>NC_140591.1:1536104897-1540904897 GCF_964204655.1 Triturus cristatus
GAGCCGTGGGTACGCTTTGTCATGAATGCAATGAGGTCCGACGCGGGTGACAATGCGTACGCATTGCACAGTTCATGACCGAGCCGTGCGTACGCTTTGCCATTGACTGCAATGAGGTCCGATGCGGGTGCCAATGCGTATGAATTGCACGGGTCATGACCGAGCCGTGCCTACGCTTTGCCATTGACTGCAATGAGGTCCGACGCGGGTGACAATGCGTACGCATTGCACGTGTCATATCGAAGCCATGCGTACGCTTTGTCATTGAATGCAATGAGGTCCGACGCGGGTGACAATGCTTACGCATTGCACGGTTCATGACCGAGCCGTGCGTACACTTTGCCATTGACTGCAATGAGGTCCGATGCGGGTGACAATGCGTATGAATTGCACGGGTCATGACCAAGCCGTGCCTACGCTTTGCCATTGACTGCAATGAGGTCCGACGCGGGTGACAATGCGTACGCATTGCACGGGTCTTGTCCGAGCCGTGCACACGCTTTGTCATTGAATGCAATGAGGTCCGACGTGGGTGACAATGCGTATGCTTTGCACGGTTCATGACCGAGCCGTGCGTACGCTTTGCCATTGACTGCAAAGAGGTCCGACGCGGGTGACAATGTGTACGCATTGCACGGGTCATGTCCGAGCCGTGTGTACGCTTTGTCATTGAATGCAATGAGGTCCGACGCGGGTGACAATGCATACGCATTGCACGGTTCATGACCGAGCCGTGCGTACGCTTTGCCAATGACTGCAATGAGGTCCGATGCGGGTGACAATGCGTACGCATTGCACGGTTCATGACCGAGCCGTGTGTACGCTTTGCCATTGACTGCAATGAGGTCCGATGCGGGTGACAATGCGTACGCATTGCCCGGGTCATGTCCGAGCCATGCGTACACTTTGTCATTGAATGCAATGAGGTCCGACACGGGTGACAATGTGTACGCATTGCACGGTTCATGAACGAGCCGTGTGTACGCTTTGCCATTGACTGCAATGAAGTCCGACGCGGGTGACTTTCAAGCATACGCGTCGGACAGGCATGGTCCGAGACAGGCGTACGCCTTGGCCATTGAATCGTATGGAGACGGGTGCATGTGTATATTCAAAATACGCGTTGTACAGTCAGTTGAACGAGCCGGGCGCACCCATTGGCTACGGACTGTCATGGAGACGGATGCGGATTCAAAACTTGTACGAGTTGTGCACTGGAAATTCAGTTGGATGCCTACAACAATGTTGCAATTTCAAGTGTTCCATGACGGTGAAGATTTGAAAGATGCGGAAGGTGTATACGAGTCGTACTTTTAAATGGATTGGCCAGATTCATAGAATGCAACCATGTTGGACCTATCACTTGGGACACATGGCACAGAGTCTGCCTCTGCAGCACAGATATAAGGCTGGCTGGCCCCCAGCGAGCTCACTTGCCTGCACTACATGCTACTGGACCACATCCCTGCTACCACTGCTGCTGTCTATGCATCCTCTGGCTCCTGCTATGGCACGTACTCTGGAGAGGAACCCCAGCCTTCACTGAGGAGGAGAACCAGGCCCTGCTGGATGGGCTCCTTCCACAGTACAGCAAGCTGTATGGGAAACCAGGGGAGCAGGTGAGTGTGCAGTCCACTGCCTTCCTAATTATGCATGTTGTCTGACTAGCAGTACTAGCAGTGTGTACACCAGTGGCAAGCATTCTCACTGACTACTTTCATCCCCCAAAGTGTGTAGGTACATGTAATGAATAGGTGTCCTGCTGCTAAAGTGCATTAGTGCAAGCTTAAACTATCCAGGCATTGTTAACATGTCAGACATGCAGGTGATTTTTCCTTCCCCATGGTTGCACAACCTGTGTAAATCATTTCCCTTTGTGATGATGACATGTATATCCAAATGTGTGCTGCACAAATCTGGGGCATGTGTGTTAATGTACTTTTCACTTTGTCATCTTCACAGGTTGATGCCCACCAGAAGCAGGGGATCTGGCTGACCATCACCCGGGCTGTTCGTTTGGTGGGGGTCTACAAGTGTCGGATCCGCAACTGCCAGAAGAGGTTGCAGGACCTTTGGGGCTGGACCCGGAGGATAGCTAGAGTCCAGATGAAGCTGTCACCTCCACGCAGGAGCGGCGGACACCGGACCCTGACTCCCCACATGCTCCAGATACTGGCAGTGGTCTTCCCGGACCTGGATAGGCAGCTGAAAGCCAGACAGCAGCAGGAAGGGGGTGAGTCCATGTCTGATCTGTGTACTATGTCTGCCATGCTAATAGCAATCTTTTGTCCTGGTCACACTTCCACATTACGTAGGTCTTGTAGTCCAAAACTCAGGTCCCTCAATTGTGTGATGCACCCTCCTCATCTGTTCCACAGGTGTTGCCCCTCCATTCTGTTGCTTGTGTCACTAGGGCACTGTGTCCCTGCAGTCAGCTATGCTTCAGCTACCGGTCAGCATCAGTTCCCGTGACTCTGTTGTGTGTTTCATGGGTGGGTCAATTGTTTACACAATGCCTGATATCTGACATGTGATCTGTGTGTGCCCTTGAGATGTGTACCAATTGCTGGTCTGATTCGCAAAATGTGTCTGGGGTATTCCAAACAAACCCATGCAGCAGGGGACTCCAATTTTTGGGCCTCAGGAGTATGTATATCAAGTATGTCACACTTGCTTAGCCACCTGACTACTGTCCAGGGCCAAACACTGTTTCACGTAGACCTGGCCAGTCATGCCTCCTCAAGGGCATTTAGAAACAAACTGTAATCCCACTCCTGTGTATGAAATTGCAGGTTGTGCTTAGTGACATGTGCCCTCAGGTGTCTGCCTCTGTGTTATTAGGGTGTGGCTTGTTGTTACGTACAACTGGGGTGTCCATGATTCAGAGGGTCAGCATGACATCTGCGATGTGACTGTGAGAGACAAGACCTGTGTGACATATAGGTGTGTGATCATCTGATAGCACACAATGGTGTATGCAACTGTGTCCTTTATGCAGCTGGGTTACATGCATGGCAGACTGTGATGTGTTAATGTACAGGGATTTGTGTTTGCAGAGACTCATATGTCTGATTTGCAATATGTAGGGATTTCTGGGACCTGGATATGTTGTTTGCATGGGATGTGCAAGTGCGCCGGTTATCTGCAGAGTTAGCTTTACCCCTGAGCTAGGATTGTGAGTTAGTGCATATTGTTGTTGTCTGGATGCCCTGCCCTTGTGACAGGAGACCGTGTTGACTGACTTTCAGGGCATCCCAGTGCCATGGCATTTAACTTGCTATGAGGGAGCCTGCATTGTGTTCAAGTGTGCACCATGCACCCCATTGTGGCATTGCCCATCAGGACATGAGTACATAATAGTGTGTGTTGCTGGCATGCATCCCAAGCATGTGAAATGAGTCTCTGCCCATCCCTTCATCCGGACACCTGTACTGAGTCAGTAGCAAGAGATGTGCTGTGTGTATAGTGACATACTCCTACATGTTCACTTGCATGTACAACTAATGTGTGGGTGGTGCATGTTGGCACATTGGGGTGTTAGCATCCAACATGCAACAGACATATGTGTGAAAGTCAAGGAGGGATATGTGTGCCATGGTTGATGTTGAAAATGACAATTGTCTTATCCTAAACAGTGTTGGCACTTTGAGCTGTGTTCAGCTGATGATGCCAGGGCTTGCCCTGTAATGTGATGTACTCACTGTGGTGTGTGCAGTCGGTGCAGGTGACTGATGTTGTTCTCTTACTTCCTATTCCTATCCAGATACATCCACGGCCACAGGAGCGGACAGCTCCACGGACCAGGAGGAGCCACAGAGCCTTACAGGGACAGAAGGAGAGGAGTTGGGTGGACCCAGTGGCACAGAGGGTGAGTTGAGCCACACAGAGGAGTCGTCAGCACCAACCCCCCAGCTGAGGGCCAGAGCAGCTCTGAGGATGACTCCCTTGTGGAGGTGGGTGTCAGCAGCCACCAAACCCCAGCTAGTGAGGCTGTCCCCGCCACTGCCACCACCACCACCACCGCCTCCCATTGGCTCCCATCCCAGAGGTCCCTGTGGGCTCCCGTGTTCGTGAGCATGTCTCCTTTGTGCCAGGCACCGCACCCCCTGCCCCTGTGTCCCCTGCTGCCCTGAGTGAGGAGTCTGTGGACTTACTTCGACAGATCCATGTAGGGCAGACGTCGATGCTGAAGGTCCTCCATGCACACACAGGTCTGTTGACACAACTGGTGTCATTCATGGAGGGCATTTCCTCGGGCATGTCTGCCCTACAGAGGACCAATCAGTCTGTGGCCTTCTCCCCGACGGCAGCAGTGTCCCTCCACCAACAGTCCCGCACCCCTCCTACCCCTGCACCACCCACGATTCCTAGCACCCTACCTGTCCCAAGCACAGAATCCCCCAAACCAAGGTCTAGACGTGCACACAAGCAAGCGCAGGGGACCGATTCCACACTCACAGGGGCTGATTTGCAGACACACACACAGTCATCCACAACCACTCCGCAGTCCTCCGAGACCTCTCCCTCCCAGCCCCTTTCCCTTGCCTCACCTGCAACCCCATCCCCCCAGAAGCTCTTCCTCTGTGACCTTGGCCTCTTCCCCACCGACCCTGCAGATCCTGATTACAAGGGGAAGAGGAAGTCCCCACACACAGAGGGGAGTGCCCCTCACACCCGGACACCCTTCCCCAGGCGTAGTCAGACAGAGCCCCCACCCGCAAATTCCCCCGGCTCCAGAAGAGCAAGACCCCCCACCACCACGCAGTTCCAAGGCAAAGTCACCGTCCTCCATCCCCCAGGCCACCACTCCAGAGGTTCCCCCACCACTCCCTGCCCCGGGTTCCCCCACCCACAGATACACCATCCCCAAAATGCTAAGGCCATCCCCCCCTAGCACTTGCTGCTCCACACCTGGTCAGACAGTTAGTGCCACTGATGTGGGGACCGTGTCCCCCCCTGCCCTGCCGACCTCACCTGTCCCCCATTCCGCTCCCATGGATGTAGGCACTGCTTTGGAGTCCACGACCATCCCGTCTGATTTGGGCACTGCAGTAATGAGCCAATACACTCCATCTGACCAGCCCACTGGAGTTGTGCCAGCACCCCCACCATCTGACTTGTGCCCCACAGTTGTGACAGCACCCAACACTTCAGTCAGCTCCACAGCAGTTGCAAGTGTCTCGCCTGCATCCCCCACCTCTTCACTGCCTCCTTCTGCTGCGCCCTGATCCTGTCCCTGCGGTGGCTGGCCTGCCCCCATGTATGCCCCTCCGAGGGGATGACCCCGGTCCTTAGCAGTGCAGGCAAGCAAGCAAGGTGTGACAGTTGTCACTAATTCACTCCTTGGCATTTGGACATGGACTAGCCATTGGCCTTTTGTTTGCACAGACGTTTAACTTTTAAAATGCTGAATAAAGCTTTTTTCTTTCTCCCTGTGAACTAGATTTAGCTGTACATTAGGTTGATGATGTTTAACATGCCCTTGCACCTGTGATGCTATGTTTACAATGTTGAATTCTGATGTGTTGCTGTGAGGTACTCCCTGTGGTCCATGAGATATGTATCCTATTATGGTGGGTATCCATGTTATCCTTTGCAGCTACCTGGGTGTGTCAGGATCAACTATTTGTGGACATCTCTCTGTGAGCATTTCATTTGCATGGTCACATATCTGGCTTGCACCCCTGCACATATGATGTGCTTCCCATTGTCCAATTTGTCACTTCCACATACTTTGTGCTCATCACCACTGGACCTACAGGTGTGGGCATCATTGTAATAGGAGCAACTGGGTCTTCTGTGCAACTTGCTAGACATATGTTTTGGGTATGTGCAGATGACTTAGGGGAAACTCACGTACCCAGGCCGTTGTGACCAGAGCCTTCATTGTGTGGTAACTGATGGCTGACTGACCAAGTGTTCTGCAGACATGAGTAGGACTTGCGGTGAATATGTTTGGCACAGCTGGGCTCCCACAGGAGTTGGGTCCTCTCAAGTAAGTGTGTTGTCCAGTGACATGGCCTGGGCCCATGATGTGTGTTGTATGAGCATGTGTGTGTGTCCACATCCCTGTTCATACACAGACAGTGTTCCCTTGATATGTTCCTGTTGTTGATGCTTGCTGAGTGGTACTGGGTTCATCCCACTACTTTTCCAATGGGCTACCAGATGTGTGGGTGCATGGCATGACACACTATTGTTAATTGGTGTTTCATCATTGGGATTTGTCAGTTCTGAGTGGTGATGATGTTGTCAGACACAGATGGGACACAGTCAGGATTCCTCAAGGCACCTGTTTATTTGCTAAATCATGTAGTTGTCCCTAGGTGGTAGTTTTCAGTGATTGTGATATTTGTATGTGTGTGTGACTGCTCCCACTTGTCGGGTTCATGGCTGCAATGCTGGCAGGTGTCAGCATGTGTGCCTTGTGGTTCTCCTTGGCATCTGCATTGTCCTGGGTCTGTGGCAGGGATTCTGAAGGTTACGTGAGCTTTGAGGTCATGGCCATGTACCGCATACTGTGCAGTATGTCTGTCATTCCCCTGGGTTGTAAACTGTCCTTGTATGATGTGTCTGTGCACCTTAGTTCCTCCCAACATTCCTGTGTTTGTCATTGGTGCATGTGCAATGTCACCTGTCCATGTGGGCTTCACTGATACACATTGTTGCAGTTCAGGGTGTGTGGTGTTGAGGGTGGACTGATGTGCATGTTTGCATGGATGGTCCCCTAGCTCCCGTTTGTCCATGGATGAGGGGCCATGCTGAGTGATTTGTGTTCGTGTATGTGTGATGTACGTTTGTGGCACAGGACACATGTCTGGGTTTCCCAGTTTGTACGACATCTGCCTTTAGCATCACAGTGGAGGTGTCATGCATGCTTGTGTCACCCCAATGTCTGTTCCCTGGGGGTAGTGGTGTTGTGTGTCAGTCTCTTGCTGTGTTAGTTGGTGTTCATTCCAGCTTGTGTCACATGTGTCTGTTGTGCTCCCTCTCATCTCCCAATGCCTGAATGACCACTGAGGGTGTCCCAATGATGGTTTACTTTTGTAAGGCACTGTGTCCACATCTGTGTCACTGTGGTTCAGCCCCCCTCATGTGTTGTGTAGTTGCCTGGGGATACTGTGACACACACATACACATGCTGTGTCAGATGCGCAGTGTGAGTTTGCCTGTTTGTGCATCTGTACCAGTGCATTGGTATTGCTGTTGTGGGCCTTTGTCTGGATGCTGTTTCTGTGATTTTGCATGCTGTCCCTGTGAGTCATATCACATCATTGTGCACATTCATCCTGGTTGTTAGGTGCCATTGCTGGCATGGAATGTGAGTTTGGGAGCTGACACCTACAGTCTACACATGTTGTTTTGATTGGTGTGTCTATTTTCGAGATGTGTGCATGCTTGGTGATGGTCACTTCTGCTGTTGTGTCATTGTACACTGTATGCATTGCCAGCCCCCATGTGTGGTGCTTGTCTGCACATGGCCGAGAGTGTGTTATGTTTTCACAGCACTGTTAGCCTCACCACATCTCTGTGTGTATGAGACACAACCACTAGTTTGCCCCAGAAGTGTTTGATGTGTTGGGAGCAGGGATCATACATGCTGTTTGTTAGTTGCAGCTTTGACCATGATGACACTTACCTTTTGGTCACTGTGATGAGGGGGGTTTAGTCCCCATCACCACAATGCTCAACATCTGCTGCATTTTGGAAGCCTACACTTAACTTCTGTTCTACACAGTGAGGGGGTGTTCTTTTTACATTGCCACAGTGCTATGGTGATGCTTGCCTTGTGTATGCCACACTCATGTGTTGGTCACATATGTGCTGTTACTTACATTGTATGTTCATAGCCATAATCACTGTTGTGGGCATTTGTCACAGACTACACACTGTTGACATGATGTTAGGGGGGATGTATTTTGCAGACATACCTGATGTTGGAGTATGCTGGATGTGTTGCGCATCACCCATCCTATGGCTGGGGGTGGCAGGGGTGATGGGCAAAATCAGACCTATGGCTGGGGGTGGCAGGGGTGATGGGCAACATAAGCCCTATGGCTGGGGGTGGCAGGGGTGATGGGCAACATAAGCCCTATGGCTGGAGGTGGCAGGAGTGATGGGCAACATAAGCCCTATGGGTGTGGGTGGCAGTAGTGATGGGCAACATAAGCCCTATGGCTGGGGGTGGCAGTAGTGATGGGCAACACATGTCCTCTGGGTGTGGGTGGCAGGGTTGATGGGCAACAGGTTCCCTATGGGTGGGGGTGGCAGTAGTGATGGGCAACATAGTCCCTATGGCTGGGGGTGGCAGTAGTGATGGGCAACATAAGCCCTATGGCTGGGGGTAGAAGGGGTGATGGGCAACATAAGCCCTATGGCTGGGGGTGGCAGGGGTGATGGGCAACATAAGCCCTATGGGTGTGGGTGGCAGTAGTGATGGGCAATATAAGCCCTATGGCTGGGGGTGGCAGTAGTGATTGGCAACATATGCCCTCTGGGTGTCTGTGGCAGGGGTGATGGGCAACAGGTCCCCTATGGGTGGGGGTGGCAGTAGTGATGGGCAACATAATCCCTATGGCTGGGGATGGCAGTAGTGATGGGCAACATGGTCCCTATGGCTGGGAGTGGCAGTAGTGATGGGCAACATAAGCCCTATGGCTGGGGGTGGCAGGGGTGATGGGCAACATAAGCCCTATGGCTGGGGGTGGCAGGGGTGATGGGCACCATAAGCCCTATGGGTGTGGGTGGCAGTAGTGATGGGTAACATAAGCCCTATGGCTGGGAGTGGCAGTAGTGATGGACAGCATAAGCCCTATGGCTAGGGGTGGCAGGGGTGATGGGCAACATAAGCCCTATGGCTAGGGGTGGCAGGGGTGATGGGCAACATAAGCCCTATGGGTGGGGGTGGCAGGAGTGATGGGCAACATAAGCCCTATGGCTGGGGGTGGCAGTAGTGATGGGCAACATATGCCTTCTGGGTGTGGGTGGCAGGGGTGATGGGGAGCATAGGCCCTATGGCTGGGGGTGGCAGAAGTGATGGGCAACATAGTCCCTATGGCTGGGGGTGGCAGTAGTGATGGGCAACATAAGCCCTATGGCTGGGGGTGGCAGGGATGATGGGCAACATAAGCCCTATGGCTGGGGTGGCAGGAGTGATGGGCAACATCAGCCCTATGGGTGTGTGTGGCAGTTGTGATGGGCAACATAAGCCCTATGGCTGGGGGAGTCAGTAGTGATGGGCAACATAAGACCTATGGCTGGGGGTGGCAGTAGTGATGGGCAACATATGCCCTCTGGGTGTGGGTGGCAGGGGTGATGGCAACACAGGCCCTATGTCTGGGGGTTGCAGTAGTGATGGGCAACATATGCCCTCTGGGTGTGGGTGGCAGGGATGATGGGCAACATAGGCCCTATGGCTGGGGGTGGCAGTAGTGATGGGCACCATAGTCCCTATGGCTGGGGGTGGCAGTAGTGATGGGCAACATCAGCCCTATGGGTGTGGGTGGCAGTAGTGATGGGCAACATAAGCTCTATGGCTGGGGGTGGCAGTAGTGATGGGCAACATAAGCCCCATGGCTGGGGCTGGCAGGGGTGATGGGAAACATAAGCCCTATGACGGGGGTGGCAGGGGTGATGGGCAACATAAGCCCTATGGGTGTGGGTGGCAGTAGTGATGGGAAACATAAGCCCTTTGGCTGGGGTGGCAGTAGTGATGGGCAACATATGCCCTATGGGTGTGGGTGGCATAAGTGATGGGCAACATAGACCCTATGGCTGTGGGTGACAGTAGTGATGGGCAACATAGTCCCTATGGGTGGGGGTGGCAGGAGTGATGGGCAACATCAGCCCTATGGGTGTGGGTGGCAGTAGTGATGGGCAACATAAGCCCTATGGCTGGGGGTGGCAGTAGTGATGGGCAACATAAGCCCTATGGCTGGGGGTGGCAGGGGTGATAGGCAACATAAGCCCTATGGCTGGGGGTGGCAGTAGTGCTGGGCAACATAGTCCCCATGCGTGGGGGTGGCAGGGGTGATGGGCAACATAAGCCCTATGGGTGTGGGTGGCAGTAGTGATGGGCAATATAAGCCCTATGGCTGGGGGTGGCAGTAGTGATTGGCAACATATGCCCTCTGGGTGTGGGTGGCAGGGGTGATGGGCAACAGGTCCCCTATGGGTGGGGGTGGCAGTAGTGATGGGCAACATAATCCCTATGGCTGGGGATGGCTTTAGTGATGGGCAACATGGTCCCTATGGCTGGGGGTGGCAGTAGTGATGGGCAACATAAGCCCTATGGCTGGGGGTGGCAGGGGTGATGGGCAACATAAGCCCTATGGCTGGGGGTGGCAGGGGTGATGGGCACCATAAGCCCTATGGGTGTGGGTGGCAGTAGTGATGGGTAACATAAGCCCTATGGCTGGGAGTGGCAGTAGTGATGGGCAGCATAAGCCCTATGGCTAGGGGTGGCAGGGGTGATGGGCAACATAAGCCCTATGGCTAGGGGTGGCAGGGGTGATGGGCAACATAAGCCCTATGGGTGGGGGTGGCAGGAGTGATGGGCAACATAAGCCCTATGGCTGGGGGTGGCAGTAGTGATGGGCAACATATGCCTTCTGGGTGTGGGTGGCAGGGGTGATGGGGAGCATAGGCCCTATGGCTGGGGGTGGCAGAAGTGATGGGCAACATAGTCCCTATGGCTGGGGGTGGCAGTAGTGATGGGCAACATAAGCCCTATGGCTGGGGGTGGCAGGGGTGATGGGCAACATAAGCCCTATGGCTGGGGTGGCAGGAGTGATGGGCAACATCAGCCCTATGGGTGTGGGTGGCAGTTGTGATGGGCAACATAAGCCCTATGGCTGGGGGAGTCAGTAGTGATGGGGAACATAAGACCTATGGCTGGGGGTGGCAGTAGTGATGGGCAACATATGCCCTCTGGGTGTGGGTGGCAGGGGTGATGGCAACACAGGCCCTATGTCTGGGGGTTGCAGTAGTGATGGGCAACATATGCCCTCTGGGTGTGGGTGGCAGGGATGATGGGCAACATAGGCCCTATGGCTGGGGGTGGCAGTAGTGATGGGCACCATAGTCCCTATGGCTGGGGGTGGCAGTAGTGATGGGCAACATCAGCCCTATGGGTGTGGGTGGCAGTAGTGATGGGCAACATAAGCTCTATGGCTGGGGTTGGCAGTAGTGATGGGCAACATAAGCCCCATGGCTGGGGGTGGCAGGGGTGATGGGAAACATAAGCCCTATGACGGGGGTGGCAGGGGTGATGGGCAACATAAGCCCTATGGGTGTGGGTGGCAGTAGTGATGGGCAACATAAGCCCTTTGGCTGGGGTGGCAGTAGTGATGGGCAACATATGCCCTATGGGTGTGGGTGGCATTAGTGATGGGCAACATAGGCCCTATGGCTGTGGGTGACAGTAGTGATGGGCAACATAGTCCCTATGGGTGGGGGTGGCAGGAGTGATGGGCAACATCAGCCCTATGGGTGTGGGTGGCAGTAGTGATGGGCAACATAAGCCCTATGGCTGGGGGTGGCAGTAGTGATGGGCAACATAAGCCCTATGGCTGGGGGTGGCAGGGGTGATAGGCAACATAAGCCCTATGGCTGGGGGTGTCAGTAGTGCTGGGCAACATAGTCCCCATGGGTGGGGGTGGCAGGGGAGATGGGCAACATAGTCCCTATGGGTGGGGGTGGCACGGGTGATGGGCAACATAAGCCCTATGGGTGGGGGTGTTAGGGGTGCTGACCATGCAACTCCTATGGTGGGCTGTTGTTAGTGGCCAGGATGTGGATCCCCTGTGTGTGTGTGCCATTTTGCGGGTATGTGTCGTTTGTTTATGTGGTAGGTGTCTGACTTACCGCCTGCGCAGTCGGCGTTGGTTCCTGATCTGGTCATAGATGTAGAGTACTGGTATGACCTGCGCGATGGGATTCATGATGGGTTCATGTCATACACACTGCTTGTTGCTCCGTCTCGTACCCGCTGCAAGCTGCTCCGTCTCGTAGCCATGTATTGAGTTGTGGCGCGAATCTTAGCTGATATGCTTGTTTTCCAGATGCTGTGATGTGACGTACGTGGCGACCCGTTCGGCGTGTAGGAAGTACGCATCGTACTTGTCATACCGGAAACTGCTCTGGATACTGCGTCCGGGCGACTCGGTTCATCGTTAGGAGTTATGCGCATCGTACTCACTCTACAGGACGGACCGGCTCCGGGTACGTGTCGGTCGCACGGTAAGGCTATGGACAGCTGTCCGACCGGCTATCGGAATGGGCCCCCTAGTGGTATCCAGGGTAGGCTGACTTGCTTGACTGTCACCAGGTTTGTTGACCCAGAATCCCTTGCAAACCTTAAACTTTGACAAAAAAAGGATTTTCCTCACATTTCTGTGATGGAATCTGTGGGGAGTCACCAACTTCCATCCACCTGGCATTCCCCCAGGTCTCTCCATAAAAATGGTACCTCACTAGTGGCTAGGCCGAGTGCCCACAGCAGGACAACGGCCCAAACGCAACATGTACGCATCGCATTTTTCTAACGAAACCTGACATTTTTTTCTAATGTGCAGTCTGGAGTACGCCACCAAGCCAGCGGCACCCGGTCGCTGCATTACAAGTTTGCCGCTGGGCTGGGGCTGTGCCGGCGTGCGGTCTTGTGAAGGTGGCATACTTCCGCTCACAGAGTGAGCCTGAAGGCAATGCCACGAACTGCTGCGCCTGCACTGTCATATGCGCACTGTTGTCGTGCACAGTGTTGTGCATGGCACACAGTGCTCGCACAACAGTGCAGATATAGGGGGCACAACATGTGCAATACTTTCCACTGAAAATTGACATTTTTTTCCAATGTGGGTAGTTGTAGATTTTGGACTCTAGCTCAACCAGCACCTGGGGAAATCTATCATACCTGTAAAAATGTTTAAACTAAACACCTTGGTGTATCCAGGGTGGGCTGACTCTCACCAGGTTGTTTTTACCCAGAGTCCCTTGCAAACCTCAAACTTTGACTCAAAAAACACATTTTCCTCATATTTCTTTGATGGAAAGTTCTGGAATCTGATGGGAGCCACAAACTTTCATCCACCCAGTATTCTTCCAAATCTCCCAATGAGAACTGATGCCTCACTAGTGTGGGGAGGCCTAGTGCCCACAACAGGAAATGGCCCAAAATGCAACATGGTCTCATCGCATTTTTCGAATGAAACCTGACTTTTTTTTCTAATGTACAGTAGTCTGGAATACGCCACCAAGCCAGCGGCATCCCGGTCGCTGCATTGCAAGTTTACCGCTGGGCTGGGGGTGTGCCGGCGGCGGTCTTGTGAAGGTGGCATACTTCCGCTCACAGAGTGCGCCTGAAGGCAATGCCGTGAACTGCTGTGCCTGCACTGTCATGTGCGAACTGTTGCCGTGCACAGTGTTGTGCATGGCACACACTGCTCGCACAACAGTGCAGATATAGGGAGCACAACATGTGCAATGCTTTCCAATGGGATAAAACACCCATGGGCCCCTTTCCTGCATTTCTACTGACCATTCCAAGGCGGGATTACCACCATGAAAAGATCGTTGGAAATGCAACATTTCTACTGACCATTCCAAGGCGGGATTACCACCATGAAAAGATCGTTGGAAATGCAACTTGTAATTCCGATGGCAGTGCCTGCAATGGCACTGCTGCCATGCCCCACTGCTTCCCCGACCGCCGCAGCCATTGGATCAACGATTCTGTGGGTCATGTCGGTCTCGGGGCGGGCTTGAGGCGGTCCAACCTCCCTACTCATAATAGGTCGGTCAGTCCGACGTATAGGCAGCGGTTAGACCGCCATCGTGGGTACGGCAGTCTTCAGACCACTGTGCTCATTATCAGGCTCTTAGCCTCAAAAATGGAAGTCCAAAATCTTCAGCGGGGAAAGGCAGCAGTCTATAGAGGAGGAGGGCTCCATGAGGCTGGATACCTTTTCTGTGAGGTCCTGCGTAATTAGCTGGTGCAGAGAAAGTTTGGGTAGTTAATGGAAACAAGGGGACCCGAGTATTACTAGAGACCTGGGGTCATCAATTATTTATAAGCACAATGGTCCCATATATATATATAAATATATATATATATATATATATATATATATATATATATATATATATATATATACATTATCTACTGGCGGTCGCCAGTAGATAGTTATAGTTAGGACCGTGTTTCCATAGGAAATCCGCAACATTCTATTTGGAATAACTTTGGTGCCGGTTGACGAATCCTCGCGAAATTTTCAAAATAGGTGGGGCGCTCCGCTCCGCTCCGCTCCTACCCTGAAAGTCTCGGGGGGATTCGTCAAGCCGGGGCTGAGAAAAAAGGGGGGTCCCAAAACGCGTTTTCCCCATGCAATTTTCCATAGGGACTTTTAGTCCAAGGTACAGCCCGAACGGCTGAACAGAATTACTTGAAATTTGGGAAAGAGGTAGTCCTCAGGTCAGGCATGTGCCTTTTGCATATATGGTGTCAATCTGTTCAGTAGTTCCTGAGAAAATCAAAAGTAAAATCACATTCATATCTGGGCGGAGCCTAACCACACATCTCATCGTGAGATCTGATTGGCTGTCAGTACTTCATCCAAGAAGTGTTGGCAGCCATCTTGGGACCAATATACATGATAGCACCTCATTAAAAAGCATTGCAGTTAATAGAAGGTTTTAAGACTTTAGTTACATTATAAATCATTTGTTGATGGTACCATACTCATTTTAGGAATTGTGGTGTGTTCTAAGGTGATTTTACCATGTGAAAAAGCCTTCTGCTGTGATATCACGAACCATGTTTGAGAGAAAACTATTTTCTCATACTTTTCCCACAGAGGTTTGGAAGGTGATCTATAAGCTACACTGAGAGCATATTTTCTGTAAATTCACATTATCTTTCTCAGTCATGTAAGAATGAAGTCTGACATTCTCAATAAAACATGTACATCCAACAAGGGCAGAGACTGTCAGTTGATTCCTTTGTGTTCTACTGCAGCTTCCCAGAGTGCTCTAAAGAACAACTAGAGCGCTAACAGTCTTACTTATGACAAAAGTATGGCACACCTCAAGCCATCTAGTTTGGAATAAAGTGGTAACACTTAAAACATTTAATTTACAAAGGAACAAAATGAGGGGGTCATTTTGCCATATAAATTATGATTAGTGCTGCAGAAAGAAAAACTAGGGCACATTTTGACTTCTGAAATACTCTTTTATTTCATAAAAACATTCTGACATGCAGACTGAAACATGCACTTTGAATACCAGCAGCAGACTTGCCTGGTGAGCAGTAGCTTTACTACAGTGATCTAATGAGCAACTAGAGTGCTAACATTCAGAATTTATGGAAAATGTGTGACACATCTGAATGCCTTCTTGATGGAATCAAAGTAAAAAACTGAAAGTATTTCCTACTGAGGAGACTGCAGGAAATGAGGAAATTAGGAAACTTCATAACAAATAAATCTCCCAAGATGGCCACCAGAGACAAAAGAGCCCAAATGTAGCCCAAATATCACCCAGATGTAGCCCAAGTATAGCCCAATGACAGAATGTCCCAGAGTGTTCTTAAGAACAACTAGAGCGCTTACTGTCTTACTTATGACAAAAGTATGGCACACCTGAAGCCATCTTGATTGGAATAAACTGGTAACACTTAAAACATTTAATTTAAAAAGGAACACAATGAGGGGGTTCATTGTGCCATAGAAATTATGATTAGTGCTGAGGAAAGAAAAATTAGGGCACATTTTGAGTGACTTCTCAAATCCTCTTCTATTTCATTAAAAAATTCTGATATGCAGACTGAAACATGCACTTCTAATACTAGCAGCAGACTTCCGTGGTGAGCAGTAGCTTTACTACAGTGATCTAATGAGCAACTAGAGTGCTAACATTCAGAATTTATGGCAAATATGTGACATATCTGAATACCTTCTTGATGGAATCAAAGTAAAAAACTGAAAGCATTTCCTACTGAGGAGACTGCAGTAAATGAGGAAATTAGGAAACTTCATAAGAAATAAATCTCCTAAAATGGCCACCAGAGACAAAAGAGCCCAAATGTAGCCCAAATATCACCCAGATGTAGCCCAAATGTAGCCCAATGACAGAAGTGTGCAAAACACTTATTTTTTGTGTATTTGCGGTTTTATATAGTGCAGACTTGTCAGGTATTGGAGTGCTTTACATGAACATTGGTTACATCACACAAGATCAAATTCATTTTGGTTGTAGACATGGGGAGATTAAGTGATTTGACCAGAATCACAGAATGTTGAGCTGAAGCAGAAACTCCAACCTGGTTCCCCAGTTGCAAAGTCTGCAGCTCTGGAAGTAACACCACACCCTCTCCCCTTGGATGCAACATTTAATCAAGTGGTCAACTGGATAAAAAAACTAAGATTACAAATAATTTAAAAGTTCTTTGTCGCTATTTGAAAACTCAGAAAATATGTCCTCATTCTAGTTTTTTAGAGCACTAACCATAATTTTGATGCAAATAAGACCCTCTCATATATGTAATTTCTAAAGGAAATGCTGTAGGCATTACAGATTTGATTACATCAAGATGACGTCAGGCATTCCACACTTTTGTAAAAAATATAGAATGTTAGCAATCTAGTTGTTCATTGGGATACTGTTGAGAGGCAGAGGCCAGGGGCACGGACTCTGAAAATTGAAGGCAGGTAGGAGAGTGCAGAGGCAACAATTTGACCACACTAGGCAGGCAGGAAGGGCAGTGGCAGCACAACAGACTATGGAGGGCAGTGGAAAGGGGGGCAGGGGCAACAAACCAACAATACAGGACTGGCAAGAGAGGCTGTGGCAATATAATAGACCATTGTGGGCAGAAGGAAGAGGCAGTGGTCATACAACCATACATGCCAACAGCCCTGTTTCAGCCAGGAAACGTCCAATGTTTTTAAGCTCAAATGGGCTTTACTTGATCTGTTTCCTGTCTACAATCTTCTCTTTTTCAATGTAACTCAAAGTGGAAAGTCAATACCCCAGTTTTATTTCAAAATCTCCCTCTTACCAAGTTCAAAATGTTCGCAAGTATGGTACATTGGATCATGGTAGGCAGGAGGAATTGGGGTAGGGACATGGACTCGGATAACAGAGGACAGGAGGGACATTGAGAGGTGCACCAAACTGACCCTACAGGGCAGGCATCAGGGTTTGCAGCAGCACAATACACCACACAGGGCATGCGGGACGGGAGTGCAGCACAACAATCCATAGAAAGCAATAGGGAGGGGACAGGACCATGCACATGGACAACAGACAACAGAGGGGAAAGCTGACCATAATGGACAGACAGGAGAGAAAGCTGCAGCATAACAGACCATAAAGGGCAGGAGGGACGGATCAGGGGCATTACAATGGAACCGACAAGCCAGGAGGGAGGGAATAGGGGTCTGCACATGGAAACAGAGGGCTGGGGGCAAGGGGGCAGGGCAGGAGCAGCAGGATGACCATGGAGGTCAGGCAGGATGGGCACTAGAAACAAGACACACCATGGAGAGCAACAGTGAGACTATGATGGCATACACACAGACCATGGAGGGAAGGTGGGAGGGGTTCAGGAGCAGCTAGCTGACCACACAGGGAAGGTGGGAGGGGCCATGGCAGCACAGAAGACCATGCATGGCAAGCAGGAGGGTTAGTGGCAGCACAATGGCTATGATGGGCAAGAAGGAGGGTGCAGGGGCATGCACAAAGGACCATGGAGGATAGAAGGGAGGGTCAGGACCTGGGCACAGACAAGAGAGTTCAGGGGAAGGGGCCTCACAACAGACCGCGCGGGGCAGGCAGGAGGAGCAGTTGCAGCACAACAGACCAGGGAGGGCAGAAGGGTGTGGCAGTAAAATGGACCATGGAGGACAGGAGGAAGGGGATAGGGGCATGGCATGTGGACAGGCAGGGTGGAGGTGGCAGGGACAGGTTACAGTCATCTGACAATGCTAGGCAGGTGGTAGGGGAGTGGCAGCTCAACAGAACACTCAGAGTAGATAGGAGTGGCAGGTCCATGTAACATGGTGGTCAAAAAGGATGGAGCAGGGGCATGCACAAAGACATCGGAGGGCAGGGGGAAGGAGAATAGGGGCAGCAAGCAAAGCACAGAGGCTAAGCAGGAGGTCAATGATGGGCCATAGAATTGGGCAATGGAGGGCAGGATGAGTGGACTGGTACATCATGCTAAATGCAGGGCAGTGGCAGCACATCAGACAATGCATGGCAGGAGGGAGGAGGCTAGTCCTTGGATTCAGACAACAGAGGATAGGGAGGTGGTGGATGGGGCAGCAAGCTAACTGTTCATAGAAGGTGGGTATTAGGAACTTTATTGTTTTTAAAATGTGTGTCTGTGCGAACTACTTAAAATATGAACAAGTATGCAGCATAATCTCACTTTTATTCAGGAAGAAGAGGACGTTTGGGACTGTGACTCCGGGCTCACTTGGCAGAAACATCCCCTGACACTCCATCCCCCATCGCAAAATGTAATTCCCGTGAAAAGGGTAGGTGGACGCAGTGTTATATAGAACATAGTCCTGAGAGCACGATTGAAAATGAAAACTAGATATAGTATATGGTATAAACTATGCACCAAAAAGTGTGATATAAGATGAACCGGGGCGTGAAATATAATATGCAATACATTGTGCGCAATGACAGATTCATTGGAGAGCGCGAGATAGCACAGGCACTAGCGCTTGCTATGTGATATGCGCCTTGGAGTGTAATATGCACAGGGCAGTGTTGTGTAACCTAACTAGTCTCTAAAGTTGTAATATAAAATATGTGCTGGGGAGTGTAACGTTGCATATGCACTGTGACAAAGATATGGATCCCAGATTGTAATATGTATGGCATAGCGCTGGGCGTTATAACATAGGCATCGAGGAAGGCACGTTAGATGGGGCAATATAACCCGTGCGAAGGCAAGTGTGGCATGACATATTCACGGGGTGGTGTTACAGTGCACATGGGCTAGAGAGTGTCATAGCATACGCACTAGCTGGTAAAATACAACACAGTGTGTGGCACTCGGCGGGCACTGGTGGGTGTAACACAGCATTGGGCTCAGCCAGGAGCACGCTGTGACACTCAAGTGAGGTTTGTCTCCTTTCCAGAGAGTAAAATAAAAAGTATTACACATCCGGCGGTGGATGTGTGTTTTATTAACCGTGAGGGGGGTTTCTTGCATAGTTTGGTCGAATTTTTGTCGAATCCCCTTTGAATGGCTTGGTGTGCATGTGTATTAAACGTGCCCATCAATAGCTACCCATGTTTGTATAAATAAACGACAAGGGTGTCTACTTGAAAAGTACCCACCGGCGGGGGCGCCGGGATTAGGCACGGTAGGGCGTCAACCACGTCAGAGCTTCACTTGCAGTGTGAATACATTCCACGTGGATACATTGTATGCATAGTCGCCTTTTAATGAATATCATGCAAATCGTCATGGTGATAGGTACATACGGTTTGTCCAGCATGTCCTAGGTGTTTCTCTTTAAATAATAAAAAAACAAAGGCCGGCCCCGGGGGATGGGGTCCCAGATTATAATATGTATGGCATAGCGCTGTGCTTTATAACATAGGCATCGAGGAAGGCACGTTAGATGGGGCAATATAACCCGTGCGAAGGCAAGTGTGGCATGACATATTCAGGGGTGGTGTTACAGTGCACATGGGCTAGAGAGTGTCATAGCATACGCACTAGATGGTGGAATACAACACAGAAGTGTGTGGCACTCGGCGGGCACTGGTGGGTGTAACATAGCATTGGGCTCAGCCAGAAGCACGCTGTGACTCTCAAGTGAGGTTTGTCTCCTTTCCAGAGAGTAAAATAAAAAGTATTACACATCTGGCGGTGGATGTGTGTTTTATTAACCGTGAGGGGGTTTCTTGCATAGTTTGGTCGAATTTTTGTCGAATGTCCTTTGAATGGCTTGGTGTGCATGTGGATTAAATGTGCCCGTCAATAGCTACCCATGTTTGTATAAATAAACGACAAGGGTGTCTACTTGGAGAGTACCCACCAGCGGGGGCGCCGGGATTAGGCACGGTAGGGTGTCAGAAATGTCAGAGCTTCACTAGCGGTGTGAATACATTCTACGTGGATTCATTGTATGCATAGTCGCCTTTTAATGAATATCACGCAAATCGTCATGGTGATAGGTACATACGGTTTGTCCAGCATGTCCTAGGTGTTTCTATAAATATATATATTTTTTTTTAAATAAAAAACAAAGGCCGGCCCTGGGGGATGGGGTCCCCGGGGCCATAAGTGGCCTGAGGAGGGGGGCAACACAGCCCCCCTCCTAAAGAATAAAAAAATAAATAAAAGGCCTTGACCTGGGGGTTGGGGTCCCCGGGGCCGATTAAGGCCTTGGGAGGGCCAAATTAATTTTTCTCAACAAAAAAAATTAGGGTGCAGACCCTGGGGGATGGGGTCCCCAGGGCTAATAAATTAGAAAAAGAAAGGGGGCCACACAGCCATCCTTCTTAAAAATAAATAAATAAAAGACCGGCATCGCGCCGGAGGCCACGCCCCCTCCTTGCAGCACTCTGCAAACGCGTCCCCTGGCCAGTTGTAAGTTGAGGAATTAATTCCCCTTCAATACTGAGGGTCCCTGAGGGCCAACTAGCCCAACAGGTATCTCCAGTATGCGCCAGGGAGCTGCGTTGCAGACAGGTGTTCTGAGGCCACGCCCCTTTTTACACCTCCATGCAACGCAGCTCTGTGGCGCTTACTGGAGGTACCTAGTGGGCTAGCTTGACCCTAGGGACCCTTAGGATTCAAGGGGACTTAATCTCTCAACTCAGAACGCCCACAGGCCCTGTGGCGCGTTTTTAAGTTGGGGAAATAATTCCCTTTCAATCCTGAGGGACCCTGGGGTCCAACTAGCCCACCAGGTGCTTCCAGTAAGCACCACTGCTCTGCGTTGCAGAGAGGTGGTGCAGGCCGTGCCACTTTTTACACCTCTCTGCAACGCAGCTCTGTGGCGCTTACTGGAGGTACCTAGTGGTCTAGTTGGACCCTAGGGACCCTCAGGATTCATGGGGACTTAATCTCCCAACTTAAAACGGCTACAGGGCGTGTTTACACAGTGGGGAATAGAGGGGACGGGGCATGAGGTGACGTGTTCAAACACGCCCTGTGGGGCGTTTTAAGAGGTAGTTTTAATCCCCTGCCCTATTATATACTAGGGGCTTACAGAGGAGGTCATGCTAATCACAGGGGGACCGCAACACATAGTGTGCCCTAGTGTATGTAGGTGTTTTCACTGTATTCTGAGTGTCTTTTAACATAGCACTGGCTCTAGGACTGGTTAGTCAGACTCAGTTACCACCAGTATGCGTCTGAAAAAGTTGAGGGTACAGGATGATTTTGCAACAAGGCTTGTTTCTGCTCTTCTGTTTGTTCTTTCTGCACGTTATACTTCTTCCTGCACTTTTCTTCGTCTTTGAGGACTTCTGTTGCTTCTTTCTGCATTTCTTTTTTTTCTTTCTGTGCGTTTTTCCTTCTTTCTTCACATGTCATATCTCTGTAGGCATAGCTAGAAATTAGCATTTAAAAAACCTTTGAAATTCACTGAAAAAAACATAGGTTTCAGGCACGTTATAGCTAGGAATTAGCATTTAAAAAACCTTAGAAATTCACTGAAAAAACCTTAGGTTTCAGGGGCGTTATAGTTAGCTGGACTTTTCACTCGTACAAAACCATAGAAATTCCCCCGTTATAGTTAGTTCAGCTAACTATAACTCGCGCGCCCGCAATGCACTGCTGATGACATCACATATTACATCACTCATGACATGGTCAGTGACATCACTCATGACATCACTGATGACATCATCCTTGTGATAGAGTGGCAGACCTCCTCTCCCCCTAATATAACCTTTGATACACACATTCAAAAATAGAAATTAAAATTTTCAAAACAATGGACATACCAATACCAGTTACAACAACCTATTCAGTAATTGTAAGATCCACATCCACATCCACTCATTCACCAACAGTCCTATACAGTCACTCATACATGTACTCACTCATCATATGTACTCATACACCTATACATCCTGTTACACAACGCCACTCATCCATAAAGTTACTCACACACATAGTCACTCATGCTAATAAAGAATCAAACATCCGTTTACCTGCATATACAGTTATACCCACACCACCACACTTACTTCTACAGAAACTTACACATACTTAGTCTTTTTAACAAACACTTATAGAAACACATACTTATTCATACAGGAACTCTTTCAATATCTCACTCTCACTCTCACATATACTCACTTATATACACCAATAGTCACATATACTAGTTTAAAACATATGTAGTTACTCATAGAGACACTATTGAGACAGTCATTCACTCACTAACACACCCATGCACACACTCATCCACCCATACAGTCCTGCACACATGCTGTCTTCAACACATACAAACAGTGAGTCACTCATTCATGCACCTATGCACTACGTAAAACCCCCCACCGAACCATACAGACATCAGACACTTATACCGATACTCAAAAAACCAACTAATAACCTATATAGACACTCATGTAGCTACTCACCAACCCATGCAGCCACTTATACACAAAGTGAGAGACTGATACAGATATTTACATATTTAAACATTACTCACTAAGCCATGTATTCACTAAGATACACTTAATCAGTCAGTTATACAATCAATTTTTCAAAAACAAATCATCCATTTAGACACTTATATACCCATTTATTCTTCCATCGACCTTGAGATATACATATATAAAACATATGTAATTTTCAGAAAAACACACATTCACTGGATGATGTCATCAGTGATGTCATCAGGGATGTCATTTGAGATGTCATGAGTGATGTCATGAGTGATGTCACTGACCATGTCATGAGTGATGTAATATGTGACGTCATCAGCAGTGCATTGCGGGCGCGCGAGTTATAGTTAGCTGAACTAACTACACGGGGGAATTTCTACGGTATTGTACGAGTGAACTAACTATAATGCCCCTGAAACCTGTGGTTTTTTCAGTGAATATATATATATATATATATATATATATCAAAACCACACTCCCTCTTGGTAAAGAAAGCGGAGCACACACGGGTTACCAGGTAAGCTGCCTTTTATTGAAACCATCGGCATGACGCGTTTCGTTTCTCCAAACTTCCTCAGATGCCGCCAGAATCTAAAATGGTTTTTTCAGCTCACTATTTAAAAGGAAATGCCTCACTATGATTGGTTGAAGCACCTCTGACACAGTCACCCAGGGATTGGCCCGAACTCAGCACTCCAAGTCCGTGTCGAGCAGATACTCTGGCGTAAGTACTAGCCCCAGTGGGCGGTGTCCGCTCTTTCCCCAGTACGTGCCTTGATCTTATTTTGTGGGCAGTAAACAGCTCTCCTGGTCCCTTACCCCACCGCTGTGAATCCGAAATCTGCCTTTTAACACCGCTTCAGTGAGCAGTGACCTTCCAGTGCAGTCGCGCTCCATCCGATCACAACCAGGCACGGTTTCAGGTATGCAGTGGTTTCAGCGTTTCTAAAAAGTTTTTAGATTGTCCAAAAGTTGCCACACTTGCCGCTGAAACAATGGGGGGCTGGTACTCGTTACGGTGCAAGTGGCCGCACCCAAAACATCAAAACCACACTCCCTCTTGGTAAAGAAAGCGGAGCACACACGGGTTACCAGGTAAGCTGCCTTTCATTGATATATATATATATATATATATATGAATCAGTTGTCGCCCGAAAGCGAAATACGAAATAAAGACGCACTCTCTTGTATTTCCAAAGTAAATCAGGCAGTTTTATTCATTCTTCGCCATGCCCATGGCGAAGAATGATTAAAACTGCCTGATTTACTTTGGAAATACAAGAGAGTGCGTCTTTATTTCGCTTTCGGGCGACAACTGATTCATAAACACCGGCATGGCTCTGCCGGAAAAGAAACGCACCGCCCCTGTCAAAGAGCGCCAGCCTTATAACTTGGGCTGCACTTGGAAATATATATATATATATATATATATATATATATATATATATATATATATTACCTACTGGCGGTCGCCAGTAGGTAGTTATAGTTAGGACCCCTTTTCCATAGGAAAACCTCAACATTCTATTTTGAATAACTTTGGCGCCGGTCGATGAATCCTCGCGAATTTCTCAAAATAGGTGGGGCGCTACGCTCCGCTCCTACCCTGAAAGTCTCGGGGGGATTCGTCAAGCGGGGGCTGAGATAAAAGGGGGGTCCCAAAACGCGTTTTTCCCATGCATTTTTCCATAGGACCTTTAGAACGAGCTACAGCCCGAACGGCTGAACAGAATTACTAGAAATTTGGCAGAGAGGTAGTCCCTAGGTCAAGGAAGTGCCTTTTGTAGGTTTGGTGTAAATCTGTTCAGTAGATTCTGAGAAAATAGCCTTTAAATCAATATATATATCTGAGCCCGCTTACGGTACGCTTACCGTACGCTTACCGTAAGCGTACGGTGGCGTGCGCGAGCGCGATTCTGATTGGCTCTTAGATCTTAGTAAACATTCGAATCGGCCGAAACCAGGAAGCGGCGGCCGCCATTTTGTCTCTCGCACTGAGTGTTGTTTATCAAACAAGATGGCCAAAAACATGTTACGGGGCTGTTTTGACAACTCCCTCCCACATAGTCATGTTGAGGGAGTCCCCAAACATCCCCCAAGAGCAAAAACGGTTTTATTTTTTTTTCGGCAATTTCGCCGAGTACGCTTACCGTACGCTTACCGTAAGCGTACGGTAAAAAAAAAAAAAAAAAAAAACACTATCCACACTTACCCCACCCCCTGTGCTTTTGGTGGCCGTAGGCCACCAAATGTACAGGGCTTATTAATAGGTAAAAAAAACTAAATTTTGGCAACATGAAATTATAAAATCGAAATAAAAAAAACACTATCCACATTGACCCCACCCCCTGTGCTTTTGGTGGCCGAAGGCCACCAAATGTACAGGGCTTATTAAAGTTGATAAAAACCGTGCACGGAACGAACTGCGTTAAGTGGGCGCGCACGCCTCGAATGGCGTAAAGTAACTTAGCATTTAAAAAACCGTACAAATTCACTGAAAAAACCATAGGTTTCACACACGTTATAGTTAGGAATTAGCATTTAAAAAACCTTGCAAATTCACTGAAAAAACCATAGGTTTCACACATGTTATAGTTAGCGGAAATTTTACTGATAAAAAACCAGTGAAATTGCCCCGTTATAGTTAGTGCTGGCAACTATAACTCACGCGACCGCAATCTTCTGCTGATGACATATGTGTCTTTATGAAAAAAAAATATTTGTAATATATGTATAGCTAAAAATGTATGGAAGAAGACATGGGCAAATAAGTGTCTAAATACAGTATTAGCATCAGCAGAGGATTGCGGTCGCGTGAGTTATAGTTGCCAGCACTAACTATAACGGGGCAATTTCACTGGTTTTTTATCAGTAAAATTTCCGCTAACTATAACATGTGTGAAACCTATGGTTTTTTCAGTGAATATATATATATATATATATATACATTTGTGTGCCAGTGACAAAAATGTGCTTGGTGCTCTTTTAAGTGTGATACACACTAGTGAGCAAAGTAATCTACATGTGTATACACATGTCAGTGTGTCTCTCTTCGTATATCTGTTTATATTTATATTTCTTTAAATGAAGAGATCTCATGTATTAGGCACCAATGCAGATACAGAGAAGCTCTGTGCAGGTGAAATTCGAATCTTCAGCCCAGTGGCAATTGACCTTGGACAGATCAGCTTGGCAGGTCTATCCAGCCCTCCAGAGGTCTTGAATTAGAAAATATTTCCAGCACTTCGAGGTCAGGACTAATTCTAGAAGAGGCCAACATCAGGGTTCAGGACAATTCCAGTTGGGACTGGTCATCTGGGTGGTTGCAGGAAAGGCCTCTTGTAGCTTGTATCCCTGTAGCTTGAACAGAAGGTCAGTCTTATGACTCTTGGGGTCCACTTCTTTGTCCTGGGTGCAAGCGGTAGCAGGTCGAGTCCACTTCTAATCTTCCTGAGATCCAGAAAGCATTCTGAACAGGGTGCCAAGTGGTGCCACATTTTTGTCTGGCACTAGCTTGTGGGTCCGAGTGAATCCTGGACCCTCCCTAACCAATGGAGTAAAAGTTACCAGGGCTAATCCTACCTACTTTTGCACCAATTCCTGTCTGCCCTACTGCAAACAATCCCACAGTACCCCTCTCTGCCTACATTTAAAATGTTGAAAGACTCTGCCCTTGTGCACACTCAGAGATGTGTCCAGGGTAAATGGCAGCCCCTCCTCTGTGGTCACTCCAGACATGTTCTGTGGCAAGCTCCACTACAACTGAGATTGGTACCTGCCTAACCGGGAAGAAAAATACTAGGCCTGTGCAGGTGTCATCTGTAATCTGCCTGTGACAGAGGAGGCCTATTTGAAGTACATTAAGTGCCTGGGCACTGCCCAAATGGGCATCCTGCCAGCGGAACAAAAATACATCCATACCCAGGCCTTTGTCTCTGCTCTCTGAGCAATTTCCATTCCTCATTCAGGGCAATTCACTCAGAGGTCTGCAGTTGGAGGATAATCCATATTAGCCTCCAGAGGCTTGAGGCAGGGAAAATGTAACTTCCTAAAAGCTACTTTTCCTTAATATTTATCAAAAATCCAACTTCACCATTAGGTTGCACTTTTTATAAGTATTAAAGAGTTGTTGAATCTCGTTTCTAATTGGTTGCTACCCTGAGAAAGCAGAATTATTATTTTCTACTGCTACCCAATGTTTCTCTACGGGCCAGCCATCTTTCACACAGAGAAAATAGCTTTCAGGTGCCAGTCACTCTAAAGACATGTTAACATTAAATTTCTTCATATACTTTTTTTAAATCCCTTGCACCCTGCCTCGTGGACTACAAGGCCTATTTAGGGGTTACTTATTAATATTTAAAAGGAGTGTTTAGGCCTCTCAAAATAGTTTATTTTGACAGGTCGAATTGCAGTTCTTAAACTGTTACAGTGAGGCTACAGTGGTAGCACTGAAGCCATATTTGCACTGCCACTGTAGTAAAGGGCACAATAGGTGCTGTGGTCTACTAGTGATATTTAATTTTCAGGCCCTGGGTACATTTGGCACCATCTACCAGGAAACTATAGGCAACTTAAATATGCCATTGGGTTGATACTATTTCAACTATGTTAAAATGTGGGCGCAGTAACTTAACTACTGAGTAGTTAGGGTAAAGTGCACAGAGTTCTAAAGTAGGAAAAAACAGTCTAGAGCAAAAATCTGGGAGTACACCACACAAAATATGGTCATTTCCTACAGAACTGTACTGAGGCCAATCATCAGAAGTGTCCTGATAATTCTTTGTCCAAACCAGACCATCAGAATACCAAGGCCAGAGGTGCAAAGCAGATTTTTAGTCGCAAAAGCTCTGCTTCAGGTTTTGCAACTGCAAAACTGCTTTTAGCAATATGCTAAACCCATTTTAGGAATCAATAACCCGAAAAATGGATGGGTCCCAAAAATACCTGGGAGTAGACAGTGGTCCAATGGACAACTGAAAACTGTAATACAAACAAAAAAAGTAACCTTATCTGTAGGAAAGTAGGATCTGCACTTATGTTACCCCCACTTTTTTCTGATGTTTACACTGGTTTCTGGCTATAGTCTGGCTGGGACCCTGCTAATCAGGGCCCCAGCCTCTCTCTTCTCTTTAAACAACTTGGAGTGCATATTAGATGCACTAGTGATTGGATACTGTGGTACCTTATGAGCCCCTAGTATATGGTACCTTAGGTACCAAGGGCATAGGTACTTCACAGGCCTACCAGGGGCTGAAGCATGTATTATGCCACCCCTGGAAAGCAGACTAAATCTGACACCACAGGCCTGCTACTGCAGCCTGGGTGAGGTAGTGTTAGCACTCCTCACTGAGGTATAGGTTCCCTATATCTCACCTTACACACACATATAAACTTATCAGTCACCCCTAAGGCAGGCCCTATCAATCCTGAGGGCAGGGTGCTTGGTTTCCATGTGAGGGGGTGCCTCTGCCTGAGCAGGGCCCCTCTGCAGCCCTTAGAGTCTATTCTCTGTGGCTGTTTGTGGATGCGGTTAAACCATATACTCTTAAATGCATTATAACCTAGCGGTAAATGCTAACTTTGGGATGGCTGCATCAAAACATGTCGTGTTTGGTGTCAAACGCCTTGGAATCATACTGGGGGTATGATCCCACCCTTCTAGAGGTATAGACATGTACCTACTGTGGAAACACGGTAGAATCCTGAAAGAGCCCTGGCATCACAAAATGGATGCCACCAGCACAGACACTAGGCTGCCCTCCTGCTGCTGACCGAAACTCGCAGTGGAGGAGGCCCAACAATAGGCATCCTGTCACAGGGAGGTGTAACCACCTTCCAGACAGGATTTAGTGTATTGGGGCTGGGTGAGTGCACTCCTAGAGTGCTTTGAAGTCCTGCACTGGGGGAGCAGTAGGCTCCTCTGTGCATATGCCAGCTCAAACCGATTCAGGGGCTACCAGCCCCTGCTCTGGCGTGAACCTGGACAAAGGGAAGTGGGTGTAACCACCCACTCCCCTGACCCTCCCAGAGGAGTGGTCATAGAGCTAGTCCCTCCCTTTCTTTTAGTATAAGATAGGGAACCCTTGCCATTGCAAACTAGATATCCCTGGACGATGCTCTACAAGAAGAATCCTGGACCTTCGACGTTCCACTACCTTTGGAAGACTGAAGAATCTCCCTTGGAGTCAAGGAGTGACTCCCCTGCTTGGCAGGCACCAAAACTTTGCATCAACAGTCGCAAACTTTCCTGCTCCTGCCGGAGTCCGAAGTCCCTGCAGCCCCGGAAGTGGATTTCCTGAATTCTCGACGGCCATTGTGAGTCCCCAGCAAAACTGAGGTGAGTGGACCCCACGAGTGACGAGGAACAGCAATACCCGGGTAGTGTGCACTATTGTCAAGTGCAACCCCTTCACGATGTTCTACAAACTTGTGCATTGGACCACGTGTGGTCCAAGCCTCCAGCAGGATTTCCACCGAGAATCAGTGGCCTACCTTGTCCCGAGTGACCGTGGGCTCCTGTGAAGTGAATCTTCCCGAGGCATCATCGCGATCCCTTGCTGGCTGGCTTCTGGGTCCCCTGAAGACTTTTTTATCAAACAAGTTTGCTCCAGGCCTGCCCTGACTTACCCTTGCTGGGTGAGTAAGTAAGTACATTTATTATGCATAATTAATTAAAATCATTGCATATATTAATTATACTTACTTACCTTGCTGGGTGAGTCCCTCAGACCTTGCTGGTCTGCACCGCTGACTTTCTTCACATTCCACAAGACTTGCTGTTGCCAAGGCTTGTTGGCTCTAATCTGGTTGTCGACACCTCAGTAAGCTGCAGACTTCGTGGGACACTCCGAATGCAGCTCCTGGTTGTCGTCAACGCCTCCTGGACCTCGTGGCTGAAGAGTCAAAACACCTGTGATCACCTGAAATCATCTGACGACTGTGGGCATCCATCTTCCTGGGCCCGGGTCACTGGCAAGTGACTTTGAACACTGTCTCCTCTGCTTTTAGGTCTTCTTTCTTCAGAATCCAGGCTTGGATTCCACCGCACACTTCTCCTGTCTTCACAAGCAGCAAGTCTTCTTTAGCTCCCGTTGAAAACGACGCCGCGACCCGACACCAAAAGACACCTATGCACCCGGCTTCCCTGGGTGAGGTAACTCGTGCACTCCGGTGCTCCTGTGTGTGTTGGCCCTCGAACTACTTACCCTGTAAGTGACTTGCTTGTAGACTCTCCCAAAGTTCCCTAAAACTTTAAAAATCCAACCGCAACTTGCTCCATTGAAGTCTATTGGGATCCGCGGCTGTTTTCTCACACTGCATGCGTCTCCCGTGGGTCCTTTACTTACCTGCCTTGGGTGGATTAGTGAGGCCCCAGCGCTTCTGAAGACCTGAGGCCTTCTCCCTTCTCAAGTCGTTCTTCTTATACCTCTTTTTTAGTATATGGTCTGGAACGCCCCTAGGGCCCCAGCCATATAAGTGCTTAATTTGTTGTGAAACATTGATTTGTGCATATGTTCCTAACTTCTAATCTCATAAAGAGATTAGTAGAGTGTGTCTAGAAATAAATACATATATATTTTATATATATACCTGTGTGGTGTCCTTTCATTTGGTAATTCAAGAGATTATAAGGTAAAACAAGCTGCTTTACATTCCTCTGAGACTTAGCCTGAAGGCTGCTCTCCACAGCTACCACTAGGATAGCTTTCATTAAAAGGTTGTCTTAAACCTATCTACCATAAGAGTCGAATTGGACTGGTGCAAGGTGGCCACTATAACTAGTGACCAGCATATGCAGGCCAACTTCTCACATTATCCTTTTTAAATGCAACCTGATCCCCTTTAAGGCAACAATCATGCCTCTGTTAAGCATATTTTTATGATAAAATAATCCTCTTCGGTCTGGTCAAATAGCATGCATGACCCTCTGTCTGAAGATTTCTTCCATCCTGTCTACCTCTTCCTGCAAGTGCAAGTAGAGTCTACCTGAATACCACTCTCCGTGGTGATTTCTTAGTGTAGAGAGTTCAGTGTTGTGTTTGTTTTTTTTTTTTTCAATGTTGGTGCTAACAATAGGGAGGGGCATTTTACTTTTGTGCTGATTTGCATGATTTTGCATCACATTTGTAGGTAGTTTTTGTGCTGCTTTTCTCAACTTTTTCAGCAGGATCCACCCTGACAAAAATGTGTTGCAGAACGATGCAAATGACTTTACATCAGACCGCATGCATTGCTTTGCAACATGCTAACACACTAGCAATAACATTTTGTAAATCTGGCCCTAACACTGCAATGTTTGATAAACAACTTATGTTACAAGTTTTGTCTTACAGTGAGCTATAACATGCTGATATTGGAGACTCAGCACCAAAATCTGCATTATTACTTGGCCACAATTTAACAGGGGTGTGTCCTTTATCACACTTGGGGGCATATTTACAAGCCCCTATTGCCACCACAACTTCACTTTTTCTGATGTTGTGGTGGCGATAGGGGATTCGCCTTATTCACAAGGAAGTGTTAAGCCACTTAACATGGCTTAACACCGTCTTGTGAATAAGGCCCCCTTTTACGCTATACTTAGCATGAAAGGGGTGGGCAATGGGTGTTGCGTGGGCATTCCACCGCAACTCCCAATGATTTTGACACTGCCCCACATTTACTAGGGCAGAGTAAATTTGGGACAGCGGCCAAAATTAAGAGCGGGGAAAACCTGGTCTTAAGCAGGCACAATGAGGAGATGTTTTTGCTGTTCTTATGTGTGCTACGTTGTGCAGCACACATAGAAACAGCGAAAGGCCATTGATTGATTTTGTGTAGTTTAACTTTGGATTGTATAGAAAGAATCAAGAAATGTATAGTAATTTAAAGGGGATGCGTAAATTGTAAATGTAAAGTATAACTATAACTTTAGAACTTATAATGTTTGTGTAATTTAAATTTGGTTTGTATAGAACAAAAAAATAAACTTTTCCTAACTATAACAAAGGATTAACTGTTGTGTTTTCAGTGTAGGACGGCCAGACTGGGAACAGAAACCAGGCAATTCCGCTAGACCAGCCCCAGGGGGTGGGAGGGGTGTAACTGAGAGAAGCACTGCTGCAGCTCTTGTTACAGGGGTCGATATTGCAGCATTGCTGCAAAACCGGTCCCCATGGGTCAAAACCAGCCCCCGCCCTTCCAGTCCACCGGGAAATGCCCGGTGCCCTCTATGGCCAGTCCGGCCTTGAGTGTATATATATATATATATATCACCAGAACCCCTCCTGAAACAAAAGGGAAGAAGCCCACGGGGAAATTCATCTTGAAAGCACTTTATTGGACCTCTTGCTGGGCATAATGCATTTCGGCTGTAAATAGCCTTCCTCAGATGCCGCTAGAGTCCGGACACTGGCACAACAACGTTTAAATTAGTCCCCTTGCACTCCGATTGGTGCAAACACTGTTCTCCCAGGTCACGTGATTGCCCATCAATTTGCAGCCTAGTACTGACTACAATTCCCACAGTTCACTTTGGAAAGATGCTGCGCGGAGAACCTGTGATGGAATCCTCGTCTCTATGGACTGGTGCTGTGTGGGACTCGACGTGGTGTGCAAAAATAAAGGGTGTCTGGTCAGGTAAGTGTCCCTATGGCTTTCTTGAGTCCCCGCATAACATTTCAGCCCCAAAAGCAAGCGTCAGTCGGGCCAAGAGATGGAAATCAATAAAGCCAACTCCTCGTCAATAACGATCTGCACCTGGCAGCAGCCTTTACATTGCTTGCTTTGTGAGGTGGGCCGGGGCTCATCCAATAACTTGGCGAAAAGAACAGCTGCAGATGCAGATTCCAGTAAAGCTCCAGCCTGCTTGTGAAACGAGGCCCCTTAACACGCCTCTGGATGGCGTGAAAATATCACCAGAACCCCTCCTAAAAGAAAAGGGAAGAAGCCCACAGGGAAATTCATCTTGAAAGCACTTTATTGGACCTCTTGCTGGGCATAATGCATTTCGCTGTAAATAGCCGGCTGTAAATATATATATATATTCACTTAAAAAACCATAGGTTTCACACATGTTATAGTTAGCTGGACATTTCACTCGTAAAAAACCAATGAAATTCCCCCGTTATAGTTAGTTCAGATAACTATAACTTGCGCGCCCGCAATCCACTGCTCATGACGTCACATTTTACATCACTCATGACATGGTCAGTGGCATCACTCATGACATCACTGATGACATCATCCTTGTGATAGAGTGGCGGTCGCGCGAGTTATAGTTATCTGAACTAACTATAACGGGGGAATTTCAGTGGTTTTTTACGAGTGAAATGTCCAGCTAACTATAACATGTGTGAAACCTATGGTTTTTTAAGTGAATATATATATATCTACAGCCAGCTATTTACAGCGAAATGGACATTTTACGAGTGAAATGTCCATTTAACTATAACATGTGTGAAACCTATGGTTTTTTAAGTGAATTTGCAAGGTTTTTTAAATGCTAATTCCTAACTATAACGTGTGTGAAACCTATGGTTTTTTAAGTGAATTTGTAAGGTTTTTTAAATGCTAAGTTATGTATGTATTATTATATTTTTTATATATTTATTTTACAATAAACTACTTATGTATATATATATATATAGTTATAGATTGACTGTATCCTGTAATATGGAATGGCTCATTTAAAATGTTTTTTTTTTTTTTAAGGTTTTTCACCGTGCGCAGCCCGCGAATTTTTGCAAAAAAATAAAATGTTTTTTTCACCCTTCGGGGTACTTCAGGGACCCCCTGACAAAGGCTAGGGGGTCAGGAACTCTCTACCCTGCCCCCTTTTCACGTTCTCCACCTTTCTTTTTCACTGTCACACACAAAACACACAAAATGGCGGCCGACACTCCCTGATTTCGACTGATACAAATGTTGACTGACATGTAACCACCAATCAGAATTACGCTCGCGCACGGCACCGTACACGCACGGTGCGCGTGCGCGTACAGTGCGCGCTTATAGATATTTATGTGCTTTTAACTGCAATTTTCTCAGGAACTACTGAACAGATTGACACCATATATGCAAAAGGCACATCCCTGACCTGAGGACTACCTCTTTGCCAAATTTCAAGTAATTCTGTTCAGCCGTTCGGGCTGTACCTTCGACTAAAGGTCCTATGGGAAAATGCATGGGGAAAACGCGTTTTGGGACCCCCCTTTTTTCTCAGCCCCTGCTTGACGAATCACCCCGAGACTTTCAGGGTAGGAGCTGAGCGGAGCGCCCCATTAGTTTTGAAAATTTCGCGAGGATTCGTCAACCGGCGCCAAAGGTATTCAAAATAGAATTTTCAGATTTCCTATGGGAACTCGGTCCTAACTATAACTATCTACTGGCGACCGCCAGTAGATAATATATATATATATATATATTCACTTAAAAAACCATAGGTTTCACACATGTTATAGTTAGGTGGATATTTCACTCGTAAAAAACCAATGAAATTCCCCCGTTATAGTTAGTTGAGATAACTATAACTCGCGCGACCGCCACTCTATCACAAGGATGATGTCATCAGTGATGTCATGAGTGATGCCACTGACCATGTCATGAATGATGTAATATGTGACGTCATGAGCAGAGGATTGCGGGCGCGCGAGTTATAGTTATCTCAACTAACTATAACGGAGTGAAATATCCACCTAACTATAACATGTGTGAAACCTATGGTTTTTTAAATGAATTTGCAAGGTTTTTTAAATGCTAAGTTATGTATTTATTAATATATATATATTTTTTTAAGGTTTTTCACCGTGCGCCCTACTCGCACCGTGCGCGTGCATCATGCACGGTGCGTGCACCGTGCACGCACCCCGCGATTTAAAAAAAAAAAAAAAAAATGTTTTTTTCACCCTTTCCTTCTGTGACACCCTTACTAAGTCTAGGGGGTCAGAAACTCTCTTCCCTGCCCCCTTTTCACGTTTTCCACCTTTTTTTCACCTTTCCTTATCACTGGGACAGACAAAATGGCGGCCGACACTTCCTGATTTCGACCGATTCGAATGTTGACTGACATCAAACAACCAATCAGAATTACGCTCGCGCACGTTAGGGTGCGCGCACGGTGCGCGCATATAGATATGTATATGCTTTTAAATGCAATTTTCTCAGGAAATACTGAACAGATTGACACCAGACCTGCAAAAGGCACTTCCCTGACCTGAGGACTACCCCTTTGCCAAATTTCAAGTCATTCTGTTCAGCCGTTCGGGCTGTACCTTCAACTAAAGGTCCTATGGGAAAATGCATGGGGAAAACGCGTTTTGGGACCCCCTTTTTTCTCGGCCCCCGCTTGACGAATCACCCCGAGACTTTCAGGGTAGGAGCTGAGCAGAGCGCCCCATTAGTTTTGAAAATTTCGCGAGGATTCGTCAACCGGCGCCACAGTTATTCAAAATAGAATTTTCAGATTTCCTATGGAAACGCGGTCCTAACTATAACTATCTACTGGCGACCGCCATTAGATAATATATATAACATAAACAAGAGGATGCCATTGAAGTCTGCAGAAAAATCTCCTTTGATTTCTTCCTTTACACAGCAGTAATAAATGTCTGAATCAATGTTTATTACTAAACTTGTTCCGATTAACATGTCTTATTGGTACACATTTAGTTTCGCGGGCATGCTATAAATACACATGTATATTCTTCTTATCTCATATTATCCTTCCAGTGAGTGTTTCTGGCCAGTGCTCGGAAGCATTCACCAAGGTTCCCTTTGAATTTGCTTCCTGAATGGGGTTGTCCTTGCAGCCTAGAGTGGCTCTTCTCTGTGCAGCCTCCAAGTGTGCCAACCTCTGCCTTGATCCCTGGTGCCAAGAAATGTGCAGTGTGCCCGAGAGAGACAAGGCAGGGCCTTGGACAGTGACGTGTCTCCATTGCTTCGCATCTGATTTATTTTGCTCTGCTTTAAAGTGTACCCCGGGGTCGTATGACGCTTTGTTATTCAAAGATAATGTCGCTTTTTAAATGTTCTTTCTTCCCAGGCTTCACGATTTATGAAGGGCATGTGACAAGCCAGTTCATTTTCCAGACCAGACCCCTAAGTGTCATGTCTTAGGGTGTAATAAAAGTGGGAAGGAGTCACACCACATGAGAGTGGCGTCAGGAATTCCTGACAAAGACGTCACACATTGTTCTAGTACTAGCTTTATCACCGACACAAAGCTGCCCCTTTCATTAATACCCATGCCTTGCCTTACAGTCAGCTGTGGAGCCCTCTGCAGTGTAGGTCTCACTGGAGTGGACTGTGCAGGGATAGCCTGACATTGGCAGATTCTCTTTGTAAGCAAACTACAAAATATTACATGGAGTCCAAGAGAATTGTAATCTTCGTGCAATACCTCGGGGCAAAGGAGTGATGCTGAGAGTGTGGCTATCTGCCAGAAAATCCACAGGAATAGAGGATTAGTGCGGATTAGCCATCCTAGCAAATCCTCGTTTCTTAGTAGCACTACCTTAAATGTGGACTATTAGGAATGAATCCGAAAGTTTCCACGTTTCACCTGTCCATTTTTTTCTGCACACTCGATTGGTGAATTTTAATAAGTTAGATTAACTTAACTGCACTTTTTAGCTTTAAAAAATAACTCACTTTCTTTTTCTATCTCTGTTCCTCCTCTCCTCATTTGACCTAATTCTCCTCATATCTTTATAAATCTCTACTATTTATTCAAGTGAGATGCGGTATTCCCACATATCACTGCATGTATTTTGTAAATTATTTTTCCTTAACTCTAAAACACAAATAACATACAGAAAGTAAACAGTATAAGCAATTGAGCAATGATTTTTTTTTAAACTGTTCTTTGACCTGCATGGTAAAAGAAATTATATTATTAAGGGCCTTGTTTAGAGTTGAGTGGATATAACATAACATAACACGTGTATTTGTAAAGCGCACGTTCACCACTACGGGTATCTTGGCGCTGAATAACAGATGTTTGTTGTTCCCCAACTCAATGGTACTGATTTTATCGACCTCAGATGGATGAAAGGCTGAGTGGACCCGCCGGGATTTGAATCTGTGACCATGAGGTTGAACACAGGCCCCTGCAGTAGACGCATTAGTCCACTGAGCCATCAGACCCGGCTGTCCTGTCTGCTATATTGTCAGAAACAGGGCTATTAATTTGAAAAGGGGGTAATCCTGCCAACTTAATAAACCCAATTTTGTTTACGTCAAAATACAGTTTCAAGATAATGTGTGCTCAACCTCTGGTAGCTATGGCACAAGCAGCAGGTAATCCCCAAAGAAGTGTGTGCTAAATTCAAGCAGTACCAACAATTGTAAAAAACCACAACACAATAACATTTTCAAACCAGTTTTGAAAAACTGAGAAATATGTAATAAAAAAAATGGCACCAATATCATCAAAATATATTAAGTGGAGTGGGGGAAGTGAATTTCAAAACTTTTAGGCCACAAAGAGCTACGAAAAGTAAAGGACAACTCAAAAATCAAGGTTTGCGGTTGATCACGACCAAGGTACAATTTCAGGCCTACTGTGATGGAAGGGAGGTCAGATACACCCATTGGTTCATTACCTTTTGACTTAGTGTCTGAAATGGAGGTCCAAATCTTGCAGCAGAGCAAGATCCAAAGTTTCTGCTGGCTGTGGTCCCTCAAGGTCAGATGCATTATCATCGAACTTCTGTGAAAGCTGTTGCATTTGGTGCCAAAAGCTCCGAGTGGGAAAAACCTTGATTTCATAGCTGCTGAGAGTACTTCACCAGTCAGATACATTTGCCATCTCGTTCCAGTCCAAGTTTTTACCTTTGGACTTAGCCACTTTTTGGGAAGTCCAAATCCTCCATTGGGGCAAGGCTGAAAGCCAAAGCTGGGCAGGTACCAGGACTCCGGATACCTTCAAGAGGTCCCACTGAACCAGTTTACAGCGTGGCAACAAACTCCGAACAAGACTAATCTGGATTTGTCCTGACCAGCACCTTGTTCGAATCCTCCAAAGATGGAAAAAATGATTAAGGCAACTTTTTGAAAGCTACCTGAAAACAAATGTTTTACAAAGTTCTGGGAAATTTCCTCGTGGTCAGACCTGCAGCCCCCAGCTTCTCGGGCAAGCTTTATGCATCAGGTCTCTTTCCAGCCAGGCTTCCTGAAGGTCCCATTCCTAGGTGTTCAGCTGAGCCCTCTTGGAATCAGGAGTCCATCTGCTTTTTGTGTCATTAAAGCACGCAAATAGGAGGTCAACAACTTGGTCTTTGGACAACAGTTCCAGTCCCTGGGTGCCAGCAGGAGTTAGGAGTCCCTGAGTCCTTCAGTGTGTCTTCTGCTTCAACAGGAGTCAGGAGTCTTCTTCCAGCGGGGTCTTACTCTTCAGATGGAGTCTTCCCAGGTCAAATACTGTTCTGAGAAGATGGTGGTTTGAGGTGGCATATTTACCTTGTACACTAGCCAGTGACTGGAGAAATTCTATAATCTATTTTCTTGCATTCCTTCCACTTTCTTTTGCAGCACTTCCTCGTTGCCTAACTGTAAAATTACCCAGGACCACATGTTGCAATATGGCAAAAAACAGCTGTCACCAGGCAGGTCTAGCATCAGCTCCTAAGCCATTTCCCTATTCAAATAAGCCCTCCTCCCATCTGGTCTCTGAGATGGTCCTGGGAATACATCGGAGACGTTCTCCCTCGATAGTGCTAAAGCTGCCCTTTGGTTTGCTAACTATTCCTGTCCACTCCCAGATAGCTAATCCCTGCTAAGTGGTCAGCGTGTTTTTTCACCCATTGGCCCTTCCTGGGTTCAGAGCTAGACCATTGTCTTCTGAGACTATGTCATTAACACTCACACAAAAGGGATGTGTATTGCAGCACTGGAGGCATGATGAGTGGCAGAACTGATTTGAAGCTAGTTCTGACATAGGAATCTTAAAGTACATGTTTATACAGCCACTTTTCTGCTTATGTTATCAAACTCTGATTTCACCACTAAAACAGATTTTATTAACTAAGAATGAACTAACTTTGCAGCATTTTTCTAGCCCTTTCCTGAGCAGAACTAGGGACTTAATATTTTAATCCAAAGTATATTTATGTCTAGCAAGGCCTACACACTGAAATATCTTTGGGGTTTTATTTCACTGAGTGGGCACTTTAAATCCAATGTGTGGTGTGGTTTATTTTCATATATTAGTACCCTGCCCAGTGGGCTTACAAGGTGACTTTAGAATGTATAAAAAGACATTCCAACTTGGCAAAGGCATTTTCCTGCCATGTGCCCCTGCAGTTCCGCCAGAGTACAGTGGGGCTCCTAGCAGACATAAAATTTCATCATATATGTAATAGGCAATGCAGCCCAACTTTCCATACCGTAGGTATATTGTAGACACTACTGCTCATTTGCTGATGTGCCTGTTACTCTGTACAGATGAGTGAAGGAATAAAGGAGAGGCAGAGAGAGACAAAAGAGGAGGGAAGTAAATTATTGAGCAGGAGAAGGAAACAGGTGATGCTGAAAAGAAGGCTCAATGTTGTGTTCGTGGAAGTTAGTGAGTGAGGGATCAACTTAAAGTAGATAGTGAATGTAGGAGGGAGTTAAGGGTTGTTGCTGAGTGAGAGAGAATTGGAGTGAAATGAGGAAAGAGAGATACGTGAAGGGAGTAAGCAAGGTGTATGAAATAAAACGTGTGTGGCAGTGTGTCAGGCTTGCATCGCTATTGCAAAATATAATGATTCTCAAAATGTGATTGCTCCAAATAATCCTGAAAACAGAAACACAGTTGTTCAAAGGGTGCCGAGGTACACAATGGACACAGCCGGTTCAAATATAGGCACAAAGCTTTTCTGTTTTTTCTATCGAGGTTATAAGTCAGATAAATATGCAACTGAGTGAACCTTCAGTCTCACAGGTGAAAGGTGAGGAGAGCCTCCTGTCTGTTGCTGCACTGTGAGGCGAGAGTGCTGTCTGTATCCGTGTATGTTAGATTCTTGGGCACTGCTCAGCTCGGCTTCCCATCAAGTGCAGCAGGGCTTAATTTGTAAACAAAGAAACTAAAAAAGGTGCAGCGGCCCAAAGTTGTTCTTAAATGCCAGACTCCATAGCTGCTGCATATTAAGACTGCCTCATCTTGATTCCACCTTATGCCTCTTTCTTCCACCACCCTACACTTCCTGTCTTTTTATCTCATGAATACCAGGGCTGGCTTGTCTTGATTCCACCTTATGTCTCTTTCGTCCATCACCCTATACTTCCTGTGTCTTAATCTCATATCTACTAGGGCTGCCTCGTCTTGATTGGCACGCATGCCTCTTTCTTCCACTGTCTTCCAATTTTTGCTTTTTTTACCTGAATTCATCTTCTTCTTCTAGTTTTCTCATCCTTGACTGTTTTCTCACCTTACTCTGCCTCCATCTTCTTGTCTCTTCTGCGTCTTTTCTTGATCTTTTGCTCTGGGTCAAAGTCTAATAATGGGAAAGAAGTCCAAAAATTAATGTCGGTGCCTTTATCTGCAACCGCTGGCAAAAGTAAAGCACTGCCAGAGCCCACAGTGAATGCCAGTCTGCTTCACTTCATTGATATGCTGAGGTAAGACGCGGTGTGGCGTATGCAAAAACAGTGCTCGGTTTCAGTTCTCGGACAAGCCCTCATTTGTGGGATGGCAGCAGACTGTGGCCCAAAGTCTGAGAAGTTTAGGAGCAGAAGAGTTATTCTGCATGTGCTCTAGCGGGGTGGGTGGGGTTAAAAAGAAGGGAGGATAGGTGGGCGGGGCCCGGCTGCTTCAGGTACATACATCCTCCAAGCTCTGCTTAACCTGGAAATTCTGGTCCTCAAATCCTGAATCCAGTGTAAATGTAATGTATGTTAGTAATGTTTCTGCAGAGCATCTTTGCAGTGACCTTGGTCACGCACTGGTTTTCAAGTAATTCAACGTCAACCAAGCGTACATGATGCATCCCTCTACATACTGGTCTCATAGTACTGAGACATCTTAGTAGCAATATCCTGTCATTTGACATGCACCATGCGCTGATCCCACTATATAGAAACATTCAGAGTGCTCAGCATTCACTCTATGGTGATCTGCACCATAAACTGTTGTCAATTTTCTCAGCTATTCTGTTTGCATTAAATTGTTCTACAAAAACTAAATTATTATTTCTTAAGTGTTCATTTTTGGCATCTGAGGCTTTTGTGTAGGTCCCAAAGTATGATCACCCCGGCCTAGAGATAAATCAAGTCAAATCCGTTATGCCAGACACCAAGTCAAAACTATGAAGGTTTGTTAAAAATTAAAAAATCATTAAAGAAGGCAAAAAGATTTATAAGCCACTTCAAATCGAAATGTCATTATATTCACAAAATGCAAATAAATGGGAATCAGAATAGGAATCAATCCTTATTTAGTTGAATAGCCAGAACCAGATGCAGTGTAGCACAATGCAGCAAACTAACATGGAGTCTGCCTCCAAAGAGAACAATGAAGAGTTTTGGCTCAAACCCTGTGAGTTTGCGTAGTTCTCTAAACCAATTCCCCTCTCCCAGAGCGGTGTGGACCAGGTAATCCTTTTCATCCAGCCCAGGGTCTTGCTCGCCCTCTTCCATGTCAGCACGGTCACTTGTGTCGCAGGTAGTAGATGTGAACTGCCTTTCCCCCTATAAAGGTAATGTAGATGTGTATGCGGTTGCATTGTCTCTCTCTCTCGAGGCTGTAGGTGGGGTGGTCTCTGTCCTTGTGTGTCCATTCGTGTATGGGCATCATGTGGGACACCCAATAATAAGCCTCTATGCCGGGGAGTGCAATCCCTAAATTGTCGGGTTTGCGCTGCAGCATCCGAGGTGCAATTATAGGGTGTCCGTCTTGCCATATTAATGATTTGATTTTGCTATCTATATCTGTGAAGATGGACCTGGGTAGGGGATGGTACGAGTTCTGGAAGACGTATAGGAGTTGAGGCAGAGTGATCATTTTAAAGAGAGCCGCTCGACCAAGCAGGGTGAGAGGAAGATCCTTCCGTCTCTATGTCGGCCCTAAAGTTGCTCAGGACTGCGCCCAGATTCTCCCGTCTACATACCTCAGTGTGGGGTATGATGAAAATACCCAGATATTTAAAGCCCCTGGCACCACTCGCAGCTCTCCGGGCAGAGAGCAGTCTAGTCGTGTGTTAGTCGGGAAGTAGAGTGTGGATTTATTCCAGTTAATTTTATACCCCAAGTGTCGTCCGTAGTCCGTAATCAAGTCGAAAAGGTCCGGAATGGTCGTTTCGGTGTGTGTAATGTACAGCAGGATATCGTCAGCATAGAGAGAGATATTCTCCTCCTCTGTGTCCTGGGGGGTAACATGGAATCCCCGAATCGTGGGGTGTATTCTAAAGGCACAAGCCAGCGACGCCAGAGTAAGCGCAAAGAGGAGAGGTGACAGGGGGCAGCCCTGTCTCATCCCCCTCTCAATAGGGAAGGGTGCCGAACACCGACCATTGACATGCACTGTGACTATCGGTTGTTTATAATGAAGTGCCACTCAGCAGCGGAATTTCGGCCCAAGTCCAAATTTAGCCAGGGTGGCATCAAGGAACACAGCGTTGAACACAGTTGACAGCGTTGAACACTTTTTCCGCATCTAATGATAAAAACACATGGGGATGTCTCCATTTTTGCACCTCTATATGCCAATTATATGTGCGTCTAAGGATCAGGTGGTTAGATCTACCTGGCATAAATCCAGACTGATCTTCGTGGATCAGACCCTTAATCACACCCAGGAGGCGAGTTGCTAGAATGGTGGCCAGGATCTTAACTTCCGAGTTCAGCAGAGAAATGGGTCTAAAGGACCCACATTGATCACGTGGCTTGCCCTCCTTACACATGATCACAATAGTAGCTATTTGCTGGTCCTGGGGGAATATCTCTTCCTTTAGGGCATCTATGAAGAGCCTATGAAGGTGTGGGCATAGGATATCTGTATATCGCCTATAAAATTTTGCGGGCAGTCTGTTGGTGCCAGGGGCTTTTCCGGGGCGTAGCTTTGCCACTGCCTCTCGAACCTCCGTAAGTGACAGGTCTTCATCCAAGGCCTGTGTTTTCACTTCTTCTAACCTAGGGGTGGGAATAGCCCTCAGATACTCCTGAATCTCGGCCTGTGATTTTAGCGGCCGTGCCCGATAGAGATCCCTGTAGTATTCAGCAAAAGCCATGGCCACCCCCATATCCATTGAGTGTTTGGTCCCCTGGAGGTCTTTCACTTCCTTTACCCATCTATTTTGAACCTCTCACCTGCCAAGCCAGGCTAGGAGCTTTCCTGCCTTGTCTCCTACCTCGTAGAGGCGGTGTAGTGTCGCCAGGTGCAATTTCCTGGCATTGTCAGAGGCTAGTTCCTTGTATTCCAGTCTTAGGGATGCGAGTTTGCGGGACCTTTCAGGGTTGTTGCTCTGGGCAACCTGTCTATCTAAATCCTGTATTTTATTTCCTGGTCTGCCAGTCACTTACCTCTTTCTTTTTTTCCCATGCAATGCAATTATGGGCCCTATCCCGTAGCACCATCTTATGGGCCTCCCACACCGTCACCCCGGAGGGGACAGAGTCCTTGTTTTCTAAGAAATAGACCTTAGTGTCTGCCCTGATTCCCCTTGCGATTTTTGCTTTCTGCAGGTCCCATGGGGACAATCTCCAACTACGGGCTGCATCCCACTCCCTCAAGCCCACCCCTACCAGGAGCAGGGAGTTGTCTGAGAGGCCCCTAGCTGTATACCCAGCGCACCCCATGTCACATATTTTCCCTCTGGGAACAAAGATGTAGTCCCACCTGGAATGTGTATCATGAGCCCCTGCGTAAAAGGAGAAATGTCTGGTGTGGGGAAATTTGTCCCTCCAAATATCCGTCAGTTCCACTGTTGTGGTGAAACGCCGCAGCAGTGTGGTCGATGTGGGTCCGTCCCCCCTCCAGAGCAGACCAGAGCTGGGTCCATTAAATCACTAAAGTTGCCACCTACCACATGTAGAGCGGAAGGTGCCTCAATCAATATGTCGATTACTTTCGACATGGCGGGTGCCTGCAAATTGGGGGGTGCGTAGACGCAGATCAGAAGAACCTCTGTCCTTCCCCATAACCCCAGGTCTCCCACATATCTGCCCAGGGGTCGTACCAAAGGCATGTGGTTTGAAAGGGAATGTTTTTCTAGATCAGGATCGCCACCCCCCTTGCCTCAGACGTGTACCCCGAATGTGCCAGGTCCCGATAGGCCCGCGAGCAATAAAGCCACTCTGTGTACCCTTGAGGTGTGTTTCTTGTAGCATCACCACATCTGGGTGAAGCCCCTTATTATGCTGTGACAATAGTTCACGTTTGATCTTGTCCCCCAGTTCATTAACGTTCCAAGTCATATCCGTCAGAGTGGGATGCTTAGTCATGTTGCCTCTAGCGACATTACATCTAAAGTGTTGTAATCAAGGGGGTGGTGGGGGTGGGATTCCCCCATGCCTCTCTTTTTACAGGATAATCCCGTATTAGCGATCCTTGTGCTTGACAAACAAAAATATAAACATTTGGAACACAACTGTGCACAACCCGTCCCAATCCCCCACCCCACCCCACCTCCCTCTATCCCTCATCAACCCTGTGCCCCCCATCTCTGGAAGCGGCCCTAGGTCTGTGTGGATAGGTCGGTCTGTCGGTCCCCCCCTCACCCAATCATAAACCCCGAATTCCCAACTCTTACAGTTCTGCTGCTCAGGTGTCCTGGCTGTCGACCCTTCGAGACCAAGCACTTCCCATAGATGGAACAAGAACAGAAAGAATAGGGCAGCAAAAAGATAAAATAACAGAAAAGAAAGAGAGAAAAGAAGAAGGGAGGGTGAGAGCTAGTTCGGGGAGCTTCTCCGCCGGTATTCAACTTGCAGCACCTAGGTCGTTCGGATCCCCTTCCATGGGGGGGGGGGCATCTTCTTCTGGTTTTTCGTCTCTCCCACTCTGTTCAAGCAGCAGTATTGCCTTCTCTAATGGACAGCTTGATTCTGGTCCAAAGGTCCTGTTGTTATCGTCTGAGCCTGACTGCAGATTTGGGGAGCCGGCTCTTTGTACTGTGTCAGTTTCAGATTGAGTGTAGTCTCCTTTGTGGCCACTCTGGCTCCTCTTGTTTGGCGTAAGTCTGTTCCTGGAGTAAGGCGTGCCTGTGCAGACTCTCCGTGGTCTTCCTGTATTCGTGCAATTCCCTCTCGGGGGGGACCCATCTCCATTGGTAATAAGCCCTCATACCCGGGTGCCCGGAGCCAGTCCACCCCCTGCGGTCTAAGCGCCGGCCTCTTCTCCACCCAGGCCGACGCCTCCTCCGGAGTCTGGAAGAAGAAGGCCCTCCCTCGAAATAGTACCTTTAACTTCGTCTGAGAAGTTTAGGAGCAGAAGAGTTATTCTGCATGTGCTCTAGCGTGGTGGGTGGGGTTAGGGAGAAGAGCAGATAGGTGGGCGGGGCCCAGCTGCTTCAGGTAGATGAATCCTCCAAGCTCTGCGTAACCTGGAAATTCTGGTCCTCAAATCCTGAATCCAGTGTAAATGTAATGTATGTTAGTAATGTCTCTGCAAAGTATCTGTACAGTGACCTTCGTCACGCACTGATTTTCAAGTAATTCAACGTCGACCAAGCTTACATAATGCATCCCTCTACATACTGATCATAGTACTGAGACATCTTAGTAGCAATATCCTGTCATTTGACATGCACCATGCACTGATCCCACTATATATAGAAAGATTCAGAGAGTGCTCAGCATTCACTCTATGGTGATCTGCACCATAAACTGTTGTCAATTTCCTCAGCCATTCTGTTTGCATTAAATTGTTCTACAAAAACTAAATTATTATTTCTTAAGTGTTCATTTTTGGCATCTGAGGCTTTGTGTAGGTCCTAAAGTATGATCACCCCGGTCTAGAGATAAATCAAGTCAAATCCCTTATACCAGACACCAAATCAAAACTATGAAGGTTTGTTAAAAATTAAAATATCATTAAAGAAGGCAAAAAGATTTATAAGCCACTTCAAATCGAAATGTCATTATATTCACAAAATGCAAATAAATGGGAATCAGAATAGGAATCAATCCTTATTTAGTTGAATAGCCAGAACCAGATGCAGTGTAGCACAATGCAGCAAACTAACATGGAGTCTGCCTCCAAAGAGAACAATGAAGAGTTTTGGCTCAAACCCTGTGAGTTTGCGTAGTTCTCTAAACCAATTCCCCTCTCCCAGAGCGGTGTGGACCACGTAATCCTTTTCATCCAGCCCAGGGTCTTGCTCGCCCTCTTCCATGTCAGCACGGTCACTTGTGTCGCAGGTAGTAGACGTGAACTGCCTTTCCCCCTATAAAGGTAATGTAGATGTGTATGCGGTTGCATTGTCTCTCTCTCTCGAGGCTGTAGGTGGGGTGGTCTCTGTCCTGTGTGTCCATTCGTTTATGGGCATCATGTGGGACACCCAATAATAAGCCTCTATGCCGGGGAGTGCAATCCCTCCATTGTAGGGGTTGCGCTGCAGCATCCGAGGTGCAATTATAGGGTGTCCGTCTTGCCATATTAATGATTTGATTTTGCTATCTATTTCTGTGAAGATGGACCTGGGTAGGGGATGGTACGAGTTCTGGAAGACGTATAGGAGTTGAGGCAGAGTGATCATTTTAAAGAGAGCTGCTCGACCAAGCAGGGTGAGAGGAAGATCCTTCCGTCTCTATGTCGGCCCTAACGTTGCTCAGGACTGCGCCCAGATTCTCCCGTCTACATACCTCAGTGTGGGGTATGATGAAAATACCCAGATATTTAAAGCCCCTGGCACCACTCGCAGCTCTCCGGGCAGAGAGCAGTCTAGTCGTGTGTTAGTCGGGAAGTAGAGTGTGGATTTATTCCAGTTAATTTTATACCCCAAGTGTCGTCCGTAGTCCGTAATCAAGTCGAAAAGGTCCGGAATGGTCGTTTCGGTGTGTGTAATGTACAGCAGGATATGGTCAGCATAGAGAGAGATATTCTCCTCCTCTGTGTCCTGGGGGTAACATGGAATCCCCGAATCGTGGGGTGTATCCTAAAGGCACAAGCCAGCGACGCCAGAGTAAGCACAAAGAGGAGAGGTGACAGGGGGCAGCCCTGTCTCATCCCCCTCTCAATAGGGAAGGGTGCCGAACACCGACCATTGGCATGCACTGTGACTATCGGTTGTTTATAATGAAGTGCCACTCAGCAGCGGAATTTCGGCCCAAGTCCAAATTTAGCCAGGGTGGCATCAAGGAACACAGCGTTGAACACAGTTGACAGCGTTGAACACTTTTTCCGCATCTAATGATAAAAACACATGGGGATGTCTCCATTTTTGCACCTCTATATGCCAATTATATGTGCGTCTAAGGATCAGGTGGTTAGATCTACCTGGCATAAATCCAGACTGATCTTCGTGGATCAGACCCTTAATCACACCCAGGAGGCGAGTTGCTAGAATGGTGGCCAGGATCTTAACTTCCGAGTTCAGCAGAGAAATGGGTCTAAAGGACCCACATTGATCACGTGGCTTGCCCTCCTTACACATGATCACAATAGTAGCTATTTGCTGGTCCTGGGGGAATATCTCTTCCTTTAGGGCATCTATGAAGAGCCTATGAAGGTGTGGGCATAGGATATCTGTATATCGCCTATAAAATTTTGCGGGCAGTCTGTTGGTGCCAGGGGCTTTTCCGGGGCGTAGCTTTGCCACTGCCTCTCGAACCTCCGTAAGTGACAGGTCTTCATCCAAGGCCTGTGTTTTCACTTCTTCTAACCTAGGGGTGGGAATAGCCCTCAGATACTCCTGAATCTCGGCCTGTGATTTTAGCGGCCGTGCCCGATAGAGATCCCTGTAGTATTCAGCAAAAGCCATGGCCACCCCCATATCCATTGAGTGTTTGGTCCCCTGGAGGTCTTTCACTTCCTTTACCCATCTATTTTGAACCTCTCACCTGCCAAGCCAGGCTAGGAGCTTTCCTGCCTTGTCTCCTACCTCGTAGAGGCGGTGTAGTGTCGCCAGGTGCAATTTCCTGGCATTGTCAGAGGCTAGTTCCTTGTATTCCAGTCTTAGGGATGCGAGTTTGCGGGACCTTTCAGGGTTGTTGCTCTGGGCAACCTGTCTATCTAAATCCTGTATTTTATTTCCTGGTCTGCCAGTCACTTACCTCTTTCTTTTTTTCCCATGCAATGCAATTATGGGCCCTATCCCGTAGCACCATCTTATGGGCCTCCCACACCGTCACCCCGGAGGGGACAGAGTCCTTGTTTTCTAAGAAATAGACCTTAGTGTCTGCCCTGATTCCCCTTGCGATTTTTGCTTTCTGCAGGTCCCATGGGGACAATCTCCAACTACGGGCTGCATCCCACTCCCTCAAGCCCACCCCTACCAGGAGCAGGGAGTTGTCTGAGAGGCCCCTAGCTGTATACCCAGCGCACCCCATGTCACATATTTTCCCTCTGGGAACAAAGATGTAGTCCCACCTGGAATGTGTATCATGAGCCCCTGCGTAAAAGGAGAAATGTCTGGTGTGGGGAAATTTGTCCCTCCAAATATCCGTCAGTTCCACTGTTGTGGTGAAACGCCGCAGCAGTGTGGTCGATGTGGGTCCGTCCCCCCTCCAGAGCAGACCAGAGCTGGGTCCATTAAATCACTAAAGTTGCCACCTACCACATGTAGAGCGGAAGGTGCCTCAATCAATATGTCGATTACTTTCGACATGGCGGGTGCCTGCAAATTGGGGGGTGCGTAGACGCAGATCAGAAGAACCTCTGTCCTTCCCCATAACCCCAGGTCTCCCACATATCTGCCCAGGGGTCGTACCAAAGGCATGTGGTTTGAAAGGGAATGTTTTTCTAGATCAGGATCGCCACCCCCCTTGCCTCAGACGTGTACCCCGAATGTGCCAGGTCCCGATAGGCCCGCGAGCAATAAAGCCACTCTGTGTACCCTTGAGGTGTGTTTCTTGTAGCATCACCACATCTGGGTGAAGCCCCTTATTATGCTGTGACAATAGTTCACGTTTGATCTTGTCCCCCAGTTCATTAACGTTCCAAGTCATATCCGTCAGAGTGGGATGCTTAGTCATGTTGCCTCTAGCGACATTACATCTAAAGTGTTGTAATCAAGGGGGTGGTGGGGGTGGGATTCCCCCATGCCTCTCTTTTTACAGGATAATCCCGTATTAGCGATCCTTGTGCTTGACAAACAAAAATATAAACATTTGGAACACAACTGTGCACAACCCGTCCCAATCCCCCACCCCACCCCACCTCCCTCTATCCCTCATCAACCCTGTGCCCCCCATCTCTGGAAGCGGCCCTAGGTCTGTGTGGATAGGTCGGTCTGTCGGTCCCCCCCTCACCCAATCATAAACCCCGAATTCCCAACTCTTACAGTTCTGCTGCTCAGGTGTCCTGGCTGTCGACCCTTCGAGACCAAGCACTTCCCATAGATGGAACAAGAACAGAAAGAATAGGGCAGCAAAAAGATAAAATAACAGAAAAGAAAGAGAGAAAAGAAGAAGGGAGGGTGAGAGCTAGTTCGGGGAGCTTCTCCGCCGGTATTCAACTTGCAGCACCTAGGTCGTTCGGATCCCCTTCCATGGGGGGGGGGGCATCTTCTTCTGGTTTTTCGTCTCTCCCACTCTGTTCAAGCAGCAGTATTGCCTTCTCTAATGGACAGCTTGATTCTGGTCCAAAGGTCCTGTTGTTATCGTCTGAGCCTGACTGCAGATTTGGGGAGCCGGCTCTTTGTACTGTGTCAGTTTCAGATTGAGTGTAGTCTCCTTTGTGGCCACTCTGGCTCCTCTTGTTTGGCGTAAGTCTGTTCCTGGAGTAAGGCGTGCCTGTGCAGACTCTCCGTGGTCTTCCTGTATTCGTGCAATTCCCTCTCGGGGTGGACCCATCTCCATTGGTAATAAGCCCTCATACCCGGGTGCCCGGAGCCAGTCCACCCCCTGCGGTCTAAGCGCCGGCCTCTTCTCCACCCAGGCCGACGCCTCCTCCGGAGTCTGGAAGAAGAAGGCCCTCCCTCGAAATAGTACCTTTAACTTCGTCTGAGAAGTTTAGGAGCAGAAGAGTTATTCTGCATGTGCTCTAGCGTGGTGGGTGGGGTTAGGGAGAAGAGCAGATAGGTGGGCGGGGCCCAGCTGCTTCAGGTAGATGAATCCTCCAAGCTCTGCGTAACCTGGAAATTCTGGTCCTCAAATCCTGAATCCAGTGTAAATGTAATGTATGTTAGTAATGTCTCTGCAAAGTATCTGTACAGTGACCTTCGTCACGCACTGATTTTCAAGTAATTCAACGTCGACCAAGCTTACATAATGCATCCCTCTACATACTGATCATAGTACTGAGACATCTTAGTAGCAATATCCTGTCATTTGACATGCACCATGCACTGATCCCACTATATATAGAAAGATTCAGAGAGTGCTCAGCATTCACTCTATGGTGATCTGCACCATAAACTGTTGTCAATTTCCTCAGCCATTCTGTTTGCATTAAATTGTTCTACAAAAACTAAATTATTATTTCTTAAGTGTTCATTTTTGGCATCTGAGGCTTTGTGTAGGTCCTAAAGTATGATCACCCCGGTCTAGAGATAAATCAAGTCAAATCCCTTATACCAGACACCAAATCAAAACTATGAAGGTTTGTTAAAAATTAAAATATCATTAAAGAAGGCAAAAAGATTTATAAGCCACTTCAAATCGAAATGTCATTATATTCACAAAATGCAAATAAATGGGAATCAGAATAGGAATCAATCCTTATTTAGTTGAATAGCCAGAACCAGATGCAGTGTAGCACAATGCAGCAAACTAACATGGAGTCTGCCTCCAAAGAGAACAATGAAGAGTTTTGGCTCAAACCCTGTGAGTTTGCGTAGTTCTCTAAACCAATTCCCCTCTCCCAGAGCGGTGTGGACCACGTAATCCTTTTCATCCAGCCCAGGGTCTTGCTCGCCCTCTTCCATGTCAGCACGGTCACTTGTGTCGCAGGTAGTAGACGTGAACTGCCTTTCCCCCTATAAAGGTAATGTAGATGTGTATGCGGTTGCATTGTCTCTCTCTCTCTCGAGGCTGTAGGTGGGGTGGTCTCTGTCCTGTGTGTCCATTCGTTTATGGGCATCATGTGGGACACCCAATAATAAGCCTCTATGCCGGGGAGTGCAATCCCTCCATTGTAGGGGTTGCGCTGCAGCATCCGAGGTGCAATTATAGGGTGTCCGTCTTGCCATATTAATGATTTGATTTTGCTATCTATTTCTGTGAAGATGGACCTGGGTAGGGGATGGTACGAGTTCTGGAAGACGTATAGGAGTTGAGGCAGAGTGATCATTTTAAAGAGAGCCGCTCGACCAAGCAGGGTGAGAGGAAGATCCTTCCGTCTCTATGTCGGCCCTAAAGTTGCTCAGGACTGCGCCCAGATTCTCCCGTCTACATACCTCAGTGTGGGGTATGATGAAAATACCCAGATATTTAAAGCCCCTGGCACCACTCGCAGCTCTCCGGGCAGAGAGCAGTCTAGTCGTGTGTTAGTCGGGAAGTAGAGTGTGGATTTATTCCAGTTAATTTTATACCCCAAGTGTCGTCCGTAGTCCGTAATCAAGTCGAAAAGGTCCGGAATGGTCGTTTCGGTGTGTGTAATGTACAGCAGGATATGGTCAGCATAGAGAGAGATATTCTCCTCCTCTGTGTCCTGGGGGGTAACATGGAATCCCCGAATCGTGGGGTGTATCCTAAAGGCACAAGCCAGCGACGCCAGAGTAAGCACAAAGAGGAGAGGTGACAGGGGGCAGCCCTGTCTCATCCCCCTCTCAATAGGGAAGGGTGCCGAACACCGACCATTGGCATGCACTGTGACTATCGGTTGTTTATAATGAAGTGCCACTCAGCAGCGGAATTTCGGCCCAAGTCCAAATTTAGCCAGGGTGGCATCAAGGAACACAGCGTTGAACACAGTTGACAGCGTTGAACACTTTTTCCGCATCTAATGATAAAAACACATGGGGATTTGTCCATTTTTACACCTCTATATGCCAATTATATGTGCGTCTAAGGATCAGGTGGGTAGATCTACCTGGCATAAATCCAGACTGATCTTCGTGGATCAGACCCTTAATCACACCCAGGAGGCGAGTTGCTAGAATGGTGGCCAGGATCTTAACTTCCGAGTTCAGCAGAGAAATGGGTCTAAAGGACCCACATTGATCACGTGGCTTGCCCTCCTTACACATGATCACAATAGTAGCTATTTGCTGGTCCTGGGGGAATATCTCTTCCTTTAGGGCATCTATGAAGAGCCTATGAAGGTGTGGGCATAGGATATCTGTATATCGCCTATAAAATTTTGCGGGCAGTCTGTTGGTGCCAGGGGCTTTTCCGGGGCGTAGCTTTGCCACTGCCTCTCGAACCTCCGTAAGTGACAGGTCTTCATCCAAGGCCTGTGTTTTCACTTCTTCTAACCTAGGGGTGGGAATAGCCCTCAGATACTCCTGAATCTCGGCCTGTGATTTTAGCGGCCGTGCCCGATAGAGATCCCTGTAGTATTCAGCAAAAGCCGTGGCCACCCCCATATCCATTGAGTGTTTGGTCCCCTGGAGGTCTTTCACTTCCTTTACCCATCTATTTTGAACCTCTCTCCTGCAAAGCCAGGCTAGGAGCTTTCCTGCCTTGTCTCCTACCTCGTAGAGGCGGTGTAGTGTCGCCAGGTGCAATTTCCTGGCATTGTCAGAGGCTAGTTCCTTTTATTCCAGTCTTAAGGATTCGAGTTTGCGGGACCTTTCAGGGTTGTTGCTCTGGGCAACCTGTCTATCTAAATCCTGTATTTTATTTCCTGGTCTGCCAGTCACTTATCTCTTTCTTTTTTTCCCATGCAATGCAATTATGGGCCCTATCCCGTAGCACCATCTTATGGGCCTCCCACACCGTCACCCCGGAGGGGACAGAGTCCTTGTTTTCTAAGAAATAGACCTTAGTGTCTGCCCTGATTCCCCTTGCGATTTTTGCTTTCTGCAGGTCCCATGGGGACAGTCTCCAACTACGGGCTGCATCCCACTCCCTCAAGCCCACCCCTACCAGGAGCAGGGAGTTGTCCGAGAGGCCCGTAGCTGTATACCCAGCGCACCCCATGTCACATATTTTCCCTCTGGGAACAAAGATGTAGTCCCACCTGGAATGTGTATCATGAGCCCCTGCGTAAAAGGAGAAATGTCTGGTGTGGGGAAATTTGTCCCTCCAAATATCCGCCAGTCCCACTGTTGTGGTGAAACGCCGCAGCAGTGTGGTCGATGTGGGTCCGTCCCCACTCCAGAGCAGACCAGAGCTGGGTCCAATAAATTACTAAAGTTGCCACCTACCACATGTAGAGCGGAAGGTGCCTCAATCAATATGTCGATTACTTTCGACATGGCGGGTGCCTGCAAATTGGGGGGTGCGTAGACGCAGATCAGAAGAACCTCAGTCCTTCCCCATAAACCCAGGTCTCCCACATATCTGCCCAGGGGTCATACCAAAGGCGTGTGGTTTGAAAGGGAATGTTTTTCTAGATCAGGATCGCCACCCCCCTTGCCTCAGACATGTACCCTGAATGTGCCAGGTCCCGATAGGCCCCGCGAGCAATAAAGCCACTCTGTGTACCCTTGAGGTGCGTTTCTTGTAGCATCGCCACATCTGGGTGAAGCCCCTTATTATGCTGTGACAATAGTTCACGTTTGATCTTGTCCCCCAGTTCATTAACGTTCCAAGTCATATCCGTCAGAGTGGGATGCTTAGTCATGTTGCCTCTAGCGACATTACATCTAAAGTGTTGTAATCAAGGGGGTGGTGGGGGTGGGATTCCCCCATGCCTCTCTTTTTACAGGATAATCCCGTATTAGCGATCCTTGTGCTTGACAAACAAAAATATAAACATTTGGAACACAACTGTGCACAACCCGTCCCAATCCCCCACCCCACCCCACCTCCCAATATCCCTCATCAACCCTGTGCCCCCCATCTCTGGAAGCGGCCCTAGGTCTGTGTGGATAGGTCGGTCTGTCGGTCCCCCCTCACCCAATCATAAACCCCGAATTCCCAACTCTTACAGTTCTGCTGCTCAGGTGTCCTGGCTGTCGACCCTTCGAGACCAAGCACTTCCCATAGATGGAACAAGAACAGAAAGAATAGGGCAGCAAAAAGATAAAATAACAGAAAAGAAAGAGAGAAAAGAAGAAGGGAGGGTGAGAGCTAGTTCGGGGAGCTTCTCCGCCAGTGTTCAACTTGCAGCACCCAGGTCGTTCGGATCCCCTTCCATGGGGGGGGGGGGCATCTTCTTCTGGTTTTTCGTCTCTCCCACTCTGTTCAAGCAGCAGTATTGCCTTCTCTAATGGACAGCTTGATTCTGGTCCAAAGGTCCTGTTGTTATCGTCTGAGCCTGACTGCAGATTTGGGGAGCCGGCTCTTTGTACTGTGTCAGTTTCAGATTGAGTGTAGTCTCCTTTGTGGCCACTCTGGCTCCTCTTGTTTGGCGTAAGTCTGTTCCTGGAGTAAGGCGTGCCTGTGCAGACTCTCCGTGGTCTTCCTGTATTCGTGCAATTCCCTCTCTGGGGGGACCCATCTCCATTGGTAATAAGCCCTCATACCCGGGTGCCCGGAGCCAGTCCCCCCCCTGCGGTCTAAGCGCCGGCCTCTTCTCCACCCAGGCCGACGCCTCCTCCGGAGTCTGGAAGAAGAAGGCCCTCCCTCGAAATAGTACCTTTAACTTCGTCTGAGAAGTTTAGGAGCAGAAGAGTTATTCTGCATGTGCTCTAGCGTGGTGGGTGGGGTTAGGGAGAAGGGCAGATAGGTGGGCGGGGCCCAGCTGCTTCAGGTAGATGAATCCTCCAAGCTCTGCGTAACCTGGATATTCTGGTCCTCAAATCCTGAATCCAGTGTAAATGTAATGTATGTTAGTAATGTCTCTGCAAAGTATCTGTACAGTGACCTTCGTCACGCACTGATTTTCAAGTAATTCAACGTCGACCAAGCTTACATAATGCATCCCTCTACACACTGATCATAGTACTGAGACATCTTAGTAGCAATATCCTGTCATTTGACATGCACCATGCACTGATCCCACTATATATAGAAAGATTCAGAGAGTGCTCAGCATTCACTCTATGGTGATCTGCACCATAAACTGTTGTCAATTTCCTCAGCCATTCTGTTTGCATTAAAATGTTCTACAAAAACTAAATTATTATTTCTTAAGTGTTCATTTTTGGCATCTGAGGCTTTGTGTAGGTCCTAAAGTATGATCACCCCGGTCTAGAGATAAATCAAGTCAAATCCCTTATACCAGACACCAAATCAAAACTATGAAGGTTTGTTAAAAATTAAAATATCATTAAAGAAGGCAAAAAGATTTATAAGCCACTTCAAATCGAAATGTCATTATATTCACAAAATGCAAATAAATGGGAATCAGAATAGGAATCAATCCTTATTTAGTTGAATAGCCAGAACCAGATGCAGTGTAGCACAATGCAGCAAACTAACATGGAGTCTGCCTCCAAAGAGAACAATGAAGAGTTTTGGCTCAAACCCTGTGAGTTTGCGTAGTTCTCTAAACCAATTCCCCTCTCCCAGAGCGGTGTGGACCACGTAATCCTTTTCATCCAGCCCAGGGTCTTGCTCGCCCTCTTCCATGTCAGCACGGTCACTTGTGTCGCAGGTAGTAGACGTGAACTGACTTTCCCCCTATAAAGGTAATGTAGATGTGTATGCGGTTGCATTGTCTCTCTCTCTCGAGGCTGTAGGTGGGGTGGTCTCTGTCCTTGTGTGTCCATTCGTTTATGGGCATCATGTGGGACACCCAATAATAAGCCTCTATGCCGGGGAGTGGAATCCCTCCATTGTAGGGGTTGCGCTGCAGCATCCGAGGTGCAATTATAGGGTGTCCGTCTTGCCATATTAATGATTTGATTTTGCTATCTATTTCTGTGAAGATGGACCTGGGTAGGGGATGGTACGAGTTCTGGAAGACGTATAGGAGTTGAGGCAGAGTGATCATTTTAAAGAGAGCCGCTCGACCAAGCAGGGTGAGAGGAAGATCCTTCCGTCTCTATGTCGGCCCTAAAGTTGCTCAGGACTGCGCCCAGATTCTCCCGTCTACATACCTCAGTGTGGGGTATGATGAAAATACCCAGATATTTAAAGCCCCTGGCACCACTCGCAGCTCTCCGGGCAGAGAGCAGTCTAGTCGTGTGTTAGTCGGGAAGTAGAGTGTGGATTTATTCCAGTTAATTTTATACCCCAAGTGTCGTCCGTAGTCCGTAATCAAGTCGAAAAGGTCCGGAATGGTCGTTTCGGTGTGTGTAATGTACAGCAGGATATCGTCAGCATAGAGAGGGATATTCTCCTCCTCTGTGTCCTGGGGGGTAACATGGAATCCCCGAATCGTGGGGTGTATCCTAAAGGCACAAGCCAGCGACGCCAGAGTAAGCACAAAGAGGAGAGGTGACAGGGGGCAGCCCTGTCTCATCCTCCTCTCAATAGGGAAGGGTGCCGAACACCGACCATTGACATGCACTGTGACTATCGGTTGTTTATAATGAAGTGCCACTCAGCAGCGGAATTTCGGCCCAAGTCCAAATTTAGCCAGGGTGGCATCAAGGAACACAGCGTTGAACACAGTTGACAGCGTTGAACACTTTTTCCGCATCTAATGATAAAAACACATGAGGATTTGTCCATTTTTGCACCTCTATATGCCAATTATATGTGCGTCTAAGGATCAGGTGGGTAGATCTACCTGGCATAAATCCAGACTGATCTTCGTGGATCAGACCCTTAATCACACCCAGGAGGCGAGTTGCTAGAATGGTGGCCAGGATCTTAACTTCCGAGTTCAGCAGAGAAATGGGTCTAAAGGACCCACATTGATCACGTGGCTTGCCCTCCTTACACATGATCACAATAGTAGCTATTTGCTGGTCCTGGGGGAATATCTCTTCCTTTAGGGCATCTATGAAGAGCCTATGAAGGTGTGGGCATAGGATATCTGTATATCACCTATAAAATTGTGCGGGCAGTCTGTTGGTGCCAGGGGCTTTTCCGGGGCGTAGCTTTGCCACTGCCTCTCGAACCTCCGTAAGTGACAGGTCTTCATCCAAGGCCTGTGTTTTCACTTCTTCTAACCTAGGGGTGGGAATAGCCCTCAGATACTCCTGAATCTCGGCCTGTGATTTTAGCGGCCGTGCCGGATAGAGATCCCTGTAGTATTCAGCAAAAGCCGTGGCCACCCCCATATCCATTGAGTGTTTGGTCCCCTGGAGGTCTTTCACTTCCTTTACCCATCTATTTTGAACCTCTCTCCTGCCAAGCCAGGCTAGGAGCTTTCCTGCCTTGTCTCCTACCTCGTAGAGGCGGTGTAGTGTCGCCAGGTGCAATTTCCTGGCATTGTCAGAGGTTAGTTCCTTTTATTCCAGTCTTAAGGATTCGAGTTTGCGGGACCTTTCAGGGTTGTTGCTCTGGGCAACCTGTCTATCTAAATCCTGTATTTTATTTCCTGGTCTGCCAGTCACTTATCTCTTTCTTTTTTTCCCATGCAATGCAATTATGGGCCCTATCCCGTAGCACCATCTTATGGGCCTCCCACACCGTCACCCCGGAGGGGACAGAGTCCTTGTTTTCTAAGAAATAGACCTTAGTGTCTGCCCTGATTCCCCTTGCGATTTTTGCTTTCTGCAGGTCCCATGGGGACAATCTCCAACTACGGGCTGCATCCCACTCCCTCAAGCCCACCCCTACCAGGAGCAGGGAGTTGTCCGAGAGGCCCCTAGCTGTATACCCAGCGCACCCCATGTCACATATTTTCCCTCTGGGAACAAAGATGTAGTCCCACCTGGAATGTGTATCATGAGCCCCTGCGTAAAAGGAGAAATGTCTGGTGTGGGGAAATTTGTCCCTCAAATATCCGCCAGTCCCACTGTTGTGGTGAAACGCCGCAGCAGTGTGGTCGATGTGGGTCCGTCCCCACTCCAGAGCAGACCAGAGCTGGGTCCATTAAATTACTAAAGTTGCCACCTACCACATGTAGAGCGGAAGGTGCCTCAATCAATATGTCGATTACTTTCGACATGGCGGGTGCCTGCAAATTGGGGGGTGCGTAGACGCAGATCAGAAGAACCTCAGTCCTTCCCCATAAACCCAGGTCTCCCACATATCTGCCCAGGGGTCGTACCAAAGGCGTGTGGTTTGAAAGGGAATGTTTTTCTAGATCAGGATCGCCACCCCCCTTGCCTCAGACGTGTACCCCGAATGTGCCAGGTCCCGATAGGCCCCGCGAGCAATAAAGCCACTCTGTGTACCCTTGAGGTGCGTTTCTTGTAGCATAGCCACATCTGGGTGACACCCCTTATTATGCTGTGACAATAGTTCACGTTTGATCTTGTCCCCCAGTTCATTAACGTTCCAAGTCATATCCGTCAGAATGAGATGCTTAGTCATGTTGCCTCTAGCGACATTACATCTAAAGTGTTGTAATCAAGGGGGTGGTGGGGGTGGGATTCCCCCATGCCTCTCTTTTTACAGGATAATCCCGTATTAGCGATCCTTGTGCTTGACAAACAAAAATATAAACATTTGGAACACAACTGTGCACAACCCGTCCCAATCCCCCACCCCACCCCACCTCCCTCTATCCCTCATCAACCCTGTGCCCCCCATCTCTGGAAGCGGCCCTAGGTCTGTGTGGATAGGTCGGTCTGTCGGTCCCTCCCTCACCCAATCATAAACCCCGAATTCCCAACTCTTACAGTTCTGCTGCTCAGGTGTCCTGGCTGTCGACCCTTCGAGACCAAGCACTTCCCAAAGATGGAACAAGAACAGAAAGAATAGGGCAGCAAAAAGATAAAATAACAGAAAAGAAAGAGAGAAAAGAAGAAGGGAGGGTGAGAGCTAGTTCGGGGAGCTTCTCCGCCAGTGTTCAACTTGCAGCACCCAAGTCGTTCGGATCCCCTTCCATGGGGGGGGGGGGCATCTTCTTCTGGTTTTTCGTCTCTCCCACTCTGTTCAAGCACCAGTATTGCCTTCTCTAATGGACAGCTTGGTTCTGGTCCAAAGGACCTGTTGTTATTGTCTGAGCCTGACTGCAGATATGGGGAGCCGGCTCTTTGTACTGTGTCAGTTTCAGATTGAGTGTAGTCTCCTTTGTGGCCACTCTGGCTCCTCTTGTTTGGCGTAAGTCTGTTCCTGGAGTAAGGCGTGCCTGTGCAGACTCTCCGTGGTCTTCCTGTATTCGTGCAATTCCCTCTCTGGGGGGACCCATCTCCATTGGTAATAAGCCCTCATCCCCGGGTGCCCGGAGCCAGTCCCCCCCTGTGGTCTAAGCGCCGGCCTCTTCTCCACCCAGGCCCACGCCTCCTCCGGAGTCTGGAAGAAGAAGGCCCTCCCTTGAAATAGTACCTTTAACTTCGTCGGGAACAGAAGCATAGACTGGAACTGAGGGGTCTGTAGTTTGCCCTTGACGGAGTCGAAGGTGCAGCGCTGTCTCTGCACTTCTTGACTGTAATCTTGAAACGTCATGATCTTTGAGTTGTTGTATCAGACTTCTCCTTTGTGGCGCATCTCCCTCAGTATCAGGTCTCTGTCCAGAAAGTTCAACAGTTTCACAATAATGGGCCTCGGCGGGGCCCCAGGAGGAGGTCTAGCACTCGAGCGCGATGCGCGCTTTCAATGATGAAGCAAGTAGATAGCTGGTCCGCCGGGATGAGATCCGTTAACCACTTTGTCGAGAATGCTGCTACATTGGTGCCCTCCACTCCTTCCAGGAATCCCACGAAGCGGAGGTTATTTCTAGTATCTAATTCTTGAGATGTTTGCAAGGTTCTCACAAGGCACCATTATACTGACCTGCTCCATACATTGATATCCCATTACTGAGATATTTACGCATGATGTACGTCTATGCTCACCTCACCCTTCACTACCTGTCTCCTGCTGAGACATCTATGAACAATCTCAATTCCCTGTATGACTTTTAACTTGCTAGGTTATTCCAATGCAAAGTCCACAGGATTTCACAAGCATACACCATCCACCAATATCCCTCTTCTGGGATCTTCATTGGGCTGGATCTGGGCTCTGCAATAATATCCCAGTCCTGAGTCATTTAAAGGGTATTCATGAAACACCTCTATACTGCTGTGCACAACCTACTACTATTCCAGAACTGAGAGTGTAAAATAAGCTGACAGTAGCTCAGTGAGTTGAACACATATTTCAGGCCAATGTGCAACCTGCAGGCTGCAGGGGAATCTTAATAGGATAACTCAGGAGCTACAGAGTCCCCACAAAGATTTCTGTGACACATGAAAGTCAATGTCTAATGCACAAATATGACTGCTTGGATCATTTATGCCCTTACTACAGTGGGCTCTTCGAATAAGGGATGAATGGTCCTCATTGTGGGGTCTGTCTCTAGTGTGTTCACTGCGTTTATGGTGCAATCTGTTGCCCTTGCCCCTACCGACCATGATCAAGGGCTCAATATTATGGCCTGGAGTTCCCAAGCATGGTGCCCTCTGTTTGTGCACTTCTATGCACACTTTTTCCCAGGGTTAATTGCCTTCACAATGTCAGCCCCTGTCTAGTCTGGTCTAGTGCCCATGCTTAAACTTGGGCTAGTGTTGCATCTAGTCTCTTCAGCATTCACAATTCCCAAACATTCCAGGTCCCAATGTGGCAGCCAGGGCCTCCACCTGACCTCTTCCCTTTGACGCATTTTCCCACCATGCCACATCTATCCACTTCTCACAGGGCCAGGGACCACATGTATAGAGCTGTACCCCTCCCATAAATCCTGGAGTCAACTTGGGGTTATTAATGTCTCTATGTTCACTCACTGGGGCAGTGGTACTGGAACAATTTTCAGAGTGGGAGTGTTGACATCAATCTTACATCTCTGAAATCAAAGGGATTGTGGAAAATCCAAGCAGCACGCAAAGAACAAGTACAGCGAGTGGGTCACACCTTTCAGCAGGAGAGCGGTAAGAGTGTATTATGTAGCCAGTGGTGCATTTTGGAGCACACTACACTAAAGGATGGTATGATTGCACACACACAGACAGCACATTTTCCATTGAAATGGCTACACAACACACACTGACATGCAGTTTTACTGAGTAAATTATATAGCACACAAATTATAATGGATGGAAAATGGGTCTCAGTCAATATTTATCATTTGCACATCACCAAGTAAAGTGTTTTGATTTGTTTGATCCCATTAAAATCTTTGATTCCATCTCACTTCCCAATTACAAGAAAAATGTGCTTCATTTGTGCTTTCCTGGTGGCTTACATTTTGAAATATGTGTACAATTAATTTACAGGAATTTAAATGTACATATAATCATGGAACGTACGTATTACTATTGTTCAATAACATGAGATTTCTCTCTCTTATAGTTCAGACCATAACAAAAGGAAATGGTTCACAAAACTGGTCTGAATAAGTTGCGTTTATGCCTTTTACGAAATTTCAGAAGAAGACTTTTTTTTTTTTATTTGGCTACAACTAGCTAGTATAATACTCAGGGATTTGCACAGTATATGGTCCTGAAGAAAGCTGACTGACCGACAAGGCATTTCAACGGTTGAAACATCTCGACCTTAGATGTATAGGGTCATTACTCCCCTATGACATTGCATTGTTTTTAATCTTGCCAAAGGATCAACCATAGTAGGATCCGGCAGGCAATTTTAATATATATAATCCCTAAACAGATAGCTCAAATGCTCTGCTTACAAATGCATCGAACCTGCCCACCCACACTAGGACGTGTGTCCGATGATGAAGCAAGCCACAGGTGGTACCTGTGGGTGAGGACCCAACAATGTATCCTATAAGGTTGTAGTGAAATCACTGATTTAACTGGGTGATTAATCTTGCACCTTAATGAGATATTGCTTGGGCCGCGCAACAATCTAATGGACAAAAACAGGATTTAAGAGTAGCCACGGTAACCTCTCTAGTTATATTGTCGCAAGCATAGAGAGGCTGTGGGTTCTAACCTTGCTTACGCTTCGCACTCCTCCAAAGTGTTTATTCTTCACCATGAAGCCTAACCATAATTGTAACCAAGAAATAGCTATTATTCTGACACTAACCTTATGGCATATCATTACCTTCAGCCTAATACAAAACCAGCCACTTGCCACACCCTAACCTAAGCCTGAACCTCTATCAAAACCCTCGCCTTAATTCTACCCTTTTGTCGAAATCTACCTCAGACATTTAGCCTAATCCTAGTGACAGAGAGGTTTCTCAGTGACATATTTTTGCACCAAGCTTGCCTTTTGATGACTTTCTTTTGCAATGATGGATTTCCAGTGAGCCCTGACTTTGATGTTAAAAAGATACAAATATTTCCATATGTAGGTGGCACGAATGTCTGGAAAGTTCTTTTCTGGAGCCCCCCAAAGTTGTACTTCACATACCCTTTACTACCAGTGCAAATTACTTTGTTCAAGCACCAAATATTGATAGTGTTGCTGTTTTCGTAATGCTCGTAAACATGCCACAGTTGTTTTTTTTAAAGATATACAATTGACATACAATACAGAGCTTCCATATCGAGCCAGAGAAAGTAACCTGGGAATACTCTTATCTCAAACGCGTAATTTAAATCTCTCAGTATGTTATGGGTAAGGAAAAAACTACCTAACATATTCTTGCATAATTTACGTAGTTGTGCAACTTACATGAGTGGGGTGTAACTGTGATACGGTGGCTGTTCCAAAGAATGGAAACCATGAAAAAATGGAACGGGGAGAGGACTGGTCTAGCCATTCCAAATCACATTTTGTGCCAGACTACAAAGACGTAGGCAGGCACTCATAATGGTATTAAAATGCCCCCATTTTTTAAAATCTTGAACTTAAACCTGAAACAGCTCTTTTTAATTGGTGTGAGAGTTATCGAATCCTATAAAATCCGGCTTCACCGAGTTGGGATTTATCAGGTGCAATAAACACTACCAATTAGGAGTTTTTGTGGACTAACACGCAGACCTTGGTGTTTCTAAAAATGCATAATTGAGATGTACACGGCAAAGAAACACTGGAGCCAGGTTTCTACATGACTGTAGCGGTCTAGTTTATGTTGTGAGGCCTCCCCGTCCCGGAAGCACCACCACACAATGTATCACTCTCTGGCCAGGCGTGGCCAGAGAGCGTAATTAAAGGAGCCGATGTCACTCGTGACCTTCCGGCTCATACCACTAAGCAGGAGTGTTGTGTCGTCTTACTGTCTACATATCAGTGTATAACTTATCATGGTGTGATGTCCAGCTGAGCCTACCTGCCCCATTACACTGGCGACAAGGGTGGGATGACGTCATGCCCACAACTTCAAGATCACCCATCCGATGAGGCATTCCGCCGGTAAGGAAGTGAGCACGCTGCCGCTGTAAAGGAAAGCGCACCCGCTCACAAGGACTCAGGCCGCCCGCGCTGTTCGCGCTGACAGTGAGGGACCGCAAGTGGAGGGCCCGATTCACAGAACTAACTTAAGATAAAATCCTAAACTTACTACCATTTTGGTATTCACAGAAGGCACTTACTCATTTTGGTATTCACAGAAGGCATTTACTCATTTCGGTATTCACAGAAGTTAGTAGTCCTAACTTTAGGACTCCTAAATGCCTTCTGTGAATACCGAAAGTCTTAAAGTTAGGATTTTTCTCAGTTTAGGAGTAGAAAAGTTAGGACTCCTAACTTTAGGACTCTAAATGCCTTCTGTGAATACCGAAAGTCTTAAAGTTAGGATTTTTCTCAGTTTATGAGTAGAAAAGTTAGGACTCCTAACTTTAGGACTCCTAAATGCCTTCTGTGAATACAGAAAGTCTTAAAGTTAGAATTTTTCTCAGTTTAGGAGTCCTAAACTTAGGAGTCCTAACTTTACTACTCCCAAACTGAGAAAAATCCAAACTTTAAGACTTTCGGTATTCACAGAAGGCATTTAGGAGTTCTAAAGTTAGGACTACTAACTTCTGCGAATACTGAAATGAGTAAGTACCTTCTGTGAATACCAAAATGAGTAAGTGCCTTCTGTGAATACCAAAATGGTAATAAGTTTAGGATTTTGTCTTAAGTTAGTTCTGTGAATCGGGCCCGGAGATCCCAGTGCCCGCTTGCACCGCCAACAGCGAGACGCGTTCAATGCTACTGGGGCACCGACCGGTCGAGTGCTGCTGCCTCCAAAGGAAAAAAATAAATAAATCAAAGCGAACGAGCGCGTGTTGCCAGCGCTGAGTGAAGTCAACGCGAGTGCTGTAATAAACAAGAGGAAAACACCACAAACAAGCCCTGGCAAATACAAGCCTAAAAGGGGAAAAAGAAGCAAATGACATTTAATATAATAACACTAAATGGGCAGTAAGAGCAACACTTAATAAAGCATTGGCTAATGCATGCCACAGAGCAGAGAAAGTGCAGAACAACAGCGGCAGGCAAGCCCCAGTCAAGCTAGAGGTAACAGGGAACTGGCAGCAACATCCAGAACTCACACAAGAACCAAGTTAAATAGGAAAGAACAGCAAATCAAGCACCAGCTATGGTGGATCAAGCAGCAGCAGCGCCAATACAACAGCCAGTCGCCCCTGCAGCTCCTCCTCACCTACATTCACGCACTTCCTCCATTTAGTGAGTTGATCAACCCTGCAACATCCTCACCTAGGTGGAAAGTATGGATAGGCTGCCTCGACAACTATTTTATAGCCACCAGAGAAACAGATGGGGCAGTAAAAAGATCATTTCTGTTGCACTTTGCGGGAGACGAAATAAACAAGCTGTTTGCTCATTTGCCAAATGCAGGGCTACAATCGGACTACGACGCAGCTGGCAGAGCACTAAATGCCCATTTTGACCCTCAACTCAACCCTGATTATGAACGCTTCAAACTCAGACAGGCTCGACAGAGAGAGGGGGAGTCAATGGACACGTTTCATGCTCGTCCGTGAGTTAGCCAGTACCTGTACTGAGGATGACCAGGTGAAGGAAGTACTGGCACAACTCATCCAAGGATGCCGCAATAAGACTCTGCGGACCCTCATCCTCCGACAACCTCGTATATCTCTTGAAGACATACTGTTCCTAGCTCTATCGCATGAGCTGTCCGATGTCCGGGTGTCAGCCATGGAAGCAGCACTCAACTCAGCCACCGAACAAACAGTAACCGTCAAAACAGAACGAGTGAAAGCTGTTCGCGCGACAACTCGCGAGGGTGAGGAAGGTGGCCCAATAGATATTCACGACAGTCGCAGTGTGGATACTGCGGGAAAGAGGAGCACCCACAAGACAACTTCCCAGTAAGAGGAAAGACCTGCACAAAGTGCAGCACTCCCAATCACTTTGCAAGTGTGTGCCGGGGAGGCACTCGGTTTAGAGGGGCATCAGGACGTAAACCACCATTCAACAAGTGAGGCACCTCACACTCGACGAACTGGGCACTTCAAAAACAACGACTACGACAATACATCGCCGACACTATCTGGAAAACTCGTCCTCAGAGGGTGAAGAAGAATGCCACTTCATGTCGTTCACAAACAATCTCAAGCGGAAACGTCGCCCACAACCAACGTGTGCCATCGAGATAGCTGGAACACCTGTCACAGCTCTCATTGACACCGGAGCGTCAGTAAACGTCATGGGATGTCAACACTACAAATCACTGAACCCTAGGCCAGCACTGACACCATCCAAAGTCAAGATCCTCACGTACGGAAGCCAGACCCCACTTCCTTTGAAAGGAAAAATGACTGTACAGGTTTATTTTATTTATTTATTTAGAAATTTAAAAAGCGCTCAGCTACCCCCGACGGGGGTTTCCCGGCGCTGACAACATGAGAATGTGACGGTCAGGGAGGAAGAACTGAAGAGGAAGGTGGAGCTAAAGGCGAGAGAAAAACCAGGTCTTCAGTTTTCTTCGAATCAGAGGCTCAGAAGTCGCAAATCTGAGTTCCATCGGTAATTGATTCCACAATCTGGAGGTAGCTACGGCGGAAGCCCTGCCTCCCATGCGTGCCAGACGGAATCGTGGGCAGAACATTAGGTGAAGATGATTAGATCTCAGATTACGGGTCGCCTGAGTTAATCTGAGTCTCTGCCTTAAATATGCAGGACCTCGACCATTAAGAGCTCTAAAAGCAAGAACTAGAGCTTTAAACTGAATGCGATAGTTCACTGGTAACCAGTGCAGTTTGGCCAAATAAGGTGAGATCGAGTGGCGATAAGGGATGTTACAGATCAGCCTGGCAGCCGAGTTCTGTACTATCTGCAAACGATTAATGAGGAACGCTGGCGCCCCGATGTAAAGACTGTTTGCGTAGTCTAAATGAGAGGTTATTAAGTCATGGACCACTGTTCTGCGGGACTCAAGAGGTAGGAAAGGGATGATTTTTTTTATCATGCGGAGTTTTCCAAAGCAGGAGGAGGAGACTTTATTAATTTGGGTTTTACAGGAAAGTTGTGTATCAAATTGAAAACCCAAATTTCGAGCAGTCTGAACTGGCGCCGGGGGAGGATTAAGTTCAGCTGGCCACCAGATGTTGGAAGGGATGGCAGATTTCTGATTGAAGAAAAGAACCTCCGTTTTGTCAGCGTTCAGTTTCAAGTTGTTGGCAGACATCCAGGAGGCGATGTTAACCAGGCAATGGCGAAAATTAGCTAGGGAACTTTCAGAGTGATCTTTGAATGAAAAAACAAGCTGAGTATCATCAGCATAGAAGATCACTCTGACGCCCCAAGATTCGACCACCTTCGCCAATGGCCTGAGATACACATTAAATAGGAGGGGGCTCAGGGCGGAGCCCTGGGGAACCCCCCATATCAATGGTTTCTCCGTGGACACAAAAGAGCCCAGGGTGACCTGTTGGAATCTGCCCGTCAGAAACGATTTCACCCAGGCCAGCGGCGTCCCGCCAATGCCCACTTCCAGAAGACGATTTACTAAGATGTTGTGGGAGATGGTATCGAATGCTGCGGATAGGTCGAGGAGGACCAGCATGGCCTCCTCTCCTCTATCCACACATTCGTGAATAGATTCAGTCGCTTCAAGCAGGGCTGACTCAGTACTAAAGTTTGGCCTGAATCCTGACTGGGTGTCATGTAACAGATGATTTGATTCCAAATAATCAGACAGTTGCTCCTGTACCGCCTTCTCTAACACTTTTGCTGGTTTAGGGAGAAGTGAGATGGGCCGGTAGTTACTAAAACATAATGGGTCGGCACCCGGTTTTTTCAAGATGGGTAACAACAAAGCATGTTTCCACAAAGAAGGAAAAAGGCCCGATTGCAACGATGAGTTCCATATTTTTAACAGTGGTTTGATCAATAGCGGCGCTAATTCGTTCAGAATCTGAGCCGGGGCAGGATCAAGGGGGGAGCCAGACTTACATTTTAGAAGCAGGGACAAGGCGTGATCTTCAGACAGCGGATTAAAAGAGGTAAATGCTGTAGCGCAGGTGAAATCATTGGCTGAAACAGTAACTATAGGAGTCTGTTGGATGGCTGCCGTGATGTTCACAATTTTCTCAAAAAAGAAATCCGACAAGCCATCGCTAAGTAGTTGGCTGGGGGCGACAGAACATGTCATAGCAGAAGGATTAGCGAACTCCTTGACAATATTAAAGAGCGTCTTGGTGGAATTTTCAGCTTTTTTAATTTTGTCCGTGAAGTACTGTTTCATGGCAGTACGTTTGAGTTTGTGAAACTCTTTGAGCGCTGATCTATAGATGGCTTTGGACTCAGGGTCGTAAGAGCGGCGCCAGATGCGTTCCAGTTTTTTGCAATTTCTTCTGTTATCCCGTAACAACGTTGAAAACCAAGGGGCTGAGGGCTTCGAGCGTAAAGAGGAGAAGTTCTGCAAAGGGGCAATTTGTTCAATGGCAGCGGCAAGATCGTTATTAAAAGTAGCTACAGCTATATTAAGATCATCATCTAGAATGTCAGATCTGTTCCTAAACCGTTGTTCCAGAGCCATGTAGGTAACTTTATGCCACTTTCTGCCCTGGTCTCTGATAGTCAAATTCGGCTTAGATGGTGGAAGAGTGGATATTTCAAACGGAATCAAGTAAGGGTCAGACCATGTAAGGGGCAATGGTGACAGAACCTTAAGGTCAGACCAGCTTGAAAAAATTAAGTCAAGGGTGTGTCCTGCTGAGTGAGTGGGGCCTATGACTTTTTGGGTTAAATTCAGACCTTGCATGGAGTCTAGGAGGTTTTTGGCACGAGTGCAATCCTGTACATCAATATGGTGGTTGAAATCTCCTAGTACCGTGAAATTAGGATGTTTAAGGGAGAGATCAGCAATGGCCGCCAGCAAAGAAACAATAGTGGGCTGGGAAACATTAGGGGGGGAGTATACCAAGGCGCCTGAAAATAAGGCAATGGAGGCATCTCAGATGGAAAAATAGAATGCCTCTATGGAACCTATATTGGGGATTTTCCTCGAGGTAATGGTTAAATGATTCTGTAAAATAACAGCAATACCACCACCAGATTTTCCTCCCTCGCGGCTAATTCCCGTTAGGCGATATCCAGGGGGAGTGGCCAGAGCGATATCTGGATTAGAGGAGTCCTTGATCCACGTCTCTGTGAGAAAGAGTAGATCCCAGGATGTCTCAGAAAGCAGTAGCCATATATCACTAGAATGACACGGCAAAGAGCGGCAGTTCAATAAGCCAGCCGTGTATAGTCGGGTAGGAGTGGGAAAAGTACGTGTAAGAAGAGGGCTGGATTTATTATTCATAACGGAGAAGGAGCAGTGCTTACATTTAAAATGAGGCCAGGAAGGCGAGTTCAAGTTGCAGCGTGCCTGGGGAATACAGGCTTGTTTGTTCAAGGCCATCAGTTGGGGTCTGGACCAGGGGTGTCTTTGGATAGGATGTGAACCGGCAGCATGACTGGCCCTAGGCCCGGAACTGGCACGGACGGGCGCAGACGGGCTTGCCTTTGGCGAGCCTTCGGCGCGCCACCGGCGCGCCCGCTGTGCCCGTCCGCTGCCTCTCCTATGCCAGGGAACCATTTTATACTGTGCGGCGGCAGGTTAAATCGGAAGACCAGGAGGTCACCACAACATTCCACATAGTAGACAGGGAAGCAGACATACTGGTTGGGAGTCACACTGCCAAAGATCTGTGCCTGGTCACGTTTGCAAACGCAGTGAAAACACTACAAACTGAGGACATACTAGAGTTGTTCCTACAACTATTTGAAGGCTTAGGTAGTATGAAAAGACCACCCGTAAAACTACACTTTGACACTGCTGTAAAACCTGTGGCTCTACGGCATAGGTGAATACCCTTCCACTTAAGACCACTGATAGAACAAGAGCTGGTGAAACTTGAGCAGCAGGGTGTGATAGAAAAGGTGACAGGCCCGAGCCCGTGGGTGTCTCCCATGGTTATCGCTGAGAAGCTACGACAACCAGAAAAAATCAGGATCTGCATCGACATGAGGATGCCTAACCAAGCTATTAGGAGAGAGAGGAACCTGATGCCTAGAGTCGATGACATACTAGCTGACCTCAACGGGTCACAGTGGCTTTCTAAGCTGTACTTAAACGCTGGATACCACCAGCTGAAATTAGACAAAGGAAGCAGATACATCACCATGTTTTCAACGCACCTAGGTCTGCGACGATACAAAAGGCTAAATTTCGGGATATCGTCAGCGGCTGAGATATTCCAGAACGCGGTGAAAGAAGTTCTGTCAGGACTTCAAGGAGTTATCAATGTCAGTGATGATGTCTTAATTCACTCTTATACAAAATAATGGGGTAACCCTGTGTCCCTCAGAACCTGGGTATATGTATTATACGGATACAATGGTTCTGTCGAGGAATTACAATTGCTTTGGGATGTTCACAATATAAATGCATTACATGTAACATGTATCCATGATTTAGGAAAAGGAATGACAACACCCAAGCAATACTTTTGAATCGATATTTTTAAGAAAGAATAATGAATAATTAGGGCTACAAAAATACAATTGACAGAAATGTGAAGAAGAAGTGACATGTAAAGGTGAATACAAATGATACACTTAATACACTTAATATAACAAACACGATTGGGTAAAAGTAATTTTTGATGCTTGAGTCCATGTACTTGATCACATACGCATCCTGTTCATGTATGAATTGGTTTTGGAACTGAGACGTTGTGTGGACTCATGGTTTACATCGACGTTTCGACCCTATGTTAGGCGCAAAATTTTAAAAAGCGTCACGGCGGGTCTTCCTCGGGACGAAGGGATAGAAGTGTAGCCCTGCGCAAAAATCAATCACTGCGCGTGAATTGGGCTTCTAATTAACGAAGGTCGTTATGAATTGACCTCCAGAGTGACACGGGTCATGAAAGTCTGGGAGGGTTGCCAGGTGATTAGATCCTTTAAAGCCAGTCGAGTAATTTTACATGATCTGGTGAAAAAGCATCTCTCCAGCTCTCAGTCCGATGCAGTCACATAGGGTCGAAACGTCGACGTACACCATGAGTCCACACAACGTCTCAGTTCCAAAACCAATTCATACATGAACAGGATGCGTATGTGATCAAGTATATGGACTCAATCATCAAAAATTACTTCTACCCAATCGTGTTTGTTATATTAAGTGTATTAAGTGTATCGTTTGTATTCACCTTTACATGTCACTTCTTCTTCACATTTCTGTCAATTGTATTTTTGTAGCCCTAATTATTCATTATTCTTTATTAAAAATATCGATTCCAAAGTATTGCTTGGGTGTTGTCATTCCTTTTCCTAAATCATGGATACATGTTACATGTAATGCATTTATATTGTGAACATCCCAAAGCAATTGTAATTCCCCGACAGAACCGTCTTAATTCACTCAGCAACACTAGAAGATCCTCATCGTCGGCTCAAGGTGACTCTAAAACGGCTGGCGGAGCATGGAGTGACCCTACACAAGGAGAAATGCCAATTCTTCAAGAGGTCCATTGAATTCTTTGGGTATGTTTTCAGTCAATACGGAGTGAAAGTAGACCCTAGAAAATCGCAGGTGATTCAATTTGCCTGAGCGCCCACCACAGCATCGGAAGTCAGAAACTTCATGGGCATGGCAACATACTGCGGGAGATTTATCCCGAAACTCACCACGATCGCAGAACCATTACATAATCTAACGAAAACAGACTATGCCTTGCGATGGACTCCTGTAGAAGAAGAAGCTTTTCATAAAGTAAAGTCAGCACTACTAGCAAGCACATCCATGGCATACTTCAATACGAACCGGCCAACGGAACTGATAGTAGATGCCAGCCCAGTAGGGTTAGGAGCGTTACTGACTCAAGAGACTGAGCCAGGCGCCTGGGTTACACTGGCATTTATAGAACGAGAAGCGCTTGCAATAAAGTGGGCCTGCAATCACTTTCACCTATATATCAGTGGTCATCCATTTAGAGTAGTGACGGACCATCAACCACTACTCCCGCTGTTTAAAGGAACTGCACCTCATCCCCCACCCAGGATCGAGCGGTGGGCGATACAACTCCAACACTATCAACTAGAATTGGTATACAGACCAGGGGCCAAGAACCCGGCAGACTTCCTGTCACGTCATCCGACGCATCCCGCGGAAACTGACTCTGATCAAGAACGGAAGACAGAAGACTTCGTCAACATGGTATCCCAGTGGTCATGCCCCCAAGCGATGTCGATTGACGAAATCAAGTCCCACATGGAATTGGACATGGTCCTCAAAAGAGTGAAAGACGCAATACAGAAAGGTTCCTGGGAGGGTTTTCTCCAGGATGTCCAAGGATGGAACGGAGTCGACAGGGCCCGACTCGGAAAAGTATGGAGAATCCGGGATGAGTTCAGCATCACTGAGTGTGGCATCCTGCTGAGGGGGTCACGCATCGTCATCCCTCAAGGACTTCAGGAACGCACGACCGTATTAGTGCACAAGGGTCACCAAGGCACAGGAAGGATGAAATCTCGGATGAGAGAAAAGCTGTGGTTCCCAGGACTCGAAGAAGCCATAAACAATGTCATCAGGAACTGCAGAGCATGCCAACCTACTGGAAACGCAGAAGCACCAGCTCCAGTGATAACTGAAGACCCCGCCCCGTCTCCCTGGTCATGGGTGAGCCTTGACTTCAGGAGTTTTCCAGATGGGATGGTCACAGCGGTCTTGGTTGATAGCTACACTAAATATCCCTGCGTTGAAGTCCTACCGTCCACGGCATTCAACCATCTGGAACCGGTGTTGACAAAAATCTTTGCATTGTTCGGTCTACCTCAAGTGATTAAAACAGACAATGGTCCCCCGTTCCAGGGTAATGAGTTCAGAGACTTCCTCAGCCGGTTGGGGATAAAACATCATCGCATTACACCGGAGTGGCCACAAGCCAATGGAGAAGTTGATCGTTTAATGCGGACAGTGAATAAGATCCTACGCATAGCATTAGCAGAGCACGCCGACCCAGAAATAGAGTTGCAGAAGTTCTTGCGAGAATACCGCAGCACACCTCACTGCACAACACAGAGATCTCCATGATCGTTGATGCTGACAGGGCCCCGACGGGACAACTTACCAGTGGCTGATAACAGAGAGCCAGAACCGTACAACCCAGCAAGCACCCAAGCACGAAGAACAGCGAACAACGAAAAAGCAAGTCACCGAAGACGAGCAAAAACCCAACCGCTGATGCCAGGATGTACAGTCCTCATAAGGAACCGTAGGAGCGGGGGAAAGTTCCGCACCCCATACAAGGCAGAGCCGTGGACTGGGAGGACCGTCCGAGGGACAGCTGTGACTGTCGAGCGGAACGGAGAAATAATAACCAGAAACGTATCATGGTTTAAGAAGATACCAGGGGCAAGTGTCGAACAACAAAATCCACTACATGTACCAGGTAACAACACCACACTTGGAGAGACAGAGCACATTATCACGGATGAGACACCTCGGAGTCAAGTACCATCAGCACCCGAGGTGGAGTGCAACCCTCAAGTCATAGTCAGTGGAGGAGAGATGGTCAGCCCTTCCAGAGGTCCAAGCGATTGTCAACATCGTTACAACCTCAGGCCGAACCCTCGACCGAACCACAGACTGGCTGAGTTTGCATGGTAAACTTGTCACAACACAAGTTAGAAAAGAACTGATTTGGGATGGGATGTAGCAGTCTAGTTTATGTTGTGAGGCCTCCCTGTCCCAGAAGCACCACCACACAATGTATCACTCTCTGACCAGGCGTGGTCTCTTGCCTCTCTATCAGTGCACACACTTGTGTGAATTTATTTAATCCGACCTTGGTTCACATCATAGACCCAATTTTCAAGGCCATTTTTGACCATGAACATATGTTTATGGCAACAATAACTGGATTTGCACCTGCCAGGTGTTCACAAAAGGAAACCAAGAAAGTATGAATGCATTTACTTCAGTAGAACTGTATTCCACTACTGTGTACAATTACACAGGAGCAAACTCCATGCAAGGGGTGGGGAGTGGGTGGATCAAGGCATGGTTTTGCTTTGGAATTTGAGGACACCCATAAAGGTGCGAGTTTGTGAACATCACAATGCCGCTTGGAGCCTTTCCCATCCTACAGGTTTGCCCCAGCTTAGGTAAGGAGTACATTTTCTTCCAGGGTGGGAAGAGGAGGGGAGAACCTGCAAACGTTCTTTGGGTACAGGAGAGACAGTGGAAGGAGTTTCTCCACAATGAAAAAGGTTTTCCTTCTGGTGGAAATAAGAGCAACAATGTGGATAAGTGGTGGTTTCCCCCAACGCAGACGTGTATTGTGTGTACAGTTCCCGCTATAGGAATACCAAAATGTAAAAAATATCAGAGGTGAGCCCTGGAATCTGTAACTGCGGCTTTCCAGGAAAACTTTGGAAAGGTTTGGGAATTGTGAAAAGTTCTAAAGGAATATGAGTTTGCATACCCCCCCCATATAAGTACTTACACACAACGCGCGATTTACTTCTTTTTTTGTTGCTCAGGTTCAAACAGCACTATGACCGAAAATGTAAAAATAGTGTTTAAACTCAGACCCTTTGGCCCTAAATCACCCCATACAGTAACTGATTTCCCTCATCATGAATCACCCTTTATCTTTTAAATTTTAGTGATGGAATTGTTCATATAGTAATGACTCACATAGGAGTGCACCTGTTTCTAAATGCTGTAGCACACTAGTAAACTAATTGGCAGTCTTGTACAAATGATACAAGATGGCAAACTCAGGTTTGAGTGACTCTGCTACAGTAGACAGTTTTGATGCCAGTGTATTACTTACAACATCTGTGAAGCACTCATAGATTCCTTTACTCATAGCAGGAACTGAGGAAGGGCACTCACTATTTTTCTGTTTTAACTAAAAGAAGCCTAGGAGTAAATACTTAGGGCCCGATTGCGATGTCTGCCCGCCACCCTATCGGGGATTGGGACTGCCCGACAGGCTCTCGGAGGTCCCACAGTAGGCATTAGGGTGTGACCGCTACCACGGCGGTCGCAATGTCTATATTTTGCATTGCGGCGGGTGTTGCTGGCTGCAGCACCACCCGTAATGCAAAAAAGGGACACTGTACATATCTCAGCACTACGTGGTAGGCATCATTCGGTGCCTGCCCAATGGTGCAGGGATACGGTACCCCCAGGTGCCGTGTCGTGGGCCAGGGGTAAGGGGGGCCCGCCTGGGGACCCCATGTCCCTTTCCGCCAACCTTTTCATGGTAGGTTCACCGCCATGAAAGGGCCAGCGGAAAGGAATATCGTAATTCCTACAGCAGTGCCTGGTAGGCACCGCCACCACTGTAGGGACTACCAGCCCCTCTGCCGCACCTGCGGGCTCAAAGAGCCCGTTGGATGCATGGCGGTCGGTCTTTCCGTTTGGCAACACACCGCCCGCCATCGTAATGTGGCGGGCGGTGATTCAGTCACCGGTGGCAGTAAGACCGGCACTGACAGGGTGTCGGTAGTGGTCTCACCATCATCGTAATCAGCCCCTTAGTTCCATGGTGGCGGAATACTGAGCTCGTCTTATAGATATACAAATCTGACACCTGTTTGCTTGACTTTTTTTTATATTTGGAAATACTTGTCCTTAGTCTGCCAACTAAACTCCAGGGGTCTTGTTCTGGTGTACAAGTACATTTTACAGGTGCTAGATGGATGTTTAGAGCGACATATGGGCATACGTTTTGTGACATCAAAGCAGTGCACCCTCACAGTTCCAGGTAGAGTTATGACTCATCAGTGTCTGCTTTTATTGAGCATTGGTGTTCTTTTTAACTACAATCTTATGGGCTGGTTTTAATTGATGTGATCCACATATCACCTTTACACTCTGTTCCTATTGTATTCTTTATATTTTGTAATGCTTTATGGGTGATGAAATACCTGAAATTGACATGATGATGACTTTATACATTGTGCTACTGTTTGACTACTCCTGAGATGAATGCTCACGTACACGCGCGAATCACCATTCCAGTCTTGCGACAAGAGGAGGGACAGATGTATTTCCAATCAACCTTTTCCTAGAATGCAGGATGAGTGCACTGGAGCGAAAGACTGGCGCGGAAGACAGATGTCATTTTCAAAATGGCTTCAATTCAGGAGAATGGTGGCCACTCGGAAATTGGCATAAATTGTCTGGAATCATTAAACAACGGGGGCTCACTGCAGGCAGCTGCTGATTACTGTTCATCTTCCAAGCTTCTGCCACTACTGGCTGCTTTTCATTCCTGGAATGATGCACTGATCTCCTAATGCATCAGTCCCTAGCTCTCAGTGGCAAGAGCTTTCACTCAATGGCCTGCATGGGGCGCAAATTTAAAGGGAAACTGCTAAGTAGTAAAGTAATTTCCAAGCAAGTAATGCTGACGTGGCATGTATGAAATCCTCTCTTTATTCTGATTGCTTCTTCAAAAGCCTTTTTCAAATGTAGAAGAAACAGCTATGCCTGATTTTTTCAAGAAGTCAGAAATCTGCACCTACAGGTTTCCCACCTCACATGGGTACATTGGGGCAGATTTATGATAACTGGCGCATCCCTGCATATCAGCAGGGATGCGCCAGTTATTATGCGCCACAGCTGCGCCACCATGGATGCGCCGCATTTATAATGCGGCGCACCATGGGGCAAAAACGGCACAGATGAGTGACGCATCTGTTCCGTAAAAGTGGCGCATTGCTGGAGTTGCGTCGCAAGCGCGACGCAGCTCCAGCAATGTTCTGGGGGGCCCTATCTGTACAATCCTTACGCCTGCTTCAAGCAGGCGCAGGGTTTTGACGCAGCATGGGCCTAAAAGTGACTGAGTGAAATCTTGTAGATTTCACTCAGCCACTTTTAGGAGGTGTTCCTGCGCCGGAACGCCCCCACCTGCCCTGGAACGCCTACATGTGGCGCAGGGCTTTACAACGTGACGTATCTCCCAGATGCGTCACGTTGTAAATACCCCGCACCATGGTGCAGTATTTGCGCCGCTGCTGCTTCACAAAAGTGACGCAACGGTGGCGCAAAAGTGGCGCAAGTGCAACATAAATCTGCCCCATTGTGTTTGAAATACTTTATTTCGGCCGAGGGCCATTAAAGTTTCACACATAAAATGTTTTTTTCAGTTGCCTATGCTCATCATATTATATACACATATTAAATATTTAGATGTGAGCTAAAATTCATCACTGCATCCCATTGTTGTATACATTTTTTTTAAAGAGTTTTGTATAGCGCTAGCCAGACCCGAAGGTATCGGAGCGCTTTACACATTAGCAGTGGAAAGGTTACATAGTATGGCAGTAGTATAAGTGTTGATTCATGACAAGTCAAAAGTATCGGCGCGCTTTACATAAATTGGTAGCATAGAAATCACAACACTATAACAATGGTATATACATTGACTCGTGAACGACGTCTGTTCGTGAATGGGAAGAAGTCCAGGGAACGACACGGCGTGGGCGAGGTAGGAGATTTAGTTTTAGGGTGGCGGCGAGTCATAGTGGTCAGGATTCTGCGCTCGGTCAACAGCTATCCATCTGGGAGAGATCCGTTGAGGAAGAAGTCTTTGAGCTGCCTTTTGAATTTTAAGAAGGAGGGGGTAGTCCTGATAGGGACTGGGATGGAGTTCCATATTCTGGGCGCATTTCCTGAGAAGGATCGAGATAGGGTTTTTTGTTTGTGAGTTTTCAGAGGAATGAGAAGTAAAGTGTTTGTGCTCCTAAGGAAACTAGTTTGGCCTGCTTTCTTGAGTTTAGAACCCAGGTATGCAGGTTTTCCAGTGTCCAGTGTGTGAGGCAGGCAGTTCTGAAATTGGCGCGCATTTCGATTGGGAGCCATTTTAGGTCTCTGAGAGCCGGGGAGATGTGTTCGTATTTCTTTACACCGGTGACCATTCTGGCTGCCGCATTCAGAGTTGATCTGAGGGGAGCAAGGTGAGACTTTGGTATTCCTGTGAGTGTTGCGTTCCCGTAGTCTAGTCTGGACAGCACTAGGGATTGGTTGACTTGTTTGAGGTCGTTGGGAGGGATGAAGGGTTTTATTTTATTGAGACATTTTAGGTTTAGGAAGGTGCTCTTTGCGGTGATCTTGATGTGTTTCTTCATGTCTAATTATGGGTCCAGAGTAATTCCCAGCGACTTTACTGAATTGGCCAGGGTGAGGTTGCAGTTGAGAGCATCAATGGCTTCTAGCCATTCTGTTATATTTCCCCACCCTGTCCCTCCCCCGCCCCGCCTCACTGCCCCACCGAACTCCCTCCACGGACCGCTACTGCCCTTAGTGCATCTTGGTGCTTCCTGAATCCCAGAGTGTTGCACAGCAGGCGTATCCATTTCTTTCTTGCCTGGGTATACGCTGTGCAAAAAAATAAGATGTGCGCTATGTTTTCAATTGGCCTTGAGGTGCATAAAGGACTTAAAATGCAAGTGCTATCCCCCTTCGTCCCCCAATTTGCTGTGTAACTCTTGATCTGCAAAGTAATGTATCTCAATTTTAGGTACAGAGTTCTCTCAAAGTGTGGCTGTACGTGATCAAGGAATTCTTCAAAGCTTGGGTTAGGTTTTGAAGTGAGAAAATGGGTTGTTAACCTTCCCAGACTTGGGTTACAATGAAGGGCATTCAGGATGTGTGATCAATAATTTATTTTCAACATATTTTTACAGCTTGGTATTAGGTTATATGGTTCAGTCCAGTGTAAACTGAGACCTAATTCTGTGAGCCGTTTCTTAACAAATCTTAGCCAAGGAAAAGTGAGACGGATATCAATGTCAAAGAATTCTCTTGCACCCTCTCGCTTATACAGCTAGCTCTGGTGTTATCCACAGGCGTACCCAGTAAAGCAGTGGTTGAAGTGTTGCAATATGACCTAAGCGCTTCGTGTTTGATCATGGAACATTGGGATAAGTGGCGTTGATGTTAGTAGCCCCATTAATCTCCTCACAAACTTATTTTCCCCATTTGTTAATTGTGTGGTATCACCGATTCCCCAGAGTTCTGATCCATAAAATGCTGCTGCCTGCGCCTTGCATTTGTATATCTCAAGTGCCGGTGTCATGGGTTTGCTTCACGATGAGCTGTATTTTTTTAGGACAGCCGCCCACGCCCCCTGGGCAAGTCGCAAAGCTGAGTGGTTTACCTGCAATTTCCATGACAGCTTTGGGTCGAGCAAAATACCCAAGTAAGTGAAATTTGGGACATATTCTAGTTTTTGGTTATTCATCTTAAAATCCTTTCTAAATCCTTTATGGACATTTATGGCCATGTACTTAGTTTTACTAGTATTTATTTCTAAGCCGTTTGCATCGCAGTATCTACTAAAAGTATTCAGTACGTTTTGCAGGGCCCTGGGTGTCTGCAAGATTAAAATAGTATTGTCTGCATATAGCAGCTCTGGAACCAAGTTCCCACTCAGCTTAGGTGGGTCGTTTTCAGTTTTTTGTAAGTAACCAACTACATCATTAATGTACAGAGAGAACAGGGTGGGGGCAAGGACACACCCCTGTCTCACTCCTCTATCTGTTGGGATCGGTTCCGTGAGCTCCCCGTTCATGCCCCAGTGGACTCTTGCGTAGCTGTCACGGTGTAACCTTACTATCTGTGCCAGTAGAGTTGGGTGGACTTCCTGTTTTTTTATCGAGACCCACAGTAAACATCTGGGAACGAGGTTGAAGGTTGCTCTTAAGTCTACGAATGCCACGCAAATGTTGTCCCCCTTTACAATGACATATTTCCAGATGATACATAAACATCTAAAGACTTGGTCCACTATGCTTGTTCGAGCTCTGAATTCTGCCTGGTACTGGGACATTATATTGGTGGTCTCTATCCATTCATTAAGCCTGTTCAGTAATTGCCTGGCAAAGATTTTTTGGAGCACAGCTATTAGGCTAATTGGCCTGTAATTCTCAGGTTTCTGCTAGCAACCTTTTTTATGTATAGGGACAATTTCCGCCCCTTTCCATGTTGCAGGTACATGTGCATCTGCTGCTATGGTGTTGCTAATTAGGTTAACATATGGGACCCAGACATTCTTATTGTGCTTGAACAGATCTCCATGGAGTCTATCTAGTTCCAGGGCCTATTCCTGAAACAGCCAATATCTTCCTGTGGCTGTCCCCAGCCTCTCTTATTGAGTCTGCACTCCCCAGTTTTGAGTTCTCAAGTAGACATGTCTTGGCTTTCCTACAATCTGATGTGTACCAGGGATTTGTATTTGTATTACTGCTGGATTTCTGTTTCTTTCTAGTGTCTCTGGTGAAAAGGGGCTCCAACTGTGCCAATTGGCGATTGTGCATTATTGTTACTGATGTTCCTCTTGTCTCTACGTGAGGGCCCACTACATCTACAAATGTATTATGGATACCAGTCATCAACGCAATGTTTTCTGTAATCCGGGGCCATTTAATGACTCTACGGTTATTCCCTATTAAGGACTGTATATTTGGTGGGCCAACGGCCTACGGATCATCCCTTGGTATGTAGCCTGCTATATGCAGGCAAAGTGGCTAGTTGTCACTGTCCTCTCTTGTGTCTATTCTAAAACCCATGATACTACTATGTGTACTGTGCATGATATAGTCTATTCTTGAATGGGAGCTACCTCTTTTAAAAGTATATAAGGAGGGGTTATCGTTCTCATTATTAGTCACCCTTCCATTGCAATCCCTCAAATGATGTTCAATAGTGAGCTGCATTGTCTGAATTACAGCGTTTGTACATGGTTTTGGTGGTCCGGCCTCTAGCTGGGGTAGTCCTCTTGTCATATCCTCCGGCTCTGTTAAACTTTCTAGGGCATTTAGTGGTTCGTAAGTGCAGCTGAAGTCCCCGCATACGATATCCACGGTATCACTGTGGTCTGCGTGGTCCAGGGAGCTACTTAATAAATCAATAGTTTTAGAGTTGAGAATTTGCCTAATTGGTCTATTGTAGACATTGAAGAGGTACAATTTTTCGTTGTTGTGCATGTTCGTGTCCATGTATACTGGCAATAGGTCAAGGGAGTCTATTGTAGAGACATTGATTCGCATTCCCTTTTTTTTATTTATATATATTTTTTATTTTATCATGAAGAAAAAAAACAGATGAAGCATAAAATCACAATACTTATAATACAATGAATATGTGTCAATATATAACTTCAAAAAGAAGCCATTATCAGCTAAAACTATATACCAAAAACCCAGTGATTTTTTTCCCCCTTTTTTAAAAGGATGAAGTCTAAATACAGGCAATAGATAATTTTAGAGGTTAAGACAGTTACTTTTGACTCTTCTAATAAACGGAGCTATATACAATAAAAAGATAAAAGGCAGCAATATTTCACAACAATTAGAGCCATACATTTCATTCTGCCTGTATAAATGAAGTAACCCAGTTTGTGAACGGGCCCCAGATCTTTTTCCCTTTTATCCTACCCTTCTCCCTCTTCACTCATAAAGTGCTTTTTCTAAGTTATAAATGTGCAAAAATCGGCCTTTCCACTGTTGAAAAGTCGGAGGTTGCGGATCTAACCAGGCAGAGGCAACACAAAGTCATACAACTGCCATCGCAATAAAAATCAGCTCTTCTCAGTTTTTCCCCATTGATTCATTCACCCCCAATAACTTAAGATGTGGTGACAGAGGAACATCCTCTTTTAAAACAAGCTGCACAAAACCAGATATTTCTTGACCGAGTGACTGAATGCCAGGGCAGGTGGAGAAGATGTGTATTATATCCACAGCATGTGCTTTGCACCTAAAGCAATGTATTCCTTCCACACCTCCCCATTTCGCAATTTTCACAGGCGTGATATATAGATCAAACAGGGTCTTGAAATGTTGTGATTTCAGGTTAGCTGCGCACAGCACAGAGTTCCCCAATTCAACTGACTTAAGGAAACAGGAGTCCAAGACCACCACTTTATCCTGCCATCTTTGCCTGTGCTTATCTAGATCGTCTGGCAGTCCCTCCAGCAGGCAGGTATAAAGTTGTGAGATTGAGGAACCCAAACAGCAATTTAATTAAAGCCCCCTGTCCAAAGCCTGCAACACTGCCCGCCTTTTTAAGTAGGAAATCCCTTAGCTGTAAACATTTAAAAAGATTCCGGGGTCCTATACTAAATCTTTCCCGAATTATATCAAAGGGAGCTATATGATCCCCTTCCAAAAAATCCGCCATCCTATAAAAGCCATTCCTGCCCCATCTTGCCAAGCACTCATCTTGTAAGGCAATAGGGAGCTGATCATTCCCGATGAAGGGGGTATACCCGTTACCTGTTAAACCTGCCTACTCCTAATTTTTTCCTTATACCAGCCCAGTTACGGAAGGCAGCAACTAAAACCTTGAATCTGGTTTTCTTGAAGTAAGTGGCTTCATAAAATTTTAATAGGCAGCCGTTAGCCCGAGTACCAATCAGGATTTCAAATATTGAGGGGACATAACTAGAATCGTTTCCCTCCCTAGCCTTGACCCCAAGGAGAGGCCCATAATATTGCAGGGCTGCAGCTATGTAGTATAGCTTAAAATGTGGGAGTCCCCATCCCCCTTTCTCCCTTGGGAGGGATAGGAAGGCGTTAGCTCTTCTTGTTCTGCCATACAACTAAGCGAAACCAAAGATTGTGTATTTCCAGTGGAATTGTGCGAAAGATATACAGCTTTGGGAGGATAATCATTTTGATAATATTACACCTCCCTATTATTGAAAGCTTCAGGTTGTTCCATCACTGGAGGTCAATTTTTATTTTCCCCATTATGTGGGACATGTTTATCTCTACAATATCCTCGACCTTACTTGTAATATAAAACCCCTAGATAAACTTTCTTTCTCAACAATTCGGGTGTCCGAAGCTGTGACAAATCGACTTGTCAAGATCTGAGTTTCAGCTCTATTCAGAAAAAAGCCTGAATAAGTCCCGAAGTCTTCCACTATGCTTTCTACGGCTCGCAGTGCCTCATCAGGGTCCGAAGTGATTATAGCCACATCGTCAGCATTCGCCAGGAGCTTGGTGTCCCAGCCGTGTAGACTTACCGGAATAATGCGTGACGAGGCCTCCAGCCATCTCTGAAAGGGGTCTATATATAATGCGAACAGCAGGGGGGAGGATGGGCAATCCTGCCTGGTCCCCCTGCTGATTGAGAAAGCCTCTGATTCCTCCCCCATTATTCTTAGTCGTGCGGTGGGGTTTAAATACAAAACCCGTAATGCATTAACAAATGAATCTCCCAGGCCGTTAGACTCCAAGACCTTCCATAAATAGCCCCATGCCACACGATCGAACGCCTTCTCAGCATCCAAGTAGGCAACCCCCACAGGCTTTGAAAAGACTTCAGTGGCATCGAAGAGTGAAATTACCCTTCTGACGTGGTATTCCGTCCTTCTTCCCGGTAGAAATCTGTGCTGCCAGACTGAGACTAGTTAATGCATTACCGAGTTAAGCCTAGTGGCTAAAATCTTTGAATACAGTTTAGCATCACTATTGAGCAGTGTAATGGGCCTATATGAACCCAGACTGATAGGATACTTACCCTTCTTTAAGAAGACAACAATATTGGTTGTACCCCAAGAGCCAGGTGGTATAGCTCCCTCCCTGGCCTCCTTAAATAAGCCAAGCAAAGCCTGACAAATCTCTCTAAAAAAAAAACTTATAAAACTCTATAGGGATATGATCGGTGCCCATAGCCTTACCTGCAGGTAGAACTTGAATTGCACAGATAGTCAGCCCCAATTGTATACCCTCCTCCTGGGATACCTTTCCACTCGGCAGAAATTCCGATACATCCTCCTCCAGGAGAGTAGTAGAGGGAGAGGCACTATATAGATCCTCATAAAACTCCCTAAAGGCCTCTCTGATATCCCCCGGATCTGTAACTACCATCCCCCTCATATTCTTGACCCGTTCAATTTGACCTGACACGACCTGTTGCCTAGCCCTAACTGCCAATAAACTACCGACATTCTTGCTGAATTCATAGCAGTTTTGTCTTTTGGCCAGGTACTTCCCTGCTGTCTTTTCAGCATTAAAGTCAGACAGACAAGCTTTAGTAACCGTGATAGAATTCAGAGTTGCGGAAAATCCTCTCCCCTAGCCACCTTGCATATCAATTCCGTTTCCAGACCGGCAAGCTTCTGGTAAAACAATTTAATCTGTGCAGCCCCTTTTTTCTGCTTGGACAGGCTATATTGCAGTGTGTCCCCTCTTATTGCTGCCTTGAACGCATCCCACATCATCCCAGGAGGGGCGCTACCAATATTATTCTTAAAGAACTTTCTGATCCAACCCCTCATATATTCAACATATTCTTTGTCTGTTAAGAGTGCCCTCTCAAATGTCCAGCCCGTATACTCCTTTCGTATCCCACTAAGTGGCAGCTCCAGAACAATAGGGTTGTGATCTGACATTACTCTGGGGAAGAGCTCCACCCTTGCCTTCTGCAAAAGAGATGGGGAGACTAAAAAATAATTAAGCCGAGCAAATTTACTATGGGGGGGCCGAATAATAAGTATAACCAGGATCATCAGTTTTTAATTTAGCCCACACATCTACCAGGCCTATAACTTTTAATAAATTATTATAAGCCTCATAGAATGCGGTTTGCGCCCTTTGCTAGATACTTCAGTATTGCCTGGGGTTCCTCTTGAGCCATTAAGGTTTAAATCTCCACAGACCACATATGATGCTGGCCAGGAAGGCAGTTCATTAGCTAAGAAATGCAATACGCCCGGATCATCTGACACTGGAGCATATACTGAGCACAATGGAAAAGAACCAGCACCACTCTTGCATTCCATTATAACCCATCTGCCAATCCTGTCCACGACCTTTTTACCCAAAATAATGGCGCTGCTTTTCGAGAGGATGGCAACCCCCTTAGTCCTAACATCTTGCGTAGTATATGCTAAGACCTTCAGCCCTAAAGATTTGAACAGATCATAGTCTTTCCGTGCAATATGAGTTTCCTGAAGACAATACAAATGGGCCTTAAGGACTTTGAGATATTCTTGAACCTTTCTCCTTTAGCACTATCGTTTAGCCCACAAATGTTAGTGGCGATTCGTAATTTAGCCATTGTAGCTTTTTAAAAATAGTTTCCAAGCTGTAACACCACATTTCTTTATCTTGAATATTATATTGCCTGTCAAATCCACTTATTCTAATGTCCACCCAGAATAATCCCTGGTCTTTGATACTATCCAAAAGTCACAAAAATCCACAAAAATACACTTCAGCTGTTATTCACCCTTCACCGTTTTAGCCTGTCCCCCCTTGCATCTTCCCACCCCCACCCTTCCCTCAACCCACCCCCCTCCCCACCCTTTCTTTGAAAGAAGACGAGCCCATAGGGTCCGAGTGATGGAGGTAGCAAAAGCACTGCAGCCCCCCAACCCCCTATGCACCCCTCAATTCCTTCAAACCATTCGCCAAAACCGGCCCTGAGGCCCCTTAGGAGACAAAAAAAAGGGAAGGCCCGATCTGGTTCTTATCTAGTTCTTACTTCCCACTGACTTGTTCCAGATACTCTCTCTCGTGGATTTCAGAGGTAAACAATTTAAAAGAGCCTCTAACAACAGTCTTCAACCTAGCCGGGGCCAGCAAGTATGCCTCAAAGCCTGCAACTTTATAAGGTTTGTTCGGTTGTCACAATCGCCATCTGCGTTCCACCGTGATGTGGCAGAAATCGGGGCAGACAAAGAAGGAAGAGTCCTTATACTGTCTTCTGGCTTCGGGAAGAGCTTTTTCAAAAATAGCCTGTCTAAGTAGGTAATTACCAAAAAAGACTAGGATGGCCCTCGGCTGGTTAGTGCCTCTACCAGAGGACTTACGGAAGACAGCTGGGAACCGGTGTACCCGCTGAATTTCTCGGCCCCAATCCCAAAACCCTAGCTCCGGGAAGGCTTCCTGAAGTAAATCCAATATAAAAGAGTGAATATCCTCCCCCTCCAGTCCTTTCTTGATCCCAAGAAAGCTTCCACATTGCGTCTTTTAATTGTGCTTCGTGGGATGAAGCCTTCCCTTACAACAGATAGTTATTTTTCGACAGCTTCGGCTCTCTCTTCAATGACATTCATCCGTTCCCCGATCTCTGCGCAGGCTTTGCCAACTTTCCGAACTGCACCTTCCAGCTACTTTGTCGCTTGTCTTGCTTTCTTGCCATCTGCTCTGGTCTCTGCACGATATTCTTTAATTGATTCTAGAATCATACTAAGTGCAGATTTCATATTGGCTATCCCTTTAGGTTACTCCTTCGTGGGGCCTACGGCCTGACCCGGTGCCACTTCCATAGGACCGATAATACTTGTGTGAGAATTGTCCCACTTCAGACCGGTGCAGGTGGCCCGTCTTCCCTGGCTTTTTTGCATCTCCACAAGCCCCTTGTGCCCTTTAGAGCACCTTTAGGGCAGTCTCTGGTGCCTCAAGAGTACTAGAATCCGAGGTCAAGATGCTGTCCCCGCTATCACTATGGTCGGAATCTGAGAGACCTGACAGTGAAACCTCGACAAGTGAAAAAAACTTGTCTGTATTATCCGATATGATGTCATCTGTCGTTAAGCCATTGGGGGCTCTGACATATGCTGGACCCATAGAATCACCTTCTTGTACAGTTACAGATATACCAGATGAGAGGTCAGATATAATGCAAGAGCCGCTCACAGTGGCGTCCTGCGCCATCTCAATTGGTGTGCTGACCCCATCTTCTACCAGAACTTCTTGCTGCATCATCGAGATCTCACCCAAAGTGTCCCCCCAAAGTTCACTGAAGGGCTGATCCTGAGGTTCTAAATTCGTATTCTGCATAAGATCAGGAGTACAGAAGTTCTGTATGTCTTCCTTAGTTTAAAAAAAGTCTGGGATTGCTAGTTGGGGCAATGCAGAATTTGGGGCAAGATCATGCCCCTCCTTCTTCAATTATCTTTGGAGCAGTTGCTTTCCGTCCTCCAGTTTGTAGGCGTTTGGGCGGGGTTTTCCATTTTACAGCTCCTCCACTATCCGCTTGTTTCTTCAGGTTGCGTGGCTCGTTGGGCTTAGCTACCTGGCGTTCTAAGTGGGGGCCTTCGAGTTTGAGGGTCATATAGCGATCTTAGAGCAACTTTCTGAGTTATTTGTTACCAGGTTTTAAACTGTGGTCTACCTGGATGGGTTAGCTGGTTTGCGCCATTACATAAAGTGTTTGGCCTATTCACTCTATCTCTTTGGTAATTGGGCAGCTGCCCCCTTCCTATAACCCTCTGGGGGTATGGGATTTGTGAGATTCTGGTTCTCATAATTGTGTGTCCCGCCGACTCTCGTGTTATGGATAACTGGCAGCTTAGCTATTTGTGCTTATTGTCCCTTACCTCCCTTATGTGGATTGGTAGAATGTGTTACCTAAATGGCATCTGGTTGGTTCTTCAAGGAGGTTACTGTGGATTTTAAGTTCCCTACCTCTTTTTTTAGTGAATTAACTTCCTCAACTAGTGCTTGTATCACCTTGGATTCATCCAGGCACTTAAACCGTTGCTTGCTTAGTGATTGAGCAGCTTCTTTGAGTTCTATGGGCTGTTTATATGTGCAACTAGAGTGAGTCACTGTTCCCTCGATGGGGGCCCTGCCAGGGTTTTCTTCGGGTTTGGCTAGCAGCGTGTATCTATTTGGAAGAGAGATGCCTACAGTATCTGCATTACCCACGCCTTCTGTCACTGCTTTCCCTTGGACTACGGTATGGTAACTTCTGTGTTGGAGTGGTGGTTGTGGTTTGCAGGTTGGGGGTTGTTGGTACTTGGATAAAGGGGCATTGCTGACTAGTTAAATGCACTATAGCGTCACTTTGGGGTACAATTCCACCCGCACTTTCTTTTAATTTTGGTGTTTTCCCTTTCCCATGCGTGCCTCTGAGGCTTTCCTGTTACCCATGGTCAAGCTGTTTAGTGCCCACAGGTTTTGTAACTTTTCACTCTATGGATGATCAGGGAAGAGGGTCCTGGCATGAGAAACTTCAATGTGGATAGGGGGTGGATAGGGGGTGGCGAACAGTAAGAGGTAGGAGTTTGGGAGGAGAGTATACTGTGTCTTATGTCTCTTCGGGATCAATATCGGCATTGGTGTACAACTCAGCCTGTTCGACTCGACCAAGTCCGACCCAGTCCAATCCTTCTAATTTAGTTCAATTTCCTTGTGCTATCGTGTGTGGCACAGTACCTTATTTAATGTCTTTGTCAGTCCTTTAGTTTAGGTGATATTGATGCTGGAAGGCAGATTCTGCTCAGCGATCACGGTCCTCCAAAATGTCAGGGCCAAGAGGGGGCCCAGCCCAGCCTCCTCCGGGCTCAAAAGGGTACAGACGGGCCTGCTCTCTGCCCGGACTTAGCCTGGTCGTGGGCCAGGCATGCCCGGGCACGTCCCGCGCTGTGGGAGTCTGTATAGCCCCTCTTAAGCACCTCCAGGGGCAAACGGGATGGCAGAGGTCACGGTGATGGCTCATGCCGCAAAGGATACTGGGGATAGGAGTTCCTTGGATGTATCCTGGCATCCAGTGCTGCGGGAGTCTGTAGCCCCTCTTAAGCGCCTCCGGGCGTGAACGGAAAGGCAGGAGTCGCAGTGGCTGCTCCTGCTGCAAAGGATACTGGGGATTGGAGTCCCCTGCCTGGATTCTGGCGTCCTGCACTGCTGGAGTCTGTAGCCCCTCTTAAGATCCTCGGGCAGGATCGGGGGCAGAGGTCGTGGTGGTGGCTACTGGGTATTGGACTCCTCTGGCTGATTCTGACATTTTGGAATACACTAACATTTTCCAGGAAACATCTGGAATCTACCCACAGTCACTGGTTTCTGGGTGTACCACTGTAAAACGTTTGTGACCCACATTTTTGCATGCTTGACTACACACACACACATCTTAGTGAGAAACACAACCAAAAATAAACAATTACACTCGCTGTTATTGTTCTCCGTGGGGCAATTTTTGTCCTCATAGGGAAACTCCTTTCACGGAAAACACCTTTTCTTCGGGCGAGGGGAGATTTCTTCCCACGTGGACCTTAATTTACTCCTGTTCTTAACAGGGCTAAATTGCCAACCCTTTTCAGGTTAGGAAGGGGTTGTAAAATGGTTTGTCACTACTAGCAAACATGTAAATGAAAGGGTGTTCTCAATTCACAGCCAGATGCCTTATGAATAATAACTCTGCTATTGTATCTATTGCTATCTGTATTATGTTTTTTGTATTTAGAAATCTGAGAAGTTAACATTTCATAGTATTTTACAGTGTGACCATAATTTGATTGATTCTTTAACTCATTTTTTGATGTACTGTTCATATATTGACATGTACTTCTCATATACAAAAAAATAAGGGTGTTCTCAAACTTAAAATACAGTCCCTCCTTGACGTGCTAATGTCCTACTTGCTGGAGGAGACTTACTCATAGGGAAAGCTCTGAGGAGCTCCTGTTACGAATTCAAACCAGAATAAAATAAATTACAAAAGTGTTCATGCACTTGTGACAAAGGCATTTTGCCCCTGTTAGGACTACATGCATGAATAGCATTGTGAATCAAGCACATTGTGTTCACAGCGGTCACTTTCTGTGTAGGGGTGGAAAAGTCCCCGGCATGGTGATGGACGTGCACTCCTGCCCTGAGTACCCCAGCTGCAAGGACATCTGGACTGGTGGTACTGATTTTCGGTAATGGGCGAACATGTGTATGCCTTGATCTAGGCCTGTCTAATGGCAATGTGTATTTGTTAGACTGGGAGGGGTGCATCAAGCACTATTCTACTAAGATTTGAGGGACATAAGAACAGTGGTAGCAACATAACTGTTTTGTGTTCAGTAAGGATCAGCAGTGTGAACAGGCCTTTTTACCTGCATCAATGGAGTGATGCCCACTTATTTAAAGTTCTGCTGTTGTGTTCTTTATTTACCCCTGGCCTGCATGACAACTGTTTGTAGCGCCAAGGCCAGCATGTGATACTTGTGTGTGTGTGTGTACTAGGGTGTGTGTGTGCCTCTGCATGGTACAGGGGCCTGTGGATGGGATACCTGTGTGTGCATACTGGGATGTGTGTGTGCCTCTGCATGGTACAGGGGCCTATGGATGTGATACTTGTGTCGGCATACTGGGATTTATGGGTGCCTTTGCATGATACAGAGGCCTGTCAGTTGCAGTTTGGAAGCCTAGGATCTAGAACGGCTAGTGGAGGTGAGGATTGCAACAACGATGTAGATTGGGGGTCCCCAGGGCCCAAAAAAGAGGAAAGGAAGGGGGGCCACATAGCCCCCCTTCTAAAAAAAAAATGTTTTTTTAAAGCCGGCATCACGCCGGAGGCCTCGCCCCCTCCCAGCAACACTCTGCAAATGCACCCCGTGGTGCATTTTAAGTTGGGGAATTAATTCCCCTTCAATCCTGAGGGTCCCTGGGAGCCAACTAGCCCACTAGGTAACTCCAGTAAGGGCTGCGTTGCAGAGAGGTGGTCTGAGGCCACGTCCCTTTTTACACCTCCATGCAGCGCAGCTCTGTGGCGCTTACTTGAGGTACCTGGTGGGCTAGTTGGACCCCAGGGACCCTCAGGATTCAAGGGGACTTAATCTCCCAACATAAAACTCGTCACGGGCGTGTTTGCACACTTGTCACATCAGGCCCCGCCCCCTCCTTGCACCACTGTGCAAACACGCCCCGTGGTGCATTTCAATTGGGGGATTAATTACCCGTCAATCCTGAGGGGCCTTGGGGGCCAACTAACCCACCAGGTACCTCCAGTAAGTGCCAGGAAGCTGCGTTGCAGAGAGGTGGTCCAAGGCCACGCCCACTTTTTACACCACTCTGCAACGCAGCTCTGTGGCGCTTACTGGAGGTAGCTGGTGGGCTTATTGGCCCCCAGGGACCCTCAGGACTCAAGGGGATTTAATCCCCGGATTTACAATGCACCAGATGTGACAAGTGTGCAAAAGAGCCCTGTGGCGCGTTTTAAGTTTGGGTATTAAGTCCCCTTGAATCCTGAGGGTCCTTGGGGGCCAACTAGCCCACCAGGTACCTCCAGTAAGCGCCAGGGAGCTGCGTAGCAGGGAGGTGGTCCAAGGCCACGCCTCCTTTTTACACCACTCTGCAACGCAGCTCTGTGGCGCTTACTGGAGGTAGCTGGTGGGCTAGTTGCGCATTTTAAGTTGGGGGATTAAGTCCCCTTAAATCCTGAGGGTCCCTGGGGCCAACTAGCCCACCAGGTACGTCCAGTAAGCACCACAGAGTAGCGTTGTAGAGAGGTGTAAAAAGGGGCGTGGCCTCAGACAACCTCTCTGCAAAGCAGCTCTGTGGCACTTACTGGAGGTACCTGGGGGCTTGTTGGCCCCAGGGACCCTCAGGACTCAAGGGGAATTAATCCCCCAACTTAAAACCCGCCAGGGGGTTTGTTTGCACAGTGGTGAAGGGAGGGGGCGTGGCCTGATGTGACATGTGTGTACTTGTCCGATCACTCTGCCAAAACCCAAGCACTTGTAAAATCAGCATGCACTCTCCTTGCAGCACTCTAATCATCCAGTCACTACCCATGCACTCATGCAATTACCCATGCACTAACTCATGCAGTGGTACAAACACCTGTGCACTGACCATGCAGTCTTCCAATCACCAAGCCAGCACCATGTACTTATTCAATCACTCCGCCAAAACCCAAGCACTTATAAATTCACCATGCACTCTCCTTGCAGTACTCTCTTCATCCCGTCAGCACCCATGTACTTATGCAATGACCCAGGCACTAACACATGCACTGCTACAATCCCCTGTGCACTACCCATTCAGACCTCTAACCACCTACACAGTACTGATTCACTCCTGCAATTACTCAGGTAGTACACATGCAGTCAAGCCATCGCCCTGTCACTACCCATGCACTTCTCCAATCACCCAGCCAGCACCATGTACTTATCCAATCACCTTGCAGTACTCTAATCATCCAGTCACTACCCATGTACTCTTGCAATGACCCAGGCACTAACTCATGCAGTGTACAAACACCTGTGCACTGCCCATGCAGTCTTCCAATCACCAAGCCAGCACCATGTCCTTGTTCAATCAAAATCCAAGCACTTCTAAAATCACCATGCACTCTCCTTGTAGCACTGTAATCATCCAGTCACTACTCATGTACTTATGCAATGACCCAGGCATTAACTCATGGCAAATACAGGGGCGGTCATGCTAATCACAGGGGTACCCCAACGCATAGTGTTCCCTAGTGTATGTAGGTGTTTTCAATGTATTCTAAGTGTCTTTTAGCATAGCACTGGCTCTAGGCCTGGTTAGTCAGAGTCAGTTACCACCAGTAACCATCAGCAAAACGTAGGGGGCACAGGAGGACTTTTTGCTCCTCTGTTGGTTTTTTCTGCACATCTCTTGCTTCTTCCAGCACTTTTCTTCGTCTTTCTGGACTTCTGTTGCCTCTTTCTGCATTTTTCTTGCTTCTTTCTTGTGCTTTTCTTCCTCTTTCTTCACATGTCCTACCTTTGTAGGCATAGTTAGAAATTAGCAGTTAAAAACCTTTGAAATTCACTGAAAAAACCATAGGTTTCAGGGACGTTATAGTTAGAAATTAGCATTTAAAAAACCATTGAAATTCACTGAAAAAGCATAGGTTTCAGGGACATTATAGTTAGAAATTAGCATTTAAAAAACCTTAGAAATTCACTGAAAAAACCACAGGTTTCAGGGACGTTATAGTTAGTTGGACATTTCACTCGTACAAAACCAGAGAAATGTGTCCGTTATAGTTAGTACAGCTAACTATAACTCGCGCCCCCGTAATGCACTGCTGATGACGTCACATATTACATCATTCATGACATGGTCAGTGACATCACTGATGACATCTCAAATGACATCACTGATGACATCACTGATGACATCATCCACGTGATAATCTGATACAATACAGACTGTTTTATCCTTTTTAAAGCTGTGTTGATGTCTATTGCACAAGTACTCTTTGGATAGCTGTTGCTAAGAAACACAATCAGATGCAATAATGTAGGAGTGACCTAGTAACATGTCGGAATGCAACTAAGATAAAGTAGTCCCCAAATCTATTGATTTGATTGCATTCACTCCATCCCAGTATCAGGCGACAAAGGCAGCATGGCTCATTTGTAAGAAGGGACTACATTTGATGGCATGAAAAACCCTAACAACAGCATGGTAAAGTATTTCCCAAAGAGATCAGAGGCAATGTCTCATTTGGACTGCTGAAAGTCAAGATTGCATTTAGAATCAAGCATTGGCAGAGTCAAAAGGTCTGGCCTTGGCAAACTACTGCAGTGGTTCTTTTGTTTTTATTGCAAGTCTGTGCCACCACAAGAAAAATAAATTAACATGCTGCTACCTAAATGAGGCCACTATCTGCTAGAAATAAATTTGAAAAATAAAAAAATCATTGATGTGGCCATTATACAAGTGCTTTTTTTCTGAAAAAATAAATGAGAAGCCTTTCAGTTTGTGGTAGGATTATAATGTTATTATTTGTGAAGGAGACAACAGAATAAAGGAGGACCTGAGCAAGCAATCAAATAGCAGCATCTAAAATGTTACAATGCCACTTACACACTTTATAACAACAACTTTATGAATGAAACATAAAATAAAACAGCCGAAGTGCAGGAAAAATAAATAGGGTTGTTTAGCGCCATAAAACCAATTTTAAAGGACACATTTTGAACCAGTTTTCTCACTTAATAAAAAATAAGTATTTGTCGGTGGATAGAACAATGTGCAGAATCTTGGTGTAGTCACTGAAATTGAATAGAGCCAGCGGGTAAGGTAGACTGACCCACTGCAGTGCTTATTTTGAGCCGCTGGCATCCGGTGCTCGGCACTGGCACTTAATTGGTTTCCGGTGCTCGGCACCGGCACTTAATTGTTAGCACTAGGCCTGGGCAAAAATTTCGTTCCGGTCGCGGAAATTGCGATAATTTGACATTTTTGCGTTCCGCGGAGAGCGCGAAAATGTCAAAAATTCCGGTTTCCGCAGCTTGGCGATAATTTGTTTCTTGCTCGCGCTGTAAAATGATACATTCTCGCGCGCGCGCGATCGCCTTACCTGAATCCCTGCGTTCGCCGACAAGTTTTCTTGATCCGGTCGCGTTCTCCATGAGATGTTGTATTGTTTTTAGCCATTTGCGCTGTCTCGCGACAGTTCGCGCCCGCAGTGACGTCATGCGTCGCGCGATCACGTCTTTCTTCTCGCGATCATGCACCGCGAGAACAACTCAAAACAAGATGGCCGCGCCCGCAAGCAGCCACATGGGTAAGTTGGCGACCCGCAACCATGCAGAAAATCGCGCGAACATGCCGGAAAAAAACTTCCGCATCTTCGCGATATTTCTGCTTGTTTGCGATAATTTTAAACATTCTCGCGATAATTTGCGAAGGTTAATTCCGCAAATTCCGCCCACCCCTAGTTAGCACCACACTTATGACAGTCTGCCACATTGTGGCGCTCCTCATATGATTTAAAGATGAGCAGAACAATGGTTGTTTATGAATACAATATACATTAAAAAATAATAATACCTGTCTACACAGGCATTCCTTTAGCTTTGGGGACCTGGAATAATCTGAACTGTCGCACTTGCAGGCGAGAGGGATGGTTAGTAGTTGTTTTGGTCCCATCATTGGCAGCGATGATGGGGCAATGGGTGGTGCCAGCTGCTGTGGTCTCCTAATCAGGGCCCTGGTGCTTATTATTTAATAAATTAGGCACTGACCCACTGTGTAGGTTGTGGGGGATGGGAAGCAAGATGTAAATGACAGTGTCAAATACCAATAGATGAATCCTGTTGAATAAAAGCCCTTTTATGTATGTATATTATGAATGTGTTTTTTGGAAATAAACAATAGGCTGGTGAGAAAGCTAAAGATGTATCCAATGATAAACATAAAAAATGTTGCACAAGCACCAGTCAATTTTGTCTCACTTAAAAAGTAGGCTAGACGCTTAGACACTTAATTGCATCGGTTCCTTGGAACTTGTTTGTATTCAAAGCCAGTTCCAAGCTATTTTGTAAATAAGCAATTAAGTAATTAACTATAACGATCTACATTTCTAAATATGCAGTGGCAATTATATAAGAATGGCAGTTCAGCAAAACATGGGTTATAACTCAGACCCTTTTAATCCAGATAAATTGTTAAACATCAATCTTGCTTTGATGATTGCATATTGCTTTAATACACTTTTCTCCAGCATACCGACTTGTGTTTCAACCACAAAAATCAATCAGGATTCTTTGCAGGCGTAAGAGTCTTATGGACATAGCAAACTGCATTTGTGGTAGTGATAGGATTTGAGGAACATGAGGAACTTTCCGATTGTAGACCTCATTAAAACCCACAGAGACCCCACCTATAATGCCCATTTTATGCCTAGGTGAATTTAGGGTTGGGGGGTATTGGTGTTTGCAGCGGAAGGGCAATGAGGCCATTGGATAAAAATTGTGAATATTCAAAAGGCTTAACTTGGTAGTTATTCACAGATATTCTCAATTCATTGTTCCAGAGTACTTCCTTGCATACAATTAGCCAATTTCAGGGAATGTAGTAGAACAAAAATGTTTCCACTGGAATTAAAAAGAAGAAAAAAACGTATGCAAATAAGGGAGGAAAGGTAGAGTGCCAGGAAATCTCATCTACCGAATTGTGTAGCCTTCCTGCGTGCATTCTTGGCGTTCTCGAAAAACGATATCAATGCAAATCATAGGTGGAAGCCTGACCCTCAAATAGGGCATAATTTTGATGCCAGGCAGTCGGACCACCGACCGCTTTTGCAGAGGTCAGGAGGCCACCAACATGCATCTGGGCAGTCGGACCGCTTTATTAGGATACAACCGCTGGGCTGGCTGTCAACAACACAGTGGGAGCATGTGGCTGCCATGGCAAAGGGCCACAGCACATGCCAACGCCATGAAGGCACATCCTGCACTTCTGTGCACCTTGTGCCATGCACCATGTCATGCGTGGCAGATGGTGTATGGAGGTGAGCGGGGCACTACATGTGCCCGCACGGCCACTTTACAGTGGCGCACGACGGATGGAGAGCCTTTTTGGGGCCCTTAATATCCCTTTCCGACAACCTTTACATGGCAATGTTCCCACCATGAAAAGGCTTTCAGAAAGGGATATTGTAATCCCAACGGCGGTGCCAGCCTCGGCACGCCACCATTTTCGGACACTGCTCTGACCGCCGCCCCGTTGGGATCTCTGATTCTGGCAGAGGTTATGGTCTTTCGTCTGATCAAATAGGGTCTGACTTCCAGCATTGTAATGCAGCGATCAGACAGATGGGCTGTCAGTGGTCGGACCGCTACCAATGGCCTTTCGGTGTGCAGTCCAACCATCAGTGTAATGAGACCCATAGTGTTTTCATTAGTCACCTGAACAAATATTAGTAGGCCTCGTTCCTGATGTGCAATGTGATTCCCCTTGTTCTGTGATCATGATTTCACTGCTTGGATACTGCAGGAGTCTCCAATCTTTTCTGTAATAGGAGCTACTTATGTTTTATGGAAATACTAAAGAGCTACTAATATTGTTAGAGATGTTATAGTGCTCTCATAATTCAACTTTATATTAGTGGCCACCGTATGCAAGATTACATGCAGTGATCACCTCAGTGCATCGGGCATGGTTGCCAGCAGTAATGTCAAAAATGCTTTGTCAATACAGAATGTCTCTACAGAGATAGCACATAACAACCATAGCTGCAATGCCCCTAACACTAGGTTAATATTATTGGTAATACAGCTCCCTAAGACTGTTTGATATTTCTCACTCAAATATAAGCTTTAAATATATTTTGAAAATTCATCCATTCTTCCCCAAACATCAGCTTATGAGTTCTGAAATTACACACAGTTTGATCTAGAATATTTGCTTTTCAATTTTGGTATACATATTCAACCAAGCCAAAATGTAGTTCACTGGGCTTCACATAGGAGAGCTACTTATAGGTAGCTGGAGAGCTACCAGTTGCTCATGAGCTACTCATTGGAGAAGCCTGCTTCAGAGAATAATCTATGGCAGCAAACCATATTGTAACACATTGAAACAAGCCTTCAGGATTGTGCCATCAGGGACTGCGGGACCTGGCAGAGAGTTTCAGGCACCTTAGCAATAGATCATAGATGGATTCTGTTGTCCGGTCATCAAAGACAGAGTCCTACCCTAAAATAATAGGAATAGGTTCCTTGACAAAATATTGAGATAAAAAAGATTGAAACTTAAAAATACTGAGTGACAAATATTGTTAACATTAATATTGGTTTCCTGTTCTTATAATAGGAATGGCAAAAATATTTTGTGTAAAAAATATTGTGGAAGGGAATATCATCAAAAACAATGTAATGGTATTGATTGTTCAATAAATTTAAACTGGAAAGTACTAATTTTTAATATTAATATAGTGCAGCATAATACAATGCAAACTGCATAGTTTTAACCAATTATGTACCAATATATGTATAAACAAAGAAGCACATTTTCCATATACCTAACAGGAAGTACCCTTGTTTGGTGGGGATTCAACTCTTAGGAGTCTATTAGTATGTCGGGCGGATCGCCACCGCCCGCATGGCGTTGGCGATCCGCCCGACATTTCCCACCGCCTGCATCCCATTTCCCCCTGCCATATTACGATGGGGGGGGGGGATCCCAGCAGACAGAAAAACCGTCCGCCGGCTTTCCACCGGTCGACAAGTCGACCGGGCAGAAAAGGGGCTGTATATGGTGGCGGTGTCTGCAAGACACCGCCATCCATATTACAATGCAGGCGGTAAAGTGTCTTTCCATGGTGGCATTGCCGCCATGGAAAGGCATGCTGTTCCTGACTGGGGGGGCCTGTTGCGGGGCCCTAGGGTGCATTTGGAGGCACAACGTGGCAGGCACTGCACGGTGCCTGCCACTCTGTGCAAGCAAATGCACAATGTGCATCCACAGCATTGTGGCGGGCGGTGCTGTGAGCACCACCCACCACAATGCTGTGGATGGGGGATGCCACAGTGGTGGTGGCATCCTAATTGCTGGTGCAGGACCACCGCACCACTGGCGGACAGTCCCAGCACCGCTTTCATCCGCCCACCATCCTAATAGGCCCCTTTGTCTCTAGTCTTGTCGTCTTCTCTATAAGAGTATTCATTTTATCACTGATTACTCTATGAAGACTCGCGAGGAACAATCACATTGCCAAAGTGACATGCGCACAAGGTCACTTGAGAAATTATCTTGTGGTCCTTTACGCAGCTGTAGTTTAGAGGACGCATTAGGTGCAACCAAAGGTTAAAGTAACATTATAGTTAGGTTGATAAAAAGATCTGTTTCTGTTTAAAAAACAAAACCTTAGAAATTAATTGACAAAAAAAAGGATTAAAGTAACATTATAGTTCGGTGTGATAAAGAACATCTGCTGTGTTTAAAGAAAACCTTAAAAATCCACTGAAAAAAATAAAGATTAAAGTAATGTTATAGTTAGGTGAAAATGTCAGTGACAACATTAACGTTTTGAACTAAAAACAAAAAAGACAGAAATTCACTAGTTATAGTAAGCAGAGCTAACTATAGCTTGCACCCCCACCATTCACTGCTTGTGACTTCACATATTACATAAATCATGACATGTTCTCTGACATCATTTATGACAACACTGATGACATCACAAATTATATGATTTTTTTTTTATCCCGAGTTAGATCACGGAGATCATGGCAATTTATTTTTACAATTTTGGTCCTCGGGGGTTCTCTCTTGGTCCTCCCCATGGGTCTTATAGGGGGTAGGTTATCCCTACCCTGCCCCCTTACATCATTTTTGCTTTTTGAATGCCCGAGTCCTGTAATGGCAGCCAGCAACATTTTTCTCATGTTGCTGCCAGCCAATCAGAGCGCTTGCACCCGTGGGAGTCTGTGACTCCAGCAGGAGCGCGTTGGCCTCAGGGAATAATAGCTCCCTGGGCCAATCAGAATGGTCTATTTTTAAATTGCTTTTCCAGCGAGAGTCTCACGAGCCTCTTGTGGATCCAACCATCCAGATATACAAATATTTTTTCACCTTAATGTCTCAAAAACAAACTACTGAATGGATTTACACCAAATCACAAAAGAACTCATCTGTGGACCAAGATTTCGCTTCCTGCCCAATTTGGTGTAAATCCGTTCAGCAGTTTTTGCAGTAGCACTCCATAAAAAAGTCTATGGAAAATGCATGGGGATTTTGCGTTTTGGTACCCCCTTTTTCCTCGGCCCCCAGTTGATGGATCACTCCAAAACTTTCAAGGCTCAAACTAGTCAACAGTAGCACCTTTTTGAAAAGTTTTGTGGAAATTCATCAAATGGGGCAAACGTTATTAGAAACACAAAAAACATTTTTCCAATGGAATAACTGAGCTAACTATAATTACTCAGGGGCGAACGCCACTGGGTAATATAAATACAACAGTAGCGAAGGTGTTGGACTTCGGAGGGGTTCGATTTACTATTCTGACCCTAGTTTAAGCAATAGTAAAGAAAGTGTTGAAATCCAGAGGGATTAAATATATCCAGTCTAAGCAGCAGTGTTGTACTCTGGAGGGGTTACATTTACTATTCCTACTCCAGTCTATGCAACAGTATGGAAGGTGAGGGACTTTGGAAAAGTTAGATTTACTATTTTCACTGCAGTTTCAGCAACAGTAGGGAAAGTGTTGGACTCCAGAGGGGTAAGGTTTACTATTCCCACTCCAGCATAACCAACAGTACAGAATATGCAGGGATTTGGAGGGACTACAAATATAATTCCACCTCCAAATCTTTTTGTACAAAATATGTAAATAAGAAAATTAAAAATACCAGATAAAAATTATTTACATAATAAATATGATTTTGTTAATTATACATTAAAAAAACTACATTTTAATTAAAAAAAATGTTTACAAGCACTGTTATTAAAAACACTTAACATTAAATTATTGAATAAAACAATATACATACACATTCCAAAGTAAAAAAAATGCACAAATAAATATCAATTAATCAATTAAATAAATACTAATAAAAATGTATTTAAAAAATATAAAAATGTCATTATCTTTCCATCCTATTCCATTATAAAACCAACACCTCAGTACTAAAATATACATTATTAACAAAATGTAAACATTTAAATATGCTGTAAATTTTAAAAATATAACAGAACTAGTACAAAATAAAACAATTCACATAATTAATCATCAATTACATAATTAACTATCCATTCTATTCCTCTACAAAGGCAACAATCCACTACTAAAATATAAATTACCAACAAAAAATACTTTTAAATATGCGGTAAAATGTTAAAAAAAAAAAAAGATCCAACAAGTACAAAATAAAAGAATTTTCAAATTTTGATATCAATTACATAATTAGTTAACAATTAAATACAATTAGGATTAAAATGCAATAATTTGCACTTTAATTAACTTCCCATCCTATTCTCCTTCAAAGTCACCAACCCGTGACTAAAATAGAATTAACTAACAAAAATGAAAACATTAAAATAGACAGTAAAACTAGAAATATAAAAAAATCCAACAATTAAAAATTCAAATAATGTAAATAATTCATAATCAGTTACATATGTAATAAACAATTAAAAATGAAGGAGACAAAATTTAATTTTATGAGTAACTAAAAACAACGTCCGACTCAATCCCCCACAAAAATCAAGAACTATCTACTATCTTGTAAATTTCTGACTTAATTCAAAATATAAATTACTAATTTTAAGTGACAAACTAGAGTACATAAAAGCAATTATAGTAACAAAACTAACAACTAAAATCAATATTTGAACTAATATATATTAAATTACAGAAAGACAATAGTTTTTACAACTATTTTTAAGCAAACAATATTATATAAAACAATAATAGTTAAAACAATAATTTACACACAAACTTACCTTTTGATATCTTGTCCTCCAATATTGTGGTAACACTATTCTGACCAGTCGATATTTGGGATTCGATATTCCAAGTCTAAACTCCTTTTGACATCACAGAAAGTGACATCACATTATCAGTCACAAGTCATTTTAAATTTGAATGTTTTGAAACATTCATTGATTACTGGCACAAGGTCTGAGTGAACAAAACATTTTAATGACAGAAAGTCCAAATTACATTAAAGACATGAAGGCAAATAAATACTTACCGTGGCTTGCTTTAATTGAACTGGCAGCAAGTCTCAACATAGAAGAAATTACAAATTTCAGCATGCCTGGATACAAACTTATAAAACCAATAATTGATCATGATACAGCACCAATATATATATATATATATATATATATATATATATATATATACACATATACATCACAGAAGTGGACGTATTGTAGTAATGGACCTAGAAGAAATAGAAAACCTCCTAATACTAAAATGGACAGTAAGCAGTTTTATAGTAAAAACAAAATCGACGTGGGACAAAAAATACTCCTTTCAATACCTTTAACACAATTAGCACTTTAAGTCATTATAACTAGAAAATCTGCATTTTATGTCCACACCAGATACTCCTAATATGCTTGTCTAAAACATATTAGAAATAGCATGAGGTGAACATTTACAATAAAATGTTTTGAATGTGGTTACTCTAGACCAGCCTGCAGCTTTAAGGATGTTCTTGACTCTTGTGCTTGACCAATAATAAATCACTATTTTTCAATGAGCCCCAAAAATGAACTATCTATCGCAGCCAAGGACATGATAGATGTAATCTCTCTAAAGAGAGAAGGCAAGGCTTCTGTAAAGATAACAAAAGTTAACAAAAGGATGTAGGAACATATAAATTAGATTGAGAAGAAAGAGCATGATATTTCAAACATTTTATCAACTTTCTGTTTCATCTAGAAATTTGGAAACACACTACAGTGGGAGTGAAGTACGTACCTGTTAAGTTGCGAGCTCGAACATTAGACACATTTTTTTAAAGAAATCAGCCATTATAAAGTAGCAAGTTTTTAATGAATGTGGATCATTGTCACCCCAAAACAAAAATAGTTTATGTCTTACAAGGAAGAGTATTTAGGATGAGGAAAAATGGAAAGCCTAGGATTATTTAATAGTCAACACACTAAATGATGATTACCAGTAGGTTTACCATTAACACAGTTTTGATTAATATATATGACAGCTCTATTAACATTGACTGTATGGTGTGATATGCTTGCAGAAGCTAAAAATGCAAAATCATTGGCAAATTATGTGACATCTCCCAAAAAGGGACTTGAATATCTGTCTCCATGCACCAGATGGTCCAGGAAGACCATGCTAGTTTATGGTTCTAGCAATTTCTAAAGTCCAAGCCTTCTCAATGAAAGAGATATTATCTAGCAAAAATACATTTTTGGGCCAGTCCATTGATGTCTGAAACCTTCCAAGTAATTACAGTTACAGGTACCTATGGGATCAAGGTATGCAACTGATCTGGTAGATCTGTTAGAAGGAGCATTTGGAAGGACTATCAGTAAGTCTATTCCCATGCCTATCAGATCGGGAACTAAACTTTAAATTCTCAGGAAGGAGTAAGATTGATCAGTGATGTGATGGAGTCTGATGTGGGCTAGATGCCTCAATATCCTACTGAATAGAGGGAATGCATAATTGAGGTCTTGGCAAAAGTAATTTTCTATAGGAGCCATTGGATCTGGATTCCAGCTCTTGAAGAGAGGATGTTGGCTATTCAGATGAGTGCGAAAGAGATCCATCTGAAAGAGAACCCACACTACAAGAACGACTTTTCAAACTGGAACTTGGAGATACCTATCTATGCAGTCCACTGGACGAGTGACAAGCCATTACTACCTTGTGAATGCAATAGTCTGCACTTACTGAGACAATGTGATCTAGACAAAAGTCCTAAAACTATTTCACTATATCTGCAAGAATGTTTTATATTGTGCTGCCTAAATAAATGGTTGATAGAATGAACCACTGTGATATTTTATATACAAAGAAGGATGTATATATATATATATTATTTCTATAGTGCAAATCTAGTCAAAAGGCAGTGGAAATGCTGTACGTGGTCAAAGGCAAAGTTAAAGTTGGTGAGTAATAGGAGAGGAAGATGAGTTGTGGCTGTTTAAAGCATTGTCATGCAGCAATAAACATTGTTTTCCATGAATGTTTGCATTGCATAGAAGCCTGCAAGCAGTTCTAAACTATATCTGGATAAAGCTCCATCTAAGATTGTTATACTCAGTGGAGAATTGCCGTGGTGAGTCCTCATCCTAATAAACTTGTACATGAGTAGATCCATTTTAGTGGCATGCTTCATCATAAAGAGTTCTCTGATACACACTGTATCAGGACGTGCTTCTAACTCAACCCTTCGTGTTGAAGCATGCCACTGCAATTACTAGTGGGTTGAAGTTCTTTTATAAAGGGAAAACTTTTTTCTGGGTGGATTTAGACACTTCTCATTGTTGTATAAGTGGGTGACTCTCTTGTGATTTCCTACTGGCATTGGGAAGCTGAATCAACCCACTGATATAGCTTTGCCCCTCCCTCTCATTGAATTAGCTTGGCAAGCAGGGCAAAAGCTGTGGGAGTTTTTATCTAATACTCTCAACCCCTCCACCTATTACAGAGTTAAAACAGTTAACTTATCAACAAGTCCAAGCAGGCACACAATCTTTCCCCTACTCGTTTTCCATAACCACCTCCAAAATGGTGCTGTGACATTATTAAGAGTAGGGGTGCTGACATCAATGTTAACTCATTGAAGTCATCAGGGGCGGCTGGTGGATTCTAAAAGTGGTGAGAACTGAAGGAAGGTTTTGGAGAGTTTTTCTTGTTGTGTGAAAATTTAGGGAAAAAAGGTTCATTCTGAAGTTTAACCCCTTCTGTGCCCCGCCCTTTCCCCGCCCTGTGCCGGGCTTTCTATTAGCGGGCGGAGTTCATGACGAGATGGTCTCGTCATGGGCACAGCGCAACCGCGGCCCATGACGAGACCATCTCGTCATGGGCACTGAAGGGGTTAAGGATCAATAAATCTTACTACAAAAATTGAACTAAAGGCTCGTGTGGTGCATTTTACAGCTGTCTCCTATACTTCAAAGCTTAATATTTCATGCCACTGGTCTCTCGAAGGACATCTTAAGCTATGCGTCCCTCAAACCCACATTAACACCAGTGGCTGTCCATTGCCCTTTACAAGCTGGTACTCTGTTGCTTTTACCCTAGGCCACGGTGGTCAGCAATTACACTGCTAAACTGGAAATTCCCATCTCGCCTTATATTACAATGATTTGTAAGAAATAAGAAATCCTGCGCTGGCTTCTGCCTGGAAGGGATGAAGTGCATTTGAAAGGAAGTTGAAATGCTGGCATAGACTTGCATTTACACAGATAGATGGTATAAAGTCCTGCTGTATTATCGGAACAGGCTACCCACCCACCTCTGCCATGGCATACAGCGCCTGCCCTTGAATCAACATTAGCCTCATTTTAATGGAAAACAGCAAAACATTAACAGCAAAGTGAATTAACAGTTGGCTCATAAATTATAGTTGTCCTACAACAAACACTGTCGTTTGTTATATTCCGTGTTTCCCTTCAGGAAACGATTTAGTAAATCAAAGGGTGCGGCTTCAAAGACTCTCAGCATTGACTGCTATTTTTCACCGAAGAGTAAAGAACACATGTAACAACTAAACAAAGATGTTATCAAAGGCGGCATCTGGTAAGTGAAGTTTCACTCACCAAGCATCTGTGGAATTATAAAAATCTTTTTAAATGAAATGGTGAAGGGAGGCTGCACTAATAGTGACCCTACCCCAGCCCCTGCCACTGTCTGAGATAGTCAGAGGGAGGGGGACTGATCTAGGCTTCGAAACTTCTGCTGTTCTAGAAGTCCTACATTTCAGCCCAAACATCCACCCTGGAAAAACAATTTTTTGAATCTGACAGGCAGAAAGAGAAGTTATCACTTTCTAAGGGCCCGATTCACAGAACTAACTTAAGACAAAATCCTAAACTTACTACCATTTTGGTATTCACAGAAGGCACTTACTCATTTTGGTATTCACAGAAGGCACTTACTCATTTCGGTATTCACAGAAGTTAGGAGTCCTAACTTTAGGACTCCTAAATGCCTTCTGTGAATACCGAAAGTCTTAAAGTTAGGATTTTTCTCCGTTTAGGAGTAGTAAAGTTAGGACTCCTAACTCTAGGACTCCTAAATTCCTTCTGTGAATACCGAAAGTCTTAAAGTTAGGATTTTTCTCAGTTTAGGAGTAGTAAAGTCCTAACTTTACTACTCCTAAACGGAGAAAAATCATAACTTTAAGACTTTCAGTATTCACAGAAGGCATTTAGGAGTCCTAAAGTTAGGACTCCTAACTTCTGTGAATACCGAAATGAGTAAGTGCCTTCTGTGAATACCAAAATGGTAGTAAGTTTAGGATTTTGTCTTAAGTTAGTTCTGTGAATCGGGCCCTAAATAACATGAGTGAAAAAAGCAGTTTCTCTCAAACATACCGCTGCATGTGTTCTCCATTCCTGGAGACCAGTCTTCAAGATCCAGAACGAGCGGCCTGACTCCTCCCCCAAACTGGCCCCCTCAGCACCGCCCACTCCCACACTCATACCATAGGAGCCCTGCCCCCTTCCATTTCTTTGTATGAAGGTTTGCTAACCATGCCCTGGGCCACGGCAATAGCACCCCAGGGCATACTTATGATGTACTACTGAAAAAGGCCATGCCCACCACTCCTGACGTCACTGCACTAACTTGGACCCTGAGTGCAAGGTAATCCTCGACCATCACATCAGCAGTCTCCATCCTCCCTCCCTCTAAATAAACACAGTCTCTGCTGTTTCACTGAAAGCAGCCTGCCGCCCTTAGCATTGAACTGCTTGGAGTGCCTTCTCCTCCCTCCTCCTCCATGAATGGCAGGGCAAGGCCCCTACTTTCATTAACACCAGCAGCCCTTGGTAGTCATAGTGACTATGAAAAATCTAAGCGTCACTCAAAGAACAAGTATAGCAAATGAGCCACGCCTAGTCTGCTTGAGCATAGTAAAGGTGTAACGTTTAGCTTGTGGTGCATTTTGGAGCACATTCTCGCAAATATGTTGCTAAAGCATGGTGTAGTAGTGCACTGTCTTTGACAGACAGCAAATGTTCCATTGAATTGGTTACCAAATTTGCAGAGACATGCAGTCTCACTGATAAAACTATATAGGGCACAAATGATAGTTCATGTGTGAGGTTTCAGCTATTATTTATCATTTGTTTAACACAGAGTAACGTGTGGATTTGTTCTAATCAAATTAAAGCCTATGTTTCCCTCACACTCCAGAAATCAAAAAAAAAATTAACTTGTTCTTTCTAAGGTGTGATCTATTTTGAAATATTTGTAGAGTTAATTTGCAGGTACTTAAATTGTGTTGTGAAAAGCAGACTTCCTATAGCCTTTCCTTTCACACCCCACGTGGGCCAGTCAAGATTGTCACATAATTCATAGTTCAATTTACAAAATCCTATAACATTGCAGTTAGAGAAAAAATAGTAAACTTTCTCTCCATATGAAAAGCACAGGCAGGGATTTGTCGTAAAACCAGAGAATTTGATCTCTGGTGCTGAACACAGCAAATGTGGAAAGATACAAGCAAAAGTTTAAGGGATCTTTATTGCTCATTCACCTTCTGCACCTCTGAATCCCCTCTCCCCATCTAAATATAGAAACAAATCTTGGTTTGGCACATACAGAAGAGGATGTAGACATAGCACAGACTTTGGCACAGATAGATAATTGGGATTCCTTAAGTGACTTAAAAAAACCTCAGATCAAAACTGTACTCCATGGAGTAATAATGATCCTGGATGATCTAACATTCAGAAAAGATTGGCCGCTCATCGCATGACACCGCACGGGGGACTAGCTAGTCTTAATTATAAAAACTGAAAAAAGATGGTCAGGCAGATTTCGGATAAAAATACAAACAATTGAGAATAGGTTAAAAAACATAGTCAGGATCTCAACCTTCAAAAAACAGTTCGAGGAAATCAGTAACAAAGTGACTGACTACTAAGATTATCTTCCATAGTCTAAACTACAAAAATAACAGATGGAAATGAAACACTTCTCTCATGAGAAAGTGTATCCCTATTCAAGAGCAGATTACATAGCACAAGGGTTGCAACAACAAGGGACCAAAACAGACAAACAGATGTCTGATCACTGATTCAAATCAAATCAAATTCAGCTTTATTCGATTGTAAGAGACTGCAATCATAAAAGCAATTAGTACGCATTATAATCATAATAAGAAACATTAAAATTAGATAACGAGTTTTCAAGTTAATTCATAAAATAATTTTGGCAATAGCTATGATCATTATGTCACATCTAATAACATCGATTATAAATTCATAACAATTTCATTAATTCTAAATACATTATACTTAAAAATAAATTAAAAAATCCTCATAATATTATGCTCTTCCTATAACTGACCACTTTTTAAAAAAAATATCGCAATTTTCCATATCATATTAGCATTGTCCATAATTTGTAATGCGATATAAGCTGGGAGACATTTTCGTATCCCCATAGTTCTCAACATTGGCAGAATCCAGACTTTCCTAATAAGAGAATAAAATCCACAAAAGAACATAGCATGGATAGTGGATTGACTTGAGCAATTATCACAGGGACAGGGTATCATAGTTCGACTCCAGTTATTCATATCGGGAAAACTAATAAGTCTGTGGACCATTCAAAGCCTGAATCTTGTTAATAGGAATCTATCATATCCTTCAGGAACTATCACTAAATATGGCTAAATTTTAAAAATGCTTAAAATCATTTGATTTTCCAGAACCGTGGGCTTTAGTATTTCAGTCATCAACCGTGACATTTCCAGCATCGCCAGACCTTCTTTTTTTAGATCCTTCCTACGTACCACTTGCATAGAATCAGGATCAGTAAAATACTCCAGATGTCCCAGATTCTGCAGAAAGTTTCATACATAACTGACCCAGGGTATCGTTAAGGCTTTATCCATTTTTAAAATATGAGTTAAAATGTCCCTATTTAGCCTGCTTTCTTCTTTTGTCCATACTCTATGCCATAAAAGAACCGGCTCCAATTTAATGAGATCAGACAGATTACGTTACACCCAGTTCAGTGTGACACACATAAGAAGAGGTTGATCTAGGTACTGACAATATATATCTCACAAAATTATTTTCCACAGACTGTAGTGACTGGGTATTTGCAATAACTCACACCCCTGAGACGTAGGTTACTAGGAGATACTTTTTGCCTGGTAGATCTGTAAAAGCTCTACCGGGGGTCTTCTTCCTAACTTTTTTGAAAATTGGGTGAGTACTGCAATAGTTCTAATAAAACTTAATTTTTTTGCTCTCACTGCCTGAACCCATAAGTCATCTTGGTGGAACGGTATTCCAAGATATGAGAAAAGTTTTGTTGCCTCAATTGTTTGATCACCTATGAACAACTACTGAAATTTTTACTGCCCCTACCTCATCTCATGACATAGGTCTTAGTAGTATTCACCGTAAGCCCTAATTCATTCATATATTCATTAAAAGCATTTAAAAGCTTTTATAGACCTACTTGAGTTTGTGACAATAAAACCGCATCATCAGCGTATAAAAGTGCGGCAATAGAACGACCATTTATCTTGGGGTAGTTAACCTGTTTCTTAATCAATGCTTCCTCTAAATCATTTATATACAAGTTAAAAAGGAAAGGGGCAAGGACACATCCTTGCCTTACTCCCCTACATATCGGAATTGGAGTTGTACATCCACCCTTAATGTCAAATCAAATTTTCGTCTGAGCATTACAATAAAAGCGTCGTAAAAAATCAATAATTTGTTGTTCAACGTCAATCTTTTCTAAGACCTCGCAAAGTTTGGCTTGTATCACCGAATCAAAAGCAGCGGTAAGGTCTACAAAAGCTAAAAACAAACTTCCTTTCTTCACACGTACGTACTTTCCCACCTGAAGGGCTAAATTTAAACTCTGTTCAATAGTGCCCACTCCTTCACGGAAGCCATTTTGAAGGTCGGAAAGGACGTTCTTATCTAGTGCCCAATCCTTGAGTCTTGCTAAAATGACACGCCCACAATTTTAGTCATAGAGTCTAGTAATGAAATAGGCCTATAGCATCTAGGGTCCTGGCGATTTCCCTTTTTAAAAATGGGGACAATGATTGACTCTACCCAGGTTGACAGAAAAGGTGCTAAACAGCTTGCATTCACTACTTGTGTTACAATTGACCCCCATAAAGTTAAGTTTGATTTAAACAAATCACATGGGACACCATCGGGTCCTGGAGCCTTCCCACCTCGAGTAACCGAGATCGCCCTTGTCACTTCCTCCAGGGTAAATTGGAGGTCCATATTTTCTGTATTACTAATTAGTAGTGATTCGCCTAAGTAATTAACCCTTTTTGTTATTCACTGGAGTGTACATTTACACCTAGATTTAGAATGACATGTCTTCACCCCCTTAAATCAGGAGGCGGAGGATCCTAGAACAGGATTTATCAATGTAAAGTAACCTCCTACAAGTAACTTTGCTCATGTAGGTGGAGACCTCCATTACCAAGGCAGAGCTCTCCCAATGGGAAAGTAGAGAGAACATTCTTAAAGTTTAATGTTCATTAAAAAGAAATTACAGAAATATTTTAATGTATAATATAAATGTATAATATTTAAATAAATCCCTTTTTTACCTAGAACTTATAACTCTACCAAGGGGTTCAGTAGGAGTCCCTTGATCTTCACCCGCATTCAGTTAGTTTAAGAGCGCAGGAGGCAGTGAGAGAGTAGCCCCATGTGTAGTTTTGGCCAGTTCGGCTCCTCTCTCACTGCCTCCAGAGCATCATGGCTTCCCAAAGGCTGTGGAAGTTTTATGGGACTTTAATGGCTCTTCATTGCAGCCTGGTGGCACTCGGTATTGGTGAGCAAAACAACAATGGATTTATAGCCAGATCTCTGTTCTGGGGTTAATGTATGACATTGTTCTGCATTCTGAATACACAATACACAAGAGGGCCCCTGTGAAGCAAATGTAAAGGGGAAAACCAGGGTACAACAACAAAATATACAGCACTAAACCCCTTATGACATACTCACATCCTATATAGGTTAATAAAGAATGTCCCAAAGAGAGAACAACAATATTTTTCTTATAAATAAAGATTATTTTCTTTTTATTATCAAAATAGTCAAGTACTTATTTCTTTCTTGCAATTATTTCTAAATAGATACATATACAAGCACTCCATTTGAAATTCATATTATACACAGGAGCCACAAAAGGAGGGGGAGCAATCCAATAAATTACGGTACAAGTCTCCAAATAGAACAGAAAAGACAAACAAAGAAAACCGTATACTCAAAAAATCACAGTTTAACAAAGACAATTCATTACAATTATTGACACCATAAACAATTCAGACAACAAAATTGCGCCGAGGCGCGTTTCGGAAATTCCATGTACCATCCTTCATCAGGGCGCTGATGTGGTATAGTGTTTCCAATGTAGAAAATATGTATAACAAGTGTGGCAACACAATGTAATTTTGAGGCTCCGTCAATTAAATCGAACCATCTTTGCTAAGCATAGATGCTGTACGTGTGAAGGCTTCAAAAGTAGTAACTTGAGTACTTCAAAATTACTTCATAGAGTTCACAAAATTTATAGCATGTCTGAAGCTCAACATGAGTTTATATAGAGTCCTGTGGGGCAAATGACCCAATCTGTCTTTGCCACGATAAAGTCCTATGATTTACAACGTGCAAAGCACTCAGATATAGAATGGCAAACACTACAGAAGATAATAATGTTCAATATCAGTCACAGTGGTCAGATAAATCGATTCCAGAAATAGATGGTCAAAAAGCGGCAAAACTATGGCAATGACGATAAGTATTTCCAAGTCAAACCACATGTAGATCCAAACCGTATTAGATATATAACAATGTGGCAGTTATTCCTCCTCCGTAGTACTCAAGAGGGGTAGTCGGGGAGCAACTCCCTCGGTGGTCGGAGTCCAATCGTAAAGCTACCGCACTCGTAAGACCGGGAACTCAAAAACACGCGTTGGCGCAACTTTGTTGTCTGAATTGTTTATGGGGTCAATAATTGTAATGTATTGTCTTTGTTAAACTGTGATTTTTTGAGTACACGTTTTTCTTTGTTTGTCTTTTCTGTTCTATTTGGAGACTTGTACCGTAATTTACTGGATTGCTCCCCCTCCTTTTATGGCTCCTGTGTATATTATGAATTTCAAATGGAGTGATTGTATATGTATTTATTTAGAAATATTTGCAAGAAAGAAGTAAGTACTTGACTATTTTGATAATAAAAAGAAAATAATCTTTATTTATAAGCAAAATATTGTTGTTCTCTCTTTGGGACATTCTTGATTAACCTATATAGGATGTGAGTATGTCATAAGGGGTTTAGTGCTGTATATTTTATTGTTCTGCATTCTGTCCATCAATTGTTCTTTTTGCACTCGGTATTGGAGCACACCATTGAACCCGCTGGGGCATGCAGTCCTATCAAACTAAGGCCTTGTTGTGAGCGTACTCAGCGTAATTATGCAATGGTGGGCATCCATTTACAGAATAAGCACTCCAAAATTCCAGCTTTACCAAGGAAAGTGTAGACAGATAGCCGCCCCCACCCCACTGGACAGAAGTTTGCAAACGGAATATGTCACGATCAGCAACGACAGCAACCAATGGCTATACTGTGGGCAGATCAGCATTTGAATGGCACTCGAGCAGCTACAGAGGGAGAGCTGAGCTTTACTTCCTCTTCTATTCATAGATGGTATACATTCTGTACAACAGATGAAGCACCTGTGTAATGACTCTGTTTTCATAGATACATCTTTTAGAGACTTCTGTTTGCCTTTCCTAGAGGTTGGTGCTGGATACAGTAAACTGCAGCCAATACTACAATTTAACTAATTTTAATTCACCCAAAATGTACAGCATTTTAAACCATAGAAATGCAATACGCGGCCAGGCATACAGAGGGCGCATCGGGCTCTGTATCCACTGTTCCCTGATGTAGTTTCCTGGAGTTTGTGTTTACATTAAGAGGTATGATCTGTGAGACCAGCCCATCAGGCACTGCCTGAGTGCCATATAAGTCTGTACTTCACGCTTTGGAACAATGCATTACATGTAAATAAAACGGCACTATGATGCATGCCTGCATGTGTATAGTGATGCCTGCTCGTAAGTACGTCATCACATTGCAGGTTTTTTGGGGTTTTTGTTCCCGATGTTGTTCAACATCCAAAAACAAGCATTTTTCTCTTGTTTTTCCATTTTACCGATGTGCTACAGCATCAACCAAAAATATTGGCAAAGACAAAAATCAGGTAAGGCTAGTAAGAGGCGAGACCTATTGACTTTGCCAATGCTTGTTTGCAGGGCTCCTCCATACTCCTTAAGCTCTCTTCCGGTTGTGTTGCGGAGGTGGTAGTTGGAGCGTGAAAAATGCAGTCACTGGGAGCAGATCAGTCAATTTGCATGCGGCGCTTTGTGGCGGTGAAACAACCACATACTCATTGGAACAAATGGAAACTGCATTTTCGAGTGTATGGTGTAGCCTCTGTTATTTTCTGCACGTCTCAATCTCAAGGCTTTGTTGTATGGTGCCTAAAGTAAATTTTGAAAATAAAAAAATGTGAGCGCATTCTAGGTGGTGATGCATAGGTATACGGCCAAGCCATGGCGGTCTGCAGTGATTAATTTTAGCCTGTGTTTACTGAGCACTCATTATACCATATCAGACTTTAACCCAGAGCAAGAGAGAGCAAAACACACAAGGGAGAAAGAAGAAGGAAGAGAAAGATGGAAAAATTGAGACAAAGAATGAAAGCAATGATGAAAAAGAAACTGAAAGAGTGAGATAAAAGCACTAGGGATATGGTGGAGGATTAAAAAGCATGAGGTGGAATCAAGACTAGGGGGGATATTTACAACACAATGTCGGAACACCATGCTCCAACATGAGCCGTATTTAGAACAATCCCACACACCACTGTGTTTCCCCTAGCACTGGCGCTAATAAAGCTGCCTAGCGCCAGCGCAGGCACCCTTGTTCCATGGTGCAATGGTGCCTGCGCTGCAGGGGTGATTGTTCATGTGCAGGAAGGGAGGGTTGTATGTTGCAACAACAATTTTCTCAACGACGACTCCCTAAACTACGCGGTCTGTAGTACGACCGCGTCTCAACCACAATATTTTTTCCACCCATTCTTTCACCATGAATTTTCGTGGTAAAGGAATGCATGGTAAACCCACGCCTTAAAATCTAAACCAAACCCCTCCCACTCCCTAAAAGCTACCCTGTACCCTCACCTCCCACCCCTAAAAACTCACACAAACCCCCTACCTCCTAAAAACTAACACTGCCCCCTCTCCCACCCCCTTAAAACTAACAGGAACCCCTCCCACCTCCTAAAAACTAACACAAACCCCTCCCACTTGCTAAAAACTAACATTAACCCCTCCCACTCTCTAAAAACTATTAAGAACCCCCGACTCCTTAAAACTATCCCTAACCCCTCCCACTCCCTAAAAACTAACACAAAGCCCTCCCACCCCCTAAAAATTATCACAAACCCCCAACCCCTAAAAACTAACACAAACCCCCACCCCTTAAATTCTACTCCAAACCCCTCCCACCCTCTAAAACGAACACCAATCCCCCCTCCCAACCTCCGAACCTTCTTAACAGTCTTGTTCCTCCGACGCTCCTCTAAACTCCACCCATCCTGTTTTTTGTGACCACTGACAAGCCAGGATTGTCCTGGGTTTTGCTACAGATGGCCGGGGCCACCTGTACCACCCACCTCCCACCCCCTAAAAACGTACACGTACACCCCAATCTCCTAAAAACTAAAGCTAACCCCTCTCCCACCCCCTTAAAACTAGCACAAACCCCTCCCACCCCCTAAAAACTAACACAAACCCCTCCCACGCGCTAAAAACTAAAATGAACCCCTTCCACTCCTTAAAACTATCCCTAACCCCTCCCACTCCCTAAAAACTAACACAAACCCTCCACCCCCAAAAAACTAACACAAACCCCCCCACCCCTTAAAATCTACTCCGAACCCCTCCCACCCCCTAAAAACGAACACCAATCCCCCCTTCCCATCTCCGAACCCCTCTTACCAGTCCTGTTCCTCCTCCTCTAAACTCCGCCCATCCTGAACACTAGACTGACTTAGCCTGAACCACTTTCATGCGTGGTTTAGGCTAAGTCGTTGTTCGGGCAAGTCATTGTTCGACTTGCGCTAGAGTCGTTGTTCAAGATGTTCCCCGGAAGGGATACCTTCCTGCACATAAACAATCTTGAAAGGCAATTTGCTCTTTCTTCTGCAACAGACATGGAAAGGGCAAAATATGGGGAGAAATTAAAAATTTCTCTTCATATCACCAGTCTAAGACCAGGTATTCGCTGGTCTTCGTTTTTAGCGCTGCCCCAGCCTTGTAAATCTGGGGCAGCGTCAAAAACCAATGGGTGGTGCTGCGGAACGCCCACAGCAACAGCCATTGCACAACCCTTTCACACTAAGTAAAGCGTGAAAAGGGGCCTTGTTCACAAGGCAGCGTTAAGACACGTTAAATTGCTTAATGCCACTTTGTAACTTTTAATGACGTTCTGGTGGCGATTTCCCTTTCTGAATATGCCCCAAGGAGGCCTTGGTATTTGGCAACCCCAACATTCCACAGCACCAAAGTTTGTCCCCCAGCACTTATTCTTTTACTACTAAGCCCTGGCCATCTGTAGCAAAACCCATGGCAAACCTGGCTTGTCAGTGGTCACAAAAAACTGTTCCAGGCATTTCTGTGAAAAGCTGGAAGGGAAATCTATACCTTTCCATCAACACTGATACAAGTGAGACCAACTGTGCTAGATAATAGAGTAAAAATATCAAGGTTCATCCACCGTAGTAGAATACAGGGCCACAGGAGCACAGCCTTTTGAAGGTACTACAGACATCTGAGAAAGTTTCAGCAATTTGCAAACAATGAAGGCTGCCTGCTGCTGCAGACACTGGATTACTGTGCAATACAATGATTCAAGGAGACCTGAAGGTACACAGTGAGAGCTGCCTCTTCAGGAGCACCACACAGGAGGAAATTTAAAATATCTTCTGTTCAGGTCTCTGCAACTATTTTGAAACGAGGGGCACTGAGGGCAACAGGAATCAATTTGCAGTAACAGAGACAAAACATTAAAGAGTTTAATGCCTGTAAAGCTGCAACTGCAGAACAATATAAGGGGTATATTCACAAGAATGTGTGATAACTACCGCAAGAGTAGCCTAACGCAACTTGCAACATCGCAGCCCAATGCGGGAAAATTACGCCATGCCAACCAAGTATTCACAACGCGGCGGTAGCATGCGATAGTCACCAGATAATGTGCCAAATGGCCGCGCAAAATCCAATGCCACACCGTAAAAATGCGAAACGTGAATGCAGAAAAACATGCAACGAGGCCAACGGCGGTACAAAAAGTCGCGAAAGCCAGCCACAGGCCTGCAAATACCACGCGTCTGGTGGGCAAATGCACCACCAAAAACACAGAAACAACACACCAGAAAAAAGGCAAAGCATGTAGCAACATGGATGAAAACTGACCCAGCGCAGAGGCCAACGCAAACCCCACAACCCCCACAGACCCCCGCAAGAAACAACGGGGTCGGGGAAGGCCAAGGAGAAGAGGGAGAGGAAGGCGGGGTGCAGACCGCAGGCACACAAGACCAGCGTCACGGAGGTGACAGAACACTACCAGCAACTGACCCACAAGCAGACCACCTGGAATGCAGTCGAAGTGTCGAGGAGGCCAATCACGAAGGCCAATAGGCCCCGGCATGACGTGACAACCTAAACCAGGCACAAACCCTCTGCCAACAGGAAGGCAGCAAAGGCGACAAGAGGTGGCAGTCCAGCAACACAGGAGGAGCTGGAGGAAACCGAGGACACAGTCATCAGTGTGGAGACAGTGCAAGGAGTAGGAAGTACGGACATAGCTCGAAAGGACCTGACACCATCAACAGGGCGAGTAACGAACAGGGACTGGAGGGACAGGGGGAGATGGGCATAATGGCACACAGGAACTACGAGGTGTAGCACACTGCACACCCACAATTACCCAGGATCATGTCCCTCATCCCCTTGGCACACTGCAGCACACACACATAGCAAGTACAGCACACCCACATTGACGACAATGTGGTACAATGCGCATAGCCGACACTGCAGAACAGAGGACACAACTGGCTCCGCACATGCACAGAAACATGCCTACTACATCTGACAGAGCTGGAAACTGTGAAATGGAAATATGCGCGTACGACCTCAAATCCGCAATGTAGTCCAAATGTACACTGTCCCACAGAAGAATCCAGCACCTCACAAACAGTCACAATGTACATTGCCATACAGTCTGCATGTAAACCAGAACAATGCGCCAACATACATGTCAACACAATGTCAACATGCATCTCCCCTTCACATTGCAGAGGGGCACACAACACCACCAGCAGAGCACAGAAGACAACACATCTGTGATGCCGGAGAGGACCACCACACCGTTGACACTGACGCCCTACAACAGCCCATGGATATCCCACGAAACCCGCCACCAGGGCAGACAAGCTACTCAGAGGAGACCACAGAGCCTGCAACAGACCACACAGCAGGAAGCACCCGCAAGCACAGCTGGCTCGCAACACTTCACCCACCCACACATGGCACCCCAATGCCAGGTGTCAACCTGCTGCCTGTGGTGACATGTCTGCATCTGACTTACATAGCGCAATGTAATGTTGTAGGGCCCAGGGCCACACATCGTAGACATTATGTTGTACTGGCTATGGGCACGTGCGCCCGGCCCCTTTATTGGCAGGGCCACATGTACAGTGATGCCTGTGCTGGATGAGTGTGGGGTGAGTGCAGTCAGCCCGCACGGAGTGCTTGGTGCTGGCAACCACTTGAACAGTGGACACCAGTGCAACGGAAACTGAAAACACCAGCATGACAGAGTCAACTGCTGAGCAACATGGAGGGAGCCGGACAAAGTGCAGAGGCAACACAACATGCAAACAGAACTGTCTGTGAGTTGCTGTGCACTGAGGTAGGGGCACCACAGCTGAGCGCGCACATGTGAACAAAAAGTCTCGGATTGTGTCCCTCCGAGACATTCCTGATGCAGATGCTGTGGGGTTTGTTAGACCTGCATCATCTTCCTCATCTGCGTCCCAGGTCTCCCACACTGCTTGAGGTGACATTGCTGCGCAACCTCTCAACAACACAAAACTCAATCAGTAATGGACGATGGCTTGCGGTGCACTGAGTCAGTGGCACCTGGAGTGCTGAGCAGGGTATCCGACTGATGATGGTATCCACGACAGGTGTGAGCAACTCCGTAAGTCCGTCAGGGCCACCGTTTCGACTCTGGCAGATGGCGGTTGGAGGTGGTCCTGGTGGTGGTGGCGTGTGCCTCCTGCGGTGATGCGACGTCTGGGCCAGTCAGGACACGATTTTGTGTGTGAGCCCTGGTGGACTGTAGTTGAGGCCGGAGGCCGTGGACAGCGTAGGGCCACAGACACATAGGGTTGATGACTCTAAGGCCATCGCCTCAGAGGCAATCCAATATCTCAGAAGGAGGGGTCCCGGACCTGACCAGCACAGAGTTAGTGGCCCCAGATGCACAGCAGCCGGCACAGGCACCCTGCCACGGGACGGTGACTTCCGGTGCCCTGAAGTAGGTCCACGCGCAGTGAGCGCTTCCTCATCGATATCCAAGGTGAATGTGGCGTGGGCTTGCGGGGGACAGATGAGGGTGGTCTCTAGGGCATGATGCGGAAGGTCTGATGTTATCAGGCAGCAGCAAATGGAGGAGTGGAAAGTGCCAGCCTCGTTTTCACCACCAATTCGGTATCAGCTACATGAGGATGAACTCTAGCCCCTAGTCCATAGACTCAGACGCCACCAATGTACAACCAGACAGTGTCCATGAATGTCGAGTAACAGACTTAGTGGCACCGGTGCTGAGAGGGGATGCAGTCTGCGATGATGCCGGTACACTGATATGAACTCCACCATTGCTAAATCAAGACTCTGTGACCTACTGGACTGCAGTGTACACCGGAGGCAGTGGTCAGCAGTGGCCCACACCCACCTGTCATTGGCTCGCGATGCACAGAGTTAGTGACACCAGGGCAGTTGTCTGTAGTGTTCGCTCACCTCCGTAACGATGATCCTGTTCCTTCCAGACTGCAACGCGTCATTCTCATACACCTCTCCTTGCGTGCGAGGAGATGTATTCTGCCTTTGAATAATCGATCTTCATTTCCAATTCTGTGACCTACTCATGCGCAGCGTAGGCCGAGGGCAGTAGTCCACGTAGGGTTGTAATGCGATGCACAGACTTGGTGGCACCACATCGAAGGGAGTATAGTGACATGAACTCTGCCTTAAATAATGTTCACTGCCATGGTCTAATCTAGACTAGGCCTGGGCAAAAATTTCGTTCCGTTCGCGGAAATTGCGATAATTTGACATTTTTGCGTTCCGCGGAGAGCGCGAAAATGTCAAAAATTCCGGTTTCCGCAGCTTGGCGATAATTTGTTTCTTGCTCGCGCTGTAAAATGATACATTCTCGCGCGCGCGCGATCGCCTTACCTGAATCCCTGCGTTCGCCGACAAGTTTTCTTGATCCGGTCGCGTTCTCCATGAGATGTTGTATTGTTTTTAGCCATTTGCGCTGTCTCGCGACAGTTCGCGCCCGCAGTGACGTCATGCGTCGCGCGATCACGTCTTTCTTCTCGCGATCATGCACCGCGAGAACAACTCAAAACAAGATGGCCGCGCCCGCAAGCAACCACATGGGTAAGTTGGCGACCCGCAACCATGCAGAAAATCTCGCGAACATGCCGGAAAAAAACTTCCGCATCTTCGCGATATTTCTGCTTGTTTGCGATAATTTTAAACATTCTCGCGATAATTTGCGAAGGTTAATTCCGCAAATTCCGCCCACCCCTAATCTAGACTCAGTTCCAAATGTGTGACCTACTTGACCGTGTTGTAGGCCAGAGGCAGCAGTAGAGTACGTCAATGAAAAAGGACTTAATGCGGGTCTCTGTTGTGGAGCCCGTGATGGTTTGAGGAGGCTGCCACAGTCGTGGGCCTTGGGCTTGGAGCTTGCGCCTGCATGTGGTGGGCCCTCCGTGACACACGCCGGTGTCTGCAGGTGATCAGTGTGGCCTGGCTGCGCAGGGGCGGGCCTGACGGGTTCGGGGTCCAGCGGACCTGGGTACGGCATGCACACAGGATCGCAGGGAACTCTGCTCACGAGGATGGCGTCAGCCTCGTGGCGTGGTGAGCAGCACCACCCTGGCAGAGACGTCGGGCTTTCCAGAAGAGGACCACGCCCAGGGCTATGTGCTTTTTATTCACACCCCTACGCTGGCCTGACATACGCCAGGCCATCCCACTCCGCTCACGTTTAATGGGGGGACGTAACAGGCAACATTTCCGCAAAATTCCCCACTGGCCGGGGTGACATGGTTGCGTCCACTGTCCACTACACTCCATACACCAGAGGTGTATGTCGCCATGGATATGGGTGTGTGCTGCATACTGCGGTCTGTCCAGCACATCTCCGCCACTCTTGGCATTTTGTAGTTTCATAATCATGGTTCTCCTGCATCCTTCACACATGCCTGGTTGCCAACTCTCCCCACAATCGGCTATTGTGTGGCTGAGGTGCCATGCCGTTGATGGCTCTTGTTCACGGCTTGTCCAGGTTACCACTGTGAGTTGTCCTGTCGTGTCTGGTGGGTGGGCATGTTGTTTTGAACGTTGGTTTTGTTTTTGTGACGTGTGCATTGCCAGAGTTGTGAGTTGCATGGTTTTGAAGTTGAGGTGAGTGGGGTGTTCATTTGGAACTTGCCAAGGGGCTGTGCATGTCCCTTGGTGCCATCCTGGGGACGCTGGTTGCTGCTGGACTGTCGGAGGATGGAGGAATTGTGCACAGTGGCTGGGTATTTGGAGGCGAGATCAGTGGAGGTTTCTCGGTGTTCAGTTGTTGCCTGCCTATTGATGTGAGACGTTGGCTTTCTGTTCCGATGATTTGTGCTGTGTCGGCATGGGGCACAGGTATGACATGTGTGCTGTGGATTGCCTACAACAGGTGCGTGCATCAAGCTATGGCGTATGGCGTATGGTCCTTGCTCAGTCTCCAGTGGATCCTGCGCAATTATGTTTGACTTATGGGGACTAGGGGCCAGGCTGTGGTGATGTCCAGGACAGGTGTGAGGGACTTGGATGTGGCTGGCTGTGTGACTCCTCTGACTGTGGTGGGTGTTGGTTGGGGGGTACCAGGGGCCAACAGGTGTGGCACAGCAAGCAGCTTTGTGTGGGGGGGATGTTGGTTGTCTGCTGTGTTGGTGCTGTCGGCCTGTTCGGCGTTGTTGGTCATGATGCGTGCGATGGTTGTACTTTTGAGCCTGTATTGGGCAATGACATTGTCAGGTGTTGGGGATGTGAGGCTGGTGTGTTTCCTGGAGGTCCGCTGTCTTTGTCAGCGCTGCCTAGGTGGTGGTCCGGGTGCTGTATGGGGTCCTGGGGTAGTGGTGGTGGGTGTTGTTGCCCTCTTGGGTGTCCGGGCCGCATGACCAGTGGCTCCATGGCATCTGTTGCCCTTGCGATGTGGCTGTGGGCTGTGCTCCCTTTTGTGGTGCAAAAACAACAGTTGATGGACAGAATGCAGAACAATGTCATACATTCACCCTGTGCCTCATGGGAACAGTCCAGCCCGAACTGCCAAGCCAGGTCCTCCCTGGACTGGAAACAAGCATCCTAGGACCGGTTTCGGGGTTTCACCCCTCTTCAGCCAGGATAGCTTGATTCCAGTGGCATGGAGAGCACGGGACCGACATCTGGGCATACCCGTCCCACTCGGGGTGACAAATGCAAAAACAACAGTTGATGGACAGAATGCAGAACAATGTCATACATTCACCCCAGTACAGAGATCTGGGCCTAAATCCATCGTTTTTTTGCTCAGCATGCCATTCCAGTTTGAACCCAGCCATATGCAAATCAGTCTTGACCCTGTGCCTCATGGGAGCAGTTCAGCCCGAACTGCCAAGCCAGGTCCTCCCTGGACTGGAAACAAGCATCCTAGGACCGGTTTCGGGGTTTCACCCCTCTTCAGCCAAGATAGCTTGAATCCAGTGGCATGGAGAGCACGGGACCCACGTCTGGGCATACCCGTCCCACTCGGGGTGACAAATGCAAAAACAACAGTTGATGGACAGAATGCAGAACAATGTCATACATTCACCCCCTTTTGTGGTGCAGGCTGTGGTCTGACTTAGCACCAGGTCAGAGCAGATGTTATTTTCCTGCTGCTAATGCGCCTTATCACCTGTTTTGTGTTCTTATCGCAGTTCTGGCTGTTCATTGTGACTGTTGTGGAGTGGTGTTGTCGCGGCTTTTGGCACGGGAACATCTACTCTGCATCTCATTAGCCATAGTTCTGGGGGTCATCCATGGCGATGTTTTTGGCGGCTGCTATCGCGGGTAAACTGGTGCTGTGAGATGTTAACACCAGCTTGTGAATGGGGCGATAAATTTATTGCATCTTTGGCTGTGATAAAGTGCTTTTAACTCGGCGATTGTTCCTAGTGAATATGCCCCTAAGACTGTAAAAATCAATTACACTCGAGCTCCGTGTGCTACGAAAACCCCAAAAAGAAATGTAAAGGTTTAAATGGCGTCTCCTTTAGGCAAAGAAAACATTGCGCCCAACAATATTTTTCAAATGCATTGCACTATAGACATAGAAGGAGGACACATATTATTATTTCCATTCTATCCCAGTTACATCCAAATACAGTGGTGGCTGTCACTTAATGAGGGTTGTGGGGCAGGGGAGCTGAGGCACACAAAAAAAACTAAATAAAACACTTACCTTGAAACGAAAGCGACATGCTCCTCCACCGATCGTCTCTCTTCCAGCGGAACCAGGAAACTGCACTAACCAATCCTGACTCTGCTCTCACAGCATGAAAGCAGCCCCAGGATTGGATAGAGCAGGCTCTCTCAGCGCTCCTAAGAGCACTGGAGGCCTGCACTTTCTCTAACCCAGCTGCCGAAGACAGCTGGGTTAGAGAACTTTAAAATGTGCATGTCTGGCCAGTCGGCCCACGACGGCAGGCCAAAGAGACATGCACATTTGAAAGCGCACAGCTCCCTGCTGCCTCCCGGCAGCACTCGTCCTGCCCCGTCCTGTCACTCAGTTCAGGACAGGGCGATTGTTGGAAAATAAAATGGTATTAAATAAACTTTAGAACCATTTTCAGCTCTGGCCTGTGGGGCAATGCTCCTCCGCTCAAACGAAGGAGCCGCCCATGTTCAAATGTGCTTATGTGTTACCAGTGGCAACAAAAGGGTGCCCAGGGTCCTAATGCAATTAAAGTATACATGCCCCCATCTCCAAGATTGCTAGTAAAAAAAACAGTAGGAGCTGAGTACATTACGCTCTCCAGACTCCTTGTGTTACCTGGTGCCACTGCACCTGCGGCACTATTAATGACACTTGTGACCATAAAGCCAGGTTTAGGAGAGGGTGCTTAAACATAGCTTTAAATGCTGAAAGGTTGTATATAGTGTGATGTGTCATCAGCCTTCCTAACCATTCCCGAGATTTTCAGGGGCCTTGGCATGGATCCTGACTGAGATGGACGTGTCCTCATCAGGGGCGTAGCTTAGTCAGTAAGATTCGGGGGTTGAGAATCTCAAATTTCCCAACTAAATAAGCAGTGGACCGCATGGTGAATGAGTGAGATGACCAAGGTCCAGGATGGACTGTTCCCATGAGGACCAGGGTCAGTAATGATTTGCATTAGGTGGGCTTCTGGGGCTGATTTAGAGTTTTGCAACCAGATACTCCAGTGCAACAGCAACGAGTACCCTATCCACCAAACTGAAGGTCCGCCCACCTGATTTAAAGTCGGGCAGATAGGTTTTAAGCTGAAGGAGTAAAATTTACATTGATATAAAACTTCTTTCAGTAGCCCGATGGAGTAAGTGCCTTCGGAGTTAAGCGATCCGACCAGCTGCCGTTTTTAGAAAGGACAGGCCAATGGCTTTTTTCTACTTGGCCATCGCTGCCAGGTGAGAGATAGTAATAAAATAAAAATGGCCTCTACACCATGGAAAAAACCTCCTATGATGTGAGCCTCTGTCCCACTCGAAAGCTAATGACGGACCCTCTTTTGCCATAATCCTGGCTGAAGTAAAAGCATTAACACCTTGCTTAGAGGCACCTGTCAGCCAACTACAGTCCATCAACGAGGAACTCTCAGCATATGGAGTACCAAATTGCCCAACTGCAGAAAGTGAGGGAAGATTTAGAGAACCTTTGCAATTTCTTACTATGAAACCACCCGTCTGTTCCTTTGCAAGCTCTGTACTGAATAAGATTTGTAATTTTGCTCCCCAACACACTATAGTCTGTATTAAAAAAAATATGTGTGGGGGCAGAAACAAATGCAGAAAAGTTCTAACTAAATACCTAAAAGGAAGAAAAGAAAATAAGAAGGCTATACCCACAAGAGATGAAGATAATAAACCCACTCTGAAGAACAATGACATTGCGAGGGTTTGTCTCAAGACTACAAAAAGCTGTATACCAGTAATCCAAAAGTATTTGACTGAGATACTGAGAACAATTTCAAAGCATTACTGCATAAAAACATTGAATGCAACATAAAAAAACTACATGAAGCCCCTATAACTTTAGAAGAATTAAAGAAAGCATTGACGCTCATGAAAAAGGTAAGACACCAGGACTAGATGGTTTCTATTTTGAGTTTATGTAGCGAGAGACCCTTGCTGCTAGGTTTTTGGAATTCTTCCTAAAAGTCACTGGGTCACATGGAATACAGACTGCCTTCAGATGCCCAAGAAAGACAATGACAAAACTAATACATTTCATTCGCGTTCATTAACCTTCGCATAAATAAACCTCAACACTAGTGAACACAGATCAGATAGGTTTTGTGAAAGGTAGATTTGCATCATCCAAAACCAGGATTTCTTTTTAATTTGCTCTGTATTAGCATTTTCGATTTAGACATGCACTCCATATAATCAACAAGACTGACAATGGCGACAGAATGAGAAGGTTCGTTTGTATGTAGTTAGGGAATGTAGTGGCCTTAACCGATAAGTCACAAGACACATGTAGTGCCATGACGTTAGATTTGGAAAAAGAAGATGGAAGGCTAGAATGTTTTTTTGTAATTCCAAATTCTTACTTGGAATACTCCCCCTGAAAAACTCTCAAGCCTGATTCAAAGTTTGGGCTGCAGTTTTCTACGGAATTAGTTTTGTGCACTAGTGCCTATGGGGGTGGTGGTTGATAAGGTTATTCTGTTTGGTATTGCGTGTGAGTGTGTGTTGGAAATTACCATCTTTTGTGTGGTATTCCCTCTGATATTTTTGTCTTCACTGCCCTGGTTTTGCTGAACCTGTTTTTGTTGGCATTAGGACTATGTGCATTTCCCCCCCAGCTAACCAGTGGTAAAGTGATTGTGTTCTCTCCATTAAACATGGTATATTAGAAGCAGCTCTAGTTCCACATTTAGTGTACTTATAGGTCTCCAGCAAATGGTTCTACATGTACCCGGTGCCAGTAAATTAAATGCTGCAAATGAGCTGCAGCGTTCTTTGGGCCATCCACCAAAGTGGCACTGTAAAATTTGTCAGGCCTGCCACTGCGCTCTGCAATAGAGTTTTACATTGTTATCTTGACCTGGCAAAAATCATCTTTTGTCAGGCCTAACCATTCCTTTTGAACACTTTTAAGTAACCCCTAAGGTAGGCCATGAAAGCCCTTGGAGCAGTGTGTAAAAAATAGCTCCAGTACTTACGTTTTAAGTCCTGGCAGTGAAAAACTTCCAAAGTTGTGTTTACTGTAGCAAGGTAACTCTCCCATGGGCTAACACTGGGTTACCTTATTATACCTAATAAGTGATATTGTGAGTTTGAGAGCAGGTAGAGTATTTCTTCTTCCACGTTTTTGAATTGTAATTTCTTTGTTTTTGTAAATGATCCCCTTGTTGACCACTCACTTTAGTTTACACTGTTACCCAAGCTCACAAGGTGTTATTGGATTGCCCTCGTTCCTTCTGTACTTTTAGAAGGTTGGCATTTTTTGCCTACATTAAATGTGTCATTTAGCCAGTGTCCAGGGTCACATGACTGTCAATGGCCCTCCTGTGATGTGATGTCTATTACTTGGGGACAAAAGGCTGTGGGTGTGAGGAGGCTTTTCCTCTCCCGAGCAGGATAGCTTGAGGGCTAAGCAAACACATTCCTGACTTATGAAGCAGCCTGCCCACTGGCAAATGCAGCCCACTCCCAGGCCTGTCTGCTCTTTTTCATCCTAGTTGGGTTGGAGCCAGACCCAAAGGAGGGGAACTGACTAGAATGAGTTTAGGTGTAGACAAAGAGAGAGGTCCCCACACACAAGCTGGCACTGGGTATAAAAATGGCACCCTCAGAACCTCTCATCCAAACCCTCCTGGAACAGTGGAGATTCAGAAAAGGACTGCACTGCTGTCTGAAGAGGCAAGACTGGACCGTCTTACCTTGAACCCAGGATCCCAGAAATGCCACCAAGGGTCAGTTGGCTGATCTCCTGTTTGAGCTAGAGGGACAAAACAAGCTCCCAGAGTCCTTCTCTTCCACTGCTCAGCTCACCAGCACCAACTGGACCTGCTTGGGACCTGCTGCTGGCCTCTGCTAGAGTGGGCCCTGACCCCCCAAGAGGTTCCTTCCCAGGTCCTGGACCCTTGGCTGGTGTCAGAGTGTAATCTAATCTTCCAACCTGCAAACTGCAAGAATGGACAAGATGTGAAAATCCAGAAGTTCTAGGCTCTTTGTGACCATGAGCAAGCACCCGCATCTCTCCCGCCAACACTGAGATCGGACGGCGACCTGCTCTTCAAGGGGACAACAATCTCCTTGTGGCTCCCACCAACGTGAAGCTCCGGCAGAAGCTTCTCTCATGAAATTGGACTATGTGAAAGGGTAAACGTTCCACTGGGATTAACCTGGTCCTTGTATCCAACTCACGCTCCATCGCAGTCAGCATGAACTTGTGAATTTGAGCAAAATCCAGCGTGACCGGATAATCACGAGTGACATTGCCTCTAGGTTAAGCCTAACTGCTTTGTGCCAAGCTACTAGAGGGTTAAGCACAGGTTTATTTAGTGACATTTGTGGTTCACGCTGACAAGGATTGTGTTTATTACTTGAGTACTCTTAACTCTCTCAACTAATAACCCAATTTCTTACAGGGTGTTTATAAATATTACCCTGACGTACTAAAATATTAAGGGATTGTTTCTTTAAAAGTAGTGTTTGAGCATGTTTGCTCTGTATTTGGTGGCAAAGTCATGAGAATACTCCAGACAATCCGGGGCGCAGCAGTCAGACTGATCCTCATTCTGCCCAAAGACACCCCCATCTTCCAGCACCTGAGAGACCTCCATTGGCTCCCCATCCAGAAGAGATACCAGTTCAAGCTCCTGACCCACGCCTACAAACCGGTCCATGGCCAAGGACCGTCGCCTGAACTTCCACCAGCCACCCAGAAACCCACACTCCGCTTACCTCGCACTCGCACAGACACATCGCATCTGCTGCTGCCACACCAGAGGACGATCCTTCTCCCACCTTCAGACAGCACCCTCATTGGTGAACTTCTGGAAGGAACTCAAGGCCTGGTTCTTCAACTGAGACCCAAAGCTCAGCACCAGAATACCCTCATGAGTGAAATGCCGCACGATATAAGGATTGATTGATGAACTTTATTTAACCCATCGCAAGTCAAATGAGTAAAAGAACATTTACCCCACCATGGGCTCTTTTTTCAAGCTCAAATTATTTCTCAATTTTTTTGTTAGTTCTCTTTTTGTAACAATTTCATGTTTGCCATAAGATTTGATCTCCATTTACTTTATTTTTGGCTCTTTTTTACATTTTGTCATCAAAGTTTCAACTTTTTACTTTAAATTTTGTGGATATTGAAGTTCTGTTTTGTATTCCTGAACAGTTGAGTTGTTGGCATTTTAAGCACTGTATAACATGTATTTTCTCTAGGTTATGCAATCTCACGCATGCCAAGCAACCAAAGGCAAGGAAAGAGTACTCTCATTAAATCCAGCATTCCTTTTTGTGTACTGGAACTTATGTTTCACCATCAGACTTTGACCAGAGCAAGAGAGAGAAAGGTAGGAAAGAAGCTAAGGGGAAGAAGAGAATGATAGGAAAGCAGCAAGTCAGGAAAGCAGATTGAGATACATATATATGAAGTGTAGGACAGTGGACGAAAGAGACATGAAGTAGTATCATGAATAGAAAGTCTTGGTAGTTCATAACCCCAGGATTCATTATTGCTGTTGACCCCCTTGGAAAATCTGTGGTCTTCTGGACTTATTGTATTTTACTAATAAAGCACCGTGGGCAATTAATTTAAAAACGGCCATTTTGCACCACTCCTGCAACACTTACCATTCCTGGACTTGGAGGACACTTATGTTCACATCCCAAATCAGAAATTGCATCGGTGCTCCATAAAGTTTGCGATACTAGACTAATAAATCCAGTATCATCTTCTTTAGTAAAATGTTCTGCCTGTGGGTAATGACGAAGGTCTGCATACGGAGCAGGGTCCCTGCAAGCTAAGGGAATCTAACTCACTCTTTACTGTATGACCCCTGCATCCAACGCCAATTACAATGGGAGTGAGAAGGACACTGGTGTAAAATAGATTTCTCATCAAAACATTATAACATAGCATAACAGGCTAATTTTGTATTGAGCATCTTTGCTCAGAAGAAGGTCTCCTCATACAAAGATATTCACTTTTACAACCTCGGAAAGGAAGAAAAGCAGAGTACCCCCTGAAATTCCAAGCTATGACCATGTGGTCAAACATAAATCCCTTGAGTGGGAGCAATAGTCAACAGAGCTACCTGTCCTATATAAAAAGACATAAGTAGACATACCCAGACATAAAGAAATATTAGCTTGCTGGAAGGCCGCCAATGAATTGGGGGCTTTAATTTGTGTGACTCTGTGATGCTCATTTGCCCAAATGTGTATGCCTACTGCTTGTAGGGACATCTCAGGACTACTTGGTGAGGAATTGGCTTGAAGTCTATTGGGTACAGTATGAAGTCTCAAGCCTTTCTCTTTCGCCTGGTGAGTCTTTAGACTTACCTATTGCGTCAGTATAATGCCCTGATAATTAAGGGATATATGTACTAAAGTGTCTTGCAATACGGCTCTGCGCTGCAACCAAAGTTGCTGTGATGAGTTATATGAGAGAGCAGGAACGTACCATATCCACAGAGACATGGCACTGTCCTGCTCTCTCCCCGGTACACAATCAGGCTGCCAGCCCCATGCACACACCTTTGCAACTTAGTGCAAAAGTGTCTGTGTCAAGTCTAGCATGGGTTTTGTACTGTAATGATAACCTTCCACTACAAAATGCCATGCTTAAACTACTTTTTAAACGTTTCTTGCTTTGTATGTGTGCTGTATAGTGCAGAACACATGCAGGGTTGGAAAAGATTTGAGAATTAATTCCAAAGTATTTCTTCTCAATAACACCAATTTTAAAATAACATTATTTTTTTATGCAAAACCCCGTCTCCTGTTTTTTAGTATGTAGGGTGTTGCATCAAAACCCATAGGAATGCCCATGTACCACCCATGTAATGCTCCCTTGATGCAAAGTAATGTACAGCAGCACATTCATTTAGGGGTTTTTGCAAAGTGCTACAAGCCAATGAGCAGTAGTCTTTGATAACTTGGGTTGCGATGCATTGTTCCACCATTAGTTGACATAATGTATAGTAGGAAACCATAAACCGTTAACCTTGTACATTGAGAGCAAGATGGTAAATTCATAGAAAAGTTAATAAGGTTTGACCATACAATGAACCCCAGGAGCTGTGCAGATCTGGTTTTATTTTTCTAATCTACACACAGCAATGGCAAGCGCACCGAAACAAACTAATCATACATCTGTTTTTATAGGTGGGTTTTTAGAAAACTTCTGAATCTGAGAAAGCCAGCTTCCACTCTTGCATGCATTGGAAGTGGGTTCCACAGAGAAGAGCATTTCCAGGAGGAAAACCCCACGAGGAGAAAAAAGAGTCCTTTGGCAATGTGTGTAGATCTTGTTTAATGCTGTGGATTGAGTTGATGATAGTCAGCAAGGCACCGAACTACCCCTAACTTCAGGAGAGAGAAAAGAGGCAAGCAGAGTCAAATGATCCAGGAGAGGGGGGGTGAGCCAAAACAGCCTTAAGCAAAAATTAAAGCAAAAGCTACAGTAAGGAACAGAAAAAGGGAAAATTCACAAGAAATGATCCAAATCTGCTGAGAAACATCTGGGACAAAAATGTATGGCAAGGGGACATTTGAGCATGACGATACATCAAGGAATGAAATGTGCTGCAACGCACCCACCCTTTCCAAGCCCTGCTTTTTACCTACCAAAAACAGGCAGTGACCTCAAAGGAAAAGACTCATCTTGGATTGGAGGGTTCATGTGATTCCCAATGGAGAGGACAATTTATCTGGTCAAGCTCCGCATTCCACCCAGAACTCATGGCATCCGTGCTCCCACAAAGAAGCCTACATTTGACATTTTATGTGCTATGTGGAACTCTGGAGGCCTATTGCCACCCGTATGCCAAGTCACCCTCTACCAGCAAGAGGCCCTTCTGGACTCCCCTGGGCGTGGAGGCACTGGAGTAACTCTGACAAGCAGAATGCCCTGCTCTGATCATGATGAGCTGAACAGCGATGAATTAAACAGGAACGCATCCAAGATTTCTTCTCTGAAAACTATTAAGTTCAAGAGCTTTGTTTAACTCTGGGCACGGATGTGACACTGGTGCAAGAATCATCCTTCCTCCATATTTCTCATAACAGAGGGGCCAAACAGACAATAAGGGGCCAATTACAATGCCGGACTGACCCGAGTCCGTTCTGGCATCGTTCTGGAACTGGAACCAAACAACCTCCAGTCGTCGGTTCCAGACAAGGAATTAGGATGCGACCAAACCCTGTTCGGTTGCAATCCTATACTTTGCTATGACAGCATGCATTCCGAATGCATGCTCTCATAGCAAAGAGCAGGGGTGCAGTTCATCCCTGCACCCGGTGGCAGGCACCTCAAGGTGCCTGCCACCGGGTGCAGGGATCAATGGGGGAGCACCATGGGTTTGATTTGGCGGCCTTGCACCATGGCGGCCCTGCTGGGGGCCCCCAAAGCTATTTCCTAATGCCTTTTTGTTCCCAAAAGGGCACAAAAAGGTAGTGGGAACCTGCCATCGTAATCCCTCAGCCAGAAAGAGATTGCTGGGGGATTACTGTGGGCCTTCCGAAATCAAAATGGCTCAGTCCGAGGGGAATCCGAATCAGTGATTACACTGCGGTCAAGAGGGCTCCTGCCTGCATCGAAATCGGGCTCTAAGTTGTGGTTTCCAATCTTTCTAGATGGAAGGAGATGCTAGGCTAGGTGAACTGGTGCTTGCCCAGATACTGCTTTATGGATGGAGAGATTGGGGGCAAATAGAGGAACTTCAGGAATGGTGTGATAAGGTCATAATGATTTAGGCCAAACCGAAGAGAAGCAGCATGATTCTGGACTCTTGTGTTAGAGGTGATTTTGTTGGGAAGTCAAATGTAGTGGCTTTTTCAATAGCCAAGAAGGGAGATCAAGACTACGCATAACATATTCATTTTCTGTGCGAGTGGAAGGAGTGGAAGAAATCCCTTAGAAGGTTCTAGCGGTAGAAACAAATTTGAGAGCACACTCTGTTTGTGGTATGAACAAAAGCGGTTTGTTTTTCTGCAGATTTGTTTTTTGGAGAGAAATTCTGAGTATCGCATGAAGAAGAACATAGCATTGCCTGAAATGCCTTGAAACCAATAAACATGGTTATTTATATAACAAATTATAAGAGTACATGTGAATTGGAGAAAAATTGGAATGAACCAAAGAAATATGAAGGAATGTTAGCATAGTGTTCTACACTGGGTGATTACTAGTGGAAACATAAGGAAACACCAGGGCCCTCATTATGACTGGCCCAGAACTATCCCTTCCCCAGAAATACCATTACCAGGGTCCTGACAAGTGCAAGAGGAAGGTAATAATGGGGATTACCAATATTTGGGAGAATAACATGGGAGTGGAGCCAACAATGCCGGTCCCCACACGCTTTTCCCCAGTATGTCACCTGGAGACCTTGCTTGCTTGCAGCATGTGCACTGTTTGGGTGAAGGACCACAGAGTTGCGGTACCCCAACAATCTCCAAGTTTCAACGGAGTCAGTAACTCCCAAATGATCAGGTCATTTGCAAACAGCTGTGCTTGCTGTCACTCGGAAGACTACTCAGTGTGCGAGTAAATTGAACAAAAATCGCCCAGTGCAATGGTCAGGATAAAAGAAAAGTTCAGGGGCCAGATGTACTATCGTATTGGTCGCATAAAGCAATTGTAAACTGCTGACTCACTTTTAGCAACCAGTCATTTATTTTGCTAGCTGACCCATAGGTCAGTTCGTAAAATAAGGATTCCGATTGGCGTCACAGAATGACCTGCCTAATAATTATTCATGACGCTGGTCGCAAATTGTGACTCCCTTCTGTTGGCTACCTTCACATCCATGGTGGCCTGCAAGCAACAGCAGACCATCAACCGTGGGAAAGTATTTCAAATTGATTTTGTTTTTTCAAAGCAAAAAGAGTTTCTTAATGGAGGCAGGGCTGCTTTCAAGAAAGTTTTTCCATTTTGAAAAATTTAAGTGAGGACACTAAAGCTGCCACTATAATTCCCATAGTACTTTTATCCGAATAAAGTTTATATTGATTGATTGATTGATTGATAGAATTCCCATAGCGAAAGGGGTCCAATGGCAAATCAGTTACCACCTCAATATGGGAGCCTGTAAGTGGCAACAGGAATTCCGGTCAAAAACTATTGATACATTGCTTATTAATTCAATATTTCGAAGATATGACTCAAGCTGCTGCTTCCAAATTGCAAATCAGTAATCATTTCTAAACCCATTTAGTGATCCAGAAAACCTTTTCCGATTTGCTAAACAGGTTTAGTACATTAGACAAAGCTCTTTACTGGTAGCAACCTTCTTATTTAGCGAAGCGTAGGATTTGCGACAGTTAAAACGTTTGTACATCTAGCCCCGACTCCCGTTTCCGCACGGTGGAACAACACAAGCAGCACATAAAGTACAATTCGGTAAAATTTCTGACTAGGATGCAAGTCACAAAGATTTCAGGAACTCCTCCCTGGAATTTGCAACAATTGTGTATTCAAGGATAGGCACAAGAATTTTTTGAGAATTCCTTATTACTCTTTTATTTATTTGCTAAGTTTTATATTGCGCTGGCTAGACCCGGAGGTTTCAGAGCGCTTTACATGAGGATCAGCGAGTTACAGGTTACATAATTACATAGCCAAGTATAGACATAGGAGAAAAACATGAGATCGCACAATAATGTGAGTTATTAGCGCGTACACACGTCTTATGGGGAGTGAAAGGTAGAGGGGGAATGGTAAACAGGGGTAAGGAATGAAGATAGGAAACACAACGGGGAAGCGAGGAAAACAGTGTCCGATGTCCGGCTGTGTAGGTGACGGCCGAGGGGTGAACCAGAGCCAAACACCTCTATAGCTGCATAGGACAGCTCCACCGGGCATCGGCCAAGGTAGCTCGGGCACCGCTGTATGTACAGGCAGTTATGGTTTCCGCCCAGGGGGCATCCTCATAGTTCCATTGAGAGCATTGGTCACGGTGTTGCTGAGAAGCGCCGTCCACCTCATCCTCCAGCACGCCCCCAGGTAAAGAGTGGTGAGAGGAGAGGTGGAAGGGAGAGTTCCAAAGTCCACAGATCTTACCCCATTCCCAGCAGCAGTAGTGAGTGTTGGGCATTTGAGCAGGATCCCAGTGATTGGGGGACCCTGGGTGCCTCAGGGTCAAATAGTGATGCCACTACCCGGAAAGGGGTAGGCAGCCGTTAAAGCCTCCTTGCCTCCACCAGGAACCGGGGTCTAAGAGCTCCCAGAGATCGAAGGGGGAGATCGCTAACGGTGCCATAGGAAAAGTTCCCTGGTGGAGGATGGTATGGGGTCATCTCACTCAGAGGGGTGTTTTGCATGCAGAGGGATGGTGCGCAGCTGCAGCGAATGTCAACGTACCTCCCAGCCACGGGCTCAGTCCCCGATGTAGGCCCGGTCTCGGGGGACGTCGTAGGTCAGGCCCGCGGGACCCTACTCCTCCAGCTACACCCGACCCTCAGGAACAGCGCAGGTAAATGAGTTTCACGATGCAGAGTTATCTCCCCAGCGGGGCCAGCCGTCAAGTCAATGTTTGGAGATGCGGGCCGTGGGTCAAATGCAACGTCTTGGTGGGGGGGCACTATCTGATGGTTAAACGGAGGTCGGCGGCATCACAGAGCACTTCTTTCAGCCACGGGGCATGGACTCAACAGCTCCCCGGGCGACATTTTGGCATATTCACTGGTAGGGAGATCCCGGCTCATTTCTCAGCGATGCAAGATCGTAGAGGGGCAATTTTGCACCTCAGGTGGTCCTCCTGCCATCCGGTTGCAGAATCGTTTTTCCTGGTGGGAGCAAAGCACTGTCTGACAGTTAAACGGAGGTCAGCGGCATCGCGGAGCACTTCTTTCGGCCACCGGGCGCGGACTCACAGCTCCCCGGGCGCCATCTAGGCATTAAGCATGCATAAATGTGCATTGGCACTTAGTACGTTCCCTGCAAATTCCCACCCTGAACGGTAAAGTGCCTCATATATGGTTTGGCCAAACAGCTAATGTACAGCTAGAACGGTGGAGGCTCACCTCCGCTACCCCAACTGCAACCGGGCTGCTGAATCAAGAGTCGGCTGCCCTTTCTGCATGCGTTATTCCCCAGAAACTGATCCCACCTCCATGAGCAAAAACAATGAACGGTGGTAATCATGCCATGCAGATATGGCATACTCTTCAACAATTACATTTTCCCAAAGAGAGAACCACAAAGTCGGGGTCTGTCTTCAGAAACAAAAAAGAAAAAACAAGCATTTGCAATGCAATAGCTCTCGCATTTACGCAAGTTTAAGCTATTGGTATTGTAAATGACGATACTTTTATGTATGTATTAAAAACCAAAACATAAATAGAAGGCAGTGTCATTTACAATGCCAATAGCTCAAACTCGCGCAAATGCGAGACCTATTGCCTGGTGGCCATCTTCTTGTCCCCTGATGTGCTGCGATGCAAGGTCACTGACCTATTGCATAGAGACATTCATAACTTGTTACAATGAATGATTTTATCTAGCAAGAACAAGATGCTGAGGTGACCTTACTGGGAGCTCTAAGATCTGGATAACATTAGGGCTAGCTCTGCTGTCACGAGCTTTAAGTAGCAACGCTGATCGGGGGACCTGTCACCTTTTGGAAAGAAGGCCTAAAACCGAGACACTTATGTGTGGGTGAAGGGTGGGAGGGGGGCCCGGTGAGCTCATAAAGGAGGGGTCCAAATGGAGTGTGGCCCCTGCCTGGACTCTCTTGAATTATAGGACCACACTGCCGACGGATCTTCTCTGTAAACAAAACAGCCAGGTGGCAATTAGGATAGCAATGTTATTTCTGTGGTCACTAAATGTCCAGTGCAGGAAAAAAGTGGCTCCTTGCCACACGTATGAAAGACGATGGAGTAATCCTCCTCTATCCACGCCCATCGTGCCACCTCACTGGACGATGGTAGAGGAATTGGCATGGAAACGCCAGGAGCCTCGAGAGTGGTGGAGCTGCGAGGCCCCAGAGGAAGGACACCTATGGGTGCAGCCTGGGTCCTCTCTGAGGGCTGAACAGCGCTGGCCTGAGTGATGTTGGGCCTGTGTCCTGTGCTGGCAGGGACGGTGGGGCACCAGCAGTTGTGGCGCTACCCGGGCCAGTGCTGCAGGGGCTCCCCGCAACTGCTGACCCCAAATCTCAGAGAGGTGCGAGTTGCCTTGTATGATCACTATGACACTGCCAGGCCCGGCTATCTTTGTGCGTAAGATTAATTCAGCATACTGTAGAACACATTAAGCACAGGAAAGACACTCTGGGGAGTGAAATGGGTCACAGTGCGGCTATAGCATCAACACGGACTATGACTGCTGCCTACACTCTACATTGCAGCTACTGGGGATCCGGCACAACGAGGAAAGCGCTTTGGAGTGTATAGATCACTTGTTCTCCACAAACATCTGTATACAGACACACACACACAAACAAATACATCTGCATACTGAAACACGCACACAAACACTTCTGGACACGGACACAGACAGGCTAACGCAAACACATCAGTATACAGACACACGCACACAAACACATCTGTATACGGACACAGACACGCTCACACGGATTAACAGATGTACACATGCGTACATCAACATGTTCACTCTGACACTTAAGCACATCTGTACCACTTCCAAACCAGCATCCACACACAATGAAACACTGTTCCAGATGTATTAGGCCAGTAACATGAGCAAAAAAATTAAATGTCCACAATAAGCCACCCTCTGCAGACCCGTTAACTTCCAACCCGCTATGGAAATGCGAAGCGGCAATGCAGGTAGAAGATTTTTACCTGGGGAGCTATTCTGGTACTGCGGCCCCTGCCGGGGCGATGGGCAGACAGGACTTCTCCTCCCTCGAAGGTGCCTCACGGAGGGGTCGGGCAGCCTTCCCAACTTTGAGCGCAGCTCCTCTTCCGGTTGTTGACATCCTGCAGGGCGCGGTGCAAAGCTGATGGCGCTTCCTCGCTGAGGCGTCCTTGCTTACCCAGTAACGGCACGGCTTCTCCAGTGACGCGGTCCTCCTCCTGGAACTCGGGCCAGAGCGGTGATCGGCAGACAACAGCTGTGCGTCAACAAGCGCCCTGAGCCGTATAGGTAATCCGTGGGGTCAATTAGGTGCAGGCAAAGCAGCCTCCGTGACAGACACCAGCTGGGCCCAGGTTAAAACATACATCGTCAGAGGGCCGCTTAGAACAGCACTTAATATGGTGTAGAACGCGCATGCGCCGCTGCCATGTCAGGCAGAGATGCGCGACACACAAAAAAAGTGCGAACAGTGCGGACGAAAACTGTAGTTGGTGGCTGCTGCTTCCGGACTACACGGAAGTCAGTTTGCCATCAACAGCCAGTCAAAACCAAGCTCACAAAACTTATACAAACATTCAGCAAATGGCAAGCGGCAGGAGAAGCTACCGTCCGCTTGCCAACATATAGAGATTACTTTAAGTCTTGCTGAGACATGCGCTGCCAAGGCTAGACCTAAAAACTAATGTCCAGAATGCATTGGGATTTTTCTGCAAGGCGTGGGTGGACGGCTGTGTTTACATGGCGATGTAGGACAGAAGGCGCACTTGCAGGAGCGGGATTGGACCATCACTCAGCAGCACTCTCAGCTGTGGTGGAGCCAGATAATGTTTCTTCTTGATAGAAGAGCCGAGACAGCTCTGTCGGAAGGAAACCCATGTTCCCCCACCCTCGACGTGAGGTGCAGGAGGTGTGAAGAGGGGAGGGGGAAGTGGTGTCTGCCAAATGTTTGGCATATATTTGATTTCCGCCCTTCTACAAGTGACCCACTTCACTGGAGTGAAGCTGGCACATTGTCTTGACCTCTGAATGAGGTTTGGGAACCCATAAGAACGAGAACATCAGCCACTTTGGGCTTTTAGCCTATTTTTTCCATCTTCTAAATAATCATTCTACTCCTCCATTTAACAGAAAAAAAATCTGCAACTGTATCTGGGATTAAAGAGTGTCCGTGCCATATCTTTGTGAACCCCCACACAACCTCACAGGTCCTAAGTGTGTTTGAATGCTCCAGTAAATCCGATTACAGGCAGGAATTAAGGTTTTGGAAATAAGTAACACGAATTTACAATCATAAATGAAGGGCTTTGGACAAACTTTCAAGATGGGTAAACACATGCCTTTGTGAGTAGAGCCCATGGGACAAAATGAGTGTTGCAGTGATTTGTTTCACAGTGTTTAGCTGGCGAGGTGTAATATACTTCACATGTGTTTATATGTGTAATGAGCTCGTGTTGCTTGTAGAGCTCGTGGCTTGTAACTTGCATGCGCGTGGTGAGGTTACACGCGCATGCTGTCTGATGTTATTCAAATGAGCATCTCTCGAAGATGCATTCCCGTGCGTCTAACCTCCTTTCTGAACTATGAACGGTGTCAGTGGACAGTTGCCGTTCGTACTTCAGATAGGGAGGACGCACTCCAGTGCTGTGTTGATTGCCTCTTGAATAAAGCATCAAGGCCTATCTACTTCAGTCTACATTGGATTTATTTCATGATTTAATGCAAGGATATCCACTTTACATTTGGCGACGAGTTATTTTAAGAAAAAATCAACACCACAACGATTTGTGCTTCCTACCGGCTGCGCGATCGTCACGCTCATCATCTCGCTAAGGAAGCCTCTGTTCAAGTTATTACTAGAGGAGTTTTCCGGATTAGCGAGGGAACAGCCAATCAACGCACGTGTCTTGCTTTCACTCGAATATAAACCCTCCTAACACGGAAGAGGACCTTTTTCATTGGCTAAAAAGGTAAAAGCCAAATTCTTCATACGCGCACCCTCATTGGTTACAAGCGTGTAAATTATTCTTCACAGATTTAAAATGCGCAGCGTGATTGGCCACACGTTTCTTGGTATTTTACATTGTGCCACGATGAAAAATAAGGACAGCTCAGCAGGAACTCGCAATTGAACAAAAGTAAGTCGGTTTTGATCTTTTCTACATGTCTACAACCTTAGTTTTACTAGAAAGAAGACAAAATTAAGATTTGGTGCTTTACTACATCGTTTGACAGAACTACCTTGTTAAAAACTCAATTTAAAAGAAGTTGTAATGGCCTCTCAGCAAATATGTCAGCTAGAGCAGTTTCTCTTAAGACCAGGAAAGCCTAAGGAGCCTTGGAAACTATGGTTTAAATCCTTTGAGAATTACCTTGTGGCAATAGATGCTGACGAATATTCACCCAAACACAAACTTGCAATCCTTTACAGTTTTCTGAGCAGTGCTGGGCGAGAAACCTTTGACAACTTACCTGTCACCATTCCACCACCAGATGAAGTAGATGGATGGAACGTTTACACTGATGCCGTCAACAGATTAAATAAAAAGTTTTTAGAGCAGCCAAGCGTTATGCTTGAGAGATTTAACTTTATAAAAAGGAAACAAGGTTCATATGAATCCATTGAAGACTATATTTCAGTTTTAAGAAACCTGGCGGCGAATTGTAACTTTGGGGCTTATCTTGACTCGTACATAAGGGATCAGTTTGTGTACAGCTGTTTTCACACAAAAAATTCAGGAACGTCTTCTCAGCTGCAGAGATCCTTCCCTTGCTGAGGTTATCGACATTGCAAAAGGGATTGAGAGATCTATTATAACGTCAAAATGTTTAAGTGATGACAATTCTTAACCTGTTAACATGATTCAAAATGACCCTCACATTAACCATGTTTCTTTCAGGCCAAAATTTGTAAAACCTTTCTTCCAAAAACAGGCAAAAACGAACTCTTTTTGTTTTAGGTGTGGTTCAAAATCACATTTAGGTGATAGCCCTATCTGTATGGCACTAGGTAAGAAATGTACAAAATGTGGGGAAATGGGTCATTTTTATACTGTTTGCAGAAGCAAGAAAATGGTCAGAGTTAGTAATTAAGACACTGATAATTCTCATGGAAATACTAATGTTGAAGTTATTCAGTCACTTGATGATAGCCTTGAAAGACTCATCATGCTTTCTATTGACTCTTTAGATATGACCTCGGCCATTCAGAAATTTAAGGAACCATTATGTGTAGTCATTGTTGGGAATGTTAAGGTTGACATGATGGCTGACTCTGGAGCACCAGTTACTATTGTTTCAGACACTTTATTTGAAGAGTGTTCGTCTTTTAAGAAGCCCTTACTACCCTTGGATATCATTCCAAAAGCATATGGTGGTCACATAATTGATATGCATGGGTATTTCATGGAGTTTATTACTTGTTTAAATCGCAAAATTTTAACAAATATTTACGTAGCTCCTAAAGGAAAGAACATTATTGGATGGCAGGATCTAGCTAGGATGGGGTTGAAACTGGTTCCTGGTTCTGAAAATCCCATTCAAATTAATGAGGAATATACAATCACCTCCATCAATGATGACAGTCATAATAATTCGCTTGATTGTACAAATATTGCTCATACCATGTTTAAAGACTATCCTGAAGTTTTTACAACAAACATTGGTAAAGTTAAAAAAGTAGAACATGTCATCAAGCTAAAAGAAAATGCTATCCCAGTTTCTCATAAAGCGAGACCAGTTCCTTTAAGCGTCAGAAATTACCTTAAAATTCTGCTAGATAAGTTGGTCAAAGAAGGTATTATTCAGTCTACAGAATCATCAGAATGGGTTAGTCCTATTGTAATAGTAAGAAAAAAGGATAATTCTATTCGTTTATGTGCTGACTTACGCACACTGAATAAAAGTATTATAGTGGATTGTCATCCTCTACCAAAAATTCAGGATTTGTTATGCAACATAGCAGGTGCGACCTGTTTCACCATTTTGGACCTAAGGTCAGCTTATCATCAAATACCATTATCCATATCATCCACTGACCTAACTACATTTGTAACACCTTTTGGTGCATATAAATATCTTAGACTTCCTTTTGGTCTAGCATCTGCGGCAAGTGTATTTCAAAGGTTTATGGATCACATGTTAAAAGGCATTAACTCTGTCCAAGCTTATCAGGACGATGTCTTAATCTTTTCAAAAAACAAATTTGAGCACTTGGCTATTCTCAGGAGAGTACTTGATAAATTTAAAGAATATGGGGTAACTTTAGGTACAGATAAATGTAAATTCATGGCGGAATCCATTGACTACCTAGGGCACACCATCTCTGCTTCAGGAATCAAGCCTAAGTTTTCACTCACTCGAGCGATTGATGAAGTCAGTATACCCAAAAATAAAGATCTGTTAAGATCATTTTTGGGGATGACAGAATATTACTCAAAGTTCATATCTAATTATGCTCAGGTGGTTCAACCTCTACGTGTTTAGTTAAAAAAAATGCATGCTTTACATGGGGAATTGAAGCACAACAAACTTTTGAATTAATTAAAAAACTCATCATTCAAGCCCCTGCTCTTTCTCCATTTTCACCTGATGAAAAGTGCATTTTGTCTGTCGATGCAAGTCAAAATGGATTAGGGGCCGTCCTCTGCCAATGGGTCAATGGCAAGGAAAATACAGTAGCTTTTTCCTCCAGATCTCTCTCTACTGCAGAGTCAAATTACAGTACCATTGAGAGGGAAGCTCTTGCTTGTACATGGGCTGTGGAAAAAATTTAAACTTTCATTTGGGGTACCCAATTTGAAATCTTTTCCGATCACAAGCCATTAATACATTTGCTAAATGGGAATGCTACAGGAAAAGCTTCCTCCAGGCTTGTTCGTTTATTGTCACGACTACATGAATACAACTTTGTTATAAAACACATACCTGGGGGTCGAAATTCAAGAGAGGATTGCCTCTCTAGGTTATCATTAAAAGATAACTCCTCATGCTCAAGATTTGATGATGTGGAATGTGTGGTATCTTCTATTGATGATTTTGTCAATGACTTGCCTCATGTCACACAGGATGATTGGGTGAGAGCGTTTGAAGAAGATTCCACTCTTGTGGCAGTAAAAAACATGATTGTTTCAGGATGGCCTAAAGAACGCTCACTTCCCTCTCCTTTAAAGTCATTTGCACAAATCAATCAAGAACTTGCTCTAGTTGAAGGATTGGTCTTGCGTGGTGATCTCGCAGTTCCCCCAACTTCTCTGCGAAAGACATTTTTTGAAATAGCGCACAAGAGGCATCTGGTCATAGGTGCAACCTCATGGACGTTGAAAGGACAATTTTGGTGGCCTGGTTTAGATGCAGATGTTGCCAAGTGGGTAAATTCATGTGCAACTTGTCTAGTATCTGACAAACATTGGAAAACTGTAAAAACACCTTTGCATAATGTTCCAGTTCCAAAAGAAGCATGGACGAAATTAGCATTGGATTTTGCAGGCCCATCTGCAGGGAGCAGAATTTTGTTCTGCTCCCTGCACATTGTCTGTGGTTAATTTTCTTTCTAGAATATTTCTTTCTGAAGGATTTCCAAGAGAATTAGTCACAGACAATGGTTCTCACTTTACCTCAAACATGATGGAAAATTATTTGAAATCTCATGCTATTAAACATTTAAAGGTGGCATTGTATTCCCCGTCAGCCAATGGTTTAGTTGAAAGAATGAATAGATTTATAAAAGAGGGAATACAATCAGCTTTAGCTACTAGTGTACCTGTGGATATGTTTAAAAAAAAAAAGATTTGGTCATACCTTACAACTCCTCATTCTTCAACTGGGGTCTCACCATTTAGATTACTCAAGAAGAGAGATCCTAATGGTACCCTTTGTCCATCATGGATTAGAACGTTGTTGAAGAATGATAATTCATGCTTGGCTTGCAAAGACAAGAAGAACATGATTTAAAAAGTTGCAGTTCATCAAGCTATACAAAAGAAAAACTTTGATAGCAGAGCTTGCAACTATGCAAATGAGTTTACAATTGGAGACTGGGTGATGATTAAGTCTCCCAAGAAAGTTAAGAAGGGTCTTTCGAAACTATCCCTTCCTGTACAAGTTTTAAAAGTGTCTAAAGGTTCTGTATTTCTTGGCCAGAAAGGTTGGTGGAGTAAGAGAATGTTAATTAAATTAACTTCACATCAAGCAAATGAAATCTTTAAAAAAAAAAAATATTTTAATGATGATTTACATTTTTCATACTTTGGCTCTACATCACCAGACTCATCAAGGTCAGTCAGCAATGATGATACAGGAGATCGCACTCCAAGATCATCATTTTCTGCTGGAACTCAAATTGTTGTTAATAATAGTTCTTCTGCACATGGTTCATCAAGACCTATTCGCAACTGTACGTTTTCTTCAAGATACAAGGATTTTTATTTTCATTAACTTCAATTTTGTTTTATTTGTGAAAGGAGAAGGGTGATGTAATCTACTTCACATGTGTTTATATGTGTAATGAGCTCGTGTTGCTTGTAGAGCTCGTGGCTTGTAACTTGCATGCGCGTGGTGAGGTTACACGCGCATGCTGTCTGATGTTATTCAAATGAGCATCTCTCGAAGATGCATTCCCGTGCGTCTAACCTCCTTTCTGAACTAGTACGGTGTCAGTGGACAGTAGCCGTTCGTACTTCAGATAGGGAGGACGCACTCCAGTGCTGTGTTGATTGCCTCTTGAATAAAGCATCAAGGCCTATATACTTCAGTCTACATTGGATTTATTTCATGATTTAATGCAAGGATATCCACTTTACACGAGGGTGGCTACAACCAGCATGGGTAAAACAGAACATTCCAGTGTGTGCCCTGAACTGTACCGAGCTCACTGATCCTGGGAATGTAAGCATCAGCTCTGAACACCTCCTTGAAAGATAATTCTTTGCATCAATGAGCACAAAGCATTGTTCCTTTCAGCATGTGCTCTGTTGAGTAAATATCACAGAGGTTGCCATGGAAAGCATGATGGGCCACTTTAGGGCTGTACATTATTTGCAAGGCATATTGCATCCTGTTGCATCAATTACCCACTGAGTAACAAAGGAGGAGGTGATTACAGCTTGGAAGTGCCTGCATCTCTAGGGCAGTGGTATGTTAAGTGCTACTTTGTCTGATTGAGAATGGGAGGCGGTCACACTTTGCGTCATCTGAACAGACCTCATTTCTCTTGCCCGGGTTTAATGGTCCCCATTATATTGCAAGGTCTAATTTAGGCTTGTTTTGACTGCGGGGATGCAGCTAATCCTCCCATGGGCCTGTACATTGGCATTAGACCATAATTATGTTCTTTCTAGTTCCAGGAAACCCTATCAGAACCTGCCCGGCCTCATACTGAAGACCAGAAGGATTATGGAACTAATGCCTCTAACTCAAGCATCCCAACAAGACACCTACATCAAGCAAAAAAGCACACAAGACGCGTAAAGCAAGACTGCATCACTCACAGAAGAAGGTGCAGGTGAACAGGGCCCGGCTATTTTTGCATCCCTACAGACCCATCTGTGCCTCAGTGCACAGACTGTACCAGGCTCGCTCAGTTTCTACTAATGAAGGATCATTTCCCAGCACCGAATGTGCTTAAACGTGCAGCTGAAATGTATTCTTAAATTAGGCTTTGTTTCTAGGAGTTTCACTCTAAATTAATGTCTGGTTAGGGTAATTAAACTACATATCTTTGCAATAAACAGTAAAAGATTCTCTTCTGTGGGCTGTAGAGATGTTTTCATTTTATGATTGCCTGTCCTTGGACAGAACAGACATTCCTTGGACAGGACAGGCATTCCTTGGACAGGACAGTCATTCCTTGGACAGGACAGGCATTCCTTGGACAGGACAGTCATTCCTTGGACAGGACAGGCATTCCTTGGACAGGACAGGCATTCATAAAATGAATAAGATGAATGTGATTTGATCCAAATATTCACAATCATTACCAAGCTGGGAGCCACAAACATGCTGTGACTAATTCTCTGTGGTGTGGGTGGGGGGGGGGGGCTGGGTTTTTTCTTTGGGTTTGGGCTTCCTTATATTCCTCTCTCTAGTTTTTCTCACTGTCCCAGTCTCCTCCTCCTTATGTCCCCCCCCTCCTCTGCATGTAGTACACTCTATAAGCTACACTGGATATGCATACACACACACCACTCCCTATGGCACTATCCTCTGGTGCCAGTGTTGAGGCGAAACTGCTTACCTGGATTGTGCCGTGACTCAACAGCCCCAGGAAATGTAAACTTGTGCTAGCCTACCTCCGTAAGCACAATGTCAAGATAGCATTCCTATAGGAAACCCACCTCCCCCGCAAACCTCTCCCCCATTCGCTTCCTCATGCGCCCCCCATAGATTTTTCCCAGGCTACAGCACTTATTCCCATGGAGTGTGTATCCTAATTCACCACACCCTTCCTTTCATCCATCAGCTCACTGTCGCCGACACACACGGATGGTACCTTTTGATGGCTGGAACACTGCTGGGCAAAACAATCATGTTGCTTAACATCTACGCTCCCAAAACAGATGACCCCACTATCTTCTCAGATATCCACGCCCTACTCGACTGACATGAATACGACAGACTGCTGCTTGGGGGGGATCTACATTTATGGCTTAACACTAGCCGCAACTTTTCCAGCTCTGGACTGAGTACAAAACCCCAAGCCTATCGAGCATTCCAAGATCTTTTTCACTCCCTAGCATTGCCCGATCTATGGCTATCACATCACCCTGACACACCAGGTTACACATTTCATTCGCACCACACTCGACAAGACACATATAGATTATTGGCTTACCAAAGCACTCAGCTGCCAATGGACCAGTGATGTAGAAACGGTATCCTGTACTTCGTCAGATCATGCCCCTGCACTCCTCCACCTAAAAATTCCATACACTTCAGGGTGGGAAGGTAGATGGACTTCCCCGGCCACAGCGTTGTTGGACATCCATTAAAGATAATGGGGTAACCCAGTAACCCTCAGAACCTGGGCATTTGTGATAAAGGCAAAAAATGGTTCTGTTGGGAATTGATAAGCTTAGTTAAATATGCAATAAATGCTAATTCTCATTAAGTAAATATTCATTCACAGAGCGAAAAAAGTGTACACACATGAACAAGAGGATTCAGAAATTAAATTAATTTTTACTCTATAATCAGTGTCCGGAAATTTTTCTCTCAAAAAGGTGTGCATTTACAGGTCTGACCAACCATAATACAAATACAACATAGAGCATTCAGTGCTTACATAAACTCATTGACATAAAATCACATTTACCATATACACGAATAACAAAAATAACAAAAATAAAATAATACAGACAAAGTCCAAAAATCAATAGCATTAACCACAATTGGACATAATTTCCTAATTCTGATTGTGGAAGTGCGTGGACAATTTGGACAGAGCACGTCGACGTTTCGACCCTATATAGTAGTGCTGGGTTGTGTGCATCTAGAGCGGGTCTTCCTCAGGACAAAAAGTTGGGCTGGCTGCCTGTAAGTACAAATAATTTTACGTAAGGGACATGTGTGTATGAAGAATGAGGGAACAATTAAGGTATCCCTTAGTGCCAAAAACGCTCACCTGGAGTCAGATTTGTATAGGATTTTAATTTCCTTATCTCTCATTAGAGATGTCAGCCGACATCTGAATTAATCAGGAATTCTGTAATCAATAAAAGACAGAAATGGGCGCTAGAAATCCCTATTGTACTTGACGACATGTAATGAGGTATAGTAAACAGGTCACGTACCTTTACAGTGAATTATTCAACTGGAAAAGAGTGGTGCCGTCAAAACGATCGCCACTTACTGAAAATGAGAGGGCAGAGATTAGCGCCAACGCCTAGGTTGATTTTAACTAGTTACACAGTAGACTAATGTGTTGTTATACAAAGCAAAAGAAAGTGCGTGTTTTGCGCACATGAGATAATTTATCAAGTGTTCTTCTATCGTACAGCCAAACGCGCGCAGGGTTGAAAGTCATTCATACCGAGTGGCACTCATGAAAACAACTCCGTGAGTGACCCGACTTGATGCTTTTTCGGCTGTGAAACTAAGGAGTCCTGTATACGTGGTATTTTAAATTGCAATTTCCCAAAGGTTTCTCGATTACGACACCACTTTAAAAATCACTACGGTTTTTAAATAAACACACGTAGTCTCTTACGGTGAACATTGCTATAGACAATTCACTGCAATACGCTTAAACAACTACAACAGCAATCATGTAGCGTGGCTAGCCTAAGCGCCAATGATTTTAAAACTTACATAGTTTTCTCCGCAAAGACGTCTGTGTCCGTCTCACGCTCTGCAGCTAATGACAGCGAGGCGAGGGTGAAGCCGGCTATATGACGTTATCCCAATTGGTGTCTACGTGCAGGCTGTCAGCTGCTCGTAGACAAAACACGGAGCGGATTCTGAACAAAACCCGGTCACCGGTTCCTGCCGTATTATCCTATGATTTGATATAGTCGCGAACACTCCTCATAGGTGAGAAAAAGGAATATATAATTACATAGATCCTTTCTCTGTAAATAGCGGATCTCGTATAACGGACTAAGGTGCTAAATTGCGGTTGGAATAAAGGTCTTTAGAACCAACTAATGGAATTCGTACAGGTTGTTACTTGCACATTAAACAGCTGTGATGTAAAAGAGCTCCTTTGTGTCTTTTTTTATACCCACTTCGGATGTATTCCCTCGAGGCAATATTTAGTTGCTTAGTGAATATCGGTAATTGCCACTGGAATGAATTCCTCACAGATGTGGAATAAATCAATTACATTAATTCAAAACAACCAAGTCATGTGTACCAGTTCCTTAATAGACAATGATCAGGCAGCAATATTCGTACACCATATAAGAAAAACCGACAATTTTCTGAAGCAGTTTTCAAATAATATAAGGAATTATATCATTCAAGGGGTTCACATCCTGTGTTTCTTTGACAATATATTCACTCTGCATGCACCATGAATTTAAAACAGTGTCTTCTATATACCATAACATTAATGAAGTGCATATTCTCACGGAATTATGGGTTATCAGTTTGAGAATGACATGCATATCCCTGACTCACCATATGGTGTAATTCATCATTTTCAGAATAATTATACGTAGCATATTGTACATTCAAAATACTTGTGAATGAGTACACATTGAATAAACCTTTCTGACGGAATATCCATTAGTAGGGAATCATGTCTTACACCAATAGACTCATGAATAGAAAATAATGATGTTAATGCATTTGCACAGTTAAGACATGCTATAATTTACTCATTTGCACGTATGTCTCCTCATGCTCATTGAGGCCATAATTTATAGCATCAAGAGTATGGATCCAACGACACTCCTTATAGTTAAGGGAAATAGCAGTGTTCCCACCCCTTTGGTGTAAAATGATTTTTTCTATTACCCACCACTCTAGATGATTGTGAGTGTGTCCTGCGTTCATATAGTGTTCTACCAAGGGGGCCCCCAAGGTCTTGCACTTGATTCTACTCTGGTGTTGCAGGATCCTGTTTTTGACTTTTTGGGTCGTCTGACCTACATAAATCAGCTGGCATGGGCATCTGATGGCATAGATAACATTTTGACTATTGCAGTTAGAAAACTGATTAAGTGCATATGTCTTCCCACGATGACTAAAGCTGGCTCCAGGTGTGGTATATTGGCATGCCTTACAGTGACTGCATTTGTAGTGTCCCTTGATTGATGGTAGGCCAAGTTGCGATCTAATATCTGGTGTAGGCGGAGATTCTAGAAATGAAGAAACTACAAAGTCCTTAATGTTTTTTGCACGTTTGAAGGCAAACATAGGAGTGTCGGTGATGCCAATTTCTGAACCAACAAGATTCCAATATTTCTTGATGACTTTTTTTATTTCATTGCTTCTGGTATTAAAGGTCGTTACGCATACCAATTTATCCAATGTTTGGTCCTTGGGTTGCACTTCAAGTAAAGTTTCCCGTGGCCTATACCAGGCTCTTTTTCTGGCTCTATTCAGAAGTCCTTTGGGGTACCCCCTTTCCCTTAGTTTAACAAGCAGAATATCAGTTTCTTTAAAGAAGTCTTTCCTTGTGCTAGCCTACCTCCGTAAGCACAATGTCAAGATAGCATTCCTATAGGAAACCCACCTTCCCCCGCAAACCTCTCCCCCATTCGCTTCCTCATGCGGCCCCCATAGATTTTTCCCAGGCTACAGCACTTATTCCCATGGAGTGTGTATCCTAATTCACCACACCCTTCCTTTCACCCATCAGCTCACTGTCGCAGACACACACGGATGGTACCTTTTGATGGCTGGAACACTGCTGGGCAAAACAATCATGTTGCTTAACGTCTACGCTCCCAAAACAGATGACCCCACTATCTTCTCAGATATCCACGCCCTACTCGACTGACATGAATACGACAGACTGCTGCTTGGGGGGGATCTACATTTATGGCTTAACACTAGCCGCAACTTTTCCAGCTCTGGACTGAGTACAAAACCCCAAGCCTATCGAGCATTCCAAGATCTTTTTCACTCCCTAGCATTGCCCGATCTATGGCTATCACATCACCCTGACACACCAGGTTACACATTTCATTCGCACCACACTCGACAAGACACATATAGATTATTGGCTTACCAAAGCACTCAGCTGCCAATGGACCAGTGACGTAGAAACGGTACCCTGTACTTCGTCAGATCATGCCCCTGCACTCCTCCACCTAAAAATTCCATACACTTCAGGGTGGGAAGGTAGATGGACTTCCCCGGCCACAGCGTTGTTGGATGCGCTTTTCAAATCTGAACTACATGATTCAATTAGCAAATATTTCACACTAAACTCTGGCTCTGTGAAACAATCTGCAACATTATGGGATACCTTTAAGGCCTACATTCGTGGTGTTTGCATATCCAAACAGGCCGGGGTCCTATGCTCAATACGTGGTAGTCTTGCCCGACTTGAAACAGAACTGGCGCATTTGTGCAGCTCACCCACCACGCCGGACACCCCTAACAAATTCAACGCTCTCATACTTGAATTTAATGAACATGCTCATAGAGAGGCCACATTACTGGGCAAGTATCATGCAGCACTTAGATACGGGGAGGGAGAGTGCCCGGGCTGGACTCTTGCACGTCTGACCGACCTCCCCAAGGAACCAGACATATCGCCTCACTGCGACGGCCTGACAACTCTATTGCAACAGATAGTGCTGATATAAGGACAGAGCTAGTGTCATACAATCGATTCCTATATGCGACCAAACTCCCCATTGACTTTACACATCATCTCGCCTACTTGAAAGGGGTTACAATGGTATGGCTAACCACGAGTCAGGCTCAATTCTTAAGTGAACCCTTCACCGCAGAAGAGATTGGCCAGGCCATAGATGCTCTTGACGGATTGAAGGCCCCTGGCCTTGATGGTCTGTCCAGGGTCTTTTACACATTCGAACACACACTAACACCGCATCTGCTTGAGGTGTATGCTGAAGCACTAATGGCGCCCTACCCCCTTCAATGAGGGAAGCAGCAATAACCCTCCTGTTGAAACCTGGCAAAGACCCCACCAATTGCAGTTCTTATCCTCCCCTCTCCTTAATAAACATAGAAAACTAAATACTTGCAAAAATGTTAGCCAACAGGCTATAACTGCTGTTAAACCAAATTCTCTCATCGGTACCATCTGTTTTCATACCGCATAGATTGACTGCCCTGAATCTCCGGACTGTATTCTCAGTAATAAATAGAATATCGCCGTCCATCCCAGCAGCAGTGGATCTTCTCAACGTAGCAAAGGCCTTTGACTCCCTAGAATGGCCCTTTTTCTTTGCCACACTACGAAAACTTGGCTTGTCAGCAAACTTTATTGCATTGATTGCCCTCTTATACTCTTCTTCCACGGCCAGGCTCCGAGTGAACGGTTCTCTCTCTCCCCCCCTTTCCGGTCTCCAGTGGCACACGCCAGGGCTGCCCTCTTTCTCCCCTGCTCTATATAGTAGCAATGGATCGAGTAGTCAGGCACCTCCAAGAAAGACATATGCACCGTGGCCTCCAATTCCATTCAATACCCTTGCTATTATCCATGTACGAAGATGATATCCTGCTCTTCATCAGAGACCCTGGCACAAATTTGCAGCCTCTCATAGCCGAGATTAGTTGATTCAGAGACATGTCAGGCCTGCGCATTAAGTGGGACAAGTCAGAGCTTTTTCCAATCACTGACTCGACTAACCCGGTAGGTGGCAATCCCCCCCTCCGATGGGCGACGGACACTGCCAAATACCTAGGAATCACCCTGCACAGAAACAAAGAACAAGTTATTCGCCTTAACCACGGACCAGCCATAGAACTGCTTACTTCACAGATCGAGCGATGGATTCAGCTAACGCTATCCGTGGCCGTCCGCATTGCTCTTTTTAAAATGAATGTCCGCCCGTGATTCCTATACCTACTTGTCAGCATACCAGTCTCATTAACTATGGCTTTCTTCTCGCAGCTCTGTGGTTTGCTAACCCGCCTGATTTAGGCGGGGCGGAGGCCACGGACAGCCTGGGACACTCTCTATGAGCGGGAAGGGTTTGCCATTCCTGATCGGCATCTATATTATCTGGTTGCACAGGGCCAATTTGCTCATCACTGGTTCCATCCTGATGCTCGTATACCATACACCAAACCTGAGCGGGACTTTCCGACCCCACTCACCTAGGAGTAATATTTCAATTGGGCAAGCAACTTGACCCTAACGATATACAGCCTTTATCTACCACTTGCTGGGCCTAGGCTCTGTCTCTCTATACTCACCTAACCTCCCATTACCGCAGAATCCGCTTATTCCACCCAGCACCGAGAGAGTGGTCCTGCGCACCCGTAGTAAGCTACAATTACACACCATTGGATCCCTATTCCCTGATGGTCACGTGATAACCATGGCTGACCTGACTACACGGGCCGAGATGTCCTACATGGATACATGTATAACGACTAGACTACTTGTTGCTCTCCGCTCAGCAACTCCCCTTTCCCCGGAAGAGTTTGCGCCTCTCACACTGCTAATAACCGTCCAGGACGGTGCACATCTGGTCACCAAGCTATATCAAGCATGAATGGCACACAAACAAGTGCAGGACAGGGGATCGCAACGTCACTGGGAGGAGGATCTAGGCACCCTCTGTCAGACAAAGAGTGGACCTGTAGCCATGAGCAAATTAAGAGGGTGTCCCCAAATCACAGACATAAGTTGCTTCATTTTAAATGTATTCACTGAATCTACGTCACACCGGTAGAGCTGGCCAAATACGACCCCTCCAAATCACCACATTGCCCCAAATGCCAAGCCTCCAGCGCTGATTCTGCACTCATGACTTGGACCTGTCCACTTATATCTGCATAGTGGACCGAAATATTTCAGGTGCTCTCTGATATAATCTCTATGCCGCTCCCCCTCTCCCCCAAACTAGCATTGCTGGGAGTGGTTAGCGGTATACCACTTAGCTACCGTAGATTCATAGCTATAGCACTATTGTTAGCAAAAAAGGAAAATTGCATTACACTGGGGCACTAGACAATGACCCAAGAGGGAGACATGGCTCCGCAGTATGGCTTACTGCGATATGCAGACTGAAATATACTCCTTACTCCAACCCCACCTCACGACCCAAAGATATCTGGCATATATATTGCCACTACCTACGCCCGTCGCAACAGGCCTCTGCCACTCCATCCCCTTTGCTTTTACCTGATCAGGATAGTTCACTATCCACGAGCTCCCCACGTCCACACTCAGAATTGCTCTAATAGGGATATATGTTTGACTCACACTTGCCATACACCCATATGGCCTTCATTATCTCCTCCTCCCCAGCACTCCCTTAAAACAGTTTGTCAGGGTACCTAAATGATCCTTATACCTGTTTATTTAGAGTGTCCCTGCGGGCACCCCTCCCCCCGCTCCCCCTCTCTTCTTTCTTTTCTCTTATTATTTCCTCAATTGAAACACACCAAGTTCTAATCTTGTACGCTGTCTTCTTGTGAGGACCGTCCATTGCGGAACTGGTTCAAAATCCTCCCATGCTTGTTGTATCCTGGATTTATATGCTTGATTCATTAATGATCACACCTTCTTTTTTCTCTTAGCTTTTCATAAGCACCGTATATGTATCCCCTTGCATTCATGCTTCATCTCACATCTCTAGCCCCTCGAACACATAAACATTGCAACTGACCTTTCCTTTTTTTCACATGTTCTTATTTTTCTTATTTTTCTCTGTTTGTATGTACATACATATATATATTTTTTTAAAGACAGCGACTTGCGATGTCTTGCGTTCTTGACTATGCCGCAGAAAAACACGTACTAAGGGCTGGGTGACAGAAGAGGAATGCTAGTCCTCGATAGATCTGGCCCTTAGTGCCCTGCTAGCTCTGAGCACTCCAACCCTGCAGTCTGTTTTTAGGAAATCTGCCCGTTCTGCGTGGTCACAGCCTTTTGGTGGACTCCTTTTGTTTTTTGCTGGCTTTAAGACTCTGTGCCCTTTACCCCCGCTAACCTGTAGTAAAGTGCCTGTGCTCCTCTTTATTATCAAAAGACAGAGGCTCCTGTGGACACTTAATGAAGTGATCTCAATGTATATGAGCACAATGGCAATATATTGGGTTATAGTAATATTGGAGAGAGAGAGTAGGAAGCAAATACACCTCTGATTTGTTTTTGAATCAAAAATATTTATATAATCATTGAAATTACATACTGTAATACATTTGAACATATAGTTCTGAGTGAAAGGTGTCCCAGTGAAAAACGGAACCTAGAAAATTAGTGACATACATGTGAAATATATACAAGGTTTCCAATGCTTCATATAAACAACCATTTACAAATATATGTACAGTATACAGCGCTAGATACAGTGATCAGTGCTGGTGAACAATGGTTCGTTTATGCAACTTGTCGACGGCGTTTCGACCCTGTGTGCAGTGTAGGGTCTCTTCAGGACCTATGATCGTAGGGACACCTGAAGGGTAATGGACCGGCTCGTGTGGAGGGTGTGGCACTGTGCAAAAGATAAGAAAGGGATACTCACATGGGTCCCAGCCAAGAGCCCAAGCATGAGGTGGGTGGTGAGCAGGATTTTAGTTTTAGATGTGGGAGGACATTAGAATTACAATAGTACAATCCTCACACACACCCAGCAAGCAGAGCCCAGGTTTAGTGTGGTGGACCACTTTTACCATCTTGAAGATTCATTTTGGGCCTGTTTGCAGCAAGGCTAACATGAACCACTGACAAAGTGGATAGGTCATGGCCTGGGATCCTTTATCCCATTGGTTAGGGGAGGGCCAAGAGGCACCGCAACATATTAGCTAGTGTCAGGCATAAATGTGGCACCTCCGAACACCCACTTCAGAATGCTGCTGGAGCTTGTTAATAACTGAAGAGGACTGGACCTGCTGTCTGTGGCCTGTGAGGAACCCTGAAGGACTGGGCCTGCTTCCTCTTGTGCCCAGGACAAAGAAATAGGCTCCAAGGGTCTTAAGGCTGACCTCCTGTTCAAGCTCCAGAGATACAGCAAGCTCCAAGAGACCTTTCCAGTGGCAGCTGAGTCTGGACTGGTCTCTGCTGTTGGCCTCTGACAGATTCCTTGTGAGTCTCTAAGTGTCTCCCCGGTTAGGTCTTTGAGTCCTTAGAAGTGTCATACAGTGGTTGATTGGGACTTAAAAAACTAAGTCAGAAGGTAAAATCTTTCACCAGAATTACAGCAACCATAGACTATCATTCCTGCTTTGTGTTTTTTGGCACTATTTCCACTTAAAAATTTAAAAAATCATGTCTCCTTTCCCCTATTGAATTTTTGTCAATTTGTTTATTACATTTTACTCTATTTTTCTAATTTGGTTTGAGATTTTTAATGTTTTGCTTTTTGGCTGCATTACTGTTTTGGTACTGCATAAATACTTTACACGTTGCCCTAACTGCCTTCTGTGCCATAGCTAACAAGGGGCTAAGGTTAATTTTGTGACTTTGAGGGTTCACCCTGACAAGAATTGTGATTATTATTGAGCTGAATAGTCACCAACCTCAATTTTCAATCCAATTCTTACACCGTCCTTTTTCTTTAGCACCTGCAGATACCACAGTGTAAATAATTAACACTGTGCGGTGCCACTAGCTCCAAAATAGAAATAGGACTTACTTCAGCCTGTTTTCATAATTTGAGTTAAATAAATGTTGGGACATTAATTTTAGTTTATTGTCTCACTTTTTTCTGTTTGGGTAACACAACCCCTCTATGGGGATGTTTGTAAATTATTTGCATTCAAGTCAATTTTCAGTTCCTGGAAACTGTTTCCTATAAAAGCCATTTGTCAATTTGGATATTTGATCATTTGGTTAAGGAGAAGATGTTAATGTAGCGAAACAATGATATGCATGCTACGTGCTAGGTTCAGTATCCATATGTAAGTTTGTTGCATCATCGATAATCAACAAAGGGACTGGCAAATGATTACATGTTGTAAAATGGTGAAGGTAGGAAAGATTACAGTTGTTAATTAATTAGTCATTTTCTTCACTCACAATAGAAGCTCAATTAACACTATTCTCAAAAAACAACAAGCATTGGCAATGCAAATAGTTCTAACCAGTGAAACACATTGATTTTGCCAATGCCTTTTTTGTGAAAGATAGCTGATACGGATGAAAGCGCATCTGCAGTGGCCAACTTTGATTGTGTTTGCAAAAACATTACACATTCATTCACAGTTGCTTGCCATTTTTAGGCACTCAGCCATCACGGCCATCTTTGAAAGCATTTCTAAAATATTAACAAACCCATCTGAAGATGGCCACAGTGGGTATGTGTCATACAAAGTGGGAATCTTTTAATGCATTTAAAGTATTTGAACAAACCCTTTCAAAAGTGGCCAAACTGGATGCACATGCATCCACAGTGGTGATTTTTGTTTGGCTTTCTTCAAATAATACAGCCCTATTTCTTTGTGCCTGTGCCACATGTGCCTGCATGCACACTCGCTGGAAGCGATCAGGAAATGGGTGAAACCCATTTTAAGATGTACATCCACCAATAGTGCAGGGGTCAAGCAAATGATAAAAAACAAACATTAAAAAACGGGGAGAAGGTGAGAGATAGCTGCAACAAGAAGAGACATGAAGCAACAGAAGATTGGGGGCATTTAAAACAAGCATTGGCATAGCCAATAGGTCTCGCTTTTGGGACCTTCTTAGTATTTAGTTATGCAGCACAATATCCTTGGTGCAACCACATCAACTGTTGCGTGGCTAAACACTTATAAGGTCCCAAAGGCGAGACCTTTTGGCTATGCCAATGCTTGGTGTGGTTGTGTGTGTGGTTGTGTGTGTGTGTGGTTGTGTGTGGGTGGTTGTGTGTGTGTGTGGGTGTGTGTGTGTGGTTGTGTGTGTGTGGTTGTGTGTGTGGTTGTGTGCATGGTTGTGTGTGTGGTTGTGGGTGTGGTTGTGGGAGTGGTTGTGGGTGCGGTTGTGGGTGTGGTTGTGGGTGTGGGTGCAGTTGTGGGTGCGGGTGTGTGTGGATGTGTGGTTGGGTGTGGTTGTGTGTGTGGTTGTGTGTGTGTGGTTGTGTGTGTGTGGTTTTGGTTATGTATGTGTGTGTGGTTGTGTGTGTGGTTGTGTGTGTGGTTGTGTGTGTATGGGTGGTTGTGTGTGTGTGGGTGGTTGTGTGTGTGTGGTGTGTGTGGTTGTGTGGTTGTGTGTGTGGTTGTGTGGTTGTGTGGATGGTTGTGTGTGTGGGTGGGTGTGGTTGCGTGTGTGGTTGTATGTGTGTTTGTGTGTGTGGTTGTGGTTGTGTGTATGGTTGTGTGTGTGTGGTTGTGTGTGTGGTTGTATGTGTGGTTGTATGTATGGTTGTGTGTGTGTGGTTGTGTGTGTGGTTGTGTGTGTGTGTGTGGTTGGGTGTGTGGTTGTGTGTGTGTGGTTGTGTGTGTGTGGTTGTGTGTGTGTGTGTGTGTGGTTGTGTGTGTGTTTGTATGTTTGGTTGTGTGTGTGGTTGTATGTGTGGTTGTGTGTGTGGTTGTGTGTGGTTGTGTGTGATTGTGTGTGTGCTTGTGTGTGTGTGGTTGTGGTTGTGTGTGTGGTTGTGTGTGTGGTTGTGTGTGTGGTTGTGTGTGTGGATGTATGTGTGGGTGTATGTGTGGTTGTGTGTGTGGTTGTGTGTGTGGTTGTGTGTGTGTGGTTGTGTGTGTGTTTGTGTGTGTGGCTGTGTGTGTGTGATTGTGTGTGTGTGTGGTTGTGTGTGTGTTTGTATGTTTGGTTGTGTGTGTGGTTGTGTGTGTGGCTGTGTGTGTGGTTGTGTGTGGTTGTGTGTGATTGTGTGTGTGCTTGTGTGTGTGTGGTTGTGGTTGTGGTTGTGTGTGTGGTTGTATGTGTGTTTGTGTGTGTGGTTGTGGTTGTGTGTGTGGTTGTGTGTGTGTGGTTGTGTGTGCAGTTGTATGTGTGGTTGTATGTGTGTGTGTGGTTGTGTGTGTGGTTGTGTATGTGGTTGTGTGGTTGTGTGGGTGGTTGTGTGTGTGGGTGGGTGTGGTTGCGTGTGTGGTTCTATGTGTGTTTGTGTGTGTGTGGTTGTGTGTGTGGTTGTATGTGTGGTTGTATGTGTGGTTGTGTGTGTGTGATTGTATGTGTGCTTGTGTGTGCGTGTGTGTGGTTGTGGTTGTGTGTGTGGTTGTGTGTGTGGTTGTGTGTGTGGTTGTGGTTGTGTGTGGGTGTGGTGGTGTGTGGGTGTGGTTGTGGGTGCGGGTGTGGTTGTGGGTGTGGGTGTGGATATGTGGTTGGGTGTGGTTGTGTGTGGTTGTGTGTGTGGATATGTGGTTGGGTGTGGTTGGATGTGGTTGTGTGTGGTTGTGGTTGTGTGTGTGTGTGTGGTTGTGTGTGTGTGTGGTTGTGTTTGTGTGTGTTTGTGTGTGTGTGGTTGTGTGTGTGGTTGTGTGTGTGGTTGTGGGTGTGGTTGTGGGTGTGGTTGTGGGTGCGGTTGTGGGTGTGGTTGTGGGTGTGGGTGCGGTTGTGGATGCGGGTGTGTGTGTGGATGTGGGTGTGGGTGCGGTTGTGGATGCGGGTGTGTGTGTGGATGTGTGGTTGGGTGTGGTTGTGTGTGTGGTTGTGTGTGTGGTTGTGTGGTTGTGGTTGTGTATGTGTGTGTGTGGTTGTGTGTGTGGTTGTGTGTGTGGTTGTGTGTGTAGTTGTGTGTGTATGGGTGGTTGTGTGTGTGTGGGTGGTTGTGTGTGTGTGGTGTGTGTGGTTGTGTGGTTGTGTGGGTGGTTGTGTGTGTGGGTGGGTGTGGTTGCGTGTGTGGTTGTATGTGTGTTTGTGGGTGTGGGTGTGGTTGTGTGTGTGGTTGTGTGTGTGGTTGTATGTGTGGTTGTATGTGTGGTTGTGTGTGTGTGGTTGTGTGTGTGGTTGTGTGTGTGTGGTTGTGTGTGTGTTTGTGTGTGTGTGGTTGTATGTGTGTGGTTGGGTGTAGTTGTGTGTGTGGTTGTGTGTGTGTGGTTGTGTGTGTGTTTGTGTGTGTGTGGTTGTATGTGTGTGGTTGGGTGTAGTTGTGTGTGTGGTTGTGTGTGTGGTTGTGTGTGTGGTTGTGTGTGTAGTTGTGTGTGTATGGGTTGTTAGACCCGGCCCTCGTAACATAGCCAGACCTGACCCCTGCACCTCACACCAGCCCCCGAGCCCACGGCCTAGCCGATCCTTCCCACCAGAACACACACACCCGACCCGGACTTCACCCGTCCGTGGCCTTCCTCCTTTCGGCCACACCGGGCCCGCGTGCCCACTTCATGCACCAAGATGGCCGCCCGGCCCCAGCGTGACCCTGGCCTAGAGGCGCCACTCCGGCTGGAGGACATCGCGCTCCCCTTGGGATGAGAAAGGGAGGAGCAGTTTCCATCACACCTCTGCGCTTCCCTGGGAAGGTGGGTTTCGATCGACCCGCCGGCCTCCCCGAGGGCTGGCTCCACGCCTGCTGGGTGTCTGGGACTCCTCCCGACCCGGCCCTAAAAGGATCAAAGGACAATGGCAGGAAACCCCAACAAGCGACCCCCAGGTGACAAGACCCCTGCCTGCATAGACTCCGGACATCAAAGAGGAGTCGCCCTATAACAAGGGGTGCTCTGGGACTGTCCGGCAGATTCGCCTTGGAAACACCTGAGCCCTGCTGAGTGACTCGCGGCTCCCTGAAGATCGTAAGACCTCCGAACTTGTGCTTGAGCCCTGCTGAGTGACTCGCGGCTCCCTGAAGATCGTAAGACCTCCGAACTCGTGCTTGAGCCTTGCTGAGTGACTCGCGGCTCCCTGAAGATCGTAAAACCTCCGAACTCGTGCTTGAGCCTTGCTGAGTGACTCGCGGCTCCCTGAAGATCGTAAGACCTCCGAACTTGTACCTGAGCCCTGCTGAGTGACTCGCGGCTCCCACAGACTCTCTTGGTCCCGCCGGACCCCACGACGACCAGCGTATCCCCCAGCTCGAGGATTGTGAGCTGTGCGCCGGGTACGCTCCTGCATCTGATCCATATCCCCAAAGACTGTCCCGCTACCTCCTAACCCTCCTCCAAGACTTTGTGAGCCCGCGCTCCACTTGTATATATTTGCCTTGCTGATCATAAAGATCCTACAACTCCGATCTGATAAAGATTTATTCTTAAGAACTCTCGGTGTGGTGTCTCTTTGTCGTGTGGTGCCGAGTGTACGATCCTAGATATGAGATTTCTCCCCTGAGGAGTCTCCCGCCAGCGCCCGGCTACGATACCTCGAGGGTGGGTCTCAGGACCGTCAGGGCCCCCTCCGGGCCCCTCTGAGGTCACCTTCTAACATTGGTGGCAAGCGACGGGATTCGGGCCCATAATCTAGAGATCGTACCGTGAACGGCTGACGCACTACCGACAAAGATGGCAGAAGGAAACGCCGTGGTTCTCACAGAAAACGACACCAGTACCGTGTTCCAGGTGGAACAGCTGGAAGAGTACACACACAAGGAACTGAAGCAATTCTGTAAGGAACTCAGAATCGCCACCACTGGTCTCAACACCAAAGAAGATATGCAAAAGACACTGAAAGCTTGGGTGGATTCTGGAGCCTCCCGCACAGAAGGAGCAGGGGAGCCCCACGACGAAGCTGGACCCTCCCAAGGAGAACGCAGCAGCAACCAGGTGCGAGGCTTCTTACCAGACGGGGGCCTATCCCCGGAGGAACTCGCAGACAGGGAAAGAAGTCGCCATCACAAACTCGAATTAGCCAAACTCAAAATTGAGGGCGAGTTGAAATTAGCCGAGAAAAAGCTAGCGGTGGAACAGCTGCGAGTGCAGGGAGAACTAGAAGAGAAGAAACTCCAACGGGAACACGAAGGAAGGAGACTTCAACTGGAACATGAACGCAGCTTGAAGGAAATGGAGCTGAAAGCAAAAAGCGAAGAAGCGCGGCCCCCGGGGAACCGAGAGGCAGCCTCCCCGGCGGAGCAGAAGGTCCACATCCCCAAGGATGTGGTCAAAGAATATTACAAAAACGATGACATTCAACAGTGGTTCCGAGCCTACGAGGTCGCCATGACCTCCCATCGGGTCTCGCAGAAGGATTGGGGGGCCGGGTTGTGGGGACGATTCCTGAGCGAAGGGAGAGACACCCTGCTCGACCTACCAACCTCCATGCAGACCTCCTATGACCACATGAAAGCGGCCCTCCTCACAAGGTACGGCCTCACCCCGGAGATGTACCGCCAGCGGTTCCGGGACTGCAGGAAGATCCCGGGTACCACCTGGGTGGAGTATGTTAATTTCTTCAGCCGCGCCTTCGATGGGTGGATCAAGGGCAGCAAGGTAACCACCCTGGAAGAACTAACAGACCTTATGTTGTGGGAACACCTGGCTGCGAACTGCTTTGTGGAACTGCGCCAGCATCTGCTCGACAGCAAGCTCATGGATCTGAGAAAGCTGGCCGTCGAGGGGGATCGCTGGACCAACACCCGGGTCTCCCGGGGCCCTGTAGGAGAGTACCCCTGAGCCAGTCAGGGACCACCCCGCCAGAGAGGGGGGGGAAACCAGGGAGGGCAGAGAGAGTCCCAGTCTAGTCCCCCGAAGTCCCAACCTCCGCCTTTCCCGGCACCCCCACCAGCTGTATCCGGCCCCTCCCTGAGACGGGGGCACCGGGTGACCATCACTTGTTTCCGTTGCCAGAAGCCCGGGCATTACGCCAACGACCCTGAATGCCCCATGGCCCCACACACCACCCAGGCAGCACCCCCCGCTAGACAGATAGCCAATGTAGCACTGGGGGAGGAGGTTGAGGAGACCGAAGAGTGGGAACCCGCAGCCATGGCCCTAGTATCCTTCGGAGATAGAGAAATGGTCCCTGGAAGCCTCCTGCCCTCCAACACGAAGAAATATGGGCAGCTCGTAACGATCAATGGCCACCAAGTAGAAGCCCTCCGTGACACCGGGGCCAGCATCACCGGTGTCCTCAGTCATTTAGTCCACGAAGACCAGGTCCTCCCCAACGTCTTTTGCCCGGTCATTTCCGCCGACAACACGGAAAGCCTATGTAAGGTAGCCCTGGTGCCTTTTGAGTGGGGAGGGGTGGTCGGTAAACTGAAACTCGCAGTGAGAACCTCCCAGCCAGTCGACTGTCTCCTGGGGAACGACCTGGAAAGTTCCCCCTGGAAACAAGTCGAGCGCAAGACCCACCTAGGGATGATGGGCCTCCCTGAGTGGGTGTGCGCCACCACTCGATCCATGGCGGCCCGACTGACCCCCCTGAGGGAAGTCGACGACGCCCCGACCACTGAAGGTAGGATGGTCCCCACCGAGGGTCCCCACATCCCCCCACCAGAAGGGTCGGTCGCCAGTGACGAACCCCCGCCTTCCGACTCCGCCCAGGTCACCGAGTTAGGCGATCTGCCCGAAATGGCCCAGTGGCACCATGAGGGGGGCCCCTCCCGAGAGGAGTTCTGCCGAGAGCAGGCTACCTATCCTTCCCTGGTCGGGCCCCGGCAACAGGCAGAGGCCCAGGCCGCAGGCGACCAGACTGGGACGCACCGGGTGTATTGGGAGAATGACCTTTTGTACAGCGAGCAGAAGTCGGTGGAGCTAGGGTCCGGCCGGGTGCTGGTGGTACCCCTACGCTTCCGAAACCTCCTCCTGGGCTTGGCCCACGACGTTCCCCTCGCAGGCCACTTGGGCCAGGACAAAACCTACAGTCGCCTCGTGACTCACTTCTACTGGCCCAGAATGAAAGCAGATGTAGAAGCCCACTGCAAGTCCTGTCCCACGTGCCAGGCCAGTGGGAAGAGCGGGGGAAAGCACAAGGCTCCCCTCCAACCCTTCCCTGTCGTCAGTACCCCTTTTGAGCGGGTCGGGATCAACATCGTGGGGCCTCTGGACCCCCCAACCTCTCAAGGGCACCGTTTTATCCTCGTCCTGGTGGATCATGCCACCCGATACCCTGAAGCCATCCCCCTGCACACCGTCACAGCCCCCGTGGTGGGCCAGGAGTTGATGGGAATCTTCTCCCGCATGGGTTTTCCCCGCGAGGTCGTGAGCGATCGCGGTACCAACTTTATCTCCCGATACATGAAGTCCTTATGGCAACAATGCGGGGTGTCCTATAAATTCACCACCCCGTACCACCCCCAAGGAAACGGCCTGGTAGAGCGGTTTAACCGGACTCTGAAGGGGATGATCGCGGGCTTGGAAGAGCCCCTCCAGCGTAAGTGGGACGTCCTGCTCCCCTGCCTCCTATTCGCCTACCGAGAAGTTCCCCAGAAATCCTTGGGGTTCAGCCCCTTTGAGTTACTCTACGGACACCCCGTCAGGGGGCCCCTCAGCCTGGTCAAGGAAGGGTGGGAGGCGGCGCCCCGAGGCCCCCCCCGAGATGTGTTCCGTTACGTCCTGACCCTCCGAAACCAGACTAGGAGGTTCTGAGAGATGGCCGAGGCCAACCTGGAGGCGAGCCAGGAGGAGATGAAGCGCTGGTACGACCAGAACGCCACTCTGGTCGAGTTTCAGCCGGGCCAGCAGGTATGGGTCATGGCCCCCGTGAAACCCTGCGCCCTCCAGGATAAATGGACCGGGCCCTTCAAAGTGGTTGAGCGGAAGAGCCAGGTCACGTACTTGGTGGACGTCCAGTCACCCCGGGACCCCCTCCGGGTCCTCCACATGAATCGCCTCAAGCCCCACTTTGTGCGGACGGAGCTGAGCCTCCTACTGGCCACTGATGACGGGTCCGAGGAGGAGTCGGATCCTCTCCCTGATCTCCTGTGCACCAAAGAGAAGGACGGCTCCGTAGAGGGAGTGAACCTCTCCCCATCCCTCACTCCCCAGCAACGGGAGGATTGCCGCCAGCTCCTAGGGCAGTTTTCTGACCTCTTCTCCCTGGTCCCCAAGGTCACCGACTGGTGTGTCCATGACGTGGATACCGGGGACAGCCCACCGGTGAGACACCGAGCCTACCGATTCCCTGATCGGGTCCGGTCCTGTATTCAAGCCGAGGTCTCGAAAATGTTGACCCTAGGAGTGATCGAACCCTCAGACAGCCCCTGGGCCAGCCCCGTGGTCCTGGTCCCAGAAGCAGCTGCCCCCGGTGTCGCCCCAGAACTCCGCTTCTGCATGGACTACCGGGGACTCAATGAAGTCACCCGAGCCGATGCCCACCCCATTCCCCGAGCCGACGAGCTCATTGACCGGCTCGGGGCTGCTCGGTTCCTCAGCACCTTCGATCTCACCTGCGGCTACTGGCAAATTGCGCTCACAAAAGGAGCCAAGGAGCGGTCCGCCTTCTCCACCCCGGATGGGCACTATCGCTTTCGCGTGATGCCCTTCGGGATGAAAAATGCCCCGGCCACCTTCCAGCGACTGGTAAATAGAGTCCTGGCCGGGCTGGATAAATTCAGTGCTGCATTTCTCGACGATATCGCAGTTTTTAGCTCTGAATGGAGTGAGCATCTCCAGCACCTCCGGAGGGTGCTGACCGCCCTGCACCAGGCAGGCCTCACCGTGAAGGCCAGCAAGTGCCAGATTGGGCAAGGTTCGGTAACCTACCTGGGGCACCAGGTCGGAAGCGGGCAGGTCGTCCCTCTACAGCCCAAAATCGACGCCATCCTAGCCTGGGAACCCCCCACTACCCAAACGGAGGTCCGAGCCTTTCTGGGCCTCACGGGCTACTACCGGAGATTCATCCGGAATTACGGCAGCCTGGTCGGTCCCCTCACGGGACTCACGTCCAAGAAACAGCCCAAGAAAGTGCAGTGGTCCCCTGCCTGCCAAGAGGCGTTCGATGCCCTGAAAGCGGCCATGTGCACTGCCCCCGTCCTCCAGGCCCCCGACTACTCCAAGGAGTTTGTGGTACAAACTGATGCCTCCGAGCATGGCATCAGGGCAGTCCTCTCCCAGGTGAATGACCAAGGCCTAGACCAGCCCGTAGCCTTCCTCAGCCGAAGGCTGTTGCCCAGGGAACAGAGATGGAGCACCATCGAGCGCGAGGCGTTCGCCGTAGTCTGGGCCCTCAAGAAGTTACGCCCTTACCTGTTCGGCACCCATTTCAAGGTCCAAACCGATCATCGCCCCTTGCGATGGCTCATGCAGATGCGAGGAGAAACCCCAAGCTACTGCGGTGGTCAATCTCCCTCCAGGGGATGGATTTCACCTTGGGACATCGCCCTGGTACGCACCACGCCAACGCCGATGGCCTCTCCCGGTTCTTCCGCCTCAGTGAAGAGAACCCCCAAGAGGATGGGTAGTTCTCTCCGGCTTTCAGCTGGGGGGATGCGTGTTAGACCCGGCCCTCGTAACATAGCCAGACCTGACCCCTGCACCTCACACCAGCCCCCGAGCCCACGGCCTAGTCGATCCTTCCCACCAGAACACACACACCCGTCCCGGACTTCCCCCGTCCGTGGCCTTCCTCCTTTCGGCCACACCGGGCCCGCGTGCCCACTTCATGCACCAAGATGGCCGCCCGGCCCCAGCGCGACCCTGGCCTAGAGGCACCACTCCGGCTGGAGGACATCGCGCTCCCCTTGGGATGAGAAAGGGAGGAGCAGTTTCCATCACACCTCTGCGCTTCCCTGAGAAGGTGGGTTTCGATCGACCCGCCGGCCTCCCCGAGGGCTGGCTCCACGCCTGCTGGGTGTCTGGGACTCCTCCCGACCCGGCCCTAAAAGGATCAAAGGACAATGGCAGGAAACCCCAACAAGCGACCCCTAGGTGACAAGACCCCTGCCTGCACAGACTCCGGACATCAAAGAGGAGTCGCCCTATAACAAGGGGTGCTCTGGGACTGTCCGGCAGATTCGCCTTGGAAACACCTGAGCCCTGCTGAGTGACTCGCGGCTCCCTGAAGATCGTAAGACCTCCGAACTTGTGCTTGAGCCCTGCTGAGTGACTCGCGGCTCCCTGAAGATCGTAAGACCTCCGAACTCGTGCTTGAGCCTTGCTGAGTGACTCGCGGCTCCCTGAAGATCGTAAAACCTCCGAACTCGTGCTTGAGCCTTGCTGAGTGACTCGCGGCTCCCTGAAGATCGTAAGACCTCCGAACTTGTACCTGAGCCCTGCTGAGTGACTCGCGGCTCCCACAGACTCTCTTGGTCCCGCCGGACCCCACGACGACCAGCGTATCCCCCAGCTCGAGGATTGTGAGCTGTGCGCCGGGTACGCTCCTGCATCTGATCCATATCCCCAAAGACTGTCCCGCTACCTCCTAACCCCCCTCCAAGACTTTGTGAGCCCGCGCTCCACTTGTATATATTTGCCTTGCTGATCATAAAGATCCTACAACTCCGATCTGATAAAGATTTATTCTTAAGAACTCTCGGTGTGGTGTCTCTTTGTCGTGTGGTGCCGAGTGTACAATCCTAGATACGAGGTTTCTCCCCTGAGGAGTCTCCCGCCAGCGCCCGGCTACGATACCTCGAGGGTGGGTCTCAGGACCGTCAGGGCCCCCTCCGGGCCCCTCTGAGGTCGCCTTCTAACATGGGTGGTTGTGTGTGTGTGGGTGGTTGTGTGTGTGTGGTGTGTGTGGTTGTGTGGTTGTGTGGGTGGTTGTGTGTGTGGGTGGGTGTGGTTGCATGTGTGGTTGTATGTGTGTTTGAGGGTGTGGTTGTGGTTGTGTGTGTGGTTGTGTGTGTGTGTGGTTGTGTGTGTGGTTGTATGTGTGGTTGTATGTGTGGTTGTTTGTGTGTGGTTGTGTGTGTGGTTGTGTGTGTGTGTGTGGTTGTATGTGTGTTTGTGTGTGCGTGGTTGTGTGTGTGTGGTTGTGTGTGTGTGTGTGTGGTTGTGTGTGTGTGTTTGTATGTTTGGTTGTGTGTGTGGTTGTGTGTGTGGTTGTGTGTGTGGTTGTGTGTGGTTGTGTGTGATTGTGTGTGTGCTTGTGTGTGTGGTTGTGGTTGTGTGTGTGGTTGTGTGTGTGGTTGTGGTTGTGTGTGTGGTTGTGTGTGTGTAGTTGTGTGTGTGGTTATATGTGTGGTTGTATGTGTGGTTGTGTGTGTGGTGGTGTGTGTGGCTGTGTGTGTGTGTGTGTGGTTGTGTGTGTGTGTGTGGTTGTGTGTGTGTGGTTGTGTGTGTGTGTGTGGTTTTGTGTGTGTTTGTATGTTTGGTTGTGTGTGTGGTTGTGTGTGTGGTTGTGTGTGTGGTTGTGTGTGGTTGTGTGTGATTGTGTGTGTGCTTGTGTGTGTGGTTGTGGTTGCGTGTGTGGTTGTATGTGTGTTTGTGTGTGTGGTTGTGGTTGTGTGTGTGGTTGTGTGTGTGTGGTTGTGTGTGTGTGGTTGTGTGTGTGGTTGTGTGGGTGGTTGTGTGTGTAGGTGGGTGTGGTTGCATGTGTGGTTGTATGTGTGTTTGTGTGTGTGGTTGTGGTTGTGTGTGTGGTTGTGTGTGTGTGGTTGTGTGTGTGGTTGTATGCGTGGTTGTATGTGTGGTTGTGTGATTGTGTGTGTGCTTGTGTGTGTGTGGTTGTGGTTGTGTGGTTGTGGTTGTGTGTGTGGTTGTGTGTGTGGTTGTGTGTGTGGTTGTGGTTGTGTGTGGGTGTGGTTGTGTGTGGGTGTGGTTGTGGGTGCGGGTGTGGTTGTGGGTGTGTGTGTGGATATGTGGTTGGGTGTGGTTCTATGTGTGGATATGTGGTTGGGTGTGGTTTGATGTGGTTGTGTGTGTGGTTGTGGTTGTGTGTGTGTTGTTGTGTGTGTGTGCAGTTGCGTTTGTGTGTGTGGTTGTGTGTGTGGTTGTGTGTGTGGTTGTGTGTGTGTGTGGTTGTGTGTTGTTGTGTGTGGTTGTGTGTGTGCTTGTGGTTGTGTGTGTGGTTGTGTGTGTGGTTGCGTGTGTGGTTGCATGTGTGGTTGCGTATGTGGTTGTGTGTGGTTGTGTGTGTGGTTGTGTGTGTGGTTGTGTGTGGTTGTGTGTGTGGCTGTTTGTGGTTGTGTGTGGTTGTGTGTGTGTGGTTGTTTGTGTGGTTTTGGTTGTGTGTGTGTGGTTGTGTGTGGTTGTGTGTGTGGTTGTGTGTGTCATTTTGTGAGTGGTTGTAGTCGTGTGTGTGGTTATGTGTGTGGTTGTGGTTGTGTGTGTGGTTGTGTGTGGTTGAGTGTGTGTGGTTGTGTGTGTGTGGTTGTGGTTGAGTGTGTGGTTGTGTGTGTGGTTGTGTGTGTGCAGTTGTGTCTGTGGTTGTGTGGTGTGTGTGTGTGGTTGTGTATGGTTGTGGTTGTGTGTGGTTGCGTGTGTGTGTTTGTGTGGCTGTGTGTGGTTGTGTGTGTGGTTGTGTGTGTGTGAGTGTGGTTGTGTTTGTGTGTGGTTGTGTGTGTGGTTGTGTGTGTGGTTTTGTGTGTGGTAGTATGTGTGGTTGTGCGTGTGGTTGTGTGTGTGGTTGTGGTTGTGTGTGTGGTTGTGTATGTGGTTGTGTGTGTGGTTGTGAGTGGTTGTGTGTGTCGTTGTGTGTGTGTGTAGTTGTGTGTGTGTGGTTGTGTGGTTGTGGTTGTGTGTGGTTGTGGTTGTGTGTGGTTGTGGTTGTGTGTGTGGTTGTGTGTGTGTGGTTAGGGTTGTGTGTGTGTGGTTGTGTGTGTGTGTGTGGTTGGGTGTGTGGTTCTGTGTGTGGTTCTGTGTGTGGTTGTGTGTGGTTGTGTGTGTGGGGTTGTGTGTGTGGTTGTGGGTGTGTGGTTGTGTGTGTGGTTGTGGTTGTGTGTGTGGTTGTGTGTGTGGTTGTGCGTTTGTGGTTGTGGGTGTGGGTGTGGTTGTGTGTGTGTGTGGTTGTTTGTATGTGTGCGGGTGTGTGTGTGTGTGGTTGTGTGTGTGTGTGGTTGTGTGTGTGTGTGTGGTTGTGTGTGTGGTTGTGTGTGTGTGTGGTTGTGGTTGTGTGTGTGTGTGTGGTTGTGTGGTTGTGCGTGTGGTTGTGGTTGTGTGTGGTTGTGGTTGTGTGTGTGGTTGTGTGTGTGTGTGGTTGTGTGTTTGACAGTTTTAGGCCCTCACTAAATGTCTCGCCAGAACAGCGCATGCGCTGGGTCAGGCGAAACCTAAAAATTCAAGTGTTGAGTTAGGGACCCAATGGACAAATTGGGGCCAGTGACTTGGAGGGGAGTCAACTCAAAAATTGAGTGTGATGGGGCAAATTCAAGGGGAAAGAAGCACATGGGGCAAGGACAGAAAAACACATGCACTCCTTGGAGTGCATAGGGAAAAGAAAAATTAGTTCCCTGCATTCAAGCATCATTAGCAGTGACAGAACACTGTGAGACTGAAATGCTCCTGAACAGAACAAACACAAGGGACTAAAGTCATTGAATCAAGAGATGATAACTGAACTACGCAACAATGCCATTTTTGTTCATCTTGGTGGTTGAACCCAGTGATTAAAATGTCTTATTGAGATTAGATTCTGGGAAAAAGTAGGTATTTCCAGAGCCCTGGGAAAGATGCAGGGTCTTCAGATCAACACAGGGGGCCTGATTCAAAAAACGCCTCAGCACTTGTGGTGGAGGCTCTGCAGTCATGGTGGAATCTCTGCTGTGAGAAACTGCAGTACGAAGATCCCACCACAAGTGTGGAGATTCTGCCACGACTGTTGAGTATCCACCATGAGTGCGGAGATCCAACCATAACTGCGGAGCCTCTACCACCAGTGCGGAACCTCCGCAAGAGTCCCGAGATCCCACCACAATGGAAGAGCCTCCAACACAAGTGCAGAACTTCCGCATGAGTACCGAAATCCCACCTCAATAGCAGAGCCTTCACCACCTGTGCGGAACTTTTGCATGAGTGCGGACATCCCACCACAACGGCCGAGCCTCTACCACGAGTGCCAAACCCCCGCATGAGTGAGGAGATCCCGCCACAACGGTGAGAACATACCACGAGCACGGAGGCTCTTTTTGAATCAGCACCAGTGTCTCTCATGCTTAAAACATTTGTTGGTGCTTGGGTTTACCATACTGAATTCTTCATCTCATTCATGGCACTTTACAAGTTATTCACATCTTGTATTTTTGTCAGGCAATACTGCCCAATGACAAAGGCTGTCACACTTTTTTTCATAGCACCAACATGGGTGGGGCCAACTAGATGCAGCGTGTCTGAGAAAACCAAAATAATTACAATAAACAATTGCTTGAATTAACCCCTTCGCTGCGGCGGGAATACCGCCGCAGCGCTGGGGGTTGTGGGGGGGCAGCGCGGTGGCGCTGTGCTCATGACGGAGCCACTCCATCATGAGCCACGGTTGAGCTGTGCTCATGATGGAGTGGTTCCCTCATGACTCCGCCCAGTTACATTGTCCCCCCGCACAGGCGGGGAAACAGCGCCTCGTGGGAGGAGCGGCCGCCAACGGTCGCGGCATGACGGAAACACTCCGTCATGAGCACACGGCAACCGTGGCTCATGACGGAGTGGTTCCGTCATGAGCGGGGAAGGGGTTAATAGCAGCTAAACTGAGCTGCATTGCGGCTGATCACATTTTATTTGCTCGTTGTGCCACTGCAGACGAAGAATGACCATATGCCAATTTGTCTTAGCCATTCCTCAAAATGAGCTATCCATCCAAAACTACATAGCCAAAAAAAATGTCAGAAGTTGTTTATGTTGCGCTGTTTCCGAGCCAAAGCTGCTGTTGAGATGATTTTAGACATGCAGACAACGGTCCTTTTCTAAAATAACAGGTATTTCAGGGAACCCCTTGACAGTGCAATAATGTTCGTTTGACTCTATTGCACAGCAGCAAGATTACTTTAAATCATAAGGGTAACGGTCTTTTCTTCAGATAACACAGTGTCTAAGTAACCCTGCAAGAATGTTTAATATGTTGGGCTTCAGTCACCATTTTAAATAACAGTATTTGAGATCCATGCATATCGTTGTATGGCATATTAGATTTGTGATTATGGAAACTGAGTGTTTTGACACTAAAAGGTCGATTACTATGTCGTTTGGAAGGGCTCCAAAAGGGATTCGGAAGAAGCAAATCCGATTCGGAGCGTATGTTTCTGACCAAATTGTCCCCCATTCCGAATTAACAAAGTACAATGCGTGGAAGCCGTCCGCGCCGAACCCATCGGCTCCGAACCTGAATCAATCAGTCCGACTCGTTTGGAGCCGATTTGTTCAGCTCAATGGGGCCGGCTTCCGAACAAGCGAGTACGATGCCCGATTCTAACAGCCGTACTGACTCGGTTTTAATGAGAGAAAACGGCTGTGGGAATCGGACCCGGGGCCCTCCTAATCGGTCGCAGGGGGCACCCATGGGTCCCCTATTTCCATGCATGCACAGTGTGGCAGGCACAATGTGGTGTCCGCCACAGGGGCATGCTTTTCCCCACCCACCCCTTTTTGCAATGGGAACCTGTGTACCCTTTCGGTACACAGGCTACCATTGACTTCAATGGGTGTCCGACCGAACTGAGTCCGTCACTATACGGACACATCGAAACCGGTCGTTCGGACTCACGGAGCACAATTCATTCGGAAAGTCATCCAGAACCGAGTCGTTCGGATGGCTTTCCTAACAAGATCGTAATCGGGCCCTAACAATGTATAATGTTATCTTTAGACTAGCCAAAACAAAAGTCCCGGTATCAGAGTAAGCAAAAGAGAACCAGATATCTCAGCCCGATCCCAAAGTGTGGATCTAGAAAAGTCTAGCTATAATCACTATCACTTGTCTGGCATTCTAGTCACAAAGACAGTAGTGACTAAGAAGTGAAACTCACGGTGGCAAAAACACAGTACAGCATCTATTTGCACACAAAAAACATTAGAATGAAATATAAAAATATTGCACAATATTGTTTTATTAAAACAGGAAGTTGTGTATTAGAGGAAAAATCAATAGTAATCTGCCTCCCAATACAGGTTACAATCTAAACATTATAAAAACATATACATCCAAAATTATTAAAAACAAGTCGACGCGGCGTTTCGGTGTTGGGTATATTCACCTTCTTCAGGACAAAAAACTTTCAATCTAAACATAAAAATACAGAAATTAAGATAAAATTTGGGCAAGCTAGCCAGTACTGTGTCTATATAAAAAAAACTATTTCACCACCATATCGATCATTAATTAATTATGCTCATATAGTTTAACTTACGACATGGATACTCGAAAGAAAAACAGTTAATACTTAGGAAATAATTGCGACTATATAAAACATATAATAATAATACTATTGTGTCTATTATAACAAGGTACAGATGCCTCATTTTGAGTCGCATCATTCGCGGTTGCCATGCTTCTATAAAAGAACATAAACTAAATGATTGATAACACCATATCTTGTACCTTAGTGCAGCAATAGGCTATGACTCGTCATAAGCATAGTATTTGGAGGTAGAAAGAATAATCTCCTCTCTTTGTGCAGTATAAAAAGGAACTTCTAAAGTAAAGAGACAACCAAAAGATCATTTCATTAATAATCATCCCTTTTAGATGCGGGTGATATATGCAGGAAAAACCACATGCAGAGAATAATGATATACCTATAAATGGATAGATCCTAAATTAGCACCGTCAGAGCCACCGTATCTCAATGGATGGGGACCGTAAGCTTCTCGGTATGCACTTCTATAAGATAAAAATATAAACCTAAGGCTCAACCATTAGGTGGACTGTGTTACTACAGTAAAAAAAAAAAAGATTTTTTAGGTTGTTAATATAAAGGGAGCTCACCTATGTTGTAATAAGGCCAATAACGTGGGGTTTTATCATCTCCAGCCTCGTTATTTGATGTCCCTGAGTATTGATTCCTCTTTGTATAGGTGGGCACATCAGGTTTAAAATCTACAAAAATGATACAAGTACTATTCAATATTCACCACTCGCTTGTTATGCGACTACTCTAAGCTGCATTGTGAATGGACTAAATAAAATGTATTGGCGTTCCGGATCATTATAGTGCCTCCGTTATGTTTAATAATTCTAGTACACATTGTTACCAATGAGGAATTAATTCTCTGATAAATGTGGTAACATTCAGATTTTTAGGCGCGTAGTGTTCTAGGGGCGGCATTGATTTTAAGTCCTCCCTTTTCTTGCTCAATTCTAGTGATCTGCTGCAAGCCATGAAGTAATCGGCGATATTACATGTTCATGATTGTTGCCCTGAGACAAAAGTCTCAAACGGGACTATAAGAGGTCATCATTAAGACAGGTTTAAGTCATGTTTCGAAATTTAAGAGGATTTAAATCGCAGGGACTTCGTTAATGATTAAGCGCGCTACTGTCACTATGGCGGACATTTTGGGTCGGTATCAGATATGTCGACCCGAAATCAGCAATGAGCATTATTGACGTAGGATCAATAGACACATTCATTAGGATTTGAGTGCAACATTATATATGAATTAAAATAAAATAAAGTGAAATGAGAACACACTACCTTACAGGACGAGTTGCTAAAAGGTGTTTTAAGACTATTGGCTAAGACTATTGGTAATCGGACATCTTAGAATAACTGGATTTCGTATCGCTATGAATGTCTTTGTGCTTTTGCGATTTAAATCCTCTTAAATTTCGAAACATGACTTAAACCTGTCTTAATGATGACCTCTTATAGTCCCGTTTGAGACTTTTGTCTCAGGGCAACAATCATGAACATGTAATATCGCCGATTACTTCATGGCTTGCAGCAGATCACTAGAATTGAGCAAAAATAGGGAGGACTTAAAATCAATGCCGCCCCTAGAACACTACGCGCCTAAAAATCTGAATGTTACCACGTTTATCAGAGAATTAATTCCTCATTGGTAACAATGTGTACTAGAATTATTAAACATAACGGAGGCACTATAATGATCCGGAACGCCAATACATTTTATTTAGTCCATTCACAATGCAGCTTAGAGTAGTCGCATAACAAGCGAGTGGTGAATACTGAATAGTACTTGTATCATTTTTGTAGATTTTAAACCTGATGTGCCCACCTATACAAAGAGGAATCAATACTCAGGGACATCAAATAACGAGGCTGGAGATGATAAAACCCCACGTTATTGGCCTTATTACAACATAGGTGAGCTCCCTTTATATTAACAACCTAAAAAATCTTTTTTTTTTTTACTGTAGTAACACAGTCCACCTAATGGTTGAGCCTTAGGTTTATATTTTTATCTTATAGAAGTGCATACCGAGAAGCTTACGGTCCCCATCCATTGAGATACGGTGGCTCTGACGGTGCTAATTTAGGATCTATCCATTTATAGGTATATCATTATTCTCTGCATGTGGTTTTTCCTGCATATATCACCCGCATCTAAAAGGGATGATTATTAATGAAATGATCTTTTGGTTGTCTCTTTACTTTAGAAGTTCCTTTTTATACTGCACAAAGAGAGGAGATTATTCTTTCTACCTCCAAATACTATGCTTATGACGAGTCATAGCCTATTGCTGCACTAAGGTACAAGATATGGTGTTATCAATCATTTAGTTTATGTTCTTTTATAGAAGCATGGCAACCGCGAATGATGCGACTCAAAATGAGGCATCTGTACCTTGTTATAATAGACACAATAGTATTATTATTATATGTTTTATATAGTCGCAATTATTTCCTAAGTATTAACTGTTTTTCTTTCGAGTATCCATGTCGTAAGTTAAACTATATGAGCATAATTAATTAATGATCGATATGGTGGTGAAATAGTTTTTTTTATATAGACACAGTACTGGCTAGCTTGTCCAAATTTTATCTTAATTTCTGTATTTTTATGTTTAGATTGAAAGTTTTTTGTCCTGAAGAAGGTGAATATACCCAACACCGAAACGCCGCGTCGACTTGTTTTTAATAATTTTGGATGTATATGTTTTTATAATGTTTAGATTGTAACCTGTATTGGGAGGCAGATTACTATTGATTTTTCCTCTAATACACAACTTCCTGTTTTAATAAAACAATATTGTGCAATATTTTTATATTTCATTCTAATGTTTTTTGTGTGCAAATAGATGCTGTACTGTGTTTTTGCCACCGTGAGTTTCACTTCTTAGTCACTACTGTCTTTGTGACTAGAATGCCAGACAAGTGATAGTGATTATAGCTAGACTTTTCTAGATCCACACTTTGGGATCGGGCTGAGATATCTGGTTCTCTTTTGCTTACTCTGATACCGGGACTTTTGTTTTGGCTAGTCTTCAGTATACCTCGTCCCTAATCGTTACATATGGGTACTTCCCTTTCTTGTTTACTTTAATGTTATCTTTAAACAGCCTCCTTACCATTTTCAAAGGAGCAATCTGACAGACCTCCTTTAAATAGCACAGATAGCACTATAGCATGTGGTAGTCTGGGCTTCAACATTTCTATGGGCCAGATGTACGACCGTTTTTTGCAAACAGGATATCAACCCGTTTGCGACTGCAAAAAAGGGTGTTGGTATGTACAAAAGCTATTTTGCGAGTCAGTGATTTGCAAAATAGTGTTTGCAAGTCGCTATTAGGAAGTGGCATGACAAGGGCATCCCTTCCTAATAGCTAGTCAGAATGGTATGTACCATTGTTTTGTGACACTCACAGTTTACCACTACTTCAAGTAGGTGGTAAGCCACTCATAAACTGGGAGGAGTCCCCAGAGGACCCCTTCCTCTTTGTGAATGAATGTGAAAATATTTTTTAAGAGCAGGCAGTGGTCCCACAGACCACTGCCTACTGCTAAAAAATGAAACATTTTTATATGCATCCCGTTTTTCCTTAAGAAAAGCAGGTTGTATTAAAAATAAAGCTGCTTTATTGAAAAAGCAGTCACAGACAAGGTGGTCTGCTGACCCCAGCAGGCCACCATTGCTGCGAATGTTGGCCATTCCCAATGGGTCTTAAATTGCCACCTGCCTCATGAATATTGATGAGGCAGATTATTTGCAACCCCATTAGAAATCGCAAACAATGTCTGAGACACTGTAGTACATTCCATTTTGCCAGTCGGAAAACGTTGTAATTTGCAAACCGCAAAATGGAATGGTCGTACCTCTGGCCCCATGTTCTGAACTATTGATCTACCTTATTTAGGAGGAACCGTTTAGCACTTTTTCAGAAAGTATGTATGAGTAATTTATTTTAGCACGGTCTTGCAGACAATACTTTTCATAACTCTGCACGCTGCATGTGCATTTGCACTAGCAATTTATTTGAGCGAGGTTCTGTAGAATTTTATCTTGATGAAATTGTGCGCTTCTTATATGAATTTACAATATACATTAACATACTGTTCAATGTGAGTGTAACCATAGAAGGATCTTTACATTATTATTTGTGTTAGACATTTAAAGCATCCCTAAAATTGTTTTTTCTTTAATAATAAAAAATAAGCACTATCCTTTCCATTTATAGACTCAGAAGAATCTTCCTTCTGATCATCATTGTACATAAAATAGTTTTTTCTACAACCAGAGAACTTAATGTTGGTATGCATAAACCTGTTTATCAATCTTAATTTCTGTGATTCATTATCTTAATAGCACCTCAAGGTAATATTACTCACTCTAACTTTGCTGTAAACAAGGTGTCACAGCTCAAACGATTTTTCTCGTTTTTTAAAATCCTTACACACTGTCATTTCGAACGGATTCATTGTCATTCTGATCACTATGAAAAGCATGCAGCACTTTTCTGCATAGAAGGTATGGCAGTCCGGCATTTGCTTTTGCCTTTCTTTTTTCCTGGCACTGGTGTCTTTAATCTTTTAGACTTCGGGTTGTTCTTCCTATCTTAGGCTAGAACATTTACATGAGATAAAGATGCCATTCTCAATCATTGTTATGTTGTGTAAAGCATTATATTAATTTATTTGCCATTTTCTCTCTCTTATCATTTCTAATACTCACGATGATCTATCACTTATTATATTGTCACATTTTTGTAATCATATTTACTGAATTGCTGTATTACGATTACAGCATCTATAATCAGTGGCGGCTCCTCCGCTAAGACCGAGGAGCGTCGACCCACTGCTTTAAGCAGAGTCACTAAAGGAAAAATAAAATGATAACATCCCAAAGTTATTATCGTTTAATTCTTTCCTTGTTGCGGCAGCTCTGCGGGTGGGACCGGGCAGGCTGCTCTGCTGACAGAGCAGGGGAGGGGAGAAGTGGTTTGCACTCCCTAAAGTGCGCATTAATGTTTGGCCGGCCCTCTGGGGCCAGACAAACATTCATGCACACTTTGCATGTTCTCCAACCAGGCTGCATTACAGCCTGGGTGGAAAACATGCCCAGGCCCCTATTCCCTGGCAAAGCCCCGAACTACGGCACTCAGACCAAGCACAATGCTGCATTGCAGCACTGTGATTGGCTCAAGGGAGCCTGGGTGCTTACCAATCACAACACTGCATTGCAGTGTTATGATTGGCTCAGGGGGGCCTTGATGCTTCCTGGGTGCTCAGTTCCAGAGACGAGGATGGAGGTAGCGGCGAGACGCGGCGAGATGGTAAGATTTTTTTTATTATTTACCCTCTTTCCTGGCTCCCCCGCCACCCCCGATCTGGGCCTGCCGCTGCTGCTCGTAATATTATATTTTAACCCTGAAGAAGCGACAGATGTCATGAAACACGTGTTGGCCTTTGAAATAAAATTCTCAGAACTTAATGAATAAAATAAAAAAATTCTATCTCTATTCAGGATTTCTTGATTATTAAGATTCTTACTGAGCTATCAGATTGACCTCAAACACAGTCTGTTCAGTTTATTGCTTATTAGAACATTGGAATGTGGAGCACTCCATTGTAGACAATGGAGTGCTCCATGCTTCTACGAGACGGTAAAGGCCCGCAGAGCAACATTCCAATGTTTTGCAAAAGCCTCTCGAAGCTCGAGGAGATTTAAATCCCCTCGAGCTTCGAGAAGCCTTTGTTTAATTTATTAGAACATTCTGCCCTCTAGTGGCAGAATATTCGAATAGCCTTATAGCCCTTCGTAGCAGGGCTATACCGCTATTAAAGTCCGGCTGCTTTTGTTAAAGTCCCTCGCCTTCGGCTCGGGCCTTTAACGCTGCAGCGGCCTTTAATAGCCGGTATAGCCCGCTACGGCGGGCTCTAAGGCTATATGCCGTACTGAAGGGATTTGTCCTGTAAGTTTTTTCTTAGGTCAGCGTTAAACCATTAGAGAGCCTCCTTTCCCCTCCCCTGCCTTGCAATAAACAGCTTTGCATATAATTGGTTCACTTTTGTGTAATGGCACAGGGAGGTAAAAATGGAATAGTATAAAGGCATTTTAATTACCAGTAGGTAAGATTAATTCATCCATTACTTTTTTGTCTCTAATTAAGTGGCCCACCTGAACTCCTTATGCAATAGGAGCTCAAGCTTGACCTTTAATATGACCCAACAAGGTCAAACATCTCTTGAGTTGATTGTGTTCCTGTTTATAGGAGCAGTAGCCTAGCAGTTTGTATTGCACTTCTCCTGTAGATTGAGCGCCAAGACTGATTTACATATGGTTGGTCCCCTTCTGCAATGGCGCAGATGAATCACTGAAAAAATATCGAGGAGCTAAATATCGACCAACAAAAATATCGGTGAAAAAATATCGATTACCAGAATATCGAATTCCTATTTACAAACAGGTACGTACAAAAATATCGAATCCTACATATCGTTGTAAATAATAAAGTTTGCTAAAATATCGACTTTTTTAAATGTCTTAAAAGTAATGTAAAATTAATGAAATAATAAATATAATTAAGTAAAACATACTTAAAAATACTTAAATAACCTTAAAATTAATAAATAATAAATGTAAGTTAAGAAAAAAATAAACGTGCATTTTTATTTTTTATTACATATATATTTACCTAATAATATTAAAAAACAATCAATATTTTTTAATAATTAAATGTTAAAACATAATTTTAAATATAATTACATATATATATATATAAACCTATAAAATTAATATAAAAATAAATTATATATAATAAGTTAAAACAATGAAATTAATTTATTAAAACATTTATATTTTACACTACATTAAATATAACAATACTGAAAAGATTGCATAGCATAAAAGATAAAATTACTATTTCGACTCCAACAAGTGGTACAGTACGGAACGTGTTGCATAGCGGGAGGGTAATAATTACTATATTAACACTCCAGTGAGTGCAACAGTGGGGAAAGCGTTGGATAGCGGGTGGGTAAAAATTACTATTCCCACTCCAGTGAGTGCAACAGTAGGGAAAGCGTTGCATATTGGGAGGGTAAAAATTACTATTCCCACTCCAGTGAGTGCAACAGTAGGGAAAGTGTTGGATAGCAGGAGGGTAAAAATTACTTTTCCCACTCCAGTGAGTGCAAAAGTAGGGAAAGCGTTGGATAGCGGGAGGATAAAAATTACTATTCCCACTCCAATGAGTGCAACAGTAGCGAAAGTCTTGGATAGCAGGAGGGCAAAAATTACTATTCCCACTCCAGTGAGTGCAACAGTAGGGAAAACGTTGGATAGCAGGTGGGTAAAAATTACTATTCCCACTCCAGTGAGTGCAACAGTAGGGAATGCGTTGGATAGCGGGAGGGTAAAAATTACTATTCCCACTCCAGTGAGTTCAACAGTAGGGAAAGTGTTGGATAGCGGGAGGGTAAAAATTACTATTCCAACTCCAGTGAGTGCAACAGTAAGGACATTGTTGGATACTGTAGGGGAATAATTTAATATACCCACCCCTGCAATATAATGAACATTAATTAACAATTAATAATTTAATTAAAAAAATTAATTTACCTCTTACCATTTTCCCCTATAAGCATTAGCTACAATATTGTAACATATTAATAAATTAACATAATTAATTAACAGTTAATTAATTAACTAATTACAATTAACTATATCATTAATAACAATCAAATATAAATTAATTCACACAATTAACACTATAAAATAACTTTAAAAAATTATAATATAACAAATAATAAAAATTACATTAAAACTAAATTACTTCCTACCCTACTCCGCTATCAACCCTCAACCCACTGATAAAAAAGTACACAGTTAACATATTTACAAATTAACTGTTAATAATTAATATCTAATTAATTACCAATTAATAAAAAAATACACAATTAACATAATTACCAATCCATTATTAATTGTTAATCAATTTATAATTAATTTGTAATAAATTAATTAACTTAATTAACAATATAAAGTATTACATATTAAATGAATAAGTAATAAAATAATTAATTAACTAATTTCAAATAAATTACTTCCCACCCTATTCCCCTATAAACCCACAACCCGCTGCAGACTTAAATTAAGCAAAAAATATTTAACATATAATTAATTAATTCTAAATAATTCTAAAAATATATATTATAATTAAATCACTTCCCACCCTATTCCCCTATAAACCCACAACCCGCTGCAGAACTAAATTACACAAAAATTTATTAACATAAAATTCATTACTTTTACAAAATTCAAACATACATTACAAACATAATACATGCTTTTAACACTAACACTTAAAACACAAAAAAAAAAAATCGATATTACTAACTTCGATATTGTGGAAATCGATATTTCTTACCTGCATTCTGATATTCTGCGCCACTATATTTTTGCAATTCGATATTCTGTCCATTCGATATAAAAAACTCGATATTCCGTCCAGTCAATATTTTTTTTCTCGATATTATGACTAGTTACCGGCGCAGATATGCTAAAATCTTGGGTTGTTAAGCTGTGGGATAGAGAGGTCACAGTCTCGATGTAATCAAAAAGTGAGTTCATTCGAGGCTCAAACAACCGCAGTAGAAGAGACTGCCACTGGCATAGCAGGAATCATGCCCCTTTCTAAATTGGACATAATGAAAGTAATTACTGCACAACTCTTTCTAATGAGTTATTAGACTCAAAAGTATAATGACTTTTCTCGCTTAGGTGACTCACCCCAGTTGCACTTGCACACTGCATTTTCACAGCCCTGCTTTTTTAACAAGATACATTTTGGACATAAAAGGTGCCACCCCCCCAAGTTATTCTTCTGTCCTGATAAGACCTCTAGATTAGGTTAGGGGTCGAAACGTCATCAACAATTTACTTGCAAATAAACTCAATGCCATTTCCAGAATCATCCAAAACACAGGCGATTTGTGGTCTGTTATAATGGGTAAAACGTTTTGAGTTGCATGTATATTAGCACACAATTCTTTGCTCACTGATTATTGCTCACCATGCATTGCAGCGTTGTGATTGGATTAGGAGAGTCTCCGTCATTTCTTCTCTTCCTGGCAAGTCTGGAACCAAGAAGCTTCCTGGTTCCAGACTTTCCAGGAAGAGAAGAAATGACGGACAGATGGCAACCGCGGAAAAAGGTAAGAGTTTTTTTTGTTGTTTTTTTATTTCTCAAAACCCCCATTCCACCAACCCCGTTCACTGCCAGCTGCCACTACTAATTAGAATCTGTAATTTGGTATTGCATATTTACTGTTCACAGTGATTGCCCTACGTATAATTTATAATTGTTTGAATGAGATCCGTGTGAACCATTGTTCCTTAAATAATGATATACCCAGGTTCACACAGGTGTAAGGTTGCTCTTGCTGTTTATAATCATTTTGTTACTTTTAGGCAACTTTCCACCGCAGAATAACTTTTGCTCTGGAAAATAAATAATTTTGTTACTTTTAGGCAACTTTCCACCGCAGAATAACTTTTGCTCTGGAAAATAAATAACCAGTCAACACTTTGTGCTTGTTTGGTGACTGTGCACTGATGCAGGATAAATACCAAAGTTTAAAAAAGTGAAAACCTCAGAATTTCCTAAAAAGCATGCTCTCATGTTGCTCTACACTTTTCTAGTGTTTTGATTGGGATGTAGTGCCCTCTGCGGTTCATCCCACAGCCATGAGCCATCCGGACTTTAATTCTCCGCATAGTGTCGGTACCTCCTGAGGTTCCATCTCTCTATCCATTGCCTTGCCTCTCTGTTATTCACACCTGACATTACAACAACGTTCACATTGAAAAGGAACAGGCCATACTGACCCCACTCAACTGAAGCTGCATTATGCTCCTCTCCAGGCGGCTACAGGCCTCTTCCTATATAAAAACTCTCTACCTAGCTTCCTTTTCAACAGTAGCAAAATGCAATGTAGTACAGGAGATGACCTTTGCTTGCTTTGTTTTGTGCCCATTAAGAATCGAAAATAGGAAGGCCCCTTTACCGCCTCAGGTTGCTGCTTGGAACGGGCAGTATACAATGCACAGGCGCTGCTGAATGTGTCCTAGTGTCAGCAAACTACACCGGGACAAATTCAGCATATTTCACTGGGTCCAGTTCAGATCCTGGGCTCAGCTCAATAATAGTTGTTGAATCCAGGATCCAGCGAGATCCTCCTTATTTACTGAACTGGGCAGCAGGGAAGCAACACTTCATTGCGAACCTCTCCATGCTCCCATGAAACAGCTCATGGGCAGCATCTCGATACCCGCTGCATAGAAAAATAGCCCTTTACAACGCATGCTTTTTCTGCGCGGTATTTCACAACGCGGTTGTTACAAAGACCGCGTTGTTACCAAGCAATGCCATTACTACGCAAGTCATTACATCGACTTGCAGTAGTTGGCCCCCTTACATTAGAAATTTATAATTTACTATTCCAACTCCAACCTACATAACAGTAGGGAAGGTGTTGGAATAGTAAACTATACTATTCCTTATGTTAGAGCGCCATCTACTGCAAGTCGATGTAATGACTTGCGTAGTAATGGCATTGCGTGGTTACAACGTGGTCGTTGTAACACCCGCGTTGTGATTGCATCGCAGTGTAACTTTCGCAATGTAAAGGTTGTTTCCTTCTGCATAGAGATCAATGTATTTGACGCAAGGCATTAAATGAAGATATAGAAATGATGGTGCTCACTGTCCAGAGTACCTGTTGCTTGCGAAAAGTGCTTGTTCTCTCCCATTGAGAACTAAATTTAATAATGCTTTGGGCCAGGTTTGCATACCATTTGCAATGAAAACCAGACCAGACACAAAGGGGCTGATTACGATGTCGGGCGGATCGCCACCGCCCGTTTGGCGGTGGTGATCTGCCCGAGATTTCCCTCCGCCCTCCACCCATTTCCCCCCGCCATATTAGTATGGCGGGGGGACCCCGGCAGATGGAAATACCGTCCGCCGGTTTTCTGCCAGTCGACTGGGCAGAAAAGGGGCTGGATATGGTGGCGGTGTCTGCTAGACACCACCATCCATATTAGAATGGGCAGCAGTGCAGGGCTTTCCATGGCGGAGACCCCGTCATGGAAAGCCAGGTGAATTTTGCTTTCAGGGGCCCATTGCGGGCCCTCAGGGTATTGTGGGGGTGGGGGGTGCACATCATTGTCATGGACAAGGTGGCAGGCACCGTACGGTGCCTGTCACCTTGTGCATGACAATGCACAACATGCATTCCCAGCATTGTGGCGGGCGCTGCTGTGAGCACCGCCCGCCACAATGCTGGGAATAGAGGATGCCACGGTGGCATCCTAATTGCCTGTGCAGAATCGCCGCACCACTGGCGGCCGGTCCCAGCACCGCTAGGGTGGCGGGCGGACAAAAGTCCGCCCGCCATCCTTATCGGCCCCAAAGTGTTTTGCTTGGAATTTACTGGATTTGCGTGGGATAGTTTTCCAAAGTAACAGAAATCTGCACTATACATGGCTTTGCGTTACTTTGTATCAAGTGGGCATTCCATGGATGGCGCCTGGATGTTGGAATACATGTACATGAAAATAATTAAACACTATTTTCAATACCATTGCAGGTTGGCCAGGCGTTGCTATCTTTCATTTTATTTGTTATTGCAGGCATATGTCCACCTTTTTTAGGATGCCATCATTTTTTAACTCTTATTATTTTCATTTATCCTGCATATGTTGTTGAGTTTGTATCATTTTTATTGTGGTTGTGTAAGTGGGTAAATGCAAGAATGAGTAAACAGAGCAGTACAAACTTCCAAAGCAGGATCGTACTATGGAATAAGGACTAAACAAATATCACCACATAGAAATATTGACACCACCATATCGTAGTCCAAAATATTGAAAATGCATTGACCCTATGTGAAATACCAAAATATTTAAAAGCCAAATATCATTAATAAAAATATAAAAAGCTAACATCAAGATTCAAAATATTGCAAACCGTAATATTGACAGTCCTATTTTTATTATTACACATCATAAACTTTAGACAGCCCACAATATCAACATTAAACTATATCAATATACAAAGAACTACAACTTTAAAAATGTTACAAACACGCTTTTAATACAACAATATACAAATCAAGCTACTTATCAACCTTTACATTATGGTGCCGATTCTGACCTGGGTCAGAAAGCACTCCAACCGAGCCGGATCCGGAGTGTTTTTTGACTGAGCCGGAGTCCTGCAGTCCGACCGAGCAAGTACTATGCGGCCGTATGCTGCCAGACTCGGTTCGGTCGGACTCCCATAGAAGTCAATGGGAGCCGGTCGTACGACGCGTACATGGGCTCCCATTGACTGAATGGGTACGTCTCGCGCAAGGGCGCCCCCTACAGTGGGTACGCGTCGGTGCCATCCGCACCGTACATGCCTGTGTTGGGGGTACCCTTGGGTCTCCCCCTGTGTCCGAGTCGTAGGGCTGCGGCTGACAGGGGGTTCGACGCGGACCCCCAAAGGCAACGACCCGGACGTTTTGCGAGCCAGACACTCCGGCTCACACAGGCTGTCTGATGCGTGCATCGTACTGGCTCGGTCGTAAATGGCATCCATTGCACGCCACGGTTAGCTTCCGACCGAGACATACGAAGCGGTTCGGACCCGGAAACGACTCTCTGTGAATTTCACGTAGCTCGCATCGTACTTGCTCGCTCGTACAGCTGTACGAGTCGGGTGGAAAACACGCGTTCGGCTCGTAGTTGTTCCAGCCGGATCGCGTTTGGTGCCCTTCCGACCCGGATCGGAATAGGCCCCTATGTAGTAAAAAAATCAAATACACTAATCAAATCAAATAATCATATAATCAAATTGCAATAATTCAACAAAAAGTATTGAATAATAAAAACAGTTTATTAATTTTACAGTTTAAAGAACTACCAAAAATTAAAAAGCTCCCTCACTGAACTGTACTCTCACTGATGCATGAGCAGTTCAAACACACTTGCATTTAAGAGTTCACTCATGGTCTCACTTTCTAAAAATTGTGTTATTTTTAATTACTGATGGAGTGACTTCATTCTGGCTTTTCATTTTTACTGCCTTGCTCTAGTAAACCTGTCGATCAGATAAAGTCAGGCTCCCCATCATGTGTGCAGAGGGGCAGGCATCTGTTGGGTAAGGAATAGGATGAACTTTGAGTAGATTCATGAATTGCTACTGTTTGGTTCACTATTGACAATGGCCTCCCACCTACACTGACACAGTAGCCCATTTTATGTATTGTTTTAGAACAATGGTCTTCACACTTTTTGATGCTGTGGCCCCCCACAAACATAGGGCCTCCAGAATGGCAAAAATATTTTCTGAAATGTTAAATACTGCAAGCAAGATTAAAAACGTTATTGGGGCTTGAGGGCACACGACCTAACAAGTACATAGAAAACAGGTTTGCAGCACTACTTTTTAATTTTTCACACTAAGGGCCTGATTTGATAACATTTTGTGCTGTGTTTGCATCACAACAGTGATTATTTACTTTCCAGCGCAAAACTAATTTTGCACTGGAACGTTGCCTTTGCATTACTTAGCATCAAGGGGGCCTTTCTGGGTGTTCTCATGCAGCCACCCATGCTTTTAGACACATAACCCGATCTACCAACAGTGACAGTGTTTTGCATCAAATATTAACACCATTAAAAAGCAAGCAGTAAAAGTAGAAATGTTTTCATTTCTCCTTTCTTTTCCGACTTTGCATGTGTGCCGCAGTGTACAGCACACACACAAAGTAGGAAAGGTTTTTAAAGTCATCTTGGCATAGTATTTTGTACTGGAAGGGAACTCTTGAAGTATAAAACCTAAGCTAGACTCACGCACACACGCTTGAACTATGGCGTAAAGGTGTGTGGGTGTGGCGCTCGGCAGCAACATTCTGTGCCAGGTTTAGGGAGTGGGAGGCATGTGCTATATCTCTGTAGATATGGTGCTCTCCTGCTCTCTCCTTATGCAACGCAGTGTCCCATTTGTGGCTGCTGCACTGTGTTGCATAAGAATTTAGTAAATCTGGCACCTAACGTATGCAGGGTAAAATATGACAAGCAAGTCAGACACTTCAAAGAACATCACAGGGTAGAGGGACTTATTTAAAGCATTTTTTATGTCCCTTTTCTCTTACAGTAATTTCCATATGCAAGTAGAAAAACTGTAGGCAAAAGAGCCGAAATGTGTAAAAGGATTCAAAGAAAGTTTTTGAGAAATGTATGTTCATTCCTTCTTTTAATTTAACCACATCATCAGATTTAGTAGGCAACGGGCACCATTTCATTTAGGGCATCTCGAGCAAGAAATTGCATTTAACCAAAAGCACTATGCATTCTGAAATTCTTTAGCCTTGATTACACCTCATGCCTCCTTCTTTCCCACCCTACACTTCCTGTCTCTTTATCTCATAAATACCAGGGCTGCCTGGCCTTTATTACACCTCATGCCTCTTTCTTTACCACCCTACACTTCCTGTCTCTTTATCTCATGAATACTAGGGCTGCCTGGTCTTGATTCTACCACATGCCTCTTTCTTCCACCACCCTACACTTTTTGTGTCTTTATCTCATGAATACCAGGGGCTGCCTGGTCTTGATTACACCTCATGCCTCTTTCTTTACCACCCTATACTTCCTGTCTCTTTATCTCATGAATACTAGGGCTGCCTGGTCTTGATTCTACCACATGCCTCTTTCTTCCACCACCCTACACGTTCTGTGTCTTTATCTCATGAATACCAGGGCTGCCTGGTCTTGATTCTACCACATGCCTCTTTCTTCCACCACCCTACACTTTCTGTGTCTTTATCTCATAAATACCAGGGCTGCCTGGCCTTTATTACACCTCATGCCTCTTTCTTTACCACCCTACACTTCCTGTCTCTTTATCTCATGAATACTAGGGCTGCCTGGTCTTGATTCTACCACATGCCTCTTTCTTCCACCACCCTACACTTTCTGTGTCTTTATCTCATGAATACCAGGGCTGCCTGGCCTTGATTACACCTCATGCCTCTTTCTTTACCACCCTACACTTCCTGTCTCTTTATCTCATGAATACTAGGGCTGCCTGGTCTTGATTCTACCACATGCCTCTTTCTTCCACCACCCTACACTTCCTGTCTCTTTATCTCATGAATACCAGGGCTGCCTGGTCTTGATTCCACCTCATGCATCTTTCTTTCCGGCCCTACACTCCTGTCTCTATCTCCCTCTTGCAGATTCTTTTTCATCCCTCCTTTCCTCTCGTCGTCACTGTTTTCCATCTTTTTCTTTGCTTGTTCATTTTTGCCTTTCTCTCTCTTGATCTAGATCAACATTTCAGGATGTAGAAAAAGCCCTGGTCCCCACAAATGAGTGTTGATGCCCACCACCTGCAACCACTGGCACAAGTTAAGCACTGTACATTGTTCCCCAAGCATAGCCCGGCCCCCAATCATCTCTCAACACTTCTGGAAACTTCTCATGGAACTAATTAATCTGGCTAAGATATGAACAAAAAGGGCTGCTGATAAACTACACTTTACTCTGCAATTAGGCTCTGCCTTGGGTTTCCGTTTATGAACAGAAATAAATCATCAGGATTGCTCACTACCATCATATCTGTGTCAGGAAAAACCTTCTATGAAGTCAATGACTCACCAGGTTAATTGCTTTTCCCCTGGGTATGTCTCAAAAATATGATTTATATTCAACTGGTTGTCGTCTTGTATTGTACTCTTCACACTCGGTTGGTTACCATGTCAAATAATAAATGCTTAGCATTTACACGGACCACATTTCCGAAACGAAGATAATTCAGCCAATGTTTTATTAATGTCGTAATTACCAGCAAGCCCTAATAGCCTTCTCCAATCTTGCCTGTAATGTCTTATTGCGCCCAGGGCTGGCTTAGGTGGGGTTGAATGGTCAAATGTCTGCAGTGTTCACATTGCAGTAAAACCAAGCACTGCTCCTGCAATGCATTTTACCCTCGTTTTAGATCTTGCTGGACCAGGCCCTTCTGAGGGGCTTTCCCTAAAATGTTTTGGGTTTTTTCCTCCCCGTTTGTGCTGATTCTCTTTTCATGGCCCTAGGACTCTGTGCGCGTTCCCACTGTAATGCAGAGTGAAAGTGTGCGCACCCTTCCTACACTTGCTTACCTGATTGGTTATATCTGCAGTACCTGTAAATACCCTGTAAAAAGGTACACCACATACCCAGGGCAGGTGCTGCACTGGCTAATGGTGGAAAGCAGCAATAATTGTACCACCCACCAGAATAGCCTTTCAAACATGTCTCAAGCCTGCTATTGCAGGCCTGTGGATGCCCAGTTGCATCTATGCTCAGGTTGGTGTTTCTAACTCATTAGCCATCCCTGAGTGGGCCTTCCATTACCACTAGAGCACCCCTAGGGTAAGCCCTGAGAGGTGGAGCAAGTGGTAGGCAAAAGGCAGGGCAGGTACACATGGGTGTTTCAAGCCCATGTAGTGAAGAACCGAATATATGCCTTTTTTTATGGCATGCCTTTACAACGCATGCCATAACAACGCGGTCGTTACAACGACCGCGTTGTTATTTCACATACTGTTACAACGCAAGTCAAAAACACAACTTGCTTTTAGGGGGCGATGGATGTTGGAATAGTATAATTTACTATTCCAACTCCTGTCTGTGCGGACACTAGGGAAGGTGTTAGATTTTAAATCCAACACCTTCTGCCCCCTAATGCAAGTCGTGGTTTCGACTTGTGTTGTAACGATATGCATAATAACAACGCGGTCGTTGTAACAACCGCGTTGTTATGGCATGCGTTGTTTGGCATGCGAAGTAAACGCTGTTTACCGAAGAACCCCTACATGGGTTCTCCCTACCTATGAGGTCGGCTCTTTCCATGGGACAACACTGGGCTTTGCTCATTCTCTTTTAGTGCCCATGGGCTCTGGGCACTTTCCCACTGTAAATGCAGTGGGAAGGTGTGCGCGCCCTTACTGCACATGTTAAAACATGTTTTAAGCCTGCCCTTGCATGCCTGTGGGTGCACACTGCCACCTATGAGGTTTTTAAACATGTGTCAAGGCTGACATTGCAGCCTTGTGTGTGCGCAATTGCACTTATGCTCTGGTTGTTCTTTCTAAATCACTGGCCAATCCTGAAGGGGGCCTTTCACTACAACTAGATCTCCCCTGAGGTAAATCTTAAAGGGGTGAAGCAAGTGGTAGGTGAAAGGCAGGGCAGGTCCACATATGTGTTCCCTGCCCAGGTAGTGAAGAATACCCAAGTGTGTTTTCACTCCCTATGAGGATTGTTCTTCCCATAGATTAACATGGGGGAATGGCTAAAATTACTTTGAGCTGCAATAGTGCAACACTGGAGCAGCCTTATAAGGTTTCCTATCATTAGATTCACAATGACAATTTACCACATACTGTGGTAAAGAGGGATGTGTCATTATTAGCTTAGAAATGCCACTTCTAGAAAGTGTGCATTCCTCTGCTCTAAACCCCTTTGTGTGCCTTTTAGTTTGACTCCAGTCCACACTGGAGGCTGGGGGAGCACATCTGTGCATTCCCCAGAAACAGCTATAAACACTGGGCATGCAACTAGAATGACACACTTCTGCCATTTGATGGCCTGACTGGATAGATTGAAGGAAGAGGTTTTGATACTTGGCCTCTGGGAAGCCAGATCATGGCCCCACTAAAGATTAAGATCTGCAGTCCACGGCCCATGGCAGACAGATCTGAAATTTAGGGGAGACATCTGTGGTTCAAAGGGAAACTCTCTGAACCACCCCCAACTTCAAAGGCACACTACAGAATAACTACTGGTGCCACATTTCAGCAGGGTGGAGATACACTTGTGAGGGCATGGGACCAGAGATCCTGGAACTGCGTGCTGCAGACCACTTGAGGAATCTGTTGTGCACAAGGAAGATTACTGCCATTGAAGGGACTGTGCACCTTTCCTGAATAGTGGCTGGCCTGGGTTGACTGCCTGCTGCCGTTTGGCGCCCTGAATTGTGCTCTCAAAGGGCATGTTGGCTTGCCCCCTGTTTTCTTAAGGAGGTCTCAGGGACCTCAAAGACCTCCCGCGCAGGACCCACACCATCTCCTTGTGACATCTAGAGAGCAGTGCCCTCTAAAGTGCCCACTTCATCTGCTGGATCTAAATTGTTAGCACGGTGTGAGCCTGGAATTAAGTATTGTGCCTCGAGATCAGATTGGCTTGTGCGGAGCCCCAAAAGTACTGACCTTCTCTAACAAGTGTGGCCCCTACATCGTGGGGCCGCTCGTGCATAAGCGTCTTGTTGGTGATGTGTAGATTCACCGGTTGCGGAACCCCACGTGGCTCACTTCATCGATCTGTCTTTTTTGACAAGCCGATTGCATGCTCATTGCGTGTGGTGTCTGATTCACAGGTTGCGATCCTCATAGGTGAAGGGCTTCCTATAGTAGTGCCTCATTCTACCTCATGCAGCACTGCTGAACTTGTGCCTGTGTGTGTGACCGGCATTGGCTGGTGCGACCCATACTAATGCACACCAGACGTTGTGCCTCATTTCGAGGGAGGTGCGGAATTTGCAACTCTTACTTGTGTGACTGGAATTGTCTGGTGCGACCTGCATCAATGAGCACTAGACGTTGTGCCTAATTTCCAGGGAGGTATGGAATTTGCAACTCTTCGTTGTTGGTGACCGGATTTGTCTAGTGTGACCCTTATCACTGCGCACCAGACATTGTGCCTCATTTCCAGGGAAGTACGGAATTTGCCGTTCTTCATTGTGTGTGACTTGAATTGTGTGCTGTGATTCGTATCAACGCGCACCACACGTTGTACTTCATTTCCAGGGAGGTGCAGAGGAGCAGGTTTGTTTTTCCATTGTGCCCAGATTGCCTGGTTGCTACTTTGTGGAACGTATGTCTGATGTGGTGCTTTCTTCTTCCGAGAGGCTCCCCTGCTTCATCTTCCACTCATCGATTATTCCTTTTGTGTGCTCAGTGTGACGGACCGACTGCCCTCTCCTCACCCGGCCTCAACAATTTAGTGTTGCGAGGTAGTATTGCCTGGATGAGGACTGGGTGGTGAGAGTAGTTTACTGGGCTAAAGAACGCTTCAAGGGACCCCCGTGCTTCACAGAACCAGGCTTCTGCTGGAAGGCACAGTGTGGAATCCTTTGATTGAACAACTATCGCCTTCAGCCCGCTTCTGCTTAACATACCATGGGTGAACTTCCTGAGTAGTGGCCAAACCCCCATTTGTCGACTGCTGCCTAATCAGCCCTGCTACCTAACCCCACGTTTTACCCTGGGATGCTGACTAATTGTGACTCTGACTGGCTGCGAATTGTCTAGAATCAGGGGGATGTTTATTTTTTTTTTACTCCAGCCTGTGGGTGTAGGATAGTCGGTGTTAGCTGAATGGTGGAGGAGGGCTTGGGCCACGGGGTCTGCACGTGCATTATCAACTGGCCTGCCAGATATCAGTTGTACCGCATTACGGTGCTAGGTGCGTGTGTGCGAGTGCTCTCCATACGGACCTGCCTGATATCCATGGCAATGCGTATCAGTGCTGAGTGAGTGTGTGGGATGGATTTCCTGGTATTAATTACAGTGCATGGCAGTGTTGCTTTACATGTTGATTCCCTGCCAAAAGAATACTACATTTGGCATTGGTTTTACCCATGTGGCCTTGGCTCACGGTGCTGTTTAAAAGTGTTGTAATCATTTGTGTGCATACATTTCTGATAATGTTGTGATCTGGGGTGCACCCTATAACTGTGCGGTTTATTGGATTATAATAATTGCCAGGATTGGCCTCATTCTGATAATGTTTCACACTGCATAGGGGTGCTGGGGGTAAATTAGGATTTCTCCTAAGTGTGAATATAACTGATGTCATTTTTACAATGTTGGGCCTAGTCCGGCTAGTGACATTTCCAAATGTGCTCTATGCCCAGAAATACATGATGTTCATGTTGTGTTAATTAATGTGTGTTGAATACAAACTTTATTTACGCACACCATGTGTGAAGTCTCGTTTGTGACACTCAGTCTATTTATTGTGTGAGTGTGCTGTGCCAATGCTTTACACATTCCCTCTGTGATAAGTCTGACTGCTCAGTGGCCAGCTACCCAAGGGTAAGCGCGGGTTACACAGTGAGTGTAGCCACCCACCCTTGACAGGAGTGGTATGTTCTGCCTAGCGTTGGGCACTGCCTCACCCAACCAGGAAGTGCCAGTTCCAACAGATCTGCACTGAGAAGTGAGCCCTGTATTTCTAGCCTCAGGTTATGCTTCAATGCAATAAATAAGCTTTTCACCCCAGTACAGCCATGCTGGTAAAATGAGTGTGGCCTGGGGAGTTCAGGATTTTATATATGCACATGGGGATATATTTGGTACTGAAAGTGCACATGTGAATTTTATGTCTGTGTGTGTGAACAAGTGTTCCTGCCAAGCACTGTTTAACTTTTGAAGTGGGATTAAAGAGAAATATACATTTTCCATCATGTGCTTCTACTCCCTCTCTGCTGGCTTGCATACAGACACAGAAGAGGCACAATCCAGTGTGTTTTTTAACATGCTTTGGGATGTTCCAGGTGGTAGCATCTATTTATCCAAATGTAGGATTCTTTATACATTTTGGTATAAAACGTTTGAATCTGAATACATGTCAATTAGATTTTGGTCCAAAAGTATATTCATTAAAGCAATTCAAATTTCACTTGAGTTGAGTCTCTTATGCAACTGTGCCTGTGACACAACGCAAAATGATGGGGTTCACTTGTAGAATGTGCTGAGGGGACCCTGAGTTTCCCATACCTCACAAATATCCATTGGCCTTGACCTGAATGGGTATCCCCGAAAGGTTGTGAGCCCCTTAAAAGGATGAGAGACTCCCTGCGCAGCAGGGGCTTCAGTGGCCCACGTTACGCCCCTGAACTACGTATTCCACTATTAGGGGCTGTGGCTGAAAGGGCTGAGAGTTACTAGCTAAAAGATGCACATAGGAAGGCCCATGAAGCTGCTCATTAGCACACACTACTGGCTCCAAGGCCGGTAGATGGCATCTCTAATGCCACTGACTGAGGGATGACCCTGCCCTTGACAAAGCACATCAAGAGGATTAGGGATATCACAGGAAGTGATGCGTGAACTACAATGGAAATATAAGGGAGAGTGGCAACAGAGCTTAGCAGAGATACACCAACTATTTTGAGAATACTACACTGCTGAAGAAATGGTCAGTGGCAGCTCGCTCTTATGGGCTTTGGAGTTCTCCTTCCTGCACAAATCAATCATCCCTGCTACGCAGGCACCCCTGCACCATGGTGCAAGGGTACCCCTGAGGAAGGCAATTGTGGCGCAGTGCAGAGAAAAGCACAGGGATGCATCATATTGCTGCAAATATGATGCATCCCTGAACTTTCCTAATGATGCAGCTTGGCGTAGCACGATGGCTTGCAGCACCGCACTGCATCATTTTCTAGTAAATATTCCCCTCAGTCTCTCTTCCTTCTTGCGTGTACTGCTAGGCAAGGAATTTCATAGTTTAAGGACGATAGATGCAGGCATACATCCGACCACCACTTTTCGCCTTCTTAACCGTAGGGGTCACCAGTTGACATGAGGCAGCAGATCGCAAAGTCCTGTTAGGAATGTAGGGTGGCATCAGTGGTGTAACAGCCGAGGAACCTCATTGGGTAAAGCTTGATGGGCCATGAAGAGGACTTTAAGCTGAATCCTCTGTTTGACAGGAGCCAGTGCAGGGAGGCCAACAACACAGAGTGGTGCTTTGGGGTCTTTCACAGAGCGTGTGCCACTGCATGTTGTATCACCTGCAATCTTCTTACAACATATTTAGAGATTCCAAGATAGAGGTAACTGCCGTAGACCAGAAGCGACAGACCTAGTTCCTAAACCACGAGCCTTCGTGAGGGAAAGGTAAGAACTCTGGATGCCAAAACAATCAAGCACTAGTTCCCGCCCCTGCGCATCCAAAGTGAGTTTGTTCACCAGCCAGATGCCCAGATTTCATTCTGCTGTTTTAGGAGTGGGGTGACTGCCTCAGGAATCAGACCAGTGATTAAAGTCCTTGCCAACCAAAATTACCTCGGTTTGGAAACCTGTGACTGTTCAAACCTCAGCATTCAGTCTCATGCTTCAATGCTGCTAAAGTGCTGTCCAGAGGGTCAATGAGAACCAGGAGCTGAGGCAGGACCTGTGCGGGCAGCGAAATAAGGTACACAGAAAATACATCTTTCAAGTTTCAAGCGTTGTGTGAGTGTGTGAGATAAGAGACAGAGAGATAGAGAGAGTGTGTGTGTGTGTGTATGTTATGTATGTGTGTGACAAAGCGAGGAGTGAGAACAATAAGGGAGAATGATCGAGAGAGCTGTTTGAGTAGGAGTAAATGAGAGAGTGCAAGCGAGTGTGAGTGAGAACATATGAGTAAAAGTGAATGCAAGTAAGTGTGAGCGAGAATAGGTGCATGCAAATGAATGATTCAGAATAAGTGACAATGAGGGAGTGAGAGTAAGAGTGGGTGCAAGTGAGTGCAACTGAAAGTGAATGAGTGAGTTCAAGTGATTGAAAGTGAATGAGTGAGCGAAGAATGAGTGAGAGCGAGTGTTAGTGAGTGATGATGAGTGAGCATGGGGAGTGATAGTGAGGGGTTATGTATGTGAGTCTGACAAAGGCCCTACAACACTGAAGGTAATTCTCGTCTTACACAACCACTGATGGCACAATGCTCGTGATGGCATACTGGAGGTTATTCTTAGCATACTGGGCATCTGTGGCAAAATAATGGCATTTGCATATTTGTCTGGACACCCATAGTATAGTGCTGACCTTGGCATACTGCAGGTAATTCCTGGTTTAGCAGGCATTGTTGGCCAAAAAACGGGCACTGGCATTCTACAGGTCATTTTCGGTTTACAGGGCACCCAGGGAAGAATGCTGCCTCTGGTACACTGCAGGAATGTCTTGGTGCATCAAGCACTGGTGCAATAATGCTGGCACCGACACATTGGGGCAGTTCTTGGTCTATGAGAGGACAAACATGGCAAATGGGAGGGTTGTAACCATGACTAACTGCTGGCCCTGACATAGTCGAGGTAACTTCTGACATAAGGGCCACCCATGGTATATGAACATAATCAATGACAACATGTTGGCATTGGCATATTGCTTAAAATTATTGACGTAATGGGGCACCCATGGCATATGAGCGACACAAATGACAAAATGCTGGCCCTATGCTTTGAACTATGTGGCACTATTTCACATTTTGAAAACAATTAGAATCAATTCCTTGGGAGGCTCAGGGTCAATCGGTTTGGTCGCCAAGAAAGGACTTGCACATTCAATGACTTCCCTTTCAGAGCCTATGGCTTATTAGCACATTATATGGAGTTGATTTTAAAATGCACTCTTTTTGTCAATATTTTGCAAACCTTTCTTGGGGGAGCTCACCCTCTTCCCACAAATCCTTGTATAAGTCAGTCTTGTTCATTGGAATTCGGGATGGGTATTACACCCACAACTGTCAAACATCACCATCTGACACTATAAAGAATTGAATGATCACTTAGGGAAATGCAAGGGTTATTGCACTACATGAATGCTTTAAATAAACTAATATATTCATGTATTTCTCTTGGAAAGCAGTTTGTGCTCACAATCTTGGAAGAAGCTTTGCTCAAGATAAAACTACTGCCTCCCTGTGCAAGAAGCTGAAGACGTGCTCACACTTGTGTTGTCTTGTGTTTTTTCCTTCGTCCTCAGACATCATAAGAAAACAGATTCAGGGGTAAAGCAAGATCATCTAGCCTGTACCCCATAAAAGCATGTCTCCTGGGGAACACAGTAATCATTGGACAAAAGTGGGAGGAGGAGAATCCTTTCTGTCTACTCTCCTAACCAAATATAAAAATCTTCCAAAGATCTGGGCCCTTCCTATAGGACCCCTTTGTTTTGCAGGTCTCTCTTCTAGCTAGTAGAATCTTGTAAAATGAAGCTTTTTACTAGTCGAATCGAATCAATCTTTATTCGGCCAAAGCCATAAAAGAAACACACATAAAAGGTAATACAAGCTGAAATTACATCCAATAAAAAAAATTATCGCAGCAAACAGAAAATCATTTGAGACGATATATACAGCATGCCAGGATCATAAACATAAAACTTCATAGCGTTTTCGGATATTAAAAGTTATTATTACGAAATTTAAAATTGAAATACAGATCTGTAATGAACCAAGGCGCTGCGAAAAAAGCAAGCCTGTCCAGGTACTGTCTCAGATTGGTGTTACGCAAAATATGGGTCAAGAAAAAGGACCGGGGTGCGGAGTACAAAGTGCAAAAGAGGATAAGGTGGCTTCTGCTTTGCTTGGCTGCGTTCTCACAGTGGCAAGGAGGTATATTTTGCCGGGGTCCATGCAAAGGAAAAGCCACCTTAAAGATATTAGGGGCATATTAACAAGGAACGGGGAAAATTAACGCTAAGGGCGCTTAGCGTTAAGTTTTTTAACGCCCGCTATCGCTGGATAATATCGCCTGGTTATCGCGTTATTAACGACGCTAACCGCCTAGCTGATAAAAAATCCAGCGATAGCGGCATTTTGGGAGGTTATCGCTGGTAATGCAGCGGTAAAACTACAAGGATAGGGATATCCTTGTTGATAGCCCATGGTGGATTTAGCCATGTAATGCACCTCCCAGTGGATTACATGGCTAAGCCTGAAAATGAGCAGACGTAAAAAAGCAGCGTTAACCCTGGTTAGCGCTGCTTTTTTTGTCTCTAACAGGGTTAGCGTGAAGCTTGATAATAGGAGAAATTTCGCTTAGCGACATTTCTCCTATTATTTTGCTCTGGAACGCCCACTTTGCATCTCATTAGAGATGCAAAGGGAAGCGTAGTGAAAAAGGGTGCTAACATGCGATTTTGCATGTTAGCACCCTGTTGTTGATAGGGCGATATTTTTATCTCTGCTTCTTTGGCTTTTAAAGCCAAAAAAGCGGAGATAAAGCCCTTGTTAATATGCCCCTTAGTCTTTGCAAGATGTGTATCCCCCATCACAAAGCGCTTTGATTTCATGCTTGGGCGGCCACAGGTCATAATGTGCGACTTTGAATGGTTTACCTGCAGGTCCAACTCAATCATGTAAGTATAAAACACATCTAATAAGACCTGAAGGCCATTAGCGGTACGGGCAAGGATTGATTATGTTCCCATATGAGGCATATCTTTCCCTTGATCCACTAGATGTTTATTTATCCCATTTATATAGAGCAGAAAAAGAAGGGGGCCAAAATGCACACCTGTATGATGGCCCTGGTGGAATTAATATGATGGGAACATTCCCTTGAGGGGCCATATCTAACCTGTACTGATAGGTCCTGATGTAGGCGCCTAATAAGTAACAGAAGCTCTTTTTCAACACCCATCTTACCCATTAAGTCCCATAACTTCGAGCGGTTCACTAAATCAAAAGTGCTAGATAAGTCTATAAAAAGCCAGGTGTAAAAATGCCTCTTTTACCCCAACATATTTTCTTGCAATAATATAGAGTTTGAGGCACTGATGGGCCGTGCTAACACCTGGTCTGAAACCATATTGGACCTCAGTTAGGGCGTTCGTTTCCACAGCCCAACTCTCCAGAAGGGACAAAAGTACATGCCCCAAATTCTTAACACTGGAGTCCAATAATGAAATAGGTCTATAACAGGATGGACGGGATCTGTCACCTTTCTAAAAATAGGGACCAATACAGCTGTTTTCCAAGAACATGGAATAGGGCCTGCCATGACAGATCTAAAAACGATTGTTAATGGGGGTTCCATATATTTATGTTTGATTTGAAAATGGCCGCCATGACACCACCAGGGGGCTGACACCTTCCCGGGGACACACAACTCAGAAATACTAATTATTAACGGATTTCCGAGTGTCGCTGGCAGAGAGCCGTGTAAAGTAAAGCAAAGTGATGTGCCTGGATCACCCATGCAAGCCTGCCGACCTGCAATTCCATCGAGAATACGGCCAAGGAAACCCGCCTCTTCGATGTTAGAGAACCAGTTTCAATTACTGCCTCGCTTCTAGTTTATGTGCCGCAGAGACAAGGAGATCCCGGCCAGTGTACTAGGCAGGGGCTCACATCAGACCAAAAATATCTTAATGCTGACAGGGTTAAAACAGATGAACGTCATCTAAATTCACTTGCAGACATTTAAGAGAAGGAACCACAGGTCTTCTGCCCAAATTTGAAATTTCTTTGCTGTCCATCCAGTATATCCTGTGCAAGATTAAAACAAAAAAAAGATTCATTCTGAGTAGTGCAGAATTCACAATACTATGAAGCACGTTCTTAGACACTTGCCATAGACTGTGACTACCCAGCTTTGTCAATAACAGTGTCCTATCTTGACTGAGCTTGCCTAACAAACCTAAGAATCCAGATCCCTGATATACTGTCAATATAGTCTCTGTAGTCTGTTCCTGCTGGGACCTTATCTTATCTGTTGTGGCACCCCCAGATGCTAAGATCCTCAATCACTATTCAAGCATCTCCACTTCCTGCAACCTCATGCACATGCCACACATCACCAAAGAGAGACCACTTACTGAGTGGACTCTGCACATAATGTTCATTCACACACAATATGTCATGAAACAGACATTCCAGACACCACTGCTGTATGTGTGTGGGGTATTTATGTAGTACAAAACTAACAATGTGTATGGTGGGCGTACCAGATGATTCAAGGTGCTTGGGTGCTAAATGGAGGATACATGGGTCTTACAGATAGGGTACTGAAGTGAAACGGATCTCTTTAGAGGTGCAGGCTACGAATATTGAATTCCAAATATCGGCACAAGAGAATATCTTTACCAAAATATCGAAGGACAAAACAATGAAAAGTAGGTTTTAATACATTTTCTGTACCAAACTATACATATAGGTACCTTGGTGAGATATATCTTCAAGGTGCGCAGATGTGGAGTTAAGAATAGCAAATCTTTACTTCCCTCTGTGCCCTTAGCTTTCAATATTTTCTTCCTTGATATTGTGGTAAGAATAGTCTGTCCCATCAATATTTGGGATTTGATATTTCCTTCCTCAATCTCTTCAGATGTTTCAGCCTAAGAGGAGTGTGGCAGAATTCTGTAGTCAAACACTGTCTGGCTCACAGAAACCTAGCTCACTCGCTACACACACATTCTACGTTCTTGACATCCTCGTCAGACAGCCTCCGGCATACATCACCTTGGCTGCTCACAAAAAACTAGAGGAGGCCCTCATGTCATCCACAAGCCCACTTGGCTTTGCACCCCCAAGAAACCTCTACTCTCAGATCCATACAGCTCCTTAAGTTCCAACTAACCCGTCTAAATCCTGAACTCCCACCTTGAGCCTGATTTTGTACCACTATGGACTGATAAATGTTCAATTGAAGAAATAATCAAGTTCCTTACCCACATATCTAACAACCACCAGAAAGCCTGCTGGCAGACTTCAATCTCAGAGTTGACTCCTCCACTAAGAAACCGTACCTCCTTGACACCCCAAACAAAAAGCAGTCCACTAAAGATCCCATCAAGTATAAATGAAACAGCCTTGGCTTGGTGGACACCTCCGTGCCATGCCTTCAGTCACCCACAATAATGTTAATAGCCTGGATGCATCACCTCTTCAGATTACTCCTGCTTCACCACACACCAACCACCTAGTATGGCAGACCAAAGTAGTTTAATACTCAATAACCGTACTTCAAAACCATTCCACACTCAAATAAGACCTCAGAACTATGACATCTGCTTTCCAATCCACAATCTCAATACCACGCTGTACTCTATCATCCGCAAGGTAATAGCCAACAGTGAGCTTCATGCTCTCCAGAAGCTCTGGTTATATCACACATACCTCTGCAACCTGGTACTTCCAAGAACCTATCAACTGCAACAGTCCCATTAACAAGAAATGGCTTACAAGCTGTTCCAATTCAACCTTTAAAATGCCCTGCGCGCAGAAACCTCGTCATCACAGCCAAATATGCCCACTGCAAATAAACCATTACTGAAGCCCCCCCAAAAAAGAGCCCTCTACAATTATGTTAAAATGGTTTGACATTGTTCAACATTCTGTCCATCAATTGTTCATTTTGCATTTGTGACCCTGGGTGGGACAGGTATACGCAGACGTGGGTCCCGTGCTCTCCATGCCACTGGAGTCCAGCTAGCCTTGCTGATGAGGAGTGAAACACCGAAACCGGTCCTAGGATGCTTAATTCTGGTCAAGGGAGGACCTGGCCTGGCAATTCGGTCTGGACTGTTCCCATGGGGAGCAGGGTCAAGACTGATATGCATTTGGCTGCGTTTAAACTGAAATGTATGAGGGGCAAAACAAACAATGGATTTAGGCCCAGATCTCTGTACTGGGGTGATTGTTTGACATTGTTCAAGATTCTGTCCAGCAATTTTTCTTTTAGCATTTGTCACCCCGAGTAGGACGGGGATGCCCAGAAGTGGGTCCCGTGCCACTGGAGGTAAGCTAGTGTGGCTGATAAAGGGTGATACCCCAAAACCGGTCCCAATATGCTTGTTTCCTGTCCAGGGAGGACCTGGTCTGGCTGTTCCGGTTGGACTGTTCCCATGGGGAGCAGGGTCAAGGCTGATTTGCATATGCTGGGTTTAAATTGGCATGGGGAGCAAAAAAACAATACATTTAGGCCCAGATCTCTTTACTGGGGTGAATGTTTGACATTGTTCAACCTTCCGTTCAGCAATTGCTCTTTTGAATTTGTCACCCTGAGTGGGATGGGTATGCCGAGACGTGGGTCCCACGCTTTCAATGCCACTGGAGTCAAGCTAGCCTGGATGTTGAGGGGTGAAACCCCGAAACCGGTCCCAGGATGCTTGTTTCCGGTCCAGGGAGGACCTGGCCTGGCAGATTGGGCTGGGCTGTTCCCATGGGGAGCAGGGTCAAGACTGATTTGCATATGACTGGGTTTAAAGTGGAATGGTATGGGGAGAAAAAAATCGATGGCTTTAGACCCAGATCTCTATACTGGGGTGAATGTTTGACATTGTTCATCATTCTGTCCATCAATTGTTCTCTTTGCATTAAAGTGCAAAGTGCCAGTCTTGATAGCATAGTCCAATGTATACTTTTGAAATAGCAGTGTTCTGGATCCCACTGAGTTTAGATGTGTTGGCTGCAGCGTCAGTAATTGTAAGTGTGTGGGCGGTTTGCAGCTTTTGAATTAGGCCAATAAATTTGGCAAATCCTGCCAGCTCCTGCGAGGATTTACAGGTTAAAAAGAAACTCATTTACTTCACTGCACGAACGTGGCTCAGTATTGTAAGAATAGTGGCTTTATTAAAGTGCAGATTGCGTTCAGAAGGACTGGGCACATGAAGATCAGATGGTCCAAGGATTCCTCCTTTAAATGGCATTGTGTACATGTGTCAGTATTCACAAGTGACTTCCAGTAGCTGTTTAGATCTTTAATTGGGAGAGCCAGGAGTCTTACAAAGAGGATCTGCTTGAGAACTGCCTTTCTTAATGCACAGTTTGAGTATGACTGGCAGGGATTTACTTTGTGTAAGTCTAGTATGACTTGGATGTTACTGTTGGACTCATCTATGGATTCAAAGTCTTCGGGGCAGATTTACAAGCCCCTTGCGCCACTTTTGCGTCACTTTTCCCTTGTTAAAAATGAGGCAAAAGTGACGCAAGGGCCTTGTAAAAAAGCCACTTCCTGTTTAGATAAAAGCCTGACTTGTTTTTTTAAGTGCAGTTTTTAAAGCTGTTGGGTGATTTGTAAAGTTTTCCAATTTTTCTATGACCAAATTTAAATTTGAGCAAGCTGCAGTCAGATAATCTGACCAGGGGTTCTACCCATGTGGGAAAATGTCCTTCAAGATCATTTTCATTGTGTTTGGGGGTGAAGCACCGGCTATGTTGTAGTACCGGACAATGGCTGCCCAGTTCTGAAGAGATTGTTTGTTCAGACCAAACTCAAGGCGTACTAAGGGGCATATCATCAAGGGCTTTATCTCTGCTTTTCTGGCTTTAAAAGCCAGAAAAGCGGAGATAAAACCAACGCCCTATCAGCCAGAGGGTGCTAACGTGCGTATTCGAATGTTAGCGCGCTTTTACACTACACCTACCTTTGTATCTCTAATGAGATGCAAAGTGGGCGTTCCTGACATACACTAAATGTCAGGAGAGCAATAACGCGTCTTTGCGCTATCAGCAAGGATGCCCTTGCATTTTAGCAGACGTTAGTTTTTGGAGAAAACTGCTGTTTTCTCCAAAAACTAACGTCTGCTAAAATCCTGACTAAACCACCCCTAACATTGGGGGTGGATTATGCTGATACGACCACAGGGTCGTATCAGCAAGGTTATTGCCCTTTTGCAGGGAACATCGCTGGGAAACCTGGCGATAACATCGCTATCTCTGGAATTTTTATCACCCTGGAGCAGCGCGTTGATGATAACGCGCTATCAAGGCGATAAAAGGCAGCGATAAGAAAATTATCGCTAAGCACGGCCAGCGATAACTATCGCTGGCCGTTGCTGATATGGCCCTAAAGGATTGCAGACGTATAAAGGGATTTGGATGATGCGTTCATAGGCACAGCATTGCGCCCGCTCCATGATGCCCACTAACGTCAAAGGGAAGGCTATTATAGCCTTATAGCCCGCCGTAGCGGGCTATACCGGCTGTTAATGGCCCGCTGCAGCGTTAAAGGCCCGAGCCGAAGGCGAGGGACTTTAACAACAGCAGCGGGCCATTAACAGCGGTATAGCCCTGCTACGAAGGGTTATAAGGCTATTAGAACATTCTGCCACTAGAGGGCAGAATGTTCTACCAAAACAAAGCCCTTCAGGGAGCGCGAGGGGATTGAAATCCCCTCAGGCTCCCTGAAGTCTTTGTTCACAGCCAGAGCTGTGAACAAAGACACATTGGAATGTTGGTGCTCCGGGCTTATACCGGCCAGTATTAGCCCGGAGCGCTCCATTGTCTTCAATGGAGCTGCCAACGTTCCAATGTTCTAATTGACCATGGTAAATGGTGGGTAAGAGTTTTGCTCGTATTGCCTTCCGTATGGCTTTAGAGGTTGGACTGTGTACAGTAGAGGGCAGTTTACACACGGCGTAGGCCACTGCCTTGCCCCTTTCTTCCATGCGGGTAATGTGCAATGAGGCTTGCCTTTGCTCACAAACCACACACTCAGGTAATTGTAATTGGGAGCACTCTTTATTTTCAAGTTTCCCAATCTCCACTGCAACTTGTGCTGGTTAGGGTAGCGTCCAAATATGACAACCTTTGGGTCGTTTTTTAGGGTGGGGAAGTTTTTAGGGCTAAGGCGGACAGTTAACAGGGTGCAGTTTTAGCCCTCAGGGCGGTAGGGGCTGGGTCGGGGTACTTCAGAAATGTAGAGTTCTGTTTTTATGGCTCAGGGCAGGGGGTGCTGGATTCGGGGTAGTTTTTGGGGCGAAAGTTTAATATTTAGGGCTCACGGCAGGGGGAAAAGGGACAGTTTACAGAGCAGGCGGCAGTTTTAGACCTCAGTGCAGGGGGTAGGGGCAGGGTTGTTTAGGGATGTAGGGGCCAGTTTTCAGGGCTTTGGACGGGGGTCTGGGGAGTTTTTGGGGCATGGGTTTAATTTTTAAGTCTCAGGGCAGGGGGAAAACGACAGTTTAAAGGGCAGGAGGCACAGGAATGATTTTTAGCACGCATGTCCCTTTACCCATCATGTCTTTACCACAAAAGTGCGTGGTAATGGCATGCGTGGTAGAGACCGCATGGTACAGGCTTGTTTTTCAGGCATGTGTTGTACCATCATGCAACCACTGTGTACAAATTGGAGATCATGGGCGCAATGGCAAATTCATGTTTTGGGCCTTGATCATTGTATACTTTGGCAGTTGCCGTGTTTTGTGTAGGTTTAATTCGCACCCTGGTTTTGGAATAAAGTGCAATGATGGCATCGAGCAGCTTTTTCAGAATTCCCAGCTGTTTAATTTGTTCCAGAGGATTTTCCTGTGCACACCATCCAACCCTGCAGAATAATCGACGAAGGAAGCAAAAAGTGGGTGATTATTCGGCTGGATAGCCTACTCTAACAAGTATGCTAAGGACATGATGTTATCCGTAGTAGAAGCCTTCTCTGAAGCCCGATTGATAAAAAGGCGAGATACCCTCTTCTCTGACCCAGTTGTCTAAGTAATTTAGTAATAGGCTCGCAATAGCCTTGGCTTCAATATCCAACAACGCAATCATGCTGTAATTTGTTAGGTCAGTATTGTCACCCTTTTTAGGTCTTGTCTGAGCCAGCACGCATGCGCTAATCTGCAAGACTTTAAGTAAGGGCTTTTTAACTTTAAACACACGCTCGTACGTGTTTTTTTTTAATCACACCTATTAGCCTTTGCTTGCGTCTTTCTAAGGAAAACAGCACGCAATTGGCCCTAAACGGGTGCATTGCCCACCTTCTCTCTGCTTTGGCCTAGGGTCCTCAGGGGCGAGCAGCAGTGCCATCTGTAACCAATTATCCTAATTGGACACAGATGACAGTCAGCGCTGGTCGCGTTGGTATAGTATGAGTCAGTGTTTTCTGATGCCGGCATGGCGTTGGTGGAAGCTACGTTATATGTTGATTCCTTTTTTTCCCTTCAATGTGCCTTTTATTTGCCCGTCTTCTAGTGTGCATGATTTTACAGAGGCTGTGTGCGATACGTTTTCAGTGGCGCTCTGGTGTCTTTCTGACTAGCGGTGACAAGTTTTCCACTTACCGTGTTCCTTACTCTGCGTACTTTGATCTGGGGGTGCTGCAGCGCCTTCCAAATTCCATTCTACAGGTCTCGTTGCTTCCAATTGACGATTATCTTTTTATAACTACACAAATAACCGTGTAACTACTTAACACACTGCACAGTCGTATAATTATGTTTAAATCTTGTACAAATAAGTTGGAATTCAATCGCTTTGAAAATTGCAGTTTCATTGTTGTGAAATATGTCCCTAAAGTCTACTTTCTCCAATGTGTAAAGGGGTGACAATTTCGGTGGGTGGGGGTAACAGATGGAGAGCGCCCACAAGAGCTTTAATGAGTGTCGGGGTGCTGGTATTGTACGCAAAATATATTAGAAGGTACTTCAACTCTTAATAGTGCTGCCTTGTGCCTGCATTCCATATTTGGAATAAAACTATGTGTGTGATACAACTTCCTTCTCGGTGAAGGAGGGACCGGTTCATAGATGGCGTGGACTGGTAGCGCTGCAGGCTTGATGCAGATTGAGAGACTGCCTTATAGAGATACGGTCAATGTGACAGAATTGGGTAGAATTGGTGCGTTTTGCATAGGGTATGGTGACTGACATCTTAAAACACACATATGTATATTTTTTTGCTACCAACTTTGAGCTTGCTGCTTCTTCTGGCGGGTGGCCACAAACGGAACCAGCCTAGCATGCTCAGCACACCACAGCATCACTCAGCATCACCACAGCATCACTCAGCGCAACCACAGTATCACTCAGCGCAACAACAGCATCACTCAGCGCAACCACAGCATCACTCAGCGCCACAACAGCATCACTCAGCGCCACAACAGCATCACTCAGTGCAACCACAGTATCACTCAGCGCCACAACAGCATCACTCAGCGCCACAACAGCATCACTCAGCAGCACCACAGCATCACTCAGCAGCAGCACAGCATCACTCAGCAGCTCAACAGCATCAATCAGCAGCACAACAGCATCCATCAGCAGCATCACTCAGCAGCACCACAGCATCACTCAGCGCAAACACAACATCACTCAGCGCCACCACAGCATCAATCAGAACAACCACAGCATCACTCATCACTCAGCAGTACCACAGCATCACTCAGCAGCACCATAGCATTACTCAGCACAACCACAGCATCACTCAGCATAACCACAGCATCACTCAGCACAACCACAGCATCATTCAGCGAAACCACAGCATTACTCAGCGAAACCACAGCATCACTCAGCGCAACCACAGCATCACTCAGCGCACCACAGCATCACTCAGCGCAACCACAGCATCACTCAGCGCAACAACAGCATCACTCAGCGCAACCACAGCATCACTCAGCACCACAACAGCATCACTCAGCGCCACCACAGCATCACTCAGCGCCACAACAGCATCACTCAGCGCAACCACAGTATCACTCAGCGCCACAACAGCATCACTCAGCGCCACAACAGCATCACTCAGCAGCACCACAGCATCACTCAGCAGCAGCACAGCATCACTCAGCAGCTCAACAGCATCAATCAGCAGCACAACAGCATCCATCAGCAGCATCACTCAGCAGCACCACAGCATCACTCAGCGCAAACACAACATCACTCAGCACACCACAGCATCACTCAGCGCCAACACAGCATCACTCAGCGCCACCACAGCATCACTCAGCACAACCACAGCATCACTTAGCGCAACCACAGCATCAATCAGAACAACCACAGCATCACTCATCACTCAGCAGTACCACAGCATCACTCAGCAGCACCATAGCATTACTCAGCACAACCACAGCATCACTCAGCATAACCACAGCATCACTCAGCAGAACCACAGCATCATTCAGCGAAACCACAGCATTACTCAGCGAAACCACAGCATCACTCAGCGCAACCACAGCATCCCTCAGCGCACCACAGCATCACTCAGCGCAACCACAGCATCACTCAGCGAAACCACAGCATCACTCAGCGCACCACAGCATCACTCAGCGCCACCACTCAGCACCACCACAGCATCACTCAGCGCCACCACAGCATCACTCAGCGCCACCACAGCATCACTCAGCGCAACCACAGCATCACTCAGCATAACCACAGCATCACTCAGCGTCACCACAGCATCACTCAGCACAACCACAGCATCACTCAGCGAAACCACAGCATCACTCAGCAAAACCACAGCATCACTCAGCGTAACCACAGCATCACTCAGCATAACCACAGCATGACTCAGTGCACCACAGCATCACTCAGCGCAACCACAGCATCACTCAGCGAAACCAGAGCTTCACTCAGCGAAACCAGAGCTTCACTCAGCGCCACCACAGCATTACTCAGCACCACCACCGTAACCCTCAGTGCCACCACAGCATCACTCAGCGCCACCAGAGCATCACTCAGCACCAGTGCAGCATCACTCAGCAGTACCACATCATCACTCAGCAGCACCACAGCATCACTCAGCGCAACCACAGCATCACTCAGCACCACCACAGCATCACTCAGCGCAACTACAGCATCACTCAGCGCAACCATAGCATCACTCAGCACCACCACAGCATCACTCAGCACCACCACAGCATCACTCAGTGCCACCACAGCATCACTCAGCGCCACCACAGCATCACTCAGCATCACTCAGCAGCACCACAGCATCACTCAGCAGCACCACATCATCACTCAGCAGCACCACAGCATCATTCAGCACAACCACAGCATCACTCAGCGCAACCACAGCATCACTCAGCAGAACCACAGCATCATTCAGCACAACCACAGCATGACTCAGCATGACCACTGCATCTCAGTGCCACATAATTACACATCACATAATTAAACTCTACTCAATGCAACATAAATACACTCAACATAATACCAGTCAGTACCACATAATTACACGTCACATAATTACACTCTATTCAATGCAACATAAATACACTCCACATAATAACACTGTGCAACATAATTACACACCACATCATTACACTCTACTCAATGCAACATAAATACACTCAACATAATACCACTCAGTGTGACATAGTTACATGCCACATAATTACTATCTACTCAATGCAACATAAATACACCCCACACACCACTAAGTACCACATAATTACAAGCCACATAATGACACTCTACTCAATGCAACATAAATACACTCCACATAATATCACTATGCCACATAATTACATGCCACATAATTACACTCTACTCAATGCAACATAAATACACTCCACAAAATACCACTCAGTGCGACATAGTTACACACCACATAATTACACTCTACTCAATGCAACAGAATACACTCCATATAATACCACTCAGTGCCACATAATTACACGCCACATATTTACACTCTACTCAATGCAACATGAATACAATCAACATAATACCACTCAGTACCACATAATTACTCGTCACATAATTACACTTTATTCAATGCAACATAAATACACTCCACATAAGAACACTGTGCGACATAATTACACACCACATCATTACACTCTACCCAATGCAACATAAATACACTCAACATAATACCACTCAGTGTGACGTAGTTACACGCCACATAATTGCTATCTACTCAATGCAACATAAATACACCCCACATACCACTAACTACCACATAATTACAAGCCACATAATTACACTCTACTCAATGCAACATAAATACACTCCACATAATACCAGTCAGTACCACATAATTACACGCCACATAATTACACTCTACTCAATGCAACATAAATACACTCCACATAATAACACTGTGCGACATAATTACACACCACATCATTACACTCTACTCAATGCAACATAAATACACTCAACATAATACCACTCAGTGTGACATAGTTACACGCCACAGAATTACTATCTACTCAATGCAACATAAATACACCCCACATACCACTAAGTACCACATAATTACAAGCCACATAATGACACTTTACTCAATGCAACATAAATCTACTCCACATAATACCATTTAGTGCCACATAATTACACGCCACATAATTACACTCTACTCAATGCAACACAAATATACTCATTATAATACCACTCAGTGCCACATAATTACACTCCACATATTTACACTCTACTCAATGCAACATGAATACAATCAACATAATACCACTCAGTACCGCATAATTACTCGTCACATAATTACACTCTATTCAATGCAACATCAATACACTCCACATAATATTACTATGCCACATATTTACATGCCACATAATTACACTCTACTCAATGCAACATAAATACACTCCACAAAATACCACTCAGTGCGACATAGTTACACACCACATAATTACACTCTACTCAATGCAACATGAATACACTCCACATAATACCAGTCAGTACCGCATTATTACACGTCACATAATTACACTCTATTCAATGCAACATAAATACACTCCACATAATAACACTGTGCGACATAATTACACACCACATCATTACACTCTACTCAAAGCAAAACAAATATACTCCATATAATACCACTCAGTGCCACATAATTACACGCCACATATTTACACTCTACTCAATGCAACATGAATACAATCAACATAATACCACTCAGTACCACATAATTACTCGTCACATAATTACCCTCTATTCACTGCAACATCAATACACTCCACATAATACCACTGTGCCACATAATTACATGCCACATAATTACACTCTACTCAATGCAACATAAATACACTCCACAAAATACCACTCAGTGCGACAGTTACACACCACATAATTACACTCTACTCAATGCAACATGAATACACTCCACATACCACTTAGTACCACAAAATTATACACCACATAATTACACTCTAGTCAATGTAACATAAATACACTCCACATAATACCACTCAGTGCCCCATAATTACACGCCACATAATTATACTCTACTGAATGCAACATACACTCCACATAATACCACTCAGTGCCACGTAATAACATGGCACATAATTACACTCTACTCAATGCACTATAAATACACTCCACATAATTCCACTTATTACAACATAATTACACACCATGTAATTACACTCAACTCAATGCAACATAAATACACTTCACATAATACCACTCAGTACCACATAATCACACGTCACAATTACTATATTCAATGCGGCATAAATACACTCCACATATTACCACTCAGTGCCACATAATTACACACACTTAAGCATCACCTAAACATCACCTAAGCATCACGTCAGTCTGCTCTCGGAATCTGAAATCTGTTGATTCTCCCCTAGTGTCCGTCCACTGCTCGTGTTCCAATTAAATTACTGTTTTCCAACCTCCACTCCCCCGTTATTTATGTCCCGCTCCCCCATAACAAATAAAATTATAACAAACAAGCATGAGAACAGGCAGGAAGAAGTTGCCAGCAGTGCAACTACAAAAAAACTAGAAGACATTTTTTATGTTAAAATCATTTTTTAATTAGGTTGTTCAGTTGTATATAATGTCGTCTTGGTTTGTATAAAAGTAACAAAAATGCTTAACGCTTTTTATTATAACTTTTCAGCATGATGCACAGCAGCCACAATGCTCTACAACATAGCCAAAAGTTCTGGCTAAACACATAAGGTCCCAAATGCGAGACCTATTGGCTATGCCAATGCTTGTTATATATAGGTTTGAGCACTGATCCTCTCCAAGAGTCAGGGACTTTGGGAGGTACAATATGTGCTGGTAAAGAGAGGACAGAAGAGAGGCTCAAAATGCATAGTCCTCCTTGAATAAATATTCAGGCAGCCCATTTGGACCCGGGCACCATCCTTCCTTATGTGCTTGAGAGCTACAGCCCCTGTGCATTAGGCTTGTTGGAGGGATGATTGTGTGTAGTCCCACTGTTTTGACTTGCATTTGGTTGTGCATTGCATTATCCAGTGGCTCAAGATGATTAATGCCACTGACTCCGATGGGAGGCATGCAGAACAGTGCTTGGATGTTCTTGATCCAGACGTGTGCGTGGACTCCATTGTATCTGTCATGAGAGTGGCCCTTTAAGTTGTTAATATGTTGCCAGAGTTCAGCCTGATAGCGTTGTTTCAAGAGGCTGTGTACTTGTAGCCATTGCAACTCTTGTTGTTGTTTTTTGTGCTGTCATATGACCCTATTGTGTAGCTTTCTAGCTATAGCGTGTTTCTCACAAAGTTCCTCACCCCCTTTAGTTTATATAGATGAGGGGCATGCCTCAAAGTTCTTTTCCTCTCTTTCACCTTTGCACTGTAGACTTGTTAGAAGCAGCTCTCCTTTACCATGGTGACTTGATGGACACAGGTTGTTCTTCCTTGCAGTAGTTGGTACAAAGCCGCTGCTGTTACAGGCCATTACAAGAAGATGTCACCCCAGAACAATTTATGTTCTCCAGCTGCCAGTTGCTTTTCCAATTTGCCAGGATTGAGGTGTTTATTTTGTTGCTTTTCACTCTTCTTAGAAGATTGTAAATGTCTTCCCCTGTGGGAGAGCCCAGCGTGTTCAGTGTGTAGGGTCTGAGTGACTGCAGACATCAAGGCAGATAATGGGAGATGGTTCATGGAGTGCTATCTGCTTTACTGAAAAGTCCAAGAGTTGGTCTGAGGGGACATTACTTATAGACACATAGTCCATACGTTATTCTATGTCTTGGGCATTTTTGCCAATGAGAATCCGTCTTGTGCTGACTTCAGTTGGTGTGTTTTAAGAAATGTGTTTAGAATGATGCCTGCGGAATCAACGGGACATTTGCTCTCATGTTTGGTCCCTGTATTGCGTGTATTGAAGTCACCAGCGATGATTATCTCTCTGGTGGGATAGGCGTGAATTAGCTCTTCCAGAATACCCATGAGATCTCTCTTGTCCAGCCTCAGGCTATCTTTGCCGTTGAAAAACTCATTTATTATCAATATTGCTGTGGTTCCCCCTCAACTTCAAACCCGTCAATAATACAGCCTGTGCCATATTGCTAGTTAGGTTGATTTTTACTGTTGTAAATGTAAATGTGGGTGTACTTGTAAAGCGCACTGTGACTCCATGGAGTATCCTGTCGCTGAAGACTACTGGGGAACCTGTCCTGGTTTTCCCTGTGAGATGGTCCCTTGCTGGGTATCTCCAAGGTGAAACCAGGCGTCTGTGGGGGGCCGTTGTAGAGATGAGGCAAGCTTAATGCCCAGAGTTGCCGAGTGTGTTCCTGGTTAGAGTAGGTACCGAGGCGAGAATTATCGAGTCTGTTTTGACCCTGGTCCACAACCCTGCCGCGTCGGGAATTGAACCCTGGTCCCTTGCCGATTCTCTGCTTACTTGTCAGCCGCCTCTAACCAGTGAGCCACACCTCTCCACTGTTGTTATGACTAACAGCACGTTAACATAGACAGATAGGCCTCCAGAAGGTCTGCCAAACAGGTTGGCCTTTTGGCAAGAAGGTGGAATTATTCTGCAAAGCCCGGAATTAGCAAGGGGGACAGTGACCAGGCAAAGCAGATCACCTCCTGCAGAAATTCTAGTGCTTCACAGTTGTTTATGGTATTCTTGGGCACAAAAGCGTTCCAATGATATAATTTTTTTAAGTTCAAGAAAAGGTTTATTGGAGAGATTATTATGATCATAAAAACAATACTTCATATATGCAGTTATTTGTTAATATATAAATACATGAATGTGTAATAAAGAATAACGATATATAATATCCATTAAAATAGTAAAAGGATAATATAGAAGATGATATGAATACAAGCAAAGGTTCACAGAAATCGTAAATAACAGTACATGTCAAAAATACACAATTAAAATTAAAATATATATATATATATATATATATATATATAGATATATATAATAGAAAATGATAAATTAAACATAATTATAAATAAACAATAGGAGGTCACGGAGGCTTGGTCACTTCTTGTTGTGAGGGAGCAGGTAAAGGAGTTTTCTTCACGGTATCGTCTAGAAATTGTGTGAGTGGGCCCCAAAGGTGAGAACGTTTAGTAGCAAGAGAGATAGGATGAACGAGTGCTGTATCAAGGCGATGATTGTGACATACAGCATACCACCAAGCTAAATAGGACAATTTAGAGGAATCTTTCCAGTTTTTTGATATTTGCTGAAAAGCTACAGCTATTAACAAATCAATAAGTGGTAACTGAGATTGACTTGTTTTCCAGTCCGGTGTTAAACTACCTAGGAAAATGTTTGTAGGGGAGAGTGGAATTGTGGTGTGAAATATAGTGTTGATTTGGTGCCAGACCTGTTTCCAAAATATAAAAACATGTGGACATGTGAAAAGCATATGATGGAGATCAGCGTGAACCTGGGAACATGTCCAGCAAGTGTTGAGATTTGTGTTGTGTATTTTATGTAGGTATGTGGGAGTAAGAAACAATCTGTTGTAAATAAAGAAGAGTGTTTGTGTTGTGCTGGCCGCTCTGGATGATTTCCTAAGTTTTGTCCAAATTCTGTTCCAAAAAGAGATAGGCCAATTTGTTCCCAGATCGGATTCCCACGAGAGTTCCACTTTGGTTTTGTCTCGGATCTCAGGAGGTACCATTAATCGGAAATAAATGGTGGACGCTTTGGGCTTTATGTGCAAAAGGTTATGCCATGGGAAAAGGGGGTGGGAGGGTGAGGAAGGTGAAGATTTGAGTTTAGCATAAGTATCAAGTATTGCTTTCTGCAAGGTCAAAAATTTAGGTTTAAAGGAAGAAGGCAAATGATAAAGAGTTTGTAATTGCGTAAATTGAATGGGTGTGCCCTGATCTAAAAATTGATGGACCCAGAGTAGACCTTTATTTCTCCAAGCCTTCCAAAATATAGGTTTCCTATTGAGAAGGATTTGTTTATTGTGCCAAATTGTGGAATTGAGAAAAGTGTCTAAATTATGTACTACTAAGTGGGGTGCAGTGGATAGTAGTTTACAGGATTGCTTAATTATGGGAGTAGAGAGCTTTTGTGGTTTGCGAGTAAAGGAGAGATATTCCTGAAATGAAAAGGGAGCTAAAAACGAGGTCTCAAGATCCACCCAGAGAGGTTTATCTTCAGATTGATTAGTGATCCAATTTGATAGTTGTCGTAACTGAAAGGCTTTGTGATAATTGGAGAAATGGGGGAAATTGACACCGCCTTCAGATTTTGGTCTTGTTAATTTCTGTAACGCCATTCTTGGTTTTTTAGCATTCCATAAAAAAGAAGTCAAAATAGAATTAATCTTTTGAAAGAATTTAGATGGAATGGAAAGTGGAATGTTAGAAAGGATATACAAAACTATCGGAGTCAACATCATTTTGATTGTGTCCAGACGACCCCACCAAGAAAGATGAAGGGGATGACATCTTGCGACCAAAGTTTTAAGTTTGGCAGAACATTTGTCTATGTTTAAAGAGATAGATGTCTTTATAGAGGGAGAGAACCAGATACCAAGATATTTTATATGTTTAGGGCTCCAGGTAAAATTGGAGATCTTAAAATCATCCTTAAAGGTGTATTTGGTTAAGGGTAATATCTCACATTTTCCTCTATTCAGTTTATAGCCAGATACCAATCCATAGGCCTCCACCTCTCCCATGAAAGCTGTAAGTGAAGATTGTGGTTTGGAGAGAAAAACTAAAATATCGTCAGCATATGCTGCCAGCTTAATTTGTTGAGGATCCGAGACAAAACCTGTGATTGAGTTATTCTGGCGTATTCTTGAGAGAAAGGGTTCTAAGGCCAAATTGAAAAGAAAAGGGGACAAGGGGCATCCTTGGCGTACTCCTCGTTTAAGATTAAAGTAGGGGGAGATGAGGCCATTGGTAGATATGGCGGCCTTGGGCTCAGAGTAAAGTAGGGCTATTAAAGAAATGATTTTCGGTCCAAACCCAAACCACTTGAGAGCGTGGAAGATGAAAGGCCAGTAAACCCTATCAAAGGCCTTTTCTGCATCTAACGCAATTGCTGCCAAGGAGTCCGGATAATGTGATGATTTAGATAAAATGTCAAAGAATAAGCGTGTATTGTCAGTGATGTTGCGACCTTTGACAAAACCTGATTGTTCTTTTCCAAGCAGCATGGGAAGATATGGTTCTAATCTTAGGGCTAGAGCTTTCGAGAAAATTTTATAATCTACGTTAACTAAGGATATAGGTCTATAATTCTTACAGTAACGTAAATCCTTATCAGCCTTTGGTATTAGACAGATCAAGGCTTCGGAAAAAGAGCCAGTGGAATTATGGGAAGAGATAAAGGAAGAAAGAAGAGTGTGTAAGTGTGGGAGTAATAGATGAACGAAATGTAAATAAAATTCCACTGTGAAGCCGTCTGGGCCTGGGGCCTTGTCTTTTTTAAGAGTTTTTAAAGCATTTAACAATTCTGTTTGTGTAAGTTCAGCTTCCAAAGAGGCTAAATCTAATTGGGGATTAATATGTTTTTGAATCGCGGAGAAATATTGGGATATGTCTGTATCTGAGGGTGTGTTTTCTGGTGTGTAAAGGGATTGATAGAAATGTACAAATTCTTGGAGTATTTCAGTGTCTTTGAATTTCGGTGCTTGGCTATCATCGATAATGGAATCAATATGAAGTTTCTGTTGTTTAATCTTTAGATAATTGGCTAGAAGTTTGCCTGATTTATTTTGGCCACCATAATACTTTGCTGAGGATTTCAGTAAGTATAGGGAGGCCTGTTCGGTAGTGGACTTGTTAAAAGCGATTTTTGCAGTGATGAGATCTTTAAGGGAGTCCTTCGACTTGGAGGTGTAGAAGGAGTGCTCAAGTTTTTTAATCTTAGCAAGAAGTGTGTTATGTAATATGCGGGAAACTTTACGTTTATTTGACACAAATCTAATGATGAAATCCCGAGCGGTGGCCTTAAAGGCGTCCCACACTGTATGAAAGGAGACATCATTCGTTATTTTAATGTGAAAAAACTCTTGAGCGAAAGAGGTAAAAGATGAATTGAAATTAGGGTCAAGGAGTAAGGAATTATTGAAACGCCATTTTTTGGGCAATGTGGATTGATTTAAAATGTCTAATTGAATTGAAACAGGTGCATGATCCGAAATGAGTATAGGGCCTATGTCAGCAGAACGTAAGGATTGGGAAATGTTGCGGGAAATAAAAATATGGTCTATCCGAGATTGTGTTTGATGTGGAGAGGAAAAAAAGGAGTATTCTCTTGTGGATGGGTTGCAGAGGCGCCATGAACCCAATGATATAATTAATGGGGGCTTTGCTGCTGTTTTATTGTAAGGTATCTACCAGTTTGCTCCCTGAGTACTAGGACTGAGTTGGGTTCTTCCCTGCCAGGTTAGCAGCAAGCCAGCCCCAGTCACTTGTGTGATGTGAGACTAGTAAGCCTGCAGTGAACCTACGCCATGCTCTTGGTTGCTTTGGGGAGAAGGAGCAAATTAGGAAAGCAGTTACTGGATGGTGCAGACGAAATTCTTCTCAATCTGAACCTCCCTTGCGGTTGCGCCACCCTTGTGCTGGAGCCGCCCGTCCGCATGTACGGATACCTTTCATGTGGGGAGTCTGAACCAGGATCCTCCAATTAGCGAATTGGGCCATTTCTGCCAGTATTCTTTGGACTATACCACAGTTTTTGCAGATGGCTATTGTGGATTCCATTGATGTGTAGTAGCTTGAGGACCTATGTTTTCCCTGTGGCAGGTCATCTGATGTATAGTGTGCCAACTCTGGGAAGTGTGGCAGGATTTGCAGGATATTTTACTTATTTAGGACATCCATGCTGCCATGTGACGTGTACTCTGGTGTAAAGACTGTGATATTGTTTTCTGAGTATCTATTTATGGCTTCTCTGATGTGAGTTAGACACTGTTTTGTGGCCAATGATATTCTGTTTGGGTTGGATGGACTTGTACGCACTTCGGAGGGGTTGTCCACCCTTGGGGAGTTGTCTATTGAGGGCTGTATCCTCTCCTCTGTGCCTTCCGAGATGCGTGATCTTGTGGATACCTGGCCGGGGAGAGAGATGGAACATGAGCACAGGCACTTGTTATTTCTGAGGAAGTGGGTCCTGCACTTTGCCTATTCAGAGATGATGGAGATGCTGATCCCATTACTTATGCACTTTCTGGGGTGCTTGGTCTTGCATATTGCTTGTGCATGGTATTGTTTGTGCAGACATCTTGCTTTGGAAAATTGGAAACTGCTTCAGGGCTGTATGTGAAGCCGGTAGAGTCTAGGGCTCTCTCTCAGCCTTTGATTCTGCATGAGTCTGATCAAAGAGGCTGAGCGCATATGGAGTTCTGCTGAACGGACAGCGGTGCTGATTTTTGTAGTTTTTTGAGTGTTTCTTCAAGTGCTTCTCTGCTCTTCTAGATGATGGTTTGGCAGTAGCTTTGATTTCAGCTGAAGTACTCATGAGTACTGTAGTCAAGAGTTTTAGATGACTGAGATGTATGTGTTGGTTTTCAATGTGATTGCAGGTTCCCGATAAGGCTGGGTACTTTGTGGTGATGGGGTCATGAGTGTTGTCATAATTGGCAGATTCCTATGTCACATCAGGGATATCTTGCAGATTGCTCTTGCACCCTGCATGAGTGGCCAGCTGGTTTTGGGGCTTCACTACTTCAGGTGCGCTGTCCCTCAGAGGAGGGGCAGATATCTACTTTTGCACCCACGAGCTGATGCCCAGCACCAGACAGACCACAAAGAAGTGGGGGATTCTGAGGACCCGAGAAACTGTTTACAGTACCTTGTTGTTATGCACAGTTTCACTTCCACAAAGTGTGTTGCACACATCTCTTGTTTTGATGCCTGTAAGCTGGCAATGAGGGTACCAAACACCTCTTAGTGAATAAGGGACATATTGTCACTGTTCCAGCAGAGTGCCCTTTGGAATAATAAGTGCCCTGCTTATATGCTTATATGCTTCGCAATACCCCACACCTACAAAACACACACACACACTAGAGTACTGTACGGGCAGTAAGACCACGTGTGGTCTATCTCCCTTTATTTTATAGCCTCTACCAACGCCTGGCCAGAGAATGTGTAAGGCGTGCATCCGGGTGAGGGCTCACACAGAGGAGCCCCGGGTGGCTCATTACATCCCTTCCCAACTTGGTCATAAATTGTCAGTGTTGGATTTTGCAAACAAATTCTCTGAGTCACTGACTCAGTTGCAGATTCAGCCGAAAGTTATACCGCTGGTATTGTGAGAGGTCCGGCATCTTCTCTGCAACTCAAATAGTTTGGGTGCCTTCGGTCTCTCTGGTCTCTTCGTCCGTGCGATTCTGGCTCTCGTGACAAGATATGGCCTCACTGGGGTCTTTGGCTTCAGGCAAGCTATTTTCCCCTCTGTTTTCTGCTTCTTCCACAGCTGATGCCTGGTGACTACCTTCTTGAACTGTTTAATCAAAGAAGGGAGGACGAAACAGAGATTCATTTGGCTTCCGTATAGTATAGTCACAAATCATAGGAGAATGAATCACACGTCCTGTTCTTGCCAGGGTCGAGGGTTCTTTTGCTGTGAAGACTCTCATTCACGTTATACATACAGCGCGGTAAATCTTGATTCTCTGCTCTGTGAGTTATGTGAAATGCGTCATCATCGGGTCTTTTATTAACTCGAGTGGTTGGTTCTCCAAGTGATCTCCTTTCCTCCACCTGAAGGTAGACCAGCTGGTTCTTAACAGTGGTGATAAGAATTGTACAGTGAGCAGTGAATTAAAATTGCCTCTTGCCCTCAAAGGGGAGTCAGTGGTGCTGTGGTGGAAGTGTAAATGTTCCACTGCACCTGGTGATAGGTTTCGTTAGGTCGCCATGTTTCGGCCCTTGGTGTTGTGTGCCTTCTTCGGGACCAACAATGGAATTGGCTACCTAAAAGGTAGCTTGTTAAGAGTGGGTTATTTACTCAACCTTCTTCTTTACAGAGCATGTTTGCTCATCTTCATGTAAAAGGTATAGATGCTAGTGCTATCTATATCTGGGAGAGATAAAAGACAATGTAGACACAAAGACATACATGGATGCATTACAATACCAACCATGTAAATGTGACATACGAAAATCATGTAGTTCACACTCTAATCAGATGATTTGGGCGCGTTATTAATAGCGTGGTGTGGTGTTGTGTTTGGTCCGGCAGAACAACTAGCTCTTAAATGGTTACTTTACTGTGTTAGCAGCGTGTACCTTTCACTTGAAGGGTGTGTTCTGGTAACTGAACATAGTGCTATGCATGAAACTCATATCTAGCGGCGTTGGGCACTCCTGTGTAGGTGTATGATGTTGATTGTGGGTCTTTATTATAGTCCTACTTGGCCATATTAAGGAGAACTCGACATACTTTCTTAATCTTGTGTTATCAAAGCATAAAGTGTGAAACAGGATATGAGACACATGCATTAGACTGGTCTTTCGAAACGGCGGTGTCTGGAATAGTAAATGCCGCTTTATTGGTTTTATGCGGGACGATTTATGTTGTGGGATTATCGCTCTCACAACGAGATACATTAAGGGTAAACGTACTTAAGGTCCCTATCAATCAGTCAGAAATGTAAAGAGAAACTTGAAGTTAATATGGGGCCAGAGCATTATGCTAGCGGCATTAGGAACCCATGTGTCGTCGTTGGTGCATAATGCCGATTGTGGACCTCCATTAGAGTTCTTCTTAGCCATATGAGAAGGAACTCAACGTGCTTTCTCAATATTTGTTATATTAAAAAAGCATAAAGTTTTAAACAAATAAGTTGCACATGTACGGAGTCTGAAATGAAAGGTACCGATTCATTAATTTAATGCGATGCTAATGCGAGGCGGTTTGTGGCAAGTTTTTATTTGCTCTGTTTTACGTTTTTTAGGCAATGGGTGTTTAATGAATCGCAATACAGCTGAAGCAACTTGGTGATTTGTTCGGGGACTTTCATCGTAGTACTAATTAACATTCGCTTTGTTTTCTGATAGTTCGGCAGAAAAGATAGTTTCCAGCCCCTTGAGACATTTCAGAGTCGGGTGGAACGAACATTGTAACCTGGCGGTCATGACTCTGTTAGTGAATTGGTTCAACTGATGAACATTGTCAGTCGTCTCTGTTAGCAACGTGGGCTTACTTTAATATGGTTGAAAACACAAGTCACTTTACCGAACGGAGGTGAATCGGCTCGTGGAGACTACGTGTAAAGTGGTGGGGGCGCTAGGCCCACATACTTTATAAATGAGCACACAGACACTGGATGTATAGTTGGTAACTGGCCAGGAGCATGTGCGCTCAGCCCCTTTTATTATCAGGGTCACCTGACTGGTGACACCTGTGGTGGGTGGGTGTTTAGTGTGGGTTTACAGGCAGTAGGAACACTAGACTGTATCCAGCAGGATACTACATCCCTCCTAACTTTGTAACTTTGGATAAAAAGAAATATTCTAAGTCCAACCTGTAAAGGAAAACAGACACCCAAAACAGACCACAAGTAGCCTTAACTTCAGGCCGCAGTCTGGCGGTGTTGGATTTCTTGGACCGCCACTGTTCGTGACGTTCGGGTTCGTCTTGGCAAACTACCTGAGACTGGCCTGGTCTATCAGTAACAATGTCTACGTGCAAGGGTCCTTCATCAGGATACTGGGAGCTGTGAAGAGATCCACTCTGTGATGATTCTTGGCATGAGGTTTCCGCCTGGAGGTGACGTGCTAGCTGTTCCAGTATCTTGACGGCCAAGATGCGTCCGACTTGCCTCTCTCACTGGGGCACCTCTCACACCGGCGCCTCCGTGTGGGCTTTCCTGCTGGGCGGTCATGGGACCGTGTGGACCGTGCGGGCTCCGCATGGGCCACACTAAGGCGTCGCTTCAGAACTGCCAACGGGACTCACAGCCTAGTCGCTCATGTGTCCGCCAAGGGTGATGTTCCATCTCGGTGTCTTCGCCATCAGGAATCCGGTTCGGTGTCTTCCTCTCAGGGTCGCAGGGCCACCAGTCTCCGGCTGTGGCCTCCTTGCATCTTGTGCATGTTGAGGAGCTGCTGCCGAACATCTCTCCCACTCGGACTCTAACTTCACTGGAATTCCGCCGAGGCCCCTTGCCCCTGGATTTCCACTTGACCGCGTGGGCTGTGCGGGCCTTCGTGTAAGCTGCGCGTAGGGGTCACTTCAGAACTCCCAACAGGGCCACGGCCTAGTCTTGCTTTATCCCAAGGGGTGGATCTTCAAATGTTCGGTTGTGCTCTACTTCCATATGCTGCAGGCTGACAGGGGTGCACAGACGGTTCTTGGGTGGCCTGCTTTCTTGGATTCAGGTTGCCTGGAGTGTGTGGATTCCCTTAGGTGTTGTGCTGCTCCTTGATGGTGTTGCTGACTTCACCATTATTCTTCGATGGGGCACTCGGCGGCGGTCCGATGTCTCGGGGTGTTCTCTTCGTGATGATGCGAGTACTCTGCCCGGTCACTTCACCTCATTGTCCGTCGCACGCCTGTGTTGGTTGTCTGCCCGTAGCGCGGTGCCACTGTACCTTCCTCCTTTGCAGGCTGACATCCTGTCATCCTCTTCTTTCTTCATGGCGTCTTGCCACTCACTCTCCTGCTTTTCTTCCTTCCTTTGCGACGCGGTCTGGTCCTCTCGCATTCTTTCTCCTCCTGACCAGGCTTCTCCGTGTAGCGTGCACTCTACACGTTTCCCTCTGGTCTTGTCCCAGCAATGGGTCACTGTCTTCTGTTCCTTCTGTGACTGGACCGATCATCGCGACCTTCTTCTTTTGATTCATTCTAACTTCTAGTTTCTAATGTTAAACTTCTCGTCCGTCTCTTTCTGGTCCTCTTCACGGACATCCTCTTCATCATTCACATCATGGACTTCTTCTCCATTCTTATGATCAGACCTCTTGTCAGGCCTCTTCTCTCTGACGACCATCTGGCTGGTCCGCTTCTTTTCTTTGGCGACCATCTGGCTGGTCGGCTTCTTCTTCTCACTGGCGACCATCTGGCTGGTTGGCTTCTTCTCTCCTCTGGCGGCCATCTGGTTGATCGGCTTCTTCTCCTCACTGGCGACCATCTGGCTGGTCAGCTTCTTCTTTCCGCTGGTGACCATCTGGCTGGTCGGCTTCTTCTCTCCTCTGGCAACCATCTGGCTGGTCGGCTTCTTCTCCTCACTGGCGACCATCTGGCTGGTCGGCTTCTTCTCCCTTTCCCGGGTCTTCGTGCTTCTGGTGGTTCATGCAACCACCTCTTCTTCTCCACAATCACGTTGCTGTGGCGCACTCCTTAAGGTGCTTTTTCGTTACCTCGCTGGGTGTACTCGCTGCTCGTTCCTCTACCTCCTTTGTTCCTGGAGCAGTGTCCACTGTTCTTGCACGTCTTCGCACTTTGCCGGGTGCTGAGCTCCTGAATCCCCGTTCGCTTGTCTGGTGGTGCTCCTTCTTCTTACTGTTGCAGCGACAACCTGTGGCCACTAGGTACCGCTGCGCTCCCTCTCGGCCTCAGCTCCGTGCTTCTGGTGGTCTGCACCACCGCTCCGTCGACCTGCTCCTGTTTACTCCCTTCTGCACGCCAGTGGTTGCACTCTTCTCTTCTCGAGGCTCCTCGTGGTATTGCTTTCCCTGCTTTGGGTAGCCACCGTTGCATAGCAGCGTTGCAGTGCGCTCTCCTTTGCGCATTAGTCCGTCCTTCCTGGGCTTCTGCCAGGTAGGTCCTTTCTTTCACTTCACTGATGCTCTTTGTTGCTCAACTGCCGGCAGCTGCCAGCCAGCCCTGTGCTGCTGCTATGGACCTTTGGCTTGTTTTCCTCTTGTGCTGCTGCAGCACCAAATGTGTCCATAATATGGCAGGGTGGCTCTCTGCTGATCAACTCACTCCTGGGGTCACAGCAGCCAGGAACAGTCACGTTCCTGCTCTCACTGCAGGCTACCACCTTTCGCTCATCTTATTTTATTTTATTTCTGTGTGGGGTGTGCTGCTGCACCAGAACCACTAGGTTGCAGTGCTGCCTTGCTCTGACTCTCTGTCTCTGCTGGACTCTATGGCAGCATGGCCTTGTGCTTGGCGATGGTGCTGCCTTGCTTGCTCCTCATGAACTCCGGTACCAGGATCCCAGCGTGCCTTCAGCTGTTCCCCTGGTGTCCCTCGTCCACATGCAGTTCAGGTAGGTGCTTGCTCAAGTTTCTCTTCAGTTCACAGTGGCTCAACGGATACCACCAGCAGTATTACGGTTGGCCACACCGCTTTACCCTGAATGCCTCTTTTCGCCTGCTGTCCAATATGCGCGCCGGCCGCTCAGAGCAGCCGCGGGCCGGGCGCTCTCTTCCTGCGGGTGGGGAACGGGATCTTGATGCTGGGCAGGGGTGCTGGCGTTGTTCTCCCCTCCCTCTCCCCGCCCGCGGCAGCCTCACTGAGCTCTCATGCTGCGTGGGCGGAGAATACAGGGGTCGCTGCTCAGTGCTGCGGGTGGGCCCGCTCTTGCTTTCTGTTTATTCCGCCCCCCCCGCAGCAGGTCTCCTCGTCTCCGGGGCCGTGGGGGGGGGTGCTGGTGCCACACTCCTCCGGCCGTGGACCCGATGCTTATTTTGCATTTGTACGGCCCGCGTCAGCTCCCCTTTTTACGGCCCCCTCTCGGCCGGCAGGTCACCTCCACAGCGCGGGTGGGGGTGTGCTGATGCGGTGTCGGCACCCGCTCCGCTTCTAACGTTTGGGGTCATGTACTGCTTGCCACGGCGACGGCTCTACCAATGCGGGGTGGGCTCCCACTTGGCTATTCTCCCGCTCGGGGCTTTCTCCCGCCCCGTGGGTTAGCCTGCATGTCGCGCATCTAGGGGTGTAGGCATGCTAGGCGCAGGCTGGGCTCCCGTTAGCCTTCTTGCACTCGGGGGTTGCTTCATTTGTATCGCGCAGCCCCGCGTCAGCTTCCGATTCGAGGCCTCACCTCCGGCCAGCGGGCCCTCATCCACGCGGGTGGGCTCCGCGTGGTTCTTCGTCTTGCGTGGGCCACAGCGTCGCGACCGATGCAGGTGGGCTCCGATCGGCTTGAACTATTTCGGGGCACTTCCCCACAGGAGCGCACAGCGGCTGGCGCGACATGGTCGGGGTGGGCACCCGACTTCCTCGCCTTCACCCTGGGGCACATTGCTCGCCCGCAGGTCGTCGCGGCGGTGCGGGGTGGGCTCCCTTCCTCGGCTTTACACTTTCCCCACCAGGACCCGGGGAAGTGGAGCCTCAGCACACGTGGGATAAGACCCACTCGTCACCATTGTAAAGTGGTGGGGGCGCTAGGCCCACATACTTTATAAATGAGCACACAGACACTGAATGTATAGTTGGTAACTGGCCAGGAGCACGTGCGCTCGGCCCCTTTTATTATCAGGGTCACCTGACTGGTGACGCCTGTAGTGGGTGGGTGTTTAGTGTGGGTTTACAGGCAGTAGGAACACTAGACTGTATCCAGCAGGATACTACACAACGCATTGTTATTACTGGTAAGGGGGCAGTGGAAGTTTATCTTTAGGATTTGAGAGGTTTCTTCATATGCGCATGAAGGCATGCGAATCTAGTTGCCACTGGTTGAATATGGATTTTGATTGTCTATTGCAGACACAGAGACTAAGGCAATATTGAATACATCTTGTGGCCCGACGCCCATCTCATGTTTTCTTGCCTCGCTTTTGTTTTAAGTTGTTATTTATGTTAAAAGGGTGTATCCTGATTTCCTTTATGTGCAGTCTGATCTTCTGTAGGGTGCGGAGCCCCGGTGGGCCAGTCATTGTGTTTGCACTGTTTGAACCTTTACCTACTAGCGGCCGGCCCAGGTGGTTGTAGGCCCGTGCTTGTAACCTTCTTTCTGCACAATAAAAATTTTCAAAAAAAAAAAATATATATATTGAATACATCTGATTGGAATACTCTCTCATCTAGGAGGTGAGCAAACGCACGTTTATAGTGACATGGCCGTTTTTGGATAATCTATTGGCTGAAAGGCCCTCTTTGAGTAATATTGAATCACTTTTTTGGCATATTCTGATTATAGATTGTTTTTAGACTGATTGGCTCTGTTATTGTCACGGATCTTCCACTGAGTAGCACTACATGAGGTAGGACTGGTTAGATTATGAGTTATTACTTGAGTATGTGAGTGACACACACTGGATGATTCAAAATAACGCCAGCTTGTCTAAGGTCACTAAGGCGTGATCAGTATTTTGCATCAATACCTAAACACAAAACTGATTGTGCATACCTGCAGTCTTGAATTGATCAGGTTAAGCATGCAACAAGAAATGGGATAAAAAATAATAATGGTTCATGAGAACCTTCAACACACGAAGGGTTGTTGGCCAGATATGATACTCCATGTATTCAATAATTGTTTAAAAATTGACATTTTGTTTGGGTTTTCCGATATGACCCTGCAGTCCCGAAATGCATCAGTCATGAAAATGAACAGGATATAAATATTTTGTGTAATGCATAAAATGTTATGATTACTTGTTTATGTTTAATATTTTGTATCAAAAAAATCTATGATATAAAGATTTTGTTGTAAGGAATGAACATGAGGTACTAGAAGTATGGTACCAAACACAATGAAATAATAATATACAATGAAGAAATAAATATATGCGTGAGACTAGAGTAACAAGCAGATTGTGTTTTATATTGTGAGTAACAAATATTTGAATTGGTTTAAAGTGAATAGTGCACACCACATCCAAGTCTGTGTACTTGTTATATGCTGAAGGTTTTATCAGTGCCACCACATGCTACATTAAAGGTAAAAGTGTCAATTGTAGAAAGAGCCTTGGGGGATAAGGTGGGGCCAATGTAATACGCCAGTGTTACGGGTGCGCGGTGTTAAGAAATGAGACAAACGTTTAATTTCAACCGTTTGGTGGATAATGGGCACTTGTTCTGGAGGCTCGATAGTTATGTTGGGCCCGATTCACAAAAGTAATCTGAGACAAAATCCTAACTTTACGACTTTCGGTATTCACAAAACGGATTTAGTAGTAGTAATGCCTCCAGAACAGGATTTTAATTCTGAAAGGGTTAGCTTTATTAAGGATGTGTTTTTCTTCAAACGTGCTTACATAGAGGCCTGCCAAACTTAGGGCGAATGTGATGCCCATAGAAGTTCCGTGGGTTTACAGGTATAAGGTGCCTTTGTATTCAAAATAGTTTTCTCTTAGAGCTAGGCAGTAGTATTCCATGAGAAAGTGTCTGGGTGTGTTTTGTCTCCATTGTTGTTTGAAGAGGATGTCTTCTATGGTTTGTGAAGTGGCTTCTTGCGGTCGGCTAGTGTAGAGCCTCTCTATATCGAGTCCTACCATACATGTTGTTCCTTCGTGGTATGTCAGACCTTTCAGTTGGTTGAGAAGGTCACGTGTATCTTTCAGGTATGTAGGAGTTCTTTGGACCAATGGCCTCAGGTAATGGTCAACAAATTGGAATAAAGGTTCCAGAATAGATCCTATGCCAGAGACGATTGGGCGTTCTGGAGGTGGTGTCTTATTCTTATGAATCTTTGGTAATGAGTAGAAAGTACCCTTCTTGAACCACAAAATGTTTCTCGCAACTTTTTCACTGCCCTTGTTTAATGTTACCATTGTGCCATCAACTCTCAGTGCTGTCCACACCCCAGGTTCAAAAGGTGTTCTCAATTTCTACCCTGGCCTGTGATCTCTGATGATGACTTTGTCGCCTGGCAGGATCAGCTGTGGCCTTGCTTACTGTTTTTGACTCATGCCCAAATTGCTCCGTGTGTGCCAAGCTTGAACTCGGTACCCACCCGAGGTGTGCTAGGATGGTGTCTCGCTGGGGTCCATTGAACTGTGCTTGTTGAGTGGCACAGTAAGGCATTCCGCAGTACACGCAGACGTACTTCTGGAGGCTGAGTTCAGCATTTTCTCTCTGTCAGCTATGGCAGTCCTGAGCGCCTTATTTAAAGTATGCATGAATCTTTCAGCTTCACCGTTTGCCTGTGGCCATTGAGGAGTGCTACAGCAGTTATGTATCTCCATGTGACTGAGGAGATCTTTGAACTCTAAAATCAATTTTGATCTCGGTTGGCAGGCAAAACATTGTGAACATCTTTTCTAGGACCGGTGTAACATGTGTGAAGCAGTTGAGTCGATCACCTCGAAAATGGGATGTTTGGAATAGCTGTTTATCATGACCATCGTGGTCCTTCCAGCCAGAAAACTTCCAAAGTCAAGGCTTATTCTTGACCACGGAGCGGTACTTGGTTCCTCTGTGATGATGGGGGCCAGTGTTTCTTGAGGGCTCGTGAGTTGGCAGGAAAGGCACAATCACACTATTTTATCCACCATGGATTCAAGAGCAGGGAACCACACTTTCTCTCGCATGCAGGATTTTATCTGCATGGTTCCTTGGTACCCGCTGTGAGCCAACAGTATCACTTGACATTGTAGCCCAGATGGGATAACAAGCCGGTGCCCATTAGCAAGATGCTGTCCTGAGTGGTTCTGAACACGTATCGCTAGCTCCACATTTTGATTAGCCTCTCCAAGTCTTGGCCTGTTCAATTGCTGGCATCTCCTAGGAAGTCTTGCCAGGAGCCCTTCTGCATGGCAGCTCTCACTCTCATTAGCACTGCATCCCCCTGTATGGCTTCCTTGATGTCACTGAGACTAAGGGCGCTCAGGCAGGCGTTTTGGGAGATCATGTTGATATAATCTTCCATGGCATCAACACTGTCAAGTCTATGTTCATCTGTTTGAGGAGGGTAATGGGAGAGTGTAGGAAAGTAGGATCTACTTTCATGGATACCCCCAATTATAGCCTAGTGTCAGTGTGTTTTTCACCTAGCCTGATGGGATCCTGCTAATCAGGACCCCAGCAACTGTGCTGTCTCTCCTAAAATGGTTCTGGTAAGTACTTTGGTACATCCCCAATTTGCTACTGGTGTACCCTTATAAGTCCCTAGTAAATGGTACTGAGGTACCCAGGGCATAAGTGCACTAGGGGTCTTCCATGGGCTGCAGCATGTATTGTGCCACCCATGAAAGACCACTCAAACTGGGACTACAGGTGTGCGAAGGGTGCTTGCACCCCCCATGACAGATATAAGTTTCCTTATATCTGCGGTCACTGCACTCAAAAGCCATATCACACAGGCAGGGTGCCTGGTTATAAGTGTGAGGGTGCCCCTGCATGAGCAGGACACCCCTACAAACCCCAGAGTCGATTCTCCATACTTTGTAAGTGTGGTCAACCTCTTTAAAATATATAGTTGACATCAGTCATTACGAGATGTCTACCTATATAATGGCAGCACCGAACCCAGTCATGTTTGGCATCAAACATGTTGGAATCCTACCCCAACACCAATTCCAGTGTTGGAAGTATGATCCCATGCACTGGGGGGCTCCTTAGAGGATCCTCCTGTACTCCCGGTAACAGCCTTTCAGGGTCTGCCAGCAAGCTAGTGCTGCTGCCAAACACAGACACTGTTCTACCCTCCTGCTGCTGAGCCAGGCTTGAGCAGGGGAAGGTAGAACAATAGGTTTCCTGTCACAGGGAGGCACGACCAACTCCCAGACAAGCCTGAGGGAATTGGGCTGAGGTGAAGGCGATTGCAGGTGCCTCCAGACTGCTTTGAAGGGCACAGATAGCACCCTCCTTGCATACTTCAGTTTGAGCCAGTTCAGGAATTGTTGGTTCTTGCTCTGGCGGGAAACTGAACAAAGGACAGGGGAGTATCCTCCCCTCTGACCAGCCCCTACTCTGGGAGGGACCCCCAAGTCGGTCCAACCATTACCTTAGGTTATTTAAGGGCTCCCCTGTGGGTGGGACCAGACTCAAGCCTGAAATTACATCACTCTTCAACCGTCTGGACACATGGACTTCGTTAGACTTCAACTGGAACCCAGACTGGAACTGGGAAGACTCCTCTTACTCCTGGTCTCGCTGTTCTTCAAGACTTCTGAATCATCTGTGTCTGTGCTTCATGCAGGATCTCCAAAAGATATGTGGGCATCAAGGACACCGAAGAAATCTCCCTTGGAGTGAAGGAGTCACTCTTGTTCCTGAGTCTGCTACATCACTCCCGTCACATCCAGAGGGAGGTGCCGGCAGGAGGCACATGGAGTGCTTGGCGTTTGGTGTTCGGGGACGAGTAATGACGAAGTCAAAGTGTGGCTGTGTGGCTGTTTGGCGCCTATGCCCAAGGCAACTCGGCTGCTTGTGTGCGTGGTCTGAAGGCCCGGAAACTGAGGCAGTCGCTGAGGCCAGGAGAGTGTGGCGTGCCACCTAACCTCCACGTCTTGACCACGGTCACACCTGCAGCTACATCTACTCTGGGATCCACCACCACCCCACACTACTCCCCCATTCGCCTGCCTTGCCTTCCCACTCCACCTCTTTGCCTTTGCAGCCCCTCAGAGAGGCGTGAGGGTTAATCGCTCCAGCCTGCCCCTCTCCCAGCAGCCCACGGTCTGAGGTGAATAGTAGGGGTTAGGCAAGCACGGAGGCTGTACTCAGCCCTCGCAGAGTGTGAGCCTGGCCTCCTGCAGAAGCGTCCCAGCCAGGCCTGGGTGCAGCTTGCAGGGGCGTTCGGTGTGCTCCCACTTGCTCGCCCCGCTAGAATCAACAATACACGACAACAACGATAACAACCATTAAAAACAGAGGCACCAGGAAAACCATCCCCTTCTGGGAATCTGGCAAACTTGAGAGTACACTGGCGTGTCCATTCAGAAGTGGGTGGAAAAGTGCGGAAAAGTGGCATTTCTACCCCAAGCAGGGGGTAGCCGCAGTTTCCAAATTAACTTGGCATATTTTTGTTAATTAAACCCCTAACGTGCCCCTAACGTGCCCATGGAAGTCTTCACCTGAGGCTCGGCCCACCCAGGGGAGTCGATTCCCTCACAGGGGGGGTCAAGATAGTCAAGGCCCCAAATAGAGACTCGATCAGGAGGGCAAACCCCTTTCTCCAGGGGTTGAAACTTTCACATAGACTATTTCACCAACGTCGAGCCAATGCCATGGCAAAAAGAAGGGGTTTTAAAAACGAAGACACAGGGATCAGGCATAAAACCATTCCATGCACCGACGTCCACCCAGGGAGGACTACACATACCCCTAGTTCCCTGCGCCGCAATTAACCTTAACAAGAAGGCCACAGCCACCACAGTGGCCCTCAAATCCCTCAAAAACAGAGCTTGTGCACCCTACCCCAGTCCATTAACAATTATATCTACACCTTCACCTACAGTGAAGGACAGCAAGGTTGCAATAAGACGCGCAGCATCTGCAAGGGTGGTGTCCCAGAACTAGTCAAAAAGACATCAGTAGCTGATTACTTTAACAAAAAAATAATCTCAGCCAGCCTAGCCACATACCCCTGACTCAAAATGGAAACGGGATCTCATCGGAGGTCAAGCGGCAACATCAAGTTTCCTGGCTGATATAATATCTCTTATAACACCATTCCCCAGAGCCAACAGCAGATACAACCAGGTGCTTCAGGTGTGAGGAGATAACACCATAATAGAAATCTCCCCCGAAAGCACACCCGATAGTATATTGGCTGAAATCAACCTGTCAACCAATGTTATAGGAAATGATCAGAGAGTCGAGAATGCTATTTGTACCACGGCCAACCCTACAACCTTCAGGGATAGCTCTCCGCAAGCCTTAATCCCATTTAAAATAAACAGCACCATCACAGTCGTTCAGATCCACAGTTTTGAGAGGAAAAAAGCTGGCATTGGACAACACAGGCACAACAAGTGGTAATCTAAGGACAGCACAACAAGCCAAACTGGCAGGCATCAAATGGGATCAATGGGGCTCAGAACTACGTCAGGGCCGACATGGGGTCCTCTCCTTGACCAAAGCTCCATGCAAAGTGCAAGTATTCTGGAAAACCTAAGATTAGCTACGACCGAAAATCACAGTGAGCAAGACAACTTACTGGTTTCAATAAATGCCACCCTTGCGACCACCGTGAATGCCTTGACATGGCGGTCAGACAACTTGGAACTGCAGCTCGGTTTAACCCAAGCTTTGGCGACCGCAAAATTTAAAATGGAGGAAAAAATTCAGCTCCCTGGAGGAGAGGTTAAAAAACGTTGATTCTACTGGAGGCACACAAACTTTGTGTTCATCCTCTGTCTGCCACCAGATTGCGGAAAAACTATGCACCTTGCCAGAGGACCTAAATTTAACAATAACAGACATAAAATCCATCTTACAATTACAAGCAAAAAGCAGCCATAGGAGATCTGGCCTAAAACCATGGGAACTGGGCAAACTGAGCCAAGAGTGAACCCCCATACTGGAGCCTGTCGAAAAGGTAATAACATTAGCATTCCCGCAGCTGGGCATGATGGCATCAAAGTAAGATATGATAAACATCTCCTCATCCACCCCAGCGGGAAACATTAATAAGGGTGCCCCCTAACCTCCCATAGAGCAAGAATTGGATTCAGAATCAAGGGTTGACACCCTTCAATGACTTTTTAAAGAAAGAACAACACCCAGGGAAAATCAATGGTCCGTCGCCTTATTGAAGAGAGCAAGAAAAAGGCAATAGAAGGCTAGAAGTAAGGCCGAGAAAGAATGCCTCTCAATTTTGCACTCAAATAATCAAAACATCCTAGACAATAATTAACTCAGCATATACCCAATGTTTAAAGGCAAAGCAAAAGAGAAGATCAAATTAACATCAGTGCAACCAATCGCAATCCCATCTCAAGCAATCTTGCCTTCAGCACTCACTCTACTCAAGTCTAATACAAATCCCATTATCGCCCTAAGCACAGTAATACCACCCACTGCACTAAGAACCTTTTCACAGGGGACACAGAAACTATCCATGCAGGTCCAGACAGAAGCTCTGTTCAAAGACAGAGGAAACGAGAAGAGAGAACCAAAATTAGTGCAACCTACGGCACCCCCATCTCAAGATGCCATTTCTTCATTTAAACATAACACAGATTCCATTATTACCAAAAGCCCATCAATGCCATCAACTGCGCTGGTTATCCACCCCAGAGGACCCGGCCAGTACCCGGGCGGGTGCCCATGGAAGTCCTGCAGGATGATAATCCCCCTTAAGTAAAAAGGATGAGTCACAAGGAACATTGATACGGCCTGATAGGACCAGAATAACCACTTCCGAACGCTCCATCTTCGCCCAAACTTGTCATGAAGGCCAACTTAGTAAATGCCTGGGAGGGAACAGACCAACAAAGTTGGTGCTCATTACATACTACCCATCAGAGGGGAGCCACGATGTCCTGAATCGCTCCAACGTATTAAGACTGGTTCAGGCCATTCCCATCCAGCTAAAAATTACACCAGAGGACATTCTGAGCGTTGAGTTCAAATCCACCCCAGATTGCAGCAATGTCAGGGAAGCAGCAGTCCTAACATTAAAAACAAATGTATTAGCAGAAGTAGTATTGGAATGTAAGCCTATCCTTGAGAAATCCCATCCCCAAAATTGCTGGCCCCATTAAAACAATCAAATGACTTGCCCAGCAATAAAGCTCTCCCCTATAGCAGGGGGATTGGGCACTTGTTTGGTTACTCATCTCTCGGGGAACATGCATATAGCTCATTCCTACTCACCAACAAGGAGCCCCATTAGGAAAGTCGCAACAGGAGAATATACAACTGACTGGAGATGGCTACCACTTGTCATGTCCAGAGAGGCAGCTGGAATACGACAATCTGTAAAGCTCCTGACATGGAATGTTGCCGGCTACCAAGACAATTTAAATCAGAAATCGCAAAATCATTGTTAATGGCATCTGACGTTCTTTGCCTTCAAGAAACGTGGACATTAACCCCACTCACAATTCAAGGCTTCTACGGGGGTCATCAAGCAGCGAGAAAAATCAACATTTTTAGGCGGCCATTGGGGTGTTTATTTATCTTAACCTCAGACTGAAATTAAAAGTAACAGAAGACCCAGTTCAAGATGAGATGCTCCGAGAGCTCGTACTAAAGACCCTTAAGGCAACAGCCTCCCGAATTAGGATCCTTTTGATGAATGTCTATTTTAACAGCTTTGGTCCAGTGCGAGTGAAAAGGCTGAGTCAGCTAAGAGACAACCTGGATCGAATCCTTTGCGACTCTATGAATCATGAACTAATAATTTGTGGGGACTTCAACTTGCAACAACTAGGATCAACCCCTGCTGGCGGCAAAAATTCCCCAAGGGATCAGCTTTATAAAGCCCTAAGTAAACATTCAATTATTGAAAACTTTCAAGGGGATAAGTACAATCGATTATGCCTTTGCTTCAGAAAAAGTTGTGGACCACCTTGTGAGTTTTGAAGTACTGTCCTTATGCTGGAGTGACCACCTTCCATTTTTAATCCAGGGAATAAAATGAGGCCCGGTCTCTTTGCAAAAACTAACAGCATGGAAATTACTACCAGCCAGGCCCTGGTGGCCTAAAGCAGTGAACATCTGTTTACCCACTGGGAATGTCAAATCGGGTACATCCATAAATCACTGAACTCTGTCCAAGGTAGTGAGCGCCCCTTGCCAAAAACTCCTCCCAAAAAGCAATCTGTTTTGATTAGCTCACTGAACGTTCGTAGGCTGATGAAAGCAAGTCATAAAACCCCAAACCAGCAAATGAAAGCTGCTTTGCAACAGGATCTGCCGGGTTTAAGAAAACAACATAAGCAATTGATGTGTCTGCTAAAAAAACAGCAGCGGGACAAGGAGTGGCTAAATGTATATTCACTAATGAGCTAGCATAATCAGGCCGACTTATGGAGGCATACTAAAAACAAAATACACCAGGATGCCACCAGATCTAATGCCATTGATGAAGCCATGAGGACCCAGCATGTAAAAAGATTATATGTAGTTGAACAACCAAGTGCTTTCTCATCCAAAATTCTAGACCCCGCAGATTACCCTAAGGGATGCGACTCTAAGCACATGATTAACTCAATTCAAAAAGCTGTACGCAGAACGAGAACCTCAAGCTTGCCAGGCCCAAACGGGCTCCCAGCTCATCTGTTCAAAGATGACCTCACACTGTGGCCAGCAATACTTTCTCCACTGTTCTGCACATGTTTCAAGTCCAGACAAGTTCTTGACAGTTGGAGAGGCTCAATACTGCACCCAATCTTTAAAAAAGGCGACAGGCAGAATACTATCAGTCCCGCCTGATTGCCCTGTTGGACATTGAGGCCAATATATATGTGTCAGCCATCTTAAAGGATCTTGAGTGCTGGGCAACAACGAATGCGATAATTCCATTTTGTCAAACAGGATTTAGACTGAATTCCTCCACACTGGATAACATAGTTACACTTTCCTACCTCATCCACCAGGTGAATAGCCAGAAGTCATTTGCTCTTTATGCATGTTTTGTTGACTATCCCTCTGCATTTGACCTGGTGGATAGTGGCAAGCTATGGAGCAAACTCGAAGCGTGGGGCATTCCTAACAACCTGTTCCACACTATTATATTGTTGTATACATAAACTTGGGTGAGGATAAAGCTGTCTGACACTGCTCTAACTAGGAAGAACTATATGAACTATGGGCTAAAGCAAGGATGCGTCTTGGCTCGAATGCTATTCAATCTATGCACATCAGACATGTCAAAGGCCCTAAATCGCGCCAATTTAATCCCTTCAAAAACAGTAGAAGTCAAGATTACAGTATTGCAGTATGCGGACGACATTGTTTTGTGTGACCACTCCAAAATAAGGATCCAGAGAGTCCTAAATACCCTTTACGCATACATGGCAAATAAGATGATTGTAAATGACTCGAAAACAAAGGTGATATCCTGCGGGAGGATGCTCAAGAAATCAAATCGCTATTGGTTCCTCAGCCCCTAAGAATAACAGGAGCAAAATCCTATAACTATCTGGGCATTTGACTTTTGGCAAATGGTGGCATCAAAACATACCTGAGCCACCTCAAGCACAAGGTTGCACTAATTACTATAAGGCTTTGCCAACTGAATGCAGCTCTCGAAAGCCCCACTTCAGCCCAATACGAAAAGTGCTCAGGGCCGTCTTACCTTCCTCAATCACTTCCCAGACTTTCAGGGGCAGCTATTGAACCGCTTTGGATGGCAGTCTCCCTCCACTGGAGCCTCTTCTCCTGGCTCCTCCCTGGCATATGGATGTGAAATGGTTACTTTTTCTGGAATTGGAGCACGTGTGAACTTATTCAGGGCAGTTGTTCAAGGAGTGTCCCTCATGGCCACAGTAGCCACAGCGAGGCTTCATCGATGGAGGCCCACGTACCTTGGACATGTCTTTTCTACCTTTTGTTTGGGCAGCGTCAGCTCACTCCATCCTAATATAGGGGGTCTTTTCTGGTTCCTGGGTAATGGCGCTGTCCATCTTATTGGCTCTTGTGGCAGACAGGTCTTGAGACCTCTCCAGGACCAGGATATCGTCCAGAATGATGTTTGGTTGTCTCAGGATGAGGCCTCTCAGGGTCTTGTTGCGACACTCCTGGATTATCTGGGCTCCTATTTCCTTTAGTTGGTCATCTGCGGTACATGTGCGGGCCAGTTCATACAGCCATGCATAGAGCACATCTATTGACTCTCCTTCCTGTTGGCAGGCCTGGCAGAGTTGAACCACTCAAAATCGGGATTTTATTGCAGGTCAAAGTGAGCGTTGAGCACTCTTACCATAATGTCATAGTCTGTGGCAGGGCCGGTGTTAGGTAGATGTTGAAACAGTTTGTAGCTTTCTTCTCCCACATAATGAAGCAGGAGGGAACATTTGATGGCCCTCGTCTGTCTCATGTAGGAACAAAATATGTTCCAGCCTTCCTATCCAGGTTTTCAAGGGAGGAGATGTTGTTGCAGGGTCAGTAAGCTTGCTAAATGGCTGTTGGACTCCGACAAGCACATGGTGCTGAGTAAAACTGTCTCTGGGGTTGCACCACAGGGGCACGGCATTTGCATCATCTGCCATGGCAGTGGCCCCAATGCCAGATCAAGTATGTTTCACTTTTCCCTGGGTCGCGGGGGAGAGTATCTCTGATTGCGCCTAATCAAAGGTGAGTTGGAGGCTCGCAGGGCTAGCTGGTGAAGGGACTGATGCACAGACGAAGGCTAGACAGGAAGTCAGGCAAATAGTGTCTGGGAGAGGTGAGGGCTAAGGTGCAGTGAACAGCATGCACAACCGACACTGTAGGGCTGAGGCAGGAGGAGAAGCGGCCGCCAGAATGGTGCGTGACTCACAGTTCTGCCGTGGGGACTTTGCACGACGTGCATCAGCGGGACAGACCACGATGAGTTGTGTGGCGTTGGCCACCGTCACAGCAGTAGGAATCAAGGCCTCGCTCAGGGTCAGGGTAACCAGCCGATGTCGGGGGCCAGGCAGGGGTCTGGGTGGCAGCTGACGGACCTGACGCAGATAGCGGGCGGCAGAAGCTGCGTGTAAGCGGAGGAGGGGAAAGGAAAAGCCACAATCACTCTTGTCGCCAGTGTACCCCAAACCCACACAACACAAGTACACACTGGATTACTGTACGGGCAGTAAGACCACGTGCAGTCTACGCCCCTTTATTTCAAAGCCTCTGGCAATGCCTGGCCAGAGGATGTACAAGATGTGCCTCCGGGTGAGGGCTCACTCGGGGGAGCCCTGGGCGGCTCACTACAACTGTGACGTCCACTATAACATGCCCATACTTTTTGTGCAAAATGACAAGTGACAAATGTTCGCATTTCTGAGTGCCTCTCTCCTGTCTCACTCCACCAAATACCTTTGCAAATTGGTTGCCATTTGCTCAAACCATTGGCACACGCGCTGAATTTCTCAGCCCGGTCCCGTATCTTCTTTTTTACCCGGTTGTTGTTTTTTCCCCCCCTAAAGATTGTAACATGGTTCGTTTTGTGGATTTATGAACTTGTTAGGTGTCTCTATATTTCTTTTCTATGGAAGAGGCTCACGTTTTGGAATAGCTGTGAAGTTGCACACTCCAACAGCCCTTGGACCTCTGTGCTTTAATGTTCAGGTGGAAAAAAATAACGTTCCTTTTTTAATCACGCCAAAGCCACTTATGCCACCTGTTGACCTTTTGAATCCAGTCCCCTTTTTTCTCTTCGGTGCATACATCCCACTCACTTACGGACTCGCCGGCTGGCTGTTTGCCAGAGCGCTGCAGACGCCGGGAGCTAAGGTAGCAGTTCCCTAGGTAACAGAAGGCGACATCTCAGATTAGATATTGGAATGCCAGGTTTACAAAGAGAAAACTGCGTGGGCTGATGTCAGTGCGTTTGACAATGAAAACCAACAGCACAATTAATTTGTACAACCACATTGAGAGTCACCAAGATTTCATAAGATCTGTAGAGTCAAAGTCTTAATTTGTTATGCGTGGAATATGCAGAAGAGAAAAGTTCTATTATATCGTTGATACTTCCCCACGCCATGCAATTGAGATGTTTTTGCATTTTTTTGTTCAAATTTCATACCCTGCATTCCTCAGAACGCTGCATCATAGCTGCCAATTAGTCACATTTCGTGGGTGGCACCCACAGGCAGTAATGGCCTATAAGTCAACAGCATTGTGCATGCTGTGTCTTTGAGGCGATATCTGCAATATTAAAGCCAAAACTACAAGTCCTAGAATGCAAATTGTATGCAGTTCTAGTTGAAAATGCAGAACTTGTTGATGCCATCACACAGGACTTGGAGCCACTTTGTAGCTATGATCCACTGCACAACCCCATCAGTAGTCGCAGCAGCGTAAACACACACAGGCACACGTCTATAGCAAATGGTGCAATATTGGAAGGACCCACAATCATGACTGATATATGCGTGCCCCAAAGAGTGCCAGAAGAAAATTTCATTTTGTACACATCCATGACAAACATGTTTTATGACTTGAGGACTGTGAGAGAACTAAAGGTCTCTGAAAGCAGACCTACATGCAAATTCTGTTCTTTGAGGTAAAAGGTTTTAAGGTTTGACACAGCCAAGACCTTATATTATATACACATACACAGCGAGTGGGCTTTGGGTCTCAGCCCCTCCGGCCAGTGCTTGTTTGAAGTGCCTTTCACATTGCGGATAGTTACAGAGTGAAAGTTTGCAGTGGTGACTGGAAAACCAAATAATTCATCTGCAGGTTAGAATTGTCACTCCCCTTATCTTCCCACAATCGGGAACCGCTGCCTCCTCCAGTGATCAGCAGATCACTACACCCCCCCCCCCTCCCCCTCCCCCCCCCTCCCCAGAAGTCCTGGTGTGCTAGCAGAGTAGCATGGCCTTAGTTATCTATATACTATATTTCTCCTGCTGGGAAACCCCTATTAAGTTGTGGGGGAATTCCATCACGTGAGATGACCTCTGAATCGTGATGGGCCTTGAGGTCAGAAGCCGAGAAGCAGAGTGCCGCGCCATCTTCCATCCTCCGGGCACAGATTCCACTCTCTCCTTGTTTAATAGAGCTCTATGGCATACCCACAATCCCTTGGACGGAACCGGAAATCCCATGGTTCTTTACGCGGTGCATGCATACCCACAATCTACAGCATAAGAATACACTCACCTTTCACTCTGAATGCAATTCAATCGCTTAAACCTTTTAAGACTCAAATGGTTTAAAAATGTATTGTCCTGTTTTGTATTGCATTTCAGTCGCCTTTTGTGGAGTAACTCTGTTATTGGCTCTTCCATTTACTACTTTACTCACCCTCCAGTGATTTAACACTTCTGCTTGGGTGGCTTCACCTGCGTGGAGAAGGGTTAGGTACACTCACCCTGGCTTTGGTTTCCCTCTGAGCCGCTCTGGTTCCTGCTCAGCTCTCCCTTCTCCAGCTCTCGGTTAATGCTACATCTGTGAGACCTCTGCCACCAGCTACTTCCTGCTTCCCTTCCCTGCCGCCAATGTTAGTTGGAGCTTCTATTTATGAATTTATTTATTTATTCTTTCATTCATTATGCAATTATTTTTTTTATTATCAAGCACACTAACAATCTTATATAGAATATTTTGGAGCAATAGACAGACTCCAGCCAAAGGTCCCACAAATCCAGTTTATTGAAGGTGAATAGAACAGGCCATTAGGTCACTCCATAAGAATACCTGTAGGGAGTTCCACGGTGAGACACCCTGGGCACAGAAGAAGAGTCCACCCCATTGTCACACCTTAACCTAAAGAGAAACAAATTTAAGCAAGATCTCAGCGAGGGACACAGTTGTACTTGACAAGTTTGTCGGCAAGAAATGTTGGGCCATTCCATAGTCTATAGAGGACATGTGCATATCTGAAGCACATCCTTGTAGCCAATGGAAGCCAGTGGAGTTACCTAAGTAATCGAAGACGTGATCTTGAGTTTGATAAGAATATGGACAACAGTATTCAGAATTTCTGCTGTCTGTGCAGGTGTTGTTTGGAGACCCAGGTAGACCGAGCTGCGGTATTCTATCCGAGATTGAATGAGCGTGATGGCCAAGGCAACTCTATGGGAGAATGAGAGCAAAGGGAAACATGTCCGTAAGATTCACAGATGGAAAAAATATGATTTGCAATTTGAGGCATGACCCATAGAAAGGTCAACGCGTAGGAGAAGACCTGGGCTCCCAACTAACCTTGCCAGCTTTGGTGCAGGCCCCAACGTTTTAGGCCACAGGGCACTAGTCTATTGATTGGTCTTGCTGGACATGAACATGTGACTGTATGAAACCAAAAGTACCACACGATGCAACAATACTATGCAATGCAACAGTATTATTCAATGCAATACCATACAGCAAAACTAAACAATGCAATACGTTATGGCAATGCAAATTTCTATACAATTGAACACAATACAATGCTATGCACCTACACTTCACAATAGAAAACTATACATTGCAAAGTGCTATACAATGACCAATTTGTGTCAAGGCAATAGTATTGCGTTCAAAGTAATATGCAATGCAACAATACAATGCAATGCAAATACAGTGCAAAACGGAGCAGTGCTACGCGGTTAAATATAATGCAATATGATGCGCTTCACCAGCCCTGGTGCGACGCTTGAACTAACATAAAGTTAGTCATTTTCGCCACTTTTATACTATCACTGCTGCTGCCTTAGGGTCAGATTGCAGGACTGGTGTAACTTGTCTGCATTAACCCATCTTTTCATGCACCCTTGCACTATACACTCACTTATCCATTCACTCGCTTATACATGCACCCACTCGCCCATTAATTATCTCAGCACTCTGATACTCATTCACAAACACATCCATTCACTCATCCGGTTTATAATTAGCACACTCTCAGCTTCTTCAACTCATTCAACTGTCCACTCTAACACAAACACAAACTTATGAATCATTAAAGAAGCACTTTCAGTTATATATTTGCAAGGCCTATTGGCTTAGACAGCAGGGGCCTAATTCACAAAGGTAAACATACACTTTTGAGTGAGTTTATGTTTGTTTTGGAATTCGCAAACTCTGACTTAATGGTACATTTCAGGGGCTCCACATTCGGGGCGGAAAACTTTTCACTTAAAATAATAGGCATGTCTTACCTTTTTATGTGAGTAGTTCTCCGCCCCAACTGCGGAGTCTCTGCAGTCGTAAACTTACTATTAATTCGTTTACTTTTGTGACTCAGGCCCCGGAACTCCAGACGCGCCAGACATCTTCAAGCACAAGCGCCTTTGTCTTGGATCAGATCACGGCGGTCATCTGGCGCGTGCATTGGCACAGGCGGGCCTAAAATCCTTTGACAAGACATTTTTACTATTAGCTTTATTGTCTTCTCATATTTATGATTTTAATTATCTAAAGTTTCGAATGTACTTACTTTTATTTATTCTTCCTACTGCTTTTTTGCATTCACAGTATGCACATTGTAATGATTTTAATTAATCAAACAATAAAGATTAATTCATGAAGGCAGTGAAGGTAGGTTAATTTCAAATTTATCAAAAAGACGGAAAAGCAGGTGTAGGAAATTTGCCTTTTCTGCATGGAAATCCCAGCTTTTTTGCCCATGTGTGGACTCTATTTTTACTGGTATTATGGCTCTGTACACTGAAACAATGATGTTCAGTGCAACGGCGTTTATGCTCAATGCCTAACATTGCACTCAAAATTTGATTTACCTTAATTTGAGTACTACATTTTCCAGTAAAGCCATTGTATATTCACACAGAAATTACAGTAGTGCCATAGGAGGTAAATATCATTTATGGGTTGCACTATGTATTTATACTATCCACATAGATGACAAAAAATATGGCATCGAGGAGCAACATTGTGCTCTGGCTGGCTGCAGTTTAAAAGTACCACTGTATCAGATGGAAGAAAAAGTGACTGGCATGTAGAAAAAACAATTGTATACATTACCTATGTAACCCCTCAAGAGTGCTATCTAAGCAAAATAAGGCTGGAAATGCAATTTTTAAAAGTGGCATGCTGCACATTAGCAATAGTATGCCCTCACAGTGAACAATTCGCCAAAAGCTGTTTTCACCATTTTGATAAAGCTGAATTTGAAATATGAATAAAATTGGTATTTCATATTTATGTCTGGGTACATGCTAGAGCAATGATTAAAAGTTGCTTTTCATTTAGTTTGAAAAATCTAATTAAATGATGAAAAAATATTTTTATAACTTTAGTAGAAGAGCGACTCTAAGAAAGTGTACTTTGTACTGCCACAGGGATAACCACTTAATAACTGGCACAATACATATCTTTCACTGGCTTGCCAACAACCCTACTTCTGAAAGGCACATGCTTGACCTCTGGGCCCAGGAAAGCAAGGGTGTTGTCTGGCCACTTGGCAGGGACCAGCCATCTGGAAGGGGACAGGAACAGCTAGCAGAACAAAGGGCAGATTTTACAGTTCTACCTGCGACATGGCAATGCAATGAAACTCATTCACTGGGTTTCCCTAGACTTTCTAACTCCATCCCCAGCATGAGGAAAAACCAGTCTGGTCATGAGAGAGTAGAAGAAACCTGATCTCCATAAGGGAGTGGTGAAGTGAAAGACCAGAGTTCCCCCAGGCCGAGGATGACAGGGCCCATCTTGGTTCAAGGTACTTCTCCAAGGTTTGCAGCATAGACTCTGTCCCCTCTGCTTGTAGGTTCTTCACCTATTCTCCTTTGCAGTTTGCATTCCACTTTGTTAATATATGGTTTTGTATCCCCTTGGAGACCAGTGTATATTTGTACTACTTACCTGATTATTGCAAAGTATTATTGTGTTGATATCTACAGGTAGCAGATATACCAATGTGTTAGCGATAGTGTTTGCATTAAATAAGACCTATTTTTATAAACATTGTGTGGTTTATTTTCATCTAACCTACACTAAAGATTAAAGATGGTAAAACAAGCTGCTTTACACTCCTTCAAGATCAGCCTGCAGGCTGCTCTCCACAGCTACCCCTGAGAGAGCTTTCAAAGGTTATCAAAGACCACTGAAATCACAAAAGGGTTGTCTGGATTAGTGCAACGAGCATCACTTAAACAAGTGTGTACCATATACTAAGCCAGCCTCCTACAGTGACAATGAAAAGTGTCCTGAAGGGAAATCTTAAACATTTAGCTTTTACTAAAGACCTATAAACCAACCGTTTGCTGGACCGTAAACCCAGACACTTAAATTGGTCAACGTTGTTGAGACAATAATCATGCAAAGGTGATAACTAGAGAAGGTATGGACAAGGTGTGAGGTCTAGCAAATAACATGGACAGTGAATTTCACATTGGGTTTCCACTTTTACAGAAGGCTTCTCCAAAGAATAGTTTGTGAGCTAATGGCAGCTCTCCACCTACCTGCAAATAGCTTTCCTGTGTGCAGCCCAGCCTACTTAATTAGAAGCCTTTTTGGGTTGAATTAATGTATGTCACCCAAAACTGAAAGAGTGTATTCGAGATGAAAATTTGTGTATTTCCAAAATTCATAAGCTGATGTTTGGAGAAGAATGGCTAAATTTCCCAAATATATTTAAAGTTAATTGAATGATAAATCACAGGGCGTTGCGGAGACTTATTACTAACTTTATTACCTTGGTGTCAGGGGTGTCACAGCTATGCCTGTTATGCATTACCAATGTAGCAGCATTCCACGTTGACAAAGCCTTTTTACATTACTGCTGCTAACCCTACCTGATGCACTGAAGTGATCACTGCTGGTAATCGTGCATGGAGTGACCACTAAAGTAATCTTGTCTGATGTGGTCACTATTACAGCACTAATGATTTTAGTAGCTCAGGAGGATTTTCATTCAACATAATTAGCTCTCATTACTGAGAAGGTTGGTGAGCCCTGTTTTACAGCATCCAGCAAGCAGGAGCCGGTGTGACAAAACACCTAAGGCCTTGATTACCCTGTTGAATATAATAATTATTGTATCTGATAAAAATCCAACACTGAGGTGTTCAGAATTTATTGGATGAGATAGTTACTGCATGTTCTGAGTTTTTGGGAATGACATGCCGGATTTGATGTTTATCACACAAAAATCCACATGTCCTGGTAAATACTAATACTTTTCTCCTTGTTAAATTCTGGCAGGTTTGACCTGTCGAGATGTAATGAAAGGTGCAATCTGTATTCCCGCAGATTGGTACAAGTGCTTACAAAAACAAGTGTTTATGCAGGGATTGTAATTTACCCGGCCACTTGTAATCAGGCCCTTGGTGCTTAGAAGCCTCACCTGAGGTCTGTAGGAGTGACCAGTAGGATCTTTCCCAGCAGTTGCAGGAACCTGGGACATTGTTTCTGCATACAGAGACCAGTACAAGGGGCTGAGGCTTCCTAAGTGATGTCTCACAGTGGGTGGGCAAAGAAACCAGATCCTCCTCGCTCATAGCTTTTTGCCTATGGTGACCAGATGTCCTGGCTTTGTGCAGCAGGGGTCTGGTTTTTCAAGGACTTTCGCAGCACGCATTTACTAATTGTAAAATTCCTGGCTTTTGGGAGAGGTTTGGGTGAACATGCACATACATTGAAATGTTCTTCATGATAACCTTTGCACTGACTCTCCTATTACACCATGGACAGAAGTATCTCTCTTTAAAGAGTTGCTGGCTGTGCTGCATTGCCTCATTCACACAACACAGCAGGCTTTAAAAAGGAGTGAATTCGTGTCAAATGATTCAGTCATCTAATGCCTGCGATCCCCAGCCTGCCCCGGGGGCTCATCGCAGCCTGTGGGCAGGAGTGTTTTCTTTAGACAGGTGTCACCTGAAAGAGTTTTGCACAATTTGTTGAATACAAGTTGGAAAAAGAGTCTCAAAGGTGTTCTTTTTGATTCCCAGTGTGGAGTGCACACAAGTCCCTTCATAGGCCCATGGGCATGGCTTTATTGTTTTCTGCTACCTCCAAAAGATAGAAATTGATGCTTGTGTAGTCTTTTTTTGGAACTTGTAGTCTTGATTTATCATAATAAATAATTTACTACTAGTCCCAACGTGCAAAGAAAACTGGACTGAATGAGTTGCACATGTGTGACAGGATATACAACTTGAGATCCCCTTCTCTTTTGTTAGAGCTCCATGAGGTTTTGAAAATTGTAGGGGTGCATTATAATCACGCATAGTCTGCATCCATACATATACATAGAAGAGTAAAAATAATAATAAACAATGTGAGAGTAAAGTTAGAAATGTAATTCGTGTTAGTCGAAAGAGTAAAATGACTTTTAAATGTAACTGCCTATTAGAAAATGGCCAAATGAATTAATTTGTGTGCAATGTAATGCATTAGATTTAAACGTGCACAATATTAAGGATTGCACGTGTAGGAATGATTATACATACACATATTGAATGTAATCAAAATAATGCTTGTAGATGCAGTGTTCATTAACATGTGATTTATAATGTGTGAAGGCCTGATTGAAGGTTCATGTATTGTAATGAAAGGCCTGTTCGCTTCTTATGTTAGCTGAATATTGTAGGCCCGAAATGTACTTTCCCTGGGAGGGCTCTCATTTGGAGGTAGTCAGCATATTTCTGTGAGTGGAAGGTTTTCTCGTTCTCAAGCTTCTGTTGCAAGTGAAAGGACATCATCCTCGTTAGCTAAGACTAACCTTTTGTTTTAGGAGTTAGGTATGCAGGAGCGTTTGCTACAAGAGTCTCCAGGAATGCAGATAATGAGAAGCCTATACTTTCGGCGCTGAAGGAGTCTGGGACTCAAAGACGTTTCAACCGTTATTGGACGCCATACAGATTTCAATGGAAAATTTCCTTCAGGAGGTGTCCAGCCAGAAGAGGTGTAATGAAGGCGTGTCTTCCATGTTGTACATTTTGTATTAGGGATAGTGCCCCGAGGGAGAAGCTGCAGAGAAGGAGCAGACGAGGGTAGAAGGAAGAGATTAATATTGAGGAAGGAGACTTAGAACGAATTTGGTAGCTTTTGCTACTGACCCTTCGACGTGAGTACTTCTTAGGAAGTCTTCACGAGCTGACACCTTTCTCGATCTTGCCTTGGGAGATGCTAAGTAGGGATGTCACTTTAGTGGTAGAGTAGGGACAGACTAATCAATTTCTTCGTAGGTATCCATGAAGACTGATTTAGACATTGGAGCAGTTATCTTTTGCTTGATATTTTTAGAGTTTATTATCCTTTTTATGCTTCATCGAATTAGATTGCTGGGTAGATTACATTTTGTATTAGTGCCCATGTATTCCGTCAACCTCGTCATGAGGTGCTTGTATGTTCAGTTAATTTTGGCTTTGAAATAAACTCCCTAAAACTTAACTCGGAGTTAGTGATTCTTTGAATCGGAATTGATTGGTTATTGATTTTATTTGAATGAGTTGGTTCTCTCCCCTTTACACTTCACAGCAGGTAAAAAGATCCAGTCGGCAGAGGATTCTTAAGAGTGGTAAGAGATGGTAAGATAAGATAAGAATCCGGCGTTATCACTTTCTGTGGCTTGTCAAATTTTATTGAAATTGAACAAACTACATAATCTATGAAATGCTGGTCCTTTTGGTCTTTCTTCGATGTAGTGCTTTATAATAAGTTGCATGGTAGTCCTTTAGCATCCAAGGTCAGTACCATCATTTAGTCCTGTTCTGGGTTTGTGGTCGTCCCAGTTTTTGGTTCTGAAAATCTGATCACCCTACTTTTACTCTGCTGAAAACTGCTAGGCTCCACAAAGGAAGTTTGGCCTTGAAGTTGTGTCTAGCCTTGCCTCGCTGGTGGATTTTAGAAAGTCAAAAAAAGTGGCTTCGTTTTAAGGCAAAACCTTGGACTAGGGCTCAGAAGAGATAAATCCTAGCAGAGAAGCAGCCTTGGTGGCTACAGAAATCAGCTTTGTGCCACTATGAATTTTTGGCACCATGACCAATGGCTTCAGTGGGAGCTCAATGATCTATTCCACTTCTGGACCCTCACTGGCTTTAGCTTGGATCTTGACCAATTGTAAGACTTTGAGCTCCAAAAATCAGACGTAGTTCCAAGCTCCATAAATTGATCCATCCCGACCAGTCGGGATTTATGCCAGGCAGGAACACGGCGCTCAATTTCCGGAGGCTTCATGGGGCCTTGGGTAAAGCTCAGACTATACAAGAAGACGCTGTAATTAGTTTGGTCTTTCAGAGGGGGATGTGATGCTCGTGTCTCTTGCACATGTTGTATGACATGGAATGTAAGTGGTCCTGCCCTGAAATCCTGATCATTCTCTTAGGTGAAACTTGCTTAGTGCAGGACACGGTGCAGAAGGACATCAATTCTCCAAAATGACATGTGTAGTGGAGTGGCATTACTCATCATTTGATCCATAATGACATCACAAGACTAACCCTTTGTCCCACCTGCTGCCTCTCAAAAGTCTCCTTTTTGCCTTTGGGAGTCTGGGGATGAGTAAGGAGAAGAATCTATGAAAAGTAAACTAGGCTCCAAGAGCACAGCTTGATGTTTGCTCCTGCTGCTGTCTGTATGTACCCTGAAACAAGGGGTATCAATGGATGTAATTAGTATAGAACCCTGAAACAAGGGGTATCAATGGAGGTAATTAGTATAGAACCCTGAAACAAGGGGTATCAATAGAGGTAATTAGTATTGAACCCTGAAACAAGGGGTATCAATGGATGTAATTAGTATAGAACCCTGAAACAAGGGGTATCAATGGATGTAATTAGTATAGAACCCTGAAACAAGGGGTATCAATGGAGGTAATTAGTATAGCATAGAGCAAGACAGGTGAACCAGCTGCTACCCCTTGCAGTACCTAGTCCACATCTATGATTAATGCATGAAATTAAGACACTCTGCCCCGTCACATGGGTGTTTAGTTGTCTCTGACTTGACCCACCAAGCAATCTTTCTGTACAAACTAAAAGTTGACATATTGAATGTAAGTGAAAACAATCTGATCCTTTGGCATACTGTTATAGTATGTGTGTTTGTAAAGCGCACTATCACTCGCGAGGGTATCCAACAGATAGAAAGACGATTAACCAGGCTGTTCATATTAACATTTTTAAACAGAATTTCAGCAACTATACTTCCCCAGCTGCAAACAATATGCTAATGATGTAGCTATATCCCTAAATCCTTTAACAGAAAATGTGCTTCATAAATATTCCATTCACTGCAGAAACCCCCCAGCCTGTCCTGTTCCAGCAGTTACATCCCTGAGGCTAGTAGCTAGGAAATTGCTTTTCAGAAACTTCACACAGCCCATAAGAACAACATGCTGATGCTCACAGCTTGGGTGGGAGGAGGGGATGCTATGCCTTCCCTCTGAGAAGAGTAGGTTTCACCTGCTACAGTCAAACCCCTCCTGCCCCCTCTTTCTGGGTTGCTATCTGTTGCGTAGACAATATGGACTTCTACTCAAGACGCATATATAGAGTAGCCCTTTCAAAGTGGTCTGACTCGCCTTAATTGTACGAAGAGTCCACAAATAGCACGGACAAAGGAGAAAGATACACATTTCCCTGATTGATAGAAAGGGTTAGAGGCAAAAAAGGAGAACATTGGTTGGCTCAGGTCCCTCACCACGAAAGTTGAATGAATATGCAATCCCTCCTTAGCTGCACATTGTCTTCCAGGGTTCATTTGGTTGATAAACCAGGTGATGCACCTTCGTGCTTGGAGATTTACTTTACCAGATATATTACTACAAGCAGAAACTCAGCGTCCCAAAAACTACCAGTAACATTCTGCAGCAAATGGTCAAAGGCCACACTGTTGGCAAACACTTTACACTTTCTACTTCAGAGCAATTCAAAAACACTTTGAACTGCACCTATCAGAATGCAATGGAAGAAGTACCACTGACTTGCTTTCTGTGTGCTCCTGCTCCCTCCCTACATTGTTGTTAGGCTCGCTCAGAAGTCATTTGGTGGATTCACCAGTGGATGGACTTGCATACTTTGGAGTTGTACTTTACCAGATATCCTAAAAGTGGCACTCCTGGCACTTCAAGCCTACCTCCTGCTTTCTTCCTAAGACAGACAAGGCAGTATAAACTTGTCTAGAAACGCAAGCAGTCTGCACTCACACTGGTGGCAAACACGTTTCTTCTTATGAGTGTAAGAAAATGCCTGTTTTTGAAAGATCACCCCATTTTTTTTAACTGATGCTGTTGGTTTTTGAACTCTGAATAGTGGGACCCTGCTAACCAGGTCCCAGTGCCTGTGCTCTTATCTAAAAACTTGTCAAATTGGTTGATAATCCGAATTGGCACAATTAACTTACCTATAAGTCCCTAGTATGTAGTATCCAGGGCCTGTATTTAAATGTCACTAGTGGACTGCAGCACGTATTGGGCCACCACTAAAGTGACACTGCAAGGCATATCTTGAGGCCTGCACCAGCGTCCATAGGGAATGCAGCTTTAACATTGCAAATTCAACCTGGAGAAGTAAACCTTTTCCCAGGCCTAAACCTGCCTGTTTAAATCTTAGACGTCATGGCAAAGGTATGCCATAACTCCCCATAGGGCATGGTGCATGGTATTTAAAAAGTAGGACATGTGCACTTAGGTTTTACATTTCACTGCAGTGAAGAATCTTCAAAGCCATTTTTCCCTGCGGCAAGGCTAACTATCCCATAGAGAAGAATTGGGTTCCATTATAACACATTGTAATTAATAGCTTCAGAATGACAATAGACAGAACCATGATTTAAGGACTCAAATTAAGAGGTTTTAAAATTTTGATGTAATGTTGCGTCAGATTTGATTTTACTATTTTGAAATTCCACTTTCAGAAAGTTGCCATTTTCCTGCCGAAAGCCTCTGGTTGCCCTTTCAAAGTTAATCTCTTACTGCCACCTGCCAGCCTGCTGGGAAGTGTGGATGGGTCCCAGAAAAGGGAACAAAGGGACCTTGGATGGAAGGAGGTGGGACCTCCTCCTGACTTGATGGCCTGTGTGACGTGCCCACTAAATGCAGAAGCTTCAAAGGAGCCTCCCCTGTCACATGTAGATGTAACTCGCAGCTAGGCCTGCCCTTGCAATTGTCTAAGTACCCAGAGTGGCACCAATCCTAATGAGGGTAAAACCTATTCCACAACTGGTTCACAGGGGGAGTTTCCCTTTCATTTCCATAGGACACACATCAGGAGTGTGTCCAGAGCTATGCACGAGGGAAGAAAGTTTCTGTCATATTGGTTTTAGCTAGAGAGGGGCACTGTGGGATAGTTTACAGTAGAAACACAGGAGCTGCTGAAAAAGTTGGTAGGGGCACCCCTGGAAACTTTTACCCCATTGGTTAGAGAGTGGCCAGGAGTTTCTGCCACCCACAGGCTGACACTGGGCATAAAAGTGGCAATTTCAGTGTCTTCATAGATCATTGCTGGAACTGAGGAAGACAGAAGAAGGACTGCACCTGCTGATCCGCTTTGTACTTCAGAAAGGGGACTGCATCTTCTGTAACCTGTGGCGAGAAATCCCAATAGCTTGGCCAGCACCCAACATGAACCCAGGACAGAAGAGTGTCTCCAAGGGCTAGTTCGCTAGCCTCATGTTAAGCTAGAGGGGCACAAAATGTTCAAGAAGCCCACCTTCCTGAAGAGCCCAGCGGGCCAGTTCTGACTGTTTTTGCCCTGGACCCTGCTGGTGGCTTCCCCAGCAGTGAATCCTGAACCTTAAGTGGTGTCCCTAATGTATTGGGGTAGTAAACAACAACAGGAGTACAACCAGTAGACCAGGTTGAGAACCGGGTAAGTAAGCAAAAAATAACAACAATGTCTCAACTGGATTCAATGAGAAAGGCAAGTATTTAAGCATGTACAAGAACTTGCAAAGGAAAGAAAGGGAGACTCCTGATTGTTTGTATGAAGGTGCTCATGGCATCATATATTTTAGAAACCACAGTTTATCCATTACAGTTTCAACAGCACTGTGAGTATAAATAGTAGTGGCAATCAAGGTGGCAAGTGCACGTTGTGCTCGTGGCAAGGAGAATGATGGCGCAAGTGACTAGTGCAGAACACTACGGGTGGCGAAAAGTGACAAGGTGGCAAAAAGCTATATACAATGATCAAAGGTTCAACACGGGTAGTTATATACAATGACTGTACAAAATTTCTTAATTTTGGAAGAACCAATGAAAAAGGATGCACCGTACGTTGCGCTGAGGGAGAGGTCGATGGCGTTTCGGTCCTATTCCTTCAGGACCATCATCAGGACCAGATTGCTCAATTTAAGGAAGTGCTGTAGGGTGTAGGCAAGCAGGGAGAAATGGATCAACTAGGAACTGCGTGTGGGAACGCGGCACGAGGATAACATGGTGAAGGAAACATCCACGCGAGAGGGAGTGAACATCTGCGAAGAGGCCAGGGTTCAGCGAGGCTGGAGAAGGCCTGTTCGAAGAGCAGTCGAAGTACTGCTAGATTCAATAAAATGGCTGTGCTGCCAGGCAATGAAAAATGGTCCATCGTGCAGTGTCGGAGCCCCGATCGACTGCAAGGGTCAAGGGTTGATTCAGAAAAATTCTAGGTGAAAAACGGAGGGAAGGTCATACCAAAATCGGAAGGTGGCAGCAATGTGATTGTAACGCATGAGAGGATGGTGCCCCTAAGAAGGAGGAAGCAGGCTTACCCGGGACAGAGTCAATGGAGGAGTACGGGTAGGGCCTCTGAAGCAGGGTCAGGTCCCCGATCCACTGCGGAGATCCAGGCGAAGGTATCATTTGGGTGATGTGAATCCAGCAGGAGTGAATCTGGAGTCTGGCTGGGCTCAGGGTGTGAGAGGGACTGCCACGGACGTGTGCGGTATCAACCGTTGAATGGACCCGACCCTGCTTCAGAGGTCCTACCCGTACTCCTCCATTGACTCTGTAATTGATAAACTGTGGTTCTAAAATATATGATGCCATGAGCACCTTCACACAAACAATCAGGAGTCTCCCTTTCTCTCCTAATGTATTGGGGCCATCAGATAAGTGTCAGAGTGTACTCCTCCTGCGTAATCCTAAATGCTGGGACTATATTTTTAAGGATTTTTGCCTGAGAGACGTGAGGTTACCACTGGACCTCTACCAAGTCGCAGCTGCCAACATTGCGCTTGCCGGACACAACTTGCTGTTGCAACGCGCTAAAAGGATATCGACTTCCAGGTACGTTTCTTCATTTCCAAGTTCAAATGTAAAGGAATTCAAAGGGACCAATTCTGAGCAAAACCCAGCTGCCGATGGCACCTTCCTCGGTCTGATCTTCGAACGTCGCCTGCAATGAGTTTCCCCGCCTTTGACATTGAGAACATAGAAAATCACATCAACACCGAGGCTCCCAGGCTCCGAGGCTCCCACCAAGGTCCCGAACCACTACTGGCTGTCGTGGACGAGTCTTTCTTCGGATCCGGCTGGCACACTGACCTGCCAACTGCTTCATCAAAGAGGATTTTCTCCCCAAAAAAGACTGAGCCTGATTTAAATCTCAGCGGATGGGTTACTTCACCACAACGACAACAGATAACCCATCCGCCAAAAAATAAATCCCGTTAATTCTATGGGATAGTTCAGCAGACAGGTTATCGGTCACCGCTGTGTCGGAATAACCCGTCCGCCGAGATCTAAATCAGGCCCTAAGTCAGAAGGTAAACTTTCCACCAGACCAGACTTGGTCCTTGTATCCGACCCGTGCTCCATCGTAGTTGGCCTTAACTTTTGACTTTGACCTGGACTAGCGCAACCAGATACCTACGGTTGGCGCTTTGCACTTTTTGGAGCTAGAAATATTAAAATCTTTGAAATATCATATCTCTGGTTCCCTACATCCAATTTTTGACATTTTGGTGTCTGCTTGCTCATTACGTTTTTCACTATTTTTATGCATTGGAGTGGGATTTTTAGTATTTTTGTTGTGTTTTCTGCTTTTTAACTTAACACATTTCTCTTAAGTTAAGCCTGCCAGCTCTGTGCTACAGCTACCAAGGGTTATTTTATTTATTAGAAACGTTTTATATAGCGCTGGCTAAACCCAAAGGTATCAGAGCGCTTTACATGAGGAGCTACAATTGCTTCAAAACATAGTTACATAGATTGAGATGGTATTGAGAGATTTACTGTGGGACAATAAACCACCCCGCATAGCTACGACAAAGTTGACAATGGGGTGGTATGATGGGGGAATTAGATTGCCGGACTTGCGCCTGTACTACCAGGCAACACAATTGGCGGCCATTAACAGCTGGGCGTTTGGGAGGCACGACGATCCGAGTTTCCGAACGGATCACTGGTTGATGGGGACAGGTGGCTATAATAGAGCTCTATATACCAATCATAAGAAACTGAGACTTACTGGCCCAACGGCGCGCACGGTGGAGGTGTGGCATGAGGTGCAGAAGCGGATGGGTTGGAGGGGCCGCTTGACGGGGGCCACCCCTCTCTGGGTGCCAGAGATTTTGGGAAGATTGAGTACATCGGCAGGATTCGACAAATGGGAATTGATAGGAATCTCCAGGGTAAGCGACCTATGGGCGAAAGGCAAAATGTTAACATTCCAGGAGCTTCAGGCCAGACACAACTTAGCTTCCTCAGAGGGGTTTCGACACCTGCAAATAAGCCACGCCATAGAATCGGCTCAGACTAAAAATGAGCCCATCCCGGACTCTTCCCCCTTAGAGGACAGGCTTCTGTTAGACCCAATGAACCGAAGGGCCATCTCACTCACATACCGTAAACTAATTAACAATAGAGTGGACCCCATGACGAAACTTAGGAGGGCCTGGGAAAGGGACCTAGAGGACATGGCCGAGGAGGACTGGCAGGAGGCATTATCATCACCAAGGGTGGGGGCTATCCCAATGCGTCTTCGCCTGGTGCAGTTAAAAATCCTACACAGAGTATACTATGACGCAACACTGCTGTTCAAACTGAATAGGCGACCCGACTCACTCTGCCTTTGGCACTGTGCTCAGACAGGTTTGTTCCTGCACATTTTGTGGGAGTGCCCCCATATACAGAGTTATTGGACCAATGTCACTAGGCAAATGGTTAGGGCATGTGGCAAAGCTATACAGCCGCGTTGTGCCTTCTTAATGTCTGGGTAGATACGGACCTTACGCAAATTGAGCAAGAATGGGTCACATTGGGGTGGTGTCTGGCTAAGAGGAATATCGCCCAAAGGTGGGGAGTAGATAGCCTACTGCAGCTAAAGGATTGGGCCAAGGACATGGATCACGCCATGCTTGCAGAGAAAGCGGTATTCAAAGGTAGGGGATGCCCACGTAAATGGGATCGCAAGTGGGGAAAATGGAATCAATATAGGGGGGCTATATGTGTCTCACAGACGATAGAGCTGAGAAGGGAGAGACAGAATGCACAGGTGGGAGGAACGCAGAGGCGCACTGTGGGGGTAAGTAGTGACTAGGGTGGCGCGGGTGATGTGGCGACTCTTGACTCGGTGACACACAGGGGTTTGTAGGCGGGGCGGCTGGTGACAGATACACCTATGTATTCATAATTGCTGTGTGTTAGAGGTGCATGGAGGGAGGGTGGAAATGGTAGGAACTAACGTAGATACATCGACTATGTAATTGTCTATTGCTGTCTTTGTTTCAAATAAAAAAAAATGTTTAAAAAAAAAACATAGTTACATAGTTACAACAGTTTCAGGTACGTAGTTACTGGAGATACATGAGTTACAAAGTCATGGCTCAAGTATGGCGAAGAAAAGGCAGGCAGGGGAGAGAGATTCAGGGGAGAGAGGGAAGGAATAGAAAAGAGTGAGGGAGGGAAGAGGTGCGGGAGGATGTAAGAAACAAAGCAGTGCGACGAGGAAAGAGACCGAGTCTGACGATCGGGTGGGTAGGAGACAGCCAAGGGGGGGGCACCGGAGCCAAACTCCTCAATAGCTGCGTAGGGCAACTCCACCGGTCATTGGCCAAAGGTTGCTCGGTCGCCGAAGTACATCAGAGGGTTAAAGTATCAGCCTAGGGGAGATTATCAAAAAGGATTCAAAGAGAGCGCCTTTTCACGGTGTACGGTGCTGAGATCCCAGCACTAATGGGAAAAGTCCCAAACCTCCGCTATGTGTGAATCCCTTAACACTGTGGACTCTCTCAGAGGGGGTATCTGAGACTCCAGGGCATAAATGCAGGATCCCCCCCCAACAAGGGGAGAAGGAGTGCTTTGGCAAGGGGCACATTAAAGGAGTCCGTTTAGGCATTATCCGCTATGTGTGAATCCCTTAACACTGTGGACTCTCTCGGGGGAATCTGAGACTCCGGGGCAAAAATGCTGGATCCCTCCCCCAAAAGGGGAGAGGGAGTGCTTTGGTAAGAGGCACATTCATGGAGGCCGTTAAGGGGCAGTTGAGCAGTAGGGGAGGACCTATACAGCAGAATGGGGGAACTGATAGTAGGTACGCTGGTACTGACGCCTACTGCCCTAGAGCAGCTAACGTGGGAGGTAGTAGGAAAAATCCATGAAAATAAAAATGAGTAGTCTGCCAACATGAACGTAGCTAAATCAAAATCAGTTACTCTAAAGGTCTAAAGTGGGGGGGCTGGCAGTAAAAAGCGAGTTAAAGGATTATGAGTTTGATATAGCGCTGGCTAGACCCGAAGGTATCAGAGCGCTGTACATGAAGGTTCAAAATGTTCCAAAATTAACATCAGTTAATAAGTTACATCAGTTACTAGTAAAACATTTAAAGAGAATAGTGTCGTGGTGGGAGAGCCGAGTGGGGGAGGATGATGGGAGAGCATCCCTAGCCTCGCTGGTGCAAGCTCGGAGAGCCAGTCCATGCAGTCCGGCGTGGTTGGAGGGGCTTCTCTCTTTGCTGCAGTCTGGTGGAGCGAGAAGGGGGTGAGTGGGGGCCAATTAGGTGGTGGTCGATTGCAGGTAGGTCCAACATATTAAGGTCAGGCATCTGAGGCAGGAGGGAGGTTGATGAGGTGAAAGGCTTGATAGCATTAGGCAAGGAAGAAAGCAAGAGAAGGGCTTACTTGGTTATCTTTGTAAGTAAAATAACTGCCTAATTAAGATCGCCTGTCAGACACAAAGGCAGTGATAATTATCGCGGTGGAATCCACCATTTTAGATACGGCGGCAGGGTCAGGCAAGCCAGGCAGGACGGAAGTCTGTATCAGGGTGAAATAATGCCCAGAGAACGAGGGAACCAAGGAATCAAATAGAATTCTTTTTTCCGGCGGGTGAGTCGGGTCACCCGTTTGGGGCAGATAGTAGGAGCTTTAAATTTAGACTCGGGATCGGGGTCAGACTGAAGTGGAGAGAGACCCGGTCTCAAGATGGCGGTCCGCAAAGTCCTCCCAGAGCAGTCACCAAAGAGCCACACCTGCCCACAGCTCACCGTCAGTTGTGCTGTGTGGTGAATCGCAGACACGGCGATCTCCGGTACTCTGGACCGTTAGGCAGGCCATCCAGGTGGAGTCTCCGAGCACATCTCCAGCAATCGATGAAAGTCCCAAGATGGCAGCCACGAGCCAAGCCACAGTTGGGAACTGGCTTGGTGGCGGTCATGAGAGGTGGTAGCACTGCGGTACTTGCATCGCCAGCTCCGTGTCGTATCAAACGGCCGAAGGGTCAGTCGGAAGAGCTCCTCTGTGCTGCGGTGCCTAATAGAAATGTATTGCGAGGCGGCGGCTTCCCTCCTACTCCATGCGCAGTGAAGGCAGCAAGTATTAGCCAATTACACGGTGAATGGGGCGGTATGTGGGAATGGCGATCACAGCGGCAGACACTCCCAATGGGGAGTGAGTATATCCTGCTGGATTTGGTGCGATGAAGCATCAGGATTTGGATGCTGAGCATTATGGATGCCATGGAGCATCAGCTCTGAGCAGCCAAGATAGAATCTAGCTCTGCCCTTCCAAGGGTTGAGCACAGGTTTACATTTTCGAGACCTAAATGGACCTAGTCAGGAATAGTGCAATTATTATTTGAAAAGGACTACCATGCACTTCAGCTAATAAACCACTTCTCACAGAGAGTAATTAAAAACACTATGAACTGCATCTATCATCATTCAATGGAATAACTGGTGCTGTCTTGCTAGCAATATGGTTACTGGTCCCCCCTTAACATTAACAATGTTACGGAGCAGCATATAGCCTTTCCTTCATCGTTGCAAGATTGTCTGCATGAAGCACAACCCGCCCGATAACTTTAGGGTGCCCATAGGTTGTCATTCCCATCCAGATGGAACTGGAGGTATGGATAGTTGTTTAAGTTTACCCTAATGTCAACTGTGAATTGAGACTGGTGATGTCTTAGCATGCAGTGGCGTGCTCCCAGATCCAATATTGACTGGAAAATCATGACCACAACCGGCAGTTTTCAAGATACAGGCCCTGCATTTTGGTACCCTCTTGGCTTGCTCGTCTGCGTCAACCACTACTACATCATCCCTATCATCCACAGGCTTGACCTAATGTGGTATAGTAGTACAAGAATCTTAAAAGACAGTCCAAGAAGAAGCATTGCCCCCAGATCCAGAGAAGATGTCGAAGGTTTCCTATAAGAAACCACAAGAATTACTTACTGGTAATCTTCATTACTCTGATTGTCTTCCACTTACCTTATGAGTTAGGGTGTGTTTTTGGTTTAAAACTCCAAACGCTGTGACAGGAAATGCAGCCCTCACAGGAAGAATATTTGTAGATCAAGAAGACGTACTGCTCAATTTTCTGAAGAAGCAATAAACCACTCTTTTGCCACACAATTTTATCGGAATTGTGGAATTGACTCTCATCTTGAGAATGGTACACAAGGGCTGTATCATCAAGGGTAACCTGAACTCGCAGTGATCTTTGGCCTTGTCATATCAGTAACTCATACATCACAACATACCCGAGACAGGCGGGAGACTCCCGATTATTGGAGCAAAAACACGGCTTCATTTTGGCTGTCTCCTGCCTGAAAATGCCCATGCTTCAATAGACTGAACAACAATTGGGAGTCCATTGTTGAATTTTGGCCACTGACCTGCCTGGTTGTTTCACTGCCCGCTACCTGTACTTTGCGGACTGCAGCGGGACGCTTCTTGGTACCACAGGTGCTTCCCTGGATGATCAAGGGGCGCGGGACTACATTACCCAGTAGCCCGAGTGGCGTGCATGCCACTGCTGTCATCACGCACGCCAGAAGGCGCTGAAAAGGAGACCGGGGCTCTCGCAGCGCGGGAGTCCATTGTTGAATTTTGGCCACTTACCGGCCTGGTTGTTTCACTGTCTGTGACCTGTTACACTTTGCAGACTGCAGAGGGATGCTTCTTGGTACCACAGCTGCTTCCCTGGATTCTTGACGGGTGCGAGACTACATTACTCAGTAGCCTGAGCGGCGCGCATGCCGCTGCCATCATCATGCACGCCAGAAGGCTCTGAAAAGGAGACCGGGGCTCCCGCAGCGCAGGACGTGTGCGGGCGCCCCCGAGCCGCGCCCGGGCAAAGCCAGGGCCAAGGGTGGGCCTATCTGCGCCCATCTTAGACCAAATGAGACCGGGCTCGTCCAACCCCCTGAAAACTTTCCTTCTGGGACAATCTATAACTTTGTGGTGAAGTACCATTTCTAATTTGCTCTTTCCCCTGTTACTGTCCTTTTATTTTTACCATGAGTAAGCGAAAACTAGGTGTAGGACAGGGTGTCGCTGGGACACTTGATGCTTTTTTACTGAGGGCCGAGTCAGCACTTATCCATGAGATTAAATTTACGGAACGCAAATTATCTTTAGAGCCCTTGCCCTCACAGTCTAGACTTGCCCCTGCTGGAGCTCTTACGCTAGGTAGTCATGAAATGTCCTCTCCCCAAATTAGCTTGATATATCACCCAGAGTCGGAGACAGAAATAGCCTCCCCTATATCCCCTGACCTAGAACGCACATCTGATAGGCCTGATGGAATCACTAGAGGCCGGAAAGCTATATTGAGTCATGAAACTATCAACGAACCTCAACCCAAAAAAAGGAAGGTTCGAGGACCTCAGAAACAGACTAAATCTGGCCTGAAACCAACTGGGAGGAAGTCCAGACCCTCCACTAATGATAGAGCTCTTGATAAGGGGCCCTCCACATCTGCTGCACATACTGTTATGGAGAGTACACTTGATTGTGGAAAAGAGGAAGGTTACTGGGGCAGATTAGAGACTTTGGTGTCAGCATTATTGGACCCGATATTACAAAAAATTACTTTGGTGGAATCTAGATTAACAAAACTGGCTGAACTTGTTATTAGTAAACCCCCAGCCCATGTGGCCTCCTGTCAAAGCACAGGATCTGATACTATACGTAACAGGGGGATGGATGAACTGGAAGTAGCTTTATTAACGGGCAGGTTCAAAACGTAATTACTAATTTACCTACTCTAACTAACACTATCCCTAGTATAGTTAATCCCCCCACTCGGACTGGGCATCCTCCCCTTAAATCAGGACCCCCCAGAAGATCCTCAAGGCCACTCACAATGTAGAGTCGACCTTAACATGCCATGTGTCAACAGAGCAGATGGCCCACCAGGTACTATAAAGAACACTACACACGTGAACAGAGGGAGAGGCTTAAATACTTAAGAGCATCAGAAATCCACCTATGAAAACTTTACCAATTCAACACGAAATTTACACCTGCCACCAGAAGCAACCCCTTATACGGTTGTCCTGGCAAACATTCCATCTCTTCCACATAATGCTTTTGAGCACTGGTCCACCTTAAGGAATAAGTCATTGCACTTTCTAAGTTCAAGGACTGGCATAAATAATATTCTTTTTTTCAGAATTCAAAATGGCCAGGAGAATAAGGTGGGTGGGCAACTCAAACATATCTCTAGGGGGGACTGTGTAGTGTTAACTTTCAGCTCACCCTTTTTAGTGCAGACAATCCTTGATAAGGGAGGTAATCGGTTTCTCAACACTCAGGACATAAACATATTACCACTAGGCTTTTTCTATCAACCCCCTAGACCTCGCTGGTACTCACCTGTGGAGGTGAATCACTCAGGGAGTAGGCAGCCTAGATATCTGGTCCCAGTGAGTAACCAAATTGATATTTTGAACCCACTTGAAGACATAGACTGACTGACCACGGGGATTGCTGGTCACCCCACTTTTATTTTTGGCTTGCATGACGAAAGGGGCGACCATACTCGTTTACGGAATAGTAATTCTGGCCTGGTTCTCTCAGAGAGAGACAACTGCTTGCCCTCTCCTGCTTTAAGGGAGCTGAGAGAACCAGGTTTAGGCATAACTAACTTGAACCCGGATGCCCCAATTGAACCACAAGAAAATCTAGGCATAGAACACGCAAGCAAAAATATTGACGGGGTGCCATCTAGGAATGTAGCCATAACTAATACTGTACCTATTAGTAACACAGCACTTTGCAAAATTGTCTCATGGAATATCTCTGGCATACGTTCCAAGCTGAAAAACTCTATGTGGTGGGATTTTATATTAAAATTTAAGATATTATGTTTCCAGGAAACATGGTCTAAGTAAGTGTACCATTTAAATGGGTACAGGACATATCACACACCTGCTGTAGATGGGGTGAGCGTGGGTTATGCACGTACATATCAAGTAGTCTAAATGTAAAAAAGATAATGATGCCTGTAAATGAAGTCTATTATCAAATGATTGTTATTCATGTAGACGGGAAACATTGTATTGCTCTAGCTAATTTTTATAATAATATTCCTCAAGATAAAGCTGCGGCTATTGTCAAAAAAATGACTTGAAGTCTGTTAGTAATAATAAGTCCAAAGATACTGTGTTAGTTCTGGCAGGGGGTTTTAATTGTGCACTATGCCCCAATGCAGGTGATAACTCATGTGGTTTCTTAAATGAAGAAGGGACAAGTAATTCCCATTTTCGGCACTCCGTGCTGGGAGAGTTGTTTAATGAATTAATTTATAGTTTTGATTTGGAGTTTGTGAACAAACTATGCCCATTGCCTGCCTCAATGCCATGGACTTTCAATGGCAGAGGCTTATACTCTATAACAGATTTCATTCTAATATTGAATAGTTATGCGCATAGTCTTCACTCATTCGCTTTTGGTGACATCCATCTGAGTGATTATTTTCCCCTCTGTCTCTCTGCTCTACTAACATCAAGTGAACATACCAGTCCAGATAAAGATGACCAGTTGTTAGAAAATATAGCCATTGGGAAAACAAATGGATACTCTTTGCCCTGGTCAATGGTAGATCCAGACACTATTACAGAGGCCGTGGTTGATAAATGCAATTCCGTTTTCGAGATATGTCTGAGTGAAACAGCTGCCCCAGAAACTATTTTATCCTCTTTTATGTTGATAACTAATGCAGTAAGAGAATCTTTGTTAATGCGGAAATGCAGTAAGGGGCAACCACGTGCATGGTTTGATTCTCGATGTGCTTTCGCATACTCTAAGTTAAAAGATGTTTTACATGAGACTCGGAGAAATCTGGTCAGAGTGAGGCAGGCTAGAACAGATTATAAGTGAGCCATTAGAAACAGGAAAACTACTTAGAAAAATGAGGCCTGGGAGGCCCTACATAAAGCATCAACACAGAAAGATAGCTCGGCGTTCTGGAAGGCGGTTAAAGAGCCTTTTTTGACCAATGAAGGAGGACCGTCTATTGAAATTGCCATTACTGAAGAACAATGGATTAAACACTTTTCCAAATTATATAATGGTGAGGTTAATCTCGATGTGACGGGTAGTAACGTTGAAGAGGAACACACTCTGGTTCCATCGCTCCACCACTTAGATTTGCAGTTCACCTTCGACGAGGTGAACCGGGCACTCTCTGCAAGTCAGGATGGTAAGGCCTCCGGCCCAGACGGGGTACCTGTAGATTTATACAAGTCAAACAGTTCCTTGTGGGGGCCAATAATCGTCCAGGTAATTGCCATTGTTATTGTACTACTTTTTTATCTACTTGGGTGGAATCCACTATAGTTCCAATTTTTATAAAGGGGGGCCTGCAGGATCCAGGATGTTATAGACCTATCTCTTTATTGGATGCTATGACAAAAATAGTAGGATGCATATTATTAGAACGTCTACAGGACTGGGCTGAGGACAATTCGGTTTTGTCCGATTTACAATATGGTTTTCATGCAGGTCTGGGGACGGTAGAGCAGAGCTTAAATCTTTCAATTCTAGTGGGGAAATACACTCAGGCGAAGCAGGGAAAGTTGTTCTTAGCGTTTGTGGACCTCACAGCAGCCTTCGACTGCATGATTGACAGTAAACTCTGGTCAACATTAGAAGCTATGGGGATTGATGGTCAGATTATTTATTTCTTGAAGTGTTTTAATACTGATGCGAAGGCTCATGTACGTTGTGGTTTAAAGGGTGAGTGCTCGGTCCCGTTTCCAATGAGGCAGGGGGTCAGGCAAGGATGTGTTCTGGCCCCTTTTCTTTTCAATCTTTATATTAATGGTCTGAGCGTGGCACTCCTGAAAGGTAATCAAGATTTTCCCCAAGAAGCTGGACGTCCAATACCAGCCCTTTTATACGCAGATGACGCGGTATTGATGTCCCGTACTCAAGTAGGCCTACAGAAGATTTTAGATACTTTTTCTAGTTTTATGAACGATTCTTGGATTAAGAGTGAACACCTTGAAGACTTTCATTATACGGTGTGGCCATGGCATCAAGAGGTCCAAGGATATGTTTGTGGCAGGACAGAAGATTGGGGTCACTAAGAGATTTTCGTATCTCGGAATTCTCTTTGACCTAAATGATACTTTACAAGCAGTTTCAGCAAAAAAACTAGCGCTATTAAGATCAATAAATGCCCTGATCAACTTTGCTAAAGAACTAGGTAGGAGACCACCAGTAGAGTTAATCTATAAAGCAAAGTGTGTCTCCACTGCGGTTTATGGGGCAGGAGTCTGGGGATTTGCTGATTTGTTCCCAATTCAACGGGCGGAAAATTCCTTTCTAAGATACATTTTATTCGTCCCCAATAGCACATCATCAGTCACGCAGAGCTGGGTCTCCCATTTATTTCAGATTTAATAAAACTAGAGCCTGTTCTCTTATGGCACAGGCTCTGGACCAGAGAAGAAACAAAGTTAAATCAAGATATCCTCACAGATACCTTGAAATTAGAAGGGTCCCTAAAGATTCAATGGGTGAGATATGTTAGGAATTTCTTACAAGACCTAGGTCACATAGAATATTTTACCAATCCAAGAACCATTGACATAACGAGGAAAGACTTAAAAAAAGGAGGCTTTTCGGCTACTGGATACTATTAGAGTATCTTCAGAGATTACAAAGCCGACCGTTGCGTACAATCAGTTGATTTTAACTACTTTTAATATTCAACCCTATTTAATCTTTGTACCAGGTCTTTTTGATAGATTTTTATTGACTAGATTCAGGCTGGGTTTTTTCACAGACTCGTCACCATTCCCAAAATGATGGACTGGGCTCAAGATCTTGATATGTGTCCTTGTGATAATCATTCAGCACAGTCTACGATACATGTTGTTCTTTTTTGTAAATTTTATCTTGATGCGAGGAAAGTTTGCTTTTTACCGGTTCTGAAATCGCTGGGGCTCCAGCAATGTCGACCGACTCTCCTTGTACTACAACTTTTGGACAATGTTCACAATGTTTTCAGGATTGTAACTTTTTTTAAACAAGTCTTGAGTCAAAGAAAATGCATGTCTATTTAATCTCTTTTTATGTGTAACCTGAAATATGATCAATTTTATAATGTTCAATATTTGTCATTATTTATAAATAACATTTTTTATTTGTCTGGTATTTTAATTTATTAAATAACTGTTGTTTTATTCTATGTGCATTTATGATTGTTTGATATGGCAATCGAATAAAGCTTTCCTTGACTTGACTACCTTATGAGGTTTACCACTTGCATAACCATTTATCACAACCTCCAAAAGTGTTTCCTCCTTTTACCCTATTGATTCCGACCACTCCCATAAATCCTTTCTCCTTCCATGCCCTTGGGCTTGTTCCTCTATATGGTCATCAAACTCCTCAGTGATTTGCAATATCCTTATTATGTACAGCAGGGGGTACTTTATCCTGTATATCAATTCTGCAGTACAATACTTCAAAAAAGAATGTTAGTTATGTCGTAGCCGGTGCATGAATAACCAGTTCTTTAGGGTCAATGGAGATTTCCACTAGAAAAACAAATGGTCCACTAAAAAAACAAACGTAGTTAGCACGTCACTCGTATTAACGTGAGGTGCACGTAGTTGAACGTGAGCGGGTGCCTGACCCTTTTCCCGAACTAAGACACAGCAGAAAAGCAACTTTAATTGAATAATGAAACTGTTCAGTGGCAAAATGCCCGGAGGGAAAAATGTATTTTTCTTACGGAGTAATTTCTCTGAAAGTCTTGGCCATGGCATTTATGCAGTTACACATAATGAAAAATGCGGCGCCTGCCTCAAAGGCCAAAATAATTTATCCCGTCTGTAGTGGAAGGGACTCGTTGACAGAAGCGTTTAATTGTGGTTTTCTATTAGAAAGCCAGTGCCAGCTCGATGCAGGGCCCAGGCAGACTGAAAAGGTGTGACTCGGTCACAGGAGTTAATAGTTTCCAGTCTATAATATAGTGGAAGGGTGTCCAGCGTAGGCCCAGGAGGGCGGGATTCAGGCCAGATTAGCAGAATATCCATTTGAAATGAATGCACAAACAAGGAATCAAAATGACACTCATTTACGTACAAACAAACACAAAAAAGAACAACGACTCTTGTAGACACTGACTGCATATGACATTTTGGCAAGTCTAAATGTGTTAACAAATCAATAATACCTGAATCGCTACAGCCACACTTGTCTGGTTGGCTGAATCTGCTTGCAAAGGGCAGAAGACGTTTCTCCAATGCCACAGTGTTACCATGTGACACAGCAGCTCAACACAGCGCATGGGGACCACGAAACACGCCCCGCAATCACCCCCCACCCCTCCCGTTCCAGCTACATCCTGGTTCATCTGACCTAACTCTTGCAGGGAGTCCCAAACCCAGGGCTTTCAGTGGGACAAAAACTGGGGGTGCTCTAAAAGGGGCGGGCAAACCACTTAAAGGGGTGTGGCCTATCCACGTAGGGGCGTGGTCTAAATAAAGATATGTATGGATAACGCCATACACCCTCACCAGAGGCGCAAGTAGTGTCAAATTTCGAGGGGAAGGAGCTAAGAAAACATTTCGGGGTGGGGGCTAATTCTTCAAACAATAGGCAGAGTGGAGCTGCAGGGGCTCTACAAAGGGGTGAAAAACAACAATCAATCAATGAATCAATCACGGCATTTGTAAAGCGCGCTACTCACCCGGGAGGGTCTCAAGGCGATGGGGGAAGGGGAAATGTCACTGCTCGAACAGCCAGGTCTTGAGCTGCTTCCTGAAGGAGAGATGGTCTTGGGTTCGCCGAAGGTGGGTGGGGAGGGAGTTCCAAGTCTTGGCTGCCAGGTAGGAGAAGGATCTTCCTCCGGCGGTGGCTCTGCGGATGCGTGGAACGGTGGCGAGGGCGTGGCTGGTCGATCGTAGCTGGCGGGTGGGCGTGTAGAAGGTCATGCGGTCGTTGAGGTACTTGGGGCCCAGGTCGTGGAGAGCCTTGTGTGCGTGGGTGAGGAGTCTGAACGTGATTCTCTTGCTGACGGGGAGCCAGTGCAGGTCTCTCAGGTGTCCGGTGATGCGGCTGTGTCGGGGGATGTCCAGGATGAGTCGTGCGGAGGCGTTCTGGATGCGTTGGAGTCTTTTTTGAAGTTTGGCTGTGGTTCCGGCGTAGAGGGTGTTCCCGTAGTCCAGTCGGCTGGTGACGAGTGCTTGGGTGACGGTCTTCCTGGTTTCGGTGGGGATCCATCTGAAGATCTTGCGGAGCATGCGCAGGTTGTTGAAGCACGAAGATGTGACGGGGTTGACTTGTCTGGTCATCGAGAGGGAGGAGTCGAGGATGAAGCCCAGGTTGCGTACGTGGTCTGTTGGTTTGGGAGCGGTGCCCAGGGCTGGGGGCCACCAGGAGTCGTCCCAGGCGGAGGGTGATGATCCCAGGATGAGGACCTCCGTCTTGTCCGAGTTCAGTTTAAGGCGGCTGCTCCTCATCCAGTCAGCGACGTCTTTCATCCCTTCGTGTAGGTTGGCTCTGGCGGTGGTGGGGTCGTTGGTGAGGGAGAGGATCAGCTGGGTGTCGTCGGCGTAGGAGATGATGTTGAGGTTGTGTTGGCGTGCGATGGCTGCGAGGGGGCTCATGTAGACGTTGAAGAGGGTTGGACTGAGTGAAGATCCTTGTGGTACGCCGCAGATGACTTCGGTGTCCTCGGATCTGCAGGGGGGGAGGCGGACTCTCTGGGTTCTTCCGGCGAGGAACGAGATGATCCATTCCAGTGCTTTCTCTCGGATTCCAATGTTGCTGAGGCGCTTCACTAGGGTGCGGTGGCAGACAGTGTCGAACGCCGCAGAGAGGTCCAGGAGGATGAGGGCCGCTTTTTCCCCGTTGTCGATCAGGGTTCTGATGTCATCGGTGGCTGCGATTAGGGCGGTCTCGGTGCTGTGGTTGGCCCGAAACCCGGACTGCGAGGGGTCAAGGGAGCCGTTTGTCTCAAGGAAGGCGGCAAGCTGTCTGTTGACGGTCTTCTCGATGACTTTGGCCGGAAAAGGAAGGAGCGAGATGGGACGGTAGTTCTTGAGGTCGGTGGGGTCTGCCGTTGGTTTCTTCAGGAGGACGGTCAGCTCGGCGTGTTTCCAGCTCTCCGGGAAGGTGGCGGTGTGGAAGGAGGAGTTGATGATGTCCCGGAGATGGGGTGCGATGATGGCGTCGGCTTTGTTGAAGACGTGGTGTGGGCAGGGGTTGGTTGGAGATCCGGAGTGGATGGAGTTCATCGTGCGGGTGGTGTCTTTGGTGCTGATCGGGGTCCAGTTGCAGAGGGTGGTGGTGGCGGGCGTTGGTTCGGTGGTAGCGTGCATTGTCTGTGCGTCGAAGCTGTTGTGTATGTCGGCGATCTTGCGGTGGAAGAACGAGGCGAGTGAGTTGCAGAGGTCTTGCGAGGGAGTGATGTCGTTGTATCCGGCACTGGGGTTGGAGAACTCTTTGACGATGCTGAAGAGTTCCTTGCTGTCGTGGGCGTTGTTGTCAAGTCGTTCTTTGAGTGCCGACTTCTTGGTGGCGTGGATCAGCTGATGATGTTTTCGGGTGGCGTGCTTGAGGGCGGTCCTGTTGTCTGTGGTCTGGTCATGCCGCCAGGCTTTCTCGAGGGTGCAGCAGTTTTTCTTGGATTCCTTGAGTTCGTTGGTGAACCAGGGGGTTTTCTTGCTGCCGGGTCTGCTGGGAGGGTTCTTTAGTGGTGCGAGGTCATCAGCGCAGGCGGTCAGCCACGTGGTGAGGTTGCTGGCTGCTTCGTTGGGGTCCGTTGTGCTGGCGGGAGTGTTCTGGCTGAGGGAGGCGGTGAGCTGCTCGGCGGTGATCTTGCTCCAGCTCCGGCGGGGGGCCTGTTGCGGGTGGTGGTGGGTCGTAGTTCTTCTGAAGCTGAAGTGGACGCAGCTGTGGTCGGTCCAGTGGAGTCCGGTGGCGTGGCTGAAGGAGATGTGCTTACTGGATGAGAAGAAGGGGTCAAGCGTGTGGCCGGCGTAGTGGGTGGGGGTGTTCACCAGTTGCTTGAGTCCGAGGTTGGCGAGGTTGTCCAGCAGGGCAGTGGTGTTCCTGTCGTTGTTGTTCTCCAGGTGGAAGTTGAGGTCCCCTAGGAGGATGTAGTCAGCGGAGGGGAGGGCGTACGGGCTGATGAAGTCTGCGATGTCTTCGCTGAATTGTGTGTGTGGTCCCGGGGGTCTGTAGATGAGGGTGCCTCGGAGGGTGGTCTTGGGGTCAGTGTGTATCTGGAAGTGCAGATGTTCGGCGGCGGTGAAGGTTTCGTCAGAGTTAGTCGAGATGCGGAGGGTGTTCTTGTGTATGATGGCGATGCCTCCTCCCGTCTGGTTGATGCGGTCCTTCCGGGTGATCTTGTATCCATCCGGGATGGCTGTGGCGATGTCGGGCGCTGAGGAGGCGTTCATCCAGGTTTCGGTGAGGAAGGCGACGTCAGGTGCTGTCGCGTCGAGTAGGTCCCAGAGTTCCATGGCGTGCCTGTGGACGGCGCGGGTGTTGAGCAGGATGCACTTCAGGGGGTTGCTGCTGATGCTCGACTTGGTGGTGCAGGTCCGGTAGCAGGTGAATCGGCAGGCTTGGCAGGCGAAGGGTCCGTGGGTGCGCCTCGGGGTGGCTCAGTAGCAGGCAGGGTTCTGGCCGGCATTGAGTGCGTAGAGAGTGGCGGCGTCGTAGGTCCGTCGGGTAGTCTTGCATCGGCGGGGGCCAGGGGTACCGGCACTGGGCGCGGACGGGCGCAGACGGGCTTGCCTTTGGCGTGCCTTCGGCGCACAATCGGCGCTCCCGCTGCACGTCTGCGCGGTCGCCATTTATGGCTAAGTGGGAGGGAGGAGCAGCTGGGAGGCGGGAGCGGGGAGGACACGAAAAAGGGGCGTGGCCGCGAGGACGATGGCGGAAACCGGAGAGCGGGGCAGACACAACAATCACCTAAAATCACAACAGTTATGCACAAAAACAATTAAAAAATGCAGAGATAACAGAAAGGAACTAGAACACAGCTGGGGGACAGTGCGAGGCAGGCAGAGGGCAAAACGAGTCTGCGAGCAGCAGCAGGGCACACGAGGGGGCTCACACAGCTGGGGGCCGTGCGGCGCGGGGGTGTCCTGAGAACAGGTCACACTCACCTGCGCCGCGCGGTCGCCATTTATGGACAAGTGGGAGGGAGGAGCAGCTGGGAGGCGGGAGCGGGGAGGACACGAAAAAGGGGCGTGGCCGCGAGGACGACGGCGGAAACCGGAGAGCGGGGCAGACACAACAATCACCTAAAATCACAACAGTTATGCACAAAAACAATTACAAAATGCAGAGATCACAGAAAGGAACTAGAACACAGCTGGGGGACAGTGAGAGGCAGGCAGAGGGCAAAACGAGTCTGCGAGCAGCAGCAGGGCACACGAGGGGGCTCACACAGCTGGGGGCCGTGCGGCACGGGGGTGTCCTGAGAACAGGTCACATTAACAAGCAAATGGTATTTTAAAGACCTGTGAAGTACTTGGGTGCGGCTGTGTGTTTGGAGGCTGGTTGCAGGATCGCAATCTTACGCTTACCAAAAATAAGGTTCAAAATCTATGAAAGTACAAGTTTTTTTATTATCCTTAGCTCTAGGTAACTTACCCAACAAGCAAAGCTTTACTCAGAATGACTCGGAGATAGGTGCCTGAAAAGTCATTAATTAAAGAGAGGACATTCTGTCCTAAACTGTGATGCTTACCCACAGTCCCACATCATATGATAAAAATCTGCATGAAAGGATCTACAGTGTGCACAAAGGTCAGCGGCCTCAGGAGCCTGGCATTTCCAGCTGGAGGAAAATAAATTTGGTGCAAGGAAAAAAAAAAGAAAACGGACTACCTCTGCGAGGCCTGAAAATAGAGCCCGATAGAGACCCGTTTCGAGGCCCCCTGAAAATAACTGCCGGTGCACAGACCCGGCCCACTTAAAGCCCTGCCCAAACCCTCTTTGTAAAATGGCATTTAAGTTTACACAAGTTTATACGTACACCACTGACCCACAGTTCAATAAAGTGCACAATTTGTCACAACTCCACAAATGTTATGTGAAACTCATAGCCTTATAATCCTTCCAAAATGTTTTAAGTCTTTATGTAGAAAAAGGTGTCATCACAATACGTAGGTAAAAAAAAAAGTCTTGTAATCCCTATTTCAATCAATTTTCCATCAATAAAAAGATTACTGTGGGTTCACATCAAATGTTAAAAATAGTATTTTCTTAAACAAGTGACACTTGCAACTTGCATTTCATTGTCAACACTGACACACCTGAGTGTTATTTGTGCACTTTACAAACCCAACTTCATTCCTTTAGATACAATTATAAATATTTCTCTTTTTGACCAGATGTTCTAGCACAGGCAGTATTTCTTGAGACCAGCTTACATCCACTGTATCTTGATATTTAAATTCATTCACATTTTAGTGGAGTCAGTAGCCTATTTTGGGCTCTAAAATGCATGATTTGTCTCTGTTCTAAATGTTTCCCAAGCGCTGGTAATTACTGCTCATATATAGGTGTTAATGTCTGGTTCCTGTTTCAATTACTTTTAACAACACATCAATGCTCATGTGTTTCATTAAGGTTTGGATGCTGCTCATCATTTGGACTAACACATAAATGATACTGATTTCTTTAAAAAGAGATTGGAGACCTCTGCTGTAAGGGCTGACTCTGTTTTCAGTGAGATCCTCAGATTTTTGTTTTAAATACATGTTAAGGCCTCATAAGCAAAGCTACCCATAATTTCACTTTAAATTTTTTTTCACAGAATTTCTGGAGCTTTTTAAATCATTTTTTCACATCCAACTATCCCTTTCCTTTAATATTGTATTTATGGCCAATCTCCACTGCTAACAGCCTTCGAACAGGCCCAGTGCCTAACCCTCCACAGGTGGCCACAGGCCTTCCATGGAGAGTTCTTCATTGTCTTTTCAGTGGAAACACTGACCTAACCATAACTACACAGGACGTCTCTCCACCTGTTTAAGATATCCAGGTCTCCAACCAATAGCTCGTGAGCTACTGTAGCTCTCCAGCTACCTCTGAGTAGCTCACCTGTGTGCAGCCCAGCTTATTAAATTAGAAAGTTTTCTCTTGGTTGAATTAATATACATATAAAAAGTTGAGGTTATAGAACACTAATAATATTAGTAGCTGTCAATGCGTTTCATTGAACATATGTAGCTCTCAGTACAGAAAAGGTTGGAGATCCCACCATGAGGCCAAAGGCTCACATGGCTTATAAATGTCACCTGAACCCCAAGATGGTGCTATAAGACCATATTACACTTTACTCGTTCTTTTTCATATGACCTGATTACTAATTCATTTTAGCACACATTTGAAAGATTTGGAGCATTTAGGGTCATCCTCAGTTTCAATTTTAGCATTCATTGTTTGCCTGAGACTGCAGATATGTCTGACAATGTATTTTTTTGTTGGGGGAATTTGTAACATGCTAATATTTAAAATGAATTTCCACATCAAATTATAAATATAAAGCCCTACTGTAAGGAAATTAAAAGAGGTGTATTCTAAAAAGTCTTTTTCATCTTGTAGTACATTGACAGAGTAGGTGTAACAAGACTGAAATGGAAAAATATAGTTCAGAGTGGGACAGTGTATTCAACAGTTTGCTAACAGGCTTCTGCATTTACAATGTTTATTTTCACACAATGTTATCTTTTTTATTTGCTCAAGGAAGCTACACTTCCTGCAAATGAAGTCACCTCTGTGAATTGTGGAATGTTATTCACAGTGAAGACCTCATTTCTATGACATACAAGCTTTCAATGCCTTGGCAAACATTCAATAAAAGGGCTTAGCCATGTCTATATATGAGTCTACATATGGGTAACCGTGTCATATTGTGGCTAGGGATTCTGGTGACATTACACAATGGCAATCGCCATTGTTTAATTATGGTTCAGTTCTAATATAATAGGAGAGATGTGATCACATTTCTTCCGGCCCTGGACCGAGACGTGCTTGTGTCTGTAGGATGTCTTAAGGGGTGCCAGTGTGAAGTCATACAAAATAAAACAGAGATTCACTGCAAAAGCACAGCTAAAAAAATGAGTTATAATTCAGCCTCAAACATGGAAAACCGCATAAAGTCTGTAGTAGTCTGTAGTAGTGGCAACCCACGCACACCATAAAGCATTAAGCATGCCATGTTTAATTGTTGCTTGACTACATTTATACTAGTGCCATCATTCTGTACTTTGTGTGCATCACTTACCGTAACTGGTGAATTTGAGTGTATAGTCACACAACTATGAGTTTTTAACATTTTTGTGTGAATATATATATATATATATATATTGGCTAACAATACATATCTCTGATCTATCGACATCTGTGTATTTTTGCTGTATTTCTGTGGTCATCCTGTCAGTCAAACATCTATATTATCCACTATTTGATTACATCAGGATGTTGAGTCAATATTGAATTGTCTTTCTCAGCATATGTCATGGTATGCTTATCACAATATAAACAGCACAGGCATTGTCTGTTTTCATCAATAACCTTTGGGGTTTGTTTTTAAGGGGGATCCCTGTGGTTCACTATCAGCCATAGATATGTACATTATTAATTTGATTTAGTACTCTTTTGTCCACCTCCATTTTGGAGTGAGTGACTTGGTGGCTGATATGTTGAATTTGCAATTTTATTACCTGCACTTTCTACACTTTTTTTCACTCCAGCACCGAGCACCTGTTTCATGACGACATATTTTGCATGTCACTCAAGGACATATTTTCCCACACATGAATTGTAGTACCAGTTTGAAATTACGTGTATTATATCAATTTTGCCAATTATTCCATATGTACTACACTTGGGTTATATAGCAGCTTTGTGTAGAGACCGACTTATAGTTGGATAATGGGGTATTTGTACCCAGCATTTTAGTTTTTCAGTCTTTGCCAGCATGACTTGAAAAATTTTTTTTTCCATTTTTTCATTTTTCCATAGTGTCTTTACACCAACCATATAAGTTTCGTGGTGCTTTATGCCTATTGACTGATTAAATCTTTGTATTTTGTACATATATCTTTCATTCAGTAGAAGATCATTGAGCCCATTATTTATGTACAATGATGTTTTTGGTAATCTAATTTCTATTTTGAGATGCCACAACATTAATCTTTATGATTCGAGTGGGATTGTGATATTTAAATGTATATATTTTGAGTGTGCACGTAATAGTATTTTTTCTATTTCTGTTGTCATGTCGGCTAATTGTTTACAGGTGCAGGGTGTTGTTCTCTATTTATATGCACTGTTAATGCACGTAACGCATCCATGTGAGCAAGGGCCAAGTGGCTCGAAACGCGTCATGGACTAGGCACGAAATTCAAATCTAGATAAATACCTTTTTCCAGCATTGGCGACTGAAGTTGTCCGTTCCTGTTGTTGTGCGTGACGGCATAATCTGGGAAGTTTCGTTGATATATATATATATATATATATATATATATATATATATATATATATATATATATATATATATATTCACTGAAAAAACCATAGGTTTCAGGGGTGTTATAGTTAGCTGGACTTTTCACTTGTACAAAACCATTGAAATTCCCCCGTTATAGTTAGTTCAGCTAACTATAACTCGCGCGCCCGCAATGCACTGCTGATGACGTCACATATTACATCACTCATGACATGGTCAGTGACATCACTCATGACATCACTGATGACATCTCAAATGACATCCCTGATGACATCACTGATGACATCATCCAGTGAATGTGTGTTATTCTGAAAATTAAATATGTTTTATATATGTATATCTCAAGGTCGATGGAAGAATAAATGGGTATATAAGTGTCTAAATGGATGATTTGTTTTTGAAAAATTGATTGTGTAACTGACTGATTAAGTGTATCATAGTGAATACATGGCTTAGTGAGTAATGTTTAAATATGTAAATATCTGTATCAGTCTCTCACTTTGTGTATAAGTGGCTGCATGGGTTGGTGAGTAGCTACATGGGTGTCTATATAGGTTATTAGTTGGTTTTTTGAGTATCAGTCTGAGTGTCTGCATGGTTCGGTGGGGGTATTACGTAGTGCATAGGTGCATGAATGAGTGACTCACTGTTTGTATGTGTTGAACACAGTATGTGTGCAGGACTGTATGGGTGGATGAGTGTGTGTATGGGTGTGTTAGTGAGTGAATGACTGTCTCAATAGTGTCTTTATGAGTAACTACATATGTTTTAAACTAGTATATGTGACTATTGGTGTATATATGTGAGTATATGTGAGAGTGAGAGATTGAAAGAGTTCCTGTATGAATAAGTATGTGTTTCTATAAGTGATTGTTTAAAAGACTAAGTATGTGTAAGTTTCCGTAGAAGTAAGTGTGGTGGTGTGTGTATAACTGTATATGCAAGTAAATGTATGTTTGATTCTTTATTAGCATGAGTGACTATGTGTGTGAGTAACTCTATGGATGAGTGGCATTGTGTAACAGGATGTATAGGTGTATGAGTACATATGATGAGTGAGTACATGTATGAGTGACTGTATTGGACTGTTGGTGAATGAGTGGATGTGTATGTGGATCTTAGAATTACTGAAGAGGTTGTTGTAACTGGTATTGGTATGTCCATTGTTTTGAAAATTTTAGTCTCTATTTTTGAATGTGTGTATCAAAGGTTATATTAGGGTGAGAGGAGGTCTGCCACTCTATCACAAGGATGATGTCATCAGTGATGTCATCAGTGATGTCATTTGAGATGTCATCAGTGATGTCATGAGTGATGTCACTGACCATGTCATGAGTGATGTAATATGTGACGTCATCAGCAGTGCATTGCGGGCGCGCGAGTTATAGTTAGCTGAACTAACTATAACGGGGGAATTTCAATGGTTTTGTACAAGTGAAAAGTCCAGCTAACTATAACACCCCTGAAACCTATGGTTTTTTCAGTGAATTTCTGAGGTTTTTTAAATGCTAATTCCTAACTATAACGTGCCTGAAACCTATGTTTTTTTCTGTTAATTTCAAAGGTTTTTTTTTTTTTTTTTTTTTTTAAAAACCTTTATTCGTGCATCTTAAAAGAACAAATACGGGCCTACAACCGTCAGGCCGGCCACGATACAGTAAAGCACTGATACCCACATTACAGCCCCCGTGCATCAACGGTCAGGATTAACAACAGGTTATGAGTCACATACTGGAGATATCTTTGAAACCCGGGGAAGGAGAAGTGAAGGTTAATTTTAAGTTTTTTGATAATTTTATCAGAGAAAAAAGTCAATGAAGGATAAGAGCAAAGTAGATTCGAGTCCGCAAGATAGCTTCACCACACGGGCGAGCAGCAACATCAGTAAGAACAACAATGGGAGTAAAATCTCAATCAGTGAGGCGGTGCAGAGATATATCAGGATAGTCACATGAGCAAGTACGCGCCCCTCCAGGGCCGCCCCCACTCGATCCACCCCACACCCGGACCCCGAATCGAAGAAAGTAGAGCACAGAGACATAAAAGAAGAAAGGCCCATAGAACTAATTGAGAACAGAGTATTACCCCCCCACCCTACACCAATGCGGAGGCTACGGCCTACCCCCCCCCCAGCATAGTGCCTGTCGCCCAAGGAACCCGAAATATAGAGAAGAGAGAAAGTAGGAACAGAGTAAAGAAGGGAAGAAAACAGAAAAGAAGGTGGGGAGGAGCCCACTAGACACCAGAGCGCCCCGAACCATCAGCCAGTTATGGCCCCCACACACTGAGAGCCCTCTACGCCAAAAACGGCATGCAAAGATACCATGGCACCACAGTTTAAGCAAGGGATACAAGTCGCGACAAGTGCGCGCAAAACATACATACAGTCCCAGTCCCAGGCCAGCCCGTCCATAAACCATAGCGATAGAAGTCAGACTAGCCCTGGCCCGATCGCGGGCTTGGGATTAAACCAGCTCCTGCGTGAAGGCCCCGTGTCCCGAGCAGACAAAGACAAGATGGCCGCTTGTGAGAGGATGGGGAAGTAGGATCACGAAATGGCCACCGACCATCGATTGAGGTCCCTTGTTGCACCACATAAAATCCAAACCTGGCAAGTAAGGTACAGGAGTTCCACAAAAAGGCAGCAGTGGGCCACCGCGGACGGTCCCTCGAAGCCGTTAAGTATCGCTCAGCAGGATAGCCTCGCGGACGCGATGAGGCAGGGAACAATGAAGCAGGCAGCCATGACCAGGGGGACAAAGTATCCGCAGTTGAGGTGGAGAGCGGTGGACCCTGGGCGCCGGGAGCGCTAGATGAAGGCACCAGTGTAGCACAATCATACACCGCCGCTGCGTCCCCGCAAGAGGACAAGAGCACCGGAGGACCCACGCCCTGTGGATGACAAACAGTGCGCTCACGGCCCGCAGCCGACAGTATGGGGTCAAACCTCTCACTCAGCGCCTGCAGGCCAGCGCACATCTGTAGTTGAAAGTCCCGCAGGACAGCCAGAACGGAGCCGCATGTCAGCGGAAGCTGGGCCCCAACATCGGCAGCAATCCGGGACGGCACTGTGGAGCTGGTGTCCGGAAGAGGGAGGGCGAAGTGGGCAGCGGGCGAGACCGGAGTATCACCCCCCAGCCGCGAGCAGGCACTCAACGCCATGTTTTGCCGCTATACGGTGCAATGGCCAGGGGGGGGGGGTCGTGGCAAGTGGTCAATTCCCCTCAGGTCTACGCCGCAACAGGAAAGGCCGACAGTCGCTTATCTTCTCGCCGGTCCCCCTCGCCGCTGGCTAGGCAATAGGCAAAGGGGGCAGCAGCCCCCCACAGCTCGGTCCTCAGAGCGGGGCAGGAGACTCACCGCACCGGGGCCCACCCCACCGCTCCAGCCCGTCAGGCACAGGGTGCAGAAGGTGTCCGGCCGTCTCTCCCCGGGCTCATCCGGCAACGATCCATGGTGCGAGGCGAGATCGGGACCGCGGGGCTCAGGTTAGCGCTAGCTGATCCGGTAACTGCGGAGCTGCCAGGAGGCCGGCAAAGGCCGTAAGGGCGCAGGGTTTCAGTGCCGAGGACAAAAGCACCCAGAACTCGGGCATCCGGGCGGGTTGAGACTCCGGGAAAGCAGCAGCGCGGTCAGCGCATCTTCGCACACGGTGCACCTCGAGAATCGGCGAGGATGGGCATCAGGATAGTAGTCCGAGGCCACGGACCGACGGAGCCGGGCGCTCAAGCGTCTGCTCCGGTCGCCATCTTGGCTCCTCCCCGCAAAGGTTTTTTAAATGCTAATTTCTAACTATGCCTACAGAGATAGGACATGTGAAGAAAGAAGAAAAAATGCACAGAAAGAAACAAAAGAAGTGCAGAAAGAAGCAACAGAAGTCCTCAAATACGAAGATAAGTGCAGGAAGAAGGACAACGTGCAGAAAGAACAAAAAGAAGAGCAGAAAGAAGCCTTGTTGCAAAATCATCCTGTACCCTCAACTTTTTCAGACGGATACTGGTGGTAACTGAGTCTGACTAACCAGTCCTTGAGCCAGTGCTATGTTAAAAGACACTTAGAATACAGTGAAAACACCTACATACACTAGGGAACATTATGCGTTGGGGTCCCCCTGTGATTAGCCTTACCTCCTCTATAAGCCCCTAGTATATAATAGGGCATGGGGATTAAAACTACCTCTTAAAACAGGCCACAGGGCGTTTTTGCACACGTTAACTCAGGCCCCGTCCCCTCCTTTCACCATTGTGTAAACACGCCCTGTGTCCGTTTTTAGTTGGGAGATTAAGTTCATTTGAGTCCTGAGGGTCCCTAGGGTCCATCTAGCCCACTAGGTACCTCCAGTAAGTGCCACAGAGCTGCATTGCAGAGAGGTGTAAAAAGTGGCACGGCCTGGACCACCTCTCTGCAATGCAGCTCAGTGGCGCTTACTGGAAGCACTTGGTGGGCTAGTTAGCCCCCAGGGGCCCTCAGTATTGAAGGGAAATTATATCCCCAATTTAAAACGTGCCATGGTGCGTGTTTGCACACGTCACCTCAGGCCCCGTCCCCTCCCTTCACCACTGTGTAAACGCGCCCTGTGGCTGTTCTAAGTTGAGAGATTAAGTCCCCTCTAATCCTAAGGGTCCCTAGGGTCACACTAGACCACTAGGTACCTCCAGTAAGCGCCACAGAGCTGCGTTGCAGAGAGGTGTAAAAAGGGGCTTGGCCTCAGAACACCTGTCTGCAGCGCAGCTCCCTGGCGCATACTGGAGATGCCTGTTGGGGGCGCGTTTGCAGAGTGCTGCATGGAGGGGGCATGGCCTCCGGCACGATGCCAGTCTTTTATTTCTTTTATTTTTTTAAGAAGGGGGGCTGTGTGGTTCCCCTTCTTATTCTAATTTATTGGCCCTGATGACCCCATCCCCCAGGGCCTGTCTCCTAATTATATTTTTTTGACCCCAATCCCCAGGGCCGGCCACTGTTTTTTATTATTTTTAAAAAATATATATTTATAGACACACCTAGGACATGCTGGACAAACCGTACGTACCTATCACCATGACGATTTGCGTGATATTCATTAAAAGGCGACTATGCATGCAATTAATCCACGTGGAATGTATTTACACCACTAGTGAAGCTCTGACATGTCTGATGCTCTACCGTGCCTAATCCCGGTAGACACCCTTGTCGTTTATTTATACAAACATGGGTAGCTATTGACGGGCACATTTAATACACATGCACACCAAGCCATTCAAAGGGGATTCGACAAAAATTCGACCAAAACTATGCAAGAAACCCCCCTCACAGTTAATAAAACACACATCCACTGCCGGATGTGTAATACTTTTTATTTTACTCTCTGGAAAGGGGACGAACATCACTTGCGAGTCACAGCGCGCTCCTGACAGAGCCCAATGCTGTGTTACACCCACCATTGCCTGCCGAGTGCCACACACCTCTGTATTGTATTCCACTAGCTAGTGCATATGCTATGACACTCTCTAGCCCATGTGCACTGTAACACCACCCCGTGAAAATGTCATGCCACACTTGTCTTCGCACGGGTTATATTGCCCCATCTAACGTGCCTTCCTCGATGCCTATGTTATAACGCACAGTGCTATGCCATACATATTACAATTTGGGATCCATATCTTTGTCACAGTGCATATGCAACGTTACACTCCCCAGCACATATTTTATATTACAACTTTAGAGACTAGTTAGGTTACACAACACTGCCCTGTGCATATTACACTCCAAGGCGCATATCGCATAGCACGCGCTAGTGCCTGTGCTATCTCGCGCTCTCCAATGAATCTGTCATTGCGCACAATGTATTGCATATTATATTTCACGCCTGGTTCATCTTATATCACACTTTTTGGTGCATAGTTTATACCATACACTATATCTAGTTTTCATTTTCAATCGTGCTCTCAGGACTATGTTCTATATAACACTGTGTTCACCTACCCTTTTCACGGGCATTACATTTTGCGATAGGGGGTGGAGGGTCAGGGGGTGTTTTTGCCAAGTGAGCCCGGAGTCACAGTCACTAACGTCTTCTTCTTCCTGAATAAAAGTGAGATTATGCTGCATACTTGTTCATATTTTAAGTAGTTTGCACAGACAAAATGTTTTAAAAACAATAAAGTTTCTAATACCCGCCTTCTCTGAACAGTTAGCTTGCTGCCCCATCCCCCTCCTCCCTATCCTCTGTTGTGTGAATCCATGGACTAGCCTCCTCCCTCCTGCCATGCATGGTCTGATGTGCTGCCACTGCCCTCAATTTAGTATGATGTACCAGTCCACTCCTCCTGCCCTCCATTGCCCAATTCTATGCCCCATCATTGACCTCCTGCTTAAACTCTGTGCTTAGCTTGCTGCCCCTATTCTCCTTCCCCCTGCCCTCCGATGTCTTTGTGCATGCCCCTGCTCCATCCTTTTTGCCCACCATGTCCCATGGACCTGCCACTCCTATCTACTCCGAGTGTTCTGTTGAGCTGCCACTCCCCTCCCACCTGCCTAGCATTGTCAGATGACTGTAACCTGTCCCTGCCACCTCCACCCTGCCTGTCCACATGCCATGCCTCTATCCTCTTCCTCCTGTCCTACATGGTCCATTGTACTGCCACACCCTTCTGCCCTCCCCGGTCTGTTGTGCTGCAACTGCTCCTCCTGCCTGCCCCGTGTGGTCTGTTGTGAGGCCCCTTCCCCTGAACTTTCTTGTCTGTGCACAGGTCCTGACCCTCCCTTCTATCCTCCATCGTCCTTTGTGCATGCCCCTGCACCCTCCTTCTTGCCCATCATAGCCATTGTGCTGCCACTAACCCTCCCACTTGCCATGCATGGTCTTCTGTGCTGCCATGGCCCCTCCCACCTTCCCTGTGTGGTCAGTTAGCTGCCCCTGACCCCCTCCCACCTTCCCTCCATGGTCTGTGTGTATGCCATCACAGTCTCACTGTTGCTCTTCATGTTGTGTCTTGCTTCTAGTGCCCATCCTGCCTGACCTCCATGGCCATCTTGCTGCTCCTGCCCTGCCCCCTTGCCCCCAGCCCTCTGTTTACATGTGCAGACCCCTACTCCCTCCCTCCTGGCTTGTCTGTTCCATTGTAATGCCCCTGATCCGTCCCTCCTGCCCTTTATGGTCTGTTATGCTGCAGCCTTCTCTCCTGTCTGTCCATTATGGTCAGCTAGCTACCATTGCCTCTTGCCCCTCTGTTCTCTGTTGTCCATGTGCATGGTCCTGTCCCCTCCCTCTTGCTTTCTATGGATTGTTGTGCTGCACTCCCGTCCTGCATGCCCTGTGTGGTGTATTGTGCTGCTGCAAACCCTGATGCCTGCCCTGCAGGGTCAGTTTGGTGCACCTCTCCATGTCTCTCCTGTCCTCTGTTATCCAAGTCCATGTCCCTATCCCATTTCCTTCCATGATCCAATGTACCATACTTGCGAACATTTTGAACTTGGTAAGAGGGAGATTTTGAAAAAAAACTGGGGTATTGATTTTCCCCTTTGAGTTACATTGAAAAAGAGGATATTGTAGACAGGAGACAGATCAAATAAAGCCCATTTGAGCTTAAAAACATTGGACGTTTCCTGGCTGAATCGGGTCTGTTGGCATGTATGGTTGTACTACCATTGCCTCTTCCTTCTGCCCACAATGGTCTATTACATTGCCACAGCCTTGAAGGAGGGTAGATTTTGTATCACAGGGGGCCCCTGGCCCGTTCTGTCCACACCTGAAGTATGAGACCCTTGTCCTTGCCCTGCCAGCCGCATTTGTAGGCCGTATTAAATTGACCAGCGGGTCCTGTGTTGCTATATAATTATCCTGAGACATCCTTACCACTCAGCCAGCATAAAACCCCTGTGTAGGCCCTTCTGTTCAATATGTAGGCCTCTTTGTTAAATTGACCATAGCTCTGCAATTTTAGTGTATAGCAGTCTGAAGGCAGGTCTGCGAGGCCTTCTGCTCCAAACTAGTAGCCCCCACCCTACCCGAGTGCTCCGTGCTCGGTATCAAAGTTCAACATCCCCCTGAAGCTGTCGACATACAGTAGGCTGCATCCTGGACTGGTACTTGCTTCCTGGGCAGGTTTCCCGCTTTTAAGGAAGTGGCAACCGCAGAGCGTCAAGTTAGGAGAACTGAGGAGATTTTATACATGAATATATTGAATTCCTGTACAATACCCATTATTTTCTGCTTGCTCTATGGAACTTACGATAAGCGATTGGCCTGAGAGACTGACCTTTTCACCCAGTCCATTGTCAGCATTAAGTGGGTAAATGACGAAATGTCTGGTAAAATCTGCAGACGAAGCTTTTGGGTAGCATACGTAGGTAGATGTAGCGTGCAAAGGAGCCCACAAAATGATATAAAAAGGGAGCACACACAGATATCGACGGACAACCTCGCCGTCTGTATGTAGGTTAACAGGCTGTGCAGGTTTTCCCCAAGAACTGGGAGCTCTTGTCTTCCTTTGCTTAAAATGTCTTGCTCTGCTTTGCTTGAAGTATCTTATTCTATTTTACCTATATGAAATGTCATGTTATGTTTAACCATTGTTCTCTTTACTTTTGCATTTAAAAGATGTTGTATTGTAATTGCAGGAATGCTTGCTCTAAGAGTTAATGTGAGTGTCCCTAGGTAACATTTTCCTTGGTGTAACTTGTTTCTCATGATGCATTTATAGATGTGTTTTCTCTCTCTCTCTGTCAGTCCATTAATTGAGATACAGAGAATATCATGACAGCTGTATGATTATCTGGATTCTGTATTTTGTACTTTATGTCTCTATTCTGCGGTTTCTTTGAAGTTGCATCTTCTCATTAAACTGCCATTGTATTCTGCCTCCAATTCCATGTCTCATATGTCTGTTTTCTTCATTTTTGGAGCAAGCGTTCCTAGGCACCCCGGCTCAAATTAAGGTGCCCCTTTTGTCCCTGACTCACTCTCCTGCTCAGTTCTGTGGTGGCTCCCGGGGCTCTGGGGACCGCCCCTAGCTTCCTTGACCCGTAATAGATCTTCCCTCCAACAGCCTCTCTTGCAAGTCCTGTATTGTTGGTTTGTTGCCCCTGCCCCCCTTTCCACTGCCCTCCATAGTCTGTTGTGCTTCCACGGCCCTTCCTGCCTGCTCAGTGTGGTTAAATTGTTGCCTTTGCACCCTCCTACCTGCCTTCAATTTTCCGAGTCCGTGCCCCTGGCCTCTGCCTCTCAACAGTATCCTAATGAACAACTAGATTGCTAACATTCTATATTTATTACAAAAGTGTGGAACGCCTGACATCATCTTGATGTAATCAAAACTGTAATACCTAGAGCATTCCTTTAGAAATTACATATATGAGAGGGTCTTATTGGCATCAAAATTATGGTTAGTGCTCTAAAAGACTAAAATAAGGACATATTTTCTGAGTTTTCAAATAGCGACAAAGCACTTTTAAATTATTTGTTATCTTTATGTTTTTTTATCTAGTTGACAACTTGGTTAAATGTTGCACTTAGGGGAGAGGATGTGGTGTTACTTCCAGAACTGCAGACTTTGCAACTGGGGAACCAGGTTGAAGTTTCTGCTTCAGCTCGACATTCTGTGATTCTGGTCAAATCACTTAGTCTCCCCACGTCTACAACCAAAATGAATTTGTTCTTGTGTGATGTAACCAATGCTCATGTAAAGCACTCCAATACCTGACAAGTCTGCACTATGTAACACTGCAAAAACACAAAATAATAAGTGTTTTGCACACTTCTGTCATTGGGCTATATTTGGGCTATATCTGGGTGATTTTGGGCTACATTTGGGCTCTTTTGTCTCCGGTGGCCATCTTGGGAGATTTATTTGTTATGAAGTTTCCTAATTTCCTCATGTACTGCAGTCTCCTCAGTCGGAAATGCTTTCAGTTTTTTACTTTGATTCCATCATGAAGGTATTCAGATATGTCACACATTTGCCATGAATTCTGAATGTTAGCACTCTAGTTGCTCATTAGATCACTGTAGTAAAACTACTGTTCACCATGGAAGTCTGCTCCTGGTATTAAAAGTGCATGTTTCAGTCTGCATGTCAGAATTTTTAATGAAATAGAAGAGGATTTGAGAAGTCACTCAAAATGTGCCCTCATTTTCTTTCTTCAGCATTAATCATAATTTCTATGGCAAAATGAACCCCCTCATTGTGTTCCTTTTTAAATTAAATGTTTTAAGTGTTACCAGTTTATTCCAATCAAGATGGCTTCAGGTGTGCCATACTTTTGTCATAATGAAGACAGTAAGTGCTCTAGTTGTTTTTAAGAACATTCTTGGACATTCTGTCATTGGGCTATACTTGGGCTACATCTGGGTGATATTTGGGCTACATTTGGGCTCTTTTGTCTCTGGTGGCCATCTTGGGAGACTTATTTGTTATGAAGTTTCCTAATTTCCTCATTTACTGCAGTCTCCTCAGTAGGAAATACTTTCAGTTTTTTACTTTGATTCCATCAAGAAGGCATTCAAATGTGTCACACATTTGCCATAAAATCAGAATGTTAGCACTCTTTTTGCTCATTAGATCACTGTAGTAAAGTTACTGCTCACCAAGGAAAACTGCTGCTGGTATTGAAAGTGCATGTTTCAGTCTGCATGCCAGGATTTGAGAAGTCACTCAAAATGTGCCCTAATTTTTCTTTCTGCAGCACTAATCATACTTTTTATGGAAAAATGAACCACCTCATTTTGTTCCTTTTTAAATTAAATGTTTTAAGAGTTACCACTTTAATCCAAGCAAGATGGCTTCAGGTGTGCCATGCATTTATCATAAGTAGGACGGTTAGCGCTCTAGTAGTTCTTTGGAACACTCTGGAAAGCTGCAGTAGAACACAAAGGAATCAACTGACAGTCTCTGCCCTTGTTGGATGTACTTGTTTTACTGAGAATGTCAGACTTCATTCTCACATGACTGAGAAAGATAATGTGAATTTACAGAAAATAAGCTCTCAGTTTAGCTTATAGATCACCTTCCAAACCTCTGTGGTAAAAGCATGAGAAAATATTTTTCTCTCAATCATGATATCCCAGCAGAAGGCTTTTTCACATGGTGAAATCACCTTAGAACATACCACAATTCCTAAAATGAGTATGGTACCATCAACAAATGATTTATAATGTAACTAAAGTCTTAAAATCTTCTATTAACTGCAATGCTTTTTAATGAGGTGCTATCATGTATATTGGTCCCAAGATGGCTGCCAACACTTCTTGGATGAAGTGCTGACAGCCAATCAGATCTCAGGATGAGATGTGTGGTTAGGCTCCGCCCACATATATATATTGATTTAAATGCTATTTTCTCAGGAACTACTGAACAGATTTACACCAGACCTACAAAAGGCACTTCCTTGACCTGAGGACTACCTCTCTGCCAAATTTCAAGTAACTCTGTTCAGCCGTTCGGGCTGTAGCTGTGTCTAAAGGTCCTATGGAAAAATGCATGGGAAAAACGCGTTTTGGGACCCCCCTTTTTTCTCAGCCCCCGCTTGACGAATCCCCCCGAGACTTTCAGGGTAGGAGCGGAGCGTAGCGCCCCACCTATTTTGAAAATTTCGCGAGGATTCATCGACCGGCGCCAAAGTTATTCCAAATAGAATGTTGCGGATTTCCTATGGAAACAGGGTCCTAACTATAACTATCTACTGGCGACCGCCAGTAGATAATATTTTATATATATATTTATTCACACAAAAATCCCACTGCACCTCCTTGCAGAAACGGGACACGGACTCCGAGATTTGTGCTGAATTTAGTTTTCTATTATTAACAACATGACCAGATGACGCGTTTCGCCCACCACTCTGGGCTTGTTCACATCTACTGACACGCGGCGAAACCACCATTTTTGAATAAAAAAACACACCACGTGATACCATAGAGGTATGGTCATAGAAAACAGACTCAATCATTGAGAATTGTCGTCATTACTGCAGTTCTATCACTGTTGTTGCTAAAACTTCAAAGTTGTTAATGACAGTACTGATGTAGATGTAAACATATCACTTTTGCTAAGTAGCTGTACAATAAATATATATAATTAAAAACTATTCAATGAAACGATATATCAATATAATACACTGACCATTTCTGGCTGTGCTTTCATATTCGTGAATTAGAAATACTAATTGATTACTATTACCACTCCTGAGGGTATTGGCAGAGTGCAGCACGCCACTATGATCACTTACTGTTGACTTATTTATTTATTTTATTTTAAAGGTTTTATATAGCGCTAGCTAGACCCGGCGGTATCAGAGCGCTTTACATGAGTATCAAACCATAGTTGCAGGTTACATCATTACAAAGGTTACACAGTTATTAGAGCTTGGTAAACATAGTTACATGTAATGTCGAGACTACAAAAAGGACATATATGTAAGGGAAAAAGCAGGCAAGGGGAGAGATTCAGGAGAGGGGGGTAGGTGCAGGGGAAGTAGACAGAGAACGGAGGAGGGAATGAGAAGGGGAGGGTGAGAGACAGAGCATGGTAAGAGGAGGTGGAGGGTGACGAGGACATTAACCGGTAGACGAGTCAAAGCTGCGTCCAACGTCCAGTAAGCTGTGATCCCAGGGGAAGTGGTATCATTTCCCCATCTCTGTTGTGAGAGGTTCCCTAAACGCAGTGGACTCTCTCAGAGGGGTCTCTGATACTCCAAGGCCTACAAACTGGATCCTTCCCCAAAAAGGGGAGAGGCAGTGCTTTGGCAAGGGGTGCCATACCATACCTCTACTGTGGGTGGCTCTCTTGGCGCTGTGGACTCTCACAGCGGGTTCGCTGAGACACCAGAGTATAAATATTGGATCTTTCCCCAACAAGGGGAGAAGGAGTGCTTAGTCAAAGGGCACAAAACAACAGGGGGCTACATGGTGTAGCAGGCAAGGGTGAGGGATTCAGGTGAGAGGGGATAGGAGTAAAGGAAGAAGACAAAGAAAGAAAGAGTACTAAATGAGAACAGACAGCATCGGTTAGGGGAACAGATTGTTTTCTCTCTGTGGCCATGAGTTTGCCCCATCACTAAGGTAAAAACCTAGCACAGGCCATTCCAGAAGCTGTGCTATCCTGGACATGATGCACACACATTGTAATTCGAATTATTTTTCACAATTCACAGATGTTTATAGTACGCTGCACATCAGCAATCCAGATGTATATTAAGTTCTGCAGAGGATGATGTTCGGAACTAAGTGTTTAACCCATTCATTATCCAGGGGAGATAGTTCATAATCATGAGGCTGAGGGAGAAGATCATGAACCCAATGAAGGCCAACTCGTGGACCGCAGGGTTCTCTGTAGAGCACACGTATGGGAGCAGGCATAGGTTCTCCAGGACGTTCAGAATGAGGATAAAGTGGCACAAGACGTGGTAAGTGATGGTGTACGCTGTGCCTCCCGTTTCTGAGGCCAGCGCTTCTATGATTGTTATTCCCTTGTATCCAGGGAGAGGGAAGGAGTGCTGGAGGTTCCGGTGAGCCTTCCGATGATTAGTGGTTCGGGGCGGGCATCCGCCATCCCCCCCGCACTCCAGTACCCGGTGTCGATCTTTCTTCTCCGAGCCCCACCGTCTGCAACACATCGGTGCAGGGCTCAGCTGCAAAGCTACAGGTGCGCTGTCTGCGCGGTACCTCGCTGCGGCCTCAAAACATTGCCGGGAAAGTGACGCCGAACATGAAGCGGCCCGGAATGGGTCCACGAGTGATGGGTGTCATTTTGAGGGTTCACCACTGGCTGCTCCTTCCCTCGGTGTTCGAACAAGCATGGGGCCTCCGCAGCACAGGGTGAGCCCTGCCGCGCCCTACAGTCCGGCCTCATCCAGAGAATCCCGGAACCAGGAGCGCGCACAGCACACGGGCTACCCCAACCCCCAGCCAGCACTCACCGCACCAGGCAGCAGTGCAGGGTCCGCTCCCCTCAGATCCGGGTGACAAGTACACCTCTCTGCCATCAGGGTGTGCCGACTCGCAGCAGCTCTCGATCCTCAGCGGGCTCACAGGTCAGACCCGGGTATGCAGGAAGAAGGTGAATCAGCTCCACTGTTGTCAGGTACGGGGGGCTCGTAGAAGCCCAAAAACTGCGCAGAGTGTTAATTCGGTCACGAAATTGCCGTTGATGTCAGTGGGCACAACACCCACAAATCCGCACAGCCCAGCACTTCTCAGGTCAGTTGCATAGAGGAAACTGCTTCAGGGCTGTATGTGAAGCCGGTAGAGTCTAGGGCTCTCTCTCAGCCTTTGATTCTGCATGAGTCTGATCAAAGAGGCTGAGCGCATATGGAGTTCTGCTGAACGGACAGCGGTGCTGATTTTTGTAGTTTTTTGAGTGTTTCTTCAAGTGCTTCTCTGCTCTTCTAGATGATGGTTTGGCAGTAGCTTTGATTTCAGCTGAAGTACTCATGAGTACTGTAGTCAAGAGTTTTAGATGACTGAGATGTATGTGTTGGTTTTCAATGTGATTGCAGGTTCCCGATAAGGCTGGGTACTTTGTGGTGATGGGGTCATGAGTGTTGTCATAATTGGCAGATTCCTATGTCACATCAGGGATATCTTGCAGATTGCTCTTGCACCCTGCATGAGTGGCCAGCTGGTTTTGGGGCTTCACTACTTCAGGTGCGCTGTCCCTCAGAGGAGGGGCAGATATCTACTTTTGTCGGGCTGTAGCTGTGTCTAAAGGTCCTATGGAAAAATGCATGGGAAAAACGCGTTTTGGGACCCCCCTTTTTTCTCAGCCCCCGCTTGACGAATCCCCCCGAGACTTTCAGGGTAGGAGCGGAGCGTAGCGCCCCACCTATTTTGAAAATTTCGCGAGGATTCATCGACCGGCGCCAAAGTTATTCCAAATAGAATGTTGCGGATTTCCTATGGAAACAGGGTCCTAACTATAACTATCTACTGGCGACCGCCAGTAGATAATATTTTATATATATATTTATTCACACAAAAATCCCACTGCACCTCCTTGCAGAAACGGGACACGGACTCCGAGATTTGTGCTGAATTTAGTTTTCTATTATTAACAACATGACCAGATGACGCGTTTCGCCCACCACTCTGGGCTTGTTCACATCTACTGACACGCGGCGAAACCACCATTTTTGAATAAAAAAACACACCACGTGATACCATAGAGGTATGGTCATAGAAAACAGACTCAATCATTGAGAATTGTCGTCATTACTGCAGTTCTATCACTGTTGTTGGTAACTCTTAAAACATTTAATTTAAAAAGGAACAAAATGAGGTGGTTCATTTTTCCATAAAAAGTATGATTAGTGCTGCAGAAAGAAAAATAAGGGCACATTTTGAGTGACTTCTCAAATCCTGGCATGCAGACTGAAACATGCACTTATTATTTTGTGTTTTTGCAGTGTTAGTTCAGCTAACTATAACTCGCGCGAGCGCAATCCACTGCTGATGACGTCACATATTAGTGATGTCAGTGATGTCATCAGTGATGTCATTTGAGATGTTATCAGTGATGTCATGAGTGATGCCACTGACCATGTCATGAGTGATGTAATATGTGACGTCATCAGCAGCGGATTACGGTCGCGTGAGTTATAGTTGCCTGCACTAACTATAACGGAGGAATTTCATTGGTTTTTCACGAGGAAAATGCCCAGCTAACTATAACATGTGTGAAACCTATGGTTTTTTAAGTGAATATATATATATATATATATTTTTTTTTTTTTCACCAAAAGAAGAAATGCTCGCACTCCAGGATGTAGGTATCAAGAACTTTTTACTTAGATTTACAAACAGTTCTCCAACTTCGAATTTCCTTAAACAAACCAACGCGCTTCGACCACTCTGGTCTTGCTCACGGTTAGCTGTGTTCTACAAGTAATGTCTTTATATATACAACTGCCCATGCAGCCTTTATGATGCATCATGGGAAATGTAGTACACATGGTGAAAAAGTGATTTTTTTATATATATACAGTGCAAACAGTGTTATTAATTACAAGTTTGAATGGTGAACCAATTTGTTCTTTTATATATACATTCGATATATGTTTTTTGTTTGCGTGTTAGTAATGACTTAGTGCCCTCATTGTATGATATTGTGCCTCATGCAATTTCATTTTACGGATTATAACCAGTCAGTACATGATTTGTTTCTATTTTTGATAAACTTTTAGATCTTTTACATTACAGATATTTAGATCTTTTTTCCTTTTTCTACAAGCAGGTTGTTTACAAGTGTACATGGAGTTCTTCATCACCGTTCAGTCCTCTCAGCTGTTTGGTTTGAAATCTGATTATCATTTTTGACTCCAATTGTCTTGGTTCTATCTCCTCCTCTTCCATTCATGGGGATTGTTGCAAGTCCCCAATAGTTCATTTGTTGCCATCCATATTCTTGATGAGATTTCATATGTTTTGCCATTGCATACGTTTGGTCATTATTTTGGATTGCACGGATATGTTCCAATATTCTCTTTTTCAGTTGACATATTGTGCTTCCAATGTATCTGGTTCCGCAGTTGCATTCCAACATGTATATGGCATATGTACTTTCACAGTTGATTTTTTCTCTGATTATATATTTATTTCCTTTTGGACCCATGATCTCTTTTTTGCTCATTCCAATTTTACAAGCCTTGCATTTTTCGCATTTTTTGAAGCCTTTTTGATGTTCCGAGAGTCAAGTTTTTTTTTTTATTTCTGTAAAATGACTATGCACGATTTTATCTTGAATTGATGGTGCTTTTTTATAAAATATACTTGGTTTAGCATTGAGAATTTTTCTCATATCTGGATCTCTCAGTAGTATATGCCAGTGTTTATTCATTATTTCTGAAATTGCATGATTTTCTTTACTATAAGACAAGATCATTCTTATGTCTGATGCTTCATTTTTTTGTTGTTCGTTCGCTTGTAAGATGGATTCTCTTGGAATTTGTTCTGTCTTGGTTCTTCCCAATCTTATATCTGTCGGTTTATAGCCTCTTTCTAGGAATTTTTTGGTTGTTTCATCCATTTTTTGTTTTAGTTCATTTTCATCTGAGCAGTTGCGTTTCATACGTAAAAATTCCCCAAAGGGTATGCTTTTAATCAGGGGTTTTGGATTAAAGCTCGTACCATGGAACAGGCTGTTTGTGGCTGTGGGTTTGCGATATGTTGTGGTTTTTAGTTGGCCATTTTCCTGGTATACTTCAATATCCAGGAATTGGATTTTTGTTTTGTTAGAGTTGTGTGTAAACTGTAGGCCATACTTGTTGGTATTCAGTGCACTTACATATGTGTCAAATTCTTCTGATGTTCCATTCTAAATAATAAACAGATCGTCTATAAATCTCAGCCACAGCACAATTTTTTCCGTATACATCTCCATGTCATCATTCCATGCGGTCGGTTTTTTCCACCATGGTGAGATTTGCATAGCTCGGCGAAAATGAAACGCCCATGGTGGTACCACACATTTGGCAATATATTTGTTGATCAAATATACATATGTTATTCCGTAAACATATTTCCACCATCTCTAGAATCATTTTGGAATGCTCAAGGTATTTTATGTCTCTTTGTCCTAGAAAGTATTTCAGGGCTTTAAGTCCTGTATCGTGATTGATTGATGTATAGAGTGATACTACATCTATTGTTGCTAGCAAATAATATTCTTGCCAGTGAATTTCATTCAGAATTCTTAAAAAGTCACCTGTATCTTTAATATAGGAACTCAATGTTGTCACCATGGGTGCCAAGAAAGAATCAACGTATTTTGAGAGGGGTTCATAAAGACTGTCACAGCTGGATATTATGGGTCTTCCCGGTGGATCGATTAAAGTTTTATGGATTTTTGGTAGAAAATATATAGTTGGTATTGTGGGGTTATCCTTCGTTAGAAATTTCACTTCATCAACAGATAATAGGCCATTTTCTGACCATGTTTTCAATTAGAGTTGTAATTCAATTGTCAGCTGATTTATAGGATTTGTTTTTAATTTTTTTTAGTTTTTAGTTTCATTCAATTGTCTAAGGGCCTCCTTTTTGTATTGTGTTTTTTCCATCACAACAATGTTGCCCCCTTTATCAGCAGGTTTTATTTCAAGATTTTCATTTTCCATAAGTTCTTTTAATGCTTCCCTCTCTATTTTTGTTAGGTTTTCACTTTTCTTTCTTAGTTTATTTGGTAGATTTTCCAGGTCTGATATTACGAGGTCATAATAAAGATCAATCTTGTTTCCTTGTGTAAGAATAGGACAAAATTTAGATTTTGGTTTGAAAGATGTTTTTTCCTTTCCAGATGTTGCGAAGCCTCATTTTTCTATGATCTCTAATTCTTGCACTTCTTCATCTCCTAGGTTGTGCGTTAGATCATATACTGTTTTTATTTCAGGTATTTGATCTATTGCAATGTTCGGTAATGGATTTGTTATGTTACTTATTTCTGTTGATGACATCCCAACCTTTGGAAATTTAGCAAAATATTTTGCTAGTTTTAGCTTCCGAATCAATTTGTATGTTTCAATTTTGGTCTCCACTATGTCATGGTGGGTTTCTGGGCAAAAAGTCAGTCCTTTATTGAGTAATAGACATTGATTTTCTGTAAGGGCGGTGTTTGACAAATTTACAATCAGGTTATTTTCTGTTTCTAAATTGTATTTATTATTTACTTCTTTGATTTGCTGCGCAATCGGTATGGATTTGTATTTCCTGAGGCTTCTCCTTGTTTTTCTGTGTTTAATAGTTCTGTTGATTTGCCTCTCCCACGTCCGTGTCCTCGATTTGGTATCTGGCTTCTTCCTCTTCCTCGGTTTTTTCCGGGCCTCTGATCTATGTACATCAGTCTCATTTCGTATAAAAAAGACGTTTTCTCTGGAAGAGATTGGTTTTCTCCTTCGCTTATTTCTACATCTGATTCACTTACAGTAGTGTCTGAATCCTTTCGTTTAGTGGGAGTAGTTTTTAATTGTTTTCTTATTTGTACAAATCGTTTAGCAAAGGTGAAGATTGTTCCCATTTGGTAATCTCTTTCATCTCTCCGAAACTTTCTTTGTTTCCTTTCCTCAATTTCCTTTTCATATTTTTCCAGTATTGATTCCATTTCCACTCTATACCGTCCGCTTTCCTCTTGTTTTTTGAAAGATTGTATTTCTTTTTCCAAGGTTTCAATTGTCTTATGTAGATCCTCCAGATCTTTTTTATCATATTTGATGATTATCTCCATCATATTGCGGGAACCAGCATTTCCGGTCTTGTTTCGGGATGGTTTGGTAAGGTGAAAATCCTCAAGCCCCTTGGTACTCTATCTACTTCCAAGTATTTCTCCATCGTTATTATTTCCCATCCTTTTATTTCCTTTTTTAAAGCTTTTTCCAATTGGAAAAATGTATTTTTTAGGGTTTTTCTACTTTCCTCATTTCCATTTGATTCTCCTAATTTCTCGGCGCCTTGTGTAGTTTTATCACATGAAAAGAGAGTTGCTGCTTTCATCTGCCGTTTATTTATTCTTTCTGCAGTATTTGCCATTTCTTATGCTTATTTTTGATGTTATTTTTCTTTATTTTCTTCACAGTATAAGCTTTTATTTATAGTTGCTATCGAAAGAAAGGCTACTGCAATGCACCTTGATTAGGCTGTGCTTTTTGGATGTGTTTTCAAATAACACGGATGTTTGTTATAGCTCCAATTGTTCACATTGTTTTCCAAACACTGCTTGTTGTGTTTACAATCACTTGCTGTTGTTTTTTTACTTGCTCATAACGTTTACCGTTTTTCACATATACATATACATGTACTTCAATACCGGATTTAAATGATTTGGTTCACTTTCATTCAGTTATCTCACTCTAAGGAATCTCGAGGTGGTGTAAATGTCATTTAGCTGCCGCTCGCAGTATCGCACTACTGCTGCGTTATTTTGGGGGGGTGTCTTGTGATTCCCGGCACGGAGTGTGACTAATCACTTTTATGATTCTATCTCACTCTAGTGCTACCTCGCTCAACAGACTGTAATTATCAGCATATTCCCCGACGATGAAACTCAGCGCATTCGCACAGCGTTTCTTACCTTGCGGTTCCTCCGAAGAGAGTGGTAGTCCTCCGACTCCTCTCCTTTCGGTGTCTTCCGTTTCGGTCGTCAGCTGGCTTCCATGCGTGAGTTCTTCTCACTTTACGACAGTCGGGTGGATCGCGTATTCATCGGGTTCGAATTTCTCTGCCGACGGCAGTTTTTCACACACAGTGTTGATTGCATGGGTTTCTTTCAAAATATATATATTATATATTCACTGAAAAAACCATAGGTTTCAGGGGTGTTATAGTTAGCTGGACTTTTCACTTGTACAAAACCATTGAAATTCCCCCGTTATAGTTAGTTCAGCTAACTATAACTCGCGCGCCCGCAATGCACTGCTGATGACGTCACATATTACATCACTCATGACATGGTCAGTGACATCACTGATGACATCACTGATGACATCTCAAATGACATCACTGATGACATCACTGATGACATCATCCAGTGAATGTGTGTTATTCTGAAAATTAAATATGTTTTATATATGTATATCTCAAGGTCGATGGAAGAATAAATGGGTATATAAGTGTCTAAATGGATGATTTGTTTTTGAAAAATTGATTGTGTAACTGACTGATTAAGTGTATCATAGTGAATACATGGCTTAGTGAGTAATGTTTAAATATGTAAATATCTGTATCAGTCTCTCACTTTGTGTATAAGTGGCTGCATGGGTTGGTGAGTAGCTACATGGGTGTCTATATAGGTTATTAGTTGGTTTTTTGAGTATCAGTCTGAGTGTCTGCATGGTTCGGTGGGGGTATTACGTAGTGCATAGGTGCATGAATGAGTGACTCACTGTTTGTATGTGTTGAACACAGTATGTGTGCAGGACTGTATGGGTGGATGAGTGTGTGTATGGGTGTGTTAGTGAGTGAATGACTGTCTCAATAGTGTCTTTATGAGTAACTACATATGTTTTAAACTAGTATATGTGACTATTGGTGTATATAAGTGAGTATATGTGAGAGTGAGAGATTGAAAGAGTTCCTGTATGAATAAGTATGTGTTTCTATAAGTGATTGTTTAAAAGACTAAGTATGTGTAAGTTTCCGTAGAAGTAAGTGTGGTGGTGTGTGTATAACTGTATATGCAAGTAAATGTATGTTTGATTCTTTATTAGCATGAGTGACTATGTGTGTGAGTAACTCTATGGATGAGTGGCATTGTGTAACAGGATGTATAGGTGTATGAGTACATATGATGAGTGAGTACATGTATGAGTGACTGTATTGGACTGTTGGTGAATGAGTGGATGTGTATGTGGATCTTAGAATTACTGAAGAGGATGTTGTAACTGGTATTGGTATGTCCATTGTTTTGAAAATTTTAGTCTCTATTTTTGAATGTGTGTATCAAAGGTTATATTAGGGTGAGAGGAGGTCTGCCACTCTATCACAAGGATGATGTCATCAGTGATGTCATCAGTGATGTCATTTGAGATGTCATCAGTGATGTCATGAGTGATGTCACTGACCATGTCATGAGTGATGTAATATGTGACGTCATCAGCAGTGCATTGCGGGCGCGCGAGTTATAGTTAGCTGAACTAACTATAACGGGGGAATTTCAATGGTTTTGTACAAGTGAAAAGTCCAGCTAACTATAACACCCCTGAAACCTATGGTTTTTTCAGTGAATTTCTGAGGTTTTTTAAATGCTAATTCCTAACTATAACGTGCCTGAAACCTATGGTTTTTTCTGTTAATTTCAAAGGTTTTTTAAATGCTAATTTCTAACTATGCCTACAGAGATAGGACATGTGAAGAAAGAAGAAAAAATGCACAGAAAGAAACAAAAGAAGTGCAGAAAGAAGCAACAGAAGTCCTCAAATACGAAGATAAGTGCAGGAAGAAGGATAACGTGCAGAAAGAACAAAAAGAAGAGCAGAAAGAAGCCTTGTTGCAAAATCATCCTGTACCCTCAACTTTTTCAGACGGATACTGGTGGTAACTGAGTCTGACTAACCAGTCCTAGAGCCAGTGCTATGTTAAAAGACACTTAGAATACAGTGAAAACACCTACATACACTAGGGAACATTATGCGTTGGGGTCCCCCTGTGATTAGCCTTACCTCCTCTATAAGCCCCTAGTATATAATAGGGCATGGGGATGCTACTTTTGCACCCACGAGCTGATGCCCAGCACCAGACAGACCACAAAGAAGTGGGGGATTCTGAGGACCCGAGAAACTGTTTACAGTACCTTGTTGTTATGCACAGTTTCACTTCCACAAAGTGTGTTGCACACATCTCTTGTTTTGATGCCTGTAAGCTGGCAATGAGGGTACCAAACACCTCTTAGTGAATAAGGGACATATTGTCACTGTTCCAGCAGAGTGCCCTTTGGAATAATAAGTGCCCTGCTTATATGCTTATATGCTTCGCAATACCCCACACCTACAAAACACACACACACACTAGAGTACTGTACGGGCAGTAAGACCACGTGTGGTCTATCTCCCTTTATTTTATAGCCTCTACCAACGCCTGGCCAGAGAATGTGTAAGGCGTGCATCCGGGTGAGGGCTCACACAGAGGAGCCCCGGGTGGCTCATTACATCCCTTCCCAACTTGGTCATAAATTGTCAGTGTTGGATTTTGCAAACAAATTCTCTGAGTCACTGACTCAGTTGCAGATTCAGCCGAAAGTTATACCGCTGGTATTGTGAGAGGTCCGGCATCTTCTCTGCAACTCAAATAGTTTGGGTGCCTTCGGTCTCTCTGGTCTCTTCGTCCGTGCGATTCTGGCTCTCGTGACAAGATATGGCCTCACTGGGGTCTTTGGCTTCAGGCAAGCTATTTTCCCCTCTGTTTTCTGCTTCTTCCACAGCTGATGCCTGGTGACTACCTTCTTGAACTGTTTAATCAAAGAAGGGAGGACGAAACAGAGATTCATTTGGCTTCCGTATAGTATAGTCACAAATCATAGGAGAATGAATCACACGTCCTGTTCTTGCCAGGGTCGAGGGTTCTTTTGCTGTGAAGACTCTCATTCACGTTATACATACAGCGCGGTAAATCTTGATTCTCTGCTCTGTGAGTTATGTGAAATGCGTCATCATCGGGTCTTTTATTAACTCGAGTGGTTGGTTCTCCAAGTGATCTCCTTTCCTCCACCTGAAGGTAGACCAGCTGGTTCTTAACAGTGGTGATAAGAATTGTACAGTGAGCAGTGAATTAAAATTGCCTCTTGCCCTCAAAGGGGAGTCAGTGGTGCTGTGGTGGAAGTGTAAATGTTCCACTGCACCTGGTGATAGGTTTCGTTAGGTCGCCATGTTTCGGCCCTTGGTGTTGTGTGCCTTCTTCGGGACCAACAATGGAATTGGCTACCTAAAAGGTAGCTTGTTAAGAGTGGGTTATTTACTCAACCTTCTTCTTTACAGAGCATGTTTGCTCATCTTCATGTAAAAGGTATAGATGCTAGTGCTATCTATATCTGGGAGAGATAAAAGACAATGTAGACACAAAGACATACATGGATGCATTACAATACCAACCATGTAAATGTGACATACGAAAATCATGTAGTTCACACTCTAATCAGATGATTTGGGCGCGTTATTAATAGCGTGGTGTGGTGTTGTGTTTGGTCCGGCAGAACAACTAGCTCTTAAATGGTTACTTTACTGTGTTAGCAGCGTGTACCTTTCACTTGAAGGGTGTGTTCTGGTAACTGAACATAGTGCTATGCATGAAACTCATATCTAGCGGCGTTGGGCACTCCTGTGTAGGTGTATGATGTTGATTGTGGGTCTTTATTATAGTCCTACTTGGCCATATTAAGGAGAACTCGACATACTTTCTTAATCTTGTGTTATCAAAGCATAAAGTGTGAAACAGGATATGAGACACATGCATTAGACTGGTCTTTCGAAACGGCGGTGTCTGGAATAGTAAATGCCGCTTTATTGGTTTTATGCGGGACGATTTATGTTGTGGGATTATCGCTCTCACAACGAGATACATTAAGGGTAAACGTACTTAAGGTCCCTATCAATCAGTCAGAAATGTAAAGAGAAACTTGAAGTTAATATGGGGCCAGAGCATTATGCTAGCGGCATTAGGAACCCATGTGTCGTCGTTGGTGCATAATGCCGATTGTGGACCTCCATTAGAGTTCTTCTTAGCCATATGAGAAGGAACTCAACGTGCTTTCTCAATATTTGTTATATTAAAAAAGCATAAAGTTTTAAACAAATAAGTTGCACATGTACGGAGTCTGAAATGAAAGGTACCGATTCATTAATTTAATGCGATGCTAATGCGAGGCGGTTTGTGGCAAGTTTTTATTTGCTCTGTTTTACGTTTTTTAGGCAATGGGTGTTTAATGAATCGCAATACAGCTGAAGCAACTTGGTGATTTGTTCGGGGACTTTCATCGTAGTACTAATTAACATTCGCTTTGTTTTCTGATAGTTCGGCAGAAAAGATAGTTTCCAGCCCCTTGAGACATTTCAGAGTCGGGTGGAACGAACATTGTAACCTGGCGGTCATGACTCTGTTAGTGAATTGGTTCAACTGATGAACATTGTCAGTCGTCTCTGTTAGCAACGTGGGCTTACTTTAATATGGTTGAAAACACAAGTCACTTTACCGAACGGAGGTGAATCGGCTCGTGGAGACTACGTGTAAAGTGGTGGGGGCGCTAGGCCCACATACTTTATAAATGAGCACACAGACACTGGATGTATAGTTGGTAACTGGCCAGGAGCATGTGCGCTCAGCCCCTTTTATTATCAGGGTCACCTGACTGGTGACACCTGTGGTGGGTGGGTGTTTAGTGTGGGTTTACAGGCAGTAGGAACACTAGACTGTATCCAGCAGGATACTACATCCCTCCTAACTTTGTAACTTTGGATAAAAAGAAATATTCTAAGTCCAACCTGTAAAGGAAAACAGACACCCAAAACAGACCACAAGTAGCCTTAACTTCAGGCCGCAGTCTGGCGGTGTTGGATTTCTTGGACCGCCACTGTTCGTGACGTTCGGGTTCGTCTTGGCAAACTACCTGAGACTGGCCTGGTCTATCAGTAACAATGTCTACGTGCAAGGGTCCTTCATCAGGATACTGGGAGCTGTGAAGAGATCCACTCTGTGATGATTCTTGGCATGAGGTTTCCGCCTGGAGGTGACGTGCTAGCTGTTCCAGTATCTTGACGGCCAAGATGCGTCCGACTTGCCTCTCTCACTGGGGCACCTCTCACACCGGCGCCTCCGTGTGGGCTTTCCTGCTGGGCGGTCATGGGACCGTGTGGACCGTGCGGGCTCCGCATGGGCCACACTAAGGCGTCGCTTCAGAACTGCCAACGGGACTCACAGCCTAGTCGCTCATGTGTCCGCCAAGGGTGATGTTCCATCTCGGTGTCTTCGCCATCAGGAATCCGGTTCGGTGTCTTCCTCTCAGGGTCGCAGGGCCACCAGTCTCCGGCTGTGGCCTCCTTGCATCTTGTGCATGTTGAGGAGCTGCTGCCGAACATCTCTCCCACTCGGACTCTAACTTCACTGGAATTCCGCCGAGGCCCCTTGCCCCTGGATTTCCACTTGACCGCGTGGGCTGTGCGGGCCTTCGTGTAAGCTGCGCGTAGGGGTCACTTCAGAACTCCCAACAGGGCCACGGCCTAGTCTTGCTTTATCCCAAGGGGTGGATCTTCAAATGTTCGGTTGTGCTCTACTTCCATATGCTGCAGGCTGACAGGGGTGCACAGACGGTTCTTGGGTGGCCTGCTTTCTTGGATTCAGGTTGCCTGGAGTGTGTGGATTCCCTTAGGTGTTGTGCTGCTCCTTGATGGTGTTGCTGACTTCACCATTATTCTTCGATGGGGCACTCGGCGGCGGTCCGATGTCTCGGGGTGTTCTCTTCGTGATGATGCGAGTACTCTGCCCGGTCACTTCACCTCATTGTCCGTCGCACGCCTGTGTTGGTTGTCTGCCCGTAGCGCGGTGCCACTGTACCTTCCTCCTTTGCAGGCTGACATCCTGTCATCCTCTTCTTTCTTCATGGCGTCTTGCCACTCACTCTCCTGCTTTTCTTCCTTCCTTTGCGACGCGGTCTGGTCCTCTCGCATTCTTTCTCCTCCTGACCAGGCTTCTCCGTGTAGCGTGCACTCTACACGTTTCCCTCTGGTCTTGTCCCAGCAATGGGTCACTGTCTTCTGTTCCTTCTGTGACTGGACCGATCATCGCGACCTTCTTCTTTTGATTCATTCTAACTTCTAGTTTCTAATGTTAAACTTCTCGTCCGTCTCTTTCTGGTCCTCTTCACGGACATCCTCTTCATCATTCACATCATGGACTTCTTCTCCATTCTTATGATCAGACCTCTTGTCAGGCCTCTTCTCTCTGACGACCATCTGGCTGGTCCGCTTCTTTTCTTTGGCGACCATCTGGCTGGTCGGCTTCTTCTTCTCACTGGCGACCATCTGGCTGGTTGGCTTCTTCTCTCCTCTGGCGGCCATCTGGTTGATCGGCTTCTTCTCCTCACTGGCGACCATCTGGCTGGTCAGCTTCTTCTTTCCGCTGGTGACCATCTGGCTGGTCGGCTTCTTCTCTCCTCTGGCAACCATCTGGCTGGTCGGCTTCTTCTCCTCACTGGCGACCATCTGGCTGGTCGGCTTCTTCTCCCTTTCCCGGGTCTTCGTGCTTCTGGTGGTTCATGCAACCACCTCTTCTTCTCCACAATCACGTTGCTGTGGCGCACTCCTTAAGGTGCTTTTTCGTTACCTCGCTGGGTGTACTCGCTGCTCGTTCCTCTACCTCCTTTGTTCCTGGAGCAGTGTCCACTGTTCTTGCACGTCTTCGCACTTTGCCGGGTGCTGAGCTCCTGAATCCCCGTTCGCTTGTCTGGTGGTGCTCCTTCTTCTTACTGTTGCAGCGACAACCTGTGGCCACTAGGTACCGCTGCGCTCCCTCTCGGCCTCAGCTCCGTGCTTCTGGTGGTCTGCACCACCGCTCCGTCGACCTGCTCCTGTTTACTCCCTTCTGCACGCCAGTGGTTGCACTCTTCTCTTCTCGAGGCTCCTCGTGGTATTGCTTTCCCTGCTTTGGGTAGCCACCGTTGCATAGCAGCGTTGCAGTGCGCTCTCCTTTGCGCATTAGTCCGTCCTTCCTGGGCTTCTGCCAGGTAGGTCCTTTCTTTCACTTCACTGATGCTCTTTGTTGCTCAACTGCCGGCAGCTGCCAGCCAGCCCTGTGCTGCTGCTATGGACCTTTGGCTTGTTTTCCTCTTGTGCTGCTGCAGCACCAAATGTGTCCATAATATGGCAGGGTGGCTCTCTGCTGATCAACTCACTCCTGGGGTCACAGCAGCCAGGAACAGTCACGTTCCTGCTCTCACTGCAGGCTACCACCTTTCGCTCATCTTATTTTATTTTATTTCTGTGTGGGGTGTGCTGCTGCACCAGAACCACTAGGTTGCAGTGCTGCCTTGCTCTGACTCTCTGTCTCTGCTGGACTCTATGGCAGCATGGCCTTGTGCTTGGCGATGGTGCTGCCTTGCTTGCTCCTCATGAACTCCGGTACCAGGATCCCAGCGTGCCTTCAGCTGTTCCCCTGGTGTCCCTCGTCCACATGCAGTTCAGGTAGGTGCTTGCTCAAGTTTCTCTTCAGTTCACAGTGGCTCAACGGATACCACCAGCAGTATTACGGTTGGCCACACCGCTTTACCCTGAATGCCTCTTTTCGCCTGCTGTCCAATATGCGCGCCGGCCGCTCAGAGCAGCCGCGGGCCGGGCGCTCTCTTCCTGCGGGTGGGGAACGGGATCTTGATGCTGGGCAGGGGTGCTGGCGTTGTTCTCCCCTCCCTCTCCCCGCCCGCGGCAGCCTCACTGAGCTCTCATGCTGCGTGGGCGGAGAATACAGGGGTCGCTGCTCAGTGCTGCGGGTGGGCCCGCTCTTGCTTTCTGTTTATTCCGCCCCCCCCGCAGCAGGTCTCCTCGTCTCCGGGGCCGTGGGGGGGGGTGCTGGTGCCACACTCCTCCGGCCGTGGACCCGATGCTTATTTTGCATTTGTACGGCCCGCGTCAGCTCCCCTTTTTACGGCCCCCTCTCGGCCGGCAGGTCACCTCCACAGCGCGGGTGGGGGTGTGCTGATGCGGTGTCGGCACCCGCTCCGCTTCTAACGTTTGGGGTCATGTACTGCTTGCCACGGCGACGGCTCTACCAATGCGGGGTGGGCTCCCACTTGGCTATTCTCCCGCTCGGGGCTTTCTCCCGCCCCGTGGGTTAGCCTGCATGTCGCGCATCTAGGGGTGTAGGCATGCTAGGCGCAGGCTGGGCTCCCGTTAGCCTTCTTGCACTCGGGGGTTGCTTCATTTGTATCGCGCAGCCCCGCGTCAGCTTCCGATTCGAGGCCTCACCTCCGGCCAGCGGGCCCTCATCCACGCGGGTGGGCTCCGCGTGGTTCTTCGTCTTGCGTGGGCCACAGCGTCGCGACCGATGCAGGTGGGCTCCGATCGGCTTGAACTATTTCGGGGCACTTCCCCACAGGAGCGCACAGCGGCTGGCGCGACATGGTCGGGGTGGGCACCCGACTTCCTCGCCTTCACCCTGGGGCACATTGCTCGCCCGCAGGTCGTCGCGGCGGTGCGGGGTGGGCTCCCTTCCTCGGCTTTACACTTTCCCCACCAGGACCCGGGGAAGTGGAGCCTCAGCACACGTGGGATAAGACCCACTCGTCACCATTGTAAAGTGGTGGGGGCGCTAGGCCCACATACTTTATAAATGAGCACACAGACACTGAATGTATAGTTGGTAACTGGCCAGGAGCACGTGCGCTCGGCCCCTTTTATTATCAGGGTCACCTGACTGGTGACGCCTGTAGTGGGTGGGTGTTTAGTGTGGGTTTACAGGCAGTAGGAACACTAGACTGTATCCAGCAGGATACTACACAACGCATTGTTATTACTGGTAAGGGGGCAGTGGAAGTTTATCTTTAGGATTTGAGAGGTTTCTTCATATGCGCATGAAGGCATGCGAATCTAGTTGCCACTGGTTGAATATGGATTTTGATTGTCTATTGCAGACACAGAGACTAAGGCAATATTGAATACATCTTGTGGCCCGACGCCCATCTCATGTTTTCTTGCCTCGCTTTTGTTTTAAGTTGTTATTTATGTTAAAAGGGTGTATCCTGATTTCCTTTATGTGCAGTCTGATCTTCTGTAGGGTGCGGAGCCCCGGTGGGCCAGTCATTGTGTTTGCACTGTTTGAACCTTTACCTACTAGCGGCCGGCCCAGGTGGTTGTAGGCCCGTGCTTGTAACCTTCTTTCTGCACAATAAAAATTTTCAAAAAAAAAAAATATATATATTGAATACATCTGATTGGAATACTCTCTCATCTAGGAGGTGAGCAAACGCACGTTTATAGTGACATGGCCGTTTTTGGATAATCTATTGGCTGAAAGGCCCTCTTTGAGTAATATTGAATCACTTTTTTGGCATATTCTGATTATAGATTGTTTTTAGACTGATTGGCTCTGTTATTGTCACGGATCTTCCACTGAGTAGCACTACATGAGGTAGGACTGGTTAGATTATGAGTTATTACTTGAGTATGTGAGTGACACACACTGGATGATTCAAAATAACGCCAGCTTGTCTAAGGTCACTAAGGCGTGATCAGTATTTTGCATCAATACCTAAACACAAAACTGATTGTGCATACCTGCAGTCTTGAATTGATCAGGTTAAGCATGCAACAAGAAATGGGATAAAAAATAATAATGGTTCATGAGAACCTTCAACACACGAAGGGTTGTTGGCCAGATATGATACTCCATGTATTCAATAATTGTTTAAAAATTGACATTTTGTTTGGGTTTTCCGATATGACCCTGCAGTCCCGAAATGCATCAGTCATGAAAATGAACAGGATATAAATATTTTGTGTAATGCATAAAATGTTATGATTACTTGTTTATGTTTAATATTTTGTATCAAAAAAATCTATGATATAAAGATTTTGTTGTAAGGAATGAACATGAGGTACTAGAAGTATGGTACCAAACACAATGAAATAATAATATACAATGAAGAAATAAATATATGCGTGAGACTAGAGTAACAAGCAGATTGTGTTTTATATTGTGAGTAACAAATATTTGAATTGGTTTAAAGTGAATAGTGCACACCACATCCAAGTCTGTGTACTTGTTATATGCTGAAGGTTTTATCAGTGCCACCACATGCTACATTAAAGGTAAAAGTGTCAATTGTAGAAAGAGCCTTGGGGGATAAGGTGGGGCCAATGTAATACGCCAGTGTTACGGGTGCGCGGTGTTAAGAAATGAGACAAACGTTTAATTTCAACCGTTTGGTGGATAATGGGCACTTGTTCTGGAGGCTCGATAGTTATGTTGGGCCCGATTCACAAAAGTAATCTGAGACAAAATCCTAACTTTACGACTTTCGGTATTCACAAAACGGATTTAGTAGTAGTAATGCCTCCAGAACAGGATTTTAATTCTGAAAGGGTTAGCTTTATTAAGGATGTGTTTTTCTTCAAACGTGCTTACATAGAGGCCTGCCAAACTTAGGGCGAATGTGATGCCCATAGAAGTTCCGTGGGTTTACAGGTATAAGGTGCCTTTGTATTCAAAATAGTTTTCTCTTAGAGCTAGGCAGTAGTATTCCATGAGAAAGTGTCTGGGTGTGTTTTGTCTCCATTGTTGTTTGAAGAGGATGTCTTCTATGGTTTGTGAAGTGGCTTCTTGCGGTCGGCTAGTGTAGAGCCTCTCTATATCGAGTCCTACCATACATGTTGTTCCTTCGTGGTATGTCAGACCTTTCAGTTGGTTGAGAAGGTCACGTGTATCTTTCAGGTATGTAGGAGTTCTTTGGACCAATGGCCTCAGGTAATGGTCAACAAATTGGAATAAAGGTTCCAGAATAGATCCTATGCCAGAGACGATTGGGCGTTCTGGAGGTGGTGTCTTATTCTTATGAATCTTTGGTAATGAGTAGAAAGTACCCTTCTTGAACCACAAAATGTTTCTCGCAACTTTTTCACTGCCCTTGTTTAATGTTACCATTGTGCCATCAACTCTCAGTGCTGTCCACACCCCAGGTTCAAAAGGTGTTCTCAATTTCTACCCTGGCCTGTGATCTCTGATGATGACTTTGTCGCCTGGCAGGATCAGCTGTGGCCTTGCTTACTGTTTTTGACTCATGCCCAAATTGCTCCGTGTGTGCCAAGCTTGAACTCGGTACCCACCCGAGGTGTGCTAGGATGGTGTCTCGCTGGGGTCCATTGAACTGTGCTTGTTGAGTGGCACAGTAAGGCATTCCGCAGTACACGCAGACGTACTTCTGGAGGCTGAGTTCAGCATTTTCTCTCTGTCAGCTATGGCAGTCCTGAGCGCCTTATTTAAAGTATGCATGAATCTTTCAGCTTCACCGTTTGCCTGTGGCCATTGAGGAGTGCTACAGCAGTTATGTATCTCCATGTGACTGAGGAGATCTTTGAACTCTAAAATCAATTTTGATCTCGGTTGGCAGGCAAAACATTGTGAACATCTTTTCTAGGACCGGTGTAACATGTGTGAAGCAGTTGAGTCGATCACCTCGAAAATGGGATGTTTGGAATAGCTGTTTATCATGACCATCGTGGTCCTTCCAGCCAGAAAACTTCCAAAGTCAAGGCTTATTCTTGACCACGGAGCGGTACTTGGTTCCTCTGTGATGATGGGGGCCAGTGTTTCTTGAGGGCTCGTGAGTTGGCAGGAAAGGCACAATCACACTATTTTATCCACCATGGATTCAAGAGCAGGGAACCACACTTTCTCTCGCATGCAGGATTTTATCTGCATGGTTCCTTGGTACCCGCTGTGAGCCAACAGTATCACTTGACATTGTAGCCCAGATGGGATAACAAGCCGGTGCCCATTAGCAAGATGCTGTCCTGAGTGGTTCTGAACACGTATCGCTAGCTCCACATTTTGATTAGCCTCTCCAAGTCTTGGCCTGTTCAATTGCTGGCATCTCCTAGGAAGTCTTGCCAGGAGCCCTTCTGCATGGCAGCTCTCACTCTCATTAGCACTGCATCCCCCTGTATGGCTTCCTTGATGTCACTGAGACTAAGGGCGCTCAGGCAGGCGTTTTGGGAGATCATGTTGATATAATCTTCCATGGCATCAACACTGTCAAGTCTATGTTCATCTGTTTGAGGAGGGTAATGGGAGAGTGTAGGAAAGTAGGATCTACTTTCATGGATACCCCCAATTATAGCCTAGTGTCAGTGTGTTTTTCACCTAGCCTGATGGGATCCTGCTAATCAGGACCCCAGCAACTGTGCTGTCTCTCCTAAAATGGTTCTGGTAAGTACTTTGGTACATCCCCAATTTGCTACTGGTGTACCCTTATAAGTCCCTAGTAAATGGTACTGAGGTACCCAGGGCATAAGTGCACTAGGGGTCTTCCATGGGCTGCAGCATGTATTGTGCCACCCATGAAAGACCACTCAAACTGGGACTACAGGTGTGCGAAGGGTGCTTGCACCCCCCATGACAGATATAAGTTTCCTTATATCTGCGGTCACTGCACTCAAAAGCCATATCACACAGGCAGGGTGCCTGGTTATAAGTGTGAGGGTGCCCCTGCATGAGCAGGACACCCCTACAAACCCCAGAGTCGATTCTCCATACTTTGTAAGTGTGGTCAACCTCTTTAAAATATATAGTTGACATCAGTCATTACGAGATGTCTACCTATATAATGGCAGCACCGAACCCAGTCATGTTTGGCATCAAACATGTTGGAATCCTACCCCAACACCAATTCCAGTGTTGGAAGTATGATCCCATGCACTGGGGGGCTCCTTAGAGGATCCTCCTGTACTCCCGGTAACAGCCTTTCAGGGTCTGCCAGCAAGCTAGTGCTGCTGCCAAACACAGACACTGTTCTACCCTCCTGCTGCTGAGCCAGGCTTGAGCAGGGGAAGGTAGAACAATAGGTTTCCTGTCACAGGGAGGCACGACCAACTCCCAGACAAGCCTGAGGGAATTGGGCTGAGGTGAAGGCGATTGCAGGTGCCTCCAGACTGCTTTGAAGGGCACAGATAGCACCCTCCTTGCATACTTCAGTTTGAGCCAGTTCAGGAATTGTTGGTTCTTGCTCTGGCGGGAAACTGAACAAAGGACAGGGGAGTATCCTCCCCTCTGACCAGCCCCTACTCTGGGAGGGACCCCCAAGTCGGTCCAACCATTACCTTAGGTTATTTAAGGGCTCCCCTGTGGGTGGGACCAGACTCAAGCCTGAAATTACATCACTCTTCAACCGTCTGGACACATGGACTTCGTTAGACTTCAACTGGAACCCAGACTGGAACTGGGAAGACTCCTCTTACTCCTGGTCTCGCTGTTCTTCAAGACTTCTGAATCATCTGTGTCTGTGCTTCATGCAGGATCTCCAAAAGATATGTGGGCATCAAGGACACCGAAGAAATCTCCCTTGGAGTGAAGGAGTCACTCTTGTTCCTGAGTCTGCTACATCACTCCCGTCACATCCAGAGGGAGGTGCCGGCAGGAGGCACATGGAGTGCTTGGCGTTTGGTGTTCGGGGACGAGTAATGACGAAGTCAAAGTGTGGCTGTGTGGCTGTTTGGCGCCTATGCCCAAGGCAACTCGGCTGCTTGTGTGCGTGGTCTGAAGGCCCGGAAACTGAGGCAGTCGCTGAGGCCAGGAGAGTGTGGCGTGCCACCTAACCTCCACGTCTTGACCACGGTCACACCTGCAGCTACATCTACTCTGGGATCCACCACCACCCCACACTACTCCCCCATTCGCCTGCCTTGCCTTCCCACTCCACCTCTTTGCCTTTGCAGCCCCTCAGAGAGGCGTGAGGGTTAATCGCTCCAGCCTGCCCCTCTCCCAGCAGCCCACGGTCTGAGGTGAATAGTAGGGGTTAGGCAAGCACGGAGGCTGTACTCAGCCCTCGCAGAGTGTGAGCCTGGCCTCCTGCAGAAGCGTCCCAGCCAGGCCTGGGTGCAGCTTGCAGGGGCGTTCGGTGTGCTCCCACTTGCTCGCCCCGCTAGAATCAACAATACACGACAACAACGATAACAACCATTAAAAACAGAGGCACCAGGAAAACCATCCCCTTCTGGGAATCTGGCAAACTTGAGAGTACACTGGCGTGTCCATTCAGAAGTGGGTGGAAAAGTGCGGAAAAGTGGCATTTCTACCCCAAGCAGGGGGTAGCCGCAGTTTCCAAATTAACTTGGCATATTTTTGTTAATTAAACCCCTAACGTGCCCCTAACGTGCCCATGGAAGTCTTCACCTGAGGCTCGGCCCACCCAGGGGAGTCGATTCCCTCACAGGGGGGGTCAAGATAGTCAAGGCCCCAAATAGAGACTCGATCAGGAGGGCAAACCCCTTTCTCCAGGGGTTGAAACTTTCACATAGACTATTTCACCAACGTCGAGCCAATGCCATGGCAAAAAGAAGGGGTTTTAAAAACGAAGACACAGGGATCAGGCATAAAACCATTCCATGCACCGACGTCCACCCAGGGAGGACTACACATACCCCTAGTTCCCTGCGCCGCAATTAACCTTAACAAGAAGGCCACAGCCACCACAGTGGCCCTCAAATCCCTCAAAAACAGAGCTTGTGCACCCTACCCCAGTCCATTAACAATTATATCTACACCTTCACCTACAGTGAAGGACAGCAAGGTTGCAATAAGACGCGCAGCATCTGCAAGGGTGGTGTCCCAGAACTAGTCAAAAAGACATCAGTAGCTGATTACTTTAACAAAAAAATAATCTCAGCCAGCCTAGCCACATACCCCTGACTCAAAATGGAAACGGGATCTCATCGGAGGTCAAGCGGCAACATCAAGTTTCCTGGCTGATATAATATCTCTTATAACACCATTCCCCAGAGCCAACAGCAGATACAACCAGGTGCTTCAGGTGTGAGGAGATAACACCATAATAGAAATCTCCCCCGAAAGCACACCCGATAGTATATTGGCTGAAATCAACCTGTCAACCAATGTTATAGGAAATGATCAGAGAGTCGAGAATGCTATTTGTACCACGGCCAACCCTACAACCTTCAGGGATAGCTCTCCGCAAGCCTTAATCCCATTTAAAATAAACAGCACCATCACAGTCGTTCAGATCCACAGTTTTGAGAGGAAAAAAGCTGGCATTGGACAACACAGGCACAACAAGTGGTAATCTAAGGACAGCACAACAAGCCAAACTGGCAGGCATCAAATGGGATCAATGGGGCTCAGAACTACGTCAGGGCCGACATGGGGTCCTCTCCTTGACCAAAGCTCCATGCAAAGTGCAAGTATTCTGGAAAACCTAAGATTAGCTACGACCGAAAATCACAGTGAGCAAGACAACTTACTGGTTTCAATAAATGCCACCCTTGCGACCACCGTGAATGCCTTGACATGGCGGTCAGACAACTTGGAACTGCAGCTCGGTTTAACCCAAGCTTTGGCGACCGCAAAATTTAAAATGGAGGAAAAAATTCAGCTCCCTGGAGGAGAGGTTAAAAAACGTTGATTCTACTGGAGGCACACAAACTTTGTGTTCATCCTCTGTCTGCCACCAGATTGCGGAAAAACTATGCACCTTGCCAGAGGACCTAAATTTAACAATAACAGACATAAAATCCATCTTACAATTACAAGCAAAAAGCAGCCATAGGAGATCTGGCCTAAAACCATGGGAACTGGGCAAACTGAGCCAAGAGTGAACCCCCATACTGGAGCCTGTCGAAAAGGTAATAACATTAGCATTCCCGCAGCTGGGCATGATGGCATCAAAGTAAGATATGATAAACATCTCCTCATCCACCCCAGCGGGAAACATTAATAAGGGTGCCCCCTAACCTCCCATAGAGCAAGAATTGGATTCAGAATCAAGGGTTGACACCCTTCAATGACTTTTTAAAGAAAGAACAACACCCAGGGAAAATCAATGGTCCGTCGCCTTATTGAAGAGAGCAAGAAAAAGGCAATAGAAGGCTAGAAGTAAGGCCGAGAAAGAATGCCTCTCAATTTTGCACTCAAATAATCAAAACATCCTAGACAATAATTAACTCAGCATATACCCAATGTTTAAAGGCAAAGCAAAAGAGAAGATCAAATTAACATCAGTGCAACCAATCGCAATCCCATCTCAAGCAATCTTGCCTTCAGCACTCACTCTACTCAAGTCTAATACAAATCCCATTATCGCCCTAAGCACAGTAATACCACCCACTGCACTAAGAACCTTTTCACAGGGGACACAGAAACTATCCATGCAGGTCCAGACAGAAGCTCTGTTCAAAGACAGAGGAAACGAGAAGAGAGAACCAAAATTAGTGCAACCTACGGCACCCCCATCTCAAGATGCCATTTCTTCATTTAAACATAACACAGATTCCATTATTACCAAAAGCCCATCAATGCCATCAACTGCGCTGGTTATCCACCCCAGAGGACCCGGCCAGTACCCGGGCGGGTGCCCATGGAAGTCCTGCAGGATGATAATCCCCCTTAAGTAAAAAGGATGAGTCACAAGGAACATTGATACGGCCTGATAGGACCAGAATAACCACTTCCGAACGCTCCATCTTCGCCCAAACTTGTCATGAAGGCCAACTTAGTAAATGCCTGGGAGGGAACAGACCAACAAAGTTGGTGCTCATTACATACTACCCATCAGAGGGGAGCCACGATGTCCTGAATCGCTCCAACGTATTAAGACTGGTTCAGGCCATTCCCATCCAGCTAAAAATTACACCAGAGGACATTCTGAGCGTTGAGTTCAAATCCACCCCAGATTGCAGCAATGTCAGGGAAGCAGCAGTCCTAACATTAAAAACAAATGTATTAGCAGAAGTAGTATTGGAATGTAAGCCTATCCTTGAGAAATCCCATCCCCAAAATTGCTGGCCCCATTAAAACAATCAAATGACTTGCCCAGCAATAAAGCTCTCCCCTATAGCAGGGGGATTGGGCACTTGTTTGGTTACTCATCTCTCGGGGAACATGCATATAGCTCATTCCTACTCACCAACAAGGAGCCCCATTAGGAAAGTCGCAACAGGAGAATATACAACTGACTGGAGATGGCTACCACTTGTCATGTCCAGAGAGGCAGCTGGAATACGACAATCTGTAAAGCTCCTGACATGGAATGTTGCCGGCTACCAAGACAATTTAAATCAGAAATCGCAAAATCATTGTTAATGGCATCTGACGTTCTTTGCCTTCAAGAAACGTGGACATTAACCCCACTCACAATTCAAGGCTTCTACGGGGGTCATCAAGCAGCGAGAAAAATCAACATTTTTAGGCGGCCATTGGGGTGTTTATTTATCTTAACCTCAGACTGAAATTAAAAGTAACAGAAGACCCAGTTCAAGATGAGATGCTCCGAGAGCTCGTACTAAAGACCCTTAAGGCAACAGCCTCCCGAATTAGGATCCTTTTGATGAATGTCTATTTTAACAGCTTTGGTCCAGTGCGAGTGAAAAGGCTGAGTCAGCTAAGAGACAACCTGGATCGAATCCTTTGCGACTCTATGAATCATGAACTAATAATTTGTGGGGACTTCAACTTGCAACAACTAGGATCAACCCCTGCTGGCGGCAAAAATTCCCCAAGGGATCAGCTTTATAAAGCCCTAAGTAAACATTCAATTATTGAAAACTTTCAAGGGGATAAGTACAATCGATTATGCCTTTGCTTCAGAAAAAGTTGTGGACCACCTTGTGAGTTTTGAAGTACTGTCCTTATGCTGGAGTGACCACCTTCCATTTTTAATCCAGGGAATAAAATGAGGCCCGGTCTCTTTGCAAAAACTAACAGCATGGAAATTACTACCAGCCAGGCCCTGGTGGCCTAAAGCAGTGAACATCTGTTTACCCACTGGGAATGTCAAATCGGGTACATCCATAAATCACTGAACTCTGTCCAAGGTAGTGAGCGCCCCTTGCCAAAAACTCCTCCCAAAAAGCAATCTGTTTTGATTAGCTCACTGAACGTTCGTAGGCTGATGAAAGCAAGTCATAAAACCCCAAACCAGCAAATGAAAGCTGCTTTGCAACAGGATCTGCCGGGTTTAAGAAAACAACATAAGCAATTGATGTGTCTGCTAAAAAAACAGCAGCGGGACAAGGAGTGGCTAAATGTATATTCACTAATGAGCTAGCATAATCAGGCCGACTTATGGAGGCATACTAAAAACAAAATACACCAGGATGCCACCAGATCTAATGCCATTGATGAAGCCATGAGGACCCAGCATGTAAAAAGATTATATGTAGTTGAACAACCAAGTGCTTTCTCATCCAAAATTCTAGACCCCGCAGATTACCCTAAGGGATGCGACTCTAAGCACATGATTAACTCAATTCAAAAAGCTGTACGCAGAACGAGAACCTCAAGCTTGCCAGGCCCAAACGGGCTCCCAGCTCATCTGTTCAAAGATGACCTCACACTGTGGCCAGCAATACTTTCTCCACTGTTCTGCACATGTTTCAAGTCCAGACAAGTTCTTGACAGTTGGAGAGGCTCAATACTGCACCCAATCTTTAAAAAAGGCGACAGGCAGAATACTATCAGTCCCGCCTGATTGCCCTGTTGGACATTGAGGCCAATATATATGTGTCAGCCATCTTAAAGGATCTTGAGTGCTGGGCAACAACGAATGCGATAATTCCATTTTGTCAAACAGGATTTAGACTGAATTCCTCCACACTGGATAACATAGTTACACTTTCCTACCTCATCCACCAGGTGAATAGCCAGAAGTCATTTGCTCTTTATGCATGTTTTGTTGACTATCCCTCTGCATTTGACCTGGTGGATAGTGGCAAGCTATGGAGCAAACTCGAAGCGTGGGGCATTCCTAACAACCTGTTCCACACTATTATATTGTTGTATACATAAACTTGGGTGAGGATAAAGCTGTCTGACACTGCTCTAACTAGGAAGAACTATATGAACTATGGGCTAAAGCAAGGATGCGTCTTGGCTCGAATGCTATTCAATCTATGCACATCAGACATGTCAAAGGCCCTAAATCGCGCCAATTTAATCCCTTCAAAAACAGTAGAAGTCAAGATTACAGTATTGCAGTATGCGGACGACATTGTTTTGTGTGACCACTCCAAAATAAGGATCCAGAGAGTCCTAAATACCCTTTACGCATACATGGCAAATAAGATGATTGTAAATGACTCGAAAACAAAGGTGATATCCTGCGGGAGGATGCTCAAGAAATCAAATCGCTATTGGTTCCTCAGCCCCTAAGAATAACAGGAGCAAAATCCTATAACTATCTGGGCATTTGACTTTTGGCAAATGGTGGCATCAAAACATACCTGAGCCACCTCAAGCACAAGGTTGCACTAATTACTATAAGGCTTTGCCAACTGAATGCAGCTCTCGAAAGCCCCACTTCAGCCCAATACGAAAAGTGCTCAGGGCCGTCTTACCTTCCTCAATCACTTCCCAGACTTTCAGGGGCAGCTATTGAACCGCTTTGGATGGCAGTCTCCCTCCACTGGAGCCTCTTCTCCTGGCTCCTCCCTGGCATATGGATGTGAAATGGTTACTTTTTCTGGAATTGGAGCACGTGTGAACTTATTCAGGGCAGTTGTTCAAGGAGTGTCCCTCATGGCCACAGTAGCCACAGCGAGGCTTCATCGATGGAGGCCCACGTACCTTGGACATGTCTTTTCTACCTTTTGTTTGGGCAGCGTCAGCTCACTCCATCCTAATATAGGGGGTCTTTTCTGGTTCCTGGGTAATGGCGCTGTCCATCTTATTGGCTCTTGTGGCAGACAGGTCTTGAGACCTCTCCAGGACCAGGATATCGTCCAGAATGATGTTTGGTTGTCTCAGGATGAGGCCTCTCAGGGTCTTGTTGCGACACTCCTGGATTATCTGGGCTCCTATTTCCTTTAGTTGGTCATCTGCGGTACATGTGCGGGCCAGTTCATACAGCCATGCATAGAGCACATCTATTGACTCTCCTTCCTGTTGGCAGGCCTGGCAGAGTTGAACCACTCAAAATCGGGATTTTATTGCAGGTCAAAGTGAGCGTTGAGCACTCTTACCATAATGTCATAGTCTGTGGCAGGGCCGGTGTTAGGTAGATGTTGAAACAGTTTGTAGCTTTCTTCTCCCACATAATGAAGCAGGAGGGAACATTTGATGGCCCTCGTCTGTCTCATGTAGGAACAAAATATGTTCCAGCCTTCCTATCCAGGTTTTCAAGGGAGGAGATGTTGTTGCAGGGTCAGTAAGCTTGCTAAATGGCTGTTGGACTCCGACAAGCACATGGTGCTGAGTAAAACTGTCTCTGGGGTTGCACCACAGGGGCACGGCATTTGCATCATCTGCCATGGCAGTGGCCCCAATGCCAGATCAAGTATGTTTCACTTTTCCCTGGGTCGCGGGGGAGAGTATCTCTGATTGCGCCTAATCAAAGGTGAGTTGGAGGCTCGCAGGGCTAGCTGGTGAAGGGACTGATGCACAGACGAAGGCTAGACAGGAAGTCAGGCAAATAGTGTCTGGGAGAGGTGAGGGCTAAGGTGCAGTGAACAGCATGCACAACCGACACTGTAGGGCTGAGGCAGGAGGAGAAGCGGCCGCCAGAATGGTGCGTGACTCACAGTTCTGCCGTGGGGACTTTGCACGACGTGCATCAGCGGGACAGACCACGATGAGTTGTGTGGCGTTGGCCACCGTCACAGCAGTAGGAATCAAGGCCTCGCTCAGGGTCAGGGTAACCAGCCGATGTCGGGGGCCAGGCAGGGGTCTGGGTGGCAGCTGACGGACCTGACGCAGATAGCGGGCGGCAGAAGCTGCGTGTAAGCGGAGGAGGGGAAAGGAAAAGCCACAATCACTCTTGTCGCCAGTGTACCCCAAACCCACACAACACAAGTACACACTGGACTACTGTACGGGCAGTAAGACCACGTGCAGTCTACGCCCCTTTATTTCAAAGCCTCTGGCAATGCCTGGCCAGAGGATGTACAAGATGTGCCTCCGGGTGAGGGCTCACTCGGGGGAGCCCTGGGCGGCTCACTACAACTGTGACGTCCACTATAACATGCCCATACTTTTTGTGCAAAATGACAAGTGACAAATGTTCGCATTTCTGAGTGCCTCTCTCCTGTCTCACTCCACCAAATACCTTTGCAAATTGGTTGCCATTTGCTCAAACCATTGGCACACGCGCTGAATTTCTCAGCCCGGTCCCGTATCTTCTTTTTTACCCGGTTGTTGTTTTTTCCCCCCCTAAAGATTGTAACATGGTTCGTTTTGTGGATTTATGAACTTGTTAGGTGTCTCTATATTTCTTTTCTATGGAAGAGGCTCACGTTTTGGAATAGCTGTGAAGTTGCACACTCCAACAGCCCTTGGACCTCTGTGCTTTAATGTTCAGGTGGAAAAAAATAACGTTCCTTTTTTAATCACGCCAAAGCCACTTATGCCACCTGTTGACCTTTTGAATCCAGTCCCCTTTTTTCTCTTCGGTGCATACATCCCACTCACTTACGGACTCGCCGGCTGGCTGTTTGCCAGAGCGCTGCAGACGCCGGGAGCTAAGGTAGCAGTTCCCTAGGTAACAGAAGGCGACATCTCAGATTAGATATTGGAATGCCAGGTTTACAAAGAGAAAACTGCGTGGGCTGATGTCAGTGCGTTTGACAATGAAAACCAACAGCACAATTAATTTGTACAACCACATTGAGAGTCACCAAGATTTCATAAGATCTGTAGAGTCAAAGTCTTAATTTGTTATGCGTGGAATATGCAGAAGAGAAAAGTTCTATTATATCGTTGATACTTCCCCACGCCATGCAATTGAGATGTTTTTGCATTTTTTTGTTCAAATTTCATACCCTGCATTCCTCAGAACGCTGCATCATAGCTGCCAATTAGTCACATTTCGTGGGTGGCACCCACAGGCAGTAATGGCCTATAAGTCAACAGCATTGTGCATGCTGTGTCTTTGAGGCGATATCTGCAATATTAAAGCCAAAACTACAAGTCCTAGAATGCAAATTGTATGCAGTTCTAGTTGAAAATGCAGAACTTGTTGATGCCATCACACAGGACTTGGAGCCACTTTGTAGCTATGATCCACTGCACAACCCCATCAGTAGTCGCAGCAGCGTAAACACACACAGGCACACGTCTATAGCAAATGGTGCAATATTGGAAGGACCCACAATCATGACTGATATATGCGTGCCCCAAAGAGTGCCAGAAGAAAATTTCATTTTGTACACATCCATGACAAACATGTTTTATGACTTGAGGACTGTGAGAGAACTAAAGGTCTCTGAAAGCAGACCTACATGCAAATTCTGTTCTTTGAGGTAAAAGGTTTTAAGGTTTGACACAGCCAAGACCTTATATTATATACACATACACAGCGAGTGGGCTTTGGGTCTCAGCCCCTCCGGCCAGTGCTTGTTTGAAGTGCCTTTCACATTGCGGATAGTTACAGAGTGAAAGTTTGCAGTGGTGACTGGAAAACCAAATAATTCATCTGCAGGTTAGAATTGTCACTCCCCTTATCTTCCCACAATCGGGAACCGCTGCCTCCTCCAGTGATCAGCAGATCACTACACCCCCCCCCCCTCCCCCTCCCCCCCCCTCCCCAGAAGTCCTGGTGTGCTAGCAGAGTAGCATGGCCTTAGTTATCTATATACTATATTTCTCCTGCTGGGAAACCCCTATTAAGTTGTGGGGGAATTCCATCACGTGAGATGACCTCTGAATCGTGATGGGCCTTGAGGTCAGAAGCCGAGAAGCAGAGTGCCGCGCCATCTTCCATCCTCCGGGCACAGATTCCACTCTCTCCTTGTTTAATAGAGCTCTATGGCATACCCACAATCCCTTGGACGGAACCGGAAATCCCATGGTTCTTTACGCGGTGCATGCATACCCACAATCTACAGCATAAGAATACACTCACCTTTCACTCTGAATGCAATTCAATCGCTTAAACCTTTTAAGACTCAAATGGTTTAAAAATGTATTGTCCTGTTTTGTATTGCATTTCAGTCGCCTTTTGTGGAGTAACTCTGTTATTGGCTCTTCCATTTACTACTTTACTCACCCTCCAGTGATTTAACACTTCTGCTTGGGTGGCTTCACCTGCGTGGAGAAGGGTTAGGTACACTCACCCTGGCTTTGGTTTCCCTCTGAGCCGCTCTGGTTCCTGCTCAGCTCTCCCTTCTCCAGCTCTCGGTTAATGCTACATCTGTGAGACCTCTGCCACCAGCTACTTCCTGCTTCCCTTCCCTGCCGCCAATGTTAGTTGGAGCTTCTATTTATGAATTTATTTATTTATTCTTTCATTCATTATGCAATTATTTTTTTTATTATCAAGCACACTAACAATCTTATATAGAATATTTTGGAGCAATAGACAGACTCCAGCCAAAGGTCCCACAAATCCAGTTTATTGAAGGTGAATAGAACAGGCCATTAGGTCACTCCATAAGAATACCTGTAGGGAGTTCCACGGTGAGACACCCTGGGCACAGAAGAAGAGTCCACCCCATTGTCACACCTTAACCTAAAGAGAAACAAATTTAAGCAAGATCTCAGCGAGGGACACAGTTGTACTTGACAAGTTTGTCGGCAAGAAATGTTGGGCCATTCCATAGTCTATAGAGGACATGTGCATATCTGAAGCACATCCTTGTAGCCAATGGAAGCCAGTGGAGTTACCTAAGTAATCGAAGACGTGATCTTGAGTTTGATAAGAATATGGACAACAGTATTCAGAATTTCTGCTGTCTGTGCAGGTGTTGTTTGGAGACCCAGGTAGACCGAGCTGCGGTATTCTATCCGAGATTGAATGAGCGTGATGGCCAAGGCAACTCTATGGGAGAATGAGAGCAAAGGGAAACATGTCCGTAAGATTCACAGATGGAAAAAATATGATTTGCAATTTGAGGCATGACCCATAGAAAGGTCAACGCGTAGGAGAAGACCTGGGCTCCCAACTAACCTTGCCAGCTTTGGTGCAGGCCCCAACGTTTTAGGCCACAGGGCACTAGTCTATTGATTGGTCTTGCTGGACATGAACATGTGACTGTATGAAACCAAAAGTACCACACGATGCAACAATACTATGCAATGCAACAGTATTATTCAATGCAATACCATACAGCAAAACTAAACAATGCAATACGTTATGGCAATGCAAATTTCTATACAATTGAACACAATACAATGCTATGCACCTACACTTCACAATAGAAAACTATACATTGCAAAGTGCTATACAATGACCAATTTGTGTCAAGGCAATAGTATTGCGTTCAAAGTAATATGCAATGCAACAATACAATGCAATGCAAATACAGTGCAAAACGGAGCAGTGCTACGCGGTTAAATATAATGCAATATGATGCGCTTCACCAGCCCTGGTGCGACGCTTGAACTAACATAAAGTTAGTCATTTTCGCCACTTTTATACTATCACTGCTGCTGCCTTAGGGTCAGATTGCAGGACTGGTGTAACTTGTCTGCATTAACCCATCTTTTCATGCACCCTTGCACTATACACTCACTTATCCATTCACTCGCTTATACATGCACCCACTCGCCCATTAATTATCTCAGCACTCTGATACTCATTCACAAACACATCCATTCACTCATCCGGTTTATAATTAGCACACTCTCAGCTTCTTCAACTCATTCAACTGTCCACTCTAACACAAACACAAACTTATGAATCATTAAAGAAGCACTTTCAGTTATATATTTGCAAGGCCTATTGGCTTAGACAGCAGGGGCCTAATTCACAAAGGTAAACATACACTTTTGAGTGAGTTTATGTTTGTTTTGGAATTCGCAAACTCTGACTTAATGGTACATTTCAGGGGCTCCACATTCGGGGCGGAAAACTTTTCACTTAAAATAATAGGCATGTCTTACCTTTTTATGTGAGTAGTTCTCCGCCCCAACTGCGGAGTCTCTGCAGTCGTAAACTTACTATTAATTCGTTTACTTTTGTGACTCAGGCCCCGGAACTCCAGACGCGCCAGACATCTTCAAGCACAAGCGCCTTTGTCTTGGATCAGATCACGGCGGTCATCTGGCGCGTGCATTGGCACAGGCGGGCCTAAAATCCTTTGACAAGACATTTTTACTATTAGCTTTATTGTCTTCTCATATTTATGATTTTAATTATCTAAAGTTTCGAATGTACTTACTTTTATTTATTCTTCCTACTGCTTTTTTGCATTCACAGTATGCACATTGTAATGATTTTAATTAATCAAACAATAAAGATTAATTCATGAAGGCAGTGAAGGTAGGTTAATTTCAAATTTATCAAAAAGACGGAAAAGCAGGTGTAGGAAATTTGCCTTTTCTGCATGGAAATCCCAGCTTTTTTGCCCATGTGTGGACTCTATTTTTACTGGTATTATGGCTCTGTACACTGAAACAATGATGTTCAGTGCAACGGCGTTTATGCTCAATGCCTAACATTGCACTCAAAATTTGATTTACCTTAATTTGAGTACTACATTTTCCAGTAAAGCCATTGTATATTCACACAGAAATTACAGTAGTGCCATAGGAGGTAAATATCATTTATGGGTTGCACTATGTATTTATACTATCCACATAGATGACAAAAAATATGGCATCGAGGAGCAACATTGTGCTCTGGCTGGCTGCAGTTTAAAAGTACCACTGTATCAGATGGAAGAAAAAGTGACTGGCATGTAGAAAAAACAATTGTATACATTACCTATGTAACCCCTCAAGAGTGCTATCTAAGCAAAATAAGGCTGGAAATGCAATTTTTAAAAGTGGCATGCTGCACATTAGCAATAGTATGCCCTCACAGTGAACAATTCGCCAAAAGCTGTTTTCACCATTTTGATAAAGCTGAATTTGAAATATGAATAAAATTGGTATTTCATATTTATGTCTGGGTACATGCTAGAGCAATGATTAAAAGTTGCTTTTCATTTAGTTTGAAAAATCTAATTAAATGATGAAAAAATATTTTTATAACTTTAGTAGAAGAGCGACTCTAAGAAAGTGTACTTTGTACTGCCACAGGGATAACCACTTAATAACTGGCACAATACATATCTTTCACTGGCTTGCCAACAACCCTACTTCTGAAAGGCACATGCTTGACCTCTGGGCCCAGGAAAGCAAGGGTGTTGTCTGGCCACTTGGCAGGGACCAGCCATCTGGAAGGGGACAGGAACAGCTAGCAGAACAAAGGGCAGATTTTACAGTTCTACCTGCGACATGGCAATGCAATGAAACTCATTCACTGGGTTTCCCTAGACTTTCTAACTCCATCCCCAGCATGAGGAAAAACCAGTCTGGTCATGAGAGAGTAGAAGAAACCTGATCTCCATAAGGGAGTGGTGAAGTGAAAGACCAGAGTTCCCCCAGGCCGAGGATGACAGGGCCCATCTTGGTTCAAGGTACTTCTCCAAGGTTTGCAGCATAGACTCTGTCCCCTCTGCTTGTAGGTTCTTCACCTATTCTCCTTTGCAGTTTGCATTCCACTTTGTTAATATATGGTTTTGTATCCCCTTGGAGACCAGTGTATATTTGTACTACTTACCTGATTATTGCAAAGTATTATTGTGTTGATATCTACAGGTAGCAGATATACCAATGTGTTAGCGATAGTGTTTGCATTAAATAAGACCTATTTTTATAAACATTGTGTGGTTTATTTTCATCTAACCTACACTAAAGATTAAAGATGGTAAAACAAGCTGCTTTACACTCCTTCAAGATCAGCCTGCAGGCTGCTCTCCACAGCTACCCCTGAGAGAGCTTTCAAAGGTTATCAAAGACCACTGAAATCACAAAAGGGTTGTCTGGATTAGTGCAACGAGCATCACTTAAACAAGTGTGTACCATATACTAAGCCAGCCTCCTACAGTGACAATGAAAAGTGTCCTGAAGGGAAATCTTAAACATTTAGCTTTTACTAAAGACCTATAAACCAACCGTTTGCTGGACCGTAAACCCAGACACTTAAATTGGTCAACGTTGTTGAGACAATAATCATGCAAAGGTGATAACTAGAGAAGGTATGGACAAGGTGTGAGGTCTAGCAAATAACATGGACAGTGAATTTCACATTGGGTTTCCACTTTTACAGAAGGCTTCTCCAAAGAATAGTTTGTGAGCTAATGGCAGCTCTCCACCTACCTGCAAATAGCTTTCCTGTGTGCAGCCCAGCCTACTTAATTAGAAGCCTTTTTGGGTTGAATTAATGTATGTCACCCAAAACTGAAAGAGTGTATTCGAGATGAAAATTTGTGTATTTCCAAAATTCATAAGCTGATGTTTGGAGAAGAATGGCTAAATTTCCCAAATATATTTAAAGTTAATTGAATGATAAATCACAGGGCGTTGCGGAGACTTATTACTAACTTTATTACCTTGGTGTCAGGGGTGTCACAGCTATGCCTGTTATGCATTACCAATGTAGCAGCATTCCACGTTGACAAAGCCTTTTTACATTACTGCTGCTAACCCTACCTGATGCACTGAAGTGATCACTGCTGGTAATCGTGCATGGAGTGACCACTAAAGTAATCTTGTCTGATGTGGTCACTATTACAGCACTAATGATTTTAGTAGCTCAGGAGGATTTTCATTCAACATAATTAGCTCTCATTACTGAGAAGGTTGGTGAGCCCTGTTTTACAGCATCCAGCAAGCAGGAGCCGGTGTGACAAAACACCTAAGGCCTTGATTACCCTGTTGAATATAATAATTATTGTATCTGATAAAAATCCAACACTGAGGTGTTCAGAATTTATTGGATGAGATAGTTACTGCATGTTCTGAGTTTTTGGGAATGACATGCCGGATTTGATGTTTATCACACAAAAATCCACATGTCCTGGTAAATACTAATACTTTTCTCCTTGTTAAATTCTGGCAGGTTTGACCTGTCGAGATGTAATGAAAGGTGCAATCTGTATTCCCGCAGATTGGTACAAGTGCTTACAAAAACAAGTGTTTATGCAGGGATTGTAATTTACCCGGCCACTTGTAATCAGGCCCTTGGTGCTTAGAAGCCTCACCTGAGGTCTGTAGGAGTGACCAGTAGGATCTTTCCCAGCAGTTGCAGGAACCTGGGACATTGTTTCTGCATACAGAGACCAGTACAAGGGGCTGAGGCTTCCTAAGTGATGTCTCACAGTGGGTGGGCAAAGAAACCAGATCCTCCTCGCTCATAGCTTTTTGCCTATGGTGACCAGATGTCCTGGCTTTGTGCAGCAGGGGTCTGGTTTTTCAAGGACTTTCGCAGCACGCATTTACTAATTGTAAAATTCCTGGCTTTTGGGAGAGGTTTGGGTGAACATGCACATACATTGAAATGTTCTTCATGATAACCTTTGCACTGACTCTCCTATTACACCATGGACAGAAGTATCTCTCTTTAAAGAGTTGCTGGCTGTGCTGCATTGCCTCATTCACACAACACAGCAGGCTTTAAAAAGGAGTGAATTCGTGTCAAATGATTCAGTCATCTAATGCCTGCGATCCCCAGCCTGCCCCGGGGGCTCATCGCAGCCTGTGGGCAGGAGTGTTTTCTTTAGACAGGTGTCACCTGAAAGAGTTTTGCACAATTTGTTGAATACAAGTTGGAAAAAGAGTCTCAAAGGTGTTCTTTTTGATTCCCAGTGTGGAGTGCACACAAGTCCCTTCATAGGCCCATGGGCATGGCTTTATTGTTTTCTGCTACCTCCAAAAGATAGAAATTGATGCTTGTGTAGTCTTTTTTTGGAACTTGTAGTCTTGATTTATCATAATAAATAATTTACTACTAGTCCCAACGTGCAAAGAAAACTGGACTGAATGAGTTGCACATGTGTGACAGGATATACAACTTGAGATCCCCTTCTCTTTTGTTAGAGCTCCATGAGGTTTTGAAAATTGTAGGGGTGCATTATAATCACGCATAGTCTGCATCCATACATATACATAGAAGAGTAAAAATAATAATAAACAATGTGAGAGTAAAGTTAGAAATGTAATTCGTGTTAGTCGAAAGAGTAAAATGACTTTTAAATGTAACTGCCTATTAGAAAATGGCCAAATGAATTAATTTGTGTGCAATGTAATGCATTAGATTTAAACGTGCACAATATTAAGGATTGCACGTGTAGGAATGATTATACATACACATATTGAATGTAATCAAAATAATGCTTGTAGATGCAGTGTTCATTAACATGTGATTTATAATGTGTGAAGGCCTGATTGAAGGTTCATGTATTGTAATGAAAGGCCTGTTCGCTTCTTATGTTAGCTGAATATTGTAGGCCCGAAATGTACTTTCCCTGGGAGGGCTCTCATTTGGAGGTAGTCAGCATATTTCTGTGAGTGGAAGGTTTTCTCGTTCTCAAGCTTCTGTTGCAAGTGAAAGGACATCATCCTCGTTAGCTAAGACTAACCTTTTGTTTTAGGAGTTAGGTATGCAGGAGCGTTTGCTACAAGAGTCTCCAGGAATGCAGATAATGAGAAGCCTATACTTTCGGCGCTGAAGGAGTCTGGGACTCAAAGACGTTTCAACCGTTATTGGACGCCATACAGATTTCAATGGAAAATTTCCTTCAGGAGGTGTCCAGCCAGAAGAGGTGTAATGAAGGCGTGTCTTCCATGTTGTACATTTTGTATTAGGGATAGTGCCCCGAGGGAGAAGCTGCATAGAAGGAGCAGACGAGGGTAGAAGGAAGAGATTAATATTGAGGAAGGAGACTTAGAACGAATTTGGTAGCTTTTGCTACTGACCCTTCGACGTGAGTACTTCTTAGGAAGTCTTCACGAGCTGACACCTTTCTCGATCTTGCCTTGGGAGATGCTAAGTAGGGATGTCACTTTAGTGGTAGAGTAGGGACAGACTAATCAATTTCTTCGTAGGTATCCATGAAGACTGATTTAGACATTGGAGCAGTTATCTTTTGCTTGATATTTTTAGAGTTTATTATCCTTTTTATGCTTCATCGAATTAGATTGCTGGGTAGATTACATTTTGTATTAGTGCCCATGTATTCCGTCAACCTCGTCATGAGGTGCTTGTATGTTCAGTTAATTTTGGCTTTGAAATAAACTCCCTAAAACTTAACTCGGAGTTAGTGATTCTTTGAATCGGAATTGATTGGTTATTGATTTTATTTGAATGAGTTGGTTCTCTCCCCTTTACACTTCACAGCAGGTAAAAAGATCCAGTCGGCAGAGGATTCTTAAGAGTGGTAAGAGATGGTAAGATAAGATAAGAATCCGGCGTTATCACTTTCTGTGGCTTGTCAAATTTTATTGAAATTGAACAAACTACATAATCTATGAAATGCTGGTCCTTTTGGTCTTTCTTCGATGTAGTGCTTTATAATAAGTTGCATGGTAGTCCTTTAGCATCCAAGGTCAGTACCATCATTTAGTCCTGTTCTGGGTTTGTGGTCGTCCCAGTTTTTGGTTCTGAAAATCTGATCACCCTACTTTTACTCTGCTGAAAACTGCTAGGCTCCACAAAGGAAGTTTGGCCTTGAAGTTGTGTCTAGCCTTGCCTCGCTGGTGGATTTTAGAAAGTCAAAAAAAGTGGCTTCGTTTTAAGGCAAAACCTTGGACTAGGGCTCAGAAGAGATAAATCCTAGCAGAGAAGCAGCCTTGGTGGCTACAGAAATCAGCTTTGTGCCACTATGAATTTTTGGCACCATGACCAATGGCTTCAGTGGGAGCTCAATGATCTATTCCACTTCTGGACCCTCACTGGCTTTAGCTTGGATCTTGACCAATTGTAAGACTTTGAGCTCCAAAAATCAGACGTAGTTCCAAGCTCCATAAATTGATCCATCCCGACCAGTCGGGATTTATGCCAGGCAGGAACACGGCGCTCAATTTCCGGAGGCTTCATGGGGCCTTGGGTAAAGCTCAGACTATACAAGAAGACGCTGTAATTAGTTTGGTCTTTCAGAGGGGGATGTGATGCTCGTGTCTCTTGCACATGTTGTATGACATGGAATGTAAGTGGTCCTGCCCTGAAATCCTGATCATTCTCTTAGGTGAAACTTGCTTAGTGCAGGACACGGTGCAGAAGGACATCAATTCTCCAAAATGACATGTGTAGTGGAGTGGCATTACTCATCATTTGATCCATAATGACATCACAAGACTAACCCTTTGTCCCACCTGCTGCCTCTCAAAAGTCTCCTTTTTGCCTTTGGGAGTCTGGGGATGAGTAAGGAGAAGAATCTATGAAAAGTAAACTAGGCTCCAAGAGCACAGCTTGATGTTTGCTCCTGCTGCTGTCTGTATGTACCCTGAAACAAGGGGTATCAATGGATGTAATTAGTATAGAACCCTGAAACAAGGGGTATCAATGGAGGTAATTAGTATAGAACCCTGAAACAAGGGGTATCAATAGAGGTAATTAGTATTGAACCCTGAAACAAGGGGTATCAATGGATGTAATTAGTATAGAACCCTGAAACAAGGGGTATCAATGGATGTAATTAGTATAGAACCCTGAAACAAGGGGTATCAATGGAGGTAATTAGTATAGCATAGAGCAAGACAGGTGAACCAGCTGCTACCCCTTGCAGTACCTAGTCCACATCTATGATTAATGCATGAAATTAAGACACTCTGCCCCGTCACATGGGTGTTTAGTTGTCTCTGACTTGACCCACCAAGCAATCTTTCTGTACAAACTAAAAGTTGACATATTGAATGTAAGTGAAAACAATCTGATCCTTTGGCATACTGTTATAGTATGTGTGTTTGTAAAGCGCACTATCACTCGCGAGGGTATCCAACAGATAGAAAGACGATTAACCAGGCTGTTCATATTAACATTTTTAAACAGAATTTCAGCAACTATACTTCCCCAGCTGCAAACAATATGCTAATGATGTAGCTATATCCCTAAATCCTTTAACAGAAAATGTGCTTCATAAATATTCCATTCACTGCAGAAACCCCCCAGCCTGTCCTGTTCCAGCAGTTACATCCCTGAGGCTAGTAGCTAGGAAATTGCTTTTCAGAAACTTCACACAGCCCATAAGAACAACATGCTGATGCTCACAGCTTGGGTGGGAGGAGGGGATGCTATGCCTTCCCTCTGAGAAGAGTAGGTTTCACCTGCTACAGTCAAACCCCTCCTGCCCCCTCTTTCTGGGTTGCTATCTGTTGCGTAGACAATATGGACTTCTACTCAAGACGCATATATAGAGTAGCCCTTTCAAAGTGGTCTGACTCGCCTTAATTGTACGAAGAGTCCACAAATAGCACGGACAAAGGAGAAAGATACACATTTCCCTGATTGATAGAAAGGGTTAGAGGCAAAAAAGGAGAACATTGGTTGGCTCAGGTCCCTCACCACGAAAGTTGAATGAATATGCAATCCCTCCTTAGCTGCACATTGTCTTCCAGGGTTCATTTGGTTGATAAACCAGGTGATGCACCTTCGTGCTTGGAGATTTACTTTACCAGATATATTACTACAAGCAGAAACTCAGCGTCCCAAAAACTACCAGTAACATTCTGCAGCAAATGGTCAAAGGCCACACTGTTGGCAAACACTTTACACTTTCTACTTCAGAGCAATTCAAAAACACTTTGAACTGCACCTATCAGAATGCAATGGAAGAAGTACCACTGACTTGCTTTCTGTGTGCTCCTGCTCCCTCCCTACATTGTTGTTAGGCTCGCTCAGAAGTCATTTGGTGGATTCACCAGTGGATGGACTTGCATACTTTGGAGTTGTACTTTACCAGATATCCTAAAAGTGGCACTCCTGGCACTTCAAGCCTACCTCCTGCTTTCTTCCTAAGACAGACAAGGCAGTATAAACTTGTCTAGAAACGCAAGCAGTCTGCACTCACACTGGTGGCAAACACGTTTCTTCTTATGAGTGTAAGAAAATGCCTGTTTTTGAAAGATCACCCCATTTTTTTTAACTGATGCTGTTGGTTTTTGAACTCTGAATAGTGGGACCCTGCTAACCAGGTCCCAGTGCCTGTGCTCTTATCTAAAAACTTGTCAAATTGGTTGATAATCCGAATTGGCACAATTAACTTACCTATAAGTCCCTAGTATGTAGTATCCAGGGCCTGTATTTAAATGTCACTAGTGGACTGCAGCACGTATTGGGCCACCACTAAAGTGACACTGCAAGGCATATCTTGAGGCCTGCACCAGCGTCCATAGGGAATGCAGCTTTAACATTGCAAATTCAACCTGGAGAAGTAAACCTTTTCCCAGGCCTAAACCTGCCTGTTTAAATCTTAGACGTCATGGCAAAGGTATGCCATAACTCCCCATAGGGCATGGTGCATGGTATTTAAAAAGTAGGACATGTGCACTTAGGTTTTACATTTCACTGCAGTGAAGAATCTTCAAAGCCATTTTTCCCTGCGGCAAGGCTAACTATCCCATAGAGAAGAATTGGGTTCCATTATAACACATTGTAATTAATAGCTTCAGAATGACAATAGACAGAACCATGATTTAAGGACTCAAATTAAGAGGTTTTAAAATTTTGATGTAATGTTGCGTCAGATTTGATTTTACTATTTTGAAATTCCACTTTCAGAAAGTTGCCATTTTCCTGCCGAAAGCCTCTGGTTGCCCTTTCAAAGTTAATCTCTTACTGCCACCTGCCAGCCTGCTGGGAAGTGTGGATGGGTCCCAGAAAAGGGAACAAAGGGACCTTGGATGGAAGGAGGTGGGACCTCCTCCTGACTTGATGGCCTGTGTGACGTGCCCACTAAATGCAGAAGCTTCAAAGGAGCCTCCCCTGTCACATGTAGATGTAACTCGCAGCTAGGCCTGCCCTTGCAATTGTCTAAGTACCCAGAGTGGCACCAATCCTAATGAGGGTAAAACCTATTCCACAACTGGTTCACAGGGGGAGTTTCCCTTTCATTTCCATAGGACACACATCAGGAGTGTGTCCAGAGCTATGCACGAGGGAAGAAAGTTTCTGTCATATTGGTTTTAGCTAGAGAGGGGCACTGTGGGATAGTTTACAGTAGAAACACAGGAGCTGCTGAAAAAGTTGGTAGGGGCACCCCTGGAAACTTTTACCCCATTGGTTAGAGAGTGGCCAGGAGTTTCTGCCACCCACAGGCTGACACTGGGCATAAAAGTGGCAATTTCAGTGTCTTCATAGATCATTGCTGGAACTGAGGAAGACAGAAGAAGGACTGCACCTGCTGATCCGCTTTGTACTTCAGAAAGGGGACTGCATCTTCTGTAACCTGTGGCGAGAAATCCCAATAGCTTGGCCAGCACCCAACATGAACCCAGGACAGAAGAGTGTCTCCAAGGGCTAGTTCGCTAGCCTCATGTTAAGCTAGAGGGGCACAAAATGTTCAAGAAGCCCACCTTCCTGAAGAGCCCAGCGGGCCAGTTCTGACTGTTTTTGCCCTGGACCCTGCTGGTGGCTTCCCCAGCAGTGAATCCTGAACCTTAAGTGGTGTCCCTAATGTATTGGGGTAGTAAACAACAACAGGAGTACAACCAGTAGACCAGGTTGAGAACCGGGTAAGTAAGCAAAAAATAACAACAATGTCTCAACTGGATTCAATGAGAAAGGCAAGTATTTAAGCATGTACAAGAACTTGCAAAGGAAAGAAAGGGAGACTCCTGATTGTTTGTATGAAGGTGCTCATGGCATCATATATTTTAGAAACCACAGTTTATCCATTACAGTTTCAACAGCACTGTGAGTATAAATAGTAGTGGCAATCAAGGTGGCAAGTGCACGTTGTGCTCGTGGCAAGGAGAATGATGGCGCAAGTGACTAGTGCAGAACACTACGGGTGGCGAAAAGTGACAAGGTGGCAAAAAGCTATATACAATGATCAAAGGTTCAACACGGGTAGTTATATACAATGACTGTACAAAATTTCTTAATTTTGGAAGAACCAATGAAAAAGGATGCACCGTACGTTGCGCTGAGGGAGAGGTCGATGGCGTTTCGGTCCTATTCCTTCAGGACCATCATCAGGACCAGATTGCTCAATTTAAGGAAGTGCTGTAGGGTGTAGGCAAGCAGGGAGAAATGGATCAACTAGGAACTGCGTGTGGGAACGCGGCACGAGGATAACATGGTGAAGGAAACATCCACGCGAGAGGGAGTGAACATCTGCGAAGAGGCCAGGGTTCAGCGAGGCTGGAGAAGGCCTGTTCGAAGAGCAGTCGAAGTACTGCTAGATTCAATAAAATGGCTGTGCTGCCAGGCAATGAAAAATGGTCCATCGTGCAGTGTCGGAGCCCCGATCGACTGCAAGGGTCAAGGGTTGATTCAGAAAAATTCTAGGTGAAAAACGGAGGGAAGGTCATACCAAAATCGGAAGGTGGCAGCAATGTGATTGTAACGCATGAGAGGATGGTGCCCCTAAGAAGGAGGAAGCAGGCTTACCCGGGACAGAGTCAATGGAGGAGTACGGGTAGGGCCTCTGAAGCAGGGTCAGGTCCCCGATCCACTGCGGAGATCCAGGCGAAGGTATCATTTGGGTGATGTGAATCCAGCAGGAGTGAATCTGGAGTCTGGCTGGGCTCAGGGTGTGAGAGGGACTGCCACGGACGTGTGCGGTATCAACCGTTGAATGGACCCGACCCTGCTTCAGAGGTCCTACCCGTACTCCTCCATTGACTCTGTAATTGATAAACTGTGGTTCTAAAATATATGATGCCATGAGCACCTTCACACAAACAATCAGGAGTCTCCCTTTCTCTCCTAATGTATTGGGGCCATCAGATAAGTGTCAGAGTGTACTCCTCCTGCGTAATCCTAAATGCTGGGACTATATTTTTAAGGATTTTTGCCTGAGAGACGTGAGGTTACCACTGGACCTCTACCAAGTCGCAGCTGCCAACATTGCGCTTGCCGGACACAACTTGCTGTTGCAACGCGCTAAAAGGATATCGACTTCCAGGTACGTTTCTTCATTTCCAAGTTCAAATGTAAAGGAATTCAAAGGGACCAATTCTGAGCAAAACCCAGCTGCCGATGGCACCTTCCTCGGTCTGATCTTCGAACGTCGCCTGCAATGAGTTTCCCCGCCTTTGACATTGAGAACATAGAAAATCACATCAACACCGAGGCTCCCAGGCTCCGAGGCTCCCACCAAGGTCCCGAACCACTACTGGCTGTCGTGGACGAGTCTTTCTTCGGATCCGGCTGGCACACTGACCTGCCAACTGCTTCATCAAAGAGGATTTTCTCCCCAAAAAAGACTGAGCCTGATTTAAATCTCAGCGGATGGGTTACTTCACCACAACGACAACAGATAACCCATCCGCCAAAAAATAAATCCCGTTAATTCTATGGGATAGTTCAGCAGACAGGTTATCGGTCACCGCTGTGTCGGAATAACCCGTCCGCCGAGATCTAAATCAGGCCCTAAGTCAGAAGGTAAACTTTCCACCAGACCAGACTTGGTCCTTGTATCCGACCCGTGCTCCATCGTAGTTGGCCTTAACTTTTGACTTTGACCTGGACTAGCGCAACCAGATACCTACGGTTGGCGCTTTGCACTTTTTGGAGCTAGAAATATTAAAATCTTTGAAATATCATATCTCTGGTTCCCTACATCCAATTTTTGACATTTTGGTGTCTGCTTGCTCATTACGTTTTTCACTATTTTTATGCATTGGAGTGGGATTTTTAGTATTTTTGTTGTGTTTTCTGCTTTTTAACTTAACACATTTCTCTTAAGTTAAGCCTGCCAGCTCTGTGCTACAGCTACCAAGGGTTATTTTATTTATTAGAAACGTTTTATATAGCGCTGGCTAAACCCAAAGGTATCAGAGCGCTTTACATGAGGAGCTACAATTGCTTCAAAACATAGTTACATAGATTGAGATGGTATTGAGAGATTTACTGTGGGACAATAAACCACCCCGCATAGCTACGACAAAGTTGACAATGGGGTGGTATGATGGGGGAATTAGATTGCCGGACTTGCGCCTGTACTACCAGGCAACACAATTGGCGGCCATTAACAGCTGGGCGTTTGGGAGGCACGACGATCCGAGTTTCCGAACGGATCACTGGTTGATGGGGACAGGTGGCTATAATAGAGCTCTATATACCAATCATAAGAAACTGAGACTTACTGGCCCAACGGCGCGCACGGTGGAGGTGTGGCATGAGGTGCAGAAGCGGATGGGTTGGAGGGGCCGCTTGACGGGGGCCACCCCTCTCTGGGTGCCAGAGATTTTGGGAAGATTGAGTACATCGGCAGGATTCGACAAATGGGAATTGATAGGAATCTCCAGGGTAAGCGACCTATGGGCGAAAGGCAAAATGTTAACATTCCAGGAGCTTCAGGCCAGACACAACTTAGCTTCCTCAGAGGGGTTTCGACACCTGCAAATAAGCCACGCCATAGAATCGGCTCAGACTAAAAATGAGCCCATCCCGGACTCTTCCCCCTTAGAGGACAGGCTTCTGTTAGACCCAATGAACCGAAGGGCCATCTCACTCACATACCGTAAACTAATTAACAATAGAGTGGACCCCATGACGAAACTTAGGAGGGCCTGGGAAAGGGACCTAGAGGACATGGCCGAGGAGGACTGGCAGGAGGCATTATCATCACCAAGGGTGGGGGCTATCCCAATGCGTCTTCGCCTGGTGCAGTTAAAAATCCTACACAGAGTATACTATGACGCAACACTGCTGTTCAAACTGAATAGGCGACCCGACTCACTCTGCCTTTGGCACTGTGCTCAGACAGGTTTGTTCCTGCACATTTTGTGGGAGTGCCCCCATATACAGAGTTATTGGACCAATGTCACTAGGCAAATGGTTAGGGCATGTGGCAAAGCTATACAGCCGCGTTGTGCCTTCTTAATGTCTGGGTAGATACGGACCTTACGCAAATTGAGCAAGAATGGGTCACATTGGGGTGGTGTCTGGCTAAGAGGAATATCGCCCAAAGGTGGGGAGTAGATAGCCTACTGCAGCTAAAGGATTGGGCCAAGGACATGGATCACGCCATGCTTGCAGAGAAAGCGGTATTCAAAGGTAGGGGATGCCCACGTAAATGGGATCGCAAGTGGGGAAAATGGAATCAATATAGGGGGGCTATATGTGTCTCACAGACGATAGAGCTGAGAAGGGAGAGACAGAATGCACAGGTGGGAGGAACGCAGAGGCGCACTGTGGGGGTAAGTAGTGACTAGGGTGGCGCGGGTGATGTGGCGACTCTTGACTCGGTGACACACAGGGGTTTGTAGGCGGGGCGGCTGGTGACAGATACACCTATGTATTCATAATTGCTGTGTGTTAGAGGTGCATGGAGGGAGGGTGGAAATGGTAGGAACTAACGTAGATACATCGACTATGTAATTGTCTATTGCTGTCTTTGTTTCAAATAAAAAAAAATGTTTAAAAAAAAAACATAGTTACATAGTTACAACAGTTTCAGGTACGTAGTTACTGGAGATACATGAGTTACAAAGTCATGGCTCAAGTATGGCGAAGAAAAGGCAGGCAGGGGAGAGAGATTCAGGGGAGAGAGGGAAGGAATAGAAAAGAGTGAGGGAGGGAAGAGGTGCGGGAGGATGTAAGAAACAAAGCAGTGCGACGAGGAAAGAGACCGAGTCTGACGATCGGGTGGGTAGGAGACAGCCAAGGGGGGGGCACCGGAGCCAAACTCCTCAATAGCTGCGTAGGGCAACTCCACCGGTCATTGGCCAAAGGTTGCTCGGTCGCCGAAGTACATCAGAGGGTTAAAGTATCAGCCTAGGGGAGATTATCAAAAAGGATTCAAAGAGAGCGCCTTTTCACGGTGTACGGTGCTGAGATCCCAGCACTAATGGGAAAAGTCCCAAACCTCCGCTATGTGTGAATCCCTTAACACTGTGGACTCTCTCAGAGGGGGTATCTGAGACTCCAGGGCATAAATGCAGGATCCCCCCCCAACAAGGGGAGAAGGAGTGCTTTGGCAAGGGGCACATTAAAGGAGTCCGTTTAGGCATTATCCGCTATGTGTGAATCCCTTAACACTGTGGACTCTCTCGGGGGAATCTGAGACTCCGGGGCAAAAATGCTGGATCCCTCCCCCAAAAGGGGAGAGGGAGTGCTTTGGTAAGAGGCACATTCATGGAGGCCGTTAAGGGGCAGTTGAGCAGTAGGGGAGGACCTATACAGCAGAATGGGGGAACTGATAGTAGGTACGCTGGTACTGACGCCTACTGCCCTAGAGCAGCTAACGTGGGAGGTAGTAGGAAAAATCCATGAAAATAAAAATGAGTAGTCTGCCAACATGAACGTAGCTAAATCAAAATCAGTTACTCTAAAGGTCTAAAGTGGGGGGGCTGGCAGTAAAAAGCGAGTTAAAGGATTATGAGTTTGATATAGCGCTGGCTAGACCCGAAGGTATCAGAGCGCTGTACATGAAGGTTCAAAATGTTCCAAAATTAACATCAGTTAATAAGTTACATCAGTTACTAGTAAAACATTTAAAGAGAATAGTGTCGTGGTGGGAGAGCCGAGTGGGGGAGGATGATGGGAGAGCATCCCTAGCCTCGCTGGTGCAAGCTCGGAGAGCCAGTCCATGCAGTCCGGCGTGGTTGGAGGGGCTTCTCTCTTTGCTGCAGTCTGGTGGAGCGAGAAGGGGGTGAGTGGGGGCCAATTAGGTGGTGGTCGATTGCAGGTAGGTCCAACATATTAAGGTCAGGCATCTGAGGCAGGAGGGAGGTTGATGAGGTGAAAGGCTTGATAGCATTAGGCAAGGAAGAAAGCAAGAGAAGGGCTTACTTGGTTATCTTTGTAAGTAAAATAACTGCCTAATTAAGATCGCCTGTCAGACACAAAGGCAGTGATAATTATCGCGGTGGAATCCACCATTTTAGATACGGCGGCAGGGTCAGGCAAGCCAGGCAGGACGGAAGTCTGTATCAGGGTGAAATAATGCCCAGAGAACGAGGGAACCAAGGAATCAAATAGAATTCTTTTTTCCGGCGGGTGAGTCGGGTCACCCGTTTGGGGCAGATAGTAGGAGCTTTAAATTTAGACTCGGGATCGGGGTCAGACTGAAGTGGAGAGAGACCCGGTCTCAAGATGGCGGTCCGCAAAGTCCTCCCAGAGCAGTCACCAAAGAGCCACACCTGCCCACAGCTCACCGTCAGTTGTGCTGTGTGGTGAATCGCAGACACGGCGATCTCCGGTACTCTGGACCGTTAGGCAGGCCATCCAGGTGGAGTCTCCGAGCACATCTCCAGCAATCGATGAAAGTCCCAAGATGGCAGCCACGAGCCAAGCCACAGTTGGGAACTGGCTTGGTGGCGGTCATGAGAGGTGGTAGCACTGCGGTACTTGCATCGCCAGCTCCGTGTCGTATCAAACGGCCGAAGGGTCAGTCGGAAGAGCTCCTCTGTGCTGCGGTGCCTAATAGAAATGTATTGCGAGGCGGCGGCTTCCCTCCTACTCCATGCGCAGTGAAGGCAGCAAGTATTAGCCAATTACACGGTGAATGGGGCGGTATGTGGGAATGGCGATCACAGCGGCAGACACTCCCAATGGGGAGTGAGTATATCCTGCTGGATTTGGTGCGATGAAGCATCAGGATTTGGATGCTGAGCATTATGGATGCCATGGAGCATCAGCTCTGAGCAGCCAAGATAGAATCTAGCTCTGCCCTTCCAAGGGTTGAGCACAGGTTTACATTTTCGAGACCTAAATGGACCTAGTCAGGAATAGTGCAATTATTATTTGAAAAGGACTACCATGCACTTCAGCTAATAAACCACTTCTCACAGAGAGTAATTAAAAACACTATGAACTGCATCTATCATCATTCAATGGAATAACTGGTGCTGTCTTGCTAGCAATATGGTTACTGGTCCCCCCTTAACATTAACAATGTTACGGAGCAGCATATAGCCTTTCCTTCATCGTTGCAAGATTGTCTGCATGAAGCACAACCCGCCCGATAACTTTAGGGTGCCCATAGGTTGTCATTCCCATCCAGATGGAACTGGAGGTATGGATAGTTGTTTAAGTTTACCCTAATGTCAACTGTGAATTGAGACTGGTGATGTCTTAGCATGCAGTGGCGTGCTCCCAGATCCAATATTGACTGGAAAATCATGACCACAACCGGCAGTTTTCAAGATACAGGCCCTGCATTTTGGTACCCTCTTGGCTTGCTCGTCTGCGTCAACCACTACTACATCATCCCTATCATCCACAGGCTTGACCTAATGTGGTATAGTAGTACAAGAATCTTAAAAGACAGTCCAAGAAGAAGCATTGCCCCCAGATCCAGAGAAGATGTCGAAGGTTTCCTATAAGAAACCACAAGAATTACTTACTGGTAATCTTCATTACTCTGATTGTCTTCCACTTACCTTATGAGTTAGGGTGTGTTTTTGGTTTAAAACTCCAAACGCTGTGACAGGAAATGCAGCCCTCACAGGAAGAATATTTGTAGATCAAGAAGACGTACTGCTCAATTTTCTGAAGAAGCAATAAACCACTCTTTTGCCACACAATTTTATCGGAATTGTGGAATTGACTCTCATCTTGAGAATGGTACACAAGGGCTGTATCATCAAGGGTAACCTGAACTCGCAGTGATCTTTGGCCTTGTCATATCAGTAACTCATACATCACAACATACCCGAGACAGGCGGGAGACTCCCGATTATTGGAGCAAAAACACGGCTTCATTTTGGCTGTCTCCTGCCTGAAAATGCCCATGCTTCAATAGACTGAACAACAATTGGGAGTCCATTGTTGAATTTTGGCCACTGACCTGCCTGGTTGTTTCACTGCCCGCTACCTGTACTTTGCGGACTGCAGCGGGACGCTTCTTGGTACCACAGGTGCTTCCCTGGATGATCAAGGGGCGCGGGACTACATTACCCAGTAGCCCGAGTGGCGTGCATGCCACTGCTGTCATCACGCACGCCAGAAGGCGCTGAAAAGGAGACCGGGGCTCTCGCAGCGCGGGAGTCCATTGTTGAATTTTGGCCACTTACCGGCCTGGTTGTTTCACTGTCTGTGACCTGTTACACTTTGCAGACTGCAGAGGGATGCTTCTTGGTACCACAGCTGCTTCCCTGGATTCTTGACGGGTGCGAGACTACATTACTCAGTAGCCTGAGCGGCGCGCATGCCGCTGCCATCATCATGCACGCCAGAAGGCTCTGAAAAGGAGACCGGGGCTCCCGCAGCGCAGGACGTGTGCGGGCGCCCCCGAGCCGCGCCCGGGCAAAGCCAGGGCCAAGGGTGGGCCTATCTGCGCCCATCTTAGACCAAATGAGACCGGGCTCGTCCAACCCCCTGAAAACTTTCCTTCTGGGACAATCTATAACTTTGTGGTGAAGTACCATTTCTAATTTGCTCTTTCCCCTGTTACTGTCCTTTTATTTTTACCATGAGTAAGCGAAAACTAGGTGTAGGACAGGGTGTCGCTGGGACACTTGATGCTTTTTTACTGAGGGCCGAGTCAGCACTTATCCATGAGATTAAATTTACGGAACGCAAATTATCTTTAGAGCCCTTGCCCTCACAGTCTAGACTTGCCCCTGCTGGAGCTCTTACGCTAGGTAGTCATGAAATGTCCTCTCCCCAAATTAGCTTGATATATCACCCAGAGTCGGAGACAGAAATAGCCTCCCCTATATCCCCTGACCTAGAACGCACATCTGATAGGCCTGATGGAATCACTAGAGGCCGGAAAGCTATATTGAGTCATGAAACTATCAACGAACCTCAACCCAAAAAAAGGAAGGTTCGAGGACCTCAGAAACAGACTAAATCTGGCCTGAAACCAACTGGGAGGAAGTCCAGACCCTCCACTAATGATAGAGCTCTTGATAAGGGGCCCTCCACATCTGCTGCACATACTGTTATGGAGAGTACACTTGATTGTGGAAAAGAGGAAGGTTACTGGGGCAGATTAGAGACTTTGGTGTCAGCATTATTGGACCCGATATTACAAAAAATTACTTTGGTGGAATCTAGATTAACAAAACTGGCTGAACTTGTTATTAGTAAACCCCCAGCCCATGTGGCCTCCTGTCAAAGCACAGGATCTGATACTATACGTAACAGGGGGATGGATGAACTGGAAGTAGCTTTATTAACGGGCAGGTTCAAAACGTAATTACTAATTTACCTACTCTAACTAACACTATCCCTAGTATAGTTAATCCCCCCACTCGGACTGGGCATCCTCCCCTTAAATCAGGACCCCCCAGAAGATCCTCAAGGCCACTCACAATGTAGAGTCGACCTTAACATGCCATGTGTCAACAGAGCAGATGGCCCACCAGGTACTATAAAGAACACTACACACGTGAACAGAGGGAGAGGCTTAAATACTTAAGAGCATCAGAAATCCACCTATGAAAACTTTACCAATTCAACACGAAATTTACACCTGCCACCAGAAGCAACCCCTTATACGGTTGTCCTGGCAAACATTCCATCTCTTCCACATAATGCTTTTGAGCACTGGTCCACCTTAAGGAATAAGTCATTGCACTTTCTAAGTTCAAGGACTGGCATAAATAATATTCTTTTTTTCAGAATTCAAAATGGCCAGGAGAATAAGGTGGGTGGGCAACTCAAACATATCTCTAGGGGGGACTGTGTAGTGTTAACTTTCAGCTCACCCTTTTTAGTGCAGACAATCCTTGATAAGGGAGGTAATCGGTTTCTCAACACTCAGGACATAAACATATTACCACTAGGCTTTTTCTATCAACCCCCTAGACCTCGCTGGTACTCACCTGTGGAGGTGAATCACTCAGGGAGTAGGCAGCCTAGATATCTGGTCCCAGTGAGTAACCAAATTGATATTTTGAACCCACTTGAAGACATAGACTGACTGACCACGGGGATTGCTGGTCACCCCACTTTTATTTTTGGCTTGCATGACGAAAGGGGCGACCATACTCGTTTACGGAATAGTAATTCTGGCCTGGTTCTCTCAGAGAGAGACAACTGCTTGCCCTCTCCTGCTTTAAGGGAGCTGAGAGAACCAGGTTTAGGCATAACTAACTTGAACCCGGATGCCCCAATTGAACCACAAGAAAATCTAGGCATAGAACACGCAAGCAAAAATATTGACGGGGTGCCATCTAGGAATGTAGCCATAACTAATACTGTACCTATTAGTAACACAGCACTTTGCAAAATTGTCTCATGGAATATCTCTGGCATACGTTCCAAGCTGAAAAACTCTATGTGGTGGGATTTTATATTAAAATTTAAGATATTATGTTTCCAGGAAACATGGTCTAAGTAAGTGTACCATTTAAATGGGTACAGGACATATCACACACCTGCTGTAGATGGGGTGAGCGTGGGTTATGCACGTACATATCAAGTAGTCTAAATGTAAAAAAGATAATGATGCCTGTAAATGAAGTCTATTATCAAATGATTGTTATTCATGTAGACGGGAAACATTGTATTGCTCTAGCTAATTTTTATAATAATATTCCTCAAGATAAAGCTGCGGCTATTGTCAAAAAAATGACTTGAAGTCTGTTAGTAATAATAAGTCCAAAGATACTGTGTTAGTTCTGGCAGGGGGTTTTAATTGTGCACTATGCCCCAATGCAGGTGATAACTCATGTGGTTTCTTAAATGAAGAAGGGACAAGTAATTCCCATTTTCGGCACTCCGTGCTGGGAGAGTTGTTTAATGAATTAATTTATAGTTTTGATTTGGAGTTTGTGAACAAACTATGCCCATTGCCTGCCTCAATGCCATGGACTTTCAATGGCAGAGGCTTATACTCTATAACAGATTTCATTCTAATATTGAATAGTTATGCGCATAGTCTTCACTCATTCGCTTTTGGTGACATCCATCTGAGTGATTATTTTCCCCTCTGTCTCTCTGCTCTACTAACATCAAGTGAACATACCAGTCCAGATAAAGATGACCAGTTGTTAGAAAATATAGCCATTGGGAAAACAAATGGATACTCTTTGCCCTGGTCAATGGTAGATCCAGACACTATTACAGAGGCCGTGGTTGATAAATGCAATTCCGTTTTCGAGATATGTCTGAGTGAAACAGCTGCCCCAGAAACTATTTTATCCTCTTTTATGTTGATAACTAATGCAGTAAGAGAATCTTTGTTAATGCGGAAATGCAGTAAGGGGCAACCACGTGCATGGTTTGATTCTCGATGTGCTTTCGCATACTCTAAGTTAAAAGATGTTTTACATGAGACTCGGAGAAATCTGGTCAGAGTGAGGCAGGCTAGAACAGATTATAAGTGAGCCATTAGAAACAGGAAAACTACTTAGAAAAATGAGGCCTGGGAGGCCCTACATAAAGCATCAACACAGAAAGATAGCTCGGCGTTCTGGAAGGCGGTTAAAGAGCCTTTTTTGACCAATGAAGGAGGACCGTCTATTGAAATTGCCATTACTGAAGAACAATGGATTAAACACTTTTCCAAATTATATAATGGTGAGGTTAATCTCGATGTGACGGGTAGTAACGTTGAAGAGGAACACACTCTGGTTCCATCGCTCCACCACTTAGATTTGCAGTTCACCTTCGACGAGGTGAACCGGGCACTCTCTGCAAGTCAGGATGGTAAGGCCTCCGGCCCAGACGGGGTACCTGTAGATTTATACAAGTCAAACAGTTCCTTGTGGGGGCCAATAATCGTCCAGGTAATTGCCATTGTTATTGTACTACTTTTTTATCTACTTGGGTGGAATCCACTATAGTTCCAATTTTTATAAAGGGGGGCCTGCAGGATCCAGGATGTTATAGACCTATCTCTTTATTGGATGCTATGACAAAAATAGTAGGATGCATATTATTAGAACGTCTACAGGACTGGGCTGAGGACAATTCGGTTTTGTCCGATTTACAATATGGTTTTCATGCAGGTCTGGGGACGGTAGAGCAGAGCTTAAATCTTTCAATTCTAGTGGGGAAATACACTCAGGCGAAGCAGGGAAAGTTGTTCTTAGCGTTTGTGGACCTCACAGCAGCCTTCGACTGCATGATTGACAGTAAACTCTGGTCAACATTAGAAGCTATGGGGATTGATGGTCAGATTATTTATTTCTTGAAGTGTTTTAATACTGATGCGAAGGCTCATGTACGTTGTGGTTTAAAGGGTGAGTGCTCGGTCCCGTTTCCAATGAGGCAGGGGGTCAGGCAAGGATGTGTTCTGGCCCCTTTTCTTTTCAATCTTTATATTAATGGTCTGAGCGTGGCACTCCTGAAAGGTAATCAAGATTTTCCCCAAGAAGCTGGACGTCCAATACCAGCCCTTTTATACGCAGATGACGCGGTATTGATGTCCCGTACTCAAGTAGGCCTACAGAAGATTTTAGATACTTTTTCTAGTTTTATGAACGATTCTTGGATTAAGAGTGAACACCTTGAAGACTTTCATTATACGGTGTGGCCATGGCATCAAGAGGTCCAAGGATATGTTTGTGGCAGGACAGAAGATTGGGGTCACTAAGAGATTTTCGTATCTCGGAATTCTCTTTGACCTAAATGATACTTTACAAGCAGTTTCAGCAAAAAAACTAGCGCTATTAAGATCAATAAATGCCCTGATCAACTTTGCTAAAGAACTAGGTAGGAGACCACCAGTAGAGTTAATCTATAAAGCAAAGTGTGTCTCCACTGCGGTTTATGGGGCAGGAGTCTGGGGATTTGCTGATTTGTTCCCAATTCAACGGGCGGAAAATTCCTTTCTAAGATACATTTTATTCGTCCCCAATAGCACATCATCAGTCACGCAGAGCTGGGTCTCCCATTTATTTCAGATTTAATAAAACTAGAGCCTGTTCTCTTATGGCACAGGCTCTGGACCAGAGAAGAAACAAAGTTAAATCAAGATATCCTCACAGATACCTTGAAATTAGAAGGGTCCCTAAAGATTCAATGGGTGAGATATGTTAGGAATTTCTTACAAGACCTAGGTCACATAGAATATTTTACCAATCCAAGAACCATTGACATAACGAGGAAAGACTTAAAAAAAGGAGGCTTTTCGGCTACTGGATACTATTAGAGTATCTTCAGAGATTACAAAGCCGACCGTTGCGTACAATCAGTTGATTTTAACTACTTTTAATATTCAACCCTATTTAATCTTTGTACCAGGTCTTTTTGATAGATTTTTATTGACTAGATTCAGGCTGGGTTTTTTCACAGACTCGTCACCATTCCCAAAATGATGGACTGGGCTCAAGATCTTGATATGTGTCCTTGTGATAATCATTCAGCACAGTCTACGATACATGTTGTTCTTTTTTGTAAATTTTATCTTGATGCGAGGAAAGTTTGCTTTTTACCGGTTCTGAAATCGCTGGGGCTCCAGCAATGTCGACCGACTCTCCTTGTACTACAACTTTTGGACAATGTTCACAATGTTTTCAGGATTGTAACTTTTTTTAAACAAGTCTTGAGTCAAAGAAAATGCATGTCTATTTAATCTCTTTTTATGTGTAACCTGAAATATGATCAATTTTATAATGTTCAATATTTGTCATTATTTATAAATAACATTTTTTATTTGTCTGGTATTTTAATTTATTAAATAACTGTTGTTTTATTCTATGTGCATTTATGATTGTTTGATATGGCAATCGAATAAAGCTTTCCTTGACTTGACTACCTTATGAGGTTTACCACTTGCATAACCATTTATCACAACCTCCAAAAGTGTTTCCTCCTTTTACCCTATTGATTCCGACCACTCCCATAAATCCTTTCTCCTTCCATGCCCTTGGGCTTGTTCCTCTATATGGTCATCAAACTCCTCAGTGATTTGCAATATCCTTATTATGTACAGCAGGGGGTACTTTATCCTGTATATCAATTCTGCAGTACAATACTTCAAAAAAGAATGTTAGTTATGTCGTAGCCGGTGCATGAATAACCAGTTCTTTAGGGTCAATGGAGATTTCCACTAGAAAAACAAATGGTCCACTAAAAAAACAAACGTAGTTAGCACGTCACTCGTATTAACGTGAGGTGCACGTAGTTGAACGTGAGCGGGTGCCTGACCCTTTTCCCGAACTAAGACACAGCAGAAAAGCAACTTTAATTGAATAATGAAACTGTTCAGTGGCAAAATGCCCGGAGGGAAAAATGTATTTTTCTTACGGAGTAATTTCTCTGAAAGTCTTGGCCATGGCATTTATGCAGTTACACATAATGAAAAATGCGGCGCCTGCCTCAAAGGCCAAAATAATTTATCCCGTCTGTAGTGGAAGGGACTCGTTGACAGAAGCGTTTAATTGTGGTTTTCTATTAGAAAGCCAGTGCCAGCTCGATGCAGGGCCCAGGCAGACTGAAAAGGTGTGACTCGGTCACAGGAGTTAATAGTTTCCAGTCTATAATATAGTGGAAGGGTGTCCAGCGTAGGCCCAGGAGGGCGGGATTCAGGCCAGATTAGCAGAATATCCATTTGAAATGAATGCACAAACAAGGAATCAAAATGACACTCATTTACGTACAAACAAACACAAAAAAGAACAACGACTCTTGTAGACACTGACTGCATATGACATTTTGGCAAGTCTAAATGTGTTAACAAATCAATAATACCTGAATCGCTACAGCCACACTTGTCTGGTTGGCTGAATCTGCTTGCAAAGGGCAGAAGACGTTTCTCCAATGCCACAGTGTTACCATGTGACACAGCAGCTCAACACAGCGCATGGGGACCACGAAACACGCCCCGCAATCACCCCCCACCCCTCCCGTTCCAGCTACATCCTGGTTCATCTGACCTAACTCTTGCAGGGAGTCCCAAACCCAGGGCTTTCAGTGGGACAAAAACTGGGGGTGCTCTAAAAGGGGCGGGCAAACCACTTAAAGGGGTGTGGCCTATCCACGTAGGGGCGTGGTCTAAATAAAGATATGTATGGATAACGCCATACACCCTCACCAGAGGCGCAAGTAGTGTCAAATTTCGAGGGGAAGGAGCTAAGAAAACATTTCGGGGTGGGGGCTAATTCTTCAAACAATAGGCAGAGTGGAGCTGCAGGGGCTCTACAAAGGGGTGAAAAACAACAATCAATCAATGAATCAATCACGGCATTTGTAAAGCGCGCTACTCACCCGGGAGGGTCTCAAGGCGATGGGGGAAGGGGAAATGTCACTGCTCGAACAGCCAGGTCTTGAGCTGCTTCCTGAAGGAGAGATGGTCTTGGGTTCGCCGAAGGTGGGTGGGGAGGGAGTTCCAAGTCTTGGCTGCCAGGTAGGAGAAGGATCTTCCTCCGGCGGTGGCTCTGCGGATGCGTGGAACGGTGGCGAGGGCGTGGCTGGTCGATCGTAGCTGGCGGGTGGGCGTGTAGAAGGTCATGCGGTCGTTGAGGTACTTGGGGCCCAGGTCGTGGAGAGCCTTGTGTGCGTGGGTGAGGAGTCTGAACGTGATTCTCTTGCTGACGGGGAGCCAGTGCAGGTCTCTCAGGTGTCCGGTGATGCGGCTGTGTCGGGGGATGTCCAGGATGAGTCGTGCGGAGGCGTTCTGGATGCGTTGGAGTCTTTTTTGAAGTTTGGCTGTGGTTCCGGCGTAGAGGGTGTTCCCGTAGTCCAGTCGGCTGGTGACGAGTGCTTGGGTGACGGTCTTCCTGGTTTCGGTGGGGATCCATCTGAAGATCTTGCGGAGCATGCGCAGGTTGTTGAAGCACGAAGATGTGACGGGGTTGACTTGTCTGGTCATCGAGAGGGAGGAGTCGAGGATGAAGCCCAGGTTGCGTACGTGGTCTGTTGGTTTGGGAGCGGTGCCCAGGGCTGGGGGCCACCAGGAGTCGTCCCAGGCGGAGGGTGATGATCCCAGGATGAGGACCTCCGTCTTGTCCGAGTTCAGTTTAAGGCGGCTGCTCCTCATCCAGTCAGCGACGTCTTTCATCCCTTCGTGTAGGTTGGCTCTGGCGGTGGTGGGGTCGTTGGTGAGGGAGAGGATCAGCTGGGTGTCGTCGGCGTAGGAGATGATGTTGAGGTTGTGTTGGCGTGCGATGGCTGCGAGGGGGCTCATGTAGACGTTGAAGAGGGTTGGACTGAGTGAAGATCCTTGTGGTACGCCGCAGATGACTTCGGTGTCCTCGGATCTGCAGGGGGGGAGGCGGACTCTCTGGGTTCTTCCGGCGAGGAACGAGATGATCCATTCCAGTGCTTTCTCTCGGATTCCAATGTTGCTGAGGCGCTTCACTAGGGTGCGGTGGCAGACAGTGTCGAACGCCGCAGAGAGGTCCAGGAGGATGAGGGCCGCTTTTTCCCCGTTGTCGATCAGGGTTCTGATGTCATCGGTGGCTGCGATTAGGGCGGTCTCGGTGCTGTGGTTGGCCCGAAACCCGGACTGCGAGGGGTCAAGGGAGCCGTTTGTCTCAAGGAAGGCGGCAAGCTGTCTGTTGACGGTCTTCTCGATGACTTTGGCCGGAAAAGGAAGGAGCGAGATGGGACGGTAGTTCTTGAGGTCGGTGGGGTCTGCCGTTGGTTTCTTCAGGAGGACGGTCAGCTCGGCGTGTTTCCAGCTCTCCGGGAAGGTGGCGGTGTGGAAGGAGGAGTTGATGATGTCCCGGAGATGGGGTGCGATGATGGCGTCGGCTTTGTTGAAGACGTGGTGTGGGCAGGGGTTGGTTGGAGATCCGGAGTGGATGGAGTTCATCGTGCGGGTGGTGTCTTTGGTGCTGATCGGGGTCCAGTTGCAGAGGGTGGTGGTGGCGGGCGTTGGTTCGGTGGTAGCGTGCATTGTCTGTGCGTCGAAGCTGTTGTGTATGTCGGCGATCTTGCGGTGGAAGAACGAGGCGAGTGAGTTGCAGAGGTCTTGCGAGGGAGTGATGTCGTTGTATCCGGCACTGGGGTTGGAGAACTCTTTGACGATGCTGAAGAGTTCCTTGCTGTCGTGGGCGTTGTTGTCAAGTCGTTCTTTGAGTGCCGACTTCTTGGTGGCGTGGATCAGCTGATGATGTTTTCGGGTGGCGTGCTTGAGGGCGGTCCTGTTGTCTGTGGTCTGGTCATGCCGCCAGGCTTTCTCGAGGGTGCAGCAGTTTTTCTTGGATTCCTTGAGTTCGTTGGTGAACCAGGGGGTTTTCTTGCTGCCGGGTCTGCTGGGAGGGTTCTTTAGTGGTGCGAGGTCATCAGCGCAGGCGGTCAGCCACGTGGTGAGGTTGCTGGCTGCTTCGTTGGGGTCCGTTGTGCTGGCGGGAGTGTTCTGGCTGAGGGAGGCGGTGAGCTGCTCGGCGGTGATCTTGCTCCAGCTCCGGCGGGGGGCCTGTTGCGGGTGGTGGTGGGTCGTAGTTCTTCTGAAGCTGAAGTGGACGCAGCTGTGGTCGGTCCAGTGGAGTCCGGTGGCGTGGCTGAAGGAGATGTGCTTACTGGATGAGAAGAAGGGGTCAAGCGTGTGGCCGGCGTAGTGGGTGGGGGTGTTCACCAGTTGCTTGAGTCCGAGGTTGGCGAGGTTGTCCAGCAGGGCAGTGGTGTTCCTGTCGTTGTTGTTCTCCAGGTGGAAGTTGAGGTCCCCTAGGAGGATGTAGTCAGCGGAGGGGAGGGCGTACGGGCTGATGAAGTCTGCGATGTCTTCGCTGAATTGTGTGTGTGGTCCCGGGGGTCTGTAGATGAGGGTGCCTCGGAGGGTGGTCTTGGGGTCAGTGTGTATCTGGAAGTGCAGATGTTCGGCGGCGGTGAAGGTTTCGTCAGAGTTAGTCGAGATGCGGAGGGTGTTCTTGTGTATGATGGCGATGCCTCCTCCCGTCTGGTTGATGCGGTCCTTCCGGGTGATCTTGTATCCATCCGGGATGGCTGTGGCGATGTCGGGCGCTGAGGAGGCGTTCATCCAGGTTTCGGTGAGGAAGGCGACGTCAGGTGCTGTCGCGTCGAGTAGGTCCCAGAGTTCCATGGCGTGCCTGTGGACGGCGCGGGTGTTGAGCAGGATGCACTTCAGGGGGTTGCTGCTGATGCTCGACTTGGTGGTGCAGGTCCGGTAGCAGGTGAATCGGCAGGCTTGGCAGGCGAAGGGTCCGTGGGTGCGCCTCGGGGTGGCTCAGTAGCAGGCAGGGTTCTGGCCGGCATTGAGTGCGTAGAGAGTGGCGGCGTCGTAGGTCCGTCGGGTAGTCTTGCATCGGCGGGGGCCAGGGGTACCGGCACTGGGCGCGGACGGGCGCAGACGGGCTTGCCTTTGGCGTGCCTTCGGCGCACAATCGGCGCTCCCGCTGCACGTCTGCGCGGTCGCCATTTATGGCTAAGTGGGAGGGAGGAGCAGCTGGGAGGCGGGAGCGGGGAGGACACGAAAAAGGGGCGTGGCCGCGAGGACGATGGCGGAAACCGGAGAGCGGGGCAGACACAACAATCACCTAAAATCACAACAGTTATGCACAAAAACAATTAAAAAATGCAGAGATAACAGAAAGGAACTAGAACACAGCTGGGGGACAGTGCGAGGCAGGCAGAGGGCAAAACGAGTCTGCGAGCAGCAGCAGGGCACACGAGGGGGCTCACACAGCTGGGGGCCGTGCGGCGCGGGGGTGTCCTGAGAACAGGTCACACTCACCTGCGCCGCGCGGTCGCCATTTATGGACAAGTGGGAGGGAGGAGCAGCTGGGAGGCGGGAGCGGGGAGGACACGAAAAAGGGGCGTGGCCGCGAGGACGACGGCGGAAACCGGAGAGCGGGGCAGACACAACAATCACCTAAAATCACAACAGTTATGCACAAAAACAATTACAAAATGCAGAGATCACAGAAAGGAACTAGAACACAGCTGGGGGACAGTGAGAGGCAGGCAGAGGGCAAAACGAGTCTGCGAGCAGCAGCAGGGCACACGAGGGGGCTCACACAGCTGGGGGCCGTGCGGCACGGGGGTGTCCTGAGAACAGGTCACATTAACAAGCAAATGGTATTTTAAAGACCTGTGAAGTACTTGGGTGCGGCTGTGTGTTTGGAGGCTGGTTGCAGGATCGCAATCTTACGCTTACCAAAAATAAGGTTCAAAATCTATGAAAGTACAAGTTTTTTTATTATCCTTAGCTCTAGGTAACTTACCCAACAAGCAAAGCTTTACTCAGAATGACTCGGAGATAGGTGCCTGAAAAGTCATTAATTAAAGAGAGGACATTCTGTCCTAAACTGTGATGCTTACCCACAGTCCCACATCATATGATAAAAATCTGCATGAAAGGATCTACAGTGTGCACAAAGGTCAGCGGCCTCAGGAGCCTGGCATTTCCAGCTGGAGGAAAATAAATTTGGTGCAAGGAAAAAAAAAAGAAAACGGACTACCTCTGCGAGGCCTGAAAATAGAGCCCGATAGAGACCCGTTTCGAGGCCCCCTGAAAATAACTGCCGGTGCACAGACCCGGCCCACTTAAAGCCCTGCCCAAACCCTCTTTGTAAAATGGCATTTAAGTTTACACAAGTTTATACGTACACCACTGACCCACAGTTCAATAAAGTGCACAATTTGTCACAACTCCACAAATGTTATGTGAAACTCATAGCCTTATAATCCTTCCAAAATGTTTTAAGTCTTTATGTAGAAAAAGGTGTCATCACAATACGTAGGTAAAAAAAAAAGTCTTGTAATCCCTATTTCAATCAATTTTCCATCAATAAAAAGATTACTGTGGGTTCACATCAAATGTTAAAAATAGTATTTTCTTAAACAAGTGACACTTGCAACTTGCATTTCATTGTCAACACTGACACACCTGAGTGTTATTTGTGCACTTTACAAACCCAACTTCATTCCTTTAGATACAATTATAAATATTTCTCTTTTTGACCAGATGTTCTAGCACAGGCAGTATTTCTTGAGACCAGCTTACATCCACTGTATCTTGATATTTAAATTCATTCACATTTTAGTGGAGTCAGTAGCCTATTTTGGGCTCTAAAATGCATGATTTGTCTCTGTTCTAAATGTTTCCCAAGCGCTGGTAATTACTGCTCATATATAGGTGTTAATGTCTGGTTCCTGTTTCAATTACTTTTAACAACACATCAATGCTCATGTGTTTCATTAAGGTTTGGATGCTGCTCATCATTTGGACTAACACATAAATGATACTGATTTCTTTAAAAAGAGATTGGAGACCTCTGCTGTAAGGGCTGACTCTGTTTTCAGTGAGATCCTCAGATTTTTGTTTTAAATACATGTTAAGGCCTCATAAGCAAAGCTACCCATAATTTCACTTTAAATTTTTTTTCACAGAATTTCTGGAGCTTTTTAAATCATTTTTTCACATCCAACTATCCCTTTCCTTTAATATTGTATTTATGGCCAATCTCCACTGCTAACAGCCTTCGAACAGGCCCAGTGCCTAACCCTCCACAGGTGGCCACAGGCCTTCCATGGAGAGTTCTTCATTGTCTTTTCAGTGGAAACACTGACCTAACCATAACTACACAGGACGTCTCTCCACCTGTTTAAGATATCCAGGTCTCCAACCAATAGCTCGTGAGCTACTGTAGCTCTCCAGCTACCTCTGAGTAGCTCACCTGTGTGCAGCCCAGCTTATTAAATTAGAAAGTTTTCTCTTGGTTGAATTAATATACATATAAAAAGTTGAGGTTATAGAACACTAATAATATTAGTAGCTGTCAATGCGTTTCATTGAACATATGTAGCTCTCAGTACAGAAAAGGTTGGAGATCCCACCATGAGGCCAAAGGCTCACATGGCTTATAAATGTCACCTGAACCCCAAGATGGTGCTATAAGACCATATTACACTTTACTCGTTCTTTTTCATATGACCTGATTACTAATTCATTTTAGCACACATTTGAAAGATTTGGAGCATTTAGGGTCATCCTCAGTTTCAATTTTAGCATTCATTGTTTGCCTGAGACTGCAGATATGTCTGACAATGTATTTTTTTGTTGGGGGAATTTGTAACATGCTAATATTTAAAATGAATTTCCACATCAAATTATAAATATAAAGCCCTACTGTAAGGAAATTAAAAGAGGTGTATTCTAAAAAGTCTTTTTCATCTTGTAGTACATTGACAGAGTAGGTGTAACAAGACTGAAATGGAAAAATATAGTTCAGAGTGGGACAGTGTATTCAACAGTTTGCTAACAGGCTTCTGCATTTACAATGTTTATTTTCACACAATGTTATCTTTTTTATTTGCTCAAGGAAGCTACACTTCCTGCAAATGAAGTCACCTCTGTGAATTGTGGAATGTTATTCACAGTGAAGACCTCATTTCTATGACATACAAGCTTTCAATGCCTTGGCAAACATTCAATAAAAGGGCTTAGCCATGTCTATATATGAGTCTACATATGGGTAACCGTGTCATATTGTGGCTAGGGATTCTGGTGACATTACACAATGGCAATCGCCATTGTTTAATTATGGTTCAGTTCTAATATAATAGGAGAGATGTGATCACATTTCTTCCGGCCCTGGACCGAGACGTGCTTGTGTCTGTAGGATGTCTTAAGGGGTGCCAGTGTGAAGTCATACAAAATAAAACAGAGATTCACTGCAAAAGCACAGCTAAAAAAATGAGTTATAATTCAGCCTCAAACATGGAAAACCGCATAAAGTCTGTAGTAGTCTGTAGTAGTGGCAACCCACGCACACCATAAAGCATTAAGCATGCCATGTTTAATTGTTGCTTGACTACATTTATACTAGTGCCATCATTCTGTACTTTGTGTGCATCACTTACCGTAACTGGTGAATTTGAGTGTATAGTCACACAACTATGAGTTTTTAACATTTTTGTGTGAATATATATATATATATATATATTGGCTAACAATACATATCTCTGATCTATCGACATCTGTGTATTTTTGCTGTATTTCTGTGGTCATCCTGTCAGTCAAACATCTATATTATCCACTATTTGATTACATCAGGATGTTGAGTCATTATTGAATTGTCTTTCTCAGCATATGTCATGGTATGCTTATCACAATATAAACAGCACAGGCATTGTCTGTTTTCATCAATAACCTTTGGGGTTTGTTTTTAAGGGGGATCCCTGTGGTTCACTATCAGCCATAGATATGTACATTATTAATTTGATTTAGTACTCTTTTGTCCACCTCCATTTTGGAGTGAGTGACTTGGTGGCTGATATGTTGAATTTGCAATTTTATTACCTGCACTTTCTACACTTTTTTTCACTCCAGCACCGAGCACCTGTTTCATGACGACATATTTTGCATGTCACTCAAGGACATATTTTCCCACACATGAATTGTAGTACCAGTTTGAAATTACGTGTATTATATCAATTTTGCCAATTATTCCATATGTACTACACTTGGGTTATATAGCAGCTTTGTGTAGAGACCGACTTATAGTTGGATAATGGGGTATTTGTACCCAGCATTTTAGTTTTTCAGTCTTTGCCAGCATGACTTGAAAAATTTTTTTTTCCATTTTTTCATTTTTCCATAGTGTCTTTACACCAACCATATAAGTTTCGTGGTGCTTTATGCCTATTGACTGATTAAATCTTTGTATTTTGTACATATATCTTTCATTCAGTAGAAGATCATTGAGCCCATTATTTATGTACAATGATGTTTTTGGTAATCTAATTTCTATTTTGAGATGCCACAACATTAATCTTTATGATTCGAGTGGGATTGTGATATTTAAATGTATATATTTTGAGTGTGCACGTAATAGTATTTTTTCTATTTCTGTTGTCATGTCGGCTAATTGTTTACAGGTGCAGGGTGTTGTTCTCTATTTATATGCACTGTTAATGCACGTAACGCATCCATGTGAGCAAGGGCCAAGTGGCTCGAAACGCGTCATGGACTAGGCACGAAATTCAAATCTAGATAAATACCTTTTTCCAGCATTGGCGACTGAAGTTGTCCGTTCCTGTTGTTGTGCGTGACGGCATAATCTGGGAAGTTTCGTTGATATATATATATATATATATATATATATATATATATATATATATATATATATATATATATTCACTGAAAAAACCATAGGTTTCAGGGGTGTTATAGTTAGCTGGACTTTTCACTTGTACAAAACCATTGAAATTCCCCCGTTATAGTTAGTTCAGCTAACTATAACTCGCGCGCCCGCAATGCACTGCTGATGACGTCACATATTACATCACTCATGACATGGTCAGTGACATCACTCATGACATCACTGATGACATCTCAAATGACATCCCTGATGACATCACTGATGACATCATCCAGTGAATGTGTGTTATTCTGAAAATTAAATATGTTTTATATATGTATATCTCAAGGTCGATGGAAGAATAAATGGGTATATAAGTGTCTAAATGGATGATTTGTTTTTGAAAAATTGATTGTGTAACTGACTGATTAAGTGTATCATAGTGAATACATGGCTTAGTGAGTAATGTTTAAATATGTAAATATCTGTATCAGTCTCTCACTTTGTGTATAAGTGGCTGCATGGGTTGGTGAGTAGCTACATGGGTGTCTATATAGGTTATTAGTTGGTTTTTTGAGTATCAGTCTGAGTGTCTGCATGGTTCGGTGGGGGTATTACGTAGTGCATAGGTGCATGAATGAGTGACTCACTGTTTGTATGTGTTGAACACAGTATGTGTGCAGGACTGTATGGGTGGATGAGTGTGTGTATGGGTGTGTTAGTGAGTGAATGACTGTCTCAATAGTGTCTTTATGAGTAACTACATATGTTTTAAACTAGTATATGTGACTATTGGTGTATATATGTGAGTATATGTGAGAGTGAGAGATTGAAAGAGTTCCTGTATGAATAAGTATGTGTTTCTATAAGTGATTGTTTAAAAGACTAAGTATGTGTAAGTTTCCGTAGAAGTAAGTGTGGTGGTGTGTGTATAACTGTATATGCAAGTAAATGTATGTTTGATTCTTTATTAGCATGAGTGACTATGTGTGTGAGTAACTCTATGGATGAGTGGCATTGTGTAACAGGATGTATAGGTGTATGAGTACATATGATGAGTGAGTACATGTATGAGTGACTGTATTGGACTGTTGGTGAATGAGTGGATGTGTATGTGGATCTTAGAATTACTGAAGAGGTTGTTGTAACTGGTATTGGTATGTCCATTGTTTTGAAAATTTTAGTCTCTATTTTTGAATGTGTGTATCAAAGGTTATATTAGGGTGAGAGGAGGTCTGCCACTCTATCACAAGGATGATGTCATCAGTGATGTCATCAGTGATGTCATTTGAGATGTCATCAGTGATGTCATGAGTGATGTCACTGACCATGTCATGAGTGATGTAATATGTGACGTCATCAGCAGTGCATTGCGGGCGCGCGAGTTATAGTTAGCTGAACTAACTATAACGGGGGAATTTCAATGGTTTTGTACAAGTGAAAAGTCCAGCTAACTATAACACCCCTGAAACCTATGGTTTTTTCAGTGAATTTCTGAGGTTTTTTAAATGCTAATTCCTAACTATAACGTGCCTGAAACCTATGTTTTTTTCTGTTAATTTCAAAGGTTTTTTTTTTTTTTTTTTTTTTTAAAAACCTTTATTCGTGCATCTTAAAAGAACAAATACGGGCCTACAACCGTCAGGCCGGCCACGATACAGTAAAGCACTGATACCCACATTACAGCCCCCGTGCATCAACGGTCAGGATTAACAACAGGTTATGAGTCACATACTGGAGATATCTTTGAAACCCGGGGAAGGAGAAGTGAAGGTTAATTTTAAGTTTTTTGATAATTTTATCAGAGAAAAAAGTCAATGAAGGATAAGAGCAAAGTAGATTCGAGTCCGCAAGATAGCTTCACCACACGGGCGAGCAGCAACATCAGTAAGAACAACAATGGGAGTAAAATCTCAATCAGTGAGGCGGTGCAGAGATATATCAGGATAGTCACATGAGCAAGTACGCGCCCCTCCAGGGCCGCCCCCACTCGATCCACCCCACACCCGGACCCCGAATCGAAGAAAGTAGAGCACAGAGACATAAAAGAAGAAAGGCCCATAGAACTAATTGAGAACAGAGTATTACCCCCCCACCCTACACCAATGCGGAGGCTACGGCCTACCCCCCCCCCAGCATAGTGCCTGTCGCCCAAGGAACCCGAAATATAGAGAAGAGAGAAAGTAGGAACAGAGTAAAGAAGGGAAGAAAACAGAAAAGAAGGTGGGGAGGAGCCCACTAGACACCAGAGCGCCCCGAACCATCAGCCAGTTATGGCCCCCACACACTGAGAGCCCTCTACGCCAAAAACGGCATGCAAAGATACCATGGCACCACAGTTTAAGCAAGGGATACAAGTCGCGACAAGTGCGCGCAAAACATACATACAGTCCCAGTCCCAGGCCAGCCCGTCCATAAACCATAGCGATAGAAGTCAGACTAGCCCTGGCCCGATCGCGGGCTTGGGATTAAACCAGCTCCTGCGTGAAGGCCCCGTGTCCCGAGCAGACAAAGACAAGATGGCCGCTTGTGAGAGGATGGGGAAGTAGGATCACGAAATGGCCACCGACCATCGATTGAGGTCCCTTGTTGCACCACATAAAATCCAAACCTGGCAAGTAAGGTACAGGAGTTCCACAAAAAGGCAGCAGTGGGCCACCGCGGACGGTCCCTCGAAGCCGTTAAGTATCGCTCAGCAGGATAGCCTCGCGGACGCGATGAGGCAGGGAACAATGAAGCAGGCAGCCATGACCAGGGGGACAAAGTATCCGCAGTTGAGGTGGAGAGCGGTGGACCCTGGGCGCCGGGAGCGCTAGATGAAGGCACCAGTGTAGCACAATCATACACCGCCGCTGCGTCCCCGCAAGAGGACAAGAGCACCGGAGGACCCACGCCCTGTGGATGACAAACAGTGCGCTCACGGCCCGCAGCCGACAGTATGGGGTCAAACCTCTCACTCAGCGCCTGCAGGCCAGCGCACATCTGTAGTTGAAAGTCCCGCAGGACAGCCAGAACGGAGCCGCATGTCAGCGGAAGCTGGGCCCCAACATCGGCAGCAATCCGGGACGGCACTGTGGAGCTGGTGTCCGGAAGAGGGAGGGCGAAGTGGGCAGCGGGCGAGACCGGAGTATCACCCCCCAGCCGCGAGCAGGCACTCAACGCCATGTTTTGCCGCTATACGGTGCAATGGCCAGGGGGGGGGGGTCGTGGCAAGTGGTCAATTCCCCTCAGGTCTACGCCGCAACAGGAAAGGCCGACAGTCGCTTATCTTCTCGCCGGTCCCCCTCGCCGCTGGCTAGGCAATAGGCAAAGGGGGCAGCAGCCCCCCACAGCTCGGTCCTCAGAGCGGGGCAGGAGACTCACCGCACCGGGGCCCACCCCACCGCTCCAGCCCGTCAGGCACAGGGTGCAGAAGGTGTCCGGCCGTCTCTCCCCGGGCTCATCCGGCAACGATCCATGGTGCGAGGCGAGATCGGGACCGCGGGGCTCAGGTTAGCGCTAGCTGATCCGGTAACTGCGGAGCTGCCAGGAGGCCGGCAAAGGCCGTAAGGGCGCAGGGTTTCAGTGCCGAGGACAAAAGCACCCAGAACTCGGGCATCCGGGCGGGTTGAGACTCCGGGAAAGCAGCAGCGCGGTCAGCGCATCTTCGCACACGGTGCACCTCGAGAATCGGCGAGGATGGGCATCAGGATAGTAGTCCGAGGCCACGGACCGACGGAGCCGGGCGCTCAAGCGTCTGCTCCGGTCGCCATCTTGGCTCCTCCCCGCAAAGGTTTTTTAAATGCTAATTTCTAACTATGCCTACAGAGATAGGACATGTGAAGAAAGAAGAAAAAATGCACAGAAAGAAACAAAAGAAGTGCAGAAAGAAGCAACAGAAGTCCTCAAATACGAAGATAAGTGCAGGAAGAAGGACAACGTGCAGAAAGAACAAAAAGAAGAGCAGAAAGAAGCCTTGTTGCAAAATCATCCTGTACCCTCAACTTTTTCAGACGGATACTGGTGGTAACTGAGTCTGACTAACCAGTCCTTGAGCCAGTGCTATGTTAAAAGACACTTAGAATACAGTGAAAACACCTACATACACTAGGGAACATTATGCGTTGGGGTCCCCCTGTGATTAGCCTTACCTCCTCTATAAGCCCCTAGTATATAATAGGGCATGGGGATTAAAACTACCTCTTAAAACAGGCCACAGGGCGTTTTTGCACACGTTAACTCAGGCCCCGTCCCCTCCTTTCACCATTGTGTAAACACGCCCTGTGTCCGTTTTTAGTTGGGAGATTAAGTTCATTTGAGTCCTGAGGGTCCCTAGGGTCCATCTAGCCCACTAGGTACCTCCAGTAAGTGCCACAGAGCTGCATTGCAGAGAGGTGTAAAAAGTGGCACGGCCTGGACCACCTCTCTGCAATGCAGCTCAGTGGCGCTTACTGGAAGCACTTGGTGGGCTAGTTAGCCCCCAGGGGCCCTCAGTATTGAAGGGAAATTATATCCCCAATTTAAAACGTGCCATGGTGCGTGTTTGCACACGTCACCTCAGGCCCCGTCCCCTCCCTTCACCACTGTGTAAACGCGCCCTGTGGCTGTTCTAAGTTGAGAGATTAAGTCCCCTCTAATCCTAAGGGTCCCTAGGGTCACACTAGACCACTAGGTACCTCCAGTAAGCGCCACAGAGCTGCGTTGCAGAGAGGTGTAAAAAGGGGCTTGGCCTCAGAACACCTGTCTGCAGCGCAGCTCCCTGGCGCATACTGGAGATGCCTGTTGGGGGCGCGTTTGCAGAGTGCTGCATGGAGGGGGCATGGCCTCCGGCACGATGCCAGTCTTTTATTTCTTTTATTTTTTTAAGAAGGGGGGCTGTGTGGTTCCCCTTCTTATTCTAATTTATTGGCCCTGATGACCCCATCCCCCAGGGCCTGTCTCCTAATTATATTTTTTTGACCCCAATCCCCAGGGCCGGCCACTGTTTTTTATTATTTTTAAAAAATATATATTTATAGACACACCTAGGACATGCTGGACAAACCGTACGTACCTATCACCATGACGATTTGCGTGATATTCATTAAAAGGCGACTATGCATGCAATTAATCCACGTGGAATGTATTTACACCACTAGTGAAGCTCTGACATGTCTGATGCTCTACCGTGCCTAATCCCGGTAGACACCCTTGTCGTTTATTTATACAAACATGGGTAGCTATTGACGGGCACATTTAATACACATGCACACCAAGCCATTCAAAGGGGATTCGACAAAAATTCGACCAAAACTATGCAAGAAACCCCCCTCACAGTTAATAAAACACACATCCACTGCCGGATGTGTAATACTTTTTATTTTACTCTCTGGAAAGGGGACGAACATCACTTGCGAGTCACAGCGCGCTCCTGACAGAGCCCAATGCTGTGTTACACCCACCATTGCCTGCCGAGTGCCACACACCTCTGTATTGTATTCCACTAGCTAGTGCATATGCTATGACACTCTCTAGCCCATGTGCACTGTAACACCACCCCGTGAAAATGTCATGCCACACTTGTCTTCGCACGGGTTATATTGCCCCATCTAACGTGCCTTCCTCGATGCCTATGTTATAACGCACAGTGCTATGCCATACATATTACAATTTGGGATCCATATCTTTGTCACAGTGCATATGCAACGTTACACTCCCCAGCACATATTTTATATTACAACTTTAGAGACTAGTTAGGTTACACAACACTGCCCTGTGCATATTACACTCCAAGGCGCATATCGCATAGCACGCGCTAGTGCCTGTGCTATCTCGCGCTCTCCAATGAATCTGTCATTGCGCACAATGTATTGCATATTATATTTCACGCCTGGTTCATCTTATATCACACTTTTTGGTGCATAGTTTATACCATACACTATATCTAGTTTTCATTTTCAATCGTGCTCTCAGGACTATGTTCTATATAACACTGTGTTCACCTACCCTTTTCACGGGCATTACATTTTGCGATAGGGGGTGGAGGGTCAGGGGGTGTTTTTGCCAAGTGAGCCCGGAGTCACAGTCACTAACGTCTTCTTCTTCCTGAATAAAAGTGAGATTATGCTGCATACTTGTTCATATTTTAAGTAGTTTGCACAGACAAAATGTTTTAAAAACAATAAAGTTTCTAATACCCGCCTTCTCTGAACAGTTAGCTTGCTGCCCCATCCCCCTCCTCCCTATCCTCTGTTGTGTGAATCCATGGACTAGCCTCCTCCCTCCTGCCATGCATGGTCTGATGTGCTGCCACTGCCCTCAATTTAGTATGATGTACCAGTCCACTCCTCCTGCCCTCCATTGCCCAATTCTATGCCCCATCATTGACCTCCTGCTTAAACTCTGTGCTTAGCTTGCTGCCCCTATTCTCCTTCCCCCTGCCCTCCGATGTCTTTGTGCATGCCCCTGCTCCATCCTTTTTGCCCACCATGTCCCATGGACCTGCCACTCCTATCTACTCCGAGTGTTCTGTTGAGCTGCCACTCCCCTCCCACCTGCCTAGCATTGTCAGATGACTGTAACCTGTCCCTGCCACCTCCACCCTGCCTGTCCACATGCCATGCCTCTATCCTCTTCCTCCTGTCCTACATGGTCCATTGTACTGCCACACCCTTCTGCCCTCCCCGGTCTGTTGTGCTGCAACTGCTCCTCCTGCCTGCCCCGTGTGGTCTGTTGTGAGGCCCCTTCCCCTGAACTTTCTTGTCTGTGCACAGGTCCTGACCCTCCCTTCTATCCTCCATCGTCCTTTGTGCATGCCCCTGCACCCTCCTTCTTGCCCATCATAGCCATTGTGCTGCCACTAACCCTCCCACTTGCCATGCATGGTCTTCTGTGCTGCCATGGCCCCTCCCACCTTCCCTGTGTGGTCAGTTAGCTGCCCCTGACCCCCTCCCACCTTCCCTCCATGGTCTGTGTGTATGCCATCACAGTCTCACTGTTGCTCTTCATGTTGTGTCTTGCTTCTAGTGCCCATCCTGCCTGACCTCCATGGCCATCTTGCTGCTCCTGCCCTGCCCCCTTGCCCCCAGCCCTCTGTTTACATGTGCAGACCCCTACTCCCTCCCTCCTGGCTTGTCTGTTCCATTGTAATGCCCCTGATCCGTCCCTCCTGCCCTTTATGGTCTGTTATGCTGCAGCCTTCTCTCCTGTCTGTCCATTATGGTCAGCTAGCTACCATTGCCTCTTGCCCCTCTGTTCTCTGTTGTCCATGTGCATGGTCCTGTCCCCTCCCTCTTGCTTTCTATGGATTGTTGTGCTGCACTCCCGTCCTGCATGCCCTGTGTGGTGTATTGTGCTGCTGCAAACCCTGATGCCTGCCCTGCAGGGTCAGTTTGGTGCACCTCTCCATGTCTCTCCTGTCCTCTGTTATCCAAGTCCATGTCCCTATCCCATTTCCTTCCATGATCCAATGTACCATACTTGCGAACATTTTGAACTTGGTAAGAGGGAGATTTTGAAAAAAAACTGGGGTATTGATTTTCCCCTTTGAGTTACATTGAAAAAGAGGATATTGTAGACAGGAGACAGATCAAATAAAGCCCATTTGAGCTTAAAAACATTGGACGTTTCCTGGCTGAATCGGGTCTGTTGGCATGTATGGTTGTACTACCATTGCCTCTTCCTTCTGCCCACAATGGTCTATTACATTGCCACAGCCTTGAAGGAGGGTAGATTTTGTATCACAGGGGGCCCCTGGCCCGTTCTGTCCACACCTGAAGTATGAGACCCTTGTCCTTGCCCTGCCAGCCGCATTTGTAGGCCGTATTAAATTGACCAGCGGGTCCTGTGTTGCTATATAATTATCCTGAGACATCCTTACCACTCAGCCAGCATAAAACCCCTGTGTAGGCCCTTCTGTTCAATATGTAGGCCTCTTTGTTAAATTGACCATAGCTCTGCAATTTTAGTGTATAGCAGTCTGAAGGCAGGTCTGCGAGGCCTTCTGCTCCAAACTAGTAGCCCCCACCCTACCCGAGTGCTCCGTGCTCGGTATCAAAGTTCAACATCCCCCTGAAGCTGTCGACATACAGTAGGCTGCATCCTGGACTGGTACTTGCTTCCTGGGCAGGTTTCCCGCTTTTAAGGAAGTGGCAACCGCAGAGCGTCAAGTTAGGAGAACTGAGGAGATTTTATACATGAATATATTGAATTCCTGTACAATACCCATTATTTTCTGCTTGCTCTATGGAACTTACGATAAGCGATTGGCCTGAGAGACTGACCTTTTCACCCAGTCCATTGTCAGCATTAAGTGGGTAAATGACGAAATGTCTGGTAAAATCTGCAGACGAAGCTTTTGGGTAGCATACGTAGGTAGATGTAGCGTGCAAAGGAGCCCACAAAATGATATAAAAAGGGAGCACACACAGATATCGACGGACAACCTCGCCGTCTGTATGTAGGTTAACAGGCTGTGCAGGTTTTCCCCAAGAACTGGGAGCTCTTGTCTTCCTTTGCTTAAAATGTCTTGCTCTGCTTTGCTTGAAGTATCTTATTCTATTTTACCTATATGAAATGTCATGTTATGTTTAACCATTGTTCTCTTTACTTTTGCATTTAAAAGATGTTGTATTGTAATTGCAGGAATGCTTGCTCTAAGAGTTAATGTGAGTGTCCCTAGGTAACATTTTCCTTGGTGTAACTTGTTTCTCATGATGCATTTATAGATGTGTTTTCTCTCTCTCTCTGTCAGTCCATTAATTGAGATACAGAGAATATCATGACAGCTGTATGATTATCTGGATTCTGTATTTTGTACTTTATGTCTCTATTCTGCGGTTTCTTTGAAGTTGCATCTTCTCATTAAACTGCCATTGTATTCTGCCTCCAATTCCATGTCTCATATGTCTGTTTTCTTCATTTTTGGAGCAAGCGTTCCTAGGCACCCCGGCTCAAATTAAGGTGCCCCTTTTGTCCCTGACTCACTCTCCTGCTCAGTTCTGTGGTGGCTCCCGGGGCTCTGGGGACCGCCCCTAGCTTCCTTGACCCGTAATAGATCTTCCCTCCAACAGCCTCTCTTGCAAGTCCTGTATTGTTGGTTTGTTGCCCCTGCCCCCCTTTCCACTGCCCTCCATAGTCTGTTGTGCTTCCACGGCCCTTCCTGCCTGCTCAGTGTGGTTAAATTGTTGCCTTTGCACCCTCCTACCTGCCTTCAATTTTCCGAGTCCGTGCCCCTGGCCTCTGCCTCTCAACAGTATCCTAATGAACAACTAGATTGCTAACATTCTATATTTATTACAAAAGTGTGGAACGCCTGACATCATCTTGATGTAATCAAAACTGTAATACCTAGAGCATTCCTTTAGAAATTACATATATGAGAGGGTCTTATTGGCATCAAAATTATGGTTAGTGCTCTAAAAGACTAAAATAAGGACATATTTTCTGAGTTTTCAAATAGCGACAAAGCACTTTTAAATTATTTGTTATCTTTATGTTTTTTTATCTAGTTGACAACTTGGTTAAATGTTGCACTTAGGGGAGAGGATGTGGTGTTACTTCCAGAACTGCAGACTTTGCAACTGGGGAACCAGGTTGAAGTTTCTGCTTCAGCTCGACATTCTGTGATTCTGGTCAAATCACTTAGTCTCCCCACGTCTACAACCAAAATGAATTTGTTCTTGTGTGATGTAACCAATGCTCATGTAAAGCACTCCAATACCTGACAAGTCTGCACTATGTAACACTGCAAAAACACAAAATAATAAGTGTTTTGCACACTTCTGTCATTGGGCTATATTTGGGCTATATCTGGGTGATTTTGGGCTACATTTGGGCTCTTTTGTCTCCGGTGGCCATCTTGGGAGATTTATTTGTTATGAAGTTTCCTAATTTCCTCATGTACTGCAGTCTCCTCAGTCGGAAATGCTTTCAGTTTTTTACTTTGATTCCATCATGAAGGTATTCAGATATGTCACACATTTGCCATGAATTCTGAATGTTAGCACTCTAGTTGCTCATTAGATCACTGTAGTAAAACTACTGTTCACCATGGAAGTCTGCTCCTGGTATTAAAAGTGCATGTTTCAGTCTGCATGTCAGAATTTTTAATGAAATAGAAGAGGATTTGAGAAGTCACTCAAAATGTGCCCTCATTTTCTTTCTTCAGCATTAATCATAATTTCTATGGCAAAATGAACCCCCTCATTGTGTTCCTTTTTAAATTAAATGTTTTAAGTGTTACCAGTTTATTCCAATCAAGATGGCTTCAGGTGTGCCATACTTTTGTCATAATGAAGACAGTAAGTGCTCTAGTTGTTTTTAAGAACATTCTTGGACATTCTGTCATTGGGCTATACTTGGGCTACATCTGGGTGATATTTGGGCTACATTTGGGCTCTTTTGTCTCTGGTGGCCATCTTGGGAGACTTATTTGTTATGAAGTTTCCTAATTTCCTCATTTACTGCAGTCTCCTCAGTAGGAAATACTTTCAGTTTTTTACTTTGATTCCATCAAGAAGGCATTCAAATGTGTCACACATTTGCCATAAAATCAGAATGTTAGCACTCTTTTTGCTCATTAGATCACTGTAGTAAAGTTACTGCTCACCAAGGAAAACTGCTGCTGGTATTGAAAGTGCATGTTTCAGTCTGCATGCCAGGATTTGAGAAGTCACTCAAAATGTGCCCTAATTTTTCTTTCTGCAGCACTAATCATACTTTTTATGGAAAAATGAACCACCTCATTTTGTTCCTTTTTAAATTAAATGTTTTAAGAGTTACCACTTTAATCCAAGCAAGATGGCTTCAGGTGTGCCATGCATTTATCATAAGTAGGACGGTTAGCGCTCTAGTAGTTCTTTGGAACACTCTGGAAAGCTGCAGTAGAACACAAAGGAATCAACTGACAGTCTCTGCCCTTGTTGGATGTACTTGTTTTACTGAGAATGTCAGACTTCATTCTCACATGACTGAGAAAGATAATGTGAATTTACAGAAAATAAGCTCTCAGTTTAGCTTATAGATCACCTTCCAAACCTCTGTGGTAAAAGCATGAGAAAATATTTTTCTCTCAATCATGATATCCCAGCAGAAGGCTTTTTCACATGGTGAAATCACCTTAGAACATACCACAATTCCTAAAATGAGTATGGTACCATCAACAAATGATTTATAATGTAACTAAAGTCTTAAAATCTTCTATTAACTGCAATGCTTTTTAATGAGGTGCTATCATGTATATTGGTCCCAAGATGGCTGCCAACACTTCTTGGATGAAGTGCTGACAGCCAATCAGATCTCAGGATGAGATGTGTGGTTAGGCTCCGCCCACATATATATATTGATTTAAATGCTATTTTCTCAGGAACTACTGAACAGATTTACACCAGACCTACAAAAGGCACTTCCTTGACCTGAGGACTACCTCTCTGCCAAATTTCAAGTAACTCTGTTCAGCCGTTCGGGCTGTAGCTGTGTCTAAAGGTCCTATGGAAAAATGCATGGGAAAAACGCGTTTTGGGACCCCCCTTTTTTCTCAGCCCCCGCTTGACGAATCCCCCCGAGACTTTCAGGGTAGGAGCGGAGCGTAGCGCCCCACCTATTTTGAAAATTTCGCGAGGATTCATCGACCGGCGCCAAAGTTATTCCAAATAGAATGTTGCGGATTTCCTATGGAAACAGGGTCCTAACTATAACTATCTACTGGCGACCGCCAGTAGATAATATTTTATATATATATTTATTCACACAAAAATCCCACTGCACCTCCTTGCAGAAACGGGACACGGACTCCGAGATTTGTGCTGAATTTAGTTTTCTATTATTAACAACATGACCAGATGACGCGTTTCGCCCACCACTCTGGGCTTGTTCACATCTACTGACACGCGGCGAAACCACCATTTTTGAATAAAAAAACACACCACGTGATACCATAGAGGTATGGTCATAGAAAACAGACTCAATCATTGAGAATTGTCGTCATTACTGCAGTTCTATCACTGTTGTTGCTAAAACTTCAAAGTTGTTAATGACAGTACTGATGTAGATGTAAACATATCACTTTTGCTAAGTAGCTGTACAATAAATATATATAATTAAAAACTATTCAATGAAACGATATATCAATATAATACACTGACCATTTCTGGCTGTGCTTTCATATTCGTGAATTAGAAATACTAATTGATTACTATTACCACTCCTGAGGGTATTGGCAGAGTGCAGCACGCCACTATGATCACTTACTGTTGACTTATTTATTTATTTTATTTTAAAGGTTTTATATAGCGCTAGCTAGACCCGGCGGTATCAGAGCGCTTTACATGAGTATCAAACCATAGTTGCAGGTTACATCATTACAAAGGTTACACAGTTATTAGAGCTTGGTAAACATAGTTACATGTAATGTCGAGACTACAAAAAGGACATATATGTAAGGGAAAAAGCAGGCAAGGGGAGAGATTCAGGAGAGGGGGGTAGGTGCAGGGGAAGTAGACAGAGAACGGAGGAGGGAATGAGAAGGGGAGGGTGAGAGACAGAGCATGGTAAGAGGAGGTGGAGGGTGACGAGGACATTAACCGGTAGACGAGTCAAAGCTGCGTCCAACGTCCAGTAAGCTGTGATCCCAGGGGAAGTGGTATCATTTCCCCATCTCTGTTGTGAGAGGTTCCCTAAACGCAGTGGACTCTCTCAGAGGGGTCTCTGATACTCCAAGGCCTACAAACTGGATCCTTCCCCAAAAAGGGGAGAGGCAGTGCTTTGGCAAGGGGTGCCATACCATACCTCTACTGTGGGTGGCTCTCTTGGCGCTGTGGACTCTCACAGCGGGTTCGCTGAGACACCAGAGTATAAATATTGGATCTTTCCCCAACAAGGGGAGAAGGAGTGCTTAGTCAAAGGGCACAAAACAACAGGGGGCTACATGGTGTAGCAGGCAAGGGTGAGGGATTCAGGTGAGAGGGGATAGGAGTAAAGGAAGAAGACAAAGAAAGAAAGAGTACTAAATGAGAACAGACAGCATCGGTTAGGGGAACAGATTGTTTTCTCTCTGTGGCCATGAGTTTGCCCCATCACTAAGGTAAAAACCTAGCACAGGCCATTCCAGAAGCTGTGCTATCCTGGACATGATGCACACACATTGTAATTCGAATTATTTTTCACAATTCACAGATGTTTATAGTACGCTGCACATCAGCAATCCAGATGTATATTAAGTTCTGCAGAGGATGATGTTCGGAACTAAGTGTTTAACCCATTCATTATCCAGGGGAGATAGTTCATAATCATGAGGCTGAGGGAGAAGATCATGAACCCAATGAAGGCCAACTCGTGGACCGCAGGGTTCTCTGTAGAGCACACGTATGGGAGCAGGCATAGGTTCTCCAGGACGTTCAGAATGAGGATAAAGTGGCACAAGACGTGGTAAGTGATGGTGTACGCTGTGCCTCCCGTTTCTGAGGCCAGCGCTTCTATGATTGTTATTCCCTTGTATCCAGGGAGAGGGAAGGAGTGCTGGAGGTTCCGGTGAGCCTTCCGATGATTAGTGGTTCGGGGCGGGCATCCGCCATCCCCCCCGCACTCCAGTACCCGGTGTCGATCTTTCTTCTCCGAGCCCCACCGTCTGCAACACATCGGTGCAGGGCTCAGCTGCAAAGCTACAGGTGCGCTGTCTGCGCGGTACCTCGCTGCGGCCTCAAAACATTGCCGGGAAAGTGACGCCGAACATGAAGCGGCCCGGAATGGGTCCACGAGTGATGGGTGTCATTTTGAGGGTTCACCACTGGCTGCTCCTTCCCTCGGTGTTCGAACAAGCATGGGGCCTCCGCAGCACAGGGTGAGCCCTGCCGCGCCCTACAGTCCGGCCTCATCCAGAGAATCCCGGAACCAGGAGCGCGCACAGCACACGGGCTACCCCAACCCCCAGCCAGCACTCACCGCACCAGGCAGCAGTGCAGGGTCCGCTCCCCTCAGATCCGGGTGACAAGTACACCTCTCTGCCATCAGGGTGTGCCGACTCGCAGCAGCTCTCGATCCTCAGCGGGCTCACAGGTCAGACCCGGGTATGCAGGAAGAAGGTGAATCAGCTCCACTGTTGTCAGGTACGGGGGGCTCGTAGAAGCCCAAAAACTGCGCAGAGTGTTAATTCGGTCACGAAATTGCCGTTGATGTCAGTGGGCACAACACCCACAAATCCGCACAGCCCAGCACTTCTCAGGTCAGTTGCATAGAGGCATCGGGGCTCAATTGCTACTGTTTACTGCACCTTCACGTGCGGCGGCCATATTATTTATTACCACTTCTATTTGCCATGAAAGCCGCTTTCTTAACGGCCTTGCTCCTCCCTCATTCCGCCGTCCGCCCGCCGAATCGGTGGCGAGATTTCTTCAAGGTGGAAAAAGCCTCTGGTGTTTATCAGTCAGGATCCGTTTTTCTTTGGCCAATGCTCCCCAATTAGGGCTAGTCTGGTCCTCTGGAGCGGAGCCAAGAGCTCACGCCACCATCTTCCTCACTCTCCCATACTTTCTCACGGGGACTTTGTTGCTCATAACTTAGCCGATCAGGATCGTAGAAAGGCAGTTTTAACTTCTACGTGATCCACCAGCATTCCGATTTCAGGACGTGTGTTTCCGGTGAGATATGACCGCGGCAAAGTGCTGCTCTGGATACCGTAGTGCGGGTTCACCACGGAGCTTCAGCTCCGAGCGGCCATCATGGCCTTTAGCCCCGCTTCCCGACTTGATTCACATTCAGTGCAATAATCATTGAAATATATAAATACTGTACACATATACTGCGAGATAAACAACTCTAATGGCTCAAATGCATAAACAGTAAATATAGCAGCAAAATACTTCCACCTTTCGCAGCTGAGCCGCCTGCATTATAAATACACATATAATGTATATGTCAGTTGCCAATGGGAAGTTATAGTTAAGACGTTTTCATAGGAGAAGCATTTTTTGGTTTGTTAATAACTTTGACACCCTTTCACAAATCTTCACGAAACTTTTAAAAAAAGTTCATCCACCTCATCTCCTTTCTGGAACGCTTCAAGGTGATGTGTCTAAGGGGGTCAAAATTCATTTTCCCCATTCATTTTTCCATAGGAAAATCAGACACAGCTACAGCCAAAATGGCTAAAAGGAAAATTAGGCGAAAGCTGGATCTTGGTCCAGAAAGAGGGTGTTTTGGTGTAATTCCATTCAGTAGTTTTAGAGACCGTAAGGTTAAAAAAAGCTATTTCATGCCGCAGAAGATTTGCAAAGCTGGCAAATCTTAAGATAAGATCGAATTGACTGTCATCACATCAACAAAGAGGTGATGGCAGCCATGTTAGGACCCTGGATTCAGTACCCTGTCCTGACAAAAAAGGTGAAAAAACATATAAGGGGAAAGGTAGGGATACCCTACCCCCCGAGGCCTGGTGGGGGAGGCCCACAGGGATGCCCCTTGGGGCCAAAACGTTTTTTTAAATGTTTCTACTGCAAATTCACAATGGATATACAAATTCAGGGTAAAATATAAAAAAAACACCCCTGAGTAGGCCGGGGGTAGGTGCTTTAATATCTTTTGGGGATGGGGCATGCTTCCTCCCTCCCTGAACATTTTTCTGGCCCGAGGGTCTCAACTCCCAGGGCCGCATTATAGGGAGGGGAGCATGCACCCTGTCCCCAGGCCTTTAACAGACCCCGTGGACCCCATCTCTTGGGTCACATTTCATTAAAAGGCGAGGAGTGACACATGACCCGCCTCCCCAAGCCTCATTGAGGCCCTGGGGACCCCATACCCTGGGCATGTGTGTTAAATTAAGGGAAGGGGGCACATGGCCCCCTTCCCTGAGCCTCCTTGAGGGGAGGATCCTATCTCCGGGGGCCATGTTACAAAATAAGGGGAGGAAGACCCCATCCCCCAGGGCTGTGTATTAAATTGAGGGGAGGACGCATGCGGCCCCTTCCCAGAGCCATACCATGGCACCGTGGACGCGATCCGACAGCACGGGCAGGGAAGTGTTATGTGCTCTAACCCAGCAAGAGCAGAATAATGCTCACACCAGGTAGGAGTACAAAACTTTCTCTCTGCCCATGCCCTTGCAGGCAGGGAAACACAGAATTGCTTCTGCTCGGTGGGAGCAAAAGAAAAGCTAAAAGATGGGAGCAATGTTGGCTCCTTGCCTCACATTGGATGAGTACTGACAGTCGAGCTGGTATGGCTGCAGGGGGCCTTGGGGCTACATGCAGTCCCCCCCCATTGAAAATGCTGTGGGGCCCCGGGAAGGCACAAGGGCACCCCACTATTAAAAAAAAAAGTAATGAAGGTGGCCGACGCTTGCAGGGAGCCAGCAGGGCCTTGGGGGTCCTGGGGCTTTTCCTTTCAGCCTCCAACACACAATATGCTGTGGAGTGCCCTGGGAGGGCACAGGGGCACCCCAGTTATTTGAAAAAAATGAAAACTGTGTTGCCGGCTCGTGCGCAGCCACATGCAGGAGCTGGCAGGGATGCAGCACACTGGCGCACCTCCAGTGGCCCCCAACTAAATTTAAAGATGTGGCTGTACCAGGCGAGCACAAAGCCACCTAAAATGTTATATATATTAAGAGAATAATAAATCATTGTCAGGAGTCCCTTATTTATTATGCACTGCTCCAACATGGAGTGACCTTTAATATAATGCCCTGTAAGGGCTTGTTATTTACATTTTGTGGATCCTGGTGATGCTCCTAGAAGTGCCAGGGGCACCAACAAGCATTTCTTAAATATTGTGGGGGTCACAGAGAGTGCAGCAGCCCCCCACCATCATTAAAATAAAACAGTAGGTCTCAATGGCCCCAGAGAGCTCACCATATTTTTTTAAAGCACTGTGAGCTGGAGCTCTATGCTCTTCAGCTGAAGCATGGGGCCCGCTTGTGGTTGTTTTTAGTACTGCATTCTGTGGCGTGAAAAATCTTAAAAGAAAAACTCAAAGACATGATGATTTGTTTTTTAAGAAGTCTATATAAATTAGTTATAGGGTTTATGATTTTTTGACAAAGACAATGAGTCTGATTTATATATGCTGATTTCTGACCTCTTGATAAAGCCAATGGGCTCACTTTTTATATCTTGGTGTTCTGACACTTTGGGAAAAATCAGTAAATCTGCCTTACTTAAAATAAAACCTTTTACACTGTAACATCACATACGGAGCCTGTGGGGTTGCTAAATGATGTGCAAGAAGGGGTTCGGTGGCAGCAAGTAGTTAGGTGCAGGACCTGGCCACAGGCCAGGCCTTGCAATCAACTGTACGCTACACATGGCCATAGAGCCGAGAGCTGCGGGTGATTGGGTGCTAGTTGGGGGATTGGGCGCAGGACCTAGCCCTAGGCCAGGCCCTGTGCCCAACCCCATGAAATGCATGACCAAAGGGTGTGCACAGCAGGGGTTTGGACACCAGCAAGGGGTTGGGCGCAGGGCTTTGCCCAGGCCACGCTCTGCACATAACCTCACACTGCAGGGGTAGTGCACTCAGGGCCCTGTGATCAACCCAACGCTGCACACATAGCATTTCACTGAAAAAAACAAAGGTTACAGTGGCGTTATAGTTAGGAATTGTAATATGTTACTTTACATTTAAAACAACTTTATAAATTAGCTGAAAAAAACAAATGTTAAAGGGATGTTATAGTCGTAATGCACCGATAATTACCTCACATATTACATCACTCATGACATGTTTTATGTCATCATTGATAAAATCCATGCAACATCTGCAAAATCTGAAATGCCATCATTGATAACAACTCAGTACATGGCGAGGGCGCAAGTTATAGTTACTTTAGGGTGAGAGTTATAGTAACTTATATAATTATAGCGGGTGAATTTCAGTGGTTTTGATAGATTAAAATGGTATGTTTTAACTGTTTTTTCACCTAGGAAATAGTATTTATTAAAAAAAACTAGAAATTCACTGAAAAAAACAAAAGTTACAGGAATGTTATAGTTAGGCTCACATTTCACTTGTACAAAGCCATTGAAATTCGGCAATTATAGTTACCTGATGAAAGGGTCAGTGACATCACAGATGACATCACTGATGAGATCATTCACAGAACCACTCACACACCTACTCACATCCCCATACAACCTCTCAATTACCCACTAACACACCCACACAACCACTTACATACCCATTGACAGACCCATATGACTACTCACACACCTTTATTCTTGTAAGTTTATTAACTATTTTACTTCTCATTGTTTCAGAAAAATTCAGGCTTTCTAAGTTCATTTTTGTAACTGGGATTTTTCTTTTTTTGTGGAAATTTTAATGTTTATGTCTACATTTTTTAAAATACTATAATATGTTTACATCGTTTTCTTTTCTTATGAATTTAGTTTTTTAAAACATTTTTTAGCTATTTACATTTTTTTCCACTTACTGTTTTTTTTGTTTTTATTTTATATTGTATAGGATTTTTTATTTTAAAATATTGTTTTAATAGCCTTTTTTTTAAAGTATTTAAAAGTTTCTATATTTTTGGGAGAGAAATATGTAGTTATTTTGATAACATTGCTTTTTTCCCCACAATTTTTGAGGTCCGCGGTTCGTCAATGATACCAAAACTGAGACTGGACAGCAAGAACTCTATGGTTTCCTATTCTGATCACATGATCACAATGTATCTGTGGTTTCCAAACCATGGATTCCCCAAAAATTCAAGGTATGGGGGTAGGTGTCAGAGTTTCTGGGTATATGAGTAGATGTGAAAGTGTCTGTATCAGTATATGAGTGTGTGTGACAGTGTCTGTATGGGTATGTGAGTGCGTGTGAGTGTCTGGGTGTCAGAGAGGGTTAGTGAGTATCTGTATGGATATATGAGTGGCTGTTAGAGTGTCTGTGTGTGTGATTGGGTGTGAGAGGGTCTGTATTGGTGTAACACTGAGTGTGAGAATGAATCAATATGTGAGTAGGTGTGTTAGTGTCTGTATGCATATGTGAGTGGATGTGAAAGTGTCTGTATCAGTATGTGAGTGGGTGGGAAAGTGTCTGTATGGGTATGCAAGTGAATATGTGAGTGCCTGTATGGGTGTCAGAATGGGTTTGTGAGTGTCTGTATGGGTTCAGTGACTAAATATCGAGGGACACAATATCGAATGCACAAAATATTGACACCAAAATATAGAAGTACAGAATATCGACTCCCTATCTACAAACAGGTAAGTACTAAAATATCGATTCCAAAATATAGAATGTTAAAATATAGTTAGCCAAAATATCGAATTTTTTAAATGTATTAAAAATAATTAAATGTTAAAAACAATTAAATAAAACATACATAATATAATATAAAAAAGCTTAAAATGTAAACATAATTTTAAAAAAAGTAAAAAAAGTAGAGATTTTGTTGGATAGTGAGAGCGTAAAAATTACTATTCCCACTCCAGTAATTGCAACAGTAGGGAAAACGTTGGATAGCGTAGGGGTAAAAATTACTGTTCCCACTCCAAAGAGTGCAACAGTAGGGAAAGTGTTGGATAGCGGGAAGGTAAAAATTACTATTCCCACTCGAGTGAGTGCAACAGTAGGGAAAGCGTTGGATAGCGTAGGGGTAAAAATTACTATTCCCACTCAAGTGAGTGCAACAGTAGGGAAAACGTTGGATAGCGTAGGGGTAAACATTACTATTCCCAATCCAAAGAGTGCAACAGTAGGGAAAGCAATGAATAGCGGGAGAGTAAAAATTACTATTCCCACTCCAGAGAGTGCAACAGTAGGGAAATCGTTGGATAGCAGGAAGGGAAAAATTACTATTCCCACTCCAGTGACTCCAACAGTAGGGAAAGCATTGGATAGCGTAGGGGTAAAAATTACTATTCCCACTCAAGTGAGTGCAACAGTACGTAAAGCATTGTATAACGGGAAGAGAAAGATTATGATTCCCACTCCAATGAGTGCAACAGTGGAGAAAGCGTTGCATAGCGTAGGGATAAAAATTACTATTCCCACTCCAGTGAGTGCAACAGTAGGGAAAAAGTTGGATAGCGTAGGGGTAAAAATTACTATTCCCACTCCAAAGTGTGCAACAGTAGGCAAAGCGTTGGATAGCGGGAGGGTAAACATTACTATTCCCACTCCAGACAGTGCAACAGTAGGGAAAACGTTGGATAGTGTAGGTGGAAAAATTACTATTCCCACTCCAAAGAGTGTAACAGTAGGGAAAGCTTTGTATAGCGGGAGGGTAAAAATTACTATTCCCACTCGAATGAGTGCAACAGTAGGGAAAGCGTTGGATAGCGGGAGAGTAAAAATTATTATTCCCACTCCAGTGAGTGCAACAGTAGGGAAAGCGTTGGATACCGGTAGGGTAAAAGTTACTATTCCCACTCCAGAGAGTGCAACAGTAGGGAAAGCATTGGATAGCGGGAAGGTAAAAATTACTATTCTCACTCCAGTGAGTGCAACAGTAGGGAAAGTGAGGGATAGCGGGAGGGTAAAAATTACTATTCCCACTCCAGTGACTGCAACAGTAGGGAAAGAGTTGGATAGCGGGAGGATACAAAATAAAACTCCCACTCCTCAGAGTGCAACAGCAGGGAAAACATTGGATAGCATAGGGGTAAAAATTACTATTCCCACTCCAAAGAGTGCAACAGTAGGGAAAGCGTTGGATAGCGGGAGGGTAAAAACTACTATTTCCACTCCAGAGAGTGCAACAGTAGGGAAAGCGTTAGATAGTGTAGGGGGAAAAATTACTATTCCCACTCCAAAGAGTGTAACAGTAGGGAAAGCGTTGGATAGAGGGAGGGTAAAAATTACTATTCCCACTCCAGTGAGTGCAACAGTAGGAAAAGCGTTGGATAGCGGGAGGGTAAAAATTATTATTCCCACTCCAGTGAGTGCAACAGTAGGAAAAGCGTTGGATAGCGGGAGGGTAAAAGTTACTATTCCCACTCCAGAGAGTGCAACAGTAGGGAAAGCATTGGATAGCGGAAAGGTAAAAATTACTATTTTCACTCCAGTGAGTGCAACAGTAAGGAAAGTGTTGGATAGCGGGAGGGTAAAAATTACTATTCCCACTCCAGTGACTGCAACAGTAGGGAAAGAGTTGGATAGCGGGAGAGTAAAAAATGCTATTCCCACTCCTGAGAGTGCAACAGTAGGGAAAAAGTTGGATAGCGCAGGGGTAAAAATTACTATTTTCACTCCAAAGAGTGCAATAGTAGGAAAAGCATTGGATAGCGGGAGGGTCAAAATTACTATTCCCACTCAGGAGAGTGTAACAGTAGGGAAAGTGTTGGATAGTGTAGGTGGAAAAATTACTATTTCCACTCCAAAGACTGTAACAGTAGGAAAAGCATTGGATAGCGGGAGGGTCAAAATTACTATTCCCACTCCAGAGAGTGTAACAGTAGGGAAAGTGTTGGATAGTGTAGGTGGAAAAATTACTATTCCCACTCCAAAGACTGTAACAGTAGGGAAAGCATTGGATAGCTGGAAGTTAAAAATTACTATTCTCACTCCAGTGAGTGCAACAGTAGGGAAAGTGTTGGATAGCAGGAGGGTAAAAATTACTATTCCCACTCCAGTGACTGCAACAGTAGGGAAAGAGTTGGATAGAGGGAGGGTAAAAAAAACTATTACCACTCCTGAGAGTGCAACAGTAGGGAAAGTAATGCTTTAATTTTAAAATAAGATTACATTAATTAAGACCAACAAAAAGGTAATTAAAATTAATTACAATTATTAAAAATGAATTACCATTGGTAAAAAAATAATTACCAATTAATAAAAATTAATTACAATTAATAATTAATTATCAATTAATTATCAATACACATAAATTAAAACAATTAATATTTACTTTATTACAATTAATTTACTTCCCACCCAATTCCCCTATAAACCCACAACCCACTCACAATACTAAAAAATACAATTAACATTATTATCAATTAATCAATTAATAAAAATCATTTAGCAATTAATAAAAATTCATTAGCAATTCATACAAATGAATTACCCATTAACACAAATTAATTACCAATTAATAATTAATTATCAATTATTTATCAATACACATACATTAAAAAAATAATATTTACTTTATTACAATTAAATTACTTCCCACCCAATTCCCCTATAAACCCACAACCCACTGCTAATAATCAAAATTAAAATTAACATAATTATCAATTAATCAATTAATATAAATTAATTATCAATTAATAAAAATGAATGACCAATTAATAATTAATTTTCAATCAATTAATTATCAAAACATATACATATAATTAATAATTAATTTACCATAATTAAATTACTTCCCACCCTATTCCCCTATAAACCCACAACCCGCTACGGAATTAAATTACGCAAAAATTAAATTACATAACATCCATTAGTTTAAAAAAATTAAACATACATTACAAAAATAATACATAATTTTAACACATATACTACCATACATAACACTAAAAAAAATCGATATTATGGGATTCTATATTTTTAAAGTCGATATTATGGAATTCTATATTTTTACATTCTATATTATGGAAATCGATATTTTGTACCCCAATTTCGATATTCTGACCTATCTATATTTTGATTTTCGATATTCTGTCCATTCTATATTTTGGAGTCGATATTCTGTCCATTCTATATTTTGGAATCGATATTTAGGTCATTCACCGTCTGTATGGGTATGTAAGTGGCTGTGAGAGTGTTTGTTATGGGTATGTGAGTTGTTGTGAGAGTGTGTGTATGGGTATGTGAATGGGCATGAGAGCATCTGTATAGGTATGTGAGTGGGTGTGAGAGTGTTTCTATGGGTGTGTGAATCAGTATGAGAGTATCTGAATGGGTGTCACAGAGGAAGTGATAGTACATATATTTTTTTTGAGTCTCTGAGATCAACAGATCCATCACAGATTTACACCGGGCTGCGCTGAACCCCTCGATGAATCCTCTGATCTCATGTGTGGCGCAAAAAAAGATTTCTGCCTATTTATTACCCATTAAACATGCATTTTCCTCATTTATAACTTAAGCAAGGGTTCAGGAAAGCTCTCTCCTGACCCCTTCAATTAGTATATAAGCAACTTTTCAGTCCCGGATACAATTTCTCAAGATATAAAATGGTGGCCTCAACTTTTCTGTGAAGATGCGGCCAGTCAATTAGGACCTAGCTTTGGGCCGCGGTGAATCCGCAGAGGATCCCCGATCCTAGATATACAAATTTGTTTTTCATTTAATATCTTGAAAATTACTGAATGGATTTACACCAAATCACAAAAAGCACGCTATCTAGACCAAGAGCTAGCTTTCTGCCAAATTTGGTGTCATTCCGCCCAGTGGTTTTTGCTGTAGCCGTGTCTAAAATCTTTATGGGACTGAACATGCGGAAAATGCATTTTGGGACCTCCTTTTTCTCGGACCACATTTAACGAATCACCTCCAAACTTTCAACACAGCATTTGAACTGGGCGGAGTACTCATTTTGAAAATTTCGTGAAGATTCATCAAAAGGCCCAAAAGTTATTGGCAAAACAAAAAACACTTTTCCTATGGAAACTAGCTACTAACTATAACTACCTACTGACGACCGCCAGTACGTAATATATATATCCACAAACAAAGCGGTCAAAATAGCAGAGCACTCTTACTGCTGGTGCAGGTGTTGGGGACTGACCACTCTCCCCATGGTTAAATATACAAGCAAAGACATCACGCTGTACTTCTGAGAGTTTCAAATTCCCAGATGATTTAATCGCAAATATCATCCGTGTCTCATCAGACACCACCGATGCGTTTAGACTGTTTGAGTCTTGTTCACGGTAGTTCACAATAAATGAGTTTCCTGTCTTGATTGGTCAATTTAGACTTTCCCCCATAGGTATTGTTGTCCAATATTAACTTAAACACTCAAGATCAAAACAGTAACTCAGCATGTATAATGTTTAGCAAAGCAGTGTAACATAGCCAAATGTTTATGCAGGCATTCTTTAAAAAAAAAAATATATATATATACAATCTTTTATGCAGGCATTCTTAATGTTCAAACTCAGAGTGAGACATGCACATATCTATATATGTACACACACACACACACATATATATACTGAACAAAACACTGAAATTCACCAGTTATATGTAGCTGACATAAGTATAACTTGTGGTAGTGCTTTTTCAGTGTATTTCTACTGTTTGATTTACTGTAAGTTAAAATCTTACTAGCTTCCTCATGTTTAACTCCACTTTAACAATTGTTTTCTTTTTCAGTGTGTTTCTATGGTTCTATTAACAGAAAGTAATCTCTTATTACAATACATGTAGTCCCAACCTTTCACTCTACTGTCCCCTTATGTGAGTTTTTGCTGTTTTCTTTAATGTAAAGTGAGATATTACTACAATACCTAAGGTCACTTTAATCTATGTTTTTTTTCTGTGAATTTCCAGGTATTTTTTAAACATAAAGTAAGATTTTATTACCATACGTAACTATGCCAACCTCTCGCCATGAACAGCCTTTGGTAATGCGCAAATGGGTAACGACCAACGGCCTGCATCCAGGCCCTTGGCCGAACCCCCTTGCAGGCAGCCAACCCCCGCTACACACAGCCTTTGACCATGCACGGCATGGAGTTAGCTGCAGGGCCTGGCAGGAGTCCCACGTACCCAACCGTCCAGATATCTATACATTTTGAACCTTAATTCCTACTGAACAGATTTACACACGCTTTTTGAGTACGGATCTATCTTTCTGCCAAATTTCGTGTAATTCCATTCAGCTGTGTTGGCGATAGCCTTGTGCAAAAATCCCTATAAGGGGAAATTGCATTTTGGGATGCCTGCTTTTTCTCAGCCCCCACTTGACGGATCACTCTGAAACTTTCTAAAAAGAAGCTGAGGTGGATGAACTTTTTGTTTTAAAGTTTCATGAAGATTTGTCAAATAGCACCAAAGTTATTAGCAAACTAAAAAAACATTTCCTATGGTAACTTGGTTCTAATTATGACTACACTGTGACAAGCGTAATATACATATATGCTCAACCCATCTCTTCAGAGAACTCTATTTTGTGCAATTTAGAATAGAGAGGAGAGTGCACTGATGGAATTTCCTCGATCAAATGCTATATCTGTAGGAAATTACACCAGTGGAATTCCCTCCAACATTCCTTTTCTATGATGGAGAAAATAGTAGTGATTAAGTTGCGTGGACAATAATTTAAAACATTGCTATTATGAACGCTTACTGGAACTGGATAAAATCTGATGTATCAGGTCATATTGTATAAATCTGAGATTTTGAGCAAAATTGGAACTTTCCTTTCCATTGTTATTTTTAATAGGGAATCAATCAATCAATCAATCAATCATGGAATTTGTATAGCGCACTACTCACCCGTAGGGTCTCAAGGCGCTGGGGGGGGGGGGTGGGGAACGTTACTGCTCGAACAGCCAGGTCTTGAGTTGCTTCCTGAAGGTGAGGTGGTCCTGGGTTGTCCGGAGGTGGATGGGGAGAGAGTTCCATGTCTTGGCAGCCAGGTAGGAGAAGGATCTTCCTCCGGCGGTGGTGCTGCGGATGCGTGGAACGGCGGCGAGGGTGAGGCTGGCGGAGCGGAGCTGGCAGGTGGGCGTGTGGAAGGTCAGGCGGGTGTTGATGAGCTTGGGGCCCAGGTCGTGGAGGGCCTTGTGTGCGTGGGTGAGGAGTCTGAACGTGATCCTCTTGCTGACAGGGAGCCAGTGCAGGTCTCTCAGGTGTCCAGAGATGTGGCTGTGCAGGGGGATGTCCAGGACGAGTCGTGCTGAGGCGTTCTGGATTCGTTGGAGTTTCCTCTGGAGTTTGGCGGTGGTGCCGGCGTAGGGGGTGTTTCCGTAGTCCAGCCGGCTGGTGACGAGTGCCTGGGTGACCGTCTTCCTAGTCTCGGGGGGAACCACCGGAAGATCTTTCGAAGCATGCGCAAGGTGTTGAAGCATGAAGATGAGATGGCGTTGACTTGTCTGGTCATCGACAGGGAGGAGTCCAGGATGAAGCCCAGGTTGCGTGCGTGGTCTGTTGGCTTGGGGGTGGTGCCCAGGGCAGGGGGCCACCAGGAGTCGTCCCAGGCTGAGGGTGATGATCCCAGGATGAGGACCTCCGTCTTGTCAGAGTTCAGTTTCAGGCGGCTGTTCTTCATCCATTCGGCGACGTCTTTCATCCCTTCGTGTAGGCTGGCTCTGGCGGTGGCCGGGTCGTTGGTGAGGGAGAGGATCAGCTGGGTGTCGTCGGCGTAGAATACAAATTCTTTAACATTTGGAGGGAGGGCTAAATCTGTAGGAGAATTATACCAAAATTTCGTCCACTACCTGGAGAGCTGGTGGAGGAAATTCCACTGGTGGGTAACCATCCAGATATATAATTTCCTGTTGAAATCGGAGGAATTGCTATTACCACACAAATTTGAATCAGGGCCTTAGTTTGGAATACCAGTATAAATAGACCGGCTGCAGAAAATAATAGACACAAAAACAGAATAGAGACAATTCCCACAGGACCAAGGTCAATTCCGGAGCACTTACCGTGCACTCGCCTCGATTTGCCCCTGGCAGCTACACCGTATGTGGTAATCCTGGCCAATGCCCCCGCACTGCAGACACTGGGACATGAATCATGGAGAGAACTTCGTAATAAGTCACTCCATTGGTTGGGAAGGCATATTGGTCTCAGCGATGCGCTATTCAAAAATTTTAAAATGGCAAGACAAGTTGCATGGGTGGGTAAAGAAAGAAAAGAGGTCCAGGGAGACTGTGTAGTCCTGACGTTCGGCGACCCCATTCTAGTCCACGCCATCTTAACAAGGACAGGGAATGTTTTCTATAACAATGATGAAATCAATGTATGCCACCAGGAGCCTTCTATCCACCCTATCCGTTCCTACATAGGCCTGATGACAGAAACCCTGTAGGGGACTCCCATGCCAGAAAATTTGTAAGGGACCCCCAAGCAGAATTTATAACACGAGGGAATATCTCACTTCGTAACCGCTTTGAACCGCTAACATCAATGGATGATCAGGATTGATCCATTCCAAACCAAGGGAGTTAGGTGGCTCAAAGGAAAACGGTCACGCTATTCCAACTAGGTGACATTCTGTATACCCTGCACTCAGTGTGAGAAAGCAAGAGATCAATTACTGCTCAAAGATAACAACAGGGAGGATGGGGATAGAAGTGTAGTCCCAGTTAAAATCTAAAGTAACACCGGTAAGGGAACTATCAAACATATTACACCAACTTTGAAAAGGGCTAGCGAAGGAGAGGTGATTAAGCTAAATAGTAGCAGAACATGTAAAATACTAACCTGGAATATCGCAGGACTATCAGCTAAAGCAAGAGACCCCCAGTGGTTAACCTTTATAGATGAATACGCTATAATCTGTCTCCAAGAAACATGGGCAATTGGGAAGATACACATAAATGGTTTTCAAACTTTTAACACCCCAGCCAGCACCAGCAAACAGGGGCGAAATAAAGGGGGCTTATGCACTTACGTCTCCAATGCGGCAGGGGTCTCTAATGCAAAAATTGTAAACGCCAGTGAGTTTTATCAGATTCTGACAATGAACCTGGGGGGAAAAGGATGTAGTGCTAATAAGTATATATAACAATATTCCTAAAACACTTATAACGAACGTTTTCACTAACCTATGTCGATCTTTAAAACATATTGAAGGAAAAATGTCAGGGGATATGTTCATTATTTGGGTTGGTGATTTTAACTGTCCCTTGTGTCAGCATAGTGAACAGGGCATCTGTGGCCTGGGCAAGGACAAGGTAGATACTCCCTCACACACAAACATAGGGGACTTGTTAAATGACATGGTCTTTCAATTTGATTTAGGATACACAAATGAACTGTGCCTACCCTCTATACCCTTTCAACCGACTTTTAACAGGAGGGGATGTAATTCAATCATTGATTTCGCCTTAATGTCTAAGAGGTATTTGTGTAACGTACTTACTTGTCATACCCTTGATTTCCTAATGAGTGACCACTATCCAATTTGCTTAGATCTCTCTGTAAGTGGGCTGGCGAGAAGAACTGATAGGAATACACAATATAATCTTGACATCCATCTTCCTAGCAGCAATGGGTACACCTTAAACTGGGCAGAAGTGGATCGTGTGGAATTCCTTCAACGATTGATTGATAATACATCAGAGGAAATAGAGATATTTTTGTCGCAGGCTAGGGACGACAAAGACATTTTCAATGCCTTCCTCAAGATAACAAATGAGGCCCGGAGATTATTAACGAGGGAAAAGCGACATGGAGCGCATAACTCACAGGGGTGGTTTGTCAAAGAGTGTACGAAGGCGCACACACCCACTTAAAAAACGTCCTGCATAGCGAACCCAGATGCAAGGAAAAAGTTAGGTGGGCCAGAACCTTGTACCGACTAGCCTTAAATAAACAGAAGTCACAATTAAAAAGGGAAGCATGGGAGGCTTTACATCAGGCCTGCATGAATAAAGATAACACTGGATTTTGGAGAGCGGTCAACGCTCCCTTTTTCAATAACAGAGAGACCGATATTATAGATATGGCCATCTCTGGATATAAGTGGGCAGAATTTATTACGGGGCTTTACAACGATGAGATCACTGATGACAACACAACAGTGACAGTAGTACTGGGAATTGAAGATAACATTGAACTTGGACCGTTCCCCCTAGACATCGATATTTCCCTTGAGGAGGTCATTAGAGCCATAAAAGAGAGTGCCTCAAGGAAAACACCAGGGCCAGATGGCGTCCGGGTGGACGTCTATAAAACTAATATAGGGTTATGGGCCCCACTTCTAACGAATGTCTTAACCAGTTGTAATCGCTATAGGCTCATTCCCACTTGGACCGATGCAATCGTGATACCCATATTCAAAAAGGGGGACAGAAATGAACCAAGTTGTTACCGCCCTATCTCCTTACTGGATGCTTTTATGAAAGTTGCAGGGAGGGTTATTTTAAATAAGTTACAGGCATGGGCTGAAGATACAGGAGTCCTATCAAATTATCACTTTGGATTCCGCTCAGGCTTAGGCACAATTGAGCAGGGACTTAACTTGTCATTAATCATATAAATACACAAAAGCAAAGAAGGGCAAACTTTTCCTTACGTTTGTGGACTTAAGCTCCGCTTTCGACTGCGTCAAACACGATAAGCTGTGGGACATACTTAAAGATCTAAAAGTTGATCCACCACTGTTAATGTTTATAAAGGAATTGTATAGGGGGGCTGGGGCGAGGGTCCGATATGGGAGACAGGGGGAGTGTTCACCCAAGTTTCCTATAAAAAAAGGGGTGAGGCAAGTGTGCATACTTGCACCCTTGCTTTTCTCGCTTTATATTAATAGCCTAGGACAGCACTTGAGTGAGCACCAACACAATTACCCAACCATCAAGTATACCCCCGTCCCTATCCTATTATACGCGGATGACGCAGTCATAATGGTGCGTACACAGTAAGGATTACAAAGGTCTGTCACTAACTTTGTTACCTATATGAAAGACAGGGGCTTAAAGGTAAACATTACTAAGACATACACTATGAGTTGTGGAACAAAAAGGAGAAAGATATGTGACATCTTTATTGATAACAAAAAAATTGTAACCACAGACAGATTCTCCTACCCAGGAATAATCTTTGACAGAAAGGGGTCCTGGAAAGCGGCCATGAATGCAAGGAAATTGACCCTCTCAAGAGCTTCAGGAGCAGTCACTAACTTCTCTGAGAAACTAGGCGGTAGACCTGTCCCAGGGCTGCTGACCATTTACAAATCCAAATGCATTTCAACAGGGACATACGGAGCTGGCATCTGGGGTATTGAAGGTGTAGAACAAATTCAATGTTGTGAAAACACTTTTATCCGCTACTTGCTGGCGGTTCCCAGCTCTACCGCCAATTTTAGTTGCCACAGGGCACTCGGTCTTTCATATATTTCTGACATCATAAAAATCAATCCCTTCCTTTTGTGGCACAAGGTGTGGGTATCTGCGGAGACAGGTTTTAATAGAGACATAATCTTGGATTGTCTCAAATTAGACAGGGTGGCTAATATGTCACATGACATTGGTCACCCAGAATACTTTGATTCTCCGAGCAGCATGGAAATCGTATCTAGAAAAATGTTAAAAGCGCACTGCCTGAACCATCTAGAGAACAAACGCTGAGAGAGAGAAGAAATCAGTCATGGAAAACCATTTGATGACCACATGCACAGGTTTACAACCCTATCTGGCTTTAGTACAGAGTAGTTTCTGCTGCATGCTTTTGGCCCGTTTCCATTGTGGGTCTTATTTTAGATTTATCACATTCCCTGAAACAAATGATTGGACAAACAATTCATCCATATGCCCATGTGATGACATCTCAATACAAACAACTCTGCACTGCACTTTGTTTTGTAAATATTATGTTGTACCGAGGAAAAAGTTTTTAATGCCTACTCTTAGAAGCTGGGGCCTAAGACAATGTAGAACAGCTTTTCTAAGGTCACAACTGTTGGAAAATAATCAAATCATTGTGGTCATTTCTTCCTTTTTAAAGGCTGTTATTAGGTACCGGAATACTATGTGAAGCTTCTCTTAAAATTAGCTCTCTGTACCCCTCTGTGTATATATATGAATTGTTTTTCTTGTTTGTGTACTATGCAATATAACCGTGAAAATATGGATTGTTCTGCTCATGCCTTTGAACCATGTAATATTATCTTGAAAAGTTTTTATCTTTTTAAATATTGTGCTTTTATGATTTTTTATCGAACAAAAATCGAATAAAGCTGATTTGATTTGATTTGAATCAGGCCTTAGTTTGGACTAAACTCCATTTCTTACTAGGAATACAGAATATGGTTTTTCTTTTTAATGAACATGATTTCTAGGCTAGATAATTTTTTTGTCTTTGCTTAAATGTAAAACATTCCACAATCTACTTTGTCAATTTCTACCCCTAGCAATATCAGCTTTGTAATATTGACTGGAATAAATCTGTTTGCTTAATCCCTCACTGCAAATGTGGTTCATTTTTGCAGCAGTGTAAACTTTAACCAATCTTGCATATGGATATAATGGCATGAACAATCCCCAACTAGTCCCAAATTCTGAGCACCCGATGAGTGACATGAACTATCTTAACCTTAGGATGGAGCATTATAAACACCACTGACTAAATTACACTTTTGAGTAAGTTTACACACTGGAGTATGTTTGTTATGTTTTGGTACTCACAAACTCCAAGTGTAAACTTATTACAAAAGTGTAAGTTGCATGTCTCCACTCCCAGAGTAATGCAATTTGCTTACACTTGTGTGGGTGGGTAACATCTCTCCCTAAACCACTTTCAGACACTCCCTAAACCCCTTTTACTACTTCTGAATCCCATCCCCTTTTCAAGTACATATCCCATATTACCCACCTCACTTCCTCCAGTCCCACCCACACTTAATAAAACCACCACTTAAGTGCGCGTAGACCATGCAGTCAGGACTGAGAGCTCTGCACACATAAGTGTAGGTAATACTGAGACATAAAGCTCTGGACGTAGTTGGTGAATTGCATTTGTAGTACATTTTGTAGTATTGCAAAGCATACTACAAAGTGCCGTTTATGAAGCAGGTCCCGCTTGTCGATAGCTGCTTAGACTACATTGGATTTTATAATATGCATTGACACTGCTCTCTGTATTTTCCCTGGGAGTATTTTAGCAGGAAGTGAATGCTCTTCAAGTAATTGACAGTGTATTCAATATTGTATCATTGCACCTCTGCTGTTGTTAACATTAAATTGATTTCCTCTGAATGAGTTATGCTATTCAGTACACATTGCACTTAGCACCTCAAGAGCAAGAATTTACAAAAGAAATTGTGCATGACAAGTGACCGGCTGATGGTAAGTAAGGCCTGGCATATTATGCCAAAAAGTCCTGTCACTTATGGGTAAGGCAGTAAGGCCAAACTATAAATGCTATCAATGCTGAGATGGCAGGAGGGGAAGAGTCTTTGGGGCCCTTCCTCTATATGCCGCCCTAATCAGAAGCACTTTTGAAACTCTGTGAGTTTTAGGTGCTTAATTTTCTCTGCAAACCCTGATGCAGAACTTCCTTTATTTTGCATGGTGAGAACAAATCAGGATAGAATATCACTTTAGTCTTTTATTCGCAATTATTGGACTCTGGTTCATCCACGGACACATCAGTCTAACTTAAATGGGAATCATCACTTGGATTAGAAATCTGAAACTTATTTTCACAAAGAACCCTGAAATTTACTTTACTTAAATTAATTATAAACCACAGCAATATTTCCCTTTTATTGCTCTATCACATTACAACTGAAGACCTTATAAATTCAACACCTCAATACCCACTATGTCACCAGCCACACTGTAATACAGTGCACATGGATACTGCACACACTGATCTTTAGGGAATGAAGTAATGTAAACGGTAGTGAAATAGACAAAGACAAAAAATAGATTCTCTCTGATGCCCAAAAAGCACCACCTTTTGGAGGGAACAGTAGACCCGGATTGTTGATTCAAGACCTGGCTACGTTTATGGAGGCAGATGCAATTTTAGGACTATCATAAAGCTAGTAACACAGATTTTCAATCATTATTTTAAGGGTAAAAGTTGACAAATTGCTGCTAAGTTGGAGACAGTGGGAAGGTAGTTGTAGTATTCAAAGCACATATGTAGGAAGGTTTAAACCAATGTGCATATTATCTATGTACAGATACAGGTGTAAACTCATGTCAGTTTTTTATTCCTGTTAGTTAGGAAATCTTTATTTATTCTTTGCCTACAAACGATACACACCACCTTGAAAGTGCTTACTTTGAGTCGTGCAGCGACGTACACAATGTTCTCACCTCACTCGTCACACTACATTAACTATAACTCACGCCTTCTCAATGCACTTATTATACCCTTGCATATGAAATTACTTATACCATCTGAAATCATAGCTTTCATAACAACACTTATGACATCTAAATTGAGATGATTTTTAAGAACACAGTGCATAGTAGAGCTGTCAATTATAGTTAATATAGTATGACGAGTGAGGTGAGAACACTGTATGAAGCAGCATGACTTATAGTAAGTAATTTGAAGGTGGAGTGTTAAGTAAAAATGTAAGTTATAAGTAATACTGTGTACATAGGTGGGCGACTTATACTGATGTTAAGCTGGTGTGTAAATTGCAAATTAAAGTTATAACTATAACTTTAGAATTTCTAATGATTGTGTAGTTTAAACATGGTTTGTAGGGAAAGAATAACTACATTTTTTATTACTATTACTTTATTTGTAACCTTTGTTTTTTCATGACATTTCAATGGTTGTTATGCTTTTAATGAAAATCTGTTTCAAATTGCAGTATTATTTATTAAAGTATCGTTCATTGGAGTATCGTACAGTAAAAGGAAGGTGATTGAGGTACAGGTGAATGTCGTAGAGTGGAGTATTGTATAGTGTAATTGAGTGCAGTGCAGAAGAATGTGGTGGGGTAGAGTGGAAAACAGTATAGTAGAGTGTTGTAGAGTGGAGTTGTATAGAGTACAGTAGTGTGTAATACAGTTTAGCTGCGCAGAGAGGATGACTGTACAGTGGCATAGAGCGAGGTAAAGTCTCATATAGTGGAGTAGAGTGACGTGGAGTGGATTATAGTGTAGTTGCACAGCATATAGTCGAGTAAACTCTTAGAAATTGGAATGGGGTCCTGTACAGCAGAGTGGAGGGTACAGTGTTGAAAAGAGTTGTTTAATGGAATAGAGTGTTTTACAATGGAGTGTACGGGCATAGATTGGACTGCAGAGTTAGATGGGGAGTGTCTGTGGATAGATTGAAGTAGAGTCATCTACAGTGCCATAAAGTAAAATATAGTTTTACAGAGTGCAGTTCTAGAGAGGGGAGCAGAGTGTCATACATTGGAGCTGGATAAAGTGCAGTGGCATTAACGTAGTGGCGTAAAATGGAGTACCATAGAGTGGAGTACCATATAGTAGAATACCGTACAGTGCAGTACCAGTCTAATAGTGTACAGTGGAGTGTAGAAGAGTGGATTGACAGAAAGTCGAATAACGTACACTGGAGTGTCGTAGAGTGGAGTGCCATACACTGGAATAGAATTTAGTTCAGTGGAGCACAGTGGAGTGGTGTGCAGTGGATTAGTACACAGTAGAGTAGCATACAGTGGAGTGTCCTTCAGTACAGTGTGGTGAACTGCAATACCATATAATGGAGTTTATGGAGGCACATGCAATTTTAGGACTACCATAAAGCTAGTAACACAGATTTTCAATCATGATTTTAAGGGTAAAAGTTGACAAATTGCTGCTAAGTTGGAGACAGTGGGAAGGTAGTTGTAGTATTCAAAGCCCCTATGTAGGAAGGTTTAAACCAATGTGCATATTATCTATGTACAGATACAGGTGTAAACTCATGTCAGTTTTTTATTCCTGTTAGTTAGGAAATCTTTATTTATTCTTTGCCTACAAACCATACACACCACCTTGAAAGTGCTTACTTTGAGTCGTGCAGCGATGTACACAATGTTCTCACCTCACTCGTCATACTACATTAACTATAACTCACGCCTTCTCAATGCACTTATTATACCCTTGCATATAAAATTACTTATACCATCTGAAATCATAGCTTTCATAACAACACTTATGACATCTAAATGGAGATGATTTTTAAGAACACAGTGCATGGTAGAGCTGTCAATTATAGTTAATGTAGTATGACAAGTGAGGTGAGAACACTGTATGAAGCAGCATGACTTATAGTAAGTAATTTGAAGGTGGAGTGTTAAGTAAAAATTTAAGTTATAAGTAATACTGTGTACATAGGTGGGCGACTTATAGTGATGTTAAGCTGGTGTGTAAATTGTAAATTAAAGTTATAACTATAACTTTAGAATTTCTAATGATTGTGTAGTTTAAACATGGTTTGTAGGTAAAGAATAAATACATTTTTTATTACTATTACGTTATTTGTAACCTTTGTTTTTTCATGACATTTCAATGGTTTTTATGTTGTTAATGAAAATCTGTTTCAAATTGCAGTATTATTTATTAAAGTATCGTTCATTGGAGTGTCGTACAGTAAAATGAAGGTGAGTGACGTACAGGTGAATGTCGTAGAGTGGAGTATTGTATAGTGTAATTGAGTGCAGTGTAGAAGAATGTGGTGGGGTAGAGTGGAAAACAGTATAGTAGAGTGTTGTAGAGTGGAGTTGTATAGAGTACTGAGTACAGTAGTGTGTAATACAGTTTAGCTGCGCAGAGAGGATGACTGTACAGTGGCATAGAGCGAGGTAAAGTCTCATATAGTGGAGTAGAGTGACGTGGAGTGGATTATAGTGTAGTTGCACAGCATATAGTCGAGTAAACTCTTAGAAATTGGAGTGGGGTCCTGTACAGCAGAGTGGAGGGTACAGTGTTGAAAAGAGTTGTTTAATGGAATAGAGTGTTGTACAATGGAGTGTACGGGCATAGATTGGACTGCAGAGTTAGACAGGGGAATGTCTGTGGATAGATTGAAGTAGAGTCATCTACAGTGCCATATAGTAAAATATAGTTTTACAGAGTGCAGTTCTAGAGAGGGGAGCAGAGTGTCATACATTGGAGCTGGATAAAGTGCAGTGGCATTAACGTAGTGGCGTAAAATGGAGTATCATAGAGCGGAGTACCATATAGTAGAATACCGTACAGTGCAGTACCAGTCTAATAGTGTACAGTGGAGTGTATTGACAGAAAGTCGAATAACGTACACTGGAGTGTCGTAGAGTGGAGTGCCATACACTGGAATAGAGTTTAGTTCAGTGGAGCACAGTGGAGTGGTGTACAGTGGAGTAGTACACAGTGGAGTAGCATACAGTGGAGTGTCCTTCAGTACAGTGTGGTGAACTGCAATACCATATAGTGGAGTGGCATACAAAGGAGTGTCATCAAATGGAATAGTATAGAATGAAGTGTTGTAGAGTGGTTTGACATACATTAGAATGGCATACAGTGGAGTGTTATACAGTGGAACAGCATAGAGTGCCGTGGCATACAGTGAAATAGCATATAGTCGAGTAACGTACAGTGTAGTTGGGTACAGTGGGATGGAGTACACTGGATGCGTCTAATATAGTGCGTACAGTGGAGTCGCATACAGTGGAGTTTCAAATACTGCAGTGGTGAACAGTGGAGTGGGGTAATGTGGAATAGCATATAATGGATTGGTGCAGAGTGGAGTGACGTCCAAGGGAATAGCGTAGAGTGGAATGGTGCAGAGTGGAGTGACGTACAGTGGAGTAGCATGCAATGGAATGCCATACAGTGAAATAACATAGAGTGGAGTGGTGTAGAGAGGAGTAGCATATATTGGAATAGTGTACCGTGGAGTGGCATAGAGCCGACTATTGCATACAGTGAAGTGGTGTACAGGGCAGTGGCGTACAGTGGAATAGCATAAAGTTGAGTGGTGTATAGTGTAGTGCTGTACAGTAAAGTGAGGTACAGACATAGTTGAAATTTTGGAGGACTGTAGATTATGGTGTGCAGAGTAATGGAAGGCAGCGAGTTGTGCTCATTGCATTTCTGCAAATGTACCAATCAAAGCAGGGTGACCTATGGTGGCTTTGCGTAGTTTTGTAAACATTACGTAAGTATTGTGCTGCCCTTGTGACACCATGCGTAATGCAAGGGTAATGCAAGAGAATCCCAAATTTATCCTCTAGTGATATAATGTGCCTTGGTATACCGCGGTAAGTTAGTGCTATACTGTAGTATATAGCGATAACAAATCAGTGTGTAATTGGCTAATGTCTGTCTTTACAAATTTAAAAGGCAGCCACAATCCTTTTAGTTCACATTTGAAATATTGTGGTTTAGGGCCTTACACATAGGTAAGTAGTAGATTATATTGTTGTTCCTAGCCTTTCATCTTTTCTTAAAGTGGAAATAGGTATGGACATTTTTGTATAATTTTCTGTATATTTATTTAACCAGATTATGCAGTACTGATAGTACCTAGCACATACCGTATTTACCAAATGTGCATTTTTTTTCTCCATTTTTTTAAAGTAACGTGGTAAATTTTAGGTATTACCGCGATAATTTCTAGACTTTTTTGACTCAGTTAAATATGTAAAAAATTGTAAAGACACTGAAGTACATTATATTTGTGAAATATTGTGTATTACAGTGTTTTTTTAATTTTTATTAAAAAATATTTGGGTACTGCTGTACTACCTAGGTAGTACCTCGATAGTACTATTTTGTTTTAACCATATAGAAACTTCCCTACCTATTACCAATTAAATTATCTGGTAATGGGTGGGGGAACATATATCAAACCTAATTCTTACCTTTATTAAAGGCCCTAATCTAGAAGACTACAGTGGCGGCTCGCAGAGGGAGTTGGACATACGATGGCAAGGAGTAAAGTAAGTAAATAAATAAATAAAACTATTTACCTTGCGCTCGCTGCATTGCCAATTCGGCGATGCAGCGAGGGCAAGGTAAATAGTTTTATTTGTTTATTTACTTACTTTACTCCTTGACGTCTTATGTCCGAATCCAGTACCGCCCACCTTGCCCCTCCCCCACCTCACCACCACCCCGCCCTCCCTCTGCAACCCACCACTCGAAGACTAGCAAATGGGCCTTAAAACAACATGACTGTATGCAATTTTTAATAAGACAGTCATTATCCAATCAGATAATGACTTGTCATTACTATGTGCCGCAGTAATACAGTGAAACTACCGCACTAACAGATATCACTAAGTTCAAAATGCTAATAACTCTACAAATACTTACCCTTTTTAGATGCAACCATTAAAAGAATTATCTGCACACCAAAATCTTCAATCCTGCAGAATTTCATCCAAATCCGACTTCCCATTTCATGCTGTGTGAAATACACAAGTCAATGAAAAATGCATTGGATTTCAAGTGTGTTTTGGGATCCCCCTTTTTTCTTTGCACCCCTTTGACCAAATGCAGGAAAACCAGTGGTGTAACTTTCAATCCTCTGACAATGCAATGGGTGCAACAGGTCTATGTCAAGAGGGCATTCCCTCATTTGCAGGGGGGCGTGGTCCCATGCAACTAAGAGAATCACTTTGCCTCTGCACCTGTGCCGTATTACCGACGTGGGTGCAAAGGCAAACATGCCCTTAGGAGACGCACAAAAAATGTGCCCCAAAAAGGTGGCACAATTTCAGTGTGCCTCCTAAAGGTAGAACCTCTGCAGGAGATTAATGCCCCAGCAGGTGGGTGCAGTCATGTGCTAGACGTGCCTGCAAAGAGATTTTTCTCCCCTGTTCAAAGTGCAGGTAGGTTGCCACCTGCACAGTAAAACACTGAGCGGCTTTCAAGCAGCCGCTTCGTAATTCACTTGAATGCACTGTCCTCAGAGCAGCACAAGTTTGTGGCTGTGCTGGGGGCAACGCATTCTCGGTAATAAAGTGCACTTTCCCGATTTATGCCCGGCACACCGATTTAAAGGAGCCATGTGGCACAAAGAGGGTAAGTGTGCCATATATGTAATACGCCCCCAGGAGTATTGATATTAATCTCAGCTCAGCACTTCTCCTAGTAAGCTCCCTGATTGACTCCTAGCGGAATGCTGCACTATTAGAACACACAACAACAAAACAGCATCTCCTCGATAGACTACACATACAGGCTCCACTCCCACAGTGAAACCTCAGCGGGGCCACATCAGCGGCAGCTCCTCCGTGCGTCGCCCCACTGGCTCAGAATTAGCAGCAGAAAAATAAAACAATATTTTATCATCGTTTTATTTTCCAACTGCTGGCTATGCCAGCGTGTGTAGGGAGGGGCAGGCCGGGACATGTGAGGGAGGAGGAATAGAGTGGTATGTGCATTTCTAAGTGTGCATGTCTGTTTGGTCAGCCATATTAGGCCGGCCAAACAGAAATGCGCGGTTACATTTCTCCAATCTAGCTGCATTGCACAGCTGAGTTGGAGAAACAGCACAGCCTCCCTGTGCCTGAGCGAGCATTAAACCAGCCCGCTCAGGGCTTGGCAATAGCATGAGCGCAGTGTGGGGACTGCACAGGTTGTCTCTGATGCTGTCCCAGTGTCTGCTGGGACCAGGAAGCAGAGGAACACCGAGGCGCGAGCAGGCCGGCAGCTTCAAGTATCATTTGTTTTTTATTATTAACACCCCCGCGCTCCCATCCGCCCCACCACTTTTTGTTTGTGTTGACAGCCACTGGGGCACATACCAGCCCATCATTTTTTCACCCACCATGCCATCTCAAACAGAGCGCACCATAAAACAGTCTGGGTCATGCCATAGTAGGGACATTCCTCCACCCAGGCCAGGTCCCTGTGAACCGGACCACAAGGCTGGACTAGAGATTCACAATCCCTTTCAGTAGCTTTTGCCCCAGATGTACACATCTATAGTTGGTTATAAAGAGTGCACGGATATGATTACAAGTGGCTGGTTACCGATGGTGCTCCTTGCTAAAAGATGTAGCAGAAGACAGAGCGGTTTTCAGGGCGGAGCCACAATAATGTTTTTTTCCAGATTTTCTGCTTTAACCCCTTGAGTGCCCCGCCCTTTCCACGCCCTGTGCCGGGCGTTTCATTAGCGGGCGGGACTCATGACGAGATAGTCTCGTCATGGGCACAGCGCAACCGCGGCCCATGACGGGACCATCTCGTCATGGGCACTCAAGGGGTTAATGGAAGGAAGCAGTGACATTAAATAATGCGAAAGGATTGAGCCCTTAAAAACTAAAGTGCATATTTCCAAGCCCCTATTGCCACCACAACGCCACTTTTCTGGGTGCTTTGGTGGCGATAGGGGTTTTGCCTTATTTAAAAGGCAGCGTTAAACCTTTTAATGTAGCTTAACGCTGCCTTGAGAATAAGGCACCCTTTCATGCTCTACTTAGTGTGAAAGGGGAGGACGATGGGTGTTGCTGTGGGCGTCCGCCGCATCGTGCAGCACACATGAAAAAAGCAAAACGCCAATGATTGTTTATGTGCAGGAAGGTGTACCTTCATGCACATAAACAATCATTTAAAAAAAATTATGTTTTGCAACTTCTATGTGTGCTGTATTGAGCAGCACACATGGAAGTTACAAAATGCCATTTAAAGATTGTTTATGTGCAGGAAGGGACGATCTTCCCCTGCAACGCAGACACCCTTGCACTATTGTGCAAGGGTGGCTGCGTTGGCGCTGGGCAGCTAAATGTAACGCCAACACATGGGGGAAACGCAGGGCTGCGCCATATACTTGTAAATATGGGACAGCCCTGCATTTTAAAGTGGCGGAGCGTGTCGTTACCCTTCTTGGATTAACAACACAGTTGCTACTTTACCAGCAAATAAGCCCCTAATTCTGTCAAAAGGGGATTGGAGATGCTGCAGTGAAGAGCTTTTCGATGTATCTAACATACACCTTTGCTGCCTCCTTTTCGTCCTCCTCTCTGTTGACACATGGCTCCCGTGCCCCCGCAGTGCAGCTGCTTTCAGCAGTGCAGCTCACAGTGCTGTCTGGGCAGAGACCAAGGCCAGCTTGCTTTCTGACACCCTGGAGAGATCCCTTCTCTGCAAACCACGATGCATTCAAATAAACCTGGTGCCTGATCATAACTGAGAGCCCGGAGATTGTAAAACTTTATGGATAGCGCACCTTTGGTTTTTTTGTATTTTTATAGGTCCTTCTGGCCCTTTACAATGTATGCCCCAGTAACACCGCTGGCTCAGCGGGTTAATGTGCCTCCTGCAAAGACCTGCGCGCAACCTGCTGGTTACAACTTTAAAACACTTCCCATGTGCCTCGTGCCGTTGAGTTTAGAGTTTGTTGAAAATACAGCAATGGGGTATGCAGAGGGGGCCTCTCAGCAGGGAACCTACAGCATGGTTAGAGGCCTCGTGCAAAACAAAATCCAATCATCAACGTAAAAAACAAATCGTTCAATACTAATATATAGATGAAAATGGAATAAACAGAAGTATTATTAAACTATTCGAAAAAACTGGGCGGAATTTGCGACCAGTAACTTTGTGAATTTTGTATGCTGGCCCATATACTTGTAGGTTGCTTGGTAAAATTCAAAATCCGAGTGGGTAGCAATCCTAATTAACATTCATTATGTAGATCGCAAACTTCGACTTAATCCACCTGAATACAATCACAGCGATAGTGGCCAGTAAGCATAAGCAGAACACCATATCTGAGACTGAATTTAAATATTTTTTTTATTTTTAGCAGTCTGATTTCCTTAGAAGAAATTAGACTGGTCTAAAAAAAAAAAGAAAAAAAAGGTTTTCTTTTAAAAGTTGCTTTGAGAGTTGGCAGTGGTCACTTGCAGCTATTTTTCTTTAGCAATTTTTAGGGGAAGGGGTCCAAAAGGGGCCACTTCCATTCTGCAAATGAGTCACCGCCGCAACTTGGGATTCAGAAACTTTTCAATGCTTGAGACTGTATTTGCTGTTGCAAAACATTTGGGGCCACATTTATGAAAAGTGACGAATCGCTGCGTGAAAACAGCGATGCGTCACTTTTCATTGCGCCCTCCATGCAACATGCTGGATGCATCATATTTACAATTTGACGCATCATGTCGCAAGGAGTTACAGATACGTCAGTATTTCTGACGTATCTGTAGGCGCAAAAATGACGCATTGCTGGAGTGTGTCACAAAAGTGACGCAACTTCAGCAATGGGTCATTTAACATGGGCAAGCCCCATTTCAATGGGCCTGCGTCAGTCTTACGCCTGCTGTGAGGCAGGCATAAGATATTGATGCATTTACGTCCTAGAAGTGGTGCAGTAAAATCTCATAGATTTCACTGCGTCACTCCTACAGGCTTACTTGCATCAGAACGCCCACCCTGCATACATTATACCTGGCGCAGGTATAATGTGGCGCAGGGGTTTACAAAGTGACGCATCTACCTAGATGCGTCACTTTGTAAATATGACGCAACATGGTGCATTTTTTTTTACGCCGCTGGTGCGTCACAAAAAATGACGCACCGGCGGCGCAATGTGACACGAGGGCTCATAAATGAGCCCCTAGATACATATGGTACAGACTTGGGATGGGCGCCTAAAAAACAACTCTTACAAATACCAAATTGGCATCCAGCCGCAAACCCATTTTAGGAGTTGATAAAACTTCTCTGATTCCTAAAATGGTATTGATTCATAGGAAATCTATTTTTGCAGTCGCAAACGCCAATTCGAGGGTCAATACATCTGGCCCTTAGTTCTCAAAACAAAACCGATGCAAGTATAACCTCAACGAAACAGTAACACACGTAGGGAACGAATTTAGGGCACACAACCCCTTTGCCCCAGAAGTGGAGAAGCCATATGGGCTCTGACTGGGCTATGCCGCACACAGTGATGCAAAACTAAAACAGAGTTCACCAGGTGCTCGAATGACGTCATTGGGTTTTTAGAGCATTCTGCTGACTTAACTCACTGAGAAGAAGCACAGCCGTAGCCATGCATTTAATGTTCCTTGCAGTCTCTCAACTCGTTGCTGCTTATGGCGAGTCCCACAGCACCTACAGCTAGATGACAACTCTTTAGAATAGCCGGTGTTTTAGGCACCGGTGTTCCTCTAACAATGAAGGAAAGGCACATATGATGTGACACAATGGCTCATATTCAGAGCCAATTGGCATTGGAGGACCAAATAATGTAGCAGGGTTGACTAAATTATGTGGCAAGAAAAGGCAAATTATGTGGTCTAATGCTGCACATTTTTTGCGTTAGCATTACCCTACTATTTTGACACTTTTACAAATGTTAACACTATCTGAGCAAAGGTTGCACATCATTGAATACCACTTTGATATCCAAATATAGAAATAAGCAAACATTATGGATTTCCTGCATTTGCTGCATAATCCACCATCTGCTGCTGAAAACAATGCAGCAGCCTCAAAATCACTTAATTCCGGCGGGCTGCTCATAATGTAATCCAGATAAACAATATTTATTAGCACAACGCCATGCAGGTCCAAATTCCATTAGTGGGAAAGATAAAAGCGTCTGGGGATAAATAAACTGGAGCTTGCCACCTTACACAATGCGGCTGTTAACCAGTTTCCTGGCCTGTACTCAAAGCAACTGCTGACAAAGTTATGTGACCATTTTTTCTTCCAACCGCTTCTATGTCACTAATAAACAACAGTGCTTAGAACAGAGACTTTTGCTCGAAATTTTACATTAGCCAAGGACATCGGTGCCTGCTAAATGTTTTCAAGCTGTGATATATCGAGTGTCCTTTTCATACAGACTGACTGTGGTGACACTGGACTGTTGTTTTTCGACATTTCCTTCCACATTCTTGCTCTCAATGTATTTTCTCCATATGTGTCTATTAAAAAAAAGTCGTCAAGAATTGTAGCATCATTGTCAGTGACTGCTGCTGCAGATTAGACTCAAGTCTGATTCACCATCGACTCCTGCACTTGGGTGAACCAACCGTGAGTCTAAAAGCCATGCATTGTGTGGTCCAGGGATGGGCTCAGTCTCCCAGGAAAAGCTTCAAGACCATCATTAAGAGGGGGTATTAATTTAGCAGCAATAACGGTGAAGATAGGATCGATGGATGGGACCTGTCAATTATTGTGGAGTTATCGAAGAAGAAAAAGCATCTTTCCTTTTCAAAGAGACTAGATGCGTGTTGGCTGACCCACGCTCCTCTATACATAGATGGGTACCTTCCTGTTTCTTTACACAGGGACATCCCCTAAATGCAAGGCCACTAGAAGTATGGGATTTTGCCTGCCATCATCTAAAAAATCTACATATTTTATAATAAATAATTATTTCTAGGTCAAAAAATGACTAAAAAATAAGCAAACCATGCTGTTGCGCCCTTCGCAAAAGTTGGCTGGTCGCCATTGTGTTGCTTATTGCTGGATTAGGGTATCAAGGTTGCTACGAATGAGGTGCAACCTTTGTCAAGATAGTGTTAATATGTGTAAAAATGACAAAATAATGAGGGAATACTATAACTAAATGCTCCACATTATGCTGCATAATTTGCCTTTTCAAACAGTGATCTCTGCAGAGGGGCAACCGTATGATCTATGATGGCGTTGTTCACATACTGTGTAGAGGGAGTGCACTTCTCCCAAGAAATTGCTGTGGTCAGGTCAACCAAACAGAGCTTAAAACTCTAAGACAGCCCCTGCTTTGAACCTCTGTTGCTCAAGATCTTGCTTGGGAGATGACCATTCTGGGCCAGTTTGGCTTGAACCCATGTAATCTGGTACAATGACTGGTTAGCGGGCAGCAGTGGAGAGAGGCGTCCGCACCCTGACAGCTTGGCCCACAGTATTGATAGCATCCATCAGTAGAGTTGCACTCCGGAACTTCTATCTACCGACAAATCAGGGCGGGCTTTCGTTACCCAAATTAGAGAACTACTATCTTGCAGCTCAACTACAATGGGTGGGTCAGTGGTTTTCCGATTGTCACCTATCAGACAAGGCAAAAGACCTTTTCACATCACAACCTCCTCGCATTATTCCACCCATGTAACAGGCAGAGGGCTCCAGCGCAATTACTACTTCATGAGGCATACAGATGGTACCGCAGAAGCTAGTTCTTTACGCGAGACACACAGCCATATGCCCCTGCACTACCGTTGCTGGGTACGCCCAGAGAAGCCATGGCCTACGAATTGCGGCACTTGGCTCAAGCCGGGGTTCATGACATCAGTGATTTATACCTTGAGGGTAGACTTATGTAATTTGCCTCTCTGGCAAAATGGAACAATGGGCTCCAGCCAGGACAATTCCTCATACACCGCACAATAATAGCAGCATTGAACAAACATTTGGGTGATATGTCGAGAGAACCTCCAATGCATTTAACTATCCAATACTTGCATGTCATGGGACAGGGGCGGAATTTAATAGCGATAGGACTACTTCTTTTGCACACGAGAAGGGAGAGAAACCTTCAGCATCCTCTCTTGGATTCCAAATGGAACACCGTGTTGGAAGGGCCGAATAGCATTCGGCGTAACATCTGTTTTTGACTAATACAATACTTTATAACACAGAGGGCATATCTCACTCCAGCGAAGATTAATAAATACTACAATCGCACAGATGTTGGTTGCCAGCGGTGCCACACAGTTGATGCAGATTTGGTTCACATGGTATGGAGCTACCCACATCTGGGGGTGTACTGGGAATCTGTGGTAACCTCTTTAAATCGCTACACAGACTGCAATATACCCCTGCGCTGGGAAGCTTGCATTCTACACATTTATGGCAGAACTAAGGGTCAAAAGGTGACTTCCTGTTTCATTACTCTAGGGCTGATAGTTGCTAAATGACTGATCACTAAAAGGTGGCGATCCCCTGTAAACCCGTTATGCTTGCATGAGGTGCTCATTGCAGGTATGGGCCACAGCAGTCGCCACACACTGGTACACAATAATGCAAGAGCTCCAAGAAACAGACGGACTCCTGATCATGCTTTAGTTTCCCCAACATTATTACCCGCCTCCCGAGTTAGCAACTCTCACTACGGTACATTTACTACCAGTTGTCTGACAGACCATGTGGTTAAACAGCCACTCACTTACAGCATGTCAGAGACTTGTATGAATCACAAACTAAGAGACACATGAGTGTCCACAGAGACATTTATTAATACTATGAACATAGCATATGTAAGTGACACGATTGTAATGGCCGCAATATGCAGGCAAGCTATACCGTATTGCAGATATCTGCTTTGTTCTCTTGTTGTGAAGATAACCAATAAAAGAGATTCAAACAAAAAAAAGGATGAAGTTACCCATGTTCAACACCTAATGAGGGTTCAAACAATGTAAGAAATGGCAAACAATTTTAAGACTGCCTGATCTACACATTCCACTGACTCATAACCATTAGGACGGATCCCCAAGCAGCATATGTATCATTTTTCTTAACTATCCAGATTGTTTTCCTGGCAGAAATTGCACTTTGTATTTGCAGTGCTATCAAACTACAATACTGGACACTGTGTAAAAACACCTTAAAACCAGTGTAATAATATAAACAGTTGCAAATAAAAAGATGAGGGTGAGAGATGTAGGCATCAGGTAGATATTAGATGTTTATTTTGTCTCAACATGTCTCAGACTCCATATTCGTGAAAATAAGGAGTGAAGGCAGTGCGAGCTGAAGAGTAGTTTATACAAGCTACTCTACAATAAACAAAAACTGGCAAAGGCTACTCTTTTTCTCATGCTTTTTTCTTGTACAGTTACGCACAATTTCTGGAAACAAGTTTGGGCCCAAATTAATGCCATATTTCATACTGCATCCCCCTTCTCTTTTGTTAATATTTTTTTAGGGAGTCTTTCTCCTTGTTGGGCAGATACTGATTTTAATACGCAAATTGTTGACTTGTTGTTAGCTGTCGCATTCCAGCAAATTACTGTTAATTGGAAAAATTTCACTAATATTTCTTTTAGAGCATGGTGGTACAACGTATGTCACAATCACAGACTAGACACTGCTTTCATCTACCCCCTTAGTCTTGCTACAAAGCGACATGATTTATGGCTTCCTGTGACCCTGTACCTAGATGTTTGTGCTAAGCTTTCCTCTCATTTGCCTCCCATTCAGCAAGAGGTCTCTAAGCCTCCTTGATTGACCTTTTTGTTCCTTTGCATTTTTTTATTTTTTTTATAATCCATTTTATTGCATATTATTTCCAGTACTGCTTTTTGTTATATAGCCTCAATTATTTGTTATCTTCTAATTTAATGTTTATTTCCATCGCCATGTTTTATTCCACCTCTCATACTGATGCTATGTTTTAGTTTTTCTTATGTATTGACACCTTTATTTGTCTAATAAAAATCTTTTCAACTTAAAAAACTGGCAAAGCCAATAGGTCTGGATTTATTGTGATAACACATGCAAACATTGGCATGTAGAAACATATTTCCATCGGGCAGCAGGTAAAACAGACCTATTTGCTTTAACAATACTTGGTAGTGGTGGTGTGATATTGATGTTGGTGGATGGTTGGTGGGATTGTGGTGGTTTATTGGTGGGGCTACCAGTGGTGGTACTGGTGGTGTGGTATTGGTGGTAGGATTGACAGTAGTGAAACTGGTGGTATTGCTGGTGGTGTATGATTGCTCTTGGTAGTATTTGTGCTGGTGTGTTATTGATGGTGTTTGTATTAGTGGTGGTGCTGATAATGGTGGTGGTATTGGTACTGATAATGGTATTGATGCACCTGGTGGTGGTATTGGTAATGGTGATGACATTGGTGGCATTTGTAATAGTGTTGTTGTAGGTACTGGTAGTGCTGTAGGTTTTGGTGTTATTGTGGTGATGGTATTGCTGGAGGTCTTTTCTGTGATACAGTATTGGTGGTGGTGCTATTCATGGTTGTGATATTGCTAGTGGTGTGCTACTGGTGTTGTATTGATACCAGTGGTATTGGTGGTGGTGCTGGTAGTTCTGGCATTGGAGATGGTAATGGTGCTGATGGTGTAAGGAAGTGCTTGTGGTGATATTTGTATCAGTGATATTGTTGATAGTGACTTGACCACTGAGAATGAGAGGCAACACACAGATTGACACAAAACATGCAACATCAAGTCCACTAACAATAACAATTCCATAATTATAAACAAATATTCCTAAAGAAATCTTTTCTTATTTCTTCTTTTTTTTCGATCTTGGGATTGTTACAAATGGACGCAACCAATGCGTTTCTCCCTAAACAAGGGCTTCTTCAGGGCTTTCAAAATTCAAATGTTGAGTTAAAGCTGTAACTGTGTAGTGGGAGTCCTACCAAGGTTCCAGGTCTTTCACTACCAGCTACATGATTTCACCCTGAAATGTGGGTAGTCTGCCACGATATTCAAACCGGATATTTTAAGATAAGTACATTCAAGTGTTTCTGTTCCAGAAATATAACTCCCAGCGCTAAAAGTGCTCTGTTTGGCAGCACCATCGGCCTGCCGCGTCTTTGTCTACATGTGTCGCAAAAAAGAAGAAATAATAAAAGATCTCTTTAAGAATATTTGTCTATAATTATGAAATTGCTCTTGTTAGTGGACTTGTTGTTGCATGTTTTGTGTTAATCTGTGTGTTGCCCCTCAATCTCAGTGTTCAAGTTTATATCACTTATGGCCATTGGGCAGTTGGTCATTTGAGGTGGGAAATATTGTTGTAAAGAAGAACAAAAATGTTGTGACTATACTGGGTGGTGCAGTGATTTAGTTTTTCTAGCAGCCACCAATTCTTCATATTGTTGATAGTGGTAGTATTGTGGTGCTGGTGTCAGTCATGGCAATATCAGAAGTATGTTATTGATGGTATTGGTCGTGATGATGTGTTACTGGGGGTGGTGTTATTTGTGGTGGGGTTGGTATTGGTAGTGAAGATATTGTTGGCAGTATTAGTCATCGTTTTGTTGGTGGTGGTGGTATTGCTGGTACTGGTGGTGGTAGTAATAGTGGAAGTAGTATTGACTGTGGTAGTAGTTTTACGGTTGCTGGTGGCGTGTGGTACTTATGGTGGTGTGATATTCGTGTGGTAATGGTATTGGTGTGGTAATTGCATTAGTTTGGTGGTACTGTGATGGTGGAATTGCGGGTGATTTTTCTGGGGCTATTAGCATTTAGCAATAGTGTTAGTGGTGCTACTGATGTTTTAGTATCAAAAGTGATGATATTGGTGGGTCTGATATATTGGGTGGTTCTGATATTGGCTGTGTGGTAATAGTGATAATGTTTTTGGTATTCTGGTGGTGTGCTATTGGCGACAATGTTTTTGTATCGTGGTGGATTGAAAAGAGTGGAAGGTCTCTGAAAGTGGGGTGCCCTGCATAATTAAGGGTGTGGCTTAACCTTGTAGATTTGATTTCTCTGGTTTCTATAGTGTGCCATCCAACTTCTATTTTGGTTCCACTCTGAACTTTTGTTATTCCATTCAGATATATAACACAACTGCTGACATACCCGTAAAACCAACCAATACTATTGACTGTCGATGGTCATTAGATGGTTAAGATAAATGAGTAACAATAATGTTTTTGCTGCAAATAATACTGAAAATGTTTAAATTCTGAAACCTGAGACTTTGAATTAAACATTACAGAGGCAAGTGGAAGGGGTAGTGTTCTTCAGAGTGTCTCAATCACTTCTGTTATGTTAACTCTATTTTACACAAAACTCACCCACTCACTCCTAAGTACTGAATTTTCTTCTAATTTCTCCCTTTCAATATTTTGACAACTTTGTACCTCCTTCACACGCATTTGTGCAGAATCACTATTGTAACTGGAATACAACCATTGCTCTGTGCGCTGTGCAGAGATGCCAAGGGTTGGATGACCATGTATTCTGAACACCTTTTGACCAGCTGGCAGGTACTGCGAAAAACTCACACTGCCTTCAGCCTCAACACCTGAGCTCCTAATCGTGGCCCTTTATAAACACCTGGAAGTGACTCAGTTCAAATTATGCACTACAAGAGCAACATGCTGCATGAAAAAAATACAGAAACACAACGCAACATCCTGGAAATAGTCAACACTTTTAGGGAAGGCAAGATTAATTAAGACATGAAAACTAAATATGAACTAAATTGCTTACATGGAACACCTTAACATTGCTCAGAACTCAATCAGTGTTTTTGACATTACGGTTAAGGACATGAATATAGGGCCGCAAGGGCCCCGTTTCAATGCCGTTTATAATTACTAACAGGCCTGAGACCCGAGGGACCCAGCCCACTTAAAGTGGACTCTTTCTTAAACAGTGGACTGCTTACTCATAGCCTTCTACCTGCCCGAAGAACTCAAACGAGAGCAAAGATTTTCTTCACTTCTGCGGTATTACTCTTTTCTGTGTTTTTTAATATGGTAAAGTCAGGGTGGAAAAGGACAGTTGTCAGAATCACCAATAATCCGCTACAACTGATAGTATTTCGATTTTGTGAAGGAACTTAGATCCCTGGCGGGCAGTGTGATTGGCTGAGGAAGAGAAGTAATACGAATAATGCCAATATCGGCAACACACCCGACCCGCAAACACAGCAATACCAGAATAAAGAACATATTGGTTGTTGGAGAAAACGTTGCTGCAGGTTTATTTTGCATAAGAAATATGCCAACATGGTGGGTCAACTTATGGGCGATACAAGGGCAGGCCGCCCCTCTACTGCCTGCCCACCTGATGAGCCAAATAGCACCATGGCATAGACGGCGTGCCCTCGGCGCGATAAAGTATCGCCAGCTGGACGGGGGAGACAGATATACCTGCCCCTCACCCACTTGTGTGCCGGAAATGACAGAGCAGCGCTTGGACATCTGGGAGGTCCAAACACTAGCCCTGTTGTGTGTGTGCCATCATGTGGCACTAGGGTGGCCGCCCTCTTATGGGGGCCCCTGCATGGGCTGCGGGCATCCTCATGAGCTAGCTGCTGGGCAGCAGTGATTTGCTGCAGCAAGAGAGCATTATGGGGCACACATCCAGTGCATTATGGGGAGTGCTCACTATGCAAGTGAGCGTGTGGTCCAGTGCAAGGAAACCAAGGGAAGCGAGGGCTTGGAGCCAGAGGTTGAAATGGGGAGGATCTGAGGGGCACGACTTCCCAAAAGTAGTTCTCGTACTTTACGTTAAAAGGCAACCACCCTGGGATGGTTAATTCGGACATTTGAGGTGCCTCCGCTTCAATGGGAGAGTCTCCTGAGCTGTGAAGCCAAGGGAGCGAGGGGTAGCCGAACAAGAAACAAGCCTCTGTGCCAGGGTGCCTGCTGCCTGAAAGACACTTGTAAGTGGGTGCATTTGGTAAATCTGCATATGTAAAGGCTGCTTGGAAGCCAGCATTAGCTTTAATTGAAGGAGTGACTTGCAGCTTTGTGAGGATAACAGACACAAATTCCTTTCAAGATGTACTGTAAGGAGACAGTGTACTTTTAAAGGACAGTTAGACAAAATATTCACAGTAGGTACAGTCTGCATGCTACCAGTGGTGTCCGGAACAGGTAAGAGTTGTGAGGCGGTGTGGCGGGTTAGTGGGTGGGTGGTGGGGTAGTGGGGTGGGGTAGGTGGGGGGAAGGCGACATCTGAATGGATAGGTAAAATTAAATAAATCAAACCACTTACCTTGCGCTTGCGGCATCGCAAAATCAGCGATATGGTGAGCGTAAGATGAGTGGTTTTATTTATTTTTTTATTACATTTTACCTATCCCATCGTCTGTCGACTCTCCCAGCCCCACCCCGCCCAGCCTCCGTCTCACCACTCTTACCTGTGCCAGCCGCCACTTCATTTTACTCAGATCTATATTTCGGAATTCTGTCACAGGCCTAGACCTCATAACGCTAAATGCACACATGTCACTATTCCCACTGCACTAACCAGAATTCAGTGTTGTGGCTCTCTGGTTACAGACACAGGGAGCTGCAGTGATTACATTAACCAATAGAGGTTCCACAACCTTAAATAGTGCATCTCTCACTGATTACTTTAACATTAGTTTTTTTATTAGGGTGCGTCTTATTTTATAAGTAGCTACCGGAAGGTGAAAGACTAACAAAATATTTATGTAATATTTAGGGGCATATTATCAAGCACGGCGTTAAAATTATCGCCGCTGTAGCCCATGTTGACACTAGAACATGGGCTTCTATTGGAATTCTCAAGGGCATATTATCAAGCTCATTATCGCCGCTTTAGCGGCAGTTTTCTGCCGCTAAAGCGGCGATAATTATAACGCCGTTTCTGGATAATATGCCCCTTAGTCTTTTAGCCATGCCTTTGACACTGCCCCCACACTCACTGACCCTTCCCCGTTGGACCCAATCACAGTTCCCATACTCTTTTAATGTACTTCAACCGCTGCTTGGACCCTAGGACGCGGTGCGATGCAGCACTTACATCCAGACACAATGTTTGGAGAGTATCTGGAGGCTGGTGAGATGATGAGTGGGAGCCAGGCTTGAGATTGTCAGATCAGGCCAAACCATTAGGGGAAAAGGCGTGCATGTTTACAAAACAAAGGGCACGCATGATAAAAGGAAAGAATGAAATAGTCTGCAGAAAATGTGGCAGTCAGGAGGTTACAGGAGGGTTTTGAAGCATGATATAAGAAAGAACAGAGAGATACACGAAGGAAATAATAAGGCACTATAAATGACAAAACACATGCAAGGGTTGTAGAGCTAAAAGCAGGCAATCAAAAAGAAATACAAACTTGGGAAAGGAACAGCATGTGCAGGAGAAAGAGAACAGGGTCCTGATCTTGCTGGAGCAGCAATTAAACAAGGAAGACACAGGGACCTAAGCTGTTGTACGCACTAACACCACAATACTTCGCTGTTCATGATGCATTGTCTCTATGATTGTGGTGATTTGTGTGTGTGTCTTCTTTTTGAACACATAGGTGAGCAGTCCGTTCATTCACCTGGCAGATGCTAAACTCGTTTGTATCATCCGTCAGGTATTATCGAAGATAATGTCAAAATTCAGCTGTCTTGACAGATTCATACTAATGGTATGACAACTTCATGATGGTATGCTGGCTTGATGACGGTGACACATCTGAGGCCTCCCAGTCACCCAGGGCGTCAAGCAAGGGTGTGTCCTAGCAGGATATTCTCTGCCACTCTGACTTCCATTTGAGGCGATTGGGTTCCATCACCAAGTTGTAGAAAACTGCCCTGTAAGACTTTTCTCTTTGCCAACGATTGTGCTCAGAATGCTCGTACAGAGCCAGAAATGCAAGCCAGTATGGAAAAGTTTTCATCTGCATAAGGCAACTTCGGTCTTGCCATCCAAATCAAGAAGAGTGAGGTCATGCACCAGCCAGCTCCCCACACTTGGTACACAGAAACATCCATCATTGTAAATGGACAGAGACTGCAGGCATGGACCACTTCACAAACTTGGGCAGAAGCCTTTCCCGAGCAGTGTCAATCAATGCTGAAGCAAACTGCAGATTCCAGAAAGTCGGCTTTGCCTTTGGCAGATTAAGCTCCAACGTTTGGGAACGTCAAGGGATCAGACTCCCAACAAAGTTGAGGGTCTATTCAGAAGTGGTGCTTCCAACTCTGCTGTAGGCCTGCGAGATGTTTGTCTACCGGAGTCATGCACGATGGTTCCATCACTTCCACATGTCCGGTCTATGCAAGCTTTTGAAAATCAGATGATAGGACAAAGTGCAGGAAACTGAAGTCCTTTCCGGAGTCAGTCTGCCATCAGTTTCTACAATGCTGATGAAAGCCCAGACTAGATGGGCTGAGCATGTTGTCAGAATGTCAGATAAGCGCATCACCAAACAGCTCTTCCACAGAGAACGCACTCGGGTAAAGCGCTCCCATGGAGGATACAAGACGCAGTTCAAGGACATGCTGAAGGCCTCCCTGAGGTCCCTCAAGATCAACACCATCACCTGGAAAACCCTCGCACTGAACCGTCCAGCATGGGGCAGCCTCCTTCACAAAGGCTGTCAGACCTCTGAGATGAGGTGTGCTGTGAGGCTCAAAGAAAGAATGGGCGGTGCAAGTCTAGAGCTGCCCGCACATCACTGACCGTGTCACCACATGTCTGCCCGACGTGTGACAGGACGTTCCACGTCTGGATTGGACTACTCAGCCACCTTCGGATGCACAGAGCCCAGTCAACCAATCAACGAGATGTTGAGGTCTCCATTGTCAACAATGGACGAACATCATTAGATGCTAAACTCATTTGCAATGGCTGTACTTTGTTGTAGATGCACTGGACATCTATTTAATATATATATATCTATGCTTTTAAAGACACATGAGCTGCCCTCTGTTCTTTCTTTCCATTGCTTTCAGGAACTTTAGGGAAGACACAATACATACCCTAACACAACAAAACATGACAGGACATGATGCATTCTGTAGCATTTAGTGTAAAGAAACAGTTTATAAAATCTCACTATAAATTGGGGTCAGCGTATTTCCTGGCGCCCACACTTTTGGCACATAAGGGATAGAGAATGATTTTCCAATTTGCCAAGATGACTCAAACTTGATAGAATGGTGAAACTGTGCTAAGAACTCTGGCCTTCTGGACCCAGAGGGGGTAACATAATGACTAGGCTACATCTATGTGATACAGCATGCATAATTAAAAGAGCGTGCAGGCAGGCAGGCGCAATAACGTGGTTAACTACATCTTTCCAGATGCATTCCTGAAATACAGCATCATTATTTGACAGTGAGGCAAGTCAAGGTGTTCATAGTGATAGGAGAATCACTGCCAACTGGGGGGCTCTAAGGTGATTAAAACATCAGTCCAATTCTCTTTTAGAGCTGCTTGCTGCCTGTGCTTGCACTTAGGCTTCCAACAAACCATCCAACATGTTCATTTTAAGGTCTGGCCACAGACAGGTTCAGCTGTCTGCTAGACCTCTTGTTATCAATTATTTAAAATATGCACAGAGCTTTGGCTCTGCCCACAAGAGTACTTCTCGCTCAACTCATGCTGTTGGTGCATCATTCTGCTTCTATGGAGTGCTTGCAATGCATGAGGAGCTGGAGGCTCAGGGTGAACATGCTTACACTGCTTGGAGGCCTTCTTAAAGGCACCACGGGTGCTTCCAGTTTTTACCATATTGGCAGACATCCCATCCCCAGCATCCTATGCTGAGCACAGATTAGCAGGTTGTGAGGTGGAAGGCAAGAGGATGACAAGGACACCAAGAGGGGAGGCTTGTCAGGCAGATGAGAGGAGTTCTAGGGAAAGCAATAGGGGAAGGATGAGTCTTGCTTGAGACATTATCAGTCACCCATATCGCTGAGAGGATCAATCCCCTGTTATTCCTTCCTGTGCAGTCTCTGGGAAGTAGTGAATGAAGTTTTTAATTTACTTCTCTAAAATGTTAGTGGCCCTCCTGCCAAAATACCCTTTCCCTGTCACATCTGTCTTGAGATCAAACCTGCCCCAGATCCCACGCCCAAGAGCCGGGGTGGGGAAGGGAAGGCTCAAGAGATAACGAGGGCCTCGTTTTCTCTCCCCGAGAGATGAGTGAAGAGGCGGATGTGGATGTGGATTGTGAAGTTAGTGATGGATTTCTGCTCCCATCCACCCCATGGGGCACCAGCTCCCATTGGAGCCCCCTCGCTCCAAAGGATTCTTTTTTTTGAATTTGAGTGCTGAGACTGTTTTTGACTCCAACATACTGCACCACCCAAAGTCCAGTGAATGGTCCATCATTGAGCAGATGGCCCCGTTTTCTAGATAATGGCTTTCAATGTTCCCTCTAATATTTTTCTTCTGTGTGCGGCAGTGTAAGGTCTCTGTGCGCTGCAGCCAAGGCTATGTGCACCAAGAACCAGACCTTGCATGCAAGTGCAGCGACAAATATCAGTGCAAATACCACTCCAAACTTTTGTGTAAAAAACTAAAAAGAAGGTGAATTTCAACACACACAGCACCTCGTGAGGGGGTCTTAAGAGAGATTTGCAATTTAGAGACACACGCACTGACATGAATTGGTTACACAAGCAAGTACACTCCGAGTTTAGAAAAGCATAGGGCTAAAACAGTTGTACAATTATGAGATTTTACTAAAGATCCTCAATTGGAGCGCTGTTCATAGGTTGAGGAAATGTTGGGAGCCTATACAGGATCAGATACACACAAATTGCACAATTACAAATGATATTTACAATTTGATGTGCAAGCTACTGAGTAATGTCAGGATATCCCCTCTGAGAGATAGTTTGTGAAATGTGTGACTTCCAGGCAAACATGGACGGTGGGAGGGGGCAGTTTAGACAAGTCACGTGCCATCACTAGATGTGTGACATGTTTGTCTCTCACATCGGTCCTTGCCATTTTTCCAGTGCTGATAAACTCTATCAAGGTCAACTTTTACATTCCGGACGTAAGCCTCTTCAGCATATCCAAATGCTTCTCTTCTAGTCTATTTCTCAATTTACTGTTGATAGTGTTCACGAGGTTGAATCCTCGTTCGCAATCTGCGCTAGATGCCTGAATTGTTGCGCAGAGATCGACAAGCTGAGACACCGCACTATACTGAGCAGTTTGCTTTCCAGAACTCAATATTGCAAGATGCTCTCAAATGCAATAACAAAGAAAAAGGAGGCATAGTGAAATAAAATATTTGCCTAGGACCACACAATTTGGTCAAGTGTGTAAGCCGGGATTAATCCTATATTTTCTGGGTTCACAATATACAATTCAGACACTAGATTGACATCTCTTTCCCCTGTTTTACATCAAAGAATGATGCTTTGGGTGGCAGCCAGAAGCCACATGAAAGGCCTGTTCCTTTCGGCTCGAGGGTCTAAGAGGACCTCGAGCTGAGCCAAAGCCACAGAGCATATGTCTCGATACAGCAGTGGCTCTCCGAGCTTTACTGCCAATCACCTAGCATAAAAAATGAGGGCCTGTGCCAATGCAAGCAGTGAGGTATTGCACCACTGAGAGGCCTTGTAAAGGCAGGGTCAACAGCCTTTCATGTAGAGTGAGGAGCTATACCAAATCAAGCCATGAAGTACTGCGCTGCTGAGAGGCCTTGCCAATGGGAAGCCATCCGAGTGCATTTTATCTGGTAAAAGGGCTTCAGAGGAACCAGCACTCAGACAATGTGCAAGCACTGCATGGAGACTGTCCACAGATAAAGACATGGGCATAGAGCTGCCAGGTTTTCAGTTTATGTGTGACATTGCCAAGTTTTCTGTGTGTTTATGTGTGACATTGCCATCCCATATGTGTGACACTTCATTGTGAGTAGAACAAAGCTGCTATGCCCATGTAATGGTTGAAATATTCACAAAGCCCTCTTAATGCAAGTAATTTGGTATTTTTAAGCAAAAGAAGTAAACCAGGGCTCCACCATAGAACACAGCAAAGTGTTAAATGAATACTTTAGACCATGCAATATATTTGTTAGTGCCATCTGTCAATGCATAATCAAAATCAATAGTTTGGCTTAACCTCAGACAGATAAAAGACCGAGTAGGCCCTGCTAGATTTGAAATTTGTAATCTTGAGGTTTCCTAAATGGATATTATGTCATTACATTTTTCAAAATTATCTCTTCAAATCTGACTGAAGGAGCCAGCATTGCCACAGACCTCCTTGAAACAGGCGTCCATGTATCGAGACGGGCCACCTATGACCCGCGGTAGGTAACAAGCTTTGAAACCTTGTCAGCCGGTCTTAAAATTAATGCAAAATCTGCCTTATTAGTGTGTCTCACAGTCAAAGAATAGCTGCCAAGTTGACCCCATGTCATGCATGGTAACTGCTAGTTTCGACATTTATTGCCAAATATACTTTGTATTCTAGGGCACCTAGTTTTGCTTTTTCCCTTTTAAGGCATGGGGTTCACAGAGCAGTATGTAAGTGGAGCAGATACAATTCAGATCTCTATTTTTGAGTCCGACGCCCAGTCTTGGAAAACCTGAAAACATCTTACAGTTCCATCACAATAGAATGCAAATCAATTGTGCATACTTTACAATGAATACAGCTAGTTGAACAATAATGGACTCTGCACAGGGCACACAATATTTCTGCAACAGACAGACTTTCCACACCACAGGGCACACAACAATTATGCAACAGACAGACATTCCACACATAAACAACTTAATGAAATCCTTTTATTTTATTGAGAACTTTATGTTGCACTGCAATGCCAATCAAGTGATTTATTTTTACAGGCTTCACATATACATTACAACCATTCATTTTTTTCCAAGTAATCCGACAAAAAACGTTAAGAAACTGCAAATGTGCACATAATTCATATGTTTTTTGTATTTTATCTGAGTCAACCTTTCAAATTATTTGCTGAGCCATCCTGTCTTCCTGCACAGGACCGGCTTTACTACCGGTGGCGCCCCAGGCAACAATGTTTGTTGGTGCCCCCCCCCCCATCCATGGGGCAGGTAGTGACCACCTCCACCACGTATTCCCTCACTACCACTCTTTAACAGGGCCACTCAAGTCTCCATAACCACTCTCTTTCAGATGCATTTAATTAGTTATATACCACCACTCATACCTGTGTAGGGTGTCAGAGAACTTTACATCACACACACATTGCACAATCAATCATATGTGTGTAAATCAGCATATAGGAAATGTTACATAAGCCAGACATCTACAAGGTGTAGGAGTGACATGTCAGCCATACTGGTACGCAGTATAGTTTATGAGTGCTAGGTCTGGAGAAGCACAAATTCAGAATTGAAAAAAAACACCGTAGTAGGGGGTTGTCTTTAATAAGAAGAATTTCTACCCAAATGAACTCTTTTTGCAACATTAGTCTATGCTCTCATCTATAAATTGCAGTGTGCACGCATTCCTTTGATGACAGCTAATAGCTCACTGCTCTCTACTAGGATTTAAACTTATAAACTTCAAGCAACAAGAGGATGTCTCCCCACTGACCTATTTACATTATATGCACTTTGTGATCTGCATGGTTCACTTTCTTTGCAGCAGGCATATTAACCCTCTGTGCTATTTTATGATCGGGGAAATCCTCAGCTAGACAAAACTCTGATCTCTCTCCAGGAAGAACATTACTCACCGGAGTTATTTTGACATTTTTACTGTTGCCTGTAAATTGCTGGAGGCAGGGAACCTGGCATTTAGTGCTTTTATAGCCAAAATAAACTTAATAAATTCCCTCAATACAAACTGAGATTTATTCATCTCTTGGAGGGCCGCTCAGTTGCGAGAAACTTCCACAGAAACCGACAACTCCCAAGCAAAGAGGTCTGATCGAGACGAGAGATAGAGATATTAGTGATCTTGAAAGTGAGATAACAGCACCATCTCAAAGCATGGCGCATGCTATCATGATCACTAACGTATTTTAAAAAACACACAAACCCCTGCAGCCATGCTCCAATCACTGAAAGGAATGCTGCAAGTGGCATGTGCAGGAACCACTTGCCGCTTGCCATGGAAGAGGAACGCTCACTTTCCGCTTTACTGAGATCGCTGCCACTGCTCCCCCGCAACATGCAAATGACTGTTTTCGTGCCGCTCACGTTTTAAAAGCACTGGCGCGAAACAGTCTCTGATGTCCAGTGAAGTGTGTGTGCACTTCACACTAGACACTGCGTGCTTGGGGTAGCATGGGTGTGCACACGCACACATTACAGGGAACACTGCTGGATTTGTAAACCTCTTAGGGGCATATTAACAAGGGCTTTATCTCCGCTTTTTTGGCTTTAAAAGCCAAAGAAGCGGAGATTAAAATATCGCCCTATCAACAACAGGGTGCTAACATGCAAAATCGCATGTTAGCACCCTTTTTCACTACGCTTCCCTTTGCATCTCTACTGAGATGCAAAGTGGGCGTTCCAGAGAAAAATAATAGGAGAAATGTCGCTAAGCAACATTTCTCCTATTATCAAGCTTCACGCTAACCTGTTAGAGACAAAAAAGCAGCGCTAACCACGGTTAATGCTGCTTTTTTACGTCTGCTAATTTTCAGACTTAGCCATGTAATCCAATGTGAGGTGGATTACATGGCTAAGTCCACCATGGGCTATCAACAAGGATATCCCTATCCTTGTAGTTTTATCGCTGCATTACCAGCGATAACCTCCCAAAATGCCGCTATCGCTGGATTTTTTATCGCCTAGGCGGTTAGCGTTGTTAATAACGCGATAACCAGGCGATATTATCCAGCGATAGCGGGCATTAAAAAAATTAACGCTAAGCGCCCTTAGCATTAATTTTCCCTGTTCCTTGTTAATATGCCTCTAAATAAGTGTTCCAGGTGTAGTCTTAAAGCTGGATGCCCAAAGCCTACTCTGTGATATAGTGATATAGGGCATGCTTTACTCCTGATGTACAAACTAATCTGGACAACTTTCTGGACTGCTTGGACATGCCTCAAGAAGGGCATCAACTGGGCCCTAACATGCTGCTAGGATCACATCCTGGACATCTCTGAACTACTAATCAAGGTGTGGCAGTTTCTCACAGGATCTCATCAACCTCCCTGCTCGAATGGCGGTTCTGAAGTCCCTTTCTGGAAGGAATGGTTTCACTTTCTTTAGTATGGACAGAAGTTATCAAGCCATGTTTCTTTTATTGAAGTGGTGCTCCATGATGGTGAGATTGGTGTCCATGGTGAATCCAAGTGATGGCATTGGGTGAATGTTGGGGCTCAAATCCATGCAGGTCCATGTTGATGAACTATGTTTGGACTAGTAGTTGCTTGCTGTGGATCAATAGAAAGAATTCTGTTTTGGTGAGGTTTGACTTGAGCTAGGTGAGGAACATCCAAAAATGAATGAGGTGCAAGCAGTTTGCATTGTTGGATGTCTGGAGCAGAGGAGGCTTTCAGATATAGTTGTTACCATGAGTAAAATAGAGTAGAGTAGAGCAGAGTTGTTCTCGTTTTAGTAGAATTTCTAGGGTATTTCTCTGCAAGTATTTTAAAGTGAGCTACTTCTCTTAAGATAAAATGATAAAAGATCTCCTTATTTGCAGCACGTCGAGAAGGCTGTTTACATATTTCGTCAGCCCCTTTGTCAGTGGCACCTAGTAAACTTTGAAAGTGGTGAGACCTTAATGCTCACCTTGAATTGTAAGTGAAGTAGAGGAGCCCCACTTCTCTCAAGATGGTCCTGGAAAGTCTACTCATCACTGAACTTTTAAGAAAATAAGGCCATATTGCAGGGATTGTGAAGGATCACTAATTATGTATTTCAAAAATCTTATGGTGTGCAAGTTAAGAGTGTTCGGGGTTCAACTCCCCAAGTAAATTTTGGAAAAATTGTATCAAAATAATGCATTTTAGCAACTTTTGCCTAAAAAGTGTGGAAATAGATTTAGGTACTTTAGGCAGTTCAACAAATGTTGGTATGCAATATTACATGTTCTGTCATTTATTTTTAAACGTATGTAGAATCTTTCTTCACTTCTACATTCGTCTTACTTTCATTTTTCTACCCTTCTCATTTCAAGAAGATTTTCAATATGTTATTACGGAGAATCTGCCCAAAAAAGGGCAAAGTGTAAAAATCCCTACCGACACTATTGTGCATCCGAAACTTCACTTTTTTGAAGTTCCGTTGGCAAAATGTGCCATTGGCATATTTATAAGGCCACGTAAAGCCACTTTACATGGCTTTTCATAGACTTATAAATATGTGCCCCTTTAACGCAGAAAACTGCGTTCCATGGGTGTTGCTGGGGGGCGTTCCCAGCAACATCCATGGCTTTTTGACACTGTCCCAGATTTACGAGAAATCATAAGTCTGAGGCAGTGCCAAAAACGTATGCCTCCCCAGGGGAGGCGTAAGGGAGGCACATCGAGGAGAAATATCTTTATTTCTCCTTGGTTTTCCTCTTTCTATGTGTGCTGTATTCTGCAGCACACATAGTAAAAGGAAAAAGCCTCTTGTGATTGTTTTTGTGCACGAAGGTTTTGCCTTCCTGCACAAAAATAATCCTTCCCACAATGCAGGCACCCTTGCACCATGGTTCAAAGGTGCCTGTGTTGGCGCACGGCATCCCATTGTGCGCCGGCTCAGGGGAAAAGGATGGGAATGCTCCATATCTAATAGATACGGCTCATTCCTGCCGTTTTCTTTTGCAGTAGGCCAGCACAGCAGCAAGGCCTGCTGCGATGCCCTACTGCAAAAAACCAATAAATGAGGCCCCAAATGTGAACATTATAGACAGCATAGCAATACAAATCTCCCAGGCTCACACAGTAGGACAACTACCAGGTTTGCAGATACTTTAAAGAATCAGAACACAGATACATTGCTCCAATCTTACTTGCCCAAACCACAGATAGCAATAGTGGTAATCTCATAAAAAGATTCATCAATATAGATGATTCACTGAAAAGACAAAGGTTACATGGACGTTATAGTTAGGCTCAGATTTCACTCAAACAAAACCAATGAAGTTACGCAGTTATAGTTACCTGAGATAACTATAACTTACACCCCTGCAATGCACTGCTTATGACCTCACAAATTACATCACTGATGACATCACTGATTTTTTTTTGTAACATTTTTATTGGCATTTATCATGTGCATCTACAGTCATGACCTTATATTTATCCATTTTGCTACAGAGTATCATATAATCCATGTACCAGTTCCATCCCACAGACTTCCATCTTAACATTTACTTTTACAGCACGTAAACTGATGACATCACTGATGAGATCCCAAATGACATCACTGATGACATCATCCAGTGATTGTGAGAGTTTTCTAAAGGTTTGTGTGTGTTAAACATATATACCAAGCTACCACAACATTTAAATTAGTATACGTTGTGTACTACTAATGAGTGATTCCTTTTTTAACAAAGTTTAAGTGAGTCTCTGTGTGACTGTGTGTATCTGTGTGTGAGTGGGTGTCTGAGTGACTGTACAGGTGTTTGAGTGTGTGTGTGAGTGGCTAAATGGGTGTATAAGTGAGTGTTTGATAGCTGTGTGAGTGACTTAGTGGTGGTGTGAGTGGCTGTATTGGTGAGTGAGTGGGTGTGTCAGTGGCTGTATAGGTTGGTGAGTGAGTGGGCATGTCAGTGACTGTATAGGTGACTGATTGGCTGTCTGAAGGGCTGTATGTTTGGTGACTGTTAGTGTGTGTGTTAGTTTGGTGAGTGAGTGGCTGTTTATGTGAGTGTTTGGTTAAGTGAGTTGGTGTGTGAGTGGCTGTATGGAAGAGTGAGTGTCTGTGGGATTGCCTATAAGTGGGAGTGAGTGGCTGTGTGAGTGGTTGTATGAATGTGTGAATCGGTATGTAAGTGGTGGTATGGGTGTGTGGGTGAGTGTGTGAATGGTTGTATGGGTGAGTGGGTGGTTCTGTTGAAAGGCTGTATGGGTGAGTAAATGGATGTGTGAGTGACTGTATAGGTGTATAGCTAGGTGTGTCTAGAGATGTATGGGTGTGTGGCTTGTGAGTGGCTATGTTGGTGAGTGACTGGTTGTATGATAAGGTTCAATAAGTGGGTGAGTGACTATGTGCGTGGCTCTATGGCAAAGAGAGTGGTTTTGTAAGTTCCTTTATGGATCTGTGAATGGGTATGTGAGTGGTTGTGTAAGGGGGCATATGAGAGGTTGTATGAGTGTGTGAATGGTTCTGTGGATGATGCGATCAGTAATGTCATTTGAGATGTCATCAGTGATGTCACTGACCATTTCATGAGTGATGTAATATGTGAGGTCATAAGCAGTGCATTGTGGGAGCATAACTTATAGTTAGCTCAGGTAACTACAATTGCGGAATATCACTGGCTTTGTACGAGTGAAATCTGAGCCTAACTATAACATCCATGTAACCTTTGTTTTTTTAGAGAATCCTTAAGGTTTTTGAAATTCTATTTCCTAACTATAACGTCCCTGTAACCTTTGGTTTGTTCAGTGAATTTCTAATGTTTTTGAAATTCTATTTACTACCTGTAACCTTTGAAAATTAGTGTGTGCAAGAGTCTTGTAACCTTTGGTTTTAAGGGCATTTCTATGTTTTTTTAACTGGTGGATGCATTTGCAGAGGAGTGGAGAAAGGGGGTGGGGCCTCCAACCAGCTCTATGGAATCCTGCTGTGTTGGACTTACTGGAGATAACACAAGGGTTTCTGGGACCCCAAGAACCCTCCGCATCCAAGAGGATGTCATCCCCTAACCAGCGGTGAGCCAGGAGGCGCATTTACACAGTGGTGGAGAAAGGGGGCATGGACTCCAAAGACCTCTCAGATATTCCGCAGTGTGGGACTTACTGCCGGTAACAGGAGAGCTTTTTGGCGCCAAGGGTACTTCATCCCCCAACCTGCACTGCATCAGGATGCGCGTTTTGCAGAGTGGTGCAGAAAGGGGGCATGGCCTCTGAAGTCCTTTCAGTAATCCCGCTGTTTTGGACTTACTGGAGGTAACAAGAGGGCTAGTTGGCCCCCAAAGACCCTCTGCAGCCAAGGGGACTTCATCCCCCAACCAATTGTACGCCAGGTGGCACGTTAGCAGAGTGGTGCTGAAAAGGGGCCAATTTGAGCCCCGGGGATTCCATCCCCCGGGGCCAGGCCTATTTTGCATCTGGGAGGTGAGCTGCGCGACTCCCCTCGCCGGGCCGATTTCAGCCCCTGGGACCCCATCCCCAGGAGCCCGGCCTTTTCTATTTTTTATACAAAAAAAGAAGTAAATGGAAGGGGGTCCACGTGGCCCCCCTCCCAGGCTGATCTCGGCCCTGGGGACCCCATACCCTGGGGCCGGCCTCACTTGTGGGTGTCCTGGCCCCACCCAGGGCACCCACTCACTAAGGAAGTGGACCGCCGAGGGAGCCTGAAGGTCCTTCCGGCTCCCCACCTCCTGCGGAAGCCGGCATTGCTTTGATACGGAGGGTGCTGCTAATATGCAGCTCCCTCTGTGACAAAGCAATTGTGCTCCGCTTTGAGCAAGCGAGAGCAAAATGCTCTCGCTTGCTCAAAGTGGAGCACAATTTGCTATATCTTGGCAGTAGTGGTAAAACTCCCACCAAGCCATAGCAAACAGCTATGTCCCAGGGGTGGGCACCCGGTGACATAGCAGGAGCCTGCCGTGGGGGTGGCAGTCCCCAGGGCCAACTTTGGCTCCAGGAGGGGTGCTGCATGGCCCTCTCCTTTCTTGTAATTTGCCCCCAGGGGTGGTGGTCCCCGGGGCGGCGTGGCCCCCGTTGAATTTTACTTAAGCTCCAGGAAGGTGGTGGTTCCCGGGGCTGCAGGGGGGCCACGTGGGCACACCCACAATTCAATTATTCATTGCCCCAGGGAGGAAGCAGTCCCTGGGGCTGCAGGGAGACACGTGGCCCCCAGCATTTCAACAATTCCTTGCCCCAGGGAGATGGTACTCCCCAGGGCTGCAGGGGGCCATGCAGCCCCCCACATACTATTACATATGCCCCAGAAACTAGGCCCACCTGGGGGCTTTTTAAAACACAAGTGCGGGAGCCCGTGCTTGTGTTTTTAAAACAATTACAGCGAATTTGTCATGACCTCTCTGTAACAATATGCATGTTACCACTGTGGGGTCCCAGAGCAACCTTAAAACCATGGCTTGGTGGCCAGGGTATTACTACCCTGCCCTCTTTTCTTTCTTTTCACTTTATTTTTTGGGGGGGTTCGATAAAGCGGAGTTGCAAGATGGTTGCCAGCACTTCCTGGTTGTGTAAATGTTTACTTCTTAAACTTCTCAAAAACTACTGAATGGATTTGCACCAAATAATAAAAAGTACAATCTGCATAACAACTTTCTGCCAAATTTGCTGTAAATTTGTCCAGTGGTTCAGGCTGTAGTCATGTTGACAGGTCCTATGGGAATTACAATAGGAAACACACCCTTCTTTTACCCCGTTTTTCTAAGACCCAACTTCATGATTCACCCCAAAACTTTCCATGTGCAACAAAATCACCAGACCACTTGTTTTGGAAAATGTTGTGAAGATTCATTAAACGACGCCAAAGTTACAGGCATGTTAAAAAATGCTTTTCCTATGGAAGCATGGTCATAACTACCTACTGGCGACCACCAGTAGGTAATAAAATACCTTTGTGTGAGTTATGAAATTGTTTGTGTGAGTTATGAAATTGTTTGTGTGAGTTATGAAATAACAGCCTTAGCCGTCAGTGCCCTTTGGTACCAAGGCACCAAGATCATTAATAGGCATCACAATAAAAACATGAATTAACACTCAAATATCAACTTAAAATACGTTTTGTAACTTCAATCACGTTGTCTCCAAACATCAATATGCCATCAACGTGCCATTTACATATACACACATTTTGCTAACAAATTACACTTTTTATTTTTGATAAATGAACCAAAAACCCCAGAACCGAGCTTCTCATTTTCAGGAATGAAACAATATTTTTGCTAGCTTTTCTTTTTTTTGACTATTTGTTTGCTACTTGTGGTAAAGACTGTCCTTTTGAGAGGTCCCATCACACTTATGGGTTTGCGTTTGAAGGTTTCAATTGTGGCACTATTCTTTAGTCTTGCCGTGCATGTGCTCTGTCCCTCCAACATGAGGTTAAATTGGCCATTCCAAGTTTTCCGCAAGGCCTTGGTAAGTTTGTACAATAGCACCTGAATTGTGGAATTTAAATGTCCCATGTGGGTTGCACTGTACATTTACATCGCCAATGCATATGACTGAAAAGGTATAACTGCAAGTATAGCCGTTGTGGCCTGGGTGCCTACAGCCTGAATTACTGCAATAACACGTGTAAAAAAAAGTGCTCTACCATGTAAAAAAAAAACTTTTACACAGTAGGTATGTCTTCCCAAAGTGTACCTTGTAGCCAATAAGGATGGGTGCTTAATGTAGAAACCTGGGACATGCCAAATGTTAAAGAAAAAAATGCCCGTACAGTGATGAACTACATAGACCTTCATTACGAGTGTCCGACTGGGAAGGTGGTTATTATTGCACCTTTTATAATCCAACACCAAGGGGATCGGAATTTAAAAAGTCCAATAATTATCACCTGTTACAAGTTGTGCCCTTTAAAATGGACATACCTGGAGGATTTTGGTGCTATGTAAATGTACTTGTACTTATATAGCACACAGCTACCCCGGTTCGGGGTTTCCCAGCACTGTACTCATACCGCTAGGGAACCCTTCCTGGCTTTTTCCCTGTGAAATGTCCACTCCCGGGCATCCCCAGGGTGAAGCCAGGCATCCCAGCGCTGTTGAGGCCGTTGTGGAGATTAAGCAAGCTATTGCCCAGAGTTGCAGCGTGGGACCCATGATTAGAATAGGCACTGAGGCGAGAATATCCGGTCCGCGGAATTTACAGCCCGAGACCCTGCCGTGACGGGAATCGAACCCTGGTCCTGGACCAGTGCTCTGCATCGAGGTCTGCCGCTCTAACCATTGAGCCACACTTCTCTATGAACACCAAAGTCCGCATGAACCGGTATTTACAGGTCATTTCCCCAGTTAAAATTTGGCAGGTTCCACCTGCTGAAATTTACATGGGGAAAATTGCAAGACATGTGCTAACTACCAAAAAACTTGCAATTTCGAGTCCTGTGCGAACTGTAATTTGCACAAGGATCGGAAAGGAATGGACCAACCCATAATGAGGCCCAAAGTGTTGTGTTTTTCTCAGTAGGTAAAAGACCATTCTACTATGGAGAAAACTATTTGTAATTAGAAATCTATTTTACAGTTTCAGGTAGGAAAGTACTAAAAACTTCATTCAATGTTCTATAAGTAGTTGGCAAAAATCTAATTTAACGATTAAGATATATTTGTAATATTATATTTGAGACATACCTTTAAAAAATATACTTTGTAGTCCCTAAAAGCTCCTGCAGTAATTGATTCAGTGATGCTGGGCTTTCCGTCTGATGAATCAATCAATTGATGGAGCGTAAATGTGAAAGGACGTTTGCCTCAATCAATTCTCGCTATCAAAAGAGATTTACGATAATTATTTCTTGATGAAAACATGTAAACTGTTTAAGTCGAAAGAAGCGAAATTTTATACTGCATTGTAAAAGCATGCAGAAGTGTTTGAAACATGGAAATGTGAAAATGTAAACAGAGAGAAACAATGATATTTACCTATGCATGTGATCACGTAATTTGTGAAAATGAAATCTAATTAAAGAGTGTGGTGACGATAACTTCTAAAATGTGTCAAAATGAAATAATGTCTGCATAATAAAGCACCTGAAATGATTAAAATGCTTGATTCAGAAATAATCCTTAGTATGTACACCTGCAACTTTCTATAAAGTTATGTGATAAAAATGTGTACTTCAGAATGACACGTTAAATATTTGTTTTGAAAATGATAAACATGGAAATGAACTTTTTGTAGTGCCTAATATTGACATATAACCTTTAAAAAAGAATAATAATTGAATTAATTAAGGAAGTCGAAATACAATTATAAATGTGTGTTTTATATTAATTATAACATGGTAATGATTCAGCGAACATTCATGTAGGCCTCAGATGCTTTTTTTTCTTTCTTCCTTGCTCAAAAGGCAGGATCTAGCTGAAGTAGTCACTTTAGACGCTGTGAGAACTTTTTGTGAAGTTTCTTTTCTGTATTTTACAACTATGGGCTCACTTTTGATTTAGCAACAGATTTGACGGAAATGTATCAATACTATTGCAAACCCAGAGAGAGTGCCTGGGAACGGACAGACTGTGAGTAAAGTGAAGTTTTGTTTACTTCTGAGGAAAGGATGGAAATATAATATAACTGGAATTTAATGGATATGCAAAAGGATTACTTAATGCTTCCGGATTTTTTTGTGAGGTATTGATCACACTATGAGCAGCCCATCGTGAACAACCAATGGAAACCATATGGGCCGATGGAAAAGATACTTTGTGGGTGTAAACTTTTGGAAGTATAATTGCCTTTGGAGGAGGAGTTGGGGCTGGCTGTCATGTTCCATTTTCCCTGCCTGGCATGCTGTCAGACTGACTTTGATTTTCCCTTAAATGCCAAACCTTCAAATTGAAAATTTCTGACTGTTCCGGAACCTGCACTTTGCCAGCTGGTAAAGTCGAGCAGGAAATAACCTTTCAGTTGAAGGGTTAACTGACCCCTTTCCTGTGGCATGCTGTGCTTCAGTTCTGACTTAATCAGATCTCTATCAAAGACGGACAATATAGCAATCATATTTGGTTCGTATGATCTAAACGCTGAGTCTTGATTGTCCCCATGTTCTCTCTCTTTTTCTAGGCAACCAGCAAATGTTTTATTGAATCTGTATTGTGCTGTGTCACTATTTGTACTAATTAACTGCTATTAAATCTGATTATGAAATGTAATTTCATGTTCTGACAATTCAAATTGAGGCTTTAGATAAATGTTTTCCATGAGAAATCATTATCGTATGTGTGGCATTCCTTGGACTTAAACTTTTTTTGTCTTAAGGTATGTAGCTTTGATGGCAACTGTGTATTGATGACGAAATAGGCATGTTTTTGGCATTTCTTTATTCCAGGTCCTAAGAAGGAAATTGGCTTACGTTCTCTAAATATTCAAGTACCTGTTAGCTCAAAAAAAGATCCATTGGAGGACCAAGGTTGGATAATTAGGATGATGATTACTTTGTAAAGTATGAAAGGTGATATGTTTATGGGCCCCGTTGGTGATGATGATTTGAAAAATTATAGTGAGATGACATTTGTTAAGCTTTCCGCTGCACCACATTCAATCAAGTGGCTTGTAAAGCACAACTACTCACCCTTAAAGGTCTCAAGGCTCTGGGGCGGGAAGGGGGGACGACGACTGCGGATCCATCAAACACATTGTGGTTCAGTCGAGAAGCCAGGTCTTGAGGTCCTTCCTGAATTGAGGCAGTGACAGTGATTGTCTGAGGTGGAGAGGCAGGGTGTTCCAGGTCTTTGCTGCGAGGTAGGAGAAGAATCTTTCTCCGGCATTGGTCTTGCAGATACATGGGACAGTGGCCAGGGCCAGTTGGATGGAGCAGAGGTCCCTGGTGGGTGCATGGAATGCAAGTATGCAGGTCCAGCGTTGTGTGGGGCTTTGTAGGCATTTGTGAGGAGATTGAAGGTGATTCTTTTGTTGACTGGGAGCCAGTGGAGGTCTCTCAGGTGGCGGGTGATGTGACTGCAGTGGAGATATTGAGAATAAGTCTGGCGGAGCCGTTCTGAATGTTCTGCACTTTCTTGAGGAGTTTCTGGGTGATGCCGGCATAGAGTGAATTGCCGTAGTTGAGTCTGCTGCTGATGAGTGTGTGGGTGACCGTCTTTCTGGACTCAGTAGGGATCCACTTGAAGATCTTTCAGAGCAGGTGTAATGTGTGGAAGCACGATGATGAGACAGCGCTGATCTGGTGGTACATGGTAAGCAAGGAGTCCAGGATGATGCTGAAGTTTTGAGCGTGTTCTGTGGGTGTGGTGGGGGATTCAAGATCTGCGGGCCACCAGGAGTCATCCCAGGCAGAAGGGGGGGGGGGGGGCCCAGGATAAGGACGTCAGCCTTTTCTGAGTTGAGCTTGATGGAGCTGTCCTTTATCTAGGTGGCGACAGCCTTCATCGCACTGTGGAAGTTGTTTTTGGTGACTGTGGGTTTGTTGGCGAGGGAGAGGATCAGCAGGGTGTTGTCAGCATAGGAGACAACTTTGCATCCATGGTTCCTAACGATGGCTGCAAGCGGGGCCATGTAGATTTTGAATTGTCATGGATGCTGGCGTTGTTGCTTCTTATACAGAGGGTGCGGTGGGAGACGGTGTCAAAGGCGGCTGAGAGGTCCAGGAGGATGAGCGCTGCAGTTTCCCCTCGGTCGAGGAGGGTGCGGACATCATCTGTAGTGGCTAGGAGGGTGGCCTCTGTGCTGTGGAAGCCAGAAAGGGAGAGGTCCAGGATGTGGTTCACTTCGATGAACTTCAAAAGTTGGGCGTTGATAGCCTTCTCGATGACCTGGGCTGGGAAGGGGAGCAGATAGATGGGTCTGAAATTCTTGAGGTCCTTCGGGTCAGCAGAGGGTTTCTTCAGCAAGGGGTTGATCTCTGTATGTTTCCTGTCTTCCGGAAAGGTGGCGGAGTTGCTGGAGCAGTTGATGGTGTGGCAGAGTCTGGGGGCAATGGAGGTGTGGTGCCAGCAGGGGTATGAGGGTGCTCCAGAGGGGATGCCCTTTGTGATCTTGAGGGTGTTGTCAGTGGTGAGGGGAGTCCAACTGAGCAGAGTCTGCTAGGGTCTGGTGTAATTGGGTGCGGTGGTTGCGGGTGAGGTGAGAGGGTCTTGGGTATCGAAGCTGCTGAAGCTGTCGTAGATCTCCTTAATCTTGTGGTGGAAGACGGTGCCACGGTTGTTGCAAAGGTCTTGGGAGGGGGCAAGTCTGCTGTCTATGTGCTGGGTTTGGCAAATTCTTTGACCACGGCAAAAAGTTCTTTGCTATTGAGTGCGTTGCCGTTGATCCCTTCTTGTAGGGTCACTTTCGTTGTTGTTCTAATGAGGTGGTGACGTGTGGTGACAGAGGTTTTGAAGCTGAGTGGTCTTCTGGGGTTTAATACTTAATAAGGCATGAACACTTCTTCTGCTAGTGAAGCAACAGGGCTGGTTCTGATTGCAGGAAGGTCAGGGAAGAGCAACTACCACTTCCTTTTCTGGGAATGTGCCCCTGGAAGTGGATAAAACCAGAGGCCAAATGAAGGCCCCAGGCTCAGACGTGGCTTTTGAGATGGCTATTACAAGAAGAGGGTTTATTAGATGAATCATGGGAGCTCTCTCAGAGCTCTGCTGCCAGTAGGAGGAAACCTGTCCCCATATCACGAGCAGGGGATATTTCCTCATTTTAGAACAGCTGGACCTTGGAAGGGATGAGTATCTCTCAAAAGGGAAGCCTGACTCTTGCCATGTTGGGCAAAGGTTAATGAGATAGTTTTCAAGCCAGCAATGCAGGAGGTACTACAAATGTGGCTCGCTGTTAGTCGGGATTCAGCAGAGACTGGATCAGGTAATTTTACCAATCCTGGCAAGTGAACTGAATAAAATGCCAACACACCACCAGCTCATCAGAACACCCCGGCCCTGGAGGCTTCATTAGAAGAAGAATCCTTTGACCTTCTTGTAAAGAGGCATGAAATGTCTCTTGCATTCCAAAGAAACCCAGAGACTCTACATGCTCCTTAAGGGTCAGTTGGCTGGCCTCCTTTACTGTCTCAAGGACAAAAATGTCAAAAGCTGGTCTTCTTGGCAATGCTTGGAGAGTAGGGGTGGGCCGCTAACTCTGCTCTGCCAGCAGAGTTTGTAGAGCTCCGCTTAGAAATGCGAAGTTTCGCAAAAACCTTCACCAACCGCCGGCGGAGCAGAGTTTACCCGCACGTTGGTGCCCACCCCTGCAATTAAGTTACCCCTTAGTCTAGTTCAAGCAATTCCCCTTTATCACAGATCGCACAGATGATAGACAGTTCATGCAAGATGGCTGAGCTGCGTGCAAGAGACAGCAGCAGTGGCGTTCCTGGAGAAGTGCGTTGAGAGGCATGGGTCACGCTGGGGATGGCTGTCAGTTGTGTGCATGCCGAGTGCCCTGGCTGAACCGCCCTGTGAATGTATCACCCAGGCCCGAGAGGCAAGCAGGAGTGTGGCAGCCTTGGCATAGGTAAGGCCTGTCCTGCCACCCCAAAACAGTTGTCATGCCCAGCACCCCGGGAAGCCCCACTGCACAACCGTGGCCTGCAGTACCTCTCATAGCACCAGCAGTAGGCAACACTCCCCACCCCACCACAATAGCATACATGTTCTATGCATAAATAAAACACACCTCACAATTATGTAACATGGTGGGTTATCTTATGGGCGATCCAAGGGCAAGCAACCATCTGGGCCGCCTGCCCGCCTGATGAGCCAAGCAGCACTGGGGCAAACCCCATCTGTGCTGTCCCTTCTGGTGATCCTCTTCCCGGATCATGGTCCCTTATTACTCACGCCCCTTTCAGGGCGGAGCGGAGCAAGGCAAGCCCACGGTTGTTCAGGCCCACAACCACCCGAAGGACTAACGGGGTGCCGACACAGTTTTCCAGGAACCTCCCATGAGGCTCCTGGGCTCTGGCACCCCCTATGGTGCTGCGCAGAGGTACCCTTCGGTACCCATTTGCTTCCAGATCGCCCTGTAACTCCGCCTGCAATGAAAAAGAACAACATTACAACATTCTATGCCTCCCCGCTGCTTCCACGCCGGGTAAGCGGTAGCGTGGGAGAAGGCGTGTCCAGGGCACAAAAGAGGAAGGCCAGTGGGTGTGGGAGGCCTATATACCCCGTTCCTCGTGCGCCAGAAAAGACACGCCCTGCGTGCCGCAGCACCCTGGCTGCCAGAGTAGGGGGACTCCTCCCCGAGGGGTCCCCACACCAAGAAGAGGGGGGTGGACTGGTGCCTTGCTGGCATTAGAGGCCCGCCCTACTTAGGGCACCCTGCGGGCGCCACAGGCAGCAGCATAGCACCAGCAGTAGGCAACACTCCCCACCCCACCACAATAGCATGCATGTTCTACGCATAAATAAAACACACCACACAATTTTTGTTTGGGTAAAAACTGTTCAACATCTGGGCCGCCTGTCCACCTGATGAGCCAAGCAGCACTGGGGCGAACTCCATCTGTGCTGCCCCTTCTGGTGATCCTCTTCCCAGATCACGATCCCTTATTACTCACGCCCCATTCAGGGCGGAGCGTAGCAAGGCAAGCCCCCGGTTGTTCAGGCCCACAACCACCCGAAGTACTAACGGGGCGCCGACACGGTTTTCCAGGAACTTCCCATGAGGCTCCTGGGCTCTGGCACCCCCTATGGTGCCGCGCAAAGGTACCCTTCGGTACCCATTTGCTTCCAGATCGCCCTGTAACTCCGCCACAGCTCTGAAGGCAGCCATCGTCGCCGCCAGATCCCCCCACCAAAACAGCTATAGTCTTGCCCGCTAACTCTCCTGTTTAGAGCCTCCTGCAAATCTAGATGAAAGAGAACATCCCTACTGGTTATCGATGCCCCATCTATATCCCAATAGCCCTAGGCGTTAGCTTGGATCAGCTAGTGTCTGATGAAACAAAAACGCCCTTTATGCCTGTGAAGTTGTGCCAAGCACTATTCACCTTACGCCGCAAAGTTCCACTGCGTCTCATTACTCAGCCCCGTCCCACTCTGGGCGGGACAGTTTCAGACACCCTGGTACACAATGCCCCACCTATTTGCTGATCACACTGGCAGCCGCCCATCTAGCACCGTGTGTGACTGGACACATGTGTCTCCCATCTCTGGGACAGCAGCTCACATGTTAGAAGACCTTTCCTACCCCTGCATGCCAGCTTAGGCTAAAAGGGCGAGTGGGATTATGCTTAACCCTGGCACGGTCCCTTTACTTGCTAAATCCATGCGCACAGGAATGCCCATAACAGGCGTATGAGACAATGAGCACGGCTGCCCTCCAGCACTTGCCCTGCATCCCTTATTCCTTATGGGAATTTCGATCACTCAGCTCCCTCTGGTGAAGCCCCCTAGACATACCCGCTCAGAGAATCTGTCTGATTCGGTACAGGGCGCACTGTTTGTAATCCAGTGCCTAACACTTGATGTGGGAGATGCCACACACTGCCTAGGTCATGGGAACCTTAAGGAGCACACCATTTTCCCCCGGGCGCACCGCTAAATGGGACTGGCTCCACCCAGCTGTAACGCTCCTATTGGTCTGAGTAAATGCGGCCCAGGATGACCCTTAAACAATCCGCGTAGTGTGCTGCCACAAACCGTATTGGTAAAAAGAACCTTAAGAAGCACACAGTTACCACCTGGGCGTACCCCTCAATGAGACTGGCTCCACACAGCTGTAGGCCAGAGAGACACAATAGTCAACCTATTTACTGGATTCTGCAACTTGGTACCCTACTGGTTGCAGCTCTGTGTTTATGTGAAGCGCGCGTGCCCCCGGGCATGAAGTCGCTGATAACCGGGTATGTTACCCACTCGCTGATGTATCGGTAACTGCCCTTATTTGGATAGAAGGAAAGCTGGATGATTCCTAAGGACTGTGGACTTAGTACTCCAATCCAATTTGACCCCAAAACTTGGGACAGGCCAAGAAAGAAGTAATCATGCCCGTCAAGGTACATCTACCCCAGCAATGACTATCAACATATTTGGGACACCGGTCGCAAAAGATGCCCCTTCTAGTCTCAGGTTCTAGCCCCTAGAAGGATACCAGGGAGTGGACAAGACTGTGAGAACCAGGGGGGACATACTGTGCAAAAACCTGCCCTTTCCTGAATATTGGTACGACAAAAGGTCTATGGTACCCTGTCGCCCTTTGGCACCAACGCAGTGTTAACCAAACTTTACTGCGCCACAGCACACTTGTTAGCTGACAACTACCACCACCCGCCTGCTGCCCTGGTTAAAGCGCGGGTGAATATGTCTTAACTGAAGCGACCTGATACTTGCCCTTGCCTGCAGACGAATGCCCACCCCGTGAACATGGTACCCGATTCTATAAGGTGCCCGCAGGTGTTCCACATGAAGGCCCTCGTAGCCAATTGCACAATGCAGTCATTATTTTGTAGTGCCTCTCTCTGCGTTGAAATTTCCTGAGAAAGTGTAAAATTATACTTTCCCACCATGGGGCAGGAAACCGGTGGCAAAGGCAGACTGTTAATTTGTGGCTTCTGACATTGCCGTTGGGTAACTGCTACAAAACCACAGTACACCTACAACACGCCAGTACCATTGGCTTTAACAATGCTTGTTAGTTGCATAAGATAACTGAAGTCACAATTCCGGCTTCGCTGGATAGCATATTGAACATGCTTCCATTCAGAACTGGTGGGACTGTCACCTTAACGTGTTGAACATTGCATGGATTGTCTCCCTACGATGAGTAGTAAGCTTAACCGCAATTGGGGCCATTCCACTAATCAATTTCCGCAACAGCCAGACAGGTCACCTGCACGTAAGCCAGGTACCGAAAGCGGGAGCCCTTTGGAAATGGAATAGCGGCGCACAATCCCCGCGTTGGAGACAAAATTGACCTCGTTGTTCTGCGAAAGAGGCACATGCGAAGACAAAACAACTATTCTTAGCAAAACAGAGCCTCTCCGTATCTTTTGCCTATATAGGGACAAAAGATGAACCATGATATTATCACTGACCAAGTCTGTGATGTCCTCTTCGCTACCTCTGGCATATTTCTCATAATTCGCCATATATGACTGACACCGCACTCTCAGCCTGTGCTTTGTGTGATCTTGGCCCACTTTGGTGTGACCAGAGCCCCATGAAGTATACTTGGGTTCTAGGCCGATAATGCACAAGTGCTAGGTGAGGAAGATGAAACCATACTTGCCGAGCCCCGGCCAGAACCGACAACCATTTTACCATTTGTCATCAGTAACACATTCATCAATAGGACATTGAGAAGGGCCACATGTATAACTCCTGATGGCCAAAGGACCTTGCTGGCCAAGCGGCGAAATCTTCGCTCAATGCAATAATACGAAACAGACTTCTCACGGCGCACTCCACCCAGGCGCCAAAGAGGACACCGAGGTTTACACCGAACATCCCAACTCCAAAGAAAAGGCACCACAAACCCAAACCCCTGCGCGAGTCACTCACCGAAGCACCTCTGAAGGATCCACCCATGGACAACGCCCCCTGCATGAAGCTTGAGTGCCACCTGAGAATAAAGTAGGCTGTGGTTCGTCAGACACTGCGCTTGACCATGCCCTGTAAAAGCCGTGTCCTTCCCAGACACCAATGCTGGCACTGAGCAGGGGTGCACATTCCTACTAACCTTACACAACTGCCACAGCTCCACCGATGCCGCGCCCGATATAACCATACACTGGCATGATGGACCAAGAGACCCGCCCCAGGCCCCTCAGTGCAGAGCCGACTCCGGGACCCAAAACTGGCTTGAAGTTCCCAAGTCGCCTGTATGGCGCCAGTGCCCCCATGCTGTCTCCAAACAAATGCAGCTACTGCATTGGCAGTCTGGCCGCGCTAGCGGCATCCCAAACCACCGCTGCCTGGCCACAAGCCCAAAACTGCCTCCACAAAGATGGAGGACTGTAAAGAAATCCCTTGGAGGCCATACCGGCAAGAGGCAGCGAAACAAGGAAACATGCTGGAGCGTGGGCAACCAGCTCCACGCCGGGGATCAGGCAGCGCTACCCGCTGTGACAATGAATCTTCGCCACAAGCTGCAGAAACAGTGCATCCTGCAATGGCGATTGCAGCAGCCTTCCTGAATGATTTAAACCTATGATGCATAAGGATGCTTTGACCACCTTTGGAATTGCCCACATTTAAGAATGATCCTATGATTTGGCGCCAACCAAGTACAATTTTCTTGTTATTCTTCTCAACCTGCGAGAGCAACACTAACACCAACGGTCGCACTACCGACCCACTGCGCTCCGCTTACTGCCCCCAGTATGCCTCCCTGCAAAACTTCACCATGCACCGCTTGGGCCATGTGTTCCACACTTACCACTTCACTAACAGCTTTATTGTGATCTAAGCAGAACCCACCAAATGCTTAGTGGTAGAGTCACATATTATTTATGTTAGAAATGGGATTTCTGGTTGGCTAAGGCGTGCGCCTAAGCCAGGCAGAAACCACCAATCTAGTCAGGGCAAGGAAGTTACACGCCAAAGATAACCCCTGCTCACCCCCTTGGTAGCTTGGCACGAGCAGTCAGGCTTATCCCAGAAGCAATGTGTAAAGCATTTGCGCACGCCCCCAGTGACAACATCCCAGGCCCACCACAAAAGAAACTCCACACAAGGTTATATAAAAGTAGCCTTTGTATTATCATAACACATTAGAATAGTACGCACATATTATACACTGTGCCAATTGGCACTGGGCTATATTTACAAGGGATTATTTACACCTGACAGGGCCCACTGGACCACTGTCAGTACCATCACGAAGTGAACTTAGTAAAGGTGGAATTTAGCATAAACATAGAACACAACCGGTACTACTGGTAATCACTGCACTTAGCATCAGCCTGTCACATCAACTACATTAGGCTCAGTCTCATATCAGGCGCCAACGCATTGTACGCCAACCTCCTCAGCATACCCCCATTATGCAATTATCTCAGAAGTCTAAACACATTACTCTAACCTCCTAAGCATAACTCTTCTTAGGGAATAACTCTCACTAGCATAAACCATTAGATGCGAACCAACCTCATAATCCTAGTGCACCCTTAGGGGTATCAACACAGGTGCGTAAATCAGTCTACATACATTACATTTCCTAGCACCCACAAATCACATCAGAAGTCTAACGCATTAGACACTAACATCTTAATCATAACTCACATTAGGCATAATCACAGGGACATAAATCACATTAGGGCCTGACGCCCTACACAACTCACAGTCCCCCCCTGGCCAACTGGCCATCTCAAACAGGGCTCAAATGCCCTAGGTCCCAAGAGTCAGGGTTGCTGCCTAGGCAGCGAAAGTCAAGGGTGCGCCACTGCGCCAACCTAAAGGTGGCAGCTGCTCACTACTTTCTGGGCAGCTGGAAAAGTGTGGGGCAAAGGAGAGCATCTGACTCCTGACTTCACAAGACCCCAAAAGAATGGTGCGCCTAAACGATGCAGCTGCCCACTACTTGCTGGGCAGCTGTAAATATTCAAATGTGGCCTGGGATTTCAGTAGCCCATTAAAACCAACGGGGCCAAACGTTGGAGCCACCTGGGCTCTAAAAAGCATCTGCTCCTCTGGAGCGCACTGGCTCCGTAAATAAATATGGCTGAGCGTTGGAGCCATCTGGGGCTCTAGAATAATAATGTCCCCCTGGAGCGCATGGGCTCCCGAGACAACTATGCGCAACTAAAGAAGAACTGGCCCTCTTAAAATGATTATGAAATTAACAAACCCCCGTGTCACTTAGGCGCGAGCGCACGCTGATGCTGCCGGTTCCACTCTCAGATAACCCCCGTGTCATCAATGCGTGAGTTACCTTAAAGCCTGTCAGTCTCCTGCAGAGGCCCTCCCGGCTCCCAAGGCCGTCCTTTCAACTTTGAGGGAGCGGGGAATCCTCGTTGTTACGTGAAGTCCCGCACTTCCTACCGCCTCTTCACAGTTCTTCTCAGTCGGGCCACTCAGTTGTTGGGGGTTGTTCCTTCTCCTTGTTCCGAGCCACAACACCAAGCCTCCCGGTCACTTGGAGACTCGCATCGCGGGAACCAATCCCAGCGCAGCCTGGGCGGTGACGCTATCGAGCGGGAACCAATCCCAGCGCGGCGCTGCCAGGCCAAGCCTCTGAGTCACTAGGAGGCTCGTACCGTGGGAACCAATCCCTGCGCGGCCTAGCGGTGACGCGACGGGAATCCCTGAGGACTGGGACCAATCCCAGCGCAGCTGATGCTGACGTAGGCGGGCCCAGCACTCGCAATGAAGCCCCCGGGCCAGCGGCGGTAATTTCCTCGATGCGGGGTAGGCTCCTGTTATTTTTACATAAAGTCCCTGGTGGGGTGGGCACCCGCTAGGGATATTCAGAACAACAAATATGCGGGGTGGGCACCCGCCATCAATTAACTTCAAGAGGCGGTCGTCACGCGGGGTGGGCTACCGCTTGAGTCCAGCATAGGCGGGGTGTGCTCCCAAAGAAAAACAGACAACAACGCGGTGTGGGCTCCCGCTCGAGTGCACACAAATGCGGGGGAATCCTCTACACCGGGACTCCCTGTTCCTCATGAGCAGCTCAGCGCTGCAGCCGCCAGGGCAAGGTCACCAGCCCTCGCCCCAAAAAGGGTTCCCAGGTGCAAAAGTCACAGGTCCAGGGCCAAAAATGGCACGCTCTTCCCAGCAATAAAGAGCAAAGCACCCCTTCAAAGTAGAGGCCAAGTTCAGGGGGGCACAAGGCTGGGCTGAGGCAGGCCAGCACACAGGGCCCTCCAGCAGGGAGGCAGTCTCTTGTGGCGGTTCCTCCTGGAGCCCAGCAGCAGCAGCCCCCAGCGTCAGGATCAGAGCAGCAGAGCCCAGACATGGGGTCACAGCCCCTTCTTATACACACATTTCCTTTGTCACCAACTGTAGGGCATGGGGAGAACCAGTTAAAACTGGTTCTGGAGCACTTTGTTTTGCTCAACCCCTCTCCCTATTCACAGGACAGGCTAGGGACATCAGCCGCACCACAGGAGGTGGAGCCAGCATTGTGTAGGGAAGGCACAGTCCTATTCAGGTCCCAGGTGCACTCCTCCCTCCCATCTACATGCAGGTCTCTCCATTCACCACCGGGCAGACTCACCCTGGCTCCTGCAATTCCCCAGTCCTCTCAGCTCCTGTCAATCACAAGCCAGACAGGCAATTCACATCACACAGCACACAGACATGCCAACTTCTAGAAGTGGCACTTCTCCACCAGTCACCATAAATCTGTGCACACCATTGCGCAGCATTTATTCTCACGAGTTCGCACATACCAAACTCGCCCCTGCACTCCTCTCACATCAGGAACTACCATGGACACACATATCCCCCATGCATTCCTATGGGAGGGCAGGCCAGTCTCACTACATGTAACACAGAGCGCACGCACTTTACACTGGGACACAGTGCTAAAGTGCCTAGAAGCCTAAAACTACTAACACTACATAGGGACCAAGGCTAAGATAAATGCAAAAGGTTTAGGGGTGAACCTGCTAAAAGGGCCAGGTCCAACAATTTACAGTAATATTAGTGAGCTGCTGCTGTGTTATCGTGATGAAAACACATCACCATCCCTGAATACTGCATGTAAACACCTTTAGGAATTGGAAGAGTGTGTCCGTTTTCTTAAAGTGGGCATGAAAGGGCTGGACTAATTCAAAGCTGTTCCAAACAGGGGCCCCCAAATAAGTTTCTACCAAGGGCACCTGAACTACCGCTTGTGCTGTAGTGCACTAGTATGCACTCCTGACCTCAAACATTCAAAATGGTGTGTTAAACGCACCAGAGCCCCCCACGCATCCTGAAGAAGGCTGTGCATTGGAGAAGGTTACACCTTCGTGACACTGGGCTGCCCAATGCCTTCAACCAGACCGTAGGACCACAGGACCATGCATGCAGTGTTAATATGAAATGCCCCCGGCATTAAAACCATGTGTAAGGAACCGGGAGATTTCTGGTCAAGCTAGCCCTAATCCTGCAAGGCAAGACCCAGCCCACAGCTGTGCCTAATTAACAACCCTCCCGCTTCAGACACAACGGAAAGACAACAAGAACCTCGTGCTCCATGCCTGTGCCCCCAGATTAACACCACACATAAAGAACCAATGGCCTGAGCGGGGGCATAGAGATAGTTATTGAACAGCCTCATTGCGGTTTTCACAGCGCTTTACATGACTGCATGCTGCATTACAGACGGTACCGGGAGATTACGAGAAGTCCCAGACTCAAACCCGGTTCTCCAGCGCCCCAGCATTAAGTCTACTGCCCTAGCCGTTAGTCCAAACAAACGAACAGTAACAGAACAGCAGTTTACATTCCACAAATCAGCTGAATATATGTATCCCAGTATAAAGTGAACTCAATCCAATCCCAAGGAACTAGGCCCTGGGTGAAATTCACGCTCCACTCACCCAGGCCCTGCTGTGGGGATAAAAAGAGAATAAGGCCCATTCCTGAACACTGCAAGCTCACTCCACCTGACCCCAGGCTCGCCTCCGCGGGAATGACAGGCCTTCTGTGGTACAAAGCTCGAATCCATGCCTAGCATGGTGTGCGGGCCGACTTGAATTGCTGTTTCTGTCATAGCTTATAGATTATGATACACGTAACATCATACCTACAACAAGTCTGCACTATTGGCTACGTCAATGGTTGTTAGTACAAAAGCTAAATAAGCAGTAACTAAGGCTTATATATAATAAATATTAAGTTGCTGCGACCGGACCCGCTAGCATCACCCGCCAGTCACCCTGGGTTACTCACTGGGGTGGGGGGGGGCGCACCACCCTCTGCCACCTCTAACACGCCCAGCCGGAAACGTGGATTCGACGGGAGCACCCGCTATGGTAGCGCAGAGAAGCGGGCTATAAGCAGCCAGCCGGGAGGAAGCAACCCTGCCCACAGATCCAGGATCCTCGGATGCAAGATGCGGTGACGCTCTTCCCGCAAGACCAACTACCTAGAGACGACGATGCAGGCACCCACAGGTAATCCTGCACCTGGCGGAGACCTGTGACGGCCAGGGGCGGCCCTTCCCGCCTAGGGGCAGTGACACGCTCGTTAAGGGGTTGGAGGCAGCGGGGCCGTGCGGAAACGGTAGTGCCTCAAATACCCAATTGGCCCAACCCGGACAAGGGCATGCACTTGGGCTTCTTCGCGTGAAACCAGTCACTCAAACTGGGGCATTTTCCAAAAAGCACACGGTAGAATAACAACGCACCCATAAATCACCCCCCCCAGGTGGAACGGGTCACGAGTGGGTGGAAGTCACGGTAAACAGGAAGAAATTAGACTACACCACTGTTAAGTAAACTCCTGCAGTCCAGGACACTACTCTCACTACTACGCCAGCAAACGTGCCCTGGACAGCCTTGGAACCGGCACCACCAGCATAAAGATGGTCGCCAGGAGGCAATAGGAAGCCCCCCAATGGGGAGGGGGGGAGTCTGGGCTCCCCCATAGCAATCATGGATGCAGACTCATGGCCCCTGCCGCTCCACCACTGTGTCACGCACGCGACATGTAACAATGCGTCCTGCCCAAGATCACGGGTGCAGGAGACGCTGCGCTCGGTGCCAGGCTCACCCACCCCCTCAGTTGGCAACTCAGACAGCACTTAAGCAGAGGGCAGCGAGCCACCCGCTACCCACTAAATTGTAAAACGGGGAAAACACTCTGAATTAACTGTTTGTACCACAGAACCAAAGACGGGCACATCCTTGTTGGGGCCACAGCACCCTCACCACGCTCCCAACACCTCAGGGGCTGACGAGGTCACCCCTACGTGCACCACCGAGGCAGAAGGTGTGAGGGTAACCCGCTCTGCCACATACCCACACACCATGCATTGCCTCAACACGAACGCGCCTCCAGCCACGACCAAGGATCAAAACACTGAACCCCAGGTTCACACCCCCGCATAACATAACACGCAACGGGACACAGCGCCTCACGGTCTGCAGCACACTCTGCCCCGACCGGGGAGGGGGACCTGAAAACCCGTTTGGATGTTCGCATGGACATTGGTACTACCCCTGCAATACCTACAGGAAAGGTGGCTGCAGGTCAATTAAAGCTAATAGCATGCCGGGACCATATCTGGGAGCTGCACTACCTACCCCTCCCCCCCCCCCCAGCAGACTGCACCCCAGGCAATGGCTGGGGTCAGTCGGCATGGACACCGAGGGGATATGAGTGGGGGGGCGATCAAACTACCGTGCGCAGCTCCTGGACCAGACGACCACATGTCCAGACTGTCCATGCAGCATTACCTCAATGACCCCGCGGGTGCCGGGAGGGACCAAGCATCGGGGAGGCGGAAGGTGCTCGTAAACTCCCTGGTTTGTGGGAAGACCCCCCAGACCTGCCAGGTCCGAGCTATTGCCAGGGACCGGGTCCCACCCGGGCCTTGGCCAGCATGGTGGTCCCCAAAGAGGGGGTGGTAGGGGAAGAAGCCATGCCCAGCACTCACCTTACTTCCAAACGCGCAGAAGGGCGACTCAAGGTACCGAGACAGCCGCACTCCAGACGATGGCTGGATGGCGTGGCTGGTGAACAGAGGACGGCATGTTCGGCGCGCAAAAGAGCATGCCTAAACAAGCACCATCTGCGTTATACCAGGACACATTCATTGGGGAGATAGCGAATTGCACAGAAACACGGGATGACAAGCCCAGGTTGCCGAGACTCGGACCCGGCTCCCCAGCCATAGGCTCCACCGTCCTCGCTGTCAGGCCACCTCCTTTCCCCCACAAATCATGCGTGCCACCACTGCAATGGTGAAGCAAAACAAACAATTCACCAATGCACACATTGCTCTCCCCAAGCCCTGCCATGGGAGGCCAATGTCACGCCCCAGGCCCTTTGCACTGGGGCAACAACCCGCAACCAGGCCGACAACGCGGCGGCAGCCGTGAACACACAACCGCACAGAAAACATTGAGGCCATGCCCGTTCCCCTGCCCCGAGTGTCCCCCATTCCGAGATGGACCGAGGCCTCACAAAACCAAACGAGCTCTAACAGAAACAATGGGAATTGAACACATAACCTCGAGAGTAAGGGTCTCAGACCATAACCATTAGGCTACAGTGCCTCTACCAAACGTGAGGCCCCTGCTCTGCCGCTCCCCCGTTCCCCCGATCCCGCACCACAACAGTGAGCCAGCTGGAGGCTGAACATGCCTCAAACTGTAGGGGGGGAGACCAGTCCGGCGAGTGCAAGGCTACTCTGCCAAACAGCGCACGTTCACCCCGGCATAGCCCCCAAACCTGACCCCAGCACACCACGAGGCAAGGGCTAGGGGAGGGGAGAACCCCGAGGAGCGCTCAACTCGCCAACAAGCCAAAAGAACTGCCCTGACTTACCGCACGAAAGCTGACTCCACCCACGGCATGACGCGATTCGGCCCCAGAGCCGACCTACACACCGTCGCAACCGCAGGGACAGCGTGACCAGGAGACAGCATGTCCAGGGCACAAAAGAGGAAGGCCAGTGGGTGGGGGAGGCCTATATACCCCCCATTCCTCGCTCCCCGGAAATGACGTGCCCTGCGTACCGCAGCACCTTGTCTGCCAGAGTAGGGGGACTCCTCCCTGAGGGGTCCCCACACCGAGAAGAGGGGGGGTGGGCTGGTGCCTTGCTAGCACTAGAGGCCTGCCCTCCTTAGGGCACCCTGCGGGCGCCTCGGGCAGCCGCATACCCACTGCTGCCTGCCTTTGCGTTACTGCGATTCCACGACATACAAGTGGGATTGTTGTGCAGCTGGTGCTGGCAGAGACTCACCCCGGGCATAGCGGCTCGCGACTCTCATCAAGGGCACAAGTAGGAGAGACAGGCAGGGTGCGTATGGGCGACTCACCGACAGGCCTTCAGATGCATCTCGCATGGTCTGCATATCCACGAAGAGCGCGAAGGTGAGAGGGTGGGTGGTTGCATTGTCATCATATCTCAACAGTTCAAAAAAAATGAATGCTTTATTAAAAGGACCTTTCACAAATATTAGTTTTCAGCGGTCATCCTGCCAAGATAAATAGGTTACTTTATTTCATTTGATATTCAGATGATATTAGCATGTTTAGATTTAAAAATGGCAGCCAATAACAGCGTCCCATGAAGAAGCCTGCTGTTGATTGACTGTTGATTGACGGGTTTTAATGAGGTATGTTCTTTTTTATGAGACACTTCTGTTTTTTTCTCTAAAAACAGACAATTTGCAGTCGCTGTGAAAAATAAACTATGCCATTCATCTGCAATGATTGCTCTAAATGTAAGTACAGTGTAACATGTCAAATTAAAACACAGCGTTTGTGCCTCCTCGCCTGACAGGCTGATGCTTTCTGCAACCTAAGCATTTGGCAGCCGCGGTGCAATACCATCCTGGTGAGTCCATTGTGTGGCATACAGGGTGAAGGTGTACCGTCCATCCCGCACATTGTCATGAGGAGTCATTATGACTCAGGAGTGCGTTGCTTCCTGTTGCTGACTGTAGTGCTCAGCTGAGGTGAGAGACAAGGTGCCGACCAGAGCGGAGCCTGCAGAGGAGACTCCGAGCGAAAGATGGAGGAGGGCAGCTCCAGCTGGCGGAGGCTGCAGCCTGCAGTACAGTGCACACCATCATTGGTAAGTGGGCTGCCGCTGCAGGAGCTTACAAGAGTGACATCCAGCTACAGAAGGTGGGGGAGTTTATGTTTGAGACCTTACTCTGCCTGCCCGCTGAACTCCCCTTAGCACGGCAGAGTCACTTAACGGAGCGATGCGGAGCGCGACTCCGCGAACGCCGCCCAGCCCTATGGGAGAGTCTTCATTGGTGGTATCATAACAACCTACTATCTCTAGCGGCAACAGCAGATGCCAGATTGTAATTAAGAGTCCAGTATTGCTCCAGATATGATATCCAGCAGGAAAGGAAAAAAACTGCATACCATAAAAAACTGAAAGCTGACCAGGCCAAGCACAGGGCAAAGAGCAAAACAACAAGCTGGAATTGGAGAAGGTGAGAAATTCACAGAGTCTAGTGAGTGAGTAATCAAGCAGCAACAATTGTGAAGCAACTGGACTCAAAAATGGACTGCCCTTTTATAGTACAGACGTAATCAGAAAAGTGGTTTGGTCATATTGGATTGGGAATTGTAAGAAATTGTGGTTATTGGTTGGGGGGGGCAACCGCAATCCTTGTCAGGGTGAACCACAAAAGTCACTAAATTAACCTGAGCTTGAGCTCCTGGTAGCTTGGCACAAAGCGGACATGCTTACCTTAGAGGCAAAGAGTAAAGTATTTATGAAGCACACAAACAGCAATAAAGTAAAAACACAACACAAGAAAAATTCCAAACCAATTTAGAAAAATAGAGTAAATTTGAATAAATAAAATGATACCAGAATGACAAAAATCCATTCTGAACCGGTGATATGCAGTTTCAAAGTTTTAAGTAGATATAGCGCCTAAAAGCACAAACACCACTCGCGGTCATCTGGTTGTGCCAGATCATGGGGAAAGTCACAAGTGCAGGCCGAAAGTAATGGAGTGCGGGACGGATGCAGGGAACGGGTTAGTCCGACTGAAAAAGTTACCTTCTTAAAGTCCGGTGTGGGGAATCATTTGCAGTAGAGGAGGACGTAAGGAGCAGGGAGAGTGTCATGGACGGTCATTGTTGTAGAACAAAGATCCCGCCAGGCATTGCAGACGGTCATTGCTTTACATTGGCGGTCACCGCGGGCTGTTGATGCTGGAGCACGAAGTGCAGATCTCGCATTGCTGGTCGTCTCTGGCAGTCATATAAACATGAAGAGTCAGGTTCACCGGAGCTTCGTGTTGCCGGTCTTCATGGGCAGCAGAGTCCCAGCACAAATAGGCTCCTTCATGGTCATAAAGAGCCCAAAACGTCAGGATTTCCCCTTTGTTCTTAGGAGGAGCTCAACTGATGCCAGCCATGGGGGCGTGGCTTGGTGGCCGACGGGCATGGACGCGTGAGCGACGAGCTCCGCATCCAGCCCAGCTAAAATCCTGAGAAGCGTGGTGCCCCGGCGCTCCGGAGCTCCTGGAGGGCTTCCCCCGCCTGGTCTGTGCCCCTGGAGCGGACCGATATCCAGGATCGCGGCGCCGAGGGCTGGCGCCGTGACTACAAACGCGGCAGAAGAGGGTGGCTGCCGGCCATCTTGAGCGGCCTGTGAGTGGACGGGCAGCCGCGGCCCACAGTGCGCTGGAGGCCGCCCGGAAGTGCGGTGAATCCGGCTGGCGATTCCGGAAGTGCCGGTCGTGCACTGTAGGACAACGGAGTGAGGCAGAGACTACCCGCAGCGGGAAGATCGGCGCTGAGGGTCCCTAGCCGGAACTAGCAGCGGAGGCTGCACAGCGGTGGAGCGGCGCTCTGGAGGAAGGAGCTGGGCTTGCAGTGGGGGCGACGGCCCTGGCGCCGGGGCGGAGACGGTGGACCCGGCGTAGCTGGTAGGCGGACGGGGCCACGAGGGAGACGGCTGGTCCTGCGGGAGATATTGCGGTGCAGAGCTGACTAACCCGGGGCGACAGGCCTGAGGGGCCGATTTCAGGACGGATCCCCGACCCGGCAGAGACGACGGCCGCTGGTGTGCGGTGGGGGCCTGGCACTTCGAGGTGCCCCACGGAGGGCGGCGGGGACACCCCGGTGACGAAATTGACCAGAGACAGTGCGGAGAGGGTCCCTGCGGCAGACGAGGGGCACGTTGGGCCCGGGTGCTGGCCGCTGCTCCGGGGAGTAGGCCTTGAGGCGGACTGTGAGCATCAGGCTCCGAAGTATGGGCAAACCGCGTCCCAAGCTGGGAGGGAACCCAGCAGATCCGGCGGGGGACACTGTCGCTGGTCGAGATGGCGGAACGGTTGCGGACACCGCGGTGGGCCTCCAGCAACGGCAGCTGGATCAAATCCTGCAGGCCATAGCGGACACGAAATCGGCGTTGCAGGCTGACATTGCCCAAGTATTCACGGATCTGGGGCCGCTTCGGGCGGACCACAGGAAGCTGATGGATAGGGTCAAGCACACGGAGGACAGGTTGGACTTGGTAGCCCCGGCCCAGAAGGTGACGGAGGGCCAGACGGCGGATCTCCTGCGGAGGGTCTTGGTTCTGGAAAAGAGGGCCGAGGACGCTGAAGGGCGTAACCGCCGCAATAACATTCGAGTGGTGGGGCTGCCTGAAAAGATTGAAGGGGGAGACATGCTGTCCTTTCTGGAGACCTGGCTGCAGGAGGTGGTGGCGCCCGAGGGGCTCACGCGGTTTTACACCTTGGAGAGGGTGCATAGGTGCCTGCTCGTCCCCCGGATCCGGGCCGTCCGCCCCGGCCGGTGGTGGCCCGACTGCTGCACTACAGGGACAGAGACATCATTCTTCAGAAGGCTCGGACGCTGGGCCCTTACCAGGTGCAGAACGTTCCGGTTTCCATTTACCCGGACTACCCCATGGAGGTCCAACGCAGGCGCTCCTCCTTCCAGGCGGTGAAGAAGGCACTGCGGGACGAGGGGCTGCAGTACTCCTTGTTGTTCCCGGCCCGCCTCCGAGTGGTACTGGACGGTGCGACATCCTTCTTTACTGACCCCGCAGCGGCCTGGAGTTGGCTGGAATCGGCCCGGACCCGCGCGGCGGCGCATACGGATGGAGAGAGACCGCCGGGAGTGCTGGCAAAGCCCCGTCGCAGCAGACGTACTAAAGCACGGCAGGCGGGAGTCCGATCGCCTGGTGCATCCCAGACGGTGTTGGAGCGGCGGGCTGCTCTGCGAGCGGTCTCTGAGATCTCGGGGGCGGTGGCCTCCCAGCCCAGCGAAGATTCGGGCTCCCGGAAAGGCACTGAGGACTCCCACTCTGATGGCGCTGAAGGGGAGGCGGAGTTGCTACCTGATGTTACCCCTGGGACTGCTGATGAGTTGCTGGACGCTTGAAGGTTTGGGGCGCTCTCGGGCCATGGTCCGGAGGACACGGGCAGTGTGGAACTGGTGTGTTTTGAAAGTGAGGCCGGGCTGGGCTTCGCGGGGGCCGGGGAGGGACTGTTACAGGATGGGGCTCTGCGGCTGGTCGTGAGGGGCCTGGAGGGGAGAGTGGGGGGGCCTGAAAGGAGCGGAGCGCTGGGGGTGGATTGGTTGAGACTGGGCATGGATGCTTTGATGAGGACTATCGTCAAGCCCGTCTGGCGGAGAGCCACCACCTCAACCTCACGGACATATTGAGACTCTGGTGGCTACCAGAGAGTTTGGTTGCTGTTTGGGGTAGTATTTGGATGGGTAACTGTGGTTTAGCACCTGTTCTGGGGAGGGGAGGGAGATCAGGGAGTTGGGTAGTTGCGGGGTTTATGGGGCTTGTCAGTGTGCCTCGGAGGGCCCGAAAAGGGTGGTTGGTTCAGAGATGGGATGGGGACCTCACCTGAATTGCGATTTATGACTTGGAATGTGAGGGGGCTCACCTCTATAGTGAAGAGATATAAAGTCCATGCGTACTTAGTGCGGAGAGGGGTCCAGGTAGCCTTCCTCCAAGAAACCCACTTAGACAAAGAAGAGGGGAAGGCGTTGCATAGGCGCTGGCGGGGTCAATTGTACTACACAACTTTCTCGAAGTTTGCCCGAGGTGCCCTGATTTGGGTAAGGGCGGGGGTCCCTTTCCAGCCTTTGATGACGTTAGTAGACCCGGAGGGCAGGTTTGTAGCAGTGCAGGGGCGGTTGGACGGGAGGGATATGGCTTTGTGTAGTGTGTATGCCCCTAATGTAGACCAGGCCGCGTTCTTTTCCAGACTGTCGGTTCAGCTGGCGGCGTATTTGACGGGGGCGGTGGTGTTGGGTGGGGATTTTAATTCAGTGATGGATGTTGAGCTGGACAGGTCCCACCCGCCCCTTGCACAGTCGGTGGTTTGTCGGGTGGCCAAAAGTAGACGGGCCTGGCAGGATACTTGGGGCTTGGTGGACACATGGCGTACCCATCACCCGCTAGACAGGGATTATTCATTCTACTCGGCCCCTCACGAGTTGCACGTCCGATTGGATAGCATATTATGTTCACCGGATGTTCAGCCCTTGATGCGGCATAGTGAATATTTAGCCAAGACCATCTCGGACCATAACCCCTGCGTGGGGATGCTGCAATGGTCCAGGCAGAGGCAGGCGATTCCTACTTGGCGCCTTAACCCCTTGCTGCTGGAGGACCCGGTGTTCCGGGCTGTGATTAGTGACTGCATAGAACAGTTCTTTGGGCATAATTCGGGGACAGCGGCGAGCCGGGCGACGGAATGGGACGCGTTTAAGGCGGTTGTCCGGGGGGTTTGCATATCGTCCACGGCCGGGGTGCGGAAGACCTTGTTAAAGGAGGTGGACGGTGCGGAGGCTCAGTTGCGGATGGTGGAGCGTACACATCAGGAAGGGGACGGCGAGGTGGCTGTGGTTGTAGAGGCGCGGGAGAGCGTGGCGGTCCGAATGGAGCAGCTTCATTGTTACAACCATAAAAGTTATCTTGTGCGAGCGCACGCGGAAAGGGATAAGGTGGGATCCCTCCTGGCGTGGTTGGCGAACCCGGCGGCGCGCGGTGACCCAATACTCTCCCTGTTAGAAGAAGGGGGGGTGCCGGTCTATTCCCAGGTGGGGATCAATAAGCGGTTCGCCAGTTATTATGCTGGGTTGTATGATAGTACTATGGAACGGGAACCTGAAGGCCTTGCTGACTTTTTGTTGGAGGCCCGACTGCCTCGACTGGACCCGGAGACCGGGAAAGACCTGGGGGCGCTATATCGCTGAGTGAGATTCGAGGGGCAATTAGGCACATGGCCCGTCGAAAAACCCCGGGGGCGGATGGGTTGCCCGTCGAGTTTTATGCGGCCTACCCGGATCTGCTGGCACAGCAGCTGCAGGTCCTGTATAGCGAGGCACGGAGATTGGGGCAGTTGCCCGCCTCCGCTTGGGAGGCGATCGTGATACCCTTGCTGAAACCCGGTGGGGAGGCAGGTGCGCGTACAGCATACCGCCCGCTCTCTATGCTGACGGTGGACTACAAAATTCTGAGCAGAATATTGGCGTCGCGCCTCCTGACCCATATGACCGCCTTAGTTCACCCGGATCAGGCGGGCTTTATTCCTCGGCGTAGGATGGCCACCTCTATTCGGCGGCTGCTGCGGGTGATGGAGCTGGACCAGGATGCATACCCAGAGGCCTGCACGCTGTCGGTCGACATAGAAAAGGCCTTTGATAGTGTGGAATGGCCATATTTGTACCAAGTGCTGCGGGAGTTTGGCTTGGAGGAGGACTTTGTATGTTGGACCACCTTGCTATATAGCGGTGCCACGGCCCGGGTGAAGACGGGGGCTACTATATCGGCCCCCTACCGCTTGCGGAGGGGGACGAGGCAGGGCTGCTCCCTTTCCCCCTTGTTGTTCGCTCTGGCGGTTGAGCCACTGGCGGCTCACGCCCGACGGGGATGTGCCTATACCGGAGTCTCCCTGAGGGGGGACGCCCACTATATATCCCTGTATGCAGACGACCTGCTGATGTTTTTGAGGGACGCGACGGACGCGTTAGGCGGAGCGGTCGCCCTGTTGGAGGAGTTCGGTCGCCTGTCCGGGCTGAAGGTCAATTGGGGTAAGACATGTTTATTCCCGTTGTCACAGGGCGGCAGGACACCGCAGGCGGGGGGTCGGATCCGGTGGGAAGGAAGCTGTTTGCGTTACCTGGGGGTTAACATTTATCATACCCAGGCCGATTTGTTGGAGGGGAATGTTGGCAGGGCCCTTCGTGGTTTGCGGGGTAGTATGGGGTTTTGGAGCACACTCCCGCTCTCGTGTGCCGGGAGGGTGGCGTTGCTGAAAATGGTGGCATTGCCACGCCTCCTTTGTTTTTTCCGCACACTTCCTATATGGATCCCGGCGTCGTATTTCGCGCAGCTACGAGCTCTTTCGACGGGCTTCATTTGGGGTCCGGGAAGGCGGCGGGTGGCGCTGACCATGTTGCGGCGGCCAAGAGCGGAGGGGGGCCTGGCAGCCCCCGATTTTGAATGGTACTATTTGGCGGCCCAGCTTCAGTGGCTCACGCAGGCGGTGGCCCGGGAGTACAGAGGCCCGGAGGGCCCGCAGGACAGGGTGATCCCACGGCATGTGCTGGCCTTTATAGTCCTCCAGCAACGACTAGACCTGACTCAGCTGACCCTGGAGGAGCGTACCCTCCGGCAGTGCTGGAATAGGTTTCAGGGGAGGGCAGCCATAGTCCGCCCGTACGCCCCGGAGATCCCCCTAGGGATGTGTACGGCACTCCCACATGGGGGTGATTGGTCCGGGCTAGCGAATTGGGAGGAGCTGGGAGTGCAGATGGTAGGGGACCAATTCCGTGAAGGTGTGCTGTTGCCCTTCCAGGACTTGCAGGACGCCTACGGGCTGGTGCGGAGGGCCTGGAAGGGAACGAGGAACGCACGGTTTCAGTTAGTCCAGTTTTTCAGGTTACATAGGGCGTATCTGACGCCGGCCAAGGTCTTGCAATATTTCGGAGGGGCACACTCTCCGTGTCCGCGGTGTGGGGGAGAGGGGCGGATTTTCGCCACATGTTTTGGGCCTGTTCACAGTTGGGTGACTATTGGGCTGAGGTAGTGGACTGCTTGAATCAGGTGACGGGCCGCTCTATTGCCCCGAGATGGGGGCTTGCTTGTTGCTTTGGTTTCCCCACACCCGTCGCACGAAGGTCACTAGCAAGTTCTATGATTTGGGGTTGATAATGGCCAAGAGAGAATTGACCATGCACTGGAAGTCCCGGGGGGGGCCTAGCTTTTTGCGGTGGAGGGCAGCGTTAGTGAGATGGGCGGGGGCGGAGGGTACGCTCCGTGTGCAGTTGGCTTTTCGGAGAGACGATGAGAAAGCACTAGCGACGGCCAGGGCATGGGCGTTGTTGGTGGAACTCCAGGGGCTGATATCTGAGGTAGGGGAAGGAGGGAGCACGTCGGATAGGCAAGAGGCGGGGGGGACTGGGGAGTGAGATGGGAATGGAGGCGGTCCCTGGACACATACAAGAGGCCTGGACAAGAGGGAAGGTCTGCTTGCTCAGGGAGGGGTTGAGCACCCGTACATAATTTACTTGGAAGGGGGGGCACATCGGGGGAGAGGTAGGAGATGGGGGCGCACTGACATGGGGGTGGGGAGGGGAGGGAACGAGTTGGGGTTGGGAGGGACGGTACTTCTCTTGGACACGGGGAATCGCTGAGTAATGAACAGTACTCCTGGGGGGGGATGGGGAAGTTGGAAAGAACATTGAATTGTTGATTTGGAAAACAATAAAAATGTTTCAACAAAAAAAACGGATGCCAGCCAAGGGGTCCAGGACCTGGTCAGGCACCTCTTGTGGATCAGGAACTCACTCCAGCAGAGGCAAGCAGGGCTCAGGCAGGTCTATTTGCAGGTCCAGGCAAGTACAGTGAATAAGGTCAACTGGGAAGCTGCAGGAAGGCCTCTGGAGCTTGTTGTGTTCCTGTAGCATAGACAGGATGTGAGCAAACTACCCCTTGGAGTCACTCAGGTTACCCTGGCGTAAAGGTAAGCAGGTCCAAACGTCCTTCTTAGAGAGCAAGGTAGTCCTCTGGTAGCAGCAGGGCATTCCTTCTTCTGTAATGTCCACAGGTCCTGGAGTGTACTGATGAGAGGCTCAGGAGGTCCATTAGTTGTATCTGGTACCTGCCTCTGTGGTTGGGTGGACACCCTGGCCCACCCCAACATCTGGTTCTGGCATGCTCTTGCCTTCCGCTGTCAGGTCTCCAAGAAGTCTGGGGTGACAAAAGACAAGGCAGACATAGTGTCATTCCTTTGTGTGTGCAGGAAATAAAGCACTTTGAAATGTAAGTAGGGCTGGGTACACCCCTTCCTGTGATCCTGCCAGGAGGGCCCATCCTGTACTCACCCAAGCCAACATTGTATTACTGTCTGGAAGCAATGCAGAAACCCCAACAGAGGAGCAACTCACACAGATGTGACCCAGAAGGCACAAATGGTTAAGATGAGAAAATGCCAGCTATCTAAATGTGCCATTTTCAGAATTGTGACTTAAAATCAGAGTTTACCACTAAAGAGGGTTTTACCTTACAATTAATTTGAGTGTGAACAGTATTTTTCTATCTCCTCCCAATCAAACGTTATCACTTATTAAATGTAATAAGGTATCCCAGTGTTAGTCAATGGGAGAGATAGGCCTTACAACAGTGAAAAACGAATTTAGAATTTTTTCACTACCAGGACATGTATAACCTAAGTACACACGTCCAGTATCCTGGACACAAAATTGCGCATGACAGCACAAGTCAATGCAGTTATCTCCACCTGCTTCCACCTGCTGAAGATGCTGAGAAAAATCTTCAAGTGGCTGCCAGAAAACACCAAGACAACAGACACACAAGCTTGCATAACAAGCAGACTGGACCACTGCTACACTTCTATGCCGGAATTAACAAACAGCTCCTCAACAGACTCCAAACCATCCATTACGCTACAGCAAGACTTGTTTACGACTTACTTCGACAAACCCACAACACTCTACATCTCAAGGAACTCAAATGCCCTCCCCATACACTAATGCTCTCACTTTAAACTCCTCACACATACCTACAAGGCTCCACACAACATAGGCCCTGCATACCTCAACACACCCACTTCCCGCAAACCTTCAGGTACCTCGACTTTACTGATCTCATACTCGTGCACATCCCCCGCATACACAAGGACAGAGCAGGCGGTCATGCCTTCTCACATACCGCCTCAAAGGCTTAGATCATCCTCCCCCACCACATCAGGTCCTTTGTGTCACTCCTTTAATTCTGCAAGACATGGCTCTTCGATTAACTACAGGCAAGCCCCCGCCTACCCACCAGCAGGCGCCTAGATACCCTCATGGGTGATTAGCGCGCTAAAACAAATCTACGCAGCATAGCAAAGCACGTGTCCGCTTTTCTAAATACAATGCACTTTGGCCTATGAGCTTTTAGGACCTACTGTAGGGGTGAGAAGGTTTAAGCCTGGTAAAAGGTTTATTTTGCCAGGTTGAAATGGTAGTTTAAAAGTGCACTACAGGTTGCTTTGGCAGACTTAAGACTAGTTTAAAAGGCTACTTTAGTGGGGCACAATAAGTACTGCTGGCCCAATAGCAGCATCTAATTTGCAGGTCCTGGGTACATGTAGTACCATGGACTAGGTACTTATGTATGTATGTATGTAGGGAATTTGTAAAGCGCTGGAATCACCCTCGCAGAGGTATCTCCGCGCTACCATAGAAAACAGAGCAGACTGACATAGATTACCTTAAACTAAATAATTCCGTCTTCAGGAGTTTTTTGAAACGCGTGAAGCTAGAGCATTTTCGGAGCTCTTCTGGTAGGGAATTCCAGTATTTTGGGGCCAGGGAAGCAACTGTTTTACCTCCAGATCGAATTTTCTTGAAGCGCGGGACCACCACCAGCCCTTTGCTATCTGATCTAAGACACCGATTCGGGAGATACGGTTTAAATTTATATGCCATAGAACTCGGGCATTTGCCAAAAACTGCTCTAAGGGCAAAGCAGCAGAGCTTGAATGTTATTCTTTGACGAATCGGAAGCCAATGAAGCGACTTCAGTAATGGCCCTGAGGTGGTACGAGGTAGTTTACTAAGGACTAAACGTGCGGCCACATTTTGAACGATCTGTAATCTGCTAAGAAGGGCCTCATTCGCAGATGCCAGTAGGGCATTACAATAGTCAAGGCGGCCAATAATCAGAGCCTGAACTAGGGTTCTACGTACTGCGAGGGGCAGCCAAATGAACACTCTACGCAGCAGACTCAAGGTGCGATAGCAGGTCCCAACGGTGGTCATTATTTGATCTTTCATTGATAGCAGTGCATCCAACTGGACTCCTAGATTTTTTGCCACCAAGGTAGGCGAGGGAGCGGGGCCTAGCACCGTCGGCCACCATGCAGGCGACCTGGAGATGCGCGCAGGGCCAAAGAACAAGATTTCAGTTTTGGTTGCATTTAGCTGCAAGAAATGATCAGTCATCCAGTCAGCTATGGCAGACATGCCTTCCGCAAAACGCTGATCGACTGACTCCATATCCTTATCAAAGGATAGGAGTAATTGAATATCATCTGCGTAGGAAAATGGCTTGAAGCCATATTTTCTGATGACTTTAGCAAGGGGGACCACATAAATATTGAATAAGGTTGGGCTCAAACAAGGGCCCTGGGGCACCCCCTTGCTAAGCTTCAAAGTTTGTGAGCGGAATGTGCCCAGATTGACAGTTTGCGTGCGCTGGCCCAGAAAACTATCAAGCCATTTAAGCGCCAGCTCTTGCAGACCGGTCTCTCTCAGTCGAAGTATCAATTGCTGATGAGAGACCGTGTCAGAGGCTGCGGTTAGGTCCAACAGGACCAGCATCACACCTTTATTTTCATCCAAGGCCATTTTAATATAGTCCGTAACCCCAATGAGGGTTGTCTCCGTTGAGTAGTTGGATCTAAATCCAGACTGTGACTGGTCAAGAATGCCGTTAGTCTCAAGGTAATCCGTTAACTAAGTGTTGACATGGCTCTCCACCATCTTACCCATTAAAGGAAGAAGCGAGATGGGGCGGTAGTTGGAGAGCACTTCAGCGGACACCTGATCTTTCTTCTTAATGGGTATTACCTGAGCAGCCTTCCAGTCTAAAGGTACGCTACCTTCATAAAGTGATGAGTTTAAGATCTCAGAAATGGGGGCTGCCAGAGAAGGGGCTAAAAGAGCGAACTTATGTGCAGGCATAATATCCAAGGGAGAGCCAGATTTAGCCTTTTTAACATGGCTTCCACTTGTGAAACATCAATATGTTTAAACTGTTTCAAACCGTCTCCTGAGTCCAATCTCAATCCTTATTTGGAGTTGACAGGTAACCCCTGGTCCATTTATTGGGGAAATTGTTTATAGATCAAATTGATTTTGTCGTCAAAATATATGGCTAGACTATCACAAAGCCCTTGTGAAGGGGTGCTCAACTGTACACATGCAGTAGGATGGATAAAGGTTTTAAGAATTTTATAAAGATCTTTTGATGAATTGCCTGCCTGGTCCAGTTTGGTTATAAAATGGTCTTTACGTGCCTTTTTTAGGTTTTTATGATAGTTGGTAAGGGCCAGTTTGTATCTTGATCAAAAAAGTAGGAGGGTGAAGGCAACATTTTGGGAGAATATCACACTAAGGATAAAAGTGTTTAACAGGAATGAGTACTGAACAATATTTAAAAAAATAATGTAACAAAATGAAATTCCACAGAATATACGACACCTTGAGAAGGTATATGTAATCTTGAATAAAATATTGTGGAATTATATTGAAAGACATGGTTATTTAAATCTTACGGCATGAGGCATGCTGGGAAAACAGCTTGCAGGAAGAATGAATGAATACGCATTTATATAGCGCATGGCTACCAAAAGGCATCCCAGCGCTTACTCTTGGCACCTCGTTCAACAGGCACAACTCAGCGGAAAAGGAAGGTCTTCAACTGTTTCCTAAAACTAAAGTAATTGGAATCCAAGCGAATGTGCTCAGGCAAGCGATTCCATAGCATAGCAACATTGTACGAAAATAGATGACCTCCGGAGCGAGCTCACTTGATCATAGGCACTCTGAGCAAAAATGTATGCTCAGATCGCAACATCCTATTGGGAACATAGAGTTGGACCAACGACTGAAACAAAGGCGATCCCTTCCCAGCAATGGCCTTATGAAACTATAAGAAACTTACCCACAATCCTTAGCGCAACATGAATAAGACACTACAGAAACTAAATGGCCTGGGGATGTTATCACGTCCTGAGTAGAATAAAGAAGAAATGCGTCCATGTGCCCGCGGAAGAGAGGCACTGTGGCGTGTGTTCCCGAATGCGGCCTGCAGAAGAGGAGTGCTTCGAAACCCGCATGGCTCTATATGGCAAGGAAAGACCCTTACAAAAAAGGGCTTTGACAGTGCACAATGAGGATTAGCTGCATAGCATGACCTAAAGCTAGGCCCTGCACCTGACTGGTTGTACATCCATTTGCTTTTGGACATGGACTTCAGCTGTGTGCGGCAGAGGTGGCCACATGGCCTGACCTGCAGCCAGACCATGCATGAACTCCCATGAATCTAAGGGTCCCAGGTGATCACTTTACTATGAATGGCCTTCAGCCATGCATAGTAGGACTTGGTTGTAGGCCTGATCTGTGCCCCATTGTCAGTGAGGCCAAGGCATACATCCAACCCACTATGCCTGGTCATTGTGGCTGTGTTCAAGCACCTGTGCATCCAACTCCCTATGTGCAATGACTTTTTTTATGCAACTGAGTAGCACATGTTCCCTCCTCCATACCTGAAACATGCTTCTAGTGCCTCATCTTTGCTGTCTGATTTTTTCTCCACTTTGATTTTGAGACATTGTCAAAAGTAGTGAATTCAACATGGCAAGGAAATACACAACCTAGTTACCAACCAGTTACACCCAGGGGCAGCTCGGCGGAGGAGCACCGCCCAAGGAGAATTAAAATGATAATAACACAATGTTATAATCATCTTAGTTTTAGTACGGAGCCAGGTTACGGCGAGGCGAGGCTTAGCTGTCTGTCGTCAGAGGAAGAAGGAGTGGTTGGTGCACCATAAGTACGTATGACGGTTTGGCCGGTCGTCTTGGGCCGGCCATACAGACATGCACACTTAACGTTTCTCCACCTGGCTGTGTTGCACAGCCGGTTGGAGAACAGTCCCAAGCTGCCATGCACTGTCTGAGTGGCAAACCATGCAGCTCAGGCCAATCATGACGCTGCTGTCGTGCTGGTGATCGCAGCATCGTGATTGGCTTAGGGGAGTCTGGGAGACTGTGTTCTGCTGGGAGGAACAGAAGAGGACGTAGGAGATGTGGCGGCCGGCGACTAAGTCATCTTTTCTTTTTTTCTAGCCCCGGGCCTCACCACTACTGTTCCCTAGTAGCTGCCACTTGTCACACCTCTCAATACATTAAAATGTGATTGACAGAATCTTTATTGATTCAATATTGCAAAATCAATATACAAGACAACAGTAAAAAGTAACACTTCAAAGCCCACCCAATGCCTTTTTAAAATGTAAATATTTCCAATGATACTAAAGCACAAAAAGGCCCTATTCTGCTGAAACCTGCTCTCCAATTCCGTACAGTAGTTTTCGCTGTAGTGAAAAACAATAATTCCGATGGGAGATAGAAAGAAAATTGCTTCATTTTTACTAGCCAGACTTAGCTGGATGAACCAAGAGTCATTTGGTAAAGGTTGGTCAAGTGGCACCAAGTTGATTAGCAAGGCAAAAAAGTAATTTTCAATGGAAAGTGCATACATTTATATATAAACCATAACGTAACCGTAACGAGGAGCACGTTGGTGCGATAACAGAGCCAGCACTCTCCGAATTACAAATGTTCTGTCTTTTTCGCACAATTTGCAAAAGACCGCCAACAACAAAGGAGTGTTGCTTAGTGTTGCTTTGTTTTAAAGTGTTCAAAGTTCCCGCTGAGGCGTTTCACAATTTATAGAAAGCTGAATGATGCCATGCAAAATATATACATAAAACGTGAAATATACAATGCTTTTATTTAAACTTCATTTTAATGATTTATTCTTTATATGTATTTAAACATTGAATTTTGTCTCAACATTACTAGGAATGTGTTTATACACAATATGTGAGATGCTATTTTTAGATGTACAAGAGGCTATTTGAATCTGAACGAATGACTAAAATGTGTTGTCTCATTCTATGAGAGAGGAAGTAAAGTGCACTTTAAATGTTGTAACTAAACAAGGCGCCTCTGTTTGTAAGCAAGCCTGCACGGCAGCTGAAACACGTCAGCAGGAGCAAGAGAGTACTTTAAAATAAAGCGACACTGAGCAACACCCCCTTCTCATTGGCAGTCTTTTGCAAAGTGTGCAAAAAAGACAGAACATCTATTTATTCACTGAAAAAAATAACAGGTTTCAGGGATGTTATAATTAGAAATTAGCAATTAAAAAACCTTTGAAATTCACTGAAAAAAACATAGGTTTCAGGGACGTTATCGTTAGAAATTAGCATTTAAAAAACCTTAGAAATTCACTGAAACAAACACAGGTTTCAGGGACGTTATAGTTAGTTGGACATTTCACTCGTACAAAACCAGAGAAATTCGGCCACTATAGCACTATAGTTAGTTCAGCTGACTATAACTCGCTCCCCCGCAATGTACTGCTGATGACATATTACATCATTCATGACATGGAAAGTGACATCACTGATGACATCTCAAATGAAATCACTGATGACATCATCCAGTGACTGTGCGTTTCTGAAAAGTTTAAGTATGTTTTATATATATATATGTATATATATATATATATATATATATATATATATATATATATGCCAAGGTGTATTTGTGAGTAAGCGGGTGTATAAATGTTTGAATGGATGATTTACTAGTTGTGTGACTCTGTATAAGTGAGTGATTAAACGTGTCTTAGTGAATGCATGGGTTTGTGACTAAACTGTGTAAATGTCTGTATCAGTCTGTCAGTTGGTGTGTAAGCAGTTGCATGTGTTGGTGAGTAGCTAAATGAGTGTCTATATGGGTTATTGATTGGTTGTCTGAGTATCTGAATGGGTTCCCGAGTGTCTGTGTGAGTGGGTGGGGGTGTGACTCCATGCCTGGATGTGTGAATGGGTTCAAGAGTGCATCTGTGAAGGGCCATATGGGTGGGTTAGTGTGTGTATGGGTGTGTTGGTTAGTACATCAATGTCTCAGTTGGACATGTGTGAGTAACTACATATGTGAAAGGCAGTATATGTGAGTGTTGGAGTATATAAAGGACTATATATGAGAGTGAGTGATTGTGAGAGTGGCTGTATGGATGAGTGTGTGGTTGTATCAGTGATTGTATAAGAGAGTAAGTATGTGTTAGTATCTGTAGGAATAAGTGAGGTGTTGTGTTTATAACTCTATGAGTGAGTAAATGGAAGTGTGGTTGATTTTTTGCCTGACTGACTAGGTGTGTGACTAACTCTATGGGTGAGTGCAATGTGTGAGTGTCTGTATAGGTATATGAGTACATATGATAGTGCTGTATTGATGAGTGACTGCATGTATGAGTGACTGTATGGGTGAAAAAGTGGATGTGTGTGTAGACCTAGGAATCAGTGAGTGAGTATGTAGTAACTGGTGTTGGTGTGTCTATGGTTTGGAAAATGGTAGTCTATATTTTAGAGTGGGTGTATCAAAGGTTATATTAGGGTGTGAGGAGATGAATCAGATTATCACGTGGATGATGTCATCAGTGATGTCATCAGTGATGTCATTTGAGATGTCATCAGTGATGTCATCAGTGATGTCACTGACCATGTCATGAATGACGTAATATGGGACGTCATCAGCAGTGCATTGCGGGGGCGTGAGTTATAGTTAGCTGAACTAATTATAACGGACACATTTCTCTGGTTTTGCACGAGTGAAATGTCCAACTAACTATAACGTCCCTGAAACCTGTGTTTTTTTCAGTGAATTTCTACGGTTTTTTAAATACTAATTTCTAACTATAACGTCCCTGAAACATATGGTTTTTTCAGTGAATTTCAAAGGTTTTTAATTGCTAATTTCTAACTATAATGTCCCTAAAACCTGTGGTGTTTTCAGTGAATTTCAAAGGTTTTTTAAATGCTAATTTCTAACTATAACGTCACTGAAACCTGTGGTTTTTTCAGTAAATTTCAAAGGTTTTTTAAATGCTAATTACTAACTTTAAAGTGCCTGGAACCTGTGGTTTTTTTCAGTGAATTTCAAAGGTTTTTTAAATGCTAATTTCTAACTATAACATCCCTGAAACCTATGATTTTTTCAGTCAATTTCAAAGTACTTTTGTCCTATTCATCATTAAAACTCTTTTCAAAGTTTACCACTATGTACAATAGAATAAACCAAAAAAACTGTTATTTAATGTATTTCACAAATTACACGATTACTTTTTAAAGAGTACAACATAATTTAACATTTACATAACATTTTATTTTCCCTTATTTGCTGTTTTCAGATTCCACTTAACTTCACTGTACGCAGTGATGTCAATGAGATTCATCATGAAACAGAGGGGGTAAAAAAAAAACTAGATTTAAAAAAAAAACAAATCACTGCACAACATTATTTTCAATACCTTTACCAATATGTTTTCCTCCTTTCAATTTTTTTCATTTCATGCTTCTTCTGAAAGAGATATTTTATTTAACTCAACAACATTTTTAAAATGTACACAAATTCACATCCCATACAATATACAGAATAAATATGTGAACAATTTCATTGCAACGTAATTTTTCCAAAAGCAGTACCAATCAGCACAAATATGTCCCAACAGTAGTTATGATTAGTAATTGTTTCCAGTGCTCTGTACTTTCTCTTTACATTTTCCCACTAGGCCGAATAATGTATTCAAAAGTTTGGCTTATAAAATATCCAATATGAGTTTGTTAAAGCATATTTGCATCTTCCCAATAGGCCGAATGATGGTGCCGCCAATCTCGGATGGCTGGTGTGTGTGTGTTGAGATCAATGTCGAGTCAATTCCACAAATCACCTTGTGTAAAAAACACCAGGATGTGGATGTGAACAACACGGCTTCTGCTGGAAGGGGTCCGGTTGGGGAGAGCAGGACAGAGCTACAATGGAGGGGGGGGGTGGGAGGGGGCAGGGAGAAAGAGTTCAAAAAATAAGTATGTATTACTAAAAGCATCCGGTCTCTTATGCCAAAAAGGACACATCAACTCAAGAACTGGTAAAAAGATACCCCATAAAAGTATACATTTTATAGAGGATTTTTATGGCATAACAATAATTCTAGGCTAAAACCAGGTATATTTCAAATTGCTTCAGAAAACTGAGAGAGTATTATTTACATGTGTATTGAGCGCAGTCCTGTGAACAATGTAATATACTCTACTAATGCTTATCCATCCCATGGGTTGGAATCCATAATTCACTTAGATTATATAATTTCAGCGAATTATGAAAAATAACTAGGGGTGGGCGGAACTCACAGAATTTCACTCTGCAAAGTTCTGCGGAGTAACACAACTCTGTGAGATTCCGCAGAGTTCTACCAATTGGCAGAAATAGGCACTTTGCACTTCTCACAGTGATTTTGCACCAATAGTGTGTTTCGCAGTACGCCAGTGGTCGCAACTACTCTAGTTGCTTTTGATGCAGCTCGGGTAGATTTTCTACTCACGTGGCAGCTTTCTGACTGTGAATGGTTGCAACCGCCAGTGTTAGAAAATTCTCACAGGATGTCCTCCTAGCTATAGGAAGCCACGCTAAGGAATGCCAAATCTCGATCACGCTCGCCACCTTACCATTCTAGAGCCATGTGCAAGAGAAAATTTCACCAATCTGCAATTGGCGGAATTTGGCCAGAACTCGCGGAGTAAACAAAATTCCACCAATTCTGCGGGCGAAACGAAAAATTCCACCCACCCCTAAAAATAACTCCTTGGTATGACATTGTCATCATATACAGGTTTTGAGGCCACCTTGCAATTAGAATGGCCGAACATGCAGTGCATCTGATGTAGTTATACATATGTTTATCCTGCCCCCTCCGCTGTAACTCGGCCTACTGTGGGCTGCAGATATCCGCAGACAGGACCCACTTCACGTTTAATTTCAGCTCAGCCTGCAGCTACTGCCAGCTCCTTTTCATATTCTACCAATTCCCACATCTCCGAGCTCTTTGATACCCAGATTTACTTAGCACCGCTCATTAAATGCACTTCCAGTCCTCCCCCTTTAATATTGTGCTTCCACCTGTCTGCCCGGCACCCTATTCTGAATGGCCCCATGTACAATGAAGCAAGGGGCTGAGAACGCGCCCCAGGTCAGGCAGACTGCCCTGCCGTCCTCATGTCCTCAAACTTGCGGATCCTCCAAGGCGCACATAGTGGTGGAGCACCGAAAGATCAGCGACCCTCAGATGTACACACGGGGCACTACACCGGAAGTAAACAGGCCCTCAAAGGCGCATATACTCTCAAAGGGGCGGACCATCATGATGCGCGTGAGACAGAGCATAAGTGGGGCACGGGGGCTTCAAAGCCTGCAGACCCCGAGAGGTGCTAGCGGGGGTAGAGCGCAGGAAGTGCACCGACCATCGGATGTATGCCTGGGGCAGTACACAGCAAGTAAACAGACCCTCAAATATATCTATATCCTCAAAGGTGCAGACTTTGAGAGATCCTCGTGGGCATGCCATAAAATGTGAACAATAATTATTCCAAACAAAAGGTTCAGAATGTACAATTCAAAAACAAATATCCAAAAGCAATAAAAACATGAATTTATATGAGCAAAACAGGAAAAAGAAAAAGAAAAAGAAAAAAAAGAAAAAAGAAGGAGACCCTAATAGAAAAACATACAAAATGTATTCAATAAAACAGCTCAGTGTGTTAAGCTGGTACATATAACATAAGAACATATACATGACCAGACAAGTGGCAGACAAGGAGATGAGTACATAACAAGGGAGTTTACACACTTTTTCATAAAACTCCAATAGACAAAAAAGTGTGTCCTCCAATAGTTGCGGCCACAATAGCGTCGACGGCGTTTCGACCTTTGGTGTTAATCCATGATCATCTTCAGGACGAAAAATATACTGAGCACCCTAAACAAGTAATCTAAAATTACAAACAATTGCATTACATCATAAACAAAAAAGGGCCAAAGAAACAGTATTCTTTTACAAAAGAGGAAAAAGAAAAAACAGGGGAAAGAAAAGAAAAAGGGGCAAGAATTTGAAAGATTTTTAAGAAAAGAAAAGAAACCTTCAACCAAACCAAATTAAGAATTGTTAGTGAAGAACCACCAGTGCAATAAGAATGATTATACTAGCGGTACAAAAATTATATATAGTAACCGACTAAAAACCAATGTGCAGTCAGTTCCTGCCACCCGTTAACTTCAGGACTTCAAAAGAGACTTACTTCTGTTTTCAACAGATTAGATGCCACTGTCAGTTTACTTCAGCGGCCACAATTTCAGAAGCCACTTGAAATGTTAGGCAATCATCGGGGTCACTTCCACAACCACAATTTGAAGAGCCGATCATAAATGTTCATAAATTCAGGGGGTCATGGAGCGAGCAAATCGTCCTCAACTTTTCCCCTATTAAATCAGGCTAAGCAGCAAAGGAAAAGGGAAGGAGGGGGAGGGGAAGCGGGGGGTGGGGGGGTGGGGGGGGAGAAAGGGAAAGGGAAGAGAGAGGTAAGGAATAAAAGGGGAAGGGAAAGAAAGGGGTAGATTTATTTAATATCTAGGCCAACTAAGTATCCAGCTTTGGATGCATATGCAATCGTTCCTAGTGCAAAAAGCGTCATCCTGATATTAAAGATGACAAAAAAAGTTTTATTGCAAAATTATGTGTGGCGATACAAGACAGAAATCTGCCTAGAATGCAAAATCTTGCCGTAATGTATCAATCAGACAAGTCAACCACGCCTCCCTACTTCTTGCTGAATAAGCTGTGCAAGGGTTCGCGCCCACCTCACTGGCAACATACGGCATATTCAAAGTTACGGATGCTGAAGAACCACATCTCGATTAGGTCAAACGAACACGGGCGCTTCCCGGGACTTAAAACACCCAGCAAATCACATATTCAATGTTGTGAATGCATACCAGTTGTATCAAAAACCCAGTACACAAACAACCACGGGCGCTTACCGGGACTTAAACACCACACGGCACGATAAATCACAAGACCAGTAGCAGCAGTTTCTGAGCGTCAGATTGTCTCCGTCGAGTTTAAAGACGCCGAGAAGGGCTATAAAGATGGAAAAAGGACTTCACATTGCCCACAGTTGAAACTCAGCGCCATATTGAGACAGGCAAAATCACAATAAACATAAGTGATATTGTGATGCTAGATATCAGTAATTATGCATCCTTAGAACCCATTATCAACTTCAAGTCGCACGGATCCAAGGGCAGTGTTTTTAAATGAATATTTTTCGAATCGAACCTCATTAAATGTTGTTTAATTTTTCAGGATTGCTCCGCAAATAAAGTGCCGCCTTGCGGCAACTACAAGGTCCCACTTATAAATGCCGAGCTCAAGTGCTAACCAATTATATCACCGCTACAAAGAACAGTAATCAAAAGTGGTCGTGCTGAATAGAAAGGGAAGAGGATTATAAAGGAAGGAAAGTCCACGACTACTCTTTAAGCCCCAGCACCAGACAGGAATAGAAACTGAATTTTAATACCACCACGAAAAATTGAAAAACAAATAAAAGAATATTAAAGATAAATTGTCATCCAATCATTTCACAAATTATTGTCATATATAATACAACAAAGTGACAATAAGTACTCACAGTGCCGCAAATTTGACTGTAGCATTACATATAGACAAAAGGGACTCCTTCCTATGACAATACATTATTATATAAAGGCAGAGCATTATGATCTCAATAATGCAAGATTATTTCATTACATTTTAATACATATATTTGTACTGATGGCAGTATGTTATTGCAATGTCATACATAATTATCAACCGCCTTCAATGCATTTAATGGAAAAAATGGAAAAATCCCAACAAACTAGTTTCATGGGGCAAAATGTTGGCATCTCGAACTTCTAACAATCAAACAGTATTTCTCAACATACATAATCAACAGTATCTCGGCAGGGAAAGCTGATAGAAGTACCTCCTACCCCACAACAAGAGAATGGCATTCCTCCAGAGTGTTGAGACCCTGGTGTATACTGTTGCAACGAAAAATCCAACGACATTCACTTTTATTTAAGATGTTAGTAATACTGCCTCCTCTCAAGGGGGCATGTATTACCTCAATGACTTGCCAACGAATGTCAGTGGGGGCGTGATCAAATTCCAAAAAATGTGCCACCAGAGGTGCATTCTCGGTTTTACATCTTATTCGGCTCTTATGCTGACCCAGGCGTATCTTTATCTTCTGGGTCGTTTGGCCAATATAGATGAGGTCACAAGGACACCACACCGCATATATTACATTCTGAGTATTGCAGTTTGAATGTTCTCGTAGGTCATGACAAATATTACCATGAATGAACTGTTTCGTGTTCAAGCTGGAATCGCACATGACACAACCACCGCACTTGTAGTGTCCCACAATTCTGTTTAGGCCCCACATAGTTGTCAAGCTGGGAGTTTTTTCAGAAGGCAAAGCTGCCCTAACCAAATGATCCCGTAAATTTTTTCCTCTTTTAAAGGAAAAAAGGGGATCCTCATTAGTAATGCCAGTAGATTTGACTAAAGGCCAATGTTTGCGAATAATGGCCGAAATATGATTGCTCTGGGTGCCAAAGGTAGTAACACTTGGAATTCGATTCATCTGTTTTCTGGTTTTGGGTGTAAGCAAAAATTTGCGTTGATTATACCACGCTCTTTTCATTGAACGCTTTACCAATTTGTGTGGGTAACCACGTTGTCGCAATTTCTCTGCAAGTTTGCCTGCTTCTATAAAGTAGTCCCTTTTAAAAAAACAATTTCTGCGTATACGGAGAAATTGCCCGAAGGGCAAACCATCCCTCAAACCTCGAGGATGGTTACTTGAATATTCAAGCAAGGTGTTGCGAGCCGTGGGTTTGGTAAAGAGTCTAGTTGTCAGTCCTCCCTCATGAGGGAAAATAGTTAGATCTAAAAAATCAATGTGAGTCTTACTAGATTGAGAATTAAATTTAAGATCAGAAGAGCAAGAATTTAACCAACTGAAAAAAACTGTCAAATCCGTGCAAGTCCCAGTCCAAACAAAGAAAATATCATCAATATAGCGTCGCCAATGGCGAACGCTACTATGAAAAGGATTATGTCTGTAGTCGTAAATAAAACGTTGTTCAAAGTCGTCAACAAATAAAATGGCAAAATTGGGGGCATAAGAAGCCCCCATAGAAGTACCTTTAATCTGTAAATAAAAACGTCCATCAAACTCAAAATAGTTCTTAGTCAAGGAAATTGTCAACAAATCAATGATAAATTCAGTTGGTACTACCATCGGGGCGGGACGCGTTTCAAGAATCTTCCTAATTACCTCAATTCCTTGTGTCTGAGGGATGTTGGTGTATAAGGACTCAATGTCCAAACACACCAACATCTCAGACTCCGGGCAGAAAGTCATTGTTTCAAGTTGCACGATAATATCGCTACTATCGCGCACATAGCTAGTAGTGCTCATCGCCAGATCCTTAATGAAAACATCTATATATTTACAAAGAGGTTCCAAAACCGACCCACAGCCAGAGACTATGGGTCAGCCAGGAGGGCTTTCCATACTCTTGTGCACCTTTGGTAGGGTATATAATAGAGGAATCTGAGGGTTCTTTGAATTCAAAAAGAGAAATTCTTTATTGCTAAGAAACCCTGCCGATGTGGCATCAGTAGTCACATTTAAGATTAATTTCTGGATTTCAGCAAGAGGATTATTTCTAAGTATCCGATAATGATCAGCATTATCAAGTTGTCTTTTAATCTCACATTTGTATTTGTCAACGGACTGAACAATAATACCCCCACCCTTATCTGCACTTTTTATAATAAGGTCATCATTGTGTTTCAGTGTTTTAAGTGCTTGGCGTTCAGGCAAAGAAATGTTGTAAGGTATGTATTCAAATTTTTTTTATTTTTTTATACAAGTCAGTAACCTCTTGTAATACCATAGTTTCAAAGGCCAACAATTGCACAGTCATTTTATTTGTAGGGGGACTAAAAGTTGACAACGGTCTCAATCCAGAGGGATTAAAATAATCCTTAGTCGTGTTATTCAGGAAAAAAGTCTTCAAACGCAATTTCCGAAAAAATTGCAAAAGTTCCATTTGTACTTCAAAAAGAGAGGATTTCTCGGTGGGCACAAAACTGAGTCCCTTACTTAAAAGGGAAATCTCATCACTAGACAAAAGATGACTTGATAAATTGAAAATAGGAATGGATACGGTGTTCTCAAAGGAACTTGGTGAGGAGGCATCCACAAAATCAAAGTCGACCTGACTGTTAATTACTGGGGAGGACCCCATTGATAAAATTTGCGACGGGTCTGTCGTTCCCCGGGTTGGAAGTTCCAGCGTGATTGAGGGGGTGGCATACCCCTCCCTCGAGCCCTCCCTCCTTTTATTTACGACTACAGACATAATCCTTTTCATAGTAGCGTTCGCCATTGGCGACGCTATATTGATGATATTTTCTTTGTTTGGACTGGGACTTGCACGGATTTGACTGTTTTTTTGAGTTGGTTAAATTCTTGCTCTTCTGATCTTAAATTTACTTCTCAATCTAGTAAGACTCACATTGATTTTTTAGATCTAACTATTTTCCCTCATGAGGGAGGACTGACAACTAGACTCTTTACCAAACCCACGGCTCGCAACACCTTGCTTGAATATTCAAGTAACCATCCTCGAGGCTTGAGGGATGGTTTGCCCTTCGGGCAATTTCTCCGTATACGCAGAAATAGTTTTTTTAAAAGTGACTACTTTATAGAAGCAGGCAAACTTGCAGAGAAATTGCGACAACGTGGTTACCCACGCAAATTGGCAAAGCGTTCAATGAAAAGAGCGTGGTATAATCAACGCGAATTTTTGCTTACACCCAAAACCAGAAAACAGATGAATCGAATTCCATGTGTTACTACCTTTGGCACCCAGAGCAATCATATTTCGACCATTATTCGCAAACATTGGCCTTTAGTCAAATCTACTGGCATTACTAATGAGGATCCCCTTTTTTCCTTTAAAAGAGGAAAAAATTAACGGGATCATTTGGTTAGGGCAGCTTTGCCTTCTGAAAAAACTCCCAGCTTGACAACTATGTGGGGCCTAAACAGAATTGTGGGACACTACAAGTGCGGTGGTTGTGTCATGTGGGATTCCAGCTTGAACACGAAACAGTTCATTCATGGTAATATTTGTCATGACCTACGAGAACATTCAAACTGCAATACTCAGAATGTAATATATGCGGTGTGGTGTCCTTGTGACCTCATCTATATTGGCCAAACGACCCAGAAGATAAAGATACGCCTGGGTCAGCATAAGAGCCGAATAAGATGTAAAACCGAGAATGCACCTCTGGTGGCACATTTTTTGGAATTTAATCACGCCCCCACTGACATTCGTTGGCAAGTCATTGAGGTAATACATGCCCCCTTGAGAGGAGGCAGTATTACTAACATCTTAAATAAAAGTGAATGTCGTTGGATTTTTCGTTGCAACAGTATACACCAGGGTCTCAACACTCTGGAGGAATGCCATTCTCTTGTTGTGGGGTAGGATGTACTTCTATCAGCTTTCCCTGCCGAGATACTGTTGATTATGTATGTTGAGAAATACTGTTTGAACGTTAGAAGTTCGAGATGCCAACATTTTGCCCCATGAAACTAGTTTGTTGGGATTTTTCCATTTTTTCCATTAAATGCATTGAAGGCGGTTGATAATTATGTATGACATTGCAATAACATACTGCCATCAGTACAAATATATGTATTAAAATGTAATGAAATAATCTTGCATTATTGAGATCATAATGCTCTGCCTTTATATAATAATGTATTGTCATAGGAAGGAATCCCTTTTGTCTATATGTAATGCTACAGTCAAATTTGCGGCACTGTGAGTACTTATTGTCACTTTGTTGTATTATATATGACAATAATTTGTGAAATGATTGGATGACAATTTATCTTTAATATTCTTTTATTTGTTTTTCAATTTTTGGTGGTGGTATTAAAATTCAGTTTCTATTCCTGTCTGGTGCTGGGGCTTAAAGAGTAGTCGTGGACTTTCCTTCCGGTATAATCCTCTTCCCTTTCTATTCAGCACGACCACTTTTGATAACTGTTCTTTGTAGCGGTGGTATAATTGGTTAGCACTTGAGCTCGGCATTTATAATTTGGAGTTTGTAGCTGCCGTAAGGCGGCACTTTATTTGCGGAGCAATCCTAAAAAATTAAACAACATTTAATGAGGTTCGATTCGAAAAATATTCATTTAAAATACACTGCCCTTGGATCCGTGCGACTTGAAGTTGATAATGGGTTCTAAGGATGCATAATTACTGATATCTAGCATCACGATATCACTTATGTTTATTGTGATTTTGCCTGTCTCAATATGGCGCTGAGTTTCAACTGTGGGCAATGTGAAGTCCTTTTTCCATCTTTATAGCCCTTCTCTGCGTCTTTAAACTCGACGGAGACAATCTGACGCTCAGAAACTGCTGCTACTGGTCTTGTGATTTATCGTGCCGTGTGGTGTTTAAGTCCCGGTAAGCGCCCGTGGTTGTTTGTGTACTGGGTTTTTGATACAACTGGTATGCATTCACAACATTGAATATGTGATTTGCTGGGTGTTTTAAGTCCCGGGAAGCGCCCATGTTCGTTTGACCTAATCGAGATGTGCTTCAGCATCCGTAACTTTGAATATGCCGTATGTTGCCAGTGAGGTGGGCGCGAACCCTTGCACAGCTTATTCAGCAAGAAGTAGGGAGGCGTGATTGACTTGTCTGATTGATACATTACGGCAAGATTTTGCATTCTAGGCAGATTTCTGTCTTGTATCGCCACACATAATTTTGCAATAAAACTTATTTCGTCATCTTTAATATCAGGATGACGCTTTTTGCACTAGGAACGATTGCTTATGCATCCAAAGCTGGATACTTAGTTGGCCTAGATATTAAATAAGTCTACCCCTTTCTTTCCCTTCCCCTTTTATTCCTTACCTCTCTCTTCCCTTTCCCTTTCTTCCCCCCCCTACCCCACCCCCCACCCCCGCTTCCCCTCCCCCTCCTTTCCTTTTCCTTTTCTGCTTAGCCTGATTTAATAGGGGAAAAGTTGAGGACGATTTGCTCGCTCCATGACCCCCTGAATTTATGAACATTTATGATCGGCTCTTCAAATTGTGGTTGTGGAAGTGACCCCGATGATTGCCTAACATTTCAAGTGGCTTCTGAAATTGTGGCCGCTGAAGTAAACTGACAGTGGCATCTAATCTGTTGAAAACAGAAGTAAGTCTCCTTTGAAGTCCTGAAGTTAACGGGTGGCAGGAACTGACTGCACATTGGTTTTTAGTCGGTTACTATATATAATTTTTGTACGGCTAGTATAATCATTCTTATTGCACTGGTGGTTCTTCACTAACAATTCTTAATTTGGTTTGGTTGAAGGTTTCTTTTCTTTTCTTAAAAATCTTTCAAATTCTTCCTTTTTCTTTTCTTTCCCCTGTTTTTTCTTTTTCCTCTTTTGTAAAATAATACTGTTTCTTTGGCCCTTTTTTGTTTATGATGTAATGCAATTTTTTGTAATTTTAGATTACTTGTTTAGGGTGCTCAGTATATTTTTCGTCCTGAAGATGACCATGGATTAACACCAAAGGTCGAAACGCCGTCGACGCTATTGTGGCCGCAACTATTGGAGGACACACTTTTTTGTCTATTGGAGTTTTATGAAAAATTGTGTAAACTCCCTTGTTATGTACTCATCTCCTTGTCTGCCACTTGTCTGGTCATGTATATGTTCTTATGTTATATGTACCAGCTTAACACACTGAGCTGTTTTATTGAATACATTTTGTATGTTTTTCTATTAGGGTCTCTTTCTTTTTTCTTTTTCTTCTTTTTCTTTTTCCTGTTTTGCTCATATAAATTCATGTTTTTATTGCTTTTGGATATTTGTTTTTGAATTGTACACTCTGAACCTTTTGTTTGGAATAATTATTGAATGCCCCTGGTTCAGGTGGTTTGGGCTGCCCCTGTGGTGGTTAATGATAAAATGTGAACAGGCCCTCAAATGTGTAGACCCTCGGAGGTGCACATGGGAGGGAGCCTCGAAAGTAAATAAACAGGCCCTCCAAGTTACAAAAGCCCTCAGAGATGCAGACCTTCAGGGGTGCACGTTGGGCGGGGCCTGAGAGGTACACTGGCCAGAAAGGGTGCAGACCTTCAGAGGTACACATGGGTCAAAGCGTCTGCAGTAAATAGACTCCCAAATGTACACATATCTTTATAGATACAGATATTCCAGGGTACACGTATGTAGAACCTAAAGAGTGCACACTCCCTCAAAGGCGGCGACCCTCCGAGGTACACATGGAGAGAGCCTGGAAAGTACACAGACCCTCAAAGATACAGAGCACCTTCGTCCGGGCGGGGAGTTGCTGGAGAGCGTGGTTTCAAGTAATTCTATTATTGGTATTTATTTTATACAGACGCTAGGATGCCTGGTCGTCATTTCTGCATCCTAAACTTCCCTTTCACATTGTTTTTCTGTTTATGGGGACATTTGATTGTTTTAAAACTTTTTACTATATTTTTGAAAGGGAATGCGTTTTTACACCATTGTATACGTCCGGTTCACGGTAAGTACAAGGGCACGCATCCGCCGGGGGACATCACATTTCCCTTTTTTGTTTCTGTTTGAAACGCACCGCAGGATTAGAGAAAGCAGGCGGTCTGGGGCGGCGAGGGGATGAGACACAAGCACGCTCCTCTTTCCCGCTCGTGGCGCTACTCGTGAGGAAGTTACACCGGTATTTACCATTAACAAGCATTTGCAATGCAATAGGTCTCGCATTTACGAGAGTTTGAGCTATTTGCATTGCAAATGACAATGCCTTTTTTTATGTTTTGGGTTTTAAAACATAAATAAAGGCATTGTCATTACTAATAGCATAAACTCTCGCAAACGCGAGACCTATTGCATTGCAAATGCTTGTTTATGTTTGATCTGCTTCGCTGGGACGCTGTTCTGATAAAGAATTTGCTCCTCCTCTCCAGCTTTACATCGGAAGTAGGAGTGCACTTGTAGCTTTCTGAAAAGCTGTCAAGCAGGGGCTCGAGTGGGCAGACTGTCACTCTCCGAGGGAAGGATGGTTGTGAGGAATGTGCGCTGCTGTTTCTCTGTTCACACAGCTCTCCATTGCTTGCTCTCAAAGCCCGAGAAGGACTATGATTGAGGGGCGCATATTCTGCTTGCTCATCTTGTACCTAAACAGGACGTCCTTGATGGAGCAACAGATCTTTGACTAAACAATAAGCTCTTCAAAACAAGCCCAAAGAAGGGGGATGGCAGAGATTTCAAAAATGACAATTAAAATAATGTAAGCGTTAGTAAAGGCTATAAGTCTGCCTTTTTAATCAAAGGATTTATTATAGATAAGAGAGTTTGCGCATGTGAGTGCCTTTGGGGAAATGTGTGAACGGTTGTGCGAATCTATTATTGGGTGTGCATAGATGGATATATGAGCAAGTCACTCATGGAAGGATGGTTGAATAGATAGTTGAGTATTTGCAAGAGTAAATGAGGTACAAGTATACGAGTGCATGGATGAATGAAAGGGTGGCTGAGTGCATGGACAAGCAAGTGAATATAAATGAGTGCTACCTGGGTAGATTAGTGGATTATTAGGAGAACGCATAGATCACGGACTGGTGAATGTATGGAGTGATTACTAAGTATGCGAAAATCAATGGATGAATAATTTAATGAGTGCATGGATGGACAAGAGCGCAAGTAGAGGAGACTGGATGGTTATATATGAGTTAGTGAGTGAATGGACATATTTACAAGGATGAATGAGTGGGTGGATGAATGACTGGATGGATTACTCGATGCATAAGGTTGTCCTGAGTTGTTGCAGTTTGTGGCAGAGGAAGCTACAAGGTTGGTAGGATATGTAAGACGGGAGAATCCAGACCAAATAACACAAGTAAAAGAGCACAGAAGGCTATTCAGAGGCTGTGTATGTGCCCCTAACACACTTTGGACCCAGCTTCATCTCTGTCACATGAACTATTGCGATGCCAACCACCTCTCATTAGGGGTTAGACTGGGTCATAACATTATTTGATCACATGTTCATTCAAACTGTAACCTCTTGACAGTGCGCACATAATTGTCACATGTGCAACTGTAATTACCATACACCGGCGGCTAACAAAATACCACCAAATTCAAGAAAAGGAGATACTGTATTTACAGGACGGGGAGTCGGGGGGGGGGTTGTAGACAGCACAGTGAAGGGGTGATGCTAGGAAATTAATGGAGAAAGTAAAAATAGCGTAGAAGAGGAAGGATGTATGAGATCTTACCAATATTTAGTATTGTCAGAACTGAAACAATTTTAATTATGTTTAATCACATCTAAATCATTGTTTTTACTCGCGGATTGTTTCATTTTTTTGTGGAGTTTTATATAGCGCGAACTAGACACGAAGGTATCAGAGCGCTTTACATGAGCACCAGTTATGTTACAGACTGATTTGAACTGCTAACCAGCATTGGCAACGCGAGTAGGTCTGGCTTGTTTGAATCGCATGTTCTGTGTGATAGGTCTGTATGCAATAGCACAATTCACAGAGGAGTGACTTAAACACTCGAAATTGTTACTGGAAGTGTGTCATTTCACATTAGAATGTCACTCATAACTGAAACCATAGAAACAATAACAAATAGGAATTAAAAGGCCAGTCTGGGAGAAGTGTGGTCTCCAGCTCTGCCCTTGCTGTCCTAGGCTTACTGTCCTATATGCCCCAGGCACGAGCATCTGTTGTGTTCTGGACACATCTGTGCACCTCAATGGCCTAACATAGCCCCCCTCCTCCACCCGCCAGACCCTGGCCTAAAACCTCTTGATTGAGTCCGGAGGGGGCCCCTCCCGGTACTTTGCAGAGTGTGGGGCGTGGCTCAAGTTTTGTTACATCACGGGTGCGCCTCAAGCGCGTGCAAGGCTCCGGCACTGAAGGCGCGCGTGACATGCCTCCAGTGTGTTTGCGTGTAGCGGGTCTAAATGTACAGTTTATGTGCAAGCTGTGTGTTTTGTTCTGTGAATGCCTGGGTGTGTTTATTTGTGTGCGCGCCTCTTAATGTGGCAAGGCGCCCCTTCTACTTGTATGATTGTATGACATAATTTCGAAAGACAAAAATTCGACCTACAAAAATATCGCAACAAAAATATCGTGGTCAAGAATATCGACATCCTATCTACAACATGGTAAGTACAAAAATATCGATAATTTAATATCGATGTCAAAAATATCGTAATTCAAAAATATCGTTTTTTTTTAGTTTAAAAATATATGTAAAATAAACCAAATAATACTTATAAATCAAAGAAACATAATTAAATATATTGTATAATATGTAAAATTTATAATAAATATATATAATTAAATGAAACTTTAATTAAACATATATATAATATATAATATATACACTTACTTAATAATTACTTTTAATAATAATTTCTGTAACATATAAATTATTAAATATTTATTTAAATTACCAATACATCTATACACATAAAACAATAACATTAATAAATATTAAATAATTACATATAGCAAATAATAATCAATAATTTTAATTTGAATAATTTTTATTATTAATTATATATTACAATAGCTAAAATATTACAAAACATATTTAATATCAGACACAATAAAACTACTAGTCCAACTTCAACAAAAACAACAGTAAGGAAAATGTTGGATAGCGTAGGGGTAAAAATATCTATTCCAACTCCCGAGAGTGCAACAGTAGGGAAAACATTGGATAGAGTAGGAGTAAAAATTACTATTCCAACTCCAAAGAGTGCAACAGTAGGGAAAGCGTTGGATAGCGTAGGGGTAAAAATTACTATTCCAACTCCAGAGAGTGCAATAGTAGGGAAAGTGTTGGATAGCGTAATGGTAAAAATTACTATTCCCACTCCAGAGAGTGCAATAGTAGGGAAAGTGTTGGATAGCGTAAGGGTAAAAATTACTATTCCCACTCCAGACAGTGCAACAGTAGGGAAAACGTTGGATAGCGTAGGGGTACAAATAACTATTCCAACTCCAAAGAGTGCAACAGTAGGGAAAACGTTGGATAGCGTAGGGGTAAAAATTACTATTCCAACTCCAGAGAGTGCAATAGTAGGGAAAGTGTTGGATAGCGTAAGCGTAAAATTTACTATTCCCACTCCAGAGAGTGCAATAGTAGGGAAAGTGTTGGATAGCGTAAGGGTAAAATTTACTATTCCCACTCCAGAGAGTGCAACAGTATAGAAAACGTTGGATAGCGTAGGGGTAAAAATAATTATTCCAACTCCAAAGAGTGCAACAGTAGGGAAAACATTGGATAGCGTAGGGGTAAAAATTACTATTCCAACTCCAGAGAGTGCAATAGTAGGGAAAGTGTTGGATAGCGTAAGGGTAAAATTTACTATTCCCACTCCAGAGAATGCAATAGTAGGGAAAGTGTTGGATAGCGTAAGGGTAAAAATTACTATTCCAACTCCAGAGAGTGCAATAGTAGGGAAAGTGTTGGATAGCGTAAGGGTAAAATTCACTATTCCCACTCCAAACAGTGCAACAGTAGAGAAAAGGTTGGATAGCGTAGGGGTAAAAATTACTATTCCAACTCCAAAGAGTGCAACAGTAGGGAAAGTGCTGGATAGCGTAGGGGTAAAAATTACTATTCCAACTCCAGAGAGTGCAACAGTAGGGAAAGCGCTGGATAGCGTAGGGGTAAAAATTACTATTCCCACTCCAGATAGTAAAACAGTTGGGAAAGCACTAGATAGCATAGTGATTCTATTAACATTATAACCAATTCAATAATTTCTTATAAAAAAATTGCATGTTAACAATGTTTTGCAAAAAAAATTATTATTAAATACCAATTATGTAAAATAAATATTTAAATAAATAAATTTAAATTACATCCCACACTATTCCCCCTTTAACACACAACACACTACACATACAAAATACACAATAGATTTAAATATCAATTTATCTCTTATTTACAATTAATAATACATTCTTTATAATTAATATAGTTATTAATTCACTAATTAATACATATTAACTAAGAAATTACAAATATTCACCTATTAATTATTAATTTACAATACATTAATTAGCAATAACAACAAATAAAATACAATAATCAATTATTTATATTGACTATATTTAACTAACTAATAACAATTAATTAATAATAATTACAAATAAATAAAATATATCATTATTTATTTTATTTTAATTACATCCAACCCTATTCCCCTATAAACCCACAACCCACTACACATAAAAATTCACATAATTAATTTAATTATGAATTAATCACTTAATAAAATTAAATCACCAATTAATTACTAATTAACAATTAATTAATTAACTATAACAATAAAGAAATATTATTAATAAACTAATTATAATTTATATCATTAACCAAATAATAAAGTAATTTTACAATTAATAATTAATTAAAAATTAATTAATCTATTAATCAAATTAATTACCAATTATTAATTGATTACCAATTAATTAATCATAAATACCAATGAAACAATACATATTAATTCATTAATTATAATTACATTACTTCCCACCCTATTCCCCTATAAACCCACAACCCACTACACATAAAAATTCACATAATTAATTTAATTATCAATTAATCACTTAATAAAATTAAATCACCAATTAATTACTAATTAACAATTAATTAATTAACAATAACAAAAAATAAATATTAATAATAAACTAATTATAATGTATATAATTAACCAATTAATAAAATAATTGTACAATTAATAATTAATTAACAATTAATTAATCAATTAATTACCAATTATTAATTAATTACCAATTAATTAATCATAAATACCAATTAAACAATACATATTAATTCATTAAATTACTTCCCACCCTATTCCCCTATAAACCCACAACCCGCTCTGATACTAAAACACTAAATTAAATGTAAAATAATTATAAATCTCTAAACATTTATTTTTAAATGTATTAAAATACATTACAATAATCTTTAACATACAAATAAAATACATATTAAATGACATTACACTAAATAAATATCGATATTATTGACATCGAAATTTTTACTTACGATATTACTTACATCGATATTAATTACTTCGATATTATTAACTTCGATATTACTTACCTTGGGATCGATATTCTGTCCATCGATATTCTTGACTTCGATATTCTGTACCTACGATATTAAAAACACGATATTATTGTAGGTCGAAATTTAAAACTCGATATTTTGGCTAAACACCTACTTGTATATATGGTGCGCTACGAGCCCGTGCTGGTTTGTGAAGAATTCCATCTAAGGCTGTTGAGATAATTCAGTGGCATTCATGCCACCGGATATGCTTGCAGGTCACTGGTTCGAATTCCAGGTAGATAAAAGAAGTGTGCCTAAAAGCTATTCACGTTATGATATGTGCTACATACACAGCAATTATTGAAATGAAACGCAGGGGTGCATCCTTGTGTTATATTTTAACTAGTATTTTGTATGAGTACTCGTGACCCAACAGCATGGTAGTGTTGATCGATCATAATTTACTAACAAAAGCAAATGATATTAATGCATGTTCTAATTAAGATTGAAGTAGGTTGTCACGCTGCAAAGGAATGACTGAAGGGTTGTTGTTCAATTACACAGTCGCTCATGAAATATTTAAGTTACAAGCAGGAAGTGGGATAAGGGAGGGAGTGGCAAATGGTGTGCACTTTCGCGGCCGCTTTGATGTTCTCAGTGGCCGCGCGGCTCACTGAGAACATCAAAGCGGCCGCGAAAGTGATCAGCAGGCTGCCAAATGGTGCGCGCGCCCGGCGCACATGCACTCTAGTTGGCGGCCTGAAAGCACTGGTTTGCACTTCCAAATCCCCCTTTTACAAAAGCTCTCGCGAGAGCAGCGCTAAAGCGCTGGCCCAGTCGAGGCCTAAAAAGGGATGTAAGGCGGGAGCGGCAGGTCACAAGAGACACAGGGGCATATTTACAATAACTGGCGCATCCCTGCATATCAGCAGGGATGCACCAGTTATTGTGCGCCACAGCTTCGCCACCATGGATGCGCCGCATTTACAATGCGGCGCGCCATGGGGTAAAAACGGCACAGATGCGTGACGCATCTGTGCCGTAAAAGTGGCGCATTGCTGGAGTTGCGTCGCTGGCGCGACGCAGCTCCAGCAATGCTTTGGGGGGGCCCTATCTTGTTAATGCTGCATCAATCCTTACGCCTGCTTCAGGCAGTCGCAGGGTTTTGATGCAGCATGGGCCTAAAAGTGACTGAGTGAAATCTTGTAGATTTCACTCAGCCACTTTTAGGAGGCGTTCCTGCGCTGGAACGCCCCCCGCCCTGCGCAGGAACGCCTACATGTGGCGCAGGGCTTTACAACGTGACGCATCTCCCAGATGCGTCACGTTGTAAGTACCCCGCACCATGGAGCAGGATTTGCGCCGCCGCTGCGTCACAAAAGTGATGCAACGGCGACGTAAATGAGGCACAAGGGGCTTGTAAATCTGCCCCACAGAGCGGCTGGCGGGAGGTCGGACTATCCACGCTTTCAGGGACAGAGGTTTCAGTCCTGGGATTAGTACTGGTCACCAACACCTGGCTGCTGGTGACTTATGCCAGGTTTATTGTGCTTCACTATGTTTTATCAGAACCTGTCCATACATTGAATGAAGAAGTGGGGGACACACACCGCTGATGCACCATTGGGAAGAGAAAACCTTCTCCAGCTGGTGACAGAATCCTCGACAGCAGGGCGCCAAGGCACCGAGCCGGACAGCGCCAAGAGGCCTAACTGTGCAGCGCTATGCAAATGTCTGTTACCTAGAATAACGTGTACAGAACTCAAAAACAAAGAGAAATAGACAGCTTCCACTACTGCCAAGTTCAGGGACACTGCGTGAAGGTGGCAGTTGTATTCTGTCCGGCTGTGTCCGGGTGATGCACTCTGCCAGGCCAAGCGAAAGCACTGACGTATCGGGGACAGAGCAACACAACGTAAAAGAAAGATACAAACTGGTGTGTCACTGGTGTTGAGCGCGTGCACTAACTCGAAATATCTCCGAGTTAATGCATGTTTTTTTCTGACAGTAGAGCTCGGAAACACAAAGAAGCAGGAACTGTCCTGTGTTTAGAGCTTTGCTGTCTGCAAAACATGCATTAACTCGGAGATGTTTCGAACAAATGTTAGTGTTCAGAACGCCAAAAGAAGCGCAGGGGCCCTTTCTGCGCTGGCGCAGTGCAGAGAACGCCGCCATGATAAGGCCTCTTTCAACAGATAGTCTATAAAAAGCGAAGGAAGGGGGTGGGGTCACATGTTTCAGCATTTGGAGAAGACGATCACCCTGTTGGTTTTCCTGTTGCCACCTGTCAGCGCCTGCAGGTGAACGCTGCATTCTGCACTCCCAGTTCGCAGAGTATGCGGGACTAGGTAGAAGGGGCGTTGTGCCTTTAAAGAGCCGAAACAAAAGCCGCCCCCTCCCTTTCAGAGAGAGTCGGCCCTGGCTGGGGCAATGCACCCCGGGCAGGATAAAGGCCCGGATGTGTGCACGTGCTTTAATATTGTTTGCCCTGTCACTGGTGTTACCGTAGGGAGAGTTCTAGGGACTGCAGGGCACATAGTATCGCCATTGGCACCCCTCAGTCCCCCCTCCAACAAAATACATTACCCAATAATAACACACACACACAGACTGTTTGATTGGGTACAAAATGCAGCAGGTTTATTACATACACCGTTATGTAATAGGTGGGTTATCTTATCTTACAGGCGATCCAAGGGCAGCCAACCAACTGGGCCGCCTGCCCGCCTGATGAGCCGGGCAGCACTGGGGCAAACCCCGCCTTTGCTGCCGTCCAAGTGATTCTCTTACAGGATCACGTGACCGTTGGTAATTTCTACTCACGCCCCTTCCCGAGGCGGAGCGTAGCATAGCTAATCCCCGGTTGTTCAGGCCCACAACCGCCCGAAGGACTAGCGGGGCGCCGACACGGCTTCCGGGACCCTCCCATGAGGCTCCTCGGATTTGGCTTTGGCACCCCCTATGGTGCCGTGTAGAGGTACCCTTGGTACCGGCCTGCTTCCAGATCGCCCTGTAACTCCGTCACAGCTCTGGAGGCGGCCACCGTCGCCGCCAGAGCCCCCCACCAAAACAGCTATAGTCTTACCTGCCACTTCTCCTGTCTAGAGCTTCCTGCAATCCAGATGAAAGAGAACCATTCCTGCTGGTTATAGATGGCCCCATCTATATCCCAAGCCCTTGACGCTATCCTGGGTCAGAAAGTGTCTGCTGAAACAAAAGGCACGTCAGGCCTGGGGATTTGTGCCAAGAGTAATTCACCCCCTTGCGGGAAAGTTCCACTGCTTCGCTTGCCTGAACCCCGAGCCAGCTCTGGGCGGGGTGGCCGCCGACACCCAGGCTCGCAAGGCCCCATCTATGTGCTGATCTCACCTAGCTGCCGTTCTAGCATCGAGGGTGCCTGAAGACCAGCGTGCCCATCTATGGGACAGCAGCCCACATGCTAGGTGACCACTCCCCCACCCGCCTGCCTGCTCTGGCTATTCTGGCGAGAGGGATTTTATTTAAGCTTTGAACAGTCCCTTTGTTTGCTAAATCCTGCCGCGCAGGAGTGTTCATAACTGAAAGTTTGTGGCCATGGGCAAAGGACGTACTTGCCTTGCCATGTGTCCCTTATTCCTTATGGGATTTATGCCCGTTCAGCTCCTTCTGTGGTGAAACCCCCCAAGGCATACTAGCTTAGAGAATCTGTCTGATTTAAGCAGTGCACACTGTCTGCAGCATGGTCCAAGGATTGTGGATTGGCTAAGTCCTACTTTAACCCATCCTAGAATGCTCCAAGATAAGAGGGTGGCCAGGGGGGTACCCACCGCCAGCCCGGAGCATCCCCAGCGGTGACAAATTACCTGCTCCGTTGGAGTTTAGTTCTAGTTACGCACTGGACGTGCCAAATGTTCTATTGATAGTGTCCCATTGTGTTTGACACACTGCTACCCCAATAATTGGGACGGCAGCACACTATGTTGGCTGACCGCATCCCCACCAAGCGAGGTACACGTGTCGGTATCCCAGGTTCCCAGTTTCCTGCTAGCTCCAGTACACTACCAGTGGTTCCGCTGGGAGATACCACAAATCGCGATGGTCATCCGAATCTTAAGAAGTGCCCCATTCTCACCTGGGCGTACCTCTAAATGATAGTGGTTTCACACAGCTGTAATGCTAGAGACACACCTCTTAAACCTATTTACTGGTTTTGCTACTCGGCACCCTTATGGTTGGAGCTCTGTGTTTACGCAGCGCGCATGCCCCCATGGCACAATGTTGCTGAAGAGCAGGGGTCTTTTACCTTAAATGTCTGAGGTGAGGAGTTGAGGAACACAACACAGGTAACATGCCACTGGAGGATGTATATACTTCTGCCAATGACTTGACAGCGGCCCAGCTGTGCCCCAAGAGCTCGCAGAATTCACACCCTTGGGCTGTTAGCCGGTGGCATGGCAGGCTGTAGTTTAGCGGCTCATGACATTGCCTCCGTGTATATACAACAAACACCGTGCCTCACTACACACCAGTACCTTTGGCTTAAACAATGCTTGTTAGTTGTATAAGAAAATGGAGCAAAATTCTAGCTTCCCTGCGTAGCCTATTGGGGATGCTTCAATTCTGACATGGTGGGACTGTCACCTTAACGTGTTGAACATTCCTTAACTGTCTCCCTTCGATGAATAGCAAGCTCAACCTGCAAGTGAACCAACACACTAATCAACTTCTGCAACAGCCAGACAGGTCACCTACACGTAATCAAGGTGCGGGAAGCGGGAGCCCTTTGGAAACGGAATGGTGGCGCACAATCCCCGCCTTGGAGACAAAATGTTTTACCTCGTTGTACTGCGAGATCGGTGCATGCAGAGACAACATAACTATCCTTAGCCAACACTGGGCCAGACCGTAACTTTTGTCTAAATTGGGACAAGGGAAGACCCTGGTAATATCACTGATAAAGTCTGTGATGTCATATATGACCTCTCCCCCTGTACTTTGTGTGATATTGGCCCTCCTAGGAGTGGGTTCTAGGCCGGTAATGCACCCTTGTTCGTGGAGAAAGCTGAAACCATGCTTACTGGTTCCTGGCCAAAACCGACAACCCTTTTACCCTTTGTCAACAGCAGCACATGTATCAATAAGACATTGATAAGGGCCACATGCCTAACTCCTGATGTCCAAAGGACCTAGTAGGCCAAGCAGCGAAAACATCACTAAATGGAATAATACGAAACAGTCTTCTCACGGCGCACGCCACCCAGGCGCCGGCAGGACACCGAGGTTTAGACCAAACAACCCGATTCCAAAGGAATCCCAATGTGACCTTGGCTGGAGAAGAGCTATCCCTGTCCTAACAGGAAATGAAAACTTTGGAGCTGAAGCAACAAAAGCTAACTAAATGAAGACCAGAGACCGAGGTACTCACAGGAGTTTATACTCGCAAAGCTGGAGTCATGGAACACGACACATATAGGATATCAGAGCCAGTCCAGTGGACAGCGAGGCAACCGATACTCAGTTAAATATTGATGGATTTTGAGACACAAGCACCATCCAAACTACTGAAACCAAGTTGGCGGGACTAGTTCTATGGAGAAAAGCATTGAAGAATCACTCCTCAACGTCAAATGACACATCTACCCGCTTACGTCTACCTTGCTGGGAAGAGTGGGGTGATGCCCATTATCGGAATAGTGAATGAATAATTTATTCCTACAGCCAAATTGTGAGAGACTGCCCCCCGAGTGGTCTTTCCGCTTAATGGCCCCCTGGCAGTGCAATTGATTAGGAAACCAAAAATGCACCCCAAACTGGTATGCTGCTTTGCCACACCCAGGGCACCCTGTCCGGTAAACACCAAGGCAGATGTACCGCAATGCCAACTGAAGGCAGAGTAAAACACAATTTCTGACCTAGGGCTGCTCGCGGCGACACATATATCGTGACGCCCAGTATTGCGCAAAACTAGAATCGGCATACACGCGCTTTACATACCGCAAGGCAGTTCTAAGGAACACCTGACAATTGTGCCACTATAAGCCAGGACTCCTGTCCAGCGGCCACTTCCCTATGCACCACACCTTGCTCCTGCCATGCTGCCAATCAATAGTAACACCACAACTGCGGACCCGGGTACCCGTGCAAACGTGAAAATTCAGCCTATTTCAAGCCCTCAAAACTAAAAGGATGGCTTGGGCAACTGGCACAGTGATTTTAATGCCAGTTGCATTAATCCATGCCTTCGGGGTCATCTCTACAATAGACAGACAGTGCCAACTCGTGGCAGACTGTCCCAAGCGCCAGTGAGCAATTAAGTCACGGGCAGCGCACCAGCACCCACTTAGTCAAATTACACAGTAAACTTTGTGCTGTAATTTAGCCTGGTGGCCGCTGTGTAGTTTGCCGCTATGTAGTAGATGCTATGTCATTGCATCCCTGTAATCAATACAATATGGGCACTCCACCTACAAGTTCATCTTATGACTTAGTCAATGCTTCTATTGGCATCAGATAAGTACGCCACAAATCTGGATCATTTGCGTAGCCACCAAGAGCTAGCCGCCCACATCCATAGCTGCCAAGGTTTCAGTTTGCTATATGTGACCTTTCCATCATATCAGTGCAACTATGAGGGACATTTTGAGGACGTATGACTTATTATTATTTTTTTTTTTTGTGGTTTGGGTAAGACCGAGTGTAACTCAGTGAACTATGGGGGCCATATCAACTGTTAGGCAACACATCCCTTGCCTCTGAGGGATGAGTTGTTAACCAACACTAAGCCAAGGGACTCGTCCAAAGTGTATACACTATTAGCCATCGTCCCCTCTTCACTGATGCCGCCTAGACAAAGAATGGATAACACGCACCATTCCCATGGTCCTCCTGCTAGTACAAAGTAACTGCTCGACACAGTGCAACCAGGAAGCCAAGTAGTTACTTCTCAATCCTCCTGCTTACTGCTTTGTTTAGTACAGAGTTGTCTGGGTGTGCCTGTTCAGCAGGGCAAGATGCCCAACAATTCACTGTGAATGTGGTACCTAAGTAGGGGTCATGAATGAATCCATCAAATATTTCCCACGGCATCTACGTTCCACAAAAGCACGACTCCGACGCAAACTGACGCCTCCCAGGTCCAAGGGCATCACTGATGTAAAGTGAGAGAAAAGGGGGACCCCTGCCAGTGCCATATGCCGGTCACCTTACTCAAGGCCTGTGCCCCTGCCTGCTGGCCAGGCCAGACCGGTCGCTGCCCATGCCTGCGCATTGATCTCAAACAACCACTCCGCACCAGTGAAATAGTTATGTGACAGAAAAACCCATCCCACGGATGGGACAGCAACCCACTCGATCGATAAGGTGAACAAACAACCCCAATCCATGATCAGTCATGTGAGCAGCCGTGCCACCAAGGTGCGTCAAAACCCTTTGGTGCTACCGCCAAACAAATTCGATTCCAAGTCGGCAATGTTCTCCCTCTTGTGAAAAGGTTGCCTCTACCAAGGGGGCCCAGCACGGCTGTGTCCTATGCCCTAAAGTACGAGGCCAGCTACAGGCGGCCTCTCTAACCTTGTAGTTTCCTGCAGCGCAGAAAACCATGGCAATGGAGTGGCAGATATTAATTAGGATTCATAGTGCTGTGCTCTGCCTAGTGAGGAGGCAGCTCTATCGTCAGCATGCACCGCGTCGCCTCAGGGAAGATAGTGCACGAAGCAAACCCCCCAGGGGCCCTGCCGGCCGCGTGATGACGCGCCCACAACCCAGCTCCTATTTTCCGTCTCCAAGCGCCAGTGGCACCGTGGCTGCAGGAGACACCCGGGTGGAGATCAATCGGCAGCCTCTGCTCGCGCAGGGATATGGTGCCCAGGGAGGAGTTGGCTAACTTCAACGTATGTGCCGTTTGGGACGTCGGGCTGCAGTCCCACTCTAACCGGGTCACTTGTTAGTTTGTACACAGCAAAGCCCTAGCCTCTGTCCTGCAGCCTGAATTAATGCCCTAAACTATCCCGCGGGTCGTGCCGCCGTCACAGAGAAGCAGACCTTTGTCGTGACTGGCCTGGAGAAACCTGCCTATGACCATACGTGCGCTCCGATGTCCTGATCCTACCGGCACCCGAAGCTTGCACAATTTGCCCGGCCTTCCCAGGGGAAGGGCATGGCGCGCACCAAATATGCCCGCCTCTTCACCTCAATTGGCCCGCGGTTGCTTTGCGGAAACCGCCACCCTTGCCTTGCCAACAGCAACCACCCCCAGGTTCCTATCGCGCGACTCGAAACAGCAAGACCCCTTTTTTTCATATTTATATAGCGCGAACTCGAACCGAAGGTATAGGAGCGAAAACAAACAGGACTGTACAAGCCCTGCATATTTATATAGCGCGATCTTGACCCGAGGTATTGGAGCGCATAACATGTGCACCGTGTTTGCATTCTCATTCAAAAGGGGGGATTGGGTAACAAGGAGGGATGAAATGACCCGCGCGACGAAACAGCAAGGTTTTTTCATTGTTGTATATTCATATAGCGCGAACTCTAATCAAAGGTATTGGAGCGCTTAACGTGGGCACCGTGTTTACCGTCACATTTGGGTAAACACGGAAGGATTAAATGATTTGCCCAGAATCGAGGACGTGGACGCAACCTCGAAGCTCGCACCCTGATCACAAGCCATTTTTTTTGTTGTTGTTGCGCAAGCCTACCATGAGGGCCTTGTGTGAATTATTTCCCTATTTAAAATGGCGCTGCCCGAAACGCCGGTATTGTCATGCCTGCAACCTGGTATACCCAGGCGGTCTCCCATCCAGGAACTCCCATGCCCGACCCTGCTTAGCTACCAAGGTCGGCGAGATCGGGTGCAAAACAAACACATTTTTACTTCCTCACGTGTTTTCGTCCCACTTGCCTGTTCTGATACTAGCCTCGACTCGTGCACTGGCTTTTTTGCATATTTACATAACGCGAAATTGACCCGAAGGATTGGAGCGCTATACATGAGCACCTTATTTACATTACACAGAATTGGAGCGCTATACCTGAGCACCGTATTTACATTACACAATCTGGCCCGGGGGGATTAAGTGATTTGCCCAGAGTCACAGGATGTGGACACGACCTCGAGGCTCGAACCCTAGTTTACCGCACCGAAGTCGGCAGATTAAGCCGACGAACCACATCCAAGGCATGCAGCCTGGCCCATCTCCGTAGCGCCGGGGCCGTGAGTCAGGTGCTCGCCGTAAGTTAATATTTAGCCGCGCTGCCTGCTCAGCTGCCCAGTGCCCGCGGCCGCCCGAGCACCGCACATAAAAAACGGGCGGACTCGACTCAGAGGCCCTGGACTGCCAGCGTGAGCACCGATGCCCCTTAAAGGAGAAATTTCCAGAGATTATGAATCTCACGGACAACAGACATTTCGGAGCTGGTGGTGGGACTCGAAACCTTGCATTGCAGGGGACTGTCACACCAAGACACTCGACGCTGCCTCCGAGCTACAGTGTCTGGCAGGAATCCTCCCCTCACCTGCCGCCCTACAGATATACTCACCGTTCTCTGGGGACAACGACGACAAGCGACCCTCCGGCATGCGAGGAGGGATGCAGTGTGTGAGGTGAACAAGAGGTCGCCTGCATGGTGGGGAGGGCTATATAGCCTCCCCCCATGCCCCATGCCCCGGAAGAGACGCCCATCGCGTCACTTCCAGGCAGGAAAGAGGAGGGGGACACCAGCCAGAGTCCCTGCCCCCCAGGAGGGGGAGGCGGGGAGGGGTGACCGGTGCCCAGGCGACACTAGGGCGCCGACCGCTCTAGTGGCCCCCTGCGGGGGCCACGGTCAGCGGCAGAGTGGAGAGATGCCCCGCTGTGTGTGTGGTGGGGTTGTCTGCATGAATCCTTTGACCCCAGGCAGACAGAGAGCCCCGGGTGTGTACAGGTATACTGTGATGAGGTCTGCCCCTGGTCTTACTGTACTGAGAGTCTGAGGCACCAGCCCTGGTGGGAGGTGGGCTGCCCCCCAAACACATGTTTCCAGGAGAGACTGCCCTGGCTCCTACCGTGCACCCCTGGCAGAGAGCCCCGGGTGAGTGCATTTGTGTGAATAATATTATTGTGTGCTCTGTCCATGACATTACTGGAGTGAGGGCACAGAGTGGTTATACACAGGTCAATGCTCTGTGTGTGTGTGGGAGGGAGGGCTGCCAGGGGTCCCCAGACCTACCCTGCGGCACACGGGTTGCCGTATGGAAATGCTGAGATTAGACCCAGATAAAGTGCAGGGAGCCCCTGGCAGGGCGGCATTGGCACCGCTGCGCTGGGCACAGTACTCCAGGTGCTCTCCAGTGACTCACCACAGGGCTCTGCACCACACACACCCCTCAGTGGTTCCCTCCCTCCCCGGGACACAGGGCTGTGATTTACCGTCATCGTTTCAGCGAAACTTCCCAGGACGACCGGGTTAAAACATCACATTGAGTGAGTAGAAATAAAACGTTGTTATTTTCTTAATGTGTGTTTTTATATATTCAGTGTTAACATCTCTTTACATATTTTGGATCAGTCTGCTGATAATGCAATAATGCCCCTGGGGGCTTAAATACAACAAAGCGTGTGAGCCCGCGCTTTAAATTTATTTATAGATTTTCTCCTCCGGATTCGCCAAAGATATTGGCAAAAGAAAAACCGCTTTTTGAATAGAAACGAGGTCCTAACTATAACTACCTACTGGCGGCCGCTTGTGAGTGTTTATATATATATATATATATATATATATATATTCACTGAAAAAACCAAAGGTTTCACACACGTTATAGTTAGGAATTAGCATTTAAAAAACCTTGCAAATTCACTAAAAAAAACATAGGTTTCACACATGTTATAGTTAGCTGGACATTTCTCTCATACAAAACCAATGAAATTCCCCCGTTATAGTTAGTTCAGCTAACTATAACTCGCGCCCCCGCAATGAACTGCTGATGACGTCACATATTACATCACTCATGACATGGTCAGTGACATCAATCATGACATCACTGATGACATCTCAAATGACATCACTGATGACATCACTGATGACATCATCCAGTGAATGTGTCTTTTTCTGAAAATTAAATATGTTTTATATATGTATATCTCAAGGTCGATGGAAGAATAAATGGGTATATAAGTGTCTAAATGGATGATTTGTTTTTGAAAAATTGATTGTGTAACTGACTGATTAAGTGTATCATAGTGAATACATTGCTTAGTGAGTAATGTTTAAATATGTAAATATCTGTATCAGTCTCTCACTTTGTGTATAAGTGGCTGCATGGGTTGGTGAGTAGCTACATGGGTGTCTATATAGGTTATTAGTTGTTTTTTTTAGTATCAGTGTGAGTGTGTGTATGGTTCGGTGGGGGTATTACGTAGTGCATAGGTGCATGAATGAGTGACTCACTGTTTGTATGTGTTGAAGACAGCATGTCTGCAGGACTGTATGGGTGGATGAGTGTGTGTGTATGGGTGTGTTAGTGAGTGAATGACTGTCTCAATAGTGTCTCTATGAGTAACTACATATGTTTTAAACTAGTATATGTGACTATTGGTGTATGTAAGTGAGTATATGTGAGAGTGAGAGATTGAAAGAGTTCCTGTATGAATAAGTATGTGTTTCTATAAGTGATTGTTTAAAAGACTAAGTATGTGTAAGTTCCCGTAAAAGTAAGTGTGGTGGTGTGTGTATAACTGTATATGCAAGTAAATGTATGTTTGATTCTTTATTTTCATGAGTGACTATGTGTGTCAGTAACTCTATGGATGAGAGGCATTGTGTGACAGGATGTATAGGTGTATGAGTACATATGATGAGTGAGTACATGTATGAGTGACTGTACAGGACTGTTGGTGAATGAGTGGATGTGTATGTGGGTCTTACAATTACTGAAGAGGTTGTTGTAACTGGTATTGGTATGTCGATTGTTTTGAAAATTTTAGTCTCTATTTTTGAATGTGTGTATCAAAGGTTATATTAGGGTGAGAGGAGGTCTGCCACTCTATCACAAGGTTGATGTCATCAGTGATGTCATCAGTGATGTCATTTGAGATGTCATCAGTGATGTCATGAGTGATGTCACTGGCCATGTCATGAGTGATGTAATATGTGACGTCATCAGCAGTGCATTGCGGGGGCGCGAGTTATAGTTAGCTGAACTAACTATAACGGGGGAATTTCATTGGTTTTGTATGAGAGAAATGTCCAGCTAACTATAACATGTGTGAAACCTATGGTTTTTTCAGTGAATTTGCAAGGTTTTTTAAATGCTAATTCCTAACTATAACGTGTGTGAAACCTTTGGTTTTTTCAGTGAATTTGTACGGTTTTCTAAATGCTAATTTTTGAATTATTTAATTAAAAAAAAAAATTTATATTAAAAATAAAATTCCTATGTATTCATTTATATATTATCTGAATCTTTTTATTTGTTTTTGCTTTTTTAAAAAAATTTCAATTAGGATAAAGTTGAACAGTTTTTTTAATTTTTGCAATTAATTTTTCTCCACTTTTTTTTTTTTATATAAATTCTTGGGGTGCGCACTCTGAGCGCGCTCCTAGTACAATTTCGTAAGTTTTTTATGAATACCGTCGTACGTTATTTACGTACGCATTTATACGTCATAGTGCGCGCTGGGAGCGCGCACCCAGTACGTATGCGTACGTACGTACGCATGCGTGCGTGCGTCCTACGCGCTCCACGCGGTTTACTTCCGCATACGCTTAAATTACGCGCCATAACGTTCGCGTATACGCGTGTTCAACGTATGCGTGCTACGTACGCGCATATGACGTATACACATGCGCTCCTACGCGTTCGCGCATGCGTAATCACGAGGTGCGCGCTCCGAGCTTGCGCAGTGCACGCACCTCGGGTTATATGCATAATAAAACAACACTTCTTATTGGTTATCATTACTTTCAGTTTCTGATTGTTTCAACACCACACCCAATCCCCTCATGGCAAGTCATGTGATCAAGAATCATCACTTTTGATTGGTTTGAAGTACTTTCAGCTCCAGATTCTTCCCAAACCACACCTACTCCCCTCATTATTAGTTCTGATTCCTTTGGAGAAGGAGCTATTCTGTTGTTGAGAGACAATGGCTGAACAGCAACCATCTTCAGACAGTGACCAGGACACTCTTGAGAGGCAGAGGAGCAGGAAGCAGAAAGACAGCTTTATATGGCAGTTTTTCACTTTTCCAGAGGGACAAAAAAAGGTAAATGCACCTAAAGTTACATGTGTACTTTGTCAAAAAGTCTTGTCACGTGGGAATCCTAACAAGAAGTATTCTTTTAGCATTCACACTATGTTGAGGCATGTTGACAAAATGCATCCAGTGACTTTTCGTCGAGCTTCTGGAGCAAACCCTCCACCTGCTCAACCGACGACATCTGCAGCAGCTCAGCCGAGCACATCTTCGGCAGCTCAGCCGAGCACTTCTTCTGCAGTGGTGCCTTTGCCTTCTTCCACACCTCGTTTTGGACCACCTTGTTTTGCGAGGTTGTCCAGTTTGCGGTAAACTTATTTCTGTGTGTGAGACCAGTCTTGATCTCATTCAGAGAAAATTTGATGCGCATGAGTGCAGTAGGCCATAGATGTTTTTTCTTTTTTTTCGTTTTTCTCTTCCTGTTTCCCTCCATTAACTCAAGGGCTCTTTTAAGAGCCACTTAAAAACTAAACCCAAAAAATTTTTGGGGGGATTTATTTTTTTATTTTTTTTGTTGGGGTGCGCGCAACTTGCGCGCACCCAAGGTTTTTTTTTTTTTTTGTTTTTTTTTTTTAAATTTAATGTACAAAAAGAGGTGAAGAAATGGAAGCATGAAAAGGGAGGATTGAGAAATACTAATATTTTTCACTTATTTTTAAAAAAAAAAAAAAAATTCTTGAAAAACATTTTTTTCAAGTATTTTGCAAGGGAACAGAATTTTTTTATTTTTATATTTCCTGTTCTGCAAAAAAAGAAAAAAAGTATTAATATTCAATCATACATTACAAAAAGCATTACATGTTTTTACATATTTTACAAAGCAATTTTTTGCCCTTTTTTTGCTGTTTTCAGAATTTTTTATTTTTCACTTAAAATAGTGAAAACAATTGTATTCATCATTTAACAGCGGGCAAAAAAAAAAAATCTGAAAGATTGTTTAAAAAAAGCCCTAAAACTTTCCTCACTAAAATATACCTTGTTAGAAATATTACATTCAGCTCCAGGAAGCCGCTTGGCCGCAGTGCGCTTTATCAAATACCTTTTTTTCATTTCATTTACATATATATTACAAGTACTTTTCTAGATGAATAAAAATTTTCTAGACAAACCGTCTTTAAACCTTGTCGCAAAAGCACACATGCCAAAATAATTTGTGTCAAAGGAGTCCACAATTGTTTTTATTACTTTTCCTTTAGGCCAAATAGTAATTTCAAAATCCTTTTTAAGTGATATCTTCAATTATAATCCTTTAAAATTACAAAAAATGCTTTGTTCAGATGCAGTTTTTAGTTTTCAAAATTTAGGTTTCAGAAAAATTAAATAAGAATTGGGTAAATCATAAGGCAAACGTTGCTTGAAAATCAATTGGGAATCATTACACAGTGTCCAGCCTTTTTCACATTTAAGATAAACTGTGTAATGTCCAGAAGTTACAGTAGGTCCTTCATGAAAAATTATTGCAACTGTAACAAAAGATTTTCCAGAAATTGATAATTGTTGTCCTGTAAACTTCTTTATTAAAGTTTCCAATTTTGAACCATCAGCTCTACAACGTTGCATCATTAAAATTACATACTGACCATATTTCTGTAAAAATAACGTGGAAAACATGTCAGATTTGCATTCAGAACATTCCATGTTGTGATTGGCATCTTTAACTAATTTACTAAAAGTCACTGATTTACTCTCTGGTAATGGTAAAAATATGAACCTTTCTGAATCAACATTACTACTACATGTGTTCATACAGTTTTCACAGCAATGTTCCCATTTGTAAGAGACACCAAATACGTTTTCTACTTCTACTCCTTCATCTTCAAGTACACTCAAAATATATATTAAGAATTCCTGTGCATCTTGCTGGACATTTTCTTTAAACTGTGTAGAACCACAACATACATCTAAAAGATTTCTAACATCAGTAGCACTTTCTATTTCAGTTTTATCAGTACTCAGCTTCTCAAAAAGGAGACTCAGCAGAGAACACAATCTTTTTCCATGATTTACTATTATCTGTTCTAGCAACTTTTCAAGATAAAATACAACATTCAGCACTACATTTGCATAGCAGTTGACAACAGAGCTATTTTCAAAATGGCAACCAACAACCTCTTCAACACTGTCCTTTTTCTTTTTCCTTGCTATCACATCACTGTCCTTTTTTTTTTTGTTCTCTTCATCCACATTACAGATATTTTCAAATCTCCTTTTCCGAGAAACAACATGTTTTTCAATCACAGGATACTGACCTAAATGAGGAGCATAGGTTCTTCTTAATCTATTATACTCCTCTACACAGTTTGTATCAGCACTAACTTTTGAGTCATCAAAGTCTATCATAAATAAACCAGATAATGTTTTCACTCGTGACAAAGCAACATATGCCATACCTTCTTTGAACACAGTAGAACCAATGTTTACAAAAGCACTATCTACAGTCAATCCTTGAGACTTGTGAATAGTTACAGCATATGCTAGAGAAAACGGAAACTGCTTCCTACGTACATATAAGTCTTTCACAAGCATGAAACGAACTGAACAACGACAAATGTCTTTAACTTCTTCTATCTGATCAAATTTTATTTTTAAACATTCAATTCCTTCTTTTTTCTGATAATTAGTAAAACCCACAACTCTTCCCATAGCTCCATTCACTAAACCTTTTTCTACATCCAAATTTCTCCTTAAAATCACTCGACAATTCATGCAAACATATAGATTTTTTTCTAATCCAGCTGTTTTGGAAATGTTCTTCTCTAGTGAATCCAATTTATTTTTCAGTTTGCCTGTTAATGTAAAAGTAATTCTTTCATGCTGAATTTTGTCCTCTGCTTCCATTTTCTTAATCTCTTCCTTTTCCAATTTCAAAAGTTCCTCATTGAATATTGAGCACTCACGTAGTGTTGGCATTAAGCAGATTACAGTATTTTTTTCTGCAATGTTCTGGTATATTTTCTCTGCAACTATTTCTTCATTTGGAAATAAATTATGTAGCAACCGACTCTGTAATGCTTTTTTGCCAACTTCTGTGAGTAGTCCAATTCTGATATCTTTCAGAATACTTGCATAATCTTCGTCGTTTGCTTGTCTCATATTGATAGTGAGTTCTTTGTACTCAAAGAACGACCAAATATTCGCATTACCAATGCTTCCTAATGACTTCTTCGTGTCTTCATGTGTCACAGTATTAAACACTGGTTGTCCTTTAACTGGAGTGAGCTGTAAAAGATCTCCAAAAACTATGACGTGTTTACCTCCAAATAACACGTCATAGTCTCTCTTAAGATTTTGTTGCATTCTTAAATGCACAAAGGCAAGCATTAAATTTGAAACCATGCTCACCTCATCAATAATGAGAACTTGCATCTTCTTCAACACTCTTGAAACTTCGAAGCATGCTTCTCCAGTTAGATTGTGGTATTCTATTTTGTTCTCATGCTCCACTGGTAACATTAGCAAGTGATGTAAGGTAATTCCTTTTATGTTATAGGCTGCTAACCCAGTTGGAGCAGTTACCACACAAGACAAATTTGAAGCTGTTTTTTGCTGTAGGTAGCTTCTGATGACTTTTATTAAGAAACTTTTACCAGTTCCAGCGTGTCCACTCACATACATCCTGATTAGTTCAAATGATGTGCATGAGCACTCTTTCTTTTCATGTAGTAATCCATGATCAATTTTTTTGGTGACTTCTTCATAAATTTGTTTTTGTTTTTCATTCAGTTGTTGTTCCAGATTTAGTAAGTCGATTGAATCTTCCTGTGCTTGATTCATAGCTGTTTCTACTTCAGTCATGGCTACTGCAGCTTCATTTTCTATGATTGGTTGTCCTAGGGGATCTTGACTAAGTGTTCCTGAACTTTGGCTGTCTTGAGAACTGTCTCTAGCTACTTCAGCTGCAATTTTTGCTTCCTGTTCATTTTCTTCATTTAACATTTGGACATAAGTTGTGAAAGTACTGCATTCTATGCTATCTTTGCTAGCATTAAAAGAATCTTCATAGCTTTGAAATTCTCCCAGTAGTTCGTCCTCTGAACGCCATGGTTTAAACAGCTGTAAAAGAGCCAAGTAGTAAAATTCCTTTTTGTCAGTAGTGTCGCAACTCAGCTTCCTGTGATTTATCAAACTTCCTTTTGTTTGCTTCACCAAACATCCTTCCTCACCAATGACTTTATATTTTCCATTGTTGATGTCTTCTGTGGCTTTCCGTGAAAAAATGTAGTTCTGCAGCACTTCATAGAGACACATGTTCTCAAGATGATGACTTCTTTTTGGGTAATATGTGTCCAACATGATTGTTTTCAAAATATCTGTACTTTCTGGGTCATTCTCGGCCAAATATTCAATTTCTCCAACAGATTTCAGTACCCGATTTCTCATTCCTGCAAGGCCTAAGCTTACCCAAATTATTCTTCTGGATTTCGAGTAAAGACTTGCAGATGATAACCTATCTGAGCATTCGTAGGATCCAATTTCTCGATGCGATAACATCTTTAAACTGAAACTGTACAGCTTCTTACTGACAGTCTTCTCGTGAGAAATTTCTTCCCACATTTCCTTCAATTCTGTTTTCTCAGATTTAGTGATGTAAGATGTGACATACCGAGCAACAGCAATAGAATTGTCTGCCACATACTGAATATCCATGTTAGCATTCCACATGGATAAAATGACTGGGTTGAAGTCATTTATAAATTTTGACTCTTCTTTTCTTTTTAGGTTGTATGTATTTTTGGGAGATTTTCTGGTTATAGTATGTCGCACAGCTGACATAAAACTGTTGACTCTTCCTTTTGAAAGAACAGGTCTAGGAAATCCAAATCGACACTTTGTGTAGAATTTATCTTTGGTCTTGTACTTCTGTCGACAGTATTTTCCACACCGATGACTTTGGAAACGTAAAACTTGTTCTTTTAACTTTTTCTCTTCTGTGCTTTTAGGTATAGCACATGTTGCATATTCTTCAATGAAAGATAACACTGCTTCATCAGCATCTGTTCCAAACTTTGGGGCATCCTTGATCCACAACAGCATATGAATATGAGGAGCACCTCTTGCCTGGTACTCTTTTCTCCAAAAGAAATCCACTACTTCTCCAAGAGGTGGATTTTTTATATTGCAGATGAAGGACATCATAGCCTCAAATCTCTGATTGAAATATCTGCAAACATTAACTGGATCCAATGAGCACAGTTCTCCTGCTGTCTTGTATTCAATGTTTTTAATGTTTGAATTTGCCTCTCGTAGAAAATCCAGTAAATCATCCCAAGCGTACTCGGCACAGCTTAGGGTTAGAAACCATGTAGGAGTTCCTAAATTCCGTAACATGCATTTTAATTCACCATGGCGTCGGTACCAATATTCATTTGTCCCACGCTGACAAGCCATCAGATTGATCAGTTGTGTTTCCAAATGATCATCTCGGTGCTGCACTTTCTCCATAAAATCCTTAGCAGACACATTATGTAGATGTACTCCACTTTTTAAAATGTGATTTACTGCATAAGATAATGCAGACAAGTCGCTTTCAAATAAAAGATGAAACAAATAAGGAATACTTTGACGAAATCTTGAATCTTCAACATATAGTCTTGTAGTCCGATACTCAGAAGCTGGAATCTGTTCTGGGCGTTCATCGTATCGTCCACCTTTTCCTGTAGGAAACAGCTGAGGAAAACATCGAGCTTCCAAGCTCTTCTCCCATACACTCACAGGAGTTCCTTTTGCTTTCTTCATCTGAAACAGATCAATAGTGTCTCCCATAACTTCTTTTGAATGAAGAGGATGTATGCTAAAATGTTCATAAATTTCTTCTTCCTTTGACTTGTCCACTTTTTCAATTTGACCAGTTGGTGTTTCTGTGTCTTCTTGTAAATCTTCTTCTTCTTCATCTATATAAATTGATTCATACCATTTATTATTTTTTTTCAAATATAAATTTGCTCTTTGTACTTTCCGTACATCTACCAGCTCCTGCCAAATCTTCTTATTCTTTGTAGGTACACCATTAACCAGAATAACTAATGGTTCAGTTTCCAAAGTATCTGCATCAATAGTTTCCATATTTTTTTTCAAATCCAAGGGCAAATACACCACTCTTCCTTTTAAACCTCTCAGTAAATCAGAAGGAGGTAATTTACCAGTTTTGGGCTCCATACGTACTATGGTCTGGAACGGATGAACACATTGAATGAGTATAGACTCATATGTATTTAATTCAGAAAGTTCGGCAGGAATAGCATCCAATTCTAAATTATTATGTACAGCTCTGGTCGGCATTCTATTTTCTTCTAACTTGTTATAACAGTATTTACAAATACGCTGATCTTCACCCAATTCAAAACAATTTTCAAGAAATATATATGTTGCAAAATCCTTCCACTTATAATTATCTTCATTTTCACTTTTTTTATACAGATCAACATTCCTTGTTTGAATTTTATAATGACTTCTGCGGCAACAAATACAAGTGATATTTGGTCTTTCATTAGAGATGATAGTAAATTTTGTCATTTCATCCTCAAAATTTTTAGTAATAATGAGTTCTACATTCTGTTCCTCATTTTCCTCATTAACTGTGTCCTTTTCTGCACTTTCTTGTTCTGGACCAAAGTAACAAAACTGAATCTCATCAGTAACCTTCACTACATCTGATACAGATCCACGGAACAGAGCATTATTCAACTCATTTAACTTTACTGCTGGACTTTTAGCAAAATACAATGTTCTCACAAACTTTCTCATTTCAGTATGATGAACAGCCAGCATCCTAAAATGATGAAAAACACTTTTACACACTTTTCTAGATAGACAAGCCAGAGAATGTCCCTGCAAACCAGTATTCTCTCTCACTCTGCATGGATCTAGTGTTTGAAGCACCTTAATCTTCTGTTTTACACTCTTTTTACTATATTCTCTTAGAATGTCACGTAATTTATCAATAGATTCCTGACGCACAGTACAAATACTACTACAGTTCCAAGTGTACACTGGGGCTTTTGGACGTCTCCCCATAGCCTCAGCAGCCATTACTTCTTCCTCATTTCTTGGGACCATTTTCTCTTTTTCCATCACACAACCATCCTTAACTTCATATGCTCTACCATTGGTGTCAACTGCATGCAACAAACTATTACTTTGAAGATAACTCTCTTCATTTAAAAATGGTTCAGTACTTGAACTGTGTTTCCATTCTCCCAAGAACACTTTACAAAAGTTACTTTTTTTCACTTCTCTTTTCCTTTTGCTTTGTGACTTCATTGCATTCACTAATTTATCTAATCTACGCATCCTATTCAAAATTAGAATACAAAGTTTTCTTTTTATTTCCAAAGCCTTACTTACAATATTTTCTATACATTTTTTTTCTTAATAAATTTTGTTTTTTTCTTATATTTTTTCACATCCTTTAGCAAATTTAACATCACTCTTCTCTGAAACATTTTTCGACGAATGTTTTTAAAATCTAATTTTCGTGTTAAATCAGTTTGACATACTTCTGATTGTACATTAGCTTTTTTTTTTGCTGTTGACTCTGTTGTTGCTTTGAACATAAAACACTGTTTGTTTTACATTTATTTTTGCCATTTTTTTGTTTTTTGAAAATCTTTTTTAAGAAATCTCTACTCTGCTTACCAGTAGACTTTTTCTTTATGCCATCACCAGCTTCTCCTCCTATTTTTTTTTCCCAGTTTTGTCCAGATATACTTGTTGTTGCTTTTCTTTCCTCTTTCTTGTCCTTAAAGGCATTTTTTTTTCACTGTTGCTCAGCAATACCTGCAAGAAACTTAAAAAAAATTCCTTTTTGTAATTATAATTCATTAAAATATTTTTTTTTTGCTTTTCATTAATTTCAAATGTTTTTCCATTTGCCTCTCATTTGTGATTTACTAATTTGTGCACAGTGCTAACCACCACAGTTGAAAAAAAACAAGCTGCCCCTTTCCGGCAAGTGCATGTTTTACAGAACAACTGCAACACAAATTATATCTGTGGCCACAATTCCTGTGCGCACACAGCCTCATGGTGTGCTTCTAAGCAGAAAACAGAATTTGATTTGCAAATTCAAAGCACATTTACTACTCTGGTAGATCAAGTGATAATTGCTGTTACAGCCTGACACATTTTCCTTATAGTTTACAGAGACAGAAAAGAGCACATTTCCTAACAGCTACTTCATACCATAAGCATCTGCAACCTGGGTGAGTGTTTAGAGTAGAGCAAAGAAAATGAGGCCTTGGTGACGTTGAATGTGTTTGCATTACACACAGACCTGAGTACTACGCATGGGAGTGTTGGAGAAGCTGCTGCGTGTGTGCCAAGAGGGTGTTTCTGCAGACTATGTATTGTCAGCTGCAAGAGAGATGAGCAAGGAGACTTCCAGAACTGCATAAAGACTGCAGGGATGTGTGTAACAGTGCATGTGTGCTAAGGGATAATTTGTGTAAACACAACAGGCTGCCCCTTTCCTGGGACTGCAATTCTTACTGAACAACAACTTCACAAATTAAATCTCTGCCCACAATTCCTGTGCGCACACAGACTCATGCCATCATTTTAGGCACATAACACAGGCTGCCCCTTTCCTGGGACTGCATTTCTTACTGAACAACATCTTCACAAATTAAATCTCTGCCCACAATTCCTGTGCGCACACAGACTCATGCCATCATTTTAGGCACATAACACAGGCTGCCCCTTTCCTGGGACTGCAATTCTTACTGAACAACAACTTCATAAATTAAATCTCTGCCCACAATTCCTGTGTGCACACAGACTCATATCATCATTTTAGGCACATAACACAGGCTGCCCCTTTCCTAGGACTGCATTTCTTTCAGAACAACAACTTCATAAATTAAATCTCTGCCCACAATTCCTGTATACACACAGACTCATGCTATGTTTTTTGGAACAAAACAGTGTTCCTGAATAGTACCAAATTACTGTTACAGCCTGACACATTTCCCTTATCATTTACAGAAGCAGAAAACAGCACATGTCCTAACAGCTCCTTAAGACCATGACCATGTGTTACAGGGTGAGTGATTAGACTAGATCAATGTAAATGAGGCCTTGGTGACGTTGAATGTGTTTGCATTACACAGTGCTATCTGAAACAGCACACAGAGCTGAGTACTACACATGAGAGTGTTGGAGAAGCTGCTGCGTGTGTGCCAAGAGTGTGTTTCTAGACACTGTGTATTGTCTGGTGCAAGACAGATGAGCAAAGAGACTTCCAAAACTGCATGAAGACTGCAGGGATGTATGTAACAATGCATGTGTGCTAAGGGATAATTTGTGTAAACACAACAGGCTGCCCCTTTCCTGGGACTGCAATTCTTACTGAACAACATCTTCACAAATTAAATCTCTGCCCACAATTCCTGTGCGCACACAGACTCATGCCATCATTTTAGGCACATAACACAGGCTGCCCCTTTCCTGGGACTGCATTTCTTACTGAACAACAACTTCACAAATTAAATCTCTGCCCACAATTCCTGTGCGCACACAGACTCATGCCATCATTTTAGGCACATAACACAGGCTGCCCCTTTCCTGGGACTGCATTTCTTTCTGAACAACAACTTCACAAATTAAATCTCTGCCCACAATTCCTGTGCGCACACAGACTCATTCCATCATTTTAGGCACATAACACAGGCTGCCCCTTTCCTGGGACTGCAATTCTTACTGAACAACAACTTCATAAATTAAATCTCTGCCCACAATTCCTGTGTGCACACAGACTCATATCATCATTTTAGGCACATAACACAGGCTGCCCCTTTCCTAGGACTGCATTTCTTTCAGAACAACAACTTCATAAATTAAATCTCTGCCCACAATTCCTGTATACACACAGACTCATGCTATGTTTTTTGGAACAAAACAGTGTTCCTGAATAGTACCAAATTACTGTTACAGCCTGACACATTTCCCTTATCATTTACAGAAGCAGAAAACAGCACATGTCCTAACAGCTCCTTAAGACCATGACCATGTGTTACAGGGTGAGTGATTAGACTAGATTAATGTAAATGAGGCCTTGGTGACGTTGAATGTGTTTGCATTACACAGTGCTATCTGAAACAGCACACAGAGCTGAGTACTACACATGAGAGTGTTGGAGAAGCTGCTGCGTGTGTGCCAAGAGTGTGTTTCTAGACACTGTGTATTGTCTGGTTCAAGACAGATGAGCAAAGAGACTTCCAAAACTGCATGAAGACTGCAGGGATGTATGTAACAATGCATGTGTGCTAAGGGATAATTTGTGTAAACACAACAGGCTGCCCCTTTCCTGGGACTGCAATTCTTACTGAACAACATCTTCACAAATTAAATCTCTGCCCACAATTCCTGTGCGCACACAGACTCATGCCATCATTTTAGGCACATAACACAGGCTGCCCCTTTCCTGGGACTGCATTTCTTACTGAACAACAACTTCACAAATTAAATCTCTGCCCACAATTCCTGTGCGCACACAGACTCATGCCATCATTTTAGGCACATAACACAGGCTGCCCCTTTCCTGGGACTGCATTTCTTTCTGAACAACAACTTCACAAATTAAATCTCTGCCCACAATTCCTGTGCGCACACAGACTCATGCCATCATTTTAGGCACATAACACAGGCTGCCCCTTTCCTGGGACTGCAATTCTTACTGAACAACAACTTCATAAATTAAATCTCTGCCCACAATTCCTGTGTGCACACAGACTCATATCATCATTTTAGGCACATAACACAGGCTGCCCCTTTCCTAGGACTGCATTTCTTTCAGAACAACAACTTCATAAATTAAATCTCTGCCCACAATTCCTGTATACACACAGACTCATGCTATGTTTTTTGGAACAAAACAGTGTTCCTGAATAGTACCAAATTACTGTTACAGCCTGACACATTTCCCTTATCATTTACAGAAGCAGAAAACAGCACATGTCCTAACAGCTCCTTAAGACCATGACCATGTGTTACAGGGTGAGTGATTAGACTAGATCAATGTAAATGAGGCCTTGGTGACGTTGAATGTGTTTGCATTACACAGTGCTATCTGAAACAGCACACAGAGCTGAGTACTACACATGAGAGTGTTGGAGAAGCTGCTGCGTGTGTGCCAAGAGTGTGTTTCTAGACACTGTGTATTGACTGGTGCAAGACAGATGAGCAAAGAGACTTCCAAAACTGCATGAAGACTGCAGGGATGTATGTAACAATGCATGTGTGCTAAGGGATAATTTGTGTAAACACAACAAGCTGCCCCTTTCCTGGGACTGCAATTCTTACTGAACAACATCTTCACAAATTAAATCTCTGCCCACAATTCCTGTGCGCACACAGACTCATGCCATCATTTTAGGCACATAACACAGGCTGCCCCTTTCCTGGGACTGCATTTCTTACTGAACAACAACTTCACAAATTAAATCTCTGCCCACAATTCCTGTGCGCACACAGACTCATGCCATCATTTTAGGCACATAACACAGGCTGCCCCTTTCCTGGGACTGCATTTCTTTCTGAACAACAACTTCACAAATTAAATCTCTGCCCACAATTCCTGTGCGCACACAGACTCATGCCATCATTTTAGGCACATAACACAGGCTGCCCCTTTCCTGGGTCTGCAATCCTTACAGAACAACAACTTCACAAATTAAATCTCAGCCAACAATTCCTATATGCACACAGACTCATGCTGTGTTGGTAGGCACAAAACACAGGCTGCCCCTTTCCTGGGACTGCAATTCTTACAGAACTAATGCTAATTTCAAATGTGCTACCATTTTCCTCTCTTTTCTTTCAAAGTGATTTCTGCTAAATCCTAACCATCACAATTAAAAAGAAGCTGTCCTTTTCTTTCAACTGCAAGTCTTACTTTTCAACAGCAACACAAATTAAATCTCTGTCAACAATTCTTCTCTGCACACATACTCATGGTTTTATGGTAGGCACAAAACAGTATTCCTCATTGTTAACAGTACACATTAACTTATGGTGAAAACATACTCCTTAATATCTTACAAGTTCAAGACAGTTAAATATCTCCCAAACCTCAAAATGTAAAACATAACTTTTGAAGAAGATTCACAATTCTAATATTTTTCTCAAAAATCACCACATACTTCCCCTCTCAAACTCATAACTCACCTTTAAAATTAGTTACTTGTGAAAGAAAGGTGCCACTCAAACAGCAGACTATCAGAGTCAGAATATCAGAGCTCTACACCTCTCTCCTTTCTGCAGAACCAGTAAATGGCAATGTTTCCCTCTCTTTTTTCACACATATACATGTTAATTTCAAATCTCAGTTCTTCCCACTTTTTTTCAAATGAAATCACACATTTCTATTGGTTGAAAACTTCAACCCCTTTCCAAATGTACCCTTCCCCCAACTTGTCTCCTGCCTGCTACCATAGCAACAGGTCATGGAACACTGCTGTGATTAGAGAGGTCAGAAGTTCAGCAGACAATGTTTCATATCCAAAGAGCAAGAGTGCTTGACTTTTCAAACCTAACAGCCAATCCATAGTAATGTTCTTTGGTAACACATTTTTCTGTACCAATACAAAACATGCTTTTTAAAATTTAAACATACAGCCTAGTTTTTAGTGTAGAATTGTTTCAAACAGCCAATGAGTTCTTTTTATAAAAAAAACTATGTGTGCCCCCATTTTTCAACTGTCTTTCATTTCATATTCCCTTTCTACTGAAAGACACCTCCTGAGTGCATCCGGATCTCCTTGGAAGATGTTCACAGTGTGGATTGTAGGTCACAGCTATGTCTTCTGGAGTGAAAAATTTGCAGAAAAAAGAGGTATGGAGAGAGACCTTGCTTTGCCAAATGTAGACATTAAATGGATTGGTCAGAGAGGGTTAAAGTGGCACCAATTAATGCCTTTGGTGAAAACCTTTCTACATCTCCCACAGCCTAACCTTATTATTGTGCACTGTGGTGGTAATGACCTAGGCACTTTAACTGGGGTAGGTCTGGAAATGCTTATTAAGGACACCTTTGTGCAATTGATGTCGCTTTTTCCACAAACTGCCTTTGTATATTCTAACATATGCCAAAGGCAAAAGTGGAACTGGTCCAACCAATTTTGTCCGCAGATTGACAAAGCAAGGAAGCACGTCAACAAATCTATTTCTGCTTTCCTCAGAGACTTTGGTATGGGTTCTATATACCACAACAACTTGCGTTACAACATGCAAGACATTTATAGAGGAGATGGTGTACACTTCACTGATGAAGGCAACAGAGTCTTCCTCTTGAACTTTAGACTCTGCATTGGTACTTACTTGTAGGTACCGAAAAACACACAATAAACACAAGGGCTCTTTTTAGAGCCACCTTATATCTTTTTACTTAATTGCGATTTTTTTTTATTTTTTTGTTTTTAAAAAATTTTCGGGTGCGCGCTGGGTGCGCGCACTCGGCGATATTTTTTTTCAAAATATAAATCTTTTTTTTTGCCCTACAAGGTCCTACTGTGACCCCCTTACAATGCCTAGTGGGTCAATATCTCCCCACTCTGCCCGCTTTTCAAGTTCTCCCCCTTTGTTTCTCACCCCCTCTTTATGCGAGAGACAAAATGGCGGCCGCCGCTTCCTGATTTCCACCGATTCGAATGTTTACTGACATCTAACAACCAATCAGAAGTGCGCTCGCGCACGGCAAGGTGCGCGCACAGGACTTGCTCAGTGCGCGCACGCTGCGCGCTTACAGATATATATATTGATTTAAATGCTAATTTCTCAGGAAATACTGAACAGATGTACACCAAACCTGCAAAAGGCACTTCATGGACCTTATGGCTACCTCTCTGCCCAATTTCACATAATTCTGTTCAGCCGTTCGGGCTGTAGCTGCGACTAAAGTCCCTATGGAAAAATGCATGGGGAAAACGCGTTTTGGGACCCCCCTTTTTTCTCGGCCCCCGCTTGATGAATCACCCCGAAACTTTCAGGGTAGGAGCTGAGCGGAGCGCCCCATTAGTTTTGAAAATTTCGCGAGGATTCGTCAACCGGCGCCAAAGTTATTCAAAATAGAATTTTGAGATTACCTATGGAAACACGGTCCTAACTATAACTACCTACTGGCGAACGCCAGTAGGTAATATATATATATATATATATATATATATATATATATATATATATATATATATATATATATATATATATATATACAAAAAAGAAGGAGAGAACTCTGGGTAGTTCCCAAGTTTAGGTGGATGGCAGCTCGTGTAGAGAGCACCCTCAACACCAGCGACACTCTAAAGTTGCTCACCTCAAATGACATTTGAGGTGAGCAACTTTAGAGTGTCGCTGGTGTTGAGGGTGCTCTCTACACGAGCTGCCATCCACCTAAACTTGGGAACTACCCAGAGTTCTCTCCTTCTTTTTTGCATAATTTATGCGTCACTCTATGCCTGCAAGGGTTTTGTTTTGACTTATACTGGGTGCTCCCTTGTGTCTGGACAAAGCTAAACCTCTCTGAAGAGCTGTAATGACAGCGAAACACGTGTCAGGGGTTGCTTTTATTCATTTCAGGTTGGCTTGGATGGTATTTTACCAATCCAAAGCTATAATACTGTGCCTGGAGTGATAAATGGCTTTTATCATTTTACAGCTCGGCGTGGATAGCACTGTGCTAATCCTATGCTTAAAGACTTTGCTGTACAAATGGCAAAAGACTTTGTCCATTTCTATCTCGGCGTGGATAGCATTGTGCTAATCCTATGCTTAAAAACTTTGATAGAAAAGCTGACATTTGAGGTGAGCAACTTTAGAGTGTCGCTGGTGTTGAGGGTGCTCTCTACACGAGCTGCCATCCACCTAAACTTGGGAACTACCCAGAGTTCTCGCCTTCTTTTTTGCATAATTTATGCGTCACTCTATGTCTGCAAGGGTTTTGTTTTGATATATATATATATTCAATGAAAAAACCAAAGGTTTCACACATGTTATAGTTAGCTGGACATTTCACTCGTAAAAAACCATTGAAATTCCCCCGTTATAGTTAGTTCAGCTAACTATAACTCGCGCGCCCGCAATGCACTACTGATGACGTCACATATTACATCACTCATGACATGGTCACTGACATCACTCATGACATCACTGATGACATCTCAAATGACATCACTGATGACATCACTGATGACATCATCCTTGTGATAGAGTGGCAGACCTCCTCTCCCCCTAATATAACCATTGAAACACACATTCAAAAATAGAAACTAAAATGTTCAAAATAATGAACATATCAATATCAGTTACAACAACCTATTCAGTAATTCTAAGAACCACATACACATACAGTAATTCACCAACAGTCCTCTACAGTCACTCATACATGTACTCACTCATCATATGTACTCATACACCTGTACATCCCGTTACACAATGCCACTCATCCATAGAGTAACTCACACACATTGTCACTCATGCTAATAAAGAATCAATCATCCATTTACTTGCATATACAGTTATACACACACCACCACACTTACTTCTACAGAAACTTACATATACTTACTCTTTTAAACAATCACTTATAGAAACACATACTTATTCATACAGGAACTCTTCCAATCTCTCACTCTCACATATACTCACTTATATACACCAATAGTCACATATACTAGTTTAAAACATATGTAGTTACTCATAAAGACACTATTGAGACAGTCATTCACTCACTAACACACCCATGCACACACTCATCCACCCATACAGTCCTGCACACATGCTGTATTCAACACATACAAACAGTGAGTCACTCATTCATGCACCTATGCACTAAGTAATACCCCCCACCGAACCATACAGAAACTCAGACACTCATAGTGATAAAAAACCAACTAATAACCTATATAGACACTCATGTAGCTACTCACCAACCCATGCAGCCACTTATACACAAAGTAAGAAACTGATACAGATATTTAAATATTTAAAGATTACTCAGTAAGCCATGTATTCACTATGATACACTTAAACAGTCAGTTACACAAAAAAAATTCCAAAAAAAAGTATCCATTTAGACACTTATATACCCATTTATTCTTCCTTTGACCTTGAGATATACATAAATATGAAAAATATATAATTTTCATAAAAACACACAATCACTGGATGATGTCATCAGTGATGTCATCAGTGATGTCATTTGAGATGTCATCAGTGATGTCATGAGTGATGTCAGTGACCATGTCATGAGTGATGTAATATGTGACGTCATCAGTAGTGCATTGCGGGCGCGCGAGTTATAGTTAGCTGTACTAACTATAACGGGGGAATTTCAATGGTTTTTTACGAGTGAAATGTCCAGCTAACTATAACATGTGTGAAACCTTTGGTTTTTTCATTGAATTTCTAAGGTTTTTTAAATGCTAATTCCTAACTATAACGTGTGTGAAACCCATGGTTTTTTCAGTGAATTTCAAAGGTTTTTTAAATGCTAATTTCTAACTATGCCTACAGAGATAGGACATGTGAAGAAAGAAGAAAAAATGCACAGAAAGAAACAAAAGAAGTGCAGAAAGAAGCAACAGAAGTCCTCAAATACGAAGATAAGTGCAGGAAGAAGGATAACGTGCAGAAAGAACAAAAAGAAGAGCAGAAAGAAGCCTTGTTGCAAAATCATCCTGTACCCTCAACTTTTTCAGACGGATACTGGTGGTAACTGAGTCTGACTAACCAGTCCTAGAGCCAGTGCTATGTTAAAAGACACTTAGAATACAGTGAAAACACCTACATACACTAGGGAACATTATGCGTTGGGGTCCCCCTGTGATTAGCATGACCTCCTCTGTAAGCCCCTAGTGTATAATAGGGCATGGGGATTAAAACTACCTCTTAAAACAGGCCACAGGGCGTTTTTGCACACATTAACTCAGGCCCCGTCCCCTCCCTTCACCACTGTGTAAACACGCCCTGTGTCCATTTTTAGTTGGGAGATTAAGTTCATTTGAATCCTGAGGGTCCCTAGGGTCCAACTAGCCCACTAGGTACCTCCAGTAAGTGCCACAGAGCTGCGTTGCAGAGAGGTGTAAAAAGTGGCACGGCCTGGACCACCTCTCTGCAATGCAGCTCAGTGGCGCTTACTGGAAGCACTTGGTGGGCTAGTTAGCCCCCAGGGGCCCTCAGTATTGAAGGGAAATTATATCCCCAATTTAAAACATGCCATAGTGCGTGTTTGCACACGTCACCTCAGGCCCTGTCCCCTCCCTTCACCACTGTGTAAACGCGCCCTGTGGCTGTTCTAAGTTGAGAGTCCCCCTGAATCCTAAGGGTCCCTAGGGTCAAACTAGACCACTAGGTACCTCCAGTAAGCGCCACAGAGCTGCGTTGCAGAGAGGTGTAAAAAGGGGCTTGGCCTCAGAACACCTGGCTGCATCGCAGCTCCCTGGCGCATACTGGAGATGCCTGTTGGGGGCGCGTTTGCAGAGTGCTGCACGGAGGGGGCATGGCCTCCGGCACGATGCCAGTCTTTTATTTATTTTAGTTTTTTAAGAAGGGGGGCTGTTTGGTTCCCCTTCTTATTCTAATTTATTGGCCCTGATGACCCCATCCCCCAGGGCCAGTCTCCTAATTATATTTTTTTGACCCCAATCCCCAGGGCCGGCCACTGTTTTTTATTATTTTTAAAAAATATATATTTATAGACACACCTAGGACATGCTGGACTAACCGTACGTACCTATCACCATGACGATTTGCGTGATATTCATTAAAAGGCGACTATGCATGCAATGAATCCACGTGGAATGTATTTACACCACTAGTGAAGCTCTGACATGTCTGATGCCCTACCGTGCCTAATCCTGGTAGACACCCTTGTCGTTTATTTATACAAACATGGGTAGCTATTGACGGGCACATTTAATACACATGCACACCAAGCCATTCAAAGGGGATTCGACAAAAATTCGACCAAAACTATGCAAGAAACCCCCCTCACGGTTAATAAAACACACATCCACTGCCGGATGTGTAATACTTTTTATTTTACTCTCTGGAAAGGGGACGAACATCACTTGAGAGTCACAGCGTGCTCCTGACAGAGCCCAATGCTGTGTTACACCCACCATTGCCTGCCGAGTGCCACACACCTCTGTGTTGTATTCCACTAGCTAGTGCATATGCTATGACACTCTCTAGCCCATGTGCACTGTAACACCACCCCGTGAATATGTCATGCCACACTTGTCTTCGCACGGGTTATATTGCCCCATCTAACGTGCCTTTCTCGATGCCTATGTTATAACGCACAGTGCTATGCCATACATATTACAATCTGGGATCCATATATTTGTCACAGTGCATATGCAACGTTACACTCCCCAGCACATATTTTATATTACAACTTTAGAGACTAGTTAGGTTACACAACACTGCCCTGTGCATATTACACTCCAAGGCGCATATCGCATAGCACGCGCTAGTGCCTGTGCTATCTCGCGCTCTCCAATGAATCTGTCATTGCGCACAATGTATTGCAAATTATATTTCACGCCCGGTTCATCTTATATCACACTTTTTGGTGCATAGTTTATACCATACACTATATCTAGTTTTCATTTTCAATCGTGCTCTCAGGACTATGTTCTATATAACACTGTGTTCACCTACCCTTTTCAAGGGCATTACATTTTGCGATAGGGGGTGGAGGGTCAGGGGGTGTTTCTGCCAAGTGAGCCCGGAGTCACAGTCACAAACGTCCTCTTCTTCCTGAATAAAAGTGAGATTATGCTGCATACTTGTTCATATTTTAAGTAGTTCGCACAGACACAATGTTTTAAAAACAATAAAGTTCCTAATACTCGCCTTCTCTGAACAGTTAGCTTGCTGCCCCATCCCCTTCCTCCCTATCCTCTGTTGTGTGAATCCATGGACTAGCCTCCTCCCTCCTGCCATGCATGGTCTGATGTGCTGCCACTGCCCTCAATTTAGTATGATGTACCAGTCCAGTCCTCCTGCCCTCCATTGCCCAATTCTATGCCCCATCATTGACCTCCTGCTTAAACTCTGTGCTTAGCTTGCTGCCCCTATTCTCCTTCCCCCTGCCCTCCGATGTCTTTGTGCATGCCCCTGCTCCATCCTTTTTGCCCACCATGTCCCATGGACCTGCCACTCCTATCTACTCTGAGTGTTCTGATGAGCTGCCACTCCCCTCCCACCTGCCTAGCATTGTCAGATGACTGTAACCTGTCCCTGCCACCTCCACCCTGCCTGTCCACATGCCATGCCCCTATCCTCTTCCTCCTGTCCTACATGGTCCATTGTACTGCCACACCCTTCTGCCCTCCCTGGTCTGTTGTGCTGCAACTGCTCCTCCTGCCTGCCCCGTGTGGTCTGTTGTGAGGTCCCTTCCCCTGAACGTTCTTGTCTGTGCACAGGTCCTGACCCTCCCTTCTATCCTCCATTGTCCTTTGTGCATGCCCCTCCACCCTCCTTCTTGCCCATCATAGCCATTGTGCTGCCACTAACCCTCCCACTTGCCATGCATGGTCTTCTGTGCTGCCATGGCCCCTCCCACCTTCCCTGTGTGGTCAGTTAGCTGCCCCTGACCCCCTCCCACCTTCCCTCCATGGTCTGTGTGAATGCCATCACAGTCTCACTGTTGCTCTTCATGGTGTGTCTTGCTTCTAGTGCCCATCCTGCCTGACCTCCATGGCTATCTTGCTGCTCCTGCCCTGCCCCCTTGCCCCCAGCCCTACTCCCTCCCTCCTGGCTTGTCTGTTCCATTGTAATGCCCCTGATCCGTCCCTCCTGCCCTTTATGGTCTGTTATGCTGCAGCTTTCTCTCCTGTCTGTCCATTATGGTCAGCTAGCTACCATTGCCTCTTGCCCCTCTGTTCTCTGTTGTCCATGTGCATGGTCCTGTCCCCTCCCTCTTGCTTTCTATGGATTGTTGTGTTGCACTCCCGTCCTGCATGCCCTGTGTGGTGTATTGTGCTGCTGCAAACCCTGATGCCTGCCCTGCAGGGTCAGTTTGGTGCACCTCTCCATGTCCCTCCTGTCCTCTGTTATCCAAGTCCATGTCCCTATCCCATTTCCTTCCATGATCCAATGTACCATACTTGCGAACATTTTGAACTTGGTAAGAGGGAGATTTTGAAAAAAAACTGGGGTATTGATTTTCCCCTTTGAGTTACATTGAAAAAGAGGATATTGTAGACAGGAGACAGATCAAATAAAGCCCATTTGAGCTTAAAAACATTGGACGTTTCCTGGCTGAATCGGGTCTGTTGGCATGTATGGTTGTACTACCATTGCCTCTTCCTTCTGCCCACAATGGTCTATTACATTGCCACAGCCTTGAAGGAGGGTAGATTTTGTATCACAGGGGGCCCCTGGCCCGTTCTGTCCACACCTGAAGTATGAGACCCTTGTCCTTGCCCTGCCAGCTGCATTTGTAGGCCGTATTAAATTGACCAGCGGGTCCTGTATTGCTATATAATTATCCTGAGACATCCTTACCACTCAGCCAGCATAAAACCCCTGTGTAGGCCCTTCTGTTCAATATGTAGGCCTCTTTGTTAAATTGACCATAGCTCTGCAATTTTAGTGTATAGCAGTCTGAAGGCAGGTCTGCGAGGCCTTCTGATCCAAACTAGTAGCCCCCACCCTACCCGAGTGCTCCGTGCTCGGTATCAAAGTTCAACATCCCCCTGAAGCTGTCGACATACAGTAGGCTGCATCCTGGACTGGTACTTGCTTCCTGGGCAGGTTTCCCGCTTTTAAGGAAGTGGCAACCGCAGAGCGACAAGTTAGGAGAACTGAGGAGATTTTATACATGAATATATTGAATTCCCGTACAATACCCATTATTTTCTGCTTGCTCTATGGAACTTACGATAAGCGATTGGCCTGAGAGACTGACCTTTTCACCCAGTCCATTGTCAGCATTAAGTGGGTAAATGACGAAATGTCTGGTAAAATCTGCAGTCGAAGCTTTTGGGTAGCATACGTAGGTAGATGTAGCGTGCAAAGGAGCCCACAAAATGATATAAAAAGGGAGCACCCACAGATATCGACGGACTACCTCGCCGTCTGTATGTAGGTTAACAGGCAGTGCAGGTTTTCCCCAAGAGCTGGGAGCTCTTGTCTTCCTTTGCTTAAAATGTCTTGCTCTGCTTTGCTTGAAGTATCTTATTCTATTTTACCTATATGAAATGTCATGTTATGTTTAACCATTGTTCTCTTTACTTTTGCATTTAAAAGATTTTGTATTGTAATTGCAGGAATGCTTGCTCTAAGAGTAAACGTGAGTGTTCCTAGGTAACATTTTCCTTGGTGTAACTTGTTTCTCATGATGCATTTATAGATGTGTTTTCTCTCTCTCTCTGTCAGTACATTAATTGAGATACAGAGAATATTATGACAGCTGTATGATTATCTGGATTCTGTTTTTTGTACTTTATGTCTCTATTCTGCGGTTTCTTTGAAGTTGCATCTTCTCATTAAACTGCCATTGTATTCTGCCTCCAATTCCATGTCTCATATGTCTGTTTTCTTCATTTTTGGAGCAAGCGTTCCTAGGCACCCCGGCTCAAATTAAGGTGCCCCTTTTGTCCCTGACTCACTCTCCTGCTCAGTTCTGTGGTGGCTCCCGGGGATCTGGGGACCGCCCCTAGCTTCCTTGACCCGTAATTGATCTTCCCTCCAACAGCCTCTCTTGCAAGTCCTGTATTGTTGGTTTGTTGCCCCTGCCCCCCTTTCCACTGCCCTCCATAGTCTGTTGTGCTTCCACGGCCCTTCCTGCCTGCTCAGTGTGGTTAAATTGTTGCCTTTGCACCCTCCTACCTGCCTTCAATTTTCAGAGTCCGTGCCCCTGGCCTCTGCCTCTCAACAGTATCCTAATGAACAACTAGATTGCTAACATTCTATATTTATTACAAAAGTGTGGAACGCCTGACATCATCTTGATGTAATCAAAACTGTAATACCTAGAGCATTTCCTTTAGAAATTACATATATGAGAGGGTCTTATTGGCATCAAAATTATGGTTAGTGCTCTAAAAGACTAAAATAAGGACATATTTTCTGAGTTTTCAAATAGCGACAAAGCACTTTTAAATTATTTGTTATCTTTAAGTTTTTTTATCCAGTTGACCACTTGATTAAATGTTGCACTTAGGGGAGAGGATGTGGTGTTACTTCCAGAACTGCAGACTTTGCAACTGGGGAACCAGGTTGAAGTTTCTGCTTCAGCTCGACATTCTGTGATTCTGGTCAAATCACTTAGTCTCCCCATGTCTACAACCAAAATGAATTTGTTCTTGTGTGATGTAACCAATGCTCATGTAAAGCACTCCAATACCTGACAAGTCTGCACTATATAACACAGCAAAAACACAAAATAATAAGTGTTTTGCACACTTCTGTCATTGGGCTATATTTGGGCTACATCTGGTTGATTTTGGGCTACATTTGGGCTCTTTTGTCTCCGGTGGCCATCTTGGGAGATTTATTTGTTATGAAGTTTCCTAATTTCCTCATGTACTGCAGTCTCCTCAGTAGGAAATGCTTTCAGTTTTTTACTTTGATTCCATCATGAAGGTATTCAGATATGTCACACATTTGCCATAAATTCTGAATGTTAGCACTCTAGTTGCTCATTAGATCACTGTAGTAAAACTACTCCACCATGGAAGTCTGCTCCTGGTATTAAAAGTGCATGTTTCAGTCTGCATGTCAGAATTTTTTAATGAAATAGAAGAGGATTTGTGAAGTCACTCAAAATGTGCCCTCATTTTCTTTCTTCAGTATTAATCATAATTTCTATGGCAAAATGAACCTCCTCATTGTGTTCCTTTTTAAATTAAATGTTTTAAGTGTTACCAGTTTATTCCAATCAAGATGGCTTCAGGTGTGCCATACTTTTGTCATAATGAAGACAGTAAGCGCTCTAGTTGTTTTTAAGAACATTCTGGGACATTCTGTCATTGGGCTATACTTGGGCTACATCTGGGTGATATTTGGGCTACATTTGGGCTCTTTTGTCTCTGGTGGCCATCTTGGGAGACTTATTTGTTATGAAGTTTCCTAATTTCCTCATTTACTGCAGTCTCCTCAGTAGGAAATACTTTCAGTTTTTTACTTTGATTCCATCAAGAAGGCATTCAGATGTGTCACACATTTGCCATAAATTCAGAATGTTAGCACTCTTTTTGCTCATTAGATCACTGTAGTAAAGCTACTGCTCACCAGGGAAAACTGCTGCTGGTATTGAAAGGGCATGTTTCAGTCTGCATGTCAGAATTTTTTAATGAAATAGAAGAGGATTTGAGAAGTCACTCAAAATGTGCCCTAATTTTTCTTTCTGCAGCACTAATCATACTTTTTATGGAAAAATGAACCCCCTCATTTTGTTCCTTTTTAAATTAAATGTTTTAAGAGTTACCACTTTAATCCAAGCAAGATGGCTTCAGGTGTGCCATACGTTTATCATAAGTAGGACTGTTAGCGCTCTAGTAGTTCTTTGGAACACTCTGGGAAGCTGCAGTAGAACACAAAGGAATCAACTGACAGTCTCTGCCCTTGTTGGATGTACATGTTTTACTGAGAATATCAGACTTCATTCTCACATGACTGAGAAAGATAATGTGAATTTACAGAAAATAAGCTCTCAGTTTAGCCTATAGATCACCTTCCAAACCTCTGTGGTAAAAGCATGAGAAAATATTTTTCTCTCAATCATGATATCCCAGCAGAAGGCTTTTTCACATGGTGAAATCACCTTAGAACATACCACAATTCCTAAAATGAGTATGGTACCATCAACAAATGATTTATAATGTAACTAAAGTCTTAAAACCTTCTATTAACTGCAATGCTTTTTAATGAGGTGCTATCATGTATATTTGTCCCAAGATGGCTGCCAACACTTCTTGGATGAAGTGCTGACAGCCAATCAGATCTCAGGATGAGATGTGTGGTTAGGCTCCGCCCACATATATATATGCTTTTAAATGCTATTTACTCAGGAAATACTGAACAGATTTACACCAGACCTGCAAAAGGCACTTCCTTGACCTTATGGCTACCTCTCTGCCAAATTTCTAGTAATTCTGTTCAGCCGTTCGGGCTGTAGCTCGTTCTAAAGGTCCTATGGAAAAATGCATGGGAAAAACGCGTTTTGGGACCCCCCTTTTATCTCAGCCCCCGCTTGACGAATCCCCCCGAGACTTTCAGGGTAGGAGCGGAGCGTAGCGCCCCACCTATTTTGAGAAATTCGCAAGGATTCATCGACCGGCGCCAAAGTTATTCAAAATAGAATGTTGCGGATTTCCTATGGAAAAGGGGTCCTAACTATAACTACCTACTGGCGACCGCCAGTAGGTAATATATACATACATATATATATATATATATATATATATATATATATACATACATGTATATATGTATATACATATATATATTCACTGAAAAAACCATAGGTTTCACACACGTTATAGTTAGGAGTTAGCATTTAAAAAACCTTGCAAATTCACTGAAAAAACCATAGGTTTCACACATGTTATAGTTAGCGGAAATTTTACTGATAAAAAACCAATGAAATTCCCCCGTTATAGTTAGTGCAGGCAACTATAACTCACGCGACCGCAATCCTCTGCTGATGCTAATACTGTTTTTAGACACTTATTTGCCCATGTCTTCTTCCATAAATTTTTAGCTATACATATATTACAAATATTTTTTTTTCATAAAGACACATATGTCATCAGCAGAAGATTGTGGTCGCGTGAGTTATAGTTGCCTGCACTAACTATAACGGGGGAATTTCATTGGTTTTTTATCAGTAAAATTTCCGCTAACTATAACATGTGTGAAACCTATGGTTTTTTCAGTGAATTTGCAAGGTTTTTTAAATGCTAATTCCTAACTATAACGTGTGTGAAACCTATGGTTTTTTCAGTGAATTTGTACATTTTTTTAAATGCTAAGTTACTTTACGCCATTCGTGGCGTGCGCGCCCACTTAACGCAGTTCGTTCCGTGCGCGCACGGTGCGCTTCGCGCACCGCGCGCCCACTTTACGCAGTTAGTGCCGTGCATGCACGGTGGGCACGCGGTGCGCTACGCGCATCGCGTGCCCACGTTACGCTAGATGGGCCATGTACGCACGATGCGCTTCGCACACCGTGCGCACATGGAGGACATATGATGCACTTCGTTTTGAAAGGTAATATTTTACTTTTTCTTATGTGTTTGAAGCCATGCACAAATGATGCCCTTCGGGCAACATTTGCACACGGGGTGGGGAGAGTGTGGATAATTTTTTTTTTTAAAGATTTTTTTACCGTACGCGTACGTTAAGCGTAATCGGCGAAATTAGCGAAAAAATATAAATTCCGTTTTTGGCCTTGGGGGATCTTTGGGGACTCCCTCAACATGGCTAGGTGTTTTGGAGCTGCCCAAACAGCCCCTTTACATGTTTTTGTCCTTTGTGTTTTAATTAACACTCTCAGTGCGAGAGAGAAAATGGCGGCCGCCGCTTCCTGGTTGCGGCCGATTCGAATGTTTACTAAGATCTAAGAGCCAATCAGAATCGCGCTCGCGCACGCCACCGTACGCGTACTGTAAGCGTACCGTAAGCGCACCGTAAGCTGGCTCAGATATATATATTGATTTAAAGGCTATTTTCTCAGAATCTACTGAACAGATTTACACCAAACCTACAAAAGGCACTTCCTTGACCTGGGGACTACCTCTCTGCCAAATTTCATTAAATTCTGTTCAGCCGTTCGGGCTGTAGCCCTGTCTAAAGGTCCTATGGAAAAATGCATGGGAAAAACGCGTTTTGGGACCCCCCTTTTATCTCAGCCCCCGCTTGACGAATCCCCCCGAGACTTTCAGGGTAGGAGCGGAGCGTAGCGCCCCATCTATTTTGAAAAATTTGCGAGGATTCGTCGACTGGCGCCAAAGTTATTCAAAATAGAATGTTGCGGATTTCCTATGGAAACGTGGTCCTAACTATAACTACCTACTGGCGACCGCCAGTAGGTAATACATATATATATATGTATGTATATATGAATATTTATAAACACTCTTATATATGCATATATGTACACACGCATACATACGGGTATACATATAGATGTGCACATATACATATGAGAGGATCAAGGAATATAGACCAGGGAGAGCCCTGACCTCTAGTAACACCAGCCTACTCTCAGTTCCCCATCTTAAAAAGCAGCGTAGAGGGCGCTCCTCCTTTACTCTCAAGGTGGCCAACATGTGGAGCCAGATTTCTTTTTGTTTAATGGCACCATCTAAAGACAGATCCAGGGAACGGCGATGGGAACTTGCTTCGCCCCCAGCTTTGCAGGTCTTCACCTCGGCTGGTGGGAGGATCAGGTAGTCAACAACATCGGACTATTCAAATCCCATGCCGTCCTCTGGACGCGCTACATTGATGACATCTTTTGCGTGTGGAATGGGACTCAGGAGGAAGTTCTTAAGTTTGTTACCATTCTTAACGACAATACTCTGAACCTTTCCTTTACCAGCCACACAAGCAATGAGACCATTGAGTTCCTAGATCTTAAACTAACTGTCATGAATAAAACACTTACTAGTCACCTGTTCAGAAAACGTATGGCAGGTAACAGTTTACTGCAAGCTGAAAGCTGCCACCCACACTCATTGAATGAAAGCATCCCGTATGGCGAACTGATGCGCACCAGATGGAATTGCAGCATGAATACAGGGTTTAACAATGAAGTGATTGAAAAACACTTGACATGCAATTCCGAATATGTTACTATGTGCTGATATGCCTGTGTAAGCTGGCTTACATAGGCAGCACCATTCACAGAGCCAAGAAACGCATCTTGGAGCACAGGCGGGCCATTCGGAATTTAGATAAACACTACCCTGTAGCGCGACACCTTAATACTCACCACTCACAGAACTGTAATTTACTGAAGTTTATTTTATTTGATGTGGTACCTAAACGTGAGAGAGGAGGTGACCGAGTTATCGAGCTCAGGAGACTTGAGCCCAGAATGATAATAAAATATAATACCCTGCATCCTAATGGTTTGAATATGGATGAGGAAATGGCAGTACACCTTGGGGTGACATAGAGTTTCTTTTCTCTGCACAATCCTCTTTTTCTTCTGTGTAGGCTAATGCCTTTTAATACTCCTGTGTTGTAAATATTGTGTTTTTAACTTATGCTTTGTTTCTGTTTGTTACAGACAAAATTTGGTTGAAGAAGCTGAAGAGCTGTGATATCTGTAGTATATAGCCACGTGTTGGAGACATCGGTGATGTTGTCCGTACATATTAAGATTTCCTGGTCTGCCCACTAGGGAATTATTGTTTAGAGACATTGGCTTTTTCCGCATTTGTTGGGATGGTTGCTCTCTTTATTAAGCGATGGTAGCATGCTGACTCCGTGCTTCGTCAGCCCACTTGGGCAGAATTGTTCAAACCAATATTTAATATTGAAACACTGTTTCATATGTGCTAGTCCTGTATTTACAGGGTGCACAAAGGCTTGATTATGGCAGAATATGCTGTCATGAATAACTTTATTGACAAAACTTCTGTACAAACAAATTAAGCAAAGTATACCACTGGTATGTTTCACGTATGTGCTATGCAAAATTTGTTTAAAAACCGTCATAACAATACCTAGCTACCATGCAGACTATGTATTCATAAGTTATTATGCCCCGCCTCCCTCCTTTTTTAATCACCATTTTGCCGAAATTGTGCCCGTGTTTAAGCATAAATTAATTGGACTAGAAATGTTAAGTTAATTTAATGTTATTCACGCTGACTTATTATGATGAAATATTATAAATGCACTTGCTTCTTCATTATTGTTTTATTTAACAAAACTATGCAAAGTATTTCTTCTATGTTGGTTATGACGCACTGCCTGTCACTTTAAATATGGCAGGAAGTCAGCATTTGCCTGACCCGTGACCAAGGAGTGAGGAAACTCCGAAACGCGTTGGGTTGTATTTTTGGATGCCGTGTGTGAATAAACATACGCTTTTGCAAATAGAGTGTTGGCTCTGTGCGTGTCTTCATGCTTCATTCGTTTTGAAGACTGTGGCAGCTGTTTCTGGGATATAGAGGTTCGCTACCTCGCCTGACACTCCTCATTTCAAGAGGCTTGAGCAACGCGGCTTTCTTGCTGGGATATATATAAACATATATATATATATAAATCACCCCCAAACTTCCCACATAGGAGCTGATATGAACAAAGAATTAGTTTGGACAATTTCATGAAGATTCATCAAACAACGCCAAAGTTATAAGCAAAACAAAAAATGCTCTTTCGATGGAAACTTGGTCCTAACTATGACTACCTACTGGCGACTGCCAGTAGGTAGTATACATACATATATATATATATATACATACATGCCCATTTATGAATTCACTATATCTCTCATTATTTGCACTATCACACCACAGCGTAACTTGCACATACTACTTAGGTTTTAGGTGGCTCCTCTAAACCTAAAACACAGTCCTACAACTAGGTCAATAGAGTGGCCCTTTCTCGGTTTTTAAAAGTCCTATCGTAGAGCATTATTTATCTTAGGAGTTCACATCACCTTCGAGCACATATGCCGACATTGTCAGGTGGCTTTACACATGTTATAGACAGGCTTGGCAGTATTATCTGTAACAATTGTCTTATCAATAATATTGAATAGTTCTTTTAATGCTTTTTATATATTTATATATATTTATACATTTTACTATTTGCTTGTTACAGATGAAATTGGATTCATGGAATACATCACTTTGCCATCTGCTTCACCTTGCAATGACATGAGATTCAACTCGGGACTTATATTGATGTAACTCCATGAAATAACTGAATATGAAATTACAAGGACAACTAGTGTATATTAATATGTCTTTCTGTCCTGTCTCTGCGACTGATATATATTCTTATTAGGATTTATGTATTACTAAGGGCATGCTCTAGAGATGGATTTAAAAGGGGAGAGAAAAAATAACAAATGAACACAAAAAAACAAAATGAAAAAACACAAAAATAATAATCCAATGTTAATATGGATGTTGTTGAATTTATGTATACACCTAAAACAATCACGTATAGCAGCATATGCATATATACATATATTTCTTTTATGTCTATACTTGGTGTGTGGTCACATGGTTTTTGCATCACTATTTAAAAATTGTTTAGTTACCTTGCCTCGTTGATGTGAACAAGGGCGAGTGGCGCCCGAAACGCGTCTTCTAGAGAACTAACAGCTTCAATAAACATCTTGTTGCTTCTAATCGGTGGTTCGTGGTTTTCTTGGCGTGAAGGTGGATGTAACGGACGTTGCTCACTAGCTGAGGACCAGGTGTGTTTGGATATATATATATATATATATATATATATATATATATATATATATATATATATATATATATATATATATATATATATATATATTTATATATATTAACGCTCCAAATTCTTTCATATATAAAGAATGCAAGCACTCACGGGTGGCGTGGCAACAGGTCTTTATTTCCGGAACAGACGCGTTTCGGCGAACTGCCTTCCTCGGTGTTAACGGCACACCGTGAAACGCCATTTTTTATATACATACATCTCCGTGAGTGAAATATAATAGACATAGACAGAGGACAGCGTGAAGTGTCAGTGGAGTTACTGGCGCCATCTTGTAATGTACCTATATACATATATACAATCTAAAATATGCTAATGCAAGAGCGGTACCAAATTAACTGAATTAGTCATATATGAACAATATTCACTTTCAGTGTATACCGCATCAATTTTAACATAGATTGAAGAACTCATAATTGGTATATCACTTAAAGATGGCAACATCTCCACCCTTGTACAGGATAATGCCGTGTATCGGCGTTGCACTTCATGATGCCGTGTATCGACTCAGTGGAGTTACTTGTGCCATCTTGTAATATACCTATATACATATATACAATCCAAAATATGCTAATGCACGAGCGGTACCAAATTAACAAAATTAATCATATATGTACAATGTTCACTTTCAGTGTGTACCGCAATTTTGACATAAATTAAAGAACTCACAATTAGTATATCACTAAAAGATGGCAGCATCACCACCCCTGTACAGAATAATGCCGTGTATCGGCGTTGCACTTCATGATGCCGTGTATCGGCTTGCACTGGCTGTCAAACTCATTTATTTTATTTATACATTGAAATCAATCTAGTCTAAACACGTATAGCAAAAGGGGTAATCGAAGAAGCTCAACACAGCAGGTTACTGCAATCTGACGACAAAGTTCATAGACCCTCCCATAGATATCCAGACAAGCATATTAATTTCCCAAATGTACTGACAACTCTTCATTACTGTTCAGGCCTGACGGAAACTTAGACTGAAGGTCAATAATGTAACGTGATTCTAACCTTCGCAGTCTCTTCAGGCGGTCGCCACCTCTAATATTTTCTGGGACAAAGTCTAGACCAAAAAACTGTAAAACATTTTTGCAATTAGGATGTTTTTCCTCATAATGTCTCGCTACAGGGTATGAGGCATCTCCTTTCAGTATAGCCCTCCTGTGTTCTAGTATTCAAATTTTTAAAGAATGAATGGTACTGCCTATGTACAATAGGCCACACGGGCAAACAAGACAATAGACTGCATAGGGGGTACTGCAAGTTAGAAACTTTTTAATAGGCCTTTTCAGATTAACATTAGGTATTGTGTAAATTAAGACTTTATGGCTGTTGGAACAAGCCTTACACTTACCACACGGAAAGAAACCTTGCATGTGTTTCAAAGTACCCTGCTGTGATGGTTGTTTCGTTAAATGGCTATTGACCAGTCTATCCTTTAATGACCTCGCCTTTTTAAAGGTTAACATTGGATAATCGGGAATGTCCTCCCCTATGATAGTGTCACTCTTCAAAATATGCCAATTTTTGTTTAGCATCTTTTTCAAGAAATTGGACTCTGCCGAGCATGTCGTGATCGTTCTGAATTTACCTTCATGTGAATCGACGGAATCTTTTCTTATTACCGTCTTGTCCTCAAGCAAGTGTTGTCTAGGGATCCCCCTGACTTTGTTTAGTGTCTTATCCAGTAATGCCTGTCCATAACCTCTAGTTCGAAATCTGGTTATACATTCCCTAGCTGCTGGTTCAAAATCACAGGTTCTGGAGCTATTTCGTTTTAATCGTAGAAGCTCCCCATAGGGTATACTTTGTATCAATTTGGGGGGATGATTACTGGTCGCAAAAAGGATCGAATTCCCCGCTGTAACCTTACGATACAAGGCTGTTTCTAACTTGCCTTCTGAAATGAACACCTTCAGGTCCAGATAGTCCACTGCCACTGGACTTACTGTACCCGAAAAGTGTAAATTAAGGTTGTTCTCATTTAGATCCTCTATGTAACCTTCCGCTGATTCAATGGTTCCCTCCCAAACAATGAACAGGTCATCGATATAACGATACCATGCTTTTACCTGGCCTGTCACTTCTCCTCTTACATAGGTTCTGGACACCTGCTCCTCCCACCAGCCCACCAACAAGTTGGCGTACCTGGGGGCGAAACAGGTGCCCATCGCAGTCCCTGAGATTTGTTTGTAATACTGATCACCAAATACAAAAATGTTGTTAGAGAGGCAAAACCTTGTGAATTCAATCAGCATAGAATTGTGTTCCGCAAATCTCAATTGTCGTCTATTGAGAAAAAATTGGACGGCTTTGATCCCATCTTCATGTTTTATACATGTGTATAAGCTGGTGATATCCAATACCATTAATACATACTTGGAGTCCCAAATTAGACTATTCAGTTTACTCAAAAAGTCTTTCGTGTCTCTCACATATGATTTCAATTGTAACACGAATGGGAACAGGAAATGGTCTATAAACATAGACATATGTTCTGTTAAACTGCCTTGCGAGGAGACTATGGGTCTGCCCGGTGGCTTTACCTTATCCTTATGGATTTTAGGAATATGGTAGAATGTTGCCACCAGAGGGGTGGCATTTCTCAAAAACAGATGCTCCTCAGTCCCCAGCATAGATTTATCATACCATTTTCTGATTAAAGAATCGTAACTGTGGACACTTGCTTGATAGAGTTCTCGAGAGGATTTTGTATAGTGGTTGTTATCCGACAGTTGACTCAGGGCTTCACCACAATATTGTTCCCTGGTTTGTAGCACTACATTACCGCCTTTATCTGAAGGCTTAATTATGATTGATGTATCTTGCAATAAGCCATCTAGAGCTTGCTTCTCCTCTTTAGTCAAATTTTCACAAATTATATATATATATATATATATATATATATATATATATATATATATATATATATTACCTACTGGCGGTCGCCAGTAGGTAGTTATAGTTAGGACCCCTTTTCCATAGGAAATCCGCAACATTCTATTTTGAATAACTTTGGCGCCGGTCGATGAATCCTCGCGAATTTCTCAAAATAGGTGGGGCGCTACGCTCCGCTCCTACCCTGAAAGTCTCGGGGGGATTCGTCAAGCGGGGGCTGAGATAAAAGGGGGGTCCCAAAACGCGTTTTTCCCATGCATTTTTCCATAGGACCTTTAGAACGAGCTACAGCCCGAACGGCTGAACAGAATTACTAGAAATTTGGCAGAGAGGTAGCCATAAGGTCAAGGAAGTGCCTTTTGCAGGTCTGGTGTAAATCTGTTCAGTATTTCCTGAGTAAATAGCATTTAAAAGCATATATATATGTGGGCGGAGCCTAACCACACATCTCATCCTGAGATCTGATTGGCTGTCAGCACTTCATCCAAGAAGTGTTGGCAGCCATCTTGGGACAAATATACATGATAGCACCTCATTAAAAAGCATTGCAGTTAATAGAAGGTTTTAAGACTTTAGTTACATTATAAATCATTTGTTGATGGTACCATACTCATTTTAGGAATTGTGGTATGTTCTAAGGTGATTTCACCATGTGAAAAAGCCTTCTGCTGGGATATCATGATTGAGAGAAAAATATTTTCTCATGCTTTTACCACAGAGGTTTGGAAGGTGATCTATAGGCTAAACTGAGAGCTTATTTTCTGTAAATTCACATTATCTTTCTCAGTCATGTGAGAATGAAGTCTGATATTCTCAGTAAAACATGTACATCCAACAAGGGCAGAGACTGTCAGTTGATTCCTTTGTGTTCTACTGCAGCTTCCCAGAGTGTTCCAAAGAACTACTAGAGCGCTAACAGTCCTACTTATGATAAACGTATGGCACACCTGAAGCCATCTTGCTTGGATTAAAGTGGTAACTCTTAAAACATTTAATTTAAAAAGGAACAAAATGAGGGGGTTCATTTTTCCATAAAAAGTATGATTAGTGCTGCAGAAAGAAAAATTAGGGCACATTTTGAGTGACTTCTCAAATCCTCTTCTATTTCATTAAAAAATTCTGACATGCAGACTGAAACATGCCCTTTCAATACCAGCAGCAGTTTTCCCTGGTGAGCAGTAGCTTTACTACAGTGATCTAATGAGCAAAAAGAGTGCTAACATTCTGAATTTATGGCAAATGTGTGACACATCTGAATGCCTTCTTGATGGAATCAAAGTAAAAAACTGAAAGTATTTCCTACTGAGGAGACTGCAGTAAATGAGGAAATTAGGAAACTTCATAACAAATAAGTCTCCCAAGATGGCCACCAGAGACAAAAGAGCCCAAATGTAGCCCAAATATCACCCAGATGTAGCCCAAGTATAGCCCAATGACAGAATGTCCCAGAATGTTCTTAAAAACAACTAGAGCGCTTACTGTCTTCATTATGACAAAAGTATGGCACACCTGAAGCCATCTTGATTGGAATAAACTTGTAACACTTAAAACATTTAATTTAAAAAGGAACACAATGAGGAGGTTCATTTTGCCATAGAAATTATGATTAATACTGAAGAAAGAAAATGAGGGCACATTTTGAGTGACTTCACAAATCCTCTTCTATTTCATTAAAAAATTCTGACATGCAGACTGAAACATGCACTTTTAATACCAGGAGCAGACTTCCATGGTGGAGTAGTTTTACTACAGTGATCTAATGAGCAACTAGAGTGCTAACATTCAGAATTTATGGCAAATGTGTGACATATCTGAATACCTTCATGATGGAATCAAAGTAAAAAACTGAAAGCATTTCCTACTGAGGAGACTGCAGTACATGAGGAAATTAGGAAACTTCATAACAAATAAATCTCCCAAGATGGCCACCGGAGACAAAAGAGCCCAAATGTAGCCCAAAATCAACCAGATGTAGCCCAAATATAGCCCAATGACAGAAGTGTGCAAAACACTTATTATTTTGTGTTTTTGCAGTGTTATATAGTGCAGACTTGTCAGGTATTGGAGTGCTTTACATGAGCATTGGTTACATCACACAAGAACAAATTCATTTTGGTTGTAGACATGGGGAGACTAAGTGATTTGACCAGAATCACAGAATGTCGAGCTGAAGCAGAAACTTCAACCTGGTTCCCCAGTTGCAAAGTCTGCAGTTCTGGAAGTAACACCACATCCTCTCCCCTAAGTGCAACATTTAATCAAGTGGTCAACTGGATAAAAAAACTTAAAGATAACAAATAATTTAAAAGTGCTTTGTCGCTATTTGAAAACTCAGAAAATATGTCCTTATTTTAGTCTTTTAGAGCACTAACCATAATTTTGATGCCAATAAGACCCTCTCATATATGTAATTTCTAAAGGAAATGCTCTAGGTATTACAGTTTTGATTACATCAAGATGATGTCAGGCGTTCCACACTTTTGTAATAAATATAGAATGTTAGCAATCTAGTTGTTCATTAGGATACTGTTGAGAGGCAGAGGCCAGGGGCACGGACTCTGAAAATTGAAGGCAGGTAGGAGGGTGCAAAGGCAACAATTTAACCACACTGAGCAGGCAGGAAGGGCCGTGGAAGCACAACAGACTATGGAGGGCAGTGGAAAGGGGGGCAGGGGCAACAAACCAACAATACAGGACTTGCAAGAGAGGCTGTTGGAGGGAAGATCAATTACGGGTCAAGGAAGCTAGGGGCGGTCCCCAGATCCCCGGGAGCCACCACAGAACTGAGCAGGAGAGTGAGTCAGGGACAAAAGGGGCACCTTAATTTGAGCCGGGGTGCCTAGGAACGCTTGCTCCAAAAATGAAGAAAACAGACATATGAGACATGGAATTGGAGGCAGAATACAATGGCAGTTTAATGAGAAGATGCAACTTCAAAGAAACCGCAGAATAGAGACATAAAGTACAAAAAACAGAATCCAGATAATCATACAGCTGTCATAATATTCTCTGTATCTCAATTAATGTACTGACAGAGAGAGAGAGAAAACACATCTATAAATGCATCATGAGAAACAAGTTACACCAAGGAAAATGTTACCTAGGAACACTCACGTTTACTCTTAGAGCAAGCATTCCTGCAATTACAATACAAAATCTTTTAAATGCAAAAGTAAAGAGAACAATGGTTAAACATAACATGACATTTCATATAGGTAAAATAGAATAAGATACTTCAAGCAAAGCAGAGCAAGACATTTTAAGCAAAGGAAGACAAGAGCTCCCAGCTCTTGGGGAAAACCTGCACTGCCTGTTAACCTACATACAGACGGCGAGGTAGTCCGTCGATATCTGTGGGTGCTCCCTTTTTATATCATTTTGTGGGCTCCTTTGCACGCTACATCTACCTACGTATGCTACCCAAAAGCTTCGACTGCAGATTTTACCAGACATTTCGTCATTTACCCACTTAATGCTGACAATGGACTGGGTGAAAAGGTCAGTCTCTCAGGCCAATCGCTTATCGTAAGTTCCATAGAGCAAGCAGAAAATAATGGGTATTGTACGGGAATTCAATATATTCATGTATAAAATCTCCTCAGTTCTCCTAACTTGTCGCTCTGCGGTTGCCACTTCCTTAAAAGCGGGAAACCTGCCCAGGAAGCAAGTACCAGTCCAGGATGCAGCCTACTGTATGTCGACAGCTTCAGGGGGATGTTGAACTTTGATACCGAGCACGGAGCACTCGGGTAGGGTGGGGGCTACTAGTTTGGATCAGAAGGCCTCGCAGACCTGCCTTCAGACTGCTATACACTAAAATTGCAGAGCTATGGTCAATTTAACAAAGAGGCCTACATATTGAACAGAAGGGCCTACACAGGGGTTTTATGCTGGCTGAGTGGTAAGGATGTCTCAGGATAATTATATAGCAATACAGGACCCGCTGGTCAATTTAATACGGCCTACAAATGCAGCTGGCAGGGCAAGGACAAGGGTCTCATACTTCAGGTGTGGACAGAACGGGCCAGGGGCCCCCTGTGATACAAAATCTACCCTCCTTCAAGGCTGTGGCAATGTAATAGACCATTGTGGGCAGAAGGAAGAGGCAATGGTAGTACAACCATACATGCCAACAGACCCGATTCAGCCAGGAAACGTCCAATGTTTTTAAGCTCAAATGGGCTTTATTTGATCTGTCTCCTGTCTACAATATCCTCTTTTTCAATGTAACTCAAAGGGGAAAATCAATACCCCAGTTTTTTTTCAAAATCTCCCTCTTACCAAGTTCAAAATGTTCGCAAGTATGGTACATTGGATCATGGAAGGAAATGGGATAGGGACATGGACTTGGATAACAGAGGACAGGAGGGACATGGAGAGGTGCACCAAACTGACCCTGCAGGGCAGGCATCAGGGTTTGCAGCAGCACAATACACCACACAGGGCATGCAGGACGGGAGTGCAGCACAACAATCCATAGAAAGCAAGAGGGAGGGGACAGGACCATGCACATGGACAACAGAGAACAGAGGGGCAAGAGGCAATGGTAGCTAGCTGACCATAATGGACAGACAGGAGAGAAAGCTGCAGCATAACAGACCATAAAGGGCAGGAGGGACGGATCAGGGGCATTACAATGGAACAGACAAGCCAGGAGGGAGGGAGTAGGGCTGGGGGCAAGGGGGCAGGGCAGGAGCAGCAAGATAGCCATGGAGGTCAGGCAGGATGGGCACTAGAAGCAAGACACACCATGAAGAGCAACAGTGAGACTGTGATGGCATACACACAGACCATGGAGGGAAGGTGGGAGGGGGTCAGGGGCAGCTAACTGACCACACAGGGAAGGTGGGAGGGGCCATGGCAGCACAGAAGACCATGCATGGCAAGTGGGAGGGTTAGTGGCAGCACAATGGCTATGATGGGCAAGAAGGAGGGTGGAGGGGCATGCACAAAGGACAATGGAGGATAGAAGGGAGGGTCAGGACCTGTGCACAGACAAGAACGTTCAGGGGAAGGGACCTCACAACAGACCACACGGGGCAGGCAGGAGGAGCAGTTGCAGCACAACAGACCAGGGAGGGCAGAAGGGTGTGGCAGTACAATGGACCATGTAGGACAGGAGGAAGAGGATAGGGGCATGGCATGTGGACAGGCAGGGTGGAGGTGGCAGGGACAGGTTACAGTCATCTGACAATGCTAGGCAGGTGGGAGGGGAGTGGCAGCTCATCAGAACACTCAGAGTAGATAGGAGTGGCAGGTCCATGGGACATGGTGGGCAAAAAGGATGGAGCAGGGGCATGCACAAAGACATCGGAGGGCAGGGGGAAGGAGAATAGGGGCAGCAAGCTAAGCACAGAGTTTAAGCAGGAGGTCAATGATGGGGCATAGAATTGGGCAATGGAGGGCAGGAGGACTGGACTGGTACATCATACTAAATTGAGGGCAGTGGCAGCACATCAGACCATGCATGGCAGGAGGGAGGAGGCTAGTCCATGGATTCACACAACAGAGGATAGGGAGGAAGGGGATGGGGCAGCAAGCTAACTGTTCAGAGAAGGCGAGTATTAGGAACTTTATTGTTTTTAAAACATTGTGTCTGTGCGAACTACTTAAAATATGAACAAGTATGCAGCATAATCTCACTTTTATTCAGGAAGAAGAGGACGTTTGTGACTGTGACTCCGGGCTCACTTGGCAGAAACACCCCCTGACCCTCCACCCCCTATCGCAAAATGTAATGCCCGTGAAAAGGGTAGGTGAACACAGTGTTATATAGAACATAGTCCTGAGAGCACGATTGAAAATGAAAACTAGATATAGTGTATGGTATAAACTATGCACCAAAAAGTGTGATATAAGATGAACCGGGCGTGAAATATAATTTGCAATACATTGTGCGCAATGACAGATTCATTGGAGAGCGCGAGATAGCACAGGCACTAGCGCGTGCTATGCGATATGCGCCTTGGAGTGTAATATGCACAGGGCAGTGTTGTGTAACCTAACTAGTCTCTAAAGTTGTAATATAAAATATGTGCTGGGGAGTGTAACGTTGCATATGCACTGTGACAAATATATGGATCCCAGATTGTAATATGTATGGCATAGCACTGTGCGTTATAACATAGGCATCGAGAAAGGCACGTTAGATGGGGCAATATAACCCGTGCGAAGACAAGTGTGACATGACATATTCACGGGGTGGTGTTACAGTGCACATGGGCTAGAGAGTGTCATAGCATATGCACTAGCTAGTGGAATACAACACAGAGGTGTGTGGCACTCGGCAGGCAATGGTGGGTGTAACACAGCATTGGGCTCTGTCAGGAGCACGCTGTGACTCTCAAGTGATGTTCGTCCCCTTTCCAGAGAGTAAAATAAAAAGTATTACACATCCGGCAGTGGATGTGTGTTTTATTAACCGTGAGGGGGGTTTCTTGCATAGTTTTGGTCGAATTTTTGTCGAATCCCCTTTGAATGGCTTGGTGTGCATGTGTATTAAATGTGCCCGTCAATAGCTACCCATGTTTGTATAAATAAACGACAAGGGTGTCTACCAGGATTAGGCACGGTAGGGCATCAGACATGTCAGAGCTTCACTAGTGGTGTAAATACATTCCACGTGGATTCATTGCATGCATAGTCGCCTTTTAATGAATATCACGCAAATCGTCATGGTGATAGGTACGTACGGTTTGTCCAGCATGTCCTAGGTGTGTCTATAAATATATATTTTTTAAAAATAATAAAAAACAGTGGCCGGCCCTGGGGATTGGGGTCAAAAAAATATAATTAGGAGACTGGCCCTGGGGGATGGGGTCATCAGGGCCAATAAATTAGAATAAGAAGGGGAACCAAACAGCCCCCCTTCTTAAAAAACTAAAATAAATAAAAGACTGGCATCGTGCCGGAGGCCATGCCCCCTCCGTGCAGCACTCTGCAAACGCGCCCCCAACAGGCATCTCCAGTATGCGCCAGGGAGCTGCGCTGCAGCCAGGTGTTCTGAGGCCAAGCCCCTTTTTACACCTCTCTGCAACGCAGCTCTGTGGCGCTTACTGGAGGTACCTAGTGGTCTAGTTTGACCCTAGGGACCCTTAGGATTCAGGGGGACTCTCAACTTAGAACAGCCACAGGGCGCGTTTACACAGTGGTGAAGGGAGGGGACGGGGCCTGAGGTGACGTGTGCAAACACGCACTATGGCATGTTTTAAATTGGGGATATAATTTCCCTTCAATACTGAGGGCCCCTGGGGGCTAACTAGCCCACCAAGTGCTTCCAGTAAGCGCCACTGAGCTGCATTGCAGAGAGGTGGTCCAGGCCGTGCCACTTTTTACACCTCTCTGCAACGCAGCTCTGTGGCACTTACTGGAGGTACCTAGTGGGCTAGTTGGACCCTAGGGACCCTCAGGATTCAAATGAACTTAATCTCCCAACTAAAAATGGACACAGGGCGTGTTTACACAGTGGTGAAGGGAGGGGACGGGGCCTGAGTTAATGTGTGCAAAAACGCCCTGTGGCCTGTTTTAAGAGGTAGTTTTAATCCCCATGCCCTATTATACACTAGGGGCTTACAGAGGAGGTCATGCTAATCACAGGGGGACCCCAACGCATAATGTTCCCTAGTGTATGTAGGTGTTTTCACTGTATTCTAAGTGTCTTTTAACATAGCACTGGCTCTAGGACTGGTTAGTCAGACTCAGTTACCACCAGTATCCGTCTGAAAAAGTTGAGGGTACAGGATGATTTTGCAACAAGGCTTCTTTCTGCTCTTCTTTTTGTTCTTTCTGCACGTTATCCTTCTTCCTGCACTTATCTTCGTATTTGAGGACTTCTGTTGCTTCTTTCTGCACTTCTTTTGTTTCTTTCTGTGCATTTTTTCTTCTTTCTTCACATGTCCTATCTCTGTAGGCATAGTTAGAAATTAGCATTTAAAAAACCTTTGAAATTCACTGAAAAAACCATGGGTTTCACACACGTTATAGTTAGGAATTAGCATTTATAAAACCTTAGAAATTCAATGAAAAAACCAAAGGTTTCACACATGTTATAGTTAGCTGGACATTTCACTCGTAAAAAACCATTGAAATTCCCCCGTTATAGTTAGTTCAGCTAACTATAACTCGCGCGCCCGCAATGCACTACTGATGACGTCACATATTACATCACTCATGACATGGTCACTGACATCACTCATGACATCACTGATGACATCTCAAATGACATCACTGATGACATCACTGATGACATCATCCAGTGATTGTGTGTTTTTATGAAAATTATATATTTTTTATATTTATGTATATCTCAAGGTCAAAGGAAGAATAAATGGGTATATAAGTGTCTAAATGGATACTTTTTTTTGGAATTTTTTTTGTGTAACTGACTGTTTAAGTGTATCATAGTGAATACATGGCTTACTGAGTAATCTTTAAATATTTAAATATCTGTATCAGTTTCTTACTTTGTGTATAAGTGGCTGCATGGGTTGGTGAGTAGCTACATGAGTGTCTATATAGGTTATTAGTTGGTTTTTTATCACTATGAGTGTCTGAGTTTCTGTATGGTTCGGTGGGGGGTATTACTTAGTGCATAGGTGCATGAATGAGTGACTCACTGTTTGTATGTGTTGAATACAGCATGTGTGCAGGACTGTATGGGTGGATGAGTGTGTGCATGGGTGTGTTAGTGAGTGAATGACTGTCTCAATAGTGTCTTTATGAGTAACTACATATGTTTTAAACTAGTATATGTGACTATTGGTGTATATAAGTGAGTATATGTGAGAGTGAGAGATTGGAAGAGTTCCTGTATGAATAAGTATGTGTTTCTATAAGTGATTGTTTAAAAGAGTAAGTATATGTAAGTTTCTGTAGAAGTAAGTGTGGTGGTGTGTGTATAACTGTATATGCAAGTAAATGGATGATTGATTCTTTATTAGCATGAGTGACAATGTGTGTGAGTTACTCTATGGATGAGTGGCATTGTGTAACGGGATGTACAGGTGTATGAGTACATATGATGAGTGAGTACATGTATGAGTGACTGTAGAGGACTGTTGGTGAATTACTGTATCTGTATGTGGTTCTTAGAATTACTGAATAGGTTGTTGTAACTGATATTGATATGTTCATTATTTTGAACATTTTAGTTTCTATTTTTGAATGTGTGTTTCAATGGTTATATTAGGGGGAGAGGAGGTCTGCCACTCTATCACAAGGATGATGTCATCAGTGATGTCATCAGTGATGTCATTTGAGATGTCATCAGTGATGTCATGAGTGATGTCAGTGACCATGTCATGAGTGATGTAATATGTGACGTCATCAGTAGTGCATTGCGGGCGCGCGAGTTATAGTTAGCTGAACTAACTATAACGGGGGAATTTCAATGGTTTTTTACGAGTGAAATGTCCAGCTAACTATAACATGTGTGAAACCTTTGGTTTTTTCATTGAATTTCTAAGGTTTTTTAAATGCTAATTCCTAACTATAACGTGTGTGAAACCCATGGTTTTTTCAGTGAATATATATATATATATATATATATATACACTCACAAGTGTGTGTACATTTATATAAGTACTTATATATGCATATATGTACACACGCATACATACGGGTATACATATAGATGTGCACATATATGTATGAGAGGATCAAGGAATATAGACCAGGGAGAGGCTGACCTCTAGTAACACCAGCCTACTCTCAGTTACCACTTTTAAAAAGCAGCGTAAAGGGCGCTCCTCCTTTACTCTCAAGGTGACCAACATGTGGAGCCAGATGCCCGCGCACCTGAGATCTATTACGGAGAAAACTAAATTTAGGAAGGAGCTGGAAAGCGATTTATTCAAACTTTAAGGAGAGTAGGGCTCCCTGTTACCTGTTCCTAGTTCCAACTTTAACTACTTAAGCGCCGGGACACTCCTGGAGTAGCTGTGCGCTATATAAGATCCTCTCATTCATTCATTCATTTATTCACATATACTTACGTAATATAAGAATATGAAGTGCCCTCTTCGCTCCATAAAAACTATTTAAACCTCAGTGAGGTTTCACATGATTTTGCGTGGCATCATAAATTGCAAGAGTAAAATGAAACAGATTCCTGAAACTCAATGCCCCATGGGGTCGTTATAGTCCTTAAGACATAATTCAATAATTATAATTAAATTATCACACATTGTTGGATTACAGTAATGTAATTAGTACAAAATGACATGGCTATAAAAACTCAATTAGCATACACAGTGGCATCATCAGAAGCCAATTAAGATGCGCGGTGTAACTATTTACATAATCACGTGATAAAGAGGTGATTTTATGGTCTGTAGAAAGACTTTATATGCGATTTATGGGCACAGGTGCATCTTTTTGTCGTGTATACTATTTATAGGGTCCTTTACCGCTTTCGGCATCTGGGGGCTTTTTAGGGTTCTGGGATTCCCATTGGCTGGAGCCATAATGGTCTGTGGGCGTTGTCTTTGCTTGTGTTTTGTGAGGTTTAGAGATTAAATCAATTTGGATAGAGACCGGAAACGTGAGTCTAGACTAAAGTAGTGTTTACTATCAGCTTGTATTGAAAAGTGACCAGCTAGATTCTGTTATGGATCTGCTCTGAGCAGCATGTGTAGAAGTCTGCATGCCTAAAGGGCTCTGCTGCTTGTTTCAATTTGCGTCCATGTGCAGTTATGCATTGGTTGCTTCAGGTGGTGATTCAGTTTACAGGTATTTTGTGAATTATATGGCTCTGATTCAGTGTTGGGTGGATGTGTGTGTGAGACATATTTAAGTTAACCTTTTCTGTATTTTGATTGTAGATAGGTGAGTGGACGTGCATGTGCTGTTGAAGTGACAACACTTAGCCAAGTATATGACTTATAACTTTATTGTCTGCATGGGCACACCAGGAGTGTGTCTAAGTTCTACTGTTGACGTAGGGCGTAGTAGGATTATAGCCTAAGGTGTATGTGCTGAATACAAGTGGGTGTTAAAAAGCATGCTAAAAGTAAGCTGGGGTGTGATCCTTTAAAATGCATTGGAAGTCTTGTATGCAAATACTAGTTGTTTAGCTGGTAGAATGGAGGTATCTTGGCATGGCCTGCAATCGCATGAGATGGTGTTTTGTATGTCTCTGGTGGTAGATTTAGTCTAGGAAGGGTATGACCCACCTAACGCTAGGCAGCATTTCTACTGAGGTGCCATTACTGCTGCAAGAAGACGGGTAAGTGCCAAAATTCGGGGGATAATGCTGAGCCCTGGGACATGATGGCGAACCTTTAATGGTGTGAAGGCCAATAATACAAAGATGCCACTTTGGATAGTAAAAATCAAGGCCCTCCCTCAGCATTAGCCTATTGCGATGATAATAAAATGAGAGACACAGGAAGTCAACGCAGCCATGAATCTGGTTGCGGAGGAATGCGGGGAGATGGGCGGTGTTGAGTGGAACGATCGAATAAGCACAGGAGACAAGGTAGGTTGAAGAAGAAGTTTAGTCAGAAGCACAACCTGGCATCCAACCACCTCGGGAAGTCAGCTGCAACTAACACACCTCGAGTGCCATCAGCCTAACATTCTAGCATGGAGCCAGAGAAGAGATTCCAGATAAGAACACTTCATAACACAACATTCACCTTTGCAATGAAACAAAAACAATATAAAAGAGATTGAAGCAAATAGAAAGAGAACGGCAAATTACATTCTAACATAGTCCTGTAAATAAGAAGGTGGTCTTGGAACTCTAACACCCACATCACCCCTCACCAAGGAACCACTTGCAAGATCCAGGCTATCACCACGCTCATCCAACAGAGAATCAGACACAGTGCTGGGATTACTCCTCCGTGCATTGGAAGAATCAACAATATCCGGTATGAACATGGCTCCAGAACAACCTGTATCATCATTAGCTTATTCAGAACACTTGCCACCTCTCTGATACAATGCCACTCTATGAATATTCCATCTGTCTCCTCCTTCAATGACAACGAAAAACTTACCAACCCTTACAACACAAAAGGGTCCTGTATACTTTCTCAAACCACCTCTCATCTTGCCAGACCTCACCTTAACCCAATCTCCAATCTTGAACTTGGAAGAAACCTCCTTATGGATGTGGTCACCAATACCAACAATCCAATCTTACAACCAAGAGGGACCCAATATAGAACTAGTCAAACGCCCTCTCGTAAGTATAAAAGGACATTTCTGAGTGACACTGTGAATGGTCGAACGATAGACCCACAGCATTTCATCCACTAACTGACTGGGAGTACGACCACTGGATAACTCCAGTTCAATGGTCCCTTTCACCAATCTGTTTGCCCTTTCAACCATTCCATTACTCATGGGGTTATAAAGAGAAGTACACAAATGCTTAACTCCACATTTCCCCCAAAAACAACGCATCTCACAAGATACCAACTGTGTCCCATTGTCCGTAAGCAAGGTATGAGGCACCCCTTACTCCATGAAAACCTTCTCCAAAACTTAAATGGTGGAAGAAGTGGTAATGTCTCTCAAGAATTTAACGATTACCCACCTGGAGTGAACATTCACAATCACCGCAGCAAACCGCATATCAGCAGGCAAATAAGAAGGTGGACCTATGAAATCCAGACAAATAGTGCTCCAAGGTCTCCCCGGATGACTAATCTGCTACATTTTATTTATTTATTTATTTATTTTGCGATTTGTAAAGCGCCTGGTGACCCGTAGGCATCCCCGCGCTGTAAATCTGTGGAGACCGAGAGAGGGGGAGAGGGGAACAACTATTTGGGGAAAAGGAAGGTTTTTAGTTTTTTTCGAAAGAGGGCGTGACAGGGTTCCATACGCAGGCTGCGTGGAAGTGAGTTCCATCCTGCGGAAGCTTTGACCGAGAAGCGTCGACCACCGGTGTGAGCCTTCCTGAACTTAGGGACCGTGGCCAGATGTTCGCCGTCAGAGCGAAGGGGTCTGGGGGCTTTGTAGGGGATGACCATGTCTTTCAGGGCGGCTGGGCCAACACCGTTGACGAGTTTATGGGTGGTGCACAGGGCCTTAAACTCTACTCTCTGGCGAACAGGAAGCCAGTGCAGAGCCTTAAGAGCAGGCCTGGCTGAGGCTCTGGGTGGAAGGTTCATAATGAGCCTCGCCGCCGCATTTTGGGTGCGTTGGAGTTTTGCCAAGGTGAATTCAGGTGCGCCGAGGTAGACGGCGTTGCTATAGTCGAGCCGGGCTAAGATGAGCCCCTGAACCAGTAGTTTCCTGGATAGGGGGGGAAGGAGTGGGAGGATCTTGCGAATAGATCGCAGGAGGACAAAGCATGTTCCAGCTGTTTTGGCTGCCTGAGTCTTCATAGTGAGGTCAGGTTCCAGCCATACTCCTAGTGTTTTAATTTCTTTTTTTGGTGTAGGGATTTCACCAAAAGCGTCCGGCCAGACTGATGATGGGATCGAAGTCCATTTATTGCCCAAGAGCATGAATTCGGTTTTTGCACCATTCAGCTTCAGGGAGGATTCGCACATCCAGGTGTGAATATCCTGGAGACTGTTCAATAGGCTGTCTGGGTGGTTATCCAGGTGGGAAAGAGAGACAACGAGTTGAGTGTCGTCTGCATAATTTACTATTTTTATCCCGTACGGGGTCACAACATCTTCAAGGGGGGCCATGTAAACATTAAACAGGGTGGGACTAAGCGATGACCCCTGGGGAACACCACTCGTGAGTGGTAGTGGGTCCGAACGTGAGTTGCCGTCCCACACCTGAAATGAACGGCCGGATAAGAAGGAGTCGAACCATGCGCGTGCAGTTCCCACAATTCCTGCTCTGGCCAGGCGATGTAGAAGGACACGGTGGTTCACCGTATCGAAGGCGGCACTGAGATCCAGGAGGATCACTGCCACTGATCCTCCTGAATCCAGGATACACCTTGCCTCCTCGATGACGGAGAGGAGGGCGGTGTCCGTGCCATGGCCGGGACGGAATCCTGTTTGGGATGGACGTAGAAGTTTGTTCGCCTCAAGAAATTGGGATAATTGCGCATTCACTAATTTCTCAGCCATCTTGCTGATACATGGAAGAAGCGAGATGGGTCTGTAGTTGGCCATGTCGTCCGGGTTCAGTTGGGGTTTTTTAGCAGAGCCTTGACAACAGCATTCTTCCAGTTGGGAGGCACCGTGCCTTGGGAGAGAGAGGTATTGATGAGATCCCTGATGGTGGGGGCTATGCTGGGAGACATGGTTTTCACGATTCTAACCGGGGCCGGGTCAAGGGGGGATCCGCTTTTCATTTTGGCCAAAGTGGAAATTACATCGGTAAGGGAAACTGCTCTAAAAGTGGACAGCAGTGGGCTGTTAGTGCATGCCTCTATATCCGTGTGATTATGTGGGCTGCTAGTTGGAAGGGAGTCCAGTATCCGTGAGATTTTGGAGTCGAAATAGGTGGCCAGGTCCTTACTTCTATCCGGAGGGGGGGAGTGAGAAGAGGGTGCCATTGGGATATTGAGTAGTTCTTTAACTATAAGGTATGATTCTTTTGACGAATTAGTGCCATTTTTTATTCTATTGTCATAGAATACGGCTTTAGCTAGCTTTAGGGCAGATTTGTAGCGTCTTACCGAGCTGTGGTACATGTCCTGCTTACTATGGAGCCAGTCTTTTCTCCACAGTCTCTCAGCCTTTTTACACTCTTTGCGGAGAGCTCTGAGTTCAGTATTGTACCATGGGGCATGGCCCCTTGTCCTATTTTTGTTCTCACGTTGTTTTATGGGAATAATACTATCGAGGGAAGAAGAGATCCAATCTCTAAACTGAATATCAGCGGTGGAAGGATCATCCGTGAGAGTGGGGGTCGTGGAATCCAGGGCTTTGGACCAGTCCTCCGCCGAGAGTCTGGCCCACGATCTGTCCCTAGTGTAAGTAGTAGGCTTTTGGGGTTTCCTAAATGCCCCTGGTAGGTGGGTCGTGACCAGGAAATGGTCCGTCCACGGAAGAGGTAGGGCATTTATGAATTGGAGAGAAGGAATGTTGGAAAACACCGGATCAAGCAGGTGCCCTATCGTATGCGTGGCTCCGGTATTGGCAAGGAGGAGGCCATGGGCCGCCAGGTCGCAGATTAGGTCGGATGCCCCTGTGTCTAGTGGGTCATCGAAGTGTATGTTTAGGTCTCCTGTTATTAAGAAGTTGGGTGTCAGATGGGCCGAGGATGAGACGGCTTCCAGAAGGGCGGCAGAAAAGGGGCCGAAATGCCCGGGGGGCCGATACACCAGGAGGCCTGACAGGGAGCTAGTCGGGGATAGCTGGATCGTGAAGAGACAGCTTTCTGACTCCTGGCTCTGAATCTCACTGGTTCGACAGGCGAAGTGGTCCCGATAGATGATGGCTAATCCACCTCCTCTACCTAAGGGGCGGGGTTGGGACATAATAAGGAAGCCCGGGGGTAAAGCCAAAACTATGTCCGAGTTAGAATGCCCAGTGATCCACGTTTCGGTAAGGAAAAGTATGTCCAGATCAAGGTCGACAATAAGATGATTAATGAGCAGGGCGTGCTTGGGAAGCGATCTGCAATTAAGTGTCGATATTTTAAGGCCTGGGGGTGGGACAGAAAGTTTGTGAAGGAGTAGCTTTTCTGGTATTACAGCTAGTAAAATGACCATTGGGATCGTGCATTACATGACATGTGCTGTTTATAGTGGGTCTGAGACTAAGAAGATCTCGACGAGAGTAGCTTACCCTTGTGGCGGTAGGGTCCGGCATAGAGTCTGGCCCTAGGCCCGGTCGTGCGCGGACGGGCGCAGACGGGCTTGCCTTAGGCGCTCCCGCTGCGCTCGTCCGCTGCGCTGGTATGGCCGACACATTTAAGGAGGAGGGGGATGGGCGTGGCCTCGAAGTGGGCGTGTCTACCCTTCGAGCCGCGATGGCGGGTGGAGGGGAGTTTCCCTGTCTCAGCGGTCAATCGGCTGTGTCAGGGGGATTTCAGGAAGTCTGCTAGGCGCTAGTAGCGAGCGCTTTAGGTGCAGGTGAGTGAGTTTTAAAAACAGTGAAAGTGATAAGCTTTTTTTTAAAAAACACAGAAATACAAACAATCCTCCGGCTTCCGCCTCAGAGGTCGACAAGATTGTAGCAGCGCTAGTAATCAGCGGTTATATACTACAGTGAGTGGGCGTGGCCTCTAAGTGGGCGTGTCTACCCTTCGAGCCGCGATGGCGGGTGGAGGGGAGTTTTCCTGTCTCAGCGGTCAATCGGCTGTGTCAGGGGGATTTCAGGAAGTCTGCTAGGCGCTAGTAGCGAGCGCTTTAGGTGCAGGTGAGTGAGTTTTAAAAACAGTGAAAGTGATAAGCTTTTTTTTAAAAACACAGAAATACAAACAATCCTCCGGCTTCCGCCTCAGAGGTCGACAAGATGCATACTGCTCTGACTACTGACCCTCAATCTTTTCTCACTCTCTTTTCAAATACCACATTCTTCCACCCACCTTCTGATCTGGTCATCCATACCAGGCCACCAGAAGTCTGCCTTGACTCTTCTGATAGTCATACCTTGTCCCAAATGTCCTTCGTGAGCAAGTCTGAAAATATGAAATCTCAATTTAATAGGAGGAACAAAACGATCCCCTCTCTTGACCTCATCCGAACCTCTCAGGGACAGCTCATCAATAATTCCACTCTCAACTTTTTCAAAAGACTTTTGTTGTACTTCCTCCCAAATGTATTTGCTGCCCTTGCGAAGAAGCCTCTTTAAAGATTCACTTATGTTAGCAAATCCCCTAACAAACTTTGAATAATATTCTGCAAGCCCTAAAAAGGATCTTAGCTGATCCTTATCCTTAGGACAGGGTGCAAGTGTTATTGCTTCCAACAGATTACGTTTAGGTGCACTGCCTCCACTGGAAATGGTATATCCCAGATACTCTACCTGTTCTGTTACAAATTTACATTTGTCTTTGCTTACAGTCATACCCACCTCCTCCAATTTCCACAAAACCTGTCTCAAAATAGCATTATGTTGCTCCACTGTTTTACCAGAAACCAAAATATTGTCCTGGAAGTAAACTACACCACTCACACCTGCAAAGATGCTGTTCATCATTCTCTGAAAGACACTTGCTGCCGACGCTAAACCGAACACCATGCGAGTGAACTGTAATGGGCCCTCCGTGGTGATGAAGGCAGTTAGCGGTTTGGAATCAGGATGCAGTTTATTCTGATGATAAAAACTTCTCAAATTGATCTTCGAGAAGTACTTTCCACTGCCTACAGATTATAACAACTCATTGATATTAGGCAACGGAAAAGTGTCAGTGACAATATCCCTGTTGAGGGACCTCAAGTCAATGCAGAATCTCAAGCGGCCATCAGCTTTTTGAGTTAAGATGACTGGAGAAATCCATGAAGACGCTTCAACTGGTTCTATAACTCCTCCTTTCAACAAATCTTGTAGCAATTATTTGAGCCCATGTTTAACCGATAATGGTATTCTCCTAAGCTTATGCTGAACAGGACAGGAATCGCGTTTCAGTATGATTTTGTGAAAGTAACCTTTCACACATCCAAACCTATTTTCAAACACTTTGCGTGCCTCTTGCAGAATATCCTCAATTTGTACTTCATCATCCACCACCATAACCAAATTAGGAGACCTAGGATCTATAACAATATGCAGATCATATTGGTGACTTCAACCAAGAATGAGCGCCCCTTCTCTGGCAATATAAACTTTGCCCTCCGTACTCCTGGTGCCAAAATGGATGGCAGCAAACATGTATCCCAGAATGTCAATGGTTTGACCTTGGTAACCCACTTGGTTGATGTCTTTAACGTTTAACAGTACATTTCCTCACAATGACCTAAACAATGCTTCAGGAATAATCGTGAACATTGATTCTGAATCGACCTTGAGACCAACCTCTTGACCACAGACATCAAACGCAGCCGTAGGCCTGGTCAAGCTCTTCAGGTCATCACATACTTCTGAAATGGTACTCTCTAGAGTTTCTGCAACCACTAATATTCTATTTGTGCTTTTCCTAACTTCAGAACCCAATTGTACCTCATTAACTTTGGGTTTATATTTGTCAACATCCTCACTCTGTCTACATAACCGTGCATAATGTCCCTAACAACCACATTCTCTGCACACATGGTCAATGGCATGACACCTCTTAGAATCGGCTAAGTGGTATTGACTTCCATACCGCAAAAATTCTCTCCCTTTGCTTTTAGGAAATTAACTAAAAGGGGAAGTACCCTTAACTATTTTCTTTGAGATAGCATTAATCTCAGTATCATTATCCTTAAAACTAGATTCAAGACTGGCTACATCATTCGTCCTTCTATCCTTCCCCAACTCCTTAATACACTTCTGAGATTCTTCAATTACTTTGGCCATAACTACCGCTTCTTTCAACGAGGGGTCTTTTGAAGCCCACAATCTTTCTTGAATTTTTCTTTCATGACACTGAACGATAAACTGATCACAAATTAATTAATCAGTCATTACCCCAAATCAACATTTCACTGAAAGTTCACGCAATCTTGCAACAAATTAGTCTATAGATTCATTGTCAGATTGAGGTTGTGTGTAGAATTTATATCTAGCCATAACGACATTGACTTCTTTGGCAAATCTAGTTTCTAGCATTTTGATGGCCTCTCTATACACATCCTCCATAGGTTGACCATTGGGACCCATGGCCCTAGGTAAATACTTGAAAATACGTTGCCCCTCGCTCCCAAGGGCACTAAGTAACAAAGCTGTTTTCCTCGCAGGGGAAAAATTGTGACCATCTAAGGTGGTAATGTAATTTTCCAACATTTCCACCAAATCCTCCCAGACTATGATGGGAGTGCCTGGATGAGGAAGAAACATAGGCGGCATAATAATGTTTGACTGTACAGCCATATTCAAAATATGATGTTTTGTAAATATACAGTGCAAGACTTCACAGATATTGCAATATTGTTGGCAATGAAAGAGTACAAGTAAGTGTGCAAATCACCGTGGGGCCAATTCACCATACTAATCTTAGACAAAATCCTAAACGTACTACATTGGGTATTCACAGAAGACACTTACGATTTTTGGTTTTCACAGAATGCACTTACGACTCCTAACTTTCCGTCCGCACTCGGGCTGGAATTTCCACACCCGGACCGTACTCTCCGCACCCGGAGCACATTCTCCGCACCCGGACCGTACTCTCCGCACCCGGACCGTACTCTCCAGCTTGAGTCGTAATATCTGGCTGGGGCCAGATAAAGTGTAATCAATGGGCCGGATTGCAATTTTTACAAAAAGGAACATTAGAAATATGTGATAAATGGTAGAGGAGGTCATGAAAAACAGTTTGGGCAGGGAAACGGGTACGGCCAGACACTACATTATAACCCAGAAAAGTTTTCTCCTTTGCATCATGGTACATGCAGCACTCTTTAAATCAGGTGGAGGAGTCTCCTTTAACAAGATTTATAGGTGTACAGTTACTACTATTAACGTTTCACATGCATGGGGAGATATCAGCCACCATGGGGGAGACTGCCTTATTGGAAAGTACAGGCAAATTATCAAGTTTATTATTCTTTAAAATGTAGAATATGGGAATTAATTTAAAATATTTATTATTAACCTAGGACTGATAAAATAAAATGTTATATCATGTTAATTCAGCAAAGTAAATGTGTATTTAATTAGTTAATTTGTATATAGTAGTTTATACATAAATTTAAGCAATCATTTTAAATCCTATTCTCATTAGGGTTTATTTAACATGTAGTAAATGTCGCTAAAAATGTATGTGTTGAATTAAATTAGTTTACATTCTTTAAACAAAGTTTAGTTTACTTTTTAAATTATGTTATTATTAATATTTCAAATAATAAAATAACAATTGAATAAGATATAATAAAAATTGTTGAAATAATTGAATTCATTAAACATTAGTTCCTGTGGGGTGATTTTCTCTGCTTCCATTTTTTTCTATGAGAGTGTTTTGCAGCACCTGTGAGTGACTGTGTGGTGCCTGATTTGAAGGCTGGGCTGGATTACCTTGAGCCGTCCAGCGCGGTCACAGACAGCAGTGCGTGCACAGCGTTGTTTGGTGCGGAGAATGAGTGACAACACATACCCACTGCGCTTCGCCCTGAAGGCAGCACATTGTTCAAACCCAGGAGCGTGTGTATACTTTACAGCGGGCACAACAAAATCGCAATAAAAGCACAGAGGTGTCCATAAAGCTTGGGGAGAGTTACATTAAGACAGTGCCACACCTCTCACAGACTATGGAGGAAACCTTTACAGTTCATTTATCTTCTCCATAGCACCGGTGATCCAGCGGGTTACCAGCTTGTGTTACTCACACACGATATACTCACCTGGGCCCATAAACATTCATACAATAAGCTAGTAGTACCGCTGGGGTCAATTTTGATTTACCTGCGAGATTGTTTACCTTTACCAATTCTTACCAACTCAATCTCCTTGATAATAAATTTCCTCTGGTCAATGAATCTAGTTGCTAAGTTATATTAAGTAGAAATGAGGATAAAGTTTAATTTCTAAATAACCACAGACTCAAAGAGTTTTAAGAGTTTTATCTAATCAACAATTTTGTGAGTCAAAGATCAAATACATGTTATACACCGTTTTCCTTCAGGAAGAAATCAAATCAGGTTCAATATAAGTCTCAATTTAAAATATCATGATGACAGTACCTAAAGAGGGAGAAAAGAGAGAGCAGCACAAGGACATACTACACAGAATTATATTTACCTAAGGTGTGAAGACCAAACCCCTGGCCAAGGAGTCAGGTGAAGTTCTCCAGAGCAGGTCGGGAGATTAAGGATCAGGACAGGTTCAGGACCGGGAAGGTAACCTCTTCTAAGTGAAGCGCCTGCGTCGCACCCCTCTCTGGTACTACTCTCCTCAAATTTTCTGCCGCGATTCCCTCTTGTATGTACCTCCTCGATTATTCGACTGCGATCCCCTTCTAGATGATTATATTCTTTGATCAGTATTTCGGTCTCTCGAGCAGGGTCTCTGCCATCTGCAGTCTGTGTAGGGTCTGTGTCATCTATCTAGCTAAACTACCTCAGTTATACTATTCTATGTTCATGTACCACCCCCAAATGTTTCAATATCGTGAAAACCCCTACTTCTGATTGGGCAAGGCAAGGGGAAGAGGTCATCACACCATACTAAATGTAACAATTTACTTTCGGTTCATTGTTCAATGTTCCCGCCCCTTAATTCACTTTCCTAAGCTTTATTCCAACCCGCATTTCACATTATGATCAATACATTGTATGTATTTTGTACAATTTTCTTCCCTCTGTCCGGGTCGATGGGTTAAGTTCCCAAGAGATTCTTGCCAGTGCGGCCTTGGCTGCGTTTTAACGGTCTCATCATAGTTCCGGGCAGGTTTGAGTGCGCTTGCGCACAGATCAGGTGGGGGTAGGGATTTCAGTCACCCTCTGAGGCCCAAATATGAACTAATAATAAAGTCAGAAAAAGACATGTTAGAATACGAAATAAAATGAATTCACTGTATGCCACTTATCTCTACTCTATCCCCATTTACTTATATAAATCTTTCGCATTAGCATTTAGTAGAACTTATAAGGTTTAGTTTAAGCAATAGCATGCGCATTAACATGTGAGTATCAAGTGGCCATTTTAGAAGCTATTGCGCAGCTGCAAAGTTTTCCCTCCAAGCATAGAAAACATCATACTACGTAGATGCAGTAGACGCATGCGCAGTGAAATCCTGCATTTTTGGTGGCCATCTTAGGACACTCAGGTTACACATAGGAAAGCTTCCCCTGGATACCGTATAATGTGTGTAATGCAATATTAGTATTTACAAACAGGTTGATTATAGTGTTACACGTTATTTGAGAGGATTGCATCCGAGCAAGTCTCCTTTATAATGAGACCTTGCTCCATCAATCTCCTCTCTGATGGCATTATATGCCATCACTAATTTACACTACTAAATCAGATGCAAACTTTAGCACTTTTCTATTTCTATTTCTTCTTCAACTCTTTCATTTCTTTCTTTTTCCCTTTTGTGCTGTAAACTCCTCATTCTTTTATAAAAATCTCCCTTTATTTCTTCCAGCTGTATTTCTTCGTATTTTCTTTTCTTTCCCTGTTCGTTCACTTCATACTTGTTTCTTTTCCTACAACATTTGTGCCAAAACATAATTGCTAAAACCAACAATGTTAATCCCAATATTGGCATTATCAATTGACCTAAAATACCTTTATCTATGTTAGAAAACCAACTACCTATGGTGGAAATACTATTTGGTAATTTCTTCCATACACTGTCAACCTCCAGTGGTTTTAAATCTTCTTCTAATTTCGTAATATTTTTGATATATCCTCCAATGTCAACACTTTTATCAGGAATATAAGTGCAACAATGTTGTGCTTTCAACATTTTACAGACTCCGTCCTCTTTTGTCAATAATATTTCAAGAGCAAGTCGATTTTGCATAACCATAGATCTGACCTCAACTAATTCTTTGTTGATCGTCAAGAATCCTCCAGCAGTATCAGTAGATAAACCGATCAACTACTGTAGACAATTTACAAATGTTTGGTGAATTTAGGAGAACTCCCACTGAAGCTATCAATGCACCAAATATATAACCTACTATTTCTGTAAAACTTGTTCTTTTACTATGTATTAGTTTGTTATTGTCTTCATTGCTTCCAGTGATTCTTTTTACATGGTGTACTTTCGGGAATACTATTCCAAAATAGCAACTCCCATACCAGTGGTCAGGCAGCCTAAAATACGCTTTATTGCCACATACATAATAATTTCCGGGAAATACTGGATCTGTTCCTCCTTTTAGTCCCCATACCCCAATTACTAAGAAATTATGTTCACATTCACTGGAACCAATAAATGCATTGTTATATTCTGGTTTTAACCTATGGAGACAGACTTTCCCTTTCTTCTCAAAGTCCAAGGACATAGCAGCATGAGTCTTGCCAGTTGCATAAAGCTCTTCACTCTTAGCCCATTTAGGTATCTGAGGTTTAAGTCCAGAAGCTCTTCCTCTCTCCTTTGCTCGACTAAATTAAAAAAATATCTTCTCTTCTTCATGTAATTTACAGGTTAAATTGTGCTTGTGTGCTTCAGCTATATCTATTGTCTTCATAGTTATAAAATATTCACCCCTGAATTATGAGTCTCTAGTACTAAGGACAGGGTTCATACTCTTTCGTATAGGAACCTCGGAAAAAACTACGTCTACATTTGAATAATAATATTGTAGTTTCCCTGTTCTATAAAATAAGCTTGCTTAAACACTACATGAAATACCATATGTTAATGGTAAATGATGATATGTTACCACTTCTGCTACTGATGCTGGTAATTTTATGCATACATAACAATCACTAACTTCCAATGTCTCTACATATTGTACTAACAGATTTGCAAAAACATTTAAGTCAGAATCATTTTTGTTTACGGTGTGATGTAAATCTAACTCATCTGGTGCTTCTAATTCTACCCTATCTCTTTTGATGTTATCTACCCTTTCATGTGTATTAGTGCTATTCTTTTTATTCATAACCATCAAATAGGGAATGGCTACTGTTAGTACTAACCAGATTATAAGTACTAAAAAATATGCTACATATACATATTCTACAACATTTCTTTACACAGTTTTGTTTCGGTTTTCCAGCAGCTCTATTGTCAGTCATTTTCTTTTTGGATAAGAAGATTTCTCTCCTTCAATTTAGTATTTCAATCTGGACAGAATCTTGGGGAAAAATAACAAAAGTTTCTTTCAAGTTGGTCTTACTTCTTCGTCAATTTGTTCTGCATTTAATTCTTCATCACTTTCTTCATTTATTTCCAAATTTTCGAAATCCTCAAGAATAACATACATACATTCAGGACCTTTGAATTTATTATTCAGTCTTTTCAATCTTGGGCTTCTTCGTTTGCGGTTTTCAGTTGAGGGCCCAGACTGACTGGATACTTCTTTCACTTGGTCTGGTTCTTCATTTATTGTTTTAAGGAGGTATTTCAATCTCTTGATAATACGAGGCCAATTATCACCTTTTCTGATTCTTTTAGCTTGCACTGCACTTTCAATTTCTTCAAGTGCTCTTTTGTTTTCATTGATTTGTGGCACAACTTAGTTAATCTTGTCTTCAGAATCGCTCTCTATCTGACCTTGTCCAGGGCTTATTGCCTTGGCATCATCTGCCTGGATGTGTTCTTCTTCCCTAGTCTGACCCTGTTCAGGTTTTATTTCAATTTCTTTTTCTTCTTCTTCCTGAACCCGTTCTTCTTTTCCTGACTGGTCCTGCTCAGGTCTTTTTGTTTCTTGATTTTCTTCTGCCTGAACGTGTTCTCTAAGATCTATCTGTCCCTTCTCAGACTCAGGGGCTGTGACTTCAATTTCTTCTGTCTGAGTAGATTGCTCTTACCGTATCTGTTCCTGCTCAGATTCCCTAATAGTTTTATTTTCTCTTAACTGAGCGCGTTCTTCTGCTCCTATCTGGTCCTCACTCTTTTCCTGTCTAAGTAATCTGGTTTGGCTACTTGTTCTTACAATTACTTCAGGTATGTCTACTATTGGGATCCAATCATCCTGACTAGTGCTTGGTTGTTCTTGGTCAGCTAATTCAGATCTTTTATTCTAGGTCCTTCAGCTGTACAACCTTCAGCATCCTCAACTGCTTGAGTCAGTTGAGGTTCTTCGTCGTCAGGTGCTGGTACTCTTTTGGTATGGCTTGCATGAATCCAATTAGGCAAGCCTGCACATTGTACTGCTGTTGTTGTAACCAATATAACCTGATGTGGTTTTTCCCACCTTGGTGCTAGGCACGACTCTCGAGTGTGATTCTTCACAACTACCAAGTCACCGGGGTTCAGATCATGTGCTTGGTTCGGCTGCCTGGCGACTGCGTCTTCTCCAACCTGGTGAGAGATAGAACGCACTTGGTCAGCCAACTCTTTGCAATACTCCAGTACCAAATCATCAGATATATTCAACAGCTTGTGTCCTGGTACACATGCTTGCCTCATTGCTCTTCCCATGACTATTTCATGGGGACTCAATACGGTATTTTTGTCTAGAATACTTCTGAGTCCCATCAGAACAAGAGGTAAAGCATCAGGCCACTCCAGTGGGGTGGATGCACACACTTTTCCCAATCTTGACTTAATTGTGCCATTAAATTGTTCTACCACTCTAGAAGCCTCTGGGCGGTATGCGCAGTGCAGTTTTTGTTCAATTTTAAATGCTTCACAAATTGATCAAATTATTTCATTATTAAAATGAGACTCTCTGTCTGATTCAATAGTTACTGGAAAACCGAACCTAGGAATGAGTTCTCTTAATAGGAGTTTGGCCACTGTCAAGCTGTCATTTCTTCTGATGGGGTATGCTTCCACCCACTTGGAAAATAAACAAACTGTGACAAGTACATATTTCAAACCTCGACAAACAGGTAACTGAATGAAATCTATTTGAAGTCTTACAAATGGACCTTCCGCCTTTCCAATCCTCCCCATACTGACTATTGTTTTCTTGCCTGGATTCATTTGTTGACAGGTCAAGCATCTCTGGCAAAGACTCTCTGCAACATTCCTGAACTTTGCATTAAACCAATCTTGTCTGAAAAGTCTAATCATAGCATCTTTGCCTATGTGGGTGTCTCCATGATACATCCTAGCCATTGGTGCAAGCATACAGTCTGGCATTACTGGTCTGCCAGCTAAGTAAACCCATACACCGGTTTCTGCCCTTCTCTGACAACCAACTGTCTCCCACTCCTCTCTTTTCCTTGTTTCCACTTCATCTTATAGTTCTCTCACTTCTCTCCATGTTTCTAAACCTGAGAGTAGCATAAGCTGGCAGCTGATTCCACAATTTTCAATTTTCTTGTTTACTGCTAATTTATATTTCACGCAGTGTGGGGCAACCTGGTCAGCATATCGGTTACTTGCAGTCACATGGTAATTTCCTGACTGATGTGCAGCACACTTGCCCACTGCCACTACTTTTGGCAATTGTATTGCCTCAAGCAATTCTTTCACAAATATTCCATTTTTAATGGGAGACCCTGAAGAAGTCAGGAAGTCTCTCTGCATCCAGAGCTGGCCAAAGTCATGCACAGCCCCGTAACTATACTGGCATCAGTGTAAATGGTTACTCTCCAATTTTTCCCACTTTTGCAAGCTTTGATTAAAGCTACCAATTCGGCTACTTGTGCAGACTTGACTCCTGGTAAATAGGACGATTTGACTATTCCAGCCAATGTACACAAAGCATAGGCAGCACTCAAACCTCCTTCCTCATGGCGCATACACGAGTCTTCTACAAAGATCTCATGTTCAGCATCCTTCAAGGGCTTATCCTGTATGTCTGAACAAGGTTTTGTACTGAGTTCTGTCACGTCAAGACATTCGTGTTCGACTTCATCTTTCACTTCTTCATTGTATGCATCTGGTAACAAGGTAGCTGGGTTAAGAGCGGTACATCTGACTATGGTCACGTTTTCAACCCCTAGTATAATTCTCTCATATTTTGTCATTCTACTAGGGATAAGATACTGAGTTTGAGTTCTTGTTAAAAGAAGTACAACTGAATGAGGGACATAGACTTTTACAGGGTGTCCCATCACAATGGACTCGCCCTGTTCCAGACTCATGCACGTTGCGGCCACAGCTTTTAGACAACCAGGCAATGTAGATGCTACAGGATCCAAGGTAGCAGAACAATATGCCACAGGACGTCGCATTAGACCATGTCTCTGCGTTAAGACTGAGAGTGCACAATTATCTCTCTCACAACAGAACAATGCAAATTCTTTCGAATAGTCTGGCATACCTAAAGCAGGTGCTTCACACAAACAATTTCATAATTTTACAAAGGCTTCCATGCTTTGATCATCCCACTCTATTGGGTCTCTTGCTCGCTTCTTTGTCATTTGTATTAGTGGTTTTGCCAATGGAGAAAACCAGTTCTTTAAATGGGCCGGTACTCACCGGTACTGAGTACCGGCACTTCTTTGATTTATCACTCTGAGTACCGGCACTTCTCTAATGCCCTGGAGAGTACCAGTACTCATAAAAAGGTAGGGTAATTGGCCCTGCTGGTAAGCAGGAGTGGAACGTGTCTCTGGCAGCCACGGCGCCACTTCTGTAGCCCCAATCTGAGCCCCAACTGAGCTATTCAGCAGGGCTCATTTGAATAATGTCTGGGTGCTCACCATCACGCTGTGCTTGACAGAGCAGGGTCCGTTCAGGCCCTGTGCTGTCAATCACATTCACACTATCCTGTGCGTTCGTGCAAGCACAGGAATCATGTAAGTCCCCTGGCAGTGGCAATTAGGCTATGGCCAGTCCGGCCCTGATGGCAAATAAAAAAGCCATGGCAGGTGAAGAGAAAAGATGGCTTTTATCATACCTGAGTCTTTTGTGTGTCTGCTATGTTTGTGTGTTTGCCTGCATTTGTATGCCTGTTTTTGTAAGAAAAAAGTGAAAGAAAGAGAGATAGAGAATCAAGACACTCTCAGGAGGTAGTTTAAAGAAAATGTGTGGCACTTTGTTTGTAAGTCTGGTCTGTGACAAAGATTCATAAATAACGTAAAAGGAAGGGTTGGTGGATGGGTGGATGAGTGGATGAGTGAGTGGATGGATGAGTGAGCAAGGGTGGATGTATAGATGGATGCATGGATGAATAGATGAGTGAAAGCATGCATGGGTGAAAGAGGGTGGATGATTGGATAAAAGGGCGGATGATGGGTGGATAAGTGAAAGATTGGATGGATGAATGAAAGGTAGGGAGGATGGATGAAAGGGTGGATGATGGATGAGTGAAAGTAGGGATTGAGTGAAAGGGTAGATGGAATAAGGGAGTGCAAGGGTTGATGGATGGATGAGCGAAAGGATTAATGGATGAGGGAAAGGGTGGATAAAGAGATGGATGAGTGAAAGGATGAATGTATAGGTTTGGAGATGGATTGATGGATGGATGGATGGATGGATAGGTTTGGATATGAAGGGTGGATAGACGGAATGATGAAAAACAATGATTGATGAAAGACTGAATAGACGATAGAATGTAAAGGTTAAATGGTGGACATCAGCAGGTAAATGGTAAGATGAAAGGATGAATAGATAGATGGATGGAAGAGACAAGAGATATCTTCTGGGGAGGGTCATGATGAGTTGCTTCATTTGCTTGGTGCCATAAGAGCTTTGGTGCGACGTGGGGGTATTTTCAGTTTCTTCCTACTCGCGTGCTCAAAAATATATAGTATTGTGACAAAAAGCAATTAACATTATGACATTAAGAAGGTGCAACTATTGCAAAAAAAGGAAATGTTAACATATTATCGCATTTCTCTTTCATTTTGTGTAATGAGTTAACCTGCTTTGTTTATATAAACACGTTTCTCATGTGTTTTGGTGTGTGCTGCAACTAATATAGATGTTTTTAAGTATCATCATGTCGTGCCCTTAGCCCCGCCCCTAGCCACGCCCCCTCACTACACCTCTAGCTCATTTTAATGAGTACCTGCACTTATTTTTTCCCATTTAAAGGACTAGAGAAAACCATACAATCCATTGTCTGCAATATCCTACCACACCAAGGAACATTCTTATTTCTCTTTTGAGATTGTGGTAATTTCTTTTGTTTTATTATTTTTATTCTCTCAGAGGTCACTCTCCTTAGTCCGCGTACTATCTGATGTCCTAAATAAAAAATTTAACTACTGTTCTGCAAAATTGTAATTTCTCTGGGGATACTTTATGTCCACCTTCGGCTAGATGGTTCAATAAAGCAATGGAATCAGTAACACAGCCATCACTTGTTTTTGATGCGATCAATAGATCGTCAATATATTGTACCAGGACTGACTCCCTAGTCAGCACTAACGTTTCAAGACACTTTTTTCAAAATGTTATTAAAGAGTAAAGGACTTTCCAGTATACCCTTGAGGAACGCGACTCCAAACATAAATACGTTCCTCAAATTTGAAAGAAAATAAAAACTGACTATCAGGATGCAATGGAATGGAGAAAAAGGCATGACACAAATCAATTACGGTAAACCATCCTGTCTTCCATGGTATCTGGTACAAAATCACTGCAGGGTTGGGTACTATAGGGCAACATGCCACCACAATCTTGTTTATCTTCCTCAAATCTCGAACTACCCTATATTTTCCGTTAGGTTTCTTAATGCCAATTGTAGGTGAATTACAGGGACTACTCATTATTTCCTTTAAAATGCCTTGTTCGACCATTTGATCAATTTCTGCTGCAACACCAGCTTTTACTTCAGGACTCATTTTGTATTTTCGAGTATTTGGATAAACTGCACCTTCTTTCACCGTCACCTTCACTACATTTGTCATTAATCCTACTTCTTTTCCTGTAAAATCTCACACTTCAGGATTTACCATGGTTTTAACCTCATTTGGTAAGTCATCTTTTGTCATCATGGAAAATAATTCATCTACTTCTGTTCCCTGTTTGCCTAGCATAATTTTTTATACTCCATCTCCGTCTGGGGTATGAATTGCAACACCATCCGGTGTGCAGAATATGGTGCAATTCATCTTGCACAGTAGATCCCTTCCTAATAAATTCGCAGGGCTGGAGTCATACACTGCAAACTTATGTATCTCTTTGAATTTGCCAATACGTACCTCCATTGGTTTCGTAATAGGGGTCCTAATTTGTTTATTAGAAACGCCCGCTACTTGGATCGCTTCTCCCGAGAGGGGTAGGTTTGGGATGTCTGCTGTTCTCACAGTAGAACGGGTAGCACCAGTGTCCAACAAAAAGGTAATGTCATTTCCTTCTACCTTATCATCGATATATGGACCTGACTGATCTACCGGTAAGTATGTGCCAAGTATGCACTCCTCTTCCTACCTCCTCAGGCACCGTCATAAATTAGTGTCATCAAAATAAGAGTCCTGTAAAAGAAACTGCGATGTTACAACATTTTTCTTCGCACTTCCTTCTTGAAATCCGGTGTCTGCACTGTACTTGGCTTGACTCACAAAATTTGCCCTTTGGGGCAGGTGGCAATTGACTCTGTAGGTTTACAACCTGCTGAGGTTGACTCATTATCACCTCATTCTGCGTCTGTGGATTTAAATTTTGATTTGGGCCATTATTATTCTGTGTACTCTTACGCTCATTTTTCCAATGCCCCAATTTTCCGCACCCATGACAGGGAAACTTTTTCTTTGCCTCTTCTCTGCTCAATCGCCCTTTTGATTTACCCCTGTTATATTCACCATGACTTTGCCCCTTTCCCGTATTTCCAGACAGATTATTTAGCTAGAGTTCTTGCTGTTCCACTAATTTCACTTGTCCTCACATCACTTTCTCCTCTAAATTTTTCCGTCTATTGTCAATTTCATCTCCGCAGTATTTTGCATATTTTAGGATCTCATCTATGGGCTTCGCTTGCCAGCCCAGAATTAATCATTTGGGATATATCTTGTCTTAACCCTGACACAAATCGATACACAAAATGAGTCATGTCCTTACCCCCAATTCTTTCAAATCCACTATTCTGTTTGAAGTCCTGTAAAAGGCGCTCATAGTAAGCATGTATAGACTCATCGTTTTCCTGGGTTGTTCTATCTATCTTTATCCAATCTGTTTCTTTTGGTAGAATTTTCCCTTTAAAAAAAGTGGTTACTTGGTGATATTTCTTCATAACCTCTTCTGATGGGGTTCCTGTTTTTTCATCTCTCGGGTACACGTCACTAGGCCAATCAACTGTAATTTTACATTCTGTCCACAAATCAGCATGCTCCACTATGTCAAATAAACCATCCAGATCTTTCAACAAAACCTTCGAAACCTTCACAAACCTCTCAACGTGCCTATACCATTCCATTGGCTTTTCTCTCAATTTAGGGAAATCATTAGTAAATGATAAAATATCCTGACGGGTCCATGGGACATGTACATATCCCCCTCCTGGAACCTTTCACATTGGGCACAATCTTTCAGCCTTCTCTGTTTCTCTCATCAAATATTCAGATGTCGATCAACTTGTCTGTGCTTCTTCCTTTTTCTTTGTCCATCTAACTTTCCATCTGTCTAAATTGGCCCACTTTTGCAATATCGTCATCAACTCCTTAATCCGTAATTTTATTCCTGACATATTCATGTTTTCCAAGTCTTTATAAGAAAATTCTGCTCTATAGGGTTTTTGCAACACCTTGGATCTCCCTATCTCTATTCCCATTTCAGAGGCCAAATTGGTTAATTTTTCATGAAATATTTTTGTTTTTCGGGTAATGCTTCTGCAAATGAACAGCAATTCTTCCTCACTATAAGTGTTTAACCTATCTAGTCCTACATTCCCAGCTATCATTTCTTCTAATTCAACTCTTAATTTAAAAATATCTAATATTTTCGGTGGTGGGTTTGGTTTTTCTATTTCTTGTGCCCATCTTTCTATTTCTGCTGGGGTTACCATTGTGGCACTCTTCATTCCTGTGGGTGTCTCTATTTGTACTTCTTTCGAGCTACCTAGTGGGACTCTTCTGGGTGTGTCATTTATTTGCCCTCTTATCGGTAAGTTCATTAATGAAATCACTGACTCACTTTCACTGGCTTGGTCATCAATTATGAATTTTTCTTTTCTAGGTTCAATGATAGGAGTAGTCATGATGGGTGTTTTAGGACAATTCGATTTCTCCCCATTCAATGGGACGACAGGACCTATAGTCACTGGTATAGTTAGAGCTTCAGGATGTGTGCTCATCTGGGTTATTTTCTGTATATATTGGCTTCTATTTTTATTTATCGCTTCCCTTTCTCTTTCTTGAAGTACCCTCTCCATCGATTTTCAATGTACAACCTGTGAAACTAAAGGTGTTTCTAGCATCGAGGCACTCGGGGTAGTTCTATTAGGTCTTTCTTGATAAGGCGGAGGATTTTTATTAAAAGATCTTCTAAATAACCATCTTCTGAGTCTCCACTACCTGCCATTTTTAAATGCTTTGTTTTCTCTGTACATTTACCTCCTGTCTGTTCCACAGCCATCAATACGGGATATAATCCTTCTGTTACCATGGCTTGTCTTCACTGTTTCATCTGCCTATCTCGGGTTTCGCATTGGAAATGTTGGATAAAATCTGCTCAAGTTTCTGTCACTTCTTGATCTATCATGCTCAAATGCTTCAGTCTCCCATTCTTCTAATGCCTCATACTGTGTTAGTCTGAGTCTGGGTTCTAATTTGTTCATTCTAGTAAGTTATGTAAATTTCTTCCATTAAATGTTCCAAACTCTGGAAAAGCTAATATTCCATCATCTTTTGTATATTCTATCCAATTTTCTAACCATGCACAGGTATGATAGCCTCTCTCCATCATCATGTAGGATGCGGGCATTTTTGGGGGAGACATGAGAATTCCTTCTCTAATTTTAATGGGTTTATCCTTTTTAAAATAATTTTTAATTTTCTGCATAATTGACATTTTTCTCTTTTCTCCGTACATTGTGTGTGCTGCTCTTGAACAAATCCTAAGTATCTTCTGTCTGGACGGTTTCCTATCAAAGTAGGATCGTATCTCCACATGCAAAACCCACTATCAATTATTATTATGGCTTCTATTTTCAGCTAATCAATTGTCCGCTTTTACTTTAATAATTGACCAATACGAGCACGGCTTCTTATTCTCCTCACCTATCAGATTCTGTTTTGTATGCTTTTAGACAATACTAGCGCGGCTCTCAGTGTCGTCAGTATCACTCCTTACTTGCATCTGACCCTTCCTTTACAAGGTAATACGAAAACTTATTTTCTCACAATTTTCATGTACTTTGTATTAATTTAACAACATAGAAACATTCGCTACTTTGTCCGATTCTCTAAATTTCAAAGAATAGTCAATTTCTTTTTCTGCGAGTAAAACCTTTCCGCTTACTCTTCACACACTACGAGTAAAACCTTTCTGCTTACTCTTCACTCAAGCATCAGAGAACCTGCTACTTCTTGAGTATAACCCTTTCTAGGTGATATAAGACCAAAGTTTCACCAGCGAACTCCTTTGTTATCAATTATTCTAACTTTCATACAAAGAAATAATCCCTAAATCAGTGCTTCTAGTTCTGCATAACTCTCAGCACCTTCTCTTAATCATGACAAGTAACCTCACTGCAGTGTGGCTTCCATTCACCACCCGCTATTCAATATTCCCTGGAATTTCCAGACAACATAAAACAGAACACACGGATTTAGTTAATACATAAAATCAATAATTCAATCCACAATATTTTCTACCTAACTAACTAGAACTATAAACCATAGTTCTGCTACCAAGAAAAACTGATCCAGCGGGTTACCAGCTTGTGTTACTCACACACCATATACTCACCTGGGCCCATAATCATTCATACAATAAGCTAGTAGTACCGCTGGGGTCAATTTTGATTTACCTGCAAGATTGTTTACCTTTACCAATTCTTACCAACTCGATCTTCTTGATAATAAATTTCCTCTGGTCAATGAATCTACTTGCTAAGTTATATTAAGTAGAAATGAAGATAACGTTTAATTTCTAAATAGCGAGAGACTCAAAGATTTTTAAGAGTTTTATCTAATCAATAATTTTGTGAGTCAAAGATCAAATACATGTTATACACTGTTTTCCTTCAGGAAGAAATCAAATCAGGTTCTATATATCATGTTGACAGTACATAAGAGGGAGAAAACAGAGAGCAGCACAAGAACATACTACACAGAATTATATTTACCTAAGGTGTGAAGACCAAACCCCTGGCCAAGGAGTCAGGTGAAGTTCTCCAGACCAGGTCAGGAGATAAAGGATCAGGACAGGTTCAGGACCGGGAAGGTGACCTCTTCTAAGTGCAACACCTGCGTCGCACCCCTCTCTGGCACTACTGTCCTCAAATTTTCTCCAGCGATTCCCTCTTGTATGTGCCTCCTCGATTTTTCTTCCGCGATCCCCTTCTAGATGATTAGATTCTTCGATCAGTATTTCGGTCTCTTGAGCGGGGTCTTTGGCATCTGCAGTCTGCGTAGGGTCTGTGTCATCTATCTAACTAAATTACCTCAGTTATACTATTCTATGTTCATGTTCCACCCCCAAATGTTTAAATATCATGAAAATCCCTACTTCTGATTGGGCAAGGCAAGGGGAAGAGGTCATCACACCATACTAAATGTAATAATTTACTTTAGGTTCATTGTTCAATGTTCCCGCCCCTTAATTCACTTTCCCAAGCTTTATTCCCCCCGCATTTCACATTATGATCAATACATTGTTTATATTTTGCGCAATTTTCTTTCCTCTGTCAGGGTCGATGGGTTAAGTTCCCAAGAGATTCTTGCCAATGCGACCTTGGCTGAGTTTCAACGGTGTCATCATAGTTACGGGCAGGTTTGAGTGCGCTTGCGCCCAGATCAGGTGGGGTAGGGATTTCAGTCACCCTCTGAGGCCCAAATATGAACTAATAATAAAGTCAGAAAAAGACATGTTAGAATACGAAATAAAATGAATTCACTGTATACCACTTATCTCTACTCTATCCCCATTTACTTATATAAATATTTCGCAATAGCATTTAGTAGAACTTAGGTTTAGTTTAAGCAATAGCACGCGCATTAACATGTGAGTATCAAGCGGCCATTTTAGAAGCTATTGCGCAGCTGCAAAGGTTTCCCTCCAAGCATAGAAAACGTCATACTAGGTAGATACAGTAGACGCATGCGCAGTGAAATCCCGCATTTTTGGCGGCCATTTTAGGACACTCGGGTTACTTGTTAGTAATACACATAGGAAAGCTTTCCCTAGATACCGTATAATGGGTGTAATGCAATATTAGTATTTACAAACAGGTTGATTATAGTGTTACACGTTATTTGAGAGGATTGCATCCAAGCAAGTCTCCTTTATAATGAGACCTTGCTCCATCACCGGACAGGATCATATTTGTCAGTAATAGTAAACACAGGTGCCCCAGAGTGCCTGGACAGTCATCAAGGGCACATAAAGAGCAACAAGGAAACGCAGACAATTCCTGGCTCGAATAATACACTGACTCAAGTCGTATTCTGTACAGGGTCTGCTCTGACCACTTCCTGGATTAGGAGCACCTTTCAGCCAGCCCACACATCACCAAGCATTGTTATGAAGTCAAAGTTTAAGGATTGTATAAGCAAGCCCAAGGCTAGCGTGTTTACCCCTGGCCAGCCGGAGGAGAACTGTCAGACCACTGAACTTCCACCCTTGAACACCTACATCGAGTCTCCTTAACATACTACATGCAGAGAGGCTTAAGATGCAACTTAAAGTCCTAATGCAGATGTTGCTGACAAATGGAATGGCCTATCTGCTTGGATAGCTGTGGTCACAACATACATACAGAAGAGGTTACAATAACACTAGACCATGGCTGTCCAGATACCCACCGCCCTCCAGCAGAGCCAGCACTCCCCCGCACTGACCTCACATAAACCAAACACACATATCGCTTGCCTGGGTCGGAAGGCAAGGGGGAGGGGGTAATGAGACAAAAAGTCTTTATTTTTCTGTCTGGTTGCTGGTCAACCAGAGAGGGTCAGGGAAACCAGAAGAGGAAATCAGCATTAGGGTGTAATTGACCTGCACAATGGATGGTTTAAAAGTCAAAATGCTGAAGGTCAAGGGGCCTTGTCATGACCCTAGTCTTGAAATCCTTTAGATAGGAGAGTCAAACTAAGGTCAATAAACTGGTTATTATTTCTGTCTAGGAGATGGCATTGTGAGTATTTTATTGCTTACTTAACAGCCAAGCGATATTTTTTAACTGTGGATTACTTCTTGCCTCATGAAAAGAGTTAATTAGTGGTACACAGCACAAGGCACTCAATGTCATTCATCCTGGTAGAGGCCCCAGCCCAACCACCGAGACAGCTGTTTGTAGATGGAAAGAGAGAGAGACCTCAGGACATATCAAGACAGGATCAGAGCAAAGAATATGTTTAATTAAATATTTACAAATATATCTGCTAGTAGCAAGGATGTAGTGTGGGCGGGCCTCTGCTTTCTGTTGTAGGAGCAGCAACAGTGGGGAAGTCTGAGTTGAGCCTGCAGTATTAACTGACCTGTCTCTGAAAGGACTGCATTATTTTGATTGTTAAAGGGACATCTTGGTGTTGGTTTGAAAGTAGTACGATTTTTGTTTGCATTAGCCAGAAGGCCAGAGTTGGATGGGACCAGGAATATTGCTCTTAAATGCCACGCGGGGACTAGTCAGAAACTAAAGACAACAGAACCCTCCACCGCAGCATTGTCCTGTGTAGCAGTCACTTATGATTAGGGTTGCCGGTTTTATGGCATTAACATTTCCGTCTGTATTTATCCATATTTATTTTTTGCCCATCTTATTGGTATTAATCCATATTTATTTTGTGTTTTGTGAACAGATGAGGTGATAACTTGTAGATTTCCACATTTATTTAACAGTTAAACGTGCACTCCCACATTGATGCCTGCCAGGTTTTTAGCACATTACACAGCCAAAAATAATAAACCCACATTTAAAAATTAGCATAATAGCACAAATTCATATTGAGATCTGCAGTAATTTAAGCAAATCTCATCGCGCATTGAAAGTCATTAATCTCAGCATGGAGAGTCGCTCAAAAGAAGCCAAATTAGCTGTATTTTTCTGCTTTTAAAAATAAAGACAGACAGAAAACACTATGTTTTCTGTCTGTATTTCTCTGTAAAATTCGGTAACAATGAAAAACAGGGAACCCTACTCATGATTAAGGCACCCAGTTTTCAGTTTTTATGGATTTTTTCAGATAAATACAGACAAACAACATTGTGTTTTTGTCGGCATTTAGTTTTTTAAAGAGGATAAATACATAAAATTGGCCGTCTTTTAAGTGACTCTACGTGCTGTCTTTCATGAATTATAGCCCATCCACTGAGCAGGTGGACACATGGAAAATTACAAACCAGTATGAAATTTCTTTAACTAACGGCTTATGTCAACATACATTTGTAGTATAATGCTAATATTTACCAGTGGATGTATTGTTATGGAATATTTGGCAGCTTAAATAGCTAAAAGATGACAGACATCAAAGTGCAAGTCTGTCAGTTAAATAAATATGGAAATGTCGCTTTACAACTTCATTTATTCACAAAACACAAAATATAGATAAATACAGATAAAATGACCAAAAAATAAATAAGGATAAATACGGGCGGAAATGTTAAAAAACATAAATACCATAAAACCGGAAGCCCTACTCATGAGCCATGAGTCGCAGAAAGGCGACAGCGCCCCATAGAGGACCTAGGGGCATATCAGCAACAACCGGCGATAATTATCGCTAAGCGCACTTAGCGCTAGGATAATTATCGCCGGCTAGCGTGGATTTTTATCGCTGAGATAGAATGCTATTATCAACGCTTATCTCAAAAGCGATAAAAATCCTAGCGCTAACTGCCAAACGTGAGATTATCGCTGGAAACCCAGCGATAATCCCACGAACTTTGGCGATAGCTTGCTGATAGGGCCTCACATTCTTAGCCATGATATCCACCTTACATAGGATACCATGGCTAAGTCAGTTTCAAAGCAGGTGTAAGGAAAGTAGCGATAACAGAGGTTATCGCTACTTTTCTTGTCGCTATGCTGCTTTGCGTGAGGCTTGATAATAGGAGAAATGTCGCTTAGCGACACTTCTCCCATTATCCTGGGGAGTAACGCCCACTTTGCATCTCATTAGAGATGCAAAGATGGGCGTTAGAAATTCAGGCGCTAAGGCAAGGTTTCACTCGATAGCATGAGCTTGCTAATATAGCGATGAAATTATCGCCGCTTTTCGGACGAAAACGGCTGCCAAAGCGGCGATAATTTTTTATCGCCGCCTTGTAGATATGCCTCCTAGTGAGGGACTGCAAACTGACATGGGCTGGTTGGTGTTGACAAGGAAGCCTTTTCTTTGTCTTCCGCAGGCAGAGGTAGCTGCCAGCATCAATTCATCAAACCTATGGTGGATAGATACCCGGATTTATGCAGCTGATAAAGAATCCACCATCTCCTTACCAATAAACCTGTCGGCCTAGTTACTCCTTTCGACACTCTCCTTCTAACCTGTGCCTAAATTATCTCCCATAACCTTCCTTGCCTCAATTTGTCACCAAAATCGCCATCACTTCCTCTTCATCATTCACCATGCCCGGTTGTGTCACAGAACATAGAGATGGTCTTGAATGGGAAGAAATTGGTTTTGTCAGTGCCCGCGCATTTTAAACACATCCACAACCAGCATAGTCAGTATAGGTGACTTTAGGCATTTGCTAAGCTAGGGTGAGCAGCTTTACCAATGCTTGTTTTTACAAAATCAAAAAACAAGCATTTGCATTGGCCGCTGACCATAGGGCAGGCTTGAGCAGCTGCGACAATGACGTACAGCAGCGCAGTGCTCAGGGATGCTTGAACGTGTGTTTCGATTAGACGACGTTTTGGGACATGCGCCCATCTACACTGTTGTGTTCAGTTCTAATTACTGCAGCTCTGTGAATGCACTAGACATTACTAGTGGAGTACAGAGTAGGGCGACTGGTCGTACGTCAACTTTAAAGGGAATGAACAATGAGGCCATCACAGTCAGCAACTGAATTTTCAATCTTCTCAAGTCACAGATGAAACAGAGGAAGGCACACAGCGGCAGGGGGGAGAGCTATCGCGTTAATTAAACTACTAAATATTGCAAATTAATAGAAGCAAACGCTCCAGGTCGCTTTTCCCACTTGTCTGCAGGATGAAGGAAAAGAGCAATTAATGGTAATGACACCTTTACATATTGGTGGAAATGGAGCAGGTGAATCTGTTTAAAGGGGCCATCCAGTGAATGATGTCATAGTCGGTCTCAAAACCCAATCAGACGTCATCAAACAAAGGCGTGCACGTTCTAGAATTCCTATTATTGATAATTGCTGATGCTGCAAGAGTGGCTAAATAGCACGGATCTCTTTCTTGTCATTTGAAGGCTCCTTTGATGACAGCCCCCCTTCCACTCTCCTGTTCCCCCTCCCCCCACCGCTCCCCCCTCACCACCACCAGTAAATGGATATCTAACTTTTGTGTATGATACCTAGCTCAGTTTTCCATCTTGTCTCCAAATAAGAAGCTGGGAACGTATTGTCTACTAGCAGCGTAACAATATTTTTCACTTCTCGAGCAGCAAAATGTAACCAATAAATTTTAAGGATCCGTTTCTAAAAGGCATTTGCGCGCCTAAGTCGAAATTACTAGCCCAACTACGGACAAGGGCAAAGTCCTGCTCCTAAATCATTTTGACTTGTAAATAGGGTTACTTCCCTGTAAGTCTTCCTTGCCTCATGACTACAGTAGTGAGCTTCAGCCACCCAAGAGAACCCTCCAAGTAAATTAGGCGCTCTAGTCCTCCCATCTCTCCCTAACGTGGCCAACCTCCTTCACCCCTGACCTAGTACAAGAGGAGGTACGACCCAGCCCGCTTCCTGTTCAAGCACCAAGCCTCAGCACCCAGCAACATGAAGCCGATAGCCAAACAGGGAAGGGGGGATGGGAGCTCATGTGGCGAGAAAGACTACACTCGGAGTGTTAGACCTGGCAACATTGGCGTGGGTCTCTCTTCCATTTTTTTCACTTTTGCCTCCTATGTTTTGACATGTTTTGCTAGTTTAGATGCTTTGGGCACTGTGCCACTGCTATCCAGTGCCACAGTGCAAGTGCTCCCTATGTTGAATTGTTGTAATGGATTAGTGACTCCATGATTGGCTTATTTGGTTTACTTCTCAGACCCTAATACAGTGCACCATGCGTGCCCAGAGCAGGTTGAATGGATACACCTAAGAAACACTGACAATCTCACAAAATTGGGGGGATATGCAAACCTTTTGAAAGTAATAACCCATCCTAAAATGTTTATAGATCTACTACTGTAAAGGGCAGGAGTAAATCAGTGTTCAGGGATGGTACATCCCTAAATCAAGGCATCAAATATTGTCTATTTTAGAAAAAGATAGTTCGGCAAAGTCATTTCATCTGTCCGTAGAGCTCTGCTTGTCATTCAGACAGGAGGGATTACTGACTCCTTTTATGACAGGGACAATCACGGCAGATTTGCTTTAAGGATCTTTTCTGTGTATGATGGTGCTTCGCTAGTTTTAATGATCCTTTCATACTTGCAGCACTGCCAAAGAATTTTGGGATAGAGATCATAAGTGTTGCCCTATTTGCACTTTAATCTTTGATGTTGCTTCATTAGTTGTCATAGCTATCAGTGAACTAGAACTGATTATGTCTCAGTTTCTTCCTTTGAATCTTTTTAATTGGGGCAATGATATCAAGGCCCAGATTTAAAAAGATGACACGCAACGCCTCACAGCAATCAAAGTTGCTGGGCTGCATTGCGTGAGAGGGAGAGAGCAGGAAAGCGCCTTATCTACTAAGATATGGCGCTGTCCTGCTCTCTTCCTTAAACTGGCCCACAATAAGGCTGCTGAGCGCCATGCGCAAAGTGTCTGCATCATGTCTAGCATTGGTTTTGTACTGGAAGTTGGTCTATTCCAAGACAAAACTTTCCCCACTTTGGACATGTGCTTTGTACGTGTGGTGTACTGTGTAGCACACATGCAAAGTTGGTAAATTTGGGGAAATAATTCCTGCCTCAAAGTGGCGTTATTTTTTGGTGCAAAACTTTGTTTACTAATGCTAGTAGATAGGGTGTTGTGTCAGAAAACAAGGGTGGTTGCATGGGAACACCTGTACCACCCATGGATAAACCCCTTGTTATAAATTAACGCAAAACAATGCAAAGTGCTGCTTTGCTTTACTTTCAGGTAGTTTTCCAGTAATCCAAAACAAACATTTTGCGTAGGTTTGTGGCACTTTAGTGAAGCAAACCCAGTGCACTATGTTTGTAAACCTGGCCCTTAGTGTTTGCGAGGTGTCATTATTGAGTGTGATAAAAGATCAGCCGTGGGTAGGGTCAAGTAGAATCATTTAGGAGTGATAACAAGGTGTTGTGTTGTTCCTACTAATCCATAGGATCTGCGCATTGTTTGGACAACATAATCGAAGGGCTTGGTGTCAAGACTGGTGTCAGACACCCCCGCAGGATATGTTGGCCTATAGACCAGCTAGCTCACAGTGCCACTGCATGCCCCCCCTAACTTACCAGGGACCGAACAGTTTCTGGCAACCACTGAACATGACAATCCTGATTCCTCAGGAATCATGGAAACAGTACAGAACCTTTCGCTCAGTCACTCGTGCTCACTTGTTCTCACAGAAATCTACATAGTCAACACAGTGGGATGTATTCAATAATACTTATTGAACTGCTGGAGCAGAGTTTTCTTTTAGAAAATTCATGGGCTTTTGAAGCTCTGGCATGTCTATGCGTATTATTAATTTATTAATAATTAACAATTAATTATTTGTCTTGTGCAAGTATGTTTTACTAATCAACCTGTTTGTCCTAACACAAGAGAAAGTTTCATGAGGGTTAGCTTATATGTGCTGTTTCTGTATTTACAATAACGTGCAAGTTTTCATGTTTAAACGTTGCTGTGTGCTATTTATTTTGAGCACAAAACGCTGTCTGAATTAATGCTTTTTATGTCACAAAGCTAGATAAATACATACACATAGGGGTATTAGTGGGGTGAACACTGTTTAATCATTATGCTGTAGTAATGTTTATTTTGTCTCTTTAATTAAAGATGGTCTATTGTGGCCTATGAAGGCCTTAAACGAGCTGAGAATATTTGAAGCCTGGCTGTGGTGTGGCATTTTCTGTGATGTGGCAAGGGAGACCCCTGCTGGAGAAAGGTCGAAGACAACTGACCGTGGTCCTTGTTGTGTTTTTCCATGAGGACATCAGCAGTTTGGAGAATCTCCAAAAGAAATGATTCGTCCTTGGTGGACAAAGGAGCTTCAGAAATGAACAATGTACTGTAGCCCGGTTGCCGAGGGAAGTGAACAAGTTGGATACTTTAATAGTTTCTGTTTCTTGGTTCCTGTTCCGTAGTTCACGTCTTGTGACTTTTCCTGAGCGGAGATTTCCAGATGTAGCAATGTTACATTCCTTCCTTCTCGCTCTGCTCAGTGATACAGTTTAACTTGCCAATTTTATGTGTGTTTCTATTGTATTTTCTATTATAAAAACTGTTAGCTTAGGGAGGGTTTTCGCTGCCCTTTGCCACTTGCCATTTTACCTTCGCTGCGTGAACTTGCGTTGCTGAGGATCGATGCTGAGGGACTCCGTCTTAAGAGACTTTACCGAGAGACTGGTCCTGACCCGTTCTGACACTTAGTTAGAATAGGTAACTATGAGAACTGATTTATTCTGATTGATTTACTTTGACTAATTTAGATAAAGCAATATAACTTTTAAACATGGTGTTGAATATTCTTCCTTGTCAATTATTGCGTACATTGTTGATCATTATTGTATAGATTGTATAGAGTATGTTTAGGGACAATCACTATAATTAGGTCCTATCGTCCTCGATATAGATGCAGGGTGCTTAGGTGTTTCCTTCCCACAGGTTTATTACCAGTAGAGTATTGAGCGTGTGTTAGTGAAATGGGCCCTAGCGTATGATGAATGTATGTGCGTGCAACTGTGCAATTACTCTATCCGTGGTAGTGGGCATATTTTGGATACCCTGATCTCTATCAATTTCTCTGGTAGCAGAGGATGGTTATAGATGGTTGTCTTGATCTGATAAGATAAGATTGCTTGTACATTAGCTTATTGATTATTGACTTATTTGGTTAATGTTGATATATGTACTAATACTATATGTTGGGGTCGTCTTGTTGAGTTATATGTAGTGCTTCTGGAATTTGGAAGCTGGTAGCAGTTCCGTAGTAGGGCAGGAAGTATATGCTGCTCTCGGGAAAGACGGGATTGTAAGGAATTACGTGTGACAATTGAAGTTGCGCGTTCACATTGTCTGGGTTCGGAATCAGTGACATTATTGTATGTTACTATTAGAATATATTTCTAGTATATAAGGAGTGTGTATCGTAGTGAAGGTTATCTGTGAAACTCTGGTCTTAAGTCCCAGGGATCCGTAAGGATTGCCGTTAAAGCTTATTGCGGGAGGAGTAATAGGTATTCTCTGAGCTTGTTTGAGGAACTGGGCGGAGGTAAGCTGCTTAGTTGTTGTGAGTTATAATTCTGTACAGAGACAGATTGTACGCTGTTCTCGAGAAGCAGGATTCTGTGTGCACGTACTATATTTCCCTTGTATGAATGTGCGTGAATGTATATACATTTATTGATTGTAAGACTCTTTGGATAAGTCCTAGAGGAAACAGTTATGAGATGTATGAAAGTTTGTTGACTCTTGAGAAATAGACTCTCTTTTTACTATTCTGTGGTTAGCGAAGCAGACAATGGAGATTTTTTTTGTTGTAACTAATAGATTTTGTTAAATCTTGACACGAAGTCTACTGAGAGATTTTTGTAAAGGAGGGGTAGACGAGTGACAGAGACAGGAGACAGAGACTGCAGCGGCTGCTGACGTCATAGGGACCGCGCTCTGATTGGATAGTGGATCAGAATAGTGCTCGCGCTAGGATTGGAGTGTTGGTGTGAGCCGCGCAAGGATTGGTAGAGCTGTTTAGTGTCGTAGACGCTCCAGGATTGGTGCGTTAGTGTGAGTCGCGCTGTTATTGGTTGAAAAGCTCGTATTGTATATTTATAATACGGAGAGAGTAGAGAGTTTGGTAAGCGCTAAAATGTATTACCAAGAAGAGAAAAAGAAGAAAACTTTCTTTGGAAAAGTTAAAAAGTGGTTTAGCAAGGATAAAGAGGTTAAGACGAGAGAGGGTGAGTTGCTACCTCCAGCGAAAACACCTGCATCCTTCATGGCTGCGAAATATGGATTACATACCTGTATATGGTTGCAGAATTGGGTTGGGTATACTAAAGAAGATGGTGTTCTAGCATTTCCAGAACATGGTTCATTTAATCTGGCCGTGTTAAGAAATTTACGGGAAAAGATGGCACATCTGGACCCGAAGCCGAGACCTACACAGTTCGAGGCTTTAGTGGAATGGGAAGAAGAAGTATATAATCGAGAAAGACAAAGAACTGGAGGTCAGTACAGATATATGTTTGGAAGGAGACATGATCGTGAAACACATCATGATCGAATGAAAAGGTGGCGAGATGCTAATATGTCAGAGGGATTATATCCAATGAGAACAGTTGAAGTTTCTGCTCCTTCTGTAGAAAGGGTTCCTGAATCAGATATGAGAAGATATGGAGAGTATGAGGATGAGGTCTTGAATGACATGATTTACAAGAGACCACCTCCATATAGACCAGAACCAGACGAGAGTACACCGGTTGTTTCTCCGATAAGAGATACAGTTGAGAAAGAAAAAGTGACACCTGAATCAAGAGGTAGTAATTCTTTCAGGGAGAGAGAGAATCGAGGTAGTGAAGAAAATGCCAGACAATTAGCAAAGACGACAACAGAACTGACTGAGAAAATTAGGGAGTTAACGAAGAATCTGGAAGCTGTTACGGTGCCTGTAACTATAGGTCCGGTTATTCCTGTGTTTGACAGACAGAGGATAGGTGAAAATGAACTGGTAGTTCCATATATTGCAAATGATTCGACAAATTCAGTTGGTCCTTCAGGAGATTCAGATAAAAGAACAGGGAGAAGTGACCTGAGACAAACCAGACATGACACATGTAGTGAACTATTGGATGCTAGTGAGCCTAGTTGTTCAGGGATGCCAATTTTAGAACCGCAGAAAAGAGTGGTTCCAGTGAGGAAAACTGCTGAAATAACAGTTGATGATTTAAATGATTGGATGAAGGTTCTTCAGAAAAAAGATAAAGATCCACGAGTTGTTGATGTGGTTAAGTTACGTATAGAATTAGAAGAGCTTGTGACAGGAACAGTTCCAACAGAAATCCTGAAGAGTCATCATGATGGTGAGCTGATGTTTATGTGCAAGAGTATCACCTGGAGAGCAAGAAATACACATGATAGATTAAGAGCGATAGCAAATGAGCAGGGAATTGACATTGATAAAGTGAAGGCTTTACAGAAAACCTACAGGATGGATTTCACAGAGAAAGACATAGAAAATTTGAATGCTTCTGGTAGAACAGGACAGATTAAGGAAATGATAGCATTATTGCGAAGATGGGGCGATGTGGAAAAGTGGAAGGATAGGTGGTATAAGAAAAGAGATGAATCTGAAGATAGAACAACCTATTCAGCATTTCCAGTGAGAGAAAAGGAGAAACCAGTGGAGCATTATCCCATGAGAGAAATACCTGGAGGAGGATATGTACATGTTCCATGGACCAGACAGGATATTTTATCATTTACGAATGATTTCCCTCGATTGAGAGAAAAGCCCGTCGAGTGGTATAGGCAGGTAGACAGGTTTGTGAAATTGTCAAAAGTGCTGTGGGTTGACCTGAATAGTCTGTTTGATATAATTGTTCCAGCAGACTTGTGGACTGAGTGTAAAATAGTTGTGAGTTGGCCTAGTGAGGAGTATCCAAGAGATCCAAGAACAGGGGCACCAGATCCAGAAGTAATGAGGAAATATGATCAGGTGATGGTATACCTGAAGAGTAAAGTTCCTCCAAAAGAGACAGACTGGGTTAAGATAGATCGAACACAACAGGAAGCAAAAGAATCAGTTCATGCTTTTTACGAGAGGCTGATACTGGCTTTTAAACAATTCAGTGGAGATGAACACCTGGGTGACAAGGATTTGAGTCATTTTGTATACAGATTTGTATATGGTCTTAGACCTGAAATTAGTGAGAGAATTCGTGAACATACAGTGGATTGGCAGAGTAAAAAAGTAGATGAGATTCTGAGACATGCAAAATACTTCAGTGATGAGATTGAAGCAAAACAAAGAAAGCTGAAAGAGAAAGCAATGTGGGCACAAGTGAAAGTTGCAGAAAGACAGGAAGCACAGTTGGTGGAACAGGCAAATAATCCAGGAAATAATGCGGGGAATAGACCTAGGTTTGCAGGAAAAGGAAAGGGAAGTCTTGAGGAAGCAAAGAAGAAGTTCCCGTGTCACAACTGTGGCCAACTGGGACATTGGAGATCGGAATGTCCTAATCCACCATTAAATGAGGGTAAATCCTTAAATCAACAGGTGCAGAATGAAGGGAATAACCAGCAGCAACAACAGCAGAAAGCTGTGAGACAGCAGAGTCAAGAGCCAAAACCGCCCTTGCCGCAGAATAGAGGGGTACAAAAGTACAATCAGGACTCAGGATTCTTCAATGATGAGCAGGTAAAAAAACCAAGACGTTCTAACCAGGTACAACAGTACTTGTTAAAGAGTGAAGGGAGTGAGTCTGAGGGTGATTATTGACGGTGCCGAAGAGAGGAGGAAGAGTGCATACTTGGTGCAACTCTGGAAATAGACCAGGCAGGACCATTTGTAGATGGGAAAATAAATGAAGAGAGTGTTACTTTTTTAGTAGACACAGGTGCAACAAGATCAACTGTCAGGTCAACAGATGTTAGAAATCTTCCTCTCTCGGATGAAGCAATCCAAGTAGTTGGTGTAGCCAATACACAAATCAGAACACGTCTTACTGAACCAGTAAGAGTACAGATAGGGAAATTTACAGACATGCACAGATTTATTGTCTGTGACACGAGTCCAGTGAACCTGTTAGGTAGGGACCTATTGTGTAAGATGAACTGCACAATTTTCTGTACACCGGATGGAATAGCTTTTGAGACACCAGATGATGATGTCTTCTACCGAATGACTCTAGAAAATAGAGAGAATGAGTTAATTGGTGCATTTCCAGTATTTAATCCGGAGGATTTGCCTCAAGAGTTGAGAGACACAGTGAAAAGAATAGTTTGGGATTTTACTGGAGAGGATGTGGGATTGATGAATAATGTAGATCCAGTGAAAATTGCAGTGAAAGAGGGAATTACATATCCTAACATTCCTCAGTACAAAATGACGCCGGAAATAATTGAAGGGATAACTCCTATAATTGAGAAAATGATTCAGCAAGGAGTTCTGAGAGAATTACTGAGTAGCCCGTGTAATTCACCGATAATGGGGCTGAAGAAGCCTAATGGTAAATTTAGGATCGTCCAAGATCTGAGAAAAGTTAATCAAATTGTGGTGGCATGTTGTCCTATTGTGCCAAATCCATCAGTGATTCTGTATCAAATTCCACATGATGCTGAATGGTATACAGTGATTGATCTGTGTCATGCGTTCTTTTCAATTCCATTGCATCATGATAGCCAGCCGATTTTTGCATTTAGGTTTGGCCAGCGTATTTTAGCATGGTGTCGTATCCCACAGGGGTATACGGAGAGTCCTTCGATATTCAATCAGCTATTGAAGAAATCGTTGGAAAGATTAATCATGCCTGAGAACTCAGTACTAGTTCAATATATTGATGACCTACTTGTGGCATCAAAGACACGTGAAGCTTGTGAAGTAGATACTATAGCTTTACTGAATCATCTGGGAGATGGAGGGTTAAAGGTATCTCCAGCCAAATTGCAATTTTGCAAGAAAGAAGTGCATTATCTTGGACATAATATTGAAAAGGGTCTGAGAAAAGTGACTACTGACAGGATCAGAATAATCAGAGAAATGAAAGCTCCAAAAACCCAGAGAGAAGTGAGAATGTTCCTGGGAATGGTGGGATATTGTCGTCAGTGGATAATTAATTTTTCCCTGATAGCAAAGCCATTGATTAAATTGACAAAAAGTGAGATGTCAGACCCATTGGAACTGGATGCAGAACAATTGGCAGCATTTGAAGAGCTCAAGAGTAAAATGTGTGAGGCTCCAGCTTTGGGTATGCCTGACTATGAAAAGGAGTTCGAACTGTACTGCAGTGAGAGAAATGGATGTGCACTTTCAGTGTTAATCCAGAAACATGGACAATTGAGAAGGCCTATTGCATACTTCTCATCGACACTTGACCCTGTAGCTGTGGGTTTACCAGGTTGTCTAAAATCTGTGGCTGCAACATGCAGAAGCCTGGAACAGAGTGAGGGAATCATAATGGGGTATCCTGTAAGGGTATTCGTACCTCACAATGTGGCAATTCTTTTGACGAGAAGCAGAACTCAGTACATGTCACATAGTCGGCTGACTAAGTACGAAAAGGTGATTCTGGGAGCATCAAATGTGACTCTTGAGAGATGTGTGAATGTGAATCCAGCGACACTTTTGCCGGATATTGAAAATGTGGGTATAAAGATGGAAGATGATCATGATTGTTTGGATGTGCTTGAGTACTGTACAAAACCAAGACCAGACATAAGGGATATCCCCTTACCTGAGAATGATCATGTGTTGTTTGTGGATGGATCGTGCCTGAGAAATGATAATGGTGTGCTATGTGCAGCATATGCGGTGTGCAAAGTTTCAGAGGTCATGGAAGCATCACCATTGAAAGGAGTGAAATCTGCGCAAGTTGCTGAATTGGTGGCATTGACAAAAGCTTGTGAGATTGGGAAAGATTTGAGGACGACTGTGTTGACTGATAGTCAGTATGGATTTGGAGTGGTGCATGATTTTGGCCAACTTTGGCTACAAAGAGGTTTCTTGACATCGGGTGGAACTCCGATAAAGAATGCTGAGCTGATTGGAAAATTGCTTGAGGCGATACAGCTGCCTAAGGAGTTAGCAGTTGTAAAATGTGCTGCCCATGGTTCAGGGGACGATTTTATCACTGTTGGTAACAGGTATGCCAACGATGTGGCACAGTATTGTGCTAAGACGAATCAGTCCATTAATCGGGAAAGAGAGGGAGAGATGTCTTTTCTTTCTGTGTTGTTTACTAATGTCCTAGAAACGTGGGATGAAGTGAAGCAGTTACAAGATGAGGCAGGAAAGGAAGAAAAACAAGATTGGATTAAGGCAGGATGTGCTCCAAGAGAAACAGACCATGTTTGGGTCTACAGAGATGGCAGACCAGTGATGCCAAACTCAATCTTGTCGTCAATGGCAAGGATGTATCATGGCCAGGGACATTTGGGGAGGGATGCGATGGTCCGGTCGTTCAAACAGACCTGGTACAATGCAAAGTTCAGGACAATTGCAGAGAGCATCTGTCAAAGGTGTTTGATTTGTCAGCAATTCAACACTGGGAAAAAGACAGTGGTGAGGCTAGGGACTATTGGCAGAGAAGGAGGTCCTTTTACAAGAATGCAAATTGATTTCATTGAAATGCCCCAAGTGAACAGACTAAGGTATGTTCTAGTGGTAGTCTGTTTATTCTCAAGGTGGGTGGAAGCTTACCCGACTAGAAGAAATGATGGATTAACAGTGGCAAAATTACTGTTGAGGGAGTTGATTCCTAGGTACGGGTTTCCAGTTACAGTTGAGTCTGATAGAGGTAGACACTTTCAAAATGAGCTCATAAGTTTAATTTGTGAAGCATTGAAAATACAGCAGAAGCTACATTGTGCATACCGACCAGAGGCTTCTGGTGTGGTTGAGCAGATGAATGGTACAATCAAGAATAGAATTGGAAAGATGTGCTTAGCCACTGGCATGAAATGGCCAGATGTGTTACCTCTAGTTCTGATGACAATGAGATCTACTCCAGATAAAACTACAGGTTTGAGCCCGCATGAGATAATTATGGGACGTGCAATGCGCCATGCATACGTGCCTGTAAATAAGTTGGTGACAATAACTGATGACATGATTTTGGATTACTGTAAAGGCCTGGCTGACGCAGTTCATTTTTCATACAGATAAAATTAAAGATGTAGAGGATATTAACTTATTAACACGTTTTAAGAGAGAAACTTGGTCTGAAATTGTGGGTGATATTTTTGGGGTTTTGATTCCAGCAGTGGGAATTTCTTTGAATGCTTATGGAATTCGGAAACTGTCCACAGTGGTTGATCGCTTATCGACAAATACCGCAGGAGGGTTTCTTTTGGTGAATACGGAATTAAGTGCTGTACGTGCCATGTCTATGCAAAATCGACTTGCCCTTGATATTCTATTGGCCAAGGAGGGTGGAGTCTGTGGAATTTTGAAAGTTCAACATTGTTGCACTTACATTCCTGACGAAAGTAAAGATCTGAAGGTCTATATCAGAAATATTACTGATTTGCATGAAGATTTAGTACCACTTGAAGCTGGGAGTTTGTGGACTAAAATAGCTAATAAGATGATAGCTGTTAAGGATTTTATTACAAAAATAGGTAGTACTATTATAGGTAGGATATTGTTTCCCTTGTCTTGTATAATTGTGGCTTTATTAATAATAAGATTGGTGTGTGTGTGTTGTAAAAACAGGGGAGGGAGAAAGAAATTGAAAAATGAGAAGAAAAACAAGAATTCGGAAAATTCGAAAAGAGAACCAGAAGAGATTGAATTAGAAGAATTGAGGGAGAGTGTTTATTTAGAGACAAAGAGAGATGATGAGAGAGTGACTGGTGTTTAATGTTGTGTAAGGGGAAAAGACATTTCTGATTTCTCCTAAAATGGGATTAAAATTTCCACTAATTTTTTTTGGGGGTTTATTTGGTGATAAAATCACCAAAGGGGGGATTGCTGGAGCAGAGTTTTCTTTTAGAAAATTCATGGGCTTTTGAAGCTCTGGCATGTCTATGCGTATTATTAATTTATTAATAATTAACAATTAATTATTTGTCTTGTGCAAGTATGTTTTACTAATCAACCTGTTTGTCCTAACACAAGAGAAAGTTTCATGAGGGTTAGCTTATATGTGCTGTTTCTGTATTTACAATAACGTGCAAGTTTTCATGTTTAAACGTTGCTGTGTGCTATTTATTTTGAGCACAAAACGCTGTCTGAATTAATGCTTTTTATGTCACAAAGCTAGATAAATACATACACATAGGGGTATTAGTGGGGTGAACACTGTTTAATCATTATGCTGTAGTAATGTTTATTTTGTCTCTTTAATTAAAGATGGTCTATTGTGGCCTATGAAGGCCTTAAACGAGCTGAGAATATTTGAAGCCTGGCTGTGGTGTGGCATTTTCTGTGATGTGGCAAGGGAGACCCCTGCTGGAGAAAGGTCGAAGACAACTGACCGTGGTCCTTGTTGTGTTTTTCCATGAGGACATCAGCAGTTTGGAGAATCTCCAAAAGAAATGATTCGTCCTTGGTGGACAAAGGAGCTTCAGAAATGAACAATGTACTGTAGCCCGGTTGCCGAGGGAAGTGAACAAGTTGGATACTTTAATAGTTTCTGTTTCTTGGTTCCTGTTCCGTAGTTGACGTCTTGTGACTTTTCCTGAGCGGAGATTTCCAGATGTAGCAATGTTACATTCCTTCCTTCTCGCTCTGCTCAGTGATACAGTTTAACTTGCCAATTTTATGTGTGTTTCTATTGTATTTTCTATTATAAAAACTGTTAGCTTAGGGAGGGTTTTCGCTGCCCTTTTGCCACTTGCCATTTTACCTTCGCTGCGTGAACTTGCGTTGCTGAGGATCGATGCTGAGGGACTCCGTCTTAAGAGACTTTACCGAGAGACTGGTCCTGACCCGTTCTGACACTTAGTTAGAATAGGTAACTATGAGAACTGATTTATTCTGATTGATTTACTTTGACTAATTTAGATAAAGCAATATAACTTTTAAACATGGTGTTGAATATTCTTCCTTGTCAATTATTGCGTACATTGTTGATCATTATTGTATAGATTGTATAGAGTATGTTTAGGGACAATCACTATAATTAGGTCCTATCGTCCTCGATATAGATGCAGGGTGCTTAGGTGTTTCCTTCCCACAGGTTTATTACCAGTAGAGTATTGAGCGTGTGTTAGTGAAATGGGCCCTAGCGTATGATGAATGTATGTGCGTGCAACTGTGCAATTACTCTATCCGTGGTAGTGGGCATATTTTGGATACCCTGATCTCTATCAGAACCAATGTTATTCTTGCATAAAATACATGTGCTGCAATGATTAGGAGACAGAAGCAAATGAAAGAGATTACAAGCACCAAGAGGGTAAACAGAAGATACATTTCTACCATGGTGCCGAAGCAATGAAAATATGCAGAAATGTATGCAAAATGGTAATCTAACGTACTCCTAAAATGCAGACCGTATTCTGGGGCTGATTAGGATGGCGGGTGGAGGCACATCCGCCGTGCTGGCGGAAAATGCCCTTTTCCGCGCTCCATCGGTGGTCCTTGCATCCGCCGTATTATGATGGGCATTGATAGCCCATTTCCCGTCCGCTGTGCTGTTTCGAGTTCCGCAGAAAATCTACGTCCGCACCGGTAGTGGACGGAGCCAATAGAGAGGTACCGCCGTGCGGAATGCAGTTACAACCGCCGGTCCAATCACGATGCCCGTCACACCACAGCAGAGAATCCGGCCATACGGGGATGGCGGTGGCAATACTGCAGGTAGCTCCATGTGTTCCTGAACACTGGGAAAACGGCGGACTTTGGCCTTTCCGCAGCAAACCCGACCGCTGCGGACAGATTTTCAGCTTATCCGGCGGTGAATCCTGGTATCCAACCACCGCGGTAGGGTGTTTCAGGCATCCTAATCTGACCGCCGGTTTTGCCGCAGTACTGGCGGACGGTGCTTTTCCGCTACCACGGCGGTCAGGATGCTTTTCCACCCGCCATCCTAATCAGCCCCTCTAAGTGTACCTAGAGTGTGTGTAGGTGTAGAGCCAAGAATCCCCCTAGGGACCATCCAACCCCATTACTTGATGGGAGAGAGAGAAGGACACCATCTTGGTCTCGAGTTAGACAGCCCTCATGGAATGTCAGACCGGTGCGTGGTGATTTCTCAGCATGCAGGGACCTTCAGTGTCAGAAGAAGTGCCTCCTCTACCAATCTTTTGGGATGCCTAATATTTATAATAAAAAGCAGCCTTCGCGATGTGCTCGCTAGATTAGTGATGTTATGGATATGTAGATAGCGCTGTCGCCCCGAGGATGAAGATAGCATGACATTTGTACATAGTGCGAAAAGAGGCCTTGAACATGATGTTCAGGGCATCGTGACAATGTTGAGCGAAACTGGATTTATAAACAAAGTAGTTTCAGAGAAACAAATCCCACATTGTCGTGCATGAAAATGTGTGCAAAAGGTCACAGCTGAAACGTTATTTTCTAGGACAATGTAAGGAATAAGCTGCCCTGCTACATGGGCCTAACTCAGGAATATAACAAAGGAATAATAATTCTACAGATACCTTCTGCCAGTTTCGACAATGAGAATTAGCCACTGTGTTGGGGATGTATCATAAATTATCAGAACACAATTACATTGGGCAAATTAAGTCAGTCCTGGGGAGCTCAATGGAAGTCAGTGGGGCACAGGCAGGAGAATTTGAACAGATTAAATGCATGTTTAGATCACCCATTAAAGCAGTAGTTAATTTGGCACTACAGTGCGAAAAACAACATCAAATAGAAAATCAAAAGAGGGATTTGAGTCTAAAGTGGTCTGTAATTCAAGAAGGTATTCCAGGATTTAGGGTGAGAAAATGTAACCTTGAATACAGGGGTATCAAGGGCATTGGTTTGGTTCGTTTCAATAAGGAGAACATGGAATGGATTATTCGGAAGAAGCAACAAACCATCGCACTTTCTAGTAAAATTGGACACAAAACTGGTGTAATTATTGGGAAGAATGTCATTTAAAGAAGATCCATGTCGGATCCTGATCTGCGGGCCACAGAGCAAATAGGGGCTACTGCGCCTCAGCAGCGAAAGACAGGGTCATTTGCCACTGATGTCCTGGGTTCCATCCTACTATGGCTCTGCAAATTGGGCAGTGCAATCCCTACCACACTTGACTGTCAGTGGCAGAGATTGTGAGCAGTCACAGGCAAGGTAGGGAGATAGTGTGGGGGTGCATGTATCAATCAATCAGCAATGTAAAGCACACCCAGACACCCCTAGGAGTATCTGGGCACTGTGCCTCTGTCGAAGAGCCAGGTCTTGAGTCTCTTTCTGAAGTCTGCCAGCGAGGAGGCCGTACGGAACTGGAGGGGGGAGGTTGTTCCAGGTCTTGGCTTTTATGTAGGAGAACGAGTGGCTGCTGCTGGGGGTGCGGCAGATGCCAGGGGTGCGGGCGAGTGAGGAGGAACTAGCTGGTTGGTGGAAGTTCAGTCGATGGTTGTGGTAGGCAGGTCCTAGGTCATGGAGGGCTTTGTAGGCATATGTTAGGATCTTGAACTGGCATCTTTTCTGGATGGGGAGCCAGTGGAGGTCTCTCAGGTGGGGGGGCGATATGGGTTAATTTGGGTAGTCATGGATGAGTCGGTCTGCAGCGTTCTATAGGGCCTGGAGTCTTCTGAGGAGCTGGATGGAGATGCCGGCATAGAGGGCATTGCCGAAGTTGAGGTGCTGGTGATGAGGGCCTGAGTGATGGTCTTTCTGGTGTTGGTTGGATCCATCTGAAGATTCTGCAGAGCATGCGAAGTGTGTGGAAGCAGAAGGAGGCACCTGTGTTAACTTGTCGTTTCATGGTCAGTTGGCTGTCGAGGATGATGCTGAGGTTGTGTGCGTGGTCATTTGGTGTGGGTGTGCGTCTGAGTTCTGCAGGCCACCAGCTTTGGTCCCATGCGGAGGTGTTCTTCCCAAAGATCAGTACTTCAGTTTTTTTGGAGATGAGTTGGAGGCAGTTGTCTTTCATCCATTTGGCTATGTTTGTACTGGCGTTGCAGAAGTTGGTTTTGGCTTTGTTGTGGTCCTCAGTGAGCGAGATGATCAATTGAGTGTGATCTGCGTAGGTCCTCAGATTATGTTGAGTCCTGAGCATCAAGCTAAGAACTCAACAATCATACAGTAGTGCAATAATTGATTGTCAAACTCAGTGCTTATCTTTTTAGAAAAGAAAGTACTTTAATACACTCTAAAACGAGATACTACACTTCACACTATACAGACACTATTCCACTGGTTCTGACCACTGTACTCAGGTGTACGAAGCTGGCTCTGTATAAACTATACCAAAGTAAGGTATAGTGTGCATAGAGTCCAGTGGAACCCCAAAGGTAGCCACAGATAAAAGTAGCTAATACCTTACTCTCTACTTGTGGTAGTGTGGGCAAGCAGTAAGGCTTTATCAGAGGGTAGTGTTAAGCATTTATTGCACACACTCAGGCAAGAACTTATGTCACACAATCAAAGATTGAACTCAGACCAATTTTGTTTGTATAAAAATATTATTTAGTTGTATTTAATTTTCTAGAACCAAACCAGGCCTGGTACATGTAAGTGTAATAAATCTATGCAAGAATAATGCAGTTTAAATGCAGTTTGAATGCCGTTAAATTCAATTGGAGTGGTTACAGGTAAGTCATTTGTTCATAAAGCCATTGGAATTACTTTTCAGTTAATTTTTAGATTACTTTTCAAGTTACTTTTCAGACTACTTTTTAAGTAACTTGTTCTACTCAGTGTGATATGCCTAGATATCACACTGGGACATTTCCTAGAGAAAAGGTAAGCAAATCAGTTTTTGTACATTTGTAGTTTCTTAGGGTTTTATACAAACCAACTCCACTCTTACAACAATTTTCACAAGAAAGCAGTCAGCGCAGTCCTATGGGAGAAAACAATGTTATCGACTTAACAGTAAGTACTTAGGTTTGGGAGTTGGTGGTCTGGGGTTATAACCAGGGTTCCCCCAGGGTCAAGGATGCACTCTCAAAGCACCCTCGGCCGTACTAGGGGGCCTCAGGTTGGTGGCTGCTCATGAGCAGGCCACAAGGTTGTGAGAGCAAAGCTCCTGGACTTATGCTCAGGGCTAAGGGGTATCCGAGTTAGCACACAATGTGCATCCACAGCGGCACAGGGGCGGCCAGGTGCAGGGTGCTGTTTTGGCGTCGGGTGCCCTGTTGTATTCAATGGGAGGTAACGGTTTGGGATTTTGGCTGCAGGATCGTCCAGGAAGTTTTCCGGGAGGAACCAACAGCTGGGCAGGTAAGTTTGATGGCTTGGAGACGTATGTGCACCTCTGGTTCTATTCTCCAGAAAGCAGGGCAGCTGGATGCAGGGGTGCCTTTTGTGGTCGGGTTTCATCTTACCGGGTCACTTGCGGTTGGGGGGGTCTCCGTGCAGAGGCTGCAGGAAACGTTGGGGATTCCTGGAGGGGTCAACCTATGGTGGACTTGTACTCTGGAGCACTGAGGGACCCCGCTGGGACTGGTGGGCTACCCGGATTCGAGCCATAGACGTCGGGGGCAGTTGTGGTTCCAGGCATCCGGTTTCTTCGTCCTCAGCTGGCTTGAAGTCTTTCTGTGGTGTTTCTTTGGAACATAGTGGCTGTTCACCGGAGATCCGGTCTTTGTGGAAGGCAGTCAGTCCTCCCAGTGGTTCTGGAGGTCGCTGGCTGCAGGACAAGGTGATTTTTGGCGCAGGATCTCTGTAAACTGAAAACGGGCCGATAGGGCTGGGGCCAAATCAGTCCTTCTCTGCAGTTTCCTCTGCTGGGCATCTTCTTTCGTCCTTCTTCTTCGTAGGTTGTGGGAATCTGCCTTCTTGGTTCGGGGCTGCCTCCTAAATGCTGTATTTAGGGGGCGTTTTAGGGTTCTTGAAGTCAGTAGCCAATGGGCTACTGACCTTAGGGTGACTACACCCTTGGTGTGCTCACTCTACGTGGGCACAATCCTTAATCCTGATTGGAGAGTGCCTGCCATCTGCAAGATGGCAGGCACTGATGAATGGGCTTCACCTCACCTCCCCCACCTGAGGGGCGGGGTTCGCAGAGGTGGGCACACCTTTTGGGCTGCTCTAATGTTTCCCACCTGTCTTCCCACCAAAAAGGTGGTTAGACAGGAAGGGGACCTGCTCCTGATAGAAGGAGAGGCTGGGGTCTTGTTATAAAGACAGCAAGAAGTTTGAAGCTCCCCTGCCACAGTTGCTCTTCCTGATCTGGGGGAGGTGTGAACACCTCTGCACAGGAAAGGCTTTGTTTCTGGGCTCAGGGAGCAAAAGGCTCCCACCCCAGAGGTCCAGAAACATGTCTAGTGGAGGCAGGCAGGGGTTTACCTGTCAGGGAACCCACCAGAGGCTGGTCGTTTTTCAGGGGGCATCTGTAAGATGCCTTCTGAGTGCATTGTATAAGAAATTTCACAATGGCATCAGTGTGGGTTTATTATTGTGAGAGGTTTGATACCAAACTTCCCAGAATTCAGTAAAGCCATAATGGTGCTGTGGAGTTCGTAATAACAAACTCTCAGACCATATACTCTTTTATGGCTTTATTGCAGTTACAATGTCTGAGAATGGACTTCGACACTGTAGGGGTACAGTGCTTATGTAACAGTACCCTCACTAGTGGTATAGTGCACCCAGCTAAAGGAGCGTCTTACCTATACCACAGGCAGTGGGTTGCAGGCATGGCACACAGGTATGTGTGCCATGTCAACTGTTCACTTTTCTCTGCACCATAACACGCAGCCTGCAATGGCAGTGTGTGTGTGTTAAGGTACAGGAACTCTAAGGGTGGCACAATATGTGCTGCAGCCCTTAGAGGCCTTCCCTGGACACAGTTGCCTTGTTACCCATGGTACCTTTTACAAGGGACTTACATGTGGCCAGAGAGGTGCCAATTGGGGGTACAAAGGTACAGTTTGGGGAAAGAACACAGGCCTTGGGAAGCTGATTGGCAGGGACCCAGGGCACATCAAGTCAAAGTGCATCAGAAATCTGGCAAAAAGTGGGGGTAACTGTAACGGAAATCCAGCTTCCTACACCAGGGTTCAAGGTTTTCTTCCCCCTACGTTCTCCAAACTAGGTGTAAGATATGGAACAGCAAGTATCCGCACAGGTAGAGTGTTAACTCTCTTGTTCAGAGTTTGTGCGCTCTATTTTACAGCCTTAGTCCCAGTATATAAATCTCATCAATGTTAATCCTTTTCTCCTGGCAATTGGAGGTCAGGTTGCAGGACTCGTCTGGCCTCTCTTTACTCCTCTAGGTGGAAGACATGCCAGTAGCAAGAAGTCGAAATTCTGGTCCTGCCTGCAGAAGCAGCAGCTGCAAAAGCTGCTGCCCTGAATCTAGCAGGCAGGCTCTGCTGCCGCTGGTGGGCTCTGGTCATTTTGAGGCCCTCTCCATTTGCAGGCTAAGTCAGGCAGGGTCAGAGGTCAGACAGTCTGCTTGGACCCACTTCAGCACAGTGCCACTGTACAGGCCACATGCAGGGTCACAGTTTTACATTCTGCTTTGAGCACACTTCAGGATAGTGCCAGATTGCAAGCTGCTTTCAGAGTGACAGCGGCGCAGTCAATGTGGGCACATTTCAGCAGTGCCCTGGTGCAACCACAAGCAAGAGAGACGATGCCTTGATCTGGGAGCATACTAGTCACTTTCTCTCAGGTCTCTCTGGGAGGACAGACCCTCCACTTTGGGCTCAGCTGCTTCCAATCTCCCTGGTAGTTAGCACCTCATACAGAATTGGCACTCCCCTCCCCTCTTCTCAAGCAGGACAGCTTCCAAGTGCTTCAGAACAGAGCTACAGCTCTTCCTTCCAGGTCACACTCCAAGTGATATCCCTTCACCTCCAGATAGCTAGCTGTAATGCAGACACTAGGTCTGGTTCAAAGCAGTGCTCTGGTTACTCTGTGGAGCACCCAAATCCTGGCTGCAAGAGAATTGTGAACAAGTTGGTCCGCAGCTCCAACCTTTTATATAGATAAGACCGCGATGGGATGTATATTCTGTGTCTGCACTTTCAGAACTGATTGAGTTGTTTCTTCTTTTATGTGTCCTTTTATGTGTCTATGCAGATTTTGAATACAATGAAGCTCCTCATGGCTCTCTGCAGTTTGAAGCACCCACAATATAGGCACTAAGAGGTGTGAGCTTTCTCCACCTGCCTGTCAACAGGCAATCTGACCAGTGATGAGGAAAAGAGACTAAAGCCTGGCCTCCCCTAAAGGACCCTTTAAACTCAGAACAACAGAGATTGCATTGCAATCCCCACTTCCTAAGCAGACGACACTCAAATAGTGTTGTCACTGAGAGATGGGGCTGAGAAGGAAACAGGGGAACGTTTCCATGATTGCATGGTTGCCATCTGTGGATGGATGTCCGCTAACTGTTTAAAACTAAACTCGAGTAAAACCAAGGTCATAAAGTTTGGGAACAATCCACATGTGTGGCCACCTGACTGGTGGCCTGAAGGTTTGGGAACCTGTCTTACACCCACTAAGAAAGCAAAGAATCTAGGGGTAATGGCGGAAAACAAGCTTGCTCTGGGTGACCAAATAAGTATGGTAATCTCGGCCTGCTTTTGGGCACTCAAAATTATCAGAAAAATTAAGTTGTTTCTCACTGAAAACGGCCTCAAGACAGTGATCACGGCGATCATTATGTCACGTCTCGACTACTGCAATGGCCTATATTTGAACGCCCAAACACAACACATCAACAGGCTTCACATTGCTCAGAATGCAGCGGCCAGAATGCTGTCAGGGACTCCGAAATTTGTTTCCGTTAAGGAAGAACTAAAACAACTCCACTGGCTCCCCGTCAAACAAAGAGTACGTTTTAAAGCACTTTGCACCGTTTTTAAGGCACTCAATGGAGTAGGACCCGACTTCCTGAGGCAAAAAATCCAGTGGGATGTCCCCAGAAGAACGCTTCGCTCAACGGGAGCAAAGCAAGCTCTTGTCCCTTCATTTAAAAAAGTCAATTGGGGAGGCAGGAGCTTGGAACGATCTCCCTTTCTATCTGAGGAACTCAACAGACTTCCTCTCATTTAGGAAGGGGTTGAAAACTTGGCTTTTTAATCAGTAGAATATGCCATTACTCTCTCCAGCAGGCAGTGCTTAGTGCCAGGACACCTGAGGGTAACCGTGTGCTCTAAAAGTGCAACTAACATAACATAACATCTACCAAATGGCAGTGCTGAGTAAGATTATTAGCAAGGGAGACGTGGCTCCTCTTTCTCCACTTCAGTGTCTACGTGTCCTCCCTCTAGCAATACACTTCCACTGTCTTTGAAAACAACCTGACCTCCATCTTATGCACATGAAGAGGCCAGGGGTTATTCTGAGCATTAAAATGTCCCCTACCTTAAAGCAAGTTGATGGCAATGGAAAATGTAATATCCCATTTAAAAAAACTTTTTTTTACTAAATGTCCCTTATACTTGTTTCAAAATATTGACATGTATGGCATGAGCATTAATACATAAAATAGGATTGTCATGGTGTTGTTTTTCCTACTTTACTATTTGTAGAGGGCCCTTTTAAGGTCGAGCCTAGGCAGTATGCGGGGTGTAATCTCGCCTGCTGCTTGCCATTGGTTAACTCCTCCATTGCTTTCCATTGTATTTATGGGAGACCAGTCTAGCAAGGACTGAGCCATCTCATGGATGTTTAAAAGTATCAAATGCATTCCTGTTTATATCCTAGAACTATACCCTGAGCCACCGATATTATGTGATTAAGCAGCTGCTGTGTTTTCCTTATAATTATGAATGTGCCACAGTTGCCACATAATCGACAATCTGCTGCATAATTTGCAGATTTCAACATAAATAATTATTGCTTAAATGGATCAAAAGTTACTAAAGAAACAGTGAAAGGTGGTGCTGCGCAGTGGCAGACCCCCTGCAAGGTTAAATGGTCAGCTTTCAGTTGCTAATTTCTGTGGTCCAGTGTTAAACTGGCATCAGTCGCGTGAATCCATTACCCATACAGTATTAATGTGTGCTAAAATGACAAAATAGCTCAATAATGCTGCCATTGAATGTGCTGCATTTTGCTGCATAATTTGCTTTTTGGTGCCCCACAATTTAGTCTAACCTGTCGCATAATTTGATCCTCGATTGTCGCATGAATCCGGTGCCTTAGCTCCAACCGAGAGCTGCAAGGATTAGGACAGAGGCTAGAAACAGAAAGTCCATCTTCTCGATTTACATCTATATATTACACCTCCTACACAGTCCAATCTGAAATGTTTATTTACAAATTCTATCTGCTTCCTGTACAGGAAGGTGTTCCTGTACATAAACAATCCTCAAAAACAAAATCCATTTTGTGACTTTTATGTGTGCTGCACGAAGCAGCACACATGACAGTGACAGAAGGGCATTTTAGGATTGTTTATGTACAGGAAGGAACACCTTCCTACACATAAACACTCCTTCCCTGCACATAGACACCATAGTGCAAGGGTGCCTGCGTTGGACGCTAAGTTGCTAAACTTAGCGCCATCGCAGTGGGAAACGCAAGACTGCCAGTGGCGGTGCGTCTAATAGGGGCGTTGGGGCATTGCCCCACTAATGCCACGGCCCCAAATTCTTAATTCTACTTCTCCGACGCTAATTCCAATCAGGACTCCTGATTGGAAATAGCGTCGGAGAAGGAGAACGAGGGTCGCTGGGGTGGGGGCAGGGCTGCAGCAGCACTCAGGGAGTTGAGTGACAGCAGTGCACTAGAGACAGTCACACAGTTGCAGTCACAGCAATAGTGCGCATGTTCGTTTTTGGGCTGACCATTTTTATGATCAGCCCGATCATGCGCACTCTAGGCTGCACATTAGGAGACCGAGGGTTTGATGCAGCCCCCGGTCTCCAACCAATTCTGACGCTGCTGGAGCAGCTTCAGTAGAGGGGTTGGCACTGCAATGACGTCGCGTCTATTCCTGTGTGCTCCTGGTCCGGGGTCCCACGCTCTTCAACAGTCGTGCAGAGGCGGCGCGGACCGGTACGTTTTCTCTTATTATATTATTTTAATCTTCCCCAGACCCCACCTATGCGCGACCCCCCTCCCCCCCCCCCGCAAGTATATGTTTGTGTTTATTTATGCCTGGATGTATTTTAGTCTTTGCAAATCGGTGCCCATATTGCTTCTGTTGGTCTGGACGTATGGTGCCAGCATGTCTTTGTGCACGGATACTTATAAGAGTTTTGAAAAGCATCAACATGCCTGTCCATATTTTTGCTGTTTGTCCAACTATGTTTACTCGTGTCCCTAGCTGCACCCACCTCCAATGAGTTGTGAGATTTAACTGAAAGCAAACATGAGAGTACCCGGACAAAAAGCATTCCGTGTGTGTGTCATGACGTGAATATTTGAGGTGTGTGTGCTGACTGGTACTGTGTTAGAGTTGGGTGCATTGCTTGTGTGGGTGTGTTGAGGGTATGTGGAAGTGGAAGTATTCGGAGCAAGTGATGTGTTTGGAGGCCGTTGTGTGCATGTGTGTGGAGAGACGGGTTTAGTGTGTGTGTGTGCATACGACTACGCGCACAAGAGAACTTGGCATGTTACTGCGGAGTGGCTCATGCTTGTACCAGAGCTAGATTTAACAACGGGACCTCCTGCTGGGTTCAATGAGGTGTCGTGTGCATGTGGGCAGGAGTAACAATTTGAATACCCCTGTGTTTCTATAAATAATATTTTTGGCAGATTATACCATTCTCAGGCCTTGGAGATCATCATATATCGTGGGCAGGATGCACCAGTCGCAAAGGATTGATTTCGAGAATTCTTTGGTGCGGGTGCTGAGATTACCACACAACTCCCTGTTCGGTTCGCCAACCGGACACCAACCATATGCCACAGGCACTCTCAGTGAGTTCCATGCACAGCCGTCTTTTTCATGTGGCTCTGCTGGGTACTTTCAACGGGCCGTCCATGCACTATACACTTCCTAGGCTGAGTGGCTGTGGCCTAACGACCAGAGCTGCCGACTTTAAAGCTAGAGAGCTCGGTGCCAGTGTCAGCGTCGGCTTGGCATCTTGTGATTCTGGTCAAATCTTTTGCTCTCCTGTGCCGACAAAAAATTAACCTTCCGTGGCCCAACAATTTTGAAGCATTGTGGTGTTGATACACATGTGTTGTTTGAGGTGGTGGCATTAGTTTGGGACACCGTTTCCATGTTTCATTGTGCTCAGTGCTTGAATTGGACAGTTACTAAGTACCTGCACCTCTTTAATTTGAAAGGGAGCATGCAACACTCCTCAGTGGCAAACAGATAGGGAGTATAAGCACTTCTTTATTTTTTATTTTACGCACTGGTTGTGTACTGTTAGTGTTTGTGTAGTGTACACGGGACACGTGCAGTGCTTAATATGCTACGTAGAACTCAGAATCGGGGGAGCTGGGGAAAACTGGGGGCGCTGGGGAAAACCAGAGAAAACAACATACAAAAGGTACAGTCTAGAGACACTAATAATGCTGTGATATGCAGTGCCGCACATCGGACTTCTAAGTGTATACGCAGTTTAGGACCTGCTGATTGCAGTCCTCTGTGTGTATTTAGTGGGTGTGGTGAGGACATGTGCCTAGTGGGTGCGGGGAGACATGTGCTGCTTTGCTGCAGGGCTTCTCGCGCAGTAAGTCTTTTTCGGAGAGTTTATTTGGCATACAACTGGAAACCAAGCTGCACATTAAAGGGCAGAATTTGTAGCGTGGGTACAAAATTCGAGGAGTTTGCATGAGAGCGAAGTAAATGTTTAAAGTTTGGTGCTCGCGCCTGCCTCTGTAGCTGCAAAGCATGTGTGGACTTGTAACCGGAGAGGATTGGCCAGGCATACAGCGAGACATGACTTGCAGACTAATATAAGATAGGAGGCGGTGGGGTGGGATCGAACCTGGCAGATGCGGGGGCTGAAAGTTCAGGCATAGAAAAAAGGTGAGCAGTTGAGGATGGTACAGATGATGTTTATTAGCCTTCTTGCTTTCTCAAATTTGCTTGAAAATGCACCATTTTCCCACTCTTCTTTCAAAATTTTCTCAGACCCCCCTTAGGTTGTTTGGGCTCGCTCGCCGTGGTGCACTCAAACACAAATTTTACGCCTCACCACTTTCAAATGTCACCAGCCGCCACTGAAGACTGCATTCTTGTAAATATGGTGTAGCCTTGCGTTTCAGAAGTGGTGCTAATGCCGCTCTCCGCCACTTCCTTGTACATATCCCCCTTAGTCCTCCAGCCAGTGCTGATAGTTGCTTCTCTGGTCCCAGTGGAAATTCCTCGTTCTAGGTTCTCTACACAATGCTGTAGCTGCTTCTCTGGTCCTAGTGGCAATTTCTCATTCTAAGTCCCCTCTATAGCTCTGCTACTCTGGTCCTGTCGGTAATTCCTCATTCTAAGTCCTCTAGACACTGTTGTTAGCTGCTTCTCTGGTCAAGGTTGTAATTCCTCATTCTAAGTCCTCTAGGCAATGCTGCAAATATGTCTCTCTTCCCAGTGGTAATTTCTCTTCTAGTAAAAAAATATATAATGTACAACGCCAATAGCTCTAACTTTAAAAAAATGTGAGACTATTTGCATTGCAAATGCTTGTCTATTTTCTAGGTCTCTTGTTTCAATGCTGTGTGTGATCCGCCGTCAAGGTGTGTTAAAAACGGTAAACAACCATCACCCCGCATGTTGTTACAACGCGGTCGTAAAAACGACCGCGTTGTAACAACGCATTCCATTACCCCGCAAGTCGTTACAACGACTTGCGGAGGGGGGAGAAGGTGTTGGATTTAAAATCCAACAATTTTCCTACAGTCCACACAGACTGGAGTTGGAATAGTACATTTTACTATTCCAACATCCAGCGCCCCCCTCCGCAAGTCGTTGTTACGACTTGCAGGGTAATGGTATGCGTTGTTACAAAGCGGTCTTTGTAACAACCGCGTTGTAACAACATGCGGGCTAATGGTATGCGGGAAAAAGAGGCCTATTCTTCAAAAACATATCAGGTTCCTGCTATGCGCGGACTCTTAGCTTCCCTCTTCCCTCTCCCAGAAGGCCGCTCTGCAGGTGTGCGTAGCGTGACCTTTACGCATTCTTTTATAGGGTGATTTAAAGTCGCCCCTTATTACAGGAACTGCAGCCCCTTTGAAGGCACGGATCATAGATAGACACAGGGGCGTAGGAGACACTAAAATTCTGGGGGGGACAGGGACAACCTTGAGCACTTTCCAGTGACCCTATACAAATCACCGCCCGTTAAACAAATACAATCGCATACTTTCGAAGTGAAATATTGAGAAAAGCAGGCATGTAGTCACAGTTTGCATGTATGCTTTATTGTTATTTACATTCATATAGTAATGAGACCAAATGTTTAAAAAAAACATATATATGAATCTTGCATCTTAATGCACAAAGCAAACAAAGGCCGCTGACTTAGGGTGGGGGCGTCGTGTTTGCAAGTGCATTAGGGTTTGAAAAGTACCTGCTGCTGCATTCCTGGTCTCCAGCAATTTTCAGGCAACAATAAAAATGTGAAGATAACTTTGGTGATTAATGTTCTTTTTTTGAGAGAGATCGAAGGCTTGTCTAGTGAAAGTTTTAATTCAATAGGTCAGTGAGTTACTGCTTTTGTCTGAGATATTCTTTTGGTATTTGAAGTTTATAAGTTAAAATCCTAACATTGAACAGTGAGCTATTAACCGTCACCAAAGAGCTGCATAAAAACTTCACTGTATAGATTAGAACGTTATGATTTTTCCCCAGTCTTTCCCTATCCTAATGTTGGAAAATGGGTTCATTAGGATAGAAATCAATTCTGATTATTGAAGAGAACCCCCCAACCATGGTGTTATGTTTTACATTCTGAGTTTGTGTTTCTCTAGTGTTGCAAAGCCGCCCTGGGCACTCCCCAACTTTTTGCTGACTGGTACTGGTGGTACCTGACTGACTGACCCTGGCCTCTGCCTAAACAGCCAGTGCTATTCTGAAAGAGGCACTTAAAAATACAGTGAAAACACCTACATACACTAGGGTGCACTATGGGTTAGGGTACCCCTATGATTGGCATGACCTCTCCTATAAGGCCCTAGTACATAAAAGGGCAGGGGGATTAGAACTACTTTTAAGTCCCTAGAATATAATAAGGCATGGCAGTTTAGAGGCCAGCAGCCCTTTCTGCGCTTGCATGTGTGCACTGCTGAAGCCTGAGGTCAGTTTAAACGTAGCCCTGTGTTATAGGGCTGCTTTTAAAATGCAAATTGTGCCCAAACTCGACTTTTGGGTTTGGGGAACTTACAAATTGATCAACTACAATGTTGGGGCAAAATTGAGTGGAAAAATGTTTTCCACTTAACTATGGCTGTATCATATTTGCCACATAATACATCATCTGCTGCATAATCTAACGATTTCCTCCAAAACAATTTTGTAGCTCAAACGGATCCCAAATTACTAAAAGAAATGTGACTTGTGTTGCTGTGAAGTTTAGGGCCCTTTGCAAAGGTTAGTAAAGAAAACAATTCCTAAGAAAACAATTGGTCCCAGACACTCCTAATGACACTCAAATTAATACCTGTAGGAGAGTGTAGTATGCAATCAATTCATACAACCAAAAATGTATAATGTAAAGGCACATTCAACAGAGAAATCTCATAGATAAGAGGCCAAGCAAAGTCAATTAAATTGCAAACATCAATTTATTTCCCGCTGAATCATATTCATAAAATGCAAACTTAGGGGCTGATTACGATGGCAGGCGGACTTCAGTACCACCGCCATTGAATCGGGGAATGGGACCGCTGGCCTTCAAGGTGGAGGCCCCACGATAGGCATTACAATGCACTGCCACTACGGTGTTCGCAGTGCCTATCTTTTACATTGCAGCAGGTGCTGCTGGCTGCATCATCCGCCGCAAAGTAAAAAAAAAAGGAACATGTTAAATATATCGGTGCCTGCCACATGGTGCAGTGATATGTTGTGGGGCATCAGAGATGCCCCCCAGGACCCATGTCTGAGGGCCAGGGGTAAAGGGGCCTGCTACGGGCCCCCAATGTCCCTTTCGCCAGCATTTCCATGGCAGGTGAACTGCCATTGATAAGCTGGCGGGTAAGGGACATCGTAATCCCTGCTGCGGTGCATGGTAGGCACCACCAGCATTGTAGGAACCACAAGCCCCTCCACCACACCGGCGGGCTCAAGAAGCCCGTCGGGTGCGTGGTGGTTGGTCTTTCCGACCGCCAGGTAACCACCCGCCATTGTAATATGGCGGGCTGTGATGCAGTCACCAATGGCGGTGGGACCGCCACCGACGGGGTGACGTGGCGGTCCCACTGTCATTATAATCACCACCTAAGTTTGGTGTGCATGCAAATCCTACATTGCCAACCCCTGGCAAGTTGCACTGCTAGTGCTGGAAAAAGGCCAATGGAGGTACCAATGGGTGAGGTGGACTGGCCTCAAGGGTCTTGTGACCTCAGTGACAGATTCACTGTCGATCTAGGATGTGCTTCTTCATATGCCTGCCCGTAAAACTGGAAGTGAACTGCAGTATGGATTGTGGTGGACAGGTCCACCTGCGGGTGCTAAGACACCTGGGCTTCTAAGGTCTATCGGGCCTTCTAAGGTGTAGCATCGGCATAAGCTCTGTCAAGAGTGTGGTGTGGTGAACTGGTCATGAAGGTCTGAACATGGTTCTCCAGTTCCAAATTCAGCAGCTCTGGCCAGAGTGCCACATTCTCTCCCACACTGAACACCATACTGCCCCACTGAGAGAAACTCGCACTACCTTCAGCACAACTCAATTGTGCTGCGACTAAATTCAAATTATGCACTAGACAACAGTAAAATGCTGCCTGAAAAAAATGAATAACACCCTGGAAAAAGCAAACACTCATAGGGAATGCAAGAATAAGCAAAGCATGTGAACTGTAATCAGAAAAAAACATGGTTACCTTAACGGTTTTAAACTCATTATTCAGAAATCAGTAAGTGATTTTGCCTGAAAAGTTCAAGGCATAGCTACAGGACCAGGAAGGGACCCCTTTCAATGTCCATTGCTTATATCCTTTCAAAATGTATGCAGTTTGGTTTAAAAAAGACCACATCCCCAAACACAGAGCCGCATTTTATAAGCTAAAATAATTAAAAAGTTGAAAACGATCATATTAAACGTTTCCACTCTACCCATCAACCAGGTATTGCAGTCCCTTTAGGAATGGCGCACTTACCCACCCTGGGAAAACAATGTTGTTCAAAGAAAGAAGATAAAAAGAAAGTAGCGCTTTCACTGGCAAACTCTGTAAAGTGGCGCTAATGTGTGTGGGTGTAAATAACAGTCTAGCCTGTCTGCTGTCCACTCTGTATTGCTTTATTTAGGTATTTAACTATTTTTTCTCTTCATTCCGAGGTTTTTCTTTTCAATTGAAAACGGTCAGAAAATGAGGACATTTACAGCCAAAGTGTTCAGCCTTTTTTGGATCAATTTCACAGGGGAACAAATAAAGAAAAGGAGAGGCAAGAGAGAGTACCTTAAGAGCTGCCTCTTGAAATCAGCACGTAAGCAGGAGCGAGACAGAGACAGAAAGAGATGGAGGAATAAAGAGAGGAGGGCAGCCGCCAGAGGCAGATCAGGAGGAGTGGACACGGTCCTTGCCATGATGGAAAAGAGACCGCGTTTATTTTTTCTCCATTCTCTGCCCTTCCCAGAACGGCTGAGCCTTCCTGCAGCATAACAAAAGGCAGAGGGCGGGTGGCCTCTGACTCCAGGCAGGTCAAGTGCAGGGCCATTAGGTAGCGCTTTCGCGTGCTAATGGCCCTGCGATAACAGAAGGGAGAGGGGAAATTCCTTTGTCCCCTCGTCCCCCCCACCCTTGTCCCCCGTGTCCCCCCCACTCCAAAATCTGGGGGGGATATATCCCCCGCGTCCCCCACACTTCCTACGCCCATGGATAGACACACTGTGGGTGAGGAGGAAAAGGGAGGAAAGATCTCAAAAAAGAACCCAAAGGAAAGCTGGCCAAGACTTTTTTTCTCAAGGCTCCAAAAATACCATCGCCACAGGTTTCAAAAATAGAAGCCGTCTCGGTGACTGACAAGTCAGACCGGAAATGAACGCTTGGAGGACTTGAGTGGCAGGGCTGGCCATCTCTGCGCTGAAACCACTGGATATTAAACTCTTTTAATACACGTGGGTGAGCTGGGTTGGTGGCTCCACAATTTAGCATTCATTGAAGTCTGAATCCCGGGGGAATTCTTTGATGTGCAGCCAGGCCAATTTATTTTGTTTTACGGCGGAAGGTTATCGCTGTAAAGGACTTCTTCTTGCCTTGATTCAGAAATGCAAGGCTAAAAGGCGTAATTAATTTATGCCTGAAATAATACGAAGCGCAACGAGGCCTTGAGCAAGCCCCTGGGTAAACGCTGGCCCTTGCGCCAAGCATCGGGGAGTGAGCGACAGACGCGGCATATATTGGCTGGTGTCTGCCAAACAGAACTGAGGGAAATCCGAGTCTACTGTGCAAGGTAAACTTAATTCTATTGCCAAAGTAAACTTTTATTTCATCCACCCTTCATTATTTTTGTGGTGTGGCGGACTTTGCTTTACAACAGTACAACAATTCAATAAATATCTTTTATGTGTATATGGCATACAGTTCAAATTGTCTTTATTCGATCTTCCGAGGACAGATCATAAAAGTTACAAACAATAATAGATAAAAAAGACAAACAACATTATAGTCAACACTTGTTAAAAAAAAGATAGCAGCCACGTTTTCCATTTAAAAATAGAAGCACAGATATTTTGATATACAATAGATAAAATAAAAGCGGAAAGAAGGATAATTTGGCCGCAGTTAAAGTGACAGTGAAACAATACTGGACCCAGAAATAGCGGCAAAGAGGGGAATGAGTATAAAATTTAGCATCGATGATGAGCATACAAAAATCATTTATATAGGAATAATTGGTAAAAAGAGCACTAAAATACCTTGTGTAACAATAGATAATGGGAATTAGCAGCAGCATTACACATTTTAATAATCGACATTACAAATACAGTGATTACTGGAGCCACTAAAGTGATTTATATCAAAACAGTATACTCCTTCTCTTTGCTAAGGTGCACTTCAGGAAACTCGCGACTGCAAAATATGGCATACATTTTTCGTTTCTGCAATTTTCCTTTGTGTATATTTATCAATGTTCCATTATTGCTAATTAAGTAACTTGCCATCTCTGTGGTTAAGTGTTCTAATACCCACGGGCCGCCGTCACACAATATAAAACCATGGACATAAATAAGTAAATAAATAAATACATAAAATATAGAAGAGAAAATTAACAAAAAAAATGCAACATTTGAAAATTATTTTAATGAGACAACATATAACAAATACAGTGTTTTTGTTTAAAATCAATTCAGTCTAAAGCCCAGAAGCCACTGTTTCTTTTGACATCGTTAAACAATGGGCATTTGAACACTGGGATGCCGGATGTATAAACATTGGTCTTAAATGGCCACTCATGAGCAAGAAGGGGGCGGAGTCAACAAGGTGTTTGGCGTATGAACCCTGTGAAGCGCTAGAGCTCGCGACCCTCAGAAGACTGCAGCAGTGTACAGGGGTGCAGCGCAGAAATGTACGTGCTATGAGACTGGACCCAGTCATCAAAGCATGGTGGTCACCAGTTCTAGAACGAGCTGCCGAAACCCAATTGCAGCAGTTTTATACCTGCAGTGCATGTGCAACAGCAACATATGTGCATAAAGTGAGAGTGCAATGTAAACACCGCCGTAGTATTGTAATCGAGGACAGTCCAGAGCGAGTGTACCTATAAATCATGGGAGAAATCCCAGAATTTGGAAAGATAAATTGGAGTTCAAAAGGATGGCCAAGAGATCTTGAACACTAAAATCATATGCAGTGTAAAGGATTCAAACAAATGTTTTTAATCCGTATAATACCACTATGGAAACTGAGCCCAAGATAGCAAATTCCATATAAATCAATGCAATACAGCCTTATGGGGATAGTGGAAATTCAGGCTGTGGTCAACAACATGCAGTAACCCTTTCCGGGATTCTCCCTAGACCTAAAGGTAAAAAACACGTAGATTCCTCCAGTTGGGGTTGGTTTTGGCCAAGAGAAGGATTGCGATTAGTTGGATGAGTCTGATTCCCCCAACGGTGGAGAGGTGGACCAGGGACTTGCGGGAGAGGGCGACGGCAGAGTTAATCCGAATGAGACATATTGGAAGAGATGAAAAGATCGAAGAAGATGCGAGAGCCTGGTACGTCATGATTACGGAGGTTCATACGGGGGAGGGCCTTTCCTCACAAGTGATAGGAGAGCAAAATACTGAAGGTGATAGACCAGACCAGGCAATAAGACCACAGGCCTTTCTTACCCTGAGTGCAGTGTAGTAATGTTTGCACACACACATCATTTGGCCTGTATCACAAAAACTGGGACTGAGATTTTCCTTATGTGACTCGGGGGTTGGTGGGATGGGTAAATTACAGTTATTATGTTATGATTTCTTAACAAGAATGACCTACCTACGTTCCAATGCAATACTGTGTGTATTGATAGGAGATTTTGATTATGTGCAAATATTTCTCAATGGGATGGCATCATAACCTTGGGAGGACACCTCGTATACATAATTGTTTACACAATGTAACACTCGTTCAGAAAGTATTGTAATATGTTTGGACGGCTATACCTCATAATAAAAATATATATTTAAAAACAATGCAGTAACCCATTCCATTTCACTTGTTACCTTACTTGAGCATCTCAGCAGCTTCAAGTGGAGCCCAAAGTATCAGTGTTTGCGCTCGACCTTTGTCCCAGTGCTTGAGAACTTCGGGCTCCTCTGTTGGTCTCACTATAGAATTGGTAAACGCTTTGGTGAGTTAGTCCAATATGCGAAAGAAGCCATAAGGTGCCATAAAGTGTGTGTGTGACAACCTATCCAGTTCCTATATCCCTAAATAATCAATCAATCAATCAATCAATCAATCAAAGTATGCTTTATTCGAGATTTCAATCATAAAAGCAAAATACATACAGCAGAAAAAGGGTTAAAATTCATACAACATTTTAAAATAGAATTAAATTTACAGCCACATGATATCAGAATACAAGACATATGTTTTACAATTTCTAACTTGATTAACAGTTCTGATTTAAGAATTGAGTGCTATGCCTGTTAGACAGATAAAAAAAAGATAAAAAGTTTAAGATTTATCTTGGTTAAAAATTCCTTGATTTTTTTTTAAAAGAAAATACAAGTTGGAAATATAGACAAGGGATCATAACAGAGAATAGTCAAGTGACTAGCAGTCTCTGTCTGATCGACCACGCCCATCCAAGATACTTTGCGGTAGCTATTGTAATCCATGACAAAGTGCAGGTGCGTATAATACGCAGAGCAACAATACTACTAGTAGTCCCCAAGTTTTTACACATCGGAGATAACCAAATGCGTCTTGGAACCAGATAGACTTTACAAGAAAATAAAAAGTGACCAATAGTTTCTTTGGTGGTGCCACATGCAGGACAACTATCACAGGATCCACCTTCCCATTTGGCTACCAAATATCTGAGGGGTAGTGCACCTGCTCTTAGTTGAAAAAGGAGCTTTCTGTCACCTGGTCTAGTTATGGTATCCCAATAGGGTTCCAAGCAAGGATAAATCTTAGCTTCTAGAAATCCTCCAGCCATAGATCCAGCGCTAGAACTGTTCCAATTCTAGAGGCTGCCTTCTCCCAATAGATTTCTTTCGGAGTGCTTTTAGATGGAAAAGTTGCTCCCACAGGATCTTCCCAAAGCGAGCACAAACCAAGCTCGGTCAAAGTTATCTTGAGTGATTTAAGCCACCCAATTTTGTGGAATACGTCTATTCTAATAATGTCTAGGAACCCCTCGGCATAGTGGGAGAGCACTGGTGTCGTCCATAGCCTTCGCCAATACAAAATCGGACGGAGCCTAACCAAATCTGTGACTGCTCTTCTACCCAGGTCATATCTAAGGGGCAACAAAGGTGAACTTTTAGGGACACCAGTTATTGCCCGGAAAAATTTGTTTTCCGAGGTTTGAAGTGCAGCCACCTTCTCGAAGCCCCATAGCTCAGCCCCGTAGAGTGCAGAGCCTAGAGCCTTCGCTTCGTAAACCTGAAGTACAGGTTTTACTGGTTTGGTCAAAGATTTTCTGTGCTCTGAGCTAATGGCACCAGACAATTGCCTATGTCTAAGTGTAGCAATATCTATATGCTGACGCCATCTATTCTCACTAGATATATGTAGTCCTAGGTACGTAAAAGTATTCACCACCTCTAGCGGGCGACCATTCATAGTGATTTTGGATTTAAAGCTATGATGGGGGTTAAAAGTCATAAGTTTAGTTTTAGCTGTATTGACCTCTAAGCCATACTCCCTACAAAATTGGTCAAAAATAGACAAAGCACACTGCAGACCGCTTGGAGTCTTAGATAAAATAAGCGTATCGTCTGCAAACATTAAAATGGGCATTTTTAAGCCAGCTAAAGAGGGAGCATCCACCTGTGCAGAGAGCATACGGGCAACAACATCGTTGATATACAATGTGAAAAGGATAGGAGCCATTGAACATCCTTGTCGAACACCCTGTTCAACTGGAAAATCCACAGTCACCATACCCGGTCCCCCCCACTGAATTTTGGCAAAATTTGTTTCGTGAAGCCTCATTATTAGTGACAGTAACTCTTCTGGTAGACCCTTGTTCTTAAGAACCAACCACAGCTTGGTCCGGGGAACTAGGTCGAAGGCAGCCCGCAGATCAACAAAAGCTGCGTACAAGCTGCCCTCGCCCAGCACCACGGTCCGCCATTGCAACAGGGTAAGGCGGAAAACCTGGTCCACCGTGCTTGTGGACCGACGGAATCCTGCCTGGAAGGGTGACAGGGCATTGGTCTCCTCGGCCCAGTCAAGGAGCCTATTGACAATCAAGCGCCCCACAACCTTTTGGATAGTGTCAATAAGGCTAATCGGTCTATAGTTGCCCGGCTGGGACCGGTCGCCTTTCTTGAACACGGGTATTATTACCGCACCCTGCCAAGATGTTGGTACAGCTGCGCCCTGCGCAATTGCATTAATAAGAAGATGGATATACTTACACCAGCGCTCTTTATCATTGATAAAGACATCAGCTGGGACACCATCAAGTCCTGGGGCGCGTCCACCAGACACTGAGCTGAGGGCCGTCATAATTTCTTTGATGCTAAAGAAATTTTCTTTAAATTGAATTAAACTTATATCTGACCCGGTAACGACTCTATTTGGTCAGCATATTGATTCTTAAAGAATTTTACCCATTCGTCTTCCGGTACATTGTTATTTGGGGGTACGGGTAAACCCGAACTTACCCCCTTAACGATGCTCCAGAATAACCTGGAATCATTCCTGTCACTAGCTATCTTTAGCTCCGACCAATGGTGCTCATCCCAGGCTTTCTTTGCCTTTGATATACTAGCTTTATATTCCTTTCTAGCAAACCGAATGGCAGTAGACTGCCTCCCCTTTATGGCGGTTCCTAGAGCTAGTCGAGCATCTCTACATTGGTCGTTGTACCACTTTGCAGGCTTTGGGGCTCTCTTTCCTTTATTTTTCACAGGCTTAAGGAAGTGGTTTTTTATAGCACAAAAGAGGGAGTCGTGTATTTCGACTACTCTGGCCAACCCAGTGCTGGATAAATTAATATGCTCAATGGCTAGTATTGCTTTATCTACTTCGCCACTGATGTTAGCAATGGCCAGTTGGTTGGTCACTATGTTCGCCCACCTTAATCTGCGCATATCATTAGTGGGGACAGTAAAAAGAGGGGCAAGCTCAATCGGGCCAGTGGTCTTGTTGGTAAAAGACCACCATTTGTGATCTGCACACAGGGGGTTGTGATCGCTCTCACTCCTCCAAACAACCTCCATGTCGCAGATCAACCGCCATAGTTTAAGACTGAATAAAACATAGTCAATTCTACTTTTGTGTCGCCCGTTATCAAATGTACTAGACCCATTTTTATCACTTTGAGTCCTCCCGTTTAGAGCTCTTAAGCCCTTTTCATTGCAAAGGGCATTCAAACTAATCACATCATCAGTCCAGCGCACAACCGATTTAAGCTCCAACTTGGGAACTCCCCATTGCCGATCTTCTTCGTCCCCAAGAAAATCATCTTCAGTAACTAGGGGTTCAAATGTTCTGTTGAAATCACCCACAATGACAATGTTATTGTTTAGAGAGTGAATATCAAGGAGACGTCCCAAGGCCGCTAAAACCTCAGATCTCCCTCCCCTATTACTCCTCACATAAACATTGTAGATATCAAGCATTCCCAATTTGTCTAAGTTGATTCTGATTAATTGTATGTCTCTATGGCTGGTGTCAATGGCTTTGACAACTAGCTTTAGACTCTGACGGACCCATATAGTTAATCCACCCATAGGTCTCCCCTTTAGACTTTTAATGCAGGCACAGAGTAATTCAGATATCCCTGAGCAAAGGCTGGTTCGCATAGCCAGGTCTCTTGAAATATACATAGGTCAAAATTATTAACAAAACAAAGCCAATCATCAGATATCAGTTTAGAGGCCAGCCCAGCAATATTCCATGAAAGTAGCTTCCCCATATTATCCCCAGTGCCAACCAGGGGGTTGGTTAATAAAGGAGGATCAGGGGAAATAAGGGGATTGATACAAATACCAACACTTGTTTCTGATGGTAAGTTTCCTAACTCATTGGGAGGGGAAGGTAAATCAAAGGAAGTCTCTTGGATGTCTATCAATGAGCCCTTATGGTGATTATGTCAATCCACTTCTTCAAGATTTGGTAGAACCTCATAGCGGTTTCCAAGAGAAATGACAGGATTGGACTGATTACAAAGTGGAACCCCTGGGTTAGCAATGGGAACTATTTGAGTTCTTGGGTAAAAATAAGTCAATTCCCAGGTAGAAATAAAAGACCTTGCATTGTTCATATGCCAATTAAGAATGTGGCTGACGGCTCTGGGATCTCTAAAATTAATTATAACAATATCCCCGTTTATATTCTTAGGTGTGTCTCCCAACCAAGGGAGACGCCGTACATGCAAAATTTCGCCATTTATATACAAGGGAAGAGGGCGATTCTGACCAAGCCAATGAATGACTTTATTTTTTAACTGGGAGTAATCTTCGGTTGTCCCCTCTTTTAATATTGGGACTCCCGCAAGAACAACCACAAGGGGAACTGCTTCAGGTGGCAGTTCTAGTTTGAGCCCCTTGCGTTTCTTTTCAGTAGGAGATGGAATTTTACCTTTTTTATCACGAGTTGTGCCAGATTGTATTAAGTTATCTTCCCTCAGAGACTCTCCATCTTTATTTGAAGTAGAGTGTTGCAAAGGATTAGAGGTAATGACACTTCCTATGCTTTTATTATTTAGATTGTTAGTACTCGGGGGATTTTGAGAAATAGAGTTTAGAGGTGGTACAATGGGGGGCGGTACAACAGGTGCTATAGTAATAGGGGACGCCTTCACTGGCTTTGCAAGATTCTTAATTAATTCCCTGTTATTACCTATTAGCGATTCTACATTATCAAGTCTATTAACTATTGTTTTTAATCTCTCACGAATAGGTAAAATGAGAGATCTAAATAGCTGTTCAACATTACCTAATACCTCCGCAATAGATATATCATTTGGTAAACAAGGAACGGAAGTAACTGGGAGAGATGTTTTATCAGTACAAGTTACAGGACCCTTAACAATTGGAACCAAAACAGAGTGGTTGCTCTTTTTTTTCCTCTTTAACGGCTCACTACCTCTCTTTCTCCTTTTACTAGGCGGTGGACCTGTAAATTTGGATTGTCTAGGTGTGTTAGCCTTTTGAGGTGGAGGCTTAACAACTTGTGGTGGTGACTCAATTAAGAGTACTGGCTCAGGAGTTGAATTAAAGAGTAGAGGTGGAGCAGTTAGGGACTGGTCATTAATTAATTCGGGTAAGGAGGTTGAGTTTCGTGGTAGGATTAAAAGATCATCGTTGCTAGAATTATCTAGGACTGCGTTTAGGGAGTGGCAACTCCTAAGTGGGGAAGTGGCTAAATGCACAGAGCTCACGAGGGGTGGCGTGTTTTTAATAAGCTCAATAGAGCTGCGGCGCTTTGCCCTCAGTTCAGCAAGGATAGATTCCCGTTCTAATCCCGGGTTGACACTAAATAAATAACTATCTAGGGTACCCTTGTTAGCGCCTCCAGCCATGTTAATAATAATATAGCTGTGGTTGGACTATGGGTCGAGTTGACAGCTATATGTAAGGTAGCGTGCTATGTACAAAACATGCAAAGGGGCAAAGTACACAGAACAAAGGAGCTCACAAATTAGTGTGTTCGTATAAGTTCACAAGCACCGTTAAGGGGGTGAGCCCGGCCCGGTCTCCCTCGGCTCCTGAGGGCTACAGAGGGCCCGCCCTTTGCCCGGGCTTAGCCCGGCGTCGCCCGCGAGCGTCCCGCGACGCGGAGGTAGCCTCTCCTCTTTAAGCGCCTCCGGGCGCGCTGGTGGGAGGAAACAGGAAGTGTCGCCGAGCACCCTGGGAGCTGTAGTCTCCCCCCACAGCGGCCAGCGATGTCGGTGGCGGCAGGGGAGACCAACAGCGTCGCCGTCCCAGGGGGAATGTGTCAGACCAGGTAGGTGATAGAACAGCCGTCCGCTGCTTTCAGTTGCCGAAAATGCCCCCGCTCCACCGAGGGAGCCTCTCCTCTTTAAGCGCCTCCGGGCGCGCTGGTGGGCGGAAACAGGAAGTGTCGCTGAGCACCCTGGGAGCTGTAGTCTCCCCCCACAGCGGCCAGCGATGTCGGTGGCGGCAGGGGAGACCAACAGCGTCGCCGTCCCAGGGGGAATGTGTCAGACCAGGTAGGTGATAGAACAGCCGTCCGCTGCTCTCAGTTGCCGAAAATGCCCCCGCTCCACCGAGGGAGCCTCTCCTCTTTAAGCGCCTCCGGGCGCGCTGGTGGGCGGAAACAGGAAGTGTCGCCGAGCACCCTGGGAGCTGTAGTCTCCCCCCACAGCGGCCAGCGATGTCGGTGGCGGCAGGGGAGACCAACAGCGTCGCCGTCCCAGGGGGAATGTGTCAGACCAGATAGGTGATAGAACAGCCGTCCGCTGCTCTCAGTTGCCGAAAATGCCCCCGCTCCACCGGGGGGGCCTCTCCTCTTTAAGCGCCTCCGGGCGCGCTGGTAGGCGGAAACAGGAAGTGTCACCGAGCACCCTGGGAGCTGTAGTCTCCCCCCACAGCGGCCAGCGATGTCGGTGGCGGCAGGGAGACCAACAGCCTCGCCGTCCCAGGGGGAATGTGAAGTTGCCGAAAATGCCCCCCCATAATCTTGTTTAGGGATAAATACTCGTTAATGTTATCAAGGGAAACTATTACATTTGTCTTCATTGATTCTCTTGGGTTAGATCCCACATACCAGTATGCAAGTATTAAAACAAACACTTCCCATAAACTATTCTATAATTTAGTAAAAAGGTAAACATTTAGCAAGCCATGGATAAAATCAACCATTGTCACTTGACACAAAACAGCTCATACACTTCCGTGCTCCGACCTTCTAAAAATGTATGTCTGTTGCACTATGTGCCCAAGGCTTGTTGAGCTCATTTGTGTTTTATAACCATATACTAAAATTAGCCATAAATAAATAGAATTTGTGCAACAGTGTAATCACAAGAGCTATCAGAGACTTACTAGCTCAAAAAACCTCTAAAAGGGACGGTGAGGTGATTAAAACAACCTCAGACCCTTTCACCATTCCTTCATAAATGATGATGTAGCCTGCATTGACAGCAAGACGAAAGCTCTGAACTAGCGTTGATGTGGCGGCAATCACGATCTGTTGAATTTTGTCAAAGTTGTGTTAATATCTTTTAAAAGTGGAGGGTAAGGAAGCATAGCTCCCCTAGACACACCTGATGATGGGGATAGGTTCATTCTCAATAGAAGGAACTATCTTAAAGATAACCCAACCAAATATTCCAGTTAATGTCCTGAAATCCTACATGATGTGAACGTTTATGATGAGTCCAACTGTGCGTGTGTATTCCCTGAAAAAAAAAACGTTTATAGTGATATTATAGCTTGGTGAAACGTAATGTTTTAAACTTTAAAAACCACTGAAATTCACCAATTATATGCATCACAAGTCACTGTAACTTGTGCCCTAAAGTAACTATTACTCACGACTCCGCCATGCAGTGTTGCTCTCAATGATGTAATTCCAGGTATTGCAGGGATGTTATCAATGATGTCATAAAAGATATCGAGTGATGTAATATGTGAGGTAATTAGCAGTGCCTGGCGACTGTAACATCCCTCTAACATTTGTTTTTTTTCAGAGAATTTCTATGGGAGTTATCAATGCAGTCTTGGAACATGTCACGAGTCATGCAATATGTGAGAGTATGAGCGGTGCAAGGCGAGGGCTTGAGTTATATTTACTTTAAGGCACGAGTAATTGTTACTTGAGATATGACTGGTGAATTTCAGTGGTTTTTAAAGTTTAAAACATTACGTTTCACCAACTATAACGTAACTTTAACCTTTGTTTTTTTCAGTGAATTGCTAAGGTTTTGTTTTAATACCTAACTATAACTGTTACTTTAATCTTTGGGCTTTTCTTTGAATTGATAAGCTTTTTTTTACATAAGTTACAATATAAAGGGGTGTCATTTTAAGTAAGGCTGACCTACTGGCTTTGTGAAAGGGTCAGAACGCCAATATAAAATACGCATTCTTACTACCTTTGTCAGGAGTTGAGCACATCAACCTATATAATGCAGATCTACTGAATTTGTTAAAAAGCCACCAATAACTATAATCAAATGCATATTTTATCAAAGTGCTTATTAAAATGTTTATTAATGGTGATTATTGCAAACTATTTTCAATAAAGAATGTGTTGAAAAAATATAAACATCTATTTGGGTCTTTTCAAAAAAACAAATTCAGACCACAAAGTGCAGCCATAGAACTAGGTAATGGCTACGCAGATCTTGCATGATCAGGGCTGTCCCTTAGACTGCAAGGATTGTACAGCCTCTGCTCTGAGACAGCAGAGCTATCACCCAGGTCACACAGACTAAATTCTTGGGCTTTTGAGAGAAGAAAAATCCCAGCTGTTACACAGATCAGAGCTAGAAGAATTGCAAAACTATTCCAGGCAAATTAGAAGAATTCATAAAAGAGCCGGGCCTTTAATTTTTGGTGGTACGGAATGGAATGCTCTCGACTGGGGGATGAAGCATTGCACACCTTGAAGAAATGAAACAAGAAATCTTGACCGCTTTTACTGACATTCAAGAATCGAGGCTTGTGGGGTAGTGTAGAGAAGGTACAATCAAGAAGACGTGATGTTAGACAATCCAAGATTTATTCATGAAGAGGGAATCAGTAGACACCATCCATCAGGAGCAAACCCCTTCTCCAACTTCCAGCCACCACATGAATCTAAACATTCTAAGCTCCCTAGTTACAGCACATACTAATGTTGTAGAATACCTAGACTCTGTACTTTATTTGAGGCAGTGGTTTCCGCACTGGCACTTAACTGTCAACACTAGTACTTATGACATTCTGCCACATGGTGGCGCATTTTGTCTAATTTAGAGATTTAAAAAAAACCCTGACCCTGGTGAGCGATTCATGTTTTCACTATGTTGCAACAAAAAAAAACAGCTATTAATTCAGCATACATTAAAAATGACTAATACCTGCCGCCCACACCATTCGTATAGCTGTTGGGGCCTAGAGTAGTCTGAATTGTCACACTTGTAGGAGGCTGATGGTTATTAATTGTGTTGGTAGTGTCATTGACAACACAGGCAGGAGCAATGGGTGGTGCAAGGTGCAGTTGCCTACTGATTGATGAATACAAGCCCCAGCTAGGCCTGCAAAATACAAGGGTTCGCCCTCCTGTAACGAAAGCTAGAAGGAAGTTGGCACGGAAACTGCAAATACAAAGACAGAGTTTATTAACCCTTAAGGGTGGTCCTACAACCTACACAACACTCTTCAGTATTGCATAGAGTAGCACAAAGAACTTGCGTACATGGTCCCCTTTTATACACAACAGAGGGGCTCATAAGTGGGTGGATACAACATAGAGCAGAATTCATTACCATTTATGGACATTTTCGATACAGGATCAATATATGGGCGGAGTTAACAATTTCCTGAGCCCGTGAAAACATGGTAAAACAAGGACTAACTGATAACAGATGTGGTCAAGTCTGGGCATGCGCCAGACGGACAAAGGAGCTATTTATAGACTGTTACTAGGCAGATTACAAGAGCAACTAGCGAAAAGGTAGGACTCTTCTCGTGCAAAGCACGTGGAGACATGACAATACAAAATGGAGTCCAGACATTAGTCAACATAAGACAAGAAACACGTTTTGACTGTAGAGAATTCATGTCTTCAGTGAATGCTTAATCATATCACTGTTTTAGTTTTCAACAGACGACCCTTTCAGCATTTACTGAAGACATTCGGCTTATTAGGATAATCATATATGTCAATTCTCATCATCTCTTCCACCTCCTTGTTTAAGTGTTTCTGATAGGTGACATTGGCAATAGCTTTCTTATCAGGAATACAAAATGACACACACAAAGAACAGAGTAAAGGACCACACTGAACACAGATGCAGCAGGAAAACAGAACTGCTACAATAATACAGAGACCAGTTAAAACTTTCCATCCCCATGTAGTGATCAATGCCCAAAACCATCCAGAAAAGGTCCAAGTGCCATTTTCTGTATGAATCTCAGCTGCGATTTTATGCAATTTATTAATAGCGTTATAGACTGATGGCGTGTGGTCAGGAATGAATACAAAACAACTACTTCCGATAATCCTACATGCTCCACCGCTGTCTGCTAACATAACATCTAATACCATACGATTCTGTAACGCAACAATTCTAGTGATTTGTAATTCTTCCGTAAGATTCCCAAGAGCAGCAGCAGCTTGATTCGTTACAGCCTCTACAACTCTCGTTAATCGTCGAACCTTCCTACTATTTAGAGCAGCCCCAACAAAGAAAAACAATCCTAAATTGAAATCAACATACTGCTGTAAGCTAGTGTCAGTTTGGTCAACATCATCAATAGATAGAGTACGTTTATATCTATTTACAGTTACATTATTCAATAACTTCAAGTCTTTATGATAGGATGCAGGCGCTAAGAATACAGGGGGTAATAAGAACGCTACATAACATACTCCGGACCAGCCGGCTGGTAAGCGATAATAACCCTTATTCCCACATACGAAGTACGTATTATGGGAAGCTAAAAAAGTACTATTATTTAATCCATCTATATTCAAAACAATAATACAGTCACTAACACCAACAGGAATATGACCCACACTCTGGACACACAGGTCCGCTTGAGCTTGTGCCACTTGAATTACAAACTTCTCATTTCCGACAATGTCTCTAGTGTTCGTGAAGATGTAGGGGATTGATTCATTATCTGGTCGATATTCTTCCCACTCCCATATTGTCCCATTCGCTTGTGGATAGCCTTCTTTATCTTGATGACATTCCTTATTAAGTCTAAAAAGTAGTCGTCCCACTGTAGGTTTCCGTGTGGCAAAAAGCAAAGTGTACCATGCTCTACAAGAGCCATTATGAGAGAAAGGAAGAGGTATAAACGGCGTTCCTCCTTTCTTCTGATGAGCTGGCATCATACCACATATCCAACAGTTCGTAGCATTTGTAGCAACATGGGTATGATGCAACATCTGGATAAAAGTATTATTCAAATAAGACTGGCGATGCTTCAATTCTTGATACGGAAGGGTGTAAAAGTAGTGCTCCTCAGGCACTGGAGTAGTCAAAACAAACAACTCACGGGCAGGAGTCACATCCTCGACAAACCACGTGGTTATACCAACAATAGTTATAATGATAATAAAACTTGTCGCACAAAAAATCTTCTTCTTCTCCATTTTGTAGTAAAAGTCAATATCTTCCTGAAACTAAAAGGTTGTCAGAACTCTTCCCCTTAAGCAGCCGTTGATTTCTTCACCAGCGGGCCAAGACGGGTGTCACTACACTAATGCAGGGCTGATCCCCCCCCTTGCCTCATTGGCTCTCCGTTTCACTAACCTAAGGGCCGTTCTGACAACGTGTCCTGATACAGGAAGAAATCACTTCCTCGGTCTGAGATGATATCTTCTTCCTCCAGGAATCGCTTGGTCCGGAAAGAGCTCCTCAGTGTCGTTCGGTTCCACAGCACGGCCTTTCTCTGCAGTCAGGATTTCTCGATGGTCGGTCAATACAGCAGGCTCCACTAATCCAGGTGGCACTTTACGACAGTGCAAGGAGTGGATCCAGTTCTTCCGATTGGAGACCCGCACAGCTGTCCTCGTTGCGAGCAAGACTTGCTCAGGACCAACCCATCTCGGCTCCAGACTGTTCGTCCTTTCAAACACCTTGGGGCAGATTTATGAGCCCCTTGCGCCACTTTTGCGTCACTTTTCCCATGTTAAAAGTGACGCAAAAGTGGCGCAAGGGGCTCATAAATCTGCCTCCTTGATCATAACATAGTCTCCAGGCCGGAGGTTATGTCCTTCACCTGTGGACCGATCAGGGAGCGCTTCTCGAACCTGTTGATGAATAGAAACCAAATTATCCGTTAACTGTGCCAGATAATCATTCATCATTACACAAGGTACATCATACACTGACTTCGGTTTCGGTGGACCCCAAATATTCATTGGGCGTCCGAACACGATCTCATATGGCGTGAGACCGGTCCGAGAATGCGGTATCGATCTAATTGACAATAATGCCAGCGGTAAAGCGTCTGACCAAGTCAAAGAAGTCGAAGCTTGGATCTTAGCGATCTTAAGCTTCAAAGTACCTTTATATTTCTCAACCAATCCCGCAGACTGAGGGTGAAACACTGCATGAAATTTCTGGGTAATTCCCAGTCCTTTCAGGACATACTTGATAACGTCTGCTATAAAATGAGGTCTGTTCTCACTCCACAACAATCTACAAACACCATATCGAGGGAAGAACTCCTTCAATAGCATCTTGGCTGTAGTCATTGCAGTATTGTCTTTCGTAGGGTATGCCTCAACCCATTTACTGAAGGCACAAACCACTACTAGAACATACTTCAGATTGTTACAGCGCTCAAGCTGAATGTAATCCATCTGCAAAACCTCAAAGGGTGCAGTAGGTGTTGCAAATCCTCCTGCTGGAGTTCGTGTACCCTTTCCTGGGTTATATTTCAGGCAAATCATGCAAGTCTGCACTACCCTCTTTGCTGTACTAGCGATCTCCGGATGCTCCCAAACTCGTGTGAGTAATTTTACAATTGCAGAAGCTCCGACATGCGCTAGTCCATGTGCCATCTGAACCATAGGTTGTACGAAAGCTGTGGGTAACTTTCATTTATCCATCTGCTTATTTCTCCAACACCCTTCATCATCTAATTCTCCATCGTAGGACCATTGCTCCCGTTCCTTATCGGAAGCGGTCCTCTGTATCTCCAGCACTTCTCTCCTAGCATCGTGCCATCTTTCTGCCTGTGACTTCACAACATACATTGCAGTAGAGTCAGGCTGCATCGCAGTCTCTCGTGCCACCCGGTCTGCCAAAGCATTCCCTTCTCCAACTTTATCAACCACCTTTTTATGGGCACTACATTTAACTATAGCAATCTTCTTTCGATATGTTAATACAGTCAAAAGGTTGTGAACTAACTCTCCATACATTATCTGTGCTCCATGTGACGTTAGAAACCCTCTCTCCTTCCAGAGTAGGCCAAAGTCATGCGCTACTCCGAAGGCATAGCGGCTATCTGTATAAACATTCACACACAATCCTGCACTGAGCTCACATGCTCGTGTTAATGCTATCAGTTCCGCTGCTTGAGCTGATTTCTGCGGTGTGTTCTGTCTCCACTATTGTTTGTAATGTGGTAATTGCATACGCTGCTGAAGTCGTTCCATCTGGTAGCTTCAGGCATGATCCGTCCACCCATAGTTCTCCATCAACATCTGTAAAGGGCGTATCCTGGAGATCAATACGACCCTTTGTCTGTTCCTCAGTCACAAGAATACAGTCATGTGCTTTTCGTGCTTCAGACTGAGTTTCCGGGAACGGCAACAATGTGGCTGGATTTAACGTTGCACACCTCTTCAACGTAATATGAGGAGCCAAAAGCGTCAATTCATATCCCGTTAAACGAGCACTGGTCAAATGCTGCGTCTTTGTCTGATTAAGCAGGGCATCAACAGCATGGGGAACTAATACCAACAACTTATGGGATAACACAATTCCCTCACTTTGGCGTATTGACACAGCTGTCGCCGCAACCGAGCGAAAACAACCAGGCAATGCTCGGGCAACAGGATCAAGTACGGCCGAAAAATATGCACAAGGGCGCTGCTTGTCGCCGTGCATCTGCACTAAAACTGATAATGCACATCCATCTCTCTCATGTACATACAATGTGAAAGGCTTCGTATAATCAGGGGTACCTAACACTGGTGCTGAACAAAGGGCTTGTCGCAATTGCTGAAAGGCAATTTCACACTCATTTGACCAGGGAAGAGGAATTGGGGTATCTTTTGTCAAAAGTGCTAACAATGGCTTAACTATATGTGAAAACCCCAATATCCATTGCCTACAAAAAGAAGCAAGACCCAAAAATGCACGCACGTCCTTCTGTGTGGAAGGTACTGGCGTGTCCAAAATTGCCTGAATACGATCTGGTGTGAGTGCGCGCCCCTCCTTAGACAAAAGGTGACCCAAGTAAGTCACCTTTGGTCTACAGAATTGCAATTTCTTCTTCGACACCTTGTGATTGTGAGATGCCAAAAAGTAAAGCAAGGATAACGTGCACTTCTCACACAGCTCAGGAGTGTCGGCCGCCAACAAGATGTCGTTGACATATTGTATAAGGGCTACACCATCAGGCAGAACAAAGGAATCCAATTGTCTTTTCAATGCTTGACTGTAAATGCTAGGACTCTCTGTATAACCCTGAGGGACTCTACAAAATCTGTAGGACCGATTATTCAAAGTGAAGCCGAAAAGATACCGGCTATCAGGATGAATAGGAATCGAAAAGAAAGCATTTTTCAAATCGATAACCGAAAATATGGTCGCCGTTGGCGGGACCAAAGTAAGCAACGTCGTGATATCAGAAACCACTGGATACTGAGGTATCACTATCTTATTCACCTCCCTTAAGTCAATAATAAAACGATAAACCGTAGTATCGGTATCTTTCTTCAAAATCGGTAAAATAGGACTGTTGCAGACATTGTATGGAACTTCCTCCACTACTCCCACCGTGATCAAATCCTGCACAATCTGTATGAGTGCCTCCTCCCCCTCCTGGGAAATACGATACTGAGGGAGGCGTGGTAACACAGCACCCTCCTTGACACTAATGTGTACAGGCGGAATCACCATCTGTCCCACATCAGTATCCGAAGTGGCCCACAAAGTACAAGGGAGAGAAGCTAATACAGTATCCTCTGCAACCACACACATCCGTCCTGGCATGGGGTGATTATCGTTTAAGATCACACGTACTCCAGTAGGGGAGCAGCGGATCGTAGCTCTAAAGTGCTTAAGCATATCAAGACCCATAATGTTGTCAGGCGTGTTCGAGGCAAGCAAAAATGGACAGGGTGCAGAAAATTGGTCAACATGAAATGCAAGGGGTTGGGATAGAGGGCTTCGAGAGAGTGTACCATCAAACCCTACCGATGTAACCATTAAGCCAGATGGGGGAGCCCTCGGAACCAATTGTTTGGACAGCGCACTGCGAGTAGCTCCTGTATCAACTAGGAACCGATCAGGAGAACCCAGAACATTTGCTGTAACATAAGGACCCTTCTGATCAACTGGCACTTCAACTGATTCCAACCCCCACCCAACGCAATCCTATGCATGCTGCGAATCATGGTACCCAGGGCGGTCATTCCCAGACATTTGATACTGATTTTGCCGATCAAACACATTAGGTCTATCTCGTTGCTGCACGGTAGGCTCAAAGCGAGCACGATCATTGGAATTCCCTCTAAAATTCGAAAAGCCCCCTCTACCTCTCGGCGGTCCCTGACCACGTCCCTGACGGGGTGCATATAATACCGGACAATCCCTGGCCCAATGACCCAACTGTTTGCAATACGCACATTGATTTCTATTAATATCCGACCGACCCGAAGGGGGGCCATAAAAGCCTCCTCTACCTCTCTCAACACCCCGACGAGGCGGACCATACACTTGCGCTAACATCACCTTAGTTTTCAAATCTTTCGATTTCTTCTCCTCATGTCCCTTCGCTTCTTGTTCCTGATGCTCGTAATACTGAGCCATAGTCAGGAGGGATGCTGGAGACGAGGTGGACCAAGAACTTTCACTCGCTTTTAATCGAGCTGCTATTCCCGGTAATAAATTCGCCACATATTTATCAACAAAAAGATGTCGATCCGTATCATCTGTAAGTGACTGACCACTGAAATCATGAAATGTTTCCTCAAAGCGCGTAAAGAAGTCTGAAACTGATTCATCAACCTTTTGTTTACACGAGGCTAACATATTCCAGTCAATCTTTTTAGGGGGGATAATCGTTTTCAACTTAGTCAAGATAGCAGCAGGGAGATCTAAAATAAGCTGCGGCGGTTTTTGCGCGGGCTTTCTCTCCCTATCCTCATCCTCAATCTCAGACCATTTGGCCTTAAAAGCGGCTTGATCATCCACCTTCCGCACAGATCGCCACATATCCGGTGGTAAAATGAGCCCAAAGAACAAATCTATATCTGCTAAAGTCATAGTACAAGAATTCAAGGCCCCTTCGACCTCTTCATAAAAGGCCGCTGGATTCTTGCGGGGGTCAGGCAATGCATTCTTCAATGCCATGACATCAGTCCGATGCCAGGGAGTTTAAACCCAATTATACACGAAATATCCCCTAGCATCGGGGGAAGACATGTCTGAACTAGTACCCGCTCCTTTAGGAGGAACATACAAAGGTGCCGCCTCTCGCATCGGTTTAGCATGCACTAGTTCACTCTTATCTGAATGGGAGGTAGACGACTGTTTCCCGCCGACATGTGGATTCAATTGCTCCTCCTCCCCTGTCTTTTGGCGCGCTTTCTCTTTAAGTTCAAGCATCGCGTCCCGCAATGTAAACAGCCGTCGGACCGCATCGGGTACCTTAGAGGGAGAAAAAACACCGTTACGTAATGCTTTAGAATCTAATACTATATCATCAGGCTCAAAAACATCAGAATATTTCCGAAAGGCAGTAACCACTTCATCAGAAAAAGTTTCAACAAAATATAACTTTTCCCTATTCTGCCAAGTGTCCAAAGATGCCAATAATTCAGTAAGAGATAGCTTGCCCTTAAGCGCACGAAAAGAAATTTTCCGAAGCTCACCCATACGATCAGTTGATAACATGGACCGCGTGTCTACCTTATCCGAAACCGATCCAGAATCCTGTGACCCCGGGGCAGACGCGCCAACATAAGGGGGCGGAGAGCGATCTAATAAATAAAAATCATCTTCAAGATTAGTAAGGACAGGATAAAGTGGCTGGCGGACAGCATATTGACCCGATACTTGCAACCTACGCTCTTTCTCTTGTCTCTCCGCCAGTTCTCTTTCCTCCCGACGCTTCGCTTCCTGCGCTCTCACATGATCATTTTTCCGTTGCTCTTTTTCAATCAGCGCTTTCTCACGTTTCTCCCGCTCACGCACTTCCTTCACCCATAACCGTACACATTCAAACATGTCTTGCCGAGCACGCCGTTTACACATACACTGTTCCACATACTCAATCTTACGCATATCAAACGATCCATACAAAGGCCATCGTAACTCAGGATCCTTTTTGGTGTATTTCCTCCACACTGTGCTGTACAATATAGAGGAAAGACCATGCTTCACATACATATCCCTATTAGGAGTCCCCTCTGGGAGGGCTGGAGCAGATTCCTCAAGATTTAACCGGTTTCCAAAGCAGCAGCACCACTTACGGAGTGCGCTAAAAGCAGGCATGCTCAAAAATAATGCAAAATATGCAGTATTATCAAAAATGGCACTTAAACGTTGCGCCGTTCAAATTTAAACAACTCCGGAGAAATATCTCCACATTACCTGCCTATATGTGTTGCAACGCATATATTCTCACAGTAATCGATACAAAATATGACCGGTCATCACAAATCAAACTCAAATAGCCAACCCAGGCTTCAAAAACTCGGAGCAAGTACCGTACAACGGTTCTTACCAATCAAGAGCGTCAAGATTCCAACTGCCAAGTTCCAAAATTCGCCCAAACGGCTATCACACGGCAAACCGACAGAAGAGGTCTCAGTCGAGGACCGGCGCCACCCAGATGGTCAGCTCGGAAGGGAAGGAAGAAACCTCGGGATGCCAGGACTAAAAGACGCCGCTGGCAGTGATCACATCCCCGGCCAAATTCCTCACCTTCGTCACGACCAGTCCTTCGAGCATCCGAGTCGCCGATGAGCCCCACGTGACGGGCGCCAATTGATGAATACAAGCCCCAGCTAGGCCTGCAAAATACAAGGGTTCGCCCTCCTGTAACGAAAGCTAGAAGGAAGTTGGCACGGAAACTGCAAATACAAAGACAGAGTTTATTAACCCTTAAGGGTGGTCCTACAACCTACACAACACTCTTCAGTATTGCATAGAGTAGCACAAAGAACTTGCGTACATGGTCCCCTTTTATACACAACAGAGGGGCTCATAAGTGGGTGGATACAACATAGAGCAGAATTCATTACCATTTATGGACATTTTCGATACAGGATCAATATATGGGCGGAGTGAGCCCGCGAAAACATGGTAAAACAAGGACTAACTGATAACAGATGTGGTCAAGTCTGGGCATGCGCCAGACGGACAAAGGAGCTATTTATAGACTGTTACTAGGCAGATTACAAGAGCAACTAGCGAAAAGGTAGGACTCTTCTCGTGCAAAGCACGTGGAGACATGACAATACAAAATGGAGTCCAGACATTAGTCAACATAAGACAAGAAACACGTTTTGACTGTAGAGAATTCATGTCTTCAGTGAATGCTTAATCATATCGCTGTTTTAGTTTTCAACAGATGAGCGCCTTGGCACTTTTTTTTTTTTAACAAATTCAGCACAGCCTAGACTACCTATAATATCACAAGTAGCTACTGGTCAACGGAGTGGAATGGATCCTCGAGGGTGTATCTACTCAATTTGTTCTCCAAGAACATAGGGGCAACTCTGTACACATGACCTTGAAGGTACCCCAGGATTTAACAGGAAACCATTGATGCTGCCCAAGCAGATGAGCTCATGAGCAGAATGTGATGCTCTCAACAATAGTCTAGTTGCAGAATTCTGAATGACCTACTTAAGTTTTCCCGCTGGAGACTTGTAAGTGATGTCTCTTTGATTACGTAGATGTTGCAGGCTCACAGAAAGCAGGGGCCAGCAACTAACATAGGGTCATTTCTTGCCTAATGCCCATGTCAGGGGGTACCAAAGCCATCCAGCAGCTAGGACACACATGTTGATAGGTAGGTCACAACCTCCTTGTCTGCCTTGGGTTTGGTCCTTCCCTGTGGAACAGGACAGGTGACCAGAAACCTATGCAGACTATGAAGTACAGAGAACCTCTTGCCTCTAGTACACTTCATGAAAGTGGGTACCGCAGTTACAGAAATACCACTGTCAAGTTATAATGAGGGGAGGAGAAACAGTTTTAAAGCCTCATTTCAAGCCTGGCGGGCCTTCGTCACTTCGCCACCACCCCACAAAATGCAGGGATGTCCACCGTTTGTGCAAACGTTTCACCCTCCCAGCCCATCCCTTTATGGCATTAGACAATGGTGGGAAAAACAGTAAAGGCAGGACTTCCATGGCTAACTTGTTAGCACCTATGGTTTAGAACTTTGAGAGATCTGTTGAGGAAATTAAGGATAGAGGTTTATTGGTCTTAACCCTGTGAAGCTGTGCTTAATACCAAAGAGCAGGGTAAAAACTGTGTACTGGGAGTCCATCTTAGCGAAAGAGGCAACAAAACCGGTGGGCACTCTGACCCAGGAAATTACAAACTTTAAACCTCTTCTGGTGTTCGAGGAAACCATTTATGAAATTGTTCCTCCCCTTGCACGTAAATTATTTCTTCAATTTAGATACAAGTCTCTTCCCACCAACTGTTTTGTAATAAGTGGCGTGCTAACGTTCCCTCTAATGAAAATTGTCCAGCTTGTAAAGAAAACCCTGAATCCCTAGTTCATCTGCAATTTTTTTGTCCCCATTATAATACCTTGAGGGTAGGTAGATATTTCTCTTATGTAGGTTTATCGGCCCTGGCATTACCTTGATGTATTGAGAATTTTATCCACAGACACTCGCAGAGTAATAGTTTTCCGTCTGGCCAAATATTGGCAAGCTTTATGGATCAAACGCTCAAAGGTTAGTGTATCCTTTTTATGGCTTTTATCTTTGTATGCATCATAACTTGCCTTTTTTCCCCCATTTAAGATCTTTGTGATCGAAATAAAGTTATGGTGATGTTAACACCTATGGGATTTTTTTAAGCTGGACCCCGAAAGTGTGATTCTATCTTCAGAAAATATATAGTCAGTGACCCCCCTCCCACCCCAGCTCCAGCATGCAAGACAGCAACCAGCGATTTGTCGAGCTAGTCGAACCGTGCTGTGGTTAGAACATGGAATTTGACCTTTGCACTATATTGATGTTAGTACACTTCCTCAATTACTCACTTGCGTGGCATGAATCTCGGTGCACATGCTCTTTCTGTGCTCATCCCCAAATATATATCCATGTGAGTCCATGTGGTGACGTTTAGCAGGCACTGCCTCGCGCGCACATGCCACTTTACATAAGGCGTGTGTCCTCAGACGGCCTCCGTAGGTCAGGCGTGCACTCTTATCACACAGTAGCCGCCTGGGTAAATGCTGCTCATTATTTATTGAAAGGTTCCTATAAACAAGCAGCAGACCTACTGTGATTAAACCCTGCTGCCATTAGCTCCTATGATTCATTAAAGGGCTGCTGCAAGCCGCCAATTATTATCACAGAAATGCCAGGCGTCAAACCGACGCGGAATACATTAGATGCAACCACTGCGTTATGGATTGATCAGCAAGGGCAGCGTGGGATCCGTGCTGAAGGCCCACAGACTCATGAATAAACATGATCCTCGTTTAATGGAGGCCTGAGTACTCCACATAGACTCAGTGGATCGTCCTCATCTCGCTTCTTTCATTTTTATACAATAAATGGCCCGGCCACACCCATTGTTGTATCCGCGCTCCCCATGTGCATTCACAAGTATGTGCATTGTAAATCGAGGTGCACAAGTGAAAATATAAGTGCACACTTATCCTCATCGGTGAGCCATGATGTGTATGTACCCAGAATATTATAATTTTAGTACCAGTGATGAACACTGATGCACCCAGTGTTGGCTGGTAGGGAATGGGGGCGGGGAGGACGGGGGTTTAGAAAAAAAAGAAGACTTACCTTGTCGTCACCGGTCACCAGCCACAGGCTCTTCTCTGTCCTCATTCTCCTGGCTCCCGGGCAGCACCCAGGCTCCCCTAAGCCAACCACGATGCTGCTGTCACCATGACAGCCAATGCTGCACAAGGCTTTTGCCTAACCTTTTTCGTGTGAATTGACTGAAACAATCACATTGTTGACTGCTTTTTCGGTCAGATTTAATCAAACAGAAGTAATTCAATTACATTACATTTTCATTTTTCAACATCTAATCTTTCATAGTCCTAAACTGCACCGTGATTTCCACAATACCCTTGTTTTTCAATTTATATACAACAGTTTTATAAGTTTTTGACACCTTCTAAAAATACAAAACTTGGCAAAAAAACATTCAACTCTTCAGCATTCATACCCACTCACACCCATTCATATTATTCATTATATACAAAACAAACTAAGTGAAAACGTGTCAATGACACGTGTAGGCCATCCAGAAAAATTTGTACTCTCGTTGTATAAACTCTTTCTTTCTTTAGAAAAAAGTCTTTTTGACAATTGGTTGGCCTTAACTCGTAAGGTCTACGCGTTTCGGAACCCTTTTCTTGCTGGGATCCTCGTCAGGACCAATGTACTGAAATAAATGAACAAAAGATTGTTTAACCAATGTCCTGTCTCTTTATGTCTCTGGTGACTACGCTATGTTTAAAATTCTCACCTGCAATTTAAATGCAGTCTGTGCCTCGCAGGGGAAGGAGATGTACTAAACGTCTACCTCTGTCTGCCAAGCCCAAAAATTCTGCCTGTCAAGCCAAACGGATACAAGAAATACAATCAACTACTGCCATCCTCTCAAGACAACAAAGGTTTCAATTCTCTTAAAGTCAAAGTCTGTCTGTTTTATTGTTTGGCGCTTACTTTTGGTGTGCGTCGAGGTGCAGAGTCTCTGAAGTCACGGTTCCAATTACATCCGACTCCTCGATGTAAATGATGCTGACACCGCCCGTGTGTTGAAATGGCTTCAAAGTTGCCAGTTGTATTCGTTACACTACGTATCCAAAAATGAAAACAACACTCGTGAACGATGTGTCTAAAACCCAGTTGGAAGTTCTGTGCACAGAATCGCGGTTGGTTATTGCCTTACCTCAATGAAACGAAATTCCCGCGTCTCGGTGGGGTTCTCTCACGTAGCTGCTATGCTCTGTTTCTACTTCCGTCAAGGTTCGTTCTTGAGTGTCGCGTCACGTGAGGGCATGACGTTGGGGTGGTGGCTTCTGGGAAATGTGGTTCTTAGATGACACTGACATCTTTTTTCACGCAAAACTACTTTATTTAGTCTATCAAGTGGACAACAGTGAAAGACGTTATGATGTATGTTATACAGATCGCTACTGCGTTCTTGGCGTGACCTTTTGATCTCTAATGTAATGAAGACGCCACTTGTCTGAAAAATCATGGACAACAGTTGGACTAGACAGAAAGGAACTAAAAAAAACCGACAGGAACATGAACCACAGTTTAACAAAGGTGCCGACTACAGCTCAGTGGAAACACGCTCACATATTTGGACAATAAAATAAAAAAGTCTTTCTCTCAGTTTAAAACGGGTTCAATAAGACAAGTGGCGTCTTCATTACATTAGAGATTAAAAGGTCACGCCAAGAACGCAGTAGCGATCTGTATAACATACATCATAACGTCTTTCACTGTTGTCCACTTGATAGACTAAATAAAGTAGTTTTGCGTGAAAAAAGATGTCAGTGTCATCTAAGAACCACATTTCCCAGAAGCCACCACCCCAACGTCATGCCCTCACGTGACGCGACAAACACTCAAGAACGAACCTTGACGGAAGTAGAAACAGAGCATAGCAGCTACGTGAGAGAACCCCACCGAGACGCGGGAATTTCGTTTCATTGAGGTAAGGCAATAACCAACCGCGATTCTGTGCACAGAACTTCCAACTGGGTTTTAGACACATCGTTCACGAGTGTTGTTTTCATTTTTGGATACGTAGTGTAACGAATACAACTGGCAACTTTGAAGCCATTTCAACACACGGGCGGTGTCAGCATCATTTACATCGAGGAGTCGGATGTAATTGGAACCGTGACTTCAGAGACTCTGCACCTCGACGCACACCAAAAGTAAGCGCCAAACAATAAAACAGACAGACTTTGACTTTAAGAGAATTGAAACCTTTGTTGTCTTGAGAGGACGGCAGTAGTTGATTGTATTTCTTGTATCCGTTTGGCTTGAAAAGGCAGAATTTTTGGGCTTGGCAGACAGAGGTAGACGTTTAGTACATCTCCTTCCCCTGCGAGGCACAGACTGCATTTAAATTGCAGGTGAGAATTTTAAACATAGCGTAGTCACCAGAGACATAAAGAGACAGGACATTGGTTAAACAATCTTTTGTTCATTTATTTCAGTACATTGGTCCTGACGAGGATCCCAGCAAGAAAAGGGTTCCGAAACGCGTAGACCTTACGAGTTAAGGCCAACCAATTGTCAAAAAGACTTTTTTCTAAAGAAAGAAAGAGTTTATACAACGAGAGTACACATTTTTCTGGATGGCCTACACGTGTCATTGACACGTTTTCACTTAGTTTGTTTTGTATATAATGAATAATATGAATGGGTGTGAGTGGGTATGAATGCTGAAGAGTTGAATGTTTTTTTGCCAAGTTTTGTATTTTTAGAAGGTGTCAAAAACTTATAAAACTGTTGTATATAAATTGAAAAACAAGGGTATTGTGGAAATCACGGTGCAGTTTAGGACTATGAAAGATTAGATGTTGAAAAATGAAAATGTAATGTAATTGAGTTACTTCTGTTTGATTAAATCTGACCGAAAAAGCAGTCAACAATGTGATTGTTTCAGTCAATTCACACGAAAAAGGTTAGGCAAAAGCCTTGTGCAGCATTGGCATTTTGTTTGGTACTTATTAGTCGACTTGGCCTTGCTGCCATTAAGTCAAAACCCAGAACTGTTCTTTCAGTCACCATGACAGCAGCATCTTGATTGGTCTGAGCGCTGTCGTTCGGCGCTCAGACAGGAACTGGGAGGCTGTACATGTTCTCCACCCAGGCTGTACAATACAGCCAGGTGGAGAACATGCTAAGTGCGCATGATGGTTTGGCCGGCCCAAGACGGCCGGCCAAACAGTCATGTGCAATTGGTGCAGCAGCAACCACTCCTCCTCTCTCTCCCAGGCTGTGACGAGCCCAGCCACCCCTACCCAACCTTGCTTGCCCCTTACAGAAGAAGAAAATTATACTAATGTAAAGTTATTAACAATATGTTATTATCATTTTCTTTAAAGTTTTACACTTAGTGGGACGACGCTCCTCTGCATTAGTGGAGGAGCCGCTCCTGGATGCATCCCTATACACTGTGCACAGGTATTTCCATTGTGAATAAAGAGGATTTTTGTAAATAAACTAGTGGGGGTGCGGCCATCAATGTTACATCCCTAAAGTCATAGGGATTATTAAAATCCAAGCAGCACACAAAGAACAAGTGCAGCAAATTAGCCTCGCCAGCTCAGCAGGAGGGTGGTATGGGTGTGGTATGTAGCCGGCGATGCATTTTGGAACACACTATCACAAATATATTACTACAGCATGGTGTGTTGGAGCGAATATGGTACATTGCAACGCCATGTATTACATCGTGTGCTTTTACATTGCAGTCGGCACAACGACCGTGTTGTTAGTACGCAATGCATTTACATCGCAAACCATTACAACGACTTGCACTAGGGGGCAATTAGGAATAGTATTAATTACTATTCCTACTCCAGTTTGCGCAACAATAGGAAAGGTGTTGGAATTAATTTCCAGTACCTCAGCTCCCCCTAGTGCAAGTCGTTGTAATCACTTGCGATGTAAATGCATCGCGTACTAACAACGCGGTTGTAAATACTGTTCCCCGTTGGAACACTTGAATTGACAAACAACCCATTTTCCTTTAAAATGGCATAGAAATCACACTAACATACATTTTTACTGAAAAACTAAATAGCGCACTAACGAAAATGTGTGGAAATCTGGTGTCCGCAAATATCTATCATTTGCACATCACCAAGTAAAGTGAATTGATTTGTTTTGATCCTATTAAAATCTTTGTTTCCATAACACTTCAGAGATACAAACAAATGTACTTCATTTGGGCTTTCCTAGCTGTTGCTATGTTTTTAAATATTTGTACAGTTAATTTACAGGTATTTACTTGTTGTTTTGTGTTACAAAAACATGACATCCTTCAGCCTTTCCTTTCACACTCCCTCAACCCCAACAATGTTGCCAATTTGCTTTAGAAAAACCTCTAACATTTCAGTGAGAGAAAGAAAAGTAAACACAATGTTACAAATTAAAAGAACAGGCAGTAATTTGTCAGAAGAGACAGCCTGACATTTGACCCGGGTCTTAGAACAGGGCAAAAAATACAAAATTAAGAGGCCTCTTTATTGCTCTTTCACCTTCTGAACTCCAGCAAGTTTATTTCAGATGTGGTGCAGCATCCCTCCCTTCCCTACTACTATTAGGTGGAAATAGAGGAAAACCTTGTATCTGAATGAGAGAAGGAAAGTGGGGAGAAGAGATAAGGCTATGGAGAGGGAGAGAAAGACTTATTTACAGCACTTGATGCAGTTAGGTGCATTGTTTACATTATCTGCTGGCCCTGCTCTGGGTTACATAGTTGCTATCAGGGAGCCTGGTCTTCTCTTGGTATTCTCAGAGGTGGTGGAACGCCATCCACTATGAATCTGCACCACACCTTCCACCGGCCACAGTTTCAGAAAAGAGCTTAAAGCCCTACGCGTCACACAACACCTCACAAACGGGTCACCATCAAGCTATAAGACACATTTGAAGAGTACGACTCGGTAAACCGCTTTGGAATCGCACTCTCCTGCCCAACCAATGCAGCTTAGCCCCCACAGCTGCAGTCCCTTTGCATCCCCCTCTATTGTACGTTACTCAATTGCAGTGAAGCCAGGCTTTTGCTACATACACCAGATACAATCATACGTACATAAATGCTACATATATGTATATATAAAGTTTGTTTCTGTCAAACACCTTAGGTTATTCCTGTACCCCCTTTACTTTCTTCACAAGCAGTTCAGCCTTCCCCCTGGGTATGGAGGGGGCAGAATCTGTCACATGGGCAACGCAAATGAGCAATTATAGTTCTCACTATGCTGCAACAGGTGGGTAACCCAGATGAGAAATTCCTGTACTCACTACATTGCAACAGGTGAGTAACCCAGATGAATGATTTCTATACTCACTATGTTGCAACAGATGGGTAACCCAGATGAGCAGCTCCTGCACTTACTATGTTGCAACAAGTGGGTGACCCTGGTGAGCGATTCCTGTACTCACTATCTTGCAAAAGGTGGGTAACCCAGGTGAGCGATTCCTGTACTCACTATGTCGCAACAGGTGGGTAACCCAGGTGAGCGATCCCTTTTTTCACTATGTTGCAACAGGTGGGTAACCCAGATGAGCGATTCCTGTACTCACTACATTGCAACAGGTGGGGAACCCCGGTGAGCCATTCCTTACTTACTATGTTGCAACAGGTGGGTAACCCAGGTGAGCGATTCCTGTTTTCACTATGTTGCAACAGGTGGGTAACACAGGTGAGCGATTCCTGTACTCACTACATTGCAACAGGTGGGGAACCCCGGTGAGCCATTCCTTACTTACTATGTTGCAACAGGCAGGTAACCCAGGTGAGCGATTCCTGTTTTCACTATGTTGCAACAGGTGGGTAACACAGGTGAGCGACTCCTGTTTTCACTATGTTGCAACAGGTGGATAACCCAAGTGAGTGATTCCTGTTTTCACTATGTTGCAACAGGTGGGTAACCCAGGTGACCGAATTCTGTTTTCACTATGTTGCAACAGGTGGGTAACCCAGATGAGCGATTCCTGTTTTCATTATGTTGCAACAGGTGGGTGACCCTGGTTAGCAATTCCTGTTTTCTCTATGTTGCAACAGATAGGTAACCCAGGTGAGCAATTCTTGTACTCACTATGTTGCAACAGATGGGTGACCCAGGTGAGTGATTCCTGTACTCACTATGTTGCAACAGGTGGGTAACCCAGGTGAGCAATTACTGTACTCACTATGTTGCAACAGAGGGATGTTCCAGATGAGCGATTCCTGTACTCACTACATTGAAACAGATGGGTGACCCAAGTGAGCGAGTCCTGTACTCACTATGTTGCAAGAGATGGGTATCCCAGGAGAGCGATACCTGTTTTCACTATGTTGCAACAAGTGGGTAACCCAGGTAAGCGATTCCTGCCTTCACTATGTTGCAACAGATGGGTAACCCAGTTGAGCGATTCCTGTACTCACTATGTTGCAACAGATGGGTGACCCTGGTGAGCGATTCCTGTTTTCACTATGTTGCAACAAGTGGGTAACCCAGGTGAGCGCTTCCTGTACTCACTATGTTGCAACAGATGGGTGGCCCAGGTGAGCGATTCCTGCACTCACTGTTGCAACAGATGGGTGGCCCAGGTGAGCGATTCCTGCACTCACTGTTGCAACAGATGGGTGGCCCAGGTGAGCGATTCCTGTACTCACTATGTTGCAACAGATGGGTGACCCTGGTGAACGATTCCTGTTTTCACTATGTTGCAACAAGTGGGTAACCCAGGTGTGTGATTCCTGTACTCACTATGTTGCAACAGATGGGTGACCCTGGTGAGCGATTTCTGTTTTCACTATGTTGCAACAAGTGGGTAACCCAGGTGAGCGCTTCCTGTACTCACTATGTTGCAACAGATGGGTGACCCAGGTGAGCGATTCCTGTACTCACTATGTTGCAACAGTGGGGGGGGGGACTCAGATGGGTGATTCCTGTACTCACTATGTTGCAAAAGGTGGGTAACCCAGGTGAGCCATTCTATGTTGCAATGGGCCTACTTGTGAGTGGAGCTACCACGTAGATGGAAACAAAATCTATGAAACTACAAAAATGGGGATTAGCAATGGAAGGGGAAAAATGGTGTGGACAGGGCAGTGCAAAACACAGTGCACGGTTACAGACGTGCAAGTTAGCCCGGATCATTTCTAATTCTCAACGCACGTGCACACTACTCAGGTAGCACTCCAAAGAGAGGTAGGAGGAACATATTTCCATCCTTCTTCCAGTCTTGCAGGAAGTCACACTCCACACACAGACCACTTGCTGGAACTGCAAATGATGCAGCACAAAGAGGAAAGAAATCAAAATCGCCAACCATTAGGTGAGGATGGGCACAAATCACAGAATTCAATGGAGCATCGACATATTTGTTTTTAAAAAAAGCAGGTGAAATCATAATACAATGATGAGAACATGGGCACACCGAAGCAGACCTCAGCTTGAATCTCCAAGCGCTAACAATGTCTCCCATCATACCACGTCTAAGTCTTTGCAGGTTATGCTGATGCTGTTGAACTGGTTTCAAATGGGCTTTTGCCATATAATTATTCACCTGCTATAAATATATTGATAAATACATCTAGGCATGATTTCATGTTTTCTTCAAATTTTTTTTTTTTATGTAGTAACAGAAATGACACTCATGCTGTTAGGTGTTCATGTTCATGGCAAATATTTCAGTGAAACAGTTTGACATTTCCATGCACTCCTCTGGCAAAAAACCAGCATCAATCAATTTCACCTGCACAAAATCGGCACTTAAATCCTGCAGTGAAGGGTGGGCAAGCAAGATAGCAGTGCTTGATTTAAGTCGGTGGTTTCCGGTGCTCGGCACCGGCATTTAATTGTCAGCACCGGCACAAATGACAGACTGCCACATGGTGGCGCTGTTTGTCTAAATTAGGGATGAACACAACAACATTTGTTTATTAATTCAATATACATTAAAAATGATTAATACTTGCAGCCCAAGCCATTCCTATAGCTTTGGGGGCCTGGAATGGTCTGAATTGTCACACTTGTAGGAGTGCAATGGTTAGTAGTTGTGTTGGCACTGTCATTGGCAGCGCTGGCAGGGGCAATGGGTGGTGCAGGGGCCGTGGCCTCCTGAGGAGAGCCCTGGCACTTCTCATTTTTACAAATTAAGCACAGAACATAGCTCATACGTTAGCATAGATAAAGCTTTCTTTGTGTTTGATAGAGGATAAATAACTCATACACCCACAACACTCAAGCACAGCAACATATGAAGCACAGGTGGACGTCATTGAAACCGCCCAAACACTTCATCCCATTTGCCAACATTTTAGGGACAGGCCATGTTGCCATGGCTCCGATCGTTAGAAACAGGAGGATGAGGGCAGAGAGGATCTGCAGATCAGGTATGACCCTCTTTGAGAGGGCTCACAAAGAGGTTTGGGGTGGTTGTGCTTCCCATCACATATAATTCCTGATGGTCAGGATATTGGGGCTGTAGCTCCCAACACCAACTGCCCACTCCCATGCCATCCTGGCCCCTGTCAAGGTGCTTGCTGCATTGCATTTCCTAGCTACTGGATCTTTTCAGATGAGCCCTTTCATCACAGCTGGCAGCTTCCAGCCATGCCAATCTAGATGTCAATAAGTGTTTGTCGTGCAGGCCACAACTCGCATAGCTGTTTGGCAGTGTGGCACATTTTTCAGCTTTGAGTTGTACACTTGAATGCACACATATCACAAAACAGCTATTCCAGCAAAATGAGCATTCCACCACCTGGAGCTTTCTTTAACATAACACTTATTTACCACCATGATGACTCAATCTGCATGTGTGATCTTGCACAGCCCTCTCTTACAAAGTTCTAGGGACTCATGCTGTGGATGAATTTGTTGCTCCAGAACCAGATCAAAGGCCTAATTTTGAGTTTGGGGGAAATTTTATCTGACTTTGTGGTGACTTTCCTCTCTCCTTGAACACACAGAAACGTACGGCAGCTTGTCTCTTCTTTATCCTCACTGGAATAAGAGATCTTGTCCTGTGGGAACCAAAAGATAGAGGTTATAAAAAGGACAGAATAAAAGAGCATGGAACAGCGACCGTGAATTATTACTTCAGACTAGGGTCAGGGAACCCTGTAATAAACTGATCTGTGTTACCACGTAAAGCCCTTTCTCAAACAACATCAAGAAGTTGATTAACAAGCACTGGAGTTTCCTGAATGTAGGACCATTAAATATGGAAAAAAACGATGTTCTCTTTAGGAGGGGCAGAAGTTTAAAGTGCTTAGTTGTACGTATGAGACCTAAAAACAAACACACAATCCCGAGACAAAGAACACTATGGGATATGCCTTCTGTGACCGGACATATTCCATGCGGCTAATGTAATGCATGTTCCCTTACAAAGAAAGCAATGAGCATTGATCTAGGCTTACCAAGACCGTGAATCTTCAAACACCATAGTAATCGTAATTCGAGTAAAGTGATCTATGTCAGGGTCCTCAACAGTCGGTCCTGAAGGGCCGGATCCATGCCAGATTTTTAAGATAGCTACATTTATCTAAATGCAGATATGCTAAACATCTGGCAAGGATCCGGCCCTCCAGGAACGACCTTGGAGAACCCTGCCCTATATAATGATCTGCAAATGCAGGCTGAAGCATATACGGATGACCACAAGGAAAGTGAGAACACGTATCAATGAGCATTGGAGTGCGTTTAGAGATAAGAAACCAGTTATGAAAATGATGCTCCACTTCTTGGAAAAAGTCCTCCATGAGGACGATTTTAGTTGGCTTGTATTGGAAAAAATTAAACCTCGGACCAATGGCATAGCGGACACCCTACTGAAATACAGACACTTCAGAATCACTGGGCCTTCAGAAGACCTGGCTATTCTCTGTCTAATCCTCTGTTGATCTTCTTGCCATCCTTTTTAAGACTAGCGCTGAGATGCCCCGTCGCTGGGTCAGCCATGTGCTTTACAAATATTCTAACATAACATAACATAACAATGGCATAGCTAACCCTACTGAAATACAAACAGTGATGTGTCTATAGACTGCGAATGGACTCCCAGGGATTGAATGACAATGTCCCATGGTCTCAGGTGGGACACAGCTGACTGAGACGTTGTCTATCATACAAGCTACTCAGGAATGTATAAGAGCAAATCAGCTCATTCCATGAGAGATTATAGTAACTTTAGGTGGGGTATTTGTTCTGCGGTGTTATCTGTGGACCGGATGTATCTTAGGGCCCCACTCACCACGCACTAAGGTCAGCCTGAGGAAGAATTCATCAGCCCGGATAGCAATAGAAAATGAAAACACAACCCCACTCTCCAAAATTAACAGCTCCCACATGTGTTAAAGGGTTGTAAGGGGTAATGAGGATGTAGCAGTCGGCAGCGAGAGACTTTCATACTATGCACAAATCTGCAACATTTGCCTCCTTATATATTATTTGCTTGTCCAGAATGGGATTCATATTGAACTACATTCCCCATGAACAGAAGGGGCTTAGAAGACATCATGGGGCTGGCTCTCCAACCGCCCGAGGAGTATGAAGCTCTGTAGTTTTCCTCATGTCAAGAAAGGAAAATAAATGAGGGACTACATTTCCCATTAACACCATATACATCTACGTGGGACAACTAATGTCACGCTCATGGATGCCGCTTATTGCCACAAGGTTTTAAGGGTTCCTACCAAGGCACACGGGCAGAGGAAGGAAGTACAGCGGTGATCTGACAGATGGCTGGACGGGACCTGTGCCTTGAAGAAGGAAGGTGTGGGGATTTGGTAATACAAAAACAGGGCAGTTTTCTGGTCACTTATCGTTGAAATAGGGTCACAACATGAGTATTTGGGGAGCACGACCTTTTTAGATGTAAAAAAGACCAGCGTGCCCGTGTGTTTTCTGTGGGGGTAAGGTGGATCAACTGTTACCTGCAGGCATTGTTATAGCTAATTTTGGCATGTTTGGGACAAATAACTCATACAGGGTACTCAGTAAAAATGCGACCTTGACTATATTGTGCATGTTACCAGATTCTCAGCTTTTTATGGCACTTTTCAACCCACTGCCACCAATGATATGGTTTGTTAAAAAGAAACTTGTTTGGAATGAATCTGCCCTATAAAGGCTGTTGTGTGGTGTTATATATGAGTGATTGTGAGTTAAAACAATGGAGGACAAGCCCATCCCCTATTTAATGAGATAGGGAATGTTCTCTTACCTCCCTAGCTGCACTCAGCTATTGACATCTGAGTGCAGACAGACTTTAAGAGAGGAGGTTCCCTTACTACTTTCCTAGTCTGAATCCTTGCAAATTATGAAAATACATAACTGCGCAAGTCTAGGAAGTAAGACGAAAAATCAGTTTTGTAAGTGTGTGACTGATCCAGCAGTAATTTCATAGTAATTTCTCTATGCAAAACTTCATTTACCTCTTGTTTACCGCTTTAAAGTGATGGACCTTGACCACCATGTATCATCATCAGGAGACTTTACATAAACATGACAAAATCAAATGCAATTGAATATTTAAGGGTTTTATTTTCTAGTCAAAAATTAAGGTTCTCTGGTTCTTTATTCATTAATCAAATTTCAATCAGGTTACAGAATTGAAAAGTATTAAAAATATAATTAATACAGAACATATTATAGATTGGATATAAGCACTTCATAAAGGAAAGGAAAACCTGTTTCTATGTCAGTCAGAAAACTCTTAAAGAGTTTTAAGGAAATATAATTCAAGAGTGAGGTTTGCAAGGCTAATCAATAATTAATAATAAGCAAAAATCTCCCATAAAGAGAAAAAAATGCATAAGACAAATAAATCCTTAAAGCCAGTTAGTCAAAGCATAAAACTTAATGTTTTAGCATCCAAAACTGTCCAGTTCTATCAGCTAGTCCACTCTGTCCTTGCTCTGCCTGTCTGTGTCTGACACAGAAGCTGCTCATTGAATGAGCCCTCCCTTCACAAGACTTTAAAAAAAACTGTGATCTGCCTCAAGCCCTGCTAAAAAAGAAAGAATGAGCAAGGCTGCTCCTTCCAGCTTAGCAGCTCATATTTCAAGCAAAATTCATGCTGTGGTCTTCGTAGCTTGTCCAATAAGATCTTCAGATCACATCGACACCCCATGGGCTGACAGGTCACGTCATCAATCAGGCGAATTATTGTATCACATTTGAGTCTTGTACTAAATGAATCTGCAACAAAAGTATTAATCATGCAGAAACAGATAATACATATCATAAGAAAAATGTATGCTTTGCACTTTTCACTCCATATTATTAAATGAAGTAAGCTTTTTTTTTTTAAACAAAACTGTAACTGATAAACATTTGCAACATGCCTTCATGAAGAGACGGAAATAGAGGCATAAATTATAACAAAGGTCTTTCATGGAGAGGAGACGGGAGGAAACAGGGAGCAAACATTCCTTTCTTATCTTCAAGGCTAAAGGATGCAGTTAGCTGAGCCGGCCCAAGCATATTCAGCCTTTCTACACTTTGAAATGTGTGTTAATTCAGCACAAATTTATATGCTGCTTTGAAAGTTGAAACACATTTCTAAATTAAATGTACATTCTATAGTGAGGTTAAATCTAGAATAATCACAATTAAACAACCATGATTAATTAATTGAGCATAGTTATACATGAAAGCACTTTAAACGGAAAGCATTTTTTACCAGGCCTCATTCATGTGTCATCATGTGTCATGTGTTTTCACTTGCACCAGAATTCTGCGTGCCATTTTTGAAATGCAGACTTTCTGAAACTTAAAGCAGAGAAATGCCTAAATCTAGGTAAAATCTGAGCAACATCAACTCACCCTTTGATGATAACAAATCATGATACCTTAAATGATTTGTAAATCATCACACTTATTTAATTTCGCAGGTGACATTTGATCAAATAGCACACTCATTATTAGTTCAGTCTAATATACTTTTCTCTACCTAAAATAGTATTACTCATCTTTACTGTATGTACACATGGTAATTTCATTAACACACTTATTTCACACAGGTATATATGCAAAAGCTGCTACTAAAATTAGTAATTATTACAAAAGTTGAGAATATAACAATTTTATCTCTATTTCTAGGGCAACACAAGTTTTGTCTGTATCAGATCATGTATTGCCAAGCTCAAAAGTTTATTGCAGGGATCTGTAAGTAGCTTCTTGGAACAGTTAGTCTTCTCTAAAATAAGAAACTAAAATAGTAAAAGGAAAATTCAACAGAACAGTTCGCTTTTCTATTTTTTTTCTTCATCTTTTCTTCTTTTTCTTTCATCATTCAAAGATTCTTTTCTCTTCAGCTCTTGACAATTCTTAGTTATTTGTTTCAGCATTTCTTGGCTCTTTGTTACCAGCTTGCCATCAAGGTGGCTCATACAGATCAAGCCTCGCATTACACAGTTCATTCAATGTAGCATTCTGTACCTTTTCCATGCATTTTGACCACTCAGGTGCTGTGAAATTCTTTGCACTTTTTCAATCCAAGCCTTTCACTTTTATTTTCACTTTGATCAGATTCAGACGTTTCAGCTATGGATGCAAATGATTTTTCAAGGGACCACGGTTTTGGATACCCTTTCAGTCAGATTTTTCCTACCTCCATTCGTAGGCCACAGCACTAACTTCTTCTTCAGAGGCTGCACCTGACTCTTTCACCCTTTTGACACCGCTTTCATCTGAGTCAGTTTCCACTTTTTGCTTTTCCAGTGACACTTCAGTTTGTTCTAGTGCTGCTTCATGCTCTATGTGTTCCCTCACAGCTTGACCGACCCTCTTCTGTGGACTTTTGACCACTGCTGGCATCTCTTCTTGAAGAGGAGCTGTTTTATCAGGGGGACCATACGTGTATGAGAGGCATGCACCCAATTTGAAAGGCCAGTCAGTTGCTAGCAGAAGCAATGCGTTTTTCAGTGAAAATCAATAACCTCTCCTCCTTTCAGGGATTACTTCTTTATAGGCCGCCGGGTCCTAGAGCCCACCTTTTGCAGGCGTTACAGACTCTGCTTGAATCATGCACAGATTCTAATTCATTCATTATTTTGAGGGACTTCAACTATCACCTGGAACTTAACAATAACTCAGGCACCAGCTGGCTGCTTGATAACCTAGCCGGTTATGGTTTTCATCAGAAGGTGATGAGCTCTACACACTCGGCAGGCCATACTCTTGATGGCATTTTTGCCACCAATTTGGAGGTTACACCCACTCACATGGTGCCCCTCCCATGGACCGACCACTTTGTGATTTATTTCAACATTCAATATGCGCCATCACCCCAGCCTGACAAAAATAAACAGGCTAGTATTAAAATTCGATACTGGAACAAAATCCAAGGGGCTGACTTAGAACAAGCCCTGAATAGTTGTCCGCCTTCCAAGGATTTAGACAACAATGAGGCAGCTTGCCAGTTCAATAAATGGATAGCAGCGGCTGTAAACATAGTGGCCCCTGAGAAAGTTATCAAACTAAGAAGAGTGCAGGCGTCTTCACCATGGTACTGTCCACAGTTGAAAGAGTTGAAAGTTATATGCAGGAAAGCCGAACGTGTGTGGAGGACTGAATATTGTAGGTAGCATAAGATATCCTACAATAGAGCACTACAACGGTACAAAGAAGCTATTATACTTGCTAAAAAGAGTTACTACACAACACAAATAAAGGAGTCTAACAACTCCACTAAGTAACTGTTTAAAAACATTCAAGTGTTATCACGACCACCTCAGAACACTTGTTTTACTCCGGACTCCGCTCTATGCACCAAAATGGCGAATTTATTTCAAGCCAAGATACAAACGATCTCTGAGGACCTTCGGAGTACTAGGCAGAAAGATGGCACAGGTCAAACCACTATAATAGAGGGCAAGTTGCAGCATTGTCAATTAAGTCAATTATACACATTCAGCACACTGTCTCCTACTGATGTAAATAAACTCCTGCTATCCACTAAGTCAGGATCCCCGAGGGATCCGTGTCCGCCTATGGTCATGCATGTGGTGTCGGGGGCTGTTAGTAGTCACTTAACCCCCATTCTAAACCAAGTGATTCAATCAGGGCTCTATCCACTAGTCTGGAAACAGGCCTGTATTCGACCAATTCTCAAGAAACCCCAGCTTGATCCATTGGAACCCAAGAATTATCGACCTATTTCTTGTCTGCCGATTGCAGCCAAGATTCTTGAGAGGTCAATAAATCAGGAGTTGTCGACCTATCTAGACACCAATAACTTATTGGATGTAAGTCAGCACGGATTTCAATCAGGTCATTCGACCAAGACCGCGCTAGTCGTAGCAACAGAGGATATTCGGAGACAGGTGGATAGGGGGGGAGAGCGATCCTCACCCTCCTCGACCTATCGGCTGCATTTGACACCGTGAATCACACGGTGTTAGTGCAACGTCTGAAGGCGGTCGGGATTGGGGAGGCAGCTCTGTCCCTCCTATGATCTTTCCTAAAGGAGAGGGAACAAACATTCCGCCTGCCTTGCGGTGTTCCACAGGGGTTGGCATTGTCTCCAACTCTATTTAACATCTATATCACCCCTCTTGCCAGTCTCATCAGACAGCATGGGTTCTCATTTCTATCTTACGCAGACGACTCACAGATTATTATCTCTGTATCTCAGCAGATGGCATCTGCAGCTGCAAGTTTCCATGCATGTCTGACTCACATCATGAGCTGGATGAGTAGCAACTATCTGAAAATAAATACAGATAAGACAGAGGTGATGGAGTTTGGTGGCGGCCCATCCCTGTGGGACCCTACCTGGTGGCCAACAGAGGCTGGCATATGTCCTGTACCATCTTCTAAAGTTAAGAACTTGGGGATTATAGTCGACGAACAACTGGGTTTGTGGCCCAAATTAACCGCGTTACCTCTACCTGCTTCTACATCCTGAAGTTACTCAGGAAGGTGTTTCCGTTTATCCCATTGGAATTAAGGAAAACAGTGGTAGTGGCGTTAGTTTTATCATGCCTAGACTACTGCAATGCCCTATTTTTGGGCATTGCCAAGGCACAGAAGTCTAAATTGCAGTCTATTCAAAATGCTGCGGCGCGGCTATTGTTGAACATCCCCAAAGGCCACCCTACGTCGGATGCCATTAAGTCACTGCATTGGCTTCCAATACAGCAACACCTAGAATTTAAGGCCCTATGTCTGGCTCATAAGGCCCTTTGTGGTGGAGGTGCTGCGGACCTGCGTAAAATCTTCTACTGGTACGCCCCCACAAGAAATCTTAGATCAGCCAATTCTGGCCTTATTGCTGCCATGAAAATTCGTAGAGCCAGATGGGGTGGTAAGAGCTTATCTCATGGGGTGGTTAGGCTGTGTAACCAACTACCTCTCACAGCCAGACTCCAACCAAACATGACAGTGTTCAGGAAGCAAATAAAAACTTGGTTGTTTCCTAGGTCCTAAGGTGTCTGTTTTGTTGACATTGGTGCTTCCTCTCCTTCTTTCTCTCACCCCAGCGCCAAGACGCTTCGGCATTCGTTGCGCTCTATAAATGTCAATCCAATCCAATCCAACCACATTTCACAACAGTCTTTGCCAGAATCATTTGGAACAGGCCTTTCCATTTCACAGCATCTCTCAGATCAAAGTTTTGGCACCATTCATTATGCAGATCTTGTGTCGCAGCTCCAATCTGGTGAGAAACTGCACGCTCCACATCAGCCAGACCTTCACAGCAATGGCTGCTATTTTCATCTGTGTTGTTCACAAGTGCTTTTGCATGTACATATTCAAGCCACTTCAGACACAGTCTTTTGCAAAGTGAGATTCTGTACTGTCTTTGTGTTGCTTTATTATGCTTGAAACTTCAGGCAGATAGCTACAATTCAATCTTTGTCCAATCCGTGGTTCTGCACACACCATCTTTGAGGCCTCATTATGATCTGATTTCAGAGAAACTGGCAATCTATACCTGGGCATCAGTTTTTGCAATAACACATTTCCTACTTTGCAGTTGTCATTTCTCTCAAAATCTGTCCTGATACAACCTTGTTGTTCTGCTTCTGAAACATTTTCTTGAGCCTCTATTAATTCTTTACATGTGTAAATCATTATCATTAGCATTTGGTAAACAGTATCCTTTTCAGATTCACCGGTGAAAATTCCACTAAATGTATAGGCTAACAGAACACAATACTGCGCAACTAAATTAGCATTTGTCTCTCCCATGACAATAGTGACTCCCATTTTAGCAGCTATACTGCATGTTATGGTAAGGGCAATCAATTTCAAATTTTAGGCTGAGGTAACTACTGAAAGCCATGAAGCTTTGACAACATAATGTAAAAGGAGCACATCATGTGTTGCTCCTAATGTGTCATTGTTACCTTTCAAATATGGGCCATCTACAAAATGGACATTGTTGAGCTCAATCAGACGTTCATCCTTAAAGTATAACCTTGGCTTCATGCACAGATTCATGACACCTAGACATTCAGGTTCAGTTTCATCACAAACAATTTCATTTACTGGCAGTAAGCTCAATACATTTGAATTTAAACATTTCTTGGTCACAGTATTTTCCCAGAATAACTCCACAAAGGAAGGAAACATTTCAGTAATTGGACATTCCATCATTATATTATCACTCTTTTTGTGACTGACATTTACCACAGCTACTAAATTAAGGCAGCTGGGCATTTCTGTGACGTTGGGGTCAAGGGTCATTGGGAAATACGTCACAGACCTTTGAACACATTCATGTTTTTGAACAGGCACTGAGAGAGCGCAGCCCTCCCTCTAACTACAAATTGGTGTATTTTCTTTTAAATAAACTTGCATCCCTAGTGCCAGGGAGCAACACTTTTTCTCTTTCACCTCTGCAATTGTTGTCCAATGGAAGCAGATCAGACACATCCTGTGTGTCAGCCTCAGCAAAGGCCTAGCCACTAGGGAAAGGTTTAGTAACCACTCTCTACAGCAGCCAACCATTCCCAAAAACATCCTGACTTCTTTTGGAATTTGAGGTGGATTCATCTGGTGAATTATTTCCACTCCCTCTAGTGACACCTCTCTAGCTCCCTTTCCAATTATGTGTCACAGACATTCATCGTCTTTTTGACAGAACTCCTGACTATCCTCATGCAATGGTACTGTGACATGAACTTGACAAGAATCAATAACAGTAAGCCATTCTTCAGCACCTGAAATGTGAAGAAATATGTTGGCTGGATTCGGTACCATAGGATAACATAGAAAAGTTATGCTGTTAATCTCCTGCATTATTCTGTTTTTTTCATTCAGTTTCTGTGAACCTGTGATCAGAAAGTTACATAAACTTCCAATCAATTCCATCAAAAATCCTTTACTCAGTTTATCTCCATTTATGAGTAAATTTTCTGCAACTGATGGTTTTTCTTGAATACATGTCATCTGATTCTAATTTAAATAGGACATATTCTGCATATTTTATTAATCTGACATCTTTCTCTGTGAACTCCATTATTGCTGTGTTTATTATTTCTTTCAAATCAGAAGGTCATTTTTCAACTGTCATTTCTGCTATAGCTGTGTCTTGTTGGGCCATTTAAAAATGTACATCCTCATCAGGAATCTGATGATTAACATCATCTGCTGTACAGTAATCTGTGCTGTTTATTTTGCAAAACAATTGTTTTCCTGCCATGTCTGTATCACAAACAACAAATTTGATAACGTTTCTCAAATGGGCCGATATTTGCTGCAACCTTCTCTAAAACTGGATTTATAATTTCTCTTTTTTCTACAACTAAGTGTGGACCTTCCACTGTTTTTACAATGGACTTGGTAAATTCAGAATTGTTAGGGTTAAAACTCTTATTTTCAAACACAGTAACCTGTTGAAATGGGTTCTGATTTTGTTTCTGGAAAGAATTCACACTTGCTCTGGACAACTGATTTAAAATAATTTTAGTATTTTCCATATTTTGTGGAACCATCTGAGCTTGAAAAACTCCTGTCATTGGTACCTGTTTCTAAATTGACATTTGCATTTGCTGAACTGGCTCATTTTGCACCTGCATTTCTCTCTGTGTTTGCGCATTTCCATTTGCTGCATCAGGTTTAAATTTACATTTCTTCTTCCAGTGCTCAAATCTGTTATAAAGATGGCAAAAGGAAAAATTTTCCAGCAGTGCAACATCCATACATGAATTTGCACAAACTAAAACACCTTTACTTCCATCCGGTGAAACAACACTTTGTAACTCACTTTCTCTCTCTGCAAACAACTGATTCTGAAAATGTTTCTGTGCAAACCTTTTCTGTACCATCATAGGTTTTTCCTCAAACTTTTTCTGCTTCATTCCTTGTCCAGCACTATCAATCAATCAATCAGTTACATTTATATAGCGCGCTACTCACCCGTAAGGGTCTCAAGGCGCTGGGGGGGAGGGGGGGGGGGGGTCAGTGCTCGTAGAGCCAGGTCTTGAGCTGCCTTCTGAAGGAGAGGTGGTCCTGTATGGCGCGAAGGTGGCTGGGAAGGGAGTTCCAGGTCTTCGCTGCCAGAAAAGAGAAAGATCTTCCTCCGGCGGTGGTTTTGCGGATGCGGGGTACGGCTGCCAGGGCTTGTCCGGTCGAGCGTAGGGTGCGCGGAGGAGTGTAGAAGGAGACGCGGTGGTTGATGAGTTTTGGTCTGAGGTTGTGCAGGGCTTTGTGTGCGTGGGTGAGGAGTCTGAAGGTGATCCTCTTGTTGACTGGGAGCCAGTGAAGTTTCTTCAGGTGTCCGGAGATGTGGTGGTGGCGGGGTATGTTCAGGATGAGTCGTGCGGCAGCGTTCTGGATTCGTTGCAGTTTCCTCTGCAGCTTGATGGTGATGCCGGCGTACAGAGTGTTCCCATAGTCCAAGCGACTGGTGACGAGGGCGTGGGTGACGGTCTTCCTGGTGTCGTTGGGGATCCAGCGGAAGATCTTGCGGAGCATGCGGAGGGTGTTGAAGCATGCCGAGGTCACCGAGTTGACCTGTCTGGTCATGGAGAGGGATGAGTCCAGGATGAAGCCGAGGTTGCCTGCGTGGTCGGTGGGTTGGGGAGTGCTGCCCAGGGCGGGAGGCCACCAGGAGTCGTCCCAGGCGGAGGGTGTAGGGCTGAGTATGAGGACCTCCGTCTTCTCTGTGTTCAGTTTAAGCCGGCTGTTAGACCTGTCAGCCCTTTGGGTGGTCCCTCCTCATCATTATTTATTTTGTCCCACTTTTGCCTCAAACCCTGTTTGAATTTTTCCTTTTTGGGAACCACTAGACTTTTTCGTGTTGCTACAGATTCAGGGAGCCATTTTAGCTACCCCTGAAACTTCTGTCTGAGGGCCTGGAGCACAAAATGGTGGCCACCTGTGACATCACCAGCATCCACTGGAACCTACTAGCACCTTCCAGAACATTCCAGAACCCGGTGACCGTTGGAGGCGGTTTAGAATGTTGGGAAGCTAAGACAGAGAGTTGGCAGTTGGAGCTGGCAGTTGGCACCTGACTGGTGAAGAGTGAGCAGCAGAAACTTGGAGGAGGAAGGAGTGAAGCAGCAGGGGTGGAAACTTGTGCCTGGAGTGGGGTCCATAAACCCACCCTTGATACTAGTCCCTACTGACGGAGCCCAGCCTGGAGCCCTGTGTGGGAAGAAGTAAGAAAAACCATCTTAAGGACCTGGACAGCAGGAACAGGCCTTAGAAGTCAAGAAAGCAAGATCCTGACCTGGATACTGGTTTCCCTGGAGCCGGACGTCGAGTAGCCTGGATACCTGGAGCCTGAGGTGGAGAAGCGGCGCTGACTGGAAAAGCAGACGTCGTGCCCAGAGCCGCCAGAGATCGTGAGGGGGCGCCGACGGAGGACGTGAGGTGTACCAGAGGTCGAGGAGGAAGTTAACCAAGGTCGAGTGAGCGGTGTCGACGGGGGAGTGAAGTCCGCCCTCCGGAGTCGCCGGAGACCGAGGTGAAGTGTACCGGAGGTCGGGAGTGAGGATCGCACTCCGGAGTCGCCGGAACCGGAGAGAATCGTGCCGGAGGTCGGGAGTGGAGGTCGCACTCCGGAGTCGCCGGAAACCTGAGGAAAGGAGCACCGGAGGTCGGGAGTGAGGATCGCACTCCGGAGTCGCCGGAAGTCGACATCGAGGCAAGGCCGGCCGACGTCATCGAAGCCGAGGTCGCCATCGGACCGGAGCCGCCCGAAGTCGACATCGAGTAAAGACTGCCCGACGCCATCGAATCGGAGGTCGAGATCGAGCCGAGGCCGCCGACATCGAACCGGAGCCGCCTATCGGCGTCGTCAGGAACTGACATTGTGCCGAGGCCGCCGACATCGAACCGGATCCGCCTCACGGCGTCGACACGACTCCAGCGGCGTCGGAACATCAGAAAAAGGGCAGTAAGTGGAGTAGAAGGTGCCAAAGGCCCTGTGGAATCCTCAGAGACTACTCTAGGGGTTAGAGAGGTGCTGGAACCAGCTGGACTGTGCCAGGGGTGAGCTGAGACTACTTTAGAGGGGTTGTGTAGAGTGAGAGAGCCAGGTCTCTGGTATTCCCCCCTTGATCTACCTCAGTTTAGACCTCAGCCTTGTCCAAGCCAGGGAATAGACACCCTCAAGCCTTCCACACCCCCACAAGCTGTGCCTGGGCCAAATTAGCCCATAGTAATCTCAAATGTGATCTGATTATATGAGTGTCACTGTCAGCTTTTAATTATTTATTGGAGGCACTGTATTTATTGGATGTAACCTATTTATTGCTTCACAATATTTATTGGTTTACAGTATTTATTGCCTCAGAATATTTAATTGCCTGTATTAACTGCACTTATATTTATGTCTTTAGTATTTATGATCACCCCTATTTATTGAATCATTAAGCCAGTATTTATTTGACCTGCACTATTTAAAAAGTTTGTATATTGTGATTGTGTAATTATTGAACTAATCAGCAACTAAGAGAAAAAGAGGATAAAGAAAGATATTTTCATAATTTTTACGGTGTAGAGTCGTTTTTGGAACGGATGCACGCATGGTTATTGTATGGGTATGTCGTATGCTTAGCACGGAGCCTGATTCCTGACCACTCGAGCCAAGCTACCACAGTGTGTTCCGGAAAGACCCCGTTACCACCAACCTCTTCAGGCGTGGGAGTGGGGGATTTCCAACATAATTGGTGTTCAGTGGTGGGATAGAGCTGTGCCTACGTATACTCAACAATAACTGTGGGTAGTCCATAGGCCTACACCGGGAGTTTTCTCAAAGCGGCCTTCCTAATTGTGGGTTTTTGTTTTTTCCAAATTTACTCTGGTGGTGGGAGGAGGTATTATTAAAGGTACCCCCCTGCATTGTTACTGCACAAAACCTGTCCTCTAACCTGAGTGGGCGAGATGGAGTTTGTACTAGAAAATCTAGAAACGTACACTGTGGCCCAACTCAGGGAGTTTTGCCAGCGGGAGGGGGTGTATTGTCCCCCAGGAGCAAAGAAGGGTGCACTCCAAACCAGCTTAAGGGCTTGGGGGGAGGCACGCCGAGAAAGCAAGGCTGAGGAGGAAGACAGGGATGGAGAGCCTGACCCCGAGGGGGCTGAGATGTACCAACCTGAGGTGGGGAACCTGTCAGCAGGGCCCAGGACACTTTCTAGGGTGGGCAGCCGTGCCTCTAGCGGTGGCTTATCTGAAGTGGAGTTAGCAGACCGGAGGGAGAAAAGACAGCTCACATGGGACTTAGCAAGGCTGGAGAAGGAGAAGGAGGAACAGAGAATGGCTCATGAGAAGGAGCAGGAGGAACAGAGGATGGCTCATGAATTAAGGCTGAAAGAGATAGATCTTCAGATCCTAAGAATCGGGGCACATACTGGGCCCGATTCACAGAACTAACTTAAGACAAAATCCTAAACTTACTACCATTTTGGTATTCACAGAAGGCACTTACTCATTTTGGTATTCACAGAAGGCACTTACTCATTTCGGTATTCACAGAAGTTAGGAGTCCTAACTTTAGGACTCTTAAATGCCTTCTGTGAATACCGAAAGTTTTAAAATTAGGATTTTTCTCAGTTTAATAGTAGTATAGTTAGGACTCCTAACTTTAGGACTCCTAAATGCCTTCTGTGAATACCGAAAGTCTTAAAATTAGGATTTTTCTCAATTTAGTAGTCCTAAGTCTAAACTTAGGACTACTAAATTGAGAAAAATCCTAATTTTAAGACTTTCGGTATTCACAGAAGGCATTTAGGAGTCCTAAAGTTAGGAGTCCTAACTATACTACTACTAAACTGAGAAAAATCCTAATTTCAAGGCTTGCGGTATTCACAGAAGGCATTTAGGAGTCCTAAAGTTAGGAGTCCTAAATTTAGGACTACTAAATTGAGAAAAATCCTAATTTTAAGACTTTCGGTATTCACAGAAGGCATTTAGGAGTCCTAAAGTTAGGAGTCCTAACTATACTACTACTAAACTGAGAAAAATCCTAATTTTAAGACTTTCGGTATTCACAGAAGGCATTTAGGAGTCCTAAAGTTAGGACTCCTAACTTCTGTGAATACCGAAATGAGTAAGTGCCTTCTGTGAATACCAAAATGAGTAAGTGCCTTCTGTGAATACCAAAATGGTAGTAAGTTTAGGATTTTGTCTTAAGTTAGTTCTGTGAATCGGGCCCACTGTTCCTAATGGTGGCAGCAAAGACCAAGAAATCACCAGGGAACCCAAACCCTACCTGCCAAAGGACATAGTAGCTAGCTATGGGGTGGGTGACGATATCGCCAAGTGGCTAGCGGCCTATGAGGTCTCGTTAAGGGCCCATGGGGTTCCAGTGAAGTACTGGGGAGGGGGATTGTACAAGTACATGCCTCCAGCTGGTAGGGATGCTTTATTGGCCCTCGAGGAGGATGAGCAGACCCACTACCCCACCATGAAACTGGCGCTCATAAGAAAGTTTGGACTAACACCCGAAAAGTACAGACAGAAGTTCAGGGGTAGTCACAAACTGGGCACACAGAATTGGGTGGACTTCCTGGACTATGCAAAGAAGGCACTGGAAGGTTGGATTCAGGGCAGTGAAGTGAGGAACTACGAGGGGTTGTTTGACCTAGTGCTGAAGGAACACCTGCTCGAGAAATGTTTCCCTGAACTGCGGCAACACCTGGTGGATAGCAAGCTGACCAGTCCCCGGAAGCTTGCTGAGGAGGCGGACATTTGGGCTAGTACCCGGGTGTCCACAAGGGGGACTGAAGGGGATACTCAAAAGGCCAGACAGGGCGCCCCCCAGAAGAAAGAGGGAGGGGAAAAGAAAAAGGAGTTCTCCAAAGGCCCCCAAAATAACTTCCAAGGGAAGGGAATAGGATTCACCCCTAGGGCTAACCCACCCAGAAACCCTAATCCTGGCCAGAGTCAGCAGCCAAGGGTTGTCCATTGCTACGAGTGCGGTGGCGTTGGACACTATAAAGGAGATCCGAAGTGCCAGAAACGACCACCCCCTCCCATTGGAGGAAAGACCCCCGGAGTAGCTAGTGTAGTGCTCGGGGAGGAGATGCCCTTAACTAAGGGAAGGGAGTGGGCGGGTGTCACTTTAGTGTCCCTGGGAGAACGGGAGATGGTTCCCAAGATCCAGGTGCCCGCAAATACCGCAAAGTATGGGCAGTGGGTCACCATCAACGGCCAAAGAGGGGAGGCTCTGAGAGACACAGGAGCCAGTATGACTATGGTGCGTAGCCAACTGGTGTCTCCAGAGCAGGTAATTCCCGATGTACTCCACCCAGCCGCGATGGCTGACGGCAGAACAGGCCACTATCCAGTGGCCGAGGTTCCCTTTGAATGGGGGGGGGTTGCAGGTTCACTTCGAGTTGCCGTAAGCCCTGCCGTGCCAGTCGATTATCTGCTGGGGAATGACATGGAGCACAACGCTTGGAAGGAGGTGGAGTACCGGACTCACACTGAGATGCTGGGTACACCTGACTGGGCCTGTGTTAGCACACGGTCCGCGACTACCCGAAGAGGGAGTTCATTTCGGCTGGAGCCTGGAACAAAGGCCCAGCCAGCTGCCAGTCAAGGGAAGAACCGAGGACAGGAGGAGCCTGCCTCGGCGTCCCCACCCCGTAGGACGGATAGGCCACCGGAGGTGGTGGACCAGGAGTCTGCGGTGGGGGACGTTACCAAACTGGAGGACCTACCCATCCCGGCCGAGTGGCACGTGGAGGGAGGCCCGTCCAGGGAGGAATTCTGCCAGGGCCAGAGGGAGTGCCCTACCCTTGAGGGGCTGAGGCGACAGGCCGAAGCCCAGGCAGCAGGGAACGTTGAAGGGAACTACAGTGTTTACTGGGAGGATGGCCTCCTCTACAGTGAACCCAAGGCACCCCTACACGGATCGTCACGAGCCTTGGTAGTCCCTCAACGTTATCGAGCCTTCCTTCTAGAGTTGGCTCACGAGATACCATTGGCAGGACACCTGGGGCAAGACAAGACCTTCGCCCGTCTTGTCCCACACTTTTATTGGCCTCAGATGAAAGTGTCGTCTGATACCTACTGCCGGACATGTGTGTCTTGCCAAGCCAGTGGGAAAACAGGGGTGAAGCTGAAAGCTCCCCTGGAACCACTTCCTGTCGTTAGCACCCCCTTTGAAAGGGTGGGCATCGACATTGTGGGTCCATTAGATCCACCGACTACAGCTGGTCACAGGTTTATCCTGGTTCTGGTGGATCATGCCACACGGTACCCAGAGGCAATACCCCTGAGGACCATAACAGCACCTGTTGTGGCTAGGGCCCTGATGGGAATCTTTACCCGAGTGGGTTTTCCCAAGGAAGTTGTGTCCGACAGGGGGACCAACTTCATGTCAGCATACATGCGGGCGATGTGGAAGGAGTGTGGAGTGACCTACCGGTTCACAACTCCTTACCACCCCCAGACCAATGGTCTGGTGGAGAGGTTTAACAAAACCTTAAAAGGCATGATCAGAAGTCTGCCTGAAAGCCTGCGGAGGAAATGGGACGTCCTCCTACCCTGTTTACTTTTTTCCTACAGGGAAGTGCCACAGAAGGGAGTGGGCTTCAGCCCCTTCGAGCTTCTGTATGGGCACCCTGTACGTGGACCTCTCAACCTGGTGAGAGACGGATGGGAGAGAACTCCCAGAAAGCTTCCCCAGGATGTGGTGAGCTACATGCTGGCCTTCCGGAGCCAAATGGCTAAGTTGTGGAAGCAAGCTTCTGACAACTTGGAAGCCAGCCAAGCAGTGATGAAGGCGTGGTATGACCACAACGCTCACCCGGTGGAGTTGGAGCCTGGCCAGAAGGTGTGGGTGATCGAACCAGGAGAGCTTAGTGCCCTCCAGGATCGCTGGTCAGGACCCTTTGAGGTGTTGGAGAAGAAGGGTAAAGCTACCTACTTGGTGGACCTGAAGACCCCTCGTCAGCCCCTGCGGGTGCTGCATGCCAACCGCCTCAAACCCCACCACGAGAGGCCCGAAGTCATCTTGATGATGGTGACTGACGGAGGAGAGGACGTGGAAAGCGAGCCTCTCCCTGATCTGTTTGCGTCTCAAGAAAAGGATGGGTCGGTGGAGGGAGGGATTCTCTCCCCATCTCTAACTCCTGAACAGCAGGATGACTGTCGCCAGGTCCTGGGGCAGTACTCTTCGTTGTTCTCCCTTGTCCCGGGTAGGACTCACCTGTGCGTCCATGACGTGGACACAGGAGACAGCCCACCTGTGAAGTCCAAGATCTACCGGATGTCAGACAAGGTGAAGGCCAGCATTCATAGTGAAGTCACTAAGATGCTGGAGCTAGGAGTGATTGAACCTTCTAGCAGCCCCTGGTCTAGTCCGGTGGTGTTAGTACCGAAAGCTGCACCACCGGGTGCCCAACCAGAACTGAGGTTCTGTGTGGACTACCGGGGACTGAACTCAGTGACCAAAACTGATGCTCATCCGATCCCTAGGGCGGATGAATTAATTGACCGGCTGGGAGCTGCCCAATATCTAAGTACCTTTGACCTTACTTCTGGGTACTGGCAGATCTCTTTGACTGATGGAGCAAGGGAAAGGTCAGCCTTCTCCACGCCCAATGGCCACTACCAGTTCTGTGTAATGCCCTTTGGGCTCAAGAACGCACCTGCCACATTTCAGCGCCTGGTAAACCAGATCCTCACCGGAATGGAGAGTTTCTCTGCTGCTTATCTGGATGACATAGCCGTCTTCAGTAACAGCTGGGAGGATCACTTGCATCACCTGCAAGCCGTTCTCCAGGCCCTGAGACAAGCTGGATTGACGATCAAGGCCAGCAAGTGCCAGATCGGGCAGGGGTCGGTAGTGTACCTTGGACACTTGGTGGGTAGGGGAGCGGTGCAACCCCTCCAGGCGAAGATCGAGGCCATCATGGCCTGGAAACCCCCCAAGACACAGACTGAGGTCCGAGCATTTTTGGGCCTCACGGGATACTACCGCCGCTTCGTGAAGGGGTACGGTACCATCGTAGCCCCCCTCACGGAGCTCACGTCCAAGAAACAACCTCGACGGGTAGTCTGGACGGAGGCTTGTCAGCAAGCCTTTGAGAGATTGAAGAAAGCCATGTGCAAGGCCCCGGTCTTAAGGGCCCCAGACTTTTCCAAGGAGTTCATTGTCCAGACAGATGCATCAGAACATGGCATTGGGGCAGTGTTATCGCAACTCAACGAAGAGGGTCTGGATCAACCCGTGGTCTTCCTATCCCGGAGACTACTTCCCAGGGAACAGAAGTGGAGTGCAATAGAGCGTGAAGCCTTTGCAGTGGTATGGGCTCTGAAGAAGTTGCGGCCATACTTGTTTGGCTCGCACTTCCTGGTTCAGACCGACCACAGACCCCTTCGTTGGCTGATGCAAATGAAGGGGGAGAATCCCAAGTTGTTGAGGTGGTCTATTTCCCTACAGGGAATGGACTTTCAGGTGGAACATCGGCCTGGAGTGGACCACGCCAATGCAGACGGTCTCTCAAGGTATTTCCGCCTTAGTGATGAGAACTCCCAAGGGGTTGGGTAGCTCTCCCCACTTTCAGCTGGGGGGACGCGTGTTAGACCTGTCAGCCCTTTGGGTGGTCCCTCCTCATCATTATTTATTTTGTCCCACTTTTGCCTCAAACCCTGTTTGAATTTTTCCTTTTTGGGAACCACCAGACTTTTTCGTGTTGCTACAGATTCAGGGAGCCATTTTAGCTACCCCTGAAACTTCTGTCTGAGGGCCTGGAGCACAAAATGGTGGCCACCTGTGACATCACCAGCATCCACTGGAACCTACTAGCACCTTCCAGAACATTCCAGAACCCGGTGACCGTTGGAGGCGGTTTAGAATGTTGGGAAGCTAAGACAGAGAGTTGGCAGTTGGAGCTGGCAGTTGGCACCTGACTGGTGAAGAGTGAGCAGCAGAAACTTGGAGGAGGAAGGAGTGAAGCAGCAGGGGTGGAAACTTGTGCCTGGAGTGGGTCCATAAACCCACCCTTGATACTAGTCCCTACTGACGGAGCCCAGCCTGGAGCCCTGTGTGGGAAGAAGTAAGAAAAACCATCTTAAGGACCTGGACAGCAGGAACAGGCCTTAGAAGTCAAGAAAGCAAGATCCTGACCTGGATACTGGTTTCCCTGGAGCCGGACGTCGAGTAGCCTGGATACCTGGAGCCTGAGGTGGAGAAGCGGCGCTGACTGGAAAAGCAGACGTCGAGCCCAGAGCCGCCAGAGATCGTGAGGGGGCGCCGACGGAGGACGTGAGGTGTACCAGAGGTCGAGGAGGAAGTTAACCAAGGTCGAGTGAGCGGTGTCGACGGGGGAGTGAAGTCCGCCCTCCGGAGTCGCCGGAGACCGAGGTGAAGTGTACCGGAGGTCGGGAGTGAGGATCGCACTCCGGAGTCGCCGGAACCGGAGAGAATCGTGCCGGAGGTCGGGAGTGGAGGTCGCACTCCGGAGTCGCCGGAAACCTGAGGAAAGGAGCACCGGAGGTCGGGAGTGAGGATCGCACTCCGGAGTCGCCGGAAGTCGACATCGAGGCAAGGCCGGCCGACGTCATCGAAGCCGAGGTCGCCATCGGACCGGAGCCGCCCGAAGTCGACATCGAGTAAAGACTGCCCGACGCCATCGAATCGGAGGTCGAGATCGAGCCGAGGCCGCCGCCATCGAACCGGAGCCGCCTATCGGCGTCGTCAGGAACTGACAATGTGCCGAGGCCGCCGACATCGAACCGGATCCGCCTCACGGCGTCGACACGACTCCAGCGGCGTCGGAACATCAGAAAAAGGGCAGTAAGTGGAGTAGAGGGCGCCAAAGGCCCTGTGGAATCCTCAGAGACTACTCTAGGGGTTAGAGAGGTGCTGGAACCAGCTGGACTGTGCCAGGGGTGAGCTGAGACTACTTTAGAGGGGTTGTGTAGAGTGAGAGAGCCAGGTCTCTGGTATTCCCCCCTTGATCTACCTCAGTTTAGACCTCAGCCTTGTCCAAGCCAGGGAATAGACACCCTCAAGCCTTCCACACCCCCACAAGCTGTGCCTGGGCCAAATTAGCCCATAGTAATCTCAAATGTGATCTGATTATATGAGTGTCACTGTCAGCTTTTAATTATTTATTGGAGGCACTGTATTTATTGGATGTAACCTATTTATTGCTTCACAATATTTATTGGTTTACAGTATTTATTGCCTCAGAATATTTAATTGCCTGTATTAACTGCACTTATATTTATGTCTTTAGTATTTATGATCACCCCTATTTATTGAATCATTAAGCCAGTATTTATTTGACCTGCACTATTTAAAAAGTTTGTATATTGTGATTGTGTAATTATTGAACTAATCAGCAACTAAGAGAAAAAGAGGATAAAGAAAGATATTTTCATAATTTTTACGGTGTAGAGTCGTTTTTGGAACGGATGCACGCATGGTTATTGTATGGGTATGTCGTATGCTTAGCACGGAGCCTGATTCCTGACCACTCGAGCCAAGCTACCACAGTGTGTTCCGGAAAGACCCCGTTACCACCAACCTCTTCAGGCGTGGGAGTGGGGGATTTCCAACACCGGCTGTCTGTCATCCAGTTCGCTACTTCCTTCATGCCTTCGTGTAGTCTGGTTCTAGCTGAGGTGGGGTTGTTGGTGAGGGATAAGATGAGCTGGGTGTCGTCGGCGTAGGATATGAGGTTGAGTCCGTGTTTTCGTGCGATGTTCGCCAGGGGGGTCATGTAGATGTTGAAGAGGGTGGGGCTGAGGGAGGATCCTTGGGGGACGCCGCAGATGATCTCTGTGGCTGTGGATCTGAAGGGGGGGAGGCGGACTCTCTGGGTTCTTCCGGAGAGGAAGAAGATGATCCATTCCAGGGCCTTGCCTCTGATGCCGGCGTTGCTGAGGCGACATATCAGGGTATGGTGGCATACCGTGTCGAAGGCTGCAGAGAGGTCCAGGAGTATGAGGGCCACGGTTTCTCCTTTGTCGGTCAGGGATCTGATGTCGTCCGTGGCTGCGATGAGGGCGGTCTCGGTGCTGTGGTTAGCTCTGAAGCCGAACTGTAAGGCGCCAAGTCTTTTCGAGGGTGCGGCATTCTTTTTTGGAGTCCTTGAGGTCGGGGGTGAACCAGGAGTTTTTCTTGTGGTTGTTGGTGTTTGCTTGGGTCTTCAGGGGGGCCAGGAGGTTGGCGCAGTCGGAGATCCAGCTCGTGAGGTTGTTGGTGGCTTCGTTGGGGTCTGTGGTGCTGGTGGGTTGCTTCTGAGAGAGGGTCGATGTGAGTTGTTCCGTGGTGATTCGATTCCACTGTCTTCTTGGTGGTTGCTGGGTGTGGTGGTGCACGGTGGTCTTCTTGAAGCTGAAGTGGACACAGCTGTGGTCCGACCAGGCGAGTTCGGTGGTGTGGCTGAAAGAGATGTGTTTGCTGGAGGAGAAGATGGGGTCGAGCGTGTGTCCGGCGTAGTGGGTGGGGGTGTTGACTAGCTGTTTCAGTCCCAGGTTGGCGAGGTTGTCCAGTAAGGCGGTGGTGTTGTTGTCGGTGTGGTTCTCCAGGTGGAAGTTGAGGTCCCCAAGGAGGATGTAGTCGGTGGACGGGAGTGCGTGTGGGATGACGAAGTCTGCGATGTCTTCGCTGAACTTAGTGCGTGGTCCTGGTGGTCTGTACATGAGGGTGCCTCTGAGGGTGGTCTTGGGGTCGCTGTGGATCGCGAAGTGGAGATGTTCGGCGTCGGGGAGTGAGTTGTCGACGTGGGTCGAGATGCGGATGGAGCTTTTGTGTGCGATGGCGATGCCTCCTCCGGTACGGTTGGTGCGGTCTTTCTGGATGATTTTGTAGCCGTCGGGGATGGCTATGGCGATGTCGGGTGTCGAGGAGGGGTTCATCCAGGTCTCGGTGAGGAAGGCGATGTCCGGGTTTGTTGAGTCGATGAGGTTCCATAGTTCGATGGCATGCCTGTGGACGGATCGGGTGTTGATCAGGATGCAGTCGAGGTTGTTTCCGGGGGAGTCGTTCTTGTCGGGCGCGATGTGTGTTCGTAGGCAGGTAAAGCGGCAGTTGCGGCAGGTGAAGGATCCGTGGGTCCGCTTCGGGGTAGCGCGGTAGCAGCCGGGCGTGTGGACGGGGTTGAGGGCGGTGAGGGTGGTGGTGTCGTAGGTCAGGCGGGGGTGGCGGATGGGGTGGGGGTCATGGGGACCAGGGGGACGGGTGCTGGGCGCGGTCCAGGCGTGGACGGGCGCAGACGGGCTTGCCTCAGGCGCGCCTTCGGCGCGCCAGCGGCGCGTCTGCTGCTCGGCCTCGCAGCGGCCACCATATATGGGGTAGCCGGGGAGGGGGGGTCAGCTGGGAGGCGGGAGGGTAGGTGGGCCAATGGGATTACGCTTGAGGAGCGCAAAAACGGCGGGAAAAGCGGGAGGCGGGCGGCGGGAAAAACGAGGAAAAAACGGCTTTGGGAAGGTGGCGAGAAAACAGGGGAAGAAGCGATGCGGACGACGAGAAAGGCGGGAAAAGGACGAGAAAAAAAGGCGGAGAAAAAAAAGCACAACGAGCAGGGGCACCGGGCGCACAGGGGGGGGCCACGCACTCGGGGATACAGAAAAAAGGTGGAATTACATTCAACCAGGCAGTCTCTGAGGCAGGCACTCGAGGGTACAAAATAGAAGGAGGGAACCGGGCACTCTGGGGCCACGCACTCGGGGAACAAGGAGAGAAGTGGGAGCGGCAGTCACGGGGGCACACAGGCAGAACTAGGCAACACTGAGGCAGGCAAGCACTGGTGGCGCTGCGGAGGCGGGGGAGCGGCCTACCCTAAGGTCAAGGGTCGCTACCTCTGCCTCGCAGCGGCCGCCATATATGGGGTAGCCGGGGAGGGGGGGTCAGCTGGGAGGCGGGAGGCTAGGTGGGCCAATGGGATTACGCTTGAGGAGCGCAAAAACGGCAGGAAAAGCGGGCGGCGGGTGGCGGGAAAAACGAGGAAAAAACGGCTTTGGGAAGGTGGCGAGAAAACAGGGGAAGAAGCGATGCGGACGACGAGAAAGGCGGGAAAAGGACGAGAAAAAAAGGCGGAGAAAAACAAGCACAACGAGCAGGGGCACCGGGCGCACAGGGGGGGGCCACGCACTCGGGGAAACAGAAAAAAGGTGGAATTACATTCAACCAGGCAGTCTCTGAGGCAGGCACTCGAGGGTACAAAATAGAAGGAGGGAACCGGGCACTCTGGGGCCACGCACTCGGGGAACAAGGAGAGAAGTGGGAGCGGCAGTCACGGGGCACACAGGCAGAACTAGGCAACACTGAGGCAGGCAAGCACTGGTGGCGCTGCGGAGGCGGGGGAGCGGCCTACCCTAAGGTCAAAGGTCGCTATGGTATCCTTCATCCTTCAGAAGCCCATCTATCAGCTTTCTTTGCAAACAAACCAATTTTTGCTGTATGTGCACACTGATCTGATCAGAAAACATTAAACCAATCACCAACTGTGTCACAAAGAATCTCATGCCACTGGCATCAGGCCATTCTCTCCCACAGTGTTGTCGAAACTCTATACACACACCTTCACAAAAATCATGAACCAATTCTTTTAGCTCCTGTGTTCTTTTAATCTGTACCCAATTAACATCCTTTGTTGGCACTCAGCCCTTAAAGAAAGTAATCACTGCTTCATTTTTCTCCATGACAACAGAAAATTATGGTGCATTCATGCAAATATTTTTCATTGTCTCCTCATCGGGCCCTGGCACAACAACTTTAGATTCAAACCATAATCCAGTCTGCATGGCAGTGTCAAAAATAATTTAAAAACTAATACACAACTCTTTTAAAATTTCAACAAATCCATCAACTTGTGGGTACCACAGCATAAGTTTGTCTCTCAATTTTGGGAATGTATTCAGAAATGTTGCAAGTTCACTTTTGTTCCACGGCACATGAACATGCACTTCTCCGACCTTTTCTCTCAATGAATAAGCAAAAGCTTTTCCCTCATCCTGTTTATTATTTTCCTCAACAAGGTCTGGTGGTTTCTTTTTCTTATCCAGTTTCCTTGCTAGGTCTGGTGGTTTCCTTTTCTTCTCATGTTTTGTTGCCAATTTGTCTCCTAATTTCTCAAACCCATTGCATTTGAAAATATATTTCATTATTTCTGCAATGTGCAATTGCATTCCTGAAGAATGCATTGTCTCATTTGCTTAATCATTCATATGTACCCTGAAACATTTCTGAAATGGAAAACTTCCTGAAATATCAATTTCATATTTTTGGGCCAAAACAGTCAGTCTATCATGTGTAGTTACTGCACATGTAACTGTTTCCTTACTCAGGGAAATTAATACTTTTTCTGGAAACTGGTTCACATTTTCATGATTTAAACAGCAGGGACTGTTAATTTCTTCATATTGAAATGTTGAATTTAAAACATTAAGCTGTCTCTCTTTTTCAGGGTCTGGGTTAATTTGTTCTATCGTTTTAATCACTGCTGCTTCCTCAAAGCAGGTTTGAAAAATCCCATCTTCAAATATATTCATTTTATCCTGGGCTGCAAATGTTGTAAAGACCACTCCCCCCCACCCCCTACCTTTCAGTGCTTGTTCAGTCAGGGGTAGTTTCTGTTCAATAATCTGTGAATTCGAGATTCTGAAATAAAACCTGACATAATTACTCCTTCTGCAGCTCTTTGAACGTTTGGAGTAGGGACCATATTAATTGGGACAGTCACAATTTGTCCAGGCACTGCCAGTGCATCTGCAGCTTGTAGTATTTGTACTGAATCAGTCACATTTGAAGCAGTAACACTTGGAGATATCACTGTCAGTGCTGAATCAACAGGCAGTGGGTCAATCTGAAATGTCTGCACAGTTCTCTCAATATGTGTTTCTCTCTGTTTAAAAGAAGCAGTAGCCACTGTAGTACTTACTGGTACAATATTATCAGTATGTTTAGTGGAGACCACATAAGGTGGTGGACACTCAGTTAATAATGCATCCACTACTTCATCCCCTGAATCATTATTTATTTGAAGCTTTATGTCATCTTTAATTCCCTTCTCCTGTACATGTTGCTTTACCTTTTTATCCTCACTTGCTTTGTCTCTTGCTGCCTTTTCCCACATGCCTAAAGCTTCAAATTGTACAGCTCTAGATGGTGCCTTTATTTCACATAACACTTCCCTTAATTTTTCAATCATTTTCAATTCAAAAATACCTTTATTTGGAAATCTCCAATAACCCTCTTTTTCAGTAATCTTGCACCATTGGTGAACCCACATACATGAATTTTGTCCCAAATTGGTAGACATAAAATGCACAGGTGTCTCTTTAGGAGCATCACCAGTTAAAAACGAATTTTTCACTTTACCTCCCAACAGTTTCTTTAAACCTTCAAACGATTTAATTTCTGCAATAGTGCAATGCAATTTATTTCTCCAATGCTGTCAGTTTCAATTTCAGGCAGTTTAACTCCTACTACTGACCCTCCCTTCACAATCAGCTCTGTACACGCCTGCTGCCTTGTCCAATGCCAGCCCAGCCTTTTGTGACATCAGTATCACTCCTTCTACTAGCCCTCCCTTCACAAAATCTTACTGCAATATTTTTCTGAGTTTTCTTAATCAAAATTCTGTTAGTAAAAACATAAATAAATCACTACTCTGTCTGCTCAGCTAAACTAAAGATAGTTTCTTCACTTGCTTCAAAGAGAAAGTACTTCCTTTCACTACGAGTGAAAACCACTGTTTACCCTTCACTTAAGCTCGGGGAGGACCTATTACTCCTCTAGGGATACTCCTCCTTTGGTTAAGGCCAAAGTTTCAGAGGTGGGCCCTTTGCTGTCACTCACACTCTACTCTTATACAATATAGTCCATAATATAACACCTACAGCCCGGTGTAGCGTTTAGGTATTATGACAACAGACGAGTAACCTTCTGCAGTGTGATTTCCTTACCAAACTCTTCTAAATTCCATTACCGGGATTCCCAGGTATCTCTGTACCTGTACTTCCAGACAACATAGAACAGAAAACTAACTTTTCATATTAAGAACATATATTCAAAAATCGTCGCGCCCTAAGGACATATGGGGCCCATACAAGGCATACATTGAATGGGAACGCCAGAAATCTGCCTCTCGAGTAGAAAGTTGAACAGTCCCGGAGGGGGTGGGATGATGAAACATGACTTCTAACATGCTCATGCCTCATTATCTGATCCGCTTGAAATCTATTCTTCATTTACCCTGTTGGGGATCCCTACATAACTGATAGTTTTTAGACAAGGTCTAGATATGGATGGTCCCTGCAATTTTGAGGGATGGGACGGGCGGACCGGGGAGGCTGACACGAAAAAAATGTGTTACTATAAACGTCATAACTGCCGTTGTGCCTGAGCTTCATTTTATAATACTGCATGTATGTGACGATTGCTTTGTGATATGATACCTAACAGTGTACCACTCTGAATATTTTTTGTTTATTAATGTATAAGAACATTTTGAAAATAAAGATTTAAAATAAAACAAAAATCAATAATTCTGTCCAATGAAAATACCAATTTAATCAATAAAACCATCAAGTCAAAATGAGAAAATTTCACCAACAGTCAAAACCCTTACTATTTTTTCAACACTTGAAAAAAAATACCTTCTAGCACATTGACAACATTTCACAACCCTATTGATACTCACACTACTCCAGCAATCGCCGTCTTGCTTTACCTTCCAGTACTGCTTTGCCAGTCTTCAAATTCTGAGCATTGGAATCCGGAATCAGGACATTTTCTTTTTGAGAATCTGCAAATTTATCAAACTTGGGCAATTATATTGTAGCGCTATTTAGACATTAGACTAAACTATGCTCCTTTTGGTGATGGTGTTAACCTTACCTCTGCTCCCAGAAACTGATCCAGCGGTAATTGCGCGGTAATTTCTCAATGCAAAACCTCATTTACCTCTTGTTTACCGCTTTAAGTTGATGGACCTTGGCCACCATGTATCATCATCGGGAGACTTTACATAAACATGAACAATCAAATGCAATTGAATACTTGAGGCAATAATGAGAGTTGTGAGTAGTTTTAAAGGGTTTTATTTTCCAGTCAAAAATCAAGGTTCTCTGATTCTTTATTCTTTAATCAAATTTCAATCAGGTTACAGAATTGAAAAATAGAAACAATAGAATTAATACAGAACATATTATAGATTGCATATAAAGCACTTCATAAAGGAAGGGAAACCCTGTTTCTATGTCAGTCAGAAAACTCTTAAAGAGTTTTTAGGAAATATAATTTAAGAGTGAGTTTTGCAAGGCTAATCAATAATTAATAATAAGCAAAAATCTCCCATAAAGAGAAATAAATGCATAAGACAAATAAATCCTTAAAGCCAGTTAGTCAAAGCATAAAACTTAAAGTTTTAGCATCCAAAACTGCCCAGCTCTATCAGCTAGTCCTCTCTGTCCTCACCCTCCCTTCACAAGACTTTAAAAAAAAACTGTGATCTGCCTCGAGTCCTGCTAAACAAAAAACATAATGAGCAAGGCTGCTCCTCCCAGCTTAGCAACCCATATTTCAAGCAAAAATTCATGTTGTGGTCTTCGTAGCTTTTCCAATAGGATCTTCAGATCACATCGACATCCCATGGGCTGACTGGTCACATCATCAATCAGGGGAATTATTGTATCACATTTGAGTCTTGTACTAAATGACTCTGCAACAAAATTATTAATCATGCTGAAACAGATAATACATATCATAAGAAAAATGTGTGCTTTGCACTTTTCACTCCATATTATTAAATGAAGTAAGCTTTTTTTTTTTTTAAACAAACCTGTAACTGATAAAAGTTTGCAATATACCTTCATGAAGAGACGGAATCAGAGGCATAAATTATAACAAAGGTCTTTCATGGAGAGGAGACGGGAGGAAACAGAGAGCAAACATTCCTTTCTTATCTCCAAGGCTAGAGCCGACCCAAGCATATTCAGCCTTTCTGCACTGTGAAATGGGTGTTAATTCAGCACAAATATATATGCTGCTTTGAAAGATGAAACACATTTCTAAATTAAATGTACATTCTATAGTGAGGTTATATCTAGAATAATCACAATTAAACAACCATGATTAATTAATTGAGCATGGTTATACATGAAAGCAGTTTAGACTGAAAGCATTTTTTACCAAGCCTCATTCATGTGTCATCATGTGTCATGTGTTTTCACTTGCAACAGAATTCTGCGTGCCGTTATTGAAATGCAGTCTGTCTGAAACTTAAAACAGAAAAATGCCTAAATCTAGGTGAAATCTGAGCTACATCAACTACAGGAGTGGTTCCCATCAGTGTGAATATCGAGCTCGAAACCCCTAAGAAGAATAGGGTAAGTAGATGCACTAGACGTGCATGCTGACTGCTTTTTTTCGCATGAGCGATGACACATTGATAACCCTGATACAGATTGCACATTTTAATATTACAATATTGTTTCCTGATCCACAGGTAAAACATAAACTACAAGACTGTTAGAGGTAAGACCTATTCTTGCCTGCATGTATGCATGAGGATGTAGAAAGACTTTAGGGGTATCTGTGCTGCCGTAATGAAGGCCCTCAACCCTATTTTGGGTTCATAAAGTGGTCGAAACATGTCGGCAAATTATTCCAATGAAGATCAAGAGGGGATAAGCTGCTGTACCTTTCTCTGTGTTCCTGTTTGGCTTTGGAGGGTGTACAGCAGAATGTAACCTCTATCTCTCTTTCTTGTGTGATACAGAAATATTATCCCTCCGTCAATGTCACTGTGGAAACTCCCCGACTGTTCCGCAATCTCTACCCTAGGGGTTTGGAGGTTTCTCCCCAGTGTTGATCTATCAACCACTAAAGGAGCCACATGGTCACGCTTCTGAGATGAAAATTCCAAAAATGAGCATCTCACTGGAGGAATGTCCACCAAAGAAAGAGTACATTGTCAGAGCCCACATACAGAAATTCACACAATGTGCTGGGTGGTGGTTTTCAGTATTTTAGGATAATTAGTCACAACTTTTTGTGTGACAGTCTGCTTCCCTCTGTGCTGAATATTTTCATTGGAGGCAGAATCCCTATAAATGGTGGGGATCAGGCGGCAGTATTTCAGACATCAACATAACTCTAAATATCATGGTTAAACCAGCACGTAAACAAATAATGAATACTTCATATTGTGACTATCCTTCCCTTATTGTTTCATAAGGCTGTGGGTCCAAAGGTAACTTTGTTCACAAGGTCACACCTCTGACACCAAACCAACCATGAGCACTTGTGAGTCAGATGGGATCTCTTTTGCCCAAGGTTTTGTTGCATTTCTTAGTCAATTTTGTTTTTTAGGATTTACTTTCAGTGAGATCCGTTTGACCATTAGCTCAAATTGAGCTCATTGGTTTGATTACCCATGGTTAACTTCATTTTTTCTTTCTTTTTTAAGAACTTTATTTTGGCCTAGCATTTTTTATTTATATAACTGTAGTTCCCATGTAAGATGTTGATACCTGCTACCCAAAGTCCCCTCCACACACCTTAAGCCAACACTCCTCCACACCACATCTTGTGCTAGGCCCATGTGAATACAAGTTGAGACAAGGGTAGGTTTATGCAGTCTTAGGTCTGCTGGAGGGAACCACTCTTAATGCTGTTAGAGTGTAGACAGTGCATGATTTGTGCCCGTGGTTGTAGGTGGGGCACCAAAAATCATTTTTTGTATTATTGGCAACCAGGACGTATTTATAGACTTTGATTTACAGCCAGGGAGAACACCTTGTCTCACTTTTCTTTCTCTCTCTCATTTCCCATTTCAACTCTCCTATCCTTCCATCTCCTCAGTATCCCTACCATTCATGTTATTAGACCTGTCAGCCTTAGGGTGGTGTTCCCCCAAACTCTTTGCCTTCCTCCTCCTTTTTTGCTGAACTAAGTACCCTGAGCACTTTTCCGCTGCTAATCAATGCTAAAGTGCATGTGCTCACTCCTTAACACATGCTAATATCAGTGTATTCTCAGTTGGCATAATTAAGACAGATTTTGTGATTTCTTCCCTAGAAGATATCTCTACCCAAGATATCTGTGCCACCATGAATTCTATTATAAAAAGGGAAAGCTCCTGGACCAAATGGGTTCCCCATTGAGTTTTATCTACATTTCTCTAAACATTTAATTCCCAAAGTGTATCAATTATTTTCATATTGTATCAAAACTAATTCAGCTGTCTTATTCTCAAAGATGGCAAAAATCATAAATTATGCAAACATTACAGGCCAATTTCTTTGGTTAATTCTGATTTTCTTTTACATGCACTTACCTGGTTCAGCTTTGGACTTAATTTCATCAAATTGGTCTAACTTTTATACTCATCCCCAAAGCCCATAGATTTGCTAATAGATCAATTTCCTCATCCTTTTCTTTGTAAATGGGAGTTCCCCAGAAGTGTCCCCTCTCTCCTCTACTTTATATTTTGGCTCTAGAAACCTTTTTAACCAAAATCCGACAAAATACTATGGATTCCACTTTGGCAACAAACAGATTAAATTCTCTGTATCTGCTGACGGCCTATTTTATTTGTGTCACACCCTCCATGCCAACGTTTCTTATGTAAGTTAGTACTTTTGCTTCCCAATCGGGCTATTAATTTAATTCCGATAAATGTGAGATTCTTCTGCTCAATCAATTGTGTTTTCTTTTTAGGCAAGATTATATTTTCTGTAAATTTACTTGGAACTCAAATAAAATTAAATATCTCAGTCTCTGGTTTACAGATTCAGTTAGGGACACTGTTTCTTTAAATATGAACACTACCATTATGACATGAACAGTACTAATTTCCAGATGGCACCCCTTATTTTTGTCATAGTGGGGAAGATTAGGTTCAATCAAGATGATGTTAATTCCTATTGTTCTTTTTCATTTTCCTCATTCCTATTAACATCCAATCATTTTATTTTAAAAATATACTGTCAATTTTATCTTTATTTTTATGGTATAACAAAAAATCCTGTATATCACTTAAAAATGAAAACGTAATATATAACACGGAGGGGTAAATTTCCCTGATTTCCAATCATATAATTTTGCTTTCTTTTGGAAACAAACTTCGCCTATCAGACAATGACCTTAGGTTTTGGCACTTATGGGTAGAAATGGATCACTCTCATATTCACCCTTATTCCTTTTGAGAAGTTTTTATCCTTTACACAGACATGTGTTTCTATGTCTCTTCCTATTCTTAAGAATGCATGTAGCCTTTTGTAGCCAAATATATATATCCTACCTCTCGAAAAGAGAATCATTTGTTAATTCAACAATACGGTACAATAAATGTATTAACATCAAAACAAACAAGTTTTGGGAACTCATGGATAGAAAAAGGTTTGCTCTGGGTACATCAACTTAGTCACAAAGATTCCTTTCTTTCCTTTCAATATTTTCAATTACTTTTTAAACAACCATCTTCTTATAACAAAAAAAAACCCTGATACAGATTGCACATTTTAATATTACAATATTGTTTCCTGATCCACAGGTAAAACATAAACTACAAGACTGTTAGAGGTAAGACCTATTCTTGCCTGCATGTATGCATGAGGATGTAGAAAGACTTTAGGGGTATCTGTGCTGCCGTAATGAAGGCCCTCAACCCTATTTTGGGTTCATAAAGTGGTCGAAACATGTCGGCAAATTATTCCAATGAAGATCAAGAGGGGATAAGCTGCTGTACCTTTCTCTGTGTTCCTGTTTGGCTTTGGAGGGTGTACAGCAGAATGTAACCTCTATCTCTCTTTCTTGTGTGATACAGAAATATTATCCCTCCGTCAATGTCACTGTGGAAACTCCCCGACTGTTCCGCAATCTCTACCCTAGGGGTTTGGAGGTTTCTCCCCAGTGTTGATCTATCAACCACTAAAGGAGCCACATGGTCACGCTTCTGAGATGAAAATTCCAAAAATGAGCATCTCACTGGAGGAATGTCCACCAAAGAAAGAGTACATTGTCAGAGCCCACATACAGAAATTCACACAATGTGCTGGGTGGTGGTTTTCAGTATTTTAGGATAATTAGTCACAACTTTTTGTGTGACAGTCTGCTTCCCTCTGTGCTGAATATTTTCATTGGAGGCAGAATCCCTATAAATGGTGGGGATCAGGCGGCAGTATTTCAGACATCAACATAACTCTAAATATCATGGTTAAACCAGCACGTAAACAAATAATGAATACTTCATATTGTGACTATCCTTCCCTTATTGTTTCATAAGGCTGTGGGTCCAAAGGTAACTTTGTTCACAAGGTCACACCTCTGACACCAAACCAACCATGAGCACTTGTGAGTCAGATGGGATCTCTTTTGCCCAAGGTTTTGTTGCATTTCTTAGTCAATTTTGTTTTTTAGGATTTACTTTCAGTGAGATCCGTTTGACCATTAGCTCAAATTGAGCTCATTGGTTTGATTACCCATGGTTAACTTCATTTTTTCTTTCTTTTTTAAGAACTTTATTTTGGCCTAGCATTTTTTATTTATATAACTGTAGTTCCCATGTAAGATGTTGATACCTGCTACCCAAAGTCCCCTCCACACACCTTAAGCCAACACTCCTCCACACCACATCTTGTGCTAGGCCCATGTGAATACAAGTTGAGACAAGGGTAGGTTTATGCAGTCTTAGGTCTGCTGGAGGGAACCACTCTTAATGCTGTTAGAGTGTAGACAGTGCATGATTTGTGCCCGTGGTTGTAGGTGGGGCACCAAAAATCATTTTTTGTATTATTGGCAACCAGGACGTATTTATAGACTTTGATTTACAGCCAGGGAGAACACCTTGTCTCACTTTTCTTTCTCTCTCTCATTTCCCATTTCAACTCTCCTATCCTTCCATCTCCTCAGTATCCCTACCATTCATGTTATTAGACCTGTCAGCCTTAGGGTGGTGTTCCCCCAAACTCTTTGCCTTCCTCCTCCTTTTTTGCTGAACTAAGTACCCTGAGCACTTTTCCGCTGCTAATCAATGCTAAAGTGCATGTGCTCACTCCTTAACACATGCTAATATCAGTGTATTCTCAGTTGGCATAATTAAGACAGATTTTGTGATTTCTTCCCTAGAAGATATCTCTACCCAAGATATCTGTGCCACCATGAATTCTATTATAAAAAGGGAAAGCTCCTGGACCAAATGGGTTCCCCATTGAGTTTTATCTACATTTCTCTAAACATTTAATTCCCAAAGTGTATCTTTAATTTTTGCTATTTCGCAATCATACCACAATTTAAACATCAACAATTCCTCCAAAACTAATCATTCTCAAATCTCAAATCTACTACTGTTAACTCCTACAGCATCTCATATTTATAGTATTATTAGCTGTCCTCCTAACATCTGGTAATAGACCGAAGTTCAGCTACAATGGGAAAAAGGTTTCCAAACCTCTTTCTCTATTCGTTTATGGAATAAAAGTTGGTTTATGATATGTATGCCTTCCTTCACCTTAATGTAGGCCTTGTCAGGTTGCTTTTTCTGATCTGATACCTATTTGATTTGAATGTCCATACACATATTAATTTAGCTTAAAAGTATGGAAGCAGATTAATTCTATATTTAACAACAGTGCACAGTTTTCCTACACAAAGTTCTTTAGACTTGTTACTAGCAGTTGCCTTTCAATAGATAATTAAAAATTGGAAATATTCTACAAACATTTCATTTCAAGCCTGGTAGACAAGCATCTGTAATAATCACAGCCTTGATAGAGCATATGTTATCCCACTTGCCCTTGCTATCAAACGTGGTATTGTTTGGTCATCAGTGAGTATTATTCTGGACTCTTATCTGTCAACAATCACCAACCACTAATCGAAGAAGTCACAAAACCTCATTGACATATATAATACATTACATATATTTTCATAACTCTATTGACACTGTTTTATTGTTACATTTGTCTACTATCCACTACAATTTTATCATCTCAGTTCAATAAAAACATATTCTACTATTTATTATTTAGCTGTTTATAACTATAATGTATACTTATATTACTTACTTTTCCTCCCTGTTCTTTTTTCCTACTTTCCTTTTCTTTATGTTTTTCATTCAATTGACAATTATAGACACGTTATACTATGACTTGTATTTTTTGGGTTACCAAATTGATTACCAGTGCTAAAGTGTGTGTGCTCGCATCTTAAAACATGGTAATATTGGTTTAGCCCCAATTGGCATATTTAATTTACGTAAAAGTCCCTAACGATATTGTACTATATGGACCCAAGGCCTGTAAATTAAATGCTACTAGTGGGCCTGCAGCGCTTGTTGTGTCACCCACTTAAGTAGCCTTTAAAACTTGTCTCATTGCAGCCTGTGTGTACAGTTGTAAACTGCCATTTCGACCAGGTAAAATCAAACTTTTGCCAGGCCTAAACCTTCCTTTTTAATACAAATAATCACCCCAAGGGTAGGCCCTTAATAGCCCACAGGCAGGGTGCAATGTATTTAAAAAGTAGGACATGTACCTTAAAGCTATACGTGACCTGATACTTAAAAACTCTTATTAGTTTTTCACTACTGCAAGGCCTACCTCTCCAATAGGATAACATTGGGGTCACCTTATTACTTTTAATAAGGATTACTTCCAAATGGGAACAGATAAGCAGTTCATATATGGTGTCTTTGAATTGTAATGAAAAGTCTGCTTTTATGTGAAAGTATGACTTCAAATTACAATTTTGAAAATGCCACTGTTAGAAAGTTGCCATTTTCCTACCTGTGTCATTTATTATGACATATGCCACCGTGGCAATGAAGGGAAAAAAAATTCAATTTGAGGAGACACTGCAATAAACCGAGGAAACTTCCTGCAACTTCAAGATGAGCTTATTATACACCCACCAGGCAGTCTGCACCAGCAGCCGGACAGTACAGCTGACACTCATGTACTGAGGCCAAAGCGTTCCGATTCTGACATGGTTAGCATTCTTTAAAGAGAACAATTAATTAAAGGGCAAGTTACAACACATCTTCCCTTTATAATGCAAATGAAAAGAAGAAGAAGAAAAGAAGGAAACAAAACGTGAGGGCAGATTGGCGGCAAAGTGAACAGAAAATCTAATGATGAAGCGAATGCAAGGACACATGAACAAATAAAACATGAGGTACAATTTTACTTAAGAACATAATCCTGGAGGCGTGGAGGTAGCCTTCTGGATCTAACAGAGCACCCAGGAGGATTAGCTTGAACCTCACCATCTCATCTCCGGGAATGCGCAGGACTACTCTGGTAGTGTCTGGCCAGGGGTTGTAAACCCACACGACCATCCCCACTCCCACATTTAGAAAGGCGGGACATGCTCCAAATTTCCCCACCAGTGAACATGACAACATTTTTCATAATTTTGATGATGCGATGGGACCCAAAAATTTGGTCTCACCTTTGGGAGACCACACAGCCTTTTTCACAAAAACAAGATCACCCACCTTTCAGTCACACTTGCGCACACCCATTTTGGTATCAAACCTTTGTTTGAAACCCTCCTGATACTTCCTGACTCTCCAATCATTCACAGAGTTGTTCCTGTCTTTAACACTCAGCCACACGGGGTTGAGCTTGGAACCAGCTGTCCTGCCCCTTAGTTTTTTAAATGGGGAGCAACCAGTAATACTGTTGGGAGTGTTCCTGTGAGCCCATATTTTTTCTCTAAGGACACCTTTAAGGGGGGAACGAGTGTTGAGAGCAGTTTTAGCACACGCTCTCACAAGCCTTTTCATGCTCTCTACCAGGTCATTAGCTTGTTGTGAGTAAAGGGCTGTACGATGGTGGGTGATGGACAGGTCTTTTAAAACATCAGTCATCTCCTGAGAGATAAACTGCACCCCGTTGTCGGAGACTAAAACGTCAGGTACTCCCTCAGAGGGGAATACATCCTTCAAGAATTCAATAATGTTTTTAGAAATAACAGAACTCATGCAGCAAGCGGATATCCATTTGGAAGTGTAGTCAACAAGGACAACAACCAATCTTTCCGTGGGGGCCAAAACTTCAAAAGGTCCAACTATGTCGATGGCAAGTTTGGACCAGGGTTGTTCAGGAAGATCCACAGGAGATAGCGGTTACGTGCTGACTTTCCTGGACATGTCATTGGTGGCACAAATAGTGCAATCCTTGACAACCTCCTCAACATGTTTGTCAACCTCTGGCTACCTGTAGGAATCCCTGAATCTTGCCTTGGTCAAACTGCGTCCCAGATGGCCCACGTGTGCCAGATTGATAATTTGCTCTCTCAGGGGGCGAGAGGGAACTAATCTGTCTAAGATTTGGCTACACTAGGACCACAGAAAGAGCAGGCCTCCCATTAACAACAAGCTCCATTAATGGTTCCCTGGAGTCATCACATTCAGCACCGACTTCCCATTCTACTCTGTTGAGAGCACATTCCCTCACCCTAGACATGGCACAGTCAGAGGAGTTTGGTACATTTTCTTTAGTGGCATCCTAGAAAGAAAATCTGCCGGGATATTTCTGAGACCGGGGAGGTACTCAATTGTAAAGTTATACTCCCAGAGTCCCTTAATCCATCTTTTGATCCTGGGAGTAGTGCTCTCACCATTCCTGCATGCAAACGTGTACCAGGGGCTTGTGGTCAGTTTGGACCATAAATGGCAAACCCCACAAATAAAACCTGAAATGGTTGATGACTCACGACCAAGCTAACACCTCACGCTCAATAACTGAATAGCGCTCTTCAGCTCCCTTCAGCGACCGCGAGGCAAAACCAATAACCTTTTCTTTAACATCAATCATCTGGGACAGGACGGCACCCAATCCCCGTAAACTGGCATCGGTGGTGAGGATAGTCTTCTTAAGTACATCAAAATGGCCTAGTGTAGGCATGAGTGCAATCTCACCTTTGAACTTCCTGAAAGCAATTTCACAGTCTTCAGACCACTTGAAATCAACCCCCTTTTTTAGTAGTACCCTTAAAGGTTGCACCACACAGGCAAAATTGCAAATGAACTTCGAGTAATACTCGGATAACCCAAGGAAAGACCTTACTTGGTCCTTGTTTGTGGGAGTTGGAGCTTGTAAGATTGCTTCTGCAAGGTCAATTTTGGGACTGATACCCTCGCTTGAAATAGAGTGTCCCAGATAAGATATAGAACTGACTCTGAATTTACATTTCTCTCTCTTGAGAGCCCACGTTCTTGGAGCCTGGATAACACCTTGAACAACACTTTGTCATGTTTGTCTCTATTCTGTCCAAAGACCAGTATGTCATCTTGGAAGAATAGGATGGAGTCAATCCCTGATAGTACATCTTTCATAATTTTTTTAAAACAAGCAGCAGCACTCGCTAGCCCAAAAGGCATCCTGACAAACCTATAAGCACCCACAGGTGTTACAAATGAGATCAGAGCCTAAGAGTCTTCATGCAACATGAACTGATGGTAGGCTGTCAACAAGTCCATAACACTGAAAAGGCAGGCACCTCCTAACTTCGCCAGGGCTTCATTGATGTTGGGTAATGGTTGCCTGTCGACCCAAATACAGGAATTTAGGCTTCTCAAGTCTACACACATCCGAATTTTTGTGCCTTTGTCTTTTGGGGCTAAAACAATGGGGGCCAGCCACTCTGAAGATTCAATCTCCTCAATGACACCCAAATGGAGCAATCTATTCAATTCCTCTTGGAGTGGCTTTAACATGAGATTTGGGACCTTCCTCACTTCATGTACAACAGGAGTTGCACTGTTCTTAAAAATTATCTTGTGCTTGAAACCTCTAAGGAGTCCTAAATTTTCACTGAAAACTCCATGGTACTTCTCTGTAATATCCTGATGATCGCCATGGGGTATTAACAACATCACTTGATTGGGAGCATTCGGATCCAAAATGATCCCAAGATCTCGTTGATGTCGCCAGCCTAAGAGATTGTCTCCACGCCTAGCAATATAGACCTTGCCAACAGTCTCACTGTCTCTGAACATGATGGTTTGGATGGAAAATCCAACCAGGTCAATACTCTGTCCACTATAACCCACCAGGTTGATGTCGGGAGGTAAAAGTTTAACTTCCTTGAAAGCGGGAGTGGCATCCCAAAATTTGTCACTGAGTAAAGTGTATGGCGAACCAGAATCGGCAAGAACAGGAACTATCACTTCACCAACAGTTATGTCGCATTTTGGCATAGAGAGATTACCAGTTTCAACAACTTTAACATCATGTACCGATTTGTCCATAGTTTGCTGTGATAATTCATTGTCGTCAATCATGCTTACTTTTGCATTCTTGCACATGCGGGCATAATGTCCCTTTTCTACGATTGGTAGACCTGGCAAAGCAAAGTTGGGCCCATGGTTCAGACTTCCACATCTTGGGCATTTTGTCTTGCCATCTCTGTTCCAAGTGGAATTGAACTTTGGTTTGTCGGCCTTATTGGATCCTTTTTTCTAATTTTGCAATGGGCTTGGACACAGTGGCAATTGCAACCTCTGAAAAAGGATTGTCTGGGTCACTTCGTATCGTTTTGGTGCATACATCTGTGGTTACATTATTAGTATGCATTTCCTTCACCCAGTGGGAAGTGTACTTTCCACAATGGTGATTGCTTCTTTGAGGTTAGGATTCTTAGACAGTAGTTTCTCCTGGATCTTAGGGTCATTGGTGCATCGCACCAGTTGATCTCGGATGAGGGAATCAGATAACTGTTTGAATTCGCAAGTCTGTGCCAGAGATTTTAATGCAGCCACATAGTTGCTGACCCTTTCTCCCTTAGCTTGCGTGCGCATGAAGAATTTGTGCCGCTCCATTACGACATTGAGTCGTGGCCCAAAGTGTGTTTGTAAAAGCAATACACTCATTTCATACACATCACTGGGTTCACCTGCTTCTCTGCCTATCGGTATGGGATCTAGGCTATCATAGATGTTCCTTCCTTCAATGCCGAGGTTGTGGAGTAACACAGCTTGCTTCCTAGCTGCAGAGAATCATTCTCTATCAATGGCTATGAGGTAGGAGTCGAAGAGAGGCTTCAATTTTTTCCATGGTAGAATTGGTTCGCCAAGTTCACATAAAAACTGAGGTGGATGACTCATACCGCTGGATGTTGACATCCTGAAAGAAAAGTAACTTAACTAACCAACAAAATAAGCTAATATAACAATTTAAAATACGAGTTTAAAATAATAAAGCAAAACAACAGGCTAACATAAATACTTTGAGTGCTTCTCTTCTTCCTTCAAGTTTTTCACAAAGATGAAACAGGTAAAACCAGAAAAACAATGTAGCTGCTGGTAATAGGTAAAATAACCATAAATAACATTAAAAAAAAAATGAAGATAATAACTTATCTTAGTTGAAAGTCTTTTTGTTTAACCGCATGGAGCATTACTTTCTTCGTGGCACCTGTGTAAGTGTCACACAGTGCAGGCACTGCTTCCTTAATCCTCACGCTGGAAGGAAAATGTGGAAAACAAAGGCTGTTTCTGTAAGTCGCACGCTAGAAGAGAATGCGAAAAAACAAATGACCTATTGTACGATGCCACAGTGGAGAGTGTGCATTCTAATGTCTCAGTGGTTCACACACTCTAATTGAATGCGGAGGTGCGCATTCTGAGGTTGCCATTCCAGTCTTTCTTTGGAGTCAGCACGCCCATGTCTGTGCGTAAGGCTCATCAGCCACTGTTCCGTCACAGTGTTGGATCGAGAGGACACGCGCTTAGAAGGATGCAGGTGGCCTCGTGGTGAGTTATTATCTTTTGAAACTTCCTCTCAAGCGCTCAACGGTAGGCAGGCCAAATCGCATTCCTCTATGGCAAATATAGTCAATTCAGATAAAAATAAAATCCGATTCACACAGGCGTGCAAGGTTAGGCCCCAAATGTTCCGCAAGTCGCCTCCAAAGCCATACACAAATGCAGCGCTCGTAAATACAGAAGGCAAGGACAGACCAACTTTGTCTTTGGAAGTCAGAAAGAGGCTTGTTAGGCTGAAAAACTGAAAAAGCTGCCGCTCAAGTAAAAATCTACTCGAGCAGCAGAAAGGAAAGCAGCGCCTGCTTGCGCTGTGCATGGTGCCGTTCACGATGATTACACAGTGCGGACAAGCATCCGGCACTGAAAATCACTGTGAACTGCAGTTTTCTATCGCACTCCGCCGCTTGCGGAGCTCCACGTAGCGCGGCAGAGTTTTTTTTCGCATAGCGCAAATCCGCAACTGCGCCCAGGGTTAATTTTTAGTCCTTTATACTTTGTTGTGCTATTTAAATAGAACTTTTGACTATTGGCTACCAAGTTGTTTCCTATCGCTCGTAATAAGACGAATTCGGAGCCCTTCCTTAGTTTCTAGGAACTCCTTGGGAGCCTTGAGGGACTTTCTTAGTTTTTAGTCTCTCGAAGGCAGAGCTTAGGTTCAGCTGGATGCGTTACATTGGACGTGCCGGACTTAACTCCATTCCCGTCTCGGTCGCACAAACCGGTTAGGAGCATTTCGCCCCCAAGGTAGGCACCATTTAAACTTTTTCTCATTACCATCTGGCAAACATAGTCTACCTATCATAGCGGAGAGGGTGTGGACTCCATCTACTGCCCCGTCACTATTTGTTAGAGTTCATCAGTATTTTGGCGTCTCTCTCCAACCTGGGAGTAACCGGGGATGTTTCATAGTGAAAGCCAGCCAAACTAATTATATCTTCATTCCGGTCGTACAGACTGGTGAGGAGCTCTCTGCCTCCTGAGCTAGGCTCCACTCTACTGCCCGCACATCGACCTGCATTACAGCTCAGAGGTAATGGGTTGCTGTTATAGCTCCACCTTTCACCATTTAATCAACCCCGAGTGATCGCCATAAATCGGGCGTCTCGCTCTTTTCTGGGAACAACCACACTATCTGTTCATTGCCAGACTGCTCCTCCCAGGATATGTTTTAAAAATGTTTTGGAGCACACATATGATCAAATTACAGTTGTGAAACAAAATCAAGGAATAATCAATTGGGCTCTTCTTGTTCTTTTTCTTTTAATATCATCAGACTTCAATCCCTTATGCCAATGCGTTTCGCCGTGGTAAGGAAAACCACCGGCTTCCTCAGGGCTGGAAATAATACAAAATGCGCATTTACAATCACATTCTTCAGCGCTAATTGTTTAATGTTATAGAGCCCACATTTCCGACAACCTTGTGCACGAAAGTCTAGTCAAGCTTGCAACAAGTGCACCACATTAACATACAGGCTTACATTCAAGTAGAAAATTCTTTCTCATTCATTGATGTAACATATCTTATGATCAGTCTACAGTATTGTATACCATTTACATACAGTGATTGATACATTTCCCTATTGTGATTTGTTGTGTAATTGTGACCATATTCCTAAAACTCCTCACTGAGACCACAGTGTACTTATATTTATACAACTCATGTGAAGAAAATAAATAAATATAAAACCACTTCAATAGACGCAGGTACCTTAAGGCTTCTAGTGTTCAATTCCTATCGAGCCAAATAGAATAAGAAATCTCTTATTATATAGAACACGCAAGGCGAAGGTCCAACCATGCATAAGTTTTGCTCAGTAACCAAAATATTTCCAATATAGATTCCTACCTCATTAATGGTAGATCACCACCATAAGTTCCTCATCTTCCTCTTTATATTTCAAGTGCGCGTTGCAATCTCTATTTGTCCCAATCTAAACAAATACATAATGTTCATATCAGTACATTCTGTTATATCTTGTACTGACTTTGTTGATATCATAGCCCATAGTGCTACCTTACTCTTTCCTTCCGATATTAAGCTCTGGCGTGGTGTAATCCCAAAATTAGCTCTATCAGTCTATCGTCTGCCAAATGTTCCGCTTTATTTGCACAAAATCTGAAAAACAATTTATATAAGATCGAGTCTTAATATATGACCAAGTCTATTATCATTCATAATTAACATTACATTCATTAGGTTGCCGGTATCCCTACCCATTATATTCACGTCTCATCCGAGATCAATCACACTGCCGCCTGTCTCGTTTTCCAGTCGTCACCCCCGTTTCCTGACCAAGGATAAATATCAGAGTTCAAGTCTCCCCCGGTTCCAACGTAGTCTTTAGTTACAAAATAGATCCACAATCAGCGATTATAGTCTCCCTTACCTAGTTCATGCAAGCATAGACACCCGAGTACAGGCGACGATTCTCTTGCTTCCGGCTTGGCGGTTAAGGGATTCGTTCATTGAAATTGAAAACGGACTCCGCCAGTTCCCGGTTATTTGGCCGCCATCTTAGCATGGTTAAACATCGCTCCATTGTGACGAGCTTCATGTGTTTATTTTACCCTTATAATCTTTTGCCCTTACTATTTTGGTATCATCTCGTGTGAGTATAAACAATATATGCATGAGACCTACTCTTCATCAATTCTCTTACAATATACATTGCCCCATAATTTAATTTGATACGACCGTTTCTTATCTATCTTCTATCTTACCACGACAATCCACCTCATATATTCTGACATATTTCTAGTAACGTCTCAATGTCAGAGAGATACAAGCTCTTGTTTATAAAGGGAGCTGAGCGAGGAACTCCACTACTCAGCTTCAGGTCCTAACTCAACTTGATGTATCTCCTTACATAATAGAACCCAGGCATCTATTATAGTTTTTAGATAGCCCCTGCCCCGCTTGTGCTATGCAAGTACATGTACTCTTTTCCATTCCAAACTCATTATGGTATTACCCAATTTAAACGCAAATGGAAATATAGAGTCCTCAGGATCACTGCTTATTCTGCTAGATTATACAATTCAACACCCAATGTATTCATTAGGTATTCTTATTTTCACAGGTCCCCCAGAAAATATTGTAATTCCTGATCAAAATTCAGGCCGTCCTCTACGGCCCTCAAACGCATAATCCACCTTGCCTCGTGCCTCCTTAGCTTCAGTTCTCTATTTCCACCTTGTGGGTCCACTTTCACATGCTCAATCCCATAGAATCTAAACCTTTTACTCTGATCTTATGTACGTGCTCCACAATCGGGTACCTTATGTCGTTGTTTTTGATGGCTTGATGTTCACTCGTACGTTCCTTCAACATACGTATTGTGCTTCCCACATAGATTTTAGTACATTTACATTCAATTACATAAATAACATACTTGGTACTGCAAGTTATGTTCGTCATAATATCATACATTGTACCATTGTTAATCTGAAAGTGTTTAGTTTTGTCCTTGGCACACCTGCACATCCCACAATGTCCACGCTTAAAGTAACCTTTTGAATACTGGTCCAACTAGGTTTCTGGTTGTGCCTGCTGTGGGTAACTCGGGCTTAACAATGTTCCCAGGGTTCTACCCCTACGGAACGTAATTTATGGCCGCTCCCCAATGTGTCTCTCCAAAGTTTTATCCATTTGTATTATATGCCAGTGCCTGCTCATGCTTTTCAGTAAAATATTCCCAAATGGTGTGTAATCTGTAATTATCCTAATCGGTTGTTCAAACTCTGTGTTAACCTTAATTGGTCTCAAAGTGGTTATGTGTTTGGTCCTCAGTGCCCTGTCCTTTGCCTTATGTATATCCTGTTCACAGTAACCTCTTCAAAGGAATCTTTTCTCCATATCATTTATGCATTCTTTAAACTGCACCTCCTCACTACAGTTCCTTCTTGCCCATATCATTTCCCCAAATGGGATAGCTTTCACCTGGTGGCGCGGGTGAGCACTTTTTGCATGCAAAATTGTATTACATGAAGTTGGTTTGCGATACATTTTACTTTGAATACAGTTATCCTTTACACACAGTTCCACATCTAAAAATATTATCTTCGTTGGACTGTGATTTGTGGTGAATCTGATATTCATATCATTACCATTCAGACACTCATAAAACTCCTGTAATACTGTCTCTGTTCCTGTCCATATCATGAGGCAGTCATCGATGAACCTTCCCCAGTACAGGATATGGTCATTCCAACGACTCCCCCCTGGGCCCCAGAAAAACACCTCCTCCAACCAACCCATAAATATATTGGCATAGGCCGGTGCAAACCTGGAGCCCAAGGCTACACCCTGTGTCTGTTTATACCAATCTCCCTTAAGTAAGAAGAAATTGTTAGACAATATTAGCTCCGTCATAGCTAATAGCATTCGTGTGTGTTCCCAGTGGCTCGCTGGTCTCTTAGACAAAAATGATTAAGTGCCTTTAATCCCAGTTCATTCTTAATGCTCGTATATAACGAGACCACATCGAGAGTCACCAGTATCATCCCTGAGTCCCATCTAATGTCTCCCAAAATGTTCAGAATATGGCGAGTGTCCTTGATATATGAGGGCAGGTTGATCATTATTGGCTGCAAAAATACATCCACAAATTGTGACATATGTTCAGTTGGTCCCCCAATGCCCGACACAATCGGCCCCCCTGGTGGAAAAGGAAGGTTTTTATGAATTTTTGGCAACGTGTACAAACAAGGGTACCTTGGACGATTTACCTTCAGAAACATATACTCATCGTCATCCAAAAGACCACTTCCATGCCATAATTTTAGACAGTCATTAATAGTATTTGTCAGAGTAAACATAGGGTTCTGAGCAACTTTCTCATAACAGCGTGTATCACTTAATTGAGAGTATATCTCCTGTTCGTAGTCGCTTTTGTTCATTACCACTATGTTCCCTCCCTTATCCACTTTCCGGATAATCAATTCAGTATTTCCCATTAGTGTTTTTAAAGCGCTTCTTTCATGCTGTGTCAGATTATCTTTTACAAAAAACCCTGGATGTGTCTTCTTGCTGCTATCATCCAAATCTGAAGTAACCAGTCTATGAAATATTTCTATTTTATTGCCACTGACCAGGTTGGGAGACCACCTGGACTTACTCTTAAGCCCACTCAAAATTGATAGGTCTGGTTTAATATCCAGATCTTCCAAAACTCTAGCCACCGTTACCGGATGCTCCTCTAGCTCTGTAATTGAGAGAAGGGTGACCGTGTCTTGAATGTCATTAATAGTTGATAAATTAGACATTGTACTGCATATTTGCATGGTAGTCGCTTTATTTTGCTTAGGGCTTAGCGCAAAAAACTTCTTCAGTTTAAGTCGTCTGATATACTTAAATAGATCTATCTTTGTGTCACATATATTGCCCCTTACATTTGGACAAAATCCCAAACCTTTTTTAAGCAAATCTTTCATATCCTCTGTAAGTGCTATGGTTGATAGATTCACCACTTTCATCTCTTTATCAGTTTCATCATCTATTCCTTCTTGTCCCAAGATCGTGTTTTCATTCCTGTCCGATCTCCTCCCGCTACCTCCCTTCTTTCTCCTTCTTGTTTTTTATGGGTCCAGAGCGTTTGGCCTGCTCTCGATTTCCTCTCTTTATTCTGTTTACCTCCTGTAAGTAGGAGGGGTTCCCTAAAGGGGGCAGTTTCCTCACTGCTGAGCCAGATGCCCCTTCCGTATCACTGCTACTCGTCGGGATGGTACTCAAGGAGGTGCTGCTAGAACTCTCAGTTAACGGTTCTTGTTGTTCTTTGCCTTTGTCTAGTTGCATGAGATAATCATACTTTTTGGAGAAAGTAAAAACCCTCCCACTATTGTAATCAATCTCATCGCGCTTCAGTTTATGAGCTTTTCTTTGTTTTATGTCGTTCTGGTGGTTGCCCAGAACTCCTTTTAGGATTTCATAGTTTTTGGCTGTAGGGTCGGGCAAGTTAAGAGCTGTAATTTCACCCTCTAGTTGTGTGATCTCAGTTTGTAGTTTTGCTACCTTCCTCTCTGCGTTCTCTATTAGGATCTCCATAAGTTTATGTGTGTGTTATTCTTTCTAGTGGAATCTTTTCTAGTGTACTCATTCTGTGTCCATTACTAATCAGGACTGCTTCAATACATGTTTTTCCTTTGACTTCAAACATACAGTATCACTTTCCTACATCAAGGTATAAACATACTGTCCTTTGGGCCTTTTTTAGTGTATTTTGTACTGTTGCTCATTGCTCCACCTTATCTCCTTGTATAACTGTGTTGATTCGGTTTGCAATTAGAGCATTAAACAGTCACTTGCTCCCTTCCTTAAGCATGTATAGTCAACTGTAGTTTATGTATATGTCTGACTTAACACTACAGTCAACCCTTTTTGCCCCCCTCCTAATATAGGGTTTGGAAGCCACATTGCGTGCGTGCGTGTGCCGAGGATAAGTTGACAGTAGCTCCCCCGACAACATGGGTAAGCATCACAATATTGCTATTTTGCAATAATTGAGTAGCCACTTTTAAAATTAAGATTATATACATGTGGCACGTGAATTAAGGAATGCGTGTGAAAATGTGTAAAAATGTTCTGTTTTAAACACTTTTCTCTCTAAAGGGACGATGCTGACCAGCAGATCCTCATAACTGGTTCAACAACCTACTAGCCGGCTGTATACTTTTATCCCACCTACCAGATTTGATATTGTGGCAAAATTCACTATTTCACATTCATTTTCACACTTCACTTGGTCCTGAAGAAGGCCACGTTACCTCTGTGGAGGGCATTTAGGCTGAAACATGTGGACCACCAAGAGACCATGACAGGTTGAATCTTCCTGCCATAGCCCACACTTTTTTTTTCATCCTGACCCCTGGATGTCTCATTAAAGTTGGTCTTCAGCAGACCAGGTAGTTAGTTTTAACTTCACCCTTACTATCTTTACACACTCCCTCCACGCCCAGCTCATCTGAAAGTTTTAGAATACCTCCCAACTACCTCAAAAAACATCCCTGAGCTCCTCCCTCACAGTGAGGGGGTTGTAGCCTGCACTGCAACTAGGTTCACAGTGCATGGAGATTCCCAATGATGAAGCATGCCACCCACGGGTGGGTGAGGGAAACTGTCCTTTAAAAAGGGACTCCCCCACACTTCGCCTTTTCAATTCAGACCCAGGGTTGCTTGTTTGTATTGACATATTTTTCTACCTAAACCATTAAGTGCCTGCAGGCTGTCTGTGGGTCACATGATTGGGTGTAGTTGGCAGTTGGTCTTTGTGTATTTCACCCAGACAGCCACACACAATGGAGAGCTTAGGTGTGTCTGGATGGTCAATCACTGCCCGTATGGGGGGAAGCAATTGACCCACTTACACCTGAATATGCTGTATCCTGCCTTCACACAAAGCATTGCATACCCTATACAGTTATTCTGGAGCCGGGGTGAAAAACGTGAGCACAAAGGGAATTCTCTAGAAGCTTCTCCCACTTTAAAGCAGGCCCCAGGTATAAATATTGGACCTCAGACACCACCTCTTCAGATCACTTCTTGACCTGTGGACTCTGCCAGAAACAGACTGCCCAGCTGTAAGGTCTGCCCTGCTGACCTACTAGCTGCCCAAGGACTGCTTTTGCTGCGCTAAGAATCTGCAGCTGTGAGCTGCCCTGTTGAAACCAGCCTGCCTGTGTGTCCCAGGACTCCAAGATTTCCAAGGGTCAGTCAGCTGACATCCTGTTCTCAAGCCACAGCGACACAACAGGCTTCACTTCACAACGCATCTTTGATGCAGGACCGCACATCACCTTCAGAGCTGTGCAAGGTTGTTTCAGCATGGCACATCTCAATGCCGACAACAAGCCCAGCGCCCTGCAGTTACGATGCAGGATCGCACATCGCCTCGGCAGCTCTACCAGTGCAACCCAGCGTGACGCATCTTGATGCCAACAACCAGCCCAGCTCGATGCAGCACAGTGCATTTTGACGCAAGTCCTTGTAAACCCCAGCAGCGTCACCAGCCCACAGTGAGGCACCTCAACCTCAGCACTGACGCATTGCTATGTAAGTCTTCATAAGCCCCAGAAGTTCCCTCCATGAGAGACCTTGCATCACATGCTCCCATAAACAACCCCTCACAGATAGACGACTGGCAAGAAGACTGACGATATTTGCTCAGGAGACCTTACCTTCTTTACACTACGGGGAATCCCAGTGATTATACATTAATCAAGAAGGATTTTTTCTGATTAGATCCAACTGCATCTATTTATCAATAACGAATCACTCCATTCTTGGAAATTCTTATCTCAGCCGAGGCTTTAACTTGGGTGAGTGATAGCACGCTACGGGGTATTCACAAGACGAAATATAACTATTCTCCATCGGAAGGCCTGCTCCATTGGTATTGATACCATGTCATATTTTAACCCCGATGAAGTCCTTTTACAGACGAAATGCGTTGGCTGGGCTGATGCATGTATTTCATTCTTCTAATTGTGAAAATAAAAGCAACATAACTGAATTCAAGAGCTATCAAGACTCCTGTCTACATATGTTTCATTAATGCCATGATTTAAAAGATTATATTGTACTTGACAATTGAATTGCTATACATATTAGTGTGCTCCTTGATACTATCTTTGCTATTAGAAGAGAGTTAGAAATGGGATTTCTGGTTGGCTAGGGCTTGCACCTAAGCCAGGCAAAAACCACCACTCTAGTCAGGGCAAGGGAGTTACACGCTGAAGATAACCCCTGCTCACCCCCTTGGTAGTTTGGCACAAGCAGTCAGTCTTATCCCAGAGGCAATGTGTAAAGCATTTGGGCAAAACACACACACAGCAGCAACACACTAGGCACACCACAAAAGAAACTCCACACAAGGTTAAAAAGAAAATAGCCTTTGTATTATCCAAAACACATTAGAATCATAATCACACATATACACTGTGCCAAATGGCACCAGGTAATAATTTACTGGGGATTATATACATGACAGGGCCAATCAGGCCACTGTCCGAACCATCACCATGCACAAGTAGTGAACTACTGCCAAAATAATGAACTCAGCATTATAACTAGCAACATAAACGCATTATGTCTGCATCACATTAGGCATAAACACATTATGCATAACTCACATTTAGGAGTGCACCGTAGTAACACTCCCCAGGTGAATACATCACCTTCAGCATAAACACAGTATGCAATTGCATTAGGCTTCACCATACAAATGACCCCAGGTCAACTGGCCTTCTATGGGGCTCTAATGCCCTCTATCCCAAATGTCAGGGCTCGCAATGATTGGACCTTCCAAGTGGGCCTCTGGCTGCCTTGGAAGGAAAAGCAATGTGCGTCATGCACTGGGGGGCGAGGTGTGCATTTCACCCCTTCCTTCTCCTGAAAAGAACTGCCCCACACGTTGCAGCTGCTCGCACTCTCGTGGTGCAGCTGGGAATCATTAGACACCACAGTCCCTTCTCAGCTCCCCTCTCCGGGGCTCTATGGGCCCAGAAAGAAATCAGCCCTGGCATCCACAATGCCCAATACTTCAGTTTCAGCCCCACTCATCGGGGCATCCTGCAGGAGGAACAATTGCCGCAACAGCAGGCACCAACAGTACCCTGTGGCCCCCACTCACCGGGGCTCTTCTGTGAAACCTCTGGTCTCCTTACTGGGGCCGTCGATCCCCGGGAGCTCGCCTCTCTGTCCAAGAGACTGGGGGAGGCGGGAATGAAGCTCGCAAGACTCCGGCTCCTATTGGCAGCACGCGGGGCTCCCACTGGCACACGGGGGCCCCGCTTTCCTCCGGACACGGTCTGCCTGATGGCCGCGTCTCGCTTGTCTTCCGCCTCTCCTCACTCCGGCCCGAGGCGGGGGAGGGCGGAAACGGAGCCCGCGAGGGTCCTGTCAGCTGGTTGTGCAGGCCCAGCCCACAGTCAGACACGGGCGCCTGAATTCTGTTTTTGCGGCGCTCTCGGCGGCTTTGCTCTGGTACGAAGATGCGGGGTAGGCTCCCGCTTCCATAGGAGCACAAAATGGGGTGGTAGGCTCCCACTTCACCCAAGCAGGCACCAACATGCGGGGTGGGCTCCCGCCACGACTCCAAGCACTGCAGGGAAATCCCTACATAGGGATTTCCTCAGGGCACTTGGCAGCCCAGCACTGCAGGCCACAAGCACTACACCTGGAATAAAGACATAGCGCTCACGAGGCGCTAAGCCCCCAAACATTTCAGGGCAAAGGCTGGTCCCAGGCAGCCAGCTCACAGGGCCGTCCAGCAGGGAGGGAGTCCCTTGGGGTGGTTCCTCCTGGGGCCCAGCAGCAGCAAGTATCCCCAAGCAGCACAAGGAAGCACAACCTTCATGGGGTCACAGCCCCAATATTAATACAGCATTTCTCTTTGTCTGCCCTGGAACAGGGCTTGGGGAAACAGTCTCAACTGGTTCTGGGGGGTGTTGAAGCACTCTGTTTATCAGGCTTCCACCCTCCTGTCAGATAGGGCTCAGTCCTCAGACATACCACAGGGGACGGAGCCAGCATTCACCTAGGCAAGCACAGATCTATTCCGTGTCAGGGGACTACTTCTCCCACTACTCCAAATGCAGATCTCATATTCAGCCTAGCGCTGACTCATCATGCCCTTCCTGGAGCCACACACCTCACCAGCCCCTGTCACTCCAGAGCCAGACATGCAATACACATCAGGCATGCAGACACATAGCACACAGAAATGCCAACTTCTAAAAAGTGCCATTTCTAAAATAGTAATAATAAATCTGCGCACACCATTGCGCAGCATTTATTATTACTATTCCAAACATACCAAACTTGACCACCCTGCTCCTCTCATATTAGGAATTACCACTGAAACACTTATCAGGGAATCCCCAATGCATTCCTATGGGAGGGCAGCCTCACAGCAGTGAGAAACCAAAATGGCTGTTTGTCACTACCAGGACATGTCACCCACTTAAGGTACATGTCCTACCTTTTACCTACAATACACCCTGCCCATAGGGCTAGGTAGGGCCTACCTTAGGGTGACTGACGTGCAGTAAAAGGGGGGTCACAGACGTGGCACTTATTTTAGGTGCCACGTCACAGCGGCAGTAACACTGCGCGCACAGGTCCTGCAATGGCAGAGGCCTGAGACCAGTTTTAAAGGCTACTTTGGTGGGTGGCGCAATCAGGGCTGCAAGCCCACCAATAGCATTTAATTTACTGGCCCTGAGTATCTGAGATATCACTTTACAAGGTACTGACAGGTAAATTAGATACGCCAAAACGGTGTAGACCAATCCTACCATGTTTACCACAGAGAGCACATGCACTTTACACTGGACAGCAGTGCTAAAGGGCCTAGAGTCCTAAAACCACCAACACCATGTCAGAAAAAAGACTAGGAGAAAGGCAAAAAGTTCAAGGATGACCCTTGAAAAAGGGCCAAGTCCAACAAAGAGAAATTAGTTTTCTCTGAAATTTGACAGCTCAATAGCGGGGTCAAGTCAAGTGTGAGCACCTTTGTGCTATTTTAGATTTTGAGGACTTATTTACTGTTGCAGTCCATATAGCCCATACTACTGCTCCGTTACCTTTCATAAACAACAACTGACTTTGCTATGCAGACAGGCCAGAGCAACTCAATGCAAGGACTTCGCATTGCTCTGCAACCAGGATTTAAGGTACTCCTTGCAGCGGGCCAAACTGGGCCCCTGCAGCCGGCACATGCTCCATCAGGGTCAGCCTGAAGTTGTGACTTTGTCCTGGCTTGACCCGACCAGATACCCACAGTTGCCACTTTGTGCTACGTGGCACTATATTAACTGAAATCTTTAGAATTGCATATCTCTGGTTCTGTAAGAGACTCTTCTCTATGCTGCTCAACTCTACAACATTCTATGCAACTCTGCTCAACATTACTGTATTCCACTATAAGAAATTGTACTGCACTCTATACCTCTACAGTCCACTCTACAACACTGTATTCCACTCTATAACTATAACATTAACTATAACTTAGCCTTCTCTATGCACGTCTTATACCCTTTCATATTAAATCACTTATAGTATGCTAAATGATAGCATTTTTAACAAGACTGATGACGTGGCTAATGAAATAATTTCTCACAACACTGTGCATGGTAGAGTGCCAAGTTAAAGTTAATGTAGAGTGGCTACCGAGTTCACTACACTGTATAGAGGTGCGAGAGTTATATGATGTTTCTGACAGGTCACAAGTTAAGATTGAAATGTATAACTATAACTTCAGAACTTCCAATGTTTGTGTAGTTTAAGTTGGGTTTGTATAGAACGAATAAAGTTTGCCTAATTATAACTGAGCTTTAACCTTTGTTTTTTTAATTAATTAAATATATATATATATATATATATATATATATATATATATATATATATATATATATATATATATATATATATATATATATATATATATATATATATATATATATATATACATATATATATATATCTTGGTTTCAAGCATTCACAAACTTCCAGCGTATAGCGAGAATGAACGCACAAACTCCTCTTCGTCGGTAAATAAAGTTATTTTATTGTATTTTAACTCCCTTCTGTCTGCCATGACGCGTTTCGGCCGGAAAACGGCCTTGATCACATGAGGCTGACTTTGCGAGAAGCGATTTTTAAAGTGATAGCCCCCATATCACATGATGGATAGACAGTGAAGACATACTATAATATACACTTTTTGTTCTCCTGCAAAAAAGAAGAAAGACCATATTCCATGTGTAACAGTAATATGAAGCATCGTAATACACTTGATGACAATGTTGTAAATCAAATGATTAACACACATCCTATAAAAATATATAAACATGATATAGTTAAAGCCTGAATGCTAACTGTTTAATAAATTTGGGAAGCCCTGTATGTTTCAATAGGCAGCGCATAATGAAAGAGCGGGCCAAATTGATATTTACTGCATGAATGCAATGTTACTTATACAAAAAGGCCACCGATCTAAGTGCAAAATGCGCGAATAGTGCTCAGGAAATATTAAAAGGGCTATCAATTCATGTATGTAGTACTAGGATGAATAAAAACTGCAGGTAAAAAATGTGTCAATAAAATTCCATGTCAGTCCATCTGGAAAATAATATCCCTAGTGGTTCTTAACAATATATATTTAGTGCGTGCATGTGAAAGTGCAAAAGTTGCTATAAAGTGCAAAGTGCAAGTAATGTGCAAAATGTGCTATGTTATGTGGTGTAAACATGGTACGCACGTTTAAATAAATTAAATTAAAAAAAACCATGGAAACGTCCATTATCCATGAAGTTAATTTATTCAAAATAGCTAAAAAGTACTATCGTAGAAAATTTAAGAAAATGATGATGGCGAGGCCAGAGTAAATGTCAATTTGAGAAAGAGAGATAAAAAGATTATGTGATTAAAATGTTAACAGATTGCTTTAAACGAAGGGTGCAGTCATGGATCACAGAACACAGTAGATGGACTGTCCCAATGCATGTTAAATATGCGATTAAAAGGGCACAGATTATAGGAAATTGTGTAGGTCCTCCGTAGTGTTAAGTCCAAACTGGGTCTTGCTGTCAAGTTCTATTATGAGACGGGTCTCAAGTTGTCTCAACATGCGTTCTCTATTCCCCCCCTGTTTTAGTTTGGGGATGGCATCAATCACGAAATACGTGAGGCAGCTGAGGTCATTTTGATGGACAGTCTTGAAATGTCGTGCCACCGGGTAGGTGGTATCATTATTGACGATGGCTCTCAGGTGCAGCAGTATACGGGCATATACCTGGAGTTTAGTGCTGCCAACGTAATTGAGGCCACAGGTGCAAGTGAGGATATAGACCGCATATTCAGTGCGACATGTGTAATGGCCTCCTATTTAGACTGGTGTGGGGCTAAAAGGAGTATTATAGTGAGTTTTGTTGACTCTAAATTTACAAGCCCTACATGACGCACACTTAAAAAAGCCTTTAATAGGATGCAGCCATGTCACTTTTGTTATGCTTTCAGGATTTTTTGTCACCAATTGGTTTCTCATTGACACCACCCGTCTAAAAGTAATGAGCGGTGTGGTCGGTAGTCTGGGTGCCAAGACTGCGTCAGTTTTAAGTATTGGCCAGTTGTTATTGACTATCGTTTTGAGTTGTTTATGTTGTTGGTTGAATGAAGTGATTAGACGGGGTGCATTGGTGTTCTCTAATTCTGTTATATGTACAGATGTCTCAGTTCTCTTGTTGGAGTTTTAACAGGGTTTCTCTAGTCTTGAGAGCAGCCTTGTCTCTAGCTTGTTGGAGGATGATATGGCTATACCCCCTTGCCTTGAATCTAGTTAATGTCTGTTCCGAACATCTGGTGTATTCCTCAGTGGTACTGCATATGCGCTTTAATCTGAGGAGTTCCCCATAGGGGATACTCCGGATGAGATGGTTCGGGTGAAAGCTGGTAGCGTGGAGGGTTGCATTCCCTGCTGTGGGTTTTCTAAAGAGTGTAGATTCCAACTGATTGTCTACCACGTAGATAGTAGTGTCTAAAAATGCAACTTTAGTTGGACTTATGTGTGCGGTGAACCTAAGATTGATGTTGTTATTATTGAGTTCATTTATAAACATTTCAGCACTATCTTGGTCACCTTTCCAAACAAAGAACACATCATCTATGTATCTATGCCAATGTAATACATGCTCCTCATATATTCTGGCCAGGGTGCCCCGGAGAGTCTGCTCCTCCCACCAGCCCACGTGTAAACACGCGTAGCTGGGAGAGAAGCAGGCTCCCATAGCTACTCCTCATTTTTGGCGATACACTGTGTTGTCAAACATAAAGAAATTGTTAAATAGACACCACTTAACCATTTCTAAAATCATCATATTATGATTGTAAAGGCCTAAAGGTCTTTTATCCAGATAGTGTTCCACAGAAGTCAATCCAGCATGGTGGTCTATACTGGTGTAAAGTGACTCAATATCCATCACTACAAGCAATAGGTTGTCACCCCATGTAATGTTTTGAATTTCTTCCAGAAAATCCCCTGTGTCTTTGATATATGAAGGAAGTGATTGTACAAATGGTTGCAAAAAATAATCAACATATTCTGTGACATGCTCGCTCATACCGCCGATGGCCGAAATGATAGGTTTACCTGGCGGGGGATTTATCTCTTTGTGTATTTTAGGTATTAAGTACAAAGTCGGTATGATGGGAAAGTCATTTAACATGAAATTGACTTCCTGGTTAGGGATGAATCCTTGCCTTTTCCAACCCATAAGGTCTTTTTTGATGGTATCTTTGGCTTTGTGATATTCGGCCAGGGTGGTTTTAGCATAGCAATCTGCATTGGACAATTGTTTGTAGGCTTCCTGAATATATTGTTAATGTGGCCAAATGACCACATTTTCTCCTTTGTCTGACATGTTTATCACAATATCTTTATTGTCTCTCAGTTTACGTATAAGTTTTTCATATTGAATGTTCTGATGTTTAGATCTTGTTTTGCCTTCTCTATGCACGTCTTATACCCTTTCATATTAAATCACTTATAGTATGCTAAATTATAGCATTTTTAACAAGACTGATGACATGGCTAATGAAATAATGACATGGCTAATGAAATCATTTCTGACAACACTGTGCATGGTAGAGTGCCAAGTTAAAGTTAATGTAGAGTGGCTACCGAGTTCACTACACTGTATAGAGGTGCGAGAGTTATATGATGTTTCTGACAGGTCACAAGTTAAGATTGAAATGTATAACTATAGCTTCAGAATTTCCAATGTTTGTGTAGTTTAAGTTGGGTTTGTATAGAACGAATAAAGTTTGCCTAATTATAACTGAGCTTTAACCTTTGTTTTTTTAATTAATTAAATATATATATATATATATATATATATATATCACAAACTCACGCTGGTGTTTTGCGATTTTTCTTTATTTTTCAATAGTTCATAGTTAGGGTAAAAGCAGCTGATTAAGTATTTCATTTTTAAAAAGCGCTAAATATCAGGAAGCCTTTCTCAACTGAAAGGAGCACTGTGATTTACACAATATATATGCTCTGCACGTGAGATCAACTAAACCATGTGGTAAGATTACTTTCACGCTCTCATTCCCAATCTCTGTATTTATTTTCATTGACTTGTGTCATTATTCTTTGTAAACAAATGGGAACCAACAAAATACAGCTCACTTGTGCATACAATGTTCCTTATTAAAACCAGAAGTCCTTTAAATTACTTGCAGTTCTCTGTTTTAAAATCAATACATTACAATGGAAAAATTGTTGTTTTGAACTGCAGTTTCTTGAAATCCATATTTAAATTTTTCTCTCAGTCCAACATTTGGCAACTGCCCCTGGAAGTACTCAGCTTCAAAATACCATAGAATTCACAGGAAAGGGAATGTTGTAGGTGACGCATTTCAGCCATGAGAGTCACAGCATCCGACTCTCACTGCTGTCTCTACTCTCTTTCCCTTCAATGTTTCATGGTGAAAAAATATATATATATGCAACAATGTATCCCAACTCTTAAACACAGGATACGGACGAACTCCACAGCAAAATGTTTCAGCAAAGGTTAATTTGAGAGCGTGCAGAGTGACTGTCTATGCATTTCAACTGCTCACAGCATCCTTGATCACGACAGTAGGCGCTATTATTTCCAAAACATAAATAGTGATGTAGGTGAGTAATAGACATAAACAAAGATGCAATGGACATAGAAAACATATGCAATTAGAAATGGGTACATACATAGGCATAATTAAAGTTAGTAGACTTTCTGTATTTTCAGGTTTGATTCATGAAATTATAAATGCCCCCATACCAAAATAATAGAGAAAGTCTCAAATTATACATTCAGGTACCCTTAATTGATACACCATAAGATATGTTTTCCTAATAAAGGGAAGAGAATACCCTATATGCCGTCCCTTGCTGAGGCGGTGCTATAATACATATTCATTAAGCACAATGCTATCCATAATTAAGTTGCTACAGTGTTTGAACCACTGTTGGTACGAAACCTCAATATCAAAAGCAGGGGTCTAGGACTACGCACAAACCTCCAGCCTAAAATATACATAAATGTCCAGAGGATTTTTTAAAAAGAAATTAGAAATGTTTGTGGGCAAGTGTCCCTATGTCATGTAGTGTATCATATGTATCACACATCATAAAGTGCATAAATAAATCCAAACAACAAAGGTATTTACAAATCTTGCTAAGGGCAGGAATATGCCATATCAAAATATTTCAGAGTCATGAGCGGATAGGGAATACACGACATCTCCTCATAATGTCATGGGACACTATAATGAAGTAGAGAGGATGACAGAACAAAAGAGGAAAGAATGCTAAATACAATAAGAATGGATGCAAGAATGGAACAACACAGTTTAAATCTATCCTTGAGAGATTCATAGTTCAACATAGCTTACATAATAGATAAGACAAAGATAAAGAAAATGAAAATGAAAAGGGCAACCAACATTTCGAATATCACATGATGTACACATGCATATCAATATAGAGACAATTAATTCTCACATTGACGTAACTGTGTGTCATGTACTCAGACTGTTCTCTCATAGGAGGCAGGTGTGCAATACTTCATCCATATTCAGGCCCACAGGTTTCCTGCTGTCTAATTCTAAAATGAACTAGGTTTCAAGTTTGCGCTGTAAAAAAAATATATCTATATCTCCACCGAAAGTCGCCTCCTTTAAAGAAACATATATATACACACACACAAACACACACATATATATTTATATATATATTTACACAAATATATATGTATATATTTATATACAGTTTCACAAGTTGCCTTTAGTAGAATGCACTCCCTACAAGTCTTTCAAAAGCGCAGGAACAACTTCAGAGAAAGACAGATAAAACAATCATCGCATGCCTTGCCTGACGCGTTTCAGAATAAATCTCCTTCCTCAGAGGCAGCATGCCAAGCCATGTTCATTCAGCAATCACTCCAACTGAAATAACCCCTCTAATTTGAAAACCTGCCCAGGTGGGCCTCTGGTTGTTAAGCATCATGGGAGTTGGAATCCCTGCTATGAATCTTGGGAGATGGAGTCCATATTAAACCCTTGTGGGTCCGGAAACATAAAACATGCTTGAATTTTAAACTGCATACTTTTCTTTTTATTAGCAGTAAATGTGCAGTCTCAAAAAATTGTTCCCAAAGTAAAGCGCAACTTGTTGCTCCCACATGGCGCTTTACATCTGCATGCCACAGGACTTGTACTGATTCCTACAATGGTGCAATCCCCGACCTGGCTGGCCATTTTTTAGACAGTTTCACAAGTTGCCTTTAGTAGAATGCACTCCCAACAAGTCTTTCAAAAGTGCAGGAACAACTTCAGAGAAAGACAGATAAAACAATCATCGCATGCCTTGCCTGACGCAGCTGGACAGGTTTTCAAATTAGAGGGGTTATTTCAGTTGGAGTGATTGCTGAATGAACATGGCTTGGCATGCTGCCTCTGAGGAAGGAGATTTACTCTGAAACGCGTCAGGCAAGGCATGCGATGATTGTTTTATCTGTCTTTCTCTGAAGTTGTTCCTGCGCTTTTGAAAGACTTGTTGGGAGTGCATTCTACCAAAGGCAACTTGTGAAACTGTATAAAAAACGGCCAGCCAGGTCGGGGATTGCACCATTGTAGGAATCAGTACAAGTCCTGTGGCATGCAGATGTAAAGCGCCATGTGGGAGCAACAAGTTGCGCTATACTTTGGGAACAATTTTTAGAGACTGCACATTTAATGCTAATAAAAAGAAAAGTATGCAGTTTAAAATTCAAGCATGTTTTATGTTTCCGGACCCACGAGGGTTTAATATGGACTCCAACTCCCAAGATTCATAGCAGGGATTCCAACTCCCATGTTGCTTAACAACCAGAGGCCCACCTGGGCAGGTTTTCAAATTAGAGGGGTTATTTCAGTTAGAGTGATTGCTGAATGAACATGGCTTGGCATGCTGCCTCTGAGGAAGGAGATTTACTCTGAAACGCGTCAGGCAAGGCATGCGATGATTGTTTTATCTGTCTTTCTCTGAAGTTGTTCCTGCGCTTTTGAAAGACTTGTTGGGAGTGCATTCTACTAAAGGCAACTTGTGAAACTGTATAAAAAACGGCCAGCCAGGTCGGGGATTGCACCATTGTAGGAATCAGTACAAGTCCTGTGGCATGCAGATGTAAAGCGCCATGTGGGAGCAACAAGTTGCGCTTTACTTTGGGAACAATTTTTAGAGACTGCACATTTAATGCTAATAAAAAGAAAAGTATGCAGTTTAAAATTCAAGCATGTTTTATGTTTCCGGACCCACGAGGCTTTAATATGGACTCCAACTCCCAAGATTCATAGCAGGGATTCCAACTCCCATGATGCTTAACAACCAGAGGCCCACCTGGGCAGGTTTTCAAATGAGAGGGGTTATTTCAGTTGGAGTGATTGCTGAATGAACATGGCTTGGCATGCTGCCTCTGAGGAAGGAGATTTACTCTGAAACGCGTCAGGCAAGGCATGCGATGATTGTTTTATCTGTCTTTCTCTGAAGTTGTTCCTGCGCTTTTGAAAGACTTGTTGGAAGTGCATTCTACTAAAGGCAACTTGTGAAACTGTATAAAAAACGGCCAGCCAGGTCGGGGATTGCACCATTGTAGGAATCAGTACAAGTCCTGTGGCATGCAGATGTAAAGCGCCATGTGGGAGCAACAAGTTGCGCTTTACTTTGGGAACAATTTTTAGAGACTGCACATTTAATGCTAATAAAAAGAAAAGTATGCAGTTTAAAATTCAAGCATGTTTTATGTTTCCGGACCCACGAGGGTTTAATATGGACTCCAACTCCCAAGATTCATAGCAGGGATTCCAACTCCCATGATGCTTAACAACCAGAGGCCCACCTGGGCAGGTTTTCAAATTAGAGGGGTTATTTCAGTTGGAGTGATTGCTGAATGAACATGGCTTGGCATGCTGCCTCTGAGGAAGGAGATTTACTCTGAAACGCGTCAGGCAAGGCATGCGATGATTGTTTTATCTGTCTTTCTCTGAAGTTGTTCCTGCGCTTTTGAAAGACTTGTTGGGAGTGCATTCTACTAAAGGCAACTTGTGAAACTGTATATATTTATATATATATATATATATATATATATATATATATATATATATATATATATATATATATATATATATATATATATATATATATATATATATATATATATTTATTTATTTATTTTTTAAGCGCATCTTAAAAATAATTGTTGGGATTTTCAGCACACCTTGTAGAAAAACAGTGTTCAGCAGACCTTTTTATTACTGAAGTCCAATCCATGTCAATGAGTCATAGTGTCAGCCTGGAAACATTCTAGTCACACTGTGAATTTTATTCTGATCAAGACGGAGCGAAGTTTGCAAGTACAGTTGCACCAGTGCAATGATCAGTCAAATCTCACCTTAGTTAGGGATGCTATTCATGATCAACAAGCGATGTGATAATCGAAAAATCTATGGTCCAACAATGCACTATATCACACACTGTATTCCCAAATCGGGTCCAAGTGCAGATCCGTAGTCGGCCAGCAACAGCCTTAGCCACAGGTGTTGTGGCCATCGAAAGGTGGGTTGTGCCGGAGGAGATTGCTCTTAGCTGCTGGGACTGTGCCTGTTGGATGGCCTTGTGTGGACCTGAATTTGGCCCCGCTTAAGGATTATAGTGCATGAAAAATAACATTGTTCAACTATAGCTTTTTTGAGTATACTGCTTAGTGTTTACGAATAGTGTGTTGATGGGGAAAGGGTCTAGAATGACTATCAACAGGTGTCAATCCTGCTATGGATTAGAGGTAAGGAGCCTGAGGCAGAAAATCTCTTTTCAGAAACATAAGTAACTCATTCATATGAAGAATGCCCCATAGTCATAGAGAACATATATAATTGAAGATGTTGGGTTATGATCCAATGAGGTACAGTGTTAAGAGGCACTTCTTATATGGGCTACACTTCAACCGAGTTCTCATACAAGATTAATTCACAATGCTTTAAATGACTGATACGCCTATAAAGGGCTTATGGTGTGATATGGTGTATGTTAGTGGGTGTGTGAGTACTTGTATGAGTCTGTGAATGGGTTTGTGAGTGATTGAATGGCAGTAGGTTTATGTGAGATTGTATAGAGGTGTGAATGGGTATGTGAGTGGTTCTGTGGATGAAGCCATCAGTGATGTCATTTGAGATATCATTAATGATGTCACTGACCATGTCATGAGTGATGTAATATGTGAAGTCATAAGCAGTGCATTGTGGGGGTGTAAGTTATAGTTAGCTCTGGTAACTATAACTGCTAAATTTCACTGGTTTTGTATGAGTAAAATGTGAGCCTAATTATAATGTCCTTGTAACCTTTGTTTTTTTTTCAGTGAATTCCGAAGGTTTCTTTAAATTCTATTTCCTAACTGTAAAGTCCCTGTAACCTTTGTTTATTTTCAGTGAATTTCTAAGGTTTTTGAAATTCTATTTTCTACCTGTAACCTTTGAAAATTAGTGTGCGCAAGAGTGCCTCAGTGGGTGTGTGACTGAGTGCATGAGTGTCTCAAAGGGTGTGTGATTGGGGGTGTGTGTGTGTCTGAGTGAGTTTGAGACTACCTGCATAAGTGTTTCACTGGGTGTGTGAGTGGGTGCATCACTGTCTGAGTGAGTGTCTGACTGTTTGAGTAGATGTCTAAGTGAGTGCATGAGTATCTGAGTGGGTCAGTGACTGGGTGCATGAGTTATTGAGTGGATTTGACACTTGAGAAAGACATATAACATACCAAATGAAGCTCTAAGTGAGAGAGCACAGACAGGGTCTGCACTAGGAGCCATCACCAATGTTTGAAGAACTATTTCTGTACATGGTTGAGAATGTTGTGTCATTACTTATGTAGATATCTCAGAGAGTGGAGTACACCTCTATCAGTGCCATGAGATGTTTAAGTAAACATGCTGGTATGTAACTGCCTGCTATTATACCTCTATGGATGTCTATATGTGTATGTAAGTGGCTGCAGAAATACTTCAATGCCTTTGCTAGGCAAGACAGAGTGGGAGGGGGTGGGGAAGAACTGCAGGGGAGGAGTGTTAGAACACTACTGTGCACAATGACTGTTTGGTCGGCCCTCTAGGGGCCGCCCAAACCAGTCATGCACACTCCCCTGTTCTCCATGCAGGCTGCATTACAGTCTGCATGGAGAACATGCCAACCCCTCCAGCCCCTGATTGAGCACCGTGTCACGGCACTCAGACCAATCACAATGCTCCATTGGAGCATTGTGATTGGCTTAGGGGTGGGAGCCTGGCTGCCTGCTTCCTGTTCTGACCTGGAGTCTGACACAGGCGAGCAGGAGAGAAGAAGAAGACCCGGCGGCAAGGCAAGTTTTATTTTTTGTATTATTGTTTTTAAAGCAGCCCACGTCCCACCCCCATCCATGTCCTCTCCCACCCACCCACAAGCCGTGCCGGCTGCCCTTGTATGGATGGCATACTCTATGTAGTACTTAGGGGCATGCAAGTGCACAAGTAACTTAGTGAACTGTAAAGAACATCTCTCTTCTTTTAAGCACAAACCAGCATGCTTTATAGCACCCCTACAGCATCTCTCACATATGACTTGTGCATACTGAAACTTGGATTCAAGACTTGAGAAACAGCTTTTACATGGCAAATCAAGCTATAAGTGAAAGTACGCACACAGGGCCTGTACTAGCAAGCATCATTCATGTTTGAAAGAGTATTTCTCTACAAGAATGAGAAGGTTGTGTCAGTAATTGCCAACATATTTGAGAAATTGTAGAAGTACACCTGTAGCAGTGCCATGAGACGTTTAAGAAAATGTGCTGGTATGTGACTGTCTATTTTAGTATCTCTATGACTCTCTAAATATCTATGTAAGTGGCTATAAACAAACACCTCAGTGCCTGTGTTACGGAAAAGAGAGCAATATAGATGTGACTACAACTATGTTTGAATCTGCTGCATGCACGTTTTTGGGTAAGTGACTGAAAGTATATGTGCTTCTATAACTGCCTGACAACGCAGTGTAACAGAACTACAACACCCAGAATTCAAAGAAAAACTAACTTTAAGAACAGCACATCATAAATACAGATATAAATATTTCCACATCTTGTAATGCCTTGCTAACTCAAAGTTTAACTCCTAATCTACAGGTTTTTACAACTAATTACACCATGTAGTAAGCAGCAAATGTACAATATACTAGTTCAAAGCAACAGATTGAGAAACCAACTTCTAACACACCTAGTCTGCAAATAAGACAAACTGTCACAGTCTCATACACTCATAAAACACCTTACTCACCTGTTATTGAATATACAAAGCCACTCATACATTACATCATAAAGTTCAAATATTTTCTCAAAAATATTTGATACTCTCTTATAACATTCTCACATACACATATACCTTTTCAATTATTTTTCCTCCAAATTAAATGTCATTCACATACCTGAAAATTGAGTTTGTTGATCAAATGTTAATTTGTGGTCTTATCAGATAGATATAATACTGTCAGGAAATGTAAAAACTAAGCATAACAATGGCACACTACTCTCACATAAAGCAAACATTACTAGCAGCACGTTCAACTTTGCAACCTCTGACAGTGCGGAAGGCAGCAAATAAAAACATATCTTTTATTTTTGTATTTTGTCACTCCATTCCTGAATGGTTAGCATGTGTTAACACTTTCATGCACTTTTATAAAGAAGCCCAATATGTGTGGGTGTTTAGCACACTTCTGACATTGGGCTATATTGGGCTACATTTGGGTGACGTTTGGGCTACATTTGGGCTCTTTTCTCTCTTGTGGCCATCTTGGGAGACTTATTTGGTATGAAGCTCCATCTTCTCCTCATTTACTGCAGTATCCTCTGTAGAAAATGATTTCAGTTTCCTACTTTCTTTCCATCAAGATGGCGGTCAGATAAGCCACAGTCTTGGCATAAATTCAGAATGTTAGCACTTTAGTTGCTCATCAGAACCCTGTAGTAAACTGCTGATCACCAGTGAGTTAACGGGCAGTCTGCTGCTGGGTGTTGAAAGTGCATGTTTCAGTCTACATGTCAGAATGCTTTAATGAAATAGAAGAGGGAGATATTTTTGAACTCACTTAAAACATGTCCACATTTTTCTTTCTACAGCAGTAGCCATAACCTCTATGACAAAGTGAAACTCCTCATTTTGTTCCTTTCTAATTTAAATGTTTACATTTTACCAATTTGATTCAATCAAGATGGCTTCAGGTGTGCCATACTTTTGTCATAAGTAAAACAGTTAGAGCTCTAGTTGTTCTATAGAACATTCTGCCATGCGGCAGTAGAACATAATGGAATCATATGACAAGCTGCTCCTGTTGAAGAACAACCTGAAGATTTTTTGAGATCTCACATAAAACATGTCCTAATGTTTCTTTCTATAGCAATAACCATCATTTGTTTGACAAAATGAACCCCCTCATTTTGTTTCTTTGTAAATTAAATGTTTTAAGTTTTACCAGTTTAATTCAATCAAGATGGCTTCAGGTGTGCCATACGTTTGTCATAAGTAAGGCTGTTAGCGCTCTAGTTGTTCTTTAGAGCAATCTTGAAGGCTGCAGTAGAACACACAGGAATCAACTGACAAACTGCACCTGTTGGAAGTACATGTTTTACTGACAATGTTAGACTTCATTCTCATATGGCTGAGAAACAGTGTGAATTTACAGAAAATATGCTCTTATTTTAGCTTCTGGAGCACTTTCTATAATCTCTATGGGAAAATCATGAGAAAACTGTTTTCTCTCAAACATGATTGATGAACTCCCAGCAGGTTTTTTCATAGGGTAAAATCACCTTAGAACACACCACACTTCCTAAAATTAGTATGGTAACATCAACAAATGATTTCTCCTTTTTGTGACTCTCAAAGCCTGCCATTCACTATAATGCATTTCAATGGGGTGCTGTCATGTATATTGGTCCCAAGATGGCTGCTAGCACTTTTTGGTTGAAGTGCTGACAGACAATCAGACCTCTCCGTGAGATCGGTGCTTACGCACTACTAAGATATCCTTATTTGCTTTCCTTTAAATTTCTCAACAACTACTGAATGGATTTACACCAAATAAATGAAAGCGTGATCTGTGAATCAAAATCTACCTTCCTGCCAAATTTGGTGTCATTCCATCCAGCGGTTCGGGCTGTAGTTGTGTTCAAAGCTCCTATGGGAATTAACATGGGAAATCTTTTTTTTTTTTAACCCCCCACTCCTTATTCTCAGCCCCCGCTTGACGGATCACACCAAAACTTTCTATGTACAACAAAACTCACTACGAAACTTTGTACGAAAATATAGTGATGATCGTCAAATTACCCCAAAGATATTGGCAAGTCAAAAAACAATTTTTCTATAGAAACAAGGTCCTTACTACGGCTATCTACTGGTGATCGCCAATGGGTAATATATACATATGTGTGTGTGTGTATGTATATATATATTCACTGAAAAAACCATAGGTTTCAGGGGTGTTATAGTTAGCTGGACTTTTCACTTGTACAAAACCATTGAAATTCCCCCGTTATAGTTAGTTCAGCTAACTATAACTCGCGCGCCCGCAATGCACTGCTGATGACGTCACATATTACATCACTCATGACATGGCCAGTGACATCACTCATGACATCACTGATGACATCTCAAATGACATCACTGATGACATCACTGATGACATCATCCAGTGAATGTGTGTTTTTCTGAAAATTAAATATGTTTTATATATGTATATCTCAAGGTCGATGGAAGAATAAATGGGAATATAAGTGTCTAAATGGATGATTTGTTTTTGAAAAATTGATTGTGTAACTGACTGATTAAGTGTATCATAGTGAATACATGGCTTAGTGAGTAATGTTTAAATATGTAAATATCTGTATCAGTCTCTCACTTTGTGTATAAGTGGCTGCATGGGTTGGTGAGTAGCTACATGGGTGTCTATATAGGTTATTAGTTGGTTTTTTGAGTATCAGTCTGAGTGTCTGCATGGTTCGTGGGGGGTATTACGTAGTGCATAGGTGCATGAATGAGTGACTCACTGTTTGTATGGGTTGAACACAGCATGTGTGCAGGACTGTATGGGTGGATGAGTGTGTGTATGGGTGTGTTAGTGAGTGAATGACTGTCTCAATAGTGTCTTTATGAGTAACTACATATGTTTTAAACTAGTATATGTGACTATTGGTGTATATATGTGAGTATATGTGAGAGTGAGAGATTGAAAGAGTTCCTGTATGAATAAGTATGTGTTTCTTTAAGTGATTGTTTAAAAGACTAAGTATGTGTAAGTTTCCGTAGAAGTAAGTATGGTGGTGTGTGTATAACTGTATATGCAAGTAAATGTATGTTTGATTCTTTATTAGCATGAGTGACTATGTGTGTGAGTAACTCTATGGATGAGTGGCATTGTGTAACAGGATGTATAGGTGTATGAGTACATATGATGAGTGAGTACATGTATGAGTGACTGTATAGGACTGTTGGTGAATGAGTGGATGTGTATGTGGATCTTAGAATTACTGAATAGGTTGTTGTAACTGGTATTGGTATGTCCATTGTTTTGAAAATTTTAGTCTCTATTTTTGAATGTGTGTATCAAAGGTTATATTAGGGTGAGAGGAAGTCTGCCACTCTATCACAAGGATGATGTCATCAGTGATGTCATCAGTGATGTCATTTGAGATGTCATCAGTGATGTCATGAGTGATGTCACTGACCATGTCATGAGTGATGTAATATGTGACGTCATCAGCAGTGCATTGCGGGCGCGCGAGTTATAGTTAGCTGAACTAACTATAACGGGGGAATTTCAATGGTTTTGTACAAGTGAAAAGTCCAGCTAACTATAACACCCCTGAAACCTATGGTTTTTTCAGTGAATTTCTGAGGTTTTTTAAATGCTAATTCCTAACTATAACGTGCCTGAAACCTATGGTTTTTTCTGTGAATTTCAAAGGTTTTTTAAATGCTAATTTCTAACTATGCCTACAGAGATAGGACATGTGAAGAAAGAAGAAAAAATGCACAGAAAGAAACAAAAGAAGTGCAGAAAGAAGCAACAGAAGTCCTCAAATACGAAGATAAGTGCAGGAAGAAGGATAACGTGCAGAAAGAACAAAAAGAAGAGCAGAAAGAAGCCTTGTTGCAAAATCATCCTGTACCCTCAACTTTTTCAGACGGATACTGGTGGTAACTGAGTCTGACTAACCAGTCCTAGAGCCAGTGCTATGTTAAAAGACACTTAGAATACAGTGAAAACACCTACATACACTAGGGAACATTATGCGTTGGGGTCCCCCTGTGGTTAGCATGACCTCCTCTGTAAGCCCCTAGTATATAATAGGGCATGGGGATTAAAACTACCTCTTAAAACAGGCCACAGGGCGTTTTTGCACACGTTAACTCAGGCCCCGTCCCCTCCATTCACCACTGTGTAAACACGCCCTGTGTCCATTTTTAGTTGGGAGATTAAGTTCATTTGAATCCTGAGGGTCCCTAGGGTCCAACTAGCCCACTAGGTACCTCCAGTAAGTGCCACAGAGCTGCGTTGCAGAGAGGTGTAAAAAGTGGCACGGCCTGGACCACCTCTCTGCAATGCAGCTCAGTGGCGCATACTGGAAGCACTTGGTGGGCTAGTTAGCCCCCAGGGGCCCTCAGTATTGATGGGAAATTATATCCCCAATTTAAAACGTGCCATAGTGCGTGTTTGCACACGTCACCTCAGGACCCGTCCCCTCCCTTCACCACTGTGTAAACGCGCCCTGTGGCTGTTCTAAGTTGAGAGATTAAGTCCCCTTGAATCCTAAGGGTCCCTAGGGTCAAACTAGACCACTAGGTACCTCCAGTAAGCGCCACAGAGCTGCGTTGCAGAGAGGTGTAAAAAGGGGCTTGGCCTCAGAACACCTGGCTGCAGCGCAGCTCCCTGGCGCATACTGGAGATGCCTGTTGGGGGCGCGTTTGCAGAGTGCTGCACGGAGGGGGCATGGCCTCCGGCACGATGCCAGTCTTTTATTTATTTTAGTTTTTTAAGAAGGGGGGCTGTTTGGTTCCCCTTCTTATTCTAATTTATTGGCCCTGATGACCCCATCCCCCAGGGCCAGTCTCCTAATTATATTTTTTTGACCCCAATCCCCAGGGCCGGCCACTGTTTTTTATTATTTTTAAAAAATATATATTTATAGACACACCTAGGACATGCTGGACAAACCGTACGTACCTATCACCATGACGATTTGCGTGATATTCATTAAAAGGCGACTATGCATGCAATGAATCCACGTGGAATGTATTTACACCACTAGTGAAGCTCTGACATGTCTGATGCCCTACCGTGCCTAATCCTGGTAGACACCCTTGTCGTTTATTTATACAAACATGGGTAGCTATTGACGGGCACATTTAATACACATGCACACCAAGCCATTCAAAGGGGATTCGACAAAAATTCGACCAAAACTATGCAAGAAACCCCCCTCACGGTTAATAAAACACACATCCACTGCCGGATGTGTAATCCTTTTTATTTCACTCTCTGGAAAGGGGACGAACATCACTTGAGAGTCACAGCGTGCTCCTGACAGAGCCCAATGCTGTGTTACACCCACCATTGCCTGCCGAGTGCCACACACCTCTGTGTTGTATTCCACTAGCTAGTGCATATGCTATGACACTCTCTAGCCCATGTGCACTGTAACACCACCCCGTGAATATGTCATGCCACACTTGTCTTTGCACGGGTTATATTGCCCCATCTAACGTGCCTTTCTCGATGCCTATGTTATAACGCACAGTGCTATGCCATACATATTACAATCTGGGATCCATATCTTTGTCACAGTGCATATGCAACGTTACACTCCCCAGCACATATTTTATATTACAACTTTAGAGACTAGTTAGGTTACACAACACTGCCCTGTGCATATTACACTCCAAGGCGCTTATCGCATAGCACACGCTAGTGCCTGTGCTATCTCGCGCTCTCCAATGAATCTGTCATTGCGCACAATGTATTGCATATTATATTTCACGCCCGGTTCATCTTATATCACACTTTTTGGTGCATAGTTTATACCATACACTATATCTAGTTTTCATTTTCAATCGTGCTCTCAGGACTATGTTCTATATAACACTGTGTTCACCTACTCTTTTCACGGGCATTACATTTTGCGATAGGGGGTGGAGGGTCAGGGGGTGTTTCTGCCAAGTGAGCCCGGAGTCACAGTCACAAACGTCCTCTTCTTCCTGAATAAAAGTGAGATTATGCTGCATACTTGTTCATATTTTAAGTAGTTCGCACAGACACAATGTTTTAAAAACAATAAAGTTCCTAATACCCGCCTTCTCTGAACAGTTAGCTTGCTGCCCCATCCCCTTCCTCCCTATCCTCTGTTGTGTGAATCCATGGACTAGCCTCCTCCCTCCTGCCATGCATGGTCTGATGTGCTGCCACTGCCCTCAATTTAGTATGATGTACCAGTCCACTCCTCCTGCCCTCCATTGCCCAATTCTATGCCCCATCATTGACCTCCTGCTTAAACTCTGTGCTTAGCTTGCTGCCCCTATTCTCCTTCCCCCTGCCCTCCGATGTCTTTGTGCATGCCCCTGCTCCATCCTTTTTGCCCACCATGTCCCATGGACCTGCCACTCCTATCTACTCTGAGTGTTCTGTTGAGCTGCCACTCCCCTCCCACCTGCCTAGCATTGTCAGATGACTGTAACCTGTCCCTGCCACCTCCACCCTGCCTGTCCACATGCCATGCCCCTATCCTCTTCCTCCTGTCCTACATGGTCCATTGTACTGCCACACCCTTCTGCCCTCCCTGGTCTGTTGTGCTGCAACTGCTCCTCCTGCCTGCCCCGTGTGGTCTGTTGTGAGGTCCCTTCCCCTGAACTTTCTTGTCTGTGCACAGGTCCTGACCCTCCCTTCTATCCTCCATCGTCCTTTGTGCATGCCCCTCCACCCTCCTTCTTGCCCATCATAGCCATTGTGCTGCCACTAACCCTCCCACTTGCCATGCATGGTCTTCTGTGCTGCCATGGCCCCTCCCACCTTCCCTGTGTGGTCAGTTAGCTGCCCCTGACCCCCTCCCACCTTCCCTCCATGGTCTGTGTGTATGCCATCACAGTCTCACTGTTGCTCTTCATGGTGTGTCTTGCTTCTAGTGCCCATCCTGCCTGACCTCCATGGCTATCTTGCTGCTCCTGCCCTGCCCCCTTGCCCCCAGCCCTACTCCCTCCCTCCTGGCTTGTCTGTTCCATTGTAATGCCCCTGATCCGTCCCTCCTGCCCTTTATGGTCTGTTATGCTGCAGCTTTCTCTCCTGTCTGTCCATTATGGTCAGCTAGCTACCATTGCCTCTTGCCCCTCTGTTCTCTGTTGTCCATGTGCATGGTCCTGTCCCCTCCCTCTTGCTTTCTATGGATTGTTGTGCTGCACTCCCGTCCTGCATGCCCTGTGTGGTGTATTGTGCTGCTGCAAACCCTGATGCCTGCCCTGCAGGGTCAGCTTGGTGCACCTCTCCATGTCCCTCCTGTCCTCTGTTATCCAAGTCCATGTCCCTATCCCATTTCCTTCCATGATCCAATGTACCATACTTGCGAACATTTTGAACTTGGTAAGAGGGAGATTTTGAAAAAAAACTGGGGTATTGATTTTCCCCTTTGAGTTACATTGAAAAAGAGGATATTGTAGACAGGAGACAGATCAAATAAAGCCCATTTGAGCTTAAAAACATTGGACGTTTCCTGGCTGAATCGGGTCTGTTGGCATGTATGGTTGTACTACCATTGCCTCTTCCTTCTGCCCACAATGGTCTATTACATTGCCACAGCCTTGAAGGAGGGTAGATTTTGTATCACAGGGGGCCCCTGGCCCGTTCTGTCCACACCTAAAGTATGAGACCCTTGTCCTTGCCCTGCCAGCTGCATTTGTAGGCCGTATTAAATTGACCAGCGGGTCCTGTGTTGCTATATAATTATCCTGAGACATCCTTACCACTCAGCCAGCATAAAACCCCTGTGTAGGCCCTTCTGTTCAATATGTAGGCCTCTTTGTTAAATTGACCATAGCTCTGCAATTTTAGTGTATAGCAGTCTGAAGGCAGGTCTGCGAGGCCTTCTGATCCAAACTAGTAGCCCCCACCCTACCCGAGTGCTCCGTGCTCGGTATCAAAGTTCAACATCCCCCTGAAGCTGTCGACATACAGTAGGCTGCATCCTGGACTGGTACTTGCTTCCTGGGCAGGTTTCCCGCTTTTAAGGAAGTGGCAACCGCAGAGCGTCAAGTTAGGAGAACTGAGGAGATTTTATACATGAATATATTGAATTCCCGTACAATACCCATTATTTTCTGCTTGCTCTATGGAACTTACGATAAGCGATTGGCCTGAGAGACTGACCTTTTCACCCAGTCCATTGTCAGCATTAAGTGGGTAAATGACGAAATGTCTGGTAAAATCTGCAGACGAAGCTTTTGGGTAGCATACGTAGGTAGATGTAGCGTGCAAAGGAGCCCACAAAATGATATAAAAAGGGAGCACCCACAGATATCGACGGACTACCTCGCCGTCTGTATGTAGGTTAACAGGCAGTGCAGGTTTTCCCCAAGAGCTGGGAGCTCTTGTCTTCCTTTGCTTAAAATGTCTTGCTCTGCTTTGCTTGAAGTATCTTATTCTATTTTACCTATATGAAATGTCATGTTATGTTTAACCATTGTTCTCTTTACTTTTGCATCTAAAAGATTTTGTATTGTAATTGCAGGAATGCTTGCTCTAAGAGTAAACGTGAGTGTTCCTAGGTAACATTTTCCTTGGTGTAACTTGTTTCTCATGATGCATTTATAGATGTGTTTTCTCTCTCTCTCTGTCAGTACATTAATTGAGATACAGAGAATATTATGACAGCTGTATGATTATCTGGATTCTGTATTTTGTACTTTATGTCTCTATTCTGCGGTTTCTTTGAAGTTGCATCTTCTCATTAAACTGCCATTGTATTCTGCCTCCAATTCCATGTCTCATATGTCTGTTTTCTTCATTTTTGGAGCAAGCGTTCCTAGGCACCCCGGCTCAAATTAAGGTGCCCCTTTTGTCCCTGACTCACTCTCCTGCTCAGTTCTGTGGTGGCTCCCGGGGATCTGGGGACCGCCCCTAGCTTCCTTGACCCGTAATAGATCTTCCCTCCAACAGCCTCTCTTGCAAGTCCTGTATTGTTGGTTTGTTGCCCCTGCCCCCCTTTCCACTGCCCTCCATAGTCTGTTGTGCTTCCACGGCCCTTCCTGCCTGCTCAGTGTGGTTAAATTGTTGCCTTTGCACCCTCCTACCTGCCTTCAATTTTCAGAGTCCGTGCCCCTGGCCTCTGCCTCTCAACAGTATCCTAATGAACAACTAGATTGCTAACATTCTATATTTATTACAAAAGTGTGGAACGCCTGACATCATCTTGATGTAATCAAAACTGTAATACCTAGAGCATTTCCTTTAGAAATTACATATATGAGAGGGTCTTATTGGCATCAAAATTATGGTTAGTGCTCTAAAAGACTAAAATAAGGACATATTTTCTGAGTTTTCAAATAGCGACAAAGCACTTTTAAATTATTTGTTATCTTTATGTTTTTTTATCCAGTTGACCACTTGATTAAATGTTGCACTTAGGGGAGAGGATGTGGTGTTACTTCCAGAACTGCAGACTTTGCAACTGGGGAACCAGGTTGAAGTTTCTGCTTCAGCTCGACATTCTGTGATTCTGGTCAAATCACTTAGTCTCCCCATGTCTACAACCAAAATGAATTTGTTCTTGTGTGATGTAACCAATGCTCATGTAAAGCACTCCAATACCTGACAAGTCTGCACTATATAACACTGCAAAAACACAAAATAATAAGTGTTTTGCACACTTCTGTCATTGGGCTATATTTGGGCTACATCTGGGTGATTTTGGGCTACATTTGGGCTCTTTTGTCTCCGGTGGCCATCTTGGGAGATTTATTTGTTATGAAGTTTCCTAATTTCCTCATGTACTGCAGTCTCCTCAGTAGGAAATGCTTTCAGTTTTTTACTTTGATTCCATCATGAAGGTATCCAGATATGTCACACATTTGCCATAAATTCTGAATGTTAGCACTCTAGTTGCTCATTAGATCACTGTAGTAAAACTACTGCACCATGGAAGTCTGCTCCTGGTATTAAAAGTGCATGTTTCAGTCTGCATGTCAGAATGTTTTAATGAAATAGAAGAGGATTTGAGAAGTCACTCAAAATGTGCCCTCATTTTCTTTCTTCAGCATTAATCATAATTTCTATGGCAAAATGAACCTCCTCATTGTGTTCCTTTTTAAATTAAATGTTTTAAGTGTTACCAGTTTATTCCAATCAAGATGGCTTCAGGTGTGCCATACTTTTGTCATAATGAAGACAGTAAGCGCTCTAGTTGTTTTTAAGAACATTCTGGGACATTCTGTCATTGGGCTATACTTGGGCTACATCTGGGTGATATTTGGGCTACATTTGGGCTCTTTTGTCTCTGGTGGCCATCTTGGGAGACTTATTTGTTATGAAGTTTCCTAATTTCCTTATTTACTGCAGTCTCCTCAGTAGGAAATACTTTCAGTTTTTTACTTTGATTCCATCAAGAAGGCATTCAGATGTGTCACACATTTGCCATAAATTCAGAATGTTAGCACTCTTTTTGCTCATTAGATCACTGTAGTAAAGCTACTGCTCACCAGGGAAAACTGCTGCTGGTATTGAAAGTGCATGTTTCAGTCTGCATGTCAGAATTTTTTAATGAAATAGAAGAGGATTTGAGAAGTCACTCAAAATGTGCCCTAATTTTTCTTTCTGCAGCACTAATCATACTTTTTATGGAAAAATGAACCCCCTCATTTTGTTCCTTTTTAAATTAAATGTTTTAAGAGTTACCACTTTAATCCAAGCAAGATGGCTTCAGGTGTGCCATACGTTTATCATAAGTAGGACTGTTAGCGCTCTAGTAGTTCTTTGGAACACTCTGGGAAGCTGCAGTAGAACACAAAGGAATCAACTGACAGTCTCTGCCCTTGTTGGATGTACATGTTTTACTGAGAATGTCAGACTTCATTCTCACATGACTGAGAAAGATAATGTGAATTTACAGAAAATAAGCTCTCAGTTTAGCCTATAGATCACCTTCCAAACCTCTGTGGTAAAAGCATGAGAAAATATTTTTCTCTCAATCATGATATCCCAGCAGAAGGCTTTTTCACATGGTGAAATCACCTTAGAACATACCACAATTCCTAAAATGTGTATGGTACCATCAACAAATGATTTATAATGTAACTAAAGTCTTAAAACCTTCTATTAACTGCAATGCTTTTTAATGAGGTGCTATCATGTATATTGGTCCCAAGATGGCTGCCAACACTTCTTGGATGAAGTGCTGACAGCCAATCAGATCTCAGGATGAGATGTGTGGTTAGGCTCCGCCCACATATATATATGCTTTTAAATGCTATTTTCTCAGGAAATACTGAACAGATTTACACCAGACCGGCAAAAGGCACTTCCTTGACCTTATGGCTACCTCTCTGCCAAATTTCAAGTAATTCTGTTCAGCCGTTCGGGCTGTAGCTGTGTCTAAAGGTCCTATGGAAAAATGCATGGGGAAAACGCGTTTTGGGACCCCCCTTTTTTCTCGGCCCCTGCTTGACGAATCCCCCCGAGACTTTCAGGGTAGGAGCGGAGCGTAGCGCCCCACCTATTTTGAAAATTTCGCGAGGATTCGTCGACCGGCGCCAAAGTTATTCCAAATAGAATGTTGCGGATTTCCTATGGAAACAGGGTCCTAACTATAACTACCTACTGGCGACCGCCAGTAGGTAATATATATATATATATATATATATATATATATATATATATATTCAGTTCGACAATGCCAAAGGCACTCCATGCACTCCTTACCAAAGAAAGCACGCTCCAGATCACGGGGCTTCAAAGTCGTTTATTTTCAATAACTCTGCCGACCTCGTTAAATCAGAAGTATTCTAAATTGGAGAAATTGATTAAAAAAGAAATATCGAAATGGTGGGAAGCTATAACTTTGGAGAAATACCAAGAAGAAGGAAGAGTCCCAAGGGGGCTCCGTATTTTGATCGCACCATCATATGAGGATCCAGATCCGGAACTTGCTAACGAATGGGCAAGCAACTTAATGGAATGTTCGAACAGAATGCTGTCCATTTTAATAAAGTTTGCCTGGAAGGAACGGGCAACTTTGTTGAGAACAATCACGGATCTCAAGGAAGAAATACAGAAAGAGGATAACGCAGAGAATTTCACAACAAGAATGAATGAGATCAACAAACGTGTTGAAAAAGATGAAGAAGAAATAATAGCTAAAAAAGAAAGGAAATTTTTACGGGACAAAATTGATTATCAATCTGGAAGGATTTTTACATTCGGTCGTAGATTTGATAATATTAAAAGAAAGGACACAGAAATAACAGAGGATACAACTATAGTCAGTGTAAGAGAAGAAAGCGACAAAAGTGATGTTAGCGAAAGTGATGTATCAGACGATGGAACAACGACAAATGTACAAACCCTACCCAGACCAGTAAATTTTTGGGAGGAATTCCGTTTAATGAACCAAACCCAGAACCAACAGGGTTGGCAAAAAGATCGTGGCCGGGGAAGGGGAAGGGGGTACAGAGGACGAGGCAGAGGAAGAGGAAGAAGAGCAGGAGGACAATCCTTAATGCCAAACAAATCAGACGTGGCGGATGGAAAAAGAACCTTATCAACCCCCATGGGAATGGAAACAAGGGGTCAGAAAAATCGAAAATGAAGAATTTTCAGAATGTGGTAAATCTTTCTAGCCATTGTTTAAGTACTGATGAGTATGATGTACTACAGTTTGGTTTATCTTTCTGTCCCACAGCTTTGTTTTCGTATCCTAAAGAAAGAGTAGATTTATATCACTTCACTAGGAAACTACGGTTGCATAAATGGCACAAATTGAAAGTTAAAAACACCCACCCTCTGAACCTCTTAACTAAAGTTAGTCCAGTGCAGGACACTATTAATGAGGTTAATACCTTGATTGCCTTAAAAGAACTAGAATTTGAAGACATTACTGATCCTATTCCCATCACTGCTCAATCGTTAGGCTTTAAGACTGACCTCAGTTGTCCTAATGACTTTTCACCCAAATCAAATTTTAATCCTACTATGCCCCCTAGCGGCATAGACATATTTGAAACTCTAGTGATTGCTGACCTTAAATCCTTAGCCAGAAAGAGGAAATGGCGGTGTGACAATCTAAGTAAACGACTAAGACTAGCAGTAAAGTCCCTACAAACTGATAAAAACATAGTGATCCGGCAATCGGATAAAGGGGGTAATGTAGTTATACAGGATGTACAGGATTACCTTCAGGAAGGGCTACGTCAGCTGGAAGTTATTGAATGTTATGAGACAGTGGATGTAGGCAAGATAGACGAGTCCAATACTACTTATCACAAAATGTTAAAGGATTGGCATACTCAGGGAATCCTGGAATGGAATGAATATTCCTATCTATTGAACCGTACACCCAAAGTAGCTTTACTATACCTTTTGCCTAAAGTACATAAAGACATAAAGAAACCCCCAGGTAGACCTATTGTGTCTTCGATAGGATCGCTTTTGGAAAAAACATCTAAGTACATTGATTATTTTCTGCGTTCTTACGTAGAAAGTCTTCCATCTTACCTGAAAGATAGCAGGGATTTTCTTAGGAAAATTAACAACATCATTTGGCAAAAAGACTACTTGCTAATCACACTTGATGTGTGTAGTCTTTACACGTCCATTAGACATGAGGACGGTTTACAGGCTTGTAAACAATTCTTGTTGTCACGTTCTATTTCCTTTCTGCAACATACTGACATGCTACTCCAAATGATTAGATTCTGTTTGGAGAATAATTTTTTTGTCTTTAATGACAATTTTTACAGACAAAAACAGGGTACTGCTATGGGCACCTGCTTTGCTCCCAGTTATGCCAACCTGTTCATGGGGTACTGGGAGCAGCAGGTGCCCAAGGTGTACGGTCCGTATCGCAACCATGTGAAAACATGGTTGCGATATATTGATGATCTCTTTATCATCTGGGAGGGAAGTGAAGATCTTGCCCTGGAATTCATTAAAGTACTCAATGATAATGAGTTCAACTTGAAATTTGAGGGGACAATCAGCAATTCATGTATTGAATTTCTTGATCTACAGATCCAGCCAGTAGGAGATATATTAACTACGAAACTGTATCGTAAGAAAACATCTGGTAACACGTTGTTACACGCTGACAGTGGACATTCCAAAGCCCTCATTAAAAGCATCCCGTTTGGGGAGTTCCTCCGGGCGCGGAGGAACTGTAGTTCTGACTACAATTTTGAACTAGAATGTGAAATCATGAATGAGAGGTTTGTGGAAAGGGGATATAATCCCAATATCATCACACAAGCACGCGTGAAAGCTTCCAAATTCAAGCATGAAGAACTACTGGTCCCCAAAGGAAACCCTGATGAGGAAAACAGCAATATTGTCAGATACATAACAACGTACAATTCAGGTTCATATGATGTGAAAAAGTGTCTGAAACGACATTGGGGCATCCTTAAAACTGAGTCAACTCTGGAAGAGATCGTTAATGACGTGCCCAATGTTACTTTTAGGAAGGCAGATTCCTTAGGTAACAAACTATGTAAGAACGAAATTAGCTGTATGAGACCCTCTACCATAGAAGTGCAGGGCTTTTACACTTGCATGTCCTGTAAGGCTTGTAAATTCAGCTCTAATGTGAAAAAAGTTTACTACCCTATCACAGACGAAAACAGAAACATTGACAAACATCTTAGTTGCCTATCGGATCACTGTGTTTATGTATTAACTTGCCCTTGTGCCAAAAGATACATGGGCAGCACGATGTTTGCTGCCAAGAAACGTGTCTTAGAGCATATGAGGGCCATACAAAACAGGGACAAGCTTTCTTCCATAGCACGACACTATGAAGAGTTCCATAAAAGTAATCGTAGTTTGCTAAAATTCTTTGTGATTGATCGGATACCCGCAACAATCAGAGGAGGGGATAGAATACGCAAACTACGACAGTTAGAATCCAAATATATTTTGGAACTTGACACGAAGATCCCGGTTGGTCTGAATTCCGAGGAAGAATTGTCTTGGTTTTTGGGCGAGTAGAAATATAATCTAAATTTGTTTTTCTGTGATTCTTAAGAAATGATGACTTGCATTTGGTGTACTAATGGACTTTGACCCACATATCTTCTGACAGACATCCTTTTTTTAACTTATTCATGCACATTGATCAGTTTTCATTCCAGTGTAAGAGTAATAATTGATTGTGAAATAGTGTGTCCTAAATGTGATAACCATTGAGTTTCTTCTCATCTATTATTCTTTTCAGATGGAGTTGACATGTAAGAATTATTTGATGTGAAGACACACTCCGAGCATGATTTATTAGTAATAATTGATTATCAGTATTGGTCTACGAAAGTTCCATCACCCACTGGGGTTCAATTGAGAATGTTTTTGTTTCCTTTACTGTCATAAGTAGGATCACATGTTTAATTCTATTTATGCTAATTCTGCTACCTGAATATTTACCCACTGGGGTTTTATTGTGAGTCTATCTGCTTACTCGCAAAATATTTGTTTTGTATCTCACAATGTTGGTTTTAATTGGTTTATTGAAGAAATCTTTACCCACCAGGGTTGTATTATTTAATTTTGGCTTTATAAGTTACCAATAGTAAGATATGTACAAAATTACAATTTGGCTCCACCACCGTCAATTTTTGTTTACTGATGGGAGAGTATTCGGTGTATTGTGGGTACCTTTATCTGATTGATAATTTCATATAACCTGTATTGGTTAGATGTACCTTTTATTTTATTTTTGAGGTGGACTATTATCTTACTCTTGGTGAAGCCATTTGAAGTTTTCTTCTGCCTATTAGGCATATACCATTTTGCCCATATATACATATATATATACATTTTTATGTGTATGCAGAGATATGTACTTACTTATATATTGCTTTCATATACGCAGTAGCAGTGACACTATCGAAATGGTAGCAGCATTTCCGCATTTACGGAGTGTCAATAAAGTTTTGTATATAAAAAAATCAGATGTTGATGTACATACAACATGAGTTATCGGATGCTAGTATGTTATTAAAATAGCATACTATGTTTTTTTAGGCACACTTTTTCCTAAGTAGGTACTTTTGTTAGAAAAAATTTTTTGTACAGCGTGTATATAGGAGGAAATCTGCGGCTGTTGAATTGTACGTATTTATTCAATTTGGCGACCATATTGTACAGGCTATGTGTAAAGTAATGCACATTTGTTCAAATCAAGGAACAAATGACTTAAGTAATTTGTCAAATTTGAATTGTGAATTATTGAGTACTTTAGTTGGAGTGTTTTACCATTCAAAAATGGCCGACGCATTGGGAATGAGATTGTATCAATGTGCCTGTGTTCTGTTTCCGATATGTCCTCTTTTTGTTTCACTTTATTTGGCGTTCACGCCATGCGTAGCAAATTGTTGATTGTTTAAAATGTGACATATTTGGAAAACAGTTTTACCCGTGATCAAGGCGGTGACGCCGAAACGCGTTGGGCATGTGCGGCTTGGTTATTGAAAATAAACGACTTTGAAGCCCCGTGATCTGGAGCGTGCTTTCTTTGGTAAGGAGTGCATGGAGTGCCTTTGGCATTGTCGAACTGAATTGTTGACAGGGAGCCTTGGACCCTGTAATGCACCGCTGTTTAAGTGTCCCGGTAACTTCTAAGGATGTGACTCGCAATATATATATATATATATATATATATATATATATATATATATATATATATATATGTATATTACCTACTGGCGGTCGCCAGTAGGTAGTTATACTTAGGACCTATTTTCCATAGGAAATCCGCAACATTCTATTCCCAATAAGTCTGGCGCCGGTTGACGAATCTTTGCGAAATTTTCCAAACTTTTGGCCAGCTCCGGTCCGCTCCTATCCTGAAAGTCTCGGGGTGATTCGTCAAGTGGGGCCGAGAAAAAAGGGGGGTCCCAAAACACGTTTTTCCCATGCATTTTCCCATTGGACCTTTAGCCGCAGCTACAGCTCAAACTGCTGAACGGAATTACCACAAATTTGGCAAAGAGGTAGTCCTCAGTTCAGACTCGTGCCTTTTGCTTAAATGGTGTCAATCTGTTGAGTAGTTTCTGAGAAAATTACAGTTAAAAGTACATATATATCTATGGCCTCGGAGGATCCTCGCACCCTATGCGCACCCGATCACGTGCTGAATGCTAATTGGCTGTCAAGTGGTTGTCAACATTCGAAACCAGGAACTGTTGGCAGCCATTTTGTGCCTCGGTAGAAGTGAGGCTGAAGAAGTCTGTGGAATGAGTGTGTAAAACATATAAAGGGGGCAGGGTAGCAATACTCTGACCCTCTAGCCCTGCTTAGGGGGTCCCAGAAGGACTCCAAGGACCCCTTTTTTTTTCTTTACGGCAAAATGCGCGCTGGGTGCGCGGATCCGGCCGTAAAAAAAAAAAACGAAGCGCGGCCTCCCGCGCTTCTTTAATAATTAGCCCCCGGGGGTCCAAATCCCGGGGGCAAAAACCATAAAATTTAATGGGGGGCCCCCCAGCCCCGGGGACCGCTACCCCCCAGGGCTACAAAATAAATGGGTGGGGGGGCTCAACAGCCCCCCAAGTCCAGGGGACCACCACCCCGAGGCTTTATTTATTGAGGGAGGGTGGCTGCGTGGCCCCCTCCTGAAGCCCTCGGGGGCCCTGGGGACCGCCACCCCCCCAGGGCCGGCTCCTGCAGTGTCCTGGGGTGCCCACCCCCAGGACACTGTTGTTTGCTATGAGAGGGCGGGAGTCTCCCGCCCTCCCATAGCAAACTTTGTTTGGATTTTGAAAGAGAGAGCAGGGAAACCTGCTCTCTCTTTCAAAATCCAAACCATATTGCTTTTCCACACGGGGAGCTGCATGTCAGCAGCTCCCCATGTGGAAAAGCAATGCCGGTTTCCGCAGGAGGCGGGGAGCCGGTGGGACAGTGGGGGCGTTGGGGCTCCCTCCACGGTCCCCAACGTGTTTTTATAAGCCCCAAGGGATGGGGTCCCCGGGGATAATATAAATTAGTGATAGGGGCTATTCTTTTTTTTACGGTAAAATTAGGAGTCGCGCATCCAGCGCGGCTCTCAGCGCGCCCCCCTGGTGTGCACGTGTTGGGTGCAAGACTCCTATCGTGTGGGGTGCACAATTTCTCTCGCGTAGGGTGCGCGATTCCTAACGCGTTGGGTGCGTGACTCCTAGCAAAAAAAAAAATGATTTTTTTTTTTAGATAAACATCAAGCTTATGTGTTTCGTTCTTGAGTGGCTCTAAAAAGAGCCGTTGTGTTCATTGAGAGTTTTTGGTACTTATAAGTAAGTACCTATAAAGAGTCTAATGTTGTTGAGGAAGACTCTGTTACCCTCATCAGTAAAATGTACACCATCTCTCCTATAGATGTCTTGCATATGAAAACGCAGATTGTTGTTGTAAATGGACCCCATTCTATAGTCTCGGAGAAAAGCAGAAACAGATATATTCACATGTTTCCTAGCTTTCTCAATCTGTGGACAAAAATGATTGGACCAGTTCCATTTCTGCCTTTGGCATATGTTAGAATAGACAAAGTCAGTTTGGGGGAAAAGTGAAATCAATTCTGCAAAGGTGTCCTTGATAAGCATTTCCAGACCTGGTAAACGGGGCGTGGCTTAACAACATGGCCGGTTAGACATGCTTTCATGTTGCTCCTGCCCCAACGGACGAAATCCTAGGACTATCCTGGCGGGATGGTGACCCTCGCTAGCCTGAAATGAAATCGCAACCCCCCCTGAGTTTGTAGATCCCGGTGGGGGCGAAAATAGCGGCCTGTAACAACGTGACAGGCGGCTGGAGACTTGCTGCAATCCGGGCTCCCAGCGCGCAGCGGCCGCCAGGTTGTGATCTTGGCGGAGGGCGGCGGCGGACGGCCCCGAACCTGCTAGCGGGCGCTGGAGATGCCCATGACCCCAGGCGAGGCCCATAAACTGTGAGTTGTCGGAGGGGCGGCCTCGAGAGGAGGAGCCGGTGCTGAGGGACGGGCATTGCACCGAGAGCGGGCTGCCGTGACCAGACGTGGGACGAGACGGGAGCGGTGAGGCCTGCTTGCCTCTGCCCGCAAGGTGCTGGTAATTCTGCAATACTGGTGCGGCGGCCCCGGGCGAAAGAGGGGTACCGCTGTGAACTGCCTCGGGCCTCCTGGTGAGCTGGGAGGAGGCCCGTGATCCTGAGGGCGCCCTGCTGCCTGGTGCGAGGTGACTGCTGCCTATGTGACAGAAGTGCCTGAAGCAAACCGAAAGGGGCTCGGGGCCTGCAAGACGGGTCTAGGCATAGAGCCGCTGGCCTGTGACAGAGGCCCCAGCACTGAAGGTGCGGTGCCCCCCTTCCTCCCCCTCCCGGGGTAAGGCCTGAAAAGCTTGCTCCTCTGGCCCACGTTGAGGACTTGAGCAGGGGTGGTGAGGAGACACCCACCCCCATAGCGCAAGAGATCTCTTAGTGCCTGAAGGACCACAAGGCGCACAGACAGAACTTGGGTTATCTCCCCCGGCCGGTCTGGGATAGAAGCTCCTCGAAGACGTCATACGCAGGCTCCCCCAGTGCCAGAGGGGCTGGGGAGCACAAGAAAAGGCCCAACGCACTTGCCTCGCGAATTGGCGGACACTGGAGTTGCACGGAGTGGCGGTCTATGTGGAGCGTCACCACTGAAGACCAGGGCTCTGGTTTGATGGCGGTGACCTGCGCCTGAGAGGGGATCCTGTGGAAATCCACACAAAGTAACTGACCTAACGGGACCCCAGGAAACGGCATACCGAGGTTGCGTCGGATATGGGAAAGGACAGGCCCCTTCGAGGCGCCCAAACAAATAAAATAATGCAATACACGGTTCCGGGCCCGGCGGTGGCGGATCGTCGCAGAACAGTCCCAGACCACGAAACTTCGCAGGATGCAGCGGCCCGAGACAAGGCCGACATACTGGAAGCAATTCGTGACTCCAGAACGGCGCTGGAATCCAAAATAGACGGAATGACCATGGACATTAACCACCTGCGCCTAGATCTCAGGAAGGTGGCGGATAGGGTTACCACAACCAAGGGTGACCTGAATGCTTTGCAGATGGAGGTCTGTCAGCTACGGGAAACGGTGACGGCCCTTCGGGACCACACAGCTCGGCTGGAAGATAGGGCAGACGATGCATAAGGCCGGTCGCAGAGAAATAACCTCAGTTTTTTGGGATTTCCGGAAAAAGTGGAAGGGCCGGCGGCGGACCTATTCCTTGAAGACTGGATCTGCACAACATTTCCAAACCTCCGCCTCTCCAAAATGTTCGCTGTCGAGAGGGCCCATAGGTCGCTTGGGCCGCCGCCACAACCTGGAGCCCCACCCAGAGCCATGATTGCTCGATTGTTCAACTTTCGAGACAGGGACGCAATCCTGCAACATATCTGCACTACTGGGGTTCCCAGATTTGAAAACCAGGATATCCATATCTTCCCGGACTACACGAAAAAGGTGCAGGACATGCGTAATGGCTTCCTGGGTGTCAAACGTCGGATGCGAAACCTCAACATGAAATATAGGTTACTGTTACCGGCTCGGCTTCCAGTTCAGTATGATGGCATGGTGCATTTCTTTGACAACCCCGCAGAGGTAACGGACTGGATGGACTCACTGGGCTTGGCCGGCCAAGACCAAATCCACGGTTGGCAAGAAAGAAGGAGGCGAAGTGGGTGACAGCGGAACCGACACCGACGCGAGGTGGAACAACGGTCGGGAACCCAGGAGCGGACGGATGGAGGATGTATCATGGTGGGACCAGATGGCACACTCCTCACAGAACGGGAGGCGAGTCCCAAGCAGAACCAGTTCTATCCACTATGCCTGGTACAAGAAACACAATCGGACCTGGGGGGCGCCACCGGCCAGGTGGGGAAGGACTCTGACGCTGGCTGATTGGCAGACTGGGAGCTGTGATCGAAGGGGTCTGGGTCACGGACACTGTGAGTACATGCTCTGCACCAAAGGGCACTGGACTTAATTGAGGTACTTGAGTGGGGGGGCCAAGGGCCCAGGGACTGGATGGGGGGGGACGGGAGAAGAGTTTTTGAGGGGGGTCGCGCTATCCCGCTACTGTACTTGTTTGGAAGGGTCGGCTGTAGTGTGCTGCGGTGACCTGGCTAGGCCATTGGTCGGGTGGGGTCACCCGGTGCCAGGCAGCTGGTTACATTTTGGTGGTTGGGAACGGGGTTTCTTCTCTCATGAAAGTAGGTGCTTTGAGAATAGTTACTTCAAGTTGGGTGGGGTGAATTAGGGAGTGGGTGGTGTTTTGGGGCGGGGTTTTGAGTCCTCAGACCAGCAGTGGGTTATGAGAATGAAATACTACTGCCTGTGGGTGGGAGGGGCTGGGGGTCTACATTTTGGTTCTGTTGGGTATGTTGTCGGGGATGTTGTCGGGTCTGGGCATTGTTTTACGGGTAGAGGTCTGAGACGATCATACTATGGGCGGTTATGCTACAAAGCGATAGGGGGTCCCCTACAATATTATGGGGCACAACGCCACGCACATCCGCGGACTCATGCCAAGTGACATACAGGGATATAAACTACTGACGTGGAATGTTCGGGGGCTCAATAACAGGGTCAAGCGGATCCGGGTGGCCACCTATCTGAGGCGCTATGGGATAAGTATAGCGCTTCTTCAGGAGACACACTTATGGGGAGACTGTCTTAAATACGTTCAACATAGATGGAGGGGCCAGTTTTTCGCTACCTCCTACTCGGGGTTTGCCAGGGGCGCGCTTATATGGGTGGCACCGGGGGTTCCCTTTAAGGCCTTGCATACCAAACAGGACCCTGAGGGGAGGTTTGTGATAGTGGAAGGGACGCTGGACGGGCGCAGAGTAAGTGTAGTGAATATCTATGCCCCGAATAGTGATGATGGGGGGTTTTTAAGTCGAGTCTTGGGGCAGTTGGATCTGGATCCAGACACCGAATTGATTATGGCGGGAGATTTTAATTGTGCCCTTGATGGGGAATTAGACAGACACCCTCCAAACTTAAGTGCCGAACCCAAAACCAGAGAAGCGATGGGCCACATGCTTCATAACTATGGCTTATTGGATATATGGCGACACCACAATCCCAACAGTCGGGTGTACTCGTGCCACACACCTGCTGCCAACACCTATAGTAGACTAGATTACTTCTTTGTCCAGAGGACAGCAGCGCACCGGATAGCAGAAACGCACTATCTGGCCCAAGCGCCATGAGACTCATGTTGAGTGATATGTGCGCGATATCAATTATCTTGAACTTGATCTGGCCCGCTACTTGTCTGACCACTCCCCACTGCTAATAACGTATTCGCTAGGCCGACTGCAGTCCAAGATACCGCTGTGGAGGCTCAACACTGAAGCTTTCGGGGACCCGACCTATAAGGACGCTATATTGACCGGGTTGGAAACCTATTTTGAGACTAACTGGGGCTCAGCAGGTACCAGGGCGATTGAATGGGATGCAATGAAGGTGGTGGTACAGGGGTATGCATGTCTACTGAGGTGGGGGTTAAGAAAGTGCTTGAACAAGACCTACGCCGGCATGAGGAGCACTGGGTGGTTCTGGAGAAGGAGCTTCCCACGAATAAGGAGAGGTCGGCTCAATGGGACGATACGCGACGGAAAATTGGGGACATTTGGGACTCACTGGGCAAATACAATAAAAACCTGAACAGGCGTCATTGGTATACAGAGGGGGATAAGGCGGGTCGGTTGCTGGCACGCCTGATTCAGGCGGAGAAGCAACCTCTCCCGATTTTGGCACTAAAAATTGACCGTGGCCGAGTGGTAAATACGCAGCACGAAATTAACAATGCATTCTGGATCCACTTATGTAGAATATACTCTGACCCTGATGGCTCTGTGGCCCCCGGGTTGGTGGAGACTTTTCTGGCAGGGGTGGAACTGCCCTGTGTGGACCCGGAGAGTCAGGAGGCTCTAGGAGCCTCCTTTAGGGGGGAGGAGATACGGGCGGCGATCGCCCATCTGAAAACTGCTAAGTCCCCTGGGATGGATGGTATGGCGGCGGAACTGTATAAGGAATACGGGGGGATCCTGATTCCTAAATGATTGGAAATCACGGAAGAGGCCGGTGAGTGCGGACAGCTCCCAAATTCCATGAGGGAGGCATTGATAGTAATGATCCCCAAACCAGGGAAGGATCCCCTGCTCCCCAGTTCCTTTAGGCCAATTTCAATGTTGAATGTAGACCTTAAAATTATAAGCCAGGTATTGGTCAATAGGTTCCTTCCATATCTGCGGCGACTGGTTCATGAGGACCAGTCCGGTTTCATACCGGGCAGGAACACGCTACGGAACATTCGTCGCCTCGCCCATGTTATGCAAACATTGGAGGGACGGGCCCATCAGAGCACCTTAGTGTTCCTAGATATCGAACAAGCGTTCGACTCGATCAGATAGGACTATCTCTGGCAGGTACTTCTAAAAATGGGCCTGGGCGAGGGTTTTGTCAGCTTGGTAAAATTGCTTTATACTCATCCGGTGGCGAGGGTTCGCACGAGACGGTATGTGTCGGACAAAATACCCATAGCAAGGGGATGCAGCAAGGGTGCCCGCTCTCCCCTTTGCTGTTCGCCCTGGCTATGGAGCCATTGGCCTGCCACCTCCGTGGGGTACTTGAGGGACAGGGCATACGGATTGGGGGTTTGGAGCACGTTGTGTCCCTGTATGCCGATGATGCGCTCATCTACCTGACTCGGCCGACCCAGTCCTTACCGACCATGATCGCTGCACTAGCGCGGTTTGCTGCCGCCTCTGGGCTTTCCGTCAACAAGATGAAGTCGCGACTCTATGCGATTGGATCGGAGAGTGACTGGAAGGTGACCCAGCGTCCGGTGATGGAACTCCCTTGGGCGACGGACATGCTCCGATATTTGGGGATATGGATCGGCAGGAATGAGGCAGTATTTTATCGACACAATATGGGAAGGATTATTAATGGGCTGCGGGGTAGTATTGCCTTTTGGAACACGCTTAACCTCCCCTTAATGGGGAAGATCGCCTTGATCAAGATGGTGGTCCTGCCTCACTGCCTCTATACGATGCAGGGGTCCTTTTATGAGCTCCCGCACAGACTATTCAAGGAATTGGATGCCCTCCTGGTCCTCTTATTGTGGAATGGGAGGAGATGCCGGGTCAGTCTTGAGATCATGAAGCGCAGGTGGGGAAAAGGGGGTCTAGAGGTCCCAGATTTAGAGCTTTACTACTTCGCAGCACAATTACAACATGCTATAGCCTGGCCGGACACGGACCACTCCTGGGAGCGGTCGCTACTAGAGGGTTCTTATGTGAATCGACAGCTAGGAGCGATCCTCTGGCGACCGGGGAGACAGCGGGATCAGAGTCTTCCATTGGTGAGACTCGTAGCGGCACTGTGGCATCGAGTGACACGACGCCTGATTCAGGGTCGGCCGTTTGCCCCGGAGGCGGACTTCTGGCTCATGCCACCCTTTGCTCACATAGATCAGGTGATGTCCACGGATAAATGGAAAGACGGGGGTTGCCTGATGTTGTCTGACCTTTACCCGGATAATACATTCATTACTTATCAGGAGGCGGTGAGTAACTTTGAGCTGGGATCTGGGCAGTTTCTGCAGTATGCTAAGATAGCGGCAACGGCGCGGCACCTGTGGCCCTCATTCCCAGAAGCTCCGGAGCACACTCACACCCTGGTCACTATGCTCGCCATGGCTGGGGGGCAAAAATTTGTCACTCACCTCTATAGGGCATTACGAGAGGATAAGAAAAATAGGCCCCTAAAAATAGAGGATTCTTGGCAGCGGGTGTGTCCGCAAGAGATTACGACTCGAGACGAAGGGGTCCGGAAGGTGTCAGTATGCAATCGCTTTAAACAAATTCAATATAATATAATACATATGACTTATCTCTCACCCAAACGGCTCCAGGCCATTGATAATTCCAGAGACCCACATTGCCCCAGGTGTCGTGGTGCTCCGGCGGATTTCCCGCACATGGTGTGGTCATGCCCAACGATCCAGACATATTGGCGAATGGTCCTAGAGGACCTGACCAGGATAACGGGTTGGGTACTTGATCTGGACCCGCGCGCTTGCCTATTGGGCCTGATTCCACGAGATCCTAAGCGCAAGAAGTGTAGGCGGTTCCTGGTTCTGGGCCTCGTGATCGCCAAAAGGCGTATCGCGATCCATTGGCTAACCCAGCAGGGGCCACTAGTGGCGAAGTGGAGGACTGATTTAAGGGAGTGGGCACTAGCAGAAAAAGTGCATATGCATAACACCAGGAGAGATAACAAACTACCAGAAGTGCTGCTGGCGTGGGGAGTTATGATTCACGAGATAGCCACACACACCGCACAATCCACACAGGCAGGTTCCGAGCCGCCACATTCTGTGGGGGGGACGGCCCCAGATTCTAGGGAACAGACGCAAGGGGACCCAGTATAGGCGATACAACGCATGGACCTCGAGTTACCCAGACCCAGTAGGATGGGGGGGAGAGGGGAGGGAAGGGATGGGAAGCGACGGGAAGGGGTTCAGGGAGGATTAGTTGGGGAGGGGGGAGATAAGTTGCAGTTAAGTTTTGATGATGTTTATAACACTGAATAAGAACAATGACGAAAAGTGACCGGGAGGACTCCTCCACTGATAAGACTGGTGGTCTAATTCCTGATTTGTATTATCACAAAAAAGGCAGAGGCGGAAACGATTGCTGTTGATTGTTGTACATTGTTTGCTGTTCTGGAGGAACACCTATTAAAGAATTTCTTTTAAAAAAAAGCATTTCCAGACCTACCCCAGTCAAAGTGCCTAGGTCATTGCCACCACAGTGCACAATTATGAGGTCTGGGTGTTGGAGATGCAAAAAGGATTTTACCAATGGCATCAATTGGTGCCACTTTAACCCTCTCTGTCCAATCCATTTAATGTCTACATTTGGCAAACCTAGGTCTTTGTGAATGCCTTTGTTTTCTGCATACCTTTGGCTCCAGAAAATATAGCTGTGTCCCACAATCCACACTCTAAGCATCTTGAAGGGAGGTCTGGATGCACTCAGATGGTCTCTGTAAATGAAATGGCAGTTTGAAAAGTAAGATTTTTCTAAAATGGTGGATAAGATGCAGTTTTGAAAAAAGAAAAGAAATGATTGGTTGTTTGACAACATTCTACACTGAAAACTAGGGTGCATGTGTCTGTTTTTTAAACTCATGATTCATATTGGTTAACAAAAACTGATTGAAAGGAACATTATATAGGATAAGCTGATATGTTGAAAAGTCAAGCACACTTGCTGTTTTGATTAGCAACATTGTGTGCTGAACTTGTGACCTGTGTGCTCAGTTAAGTGTTCCACGAACTGTTTCTATGGTAACAGGCAGAGGCAGATTGGGGGTAGGGTTCAAATTTATGTCATTTGGAAAGGGTTGAAATGTGTAACCAATAGAAATGTGTGTTGGATTTTGAATAAATGTGGGAAGGAATGTGATTTGGTGTTTACATGTATATGTGTGCAAAATGAGAGGGAAGCATTGCCATTCTTTGGTTTTGCTGACAGATGCACAGTGCAGAGATTCTGTATAAGAAAATCTGGTGTGTGACTGATATACTTCTTAATCTACAAAACAACTTGAAAGGTGAGTTTTTTAATTGTGAGGGGGTGTATGTGGTCCATTTTGATTGTAATCACACTAATGTATTTCTCCTGCTAAAGTGCAGGGAGTACTTTTTTGTGTGTAGAATCTTATTGTCAGTGTGTGTGCATTTAGAAACCATCCTGTGATAAGCATTTGTGTTTTTCATGTGTTTGCAGACGGATAACTGTGCTGTTTTCATGTTTTGGTAGAATTAGAAACCAGTCATTGTTTATGTATTTGTAAAATGAGTCAAGTTTCTACACTAAAATGCAGTACTCCTTCTAGATTATGAAATGTGTTTTGGTAAAATGCAAGGGATAATGTTGTTTGTCTAGAATCACACAGTGAGTCTGTGTGCATTTAGGAATCATTTTGAGAGAAACATTTTGGTACTAATGTGTAGTAGAACATTTTGAGCAATGGGTGCAGTCATCTTACATCTTGTAGACTAGTAAATGTATTTTTGTAAATTGCAAGGGATAGTGTTGTTTGTTTAGAATCACACAGTGAGTCTGTGTGCATTTAGGAATCATTCTTACAGAAGCACTCTATACAAATGTGTAGTAGAAATTTTTGTGGATTGTGTGCAGTCACCTTACGTGTTGTACACTACTAAATGTGTTTTGGTAAAATGCAAGGGATAGTGTTGCTTGTCTAGAATCACACTGTGAGTCTGTGTGCATTTGCGCAACCATTGTGAGAGAAGCATTTGGTTACATCAGGTATTTGCTGAGAGGTAACTGTTTTAAAATCGGTTATGTTGTCAAGTTTTAGTAGTATTAGAAGCCAGTCATTGCTTATGCATTCACAAAATGAGTCAGGCTTTCATAGTAGTGTGCAGTATTGAAATATGTAGACTCTCTGCAGTCACTTCAGCCCTTCCACATTATTGTTTGGGTAAAGTACAAGGAATAGTGTTGCTTGTCTAGAATCACATTGTGAGTCTGTGTGCATTTGGGAACCAATGTGAGAGAAGCATTCGGGTGTTTCATGTTTTTGCAGACACATAAGTGCTGAAAAACCTATCCTGTTCTTACATTTTGGTAGAAATAGAAACTATTTATTGTTTATGTGTTTGTAAAATGAGTCAGGCTTATACACTGAGCAGTAGTAAAATATGTGGAATGTGTGCAGTCCCATTACTTCTTCAAGAATAGTAAATGTGTTTTTGTAAAATCCAAGGGATACTGTTTGTTTTCTAGAATCACACTGTGAGTCTGTGTGCATTTAGAAACTGTACTAAGAGAAGGATTTGGGTATTTCATGTGTTTGCAGACACATAACTGCTTAAAAACCTATCCTGTTCTCATACTTTGGTAGAATTAGAAACCAGTCGTTGGTTAGGTATTTGTAAAAAGTGTCAGGGTTCTACAATTATGTGCAGTAGTACAATATGTGGATTGTGTGTACTCTGTTGACCAATTCCGGACAAGAAAATGTGATTTGGTAATATGCATGGGATAGTGTTTGTTGTCTAGAATCACACTGAGAGTCTGTATGCATTTAGGAACCATTTAGAGAGAAGGTTTTGGGTACTTTATGTATTTGCATACAAATAACTGCTTAAAAAACTCTAATCATTTAATCAGTACCCAAGTACTCATGCACTGATCCAGGCCTTAGCACATGGATTGATTCAAACGCCTATTCACTATGCATGCAGGCCTCTAACCACCTACACACTTGTCTTTCACACATTCAATACCCCAGTCAGTATTCATACAGTTCCCGCAAACGCCCTGTCACTCCCCTTACACTCCTCCAGTGACTCATTCAGCACCATGTACTCATGCATTTACTGTGCCAAAAAACAAACACTTATAAATTCATCCAGGCACTCTCCTTGCAATACTCAAAACATTCAGTCAGCGCCCAAGTACTAATGGAGAGAGGCAGGCCTTAGCACATGGATTGATTCAAACGCCTATCCACTATGGATGCAGGCCTCTAACCACCTACACAATTGTCTTTCACACCTTCAATTGCCCAGTCAGTATCTATAAACTCCAATAAGCACCCTGTCACTCCCCTTGCACACCTCCAGTGACTCATCCGGCACTATGTACTAATCTATTCACTGCGCCAAAACCCAAAAACTTAAAAGATTCACCCAGGCACTCTCCTTGCAGCACTCTAATGATTCAGTCAGTACTCAGGTACTCATGCAGTGACCCAGGCCTTAGCCCATGGACTGTTTCAAAAGTCTATCCACTATGCATGCAGGCCTCTAACCACCTACATTCTTGTCTTTCACACCTTCAATACCCCAGACAGTATTCATACAGTTCCTGCAAACACCCTGTCACTCCCCTTACACTCCACCAGTGACTCATTCAGCACCATGTAGTAATCCATTTATTGTGCCAAACCCCAAACACTTATAAATTCACCCAGGCACTCTACTTGCAATACTCTAAACATTCAGTCAGTATCCAAGTACTAATGGAGTGAGGCAGGCCTTAGCACATGGTTTGATTTGAACACCTATCCACTATGCATGCAGGCCTCTAACCACCTACACAATTGTCTTTCACACCTTCAATTGCCCAGTCAGTATCTATAAACTCCAATAAGCACCCTGTCACTCCCCTTGCACACCTCCACTGACTCATCTGGCACTATGTACTAATCTATTCACTGCGCCAAAACCCAAAAACTTAAAAGATTCACCCAGGCACTCTCCTTGCAGTACTCTAATGATTCAGTCAGTACTCAGGTACTCATGCAGTGACCCAGGCCTTAGCCCATGGACTGTTTCAAACGTCTATCCACTATGCATGCAGGCCTCTAACCACCTACATTCTTGTCTTTCACACCTTCAATACCCCAGACAGTATTCATACAGTTCCTGCAAACACCCTGTCACTCCCCTTACACTCCGCCAGTGACTCATTCAGCACCATGTAGTAATCCATTTATTGCGCCAAAACCCAAACACTTATAAATTCACACAGGCACCCTACTTGCAATACTCTAAACATTCAGTGTCAGTATCCAAGTACTAATGGAGTGAGGCAGGCCTTAGCACATGGATTGATTCTAACGCCTATCCACTATGCATGCAGGCCTCTAACCACCTACACACTTGTCTTTCACACCATCAATACCCCAGTCAGTATCCATACAGTTCCTGCAAACACCCTGTCACTCCCCTTACACTCATCCAGTGATTTATTCAGCACCATGTAGTAATCCGTTTACTGTACCAAAACCCACAAACTTAAAAGATTCACCCAGGCACTCTCCTTGCAGTACTCTAATAATTCAGTCAGTACCCAGGTACTCATGCAGTGACCCAGTCCTTAGCTCATGGACTGCTTCAAACGTCTGTCCAGTATGCATACAGGCGTCTAACCTCCTACGCACTAGTTTTTAACACTTTCAATACCCCAGTCAGTATTCATACAGTTCCCGCAAACACCCTGTCACTCCCCTTACACTTCTCCACTGACCCATTCAGCACCATGTACTAATCCATTCACTGCGCCAAAACCCATCCAGTAATACATTTACCCAGGCACTCTCCATGAAGTACTCTAATGATTGAGTCAGTACTGAGGTACTTATGTAGTGAACCCAGCTTTAGTACATGCACTGCTTCAAACGTCTATGCACTATGCATGCAGGCCTCTAACCACCTACACACTTATCTTTCACACCTTCAATACCCCAGTCAGTATTCATACAGTTCCCGCAAACACCCTGTCACTCCCCTTACACTCCTCCAGTGATTTATTCAGCACCCTGTAGTAATCCATTTACTACGCCAAAAAAACAAACTCTTATAAATTCACCCAGGCACTCTCCTTGCAATACTCTAATCATTCAGTCAGTACCCAAGTACTAATGGAGTGAGGCAGGCCTTAGCACATAGATTGATTCAAACGTCTATCCACTATGCATGCAGGCCTCTAACCACCTACACAATTGTCTTTCACGCATTCAATTGCCCAGTCAGTATCTATAAACTCCAATAAACACCCTGTCACTCCCCTTGAACACCTCCAGTGACTCATCCGGCACCATGTACTAATCCATTCACTGTGCCAAAACCCAAACCCTTAAAAGATTCATCCAGGCACTCTCCTTGAAGTACTCTAATGTTTCAGTCAGTACCCAGGTACTCATGCAGTGAACCATGCCTTTCCACAAGGACTGCTTGAAATAACTATCCACTATGCATGTAGTGGTCTACCCAATTTCACACTTGTGCTTCAGGCCTACAATTCCACAGTCACTATGCATACACTCCAGCAAACACACTGTGACTGCTGTTGCAAACCCATGGTAAGTCTTTCAGTACCATGTAGTAATCTATTCAGTAAAGTAAACCTCAAACAACTATGAATTCACCCAGTGTCTCTCCTTATAGTACTGTAGTCATTCAGTCAGTAAGCATGTACTCTTTCAGTGAGGCAGGCTTTAGGGCATGTACTGCTTCAAAGTAGGATACACTATGCATGTAGTGGTCTAACCACCTTCACACTTGTGCTTCAGACCTATAATTTCTTAGTCAGTATTTATATAAAATGTGTTTGTATAGTAATAGAAAAGTATAATTTATAAAGATATTATTATACATTTATTTGTGATTAATTTTTACAGATACTGTTTATTACCATTAAAATAGAGAAATCATGCCGGACAAAGTAAGAAAAAGAAAAGAACAGAAAAAGGACAGTTACTTGAAGAAAAATCAACCACAAGTATTGAATGAACAATAATGTGGCTAAAAAGAAAAAATCTTCTGGTAAGATCACAAAGCAATTTATTAAAAATGTTTGTAGGACCAGACAGAATGTACAGAATGCTGAAACCTCTGAGAATGCTTCAACTAGAAAAAATACTCAAAATAATAGGGAAAGCAAAAAAGCAAATGGACAGTCAAAGGACACGAAGTATGGTAAAAGAAGACAAAATCTGTATAAAGAAATACGCAAAAAAATATTTTACAAGAGAGTAGTACATAATTTGCTGAAAGATACGAACAAAAATATAAAAAAAGAGCTCTATTTTCTAAAAAGAAGAAGCATATTGAAACCATTGTTGAAAAGTCTTTTGAAGTAAAAAGGAAACTATTAATTTTAGTATTAAACAGAATTTGATCACTAGATAAACCAATCCATTTAATGAAGGTCAAAAGTAAGAGGAAAAGAATAATGAACAGAACTAATTTTTGTGATTTTGTTTGGGTGAATGGAAACACAGTTCAAGTTCAGAGCCTTTCTTTAATGAAGAGAGTTATTTACAGAGGAATAATTTATTGCATTCAGTTGACACCAGTGGTCGAGGTTATGAGGTTAGAAATGGTTGTCCAATTGACAAAGAGAAAATGGTTCAAAGAAATGCAGAAGAAGTGTTAGCTGATGAAGTTCTAGGGAGACGTCCTAAAGACCCTGTGTACACTTGGGATTGCAGTAGTATTTGTAGTGTACGACAAGAATCTATTGATAAATTATGCAATTTCTTATGAGCATATAGTAAAAAAAAGTGTTAAACAAAAGATTAAGGTGTTGCAAGGACTAGACCCTTGCAGAGTGAGAAAAAATACTGGTTTGCAAGGTCTTTCTCTGGCTTGTCTTTCTAGGAAAGTTTGTCAAAGTGTTTTTCACCATTTCAGGATGTTGACAGTACGTCATACTCAAATGCTCAAATTAGTGAGAAGATTGTATTATGCAAAAATTCCAGCACTAAAGTTCAATGAGTTGAACAGTGCTCTTTTACGTGGGTCAGTATCAGATGTGAAGAAGGTTTGTGATGATATTGAGTTTTGTTACTTTGGTCCTCAGCAAGAGAGTGCAGAAACTGACACATTAATAGAACAAAATGTTGAAGTCAATGTAGAACCCATGATTACAAAAAAAAAGATCAAATCACAAAGTTTAAGGTGATTTCAGGTGAAAGACCAAATGTTTCTTGTATTTGTTGTCGGCGAACTCACTATAAAAGTCAGACTAGGAGTGTCAATCTGTATTTAAAAAGTGAAACCGAAAATAATGATAAGTGGAAGGAATTTGCAACTTATTTGTTGGTAGAGGATTGTTTTGATTTGGGTTCTGACCAGCGTATTTGCAAATATTGTTATAACAAATTAGATGAGAATAAAATGCCTGCTAGAGCTGTTCATAATTATCTAGAGTTGGTTGCTATTCCTCCAGAGCTGATAGATTTAAATACCTATGAGTCTATTCTCATTCAATGTGTGTAACCGTTTCAGGCTATTGTTCGTATGGAGCCTAAAACAGGTAAATTGCCTCCATCAGACTTACAAAGAGGATTAAAAGGAAGAGTTGTGTATTTACCGTTAGATTTAAAAAAAAACATTGAAGCTATTGGTGTAGACCGTGCAGAAAATGAACCACTAGTTATTCTAGTTAATGGTGTTCCTACTAAGAATAAGAAAATCTGGCAAGAGTTAGTGGATGTTAGAAAAGTGCAAAAGGCAACATTGTATCTGATAAAAAATAATGAGTACTATAGAAATGTGTTTGTAGGAGAAGAAGAAATAGATTTAGCAGAAGATACTGAAACGTCAAGTGGACAAATTGACAAAGTGGACATGTCCAGATGTGAAGAAATCTATGAACATTACAGTGTACATCCACTTCATTCCAAAGAAGTGATGGGGAATACGATTGAGTTATTCCAAATGAAAAAAAGCAAAAGGAAGTCCCATGAGTGTATGGGAAGAGAGCTTGGAAGCTCGTTGTTTCCTGCAGTTGTTTCCAACAGGAAAAGGTGGACGATATGATGAACGTCCTGTGCAGATTCCTGCATCTGAATATTGGACAAGAAGATTATATGCAGAAGATCCAAGATTTCGACAATGTATCCCTTATATGTTTCATCTTCTGTTTGAAAGTGACTTGTTTGGACTTTCATATGCAGTAAATCACATTTAAAAAACTGGAATGCATCTGCAAAATGTAACTGCAAAGGATTTTATGGATAAAGTGCATCAGAGAGATGATCATTTAGAATCTCAGTTGATTAATCTGATGGCATGTCCGCGTGGGACTAATGAATATTGGTACCGTCGTCATGGAGAACTGAAATGTATGCTACGGAACTTAGGAACTCCTACATGGTTCCTTACACTAAGCTGTGCTGAGTACGCTTGGGATGATTTACTTGAATTTCTTCGAGAGGCAAATTCCAATATAAAAAATATTGAATACAAGACACCTGGAGAATTGTGCTCTTTGGATCCTGTTAATGTATGCAGATATTTCAATCATAGATTTGAAGCTATGATGTCTTTCATCTGCAATAAAAAGAATCCTCCTCTTGGAGAAGTTGTGGATTTCTTTTGGAGAAAGGAGTATCAAGCAAGAGGTGCTCCTCATATACATATGTTGTTATGGATCAAGGACGCCCCCAAATTTGGAACAGATTCAGATGATACTGTTTTGTCTTTCATTGAAGAATATGCCACGTGAGCTGTACCCAATAGCAGAGAAGATAAAAACTTAAAACAACAAGTCTTACGATTCCAAAGCCATAGATGTGAAAATACTGTCGATGAAAGTACAGGTCTAAGGATAAGTTCTATACCAAATGTCGTTTTGCATTTCCACGTCCTGTATTATCCAAAGGAAGAGTGAACAGTTTTATGTCAGCTATACGACATACCATCACAAGAAAGTCTCCGAAAAATACCTACAACTTAAGAAGAAGCGAAGAGTTAAAATACATAAATGACTACAATCCAGTTATTTTATCCATGTGGAACGCTAACATGGATATTCAGTATGTTGCGGACAATTCCATTGCTGTTGCTCGATATTTAACGTCCTACATTACTAAATCAGAAAAGACAGAATTGAAAGAAATGTGGGAAGAGGTTTCTCACGAGAAGACTCCAAGTAAGAAATTATACAGTTTCAGTTTGAAGATGTTATCGCATCGAGAAATTGGAGCATATGAATGCTCAGATCGGTTATCATCTGCAAGTCTATACTACAAAAGTAGAAGAATCATTTGGGCGAGTCTAGGTCTTGCAGCAATGCGAAATCGGGTACTGAAATCTGTTCAAGAAATTGAATATTTAGCAGAAAAAGAACCAGAAAGTACAGATATTTTGAAAACGAATATGTTGGACACATATTACCCAAACAGAAGTCATCATCTTGAGAACATGTGTCTCTATGAAGTGCTGCAAAACTACACTTTTAAACGGAATACTACAGAGAACATCAATGATGGAAAATATGAAGTCATTGGTTCCGAAGGATGTTTGGTGAAACAAAGGAAAGGAAACTTGATTAATCACAGGAAGCTGATTTGCGACTCTGCTGATAAAAGGGAATTTTACTATTTAACCCTTTCGCAAATGTTCAAACCGTAGTGTTCAGAACTGGAATTACTTGGAGATTTTCAGAGCTATGAAGATTAATTTAATGCTTGTAAAGATAGCATACAATGCAGTGCTTTTGCAAATTATGTGAAAATGTTGAATGATGAAATTGATCAAGAAGCTCCAATTGCAGCTGAGATTGCTAGAGACAGTTCTCAAGACAGTCAACGTTCTGCTGCACTGAATCAAGATCCACTAGGACAACCAATTGTTGAAAATGAAGCAGCAATTGCCATGAATGAGGTGGAGACAGCAATGCATCAAGCTCAAGAAGATGTAATAGAGTTAGGAAACTTGGAAGAACAACTAAATGTTGAACAGAAACAAATATATCAGCAAGTGAGACAACAGATTGACCATGGATTACTTCATGAAAAGAAAGAGTGCTCATGCACATCATTTCAACCTATCCGAATGTATGTGAGTGGACAAGCTGGAACAGGAAAATGTTTCTTAATTAAAGTAATTACAAGTTATCTGCAGAAAACAACTGAGTCGTATTTGTCTTGTGTTGTCACTGCTCCAACTGGGTTGGCAGCACATAACATTAAAGGAATTACTTTACATCGTTTACTAATGCTACCAGTAGAGCCTGAGAACAACTTGGAATACCACAAGCTATCTGGAGAAACTTGTTGTGAAGTTTCAAGAGTCCTGAAGAAAATGAAACTTCTCATTATTGATGAGGTAAGCATGGTTTCAAACTTAAGGCTTGCCTTTGTGCATTTAAGAATGCAGCAAATTCTTAAAACAGAGTATGACGTGTTATTTGGAGGAAAACACATCATAGTTTTTGGAGATCTACTGCAACTGACTCCTGTAAAAGGACAACCAGTATTTAAAACACTTGCGGATGAAGACACCAGAAAGTCTCTGGGTAGTGTTGGAAACGTGAACATTTGGTCATATTTTGAATACAAAGAACTGACGAAAAATATGCAACAGGCAAATGATGCTGAATATGGAAGTATTCTTCAGTATATAGGAATTGGACTCCTGACAGAGCATGGCAAACAAGCTTTGCAGAGTCGATTACTTTCTAATTTGTTTCCAAATGAAAATGTAGTTCCTGAGAAAACATACATGAAAATTGCAGAAAATAAATCTGTAATCTGCTTAATGCCAACACAGCGCGAGTGTTCAATATTCAATGAAGAACTATTGAAACTGGAAAATGAAGAAATTATAAAAATGGAAGCCATCGAGAAAATAGAGCATGAAGGAATCACTATTATTTTGACGGGAAAATTGAAAACAAAACTGGATTCTTTAGAAGAAAAGAGATCTAAAACAGCTGGCTTAGAAAAGAATCTACATGCATGTATAAACTGTTGGGTAATTTTAAGGCGTAATTTGGATGTAGAAAAAGGTTTAGTTAATGGAGTAATGGGTAAAGTTGTGGATTTTGTTAATTATCAGAAAAAAGATGGAATTGAATTTTTAAAAATTAAATTTGATCAGATTGAAGAAGTTGAAGAAATTGGTCGTTGTTCAGTTTATTTTTTGCTTGTTAAAGATTTATATGTCCGTAGGAAACAACTTCCATTTTCTCTGGCATGACTATTCATAAATCTCAAGGATTAAGTGTAGACAGTGCATTGGTGAATATTGGATCTACTGTGTTTAAAGAGGGTATGGCATATGTTGCTTTGTCGCGAGTCAGAACATTATCTGGTTTGTTTTTGATTGATTTTGATGACACAAAGGTTACTGCAGATGCAAACTATGTAAAAGAGTATAATAGGTTAAGAAGAGCGTATGCTCCCAATTTAAGTCAATATCCTGTATTTGAAACGTGTGTGGTTGGTCGAAAAAGAAGGTATGAGAATATCTGTACTGAAGGTGTAGAGAAGGGAAAAAAACAAGATAATGTTGTCATTGCAAGCAAAAAGAAAAAGGACACTGTTGAAGAGATTGTTGGTTATCAGTTTGAAAATAGTTCAGGTGTCAACTGCTATGCGAATGTAGTGGTCAATTTTGTTTTTTATCTTGAAGGTTTGCAACAACAAATTAAGCAGAATCGGGAAAAAAGATTTTGTTCTTTGTTGCATTCTGTTTATGAAAAATTGAGAACTGATACAAGTAAAATACAAACTGTTTCTGGTGTTCTTAATCTTTTGGATGTATGTTCTGGTTCTACACAATTTACGCAAAATATCCAACAAGATGCTCAGGAATTTTTAATGTATATGCTTACCGTTTTTGAAAATGAAGGTGTAGAAATAGAAAATATTTTTGGTCTTTGTTACAAATGGGAACATCATTGTGAAAATTGTATGTATACATCTAGCACTATGTAGACACTGAGAGATTTCTATATTTAACATTACCGGACTGTAAATCAATGTCTTTCAATAAATTAGTTAAAGCTGCAAATCAAAACATGGAGTGTAGCCAATATAAATCATAAATGTTATCAACATTATTTTTACAAAGATATGGACAATATATAATTTTAATGATGCAACGTTGTACAGCTGATGGAAGAAAATTGGACACTTTAATAAAACATTTTGTAGCAACACAACTATCAATATCAGGAAGTACTTTTGTAGCAATTGCAATAATTTTCCATGATGGTCCTTCCACAACATCTGGACATTACACTGCCTATCTAAAATGTGACAAAGGCTGGACACTTTGTAATGATGCCCAGTTGGTTTTCAAACAACGTTTGCCTAGTGAATTACCAAATTCCTACCTAATATTTTTAAAGCCAAAGTTTTAGAAAGATAATTCAGCCTTCGAGGAATTTATTATTATAATTTAATAGGATTACCATTGGACAATTTACTTAAAAAACAGTGCAAAAATACCATTTGGCCTCATGGAAAGGTATATGTTTGAATTATGGACTTTTTCTTACACATTGACTCGGTGTATATTTTAAAGCGACAACATTTACAGTTTTTATGAATTTTAGTTATAAAATTTTGTTAGCAGTAAGCATTTTATATATGTGTGATTTGTATTTTCTGGTATTTTACTGAGAATAGATTGTTGTTTTTTTTTTAAACAATCTTTTTGATTGTTTTTTTTGCCCGCTGTTATGTGATGAGTACGATTGAAATCACTATTTCTAGTGAAATTCAATATATTCTGAGAACAGCAAAAAAGGCAAACAAATTACTTTGTTTAAATTATGCTGTGTTGTTAAAAATTTATTATTACATGTTATAACTATTTTTTCTTTTGTTTCACAGATCTAATTCTAAAATAAGCAATCTACCCCAATTTACATTACAAAAAATATCTGAAAAAATGTGTACCATTTTTTATTTCTATTACTGTGAAGGTAAGTTTAACTAAGTATTAATATGCACAATGGGCAGATCTGCAAGAAGCTACAAAGTTTGAATACGTTTTTCAAAACAACCTGGTTATACCTATGTAGTTTTGGAATGTCCCTGTCATAGGATATCATGTGACCTGCAAAAAAACTGATTTGAGTGGTTCATAATATTTCCCATTGTACCTATTGAAGGACCGCAATGATTTCACTCATTCTTCTTTGAGCATCTTTGCAGACAAAACTCTGTGCTTACCTCCTATCATTCACAAGCAATTTTCCAAACAGAAATATGTCACTTTTTGTAACATAGTTATAGCGCAAGACACTTTCATTTTTACAAAGAGAGGAAAAGGCACTCTGTGTACCTTTTCCTCTCCATGTAAATACGATCTCATTATATACACCACTTTGCGTTGAAAGGGCGTTCTATAAGTGTTGCTGTGCGTGATTGCACAGAATACTCATAGAACAAGACACATCTCCAGATTTATCAAAAATTATCAATCTGGACATGTGTGTGAATGCTGCACCATTCTCCAATTGGTGTAGCAAGGCACAACAAGGAGAATTGTTTTCATTTCTCCTCATTTTTTATCTTTCAATACATGCTAAAATGCTCAGCATACATTGAAGGAGAAAAATGCCTCTACTGATTGTTTTTATGCAGGGGTGTGTCTTCCTGCACAAACACAAACTCCACATGACACAGATATCATTGGCACCATGGTGCAAGGGTGCCTGTGTCACCACATGGCTGCAGTTTAAGCAGCCGTGCAGAGAGAAGCATAAACTTGCAACATAGTTATGCCCATATGTTGCATCCCTGTGCTTTGGAAGTACCACAGCACACTGCAGTTAAAGCGGTTACTGTGTGATGCTGCAGCACTTCCTCACAGTTCTGCACTTATACATTCACCATACACTACTGATGCATTAGTTCAGTCAATTATGCACTACACATACATTCATCTAAACTTTCACACACTAAAATACAAATATAGCTCTTTTTTAAACCAGAAAAGTTAGTTCTTACAAGAACTTTTTTTTCTTCTTTTTTCTTTTATATTATTATTTTTTTTTTCTGAACAATTTTTAAATGTTTTCGGTTTTTCTTGAAAAAAAGGAAAAAACAGAACTGGAGGAACAAAACAATGAACTTCAGGAAAAAAAAAACTAACAATGATGGTTCTCTTGCATCCTGCAAATTAAGTCAATAGATTGCTCTCCGTAGCATAGGCCTGCATTACACTTCAAGCAGTGCACTTTGAGTGTTGCAAACTGAGGACGGATGTCCAGGTATTACTCAGATGGATTCGTGTGAGAAGTACTTGGCTGTGATGTTTGTGAAGGTGCAGGAAGAACTTCCATTCTTTGGCACTCTTCACATGCCAGGTTTACTAGATGCATAGTTTTAAAATGTTTCTTCATGCTGGCTGTACCACATGAGTACTTCTTTGCTGGATCTCCACGGGACAGCACTCTCTGACATATTTTGCATGTCACTTTGGTGGCATTTGTCTTGGTTTGTCCCTCTGGAAAAGTAAAAAATTTCCAGACAGCAGATGAATATCTTTCTGGGCGTGGTGGTTCAGCCAAAAATTCATCTTCTAATGAATGTTCAAATGCTGATGATGCCTGCTGCCCTGAAGCCATTGTTTCTCAAAAAAAGTTTGAACTAAGTGTCAACTTAGCCAAAAAAAGTTCTTCTAAGCACAGAGATGCTCCTCCAAAGTAGGTCTAAAAAGAATGATTGAAATGGGTGGGGTCTTTCAATAGTTAGAATAGGAAGTCTAATGAACCAATCAAATCTCTTTTTTTCAGGTCAAAAGGGATCCGTCACCTTGCGCATAGGCAGCACGCACCGAGCGCGAATTTGCGAAACTGCATTTAAAAGTAATATAGGTTGATTAAAAGTAAAAATATATTACTTTTATGAGTAGCTTAGATTATGTCTTCCCTTAATATTTATATGAAATACATATATATATATGTTTTTTGACATTTAAAATATTTCGGGGGAATCGTGCACCCACCACGTCAAACACGTATATGACGTTTCACGGAAGCGTGCGAGCGTCGCGTTACGTATTTCGTATGTGTCGTGTATGCGCCCGGAGTCGCGTACCGGTCGCATAGCAATCGCGCACGAAAATACGTACCCAACGAACACCCTACGCGGATCCTACACAACTATCGTAAAATGCCGACTAAGTTCCACGCAGGGATTGAGAAAGGTACGCATTGGGTGCACGACTCCAAAAAATAATTGGAAAAAAAATAAAAAAATAACAATATAGTTTAAAAAATATGTAAAAAATCAATAAAAAAATTGTTACAAAAAAATTACAAATATTTTCACCAAAAATTTCATTAAAAACATGTAATATTTATTAATTTGAAAAAATATGTAAAACAAACTTTAAAAAATGATGAAAAACAGTATAAAAACATAAATAAAGCAATTGATACACTGAAAAGTAAAGATTTAGAAATCCTATGAAATTCAGTAAAAAACCATAGTTTAGAGATAAGTTATAGATAGGAATTAGCATTTAAAAAACCTTTGAAATTCACTTAAAAAACCATAGGTTTCAGGTATGTTATAGTTAGGAATTAGCATTTAAAAAACCTTTGCAATTCACTGAAAACCCATAGGTGTCAGACACGTTATAGTTAGGAATTAGCATTTAAAAAACCATAGAAATTCACCGTCAAAACCATAGGTTTCAGGGGCGTTATAGTTAGCTGGACATTTCCCTCGTACAAAACCATTAAAATTCCCCTGTTATAGTTAGTTCAGCTAACTATAACTCGCGCCCCCGCAATGCACTGCTGATGACGTCACATATTATATCACTCATGACATGGTCAGTGACATCACTGATGACATCACTGATGACATCTCAAATGACATCACTGATGACATCACTGATGACATCATCCATGTGATAATTTGTTGCATCTTCTCACACCCTAATATAACCTTTGATACACCCACTCTAAATTACATACTGCCATTCTCAAAACCATAGACACTACAACACCAATAAGCACATACCCACTCACTGATTCTTAGGTCTACACAACCATCCACTCACTCACCCGTACAGTCACTCATACTTATGGTCACTCACTACAGGACTCTCATATGCACTCATACACCTATATAGACACTCACACACCGCCACTCATCCATTGAGGTACTCACACACCTACTCAGTCATGCAAATAATTAATCACACTGTCATTTACTCACCTATACAGTTATACACACACTAGCTCAATTACTCATACAAATACTAGCACATTCTTACACTTTTATACAATCAATGATACAAGCACACACTCATCCATACAGCCACTCTCACAATCAGACACTCTCACTTATAGCCATTTATGTACTCCAACACACATATATACTGCCTTTCACGTATGTAGCAAATCACACATGCACCACTGAAATATACATTCACTCACCCACCCACCCATACACACACTCACCCACCCATATAGTCCATCACAGATGCACTCTTGAAACCATGCACCCAGTGAATCACCCACTCACATATCTATGCACAGAGTCACACACACCCCACCCACACAAACACTCTGGCACCCATACAGACAACCGATCTATAACCCATATAGACAATCATGTAGCTATTTGCAAACCCATGCAGCCGCTTACACACCAGCAGACAGACTGATACAGACATTCATACAGTTTAGTCACTAACCCATGCATTCAGTAAGATACGTTTAATCACTCACTTATAGAGTCAGTCACGCACCTAGAAAATCATCCATTCACACACTTATATACCCAATCATTCTTCAATATGCCTTTCCCTATATATAATAAACATATTTAAACTTTACAGAAACACACAGACACTGGATGATGTCACTGACATGTCATGAGTGATGTAATATGTGACGTCATCAGCAGTGCACTGCGGGGGCGCAAGTTATAGTTAGCTGAACTAACTATAACGGGGGAATTTCAATGGTTTTGTACGAGGGAAATGTCCTGCTAACTATAAGAGTGTGTGTGTGTGGTGTGTGTGTGGTGTGTGGTGTGTGCTGTGTGGTGTGTGGTGTGTGGTGTGTGGTGTGTGTGTGTGTGTGTGTGTGTGTGCGTGTGTGTGCGCGTGTGTCTGTCTGTCTGTCTAGTAATGTTAAAGAGTTCAGAGTGGTTTGACCTCAGACATATTTCTGATAGAGTGGGACCATAGCTGCTCTTTCATACATTACCAAAACAGACATAGGAAGGGCAAATCGGGTGATTAGCTCTTAGTTTGACAGTAGTTGCATTGTAGTGCTTTAAGACAGTAGTGAAGAGGTGATAATGGCAGACACTGCTAGGTGCAAATTTGGTCTCTGGAATTTAGATAACACACCTTTCCCTCATTTAGAGTTAGGTAGGACAGGGGCACCAGTCTGCCAAACAAACAATAACCATGGCCCATTTTGAGCTGGGACAACCACCAGGTCTCCACTGTCAGTGGAAAACCTTGACCTGGAAGCCCACTAGGCTTCCCAGGGCACACCAACAGTTTTCTATCTTATTTAGGATAGGGCTTTACCATTCGAGGCATTGAAAAACAAGAGAAGTCTTATTGCATGAGGAACCTTGATTTTCTTTTTTTGTTTTACTGAAACAAACTCCCACTTTGGAAGTTTGTTTCAAGTAAAATCAAAAACATTGCCGAAGGGTGCCAAAACCACACGATGCTTGCTCAGCAAACTGCTCCGTCTTCAATGCCTGCACTGCAAAGGCAAACAACTGATAGCATAGATTTCACTGCCAGGCAATCAGGGATCTCTAATTAGATGGACAGCCATTTCCCAGAAGAGCTGCTAGGCCACCTGCCAAAATGTAAATGTCCTCCGATACCGTTAGCGAAGGTGATGTCCAAGAATATTACTGCATTCAATTACAGTAACACCCACCATTTCACACCTCTAAAAACCTTGCATTTGGCGGATTTCCCTAAATCTGATTAATTGAGAAATATGATTCATTATTCTAAACCCTCATGCATCCACTCTCTGATGTACTCAGGCAATATATCACAAACATGCACCCACATCTTGGTGGAATACCTGAAAGATAGCCTGTCATGTAGTCCTCTAGGGTACTCGGCCAATGAGTCAAGTTAAACTTTATTAGTGGCCAGGATTGCAGTTAAAACCCAAGTTACAAACGTACAACCTCTTAGCCTCTTTCAGTTAACAATAGTCTCAGCTCTACAAACATCACTTTAGAATCTCCCTTCAAACATCAAATCCAGCCTGGTCAGCTTTCTGACCCATAAGCATCACACACCTGCCTATGAAAGGGGCACCAGCCAATCACCAACAGAGTCAAAAAAATCAATGAAAATGTCCAGGCTACATGCAAACCAGCCATTCTATGAGCTAGGTCAACAATGTGTTTGAAGATTAATTGAGCAATTGATTTCCTTGATTGTAAACATTGATAGTGACACCTATAATAGTGTAAGCATGCGATACTTAAACACCCACAAGCACATTTTCTATATTGGAGTCTTCTATCCTCATCTGTACTTCACAGTTTTTAGGGTGCTAGAATCCGGAGGCAGTGGAGAAAGTGAAATGAGAGTATCAACTTTACAAATTCTTGCAACACAACATCCCCGCCTTGAAGGAAGCGAAACACTAACAGTAAGGGGTGGTATTTTCAGCACAGTCACAAGAAGGGTTATGTTCGTGCTGGAAGGACTCTTCTGGTAAAAAGACTTCATCACTCATGAGTCATCCTGGAATCCTGGAGGCTGCAGTCAGAGTATCCCTTACTTGGAACCAGTGGTGGCTGGTGACATTTGAAAGTGGTGTGGCGTAAAAGTTTGGGATGAGTGACCTGTGGTGAGTGAACGTAGCACGCGAGCTCGACTGTTGTCAGGGGGTTCTGTGAGGTTCTCGCCCCAAGAAATTTTTTTCAAAAAAGAGTCCCAAATGGTGCATTTTCAAGCAAATTTGAGAAAGCAAGAAGTTAATAAGGCAATTAAAAAAGTTTGTTTAATTAATCATAAAAATGCGGAATGTTGGAGCTGGGAATCTCATTTGTAAAAGCTCTGCAGAGGAAAAAAGCGAGCGCTTATTTATTGCAATATTATTGACTCCTTCTTCTGCCACATTACAGTTGTTGGTAAAATGCTAGCATTTATAATGTTGTAAATAACAACGGCTATAGTATACCAACACAAGGAAAGTCGTTTAAAAGAACACGGAATAAGTGTGCCAGAAAATAAACTGACATTTTATCAGTTATGAGACCCTTCCAATGGAGTGCAACGAGGACAAAATGCATACAAATATACATTTCAGATGGTCAAATCTGACAGTGTGATTTTGTCACATTACATGCCCTGGAGGGGCCATCACATGATATGAAATGCCATTCACTGCCTGGAATTTTTTGAAGGTAGAACTAAACGTTTCATTATTATAATTATTATTATTTGAGTTTTATATAGCACTAGCTAGACCTACAGGTATCAAAGCGCTTTACAGGTTATGCGAAGACAAAAGAAAAACATACAATACAGTATAGTTAGTTAACAGTCATAGTTACACTACTTAAACTGTGTGATCTTGGGCAAATCAACTCCTCACCATGACTCGCACTTTTCCTATCTACCCAAAAAATTATAAGAATGCTTTGAAATAGGCTAAACCACATTGATATCAATCCCTACACACTAAACGAGTGTCTTGTCACCAGATACCCGCAGTAGCTGCGCAATGCACACAAGTCACGAGCAGCAGCACCTGAAATTCGTTCTGCGCATTTTGAGAATTCTGAGATATGATCTGGAGAGCAATGGTTGCCTCAGACTGAACAGTTGATTAAACAAAACTACTGAGTGCAATGATAGTTTTTGGCGTCCACTTGAAGAAAAGCTTGAATGAACTAATTCAAACACGTGTTTTAAACCATAACAAAAGTCCACCCCTGCGAATGCACACTTCCCTGCCTTTTTATGATATAAAGAAGCATACAAGTCCCCCCTGACTGTGGGCCACCCTTGAGAAGCTGTTATGCGAGGAGAGTGTAGAGAGCCACTCGGCCTCTACCCTACATTGTATAATGCTGTACATGCATCCCCCACCCCTCGAGGCGGGCTCGCCTCGAGGGTATAAATAAAGATACGGAAGACCGCTCGGGGTCTTTCCGGTTAAGCCGTACCTAGCCTACCTGTGGTCACTGTCCCAGCACCCAACACGCGTGGCCTGTACTGGGCCACCACACTGGCGACGAGGCCGGAGGTCCCACTGCGTGCCACCAGCGAGTTGCAGCTGTTGCCGCTGAGTCAGCGGAGCCCACCCGAGACGTTCCATCGCTGCCGGTGTTCAACCGGCCTGGCTGCGCTTCCCAGCAGCGGCGCCCCAGCCGCCCTGCTCCTCCGTGCCTGCCCGTGTGTCTCCCTCCCTGCCGGAGACACGCTCCAGGGGCAGGGCGCGTTATTGCCAGTTTTCCGCGGTGTGCCCCAGGTGCGCTGCGTCAGCGCCACCGGCTGCCTTTGCTGAGCCCAGGGATCCTCGCCTGCAGGAGTCTGCCTCTCCACGTGGCTGCCAGGGCGCCCCGCCCCCGATGTCAGCGGAGCGGAGGCTGCGTGTCCCAGTGCGCTGGGAGATAACGACCTGGCGGGCAGCCGAGATGGCCTGAGGGAGCGTGTGCAGCTTCCCCTTTCAACAAGCATTGACAAATGCAAGAACCCCTGCTTCCAACAAGCATTGGCAACGGCAAGTCCCCCATCTGCTGCTGTGAGATCCCTCCGGTTTGCTGGACTTTACCGGCCGGGTGTGGGGGTGCTTTTCCCTCCCTACCTGCTGCCAGGAGGTGACGGCGTAGAGGGGCTTCGGAACTTCCTACGACGGAGTGAGTACACCAACCTGCACGCGCCACGCCCGTAAGCCGCCCGCTTCTCCTAGCCCAGCCGCTCATCACGTGCGCGGCGCTAGGCGCGCCGGCGCGACCCGCCTAAGAGCATGAGCGTCCCACCAGTAGCAGGCAACATTGCCCCACCACCCCAGCAGGTGGCCCAAGGAGGAGGGGGAAGGGCGACCGACCCCCGCCACAATCATGCAACAGTTAACCCACTTCCGCCTTTCAGCGAGATGGCGGATCCAGCCACTGCAGCCCCCCGATGGAGAGCGTGGGTCGGCCAGCTCAACAACTATTTCACGGGGACCCGCGAAACGGACGGCACGGTGAAGCGCTCCCTGCTAATCTTCTATGGGGGACCAGAGATATATGATCTATTTGAGACTCTTCCGAACACAGGTAATGCGGATGACTACAACGCAGCAGTGGCGGCTCTCAATCAACACTTCGATCCGCAACTCAACCCGGACTTTGAGAAATTCAAATTTCGACGCTCCCTTCAGTTAGAGGACAGGTCCGATGACATGTTACATGCGCGCCTGCGGAAGCTAGCGGCCACGTGCTGATTTGCCGACCAGAGGGAGGAGATAAGAAGCCAGATCATACTGGGATGCAAATCAATACTGCTCAGGAAGCTGATACTGCGTCAGCCCGGCATCACGCTGGATCAGATCCTGGTGCTGGCCAGGTCACATGAACTCTCGGACGTCAGGGCGGAAGAGATGGCCGCAGCCCTCCACAAACCGCCCCCGGCACAGAGTACCACACGGTCTCTTCAGATCAAAGAGGAACACGTCGACGTGATCCGAAGGCGACCGACCTGTGGGAATTGCGGAGAAGATCTCCCTCCCACGGCCACGTGCGGAGCAAAAGGGCGAGAATGCTCCCGCTGCGGGAAATTGAACCACTACGCCAAGGTGTGCCGCAGTGGTCAACAACGGTTTGCCCCAAGAAGACCGAGAGGGTTCACACAACGAGTCCGGCAACTGTCGATCGCCGACCCAGGTGACGCAGAGAAGGGGGCGACGCACCACCCGAACCTTGACCTGGAAGAAGAAGACGACGAGGTATACTATGTCTCTTTTGTAGGCCAATCAGGGAGCCGGCAAAGGCCGCCGCCCATGTGCTCAGTCAGGATATTTGGTACTGATCTCCGGGCACTCATAGACACCGGGGCAACGGTGAACGTCATGGACTCCCAACAGTTCGAAGCACTGGCACACCGACCCCCTCTGCTACCAACCAAAGTGAGAATATACGCCTATGGAGGAGTCGACCCCCTTCCCTTAAGAGGTACCTTTGAGACAACGGTCACCAGCGGTTCTCTCACCGCCGCGGCCAGATTTCATGTAACAGAAGGAAGGAAGGGCACCCTCCTGAGCTGCCACACAGCCGAGGACTTGGGACTTGTGTTCTTCACAAACGAAGTACATGAAGCACACACCGAGGACATGATGAAGGAGTTCCCCGAACTGTTCGTAGGGCTAGGAAAGCTGAAAGGAAAACAATTTCGGCTCCACATAGATCCTACAGTCAAACCGGTAGCCCTGTGGCACCGAAGGGTACCGTACAACTTAAGGCCCCAGGTCGAAGCGGAGTTGGCGAAGCTCGAAGCGCTGGACGTCATCGAGAAAGTCACTGGTCCCACGCCCTGGGTATCCCCGCTCGTGGTCGCTCCTAAGCCAAAACAACCGGGAGCAATTTGACTGTGCGTCGATATGAGGCTACCCAATGCTGCTGTCAAGAGAGAGCGCCATGTAACACCAACCATGGATGACATCGTAGCAGACCTAAACGGCGCTAAATGGTTTTCAAAATTAGACCTTAACGCGGGGTACCACCAGCTGGAGCTGGAACCAAACAGCAGGTACATTACGACCTTCGCTACACATGTGGGCCTCAGAAGGTATAAGCGACTCAGCTTTGGAGTATCCTCGGCGGTGGAGGTATTTCAGAACACCATTAAGGAAACCCTGTCAGGCCTGACAGGAGTAATCAATCTAAGCGACGATATCCTGGTATTTTCGTGTACGCTAGAAGACCATCATGCCCAGTTGAGAGCAACACTCCAACGGCTCAGAGACCATGGCCTAACACTACACAAGGAGAAGTGCGTGTTCTATCAAGAATCGATTGACTTCTTCGGTTACACGTTCACGCGAGAAGGCCTTAAGGTGGATCTGAAGAAGGCACTTGCCCTGCGGTCGGCAAGCATCCCCAAGTCACCTACCGAAGTGAGGAGTTTCCTCGGGATGGCAACGTATTGTGGGAGGTTCATCCCAAACCTAGCCGCCCTGTCTGAACCCCTTTGCGTCCTCACGCGAAGTGACCAGCCCTGGATATGGACGGTGGAAGCCAATGCAGCGTTTGTAAAGATCAAGGCGGCATTGCAAGATAAGACTGTCATGCCGTACTTCTGCCCCGGAAGGCCGACTGAGCTCGTCGTGGACGCAAGTCCGGTGGGTCTTGGAGCAGTGCTGCTACAGGAACACGAAAGAGGCACGTGGAAACCAGTTGCATATGCCAGTCGTGCGCTATCTGATACGGAGACGAGGTACGCACAAATTGAAAGAGAAGCATTAGCAATAAAGTGGGCATGCCAACATTTTCATTTATACTTGTTTGGACAAGACTTCAACGTGATCACGGACCACAAGCCTTTGGTCCCACTGTTTGGAGGCACCACACGGCTAGCACCACCCCGCATTGAACGGTGGGCAGTACAGCTGCAGCAATACCGGTTCACGGTACTGTTTCGCCCAGGGGCACACAACCCTGCAGACTACCTATCCCGGCACCCAGAAGACCTTCCCCCGGCATGCGTCCCCACAGACGCCAGATACTCCGACGCCTACGTGCAGATGATAGGCCGGGACGCCTGCCCGGATGCGATGACCCTGAAAGAAGTTGGTCAAGCCACGGACCAGGACGAAACCCTGACCAAAGTCAAGAAGGCCCTGGCATCTCACGACTGGAAGAGGTTCTTGGAAGGTAACCAGGCGCTCACGGGAGAAGAAAAACACGCGCAGCAACAGATGTGGCAAGTTCGTCATGAGCTAAGCATAGGGGAGTGCGGCGCAGTCCTGAGAGGCCATCTCCTGGTTGTCCCAAGAGTGCTGCAAGAGCGTTGTCTGCACCTGGCACACGTAGGCCATCAGGGCATGGCGAAAACCAAGGCACGTCTCAGGAACAAGGTCTGGTTTCCAACCATGGACGCAAAAGTAGAAGAGCTAGTACGGCGGTGCCGAGCATGCACGATCACAGGAGGTGACCCACCATCAGCGCCGGTCATCACCGAGGAACCATGTCATCACCCGTGGTCCAATGTGAGTGTGGATTTCGTCAGTTTTCCGGATGGAAGACAGATGCTAGTACTTGTAGATGCCTACACAAAATTCCCGGTGGTGGAGGTGGTGGAATCCACGTCGTTCCAACACATACGGATGGCTCTGGAAAAGACTTTCGCCATGCTGGGGAACCTGAAGGTAATCCGATCGGACAATGGTCCACCTTTCCATGGCCAAGAATTCAGAGAGTACATGGCGAAGCGAGCGATAAAACACAGGCGGATAACCCCTCTGTGGCCGCAGGCAAATGGGGACGTCGAGCGGCTGATGCGCACTCTGAACAGAGCCCTGTGCATTGCAGTCGAACAAGGACAAGATGTGGAGATAGCGTTGACCAAGTTCCTCGACGCCTATCGACACACGCCTCACTGCACGACGAAGTGTGCACCAGCCCATCTCCTTTTCAAAGAAGCCCCGCGAGACGGAATACCGACCGATCCGTCCTGGAGTCCACCGGCACATGACGATGAAGCGGTGCAAGATCGAAGGGTACAGACGAACAACAAGGCCAGTGAATACCGGAGAGCCCGAGAACATCACCTAGTGGCTGGAGACAAGGTGGTAGTAAAAGATCGGCACCCTGGCTGGAAGTTCCGTACACCTTTCGAACCAGAGGTGTGGACAGTGCTATCAACAAAAGGAACTATGATCACGGCTAGAAGAGGCGATGTGAGAGTGACGAGGAATGCATCGTACTTCAAGAAGGTTGACGGGGAACTAGCAGAGGAACAGGACAGCGAAGAAGCAGGAATGGAGTACAACGTGTCCCCAGACTGGTCGGCCGCCCCGGAGAGGGAATCCCCAAGGCGAAGCGAAGGCGGACCGCCAGGCGAACCAGAGCCAACCGCAGGCAGCCGCCAGGAAAACCGAGCTCAAGGAGAAGAGCCCGTTTCCCGTAACCTGGAGGACAGAGGTGGTTCCAGCAGAGGAGCAGGCTCCCGGTTGCGAGGTAATCCTGCTCCAAGCCAAAGACTCAGAGACTTTATGTGCCCCTCGCCTTGAGGGAGAACTTTAATGATTGACATTATCTAAAATGTTGGAGGGATGTAGAGAGCCACTCGGCCTCTACCTTACATTGTATAACGCTGTACATGCATCCCCCAACCCTCGAGGCGGGCTCGCCTCGAGGGTATAAATAAAGATATGGAAGACCGCTCGGGGTCTTTCCGGTTAAGCCGTACCTAGCCTACCTGTGGTCACTGTCCCAGCACCCAACAAGCGTGGCCTGTACTGGGCCACCACAGAGAGTGCTTAACCATTGCCTGCAGTCTTCAAAGTTATTGGAAATGTTTTTAAATGAAGGATTCCTTTCCATTGTTTACTTACCTGCGTGTTTCTGCACGTCTTGAATGGCTCCAATTCGGTCTTGCAATTGCAGCGCCAGGAACGTGCTGATCACAGCCGTATCAGGAATCAGGTTAGAGCTGAGCTTTAACCCTCTTTTCACCCCTGCTCCATCCTGACACCTGAATAGGGCCTGGGGCGATTTTGTCTCACCGCCCGTGCATGCATCCACTCTTAGACAAGCTGCGCTGCAAAAAGCATGCGCAGCAAGTCTATGGGTTGCGAATGTGTGAAGAGGGCTGAAATGAAAAGCGCTCTTCACACATGCGCCAAACATGGAGCTGAAGCACCCATGCCCTGTGTTGCTCCTCTGTGCGCTTCCGTTGACACCCGCACAGAAGTGAAAGCAAAACGAACTGACAAATCTGTCAGTTCTCCGTTTGCATTTCTGGAGGCTGGAGATGCACAGAGAAGCTTTTCTGTCCTCCTGCCTGCTGGTGATGGGAGGTTGCCGCCCTTGCGCCCCCTATGGACCAGCCACCACTGCTTGGATCACTGTCAACCACAGATGAGAAGTCGCTGTATTTTTGTGAGATCACAAGACATTGATTGGCACAGACATGGATTCCCAGCAAATGTACTGATCAGGTGGGACGGTCATCCCTTTATCCTATGAAGTCAATCCACTTTCCAGATGTGAAAGTATCGCCGATTGCTCAAGGCAGCAACGGGGTTGAGTTATGCTTTTTTCAAGGTGAGAACAGCTGTACTATGTTCTTTAGTTATTGTCACAGCATTTTGATAGCTTTTTCCAAGGTAGTATTGTTGGGCACCAACCCTACCGATGCATTATGATAGATGCAGTTCAGTCTCTTTAATGCGCTCACACTTTATTCTTTCTAACTGCCCCGCACTTGAGCAGCCAGTGCTGGAAATCTCCTAAAATATATGTCATGGACCTTGACACTCATCAGAGAAGAGTGTTCCTTTCATGTGTGGGGGCTGACATGCAGCCTTAAGTCGCTGTGGTGAAAAAACAGACAAAGAATACGTGCATCGTATTGGCTCAGACACTTATTTGGCTCCCCCACTGCTTGGACAAATCTCTTACTCAATGCTTAATGTGTAAAACAATAAGTGCTGGGGCCCAAAGTTGGCGACACGAACACCAAGGTTGCATAGTCTTGATTCCACCTGGTGCCTCTTTAATCCACCACCAGGCACGCCTTGCCCCTTGGTCTGACTATTGCAGGTGCTTTTGCATCCCAACTTTCTTTAGTTGTCACTGTTTTTCCTTCTTTCTCACCCTCTTTCTTTCCCCCTTTTGAGTTTTTCTCTCTCTTGTTCAGGGTGAAAGTCTGATGAGGAAAAGTAGGTGCCAGTCCCACAAAAGTGCTGGTGGGCTCCCATCAAACACTGCTCTTACCTAGAATGCTGGCCTCTCTCTTGGTGCGTTTGCCAATTATGAGGTACTTTTCTATAATTGTTGTACTGCTCCTCATTTTGAAATGCCCCAAAAAACAGGCGATTTTGGAAAGCAAACCCATGGCCATTTAAAAGGTGTCACAGCCTACTCTGCATTCCTCCCTGACAGATACACATATTTACAAAGATACATACACTCTGATCTCTCATGCACCTTTTTCAAGTTCTTAAAGAGAGTACCAAACTTATACAAACTAACGCTGCATGTCAGCACTGCTAGGTGTCCTGCTGAGAGTGATGTTTACAAGCTGGGACAATTAACAAAATCCCCTGTGCGGTCTGGGATCCCCTGGCAGCCATTTTGCAAATGTCTTTCTCTGTTTATGTGGAGCTAGGCTGTCTGTACACTCAAGCAGCTGCTTCATTGTCTTACGCATTGGACCATTACATCAACCAGAACAATGTAACTTCTGGACAACTCAGAGTTTGCTGCAACTGCTTACTGAACAGAACTGTGATCTGCATCCGGACACTGCTTAAAATCACTTGTAAACCTATTCAGACATTAGGGGTGGAGATCCGAGAGCATGAGATTGGAAAGTGTAGGTAAGTGAATGAGTTCAAGATTCCTATGTCCCTACTCAACATCACATAGTATTTACAATGCCCAATCAACACATTAAAATCGTACTTGTAGATGAAAACACTGGAAATTATGTTTTAGATTTTTTTCAGTTTTTGTTCTCTAGGCAAAAACTGACGATTTTGGGCTAACAAAAATGTAAAATAACTTTCCTCTTTCCAACTACAGCACAAGTGATTTCTAAGAATAGAAAGGTATGTTAGATGCAAACAAGCACAAACAAAATGTCAATGGAATGGCTTTAAAGAGAAAACGTATTATAAGACTCCCTGTTTTACGTTTTTACTGATTTTTACAGATACATACAGACAGGAAACCATGTATTTTTCTGTCTGTATTTATTTTTAAGTGCGGATAAAAATGTAAATTGTATTTTTTTGGTTGTGGTAGATTCTAAATGCTGTCAGTCAAGACTACCAAGTCAATAGCTGTGTGGATTGGCAGGTAAGGGGGTTTAAAGAAATTAATAATTGTATTTCGTAAAAAGGGTTAAATAGCAATAGATGTGCAGAAGGTTGATACAAAATGTGCTTGTTTTCATAAATGTTCATTGATTTATTATCTGTGAGTGTTCATATCATGAAAACCTGTCAGGCAGCCAAGCATCTGCGCACATTTATCAGATAAAAAAAATCCGAAAATGTACTACTTTTAGCTTCATTTTTTCACAAAACCCCAAATAAATATGGATAAATACAAATAAAACTATTAAAAAATATATATGGATAGATACAGACGGAAATGCCATATAAATAAACACAATAAAACCAGGAGCTCGAAATATAAAAGGAAAAATGTAGCTGGAAATAGGAGTGGCTTGAGAATGCTTATGGAGTCTTCTCACCTTCAGAAATCAGTGTGTGGAACTGGCAAAGCCAAAGAACAAAAATACAGCCAAAAACTGTAAAAAGTTCAAACATTTATGGAAAGAGAGATAAACAAAACTTCTGTTCTATTGCTAAGTTTTCACATAGAATCACACTTTTACAGGACGTTAAGTTGAGCCGAGTTATCGAGGCAGGTTGAGCATAGGAGTAAAAGGTGCATCGCAGGTTCAAAAGCCAGCAAGGCCCCCTCCCAGACTCAACAGAGTCAATTCAATTCAATTCAAAATACTTTATTCGGTATATAAAAATACCATAAAAGTGCAAATAAAATAGATCATAATAAAATCAGGCCACATAACAAGTGAGAATAATACATGCTCAGTCCATTCATAAATAAAAAACCCTTAACATATAAAATTCATATTTAGGGCCAATACGGGACTAGCCTCACCAATCACAAAAATTCAGAAGGGGTGCATCACATAATATGAGAAATGCGACTCAACTCAACAGAGTCAATGACAGACAGCTATTTGCTTAGGGTAACGGGTCATGTTTATTCTCAAGAAAACATAATTTTATAGCTCTACATAAACCAGTTCCATGTTACACATTCATAGAAGGATGGTTTCTGATCATTACACAAACTACATTATATTCGCATGTAAATCAATCATGAGTACAGGGTTACAAAATTTAACAAGATCCATATATACAAAAGGTTGCATGTAAGTATATACAGAAGAATAAATGCTGAAGCACTGAGAACTTACTTCCGGTGTTCTACTCGGGCCACACAGATGCAACCCTATGCATCGCTGAGGTGCGGCTACAGCCCTCCATTCGCTTGGCCATGTGGTCTCTGCTGCCAAACTGTGACCTGTGCCCCCTGGGCCGGTGTGCCCGTCGTCTGCAGAATGGGGATCGCTGCTCACTCCCTCAGTGCTGCCCCAGGAAATATTTGTAAGGAGAGTCTGTTCTTTCTTGGGGTTTTTTCATGCTGCCTGTTATTCCACCGCCATGAAGGTGACCGGGGCAATGAGGTCCTTCGCCCTTCCCACCATAGAAAAGGAATTGTGTGAAGGCCCAAATACCCTCCACGACTAGATCAGTGCCTGCGTCAGACAGATGGAAGCTCTTAGAACTGGTACCATTGGCATGAGTCTCCCTTCCATATTTTCTGATTGCCTCCTCTGTTTTTGATATGTTTTGCTGGTTTAGATGCTTTGGGCACTGTGCCACTGCTGTTCAGTGCCACAGTGCAAGTGCTCCCTATGTTAAATTGACGTATTGATTAGTGACTCCATGATTGGATTATTTGATTTACTTGTCAGACCCTATTACAGTGCACCATGTGTGCCCAGGGCTTGTGAATAAAATACTGCTGGTGGGCTTGCAGCACTGGTTGTGCCACCCACAGAAGCAGCTTGTAAAGTGTGTCTCAGGCCTGCCATTGCAGAACCTGTGTGCAGTCTCTGACTGCCATGTTGACTGGCCAAGTGCACCCACTTGCCAGTCCCTAAACCTTCCCTTTTCTTCATATCAGACACCCCTATGGTAGGCCCAAGGGCAGGGTGCATTGTAAGTATAAGGTAGGACATGCTCTGGTGTGTGTGGCATGTCCTAATAGTGAATTACAGCCATTTTCGTGTTTCACTATTGCAAGGCTATCTGTTCCCCGTAGGCCAGAATGGGCAGTTTGATTATTACATCTTATAATCCTAACTGACTCAGGGAACTAGGTAGAAATTTGAGTTTAGTATCACGGTGGAACTTGTGATCACCCTGATCAGCTTGTGTGGGACATATCTCAATCGTCCTGAGCCGGACACAACTTGGCCATTTCTGAGTTAAGCCACCTAACTGAAGCATTAATGACCCTTGAACTAATGCCAGGGCCTGAATTTTGGCAAGAAATCATATGTGACCATGCAATGAGAGAGCTTGGGAATGCCCGGCCTTCAATGAAAATTCCTGCAGTATATATTCCCTCAAAGCCTTCAGAACCAGCCTTACCAAGTCATTACCGCCCAGATAAAAGATGGTGAAGTCAGGGAACTGCAGTGCCTCTTGAAACTTTGTCTCCTCCTTCAGTCCACGTATTTGTGAGATCTTGAGACCCTCTTTTCCGAACCATCAGAAAAGTATGTTCCTCAACGTGACCGGCTTTGGCCTACTGAGCCATTACAACTGGTTTGCCACCAGCAGCTTGAAGGCGTGCCCGATGACTCAAACAACCTTTGGTGGCATGACATCTAGAATAAACCAAAGAGAGAGAAGCAAGAGACAACGTTACAAAACACTGAATAGTAATTATAACCGCTCAGGCCGAATGTAATGTTTGAGTCATGAAGAGGACCACAGGCCAATGCGTTTCACTTCCTGTTGTGAGAGACCCGCCTCTGATGCGAATGTTCCAGCACCTATTCCATAAGAGTGAGGCAATTAACTGGTAGGATCCACCCCTATTGACTTGAGCGCCGCAGTGAAAATCGTTGAGAACTGATGGCACGAGAGGGGCCATTCAATGAATAAAAAGTGCAGAAACGAACCCGTCTGGTTGCACAGCCAAATAAGCACACATACGAGCTACTGGGCAAATGGTTGCGGCGAGCACCTCACTTCAGGTACGGTAATAGTAGCACCCTAACTGATCTGTCTTTGACCTCCTCAACCTAATGACCAACTTACCCTGTGCTATCTGAGTGGTGCTTCACTGCAGGACACCACCAGCGTCTTGCCTGTTCTTCCCAACGAATTTGCCCACGCTAAACGTGCCATAAAATGCTACTACGTACGCCTCTGAGAACAGATTAACCTTGTAAGGTGACTGCATATGGCATGTAGATTGGCTAAACGTCTCGCAAGCTTCTCAGTATCGCACCAGAGCCCAACCTTGTTCATCCAGCAATGGCCTTCCACCGAAAGTGGGTTATCAATATTCCTAACATGCAAAAAGGACCTATAATTTAGGAAGTATTTCTCGTAAGTACGCTGCGTGCGCTTAGCCAAGGAAGCCTCTACTAATTCAGCAGGGCACTAAACGCCCAGAGCTCTCCCAGGAAGTATATAATCTTTTCAGCTGCTTGTGGGCAGAAGGTCCTGAATTCCTGCAACTTGGAGTGAGACAAGGCATCGGATGCATTATTTTGCACACCAGGGACATGTATGGCTTTACACAATACATTATATCCTAAGCATAGCAGGACCAAATGTTTCAACAGCCTCAAGAACAATATACTGGAAGCCCCCTGCCTATTATCAGCCTTCATGTCCAAAAAGTACACACTCATTCCTAAAAGATTCTTTCCAGATAGTGGCTCCGACAGCAATGGGAAACATTTCTAGAAATGCCACATTCTTGGTTAAGCAGCGCCGTGCCAAAACAGTGGCTAATCCCCCCCAACACCACTGAGTGTTTCCCCGAAACCTATACTGCTAGCCGAGTGTGTGAACAAGCCCAGTGACTGATTGGATACAGGAGGGGGGGCAGACTACTGAGCCGTTGAACTGCACTAAGAAGGTGCATTAAATCTTTAAATCTTCCCTGATTTTGGCAGGCCACCTGGTGCGGTGATGCATCAGTGTGAGACCTGATGTAGACCTGGCAATGGATCTGGAAATAGACAGGCCACGGGGCTAATTCTTAGGGGCAAAATTCCGTTGTCCAACTAAACCCTGTAGCTGATGCAAGGTCGCTTTCCTATGAGACAAACCCACCTCAATAGACCGCCTAAACGCGAGCACCTGTTCTGGGGGAAGGGCGACACTCACCTGCAACTGAGTCCATTTTGATGCCCAAGAAGTTAATGCAAGTAGATGGCCCAACAGTTTTTTCAGGTGCAAGGGGAACCCCAACCCATGCAACATACTGACAAAAACCTCCAAGTCCGTACTGACACTCATCAGACTCGGGTGGACCCAGGAGGAGAAACTCATCGAGATAATGAGCAACCTCCCGGTGCCTGGTTTGGTATACAAATATCCACTCCAATACAGAGCTGAACTGCTCAAAATAAAAGCAAGAGACCGAAACGGCCTTTGGCATGCACCTATCATAATAGTACATGACCCTGAACTGGAGGCCAAGCAGGTGGTAATCGTCCAGGTGGAATGGAAGGAGCAGAAAGCCAATTCAATGTCTGTTTTGGCCATGAGGCACCCCCAGCCTCGTAAGCATCACCAGGGCCTGATAATGTATTACCGAGCAAGCCTGTGGATCAATTGCATTGTTGGCAGATATCCCTTTTAGAGCTGACAAATTGTGAATCAGTCTGAACTGTCTTGGCTCTTTATTGGGCACCACTCCCAACGAGAAGCCTTCAAACATCTTGCTTGGCACCTCAGAGAAAGGGCAGGCAATCTTACCCAGAGATAATTCCTTCTGCAGTTTCCTCACCACTACCCCAGGTAGTTGCATGCTGACAACTGGTTATTGTAATGTGCAACTGGAGCTACATCAACATCTGGGATCCTAGAACCTAATGAGAAACCAAGATACATTGACTGTGCCGCTTGTCTTTTGGGGTAGATGTGTGCCAGGCAGTAACCTATCCACCCCAACTGGTGAGGGCAGGCTGTTATCAGTTACTGGATTGAGCAAGCTCCCTACCCTTCTCCTTGGACTTTTTGGCACATCCGATTTCGGAATGAGAGAGGAGAACACAAAAGGAAAAGACATTTTTGTATTTACAGCATCCGGAATGGCGCGTGCATGCCTTCCCGTTGAACGCCCGGTGTGCGCCCTTTCCGGTCACCAGTAGGGTGTTGAGTACGAAAAGGACGACTCACTGAGGTTTTGTTATTAATTGTTTTCACTTTACAAATACAATTGAGTCTGGTGGTCTGACTACAAAAGAGAAGCTTCAAGAAAAATACACTGACAGCTCAAACGCATATAGACACAAGACCTATGCGACTCAGAAGGATTTCCATCAAATACCAGAAATTGGTCAGTGTCATCATCTGAATATCCTTCTCATCCGCCACTGAACCTCTATTACACGAGGCAGTATTTTGTGGTTCGGGTATCGACAAACTCACCTCAAACATATAGAGGAAAAACGAGACACTCGCTCATCTGATATTAGACCTAATTTTTTCAAGAAAATAATTTTTTGTAAATACAAAAAATATATGTAAGTGTGCAGTGCATAACGGTGTGGTTAAAAAAGGAGTTAAAGGGAGGAAAACTTTTTATTCTGGTTATCCCTATTAATCCTTGTTCTAAAAATTGCTGCAAACAGCTATTGAACACATATGCTGTCTTACAATACGGTCTAATTGTTTTCAACCAAACATGTACTTCAGTCTGGTCCCACCCAATATCGTGATCCTCAGCCTTGGCCGATCGGAAGTCCTGGTCATACTCAAGCCAAGCGGGAACGCCATACGCATGGTGCAGTTAAAGAATCTGATTTCCGTAGAATACCATCGAGGTGGCTGACTCAGGCTTCTTTTGCTAACTTAGCAGTCATAGAAATATTGAAGCCAAAGACCCAATTCGTGACGTTCTCTTCAACCTTTTGCTTTTTCTCCCTCACAACCTTCTCACCCTCCTTCTTCTTTGTCTCCAACTCTCTTCTTTTTGCCAAAATCAGGGGAAACATCGTAAGTTGGGAGGGCGGGGGTAGTTGTGTTGCTTTTTATGTTTGCTTTCTTCATTGATCATTATACCATCATAATACCAAGTCTACCTGTACGGTACTTGACTTCCTACTCTATCTATAACCTGGATGTACATTGGTTGTATATGTAGGGGCCATAATTCGACCGTCCATGTAAACATACTTATTGATGCCTAAAGGAAACATTGTGTTTATGTTTCTAAAATGTAATAAAATATGTTAAAAAATATATCACCCTTCCGAATCTTTTCCTTCACATCCACCAGCAGGTGTGATAGCAGCTTGCCTGGTTTGGAAAGTATAGTTTCTTGCCCTCCAATGTCCTTAATGAACTTGGAGTCGTGCCATCACCTCGGTGCTCCGATCCCAACTCGCCGTTCCCTCCGGTCTACTAGACTCCAATCCAGATGCAGCTCTCATAATAGTAATACTGTTTACCAGCATGAGAGCAGCACCGTGATTGGCTAACAGTTCCCTCCACAGTCTCCTAGACTCCAATCCAGATGCAGCTCTCATCCTAGTAATACTGTTTAACAGCATGAGAGCAGCACCGTGATTGGCTAACAGTTCCCTCCACAGTCTCCTAGACTCCAATCCAGATGCAGCTCTCATCCTAGTAATACTGTTTAACAGCATGAGAGCAGCACCGTGATTGGCTAACAGTTCCCTCCACAGTCTCCTAGACTCCAATCCAGATGCAGCTCTCATTCTAGTCATACTGTTTACCAGCATGAGAGCAGCTCCTGTGTTTAGCACCCTCAGGTCTACTACACAAATCAGCGGCCAACACTGCTTTTTTTTACCTGTCTCAGCTGCCTCGGGTGGTTCTCAGGTTCGAGAAAGACCTCCATCCTGACTCTCTGCCCTACTTGGCAACTGGCCCTTTCCTCCCCATCAGCTACAATGGATCCACCTACTTCTTCAAAACCCCAATAGCAGAGAGTATGGAAATTGAGGGGGACCAGGGGGAGGTTAAAGTGGAGCACATGGAAGGGGCTTCGGCATTCTTGCAAACTGAGACAGCAACTGAGCGACTGATGCCTACACGGCAGTGGTAGGATGGGCCATTTCCACGCTGTGAGCCCCAGTGAGTGATGCCTGCGGCAGCAGAGTATCTTGGACTGATCCATCCTTAGCAAGGACTGGTGAATGTCCCTCAAAGTTCTAAGGACCTCACTGGACCCAGAGATCTCAGGAGCTGGCACAGGAATTGCGGCTGTATTCAGCTTGTCAGCAAGAGGCACTGGATGTGTGTCCAAGATGGTGATGGGTGCATGCAAAGGCAACAGGGTTTGCGTGTGTAAGGTGGAGGGTGGCAGGCTGTTGGAAGAAGCCACAATAGCTTGGATCGCTGTTGGTGCCTCCTGGCCAGAAGACTCTTGCCCCTACCGACCGAGGCTGAGACCCTCCTGCACTCTCTGTTTTTTGGATCTCTTCTTCAACGGAGGAAAAGCTACGCAAGGAAGGGCAAAAGAGCACCTAGGGCACTCAGTCGTTTGGGTACCTTCCTTGGGATCCAAACCAGAGGCTGATTCCCCTGGACCACCCTCATCTCCCAATCTTTGCAGGACTAATTTAAACAAGAGAGCCAAATCAGGGTCTTTGCCCTTCCTTTTCCCCACACAATCCCTGCGTCCCCGCAGCTCTAAAGGGAAACAACCACTTAAAATGTCAAAATGAATAGAGCAAGGGATGTTTAAAAGAGACTTGGTGAAACAACAGTGTAGTCCCCAAAACACACTCCCCACACCTTACACTCACCATGTGAGAAAGCGTTGATCCATGTTCCTGGCCCCGAGACACCATCCCGAGAAGTATGCAAGGTGAATAACTAATTGGCCCAGGTAGTAAGTAGCCACCCCGAGTTAGGAAGGGATGAAGATAGGTCAGATGTGGGCCCGCTGAGGGGTGTGCAGAGAAATGCCACAGGTTAGTGGAACCGCGCTGATGTGGTGCTCTGGAACAGAATACAGGATAAACTGGAGGCCACCCATGTGACACTTCAAACCAAAACGAAGGGGCGGCTCCTCCATCATGGCGGAGGAGTGTCGCCCCACTGCTGAGAGGCAGCAGAGGCAAACGTGAAAAATAAAATGATAATAAAACGAATTAATTTTTTTAGGGAGCCAGAGCCAGACGAATCTCAGAGTGGGGACATCCTGGGACGATCACTTCGTCAGCAAGAGAAAGGAGTGGTGAGGGCACTGTGAGTGTGCATGTCAGTTTGGTCAGCCATTTTAGGAGAGCCAAACCGACATGCACACTTCCATTTCTCCATCCCATCTGTGTTGCACAACCAGGTGGAGAAATGGCACAGACTCCCTGTGCCTTAGCGAGCGTCGAATTACACCACTCAGGCCAATCACGGTGCTGCTCTCATGCTGGTAAACAGTATTACTAGAATGAAAGCTGCATCTGAATTGGAGTCAATGAGACTGTGGAGGGAACAGCGAGTCGGGGTGATAGCCGCAGCGGTAGGTAGCCGCTCATATTATTTTTTCCTTTTTGGTTATTTCTTCTTCTACTCCCTTCCCCCGCGGTGCCTCACCACTTCTTATTACGAGTACTTCTTATTACGAGTTGCCGCCACTGCCAAAATGATGGGGATTATCAGGCCAAGCTAAAAAAAAAAGCAGCGTGCAGCACCAGGAAGTAGGTCAGCCGTCACCGGCTGCCTCAAAATCTCATAGGCAGACTTACTCCATCAGGCCCAGGGGCAAAATGAAAGAAGGCTGAAACACGGCCTCGCCGCTGCTGAAACTAGGTGTGACCAGAAAATACCAACGAGGCTGAGAATATGGCCTCACGACTGCAGGACGTCCGTTTACTCCTATGGAGCCAGGAAGTGCAGTCGGGCCAGAGGGATGAGAGTCGCCATGGGAAATTCAATTGCACCAGGTTGCAGAGCATCACTGCAACCCCTGTCCTGCTGTTGCTATGTCCAAGTCTAAAAAGGCCGAGGCCAAGACCATGCTGGCATAAATAGCCAATTGCCATGGCAACACCGGGACCAAAAGTGATGCACCCTTCCTGTTTCCTGTCCCCTCTCCGCACTCGCCAAACACGGGACAGGAAACCTGACCTGTTGATCCATGACCCCCCTGCCAGCGCCCTCGTCAAGAATAACGAGAGAAACAGAGGCTGCATGCCCACAGGGGCCCTGGGTCCTAGAGCTGTGGACCCTTAATGGATGTGCTCTATCCATATTAGGCATGTTTATGGCATTGGAGCCGCCATACAGGCAACTTTCTGGGCCTAGGAGGAGACTTCTGCTCAAGGTTAGTTCTGGCCTTCTCTTTTGCCACCTGAATTATTTCAGCAGACTCCGAAGGCACTTTATAGCAACACCTGACATGGAATCTTCATCAGATCCATGGTGACAGAAAAGACAGTACCAGTAGACAGAGAATAACACCATGGTCTGTGTCCTTTTATCATGCACTGAGGTCAGAAACAGTAAGGCATGGAGTCGAAAGGTGCATTGGGGGTCTGTGCCGGCAAGCCAAGGAGCTAGTCCTACCTGGGGGAGTGACCCAAAGGGTACAAGAGCTGTCCTAACAATGTCGAACATGGTAAGATGGTAAGCCTTGAGCTGTCTCAGGTTGGCAGACAGAGCAGGGAATGTCAGACTTTGGAATCAGCTCTGATGACGAGGAAAAGCCAAGCCTCAAAGAGCAGTGTTGTTATTCTGAACGGATTGTTTTCTTGAGTAAGACTAGCATTTCTCCTTCCTATTGCACCCACTGTGTTTCTTGGCAGATTCCTGCCTATCAGGGGACTCACCTGAAGGCTGGGGGGTACGCTTTGGTGTGTGTCCCTGAGGGCCTTGACTTAAAAAAACTCCCTGAAGGGCTTTGAAGGCATTGGGGGATGCGAGCCCCATGCCGTGGAGATGTGATTGAAGCCTCATAGATTGATGTATGGTGGATCTGATAGAGCCATCTTCTTCCGGCACTTACAACACGCTTGAGTCAGTGGAGGAGAAAATGTACCTGGTTGATGCGGATGAGGAGGACATTTTGTTGGTGAAGCACCAAGAGTTCTGGACCATATTTATGAGGCACAGACACAAAACTGATACCAGCACGCAGCTTGGTGTCTGTTATACAACGGCGGCGTCAGGGCCATTGGGTGGTGATGCGGCTGAAGCCGCATGGTGCAACCTGGTGGTGCTGGAGAGTTACTGCTGGGAAAGAAAGTTTTCAGGATCGTTCTAATGCCTTGAAGAATATTCTTAAAGTGAGGAGTCTTCAGGAAGATATATCCATCAGAAAGGACAGTCTCATAAGCTACGCTTCTCTGCCAAATGCAATTTAAAAAACAAAATTGGAATCACATCTGACCTCAGGTGGCCAACACAAACCCCACCACCACGTGGGCCTGTTATGCTTGTTGGTACCAGTTAGTAAGCCCTGCTCCATTAAGAACTATGCCTGCTGATAAAGTCCAGGAGCTTGCCTAAATACCCTAAAAATAGCCCATACCTTGAAGTGAAGGACGTTCGTTCAGACCAGCAGAGGAACTTCACAGTTCAAATTCAGGAAGAATCATTGATAACTGTAGAAGAGGAGTTGAGAAATCCCGGGACAATTCTCCAAGCCATGGAAGCCATACTTGCAGTTTCCAAACTGATGTTATCAGGATCTGCTTCACCCATTGATATCTGACCTGATCATGATTGAGGGAGGAAAATCATATCAGAAATCCCAGCTACAGTCATGCAGGAAAGAATCCGGTATTAGTGTTCCACCTCGACAAAGAACGGGCTGCTGCAAGAGTACCACACGCCAGTGAGTCCGGAAAACACTCCCAGTTCCAATCACCCGAGTCCCAAAGAAAATAAGAGTTTTAATCACCAATTACATTGGCTTTGGGATCAGGAAGTGGTCGGCAGGGATAATGTCAGTGCAAACTGCACCCGAAGTGTGCTAGTGTTCTTAAAAGCCCTAAAAGATGCAAGCACCAGGGCGGAGCAGCCACACCAATGCCATCCCAAACCCTGAACCTACAGTTTGTTATCCCTGAATGCACAGTGAAGGGCACAAAGTATCTTTAACCAGAGTCTTCTTTTATTTTTGCATATACTTCTTCCAGACAGGTCCACTCGTAAACAAGCGAACATGTTGGCGTCCAGTACAACACCAGAAGGTTGCTGTTATTATTTTGACTCCTGGTCGAGACTCTACACACAATTGTTCATACTTGATATTTAAGTAGGAAAAACTGAACTTGTGTGACAGATTAATTAAGAGCATTTTTATTATACCTTATATTAGAATATAAGATTGGGATTTCAGTGAATTCCAATCCCTGATGAAGTCCTGGTGAAGAGCCTGGCTGAAACGTGTTGGAAAGGAATGTTTGGAGAAGAACTATATGCAAGAATAAAATAAAAAGCTGCTTAAAACAAGAAAAGAGGCAAAGATGGAGCCTGTGGGTAAATTATGTAAATTCTTAGAAAAACAAAACAAAATAAATCCATTTATGAGTATACTAATGATCTAAAAAAAGATTTAGTAGAGAAATAAATCAACAGACATACAGATTGGGTGGTACATGACCACACATCCAGGTGTGTCGGGGGTTTTAAAAAATAGAAAGATAGCGTAGAACTGAGATTTGGGCACTGGTCACTAACTGGATACCTTGCAGTGTTTCAACCAATACAGGACGCTGGCAGTGAGCACCATTAACACCCATTACCTGAGAAAGAGAGTAGCATTTGGCTTATATTTACTTAGCTGTAAAGTGGTGCCCTCAAGTTACCTTTACACACTCTTCATAACACACTCTAGCAACAGCTGTGTGAATTTCATGGGGGCTGTGCACTGTTCTTGTATACAGAGCCTTCTGGGCAGCATTGACACACTGGGTCTACACTGCACTTCACAGCAGCGTTTTGTCAAATTCACTATTTCAATAAGGAATTGTAAGTGAGAGAGTGGAGACTCACTTGTGTGCCAGACATTTTCGGTACAGACATTTATTTGGGCACTCTGTTCCCTTTGCTGAGAGCCATTTTTAAGTCATTTTCTCTTGTGAAGCGTCCTGAGGTAGGTAGCACCCTTAAGCAGCTGTATGGCGGCTGACTTCAGATGTGGCAGGCCAGCTGGTTCCTGATGGTCTGTCGAACTCTAAAGCAGACTTTTAGACCTTTTCTGGCAGACCTTTACCAACCAGGGGGGGTGAGAGAGGAGTTAAGTCATCCATGCCTTCCGCGTCATCCTGTGCTTTCAGTGGTCGCTTTGCGCGAATCAATAGGAACAGACGCTTTAATTGCTTTTTTCACTGCGCTTTTCCGCGGCGCGCGGGCCACTTAAGCCCTGATTGGCTGACGGGCAGCCCTGCCCGGGGCCAGGCAATCATTAAAAGCAGGACTAAAGATTAAACTAATGATCGAATCGGCGTTTTTCACAGTTTACCAGATGAGTATCTCCTGCAGTGTCAATAACCCATCAAGGTCGCCGCCCCCAGGCGGTCGCAGGGAGTCAACGCGTTTGGAACGTTTAAAAGTTCACATTCCATTTATATAGCGCTTACTTGCTTACATTAGAGTCCATGGCATCCTCGCTACTCATTGCACACTATATGGCACTGAACTCTTGCAGGAACTAAAGTGACGTTGCCCAGTTGAAACAGAGAAAACACAGACACCAGCAAGCCTCAAACGGAGCCTTTGCAGGGAGCCCGGTCGACTAAAATAGTTCCAACAATTCCTGCTCCTCAAAAGGGCGGGCAGTCACCTCTGACATCTTCCCAACAATTTTCCCGTCGGCAGATCCGGTATATGGCAGAGCCTTTCGGCAAAATGCCGACAGCAAATGGTTGGTTCCGCCCACCCTGACTATTGAACCTAAAAATAAGAATTCGTGATTTGAGAATGCATGAAAATGAGGCCACCATAGGGGTGGGCGTAACACCTGTAATTCCGTGCGGCGTAATCACGCGGATTTACCCAAAAATTCAGCGAGATTACGCAGTATTACACAAGAAGAGTAATTCTGCATTTAACGCTATTTTCTTAGAACAAAAATGCCCCTTCGTGTCCAAAATGGACGCGGGGATGCATTTTTAGCGGTGACAGTGCGAACTGCATCAGAACCGGAATAGGGAGCATGAGCAGCCGCTCGAACTTGCTAAAAGTGCACTTGGGTGAGTATATTCCCAACTCACTCCCAGCATTTAGTGCTAGTTTCTTAGTACAAAATACACCCTAGAATCCAAAATGGATGCAAAGATGCATTTTGCGCTAAGAAAATAGCGCTAACTGCAACAGAACATAAACAGGAGTGCGAGCAGCCGCTCGCTAAATGTGCTCTCGCTGTAAGGTTGTTCCCACAAATTAATCTTAATCATGCAAGCGGGTGTAATCGCTCTATTATCGTTAATTCTGTGCCAAAGACTAATGCAGAATTATCGAAATGACTCCTATTACTTCGGCATAATCAAGATTCCCCCCAGGCCTACATATGATCTGCGCAGCAGCAGGTGGGATATGCGCTCAGAGCATCAAGGAAGCCTCCATGCCCCCGGTGGAGTGGACATTAACCAGCGACTCATTTTTGCCAGTGGTTAATTGCTGGGCTGTGGCACTCATTTTTGGGGACTTGGACGTACCCTTTATCATCAAACTTAAACCCGGAGCAAGAGAGAGGCAGAAATAGGAGAAAGGAGGAGGAAGATACAAAAGAAGTGGGGAAGCATGGAGGAAAAGAACGTGCAAGAATGAGATAAAATCCAGGAAGTATAGGATTGTGGCGGCTCCTGAAAAAAAGTTTAAATCTGCACTTATTTTTTTTGTTTAACAAATTAACCGCTGGCACTAACCCCCCTTGGGGTATGTTTTATGGAGGACACCGCACAATGGAAAATAGATACTGTGAAATATAAATTGCTATGCAACAGAGCGCAAGAGGGATGCAACCCTTTAGTTTGATTTATCAGGCCACGCAAGACAACTTTGCACGGCCTTGCGTGGCTTGCTAATGACGTGCAAAACGCCGAGTTGCGTTACTCTGACCCAGGGAGGCGTTCGAAGACTGGTGCATGGGTGTTCCCACATAGCCATCCATGGATTTTTGCGCATTCCCCAATTTACCATTACTGGTAGAGCTGGGACAGCGTCAAAATGCTATGCCTCCCCAGGTGAGGGGTAACGAGAGAAATGTCTTTATGTCTCCTCGTTACTTCCTCTTTCTGTGTGTGTCTATATGTGCTGCATTCTGCAACACACTTAGAAAGAGGAATATGCCTCAGCAAATAGTTTTTGTGCAGGAAAAAATTATGTTACTTATCTTGTAAGCATCTGCTCTTGGCATGTAGAGCTATAGATTGTGAATACAAGCTTTGCATACTCCTGCTATCTCGTGTTGGGTCCGGATGTTTGCAAGTTGTTTTTCTACGAAGAAATCTTTTACAGTCACAAGGTAAGGTGACTCCTCCTTTCGGTGATAGCGCACATGGGCATCGAATCCATTGTAAGGTTGTTTTCCCGCAAGAGGGTGAGAATGGAGTAAATAAGTGCAGTACAGAGTTGTCCATTCATATGTAATGTAAATAATAAGAACTGCAACAACCATAGGTGTCTGGGAAGGAGGGGGGCGCATTTGAATCTACAGCTCTACATGCCAAGAACAGATGCTTACAGGGTAACATAAACTGTTCGAGGCATACATGTTTTGCATAGACTGTATAGCAGTATTCTCCCAAAGCGGCGGCTAACCAGTGGGTGTTGCAGTTGTTTGAAAAAGTTTTTTTTAAGCACCGCTTGTCCTACATTAGCTTGTTGATGTGATAATATATCCACACAATAATGTTTGGTAAATGTGTGTAATGTAGACCATATAGCTGCTTTACATATGTCACCTATGGGAATGTTACTTAAAAAGGCCATAGATGCACCTATTTTTGCGAGTAGAATGTGCTCTAGAAGGTATAGTTGAAGTTCTTTTATCTTTCACATAGCAAGTTTGAACAAATTTAACAATCAATCTAGAAATGCCGGAGTTAGAGATAGGATTTCCTTTATGAGGTGGAGCAAATGCAACAAAAAGTTGTTTTGTTTTGCGAAAATCTTTTCTTCTATCGATATAGTATAATAGTGCTCTTTTGACATCAAGTGTGTGTAGAGCTCTTTCTGCTACCAAATCAGTTTGATGGAAGAATACAGGTAACTCAACTGATTGGTTAATATGAAAAGCAGAAACTACTTTTGGAAGGAACTTTTGATTTGTATGAAGAACCACTATCTTTATGAAGTTGAAAGAAAGGTTCTTCTAAGGTTAATGCATGTAGCTCACCAACAAGCCTTAATGAAGTGATAGCAATGAAAAAGGCAACCTTTCATGAAAGAAATTGTAATTCACCATTGTGTAAAGCCTCAAAAGGTGGACCCATAAGTCTTCTGAGAACAATGTTAAGGTTCCATACACGTGCAGGTGGTATCTTAGGTGGTATTATTCTTTTAAGGCCTTCCATAAAGGCAGTGGCGGCTCCTCCGTTAAGGCGGACGAGCGTCGCCCCACTGCCAGAAAGCAGCAAAAGAAAGGAAAAAATAAAATAACGGAATGTTAATATTTTATTTTGTCCTCCTGCTGTGACAGTGCAGAGGGGGTGGGGTGGAGCGGAGCTGCAGGGAAGTAGTGGTATAACACTCCTGTGCGCAATGACTGTTTGGACAGGCCCTCCTGGGCCGCCGAAAACAGTCATGCACACTTTCCTCCTTCTCCATGCAGCCTGCATTAGAGCCTGCAAGGAGAACATACCCACCCCTAAAGCCCCTGGCTGAGCATTGTGTCACGGTGCTCAGACAAATCACAATGCTGCATTGCAGCGTTGTGATTGGCTTAGGGGTGGGAGCCTGGCTGCCTGCTTCCTGTTCCGACCTGGAGTCGGACGCAGGAGAGAAGTCGCGGGACACGGCGGCAGCAAGGTAAGTGTTATTTTTTTATTTGTTTCAATGCAGCCCGCGCCCCCCCCCCCCGCATTCCCCTCCTCCCGCAAGCCGTGCCAGCTGCCCCTGCATAAATGCTTTGAGACATTACTGGAAATTTAAATAAGGATAAATGTTGTCTGTTTTGCAGATATGCAGCTACTGCAGCAAGGTATAGTCGGACAGATGTGTAGGCTAAGCCAACTCGCAGTAGATACAAAAGGTAACAAATAATATTTTGTATAGATGCATTTAATGGATCAACTGTGTTATTATTACAATATAAACCTTTTCCACTTTGCTGCATAACATGCTCTGGTGGTAGGTTTTCTTGCTTCTTTAAGAATTGTCATACAATCTGGTGGTAGGTTTTGGTATCCAAACTCTATGACTTCAGGAGCCAGATCGCTATGTTGAGTTCCTTGGGGTTTGGATGTCTGATTTCTCCATGGTGAGAATGTTGGAAGTGAGGTGCAGCTTTTGGTGTGGAACCACTGACAATTCTAGTAGTGTGGTGAAATGGAAGGAGAGGGAGATGCGGAAAAGCGTAAGCAAATATCTCTGACCAGTTCATCCATAGGGCATTACCTTGGGATAGATGGTGTGGGAATCTGGAGTCGAAGTTTGGGCATTTTGAGTTCTCTGTTGTGGCAAAGAGACATATCTGTGGAAACTCTCATTTTTGGAAGTATGGAAGGAGAACCTGGGGATGGAGTTCCCATTCGTGTACTTGTTGTCGCATCCTACTGAGGAGGTCGGCAAATTGGTTTTTCATGCCTATAAGGTGTTCAGCTCTGCTTGAGCATGCTAAAACACACACTGCTTCTCAGTTTCAAGTACTCTTTGAGAGGTGCCTGGCTCCCGATGACACAGGCGCCTGTCACCTGATACAAACCGTTTTTAATAATTTTATAATTTGCTTTCCCGTGCTTGCTTTCCCTATCTTTGATTTACCAATAGTAATACCCACAGGGGAGACTGTAAGTGTTGCAGGGGTTGCTGCACCCAGTTAAAAGCCCCATTTCATTTGGCCACCATCGTTTCACTTTCCGGCACCTACGCTCTATTGGGACATATCCCCCCCCCCCCTCTAAGAGGGTATTTAAATATAAACACTTCGCGTCCACTCAGCTCTGCTAGAGCATGCTAGAACATACACTGGTTTCAAGTTCCTTTGACTCTTTGGGAGGAGTCTAGCTCCCGATGACCCAGGCGCCTGTCAGCTGATACAGCCCGTTTTTAATGATTTTATGATTTGCTTTCCCACGTTTGCTTTGCTTACATTTTATTTACCAGTTACCAGTAGTAACACCCATAGGGGAGCCTGGAGGTGTCGCAGGGGTTACTGGGGCCCAGTTAAAAGCCCCATTTCTTTTTGTTCATCATAATTTTACTTTCCGGTGCCAATGCTCTGTTGGGACACGCCCCCCTCCTCTAAGAGGGTATTTAAATATGGACACTTCGCGTTCGCGCAGCTCTGCTAGAGCATGCACTGATTGTCAGTTCCTTGTCCTCTTTGGGAGGTGCCTGGCTCCCAATGACACGGGTGCCCGTCAGCTGATAAAGCTTGTTTTAAATGCTTTTATAATTTGCTTTCCCACGCTTCCTTTCCTTACCTTTGATTTACCAGTAGTAACACCCACAGGGGAGCCTGGAGGTGTTGCAAGGGTTGTTGGGTCCCAGTTAAAAGCCCCATTTCATTTGGCCACCTAAGGTAAGCCAGTCTGTGCCCGTTCACGCCTGGACCGGGCCCAGGGCCAGAACACCTGGAACTTTTGCCATTAGTCATGAAGAGCCGCTCAAATATTCAGGTAAGGCGCTATGTGCGCTCTGCCCGCCGCACAACTCTCTTTGCATGCACCTTGACGTGAGGTCGCAGGTAGATTCTGCGTCATTTACATGCACAAACTGCAACTGCAACACTTTAAACCCCACCCTTCGGCCTCATGCTAAAATTCGCTGTCCAAACCATATTAAAGATAAGGCAAATAAGTTCAAGCTCGCACTGATTAATGCCCGATCCCGTCCCACGCACAAAGTCGAAATTGCGAAATTAATAGAGACAGAACATCTTGATGGACTATTTATCACGGAAACCGGGGGCGATGAATCTTGCAGCCCTGACTTTGCGGTAGCGGTACCAAAGGAATATTCTATCTTCAGGTGGGATAGCTTTAATCTTTCGCAGTGAATTAACAGCTACCCGCGATGTTGTTGCTAACAATAACTGTGAGGCATTTCTATTTAAATTAAGCAGGACAAAGTAGACACTATTTCCCAGTATGCTTTAATACCGCCCACCTGGGGCAAATACATTTCTACAAACCTTTCAAGTATTAGCCGAAAATAGCCCGCTATCCGACAATTTCTCAATTTTGGGAGATTTTAATTTAGAAGCAATAGATGATAAAGAAATGGCTGCTCTGGTTGATATTGCGAAGTCCTTAGGACTCAATCAGATTATAACTGAGAATACGCATTCAGCAAGTCATATTTTAGACAGTCTCTTCACTAATAACCCTTCCATAAAAATTCTAAATGTATCTCCTTTGGTATGGTCTGATCACTATATAATTATTTTTAACATTGAAAGCCCTAGCAGACACTACCAACCAATCAAATCCTCTCAAACCATTATAGGTAGGGCCTGGAACAAACTGAAAACAGAATCACTAGCTCAAGCGTGAAGGTATAACCAACCCATCATTCCTTTTGATGCAGAATTAGCATTTAACTGACTGGCTATCTGATACCTTTCGAGATCTTGTCCCCACCAAATCCATACATTCTAAAAGAAAGGAACCGTCAGCCCCCCCCCCCCCCCCGGTTTACAGAAGCCCAGAGGATAGAAAAGGAATCCTGTAGAAGGACTGAAAGGAGCTGGAGGAAAACATTATAATACACAAGAAAACCTGGCCGATAAGCTTGCACTAACTCGGTATAAAGAACTTATCATCAAGGAAAAAAGTACTTACTATACCTCACTGATTGAGAAGGCCTATAATTCGACCAAGGAATTATTCCAGGCGGTCACTAAACTTACATCGACCTCTAATATTAACGACTCCAATCACAGTCAACAGTTCTGTAATACCTTAGCCTACACTTATAAACAGAAGGTTAACGAAATTAAAAAAAATATTGATAAGAATAACAATCATCCCAACAGTGAGCAGCTATTACAAAACTACTTGCCTTTCCATGAATTCACGCCTACCACTACAGAACAAGTGGCAACTCTTCTCATGCAAAGCAGATCATGTTTCCCATATGAGCCATGTCCTCCTAACATACTTAAACTAACACCAGAAAATAGCTCTACAAACCTATCTGATATCTTGAACATCATGTTTTCAACAGGTGTATTTCCGTTGGCTTGGAAACAAGTCTCCATCCTTTCTCTCATAAAAAAACACAAATCAGAGCTGCATTGACTCCTTCCACTTCCTTAAAAAAATATTGAAAAAATCATGAATATAGAATTATCCAAATCCATTCGTGACAATCAAATCTGAGACTCAACACAGTTCGGATTTAGACCTGGACATAGTACTGAAACGGCCCTGGTCAAAGCAACAGATGAGGTAAGGATGACTCTGGACAAAGGGGGATCCGCAGCCCTTATCCTTCTGGATTTATCGGCTGTGTTTGATAGGGTGGACCATAAAAACCTGATTCACCATTTAGCAGAGAAATAGGGATTAAGGATAAGGCCCTGGCTCTCCTCACCTCCTTTCTTACAGATAGAAAACAAACTTTAGCACAGGGTAAGTATGAATCAACACTTGATTCCTTTTCTTGTGGGGCGCCACAGGGACCATCGTTGAGCCCCACCCTGTTCAATGTTTATATGGCAAAGCTGGTCCCACTTATTAAACGTTTTAAGCTGGGGCTAACGTCTAATGCTGATGGCAATCAATTGGTAGTCACTGCCTCTCATAACGATCTGTAAGGACCACAAAGATGTCGAGACTGTATCGAAGCAGTCAGCTGTGACTGCTGGGACAATCTCATATCTGATAAATGTTATCTTCCATGTGGAGTTCCACAGAGGTCAGCACTCTCGCCCACATTGTTCAACGTCTATGTGACTCTGTTGGCTAAGTTAGTCGAAGATCATGGCTTCTCGCTTGTATTGTATGCCGACGATACCGAAAATATAATTTCTATTTCATCCACGGAAGACACACCGTCGACTAGATTCCACAGCAGTCCCGAACACATCATGAAATGGATGCACCATAATTATCTAAAATTAAATACTGATAAGACAGAGGTTATGGAATTGGGCAATGGTCCTCCCATTTGGAATTTAGCGTGGTGGCTGGCAGTGGCAGAAGCCTGTCCTGTCCTAGTGGCCAAAATGAGAAACCTAGGCTTTGTATGTGATGAACAGCTCAGTTTCTCTGGGCAGATCAACCAGGTAACATCGACCTACTACTTCCTTTTAAAGATATTGCAGAAGATTTTACCTTTTCTCCCGCTGGAGCTGAGGGAAACGGTTGTGGTAGCACTTATTCTCGCTCGCATAGACTACTGCAACGCCCTCTACCTAGGGGTTGACAAGCGACAACTATCCAAACTGCAATCTCTACAGAACGCTGCAGCCCGAACCTTATTGAATATCCCAAAATGTAATCATATTTCCGGGGCTATTAGGAACCTCTACTGGCTTCCATTTAAGTGGAGAAGTGTAGCTCACTGGTTAGAGGAGGCATACCCTGAAGCAGAGATCAAACCCGGGACCTGGGTTCTATTCCCGACGCGGCAGGGTCCAGAGCCCAATCGTCCACGGACTCGATAATTCTCGCTTCGGTGCCCACTCTAAGCACGAGTTCACACTATGCAGCTCTGGGCAACAAGCCTGCTTAATCTCCACAACGGCCCCCCGCGGCGGGATGCCTGGCTTTCACCTTGGGGATGCCCAGTACGGGTTATCTTACAGGGAAAAACCAGGACGGGTTCCCAATGCAAGCGCCAAGATGCCCGTAGGGTGATAGCTGCGCTCTATAAGTACATCAATCAATCAATCAATCAATCAATCAAGGAGCAGATTGAGTTTAAGGCACTATGTCTGGTTCACAAAGCCCTGTATAGAGCCGGGCCAACGGATTCCAACAAACTGTTTCAATGGTACACACTCTGAGATCATCTAAGCAAGCACAGGTCAACATCCCTAAAATCAAAAAGGCAAGATGGGGAGGCAGATTTTGCTACCATCTAGCTTCCAAGCTTTGGAACAAGCTATCTCCGAACATTAGGTTTCAATCTGATCGGTCACAATTCAGGGGCAAGTTGAAAACCTGGCATTTCCCTCTACAGTAAGGACCTGAACCTCCCTGGTTGTGTTGCATATCTTTGCTACGCCAGCGCCAAGACGCCTCGGCATTCGAGCGCTTTTCAAACCATTTACTTACTTACTTGGATAAGTAGGCACTGCTTGAAACTCAACTCAGGAAAAACAGAGGCCATTATATTTGGGAATCTCTCCCCATCTTGGTCCCCTAGTTGGTGGCCAGAACAGCTGAGTCAGCCCCCAATTTCTGTCCCCAAAGCGAAAAATGTGGAAGTCATCATTGATGACAAACTCAATTTGGGAGCCCAACTTCAACCTACTACATCCTAAGAATGATCAGAAAAATAAGGCGATACATTCATGACAACTTTAGCAAAAATGTGATTACTGCATTAGTCCTTTCAAAATTACACTATTGTAATAGTCTTTACCTAAACGTGCAAGAAAAGCACGTAAGCCAGCTGCAATTGGTGCAAAATGCCGCAGCCAGAATGATACCGAAGCCGCCTAAATTTCATCCTATCTCCCAGGGACTCCGAAAGCTAAATTGGCTTCCGATTCGCAGCCGGGCAAAATTTAAAGCCCTATGCCTTGAACATAAAGGACTTTACAATACAAGTCTGGAATTTCTTAGGAATGTTTTCACGTGGTACTTCTCTAATAGATCTTTACAATCCACAAACTCCAAAAATCTAGTAATTACCTAAATCAAAAAAGCAGGAGTATCATATTCAACATAGCAAAGCTATGGAGTAGCTTTCCAGTATATATGAGAGCCATTCCTTCTTTGTTGGCATTTAGGAAGGAGATTAAGAACTGGCTTTTTAACAACTAAAAGCATTATTTTCAGCATGCTCAGCTTTCAGGCAGCGCCAAGACACCCCAGGGTAATCGCACGCTTTACAAATCTCTCTAACATAACATAACATTCTGCCAGAAGATGAATTTTGTGATGCATTGCCCAATGCCAAATGGTCTGAGAGGCGTGACAACTGTAAAGAGTGTGTCCCCCTCTGTTTTTGTTCATAGTACAAAGCGGTCATATTTTACGTCCGGACTAAGACAACTTTCCCTACAAAGTGAGACTGAAAAGCTTTAGTGCTAGATAAGCAGCTAGATGTGGATACTTTTGTGCTTGTCGTTCCATAAACCCTAAATTGTTAAGTGCTGAAAATGGGCACCCCAACCTGTGAGAGATGTATCTGCTGTTAGTACGACTTGTGGAATTGGGTCGATGAAGGGCCGCCCTTTTGTGTGTTCCACCGCTGCAGAGAGCGATAAGTGCGGCTGTCTACCAACACTAGATCTGTTAATTGACCCTGTGATTTATTCCACTGACGTGCTAAGCATTCCTGTAGAGGGCGCATGTATAATCTTGCATGAGGCACTATTGTAATGCATGATAATACAAGCCTCTATGCTCTCTACACTCTTTTTACCACCCTCCTGGAAACAATCCCATCTTCATCGAACATGTAATGGATATCATAGCCGCAAATGTCGGACAACAAAATACGCAAATCTTTCTGGGGGACTTCAACCTCCACTGGAACGATCTGGATGACCCTGAGGTCAATAGCCTCAAAGCTTTTCTGTCCGACATTAATTTGGCCCAAATTTGTGATTGCCCCACCCACGAAAAGGGTTCCATCCTCGACCTAGTAATTGCCAAAACAGACTCTACCCAGTTGGAATCGATGCTCCCTTGCGACTGGTCTGACCATCACATAATTACTTTCCACATCAAGAAGGAAATCAAGTCACTCTCTATCCAACCGATGAGAACGAAAATTTGGAAGAGGAACCTAGAAAACATTACCCCTGCCTCTCTCACAACCGCTAGTCACACCATCACACCCCCACTGGATGGTCTAAAGGATGTACATGTTCTAACCAACCACTACTTTCACTCTATGAACCAGGTACTAGACAACTTAGCCCCACTACAACTGAAAAGAGTCACCGCAAAAGGTTCAAACCCCTGGTATGATGGTAGGCTAAATGAAAACAGAAGATCACTAAGAACAGTTGAAAGACAATGGAGAGCTGCTCAATCGGCTGCCCACCTCAAATTGCTAAGAAGTAAAAGAAATTCCTATTATAGAAAGATTAGACGATCAAAAGCTGACTTCATTCGTCAACAATTAGACCAAGCCAAGAATCGTCCCAAAAGACTATTCGAAATAATCAAAGCTCAATCCAAGGGTGTCTCCCACTCTTCCCAAGCTGATCCCGAAACACTTCCCAATTATGAGGATCTTGCATCCTTTTTCTCAACTAAGACTGAAAACTTAAAGACAGTCCTACTTAACGATCTTTTATCACATACTGGCCCACTAAGGTGTGGCGCACCAAACACACCTAGTATCTCGATAATATGCCCTACAAAGCTCGAACTCAAGAACAATGCCTCCTGGACCGACTTCAGCTTCTACAATGAAGAAACTATTTTAAAAATTATCACAGCACTGAATCCTTCCAATCACTTCACAGACCCTCTCCCAGCATCCCATTTAAAAACCTTCACTCCACTGCTATCGGCCTTATGGACCAGGATTATAAACACTTCTCTTTCAAAAGGAATCATCCCAGACATCCTCAAAGTTGGTCAAATATCCCCCATCCTAAAAAAAACATCGGCGGACCCATCTGACCTGAATAACTATCGCCCAATTTCCAACATCTCGACCCTCGCCAAACTGCTAGAAAAATGCGCTACAAATATTGGATCAAAACAAGGGATGCCTGCTAATCCTGCTTGACTTATCCTCAGCCTTTGACACAGTCAAACATGACAATGTTATAGATCTCCTGAAACACAGGATGGGACTATCTGGTACTGTGTTAAACTGGTTCACGTCTTTCCTCCAAAACAGAACACAAAGATTCAAGATTAACCAATTGTTATCCAACCCCTCCCGGTCACTCTGGGAGTACCCCAGGGTTCATCCCTCTCCCCGACTCTTTTCAATACGTTTATGGAACCTCTCACCGAGCTTCTTAATTCATCAAACATCCAATATCACATGTATGCCGACGATACTCAACTCTACATTAAGGTCCACTCACTTGATAACATCAAGTCACTTAATTCAACACTCCATAAAACACAGATCTGGCTGGCAGAAAATCATCTAAAACTAAACAGTCTAAAAACTGAATTTCTCCTAATCGCCCCTCCCAACCAAACAACCACCATCCTTGAATGGATGAAGCACATTGCAGCACTTGATGGTCAACCTATCATCATTGAATCAGCTAAATCACTGGGAATAACCTTGGACAATAAGTTAAATATGCAGAAGCACATCAGCGCTGCAACCAAAGGAGCTAATTTCCAGATTAACACCTTGAGAAAGCTGAAACCCTTCATACCGGCCAGAGACTTTAAACAGGCAGTTCAATCTCTAGTAATTCCCAAAGTGGATTATGGAAGTATTGCTCTTTGCGGCCTACCCAGATCGACAACCGCTCCTTTAAGAGCCACAATCAATACAGCCGCTAGGCTCATCACAGGCTCCAAAAGAAACTGCCACAACTCCCCTGACCTTCGTGCCCTCAACTGGCTTCCTTTTGAGGCCAGAATTCATTTGAAAATCGCCTGTATGACACATTAGGCCTTACATCACAAAACTCCGAGATACCTAGCGGAGAAATTGGTACTATCGGGTGGCAACAGATCCACCAGGAGCTCCAACAATCTTCTACTTAAACCACAACGGTTCGCCAAGAAGAAAACATACTACCGCTCCTTCTCAGGAATGGCTCCCAGGATTTGGAATGGCTTGCCCCAAGAAACGAGACTTAATCCATCCGCAGCTTTTTTCAAAAAGGAAGTGAAATCTATTCTTCTGGCCAAATTCACTTGACTCATTGATATTCCCCTGTAAATACTTGCTATTCGTGTATGCTCACCTTTACTGTATTCACCTATTTCACAATACCTATACGTTTTTTATGTTGATATCTCTGTACTGTAAAGCGCTCCCATACCTGCAAGGGTCTTGTTCACGCTATATAAAGCTGCTAAAATAAATAAATAAATGATGCAATCATCCCTAACAGTTGCATTAAAGGTTTCACTCCTAGGTATTGATTGTTTTGAAACTATAGTAATAAAGTTTGAAAGTTTTGAATCCGGGCTCTACTGGGAGAGGCTAGCGCTGTGTAAGTGTTTATCATTGCTCCCAGATATGGTTGCAGTTGTGAAGGTTGAACATGGGAGTTTTGTGCATTGACTGTAAATCCCAATTGATGAAGGAGGTTTATGGTGGCTTGAGTGTGTTGTAGACACCTTTGCTATGTGTTGGCTTTGATGAGCCAATCGTCCAGATATTTAAAGACATGAATCTGTTCTCTTCTCAAATGAGCTGCTACTACTGCCAGACATTTTGTAAATACTCTGGGTGAAGTAGTCACTGCGTATTAGTACTTTGAACTCATAGTGATTTCCTGCTATCACAAATTTGAGATATTTGCAATGTGCTGGGTTTACAGGAATATGGAATCCTTTAAATCTAGTGTGGACATAAAGTCGCCTTGCTGTAGAAGTGGAAGCACTTGTTACAGGGTAACCATGTGGAAGTGTTCTGACAATATGTATAGGTTTAACGTTCTGAGATCGGTCTTAGAGACCAGTCATTTTTCGGGCTTAGGAAGTAAAGTGAGTAAACTCCTGATCCTTGATGTTGTTATGGAACCGGTTCTATAGCTCCTTTGGTTAGAAGAGCTTGTACCTCTTGTTTGAGGAGCTGTTGGTGTTGTGGCGAGAGTTTGTGAATGCGAGGTGGAATATTGGGAGGATTACTGGTAAGCTCCAGGCAATAACCATGTTTGATAAAATCCAAAACCCATTTGTCTGTTAGTGGACTGGGAGGTACGTGTTGGTGTACCTCTACCTCTTCCCTTAAAATTGTTCCGTCTATAACCACCCTTGTAGAATCCTCTAGGGGGATGATTGTGTTTGTGCCTTGTATGAAGATGCAGCCACATCTGTGGTATTAGTTTTAGAACCTCCTCTGTAAAGGAGCAACGAAAGGAACCTCTGGTAGATGGAGAGTAAAGTGCTCCCATAGATTTTGCGACCTCGGTATCCTTTTTCATCTTTTCAAGGGATTGATCTATTTGAGGCCCAAAGAGGTGACCCTTATCAAAGGGTGCATTACGAATGGTTTGCTGAACTTAACTTCTAGTTTGAAACCAGAAATTCTGAGCCATGCAGGTCTCCTTAACAAAATGCTAGTATCGATTCCTCTAGTATCCGCAGCATCTAATGCACAGCTGATCGAGGAATTAGAAATACATTTTCCTTCCTGCACAATTTCCTGTCCCCTTTTTTATGTTCTTCTGGGAGATATTGTGATAATGCTTCCATTCCATCCCAGTGAGCTCTATCGTATCTGGATAATAGACCTTGCGTGTTAGCTATACGACAATGGTTGGCTGATTGAGCAGCTTGTTTCTATCAGTTTTCGATCAGTTTGGATTCTTTATCTGGAAGATGGTGCCCTCTTACAGGCTTTAGAGCCCACCAAGGAATCCAAAGACAACTGACCCCTAATAAAAACTGGGTCAGATGATGGGGGTTTATATTTTTTATCCACACTATACGTGCTCTAACTGGGTCTTTAAAAATATCATTAGTATTTTATTTATTTATTTATGCATTTATAAAGCACGCAGCTACGCAACAGGGTCTCCTGGCAATGAACAAGTGGAGGCAGGGTAACTTAGGCAACAGGCATGAATAGGAAAGAATAGGAATCAAGCCAGGTCGCTGAAAAGCAGTGTCTGTAAGCACTTATGGAAAGCTAACAAAGCGTGACAATTCCTAAAGTCAATTGGGAGAGCATTCCAGAGCTTGAGACCCAGGTAAGAAAAAGAGCGACCCCTCATATGGACAAGTCGAAACCTGGGGACTGAAAACAGTGAGAGGCTAGAGGATCTCAGCTGTCGAGCCGGCACATAAGGTGTTACCAATCTTTGAATATAGGAGGGAGCAAGGCCACATTTGACACGAAACATGCAACATAGGGTTTTGAACTCAATGCGCTTATTGACTTTAAGCCAATGGAGTTGGTGGAGCAGAGGAGACGCAGAGGCGCATCTAGGCAGATGGAAAAGAAGACGAGCAGATGAATTTTGAATGACCTGCAACCGATGTACTGAGGCTTTATCTGCACCCACATACAGCACATTGCCATAGTCCAGCCTGGATATCACCAGAGCCTGCAGAACCGTTCTCTGAGCTGCCGGTGGAAGTAGCCAGAGGATTTTTTTGATCCATCTAAGAACAGCAAAGCAGGATGCCGTAACCCTGGACACCTGAGGTTTAAGGGAAAGGTTTTATCAATAATGAAACCCAGGTTTTTGACTTTGGGGACAGAGGCAGGCACAGGGCCCAGAGTGTCATGCCAATGTTTGATTCCTTCCCCAAAGTTCATTGTTATTACCCAGAACAAGCACCTCAGTTTTAGTGCGGTTTAGCTTCAGGGCATTACTGGTCAGCCACGAGGAGACATTCCTCAGGCCAAGCTGAAGATGAGTGTGCCTCATCATACCTTTCAACATAGGCAACATTTGTGTTGTTTTGTGTGTGTTTCCTAAGGTTTTGAATAGGAAATGTTCCTCTAGGGCCTCTTTGTGTAAAGGCACTCTGTGATAATTGGCTGCCCTAGCAATTAATTCCTGATATGCGGTATTATCATCAGGAGGGGAAGGCTTTGCTAGGTATAGATCAGTATCTGTATCTTGAGGTGGAGCTATATTATAGACATTCCATGGATCAGGTAGTGGCTGTTTATAAGTATCGTCATCCTCTCGTAAATCAGGATTTGTGTTAGGAGAACCTGATGGTGTAATGCAGTGTTTCCCAAACTGTGGTCCGCGGACCCCCAGGGGGCCCTGACATATTCCCAGGGGGTCCTCAGGCAGTCATTGTAAAAGCACAACAAAGTTCCTTGTAGAATTAGCAGTTTTCCAGCAACAATAAAAGTGTCAAGATAACGTCAGTGATTAATGTACCTGCTGGAGAGAGATGAGAGTTTTGTAAAGTGGCAGTTTTGACTTATCTAATGGAGCACAGAGGGTTAACATGCCTACTGCAAAGAACGTGTACCATGCATTTTAAAAAACAATTTTTTATGTGCATGAAACTGTCATCAAAGAGCTGCTTGCAAACTGCATGGTACAAGTTAGAAACATATGTTTTTTCCAAGTCTTTCATTATCCTGATGCTGCTAAAAAGGTTTATTTGGGTGGAAATACATTTTTTTTGTTAAAGTCAATGCTAACCACAGTGTTATGTTCTGAATCCTGAGTTTGTGCTTCTCCAGACCAAGAACTCTTTACAAATGCCTACCAGTATGAATGACATGTGAATCCTACAGCTTGTAGTCGCATTTGCCTTATGTAACGTTTTCTATACACTGATTAACACGTATGAATCATTGTCTCTATGTGGCAGATTTACAAGGACAGTCTCTCAGTGTGTGCCGCAAGCCATTTGGCTGCGCCGCACTGAGTCACTTTCAAAGCACAGGGATGCGACATATTTACAACAATATGTCGCAGCTCTGTGCTTCCCCCTGCACTGGCGCACAAACTGATGCCATGCGCCTGCACAGGCACATTTGCACCATGGTGCAAGGATGCCTGCGTCGTGGGGAGATTGTTTATATGCAGAAAGGGTTCCCTTCCTGCACATAAACAATCAGAAATGGTGTTTTTCAACTTCTGAGTGTGTTGCATTAGCACACATAGAACTTGCAAAACGTCGTTGTTTTACTGATTGTTTATGTGCAGGAAGGGACACCTTCCTGTACATAAACAATCACCAGAGGTGATATCCTCTTTCTATGCGTGCTGCAGAATGCAACACGCATAGAAAGAGGAAAAAAATGAGGAGAAATAAATACATTTTTCCTCGTTGCACCTCCCTACGCCTCCCCTGGGGAGGCGTAGCATTCAGACACATTTCCAGATTTACGATTTCTAGTAAATCTGGAAATGTGTCTGGTTTCATGGGTGTTGCGTGGGAACACCCACAGCAAGACCCATGGAACGTCTCTTTCAAGCAAAGTGCTGTGTGCAAATAGGCCATATTTACAAGACCAGGAAAAGTCACGCAGAGTGGCTTTTCCTGCCTTGGAAATATGGGCCACTAAAATGCGCCACTGGTGCGTCACTTTTTGTGACGCACCCGTGGCGCAAGGGGCATGTAAATCTGCCCCTATATGTGTGTGATGTAAAGTGCTTAACATCCTTCAATGGTATGAGAGATTCTATAAAACCAATTAAATACATGTGACAGAGGGGCTATGGAGAGATGAGAGGCACTGTTGGAGGGTGATAATAAGGGAATCATTGAAGAACCCCAACAAAGATTGTCATATCCTGGTGCATAGTAAGGTCATCCTTTACTATTCTTTAAAAGCTGATACAATTCAATATATAATGATAAATGTGTTGAAAAATGCACCATTTTTTACTAAACATTTTTAGGGGGGAAAGCCTCCCAAAGTCCCCTTTGTAGTGGTCAGGTTCACTCACTGCACTTGGTGTGCACTGTATGGGGACTGGTCTGAAAACATTTGCCAGGGCTGCTTTGAGTTTCCAGTCTGGCCCTGGCAGAAGCCTCGTACTGCGAAATAAAACCAACTATTTAAAAGTTAGTCACGGAGATGCAGCACCAACCTTCCTGTTTTTTCCAAATTCTTTCAATATAAAATTCTAAAATCCTTAGTAATTCGAGTATTTGTTCTGTGAGCACACGTGTGTTTATTGTTTTCGAAATACTATTTTAATGTTTGATATTTAAAATCATACAAATTGCTTGGGGGTCCCCGGCTTCCAGTGGTGACTCAATGGGGCTCCTCAGGAGTCAAAAGTTTGGGAACCACTGGTGTAATGTATAGAGGATCTATATCTGGTATAATGGGAATTGGTGAAGAAGGTGGAGGGGTTTGAGGAATGTTTATAGGGCTGGTAGCTATGTACCTTTTCTTCTTCAAAGGGATTCTGTATTCAGTGTCTGCCTTCCTTTTTGAAGGTATTACTGGTTTAGCGGTTATGTGTCCAGTATCAGGATTTATATGGATCTTCTTTTGTTTGGGATTCAGCTTTTCTTTCATTTTTTCCCAAATCGGCTCCAGTGGTTTTAAGGGAGTGTCTTTTTCTTTTGGTGCCGAAACTTTCAGCACTGAGCTGGATTTGTCTTTTTTCTCTTTCGATCCAGAATGTTTCAGAACCGAAGGGGTATAGTCTCGGCTCTGACCTGAGCTGCAAGTATTGAATGTCTGTTTCGTAGCCGAGGGCGGGTGTTAGAAACAGTCTCTCAGTGCCTACCATGGCCAAAAGGCAGTGGTGGCCCAGAAGCCTTCTGTTTAGCGGAAGAAAGCTTGGGGGGCAAAGGAGCTTTAATACTCACAGCACCCTGTCCCACTGGAACTTCTTCAGACTCCAACTCACTCTCCAGTTCCGAGTCCGATTCTTGAATAGAGAAGGCCTCCTCCTCTTCCGCTGCTGAAGCCTCCATTTCCTTCTGCTCGGTATCTTCCCCGAAGATATCCGAGGTGTGTTCAATGTTCTGCCGCTGCATGTACCTTCGTCGAGCCCGACGGTCTCTCAAAGTCTTTTTTCGATCGTAACGATCGACAAGCGTCGCAATCTTCCTCCCTGTGGTCCGATGAGAGACACAAGTTGCAGACTTTATGTAGGTTGGTGCACGGATACTTGGAGTGGCACTGAGGGCAGAATTGAAAAGGAGTCCGTTCAATCGGCAGAAGACTGGATAATACAGAACGGAATGTAAGTCAACAGACGCAGCTAGGCCCGAAGGACGCCAACGATGTCTGCTATACTGAAGACAGAGAGTTTTCCTATTTTTTCAACATGCGGAGAATGGTGAAACGCATATGAAACACTACCGATGAGGGGTCTGTGGGTTGCGCACCGAGGGGATTACGAAGAACGGTTTCGAACTGGAGCGCCGCAAACCACATCTGAACCCGATGGCAGAAAGAAAACAATCTAACAATGTAGTTGATGCCCCTGCGCACTATCACTGAAAGAAGGAGTCACCTTACCTCGTGATTGGAAAAGACTTCTATGAAGAAAAACAACTTGCAAACATCCGGACCCAACACTAGATGGCAGGAGTATGCAAAGCATGTGTATCTACAGAACCCCATGCCTCGAACATGTCCTTTCCTGCACAAAAACTATCCTGCTTACAATGGAGGCACCCTTGCACCATAGTGCAAGGGTACCTGCTTTGGTGCTAGGCAGCACATTGTGCGCCAGCACTGGGAAATGACAGGAATGCGCTGTATATTATCATAGCCTTAGAGCCCACTGTAGTGAGCACTACCGGCCATTAAAGGCCCGCTCCAGCGTTAAAAGCCAGAGCCAAAGGCGAGGGCCTTTAACAAGGGAGAGGCCTTTAATTGCCAGTAGAGCCCGCTACTGAGGTCTCTAAGGCTATTAGAACATTCTGCCCCTAGAGGGCAGAATGTTCTTATTTGTAAAACAAAGGCCTCACAGGTTGAAATCCCCTTGGTCTCCGTGAGGCCTTTGTTCACAGCAACAGCTGTGAACAAACATTAGAATGTTGATGCTCCGGGCTTCCACCAGGCATTAAAAGCCCGGAGCACTCCATTGTTTTCAATGGAGCTACCAACATTCCAATGTTCCAATAAGCACTTCGCATTCCTGCCCTTTTCTTATCACGCAGAGCATCAAGGTGACCTGCCGCGCTGCGTGATTTTTTGTTAAATATGTCCCCTAAATCCCAATTAGTCAAAAAGATAGCAAGACTTATCTGTGTAATTTAAAGCTTGTCACGTCCAGCTTAAGCAGTTAGAGAGTGACTCCATGTGATGACAATAGTATGTTCTCAGCCCGTGTCTTTTCCTTTATAAACAAATGTAGTCTTCTATTCTAGTTCAGTTGAAACAATTAAGGGCTGTAAAGACTAATATCTCAGAAAGGATATGTGTGATAAATCACATCAGATATCAGTGCTTTAAATAGAAATATAGATGTGCAGGCACTCAGTACCCCAAAGTACCTATTTGTTCCTGAAAGGTGACCATCATCTTTGGTGAGCGAAGTGGCCTCTCGAGTCAGGCAAGTGCAGAAGTGCTGAGGCAGCCCATCAATTCTTGTGGCCACTGCTTTGCCCCTCAGTCAAGAGGGCAAGACGGATAGGGACCCATTCATAACACCTGATGAGCCCACGTCACTGGGAGAGTCAACGCCATACTGTCCCCTGCCAGGCAACACATCCCCACAGGTCCTGGAAGCCACTGCAAGGGAGCCACAGTCTAATTGCCTATGGTGGTTTTCAGCAGGCCATGGAATGAAGGTATCTTCCCAGCCCAGACCGCAGTTGGACTAGATAGAACTTCTCTGACCTTCATACCACCCAACCATCAAGCAATCTGCAAAAAAACATTAAAAAGGCAGAACTGGGCCTCTCTTCGAACCAACACATAATTAGAAATCAACAGAATCATTTAAGTACTTTACAGTAATAAACAATTTAATAAGGACGCTTTGCAAATGTATAGTACAGCATTAGACACAAATCACAGGCTCTGGGACACAAAGGAGTCCAAGACAATTTGTCACATTTTGTGTCCCTGTGCAAATCCTTGTTCCCAAGTCTTTAGAATTCTTGCTGAATAGCAGTGTGCATCAGGAATGAAGGAAGGAAAGTCCTCAAAAATCAACCTTCAATTTTCCAGAAAGGCAGAATGTGCAGCTTGCCTCTAATGTCTTGACTGGCTTTTGGGTACCGATTGAAAAAATTGCTGAAAGAGTTTTGAGATTTCGGGAGAAATTAGCAGCAGGAAGGGGAGCGCGATGAAATTGGAAACAGAACAGTTATAAAAGTGATTGTATGCCAGACCTGAGGCACTTTTAAAAAATGTACAATTCCAATGTAAACACACCAATAAGATATCATGAATCCAGGCTGCATCTTGTTTGCTGCTCAAGTCTTTTCACACTGCTAAGAAAATTGTCCGAGATGAGAGATCCAGTCAGAAACAAATTGTCTATAGTTTCTATTCCTTGACTCTTCAAGATCTGAGACTGGTAGCACGCTTATGTACACAAAGATTGCTTCATTCATTATACAACACTCTGCTCGAGTTGTTTTAGAGTTTGAAAAACCCTGCGATACCTTCATCATTGAAAGATCCATGAGGTTCTGGTGCCACATGCGTTTCGTGTCTGGTACAACATGGTTTTATTCCAGTTTTAACTCCGAGATGTGAGTAGCGGTTGATTACCGCCGAGAGATGGCCTCACGGGAGCACGTGTCGGATGTGCTACTCGCCACCCTGATGTAGTCCAATACTTCAAGGCTTGCAAAGCCAGACCACGGGATACTCCGGCAATGGGCAGGATCATTTCTTCTTTTCGTTGTTTCTGTACATTAGGTAGTGGTCCATAGTCTGAGGGCCTGGCTTACCGCTGGAAGAGAAGGCCTCCCTTTCCCAATGCAGGTCTTCCCCAGGCCAGCCTCTTCGTCTCAAAACCAATCTATGAACAAGAACAGGCAATAATTACCACTTTATATGCATGGGTACATAAGCCATACTTTCACCCTAACAATATCGACAGACAATAATGTAAAACCTTAAAAGAACTGATTCATCTATGAAAAATATTAGTAACAAGGCACATAACCAGACTTGTAAATTCCTCCTATTTGACTGCTGCTCTACCATGTTCTGCAAGTATGGATGAACAGGAGGTCATTTGGTGCAACTCTGCCCTGGGGGCTCAGATTGTACCACAACTTTGAGCTGTGTTCTCCCAAAGAATATCCACCATGTTTTACCTACCAAACACAACATCCACTAACCAAGATTTCCAAGGAGGGCTACTAGTGAAGGTATAGGCTTTCATATTCTGTCTCTAGTCTTAGAAAGTATCCCTTTACGGCTATATCAGAATGATGGCTTATTGGCATTTAAAAGGCTTCATCTTATTTCGAAAGAAAATTCAAACTGCAAGATAGTGATACCACCCTTTCTGGTGGAATCGTGACCATTGCAGAACCGCGTGCCAGCTCCACCATCAGGACCACTGCCATGCCCCACACTTGAAAGGAGCTGGGTGAGCTCAAGAAGTGCACAGATGGGGGAATTCAGCATTTTTTGGCAGATGACTCCTTACCGACCATCTCTCAGTGAGGACCCTAATATTTTCAGCATGTGCCCGACACTGGGTGAAGACCACACATCATTTTAATCATTGCAGTTCTCTACAAAAAAATCACATGGACTATAATAAAAATATCTGAACACAGAAAAATAAAATAAAATGAAAGACAAATAAAAATAATGTATTAGTGAAACTCCATAAGAAAATGCCACAAAGAACAGCTTTTTGGAGACGTGTCGGCTTCCTGTGAACTTGGTGGGGCAAAAGTGTTACTTTAAACACAAACCCCACAGCCCCACCACAACCTCTGTGAGGCCGCCATGTACAAGTACTGCAGCGCTAGCACGAGGTGGCTTCACAAACTGTGCACTTCTACCTCTAGCTACCCAGAAGAGAGGCAGTCGCGGACAAGGGCAGATGTCTGATTTACAGAAGACCGTCCCACATCAGGATCTGAGGAACATCCCTGGGTCCAGTCTCCAGGCTGGCGCAGAACTACAGGCGCTTCAGTGCTGGTAAAGTAGTCCTGGCTATACATCATGTACTTCCAGCTGGTCTGTTTGATGCAGAGGTTCAGACTGCACATAATCAAAGAGGCATTGAAGAACCTCGAAAAGTCTTTTGGGTGCATCATACACTGGCCATAAACAATAAACGTGGAGGCCAATTCAGTTAGACAGTAAATTAAGTTAACTAGTTTAGAGTTGTTTGAATAACTCTGTAACCAGCATGTTTGAGATTCGAAGTGTGGCAGGGTTGACTAGGGCCTTTATACTTCTGAGATCAATAAAAGTAGAAATGTTGAGTTTGGTAATGCTGTCTGTAAAAAAAGTTCCAAAAGACAACCTGGCTGACAATTGTTGTTCATTTCTGGTCCCTTTGTGCAAACAGTAAACATTTGGTGAATAACAGCAGCCCCTTAGGAGAACAATGAGTGAAACCAGGGGTGGCGCAATACACAGACTGCTGCAAACTGATGCCCCCCATAGCAGCCCTGTTGCTTCGGAAGGATGGAAAACAAAACCACAGCTCAACTGATACTTTGCTAACATTCACAATTTTTTTTAATCCAGTGATGTAACCTTTGGCCAATGGATACCAACAGTCGAAGCGGGGGCGGTGAGGTGAGGATGGGAAAGAAAACAAAATCCCCACAAAAATTACTTACCTGTTGGCCGGCGCCTCTCTTCAGTCCTCTTCCTGGCTTCTGCTGTAACAGGAAGCAGTATAGGCTACCCTGAGCCAATCAGAACGTCGAAATGCAACGTTGTGATTGGTAAGCACCCAGGCTCACCTAAGCCAATCACAACGCTTCAATGCAGCATTGTGATTGGTCTGAGCGCCGTGGTTTGGCGCTCAGATGGGGAATGGTTGCCTGGGCATGTTCTCCACCTAGCCCCGCCCCACAAAACTGCCCCATCACAGAAAAATGATATGATAATAGCATCACGTTATTATCATTTTATTTTTCCTTTTTTGTCGTGCTGAAAGGCTGTGGGGCAACTCTCCTCCGCCAAAGCGGAGGAGGAGCCCCTGGACACCAACCTACATTAAAAATCAATAAAAAAGTATTGCTGCAAATTCAAGTCTCAGGACATGCTGGATGGGGGATCATCAGATGGCTGTATGTTACCACCTTGGGTACCGTACCATTACTTCAGCATGACAACTACCTCGAGTACCAACATGGTACCTAACATCAACATAACTTCATCATCGCAACAGCTGCAGCCACCGTACCCTTCACTCTCACCATAATCCTACCTCTGCCCTCCACACAAAGGCACAGTATTGAAGCCGATTAATCAATCAGGATTTATAAAGCACTGCTAATTATCCGATAGAGTATCTAGGAGCTTGCCGGTCCAGGACGGCTCATTCGAACAGCCATGTCTTGAGGTCCCTTCAGAATTCCAGAAGTACCAATCTACTCATATGTAATTAGTAGAGTACTGCTACAGAGGTACGGTCAACTAAATCAGCCTAGCAAGTGGAGGCACATTCATCGTTTGCATTCCAATGTGTGTAATTTCATTAAACCTATATGAGCACCTGGCCGCCAAATATTTCGCACAAATATGGAAAGGCCTCACCTCAGCAACTCGCCTGCTCTTGATGACTTTCTACTGCTGGACTCCCTCACACTACTAAAAGGAACTCTGTACCCTTGTAGCCACCCTCAGGAGCAAGAACTACATGGTCTATATTAGATCCCTAGCATCCCTTTTTGTAATACGATAAAGACTGACACTGTAAATACGCAAAGTACCAAATGAGGAGACAGTTCTTGGCCTGTCTCAGTGAGCCATCAGCTTTAAAGAGGCTACTCTGTGTTATGATGTAACAACAGGTCCCAAGCCCCAGGCAGACATCATTAAACAAAGTAAGATTCCACGGTGGACAGTAGATGATTGTTAGAGATGCAGGTCTGGATAAAGAGAAGTGCGTTTATTCTTCTTCACACCGGATGTCCTACAAAGAGCAGGAGGAGTCCAAGGCACATGGACAGTGGTGCTCACACTGGCCCTCCAAAATGGGTTGGAAAGTTTAATTTTGCCAGCTTCGAGATTTTTTTTTAACTTTGCGTGCTTCATAAAATAGAAGTTTTAAACAAAATACAGCAATTAGAAATCCAAAGAAAGTGAGGTTTTTTGGGGAAAAAAACCTACCAACAACTTTTTTGCATGAGAATTGTCTACAATGATCCGTAAACATATTTCACCAGCAAGGAAAAATTTGGAAAGCTGAAAAACGATGCAAATTTATGAAGATGTAAAGTTTCTCTCCTTAGCAAAACTTTGCCTGCAAATCCTGATTTTGACCCCTAGTATCTGCGCAATTCAATTAGAAAGCAAGTCTACCTTGTTCAATTTTCGGGAGTTGAGTGAAAGTTTCACCAGTGACCTTTAACAGTCTTCTGTCCCGGATTGCAGCTCTAGCCAAAGCACCCTTACTGCAACCTCTCTGGACAGAAACCTCTGCAGGTTGGTGCCTTCAGGCACAATATCCGAGTTCGAAACCTGGGATCCACAAATTGGAATTCGTTGAATTAATGGAGTTGAACCTGGAGGAAGGGGCCTTTCTTTCTTCACCTGGGGCACATCGTCATACTCTGCCCAGTCAATTATTTGTTTCACCAATCACTGGTCATTCCGTAAACATCTTTAAACCAGGCTCATGCAATAATCCGTACCTTCAAAACTTGCATCCCACATCACGTCAAAGGCCACGTTACCATGTGGACGCGTAAGTAGAAAGCAAGTGCAATATATGTTAATTATTATAACACAGCTTAACATTTGACACTGTTTGTAGCTGAATGTCTCTGAATTCCTGGTTAAAGCTGTGACTGGCTGGAAATCTGTTACATTGTGGTTGGATCTCCTTCTAAAAACACTGAAAGCCTTTGTCTATTACTAGGCGTGCAGGAAGTTCTAATTATACAATATGGACAGTTACTCTAGCGGATTGGATTCCACCCCCCACCCGCTCCTTCGAATGCATATGAACTTCCTCTAGCGCTCTGAAGTAACTGAAAGGTAACGCCCAATCCTGCACATAAATAACAGTTGATAATGACCCAGTTCCCCACAAACGTGCCCACGCATTCTGTAAAAGAGTTACATTACCTGCCACCTAGGCCTCGCTTTCAGACGTCTCTGAGGAACTGTGGAAATAAAGACACAGGTACAATGTATATTAGTTTGTTTATTTTCACTTCAGGATACACAAGTTACTTGTTTTTTTCGATTTTTTGTGAAGAAGCCGCCCTGCCAGCAGACTTTAATGCCAAAGGATGGGCGTGGAAAATGGCATTGCATTCTCTCCACGCCCTATGGTTGTACCCTCTGAGCGGTCCTTGGGAAGCCAGGACTTAGAACGCACAGGTGTGGCAATGTGGACTTTGTTACTCCACACAAGGTGGGTGCTCATGGCACTTCCCGTACTCTGGGAACCGTACTGAGAGTGTGAGAAATTGTGGTGCTGTGTTGTCCTAAACAGAAACCCAAAGCCCACAGCCTTCCTAACTGTTATTTACCCAGACTAGGGAAAAATTGTATCCTAAGACGGTAAAGAATTTATATTGTGGGTGCACTCCATCAAACCAGCGTCAGTGACTTTCAAGTGTGTCTCGCCTTTCATAACCAATCCACTCCTTTGTGTCTCCTGTGGCACTGTGGGCCTTGTAGTCTATATCTTGCACCTAACATGTGACATACAATTGGATCTGGTCCTTGATTTGATGGACCAAATTCTCAAGCCACATTCCACTATGGTCAATGCAACTATTTGCATGGTAATGCACATCCTCAGATTGTGCGTCCATCTCACTACCGAGACACAGATTGCGATACCTCCAGCTCGTCAGAGGGGCGTAGTACATTTTCATACCATAAAGCCTCTGAACCTGTTGAGTGGCAGCATTTTCTACAAGGGAACTTCTTCCGTGCACTGATGCCAAAAGTGCGTTGGAAGCCACGCCTGATTACCACTGATGCGGATTCACTGGAGTGCAGCCGAAACACGTATATTTGGATATACAGTGTTGTAAGGTACGACACTTCAAAGTCTCGAAGACTCCATCAGGTACAACCCGATGCCATCTTAAGATGCCTCTGGGACTTTGGAAGCTTGCCTGTTGCATCTATTCTGGCAGCGCGTCTTCAAAGACAAAAAACACACTTAGATTGAAAACACCAGGATCCCAGGGAAAGACGTTCACCAAAGAAAAGGAAAAGAGAACCAAGAGATGTTTGTCATGATTTGTTCATTTACGAGGCAGTAAGATCATCGTGTTCCATCAAATAAAAGTGAACAGTGGTGGCAGGGATATTGAGTTTGTGATGTTAGGTTGCCACAATGATGCTAGTTGCTGAATTTCCCTTTCTGAGTACAGGATGGCCCACAGATCGGTGTGATGTAGTCTGTGCATACTGATCCTGATGAAGGCCACTGAATTGGAGTACATGGCAGAAACTAGTTGATCACACTTAAGGGCCAAGGAGTGATAGTAACTCCAACTAGCTTATGTTCCCCAGCTTTTAACCTTATCAGATGGACCCGTGAATAAATACTGGCTTGGGCACCACCTAGGCAATTTTAAGGATTACCTCATATAGGTCTCTGACCTTTTTCCCTTAAAAGTGCTCCCTTGTAAGGAAAGAGGTCGCAACATGCACTGACCCTCTGGATAACATTCAGTGAGGTGAGAGTTCCTTTAAGAAAATGGTCTTTCCCCTATATGCAGTGGGCCTACACTGGATAACTCAAGGTGGACTCTCTCTTGATTGTGACACTGTATATGAGGAGGGGGGGGGGTCATGACCTCCATTTCCCTCTCTTGATTTTTACATGACGTGGTTGGTCACCCGGAGTTGGCTCTCAGTGAAAGACTTACCACAGCTTTGCCATACGTTGTGACATTTATCCTCCTGCCACCACTGCACAATGATTCATTTGGATCTCAAAATGCAATCAATTCAATTGAAGTTCTGAGGTCCCATGATTAGGCCAGATTAAGCAATCACCTAGTGCTAAAGCTGAGTACAAAGCAGTGCTCACAAGATGTTGTATCCCAGAAAGAGCCCACAGAGGCTAGAGGGAGGGGCACAGACAGAAGAGGAGTCAGAATGGCTACTTCGACCCGAGCACAAATGTAATTGTTTCATTTAATTAAATGATCACCAATTGACCAGTATGTGGGCAAAAACCACCTACTTCACTATCGGCACTCACACACTACCTACCAAGATAGTGCAGAAGGACAGAATGGTGCCGCTATTTACACACAGCATTGCCTTCCGGTCATGCAACCTTCATGTGTATGCAAAGTAGTACAAGCTAACATTTAAAAACAAAAAGATGTTTTTTTAATATGAAAATGAAAAGGATTGGAAAAAGTGGTACATCATGAAGAAAGTGAAAAAATACCAACATGCTAAAATATAGATAAGAAACATCCACAAATATTGGAGAGGCTGGTGGGTTTGTATTTATGTAGCTGACCTGAATGGCCCAGGTTCTTACAAGCAAAAGTGCATACGTCTAATGTCACATCAATCCACACTGTACCTTCCGCTGTAGAGCTCTGTGCTACTAGTGAACTCAGCAGCATCATTTAAGGTACCCATGAGGAATCTGCATCTATCATACACCTCATGAGGAAATTTAAATACGGCCCCATCTTTGCTTGTAACACTATTACGCTGTTGCCCTCACTCAGGCCCCTTCAACCTCCATAGCGTTTCTTTCACGTTCTGTACTGTTGCACATATTACACGACCTTTCCTGTTTCCCTGAACTAAATCCATTCTGAGACCCGGCTCGAAGCAACTAATTCCCCAGATAACCATCTATTGACCTTTGGTGACCGTTCTCGGCCTCTCCAGTTGTTTTACGAATCACCATCTTCAACACGCAAACACGTCCTGTCGTAAATTAATGAATGGCCATGCCACCTGACCTATAGGGTCGGGTAGAGAACACGACCTTAGGGAAGAAATTTCTATTACCCATTATCCTGTATCTTGTACAAAGAATGTTTTCTTGTGGATGATTTGTATTTTTATTGCACATGGAGGGGGTTGTTGCTTTAGGGGATTCAAGTGCTACAAAAGACTGTGAGCCACGGATTGAAGTGGCAGTCTCCTGAGAACCTACCACTGATGTACTTCTAGGACAACTGTACCTAGCTGCAGCTAATAAATTGAAGTTCCTATGCCAAGCAGAGTGTTCCGTGTCTCTGTAATTTGGAAGGCGAACTCAGAAGATTTCAGGCGTACCCTGCGCCGCCAGGCTTAAATAGCCTGGTTCTTCACTCATATGCACATTTACAAAAATCATAGGTTCCTAAAGCCCGAACTAGGAATAATATAAACTATGTACACGTTTCTGGAAATTGTATTTGTGGTAGAATGCATTTGTAAGTGGTATGCGATGTCTTCACCTTCCAACTGTTTTGTTCTCCACTCCTCTACCATCCTTTTGCTATTTTTTCCATTTCTCAGTTTACCTCCTACTTTTTCTTTCTGTGTCTAGCTAGCCAAGGAGTGTCCAACCTATGTCCAGGAAGGCTGTTCCATGTCACTGTTTCAAGATATTTACATACAATAAGTTTGCAATCAACAAATCAATGTGGAACTCCCTTCAGTAGTCAGTGACAATGTTGAAAATCTTGCATTGATCATAGTCTAGATGAACCTTTACTGGACACCCTTGTCCTAGCCTCACTTCTGATTCAACACTGCCAATACCAGCTCCCCCTCCATCATAATAACGTATCATCTTCCTGTTAATGTTGCATAAACGCGTACAATATTTTGTCTAGATGGGTGAGAATGAAGTTGGTTTGACCCGCAATCATGTATTTGATGTGATTTCCAATTATGAATATGCAGGTAGACTTGTCAGCCCTCATCTATTCCTTCACACTCCATCATCTCTTTGTCTCTCCTGCAGTGCACTCATTTTATTGTAATATTTCATAACTGCAACACACTATAAATGGTGATCCAAAAGAACACAAGGGCATATTTATCAAAAAATCATGCCACGTTACGAGTCATCAGGGAAGGTGTTGCATTATGATACATGGTAGAGCAATCATGGCAAATCTGGGAATGCACCAAAATCGATGGATGGATGTGTGGGAACACACACACTTCCCTTATGGAACGCCTTCTAAGGGCACAGTAACGCAACGCAGCCATTTGCACTGCTTTATCAAGACACTCAGGGCCACGCAAGGTGTCCTTGCGTGGCTTGATTAATCTAACTAAAGAGTTGCATTGCTCGTGACCCCTGCGTGGCGCAAGGGCGACGCAACTCTAAAAAATGCGTCCCTCGGTGAGTAGGAATGCACAGAAGGCTTCAATACATCTACACCCGAGCATACAACAGGTAAAGGCTCTCATTCGTTGGTTTATTCCACAAGCTTACTGTCCTAACACACATCACTGGTGAGGTGTGATGTCAGAATAACTGACAGCGCTGATCTGCAGAAAGAATGAGTGTGGAGCGGTTTTGTGCAGGAAAAGCAGTACCAAAATGTGGGGCAGTAATCTTGAGCCATCTGCAGGATCCTGCTTGTGGATCCCTAAATTCTCTTACATTCCATCACCACTCCAGGCACTGAGGATCCGAGTGTGTCTCTCATGCTTCTGGGGGCAACTGGTAACCGTGTTTTAGTGGTGTTCCCTAGAAACTGTCAATATTGATCTTGACTCCATGGGATGCGCATACAAGTAAGTACAGGACGCGTGCCTGGTGAATGCTCCTACCCCACCCTTCCCATCTCAACAGTGAATGGGGAGCACTCACAGCGAACGGGTCAGAAGTGAAAGCAGCCACGCTGTTCCTCATCTCCTTCTCGCTGCCCCGCAATGGGATGAGAGAGATGTTACCCAACCTCGAATCCTGGTGTGTCCGCGACAGCCGTACCTGTGCCGACTCCAAGGGCCACACGTTCCCGCCGTGCTGGAGAGACAAGGAAAGAGGAACACAAAAGTTATAGGATTACAACGGTGGCTGTGGGGTAAAGTCCTGGGCCCTACCTAAGCAAACCTGAGGAGAGTGTCAGGTGAAAGGGCACCATGTGCAACCTGTTATTAGGAATGCGGGCCCCCATGTCTGCTGGTGACTTCACTTCCTGGCACTCTCTTGTTCCAAAGTTCAAACATCTAAGTTTTCTCGTGCTTTGAAACCAAGAATGTTATTTATTTTTTAAAACTGGGGGCACTAGGGATGAGTCAGATACTAATATAGTCAATAAATCTCCCACCCTTTCTGGGACATTCCACTGGCAATGTCCAGAGCCCACCTCCCACCCCCCAGCTAGACTCATCGTCGCCTGTAGGTTGTACCTCAGCATCCGTACCCCTTTAGTTGGGGACAAGACAAGTATCTGTCTACATTTTCAAATCTAGATGCTGCTGAATGTAGTATATTTGGTGGGAGCTAATACTCAACAAGCATTGGCATAGCCAACAGGTCTCGCCTTTGGGACCTTATAAGTGTTTAGCCATGCAACAGTTGCATAACTAAATACTTATAAGGTCCCAAAAGCGAGACCTATTGGCTATGCCAATGCTTGTTTCTGTTTATTACTGCTCTGTAGTAATGGTGGCACCCGTGCTTTAGCTTAAACATCTTAAGCTAAAGTCGGGTGCCGAGATTGCTTCAAAAGTAAAGAATTGTCTATTTCTTTACTTTTGAAGCAATCTCAGCACCAGACTTTAGCCTAAGATGTTTAAGCTAAAGCACGGGTGCCGCCATTTCTACATAGCAGTAATAAACAGAAATAAAAAGCAAGCGCCGCTTCGAGAAATGACTGCCGTGGCGGGTGAAAAATACTATAGCCGGCCACAGCTTGCTGTGCATGTGCGCGAGTGGTGCGTGCTCAGCAGTAATCACGCCATATGGCGCCTATGCACAAGCGCGCGCCCGCGCACATGCACTGCAAGCTGTGGCCGGCGGTAGCATTTTTTGAAGCCCTTACTTTAAGTCTCGCCGGACCAGCGCAAGTGCTGGGTCAGGCGAGACCTAAAAATGACCAATCACTCGAGCCATGCCCCCAAACCATTTCAATGAGGAAAAAAAACCAAGCAGGACAGGGATTGGCAAAGGAGGTACAAACAAGCTGGGAGTGCAAGGGAGCAGGGTGTAAGGGGGAACCAGCACTGGGGAGAGTGAGCAAGAAAAGGATTGGAGAGGAAATGACATGCACACAGTGGCGGTGCGTCCATTGGGGGCCACCGACCATCACCACCACCAACTTCCTTGACCTTAAGTAAATAAATAAACAAAACAAAGTCTTGTGATTGACGCCTGATGCGAGGCAAGCAGTCAGGTGCGGATGGCTAAGGGGGTGGGGCTCCGGCAGCTTGAGTGACATACTCACTCAGCACCGCGCGGCACCACTGGTGCGCATGTCTGTATTTGGGCTGGTCATTTTTATGACCATACCGAACATGCGCAGCACACCTCCTTCCCGCAGAGCAACTGGCGGGGGAGGGACCCAAGGGTGCTTCATACAGCAGCCCCCGGGTCTCATAATGAGTGGTGACTCACCCTGCTCTTAGCCAATGCTGGCGCTGCAAGCAGCGCCAGTATTGGCTGAGACACCGCTGGCCTGAGCCTGAGGGCAGGTCCAGGAATAATTGAATATTGCCTTGGGTGCCCGGGTGGGTGGTGGCACTGCCGCAGCCGCACTGGTCTGGCCAATCACTGTGGCTATCATTGTGAAGCGATGCAGTATGATTGTATGGCCATAGTTCGTTCCTACCTACGTCTTAGCGCAGCAGTCACGTCACTGCGCCGCCACACAACACTGCACCACATACAGACCTCGTTGTGCAGTGTCTTGACTACTACTGCTCATGTTGGGTGGCTCGTGTCGTGCGACGTGACAACGAGTCCGAGACATGTAGGTACCGATAAGGCCCTCCTGAAATGTTATGTTGTCCCTAAGCCTGAGACTGTGACACTTCATTACACCCACACGGCACGCACACCTCCTTTCCTTCTTATATTTCAGCCCTTAACGTCCTTCCTTCCCCAGTACAACAACAGGTTATATGTATCCAGGTACTCTCTCACCTCCGCTCACGATTTTCTCCTTCCCTTAGCGAACCCTTACCCCTCCTGTCCTTTTCTGCAGTTCCATCAACCCACACGTCTTGCTCCCCAATCACCCTTTTGCTCCGTGGGTGCCTACTTTTGTTGCTGCAAATAATAACACTAAACGGATACCACTATACCAAGGCCGAAAAGATGTCATCGCAGCTTTGAGAGTGAATAATAAATTAAATACCCTATGTGTAGTGGCACACAGCATTGTTGGAGGAAGGTCGGCGATCGCCGGATGCTAGGAGGGCGCGGCTGTGGCTGGCATGTTCAATGGGCTTTGTGTGTCACGAACGCTGCACTTTAGTTTATGGCCTGCGTTTGGGGTAATGTTAACCTTATTGATCGCCTTAATTTTATGGCAACAAAGCGTTTGGCATTGAATGGTAGTGAACCGCAACCTTAGACTCTCAGAGCCACACTTGCATGTATTTTTCGCGTGTACGATTCTTCAATTATGACACATTTTTGAAACTAGTGAGAGTACAACGATAAAACGTGAGAGACAAAGAAGGAAAGAAAACAACGAAAGCGAAAGAGAAGAAACGGCTAACAGAGGAGAAAGACCAGAGAGAGAGAATGTAGAAAAAGTGTGAGAGATCGAAAGTAAATGAGAGAACACAAAAACAGAAACCAAGGGAAACACAGATAGAGTCAAGAAAGTGACAATTAGATTCTAAAGGGGTTTGCAAAGCAAGGTAAGAACTACACTCTGGGAGACAATGTACTCATAATGTAGAAGCTGAATAATAGGATATTGATGTCAAAGTAAAGGGCCAGTGATGAGTGACAGCAGACCTAGAAAGACTAAAACCCCTAAGGATGTCACCTCGGCCCCATAGACGCGCGCCTCACAGCCTCGTGCGCTGTCCAGTACCAGGCCCCACTTGATCCGAATCTCGCTGAGAGATGTGACTCAGTGTCTGTGAAAATTTACAAATCGTTTGAGTAATTGTGTTTATATAGCGTGTAGTTACTACCCCCGACGAGGCGTGAGAGACTGAGTCACGGCTCAGTGGTGGCTGTATGAGGTGAATTCTCAGGGTAGTTCTGGAATCCACCTCCAGTCTAGCTCTGTTCCTATCCGGCGAGAGAGCGGGCTTCAGGCCTCCTCTCCTGGGTGATGCACAACCTGATTTGCACTGGGGTTTGATTATATTTGAGCCCTTGCTCCAGACATGAGAAGAAACACTCATAGCAAATTCCTTCCTTAGGCGTCTAGCATTTTTCAGAGGGGGTGGTCTGGGCAGAAAATTGTGTGGATTCGCCTCAAACGAGGAAAATAAGAAAGCAAGAATCTGCAGTGCCCCCAGGTAACCAGGGGGCATGAAGCAGCCACACCTCTTCAGGTCAGGTTTCCCATTCCCACAGCCAGGAGCACACAGGCTGTGGAGGGAGATAAGCCAGGCGCTCTGGGTGGTCAATTAGGCAGAGAGTGGAGGGATAGCATTCTCTTGTGTTCCATGCGTATATTGACACAAAAATGGCGACCCAGCAATTGACTCGGAGAGGTTTCAGACAGTGTTTACCAAATGCAGGTTTTCTCTGGCAGATATTGCATTGGATTTTAATGCTCCGTAGAACTACTGAACAGAGTGCTGTCCCGCTACAGTTCGTCCCTAGTGAAGGAATGAATTAATGAATTTGTAAAGCCCACAGCTCCTCCAAGGAGTGTCCCGGCGCTAGGAGTCCATACTAAGGTGCCCAAATGCTGGAACTAGCAGGATGCAAATAAACGGGTCTTGAGGGCTTTCCTGAATGAAAGTTCATCCTTGATGGAACGCATCGCAATGTTGTGTGTTTCCTGTGTTAGCCTAACTGTGCACATTTTAGGCCTCATTTTTTCATTGCACATGTTCCTATATAAAAACACTTGCTTTTGTGCCACATTGTATGCTGGCTGGTATTGAAAGGCCATACTTGTTAAATCGCATTGAAGACTGGGCAACAAGAGTGTGTCAGCATAAGGGGCTGGGGTAATAAAGTGTATGCAGGTTGGGAGGTGTACAGGGGCACGGGGTCTGCAGACAGGATTGCTGTCTGTAGAAAGGGCCTGTGCCATATTTTGTGTGGGTGTCCAGAAGCACCTGTGGAAATCAGAAGGTTTATTTCATATGTGAAGGATGGTGTCAAGGATCTCACATATGTAAAACACCGAAGGATATATATGAGGGAAATTACCGAAAAGTGATGGGAGGCATCCGTTCTTCTATTCACTTTTGGCAAGATCTACCACTGGCGCTCCCGGGGACGTTAGCGGTCGCGAAAATGATCCTGGTGCCGCGACTGTTATATCTTTTTTCAAACCTCCCAGTGGTTCCCCCACGTTCATTTTTTCGCGAGCTCGATACCCTGTTGGGGTCCCTCAACTGGGATTCTGGCCGCAGACGTATTGCCCTGGCGAAATTACAACTGCCCCTGGATCAGGGTGGGCTAGCGGCCCCGTCGTTCGAGGCGTATTTCCTGGCCGCACAGCTGCAATGGGTGGCACGCTGGACAGCGGACCGGGCACGGGGAAAGCTGACCACCGCTACAAGGCGTATCCCAACCTCCACGATACACCGTATGTTGCTGCCAAGAGCAGCGCCAATTCCGGGTGGACCTCTCCATGTCAGCACGGCGCGGACTTGCCTGGCTCGCGTCCACCGTCTGGACCGAGCGGTGCTTCCGTACTCTCCGCTTCTGCCGTTGGTGGGGCTCCCCAGGGGCAGAGCACAGTATACAGAGAGCATGTTGCAAATTTGGACGGACCACGCCGTGACGGAGGTGGGGATGTTATATTTTGAGGGGCGCCCACGGACATTTGAAGAGATGGTGGAGGATTTTGAGCTCCCTAGGGGTCAGTTCCTAAGACATAGACAGCTTCTTACAGACTGTCGCACACAGTGGCGAGTGATTGATACGGAACCCCCCACGCACCCGGTCATCCACGCGATATTGCAGATGGGGCCCGGACGACACTTAGTTACTTGGATATACAAGGCCGTACGAACCCTAAGGCAGCCCACACTTGCACCCCTCAGGGAACAATGGGAACAGGACTTTCGCAGGCCATTACACGACAGGGAATGGGTCAGGGCCCTGGAATACACAAAAAAGGTGTCCCGTAATTACCGCTTCAAGAACATACAGTTACATATTCTACACAGAGCGTACCTCACTCCTGAAAAACTGCAGAAATACTTTCCTGATACACCGTTCGCCTGCCCTAGGTGTCTCGAGCCGGCTGCCTCTTTCATGCACATGCTATGGGATTGTCCGACACTTTATAATTATTGGGAAACAGTGCATACTACAATTCGTGCAGTTACGGGGTTGCAGGACCTATACACACGGGAGGCCAGCGCCTTAGGCATACATGGGCGACACAAAAATAAGAAGGTGGAGCGGCGTTTTGCTTTCTTGGGACTTATCCTGGCTAAAAGATGCATCACTATGCACTGGAAAGCACCGGAGGGACCTCCCTTGGCGACCTGGGTGGGGGAAGTTAAGAAATGGGGGAAGGCGGAGGAAACGCTGCTTCGGACGGAGGAAGCCCGGGGACACCGTAAGCACCCGATTTCCCTATCCTGGGCGATGCTGATGCACTCCTTCACACAAGAAGCACCACCGGCGGCGGGCCCGCGAATAGCTGGCTCTCAGGAAGCCTCCGCGACTCCGGAGGGCGGTGACCAGGAGGCTCGGATACCCGGTGGGCCCTAACCTGAAACTGTAATTGGTACCCTGGTCGGCCCCTACACAAACAGGGATCTATACTCCCGCCATCAACCCCTACACCTCTCCTCTTCCCCCGACTCTTCCCTGCGTCAGCGAAAACTTAGCACGACGATAAGTTGGGACATTGCTCTCCGACGTTAGTCTCACAAGGTCTATAATCCCAGATATGGTGCACTCCCCAGTTTACATGTCCCCAGTTCATTAAGAGTAATCAGTTGGCCGCGCTTCAACGACCTGAGGGGCAACTCACTCAGGGAAGATGGATCCACATAGCAGCCCTCATATGATGCGGCATCCACAGTGCGCGTCAGCGGGGGTGGGCCCGGATACAGGATAGGGCAGGGCCCTGGATCCTCTAAGCCTGTGCGATCCGCGGACTATACTAGTCACATCTGTATACGATGATCCAAGGGTATATGTTTACTGTAAGTCCATAAGTGCATATATTTGCTATGTGTTTACTACAAATGCCAATAAAAAGTTTTATTAAAAAAAAAAAAAAAGGATCTCACATATGTAGAGTTAAGAATCACAAGAATCACATGTGGACTGTTGGTGTCAGGTTTCATATATGGAGGGGTGGTGTCTGAAATGTTACATGTTGAGAGTTGGTTTCAGCAATCACACTTGGTTGGAAGGTGCGTTGGGTTTCAGTTGTGGCCTGACGAGAGACAATAAAAATGTCACGATAACGCTGATGGTTAATGTTTTTCTTAGAGAGAGATCAGAGTTTTGTCTAGTGGAAGTTTTGACTCATGGAAAGGTAGCGCAGAAGGTTAATGTGCCTGCTGCGAAGAACATGTACCTGATGCAGATAAATAAAAAGCATCTGTGAGGTACTCAGAAATGCATTATATCTCGAAGTCTGTTATGAAGCTCTGTGGTTATACTGAATAAGCAGCTACCTATGTTATGACATCTCTTTATTATTGTAATAAATGCACTTTCACAATTGCTTTATTAACCTTCCTGCTTTCTCAAATTTGCTTGAAAATGCACAATTTTCCACATTTTTCAAAATTTTCTCGGGGAGATAACCCCCCAAAATCCCTCTTAGGTTGTTCAGGCACGCTCGCTACGGTGCAGTATGACAAACATTTTACACCCCACCGCTTTCAAATGTCACCGTCCGCCACTGCATGCACAGAGGAGAGTGAGCAAGAAAAGACATGGAGAGGAAAAGACATGCACGTGGAGAGGAAAAGACATGCACGTGGAGAGGAAAAGACATGCACGTGGAGAGGAAAAGACAAGCACGTGGAGAGGAAAAGACAAGCACATGGGGAGGAAAATACATGCACAGCGGAGAGTGAACAGGAAAAGACGTGCACTTTCATGTGCTGAAAGCATGGGCGTAGGAAGTGTGGGGGACGCGGGGGATATATCCCCCCCAGATTTTGGAGTGGGGGGGACACGGGGGACAAGGGTGGGGGGGGGGCGAGGGGACAAAGGAATTTCCCCTCTCCCATCTGTTATCGCAGGGCCATTAGCACGCGAAAGCGCTACCTAATGGCCCTGCACTTGACCTGCCTGGAGTCAGAGGCCACCCGCCCTCTGCCTTTTGTTATGCTGCAGGAAGGCTCAGCCGTTCTGGGAAGGGCAGAGAACGGAGAAAAAATAAACGCTGTCTCTTTTCCTTCATGGCAAGGACCGTGTCCACTACTCCTGATCTGCCTCTGGCGGCTGCCCTCTCTCTTTATTCCTCCACCTCTTTCTGTCTCTGTCTCCCTGCTTACGTGCTGATTTCAAGAGGCAGCTCTTAAGGTACTCTCTCTTGCCTCTCCTTTTCTTTATTTGTTCCCCTGTGAAATTGATCCAAAAAAGGCTGAACACTTTGGCTGTAAATGTCCTCATTTTCTGACCGTTTTCTATTGAAAAGAAAAACCTCGGAATGGAGAGAAAAAATAGTTAAATACCTAAATAAAGCAATACAGAGTGGACAGCAGACAGGCCAGACTGTTATTTACACCCACACACATTAGCGCCACTTTACAGAGTTTGCCAGTGAAAGCGCTACTTTCTTTTTATCTTTTTTCTTTGAACAACATTGTTTTCCCAGGGTGGGTAAGTGTGCCATTCCTAAAGGGACTGCAATACCTGGTTGATGGGTTGAGTGGAAACGTTTAATATGATCGTTTTAAACTTTTTAATTATTTTAGCTTATAAAATGCGGCTCTGTGTTTGGGGATGTGGACTTTTTTAAACCAAACTGCATACATTTTGAAAGGATATAAGCAATGGACATTGAAAGGGGTCCCTTCCTGGTCCTGCAGCCCTGTCTTGAACTTTTCAGGCAAAATCACTGATTTCTGAATATTGAGTTTAAAACCGTTAAGGTAACCATGTTTTTTTCTGATTACAGTTCACATGCCATGCTTATTCTTGCATTCCCTATGAGTGTTTGCTTTTTCCAGGGTGTTATTCATTTTTTTTCAGGCAACATTTTACTGTTGTCTAGTGCATAATTTGAATTTAGTCGCAGCACAATTGAGTTGTGCTGAAGGCAGTGCGAGTTTCTCTCAGTGGGGCAGTATGGTGTTCAGTGTGGGAGAGAATGTGGCACTCTGGCCAGAGCTGCTGAATTTGGAACTGGAGAACCATGTTCAGACCTTCATGACCAGTTCGCCATACCACACTCCTGACAGAGCTTATTCCGATGCTACACATTAGAAGGCCCGATAGACCTTAGAAGCCCAGGTGTCTTAGCACTCGCAGGTGGACCTGTCCACCACAATCCATACTGCAGTTCACTTCCAGTCTTACGGGCAGGCATATGAAGAAGCACATCCTAGATCGACAGTGAATCTGTCACTGAGGTCACAAGACCCTTGAGGCCAGTCCACCTCACCCATTGGTACCTCCATTGGCCTTTTTCCAGCACTAGCAGTGCAACTTGCCAGGGGTTGGCAATGTAGGATTTGCATGCACACCAAACTTAGGGGGTGATTATAATGGCAGTGGGACCGCCACGTCACCCCGTCGGTGGCGGTCCCACCGCCATTGGTGACTGCATCACAGCCCGCCATATTACAATGGCGGGTGGTTACCTGGCGGTCGGAAAGACCAACCACCACGCACCCGACGGGCTTCTTGAGCCCGCCGGTGTGGTGGAGGGGCTCGTGGTTCCTACCATGCACCGCAGCAGGGATTACGATGTCCCTTACCCGCCAGCTTATCAATGGCGGTTCACCTGCCATGGAAATGCTGGCGAAAGGGACATTGGGGGCCCGTAGCAGGCCCCTTTATCCCTGGCCCTCAGACATGGGTCCTGGGGGGCATCTATGCCCCACAACATATCACTGCACCATGTGGCAGGCACCGATATATTTAACATGTTCCTTTTTTTTTTACTTTCCGGCGGATGATGCAGTCGCATTGTAATGCCTATCGTGGAGCCTCCACCTTGAAGGCCAGCGGTCCCATTCCCCGATTTGATGGCGGTGATACTGAAGTCCGCCTGCCATCGTAGTCAGCCTCTAAGTTTGCATTTTATGAATATGATTCAGCGGGAAATAAATTGATGTTTGCAATTTAATTGACTTTGGTTGGCCTCTTATCTATGAGATTTCCCTGTTGGATGTGCCTTTACATTATACATTTTTGGTTGTATGAATTGATTGCATACTACACTCTCCTACAGGTATTAATTTGAGTGTCATTAGGAGTGTCTGGGACCAATTGTTTTCTTAGGAATTGTTTTCTTTACTAACCTTTGCAAAGGACCCTAAACTTCACAGCAACACAAGTCACATTTCTTTTAGTAATTTGGGATCCGTTTGAGCTACAAAATTGTTTTGGAGGAAATCGTTAGATTATGCAGCAGTTGATGTATTATGTGGCAAATATGATACAGCCATAGTTAAGTGGAAAACATTTTTCCACTTAATTTTGCCCCAACATTGTAGTTGATCAATTTGTAAGTTCCCAAACCCAAAAGTCGAGTTTGGGCACAATTTGCATTTTAAAAGCAGCCCTATAACACAGGGCTACTTTTAAACTGACCTCAGGCTTCAGCAGTGCACACATGCAAGCGCAGAAAGGGCTGCTGGCCTCTAAACTGCCATGCCTTATTATATTCTAGGGACTTAAAAGTAGTTCTAATCCCCCTGCCCTATTATGTACTAGGGCCTTATAGGAGAGGTCATGCCAATCATAGGGGTACCCTAACCCATAGTGCACCCTAGTGTATGTAGGTGTTTTCACTGTATTTTTAAGTGCCTCTTTCAGAATAGCACTGGCTGTTTAGGCAGAGGCCAGGGTCAGTCAGTCAGGTACCACCAGTACCAGTCAGCAAAAAGTTGGGGAGTGCCCAGGGCGGCTTTGCAACACTAGAGAAACACAAACTCAGAATGTAAAACATAACACCATGGTTGGGGGGTTCTCTTCAATAATCAGAATTGATTTCTATCCTAATGAACCCATTTTCCAACATTAGTATAGGGAAAGACTGGGGAAAAATCATAACGTTCTAATCTATACATTGAAGTTTTTATGCAGCTCTTTGATGACGGTTAATAGCTCACTGTTCAATGTTAGGATTTTAAATTATAAACTTCAAATACCAAAAGAATATCTCAGACAAATGCAGTAACTCACTGACCTATTGAATTAAAACTTTCACTAGACAAGCCTTCGATCTCTCTCAAAAAAAGAACATTAATCACCAAAGTTATCTTCACATTTTTATTGTTGCCTGAAAATTGCTGGAGACCAGGAATGCAGCAGCAGGTACTTTTCAAACCCTAATGCACTTGCAAACACGACGCCCCCCACCCTAAGTCAGCGGCCTTTGTTTGCTTTGTGCATTAAGATGCAAGATTCATATATATGTTTTTTTTAAACATTTGGTCTCATTACTATATGAATGTAAATAACAATAAAGCATACATGCAAACTGTGACTACATGCCTGCTTTTCTCAATATTTCACTTCCAAAGTATGCGATTGTATTTGTTTAACGGGCGGTGAATTGTATAGGGTCACTGGAAAGTGCACAAGGTTGTCCCTGTCCCCCCCAGAATTTTAGTGTCTCCTACGCCCTTGGCTGAAAGAAAATGAAAATAGCAGGTCCCTGAATGTAAACAGTGGAAGGAAGGAACTCATCCAATCACGCACACTGTAAAACAGCATTTATCCAAGAGAGGGACACATTTGAGAAGAGGAAGGAAAGTCCCCGAATAAGAAGACAAGAAAGTGCCCGACGGGCGGCTGTGTGCTCCGGGTGACAGAGGAGACTGCCGCCTGCAGTGGAGAATCCCGGCGGTCCGGACCTGTGGAAGCGGGAGCTTCATTAAGGGTGCTGTGCCTGGGGTGATTCGGCTTGTCAGGCCTAGTTTTAAACAGTTCCTCCATCCCTTGGTTGAAGTAGCAGGAGGCGCCCTGTTGAGTAACACCACAGATATTGGTCTACCGAAGTGATTGATTTCAACCAGCCTCTGCGCGCACTCTTGGCATGCTGAGGCCCTCTGGTGGACACTTCGTTTAAAACACAGTTTGATGCTGAGGTTTTCTTAACTTCTGACGACTGTTAAGTAAACTACATTAGGCAGGGCCTGCGTCAGGCTCCTAAGAAAAGCCTTCGGCCAAGGCACTATGTTTTTTTGTTGTTTTTTTCAAACTAAGCACTGCGTTTACATACGTCCTCTGTGGTGGGGGGCATAAATGACCCCAACCCGAGCGGCAGCTACTGATCAGCTAGTTTCTTTTTCGGAAAAAGTATTGATTCTCGTTTGACTCAGAAACAAAATAAGACTCTTCGCCTTTAGCACATCACTTTTCTGCCCTGAAACCCTAAACACACTTATTTGTAACTACCAGCAAACACAACAAAGAACTTCCCAGTGACCAAATGGAGCAGGCATTCTGTTCTTTAACGTTTTAGTATAAAAAATAATGTACCACGCTTCGCAATGACCCTAAGTAGAAGAAAGAACACACCCAGCCGAATTAAATGGTATTTCATTTAGCAACAGATTCAAACTAGAACTAAATACGAGATACTTGGGCCATGCTTCCTACTGTGTATAGGGATCATTTAACAAACAGATGAAGTATTTGTAGAGTTTTCACGATGAGGTCGTGAAAATCTACAACATTGTTTCACTTGATGTCCGCTCACAATGGTGCACTTGTATATTCTGCGATTCTTGCACTACCTCGTGTTTGTTTCTGATTACTTGAACAATCGATTACATGTATGCTTTCTGTTGCACAGTCTACATATGTACATGTCCGACAGTATGCAAAGCTTGTGTTTCTTTGAGATGCATACATACCTGCACATGTAGGAAGGTGGCGAACCATTCCCTCATCTCCTGCTGGGTGTCACAGCACAGGTACCTGTGAAGAGCAGAGAGTTGGCGTCAGACAGGGAGGCAGGCGCGCGCCAGAGGCATCGCGAGCGCGAGACACGAGGCGCGAGCGGGCGGGAAATGCAGCTAAAGAGGCAGAAGTCCCCAGACACGTGTGTGAAACACGGACCGGTCAGGAAACATCCTGAGGCTGCGGCGGCTGCTCCCGGCCTTATCTTGTCGTACATGGACGCTGCTCATGCATCTGAAAGGAGCGGGGCGAGCCCCGGGCCTCGGGGGACTGCGGAGCAGGCGAACCGCAGTGTCTGAAGCAAGCAGCGAGGAACAGGCTGAACACCGCTCCGCGTGAGCGGCACATGATGCTGGGGGCGGGGACAGCCAGAGGTGTAGTCTAGGACTATCGCATCCGAAATATCAATGGCTCACTTGAGGACAAAATATCAAAACCTAAGTGTCTATACATTTTCAATACCTAATTCCACATAGAACTACTCTAGTATAACATAACGAGTATTTGTAAAGCGCACGTTCACCCAGAAGGACATCTTGGAGCTGAAGAACAGATGTTTTTGTAACCCAACTAGATGGTACTCATTTTATCAACCTCAGAGGGATGAAAGGCTGAAAATATAAATTCAAGGTAAATAGATGTGGAGTTAATAGTAAAACCATACCTCCCTGCGTGCACCCCCCAGTTCAATATGTTGCCTCTTGATATTGAGATCACAATATTGTGACCCGTTGGTATTTTGGATTCGATATTCCCTGCTACAATCACCGGCTGAGGCACTGGACTACCCAATTGACTCTATCCGACTGTGGTAGAAATGAATGAAAGGGCAAAGGGCACGCCCGTCCAAGCAGATAACACCCAAAAAAGATCTTTCAAAATCAAACTCACATTAGTTTCATACTAAAATACACACACCACTGAACATTTTGTTCGGCCTCTACAACGGAGCAACAACAAACAGACACAGCGGATTGGGGCTCTGCCAAATCCACACAAAACAGCGGCGCTCGCATTGTGAGTGTGCTAGGATGGCATAGTAGTGGCAGTAAGCGCTATACAAATTACAATAACAGAAGCAATTGAGTCTAAGTTCGGGAAAACTTCAGAGCTGGCCATTAACAATTGATGGCACAAGAGGCACAAACACACTGGGTCCGACTCACTAACAATTTTAAAAATCTAGGCATGGGCCTCCGATCTGCATACTTTTCAAACTTTTAAGAGAGTCTCAAAGTCTCAACAAACAACTATGGAACACTTTACAAGTCAGATTCGGTGAGTTCTTTTCAGCTAAACTTACTCCAGTGGACTGCACCACCACGCCCAAATGCCCCCTCACTGGGTAATATATAACTGGTCGCACTGGGGATACTCTGCCTGTCATAGTGTCTAGTTTTCATTTTTCTTTATTTATGCCTGTACATTGCATTTGGCATCTCTTGAGCCTCTTTGATTTGTGTTACAAGTGCATCTCGCATACCTCACCCCCTCCTGAGCGGTTTTAAGCCTATCTCTGAGGAGAAGCTGGGAGAGCCAGTGGATGATTCTTTTCGGCAGAGGAGGCCGTGGCAGAGTTTGAAGAGAGACACATTGTTTCTTCAAGCTTGGCAAGAGGGAGGCGTTGACTGGGGCAGGGATCAAAACCTAACACGGGGCACTCTGAGTACTTTGTTAATTTTTACCTGGTGCAACAAGCAGTACCTCTTTCTAAGTATAAATACATATATACATCACATAAAGCAAATATCGTCGGGTGCCATCAAGGGGTCTGGTCACACAAACTGGCTCATTACTAATGGACACAACTTGCTTGGGTACAATTACAAATGCATCGATCATGGTTATTGAAGGACAGCGGAGCCCTGAATGTGGGGCCTGGTGCATAAGATCCCCTATGTCGACCCCCCCCCCCCCCCTCACTATCAGCGCCTCCTTTGCCCGTGACACTCCTGGCGTCGACAAGGTGGGCGAAGAAGTAGCTGATCCGGTACAGCTGAAAAGCAAAGGCGACCTGGGGCAGCGAAGAGGAAGGAGAAAGGAAACCCTGGTCATGTGTGATGTGAGGAGTGTGGATTCAAAAAGCTGGGGAAGAATGATTGTCATTTCCAATACATGATTTTGTTTACAAAAAATAAAAAAAAGCAGACAGGCCAGCTCACCAATAGCGTCTAAATTAAAATATCTCTGTGTAGCTCAATCTTTCTCTCAGGTGCTATCATTTATTGCATGTCTAACTTGCCATTTGCCAAAGCAGTGGCAAAGAGTTTTCCCAACATCAGCTTTTAGAAAAAGAGTTTGTGTTAAGAGCATGAAAAGTGTGGCATGTGTAACTGCGCTGCTGCATAAAAAAGTATTTCTATTCATCCTGAGGATTCTAATGCATGTTTCTTTACTTCAACCGCAGGCTTCTAGCCCTCCAAGCCTTCTAAATTCTGGTCTCCTTTTGGGGACGGAAGTGCTGCTGGGCATTTTTCCACATTACGGATACTGCAAAGGCTATTTAAGCAGACAGGTTCCATTTTTGGGTGCAAAAGATCTTCTTATGTATGTCAAGGCTCTTTCGTGATTCACAACACATGGAATTATACTTTTAAGCATTTTTACTCACATTTACTTTTCTGTCTCACTAAAAACTTCCTATGGGCTTAGAAGTGGGTATACTAGTGTAAGAATGACTTATAACGTTTTGAAATACCCAGAAGCATTTGAACTTGTGCGTATACACAGATCTTTCCGAGGCCATTTTCCACCCTTGAAACAGTTGAACAAGTTAATGCTTTTTCTGGTGGATACCCTATCGAACCGCAGATTTATCACCCTGTGCAATTCCCCGGGCGTCAGACTGGAACCGGTAACTCAAAATCCTGAGCTCCTGCGTGGCGTTAGGTGGTGTCATGTGGCTCTGTGTCGACTTTGTTCCACTCCAGAAGTGAGAATCGGAGCCACATATAAGCGCTACCCAAGCACGCTGACGCCAGTTTCTTTCGTAGTCCTGTCCATGCCCTCATACACCGAGCCCGTCAACAAAGCGGAGGGACCAGTGTGCTGGTTCCTGAATTGGGACCTTTTTGAAGATGGAAAAGGAAACGATTCCATAGAACAGGCAGGAGGGGAGGCAGTGAGGAACCTGTGGTTAGACAGAGTACCCGCTAGAAAGAGCGTCACTGAAGGTCAGTAACTTCTTCTTCGGGTGGATACGTCTACCACAGACTCCTCCCATTGTGGACAGATACCAGGGCAGTGTCTCCCAAGGAGCCTGGTTTGTGGAATGGCTCCGATAAAAAAAACAGTCCAGGATGACTGAACTCTCAAAATGCCCATGCAGGTGAACCGGACAGTCAAGGCAACAGTGCTTCGTAAATGTGTACACTGATGCCTAAGTAGAAGCCTGACAGATATCCAGGAAAAGGCACTCCACGTGCCAGCGGAGTGGCAGCAGCCTTAGCTCACGTGGAATGAGTCCTCAGACCTTCTATGGGCGGTTTCTCAGCCAAAGCATAGCAGATCTTAATAAAGAGAACTGTGCACCTTGAGATGGTCCACGTCTGCACAGCCTTGCCTTCGAGCTGTTCTTCCACTCGATGGTCACTGGTACGATCAATGTAGATTCGATTAAGTCTCTCAATCTCTTTCAAAGGGTGAGGTGGAGCAAAGAATGTCAGAAGTTTGTTGGCGGGTCGGACATGGAAAGGCGTTTGCAGAAGCGTAGCTTGGGTACTCAAGAACAATTTGTCCAGAAAAAGGTGGTAATAAGGCGGTTGGACCGAGAGGGCCTGAAGCTCACTCACACAATAAGCTGATGTCATTGGGACCAAAAAGATCATTTTAAATGCCAAGAGGCATAATGGACAACTTTGAATTGTCTTGAAAGGGGTACCCAATGAAAAAAAATTGAGACCCAAATGTAAGCCCCAGTGTGCTGTCACAGTAAGAGGTTTGGCAGAAACATATGTTGCAAACCTTTAAGGTGATCTGAACAAGGAAAGTTGGTCTGGCAAATGTGAAAAGGCAGAGAGGGCCAATAAGTAATCTTTAACTCTGTCACTGCAAGCCCTCACTGGGCCTAAGATAAAACAAACATCAACAGCTCAGTCTGCAACAGGTCTGTCTGGTGGGTGCGCACCATGCCACAAACTAGCATCCACTGATTTTGTGGCGAGTCACCTGTCTGCCAAGATCACATTAACAACTTGGGAAGGAAGATCAAAGGAAGTCAACTGACCCTGCGTAATATTCCCGCATAGAGGTTCAGAATGCGCAGACCAGGGTGCAAGACCCTCTACTGCTGCTGCAACAGAAGGTCCTCTTGAAACGGCAGCCTGATGGTCATACCCAATAGTTCTGGGTACAACACTCTCCTGGCCCAATCCAGATCCACTTTGATGATATGGTCCAAGTCATTCCTGATTTTCTTCAGAACTTAGGGCAGGAGAGGTAATGGCAGGAAGGCATACAGAGTGCTGTGATCCACTCTAGGCAGAATGCATCTCAGATAGAAAGCCTTCTTGGGAACTCCAACGTGCAAATATGTTTACACTGCATATTCTTGGTGGTGGAGCCAGGGTTCTTCCCATTGCTGGAAGACACCCTGCACCACCTCTGGGTTTAGCTGCCATTTGTGATCCACTAGGCATCGCTGGCTGAGTTCCTCCATCTTGGCATTCAAAGATCCCACCCGGCCTGATGACCCAGCCAGTTCCAGAGATGCAGAAGTTCCTGGCACAGGAGCCAGGACCCCAACTCCTCTACTTGTTGTAGTAGTACACGGTGGTGGGAGTTGTTTGTGAGACCGTTCACTGTTGATGGACAGCACAAAGGCCTTAAACACCAAGTGAATCTCCTGCAACTCCAGCAGGTGGATGTGGAGCTAGGCATCTGCTGCAGACCAAAGTCCTCTGAGCTCAACCTCTACCAGGCGGCCTCCCCAACTCAGCAGTGATCCGTCCGTCATAACTGGCAGCTCTGGGTGGGGTAGGGAGAGGGTCCAATTGTGGTTGAGGAACCACCACTGAAGATCTTGTGTAGTCTCCTCTGTAAGCTGAATATAATCTGACAGATTCCCTTGGTGATGGGCCTACTGAGACTTCAGACCACATTGCAGAGTCCCCATGTGCCATCTGGCATGATCAACATGCAGGAGGTGACAAGACCAAGAAGCCTCACAACCAAACACAAGGAGACCCAAAACCGAGGCTAAAACATCTGGATCATAGCTCAAATGTGCTACACTCATAGAGCCCCAGAAAAGGACCGAAAAGGCAACTTAGCCAGGATGGCTCAGATGAAAGCAAACCCCAAGAATCTAAGGAGGTTCGCCAGCATATGGAGGTGGTGTACAACTGAGTGTAGCGAGCCCGCTTTCAACAGACAGTCATTGAGGTAGGGGAGGACTGGAATGCCCAAACTCCAAAGATGTGCTGCGACCACCGCCATCACTTTTGTGAACACCCATAGGGGGACTGGTGAGGCCAAAGAGGAGCACAGCAAACTGAAAATGCTCCTAGCCCACTGTGAACCCCAGGTAATTCCAGTGAACCTGCAGAACAGGTACATGAAAGTAAGAGTCCTGCAGATTCAACGTCACCATTCATTCACATGGATCCACGTCAGACCACACCTAGGCCGGTGTGAGCATCTTGAATTTGTCCTTTCATGAGAATACGTTGAGAGGACGAAGATCCAAAATAGGATGGAGGCTTCAATCCTTCTTCGGCACAAGGAAGTAGGAGGAATAACATCCTGTCCCTATTTCCAAGGTTGGTACCCTCTCTATGGCTCCTTTGGCTAAAAGAGCCTGCACCTCCCAACGCAAAATGGACAGGTGGTTCTCCAAAAGCCACTCTGATGTAGGCGGAAGGTGCGGTGGGATGAAAAGGAGAGGTAAGGATTAACCCAGTAGGACGATGTGGAGGACCAATTTATCAGACTTGATGTTGTGCCACCTCTGGAGGAAGTGACAGATCCTACCTCCTACATGATGGTTGTGTGCCACTAATTGCACACTAAAGACGTTTTGGGGTTGTTGCCGGACAGGTGGGGGACCAAGATGGTCTCAGTCCCTAATGGCCTGACGTCTGTTGGAGCCACGGCCCGACCTTGAAACGACTAGGAGGCCTGTTGTGCCCGCAGTGGAGCTTTCTGCTGCGGATACGCGAAGCCTTTCTCATATCCCTGAAATGTACGAAACTGGTGAGGAGCTGGCCAAAATGGTGTGGAAAGGCCTAAGGATCCCCATTTGAAGGCATATAAAGAAAGGTGTTGAAATCTGTGCACATGGGTGGCGTATATCTGCAGCGCTGCTTGTCACTTCTGTAGTGGAACAGCAGTCGGCATCAAGTGCAGAGGCACAACACCACCTACTGGAAGATATGAGCACTGCTTTCTGAATTTTTGGGTCCAGTCTGGTGCCTGGGGATATTCACAATATGAGGAATCCACCGCTAGACGTATCCATCAGAAATAAATGTATTCCAGAAAAGGTAAGGAGCATATTCGCGGTGCAGTGTAATGGAAGGGGTTTCTCCACAAGAAAAATTATTTTGTCCCTTGAGAAAGGAATAAAAAGTTAAAAAGTTCAATTGCACCACCCAAGATATTTTCTAATGAGTACATTTTCACACGCTGAAATAAATTTGCTCTCTCTTAAAATGAAACAAACAAACATTTTCCAGGAGTATTTCTGGGAATCTTTGATAGTCACAATTTCCAAAGTGAACTCCTGGAAAGTTTTATTAAACCCATGGAAATCATAAATGTACTACAAGTGTAGAAGAAAACCTGTGGAAAACGCTTCTGATTTGTTTGCTAATCCTGCACTCACTCCAATTCGAGTATAGTAATTCTTCAAACTTTAAACAAGTAAAATGGATGCAACAATGTCCATAAATAAGCTCTCAGGCATGCTTCTAAAGATTGTTTTTCCACACGGCGCGAGGCCAGACTCTGCTGGTGCAATGGTTTCACCAATCAATCAATCAATCAATCAATGGCTTTATTTCGATAAAAACATATCATAAAAGCTTTACAGTTAAAAAGATTTTGAATTCATTTAGTTTCACCAATCACAAAGTAGCCACAGAATGGGGCCAATGCATATAGGCATTTATGGATATGTGTAGCACTTCTATAAGAGTACTAATTTAGACACTGATGAATGCATTTTTTAAAGTTTTTCTGTAATGTTCGACTTCCAATTAGTAAAAGTGCAAAGAGGGCACAGTCCTTTCTATTTCTTCTAATTTTACATGAATATTCACTGAACATTCCTACTTTATTCCTTTTGTTAATGCTTTGGGGTCAATTCACCTCTACAATTTTGAGTAAGTTAAGTAGTACTACAGGAGTACGTCTTCACATTCTTTCAAGTGCAGTATCTCCCACAGTACCTCCAGACAGTCCAAACACAGCTGCTAGATCAATTCTCAACACACCTCGCCATCACTTGATTTCTATTCATCTCAGGAAGTTGCACTGGCTGCCTGTTGTAAAGCATTGTTTTGAGGCACTGTGGACTATGTTTAGATCCTCCTCAAACCAGGGTAGCGGGTAAGTGCAACATCTATTAAGCCACTGCGTTCCTGCTCACGAACACCCACCATCCACCCTACCCCGTATCAACAAAGTCGGGCAAGGTGGACGTTCTTTCTGTTACTTGGCTCCCCAAATCTGGAACAACTTACCACTTGATGCTCGTCTCAGCACTGCAGAAACTCAGCTCCTAAAGAAAGTTAAATCCTGGCTTTTCTCTCATTAAGCTTTTTTTTTCCTTCCTCTGGGTTCTTAAAATCAGCTGCTAGCACCTGGATGCCCGGTGTAACGGAGATATTCTTTCATTCACTCTATAAGACTGTCACCATAATGTCCAACTTCCTGTTAGTAAAGGTTTGAAGAAGGTGCAGTCCTTTCTATTTGTATTCACGAATACTCATTTTATTCTCTTTTTAGAGGTTTTGGGACAAATTCACAAAGGCATTTATGAGTATGTGAAGCAGTACTATGTCACGTGCTCACGTTTTTGAAAATGTGCACATTTGTCTTATCTTGCGTAACATAACACAATGTCGCTCATATTACAGACTTCAAGGGCTGCTGCCCATTCTCTGGTTATGCTGCTACACTCAGCATCAAGACTTTAACAGTCACAGCTCCTCTTTAACAATCAAACTTCTCTTTGTCTGAGAATCTACAGCCTCTAGATGCCATGAATTGCACCCTGGCTTACAGATGTTAAACTTTTTTTGAATATATGTCTCAAGCATTGCTTTAACATTTCCCGAGGTTCACACTTAATAACATTAGTACATTCACCCCACCACCACCCTAGCTAGGCCCATGCGTTATTCATTTGTTTTGTACAAGATGATCTTGACTATATACTTCAAGATATAGTATAATTAGTTTTTACATTCATGCTTTTTTAAAGTGCTTTATAGTCCAGTTTTTTTCAGTTCATTTTTCATTTAAAGAGCTCAAAATAACATTTAACCCAATTTAACCCCTTCAGCGCTGCGCGGATTCCCCCGCGGTGCTGAAGGGTTCTAGCGCGGGCGGGGCCATGACGGAACGGTTCCGTCATGAGCACAGCTCAACCGATGCTCATGACGGAACCGTTCCGTCATGAGCATCGAAGGGGTTAATAGCTGAAAGAATTGACTGACACTAATGTAAACAAGCCTATATTCAATCACATTATTTTTTAACCCCTTCCATGGTTATGACGAGCCCAGCTCGTCATGAGTCACAGTGGAGCTGTGCTCATGACGAGTTGGGCTCGTTATAACGGCCGCGGTTCGCCCACGCGCGATTGATTCCCCGCCTGTGCGGGCGAATTAATCAGTGGGCGGAGTCGTGACGAGCCCAGCTCATCATGAGCCCAGCTCCACTGTGACTCATGACGAGCTGGGCTCGTCACGAGCACAGCGGCCCCCTCCCACCCCGTGGGGGAATTACCCCCGCGGCGAAGGGGTTAAATACATCGAAAGCCAATGTAATCTTTCAATTATTCATTATTTTTTGCCTAATTCTGCAGTATGCCATAATGATGTGTAATCGCTAAAGGTCACATTATGCTTTAATTGCATACATGTGAACACAAACAGCCAACCTGGGAGGAAATGCTCGGATTTCAAGACAGAAAAAAACAGGTAAAGAGAACAATCAGCAGCCTTGTTTCAAGCCGGTAGAGTCCTCATCAATTCCATTATCATTATCTGTTTAAATGGTGCTTCAATTCTACAATGTTTTTAGTTATGCAATGTTAACATCCAAAGGTCAACAACAATATTTCCTGTGAAGACTTCAGCACCAAACTTTGTGCCATGTCATCGTTGGTCAAAGTCGCTGTGTTCAGAGTATGACTTAGGGGCTTATTTAGATTTTGGCGGATGGGATACTCCTTCATTAACGCGGCCGACATCCTATTCGCTTCATTACTATTGCCTTCTAGCCTATAGCACCTGTAATATAGTGGATAGGATATCTGACACTCTTTGACGGAATATCCTGTCCATCAAACTTTAATTACGGCCCTTAGTCTTTAGGAAAACCGAGGGACGGGTTGGTTCTGGATGAAAAAAAAATCAATCCTAGATTCTGTGTGCTCTTCTTGTCGATCTTATGGGTGCAAATTGAATTAAATGAATGAATACCAAAGGAGGACATAGGGTTAAAGGTTCACCCATGTTTTTCAGCTCTGAGCACAGGATTGATCTTTTAATAGAACAAAAAGCTTACTTACTTCTATGAGTAGTTTTGCAACTCGAAGAAGTTTCTGGATTCATATGTTGTGCATTATTCCACCATTTAGTGGCTGGGTCTGGTATTCTTTTGTCTGTCCTCTTTATTTATTTATTTACTGCAGGGCGGTGTCAACCAATTGTTGTCCTTGGTCCTTCCCCATGATGTCAGACGCCTGACCTGGAAACCCATTTGTTTGGTTGATTTCTAACGTTTTTTTCCCTCCTTTTTACTTTTTTTGTTGCTGACTGAGTCTTGTTGCGGCTTTATTGAACAACGTAATTCAAATGTAATTCTTTGTTTTCCACACTCCTCATGTCCCAGGAAGGTGAGTAAGTCGCATATGAATCCAGGAAATTGTTCAAGATGCAAAACTACTCCGACAGGTTCTGCATCGGGAATCTTTTCACGGAAGATCATGCAGATATCCTTGATTGCGACATTGGCTATGGAGGCCGGTGTGGCTCCTTTTTTCCTTGGGCTCCTGGTCTGTGTGCTAGCGGCGTGCGTGCAGATTTGCTGCAACGGAGGCTAGTTTGTACTACCCATCTTGCGATAGTTCCCTTGGTTACAGGATCTCCTATGTTATTTGGGGTGAAATAAACAAAGAACAGGCTTATATTCCTGATGTCCTTCATTTCCGGCAGATAGTATATGACAGCCCTTCTTACATCCAGTGTGCAGAGCTCTTTCTGGGTGTTTTTAGTTTTTGAAAAAAAAGCTGTAGTATTTGGTTGGCATGGTTGACACAGAAGTGACAAATTACCTTTAGTAGGAACTGTGGATTAGTCCTCTTTACCACTCTGCCCATATGTATTTGCAAGTAGGGTTTATGTGTTGTTAGTGCCTATTGTTCACTGACCCTTCTTATGGAGGTAACGGCTATTAGAAAGACCGTCATAAAGGTCTGTTCCGTGCATTGGCTCAAAGAGGATAGCCATAAGTTTTGTTAGTACGAGATTTAGATTTCATAATGGTGCAGGCACTGTCCTGGGTGGAGATATCCCTTCTGCCCCATCCAGGAAACCCTTGGTGACTGGTACCTTGAAGAAACTTGTCCCTTTGATCCCTCTAGTGTAGGCAACTATGGCTGAGAGGTGCACCTTTAGTGAGGCATATGTAAATCCATCATCTAGGAGACTGATGAGCTACTTGACTAATGTGACTGCTACTGGCCATCCTTCCATGGCTGCTACTGTTTCACACCAGTGTGTGCATCTACTTCGCTTTACATTGTAGCATTTTTTTGTGCTGCACCTTCCGGCCTCTTTGAGTACTTCTATGGTTCTGTGTGGCAGGTTCACATGGCCAAACTCTGCACTGCTAGTTCTTGGTGATATACCTGCCCCCTCCATTTCAGTAAGTCTCGAGGCAAAGGTAGCTCTATTATTCTGGCTTCTGCTACTTCCATTAGTTTCAAGAACCAGGTCTGTCTGGCCAATTGTAGGGCGATCAGTATTAGTGTCATAGCTGCTTGTCTGCATCTGTTCAGCACCATTGGTTTCCATGGAACTGGTGGAAAAGCGTATGCAAATCTCCCCGACAAATCTATCAAAGGGCATTCCTCTCTGACTCCTGTTGCGGGTACATGGAGGCGAAGCTTTGGCATTTTGTGTTCCTCCATGTTGCAGGGAGGTCTATGTGTGGTTTTCCACACCAGTGGAAGATGTCGCCCACAGCTTGTTTGAGTTCCCATTGGTGGGAGGAATTTTCCTGTCTGCTTAGTTTGTCTGCTTCTGCGTGATGCACCCCTGGTGGGTGTATGCCTATTAGCATTATGCTCTTCTGGATGGCCCATCTCCAGATGTCTCCTGCTCGCTGGGAAAGTGGGTGTGATCTCATAACCCCCTGTTTGTTGAGGAAGAACATTGTGCTAGTGTTGTGCGTTTGAATTTGGACCACTTGATTCTTTGTGTTTTGGAAGTCCTTTAGAGCCAGGAAAACGGTTTAGTTCCAGAAAAGGTATGTGCTTCACCGCCTCAGTTGTGTTAAAAAGGCCTTCGATGTTTCCTTTCCCCAGGTGAGCTCCTCACCCTGTGTGGGATGCATCTGTTGTGAAGGTCACTGAGGAAATTGGGTTTCTGAAGGGTCTGCTCACTGTGATGCTTCTTGTGTTCCAGCACTCCATCACTTTCTGTAATTTTTTAGTTACAATCTGCTTGAGCAGATGGCAAATCTATGCATTAAACCCTACATAACTCCGAATACCGGGCTTTTTTATGACTAGTAAATCCCGGTCTGTTCAGTTATTCCCCATTCAATGGGCTTTAACTCTTAAATGCACAGTACTGGTGTGGTGTTACTGCAGGGTAATGTACATTTTTCATGCAGGGTTTGCAACCGCCAATACTGTGCGACTCGTAATAAGGGCCTTTGGCTCACATTAGAAGAGCGTCATTATTCCCAGTGCAGCTGGTAATAGAGGTAAACCGTTGCATCTGGAAATTCCAAATACTCCAGGATAACTGTGGCTCGAGTATTTCACCAGACACTTCACCTTCTCACAGCAGGGAAAATGCTCTGCTGAAAAATGGTGAAAAGCTTGTGGTATTCAGTGTAGAAGCACAGGTTATCTCAGCAACAATCTCACTAATTTCCCCATCGAGGAACACACCGATGAACTAAGGATACTTTTAAAGCAACTACTGTAATCTGAGGTGCATGTGAAATAGACTGCACCCCGTGAATTTTTCTGAAATACTATGGAAACAGGAAACACTAATCAAAGCCCTGATGAAGTTCCCCTTGAGGGAATGAAACACGTTGGCTGATCATTTTTATCAAATGGAACTCGTTTACAATTGAAATAAAGAAAATACTTGGTTATAACGTTTTGGTTTTTTGGACTCTGACTCGTGCACCCCTGTTTATTTCTTAAGCTTTGTTGATCTGGAACACAGTAACGCTGCTCAACGGCTGGCGTTTGGGGTTGATTGCACGACTATTATTTTGCTTGGAACTGATGTGAGGTGCGGCAAGAAGGGCCCGCCGTTGCTGCAATTAGAATATTAACAATCTCACTAAATGCCTGGTATTCCCGACTCCCAGGAGTGGCAATACCCGTGGCATCTGTTCTTCCGGGTGCAGGAATACTATGCTGTAACTTATAATGGGGTCCTTGGCTGATTAGGGGCTGTTGCCCTACATCACAAGGGAACAATCTAGCTGTAGTCAACATTTAATGACCAAGAGGAAGGCACAGGAGTCATTAAACAGTGATTGCAATGTCCCCACCATTTTATACTGCTGTAGTCTTCAAAGTTTAATGATTTCGCAGCAGGGGAACCCTTTATCTCATTTAGGCACAGTATTAGTCCAACTAAAATCACAACGAAAAACACCCAAATGACTCTAAGCTGATTCTTATTTCTATCTAGCGTGCAGCTGTGGCCTCCTGCGATCAAAGTACATGCAACAGAAATTCAATTAAAATGTTTTCATTAAACAGGGTCTGTGTGCGGAGGTGGTGCAAGGCCGTATTGCCACCAGACCATAGGAAAAGGAGAAAAAGCATAAATGGAGCTTATAGAAGCATCAATTTGTAGACCAGCCTCTGCGGCAACAGGTGACTAACTGAAAAGGTATTACTTATTGTGTTCTTTGATGTACTATGATCCAGGCAGGGTTCTGCTGTGCCTGGTGCACAATACTGCACAGAAATACCATCGAAATATAACCAGCCCGAAAAAGAGACAACTGGACAACCCGGCAAAATGAAACCAACACTGTCCTTTGTAAAATGCATCAACATACGTAAGGCGCCACGTAGACCCACACAAGGAACTAGCCTGCCACTATCCAGTAATTTCCATCACTAAACAACACGTTGCTTTACTCCATGCTTGCGAGACACTTTCCAGTATCTCCTGCATTTAGACAGCAGGAAACTCAATTAAAAACAATACCAACAGACCTATGTGGTTCCAGTCATTAAGAATCCCAGAACTGTAAGGGGCACCTGGATTCTGAAAGCACTTCTAGGCTATACATCTAGTGAGAATGTGCACAACAAATGCACTTCAGAGAACAAAAAGTAACTTACGGCGGGCCTCCGCCTGTGACGCATGTGCCCAGTGGGCCTAGTGCACGCAGTGTACAGGAAAGGCGTGACCTCACTCAACGCTTTCAGAAGGTCAGCCTGAAGACCATGTCCTTCTGGAGGGTTGTGGGAGCAAGTATCCCGACAAGGATAGGCGACGTCAGTCCTCAGAGGCCAGGAGCTGGCGGTGCAAAGCCTGTCACTGTGGCCCCTGCCTCTTGGCAAGGGGCAAATCTCCACCTCCCCACTCTATAGAATTTTTGAAAGTATATTAATTATATGAAACAATTCCAGGAAAGCTATAGAGTATCCTAGGGGTGCAATAATTACTTATTGCACCACAGTATGGAATATTTTTGCCACAGTCATGCATATCCTGCAGTCATGTCTTTCAGGACACAAATGACAAGGAACTCTTAAGGGGAGAAATCTGGAGATATCAACAAAGTTCATAGCCAACACATGGAGGCGTCACAAAGTCCCACGCAGTTTGGAAAATTCTTATTGTTTAGAATTTTACCACTAGTGTGCTTTGTCAGCATGTATGAAGGAACAACTAATCGAAAGTACAAGAAAGCAGACTCATCTTGAAGTGCGCGTACTCCCTGATCTTTGTAATGCAGGACGTCACATGCATCGCATCACATGCATCGCATACCAATACATGCACCACTCATCACTCGCTCTAATGCATGAACCCAAGATTCAGCCATACTTTGGCCACCAAAGTCTTCTGCTTGGATTCTCTTGCTGCTTTTAGAGCACAGGACCTGCAGTTTTTGGGTAACACATTGGGATGGCTGCTGATGCGGGGAGCGGGATATCCATAGATCATGAATGATGAAGGGTGTGTTGGTAGAGTAGGATGCATGTGTGATTGACCTGTGGCGTGGTGAGAGAGGGAGTCTGATGGGGCGAAGGGAGAAGATGGCTCTATGTTCTTCAATACCACAAAACACATTTTATATATTCGTCTGAAATGATTATGCTGTCAGTGGAACACATGCCCCTTCTGAAAAATATGTTTACATTATGTTTTTCAGAGCGGTTTCACTAGGAATTGCAATGAAAACCAGCGGTGGAGATGTCATTCATAATGCAAGGTCGATATTGCTTGCAGTCAAAGACCATATGCCGTATCCACAGGGTGGCACGCTGTACGCTATTAGTAAAAGCACCTTCCCATCAGAGACTCACCGGAAACCCTTTCATTCTGCGAGTACATCCTTGTATAAATATCTCTAACTTGCCCATTCCCTCATTGGTTATATCAGGGACCTGGACTGTGCTCCGGCCAATTACTAGGAAAACCAAACTCGTTACTAACAAACATCAAAGAGGTACAACACCCTGAAAGCAGCAAGTAGGATACTCTTACGAACTTTATGGGCGGTGGGAGGGCCCACGTCATGGAACAGACGGAATGATGGAAGCATTGAGGTTCCGAGGGAAGTGGGAATCACTGCGATCGCAAGGGTGGTTCAGATAAATCACAAGAAAATGATTTCAAAATGGGGTGCACTGCAACATCTGTCACCTACGGCGTGGCAGTGAGGAAAGCAAGGAGCCGCTTACAACCCGAGAGTGGCCACACGAAGCACGGACGATACCACAAGAGATTGTGGGTTGCCCACAAGTACTAGAGCTTAAGATGAACTTGTTGCGGGTGTGCCATGTTATCAGGGGCCAGGTGTACTAATGTTTTTTGCGGGTGCAAATGGGTTTTAGACCCGTTTGCGACTGCAAAAAAAGTGTGGCCCATGTACTAATCCTATTTTGCGAGTCGCAAAATAGGATTAGCGACTCGCTATTAGAAGAGGGGGTATCAAGGGTGTCCCTTCCTAATAGCAACTCCTGAAGCTATGTATGACTGTTTGGCGACCGCAGTTGCGGTTGCAAAACAGTCACTGTTTACCACCCTTCACAGAAACTTGGTAAACCACTCGCAAACGGGAAGGGGTCCCCAGGGGACCACTTCCCCGTTGTGAGTGGCTCTCAAAATATTTTAAGGGCAGGCAATTGTCCCGGGGAAAAGTATCCCTGGGAGTGCCAGCCATTCCCAATGAGGACGCAAACTGTGACAGTCTTATTAATATGCATGAGGCATGCAGTTTGCAAACCCATTGGGAATCTCAAACAGTGTTTCAGACACTGTTGTGAATCCCAATTTGCAACTCGCAAATTGGTGAGTCGTACATCTGACTCCAAGACCAAAAAACATTCTATGGGCAGATCCACTGGAATTATGCAGCAGGGGAGCACCAAATTATGCATCAGAATTCACTAAATTAAGAGGCAAAAAAAGGCACAGTAAGTGGCAGAACGTGGCACCTTTTTAGAGACCCCTTTCTTATGCCGCTGACAGTGTTTATTACTTTCAGGGGTCGCATAATAGAAACAGCCCTTGGAGTGAAACTGGTGTGTGCGCATGATATTTAAGGCCCCGGGGCACCTTGGGTTTACAGAAGTGATTGCAGATGCTTCTGCAGCCCTGTCTGTAATACAGATAATGCTGTTGCTACATGTGCCTCAGCACAATACCAAGGGGCACAGTCTTTCACTAATATGCTCTCTGCAATACATGTTTTAGTATAATCGGGCACACTGTCCTGGTCTGTACCAGATGCACCTAGCTTAGGGTGACCCAGGGCGCAGACAGAGATCCTAATTTATAATGCATGTCCTGGTGTTCAGCATGTGGGGCTTGTTCGTTGTGCAGCTGAGTGATCAGATAAGCGCAAGCCACCCACCCTCTTCCCCTCCTTGAAGCCCACTGACCTAGAGTCTCAGTGGCCACTCCATGCATACAGCCACCTGACGTTTTAAGTTCTGCATTCACAATTTCTCCTTACCATGAACTTTTTTCACGCCTCTCGTTTTCATACACCATGGTGAACCCCCAGCTGAAAGAAAGAGATGGAAAGATTTAGTTCTGCTAATATGCAAATACAACATTACATTTTAAGCCCAATAATTTTACCAGTACGATGAAAGCAATTTGGCACTGGTATCGTAGCAACTAGAAGCTTTGCAGAGTTGCCATGGCAAACTATTGTGAGTTTTGATAACAGAGACTCAAATTTGTTTTTGCCCTTTACGCTAAATGCAAGGACCTGACATTTTAGCAGAGAGAAAAGGGCTCAGAACATTAGAGGGCAAAGAGGCATGTTCCACAGTACAGTTTTGGCATCCATTCCAAACACCTTGTCTGTAGGTAATTAAGTAACAGAAAATTGATATTTCGTCTCCTGCATCTGTCTGTTTCCAGACATTCTATAACACATCCATCTTGTAGGGAACCTAGAATTTCAAAAGTCAACTTGGCCCTGGAAACATAACAATCTATAGAGGATGGGTATATTTTAGAAGTCTTGCCGTATAATTATAATGATGTGGCAGTATATTAGCTTTCAGAGTCACACAAGACTTCTTCCATTCGCGAGTTGACCAAAATAAAGCATCACTTTTATTTTCTTTGTCAGTTGCTTGATCATTTTGCGCAATTTTTCTTTGTAAGAAGTCTCTTATTTTCCTTTTTTTTAATACAAAACTTCAGTTATACACAGCTGCGCATTTCAATTACTGGGTTTGGAAGCCAATTGCAAGAACAGGTAGAACAAGAGGAAAAAATCACCTCTGTGTTTTAAACAGTCTCTCACTAGCCTCCCGCCAGATATGAAAATGCTTGGACATCTCCACGAGAAGCTAAAATAAAAATGTTCTCTCCTTCCCTTCTGTCCACCCCCTGCTCTCCTGCCCGTACAATCTGAAAAATCCCAAGGCCCACTGCACTGGAGCGAGTTGACGAATTTGATCCCCCGCTCTGAAACTATGGGAAACATAACCCCCTTTATTGAATTGACTCCAGAATACCAGTAAGAACAACCCACATTAGGAGAGAGGTCTGGACCTAAGAAAGTTTGATAAGACCCAGTCTTTGGAGAACAATGACAAGACCAAAGGTTAGAAATGTGATAACAATGGTGCATGCCGGGGCGCTGTTCATCTAGGATCTGTAGAACAATCCTGTTCTTGACTGGATCCCACTGCCTTGTAGAACGGTGAAAAGTGCCCCTCTGACCAACAAGTATTCACAGTCAGACTCATCATGTCACAGGCCTGCAGCTTCCTGCACTATCCTTCCAAGTGGTTGGAAAAGGTCATATTACAAAACCTGAGGCACTGGAAAGAAGACGAGGAGTCCAGCAATGAAGGCCAGGGTGGTAAAGGCGTTATGTGGCTACTCCGGTTCACAGGTTTGTGTTGGAGACGTTAATTGTCAAGAAATCAGTGGTGAATAAAGGCTTCCGCTTATGCATTTATGGATCTTACATATACATTTGATTCTATGTTCACTTACTTTGAAAGGCGTTGCCACCCTGGAATAACCACTTCTAACCTATGGGAGAAGATTTACTCCCATGTGATATTACGCCATACTGCTGTAATGTGTGTGAGTACATCGATTTACAGGTGTGAATTCAGATTTTTTGGGGGAGTTGCAAAGGTAAAGGTACCGTGGTAAATTCTGTTGTCTGCACGCCACTTACAAGTGCAAGCAGCTTTGTGAATTGGGTCTATTATTTCAACTTGGGGTAAGAGAATGCGAGGGGATCAGAATCGACCTTCTTCCTCTTCGCCCGATGGCTGGTGGCATATAGACTACATCTTCGGACACATGAAGAGCCGTTAGGAGATTGTTGGTGAAGTCATCTGCCATTCAGGGAAGGTAAGGTCTGGCGTTTAGCACAAAGGGAAAGTCCAACTCTGATCTTTACGCATACGTCGAAGCAGGCTTGCATTTAGGCTGCGATAAATCATGTACTATTTACATGACATGTGGGATGTCTCATTATCGAATAGTTTCTAATCCCAATAAAACTGATGATTACATCATGCCAAGAGGCCTTAATTACAAATAATGCATAAAAACCTTGAAGCAAGAGGAAAGGAGGCAACTTTCCACATTTCATTAAAGCTTTGGCTGATCCTTGGGGAGCAGCCTAGTCCGAGAGACCTGCTATACATATATTGCAATTCTGTGAGTCTAAACAGGTATATGCAGTGACGCAACCAACCCTTGCATCGAGCCCTCAGTGATGTACAGGGGCTCGCGCCCCGAGCAGCACGGCGCCGCAGTACTCACCAGGTCGGAGGACGAAGCTTCTTCTTAATCCCGAGGTAAATGGTGATGTTTTTAACCGGCCACTCCTTCTCTGGCTTGTGACTCTGAAGAATGAGACAAAAACACAAAGTTAACAGAACACAAACAACAAAGTCCTACCTCTGAAGTGTGATTCTACTGGTTGTTGATGACCGCTGACCCCCAGGGACCCAGGACTCAGGTAGGACAGACTGGCGTTTTCACGCAGTAAAAGGAGATGGGAGAATGAAGCAGAACATGACGAAAAGAAGTAGCACACCGAAAATGTGACTTTCCTCCTTATGGTTTTAATGTTCTCCTTGTTTATCCTCTTCGCAGCATCTCTAGAGGGGTCCAGCTGAGGTCCAGACATCTATTCTGCATTCCACGCACGACGTCAGCGGTCCAACAGCGAATCACGGGGGAGGCCCTCAATACCACATTCAATAAGAGCTTATTTGTGTGAACACAGACTTTATTAGGCTACAGCCCTTGTCAGGTGTATTAGCCTGTTGATTGGTCACTAGAAGTGAGTAGGTGTGTTTAGGAAACTGACCCTTTACTTTAAGTTTTTATTAAACTACACTTTGCCCCATTTCATATCCTTAATCTACAGCTTTCTTTCTATCCTCCATATTTTATAAGTCTTTTTTCTGTTTCTATTAGACTAGCTAGACTTGGGCTGGTCTGATTTGCCAACATATACATGGTCACAGCTTGCTGCTAGCTGGGTCATATGCTCATTTAAATGAATGCTGCTCCAGCAGGTATTATTGCGCACTTTCTTATACTTTCTTTATCTTCCGTTCATCCATTAGCCCATCTGCTGCATTAAACATGTTTTGAAGCATGATAACATAGCCAATTTAGGGCCAGGTCAGAAAAAAGATTATCAAGTGCAATATAAAAGCTACATTTCAGAAGTGTATTTGTTGAGTTTAGAGGAAGAGACCCTTACATTGGAGGCAAGAACTTCATCTTTTCAGTGAAAGGGAAGCCGGTGTTTGGCTAGGAGATATAAGCACTTTACACAGTAGTACACATGGACTACAGTAAAAACAAATTGGTCTGAGTTAGCAAGGGGTATGGACAACACTCTGATCACAAACAGAGCAACTTGGACATGGCAGCACATATTCAGAATGTCCAAATGTATCTCTCGAGCCTAAACAACTGGGAGAAAGGGGCTCTTGCTTTACATCATGCACCTTTATCCTCACATACAGAATCTAGAGGGTAGCGACTGAGGCACAAGGAAATAAAAACATTAAGAACCCTTGTGGTTGGCTGTTGGAACACGTGAGAGAGAACAGTATTGAATATACGTCTTCAAACCAAGGTGGAGCGAGCAACAAGGCACACGGCGGAGTACCAGTGTAGAGAATAGTAAAGCACCACTGATTCTCCTCAGAAAGGCCGGGCTCAAAGGATGTACCGTAATCAGCCTTTTCACTCCTAGTCATACAAAGGATGTTAAGTCATTTTGAAAAACAATGTTAGGCACAAATAATCAACAAAAGCAACAATCAATCAAAGAGGAAAGTCTACCAAACAGATGCCTTGAGAGTGTTTGAGCTGCGCCCCTGATCGGTCACACGCATCATCTTGCAAAGGTATCCTGGGTCAACGGGAGGAGATCAGCAATAGTGAGGGCAGTTCATGGTGGGCATGGATTGGCACTCTGGGATGTACCTGGGCAATCTAAGCAGGCCCAAATGTGAGAGTGCATAGTCAATACCGTGTGCCCTCTTGTTGAAATGCAAAGGAAAAGAAGGACCGCCCAACAGGAAAGGCAAATGATAAACGCGGGAGGTGTGGACAACACAGTGTTGCTCTTCTGTGCAGCTACTGCAGGCTTCCCTAGACATAACTCCACATGGAAACAGCAATGCCCAGTGGGCTGCACCGTAAAGATGATATAACATGTGTAGAGGGATGTCTGCTTAGTCCAAATGATCTTCGAGTGACTATTCATGGAGAGTGCCGTGAAATGCTCTCCAAGCCCACCACAGTGGTCACCACCCCTCATCATTACCACTGCCCCATGCAACAGGATTCATTAACCAAGTGAATCAAATTTCAAAATGTAGGCAATGTATCTGTCATGTCCCATTAGACTTACCTAGACAACTCTAACCCTCTCCCTGGACAGAGACAAACATCCAAGCCTGCAGTTTGTTTTAGAAAGGCCTTGGCCTTACGTCTCTTTGTGTAATTCTCTTGCCACCAACCAGACACAGTCCAGTCTCTGCTACCCTTTCAGTGAATGCATGCATCATCACTAATTACCATGGCAACATGCAGTATTTTATTGGCAGCCTCGAGTCCTGCTGAGGTATAGAAACAGTTGAGGTTGACCCAGGAGAGCTTTGCAAGGTAGTAAAAAGCTAAGCCTCTTCTTGGCAGAGGGTCCCATCACCAGAAGAGAAAGACAGAAAACAGCCTTAAAAGGGCCATTCCCCACTACATCAAAAAAGGGATCAGCCCTTTTAAGGCAGAGGATGGGCCCAACTCTCTACTTACATTCTCCGTTGTTACACTCTGGCGTCTCGGATTCTGTTTAATAAAGGATGAGGGTTAAATATAAGATGTCATAGGACAACTGAGAATAGATTAGGGTCATCCTCTGTTCAATATTAGGCTTAAGCTTCAAGCACTAGAGAAAAAACACTTTTTGAATTACATTAGGAATGGGATTTGAAAACATGGTGGTCTACATTGTTATAGGACAAAATCTGCCTTATACTGTATAAAATCTCCAAGACTTATTTCACAGACTTTATCCTTTGTATACGATAGGCTACATAAAATGAATACTACATATAAAGAAAAAGTATTGAACTTATCTCTCTGAAATAGGCAATACAAAGTATGTATGTTATGTGTAATGATGCTTTCTTAGAAGTATCTTTTTAGACACATTGAGATTCCCTCCAGATTTGAGTAGCAAAGAATATACATTTCTCAATTTATTGATTTCAATTGCTCTCCAAGATGTTACTTCCTGTTGGAAAGATACTCAAACACTATCTTTTTCTGCATTGTGGTATGGTGCATGTTTCAATGATAGGGTAGATGCAGTCTATGGCATTTATATTAACAATAAGATTATAAACGACGTGTTTAGGGTCATTTAACAAATGTCCATTCTAATCTCCATAGAGGAATTTTTCCAATTAATATTAGAAAATGTTACTAAGACTTCATAAATGAATACAGATTAAATTGTTACTATAGTTTAATGTAATATTTATGTGATCATGCTAACACTATGTGTATTTTTCTGACACACAATTTTTCTTTCTCCTTCTTTTCCCTTTTTTGTCTTATATTATATTTTAGATCCAATTTTATTTGATAGCTGTACCTTACAAGCTTCAGCTATATTTATTATATTCGCATTAGTAGATCTAATTATTGTTATTGTATATTTCCCTAAATCTACATTTTTGTCTTGCAGCAATCATATTTAAAATATATTGTATTTTTTTTATATTTCACAGATTTAAAAATGACTTTCAACTAGTGAGTTGTAACTAATTTTATATTATTAATGTAATGATTTGATACAATGAAATTCTTGCTTTTCTTACAATCAAAATATAAATATTTTAACTAAATAAAATCATGCTTAAGATTAAAGTTATTATATTCTCTATCTACTGAAAGCTGAACGATGCAGTTTCTAATTCTGGCCAGCTCAAATCACTATTTTATCTTTACACTGTGGATACCATGAATATATATTCCAGTTGGGCAACAACATTGTTGTAAAACACTTTGCAATTGGTAATGAGTATATGAATAAAAAAAGAGCAGAATATTTCATAATACTTTTAAATAGTTTTGCCAACTTCAATGCAAGTGGTGGGCTTATAATTGAGATCACTGGAAGGGGATGTCCTTATTTATTCGACGAAAAGAGATATTACAGCATGGGCACTGGCAATGTGAACTATTACAATATGGCCGTCTCCACATATTAATATCTCTACATGAAAAACACTCCTTTTGAGGAAATGATAGTCTCAATCCTCAATTAACATCTGGCCCTGTGCCAAACATGTAGTCAGATGGGATGTGAAGCTTACAATTGGGGTTTTATTCATTGTTTTTATAGGTGAACGCCCAATGCACTTTAGAGACTTCAAAACATTTATCAAATGTTTCTGGCTTTGTGAATTTTGAAGAAATTATGCTGAAAAGCTTTCTTCATGCAAGCAACATAATTTTAATGCTGACTTGTATATTTATCTGCAGATGTCACACTCGAAGCTTACCATATAATTTTGAATTGCAATTATTATTTTATGTCTTTCTGCTTCTCACAAGTTTGAATGATTTCCACGTGGATGACAGGTTTCCCCAACTGAGCCGTATGTCTCATGCTGTCAGTGTGCCAAGCAGAAGCCAGACAGGTCGGGCATAAAGCGTGATCTTTCCTAAAATTTAAAATTTGGCCAAATTGTATTTCTCAGGTCAGGTGATTACCATTGAGATGGTATTTGTGGTTGTAGTTAGATCGAAATCACATTTCAAGTATCTCAATCCAATGAAAAGTTATGACAGGTTTAATATAATATACTTTTATTCAGCCACTCATGTTTAAAGATAAAGACACATCGTGCCGGAAACTAATTAAGTTACGCCGGTGGTCCATGTTCTTCTTAGCTTTAAAGGATTCCTAGAAACCATCGGGAGATGAGAGGGAAGAGATTTCTTGGGTCTTGCCTGGAACTGTTTAACAATTCACATTTTCCTATATTCGCGCCTGGTCTTAACATGGAATCTTTTTCTTCACACTCTGTGTGAGAAATGTATTTGTTGGCCAGTGGCCAAGCAGATGGCGGTCCTGCCAAGACCGGTGTGAGCCCAAACCTCCAACATCTAACTAGTGGAGTGCGAAATTCACATAATTTACTCTTGCATAGGTATGCGAAATTCCAGAAACATTATGCGGAATTGAGCAAAACTTAAATCTGGATTTGTCGCTATATTTTAGCATAAAATGCGTCCTCATGTACATTTAATAGGTGAGGACACGTTTTGTGCTTAAAAAAAAATAGCACAAAAAACACAAGCGCCCTCAAACAGCAGCTGTTCTCTTTCTGGATCTTCATGTTGTTCCTGTGCACTTGCACTAACTTTTTGCCATGAAAGGCTCTTATATGACATGATGTGGCATAACAGTGTAATATCTGGAGTCTTGCGTAGCAACCATGACGCAAAATTACAGAAATTAAGAGCTGTTACACTCTTGCAGTAGAAAGATCACCTGGGCCTGCATCTACCCGACCATGTTCACTCAGAGGCTACCAAGCTTGATCCCTAGCAACCTGCTGGGCTACTACCAGGAGGCTCTGAAGTGTTTTCAAGATTTCTACTACTTCCACTGAATTGCCTTAAAAGCCTGTCCCCGTTGTCTTCTACAGTTAGACTGTAATAACTGTAACAAAAGTTGATATCCCTTGCCCAATTACGTTCAAATTTCTTTTTTTTTTAATGTAGCTCAGGGGAGTCAAAGGAAAAACAGTTTCAATCTTGGTGGTCTTTTGGTTAAGCAATGGTGAAGCTCACATGCTCCACAAGTCTGCTCCTTTGAAATATGCACACAGAAGCACGGACAAGAAAATGGCAAGTTAGCTAGGCCGTGTTGTGGTGAGTGAGAAATATTATATATATCTATATATCTATATATACATCTATATATATATATCTGTCTGTGTATATATATATATATATATATATATATAACTACTATGCTATTTTTCTGTTAACTAGTTTTTTGTCCTCAAAGAAATGCTTCATGTGCATATTTATGTGTCTCTCTCAGTAGGTAGGTAGGTAGGTAGGTAGGTAGGTAGGTAGGTAGGTAGATAGATAGATAGATAGATAGATAGATAGATAGATAGATAGATAGATAGATAGATAGATAGATAGATAGATAGATAGATAGATAGATAGATAGATAGATAGATAGATAGATAGATAGATAGATAGATAGATAGATAGATAGATAGATAGATAGATAGATAGATAGATAGATAGATAGATAGATTAGACAGACAGATAGTGTGAACAAAGCGCCATTTCACAACTTATGAGTACTCAAGGTGAAGTTTAGCTAGGTGGAACGCCTGGAAGCATCTTGGCTAAGTCCACCTCTGTCTTGGTTGAATACATAAGGTTGGACAACAAGCCAACTCAGGCATGGTTGTCTTATCCTTTGTGTTGCTGGTTTGAGGGTACCAATTGAAGTGGGTGCTGATTACCAATGAGGAGCTGGCTGAAACGAAGACTCACCCGCACTTCCTTGTAGAGCCGCAGGGAGCTGCTGTTCAGGATGAAGTAGCGGTCGGGAAAGCTGCCCATATTGAGCGGCATCCTCATCAGGCTCTTCTCCTCGTGGAACTTCATCATCCCATGCTTCGTCTTCGTCTCTCCCACAGTGCTGGCTGCGGACGAAAGGAAAGAGGATACGGGGTGATGGGGAGAAGGGAAGGAGGCATGAAAGACAATCATGTATTCACAACAGGTGCAAAGAGGGAAACAAGACAAAATCATTCAGTGGAAGGTGTGGGCAGACTGCTGAGATCAGAAACGAGAAATCAAAAACATGCAAGACAAATGGAGAGAAGAGGAACCAGAGACACAAAATGAGAAATGTTGGCTGAAGGAATCAGAAGTGCCGGGAAGAGGCATCAAAGAAAAAGAAAGATCTAAGGGTGAAGCTTTGGAAGCAGCCAAAAGAGAAATATGGAGGGAGAGTGGGGCAAGGGACATAGGCAAAGAGAGAAACTGAGAAAGCAGTGGGGAAGGAGAGAAGGAAGAAGTGAGAAAAAAGAAAAGAGGGACCTTCTGAGAGGATACAGGAGTTAAGGGGGGGAGAGTATCAGGGAAGAGAAAGACACGACTACATCAACAAGACAAAATGAGGCAAGGAGAGGTTCTTTTCATTCGGGAGAGGGGACACATCACAAAGGTTTTATCAAACAATACTCTGCCCATTGCACCACCGTCATCCAGTAGAGTGAAAATGGATCTGACGTGTAAGCATCCCTATGATCTTGTGCCTTCGTCAGCGGCCTCATTCCTCACCAAAATACCATGTCCATTTACCAACAGTGGGCAGGGGTGCTGGGGCAATTTACAGGGGGGGGGGGCAGGGTGCGGCCATCAATGTTACATCACTAAGTCACAGGGATTGTGAAAAATCGAAGCATCACACAAAGAACAAATGTAGCAAATGACCCACGCGCATTCAGCAGGAGAGCGGTGAGGGTGTAGTATGTAGCTGGTGGTGCATTTTGGAATATACTGTTGAAAATATATCACAAAAATATGGTGTGGTAGAACACTGTCATTTACAGATAGTACTTTTTCCAGTGAAATGGACACTAAATTCGCATTGCCCTGAGGTTTTACTAACTATAATATGTGGAAATCTGGTTTCTACAAATATTTATAATTTCCTCATCACCAAGTAATGTATCTTGATTTGTTTTGATCCTTTTAAAATGTGTGTCTCCATCACACTTCAAAATTACAAAAAATGTGCTTTCTTAACTACTGATATATTTTGAACTATTTGTAAAGTTCACTTACAGGAATAACATTTTGTTGTGTGTTAGAAAAAACGTACATCCTACAGCCTTTCCTTTCACACGCCCTGTACCGCAACAAGATTGTCAGATAGTTCACTTCACAAAATCCTCTAACTTTGCAGTCAGAGAAAGAAAAGTAAACACCAATCCCAAATTAAAAGTATAGGCACCAATTTCTCAGAAGACATAGTCTGACATTTGACCCCTGTCTTTGCGTGCTCAGCAAATGTGACAAGATAACAATTTTATTAAAAAGTCTCTTTATTGCTCATACACCTTCTGAACTCCAGCAAAGATATTGTGGGGGTGCTTGCAGCACCCCTACTTTCAGCGCCTTTGACAGTTGGCGCTGCTGTATTCCAGGGGACATATTCAATCAGTCTCAAGTTTGTTTTATTCCACATTCATATTTATCTCCAGAAACCAAAATAAATACAGTCTGCAGAGAATGATTCAGTAAATGTTGCTTAAATGACAAAAAACTTTTGATTAAAGATTTAGGCTCTACCAAAAGAGAGAAAGAATGCAGAGTTCTAGTCATGCCAGCAGCACCCCATTCCCCAAGCATCTTTTAATTTTGTAGTGCTGTGGCTGCTGCATGACTGCAGGCTGGTAGGTTCATGTATAGACACTTTTATTCAAGTAAGCAGACACACATAGCTATAGTACATTTAAATGTCCCACCAGGCACTGGGTGTTACGTGCTCAATCCTCAGGAAGCTTCTCCCGGATCGCAAGTGACAGCAGTAGAAGTCCCAGAGAGTCCCTGATGACGCACAGGGAGTGAAGAAGCAAGACAATAGGCACATAAGACAACACCAGGCAGACAAACAAGTCACACATAACACATTTGCTTTGATTTTGCTTTTCGATACCTCTTGATCTCGGAGGCAGGCCCTTCCTGCCTGAGAAGCAGAAAATCCACATTTCATACCTCCAAGAAGGCTTTACGAAGTTAGCTTTCTACTACATATGGCTACTCAGGAGGGGCCTCCTCTTACTGCTATCTCACAGCAGTGTGCTCATCAGAGTGTCCCTACTTTTGTACCTCATAGGAACCAGACTGCCCAAAAGCATAAAACCCTGCTGTGCGCCTCACCTTGGGTGTAAAATGGTCAGACATCTTCTCAGTACTAAAAGTCCTGCACTGGCTGACAATAAAGGAACATATTGAATTCAATTAATCAATCAATCAACTCTGATTTGAAGAGCTTGGCTAATCACCCATGAGGGTATCCAGGTGCTGTGTTCTTGCAGGGGTCAATCGAAAAGCCAGGTTTTGAGTCCCTTTCTGAATTCCGGGAGGGAGGGTGATGTTTGGAGGTGCAGGGGAAGGTCGTTCCAGGACTTGGGGGCGAGGTAGGAGAAGGAACGTCCTCAAGTGTTGCTTCGGAATTGTTCTATATCTGCGCCCAGTACCCTATCCTCCAACAGGCGCCTGAGTACACCTTCCAAAGTCCACTGACTGTTGCAACAACCAAAGTACAAGTGTTTTGGATGGAGATCATGGAAAGATGGGGCAGTTGGTTAACATACAGGCAGAAAACACGGATACATTTGATGGGGATACGTTCGAATCTTGGCATCGACAACTCAGTGATTGGATTCTGCACATGCAACCAATTCTGCATCCATTTTATGAATCTGTTCAGTTCCATTAAATGCCATAATTGTTACAGATTTAAGGGTGAACCAGAGTTTGATCTGCGAGCTGCTTAAATAGTAGCAAAATTTAGCACTTTGTTAATCATTTCACCAATTATTTCGTAGATGCGAAATGGGGGGAAATTTGCAGTGTTTTGCTTTCGCATTCATGAAATAAAAAATGCTAAGACCCAACAAACCTTTAATGCCAGACCTAAGGAAGTATCTGTAAGAGCTGAAAGTGCTTAGGAAATCAAGGCGTTCTGAATGTACCCTGCGCGCGAGTCAGGACTAAAGGATTTGTGTAAAGTGTTTTGGTCAATGGCCTCAATTCTATGGGCAGTTCTGCACATCTCTGCGCAGGTGGCAGTATTTTAAGGGGCCATACGTAGTGTTCTCAGGCAGTGGCATCAATAGATCCATTCTGGGCTCTAAAGCGAAAGTATCGTAGTTCTATCTTACATGGTGGGGCAGCGAGAGGTCACATCTTGTTCTCAAGGCCAGACTCTGCTGCTTATTTACTAATATTAATTGGGCATAAATGAAGCCAGTGTGTTTCGTCATGTGACTGATGCGATTAAAGTGGGAGATTTTTAAACTGCCAGAAGGTCCTCGGGACAGCCTGCGGACCAGGCCCTGTTCTAGCGGGGGGCCGGGAGGGCCAGGCCCACCCAAACATGAGCCTGGCCCACCCAAACATGAGCCTTGGCCCTCGCAGTGACGGCGCCAAGACCAATACAAAATGGCATCTTTAATTTAAAAAGTTACTCCTAACGTTGTTATCCTTCCTATTCTGAGAGTTGAATTATTTGGCCTGGCTCTTTCTCACAGCCATCCCCAATCACGCAACTCCTTTTAGAAAGGTGGGCTGTGTCGGGCAGGAACATTAGCGGCATGGTGAAGGGGAGAAATTCTTGGTTTTGCACCGAGTTACTTTTGCCTACCGTCCTGCTGCTTGAATATTTCCCTTTCTGTTCAGCGCTGGAGGAAATAAGTTTGCTTATCCCTATTCACCTTTCCGGACCCCTGCAGCTGCATATCAGATCAGGCTGTGACACTACTCCTATGCAAAGCGTCACAACACCCCGATAGTTTTTCTACAAGAGACACATCTCAATGCGAAAGAGGTCGGGAAACTACAATCAAAATGGAGGGGTCTCCTATGCGCCACTACTTATTCTGCGTATGCACGAGGGGCGCTGATCTGGATACGACCGGGAACTCCCTTTCAAGAGCTCCGGAGGGTGGTAGACAAAGACGGCAGATATACACTACTGGAGGGTCTGTTCGACGGGCAGGTTGTGCTTCTCGGTAGCATTTACGCCCCTAATGTAGAACAAGACAAGTTTTGGGACCATCTCACGGGGGTCCTTGCCCCTTTTGCTTCCATACCCTGGGTCCTGGGAGGAGACTATAACTGCACACTCGACCTGAACCTTGACCGCTCACACCCCCCACCTTCGCACTCCCCGGCACATAGGCAAACGGACAGATTCAGGGCTTGGATTACACACTGGTCGCTCACCGATGCTTGGCGGCTGCGTCACCCCCTGCTCCGATTGTACTCCTTTCACTCCATCCCACACAACCTGCGCGTTCGTCTGGACCGCTTTCTATGCTCGGCGACTATACTGCCTAAGATTGCCCACACGGACTACTTGGGCAGGGTCATCTCTGATCACGATGCTCACATTCTCCAGTTACACTGGCGGCCCCCACACCCGCCTGTCCCTACTTGGCGCTTGCCGCGGGACTGTCTGTCGGATCAGATCTTCCGACACGAACAGGAGAGCAGCATCCAAGACTACTTCTTATGCAACTCGGGCACAGCATCATCCACGTTAGTGGAATGGGATGCATTTAAGGTGGTGGCCCGAGGAGAGTGCTTGAAGCAAATAACGGGAGTTAAGCGCGTACTAGAACAGGCTCTCACCACGGCGGAGCAACGCTTGGCTGCTCTCACCAAACAGGACTCTACGTCCGAGGGGGAGACGCGGCGTATAGCGGAAGCAAAAACTGCCTATCAAGCTGCAACTGCGGATTTACGAAGGTACAACTTCCGTTCGTACGCTACACGGATGCATAAAGAAAGGGACAAAACGGGCACTCTCTTGGCGTGGCTGGCCAGACAGGACACGGACATCAAACCCATTACCGAGATATTGGATCCTAGGGGGGAACTGGTGCGTTCTCAGGGAGAGATTCTTGGGGCTTTCCGCGACTACTACGCGGAAATATATAGTGACCCCGCCTCCACCCCACAAATTGTAGTGGATCGATTTCTCGATCCCCTGCCTATCCCAACAATTACGAGGACAGAGAGGGAGACCCTAGACGCCGTAATATCCGCGGCCGATGTGACACGGGCCCTGCAGGCCCTAGCCCGAAATAAGGCGCCTGGACTAGATGGGTTTCCCTTAGAATATTACGCGACATTCTCGGCACACCTAGTCCCTCGATTGGTGGAGATGTTTGCGGCGGCACTGAAAGAGGGAGAACTGCCACATTCCATGCGAGAATCTGTAATCGTGACGTTCTTGAAACCCCATAGGGACCCGCAACAAATGGCCTCCTATCGCCCCATATCGCTGTTGTCCGCCGATTGCAAACTCCTTGGGAAAACTCTTGCAGATAGATACGTGCAAATCATACGCTCTCTGGTCCACCCGGATCAGTGCGGATTTATACCCGGCAGACGCACGTCCCAGAACATACGTCGGGTTTTCCACATACAAGATCAGGTGAGGGGGACATACCCTAGGGCGGCCTGTCTCATCCTAGATCTCGAGAAGGCCTTTGATTCCCTCACCTGGCAGTTCCTATTTTCGGTGCTACAACGAGCGGGCATTGGGCCCATCCTGCTAGCCTACACGCGCCTATTGTACACCGGGCTGACCTCGCGGATACGCCTGGGCCGATGCATATCGACGGAGTTCGCGGTCCAGCGGGGCACGCGACAAGGCTGCCCGTTGTCCCCGCTACTGTTTGCTCTAGCGGTTGAGCCTCTCGCCATCCGACTGCGGAGGGAGGGGGAGAGTTGGGGCATCCCGGTAGCAGGCACGGTACATAGCGTTTCCTTATACGCTGATGACCTATTGATCTATGTACGGGACATCACGGAAGACCTGACCCCCCTCTGGGAGACTTTGACGGACTTTTCTGTGGCCTCGGGATTGCGGGTGAATTGGGATAAGTCCACGATATACCCGCTGCATCCGGATTTGCCCCCACAGGAGGTTCGGCTGGGTGATCAGCGGGTGCCCTGGAGCGCGGAGGCCCCTCGATACCTCGGGGTCCGTCTCTACCACTCCTCCACAGATATGTTCGAGGGTAATCATAACAGGGCATTGGCGGGTATCAGGGCAGCGATCGGATTTTGGAGGAGCCTCCCGCTGGCCCCAATTGGGAGAGTGGCATTGGCCAAAATGATTATGGTTCCACGGTTGTTGTATTTCTTTACCAATCTGCCGGTAATCCCGCCCAGAGCCTTCTTTCGGGATCTAGACTCCCTCCTCAGCGCACTCATTTGGGGTTCCGCCAGACACAGGATAGCCCTGAAAAAACTGCAGTTGCCCACCACACAGGGCGGCTTGGGAGCCCCCTCATTCGAGGCCTACTTCTTGGCAGCACAGCTGCAATGGCTGTCTCACTGGACGGCAGACAGGTACACTGTGGAAACTCACACCATCGCAGGACGGATATCGGTTCCGGAGATCCGTCACCTGCTCCTCCCTGACACTAAACCAAAACGCACATACCCTCTACAGGTGTCAGTAGCACGCAGGTGCATGCTGCGGATACACCGCATGTCCCCGGGGGCTCCTTTGTACTCCCCTTTACTCACCTTGGTGGGATGGCCCAGACAGGAACACTACTACACAAATAACACGCTTCGCACGTGGACATTGTGTGGCATAACAGAAGTGGGGTCTTTGTTCGAGGATGGGCAACTAAGACCGTTCCGCAGCCTTACGGAAGAATACGATCTTCCCCCGGGGCAATTCCTGCTTCACCGTCAACTCCTAGCTAGCTACCGACCATATCAGGACCTAATCAAGGGGGAACCAAGCACACACCCAGTTCTCCACACGATCCTACACATGGGAGCAGGATGCCATCTAACTACATGGCTTTATAAAGCCATACGGGAACTGACTAATAAACCACTGGAGACCCTGAGAGCCACCTGGGAGGCAGAAATCGGGCGTGTGCTCCATGAGAGTGAGTGGGAGAGGGCTTTGAAGTACCCTAAGAAGGTTTCGAGGAACGCACGCTTTAAGAATATCCAATATTACATTTTGCACAGGGCCTACTTAACACCCGCGCGCCTCCAACGATTCTACCCCGACACTCAATTCTTATGCCCCAGATGCCACGAACAGACTGCAGATTTCCGACATATGTTTTGGAACTGTTCCATTATAAAAATTTTCTGGCACCACATTCACACTACTTTGGGTATCCTCACGGGGCTGACCTGCATGAACACATGGGAGGCCAGCGCCATAGGCGTCTTTCCCGCAAGTAAACAGCACAGGGTGCAGACCCGGTTTCTCTCCCTTGCGGTGCTTTTAGCCAAACGCAGCATCGCCATGCACTGGCGCTCCCCCACCGGTCCACCGTTGGAGGCTTGGGTGGGGGCTACACACAAATGGGCGACGGCGGAGGAGGAGACATTGCGGGAGGAGGAGGTGAGAGGGATCCGCAAACACCCTATATCTATGGAATGGGCCATGCTATTATATCAGTTCAAGCAGCTAACCCCGGGAACAGACTCAACAGATGGTTTACCCACACCGTCAGCCCGGCACACGCAGTCACAGACCCTCCCTAACCAATCTCCCGAAATACCAACCACATGACCGCATGGCCAGCCCCAGTATCAGGTATACTGTTGCAGCTCTAGGTCGAACCACATATGATAGGCAACCGTGAGTCACAGAGGAGCCTCCCCCATACGGCGTTACATACCTTGGCAAGAGTAACTGGGGATGTCCTTCCACTCCCGTCCCCCAGGTTATACCCCTGTTCCACCCCAGTTCATGTGCCATATCTGGAACCTGAGACAACAGGGTATACGCAATACGATATATCTATACGTTACGCATGCTCCCCGTTGACGTACCACCAGTATACACAGATGAACGGTACCACCATTGGATGTACAATTGACTTAACTCTGCGAAACTTTGTATAATGTACACTGTGTGAAATATGAAAATGGCAATAAAAATAAGTTTAAAAAAAAATCAGATCAGGCTGTGACACAATGTTTGACTAACAGAGTAGGTAAGGGAATGTGTTACTGTTTGTTTTTATTTTTTAAATCTGCACAGGCCCAGCAAGGCACATACTTTGTGTATGTTTCATTTAAATAGTTTTTATCATTATCATGGCCATCGATGCAAGGCAACAATAAAAATGTTTAGATAACCGGTGATTAATGATCCTGCTGGAGAGCAATCCTTTGCCTATTGGTAGTTTTGAAATGCAGATAAGCTGTATTTTATGTGGATAGCTCAGTGGGTTACAGCATTTGTCACAGAGATCCTTGTGTTACTTGCAGTTCAGAAGTTACAATTCTAACAGAGGACAGTGACCTATGAACTGTCATCAAAGAGCTGCCTACAAACATGAATGGTACAGTTAGAACTTCACTTTTTTTGTGTTACTATATAGTTAGAACTTCCCCAGTCTTTAATTATTTTAATGTTTCTAAAAGAGTTTGGTCCGATATACATTTGTATTAGTAAAGCGAACCCCCGACCACTGGGGTATGCTTTAAATCCCGAGTTTGTGCTTCCCCAGCCCAAACCCTCTTTATATACTTGTATGATTCATTGTCTCTGCATAATGTGTGAATTGTGTAAAGTACTGTGACACCCTACACTGAGTAGCTCTATATACAACAAATGAAATGCATATGAGAGAAGGGCTATTGAGATGAAGGACACTGTTGGAGGGTGTTAGTAATGGTATCTGCAGAGAAAGAGGTCATTTGTGGGGCGCCAAAAAAGACTTTTGCACTAGCGCTAAAGTCGGCCCTGTCATGGCCTTTCTGTTTTTATTTAATTAGTAGTCAGGTCATTAGGTCAACTGTGGAACATATATTAAAGCGGGTGCTAATCATATTTACTGCTATAGTCAATGTTTTAAGTTTGAATGGATGGTTGCTGATATGGGGCTGGGGCCCAAGGTCAGCTATGAGATAAGGTGCACAGGTGAGGGATGGTAGAAAAGTCGATAATCGGGCCTAGAAATAATTGTTTTTGAAGCCATGCCTGTTGGAATTTGGGGGTTTGCACTTAGGTCCAGACATTGCTCTCACTTTCAAATAACTCCCCACATGGTCTGTATACACACAGAATCGATCCGTTGTGTCATCGGGACTGTTTGCAAGTAGATATGATGTGCTGTAGGGCTTGTAGGCTACCACAAGAAGCGACAAATTGGGCCACCAGTGGCCCACCCAAATGCACCCTTGGACCACCCAAAAAAAAAATCTTGGAGCCGGGCCTGCTGCGGACGCTGTGATTCCCCAACTTTCTCCTACCTGACAGAAGCAAACAATCCGGCAGCGTCAGACTCTGGAGGAGGCAGGTGCTCTACTTTGGTAGCCATCCCCTGATATACAGAACTGCAGAAATGTTCATATTCAGAATTACTTATTGTGCCGGCAGCCTACGAAGGGTTCAAAAGTCGCCACAGACTGCGGGTGTCCTTATGTAAAAATTAAACGGTATTGGTAATGCAATAGCGACATCTAGCAGCACCGGATGGGAACAGCAGGTTGCACATTAGGCAACAACGACTGATTTTACCGAATATCACAACACCAACGCAGGTAATGAAAGAAATAGATAGCGCGCACCGGGTCTAACGCACCTCGGTTTTAACTAAAGTCACGTTGGTTCAAATCCTAAATTCTGGAGGACGCCTAGTGTGAAGGCGGGTCAGGGATTATAGGCTGTGTGTCTGGCTTCACTATGTCCACCAGCAGCAATAACAAAGACCTCTGCAGATCCATTGTGCACCCCTACAATGCCCAAGCAGTGCTTTAAACGCGCCAGCACCAGTGCTTAATTTGAGCCCGTGCTTAATTTTAGCCGGTAGTTGCAGGTGCCACTCTTTTTTCCTCAGCAAACTTTGATCCAGAGGCAAGGGAGGAAAAAAACACAAAAGGTGGGAAAGCAGGAGGAGGAGAAAGTCGAAAAACTGTGACAAAGGGTGAACGAAGGAGTAAAAAACAGAACCCTTAAGAGTCAGATAAAGAAGCAGGGTGTCTGGTGATGGAATAAAGAGGCATCAGTTCGAATGAAGACTACGCAGCTTTGGTAATCAGCACACGACGACTGACGGCGCTAGCCACGGGCTTCTGAACAAAACTTAGGGGCCTGGAACCTATTCTTTTACAAATTAATTACTGGCCTGCACCTCTTTAATTTTGAAAGGGAGGGTACTCTGCATGGGTGCAACACTTGTAATCGGAAGAGTGCCAGCATTCCTCAGTGGCAAGTAGGTGCTCTGGAAAGCAAGTTCCTGCACTTTCATATTTACATTTAACGCATTGGTCCCAAGGAAGCAGCGGCGCTAAAGAAGCGCCATGGCTTGGACATGGTATAAGAAGGGAGAGGCACTGCCCTGATGTGGGGTGGTAAAGCCAGCCATGAATTTTATGCGGTGAGCAGTCCTCTGTCCTACTCCCAGACCACCTTTTCATCTCTTAGAACTTTAGTGCGACACATCTCTTTATTGTCAAATTCAGTAATTTGTTGCACAAAATTGTAAAAGGAAATTCTGACGTAGAAGTCTAAATGTAACGATTGCATGATGAAAGCTAAACACGACACATTCCATTGAACCTTTCTGCGCACGTTTATCAAAAACTAAACACTACACTTTCCTCATATGTAGTCCATGCCAGTCCATGCCAGGCTGCTTCTCTTTAATGGGGCTATCTGGTTAATGATGTCACAGAAGATCAGAATCCTGAGGCTGGCATCTTATAGCGAATCAACCTTCAATAATTCCGGTTGCTGACGATTGTCAGAGATGCAGAACTGGGGAACAAGCACAGTTTTCTCTCTCTACACTGGACGGTCCTTTTGATGATAACCTGAAGGCCACTGGGACAGCCAGCGCCTCTCAGTCCTAAGGCAGCAACACGACTCACAATGGAAGGCGACAATCCTAGAATGAGTACACAGCTCTGTCTGTCCCACCTGTGAGCAGAGATTCCCATCAACGTCCCAGGCAACCAATAGATAATATAATGACTTTCAGTCTCAAATATACATCACGGCTGCATAGAGACTTGAAAGGCGCAAGAAACCGATATAATTTAAAATTACTGCCCACTGCTGTGGGTTGCACTGGATGTTAAGGCCCTCTACATCAGTTCGAAGCTTGAGCCACAGTGAGGGCCTATTACAAGGGAAAGGAGGGCCTTTAATGACCAGCATAGTCTGAGCCAGAAGGGCTATAAGGCTATTAGAACATTCCACCTACTGAGCATATTATTTTTTAATTAAACAGTGAGAAATGGAAAGACAAACGTTGGAATGCTGGTGACGGAGCAGGTCAGTAGCGGTCACAATAGGTCATCTACTGCTCCACTGGATTCAGAAGAACTTCCAACATTCTAATGCTTGAATTCCACCTCTTTATCCTGCCTATTGCCTCCTTTCCTGCTGTGCTCAGAACCAATTCAATGCTAGAAAGGAGCAGGGTTTCCTACTCTCCGATTCATTCTCAGTCGCCAACGTGCCCTCTATGAATTTGCTACACGTTCATCTAAAATCGTCCTATGAATATCTTCCACAAGCTGTACAGCCCAGTGCCCCACATTCCATTTAACAAGAGTACAACACATTGGCTCATCTTTTAACACAATTGTCGATTTCCATTGATGACCACACTGCATTCCTTTAACAGCTGTGAAAACACAGTGGGCTGCCGAGGCCCTATCACATGCTATTCTGGACTCCCAATATTAGATGGATATTAGCTCAGACACAAAGACGAGAACACGTTTGGTAAAAAAGGAAATATAACCACACTAATCCATCTCTGGGTATGTAAACCACACAGTAAGAAAAAATCGTGCATAAAAACATATTGCTTGCTTTCTAAAGTGCTCCTTGAAGATGAAAATGGACAATCTAAAACAGCAGCACTACGCACATATCTTCACATTGGGACTGACTGCTTTGTTATGTTATGTTATTTACATTTATATAGTGCAAACAAATCACCCTCGAGAGTCTCTCAGTGCATGAACACTAGAGTAAAAGTACACGCTTGTCATCACTTACCGAGATAGATAAGCATGGCCTCCATGGATAAATGCTTCTTCACCACGAGGTAGCCATCTGTACCCAGCGACTGGTAGATGGGGAGGACTTTCTCACAGTAGTGCAGTGGCCGCTCTGTGGGAGAATGAAAACAGGAAGTGCATGAGAATCCTTCTTCCCTGGGATACACCTGGAGACGATGACAGCACCACAAACAGCGATGAGGGAGAGGAACCTGTCCGAGACAGCAGGAGGATGCTACAATCAGGTAAGATGATGAGAGTTAAAGCATCCAAGTCACTTCACCGCACCGCCCATCAATTTATCTCACCTCCTTCCTGAATAGGGTGTCTAGAAGCACTTGCAAGCCAGCCTCAACTATAGCTATCGGCCATGGTCAGAATGCACCAAGGGGTTCTCTGAAAGTGAGTGGCTCAATTTTCCGAGGATACCTCCATGGGATCTGGCCTATCAAAGAGAATATCAAACGCAAATGCCTTTTTCACAAGTTTTAATGGACTTCATAAGACATCTGGCCATGAGACTAGAAGATGTGCAATGTCCAGAGGTCAGATAAATAGGATTTCAGCTTTCTGGATAACGAGGAACTGTCAACTCCCTCGCCTCAGGCCCTTTACATTTTTCAGACAGTTCACCAACTGGTGGCAGAGTTCAGCCTTCTCTGCGTTCTTGCGGCGGGGCGGAGTATCATCTGCTCTCATGTGGTGTTCGATGTTGTGAGCTGTCTGCTGGAGCAGGAGAATAGATAATGAAAAGGTTTACCAAGAACCATTTGCCTTGAAGGACACCACATTTGTTGAAGATGACTTTGGTGAGGAAGGGTTCCGGCTTAACCTGCTGGGTCAGATCAACCCAGGGAGGCAGTGAACCAAGCAGGGGCGCTCCCCTCACAGCCGCAGCTGAGCCACAGTTGAGCAGCGCAGGGCTGTCGAAGGTGCTGGAAGATACATTTAGAGCAGTGGGTGCTTACACTCTGCCACAGGGGTCGATTTGCTCTTCTAAAGGTTTCATAGTGTCCTGCGTCACATCAGGAAAACAGACTGGAGGCCACTTACGATATCAAGGGTCGCCAGATGTGTGGATGGCTGTAATGATATTATGGTTTCTAAATACTTGACAACTCAAGAGAAGCCAGAGATGCAGGAGCCCGGGCTCACACGTCAGGATTGTAATTTGGCTTCCTTAGGGTGGAATGGCTTTTGCATACTCGAAACTGTTGTTCGCGAGTGCTATGGAAAGCAAGGCCTCGAAGAGGCATTTAATAATGGTTATGAACACTGGCAGTCAAGGTTCACTCCTGCTGCACTGCAGTAGACGTGGCTGACTTTTTGAGTGAAGACGTGATTTTGCCCGTGTCCTCAGGGTAGCCTAGACTGAACTGAGGCTGGCCTGGAAGCAGCGCAGGAGTTTTTAACTTCATGCATTGACGGCATGGGTGTGTGGTCGCTGGTGGGACGATGGCCCTGCATGCATCACTTTTTTTTAGAGCATGGTGTCACTCCTGAGGAAGTACGAGTGGGTGGATGTGTACTGTGCCTAAGCTCCTACTTAGTCAACTGGTAGCAGCGATATCTGAAACTGACAGGGACGATGTCACCACAGAGCAAACCATAAGAACACAGTGATGCTTCACAGGTACACCTTCCACGACTCACCCGTCTCTTCTTTCACGTTCACTTCAAAGCAGCTCCAGCAGTCCTTCTCCTTCCGCTGGACCTGCCTCCGTTCCAACACCTCGAAGATGAGCTGGTCAGCGGTCATGTTGGCCGGAATCTGAAGAGAGACAGTGGGATGGGCAATAAAATGTCTTCATGACAATCTGCCTAACTCCGCAGGCATCCCAGCAGCTTCCCCCCCAGACCGCCCTCTTTGCTGCTCCCTCCCACACTGCAAGCGACTGTGATGAGATCTCATAACGTGCATTTTACAAAGCAGAAGTTTTAAGAACATTGATCTGTTAAACATTTTGGAAACATGTGATGACAGAAACACAGTTGTTTACAACCTTAGAAAGACCCAACCATCTCTACAGCCCTACATGGAGGTACATGCTCTTGACCAGGCAATGGTTTGTGGTCAAGAGAGTACTCTCATTAAAAATACAATTGTGAATTGTACATTTTTCCCAAAGCAAAGCAGGAAAACAAATATTATGTTATCTCCAAAAACACCTACAACACAAAAAAAATACGCAAAAAAACACTGACCAACTGCAAAAAAAGGGACTGTGTATAAATACGTCCTTTTGACGTTTGAGAATTTATTTTTGCCAATATCATGTTTGGCAGGAGAGAATTGGATTGGATTGGGCATCCATGGGAAAATGATATATATTATATTGAATGTCCAGAGCCCCACAAATTGAAAGAGTAAACAATCCGTCAATTCGACAGGTCCATATTCGTAAAATAGACTCCAAGCATTGAGAAGTTACTACACGAAGCTGATGGTTCCAATCGCTTTAATGAATGGTTCCGTTTCTTGTACTGTATGATTTAAACAACAGCCGACACGTGTTTCATCCTGCTCGAAGACTTTTTCAAGGCTGTATATTTAAGCAAAGGTTGGAACTCTCTTAAGCTTACAATATGCCAAGCAAAAGTATAAAATACTAGCACAGAAAAGTAAAAAGTCAAAACATTTCTCAAAGGAGAAATTCTTATAGCAAATAATTATCTTCAAATCAATGCATATGGTATTTGCTGTAAGTGAGAAAGAGCAAAGCCAGTATCCCATGCTGAAAAAAGCGCCTAATAACTTGTGAAGACAAAATACACCTAAAAAGTGATGCCAAAAAACCATAAGATCCGGGGCAGAGTAGTGATTGTGAATACACCCAGAGAAAATCAAAAGCAAAAAGAGACATGTAGTCCCATACAGAAAGCAGTCGAAAATTCACCGTGAGCACACATCCCTTAATCCAAAAGGAAAAGAAGGAGAATTAAAAGGACAAATACTCATAATTAGACTACCTCTGATAGCTTATCAATGTACAAGTAGTACATCCCAAGTAAATAGAAAATTCAGATCTTGATCCTCGGAGCGCCGAGGATCCACAGTCGGGGTAATCTGCAAAAATGGCACGTTAGACGTGAACTATTATTATTGGTGTTGACGAACCAGTATGCAGTGAAAGTTGTATCCAAAGGTTAGGCTAGAAACTAAAGTAACAGCAGAAAAAGAACAGGGGGGTAAGGTACCATAAATAACATAACGTGACGTCACTGTAGCCAATAAGTATAAAACTTGAAAAATATAGCCCACATTTTAAAACAAGCATTGAAAATGCAATAGGTCTCGCCTTTGATTAAGTTAAAGCCATTTGCTTTGCTATTGGTATTGTATTCTAGCTTTGCAATATTTAGTGTATATTTGTGATATGTGCATAAATTTGCTCTCCCCTCGCCCCTTTCGTCTGCCTCATGCTATTGTAATCCTCACTATATGAAATTAACACACATACTATTCTTCTATTCATTCACCTTCCAAATCTGAAACACTGCTCTTTACCTACTAACGCTATGCTTTAAACTACTACACAGCTAACAAAACAATTCTAACTACATACAACTACAACATATCACAAATATACACTAAATAATGCAAAGCTAGAATACAATACCATTAGCAAATCAAATGCCTTTAACTTAATCGAAGGCGAGACCCATTGCATTTTCAATGCTTGTTGAGTAAGGATGCTGCTGAATGGGCCCCGCCAGCTGAGAGCTTCGATTTCTGTTCCTGATTCCATCTGTCTGTTTCAGAAGGAATGAAGCATAAGTGAGGCAAAGGCGTTCATTAACTCTTGGTCAGGCATTCTCCAAGGTGAGGGTACATGCCAGCCTGCCAATAACTGCCAAGGTTTCAGATGGCTATATGAGACATTTTCATAATGTCATTGTAATTATGGGTCAGCCACCGCAGTTGTTTGCACCAATTTTAAAATCTTAGTTTCTCGGTCTGATTCATTTCTGACATTTTTATGTTTCCCTTTCTTCATTGCTTGATTTTTTTGCTCGCAAGAAAGTGTCACTCTTACTCGTCGAAATGTCACTCATAATTGCATTTAAATTTTGAAAATGTCACTCATAGCAATCTGAAACCTTGGCAGCTATTGGTGCACTCACACTTGCACAACTTCAGACACTCATGGACAGACTACTGGCCACACAGAAATGATTAGAAACACGTACACGGAATCTACGTGTGGGGCACAAACATGCAGACACGCAGATTTTAAGCCACCTCGTAACACACAGGGAGAATAAAGGAGTGTTCGACCCACTGTGGGCGAGAGTAGCGCACGTTCCAAGGAGATATGCTTGTTTTTTAGATAGACGGTGACAGGCACATGCAGATTTAGAGATAAAGTGAGAGGCACTATACGTTGCCACACAGTGATTGCGATATGCGTGCGCAGACATGCACACACGCGCGAACAGGGTGACACCGAGGGAGGAGAAGGAAGGTGTATGTGGCGGGAAGGACTCTTATTCTGACACTACTTTCTTCCTTCCAAACGAGAGTCTGGAAAAACTGAGCAGGCGAGCTTGGCTCCCAAATCACAGCATTCCCACTGACACAAAGCCAGAGGAGAGAGAGAGAAAGACAGAAGCAAGAGCGGGGGGGAGAGACCGCAAAGAATGAGGAAACAGGGGCGCTGGAAGTGAGCACGGAAGGAAGAGCAAAGAGAAATCAAAGAATGTGGAGAAAGAGAGAAGGGGAGAGAGAGAGGGGGGGAGATATGGGAAAGAAAGAGACAGCAGCAGGATGGGCCGAGGAGAATGGAGAGATAAGTGGGGATCGAGAGAAAAGGGAAGATGGGCAGCGGAACAGCAAAGAAAGAGAGGGGGAGGAGAGAGGAAATAGAACGGAGAGCAAAAGAAAGAGGGAAGCGGAGGAGCAACACAGACGAAGGGACACATAGGCACACAACGAAACAAATAAAGGAGAAAGAAAGTGCAAGGGAAGGCAATGAGCTTTGGAAAGTACCGAGAGACTGCAAACGAAATAGCACAATATGCAATGGAAAGAAAAAAAGAGGGAAGAGGATGGAGAGGAAAGATGACAGAGAGTGTGTCATAAAAGTGTGGGGCAGAGAGGGTTGAAAGGACACCCAAAAGAAGAAGGAGAGACTGACAGGAGTTAGAAAGAAGAGGACTAACGAGAAATGAAGAGAACACGTGAGAAGAGAGAAAGAAACAAGGAAGGAGAGTGGAGGGAGACAGCATGATGGTGGGGGAAAGAAAGAGGTGAGAGTAACAAAGATGAGAAGAGGAGAGGGACAGAAAGTGAGAGGAACGGAGAGAGAAAAGGAGAACAATAGCAAGTGATGAAAGTAACAGAGAGCGAAAGAATTGGAGACAGGGAGGGGGTTAAGTGCGCAGACGCCTCTCCTGACCCACGCAGGGCAGGCAGCTGCCGAGCGCCCTGTTACGAGGCTGCGCTCCTGGCTGTGAAGGCAGGCGAGAGGTGGGGGAGGGACGGGTGACATTTCATCGGGAGGGGGTGTGCAGTTAGCAGGGAGATTGTGAAAGCAGGCAATGAGCCCCTGTTTGTGATCACATTCCTGAGCAGTGTAGTCTGTACACAAAAACACAAGTAGAAGCATACTAGGGCACATTTAACACTACAAACACACGTACTAAACATCTCACATGTCATCACTGCTCCTGCACACACAGGCTGGAGGACACTGAACTCTACCAACACGTACGACAGGCACCAACAGATAGAATCAATCTCTCTTTGTCTCACACGGGCAAACACATGAACAGCTAATCACCACTGTGACACACACAGACTGAGGTACGGTCCTCAGACACGCTCAGACACGCCGAACCACAAAAGCTCTCTCTCACACACACGTCACGGCAAACCAAGGCCTGTTTTCAAAGTTGGAATGGAAGGCCAGATATTTTGTCGTGGAGCTCTGGACCTTCGTCGCTGACAGCAATTTATACCCACCTGAGGATTTTACAGTAGTAATATCACAGAGACTGTAAACTTCAAGATGGCTAGAATCCTATTGCAGCAACACACCCTATAAACAGCAGTGATTAGAGAGGAGCACTTGAAAAGTCTTGTTCTGGCAATGCCTTTACTTGCTGCAGAAAAGCAGCTCTACTCTGCGTAATCCGGCACAAGCAAGACTTGATTAAGTAGCGGTATTTAAGTGCTACGGAGAACAGAAACTTAAGTGCTAATATTTAACGGAGCGTGGGCATCCGGTATAAAATAAATAAATAAAGGGAGTGCGGTGTCCCTAAAGTGGGCGCCGCGCTCCTATGTAAAGTAAAAAATAATAAATAACAAGCCGGAATGACACTAAATAAACAGCATGCGCCGTGCTCCAGCCAGAATGACAAAAAAAAAGTCCTCACCCTCTAATTAAAGGAGATAGTAACACGCCGCAAGTAAAGCATCCAGTCCCGGTGGGCGGGGCTAAAAGTGGACAGGGTGGTAACCAGGAGGGACTAAAAAGCCTCACTTACAATGTGAAGCCAGCGTTTAGCATGGAGGATTACGCAAGCCAATAGAAACAGGGGGTCGAGCCTACACTGAACTTCTGAAACCGTATTGATTCCAAGAAGCCCACGCATGGCGAGAGCAGCGCATGCGCGCTGCTAACGCCAGGCAAGACCTAAAAAGGAGTACCAAAGGCAGCTCCATAACATATAAAGAGTGAGTATATTTGAACAAAGTAACCCATATGGGGTGAAGAAACACCAGACAAAGAGTCTGAAAGAAAATCCAACTGTAAGCAACAACCATAAACATAGTTGTATCCAAACAACCCGAACCCCGGAAAAAACACATTGTCTTCAACCTAGCAATAATCATACCTGAACAGACAAAAGAGCATCAGTCAAAGAGAAGTCCTCCTATTTCACCAAGAGCCCTGATAAGCCCAGGTCTTCACGTCGTAGAACAATCCAATTGTGCAGTGTTGTCAATATACAGGAGAACAGGGGGACAAAACAATACACCCCCCCTGTTCTCCTTTTGTCTGTTCAGGTATGATTATTGCTAGGTTGAAGACAATGTGTTTTCAGACTTTTTGTGTGGTGTTTCTTCACTTCATATGGGTTATGTTGTTCAAATATACTCACTCTTTATATGTTATGGAGCTGCCTTTGGTACTCCTTTTTTTAAAAACGTGGGCTATATTTTTCAAGGTTTATACTTATTGGCTACAGTGCCGTCACGTTATGATATTTATGGTACCTTACCCCCCTGTTCTTTTTCTGCTTTTACTTTAGTTTCTAGCCTAACCTTTGGATACGACTTTTGCTGCATACTGGTTCGCGAACACCAAGTGTAATAGTTCACGTATGAAGTGACATTTTTGCAGATTACCCTGACTGTGGGCCCTCGGGGCTCCGAGGATCGAGATCCGAATTTTCTATTTACTTTGGATGTACTACTTGTACATTGATAAGGTATCAGAGGTAGTCTAATTATGAGTATTTGTCGTTTTAATTCTACTTCTTTTCCTTTTGGATTAAGGGATGTGTGTTCATGGGGAATTTTCGACTGCTTTCTGTATGGGACTACATGTCTCTTTTTGCTTTTGATTTTCTCTGGGTGTATTCACAATCGCTACTCGCTTTTTAGGTGTATCTTGTCTTCACAGGTTATTAGGTGCTTTTTTCAACATGGGATACTTGCTTTTTCTCACTTACAGCAAATACCTTATGCATTCATTTGAAGATAATTATTTTCTATAAGAACTTCTCCTTTGAGAACTGTTTTGACTTTTTACTTTTCAGTACTAGTATTTTATACTTTTGCTTGGCATATTGTAAGCTTGATATAGTTTCATCCTTTGCTTAAATTTCCAGCCTTGAAAAAGTTGTAGAGCACAATGGAACACGTGTCGGCTGTTCAAATCATACAGTACAAGAAACGGAACAATTCATTAAAGCGACTGGAACCATCAGCTTCGTGTAGTAACTTCTCAATGCTTGGAGTCCATTTTACGAATATGGACCCGTCGAATTGACAGACTGTTTATTCTTTCAATTTGTGGTGCTCTGAACATTCAATATATATCATTTGTATGTTGGGGGTTCTCTCCTATATACTTTACACTATTGGGGTGACATAGTGTTATCTGTTCCATTGAGCACACTTTACTATTTGCATGTTCTAATTCATCTCCTGAAGACAGTGCATGTGCCAGTATCTACTTAGGCCATTGTCACCTGTTTATTTTTCCAATCCACTGGAAAATGTCTGTGGTATCTACATGTTTCTTTCATGCAATCTGCTTTACAGCTGGCACCCTTCTGACATGCCTTTCAGCGCTTTGCCTGCTCTTGAAATGACCAGCCGCTTGAATGTTTGAGACAAAGCACTAGGGTGTGTGTTTGCAGGCAGCTGCATGATCCAATATTTTGCACATCCAAACTGATGCATCAAGTTTAGCATTAATGACCCTCTAAATGAAATCTGCAGTTCTGGCACACGCAACTCATTTATATACCTAAATACGAGTTTAAATTCTACATAATGTTTCCCTTAATGATGCCAGGAATTGATGTCCATATTATAAATATTTGCATAACTTTGAAAGACTGCAATATTTCACAGAAATGTGAATAAATACATAAGAACGCGATTGAAGATTTAAAATCTCTAGCTTTGAACAGACTAAAACTCATTTTCCTGCTTCATATCTTCTAAATTATTCTCCAAATATCAAAACACATTTCCAAAACCTGATTTACATTTGCGAAGTTCGAGGTATTAATATTTCTGAATAAACATTTAGCATTTTTCTGGGGTAATAGCATACATTGCAGTCACTTGTAACTTGTAGATCTTGGAGTGGGTTACTCAACCGCGTGTGGGTTTTGCAAATGTTGGCTGTGTCGTGCATGAGCGGTGCAACAGTACATGCAATTTGGTGTGTGCCAAAATGTGGGAATATGTAAGTGGCTTGATTGGTCGCATGCTGGTTTAACAACAGTTAAAAAGACCTTTAGAATGTAGTCTGCAACCATACTTCACCGTGTGGAATAAACTTACAAAGCACCACATTACAAAAAACGTGGACTACAATTACCGCAGTGGCACAAATGGTCCACATCAGAGCTGCATGCCCAGGGTATACAACCAGTGTGCGTGCAGTAGTTTGGAAATATCAGTAAACATGAACATTAAAGTGCCACCCTAAACATATATCAAATGCTAATAAGGAAGGGGTCAGTCCAGTGTGAGTGAATGATAATGCAGCTTGTCTCACACCTCACTGTGACAAGGAGTGATAACTGACGTGACTCCCATAATATATCTGCCTGCAACCCTGAATGCGGTTATGAGTGGACAAGTCTAATATTTTACATTTATGCAAACAGAAATAGTTAATAAATATAATGTGGTAAACTGAAATAGAGTCTTTATTTTTACTGGCATATATTGAGTTGCAAAAAGAACTCAAAAGGTGTCACGATGTTTATGTTTTATAATGTTGCAGAACAATGATAATATTTTTAGTAAATTACATTTTCACCTGTTCATGTACTGATACATTTGATTCTGCCTTCCTTTCTGGTTGGAATGGATGCAGAAGCAGTGGGAGCGCAACTGATCTTTGAGCACCACAGGGCACTTCTGAAAGGGTGCCTCACAGACCTGGGCGCCCGAAAGGCAACCATCCCTTGCTCACCGGTGTCAGAGTGTTAAAGTGGTCAGGTCTCCCCTTGAGAACTTTTGTGGCCTGAAAACAAAGGCGCTGTCTGAGGAGCTTCGACATGAACCCCCTCGGTACTTAACCCTTGTGCTGTACCTTAATGTTCTGATCCTTATCCTCTGACTTTTCCTCGAAGGACACAGCGCAAATGAAATCTCCACCATACTGTAAGAGAAAGCAAAGAGAAGATCATCAGACAAGCCTTATTCCATGTGCAAAGTCTGCATGCTGAATGCCCTTGGGCTAGTCAGTTCCTCCCACCAACCCCAAGTGCACTAGCACTCGACAACAGGCTATACCTGCTTGGGAAGGATCTCTTAGGAGTAGGGGTGGGCGAAGAATTCCGCTCTGCCGGCGGATTACGGGGAGTTTTGCCCACTCCGCGGTCTGCACGGAGTTCTGAAAAACTCCGTGAAGAGAAGCTGAGTTTTTTCTCTCGAGCGGCTCGCCAATGTTAAGATGGTGAGCGCGCGTGAGAAAAAAACGCATGTTAGGCCTCCTCCCGGCAAGATTTATCAAAGCAGGCGGTCAAAGCAGGTTGTGACTGCTCACACTGAGAAATCTGCTGCTCGCTTTGAGGAACCTGCTGCTCGAGTAGACGGTCTAGTCGAGCGGCAGAAAGCAGCAGCACCCTCTGGCGCGATGCTTGGTGCCGTTTGCGCTGATTTTAATGCGCAGGCAACTCCCGCCACTAAAAATAAGTGCGAGCAGTGCAACTTAACAGACTTCGCCACTGGCGGAACACTGCAGAGTGCGGCAGAGTTTTTCTGGCACTTCACGGAGTTCCGAGGAGTATAACTCTGTGAACAGCACCCAGGTCTACTTAGGAGACCCACCGTTTCAAGTCCTTCAACGATAATTCGGTTGTATCCGGCGCAAGCCCAAGGTGAGAAGACTGTGGGCGGACAGTCTTGTTCTGCACATATATTACATTTCTCTTACTTCCACACCTATTAAGACACTATTGAGTTTGTTCTCTGCTGCCATTGCAGGCTGAACTTTGATTTTCTAGGCTGTCCCCCCTGCAAGGGTCTACTTGATGTGCCACTCCACCATAGGAGCTCTGTGGAAATGAATACACTGAGTATTCCAATTTGCAAATTAGCCCATTCAGCGCCTAGATATAAAATGCCTGAAAACGTATATATAGCGATGCAGATGGTGATAAAAAAGGGTACCTCAGAGTCATATTCAGCTTGCGGTTATATCTGCTAAAAACGATAGATGGGATCGCTACGCCACAGGAAAAGCATTAGCTTTACAAACTGGTAATCTGCTCTGATCTCCCAAATTTATCAATGAAACACTTTTCAAGGGCATACATGTATTTGCTTGAACTGTGTCAGCGTTTTCATAGTGCAAGGGGCACTTTGATGTACATGGTTTCATAAAGAAAAACTAGATTACCAGCAGTAACAAAGCTTGTAACTTGCCCAGTGGTGCAACTACTCGTGATCCAAATATGTAAAACCACAGACTCCTTCCCGACCTCTTGCAGGAAGCAAATCCCATTTTCACAGACATATTTCATGCAATGAGAATGCAATAAAGGGCAAATCCACTCTATTCACCAGATCAAGGAAAGATGTCTAACACAATGGCCCATCTAGACAGGCAGGAGGAGAGGTCCCAGATTTTGTCATCAGTTACACGAGAAAAAGCAACACTACCTGGTTGCTCCATGATCAGGTAGGTAGGTAGGTAGGTAAGTAGGTAGGTAGGTAGGTGGGTAGGTGGGTAGGTAGGTAGGTAGGTAGGTAGGTAGGTAGGTAGGTAGGTAGGTAGGTAGATAGATAGATAGATAGATAGATAGATAGATAGATAGATAGATAGATAGATAGATAGATAGATAGATAGATAGATAGATAGATAGATAGATAGATAGATAGATAGATAGATAGATAGATAGATAGATAGATAGATAGATAGATAGATAGATAGATAGATAGATAGATAGATAGATAGATAGATAGATAGATAGATAGATAGATAGATAGATAGATAGATTTTTTTTTTGATTTTTTTTTCACAACAGGAAGAACCGGAGGGACACAGCGGGGATTCCAGGTGAGTCGTTTATTCCATAAAAGCACTGGCATGACGCGTTTCGACTTAATGTCTTCTTCAAAGGCCTGCTGCCACAGCGTTTCCCACCAGTTCACCTGGATAAATGCTTCCGATATTTCTGCCATTGGTGGCCAACCAGGTGGGCCGGATCAGAGTCATTAACAGTTTTGCAGCTGCGTCGGCAAACAGCAAATCCCAACATGCACCTCTCACGGCATGTTGGGTAAATGTCTCTGTGAGAAGTTGGCCTGGTATATGATGCTCACTAGTTAAAGTGATCACCTTGTACCATGCCAAGCAACCCTTATGGTGTGGTTGTAAGTCAACCTTTTCGGACTAGCTGCCCTAGTGGTAGCGTAGGCTAAGCAGTCTTTGAGGCTAAACTCGTGAAGCGTGTTAAGCCAGCTGTTTTACCAAATGCAACCCCCTTTTATACCAATGAAAGGACACCACACAGATATATATTCAAAATATATATGTATTTATTTCTCAAAGTAACCCCTAGTCTCTTTATGAGCACAGGAGCACAAATCGTCAAACAAGATTACAGTAGAATACACAGAAGTTGCACTTTATATGGATAGGCCCTGGTGGCCGCTCAAACCATATACTAAAATAGTGGTATAAGTACCACGAACAGAAAAGGGAAAAGGCCTAGGGCCTCTAGAATCGCTGGGCCTACAAGGAGCTAACGTCAGTTAGTGACCAGGAGGTCCACGGGTGGCGTGTGCAGAGCAAATAGTCACACGCGTGCTCCCATAGGTTTCAATGGGTGCGTAAAAAGTACAAAGTTACTGCAAAGAAGATCTTCCGGATGGACTAGGAACTCAAGATTTGGAACACAGGCACTAGAGATGTAATACTACACTTGGGCACAGGTGTGCCAGCTTTACCTCACCCACAGGAAGCGGGTGCATAGGCCTCGAAGTGCGTCGGGTTTCTTCTATCTGTTCCGTGGAGCCTGAAGACAAAGATGCTGCAGGCGGTCGGTCCGGGAGAGATGCAGTGGATCCAAGAGTGGATCGGAGATGTTGAAGACCTGTAAGCAGAGGGGACAGTGTTCACAGTCACTAGCCAGTGACCAGCGTGGCACCAGGTGGGTACCAGGCAATGTCGGGTGCAAACAGGAAGAAAGGTGTAGCTTGTCTCTGCAGCCACGTGGTCCCTGGAGGTCGACGTCGTCCAGGAGTCGGTTCACGAGCTGTCCCACGCAGGCTCTCGCTGTCGGCGGTGTCGGCGACTTGATCGAAGCAAACAAGCCTTGGCAAAAGCAATTGTTGTAGGAGATGAAATAAGCTGATGGTTCTGACCAGCAAGGTCAGAGGGACTGCTCCTTTGGAGGGGAGCAAGGGCCAGTCTGGAGCAACCAGACCAGCGGTGTATTTCGTAGAGTTCGTCGCCAAGATGGCTACTAGCCAGCGGGCCAGCAACCGGTTAGGCGCGTCGAGTGGCAAAATGCAGAAGGGCCCCACGCAGATCGTGGAGATGCTGGAGGGCTCACCTTTGGTGCAGATGCTGCTCGAGGGTTGGGCTTCTCAGATCCCAAAGCACAACTTGGAGGGAGCCTCGGTTGTTGCACTTGTCAGCTTGTCGTGGTCGTTTCAAGATGGCTGGCTCCACGTGTCTCGGTGCCTCCACGGGTCTCCTCTTTTCAGGGACTGTGGATCGGGCGGTGAGAGGTCTGGAGGTCCAGGTCTTGTCAGTCTCTGGGCTCGGGCTCCGGCGGGAGGCGGCGGCAAAGCAGACGTTGATTCGCTGGATGGTGCTTGCGTTAGCAAGGTGGTCACTCCCTGACCACAGGGGAGATTGGCTTCAGTCCTCTGTGCGGCAGAGCGTCGAAGTTCCCGTCTTCTTCTTAGTGTTAAGTTGATTCCAGGATGTCTGAAGTCTTAGGACACAGCTCCTACCTTTAAGCGGATTCTAGGGCCGGACTACCTGCTAGGTCCCTCCCTATGGGTGGGACCAGGAAGGGGGGTGGTTACACCCCCAATCCTTTGTCCAGCTCGCCCCAGGCCCGGGACTGGTGTGCCCCAGGACCGGTTTGAACTGGCATATGCACCGAGGCTCCTTGTGAGCCACAGGCATGTCTGGTTTCTTTCAAGCCCTACCTGACCAATACACAAAATCCTGTCTGGGGTGGTGCACGCACCTCCCCTGGCAGGAAACCCTTTGTCCACACCTCCCAAGCTGGAAGGACTCCCAGCAGCAGGAGGGCAGACTTGTGTCTGTGGTGGCAGCATCCATTTTGTGGAGCTGAGGCTAGGTCTGATTTTACCCGGGTTTCAGGTACTGTACATGTCGTGTCCCTCTAGAAGGGTGGAATGCTAACCCCGTCGCCAGAATTGGCGAGGGGTTAGTATTCCAATTCGTATGACACCTTACTCGACATGTTTTGATAAAGCCAAACCAAAGATAGCATTTAACCGCGAGGTTCATAATGCACTTAAGAGTATATGGTATGACGATATCTGGAAACAGTAGAAGGAAGTTGTTCCGACCACTGCAGACAGGCTCAGCTCATGCCAGAGCACCATCTCACATGGAACCAAGCACTCTGCCTTCAGGATTGTTAAGGCCTGCCATAGGAGTGACTTATAGGTTACCAGGTGTCCCATTTAAGGTTAGGTATAGGTATACTACACCTAAGTAAGAGGTGATTACACCAACTTACCCCAGCTGAGTGATCAGCCAGTTGTGTCAAATTGTTAGGCCAAGCCTGGGGTGGCATAATACATGCTTCAGCCCCTGGCAGGCCTTGGGTACACCAATGCCCTGGGTACCTAGTGTACACTGGTACAGGGGCTGACAGGGTGATCCAACCAATTGGGTATGTACCTAGGGTACATGGAGTCCATTTTAAAGAGAGAACAGCCAGGCTGAGATCCTGAATAGCAGGATCTCAGGCCAACTAAGTCGAAAAACCAGCTAGACACTAGGCAAAAATGTGGGGGTAACCATAGTCAGATATCCACCTTCCTACACAACCCCCCCCCCAAACTAAGGGAGATAAGGCTGACCTTGACCAGGTAAGCCTATATTGCCCAAGTGGCCATATAAGGAGGAACCAGCACTGGCATGGTTACCCCCTGTCTCATGGTCCACTAAGCAATCCCTCACCCTAAGGGTATCAGAGGGTCTCCACCATAGGGAATCTCTACCTTTGGTGTGTCTTGGCAAAGTAAAAGGCTGGTGTTGAGATGGAGTACTGAAGTGAGTGTCCTCAAAGTGAGGCCTCAGCTTCCTCCAATCATCCTCCACCATGGATGCCTTTCTTTCCTTAACTGAGTTGCACTGTGCTCTCAGGGTCAGCCTCTGGCTACCTAAAGCTGGAGGCTGGGTCCCTCTTGTGGGCTTACTGGAGGGACAGGTCAGGTTTGGGGCCCTAAGGTCCCATGTTTGCCTGTGCCCAACAGAATCCCTCTGGGGGAGGTCCCTAACTACCTGTAAAGGGGATCCCTCAGGAATGTTTTTACCCATCACCTGACTAGGGCTACTAGCCAGGCAATCCTCATTCTTGTGATGGGGGGGTTCTTGTGGACAGGGGCCCTCTTGGGGTCCACTGGCCTCCCTGACCTCTGCAGCCCTGGGCTGACTGAGGCAGGGTAGAGAGAGGCAGGCTACCTGCACCAGACTGGGTCCCACCTTGGAAGGGGCCACTGACATCAGAGGCTCTGCCAGGCCAGGCCTGGCTACCTCTGGGGCAGTTCCTTCACAAGGGGTGAGGTCAGCTCCCTGAGGAGGCTGACTTTTTCCTAATGTCTGGGGAGAGGGAGACTTTTCTTCCTCCCCACTACTCTCCGTTTGTGTGGAGTGATCCATAGTTTCAGGCTTCACTACACCTATGTCAGTCTGAGTATAGGCTGAGACCATTACAGCCTTGCCAACCTTTTCAGGGGGGCACTCAGTTTGTGTTTGAGCTGTGACTGTCACAGCTCTGCCAGTCTCTACAGGGAAGTCTGTCTGTGCCTGGGCTGTGGCTACCACTGCCCTTCCAACCTTTCCAGGGAGGGAATCTATTTGGACAGGGGTTGTGAATGGCACAACCCCACTACCCTTTTGTGAAAGGCCTACCATTTTAGAATGGGTGTCTTGTTCAACTCCAGCCCAAGCTGAGAGTTCTAAGTCATTCCCCAGTAAGCAGTCTACAGGCAAGGTTGGGGACCCTGCCACCCTTTTAGGGCCAGTGACACCTCCCCAGCTGAGACATACCTCTGCCATGGGATGACTGTTCTGTTTGCCATCAATGTTGGTCACCTGGTAGGAGAAACCAGGCAAAAGCTGCTCAGAGGGAACTAGCCAATGGGCCACCATTGTGATGCTAGCTCCAGTGTCTCTGTAGGCCTCAGCTTTTGTACCATTGATGTAGGGCTCCTGTCTGTACCTACCCAAAGTGTTGGGACAGGCAGTGAAGTTGGCAAACCCCATGCCACCATCACAGACAAGAGTATCTGCTGCAGGGGAATTGGCTAAGCCAGGGTCCCCCTGTGTTCCCCAAGTAAACCCACCCAAATTTTGGGGGGCACTCCCACCACCTGGGGGATTACTGCTGACAGTAATAGGTGGTGTGACAGGAGTAATTGGAGGAACAGTTTTGTTTGTAGCCCTTGGGCAACTGCTGTCAGTTTTCCAATGCCCAGGAGTTTTACACTCATGGCAGTAAGGCTTTTTACCTGTGGTAGAGGAGGGAGCTTGGGACCCACCACCCTGTGTGGAGTTTTGGGGCCCTGAGGAAGATTTCTCTTTTGCTTTATCCCCACCCTTCTCTTGAGGTTTGGTGGTATCTTTCTTTTGGTCACCACCCTGATTCTTAGGCCTGATCCTGGTCCTGACCCATTTATCTGCCCTCTTTCCCAATTCTTGGGGAGAGGTCAAATCTGAGTCTACCAGGTGTTGATGGAGGAGCTGGTTTTGACAGTTACTTAAAATCTGTTCTCTCCTCATCAAATTGTACAATCCTGTATAATCAGATACCTTACTTCCCAGCAACCAACCCTCCAAAGCCTTAGTGGCACATTCAACATATTCAGACCAGTCCTGAGTCTGTGTCTTCTGGGTGTCTCTGAACATTAACCTGTACTGTTCAGTGGTTAAGCCTAACCCATCAACTAGGACACTCTTCAGGACTCTGTAGTTTCTGACATCCTCCTCCCTAACAGTGAGGAGTCTGTCTCTGCCTCTTCCTTCAAAGGAGAGCCAGAGGATTGCTGCCCACTGGTCTTCAGGAACCTGCTGTACTTTGCAGGCTCTCTCAAGAGCAGTTATCCATTTGTGGATATCATCCCCACTTTTGTAGGGGGGCACAACCTTAGACAGGTTCCTATTATCAAAGACCCTATCTTTGTCCTTAGGGACAATGCTGCCACCAGTGGGTATAGACCCACTCTCTCTAGGTTGCCTAGCCTTCCTCAGTTTTTCTTCCATCAGGGCTACTTCTAGCTCCTGCTTCCTGATCCTCAGCTGGGCTTCCTGCATTCTGGCCTCATGTTCCCTCCTCTGAGGGGTGGTCATCCTTTTCCTGGAGTGACCTTGAGAGCCTCTAGAGCCATGGGAAGCATTGGAGTCACCTGAGCGATTCCTTTGCCTCCCAAGCCCTGTGTTAAGTCCACTGGGGAGATCCAATGGGGTAAACCCACTGTCAATCCCCAATAGCCTTAGTTTAGCTGGGCCAAGTATAACACTTGGCACTGGGCTAGTTCTCCCTTCATCCTCACTACGTTCTGTATCCTCACCACTTTCCTCCCCTGTAGTATGATTCTCATCTAAGGGATGGCTATTGGAACTGGGTACCTCTGTAGCATCTTCAGAAGGGGGGCCTCCTGTTCCTGACCCTAAGGGGGCTAACTGGGAAGCTTTCCTGAGTTCTCTCTGATTCTCATCATTCTGTAAGAGTTCTCTGAGCTTAGCAGAGGTAGGGTTCTTGGGCTGTTTAAGGCCTCTAAGAGTTGCCAAATGCCTGAGCTCATTCTGGTTAAGGGTAGCAAAGCTGGATGGTGCCCTCTGGGGGTCACTCTCAACAGAGATGGGTACAGTGGACCCCTCTGCCCCGGCCATTGCTCTTAAGTGTGGGTGGATGTGTTGCAATCTACCTACACTTGGGTTTACCTACTAAACCTATCTAGTAGTTGTAGTCAGGGTGTGCTACTCCCTTTGCTCTACAACAACTAAGTTCAGTAGAACTTATGTATATCTAATCTTGTTTTATATGTACCTACAGGTACCTATGTGATCTTTCAATTGGTAACCAAGAGATTACAATGGTAAAACACAGCAAGCTCAAATCCAACCGCTGCTCACCAATGTGAGAAGTTGGCCTGGTATATGATGCTCACTAGTTAAAGTGATCACCTTGTACCATGCCAAGCAACCCTTATGGTGTGGTTGTAAGTCAACCTTTTCGGACTAGCTGCCCTAGTGGTAGCGTAGGCTAAGCAGTCTTTGAGGCTAAACTCGTGAAGCGTGTTAAGCCAGCTGTTTTACCAAATGCAACCCCCTTTTATACCAATGAAAGGACACCACACAGATATATATTCAAAATATATATGTATTTATTTCTCAAAGTAACCCCTAGTCTCTTTATGAGCACAGGAGCACAAATCGTCAAACAAGATTACAGTAGAATACACAGAAGTTGCACTTTATATGGATAGGCCTTGGTGGCCGCTCAAACCATATACTAAAATAGTGGTATAAGTACCACGAACAGAAAAGGGAAAAGGCCTAGGGCCTCTAGAATCGCTGGGCCTACAAGGAGCTAACGTCAGTTAGTGACCAGGAGGTCCACGGGTGGCGTGTGCAGAGCAAATAGTCACACGAGTGCTTCCATAGGTTTCAATGGGTGCGTAAAAAGTACAAAGTTACTGCAAAGAAGATCTTCCGGATGGACTAGGAACTCAAGATTTGGAACACAGGCACTAGAGATGTAATACTACACTTGGGCACAGGTGTGCCAGCTTTACCTCACCCACAGGAAGCAGGTGCATAGGCCTCGAAGTGCGTCGGGTTTCTTCTATCTGTTCCGTGGAGCCTGAAGACAAAGATGCTGCAGGCGGTCGGTCCGGGAGAGATGCAGTGGATCCAAGAGTGGATCGGAGATGTTGAAGACCTGTAAGCAGAGGGGACAGTGTTCACAGTCACTAGCCAGTGACCAGCGTGGCACCAGGTGGGTACCAGGCAATGTCGGGTGCAAACAGGAAGAAAGGTGTAGCTTGTCTCTGCAGCCACGTGGTCCCTGGAGGTCGACGACGTCCAGGAGTCGGTTCACGAGCTGTCCCACGCAGGCTCTCGCTGTCGGCGGTGTCGGCGACTTGATCGAAGCAAACAAGCCTTGGCAAAAGCAATTGTTGTAGGAGATGAAATAAGCTGATGGTTCTGACCAGCAAGGTCAGAGGGACTGCTCCTTTGGAGGGGAGCAAGGGCCAGTCTGGAGCAACCAGACCAGCGGTGTATTTCGTAGAGTTCGTCGCCAAGAGGGCTACTAGCCAGCGGGCCAGCAACCGGTTAGGCGCGTCGAGTGGCAAAATGCAGAAGGGCCCCACGCAGATCGTGGAGATGCTGGAGGGCTCACCTTTGGTGCAGATGCTGCTCGAGGGTTGGGCTTTTCAGATCCCAATGCACAACTTGGAGGGAGCCTCGGTTGTTGCACTTGTCAGCTTGTCGTGGTCGTTTCAAGATGGCTGGCTCCACGTGTCTCGGTGCCTCCACGGGTCTCCTCTTTTCAGGGACTGTGGATCGGGCGGTGAGAGGTCTGGAGGTCCAGGTCTTGTCAGTCTCTGGGCTCCGGCTCCGGCGGGAGGCGGCGGCAAAGCAGACGTTGATTCGCTGGATGGTGCTTGCGTTAGCAAGGTGGTCACTCCCTGACCACAGGGGAGATTGGCTTCAGTCCTCTGTGCGGCAGAGCGTCGAAGTTCCCGTCTTCTTCTTAGTGTTAAGTTGATTCCAGGATGTCTGAAGTCTTAGGACACAGCTCCTACCTTTAAGCGGATTCTAGGGGCCGGACTACCTGCTAGGTCCCTCCCTATGGGTGGGACCAGGAAGGGGGGTGGTTACACCCCCAATCCTTTGTCCAGCTCGCCCCAGGCCCGGGACTGGTGTGCCCCAGGACCGGTTTGAACTGGCATATGCACCGAGGCTCCTTGTGAGCCACAGGCATGTCTGGTTTCTTTCAAGCCCTACCTGACCAATACACAAAATTCTGTCTGGGGTGGTGCACGCACCTCCCCTGGCAGGAAACCCTTTGTCCACACCTCCCAAGCTGGAAGGACTCCCAGCAGCAGGAGGGCAGACTTGTGTCTGTGGTGGCAGCATCCATTTTGTGGAGCTGAGGCTATGTCTGATTTTACCCGGGTTTCAGGTACTGTACATGTCGTGTCCCTCTAGAAGGGTGGAATGCTAACCCCGTCGCCAGAATTGGCGAGGGGTTAGTATTCCAATTCGTATGACACCTTACTCGACATGTTTTGATAAAGCCAAACCAAAGATAGCATTTAACCGCGAGGTTCATAATGCACTTAAGAGTATATGGTATGACGATATCTGGAAACAGTAGAAGGAAGTTGTTCCGACCACTGCAGACAGGCTCAGCTCATGCCAGAGCACCATCTCACATGGAACCAAGCACTCTGCCTTCAGGATTGTTAAGGCCTGCCATAGGAGTGACTTATAGGTTACCAGGTGTCCCATTTAAGGTTAGGTATAGGTATACTACACCTAAGTAAGAGGTGATTACACCAACTTACCCCAGCTGAGTGATCAGCCAGTTGTGTCAAATTGTTAGGCCAAGCCTGGGGTGGCATAATACATGCTTCAGCCCCTGGCAGGCCTTGGGTACACCAATGCCCTGGGTACCTAGTGTACACTGGTACAGGGGCTGACAGGGTGATCCAACCAATTGGGTATGTACCTAGGGTACATGGAGTCCATTTTAAAGAGAGAACAGCCAGGCTGAGATCCTGAATAGCAGGATCTCAGGCCAACTAAGTCGAAAAACCAGCTAGACACTAGGCAAAAATTTGGGGGTAACCATAGTCAGATATCCACCTTCCTACAGTCTCCTTCACGGCTCCATCTATCCCTTCCTGGGTCCTGGGTGAGTATCACGAACATGGTACAGGTTTGCTGGTGCACGCTGCTGCTGGAAGAACCTCATCTCCTGGGCCCCCAAGACGCCTCAACCGCAAGGATCCCAATTCAGCCAGACCTGGAAACATGGATGCAGTGACCCTGGTTCCTCCGTGGAGTCACGGACTGCACTCTGCAGCGGCTGATTCTGGATGAGGTTGCGGTGGGTCAGAGCGGGATTCTGTAATCCCTGTATAAATGCACGTCTCTAATTTGAAAAGATGTCAGAACTCAACTATTACAAGTTATTACAGTCGAATTCTAACGTCACAATGCCTGCTGCCACAGCCAGCAGCAGAGGTAAAAGGCAGGTCAGGTCACAGAGCATAATTGAAGCAGCTGTTCAAAGCAACAAAAATGATACATTGCTCTATTTTAATAGCTTACAAGCAGAAAGTATGTTTATTTTCTGCACTCCTTAGATAGAGAAAAGCTAGAATCTCTCTGCATGTTTCTACACATTTTTAAACTGACTTGTATTGAACTGTTTCTAATATCTTCTCGCAACAAATATCTAACTGGCTTTTGAAGTGTTAAATGTTGCATTAAAGGTTTTATCTGTATTCTTCATGTTTACAACATGCTTGTTCTTTTATATGAAAGAGTTACGCATGAAGGTTTTAAGTGGTTTGTGGAAAAGGTGATGGTGTTACCATGTATTATATGGGATAAAATACCCCCTGGCGTACAAGATAAGGATAATGCAAGTAACCTCAGAGTTCCATAACTGTATAATGGAACTCCGCCTTTGACCTCATTCCTTTATATGGTTAGGGATCTCCTTGGTGACTTGCAATATTCTTATCTTGTACGCAGGGGGAAGGGGGACAGGAACACACTTTTTTTTGTATGCAAAATAAATGTGTCAGATAGGTCCATTCACTGATGCATTACAATGCGGTTTATGACATGCCCTTTATGATGCATTCATCTCTGATGCCAATCACAGAGCTCATACTCTACCCCGGTTTTCATAGGTTGGCAAGCTTCCTTTATCTTGGTGATGGCATCAATTTCATCCTTTTGTTTCTTGAGTTCTTGTTCACAAACCTGCCAAAGACAGAAACATGCAATGATGAAACAAAGGTTGTGTGGTCAAACCATGGGTCCCCGGAACCACTCAGCCATTCAGTTGTATACAGCTTCAGAGTGGTGTCACCATTGTTACTCCCAGCCCACGCCTTACTTTCCTTAGTGAATACTGACTGTTTTAGGCCACACATATAACTCTCATAATAAAGAATAAACAGAAAAGCATGAGCAAGCATTCCATCAATGGAAGATTTAGCTTCAACCCCCTTTGGTTACAAAAAGCATTTGTCATATTCATTGTTTTAGGGATTTTTGGGGGATTTTGTAAAGTATGACCACATTCCACTTGGCAGGAGCCTCAGAACACTTGAGCAACACTTTAGAATGGCAGGAAAAGTAGAGAAAAGTAGCAATACCAGTATCAGTCATCAGTTTAGTGGCTGCCTTGTAATGTTTGTGCACCAATACATTCATGCTTTGAATGTTTTCTTACCATTGCCCCAGATTGTCTATAGTATCCAAACTGGACAGGATTTTACTAAGAAGCGTAGATCTGCCCAATCACAGCAATGGCAAGGTGAGGTCACAATCAGGGTTGATATAATGGTCAGTGACTTCAAGTCTAAGGAGGACCGATAACCTCACCCATAGCTGATGAGCGGGTTTGTGTGAATTAATACATTGACAAACACTGATTGAGTTAGTTGATGCTTATCATTGGGAGATATTTTAGTGGATAGCGTTGAAATGAAAGTCCTCTGTGTGACTTTGGGAATCTGTGCCACTCAGCCCTTCCAAGATTTCTGTACAGCACCGTGTTTTGTCTCCAAATAGTTCAACATTATCAGCTCAGTGGTGGTGGCCCCTGTGCTTACATTTTTGTTGAAATCAGAGGTAACACAGCTGTGTTTTAATGCCAGGGAAAATGCAAGGTAGAACGCATTCTGAGCGAATATGGCTACCGCCAACTCGAACAGGGGCAGGTGGGAAGTTACAGCGGTGGCAATGAGACTCTATTTGAGGCAAAGACTTTATAACTGTACATGTATCAAGGAAGCCTCTTGTATTTCACGACTATGATGTCTGAGGTTCATATGAGCCCATTGGTGCTGCTGCATTTTGAGCTGGTTATGACTATCTCAGATATCACAGCCCTCACTTTCACCCTCCCTGCCATCATCCCCAAAACAAGATAGGATATGGAATGGAGAAGGTCACCAGCTTTTGGTGACAGAAGGTTTCCAGCTTTTGTCATAGTGTATATGTCCCCTGCATGAGTAAAACTCACTGCTCTCTTGTGTTTTGACCATCTCCCAAGGCAAAGGGTGCATGGGTGCAGAGTGACCCATCTAAGGAGCAAAAACAAGGAGTGTAAGTGGAATTCCAGGCAACATTCTGTCTCAAGAAGATGAGCCTGTCCTGGAGCCATGTGGCCATCCCAGGCCAGCTGCCCAGCAGGACGATGGATCATACTTTGGCTTGCCTTCTTCATTTTCATCATCGAGAAGGGAGAACATGCATAGTCTTGAACCCTTTCCATGTCCCTTGGGCACTTGTGCTTACCTTCCTCAAGCTCACGACAGATAAGGAAATAGTCAGTCTTCAAACCCAGGGTCTGGCTTCAGAGGTTAGACGTCACCCTTATAAAGGAACTATTTACACCACTGTCCTAGATCTTATTGTAAGGGAAATATAGCTGGTTAAACGTGATGAACCATTGTTCATACCAGTGGCCAATGGTTACTTACGTCACTTTGGTTTGCTGTGGGAGCTCCTGGTCCCTGTGGTCAATCCAACTCCAGGAAATCTCCACTGTAACAGATCAAGGATCCAGCCTCGTACAAGACAGGACCCACCTAGTCGGAGCTGGCCCACAATCTTTCAAGTGTCTCCAATCCAAAACAAGAGATAATTTCACCTTAACTAATTTCTAGAAACCTGTGAACTTGACTGTGTCCCTATATGGACATGTTACTGGACATTGGGTCATCAAGGGAATACTTTTACTGTAGGTAAGGAAGTTGCTGTTTGGGAACCTGTTGTTGTGATTAAAATTAACTCTTTTTAACAGTCCCCCTTTTTCATGCCAGAACTGGAACTCCTTTTCAGGATGATAACTTTTGCTTGCAACATCGTTTTGGCACCAGGGCGGCGCACCCAAGTAAAGCCTGGATAACAGTGTCCTAAGTTGTATCCGATCATTTACCTTCATTTCTTAAGAGGGAGAGACCGGATGCCTAGAAAGAGATGGAAGTCAACACAAAGCATCCCCAAGAGGCTGGCAAGGGATAAAAGGGTCAATATTAAATAAACAAAATAGCACCAAACGTAAGAGGGCCATAAAGACCTCTTGGGTTGCAACTGCACCCTAGAAAGTGGTGGAGCTTCCTTGTTTTCAATGCTTATATAATTTTGCATAGAGTATTTAAGGCATGGCACTGACTACATTCGTTGGGATGAAGAAAGGTTCCCTGCCTGGCTCTAGGTGCGAGTACGCCGTCTTCAACTTCTTCGAAGCAAGCTGTAACTTTCTTGACCACTGACAACACACACATCAAACCTCCAAGAACACTGGAGTTACCTTTTGTGGTTTGGATTAGGCACAGCATTTCCACCCTTACTACTGCGCGTGACTACTGTTAGTTCACCAGACTATAGAGGACTGACCATGTGTAGCAATACTGTTCAGAGAGGGAAGGGAAAGCATGTCTTTTTACTTGTCCGAAGGGACAGTCACCTGCAGGCCTCTCCCACCCTTTTTCATTGGTCTGCCAGTCCCTTGAAAATGGATTCTTCCCACATTTATGTGGGACTTGGATCTTGCTTGTGTGAACCATTTTGGTGTAGAGGATGCATGGCCATCTGTGTGTGGCAGAGGTGGCCATAGCCACACTGGGATCCATTTTGTATTTGCTACCTCCAAGTTCTGCATAAGATGGAGTGTTGGGGAGAGCCAAGACGGTAGATGTAAACAGTAGGGCTCACTCAGGGCATTCCAAAGACTGTTTTGTAGTCAGTCAGACTTTTACGGGTGGGGGGACAAGGGGTCCCTGTGAAGATAGGGAGTTTTCCCTTTGTTAATCCATTGTTCTTTAGGAGAGCTGTGCCCCGCAGATTAATAGGCAGTTAAGTGACAGCCCATTGTAGATGCTCCCTGGCATTTAGCTGCTTTTGTGTCCTTATTGTGGTTTCTCTTACCCTGTAGACTTCCATCTCCACCCCACCTCCTTGTTCATCATCTAGACATTGGTACTGGTAGTGACACAGGGTCCACTAGAGTTGCCTATATTAATAGCAGGAGTAAATGTACTTCTACTTGCACACTTGAGATGATTCTACAATGAGGACTACAACTGGAACAACTGCTGCACTTGTTGGTTTAGTTCATGAAGTGGTTGACATTAAAAGATGGCAAAGAATCCAGCCACATGTTCAAATCGAACAGAAATGGTGCTGTGCAAACACAGCAACAACCAGATGTTTTCGGAAGCAAGGACACATGCTGCGTTCAGCTGATTCCTGCTCTGTGGGCCAATGCTAGTAAAGGCCACTGAAGTAAGTTTGCCCCAGTGGCCTTAAAGCACCTCAGTGCCAGAAAGTGACAGGCCATAGAGACCTGCAATCCTCTATTGTAGAAACACAACTATTGCCAAGCGCGCTGCAAGTAGAACCCCTCATAGGGAAATGGAAAAAAACAAAAACACTAGTGCAAGACAGGAAGAAAGGAGATATTGTGAAAGGCTTCTTCCCTCATTCACGACTACTTTTCATACACCATTCTCCCATCATTCACCTCCTTGTATCCTTCCTCTGCTCGCATTTAAGCTTTTGCCCTCAGAATGGAAAACAACTTACGCTGAAGATTTCTACGTAGTAGTTGATGAGATCCTCCACGACCTGGCCGGCCTTGTTGTCTTGGCCGTCCGTCTGGAAGAGCGTTGGGCCAAAGACGATGGCCAGATTGTGAGTATTCATTTGGTTAGAGCTGGAGAAGCACTGGACCCTGCGGGAGGGAAGGAGAGCTCATTAATTACTGGCACAAAATCAGTCTTCAGGGGCAGGGGCAGCTCCCAAGCTTTTCAGGAGTTTGAACTCTGATAATGACAAAATAATGAGAATATGCTGCACATGGGACCCTGGTTGGTGAGTCGAGCGGCTGAAGCTTCAAAGCTCATGAACTACATATAGTGAGTAAATCTTGGTTGATAAACACCTGCGCCCATCACAAATCACAACACTTGTCTTAACCAGAGGTGTTGTCTGAAGGATGTGGCAGACAAATCAAGACACAGTGTTGGGAGTTTTTAAAGCCAGGAGTTGTAGAGAGTGTATTTTAGCTGAAGAAATAGACGCAAAGGGTCGAGACAGTTACATATACAATGTAAATGCAAGAATGCAAAATAACAGCCGACTGGGGGCTATTGTGGCCCATTGCTCCAGGCAGTTCACGAGCTCACATTATACATATGCAGGTTACAGGTTTACAAACAACAAGATTATGGTTCAGGTGTTTTGTTGAAAACTCATCTTTTCTGTTGACTAGAAGACCTGAACGAGACTCACTCCTGTGAAGGAGGATGGTCATGCCTGGGACCCAGGTAGCACCCCTGTACCTAAGAGGGGTTTTCATGAAAGCTCCATACAGTTTCCTGTGGTTCTTGCCTCTCTGTAAGCATATTTATTCAAATAGCATGACCCTAGCTAGCTATAGGAGTGCTGCGGGGGGGGGAGGCTGCAGGTTGATTACAATATTCAGGTGAGAGGGGGTGAGGGGTGAGTTTTAATGTGTCAGGGAATATTACTAAGTAGAGGTGAAGCATGTAGAGTGTTGAAGCTCATCTCTGGGTTAGTCCCTGCACAATGTGACATTTTTTATGGTTTTGTTTTTACCACTTGGAAAGTTTGTGTTGCTCAGATGCAGTATTTAATGTGCAAAACAATTGAGTCCCGGTGGCCAAAGCTCTGCTCAGAAGCCCGCGGCTAGCACTGATGCGCCGAATACCGAGGCTGCGTACCCTGAAATCTACCTCATGCATCTTTAATCGAATACCAGACTCTCTCTGCCCCGCTTTGTGCATATTTCCCTCTCTTTTACTCGATATATGTCTGATGCAGAGAAGAAAGTGCCAGCCCCCAAACTTAAGTGCCAGTGGCCCCTGCCAGAAACCACCGGCTCAAATTAAGCACAACTTTTATATGGGCTTTACATCATCTTTCGCTGGCCCCTTTCCTGCTTTTATCTCATCAGAGTTTCAGGTTAAGGTAATTACTAATTATTCTGCTTGGCTAGGTCTGACCTGTAACACTTAGTGCCTGCCTTGACTGATGGTCTACAGTGGCACCGGCAGAACCAGCCAGAGGTGAAGGGTGGTTGTTGCTGTATACAACTCTGTGACCTTCCCTTACGGTCTTGGACTTGAGAGAGGCCTCCCAGGAAAGGGGTGAGTGCCTCTTTCCTATGTGAAGGGTGCTGTGGGGCTATTGAAATCTCTGCCCACTCTTTCTGCTTTTGGGATCTGATTGCGGGCACTGAGTGTTCACAGAGGACACAATGTCCACAGCTGAAGCGCGAAGCAATCTTGCTCCAGAGGAACACGTCTACAGGAGAAGGGTGCACAGGCAATGCTTTATGCATTGCTTCATGGGCTGTGCCTTCCATGGAGGTATAAGGATGACTGAAGACAGGCAGATGATTCAATTGGTCAATCAAAGACCACCACCCATCCACCTTTTTAAAGACTGAAACCTCTTTTCCGAATCAATGATGACTATGGTGCTTTACCCAATTGATGAGATAGAACGTGGTGCTAAAGATACGATTTTCCAGAGCGACCTTTGAACAAAAACACCACCTTCTCCCTGAACCGCATCAAAGGTTATGCACACCCAAATTTAGCTTTCTCACCGATACAAGTGATTGATCAGTGCCTTCAGCGTGGCTTTGTTCACTGGAGGGAGGCTCTTCAACAGCTGCTGGTACTGTCTGATCTTCTCATCTTCATAGTCGATAGCTGGAAGGAGAAAACAAGTGATTTAAATTGCCATCTATTTCAGGAAAACAAAGGGTTCTTGAAGATGGGTTGGAGCAGCTCCTGCCTGTTAAGGAATCTGGCTGCATAGATGGGTCTGAGGACCGGCTCTCTGCAAGGTCTTATAAAGGGCAGAGTCCCAGCTTAAATAAATGCATGTAAAGTGCTAATGAGAGATTTAAAAAAGGTTTAAGGATTAATTTGCTGACATTCCCAAATGCCTGCACATCCTGGAAGAGTAGATAAGAAAATATTGTCTCAAACTCAGCAGGTCCAACACTGCACTTTGGCTGTAATTTCGTGAAACATGGTGCAGCAACAGATCCTTTGTCTCCTCCACTGGCATCAATTAATCCACGATCTTTCTCATAAATGCAGAGTTCAATGTATGCAATGACTTCAGCAGCATTCACTACCTAGCTCTGGACATCAACGCAACCTCTGTTTACTTTCTTTTCAATTGAAACCTAGACTTGAGAAATGGACTGCATTTTGACCTTCTGGAAATTCACCTTGACAGGATTGAAGCAGTACAAAATGAGGCCTCAAGATGCGTTCGCCTTTGGGACCTTATATGTATTTAACTATGCAGCACATTAGCTTGGGTGCTGAAACATCTACTGTTCTTTAACATGGAGGGAAAGTAAGCACCAAGCTGCGGAACACGCTAGGTATGGGAATACATGAAGAGAAATGCTGCCCATCAGCGGGAAATGGTACTGGCCAAAGCCCTGTTTTTAATATAAAATCAGGGCCTTCAATGGTCATATCACTGAAAATACAAGACTTGAAAAAAATATTATTGTCTACAGGTGCTCGAGGAAGACCAGTTTCTATGGCCTGGAATCAAGGGAATGCTAAAGTGATTCTGGAATTTTACTGACCTCTGCTGGTCGTTTTCTATCAAGAAAGGTAAATAGAGGCAGTTGCCAGAAAGAAAAAAGTCCCTAAGCAGAAAGCAATTCTGGTATTTTACTGACCTCTACTGGTCGTTTCTATCAAGACAGTTAAATAGAGGCAGTTGAACAGAAAAAAAAGTCCCTAAGCAAAAGCGGAAGCGGACAAGTCCTGGGGCTGATCTCCAGAGCCCACAAAGTACATACAACAGATCTTCCAGACAGCGCAAGTGCTGTCTAGGCTCAACCTAAAAAGGACCCCTATGGTTGCACATGTAAACAAGCCTCAGGTAAGAAGATCAATTTTTACCTGACCTAATAATGCCTATCCTACGCAACCCCTGTACTTCTGCAGCAGATTCTATCCCTCCACCCATAAAATGCTCCTCCATTCTTTTAAGTTCATAAAGCACAAGAATTCCCCTGCAAGACACCCACAGGCGCCTAGTCCTTGCCACTCATTTTTAACCAAACAAGATCAGATCTCTTCCTATCCAGAGGAGCTGTGATGCAATACTTGCCCAAGTCCTCATCCCGCTTAGAAATTATTTCCTCTGAGAGGGGCAAGGAAGATGGTGGAGTCTCTCCTAGATGAAGAAGATCAGAACCTGTTGGGTCAGTGAGGAGACACCAAATAACTAGATATGGGAAGCTCCTACGAGGGAAGACATTCTACTAGGTAACAGAGGAACTGCCATACCCACTCCAACTCAGCACATCCCCCAGCAGATATGAGGGCTTCCTGATCCAGAAAGTATAAAAGAACAGGAAACTAGGTCAAAGCAACATACCATGGGACCAAAAGCCTCTACAATCATCAAGATGGAGAAGGGAAACCAGAAGTAAATGACTCCTGGTGGAGGACAATGATTTGAAGAACAGTTGAAAAAGCTTTTCCTGTGTTGAACTTTCAAGGCTCCATTAAATCAGATCCTCCAGTTGGGAACCAAGGACAGCTTTGCCTGGTCAGTGATTTGATTTAATATATGTATGCAGCGCACCCCTACCGGAGAGATGATGCTCTAGCACCACTGATCATACGCTGTCCTGGAGTGCAAATAACATTTAAGTGGTAAATAGCCAGGTCTTCGAAGATTATATTTTATTTAGTATATTTTTATTATTATTTTTATACATTACACAAATACCCTTGATAGAGATACATCCCTCAGAAAAGCTACTAATTCTCTCATTTGATGAGAAGAAGGACGTGAACGGGGACCCAAGCACTTTGTGCCAGAGTGACACAAGCGAAGCATCAGGGAAGAAGCCCACCCATCAGGAACACCCCTGGGACTGCCTGTGCTCCTGCTCGTGGGGGATGTGGCTTAGCATCCTGGGGTAGACTGTCCTACTTGGAATGAAGCTGACTGCCGCTTTTGGGAGTGGAGCCAAAACTGAGTTAAAAGTGGTCGGTCAATGTGCCTAATGGAATAGTGAAGTTGAAAATGATGGGGAAGAGGGTCGCTGTGAGCCAGTGGGGGATGTTTCTGGTAGGACAGTGGGAAGTGAAAGCCACATGGAGGCTTGGCTGGTTTTTGGCTCATGATTCCAAGATGACCTTGAGCTGAACCACAGACGGGCACTGCGTGCCTTCAGTGGTTCGCCCACCTCAGCTTTACAGAACTCAAATTATAAACCAAATTCTGCCTTAGTCTTCAGGAACTCAGGAGCTCTGGGGGTTTGCATATGTGAGAAAGGGAAAACGTTTATTCACCACTTTAGCCTATCGGAGAAGGTTTTGGGGAGGACGTCCCCACTAATTTTGGTGGATCACAGTTGACTTTCAGCCAGACAGATGGTCCCATTGAAAGGAACTGGTAGGAACCACCGCTACAACCACAAAGCGGTACTTGGAGGAGCTGGGCAAGGACACCTCACATCAGTACAGAAGGGTGTTGGATCTTCTGCCACACAGGAAATGAGGATAAAAACCCTGAGAGGAGGAACAATTCAAAGAGGGATATCCAGTAGCGCAACCCTCAGGAGTATTCCAGATGAAGCAAAGCCAGTGCTTCTTGAGTTAAAATGAAATTTCTGCATGTCTAACCCATGCTTTGGTGCCTATGTTAGGTGAAGCTACACAGGTGTGGGGGTGATGGAATCAGCCAAACAGCAGCAAGTCTTGTCACTAACCTTTCATCAGCACCATTAAAGGTCACTCATGGACGCTCACTGAAGGAATGCTGTGGTTCATGCCACGCCAGCTTTCGGGTGGTATTGATACAGCTGGCGTAACAGCATCAATGGCATGGACGCCTTGGCATGCTGCCATCTTTCCACCCACTTCCATCCATCATGGTCCTGTGGTGACAGTCCTTTGGCAATCGGTGACAGCAGAGCCCTCTTCTGCCGGCTGCAGTGACCATGGGAATGGTTTGAAGCGGTTTTCAATGGTCTACAAAGGGTGGTATTAAGCACACACTGTGGAAGTGTAAGGCGAGAAAATGGTGTCTTTATGGGACCCTCATGTACACATGCCTGTGGCGTCAAACAGGCAGAGAACGTTTGCAAGGGTTGTGGCAGATACTAGCTGCAACATTTCAAGTGTGTTTTTTGGACAATTGGGGCAAGCAGGTGGCCAACGGACAGGCATCCTCAACGAGAGCTGTGATGATTGCAAAGACAGCTGCATTCCACATTGCAGTGGCCATCTTGAGTGTAGTGAAACACTCCTTCTGCCAGTGGCAGTGCAACTGCCATCACAGGTGGCTTTCAGGCTGTCATCGGTTGCCCCTAATTGGGTATGATGCTAAAGAGGGATTTTTTGCTTTGAAAAATCACTAACAGAAAATGTGAATGTGTGCAAAATGCCAATAGGTGATCCAAAATGTGAAGGACGCTTCAAACAAGGAATAGCGGAAGAGAGCTCACAAAAAAACACCAATAGCTGAAGGACGCTGACCAAAGCGCACACACACACTGTATTTGATCATAAAAAAAGATCTCAGTTGCAATAATTACTTGGCATTTTTTATACAATGCAGAATTAAATAAAGATTCGTAAATATATGATTGCTATGTTCCTTGACGTCTCAGAACTAAATAATGGACTCCATCCATTATATGTGGCACATATAAGCAGTTTCAAAACGTCTCCACTCCATTGGTCTAAAGGCTATCTCTGCATGTCAAACAACTGAGAAAAATCTACCGACAAGGCAACTTCCTTTCCTCACATCATGTGTTGCACTGTTGTTTCTTTGCACTGTGTCAGTGATGGGTATTGTGTCATATTCTGTTGTGGTTATCTCTCCCCAAGCTCACTTAACATGATCTAGTCCAAAGCGGGCAACTCTACTTTTGTGGCCTTTCCTCATGTGTCTCCATGTATTAAAGAAATCAGATCACAATGAAATGCAAAGAAATGCTGCACGCTAATATACCGTAGCACCTGACTGGCAAGCCGAAAGGTCCTAGCTAAGCGGACAACAGCATTAAATCATGAAAGCACTGGAGAGGCACATTCCCCGGCACAACCCCTTTTGAGGTATGTAGAGAGAGCAGCATTGTTCAGCCCCCTACCTGGTGTGTTCAGCCAGTCCTGGTAGTCCTCGGTGAAAATACCCTCCCCAATGTATCGGAAGAACCTCTTCAACGTGTTGGCCACATCATCCACCTGGTGATCTCCGTCTTTCAGTAGCCACACCTTTCGAGCATCCTTCTTAAAAAGCTCCAGGAGGTTGGTGGTCTTTGAGTTCTGGCCGCTCTTCCGATAGATCCCTTCTGAGGTGAGACCTACAGAGGCAGAAAGAGGAGGCTGGTCAACACAATCTTCAAGGCAAAGTATAGAACTTCCCCCAGTACCAAAACCAGGACGTAATTTGCCCGAATGGGAACTCATCAACGGGCCCCATTGTTATCAATGATGAGACTGATATATTTTGGTATTCTCAGTGAGGCTCTCCTCGATGAAGAGCAGGTTTTCTACTATGACTTGTGTCGGGCGGCTTAACTCAACAGCTAGTGCCCTGAGGTGGTAGGATGACTCTAAATGAATGGATGGCAAAATCGGTGAGCCTTCTGGGATGCAAGATGGTTCACAAAGTTACACACCAGCCGGTGGCATCTGCTGTGATCTCAGAGTCACAAGTTCAAATCTGGAAAAATCCATCTCAGCCTTTCATCCTTCCAAGGTCAATAAATTTACTATGTACAAAAAGACCTGTTCACAATGTGAGCGAGTGGTTCATATATCCATAGCGGTTGTCATACATTTTAGACAATCTTTAAAGCAAGTGAGTGTATCTATGCTACTTGTTGGTGTGGCTCACTAGGAAAAGAAAAGAAAAGACAAATATTTTACATACGAGGTAAGACAGGATAACTGTCAATCAGTCTAAAAACTTGTGTCTCCAACACCCAAACGTGGTGAAAAAAGAGTGAGAGGGAGTGTTGGTGCCTCACGGTAGCAACACCAAGGAGGATTAAGCAGGATGGTACTCGCCTGCTACCTCAAAATCTCATCATCAGCTACCAACACTCCAAAAGCAAGAAATATGTGTAGGAGAAAATAATTGACTGTACAAGTGCTAGGATGTGTACTAAAAGAGGAAAGAACTGTGCTGTGATATGTGCACCATATTAAACCCCACAATGATATACAATGATATACAGGTTTGAGCTAGATCACACTGGCTTGCGTATTTTATTCTATGCTGTGTGATTGCTCATATTTAAAATGCCGACATGTTTCATTGCCTTCTGGGTAAACTCACGGCAACTTCTTCAGGGCGTGGGGTCTTTTCATTCCACCCTGCACCTCTGTTTGTCAATTAAAAACAATTCGGGATATTGCCCACGATGGGCATACCTTTACCCTTGAGTCCTTGTGGCTGTGTGTACGCATTCAAGGCTCCGCTATTCAACTCCAATCGTGAGTCGTAGAAGCGTCTGTAATGGGCTGAGTAAACGCCAGTTACAGACGCTTCTACGACTCACGATTGGAGTTGAATAGCGGAGCCTTGAATGCGTACACACAGCCACAAGGACTCAAGGGTAAAGGTATGCCCATGGTGGGCAATATCCCGAATTGTTTTTAATTGACAAACAGAGGTGCAGGGTGGAATGAAAAGACCCCACGCCCTGAAGAAGTTGCCGTGAGTTTACCCAGAAGGCAATGAAACATGTCGGCATTTTAAATATGAGCAATCACACAGCATAGAATAAAATACGCAAGCCAGTGTGATCTAGCTCAAACCTGTATATCATTGTATATCATTGTGGGGTTTAATATGGTGCACATATCACAGCACAGTTCTTTCCTCTTTTAGTACACATCCTAGCACTTGTACAGTCAATTATTTTCTCCTACACATATTTCTTGCTTTTGGAGTGTTGGTAGCTGATGATGAGATTTTGAGGTAGCAGGCGAGTACCATCCTGCTTAAGCCTCCTTGGTGTTGCTACCGTAAGGCACCAACACTCCCTCTCACTCTTTTTTCACCACGTTTGGGTGTTGGAGACACAAGTTTTTAGACTGATTGACAGTTATCCTGTCTTACCTCGTATGTAAAATATTTGTCTTTTCTTTTCTTTTCCTAGTGAGCCACACCAACAAGTAGCATAGATGATACACTCACTTGCTTTAAAGATTGTCTAAAATGTATGACAACCGCTATGGATATATGAACCACTCGCTCACATTGTGAACAGGTCTTTTTGTACACAGTTCATTGAGTGGGGGATGACCTGTTCTCTGCCCCTTTAGCTCCTTATTGTAGATTGGTTCAATAAATTTACTAACATTAAATTAGTTAACCTCTTCAGTGCCCCGCCCTTTCCACGCCCTGTGCCGGGCGTTTCATTAGCGGGCGGGGTTTATGACGAGATAGTCTCGTCATGGGCACAGCGCAACCGCGCTCCATGATGAGACTATCTCGTCATGGGCACTGAAGGGGTTAATAGTAACACCATTGCTTAGAGATAGTGGGATTTTTAAAGATCTGCATAAAAACCAGTGTTGTTATTATCATCATTGCTGGTCATGGATCTGTCTGGAGTTCCTCTGCTACAAACATGCCCCCTTGGATCAGGGTTGGTTCTTTCAAACCGGAGCACAGTTCTTTGAATTTCACCTGCAGGTGTCCTTGACTTGGGCTTTTTCAAATGTGATGCTATAGCATCATTCCCGCCTCTCCCCTACCGCGATAAACATATGCTTACCATACTCAACAAATTGGACAAAACATACTCATTGAGGACACCATGATTTTTTACTTGTTTTTATTCGCAACATTGCATCGCATTACATTTTTGACATGTAGCATATACATTTTACATGGAAAACGGTCCTATTTTTATGTTAATAATGTCCATGATAACCGTTATCAGATCCACACTCTCCGTGATATTCTGTACATTGCAATGTGCTTTAACATATTCATATATATCAAACCTATTAAAGACGCAATAAAAGAGCAACAATATTAAACCCCACCCACCTCCCCCTCTCCCCAGCAGCGGAGAGCAGTACTAACACTCATTATCTAGACTGACAGGCATGATTTTTTATTAAAAGAATTACATTTAAGGTTTTAAACAGGTGAACCTTCCTCGTGGACTGCAATACATACCAGTCACATTAAAGTTTTAATTTAGATACTCAACCAGTTGGTTCACTCAACAAATAGGTTCATGTCCTCCCTTTGGAGGCATTCTGGAGCGGTCACAAACAGACAGAGCTCATTTGCAGATCATACTTGTGGAATGCAGACACCAAGCAGAGGAGCACCTGTGATTAAAGATGATGAATGCTGGTCCTCTGTGCAGCCTGTACACTGTCTTGTGCTGACCCTGCTTGCGTCCCAACCACATTACACCCCGAAATAAGCATCACAAGCTTTTCTCCCTTCACTAAAGGCAGTTCCGATCTACTTTACCACTGACTTGAAATACGTTTACCATTTCCTGAGGTGGGAAGTCTCCTGCATGTCTCTGGGCAGCGTGCTTCCCTGCCTTATGCTGATCTCCAGGCAAGTCAGCTAAAGGCTACTGTACGGTTTCTAGATCCCTACGTCAGTGAACATGAGAGTCAAGCATGTCCACTGATGGTCTGCCTGTTTACATGGAATGAGACCCGAGGGCTTGGCTCGGAGGTCGTGGGGGGGGGCATGCATAGTGCACCCCTACTTCACAGAGAGTGGTTACTGCCCTTTCTACCCAGGCTATGGTAGACTGACAGTGGTGGCAGCAATAAATCTATAGTCAAGGGTACCTGTCTCCCTGTACCCAAGTTGGGTTGAGCTATTAGCTGCCCTTCTGATCAAGTCTGTGCAGTCTCCCTTGCCTGTGGTCCTGTTGCTTTTGTCTTCCTGAGACGTGTGTTTCAGAACCTGTGGGCTCCCGGGGGGAGGACGGTGAGTTGAGCCATTGTGTGTAATGTGAACTGAGATGTTTTGCTGAACATTCCAGCTTGCCCGTACCCTTCCCCATTCCTTGGAGAAGCCTGGTGGGCTGGAGGTAGACACTCACTCTTATCTGTGTTTAGCTGCATTAACTCTGCTAGGAGGGACCCTCCACTCTTTCTGTTGGGTGCCCTTTCTGTTGGTTGATGGTTGCGGCCTCCTGGTCTGGAGTTAATTAAAATTCCTCTCTGGGGATAGTCAGGGCTGGCGCTAAGAGCCTGTTCAAGGGAAGATAGTGAGTCATCCACTGCATGCTTTGGATATGCAGTGAACATGCCACAAATGTGTCTCACGATTGGTGGAGCACCCAGGACTCAAAATTAGCAGACCCTCTGATTGGATCAGCCTATCAATCAGAGGCGATAAAAGTCTGGCCTTGGTGGTCAGTTATTGTTCATGACAGGTCTACAGTTCCATCAAGAGTGCCCACACCGGGTCTGTCCAAGGAAGCCAGCCATGGCCTGTGGTGTGAAGGCAAGATAAGAAGCTTGCTCACCACGTCTGAAACTTGAGGAAGGTTGTTCTATGACTGATGGACTATGCTGCAAAGGAATTTGCCAGTTTGACGAGGAGCAAGAGCATCGACTGCAGGACCAGCCGTTCGTTTGAGCCTTGTGGAGCGGCTGCTTGGGAACACAAGGAATTTGCAGTGAGCTACTCAAGATAAGGAAGCTTGCAGCACATCAACGGGGACAGAGGGAGATGGGAAGCTTGATCCCAGTCTTTGAAGGTGAGTTCACTTGCCCAGGCCCCCTCCACTGTGCTGTGGGACCCTGTGTGGCATAATCTTTAGCTGATGAAGGATGTCCGGTGGTACAGGTCCCTATCTTACTTTTTGTGACATGTAAGGGTTGCAGGGTGTACTGCCACTCTAGCCAGCCTCTGCCCTCCTACAGCTAGCCAGTGGCTACAGGACTAGTGGGACTGCAGTTAGATGGTGACCAGACATCAGGCTTCTGTGATCAGATCCCTGACGCCACTCGAGCTGTGTCCACGCTCAGGATGGGAGGGCGCTTCTGTTCTTTGGACGGGGCGGATAATGGCTGATCAAGAACGTTTGACTTCACATCAAATGCTGAAACTATATCATTTCAATACAAGGATTGGTACCATGGCTCTAGCGAATTAGAGCAACCCTGTGCAACATGTCCTGTAATATGCAATGCTAATTGTGTGTCTACATGTTCACTGTGTTTTTGTAGTGCTTAGCATTTAGGCGCTATTATACTGTTTGGGGTCAGAACTCTCGCCCAGAAGGTTGTAGAGTCATCTGTTTTTCACTGTTTCTGCTAGTTTTATGTGTGGTATATTTCTCTTGAGTGTGTTCAAGTACTTTTCTTTTTAAAAAGTAAAGCACTGACTGGACATTGATTTCATCAGCTGGTAGTACGGTGTGCACTGCATTCGGAATGTCTAACCCCACCTCACCTCTTTGAGTAAGCCTTGGACTGCTCTGTCTCGCCATCCTGGAGAGGAGTACTTGATTGCCCAGTTTTGGGTCCACTAGTACTGAAGCCCCAGGACACCAGGGCGGAACACTCCAGTGTATGTGATTGGAGCACAGTTACCCCTGGGTGCCCAGGAAGGCAGTACTGACACCATTCTTATGTGAAAACTGTGGGTGGCAGCACATCTGTGTCCCGGGATATTTGGTCCATTGAGGACTTGTGTTTACGAGGTGTCGCTCAAGACCCTTGTGGCACCACCCTATTATCACCACTGTTGCTTGTCATGTTAGAGTATAGCAGCACATTCATGTTTCATTTATGGAAGTGCAAATTGTTACCACTGAGTTGTAGGCCCTACCTTGTGGAAAAAACAAGTTTCAGATCCAGATATCTGCAGTTGTTATTTTATTGGGGCATTCAAACTCACACAGACATTTAGATTTCAGGGGATACCTTGTTTTTGCACCAGACGTAAGGATGCTTCTCTAAGCAAAGAAGAACAGCCATGTACTGTAGTCAAGTACTTAGGTGTAACCCAACACCTGAGCGTTTACTTCACTGATGTACGATTACAAAATCACCACTACTAGGAATAACTCTGCATGAAATAAGTACGAAAAGTATATGCTAGGGTTAGTGTATGGGGTCCAGTGAGTAACAACGTAAGGGCAGGGTTTGGGGAGGGGTCATTGTTATAGTTAGGTGTTCGGCCAGGTTAAAGGTTAGGCGTAGAGTAGGGCTATGCTTACCCATTAGGGTTACGCTTACTGTTAGTTTACGTATCAGGCTTTGGGGTAAATGTAAAGTTAGGTTTTAGGATTTAGCATCGAGATTAAGGTTAGTACAATCTCCTATGTATTAATATTATTTCATGTACTCTCAGTAATGGAATTCTGAGAAATGCTTTTCTCAGTAGTGTTCATTTCGATGCAGTCACTTCCATGTAAAGTTATCATAGGAGAATGGATCACTTGTCCTGTATTGTTACCAGAGTCTGGGGTATTAGCGGTCTTGAAAAACCCTAATTCACGTAGGTGGTACCATGGCGGTATATCTTGATTTTAAGCTTGTTTACTAACGTGAAAAGCATCATCATTGGGTCTTTCAGTATGATTTCCTCCTCCTGGAGGGAGACCTACTGGTGATTACAGTAGTTATCAGAGATGGTGAAAGTGTGATTAAAGAGAATTTGTTCCGTCTGGGGGCAAAGCAGACGGAGCAAGCACAAGTCGTGACCTCGACACCTCGAGTAAATGAGGTGGTCTCCGTGGAAGATATACCGCCACGGTATCACCTACGTGAATGAGGGTTTTTTAAGACGGCTAATACCCCAGACCCTGGTTACAATACAGGACAAGTGATCCATTCTCCTATGATAACTTGACTATCGCTTGGAAGCCGAATGGCTCTCAGCTTCTGACTCCCTTGATTGATTAAGAAAAAAAAAGTCACTTCTATGTAGTCGGATCCTGATATAGAGCATTCTATCTTGTGATGTATTAATGTTACTTACCGTACTGTGTTATATAATCGATGCATTTGTACACGATGACTGGAATGTCAGCGTCTGTCAGCTGCTGGTCAGATAAAGTGTCGCCGGAGGTGCCTGCTGCCTTCTGAATGTCTCTGACCCAACCCAAAAAGTGCAGCTTCTTCTCCCCATGGATATAGAGCATTCGAGAAGAAGGGGGATTTGTTAACCTTGGGGAAAAATAGAGAGTCAGTGATTAGTGCATCCACCGCACAGTAAATGGTGATGACTACTTCGTACTGAATTAAGATCTGGCGCCAACAGCACCATTGATAAGAAATATGGGAGGGGACTGATCAGAGAGGCGACCAGAATGGTGAAAAGAGTGCAGCATTGATTTAATGATGAAGTGGTAAATGGTAAAAATATATGTAATGAAGTAGGGACTGGAAATGAAGTACAGCAATTAAACATCTTCCAACAAACAGAAAGGGGTCTATAAAATGAGGGTAGAAATAGGAGACTGGAACGTGAGATTCTCTAACAGAGTATAATCAAGGATTCCCCACAGAAAGAGATTAAGAGGAGATAGAGGTTACTGCTCCATAAACTGCGACTGCCCAAAGGCAGGAAGCATCTTTAACCAATCATCCAAAATAAGGAATATGCTACTTACCAGTATGCATCTGTTCTTGGCATGTAGAGCTACAGATCTACACACTTTTGCATAGATCACCATCTGGTGTTGGGCCCGGATGTTTGCAGTTTGTTGTTCCTCTTGGAAAGTCTTTGGAAGTCACAAGGTCGGTGACTCCTCCTTTGGATCGTATTGCGCATGGGTTTCGGCTCCATCCTCAGATTGTTTTTCGCCAGCAGGGAAAGATGGAGCGTAGTAATAACAGTAAAGAAACCCATGTGTGTATGTAAATAAGATAAACTGGAACAGATACAGGTAGCCGGGGAAGCGGGTGGGCGTCTGTAGATCTGCAGCTCTACATGCCAAGAACAGATGCATACTGGTAAGTAGCATATTCCGTTCGAGGCATATGAGCTGCAGATTACACACTTTTGCATAGACTATATAGCAGATCCCAACCTTAGCGGCGACCACCGGTATCTGTTGCAGTGGTTTGAAATAATGTTTTGAGTACAGCCTGGCCCACACTAGCTTGTTGCTTAGTTTGCACATCTACACAATAGTGTTTAGTGAAAGTGTGCGGTGTTGACCATGTAGCTGCTTTGCAGATATCATCTAATGGGATGTTCCCTAAAAATGCCATGGAAGCCCCTATCTTTCGTGTAGAATGGGCTTTAGGGGGAACGGATAGCGTTCGTTTTGCCTTGTGGTAGCAAATCTGAATGCATTTTACAATCCACCTAGCTATCCCTGATTTTGAGATGGGGTTGCCCTTGTGTGGTGGAGAGAAAGAGACAAACAGTTGTTTGGTCTTGCGGAAAGGTTGTGTTCTCTCGATGTAGTAGAGTAAGGCTCGTTTGACATCTAGCGTGTGCAGAGCCCTTTCTGCAACGGTCTGTGGTTGCGAGAAAACTACTGGTAGTTCTACAGATTGGTTTAGGTGAAAAGGGGAAATGACTTTAGGTAGGAATTTTAGGTTGGTTCGGAGATAACAAATTAGTTATGGTGCATTTGAAGAAAAGGTTCTTGTATGGTAAGTGCTTGTAGCTCACTGACCCTTCTAAGGGAAGTGATGGCTACAAGGAAAGCTGTTTTCCATGTTAGGAATTGTAGTTCGCATTTGTGTAAAGGTTCGAAGGGAGGCCCCATTAGCCTTGTGAGAACAGATATTTAAGTTCCACACAGGTGAGGGTGGTACTCTGGGGGGAATTATTCTTTTTAGGCCTTCCATTAAGGCTTTAATGGCAGGTACTCTAAAGAGTGAAAGATGTTGCCTGTTTTGTAAGTAAGCTGCAATTGCTGCGAGGTTTAGTCGAATGAACGTATAGGCTAGATTACACCTTTGTAGGTGGAGTAAGTAGCCTACGATGTGTTGAATGGACACGTCCAGGGGATTGATGGTGTTGTTATGGCAATAAACAACAAATCGTTTCCACTTGGCAGCGTAGCACGCTCTAGTGGTAAGTCGTCTAGCTTCTCTGATGACGTTCGTACAGTCAGGGGGAAGATTTAGGTACCCAAATTCTAGGATTTCAGGAGCCAGATCGCAAGGTTGAGCTGAGCTGGGTCCGGGTGTCTGATCTCTCCATGGTTCTGGGTTAGGAGGCATAGTGAGAGGTGTAGTTTTTGGTGTGGTACTACAGAGAGTTCCAGCAGCGTGGTGTACCACGGTTGTCTGGCCCACGTTGGAGCTACTAGGATTAGTGTGAGGGAGTATTGTTGTAGTTTGCGCACCACTAATGGAATGAGTGGGAGAGGCAGAAAAGCATACGCAAATTTGCCTGACCAGTTCATCCATATCGCATTTCCTTTGTACAATGGGTGTGGGTATCTGGCGGCGAAGCTTGGTCATTTTGTGTTTTCATGGGTGGCAAAGAGGTCTATCTGTGGATACCCCCACATTTGAAAGAACGGATGAAGAACCTGTGGGTGAAGTTCCCACTCATGGATTTGTTGTGTCTGTCTGCTGAGCAGATCTGCCACGGTGTTTTGGACTCCTGGGACATGTTGAGCTAGGAGAAAGATTTTGTGGGGAATTGCCCATCTCCATATGCTCTGTGCTAATTGAGAGAGCTGTGGAGTGTGTGCCGCCTTGTTTTTGTATATAATACATGGCCGTCATGTTGTCTGTGCGAATGAGGGCTGCCTTGCCTGAAATCTGTGTTTGAAAGGATTTTAGGGCTAAAAAGATTGCTAGTAACTCCAGATGGTTGATATGGAGTTACTTTAGTTGAGGCGTCCATGTGCCCTGCACGGTGAGGTATAATAGGTGAGCTCCCCAGCCGGAGAGCGATGCGTCCGTTGTTAGTATTATCTGGGGAACCGGGTCCAGGAACGGTCGACCTTGGGAAAGGTTTGTGGTGTTCCACCACTGCAGAGAGCGATGGGTGCGACCATCTACCAACACCAGATCTGTCAGTTGACCTTGGACCTGGTTCCATTAGCGCTAAGCACTCTTGGAGAGGATGCATCTGGAGTCTTGCGTTGGGCACTATGAAAATGCAAGAGGCCATCATACCTATTAGTTGCATGAACACTCGTGCTGGAAGGGAGTGTTGAGGTATGAATTTTTGTCGCAAAGCCTGAATGCTTGCAATCCTGGCCGGATTGGGGTAGGCTATCGCTTTTGAGGTGTCTATGGTGGCACCGAGGTATTGTTTTATGTGGGATGGTTGTAGCTGGGACTTTTGGTGGTTCACCGTGAAGCCTAGTTGGTGAAGTAGTTCGATTGTTGTGGCGGTGTGTCGTACACACTGATTGTATAAAGTGGCTTTTATCAGCCAATCTTCTAGGTATGGGAAGACGTGAATGTGCTGTCTTCTCAAGTGTGCCGCCACCACCGCCAGGCACTTGGTGAATACCCGTGGTGCTGTGTGACTCCGAACGGGAGCACTTTGAATTGGTAGTGTTGTCCGTCCACTACAAATCTGAGGTACTTTCTGTGAGCATGGTGCACTGGAATGTGGAAGTATGCGTCTTTGAAGTCCAGTGTGGTGAGGAAGTCGTTTTGGGAGAGGAGCGGAAGTACCTGCTGAAGCATTACCATGTGAAAATGGTCTGAGTGTATGTATGTGTTTAGGGGCCGGAGATCTAGGATAGGTCGTAGAGTCTCGTCCCTTTTTGGTATGAGAAAATATAGGGAGTAGACCCCCATATTTTGTTGATTGACAGGAACGTGTTCTATTGCCTGTTTTTGTAGGAGGGAGATTACCTCCTGCTTTAGTAATTATGAATGTTCTTGTGACATTGGGCGTTGCCTGGGTGGAATGTTTGAGGGAGTAGATGTTAGTTCTAGGCAGTAGCCTGACCGAATTATTTGGATCGCCCAGACATGAAGGACATTTTGGAGTCTGCCCCCGAATGGAGTGGAATGGTCTGGGGGGAGCAGGGGGAAGTCATTGGGTAGGAGGTGTGGCAGAACGGGCGTTGTTTGTTTTGCCTCTGCCCTTGTTGTTGTTACCCCTGTAGCCGCCTCTTTGGTAACCTTTTGTAAAGGTGGTCTGAGTAGGGGATTTGTATGATGTGGACACTGTGTCTGAGGAGTAGCCTCTGGATGTACTCCGAAAGGAGGAGCGGCGAAAGGAGCATCTGGGCGGGTGAGACTGTAAGGTCCCCATGGATTTTGCGGTATCCGTGTCCTTTTTCATCTTTTCTAAGGCCTCATCCACCTTTGGCCCAAATAGATGTTCCTGGTCAAAGGGATGGTTAAGGATGGAGGCTTGTACCTCTGGTTTAAAACCAGATACCCTTAGCCAAGCATGGCGACGGAGAAGGACGCTGGTGTTGATGGCCCTGGAGGCTGTGTCTGCTGCATCTAGGGCGCAACGTATGGAGGTATTCGTTATTGTTTTACCCTCTTGAATTAATTTGTTGGCCCTAGCTTTATATTTTTCAGGGAGATGGTGCATTATGCTTTCTAATTCGTCATAATGAGCCCTGTCATATCTGGCCAGTAGTGTCTGAGTGTTTGCTATACGCCATATGTTGGCCGCCTGGGATGCTCTGCGTTTGCCTGACGCATCTAGTAGTTTTGATTCTTTGTCAGGTGGCGGTGCATCACCTGCCGCTTGTAAATTTGCCCTTTTACGTGCCGTAGATACTACTAAGGAGTCTAGTGGCGCTGGTCCCCTGATGTAGCAGGGATCTGAGGGAGCAGGTTTGTATTTTTTTTCAATACGTGGGTTAATGACCCTGGCTCTAACTGGGTCCTTAAAAACGTCTGCCACATGCTTTACCACCCCTTTGAGCATGGGCAGTATGGAGGTTGACCTATGTGAGGTATCAAATGTGTCTAGGAGGAAATCTTCCTCCACGGGGTCGGTATGCAAGTCCACCCCGTGACAATGTGCCGCCCTTTGCAGAAGATGGTTGAACCCTAATGAATCTTCTGGTGGAGATGGTCTAGAAGGGTAAAGATCGTCTTGTGGAACGTTGGGGATATCTGGAATATTGTAATCGTCCCATGGGTCTGGGGATCCTGTAGGGGTGGGGTCCTGTGGCACATCCCCTGTATCATGATATGGGTCCCCCTGATCATCATCGTCTGGAGACGGGGTCGGAGAACGATGAGGTGGGGGTGGAGAGGGCGGAGGGGGTGGCGGTGGGGAAGGAGGAGGAGGTGGAGGGGGAGGGGAAGGTATTCTGAACGGAGAGGTAGCAGAGTCCTTCCTCGGTGGAGGCGGAGGCGGAGCAGGCTTCTCCAAATGTCTCTTTTTGGTAGAGAGTGTCAAATGTCCAGTTTTTGGATCCTTGGTGAGAGTTTTTTGCAATGGATCCGGTGTAAATAGCTCTGGTAAGGTTATTTGGTCCGTCGGTGCTGAAGACGTCAGGGCCGATGTCTTTTTAGGTTTTTCTGTGCCGGTTTGTTGCTTAGAACCCGGCTTGGGACCCTCCGGTCTCTTGGTCGGCGCCGAGATGGGCTTCGGCTTGGAAGTGTCGGTGCCAGTGGCCTTGTGTGGTTTGGTCGGTACCGAAGATGGCGTCGGTACCGAAGAGCTGGGTTTCGACCCCGAGGGCTTTGGTGCGGAGCTCGGTGTCGAGGTGGAGGCCGGTTTCTTTTTCGGTGCCAAAGTGTATTTCTCGGCACCGCTGATAGGCTGGCTCGAGCCCGAGCCGCCGGAAGGCTTACTTGGCTTCTTCACCGGGCCCGAAAGTGGGGTGTGTGAAGCAGTGTCTCTGGTCTTGCTTAGGCCCAGAGGCGAAGGCGTGACCGAAGCCTTTTTGGGTGTCGGCACGGGTCTGCGCCGGAGTGATGTCTTCCACATCGGACTCGTCGGCCTCGGAAGCGCTGACGAGGTCCTCTTCGGTGCAATGATGTTTCAGATCGTCTATGTCGTCTCCGAAGGTGTCGACTGGAATGGACGTCGAGGAGTGTGCCATGTTCCTTCTGGCTCTTCGGTCACGAATAGTCTTTTTGGATCGGAAAGACTTACAGGCCGGACAGTCTCGAGCCTCGTGTTCAGGGGAGAGGCAGAGGTTGCATACCTCATGAAGATCGGTGTGGGGAAATTTGGACCCACATCGAGGGCACTTTTTAAATGGAGTTCTTTCCATGAGCCGGGACCGGAGCTTGGGTAGGCCCGAAGGCCGCCGTCGACGACTGGAACCGAAGGTTTGTGCCGATGAGAAGGCGCGTTGATTGAAGAGATCGTGATCGAAACAATACCGCGAATTGGGGTGAGGATTGCGCGTCGATCGTCGAACTGGAAGCTGTTCGGAACCGGAGCGCAAAGATTACATCCGAGCCCGATGGCGGAAAAAAACAATCTGAGGATGGAGCCGAAGCCCATGCGCAATACGATCCAAAGGAGGAGTCACCGACCTCGTGACTTCCAAAGACTTTCCAAGAGGAAAAACAAACTGCAAACATCCGGGCCCAACACCAGATGGCGATCTATGCAAAAGTGTGTAATCTGCAGCTCATATGCCTCGAACAATATGATATCTATGCAGTAAGCATTTATTCGTAGTGTGGGTGCTGCAGATTTATATGCTTATGCAAAACCATAAAGAGATCAAGCAATTTCCAAGCTGGTTCTTGCAAGATGGATTGTAAGATGCATTCAAACATGTTATGTTAAGGTGAAGTGAGTGCTCTCAATACTTTCCAGAGCACACATTACACATAAGAAGGGATCTACCATGGCATTCTTGAGTAACACCCTTCTGCTAACGTATGTTAGGCAGCAACGTGGTCAACACCGCAGAAGCTCACAAAACATTACTGTGTGGACATATTCGCATACCAAGCTGTGCCGGACAAACCAGTTTTAAGAACATTAGTCCAAACACCATCCTCATCCAATGCAGGAAGAATACTACTTTATAGTCTTTGCAAAGCATGTGTAACTACAGCCACACATACTACGAACGGAATACGTGACTTTCCTTGTAAATATGTATAGTGTGTAGTGATACAGATTCACATGCACCCTCTCACCTCTCCACAAGTGAGCAATGCTAACAATGTTTTCACCACTGAACTATCTAGAATGGACAGGACATATATAGGGGCGGCAATCTGAGGGATAGCCCCGGGCGCCACAAGCTCTAGCTATGCCGCTGAGGCCAACCCTTCCATCAAAGCTCATCTTAAGGTATTTCCCTTAACAAGGTGTTCTACAACAATACTGAGTGCAGAAGATCAACTATCACTGCATGGTAAAGTATTTATAGGTAAGTATAGATGTACTATGGTTTAAATAGTAGGTATATTGATCACATCAAGGGAAGTAAAACTGTAAACCTATACATATCTATACTTACTTATTTTACCTGATCATAATGAGTGCTCACTTCAGGTCTGGAATGGCTCGCCGAGGGGTGACCCAACCATGCAGGGGCGGCTCCTCAGTAATGGCGGAGGAGCGTCGACCCACTGAGTCAGTCAGAGAAAAAATAAAATGATAATAAAACAATTTTATCATTTTTTTCCACTAACTGACTGAGCCAGGGAGTCTTGGGTCAGGCAGAGCAGGGCCATGGGAGGGAGGAGTGGTAGGTGCACCGTAAAGTGTGCTTGTTGGTTTGGCGTGCCATCTTAGGCCGGCCAAACCTTCATGCGTACTTAGGTTTCTCAAACCCAGCTGTGTTGCACAGCAGGGTAGGTGAAACAGCACAGACTGCCAGGCACTGTCTGAGTAGCAAACCAGGCTGCTCAGACCAATCCTGGCGCTGCTCTCATGCTAGTTATAGCATGAGAGCAGCGCCAGGATTGGGTGGAGAGCCTGTGCTCGTGTGCCAGGGACTGCTGGGACACCATCAGGAGAGAAGAGAAGTACCAATGCGTCCGGCAGTGTCGGCATCAGGACATGTTTTTTTATAAATTAGTATTTCCCTAATCCCCCGTCCCCACACCCTCCCCACTTGAGTTTTGCGGCAGCCGCCACTGCAAACATGCACTGACACTTACTCTCTAGGCTCACAGTATCATTTCACCTTGATAGCTTACTGTTGTATGACAATCAAGGACAAATGACTGCATATACACCCCTTTACCCTCCCAGACTCATCCGACCAGGACAGCTATCCTCTTGTTGTTCTATAGAGCACTTACAATTCGGGGTTAGGAGCTGTCATTCTGCAAGATTTTTCATCGCTGGGAGATGCAAGTCTCCCACTTTCGGTCATGAATAAAAAGCACTAAAACAGGAAATCAAAATGCGCTCGCACATGTTGACGCAGCGTTGTTTCAGGAAAGACTATGGAACCCACCTGTTTTTCTCCACCAGAACCAGAACATCGTTGTCTCCCTTGATGGCTGTGGAAGGAAAACAGATTAAGTTTAAACATATGCTCATCAACAAAGCTGAGTCTACTGACCATGGTTTGATTCCATAGTTTTATTAGATGCATACATCAGTGTTAGCACATAATAAAGTACTCTAGCTTCTCCCATCCATTAAACAGACATTGGCAAAGCCAACAAGTGTCGCCTTTGAGTCTTGTTGGCTTTACCAATGCTTTTTAGCGATCTGTACAGCATCCCTGATGCTGTGCAGCATATCTAAAGAATAAACAAACAAAAAAAGTTGATGCAACCCATCTGCCAGCCTCATTCTGTACCCACCTACTGAAGGGAGAGGACACTTTTTTTTTGTTTTTGTTTACCGATCTGAGTTGATTCAGTAAATAAAAAAACAAAATTAAAAATAAATAAGCGCAAAAGCGTTTTTTTCTTCTTTTTTTTATGCGTGGTTGAGAGAGCAACACAGAGGGCCGGTGGGTAAGGAAGCAATACAGGGGGCACAGTAATACAGAACAGAAGCAACACAGAGGGAAGACGGAAACAACACGGAGAGCACGGGTGAGGGACGCAGGGAGGAAGCAACACGGATGCAAAAGAGGAGATTGGAGCTCGAGAGGGAAAAGAGAAGCACATGTGCTAGAGAGAAGAATGCGAAGCTGATGAAAGAAGCACATTCATGAGAAAGCGAAGTAGCGGGAGACGCATATGACTAGCCACACGAAATGGTGCAGAGGAGGGAAGCGTAGGAAATGAGGGCGAAAGCTGGAAACCACATGCACTCTTGTGGAGTGCTTAAACAAAAAGAAAAAAATAGTGCTTCAAAAGAGAGCAGTGCAAGGACACAAGTAATGAGTCCATGTTCCAGGGAAGGGATAAACACAAGAGGAAGGAAAGCCCACACAAGCGGACAAATAAAAAGCAAGCAAGAGAGTGACAATAAAGCCAACCAACGGTAAGCAGTAGGAGGACTCTAAGCTGACAACAGGGCTCTTCACCAACAGGTAGCTCGCACTGTCGGTAGGCGAGACATAAAAATATATGACAGGGCACTTCTCAAAGCCATGTGTGTCTCAAATCTCGGTATTCTACCGACTGCTAATTATTTGGGGTCTTATTAAAGGGCAGAACCCTAAATGCATCTGCTCTAAAAGGCTAGATGATGTGGGAGAATGGTGAAATTCAGTTCTCACATTTTCTCCCATGTATTCCAAGAGATGGCTTTTGTAATTCTGTTAGAGTTTAATGAATACAAGGTCTTGTCACACTGTAAAGCCACTTTGTGTCCATCTGAAATAGAAAGTCAACAATCCTTCCATTCTTGGTAACTCGTCACCTTTATTGTACTTCGTCACAAGACTAGTGTCTTCTACATCTACATCATGCCTTTGTCCTTGACCCTATGCAAACACCACCCCCCCCCCCACTCATGCAAATTGTCTAAACTCCCAACTGCATCATTTATTTCCCAAAGCGTTTTCAAAAATTATGTTTTTCCATGATCTCTCGGCCAGATTGCATCACAGTTCGGCAACTTGCCCCTCGTTCCAAGGCTTTTCCATTCAAACAAATCACTAATGATGTATAAACTTTTATGATATCTGAAAATATCATATGCACCACTCTGTCCAAAAGTGATGGGGGAACAGTACAATCCCGGAATTGCACAAGCTCACATTTTTAGCATTTTGAACTTTCCTTGATCAGTGAGATCATGTTCTCACCATCCCTGAAGTCATCATGACTTTTTTTGCTGGCAGTCATTCCCTGCTCCTCCCTTTTTGGAGTGGAACTGAATTCACTTATCTCCATTCCTTTGTAAACTGTCTTGTTTTTTCAGCCCATTGTTTCAATCAAACAAAAGCCTTGGTGGACTCCAAAAGCATTCTTCTCTCTATAAGTGGCAGAGTGTGGCTCTCATCCTGTTTACTGCAGCACAGAATCTGGGATGAACCATGGTGTTCTCTGATAAATGAGATGGAGCCAATGACCTTTTAGGAATAGAAGTATGGAAGGAATGTTCATGACCTCTGTGCAGAGCTGGTACATACACACAGAATGCATAAGGTGTTCCATAGGTCAAAGAGCAGTTGCACTGGCCTTACGATGCATGGAAATGTGATCTGTGCTCAAGTACTCCATGAACACCAAGTGAAGCGTTGGCAGTAACAAAACAACAGTATGTAGCAGCACAGAGCTGTCTGTGGTTGATGGGTAAAAGGAATGCAGGCCATACCTGGTTCACCTTAAGGGACTGAGGTGGCACTCGAGAAATGCGTGAACCTCGAAAATCTCAAACGGGGCCACTGTGGAACTAACAGGTGAAATTTTAGTTTGGAAATTTATTTATAAACTATATAGCACAACAAATACTGATATCCAATAAACAGTTAGATGCAACCTGGCCACATGCAAATTATTAATTTGAATTATATTCTCTGAAGTTGTAAGGAGACTTTCCTTAAGGCTTAAATATTACGTTCCATGGATGGTCTGAGCACCACCATCATGGTTTACATCTACTGAATAACGGGATTTGTCCTTAGTTGGCCCTTGCCACTTTACGGGCATTGGTGTAACCAGGTTTTGGACTCCAATAGAACATTGCAAGATTGATGAGGGTCACTTCACCTGTCCCCTTGTCCTGAGGAAGATCCGCATGGCAGCGGTATTAAAGTCCCTCGGTTGCCGATAAGCCAGGTCGAAACGTCAACGCTATCCCCCACCGCACCGGGACCAATTTCCCCTTCCCCATTACCCCTGTTTACAGCCTTATGGAAACTCTCCTTACAACTTTAGAAAATATCATTCAAATGAATAATTTGCATGTGGCCATGTTGCATCTAACTGTTTATTGGATATCAGTTCTGTACAGTCTTGTAAATATATGCCCTTTACTTTTCTACACACTTTAAGCTCTCTTGACTCCTTTATATACATTTGAGAACTCTTTCTTACACGTTCCCTAGAACATTCTCCTACCTTCTTGACCCTCTAGTGATTGTTCCTTTAAATGACTAAATAAATATATTGTAATAATACCTAGTGGTTTTTCTGCACATTCGTTTGTTTTAATTATTTTCACTATTTACAGACGTTTGTGAGCTGATTAATGTAAGCTAAATTGATAATTCTGCTAATCTAACTCTTCCTTGAATAACTATTACAGGACCATTGTTTCTTTATAATATTAAAATAGTCCAGCCTAGGTAAAATATGGGCCTAAAATCTAGGTTCTGACTTTCTAAAAGACAGAAAAGGGAAACTTTTCTTCAACAGTCTGAGATAAAACACACATTGATATTACATGGGTTATTTGTTTATGAGAGGCAAGTTTATCATCCAGGTAACCTCCAGATCCTCAACTACTGTTTTGGGGGTTGGGGTGGATCTAAGGCTACCACTTGTCTGACCAAACTTCTTTATCCGGGCCAAAGATCATTACATCAGTTTTCCGAGTTGAGCTTCAATGCATTCTCTTTCACCCATGTGTCTGTTTCGAGCATACAAGTTTTAAATGTTGTGCAGTTCTTATTCAGGTCATCATTCAGTGGAATAATCAAATGGGTGCCATCCACATACATCATTAAATGGTACCTGTGACATCTAAGCAGTTTAGCTAAAGACAATGCATAAGTATTAAAGAACGTGGGGCTCAGAGACAAACCCTACGGTACTCCAGAACTCACAGGAAATTCTCAACACAGTGACAAGCTCATTTTTACTTTCTGATGGTGTCCACTACAACACGGGGCTATCTCCATCTTGTTAGGAGGACAAACTGGGAGGTTGTCTCAAAGATGGCTGATAGATTCAAGAGGATAAGAGCATCTCATCCACCCGCATCTAAAGTCCACCATAAGTCATCCACTACCTCAACCAAAACTGATTCTGTACTGTGATTCGGTCTGAGTACCGATTGTGCATGGTCAGGTATCGCTTGAGAGTCTTAGATTTCTGTAAGGCTGATATTGACAAATTTTCCCAGCATTTTTACAGGCATCAGTAACAGTGGGACAGGGCAGAAACTAGCTATAATCGCAGGATCCACCTTAATTTTCTTCAAAATAGGAGTGACTATGGCCAATTTCCAGCTGCACTAAGCTACAGCTGTCAGCAGGGCTACGCTGCACAAACTACCCAAAGCTGGTCCCGCTTTATCAGTAGCCAGATGTAAAAACTTGTCAGCACGTGGTTCCAAAGGAGAACCCGATTCAACCATCAGCAAAGGCACCCTTGCTTTCTTTATCGAAAGTTCTCACAAAACCTCTTGAAAAAACTCCAGAGTAATCACGTCTGTCAGTTCATCACCAAATTCTGCGCAGATTATGTTGATTTTATCAGAAAAAGGACAGCAAGTTTACTGCTGATTTCATGCGAATCAGTAACATCCAAGGAATACCACTAAGATTAGCGAAAGAATGTACAAATTCTGAATATTTCTTTAGGTATGATGTTTGCATTTAAGACCAAATGGGAAAAAGTAACACTTCTTTAGCTGATCTAGTCTGTTTTCTATATTCTTTATGGGCCGTCTCATAAATCCCTCTGTCTTTATCTGTATAATTCTTTCATCATAGCCTTTCAAGCCTTTTCCAACATTACTTTAAATGTAAACGTTTCTCTGAAAACAGGGTTAAAACTTTTTTGCTTCGTTGTAATTTGGGTCATCTTGTAGGGGAAATTAGAACTAGGACTGATCTGATCCAGCTGGCAAAGGCCAAACCGGTCTCCTCAAAGTCATCCCCTTCAAAGTGAAGAGCTGAGCCAGTCTCCTAATGTCTTCGATTTATTTTTTGGGTGCATTAGTACTGTGCTCCCATAGGCCCATCCGGGATACCACTCGGTGACAACCAGAACAGAGATGGCCATATCTCTGCTACAGGGTAACAGTAAGAAATGATGCCCTTCACAAAGTGTACAACTGATCCAAATGGGCAATGGCAAAGATGCAGCCACCTACAGATGTGTATAACAGACCTCTTTTACACATTGACACACACACAACAAAGGTACTCCTAATCCAGGTGTTATAAACCATGGGACACCATTCGTGACATGGCTCGTGTGACAAAGGAAAGTTGCAATTAAGCACCAGACGCAGAAGAAGTGCACAACCTACATACCTAAGCCCAACTAACCTCAAACTGCATGGCTACCTGCAAATTAATTACTTAAATCATTCTGTGCTGCTAACCTTAATGTGATGATACATTTAGCAATATCTCTGAAGTGTCAGTCAAACAAAATAGATAATATTATCATCTTGCTTCTCACAGCCCTTTAAGAGCGCTGCATCGACAGGCTTGCGAAACTGATTAGAAAGCATACAAACAACAACTGTGGCCACATACATAGTTCATGGAGCTTCTTCAGGTGAACAGCCTCTTCCATGTCACTCTCTTCCATGCAGGCATAGAGGGTTGACTGGACCAAGGCAAACCAACCCACGCTGGTGCTCGCCAGGCCCAGGCCGCCGGTGTACTGCAGTCGCCCAATGCGCTCAAAGTCGTGGTTTACCAGACGCTCCGCCCGGGAGGATATGAACGACTAAAGGGGAGAGGATGGGAACATGTCAGTCACAAAGCCACAGGTGCCATCATTAAGAACATCCCCCAAAGACCCGAAGAGTTCTCATCACGTCACTCACTAGTGATCTTCTCTGGGGTAAAGCTTTTCAGGACTCCTAGAAAATTTACATTTCGTTGTTCGAGTGCTCCTCATCTCTTAGAAACAAGGTCATATTTAGGCAAATTTTTGCATTCTGATGTCCTAAGTCAGATGCCTTCTATTGCCTTGTGCAGCGGAAACCCTGCTAGGGAAGCCAACCGTGCTGCTGAGAAATACTGCTAAAGAGATAGCTACTGATAAACACATTGACAAGTTAATGTGACAGTACCTGTCTGCTGAAGTGGATCATGCATGAGACGCTCTGATCCTCAGTTCTGTGTGCAGCCCCTCGTTCTTAAAGGCCACTTGGAAAAGTTGTATCCAAAGTACACAATGACTCAGGCTCTCCTAAGATAAAAACCCAGCACTGCTGGGAAAGTAGCTTAGGAACCAGTGCAGGACTGACCTTTCCCAAAACATGGACTTTGGCTCCCTCTGCAGGTTATATTTAATAAACATGTTGGATATGTTGTGTAAATCACTGAATTACACTTATTAAACAAACATAAATACTCGCATGTAAAACTGAAACACAAAGGAAAGTGAACTGAGAGATAAAAAAAAGGGCAGGGTGAGTGTTGAAGCCAAAGAGAACAACACGTCATCAGCCTCCTAATGGCTGCATCTTGCAGCCATCTCTTGGAACTGTTGCCACAGCTTAGGTTGGTGGTTGAAATAGTTTTTTGGAATGTTTCTCCATCCTTTCGGTCTTCTGACCCCTTGAGTAGCTGAACATATCTGTATCGTGTCCTACTTATGTGCATGAGTAATGACTGCTCCAATCATGATCCTAGCCATACGTCACCGTACTCTACAGCGAATGACATTCAAGACTGCTGTCTCTAAGATGTTGACAAATGCCAGTATGTTCGAACTGACATTCTAACCACTGCTCACAGACCAGAATTGCTCTGAACAGCCTTTGTCAACTGTTTCTTAGATCTCAAACTCAAACAACCACTATTCTTTGTTTTAACAGAGGCAATGCAGTCAGACCTAACTATTCTGAGCCTCACTTCTGTTATCCTGATCACATGTTCCTAAAGCTTTCACAGAATGCAAACCAGAGGTCCCTGAGAATTTCCCAAGTAGCAAGCAAGCAAGCAATGTTTTTATGTGCTGCCTTTTTATCCAATGAACTATTTTCTCTGATAACAGATTATTTTCTTATGTCGGCTGGGTCGTATTTCGTTCTGCTTTTCCTGGATCCACATTTGGTGCTGAATTTTGAGTGCCTATGGTTACTTGGCCTTACGATTTCCGTCTCCCCGCAGGTTCTGCCTTACAGCACTTTCTTTCCGTGATATCTTCCAATGCGGTCCAGACCTCATTCAGTTGGTGCCTGAAATTACTTTGTGTGTTTTTCTACTGGATCTGTCGATTAAACTATTTGGCCATTATGCCAATGCCCGTTTTATACTCCAAAGGCATTTGAGTTGGTAAAATTACACGTGGGCCAGAGTGGCTTGCTTTCTCCCAATAAGCTGAGATCCACTTTCCTTTGGTAAAGTGTGCCTCCTGGTATATGCTGTGCCACTTGTCTTGTGCTAATGTAAAGTGCCACTAGTTCTAAAGCACAGGACTTACCTTACATACTCATCCAAGCTGCATGGCACCTGTTATATTAACCCTCAGCACTGCAGGACTCTAGGCACTTGCTTACCACTGTAACTGACAGAGGCTCTCAATGCACACACTTAGAACTGCAAAGCGATTTACAGACTCCTGTATCTCAGTCAGTTCTCACGCCTCTTCCATCCCTGTCCACGCCTCTTCCATCCCAGTTACTGCCTGCAAACCCGTATCGTGACTGCTCCGCCTATTCTGTTGCTCTCAGCAGTGTCATCCATCCATGCGGTCCTAAAGAGGTATTTTGGTATTATGTATTATTACATATCACTAATGAATACCAAGTGAATTCTGTATATTCCCAGTGAATGAATGTATGTGTGTATGTATGTGTGTGTGTGTGTGTGTATATGTATATATATATATACACATACATTTATATACATATATTTATATATGTACATATATATATATATACACACACATATATATATATAAACTCCACTCATGCCTCGGTGAACCCACCACCTCCAGAACGAAGGGCGCGTCGGCGTTACGGACCTCCGAGACTCGGTCCAAGTATGCCACAAAATCCCAAAAAAGGAGAGTCGACGCCGTGTCGTTCAGTTAATCCGCTTTAATGTCAGCTATTGATGTAAACAGCTGACATTAAAGCGGATTAACTGAACGACACGGCGTCGACTCTCCTTTTTTGGGATTTTGATATATATATATATATATATATATATCCAAGACCACGGACGTGGTCGAAACGCGTCATCTTTTCTGCCAGGAGTAAATCATACCTGCGGAATCAGCTTGTGGGTTCGCCTGGAATTCTTTGTAGGAATATATATATATAACTACATTCAATCACTCACTCCCATTACCAGCAAATATTCATGACAAGGGTAATACGGACGGAAGTAAAAATGTCAGTTCGGCGAAAGAAAAATTTTAAATACTTGAGAAAAAGATGCGCAGTGAACAAAGCAAGTGGTGGGAGTCGCGGTCATTACAGAGATATATCGACATCAATAGAATCCCAAGGGGGTTAAGAATTCTCACGCCCCCAAGTGAGAACCCTAACCCAGAGTTAATACGAGAATGGGCAGAAAGTAATCTTGAATCATCCCGGAGGTTAGTGCTAATACTAATTAAATATGCAGACATTGATCGGGCTCCACTTTTGAAAGAGTTTGATGAAATTAATGAAGAATTAGATATATATGACGAAACAGAAGAAAAGCAAAATTGAGAAGTGATATGATACTCTGACTGAAAAAAGAAGAAGAAAAAATCAAAGAGAGAAAAACATATAAATTCTAAAGAGATCGTAATGATTATGAGTTAGGGCAGATATTTACTTTTGCCCAAAAATACGACGCATTGCGAGTTTCAAAATATAAAACGACTGAGAATGTGAAAATAGCCAATAAATCCAAAGCTGCAACAATAGACACCTCTCAGTCAGATATCAGTTCGGCTGGAGGTAGTAAATCAGAATCAGAAATGAGGACTCCAGGGGCAAACAGGCAACAACTCAAACCATCGGCAGGCGCAGAAATTAATTTATTATGCCACGAAAGGAGGCAAACCCTCCGCCCCAGACCACAGAGAGGAAACAGCGAGGTTACGCCAACTACAAGCGGAGGCAGAGGCACTAAGCAAGTAGGCGGCGCTCCAAACTACAACAAAAAGAGAGGAAGGGGACAATGGCAGAACAAACAGGAATGACGAACACTGCGGAGAAAACTATCGTTAATTTATCAAATATCGAATTAACTAAAAAGAAGGAAAATATTCTCTGTCTAGGCCTATCATTCCCACTTGGTACAAATTTTGATTATGCAGCAACTAGGCTTGATATATACAAATCAGTCAGAAAACTGAAACAGAAAAAATGTCACGTGCTAAACAAAAGTCAAATGAAGCTTATAGAATCAGTTGTGGGTACCAATTTAACACAATCGGATGTACCTTTGCTCATGGAAATGGAGGAGCTGTGTGAAACTGACGGCACTGGATATGTGGACCAAATGGCCAACAACAGAAATGAAGACAATCTCAATGTGGTGGACTTATGCAAAAAAGTGACAATTCAACCAACACCATTTAAACCACTGAGTCCATAAAACAAAAGATGGACATGCTATATTGATCTGCACATCATCAAATGTACATGTATCGTAGAAGTTGGCTTATAACAAACAAACTAGTAATGGGTGCTGATACAGTGCTCAATACTTATCCATCACCAGTATTATAATTTGCTTTGTGACTACAGTGTAGTCCAAACCATTGAATTGATCCAATAACCACTAACCATTTAAACCACTGTCCACCTTCAATCCAATCACACCCCGTGATTCAATTGATATCTTTCACGAGACACTTACGGCACAAATAAAAAAAACTTAATAAAGAAACTCAAATGCAACGTTGGAAGTATAACGAACAAAATCGTCAATTCGATGCCTTAATCAAAAGACTGAAAGACAACAAGAGTATAGTCATACGCAGCAGCGATAAAGGTGGAAATATTGTCCTTGTGGCATTTACGCAACTAAATGATAGAGAATGTTACATATGAAACACTGCATCGAATTTGAAAGAAGTATACAAGGAATACCACAAAAAAATTGTTAACCTGGAAAAGTAAGGGACTATTCACAATGGATGAACACAAGTATTTGAAAAAAGATAACCCAGTAACACCATCAATTTATTTCATACCGAAAATACATAAAGACCCCAATAAACCACCAGGCAGGCCAATAATATCGGCCAGGGAGGGTCTATTGGAGCACACATCAAAATACATTGATTTTTTTCTTCAAGACTATGCAAAATCACTCCCGTCATATGTACGTGACACCAGTGATTTTTTTATGGAAGATTAAAGATGTGATTTGCACGAGGGTTACTGGATCATGGTGCTGGATGTAACATCAATTTACACCAGCATCAGACATTGTGATGGAGTAAATGCGGTGCAACATTATCTGTCCAAAATACCATTACAATATAGAGAACATAGTGAAATGCTGATTGAAATGTTGGATTTTTGTCTGAGGAATAACAATTTCATGTTTAACAACTTAATATATCAGCAAAACAGAGGTGTGGCAATGGGGTCCAGCTTTTCTCCCAGCTATGCCGGTCTGCACATGGGCTGCTGGGAGGAGTTGGTCCTCAAGCAAAAACATGAACAGATATTCAGAGAGAATGTAATAGTATGGCTACGCTATATTGACGATTTATTTGTATTATGGAAGGGAACAAAAGAACATGCTGAGGACTTTGTGAAGCAAATCAATGAGAATGGTATTAACCTACACTTCACTGTCATAATGAGTCAATCGTCTGTCAATTTTTTAGATACACAGGTCTATGTAAAGGAGAATAAAATAGAAACTAGACTCTATAGGAAGGAAACCTCAGACAACTCTACCCTACACGTAAGCAGCGCACACCCAAAACATCTCATAAACAGTTTTCCTTACGGCGAGATGCTGCGCCTCAGACGTATCTGTAGTAATGAGCAAGATCTGAGGAAGGCACGGGAAAGCAGCAAATTGAGATTCCGTGAGAGGGGATACTCTGAAAAAGTAATAAGTAAAGCTATTACTAAATCTATGGTGCATAGTAGGGAAGAACATATCAAAGAAAAACAACTGGAACCACAAAAAGAATTGGGGAATGAGAGGACAGAAAAATCCGACCAATTTAGAGTCATTATGAGATACAGTCGGCAACAAAACAGTCTTCATAAAATTATCAACAAAAATTGGCCCTTGGTCTTGAATGACTCGGTGATAGGACCCACGTTACCACGGAGGGTGTCCATCACCTACAGTAGAGCACCATCCATGAGGGACTCACTTGTAAACACTAGCCCCGAAACATTAGAAAACACGAGCTGGCTATTAACCAACAAAGGGTTATTTAAATGAAAAATATGCAAGGCTTGTCAGCACGGGGTGAATACTAAAACATATAGAACCCCATTTAGCAACAAAGAATATAAGATCCAGAAACTCCTTGCTTGTAAGACGGATTTGCGATATACGTACTGGAGTGCCCGTGTGGCCTCCAGTACGTGGGGAGTACAAAGTTGCAAGTACACAGGCGCATACTACAACATCTACGTGATATCACTAACCAGGATGATACTTATCCAGTAAAACGTCATTTTAGGGAGGAACATGATTCTGATAACGGAGGATTGAAATATTTTGTTGTGGATGCAATAAAAACAAGTAGACGAGGGGGTGATCGGGAATCCAAACTAAGAAAGTTAGAAACTAGATACATTATACAACTTGATTCCAAAAACCCCGGTGGACTAAATGCCACAGAAAATTTACACACTTGCTTAGGATGAGCTATTTGGCAACCTTGAAAAACCCATATATAATACACAGTGCCTTCTATGATTTTAGTGAATGAGAATCTATGAAATAACATGTTTTAAGCAAATATACCCTATTTTAGATAATATTGTAATTCATTTTAGATCAGTTACAACAAAATATTTATGTGCAATTTTACAGAAAAATGAATATATTTTCATATTTATTTATATATATTTATATAAAAATAAGTCTTATGTACCAATTTTAAGATCTATTTTGATAGGAGTATCTATTTACTTTAAACATGTTAACTTTAAGTGAAGCAGGATTTTGCACTAGAAGCAATACTTGATGCCTACACTAAATTCATATCGATAGAAGCATATGTTGATGTGAAACCAATGTGTATTCTTTGATGGGATCCAATGATATAGAATCTCGAAGAGTGGGTAAATAACCGTAAGAAAAATGACAGAACCAGAATGACCCACCGGTATACACGTAGTTTAAAATTCACTGAACTGAATAGGGAATTTTAACAGATCAACACATACAGACAAATTCATTACACACATCACCAATATTTTATGCACATAAAACAACAATAGACATTGATAGTTTTGACAATAGACTTACAAGACGCACATCCATTCACCATATAGATAATGTGGATTTAACTACGATATAAAAAGTCTATTAGACACATAAATCAACATGCAGCATAGTTCAATATTGAGTGGGTTTGAGACTGTGCGGCAAAAAACTGAGTTAAGTATCTGGCACGTATAGGCAGGAAGTATATCATGCTGATTAACTTGTAAAAGTTTTTAACATTTTTATATGAAATTTTTTATATAAATTTAATGTGCCTATCAGCAGGAATGAGTGTAGAAAATTGCCATGCATTAATCAGTGAAATAAGCTTTAAGAAAGAATTTTGCGATATACTTGACTATTTTCTCTATGTCTATTGATGCACTACTCACGTGAAATCTATTAGCATGCACTTGTCACTTTAAAACCGGTTCCAAAATGTTAGTACAATGTCATGTGATCAAGGCTCAGTCGAGCCGAAACGTTATGGCGACGTTGCAATAAAGTAATTAATTGAGCACCAAATCGATGGTACGTGTTGCAGGTGGAAATTCAAAAGAAACGCGGAGTGAAGTAATATATATATATATATATATATATATATTTCGTAAGTAGCTTCACACCGCCACATCAGAAACACATAGCAGAGGCAGCAAGACAACACTTTATTCTTTTTTCAGTGGTCATCCAACGAATGATGCCACAACACATCTGAAACGCAAGTAGTCGTGATCAAACAAACAAACGTTCTAGAACGCCTGTCCTTGGTGATGGCTAGAGATGCAGGACTGGGTCAAGAGAACTGCTCGTCTGCCCTTCACTTCATGACCCCTTTCAGCAGGCCCATGCAAAGCAATGTCCACGGTGAATCAAAGACAGAACACTTCAAGATTCAAGCAGACATGAGATCACTTCATGCACATTTCTCACAAAGGTTACATAGATGGAAACCCCTTAGCTACAGTTCAAGAAAAGGCGATCGGTCTTAGACAGAAGACCAAATTGATAGTCAAATTTAAGGTTTCTAAGTGCAACACTGGGTTTGATTCCTAACAAAACATATGTTTTGCCCTTTCCTTGTGACTCTATCTGGCTCCTGTCAATACATTGTCATGAGGCATACCTGAGACACGAAGAGAGTTTTCATTAACTGAGCAAATTTTTTCCAAGTGGAACCTTCCCAATTCTGTTCCAACACCTGCTCTGCTGAAAACCCTTCCTGTATGAAGCAGTCTGGAAGCTTTGGAAACAAGTACATCAAGGAGAAGGCAAGGAAACTTACTTTGCATTCCACACCTGATCGCGCCAAAGTTACGATCTCGACTACTGGAAGACGCTGCATGAACCTATTGATTTTGGAACATATATTCTTTAAACTGACTGGCAGCTCAGTTGAAGGGGATGTGTCCTCGGCCGGATCTCAGCTAACCACGCCTGAAACGTTCCTGTCCAGGGCCGCACTGGGAACCAAAACCGGCCCTGGCAAAGAGCTCGGCGGCACCAATCGGTTTTCGGCCGATTTTGTTACAGACACCGTGTAATAAACCTTACAAAATGGCTATAAGAAAGACTGCAAGCCGGGCATGCCACACTTTGGAGCAAGAAGGAAAGGCATTGGTGCTACAGCTGAAACCAAGGACCAATCAAAGCAGCCAGAACTGAAGTTTAATGAAAAGAAACACCCTGACAAAGAGCAGAGTCTTGCAGAAGAAATATGACAGTCTTTTGCACAGTAAAGATGCTGTGCGAGCAAAGTGCGCAAAGTTAGGTGGACCTGCGGCCCCAAAGGCACAGAAAGCACGCGCTGGGAGACCCTTGGTCCAACCTGTACAGCCTTTTCACTTCTTCCCACTGTGCGACATTCCACGACTATTGTGCGGCCTTGAGAGTCACTGCTCTTTAACTCCAAACAAACCCACGAAGACACCGGAAAAAGATCATTAACTCCACCGCGAAACATGTCCTACCCAAACTGAAACAACCCTGACTGAAACGGGGCCTGGAACACTCGAATGCGGTAAAGGGCTCACACCTCAGAAGATGGTTAGAGGTCAATTGAAACTCCACGGAAAATTAATAAAGGATTAATTTATTTAGGATCCTATGTTTGTACTTTATTTGGAAAAAATAACTCATTAATATTATTATATTGTTCTTAACCAGGAGATGGCAGTGTTGCTTAATGTATCCCCCTGTACTTCATGTTATTTTCTCTTGCACTTCTACTTTGGAGCACAGCTGATATATCTCCCTCCGCCCCCTTTTAGTTCATTATTTATTCTCCTTCTTCTATAGATGTATCTGTGGGGAGGAGCCATGACCTACAAGAGGCGAGCCTTGAGTGAGTTACAACGCCCCAACATTAGGAAGAAAGAGCACACGAGACTGCCCTTCTGCAGGACTATTTTATTATTTGTACTTGCTTTTAATGAAAGCTGTTTAACTAAAACCAGGATGCAAGAGGTTAAATGTGTGTAGTAAGGTAAACTCACACTAATGAGACCATAAGACTATTATGAGTGCCGCTTCCCTGTGTAAGGTAATGGCTACATGCACCCTAAGGCACTAAACAGTGTTTTTCTCATGTCACTTTGCTGTACTGTGGTAATAAACTGGAATTTGACCTTTGCACTATAGTAAGTGTGTGAATGTGTTTATTGGTACAGTAGCTCTAAATGACATGTTATTGGGCCACATTTATTTTCACTGCCATGACTTACTCACTTCTCTGTGTGTCCCTACCCCCTTTTACTTATCTGTTTTCCCTGATGTTTGCGCTCCCGCCGATGTTCCTGCTTCCAGCCCACTTCGAAACCTTTAACTGGTACAAGGCCTCAGAATGCTGCTGCATGTCCATATCCTGCTCGTCATGTCCTAAAGGTGGAAATGGCTGTTTGTTTCCTCACTAATTTGGCGCTATTCTAGCTGCACTGCTGCTCTCTGACGACATCGGCACCTGGTTCACTTCATGAGTAAGCATTAGCAAATCCAGCAGGTCTGATTTTTGCTGACAGCCTTATGACTTTGTCAATGCTTGTTTTATCATAGTTTTTTGTAAATATTGCCGAGAGTGCTGTTGGGTTATCACAAATATAAAAAAATAGACTGGCAAAACAACACGACAACGGGTGAAGAGGGCTACCTGAAAGACCCTATGAGAAAGTATATTATATATGGAAAATGCTGCTTATCAGTATGCATCTGTTCTTGGCATGTAGAGCTGCAGATCCATACACTATGCATAGATCGCCATCTGGTGTTGGGCCCGGATGTTTGCACTTTGTTGTTGTCCTGTAAAGTCTTTGGAAGTCACGGGATAGGTGGCTTCTCCTTTGGACAATAGTGCGCATGGGCATCGACTCCATTGTCAGATTGTTTTTCCGCCAAGAAGGGAAATAATGGAGTTTTGTAAGAAACAGAAAGAGATGCCCATGTATGTTGTATCTAATTAAGATAATACTGGAACAGATAAAAGTAGCCTGGGAGGCGGGTGGGCGTGTGTGGATCTACAACTCTACATGCCAAGAACAGATGCATACTGGTTTAGCATTTTCCGTTCGAGGCATAAGAGCTGTAGATCACACACAATGCATAGATTGCATAGCAGTACTCCTCCTTAGCGGCGACCACCAGTGTCTGTTGCAGTAGTTTGAAATAGTGTTTTAAGTACAGCTTGGCCCACACTAGCTTGTTGTTTTGCCTGCATATCTACACAATAGTGTTTTGTGAATGTGTGCGGTGTAGACCATGTAGCTGCTTTGCAGATGTCATCTAGGGGAATGTTCCCTAAAAATGCCATTGAAGCCCCTATCCTTCGGGTAGAGTGGGATTTAGGAGGAATAGATAATGTTCGTTTTGCCTTGTGGTAGCAAATTGGTATACATTTGACGATCCACCTTGCAATGCCAGATTTTGATATGGGATTGCCTTTATGTGGCCGTGAGAAGGATTCAAAAAGTTGTTTTGTTTTACGAAAAGGTTTTGTTCTGTCTATATAGTAAAGGAGTGCTCTCTTTGCGTCCAGTGTATGAAGAGCCCTTTCTGCTACTTTTTGTGGTTGCGAGAAGAACACTGGCAACTCAACAGACTGGTTCAGATGGAAGTGAGAGATAATTTTAGGAAGGAATTTGGGATTTGTTCTGAGAACCACTTTGTTATGATGGAGTTGTAAAAATGGTTCTTGAATGGTTAGTGCCTGTAGCTCACTGACTCTTCTAAGAGATGTAATGGCCACAAGGAAGGCGACTTTCCATGTGAGGAATTGTAGTTCGTATTTATGCAGAGGTTCGAATGGAGGACCCATTAATCTTGTAAGGACGATGTTTAGATTCCACACTGGGGAAGGACGTACCCTAGGAGGAATTATTCTTATGAGGCCTTCCATGAATGCCTCAATGGCGGGCACCCTGAACAGTGACAGGTGCTGTCTATTTTGTAGGTAAGCTGCAATGGCAGCGAGATGTAACCTAATTGATGGGTATGCTATATTACATCTCTGAAGATGCAGTAGATAACATATGATATGCTGAGTGGACGCATCTAGAGGGTTGATGTTGTTATTGTTACAGTATATGACAAAGTTTTTCCACTTGGCTATGTAGCAGGTTCTAGTGATGGGGCGCCTAGCCTCCTTGATAACGTTCATGCAATCAGGGGGAAGATTGAGATAACCAAACTCTAGGACCTCTGGAGCCAGGTCACTAGGTTGATCTGTGTGTCTGATCTCTCCATGGTTCTGTGTGAAGAGCTGTGGGAAGAGGCGTAGTTTTTGGTGCGGGACTACTGATAGTTCCAGCAATCTTGTGTACCAGGGTTGTCTGGCCCACGTTGGAGCAACTAGGATCAGTGTGAGCGACTGTTGTTGCAGCTTGCGTACCACTAATGGAATGAGTGGAAGAGGCGGAAAAGCGTATGCAAATTTGCCTGACCAATTCATCCATATCGCATTGCCTTTGGAAAATTAGTGTGGATATCTGGCGGCGAAGTTTGGGCATTTTGTGTTGTAATGTGTGGTGAAGAGATCTATCTGTGGCTGCCCCCACATTTGGAAGAACAGTTGGAGAACTTGTGGGTGAAGTTCCCACTCGTGAATCTGTTGTGTCTGTCGACTTAACAGATCTGCCATGTGATTTTGAGTTCCTGGGAGATGTTGTGCTAAAAGGAAAATGTTCTGAGGAATGGCCCATCTCCATATGCCCTGTGCTAGTTGAGAGAGGTGGAGAGAGTGCGTCCCCCCGTTTTTGTGAGTAGTACATTGCTGTCATATTGTCAGTGCAGACTAAACAGCTTTGCCTGATATCTGTTTCTGGAATGATTTTAATGCCAGAAAGATTGCTAGTAACTCCAAATGATTGATGTGGAGTAGCCTTTGCTGAGGTGTCCATGTGCCCTGTATGGTGTGATGAAGTAGATGAGCTCCCCATCCGGTGAGCGATGTGTCTGCTGTTAGCACAATCTGTGGAACCGGCTCTATGAACGGTCGCCCTTTGGAAAGGTTTTGGGTGTTCCACCACTGCAGAGAGCGATGTGTGCAGCTATCCACCAACACCAGATTTATCAGCTGACCTTGAGCTTGGTTCCACTGACATGCTAAGCATCCCTGTAAGGGGCGCATCTGGAGTCTTGCATGAGGTACTATGAATATGCAGGAGGCCATCATCCCTATTAGTTGCATGAACACTCGAGCTGGAGGTGAGTGTTGCGGTTGGAATCTTGCTATAAGAGCTTGCATGCCTGCTATCCTGGGTGGACTGGGATATGCAAGGCTTTTTGAGGTGTCTATTGTTGCACCCAGATATTGTTGGATGTGGGATGGTTGGAGGTGAGACTTTGGGAAGTTTATGGTAAACCCCAAGTCGTGAAGTAGTTGTATTGTGGCGTGTGTGTGATTTACACACTGGATATGTAACTTGGCTTTTATGAGCCAGTCGTCTAAATATGGGAAGACGTGAATCTGTTGTCGTCTTAAGTGGACTGCTACCGCTGTCAGACATTTTGTGAAGACCCTGGGTGCCGTAGTGACTCTAAATGGGAGGACTTTGAACTGGTAATGCTGGCCGTCTACCACAAACCAAAGGTAGTTCCTGTGAGCAGGGTGAATGGGAATGTGGAAGTAGGCGTCCTTGAGATCTAATGTGGCAAGGAAGTCGCCTTGTTTGAGTAACAGGAGGACTTGCTGAAGAGTGACCATATGGAAATGGTTTGATTGTATGCAGAGGTTTAATGGTCTGAGGTCCAAGATGGGTCTCAGGGTTCCGTCCTTCTTTGGAATGAGGAAATACAGGGAGTAAACCCATGTGTTCTGGTGATGAAGGGGAACTGGTTCTATGGCATGTTTTTGTAGGAGGGAAAGTACCTCTTGTTTTAGAATTGTTAAGTGTTCTGCGGACATTGGACGCTGTCTCGGTGGAATATGCGGGGGAGTGGAAGTGAGCTCTAGGCAATAACCGGATTGGATGATTTGTCTCACCCACCTGTCTGTGGTAATGGTGTTCCAGACAGGTAGGAACTGTAGCAATCTTCCCCCGACCAGAGTAGAGTGGTTCGAGGGCAGTGGAGGGAAGTAATTGTTTGGGGGTGGAGGCGGTACGAGTGTTGGTAGTATTGCCTCTCCCCTTATTGTAATTGCCCCTGTAGCCTCCTCTGTAATAGCCTCTTGTAGATGAGGTCTGTGTTGGACTCTTGTATGAGGTGGAGGGGTTTTCTGTGGAAAAACCTCTAGAGGCGCCTCTATGAGAAGAGCGACGAAAATAACTTCTGGGAGCTTGCGATTGCCAGGCTCCCATTGATTTGGCAGTGTCTGTGTCCTTTTTCATCTTTTCTAAAGATGAATCTATGTTAGGTCCAAAAAGGTGTTCTTGGTCAAATGGTTGATTTAATATAGTGGTTTGGACTTCCGGCTTGAAGCCGGAAATGCGTAGCCATGCATGCCTGCGTAAAAGGACGCTGGTGTTAATAGCCCGGGATGCTGTGTCTGCAGCATCGAGAGCACAACGAATGGAGGTATTTGTAATGACCTTGCCTTCCTGGATGAGATCATTAGCTCGTGTCTTGTATTGGTCTGGAAGGTGTTGCAGTAGGGTCTCTAGCTCATTGTAGTGTGCCCTATCCTTTCTTGCGAGCAAAGCCTGTGTGTTGGCAATCCTCCACGTTAGCTGCTTGGGACACTGTTCTTTTCCCAGACGCGTCCAGCAGTTTTGATTCCTTATCAGGAGGAGAGGCGTCTCCTGTGGTTTGCGAATTGGCCCTTGTCCTGGCGTTGGAGACCACTACAGAATCTAAGGGTATTTGCCCTTTAATATAAACGGGGTCAGATGGGGTAGCTTTGTATTTCTTTTCTACCCTGGGGTTAATGACTTTGGCCCTTACAGAATCCCTGAATTTCTTTTTCGGTGCCAGGGATGGAGTTTCGGCACCGACGGCAGGCTGGCTCGATCCCGAGTGGCCTGAAGGCTTTTGTATTGGCTTCTGTGCCGAGCCCGAAGGCAAGGCATGAGACGTTTTGTCCCGGTGTGCACCTAGGCCCGAGGGCGAAGGTGTGACCGAAGCCTTTTTGGGAAGGGGGGGTGGGGAGGGGTCGACATCAGTACTTACGACCCGCTGCCCTGGAGTGATGTCTTCGACGCCGGAGTCGTCGGCGCTGTGTTGGATCTGCTCCTGCTCCGGTACATTGATGCCTTCCTGGAAGATGTCATCGGGAATGGATGTCGATGATCGAGCCATTGTTCTTCGAGCTCGACGGTCCCGGATCGTCTTCTTGGAGCGGAAAGAGGCACAAGCTGGACAATCTTTGGCCTCGTGCTCGGGTGAAAGGCAGAGGTTACACACCTCATGAAGATCTGCGTGTGGAAACTTGGATCCACATTTAGTACACTTTTTAAAGGGAGGCCTTTCCATGAGCCGAAGGCCCAATGGCGCAGGTAGACCCAAAGGACTGCGTCGACGACCGGAATCAAAGATTTGAAGGTCTGGTAGAGATGCGCATCGAAGGGAAACGCAATCGAAACGATACCGAAGAATGGGTGAGGATTTCACGTCGAAAAGATGATCGGTAACGACACCGAACGGGAGCGCGATGAACACATCCGAGCCCGATGGCGGAAAAAAACAATCTGACGATGGAGTCGATGCCCATGCGCACTATTGTCCAAAGGAGGAGCCACCTATCCCGTGACTTCCAAAGACTTTCCAGGACAACAACAAAGTGCAAACATCCGGGCCCAACACCAGATGGCGATCTATGCATAGTGTGTGATCTACAGCTCATATGCCTCAAACATATATCATTTTAGTAAAATCAAAAAGTCTTGGCGAATGCAGAACAAAAAGACACTTAAATAAATTACATTGAAAATAAAAGCTGAGGGAGTCCTACCTTGGCAATAGACTTTACCCACTCCCGTGCCGCAGCTGCATTATCCAAACCAAACAGGTACAGTCTCTCGGATTCGGTGTAGATTTCAAACGTGCTCTCGAATCTGTGATGGGAAGAAAGGAACAAAGCGAGGCACTGAGGCAAACTTACAAGAAACTGAACGTAAAAAACAATGAAATAAGTGTATGTCCTCCAGGACTGCACATGGATGCCAATGTCTGGACAGACAAGGTTCAGTTCTGGGAATGTTACACCAGCAGGTGATGACGTGGACTCTCAATTCTCTGCGGACACTGTCGCTTTCTAACTGAACTGTGATAGTTTTGTTAGGAACTGTAGCCACTGATGCCAAAGGGGCAGGGATAGAGTCAGTCAGACTCATCCCTAGCATTGGGATCACAGTAATGCTATTTTGCTGACTTATGGGAACTAAAAAAACAGAGACTTGACAAAGTCGTATTAGAGTTGTCAAAAGTGTACAAAAGCATAGCGCGCTTTTTTCATAATACAGAATACTAGTGACATCAAAAATCGACTGTAATTTGAAAACCAGACAGGTTTTTGTACACACATTTCAGTGCAATCTACTCCATGTTGTAAATCAATGAGCAACCACGTTACCGTAAAGAGGAACACGGCTGAAAGTCGAGCTCTTTTATAAAGTCCTAGAGCTCTGAGAGGACTTGGAATATCCTTATGAGGTACCTCTTATACTACATGGTCTCTATATTGCCCTTTGCCCATCTACACAATGTAGCAGCGGATGTGTAGCATAAAGGCATAATTGGTACTAGCAAAAAACATTTTGCAGTTTGACATTTACCACAAAAAATATATTTTAAGCAGTCACTTTCAAAACAGGAGGAGGTGCATGGTAACACCAAGATGTTTCCCCACTTCAATGCAATGCGCTCCAGTAAATATACTGCTAATACTGTCACTTTATACGTTAATAACTGAATTTTCAGGGGAAACGTAGTTCAGAAGAAAGAGTTAAACAGCTCCCTACGTCTTTCATTGCTTGTAACGCTGCTCCTCTCAGTGTCTTCCCTTTCACACACTTGTGGCTCTGGCAATAGGCATTGTGACATCACAACTAAACTGCAATAATTGTTGCATACTGTAGCAATGTAATTATCTTATTACAGGTGAGTAATGAGGTTAAAAATATACTGGAATTGGGAAATTACAAACAGGATTTTATGCAATCGTTAAAGGCTTCTGTGAATTATACATGGCATCTGTAATATAAAACCAGTAATCACTTATCAAACGAGATGATACTCATTCTTTTGACACAAAGTGTCATCCAAGGCGCTCTTTTGTGAGTCGAGCCTTACACTCTTTTCAGAGAACCTACACCATTTAGCCAACATATATTGCAGATGGCAAGAGATTGTACACCCGTCAAGACAATTCACATTGACACCAATACACTGACACAGTTTCTACCTTCTGAAGGGACGGTGAGCCAATGTGGTTTGAGCGCCTCCGTAATGTAAGGTGAGGCGCATGGAGTCTGCCCAGCCATCCTCTTGGCTCTACTAAGTTAAAAGGGAGGTTTGCTGTATCTTCTTGCTGAAGGGACAAGAAAGCGTCTGATTGATGGTGTCCTTGAATGTGGAATACGGAGTTAAGACGTTGCTCCTGCAATGTGGTGTGTGATCTCTGATAGCAAGTGGTTGATCATCTAACCTGGTGATGCAATTTCTAGTTGTAATTTTTTTACAATACTTTCAAAAATGTAATGCCGCATATCAGTAACTCTGAGCAAAAAGAGGCAATTATACAGTTGAGTTAGCGAAAGGACTCTTGACTTGGAGCCTGGAGTCAGCAGTGCATAACTCCTATGTCATGCTTACATCCTCACATTATTTCTGTGAGGACCACAGTTCTGCTTGGTTGTTACTTGGTCACGCAGTGATGATCATCGATTGACTGAGTTTCTTTCTGTGAGGACCAAAGTTGTCCATGGTTGTTACTTGGTCATGCAGTGATGACCATCGATTGACTGAGTTTCTTTCTGTGAGGACCAGAGTTCTCCATGGTTGTTTCTTGGTTCTCCAGTGATGACCATCGATTGAGTGAGTTTCTTTCTGTGAGGACCATAGTTGTTACTTGGTCACAGGGTGATAACCGTCGATTGACTGAGGTTCTTTCTGTGAGGACCACAGTTCTTCATGGTTGTTTCTTGGTCACGCAGTGACGATCATCGATTGACTGAGTTTCTTTCTGTGAGGACCAAAGTTCTCCATGGTTGTTACTTGGTCACGCAGTGACGATTGTCGATTGACTGAGTTTCTTTCTGAGAGGACCATAGTTCTCCATGGTTGTTTCTTGGTCTTGCAGTAATGACCATCGATCTACTGAGTTTCTGATGGTACATTTCACCGTAAAAGCAGGACCTCCATTTTCCACAACTCCTCTAGCTGAAGAACAGCATGCATTGTGTGAGTTTCTTTCACTTCATGCAAAAAAGTACTTTTGTATAAGTACTCTGCAGAGTTACAGAAATATAGCACAAGAGTAAAGTGTGAAAAGAAAGGATTTCATCATGAGGAAAGTCAAGTCAAAATGATGGAGAACAACTGTGGCATAAGGAGAAGAGGATGGGTGTGGTGTGAACTGCAACCGGCAGTGCACGCCAGAGTTTAGGAACAAGGAAAGAGAAGGCACAAAAGCAAAATGTGTCAGAAGGGATCAGAGAGGGATGACCAACTGGTTCTGGAAAGCAAAGCAGCCTCTATGGGGCGGGAGAAAGGGTTAAATAAAGGATGGTGTCTATTGCACTTCGAAGCAGTAGACAGAGTGAAACGGAGACAAGCAGAAAACAAGAGGAGAGATACAAGAGGAAATCAGTGCTCCGGGGAGTGGGGAAACTTAGAAAGAAGGCCAAATAACTGGGTTAAAGAAGGAATGAACAGGTGAAAGGCAAAATGTAGGAAAACCAATTAGAGAAGCAAAGTATTAGTCCAGGCAGAACAATGTGAGTGAGGATGAGTCTGCTTTGTAAAAAAAATCAAAGCTTATATTTCCTGATTATTAACCAGGTACAAACGAGAGAGTCTGACACTAACGATGGAAGAAATTCAATTTCCCGCAGGAGGTTTTGCAAGGTTTGTAAACTTTTTCACTTTGTGAAGAATGCAGAGAGGTACATTTCTAAAATAGATTTTCAGACAAAATTGCAACAGAATTCTCAAAGATGTCTAGAAGTGGGACTACGCTGAAATTATTTTCTGCTAAACATAACTTAGTTGCATTTTATTTCTCAAGTTTTCTTAAACAAAGGTCACAAATTTTAGGATTACAAAATTTAGAAAATGTACCAAGAAGTCTGCAGAGTAAAAACTTCACAAGTTTGCAAAGGATTTGTATTACATCTATTCGTCAGCTACTGACCTTCAACATTTTCAATATATGACATTTATATTTTCCTGCATTCACATGGTACTTCATGATTTCCTGGATAACTTTTTGAGTATTCAGAAAATTTCAGGGCAATCTAATTGCTTTTTTAATTAGAAACAGCATTCACAACTGCTGTTCAACTAACAATAAAATAGTCCTTGATGTTTGATCAAAGTTTTTTCCAACTCTACTTAAACTCACCAAGAAGGTGAGAAAGGGGGTCCATGCAATCTGTGGTCATGCCCAGAATGTTGAGTGTGTACATCAAGACTACAGCATCGATAGACTCACCCATGAGTGTCTGTCGGGTTGACAACTAGGCATACAATCTCGGACATTTTGATCTCTCCATTGGGGGTCGGGTTCTGGACGCCTTCATAGTAGCTAAGGATGCCTTCTTCAAGGACACACCAACGGCGACTGAATTCTAGAGGGCAAGAAACAAAAGTAAAAAATACTGAAGCAGATAATCTCTAACAAATTGCAGTTAAGACATGTAGGCTGATTCACTTTGGAAAAATTGATCACAAAAGTACTCATGCCAAAATAAAGATACAAACATTTTCACGTAAGTAAAATACACCCATTCACAAAAGCAAAGAGAGTTGTCAAATAATTGCAATAAATACCATTTCTAAATAGCATTTTGTACATTTAAATACGGATTTACCAAAGCCAAGCAATGCAAGTAACAGTCCTCACCAAAAATTATCAAATTCCAAAGAAGTTTGTATCTCACAAAATACTGGTACGAGATTCCCTCCTGTTTTTCATGGTAGCGCTTTCTAACTAGTACATGACAGGAATTGTGCCTTGTGCGAGGATCTGAGAGTTTGGGAGGAACGCGTCCCCTTTAAATTCCATATCCACACTGGATAAATTACAGTACCTAAATGTGTTGCACAGTTCTGCCAGCATTTACAAATCATTAGCTTTGCATGTCTAAGAGAGTATGAATGGAATCCCTCCCTGAGCCCAATATACAGAATGCAACAGCTCTGGGGGGGTCATGCTATTTTCATACATATGCCCGTCCACACACTGCCATATTTACTTTGCGTTACGACATTTGGAAGTTTCAGGATCAGCTCTGAGTGCCATCAGATTACACCAAAGGGAATCTGAAAATCTCTCTCCGTTTTAACTGTAACAGTTTTTGAAGAAAAAAAAGGCAAGCTCCTTACATTTTGGCAACCCTGGCAAATGTGTAAGGCAGAAACAAGTGGACTTCAAATTTATTATTTGATTATTTAGTTGCATGGAAGCTATTAGTAAGTAGAATCTCTATACACACATAGGGTGTTACTGATAGGGATAGGTTATAAAAAAAAACAACAAAAAAGATTTCACGATCTGTGAATTCTAATGCACACTTGATCACACGCAGAGACTGGATCCACCGTGGTTCAATGCAGATTGACAACATTATATGAGCCTTTTCCCTTTACGGTCTGCTTCTGGCCTCGGCTCGTGACTGCTTCTTTACTACACACCCAGCAAGTTTCATGAGACCCTCACAGGTAAGTAGTGCGCTTTACAAATACTATGATTGATTGATTGATTGATTGATTGATGTGCCACGCCTCAATGCATCTGCCACCCAATTTATGCTCAAACACTACAAGGCAAATCAGCCAGGAAATGAAGTGCATTGTGCCTCTAAGGAGAGGCTTGGAAAGTCTGATGTAGGCGTTGTGCTTTCCTGCGTCACCCTTGTAAGCGAGTGCTTGTTGGAGGATACAGTTACTTGACATTGCAGCTACTAGGAAGGAAAAATTGAGGCCAACGCGTGGATGTAATAATTACTGGACTTCCCCACTAGGCCTCCCTAGTGCACACCAAAGATCTCTCACTGAACCTTCTTAAAGATCCTATTTCAGAGATCAGAAGTGGTGAAGAATCTGCAAAGGTTCCTTGCTAAAGTACTCCCTGATCCTCTGAGACTACGAGCCACTGCATCGTCTCCCCGGGTATCTAAATCCATGCACTAAGAGCTCTTTGTTTTAATCAGGAAAAAATTGAGAAAACCAAAGTAGACACAAACAAAAAATATGTCACGTCAACCTATGTATAGTACTTGAGCACCAACCATTTACTAGCATTAACAGATTCAGCAAAGTGACCCCCTCACTCCGTGCACGACTTCCATCATCTTCTGATGCACCCCCAGATATCCAAACCGCCCTCCTTTGTTATCATAAGAGAACTGGTAATTAATGTACACAAGGCTCTTGCACAACTTTCAAGTGATCCCTCATCACAAGAGTTTTACGTGAACAGTTTCTTAAAAAGCAGGAGGAATTTCAGGTTTTATTGAAGCCCTTGAATGTTTTTAACAAAATATTTATGGGCCACATCAGAACAGGAAGATTCTTAGCTCTGACAAAAAATGCACGATATCACAGACAAGTAGGACACGGCCCTTTGAAAAGGTTTGCAGTGCGGGCCGCAATCCCAGGCAAATTTACCGTATTTCACATGGCAAATAATTTGGCCTCATTATAACGTGTGTGCGGAAACCTAATTCTCAGCTTGGAATTACCAATAATGCAGGACTCTATAATTCCAGGATTCAGAATTACTGCACGATGTGATGTGTGAAGAGCACACCATTCTTCTTGGAGCTACTCCAGCTCGTAAAATGGTACTGATTTCAATTTCTGAAACTTGGCTGTCTCAGAATGGCACAGAGGCCACTGCTACAGAGGTCTCTTACTCTCCACGCTCCACTCATACGCGGCATGCCTAACAGCATCATCTAGTCCCATGCCTTCCAATGCAACATTTCCTTCCATCGCTACGAGTTTCACCCTGTCACATTTGTTATACTACTATTCTTGCCTTCTTGATTATTTATGACTCTCCCGGTCCACTTTTATCGCTCTGCGATGACCTAAAGGCCAATCTTTCTGTGGCTTCCGTTCTCCTGCCCCTCTATTTTTTTTGGGTGTCTTCACCGGACATCTTTCTAATGACTCATATGGTCTTCCACTTAAATTGTTAAAATCATTTCAAGTTCTTCTGACGTAGATCATATTTTTTCTCCACCAAGCATACCCTTTGTGATATCCGTCAACTTATCTTTGCTTCTCTTTCCACATCATCTTGTCTTCGAGCCACATACTCTACCATCCATCGTCTCATCACTTTCTTCTTTTCAAACAGTTACTTTCCCGATTCCTTCTTCTGTTTTGGTTTTCTTTAAAGCTGTATCATTTCAACATGATCTACGCAGTATTTTATTACTCTGCCTCCTCAAGGCTATTTCTCAACTTTCCTCAAATGATGCTTGTATCCAACACTCACTTTTCCTTCTTTTGAGTTTTTAAACCCAAAGCAAAACCACCTCCTGGCATACTCCAGAATTATCTCTGCTGTGTTCTTCACTGTGTGATACTGAGAGCCTTTGGTGCAAGCTCAAAGCTTACACAGTTTTTCTTGTTTCCTTCTCCAGCATGATGTCTATGCCTCCAAACTTAAGTCACCTACAGAATTCCACTTTCAATCCCGTATCTCTAATCATGTTGACAATCAGTGCTGCTTGGTTTTTCCATGAACCACACACTTTCTCCTGATCTTTTTCCCAGGCAACTTTGCTTCTTACTTTATTTCTTCCTTTCCTTTTACAATGCCATCCCTATTCTCTTGCTCCCTATTCCACGCTCTTTCCCCTCACCCTGCTGTGACACTTTCCAACTTCTTTCTGAGGATGGTATACTAACTTCGGGGGCTCACGCTAAACCAAGGGCTGTCCCAACTGATCTAGTTCTGTCCGCCCTTGGAGAACTCGGTTTTCCTGCTTTCACTTCCAACCAAGAGCTTTGTTCAACACCTCTCTTACATCTGACTTCTTAAAACCTGCTGCTGTTTGTCTTCTGCTAAGAAAACCCTTATATGACTGCAGATCATTCAATTTTTCATCCCATTTCTCTTCTTCCAACCTATATAAAATCCTTGCACATGTAATTTTCTCAACTTTCTTCTTTTTTCCATATAATAATTTATTCTCTTTTGAATATTCAGGTTGTCAACTTAAGTTGCTTCTATCTTCCTCCAACAGGCGCATTACTAACATTTCTCCTCTGCCCTTATCCGGTTTGGCTTTTGCCCAGCCTGTTCATTGTGGATCATCATCCTAGAGTCCTCTTTCTTCACTAGGTGTCACAGGCATTGGACAGGACTGGTCGAACTCCAACTTGTCTTATTGCAAATTTCTGGTAGCACGGAACAGCTTTTTGTCTGCAACTTGTGCCCCTTTTGGTAGATCTGTCCTGAGCCCCGTGGTATTCTTTTAGATACTATTACATCTTCATTTGAGTTAGTGTCCCGCTACCAAATCACCTCTTTCTTTACTTCCCTCCAAGACCGAATCGCTGTCTGGCTTTCAACTTTTCAGACGTGTACAATGTCCCATTTCCTAAAACTTAAACCTAAAGAGACGGAACATTTTTTTCCTGCCTTATTACTCAATACTGCCTCTACTGTTATCGTATCTCCAAAACCACTGGCTTTTTCTACCACTCGTGTAACCAAGGCGATCTTTTTGAACTTTCATCTAATTTTCAGCATCAAATCTCTTGTTTCTAAAACCCGTCATTTTCACCTATACACCAGTATAAAAATAGGATCATCTTGTCCTCCTTTCTTTTCTCTAAAACAACTTCACCAAACTTTAGTTCTCTCATCTCAATTACTGTTCTTCTCTCTATGGTGGTTTTCTTAACTATACCACTGCTTCACTTGAGAACATACAATCTTGTCTTTTATAAACTCTCCTTCATCACACACACATATCCCCTAGCCCAGTGGTTCTTAACCTGTGGACCGGGCACCCCTAGCGGTTTGCAAGGACTACTCAGGGAGTCCGCGACTGTCTTACAAAATTAAATAATATTACAATGAATAAGTTTAAATTATTAAAGAATATAAATAAAGAAGAAAAAATGAAAATTTGAACACCTTTCTATATTTGATTGTGAATTAAGCAAAATATTTCAATATTTGAGCATTTGTTTGCTGGGTACTTGTTTTTGTAATTTTTTTGTATTGCTTTGAGGTTCAAACACAGCAATTGCTTACGTCTGGGGTGTCTGGCTTCCAATATTGACTCATTGGCATCCCTGGGTCCAGTAATCAGTCAGTGGGGGTCAACAGAAGACAAAAGGTTAAGAACCGCTGTCCTAGTCTTTCTAATGTTCACTTCTTTTCTGTACTCTTTCAATTTCAGTCCCCATTTACGAAGGCCTTTCACATATGTTAAGCTGTTTTGTATAGGCATATTCCACAAGGTTTTGCTTGTGGAAATGTGACAGCAAAAAACAACACATCTTGAAATGCTGATATGGATGGAAACTCATATTTCTCTTTAAATCTGGGTTTCTGAGAGTTTGATGGACCACACGGACAATAAAGTGGGAGGTGTGGTTTAGTGGACAAATTGCTAAACTTGGAATCAGGAGACATAGATTTTAATCTTGACTTTGGCACGTGATCAAATAATCATGTGATTCTGGCAAGATCGCTTTATCTCTTGCTGCAAATGTCCATATGTCCAAATATTTTTTTTTTTTAAAGTACAATGTTCTGCCTTGTAATGTTGCATACACCTGGTCTCACCCATCCCGATTTGTAATTCAGTCAGAACCTTACCCCCGCATTCCCGGCTTTTGTATTTACAATAGTTCATATTTTCAATGTGACAAAAATTTTCACCTGAAGTTCTTCATTGCCACTTGGAGCTAGAGCCACTCTTTAACGAATGCATCTAAAAAATTGTTTCACTTGTGTCTTACCTCCAGCTTTGCTGCAAGTGCCATATCCATATGCTGTGGCCTGGGACGGTGCAAAGAGAATTTACTTAGCAGGTGAATTGAAAATTCACAATTGAATGACATTGACAGGTGGAAATTGACCAACAGGACATTGCGGACAACAGGTGGGGGTGCGAGTCCCAACCACTGATATCTCTATGGTTCTGCTTTCATAGAACATGTATTCTGTACCAGCCAAAGTTAGTGAATTCTTTTAACACTACCGTGGGTATTATTATTTTTTTTACAGATTTATATAGTGTGAATTTGACCCAAGGGCATTAGTGCGCTTTACATGAGCACAACATTACACAACACTAGGTCAGATTCTTATTTTTCTAGGCAAGGAGGAGATTAAGAGATCTGTCCAGAATCACAGGTTGTTGAGCCGATGCAGAGACACAACCCTAGTTCCCCACTTCCAAACGCAGCAGCTATGGCCATTGGCCACATCTCCTTCCCTACAGGGTATTCCAGGGGAAGATGGAAAGAGCCACATCGTACACTTTTGTCGGTAGTTTCTCCTGCATGGTTGGTGCAATGGTTATGCTTTGCTGCTCTCTACGATTATTTCCAAACACTTTTTATGGTCATCGCAAAAGAAATCCACAAGAAGCTCCAGATTTCTAACCACTGTGTTTGTGGATCTGGTGATATTTCAAGGTCTTTGTCATATGACCGTGAATCTAGTTCATCTAGAAAATACAACCTACACACATCTGTTCCAACAGGCAGCTGAGATGTCAGTGACTCCAAAGGACAGAAAAAAAAGCAAGATAACCTGGCAGGAGAACAAAGAACACAGGGATAAAAACAATCAAAGAATATTATATGGAGTCTATGCCCCCAAAATATCTACCTATATCTGGATTTTTTTAATATACTCTTTTCTTGTCCATTGCCACTCTAGTCCCTTCTCAATTTTGATCATATTTTAGCAGATCAATTTTCAATGGTATGATCCCAAAAACCACAGAAGGCCTACTACAGCTGTCTCACAAGAAGTACAGCACCCGATAATTTTTATGACAGCAACTTCACCTTTGCTTCCAAAGTCAATGCAGCAGCAAAAGGCGTAATCATGCAGCACCTTCCCAGGAAAAATCTCCCACTCCTTCAGACTGACCACATAATAGAACGGACAAGAGCCCACCTACTGGAACACCTCCACAAGAAACTCTTTAACCCCTTCCATGCTCATGACGGAACGGTTCCGTCATGAGCATCGGTTGAGCTGTGCTCATGACGGAACCGTTCCGTCATGGCCCCGCCCGCGCTCGAACCCTTCAGCACCACGGGGGAATCCGCGCAGCGCTGAAGGGGTTAAAAAGACTTACCCCACAATAAAAACGATACTTACTGTTAACCTGATTAGTGGCGAAATGGTCAATGTATCTCCCTCAAGTTAGGGCCACTGGAATTATGCGAATCAGCGGCTGTGGCTTTCATGCATAATTATAGATTTGACGAATTTGCCACACAATCCATTATGTGCTACATAAATTGCAGATTTCAACAAAAAATGTTTCTAGCTTAAACAAGTGAAAAGTTACTAAAAATGCAACAACACGTTTTAACACGCAGCGGCTGGCCCTTCATAAAGGTTGACTGGTCATCTTTCAGTTGCTTCTTGCTGTATTTGGATATTAATCTGTTACAAATTTGTGAAACTTTTTTTCCAGGCAGTGTGAACATGTGTAAAAATGACAAAATAATGCAGTAATACTATCACTAGATGTGACCCATTATGCCACATAATTTGCCTTTTCTTGCTGCATAATTTAGTCAACCCTGCGACACAATTTGCACTTCCCTTGACGCTAAATTCCAGTGTCCCTGTATATAATCTGTCAAATACTTTACACATAAAAACAACAGGTAGTCACAGATACACAGAGTCTTGCCCAAGATTCACCATGCACTTCAGAACTGATGTCCAGATCAGGTCCATCATCGATGACGTTGCTTAAAGAGACACTGTACTGCTGTTGATACCGAATCTCAAGAGGGGCTTCCAGTTAACAGCACAGCTTCCCATCACATGAATTACCAGCTGAGAGAAAGCACGGGTATTGTACAAATATACAACTACACCTTGCCTAGAAATACTCTCATCTCAATTACAACCAGTTATCTTAGTGGTTTTACAGTGCAGTCCATGATCACCCTGAATAACATATTTTTTGATCATAAAATTCGGTTTCAAAGATTGTCTGACATGGCCTCAAGCAGCTCCCTTGCAGATGGACTTTCACGATAATATATTTCAATGAAACTTCAACAAATTTTCAAACAGAGAAGAGTGATTAGTTCATTCAGCACCTTGTCGTGCTACTGGCTCACGGGTTGTCCTTGATGACGTAATTGTAAAGAAAATGGTTTGAGGTGTCCATTCACTGGAAAGGTACTTTAGTGGGCTCAGTAGTGTAGGGTTAAAGTCAACATACAGATTTATTAGCATATTTTTTGCTCATGAGAGGTTTCCTATAAGCACTTCTTCGTTAACTAATGGATCTCATGTTCCGCAGCAGGAGAGATGGGGACACACTAGAACCCTCTTCTGTTGTCTAGAAATAACCCTTTTACCACGGGACACACTTATCCGCACCACTATCAGTCCTGCCTCCCACACCGCAACATAATAATGCAATAGCTAGTAGAAGCAAGCCATCTTGTGTGTGCCAAACCACAAATGTCCTGCTACAGGCTGGCTGATGAGAATTTGTACAATATTTCAGCGGTTGCAAGAAGCTCTACGTACACTGTGGCCCTGCAAGAGCACGAACGTACAGAGGGATAGCGGTATTGTGCTCACATCTTATTTTATGCACAAATATAATGAGTTATTCGCTATAGCACAGGCCTTACAAATCAGTTTTGAGTTAGGTTTTAGTAACAAATTGGGACCAGGAGAAAAACAAGCATTGGAAATCTAACAGGTCTCGTATTGGTTTGAGTTAGAGATATTGGCATTGTAAATGGTCTTTTACTTATGTGTAAGCTCTTGGTAATAAAACAGCACTGATGACCTGATCATCTATGACATTGTGGAAGCAAAGAAAACCTGCATGACTTTGCCCTGGAATTAAAAAGGCCCTCCTCGGCATTTGATCACTTGAAGGTTTAAGGGTATATAAGACGAGGGAGGGGGGGTTGCAGCAACAACAGACAGTGTGGGCCAAGGAGAGAGAGCGAGCAGCGGGGAACGGGCTGCCGAAATGCTCTCTTGGTGAGTGATTGGCCAAAACTAAGCAAAACAAGCAGAGACTTAAAACCAGTTCAGATTTTACAATTAAATTATAATTAAAAACGCACAATGCAGTGTTTGTTCCACGCAGACACTGTTACTTGGAGTGTGATGTTGTATTGAGGGATGGCACCATTTATGGTAGTTTTCCTGTGCCGTCCTGAGACCCATGCAGTACCATTAGATATGTTTGGTACTGCTTCGAATCGCTCCCAACAATCTGACTATACTGCTGGGCATCTCTGCCAACAATATTATAATTTATATTAATTGTAGGGAAGGCTGTGTGACTGCGTAGCTGTAATGGGAAGCAAAGTAAACAAACCACCAACACTTATTAACACAGCACACAAAGTAAATAAACTAGGGGAAAGGGCTGCAACGGAGAGCGTGTGCTGCTTTTAACCCCTTCAGCGCGGCGTGGATTTCCGTGCCACGCTGAAGGTTCCGTGCGCGGGCGGGGCCATGACGGAGCGGTTCCATCATGCGCACAGCGCAACCGACGTGCATGACGGAACCGCTCCGTTATGCGCGTCGAAGGGGTTAATAGAGTATGTGTTTTACATTTGGGGGATGCACTTAAACGCAGTTGCGTATGTATGGCTCATGGCAAGTAATGTGGGCACTTTTTGCCTAATATTTTGTTTTTCTTTGCAATTAAAAAAAATAAGTAAAACGTGCAAGACAGGGACACGTTGTCTAAAGAAAATAAAAATTCAATTTTACTTGCTCGTGAAAATGCGTTTGGTAAAGTCTGTTGCTGTATGCGGTGGTGTAGTCCATTGCATTGCTGCCAAAAAAAGGGGGGGGGGGGGGGGGGGGACAGACCTCGGTCTTTGAGTTCACAGCAAATGTGGCTAGATAAGAGCAAGATTTACAGCCCTGTTCACAACAGAGCTCTGTAAACCACAAGCACAAAATGCATTGAGGAGTACTAAAGTTAGGATTCCTAACTTTACTACTCCTAAATGCCCTTTGTGAATACCGAAAGTCATAAAGTTAGGATTTTGTCTCAGATTAATTTTTGTGAATCGGGCCATAGTGCTCACAAACTGAGTAACAACAAATGTAACAGGGGTAGTCCTTGAAAATGGGTGGAGCTTAAAAGCCCATATTCAGAATACAAAATGTCTCGAAGAGACAGCGCAAGCGCTGCTAGGCGAGACCTCAAAATCACAGCAATAAATATTGTGCCCCCCCATGCCTTGAATCATCCCACCTTTTGCCACTCTGAACCCATGCAGCAGGCCCCCAAAGTCTTGCCAGCCTTGCAAACCATTTAACACCACACGTACCCCAACCAGCACACCATTCACCCAAACATCGACACACGTCAGAAGTATCCATTGCGTGGGGGTGAAGGAACCCAGCACCAGCCAGTCTGAAGTTCTGCTACTTCCAAACACACACAAACTGCATATATACCACACCTAATACCACAGTAATTGCACACCACCTTAGACTCCATTAGGCATGAATCACAGACTCAAGTAGCGACATACAATCCAGGAAGCACAGAAACATATCACAACGCATGAGGGAGATAGTCTAGAGCTGCTCAGCAATAGACCATCAAGAAAGGCAAGAGCCAAGTGTCAACGGGCCACTAAGACAGCCGAGAGACATTGCAGGAAACCCTCAGCACCAAGAGGTCTTTTCAGATGCCAGACCCATGCTATGCAAATAACAATACTTTTATATAAAGTAATGAACTGGCATTAGCATTACATACTTGAGTCCTTCAACAGTTTACATGTTATGATAATATTGGTAAGTCATACGATCTGATGTCAGTTTAAAGATATTCGTTGGTAAGTGATAACAGTGGCACATTTTGGAGACCTATATAGTTTGCATCATTACACGAGAGGCGTACGGACCCCACAGGTACTTCTGAGCTTTCGTTCTGCATTAAAGGCGGTCTAAGAAACAATGTCAGGACCACTTCTGAGATTCGTCATAGCCTTGCGGTACCTACCTTCACGGGATTTCCGCTCATTGATGGCCTTGCCCATGGAAGGGGTCTTGTACAGGTACCCGTTGTGGGCGATGGACGGCCTGGCCACGTAATACTGCTTTTCCATGTTGTTCTCCAAATCCACACGAGGGAGTTCTGCATAACCAAGGAAGTAAATAAAAGGCATTATTTTACCAGCCACAATCATATAATCTGCAACCGTGACATTAAGGCCTGAATGGCCAGGCTTTTTTGTGCTAGTGTGACATCCCTTTTGGTTTTACAGATGTGGGAAGAAGAAGAAATGCTGGAACTGCCCTTTGCATATGCGGTCATGGTGGACCCTAATTGTGAGGCCAGTTAAAGATTAGTGGGAGTCAGTGAATATTTGTGGCAGATAATGAGTGAGACATTGGCAGAAGTAAGCAAGTGAGGGACTAGATGAGTGCTAGTGGGAAGCTGTTACTGAGTGAGTGAACTAGGTGAATAAGGTCACATATAGAAATCTCAGTGCAGAACCAACCACCTCTTTGAACTAGTTCAGCAGCACTGGCTCTATAATCCACTGCTATGGTAAACCCACTGAGACAGGTGCATCCAATATTTGTAAGGTAAGTTGAGGTCTAGCTAGAGACAGGTTTATCTTTTTTGCAGCTGACATGATTTGCAAACAAAGAAGGTGCAAATGCGCAGCTGCACCTAGTCAGTGTCTGTATCATTCACATACTGATAAGATTTTAAATGAAATGAATGCTGTTTATAGCTCAAACGTATCAGAAGTTACTAAAATCTCAGAGTTGTTGCGTTGTGGAAGGCCCCTCGCAAAGGTTGACCGGGCACCTTTCTGTTGACTCATTGTCAGTGAAATTGGTCTCCCTCCCTCGCAGCTCCACCATTAAGTGAGGCCTTCCCCCAAGCCCCTGCACTCTCGAGTGTTGGTGTTCGAGGCCCTCCTCCTCCCGCAGGTTTCACTTGTGCCTCATCCCTGGTGGTCCAGTGGACCTCTGTCTCCATTCTCTTGCTCCACTTTTTCTCTCCTTTTAACTCGTTTTTTCCCTCACTTCTATCTCCCCCCTTAACTCTCCTTCTGGGTCTTTCCTCCATTTTCTGTCGTTTTCCCCTCAATTCAAGCTCCCCCCTTCACTCTCCTTCTGTGTCTTTCCTCCGTTTCTCACTTGTTTTTTACCCTCATCTCAATCTCCCCCTTTCACTCTCCTGTGTCCTCTGGGTCTTTCCTCCACTCTTTCTTGCACTTTTTCTGTCGTTTTCCCCCTCATTTCAAGCTCCCCCTTCACTCTCCTTCTGTCTTTCCTCCGTTTTTTACCCTCATCTCAATCTCCCCCTTTCACTCTCCTGTGTCCTCTGTGTCTTTCCTCCACTCTTTCTTACACTTTTGCTGCCTTACTTGCACCTTTCTCTCTCTTTTTGCCTTTTTGCTTTTGCCTTTTTCAGCCTGTTTTTCCCCGCCACTGCTGCCCCCGCGGCCCCTCCCCCCCAGCACGACCAGTGCGACCAGCCCAATCCAGCTCCCCTCCCAGCTGTCCAGCCAGCTGTCCAGCCCTCCCCGACCCCTACTTAATGGCGGCCGCGATGCCGGGGCGCCAAAGGCAAGCTAATCTGCGCCCGTCCGCGACCCGAGTGCGACCAGCGCCAGGAACCCTGTCTCTCTACACCACCAATGCTACGACCCAGCGGCACTCCACACTCTCAACCCAGGCCGCAACAACAACTGCAAGCTAGCATCACCGGCTGACACCCACGGACCCTTCAGCTGTCACCGCTGCCGGCACACCTGCAGCACCGCCAAGACCACTGAATCAGCACAATCCGCCCGCAAGAACACAACCGAACCGAAGACCCTGCAATGCATCCTCCTCAACGTCCGATCCCTCCACAAACACGCCACTGAAATCTGAGAGCTCCTCGACAGCACTAGCCCGGACGTAGCATTCTTTACCGAAACCTGGACCAACACCACCTCGGGACCGGACATCGCCATTGCCATTCTCCAAGGATACAAGGATACAAGATCTCCAGGAAGGACCACCCCACCCGCCCGGGAGGAGGAATCGCCATCGTCCACAAATCCACCCTCCGCCTGAGCACACTCCCCGACGAGCCCACAGACCTGATGGAACACCTTCACTTCAAGATACTGGCCAGCCCTACCTCCACCGTCCGAGGAACCCTTATCTACCGACCCCCTGGACCCCGCAGACTTTGCCAACTCCATCACGGACATCATCTCGCCGCATGCCACCAACTACACCCTACTGGCAGACCTCAACTTCCACCTCGACAACCAACTGGACCCCAGCACGACATCCCTCCTGGACAACCTCCACAACATTGGACTCTGCCAGATTGTGACCGAACCCACGCACTCAGCAGGACACGTCCTTGACCCCCTCTTCACAACAGGAAACTCCATCACCTTCAGCCACACCACCAAATTCCCATGGACTGACCATCGATGCGTCCACTTCACCTTCAGAACACCCACCATCCACAGACATCAGCACCTGCTCCCACGAAGAAACTGGACCAGAATCACTGACGACCAGCTAACCTCATCACTCAGCAACTCCACCCCAACCATCGCGGAAAACGACAACGCCAACACCGCAGCCCGAACCATGCACAGATGGATCTCCGACAGCGCCAACACCATAGCCCCCCTCAAGAAAAACAACAACACCCACGCCAAGAAAGCTAGATGGTTCACCACCGAACTTCGAGAGTCCAGACGCACTTGCGCCGCCTCGAAAAGGCCTGGAGGAACACCAAATCCACAGTAGCCCACAACAACTTCAGAGCCGCCACCAACGCCCACCACCAACTCATCAGAAAACAAGGAAAAAAGCGATTGAAGACAGAATCTCCACTCATGCACACCACAGCAAAGAACTCTTTGACATCATCAAGGAGTTCGCCCAACCCACCAGCGAGTCCACCAACATCCCTCCCTCACAAGACCTCTGCAACAAACTCAGCACCTTTTTACACCACAAAATCAAGAGCATCTACTATAACTTTGACGAAGACAACCAACACACTGAACCCTCACCAACCACCCCCGACACCCTGAAGCGATAGACAACTGGGCAGTCTTCACCACTGAAAACACACTGAAGACGATTAAGTCAATCCACTCCGGGGCCCCCACGGACCCCTGCCCCCACCACATTTTAAACAGAGCCGCCGACACCATCGCACCCATGCTCTGCCACACCATCAACCGCTCCCTGGCAACCGCCTCGTTCCCTGCCTGGAAACACACTGAGATCAACCCCCTCCTGAAGAAACCCTCGGTGGACCCCATCGACCTCAAAAACTACAGACCCATCTCCCTGCTCCTGTTCCCAGCGAAAGTCATTGAGAAAGCCATCAACAGCCAACTCGCCACATTCATCGAAGAGCACAACATCCTCGACTTCTCTCAATACGGCTTCAGAAAAAACCCCAGTACGGAAACCGCCCTCCTCGCTGCAACAGACGACATCCGTACCTTACTGGACAAAGGAGAAACAGCAGCCCTCATCCTCCTCGACCTCTCAGCGGCGTTCGACACAGTCTCTCACCCACCTTAATACGCAGACTCCACGATGCAGGGATCCAGACAAGGCCCTCGACTGGATCCGCTCCTTGCTTTCCGGCAGAACGCAGCGGGTCAGACTACCCACTTTCCTCTCGGATACTACACCTACCACCTGCGGAGTCCCCCAGGGGTCCTCCCTCAGCCCTACGCTCTTCAACGGCTTCATGGCTCCGCTCGCCCCCATCGACAGAACCTACGGACTCAACATTGTGTCATACGCAGACGACACCCAACTCATCTTCTCCCTATCCAACGAACCCAACACCGCCAGACACAACTTTCGAGAAGGCATGGAAGCCGTCGCCAAATGGATGAAAAACGGAAGTACTCATCATGGGCCCAAACCCAGAAGCCTGGAATGACACCTGGTGGCCCCCCGCCCTTGGAAGGCCGCCCACCCCCACGGACCACGCATGCAACCTGGGAATCATCCTGGACTCAGAGCTCAAAATGGACATTACGGGTGAGTAGTCGCACTTAACTAACACCTTATTTAATTTGATTTGATTTGCTTATTGCTGTGTTTATATGTTAAACTGGTACTGATGAGAAGAAACTTTTGCACAGACAGTGTTAACATGTGTAAAAAAAAAAGACAAAATAATTAATATTACTACAAAACCTGCTGCATTATGTGGCATAATTTTCCTTTTCCTGCTGCATAATATACTCAACTCTGCCACATAATTTGGTCCTCTCCTGTCGCATAATTCCGTCAGCATTACACAATACAGCTGAGGCCCATGAGGCTCGATCTGTGAACCCTCCATGCTTCATTTAAATGGAATCTTCAAACATAATAGCACACCTCTCAAATCAACCACATTTGGCATGTCACCTACCATTACACCCTTATCACCTGCAAGCTTAGGGGACCCTCTTAGGAAACCATTCGATTTCGACAGCATGTCGTTTCCAAGATGGCGACACATAAATGTCAGCCTCCAATAAACTTACGTTTTTGACAGTTCCAAGATGGCTACCACATTTTACTAGCACATAGGACCTGTTTTGAACACTGACCTCCCAAGGTATGCTTTTCTTTATTGGATGGGAAATCTCGGCCAATATGCACTTAGCAGAGGCCGAGGTCAAGGTAACGTGAGACAAGAGGAGTTTAAGATGCTACTTAGCTCTGCTGCTGTCATTTCATTCAGTATCACCAAAGGAGCAGGGTGTGCCGATAATCTGATCTGCAACCCTATAGGTGAGTCTTTGAGATCCATGACTTTGGTTTGCATTGAAAACAGAGGGAGGCAAAACTCTAGGGCAGGAGAAATCACTCAGCAATGCCTGACTGCAGCAGCCATCTCTCCCAGGTGAGAGTGGTGATGCGCAGTCACCGTCACTAAGAAAACATTCTTATATAGTTCTACCTCCTTAGTTTATATTTTGTAACTACAGTTCTATAGCACTGTCATTGTATGTATGTAAGTAAGTATGTGGTATCGAGAGAGAGCAACCCTAGTCGAAAGGTAGCGGCACGCTCTACCAGGTCAAAGGTGGGGTAATGGTGTGTGGAGTGTTACTGCATCGCGCTGTAGTGTTCTGCACAAAGGTGCATGTTCAGCTCTTTGCTAAACTGGAGCAGGTTTGGGGTGGTCCTGGAGGATACAAGGATGGTGTTCCAGATCCTGGGTGCACACAAGGAGAAGGCCTGGTGCCTTAATTTTAATTTGTTTACACTTCTCTGTCTAAAATCCGAAGGTGTCCTGGTTGCGAGTGAGCCTCTTGCGACAGTGAGTTTGTCATCCAAGACAGCAGGCGGGCCAGTCGTGATGGCTTTGTAGATGATGCAGCTTGTTTTGAAGATAGTGTGAGGGGAAGGTCTGTTACAGGCATCTGTCTGTGAGGGTTTAAACCCAATCTATGCTTTGGGGGCCATCGCTAACACCCTGGGAGGCAAAGTCTCAAAAATACTCAACAAATCATCAAAAATCGTTATCCAAAAAGTGGACAGCGGTAGCTAGCTCTTTTCGTACCTCCCCTGATTGTGCGGAAAGAAAAGAACTGATGTCAGCGCTTGATGTGGCACCTGTATAGGTACAGCGTATGTCACTTCTGGCGCTGCTGACGCAGAGCTGAACGATGCCACCTGCCGGCGTGCCGAGGTATTGCTCAAACATTTACGGATCTAGTCTGATGTCATGGGGAATATTCGAAGGAAATGAATCTGTGGCTAGAAGTCTCTATCAGATTGCATTTTATTGACGATAAGATCCCTACTCCTTACTTAAATGCCACATAGATCCCCATGATATTCTCATCATTCTTCCTTGTGCTACCATCGCCCGACTCTTGTATGTAAGAGGCACCACTCCTGTCCACAAGTTGTTCCATATGAAGACTTTTATCCAATATTAGAAGTAGAACGAGTCCAAATAAGGTTTGAATAAAGCAAAAAAACACTACCAGACCACAAACACTTTCCTCCAGAAAATATACGCGGTATATAACTTTTTTGAATATGGGGTGTTCTCTGATAAAATGATAGAAACTATGGGCCAAATTATGATGTCGGTCGGAGTTGCCTCCGACCGACACCGTTTCAGAGAAGAAACCGGCCGACCATAGGTCGGCAGTTCGACAACTCCATTTGGATGCAACTGCACATGGTGCGCTTGCAAACTTCAATTTTTCAATGGGATTTTGTGCAGCGGGCCGAAACCGCCCGAAGCACCAGCTTTTATTGAAAAATCAAAGTTTGTAAACATCCCTGCACATTGTGGCATGTACCACACGGTGCAGGAATGTTTAGGGGGGCGCAATAGGTGCCCCCAAGGCCAAAATGCGGTGGGCCCGGGTTTAAAGGGGGCCCTGCAAAGGGCCCCCAAAGTCAGTGTCTGACAGCCAATCCATTTCAGAAGGGCTGACATGGATTGGCAGTCAGAAACTGACATCATAATCCCAGTATGAAACGCTGTCCTTAAGGGATTATGAGCGCCTTCTGACTGGCCAACATCGTAATGAGGCCCTGTCGTTACCCAAACGTACAAACTCACAATAGAACAAAACACGTGTCGGTTTACAGTAAACTAATGTGAAAATAATCACTCGAATGAATAAAGAATAATCAAAAAACAGAAATAAAAATAGAAAAGTAATCCCGGTGTCAGCGATTATGTTACGGCTAGCACCAGTCGATGTTTCCATGTTGTACGTACACACGTTTTGCACACTTAACTCCGGTGACAAAAAATATTTGAGAAAGAATGCAAAAAGGATCTGAAAGTTTCCCTAATACCCCTTTTATTTTCAGGGGACTGAGTGAAAAGGTACTCTCCATAAAAAGAAATATTGTCTGTGTGGAGAATAAAACTCAGGAAAGTAAAATGTGCAGGATTTAGTGTGAGACAATCCAAATACATCTGGAAAATCCTGACTCGCGTAGATTTATGAAGTGTACTCCTTGAGAATCTGTGAATCTCGAAAAATGCTGAAATGTCGGCATATTGTAGGGGTAAACCTATGATGCATAGGTTTCTGCATTGTTCTGTGAATAGGGAACTTGCAGTCTATGGAGATTAAGTCTGGCTAAACCACAGAGATGGGAAACAGTCAATCATCAGCAACTCAAGCAGGAATAGTAGACCAACAGAGACATGCTTCGCGGCTTAGGAAACAGACCGCTGATCCTACCCTCAAAAGACAAAGCAGAAGCAGATTATTCACTAAAAACAGATTACTAGGCTTGTTCAATTTTCAGCCAAGCAAAAACCTCATGGCAGTGACTCACCTTCTGCGTGTCTACCACCACAAGCGATTCAGACTCCCTGCAAGGCCCAGGCGGGAGGGGATCTGCCCATGAAGAGGCTGTGGGTTCAGAGATAGAATCCGCAATGTCCTTTATAGGATGAAATAAGCCAGTGTCTCGACACTCACTGCCCCATATCCAGCCAGGCGCGACACCGCGTGTTCTAGACCACGGTAGATTTGTGCGAAATGTGGCACATTGGAGACTGTTCGCATTCGATTTCATTTATTCTCATTAACCTGTCTTTCTCCACTCAGCCTCTCCTTACATGCCCAAGTTTGTGACAACTTTACAAAACTTTTCAGGAAAACTCCAGACTGAACAACAATTTACTCCATGTGTAAATGTCCTATTTTATCCAACTCAATCACTGGTAAATATTACCGCTAAAGCTGTGTTCTAAGCGGTTTCTTATTCCTGACAGTAACTCTTTGTATCCTTGTATCTGCCTGCAAACCACCTTTATCAATAAACTCTAACCTTCACAACCATTGATAAACAGTTCCCTAGGTCTTCCTATTCACCTTTGCATTAAGGACTGTATACCTGACTCTAGCAGTAACTAATCTCTGTATATTTACTTACTAATGCAACTCTGAAAATTGCTACAGTCATTGTATCAAGATTCATCTCAAACCAAGATGGGAGAGTTTGCGCTATGAAAAACAAAGAATAAATACAATAACACAAAATCAAGTAAGGAGGAACTTGGACTTTTCGTAATTGAATATTACTTAGACTCATACGGGTAGCTATGGCTGGATAAAAGCACATGCTCATCTTTGGAATTATACATCATAGATAGAAACCTGGACTCAAGAAAAGGAAAAGACAGGCAATGTGTTTAAGGAAGTGAGCTATTCATAACAAGCACTGACAAAACCAATGAAGTTGGCTTTTGCAAAGTGAAAAGCTTTTGTGCTTTCTACATCACACATGTGCATAGGGCGCATACGAGGGAGATGTGGCCGTCAGAATGGTGGTGTGAGAGGAGACCGGCAATGCAACAAGACCATAAGGCAGATATTCAGGGTACAGGAGAAGTGGGGATTTGGACAGAGAGCTGGTAATTGGGGCAGAAAGAGGGGCGGGAAGAAGGGTGGACAAAGAAGAGATGCTGCAGATTCCTTTTGAAATGAAGGTGGGCAGACAGCTGACTGCTGGAGGTTGTTAGTATGGACGGGGGTTTGTAGAGTGCGAACACGGCTACAGACAAAGCGCCTGGCAAGCGAGGGGTACATAATTAGGAGCAACGGGGGTAGCCACCCAGGGTAGAAACAAGACTGGAAGGTGAGCAAGGGGAAGCAGTTCTGGGATTTCCTGATTTGGGCAGAAGTGGAACTGAGCTGGAGTGACGGGGCTAGGTGCGTGAGAGTGTCAAGTGGAGGAGAACGGAACGACATTAGTCGGTGAGCGGTAAGGTCTATGAATTAATCATTAAATATTGCTTAATGAAAGACAGGTGGAACTTGTGTCATTTTAAGGCAGTCTTTATTTTCCCCTTTCCTGCCCCCTTCTCGCTAAGACCAATCCTACCCCTCCCCCAGACACAAATATACTAAACTAATATATATACATAAATATATATGTGTGTGTGTGTATATATATATATATATTGATGTGAACAAGGCGAGTGGCGCCCGAAACGCGTCTTTAGAAGATTAAACAGCTTAAATAAAGAAACTATCTGCCTGAATTCGGTGGTTCGTAGTTCCTTGGTGGCTGGGCCAGCTGATACGAAGCTGCGAGCAGACGAAGGTCCTGGTGTGTTTTCATATTATACACATATACACACACACATACATATATATATATATATTATTTTAATATATTTGTGTTTATAGGTTGTGTGAGGTCTCAGCACCCGGCTGGACCCAGCCTCCCCACCATCTATTTCCTATCCACGTTTAATTAAGTGATTTAAAGAGGAGCGCAGATATAGATATATATATAGATATAAAACAAAATATTTAAGAAGGGGGTGGCAAGAACTGGGGAGCAACCAACCAGCAAGAGGGAAGAAAAGATAGAGGGATTGTGGGGAAAAAAAGCCATGCACTACCGCGGAGTGCGAACAGAAAAACATTAAAAGCAGTTAGAAGTCATCCAATCAAAAGGATGACGAAGAAGATATGCTCCGGGGCGGGACAAAAACAAGAATAGGGAGGAAAACAATCGAATCAACAGCAGGGAACTGAGAAAAACAATAAAGCATCCAATCATGAAGAAGGGACAGACCCAAAGCCCACTCTGTGTTATATCGAACAGAATAGATCTTCGACAACAGACTGGTGAAGCGGTAAGCCAGACCTAACAAGGGCCACTGACCAACCGCTCCTGGCCAGGACATTGCTGCGTGGAGTGTCAGAGAAGGGTACAAAGAGCTGTACTTGGTATGCTGTGGCCAGGCAATATTAATAAACTACGTCCTGCCTACTGTACAATATAGTCTGTTTTCTGGCCTCATACAATGCAGTGGAGGACAGTTATCTCCTCCACTATGCAAGCGTGATTACTGAAGAGGCTGCTAAGGGTGGGGGCATGGGATGGTACCACTACGACTGTGACTTCCGCAGACAGAGAGCAATCTGCCCAGATCTTGAGTGGGACCAGTTGGAGGTCCGTTTATGGGTAAAACACATGGGCAAGCATACTGAGGGGTCTACGACGAAGTCAGGTACAGAGAGCGGTGTAAAGAGCAAAGAGAAAGAGGATAAACAGGAGAGGAAATGGCAGAACAGGAAGTCCTTTCGGGGCGGTCGTGGGGGGGGTCGCAGGCCTGGCTTTCGGCCACGGTCTTCTGGAACTTGCAGGCTCTTCAATGCAGGGTTTTGCTCCTGGGACAAATCATGCCGTTTCTCCCACAATTGCAGCGTGTGCGGGGCACCCCATGCCGCCACCGCATGCTCCAAGCGCGACACTCCCGACAAGCCTTCCTCGAGCAAGTAGCCCGGGGGGGGTTTCCCCCTCCTGCGCTTTGGCCCCCTGCGTACACAGCTGCCAGCGCGCATGACCTAGCCCCGCACGACCATGTGAAAGGGCCCTCTCCCATCTGCGTAAAGAACCTCCTCAGCGCACTCCGCGGTTACACTGGCAAGGAAGGGTCCCTCATTTCTGAGGGTTTCTTAGACGGTTTCCGCATTCCTTATCAAGGCCCCTTAGTGAGCAGGGATGCGGAGAATCAGAAGTCAGCTAGGGAACACCCGGAGGTAGTGCGGGATAAAATAGCGAAGGAGGTGTCTTTGGGCAGGGTGGCGGGCCCATTTTCCTCACCCCCTATGCCCCACTTTGTGATTTCTCCCCTGGGTGTGGTACCAAAAAAGGAGCCAGGGGCTTTCCGACTTATCCACAACCTATCTCACCCAGAAGGGGACTCCGTGAATTCCTGGCTGGACGAAGGCAAATGCTCAGTGTCTTACTGCTCCCTAGACCTGGCAGTCGACATGATCAGGAGGGCAGGGAAGGGAGCCTGGTTGGCCAAGTCTGATATCGAATCGGCCTTCAGGCTCCTGCCAGTACATCCGGACAGCCAACACCTTCTGGGCTTCAAGTGGGGGGACCAGGTCTTTTATGATAGGTGTATGCCCATGGGATGTTCGGTGTCTTGTGCGTACTTTGAGGCGTTCAGCTCCTTCCTACAGTGGGCCTTAACAAACAGGTATGGCATTGAGGGAGTGACCCACTACCTGGATGATTTCCTTTTCATCGGGGGAGCTGACTCGCAAGATTGTGCACGGGCGCTGCAATGTTTCAAGGAATTGGCAGGACACTTGGGCGTACCTTTAGCTCCTGGTAAGACCGAGGGTCCGGCGCAGGTTTTGGTATTCTTGGGCATCGAGTTGGACACGGTAAAGGGCGTGTCCCGACTCCCTGCGGATAAGGTACAGGCCCTGCGTCAGGAGATCTGCGTTCTACTGGGTAGGGACAAGGCTACTCTAGGTGAAATCCAATGCCTGCTAGGGACCCTGAATTTTGCGCTAAAGGTCATACCCATGGGGAGGGTCTTTGCATGCAGGTTAGCTAGGGCGACCGCTGGTATAAAAAGAAACATCACTGGGTCAAGCTGGGGACAGGGCTGAAGCAGGATCTGGTGGTATGGAGCGAATTCCTCGCCTGCTTTAACGGGACGGTTATTTGGAAGCAGCCCTGGATTGATAGTCAGGAACTCTGTCTTTTCACAGATGCCTCAGGCAGGGAAGGTTTCGGGGCTATCTTGGGCGAAGAATGGTGCGCGCAGGGATGGCCCAATGTTTGGCGCAGGCGTAGGATCACCAAAAATGTTACTGTGTTGGAGCTCTTCCCGATTGTTGTTGCATTACACTTATGGCCGGCGGCATTGTCAGACAGAAAGGTGGTGTTCTGGTCTGACAACATGGCGGTCGTTCAGGCAATTAACAACCAGTCCGCCAGGTGCCGGCTGGTGCTGTGCTTACTAAGGGAGTTGGTCCGGGCTTGCCTGCGCATCAATGTGGAGTTTAAAGCCAGGCACATTGAGGGGATTCAAAATGTGGCAGCTGACGCTCTTTCTCGTTTTCAGTGGCTCCGATTCAGGGAGGCCTGGCCGCGGGCGAGAGCGCAGATGACCCCATTCCCGGACCATCTATGGAGGATCCTGCAGTGGGACTGAGCCTGAAAGCGATGGGAGAAAGAGCTCTGGCCCCAGGTACCAGAAAGCGTTACAGCGCCCACATGGCAACATTCAGAGCAACTTCTGTGGCACTGGGTACTTCAGGTGCTGCGTTGGTGTCCCAGGTCCGAGCATTCCTGGTGTGGGCTAGGGGACAAGGGAAGAGCCGCTCATGGGTGGGCAGTCACTTGGCAGCCGTAAGCCACGACACTAGGTTGTCTGGCGGGGCGGATCCCACTAACTCCTATCCCATCCGGGCCGCCTTGAAGGGTTGGGCTAGGGAGGAGCCCAGGGCCCCTGATAATCGAGCGCCCATTGATTTCGAAATCCTGAAAGGCATGCTAGGGGCTCTCGAGTTAGTCACCTACTCTCATTACGAGGCCACGCTGTTTTCAGCCACATTCTGCTTAGCATTCTTCGGGGCTTTCAGAGTCAGTGAGTTAGTGGCTAGGTCCAAGGTCGACTGTTCAGGGGATGCGCTGGCAATTTCAGACGTGTCCATTTCCGGGTCACTGACCATTCTTTTACGCAAGTCCAAGACTGATCAGGCGGGGCGGGGGATCAGGGTGGTTCTCCAGCCCCTAGGTGACCCCAGGTTCTGCCCAGTACAATGGGTAAAGGCGTTTTTGGAACACAGACCGCCTGGCCCTGGTTATCTCCTGTTGCATTCAAATGGCACCCCTGTAACTAGATACCAGTTCGAGCAGGTAATCAGGGCCAGTTTAGCCAGGGCGGGGCTCGCCCGGCCGGACAGAAGGTATTCCAGCCACTCCTTCCGCATTGGCGCTGCCACCGCCGCTCACCTGGCGGGATTAGAGGCCGCTCAGGTGAAGAAACTGGGGCGTTGGGAATCTGATTGCTATAAGATATACGTTCGCCCGTGAGGCAGCGGTCAGTAATGTGTTTGTGATTTATGGTGTGTATCGTTGAAATCACCCTTTCTGATTAAATAACTTGTGTGTACACCATGTCTCCTCTTTATTAGGACGAGTGGTGTGGGTGATCGGGCATTCATTTGTCGCCCGGGCGGCCCAATGGGCATTGCACCGTAATTGGATGCGACACTTCCCGCAGACCGAAGTGGAATGGATGGGGGTGCCGGGGATGAGATGGTTCGAACTCAGGAATAAGATCGAGCAGAGACTAAGAGCACACGGGTCCACCTTGCCCCACCTGTTGGTGATACACCTGGGCGGTAACGACCTTGTTACCCTAGGGAGACGATTGCTGTTATTAGCCATGAAAAGAGACTTAGGGGAAATCTGCAAACGTCTGGGCGAGTGTGAGATCGTGTGGTCTGAGATCATCCCCCGCAGGTCTTGGCGGGGAGCTAAATCCTTGGAAGCGGTGGAGCACTCTAGGAGGCGCATTAATGGAGCAATGCGTAAGTTCACAGCCCAAAGGGGTTTGGGCTTTATTCGCCATGAGATGATTCGGGGGAATGTGAAGGGGTACTTCGACTTGGATGGAGTACACCTCTCCCAAATAGGCATGGACCTGTTTTTATTGGATTTAAGCGAAGCATTGGTGAATAGAGGGTGCAGGTAAAGAGCTAGGTTGGTGGGGGGCCCTGGCTGCGACGGTTAGCCGCCTCCAGGGCTGTGGCGGAGTTACAGGGCGATCTGGAAGCAGGCCGGTACAAAGGGTACCTCTGCGCGGCACCACGTGGTGCCTGAGCCAAAACGAGGAGCCTCCAGAGAGGTCCCGGAAGCCGGTCGGCGCCCCGCTAGGCCTGCGGGCGGTTGTGGGCCTGAACAACCGGGGGCTTGCTATGCGACGCTCCGCCCCGAGAGGGGGGGTGTGAGTAGAATTTCAACGGCGCGTGATCGAAAAAAGAATCACTTGGGGGGCAGCACTTGCGGGTCGTTCCCGTGCTGCCCGGCTCATCAGGCGGGGCAGGTGAAGTAGATGGCCGCCTGCCCTTGGATCGCCCATAAGATAACCCACCTATTACATATCCTGGAATTATGTAATAAATCCTGCAGCATTTGTTACCCATTTACAACTGTTTCTTGTGTCTTCTTTGGGTAACCTAATTTGGGGGAGGGGGGGAAAGCGGGGTGCCCCTGGGGGTACTATGCCGCTGACCGCGGCCCCCGCAGGGGGCCACTCGGCGGTCGGCGCCTTAGTAGCCCCGGGGCCCCAGTCACCCCTCCCCACTCCCTCCTTCGGGGGGGGGCGGGGGCAGGGATCCTGATTGTTGCCCCCCCCTCCGTGTCGGGGGCCGGAAGTGACGCGCAAGGCGCGTCACTTCCGGGCCCAGGTGTGAGGGGAAGGCTATTTAGCCTTCCCCCACCCTCACTGGCGACCTCTTTGTTGCCCACCTCGCCTTTTTTTCCCTCCCTACCGCTTACCCGGCGTGGTGTGGTGGGGTGGGGTTTTTGGCTGAACGTTTTAATGTTTTCTTTTCGTTGCAGGCGGAGTTACAGGGCGATCTGGAAGCAGGCCGGTACAAAGGGTACCTCTGCGCGGCACCACGTGGTGCCTGAGCCAAAACGAGGAGCCTCCAGAGAGGTCCCGGAAGCCGGTCGGCGCCCCGCTAGGCCTGCGGGCGGTTGTGGGCCTGAACAACCGGGGGCTTGCTATGCGACGCTCCGCCCCGAGAGGGGGGGTGTGAGTAGAATTTCAACGGCGCGTGATCGAAAAAAGAATCACTTGGGGGGCAGCACTTGCGGGTCGTTCCCGTGCTGCCCGGCTCATCAGGCGGGGCAGGTGAAGTAGATGGCCGCCTGCCCTTGGATCGCCCATAAGATAACCCACCTATTACATATCCTGGAATTATGTAATAAATCCTGCAGCATTTGTTACCCATTTACAACTGTTTCTTGTGTCTTCTTTGGGTAACCTAATTTGGGGGAGGGGGGGAAAGCGGGGTGCCCCTGGGGGTACTATGACTCATACCCAGGCCACGGGGCCCACTCATGTGACCAGGAGCGGCCTCGCCACGGGAGGGGGGCGGGCAGGCTGGCTGCACTCAGACAAAACCTGAAAAGAAAACAAACCCTTGGAGTGTCCTTACACACCATTGGAGCGCATGAATGGGTTCTGAAAACGATAAACACGCTCCCTCTCAACAGACTTTCCAGCCCTGACCTTGCTGGCCCCTGAAGAAAACTCGGCCCATGTGCCGGGCTGTTGTAAGAGGCCTCCCCACCCCCCTGCCCTGTGCTCCCTCCGTGAAACAAACGATGCCCAAGCATCTTGGTACAGCGCCAAAGACTGGGCCAGCCAAAAACAGGAGAAACGAGCTTAATGCTTTATTGGATGAGTGGGCGAACTGTGCAGTGCCTGGTGTTGACTAAAATACTTTTAAGGTGCTTGAACGGTTGCAAACTGAAAACAACTAGAACTGTGGCCCCGCTAGGATTCCCAAACAGACTCCCCGCCGCCACGACAGCAGGCACAGTTTCACCAATCCTTTTTCCCAATCTACGCTGTAAAATGGCACATTTTACACCTGTATGCACACAGCTTGCCCCCCACATACATTTTTTGCTGTAAAACCTACCATGTGTGGGGCAGGTGCAGGTTCCGGCGTATCTCAGAGATGCGGAACGTGCCCCTGGTGCACTTTTAGTTCCCTTCGGGTAGCCATGGCCTGGCACAAGGCTGCTGTAGGAGAAGGCGCTATGGAAGCCCGGTATGGAAATGCCCCCTGTCTGCACTACAGGCCTGTACTCCACACCTGACCTTCACCACTCATGTGCAGCCTGTGGGGTGGACTACTGCTTTTAATACTGATTACTAACATATAGGCTGATGTAAATCAATGCAATGACAGGGACTGGCCCTTTAAGTTCTGCGACGTTCAAATTCAGCCGTCCTATGTGAGGCAAGTATGGGGGCGGAGCCCAATGACAGGAGCAGGGCCCAATCACCATGCCCAAAAGACTCACCGAAAGCACAACTGTGGGTGCGCGAATGCTTCTCTGTTAGCCATAGTGGGCCAAGTGGGACATGTAAGTGCAGCACCTGCGGGGACTCCCCAATCGTCTCCCTGGCCCCATCTGTGACTCTAGACCAGACTTCAAGCCATTGACTTTTCTGATAAAACTCATTACTGCATCCTTCTAGAAAGCGCACAGCGCCTCGAGGTCGTCAGCTAGTTGAAACGTGCGCTACAGAAATGTTAGCACTTGGAAAACAAGGAAATACTGGTGGGTCGCCATTAGGGCCTGTTCTAACTACTCAATAAACGATCCTTTCGCCATACTGTCTACTCGAATGTTGTGAAGGCGCACCATGGTAAACAAGGCGGAAGTTAAATTAATGCTACCACAGACAAGAGGCCAGTGTACATATCTCCATCCGGGCCAAACAGGTGTGAGCTTTGCTAGTGCGAGGCTTGCACCTTCATTTCAAGATGAGAGGAAGGAGGATGGGTTTCCTATGTAGACTCACACACTCTGTAAGGATCTGCAACAGTGCACTCACGACGGAAGATCTGTTATGCTGCTGTTTAAAAAAAGCAACTTTCAATACGAACCACTGTTGGAGGCTGAGAGGGATTAGAAACATTCCTTGAACCAAAGAGAAACACCTTTGTGTGTACAGAACGCCCCTTGTGTACAGTGACAAGTGTGTGCAGAGTAGCACAATTAGTTGCAACTTCAGTTGTTGGATTCATACACCCAATCCAAGGAAGAATGGGGGTAAAACCATCCACATGCTGGGTCTGCAACTCTGGAACCCCCTGGAGCAAGCACCCAGCCAGCAGGAGCTCAACAGAGGCTTGGAGAGTAGGCTACCCAAGGAGCCCTTTGGCAGCCGGACCCATCGCTTAGCGGTGAAACCAGCCCAGTTTTACCCACAATCCCATCGTTGGCCAAGACTAGTCTCCAAACAACCTCCAAAACAACCACATGCATCCCTTCCACCCCACCACATCTGCAACAAGCCGAGTCCTCAACACGGCAAAGTGGTCAGAAGGCAACAGGTTACCACATTAAAATACCACTAAATACATAAATAAATGCAGGTTTGTGAACTGTAACAAAATAGTATGAAAATAAGCCTAATTCAGCATCATCTAGCAGAAGCATGTCTGGGCGAAGAAGCACGGGTCCATGTAGTAGCCTGTTTATCTCATTGATAAGTGGTGAAAACATAAAGATGCAAAAACCAACAAAGCATGCACAAGAAGGGCTCTTTCCAAACCCGTGCCGGAACTCGAAGGCTTCGCTGACGCATCCCCGGCCCATCCTTCGACACCATTCAAGCACATGCGGTCGCAGAAGAAGCCACAGGCTGATCGAGAGGTCCCGCCACCCACAGGCTGGCCATGAATCTCCCATTATTTGAAACCAGGCCACAGGAAAAGTGCAAGCGCGATTGGAGTCAATCAGTGTTTGGACCCAGAAGAGAGCTGGAGGCAGCATCAGGCATCAACGAAGGCCTGCTGATCAGTGTGGTGGAGGGTACAGGCAGGGGTGTAGCTCCGGGGGGTGTTTGGGGTGGGACACCCCCCAAATAAATGCATTCTTGGCTTGAGAGTTGGGTCTGGGGCCGGAGTCGGGGCTCCTATGCCCTTGGTTGTTTTTCTCGTCATCTTCCTTTGACTAGCCCTGCTTTAGCTTTAAACATCTTAAGCTAAAGCGCGGGTGCCGCGATTGCTTCAAAAGCAAAGAAAAAGAAGGAAAAAAATGCCACCCCTCCGCCTTCTTTTCTATTTCTTTACTTTTGGAGCAATCGCAGCACCCGCCGCGCTTTAGCTTAAAATGCTTAAGGCTAAAGCGCGGGTGCCGCCATTGTAACAAAAGTAAATAAAATAGAAAAAAAAGCATACAACCACCATTTGTTTTCACTTTGTTTACTTTTGTAGCAATTGTTTAAAAATTTAAGAAATAGAAAAAAAAATTGTCTTTTTCTTTACTTTTTAAGCAATTGCGGCACCCACCCATGCTTTACCTTAAAATGTTTAAAGCTAAAGCGCGGGTGCAGCAATTGATTTGCAATGCAATAGCTCTCGCTTTACTGAAAGTTGGAGCTATTGGCGCTGCATTATTATAAGCAATGCCAAAAGCTCAAGCTTTCAGTAATGCAAGACCTATTACACTGCAAATGCTTGTTTTTAAAGGATCATAAACAGAGGCCCACCTAATGCAAAGAAGTATTGAACCTGTTCCTCGTGGCAATGGTGTAGCCCAAACCTTGCTCATCCCTCCCTCCTTCGGCAGGATGTTTTTAGGAGGGAAGTTTGCAATTCACCCCCCGAATCTCACTGACCAAGCTACGCCCCTGGCCACAGAGAGCACGGACTTGCGGAGCACAGCGCCGGCTCCTCGACTCAACACACAGACCGGCGGGGATGAGGAACCGGCTCGGCCTAGAGGTGGGTCCTGGCAGTCGGGAGCCCACTCCAGCAGGAGGGCCTCGTGCAGTGTGCTCCACCGAGCGGACTCATTACCAGCGCGCTCCCAACGACACAGATACCCAGCGGCTTGAAGGGCAGAACAGATCTATCCTCTGTTCCCAGTGTGGGAAACAGCTCACAGATCCGACTCAGCCTGGGAACAAACCAGGAGAGGACTCGAGCATCCCAGGGGGGCCGACTCACAACGGCAGCTAGGAGTACGGCAAGCACGACTCCACCAGCACGAATTCGTGCTCAAAAATGCCTCTATGGATGAGCCCCACAACATCGAAAGTGGGATTATATTATCTATATGCAATTAGTACAAATAGCAAGAAGTGCGCCCTGTTTGCACTTCGATAGTCGGGAGCTGGACATTTCCGGCCCGATTCACAAAGAGATGCACGAGTACCTGAGGAGTACTCCTGAAGTACCACTCATGAAGTACCACTCCTAAAGTACCACTCCTAAAGTACCACTCCTAAAGTACCACTCCTAAAGTACCACTCCTAAAGTACCACTCCTGAAGTGCCACTCCTAAAGTGCCACTCCTAAAGTGCCACTCCTAAAGTGCCACTCCTAAAGTGCCACTCCTAAAGTGCCACTCCTAAAGTACCACTCCTAAAGTGCCACTCCTAAAGTGCCACTCCTAAAGTACCACTCATGAAGTACCACTCCTAAAGTACCACTCCTAAAGTACCACTCCTAAAGTACCACTCCTAAAGTACCACTTCACATACTTTAGATGCCTTTGTGAATTAGCCACATGACAATACCCACTGGACTAAACACTAGCCTTGAGTTCCGGAGTAGCGAGCTACTCGCCGTAAAGCGCTTCAATGCCTTATCAGAGGTTGTAAGTGCTATATAAATCCAATTACAATAACAATTATAGGATACAAGAAGCCTGGGAGCCATCTTGGATAAAAGCTATTGAAAAGGGACCGGACTGCCAGCTGCTGCCGCTGCTGCGCGAGGCTCCACTGCCACGTACAGCGCACCGCTGAGTTGACCCGTCTGGAACACTAGCTTTAGCACAGCCAGGCTTTTGTCATGTGACCTACAAGGACCAGGCCAGAAAAGGCATTACTGACTATAACGTATACACAATCAGGGACCATGGTCATCCCTTAAGTGGGATAACAAGGACCACATCCACCCAGCCACAAAAGCACTCCCTGCCACCCAATAGAAGCCGCGAGAAGTTTTAAAGTTCTGCGCATCATGCACAAAGCGAACTTGAACAAGGGCCGGATTACCATCAGAAGTGGCGCACACGCTACTTGCCACCCGTAAAGCTCCTCTCCCCTCCGTTCATCCATGCGTGGAGACATGCCCCAGTGCACTTGGAAACACCCGCTGCTCTCCAACAGTAAACTTATAAAAAATCTTCAACAATGCACAGGTCTAGAGAGCGCCACACATCTTGCGTTAGACCCACGCATACATCTAGTTTATCTCTGCCTCACCAAACAACTGGTGATTATTCACGCATGGGCTCACAGCCCTCCGTGTGAAAGCGCAAGTTGCTGCTGGAGTTCCGGTAACAACAACTCTCCTTTAGACACCACCGTGACTAGGAGGATCACAAGCTGCAGTGGCCCTTGGGCACAAATCTCGTGCGAGGCCCGTCTCTGGTTTTTTGGCAGCAAAAGCACTTTGTTTAAAATAAAAACAATGTCCAGAACAGGTTAACAGCTACAGCATAGGGCACAACCTAATGGGAAAGATGTACCTGCCAGGGGATGTAGATATCACCAAGGCATACAAGGCCTGATGTTCTCGTAAATAAATACATTTAGAGTGACAGCGTGGGCCCAGAAAAGAGCAAGGCCTGGGGTAAACACCCCTACTTGCCCCCGCCCCCCTTGTGATGGCCCTGACTGTGACCCCCGACTTCATCATAAAACACAGAATGACCGTAACTATTTATTTTGACAGAGAATGAAAAAGGGCAGAAAATAAGGCTCTCTTAAAATACTTGCTCATCCATACCACATGTACATTCAGAACATGGTATACAGATATGAAGCCGATACTGGTGCCAGCACACGTCAATGATAGATTATAATGTTAAATTGTACACTCAAGAGAAGTTCGTAGGTGGGAAGGTGCGAACACTACCTCAAAAAGGCACATATTAGAAGTAAAGCAAACATTCCACAGCAGCAAGCAGGGGTGAGCAAGACATGAGAAGAAACAAGATTAGAGGTGGAGGAGAAGAATGAGGCAGAGGAGAGGAGCCCAGGAGTTAAAACTAGAGAAACAGAAATACTGAGAAGAAAGGACCCAGGGACGAGGCCCAGTTCAGGACGGGCTTAAGATGCAGGAACAAAGAGGCTTGCATGCAGATGGGTAGGCGGGTGCATATGCAGGTGCATGGGTACAGAGTGGCCTCAGGAACATAGAAGCTTGCATGCGGATGGGTAGGCGGGTGCATGGGCAGGTGCATCGGTACAGAGTGGACTCAGGAACATAGAGGCTTGTATGCAGATGGGTAGGTGGGTATATGTGCAGGTGCATGGGTACAAAGTGGACTCAGGAACATAGAGGCTGGCATACGAATGGGTAGGCGGGTGCATGGGTAGGTGCATGGGTACTGAGTGGACTCAGGAACATAGAGGCTTGCATGCAGATGGGTCGTCGGGTGCATGGGTACAGAGTGGCCTAAGGAACATGGAGGCTTGCATGTAGATGGGTAGGAGGGTGCATGGGTAGGAGGGTGCATGGGCAGGTGCATCGGTACAGAGTGGCCTCTGGAACATAAAGGCTTGCATGCAGATGGGTAGGTTGGTACATGGGCAGGTGCATCGGTACAGAGTGGCCTCAGGAACATAGAGGCTTGTATGTGAATGGGTATGCAGGTGCATGGGCAGGTCCATGGATACAGAGTGGCATCGGGAACATAGAGGTTTGCATGCAGATGGGTAGGCAGATGCATGGGCAGGTGCATGGGAATGTGCATGGGTACAGAGTGGCATCTGGAACATAAAGGCTTGCATGCAGATGGGTAGGCTGGTACATGGGCAGGTGCATGGGTACAGAGTGGACTTAGGAACATAGTGGCTGGCATATGAATGGCAGGCAGGTGCATGGATACAGAGTGGCCTCAGTAACATATAGGCTTACATGCAGATGGGTAGGTGCATGGGTGCAGAGTGCCTTCAGTAACATAGAGGCTTGCATGCAGATGGGTAGGTGGGTACATGGGCACAGAGCGGCCTCAGGAACATAGAGGTTTGCATGCCGTTGGGTAGGCGAGTGAATGGTGGGGTGCAATAGCAGGTGCATGGGTACAGAGTGGCCTCAGGAACATAGAGACTTGCATGCGGATGGGTGGGCGGGTGCATGGGCCGGTGCATGGGTACAGAGTGGCCTAAGGAACATAGAGACTTGCATGCGGATGGGTGGGCGGGTGCATGGGCAGGTGCATGGGTACAGAGTGGCCTAAGGAACATAGAGGCTTGCATGTGAACGGGTAGGCTGATGTTGGGTACAGAGTGGACTCAGGAACATAGAGACTGGCATGCGAATGGGTCATCAGGTGAATGGGTACAGAGTGGCCTCAGGAACATAGAGACTTGCATGTGAACGGGTAGGCTGGTGCTTGGGTACAGAGTGGCCTCAGGAACATAGAGACTTGCATGCGGATGGGTGGGCGGGTGCATGGGTACAGAGTGGCCTCAGGAACATAGACGCTTGCATGCGGATGGGTAGGCGGGTGCATGGGTAGGTGCATGGGTACAGAGTGGCCTCAGGAACATAGAGACTTGCATGCAGATGGGTCGTCAGGAGCATGGGTACAGAGTGGCCTCAGGAACATAGAGGCTTGAATGCAGATGGGTCGTCAGGTGCATGGGTACAGAGTGGACTCAGGAACATAGAGGCTTGCATGCGGATGGGTAGGTGGGTGCATGGGCAGGTGCATGGGTACAGAGTGCCCTCAGAAACAGAGGCTTGCATGCAGATGGGTAGGCAGGTGCATGGGTACAGAGTGGCCTAAGGAACATAGAGGCTTGCATGCGGATGGGTAGGTGGGTCCATGGGCAGGTGCATGGGTAGAGAGTTCCCTCAGGAACATAGAGGCTTGCATGAAGACGGGTAGGCAGGTGCATGGGTACAAAGTGGACAAAGGAACATAGAGGCTTGCATGTGGTTGGGTAGGTGGGTCCATGGGCAGGTGCATGGGTAGAGAGTGCCCTCAGGAACATAGAGGCTTGCATGAAGACGGGTAGGCAGGTGCATGGGTACAAAGTGGACAAAGGAACATAGAGGCTTGCATGTGGTTGGGTAGGTGGGTGCATGGGCAGGTGCACAAGTGCAGAGTGGACTCAGGAACATAGAGCTGGCATGCGCATGGGTAGGCAGGAGCATGGGCTGATGTATTGGCTGGTGCATGGGTACAGAGTGGCCTCAGGAACACAGAGACTTGCATGCGGATGGGTCGTCAGGTGCATGGGTACAGAGTGGCCTCATGAACATAGCGGCTTGCATGCAGATGAGTAGGCGGGTGCATGGGCAGGTGCATGGGTACAGAGTGGCCTAAGGAACATAGAGGCTTGCATGCGGATGGGTAGGCATGCGGATGGGTAGGCAGGTGCATGGGCAGGTGCATTGGTAGGCAGGTGCATGGGTAGAGGGGCCTTAGGAACATAGAGGCTTGCATGCGGAGGGGTAGGCAGGTGCATGGGTACAGAGTGCTCTAAGGAACATACAGGCTTGCATGCAGATTGGTAGGCGGGTGCATGGGTAGGTGCATGGGTACAGAGTGCCCCCAGGAACATAGAGGCTTGCATGCAGATGGGTAGGTGGGTACATGTGCAGCTGCATGGGTACAAAGTGGACTCAGGAACATAGAGGCTGGCATACGAATGGGTAGGCGGGTGCATGGGTAGGTGCACTGGTACAGAGTGGCCTCATGAACATGGAGGCTGACGTGCAGATGAGTAGGCAGGAGCATGGGCAGGTGCATGGGTGCAGAGCGCCCTGAGGAACATAGAGGCTTGCATGCAGATGAGTAGTTGGGTGCATGGGTAGGTGCATGGGTACAGAGTGGTTTCAGGAACATAGAGGCTGGGATGCGAACGGGTATGTGAGTGTATGGGTACAGAGTGGCCTTAGGAACATAGAAGCTTGCATGCGGATGAGTCGTCGGGTGCATGTGCAGGTGCATGGGTACAGAGTGGACTCAGGAACATAGAGACTTGCATGCAGATGGGTAGGTGGATGCATGGGCAGGTGCACGGGCAGGTGCATGGGTACAGAGTGGCCTCAGGAATGTAGAGACTTGCATGTGGATGGGTAGGTGGGTGCATGGGCAGGTGCATGGGTACAGAGTGCCCTTAGGGACATAGAGGCTTGCATGCAGATGGGTAGGTGGGTGCATGGGTACAGAGTGCCCTCCGAAACATAGAGGCTTGCATGCAGATGGGTAGGCAGGTACATGGGTACAGAGTGGACAAAGGAACGTAGAGGCTGACAGGCGAATGGGTAGGCAGGTGCATGGGTAGGTGCATGGGTACAGAGTTCCCTCAGGAATACAGAGCTATGCATGCAGATGTTTCGTCGGGTGCATGGGTACAGAGTGCCCTCAGGAACATAGAGGCTTGCATGTGGGTGGGTAGGCGGGTGCATGGGCAAGTGCATGGGTACAGAGTGGACTCTGGAACAAAGAAGCTTGCAAGCAGATGGGTTGTCGGGTGCACGGGTTAAGAGTTGACTCAGGAACATAGAGGCTGGCATGTGAATGGATAGGCGGGTGCATGGGTACAAAGTGGCCTCAGGAACATAGAGGCTTGCTTGCAGATGGGTCGTCAGGTGGATGAGCAGGAGCATAGGCTGGTGCATGGGATAGTGTGGCTTTCGCATGCTGTGTGTCACTGGACCGAGAGTGCTCAACCGGTGCAGCAGCCACTAGGGTTTCACCACTTGTAAGACAGACCACTGGAAGACAGTTTTAGAGAGTCGAGGCCCCCCATCGTGCCAGCCTTATGCACGTTTGCTGTAAGTCAGTGCCAGCTTCAGACACCAACAGGCACCACTGCACCTGTGCAGAGCTTCCTCACAAACTCTCGCAGACCCTGTATTGCTGCAGAACACCCTCACACATCTGCACGCATCTGCTAGAGACTCCAGGTGATTTACCTACACTGCACGACCTCTAGAAACAGCACAGGGGGCTTGGTGGGCAAGGTCTGCCTGAGGGGGTGGGGGGGCTGGGGAGGAGTGAGTGGATCATGGAACAAAGCACCGCCCATTGCATTGTTGCAAAGCTCACACGTGATATCAGTCTCACGCATAAGTGTTACTGGGTGTCGTGTGGGGGGATTTTTGACAAACCAGGATCACTGCACCAGGGTCACAAGATGTGTTGCAGCACAACTGCAAGTGCTGCACTCTGAGGGTGTGAAGCTTTATAGAAGATCCTGCCCCACGCCGTACTGGGCCTTTACGTGAAGGGGGGTGGCCTGTCATGGACAGAAAGGGCAGTGCTTAATTTGTGCCGGTGCTTTCCGGTGCTTAGCACCAGCACTTATTTATCAGGGCCGGGTCTACTTGTCTGCTGCTCCGCGTCACATTATGATTTATTTAATTGTCATAATATTAGTCACACTGACGGCGCAGAGTGTGTTCTCAACGTCTCTTGCAGACTGTTGTGGCTGGCTGTGAGAGCCTGAGCCAAGAGAGACTGAAGATTTAGATATTGTGGCATTGGTGCCTTTGGCGGTCCTAAGTCCAGTGTTGCCGGTGCGGTGGGCGGGATACTGATCATTCGGCTGGATTTGCTTCTGCGGGGAAGGGGCTGAGCGGGAGCGTGCGCAGATTTAATTCACATTGCCACGCCCCGGAACACCGTGACCCGCAGTCCCGCAAGGCAGCCAGACGACGACGTTGAGGGAAGGCAGCAGCACCAGGAGTTTATTCATATCGGCGGTAGACGTTAATAAAGGCAGAGTGTGCCCAGCACCGCACGTTACTGACCGCAAGTACGTACTAAATGGCGGTAGCCATAAACTGATCATCACTGCCCGCCCTCCCTCCCCAGCCTGTGGCGTAGCTTGCTTGGGCCGCCAAACGAGGCTTTTTGGTGTGACACTGCACCAGTGTCTGTGTTTAAATTAAATTACGATTTTCTTGACTGCGGCCCGGTGCACCAAGATTATTTGCTGGTGCTATTTCATGTACTTCATGATCACGGAGGCTGTGTTTAGTGCGTGGTGCGCACATCTTTTAGGTGCTGCGCAGTTTGCCTTTCAGAACTGCGGTGCACTGGCAGCGCTTTTCATTGCCCCAGGACTGGCAGCGCTCGCTGTGCTGTAGGGCAGGTTTGGGATGCACTGCGTTTAGTGCATGCGCACATCTTTTACCACCTTCTTATGGAAACAAGATTCTGGACGCAGTGTGTATAATGTGTTGCATGTTTGTTGTGCTGATGATGGCTACTGCTTTATTGTGCTACAGTACGCTGCTTTATTGCAGTGTGATCTGCGTTACAGGGGCGCGATGGAAACCCCGGGCGCTGCAGCCTCGGCGGTGCATGGGGCCCCACCGACCATGACCTCAAGTATGTGAATCGCATTTCATGGCAGACTAGCAGATGGGGCGCAAAAGGTGCTGCGCAGTTTGCCTCTCATATAGTTTTGACACACGGTGATTTAGGATTAGCTGTCATGGGGAAGGATTCAGGACTGCTGCCTGGGATCCCTGGCGAATCACAAAAAATATCTTGTCACTCAAGCAGGGTTTGCTCAGTGCAGAGCACATTTCGGTGGCTCTCAAAGTATATTAAGGAACGGTCGAGAGGCTTACATTACCAACAAGTTATCCTGACTCGAGCCAACCTAAACCATGATGTATTGCTGTAATATTCCAGTTAATAGTTTTTCGAATTACTTTCAGTTTCAAATTCATAAATTGAATAGGAGCAGAATTCCGTTTTTAAAGAGCACACGTATTATACATGACCTTTCACACACCGTGTTTATATTGCTGATCGATCACGTGTTTACTATGTTTGTCCTTAGTGTGATGTTTGGATTTTTCACAATCTTATAACTTCTTCAGTGATGTAACATTGAGGGCAGCACCAACACTCTGAAACTTGGGCCAGCGCCACTGGCTTCGGTGCCTTTGTGTGACACTTCCATGCTTCCTGGACTGAGCACAGTGTGAGATTTCCAAGATTTCTCTATGGGTCCCTTTGTGTGACGTTTCCATGCTTCCTGGCCTGGGTGCCTTTGTGTGACGTTTTCATGCTTTCTGGCCCGGGGGCCTTTGTGTGACGTTTTCATGCTTTCTGGCCCGGGGGCCTTTGTGTGACGTTTCCATGCTTCCTGGCCTGGGTGCCTTTGTGTGACGTTTCCATGCTTCCTGGCCTGGGTGCCTTTGTGTGACGTTTCCATGCTTTCTGGCCTGGGGGCCTTTGTGTGACGTTTCCATGCTTTCTGGCCTGGGGGCCTTTGTGTGACGTTTCCATGCTTTCTGGCCTGGGTGCCTTTGTGTGACGTTTCCATGCTTTCTGGCCTGGGTGCCTCTGTGTGACGTTTCCATGCTTTCTGGCCTGGGTGCCTTTGTGTGACGTTTCCATGCTTTCTGGCCTGGGTGCCTTTGTGTGACGTTTCCATGCTTCCTGGCCTGGGTGCCTTTGTGTGACGTTTCCATGCTTTCTGGCCTGGGTGCCTCTGTGTGACGTTTCCATGCTTTCTGGCCTGGGTGCCTTTGTGTGACGTTTCCATGCTTCCTGGCCTGGGTGCCTCTGTGTGACGTTTCCATGCTTCCTGGCCTGGGTGCCTTTGTGTGACGTTTCCATGCTTTCTGGCCTGGGTGCCTTTGTGTAACATTTTCATGCTTTCTGGCCTGGGTGCCTTTGTGTGACGTTTCCATGCTTTCTGGCCTGGGTGCCTCTGTGTGACGTTTCCATGCTTCCTGGCCTGGGTGCCTTTGTGTGACGTTTTCATGCTTTCTGGCCTGGGTGCCTTTGTGTGACGTTTCCATGCTTTCTGGCCTGGGTGCCTTTGTGTGACGTTTCCATGCTTCCTGGCCTGGGTGCCTTTGTGTGACGTTTCCATGCTTTCTGGCCTGGGTGCCTCTGTGTGACGTTTCCATGCTTTCTGGCCTGGGTGCCTCTGTGTGACATTTCCATGCTTTCTGGCCTGGGTGCCTTTGTGTGACGTTTCCATGCTTCCTGGCCTGGGTGCCTTTGTGTGACGTTTCCATGCTTCCTGGCCTGGGTGCCTTTGTGTGACGTTTCCATGCTTCCTGGCCTGGGTGCCTTTGTGTGACGTTTCCATGCTTCCTGGCCTGGGTGCCTTTGTGTGACGTTTCCATGCTTCCTGGCCTGGGTGCCTCTGTGTGACGTTTCCATGCTTTCTGGCCTGGGTGCCTTTGTGTGACGTTTCCATGCTTCCTGGCCTGGGTGCCTTTGTGTGACGTTTCCATGCTTTCTGGCCTGGGTGCCTCTGTGTGACGTTTCCATGCTTTCTGGCCTGGGTGCCTTTGTGTGACGTTTTCATGCTTTCTGGCCTGGGTGCCTTTGTGTGACGTTTCCATGCTTTCTGACCAGGGTGCCTTTGTGTGACGTTTCCATGCTTTCTGACCAGGGTGCCTCTGTGTGACGTTTCCATGCTTTCTGGCCTGGGTGCCTTTGTGTGACGTTTCCATGCTTTCTGGCCTGGGTGCCTTTGTGTGACGTTTCCATGCTTCCTGGCCTGGGTGCCTTTGTGTGACGTTTCCATGCTTCCTGGCCTGGGTGCCTTTGTGTGACGTTTCCATGCTTCCTGGCCTGGGTGCCTTTGTGTGACGTTTCCATGCTTTCTGGCCTGGGTGCCTTTGTGTGACGTTTTCATGCTTCCTGGCCTGGGTGCCTTTGTGTGACGTTTCCATGCTTTCTGGCCTGGGTACCTTTGTGTGACGTTTCCATGCTTCCTGGCCTGGGTGCCTTTGTGTGACGTTTCCATGCTTCCTGGCCTGGGTGCCTTTGTGTGACGTTTCCATGCTTTCTGGCCTGGGTGCCTTTGTGTAACATTTTCATGCTTTCTGGCCTGGGTGCCTCTGTGTGACGTTTCCATGCTTTCTGGCCTGGGTGCCTTTGTGTGACGTTTTCATGCTTTCTGGCCTGGGTGCCTTTGTGTGACGTTTCCATGCTTTCTGACCAGGGTGCCTTTGTGTGACGTTTCCATGCTTTCTGACCAGGGTGCCTCTGTGTGACGTTTCCATGCTTTCTGGCCTGGGTGCCTTTGTGTGACGTTTCCATGCTTTCTGGCCTGGGTGCCTTTGTGTGGCGTTTCCATGCTTCCTGGCCTGGGTGCCTCTGTGTGACGTTTCCATGCTTCCTGGCCTGGGTGCCTTTGTGTGACGTTTCCATGCTTCCTGGCCTGGGTGCCTTTGTGTGACGTTTCCATGCTTTCTGGCCTGGGTGCCTTTGTGTGACGTTTCCATGCTTCCTGGCCTGGGTGCCTTTGTGTGACGTTTTCATGCTTTCTGGCCTGGGTGCCTCTGTGTGACGTTTCCATGCTTTCTGGCCTGGGTGCCTTTGTGTAACATTTTCATGCTTTCTGGCCTGGGTGCCTCTGTGTGACGTTTCCATGCTTTCTGGCCTGGGTGCCTTTGTGTGACGTTTTCATGCTTTCTGGCCTGGGTGCCTTTGTGTGACGTTTCCATGCTTTCTGACCAGGGTGCCTCTGTGTGACGTTTCCATGCTTTCTGGCCTGGGTGCCTCTGTGTGACGTTTCCATGCTTCCTGGCCTGGGTGCCTTTGTGTGACGTTTCCATGCTTCCTGGCCTGGGTGCCTTTGTGTGACGTTTCCATGCTTTCTGGCCTGGGGGCCTTTGTGTGACGTTTCCATGCTTTCTGGCCTGGGGGCCTTTGTGTGACGTTTCCATGCTTTCTGGCCTGGGTGCCTTTGTGTGACGTTTCCATGCTTTCTGGCCTGGGTGCCTTTGTGTGACGTTTCCATGTTTCCTGGCCTGGGTGCCTTTGTGTGACGTTTCCATGCTTCCTGGCCTGGGTGCCTTTGTGTGACGTTTCCATGCTTCCTGGCCTGGGTGCCTTTGTGTGACGTTTCCATGCTTTCTGGCCTGGGTGCCTTTGTGTGACGTTTCCATGCTTTCTGGCCTGGGTGCCTTTGTGTGACGTTTCCATGCTTTCTGACCTGGGTGCCTCTGTGTGACGTTTCCATGCTTCCTGGCCTGGGTGCCTTTGTGTGACGTTTCCATGCTTTCTGGCCTGGGTGCCTCTGTGTGACGTTTCCATGCTTTCTGGCCTGGGTCCCTTTGTGTGACGTTTTCATGCTTTCTGGCCTGGGTGCCTCTGTGTGACATTTCCATGCTTTCTGGCCTGGGTGCCTTTGTGTGACGTTTCCATGCTTCCTGGCCTGGGTGCCTTTGTGTGACGTTTCCATGCTTCCTGGCCTGGGTGCCTTTGTGTGACGTTTCCATGCTTCCTGGCCTGGGTGCCTTTGTGTGACGTTTCCATGCTTTCTGGCCTGGGTGCCTTTGTGTGACGTTTCCATGCTTCCTGGCCTGGGTGCCTTTGTGTGACGTTTCCATGCTTCCTGGCCTGGGTGCCTCTGTGTGACGTTTCCATGCTTTCTGGCCTGGGTGCCTTTGTGTGACGTTTCCATGCTTCCTGGCCTGGGTGCCTTTGTGTGACGTTTCCATGCTTCCTGGCCTGGGTGCCTTTGTGTGACGTTTCCATGCTTTCTGGCCTGGGTGCATTTGTGTGACATTTCCATGATTTCTGGCCCGGGGGCCTTTGTGTGAGATTTCCATGCTTTCTGGCCTGGGTGCCTTTGTGTGACATTTCCATGATTTCTGGCCCGGGGGCCTTTGTGTGAGATTTCCATGCTTTCTGGCCTGGGTACTTATCAGATGCGCATCTAGAGCCAAATTTCGGGGGATGGGGCTGATGAAAATTTCGGGGAGGGGGGGTGCCCTCAGTGGAGATGCATGGGTTCTAAGAAGGGGTGAAAAAACAACAAAGCCTCGCTAGCAAAAGTGAATGGTCTTTTAAAGACCTGTGAAGTACTCTGGTGTGGCTGGCAACTCAACAACTGTCTGTGTGTGTGCCCGGAAAGCTGTCTCAGCCCTGGCGGACACACACGATGGTGGGGGGGGGGGGGGGGGAACTGAAGCCCGTTGGGCCCAATGGGCGTTGCGCACCTGGCGCTTATGTGTGACATTTCCATGCTTTCATCATGCTTACATCTGACTTTTAGCAGTGCCAGTTGAGAAATTAGGTGGAGGTGATACAGTAAGTGGGTGGGGCCAGTAAGGGAAGTGGGTGGACCCAGAGAAAAGTGGGTGTGGCCTCCGACAAACATTTGAGCACCTGCACTTCATATTTTACAAATTAAGCACTGAGAAAGGGGCGCAACACATGTGAACATGGGGCCTGCACTGAGGCCTGTCTGCCTGACAAGGCGAGTCCAGAAGTAGAACACCACAGCCCTGGCCCAGCGCGCCCAGATGTTCCCGCCTCAGCATCTGGAGGACTCGCCCAGTGACTGGACACACGTCCTGTGCTGACCTTTAACGCACATCAGGCAGATGTGATGGGCGCCGAGGAGTGCCAGCATTCTTGAAACCACTGGAGAAACATCTGCCGCCGCGGTTTTGAATCAGTGTGAAAGAGCTTAATGTTTAGAAGGCAAGGTACAGTGATTCAAGCATGAGAATAAAAAAAATATATAGCACAAACATTAAACGTGGTATTTATTTGCGCGCAAGAATCGCAAACAAAAGAAACAAGTTCACTTTGGAAGTAGGTGAAATACACCCGTTGCGCGCGCTCTCTCGGCACAAATCTCACGGATTTATTTAGAGGTTTTATAAAGCGCTGCGGATCGCCCTACCGCTACCTCACAGCGCTGTGCGTACTGTAACGCATCAGCACAGTATCATCAAAATAACAGCAGTACAAATTTATCTAAACGTCCCTCCGTGTATCCGTGAAAACTATAGGGTTTGCTTTACTTTTCAGAGGGAGGTGTACCCGCAAACCTTTCTCGGCGGGATTTCAACGGAACACATTCTACATACATGTCGCAGACAGGCTGTGTGTCTCTTACAAGACGTTTCATCCAATGGGCGGTGGGTCTCGTGCGGTCTGACCATCTAATATATACCACCTTACGTTTAGGTTTGCTTTCCAATTGAATAAAAGGTATTGTTATTAATGTGTTCGCTACAACATAATAACGGACTTTATATAGCCCGTAACATCTCGCGTTGTGTCGTCACATCACCAAGACACGGAAGGGCACACCAGAGCAGCCACTAAAACAAGACACGCGCTCACTGAACGTCAATTCACCAAAACGCCTGGGTAGCGGAGGTGACATCACACGCCCTTTGACCTTCAATTGCATTCGCACACACACACATGCTTACACATACACACATATTCACACTTACATACTCTCTTAAAAGTAAACTCGCCCGCAAGCTCGCACACAACATACATTTTACTGTATTTTTTCTAGCTAACCTCGAATGCCATACTCCAGCTACTTGTGCTATATTTTCATTACACTAATAGTGAATAATGGAACATCATTCACTAAATAAAGTGTAATAAAAAACGGAGAAAAAACAAAGTAAGTTGTGCCCCATCCGACGTCTATAATTACGGGCTGCCCCTGTGCTCCTGCCGCTGAATTTGCCCTCTCTGAGGTCAGGGGTCGCAAAGGCCGTGCCAGGGGTCGCAAGAGGCAAGCTGTGGGTCGTAGCTGAGACCCCCCGGCGACCTCTAAATGACATCCATGCACAGACTTCGAGCACCCATCACAAGGCAGATGGAAGTTAAAATACATATTTGAAATGCCTGGAAATCGCCAGTTCGAATCAAGCAGGGGCTGGCAGCCTTTCATCCTCCTAAAATGGAGAAAAGGAGTGCCCAGTGTCCTTAGAAGTGTTATTAGAACGAGAGGGTAAATCGGCTGACTTCAGTGACTTGCGAGCCACAGCGCTTGACCAGGCTTTCGCCAGGCGTACAGCACAGTGCCTTGTGTTGTGTCCTGCTGGACACAGTCTAGTGTTTCTGCCAGCCACTCCCCCGAGGGCTGGCCCACACACACCCCCTCACCCATCCAACACGGGTGTCACCAGTCAGGTGACCCCGCGAATAAAAGGGCCCGAGTGCACGGGCTCGTGGCTAGTCATCGGTACCACCTATCCATGTGTCCGTTCAACAATTATGTGGGCCTAGGGCCCAGAACATAACACTGGCGACGAGGCGGGTCTGATCCCGCGTGCCTGAGACGGGGTAGACAGCTCGGCCGGAGCACCGCTGTGGTCGTTTTTTTCCTGAAGGGGGATCGGAGGCTCCCATGCTGCCGCAGTTTTGGCCCTGAGGAAGTGGCCACACCACCCCGCATGAAAGGAGATCCCTGCTCTTGCCCCACTGTTTTCCCTGGTCCCGGACGGTGGTGCAGTCACGAGAAAGTGGTGAGGAGCTGCGCAATCGCGGAGAGAATGAGCTCCACTGCAGGCGGCGATCACGCTATGCCCCGCGGATCAGATGTCCGTAAGTGATCCTCGCCCTACACCAGGTAGCCCCAGCAGTAGGAGCGCCGCTCAGCGGGGAGGCACGTCTATACCGCGCCGGGTGTGGGCGGACAATGAAGGGGGCACCCCACTAGCAGCAAGGGGCGAAATACGCCCATACGAGAAAGGAAAGAACCCGACTGCTCGGGCATGAGGTGGCGCCTGCGGCATACGTGGGAGCGAGAAGGCCGCCACCCGGCCAGCGAGAGAGACATCCGAAGCGGTGAACGAGCGGCATGAAGCCTGTGTGATCTGTGTGGCGCGGAGAAATGCTGGCAGTGAACTCCGTGTTAAAGATGCCTCCTTCACTGCCAGCAAGCTGCACCGAAGACACCCCCAGTAACGCCAAGCAAGCAGAAGAGAAAAAGTGAGCCCCTGTGCGCTGCCCTACTGTGCCCCATTACCTCGATGGTGAAGTCCAGAGATAGGCGCGTGGCTGTGGTTGCCGGCAGAAGTCTGGGCCCAGCTCCAGGTGTCCCGCAGAATGGCTCCGATTTTCAGCAGCGGATAGGGAGAAGCGTGGCAGCCCATGACCGGTTAAGCGAGGCCCGCAGCATTTGCAAAGCTGCTGAGGCCGATCCATGCTCGGAAAAGCATCTCAGGCAGCATTCGCCAAATAACGAAAGTGTCTGCAGCGTGAAGGCACCCACCACAAATTGCCTGCCCTCCATTCCCCAGTCCCTGCGCCGTCCGTTTTTGTCAAGTAAAAGGGTCCCAGGCCGCGAGACTGCAGAGAAACGACCTGCGGCATGCAAAGAGTGGCTGCAGCGCCACCTAGTGGTCAGGAGTGGTATCGCACTTAAAGGACGAACTAGTTTTTCAAAACCAATGGACCCAAGGAAACGGACACTGGCACAATCATTTCTACAGCCATACAATTATCTATCATGTAGCGACTCCAAAAGAGCTCTCCTTTTTGTTGAAAGGAGACGAGCTGCCCAGCACAAAAAAATATATAGCTGGACACCTCTGGCAAACAGTAAAAGCACACCAAGAGATAACAGAGTGCTACACCCTTACTCCAGAATTGATGAGAGAAGTTGAATAAGCGCATTCAAGGCAGTGCAGCCAAGGGGAGCCAAAACAACTAAGCATAAGGAAAGGCAGCTCTGAAAAGAAAACAAGACTAATCCGGAGAGCATTCTGCACCTTTCTCCCTCACTAGACCCAGGTACCCTGAAATATACTTTCACAGTAGCGCAGAGAGCGCAAAGAAACAGAGAGGGTGAGGAGAGCGTCGTGCACGCCACCTGTCATTGGTCTGCCACCCACCCATGATAAAGTTACCAAGTGTCCCATTCTCAAGAGCAGCCATCTCGTAAATCCTAAGGAGAACCAATGCACGACTGCACCAGAGTGAGACAACTCAGACTATTTTTCTAACAGAGAGGCGGTGCAGATGAGCTCAGGTGGAGTCTCAATAGAGACTACTAACTCTCACGCCTGACTGCTAGGCCCTACGTTGACAGCCAAGAAAGCTGTCCTAGCAGTGAAAAGGAAACTTAAAAAACTCTCCCTCCTACACGAGGGAAAGACCATTTTCATGCTCCTGATAGCAGGACGTCATTACTGCAACAAAGACCAAACTGAGCAAAAGTGCATATAGACAAGGGAAGTATCGAAGGGCCAAACAAGGTCCAGTACAGGTGACAGCACGGTGAAACAATAAAGCCCAAGCAGACACGGCGCACAGGAGAAGAGACCCCCCAGGCGGGTGGAGAGAGAAGAAGAGACCCCCAGGCTGTTGGTGAGAGAAGAGACCCCACAGACCAGTGGAGAGAGAAGAAGAGACCCCCAGGCTGGTGGAGAGAAAAAGAGACCCCCAGGCCGGTGGAGAGAGTGAGAGACCCCCCAGGCCAGTGGAGTGAGTGAGAGCCCCCCAGGCTGGTGGAGAGAAGAAGAGAATCCCCAGGCCGGTGGAGAGAGAGAGACCCCCGACCAGGAGAGAGAGAGACACCCTGATGCCACTAACAATGCATCCCGTCGCAGTAAAGAGAACCTGGCTGATATTTCTCAGAAAAGTAAGAGACAAGCATATACACTAGTTGTGGCAAGTGACCACCACGGAAAGAAAAAGCAAGTGGACAGCACCACTGCTGCCAGAGCGGAGGCAAGGAAAAGAGGAGACGGAAGGGCGATTACCCGCCATCTGCAAAGCACCAAGGAAATTCCCAGAAGGGAGAGGGGCCCTGCGTGGTCCGAAAGCAGGAGGAAGAGAGATTGTAATCACCCAACCTGCATCAAAATCGCCCAGCAGGGAGCTAGTGATTATTCAGGGAGTGCCCCCGCTATTGCCTTAAAGACCATGGTGTGCAACGGTCCATTTGCAGGCAGGAGGAGAATCCAGCATTCCGAGTGGCGCGTCACCACTACTGACGCAAGAAAAGGGAGATAATTACCTCCCACAGCAACCCTAAATCACAGCCGGACTATACGGATCCCTCAAAGCACGCCTACTTCCACTACCATCCCTGAAATTGGCGGGCGCACCTGAGAAGACGCCTTATCCTACCTGACCGGACCGGTGAGAGATCGGTGGCGGGAGCAAATGTATAGCCCAGAGAACACAACGGAGTGAGCAGGAGGTCCCTGTGAGATTTCGTGGCCCTATCACCACATTTCAGAGCAGGTGTAGAAGCGACTTGCATTGCGCGGCTACTGCAACACGATGCCACTGCAACACTATGCCATTGCAGCACGATGCCACTGCAACATGATGCCATTGCAGCACGATGTCACTGCAACACGATGCCATTGCAGCATGATGCCACTGCAGCACGATGCCACTGCAACACGATGTCATTGCAGCAAGATGCCACTGCAGCAAAATGCCACTGCAGCAAGAAGCGACCTGCATTACAAGTCTGTCGACACATTTTAGAGAAGATAAGGAGTGGCGAGATATAGGACAGTGAAAGTCCTATTCCAGGAAAACGGACGACAACAAGTGAGCAGTGGGAATCAACGAAAGGGGACTAGAACAAGTACTCGCACGATCACCTGAGTGCACCTTCTAAGATACGACAGCCACTGGGGTGGGGTGACATCATTCTTCATAGTGACCGTCATCCACCTGTCGCCGGCTGCTTAAAGGAAAGGGCATCCCTGTTCTACTTACACAAATGCCAAATCCGAAGAACTGCACCAAGTGTCCGACGAGTATCATGACTGCCAAGATTCGCCAGTCATCCCTACTCACTGCTAGTTATCACCAGATGTGGTGCGAGTCGTCTCATGGCATCCACTCCATATCCGTCATGTGCATCACTACCATCCTTGGAGCTTCAAGTACAACAACTGGAGTCCCACACCACTTGCCAGAACAATCGACGATCCGAAAATGCAGTGACCATCTGTTTAACCGGCGCATGTTCTGATCCTGGTAGCGAGAGCATGTTTCTGACCAAGACACATCCACCCCTGAAGTTTGCACGAGTGACGAGGCAGTGGCTCCAGAGTCAGAGCCCATATGCAGTCCCAGGGCAACTCATCCAAGGGGCCTCCCAGAGCGTGAGAGATGGACTTTGCTGTGCCCCACCAATGGATTCCAGGAAGTAGCCAGGCCATCTAACCGAGAATTTCAACAGGTCACGGAATGCCAAGTCTGTCGTCAAAGGATCAAGCGACGCAATCGTCCGGTGTGGCAGTGGACTCATCTATACGCTCCTGATGCACCCATGTTGAACAATAAAACACTAATCGCCTCACAGCAAGAGTATGCTGGACTGATGAACATCTCGTAGGTGGACCATTCCTCAACCGAAGCGAAGCCGAAAGGTCCGGATATCATCAGCACTGTGTTCGTCCCCAGATATATCTGGTTAAAGTATGGACATGTGCCAAGATGTCTTGATGCTCACAGCTGCACCTGTCCACCGCTGTCCTGCGAACTACATCTCTGAACTGTGAGGCTCCCATTTCTTTTAGTTTGTTTTTCTCATTTTCTTTCCATAGGTTGGACGCTTTTGTTTGTTGTCTTTTCGTTTTATTAAAATTTGGGAGGAATGTTGTGTCCTGCTGGACACAGTCTAGTGTTTCTGCCAGCCACTCCCCCGAGGGCTGGCCCACACACACCCCCTCACCCATCCAACACGGGTGTCACCAGTCAGGTGACCCCGCGAATAAAAGGGCCCGAGTGCACGGGCTCGTGGCTAGTCATCGGTACCACCTATCCATGTGTCCGTTCAACAATTATGTGGGCCTAGGGCCCAGAACATAACACCTTGAAGCTCATGTACGGCGGCACGCGGCGCTGAGCACAAAGAAGCTGGGCTAGCCCTTACCCGAGTTCTTGTTGTGCAGCAGGAACTCCATCTGCAGCCGCTGGCCGGCCTGCTCGGCGAGGGCGGCGGGGCTGGGGTAGGCAGGGTCTCCAGAGAAGCAGCCCACCTCCGCCCCGCAGAAGACCAGCGAGAGGGTCTCCGCCAGGTCGCTGGTCGTCACCGTGGCGCACAGGGCCTGAGGGGGGAGGAGAGAAGAGGAGGGCGGTTAGGACAATAGGTAAAGTGTCAGAAGATGGAACCAGGGCTTCTAGCCTAGGAATGTTAAAGGAGTCACTCCAGGTTAAATACACAAATGCTGTTGTTAGAATGCAACCCCCATTTTAAAAGCCTTTTTTAATTTGCTTATAACTTTATCTGACGGACATTTAGCATGTTTACCTCACCGTGGTAGTTTGTTGCACATCCATTCTGTGATTCAAAACGGTTTTGTCTCATGCTTAATTACTTCCAATCCTGGCTTCCCTATGTTACCAGTTGTGCGATCACCGGCAAATCACATTCACGTGCCATGGCACACTCTAGCAAACGGTATAACACCCATTTTCATTACATGTTTCAATGCATATGAAGAACTTTTATTCCGTCCCCCTACTTACATTTTACCCATCCTACCTGTTAATTAGAAGAAACGTTCAACACGTTGAAAAGTTGGTATCTAGACGCTAATCTCCCTACAGACCATTCATTTACCTACCAAAATGTAACAGTGCCTAGAAGCAGGGCGAACGCCAGAATTAAACACTATAACATCAGGGCATTCACATTTAAAAGCCATCACTTACCCTTGTATTCAGACCGACAGACGCTGCAGCCCAGAGGCCTCTGCGACACGGCCAGGCGTGAAAGGCAGATAAGTTTCCCCAAAAAGAGCTGGTTCGGCAGTGAGCGCGCGCCGGACCTCCTGTGTGACTAAGAATGCAGACTTGCGGGTCTGTGTGCTCCCTGAGTCAGGGTGGGCGGGCCCCGAGCAAGGCTCCGGATCCACATCTGGGCAGGGGAGGGGCCCCTCTCTCTCTCAGCAGCCAGTCTCTGAGCACCAGGGGTGGGCCTAGCAGCCTCTCAGCGAAAATAAACACAGCGTGGAGCGCACACAACCGCCGCCCCCAGCCTGGCACTGCGCACACACTGGAAACATTAACACGACTCATTTAAAATGTGTATTGCAAGAAGCGGTGAAATGTAATTCCTCACGTATTTAAACCACAAACAAACAACTGTGGGCAATTTATAAGGAGTAGATGTGGTCAAGTGGTGTGTTAGTCATGTTATCCGAGTTCAAATCCCGGCCTCTCCGCTCCAATATACCAATGTGATCCTGAGCAAATCACTTTGATGTGCTTACATTGTCTGCAAACAACTGGCAGCGCCCAGGAGCGAGTCAGATCCCAGTAGAAAAGCAGAGTTTTCCTCAATTTTAGAACAATAATTAGAAAAAAGTATTTCTTTTTGCTCCGCTTCGTATTTTTGTACGGGTAGTGGACTCAGGTTGGAGCATAGCGGGGGAGGGCTGTTGTTACACCCCCTTTTTAAATGTATTTTCTGGTAAACAGTTGGTTACAGGTGCTTTCAGTCGGGTTTGGCGAGGTGTCTGTCAGATTTCACAAGGGATTTTTACATAAACACGCAAAAACACACACTCTCTCCCTCTCTGCTTTGAATGTCTTCAAAAGTGTTGGGTATTTTACAAACTATTGTTTTCTCTCACTTAATGCCACAACCTATCCCTATTAATTTCCCTTTCCCCTGCCCCTTTAGCCCCTCACATGCTCCCTGCTTGTCGTTTAATGTATTTTAACATTATGCGCCACAGTGCCAGGGTGATTGTTGGAAAATCTAAAGCTTAAATCACCCCCCCCCACCAGTCTTATTGGCCAAGCCACGCCCCTGCTAAGACATAGCACCTCAAGCAGAGCTCTGTGCAGGACCTGAAGGTCATAGGTCTGGACCTCAGCAGGACTGGCTTAGTCTTTCACTGCAGTAAGGGCAAAGGTCAGATCTCTTTTTACAGTGTTACAATGCTTCACGGGTGCTGCAGCAGGCGCTACGCCACTGATATATTTAGTTCTTGTTGTCGAAGGCCTATTGTCATTGCCAATGGAATTATGCTGCAGGAGAGGGCCAAATTATGCGGCATTGCTAAATTATGCGGCAAAAAAGGCAAATTATGCGGCCTAATGCAGCACATTTTGTAATAGTATTACTTCATTATTTTGTCATTTATAAACTTGGTAACACTCTCTGGGCATTGGGTTCACCTCAATTGTACCAGTTTAACACCCAAACATAGCAATAAGCAACAGAAAGGTGACCAGTCCAGCTCTGCAAATGGCCTTCCACTACGCGGCAACACGTGTCATCGCATTTTTAGTAACTTTTGAACCGTTTGAGTTAGGAACAATTTTTGTTGTTGTTACAATCTGTGGATTATGCGGCAGTTGATGGATTATGTGGCAAATGCAGCAAATCCATAATCATGCGAAAATCGCTGCAGCCGCACAATTGCATCATTCCATTGGCCTTGCCTATTGTATACAATACTAACACCTAAAGCCTGAGTTTTTCAATGTCTCTAGACCCAGAATTATTGCGCTCTCAAACTCCAGATCTGATAATGCCAGCCCTAGGGACACCAGACCCGGAGACCTCTGAAGAGCTGCGGGTGGCTGCGATGTCCAGCCACCTCCCGCACTTCAGCTGCGGAGAGCAGAAACGTTTTAGTGAAAGGAACTCTCGCCACCAGAACACCCTCCGTGGCTGAGGAAAAAAACTCCAAAATGTTCCACCTGCACCAAGCTGGTAGTCAATGTTTGCAGATTTGAGCCTGGTATTTCCCCAAGAAGAGATGAAAACATGCGGAGTGGGGTCTGGTATTACCATGTACGCATGCCATCCCCTACTCCAGGGGGAAGAAACCTGTAATCCCCGTTACCTCACGAGAAGATACCAGCTGGTATAGTTAAATCCCACCTAGCATCCCCCCTCTGAGATAACATGGAACTCGGAATGAGGCCTTAAATGGCCTTGGGGTCAGAACCATTTTTTTACATTTGTCGGATTTCTTGTTCATCTTATCTGCTTGCTGCTTATTCAATGGCTTACATTCCTCTTCTGGTGTTTGGCCCTCCCCCGGAGCACAGCATCTTGGCCATCCATTGGATCGCTTCTTTCCTTGCACAGTTTACATCAGGGAACTAACTTTTTATTTTTTAAGCACTTGATAGAATTGCATGTGTTTGTTGCACTGCCTTTTGTGCTGCATTCGTGCGGACGCCCCCCCCCCCCCCCCCCCACACGCTCTTCGGGAACCGGCTGGTAAAAGTTAGAGGGCAAGCTGAAGTTCACAAAATACGTCTCTCTCATTCAAAGTCCCATAGGAACTTTGTCCGGTCATTTTACTTGTCACTTGAGCCAAAGTCCGAGTAAAACCGGACCGGGCAGACAAGGCGGCGGGAACTGGCTTCAACCTGAAGCCCTTTGATGGTTGGAGTTAATCTACACCATTGTTTCTCAGCTCTTCACAATGCAACGACTTCGGCAAGGAGTGTCGCTTACTGGGCCCTTAGCTTCATGTACCGAAATCCGAGTGCAGCACTGAACTTGACTGACAGCCTTTTTTGAAAAACGTCTGTCAGTCAAACGACAAAATGACCAAGTGACAGTTTCTTCTGTCACAGGTCATTTAATCGTTTTTCAAACATACAAGTGGAAAAACGTGCTCAAGGTCTTTTTTACTTCGTGTGAGACAAAAAAGTCTTACTCACAAGTCGGGCGACTCACGAGTCCCTTTCCACACAGCCACTCACTGGCCTTAAAATGGTCGCAGAAGAGAGGTTGAGGGAGTATGCGCCGTGTCTCCTTCCGCGGCCTCGGATGCCCAGAACAAGCGGGGACTTCTCAAATGCTTCCCCAGGCTGTCGGGCTCGAGCACCTGCGCCCACCGCGCATGGGCAATATGCACAGTGCTGCACCTGAGCTTTCAGCAGCTGGGGGGACTGGGCCCCTGTCAGGTGACCGATCCGCCATCACCCTCCTTTTGAATTGACTGGAGGCAATCTGGGGCAGCTGAGGACTACCACACTGGGGGGTTTAAAAAACAAGCCTATGCAAAAGATGTTGAGTTTGCCAATATATTTTAGCCATATCGTACATCAGTGTGCCAGTACAGCATGGCTAAAAGTAAAGTTATAAAACAAGCGCAATGACACGGCCAGCACTGGCCATGCCATGGCACTTATTTTATCCTTATGAGGATGGGGCGGAGCAAAACAAACAAAATGGGGTAGGATTGGGAATTTGCAGCCCAGATAACGGTGGGGTGGGGGAATTTGTATTTACTCATTTATTTATTTTAACCTCTTCGGTGCCCGTGACGAGCTGGACTCGTCATGGGCCGCGGTGGCGCTGTGCCCATGACGAGTCCAGCTCGTTAATGTAACGGCCGGCACAGGGCGGGGAAAGGGGCGGGCACCGAAGGGGTTAACTGGCCGATGTACTGAACCGTGTGTATTTGTGGCATGCATTATTCATGAGTTGTCACGTCAGAGTAACGTCGAAAACAATCAGGTTGAATTCATGCGTTAAGTGTATTAATGATGTTGGGATTGGAAATCACCCATGCTCTCAGCCTGCCTGAGTAAAACTTGCGGTTCTTTTCTACACAGTTAGTGTAGCTTGCGCTATTCCAGTGGCGTATGAAGCCATTTGTGCTGTAAATTAAGACGGGCAGAAGGGAGTTGTAGTCATGACGACCTGCCTCACTGCAGCGCTCCGGAACTGCAGCCTGCACTTTGATCGTGCGTGTAAGCTGCCCAGCGGGGTGGAAAGGTCAATTGATTAACCAATAGTATGCAAGGGGAAAGCTTCCCAAGAGTGAGCTAGGCGGCCATGTCGGACATCATTTTGTAGAATTTCCGACTGTTGTGCACGTGTACGCCATGGTTAGAATTATTTTTCTAAATATTTGAATAGAAGCCTGATCACATTTTGCGATCATACACGCCTTTCTTTTTTTAGAAGTTATTGTAAAATACATGTTTTAAAATATTTGCTAGACATATCGGGTGCCTTAATACAGAGTGTTTCTGTAGATATTGTGACTCTTCAAGTCATTTTGCAAAGAACCTAATGAAATCTGAAATTATAAAAATATATGTTTATATTGCCTGGTGGATGCTTCTTTGGATGATTTCCATTCAAAGATGGCCGCATGCTTTGCTGGAGCTGCTGATAGACTTGCTGGTTCACACCTTATTCGACTCTCTCAGCCTACCAGTGGAATGGGCCTCCCCTGAGCCGCCGGTAAGGGGCGTGTTTAAGAAAATACGCTGCAGTTGCCGGTCTCACAAGGCACATACAATAATATAAAACATAACTAAAAACTTATAACATCCCAAAGGCGAGACCTATCGGACCTGGGGAACTGGGTTCGAGTCTCGGTAATGATGCTGAACATCCTGTGATTCTGGGCAAATCACTTAATCACTTAATCTCCCCGTGCCTAAAAAAAAATGAATGTGTGTCCTCATGTAACGTAACTGGTGCTATGTAAAGCGCTCTGATACCCGATTGTATTCGGGTCAAGTTCGCGCTATATAAAACTCTGCAAAAAAAACAACAACAAAAAACATGTTACTTTGTGATGTGAGTAAACAATAAGGTTCGATGAATAAAGTTTTCATTGGATAACAGACATGTAGATTTCTCAAGCAGCTCAGTAGATGCTCTTCAATGTACAAGTCTAGGTGGCTATAGAATCACTTACAGCGCAGGCCCCCTTTGATGGTTTGGCAGTACATTTTACAAAAAACCTGACCGCATGAAAGTTTTTCGAAAGTTTGGGGCAAAATGTTATAAAAAGAGCTGCAAACGTTGCATTTTCTATTTAATCTCCAAATGGGAAGTTTTTGTCAATTCGGAACAAAAACTTGTTGGACAGAACCCAACGGACTACATTTTGGCATAGTGTTTGTTTTTAGGTCTCGCGCCTAGCATTGCACTGCGCAGCAGTGCTCGCGCAGCAAGAGTCCTTTTGTCCGGGGTTCAGAAATGGACCCTGGAATCGTACACGCTCGTGCGTGAGTTTTTTGTTTTGTCTTCTATTATTGGGCTTTTAGTGGCTGTATTTTTTAGACAGAGCACGCAATAGGCCAAAGGCGGGCGCATCGCTCCGCCCACGGCCTATTGGTGTCTGTTACGCGCACTAAAGCCTATCTGGTTTCAATTATCGTGCCCAGGCACAGGCGCGATAATTGAAAGCATATGGCTGTCTGTGACACGCGCGCACCATTGGCGGCTGTCTCTGCTTCCAAAAGCGATTGCTTTCAGTTTCGCGATCGCTTTACTTGTGGCTTTGCTTTCAGTTTTGCGATCACTTTACTTGTGGCTTTGCGGCTGCAATACAGTTTGTTGCTTAATTGGGAGGAATGCATGGCTAATCTTTACACGGTTACAAGGTAAAATAGCAGTTACAAGGCAAAGTAAATGAAAATGCGTGGTAAATATTTACTTCGTTACAAGGTAAAATGAATGAAGGCGGTTACAAGGTAAAAAAAATAAACATGCGCTGCAAATATTTACGCGGTTACAAGGTAAACAATGCGTGCCTAATAATTGCACTATACTTCTCTTTTTCTAAAGTCGCGTCAGGCTTACTGAAATAATTGACTGTATCTGCTTAGCTACAAAACAAGGACTTGTTGGGGCTAAGTCATACTTTCTGACTGGACTGAAAACGTGTGATTTTGGATAGAGTTCTTTCTCTTTCCGTTACCCGATTCCCTTAAGTTGTGTGTGGTTGTGTGTGTTGTGTGTGTGTTGTGTGTGTGTGGCTGTGTATGTGTGGTTGTGTGTGTGTGCTTGTGGTTGTGTGTGTGTGGTTGTGTGTGTGGTTGTGTGTGTGGTTGTGTGTGTGGTTGTGTGTGTGGGTGTGTGTTTGTGTGGTTGTGTGTGTGTGGTTGTGTGTGTTTGTGTGGTTGTATGTGTGGTTGTGTGTGTGGTTGTGTGTGTGGTTGTATGTGTGGTTGTGTGTGTTTGTGTGTGTGGTTGTGTGTGTGTGTGGTTGTGTGTGTGGTTGAGTGTGTGTGGTTGTCTGTGTGTTTGTGCGTGTGGTTGTGGGTGTGGTTGTGGTGGTTATGTGTGTGATTGTGGTGGTTGTGTGTGTGGTTGTGTGTGTGGTTGTGGTTGTGTGTGTGGTTGTGTGGTTGTGTGTGTGGTTGTGGTTGTGCGTGCCTAATAATTACACTATACGTCTCTTTTTCTAAAGTCGCATCAGGCTTACTGAAATAATTGACTGTATCTGCTTAGCTACAAAACAAGGACTCGTTGGGGCTAAGTCATACTTTCTGACTGGACTGAAAACGTGTGATTTTGGATAGAGTTCTTTCTCTTTCTGTTACCCGATTCCCTTAAGTTGTGTGTGGTTGTGTGTGTGTGTGGATGTGTGGGTGGCTGTGTGTGTGTGGTTGTGTGTGTGGTTGTGTGTGAGTGTGGTTGGGTGGTTGTGGTGTGTGGTTGTGTGTGGGTGTGTGGTTGTGTGTGTGTGTTTGTGTGGTTGTGTGGTTGTGTGTGTGTGGTTATATGTGTGGTTGTGTGTGTGGTTGTGTGTGTGGTTGTGTGTGTGGTTGTGTGTGCGTGGTTGTGTTGTTGTGTATGTGGTTGTGTGTGTGGTTGTGTGTGTGTGGTTGTGTGTGTGGTTGTGTGTGTGGCTGAGTGTGTGTGTGGTTGTATGTGTGGTTGTGTGTGTGGTTGTGGTTGTCTGCGTGGTTGTGGTTGTGTGTGTGGTTGTGGTGGTTGTGTGTGTGGTTGTGGTGGTTGTGTGTGTGGTTGTGTGTGTGTGTGTGTGTGGTTGAGGTTGTGTGTGTGGTTGTGGGTGTGTGTGTGTTGTGTTTGTGGTTGTGTGTGTGGTTGTGTGTGTGGTTGAGTGTGTGTGTGGTTGGGTATGGTTGTGTGATTACACATCACATAATTACACTGTATTCAATACAACATAAATACACTCCACATACCACTCAGTACTACATAATTGCACGTCACATAATTACTCTCTACTTAATGCAAGATAAATACACTCCACACAAGACCACTCTGTGCCACATAATAACACAACACATAATTACACTGTACTCAATGCAACATAAATACACACCTTTCACTCAAGTTCGTGCTATATAAAAAAAAAACAATTGCAATGCAATAGGTCTCACATTACTGAATCTTTGAGCTGCTATTGGTGTTGCATTATTATTAGCAATGCCAGCAGCTCAAACTTTAATAATGTGAGACCTATTGCATTGCAAATGCTTGTTTTAGTTAGTGTGAACCAGCACATTGAGTTTGAGAACTGCCCTCTCCCTAATAACATGGGCAAAAATGTAGAGCTATATGGCACATGGGCCAGCTGTGTGTGTTTAAACCCAACATTTGAATATGATCTTATAATCTGAACATTTTTGCTCTAAAAAGATGTTCGCCGATTAACCACGGGTCTGCAGGTCCTGTTCTGAAAACATGTTTGCTGTGACCATAAGGGAAACGGGTACTGGAAGGCCATCATATGTCCATGGATGGACCAGGTGATCCCCGGAAAGAAGGAAAAGGCAAACTTTTCCCACAAAATAGTTATATTTGTTTTTATGTTTTGTAAAACCTAACTTTATGTCCATAAATGATAATTAAGCATTTCATTCGATACAAATCATACTGCTAGATATTGATAGCCTATATCTGTAACCATTCATGCATGCTGTGACAGGAAGTACTTGTACCAATGTGCACTACTCACTGAACCTATTTGGTGACCAGGTCCTGCGCCAATAGCAGCTTTTACTAGCAGCCTTCTGTATTGGCACACAGGACACAGTAAGATGTATTGATTTTGGATCACTTATGACACGAGCACTATTTGATGAACCAGAACAAAACTGTCCCGGTATCAGTGGTCGATACTGGAATGTTTCACGTAGATCTGCCGAGAGGAGACGGAAGACTTAGGGCCAGATTAATGTCCTGGCGGTAAGGATAGTTTGTCGCAACGGAGATGGGTTATCCCTACCGCCAAGATGATGGTCTGCCCGCCAGATTTAGAAGTGGACAGACCATTGGTGTAACCACGGCGGATACTCCGTCTCTGCCATGGCTGCACCCCTCCGATGGCCCGATGGAGTAAAAAAGGCCGTTGGAGGCTGACCTCTATGTCCGCCCAACAAATTTAGATGGACAGACATACATGTCAGCTTTCACTGCCAGGAAAACCCTGGCGGAACTGGCAGGGAAAACTACTCAACGCTCCCCTAACCATGGGAGAAAACTTTTTTTTTTTCCCAAAAAGAAAATTCCATTTCGGGATTTTCTTTATAAAATTAAAATAAAATTGGTTTGATGGACGGCTCAGTCCTGTTGACGAAGCCTTGTGTCAAACTTAAACAAGAATTTGCAATGCGATAGGTCTCACATTTGCGAGAGTTTAAGCTATTGGCATTGTAAATGACAATGCCTTTTATTTATCTGTTTTGCTAATTAACACATAAATAAAAGGCACTGTCAGTTACAATGCCAATAGCTCAAACTCTTGAAAATGCAAGACCAATTCAAAGAAGAGGCGGCCACTGTCCCGGGCTACTCGGAAAGTGAAAGCACACATGGCGTGCTGAATGTTGCAAGAAAGCATGTCGAGCCTGCAGCAGGAGAAACTCATTAAAGAAAATAGTGCTTACAAACCAAAAAAGAAATACTGTGTAACAACCAAAGTAAAAGGGCCAGTCCTCATGGTTACAAATGAAGACAAGGTAGCACTGAGGAGAGACTAACAAGCCTTTTAACAAATCAGAAGCCAGCATTTAAGAAGGGCAATGACACAAGCCAATGACAAATATGGGCGGAGAGTAGGTAGGGCTTCTATTCCATACTTCATTACAGCATGCCTCGCAAAGCAGCACATGCTCTGCCCAGGCTTGACCTAAACAGCATTGACAGGAACAGCTGTGAAGGCAGTTGCTGCCAATGCTTTTGAAATGACCCCTAGCTTGGACGTAATTTCTAAATTTTGCGGGCGGAGTTCCCCTCAGCCTGGCAGACATTAAGCCCTCCGCCAGGCCAACGGAGAATATTAAGTCCGCCAAAAATTAAATCTATCCCTTAGATGCGAGTCCACCAAGCTCAATTTCTCACAAAAATTCCCATAGGGGAGGGGAGGTTAATTAAAAATAAAGAAAACTTGCCTTTGCCTCCGGTCCCGCATCGCACCTCTTTCTCTGCTCACAGTAAGCAGAAGCAGGCAGCCTCCCTCTCCTCCCCTAAGTCAATCACGACGCTGCAATGGCAGCATTGTGATTGGCTGGGACGCCAACCACACAGGCGTCTATGGGGAGGCCGTTTTCTCCATGCAAGCTGCATGCAGCCTACCTGGAGAAAACAGGAGAGTGTGCATGACTGGTTTGGTCAGACCCGGGGCCTACCAAACAGTCAGCGCCCACAACATTGGGCTAGCCACTCTTCCCCGACCTGGCCACCTGCCCGCCCCCAACCAAACCCTTCTTCTGCTTTCTCGCAGTGCGAGAAGCAGGAACATAAAATGGTATTTATACGATTTTATGTTTCTGCTTCTCGCGCTCCGAGAAAGCAGTGGGGCAACGCTCCTATGCCCATGTGGAGGAGCCGCCCCTGATCAGCACATGGAAAACCATCACTCATGCCCTTGTCACCAGGAAACTGGTGCTATAGGAACACTGTGTGTGCTTGGATCAAGAAAAAAAAGTCACCAGAAGGCTGCAGATCATTCAGAACTCAGCGGCCAGAAACATTGTCAACCTCTAACGCCGCACTCCCTCACACCACACCTGAAGAAGCCCCGCTGGCTCCCTGTACACAAAGGTGCACAATTCAAATGCCTCACCCACACTTTCAAGGCACTACATAGCAATGGCCCAGCCTACCTCAGCAATCACATCTACTTTCACAAACTTTCCAGACACCACCAAGCATCTGGACTCCAGCTCGCACACATTGAGTGCATACAGAAAACTAGATCTGGCAATCAAGCTTTTTCCTATATCACTCCTGAACCGTGGAACGACCCGACACTGAGAGGCTCCTCCTCACTTCTTGAATTCCACAGGAATTTGAAGACCTGGCTTTTTGAGTAGTCAAACTAGGCCTTCGGATTGGCTAGGCTCACACTTGCTCATCATCGGGATACCCTCCTGAGGGTTAGTGCACTCTACAAATCTGCATAACATTAACTTTACATATTGTAGCAGTGGATACGTCAACCACACATCCCAGACATTGGATTGGCTCAGTGTGACTATCCACCAAATTATCCTAATGGCACAACCTGTAAAAGCAAGGGTGCTACACAGATTGCACTATTGCTACCCACTAGATGCACACAGAGTGTGCAAAAAAACATACAGAATAAAGACTTGGAAAGAAGTCGGCACACACCTCCACAGAAGGTCCATAAGTAAAGTATCACAGTATTAGATGTAAGTAAATTAAAGAAAAATATTTGATAAATGTTTTAAACACAAAAGTACAATCAATTCATGTCGATGGGTTAACAAAATGCAGTAAAAAAAAAAAAATTTAAGACTTGAGACAAAGGCGGGCGGAAACTTATAGCTGAATTAATCAGAAAGTGGAGTTTATGAAGATGAACAGTAGAGTGAAACTTGTGGGGTTGTAGCAGCAGCCAATGTATTTAGTCAAAAACGACTTTTCGAGGCTTAATTCAATTCTCTTAAAAGAAATGATGAAGCATTCATGGCGTGAAAGGTTGTTTTAAATAAATATCTAACTCTCAGAAATTTGATTTTAATTGCAAATGAACTTATCAAAATTAAGTAGCAGGCAAAAAAACGCACAAGTTGTGCTCTTCTGTACATCTTCATAAACAACAGCTTCTGATTAAATCAACAATGAGTTTGTCTCAAGTCTTTACAAGGCCTGGGCGGTGAACTCCGCTCCACTTGCTGAGTTTTCCGCACTCCGCAGAGCACACGGGGTTTAGAAAAACTCCGCTTTTTCTTCGCTCGTGATCGCCAGCGTCAAGTTGGCTAGTGCGAGCGAGAAAAATCCACCTCCTGGTGAAATTTCTCAACGTGGGCGGTCAGATTTCTAAACGTGGGCAGTCGAGGATGGTCGCGACCGCCCGCGTTGAGAAATCTTCCGGACACGTTGAGAAAGCTGCTGCTCGGGTAGAAAATCTACTCAAGAGGCAAGAAAAGAAGCAGCGCCCTCTTGCGCTGCACATGGTGCAGCTAGCGCTTATTTCATAGTGCCTGATAGACCCCCGGCGTTGAAAATCAATGCGAGCGGCATGACCAAACGCACTCTGCCGCTTGCGGAACTCCACTTCGCACGGTGGAGTTTTTTGATCAATTCGCAGAGTTCCGCCCAGCGGAACTCCGCCCAGGCCTACTTCTATTTTTAGACCATATTTTGTTAACCCGTGGACATAAATTGATTGTACTTTTATGTTTAAAATATGCATTAAATATTTTTCTTTAATTTACATACTTATAATTCTGTGATACTCTACTTATGGACCTTCTGTGGAGGCGTGGCCGGATATTTTTTATAAATCTGCATAATATAACAGGATTTTGTATGGGTTTATAATGTGTATTAATAAGTAGGTGACCTTGGCAGAAAACCAAAACAACTACTGAACAAACACTGTTCAGTGGATAGATACACCTATAGAAATGAAGACCCAGCTATAAAGGTAGAGAGACAGAACGGCAGATAAAAAGACAGATGGGCAGACACGGAAACAGACATATATAGATACAGATAGCTCGCTACCTTGATATAGGCAGATAGATAGAAAGACAGACAGACATATAAAGATAGATAGATAGAAAGACAGACAGACTAGGGTGACCAACCGTCCGTAAATTTCACGGACAGTCCGTAATTTCGGCCGTCTGTCCGTTGTCCGTGAAGGATTCTTTAACAGACGCCATTTTCGCACCACCCTAAAGCCGGCACAGCTTCCACCCACCTCCCTTCTTGACTCCCATGCTGTTGAGGTCGGGTGTAACAGACACCGATGCAGCACCAAAGCTCAGATACCCAGCAGCATTGGAGAGGCTCAGCGGGATGGCAACCCTCACACCTTCAGCGCTTGATGAGCTGTTAAGAGGTGCTTGAAGGTGACTGAGAGGGAGGGGCTGCAGCGGCAGGGGCATCTATTCAGATGCAAACCGCCCTGATTGCGTCATGTCTCTGTAATTTAGAGGGGCCTCACACATTCCCTTTCTGCCCAGGGTCCCAAAAATGGTAGAACCGGCCCTGATTACACCGAGGCAGCACGTGGTTCTCTTCACAGAGCTTAATTACTGCCACTAAATTGTAAGCAAACCTCGGTTCTTCAAACATGCAGTCTATAATGTAATACAATAAAGAAATGGCACAATCGCACCCACACTGATTAACAAAGTATGGAGGACAATCAGTTACATCAGTTCTCTTGGAGCATCTCCTTTAAGTACTGTACATCACAGTGGGGGGTGGCAAAACTAACATTTTGGAAAGAGAGCCTGTTGTCTCGTTGTCTGTCCAGGAGGGGGTGAGGAGCCCTACCCCACCCTGGAAGAGACCAAGATGATACTAGAATACTGCATGCCCACCCCTGTGCCCACCCTGGTGGATCCTGTTCCTCCTCCTGTGATGGCTCCTGCCCACCTGCCCACCTCCAGCGATGGCTCCTGTCCTCCCATGTGGTGGCTCCTGTCCCCCCCCACCCCCGTGGTGGATCCTGTCTTCGCCCCGGGTGGCTTCTGTCCCAGTCCTGGAATGGCTCCTGCAGCGAGGGTGAAGTTCTTGATGGGCCTCTTCTAAAAAAGGCTCAGCTCAATATTAATATGAAAAGGTGGGCAAGTGAGTAAGTGAAGGGATGGCTGGATGAATTAGTGAAAGGGTGAATGGACGAATGAAAGATTGAATAGATGGATAATGAGAGAGGATGTATTGATGAGTGAGTGGAAGGATGGATGAGAGAAAAGGTAAATAGCTGGATGTATGGGTGGAAGGGTAGCTGGATGGGTAAAAGGGTGGATGGATGAGTGAAAGGATGGATGAGTGAAAAGGTGGATGATGAGTGAGTGGGTGGACGGATGAGTGAAATGATGGATGGATTGATGAATTGATAAGTGCAAGGGTGAATGGAGGGACGAATGAGTGAAAGGGTGGATGTAAGGATGGATGAGTGAGTGAAAGGGATGGTAGGTGGACAAAAGGGTGAATAGATGAGTGAAGGAGTGAAAGGATAAATGGATGAGAGAAAGGATGGATGAGTGATAGGGTCAATGGATGGACTCATGAGTGGATGAGTAGATGGATGGGTGGGTGGGTGGATGGAAGGAAGGAAGGATGGATGGCTAAGTGAAAGGGTCAATGGAGAGAGAAAGCGAGGATGGATGGATGACTGAAAGGGTGGATGGTGTGAAGGATGAGTGACTGGGTGGATGGATGAGTAAGTGAAAGGATGGCTGGATGGGTGAGTGAATGGATGGATGGATGGGTAGAAGAGTGGATGGATGAGTGTACAGATGGATAGGGTGAAAGGGTGGATGGATAATGGATGGATGAGTGAAAGGATGGATGAGTGAAATGATAGATGGAAGGATACATGATGGATATGTTTGCAAATGGTTGAATATGTTTGGATATGGCAGGGCTTACTTATATACTATTGCGCGACCTCCTCCGATGTGTCTGTAAAACTTGCCTATTGTCCTGAAGTTTTTTCTTGAATTTTGACCTCCTATCCTGAATCTGTGTCCTGAATTTTGACCCTTTGTCCTGAATGTTTACACTCACCGTCCTGAATTTGCACCAATGCCAGTTGGTCACCCTAAAACAGACATGTATAGATAGATAGATAGATAGATAGAAAGACAGACAGATATGGATAGACAGACAGACAGACAGACAGACAGACAGATAGATAGATAGATAGATAGATGCCAGTTTCCTAGCTGGCACTTGTGCACTGGCTTTATGCCAATGTTCTTTCCGTATCCACACCCACTCCCTCCCTCCAGGGGGGAGTGAGCTCATTTTCACTCCATGACTGTTCCCGTGCGAGCTCCGCTGCTCACGCCCCTTTCCTTCCAGTCCACCATGAATCAGAGGCTCAGCAGCTCCCGGTCCCCGGTGCTGTCTGCCGGCCCCATCACTGCACAGACCAGGGCATGACTCACAGCGCCGCAGGAAGCGTGCTGGGGTGAGCGGAAGGGGCGGGGCCAGCATGGCAGCACAATTTGTCAACAAGCACAGCCTGTCGCCAGCCAGGAGAGCTGCATGTGTATGGAGCGGGTCACAAGAAAAGGCACAATCAAGAGGACCCCAAATGTATAGGACAAGAAGCCTAGCACACTCGTGTAAAGGATCGCACACCGTAGCACCGGAGAGGCGGGACATTAACCAATTTAGGCACCTGTAACAGATTTTTAAAATGTATTTCTTGAAGTTTGTCTTAAACCAGCTTCCAATCTGGCCACTATCTGAGAGGGGTCATTTAGTCCAGATTAGGATGAAGGAACCTGGCCCTGGGAGCATCAGCAGAGCTCAGTAATGTCCGGAGTGCGGCCCCCTCGGTCCAGGCGTCCGATGCCGCGCCCTGCCCATCACCTGTGACAAGTGCCCTTGACTGGAGTGAGAGGCTGGGGCGCAGGTGCAGAGCTGAGAGCGAAAGCAGCAGAGGGAGAATGAAAACAGCAGGGAGAGAGGACGCGGCGGAAGGGAGCTCGGGGGGAGAGTGACAAGGGGCTAAGGAAAAGCTGCACGGTAATGGGGGGTTGGGGAGTAAAATAAACTGCAGGAGGCGAGTTGAGAGCATAGGAGAAAACTGCAAGAACTTCGTAGGCCTGGGTAAAACGCAAAGGACGGCGGCGTGATCCGCGTAATTCCGCCCCAGGCCTGTTAGGCAAACGCCCCTCGATCACGCCACGAAGCGTCTTCGCGTAATTGCATGCCATTCGCAGTAAACATTTACAACAAACAGGACATTCTGAAACACCACCATGTACTGATTGAGACAGATAATTGAGTAGCAATGGCATACATAAAGAGGCAGGGGATCGACATCACCTCCGAATCTGGAGGCGGTAAATATAGGAAACTGGGCAGAGAGTTACCTTCTGCTTCTCACAGCCACATACATCAGGGGAAGGACAATATACAGGGGGATGCGTGGAGTCAGAAGTTTCTAAAATCCCAAGATCTAGGTCTCCCATTAAGGGTGTTCGGGGAGGCATGTCACAAAATCGGAGATCTGCTCATGGACCTGTGTGCTTTTCCCAACCACTCACAACAGGAGAACTTTTATTCACAGTTGGTAGGGAGATGTTCTGGTGACACAGTGGCCTTGCAAACCTCTTTATGCCTGTCCCCCCTTCCCTCCAATTCCCAAATTGTTATTGAAGATCCGGAGGAAAAAAGACAGAAGTAGTAGTAGCGGTCCCTTATTTGACAAGGAAATCGTGGTTTCCTCTCCTTTCGTCAATGTGTCTTTTACTACCGTGGAAGAGTCCCTTGTTTCCCTCTCCGCCAGCAAACCAGGGGTCTCCCCCCTTGATCGTTTGACTCTTTCGGTTTGGAAGTTGAAAGGGTTGGGATAAGAAGCTAAAGTGTTCCGGAGCATCTACCAGCGTAAATTCAGTATCTTAGACATCTGTCTATGCTGACAGCACGGTCTACTCCATTGGAAGCATTTTCAGAAATGGTGCTCAGAAAAACAGAATTCGAACACGTATTGTGGAATTGGGGTGGTTCTGACATTTTAGTTGGATGGTTACAACACAGGCTTATCAGAGCCAACATTAGGAACTCAAGGGCACCAATAAGGCCTTCAGAGAACCTTGGGGAGGTTTTCCAGGAAATTGTAACCTGGGATCTAGACTTCCGAGGAATTTCTCTATTTCTAGAGTTGATGTACGCTCCATTTATCCTCTTAGCATTCTGCCTTTGGTCCTTAAGATATTAGAAGGTTTTCGTTTTGAATCTTTAGCCATGGTAGATCTCAAGTGGCTTGCTATGAAGGTGACCCTTCTTGTGGCAATTACTTCAGCCAGGAGAACAGATGAATTAGGAGCACTGAGCAAACCCCAGGGTTTAAGGATTCAGGAGGATGGAATTATGTGAAAAACTGCCCCAGGGCTTTTTTTGTAATAAAATTCCTTCTTCACCTCATAAACAGCAGGAAATGTTCCTTCCCTCTTTTTTACCTAATCCGTCACCACAAGAGGAAGCCTTGCTTCATTGCTTAGATGTGAGAAGAGCGAGCTTGGTGTATTCGGATCGAGCCAAGAATTACAAGAAAACAGATCCTTGTTTGTTACGCGTGGTGGAGAGAACGAGGCGATTTCTAGAAGTAGGTGGATTACAGCAACAATGACTTTGGTTTATGGTATTTCTAAAGTTCCCTTCTCTGTTAAAATCCAAGATAGATGAATGAGAGGCGTAGAAGCCTCTTAGGCTGAATATAAAGTTGTTTTCCTATCGGAAATCTGCAGGGATCCGACGAACGCATCACACCTTTTTGAAATACTACGGAATTCAGGGTGTAGGAATATCAAGGATGTATGATCTGCACTATTACTTTGATATTTTTTCTTGAATTTCACTATTAAAAGGTATTTATCTGCAGTAACAGTGATTTCTGTAGAATTCATACTCTTCGGGCAGTCTAGCTAGGGTATTCCTCATGAGTAATGACTTAGACTAGAACGAAGGGATAATGCTCCGGTTACTTACCAAGAATCTTCATTATCGGTAGCCCATAAAATTCTCGTCACAGTCATTCGTCCCGCCCTCCCTCCCTAGAGCGGCTGGCCTCAGAGGGCTTGATAGTTCTAGAACGATTTTGGATTGGCTATGACTTACACCACCCCCAAAAAGGGCGAGCCAAGGTCATATCCACTCGTAATTCTTGGTTTTTGGTCCTGTGATGAGATGGGTACACCTCATGAGTGATGATTGACAAGAAAGTTACGGACTAAGGATAATGAAGCATCCCGGTAAGAACCCAGAGCCTGAATTGCCTCAAGCCCAGACTGAAGTCAGAGCGGTCTATGATGACAAGGGGCGGTAAGATGAGCGGGCGTGGCGTAGCACTGCATGTTTAACTACATAAACTGTTGGGTGGTATTAGAGGGAGATATTATGAGGTGCTCTAAGGAGGTATTGGGGAAGGTGTTACTGAGGAAGATATTGGGTAAGTGATGCTATGAGAGGGTTTGGGGTAGAGGGGGGTGAACAGAGTTTTCTGAAAAGCGAACCTGGGGAATTTGCTATTTTTAGCCTATCAGGTGAGTGAAATTGGCATTAAAAATTCCAAAGCCTGTTTCACATGTGAAAGAGAGAAATGGAAAGATTCTGTGCACCAACAGAGGAAACTGCAAGCAGCCCATGCGGTCTTGAACCGCGAGGCATGGCCTTGAGGAGTGAGTTGCCTACAACGATTCCGATTGCAATGAGAATGATCCTAACACAAGGATTTATTCCGATTGGTTCAAAGCATGGCCAATCAGATTGCCAACTTTTCAGAAATTGTCCACCCTGTGAGCCATGGCTCTTTGGCCCATTCTGAATGACTGCTTGACACGCATCGCAGAAGTTAATGAAACTTTGTAAATTCCCTGGAATTCTCATGTTGGTGGTAAATTCAAAGTAGCCAAAGGAGTGCTGAGAAAGGATCACCAGCAGGCTGCCCTTTTTTTTTAGCCCGATACAGAAAGAAAGGATTCCTTGGCAATAGCAGTCTTGTACTGTATTTGCTTCTACATAGTGCGGATTAAAAATATCTACTTTGCCCAGTGCTTAGTTTAACTGGCTTTCAGGGGGCCCACAGGCACTCCTATTAGGGGACTGGCAGGTATTTCCCCTCATCAAACTGTGACTCTGAGTAAGAGGGGGAAAACACAAAAGGGGGAAGAAGGAGGAAAACAGAGAAGGAAAGCCTGTCACAAAGAGAAAGCCGGAGTCTGTAAGAGTGAGATGAAGGGGCAGGGAGTGTCTGGCGGTGGATTATAGAGGCATGGGGTGGTATAAGCCTTGGTATTTGGCACACGGATATTCAATAGCACAACCCTGGGCTTTTGAGAAAACTTTGGTGCCGGAACTTATTTTTTAGCTCGTTAACCACTGATTTGCCTAGCCCACCTGCGAGGTGGTGCAGCGATGATTAGTGTTCCAGGCAGACGGTAGTGGTCCCGGTCCATTCCTGTAGACAGCAAGTGTTAATAACTCTCCCCTGATGTCAGAGTGAGGCTCTGGAATGTAACTCCGCCCAGAGTGGCAACAGTCGATGCACCTGCCCTGGCTGTGGTAGTTCACCCACTCTCCCCTGGAATGGTGCAACACTGTCTCTGCCAGAGCTCCCGCGTGTCCATCGACCACTGGTCATGCATTCTCTGCATTCAGAGACTTGTAGTGTTGTTTCACCCAGTACAAACTCCGGGTTCCCAGAATTCAAAGAGAGAACATACTCTGGCTACGCCACTCACATACAGACCATAAAACCTTCAGAGCTCTTCTTTGCATCAAGTCCGCCTCACCAACAACATTGTTGAAAATTATTACTGAAGCTTTGGGAGCATATCTGCTGCAGGGATTTTGTAGACGGAATGGAAATGGAAGTACTGAAAAGTAGCGAACCCCTGCTTTACAATGGTAAGGTATGACAAACTGGACAGAATGGATTCTGGGAGGTGTAGTCTTAGTCTACTTAAATTGAACTCACTGGATTAATGCACTATAGAGCAAAAACTTGCTAAAGAAATCTATGTTCTTAATCACCATGTTTCCATCTATTGTTTCCCTTTAATATCTGCTTGTGTTCTCGGGTTGATCACTCTAATGGCTTTATTTGAAGAGAACCAATATTGCAACTCCCAGAATGCAAGAGGATGCTTAAATAAGGCCCCAGGCCTATAGACAGTTCTCTGCAGACAAGGCGCCATCTTGCAAATCTCCAGACCCCAAAAACTATCAGCAGAACCAAGAGTCCGGCAGCCTGCCAGCTCCACAAGAGTTTATTTTATGTGGGACTGAATGAGGGACACTCCAGCCCCAGGAAAATAAATATAGCTTAAATAATAAGTATTGATAGAGCCATTCTGTTTAGCTTTTGTATGGTGCAATCCAAAAGACACACAACCCTCATGCACACACTGATGAAAATCACACAAAAGTGCACAGATGCAGGCACAGCAGGACATATACAGATGCTCCCGCGCACACAAGCCAGTACATTTACAGGCATTTATCCCTCTCAACCACTCAACCGTGAATTCGCGAACGTCTCTTTATGTCGCAAAAAGGGTTTGACACAAGGACTACTAACTGCATTAAAGCCAGACCTACGATGATAGCGGAATACCCGCTCAAACAATGCAGAATGCAGATCACAACCATCTCTAGACATAAAGCAACTAGTCATCAAGTGACCCTCTGTAAACTCAGCCAGCAACTCCCACTCTACAGGCTGGAATCCCAAGTTGAGCCTTCACCGATAACCGCAGAGCTCAAGACGACTGGTCTTCAGGTCATAGTTGGAGTCATCATTAAACCTCCCCAGATTAATGGAAACAATAATAATATTGGTGCAACATCTCACTGGCTTGCAGCTTCTCCTGTGGCACAGCCCTGCACACAGGGAAAGCCTAAGGGCACCACGAACACTTTAGAAGAGAACTTCCGGAGGAAGAACTATTGACAGCTGTTAGGCTGTCGAAGTTCCTCTACCCACAATGCACTTGGGGGAGCACCAGCACTGGTAGTGAGGCACACTTAGCAGAAAAAAACCCTCGCCCCCCTAGAACATGCTCGGCTCAACTGCCAAGAACAGCTGCAAACACCGTCTTAGAATCTACTGGTATATATGATTGCACTCGATTCTCGAATGTGTGGAGCATGAGCGATGGTCCCAAAAACACCCAACTTCTCCACTGTTCCTTGGGCTAGTGCCATAGAACAATGGGTGCAGCGGCCCAGTACAGTGGGCACTCGAAACACCCAACAGTCGCCTAGTACAGATGCGTCAAAATCACTGTGGCCGGTGCGACAGCAAGGCAATTTCACACAAAGGCCTATGGGGCCAGCAACAAGGTGCTCACAGGTTGATCCAAAACCATTGAACATTGCCCATTGTTGGAGGTAAGGGCAGCAAAATGTCACTTCCCCTAGATGCCAACAAATATTACACAAGCCCTGAGGATCACCTTGTTGAGCTCCTCTTGGTTGCCGAAGAGCTGATGGTAGCGCCGGTACTTGCCCTCCTTGTATTTCGCGGTGATGAAGCGCTTCCTCTCCGCGCTCCTGCTCATTGGGTGGATGGCCTCGCTGGGCGGGACATTCGCTGCCCAGAACTGGTTGGCCGTAACATTGCTGATCCGCTGGAAGAGCTGCAGAGCAGAAGACAACACAGATGAGTACAACCTACTGGAGACACTGGCCTTCGAAGAGATCCAGTCTACCCCAATGCCTACTACCACCGACTGATGGTCTGTCAATTTCGTTATTACACTAATAACCTATATATATGATATTTTTCACTATTAGTGTAATAAAATGGAGTTCAATTAGCTACAATACGGCCTTCCCAGACAGCTGAGGTGAGTGAAACATGCTTTTAAATGTGTGCTGTGTGCATGCTTGCAGGTTAGAGTGTGTTTATGTGAGAGATAGTGCAAGGGTAAAGGTGTGTTTGCGTCTAAGTATGTGTGCGCGAGTGAATGTGAAGGTCAAAGGGAGTGTGATGTCACTTTCGCTACCTCTATCATTTTAGTGAACTGGCGTGAATGCAGAGATATGAAAATGAGATAGAGAGAGCTTGAAAGTATGTCGCTAATGAAGGGAACGAGTGTAGAAAATAAAGTTGCACTAGTGGATTAAGGGGTTTCATTTGGAATGTTTCTGCAACCACGCCAGGAGTACACAACAGCTTATTTATTTCTGTTCATCATAAGTTGTTCAACTAGTTGCTTAAGGGAATCAAAACATATGCACAGAAAAAAACAGGAACTGTTAAAGCCGATAGGAAAGTTTTTTCAATAGTAATTTTTTAAGGCTAACATGTATCACAAAAAACATGAGGGCACCTAAACGTGCTGCCATATGCTTGCAAAATACTGTAAATTAAAAAAAAAAAATTGCATGCAAATTTTATAAAACGGTAGGGGTCCCCCCTAGCAGGCATGTGTACTTGGAACAGGTATAGAAACCCTCTTTAATTTTAATGCACATCACAGAATAACGCACTAATGCCTTTTAATCGCAGTAACACGAACGCGCAGTTTAAACTAAACTAAAAACGAAGAAAATGTATAAAAGATAAAGAATGATATGAAAAAACCATTAGCGATGTCAAGTATTGGCCAAGCAGCCCTGGCGCGCCAGCGCCCTTCTTCTTAGGTACGTGATCAAGGAAAATGGCGCCAGTCACACTGCAAGGGACCCAAGGGCTGAGATGGGCCGCCCCGTGGGGTGGGATAGGGGTGGAAGACACAAACCATGAATCCCAGCTACACACACCTGTGGATGAAAAGGGAAGCGCCAAAGCAACCCCATGTCTCAATGTAGCTTTTATGTATGATTCTTTATTACACGAAGCTGGTGAGATAGTTGAAGCTAAACACACCATCAAAATGAGGCCTGCATACAACTAAGGAGCGGAGAATATGTTAATAGAATGCCCAACAATAAACTACCGACCGAAGGATCAGCAAAGTCTTAAGCCTTAAAGAGAAAGGGGAGGATGGCTGGCAACCCTGGGGCAAAGGTGCCCTTCCCAAGTTAGAAGCAGTGAATGAAAAGACGTGGAAGTAACTCTAGGACGTGCAGCCGGCAGATGGATTCTCGCAGTGCCACATTAATACCTTCTCCCAGTCTATTTCTTTTTTATAACTTAATGATCTAGCCAGGCAGCAACACTGCTAAGCAAACGCATGCTCAGACACACTGACGTCACCCTGCCTGGCCAGATCAAACAATGGGCCAGTGTAAAAACAAGCAGCACCGAGCCAAGGGCGGTCAGACAAAGAATATGGAGGGGAGGATTTGGCAGAAAAACAATCCCTTTATTTAAATCTGGCAAACCCAAGAATGCACACAATTTTCCCCAACAGGACACACTTGTTCCGTGTGGCTGGTATCACGGATAGCTGATTCTTTCCAAGAAGTTTTGTTCAGGTGCAGGTTAGAGGAAATGAAAGTTTTTGATGCCTTTGTGCAAACCAGATGTTTTCTAGATATGCTGTCACTGTAAAGCTTCCATTGTCTGTGCTTTTCTGTGCTTACTACTGCCAGGAGTGCAGCAAAATCTGTAGGGTGACTGCCCAGGAAGGAGCTAGTGCTTGCCTTGGAAGGTAGGTTTATGTTGGACTGTGGTGTGGGAGCTCAGCACAGGGCTCACCGGTGTTAGTGAACGGGTGGCGTTCAGGCTTGCGCTACCACCCTCGAGCATGCCGAAGTGCCACAACTGGAGCCATCAGCGCCTAGGTGCATGCGTCTGAGCTAGTCGTCTGACCGTAAACGGATAGGGTACAAAGAGGTCGCTGCAACAGCATAACATCCGTTCCAGATTTCATATCATGTTAAGTTCATGAACTGAATCCTTGGGCGGCGTCAAGTTCTCACACAAATCCCTTCAGTCTAACAGAAAGAGAGGGCTGGTCTCTGAGGTGGTACTGGTCGAAGGTCTCAACCGGGGTGAGCTCAGATTGGTCATCATGGGACCCCGCTAGTTCAACTGCTCTTCTTGAGCATAGGACTGCAAAAGAGCTGGAGGACAGGGATCTAAACTGGCCACTCTTTTGACTCTTCCCTGCATGCAGACTTGGAAGATATCCTTATTCCTACATCACAGCCAGGAAATGCAGCTCCCTCGCCATTTACTTGAGGGCCACCCCTGAGCACACAGCCTTTCGTAAGGCTTCTAAAACCTGGATGACTAAGAGTCGGCTTGCTACATCTTTGCTTTAGGAGTCCCGGTGAAGTGACTGCTGTGCTCCTTAAGTTATGGTCATTCATTCATTCAATGATGCTCGCACCTAATCGAGATGAGCTTCCACGAGTGCAAAACGCTGGTACCAGTGGCTAATAGAGTTGTATCTTTGAATACTTCTCCATGCAGAAAACTGATCCAGAAAATGAAAATTATGGATCCCTTGGGCATCTGCTCGTTGAGTTGAGCCCATGGTCCCAGGTGTGGCACATGAAACTAGTGGCCGAGGCAGCGGCCTCAAATGAGCGCCTGGTTTCTCCCTCAGATACTGGAGGGTCTGGCTCAGCACTTCATACTCATTTTGTCACTGGCACAGACATTGGGCACAGGCTAGGTCTACGATCACCATGCTCCATAAGGGAAGCACAGGAATAAAGGATGACATCAGGTAGCCAGTCAGAGCCACCACTGGCAACGCTACAGTTGAAGAGTGTGGCGTGGAGTAAAATGATCTAAACGAAAACTTTCGGAATGCAAGGCTTGGGCTCTTGCGCTTGTCCTTCATCAATGAGCAGTGACTTTTTCAAAGTTCTTGTTAGTCACTTCAGTTTTCCAGTTGACTGGGTCATTGTGGTGTGACGAGTACTCTTTTGCTGATGCGCTGTCAAAAATGTACTCTTGTAATAGAGGTTCATGGTTAGTCTTTCGTTGTAGTATTCTGCAGCTTTTCTATTTATGGCCCTACTGCTCCTGTGGCAGAATTGGTGGGCACAGACTTAGGGGCTCATTACGATGTCGGTCAGAAAGCCTCCGAACGGCAGTCTGATTCCCCTAAACCATGTCGGAACCTATCCGACCGATTACGATGTTCTCGGTCAGAAAGGAAACCATTCAGTCATTCCGAATAGGTTCCGACTAGCATTCGGAGACTCCGAGTTGGTCGAAGCCGAATCGTACAGCTCTATGGACTGCGTTTCCGACCGACGTATTATGATGTCAGATTCAGACAGCCTTTCCGACTCAGTTTGTCTGACATGAAAAGGCCGTCGGAACTACCTTTGGGGGCCCGTCAAAGGCCCCCCTCCATCCTGAGGCCTCCGGTTGGGGGCCGTGGGGGTACCCATGGGACCCCCCTGTAAACCCATACACAGTGTGGCAGGCACAATGGGGTGCCCGCCAAAGGGTGAAAGGTTTTCCGCAACCACATCTTTTTTCAATGGGAGCCTGTTTTGTTGGTCGGAACACAGGCTCGCTGAACATGAGTTAGTCTGAACTGAATCCGACAAGGGGTCGGTCGGTTTGCTTTCCTACTAACATCATAATGAGACCCTCAGTGGCACAGTATCACAGCTACCCATAATAAACTAAGAGGCTAGGACTGTCTTCCAGGGCATGCGCTGAAAGTACTGTCTGACGGTGCGTGTGGTGGTGATCACCTGCGCATGTAGCCTGGCATATAAAATACAAATCCTCAAGAGCGTAGGTTCCTGGGAACAATGCTCACTCTTTAATTCTTGCTTTGGTCCTTGCTATGTCTTGGTTATCTCTCTGCACAAGTTGCATAATCCAAGAGGAGACAGTGGTAAACAAAATATGAGTCTTGTAGCTCACAGGATGACATCCAAGCATGGGAATTACGATTTTTTAGCTTAACTTTATGAATGACCCTACCTCTCCTTTGACCTTGTGTGCCCGGCGTTTGTTATTGTTCAAAAGATTCTTCAATTTTTTGTGTCAAGGAACCCCGCCTGTATTTCTCAGAGTATTTCTTGCAGTGAGTTTGCTTTTGAAAAGGCCATGTTAATTATTGCTCAGAAGTTCTCCTGTGTTCTCTGCCTCTGTTTTCTCTTTGGCAGTGATTCTCCTCAGGTCCTGAAAAGTCCACTTCTCCATCCTTGGTGGCATGTCCCAGAAGACAGGCACTAGAGGTTTGTAGTCACTGACTACTATGAAAGTGTGGCCAAACAGATACAGGTAGAAACGTCGCCAATCCGAGAGGATGATGATGGCTTCCCATTTCATTAGTGTCTACATTTGGGAGGGTCAATACCCAATTGTAAAGGCTGGTGTCAACTTGCATGACTAGCACTGCATGCAGGCTGCAGGGGCTGTTATCCAACACTAACTTTTCTGGCTATCTGGGGTCAAAGAATTCCATCAACCGGTCAAATGATACAATTCAAACACTTCAGCGTCCGCATTCTCCACTCCAACGCTAGCTTCTTTTCGAGCAGGACCCTTGGTGGTTCTGTAGGATGGCTAGACTGGAGACAAAAGTGCTACTTGAAGTCAACATCATAAGACTAACCGAGGATATTTATGAACCGCAGCCATCACCAGTAAGGTTTCTTAGCGCTGTACCAGAAAGGTTATGGAAAGGATGACTTATTGATTGAAAAAAAAAGTGTTTATAGCTTTTCAAAAACAAGTGAGGAAGGACTGCATGGGAAGGGCTGCAGGCAGCGCATTCCAAGCTTTTGCTACAGCGATGAAGAAGGCTTTATCACCACAGCTGGTGTTGCGTGATTTGCAAATTGTCATGATCCTCTGTAACGGAAGAGGAAACAGCAGCACCCTAGAAAGCAGAGAGACATAGCGTTGTGTGAATGCGTTTTGAATGTTGCTTGGAAGAACTACAAGTTCTAGAAGGCATGAGGGCAGCCACTGTGTCTTCTCCAGGGTTTGGTATTGCGTATATAAGCACCTCCCCTGGAGAGGGCAGGTGCTTTTCAATCATTTGAGAGCCGATGGACCCAGGCTCTTTGTTCGAGTTTCTCCCCAATGCCATTTGGATTCATTGTTCCAGTGTTCGTTAGCTCCGCAGTGTCGGAGCTTTTCTTTACTTTGTGTACGCTGAAATCGGCAACCGCTCCTTGGTTCCTGCTTTTTCTTGTGCCCTCAGCTGCAGACGTGCCGCAGAGTCGGAGCGCTCATCTGCAGAAAACAAAAGGAATCGCCCGGCCGCTCAGCAGCGTCAGAGCTTTTCCAGCACGTTCCTTCCCCGAACGCTGGTTTCAAAGGGAAAGCCCCTTCTTCCTACCTCAGCCATGCCTGGGGGACATGCCTTCGCTCAGGGCTGCTGGAGCACCTCGCAGAGAATGAAAAGCCATCTTTCTCCTTCGCTGGATATTTTCTGTTCTTTTTTCTAAGCGCGTGAGGATTCACGTGCTTGACTTCGTTTTATTATACAAGACTAGTCACTTTAACCAGAGGGGCCAGCTCACGCTCTCAGGACGAGAGTGGAGAGCGCGTTTATACTTCCTTTGGCTTTTTTATTATTGTTTGGATCTGTTCCAGGAAATACAGCCTTGCTACTTTGTTAAAACTATCGGATGCCGTTTTAGGATTGCAGCTGCTTGCAGACAACCCTTATGAATTACGGCAGATACATTTAGCCCTAGTGGGCACTTATTCTTTGGTGACATTTATCTGTAATGCAACCCTTCCCCGTATGTACTGCATTTAAGTTGGCCTAGAGGAAGGGGGTTTAACACAGCTACCATTCACACCGTTGGTTATAGCGGGGTGTCCGAGGTTATTAATAGCTCTGCTTTCTCTCGTTTACAGAGTGCCACCATTGTTTCCTGGTATTTCGAGAAAGAAGGATTTCTCCTATTAAGGAAAGGACCGAAGAGGCCGTGTGGTGGTGGACCGCGGCCCTTTGTTGCTTTATCCATTTCCCTTTTCTCCTGCGTACTTCTGTGCGGGGTAGGGTGTTATATACTCCCTGGGGAGTAGTGCAAGGGGGAACTGGGAACTGTGCATCGACCCTGCCAAATCTGTTCCTGAAGGTTAGAGGCTGGTGTGCTGTTAACCACTCTGAACCTGACAGGAATCTACAGAAGACTTCAAATTCCTCAATAGAAAGTACAGATGGAAGTTTTTGGCCATGAAAACAAATAATTAAGAATATAGGAACAGATGTATCAATTCCGTCTCTATGGGGGATTGGTTTAGTACATATGGCCCTATGGTCTTTGTGGGATACAGTAGTCAAGATCTTAGAGTAGTCAAGAGTCCACTGGAAGCCAGTGAAGTCCTCTCCTTACCTCGGTCTTGATTGTTTTCACAATTTAGCACCCATGGCTGCTTAAAAAGTCTGAATGTCTTTGATAATATATCCTACTTCGCTGGCAATCGCATTCAGAGAGAAGCTGATGAAGTCTAGCTCCTCCGCTGTGAAACACCCAATAGCATTGCTTTCAATTTTCAGTAATCAATATCTTAGACCAACAGTTCTTAATCTATGATCTGTAGACCGCAATGCCTACTCATGGATCCACGATTGTTTAGACAAAATTAAATAACATTAGCAGAATAATATGTATATGAATAAAGACACAAAATTTAACATTTTAAATTTAAATCCGTTCTGTAAATGTGAAGGAATCTGAACTTGGAGGCTTAAAATTAAGTTTCTATTTTTGGCTTGATTTGTGGAAACAGCCCAAGTACAGCAAACAGAAGATAATATTGAAGACTGGTCGCCTCAATCAAGTGCTGACAAAAGAGAGCATACTCTAAGAGTTAAAAAGACAAAATTATATACTAAAGTCTAGCATATCACTTCACTTTTGAGAATTAAAAACCCAATTTTTGGAAGCTCCATCTCTTCCATTAAAATTTCGATTTTTCTGCATTTATTTGTGAATTAAATGTTTCATCATCTGTTTAATTTATTCTTGTTGTGTGTTGTATTGAGGTTCAAATGTTAGAACCTGCTAAGCTTGGGTCCCCGCCTTCCAGTAATGCCTCAGTGGGGGTTCCCGGATTCCATTAATGATTGACTGGGGGTTCCCAAAATTCCTAAATGAGTCAGAGGGGTCCACAGAAGTCAAAGGGTTAAGAACGCTGCCTCTGACTTAAGGATCTTGCTGCTTAGCTGCAAACAACTTTCAAACATGACACTTAGGAAAAAGGGTTGATTACTTTCAATGACCAATATTGTCGTGCGTTGGTACTAGCCTCAGACTGGGCTGGAGCTGGCAGCATTACACAGCAGCCATCACACGGACGTTGGCGCCATTATCAATGAAGGCTGGCACATCCAAATATTCTTTATTTACTTTACATTTGTGCTACATTCGTGCTTCTTTGGCTTGAGAAGTTGTGAATGGAGGGATATGAGCAATACTTCTTTGTTAATGCTCCTTTAGCCGAGAGATTGGCCTCAGTTTGTTACGTTTCTTCCACCACGTGACACAGCGCTTCTTTCTTTTGTGCACTAGAATGAATAGTTCTGTATCAACACAGTTTTAGAAAGGGGATTTAGTTTGCAAAATAAAAACATGTGCAATACTGAAGAGCCTGAAACAAATGGCAGAAGGACCCATGTTAGAGTGAGCAACACTGCTCATACCCATATTGTCCCAACTAAAGGGAGTCAAAAAATGGAATTAAAAGGGCCACAATTTCTCAACCACTCGAGTTGGTCTCCTCCTGAACCACGGTCTGATACTGTTGTCTATGGTGGACTTCAGAGGAGCTCTCTTTGAGGTCATGGGCAGTGAAGTTGGAACGTCTTACTCAGGCCCGGTGCAAGATTTACCACTCTCCTTGAGATGTGTGCCACAAAGATGCACTCATTCTGAATTAACAGGTAAAAAATGATGCATAAAAATGTCTCATAGTAAGTTAACTACTTGTATTTCTTGTTATTGGTAGCTCCGTGTAACAAATTAAAACCAAGAGGGCATCTTAAAACCCATAATGTCTATCTAGCCAACAAATGTCAGGCTATGGGGTCCTGGCTATTCCTCAGGACTGTGGTTATTCAACTCCTACACTTCCTACAACTACCCTGTGCTGGGTGGCGTTTGCGAATCAGTATGCAGGATAAAAAATAATACAGCTGTCACTACTGTTAACAAGTGGCTCTGTGGGACGTCAGCTGTGGAAATTGAAAGAAAAAGTCAGAAATAAAATTGCTGGTGGTTATGTATTCTTCTGGCAGCTTCACGGATTCTTCACCTTATGAATTGTCCTTCCAGGCTTCAGACGAGGTACACGTGACAGCCGTGCCCATTGCCTAAGCAGCACTGTCCGCAGAATTAAGGCCGTACTTCAAGATTTGTTTGGCTGCATGCAGACCGTCAATGGCCAGATCTGTAAATTGTTTTTTCATGTTGCCTGGCAAGCTAATCACGGTAGGTTTAGCCAAGTCCCTCCCATAAGGCCAAGAAGACAGCTTATATTAGAAGTGTTTGGAGAGAAAATAACAAAAGTGAAAACATTTTCAGCCCCCAAAGCCAAGTTTCGTCAAATCTCTATCAGGAGGAACAATGAGGAAAGTGTTCAGATTCTGCTTCCAAGAAGAAGCTTGGCCTACCAGATTTCAGGGGACAGGTGAGAACAAGGAGTGCGGGCCACCCAGAGTCGACTTGTAGCGTTTGGCTATCTGTATCATGTGGACTGCTGTACTGGAAAAGAGTTCTGCCCAACAGATCCATGACAAGAACTAAAATAGCCTTGCGTAACGGCAGAAAGGTGGTAATTCAACATTACACTGTAGCATGCATGTGGCACAATATTGACCGATGTTCTGTTAGGCCACTGGTAGACATGCTTTACACTTTCTCATCCTCATCGAGGCCACTGACATCTATCCCTAGCCTACACCCATCACAGAGGCAGAGCACCGTCACTTTCTGGTCGAACACTGGCCTTCCATTCACTGCACAGTTGTCACATTGATGTTTAGTTTTTTGGATTTTTGTGTTGTTTTTCTATTTCGCCTCACAGAAGGAAAAGAAAGAGAAAGAGTGAGATGGAGAGAGAGAGCGAGAGAGAGAGAGAGAGAGAGAGAGAGAGAGAGAGAGAGGCAATGGCAACCAACAATGCAACAGTTTGTGCTGTTATTATGCAAATGTTTTCAGGGTGGGAAACTAAAAATATGTCGGTAAGTACCCACAAATTTGTGAGTCTGTTTGAGTTCACTACTTTTTGCAGTTGTCTATGCTTTGCAAGGGCTACAACATTACCTCCAAGAGAAGATTTTGTCACACTTGCACCATAATGTCCTTTCCTGTAACATCCCATATCAGAAACCCTATTTCAGACCATCATGGGTTTGTTCATGATAGTAAAGCATTGGCGTATGCATTATATGGATAGCGATACCTGTATCAGCTCCTCAGTCCACACTTTCCGATCCATCTTCAGGCTCCGCACTTTGCTCACTCCTGGTCCGAGGCTTCGGTGCTCCCCTGGAGAAAGTCAGACATGAAAAACAGTCTAATCACAATTCTACCAAGAGTGGTCCACTGCAAACTGTCTCTTGTGTCCAGGTACAGCCACTGGTATGACAGAATGATCACTAAACCCTAAAACCCTTTCCATTTCCACAGTAAGGTAGAGCCTGTTGAAAATATTCGGCCAGTGTTTCATTGGTGTTTTAATACCGCTCATTAACAGAGAGAAGTCATTCTTGGTTCCCTAAACCGCCAATCTAAACAGAACATTTATCCGTCTTAACATTTTTAGGTCCTAAGCATTCAAACAAATGTAGTTTTCATGAAAGTGAACTCATCTACTGTGAGACGCCACACACACTAATGAAAATTCCTATGTGAATAAAATATGCAATGGGAAGGTAAAATGCAAGCTCAAAAAAGTAAATTGCCATCAAGATCATAGGCTGACATGTTTCAGCTGGTGTGATCTCTGTGAGACTTATTCTGGGTTTGAATATCGGTTATCCTCACAAGCAGATGCGATTAGATTAAACGTGTGAGCTGCTTCATTTGTGTTTCTATTCTGTTCATGCTATCAGCAAGCAAGGAGTGATGCAGACAAATGGACAAATGGTACAGATCACCTACCAGTTACTTTATGCAAGGTTAAAAGCCATAGACTTCCTATGCAGTGCAACACCACAACAGAAAGGATCAGAAAAAAGCCTGGCAGTGGAATCCTACAAAACCAACAAGCCTTAGTAAACCACAACAGTAATGTGACAGACATGTGTACATCCTGGTAGGATTGTGTTTGTTAAGGTACAGTAATAAACTGATGCAAAGCTTGCATACAGGGACTGTGTGTTCCATTTTAAGGAACAACCAATAACACGAACAGCCTGTCGGAATGACTTAAGCAAATATTGTTTCTGTTTTACCATTCATGGTTGCCCGTTTCTGTAGCCACAAGATTTCCTAACCATCTTGGCAAGACTAACGTTCTTAAGGGAGAGGGAAAAATTGTCTCTCCGTGTATTACATTCAAGCAAGTACCTGCACATTTCTTGCAGAAGACCACACAGAGATTGACAGAAGCCCAGTCTGGGTTTGGTGCCCCGCAGTCTGCACAATGCTGGTTTGCCTCCACAGTCCAGATCTTCTCGGCAACTTCGAAGTTGGACAGCGCTTCTGTAATTGACTGCTGCATCGCTTCCACCCACTCGTCCTTCTCGGTGTCCGACTCTGCTGAAAAACTAGGAAACATGGTGAAGAACAACAAGAATAAGCAGCTGCATCCACTGAGACACAGTCAACGAAGATAGATAGCCACGGTCTTACACGTGGAGCAAACAAAACCTGCAGTCAGGCAACCTGTGGTTACCCTGCAAGACTGCTGCCATTTTTGTGAAGTATTGCACACCCTGTACAACCTGATGCAATATCACCTGTATGCAGTGATGGGAATGATCAAGGGGGATACAATGTATGTAACTGTTACTCTGGAAGACAGCATAGGGAAGGAAAGAAGTGACCATTTTGACTGCTAGTGTCGTGGATGTGGGTTGAGCGTCACTGCAGATGAGCACAAGCGCTTTTCCAGGAGGTACAACATCAAGCCATTATACTCTGGCTAGCTCCCAGGTGCACAGTCACCACTCAATTTAATTGCCAATCTCAGTTGGATCTATGTTCATACTGAATGAATGAATTGTTATCGGAGGGCAATTTGCAGGTCAAAATAAGTTTCTACGTATGCTTTTTGCTCCTCCCCTTGCCCCATTTGTCCTGTGCCTTAAGAATCCCAGACAAGGGTTGTTGCGCTCTCAATGTTTGATAAAAGACTCCTATCTACCAGTGTGCCCTTCACAATTTCTTTCATATTAAATGGTCACACTGTATGTGCGAATCAGAGACGTACTGTACGCATCATCCATTCCCTAACCTGAAACTCACTTGCTTTGGAAAAAAACAAGTATCACTGGTAGGAGGTTTTGATATTTATTTCAAGGGCCCTTCATAAACCTTCTCAGTTACTCCAAGATATTTACAAAATGTGTTGAATTGACCCGAATAGAATACAGATGTCAGTGGCGGGGGGGGGGCAGCTTTGCATTCATTCATGTGACATTAACTTGTACTGTGTCCCTAAGCAAATCAATGAGTGTTCCAGATTTTTTATGATGGAAAAAGCAGTCCTGCACTTGCACCACATAATGTGGTTGGCAGGTACACGAGCCCTGGTTGTCAGGGAAGGCAAGTATGTCAACTGTTCTTTGTGTGATTCTCGGTACCACCTTTATGCGCGTTGCATACTCAGATATCTCCAAGTGTTCGATGAGTGAGAATTGTGCATAGAATGAAATGTGTCAACTACTGTACATTTAATTTTTTGTTTTGCTCCAATATCACCTGGAATTTCAACCAAATGAGGATGACTACTCCCAACGCATCACCAAGAACAGTTGGGACAAGAAACACGAGGAAATTATTTCAGCTCCTATAGCATTGATGGAGCGTAGACAGAGATAGTCCAGGAAAAATGAGAGTGCTGTTAACATCCCTGTCCCAAATACCGAATAGCCACTCGGATAATATGCATGAACAGTGCTCGTCGGAGAACGAAAATTGCCTTACTGTGATAAAGTCTATTTTCCTTTTCATGCAGAATATCAATTCGCATTAGTTGATTTAAATTTTAAATTCAATAACATCCCTATGTAACCTACATTTAAGCCTTCTGGACCCCCATGTGCACCTAATTACCCTTATTCCAGGTTTGAGACTTGTTACAAGCTCACCTTTTTTTTTACTTGCGGTTGTAAAAAACCTAGTGCCTGCCCCGCTCCAGGTAACAAAGTCTTGTTTGTCCAAAATGAGGTTTTAAAAAAATCCACTGCTTAACCAAGCATCAGAAGGAATGTTCGAGAGGGCCACATGTTCTGTCTGACAAGTCTAGAAACACAAACATATGTGGGTGGGTGGGAAGTTAGGAAGGTGGACACTCGCCTTGAGGGTTTGCCAGAACCTCCCACTGCTCCATGATAAGAAAAATAAAGGCTGTTATACTTGAATATCCAAGGTTTCAGGGACTGCTCATTCCATGCTGTTTCTTGGAAAATGAACCTCGAGCCCAGAGCTAAATACACAGAGACAGATTTCAGAAAGGATTTCTTGCTGGACTGTTTCCTAAATTCTGCTGCTCGGAATATTACATTTGAGAAATATGTGAAATGTATTAAAAGGGTGCGAGCCACCAACAGGTCCATCTGTCCAATTGTTAATGTGGTTATCAGATGGTCAGCACTAGCTCTAAAGAAGGGTGTGACCGAAAGCTCTTCTCTGCTTTATTACCAAGCTATGAATGAACCTATAACAATTAGGAATTTAAAATCACACATCATGGGTTCTTTTCACAAAGATAAATTCACACATGTAAATTTAGCCACATATAAATCTACTGCTGCACCAGAGTGTAATCCGCCATTTCGAAGTGTATATTCACATCTAGGTTTAAACTTACATGTCTTTACCCCTCTCAGTTCATGTTGTAGAGACATGTAAGATTGAATTTTAAAGTGTAAAGTTACAACTAGTTACTTTTAACATATTGGTGGAGCTCTTAGACCCTATGGGAAAGTATATTGGAAAATATTAAAGTTTATTACTTAAAAAAAAGAAAAGAATTAAAAATGACCTAAAATGAAATATTGATGTAAAACATTTCATATTTATTATTAACTTAATATATAACTAATTAATAAATATTTTACATAATATTAACACATTCAAGTAATTGTGTATTAGTTGAAATATATATAATTTAGAAATATTTATCTTAAAGAGAAAAAAAACACACAATAAAATATTTATATTTATTAATTATGTAACCAATTTTTAAATAATAAAATAAACATTTAATAATATACATTTTATACCAAAAAGGTTATATATATATCTCAAAGATTAAAATCCTTCCCCATCTGAAAACATTAAGCCCACACGGGTTAGCACGAACTCTCACTTTATTCCGGCATGACACGTTTCGGCATGGATTGCCTTTATCAAATGCCTATACCACTCGTATTGCTAGTGTCCACTTTTAAATATAGAGTGCCTCTCTGATTGGTGGGGAAACTCTAGCAGGCCAAGAGGGATGTCCTGAACTCGGCACTCCGAGTTTGTTTACTGCAGGCACTCTAACGTGAGTACTTTCCCCAGTGGGCGGTGCCTGCAGCTGTTTTAAGTCAAAATAATTAAATAATTTTATTTAACATTATTTCCTGTGGGGTGCTATTTTAAGTCCTTGTGTCTATTATGTCCTATGGAAGTATGTTGCTGCACCTGTGAGTGGCCATGTGTGGTGCTTGACATACTCAAAAAACTGGTCTGGGGTAGAATTGCGGCTGTTTTGCCACCTTGTGCTTTAGTAACTTTAGAAGTGTCGTTTATGAATAGCAATGGGCTTACTCTTTTGTGGGTGGGTGTTAGTAGTAGCCCAACCCTCCGTAAACTCCTCCTTTCTTGTCCTTAAACCCCACCCATTTTGTAGTGAATATTTCCTATTTGTGCACCCCTCCACCTTAAACTTACATGCGTAGAGATCGCGCCATAGAAAAGATAGGAGAGCTGGAGTTCTCCATCTGTTGGTTTGTTAATTGCATTTTCTAAGGAAGAAAGTATTACTGTAGTGCGACTTTATATTCTATAAAATGCAATTTGTCAATCGGGCCTCATGAATAAAACTCAGTGCAACTTTCCCCCAGAATATATAAACTGAAAAGGCGTCAGATCACTTGAGTGATGAGTGTGAGTGCTGACCCTGTACATGGGCTCCTGTGAGCGGCTTCTCTACCCACGCTCTCTCGGCGATGGCATTTCAGACTGTCATGCTGCAAGTGTCACGGGACTCACCTGAAGATCCTGTACGGAGTCGTCAAGTCAAACCCTCTCCGATCGGTGTCTTTCACGTTCCCCACATTCATCTCAATCATCATTATTCCAATTCTCATCCTGAAATCCTGAGAGAGATGAGGAAAGAAATTCAGGCATGAGGACAAAATAACAGTAGATTTCATGGCAAAGACCTGTAACAAATATACTCTCCCAATGAGCGCAGATACAGAATGACAGTCCATTATGGGCCACTGTGCCTCCTCGAGAAGAAAAGACAACTTCTTCATGCACATTTATAATCCAATTTGTTATACTAGCATGCTACCTCCTGAACCTGGTGGTATATTCAAGACAAAAATCACACTCAATTGGCTAATAATTGTTTGGTACTTAAAGCCACACATTCAACCACTGCTGAGGATACAGCCAAACCTTTTGACACTATGGTTGATACAGGAGCAATAACCATAACATATAATTAGAAATATATAAGATGCGTCATTTAGAAAGCAATTATAGAGACTTTCTCAATAAATTTCAGATATTCGAAAAATACTAATACCCTCTTTATATTAATCTTAAAATGCTTGACATGATAAAGGGCAAACAACTCCTTGAAGATACTTTACCATCCTTAGGCGAGAGTACTTCATCATCCCTATTTCCATTTTATCCTACGTCGATGCATTATTATGGATTTTCTCTTCCCCCCCTTTTAGATTCCTTGGTTGTGTATTTACTGTTTTATTATAGTTGGCCCTATCTGTATGAGCTGAAGTGATGTTTTCAGTAGTTGATTCTATACAGAATTGGCATTTGATAAGATTTAGTAGATAGTTAAATTAAAGACTCATATTGCTTAGAATATGATATACCACACACTCATAAGACTGATATATGGAAGAGAATATGATATACCACACACCCTACATAGCCCATTATAAATAACTGATACAATCCAGGCACACATTGCATAACACCCACTGGTACCCGAAGCTGCCGTGCACTTCCCAATAAGCCTTACCACTATCTGCGTACAGTATTTGCAACATAATATGACAACTCTGGTGGAAATAAGACATTATTATGTCATGATTAGCCTACTATCCCAGGCACTGCAAGCTGATGCACATGCACGGAGGCAGAACGTTAAGCTATGAAGTGTTTATATAGAGCAGTAAAAGATATTTGCATGGGCTGAGCACTGCTGGCGTCACACTGTTGTGCCTAGCAAAGGGTAGTCCTATAAGGGGTCTGGTCTTTCAACCTTACACCAAACCAGTGTGTGCATGCCCTTGGGCTTCCTGTTGGGAATGTTCAATGTCAAGCTTTGCATGTACCTAGCTTGACCTTCTTGTTCAGGGTATATCAGGTTGTGGAAAGGGGTGCTAGGACTCTGTCCAAGCATTCACTCCCCAGAGCCCTTCGCGTATTTCTTCTGTGGCGATGTGCCATGTTTACTTGTTGTTAATGTGAAGGAGTAAGGTATAGCTAGGCCGAAAGGTAAGTAATTGAGGGCATCGTGAACAAGCATCCACGATGGCGAGGCTTACTCTTACTGGTCTCCTGGGACACCCTCTTGTTGGCAAGACAACTGACAGTCAGGTTGCTGCAGGTAAGAATGGCTTGAGCAAGTTTTTGATGATTTGGTTGAAGGTTAAACTAGTCGACAGAGTTCTTACTAGTCATGTGCTTAAGGAGTTGTTGCAATCCCATGGATCTAGCTGTCCTCAAGTGCTGGTGCTTTGCTGCCTGACAGCACAAGGTTGTGCTGACAGAGCCTTCCAACATCGTTCAATACTCCCTTTAAGTCCGCCCATGTCTTTCTCCTTGTGTTCACATGCATCATAAGTTTCTTCCTGTGCTAGAGGTTTTCATTGTTTGTGTGCCTCACAGTGTTTTCCAAAGTTCTGCCGAAGAAGCAGTACAATGTTGTTTTCTTTGGATTTGAGTGGTATGGCATAGTGCAATGTCTTGCTATACCATGTGGTGCAATACTGGTTGTACGGTACTGCGAGGCTGTGTGGCATGCAGTGGTGTTGCATGGAACAGTACTGCGTGGTGATGTGATCTGCAGTATTATTGTATGGTATGATGTGGAGGTGGATGTTGTGGTGCTGTATTCTGTAATATAGTCTGGAATGGTGCTGTAGAATAAGTCGCGAAGTGGCGTTGTGCTGTGCTTTTTGTGTTGAAAATTGTTGTGATCTGTCTTGTACAGAGTCAAAGAGCACAAGCTGCTCTGGTGTGATGATGAAAGTATGGGGACGTTTGATGCTAGATCATGTGGTGGCATATAGAGTGACGGGGTGTTCGGGGACCTGTTATTGTATAGTGATGGAGGGTGTCGTATGGAAAGTCGTGATCTGTTAAGGTACATGTTCAGAATGGTACAGTGCGGTTTAGTAAGGTATCACAATCATGATGCGGTGTTGACTGGCAAGATCTGATGAGATGTGGTGAAAGCAGAGCCTTAATGTGTTCTCTAGTGTGATGTGAAGTGTGCAGTGTTTTGTGAGCAAGTGTGGGACAGTGTGAGGTGGTGTTGTGTGGGGAGGTGTCTTGCTATATTGTGTCTAGAGAGAGGTTGTGAAGCTCAGTTGGGTGGTGTTATGTTGCATAGTGCACTCTGATGTGGTTTGGTATGGTATAGTAATATATTGTGCAATAGTGTGAAGCAATGTGATGTGGTGTGTTGTGATACAATGATACATTGTGGTTCAGCTAAGGTATGGCATTGTGATGTCTGATATGATCTGGTACATCATGATGAGTTGTCAGAACTGGTGCTGTAATGTGCCATTGTTACATAGAGTCCTGTGGCCTGGCGCGGATGCAATTCAACACAAAACCATCACCAACTGTTTCTTTGTGCGGGACTATGTGTTTCATTACGTCTAATGTCTCTTAGGGTTTTCTTCTCTTGCCTGTGTTATTCAAAGTTTTGCGTCTTTGAATGTTCCAGTGTAAGTCATCTTGGTGAGTCTCTCCAGGTGCTTCTCTATATCTTGATTTAATTTTTCTGAAACTTTCTATTTGTTTTTCTGCCAGCATCTGCCTGTGGCTGTGTCTCTTATTTCTCTGCTCTCCTGATGTCCTGTTGTACCAGAGTGTGTGTCCTCGAGCTCTATATGCAGGTGTGGGAAGAGCGGATACTGGCGGGCTAGTGGTGTGTGCATGACATTAAGGATTTGGAAATAGGGAAACCGCACATGCAGAATCATGCACTGAATCTGCCTTCTTGAATGTGCTAGAGACTTCAAAGGCTGGATGTTGAGGGTGGGGGGCAGCATATCCATATCCCCTACCTACTATGACACCAAATCAACAAAGTTGTGGAGGTGCATCGCATTACTCAACAATGCAGTCTTTAATGGCTGTAAAAGCACAATAACGTGTGTTCCCCTGTTTTTTTTCAAACACATATGGTTTCTGATGGAGCATCATGCTGCCCTAGACATACAAACCTCAGCATTCTTATAGAGGAACACCTTGTCTCCAGACACCACCACATAAGGTTTGAATTTGTAGCCCTTGAGGTCCAGAAGGCCGACTTTGTCTGGAGTGTCCACAGCAAGCCCGGGCTGGATATAGGAGTTCCTTTTGTCCTTGATGACCTGTTCAAAGACCCTGACCCACTCACTGCGCTCAGCTGAAACAAGAAGATAAAGCTTCATCATCATGGGCCACCACCGCACGCCTGCCCTTATCCAGAGGATCAACAGGCACCACATGCTCTTCCATTAGATACCAGAGATGTTCCTCTCACCAACCCGATCCCCCACCCTCATACCAGATCACTTGAAAATAAAACCACATACTCTTCCAGTTATTCCAAAACACCCTCAAAGTTTTAAAACTATACAAAAAAATGTATTCAAACAAGAACTGCTTGCTCACTAGAATGATGTATTGCGTAGAATTTCAGGGGCCACTGCAGACATTTTACCAAGAGTTGTACTAATTTCCCTCGAGTAAAAATAGTAATTGAAATTCATGTTTGAGACAGTTCTATACATTTCAGCGAGATGATTAATCATCTGCTCAGATAAACTAAAAACCAATCAAAGAAACATACAACAGCTCATAAAGACATAAATGCCTTTACCCAACTGGTCACCTGATCTCCTGATCCATCCAGAATGCTTTTTCTTTTACCGTAACCTCTTGTGTTAAAGGTAATCCTGGAGACTGTGGGGATGCTTTTGCAGTAGTCTCTTGAAATCATTTCCATGTCATTGTCAAGTTGTGGAGCTCTTACCAAGCAAAGATTAGTGTGTAAAAGTCCTAGTTCCATGCTACAGGAAGTCTTGTATCAGAATCCAGTAGCTTCAGAGGAGGAGACCAAGGTTACAGACCCTGCACAGCAAGAGCGAGATCTACCTTGTGCCGAGACACCTGATTTTGCTCCTTATTATCATTTCTGTGCTCTCCAGTATTAGATGATTGATGCCACTAACATCCAGGCAATACACCTTTTGGTGGTCATTTGCTTGGTTTGAGCAAGAGCTCGTCAGCCGGCGATGCCGCCGCTGTTTGACTCGCAGTCTGCCCCGCCCGAGTCCTTGTTAGCGCTTTCTGGAAGTGGCTTAACTAAAATCTCACGAATGCAGAATGCTGAATATTGGGCCACATTTCTATCCAAGATTAGATGACTGGGTACATACTAAATCTCTTTTAAGACACTTGTTAAAAAGTGCATTTATATGCTTCATACTCTTGGTTTTAAGGAGTTTATTTTCATGTTTTTTGCCTGAATACTGTAAATTTGCGTTAAATCCAGAAATGAGAAGAAGGTTTATTCCATTTTACATGGATCAGCTTCTGCTGCAGATGGGAAAATGTAAGTAAAAACTAAGGGAGATTATTGGTGTTGAATAGGTAACAAATATCAAGAGATGGTTAAGCATACCCTATTGAATTGTGTTATGCTGGAAAGATAAAGAAAAAACTTTGTAATCCCATATGGTGAATTTTTAGGATTCTGTTCCAGTCAACATCATTTGGTTTTTTGGAACGGCCTATATGAGAAAGGTTATTTGCAATGCATTTAACGTTTGGAAATAGTCATTAACAGAACAATACATCGGCTTGATTCTATGAGTTTCCTTACTTACTACAAAAGATGTGTTTCAGATTTGTATGGTTTATATGAACCTAACAAACGGTTCATTAAATTGTAAAACAAAAAGGAAATGTCATTCCTGTCAGTAGCCCTTCTCATGTTTGGTTTTCTCCATGACTCCTTCCATCTTTGGAGCTCTCTTAGCTCGAGATACTGTGGTTCGGCCTTGAGCTCTCTTATTACTCTTTCAAAGAGTCTGCATTCAGTTCTGGATCTTTGTCTGTCCTCTATTCTGAATATTCCTTCCATCTGTTTTGTGTTCCATTTCAATCTCTGTCAGGTGTCCAGTGCTGCCTCATATAAGTTGCCAGAGCCGCTGACTTTGGAATTGGGAAACCAGGCTGGAGTCCTGGCCGCGGCTCAACATCCAGCAACTCTGGGCAGAGTACTGAATCTTGCGGTGCCTAAAGAAATGTGTAATATAATCTGGTGCTCACGTAAAGCACTCTAATGCCCTTGGGCTAATATGTTCACTGAAAAAAACAAAGGTTAAAGTAATGCTATAGTTAGGTGAATATGTCAATAACATTATGTTTTGAACTCAGAAAACCACAAAAATTTACCAGTTATAGTTAGCAGAGCCAGCTATACCTTGCGCTCCCTCCATGCACTGCTTATGACCTCACATATTACATTACTCATGATGACTCAAATGACATAATTGAGGACATCACTGATGACGCCATACCCGAGGGGCATCCATTTTTAACAGGGACATGTTGTGGGCTCTTGGGGGAGCTCCAGGGCCCCTGCGGCCCGAGCCAGCTGTCGCATGGTGTGGGAGCCCACACTGCTTCCAACGGGAGGGAGCAGCTATTAGGCCATGGGGACCCCATCTCCCAGGCCATTTTTGTTTTTCTTACAGGGGTGGGAGTGGCATGTAGCCCCCCTCCCCAAGCCTATTTTGGCTTTGGGGACCCTATCTCCCGGGGCCCGCATGAATTAAAGGTGGGCACTACAGTGCCCATCCAGGGCAACCACCTTGGTCAATGTTGGGGATTTCGAGGGGGGGGGTCACCGGCTCCCCGCATACTTTGGGAACCGGCATTGCTCCAGACCGGAGGAAGCAGCTATTTGTGCTACTCGCTGTGGGCAGGAGTAATGCGTTGATGTGTTCCCTGCCCGGACTGAAACAGATCACAAGTTTGCTCCCAGCCAACGGGAGCATTTTTAAAGCTCCTGCCTGCTGGGAGAAGACTTTGTTTGCTCCAGTTTGGCAGGAGTTTTAAAAATGCTCCCCCCAGACAGAAGCAAACACAAGTTTCCCTGCCGGTGCCAGTGCGGGCAGGGAAACTGCTGTGTCCTGGAGGTCAGGCTCCTTGGGCACAGTCACTGTGGCCCCAGGGGATAGGCCTCCTGGGGCCATTAATGGCTCAGAGAGCTGTGTGGCCTCCTCCCCTTGAAAAATGCATTAGGAACCAGGGGATTGGGTCCCCAAGGTCGAAAGCTGCTCAGGGCCACGTGCCCCCTCCCCTTAATTAAACAATGCAGCCCCAGGCTTCCATTTTTTTTCTGCGATACTGTGGGAGTCCCGCAGGATCATGGCCAAACTTGCAGTTAGAATTTTGCCCTGTGGGACTTCCTCTGGGTCCCCCCATTGGGCCTAGGGAGCAGGGTATCCCTAACCTACCCCTTTATATTTTTTTTTATGCAAGTCCAGTACACGGGACTAAGCTCCCGAGTCCTGTAATGGCTGCCAGAAACATTTTTCTCAAGTTACTGGCACCCAATAAGAGCGCTCACTCCGGCTGGGGCCTGACTCCTGTGGGAGCGAGATAGCCCAAGGGGAAAAAGGTTCCCTGTACCAATCAGAATGCTCAATTTTTTAAAACTGGGTCCAAGGGACTCTCACAAGAGTCCCTCAAACCCAATCGTCCAGATACACAATTATTTTTAACCTTAATTTCTCAAAAACTACTGAAGGGATTTAATACAAATCACAAAAAGCACAATCTGCGTTATCAAGATCCAGCTTCCTGCCAAGTTTGCTGAATTCCATTCAGCCGCTTTTTGCTGTAGCGCCGACTAAAGAAGTCTATGTAAAATGCATGGGGATTTTGCTTTTTGGGACCCCCTTTATTCTCGGCACCCGCCTGACGGATCACCCCAAAAATCTCCATGTACAAACTAGTCAAAAAGTATCACCTTTTTAGGAAGTTTCGTGGAGATTTGTCAAACGGTGCTAAAGTTATTAGCAACACAAAAAAAACGCCTTTCCTATGGAAATGCTGACCTAACTATAAAACATGTCCCAGCTATGACTTGTTAACAGTAATGTGCTTGCACCAGGAGTAAGGGGACTGCCAGGGGACCCTCATCAGACACCAGCTCATCCCTTACTCTGATTAAATCCTGTTACTCAGTAATCTTACTTGTTTCCTGGCTCTCTGTTCCAACTAGCTCCTGTCCTCCTCAGTTCTTGTGGCATCAAGTTTCCCTTTCTTAGCAGCCAGGTGTGTACCTTGTTCAGATATCATTCTAAGTATGACATTCTAAGTATGACACCCCGAATCACCTAGTCCTTCCTCCAATCTCCGCAGCCACTCCTTTATCAGGTTGCCGCCACTGAGGTCCTGCTGTGCCTGCACAAGCAAGGATCCCCCGGGTTCATCGTATTCCCGCTTAACAGTGCTGATCTTTCGCTTTACCAGATAGTGCGCATTAAGGAAACAGAAAACTCCATGGGCTTCTCGGTCAACACCGGGTTCTGATCCCGGCTGTGCTTCCAGACCATTATTTCTGTTCATAACAGTCCAAGATTGCTCTGCGAGTATCAAGGATGAATACCGGGAATGCTGTGGAGTCATGAAAGACCAGCGAATGGTTTCCTCACAAGATGCCAAAGGTTGGTTATTGTTCCCAAACCTAACATGTCGCACTGCAATGGATTTAGCAGATGCATCTCTCACCAATGCAGCAGACGAACAGCTTTTAAAGTGGTCCATTCTGATCCCAAATGTTGAGGAGGGCTATCGAACCCACGTCTCGCGTTGCATTGCTGTGTCTCCTGGAAGATATAGGAGGCCAGCGGGAAACCCTCACACTGGTGAAGCCTGGGCACAATGAGTGCTAAGAGGAACATAGCACGACAGCGGAGCTCTCCGAACCCACCCTTGCTGGTGGCATGGAGCACAGCCATGGATTGGTGTGCAAAAATGGAAGAGTCTGTTTATGAGGCCCAGGGATTCCCCCAAAGCACACCAGGATCTGGTGTAAATGGTGGACTTATTACAGGATGCTGCAGTAGTCGTTCTAACTTTGAATGTACTAATGCTTATGATGACTGATACCAGCTTATGAGTCAGACTTGGACTGTAAAGCTGGCTGTAACTGTTGCAAAATTAATAAAAATGTTTTATTTAAGAAATGGTCCATTCTGCGGCTCACCTGCTACTGTGATTGTTAACATATTCAGTGTATACGTCCCAGCCTCAGCTTCCTCTCGCGCTGAGACGTTAGTGACTGCGTGGGATGAAGACGCGGACTACCACCCGATCATGTGATTAATGGAAAACAACTGCAGCTTCTATCCATCACCTCCTCGAATTATGACAATAAAGAAAAATGAAGTGATTGTGTGCATCTGCTTTATCCTCCCAGACTGGCCGACTACAAATCAGGAGACGGGTGCCTTTGTGCGAGTTCTTCCGGATGCAAATACCACCTTCATCTTGGAGCTTTCAAGACTTTAAACTCTTATCCCATCAACCTGTGTGCACAGATGTGACACTACAGGAACATAAAAAGGGTTCCAGACTATGTCCGTTAAAGAAAACTCTAAACCACAACCACCACAAAATATGCAGTAAAGGTATATCTGCTTCTACCAGTCAAAATCTTACGTTGGATACAACCGTCTCTCACCATTACTAAATACCTCACTGCTCTGCATTTCCTCACCTCTGTGACTGCAAAGCAGTTTTTGACACCAACACACACTCTCTGCTTCCTTGTCTGACAGCATGAAGTTGGATATGTAGTTGTGTTATTCAATTTCCACTACAGTAGTTCTGCTCCTGTCTTCTTACCACAGTGATTTAGGGCCTCATGTAGGTAGCCAAATACCGGTCGGTAACAGCCGATTTTCGGTAATTATACCGTTACCGACCGGTATTTAGGCTTTTGGTATGTAGGGGGACAATTTCTGTATTCGGAATTTACCGAATCGGTAAAATTACCGAATCGGTAATTTTACCGATTCGGTAAATTCCGAATACAGAAATGAGATGTAGGGGGAGTGTGTGGGTGATGTTTAGAGTCGGTATTTACCACCAACTAATAGTTGGTGGTAAATGAAGAATGGATGTGGAAATGCATTTCAAAGCGCCTAGAAGTGTGCAATGTGGCAGATATACATGCCCTTAGGGCATGTATGTGTGCCACATGTGCACACATGGCCGTTTCAGGGGTGCAACAGGGTGTCAATGTGACACCCTGCCACCCTTGCATGTGTTCCCCCCCATTACCGAATCGGTATTTACCGATTAGGTAATGAGGCATACCTTCCCATCAATGGGAAGGTATGCCTCATTACCGAATCGGTAAATACCGATTCGGTAATTACCGACTCACTCCGATTCGGTAACATTTACCGAATTTTTACCTACATACACTTTACCGATTCTTAAATACCGAATCGGTATGATTCGGTATTTTAGAATCGGTAAAGTGTATGCCACCTACATGAGGCCCTAAATCCTTTAAAGTGAACTTCTCCAAGAGCTGTAGTACTCACCGTCACTCTCTGCACGGAAGACAAAGTTGCGGTTGTTCGTGATCACTTCAAATTTCTGGTCACCAATGGCAGCAACCCGACATATTGACTTCACTGGGATGAACCTTTTCGAGTACATATCCTGCGGAAAATTGACAGATGAGGTAAAATAAAAGAGGGCACAAAAAATAAATGACATGCTCATGGGAGAGACAAATATGCAGCGTTTTCAGAAAGCATCTGGTTGGAGGCTTTGTGATGGTCCATAGAAAATGTTGGGTCGGCCAATAAAGAACTTCAAGTACTGATGTTGATAGATATCCTCACTCCCAAGATCAATGTGGTGATTAGATGTATTTTTTCATGTGTTAACACTCTAAACACAATTCTGCCATGAGTGCACCCGTAATTCATCCAGTCAAGACTAAAGTGATCGTCTGAACTCAGGTCTCCTGTATTTGTGTTGAAGACTGCAAAGTGCCCAGGATGTCCTGTTTATTCGTTCAAGTACATTTTTTACTCGAGCGGCAGCAAAATCAACTCAAACGGCCACGTGCGCTTGTGCAATGCATGGTACCGCTCGCACTGATTTCCACCACTGCTTGTGCTACCGGTGTTAAATTGAAGCGCAAGCGGCATATTTTCCGCCCATTGGTGTAATCTTGCAGAGTTGTCCTGTAACTCCGCAGAATTGAGTGAAACTCCCTGAGGCCACCCACCCCACTCCGAAGTCACAAGTATGTCTTCTTCAACTGAGAACCTTTTCGGCTGGCAGGGTTATAACGCCATCTATTTAGGATAACTCCTATAAGTTATTGGAATATTTACATGTAATGCTCCAGAGCTGCTCTACATGGCCTTCTAGTATTCTGGTTCAGTGACAAGAAGCCAGTGCCATGGCCTTCTAGTGTTCTAGTTCAGTGACAAGAAGCCATTGCCATGCCCTTCTAGTGTTCTAGATCAGTGACAAGAGGCCATTGCCATGTCCTTCTAGTGTTCTAGATCAGTGACAAGAAGCCATTGCCATGCCCCTCTAGTGTTCTAGATCAGTGACAAGAGGCCATTGCCATGTCCTTCTAGTGTTCTAGATCAGTGACAAGAAGCCATTGCCATGCCCCTCTAGTGTTCTAGATCAGTGACAAGAAGCCATTGCCATGCCCCTCTAGTGTTCTAGATCAGTGACAAGAGGCCATTGCCATGTCCTTCTAGTGTTCTAGATCAGTGACAAGAAGCCATTGCCATGCCCTTCTAGTGTTCTAGATCAGTGACAAGAAACTATTGCCATGTCCTTCTAGTTCTTTATAATAATCAGATGATATAAAAGGATTTAGACATCAAACAATGCAAATCTGGGTATCGATGTATCACAGTGAAAATGAAACAACAGTGTTGAAGGTAAATATAGGAATGTTCTGATGTCAAAACAGTTGTGTCCCAAATACAACACAACAACATCATTAGTTATCACAGATGCGTAACTTTCTGGAAATAAACTTGCGTGTGGGGACAGAGGCACCCGGAAGTAGAAGGCAAACAGGAAGTGAAGCCCTCATCCTTTACCTGGTAAAGTGTCAGTCCCTGAAAGGATAGGATCTAGAATCTGAAAACTTAGCATGTCCACAGAAGGGATTTAGCGGTCCAGATTTTGCAAATAATCACACACTAATGGCATGTGGGATACTGGTGACTGAAGGGAGTGTCGAATGCACGAGAAAGTCACATTCAAAAGAATGAAGGGGCGGCCTTCAAAGGAGACTTGAACGGGCTTTGGCTTGTGATCTGGAGGCAGTAGAGAGAAGAGTGTGGCATTCAGAAGACCACACTGACAAATGGCGCCATTATTCACTAAATAAGTGCAGGGTCAGGGAGGCGACATCTGGCCTTGGAATTAGATTCCTGCAGATACACACAAGGACTGACGAATTTAGAACCAGGGGTGAGGAACAACACAGACTTATAATTATTGCATCAGTTTGTATGAATGAAACTGTAAATTCCTTTATTACCCACGTTGTTATGATCTGCAGTAAAATATTTAATAAAGAAGGTGAACCTTTCAGAGCACTAGCCAGAAGTGATATGTTCGCTCGCTTTCCATTACTCGCTTATACTTTTGTCCCAAAAAACAACGGCAAATTCAGAAAAGTCGACAACTTCCTGGTTTAAAGATGGCCATCTTTCAAGGCAGTGGTGTTAGCCATGCAGATGTGCATTGAAACGTAGTAGCAGCAGGATTCTAGAGAAGGTCACTTTCATGCGTGCGGTACGCCACGGAGGTCACGACAGACCAATGAGCCGCTTTTGACAGAGTGACAGGCACCAGTACAATAAATAGCACCAATTCTACCTCAGCTTCAAACTTCTAAATGTAGAACTCGCCAATGTTCACAAGCTTTGCGAAAATAAAGATATTATTGTAAAATAAAATAAGCAAATGCGTTTCTCAAAGTAGGTCATACCATTTAAAACTGTCATGAAAATTGCAAACAATCTGTACTGACAATCAGAGATTCGTATGCAGAAAGGCAAAAGGGTCTTCCTTTACGAAAGAGCACAACTACAACATATAAACTACTGGCACTATGGCAGAGACAGATATGGAGACAGAGTGTGGTATCACATCCACAATTACTCTGTTTTTTCTTTTTTTCCCTCTCTTTCTGGTCAATTTTCTTGCAAAATTGTCACAGTATACAAATAACCAACTACTACATCGCACAGGTTTTTGGTCACTGACTCATTTCTGAATATTGTTGGTGCATCTGTGTTCTGAAAGAATTGCAGGCATCACATCTTAATCATAAGAGGTTAAAAAAATTAATTGGTGATCTACGGAGAGAACGACACGCACAAACCCTGATGGTGTAAGAGGGATACAGAAGAAGCGCTGAATGCTCTAGAGCAGGGGTCTCCAACGAGTAGCTCGGGAGCTGCTGGTAGCTCTCCAGCTACTCATACGCAGCTCTCCTGTGTGCAGCCGTGCCTCATACTTTAGTAGTTGTTGCTTGGTTGAATTATTATATGTATAACAAACCTAAGTCATTCGCTGATGTTTGTGGAGCCTAAGGGCCTTATTTAGATCTTGGGGAGCGGGTTACTCCATCACAACGGTGACGGATATCCCGACGCCGAAATATAAATCCCATAGGATATAATGAGATTTATTTTTCGGTAGGCAGGGTATCTGTCACCGTTTAGTACTGACATTAACTTTGTTCCGGGGCATTGCAGCGATGGCTGTTCTGTATTACCCATGTAGAGGCATGCCACGTTGATAAAACATGTTTTACATTACTGCTGGGAGCCATGTCTGATGCACTGAGGTGATCACTACAGGTAATCTTGCATATAGTGGCCACTAATGTAATCTCGTCTGATGTGTGTGGTCAGTAATAAAACTGTAATAATATTAGTAGCTCGGGAGGATTTTCATTGAACATAATTAGCTGTTACTACAGAGGAGATTGGAGACCCCTGCTCTAGAGGATTAGACAGGTGAGAGTGGCCCACAGAGCAAAACGTACTTTGTCGCTGTCGTAGTAGCGGAGATATTCGGAGTCCAGCTTCACCCACCGTTTCTGGTAGATGTAGGACCTGCAGAGATTGGAAGACGCAGGGTTAGTCTCGGGCTGTAGATACTTCATCATGCTATTTGTAAGTACAACTGGAGTTGCAATAAATATTGACTGCTATGTGCAGAATAAGACACAAGGAAAGAATCAATGAAATATTTAGAGTAAATAAAATAGAAAAAAGCGAAGCAAAGTAAATGGTTGTGTGAGGTTTTAATGGTTTGATGTCTGGAGCATCCCAACAAAAAACAGGTGCATGCATGGCTTCCGTGCATGTAGTCTTGATTACACAAAAAAAGATGTACTGGGGCAGTATTCAATCTGTTATCACACAAATTGGTAAAATCAGGAAAGGGCGCGCTGGAGATCGAGTGATCACTGCAAGGGGCAGCTAAAGCTACATACAGGAGATAAAACATGCAAAGGAAAGAAGCCTCAGAGTTAGGAACAACTAGACTGGCAAATATGGACTTTTGCCTTAAGGAGAGAAGGGCTCAAATGTTATTTTCAGGGCTAAAGGAGGAATTTGTCAGAGAAACAAAACATTGGACTCATCAAAAAGTAAACCATGCCCATAAAACACAATGGTACTCAAATGCAGCAAGACAGTCTGTGTGTAATAATTTTAATGCATCATTACAGATGGTGGGAGTGACATCATTAAATAAGAAGGGAATGCAGTAGGCAGAGCAAAAAACTCAGTAAGATAAAGAAAAGAGAGATATAACCAAATAAAGAGCCGAAAACATTTGAGATATTTTTATGACAGGATAAATAACAAGCATTGGCAAAGTTAACAGATCTTGCCTATTAGAGCTATTGGCTTTGGTAATGTTTTGTAGCCATGCTATAAAGGAGCGTGGTGCTTTGTAGTGTGGCTAAAAGTAATTAGAAAAAACTATGATGGAGCCAGGGCTAGTGCACTCTGTGTTTTGAATCTCATTAGCACTGGATGCATCATAGTCCTTTTTCAATTATTATTTTTTGCCATGCTGCACGGCACCCACACTTCTATGCAGCATGGCTATAAATCATTGCCAAAGTCAGCCATGCCCATACTGTACAGGATGAACAAAAGGCAATGGCAGAAACAACAGTCGCAAAGGCGAGACCTATATGCTTTACCAATGCTTAGTAGGTCTCTGCACCACACTCCTGTGAGTGAGCAAATCTGTTACTCAGCATGCATGTAAAAAGAAATAATAATAAGACATCTGGCAAAAAATCCTATCAAATAAAGAAACCAGATAACATCTGTAGCCACAATAAAACCAAATAAAATCTGTTGTCACATTAAACATTTATTTCAAAGGAGAAAGGGCTTCTTTAAAGTGCATGTGGCACCGTAAAACAGAGCTACAAATGTCAAGAGGTTCAAACAAGAACGATGGGGAGGTTGATAAAATAAAAGTAGTGCCTCAATCACAGCATGGTCAGCAGAAGGACAGAAATCAATCTGAAGCTATCAGTGCTTGGTCCATGCTCCAGCCAAAAGAAGAGGAAGTGAAGCCAGCACAAGCTGTCCAATTAGAAGTCAGTAAATCAGAGTGACAATGAAGCCAACAAATGTTATGCAATGGGCGGGCTGCAAGTCCCTTGTTGTATACAATATCTCTAGAAAGCGAGCGAGCATGCAGCGCATGTGGTGTCGCAGCTGAGACCTAAAAATGGCAGGAATGAGAGAACACAGGTATGTATGACATGCAAGATCAGAAACATGAAATGGAAGTAAGAGTACTTTTGTTAGTTTGAACAATAAGAGTTCCACCAGGTGGGACGAAAGAGATTCGGAAGCTTAACATAAAAGGTGGTGGGTAAAAATCCATGTTGGTAAAAAAAGTGTAGCTGAAACTGGAGCCATAACGGCAAATAAAGTAACTGGGATGTACGAGATAATATACTAAGAGAGCTTATGCAAAGGCAAGCAACATTAAGAACAAGCCTGTTTGATGTCTAACCAGAGAACTTCACAGGTGTTGGAATGAACTGGGCAAGCATAAGGTAAAAAAAAACCTTCTTTAGCAGTAGCAAATCCTTCACATAGTGCAACTTACAAGTTTGTAAATAACTTCATGAGCCTGGTGAAGCGATCACCGTTAGTAAGTGGGTTAGCAACAGGTGATAAACAGTGCTAGTAAATAGCGCAGATTCTGCAGAGAAGGGGGGTGACTGGTTGATTTATTTGAAGATAGGCTTGAAGAACTGCATCTTGGAGAACATATTAAAAGAAGTGGGAGTGTGGAAAAGTTTATATGAGTGCTAGAGAAATGTCAGCTGTAACTCAAGACAAGAGGCGGCAGGCCCACATAGTCACAAAGAGTTTGTATAATTCATTTTAGACAAACATAGACTTGTTTACTTTTTAACATGGTTTACACTCATGTCATGTACAGCTTGTCAATTATTGGAGCTTATGATTGATATATTGTGGTGATTTTACTTATTTATTGTCTTTTATGATCAGATTGGTCGAAATAAAGACTTAATAAATTGAAATTGAATTTGATTTGATTTCATTTGATGATCTTAAATCCTATGCCAAGATGGTGGAGAGAGTCATTGGAACATGTCTATTTCTGCTGCAAGAATTTTCTGGTCAAATGATACCTACTGAGCTTTCCGATTGTTTTTAAAGAAAAACATACTGTAAAATGTATTATAATTATTTATTCATACCTTTATGCCTGCCCTAAACTGTACATTCTTGGACATTTATTTTGTTGACCCTATATACCCAGCTCACAGGTGGACAGCACACAGCACTTTTCAGAATATATAAAAGATTTGGTTAAAAGGCTACCCAGTCATAATAATTAGGAAGCAATTCTTAGTAGGTTTTCTTTTTGTCCACTCTGTCCCCAGTACAGTTTGTTAATATATGTCCTGTTATCCATCTAGAAAACAAGAGTTGTCTCAGTATCGGCTGTATTCAGGCGGTGGATCAGAGTTAAGGCCATTAGAAGATCACAGAGATGGCAGAGCTTATCCTGAAATCGGAGACAAGAGATTAACGCTATAGAAGAACATTATCCGGGCAAGCGCTCAGAGCTGTTAGAGCTTTAAAGAATCTGACTGCTGAAGAAGAGCTCAGAACCAATGACAAGCAGCAGCCATCGCCTCAGCCAGACAGGACAGCCATTTATTGATTTATCATCTGCAAAGCCATCACGACCCATAACCGTGCCTAAATGGCTGACAAGCTCAACATCTTCAATGACCCTCACCGTCGGATACCTTCAGCGTGGTGGAGCGAAAGTAATGCAAGAAAACAGCAAGACAACAGCCCTTCTCCATCGATGCTCCCAGAATCTAGAGCAATGTCCCTGCATCCATCAGAAGTGACCCAACCCTTCTCCAACAGAGCTGAAGATACAGCTCTGCAAAGAACACTCCATCCTGATGCAGCAACAAAGCACTTTTACTTTTAGGAACCAGCTACCCTTCCCACTCACATGTGCACAGTGTCTTTGGCTTGGACACACACTGTGCAGCACTCCACTTCCTGTATCTAGGTTTGCACTATATAAAGACCACATATATACATGGATGCCAATGTGTTGCTGACAATTCCAGCACCACCCATCGTGGACAGCTCTCTCAACTCAAGATATTTAGCAAAATGCTGATGCCAGCAACACAAGACAAACATGTAGAAGGGACCAGCCTCTTCAAGAGGATCACTTGATGCCAGGGGGCATTACTGGATGATAGTTCACCAGTGCCAGGGGGCATTACTGGATGATAGTTCACCAGTTAACTGGAGATTAAAGGTCCACTACGATGTTCTTTTTGGCATGTTTTTTATCTATCACGTGCACCTCTTTCCTGCCATTCCAGGGAGCTCAGAGTATGAAGAGGGGATGAAAGGGGGGCTGGAAGGGTTTGTTCAGGTGAGGTTACCCCTTATTCCATTGTCCATAAGTGGGGCAGGGCATGGGCTGGTAAGGTGGGTTTTGTCCCCCTTCGGAATCCTAAAAAGTGATATAAAAGACCGAAAAAGAAGTGTACAGGCGATCTTCTGTTACACTTTTGAACGTGTTTGTACCAAAGACAGGCCGGGCTTGGGATAACGACTCTACCCACCTGCACCACTGCTAATGCAGAACTCTAGATGTTTTTGTGACATCATCGACTTGGGTACAAGGATTTGTAGAGAGTCAAAGGGAACACCGAGGGTGCACACCTCCCATGACCGGGAGGAGGAGGTGGGCATGATTGACAGCTACTTGACATCCGTGGGGGCTGCCTGCCCTAGCAGAAAGGTCACCAGACAACCTTAGGGAGGGACTTTTCTAATGCAGGCCATTCTGGTGGATTGCCAAGAAGTCTCTGCTTGATACTCGGTCGGAACCCCTTCCTGGCTCCTGAGAATGACCTGTGTGTGTCTGGACCGTGCCTGCTTCCACAGTAAGTCAGGTTTAGCCCTTCCCTCAACCTGATACCTGTGGCAGGTCCTATTTAAATCTATTAATAGATCCATTGTATAGTGTAGTTTGAAATAGCTGGGATTGGCAGGGCACTAAAATGTAAACCACTCGTGGGTGGAGATAGGGCTCCATCTAATCTCTAAGTAGTTCTTCAGCAGGTAAGCAGAGACTGCGTTGTTAAATGTGCCAGAGAAATATAAGAATATATCATTTTAATTGAGTACTCTTCTGAAGCAATACATAACCTCAAGTACTTTTGTAGCATTTTCTGTGCCTTGTGCACAAAGCAGTTCATTCGTCACACTTAGCCTGGCGATGTTCAGGAAGTTCTCTTTATCTTGTAGTAACAAAATACACTCAAAGATGGCTGCCGTACATGTACACACATCCGTGGCGACCCTCTTGCAATGCATTTTACATGTATTTTGTTTAAGCATACCAAAATACATTAGAATATGCCCATCACACAGGCGCCCCTACGGGCGGCCATCATGAAATGGTGGAGCTCATGAATGGCACGGTGGTGGCGCTCAAAGTGTTCGAGGCATGAGTGGCTGGGGGCACAAGTGCCCCTTGGTTGATGGTTGGGCAGATAGCTTAATAAACTAAAGTTGGTGTTAGCGGCGTGGAAACCGGAAGAGAGACAGGAGAGAAAATAGTCCCTCTTGTGCACTGCAATGCAAGGTCTGACGACAGCGGTAGAAGGACACATCAGGGAATCCAAACATTGTGAGATCAAAATGCTCATGGGTGGGACAAACACAAGCATAGGGAGGAAAGCCATGGAATCAAGAGCAGGGAAGTGAGATAGACAACAAAACCATCCAATCATGAGCAAGGGCGGGCGCAAAGCCCACTCTTAGTACATGAAATGTAATGGAAATAACCGGTCTCAGACAGACAGCTGTGTGTAGCAGAAACCCATTAGAGAAATGCACATGTGACCACTATCAAGTTACATTTTGGAACTATAAGAGGGAAATACACTTCAGATTAATTTTGCAAAGACATTGGGGCTCTATTTACGACTGTGGAAGGAATCTCACTTGAGCTGGTAACACGAGTAACTGCATGAACTGGGATTATGAGATATGTGGGAAAAGTCACACCTTCAGGTTTTTCATATACAATTTTCTGCTGGTGAAAGAAGGTAGGAAAAGTGGCTGGAATGATGGAAACTTATGCGGCAATTGGAGCGCATAGGCTGGCTCCGGGGGTTATTCCCCATTCCATGCTCCAAAACTCGTCAAAGTGTGGTAATACGGCACCCTGAGACATTGACTTGTGAAGGTAAATGGTACCCCAATCTCAGAGCGCACTTGCCCACACTCCCATGATGCATCATTCTCTTCTGTCCTAAAGACAGCATCACTTTTGGCACCGGTTCCTCTATCTGCAGCCTTTTGTATTGTGTTTAACTCTGATTTATCAACTGTCAGCAGAGCTCATGGCCACAGGGTTCATATTCAGACGTTTCCAGATGTTCATCATCTCTCTCGGTTCCAAGATGCATTTTTTTCTCATTGATCTCAGTTTCTCTTTGTGCAGTTAACTCTTTCTGGCCTGGCTTTCCTGCAATATTTGTCCAGCCTACAGGGGGGTCAAACTATGGCCCACAAAGGGGCAGTGCGATGATAGTGACTACTTAAATAGTTCCCATTTACATTCAGTTCACGTACATTTACCTGAGGTGGATAACCAGAAATCCTGGCGTGGTGCAAGGCTTTGCAGACCATTTACTAATGTGGTTTCTATATAGGTCAAAATCACCCTGCTGGGCGTCAGAGCGCTTTACATGGGAATATCAGATGTCACAGTATTGAGAACAGTGCTCCATACAGGAAGATACTAAAGTCCAGGCAGCACACAGTGAGCAAGAACATCTGGAGAGCTGCCACAACAAAGGGCTGGCTTACTAGGACAACATCATGCCTGTAGGTCCTAGGGACCTCGACAACATCCCGTCTATAGGTCTTAGGGACGTCTGCTCTTACACAGGGGCACAGCAAGCAGGGATGATGAAGTGTCCAAGTGACTCCTTAAGAGGCTCCTTTAGAAGGAGGCTGTTGGAAAGGCGTTCGCCGGAGGGGGGTTCGATGCACGTCTTGCCCACCCCTTTGACCCACCTCTCCCAAGTAGGCCGAACCAGGCGCGCACACCCTGAGCTTACACTACGAACAGAGTGACACCACACGTATTCTTTGTAGGACGATAGGTTCTTTTATCGAAGGTTTCAAGGGATCTTTATGATCCAAAGCGTGAGGAGTACATCAGCGGCACAAGAGTCTACAAATCGGTGGTAGGGGAATGGGGGTAGCGGGACAGTCTTTGGTGGTAGTGTCTCTGCGAAGTACCCTGCAGATAGCTCACAATCCTCGAGCTGGAGGGTGTTGTTTCTCTGGGCGATCTCTTGCCAATTTGTCCTCGAGGGGAGAGCCGCGAGTCACTCAGCAGGCACAGGTAGTCGGAGTTCGGGAGCCGCGATCTTATCAGCAGGGCTCAGAGGGTTCAATGGCTGGGGGCCGCGAGTCACTCAGCAGGCCCAGGTGGTTCAGAGTTCGGAAGCCGCGACCTCGTCAGCAGGGCTCAGATGGTTCAATGGCTGGGGGCCGCGAGTCACTCAGCAGGCCCAGGTGGTTCGGTGTTCGGGAGCCGCGACAGCGTCAGCAGGCTTCGATGGTTCCAGGTCTTCTCTGCCATTCGTTCCTCCGGCACCCGTTATTATACTCCCCCTGCCCTTTGAAGTCCGGAGTCCTCGCAGAGAGGGGCCTTGGGAGACTGCGGGGGTTCGGCGGGATTTCCTGCCGCTCGTTTCTTTGGTCTTTTCAGGTGGGTCTGGGAGGGACCCCAGACGCTCGGCAGGCGAGGCGCCTGCTCCCCAGGGGCCTGGTGGCCGATCGAGTCCTCCCGGGGGAAGGCGACCCGAGGTGTGACTGGGCTGGCGCCTCTGGGTCTGGCTCGGGGGTTCCCGCTCCCTCGGTCGGACATGCGTGATAGGGTGTCGAGTCTGTCGGGGGCTCTGGCCGGCCCTTGGGTCTGTGTGGCTGGGGCGGCCGGAGTCGGAGATGCCGTGTCTTGGGGGTGGTTGCAGGTTGGCTGAATGATCGGGAGGGCATACGCCGTGAGGCCGGTCTCACACGCGTCCCCCCCAGCTGAAAGGCGTGGAGAACTACCCATCCACTGGGGGGTTCTCCTCGCCGAAGCGGAAGAACCGGGACAGGCCGTCGGCGTTGGCATGATCCGTTCCGGGGCGATGCTCGACAGTGAAGTCCATCCCTTGGAGGGAGATGGACCATCGTAATAGCTTGGGGTTCTCTCCCCTCATCTGCATCAGCCACCGCAAGGGCCGGTGGTCCGTCTGCACTCGGAAGTGGGTTCCGAACAAGTAGGGCCGTAGTTTCTTGAGGGCCCAGACTACGGCGAAGGTCTCTCGTTCTATGGTACTCCAACGCTGTTCGCGAGGCAGCAGCCTTCGGCTGATGAAGGCTATGGGCTGATCTATGCCTTTGTCGTTGAACTGCGAGAGGACGGCTCCGATGCCGTGTTCGGATGCGTCGGTCTGGACCACAAACTCTTGGGAGTAGTCGGGGCCCTTGAGTACTGGTGCGGTGCACATGGCGGTTTTCAAGGCGTCGAACGCCTGTTGGCACGGGGGGGTCCACTGCACCTTCTTCGGGAGTTTTTTGGAGGTCAACTCCGTGAGAGGCCCTGCGAGGCTGCCATAGTTTTTAATGAACCTCCGGTAGTATCCTGTGAGGCCCAGGAAGGCCCGGACTTCCGTCTGAGTGGTGGGGGGCTCCCAGGACTTGATGGCGTCGATCTTTGGTTGGAGGGGGGCGACCTGCCCGCTGCCCACCTGATGCCCCAGGTAGACCACGGAGCCTTGCCCGAGCTGGCATTTGCTGGCCTTCACTGTTAGGCCGGCTTGGCGCAGGGCCAGCAGTACTTGCCGGAGGTGCTGGAGATGCTCGTGCCATTGAGAGCTGAATACGGCTATGTCGTCAAGGTACGCTGCGCTGAACTCCTCGAGTCCGGCCAGGACCTTGTTTACCAACCGCTGGAAAGTGGCCGGGGCATTTTTCATCCCGAACGGCATGACCCTGAAGCGGTAGTGTCAGGCGGAGCGTTCTTTTGCTCCCTCCGTGAGCGCAATCTGCCAGTAACCGCAGGTCAGGTCGAAGGTGCTGAGGAAACGAGCGGCCCCAAGGCGGTCGATGAGCTCGTCGGCGCGGGGGATAGGATGAGCGTCCGCTCGGGTGACCGCATTGAGCCCCCGGTAGTCCACACAGAATCTTAGTTCGGGGGCGACCCCAGGGGCGGCCGCTTTCGGGACCAGGACTACCGGGCTGGCCCAGGGGCTATCGGAGGGTTCGATCACTCCAAGGGTTAACATCTTCTGTACTTCGGTCTTGATGCAGGTGCGGACCCGGTCAGGCACCCGGTAGGCTCGGTGTCTCACAGGTGGGCTGTCGCCGGTGTCCACGTCCTGGACACACCAGTCGGTGACTCTTGGGATGAGGGAGAAGAGGTCTGCGAATTGTCTGAGCAGCTGGCGACAGTCGTCCGACTGTTGGGGAGTGAGGGTGGTCGACAGTTTCACTCCCTCCACGGAACCTTCCAGTTCTTTAGCGCACAGGGGGTCGGGCAGGGGTTCCGTGTCTTCTTCCGCCCCATCATCGGTGGCCAGTAGCAAACTCAACTCTGTTCTCACAAAGTGGGGCTTCAGACGGTTCACGTGGAGAACCCGGAGGGGGTTCCGTGGGGACTGTACATCGATCAGGTACGTGACCTGACTCTTTCGCTCGATCACCTTGAAGGGGCCAGTCCATTTGTCCTGTAGGGCGCAGGGTTTCACCGGGGCCATGACCCAAACCTGCTGGCCCGGCTGGAACTCGACCAGAGTTGCGTTCTGGTCATACCAGCGCTTCATTTCTTCTTGGCTGGCCTCGAGGTTAGCCTCTGCCAGTTCTCGGAACTTCCGGGTCTGGTTGCGGAGCGCCAGGGTGTAGCGGAACACATCAGGAGGGGTCCCCCGGGGGCTTGTCTCCCAGCCCTCCTTGACCAGGCTCAGGGGCCCCCGGACGGGGTGTCCGTATAGTAGTTCGAATGGGCTGAACCCCAGGGACTTTTGGGGAACTTCCCGGTACGCGAACAGGAGGCAAGGGAGGAGGACGTCCCATCTTCGGCGTAGGGGCTCCTCGAGGCCCAGGATCATCCCCTTCACTGTTCGGTTGAAGCGTTCCACCAGGCCGTTGCCCTGGGGGTGGTAGGGGGTCGTGAACTTGTATGTTACTCCGCACTGCTGCCACAGGGACTTCATGTAGCGGGATATGAAGTTAGTGCCGCGATCACTCACAACCTCGCGAGGGAATCCGACACGGGAGAAGATCCCCATGAGAGCCCGGCCCACCACGGGAGCCGTCACGGTGCGGAGGGGAATGGCCTCGGGGTAGCGGGTGGCATGGTCCACCAGGACGAGGATGAATCTGTGGCCCTGGGCGGTCTTCGGATCCAGGGGTCCCACGATGTCGATGCCGACCCGCTCAAACGGGGTACTCACAACGGGAAAGGGTTGTAATGGAGCCTTGCGCTTTCCGCCACTTTTCCCACTGCCCTGGCACGTGAGGCAGGATTTACAGTGGACTTCCACATTTGCTCGCATCTTGGGCCAATAGAAGTGGGTAACTAATCGCTGATATGTCTTGTCTTGGCCTAAGTGTCCTGCCAAGGGTACATCGTGGGCCAGGCCCAGGAGGAGGCTTCGGACGCGCAGGGGTACTACCAGTACTCAGGCTGCGCCTAGCTCGGCTGACTTTTGTTCACTGTATAGGAGGCCATTGTCCCAATAGACCCAGTGGGTTCCGGTCCGGTCACCGGCGGTCTGTGCTTCTGCTTGTTGTCGGAGTCCCACGAGGGAAGGGCAGGTGGCCTGTTCCTGGCAGAACTCTTCACGGGAGGGACCTCCCTCACAGCACCACTGGGCCATCTCGGGCAGTTCTCCGAGCTCCGTCAGCGCCTCAGGGGCGGAAGGTTCCGGCCCTTCTCCCGGGTTAGTGTCTTCTTCTCCTTCCGAAGGAGGGTTGTCCGTTTCTGGCAGGGTGCCCCGGTTCTCGGGGTCAGTGTTCGGTGGGAGGGCCTCACCGCCCTCGGAGAGGGGCAATCGCGCGGTCATGGAGCGCGTGGTGGCGCAGACCCATTCGGGTAGGCCCATCATCTCGAGATGGGCTCTTCGTTCCACTTGCCCCCACGGGGAACTCTCAAGGTCGTTGCCCAGGAGGCAGTCTACGGGCTGTGACGTTCGGACGGCTACCTTCAATACTCCGGAGACTCCTCCCCACTCGAAGGGCACCAGAGCCATCTGGCAGAGGCTCTCGGAATTGTCGGAGGATATGACCGGACAGAGGGCATCGGGTAGGATCTGGTCTTCCGAGATTAGGTTGCGGTGGACCGCGGTGACACTTGCCCCGGTATCGCGGAGGCCCTCGACTCGGTGGCCGTTGATGGTCACCTGCTGTCGGTACTTCTTCGTGTTGGCGGGCAAGGGTGTCCCGGGGACCATCTCTCGATCACCAAGGGAGACCAGGGCCATGGCAGCTGGTTCCCACTCTTCGGAGTCCTCGATCTCTTCCCCTAGGGCCACGGAGGCCATCTGCCGGGCCGGGGGGTTGGTCGTTGCGGTTCGTTGATACTGGGGACACTGGGGGTCATTGGCGTAGTGTCCGGGCTGTTGGCAGCGGAAGCAGGTGATCCTGGTTCGTGGCCCTAGCCGCCCCGGGGCTCCGGTGCTGGCTGGGGGCGGAGCTGGACCTGCCGCTGGTGGGCTGCTGGGAGGGCTGTGCGGGGGCCCCCCCTGGGAAGTCTCTCGGTCGGCCGTGGTTTCCTCCGCCCCTCTGGCGGGGGGGTCCTTGACTGTGGCGACCGTAGTCTCCCACGGGGCCTCGGGTGGCCCGGGTGTTCACCCAACGGTCAGCCTCGGCGGCCAGCTTCCGAGGGTCGGTGAGTTTACTGTCCAGGAGATGTTGGCGCAGTTCTACAAAGCAATTGGCCGCTAAATGTTCCCAGGCGATCAGATCAAACAGCTCTTCGAAGGTGGAGACCTTGCTGCCCTTGATCCACCCGTCCAAGGCCCGGCTGTAAAAGTTCACGTATTCTACCCATGTGGTGCCCGGTATCTTTTTGCAATCTCGGAACCGTTGCCGGTACATCTCGGGAGTGAGTCCATACCGGCCCACGAGGGCTTCTTTCATGTGGCTGTGGGAGTTCATGACCGTGGAGGGCAGATCCAGCAGGGTATCTCTTCCTTCGCTTAAGAACCGGCCCCATAGCCCAGCCCCCCAATCCTTCTGCGGGACTCGGTGAGAGGTCATGGCGACTTCGTAGGCCTTAAACCACTGCTGGATATCGTCGTTTTTGTAATACTCCTTTACTACATCCTTGGGGATGTGGACTTTGGCTTCCACGGTGGAAGCGGATGGTAGATTCCCGGAAGGTCGTGACTCTTCGCTTTTAGCCCTCAACTCGATCTCTTTCAGGCTGCGTTCATGTTCCAGCTGGAGTTTCTTTTCGTCGTGCTCTCTTTGGCGTCTCTTTTCCTCGAGTTCCCCTTGTAGCCGTAACTGCTCGACGGCTAGCTTTTTCTCGGCCAGTTTTAGTTCTCCCTCGATTTTCAGCTTGGCCAGTTCAAGTTCGTGGTTGCGGCCTCTCTCTCGGTCTGCTAGTTCCTCGGGGGACAGGTTCCCCTCTGGCCCGCTGTTTCTCACCGGGATGCTTTGTGGTTCATGGGCGGAGTCTCCTTCCGTTTGGGCCGGGGGCGCCCCCGTCTCGACCCAGGTCTTCAATATTTTTTGGAAGTCTTCCTTTGTGCTTAATCCGGTGGTAGCGATTCCAAGGTCTTTGCAAAATTGTTTTAATTCTCTATGCGTATAATAGTCCAATTGATCCTTTCGGAACGTCGAGCTCATTTCGGTACCTGCGGCACCCAGGGAGGTTTCTCCTTCCATCTCTGTTTGGTAGTGCGTCAGTCGTTCACTGCACGCTCTCTTCTGGTGTCGGCTCGGATCCCGTCGTCTGCCACCAAATATTGGAAAGGGGTTCGCCGGAGGGGGGTTCGATGCACGTCTTGCCCACCCCTTTGACCCACCTCTCCCAAGTAGTCCGAACCAGGCGCGCACACCCTGAGCTTACACTACGAACAGAGTGACACCACACGTATTCTTTGTAGGACGATAGGTTCTTTTATCGAAGGTTTCAAGGGATCTTTATGATCCAAAGCGTGAGGAGTACATCAGCGGCACAAGAGTCTACAAATCGGTGGTAGGGGAATGGGGGTAGCGGGACAGTCTTTGGTGGTAGTGTCTCTGCGAAGTACCCTGCGGATAGCTCACAATCCTCGAGCTGGAGGGTGTTGTTTCTCTGGGCGATCTCTTGCCAATTTGTCCTCGAGGGGAGAGCCGCGAGTCACTCAGCAGGCACAGGTAGTCGGAGTTCGGGAGCCGCGATCTTATCAGCAGGGCTCAGAGGGTTCAATGGCTGGGGGCCGCGAGTCACTCAGCAGGCCCAGGTGGTTCAGAGTTCGGGAGCCGCGACCTCGTCAGCAGGGCTCAGATGGTTCAATGGCTGGGGGCCGCGAGTCACTCAGCAGGCCCAGGTGGTTCGGTGTTCGGGAGCCGCGACAGCGTCAACAGGCTTCGATGGTTCCAGGTCTTCTCTGCCATTCGTTCCTCCGGCACCCCTTATTATACTCCCCCTGCCCTTTGAAGTCCGGAGTCCTCGCAGAGAGGGGCCTTGGGAGACTGCGGGGGTTCGGCGGGATTTCCTGCCGCTCGTTTCTTTGGTCTTTTCAGGTGGGTCTGGGAGGGACCCCAGACGCTCGGCAGGCGAGGCGCCTGCTCCCCAGGGGCCTGGTGGCCGATCGAGTCCTCCCGGGGGAAGGCGACCCGAGGTGTGACTGGGCTGGCGCCTCTGGGTCTGGCTCGGGGGTTCCCGCTCCCTCGGTCGGACATGCGTGATAGGGTGTCGAGTCTGTCGGGGGCTCTGGCCGGCCCTTGGGTCTGTGTGGCTGGGGCGGCCGGAGTCGGAGATGCCGTGTCTTGGGGGTGGTTGCAGGTTGGCTGAATGATCGGGAGGGCATACGCCGTGAGGCCGGTCTCACAGAGGCGAAGCCAGTGCCCAGCCGGGTAGTGCGAGGGAGGGTATCCCATGGCAATCCCTGGACAACCCTAGAAAGCCTGGCTTCCAATCTTGCACCTTCCACCATTAACCGATTCCAGGATCTTGCCAACATGTGCTTGTGTCAACATTGAAGACCACCTTCCTCCTGAGTGTTTTACAAGTGTTTTATGTGTTGACAAATTATGCAAAGAATGGCCCAGACCTCACCCTTGCCCTACAAGTCCACTGTATCTCTTTGCCTTCTCTGCACCAAGGAAAGATGCAAACACCAGACGATGAACTGTAGACCACGTACCATGTCTCTCCTCTGAACAACACGTCTCTAGGGACAGCGAGTTTCATCTGTGGTACTCTCCTCTAAACAACACGTCTCTAGGGACTGCGAGTTTCATCTGCCGCCATTTTGCAACCAGTGCCTGTCACATAATGTCCATCATGCTGAGAACAGGTAGAAAGCGCTATCATTCAATTCACCAAATTCTTTAATTCATCTAAAAACAGATGGGTTAGAGAAAAAGCTAAACAGGGGGGCCTGTAACTAAGAGGTGTGTGCATGAACGTCGATTCACCAAAATGCCTGGGGTAGCGGAAGTGACATCACACACCCTTTGATCAGAGCTCTTTTGAATGAGTTCGAGGTAACAAGGTCCCCCCATAGGAAAATATTGGTAAAATAGTGCATTTCAAAGCACATTTTCCCATAAATCTGCTCAAACGTCATGGGCTATGAAAGGGCACTTGTTAAATATATAAGCCAAGCCAATGAAATATGATGTACCACAGAAACTGACCCCCCACTTTTTTATAAAAACAATATGCTATATGTTCCCCCATATGCCAAAAATAACCTCCATTGTGCCAGGGCCAACATTTTGCCACGGGCTTCCCCTTATGCCAACAATTACATATAATATGACGTTCCTGAAATGTTGCTATTTGTGTATCGATGTGACCCCTAAGTCAATATTTACCTCGAATATGATAGGGCCACCATTTTGTTCTGTGTGTCCGCATCCTGTATGTCAAGAATCGCCTTCAGCATGCTAGCACAGGCATTGTGCCATGGGAGTCCAAAACCAAAAATGACCTCCAGTATGCCTGCGCTAGCCTTGCGCCATAGATGTTCCATACCTCAAGTATTATCTCTAGCATGCCAAGTCCCTGTCTGTTAATAGTTGCCCCCAGTCTGCCAACACCAGTATTTTACACGGGCAAAAAGCAGACTCGCAAGCATACCACATTCTCACTGATACTAATTTACGTTCACTAACTCACATTCATTCCTACCTACTCATTCTTACTCAATCACTGTCACTCGCACTCATTCATTCATTCTCACTCTCTTGCACTCAATCTTACACTCCCTCATTGTCACTCATTCTTACACTGATTAACTCACAGCTATTCACTCACACTGACTTGTACTCACTCCTTCCCTCACTCCATCATTCTCACTCACCCGGACTCACTCATACTCAGTGACTATTTAATGTCATTTATTGCTAATCTTATCACTGACTGCCACTTTCACTCAAATACAAATGCTAACATACATACTCGCTTGCATATCTCACACACTCGCTCTCTCACAATAACACGCAGTTACCCACAAGCACGCACACAACATACAATTAAAAACATTTTTTACTTACCTGATGCTACGGGATTTATTGCACTAATAGTGAATAATATACAATTACTCACTGTTAGCATATTTAACAAGCATTTGCAATGCAATAGGTCTCGCATTTATAAGAGTTTGATCTATTGGCATTGTAAAATTACAATGCCTTTTATTTATGTTTTGGTTTTAAAACAAATAAAAGGCATTGTCATTTACAATGTCAGAAGCATAAACTCGCATAAAAGCAGTGTGTGGAGTGCAGCAGTGTGCGGAGTGCAGCAGTGTGCGGCGTGCAGCAGTGTGCGGCGTGCGGCATGCAGCAGTGTGAGGCGTGCAGCAGTGTGCGGCGTGTAGCAGTGTGCGGCGTGCAGCAGTGTTTCGTGTAGCAGTGTGAGGCATGCAGCACTGTGTGGCGTGCAGTGGCGTGCAGCAGTGTGTGGCGTGCAGCAGTGTGCTGCGTGCAGCAGTGTGCTGCGTGCTGCAGTGTCATGCAGCATGCAGTAGTGAGTAATGCAGCAGTGTGCAGCAGTGTGTGGCGTGCAGCAGTGTGCGGCGTGCAGCAGTGTGTGCCGTGCAGCAGTGTGTGGCATGCAGCAGTGTTTTGTGTAGCAGTGTGTGGTGTGCAGCGTGCAGCAGTGTGCGGCATGCAGCAGTGTGCTGCGTGCAGCAGTGTGTGGCGTGCAGCAGTGTGTGGCGTGCAGCGGCATGCAGCAGTGTGTGGCGTGCAGCAGTGTGTGGTGTGCAGCAGTGTGTGGCGTGTAGCAGTGTGTGGTGTGCAGCAGTGTGCGGCGTGCAGCAGTGTGAGGTGTGCAGCAGTGTAAGGCGTGCAGCAGTGTGAGGCGTGCAGCAGTGTGTGGCGTGCAGCAGTGTGTGCCGTGCAGCAGTGTGAGACGTGCAGTACTGTGAGGCATGCAGCAGTGTGAGGCGTGCAGCAGTGTTTCATGTAGCAGTGTGAGGTGTGCAGCAGTGTGCGGCATGCAGCAGTGTGTAATGCAGCAGTGTGTAATGCAGCAGTGTGTAATGCAGCAGTGCGCGCAGCAGTGTGTGGCGTGCGGCAGTGTGTGGCATGCAGCAGTGTGTGGCGTGCAGCAGTCTGCGGCGTGCACCAGTGTGTGGCGTGCAGCAGTGTTTCGTGTAGCAGTGTGAGGCATGCAGCAGTGTGTGGCGTGCAGCAGTGTGTGGCGTGCAGCAGTGTCATGCAGCAGTGAGTAAAGCAGCAGTGTGCAGCAGTGTGTGGCATGCAGTAGTGTGCGGCGTGCAGCAGTGTGTGCCGTGCAGCAGTGTGTGGCGTGCAGCAGTGTGCGGCGTGCAGCAGTGTGGGGCGTGCAGCAGTGTGTGGCGTGCAGCAGTGTGCGGCGTGCAGCAGTGTGTGGCGTGCAGCAGTGTGTGGCGTGCAGCGGCATGCAGCACTGTGTGGCGTGCAGCAGTGTGTGGTGTGCAGCAGTGTGTGGCGTGTAGCACTGTGTGGCGTGCAGCAGTGTGAGGCGTGCAGCAGTGTGAGGCGTGCAGCAGTGTGCGGCGTGCAGCAGTGTGAGGCGTGCAGCAGTGTGAGGTGTGCAGCAGTGTGAGGCGTGCAGCAGTGTGAGGCGTGCAGCAGTGTGAGGCGTGCAGCAGTGTGTGGCATGCAGCAGTGTGAGGTGTGCAGCAGTGTTTCGTGTAGCAGTGTGAGGCGTGCAGCAGTGTGCGGCATGCAGCAGTGTGTAATGCAGCAGTGTGCGCAGCAGTGTGCGGCGTGCAGCAGTGTGAGGTGTGCAGCAGTGTGAGGTGTGCAGCAGTGTGAGGCGTGCAGCAATGTGCGGCGTGCAGCAGTGTGCGGCGTGCAGCAGTGTTTCGTGTAGCAGTGTGAGGCATGCAGCACTGTGTGGCGTGCAGCGGCGTGCAGCAGTGTGCGGCGTGCAGCAGTGTGCGGCGTGCAGCCGTGTGCTGCGTGCAGCAGTGTCGTGCAGCATGCAGCAGTGAGTAATGCAGCAGTGTGCAGAAGTGTGTGGCGTGCAGCTGTGTGCGGCATGCAGCAGTGTGTGGCGTGCAGCAGTGTTTCGTGTAGCATTGTGCGGCGTGCAGCAGTGTGTGGCGTGCAGTAGTGTGCGGCGTGCAGCAGTGTGTGGCATGCAGCAGTGTGCGGCATGCAGAAGTGTGAGGCGTGCAGCAGTGAGGCATGCAGCAGAGTGAGGCATGCAGCAGTGTGAGGCGTGCAGCAGTGTGAGGCGTGCAGCAGTGTGAGGCGTGCAGCAGTGTGTGGTATGCAGCAGTGTGTGGCGTGCAGCAGTGTGTGGCGTGCAGCAGTGTGTGGCGTGCTGCAGTGTGTGGCGTGCTGCAGTGTGAGGCGTGCAGCAGTGTGAGGCATGCAGCAGTATTTCGTGTAGCATTGTGAGGCGTGCAGCAGTGTGCGGCGTGTAGCAGTGTGTAATGCAGCAGTGTGCGCAGCAGTGTGTGCCTTGCGGTAGTGTGCGGCGTGCAGCAGTGTGCTGCGTGCAGCAGTGTCGTGCAGCATGCAGCAGTGAGTAATGCAGCAGTGTGCAGCAGTGTGTGGCGTGCAGCAGTGTGCAGCATGCAGAAGTGTGCGGTGTGCAGCAGTGTGTGGTGTGCAGCAGTGTGTGGCGTGCAGCAGTGTTTCGTGTAGCAGTGTGCGGCATGCAGCAGTATGTGGCGTGCAGCAGTGTGTGGCGTGCAGCAGTGTTTCGTGTAGCAGTGTGCGGCGTGCAGCAGTGTGCGGCATGCAGCAGTATGTGGCATGCAGCAGTATGTGGCATGCAGCAGCATGCAGCAGTATGTGGCGTGCAGCAGTGTGTGGTGTGCAGCAGTGTGCGGCGTGCAGCAGTGTGCGGCGTGCAGCAGTGTGAGGTGTGCAGCAGTGTGAGGCGTGCAGCAGTGTGCGGCATGCAGCAGTGTGTAATGCAGCAGTGTGTAATGCAGCAGTGTGTGGCGTGCGGCAGTGTGCGGCGTGCAGCAGTGTGAGGCGTGCAGCAGTGTGTGGCGTGCAGCAGTGTGCGGCGTGCAGCAGTGTGCGGCGTGCAGCAGTGTTTTGTTTAGCAGTGTGAGGCATGCAGCATTGTGTGGCGTGCAGCGGCGTGCAGCAGTGTGCGGCGTGCAGAAGTGTGTGGCGTGCAGCAGTGTGCAACGTGCAGCAGTGTCATGCAGCATGCAGCAGTGAGTAATGCAGCAGTGTGCAGCAGTGTGTGGCATGCAGCAGTGTGTGGCGTGCAACAGTGTGTGCCGTGCAGCAGTGTGTGGCATGCAGCAGTGTTTCGGGTAGCATTGTGCGGCGTGTAGCAGTGTGCAGCATGCAGCAGTGTGTGGCGTGCAGCAGTGTGTGGCGTGCAGCAGTGTACGGCATGCAGCAATGTGCGGCGTGCAGCAGTGTGCGGCATGCAGCGGCATGCAGCAGTGTGTGGCGTGCAGCAGTGTGTGGCGTGCAGCAGTGTGCGGCGTGCAGCAGTGCGCGGCATTCAGCAGTGTGCGACGTGCAGCAGTGTGAGGTGTGCAGCAGTGTGAGGCGTGCAGCAGTGAGGCGTGCAGCAGTGTGAGGTGTGCAGCAGTGTGTGGCATGCAGCAGTGTGTGGCGTGCAGCAGTGTGAGGCGTGCAGCAGTGTGAGGCGTGCAGCAGTGTTTCGTGTAGCAGTGTGAGGTGTGCAGCAGTGTGCGGCGTGTAGCAGTGTGTAATGCAGCAGTGTGTAATGCAGCAGTGTGCGCAGCAGTGTGTGGCGTGCGGTAGTGTGCGGCGTGCAGCAGTGTGCGGCGTGCAGCAGTGTGTGGCGTGCAGCAGTGTGCGGCGTGCAGCAGTGTGCGGCGTGCAGCAGTGTGTGGCGTGCAGCAGTGTGTGGCGTGCAGCAGTGTGAGGCGTGCAGCAGTGTTTCGTGTAGCAATGTGAGGCGTGCAGCAGTGTGCGGCGTGCAGCAGTGTGTAATGCAGCAGTGTGTAATGCAGCAGTGTACGCAGCAGTGTGTGGCGTGCGGTAGTGTGCGGCGTGCAGCAGTGTGCGGTGTGCAGCAGTGTGCGGCGTGCAGCAGTGTGTGGCGTGCAGCAGTGTGTGGCGTGGTTTGTAAACAACAAGTAAAGCGGACATCAAAGGAAGGGTGGGAGGGAACGAGCATATGGGGTGTGAGTTATGGTGTGAAAGTCTGCTGCTTTCAAGTCCGATGCCAGATGCCAGCTTCGCGCTTGAATGCCTCACATGCACTGGCCATAAACCGCATTCCTAAGGTCTTGTGCCCCTTACTAAATCTCTCTGAATGCGTGAGGATCTCTCTGAATGCGCGCAGGAAGTAGCTGGTGGCAAATGAAATGCGCGTGGTTGTGCGCGTAACCGCCACCCGATCCGCCTGGGAAGCCTTTGGGAGCATTTTCGGAAGCCCCTACATAAGTGTCGCTGAGATCGCTTACGCGATAGCCAGGCGAGACCTAAAAATGAGCTATAAGCAAGGAGGGGGAAGCCGTACCTGTCTTCTTGGCACTGATTTTGCTACCTCTGAGGCCAAGGGTTGCCAAGGCAGTGCCAGGGGTTGCAGTAAGCAAGTCAGGGGTCACAGCTGCTCCAACAATGCCCTTCCTCTCTCCATAGCCCCTCTCTTACATGCATTTAATTTGTTTTATAGTGCCACTCATAACAATGTAGGGTGTCAGGGCACTTTACACCAAACACACATAAATCAGTGTACATGAAATAGTACGTAAGACAAAGTGGACTATAAGGTGTAGGAGTCACGTCATCCATACTGGTAGGCAGTATATTTCAAGAGAGTTTGGCCTGGAGAACCACAGACACAGGATTTAAAAAGTACCACAGTGATTATGGTTGGCTTTACTAATAAGAATGTATTTCTACCTAAACAAACCCTTTTTTAGCAGCATTAAGATGATGAAAGACTGGGGAAAAACATAATATTCTAACCTATACGAAGCAGTTTGCATGCAGCTCTTTGATAACAGTTCATAGGTCAATGTGCTATATCAGGATTGTAACTTATAAACTGCAAGTTACAAAGGCAGTAGCCCACTGAGCTATCTGCATAAAATACAGTTCTGTGACCTGCATAGTACACAATCTTTGCAGCAGGCATCTTACAGAGCATTGAAAGATGCATAGCAGAGCAACTCACCCAACACAACAGCTCTACTACAGGTGGGAGATGAAGCTCTTCGAGTTCTAGATACAGACAAACCTTGCCTCCTGATTCTTCTCAACCTATCATCAGCCTTCCATGCCTCCTGATTTTTCTCAACCTATCATTAGCCTTCCATGCCTCCTGATTCTTCTCAACCTATCATCAGCCTTCCATGCCTCCTGATTCTTCTCAACCTATCATCAGCCTTCCATGCCTCCTGATTCTTCTCAACCTATCATCAGCCTTCAATGCCTCCTGATTCTTCTCAACCTATCATCAGCCTTCCACATGGTCAACCACCACAAGCTCCTAGACACCCACAACATCAAATGGCATGGTCCTGAAATGGTTTGTCTCATTCCTCATGTGCAGGTCACAGCGAGAAAAAATTGATGACCACGTCTTCTCACCGATTACAGTGGGCCATGGGGTCCCCCAGGGGTCTATTCCTGCCCCAACCCTATTCATTCTTTACATTGAGCCACTCGGAGTCTTTCTTAACAAACCCGGGATCTCCAAACCCCAGTACGCATATAACAGTAAGATGTATCTAAAGGTCTCCTTACAAGATAATATGTTGCTGAAGCCACCACCCTAAACTCTGTTCACGACTGTATGACCTCACATAACCTACAGCTGAATCCTTCTAAAGCTGAATTTCGGCTCATCTACACTACAAAATCAAAACTCCTGCTGCAATCCTGGATGGACACTCACAACATCCTCAACAGTAAACCCATAATTGTTGACAGGGCCTAGTCTCTGGGAGTCATCCTAGACAAAAGACTAAACCTACATTTCCAAATCAGCACCATGGCCAAAAACGCTCGCTATAAACTACATCTTCTGTGGGGAATCCGCAGTTACATCTCAGAACAAGACCTTAAATCACTTTCTGATATGCTTGTGTTATCCAGAATAGAATATTGTAATCATCTGCTGGCTGGTCTCCCCAAAACCCATCTAAAACCATTGAAATTGATTCTACACTGGTCAGGGTGATTCATCTATGGGGCCAAAAGAAATGACCACATTACCCCTATGCTGAACACTCTCCGATGGTTGCCAATTGAAGCAAGGGCTATCTACAAGACTGCCTACATCACCCATAAAGCCTTGCACACATCGACTCCCCAGAAATCTGGACGACAAACTCAAATTATCAGGCGACTCAAGACTATCGCGAAACACTGAAGCAATGCTCCTTGAACCCTCGTCCTTTGAAAGAGAACGACTGATGCACAATCCTTCTCAGAAAGAGCCACCAGAGTCTGGAGCTCACTACCCCCAAAACTGGGTAAAACTACCCCGCTGGTTACTTTAAAAGAGGGACCTGAAAGCCCTTTTCATCCAGCGATACTTTGGATAAAACACTAATCAACTCTTGTCACAAACCTCTATACTAGTGAAACCGTTTTAGGGCTGTATATTATCTCAACCTTTTAACAAACATTTACCTTCTGCGCATACTGTAGATTATCTCAACCCTATATGGACATATTTACCTTTTGTGCACTCTGTATACTACCTCAAACCTCTTATGGCTTTTGTGCATTCTGTTGTATGTAATGATCTATCTTGTTGTATTCTTAACCCTGTAATTACTTAAAGCAGTATTGTTTATCTTAAACCCTCTGTAACCACCATGCAATTAAATATCTCTCCCTTAAAGCACTCTAGCACCTTTATGTAATGTTCGCACTATATAAATGTGCATAAATGAATTAATAAATAAATGAGGCAAAACTGGCATTAGACAAAACTCCGATCTCTCTCCAGCAGGAACATTATTCACCAGAGATATCTTGGCATTTTTATTGTTGCCGGAAAACTGCAGAACACACAAGGAACTCTGCAGCAGGTGCTTTAAACCCATAAGTTCTATTTAAACTCAGCGCACTCCAAGCTCAGCGGCAGGTGCAGAAGCACCAGTTGCACCGCCTTAAAGCCAGCCCCGGGTCTTGTTCAAACAGAATTATAAAGAAAAGGTGTGTGTCGGGTGGGAGGCCTTGTTCAGACAGTATTCCATATGTGTGTGGAGACAGAGACAGTAACGCAGATTAAATGTCTATTTGAGTTGTGCGAGGGTCTGGTTGTGAGGATATTGAAAATGCGAGTAAATTTGGAGTGGGATCTGGTTTAGACAGTAGCAGGTGTGTCTGTAGGTCGGGCTTGGGAACTGGTTGAGACAGCATTACACATAACAGGTGTGACAGCGAGGAATGGTGGCCTTGATGAGACAATAGTGAAGATAGGCACGAGGGTGTCTGGTTGAGACAGTATTGCAGATAAGAGGTGTGTGTATGTGGGGGAGTCGTACAGTTGAAACAGCATGTTAGATAACAGGAGTGTGATGGAGACCTGGTTGAGCCATATTATAGATAAGAGGTGTGTGTGAGGGGAGGGTCTGGTTAACACAGTAATGTGAAGTATAGGTGTGTAGGGGGCAGTCAGTCTGTTGGGCAGTGTTACAGATAAAAAAAGAAGGGTGTTGAGGGAATGGGAGGCCTGGTTGAGAAAGTACCACAGATAACAGATGTGTGTGGGGAAGCATCCCGTCAGCCTCTTGAAGGAACAAACATTGGCAAAGCCAATAGGTCTCATCTATGTGAGATCTATCGGCTTGGTCAATGCTTTAAGCCTTTTTTTTTTATTTCAGCCATACTGCACAGCAGCCGCACTGCTGTACAACATGGCAAAAAAAAAACGTGACAAAGTCAAGTAGCCCTACTATTTGTCTCAGTCAATGTTTTTAAAGATATTAAAGCAGTGGAAGGGCACTGAGCCCCGAAAGGAAGTAGTACATGGGCCATCCTCCAAGGGGCGTACAAAAACACTAAGAGGAAGTGACGTTTGGCACATGCTGACTAAAGAGAAGCAAGGAAATGAGTGTGATGTTGGAGCCAACCAGTGGTAAGCAAGGGGCGGCCTCTAAGCCTCCTGTAAGTTAACAAAACGTCTCTAAGCAACAGCTCATGCGCTGTCTAAGGTGAGATCTAAAAATTTGGAAGAATTAACACTTTTTTGCAGTGTGATATAGGTTTGAAAAGCAGGTGACCACATTCAAGTCAATGCAGGCATTTAGTAAGGCGGGGTGTTGACTAGAAGTGGGGGGAAAAAGGTGACACCGGCCAAATGTGGGTGAGTTGACAGGAATGGTAGCAGTGTGTGGTAGTTACAGTACTGCAGATAACAGGAGGGGAGAGAAAGAGAGTGAGTGTGCGTGTGTGTGTGCGTGGCGGGGGTCTGTGTGTTATAGTACTGTAGATATCTTGTGTTAGCTGTTGCAAAACGTGACTTGTAAGTTGTACATCAAGTCACTTAACTCATAAATTCCGCCCAGAGGAGCGAGTGGGTTTGGATGCTACCAGCGTGCGGCTCTCAGATGCCGTGCCATCCGCTCTTGCAGCTACTACACCACTGGCGCTTCAACGCCAAGGACGTCAGAGTCTGATAACGTTACACGCAGTACTGTGCACCAGGCTCGTCCGCAGGGTCGGGTTGGTAAGGCAGGCACTTGGGCAATGGGCCGGTATTTGATTTGCAGCTGTGGGCCGCTTTTTGGCCAGTGTGGTGGCCCATTTGGGCTGTGTCTGTGCTGTTCGGATGCCGGCCGCGACCCAGTGGGAGCCCGAGTGGCTGGTCAGGAGATGCCATTCCCAGTATCTCGCTGGGCCGGCCCATTCATGTATGCAGATTGCGCAGGGCAGGGGCCTGACCAGAAGTGGCCTCACTGTCATTCACCAATGTGAACTAATCCGTGCACAGAGAGTCCTGGTAACAGTTGCTTTTCTTATCTCAGTGTAGTTAAGAAAGCGTGCCTCCTTTAGAGAAACTCCCGCCTCCTTTTTATAATACTTAAAACACTGAAGCAGTGTTTTGCGAAACAAAACGCCATCCGCAAATGTGGGCCACTTTTTTTTAGGGTGCCCGGGCCTATTTTTGGATCCCAATCCAACCCTACTCGTCAGGGGGTAGGAACGCGCTATATAAATACACTTATCAGCGTCAGAACCCGTGTTTCTCATTCGCAGGATCAGAGATCGCACAAAAGGAGAATGTTTTCACTTGACAAAAAGATGAGGTTGTTATTCAGCGGGGGCGGGAATCAGTTAAGCTTTCCAAGTTTTTGAGCCTCTAAAGTGGAAGGTGCGGTCCGCTCACGATGGAGCCCCCCGTGGGACCACCACTCACAGCCCCGAGAACCAGAAGCAGATGTGAAACCCGCGTCCCAGCCAAGGTTTCATGAGGGAAGGATAACACAGCCTTCCAGATACTGCTGAAACAGCAGAAGACGCGCCCCGCCAGCGGCCCCAGCCTCAGATGTCGCTGCTGATGGTCTTGGGCGAGTCCCTGTAGGAGGCGGAGGGATACACTCCGGGAGGAGGTGAAGGGGCCCAGCTGTTGTGAGCGCAGCGCGCAATGCAGGAAGGCGAGAAGTGAAGCCTGGGAGGGCTCCCCAGCTGCAGCTACATATTTATTATTTTTTTTAATCTTGAGGGGAAAAGAAATCATTCCGTTCACGTCTAGTCCAAACAATATTTTTTCTAAAGCGCAACCCCAGGGTGAAGACAACACAAGACGCGCCTTCCTGTCTGGGAAAGGTTTCGATTTGAGTGGAGAGCTGCCAAGTGGATCTACAGGCCACGCGTGACACCTTCAGCCAGTCCAAGCTTTATAGCCAACAGTATGCTGCATTCTGGGACTTGTAGTCCCACTCGTACCACTACGTTTGGGCTGAATATTTCAGTGTGCACTCAGACATATGCCACACGGATGCCAAGACTATGGTATCAGAGGAGTGCTGCAGCCCGTCTATAAGGAGGAGTGCAGTTCATGCTTTTTTCCCCAGGATGCCTGGTTGTAAAGTAAAATGGGTTACAGGTAAATATTTGAAGAAAATTAGGCTATTCAAGAGGGCAAGTCAAGGGTTACCACAGCCTACCTGCGATTACTGGGTAAGTCGAGGTCACCAGAGAAACCAGTCTTTAGTCCAGAAATGTATTTTCACAACACAATGCATTCTGGACGTTGTAGTCCATGTTTCCCAACAACTGAAATAAAGTGTGATAGTGCAGTGGTTTGCAAAATGAAATTCTGGTCTGAAGTATGGTGTTCCTAATACCAGGAAGCCATCAGCTAAATTTAGGTCAACTAGACAAACACGCATCAACATCGTCAATAAAATGTGACTGAAATGTTAGCTTTATCAGGAGAATCCCACCCAGGGAGAGGGCAAAGCCATCTGTGAGCAAGGCATGTGCATTAGGCAAAGCGGGGGCAGGGCGGTGGTTCATACCAGTGGAACACATGCTGAGAAGCGGAGAAGGCGGCATGGCACTGGCGCAAGGAGGGGTCGAGGCCGAAGGGACCCAAAGCGTGCAGCCAAGAAAGTGAGCAAGGCCAAGGCGTTCATCGATGAGGTAATGGAAGGGATTATTTAATGAATGTAAAAGAAATGCAATGATAAGGAATGCAAGGCATTTAATTGGGCAAGTGATTTAATTGTAATTAATGCTTAGCTGGAATTTGGTAGTGAGGGAGTATGTTGTGCCATGTTGTGTTTTTTATGCAGGACGAAAGGAGGTCTCAACTAAGGCACACTCGTCCTTTTCACCAGTCTGCTGGCTGGTGCCACGTGATGTTCTCAAAAATGCATCACACCCGTTATGTTATATTTTGTTCAAAGTGTTTAAACGGAGCGAAACTTTTAGGTCTCTATACAATAGTAGACGTTCCCATAAATTCATCGTACAGGTGGTTTCCTATGGGACTGTAAAATCTCTTGGAAAACTCTGAGAAGATGAATGCGTTGATTTCTTATCAAACAGGTCGACTGGAGTTCCCAGAGGCTGCTATCCCCTCCAACTGGTTTTTTCACTGTTAGGTGAAGCTACTTCCCTATGGAAACTGTTTCAAGGAACCCTAGAAAACTCAAGGCGACGCTGTTCGTACCGTTCACAAAGAGATTTCCAGGTCTTCCTGTAGGAAACCTTACAGGACTACAGATCAGACCACGAGCACTTTGAAATGGAAGGCACAGTTTTGCTCCAGTCCTATAAATATGTTTTTCCAAACACTGAGTCCTTAATGCACAAACCTCTAGCCCGACTCTGGAATGTGTGCGTGCACAACAGTCGCGCCACCTTTACAGGTACATTACAGGTACATTAGGACAGAGAGGATGATGGAGCCATGAAATGTAAATGTAAATGTGTTTGTACTTATATAGTGCACAGCTACCCCATTTCGGGGTTTCCCGGCGCTGTACTCATACCGCTAGGGAACCCTTCCTGTCTTTTCCCTGTGAAATGTCCACTCCTGGGCATCCCCAGGGTGAAGCCAGGCATCCTAGCGCTGTTGGGGCCGTTGTGGAGATTAAGCAAGCTATTGCCCAGAGTTGCAGCGTGGGACCCATGATTAGAATAGGCACAGAGGCGAGAAATCAGGTCCGAGGAATTATGAGCCCAAGCCCCGCCAAGACCCGCCGCGGCGGGAATTGAACCCTGGTCCCGGGCCAGACCTCTGCATCAGGGTCTGCCGCTCTAACCATTGAGCCACACTTTTCCACAATCAGCTCCGGAAGGGTCCTGCTCACCACCGGGAGCCATTGACAGTGTCAGGAAGTGGGAGGAGACGGCGCAGCTTCACTGTAGGGCTGCGCTTAGTATCTATTACGCAAGCGTAATCTTGCGTAGAACCCGCCACATGAGTTTCCCGTAGTTCACAGGGTTACCATCACTTGCTACACATACACATCTGCATAATTTTATCTCATGGTAATTGTCAGATTTGATTGTTTCTCACACATTTTTGTCATGAGGAAGTGATGAGACAATCATGTGGTGCTCTCAACACGTTTTTGCAAAGTCTTGTAATTTAATCAATATGACTGCCACGCCAGAAATGGCATTTATAAGACATTTTCCATACGACTGAGAGGACCGTAAAAAGAAGTGCTGAGAAGATGCCCAGGATCACACTGATGCAAAATATTGGTCAAACACGGATAAAACCAACACACAATCCCAATTTTCACTCAACAACATAAATTTCACTTACTACACATAATATTCGTATGCCATGCATGAATTATCCCACTTTGGGGACAGTCGTGCGTACAAGTAGCTTTTAACACTTCATCTGTCTGACTCTCGCGTGACATAACCGGATCTAGAAAGCAGCTCAATGGTTTTGAGCAGAGACAATGGAGAGAAAGTTATATATCCATAGAAACTTGGTTATCTGTGAATTCAGGGTCATTTCTAGAGTTCCGACTCCTGAAAAGTCACACCTAACCGGTTTCCACCCATCCTAGTGTCAATGAGAGACACCATCTGTTGACAGGGGCACTCCTGATGTTCCCGCTTACCTTCCATGAAGGCTGTGCACTGCCAGACCAGGAACCAAACACACCAAAGACGAAAGATGTCCATGATGACTGCTCACTAAGAGAACAAGAATCTGCAATGCAATAGGTCTCGCATTTTCGAAACTTTGACATATTAGCTATGTAAATGACAATGCCTTTTATTTATGTGCACTTTGTACTTCTAGTCGTTGCTGACAGGATTTCAAAACCCATTAAAAAAAGGGACTGTCATTTACAATGCCAATAGTTCCAAATCTCGCAAATGAGAGACATTGCATTGCAAATGCTTGGCAGGGGCGGCTCTAGGCTCATGGTGGCCCTGTGCAGGGAGCGTAGGTAGGGGGCCCTGGAAGAGGGGGTCCGGGCAGGGCAGAGCTCAGGAAGGTGTTTCAATAAAACATCCAGAAAAGGCGTTAGATGACCAGTACCTGCGGCTGCTCCTATCCTTCCAAATTCGTCTCAGAACGATAACATTTAGGAGGAGGAGGAGGAGGAGGAGGGCATTGTGACACACAACGTGAGGGACTGGCACAGACGGCTGCAGGGCCATGACAGGACCCGTGTCCTCTGGATACGCGGGCAGCGATGTAGTAAATAAGGGTTCGTTTTCACCCAGGCACACCAGGAAAACTGCAAAAGAAACGAATTTCCGCAACCTCAGCACGTGATGCACTACTCATGTTTACCTACTGTTTACCAAAAACCTATCATGCTTCCCTTTCTTCCCTTTTTCACCTAAAATGGTTTTTTTCTTTGTATTTAAAAAATTGTAAGACTCACTGAAACACACCTTCCTACCACAGTTTGGCAATGTGTGACAGCTAGATGGCACCGCACGCGTCGTAACGTTCCGAGTCCGACCACCAGAAAGAACGCAGACTGATGACACACGCCACGCCGCACGCGGGAAGCAGTTTGAGTAGGTTGAGTCTGCGCAGATCACTCTATCCCCACAGAGACAGAAACACTAATAGGCAGCGTTACTGACCCAAAAAGAAAGACAAAATGACAGACAGCACTGACACATCCAGAAAAATACAGGGAGTAAAGGAACCCTGCATTCAGAGACACACATGTCTGTTGCCCGCTTCATCCGCCTGGAAGGCAGATGTCTCACCTGCATCCAGTCACCGCTGTCCCGAGTGGACAGACAGACGACGTGGTCCGGTATGCGGCCCTCAGGTCGATAAGAGCTTGTGACAGGGCTCGGCCGGACGTGGAGGCTCTCAGATCTCGCCGACGCCACCAGCTCAGCAGTAAAAGGCTTCGTCCCGAGCCGCGGACGGACAATAGAAGACCAGACAGACAGACAGAGCAAGATGGCGGCATCCGCGAGCGCGCCGTGCGACCGTTGCGGGGGAGGCGCGACTCAGGAACGAGGAACACAGGTGCGGGAAGGGGGGGGGGGGGGTGACGGTTAGGGTGTTTGCAAGTTAGTGGAAGCCGGAGGCCGCCAAATCCCTGCCAGGGGCTGCCACGACTATGTATTGTATTCAGTGGTCAAAGTGGGGAAAAAAAAGTAGGGGAACTGTGGGCGGAGAATCAGAGGGCGGGAATAACCTGAGGATTGGATCAGTGGGCGGAGTTAGAGGTGTGGCCAGGATTGGCAAAACATCCCAATCTTTAGTATTTGTTTGGCATTTCACTGACCATTTACAGCTTATTATGTTATGTAATTCAACCAATGGATACACATGATTATTTAACGATTAATATGAGTTATTGACATTAAAATAAATTCACAAAGTGGGATATGTTTCTAATCACAGAATGTCCCAAATAAGCTTAAAAGTGGAAGAACAAGCCATTTGTTTCTCAGCCATGGATTTTCTGTTGTCAGCAATATACACAGAGACAATCAATTTTACGTGTGTAAATCACTGTATGGGAAATATTACATCAGACAAAGGACTACAAGGTGTAGGAGTCACATGACAACCATATTAGTAGGCAGTATAGTTTAATAGTGATTGATCTGGAGAAACACAAACTCAGAATTTAAAACTTAATACCATGATTGGAGGTTCCCTTTAATAATCATTATTGATTTCTATCCAAATGAACACTTTTTGCAACATTAGGATAATCAAAGGCTTAGGGAAAAAAAACATAAAGCTCTAGTTTATACCTTGCAGTTTGTATGCAGCTCTAAGATGAAAGGTAATAGCTCACTGTTCTTTGTTAGGATTTTAACTTATAAACTGCAAGTAGCAAAAGGATCTTACTGTCAAAAGCAGTAACCCACTAACCTATTTACAATATGTGCACTTTGTGATGGGCATGGTACATGTTCTTAGCAGCAGGCACATTAACCCCCTGCGCTATCTTTCCATGAGTCAAAACTTCCACTAGATAAAACTCCGATCTCGCTCTAGTAAGACGTTTATGCACCGGAGTTATCATGACATTTTTATTATTGCCGAAAATTGCTGTAGGCCAGGAAGGAGGCAGCAAGTGCTTTTAAAACCATAATATACAATGCCCCCACTCAAAGTCAGCACCCGTTGCGGTCACACCGGTCGCATCACCCTAGTGCCAGCTCTTCTCAGGGGTCCTGTGACCTCACTGTTGCTCTAGGGTCTGCTACTTCTTAGGCCTACCAGCAAGACTGGAGGTGAACTTCAGTATGGATTGTGGTGGGCAAGCCTTCAAGGTGAACCCACACGCCACTGCTAGGGTCCACCTGCTGGTGTTAAGACACCAGGGCTTTTCCGGATTTGCAGGGTCTTCTAAGGTCTAGCGTGGGAATGTGCTCCCTCAGGAGAGTGGTCTGGGGGACTGCTCATGAAGGCTGAAACTGGTTCCTCAGTTCTAAATTCGGCAGCTCTGCCCCCAGTGCTACATCCGCTCCCTCACTGAACACCATACTGCCCCACTGAGAGAAATTCACATTGCCTTCAACTACAATCCAATTTGACCTGCTATAAACAACTGGATGCGACTCAATTCAAATTAAGCACTGGCAAGAGCAATATGCTCCCTAAAGGAAAAAGTAACAACATCCTGGAAAAAGCAAACACTCATTGGGAATGAAAGATTAAATAAAGCTTGTGAAATGTAAGCAGGAACAACATGGTGAACTTAACGCTTTTACACTCACTATTCAGAAATCAGTGAGTGCTTCTGCCTGAAAACTACAGGGCCCAGAAAGGACCCATTTCAATGTCCACTGCTTATATGCTTACAAAACGTAAGCAGTATGGTTTAAAAAGACCACATTCGTGAACACAAAGCCACCGTACACATTTTGTTTTCCAATCCACCCATCAACCAGGTATCGCTGTACCTCCAGGTTTGGCGCACTTCCCCAAAAGTGACGCTAATGTTTTTGGGGTTTGAATAAAACCGATCTGGGCACTTTAAGAACATTCCGTCTTGCTTTATTTATTGATTTTTCATATTTTGAACCTTTTATTTCTGTGGCTGCACTTTGGAATAGAAAAATGTCAAAACGCCATTTGCAGCAAAAGTGTTTTTTTTTTTTTGCATCCATTTCACAGGGGAACAAATGAACGACAGGAAGAAAGAGTCGGATTCCGATTCCTCGTGGCGGCCCCTGGGGTTTGGCGGCCCTGTGCAGGTGCACAGCTTGCACATGCCTAAGGCCGCCCCTGTGTCGACACGGTGTCTTGTGCAGCAAGACGGGAAGCAGGAGTGGAGGGAGGGGGTGGGGAGGGGGTGGGGAGCAGGGAGTTCACGCTGCTGCTGAATACTGGGCTCTGCTTTCAGGACATGTGAGGAGAGGAGGAGAACACAATGTGTTTTCTTGGAGATTGACATCCGAGCACAGACAGCATTGGGAGGGGTAAATGGAGCAAAGAGGCGGGTGGGGGGATATTACCTGTAGAAACGGAGGAGCAAGCATTGGCAAAGTCAGCAGGTCAGGTGGGCGCCTGCTAAAATTTTAAGCGTGGCAACTGTCTTGTTTGTTGTTAATGCATAAAGATTAGTGCGCTGCCCGGGCGGTGGGGGAAGGGGGGGGGGGGGTTGCGGGACAGCGACGAGGAGCAGTCAGCAGAGTGGAAAAGCGGGCGCCATGCTGCAATCTAACGTTACAACAAACAATTGATGGACGGAATGCTGACAATGCAGACATTCTCCCCCAGTCAAGAGATCTGGGTTAAATCCATCGTTCTTTTTTCCACTACACCACCCCAGTTTAGACATGGCCATATGCAAATCAGTCTTGACCCTGTGCCTCATGGGAACAGTCCAGCCCGAACTGCCAAGCCATGTCTTCCCTGGACCGGAATCAAGCATCCTAGGACCGGTTTCTGGCTATCAGCCGTCATCAGCCAGAATAGCTTGACTCCAGTGGCGTAGTGAGCAATCTAAAGCACGCCGCCTGTGTTGTTAATATATAAGCGGTTATGTTTAAATAAGAGTTGGACGGCCGTGCAGCCGCCATTTTTTACTTAGTCTCCTGGTCAGCTGTCACTACATGCGGCATTGCGAACGGTAAAAAAAAAAAAAAGTCTAACAAATAGTAATTGATAACAATACAAGTATATAAGCGAGTGCCTGCTAAAATATTAAGCATGGCACTCATGTTGTTGTTAATGATGAAAGTTTTGCGTCGCGCCCGAGGGCGGGATGGCAATGCGGAGCAATCGTGTCGCGCTGGCAAAAAAAACCACTGAAGGGGCGCGGCAGCTATAGTCAAATAAAAAAAATAATGTAGATGAAGAGGTGCAAGTTGGCCGCTATTGGTAATAAAAATGTAAACACGGCACCGTGCTGAAACCTTAGTGTGGCGTCTGGAGGCAAAGCAGACACCCTTGCAGGAAAGCATTTCGTGCCTGCAATATGGGAAAATCATTAGAGAAAACATTGCTCAGACTGTAGATAAAACAGACTGTGTAACAACACAAGTAAAAGGTCCAGTCCTCATCGAAGGTTACAAATGTAGACAAGGCGGTACTAAGGAGGGACTACTAAGCCTACTCATGAATCAAAAGCAACTATTTAGAAAGGACCGTAACAGGAGCCAATTGAAAAGATGAGTGGAAAATGGGCGGAGCTTCAAGTCCATACCTGAATACAGCATGCTTCGCAAAGCAGCGCATGCGCTGCAGGCGCGCAACACCCATTGGACTCACAGGGCTTCAGCCCCCTCCCCCCCCCCCGTCGCGTGTGGCAGCCCGGGATGAGACAGCCTCCCGGCGCACACACAGCCGCACCCGAGCACTTCACGGGTCTTTAAAAGACCATTTGCATGTTAATGAGGCCTCGCTGTTGTTTCACCCCTTCTAAGAGCCCCTGCAGCTCCACTCTGCCTATGGCTTAAAAGATTCAGCCCCCCCGAAATTTTTTCTTAGCCCCCCCCGAAATTTGGCTCTAGTTGCGCCTCTGATGCGCTGCCCAGGCTCGACCTAAAAATGATAGAAAATGCAACATCCAACATGTGGCACCGTCCTCGACCGAGCTCTCTCCTTCAGCGCCTGACTCCACTATCGGACCAGCCTTGTGCAACTCATGGGGTGCATTTCTTACAAAAGTTGAACATTTACTCCCCCAGGTTAAGACCTACATTTGGAACAAACCTCAAACTTTTCTGGGATTTACTGCCCTTTCCAGTGCTACTCCTGAGAAGTTGCAACAGCTGCAGTTTCGAAAGAGTAGCTCTGGATTTTTTAAAGTGAATTGCAGGTTAGTCGTGTACCGAAGCATTTTATGTGTTAATGTACATGGTGTATAATTACACATGCAAATGTTTCACTGACAGGCAAATATACTTGAAAACTTTCTTCTAGACCGCATGACAGGTTTCCTGGCGAGGAGGCACCTAATCCAACACCCCTACCAAATTTGGGGATGTTCTTTTCCCATTACCACTCTTGACAAAAGTACATTTTGGGTTGTTCCTTTCCGTTACTACTCTTGACAGAAGTAAATATGAGACCATATCCAGGGTGCAAACAAGCCAGGAGAACAAATGTAAACCCACAAATGTAAGTAAATGTAAACATTCACATCCAGGAATGCCTGGTCCCTACCCCTGGTAGCAAATTTGCTCACAGGAGACCACTGTGTGATTAAATATTTTCACATATGTAAAAGATCACAAATGTGGATGGATTTACACCAATAAAAATCACAATTTTTGTGCACCTAAGTTGAACTTTGGAAAACAAATGACTTTGAGGATTGCAACAGTAATTATTAGCTCAATGTAGTGTCAAAATTATGATCACAGTCTTCACAAAAGTGAAAGATCAGTTGCTAGTTGGTCAATTCTCACAAATACCCTCAACTACTTCCTGCACATCCTATGCCATGCTCTCCCATGCCCTGCAAAGGTACTCTCCCTAATCATGACCTCAACAACACTGTTCACAACCTCAACTCCATTATGCTTATCCTGACACAAATCTACAAGCCGTCAGCCATCCTATGTAGCCTGTGGTAAAGATAAGTACAGCTGCAGGTCAAGGGTATAGAAAGAGTGACTATTTCTGCACCTGTGGGTGAGAGTGCAACGAAAGTGTTCATACACGCACAAATATACTTACACACACATATAGAGACACACACACACATCGCAATCTTCTCCAAATCCCACTCAAGGGTGGCAGAAGAAGCGCAGAGATCCACAGAGGGAGGGAAATGTGTCTCAGGAAATCTATTTAAGGAAGACACAAAATAGTTACCCGCGACTTCTAATTTGATGTTCCAAGGCTAAAGAGTGACTGACATCAAACACATATCCTCACACGCTCAGGAAAGATTGAAGCAGCATCGCAAGAATTGGTAACCAGCATACAGCCTATGGAGTTCTGACCAGAGTCAGATTCTGAACTATCTCCTGTCAACTGTAATAAATAAGAATTTCAAGAATCTGCTGCTTACCAATATCAATCAATTTCACTTGTAGAGCGCCAGGCTGCTTCAGAAGAAGCATCCCGGCGCTCAAAGCAGAGACTGAGAACATGACCAGACAGTTAACCTAGTTTTGATCAAAAGCCATGTTTTTTAGTTCGATCCTGAGCCAGCGTGCATGCGCTGCTCTGCGAGGCTTCTTGTGTTTACTCCGTGTGGTCCTGACTCCTCCCACACATTGGGTTGGCTTTTGCGTGTGTCTTTCAATAATGAAAGCACACAAATGGCTAAAGGCGGGTGCATGTCCCACCTCTTTTGTAATGGTCACTCCCACTGCTTTTGCTCTTGGGAGCGAGCAGCAGCGTGCAGGGTGGCAGCTGCATTCCTCATTCTATTTCCTTGCTGTGAACAGCTGTTCATGCACGTTCGAGTGATTCCCTCTATCAGCGCGGCACCTAATTTCAAGTTTAATCATGGTGGCCGCCAGGCTGCTTCAGGAGGCTCCATGGCTGCAGGTAACATTTTAATTGTAATCAGTGCGGCGGCCGCCCCAGCCTCATCTAAGTATTGCGGCCGCACACATTTCTTTTGTCAATTCCTGCATGTGTGGATCGGGAGTTTTGGAGCACGGCCTGACTAAATTTAGTCAGTTTCCTTCTATGCATATACTAACTACGTCTGCTCGCTGAAAGGTGCAATCTTGTGTAGGTCGCTGCTTCTTGCACCGTAGTAATGACGATGCGCCCTTTGCCCCCTCCCAACTCCCCTCCCCTCCCCCCCCACAGCTGAGTGAATCACGTTTTTTTTTCCCACTCGCACCTGAAACATCAGCAATCAAAAAGTCAGGCCGGAAGTCCTAGTCGACCGTACGCGGAGGCAGGCCACGGAAGTGCTGCTCTCGCTGCCTAGTGAGGTATAATCCGAAAGTTCATAATGCTGCCTAATAAAAATATACTTTTACACTACTTAGCGTGCCGCACGTTCATTATGACATTTATTGTGGACTGCCACACTTCAGTGTCTGCTCACTGTACTACTTCGTTTTCGGCGTTGTTCAGACCCACCACCCCTTTCTGTGTCCTGGGGTGAACCACTACGGTGCTGGTCGGCGCTGCTTGAAAACAACTACTCATTCCTCGCATGGGTGTCAGTATTTTATGTGGCTAGCTCAGGAGAATACTGCTTTTGTCACAGAGATGCTTTTTTTACTTGCAATTATAAATTTCAATCCACACTGGCCTACAAACTATTATCAAAGACATCAGCTGCATGTAAAGGGCATAGTATGACTGGAGTCGTCGTGACTGAGCTGGCCTGTACTGTGGTGATGCTCACACTAGTGTCAAAGCTATAGACTTATAAGGTCCCAAAGGCGAGACCTATTCGCTATGCCAATGCTTGTAATTCTTTCCTGAAACAATGTTTGGACTTGGCCATGCGGAGTTTGATTGGAAGGGTGTTCCAGAGTTTTGACGTCAGAACTGAGAAAGATCTGCCACCCTGACGGACCTTGGCAAACCTGGGGATTTGCATACGCTGAAGGTGGTTTGATCTTAGTGATCTTGATAGAATAGGGGGCCCCCAAAAGTTCTACCGCTTCTGCTTATTTCAAAGAAGCCACACAGCAGAAGGTGCCAAGGCCCTGTTGCTGTGCATTCTGGATGAAGGTTGAGGCCTTGGACTCTCTCAATCACCTTGCATGACCAACCTGCCTGGCATTACCTGTGAGATGTCACATACATTTGCAGAGGTGCAGTGATGCAAACACCACCACACAGTGGGCCGTGCATAGCTTTGCAGGTAAACTTTTGAGAACTGGGCTTACAACATAATGCATTAATGTTCAGTTCATGTCATTGAGAGAAGAAGCACCCGACACGTCACTGCAGTTACTTCGGGTCACCATCGGAGATATCACAGGGAATGGGAACAAAAAAACCTGCAGTAGGAAGCCCTGGTGTCTGAAACCTCTGACAGAAAGAGCTTTCGACCTTTCAATGACGCCCAAAAAACTGTATTACTATCTCCTAACGTTACCAAAACGTTTGCTGCTTTGCTTATCAGGACATGCCCCTCACTTTCAAGGGATCCCACTTCTTTTAAGGCTAATACAGACTACTAGGGTTCAAGTAGCCTCACACAGATAGCTGCAGCGGGCATCCTGCCAGTTCCACTTTCCTGATGCGGGAGGCATACACGTGGTAGGCAGAAGATCCAGGGAGATTACATTTTTATATTAAGAGAAAATTGGCTCCCTGTGGTGGTGGCCACTTCCAGATTAACAAAGCAAATCACCAAGATTTTCAAATTGGCTCCCTGTGGTGGTGGCCACTTCCAGATTTACAAAGCAAATCACCAAGATTTTCAAATTGGCTCCCTGTGGTGGTGGCCACTTCCAGATTTACAAAGCAAATCACCAAGATTTGCAAATTGGCTCCCTGTGGTGGTGGCCACTTCCAGATTTACAAAGCAAATCACCAAGATTTGCAAATTGGCTCCCTGTGGTGGTGGCCACTTCCAGATTTACAAATCAAATCACCAAGATTTGTTTCTTTTTCACAAGCTGTTTCTTCTCTTCTTCAAACACAGTGAGGGCTTTCCAAAGGTCTGGATGGTCTTCTGGTGTACCCTTTAGTAATAATGCCTTTGCGCCCACAACTCATACCAACTACCAAAATATTTCAGCTTTCCGGGGAATTCTCTGGCCATTTTCAATGGATATACATTCTTGCAAAAATGAAAGTATCCCGTGCCTTTAAAAAATTTAGAATGCATTTCAATCAAAGAATAACAATTTGAATCAATGTTACCTTAAAGTTTCATGAAGAAGATTAAAGAAACTGGTGGTCTTATTACGACCAATCTGTAAATAGCCACGTTTTTCGCTCATTTAAGAAAGACACCTGGTTGTCCATTTGACGAATCGTTAATGTGAGGGATATGCTTTGTATATTTGTTGAAAACTATATGAACTAGTCTAGCGTAGAGTGTGGGAAGCCTACTTGGTTGACGCGTGTGAGAAGCAGGAGAAGACCAAAGGTGTTAATAAGCAATGCAGTCAAATCACAAACCATCCGGAGGCCGACAGGCGTTACTTTACGAAGATCATACCAACAAGAACTTTACGAAGATCATATGACAGGAATCCAGGCTCCGGCTCATGCTCGTAGCAGGACAGAAGTAGATGACTAGGTTCAGCATTGATTCTTCCCAGGCCTTTTAAATGTCTGCCTACTTCAAAATCTATGCGAGGAATGGACGATGGGCGATGCGCTGGTACCGGACTCTGGGAACTGCACTGCTTCTGAGTTGAGGTGACACAAGGCTTGAAGTGAAGGACCCTTGACCGGACAGGCCCCAGAATGTAGGAAACTTGAGGAGAAGGCAAGGATACTTGAAAGAGCGCCTGCAGAGGCTTTTTGCGGGGAGGAGGGCTACCAGGGAGAAGGCTCAAATGTTCGACCAAATGATATGTGTAGAAAGTTTGGAGCTCAGGAATGATAGACGGGTGTGTGTGGATATACAGGATTGGTGCAATCAAAGTTTAAATGAACTTATAGGACAGTTCAAAAATGTATCTGAAAGAGAAGCCACAGAGAGGGACAATTGTTCTGTGAGTTACAGCTCTATACAAATCAGGAAAATCCACTTAAACCGCATAGTGACAGGGCTTGAGAGAGGGGCAACAAATGCCTCGTGTGGTCGCGAATGACCCTTGATCTGACTGAATAGGAAAGGATAACTTTAGCAGAAGAAACCATAGCTGGAAACAAAAAGGCATTTCATAGTAACTGGTTAGTGCTGCAAGGCCATAGTAAGGTCAGTACTTTGCTCTACACATGTCTGAACAGGTCTAGAAAGCGAGCGCCAGCACCTCATTAGGGATGTGTATCGGCTAGCCGGAGCTCCATTCGCCTCCTCGAGCAGAGAACAATTCTGGGAACTAAGGGAACAAAGAAAGGAGAGAGATCAGGGTCAGGCGGAAACACATGCACCTTTAACCAGACATGTCATCACCAGGAGACTTAAAACAGACAGAAATCAAAGGCCATTAGTAAAACATATCTACACAGACACAAAGACACTGATGCCAAGTAAGGAGTGCCAGGCTCTGCCATTCGCCCCTTCTGGCGCAACACAGGACAATCGATTCTCCTGCTTTGCTTTTGCCTTCCCACAACATTTAATCACTCTTGTATTTTTACAGAGGGAGTATTAGAAAAAAACATAACTAGTCAGTTCCAGTTTCTATTATTGATTTTCAAAATTAAACAACCTACTCTTGCAGGACAAGTTTTAAAGGTCTATCACTGACATTTAAGAAAGGTACCAACTGTTGGGATTGTTGGGAATACTCTGCTTTTTATGGAAATGCCTCCTTACCATTGGCACAGCACATTACTTCAGCGCCCCTTTTACACCTGGTCTGGTGAAATGTGGCTTTGCCGTTTTAGAAGGTGAATCTGTATGACAATACACCTGGGATATTAGAAATTCTGTTGGTTCTGGTTCTATTTTTTCTGTATTCCATAAGTTAGTTCTCTAGCAACAGACATAAGGCACATATCACAACATAGGCTCTTAGGCATATGCGGGGTGCACTACGTAAAACCCAAAACTGTGTTGCACCACCCACTGCCCCCGGACGTGCCTCCTCCAGCCTATGGTGCTGCCATGGCTCAGTAGATCTCTCTTACGCTGCCTCTCGTTTCCAACTTGCTGAGTTCTCCCCGCTCACACATCCCAGGCTTCCAGAAGACAGAGACACTGGTAAGCTACCGCCGATGCATCTTACAGCGATCTTTTTTTTGGTGGACTGGAGAACAGTGGCCTATTCCTGGGGCTTCCTGATCCAGGCTCACTTATATTAATCTGCAAAGTCACTAGGTCCCATTTCAATTATCATAATAGCATCCTAGTAGGGATTCCTCCAAAATGCTGAACAATCAATCTGCTTCTGGTCTAAAATTACCCTGGACAACTTGTTTAGAGCAAATATGCCAGTCCTCTCAAATTATTTCCAGGAGGAAAATATTTGGTAAATCACATCACTGCAAGTAACTATAGTTGCCTTCCATGCTGTATCATTCCAAGCAGAGTAGGGTTAGCTATCCGACGGTGTGGGGGCTATTGCAAAGAGTGACAGCAGTAGGGTCACTACTTTGAAGGCCTCTCGTTTACTCATCCATGGAGGATTAGAAAGGAAGCACAACACTGTGTCTCATGTCATGAATGTAATATTAAGTAATTGGGTAATCCTGTAGTCCAATCTGGAGTGAGTGGCATTGGCTGCACTGATGTGATTGGGGCACTGCTGCAAGGAGAGGCTCATAGGAGAATATCTGTAAGGTTTGGAAGTTTCCAGTTAGTCCAAACGACTCTGGAGGATAAAGATGTCAACAGAGCTTTGACCTCGCCATACCCAGCCCGGGTGACCAGGGGAAGAGAAGACCACCCTTCAAGAGGACCCCTGAAAGGATTCTGCCCACTTCTGGAGGATGGAGCACACTCTTGGTGACCCAATGGTGGACTGGTTTGAGTCTAGGTGGAGTCAGAGATGAGTCACTAGCTCACACATCTTCTGAATAGTGTGTGGGTAGTAAGTGGACGATGTCATGCAGCAACCATGGTTTCGGGTTTCAACCTATGTGGGTGAGTGTAGAGTGTGTGGTGTCACTGCCCTAGGCCAGAGATACAGTCTGCTCATCCTATTCACTCACTGCCATAACAGAACCCCAACAATGGACTCTAGGCAAAGCTCATCGTTTAGTTAGACACTGAATTAGTCCACAAAGGATGCACCACAGACATGCTCATATGTCATTGTATGCTACTGATGAAAATTAGGGGCATCACTCTTGGATTCTGTACTTCCAGAGAGGGAGTGAGGACGACTATGCAGACATAAACCTGAGCTCTGTAGTTCATACAATACAGAACTGCATAACTCTTCTCACTGAGCTAGAAGTCTATTGCGCTGCTGTTGAGGTGTTCATGGTGCCAGTGATGTATAACTGCAATCTTATGGAATAATGTCCTACAAGAGCAGAACATTGCTGTACATCAGAGCGGATGCCCCTGGAATTAACATAATAGCTTTCACTATCACGTCCATGGTCTGGGCCTCCTGCTCCTGAAGACAGTGACTGAGGAAGATGCATTTCCACCCTCACCAGGGTGGCAGAAGACATCAGGGCAAGCTATGGTTTCAGAAACCACAGCTGGAATTAAAAATTATGTTCTGTGGCTGGTACTCCAGAGGGATTGGAATGAATGAGGACTAACAGAGAATAGCTGGAATAGTTTCAGGAGTGAGAAATGTACAGTCAGTGCAATCATGAGAAAAGTCAGGCTCAGAATTCCAAAGGGTGGTACTGGGTAGGGTTGAGGGTTTAAGATCAACTGGAGCAGGAGTCAGGGATTGTCAACTGGAGCAGGATTTAGGGTTTGTCATACCAGATGACGTCAACAAGTCTACGTGACAAAACCACGGGAAGAGAAAAGGGAAAGTTAAGACAGAGTTGGACAACAGAGCACAAACACTGGACACAAGGGATCATTTAAGTCAGTTAAAAAAGAATTGTAAGATCCCAATTAGTTTACCAAAATATCAGTTAAACATGAAAATAGATATACAACAACCCCTCTGTGTCACCGCTGGTTCATCATTGCAAAGTCTGACGGCAAGCATACTTGACACACACAAAACATACTTGGCAGTCAACCATTTTGTAATGCGCATACTTACCCTTGTGGTGGATTTTTGTCCAGCCAGCCCGCTTTGATTACCGATGAGGGTTGTGTAGGACCATCGTCCATAATGCTGCTGTACATACCAGGGCTGCCTGAGGACAGTGAGCTACTGGGCTGGAGCACATTCAGGCCCCCATCATTCCAAAGTTCACTGGAGAGACAGAGAAAACAAAAAAGATAAGGATTCAGATTCTAACAATTCACATCAAAAGCAGAGTAAGACCACATCCACAAGGCCACACTGAGCTGAAACAAACTGTCCGAAAGCAAATAAGGCAGCAGAAGGTCTGTAAGACAAAGTCTAGAAGTTGTTCAAGGGCTGGTTTATGAACCTATATAAATAAAAACAATGAAAACCCCTCAACCCACTACAACTTGCTCACAGGAGCCCAGAGTAGTTAGGGAAAACAAGAAACCCCACCCTCCACCATCAGCACAGAGTTGGTTTTTACTCTGAAAATGACCCCACCCCCCAAACAAAAAAATGAATAAAATGTGTACAGCATTGGTAAATGTAAGTATCTTGGCGGTGACTGTTTTTTGATTTTTTAGTGCTCTGAAGCAACTCATGCTCTGTGGTGCTTTATTAAAACCACGTTTATCTTAAACGAAACTAAATAATGAGATATAAATATTGCATATGTTGCATCGTATCATCTAGTTACATAATGAAAGTAACATAAAAAATATCTATGGTAATAACAAAAAGTTGGGGTTAGACATCTGTAGCCTTCTCCTCCAAACCAGCCTCACTGGTTTAGTAATATCTCAAATTCATCAAAAGAAGGTACACCTTCAAATGTTTTCTTATTTAATTCCTTCACTTGTTCTTTTTGTCATAAATCCAAAATAGACCAATTATGTATCTTTTTCAAATATCTCTTTATTCAAATTATATCCAAGAGCACAGCCAACCTGTTTTTCGAGGGAACTACCCTCTTCCTCAGAGCTTATGTGTTGAAATGGACATCAATATATAAATCTTCAAATTTATAATATGATGATAGATGAATTATCTATAATTCTTAAATTGCCCCGTAGTACTTAGCAGCAAAACATTGCACCGTCAGAGGTACATTTTCCATGAATAGCTTGATAAATAAAAAGTGTGTACCCTATTCGCATGATATGTATCAATATGTTTCATTGTATGGCCATCTCAGGGATTTAATGTATAGAACTGGTTACAACCTGATAGTATCCAGACTGCCTGAACTTTTCATACTGATGGAATTGTGTTGTTGATGGACTGGAGGAGCGAACCAATTGCATATGGGATTTTGAGGAGCAGCAGGATTGTGAGGTACAAGGAGCGAGCTCTCTCGGTACAAGGAGCGAGCTCTCTTGGTACAAGGGGCGAGCTCTCTTGGTACAAGCGGGACAAGAAAACCAGCCTTGTGAATGTGCATCTGGGTTTTACTTTTTCTGAGATTATTATTCCCTAATTCAATTCAACTGGGAGGAAAAAAAATATGAAAACACGTTAGTTCAGAAATATTTATATCTTATAATTTGCCGTACCATTCACGCACATGTGAAATATGACGAAAAAGAGAAGCATGGGAACGCAATGAACCTCTTTCAGAGTAGTTCAGAATTATAGGGTGTAAAATTGCCCAGGAGAACACCCATTACTGCCCGCCGCATTTTATCTTCAGTCAATTTTACCACCCGATACACAGCTCCACAGGTCGCAATCTGGACTAACAGGTTGTTCTGCTTTCAGAGCAGTGTAAGATCATGTCTCCCCAATCCCAAACAGGACATGTTGGAAATAATATCTGTTCCCTTGATAATGTATAAAACTGTCACCTGGCGAAATTTGCAGAGGGGTGAAGATCCAAGCATTATTTGCAAAGTACTGGCTTGTCAAATCGGGTAAAAGCACCAGTTTGTGTGCAATTTGCCAATCATCATAGACCTCAAATTTAGTTTGTAAGATGATTTATTAATTTCTTTACAAAAGGGTTGTTTATCTGGTATTGAACTCTTATTTATTAGAAAATAAAACTATTAGACTCCACCGTCTCATTATTCAGCCAAATAGCAAATACACAACCTGGTCCAATCCTAGAAATGATAAAGCTCGATATATTGGAGCACAATGCAACCAACTTCCAAACACAGAGACAGGTGATGCAAATGGCCTTACAGCACTGCACAAGCATATAGTTTCTGATCTAGAGTTTCTGACCACTGCGCGTGTAAACAATTAAAAGCACACAACCATCTTTGGAGTGTGTCACAAGGATGTGCCAAGGTCAATGACTCAATCCATCTACTTCTCCTTGGTGCATTCGGTTCATACAAATCAATTCACAACACGTTTGTCAGCTGCAATAAAACCATGTTGTCTCACATCTCCTGTGTTCCATTATGTTTGACTCATGACCATTTGGCAGCTGGCCATTTGAGGAGGGCAATACTGGTGCTAAGAAACGTATTTGTGACTATATCAGGTGGTGCTGTGATTAAGCCTTCCTAGCTGCCACTTTTTTAATTAAAAAGGAAAATGCTGCTTACCAGTATGCATCTGTTCTTGGCAAGTAGACCTGCAGATCCACACACTATGCATAGATCGCCATCTGGTGTTGGGCCCAGATGTTTGCACTTGTTTTTGTCTTGGAAAAGTCTTTGGAAGTCACGAGATAGGTGACTCCTCCTTTGGATGATAGTGCGCATGGGCACCAACTCCATCTTCAGAGTGTTTTTCGCCAGCAGGGAAATTATGGAGTTTTGTGAGATGCCCATGTATGCTGTATCTAAATAAGATAGTACTGGAACAGATAAAGGTAGCCGGGGAGGTGGGTGGGCATGTGTGGATCTGCAGCTCTACATGCCAAGAACAGATGCATACTGGTAAGTAGCATTTTCCGTTCGTGGCATATGAGCTGTAGATCACACACTATGCATAGATTGTATAGCAGTACCCATCCCTAGCGGCGACCACCAGTATCTGTTGCAGTAGTATGAAATAGTGTTTTGAGTAAAGCCTGGCCCACACTAGCTTGTTGTTTAGATTGCACATCTACACAATAGTGCTTTGTGAATGTGTGCGGTGTAGACCATGTACCTGCTTTGCAGATGTCATTTAGGGGAATGTTTCCTAAAAATGCCATTGAAGCCCCTATCTTTCGTGTAGAGTGGGCTTTAGGAGTAACAGATAATGTACGTTTTGCTTTGTGATCGCAAATTTGTATGCATTTGACAATCCACCTTGCTATCCCAGACTTTGATATGGGGTTGCCTTTATGTGGGGGTGAGAATGACACGAAAAGTTGTTTGGTCTTGCGAAAATGTTTTGTTCTTTCAATATAATAAAGCAGTGCTCTTTTAACATTGAGGGTGTGAAGAGCTCTTTCGGCGACTGTGATTGTGAGAAAAACACTGGCAGTTCTACAGACTGGTTGAGATGGAAGGGAGAAATAACTTTAGGAAGGAATTTTGGATTCGTTCTGAAAACCACTTTGTTATGATGTAGTTGTAAAAATGGTTCTTGGATAGTGAGTGCCTGTAGCTCACTGACTCTTCTAAGGGAAGTAATGGGCACTAGGAAAGCGACTTTCCATGTTAGAAATTGTAGCTCGCATTTGTGCAGAGGTTCGAATGGAGGGCCCATTAGTCTTGTGAGAACAATGTTCAAATTCCACACAGGTGATGGTGGAACCCTGGGAGGAATTATTCTTTTGAGGCCTTCCATAAACGCTTTGATGGCCGGTACTCTGAATAGTGACAGGTGTTGTCTATTTTGTAAATAGGCTGCTATGGCAACGAGGTGTAATCTAATAGATGTGTATGCTAAGTTAAACCTGTGGAGATGCAGTAGATAACCTATGATGTGTTGAATAGAAACATCTAAAGGTTTGATGTTGTTGTTGTGACAATATATCACAAATATTTTCCACTTGGTTGCATAGCAGGCTCTAGTGGTGGTGCGTCTAGCCTCTTTGATAACATTCATACAGTCAGGGGGGAGGTCAAGGTCTGAGTCGAAGTCTGAGTGGCAGAGGCGGAAAAGCATATGCAAATCTGCCTGACCAATTCATCCATATCGCATTCCCTTTGGACAATGGGTGTGGGTATCTGGCGGCGAAGCTTGGGCATTTGGCGTTTTCGTGTGTGGCGAAGAGATCTATCTCTGGTTGCCTCCACATGTGGAAAAACGGTTGAAGAACTTGTGGATGAAGTTCCCACTCGTGAATCTGTTGCGTTTGACGACTTAACAGATCGTCTATATTGTTCTGGACTCCTGGGACATGTTGGGCTAGGAGAAAAATGTCCTGAGGAATAGCCCATCTCCATATGCTTTGCGCTAGAAGCGAAAGCTGTAGGGAGTGTGTCCCGCCTTGTTTCTGTATGTAGTACATGGCTGTCATGTTGTCGGTGTGGACTAGGACAGCCTTGCCTGATTTGTGTTTTTGGAATGACTTTAAGGCCAGGAATATGGCTAGTAATTACAGGTGATTGATGTGGATTATCTTTTGGTGAGGAGTCCACCTGCCCTGTATGGTGTGATGTAATTGATGAGCTCTTCAGCTGGAGAGCGATGAGTCTGATGTTAGCACAATCTGTGGAACTGGCTCGATGAACGGTCGCCCTTGGGAAAGGTTCTTGGTGTTCCACCATTGCAGAGAGCGATGAGTGCGACCGTCCACCAACACCAAATCTGTCAGCTGACCATGAGCCTGGTTCACTGAGGTGCTAAGCATTCCTGCAAAGGGCACATCTGGAGTCTTGCGTGAGGTACTATAATTATGCAAGAGGCCATCATCCCTATGAGTTGCACGAACACTTGAGCTGGAAGAGAGTGTTGCGGCTGAAATTTGGTTATGAGGGCTTGTATGCTTGCTATCCTGGCTGGACTGGGATGTGCAAGTGCTTTTGAGGTGTCTATTGGGGCACCTAGGTACTGTTGTATGTGGGATGGTTGTAGGTGAGACTTTGCCTGGTTTACTGTGAACCCCAAGTCGCGGAGTAGCTGGATTGTGGTGTGAGTGTGATGTACACACTGATTGTATGAGTTGGGGTTTATGAGCCAATAGTCCAAGTACAGTAAGACGTGAATGTGTTGTTTTCTTAGATGAGCTGCGACTACTGCCAGACACTTGGTGAATACTCTGGGTGCTGTGGTGCTGTGGTGACTCCGAAAGGGAGTACCTTGAATTGGTAGTGCTGGCCTTCCACTACAAACCTGAGATATTTCCTGTGAGAGGTGTGAATGGGAATATGAAAGTAGGCGTCCTTGAGATCTGAAGTGGCAAGGAAGTCGCCTTGTGAGAGAAGAGGAAGGACCATGAGTGTATGTACAGGTTTAGGGGTCTGAGGTCTAGTATAGGTCTCAGAGAACCGTCCTTCTTTGGAATAAGAAAGTACAGGGAGTAAACTCCTGTGTTTTGCTGATGCAGGGGAACTAGTTCTATTGCATGTTTTTGTATGAGGGAGATTACCTCCTGCTTTATCAGCGATAAGTGTTCTGGTGACATTGGGCGCTGTCTGGGTGGCATGTTTGGGGGGTAGATGTGAGTTCTAGACAGTAACCTGACTGAACTATTTGTCTCACCCACCTGCCTGTGGTGATGTTGTTCCAGACAGGAAGGAACTGTAGCAATCTTCCCCCGACTGGAGTGGAATGGTCTGGGGGGAGCGGAGGGAATTCATTGGGTAGTGGTGGAGGCAGAGCGGGTATTGTTGGTCTTGCCTCTGCCCTTGTTATTGTTGCCTCGGTAGCCTACTCTTTGGTAACCTCTGGTGAATGTAGTTTGGGTGGGAGTTTTGTAAGATGTAGATGGGTTGTCTGAGGAATAGCCTCTGGAGGTGCCACTGTAAGAGGAGAGACGAAAGGAACGTCTGGGAGCTTGCGATTGCAAGGCTCCCATTGATTTAGCCGTGTCAGTGTCTTTTTTCTTATTTTCTAAGAGATGAATCCACGGTAGGTCCGAACAAGTGTTGCTGGTCAAATGGCTGATTAAGAATGGCAGTCTGGACTTCAGGTTTAAAACCTGAAATGCGTAGCCAAGCATGTCTACGCAGCAGGACACTTTGGTTGATAGCTCGTGAGGCGGTGTCTGCTACGTCTAGAGCGCAGCGGACCGAGGTGTTGGTAATAAGCTTACCCTCCTGTATTAGGTCGTTAGCCTTAGTTTTATATTTTTCTGGAAGATGCTGTCGTATGGTCTCTAGCTCGTCATAATGAGCCCTATCATACCTCGCTAACAAAGCTTGAGTGTTGGCGATACGCCATATGTTAGCTGCTTGTGACGCTGTGCGCTTACCAGAGGCGTCTAAGAGTTTAGACTCTTTGTCGGGAGGTGGAGCATCTCCTGAGGTTTGAGAATTAGCACTCTTTCTGGCATTGGATACTACCAAGGAGTCTAACAGTATGTGGCCCTTGATGCATGCTGGGTCTGTTGGGGCAGATTTATATTTCTTTTCAATCCTGGGGTTAATAACTCTAGCCCTAACAGGATCTTTAAACACCTCTGGTGCGTGTTTAACATGGGTAAAATGGTGGTGGACTTTTGTGAGATATCAACAGTATCCATTAAGAAATCTTCTTCCACAGGGTCTGTGTGTAAGTCGACCCCGTGGTATTGTGCAGCTCTATGGACTAGCAGGTTGAAACCCATGGTATCCTCTGGAGGGGAAGGTTTAGAGGGATAGATGTCGTCCTGTGACACGTTAGGGACATCTGGTGTGTTATAATCATCCCAGGGGTGTGGGGTAGAAGGTGGGCTAGGATTCCCCTAGTGGCTCATCGTCTGCATCGTCCCCAGTTTGATCGGAGGTATCATCATCGTCCACTAGTGGAGGAGATGGTGTAGGAGAGTGGTGTGGTGGGGAAGGTGGAGGAGGAGGTGGAGAAGGGATCTTGAGAGGAGATGTTGCAATATCTCTCTTTTTAGGTGGTGGAGCCGGTGTAGGCGTGTCCAGTGGTCGTTTCTTGGAGCTAAGAATGAGTTGACCAGTCTTTGGATCTCTTAGAAGAGTTTTTTGGGTGGGGTCCGGTTTAAAAGCTCTTCTGTTGGAGGCTGTTCTTTCGGTGCCGATATTTCCGGTTCCGAAGACTTGCGCGGCACCGACTCCGAGGCGGGTTTGTGCTCCTTAGGCTTGGAACTGTGAGGTTTTAAAGTCTCTGTAGGAGCGTGCGTGCCTGGTTGTTTTTTCGGTTCCAGCGGCTTTTTCGGTTCCGAAGGTTGAGTGTGTGAACCTTTTGGGAGCAGCTTTTTGCTCGGTTCCGATGTTTTCTTCAGAGTCGAGGGGTTGGTTGTAGTCGATTCCGTTGCCATGTGCGTGGATGTGGAGGCAGTAGTCGGCACCGAGGCGGAAGACAACGGTTTCTTTTTCGGTGTCATTTGGGTTTCGGCACCGATGGTAGGCTGACTCGAGCTTGATTGGCTGGAAGGCTTAGTTGTTGGCTTCTTTGCCGGGCCCGATGGTGGGGCTGAGAAGCGCTTTCTCGGTGTGCACCTGAGCCCGAAGGTGAAGGTGTGACCAAAGCCTTTTTCAGTGGTGAGGGTAGGGGGTCGGGGTCGACGTCTCTACTTATGACCCGCTGCCCAGGAGTGATGTCCTCGATATCGGATTCATCGGTTTTGGAGGCGCTGACGAGTCCTTCTTCGGCCTGCACTTGCTGTGGAACATCGACACCCTCTTGGAAGATGTCGACGGGGATTGATCTCGACGAGCGAGCCATTGTTAGTCGAGCTCGACAATCTCGAATAGTCTTTTTGGAGCGGAAAGAGGCACAAGCTGGACAGTCTCTGTACTCGTGCTCCGGGGAGAGGCAGAGGTTACACATCTCATGCAGATCTGTGTGAGGGAACTTCGACCCACATTGAGGACACTTCTTGAATGGAGTCCTTTCCATGAGCCAAAAGTCAAGGCCCAGGTAGGCCCGAAGGCCTTTGTCAATGACCGGAATCTAGGACTTCGATGTTGAAGAGATGCGCGACGACTAGGGATCGCAATCGAAAACAATACCGGAGAAGGGTGAAGGATTGCGCGTCGAAAGTAGGATCGGCAACGGTACCGAACTGGAGCGCGAGAAACACATCCGAGCCCGATGGCGTAAAAAAAACAATCTGAAGATGGAGCCGATGCCCATATGCACTATCGTCCAAAGGAGGAGTCACCTATCTCGTGACTTCCAAAGACTTTTCCAAGACAAAAACAAGTGCAAACATCCGGGCCCAACACCAGATGGCCATCTATGCATAGTGAGTGATCTGCAGCTCATATGCCTCGAATATGAATATATATATATATATATATATATATTTTACCTACTGGCGGTCGCCAGTAGGTAGATATAGTTAGGACCTATTCTCCATAGGAAATCCGCAACATTCTATTTGGAATAACGTTGGCGCCGATTGACGAATCTTCGCGACATTTTCCAAGCATTTGGCCGGCTCCGGTCCGCTCCTATCCTGAAAATTTCACGGTGATTCGTCAAGCGGGGGCCGAGAGAAAAGGGGGGTCCCAAAACGCGTTTTTCCCATGCATTTTCCCATAGGACCTGTTGACGCAGCTACAGCCCGAACTGCTGAACGGAATTACACCAAATTTGGCAAAGAGGTAGTCCTCAGTTCAGACTCGTGCCTTTTGCTTAAATGGTGTAAATCCGTTCAGTATTTCCTGAGAAAATTAGGGTAAAAAAGTTAGTGATATCCATGGCCTCGGAGGATCCGCGTACCCTCCCCGCACCCAGCGTGCACCCTGCCGTGCACGAGCTGAATGCTAATTGGCTGCCAACACTCTGAATCAGGAAGTGTTGGCAGCCATCTTGTGCCTCGGTAGAACCGAGGCACAAGAAAACCGAAAAAAAAGGCACAAAACGCGACACGGGGGCAGGGTAGAAACACCCTGACCCCCTAGGCCTGCTCAGGGGGTCCCCCGATTTTTGTTTTTTTTATTTAAAAAACAAAATTGGGGGCAGGCCCTGGGGGATGGGGTCCCCAGGGCCAATAAATTAGAAAAAGAAGGGGGGCTACATAGCCCCCCTTCTAAAAAAAAGAAGAAAAATAAAGACCGTATCGGGCCAGAGGCCACACCCCCTCCTTACACCACTCTGCAAACGCGCCCCCTGGCGCGTTTGCAGAGGGGGATCTAATTCCCCTTGAATACTGGGGTCCCTAGGGGGCAACTAGCCCACCAGGAACCTCCAGTATGCACCAGGGGGCTGCATTGCAGCGAGGTGTAATGAGGCCACGTCCCTTTTTATACCTCTCTGCAACGCAGCTCCGTGGCGCTTACTGGAGGTACCTGGTGGGCTAGTTGGCCGCCAGGGGACCTCAGGATTCATGGGGACTTAATCTCAGTGCTTAATTTGTGCCGGTGCTTTCCGGTGCTAAGCACCGGCACTTATTTCTCAGGGCCGGGTCTACTACACGGGGTGGCTACCTCACTAATAGTAAATAAAAGAAAAAGCCAGTTGCTTTTATGAAAGGCTCCGTGGTGCTTAGTTTCAGGCAGCGCGTAACCTGAAACTTGTTGTTTAGCACTGTGAAAGTGTATGAAGCTGCGTATATGTGAGCTTGGCCTAGAGTGTACTCACCCTCGAAGCCCAAGGAAGTATTGTGCCATCAGGAAGGTGGCACGACTGGATCGCTCTTGGACCCCCGGTTCTGGGCCCTTCCGAGGCCGCTGCTGTGCTATGTTCTCCAGGACTCTAAGGCCCACATCAGGCCTTGGCTGCCCGAGCTCTGCTCCATTTTCTGGGGCCGCCATGGCAGCTGGGGTGGGGGGGGGGGGCGGCTCCCACCTGACACTCCCGGGCTACTTTCACTTTCAGTTCTGGGCGTGGCCTCCACTTTGAGGCACGGACTGCAAGCTGCAAAGCCATGCTGAGGGGCCCTGGCCCCGATCCCCAGGACCAGCCATTTCTTCCCAAAGAAGCTGAAACTCCACCGGAACTGAAGGCACAGGTGCTGTGGCCGATGTCCGAGGCCCGCAGGGGGCACTACATGATGACCCTAGTGCTGAGTGAGGTGCTACGGAGGCGGAAGGAACTGGAGGCGGTGGAAGCTGATCGTGAGATGAGGAGGTGAACAGAACTGCACTGACTGGGGGCCTGAGGAGAGGGAGGGGAACCCGAGACAACCAAGAGATTTATTTACGAGCATTAGTTATGTGGGAGTGGGCAGGGTTGTCATTTAGGGGCGGGAGGCAGTGGGGGTCACCTAGCTGCTAATGTGTGCTCACGCCAGAGCCACAAAAGTGCCAGAGAACGGAACCAAGTTGTGGAGAAATACACTGCTTACATTAAAAACTGTAGGATAAAATATCTGTAACATAAGGTTATTTTGTTCCAGAAATGTTTCAGGCAAACAACATTACAGATGTAAACTATTCCCACTAAAAACGTTGTCTACCGAAGAGAACAATTTTGCAAAGTGCAAAAGTTGTCCGATTTCCGGCAGCGGTCACATTGTCAAAATTGTCATAAATAAAGGCAGAGCTCGAAAAGATGCGCGCTCTGGGCAATGTAACAAAAGTTTAACCAGTGTTGGAATAGAAAAAACATTACTCCTTGAAGCCATTAATTGAGATGGTCAAGGTGTGGCAACGAAAACGAGGTAGCTTCAAAAAGCATCCGGACCGGTCAGTTCATACATTTATTTTATTTTAAAATCTTCTTCCACAAAGGAATTGGAAAGAACATAAAATGTGCCAGAGAATGTGAGCACCATTAGTTCTCTCACAGCAGCCCCCTTGCATAGATGGTCACAAGTCTTTTAGCTTTCGATTAGTCAAAGCTCCGCTGAGAGGAATTGATGCCAATAGGTCTTGCGTATGCGGGATATATTGGCTTTGTTAATTTTTTTTTTTTTAGTTGTGTGTTGCATTGTGGTGTGGTATGCAATGGCCTGTCATTCTATAGTGTTGTATGGTATGGCCTGTCATTCTATAGTATAGTATGTGAGCAGTGTGCCTGTATGAATGCAAGTTGACTCGTGCCTGTATGAGTGCAGGGCGAGTGATGCGCCTGTATAACTGCTGGTTGACTTGTGTGCCTGTATGAGTGCAGGGTGAGTGATGTGCCTGTATGACTGCAGGTTGACTCGTGTACCTGTATTAGTGCATGGTGAGTGGTGTGCCTGTATGAGTGCAGGTTGACTTGTGTGCCTGTGTGAGTTCAGGGTAGTGATGTGCTTGTATGACTGCAGGCTGAGTGGGGTGCCTGTATGAGTGTCGGGTGAGCGGTGTGCCTCTTTGAATGCCAGGTGAGCACTGGGCCTGTATGATTTCAGGGTGAGCGGTGTGCCTGTATAAGTGCAGGGTAAGTGGTTTGCTTGTATGAGTGCAGGGTGAGTGGTGTGTCTGTATGAGTGCAGGGTGAGTGGCATGCCTGTATAATTGCAGGGGGACTTTCGTGCTGTATGATTGCAGGGTGAGCACTGTGCCTGTAAGAGTGACTCTTGTGCCTATATGAGTGCAGGGTGAGTGATGTGCCTCTATGCAGGCTGATTGGTGTGTCTTTATGAGTGCAGGGTGAGCACTGTGCCTGTATGAGTGCAGGGTAAGCAATGTGCCTGTATGAGTGCATGGTGAGCTGTATGAGTGCAGGGTGATCACTGTGCCTGTGTGAGTGCAGGGTGATCACTGTGCGTGTATGAGTGCAGGGTGAGTGGTGTGCGTGTATGTGTGCAGGGTGAGAGGTGTGTGTATGCAGGATGAGAGGTGTACCTGTATGAGTGATGGGTGAGCACTGTGCCTGTATAAGTGCGGGCTGAGCGGTGTACCTGTTTGAGTGCAGGGGGTGCACTGTGCCTGTAAGAGTGCAAGGGGAGCACTGTGCCTGTAAGAGTGCAGGGGGTGCGGTGCAGCTTTTGACTGCAGGCTGAGCGGTGAGCCTGTATGAGTGCAGGGTGAGGAATGTGCATTCATGAATGCAGGGTGGGGACTGTCCCTTTGTGAGTGAAGGGTGAGCATTGTGACTGTATGACTGCAGGCTGAGCGATGTGCCTGTATGACTGCAGGCAGAGCGGTGCGCCTTCAAGACTGCAGGGTGAGCACTCAGCCTGTATGAGTGCAGGGTGAGCACAGGGCCTGTGTGAATACAGTGTGAGTGGTCCAAACTGAAGCCTGCATAGATGGGCATTTCTGACTCGTGCAGTATGTGCAGTTTACAGAACTCCATTATTTGCGCTGTAATGCCGAAGTCATTTGCACATCTGATAAGTGCCATTTTCAGATACCACAGCATTACATACTGTGCATATTAAGGTTCTGCATTGTGTACTCTAGACATATTTTTGACATTGCATTGTACATGAGCCTATTTTATATGCACATTTTGGAGACCTGATATATGCATATAATCAGAGGTTTTAGATGGCCATAGTGGGCATATTACAGTATTGAATGATGTGCATAAATCAGTTACAGGTCTTGCATGTATGTGCCAGAGAGGTGCATATTGTGCATCTAGCAGTGTCCAATATATTCTTCATGTGCCAGATGCCTTCATATTGGGCTTGATCCTCTGAACTCTATCATGTCATATATCTGTTGGCAACAAAATGTACACACATCAATGGTGAATGCGCCAAATTCTCAGAGCAAAAGAATTGAGAAGCGTGTAAGGTGTGGTACTATCTTTTACTACTAGACTGGTCCGGGGCAGTTTAGAGTGGTATCTGAAAATCAAGCCTGGGGAGACACAAAATACAACAGAAGTAGATAGTCATTTCAGCATAACCATAGAGTCAGGCAATCATGGTCAGAAAGGTTCATTATGTTTGGTTCAAAAAGTCATTACATGCAGTCTCTTTTGCGGTGTTGCCTTGATTTTATTAAGATAGATTTCCAAGGTGCTGGAAAACCAACACGTGTTTCAATTCAACCATCATGTTGCCAAGGTAGAAATTCTGAGTATTACATCTCGCTTTCAGTGCCAGTCGAGGATGTGGGTGGAGCCAATTGAATAAGTGGGTGAAGCCACTGAAGGAAGTGGGTGGAACCAGGGAAAGTGGGTGTGGCCTCCTACAAAAATGTGAGCACCTGGACTTAAAATTTTACAAATTAAGCACTGCTTAATCTCCCAACTTAAAACGTGCCAGGGGGCGTGTTTGCACAGTGGTGAAGGTAGGGGGCGGGGCCTGAGGTGATACTGTGCAAACACACCCTGTGGCGCGTTTTAAGTTGGGGAATTCATTCCTCTTCAATCCAGAGGTCCCCTAGGGGACAAGTAGCCCACCAGGTACCTCCACTAAGCGCCACGGAGCTGCGTTGCAGAGTGTTGTAAAAAGGGGTGTGGCCTCTAAACACCTCTCTGCAACGCAGCTCCCTGGCGCATACTGGAGGTACCTGATGGGCTAGTTGGCCCCCAGGGGACCTCAGGATGTCACTGATGGCATCATCCACGTGACAATCAGATACACCTCATCATACACTAGTATAACCTTTCATCACTCACTGTAAAATACAGAGTGCCAGATTTAAAACCATTGACACACCAATAACAAGTTTCTAAACACCCACTCAGTGATTCCTAGATCTATACACACATCTAATCACTTACCTATAGATTCACTCATACATGCTGTCAATGATCAATAGAACACTATCACTTATACACCTATATCGACATTACACACCAGCACACATCCTAATCACTTATAAAGTCATCCTACTCACTTATGCAAACAATGGATCATACTTACTTTTACTTACCTATACACTTATAAAAACACCACTTCATCTATTCATATAGATAATAAATCATACTTAGTGTGTTATAAAAACACTATTACAAGTATACAGTTATCCATACAGTCACTCATACAATCACTGAGTCATATATATACTTATTTATATACAACAACTGACACATACACTGGCTTTTATTTTCCTAGTTTGTTGGACATGTACCATTGAGACATGTATTGGCTCATCAGCACACCCATAAAGATATTCACTCACCCAAACAACTGTTATAACATGTAGTTTTAACTTCATATACCTACTGAATCAACTATTCACACATCTTTGGGCAGTCACACCCCCCCCCACCGAACCACACACACATTCACTCTCCCATACAAATACTCAGTTAACTAATCAATCAATAATATAGACTTTCACGTAGCTAGTAACCACTGGTGCAGCAGTTTACACAACAACTTACAAAGTGATACAGATATTCACACAGTTTAGTCACTATCCAATATATTTAGTGAGACACTATAAATTAGTCAAGTAAACAGTCAATCACACTGCTACTAAATCCTCCATCCAGATAGTTATATTTATATATCCACTCATTCTTCAATGCAAATTGCTATATATATATATAATACATATTTAAATAACGAACCAAACCACATTCACTGGATGATGTCATCAGTGATGTCATTTGAGATGTCATCAGTGATGTCACTGACCATGTCATGAATGATGTAATATGTGACATCATCAGTAGTGGATTGCGGGCACGCGAGATGTAGTTAGTACAACTAACTATATCGGAGGAATTTCAATGGTTTTGTTCGAGTGAAATGTCCAGCTAACTATAACACCCCTAAAACCTATTGTTTTTTCAGTGAATTTCTAAGGTTTTTTTAAATGCTAATTCCTAACTATATCAGGCCTGAAACCTATGGTTTTTTCAGTGAATTTCAAAGGTTTTTTAAATGCTAATTCCTAACTATATCAGGCCTGAAACCTATGTTTTTTTCAGTGAAAATATATATATATATATATATATATATATATATATATATATATATATATATATATAATATGCATACACATAGGGGGGCTTAGCCCTCTTCACCCCTTGGTCTGTTCAAGTGTCAGTCACATTTCTCTGCCACCCAGCACAGCAATGGGTCATCCCACTTCAGCTCCACTGGCTCTCTTCACTGTCAATAGCAGCAATTTGCTCTTGCACATGTGCAATCCACTTAAAAAGTAGTTTATTTCATGCTAGGGTAGGTAGCTCGATTTCTACTTTAATTTCACTTTTTGTTTTAATTTAGTCTTGCTGTAGTTCAATTTTTGCACGACACATTTAGAAGGCAATATTTGTACTTTTTAGACATTTTACACTTTTAATCTATTGTATAGATTTGCAAAACAATTTTTTTTTTGAACCACTGGCTTGCCACGACCAGACCTGTTGGCTGTACTATTGATTGCTTTTGCTTTGAGTTGTGGTGCATAAGAAACAGATACTTAGCCCAAAAGAACATGTGGGTAAGGTTATCCTGGCTACAATTAACAACAGGGAGGCAGCAATAACACATGTGGGAAACGAGAGAGCAATACGGGTGCGGGTGGGGAAGACCAAATTCCATGGGCGAAAAAGTAATGTGGAGACCTGGGGCACGTAAACACACAGGGCTGGAGAAGACAAGAAGCGTAGGGACCAGAGAAACGTACAACAGCGACAACTGCAAAACACATGCACTTTCATGGAGCGATTCACAATTACTATTTTTTTTTTTAAAGGTTCATGAAAATTCAGCACTTGTAAAGCAATAGAAGGAGCCATTCAGGGAGGAGGTAAAAAGGCTACGTTCCATTGGAAAGACAAAGATGTACTCGAGGGATAAAAAATAAAGTTTAAAAAAAGAGTTATGTGGAAATGGGGTGTATTATATGGTGTGGTGGTGCAACCTCAGCATGTAATACACTTATCAACCCCTTGAGGACAAGTAGGTTTTGTTTCAGCTTAACCCTGGGTAGCTGTGGCTCTGAGCCGCAAGCCCCTCACAGAGGAACAAGTGTAAAGCATTTAAGCAGCACCAAAACAAATGAAGAAGAAATTTATAAGCTTTATAAACCTGACACCAATTTATAAAAATAGACTGTTTTTTTATGTATTTTTAGACACCGCAGCAAAAAAGATCCACTAGAACGTTCCGGAGATATAGAATTTACAAGCTCTAGTAAATCAATGCATTTCACTCACCTGCGAACAAGCATTTGCAAATTCAACAAATTTGACCCTCAGAGACATTTTCACCAAAAAGTTGGGCTAGTTGTATTGCGGTCACTTCGAGTTGCTTTAGGTGGCTAACTCCAGTAGAAGTCAGTCAGGGGGACCAACAAGGTCCTCAGAACCAGTTACCTCAACCGTGAAGCTGTCCTCAGTCAGTTACAGGCACCTTGTCCATTGCAGTGGCTTCCTATAGAAGTTGACCTGATGCAAGTGATGAAGGATGCTGAAGATGCTGTGGATGTGATGCAGTCTATTGGGGTCTTCCTGCAGCAGTCACAGGGTAGACATCCCTCGAAGACCTCTCAGTGCTGGTAAAAGTCCAGTCGCACCGGTATCGCGCTCACAGCCAAATCCTTCCCTAGCTGATAACTTGTCTTCTGGGCGACCAAGCTGCACTCCGGCCACTCTCTCGTGCTCAGCAAACTCGGTGTAACTTTGAGTCGGGTCATGGTTACTGGTGCTGCCTGGTGGGGGATGGCAGCAGTCTGAAGTTTCTGGAGTACCAACTTGGGCCTGCAGGCTTCTCTGCTGTTGTGGCCCTGTGCTGTGAACAGGAGGTCAGCCAACTGACTCTTGGAGTCTTTTTGCTTTGGTTCAGCTCTGGAGATGACTTCTCCTTGAGCAGGACACAGCACACACAGACTTTCTTCTTTGCTAAGAATCAGGATCAGCATGTGCATCCGCTCTATGTCGATTCTACAGTGCAGCAGGGCAGTCCTTCTTTGGTCCTTTTTCCAGTCCAGTCAAGATCTGGGTGCCCTAGTTATGATCAGAAAGTGCCCTCATGGTAGACGCGGTTGGTAGCCAGAGGGCTACCAGGTTCCCTCCCTCCAAATGACCGCTTCCTAGGAAGTGTAGCATTTGACTATCCCAAGAAGTCCTACCCTGCCCTCTCCCAAAATGGCAGAACACCTCTCTTGGCATCCAGAGCTTCTTAGCCCAACCCAGAAATGTGGCTATCAAGGAGGCAACAGGTTCCTTTCACCTTCCTTGGTGCCAGCTAGTCTGCCAAAACCCTTCTCCCAAGGCTTCCCCATTTCTTCTTCAAAGGCAGCTTTAGCTTTGAAGCTCACTTTTTGGGCCAACACCCGTGTGGCTTCCTGCAAGAGGGAAGTAACCCCTCTCTGCAATGCGGTCTCCTTTCCTGGAAGTCATTAGCGCGTCTCCTTAGGAGGGCACAAAGTTGTCTTGGGTTCAAGCTCCTTGTGTAACTGTTAATGGCACAGGAAATTGAATGCAATAAAATGAGAACTTTGTAAAAGTTGCATATTGTTACTTGTTACATTAATTTCGACTTAAGAATCAAGTCGGGCTTAATACAAGGAGCAGTTTATTACCTTAGAGTATCAACTTTGGTCGCACCAGTCAGGCATTAGCATAGCTGAGGGGTCAGAGTGTAACACTGTACTCACCAATGGGGTTGACCAAGTCCTTCCACAGTAACAACAACAGTTTCGCATTTTTACTGCTAGATCATAAACAATGCACGCTCTGCTTGTGAAATATATTGCACCCTGCCATAAGGCTCAGAAGGACTGCTATAGAGTGACTTACACATATTGTAGAGGGAGGTTTGACTGTGCCATTGCTGTAAATGGCAAAGTAGGGCTAGCAATTTAAAACTGCCCTTCCAGTCTGGAAGGGCTGACTGGGAGACTCATTTTACCTGTGTCACACCCAGGGTGGCACAACCAGAGCTGCAATCCCTGGGGTGACTTCCTAACTTACAAGCCCTAGGTTCCATGTTCTAGGGACTTACAGTTAAATTAGTCTATGCCAATTGGGTAGAGCCAATTTAACACACACGTTTTGGGGTCAGGGCATTGGCACTGAGGTCTGATTAGCAAGCCTCTGTGCACTCTCAGAGTCGAAAACCAGCAGCATCCATCAAAAACCCTTAGAGTGACCACACAAAAAGCGGCATTTCCTTAAAACAGCTTATAGAAAGCAGGCAAGCGGAAGTGACAAAACACAAGCCAATGGCAAATAATGGGCGGAATGCATTCCTAGGTGAAATGTCAGAATGTCACCAGTATTACTCGCAACCAGACAGCTGTGCTATCAAGTAGGATTCAATCTAAAAATTATTTGACTAGATGGCTAACTTGGCAAAATATGTGCTATTCTCAAGCTAATCTGTAGGGAGAACCAACACGTCATGCTTCCACTCTTGCCATACTGTGCTCCCCATGCAATCGTTCTGCTGGAACTAAGGATTTATAACTCTGCTAGTACAATGGTTTCCAAACTTTTCAGAACCACAACTCACTTTTTAGAACAAAAAAAGTTTGCAACCCAACTACCTTTAATGCACAGGAGTAGGGGTTATTTTTAATGTAAACTAAAGCGTTGTGTAAAAATGCACTGCCATTTACAGAAAGCACATTTTTCAATGAACTGGCCACTAACTTTGCCCAGCAAACAGTTTTACTGATTAAACTATAAAACATAGAGTACTTAAATGATAATGTGTGGAAATGGGGTTTCTGTGAATATTTATAATTTCTGCTTCACCAATTAAATAGCTTTATTTGTTTTGGTTCTGTTAAAATCTCTGTTTCTAGCACACTTAAGAATTACACAAAAAGGTACTTCTTTTTTGCTTTCCTAACTGTTGAATGCATACAGTTCATTTACTGGTATTTACATTTTGTGTTTTGCAAAAAACACATTCTAAGATTGCTACATAATTCACTTTAAAAAAATCCTCTCACTTTGCAGTCAGAGAAAGGAAAGTAAACACCAATCTCATCTTAAAAGAATAAGCAGCAACTTGTCAGAAGACATAGCCTGACATTTAACCTCTGCTGTTGAAGCACTGCAAATGTGACAAGATAAACACAGAATGTAAAGATTTCTTTATTGCTCGGACTTTCCCACCCCCAAAAGATCGACTTGCGAACCCATAGTTTGGCAAACACTGTACTAATATAATGTGGCACCAACTCTAGGTCAGCTCACGCCGGGAGTGAGCAGCTCGCACACTCTTGGTCTGATCCTTGGATTCTGGGGCTTACAGCCCTTTCATAATGAGAAACCACCACCACACTACCCAAACATCACAGCCCTAATAACCACCACCACCATCTGACCCTAACCACAACCTCTCTAAACTCGCCCCCCACCTTCACCACCACCCAAACCACCATCATCAGCCTACCCACCACCCAAAACATCAACACACAACCATAACTACAAACACCCTAACCACCAACCTAACCACCACCACCCTAACCAACCACACCACCCTAACCATCAACACCACTCTAACCATCATCACTCTAAGCAGCCTACCACCACCTTATCAACACCACCCTGCCACTACAACCACCAACACCCTACACAACCCGTAACTACCACAACCCTACCCTTACCACCACCACACCCTAACTACCACCACTGTAAGTAACTACCATCATCCTATCCTAGCTACTACCCTAGCTACCACAACCCTAATCAACACTGCCTTCACTTCAACCACCCACGCACCACCCTCACCACCACCACCCTTACTACCACTACCTTCATCACCACCCTCAACACCACCACCATCAATCCCTAACCTCCCTACCCTAACCACCTCCACCCTTTTACTAAATATAGCTCTCAAATACTGTGGAAGCTCTTTATTTTTAGCAATCATTTTCAATTATTTATTTAATTGTTGTTTTCGTGGAACTTTGTGAGCTATGTTTGCGTTTTTTTACTTTTGAGTAACTTGTTGTCGCCTGAAACTATGCATCTAGTAAAGCTAAGTCATATCAAAGATTAAGAAACATTTACATTTGCTCTATAGCTGTCTCTCGGCCTCCCTGCCTTACTTATGGAAATCAATATGTGAATGTTAAAAAGAAACTTTATGGCAGGATGCTGCTGTAAACCCTGGGGCGAGGGCTCGCTGGGCAGATCCACATTTGCATAAACTTCATATTTGATTGCCTTGTAAATTTTAATTGCTGTGCAGTGGGAATAAGAAAACATCATGTTCATCTCATTATGTGGCTAGCTTTTAATAAAGCAACCTACTAATGCAGTCGATCCTGCTTCAAAGACTGGTTGTTTGGGATTTCTTTCCTCCTCTTGTGTTCGTACCTTCCCTGGAGCATGGCCTCATTACTTGCGTCCTTCCAGTGCTTAATTTTTAGACACTCCTTTTTCCGTTTTGGTTAAGCACCCCATGAGAGTGCATATGTTTTCCAACTCTCTCCCTCATGTACTTCTCTTCCCACCTCCACCACGCTCCTTATTGCTCTCGCCCATGTGCTTCTCCACACTAGCCCTCTATGTTGTGCTTGCCATTCTGTGCTTCTCCCACGCATTGCTTTCTCGCCTGGTAGCTTATGCCAGTTCCACATAGCACTCTGTCTCGCCCATGTGCTTCTGTCCCCTTCGCTCTACATTGTTTTCTCTTACCCATGTTGTGTACTTCTTCCGCAACCTCTGCGTTGCTTCTACCCATGCTCTCCTTGTTGCTTACCTCTTCCCATTTAAAAAAACAAACATTGGCACTACCTTTTTATTATTTTTCAATTCACCAGTCCAACCCCGTGCAGTCTATAGGCTCGTGCATGTGTGATGCCTACACCTCAAAAATGACATGGCCGCTGCGTCCTAGCACCTTCTTTTTTAGTTTCCGCTTTAGCCATGCTGCACAGCATCGCTAAAACCCATAAAAAAATTAAAAATAAAAAAAATTAAAGGGGTCCTTTAAGGGAAAATATGCGTTATTATGGTGGATGAAGACGGCCACAGGGCAGTGAAAAGGTGAGCTCACAGCAACAACAGGTTCATCGAAGTGACACACGTCGCGGTGTGCAGGAGGGAAAGATGGGGCTTACATCCCGCAGCACCGGGGCAATAGCGTCTTGGGGCCTTTGCTACGCACTTAACACCAGTTTCTTCTCCCCCGGAGTCACCACAAGTAGGATAGTTAATGGTCACATTTTGTTTGCTGCGCAACAGGAAGTAGTCTCCCAAACCTTTTGTGTGTGTAGACTGGCCGTCTCGGACACTCATTTCTCCTACTTATGGGCAACCAGGCTATGGTAGGCTTCCACAACTAGAAGTGTCCTTTAAGAGCCACCACTCCCAGCCTCGGATTGCCCACAGAACAAGCATTTGCAACGCAATAGGTCTCGCAATTGCGAGATTTTTAGCTACTGGCATTGTAAATGACAATGCCTTTTATTTATGTGTTTAAAAAAACCTGCAATAATAAAAGGCGTTATCACTTACAATACCAATAGGTCAAAGTTTCTAAAATGCGAGATCTATTGAACTGCAAATGATTGTTAGAAAGTGGAATTTGTTTTTTTTTACATGTGTCCGAATTGCCGGTTATCATGCTGCCTTTGGAGTTTACGTTGCTCTAACAGTACATACAGTATGCCGCCACTTTAATAAAGTCCTGGGACGGTATAGCGTTTACTGGATCTTCTATATTCTCTTGATTTCACTATTTACCTTAGGTATTAGACTCTACAATACATATTGTTATTGAGGCCAATTTTGCCGTTTGAGGTTCAAATCTACTTTAATTACTTGCTTCCTTTTTTTTTTTAAACCCGAAATGCATTGGGAATTCTTTTACTGTGAATTGTAGATGAAATATGGACTTGATTTGATGCTTGTTAAGAAGGAGATTAGCGAGAACGAAAGATTTGTAAATGTTTATTTTAGAAACTCACAGATTGGAATGTGTTTATTTTTGTTCGAACAATGGAACTATTTGTTGTAATACAACATGTTGAAATTTCTTCATGAAAATTTTGTCTTAATTTTGTAAAGAACCACAAAAAATAGAATAACAAATTGAAACCATAGGGACAACAGCAGTGCATCTCACGGACCTGGGTGATTCCAGGCCTCGAAATAGCAGTACTGCTACAGTCCAGCCACACACAGAAGAGCCCTGACGAAGATCCCTCTGGCAAAATATCGGGAACGAAACCTGTTGGCTGAGTGCCAGTTTTTAAAGATCAATTTGAATAAAAAGAAGTACCGTTTGAACAGATTACTATCCGTGTGTATTGACTTCACAACGAGTGCACCTTCCGCTTTTTTCTTTGGCGATTTCTGACACCTCCGGACGGCGGGTGTGGGGAGTGATTGCACCATTTCTCAATATTTATTGTACATGTGGTCAGGATGTGCTTGACCTTGGTCTGCCGTTTGTTCTTTTTATGTTAGTCCGAATTGAGAACACTGCAGCTGCTTGCATTTACACAGTGTGCGTGCCACCTATGCTCCCTTCACACTGGCAGCATCACCTTTATTATTGGATTTTAATGGTTCTACGCTAAGCTCTGAGCCAGCCGAGTCTGAACAAAAAGGTGAGAAATATCTGCATTGAAAGATAGGCCACGTTTTTTCATATTCGCAGTGAAAACACAGTGTTTCCTTCCATGGATTTTAAAAAAACATGATTTTGTGTTGTTTTACCACTCTGCCGAGAAAAACAAGTTGGTTGAAGCATTGTACCTTCATCTTTCACTTTCTATTATTAAAGGGCGCAGTTTAACAGCTTTTCTGCGCTTTTATAGGTACCTCGAAAGTATCAACAGCACACACATGAATTTACAGAGCAGCTGTGCCCATGCTCACTAGAGTAGCTGAGTTAGAGCGGTTGCTGAGTGTGCATTGCACCAAATGTTATGCAGCTGTGAGTCATTGCGCGCAGTCATACCCAGGGCACAAGTCCTAAAAAAAATTAAAAAGTGGGGGCACTAACCAAGTTTGGCAGTACGCAAGTGATATCATGGTGCGTGACATCATGGCGTGTGACATCACAGTGCTGACATCACCGCAGGTGGCATTACAGGAAGTGTTATCACTATCCGTGACCTCCCAGGAAGTGACCTCCCAGGAAGTGGCATCGCAAGAAGTGACATCAGGTCTTAAGACCTTACACATATGCTTTGCAGGTCTACTTTGAGTGCATTTATAATATTTAACGAAAGGGATTTTGCACAAGGGTTGTGCCCAAAAAGTGACGCAACACCTACGCAAAATCCGGCCCTCAACTTATTTTTTTTTTTTTAATTCTTCCACCAAGAAAATGGCAAGAAGTAGAAACATGGCAATACATCTGTTCTGCTTAATTGGTTGCAAAATATCTTATGGGATTAGGGCACCTGCTGCAGAGATCTTAGTGTGCCATCTACATATCAAGGAATAATAATGGTAAGATAACTCTGGAGTATAACGTATTTGCTGGAGAGATCTGTGTTTTGTCTAGTCTCAGTTTTGAATCAAAGTAGTATAGAGTGTTAATATGTCCTAACGCAGGTGACAGATGTATATTTATGTAGGTGGGTAAGTTACCGCTTTTAACACGGAGATCCTTTTGTTACTGACCGTTCACAAATTGTAATCCTTTTTAGTATAGCACTGTGAGCTTTGAAAGATGTGTGGTTCCTGGACCCTGTAACCCTCGCTGTCTTATGTAATACATCCTACATATTGATTTACACACAAATGACTTATTGTCAATCTATAGCGCTCTGACATAAATAAAACACAATAGTGGTATTTAAATTGTTACTTGTGTATATACTGGGATAGAACAACACATCTGCCATTCTTACAGTGCATGCATATCTTTTATCTACAGGAACTAAACAAAGCCAAAGCATGCCTCTCTTTACCTTTGAGTGATAACCTGGGGGTCAAACATCACTGTGACGAGGCGGACTCTGTCTGACCCCTCCGCTCCCTTCCCTTTGGCCTGCTCCACTGGAGTCCTTTGGCGTCTGCTCAGATGGTCTAGTTTTAGAAGTTACAGCCTGCCGAGCGGGATAGTTATTACCACAGACTCTATTCTGCCTTACCAAGCCCTGCGCACAGTGCGAGAGTTTAACTGTTTTTCGGGGGAAGGGGGACAGGAGATATGCAGGCGCACGCGCCCGGACAGGAGATGTGCACGCGCACGCGCCCGGACAGGTCATGTGCACGTGCACATCACCTGTCCGGGCGCGTGCACATCTCCTGTCCCCCTTACGCCAAAAAACCGACTACAATATATGGCGCCAAGGCGAGCAGCGCATGCGCTGCGTTGCTAGGCGAAACGTAACAAGCATTTGCAATGCATCGGTCTCGCCTTTGGGACCTTATATGTATTTAGCAATGCAGCATATTAGCCTGGGTGCTGGAACATTTACTATTCTTTAATATGGAGGGAAAGTAAGCACGAAACTGCGTGACACGCCTGGTATGGGAGCATATGGAGAGAAATAAGCTCTGTGAATGTGTGTGTGTAAGTGAAAACTGAGAGAATGGAGAGACAAAGAAGGAAGGAGAAAGAAGGTTGCGCGTTTGTGTGCGAGTGAGAAAGTGTGTGACAGAGAGAAAGCAATTACGAACGAGAAATAGAGAGAGTGTGAGAGTGTGTGTGGAGAGAGAGAGAGAAGGGGGCAGAGGCTATGCAACACATAGGAAGGGACAGACAAGTCAGACAGCTACGACGGCTCTTCCTTGGCTCCGCCCACCCAAGGAGAGGTATCCCTCGGCACGGACAGACAGCTGCTGCGGATCATGAGCCCACTGCAGTCCTGCTCGGGACACCCAGGCAAGCACCGTTACAGCAATGAACAGTCTGGTTTGTCTCTTTGCCAACTACAAGCACCGATAGCCTCCGATGTAATACACACATGACCCCAACATCACGACAATGTTTGTGCATTTTATTTCACCCATCTAAGATGGTAAAAAAAAGTATGGGAAAGCAGATTATCAAGCAGGCCAGTAGCAAGCAAAGAAAGAGTAAGTGTGTCTGAAAGCAAAGAATGTGGGCGGGGGGATGAAATAGCTGCCAATGAGCAGCGACGAACGAGAACAGGCAGATGACTGGCATCATTTTATGTACACCAAAAAACGCCGAGTGCACGGGAAAAGATGACGATAAGCAACAGATGAGCGGAAGTGGGACAGCAATATGGAGTAGAAGGAGGGAGTAACGGATACTGAAGGTCAAAGACAATACAAGCTATGTTAACGCAGGCTTTTAACCCCTTCGATGCGCATGACGGAGCGGTTCCGTCATGCGCATCGGTTGCGCTGTGCGGATGACGGAACCGCTCCGTCATGGCCCCGCCCGCGCACGAACCCTTCAGCACAGCGCGGTAATCCGCGCCGCGCTGAAGGGGTTAAAAGCGATCCTTTGAAAACAAAACATCAAAACAAAAATTAAACGGTGAGATCGGCAATTGTCCAAACACTCCGCTCTGACTTGTGTTGCCTGGCTGAGCTGCTAAGGCACGGTCCGCTTTAAGGCACAGTCTGCTTTCACTTTCGTCCTTCGCGAAAGCTATCTTGTCTTAATTGGGCCATGTGTTTGAAACACATGGCCCCATAAAGATAAGAAAGCTTTTACCACAAACGTAAACCAAGCGAGCCAGTCCAACTGGGACGGCTCTAAAAGAGAAAACTGTACGTCACTGAAAGCTCTTTTCCAATGGCTGGCCACCGTTTAGCATAAACGATGACGCCAGCCAATGGAAAAGAGGGGCGGGGCTTAAACCCCGCTAGTGAAATCTACCCTAACTCATTAAATATCGCCAGCGAGACTGCGCATGTCTGCGCAGCCTACGCCAGGCAAGACCTAAAAAAGGAGCCCTTGTACCCGTCCTAATGACAATACAGACACTGCTTGGAGCTAAACATTCATGTCAATGCATAGCTGTGTTACAGAAGGTGGCTACAGAAACACAAACTGCTAAGAATGGCACCAAAATCAGCACCAACATTTACAGCTTTATGTACCCCTGGGCGCAGCATTCCGCTTTAAGAATGCACAAAGAACATTAAAAAAATCACCAGGCTTTTGCAGTTTCAATATGCACTTCCATATGGTGAACTTAGTGTACAATGCGTTACTTATATATATCAACCGGGATAAATCAAACCACAAGACGACCTCCGCCAAGAAGCTGGAACACTACGTGTTTTGCAGCTGGGTGGAGGCCTCGCAGCACTATGTGCTTTTCTGAAAACATCTTTCGCCAAACCGTCCACAGCCAGAATACACTCAGCAGCAACACAGGTAGGAGGGGCCAGAAAATATAATGAAAAAAACTACACTGGCTACCACCAGAGGTCAGAAAAATAACCTTCGAAATACCATGCAACACATCAAAAGAACGAATCCCGTGCAAGCAGTCCAGTGACGTAGCAAGAGTACCACGAGCCTCAATCCAAACAAAGATTATAGGCCGCTCTGCTGCTGATTGGGTGGTGCTGGGCTGTCCCAGAATGCGGGAACAGAGAGAGAGAGAGAGACCCACAGCACCACGTGCCCCGGTATCACTGCACCTGCCGCACCTGAACCTGACTATCTGAGAGAAAAATGGACTACAGTGGCAGGTTCACGCACAACAAGAAGCAAAAACTGCTCATCCCTGCAAACATCCAGAGCTTCGAAGCCACAAACGAGGAAAGAAGCGCTTTCAGGTCTGGAAACCCTAGCTGAGAACATGAAACCGTCCTCCCAAACCCCTCATCCTTCCAAGACTCTTGGAGGCCTGGAATGTAAGGTGTTCTAAACAGGTCTGACCCTTGCATGTGGCTAGAACAGTCAGGTTCAATGCCAATGGTTTACCTCCACACCCATCACACCTCCCCCAAGCATTCCATTCCCTTCAAATGTTACAACGCCCGTTGCTATGTACAACACCTGATGTGTACGTTTTTGGAACCTACAGTTCCTACACAAAGGCCACAACATATTCATACCAAAAATAAATAGAGAAATAAATACAGTTTAATCTCTCGTCGTGCTTAAGGTTTCCACTCATACCGAGCAAGTAAGATTTAGTCACTTGTACTACTGCATTTTCCGGTCACAAATCCTGAGATTCTGTGCATCGTAAGGTTTGTGACAGGAAAATGTGGGCTTTATATGTGCTAAACCCATTTAGTTACAGAATCACTTAATAGGGTTTAGCAAATCATAAGGAAGGGGAGTGTTTAGGGCTTCCCTTCCAAATAGCGATTCCTTTTAGTATGTATAAATATTTTGCAACCAAAATGTGCTTGCAAAACATTGCTTTACTGACGCCTCAAATGAGGTGGTAACCCGCTCGCAAACAGGAAGGGGTCCTTGTTGAATGGTCCAAAAACATTTTTGTCTGTGGGACCACTGCCCACTCTTAAAAAATAGTTAAACAAACTTTTCTCTTTTTTTTTTGTAAACGCATTCCATTTTCCTTTAAGGAAAAAAAAGAAAACCTCTGACACAGATGAAGAGACAAAGAACAGCACAAACATGAGCCAACAAAATAAGAGATTTTGTCATTTTCTGAGATGGGTCTGGTAAGAGGTGGTCTGATGAAGGTCAAAGGGATGACCTTCCGCATTATAGGCCCCAGGATTGTAAAGGACTGGCCCTCAAAGTGGAAGATCTTGGACTGGATAAGCTGTTTGCCCGTAGCTGTGGTTCAATAAGTAATCCACTAGACCACGGGTACTCCTAGTACGGTCCGCGGGCAGCCAGCGGCCCGGCAAGCCTTCCTTGGCAGCCCACGGACCTTGCAGATATCGTACCTGGGCCTTTTTATTTTTTTTAAAGAGTGTCAGCAAACACCGCCGGTTGCAGCAGCGCGGAGCTATGGGGGCCGGGCGATTCTTTTAAAGACCATTCACTTGTTAACCCTTTCGATGCGCATGACGGAGCGGTTCCGTCATGCGCATCGGTCGCGCTGTGCGGATGACAGAACGGCTCCGTCACGGCCGCGCCCGCACAACGAACCTTCAGCACGGCGCGGTAATCCGCGCCGCGCTGAAGGGGTTAATGAGGCTTTGTTGTATTTCACCTCTTCTTAGCGCCCCTGCATCTCCCCTCTGATTGAGCGGAGATGCAGGGGTGCTAAGAAGAGGTGAAAAACAACAAAGCCTCATTAACAAGTGAATGGTCTTTTAAAGACCTGTGAAGTACTCGGGTGCGGCTGTGTGTGTGCCCGGGAAGCAGTCTCAGCCCGGGGTGACACACGCGGGGTGAGGTGACAGAGGGTGACGAGGACAGCAGAGTGTGAGAGCAGCGGGTGAGGTGACGGAGGGCAGCAGGGAGTGAGAGCAGCGGGTGAGGTGACAGAGGGAGACAGACAGAGGGAGACAGATGGAGACAGACAGAGGGAGACAGATGGGGACAGAGAGAGGGAGATGGAGGGAGGGAGACAGAGGGAGGGAGACAAAGGGAGGGAGACAGAGGGAGGGGGACAGGGAGAGAGGGAGGGAGACAGAGGGAGGGAGACAGGACGAGAGGGAGACAGAGGGGGAAGGACAGAGGGAGACTGACAGAGGGAGGGAGACAGATAGAGGGAGACGGAGGGAGACACAGAGGGAGACAGAGACAGACGGAGGGAGGGAGACAGAGGGAGGGAGACAGAGACAGACGGAGGGAGGGAGGGAGACAGAGGGAGAGAGATAGAGGGAGGGAGAGAGAGGGGGGAGACAGAGAGAGGGAGGGAGACAGAGAGAGGGAGGGAGACAGAGAGAGGGAGGGAGACAAGCAGAGTGAGTGAGACAGAGGGAGACAGAGAGAGAGACGGAGGGAGAGAGAGAGTGATAGAGAGAGGGAGGGAGACAGAGAGAGAGAGGGAGGGAGAGATAGAGATAGGGAGGAGGGCGACAGACAGAAGGAGGGAGACAGATGGAGGGAGACAGACAGAGGGAGGGAGGGAGACAGAGGGAGGGAGGGAGACAGAGGGAGGGAGAGAGAGAGAGAGAGAGAGAGAGAGAGAGAGAGGGAGACAAGCAGAGTGAGTGAGACAGAGGGAGGGAGACAGAGACAGAGGGAGGGAGACAAAGGGAGAGGAAGGGAGGGAGACAGAGAGAGGGAGGGAGGGAGACAGAGAGAGAGAGGGAGGGAGGGAGACAGAGAGAGGGAGGGAGGGAGACAGAGAGAGAGAGGGAGGGAGGGAGACAGAGAGAGAGAGGGAGAGAGATAGATAGATAGAGAGAGAGAGAGAGAGAGAGAGAGAGAGAGGTGTGTATGCCGGGTCCGGTGGCTCAGTGGACGAAGACGTCCGCTGCAGGGGCCTGTGTTCAACCTCATGGGCATAGTTTCTTTTTTTGCTCTAGCCCCGCCCCCTCACCCTACTGCCCCCGCCCCCATCGGTGCGGCCCTCGGCCATAAACCACACTGTAAATGTGGCCCCCGAGAGAAAGTTTGTGAGTACCCATGCACTAGACTAATCCAGGTCCCTAGTATGTGGCGTAACGGCTCGTTACAGCGTGACATTTCAGAGTCTACGGAAGCTGCTTCTTAACAAGCAAAGGTGCAAAATCGTCCACTCCTGTAGAGCAATGTCAGATACAAAAACAGCCAAAATATGCCGAGCTCCGCTAATCCTTCTTGAAGTTTCTGTTTCTTTGCCTCCTTCACAACATTATGATTTCATTGCCCCTTGTCAGGTGTGTCTGATGGTCTCCGAGAACGCTGCATCAGGGTTTCTTGCTGTTCTTCCCCGGCACTATAAACATGCACATTTACTATGACCATTTCACAAAACCGCATGTATCAACTACATTTGAATTGCATGCCCAAGTCTAAAAATGCATGGTTGGCAAATACGACCAAAATGTACCTTAGAGCACATTATTCCCGGTATGAAATCAGTACCCGAGTCGATAATGGGATATGGTCGGGGTTACCTGGCCCCTCTCGCTATTAAAATGGAATGGGTGCCAGGAGGAAGCCCACAAGCCAGCCCGCCTGGTGCGGAGAAGAGACTGGCAAGTTCTGAACAGAAAACTTTAAGACCAGATCAATGTGTAATATTTGTATTAGCTCCCACTAGCGCTTTGGTTTCTAGGCGCTGTCCCCAGTTGACTAGAACACTACCTTGGCACAAAACGCGATAAGGGACAGGGTTATGGTGAAACCATAAAGCCCTTGGTTTGACAGTCTTGGCATTTCGCCAATCGTGTGCGACTGCACAGTCTCCACAGCCCTAGCAATGTAAAGCGCTGCGTTATTTTATGCGCTGTGTTAGCTTATTCACATGGTGTTCAATGCGTCATGTCTTGGCCATGCAAGTTAAAATCGACAAAATAAAGCAATCCACTCAGAGACACGAACTGGGGGTCACTAGGGATTGCAGGGTCTAGGCTCTCGCCGCATAATTATTTATCTTTCAGGTTAGCAGGCAATGACTGGGCCTCGCTGAAGGCATGGGGCTGCAAGTTTCATGAATAAATGGACCACCATGGTGTCACATGCCCCTGCAGCTGAATAGCCAGAAAGCCCCTTTCACGAGCTACTTCAATGAGAAAACATGACAAACAACCAGGAAACGAGTTAGCTTTCCCAACAAAAGTAAAGTCAAATAAATACATCCTTAGAACGCGTGTAACCTAGTGGTGGTTCGACTTGCTTTCTACCTACTCTGAGGCAATTCCTACCGTGCCGGACAGTACTGAAAATAAGTTAAATAAAAATAACTTCTGCCAATTCTAAGTGCCATACAAAAAAAACAGATGTTACTATAACCAAATTTGTGCTTCTCCATTTACCCACTTTGGAAGGATGAAAGGCTGAGTCTGTCACAACAAAAAGTGAACAAAATAAATGCTGCATTCTGACACCAAGTGAAAGTCAGAACATTCTAGAGATTATTCTGTTTAAATCGCATGATCTTTCTGTGTTTGTGGATGGGTGGATGTACTGGTTGTACCTGCCAGCACTGGGCCTCCTGCTGCGAAATGTATGCAACTTGCAGGACACTGGCTGAATCCCCAGCAATGGTATTCCAGCATTCTATCCCTCTGTGATCAACAGCAGCGGTATCACTCTGTCAACAATTAGGAACACTTGTCATTTATAGTAGCACAAAATAGTAACACAGACGAAACCAAGCGCCAGATGAGCACAACGTATATATTTGCAATATATTTGTATAATGAAAAACAATAAAGTTTGCTTAATTTACAGACAAAAATATTTTATATATTTTTCTTTGTAAATTTAGCAACCTGGTAAAATTTGTCGTCTTATATCTCAGTGGATGGCCTTGCTATAACTAAGTTAACCAATCCAATTAGAGGATTGAATCCTCATGTTTTCAGAGTAGAAGGAGAAGGGAAGTTTTGTGTTTCAGTATCTATACCCATCCCTTTTCCAAGTACTAGGGTACCTCCCAAACCTTTTTGAGTCTAAAGTAACTGTGACACATCAGGAAAGGCATTTTTTTTAAGGAAAATACATTATAGCATCATACCAATCTCTTAACTATTTCTGAATAACCTACGGCGACACGTTGTGTACATTTAAATGTAGTTAAGTATTTTGTATAGCACTGTTTTGTCAGTACTTTTGAGATGTCTTTTTTAAGCGCTGTAGTCTGCACCCTTAACTCCTGATGAGGTAGTTGAAAGAACAGTATTGAAGCGGGGGTACATGCCACACGGTAAGGGGTTATCTTTCCATGTTTGGTTGAGGGCATCTGATATTTTTGGTCAGTTCACTTGGTACATGCTAAGTTGAATCCTATTAATGTGATATTGTGTGGCTACCATTTGAATGTACATTTGCTTTTGTGGATGTACGTTCGTTGGTCTAAACATCCATTCTTTGCTGAGATTGTCCATTGGTTCAGATGTACAAAGTTGGTTCAAATGTACATTGGCTAGAATTAATGTAAACATGTGTATCCAGATGATAATTCGTTAGATCAATTGTACATTTATTAAGGTTCAGTTAATAAAGTGGACTCTCTACCAGCTCCTTCAAGAAGGGCCATTTCATTTTTTCAGGGTTGTCCAGGTACGATTGGCCACTCACCCACTCTGGCATGTTGCCAGTGGACTGCAGGCTAGGAGGGCTGCGTTTAGGCAGGTACGGCTGCCATGACCCAACTATCAGAGTCCCATGGCTCATCTCCTGCAGTGCGGGGGCCGCTTTGACCATGTCTGCCAGGGCTGATTTCAGTTTCCAGTCCGGCCCTAGGATAGTAACTGGACCTGCAGAGCTTGCGTGTGTAAAGGGGCCGCCCTTTATACGAGGAGGAGAAGCCACCAGAAGGTATGCCTCCACAGCAGACCTAAGAGTCCACCTGGGTATAAGAAAAAAATATTTCTAAACATACTTTGGTCCACCTGCATGGATGGCTTTGTGAATTAATCAAAAGACTGTGGAAGAGATTTGGATACAGGGAGCAAATTGCAAAATAGGATAATGCCGATTCTGTATTTCAGTTACTTGGACTTGCTAAAGCTTACTGATCAAAGATTTGGGCAAGCCAGTTAAAATGACATTTCCATTGTTTAATCCAGCCGATACAGTCATTGGAACAACATGGCCTTTGCCATCAATATGGAGAAATGGGTACATTTTCCTCAAAATTCACAGGATGAGAAAACAGGTAGAGGCAATGTACCCATGTGGGGAGTTAAGGTTAAACCTCTGTATCAGCCAGAGGTTCAGGGCCGTCATGCACTGGTTCAGGGGATGGAGTCCACCTTGTGACGAGCATCTCTGTCTTCTTTGTGATGTGTTTGTTGACATTAAGTTTGCCAGAGCTGTTAGACATGTTCAGAAGAAAGAGGAGGCCCTGGCCAAAGAATTATCTATTAGCACCAAGATGTGCGTGATGTCTGCACATGCATAGTAGACTGGCCAACCCACCCCATCGGTGTCTCCGGGGAGCACTAAATGAAATGGGGCACAAAGAAGGCCCTTGTGGGGCTTCATACTTCAGTCCAACTGATATGGCATCTATGGAGACACTCGTGAAAGAATAGGGCTAAAAAACGGTCAACAGAAAATCGCCTTTCAATCTATGAAATCCTTGCTCAGCGTCCCCCAAATGTAGTACGTGCTGCCACACATGCATCCAAGACGGCTACTCGAAATGTCTTCACTTTATTCAAAGATTGTACAAGTTTAGCAAAAAATGGATTTTGAATTTCCCTTGGAAAGGGTGACTTAATATTAACTATAGTGGCATTACTGCACTAATGTGCCACTACGATATCTAAGTCTGTAAGTATTTCAGATAAAAAATGGGCAATTCGGTATCGTGGGGCAGGTTTACTACCATTTGGCGCAAGACAACTTGCGGGCTGCATCAACTGGAGAGGGTAGGAATGTACTAGATCTACTAAGATGTGGTGCGTTCCTGCTCTCTCTGGGCGTTGGTGCACTAGTGGCTGCCAAGTGCCCACGCAGGCACCCTTGCACCATGGTGCTAGGGTGCCTGCGTTGCAGGCAGGATTGTTTTGTGCATGAAGGGACACCTTTCTGCACAAAAAGAATCCTCTGAGGCGTTTCCCTCTTTCTATGTGTGCCACAGAATACAGCAGACGTACCAAAAGTAAAAAACAAGGAGAAATGACCATATTTCTCCTCGTTACGCCCCCATGGGAAGGAGTACAGTTTTAGCACATTCCCAGGTTTACTAGTGTTAGTATATCTAGGAATGCATCAAAAGCCATGATGCACACGCCGCACCCATGGAACACCATCCCAGGGCAGAGTAACTTATGGCAGCGGCGTCTTCCGCTGCCTTGCGCTACTCTAGATTTACTTTGCCATGCAGAACCACGCACGGTGGCATTGCATGGTATAGTAAATCTCACTTAAGGGCTTGCGCTGCCTTTGCGTCACCGTGCAGGACGCACAGGCAACGCATTGGTGGGGCATGTATATGCCTAGTGTGCACTGCCACAGGTAATGACCTGAGCCCGGACAGTGTGGCCAGTACCCTGCCAGAACCCACTGAGCATGGCCTGCAGCAGTATCCCACTGGCACTGGGCATGATCTGCACCCAGGCCCAGTGGCAAATATCTCACCTCGCAGTACAGATCAGGCACTGGGCACGGAACGTGGCTAATGGTTTGTACATAAAATCCCTAAGATAGGTAATGGTCTAAACATATTAAAATTGGACAGATGTCAGGGCCTTAAACAGCAGATTTCATGACACCCTCTCTGCTCTTTTGCCTGCTCCCCTGGCATCTAGCTGCCATTCATGCATCTTCATGGCTCTCCCAGATCCAGAACTCTGAAGCCGGGCCTACCTCCGACCCTCAAGAGCACGCTGCTCCAGCCCATTCCTGAGGTTAATGTGAGATACCCTCAGTAATCTCTTCACAAAGCTCCAATCCCCGACACAACTGAAGGGTGAACTCAAGACACAGCTTCTCATGCAGGTCAAAGCCACTACCTGCATACTTCCATCCTTCCCCACAGCCTGACCGGTGAGACTCACCTGCCCCACTCACATCAGGCAGACTCTTGGATGAAGGGGAGGGACAGTGGCACCCCAATCTTAGCTTTAACCCCTTATTCTCCGGTGTCTAGGGCGGGAGACGTAGCACACAGTGCCTCCTGGTACATCAAACAGAATAGGCGCTCTATCTGAAACCAGGTCAAATAAAGAGCGGTCACCTCAGCACAGCATATAGAATCCCTTGACATGAACAGGCCAATCCAGGGAAGGTCTCACCACAGAGAAACAATGCAGATGTGAGCAAGAAGAGGCTCTCTGCTGCGGCCCTGTGAAAGTAGAAGAAACATCTGGGACACTTTACGAAAGGCGGGGAGAAGTAGTTGTCTGCCTTCTATGGGGACTGACCGGCCACTCTGATAGGTATCCTGGGAATGGGCGGCTGTATAGAGCCCAGAAGCCAAGGGCGATCTCTTGCTCTCTGTTCCTGTCCATCGAGGAAGAGGCGAAGATGTGCTATTTGAGCTGCTGTCCTACAGGTCTGGACGTCCACCTCATGCGGTCAGTCCTTTGGTGTGCCTGGGGTGGAATGAACATTCCTGATGTTGCAGTGAATGAATATCACGCCGCCCCTTCAACTAGGAAAACTGGCGCCTGACAGCTTCCTCCTGTCCGGCATACGCTGCTGCATCGAGGGCAGATCATCAGAAACTGCCCTAAGGGAACCCTCTAGCCATCTCACCGGCAGTGGATCGATGATCCCTCCTGCGCGGCGCCGTCAGATCCCTGTGACCACTGAGCTGTTGTGATCCCGATGAGCATTATTGGGAGGGCCACTATCCCGCAGAGCTGTTATGCTGCAGCAGTGCTTAATTTGAGCCGGTGCTTTCCGGTGCTCGGCACCGACACTTAATTGTCAGCACCGTGCTTGTGACAGACTGCCACAAGGTGGCGCTCTCTGGCCATATCAGAGATGGCCACAACAGCAGTTAAGTATTAATTAAATATATTTCAAAAATGACTATTACTACCACCCAAGCAATTCTTATAGCTTTGGGGGGTTTGGGGGGCCTGAAATAGTCTGAATTGGCACACTTGTAGAAGTGTGATGGATAATAGTTGAGTTACCACCATCTCTGGCAGTGCTGGCAGGGGAAATCTGTGGTGCAAGTTGCAGTAGACTCCGGACGAGAGCCCTGCAGCAGTCAAAGTGCATTGAAAGAAGCATGGGAACAGTGATGCTGCGCACAGTGGGAGTGAGCGTGGGGGCGGGGTCAAAGGTGTGGCTAAAAAAAAAAATATTCAGTATTGTATTCAGTCTTTCACCTTCAGGTAACTGTATATAAAATAATGCACACATTAAATGTAAAATACATGCAAGGTAAGTTAATCAGTGGGAAATGCGCTCTCGTGCTTCATGAAACCTCCATTAGTTAAAGCGCTGCAGAGGTCTTTGTCTGCAGCGGAGAGCCCCGGAATGCAATCCGGCTGGAGCCTTGGGGAATAGTTAGGTGCGGAACAGAGACCCCTGTGGCTAAAGAGAGAGGATAAAAAACAAATGTAAAGGAATCTTTATTGCTTATTCGCCTTCTGAACGCCATCATGTTTGTTTTGGGGGTGCTGCAGCAGCACCCCGTGTACTGCTACTTCCAGGGGATATGAACACTCGGACCGCCTTCTTTATGCCCGATAGAAATATTCTGCTCCCATGAGACGATCACTTTCAAAAAGCTCCTCGAGGCCGGCCCATCTACGTAGAAGCGCTGCCCAGCTCACGACTGAGCGCATTGTGCCCAATAGTGACGGTGCAAGTGGCTGCTGCGTCTTTGCTCAAAGTACGCGGTGTGTGGAGAAAATCTATTCAGAAAGTTTAGTTTAAGGGACAGTTTATTAATCCTAGGCAGATATCTCAAGGCAACACACAACCAAAAGAGATGCTATTTATGCAAAAAAAAGTACTGGGTAGCACACACTTAGGCCACAGGCAACCAAAACCACAATACAGCACCCTATGAGCTCCACAGAAGTGCTGGATACAAGGTGACACATGCTCCTGCCACGCGCAAGCACAGCATGAGAATCCACCCTATCACCATCACTGAAGCTCCGGGCCCTGAGGTAAGACACTAAAACCAGGATAAACCATCCCATTACCTCAAAAGAAGCTTCTGGCACCAAAGGAGAGATAAACTCATGTACACACAACCAAAGCCAGGATAAACCATCCCATTACCTCAAAAGAAGCTTCCGGCACCAAAGGAGAGATAAACTCATGTACACACAACCAAAGCCAGGATAAACCATCCCATTACCTCAAAAGAAGCTTCCGGCACCAAAGGAGAGATAAACTCATGTACACACAACCAAAGCCAGGATAAAACACCCCATTACCTCAAAAGAAGCTTCCGGCACCAAACGAGAGAAACTCATGTGCACACAACCAAAGCCAGGATAAACCATCCCATTACCTCAAAAGAAGATTCCGGCACCAAACGAGAGAAACTCATGTGCACACAACCAAAGCCAGGATAAACCATCCCTTTACCTCAAAAGAAGATTCCGGCACCAAACGAGAGAAACTCATGTGCACACAACCAAAGCCAGGATAAACCATCCCATTACCTCAAAAGAAGCTTCCAGCACCAAAGGAGAGATAAACTCATGTACACACAACCAAAGCCAGGATAAACCATCCCATTACCTCAAAAGAAGCTTCCGGCACCAAAACAGAGAAACTCATGTGCACACAACCAAAGCCAGGATAAACCATCCCATTACCTCAAAAGAAGCTTCCAGCACCAAAGGAGAGATAAACTCATGTACACACAACCAAAGCCAGGATAAACCATCCCATTACCTCAAAAGAAGATTCCGGCACCAAACGAGAGAAACTCATGTGCACACAACCAAAGACACGATAAACCATCCCATTACCTCAAAAGAAGCTTCCGGCACCAAAGGAGAGATAAACTCATGTGCACAAAACCAAAGCCAGGATAAACCATCCCATTACCTCAAAAGAAGCTTCCGGCACCAAAGGAGAGATAAACTCATGCCCACACAACCAAAGCCAGGATAAACCATCCCATTACCTCAAAAGAAGCTTCCGGCACCAAAGGAGAGATAAACTCATGTACACACAACCAAAGCCAGGATAAACCATCCCATTACCTCAAAAGAAGCTTCCGGCACCAAAGGAGAGATAAACTCATGCCCACACAACCAAAGCCAGGATTAAACACCCCATCACCTATCGCAGAATGTATGGGTACCAAGGCGGGACAAGTCACGGACACAAACAAAACCAGAGCAAACCATCCCCCCTAACCTCTGCGGAGGCGAGAGACGCCCACTCCACAAACAGATAAAACCAGGTTGGGGGTCTCTGCACAAACTCTACTGAAGTCACCTCTACTCCTTTCCACCCCCATGTTCATGTGACCTACCCACCTGATGGGTCTGTCACCCCTAGTCTGCCTGGTGAGTGAGCCATGTTTACAACACTGGACAATCGGTGGGTTCCTGGCCAAGTACAATGGATGCGGCTAAAACTGCAAGAGGTGCCGGGATAAAGCAAGAAAAGGCTGAGGCAGGAGGACCTAAGCGGCATGAACAGGGATCACCTCAAGACGAGCCACCGCGTCCTCTTCTGGATCTTCATGGTGCTCCACAGCCTCCCGGCGGCTCTCGACCTGGATCCAAGTTCCCACCGAGAAGAAGACGGCAGCTGACCTTCCAAAGGTCTGGACCACGCCTCGAAGCTCAACAGACCCTCATGGACACGAGATCAGGCCACATTCCCGGGCAGGCTCATCGTCCAGGTCTTCCACGGTACATTCACCGGTCTGTACTCTTCCAAGCCGCGGTGAGCAACCACAAACCACCCTGTAAGGCGTAAACACCTCCATGAAGCAAACCCTGACAAACTCATCGCTCCGGTTCTACAGCCACAGACTTGTCTGGCACTTTTCCCACTATCCCTTTTTTAATTTTTTTAACTGTGCAAGTCGCACCTTGTGCCAGACTGGATTAGTGATAATTGCAACCGAGAAATCCTGTGTTGCAACTCTGGAATCCTCGCGTTATCCCAGGATTGAGACATCCAGGTCTCACTTTGAGAGCGCGCCTGTCTCCTTAGAAGGGCTACCTAAACTTGCCTGTCTCCTTTGAAGGGCGCCCTAAACCTGTACGATGATTGGTGGGTTTCTTCGAAAGGAATTGTAGGATTCCAGTGTCCTTTGAGTTTTATAATAAGATTCTATTGTGTAATAGCGTTAAGTTAGAATATCGTTAATAACCCCGTGTTATCTGCACTGCGTGTTTCCTCTCACTGTTTTTTATTTCTTATAATGTTTGTACCACAAGTTAGGCTTTTCACTGTCTTAAAATTACAATTTTCCGTGCATTTGTTCTTATTTGTTTACTTAGATTTCGTAAATGTACTGGTCATGTTTGTTATTGGAAAATGTAAACCTATTACTGAAAGCGAGGAGAGCCCGGAACGCCCACGTGTGAATTTCTGGGAGCCTGCCAGGTGACCTGAACTGGCATGGGGTGGGAGCCAGGAGAGACAAACAAGAAAAGCAATCAAGCATCCATATTTTCAAGTCATAAAAAAGCCTCTAGTCCCTATTCTATATATGGCGAGTTGGACCATATGCTAAAGTGCATACATAAGAACTATAAGCAGCAGAGGCGTTCAGGACTCATTGACTGAAACAAGGTGATGACGCGTAATTGCGGCCAACACCTCTCTATTTCGGGTACAGAGCACACATGTGTTTCTGCGCGTCTACAAAATGAACCTCGCTCACTCCAAGCACAACACGTTCTGGCCCAGTCGATGGGAGACAACACGGTCACAGTGGGAGAAGTGGAGGCTCAACGACCTCTCAATGACCTTTCACGGCACACAAACCCAGTAGTGCATAAAGTAGGGTTTGCTTGTTAAAGGCGGTAGCCAAAACCCTTCTAAAGTTGCCATTATCTCTTCTTTTGGTGTGGTGGCTCAGGTAAAGATGCAGAAGCTCTTTTACAGTTAGGGGGGTGAAACAGCAACGACCGGCATGGCGGAGGCAGCAGCCACCGGCATGGCGGAGGCAGCAGCCACCGGCATGGCGGAGGCAGCAGCCACCGGCATGGCGGAGGCAGCAGCCACCGGCATGGCGGAGGCAGCAGCGACTGGCATGGCGGAGGCAGCAGCGACTGGCATGGCGGAGGCAGCAGCGACCGGCATGGCGGAGGCAGCAACGACCGAACGACAGGCATGGTGGAGGCAGCAACGACCTGCATGGCGGAGGCAGCAATGGCTGGCATGGTGGAGGCAGCAACGACCGAACGACCGGCATGGCGGAGGCAGCAACGACCTGCATGGAGGAGGCAGCAACGACCTCCATGGCGGAGGCAGCAACAACCGAACGACCGGCATGGCGGAGGCAGTAACAACTGGCCTGGTGGAGGCAGCAAAGACCTGCCTGGCGGAGGGTGCAATGACCGGCATGGCATAGGCAGCAACGACCGGCATGGCGGAGGCAGCAACGACCGGCATGGCGGAGGCAGCAACGACCGGCATGGCGGAGGCAGCAACGACCGGCATGGCGGAGGCAGCAACGACCGGCATGGCGGAGGCAGCAACGACCGGCATGGCGGAGGTAGCAACGACCGGCATGGCGTAGGTAGCAACGACTGGCATGGCGGAGGCAGACCCTCCACAACATCCGCTGCACATGCACTGCTTATTTCAGGGTGTCCACCACATGATTAGTCACGTGCCCCTGAACCCACTCTCAGATGCATGGTAGGACACATTTCAGGATCAGATCTGCTGCACCGCACCGGCATGGTGGACCTGCCGCCATTTTGGAATTCTTGAAACTAGATCTCTAAAGCATAAGTCCATTGCAGGAACCACAGAATCAATGCCCTCAAACTCAGAGCCGTTTCTCAGTGTGTAGGGGACATTTCAAAACGTTATCTTTCTCAGACTGCCACAGTTTACATAAGGGTACCAGACAAAGCACGCCGGCGGGAAGTCAATGGAGAGACTGTACTGGGTGACCCTACAACGTCATTTCCATTTCTGTCTCTAAGACTGAAAGTGTTTCTAATTACAAGGTACCACCTAAGTATCAGGGTTGAAAGTGAGAATAAACAGGATAAACCCAAATATAACTGATTTATTGGGTTGGGAGCACAATGTGCGTTTGTCTAAGACGGGCTCTGGATTTCACATCCATCAAAAAGAATATTTCAGTCCAAGGAAAGAGAGCAAAGTTCAGAAACATTTGTCTAGTACTAGGTCCCCTATTAGCTCAGTTGAATAGTGTCTGCCAGTGGAAGAGTGCTAAGCAAACAAATGATGGACAGAATGCTGAATAAATCATATATTCACCCCCAGTCAAGAGACTTGGGTTAAATCCATCGTTCTTTTGCTCACCATGCCGACCCAGCCATGTGCAAATCAGTCTTGACCCTGTGCCTCATGGGAACAGTCCAGACCGAACTTCCAAGCCAGCTCCTCTCTGGACCGTAAACAAGCATCCTGGGACCGGTTTCTGGGTATGTCACCCTTAATCAGCCAGGCTAGCTTGAATCCAGTGGCACAGTGAGCAAGGGACCCACATCTGGGCATACCCATCCCACTTAGGGTGAAAAGTGCTACGCAAACAAATGATGGACAGAATGCTGAATAAATCATACATTCATCCCCAGTCAAGAGATCTGGGTTAAATTCATTGTTCTTTTGCTCACCATGCCACCCCAGTTTAGACTCAAGCCATATGCAAATCAGTCTTGACCCTGTGCCTCATGGGAACAGGCCAGACCGAACTGCCAAGCCAGGTCCTCCCTGGACCAGAAAAAAGCATTCTGGGACCGGTTTCTGGGTATTATCCTTTATCAGCCAGGCTAGCTTGAATCCAGTGGCACAGTGAGCAAGGGACCCACATCTGGGCATACCCATCCCACTTAGGGTGAAAAGTGCTACGCAAACAAATGATGGACAGAATGCTGAATAAATCATACATTCATCCCCAGTCAAGAGATCTGGGTTAAATTCATTGTTCTTTTGCTCACCATGCCACCCCAGTTTAGACTCAAGCCATATGCAAATCAGTCTTGACCCTGTGCCTCATGGGAACAGGCCAGACCGAACTGCCAAGCCAGGTCCTCCCTGGACCAGAAAAAAGCATTCTGGGACCGGTTTCTGGGTATTATCCTTTATCAGCCAGGCTAGTTTGAATCCAGTGGCACAGTGAGCAAGGGACCCACGTCTGGGCATACCCATCCCACTTAGGGTGAAAAGTGCTACGCAAACAAATGATGGGCAGAATGCTGAAGTGGAAGAGGGCACACTACACAGTGTGTATTTACCTATCCTTTCCCATGGTCAGACACTGTCCAGACTAGGGGTCCTTTAAATATATGCAGGGAAGGGTTGATTATGGTAGGCATGTGTGATGGGAGTCTCCCATGAAGCCACCACCAAGTCTGCATTGAATTGTGTGCTAGGCTGTGAGAGCCAGGTGTCCTGGATAAGGAGACCGCCATTCTGTCAGAAACGCATAGTCATAGAAAGAGGACTCTGGGACTGGACCACATGGGATTTCCAGGTTACACTGCCCAGTGAGGTGGTGGGCCTTCATAATCCTATCCTGAATTATTGAAGAATCCGGCTACTGATGGCAATGATGCAACGCTGCCACCAAGGGGCATAATTAATACAAGACCCTGGGTGAAGCTACGTAGCGCACAAAGGAGGGCGCTTAGCCAGATGGCTTCGGTGTGCCCGACCAGGTGATGCAGGTATTGGCCCAGGGCCAGCAGAGATCTGCAGAGGGTCAGAGTCCTGTCTCAGATAAGAAGACAGAGAACAGAGCTGCAGGGACTGGTGCACGTCACCAGACAGGTCACTTTGAGGTTCACTCAGTTTCTCTGAGCTCTTCCAGCCCTAGTGAGGTCTTGATGAATTAGTCGTCTATGAAGTCATCTGTCATCCACAGTTAGTGTGTTTTGCAGCATTGGGCAGACACTGTCCAACCGCTTGCCAATTCTATCCTAACACTTACCATGTGTGCCTTTCAACGCTTACTTTGCAGGGTTCAGAGCAGGAATGAACTGCTGACTTTGGCTTAAAACAATCTTTCACTGCCTCTCAACTACTTCAGCCATGTTGGTGGTGGTGGGGGGTGGAATGTGGGGAGGGGGGAGCTGCTCCCAAATTCAATGCCGACATCCCAGCAGAGAGTCCCTTCTCAAACTGAACAAGCATTGGTAATGCATCGGTGTCGCCTATGTAATGAATAACGCTGTTTTCATCAATCATTGTCCGGGAGAAGGAAAGAGTTCCCTGACAGATAGCACGGGAGCAGAGAGGGTGTGGTGCAGTTGCCAGAGCTGCTTACTCGAGAGCTGGGGACCCCAGAGTCTCGGCGGTGCCGTGCTACATCTTGTGATTCTATGCAAATCCCTTAATCTGCCAGGGTGATAAATTGTTATATAAATTTGCTGCAATAGTAAAAGGCCAAACTTTATGAAAATATAGTTCCACCAAAGCAGATGTCAACAGTATTTCGGCGGCGAGAAACTGACAAGAGAAGCAAACGAGGAACAACCATTGGTAAATGCAGTAAAATATGCTACAGCCACTAGAAATGGAGGAAAGGTAAGTGGCACACAGAGGTACCAATGAGAAGCCAGGAAAGAAGAGGCGGGATGTAAGTCCCTTTTAAGTTTTTATTAAAAACAATAACTTTCTCAAGCACTGTGCAAGCGCTGAGCAGGCGAAACCTAAAAACTGCTGACAATCACATAATATCCTACAGTACACACCTGCACAGAGCATTATCAATACACCCAACGCAACACAGAAATATTGCAGTTAAAAATAACAACACTTTTCACAAGACACACCACACACTATCCAACATCACAAGGCATGAACACGTAAATATGAATATGCATCACACATAGCCCAAGTATTCACTGATTTGCTATTTTGCCACACAGTACGCAATGCTTCCACCAGCTCCATAACACGTCCACATCTACACAGCAATGTGCATAGATACCCACTGAAGAGATATGTGAGTGACCTGGCACACCCTTCTGGGCTCACCACACAACTTATAAGGCTGGGACACTCACCTAACAAAGGCGCATTCAAAACACATTCTGTTTCTGCCTGGTTCTATTTAGAGCTGGACCAGGCCTAGCAGGAGTTACACTCAGCTTCATGACCACAGTGGCAATATCACCATGGTATACATACTGCTTAAAGTCAATACATTTGTTTTCAATATTTTTACAAAATGTCTGCCGTAAACAATTTCACACACTTTAAACCATGTCACATTTATGTTAAATGTAATTTGTTCAATAATGCACTGCATGCATCCTCAACATGTGCCTAACAGGCCATTATATGGGACAGATGCCTGCACAAGTGTACTCTTTGGTTTCCAGAGATTCAGCCTCATGCCTGCTCCATCAAGACTTCACAACTCATCCTGCCCATTGCCCCAGGAGCATCTTTAAGGTAAGACCCCTAGTGTGGACCCCTGTCTGCCTTTTCAATCTTCCTACCCTGCACCCTACGTCTGCAGGTTCCAGTTCTCCCTCTCTGCCTGGTACTAGTGACTCAGAAGTGACTGCCTAAAATCCTAGAGCCCGTGACCCAGCGTCCATGAGCCCTAGTTAAGGCCAGACCCAGGTTTCATCAAACCAGAGACACGATGCCTACCAACACCGCAGGCCTGCCCTGAGATAAGCCAAGAATCGATGGGAATCACGTGATCTCAGAGCCCTTAGCAGTCATGGAATTGCTCATTTTTAATGATGGGTATCGACAGCTGGGACCTGTAATCTAGAACCATTATTGAGCCATACAAAATACATTAACTATTGTAGAGTACAGTAACCCAAAGAAAACCCTACTTTAGCAGAATGAAACTGGAACACACCTGGAGAATGAAACAAATATACATGGCAGGAGAGTGAAACAAAAAGCATATCAGTGTCTCCAAAAACCCGTACCCAGTATGCAGTGTGAAACCAAAAAACAGCAAGCATTCCAGCTGAGAAACCTTCCTAGAAAAGTAAACTAAACTATATATGCAGAACAACTGCTAAACTCAGTCAGTCCCTCAAACTACTTCACAACTCGACACCACAGATAAAAAAACACCCAGCTGTCTGTCTAACAGCGAAAGCGTAACGATTAATGCATTGCAGCCTAAACTTACACCTGCAAAATATAAAAACAAAATCATGCTTACACACCTGTAACCCTAGCCATTAACTTTACAGAAAAGTCCCCCAAAAGAAAAATCACAAACTATTCTACAGTAAAGTAAACCTGCCCCTCCAACCGACCAACCCCAGGAGCCTGGCCATAAATGAAATGTTCAAAAGGTTCAGCTTGTGCAAGGACCCCAGGTACCCTCTTCTCCAGCTCTGACCCTTGCAAACATCCTTCCGAGTAGGCGGGTACTGTTCTTGGGCGCCGACCCTTGCCGGCATCCTTAAAAGTAATGGGGCACAGCTCTCCGATGCCGACCCTAGCAGGCATCCTTCCGCGCAGTGGGGCACCGTGCTCCAGTGCCGACCCTTGCAGACATCCTTCCTAGAAGTGGGGCACTGTTCTCCAGGGCTGACCATCACAGGTATCCTTCCGCGCAGTGGGGCACCATGCTCCAGTGCCGACCCTTGCAGGCATCCTTCCGCGCAGTGGGGCACCGTGCTCCAGTGCCGACCCTTGCAGGCATCCTTCCGCGCAGTGGGGCACCATGCTCCAGTGCCGACCCTTGCAGGCATCCTTCCGCGCAGTGGGGCACCATGCTCCAGTGCCGACCCTTGCAGGCATCCTTCCGCGCAGTGGGGCACCATGCTCCAGTGCCGACCCTTGCAGGCATCCTTCCGCGCAGTGGGGCACCGTGCTTCAGTGCCGACCCTTGCAGGTATCCTTCCTAGAAGTGGGGCACTGTTCTCCAGGGCTGACCATCACAGGTATCCTTCCGCGCAGTGGGGCACCCTGCTCCAGTGCCGACCCTTCCATGCATCCATCCGCACAGTGGGGCACCGTGCTTCAGTGCCGACCCTTGCAGGTATCCTTCCTAGAAGTGGGGCACCGTTCTCCAGGGCCGACCCTTGCAGGCATCCTTCCTAGAAGTGGGGCACCGTTCTCCAGGGCAGACCATCGCAGGCATCCTTCCGCGCAGTGGGGCACCGTGCTCCAGTGCCGACCCTTCCATGCATCCATCCGCACATTGGGGCACCATGCTCCAGTGCCGAACCTTGCAGACATCCTTCCGCGCAGTGGGGCACCGTTCTCCAGGGCAGACCATCGCAGGCATCCTTCCGCGCAGTGGGGCACCGTGCTCCAGTGCCGACCCTTCCATGCATCCATCCGCACAGTGGGGCACCGTGCTCCAGTGCCAAACCTTGCAGACATCCTTCCGCGCAGTGGGGCACCGTGCTCCAGTGCCGACCCTTGCAGACATACTTCCGCGCAGTGGGGCACCGTGCTACAGTGCCGACCCTTGCAGACATCCTTACGCGCAGTGGGGCACCGTGCTCCAGTGCCGACCCTTGCAGGCATCCTTCCTAGAAGTGGGGCACCGTTCTCCAGGGCAGACCATCGCAGGCATCCTTCCGCGCAGTGGGGCACCGTGCTCCAGTGCCGACCCTTCCATGCATCCATCCGCACAGTGGGGCACCATGCTCCAGTGCCGAACCTTGCAGACATCCTTCCGCGCAGTGGGGCACCGTTCTCCAGGGCAGACCATCGCAGGCATCCTTCCGCGCAGTGGGGCACCGTGCTCCAGTGCCGACCCTTCCATGCATCCATCCGCACAGTGGGGCACCGTGCTCCAGTGCCAAACCTTGCAGACATCCTTCCGCGCAGTGGGGCACCGTGCTCCAGTGCCGACCCTTGCAGACATACTTCCGCGCAGTGGGGCACCGTGCTACAGTGCCGACCCTTGCAGACATCCTTACGCGCAGTGGGGCACCGTGCTCCAGTGCCGACCCTTGCAGGCATCCTTCCTAGAAGTGGGGCACCGTTCTCCAGGGCAGACCATCGCAGGCATCCTTCCGCGCAGTGGGGCACCGTGCTCCAGTGCCGACCCTTCCATGCATCCATCCGCACAGTGGGGCACCATGCTCCAGTGCCGAACCTTGCAGACATCCTTCCGCGCAGTGGGGCACCGTTCTCCAGGGCAGACCATCGCAGGCATCCTTCCGCGCAGTGGGGCACCGTGCTCCAGTGCCGACCCTTCCATGCATCCATCCGCACAGTGGGGCACCGTGCTCCAGTGCTGAACCTTGCAGACATCCTTCCGCGCAGTGGGGCACCGTGCTCCAGTGCCGACCCTTGCAGACATACTTCCGCGCAGTGGGGCACCGTGCTCCAGTGCCGACCCTTGCAGACATCCTTACGCGCAGTGGGGCACCGTGCTCCAGTGCCGACCCTTGCAGGCAGCCTTCCTAGAAGTGGGGCACTGTTCTCCAGGGCTGACCATCGCAGGTATCCTTCCGCGCAGTGGGGTACCATGCTCCAGTGCCGACCCTTGCAGGCATCCTTCTGCGCAGTGGGGCACCGTGCTCCAGTGCCGAACCTTGCAGGCATCCTTCCGTGCAGCGGGGCGCTGTTCTCCAACGCCAGCCCTTGCAGGCATCATTCCGCGCAGTGGGGCACCGTGCTCCAGTGCCGAACCTTGCAGGCATCCTTCCGTGCAGCGGGGCGCTGTTCTCCGACGCCAGCCCTTGCAGGCATCCTTCCGCGCAGTGGGGCACCGTGCTCCAGTGCCGACCCTTGCAGGCATCCTTCCGTGCAGTGGGGCACCGTGCTCCAGTGCCGACCCTTGCAGGCATCCTTCCAACCCTTGCAGGCATCCTTCCTAGAAGTGGGGCACTGTTCTCCAGGGCTGACCATTGCAGGCATCCTTCCGTGCAGCGGGGCGCTGTTCTCCGACGCCAGCCCTTGCAGACATCCTTCCGCGCAGTGGGGCACCGTGCTCCAGTGCCGACCCTTGCAGGCATCCTTCCTATAAGTGGGGCACTGTTCTCCAGGGCTGACCATCGCAGGCATCCTGCCGCGCAGCGGGGCGCTGTTCTCCCACGCCAGCCCTTGCAGACATCCTTCCGCGCAGTGGGGCACCGTGCTCCAGTGCCGACCCTTTTAGGCATCCTTCCTATAAGTGGGGCACTGTTCTCCAAGGCTGACCATCGCATGCATCCTTCCGCGCAGCGGGGCGCTGTTCTCCCACGCCAGCCCTTGCAGGCATCCTTCCGAGCAGTGGGGCGCAGGTCTCCAGCGCCGACCCTTGCAGGCATCCTTCCAACCCTTGCAGGTATCCTTCCGAGCAGTGGGGCGCTGGTCTCCAGGGCAGACCATCGCAGGCATCCTTCCGTGCAGCGGGGCGCTGTTCTCCGACGCCAGCCCTTGCAGGTATCCTTCCGAGCAGTGGGGCGCTGGTCTCCAGGGCAGACCATCGCAGGCATCCTTCCGTGCAGCGGGGCGCTGTTCTCCGACGCTAGCCCTTGCAGGCATGCTTCCGAGCAGTGGGGCGCTGGTCTCCAGCACCGACCCTTGCAGACATCCTTCCAACCCTTGCAGGCATCCTTCCTAGAAGTGGGGCACTGTTCTCCAGGGCTGACCATCGCAGGCATCCTTCCGAGCAGTGGGGCGCTGGTCTCCAGGGCCGACCATCGCAGGCATCCTTCCGTGCAGCGGGGCGCTGTTCTCCGACGCTAGCCCTTGCAGGCATCCTTCCGAGCAGTGGGGCGCTGGTCTCCAGCACCGACCCTTGCAGACATCCTTCCAACCCTTGCAGGCATCCTTCCTAGAAGTGGGGCACTGTTCTCCAGGGCTGACCATCGCAGGCATCCTTCCGAGCAGCGGGGCGCTGTTCTCCGACGCCAGCCCTTGCAGGCATCCTTCCTAGAAGTGGGGCACTGTTCTCCAGGGCTGACCATCGTAGGCATCTTCCAGTGTAGTGGGGCGCTGGTCTCCAGCGCTCACTCTTGCAGGCATCCCTCCTAGTAGTGTGACAATGTTCATGAACAATGTCTCTCTATGATCGTTTGAAGTCCCCACCTCCCTGAGACACTCACTGGTTTTTCCCCTCCTCCAAAAATAATCACTTGGCTCAGCAGAAGCCAGCTACTCTCGCCCCATTTCACAATTTATATAAACTCCAAAGATCTTTATAAATAAAGTGAAAGTCTGTTTCCTGACCCAAACTGAGCCCAGGCCATAGTGGAGATGAGCCAGTAAAGCTTATGCAGAGGACACAGTAAATAAAACAAACAGTGCAGGTGAGCTGCTAGAGACAGAAGACCACAGCTCCCACAGCACCATCAGGCTACAAGATATCTCGGCTGCCTTCCGCACACTGGACCACAACACGGTCCACCCGCCTGCAGCCTGTGGGCCAAGTCTGAGACCACTCACTCAAGTGGCTTCTTTTTTTATATGAATTGTTATTAATGTTTCAAACAAAATGACACCGCGTTGATCAACACATCCATTTGACTTCCAACCCTTCTCTCATCTTTTGAAAACCAGGTAGAAGGCCTACTCACTCCAGCTTCTGCCATCGTCCTCTGTGCCACCAGGATTACATTTACAACGAGCGAATCATATGGGTCTCCTTGGTGGGGAGGTCCTTGTAGTGTAGCAGGGCCCCATCAGGCTGGAGCAGGACCCCACGGGGTCTGGTCTGTCGCCCTTTCACCTCAGTGTGAGTCGGATTGAGGGTCCGACAGGCCCATGAGCCCGTTCCGTGCAGTTTGCGGTGAGTGAAGGGCCGCGTCTGTGTGTCTAGTGACGGTGACTGGTCCTCCCATGGTTTCCAAATTGTTTCCACTTCACTGGTTTCAACAGGCCCTGTCCAAGTGCACGCGCAGTGTAGGACATGGAAGCGTGCCTCCCCGTGGTGGAAGTCTGTCACATGGATATTCACACTTGGCTCTCAACCCTCGGCACCTCCTTTCAACATCTAGACTTAAATAGCATTGGCCCCCCCTCCACGCCCATCCTCTGCGCTTCAACTCTCTGCAGACATGACAGCTGTCAAAGTACCTACTGGTCAGAGGTCAGCAAGACGGTCACCTCCTTCCAAGGACTTGGAGGCAATCCAGTCTGGGAGGAAGCAACAGTGTCAACTACAAGCGTTCAACATGGAGACACTAACCCTGGCCCGTCAGCTGGACATTCAATCTATTCCCTCCCTCCACGGTGACCCTGGAAATCAAAGAACGTGGAAGTGTTGTGCGACGCGCTCCTCAGTTGGAACCCAGGGTAGGGAGGTCATTTCTGAATGATGGTCAGTCCTCTTTGTCTCGGCCCCAGTGACCTCACCTCATGACCACTCTCAGCTGACCTGACAGCTTCCCAACTCAAAGAGATACCAGAATGATGCCAGACAACTTACCTTGGGTCTACACAAACGGCAGCCAATATGGCCTCACGTCAGAAGTTTAAAGTTAATGAAGATTTAGTTCGTATTTATTAACACCTAATTAACTGGATTGCCATTCCGTGGACCGTGAAGGATGAAAGGCTGAGTGGGCCCTCCTGGGATCTGCAGGTCACACACAGAAGTCAGCAGTGACTTAGGTTTATTAGCCGACTCTATCTCACTAAGAAGGTAATGCTGTAATAGTCCAAGCCTGCGTTTTCTTTTACAAATCACGGTTTTAATTTGTATAATGCAATTTGGCTACGGACCAGGGTTAATACTCCCAGAATACACTACACTGTGAAACTAAAGTCCAGGAGTGGAGCGCTGCGTCTTTCTGACATGGAGTCCGCTGCTAACGTTGCATCTATATTTCTACAAAGCATGTCGCTGGTCATACGCAGTATTAAACGGCCATAAAAGAAATATTAGAACATTTATCTCAAAGTCACGTGTATGATGGGCCTTGATCTCACATCCTGTGCTAATTAATCCCCCTCGCCCCGCTGACGTTTTCTGAGGTTCTACCACCCCCTCCGCCTCCGAAAGAGAATGAAGAAACAGAATATACACTTAGTGACACACTTCCAGCATCGCCAAGTCTTCCACGTCTATGCATGCTCAGCTGTTCCAATCTAGTTTTTTAACTTTGCATTCTGGGACTTGTAGTCTTATTCAGCCGCGTATAAAACCTGGACTACAAGTAACAGGATGCAAAGAAAATCCTGGACTGGAGCAGGAAGTCAGGCACGGCTCCTAGAGACTTGGCAGCTATGTCAGTTCTTCACCGCAGCACCCGAGATGCGCATGGCTGTCACTCCCTCAAGGCAGCACCTCTCAGACAAGGAGCACGGGTCACTTGGTAAGTCATCCAACGAGTTCTCAGCCTAACAAAGACTTCACCGTACAAAGGACACCGTTCCAACCCACCCCGCAGCACCGGATGCACGGGAAAGAGACCACCACCGTCTCAGGCACACAACACCAGCACCTCTCACCCGAACCCCAAGGACCCCTTTCACCCTTACTGTTCTCAGGAGGCGGCTGCGGGAAGGTGAGACCTCTGCGGGTGAGTGTGGAAGAGTGAAAGAGGGGCTCTCTTCAAGGGAGGGGGCACCAGGGCTCGCCGAGGGAAGTAAACAGAGGCACTCGGCAGAGGCGACATCACAGCCCGGCCTGGAACTGGGTTGTCGCCCAGCAACAAGTGAAAAGCGGGGTGCCGTCAGGAATGTGTCAACCCCCTCCCCTCCAAGTGCTGCACCAGAGCATCGCATCACAAACAACAGAAACACGCCTGCCCCCTCGTTCGATTCACCATTAACGTCCCTGTAACCTCAGCCCAAACACACACAGGAGGCTGTTGTCACGTGCCATGTCTATTATCCACCACCACAAAGCATGCTGGATACTGTAGTCTCACGCATGTGATGAGGAATATAGAACTACAAATCCCGGCATGTTTACTGCCGTTGACTGAACGCGAGGGCCAGCTAAAAGTCAGGAGACCTCAGCCCCCCAGGGGACAGTAAACCGCTTTACCATGTGCTGCTGCATATGATGCCCCCGAAGAGTAGGCGAGACCCCGAGCAGACGACTACTGCCAAACACAACAAGGTAGGTTGGGTACAGCTGGCGACCGCATGGGATTCAAGCGCATGGCTTTCTGTGGGCTGTGAGGGGTGATTTGACCCCAGTTAGGTGTTTTGCATGGCCCTCGGCCAGTGGATTCACTGCCCGGGTTCATTCACAGCCAAAAGTTGGACCCGTTGTTCTGGCTATTGAAAGGAATACTATTCTTGCCGTGGTTTCATGTGCCCCCGGCCCCCCGAGGTCGTATTCATGATCAGATTTGTTCTCTCTGTTTTTTAGTCAATGCACATGGCAACAGGGTAGGCGCCGAGATATCGCTTCTCGACAAAATGTGTTCAACGTGTAACTTGCATCTTAACTTGTCTGTTTTTGTTGAAACTTTACTTTTGCACAGTTCTCAGGGATACTCACCAACGCTTGCTTTTGGTCTGTTTTGCTCAACCTTTCATAGCAGCAACATGGGTTGTAAGCACATTTTAATAATATAGCACTACATCAACCTTATTACTTTTTATGAAATTACATGTTGAATGAAGTCTGCTGAATGTGCAGAGTGTTATTTAATACAAATGTCCATCATTTAGAGACGTGATATCTTTTGTGTATCACTGTGTCAAAATACCCAGAAAATACTACTACACTTTACATACATTGCATTATTTGCATAGCATGCTGCAAGATGTGTCTTGCCTTTGCACTCAAGTCAACATCGCCTCTTCGTACCATCCACCATTGCGATTACTTCCAATAGACCTGCAACAAAAAGTTTACTTAATTGGTTTAGGGTTTTTAGTGCGGATTTGTAACAAGGAGACACCTTGCTGCATGAGTTATGGGGTTGCCCTCTATTCAGATTAGGAATATTCTTGTGAAAGTAATATTTTAGAGCAGTGCTCTTAACCTTTTTGATTTTTTTCGTATACATGCAATCTAGGACACCGTGTACTTCTGATAAGTGGTACTGTGTCTTTGTAATATTTCAGCTCTGCTCAAAATCCAGGCGTGCCTCTTCCCTAAACAAACCAGCATTGAAAATGCAATAGGTCTCGCCTTTCATTAAATTCAAGCCATTTGCTTTGCTAATGGTATTCTATAGCAAAGCAAAGGGCTTTAACTTAATGAAAGGCGAGACCTGTTGCATTTTTAATGCTTGTTTCTTTGTTATGGTGGGTGGGGGTGAGACAACACGGACCAGGCAAGAAGAGCAGGATGGGGCAATCAACAACACAGAGGGCGGGAGTGGGCAAGCATCAAGACAGCCAGCGGGTTGAGGAGTCAAGAAATAATACAGACAGTGGGAGGGGGCAGACAACAACACAAAGGGGGTAAACACAGGGAGGGGGACAAGCAACAACATGGACAGCAGGAGAGGGCACACAACAACACGGACAGCAGGAGGGGGCAAACTAAACAAAAACACAGACCGTGCGTGAGGGCAAGCAGCGCGGGTAGCAGGGTGGGGTCAGCAACAACGGACAGCTAGAGGAGAGCAGGTGGGGGTCAGCAACAGCGCAGGGTGGCAATCAACCACACTGACATTGGAAAGTGGTAAGCAATAACGCGTCACCAGAAGAAGACCACATGAGCGCTTGAGAGGGACAGAAGCATACAAGTGAGCAAGAGCGACGCAGAGCGCGGGGTGGCACATAAGTGAAACCGCTTACAAACATATGCGCTCTCACAGAGTGCTTCACCAAAAAGAAAAAAATAGCCCCCAAGACGCGAGCAGTGGAACAACACAATTACTTGGGACATGTTCCAGGGAGGGTCAGGGTCAACTAGAGGAAGAGGGCGTGAAGCCTGCATGTATTAACAAAGTCTAGCCTGCATGCATTAACAAATCAGAAGCAGGTAAATTAGAGTGACGATGAATACACCCAATGGTTAAACAGTGGGCGGGCTCTAAAGCCAACTGCACGGTAGCAAAATGCCTTGCAAGTGACCACGCATATGTTGTCTCAGGCAAGACCTAAAAAGACAACCACGCCCACCTCCTCTAGCCGTTCTCATAATAACTTCAGCACCTGTGCCACTAGGTGAAAGGTCTGCGTGCATGTAAAGCATGCATTCCGGTGCAGACTAGAGTTACATGACACGCCTTGCTTCTATCGGTTATTAATGTGCGGTAGTATGTTTTTATACGGCTACTTTTCTTCTTAAATCCATTAATGCTAGGAAAAGTATGCTTTTTTAAATGTTTCTTTATCTTGATGAATTTTTCTGCCTCTGTATTTATAACAAATTTTTGTTGTATTGTGTGCTTTTATGAACTTACTTAATGTTCAAATAAAGCCTTATGAAATGAGAATGAGTGACGATGAATACACCCAATGGTTAAACAGTGGGCGGGCTCTAAAGCCTTGCAAGTGACCACGCACCTGGTGAACCTACTTGTGCCCTACTTATCCAGACTGTCCCCAAATAATATTTTTAGTAAACACGCCGATGGGATCGAGGTTTTTATTCAATAATTCTAGCCCTCTGAAACTACAGATTTTAGCTAGTCTGTCCCTTCATGTCCTGCATTCTCGGACAATGCTCAGACGCCATCAGACCAAGCCCAGCTACAGACCCCACCAGGGATTTCCTGTACTGGTCAAAGTTACACTTTTAATGCTTGTGTCAAGCAGACAACACATTCGGCATTGAAGGGCAGAAAAGACACGAGCGCAGGGTCCCTAGAGGCATCCAAGCCTGGGTGCTTGCACCGGAAGAACCCCGCCTCACCACTAGCAGCAAGGCACAGTGTGACCTGAGCCCTAAATGTACCCAGCAGCGAGGCAGCTCAATGTCTGCTTAGATAACATTGAACCCCAAAGCAGGACTGCTGCTCTGCAAAGAATGACAATATCACACAAGCACTGGCAAAGGCAAAGGTCTGGCTTTTAACATAGCTGCAGAACCCCTGTCAATTTGCATCTCACTTCTTGAAAGGTCTTTCACCAAGATGCAGCACCTCAAGTTGTTATGAGCTGTTCCCCGAGTCAAAAGAAACCGCTACAAATGTCTTCCAAAAAGCTGGCGGGTGCGGCTTCAACATTAAAATGTGCATGTACAGTTTTGCTACTGTAATGTACTGTTCCTGTTTAATATAGGATAAAAACACACGCCAGAGCTATTTTATAGCGAGGAATCCCTGTTTACACTTTTAATGAATGTCTTGATTACAATGGAACACGTGTCACTTGCACGCAGGTCACAGCAGCGGGCAGTCCCTCAGGTGCAGCACTGGAAACAAAATGCAAATGAGGCGAACTCCTGCACAGCCCGCCCCTAGCTATGGGGTTATTTACAATTCGCAACACAATTCCCAGACTTTATTTTCAGAGCCAAGTTACACCTGATGGTTGAGGCATAAGCAAGCAGTAAGGGTGAGACAGTGCACCACATGTTGAACATATCAGAAGGCGGTTGTATGAAAGGAAGGCATCCTGGGCAACATATTTTTAAAAAGCCAGGCACAAGGAAAACACAGACCGCTGCAGTGTGCCGTGCATAGAGTAAGCACACTGGGTTAGGATACATGAAATCATCCAGAAATTACGAGTAATGAAATTCAAAAGTTTTATAAATTAACAATACATTCAACATTAATTGCAAAACTATGTAGCTTTCCACATGGAGACCTTGCAAAGTAATCCTGCAGCGCTCTCTAGTGGCAAACTTTAATCCAATCCAATAAAAGGAAGGATTCCCGAATAGTCAGACTAGACAGACTCGGATCATTGAGATTAGGGACTTATTTTTAGGGTATCCCGTTAGGGCGCGAGGAAGTTTGTACCCCAATGGCATGCACAAAATCCTCCAGGGACAGCCTGCCAAGTCTGGGCAAAGATGGAAACACCACAGCACACTGAGTAAGACCGCTTCAAACGGGGCAAACTGTATTACCGCGTATCACCAATTCCTGAGGTGCATTAGAAGTCAGGGTCGGGGAGTCATACCATACATACGCAATAAAAGTGGCACTCTCGGGTGTTGGCGTTTATCGGTGTGTGTGTGTGTGTGTGTGTGTGTGAGTGAATGCTGCGTAATTTGCTTGCAAGTAATTTCGCCAAAAGACGTGAATTTCGCGAAACGCAAACCTGTCATAGAGGGCGCTATTTTATCCTGAAATGCCTCTTCATGTCAATTTTTGCTGTAACAGTGCAACTCGGGCAAACAAAATGTGTAAAAACACATGAGCACCACAAACTATAGCGGCCAATTTCCGGTGTTTGGTAAATGTTAACCATCAAATGGCGCACTCGCAGAAAATATTTACCATGAAGGGGGCGTGGTTTCACTTCACTAGCAAGGGGCTTACAAGTAATTTGAATATGCCAGTTGGGTATAAGCCGATTCTACCAGGTCTTAAGGAAGAAGCCCTTTAGCACTGGCTAGCAGTGGCAAAGTGTGCAGAGTCCTAGAGCCAACAAAAAACACATTCTGCAAAAATTGAGGAGTGAAGGCAAAAAGTCTGCGATGACCAGAAAGGACCAAGTCCAACAACCCGTGAACACCATACTGACCGCCAGGACGATCGAACAGATGAAGAGGGATTATCCCGGGACTCTTGCTATAAACCGCACTGTCGAAATGTCATCATCTAATTACCAGATACCTATTTTGAAGGCCTATGCATTGTATAAAATTGAATTTTGAACATCTGAATATTTGTGAATCCTTGAGAAAGCCCTGGTCTGATTGACTGCTTAGGGCGAAACACGTGTTGGCTGTCGTTCCAACTACAGTATTACAACACTCTGGAACAACCTGGATGTAATTCATAAAATTCTTTCTCAAGACAACCTAAGACAACTGTCTTCTTCAACGAGATTATACCTCAGAACCACAAAGGGGTTGTCAAAGCACTCTTTAAATATACGTATTATTTTAAGGAGGAGTACATGCTCAATCCCTTGCCGCACCATGCTGAAGAGTACCTTATCACCTCATTCAGATCAACAGAGCCCATCTAGTGACACGCCCAAAGCTAAAGACTCCTCTTGTTCTTGCAGTGGTAAGATCCCGCCTAGATCCCTGTACCAGCATCCGCCCAAGAAAAAACTCTCGAAGACAAAGCTGTGGACATTGGGATGATCGTCTAGACCGCAAACCAGCTTGCAGATATTCACTTCCGGGACTAAAATTCACTTCTGGGTTGACCTAGGCAGCACAAGTATTTAAACCCCTCGTCTCGTTAAGGAATGGTACCGTCCAGCTAGCCATTCCTCCACTTTGTTGTTTTCCTTCCATTTCGGATTGCCTTTGCGGCTCCATTATCATTTTCTGGCATCATGAGGTTCTCCGCCAGGGCTCACCGTCTCCCTGGAGATTGGTACGTTACAAAACCATGTCCCCTTACAGTACACATCTTGCTATACCCTCCCGTTCATACACTTGTCCTACTTTCTCTTACAGCGCTAACAAAGACCGCAAGGGTCACATATATGACGAACACATGACTGAACCTGCCCATGCTCACGGTCTGTTCCTGTTTTTCTTTACCTTCTGCTACTTCCTCCCTCACGTCATCGCCAGGCGATTTTCCTAGTTTAATATCTTTTTGCAGCACAGGTGGGAGGACTCGACCCTCATCAGATCCATAACTTTCAGCTCACCATGACACTCTGGTGGCCACAAGGCACTATTCCACGCCGGGGTTCTTGAGTGGACAGTAAAGTGCCTCCTTCTGGAGCCCGGTGGAGTGAAGCATGGTTTGGCCTTTCCAGCTGAATCCACTGTTCACCCCAGAGGGGCCATCAACCAATGAGGAAGCACCTAGGAGCCGTCAGCAAAGAGCCGCACATGCCACGACCAACACACGGGAGGAAAGCGGAGTTTGAATCAACATGGCGCCCATCAGGAACTACAACAGATATTACCACAAGCAAACAGTTTTTCATGGTTAAAACTGCTAACATTACTTTTTTAGACTGTTTTCTTCATGGACTGCAATGCCAAAGCCTTCGACAGGGTAAAGTGAGGAGAGATGAGAGGGTGCAAGGTTTCTTGGCGCTGTAGTATAGTAGCCTTTCCAGATTCTCAAGCTCACCGCATTAAATACATTCTGTACAATACATTTAAAGGGAAATCATTCACAAAATGCATAAACTCAAACAGTGGCACGGTGGAGAAGAACCAGAAACAATATCTTGCAAAGCACCACAATTTGTGAGATCAATGATGACTGTAAGGTACAAACGCTGAGGATTCAAATATATGACATTCGAAATATTTCACTTATCTTTCATATAGAGATCTTTCACTGAAAAAAGGTTGCATGTCACGACATCAACTACAAAAATTAGAACATCAATATTGTGTCTCCTCACCATAAAACAACCCAGCATGCTGCAGTGAATACAATCTACCAAGAATTTCTGTCTGGAGCGAGTGCTGAAATTTAGATCCAGGCTAGTTATGTCCTAGATTTTATTTTCTTACTTTTGGATAAATGTGTGCTTATCGGGTGAGCATTTGTTCATAAAGCATTTGGTAATAGGGCCTGTGAAAGGTGAGAGAAATGTCTATCCAAAATCTGCTGAACGCAGTCTGTGCGTGAGCATCTTCTGGTGACTTCACCAGTTGGTCTCTTCGCTGTGTAGCCGAAACGTGTTGCACATCTCTCAATGGACAGGATCTTTCCTACCTTTGATGGATGTCATCGTAGTCACTGGACACCTCCTCGATCACATCATCGTCACTCAGGTAGATGAGAGGCTTTTCGAGCTGCCTTCCTCTCATGACGACTGGATCCTGCTGCAAAGAAGCAAACACAGGATCTACTTTAGACATTAAATCTGTACAGAAAGACAAGGAAATCCAAACTGCAAAACTAGCTCAATGTTGGCCAAGTGTTCAATGCTTTTGCATTGACCATTTACTAGGAAATAGCAATTAGCCACAGATGGCAAGCCTCTATGATCCCTGAACTCTTATTTCAGACATACAGGGTAATGTAGTGCTGAGAGGGCCTACCCTGTGGCAAGTGAATCGTACGCACTACTCGCGAGGAGATGGCTGATGACCAACCGCTCGCCTTCGTTACACTGAGGGCAAATCACCCATGCAAACGTGCTCTCTAATCCTTTAGTATGTACTTTAGTAAGCCTTCCAGTTGCATAAAAGATCTTAATATTGTTCCAATATTTTCCTTGATGACTTATTGCATTTAATTTAGCACAAAAGACACACACATCACTGCAGTTAAGTAATCGCCAAGGCAAATGTTTAAGGCTGGCATCTTTCTGAAAGCGTATAGTTTAAACAATGGTAACCAAAATAAACAGACCAAAGTGTTAACCTCACAACAATCGCAGTCTTTAACATCCTGCCATATTTCTTGTTGAACCTATACAGATTACTACAACTTGCTCTCTTATTTCCTGCCTTTTAATTCTATTTCTACAGCACTTTCACCTCACCTCACACTGTAACTCTTACACCTCCCATACTGCATGGTAAATAACACATCAAATCCAGCTTTTCTTTTAGACCCTTAGGTTTCACACTATTTTATTTGTTAATCCACTTTGTCTCAATTCAATATTGTGATTTCCACTCTGGGGTGTTTTTATATTACTTCCAATGTAAAAAAATCTGATTTAACCTTTGAGCCGTCCAGTGGTATTGGGGCCCTCTGTGTGGTGCTTTACCCGCAGAACTCTCAGAAGAGGTACTTGGATGTGTGAGTCCCATTAAAAATGTACATCTCGTGGCAACACCTACTAAAAGACATCCAATCCCTATTGAAAGTAATGGTGTATGATTCAAAAAGAAGGTATACAATAACCCTACATTTCCAAGTTCCATCGGGTCGATCTGAATAAATTCAGGTACGTCATCGACATAAATGACAAAGAACTTCTCCACAACACTTTTGCTGTTGTGGCAGCTTTCGGGTCCTCGGTGGGACGTGCATGTGCATATAAAATGCATATTTGGTGAAGGAATCAGGGGTGACCAGGAATTTCTAGATTCTTTCAGGTCCCTTTCTACAGACCGAAAGTTAGTGCACACGAGGTCTGTTATTTCTAGAGCTCCTATTGGTGCAGCTGGCCTGGGAGTAGTTTTGCGAGTGATGCATTATAGATTTACACCACTTATCCTAGGTTTGACAAGTTGAATCTTCTTACTACATCAAGTGTCTTGACACTTCACAAATGCCAGCTTTGGTCATGCAGTGTACATAAAACATGCCTTCTCTGCTTGGTGACACATACATCTGGCTCTCTTGATCATCTTGACTGACAGATTGTTCACTATCACCAAGATTCGTGTTCTGAATTTTCAAGTTGGAATAGATCTGGCAGCCATGCATGTTACTTGAAGGTCAGTACATAGCTATTTGGAAGACAGGCATTTGAGCAAGTCTCAGATCATCTTTTGTCCATCTTGGATTATTTGCTCATTCTGAGATTCACCACATCCGAGTATGCTTCAAGTACAGCTTCTCGGGTTCCACTCAGACAATCTATGAATCTAGGGTGCTGAAAGGGGAGGTTCTGTGCTCGAATAGTGCTTTTCCCCAACAGCAGTCCTCTGCTAGCAAAAGCAGCAGATCGCGTGTCCCTTCTCACCTGGGGTGCTGCAGTCAGTGACCCTGGGCACTCTAATCATTCCAGTTCACTGGTAAAAGTCCTGGACGCCACCATTTTGAAGGAAGCTTTAAGTAATGTTTACTGGAGATATTATGATAAATAGAGTTGCTAAATCAGTGTGTGTCTCAGTACCGCCGCCACTTTTCATTTGTACCCAACTAATAAAATTTTGGTCACTAGTTGGAGCACACACAAATATATCCTTTATTTTATTTACATTGCAGATCATTTGGGAAAATGCAATGACCCTAGGCAGCCAGCAGGTGGCATCCCAATGTTGTTGATATGGCTCAGTCCGGAGTTGACGAAGCAGAACCTGGAGTTCGTTTAGGGTAGGAGCTGCTACCCTTAGGTTTGCCCTTTGGCGCTCTTGACCTTGCCTTAGCTACTCCCTGTCACAGTGGCCATGAAATCCGTGTGTTGCAATAACAGGGTGTACAGTGGACAGTAGGACCCTGCACAGGGGACTAGACACCGGACACAGCTTCCGGTTAGCTCAGCAGGGGCAATAACTGGTCACAACACACTGCAGTGGGGACACAGGGCAAGGGGGATATGCATGCGCAGGCTGCGACATAGGGAAGAATAAAGAAGCCTTTGTATACACCTAGGTGCCTCCCTGTGTCTTCCTTTCGGGGCCTGGACAAGAGTAAGTGACATCTGACAATGACATTGGTGAGTCGGACCCAGGCATGACACCTCTGCCTGCATTGCATACTTCGGCACAGACCATTTGCAGCCCGCGACTCCAGTGCGCAGTCGGGAGCCCAACCAGAGTGCGCTGCAACTCAGCACTGGCAGGGACAACAGTGTGTCTACCCCGTGCCACGAACAGCTGCTGCGGGCCATATTCGGCACCTACAGCGACGTCAGGAGCCTACCCCGGTCGCGCGCAATGAACTACTAACAAGCATTGGTCACAGGAGCCCACGCTGGACTGAAGAAGTGCCTGCACGCCACCTACAAGCAGTAAGCACTTAATATTGCTAAAGTGATGATCAGTTTAGGTTTTCGACGATGATCTCTACCCCACGAGGTCTCACAAGTGTGACTCTCTCGGTTGCCATTTTGAAGTCAGGCAAATTGGCCAACGAGCATTGCAGAATTACCAGGGGCCATCTTAATTCAGGCATTCTCCCTGAATTATCAATACAGAAGCATTGACTAAGGCCCGGTGGCCATCTTACAGTCAGGCGTATTGCTGAGTTATCACTACAGCTTGTCTCTGCATAAAAGGAAAATCAAAAAAACTGTTGAGTGACCGATCTGAAAGCTACTGAGGCTGCAATTCTACCGCACACCAGCAAAAAGCCCCATAATATGCACTGCTTACTACAGCCATGACAGGCACACAGAACAAGAACAAGAACAAAGAGAGAGTGTAGAAAGCATGCGGAGCTCAACCTTCCGTCGCCCTTTGACCTGTCTAACTCAAAAACAAAGGGTGTTCAATGGGAGAACTGGATTCAGTGTTTCGAGCACTACCTGCGCGCCACCTGCAAGAAGCACACGGATGAACAAGTCAGAGACCTGTTCCTAAACCTTGTTGGTGAAGATCTGCTCATCACGTTACCACCTGACTCAATCACGACATACAAGGGCCTAACAAAATGTCTTACTGACAGCTTCGACCCCCAGAGAAATATTGATTTTGAACGATACACATTCAACACTGCGTGCCAATGAGCGGATGAGTCCCTCGATGACTTTGCGACCAGGCTACACAAATTAGTGACTTACTGTGAGTTTGACAGTTTTGACAAGGAGGCAACCATTAGGCTGCGCATCATTGAAGGTTGCTACTCAGTCGCCTTTCGCACAATAATACTGAAAGAAACCTACACGCTCGACAAAATACTGACCACGGCACGATCAGAAGCCAGGGCCACATCACACGCCATCCATATGGAAAATGGGAGAACTCAAACCATAGAACAAGCCCATCGCATGGCCAAGGGCCGCAGTAGCAAACATGAAAAGCCTACGCTTTCACCAAAAAAACGAGAGAGCATGTTATCGCTGCAGACTGGACTACCCGCACGTCGGTGCCTGTCCGGCCATGGGACAAAAATGCTGTTATTATTTTCTCTGAACTTTGCACTTGATTGAAACTGCTGACTGTGATGAATACATGAATACCTTTTTTCTATATCATTAACTATTTGACTGTCTTGGATCTTCTTCATAACCAACATTCTATATATCGTTTTTCTGCACGTTTCTGTTTCCATGCTATGCATTATGACTTTTTTTTTTTAAGAACAGATTTTATTAAGCGATTGCATTACAGTTGCTGAGCCCTGACCTCCAGGTACGTCAGCCAGGCGGGTGTATCACAATAACAACATCACAATCCGTTTTGTTTTACTGTTAAACTAAGAACATGCTACTCCTACTTTCAAACCTATACTATCCCCCCCACCCTCCTCTCCCCCTCCTAACCCCCTGCCCCCTCCTCCCGGTTCCCGCCCCCCCCCCCATCGCATGGTCACTGTTTCGGTCCCCCTTCCTATCGCTCGGCCCCCATCCGTAACGTGGTGTGTTCCTGGCCTGCCCTGTCTCCTCATAATTCCAGCACTGGGTCCTGGTCCACTGGCGGCTCCAACCAAATGCCTCTAAAGTCTGCCCACCGCTTCCAGATTTTAAAATGTTTACGCGGGCATCCCCGAGCCACGAAGATCGGTTGCTCCATGTCCATGCAAAAATCAAGTCACCTTTTCCAGGCTAGCACCGAAGGGGGCCGCGGGTCCTTCCAGGCCTGAGCAATGTCCCTCTTGGCCAGGGTAAGACCCAGTAGCATCAAATGTCGCTTATAGACATTACCCCCAATTCCCTCCATGACGTGCAGGAGTCCCAACCTCGGCGTGCGAGGGAGCTCCCACCTCAGGACTTCCGACAGGCTATCCCACACCCCCTTCCAGAAGCGAGATAAGGACCCACAGCTCCACACCGTGTGTATAAGTGTCCCCACTTCCGATCCACATCGAAGACAATCTGGGGAGGCGATCAAACCCGCCCGCCACAGCCGCTGTCTAGTATAGTATGTGCGGTGCAGGTACTTAAATTGAATGAGACGCAGCCGCATCGCTATGGCCGCCTCCCTAGGGGCCGCTAACGCTTCCCTCCAGTCATCCTCATCTAGGTCTCCCACATCCCTTACCCACGCATCCCGTAATTTCTGTAGCGAGGAGGAGCAATGAATAACCAGCGACTGGTAAATGCGTGATATTTTTTTGGTTTCCAGGTCGCCCATGAACACTTTTGCCTCCAAGGGGCTGAACTCCGGCACGGACTCCAGACCCTCCAAATACGGGGCGATGGCGTGACGAAATTGCAGGTATCGGAAAAACTGGGTTCGTGGCATGTCATACTCCCGGCTTAATTCCTGGAACGATTTTAGTGTAACTCCCGACAGTACGTCGCCCAGCGTTGATATTCCAATTTTATCCCAACCCGTGAATCCCCGCAGAGCCGCCAGCTCCGGCAAGCGTCCATTGCCTCAGAGGGGAGTCTCCCCAGTTAGGGTATTCCACCATCCCATACGACACAGGGCCTGCCTCCAAATCCGGAAGACCGTCTGTGTCCCGGGGGGAAGCTCCCCTCGTATCGGCGCCGCGTAGAGTATCGTATGTAGCGAGTGGGGTTCCATGAGACAGCGCTCCCGGGCATAGGCCGGGTCCCTTCTGTCCCCATACCACCACTCGTTAAGGACCAGAAGGTGAGAGGCCTGATAATAGGATAGTATATCCGAGGTCGCCAAACCGCTGCAGTAGGTGGATAAGAAACATGTACGGAGCGCCACCCGGATTGTACCGTCGGCCCAAAGGAACCGACCCAATACTGAGTCAACCTGCCGAAACCATACGGGTGGAATTGGATAGGGGTGATTCTGCAGTTGGTACAGCAGTCTGGGTAGAGCCACCATCTTAAAGATGGCGGGCCTGCCAAATATTGTCAGCGGCATACGAGTCCACGTCTGGACCTCCGCCTTGACTCGTCTCCAGACCGGCATCACATTCCGTTCCCATGACAGCTCTGGCGCAATCGACAGGAATACTCCCAGATATTTAATACCGTCTACCGCTATCTGCAGAGCAGACGCCCAGGCTCCAGGCACCCCGCGCCCCCCCAACACCCACAGCGTAGACTTGCGTGGGTTTAGATACAGCCCAGAGGTTTCCCCGAAAATTTGCAAGATCCGCATGAGGCGCGGTCCAGACCGATTAAGATCTGTGATAAAAAACAGCACGTCGTCTGCGTACAGTGCAATTCTATCCGACGGTCCCCCAGGCCATTCGAATCCCCGTAGCTGTGCGTCCACACGCACCCATGCGGCAAGGGGCTCCATGGCCAGCGCGAACAGATACGGTGATAGGAGGCAGCCCTGTCTAGTGCCCCGCTCGATCGCAAACCGGTAAGAGACAGCCCCGGCCACCCGCACTGAGGCTGTCAGGTCTGTATATAAGAGGCGAACATAGGCCAGAAAGTGAGGACCCAAATTAAGGCGGGACAGCAACGCAAATAAGTAGACCCAGCTCAGGGAGTCGAACGCCCTATCCATATCGGCCAAGAGGAGAGCCGCTGACTTTCCCACTTTCTCGGCCGCCGCCATCGCCATATGTGCCCGGCGAATGTTATGTCGGGTGGCCCTGCCGGGCATGAATCCGGCCTGATCTGGGTGAATGAGATCTGTTACATGGGGCAGCAGCCGGTTGGCTAAAGTCTTCGCCAGGACTTTGGCCTCCACATTGAGCAACGATATCGGGCGATATGAGGTGTGCTGTTCTGGCGGCCGCCCAGGCTTATGAAAGACCACCACCTCCGCATGTCGCCAGTCTGGAGGGAGAATTCCTGTCTCTCTAGCCTCCTCTACAACCGCCTTGTAGTGGTCTCCAAGCTGCAAGTGGTACCTCTTGTAGAATTCGCTAGGGAAGCCATTTGGACCAGGGGCGCGCCCCGTATTCAACTCACCCAGCGCCGTGCCCAGCTCCTCCGCTGTCAGGGGGAGCTCTAGCCGTTCCCGCGTCTCGTCTGACACTGCCCGGGGTGGGAAGTCCGCCAGGAATCTATCTACCACATCCGCTGACAGGCAGTCATGGGGGGCATACAGTTCCGCGTAGTATGTAGCGAAGCCCTTTGCTAGTATCGCCGGTTCCGTAACCGGGGTCCCCATCGCGTCTAATATCCCCGGCAGCACCTGGGGATGTAATATACCTTGGCATAGCCGATGCAGCATTGTGCTCGACTTATCCCCCTACTGATAAATCCTGCTCCGCGTTGCGAGCCAGATCTGTTTCGCCTCCTCCATCTGAAGGGAGGCATAGGCCTGCTGCGCTAGTAGTAGTCGTTCCACCTCCGGGGTCCCCTCGTCCTCCCCACCCCTGCGCTCTAATTCCTCAATCTCTGCCGCCGCCCTTACCATGGTCTCCCTACGCTTTCTTCGGGCAGTCGCGCACCAAGCTATATCCACGCCCCGCAGTGTAGGTTTCATAGCTTCCCACAGCGTCGCGGCATCGGTTACCGACCCCACATTGTCTGTCAGAAAATTCACGACGGCCTCCCCCATGTGTTTTTGATAATCTGGCTGTTGTAGGTGCCACGTGGACATACGCCATCGCAGCGGCTGCCGCCTCCCATCTAGGCTGACAGTAACTGTGACGGGGGAGTGATCCGACAGGCCCCTCTGTAGGATGTCCGCCGCCTGCACTCTATGCGACATCCCACTTGGGACAAAGATATAATCCAGGCGAGAGAATGAATGGTGGACAGCCGAGAGGTATGTGTATTCTCGCATATTCCCATGGAGGTAGCGCCACGTATCCACCCAGCCCATACCCCGTACCATGTCATGTAGTTTAGTAGAGGATGTCCCCTCCGATGTGCCCGCAATTCATCACGTCATTCCAGTCCCCCCCCAACAATCGCCAGCCCCTCAGGCACCTCTGCCCATACTCCAAACAATTTCTCCACGAAGGACCCCTGTAAGGGAGGCGGTGCATATACACTCCCCAGAATCAGTGCTCCCCCCCCAACGTCCCACTAATGAACACATAGCGGCCCTGCTTGTCTATCCATTGTTTTGAATGAATGTAAGGGACCCTGCGGTGTACCAACACTGCCACTCCCCTTGAGCCCCTAGTAAAGCCCCCATGGAAGACTTGCCAATAGCCGTAGCGCTGTAGGCATAATACCTTTGTGCCCAGTAGGTGGGAGCATTATGACTTTTTGAGAAATATTTCTCATTCCTTTCGCCATATGCGTTTGGGCTGAATTTTGGACTAAGGTGACCTATACAGTTTTTTCTTCGCTATACTGCCAAACAGTACTGTCTAAATAAACCTGACTTTTGAATCCTAAATTGATATTTTGACGTATCATCACTATCTTTTCTGCTGGATATCATAAGTCTGTGACACTTGTTCATATCACCTTACCTTTCTGTGTCCCTTATTTGTCTGCTGGTGCTTACCCCTCTAATTGTATGCAGGCTTGCTTGCTTTCCTGAACTTTTGCAGGTACATGAGCAGACTAAAGAAACTTCAGCGTATCATCATATCTAAGAGTCTGCTTTTATCTCAACCATACACTCCGCCTCTAATACTTTTCTGGTGAAGAAAGCAATTGCTGTTGGGAAAATAATGACTTCTTCAACTCGTCGTGCTCCCACTGTGTCTAATTCCTCAGGCAAAATTCAACTGTCCTCTTCCGCTAACAAACGCTTGAAACAGGATCCTTCTTCAGCTGAAAAATCTCCATCTCCTATTTCTCTACAATTATTGTTAGAGGAAATTCGAGCACTACAACCTTTTGTTGAGGAAACCAACAAACGTATCCAAAATCTCAACGACCAACAGTCACTCATGGAGAATTGAATGTCCTTAGCGGATCAACAGATAGTGGATTTGCATGAGGAAACCAATAAAATTGCCCATCTTGAGAAGGAAATTCTCCAACTAAAAAAACATGCAGAAGATTTGGAGAATAGAAACAGGCAAAATAATCTTCATCTTTATGCTTTCCTGAAGGAATTGAAGGTCCTGACCCTATTGCCTTTTTCACTTCCTTTCTGCCAAAGTTGTTAGATCTACTACCTTGCTTAATATCCAACGTGCTCACAGGTTGGGTCCTAGTCTATCCACCTCAGTTTTCCCTTGCACAATTTATTAGGCATTCTCATACAAGCCCTATAATAATCTTTGCTCATGCCATGATCATAACAGATTTGGGCTTGTTTCCCCCTCAATCATATAGATGGAGATTTAATAATTCTCTGCTACAGGACGCTTAATTCTCTGATCCCTTTTTATCTTTTGCTTCCAACTTATTTATTTTTGATGACTCTTCTCATATTACTCCTGTTCTATTGTGGGACACCTTCAAAGCAGCGGCATAAGGTTTCATAATTGATTATGTTTCTAAGAAAAAGAAAGGTCGACTTAAAGAACATGCCTCGTTGGTTCCTCAATAAATCCTTAGAACAACAGTATTTCTCCTCTAAATCATTATCTGATCTCCAAAATCTCATTAAAGCAAATTACATTTTAATACGTTATCCACAAATGAAGCTAATGCTGTTTTACTCTGAAATAGAGCCCGATATTATGGTGGAAAAAACAAGGCTGGTAAACTACTAGCTAATTACTTGAAATTAAAGAAAGAAAGGCGTATAATTGACTTCCTCATGACATCACAAGGTACTTCAGTTACACATCATCAAGATATCTTACTAGAGTTCGTTAAGTTTTATGAGACTTTATACACCCGCTGAATCCCCAATTTCTCACTCTGACATTGAGGATAATTTACTTTCTATCCCTCATTCTCTTCATTTGGATTTGGATTCTCTAGAAGTTAACTTGATCTTAATGAAATTTCTATGGCACTCCAATCATTAGAATTAGGTAAAACACCTGGGCCAGATGGTTTTACGGTAGAATTCTATCTGCATTTCTGTAATATCCTTCTTCCTTATTTATATCATTTATATCAACACTTTATTATTTATAATTCTTCCTCAGGCACCTTTAAAGAGGCTACCATTTGCTTTATTCATAAGGATGGCAAGGGCCCCGTTTATTGGAAAACGTATAGGCCCATTTAATTGGTAAACATGGATTACAACATTTACAGAAATCTAAACTAGAGGGAGGGGTGAATTTTCCACACTTTTATTGTTATACTGCATTTGGTTTATGTAAAGCCTCCTTTTGGATTTCTAATTTGCTTTCTCTCTTTTCTCCTTTAGGGTTAGCAGTGGAAACATCTCTTTTACATCCCTTTTCACTTAAAGATGTCTCTTTTCTCACTTCTAAATCCCCTTCTTTTAAGGCTCCTGTTTTTCATCATACACTTTCTTTGATTAAATCTACGTTCTTTCCCACTCCTGTAACTCCTTCTTTGTTTCTTACAATGTCATTATGATAGAACACACTTATTACGATAAAAAATAGACCATTATTTTGGAGTTCATGGAGTGATAAGTGTATTATTTGGATTGGCCAACTATTCGAAGAGGACATGTTTTCCACTGTTCTCAATATTTTCATATATGTTTTCTGCTGGAATGTGGTCTTAGACACTTATTTTTCCATACAGCATGTTCCTATTTCTGACCCCTGATTTAACTACTTTTATTAAACCTGGCCCTAAAGCTTCTTCTATATATAAAGCTATTTTCTTTCCTGTTTCCTCTTGAACCAAGTCCAAAACAGAACTTTTATGGGAAACAGATATTGGTGTCAACTGGGAAGTCTCTTTTTGGAAAAAGATTTAATCACACCTTTATAACATTTCTAGATCTACCAGTATTACTCACTCCATGTTTTTGCTTTATCATAGATTATATTTCATCCCTATACAGTGTACTAAATTTATGCTAAAAACTCCCTCCAACTGCTGGTCTTGTGATTTTCTTACAGGTGACCTTTTCCACATGTTGTTTATATGCCCCAATATACTTCTTTTTCGGCATGAGTTTTGGTCTCAAATTAAAAAGATTTTAAACTTGCAATTTCCTTTCACTACCCAACATCTTTTTCTGGACACTTTAACTTCACATTTTATCCCATCTTTTCCGAAGACTAAATTACTAGATATACAACTAGCATTAACTTTTTAACAAATTACATTTAATTGAAAACCCTAATTTAAGCTACCAAATAAAAGTTAGTGGTATTGTGTTTGCTCACATCACAAATTAGATAATAGCTATACTGCTCAATATTTACCTCCTCACAATGTTCAATTGTTATGGTTAGCTTTGGCTATGTTTTGAATCAGGTTGACCATTGTGTTTTATCTACTGCTTGCATAACATCTGAACATATTAAACCCCCTAGAATATACTAAACTCTGTCACTCTCGCTCTACATTTAGTTATTTTAATTATTTGTTATTAATGTTAACTGTTATTACTTTTTAACTATCTAGGTAATCGGTTCTTCATTGTGTAAATCCAACAACATACCAACAGAGGCCTGTAAAGCTTGCTCAAGGTTCGCAGAACAAGGTTGCGAAGCTTGTCCTGCAGCCAAGGTCCATGGAACCTCAGGAGCTTTACTGGGAACCACAGCCCCAACCACAGAGTTCATGATTCCTGTAGCAGAAGTCTTTTATTTTAAACCAAGGAGGTGCCATTTAGCCCTCTGGAGCGTCATTTAGATTATTCTGGAACCTGTAATTCAAATGGAGCCCACCTTTTCTGGGATCACCACGGCGAGTGCCTGCAGAGTCTGCTCAATATCTTCATAGTCGGGGACATCTGTGGAGAAAAGAAAAAAAAAGTGTTTTACAGAATTCAAAATAAAACACTACTATTTGAGTTATCAAAGATAATCATCACCTGCATTGCCAATCAACTAAATATTAATCTATTGCTCTCTGGATTGATGAATGCACAGACGTCGAGGAAAGTTGGAGCAAGCTTACCACCAAGCCAATTGGAGATCAGTCCCTCATCCAGTCCAGCAGTCTGATTAATACTTTTAACTACCTAAACGACCTACTACTCACCAGAGAATTATATCCCAAACAACAACAAACCATTTCATGGAACAGACCACTAACCTTTGGGTCTTGACTTCCATAGTGAAGAAGATTCTCAAACAGACATTCGGATTGTTGGACGTTATAGGTTGTATTTTAATCTGCTGTTTTGTAGAGCGGTAACATTCACACAGAGGAATCTCGGTGGCATACAGTGTTTGTAAACAGAGTACTACTTTGAACTCTTAAAAGTCCAAAAATACTTTCATTTTTAGAGGTTTCCTGAAATTTAGCAGATTTGTTTTCTGGATAAGCCCAGATGCAGGTGGTCCCACTGAACCTACGCAGAAGAGTAGGTTCACCCCCCAACCGTGAATAGTTTGTTTTAGGGATACAGGCAAAGATTACCAGGATGATCAAAGGGAACAGGAAGGGCAGTGACATCTGAACATTTTCGATGGTGCCATCTATCTGATTGGTGATTGATTTGCCACAAGATGTTATGATTTTAACACATCTACTGTAGAGTAGTAAATCGGTGTAGTGAGGCCAACGGTTAAGATACACACTCACGTCTAACCAAAGCAGGAAGCTCTCCCTACCATCTGCCGTCCATTGAGTGCAGGTTCGGGAGTTGGAGTCCTCCCTGGAGGACTAGAGGAAGAAACAGAAGACAAAGGGAAGGAACCACACAGAGGAGTCCCATCCCGGTTCCCTCAACTGGATGTTAAGAGATGATGAACAAAGAGATCCGGAACTGCGTTTTTTCAATGCTGTTGACACTGACCGTTTTGCCAGGTCTTGTTATTTTATAATTTATTATGAATCAATTTGCACTGCGAGGCTTCCTCGATTATGTAGTTTTGGGCTGTTATACTGGACCAGGGGCGCTGTAATGTATGATGACAGCGGAAGGTATTTGGGTTTATTCTTCATATATCACAATAGAGTAATAGCCTCTCTCAAAACTTTTCAAAGACTTAACTTTACAGCCTCGATCCACTTAGTAAGTTAAACGTGAGTTTCCCAAGCTTTTTTTGTACACTTTTTTTCTTTAAGTTGTTTTTAAGTAGCTCCCTCAATTTTCTTTACCAGTACACATGGCCCCGATGAGCCATGACTGATCTGGGTTTATCGTCCAGTAATAAACAACAATAAAGAAGTATTGGATTAGGAGGAGGCTGCCAGTGTCCATTCTATCCACCCCACGCCCCACTGCCGACGGTTCAGCCCAATTGCCTATAATAAATTGGGATCGGGTTAGAAGGATCCCAGTGTCCATTCTGGTTCAACCATTGCGAGTAAGAGTAGTCTATAGGTGAGGAAAACCACCTCCCTCCTACCTTCTTCCTCCATATGTTTCCTGATTGTCTGACAACACTGTTTCCTACACCCCGCCATCCTTCTCGCTCTGGATTGGTCCTAGCCCTCGCAAGTCCATGCCCACCATAAAAAGAGCTGCTCTGCCCTCATCCCAATGTCCTAGCCACCACCGCGACTGTGTTTCTCATTTGCCTGGAAGTCTCTTGCTTTTATGCATTCCTGAATACAGACTGATGGCGATTCCCCTCAATGCCTAGCTATAGGTACAATAGGCCATTAAACACAGACACTGTAATGGGAAACTGGAGTTGTGCACAGCGCTCTACAGAGGTGGCAATGGTGCGCTAACCCGTATAACTGTGGCCTCGTGTCCACCGGTGAAGAACCACAATACTAACCACAGATGCCACCAAATTGCCAGCTTTTACTCTCGCTGACAGTGATATATAGAAAGCTGCTGCTACCTAAAATACTGAAGAAACGCCAGCTCCACCCTTTGCTAACATGAGGAAAGCAAGCCCAAATGCCACAGAGAACATGAGGAATCACATCTTTCACAACTTTCGTGGCATTCTTGCTTGCTTTCCTCATGTTAGCAATGGGTGGCTGGTGCTCTTCAGTAGCATAGTCAACACCCGCACACTGGAAGAGCGGGGAGTAGGACAGCCACAGAACTACCTTTGAGGCCCTGCACCGGCAGCAGTAGTCCACCCGCTCCTAACCTTCCATTCAGGGTCTTAAAAATTGTTACATGCCTTGGTGGTTTGATTCCACAAATATGGGGAGATGATGTGGCCGGACGGGCTAGGGCAGTCACTTTTCAAAACTGGGGAACCGGGTTCGAGTCTTGGCAATGACGCTCAACATCCTGTGATTCTAGGCAAATCACTTAATTTCCCCGTGCCTAACAAAAAATGAATGTGTCCTTGTGTAACGTAACTGGTGCTAAATATGCAACGCAAGCAACAAGATTCACAGGACATTCAGAACCCATATCTGAAGATCCAGTTATGAATGACTCAAAATTGGCTTAGCCTAAACACGATTAAAAGGCACTTCTCAAGAAAATAAGATCTGGATCATAAAATGCTGATTGGCAAATCGGAACTCAGTCATCCCTTTTCCGTCCTGCTTCATCAAGGATATAACGGGCTATATAAATCTTACGGTAAAATACAGTACAATACAATGGAAAAAACATGGTCTTGGTCTCCAACATGTGAATGGATAACCAGGTGAAAGTTACCGGGCCAACTTTCAACCACTGAGAGGATACACCACTTTCTCTTGAGTTGCCATGGCTCTACAACAGGAGAAATAGTCACCGCCCCACCCCACAAAGTGAACATGTGATACCCATAATCCAAAGACCTCACTTACTACTGGTACAGGTCTCGATAAGGTTAGACTATTACACACACGGCCGTCTATGACTTCGCTCCAAAATATGGGGACCTCTGTTCAAAGGACAAACCATTAATAGGGGTGCAAGGAATAAACAAATGATGAAAAAGTAAAATAAATCTCCCCCGTTGTCTCCAATGGTGGCCTCTCCAGATCCATTAAGGGTAAAACCATGAGACTTGTTTGCTGTATCAAAGGCTAAGTCATCTAGACAATTTCAGGTACATGTCGGCGGGTCAAGAATACTGTTTCCTCAACAAATAGCAATACAGCATATGCTCCTTTATGGCGGGACATTGAAAGATAGAAATAGCTCTGAATGGTCTCCCAGAATCTATAACCCACTGAACAAAGTAGAGACTATCTGTGTTCAAACACGCTTGGAGGATTTGATCAAATCAAGAATGATTACTGTCCACATTTGTGAGGGGACCAGGGAAACCGATGCCATCGTTCTTTAGCCAACCGTGGAGGCCTTTACCGAGGAAGGCATCTCACAGCAGGGCATGGCCAAGAGCGAAACTTGGAGAATGTGAGTGAATTTGCTAAGTGTGCATGTAAGATATCTTCTAACGCGAAACGGCACAAGTACATCCAAGATTACTGATCTTGATGTAAATTTCGATAAAGGAATAAATAGATTGTCCTTCTATGAACACTCAGTCCACCCGATGAAGCATTTGACTCAAGATTGTGGCTCCAAAACAGTCAGAAGAAATAAGAGTGCACAGACCTGCGAACCACAAGGTATAGAGAGAGATTCAAATAATATCTACGTTAGTAACAGTCAAGGAGAATATCCGGTCCAAATCCCGCCGGTTTTAATACTTGCGAACCAGACAGTCATTAAAAAATAAGAACAAGAAAGGGAATCCCAGCTCCAAAACTAATATATATATAGTATTTCACCTGATAAAAAAAAATGTAAGAGGGGAGATACATTGCAGCTGCCAAGTCATAAGGCTGAAGCTTGATTTTAGAGAAAACAAAATGGGATTTAGGCAGCTAAGACTCTAGTAAGGAAGACGCCTAACTAAAGCTTGAAAGAAGAGCATAATCTTATCAAGAACTCGTTTTGGTTTCCTAAAGACTTTTGTGAGTCAAGGTTTGTGTGGATTAGTGATTCCTCCTGGCTATAGTAATGGAGATGCCAGACCAACAAAGAACAATATCTTCTAGCATTGAGTTTACAGAGGTAGCAGACAGGAGTGGACAAGACGTGACGAGACTGATTCTCAAGAACCTGTGTTAATAGTGAAAACCTGCTAAAAATGTAGGTTGATGTTTAAAAAGAACAGGCAGCACAGATAAAGCTGGCAATTTCTGATCAGACAAGAGCAACCCAAAAACATTTTTTAAAGTATGCTTATTTTATTTTTTGCTATTTGCGTGTTTATTTTAGAGAATAACTCGACTGGGGAATTACTATCCACTGATGAGGATTTGACTACAGAGCAGTCTGATGTTCTTACTTATAAAATGAGTCCTGGCTCTGTCTTCATGGTATACCTATCTAGCATGAACTATGATAATGAAAGCTCAGAGTAGCATGGGTTGACCGAAACTGTGTGGGGCATAGCAGTTGTGTCCTGGTGTCACCCCCACTCTCTTTCAATAGTCAATACTCTCAATACGTTTCTGCATTACCTCTTTTCAGTCTCTCCATATCCAGGGAGGCGTGAAGGGGGGCAGGCACACACACGCCTACCTTAGAATTTGGCTTCCTCCTCCTGAAAACATCAGGTAAAAGCCTCCAGTGGTGGCATGCAGAGATGTTCTATGGACCACTAATCTTTCCCAAAATCTTTCTCTCTGTTTTGTTTTTCCCACCACTGAGACCATTCTGTATACATTTGTAATAGTTCAACTAAACCTTTCAACCACTGCATACTATGGCCACCTCTTAAGCACAATACGTTGAGTAAAAAAGCAAATGCTAATTTCTCTGGATATAAATTGAACCTGATTCTATGTTAATAATGAGGAAGAACTCCCTTCCTACCAACGATCTTCTTGAGAAATGTTAGTATACTCTCGGTGTTCATATCCTTGAATACAAATCGACCACCACTGAAATGTATATTGTGAGCCAGTCTGGTCACCATACACAGGACCTACAATCTCTAATCCTACTTCTTCTGAAGGTGAAGACGGTAATTTTCTGCACACCATATGAGGTGTTCTTATTCTTCAAACATTGGTCACCAGCCCAGACTACCAGAAACCTTCTGTCAACTTCTCCTTCATTTTGGTAATGGCAAAATATCCAGACTGGGCTACGTTCAACAACCTCCTTCGAAACCTCTCTGGTGGCACCATTCTAGTTCCCCTAAATGCAGTTCCATCAGCACACTCGAAGTCTTCTCTACCGTCAAAAGCAACTTCACTCCTGCTAATAATCTCTTGTTCACATACTTGTTTACAAACCACATCGAAACCTATAATAACATCCCATCTTCTTTCAGTGTCGTTCTCCAATCATCTTCCAACCTCTACCCCCTGTGACCAGACACGCATTTTCCATCTTTCACACTTACACTTCCTCTACTTCTTCTCCCCCAACCTAAATTTCCAACTTAATGAATCTTGACCGCCAGTGATTTATTATCCAACCCTGGTAAACATTTCTCTCTGAAAGTGGGCTCTTGTCCACTCGTAACCCCATTACGTATGTGGTTCTGCCGTGTAATTGTTTTTTCCTCACACAAAACATTTTAACTTCCTTATTGCCCGTACCACTGTAGGAGTCTCCCTCTTAATAACTGAGTATCTATACTAAGCTTGTCCTGTTGTAGAGGAAAGAAGCTATGGTGTTCTCCACAGCACTCATTTTCTGCAATTACAGGGCTCTTAGCTCTTTTTTTTTTTATTGGCGTCCGTTCTAACCTTTAAGTTTGGTGCAAGGATCAAATCCTTTTTGCAACATTGCTAACAAAATATTCTACAAAGGTATTCTAGCCAAGCTCAACACGTACAGAACTTTCACCTTATTCTTCGGCGACGGTACAAGGGAAATCATCCTCATGAATTCTTTGGATGTGACCCCTTCACTGCTTATTAGATTATCTAAAGTCAATTTCCCTCTTCGCAAGCCAGAATTTCACAGCCTTAGAAGCCAACAGGTTACATTGCAAAAGTAATGTCCTAACCCTTTCATTTGCTTGTGCATGCTAGGTCTGAACATCTTTCAAGTCCTGAAAGACTTACACACACTGGAGTCCCTCTGAAGACCTTCCATATGGCTCTCTGAAGGGCAGATGAAGCAGACATCTCAACATAGAATAGAGCCTAGAGGGAAAACAAGTCAGGCCGCCCCCCACTCAACATATTATCAACAACCAAGGCCTGACTCAATGGACAGATCACCTCGAATTTCAGACACACAGAGGGTCTTTCCCACCAACTCCCCCTTTGATGCGGACTAATCCCGCTAATTCAAGTGTCTATATGTCCAGTTTATATAGCGATGTCACTATACTGCAGTACCAAAATTCCCACCAGAATTAAAAAAAGGTTAGAAGAAATTGTGGGAAAAAATGGAAAAAATTATGAGAGAAAGGAGAGAAAGCACCTCACGGTAGCAACACCAACGGGGGACTGGCTAATTGGTACTCGCTAGCTCGCCCACTTATCATCGGTTGCTTTCTCACCAGAAAACAGAAATGTGTTCCAAAGTAATTTTTCTCAAAAGTGAAGAAAAGAAACAGTGAAAGGAAATAGAAAATGCACTGTAGGTGTGAATATCACAAACGTGCCGAGCTGGTCCCCAAAGGAAGAGAAGCAAAGTTCCAGTTCCCAACTATAAAAATGAGATCCAACTCACTGGCCGGTTATAGCTTTATTCAGTGCCGTGAGCGTCCTCAATTACAAAATGGTTCAACTTAGAACATTATTATATCCAAATCGCCAACAGGTTTCGTTGTTACCTCTTTGCGCAACTTCATCAGGGCTACGGGGATGACCAGTCTTTACTTCACTTAAAGTTACCACTTGGTCGGGTAGTTGCTATTGTCTCTCGTACCTGCAACCACCTCGATATGTGGTACGCGCCAAATGGTCACGTATTCACAGGGTGACCACACGAAGTTATGGCACCGCTACCGATAAATGTCGGCATTTAAAAGGCTCCGTCCTCGCAGCAGACACCAGGTCAAATGGCTTTCATAGGAAACAAAAAACTTCTTGAGGAATAATCCAAGCAGTAGGTTCCCTTGACTCCTCTTGCAGTCTGTCCTGTGGAATGCTGATGCTAAATCAGCTATGGTTAATTATTGCAACCAAGTGGCATCAAGACGATCGAACCTATCTTAGTTACAGGAAACTTTCCAACTGTACAATTAATAGGCTCTCTTATGCTGATGCATACTCTCACACTCTCTCCAGTTTACCTACTGAGCCTCTACCGATTCTATTATCTGTTTATTGTCCCCATTATTAGTTTATTAAAACCTCACTGCACCTTTCCACTCTTGTTGATTGAGTGTTTCCTGTGGCTACAACCCCTGGCAGAATGTCCTTCCTTGCTATTGCTTTTATACCATTCTTTTGCATCTGAACACACTTTCCTGTTTGCCATGTGCCCTTGATTAACATATCTAAAACCTTGATCAGTGAACATTTCCCGCTCTTCCTTGTAAGCCTGTATATCTGATATTTTGTTTTCAAGTCACCTCATTTGCATATCCCCCATCTTATCTTTGTCCTCTCCATCTCTCCAGCACACAAACTTGCAAGTGCTCAGCTCTTATCTATGACCAGTATCGTCACTCAACAAAATGTTTGTCTCATCTTTTCAGACTTCCATCAGAACATGAACTGATCTCTTATGCCTTCCCTATCCTCGACCAATATGAGCATGATGCTGGTAGACCTCTCAACTCTGCAACATATTCTTCTAAACGTTCCTCATGATCTCTCCACGACTTCATTCCAAATTGGTACCTTTGAAGAAAAGAACTAACTCTTTGGTTGCCATGCCAATCCATCTTCGACTCTCGTATCTCTCACAGATGGAGACTTCTCGGAACATCACCCCTTAGCCCTCTTTTCCTCCACATCCGGGCAATGCACTAACAGTGAAGCTTTCCTCTCGGTCCTTATGATAATTCTGCATACTTAAGCACAATGCCCTGAAGGACTTTCAGGTCTAGCACATTTCTTGTTAAAACATCAAAATAGGGCAGTGCTTTCGCATTCTGTATCAGGAAGATGGCTATACAAAGCAAGACAACACACACACTACATACGTAATGCACAATACAACAGCAACCCCCCCCCCATGACATTCTGGCATTCAGTTTAATAGCATCAACATTCCTTGTGCAGCACCGGAACACAGAATAGAGGAGGGATGCCTTAGGCATCCAAGATGCAAAAGTGGTGCACAGTTCTACGCTTTCTGTGAAATATTCACCACTGTAGATACTTTGCGTTCCTTTTTAGATTCAATGCACCAATTCTCCACTCCATGTTATTTGAATAGCATCCACCGTACATCCACAATAAACGGTATTATTTATAAGTATCTGGAATTTTGGAAACTTCACTGAAGTCAATGAGGTGGTTCACGGGTGGTACTGGGTGATATAGACCACACTTTCCAGCATTCCAATGCTGTCTTCCTGTTTCTCCCTTTTTAAATTAGAACTTTGTACCCAAAGTGGGTGGAATGTTCTAATAGCATTATGGCCCTTCTGCTTTAAGTTAACCAGTTGATATTGGCCCTTTCCATCGCTATAGGCCTCACCAGTGGCTGGGGCCTATAATTTGGCTTCACGGGCATTGACAACATATATAGTTCTCAGCAGCGAGCTATAATGCTATAATAATAAATGATGCCACTGCAGATCTGAAAGTAACGACTTCATTAAAAATGGGAACGGTAACACGGAAATGCTCCTGGCATGGAACAAGAGTGAGGCTCTCACAAAAACATACAAGAATAAAAAAAATCTGCTGCATCGACATATGTGGAAAAAATACATACCGCCGTCAGTAACAACAACAACACCGCCGCCGGCCCATTGGAATCATCATAATACGACTGCGGGACCGCCAAACTCGTAATCAAGCCCTAAGTCTTGAGCAAGACTTGCGGCCCGAAATGTGACCTATAACTACTTTAGGTAAACTTCTAACTCTGCTGTTTGGGAAAGCTCTTGTCAAAGGTTTTCAGTTGGGTCAGCCACAGCACAAGGACACTTCTTTCAATACTCTACTGAAGCCCCTTTCCCACATCTGCCCTCCAAGGGCCTATTCATTAGTTCTGTAGGGCACAGAGGAAAGCCTGGAGTCCATGCTACTGACCACTCCCTTTAACCAAAATGCAGTTCACTGTTACAATGCTAGTCCAGCCGATCCTTAGATTCTGGCATAGAAAAATACAGAAGGTTGTGCTTCTTAAAAAACAAAAAAAGAACAACTTAGAATCTATGTTTTTATGCTGAAAACCCACACAACCTTTGCGTTATAAAATCTCCTGGCTTTCTGTCTTGTGCACGTTGTAAATGTTGACATTAATGGATACAAACACTGGAATCTGTTGAAAGTAGGCACATTTCCAGACAATGTGCAGTTTTTTTTTCAGAGATAGTCCATCACACACACTTTGCAACAAACTCAAGACAGTCGCTGTGTGGTGCATATTCAGCCTTGATTTCTCAATGCATTTGATGGTGACTGCAAATTCCAACCTGAGGCGCTGCTGATACCCACAGTGAAGTAGAAACAATTTTATGGGAAATCCATTTTTCGACCCTTCTTGCTTGAGCCCTTCCCGCAGTTCTTGCAGCAGGAGTTCACTTGGAAAACAACAATAAGGCTAATGTGTCATTGGTTTCGACACCACAGGATTTCTGTTCTACACACTGCACACTTTTTGTTTTGTTAAGTGGTCTCTCTTCTGGCCCTCAACCCAAGGGGCACTTTCACCAAACAATTACCTGCAAAATTCACCAGAGCTGTCCAGACGGAAGCTGCTTCTCTCAAATGTTGTCCACTCAAAGTTGAAGTCAACTCAAGATGGGGTGAGGAAAACCCAACAGGTCTGACCGCGGCAAGCTGGTGCGATGGTTGAATATTTTTTTGATTTTTGTTGTTGCTGCAAGCATAGGGAATGTTAATGTTTATAGCCCTTATCAAGTGCACTTTCAGGCAGAGGTGTCCTGGCGCTCAGTAATAAAGCCAGTCACTAGTTAACCTTAGATTACAGAAAGATCCAGAAAAGCAGTGCATCAAGAGTCTTTCCAAAAGTGAGGTAGTTGGGACACACCTGGAGAACCAGGGGAAGATTGTTCCACATCTTGGGGGCACTGAGGGAAAAAGATCAGCCCGAGAGGCTTTTCCAATATTTTGGAACGTGAAGGAGAAGTTTCTTTGAAGAATTCGGGTTTCTAGAAGGAAAGTATCTGGAGACCTTTGAAAATAAAGCCATGAGGGGCGTGGCCAAGCGAGCCGTAATGGCGGACGCGAGTTAGGCAAGCTCCGTCCAACCCGCCAAAAAATCCTACAATATCCTGGTTCCCCCGACCATATATATATCCGGAAGAGGGTGTGGAGACGCTGCCCCCCCGAGCGGACACCCGAAGGAGCTCCGGGGCACCCGAGCGTGCGATCGGCGGCGGAATCGCGCCGTGCGTGAGTCGGGCGTTGCTGAAGCCGGGGAGTCACGTACTACATCCAGGAGACCCCTGGGGGTAGCGAGTAGCAGTGAGCCCGGCCCCGGGCAAAATCATCAGTGCTGGGCCGGATGGCAGGTAATGGGAGCGGCGCGGAGGAAAGGAAGTCGGCGGGACACCGAAGGGGCATAGTAGAGCCGACCACGTCACCGGGAGCCTGACTGGGAACTATGTGGTGCCCGCCCGGCGTCCGGAAAGAGTGGCGGAGGGCCCAACAGAGGGGACTTGCCCTCGAAATCTGCGATGCTGGCGGTGGGGGAGCGCTGGGGGCCACAGCTGTAGAAAGGATTCGGGTCTTCTTCTTCGGAACCCCCCCCGCCCCCTCCTCATCAGCCAGCTGCGGGGAGAGGCAGAGTGACGGCCCTGGGTGAAGACGACAACGGCCCCCCTGGAGTTGTGGGCGGCGGTGACTGGCGGCGTCCTGACCCCATCTGTGTGGAGGAGGCCGTCCACATGCATGCTGATACATGCAGGGGGCGGGGGCCCCCTTCTGGACTCGAGTGGCGGCCTAGGCGGGGCGGTGCTCGACGACACGGCGCCGGGCCGCGGAGGTGAGGTGAGAGGAGGTGTGAGGCTTACGGCGGACCGGAGGGCAGCCCCTTGACAGAGGAGCGGAGTGGGACACACGCGAGGCAGCATCTAAAACTCAGCGGAACACCCTAGCGGTGTGAAATCGGCGGCACGGTCGGGCCACGTGAGGTGAGGTGGGGATTCTTGGCTCTGAACCCGGTGGACCGCTGCATTGAGGGCTGCCAGACCCGAGGCTTCCGGACAGTCGGCGCTTACGGTGAACAGTGAGGCCACCCAGCAGTCGGCAGGATTGGATCGTTTCTGTGGAGCTTGTTCTGCTTGGGGTCAGACCCCTTGAGGGGATTCATTGGGCCCGGTGCCGCCGCTCCAGCGATTGGTCCTGCCGCGATTGGCCTTGTGGGGGGTCCCCAGAGGAGGCCATGACGAGAGACGAAGGCGGTGGCTCCACTCGCCATGGCCCTATTGATAAATTCACTGGCCCGGGCGTGGCAGCTGGCGCAACCAGGGGACCACAGGAGACTATCCCGGACAATGCGGCCCTCATGGTAGCCATAACCCAATCCAGGGACATGCTCGATGCCAAGATTGGGGCGGTTGGGTCGGATGTCACGTTGCTGCGCCAAGATCTGCGCAACGCTGTGTCTCGCATCGCAGAAGCGGAGACCCGGATCTCTGGGGTGGAGGACGATGTTACCACACTGAAGCACAAAATGGCGACCATGGAAAAGATTCAGCGGGGATTGGCGCTTCGGGTGGACGATGCAGAAGGACGGGCCCAGCGGACCAACTTGAGATTCGTGGGATTTCCGGAGGGCTGCGAGGCAGGCAATATAGAACGCTTCCTCACGCAGTGACTGGAAAGTTGGCTCCCGCCGGATGCGTTGTCACGCTGCTTCGTGGTGGAGCGGGCCCACTGGGCACTGATACAGAAGCCGCCGCCGGGGGCACGTTCACGGCCTGTGATAGCAAGATTCCTGAACTATTTCGATCGTGATGCTGTTTTGAAACAAGCCCGTGCTAAAGAACCGCTGCTCTATGAAAATGTGCACATATCAATATTCCCCGACTACACTCGACTAGTACAGCAACAGCGCCAATCCTTCATGGCAGCGAAGGCCCGGCTGAGAGACCTTAAGCTACCCTGTGCCCTGTTGTTTCCGGCTCGCCTGCGGGTGGTGTACCAATCCCGTACTCACTTCTTCGACACCCCGGAGGAGGTATTCAAGTGGACCGACGAGACTGTGCGGATGCGAGTGCCTACGCCGCCTGGCAGGGAGTCGGACTCCTCCTCCGGAGAGGTGGCCCGGAAAGATCCAAAGGAACGGCACCGGTTGGGTGGCAGGCGGTCACAATCCAGGAGGCGCTCTGTATCTGGTGGGGTTTCCGCGGGGGAAGGCCCGGAGCATGGACACTGATTTTTGGTTCACTGACGCTTGGGGTTGGTAAGGGGCGGGGTTGGTCTCCCTGGCCCCCAACGTGCTTATCATAGTCCCTGTGATGCAATGGTCGGGGGAGTTAAGGAGTGGGCTGGTTCTCTGCCGGGCTTGTCCTGGTCGAGATTTGGCCCAAGGACCATGGGCTGTGAGTTGGGGATCCATTGGCTTGGGCAGTGCCACTTCCCCCGTTGGGATCTGGCTATTCGCCCCACCGCAACAGATGCATCAGAGTTATTGAGGTATGGGGTGGGGGGTTTGTTGGGGGAGTTGTTATAGGTTCCGCATCACACTTCCATTGTGGGTTCATGACACTATTCTTACATCCAGCCACAGTCCTCTACTGGTGGGGGGGATGGGGTCCCTTCCCTATGGCTAGCGCAACGTTAAGGGACACTGGAGTCCCAGGTACCCTCCGAATTATAAGCTGGAACGTGAGAGGGGCCCTTGACAAAATTAAGCGGGGAGCAATATTGCATCAGGCCAAAAGGGCTCGGGCGGATATCCTCATGCTGCAGGAATCGCATCTCTTGGGTACAAAGACCCCATGTCTGCAGCGATATCGGTACCAACAGATCTTTCATGCAGGATTTGCGAGGGGATCCAGAGGGGTGGTGATACTGGTCAATCGTAGGGTCCCATATGTACACGCGCAGCAGTGGATTGACCCGCAGGGCCGCTATCTATTTATTCGGGGTACGGTTGGGGAGGTCCCCTTGATTTTGGGTAGTGTGTATGCCCCCCCTTGCAGTGGTCTTTTGTGGAGAGGGTACTGGCCCTTTTGGCGGATATGCCGGATATGCTCTCTGTAGTGGGAGGAGACTGGAACGATGTTATGGACCTGGCCAGGGACCGGAGTGGGGGGGGGGCGGGGTGGTTTGAGGAGGGGTGGCCACACGAAACTAAGCTCCCTGGTGGCTAGTCTTGACTGGATTGATGTCTGGCGGTGGACCCACGGCGATAGGCGAGAATACACGTACCTTTCGGCGGTTCACGCCACCTTCTTGAGGCTGGACTACCTATTTATTCCCCGGGCGAGGGCTAGTGGAGTGGTGCTGGTAGAGATCCTGCCCCGCGGCCTATCTGATCATTCTCCAGTGTCCCTTGAGTTGGCTATGGGCAGAGGGCGGCAGCCATTTCGGTGGCACCTATCGCCGTGGCACCTGCAGAATACCACCTACAGTACACATATGAGGGAAGCCATTGCCCATTACTTCACTTCAAACGAGGGATCAGTATCTAGTGTTGGGTCCTTGTGGGAGGCCTTGAAGCCCACTCTACGAGGAGTGGATATCTCCTGGTGTTCGGCGGCCCGCAGCAAGCGCAGGGCAGAGCTGACGTGAGCGGAGGCCTCCGTTGAGGCACTCGAACGGCAGGCCAGGGAAGAGGGAGGAGGACTGCTGGTGAGGCAACTGCTCCAGGACCAACAGTCTTGCGCAGCCCTTCTTATGGATGAAGCTCGCCAGACTTGGCGCCTTCCATGCCCAGGCCCTCCCGGGCTTATTGGATGATAAAGGGGCACCGATCACTGACCAACTCCTTACAGCCGAAAGTTTTGCTGCCTATTACGCAGATCTTTATGCCCCCCGGGAAGGCCTGCCAGCGGCCATCGTTGATCAATTCTTAGCTGATCTACCCCCTAAACCGGTATCTGATGAAGTGCGGGATCGCTTGGAGCTTCCGTTAACGGAGGAGGAGCACGGCACAGCCTTGGGGGAACTTAATTCAGGGAAGGTGCCTGGGCCCAATGGGTTCCCGAGCGAATTTTTCAAACGCTATAACACACAATTGGCCCCATATTATCGGGCCGTGGTGGAGGAGTCCAGGGAGAAGGGCATGCTCCCCCCCCCAGACTGGAGACACGCAGAAGTGGTGGTATTTCTCAAACCCGGCCGGCCCCCGGATCAACGGGCCTCGTATCGCCCCCATCTCCCTCCTTAATGTGGAGGCAAAGATCCTGGCCAAAGCATTGGCCAATCGCCTTCTGCCCCACATATCGGCTCTTATACACCCTGATCAGGCAGGTTTCATGCCCAAGAGGGCCACTAGACAGAATATAAGGCGGGCACACGTGGCGGTGGCCGCGGTTTGACAAACCGGGGAGCAGGCGGCGCTCCTGTTGGCAGACATGGATAGGGCCTTTGATTCTTTGAGTTGGGTATACCTGTTTGCCTTACTGCGCCGACTCAATCTGGGCCCGCGCTTTCTTTCTTATCTCCAGCTCCTCTATACAGACTTGACGGCGACAGTGCGGGTGGCGGGGGCGGCATCTACTGTCTTTCCCATACAGCGGGGTACGTGGCAGGGATGCCCCCTGTCCCCATACCTGTTCGCACTGGCGATGGAACCGCTGGCGGCGTGGGTGCATATGGATGCACAGGTCCACGGTTTTGAGTGGTCTCAGGAGGTGTCGGACAGAATCGCATTATATGCGGATGACGTCCTGTTTTTCCTTACGGAGCTAGATGTGGTGGGGCCGCGACTCCTACGGATTATGCAGATCTTTGGGGAGACGTCGGGACTTTATATGAATCCTCGCAAATCTACACTGTGGATTCTGGGGGACCGCTCGAGGCCCGGTGCGTGGGCGAGTGATATTCAGCTGGCTGCAGGAGGGCTGAAATACTTGGGGGTGTTCCTTTCGGAGGCTCTGGCGTTTTCTTGGGACCGCAACATAACGCCAGTGTGGGAGAGGATCCGCTCGGATTTCAAGACCTGGTCTCGAATGCCACTGACGCTGTATGGCAGGTCAGCAATATTTAAGATGGTGGCTCTGCCTAGGCTACTATACCAACTGCAAAACTATCCATATCCGATCCCACCTCGATGGTTCCGGCAGGTGAATTCAGTGTTGGGGCAGTTTCTGTGGGAGGGGGGTAAAGTGCGAGTGGCCCTTAGAACATGTTTTCTATACTCGTATTGCGTGGGAATTGCGTCTTCGGATGTCCTGTCTTACTACCAAGCCTCGCATCTCAACGAGTGCTGGTATGGGGATAGGAGGGACCCGGCGTACGCATTGGAGCGCCTGCTTATGGGATCTAATACACTACACACCATCCTGTACTCTGCGCAAGTGCGCAGCAGCATGCCGTCGGCCACGCGAGTGGTTTTCCTGATCTGGCGGCAAGCACTGCGTCGGATGGGTTGGTGGAATGCCTTGACCAAAGAGACCCCCCTCTGGAACAATGGGTGCTTCCCAGACCTGGTAACGCTAAGGGGCTTCCACGGATAGGATGACATTGGCATCTCGACATTGGGGGACGTTATGAGTGGCACAACGCTAAAATCATTCCAGGACTTACAAAGATAATTCTCTATGCCCCAATCACAGTTCTATAGATATCTCCAGCTGCGCCATGCACTGTCCCCTAGCCTGGAGGGTCTGACATCCCTCCCCGAGTTTAGTCCGTTGGAAGCGAGACTCTTCATGGGGGACCTGGAGACCAAAAAGATCTCCAGGATCTATCAGGCCCTAGTTATCCATTGCTCTACAAAGCTCCGGAAGTTGCGGGGAGATTGGGAGTCTGACGTAGGTGCCCTAGATGAGGAAGACTGGAGGGAGGCCCTGGCGGCTCCTAGGGAAGCGGCTATAGCGATGCGCCTGCGCCTCATACAATTCAAATATCTGTATAGGGTTTACTTCACCCGGGCCAGACTGTTCCGAGCGGGTATGATTGCCGCTCCGGATTGTCTCCGGTGCGACCAGGAGGAAGGAACATTTCTCCATACTACTTGGCACTGCCCTGCTTTAGACCGGTTCTGGAGGGCGGTACTGGGGTGGGCAATCCCACGAACGCCACGAATTGCACTGCTGCATGTCATGGAGGGCATTGGGGGTAATATATATAAGCGGCATCTACTGCGACTTGGCCTTACAGTAGCAAAGCGGGACATCGCTAGAGCATGGAAGACACCTCGAGCTCAATCGGTGACCGCATGGAAAAACGGCCTAGACTTCTGTATGGGTCTGGAACAGCCCATATTTGTGGCCCGGGGATGTCCACGCAAACACTATAAAATATGGAAAAGATGGGCGGATTACCGGGGGCTGTGGCTGGAGCAACCAGTGGAGGAAGAGGATCATTTATGGGGATAATTTTTGAGACTGGTCAAGCTGGGGGGGAATGCCAGGCTGGGGGGGGGAAGACGGGGGGGATCCATCTTATCGAGATATGACGTGGCAGCAGGACTTTAAGGCTGTGGTGGGGAATATATGGACATGGTGCGACGCAGGGGACAGGGTGGTGGGTGTTGGGGGGGTTTGTTATAGTTCGGGATATAATTTTGTGGCATAGCTGGATAGCAGGCATACAAATAGATTGCTTTAGTGACATAATGCAATGTGATTTCATTGATGACCCTGATACCCAGGGTGCTGTAATATATATGCAATCAAAGCAAAACCAAAGGAAATGAGTGACGGAGTGTTGAACATTGCAAACACTCGCCCCCAGTCAACTGATCTGGGTATAATCTATCACCGTTCTTTAGCCCACTGTGCTACCCCAGTTCAGACATGGCCATATGCAAATCAGTCTGACCCTGTGCCTCATGGGAACAGTCCAGCCCGAACTGCCAAGCCATGTCTTCCCTGGACCAGAAACAAGCTTCCTAGGTCCGGTTTCTGGCATTTCAGCCGTCTTCAGCCAGGCTTGCTTGAATCCAGTGGCAAAGTGAGCAAGGGACTCACGTCTGAGCATACCCTGCCAACTTATGGCGAACAAAGCAAAACCAAAGGAAATGAGTGACGGAGTGTTGAACATTGCAAACACTCACCCCCAGTCAACTGATCTGGGTTTAATCCACCACCGTTCTTTAGCCCACTCTGCCACCCCAGTTCAGACATGGCCATATGCAAATCAGTCTGACCCTGTGCCTCATGGGAACAGTCCAGCCCGAACTGCCAAGCCATGTCTTCCCTGGACCGGAAACAATCTTCCTAGGACCGGTTTCTGGCATTTCAGCCGTCTTCAGCCAGGCTTGCTTGAATCCAGTGGCATTATGCTCAGACGTGAGTCCCTTGCTCACTTTGAAAAAAAGAAAATAAAGCCATGAGTCTCACTGGCGAGAAAAGGATGGAGAAAAGGACGGGAGTGGGACCACCAAACTCGTAATCAGGCCCTAATTCTTGAGCTCAACCTGCAGCTCAACTGGCAACCCAAGACAAAGATTTGAGCCAATTTAAAGATCATCGTAAATGTAAGGATCACTGAATAGGAGACGCAGAGCCGAAACATAGGGCCCCAACAAGCCTAGCCTGGTTTTGAACTGCTCGCAAGGGGCGTGAAGATTTGATGTTAACGCAGAGACTCTTACCAATAACAATTGAGATGGCCATTCGTTTACTATCAAGCGAAAGATTCGGAAACAAAACTGAAGGTGACAGAGATGGAGACTGCTGGAAGAATGTCTGCTGACACCTCAGCATCTTGTGTCGATATTGATGCCAAACGTTTGACGGATTTTGACAGAGCTGGGCCAGTGCTGAAAGTGGAAGGTCAAAACACAGACTGTCCAGCCTGTGAATCAAGTCCTGATATGAGAATGTAGGGACATCGCTTTATGGACATTGGAAAGACAGTTCTGGATGCGTATGCCACTAAAAGATAAATAAAGAAAACATGCCACATCCAAGCATGGCGGCCATATGCTTGCACTAAAATTTTCAAATTAAATAAATTACCATCACATATCATTTTATTAGAACAGCATAAAAGCATCCTGGTTGACAGAATACTGGCATACAAACCCTTTTTAGTTTTAAAGCGAATAACCAAAAAATATAATTCAAAATGGTGCAAAGAAAATATACTATTTCTTTGGAATCACTCTAACCAGAAGACCTAGGGGCGGATTACAGTGTCGGAGGGACCGGGACCGCACATGCTGTCGGTCCCACCAACATCTACAACCACGGTTGAACCACCACTTTAGGATGCGGTTGGTCAGACAGACCGCATTGCCCCAGGGACCGACCGACAGCTTCTGACTGGCTCATGGAGCCCATCAGGAGGTCGGTCAGATCGCATTCCCTACAAGGGATGCGGTGCCTTCTCAGGAACCACCATGGGGCTTACGATCCACCTTTCCACCAGCCATTTCACGCTGGATCTTCTGATGTGAAAAGGCTGGCGGAAAGCCTTTTTTGGGGGCCGTAGCAGGGCCCCTGTCCCCCGTGGCCTTCCACTGTAGGCCCTGGGGGGCACCTGTGGTGGCCCCCTAAACGTCTCTATGCCACAGGGGGCAGGGATGTTTACAAACATGCCTTTTGGCATTGGGGCATACTGCAGCCCTTTCCCGGGCTGCAGCACAAGACTCGATGTTAAGAGGCATGTTTCATTTTACTTATATTTCAGTTGTAGAATGCTAGGTTTGTAGAGGTGTAGGGAAGTTAATTAAGTAATAACTAATTGATACTTTATTGTTAATTGTTAAGCAATTATTTACTTGATTTTTAATTATGTAAAATATGGAGTAATAATTTTATACTTATATTTTAGTTGCCGGATGCTTGGTTTTAGGGTACAGGGTGGGAAGTAAATAATTATTAATTAACTAACAATTATTATTTATTAATGAAAATAAATTAATTTTGCAATTTTAAATATGCAAATTATGTAATACTGAATTTTATTTTAGCTTCTGGGTGCTAGGTTTGTAGGGTCTAGGGTGGGTCGTAAAGTAATAATTAACATATTTATTCATTGTCAATTATTTAATATATTTTAAATATGCAAGTAATTGAATGGTAGTTTTTTGAGTTATATTTTAGGTGTGGGCTCCCATGTTTTGTAAGGGTACATGTTGGGAAGTTAATTAATTATTAATATATTAACAATTATTTATTTGTTTTATTGAATAGTAATCATGTAAATTGACTAATTGGTTTTAGTTTTTTTTAATAGATATATATTTTTATGATATTACCTTTTTCATAACAGTTTAATACTGTTTCCACATTCATTGGGTTACTTTATTTATATATATATATATATATATATATATATATATATATATATATATATATATATAATGTTTGAAATTGGGTATTTTCCCTACTCTTGCTTAGACTGCAGTAGGAGTAGTAAAATTAACCTCTTCGCAGTTCAATACTTTCTCTACTGTTGTGCTGTTTGGAGTGGGAATACTTAATTTTACCCTCTGAAATCCAACACTTTCATTTTTGGGAGTTGTAATAGTAACTCTAATCCATTGAAAGTCCAACAATTTCCCTACTGTTGTGCAAACTGGAGAGGGTATAATTAATTTCACCCCTTCGAAGTCCAATGCTTTTCCTACTGTTACTTAGACCGGAGTGAGAATAGTAAATTTCCCTACTGGAGTATTAGTAATAGATCTAACCTCTCCGAAATCCAACACTTTTCCTAATATTACACTGACTGGAGTAAGGATAGTACATCTAACCCCTTCGAACTCCAACACTTTCCCCACCGTTGCATAAAATAAAGTGAAATTAGTATATTTAACATTCTTAGATTCCAATAGTTTTCATGATATTGGTTAGAAATATGTTATAGATTGTTTTATTTTTGAGATTATTTGTTTTTATTTTTACATGTCTTCTTATGTTTATAGTAATTTTGTTAAATGTGTTTTTTGGATTATTCAATTTTTAATATTTCATTTTTGTCTACATTAATAAATATATGTATTCTTATTCAATTGCTTATATTTTTTAAGGCTTTATTGAGTATGTTGTGTGTGTGTGTGTGTGTGTGTGTGTGTATATATATATATATATACACACACACACACACACATTGTACTTATAATTAAAATTATTTTACATTATAGTATTTTTTATAATATATTACTATGAATACATATGTTTTCATATGAATACATTTAAAATATTAAAGCAATATAATGTAAAATACACATTTTTATTAATTATATATAAATATCTATAGTAAGACATTTTAAATATATTGTTTTCTTAATTGTTACACTACATACATATTTATTTATATTTATATAAATACAAATGCATATACATGTATTTGTGTGTTTATATAAGTATATATTAATATATAGTAGGTATTAAATATTAGTGGAATATATTTAATTTACATTACGCTATTTATTAAAATATTTAACATTTACTACTTTAAACCCTGTTTATAGTTAAAAAAATCTATTCTTTGTCCACTAATGGATGCTATAAGTGTCAACGATATTTATTTTTTCTATTTTTTTGTACTTATAAGTATAAGAGCACGATATTGTGGAAATAGATATTTTCGCATGATACTTTTCTCATCAATATTGTTCACCACTATATTGTGTCAGTGATCCAAGCTCTTGCCCACCAGCCAATCTACTGAAATGATTGCTCAAAATACTATCACGCAAGAGAGCAGTAGTAGCTATGTGGGCTGACCCAGCGCCCCATTCTGTAAGCTGTAGTGAGCAGAAGGAAAATGAGATTGACGTCCTAACAGACCTATGGGTGAAAGAGCTGACCCAAAGACCCCTATTCTATTGATATATGTATGCGTTTTCGATTTATGAACTGTTGATTGTATGAGTCTGGAAATACAACTAAAGATATTTCATGCTGACCTTAAAAACAGATAAGAGGGCGGGGTCTACTCACCAAACTCTGGTTTAAGATGGACAGTGGTCATCAGCGGGTTTGGCACGGTTGCCGGAGGGCTCTGCGGTTTATTCCGAGGTATGATGGGTGGAGGGACACTGAACGGCTTATCTGGAATCCGATGCTCCGCGTCAGGAGGAGGGCTAGCAAACAAGAAAAACAAACAAAAGACTTTGATTAAAAAATTGCTTATGTGACTTGCATGCTTTTTACACATTCGACAGCACCACTGAACTATTTCCGATTTTTTTTTTTTTTTTTTTTTTTTTTTTTTATTCTGTGCAATGTGAGCTCATTTTTCTTCCGTCATTTTAGATTTATTTAACTTTCTAAAATATTTTCTTCTCATTATTCTGCTATTGCTTTGGACTCACTTCTCACATGGACCACACGGGTTATTGTGCAAGTATCGTAAGGATTGCAAACACCACTGAGTCACAGAGGGAGCAAGCGCAGGAAAGCCTGCGGACCCTTTTTATGGAGGGCTTAGATGGGTTTTAACTCATTATGTTTTTATTTAATCCTGCCTATCATGGGAGGTGAAAAACACACTATCCAAAAATCACAGGAGATAGAATTTCCTTCAGTAGATTCCATGTGGTGTGTTTTTCACGTGGCCAAGCGCTGTCAGCAAGTTGTTTGTGGAGCTAGATGTGCGACAATGTGTGGAAATTTATAGTTTCTTGGTCAATAAATGCAGCTGTGGTCCCTTTAAGACCGGCCAGTATGCACATGGGGCCCTGCCCACACGCACCTGGCACTGGTACGCAGGGCTGGGTGAGTGAACCAATAAGAGGAGTTTCAGATCTCCCAATTGGGCCTCAGACCGATTACAGTTGTCAGTGTCGGTTGAGACGTACCTTGAATTGCGCGCGAGAGCTAGGAAGCCAAGGCACCAACTTAAGAGGAGTAACAGGAATAGTTGGATAAAGCCTGTGGATTCTATGGCAAAGAACCCAAGTCATGCTGCTGGGCTCTGCCAGGGTGAGTGCTGTCATTTAGAGTGCAGGGGATGTCGCTGAGGCTGAGGGAGTGCGATCAGTGGCAGAGAGGCTGGCTGAGCCGGGCAGGTGCCTGCTTCTGGTTGGACCTTCTCCTTTGCACTTAACCTGGAACCAATAAACCACAGGTCTTGCGTAAACCTGTGTCAAGTCTCATGGATCAGAGATGAGTTTCTTTGTTACAAAAGGCTCTTAGAGTGCACCGCTGAGCCACGAGACCCACATACTGACCCGGAACTAGAGCCCCGCATGCCCACCAAGGGCTCGAAGCAGATGAGCCTCAGGCTCACTGTTGTTACCAACTACTGGCCCATAAATGGTGTCCTCCCCAAGGCTTGGGGTGCTACAGAGGGCCCCAGGATCAGCTGGGTCTTACGGGAGAGGGTGACGGATAAAAGCCTGTGTTGTCGCTGCTGCTCTACTTACTACCGACCTCCTTCGGGTTAGGCTGCCTTTCCTTGCTGAAGACGCGTAACGCAAAATAACCATCAGAGGCCCCTAACTTGGAAACATTGAAAATTACTACAAACATATTACTCTGTAATTCCTTGTATCTCCTCAATTTGTGTGGATCAGATAAAAGTTGGTGCTCACATTTAAAGCTCTGACATTTCCTAAACGATGATGCGACAAAAACTAATATAAACAAATGATCAATGAGGAGTGGGAATGGAAAACAGCTAAACTACTTTTGTAAATGTTTTAACAATATTAATATGCAAGTCTTAGCAGTTTTCTTTGATTTAGTAAGAGGTACTTACAAATTTCAGGGATGTTGTCCACAAGGACTGGCAAAGTCAACAGGTCTCGCATTTTGGCTGCCACTGCAGGCCTATTGGCTTTGCCAATGTTTTTTGCCAATGCTATTCAGCATCGGCAAAAATAGAAAAACGTGTTTGTTTTCTCGATGGTCAGCAGTAAAAAAGGCACGGATGCGTCAAGACGCAGCCACCATTTTTTGTATCATTTACTACTCCAAGATGGTGGAAGATAACTCTGGAGTGGTAAATAAAGAAGACAATTTAAATGAGAGCGAAAGATTTGAAGAAGGATCGCCCTGGCACTCAATTGAAGTTGCAATCCCTCCTATCTTTTTGAAACATTGCAAAGACAGCAACAGGAGGGGTGGTGGAGCGACAGAGGAACAGGTGCGGGAAGTCCACGTGGTGGGGCAATAGGGAGATGAGGGAGCAAAAGAGGAGAGTGAGGTGGGAGGAAAGATAAAAAATAAACATTAAAAAAAAAGTCTGGCAGGGAGGAGTAGGGGAAGCAATGGGTGAGCTGAGGAGGCAAAGGAGAAAGCAACATATAAGCAGGTAATCAAGGGGGAAGCAGCACACACAGAGAGTGCAAGAAAACACATGCACTTCGATGGAGTGCGGAATGTGAGCAGTGGAAGGGTGCAATTCACCCAATCACAGGGATGGTAAAGAAGCCATGCTCTACAGGAGGGACAAACACTTGAAAAGGAAAGAAAGCTACTGAATAAAAAGCAAGCAAAAGAGACTGACAAGAAACCAACTAATGACAAGCAACTGGCCGACCCAAAGCCTACAGCAAGTATTAGCACTGTCCACTATAGGTAATCGACAACAAGTAAGACCTAAAAATGACCCATAGCTTTTTCAAAAACGGTTTTAAATAATATGGAAGCAAATCTACATTCAGTGGCACTAAAAATAGGGATGGCTGATTCTAAACTATTAATTCACTGTTCACTTACAGAGACTCCGTTTTAAGGGTCAGATTAGGTTTTCGCTGTGTAGAGCGGACGCGGGCCCATGCACTATCGCTGGTCTGCGTTTCATCCAGTAATGCAACCTCCACACTGGCTCTACGGCTCACTTAGTTGGTCAGCCTCGTGCATGCCTACGAAACAGATGTGCTGAGGGCTTCTAAGTACATTATGGATGATAGAACCGCCCGCTAAATAATTCATTTGATGGCTTCTGAGTACGTGAAGGTAGATGCACAAGCTCGCTTCCAGAAGACCGCGCCAGCCAAAAACCTGTTCATTTTTCTTCTCACAATGAAAAACACAGACTTGAGGGTCTTGTGGTGGTGGGATCTGTACATGGTGGCTTATTCCCCTAAGTACCTCTCGCACTGCTCCATGTATTTGTGAAACTAGAGTGATGAGAAAGTTGTACATCCACTGCTTCCTGCTTCCCACCCGGAGTACTTCTGAACCATGACCTCATGACCCCTCATACTCAAACTTTCAAGCTCCGCCCATTCTGAGGAAGACCACAGCAACACAGTTTCCGACCACAGTTGAATTTGAGTTGGGGACCACCAGCCCAACCCTAGAGCAAAGCTCGCATCTATTTGTACATGCAGAGGACACATGAGACGCTGCATCTTTCACGCGACTGGTTGCACCTTTAGGGTCAGAAAGAATTGCTCTGGACCCAATGCTTAATTTGTAAAACATGAATATATATAGGTGCAGTGGCCCACAGTCTTCCCGAGGAATCTACTGCCAGTGCTGGCAAATGCCAGGTTTGTTGAATACCGCGGCTACCTAGTTTTTATTAAATGCCACGCCTTCTTCTTTCATTGCTATACACTTCTTATCTCTATATCTCCCTCCTGCAGGTTCGTCTTCATCCCTTCTTTCTCGCTGTCACGGTTTTCTTTTCTCTTCCTCTTTCCCTTCTTCCTCTTCTGACTTTCTCTGTCTTCCACACAAAGGAAGGTGCACTCAATAATAATAAGTCCAAGTGAGCGAATGTATTCCAAAATTCTTCTTTAATTCATGAGATCATTTATGAAACGGCAAACAGCCAACGCGTTTCGTTCCTTTTGCCACAGGAACTTCTTCAGGGCTAGGAATCAATCAAAATTGTGGAATAATGGATCTACAGGAATACGCAGTTCAAAAAATCCCAAAGATGGCTGATATCTATACTACAGATTACGTCCACACATGGCACACAGACATCTGAATCTTTATATAGCGGTATGCATAAAATCTTCAATATAATGAAAACGAAGCATATTGCATATGTTTTAGATCATGATGCGAAGTACAAATAGTTCAAAGATCTTAAATAGTGGAGGTATGAATAAAGCCTCTAGAGTATTGATGCCGAAGTTGAAAATGTAATTCCTGACACAACGGCAAAAAGCTTTACTGTATAGTGATCAAAGTGATCCGGACGCGACGAGCGGCATAATAACCGGCCGCAACTTCTCTGTCTTGCTCTGGTCAAAGTCTGATGATAAAAAGTAAGAAGTTCTGGTCCCCAAAAAACATGAGTGCAGGAGCCAACAACGTGCAAACACCGGCATAAATTAAGCGCTGCAAGCTTTGCTTTAAGGCTCAGACGATGAGAGCTTTGAAGAATACATCTACTGTGGGATCTCTGACCTTTTTACTCCCCAGAGTTCTCATCACTCTCTGATCTTTTTGTCCTAATCCAGTGACCTTAGACTGCAAGATGATACTGTTTCTAAAAAATGTAAAAGTGTTTGAGTCACCCTGAAACTCATCTCAGCCAATCGACAAGCCCGATACTAAAATGCATTGGACACATGAATCGCCTTCTCTTTGAGTTGGGCGTGAGTGCATGCATCCAGCTCTTTTTCACTCCCACACTGGACAAGCGTAATTGACAACTTGAGATCACAAACTCTTTCAAACAAAAAGATCTACAGAAATCCAGGGATCTGCTGCTCACTTGATCTCCCATGATCACATCTGACCAATTGTGACCAGTTGTGAAGTCTCTCCACTGGCTACTGGCCAAGGAAAGGGGGCATTTCATAGCTCTGGTGCGGACCCATGCGGCATCAGGAAAGAATCACACATGCACATTTCAGAACTTGATAAACCTTGACATACATAGACTGCCATGTTCGGATCCTACACCAACAGGGGCAGAGAATTTGTGGTTTGGGAAACTTCATATACGAAATTTTACATCAAAACACTCCTGACCAATCACAAATCTCTACTATTGTTAAAGGAAATTCAAACATTTCACTAATCTCTTCCATCTTTCCACGGTGTTTGTTGTCATTCTTCACTGTGCCCGTAAAGCTTCTGTTACATTGCGCACCTTAGAAATGCCTACATAAATAAAACCAAAGGAAGTCTGGGCCAGGAAAACCAAAGAACGTCATTCTTGTGATGAATGAAGATTGGCAGCGGCCAGTAGGCACAGAGGCCTTTCCAAGAGCTGTATTTGATAATAGTTTCAGAGGAATACTCAAAGCTCTGGGATTCCAAGGTATTTGTCAGGGATTCACCAAAGCATTTGTGAGTTTGGGAAGGAGTATCACAGGAGTACACCTTTACGTACTTTTACATCCCTTTGTGAATCAGCGCCTTGGAGAGACAGCCGCCCCTCAAAAGTTAGCATACATTTTGTCTCTCGTCAGCAGGACCCTCTTCACAACAGATGGCAAGCTCCAATCCAAAGGTTTTGTGAGGGACACCGTGAAGGCTCAACCATGCCCCGGCTGAGGTCAAACTCAATCTGACACTCACCGACCCAATACCCAATCTCTGTATCATGGGCAACTATATCTTGATAGTTGTGATCCCCAGGGAGAGCATCAAACAATGTCTCGTCCAATGTTGAGACAAAGCAGGTCGTGGATGAATACATCAACATATCTGGTTTTGGTGCAGGACAATGTATTCGGTACCGCTCTGCGTTTTCGGCTGGGTCGCCAACTGGTTTATCCTATGGCATTCCTGCAGCAGAACCATTCTGCCGTTTCCGTCACTCATCAGACATAAAAATGAATTCCCATGATTCATGTCACTTTTTATATGTTCATGAGGAAAGATGTACATGTATTGATGTTGGTGCGAGTGTAGATACAGTACATTATGAAATAGTAAATCTGGTTGAACTAATGACATTGTAGTAACGACAACCTGTAAGTTTTGGAAGAAGTGTAAAGCTGACGCAAGAAAGCTGAGAAAACGCAAAGTTTCGCAAGATGTATTTGTTTTTTGGAAGTTTAATATTACAGTAATAAACTGTTAATTAAAAAAATACAAAAACGGCCGTTTCCAAGCCACATATTTCAACATCCTCTTATGCATGATTAGATCCGGCCTTGCCACATACATTCATCCGCCCTGCTGCAGGGTGGAGCCTGTCCTAGCAAAATATGCCTTAGCTGGAATAGGTCTTTCATCCCAATATTTGAAAAAATATCTCCTTTGGAGAGGCTATTTCCCCTTCCGGCTTGTACACCCCAACTCTACAGATGGGTTCGGGTACATCTCACCCTCCTAGATAAGTCCAACATGTGGCATGTATGACGTCAGCAATGCATGCCAGAAGCTATGGTGAGACTAAGGGCCAAACATTTGGCGGGGACCCTACCTGGTTTCCCATCCAATTTGCAGTCGTGATTTTAGGAGCCAGGTCCGCTGGAGAAAGGGAAATTATTGTATTTGGCGCCACCTAGTGTTGTAGCGTTAGCTGTGTCAGTGGGGACAGATTAGGCCTGCTTTTAATTATGTAGAGATACATAATGTAATGAGCGCAAGGCCCCGGTAAACGTGAGGCCTGGGCCAAAACATGCCCGCCTGACCTCCCCTGGTGACGTTCCTGACGTCAGGTGAGAGTTTAGTGTACAACAGTTCAAGTGCTGTCTCATCTTTGAACGACACTTGAACGCAGGTCACACAGACGACTTGCAGAACACTCTGTGGTTACGTGAAGTAAGAACATGCACGACTCTGCGAACCACTACCGCAGACGTCAAAGTGACAGGCGGTGTGACCTTGGAGCACGTTGCAGGTGATCGGAGGCCCTGGGAATTTCCCCGGAACAGCCCATGGCAAGCTTCTGTTCGCAGGATAAACCAGCGACAAGACCAACTCGTAACTTCCAAACAGAGGTCAGCGCGTCACCCTCGACCCACACCTGTCAACTGTTATTGTCAATGTTTCACAAAGAGCGCAGCTCTTCTGGCTGAGATCAAGTAGAGCTTTCTTTCTAACAAGTTCACTTCCAAATTTCGGCAGTTGGGCAGGTCTGCTTTAAAAAGTTGGAGATCCAGCCCGCAGGTTCTACGTTTGTAGATTTCCGACGTTTTCGGGATTCACACAAACATCACGGATTTTCTGGGTGGAAGTCTCCAAGGAGTGAGTCGAGTTGAAATGCGCATGCGCACATGGAACTTTATTCTTCGCCACACAATAATGTTTCCTCTGCAACAAACCCCTTTCCCTACATCTCCGTGAAATCTTGCGGTGTTCCACACATAGACCCCCTTCAAAATGTCATTCGCCAATTGCAAGTTTACATAGTTTGAATTACGAGAGCAAATTCACTTTTGCAATTCACAGAGTTTGCACTCCTAAAGAAATGTATTCCTGCAAAATATTACTTCGATATTTTGTTAGATCACATATGAGCAAATCTTCTCCCAGTAGCGGATAGTGGGCGACGATGGGTGGGGTTCCAAATGGAAAATCTGGGGGATACCCACAAAGATGTGACTTTGAAAAATTCACAAATTTGACACATTCAATACACAGCATGAAATAAGGCAGATATTTACCCCTATCAGGGGCAGGAGCAAATCAATTTCCAAGGCAAAGAATGAGAAGAGAACACCCCGAAAAGTGGCGAGATGTAGGTAAAGAGATTTCTCCACAGGGAAAAATATCCCCGCCTCATCTATGGGGAATTAAAAAGAAAAAATAATAAAAGTGTCACTGCTGAAATATACAGGTCATTTTGCTTGCACGTGCCGACGTCGTAATTTAGAAGTGTCCTGGGCATTTGCAGCAGTCCTGTCTGGCTGCAGGAAAGTTACACAGAGTGGCATTCTCGCCGGCTGCATAGAATCAAACCAGACCCTCTGACTGTGCATGCACCTGACCGATCTGAAGACAGGTGATCCGTTTGTACCACAGAAAAATGAGCACTTGGCATGCAAAAGGCAACCGGAAAAAAACCCCGAAGTATTCCTGGAAACCTGCAACTGTAATGGGTTTCCATAGGAAACCTTTTCAAGTGAAAAAAAATGTAATTCTGCAGCCATGCAAACCAGTAAACCCGTGGCTGCAGTTTGGTCATGTCTAATTGAGAATCGGCCAATTGTACTTTTTAGGAGAAACTTTGCAAGAAGCGATTCTGTCTCATGCCGTCCAACAGTCTACTACCCTGGCCGATTTCCCACCACCATACATTCACGTGACTAATTCTCGATGTGAATCAAGACAAGCAATTTGGAATAGTAAATGCCTTTTAAATTCAGGCACACAGCTGTAAAGTTCTCGCCATACAACAAAAGCTGCCAGATCTCTTCGCAGACATATCCGGGTTTACCAAAAACATAGAAAGGTGAAACCGAAATTTGTTCTGCTGTGTTTCAAAGGAACAAACCCCGTCGGAAAGCATGACCCGAGTGCGTGGGAGAAACTGACAGCGCAGGCGACCAAGATGCGAGGCTTGGTGGCCGCAGCTGTTAGACATGGAGGAGGCGCAAGGCCTAGTGAGGGCATGGAGAAGTTAGATGGAGCGCTATGTGTCGATCTGTGGGTTAGGTACTGGTGGTCCACGAGGCGATGTGTCGATCTGTGGGTTAGGTACTGGTGGTCGATGAAGCGATGTGTTGATCTGTGGGTTAGGTACTGGTGATCCACGACGAGATGTGTCGATCTGTGGATTAAGTACTGGTGGTCCACGAGTAGATGTGTCGATCTGTGGGTTAGGTATTGGTGATCCACGAGGCGATGTGTCGATCTGTGGGTTAGGTACTGGTGGTCTACGAGGCGATGTGCTGATCCGTGAGTCAGATACTGGTGGTCCACGAGGCGATGTGCTGATCCGTGAGTCAGATACTGGTGGTCCACGAGGCGATGTTCTGATCCGTGAGTCAGATACTGGTGGTCCACGAGGCGATGTGTTGATCTGTGGGTTAGGTACTGGTGGTCCACAAGGCGATGTGTTGATCTGTGGGTTAGGTACTGGTGGTCCACGAGGCGATGTGTTGATCTGTGGGTTAGGTACTGGTGGTCACAAGGCAATGTGTTGATCTGCGGGTTAAGCACCGGTGGTCCACGAGGCAATGTGCTGATCCGGGATTCAGGTACTGGTGGTCCACGAGAGGCTCTGAGCTCAGAAAATGCACAGGCTTCCCTCTTTAGGGAGTGCATGCGCCTACAAAAGGATGTGGTGCACCGCGTTAAATGCTATATTTTTTTTTTTGTAACTTCCCACATTGCACAGCATCAAAGATACTGAAAAATAATTAGCACAGAAACAGGTCACCAAGGCATGACCTACTGACTTTGCCAATGCTTTTTATTTCGGTCTTTTCCCATCTTGCTTTCACATCTTCTTTCCGTCCTATCTGCTCGTTTATCCATCCAAATTTGTCTGTTCCATCCATTCATCTTTCTTTTTATCCATCTGTCATTCTCTCCATCCATCTCTCATTCATTCCTTTTTCAGCCATCATACTTCCTTCGCTTGCTAGCCTTCCACCCATCAATTGATCCACCGCTCCATCCATCCTTTTTTTTCCATCCATATATTCTCTTGATCCATTCATATTTCTAGTCATCCTTCTCTCCATTGATCCTTCCTCTAATTCATCAACCATACTTCAACTTTCACCCCCTCGCCAACCATCTACCGCTGCATCCATCCATCTCTTAATCCATCCATTCTCTCTGCATCTTCCTCTCTATCCCGACTTCTCACCACCTCCATCCATTCCTTCCACTGCAACGGATCTGATTTTTTATGAGTTTCTTGGAGACCAGAGTGTCGATTAAAGTCCTTGAAGCCATAAACAAATGTTTCACAGAGCTGCCAAGTGACACCCGCCCAGCTCAAGCTGCTAAAGTGGGGGGTTGCTGGCTGGCACCCCTGCTCACTCTACAGGGACTGATCTTCAGTTCCTTGTGCATCAGATCTTGCTTGGCTGCCATGGCCTTGGCACCTTTCCCACCAATGTAATGTGCGTAAATCCATGGGCGTGTCTGGTGGTGTGCACCTGATCAGCGTCACACTGATGGACATTCATGTAATTCGGGCATGAACATAAGTGATAAGTCGGATAATGTATCCCGTGAGACCAGAGTCTATATGTAATAAATGTACACAGGATAGCCCTGGATTGTGGCCTTTACCAATAACGTGACTGTGGGGAACTTCCTGACAAGCTGGATGTGATCTTTACTAAAGCCTTGGTAACACCACAGGAACTTAAGTAGCCTTGCACTCAGAGGAGTGCTGGCATGCCGGATAAAGAGGGCTGGCTGGAGGATGCGCAACCCAAAGAACATTCAACAAGGTCTAAAAAAAGCTTCAATATTGGTGTTGAAAGTGGACACTCAGATTCAATGCCGCCATGCGCTAGGTTACACCATAGGCAGTCCTAGGAGCAGCACGCTAGAGGAAGGGAGGTCTCAAGCGAGACAATGCAGGACGGTGCTCATTCGGTACTTCCATCTGAGGACCTCAAACTATTACATGTAAGAAGGTCAGGGAGAGAGAAGAGTAGAAGACATAGTCAGCAGCACACAAGGTAATGTGCTGCTGCAGAACACTCGCTTGTTGGCCGTCGCCTGGACCACTGTGTCCACTCCTGAGGGTCTCATCCCAAGAAGGATGACAGCAGGCTGGAACCTGCAGATTCAGGATGCAAATTGATGCTTGATTTAGAGGGCATGTCCCAAGAACAAACACTGATGCATCAACAGATGCACCCACTTTGGATGCTGTTGGAGGTGGTATATAAATGTAATAAACCATTGCTGCAGTTCCACTGTAATATCCCAGAGTAATTCGTAGGCTCTCGGCTGAACCACGGCCTAACATTTCCAGACCGAGTCGCTGGTTTTACAGGTGAAATGAATTGATAGGGTCTGTGGTCCCCTTGGAAGAGAGTTAAAAGCAGACTGTGCAAGCACCCATGGCATGCACCACATTGATTGCAATGGAGTACTCTGTCACAGTATGCTTTATTAATAAACGTTCATTTAAACCTTCGACGGTTCGACCTCAAATATACCTTAAATAATGTATATCCAAGTACAAGGTGATAACTCTGTGAACTTTCAGCCAGCCAGAGGATTTTCTGTATGCATCCCTTTAGGATGTATACAATGAACGGGGGAGCGCACCACCGTCGCTTGTCTTATTTGGCATATATTTACCAAATTTAAAGACAGGAGCATCACTCCCTGGTGATGCTCTTGAGAGAAGACCCTCTCTCAGGCTTGTATCCCACCACTCCAGTGTGACGGCTTGACTCAGACCGTGGTCACATCTGTAAGGGAGACATCTGTAAGGCTTCGCTGGAAGAGCGCTGCTTATCCTTTGCTAGAGCACACCTCAAGCATGAAACATGAAATCATGTACCAGATTAAACATATGCTTGACTGACATCTAAGCATGGGTGGGCACGACCTTTCGGAAGCTGAGTGGTAACAAGCCTGCACCCCTCCTCCTTGGAAATCACAAACACCCATGGCAAGCGAGTATCCGCCCCCTTTTTTGGCTCACCACCCATACTAGCTCCAAAGACCCTGGAGATCTGGATTGATGGGAATCTTTCTCTAGATGAACAGATGTTTGTTCCAGCTGTTTTTTGACCCTTCCCATGCGAAGGCAAGCTCTTCTGTTTTCCCTAAAGTTCTGCATGCCATGATGGAATCTGCATGTGTCCCGACATGAAGAGACCACTGGGCTCCTGGAAAAGGCACTTGATAGATTACAACAGATTCACCACCTGACTACCAGAGCAGCCAAGGGCCTCAGAGAACTAATTCCGATCTTCAAAGCTAGAAATAAACTGCATTGGCTTCCAGAGAAACAAAGGATTCCTTCTGAAATCCTGCCCATTACAACAGGAAACTGGAGACCCTGGCCGGGACAAGAAGTGGAGGGGACAGTTCATTAATACTTTTAAAGTGTGTTTGTGATGCTGATCTGCTGTAATTTGATACAGTAGGACCAATTATGCTGTCTAACTGATCCAATGTCATGTATGGGTTTATATCTATTTGCACACGGTGTGACTCAAATCTCTCTCCTTGTGTTTTTTTTTTGGGGGGGGTGGTAACAAGTTACTGAACTGTTATTTTGTTCTTAAACTCAAAAAACTTTCTTTAAACAACATTTTTTTAAAAATCCTACCCATTATGCACTAAGCCTTCTATTAACATCGATAAATTTGGCCTCAGGGAAATTTTTCTGAAATATGAATGTATTTGAACGATTGGTTCCTCTTCTGTGTTCCTGCTCAGTCAGTCAGTCACACAGCTTTATTCAATCTTTTTAAAACGGATCATAAAAGCACAAGTTATCTAAAAATTCCAACACAATATATACACATATAAAATAAGAATTAAACAGTTGCAGTGATCCGGGTAAATTCATATAAAAACGTTTATGAAAAAAGCAGTTCAGAATTCTAAATTAATTAATTAGTTGTTGCTACTAAAATGTCGTCCCACCTTTTTCCTCTTCCTAAGACAAGCCCACAAAAATGAGGCAACAGAACAGCATACAAATGGATCCGGTAGAGTTTTTAAAAAGTACGTGGCCACCCGGCACTTCCTAAAATTGTGGTACCTCAGGATTGGGAGTATGAATGTTTTCCTTTCCTCTGTATAGGTCTTGCAAAATAATACAATGTGTAGATCTGACTGTACTGCGTAGTTGTTACAGGGACAGGGTAAGAGGTCTGCTAATTTATATTTATTTTGGGGGTATCCCAGGAGTAGCGGGATCATGTTCATGCGGAAACGCAAAAGGATAAATCTGTGTTGCGCATTATTTATGTGTGTGATAAATACTGAAAACCTTCCCGCGATCTTGGTGGTACCACATCATGAAGAATGGAGGAATGATGAATGTGTTTCTTTTCTCTTCGGGCATACTTTGATCTCTTAATGAATAAATCAGTTATTCTTTCCTTTGAAACCCTTTTCCTGCTCCATATACCCAGAGTCAATTGCTCCAGGATGGGGGGCGAGCTCTACACCATCACGACCCCACACTATGGAATGCCCTCACATTTACTCTAGATAAACAGCATAATCACCTATACTCCCAGAAACTGCCTATGCCACCTCTGCCTGCTAATGCCCTTCCGCCTAGTAGTTAGTTTTCAGGCTTCTTTTTCCAAGGCCCAGGGGCCCTCGGGAGCGAACATGAGCTCTATGAATTAATTAAATAAGAAATAAAAACAAATGAAAGTACACCAAGTTATTTAATTTTCTGGAAATAGAAAGGTTGAGACTGGCCCAGAATTTACAACAAATGGGGGGTTGAAAGGCAGATAAAGTTTAAAGTCTGTACAATAAAACTGTGACGCAACTGAGGGCAGTTATGGGCCCCAAATGCATATCATCCTGGAGAAATATCTTCCAGGGTACAAGTGCACATGCACTGGTGGGTAACGATGCTGTGACATTGACAGCTTTACAATCCGGGGTCTAAATATTGTTACAGTGGCACCAGTCCCAAAGCTATGAGGGGCCCACTTAATACCAACTATCGCTGTCTTTTACTACAAAAAGTGTTTTTTTTTTTTTACCTTACTTGTCTTGGTGCACACAGAACCCTTTACTGCAGCTCCACCACACTATCCCACAATATTTCATTTGTCACAGTAGGCCCCAGTGCTTAATTTGTCAAATTAAATGCTGGTGCCGAGCACCGGAAACCACCGGCTCAAATTAAGCACTGGTAGGCCCTCAGCTAAAGCCATGGTCTTACATTGCCAGAACAAGTCCTTGGTTTGATTGTAGAAAGGAATGTAATACGGTCTGTGGCCTCATTGGGTGATAGTTAAAAGCAGACTGTGTCTGGTGGCAGGCACCGATGTCGCTCACCACATCAACCCTTGTGCCAAAACCCCTTTACGACTTTTGACCAACGTCACATGTACAATCACCACTGAGCCTTAGGCATCCAAGTAGGATCTTGCTACTTTCAACACTACGTACGCACCTGAGGAACACATGAGGATTTTCAGCACCCCAGGGAAATTACAATTTTGCCTCAGAAAAAATAAATGTTGGGACCCTTTCCTGATATTTGGTGCCACCTGCAGGTGACCACCTAAGCTGCTTTACAGAAGTGTCTGCCTGGCGTGCCCTTCTCCCACAACTCTACCTCCACCTGACAGTGTGCACTGCACGTTGACCTTTCTAATGGCATGCATGACCTCTAGCTCTTTCACACTGGCAAAGTCAACTGAACCACTTCAAAACCTCATCATGACAGAAATAGGGTTCCTACGGCACACCTTAGCATATAATAAGAAACCTCAATGATAGGTGATGGTACACCTCACAAAGACTATCACAATTAAAGATACTTGAACATGGCATCTCAGGGTTTCATATTTTCTGACTTCAACGGCACAAACATAATAAGTTGTAACCGAACGGTAGTGATTCAAATGCCGATCCGTGTGTATCCGCACCAGTGAAATACCTGGTGCCTTCCCACAGAATGCTGCAAGACTCGCCCAGCCACTACAGTTAGGTGCCAGCCAGCCACTACAGCTAGGTACCAGCCAGCCACTACAGCTAGGTACCAGCCAGCCACTACAGCTAGGTGCCAGCCACTACGGCTAGGTACCAGCCAGCCACTACGGTTAGGTACCAGCCAGCCACTACGGCTAGGTACCAGCCAGCCACTACGGCTAGGTACCAGCCAGCCACTACGGCTAGGTACCAGCCAGCCACTGCGGCTAGGTACCAGCCAGCCACTGCGGCTAGGTACCAGCCAGCCACTGCGGCTAGGTACCAGCCAGCCACTGCAGCTAGGTACCAGCCAGCCACTGCAGCTAGGTACCAGCCAGCCACTGCAGCTAGGTAGCAGCCAGCCACTACGGCTAGGTACCAGCCAGCCACTACGGCTAGGTACCAGCCAGCCACTGCAGCTAGGTACCAGCCAGCCACTGCAGCTAGGTACCAGCCAGCCACTGCAGCTAGGTACCAGCCAGCCACTACAGCTAGGTACCAGCCAGCCACTGCAGCTCTCCGGAATCTCCACTGGCTTCAGGTGGAGTGTAGAGTGCAGTTCAAGTCCCTATGCATCTCCCACAGGGCAATCTATAGAAGAGGTCCCCCACCACTACGCTCACTGGTCTCCCCCTATGTACGCAGCAGGCATCTCAGATCAGCCTCTGCCCCCCTGCCAAAGGTCCCCAGGATCCTGAGATCACGCTGGGATGGATGCTCAACGTCCTATCTGGCACCCAAGCGATGGAACTCACTCCCTCAGCAGTTACGTCAGCTGGAGCAGGCACTTCCATTCCAGCTGGAGCAAGCACTTTAATTCCGCAAAGCCTTGAAGACCTGGCTATTCGAGGACTCGTGTCCCAGCGGGTTCATTATTCGGGAGCTGCGAACAGCGCTGGGAAGCCTTCGGGTAGCCATGCGCTATACAAAAACTATAGAATAGAACAGAAAGGCCAAACCTGCAGTAACATACACTCCAGGCATTCCAAGGGAGCCAGGACCAGGTTCCCTCTCAACCACCAAAAGGCCACACCAGTATTCAACGTGCACTATGCAAAAAACAGTAACCGCAAAACAAATGTCTCTTCCAAGAGATCAGACGGTAATAGACAATGCTTTATAACAATATGTTCTTCACCTCTGTTGCTCTGTAAACAAACCTTACATGACAAATTTCACCTAGGTGAACAAAAATGTTCTAACCAGCCCAGCCACGGTTAGTGAGTTATGAACGGAACTAGCTACGCGCTCTGCTGAGTCCTCCTGCTGTGTTCGTTCACATCATGAGCGGCTGTGAAATGACTGAAGCATAGTAACACTGACTTACCCTGCTCCAGCAGCCACACACTGAGGATCCTTAAACGGACAAATAATTATTATACCAACCAGTCCCGTCCTTGTGAAGGTTACACTCTGGCTTCTAATCACAAGAGGTAGATACTTTGGAAAATGCACTTTTGAATATTTTATAGCCATGCTGGGCATTCTACATGAGTACTTAGCTTAATTGTCAATCTCATTTGCTTCCTTCGTATTTGTCAGCTTCCATAGGTTTTCCTTCCTCTTCTTGTGTGTGCCTCCCCTACCCCCCCGGAGCATGGACCCATTACTGTGTTCATCCACTGCTGGCTTTTTCAGGTTTGTGTTCCTCCCCCATTCGCCACCTATCCTCCAATGTTGCGTGCTTCCACAGAATCCCGCCCACTCTCCACAGTCTGTGTGCTTCCCACAGCGCCTCCTGCCACACTCTGTTGTCCCTGTGCTTGTCCGTTTGCTTCCCCAGCCCCTCCCAACCACCCTTTGTTGTCTGTGTGCTTCCAGCAGCCCCTACCGCCTACCCGTCCTTGTCTGTGTGCTTGCCCTAGCCCCTCCCGCCCATCTTCCATTAAACATGCACAGCCCCTCCTGCCCACCTTCTGTTGTCCGTATGCTTGACCCCGCACTTTTGCCCACCCTTTGTTTAGGAGAATGGGTTGAGCAGCACAGAGGGAGGGAAGACAAGAGTGCAGGGCATTGGTGGCGGGAGAGGACAGGTGAGAAGAGATGGAGGAGCACACATCTAAAAATAATAATTAAACAAGCATTGGCATAGCCAATAGGTCTCGCTTTTGGGACTTTATAAGTATTTAGGTATGCACACTTATAAGGTCCCAAAAGCGAGACCTATTGGCTATGCCAATGCTTGTTTTTTTATAGTTGTATGAGGGAAATTTCAGCTTAGTGATTCATGAATGCTCAGCAATTCAATGGTGATAAAACTAAAATTTTGTGCAATCCTTGAGAGAGCTTCCTTCTGGTGTTTAGCCAATATTGGGAACTTTGGCTTTTGGGTGAATGAGGATGCCACTAATAAGTAATGTAAATAAGGTGTCATCCTCTTGCTTCTCCATATTGAGTGATACAAAAAATTCTACCACTTCTTCCGGCTCAGACGCGACCTCTGGTAGTACAGTTCACCATCTTAAGTAAGCTAGACTATTGTTTCGCACTTTTTTTAGGTTCTCCAGATTATATTTTGAAGCAGCATTATAGAATTCAAACTGCTGCTGCCAGATTAGCATTACAATGTCCAAGTCAGTCCTCTGCATCGGAGACCTTAAGACACTGCATTGGTTGCCTCTTTCAACAAGCAGGAAGTGGGATAAGGGAGGGGGTGACAAATGGTGTGCACTTTCGCGGACGCTTTGATGTTCTCAGTGGCCGCGCGGCTCACTGAGAACATCAAAGCGGCCGCGAAATGATCACGCAGGCTGCCAAATGGTGCGCGCGCCCGGCGCACATGCACTGTAGTTGGTGGCCTGAAAGCACTAGTTTGCACTTTCAAATCCCCCGTTTACAAAAGCTCTCGCGAGAGCAGCGCTAAAGCGCTGGCTCAGGCGAGACCTAAAAAGCACTATGACACTGACACCACTATTGCACATGTTTTTAAAAGTGCATTAGCACTTGCTACATTTTAGTGTTTTTTTTATTAGTTGTAGCCATGCTGCATGCACAGCAGCCTCGCTCCTGTAGAGGATGGCTACAAATCATTGCCAAAGCCAATAGCGCTCATAGGCGAGGCCCATTGGCTCTGCCAATGCTTGTTGGCATTAGTCTTGTGGTCTCAATGAAAACAATCCTTGCTTTTACTCCAGCTTCTTTGTGATAGATTACATTAACAGAAGTTATGTGTTCATTAGTGGTGGGTGTTTGAGTTTATGCAAAGTGTTGGTTCGAGACTGAGTATGATCAGGTTGCATGGATATGGTTTCAAAGAAAGTGAGGCTGTGATCTATGAAATGGAGAGGGTAATTTGCAGGAATACAAGGCTCAGAGTAAGCTACACAGAGAGAGAGTCGGAATGCAGAGAATGGAAGGCACAGAGAGAAAGGAGAGGGAAACAATAGTTTTAACCCTAAGTCAATTTAATGCAGGGTTTTGGGCTAATATTGTGGGAGGAGGCTCTGAGACAGCATGCAAACAGAGGACACAAAACTGTAGAATGAATCAACATTATTTGCATGTGAGATAGTGTATTGTAATGTAGTTTTTGTATAGCACTTATTATGGCCTACACAGGGCGCCGAAGCAATTGTTCACACGAATAGCACAGTACACTGTGTTGGTTGGTGGCTGGAAGTGTGTTGCTTTTGGTTTGAGCCAATGCGTTTCCATGTCATGTCTGAAGACCACCAGGGTGAAGATATTGTGTCATGTACGTGGCTTGGCGTTGTGAAGAGGAAGTGTGAAAGACAGATGCACATTTCTTTAGCGTCCATGGGATGTTGAAAGCACTGATCAGGTCACTTTGTTGGGTTGAAAATTGTTCTTTTATGTTCTTTGTTCCAGTTCCTAAGCTGGTAGTGGCAGGGGGTTGTCCTCTCTGTGATCTTATGGATCTGGGGGAGGAAATGGGTGTGGAAAGGGAATCAGAGATTTGAATGGGTGCGCCGTAGTACAGTCCTTGTTTACATGGTTGCCATTATGATATGTGAATATAGGAGATTTGCCAAGATGCATTGTGTCATAAACTCCCTTTTCTCATAAGAGAATGTTGGTACTAGGGGCATGCGGCTCTTGCTGTCTTGCCGGATGGACTATGTTCGAGTCCTCCGGGGACCAGCAATGTGTGGCTCATCTCTCCAGTCTTCGCAGAGCTGTCTGGTTGGTAATGAGTGGTTAGTTAAGTGGCATGGTTTGGCCTGGATCTGTGCCCTCCAGCCGCCATCAAGGTTCCACGGGACCTTTCATACGTTATAGACCTGGCCTTGTTGAAGATGAGTGATCAGGTAGGGGATTGGTCATATCTTGATACAGATGACATCACATTGAGACCAGGAGGACCATCAGACAGACTAAAGTTATTGTCCTCCATCTCGTGGTTAGAGGAAGGAGATAGGGCATGGATTTTTACCTATCCCTTGGAGCCCAGCAATTGCGACCCTTGCCCTATGGCTGTATGCGAGGGTTTGTACCCAGGAGTGATAACCCACCAGAGGCCAATAGATGTTACCCATGTCATGGTGAGCTGTTTGCCATGTGGTTCGGTGGTTAAGAGGTAATATTTCTGTCTGTCTACCCTTTCCGGGCACTAACGGGCAGAACCCATATCCTGATGCCCTTAACACCGATGCCCTACGGATCCAGGTTAAATAGAAGGGCTAGGTGACCTACATCCAATGAGATCCCTACATTTAACATTCAGTAATCTTAACCATCAAGTGACCTAGATCCAATGGAAACCCTAACCCTTCACAATTAGGTTAACTGGATCCAATGGGAACCCTAACCTTAACACTCAGTAATCAAAGGCCAATGGAAACCCTAACAGTCAGATGGCGTGGATCCAATGGAAACCCAAACCCTTCACAATCAGGTTAACTGGATCCAATGGGAACCCTAACCTTAACACTCAGTAATCAAAGGCCAATGGAAACCCTAACAGTCAGATGGCCTGGATCCAATGGAAACCCTAACCCTTCACAATCAGTAACCAACGGCCAATAGAAGCCCTAACCTTATCAGTCAGTAACCAAAGACCAATGGAAGCCCTAACCCTAGCAATCAGGCGCCCGGGATCCAATGGGAGCCCAAACCCTAAACAGTCTGGTGACCTGGATCCAATGGGAGCCCTAGGACTCACATGTGAGGTGGCCGAACGCTAGGTCCAATTTGAACCGAATATGTGTTTACAAAGTGGACCGATAAGGGGCTCAAGTTGATAGGAAACACTAGTTAGCCAGGTAGCGGCAAAAGGAACAAGTTTGTTAGACCCTGAATTTCATGTAAAATATTACTGCCAGATGAAACCTCTAGTTCCATACACAAAAAAGAAGCCGCCTCCCATTGCTCGTTCATGTTTTCTTTTAATACCGTTTGTCTGATGTACGCTGGGTAGCTTGAGTTTTTAGTTCTTTTTATCTTATTCCCTTTCCAAACCTTCAACGTATAATTTAATGGTGTTCAGTATCAAGCGGGTTCGAAATAGATTAATATGGGTAATTTAAAGTTGTCACAAAAATGGGCCCCATAATGTCTTTGTGAGGGCCCAAAAAAATGTAGAAGCCTGGAGTTTCCATTCCGTACAGGGAACTCTAGATTTGAAACATAAAATACACCGAATGTTTTTATTCATTTTCATAAGTTATCCTAAGCCTTATAAAACGTACTACATTAAAAAAAAAAGCCTGATCATCTGAAGGAGACACAGCGCATAGTAAATCCAGGCCTCAATCTCACACAGTCTCACTCACTACCTGTCACTGACTCTCACTCACAGCACAGTGACATCGATGGCTGACAGTTCAACTAGACAAGCAAGAAAAGTGTGCATGTCTGTCTCTTCCTCCGATTATACTGGACTGCCTGACTCTTCCAGTGCGTCACTACCGCAGCTCGCCCATGTAATACTCTGTTTAAATGGACACTCCGGGCGCTTTGCCTCGGTTCTTCCCACCTGATATCTCCGTGCATTGTGATCAACAAGCGGGCTGCCATGATACCTGGCTCGAAGATTGACTCAGATGTTTTATTTTCTATTCTGGGGCGTTTTAGAATTGAACTGGGCAGATTGCCACTGCGAAAAAAAGTAAAGATTTGTTCATGGACATCATTTAGGGGTCGCAGCTGCGACTCCTGGCTTTTCGTCCCCTGAGACCCCTGGCACTGACTTTGTGACCCCGGTATCAGAGGTGTCAAGAACACAGGGGCAGCTCCACTTTGCATATTTTCTGCTCATTTGCCATTATTCTTATAGGGAGTGATATTGCAATGTTCCCTATGACTGTGATACAAACATGTCTTAGCTGGGATGGGACCTTTGGTGGCAGCTGTGGGAAGTAAAAATGGTGTTAAATGTACGTTGGGTGCTTGCTTGGGGGTAAGAGTGTGTTTATGTGAGAGAGCGCATGTGTGAGCATGTATGTGTAAGGATGTGTGTGTGTGAGTGGAAGTGAGTGAGCCAGTGACGGGTAGTGAGTGAGGCTGTGAGATCGAGGCCCAGATTTACTGTCCTTCGACACAAGGCTACGCTGCACCCAAGTTTCTGCGTTGCCTTGCCGGGAAGAGTAAATGCACCAGATCTACTAAGATACGATGCGTTCTTCTCTCACTCTGCGATGGTGCACTTTTAGCAGCCATGCACCAACACAGACACCCTTGCAACATAGAGCAAGGGCGTGCACAATCTCTCAAGAATAGGTTTGTATTGCAAAGGGTCGCTTCTATACAATGCGGCATACGTGCGAAGTTGGAAAAACACGGAGTGTCACCTGCTTTGTGGAGTCGTAAAATGTTGGCACAAACTCCGGTCTACCAATGTTTGTAGATAGGGACTTGCGTCAAAACCCATGGGTGGGTGCATGAGAGTGCCCATGCACCATCCATAGATTGCCCCCCCCCCCCCGCTTGAGGCAGAACTACAGTCTGCGTTACTTTGGGATACTACCCAATGCAAATATGGATTTACGTTGGATAGTAAATCCCACGCTTACACTTTGCACCGGGTTTGCATCACAAAAGTGATGCCATCCCAGTGCAAAGTCTTAGTAAACCTGGGCCAGAGTATCAGTAAGTATGAGTGAGTATCGGTGAGATTAAGTATGAATGCAGGTGAGTGAGTGAGAAGGAATTCGAATGTTAAGGGGTTGTAAGAGAGTTTGAGTGTGATGAAAGGGTCATATGACATGCCTTCCTACAAAACAATCAGGGGTCATATGATATCACTTCCTGTGATGTCATTAAGGTTCAAAGGGTATGTGATGTCACTTCCGCTACCCCTCGCTGTTAGGTGAATTGACGCCAATGGATTTGTTGACAGCCCCGCCAAGAGCCAGACACATCTGGTATTATTAAAGCACAGAAATATGCTGCATGTACTAAATTCACACGTGCGCTAGTAAGTACATATGAGAAATTGCTGAATTCTCAACCCGAAACGACAAAATATTAGACTTGAAGCACCGTTCAACATCAATTGCAGAAACTCCATGGTTCCACTTACATCGTCCAGACAAATATATTTCACGTCTGCAGAGTAGTTTCCCAATAAGTAGCGTGTTCATTATTAATAAGATCAGTTTTTGGGGCTGGACGTGTGACACCTAAAGGTATTGTTTTTAGTTTTTATATTTGTATCCAGTAATATGATGACTGCAAGCAATACATCTAGTGTGGGTTGGGATGAAACACGAGGCCACTGGTTCCATAAGCAATGACTCAACAGAATGACAGATACCTGCTCCAGGCCCAATCATTAGCAAAGCCATCTCGAGGGCACTTCTATTATTCCCAAATGTATTGGGGAACAATGTCAAACCGTAAAACCCCACAGCCATCCCCCTGTTCTCGCGTGGATTGTAGAGCACACTCATTCAGTACGAACATGCATCAGGGGCTTCCCCTGCAAGAATCCCAAGAGTCTGTGGAGCAACCTTCCAGCGAAACATTGTCGCTTCTACGTATCCCGGGTGAGGATATCATCCTGTACCCCAATATCCCCATATCAGGGATCACCCGTTTGTGTGTGCAGCCGACTCCCTGGGAGTGAGTTAGTCGTCGATATCTCATCCTCTACCCTCACTGCTTCCAGCAATGCTTCCCACGCCCAATCAAATTCAAGTTTGCTTCTACCGCTTTTAGCTTCCCGGAGGAGGAGGAGGAGGAGAAGGACGCTTTCTTACTCTGTCCACTTCCCGCCACCTCTCCACCTATGGGTCCACCAGTGATTTCCACTTGAGTGTTACCTGTCTTTCAGCCAGGATTCAGGCCAGGTCATCTGGATGTGAGTTGTTTTTTAGCTCGGCACGGATACAGTCCCAAAAGATACATCATTGAGGAGAGTTGTATATATTTAAATCTGTGGAATCATTCATAAAAGTGACAACTTCAGCCCTGTATTCAGAAAGATGTGTGCATGCCTCAACCATGTGGAACATCTACGCCCCTGCTGTGCCACATCTGGGGCATACAGCCGGGGCTTGGAAAAAGAATGTATTTATCCCACCAGGTGTGAGATGGGCCCTATGGATTTGAAAGAAATTGAGTAATTTAACCCATGCATTTCTAGAGACACTGGGACCTTCATGGGGCACTTTCACCCAATCTGCCTCCACAACTGGCACCTCCACATCATCTGCCTTCAAGTGTGCTTAAGGGAGTAATTATATCCGCCCTCAAACCTTGAGACAATCCTGGGATGGCTTTGCACTTGACCAAGGTGGAGCATATGCCATGGCACCCCTGATGCATCCAGGGCTCTCCAGCACCCCCTTCCATGTCTTCTTAATCGCTGCTACTATAGCCCCATGTAGTAATAAAAACTTGCCAGTAGGTCCAAGTCCGATCTTAGGTCCTCAGGGACAGGCGTTCGCTGGCCTGAATGAACCCCCTAATCTCTCAATTCCCAGCTCTGTCCAAACATGTTGCCCCCTCCTGCTGCCCTTGTGTGGTAGCACAACCAAGCTCTTCCATGGGATATTAGGGATGGGGGGGGGGCTCTGTTCCTGACCTCCGAAGGCCTCTAACCCAGCAGTGTTTAATTAACTTTAACAGTCTATGATAGTCCCCCACCCTAGTCCGTTTAGGGTCTAACAATACCTGAGTCAATAATCGAAGTGCCGGGGCACTGACATCCACTACTGTCCCCGCAGCCATCCTCATAGGTGTCCACCCAGTGGGTGAGCCGTTACAGCTACGCTGCCAAGTAATACACCTCAAACTCCGGAGCAGCTGGTCCTCTGTCAGTTGTCCGATGTTGCAGCTTCATCAGCGACGCTCTACGTCTACCCGTGCCCCAGATTAAATCTATGAATAAGGTATCTAACACCTAAAGTTAAGGATGACTTTTAAACCAATAACAATTTGCACACTTGGGCAGGATACAACACACCATTAATGTGAAAAGAAGAACGGCATGTCCCAGAAGCCAAAATCAAATCGGGACTCTTTGGTGTAACAATGGCATGAGCGCAACAGCTCCAGCAAAGCAAATTGATGTTACATCACTGACTACTGACAGAACATGTTTTCAAGCAGGTTACAAAGGCACAAAACGTTGTTAAGAAATGTACGTTGCATTTAGCCCCTGTATGTGTTCTTTCTTCCCAATATATGTATGTCCGTTTCAGGGAGATTTGTTGTATAATGCTAGCCGCTTGGGCGAGAGTTGAGCAAACTATATTCTAGAGGAGTGGTGTGATATCATAATATCTATTAACGAAGACACCTCCATAGTTTGTACCCTGGTGTAAAGAGTTGTCCAAACATTTGAGGTCTAGGGAGCAAATCCTGGGAGAACCTAGTCTTCCTTTCCTTCCTTTCCTCTATTAACAACCAACTCACAACCCGGCTCAAACTTCACCATCTTTTAGATAACACACAAATACGATTCAGAAAGAACTACAGCCCCTAAACAGCACTCAACGCGACCACCGACGACATTAAAAACATCCTGGACCGAGGAGAAGCAGCAACCTTCATCCAGCTTGCCCTCTCCACGGCCTTCGACACGGTCTCCCGCAACACCCTCATCAGAAGACTCCACAAGATTGGCACACAAGGTTCCGGCCTCAAATGGATCTGTTCCGTCCTCACAGAAAAACCCACAGGGTCAGGCTGCCAGCCTTCACATCAGAGATCGAGAAACTGATGTGCGGTGTTCCACAGGGATCGCCCCTTCTACGCCGATGACACCCTACAGACAATACAAACACCACCAGAGCCAACTGCAGGACCATGGTAGCAGACTCCATGCGAACCGACTGCCTGAAGCTCAACTCAGACAAGACGGAAGCACTGGTCTTCGGGTACAAGCCCGCCCCACGGGAACTCACTTGGTGGCCGTCGGACACACCCTCAGTCCACACACGAAATCACGGAATCATCGTAGATGACAAGCTCAACATGACGGCTCAAGTCAACGCAGTGTGCACCTGCTACTACCATATTCTGCGCATGTCGTGAAAGATCTTCAAATGGCTGCCTCAGAGCACCAGATGGACCGTCACGCAGGCCCTCGTCACCAGCAGGTTGCGCTACGGCAACCCTCTATGCCGGAATCTCTGAACAATTTTTAATTCCTTCTCCGAGAGAGAGCGAGAGAAAGACGTGGTAGTTTTTAAACTAATTTATTGCAGAAAGGGGTCATTTCTATAGGCTTTGTCTTACATTGAGATAAACACTTTGGTCTACTCACAATTAATTGTTAGTCAGTGTGTCATTCACAAGCAGAAGTTGAAGAGGGCTGGGGAACAACGTTCTCAAGCTTTGACTTCATCAAAACAGTCCCCGTACTTTTTATTTAAAAAACAACTGTTCCAGCTTGGGAGTCAGTACAGGATTCAATTAACGGAATCTGGAATTTGTCCTTTTTAAGGAAACCTATAAAATAAATGTGTGCACTAGATGGAGTCAGTGTATTACTAAAAACATAACTTTTGAAAGCATAGTAAACATTTACACAAAATCTTTTCGAACGTTTTACGACAGTCTGTGAGCAACGTATCTTATAACGTGTGTGCCACAATATTTACAGAATATATTGTATTTTTCGCCAGTCTCTGACCTAGCCACGCACACCTGCTAAACACGCCCTTAATGCACTCAGGGTCACAGTTCACACATTTTTCTTCATGGAATTCGACCGCTGTTCCTAACGCATTGAAATGTCACACCTAAGTAACCTGAAAGATGGAAATGTCACACGTAAGCAAACTGAAAACATGGAAATGTCACACATGCACAAACTGGAAACATGGAAACGTCACACATAAGCAAACGGAAAACTTGGAAATGCCACACATAAGCAAACTGAAATATAGGAAATGTCACACATACGCAAACTGAAAACGTCACACTGAAAAAATGGAAGCGTCACACATAAGCAAACTTAAAACATGGAAATGTCACACATAAGTACCCTGAAAGATAGAAATGTCACACGCAAGCAAACTGAAAACATGGAAATGTCACACGCAAGCAAACTGGAATCATGGAAACGTCACACATAAGCAAACGGAAAACTTGGAAACGTCACACATAAGCAAACTGAAGTATAGGAAATGTCACACATACGCAAACTGGAAACATGGAAACGTCACACATAAGCAAACGGAAAACGTGGAAATGTCACCCATAAGCAAACTGAAATATAGGAAATGGCACACAGCAAACTGGAAACATGGAAATGTCACACATAAGCAAATTGAAAACATGGCCATGTAACAAATAAGCAAACCGAAACCTTGGAAATGTCACATATAAGAAAACTGGAAACATAGAAATGTCACAATTAAACAAACTGGAAACATGGAAATGTCACTCATAAGCAGACTGGAAACATGGAAATGTAACAATTAAGCAAACTGGAAACATGGAAATGTCACACATAAGCAAACTAGAAACATGGAAACATCACACATAAGCAAACTAGAAACATGGAAACATCACACATAAGGAAACTGGAAACGTCACACAAGCAAACGGAGAACATGGAAACATCACGCATAAGCAAACTGGAAACGTCACACAAGCAAACGGAGAACATGGAAACGTCACACATCTGGAAACGTCACACATAAGCAAACGGAAAACATGGAAACATCCCACATAAGCAAACTGGAAACGTCACACATAAGAAAACTGGAAACATGGAAACATCACACATAAGGAAACTGGAAACATGTATACGTCACAATTAAGGAAACTGGAAACATCACACATAAGCAAACGGAAAACATGAAAACATCACACATAAGGAAACTGGAAACATGGAAACATCATACATAAGGAAACTGGAAACATGTTAACGTCACAATTAAGGAAACTGGAAACATCACACATAAGCAAACTGAAAACATGGAAACGTCACTCATAAGCTAACGGAAAACTTGCAAATGTCACACATAAGCACACTGGAAACATGGAAATGTCACACATAAGCAAACTGGAAACATGGAAGCAAACTGGAAACATGGAAATGTCACTCATAAGCAGACTGGAAACATGGAAATGTAACAATTAAGCAAACTGGAAACATGGAAATGTCACACATAAGCAAACTAGAAACATGGAAACATCACACATAAGCAAACTAGAAACATGGAAACATCACACATAAGGAAACTGGAAACGTCACACAAGCAAACGGAGAACATGGAAACATCACGCATAAGCAAACTGGAAACGTCACACAAGCAAACGGAGAACATGGAAACGTCACACATCTGGAAACGTCACACATAAGCAAACGGAAAACATGGAAACATCCCACATAAGCAAACTGGAAACGTCACACATAAGAAAACTGGAAACATGGAAACATCACACATAAGGAAACTGGAAACATGTATACGTCACAATTAAGGAAACTGGAAACATCACACATAAGCAAACGGAAAACATGAAAACATCACACATAAGGAAACTGGAAACATGGAAACATCATACATAAGGAAACTGGAAACATGTTAACGTCACAATTAAGGAAACTGGAAACATCACACATAAGCAAACTGAAAACATGGAAACGTCACTCATAAGCTAACGGAAAACTTGCAAATGTCACACATAAGCACACTGGAAACATGGAAATGTCACACATAAGCAAACTGGAAACATGGAAGCAAACTGGAAACATGGAAACGTCAGACATAAGCAAACTGAAAACATGCAAATGACACACATAAGCAAACTGGAAACATGGAAACATCACACATAAGCAAACGGGAAACGTCACACATAAGCAAACTGAAAACATGCAAATGACACACATAAGCAAACTGGAAACATGGAAACATCACACATAAGCAAACGGGAAACGTCACACATAAGCAAACTGGAAACATGGAAATGTCACACATAAGCAAACTGGAAACATGGAAGCAAACTGGAAACATGGAAACGTCACACATAAGCAAACTGAAAACATGCAAATGACACACATAAGCAAACTGGAAACATGGAAACATCACACATAAGCAAACGGGAAACGTCACACATAAGCAAACTGGAAACATGGAAATGTCACACATAAGCAAACTGGAAACATGGAAGCAAACTGGAAACATGGAAACGTCACACATAAGCAAACTGAAAACATGCAAATGACACACATAAGCAAACTGGAAACATGGAAACATCACACATAAGCAAACAGGAAACATGGAAACGTCACACATAAGCAAACTGAAAACATGGAAATGACACACACAAGAAAACTGAAAACTTGGCAGCTCTGCACTGCTTGAATCGGCGATAAACATTCAAGCACATCTGCAGTTAATAAGCCTAGCCCAGGATAAACTGTGCCAGGCCTGTCCTGTTCGCCTTTAAATTTGATTTTTGTCCCAGACGCTGCGAAGAATACCTCCTTTCATCCAAGACATGCGTTTCATTCCTCTGGACATACACCGAAAAGCTCCTGCGCTCCCCGTCCCCTGTGCAGCTGCGCTTCCTGGTTAGATACACAGAACTTCCCGATACCCCAGGGCCCCACACACACACAAAGTACCGGCAGTCAGCTGCCTGCTGCCCACAGCGTGCCATCTGACAAATAAAGCAACCAGCAGAAACCTGCCCCGTCAGCGGAATGTGCACTGCTGGCATAGGCCGAGCACCAGCGCGTGCACTGTTGTGAAAGACGTCTCCATCCGATTCACCCACACATTCATCTCTGGGAAAGATGCTGGAATCACGGCCAGGTGAGTGCTGCTGTGTGACTGCAGTGCACGTGCGAGGCCGTGGTGGGTCGACAAGGACAGTTTACACTAGCCGCTTTGAAAGTTCTCTCGGCGCTAGGCTTTTAGCATGTTCACATTCTGCGCTTTTAAGAGACGTTTACATCGGGGTGTACATGTCCCGCGAGGGGTAACGCGAACTCAGCAGCATGTCCCGTAAGAAAAAGAGGAACTTGGAGCTAAATGCAGTCTTTGCAAGTATAAATAGCAGACACGCATTGCAGAAGCAGTCGGCATCGCGAGAGCGCAGTTTCGGCCCTCTCAAGGGAGGGTCTGAGGGGCATTCCACCGCTCTCATTTAAAAAAAAAAATGATGACGCGTACTTGATCGTGCGGTGCACTTCTAAAATGTGTTGACAATAATACTGTGCGTTTTGTGTGCACTCTAAAGAGACACTTCTGGAATATTTGAATTTCAGAGCCTAGCACAGTGTTCAGGAGTAGGGATGAGAGACCTCTTTTATTTATTCCCCAGTATGTGTTGGCAAATTCTGGCAATATTCCGTGGAATCCGCCCCCAACCTCCAAGACAGAATAAGGCCGAGGCACTGAGGACTCTCTGAATGATCCACGCATTTGGAGTTCTCTCCGGTGGGAACCCTCTGGATGGCCCGGTTTGTGGGCAGCTCGCGCTGCTCTCCCTGGACCTGGTTTTCACACGAGGGGCCACACTTAGCGCCCAAACTGAAAGCTGCTTTTGTATGAGTCCGCCTGTGCAGCAAACATGGGTGATCAATGGCTTCTGTGGACCAGTTTCATGAACACATTACCATGCACACATGGCCCCAGGGCTTCATGACACTTCTTCTCAGCAGTCTAGTCGAAGAAAGAGAGGTTTTGTCCCATTCCACATTAAACTGCACGTCCACACTATCTTTTATTCGCCCCAAACCACGTTTTTAGCAAGTCTTGATTACAGACACAGGTGCTAGAGGAATGTGTACAGCACAGCCCAGGGGGCCCACGACACCAGGGGGTCCGTGGCGAGTACAGAATAATTAATGAGAACAGATGGATATTTCTGCGTTCTGCACACCCGGACCCCTGGTTCTGGGCTGTAATGCACTGGAAAGGCCTCTTGCCACAAGCTCACTGCTGGCATCTGTTGGGACCTGCACGTCAGGAGGTCACTGCTTTTAACCTTCTCTGTGTGATTAGCAACAACTCTGCTTTTGAAACACACACACAATGCTGTGTGTTTGCGATACACTGCTAAACCTGTGGCTTTATGGTTCATTGATCAATATTTACTTTCATTATAATTTGAATTTAATTTCAAGGAGAGAGGGGGCGATAGAGAGTGTGACAACAGGAAGGAGCAAATATCACACTTCAAATGAGTTCAAATTATTTATATTAAAGGGGCAAGATGTCAAGTATATTTATAGCGTCAGCAAGAAAGCCCAATCCATGCTGCAGAGACTACGGTATAACCTGCAAGTTAAAAATATAAACAAAAAGGGAATCGGTGGAAGTCAGCCTTTCATCCTCCCGATGCAGGTAAAATGAGTCTCATTCATTCACTCAGAATGGCAGGCTCCAGGCTGCTGGGTGATTCAAGTGCTGGTGCAGGACATTTTCTGTGTGACCTGCAGGCGAAGCACTTGAAATCCTGCAGGGCCAGTGCCCTGGCAAACAGTCACTCCTATTAGTGCAAAAACAACAGTGATAGTATGCAGTGCATAAAAAGATTATCAAAATGTGATGATACCACATCTGTTGATAATGTATTGTGTGAGGCAATGCCCTTTGCTGTGTTTGTTGTGTAAAGAGTAGTTTGTAAATAACTGCACGGGCCTCAACGCTTTGGGCCCGATTCACAAAGGGATTTAAGACTCGCAAAGTTACGAGTGTTGAGTCTCCGCCTTCGGGCGGAATCTTTGCACTTTTGGCAGAATCTCCAAACTGGGGCAGAATCTTTGCACTTCTGGCGGAATCTCTGCACTCGGGGCAGAATCTTGGCACTTCTGGCGGAATCTCTGCACTCGGGGCAGAATCTTGGCACTTTTGACGGAATCTCTGCACTCGGGGCAGTATCTATGAACTTTTGACGGAATCTCCACACTCGGAGCGGAATCCGTGTGCTTTTGGCGGAATCTCTGAAGTGCACGCAGTGCTCAGAGCGGAGATTCCTCCCCGACCCCGCACTCGTAACTTTACGAGTCGTAAGTCCCTTTGTGAATCAAGGCCTTTATGTCTAAGTTTAACCCAAGGGTTGTTTTGGAATACAAAGCTTGTACCTTTTTCATTTGCACAACAGTTCCTTTACTTCGTAGCTCAGGTTTCAGCCTGCTTTCACACACCGACACTGCAATCACCTCTTTTTAAACATCAGGCAGATATGGCCGGGAGATTCTGATAAGAAACAGCACAGCCGCACTGTTCTTTGCTGCCATCTCTAATGTGGGAAAACAGGAACCGGAGGCAGGGCCTTTTGTTTATTAAATTGTCTATTTTGCCTCAGCCGAGGCAGAGTAAAGTCGAAAACCTGGCTGTATGTGCCATTCCTTGCCTGTCCTGTAGGTGCCAGGAGAAGCATTCCAGGTGAACATTCTGTTGAAGCCAGTCTTGGAAACGCATTCACCACAGAAATATTTTTGTTGGTCTGGACCAGTGGACGAAGTGGGCAGGATCGGTAGGGCACGGCCCCTACTCAGAGGTGTAGCTAGAGCTTGTGGCGCCCGGGGCTATCCCTCAGATTGCCGCCCGGGGGGGGGGGGGTTGCGGGGGAAAAAGGACGGCAAGCACTTGAAAGAGGACCGAGAGACACGTAGTATCGCCCGCTAATAGTTACCTCGATCATGCAAGTTACATGCCCATACATGACACGGTCCAAGGCTACACAGTTGAATACACCAGTGACTGGCAGTACAAAAGAGAACACACAGACTGCATGATCTATCTGGGGACTCAGACAAACCGCATGTGACATCCATCAGAGAGCTGCATGAACAATTGCCTGGTAATCCCCTCGGCACAATGCAAACATGCACATACATGACACTGTTCAGGGATCCATCATCTACAGCTGGCATTAAATGACCATTCATCATGGTCCCCCCATTAAAGCAGTGCACTTTGTGATCTGCATGGTACATGTTCTTTGCAGCAGGCATATTAACCCTCTGTGCTACCTTTCCAGGAGTCAACCCTTCCACTAGACAAAACTCTGATCTCTCTCTAGGAAGAACATTAATCACCGAAGTTATCATGACATTTTTATTGTTTCTGAAAATTGCTGGAGGCCAGGAAGGTGGCAACAAGTTTTTTTTTTAAACCATAATATACTTGCAAACACTACGCACCCACCCAAATTAGGTGCCCAGTGCGGTCACACCGTTTGCACCGCCCTAACCTGCTCAAGGTTCATGTGACCTCAGTGACAGTCACAGTGACTGGATCACTGTTGCTCTAGGGTGTGCTGCTTCGTAGGCCTGCCTGTAATACTGGAGATGAACGTCAGTATGGATTGTGGTGGGCAGGCCTTCAAGGTTGACTCACAATTGACACCACTCGGGTACACCTGCTTGTGCTAAGACATCAAGCCTTCTAAGGTCTAGCATGGGAATATGCTCCCTCAGTAGAGTGGTCTGGTGGACTGGTCATGAAGGCTGAACGCAGTTCCCCAGTTCCAAATTCGACAGCTCTGGCCATAGTGCCACATCCTCTCCCCCACTGAACACCATACTGCCCTACTGAGAGAAACTCGCACGGTCTTCAGCTACAACCTAATTGTGCCCGCTATAAACACTTGGATGTGGCGCAATTCAAATTATGCACTTGATAAGAGTAATATGCTGCCTAAAAAAAAAAAGTAAAAGCAAACACTCCTAGGGAATGCAAGATTAAGTAAAGCATGTGAAATGTAAGCAGAAACAACATGGTTACCTTAACGATCTCTCACTCACTATTCAGAAATCAGCGAGTATTTTTTCCTGAAAAGTTAAGGACATGACTAGAGGGCCCTGAAGGGAACCGATTCAATGTCCATTGCTTATATCCTTACAAAACGAAGCAGTATGGTTTAAAAAGACCACGTCCATAAACAGAGCCATGGTACACATTTTGTTTTCCAATCCAACCATCAACCAGGTATTGCAGTCCCTCCAGGAATGGTGCACTTCCCCACCTGGGGACAACAATGCTGTTCAAAGAAAGACGAGAAAACAAAAGTAGCGCTTCACTGGCAAACTCTGTAGAGTGAGGCTGATGTGTTTGGATGTGAATAAAACCAATCTGGCCACTTTGCAACCACTCTGTCTTGCTTTATTTAGTTATGTATTTATTTTCCATATTTCAAACCTTCTATTTCTCTCCATCCCGATGCACTTTGGAATAGAAAAATGTCAGAAAAAGGGCATTTCCCGCAAGAGTGTTTTTCTTTTTTGGATCCATTTCACAGGGAAGCAAATAAATGAAAGAAGGAAAGAGAGGTTGTGAACCGTTTCTTCAAGTCACGGATTTCAGTAAGTGAGGCGCAAGAGAGAAAGAGAGGGAATAATAGGAAGAGAGGGGGACAGCTGCCAGCACAAAAAACAGAAGAGGACATTGCCTGAGTCCTATTCCTTCTCTGCCCGTCCCCGAACGTCCACCAAAGCAAGCCGAGCCTTATCTGAATGCCTTTGTCCGCCCCCACAATAGTGCCGCCTGGGGCGGACTGCCCCCCCCCCCTTAGCTACGCCACTGCCCCTACTTCTTTAATTCAATAGATTCCGTTCCCCTACTTTTTAAATACAAAAATGCATCCCAGGACGACAGAAATGGCCACGGCCTACAGATGAGGCTCAGCGTTCGTAGCCATTCAGGGACAGGAGGGTGGGCAGAGAAGGAAAAGGACTCTCTCTTTCTTCCTGCCCGCAGAGACAAGGACAGTGTCCACTTCTGCTCCGCTGCTGGTATCTGCCCCCCTCTCTTTCTTCCTCTTATTCCCTCGCTTTCTGTCTCGCTCCTCCTCACTTGTGTGATTTCAAGAAACAGCTCTTACCCTCTCCTTTCCTTCATCTGTTACCCTGTGAAATTGATCCAAAAAAAATGAAACGCTTTTGCCGAAATTGAGTTTATTTCTGACATTTTTCTATTTTAAAGTGCAGCCACGGGACAGAGAGAAAAAAAGTTTCAAAATATGAAAAATAAATGAATAACTATTCAAAGCAAGACATAGTGGTCGCAAAGTGGCCTGATTGGTTTTCTTCATACCGAAACAAATTAGCGGCACTTTTGTTTTCTGGTCTTTCTTTGAACAGCATTGTTTTCCACCATTCCTGGAGGTGCTGCAATGCGTGGATTGGAAAACAAAATGTGCACTGCGGCTCTGTGTTCACGGCTGTGGTCTTCTTAAATTATACTGCATTTTGTAAGTGCAAACGCAAGGGACGTTGAAACAGGTACCTCTAGGGCCCTGTAGTCATGTCCTTAACTTTTCAGGTAAAAACACTCATTGGTTTTTGAATAATGAGTGTAAAGGCGTTAAGGTATCCATGTTGTTCCTGCTTACATTTCACATGCTTTACTTAGTCTTGCATTCCCTATGGGGGTTTGCTTTTTCCAGGATGTTCTTACTTTTTTTTTCAGGCAGCATATTGCTCTGGTCTTGTACATAATTTGAACTGAGTCGCATCCAGATGTTTAGAGCGGGGCACAATTTGGTTATAGCTGAAGGCAGTGCGAGTTTCTCTCAGTGGGGCAGTATGGTATTCAGGGGGTAGAGGATGTGGCACCATGGTCAGAGCTGCCGAATTTGGAAGTGGGGAACCAGTTTTAGCCTTCATGACCAGTCCATCACACCACTCGCCTGAGGGAGCACATTCCCATGCTAGACCTTCGAAGACCCCGCTAGACCTTAGAAGCCCTGGTGTCTTAACATCTGCAGGTGGTCCCTAGCGGTGGCAAGTGTGGATTAACCTAGAAGGCCTGTCCACCACAATCCATACCGAAGTTCACCTCCAATCTTGCGGGCAGGCTTATGAACAGCACACCCTAGAGCGACAGTGACCCCGTCACTAAGGTCACAGAACCCTTGAGGCCAGTCCGCCTCACCCATTGGTACCTCCATTTGCCTAGTTTCAGCAGTGGTAGTGCAACTCACCATGGATCAGCAAAGCAGGATTTGCACGCACACCAAACTAAGTTTGCAAACTTCACGGTCTCTCTGCTTCATGCACAAGTACTTTTAACACGTGGTGCCTGCTTTGGGGGCATTGGAATTATGCAGCAATGGAAGACAAAATTATGTTGAAGAGTTGACTAAATTATGCAGCAAAAAAAAGGCTTCAGCGTAATGCGGTACATTTTTTGATACCGTATTATTTTGACATTTTTACACATACTAACAGTCTCACTGAAGATTTTGTTTCATTAGTACCAGTGTAACAGACAAATGCAGCAGTGAACAAGCATTTACAATGCAATGGTCTCGGCATTGGTAAAGTTAGAGCTATTGGCATTGCTCATGACATTACTTTTGTTTATGTTTTTGTTTTTAAAACATTTAACCTCTTCAGTGCCCATGACGAGATAGTCTCGTCATGGAGCACGGTTGCGCTGTGCCCATGACGAGACTATCTCGTCATGAACCCCACCCACTAGTGCAACGCCCGGCACAGGAGGGGGAAAGGGCGTGGCACTGAAGGGGTTAAAGAAAAGGCATTGTCATGAGCAATGCCAATAGCTCTAACTTTAACAATGCCGAGACCGTTGCATTGTAAATGCTTGTTTCTTCTGCTCAGGATGTCCCCATTAATATTAGACATACACGAAGGACTCTTTGGGTGAGAAATAACTGTCAATCGTATTCATTAGGATGTTAAACAAGGAATGAAAGAAGATAAGAGAATGAATGAGAGAAGGAAGGAGTAAAGGAAGGGGTAAACGAAGGAATGATATATGGAAGGGATAAAGGAAGGAATGAGAAATTGAAGGATAGAAGGAAAGAACGAGAGAAGAAAGGAGTGATGGAAGGGGTGAAGAAAGAAATGAGAGAAGAAAGGGGTAACGGACAGAACGAGAGAAGTAAGGAGTGACGCACGGGAGCCCCATTTGAGCAGACACTTCCTGCTACACCGCAGGCTCCGCACATGTCCCGGGCAAGGATGCCTGGCTTCCTGTGGGCCGCGGCGGTGATTCTGTTGCTTCGGCAGTAAAAGGGGTAGGCTCCCTCGTAATTTTAATATAAAATAAAGGAGGAAACTCACCAGTACACGCCGAGATATGGGGAAATCCAGGAGCTAAGTGTGGTCACCGGCAGCTGCTACTTCTTGGGGACGCAGTGATCAGTTTCGGCAATACGGCGGCAGAACAGCCGTGGGCGAGCGCGGCGCAGGAGCTGCACAGGGGGCAACGTGCTGCTACCAGTATTCTCTTCCGGGGCAGAGGAGGGGGAGGCAGGGACGGGGCAATCCACTACAGGGGAGCCTGCAGCTGTGAGCAGGCAGAGATTGGCTCAAGCAACAGGGATAAGAGCTGGGCATAAATATCTTTGATGCCCTGTAACACACGTCTGACATGGGTGTAGGTAGACACAGGCGGGGGCGGAAGTGCTTGAAGTGGTTTGGAATGAGCCCCTGTTTGTGTTTGCCATAGTCATTTGCAGCTTCACAGCTGATCCATGGTGGGGTGGGGTATAGCGCCTCCTTGCACTTTATGGCTTCCAGGGCTCTAACAATGGCACCGGTCCATTCACATGCATCGGCTGCAGGTGTGTGTGCTTAAAACTGATCCCTGAATGGAAGAGGGCTTCTGCTGTCCACGGTGGCTGCGGGTGGGGTCTCCCGGCAGCCTCAGTAATGCAGGGGTGTCACATGGTAACTGACTCGATCAGTCCAGAACCCTCAAACCATGAGAAAACCCCCAACCACGAGAAATGGCTACGTAGATGGAGGTGAGCAAAGAGGGCGGGGAGCCTGAGGGTACAACAGTCTGGCTGAAGGGACAGAAGAAGACGGAGTGGCGACGTGTGTGATGGAGTTGAAAGTCCGCGTGTGTCGAAAAAAGGATATTGAATACAGAGACTGTGTGTGTGTGAGAGAGAGAGAGGAAAGAGTGCTACGGGGAGAGATAATAATGACATGCTTCAAGGGAGGGAGAAGGAGAGTGAGTGATTGCGTAAGGATGGGGGGAGTTAGAGTATGTGAGAGCGAGGACCGAAGCGAATGAAGAGAGCCAGAGTGAAGGAACTGAGTGAGAGACAGGAAAGAGCAGTAAGCGAGAGCGAAGGGAGAGCGAACGGGATTAAATGCTGAACGAGATTGTAAGGGGTGACTATGACTGAGAACGAAAGCAAAAGAATGTGGGGGAGAGAAGGGAAAATGGGTGAGAACGAAGGGCGAGTGAAGGCAGAGAATGAGTGAGAGCGAGTGAGCCGGGCCCCAACCCGGGGCTCCTCCACGAATCCCACCCACCTCGCAGAGCCATCATTGCCCTCGGGCCCCTCCCCTTGGACGCGGCAGTTAAGGGAACAGCGAGGATGACGGGGAAACCAGTGCCCGCAATAAGGGCAATTTCACACCGAGATTAGACGCGCTGCAGCAAGAGGGCTCCCCGGGGAGGGGCGGCGAGGGCACGGGGAGGGCAGCAAGCGCCGGGCCCAGAGGCTTGTGGGAGTGAGGCACGGGGAGAGTGATCCCAGCATACCAGAGTACTGCAGACTCAGGGGAGAAAGAGAGCATACTATACAAGAGTACCACAAGCCAGGGGGGCAAGTGTGGTCACTGGCAGCTGCTGCTTCTTGGGGACGCAGTGATCAGTTTCGGCAATACGGCGGCAGAACAGCCATGGGCGAGCGCGGCGCAGGAGCTGCAAAGGGGGCAACGTGCTGCTACCAGAATTCTCTTCCGGGTGGGCAGAGGAGGGGGAGGCAGGGACGGGGCAATCCCACCGCATACTTGTGCAGCAGATAAATTAGAACCACACCAGAGGTGAGCAGGGTTGCACGCAGGGTCCGACGTGTGGCAGAGAGGACGAGCACACCACTGCCTTTCTCCGAGGCGAAGCAGAAATGCCTCGGAGAAACGCAGTGGCGGTTTCGAATTCGGGGGCATGTTTTCCTTTACTCTCCTCTTGCCATTGGCTGGAGGAGATAATTAGACTTCTTGAAAAAAACACGCCCCCGAATCCGAAAAGGATGGGGCCTGTTCAGAGTCACGGACCTCTTCTCCAATGGCTGGCCAGCATTCAAGAGGCCAGCCAATGGAGAACAGGGGAGAAGAGGGGCGGGTTCAAGCCCCTCTTCTCCAAGTCATTAAATCTCGGATCGAGACTGCGCAAGCGCAGCCTTCGAGCCGAGACCTAAAGAGGTGACCAGTCAACCTTTGCAAAAGGGACCTCTATTTCGCAGCAACACAAGTCTCATCTTTTTAGTAACATTTGAACCATTTGATCTACAAACAATATTTTAGTTAATACATCATCTGCTGCATAATCTGACGATTTTATGTGTGGCAGGGCTATAATTATGAGGAAAACATTTGCAAACTAGGATATTTTGCCATTCATGTTTCAATTGCTCTTGCAGAAAAAGAGAGGCGAAGTGCTAGTTATAGAAACTCCATGGCTCGGAGACAAATGGCTTGTGATTCCACTTTTAAGCGTATTTGGGACATTCTGTGATTGGAAACGTATCCCACTTTGTGAATGTATTTTCATGTCAATAACTCATATTAAATCTTAAATAAAAATGTGTATACATTGGTTGAATAATGTAATAAGCTGTAACTGGTCAGTGAAATGGAAAACAAATACTAAAAATTGGGATGTTTTGCTCTTTCTTGCCACGCCTCTGACTCCGCCCACTGACCCAATCCTCGGTTTATTCCCGCCCTCTGATTCTCCACCCACAGTTCACCTACTTTTTTCCCCATTTTGACCACTGGACCTAAATTTGGCATGATTGTACAGCCCTGTTCCAAAGAACAGGTAACTTTTGACATTTGTTTACAGGTTTAAAAGATAGGGGACCGGAGGGGTGGGGAAGGAGGTGCAGACATTCCGTCCGGCAATCCTAAACAGGGAGCGGCTCTTCTCACTCAAGGTAATCGGTACATCATGGTGACATTACGGCCATTTTACATGACAGGATTCCTCTCTCAATCTAATGGGGTACGGTACGCCCGCCGTTTTGGTCTTTAGTGAGGACACGTGATGTAATAAACTCAATATCACAGCCGTATTCTAATGTGGTCACATGACCGCCATCTTTAAAGGAATGGGATCTCTAGCAAATCATGTGCGTCAGGCTTGCCATTACCGGGCTGGCATATGTGGTATGAAACACAGCTTTCACTGATACACCAGGCGTAATTAGTAATAATAAACACTTTTAAGGAAGTCCGAGGAAAATATATACTAAATCAGAATAACTCCATTGAAATACACGGACACTTCATCATTCATGAACTTCAATGCAACTATTCAAGAAGAACACGAAGATAAATGACGACCAATCAAATGCAAGACAACGCCAGGGTCAACCAAAGCCCCGCCCTGCCCGGATTACTGCTTCTCCAAGCTCATTTTGGTGATTATATGACTTCTGGCATACAACTAGAGCGGTCCTGGCCCAATCTAAAAATCTGGGGCACATTTTAAAATATCAAGGCCGTCCTCCACCTTTCATTGTCATGCGTTGTGCGTTTTAAAGGGGGCTAGCATGGTGGGGGAGATCTGATTGAGGTAAAGTAGAAAGAACAGTTCCATTGATGTCAAAAATATTTCTTCCCATAAAGTCCTCTTTGCCGACGTCTCTCATTCTGTCTCTTCCATCTTGCCTCGAAGTTCACTGTTCATAAACGTCCCTGCTTTTGGTGTATAAATGACATTCACACTTAAGCGACATGACACTATTGTGAAAATAGGTGAAGCGAATGATCACCAGAGTCACATGTAGGAAAATGGCGAATCACAGGAAAAAATATCGCTGAATCCTATTGTATTTACAATTGTGGAGTCACTGAAGCTGCAGAGAGATTGCACCCCAGGCCTGAAACATCGCTCAATTTGAATTTAAAAACTTTTATTCAGCGCTCTTTTACCAGGCGGTTTCATGGCGCTATGTGTGATGCAGTGGACGGCAGCAGCTGGAAGGGCTAGGCAGTGTAAGCTCGCACAAATAGGAAGGTTTTGAGATCCTTCCGGAACTGTAAATAAGAAGGCGATGTGCGGAGGGCAACAGGAAGGGAATTCTAGAAGACTGGAGCAAGAACAGCGAACTTCGCTCCACCAGACTTCTGTTTTTTAAAACGGGGGATAGCTAAAAGCGCCATATGAGTGGAGCGAAGTTCTCTGCCCGGAAGGTAGGGCTTAATAGCTGAGCATATGAACTCGGGGGCAGTACCCGACCTAGCCTGGAAAGTGAGGCAGCCAAGTTTGAAAAGGGCGCCCTCTCTCACCGGAAGCCAATGTAGTCCTTTGAGCAGTGGAGTCGCCCGATGGTATTTAGGTAGGCCATGAATCAGGCGAGCAGCCTGGTTCTGTACCAACTGCAGGCGGTGGATCGCATAGGCAGGGGCCCCATTATAGATTATGTTGCCATAATCGATGCGCGATAATACCATGGCCAGCACGATAATTTTTAAAGCAGAGGGAGAAAAGAAGCGGGAGACTTTCCTAATTATTCTGAGGGAAAAAAACAGGAAGAGACCACTGAACCAACCTGTGAATGAACAGAGAGTTGTGAGTTCAGGAAGATCCCAAGAGTTTTAACTTTGGGTACGGGGAGTGGAGGGACACCAAGTGACGGGGGCCAGAAGGAAGGGGACCACGGACTGCAACCACCTCCGGTCAAGACCAACTCGGTCTTGTCCGGGTTGAGTTTGAGGTGGTTGCAGTTCATCCAATCCTGAATGAACGTCATGACTGTCTGGACATTTTGGGCGGATGAAGATGAGTGGGAGAGGTTGAAGATTAGCTGGAGGTCATCGGCGTAATTAAACACCGTGACCTCCAGCTGTTGTAACATAAAAATAAGGGGGTAAATGTATAAATTAAATAGGAGAGGGGAGAGTGATGAGCCCTGAGGGACCCCGCACTCCACCTTACGGGAGGCCGCGGTGAAGCCAGCCAGATGGACCGCTTGAGCTCTCCCGGCTAGGAAGGACTCAAGCCATGAGAAGGCCAAGCCCTCTATGCCCGCCGCCCTGACACGGTTGAGGAGGATGGAGTGGTCCACCGTGTCAAAAGCGGCGGACAGGTCCAGGAGGATCAGGGCTTGCGGAAGGTTGATGTCAATACCTTCACGCAGCTCGTCCATTACTGAGATCACCACCTTCTCCGTAGAGTGCAGGGGGCAAAAGCCAGCTTGACAAGGGGAGAGGCAATGGTTAGCCTCTACATATGTACTCAGGGTGGTCGTGACATGGGTTTCAAGAACTTTTGCTAGGTAGGGCAGAAGGGAGATAGGGCGGTAGTTGGAGGGGGAGGATGAGTCGGCGTCAGGTTTTTTTATGATAGGAATGACAACCGCTGATTTGTGTGGACTGGGGACAATGCCATTTCTAAGCGAGTCATTAAGAAGAGTCAGGGGTGGGGTGGGGCAAGCTAGATAGATTTCCCTGAGGATTTGGGCTGGGGCAAAATCCAGGGGGGAACCCGATTTAACCCGATGAAGCAGCGGGGGAAGTGTGTCATTGGTTAACAGCGGGATAATGTTCAATTTAAGGGCCGTAGGGGGTGGGGAGGGATTGACAAATGTAGGGGAGGGCGGGGGGATGTTGAGTTTAATTTTGGCAACTTTGTCAATAAAGAACTCGTTGAGCGAGTTGCAGAGGGACTGGGAAGGGGGGATAGTGGCCGTGGCTCTACTGGATGATGCCAATTCATGGACAGTAGAGAAGATTTCCTTCGAGCAGGACTCTGCTGCCATTATCCTGCTCGTATAGAACTCTGTTTTGGCCTCAAGAATGCCCTTTTTATAAATTTGTAAAACAGACAAATAAATTGTCTTTTGCGCGGGGCTGTAGGTTCTTCTCCAAGCTCGCTCGGCTCTCCTTGCGGCTAATTTCTTTTCTTTTAGATCTGGGGTAAACCACCGATTGGCTGCATGGGCCCGCTTGACTGTGAGCCGCCTCAGGGGGGCGAATTCATCACCCGCCACGGTCAGCCAGTTGTTAATAGCGGCCAGCTGGGAAGTAGCTGCAAGGCCTGAAAGGTCAGGACTAGTTTTGGCCAAGGTCGAGCAGAGAGAAGGCATGTCAGTTTTGCCCCATTTCCTGACCCAGGTGTTCTTGGGGAGCTGGGGTTTGGCCATCGGGGCCAAAGCAAGGGAAAAGGTGATAATGGAATGATCTGACCAGGAGCACGGGGATATTGTAGGGGATGTGGACGGGACATTCAATGCCCAGATTTGATCTAGCGTGTGGCCGTGTATGTGAGTGGAACTGTGGATAAGCGATGAAAAATTCAAACTGATCATGAGGTCGGTGAACTCTTTAGATTGAGGACTCTCAGCAGGGTCATTAGGCCAAAAATTAAGGTCCCCTAGGACTAGTACTGATGAATTGTTGATCACCAGAGTAGCCAAGAGGGCCTGAATGCTTGAGAGAAAAGGGGGAGTTGGTTGGGGAGGGCGGTAAATTAGAACAAAAGTGAGGGGTACCTGATGAAAGGTCGAACGGGCTACAAGGTAGTCTACGTCAGGAATAGAAGGGGAGGGGAGAATCTGAAAACTGAAATCAGTCCGAGCTATTAAGGCCACTTGTTGGACAGGCCACACGAAGGGCTCGCTCCCTCCCCGCATGACAGGGCCCCAGCCCCCACCGGCTCCCCCGGCCGGGTCAAGCCGCCATCTTGGGCCCTGCACCACGAGGCCGCGTGGCCTCCACCCGACCCTAACCCTGGGCCTGGCCGGCCCCGACATCCCGGCACCACCATCCACCCAGGAGGTGAGCGGACCACTTGGCAGGTCAATGGGAGAACGAAGCGTCAAGGGCTCTTCCCCCCGCCAGGTGCCGATCGCCTCCAGCTCCCCCAGGCGCTGGCTCCACCCCCTGCTGGGTGTCTGGACACCTTCATCCCGGGCCCTCCGACCTCCAAGCGCGAGGGTCCGGACATCAAAGGGCGCCTGCCCTATAACTGGGGCAGCTCCGGAGCAGGAAGGCAGTTGTATCCTGGAGTCGAGAGACACCGAGAGAACTCAGCCTTGACGGACTACTGGCGCTGCCGTAGCCCTACCTTGCGAACTATCGTCCTGCCTGCTGGCGCTGCCGCGGCCTTCTGCAACATCCATCCTCGTCGGGACCTGCTGGCGCTGCCGCGGCCCGTTGTATCGACCATCCTCACCGGGACCTGCTGGCGCTGCCGCGGCCCGTTGTAACGACCATCCTCACCGGGACCTGCTGGTGCTGCCGCGGACCGTGTACCGACCATCTCTACCGGGACCTGCTGGCGCTGCCGCGGCCCGTACCAGCTAAACCACCAAGCTCGAGGATTGTGAGCTAATCATCATTTCATCCGAACTACCAGACTGGTAAACAGACTGTCCCGCTACCCTTTCCCTATCCTGAGAGACCTAAGTCGAGGGGACCCCTGAGTCCAGACCTCCTTGTACTACTTCATCGTACCTTAAGAAGTGCATATAAAGAACGCTAAATCTTCTCCTTGTGTGGTGTCTGTCTGTGGGGGGGAAGTTATTTATCTGTACGATCGCTGGAGACGGCTCTCCCCGGAGACCTCTCCCCTTGTCCTCGGCCGACCCTCCCGGTCCGTCTAACATTGGTGGCCAGCGCCGCGATCCGAATCAACGCGTAATCGTACAGAGAGTAGCTCACCCCACGACAAAACCACGATGTCAGCCAAAGATAGCGGTTCCACTGAAAGATTCCAAATGGATAAGTTGGAAAAATACAGCCACCGCGAACTAAAAGAATTCTGCATGGAACTAGGCATTGCTACCACCGGCCTGAGTACAAAAGATGATTTGAAGCGCGCCCTTGAGTCGTGGACAGAAACTGGGATCGCCGGGCCCTCCGACCGAAACAGTGTCACACCGGAGGGGAACGCCACGGCTCCCGAGGAGCGGGGAACGGGCCTCTCGCAGGAGGAGATCCAGGAAAGAGAAAGAACCAGATTACACGAGTTGGAAATGGCACGACTCAAGATGGACGGTGAACTCAAGTTAGCCGAGCAGAAACTAAATCTAGAGCATATGCGGCTCCGAGAAGAACGAGAAGAAAAGCAGAGACAGAGAGAGCTTGAGGAAAAGAGAATAACACTCGAACACGAGCGCAAACTGGCGGAAATAGAACTTCGGAAACAGAATAAAGAACCGGGGGTGCCTGAGCGACCGCACACCCCGGGGCCAACCGAGAAAAAAGTCCACATCCCCAAGGATGTTGTCCGAGAGTATGTCCGAGAAGACGACATACAACAGTGGTTCAAAGCCTACGAGATCGCCATGACCTCCCACCGGATCGACCGGAGTGATTGGGGAGCCGGACTATGGGGGAGGTTCGTCAACGAAGGTCGCGATGTCCTGCTGCAGCTCCCAGATCACCAAATGTCGTCCTACGACCACATGAAGGCTGCCCTCCTCACCCGCTACGGCCTCACACCCGAGATGTACCGCCAGAGGTTCAGAGATTGCACCCGGATCCCGGGTACAACTTGGGTGGAGTACGTTAACTATTTCAGCCGAGCCTTCGAGGGTTGGATCAAGGGGAGCCAGGTCACGACCTACGAACAACTCTTTAACCTTATGGTATGGGAGCACCTGTCGAACAACTGTTTCGTCGAGCTCAGGCAGCACCTCCTCGACAGTAAATTGACTGACCCCCGGCAGCTCGCCGCCGAAGCTGACCGATGGGAAAGCACCCGAGTGGGCCGGAGAGGGCCACACGAGCAGAACCGAAGCAACCAAGGCCAGCACCGTCCTCGAGGAGGAGGAGGCCAGGGCCGAGGGAGAGACACCATCCCGGCAACGCCCGTGGCCAGCACCCCGCCCCCGGCCGGCCGGGGCAACCCCCCGATGCGTCCTGGGTTCCGAGCCAACGTCACGTGCCACCGATGCCAGCGAGTCGGCCACTACGCCAATGACCCGAGCTGCCCGCAGAACCAAACACCAAGGCCCCGCCAGGTAGCTGCCGCCGCCCTGGGGGAAGAACGACTATCAGAGGAACAGGAAGAATATGAGCCGGCCCGGCCAGAATGGGAACCGGCCGCCATGGTTCTAGCGTGCCTCGGGGGAAAAGACATGGTCCCGCGGGCTCCCCTACCCGCCAACACCCGGAAATACGGTCAGTGGGTGACCATTAATGGGCGTCGGGCCGAGGCCTTACGTGACACGGGCGCCAGTGTGACGGCCGTCCGCTGTCACCTGGTGAAGCCCGAGCAGATCCTGCCGAACATTCTCTGCCCCGTCCGCTCAGCCGACAATTCCGAAAGTCTGTGTCAAATGGCCTGCGTCCCATTCGAATGGGGAGGGGTCTCCGGCCTGTTTAAGGTGGCGGTCCGGGATGATGCCCCCGTGGACTGCCTCCTGGGGAATGACCTCGAGAGTTCCCCGTGGGCCACCGTCGAGAGAAGAGAGCACCTGGGGATGCTGGGCCTCCCGGACTGGGCCTGCATAACCACCCGGTCCATGGCCGCCCGTGCTGTCCCCCGATCAGAAGAACCGGAATGGCCAGCACCTCCACCCCCGGTCGCCCCAGTAGAGGACAACGACGAAGCCAACCCCCCAGAACCAACGGCCGAAGGAGTCTCGCAACCCCAGGACCTTCCCGGCCTGGCTCAGTGGCGTCAAGAAGGGGGGCCCACCCAAGAACAGTTCCGCCAGGAGCAAAAGACCTGCCCCGCCCTCGAGGGACTCCGACAGCAAGCCAGCGCCCAGAGCGCAGGGGACGCCACCGGAACTCATTGGGTCTATTGGGATAACGACCTGCTATACAGCGAACAGAGAATCGCGGAGCTAGGGGCCGGTCGGGTGCTGGTGGTACCTCTCCGCTTCAGAGACTTCCTACTCAACCTGGCCCACGATGTCCCCCTGGCTGGACACCTGGGCCAGGACAAGACTTACAGTCGCCTAGTGACCCACTTTTTCTGGCCGAAAATGAGGAACGACGTCCTGAACCACTGCCGGTCCTGCCCCACGTGCCAAGCCAGCGGGAAGAGTGGCCGTAAGCTGAAAGCCCCTCTGCAACCCTTCCCTGTGGTCACCACCCCGTTCGAGAGGGTAGGAATAGACATTGTGGGGCCCCTGGACCCCCGCACGGCACAAGGACACAGGTTCATCCTGGTACTGGTGGACCACGCCACCCGCTACCCCGAGGCGGTGCCCCTACGAACCGTGACGGCTCCGGTGGTTGGCCGGGCCCTAATGGGGATCTTCTCCCGGGTGGGCTTCCCCCGGGAAGTCGTCAGCGACCGAGGCACGAACTTCATCTCCAAATACATGAAGTCCCTCTGGCAACAATGCGGGGTCACCTACAGATTCACGACCCCCTATCACCCCCAAGGGAACGGACTAGTGGAGCGTTTCAACCGCACTCTCAAGGGGATGATTGGGGGATTGGAAGAGCCCCTCCGTCGCCAGTGGGATGTACTACTCCCGTGCCTCCTCTTCGCCTACCGAGAAGTTCCTCAGAAGTCCCTCGGCTTTAGCCCTTTCGAACTCCTGTACGGGCACCCTGTGCGAGGGCCCCTCAGCCTAGTCAGGGAAGGTTGGGAGTTGGCCCCCCTAAAGACCCCTCCAGACGTCTTCAAATACCTCCTGGCCCTACGCAATCAGACCCGGCGCTTCAGGGAGATGGCCAAGGCGAACCTCGAGGCCAGCCAGGAAGACATGAAGAGATGGTATGATCACAATGCCTCCTCCGTCGAGTTCGAGCCTGGTCAACAAGTGTGGGTGATGTCCCCCACCGAACCATGTGCCTTGCAAGATAAGTGGACGGGGCCCTTCAAGGTGGTCGAGCGCAAAAGCCCCGTCACTTACCTCATCGACATGGGGACCTCCCGGAACCCCCTTCGGGTCCTCCACACCAACAGACTCAAACCACACTTTGTGCGCTCAGAACTCAGCCTCCTGATGGCTACGGACAGTGGGGCAGAGGAAGACTCCGAACCCCTCCCGGATCTCCTGAAGACTCAGGAGAATGACGGTTCCGTGGACGGGGTCCGGCTCTCCGATGCCCTCACCCCGGAGCAACGCCAGGGCTGCCGGAACCTCCTGCTGCGGTTCGCTACCCTGTTCTCCCTCACCCCCGGGGTCACCCCTTGGTGTTTGCACGACGTGGACACCGGGGACAGTCCCCCTATCTGACACCGGGCCTACCGCGTACCAGATCGGGTACGGGCCTGCATACAAGAGGAAGTGGCCAAAATGCTCACGATCGGGGTCATCGAGCCCTCGGACAGTCCCTGGGCCAGTCCGGTTGTATTAGTCCCCAAGGCCGCTGCCCCCGGCACCACACCTGAACTGAGATTCTGCGTCGACTACCGGGGCTTGAACGCTGTCACCCGGACCGACGCTCATCCTATCCCCGGAGCGGACGAATTGATCGACCGGCTGGGGGCCGCCCGCTACCTCAGTATCTTCGACCTAACAGCGGGCTACTGGCAGATCGGTCTCACACCCCGGGCTCAGGAACGGTCAGCCTTCTCTACCCCCGATGGCCACTACCAATTCAGGGTCATGCCCTTCGGCATGAAGAACGCCCCCGCCACGTTTCAACGCCTTGTGAACCAGGTCCTGGCGGGGCTCGAAGAGTTCAGCGCTGCCTACCTGGACGATATCGCTGTATACAGCCGCCACTGGTCCGACCACCTCCTCCACCTCCAAGAAGTCCTACAGGCCCTCCAGCGGGCCGGACTCACAATTAAGGCCGGCAAATGCCAAATTGGCCAAGGGTCCGTGACCTACCTTGGGCACCAAGTGGGAAGCGGGCTGGTGGCCCCGCTGCAACTTAAGATTGCTGCCATCCAGTCCTGGCAGCCCCCCGTCACCCAGACCGAGGTCCGAGCCTTCTTAGGGCTCACCGGCTACTACCGGCGGTTCGTGAAGGACTACGGCAGCATCGTGGGGCCCCTCACGGGTCTCACGTCCAAAAACCAACCAAAGCGGATTAACTGGACCCCTGATTGTCAAGCGGCCTTCGAGAAGCTGAAGGCCGCCCTGTGCACCGCCCCTGTGCTCCAGGCCCCCGATTACGGTCGGGAATTCGTGGTGCAGACAGACGCCTCCGACCACGGCATCGGAGCGGTTCTTTCCCAATTGAACCCCGAAGGTCATGACCAGCCGGTGGCCTTCATCAGTCGACGTCTCCTGGCCCGAGAACAGCGCTGGAGCACCATCGAGAGGGAGGCCTTCGCAGTGGTGTGGGCCCTCAAAAAACTCCGGCCCTATCTCTTCGGTACCCACTTCCGGGTACAAACCGACCATCGACCCCTGCAGTGGCTGATGCAGATGCGGGGGGAGAACCCAAAACTATTGCGCTGGTCCATTTCCCTGCAGGGAATGGACTTCACCGTGGAGCACCGACCGGGCCAAGACCACGCCAACGCAGATGGCCTGTCACGCTTTTTCCGCCTCGACGAGGAGAGTCCCCAAGAAGATGGGTGACTCTCCCCGCCTTCAGCTGGGGGGGACGCATGTTGGACAGGCCACACGAAGGGCTCGCTCCCTCCCCGCATGACAGGGCCCCAGCCCCCACCGGCTCCCCCGGCCGGGTCAAGCCGCCATCTTGGGCCCTGCACCACGAGGCCGCGTGGCCTCCACCCGACCCTAACCCTGGGCCTGGCCGGCCCCGACATTCCGGCACCACCATCCACCCAGGAGGTGAGCGGACCACTTGGCAGGTCAATGGGAGAACGAAGCGTCAAGGGCTCTTCCCCCCCGCCAGGTGCCGATCGCCTCCAGCTCCCCCAGGCGCTGGCTCCACCCCCTGCTGGGTGTCTGGACACCTTCATCCCGGGCCCTCCGACCTCCAAGCGCGAGGGTCCGGACATCAAAGGGCGCCTGCCCTATAACTGGGGCAGCTCCGGAGCAGGAAGGCAGTTGTATCCTGGAGTCGAGAGACACCGAGAGAACTCAGCCTTGACGGACTACTGGCGCTGCCGTAGCCCTACCTTGCGAACTATCGTCCTGCCTGCTGGCGCTGCCGCGGCCTTCTGCAACATCCATCCTCGTCGGGACCTGCTGGCGCTGCCGCGGCCCGTTGTATCGACCATCCTCACCGGGACCTGCTGGCGCTGCCGCGGCCCGTTGTAACGACCATCCTCACCGGGACCTGCTGGCGCTGCCGCGGACCGTGTACCGACCATCTCTACCGGGACCTGCTGGCGCTGCCGCGGCCCATACCAGCTAAACCACCAAGCTCGAGGATTGTGAGCTAATCATCATTTCATCCGAACTACCAGACTGGTAAACAGACTGTCCCGCTACCCTTTCCCTATCCTGAGAGACCTAAGTCGAGGGGACCCCTGAGTCCAGACCTCCTTGTACTATTTCATCGTACCTTAAGAAGTGCATATAAAGAACGCTAAATCTTCTCCTTGTGTGGTGTCTGTCTGTGGGGGGGAAGTTATTTATCTGTACGATCGCTGGAGACGGCTCTCCCCGGAGACCTCTCCCCTTGTCCTCGGCCGACCCTCCCGGTCCGTCTAACACCACTCCACCGCCCCGCTTGCCCTCTAAGCGGTCCGCTCGAATGGCGGAATATGAAGGGGGCAATGCGGCTAACACATTGGGCAGGGAGTCAGCCTTGAACCAGGTCTTTGTTAGGAATAAGAGATCTGGTTCATGGGTATCGATGTAGTCGAATAGCTCGTACTGATGGTTGACCGCAGACCTAGTGTTTAGGAGTGTGGCCGAAGTGTTAAATACCGGAACCAGAGGGACAGATGTTGGTGGGGGAGTGAAGAGAGGCGTAGTAGGTAGCGAAGCTAGATGTGATGCAATCCCGGGGGGGGGGGGGTAAGGAGGGGGGGTGAACAAGCCAAGCTGCATCAAGTGAGTAGTTATTGAGGGGTCGATGGCACCTGGGGCCCAATATGAGCCCAAGACTTGTATTCAATCTATTCATGACTCTTGCAGAAAAAATCACCTTGCATCAAATTTAAGGAAAAGATCACGTTGATAAAGTTGAGTAAAGATGAATAAAATCCATGATCGTGTGGGGCAGTCAAAAGTTGGGCTGCTTCAAGGGGGAAGACCCCATCAGATTAAAGGGCCGAAACCCCGCGCATCCACAGAGCCAAAGCAGGCGGAAGATCCATCTCTCACATGGCAGCCAAGACCTGGAACGAGCTACCGGTAGACATCAGACACCCCTCAGCGCCTTGAGACCCTCACGGGTGAGTAGTGCGCCTACAATTCCCCTGATTGACTGATTGATTCAGGACGGTGCCCATCTGTGTGACCTCTGCTACCATTGATGAAAGATTCAGGCTTGAGGAAGACTGTGGTCAAGTGTGCGATACAAGTCATAGGGATCGCCGTCCATGCTGGTCCAAGTGATCGGCTTTAAGCCCCATGGAGTGGGCAGGTGACTCCGGCCTTGGGTGAGAGCAGCTTCCTGCATTCCCCGGCCTCGCTCGGGTGTTGATGGTCTTGTTCGGGAGGCCCAGGACTGCCACAGTGTGGCTGGTCCCTTGAACCTTGGGTATCCCACACAGACCAGATGCTCCTTGCCCCAGAAACCTGCCTTATGACTCCTTCCCACTGTCCTTTGGATGACTCTGTTGCATGCAAAGTGCAGTCTGGACACAGCTGATCGCAATGAGAAATGGAAATACGAAGCACCAGAAGTATGCTGTGGGGTTATAAACCAAGCCCCAAAAGAAGCAGGAGGAGAAAAGGTTCACTCAGACATTCATCCACAAAACAGTGAAAACACAGCAATGAAACTCATTTGATCTCAATATATTCCATTCACATAGATGACCATCTAAATGTATCAAAACTCTAAAATATCAATAGCAATGTAAAAGAACTGCATACTAGTCAAACGTTTTACCGCATTATGTATCGAACATGGACAGTATTTAAGAAAAGTGGTTTCAAAAACGTAATGCAAACATTTAAGAACAATGGGCAATCCATTAAAACATGAACAGTACAATTTACGTTATAACAACATATACAAATCACCCTCCCCCCCCCCCCCCCGTCCTTGATTCTAAAAAATCGACGATGGCCCCCCATAGTCGGATTACAGCCTTGATGAAAGGACAGGTCCAGTAAGTAGTAGAGATATAGAAAAAGGTCTGTGTCACCCACAGTTTGTAGAATTCAAATGATGGATTGTTTTGGAAAGGAATAATCTATATCATGAAATGTAGAGTTTACGCTCTATCACACAGTGGCTCAAATTAAGCACTGAGCACTCTAACACTGCATTGCTTCAAGAGGTACAGCGCCTAAATTGAACGATACATACTTTTTATTATGTGTTGCACCTGTTTTCAGTTACACAGATGATATAGGACTGAGGTGTTGAAAATCTCTGGCTTAGTACCCATGTGTCATACTCCTCATTTTATCAGTCTGACTGACCCGGTTTGTTTCCTGTACATGAGATCTGAGTCACAAGTCCCTGATAGGTGCACCACATTTAATTGGCTGCTGCTCAACATAGTTCTATTCTACGTATGTATGTACATGGTAGTTCTATAGTGTAAACCTAGCCAAAAGGCAGCGGAACGATGTATATGGTCAAATACACCTTTTGTGTGTTTGATGAAACACCTTAAGTGGCAAGGGTATGCCCAAACGTGGTTTGCTTGCTCACTGTGCCACTGGAACCAAGGTACACCAGACCAGACTGAAGAGCCCAATCAGGGCAAAACCAGCCCTGGTTGCTTGTGTTCCGGTTCAGGGAGGACGTAGCCTGGCAGTTCGAGCTGGACTGCCCTTTTGGAGCAGGGATAAGACTGGTTTACATATGGCTGGGTCCAAACAGAGGAGGCATGGTGGGTGAAAAACAGGGGATTGGATTGTTACCCTTGCTGATTGCCAGTGGTTAGACAAATTGCAAGACTTTCTCCCATCACCTTTTGTGTGTTTAATCCATTATTCTAACAACGTTTCAGAGGTGTGTGTGAATAGTGCTTCAAAGCCCAAGAGCTATTGTCATGTAGTTCCCACTAATCTGTAGGATCTGCGCATTTGTTGGACAACATAAACCTTGGGTGAGGTACCTAGACTGATTCCGAGCCCCCCTGCAGGATATGTTGGCCTAGAGATCAGCTAGCTCACAGTGCCACCATAAGCCCCCCTAACCCTACCAGGGAGCGAATGGACTCTGGTAACCACTGAACATGGCAGCCCTGACCCCTCAGGGGTCGTGGAAACAGATCAGAACCTTTCGCTCAGTCAGTTGTGCTTGCTTGTGCTCAGAGAAATACACAGAGAATACACATTGCAAAGTTTTCAATGTATTTATTGAACCAACGTTATTCTTGTATAAAATACATGTGCTGCAATAATCAGTAGACAGAAGCAGATGAAAGTGATTACAAGCATCGAAAGAGTAAATAGTAGATAGTTTGACCATGGTGCTTAAACAGTGTATATATGCAGGCATATAAAACAAGGCAGTAATCAGGCGTACTTCTACTATGCAAACCCTACGCTGCATGTAACAAGAATGTGAAGTCAAGAATTCCCCCGAGGGACGATCCAACCCCATTACCCAGCGGGAGAGAATATAGCCGCCCATCTTGGTCACAAACTGGACAACCCCTCATGGAGATGTCAGACTGCTGCCGGGAGAAGTCTCAGCTTGCAGGGACCCTCTGGTCAGCTGAAGTGTCTCCTCTGCTAATCTTTTGGGATGTTCGTTATTTATAATAGAAAGCATCCTTGTGATGTAGGTATCGATTAGCAATGTTATGGATATGTCGATAGCCCTGTTGCGCCGTGGATGAAGATGGAACGACATTTGTACATAGTGCGTAAAAAGGCCTTGTACATGATGTTCGAGGCATCGTGATAATGTTATGCGAATCTAGATGCGTAAACAAAGGTAATTTCAGGGAAACTAATCCAACATTGTCATGCACGCGAGTATGTGCAAAAGGTCACATCAGAAATATTATTGTGAAAAAGAGAACAATGTAAGAAATTAGCAGCTTCGCTACATGGGCCTAACCCGGGCACATAACACTATATATGCCCAGATCGGGGTTTATGGTGGTAAGTAGTCCTACGGCTCTAGGGTGCTCCAGAAGGTTTAGTGTTAGCCTGACCCCTGGACTCCTATTCCATGTGTGTCCCCGGCACTGCTCTTCTTCTTCCTCTCTCTGCTGTAACCACTGTAAAGCCAGGTGTATGTATTTGGGCTGAATTCACATAACTTCCAATGGTGCAGCTTCTTTTTTCTCACTATCTCTAAATAAAGCCCAGTCCTGCAAGTCACCCTGTGGAATGAAAGGTGCGAAGCCTGAACTAAGGACTGTGGCCACGGACAGAACTGCACAAAAGAGATGGGTTGCCTGCTCACCACCTGCATCTTGGTTGCTTCTCCACCATCCACATCTTGGTTGCCTCTCCAACATCCACATCTTGGTTGCCTGCCACCACCTGCATCTTGGTTTCCTGCCACCATCTGCATCTTGGTTGCCTGCCCCCCGTCCGAATCTTGGTTGCCTGACCACCAACTGCATCTCGGCTGCCTGACCACCAACTGCATCTCGGTTGCCTGCTCATTGCCGGCATTTAGGTTGCCTTGTCACCACTGGCCCTTTGGTTGCCTTATAACCACTGGCATCTTAGTTGCATGACTACCACCAGCATCTCAGTTGTGTGCTCACTATCGGCATCCTCGTTGGCGGACACCACCAGCAGCTTGTGTCCTCACTGCTGGAGAAGCAAAAGCCTGGCAACATCCCCTTATTGGCCAGAGGCCATCTGGTTGCAATCTACAAAACCAAGTGGACATTATAGGAGGCCGGCTTCCCCAAAGGAAACCAAAGAGACACTGCAACTTTGGTAGGACAACTTTACATTTGAGTGGCCAATGTTTGACGAGCTGCCATTATTTAAAAACCCCAGAGTGAAATTTAGAGTTCACATTTGTCTTAATAGAGCTCCGTACATTGTGCAGAGAAAGTCTGTTAACATAGGAAGGTTTTTTTAGGTGCCTCCCAAAAAAAAAGTAGGGATTAACCTTCAGGACTGAGGAAAAGACTTGCTGTTGCTCCTGCAACCTGAAGAAGGGAGACTGGCATGTGGATAACCTTCCTGAATTCAACAAGGAGCCCAGATCTCTGGCAGCTGGGAGTACCTTCAACACCCGCCAACCCACTGTGGCCCCGTAATTATAATGGGCTCCCACACTGGCACCTTCCAAACTACGGCCTCCATCTAAAGGGCATTGGAAGTCCAAACTCCCAAGGAAAGTGCGACTGCAGGACTCCTCGAGTGGCGAAGGCCATACTGCTACCCGGTGTGACCAGAGTGTTAATACCACTCTCGCCTTCGGGCAATCGTCGACAAACTTAGGAAAACTAAACTGTGCTAACGCTGTATTCCTGCAGAGGAAGCAGAGCTACAAAGCAAAGACCAAAAACAAAAAACACATATGGATAATTATTGTGTGGGAGGTACTCAAGAGCACCGGAGACCCCACCAAAAAAGAGTGAGCATTGAGAACTGCATTGCAAGAACTCAATAAGTATTTTATACTCAACAGAAATGTTGTAAATATGTTATCAACGAGGAGACACACCACTGAGTGAGCAGTAAGTCCAAGCTTAAAACTAAGGTACATTGGAACTGGGTGAGCTCACCGCGGAACCTGGCTTCCTATGATGACCAGCGACAACAGCAATACTTGTTACAAGAATTTCCTGGTTGCCCTCCAGGTCCCCAAACCTGGATAACTGGCCTGATAAGTACGCTTCATTTCACAACCACTCAGAGTGCCTCTTTGTAGGCAGTTTTTAGGGGACCAAAGTAGGTCCAAGAGAGCCAAGTGCATGCCATATTTTCAAGACCCCATTTGCTGTGTATCTAGATTTAACTGAGATAAATTGTGTGCAATGTTACTTTATGTTAAAATCTGACATTGCTCAGACCCTCCTCGTTCTACGCTGGGCACCGCAACGTAAAAAGCTTTTGAGTTGCCCAACTATCCACATCACAAGCCCTGTGTGTCCTCAGCAGCAAATCCTCCATCTGTGCTGAAATTGTATTGTCCATTTTATCAGACAAAGTACTGCTTCGAACAGACTATACCATTTTTACTTGAGAAGATGAACCTATAACAAACAGTATGTCATGTAGTAAAGCACTTGTTGTCCTACATATGTTGCAGGACCACAGTCATTTCCTCTAGGGACAGATGATCCACATCACTAAAAAGTCTAAAATTATTTGATAAGCCAGAGCAAGCGGGTCAATTCTCAGAAGCCGGACTTCTGATGGTAGTCCACAATTGCTCCAGTTCAGTCAGTCTTTTCCATCTATGCTGTTCAAGTGCACCAGAGGTGTGAGCGGGAGTGTGTGTGTGTGTGTGTTTTTTTTCAAAGCATAATTTGCCAATTTTACAACTCAGTAATAGTATAGGCCACTGATACTCAAAGTAAGGCCCGGGGTCTCATCCTTCCTCCAGACCTTTAGATGCTGCCCCCTGGTCACCAGCAGCACTGGGCTGCTGTTTACTCGAAACAGCCCTAACATTTAAAAGATGTTAAATAAGCAGGCAAGCATTTGTTTTCAGGTTAGCTGAAGTTAAAGAAAGGAAGTAACTAAGGTTTCCTGGACCAATTAACTTTAGGAACACTTTCATTAAAGACATCTTGCAACAAACCTATGAAAATATGATAAAGCTTCTTCAAAATTGAAAAAGTTTATTTCATTAACATGCAGCTCACCTTAGTACATCAGACTATACCAGTGCATTGAGAAGTGCTTTTTTCTATAGTGATCTTTTTCAAACATGAATTTAAGGAACATTCATGTTTCCTGCCACCCACACTGACAACAATTGCAATAGTGACCTAAGAGGACAGTTACTTGTTATGTGCACTCTTTGGCTTGCCTAGATTGCTATTATACATGGACAACATTATAGTTTATTGAATCATACACAGGAGAAGGTTTCCTTCGGCGCACATCCTGAAGTCATGAAGTCATGTATGTCCTCTTATCTGTTATATAGGTCCTCTTATATGTGATATCAAGCAGGAACCACTCAGACCGAACCACCCTCAAATCTGCCACCACAAAATACCACCACAGCCTCAAAGAACCCAAAGACACCCTAACCATCCGCATAGAAGCAAGCACCAATCACAAAAACAAACTCTTCAGAATCATCAGCAAATTCGCCTGCCCATCTGCCATCAAGACCACGACCCATCCTTCCCAAGCCCTCTGCGACTCCTTGGTGAAACACTTCCACAGCAAGGTAGCAGACATCTACAGCAACTTCGCCCAACAGCCAGTCGAACTCAGCCTCCTCCTGACACATACCAACAACTCCCACATCCACCTCTCCGACTGGACGCCACTCACCACAGCAATCATGACCTCCATTCACTCCAGAGCACCAACAGACCCCTATCCCCACCACGCCTTCAACTTGGGACAGAAGGAAATTGGTAGCGCACTCACCAGTATCCTCAACACATCCATCGCCACCATCACTTTCCCTGAGGCCTGGAAAACACAGAGGTTAAACCCCCTCCTGACAAAAGCCGCAGCCGACCCAAGCAAACTAAAGAACTACTGCTCCATCTCACTGCTCCCCTTCCCGGCCAAGGTCCCAGAGAAAGCCATCAATCAACATCTCACAGATCACCTGGAAGGAGACAACCTTCATGAAGCCTCTCAGTCAGGCTTCTGCCCCTAAGACAGCACCAAGACTGCCTTGATAGCCGTGACCAACGACATTAGATCCATCCTGGACTGTGGCGAGACAGCAGCCCTGATCCTCCTCGAGCTTTCAGCGGCCATCAACACAGTCTCCCGCCACATCCTCATTACCAGACTCTACCACACAGACATCAAAGGATACACCCTCAAATGGATCACCTCCTTCCTCACAGGACACACGCAGAAAATCTCCCTACCACCCTTCACCTCTGAACCCAAGAGTATCATCTGTGGAGTCCCCCAAGGATCATATCTCAACCCCATCCTCCTCAATATCTACATGTCACCATTGGGTGACATCGTCTGCACCCATGGAATCAACATCATCTCATACTCAGGCAAAACCACGTCACGGAAGACACCATCAGTCATCTTCCAGAATGCCATGACCAACGTCCCCGACTGGATGAGATCCAACTTCCTGAAGCTGAACACAGACAAGACAGAAGTTCTCATCTTCGGAAGAAACACCTCCCCTTGGAATGACACATGGTGCCCAATGCACTCCGGCCCTCTCCCACCCCCGCCAACCACACAAGCAACCTCGACATCATCCTGGCCAGCGATCTCTCCATGAAGCGCCAGGTCAAAGCAGTAGCCTCCTCCTGCTTCCACACCCTTCGTATGCTTCGGAAGATTTTCAGGTACATCCCCATCAGCAACAGGGACCCAAGCTCTCGTCACCAGCCGACTGGACTACGGAAATGCACTCTATGATGGAACCACCACCCATCTCCTCAACCGACTACAGACCTTAAAGAATGCCGCAGCCAAACTCATCCTCCACCTGCCCAAATGGACCAACATCACCCCCCACCTCAGAAACCTCCAGTGGCTTCCCGTCCAGAAGGGATGCCTATTCAAGCTGCTGACGCTTGCCTACGAAGCCCTTCACAATGCCGGACTCTCCTGCCTCAACCACTGCCTGACCTTCCACCAGCCGACCATGCAACTTCGATCCACCTCCCTTGCCCTTGCACATGTCCCCCACATCCGACGGAGCCACAGCGGAGGTCGATCCTTCTCCTACCTAGCCGCCATGGTCTGGAATGACCTCCCACCTCACCTCCAAACCCCCCCCCCCCCACCCTTCACTTGCCTACTTCAGGAAGGAACTCAAGACCTGGCTCTTCGACTAAGGCTGCTCTTACCTCAGCGCCTGGATGCGCCCCAGGGTGATAAGTCATGCTATACAAACACTGATTGATAATGAAGAAAAAGGATGGAAAGTGAAATAAAACAATTGCCTAGAATAACACAAAGTGGGGAAGCCGGGATTGGTTTCACATTATCCAATTCAGCCAAGAGAAGTGCATTCTTCACTTCCCTTACACCCATGTTACAGTTCCCAACACCACCACCATCACCCCTCCCCCTACTTGCCACACTGCTGGAATCAGTGTGGCCCTCGGTCACACCACAGACCAAACTTTTTAGCCCTCTGGAACTTTTTTGTGAGCACCCATGGTATAGGCTATCCTAAACTATAAAAGATTTCCTAAATATTTTTACAAAGGGATGGTGGAACAAAGAAAAATGAATGTTTGCCCTTATTCTATTCCTATTGAACATATCATAAAAACAGACATATAGTATTTTAACGAGGCAGACACAATACCTCAAATATACTGAATCTGAATTGGGGACATGAAAATAACACCTGGACGCCCACCATTCAGCAGTAGCCAGTAATATGTGCGATGACTTTGTGGACACAGATCCCCACTGCCATTTGTCGGAAAGAAAGCACTTAAAAACAAGCATTTGCATTTGTTTTATAAACCAAAACATAAATAAAAGGCATTGTCATTTGCAATGCCAATAGCTCAAAATCGCGTAAATGTGAGACCTATTGCATTGCAAATGCTTATTGTAGGTATTTAGGTTTTTCTGGCTGATGACAGAGCTGTGCCAAAGTGCTTACGCATTACATCGGTTAGTACTTGTGCTCTGTTCCCTGGTAAATTTACGATGTAGTAACTACACTGCTGGTTGCCTTAACAACCTGTTATTGCATTTTCATACTGCGTGGGTTTGTGTTCCGATTTCGGTCTTAATGTGTAGTTTAGCAAAAAAACCAAAATAATTATACCGCCGTCTTTCAATAACTAGATCCGCGTTTGCTGCCTCGGATCACGAGAATAAAATGGACACACTTTTAAAGGAGGTGCATTTTCAAGCTACACTCGTCAATCATGGCTACAATGGTTTACTGTTGTGGAAAGTAAAAAAACAAGCATTAAAAATGCAATAGGTCTTGCCATTTGATTAAGTTAAAGCCATTTGCTTTGCTATACAATACCATTAGCAAAGCAAATGGCTTTAACTTAATCAAAGGCGAGACCTATAGCCTTTTCAATGCTTGTTTTTATTTCTTTGCTCCCTGTCTGTTAAGCTGGCAATGGCAGCCGCTTGTTGGCTCTAGGGAAAGGCGCCCTTCGGCTGCTTCGTAGTGCTAAGAAGTGTATGGGGCGGCCGGTATTTTTAAAGTGAAAGTGCGCATGGCTTTTTAAAAATTTCTTTGCTCCCCGTCTGTTAAGCCGGAAATGGCAAGGCGCACTTCGGCTGCTTTGTAGTGCTAAGAAGTAGATGGGGTGGTCGTTATTTTTAAAGTTAAAGTGCGCATGGCTTTTTTTTATTTCTTTAATCCCTGTCTGTTAAGCCGGCAATGGTAGTCGCTTGTTGGCTCTAGTGAAAGGCGTACTTCGCCTGCTTTGTAGTGCTAAGAAGTGTACGTTTCTTCAGTTTACACCAGGCTCCCCGCGGAGCGTCTGCCTCTTGCTCTGGTGTTGTTTTTGTGCTCAGACTGCTCCCCGCCCCTTCTCACCTCTCTGAGAGCCAGTGCCCCCTTTGACCCTCTACTTGCCGCCCACCCCGCCTCGTCTCTCGGTTCACACCTTGGTGCTTTCACACTTAACGTCACCTCCAGCTCGCATTTTCAGAGAGGGCTTCGGGGCTCCTTATCACCGCCCCGAGATGAGGAGGAGGAAGAAGAGAGAGAGGAGACAGAGGAAGACTTGGTGGGGGCGGGGAGACGGATACGGTGGGAAGTGAGAATGAAGAAAGAAGGGGGAGAGAGAGAGAAGTAAGAGAGAGAGAGAACCAGTGGGGAAAGAGACCAAGAAGTAGGGAGAGATGAAGGAAGAAGAGAGAGCAAGTGGGAGGGAGGGAATGGGGGACAGAGAGGAAGAAAGAGAGGGGGGGAATAGCACAGAACAGAGGCGATAGGACTCCAAAGGGAACAAAGACACTGGGTTCAAGGGGACAGGGCAGGGAGGACGGATGTAGAGGAGACGGGAAAGCTGGACAGAGTGCCAGGCGCTGGGGAGTTCAGCAAAAAGCAATGGAGAGAGTGCCAGGAATAGAGAGAGAGAGAGATGTGTGTTAGTGGCCAGCTCCCGAACTATGGTCCCTGTGGGCTGCGCCCAGTGTTGACACGTGGAAAAACAATCGTATAATTACGGGTAAAACCTTTATTTCCCTGTACCTTAGGCTGTATTCATATCTATTCCCTGTACCTTAGATGGTATTTGTATCTAGACTAAATATTTCCAGCCCTGTATATCTGTTTTGCGAACCGCATCTTGCTATCCCCTTGTTTTTATTTCCCGGTTACTGGGTTTAGTGCCAAGATACCTCGGTGAAGAAGCCATAGTTGTTGCTTATTTATCTTATGCAATTAACAACCATTGGAAAAGCCAATAGTCCTGGCTGGTTGGAGATGTAATGTTACTTGCTGTATTATATATCTGGATGCAATGACAAAAACAGCAAAATATAGTCAGGCGGCGCACTATGCTAAGCACAGGTTTTTAGGTTAGGTGCTTTCAAGCAACACCATTAATCACATAGGTCACGCCCATTTGAGCGACCCCCCCCCCCAGTTTTTTCATCCCACTTAAAGCCCTGCTAATATAAGTAAGATAAATAAGTAATTCGGGCCATGCAAAGATATTCAGTAACAAAAGCAGTGTAAGAACCTCCCTGAACAGACACTGACTTTAATAACCACATTTCTTGTTTAAATTAATTTCCATTTCACGTGTCCTCACGATGCTGACAGCTGGCCTGTGCGAGCTCCGTTTGCAGCATGTCATACGAAGACAAGAAATGTCACGTCGCAGTGCTTCACCCGGCGCGCGAGCGTTACTTACCTCACGGGCGGCTGGTGGAATGCAAGCAGGTCACATGGTTGGCACGAGCCAACGTGAAAAACAAAACAAAAGTTAAAGGTACATTTAATCAAGATTTCGACCATTTAAAAAGCCCTCCCGGGTTGACGGATTTACAGGCAAAGCGCTTGTGCGGACATCACCCTGCAGAGGCATTCGTTGATCTAAATGCGGGATTTGAGTAGTTGACAATAAATGGCGAAAAGTAAAAGGTTGGCCTTGACTGGGCCTGTAAAATAAAGAGTTTATACTACCTGAAAGTAAAGGCACTGGGTAAGTAAAAATGCCACAAACAGAAACGAAGAAAAACGCAGCCGCGAAATTGAAAGCGACCGCACTCTCATTAGTACCGCGCTGAAAAAGAACATAAAAGAGTGAAACTGAAAGCGACCACACTGTCATTAGTACCGCGGTGAAACCACACAAGCAAATGCTTTAAATAGCAATGCCGCTTGAAACTTAGAAACGAAAATAAACGCGGCCGCGAAACTGAAAGTGACTGCAATGTCATTAGTACCGCGCTGAAAATGAAAATAAAAGAGTAATTGAAGGAGGACGTGTCCCTCCACAAGTAAACGATCCAATCCCAGTGGGCTGGGCCAAAAGCAGACAGGGTGGTAACCCTCATTGTAATGATTGCCTCCGTTTTGCATCATTCATGACGCAAAACGATGCGCACCAATCAAAATTGCAGGCAGAGCAGCGACACGGCTTCTGGAATCGTATCGATTCCAAGAAGCACTCGCATGGCGAGAGCAGCACGTGCACGCTGCTAACGCCAGGCGAGACCTAAAAAGTTGTGAATCACTTCTCATCAGCATCACACAAGCTGAGTGACATAGTATGTTAATACCGACGTAGCCAAAAAAGTAAGTATTCCCTTGCCGCAGCAGAGAACCATCGACAACACTGTTGTCAAAACTCTTCTACAGACCTGGTTGGTGCCCAGCAGACATTCCTGCATGAACAAGCACGAGAAGGGGGCAGGGAGTGGGGCTATCCCTTCCTTAAACATACCAACTCCTCCCCCTCTTCAAAGGTGCCAAATTCTGACAAACAAAGAACACAATTTGCCTGAGCACAGCAGTGATTTCTGATCCACGCGTTTAGCAGACACAACAGACCCTGGCTGGCTCTAAAGGCCAGCCTTTTGTTCAGTGAAGCTCTGTGCATCCCCTCCCACCCCCAAGAGCCCTCCGGCGGGATCCATCTTGGCATAAAGGATGCGGTGTTTGTGAAAACTCTCCAGGGCACAGGGAAGTGCAGCAGCACACAGATGTTTGCAGGGAGCAAATGTACTCGGGCATGCACGCACCACTCTGACTTTCTACAGCCCGCTGGAGTGGAAAAGAGTAAACTCTTCCTTGTTTCCTCATGGGTGGTATTTTATAGAAGGGGAAATAAAATTGGGTGCAAAAACAACAAGCATTTGCAATGCAATAGGTCTCGCATTAACGTGAGTTTAAGCTATTGACATTGTCAATGACAATGCCTTTTATTTATGTTTTAAAAACAAAAAACAAAATAAAAGGCATTGTTATTTGCAATACCAATAGCTCAAACTTGCATAAATGCGAGACCTAGTGCCCTGAGCCCACCTCTCCTCCTGTTCCGGATTGCCCCACCTTAAATATTCAGCGGCGGCTCTGGAGTAAAATAAAATGATAATAAAGCAGTTTAACTGCTTTATTAACATTTTATTTTACATGCGTCTGCTGGTTGAAGCAGTGGGGTGACACTCCTTCGCTGTAACAGAGGAGCCGCTCCTGCACAAATATACCTTGACAATATATATACCTTTAGGGTATGCAGAGGTGGAGTTGTTAATAGTAAACATATTTGTGTGTGTATACTTAACTTCACAATATTTTCCTAGACAGTATTCTAGCTACGATATTTTTGAAGCACAATATGTTTGTGCTTCACATTCTGACCTATATTGTGACAGTCAGATTCAATGTGCATTAATCAAGTGTCATTCCTCCGATGCATCCAGAAATGCACGAGGTGGGTGTCAAGTTTTGGTTAGGGAGGGAAATTCTTAAGCGCTGATTGTTCGCCTCTAAGGAATGACCTAGAAACCAACTCAGTTACCACTTGAAATATATCTGACTGCAGGGCAGCAAGAATAGCGCAATCCTGAAGTGAACTAATAGCTGAAAGAATTTTGAGGACAGATGTATTCCTTGAAGCTCCTATGGCAAGCTATAATTGAAGAGAACCTCTAACTTAAAGATAAAAAAAATATCCCCTCCTACACGATCCCACCTCCAGATTCAAGCAGGGACACAATGCCTTGGTAGCAGCTGAGTGCTGGAGAATATCTGGTAGCTGTAATAAACCAAAGCAAGGCTTCCAAGGAAGGCCTAATTTTCAATTTTCCCATAAGTTCCTGTGCAATACTGACATGTGACTTACTTATGAATTCTATGACAAAGACATGCTTATCCACAGAACAAGCATTGGCAAAGTCAATAGGTCTAACCCTGGAGAGATTGCATTTTTTCTTTTTTTGTTTACTTATGCAATAGACAGTAAAAATGTAAACGAAAGAAAATGTAAAACTACCAATGTCTAAAGATGGCATGAATGTTTGTAAAAAAAGAAAAATGCAAGTAAAAAATGAACCATTATAGGAATACTTTTGTAAAACGAAAAAGCAAGTAAAAAGTGAACTATTGTAAGAATAACATTTGTAAAAAAAAAAAAAAAAAAATTAAAAAGCAGTAAAAAATGAACTACTGTTAAGAATAAATCAAAAAAATATTAAATGATTGCAGAACTTGGGATACCGGCCCAGGCACTGAAGTGGACGACTTGTAAAGTAGATATTTACATGTGCAGAAGAAAGACCCAATGGCTTAAGTGGTATGACACATTGCCATATGCCGTAGGCTGTGGAAGGGGAGCAGGCCAATGGATTAGGAGAGTTGACCAAAAGGCCCACTAAGTTTGCAAATGTATACTTTTAATTGTATTATGATGTTTTTTAAATGCGATGCTATGATGAAAGCTAAAGAGGTCTCTAGGCCAGACCTCAAAATAGGTTTTGTGATTCAGAACGTTTTTTTCTGAGAAAACATGTTTCATAATACTCAATTAAGCCACATCTAAGCATCTATTGCAGCATATATACTCAGAGAAACTACTTAGTATGCCAGCCTGTATATTCATATCTAAAAATGATGGCAAACACAAGTATACATAGGAAAAAAGCGTTATAAATTGGCTGTGAGTTATCAAAAGCGGCGCTCTTCTATCCCCGTTTCCGTGCTTATGTGAGAGGGCCAGGGAGAAGGAAACACATTAAACAAGACAAGCCCGGCGGAGCGTGGCGCGCGCGCTTGGCGGGGGCGGGGAGCGCATTCCAGGCGGGGGAGCGTACCATTTGAAGTACGATGCCAAACGGATTGCATGGCGGCACGATGCACGTGATTGAGTGCGTGCTCGCCATGCAATCCACTTTTGGGAGCACTTTTGGGAGCCCCTTACTATAGTCTCGCATAGCGATTGCTACGCAATAGCTAGGCGAGACCTAAACAAAAAAGCGCCTGGTGCTTTCAGATAGGTAATATTTTCGGGGGGTATAAGGAACACAACTGTGCAGGCATCTTATATGAGGATGTTCAAACAGGAAAACACGTTTCCACAACCAGAGACACTGCTCAAACGTGCCGTATTTAAAAGGCAGTATTGTAAAAGTACCAGAAGCGGAGCCAATGAATTACAGGTACAAAGAAATGCAGGCAATGATAAACAAGAACAAAGAAAGTGTGCATACGAGTCCTAGTTAAAAAGAACCAAAGCATTCATTCCCAAATCACGGGCTGGGCAGAAAGCAACTAAAATGCCCCACCCCCCACCCCATATCTAGTACGTGGTGCTTGGATGTTGTGAGGGCTGGCAGGGTGGGGTTGTGGAAGAGAGACTCAGGATCTGAGGCTGTTTCAATTTAAAGTGAAAGTGCGTGTTGTACACGTCTGTGTAATGAAGGGAGCACACTTCCCATGCGCTCCTGGGGGAGCTCAGGGAAGCACAACAGAGGAAGGAGTTAAGGGTGGGTGCATGATGGGAGGGTGACTTGGTGAGGGAAACCAAAATAAACCCCCCAAAAAAACATTGTCTCGAACCCAGGAAGTGGCTTACCATCCAAGGCTGCTGACTTTAGAGCTGGAGAACAGGGTTCGAGCCTCGGTGTGGGCAGTAATTACTATTTTCCCCTACCCGGATCTCTTTATTACAAATAAGTAATCAGCATCTCGGAAACATACCATCAGTGCCAAAGTTGCTTCTCAGAGCTGGTCCTGTAAGTGCGTGTACAACAAATAGTTCTCAGGATTGCTAAAGAAAGCTCCCGAGTTAGGACACTAGTAAAAGGGCCAGTCCTCATGGGAGGTAACAACAGAAGACAGGGTGGTACCCAGGAGGGACTACCAAGCCTAATAAGGAATGGGAAGCCAGCCTTTACCAAGGACAATGATGCAAGCCAATTAAAAATGTGGGCGGGGGTTCAAGTCCATACTCCAATACTGCATGCCGCGCATGGGCTGCTGCTCTGCCCAGGCTCGACCTAAAAAACCACCACAGGCCTGATGCGGAGCGTAATTTGCACAGGTAAGTTTAACTTGCTTCTGAAAGCAGGTTGTTTTATGAAGGGAAGGTCACTTTTACAGTTCTTGAAAGGTAAGTTGCCACTCAAAACAATGTACTGATGCGTAATAGTACATAGGTACATACATGCCAACACTCCCTGTTGGGTGGGAGGCACCCAGTATCGTAATCCAGAAGCACCTGGGGAAATGTATTCCTCTAGATTTCTTTTCTAAATCGCCCCCTGCCCGGTTCCAAAACGCTCCCATGTTTGCCAGTGGGGTGCAATATGTACGAGTAAATCCTTTTAGAGCGGTCCAGAGTGGGAATGCCATGAAAGTTTGGGAAAAAAACAAAACGTCGTTGAGTTTGCGTACGGGACAGAAAGGGAACCCCTCTAGAATTTGGGAAAGAGGGTGCATGAGGGAAGCAGATTCTTCAAGGGGAGAAAACTTTACCTTGGCGGAAAAAGACAATTACAAAAGCGCAACTGCTCATAGCTCAGTTGACAACCAGAAGAAAAATAGGCAGATAAATGGCACAGGCCCCTCAAGCCATAGTTTTGGAATCTGCTGTCAAAGAAAACTTTAGCTTCTATTTTGAGAGTTTACTAAAAGCAGGCAGTGGCGCCTCAGGCTACTCACACACAAGTGCCAAGTTCATACTTTCTGCGCACGCACCACTCAGGGCACTGAGGGTGCAGCATTGGCAAATGTAAGTTCTATTGCTTTATTTATTGTTAAATAATAAAAGTACCCACGCCTCCCACCCACTCAGGGTTCTTAGGTTGCACAGCTAACCCATCCAAAGGCCCTAACATAACATGTGCATTTGTAAAGCGCACGTTCACCCGGAGGCATCTTGGCGCTGTATAACAGATGTTTATTGTTACCCAACTCCAATGATACTCATTTTATCGACCTCAAATGGATGAAAGGCTGAGTGGACCCACCGGGATTTGAACCTGTGACCATAAGGTTGAACAAAGGCCCCTGCAGTGGACAATTTAGTCCACTGCGCCACCTGACCCGGCTAGCAGGGGCTCTACAGCTCCTATCCTGATTTCAGTCGCCCACTGCACTGTGGCATCCTCGGTGTTGGAACAGGATGCCACACTCTGCGTGCCTCCACCACCCGCAAGTCCACGTTTACTTTGTCAGCAGTGTTAGGGTCAGGCACAGGCCTTAGTGTGTGTCTATGATGCTAGCTTGAACGAGCCGGTCCCGCTCCTACAGACAGACATACGTGTTTTCGATGTCTTTAGAAGAGTGGACCCGAGGGTTTAAAAAAGACACTGCACAGCAGGAGAATGTCCTCGCCTTCAGTGCATAAAAAAACAAAAATTCTGCCGCACTCTGTTCCCGCTCCCCTGTAGGCCTTTAAGTAAAATAGTCTGCATGGCACTGCCCAGTAGCGAGCTGTCCACTACCCAAAGGGTAGGATGTAGGGGTGCGCTCCCCAACCGAAGGAAGAGCACATGACAAGCCCGCCCCTGAGCTGGTCTGCCTACAGGATGGCACAGCGGAGCATATGAAGTACGTAGGCATCCTATGCCAACACCCGCTATAGGAGAGGAGGGCCTGCCCATAGGATAGGACAACCATGGGCATCTGGCACCATGCCAACACTGCAGCACAGTTACACTTCAGCTTTACATACATACATTGCAACAACTACAAACTCACTGCACATCTGAGCACGCACCCCAACCCTCACCAGGTGCAATGCATCACCCACCACATGCCTATCTACTCTCCACAGATACCTGCCTCCAGGGGTGAACTACACCACACCTACACTTCAGAAAGTCAGACACACATGCTTTGCCAATGCTTGTAATTTATTCATTGTGGTCCTGAGAATGCCATAACAGAGAGGTTGCATGAATGCAGTGCAAGTGAAGTGTTAATTCATATGGGCCACACCACGAGATTACCGTCAAGTCTGTTTACCTTTTAAGTACAGTCAACAGAACAGACCCAGAGAGTGGACCCGGCAGGGCCTCTCTAGGACCAGAGGAGAGCCCCTGCTGCACACTTGGCCACATTCACACACCATGAGGCCAGGTCTGGAGAACCCAGATGGATCATCAATGTTTGTTTTATATCTGAAACCATAGCTGCACAACGCTGCAGGCATCCCTCTCCTGCAGGGACAGAGCGTGCTATAGAAGAACATGTACCTCCTCTCAGTAACATGGCCAGAATGCTTTTCAAATAAAGGAACAGAAATACATTATCTACAAAAAATGGAACTTTAGTTCAAAAACACAAAGAACTTAGATGCATATTAACGGCCTGCAAGTAACAGCGGTGTATTAAATACAAAATATTTCATGCCTCGCTCCGTAGAGGGCGTACGTCAACTCTACAGTATGCCCCATCAACATCTAATCCATGTGTTGTTCCCTGATGTGATGTTATTTCCAACACAGCGCGCGACCTGTTGCCTTACAGATCAGCACCGCTCACTTTGTCACATAATTATACACCCTGCCCATCCCTTTGCTGGTCAGTTCAGATGTAGGTGATTCATTGCTAATACCATACTAAGCAATTAACGATTGTTTCCTAATTCAGTTCCCTAATTAGATCCACTAACTGATATATTTATTAAACATCTGGCTTGTTTACAAATTACCTTCAAATAATTCAACAGCATAACCACAATATTTGCTCTATGTCTGAGATAACAGACCAGGAAAACATGTCAGTTGAAGCGCACCTGCTAAGAGTTAAAAACAGTAATGCTTTATTGTAATCTAATGTTTTTAGAGTATACATGAATCACGGGAAGCCATGGCATACTTTGGTCAATCAAAGAGTTTACAATGACACACACAACTGCTTCAAATTCTCTAGTTAGTGTGAAGCGTATGGTATTAAAAACTCAATTGTCACTGGCTGCCCCCAAATATCAAGTGAAGAAGCTTAATATTAAAACAAAAATAAATGCAATACATTGAGAGAAGCTGTCTCCATGGCAACATTCAACAGTGTTTGTGACTCATTAACTCTGTAGAAAATGAGAAGCTGACTTAAAAAAACAACAAAAAAATACTAATTTCACAGCTCTGTGTCCAAGAAAGGAGTAACTTGTGTCGGGTGAAAGAAACTACACTTCTCTAGATCGAATTTTTTTCCTCTTTCCGAGTGCCAGAAGGAGATCACAGAAAAATTCAGAAAAATGTACAAAGGTTTTAAAAAAAGCTTAATACCATTAAAAGATTTACAAGGTTAAAGTTTAAGTAAAATATTACAGAAGCATATACAAATGCAAAGTTTTTGAATAAAAGGTAAAAAAAACAAGCATTGGCATAGCCAATAGGTCTCGCCTTTGGGACCTTATACGTGTTTAGCCATGCAACAGTTGCATAACTAAACACTTATAAAGTCCCAAAAGCGAGACCTATTGGCTATGCAAAGCGGCTGTGCGGCCGAGAAAGTGAAAGTAATCGCGGTCAAGCACGGCATGCACTGTAGCTCCAGGGTGGCCTGGTAGCACTTTTTGGAGCCCTCTCAATAAGTCTCGCCAGACCAGCGCATGTGCTGGGTCAGGCGAGACCTAAAAATCATTGATACCAGACATTTCCGAGGGCAGGATGTGCATAAAGGAATACGGACTCATCGTCACATGTTTCTATGTCCAACAAGCAGCTCTTTGAGAACGGGTTAGAAAGTCGACAGGAGGTATTCCCTCACCTGTCACTAGCCGGAGGATGCACAGGCCACATCTGCCAATTATTGGTTATTTCGGGTAAATCGCAATCCATACATCATGCAATATAAAGGCAATCGCGAAAATAACATTCCTATACTACAATGTGATTCGCCCACACCAAGTGCCCATCTGCACTCAAAGTTTCGCGAAGCAGCCAAGGTGATTGGAGACGCTTCATCTCTGGACTTTACTACCACTGCGAGTGTGTCATGGGAGACAGTCAAGGGATTTCATCCTGAGAGCTTGAGGGATTTGTGCTGGTGTGGAGTTAATTTCGGAGAAGGAAGAGGGGTCTTCAGGCAGTGATGGAACCAGGATAGGGGGCCAGGTGGGGGTGAGGGAACCAGCAGGAAATACCCAATTCTGGATCCCCAGATCTATTGCGATCCCCTTAAATTCTTCCCATTCTTACTTCAAACAGAATGTGTGAAACTCAAATACCACATGAGGTTAAACAAAGAAAAAACTGGAAAGATGAGTCAAGAGGTAGTGGGGTACACTCTATTTTCGAATGTCAGAACCCCGCCTTCTGTGCATTCCTGCACAGATGCTGCTGGGGACCGGATTTCTAGATATGCTGAGTAGACAACTCAAGCCACTTCCGGTTTCGTTGCCTTTAGAACAGAGGAGGACTGTGAGCAAAGTAGCCTGATGCCTGCCAGGCCAGGTCAGTTCTCCGGGGTCTACATAACGCAAGGGCAGGAAGCCATCCTTTTTAACAAGTATTATTCCAGTACCCAGAAATGCCAGCTCAGATCCTGCTACGGGCTCCCTGGCACGCGAAGGCCTCCGATACCAGCTTTCAGCAGTGTAGCAGGACTCTGGAAGTCTGGTGTGAGGAAGAGAGGATTAGACCACGCAGCACGTGTATCACTCACAATAAATCCATCATCCAGGCAGTGTTGTGTCTTTCATTAAAAATACTCTCACTAGTATTAACCAAACATTCCCAGTGACCTCGAGATGGTTTTATGCCATTTCTCCCTCTTTGTGTCATCTTCAGTAGTTATGATTCCCCTACTGTCTATGGTCAACATCAGTGGGAAGTCGGTGTGTAAATCTTTTTGGGGAAATTCGTTTTATTGAACCAAAAAGAAAAACGAGATTCAGAGGCATAGCATACACAGACATGTATGTTGTGGGTAGCCAAATAACACATGTATCCCATAGCGCACCAGGTTACAATCTCAGTTACAAGCTGCCAACACCAACACAGTACCAGACAGAGTTATCTGCCATTCTCTCATTGGAAAACCTCAAGACGCACCTCAGGGCCCTGTCCACTGACCTCTATACTGTGCCCAAGCCCCCCATTTATTTCCCCATTATTGGGGGCAGCCACGGCTTTGGTAGACCACTTGTTCAGCCCTATGGCACCAGTCCATATCAATCTTCCATGCTTCCAGTGTTGGGGCTTCTGCTGCCCCCCATGCCCAGGCAATATTCCTCCTGGCGACCCCCCCTGGCAAGGCCAGCCAGGTCTTCGCCCACTGTGGCCAAGTGATCTCTCCCGTGACTCCCAAAATGTGCCATCTTGCCTCCAGCGGGACCCTCTCTCCCACCACTGTCTCCATAACGCGGGTCAGACCCATCCAGTACCTTTGAATCTAGGGGCAAGACCACAGTATATGAAACAAGCATTTGCAATGCAATAGGTCTCGCATTATTAAAGTTTGAGCTATTGGTGTTGCATTATTTAGCAATGCCAATAGCTCAAACTTTAATAATGCGAGACCTATTGCATTGCAAATGCTTGTTTAAAATGAAATTGCTGTACAGGGTCAAAGACTATGATAAAGTCAATGAGGGATAGGAGAGGTAGCTAATTGTGGACTCTCTCCTAAATTAGAGCGGTGTTGGGGTGGTCCACATGGATACAGAGATATTGTTCCAGATTCTGGGTACAAAGCTGGAAAATGCCCGCTGCCCTGTTTTATTCATTTTTAAATGCAGTCCACAGGCTGATGGTGTTCTGGCTGCAGGTGTGACAGTGAACCACCCGGCAAGGGTGGACCGCAAATGAGAAAAGTCACAAATGTAACATTTGGTCCGCAAATATCTAACCTGGGAGGGGAAAATGAAGGTAAAGGCCTTTAGCAAACCCTCACAGCTCAAGGCAGGAGGAGTAAAAGACTTTAAGGACATTCCACCTACAGGTGATAGAACGTTATAAAGTAAAAAGGGAGAAATAGAAAGACTAATGTGGGAATGCCGGCGCGGGCGGTCTGTACCAGTCATTATCAGTCCTAGGCCGCATCGTTCACTTCAATGGAGCGTGTCCGCTCCCCTGTTCCAATCTTTTATCGGACGCAGTTTAGCCTTTTGAGCATGACTGCCACATTACGCGTTTAATGTAATAGTGTTTCCAGACATTACTACCCCATGTCATAACAAAGCTACATAATGAAAGGCACATGATCTAAATATGGCATCTCAGCTCTCAGCACTTACACATGGGAATCTACAGCTCTCTAGCAACTTAAACAGTAGGTTTGCGGCAGGCCTCTAATATTTCAGTATATCAGGGTAAGAATGGAGAACATTTTGGACACAATCATGCCACTGTCACTCCCCGCTTAAGCAAGTGGTAAAGAGAACGCCCAGTACTATCTGTTTAAGGGACCCCATTGACACAGTGCACAACTCTGTGTAAGGAATCTTTATTTACATCATCTCCACCCACTATTTGAGACCGTGTGAAAGAGACAGCATTCCAAACCCCGTTCACGAGGGAATTCCACGTGGAGTAAAGTCAGCATCCGCTTGTGGTTTGGTACAGCATAGACCAGCCAAAGTGAAGAAGTTTCTCAACTTCAAGGGAGGATAAAATAGAGCAAAATCTGAAATGTGTGCGTTTACTGATCAGAAACATCACCAATTTCCTGACAGGACTGATTAACACTCGCGTTATATCTTAGAACCAACCTTCACATGATGTTGCTGGGCCATCCTCCATACTATGAGGTCTTCAGACCTGATGCTGGCCATCCCGCAGCAGAACACTTTGAGTAAGCAGATTTCAACGGTAGCTTGGAGAATTCATACAACAGCGTATTACTCAAAGCATTTATTTGGGAGACTAGTCTGGCAGGTACGGAAGAGAATAGGATTGCAGCAATTCAAGGCGAGCGAAGAGCAAGCTGAACGCACACACACAAGTACTGTGCAGAACTAGAAAACCAACAAAAGAAAATGAAGAGAACAACTAAAAATCATGGAACAATATTCCTCCTCCGCGAACCGACCGACCTTAATACGCACGCCACACAGTGGGTCACACTCGGCTGCATGATCGCCAAGAGGAACATAGCGCAGCTTTGGGGGGCCTCACATGCACCCACGATTACTGATTGGAAAAAAGACCCTGATTGGTGTATGCTAAGAGAAAAGACTGTATATATAGCCCGGAGTTGCCCCCAGAAATGGTCTAAGATATGGGGCCCCTGGAATGCATATTGTGGTGACATATGTGCTCCTCCCCATGACCTGGACAGCGACGACCCCCTTACCCGTGATTTCCAATGAACTATCCTACTGTATTCATATGCATTTTTGAATCCACTCTATCCTCTTTATTGACCATTGTGGCACTGTACCTGATGTTGAGTTTGTTTAATAAAAAGATTTATAAAAAAAATATTCCTCCTTCGCATATGGAAGAACACGAGTGTCCTATGTCACTTCCGGTTGTATGCCGCCCAGATCAAAGTATTTGCAATACACCCCTGCTCGTCAATTGAAGCCATTTTCAGGAGTTGAAGGATATTAAGACAAATGCAAAGAAAATGAAGCCAGCCCACCATTTCCAAGAGTTCAATACACTTACTGAGAACTGAAGAGGAATCCATGTTTTCAATGGTCCTCCAGTTTACTATTGGCAACCGCATAATGTGCAATTACTATTTCTTTGCATCCCTAATAACTACTCCAAGATCTTTGACTAAACCTACCTTCCACAGTAACAGAAAATGTAACTACCATCTAGATCTCAGAAATATGTCAAGATCGCTGAATATCTTGGAGCAGAGGAGATTTTGTGCCCAACTCTCAACTGTAACACAGTCCGCGTCAATACTAAAGGCAGGATGGTATGAAAGGATCCTCGGGAATCTATCCGAAGCAGAGACTAGACCGGAGAGTCCCTACAGATCAAAGCAAGATCAATATCGCACAGAGAGTCAAGCGAAGAGGGCAGCACCGGAGCAGTGCCATGCATTTTTGGGGATTGTTTATTACACACAAGTTCCAAATATGCAATCTAAACATATTATATGTATCTGTGCTTTCCGTGAAGATACCAGCCTTCACTTTATATTACAATAAAACAGTATCTGCAGGGAAATGGCTCGTGGTACCACAACAAAACATTCCCTTGCTACATCTTAACAAATCCGATCTGACACAACTGAAAACCCTTGCAATCCCTTTTCCAGGTTCCATCATTTTAGGAGCACAAGCTGATGAGGGAAGATGAAATGAGATACACTAAGGTCTGGGAGATCAAGAAAGGGAACCATGATCAAGACTTTAGGACAGATAGAGCTCTCAGAGAAAACAGATATGACTTTGGGTTTTTAGTTTGACTTTTCAGTCAGTAAGAAACAGATGCATATCAACAATACCAACATTAAAATAATTTGGGTAAAATTTCATAAAGCAAAACATAAGCAATATGATACATCTTTAGAAATGTATTTAAAAAAAAAAAACAAACACCAGAAGTAAACCCTTCCAGCCTATATCATGTGAGACCGGCAAAAGAATGTGTATAAACAAAAAAATCTGAATTGAAATTACAATTGCACATGACCTTATTCTTGCCTGTTTTTCATCATTTAATATGAGAGGGCTTCATATGATGCCATAGGTGCCTTTTTAACCAAAGTTGTCTGCCGGAAAAGGGGTCTTGCATAAATGTCAAATAACTAAGGGCCCGATTTAGAGTTTGGCAGACGGGTTACTCTGACACAAAAGTAACGGATATCCTGTCTGCCTTATTTCAAGCGCTACAGGATTTAAATATAATGCACTTGCAGTTGCAAAAGGGAGACCGGGACAGGATATCCATCATATTTGTGAACGAGTAACCTATCCACCAAACACCAAATCCGACCCTAAATATCTTACATTGAATACAGTGACAACAATATTTGACATGAAGAATAATTCACATCAATGTTTCGGTACAAATTATGCTTTCACAATTTCATTGTTCCCAGTAATGAGGAAGATCGCCAGTAGGAGTTACAAATTCATATTTTACAAACCGGGTAGGAGAATAAGCCTCCAGTAAATCTCGGCCTGGGGGGGAATTTTGCTACAAAGTTCACCCCAACGCGCACCAGACTCTGACACTGTAACACACCGACACACAATACCAAATAACATAAAGTGAATGTCTGCAAGAAAACTTAAGGATTGACCGCCCATGTCTACGAGAAATACCTCAATTACTGTGGGTTGAACTAAACCAAGCCCAGCAGTAAGATCAGAGCCAGAGAAACATTCACTGGGCAGGAGTATGTGAGGGAACTCCCTAAGCTTGAGACTTAGTAAGTATACTGGATCCAAATAATTTGCAGGAAAAAACTGTCAAGTTTATGTTCCTTCAACAAAGAGCACCAGCTCGTCCATGAAGGGCACAGTCACATTCTGCATATTTCTGATAAGCTGTGCCAGGCTGAGCATGAGACACGCTGCGGCAGTATCAGCAACAGGGAGCGTGTAGGACAAACTGACTTTCAAATAAGCAGAAACAAACACTGCTATGGTAGTTGATCCGGTAACCAAAGCAGGTACTTCATGTCTAGAATCTGGAGGTGGTCATAACCCCCATTATTTGACACTTCTCCTTAGCATTGTGAGGCTCATCTAGAAGCAAAAACGGTGTTTCTCAAACTTTTTACAACTTTTTAGAAGGACAAACATTTGAGACCCACATATCTTTAATAGGCAGGAGGTGGGCAATTTTTTAATGCAACTAAAGCATTGAGTGGCACCCCGCTGTAAGCATATTTTCCACTGAAATGGAGACTAAATTTGCACAGACATACCGTTTTACTGATAAAGCCATATTACGCACAAATCCTAATGCGAGGACATTGGTTTTCAGTGAGCATTTATTATTTTTGTGTTACCAAGTGACGTGCCTTGATTTGTTCTGATCCTATTTAACCCTTTCCCAGCTGCTGAATGTGTATGGTTCATTTACAGATATGTACAGTTTATTGAGTGTTCTGAAATAAAATGCCACCCTACAACCTTTCCTTTCACACTTGTCCACCGCAGCAAGATGGTCACATCCTTGGGGTTGCTTTTCTTCCTCTGGCTGCAAATGGGAGGAGTTTACAAACAGCAGCAATCTGTCAGAACCTCGTGCCCAGCACATGAATCTCTGTCCGTCCTTGAAGCGAAGCAAATGTGACCAGATACATGTAAAATTCAAATGCAGCTTTATTTATTGCTTGGTATTTCGAACCCCTAAGTTTGGGTAACACTGGCAAGGGAATTGCACCCCCCCCCATCCCAACACCAAAAAAGAATTACATGGAGTCGAACCACTTTATCTTCCTCAAAATTTTCTGAAATGTGATTTCAAGTTAATCTGTAGTGTTACAGAAACAACCTTAATGACAGAAGCCAAGTCTCTCTGGCAATGAGAAAAAAAAACTATATTTAGACATAACAATTAAAAGTAGTACGAATATATAACTAGGGACTACAAATGGCTTATGAGGATAGAATCCCAAATCCATGCCATGCAGGCCACTAATCCAATATTACTATTACGAATTAGTGATAATGAAAAGTTTGGCACCTGCAAGATGAATCTTCCATAAGGAGTAAGAGGTAAATATGAATGAAAGATTTTTGTTTGGTTTTTTTCTACACACCGCTGCAAAGAGGTTACTCTGCGTCTAGAGGAGCAGTAGCTTATAAGAAGCGCTATATGGGGGAGCTGCTGAAAGCAATGTAACTATAAAGAGAATGGTAGTCAGTGCGCAACACAGAAAGTGGACTCAGTCAAAGGAAAACATGTGAGCAGTGACTTACAACCGCAAAACGAAAACAGAAGGTTGCACCACAGAAAGAAAGGCATGAAAACAAAACTGGGAGAATATAGACAAAGACGACGGACAGCACTGGCAAGAGATAAGGGAGAGGAGTGGGGGGCTACTTCTTCATTGTAGCACGAATGAGGTTAGGTGTGTGGGGGAGTTCACTGACAAAGATAGTGAAATAGTGAGCCTCCTGATATGAATTCACTCAATATAGCATGCACGGGGTCAGGCTCCGAAGGTGGAAAGAGGATACCTTCCGTCAGAACCCTATGCATAGGGAGGGTATCTTTCGGAAGGATACAGCCCCAGGAAACAATATACCTTCTATCCTAACTGGCTCAGAACCCCAAAGGAAGTAAGAATCCAAAAATGATTAAGGAAGCCCAGACTAGTAACATCATTTACGAAGTCCTGGCCAAGAGGGGAAGAAGACGTCTTTCTTTTCAATCAAAGCATGACAAAGAGGGCACGTTCAATCGAATGCCCTGACCAGTATAAGACAGCGTGTGCTTTGCGTCTTTACAAAAGCTAGGGATCCCCCAAAGGCTTACAGTAGCTTGACAGCATCAGTTTCATCAGCTGTCACAAGACCTTCCTCTCTATTACACTGAACAATAACTACCAAGGGTAAAAGTTAAAAAGTTACAAGGATTCGGCCTGGAGCCAAACTGAACATTCAGGTTTAGGTGAAAATTAATTCCTCAATTAAAATAGAATGGGACTATAGGGCGGGACCTTATGATTAGTTAAACTATCTCATGAGAGCAGCAAGGTTGTGTAGGGAGCACCTCGGGGACCAAGCAGTAAGCATCAGGGTCTAAAAGTTCTCCGGGCCGCACGCACTCCACCACGAAGCGAGCGGAGATGTACACATCAGGCCCGGCCTTGAAGCCTTCCCCTTGCGGTGCCAGAAGCAGTGCCTTTGACTGCCGTAGCCGGCACAAAAACCCTCCCCCGTGCTAGATGAGTGGGGACAGAAGCCGCTTTCAGGGCCCCGGAGGCAAGTAGAAATCCATAGGGCTACCATCCTCATGAAGAAATAGGGTGCTGGGATGAGTGAGAGGTGCAGCGACTAACTCCTCGAACTCTTTCAAAGCCTCAGAAGAAGGAGACTGCATACTAACTGGCCAGCCAGGCGGGCGCGCGCTGTCTGCCCCCGATTAAAAAAGAAAACCGTTAACGCTTGCGCTATGACTGAGTCACTACTCCAACTACTGCAGGAGTTAATTGGAGATCAACAGAGTGCTACCTAAAGAACAGAAGAGTCCCATCTCAGATTAGAACTCAGTGCCTGGGGGAAAAAAGAAAAATGTAAAAAAAAAAAAACACACCCACGAGTGGTGCACGCGTGTGCGCCATAGCGAGCCATATGTTTTCAATTATCGCGCCCGTGTCTGGGCACGATAATTGGAACCACATGGGCTTTGGTGCGCGTAACAGACACCAATAGGCCATGGGCGGAGCAATGCGCCCGCCTTTGGCCTATTGCGTGCTCTGTTTAAAAAAAACACGCAATCAAAGCCCAATAGCGGAAGCCAAAAGGAAAAGCACATGCACGAGCGTGTGCGATTCCAGGCTCCGTTTTGAAAACCCAGTCAAAAGGACTCTCGCTGCGCGAGCAGTGCTGCGCACTGCATCGCTAGGCGTGAGACCTAAAAAGGACCCCCCTCACCACACCCTCTCGCACACTGTTCGGACACGCAACTACAAAAACCGAACTGAACCTTTCAAGAAGCATACAATCTGTGGAGAACGCAGAGTTGAACAAGCCTGAGTCAGTGTGTGAATTTAACCTAAGCGAAGAGCAGTGCCTGCACCCTGCAGCACTGGAGTTCATGTACTTACTGTTCAGAAGCCTCTCGAGCATTCAGAAACTGAGGGAGGAATTCAGTCTCCACTAGATCAGGCCTGCAGTGTTGGTGTAGATCATGGTTCTCCAAAGTCAGTCCTGGAGGGTCGGATCCATGCCAGATTTTTAAGATAACTACATTTATCTAGATGGGGATGGGCTAAAAATCCGGCACGAATACGGCCCTCCGGGACCGACTTTGGAGAACTCTGGTGAAGAGGAAGGTAAACTGACCTTGGTGGTGCATCATCCCACCGTGGCATGTGCAGGACAGGTATAATCGCATCAGCCTTCGGTGGTGGCAGTGGTTGGGTGCTCGGGCGGTGTGGGGCAGCAGGGTCAACAGATCCCGGCTGGAGGTCATCTTGGACTTGATGACTGGTGAAGGCCTGCAGGGATGACATCAATTTCTTTGCAGCCATCGATCGCGTCAAGGACTTCTGACTCTCAGGTACAGCCTGGTCGGGTGCAGGGGGTTTGCAGTGCTTGTAGGCCACTACACTCACAGTGCCGCTCCCAGCATTACACACAAGCCACCCGTCTGCACAATGGTGGCAACTCCTCACACTGGGCCCCTTGGTGGCCTCAGGCCTGCGGGGTACAGGTGCTCACAGGAGTGACACACAGGATGCCTTGCACAGGGTCATACGTCACATAGCACCAGCAGTGCACTGTCCAGTGGCCTGCTAGGCTTCAGTCCAGACCGGGCCACAGAGTCACTCCCACAGCTGACCCTGAAGCTCCAGCAGGGCCAGGCAGGTTCTCAGGCCCCAGCGGCCTAGCGTGACTCTGCTGTTCTAAGGTTTTAGTTCTGAGCCTTTAAAGATAGACAGCCTACACAGATTTAGAGTTTTATCAAGTCCAAAGGCTAACACCGGATATGGAAATGGGGCCACTTACATCCAGTCCTGGGGACAGTTGCCATTTCCACCTTTTCCAATCAAACGTAAAGTTGCCCCAATGTTTTGGGGACACAAATGATTGCTGAGGACAGTTTGTTTCAGGTTGCCACAGCTCCATGACAACAGTTTTGTAGAAGAAGTGCTCCTCTGAGCTGAGGTCCAGCACAAAGCACAGGGTGCAGGATGTGGGGATACCGAGGTCCTTTCGATTAGATGTGTGCCTTATAAGCAAGGCAAAGAAGTCCCAATACCTGCAAGCTAGCAGGAAAACAAATGACACCTTCAAAGCAACTGAAACACAACATGATATACTAGGAGAGGATGTGGCTTAAAGGCCAGAGCTGCCGACGTTGAACTGGGGAACCAGGCTCGAGTCTTGGCGTTGGGTTCTGGGCAAATCACTTAAACTCGCCCTACCTATCAAACATGAATGTGTCCGTCTGTACCGTAACTGGTGCTCATGTACAGCGTTCCAATGCCTTTGGGTCAAGTTCGCGCTATATAGAGCTGCAAAAATAAAAGATCAAATAGAATACTAACCCGAGAGCAAGTACACATTCTGTAGAAAAAAGCGCCATCCACATAACTAATAAACTCCAATTATATCATATTTACGTAAGGATTTCATCTACTCGGGCATTGAATTCACTGTCCTGCATGTTTAAAAACCCTGCAAAGGAGGGTAAGACCTTCACAGGGAAATGCAGCATTTATTTTAGGTAAGCACCTCGGGAGAGGGTAGGTTCTCATGAGGAAGGAGTCCTTTTATTATTAAAAGAAAAGAAGGAAAAGTTTATTTTTATTTTGAGGACTGCCATTGGCAGCAAGTCTGAACTGGCTGCATTTTTACTATTGCTCCAGGGCTGCATGCATTGTAAAAGGACTGCCAGCTGATATACGGTGTGACCTGCAGCAGACAGTAGTCCTTGTACTGTACCTACAGCCCACTAAGCAGAGTACAAAGACTACTATACGCGATATAGCAGACCGGAGACTATCGCAGCAAGCGCTACAGTCACGAAGAATCTCAAATAAGACGTTTTTTAGGTCTCGCCTAGCAAAAGCAGCGCATGCGCTGCTCTCGCTATGGCATGTACCTTTTGGAATCAATTCTCCGAAAGCCTTACATGCACGCGCAGGGATGGACAAAGATGGCTGCTCTCGCCATTTGTCCATACCTAACAGCATGTGCATGCATGTAAGGACAGTGGACAGCCCGCCGCCATCTTGTTAAACACGGCGTGCTTTCACTTTAAACGCAGTTTAAAGTGAAAGCACGCCGCCATGCACGCACGCACTGCGCACCAGCCCGGCCGACCTCCCTTGTTTTGTATTTGTGGCCAGATGCTTTTGAATGCCTGGTTGTTATCGTGCTTTTGTGCTTTCTCTGCACTTTCTGCAAACATTCTTTACACAATTGTGCACAGACACACAGTGAAAGCCCTGACGTCACGCACAACAGTCACTCCTGCTGCAGGAGCTTTGACCCCACAAACTGCTGAGCATGTAGGTGCTTTTGTTCCTAAACGACAGGCCCAGAGCGGCGGCCCGGGCAGCGGCAGCCGTGTGTGACAGAGGATTCTGGCCCGTTCTGATCAGAGACCTCCAGGCCTCCCCCCACGAGTGACCGTGTTTATTCCACAGTCTCCAACAGGCACCACTTCTTCGACAGTAATCTGCTCTGTTTCGGATCAACTTGCGCCGGAGGCGGACCGAGCTTCTGAACGACAACCTGATTCGCCCACAGTCGGGAAGCCCTGACAGCCCCTTCTGCCTCCGGAAGCTGAAACCCGAGCCAGGCAACTCGAGCTTCCTGTCAGGTGAGCGAGGGTACTGACGGGAGGAGGGTAAAGGGTTTGTTTGGAGGGCGAATCTGCTTAAAATGTTGACTTCAGGACAATGAGGGAACTCAGAGCCGTGGAACAATTCATGTCATAATAAAGCATTGTTGTTAATGTGACCAGTTACTGGGTGGAACAAGCTTACGCCCGAGGTGCTACCTGTAGCCTCTGTTGATGTTTTTGAGTTGGTTTATAGCTTAGGCCCGATTACAAGTTAAGCCGAACTGGGTGCCACGCGTGGGAAACCGATGCACCTGATTATAACCAGCCTGGTTGTTCCACACTCATTATCTGATGTCCTGGATGTGGCAACACCGGTTCAGATTATAGTGGCCAGAAACTGCCATCTGGAAAATTATATAAGGCTTGGTATGTAACTAAAGAGTGGTCACTGGCTCCCGTACCCTTCCCATGGCACGGGTGGACAACAGAACGTTCCAATGTAATGCTCGGAACATACGCTGCTGTCAATGTGCGCATTTGCAACACCGGTGGCTGTGTCTGCAGCACCGACATACTCCCTACCCCCTCCCTTCCTCTCAGAGCATCACCAGCAGCTGCTAAACATGGAATCTCCATGCTGTGTACTTCAGCGCACGGAGGACAGCCCCACAGCTATGTACAATGTCATGCTCAAGTGCTGGACCCACCAACCAAAAAACCAACCTTCCTCGGGACCCTGATATCACTGCTATGGAAGGTGAGGCTCACTGCGAAGCAAGCTTCTACTCTGTCTGCGATCCTTCCCAATCCCATAGGGACTTCACAGCCAGCGCTCCGGCACTACTCACTACTAACCCTCCCAGTGCCAGCGCTTCTGCACTACTCACTACTAACCGCACTACAGTTAGCAATTCTGTACTACAAATTACCCACCACCTCACACCACCCTGCATTGTCCCTTACCCTCCATTTGGCCTCTTCAACTTTTTTCCTTCCTGACTTTCTGATATGCACCACCTTTCCCTTCGCTTTTCTTCCCGGATCACTGCCCCCTCCTGCCTGTCTGATCCCCACAAACCGCATTGCTTCGTGTCCTCCTATCCATCACCTCTACGGTGCTGTCCTTGTACCACCCTCACTCCGTCTATACGGCCCTCCCTCTCCATATCACCCTGCTTCTGTGTCCCTCTGCATCTATCATCTCTCTGTGCTGTTCACCTTCCTGGCTACACCACCACGCCTCCGGCTTCACTCCCTGTACATGGCCAGCTTCCTGTAGCACCCTCCTGATGGTCGATACCACCTCCGTGCCCATTTCACTCTGCTCGCACTGCCACCCGCACTCCAGTACCACCACCCTCCTTCCAGTCTGTGCCATTTGTATTCTCTTTACCACCCTCCTCGCAGTAACTCCACCCCATAGTGCTTGTTCCAGACTTTATTCCCTTTATATACCCCTGTATCTTACTTGTGCCTCCCTTCATTCCCACTATATGCTCGTCTCTTGCGCCACCCTTCATTCCCACTATATGCCACTATAGCCAGCTGGGTGTCATGCTTCATCATAGGGCATGCTCCTCGTCAGGTGGGTGCTGCAATACCTTTAATCCTTGTACGGTCTAGTGACCTACACTTCACCCATCTACACCTCTAGGTCCCCCACACCCACGGCACCAAACGGCATGGAATAAAAGATCTCCGCCAAAGAGCCCCATTGGGTATTGCAGCGCCGACCTGACGAGGAGCATGCCCTATGATGAAGCATGACACCCAGCTGGCTGGGTGTGTGAGGGCCCTAATTCCGAAAGGAGGAATCCCCTTTTCCTCCGGCCATTAAGTGAGGACTTTTTCACACTTAGCCAACCACATTTCCTTGCCTTTCAGGAACTGCATACCTATTCTGTTTTACTTCATTTGGGCATATATACTGGACCTCTAAAAAGTCCAGAGTCCCCCCTCTCTTGTTGTATGCTCGTGATGTATACATGTCATGATAGTAGAACATAACATGCTGTACTACAGCACTAGTGGAAAGCATTGAATGAAGCACAAACAGCTGCAAGGAGATCTCGATTGTCAAGGATTTCCCCTCAGCCACTGTCAACAACATTGCTGCCAGCCAACAACCCTGTGACAACCGATCCAACTTCTTCCACAGAAAATGTGCAAACATATAAAGCAATTTTGCACATCAACCCAACCCCAGAGAACTCATTGCTAACCTACCCACCACCAACCAAGACGGCCAAATGGACAACCCCCATTAGAAACAACACAGTGGCAATCATGCAGACCATCCACTCAGGGCCCCCAAATGACCCATGCTCCCACAACTTCTACAACCTGGAACATCACCAATCAGCACCACCCTGACTCATATTCTCAACACCTCCATCATGTCTCCTACTTTCCCAAATGGAAACTTGAAGAAATCAATGCCCTCCTCAAAAAGCCTACAGCTGACCCAAATCCACTGATTAACTTCCGAGCCATCTCACTGCTCTCCTATCCAGCCAAAGTGATTGAGAAGGCCATCAACAAGCAACTCACAACCCACCTCGAACTGCACCATCTTCTAGATAACATTCAATCAGAATTCAGAAAGAACCACAGAACGAAACAGCACTCATCGCGGTCACAAATGGCATTCAAATCAACCTAGACTGGGAGGAAACAGCGGCCCTCATCCTGCTCGATCTCTCCGTGGCTTTCAACACTGTCTCCTATAAAGCCTTCAAAAGAAGACTCCACGAGATTGGCATACAAGGATCTGCTCTCAAATGGATCTTTTCCTTCCCCACAGGAAGAACCCAAAGTGTCAGGCTGCCACCCTTCACATCAGCGACCACGAAACTGATATGCAGAGTCCCACAGGGATCGTCTCTCAGCCCCATCCTTTTCAACATATACATGACACCGTTCACCAATGTCATCCGATCACAAGACATCACTGTCATCTCCTACACTGATGACACCCAACTTATCCTCTCTCTGATGGGCAAGACAACCACCACCAGAACAGGGGCTGCTGGTGACATCTGAAAGTGGTGGGGCGTAAGACAATTGTTGTACTTCACTGCGTAGCAAGCGAGCCTGAACCACCTACGAGAGGTTCGGGGGGTGGAGGGAGGGGGGGGGGGTCAGTTGTCTTCCCGAGAAATTTTTGACGCCCCTATGAAGGAGCCGCCACTGCAAACATGCATTTTGCATGAATTCCTCTTTCTGTCAGCTGTTCATTTTATTAAGTTTACAGCATAAATTGTAGTCTAGGGTTGTGTTTGTAAAACTGACATTTGTCAGAATGTGTTATATTCTCACTTTGGTGGCGATCCCAGGCCACACCCTACCCAGGGTACTGCATTATTAACCCAAACCACTGGAATGTCAACACACGGCACCACAAATCCAACCTCATCCCTACACACTACCGCCCCTAATCCCACAAAAGCACCTTAAAGGACATTCATTTTTCACTGCATCACTACGGTCCACCCCACCAAAACTTCCACACCACTGCATCACCACTCACTGGAAGCAAACATCACCCCTGGGACCATGTTCCATCTCTGAGCCGCACTACCACCCAACAACAATGCAAAACCATCTTAGAACCACACTACTGCACTGCAACCACCAGTGCACAACACTACTGCACTGCAACCACCAGTGCACAATCACCTTTATAGCATCCCCATCCATCATTCTCACACTCACACTATACCACAGTACCGCACTATGGCCTCAACCCTAGATTAGCTTCACCAGTATGGCAAACTCACATCCAGCACCACCCTACCTACGTCATCAGTGTGCTAACACTCATACTGCCCAACTACTAATGCCACATCACCACCCTATAGCCCAGAACAGTTCAACCCTCAACATCACCAGCCAACTACCCTACAACTGCATGCCTATCAGAGAACTAACACACCACAGCAACAGTCACTCTTGTACCCTACAATTACACTTATAGAACCTTTCACGGAACCAAGATGTCTGGCTATTTTTTAAAGTGCCATGCCTTCCTTTTCCTGTAGAATCTGAATTTGACATTTTACACAGTGCATCTTAATTTTTTTGGGGGGAGGGGGGTGGCGTAGGTGTCAGGAGGAACGGTTTGCTTAGGACTTTCTCTTTTCTAAGCCTTCATTACCCGTGTGAGTTGGCTGAGTGCCCATCAAACCTAATTATTCCCTTTTGCACTAACAGGTCTATTCACTAGTGACGTTTTCAACCTTCTGTGACTGATTAGGACTGTTTAATAGGTTTCAGTTAGAGTCTAATGGAGGCTGGCGCAGTTCTGAGCGTCTGATAAGCAGTACTAAACAAACGATGTTCCGGGCTCGGTGATACAGAGCAAGACAGAAAAATTACCATTATTTTCTTACAGAATATGACTGAGAAAACCACGCTGAGTAGATTTTAAGACCGTTTAACGATGGGAGGAAGAGACTCGAAACTATAACAGAGTTGGGAGTGCGGGTCAAAGGCTCCCATCTGGCGAATGATTTCAGAACTGTATATTTGTTTTCCTTTTAGTTAGTTTCTGTTTACTCACGCCTCACGGTTATTAATAAGCAGCAAACAGAAGAGAATTTGCTGAATAATCTGTGGGAAGTTGTTGAATTACAAAGACTGCTCTCGCCGAAAGCTGCCAACGGCCAAAAACGTATCAATTAGAGATAGTGAGCCTTCCCAGCAGGGCCGGCTGAGACACCAGGGGCTGCAGTTGGAGAGCTGCAGGAAGTGCACGGGCCCAACCAGTCTAAGGAGCTGCAGGAACGGTCCCGGACCTTTGCCAACAGGGTCACCCCCCAGTGACCCCATCACCAGTGCGGGCCCTGTGGGCCTGACCCCTCCGTAGAGGTTGGTGCCTCTCCCTTCCTTTACACGCCAGCATCAGCCAGTGATGTGCGCAGGGAGTTATGACGGGGTGTTCAGGGAGGGATGCCAGTTCATGCTGAGGTGGCTGTGGCACTGGCAGGGTGGTGCCACAGTTTGTATGGGCAGGGAGAGAGGCAGAGGTGCGCTTTGGCAGTTAGCTGTGCAGGTAGAAGTACAGAAGTAGATGGTAGGTATGTGCAGTGAGCGGACCGGGAGTAGGCGCTGTGTGCAGTGAGGGACTTGGGGAGTAAAACATGTGTGCAGTGAGACCTGGAGGAGTAGTAGCAGGTAGATACAGTGGGAGACTCGGGACTCAGTAGACGGTGTGTGCAGTGAAAGGCTACAGATCAGCCAGTGCGCTGGGGTAGAAGACGTGTTCTGCAAGAGGCTCCGGAGTATGTGTCCAGTTAGAGAATCCGCAGTAGACTGTGTGTGGAGTGAGTATTCTCGGGATTAAACGATGTATGCAGTGAGGGCCGCAGGAGTAAACAGTGAGCGGCTTAGAAGTAGGCAGTGCATTGGTAGAAGTTGAGGAGCAGCCAGTGCGTGCACTCCGTGCAGTGAGAGAGTGCGTTATAGCACAGGGAGGGGCTTACCCAAATGGATAGCCACTCCCGGTCGCCTCGGCCTTACCCAATTAGAGAGCCTAATTTATGGAGGCGAAAGGAGTGCTGTAATTGTTACCACCCCCTGCACTCAGTGCACTGTGAGCCAACCCTGCCCCTTCCCATTACCCTGAATGGCGCTCCACTGACCGCGCCCTGGGCCAATTCATTATCGCCCCATTTGAAACCCATTTACTGCCGCTTTCTTCAGCCACTCCCACAAGGCTGATGTCACCCGCCTCCTCGCTCCTCGCTTGTGCCTCGAGGGTGAGGAATAGTTCTCGCCCAGATTTTGCACATGCGCACATTGCGCAGGAAGACTCTTCGAGACAAAGTATAAGTAAGTAACAAAAGCTATATATTTTATATAGTTTAACTTACAAGTTTCACGGGGGAGCACCAAGCAGTGAGCACTTCTTTAAACTGCTCCATTGGTGTTCATTCTCTCCCTTTAGTTTCCCCCAATGCTGGTAGGTGGGGCAACGCCCCCTACGCCCCTTAATACCAGCCGCCACTGCACCAGAACCAACTGCATGACCATGGTTGCAGACTGGATGTGGACCAACTCCCTGAAGCTCAACTCTGACAAGACGGAAGTACAGATCTTTGGCAACTAGACCTCCACATGGGACTGCATGTGGTGGCTGTCAGAACAACACCTACATGCCACACAAGAAATCTAGAGCTCAGCCTAGACAACATGGCAGCTCAAGTCAATGCAGTGTGCACCTCCTGCTTCCAGACCCTACGCATGCTGCGATAGATCTCCAAATGGTTGCCACTGAACACCAGATGGACCGTCACACAAACACTCACTGCCAGCAGGCTGGACTACGGCAACACTCTACACCGGAATCTCCAAACAACTTCTACACAGACTTCAGACCATACAGAACACTGTCGCAAGACTCACACTCGACCTCTCACACCCACATCACACCACACCTTAGGAAGCTTCGCTGGCTTCCCATTCACAAGCGTAGCCAATTCAAACTTCAAACGCCCACATACAAAGCCCTGCACAACACAGGACCAGAATACCTGATCAGCCTCATACACTTTCACCATCTCACCAGACACCTACACTCTGCCTCACTGTCACACACTCCCAGCAACTGCAAAAACACAATTGGAGGTCGTTTGTTCCCCTACATCGCACCCAAGACATGGAATGACCTCCCTCAATACGCCACAGTCTCCTCCTCACTCCTTGAGCTCCACAAGAAGCTGAAGACCCGGCTCTTTGTAAGCACCTTGGGGAGCACACACACCTGCCCAAGCGCCTGGACGATCTGTAGTGTGTTATACAACTCCACAGTTGTCGGATTCTTTGCAACTGAGTATGGAAGTACAACAGTGTGACTTCCTACCTGAGTTTATGAACAAAACAGCATGCATCATTTCACTCCTTTAAGCCAACAAGCCAAATTAAACAACAAAGGTGAGATTCGTGTGGTCAGTGACCACTTCTACAGGGTTTCTGGTGCCTTCAGGATTATTTGATCAAAGTACAAAACCCTCCTTCATGGCCAGCAATTCTTTTGCATATTCTTTGTAGTTTACTTCAGCTGATGTATAAGCAATGTGGTGCCTAGCTGAATTACATCATGCGAGGCACAACAGCACACAATGCTTTAGTGGAAGCAAACATTTCCAACATTGATGGTTTATTCTGTGGGTTGAGAAAGGATGGGTTTGGAACACATCATACTCTCAATGGATGTAAAAGTGTTCATGATTACAGAGGACCAATAAAATAGTAGGTTCTTCCTGGTGAGATTGATTATTCGGCTAGACAGACTTGACTACTGAGGTTAAAATACTGCGAAAATGTTAAGAATCGGGGAACCCTTTATTGTTGCATTAATACTGCAAGGGGTCGGCCATATTGGATGTGTTCCAAAATACTAAGGAACAGATAGATAGGACAGCCAAGTATACTGCTCGAAAAATACTAATGATATATTGGAAAATATTGTTGAGCAAGACCTGGAGTGCAGCAGGGGCATTTGAGGGACCACACTTCCTAACTAAGGATTCAAACTGCAGGTGTTTTGTCCTGAATAAGGTCCTCCATGTTTTGCCTGCCAGGGTGTGTACAAGACTCCCGAAAATCCAGTTAGGTGAAATGGTATTTTAGATCTGTTATTAACCGAAGGGAGTAATGGGCATTCTCATGTGGTACCTCAGCTACATGCAATTAATTGATAACCGTTATAAAGCTATTGGTGCGTTGAAGTATACGGTTCAATGGTATAAAATACATCCTTCAGGTCAACACAGAAATGAGGAAATTCCCAAAATCATGATCTATGCGACTAGTGATGGTGTTTTCTGCATATCGATGCTGCAATCGGTAGGGACGATATTTTCTAGAATGGACCTGAGGATATGTTTTTAGGTATCTACGGAATTCTGAAGATCAGGTTGACGTTCTAGATAAGATCAAAATGTATGTGTTGTGAATGCTCGTGCACCAGTACACGAGGCGAGTCAGTGTCCTATGTTCTGTCGCAGAAGCCACATGTAACTTCCTTTGGCTCAAACAGGTTCCATTATACCTTTGAGATCTTCAGGATGGAGTGGGAACAAGGAGACCCATGTGATTTCCAGATGACACGATATACACAAAGAATTGGCCGTCATCGCGTTCTTAACATCTGTAGAGGTGGTTGGTGGATGTCCGAATTCTTTGGGCAAATCAGCGTAGGGACGGAGCTTGAAATGGTTCTGTAACATCCAATTTTCTATTAATTGTAAGCACTGGCTGAGTCCTTAAAGTGTGTATGTCTGAAGGCTTTTCTTTAAAATTGTCACTGTAGCTGTACTTGGTACACTTGAGGAAATTGATGATCTCAGGAATTTGGTACAGGCACACATGGAAAAGCAGACGATAGTCATTGTGACTTGAGGGACACCTCATCGAGGGGTGAATGGTGGGGAGCACAAGGGAGTAAGTGTGAAGATCTAGACTCTTCTTCCAGGTATGTTCAATTCCAATCTTTCCTAGTCTTTGAAGTAGAAGGTGAAGATCAACAATGTCGAAGGCTGATGATGGGTCAAAGCAGGTGAAACCGGGTTCCTTTGTCAGAATCTCCAGTGTTCTTTAAGTCATCCCAGATTGCATTTCAGATTTGAGTGAAAGCTGCCTTTCCAATGACCTTCTCCTGAAATGTCCCATTTCATTAGTTTTTCTCATTTAGAATGCCTGTGAACACGAATGTCTTTATTCTTACTGTCCTGTTGTGATACAAGCTTAAGTACAGCCCCTACAAGCACCTTCTCCGAGGCTTTGTTTGTTGCAAAGCTACGAAAGGTGAGCGCAGGCTGCCCTCATTGAAGCTTGCCTACTGGACTGGTACTCAGTCTCCCAACCTCATAAGGATGGGGATGGAAAGCAAAGTAAGCATGACGGTGAACTCAAGACTTACAGCACTGTTCGTTTAGACATATCTACCTGCAAAATACCAGACATCACTCCAGGCTATTCCAACACCGAGGAGAGTGTTACGTGGAATAAGGATCATCTCATTGGGGGATGCAATCACCTCGGACCGATAGCATCAAGCAGCGGCCATCATGGGAGTCTCAAAGTATTCAAGCTTGTTGGTCTGGTGGACCATACGAGCTTTACCGTTCCTTCAATGCGTGCTTCGAGGTGGTCCACCTGTACCATCGAGCCGCCGCTGGGGGAGACAGGAGAGGTTGGAACATGGGATTCAGCGCGTCATCAAGAAGAGGTGCACCAACAAAATGATTTGATGATGTAATTAAGGCATAGGAGCCGACATTGGGGCTACTAAGGAAGAGCAGCTGTGATTGGAGGTATAGGGACTGATGCCGGACCAATCAGTGGAGAGCGTGGATCAAACTACATGACATTCTATGCCGCCTGTTACAGCACTCAACCTACTGTAACCAGTCTAACATGGATAAAAGGTGTGGTAAAGGAAAGCTGGGAAAGTGTCAGCCCCGCGTCCTAGGTGGGATGCATGGCACTCAAACTGCTCCACACAGCTGAAAAACTAAGAACAAAGTGATCATTGAAAGCCAGTTGGAGGACCAACCTTACATCCCAAATGACCTATACCAGAACTAGACCTACAGTCGACATCCTATTTTTTCATCGTACTGCCAGTGAGACGCGACATGGGAGGCACTGATGGGGGAACTCTACTTGGACTATATTGGACTATATTCAAGTACTCAACAAAAATATATTCACTCAAGTAGTTATGTTACAGTTGCATGCACATTCTACAAATAGTAGGGCTTCAGTGTTCTTTCTTTCGCTTATTGCAGATATATATATATCAAACCATTCTCCCAATTAAGAAGAGAGAGGGAGTCACACTCGCAAAGTTGTCTGTCAGTAACTTGTTTATTAATTTTGGCAACAGCGTGGCAGTCCTGACGCGTTTTGGTCCAGAGTGACCATATATATATATATATATATATATATATAGAGAGAGAGAGAGAGAGAGAGAGAGAGAGAGAGAGAGAGAGAGAGAGAGAATGTGTGTGGGGGGGTGTTAGTAACATTTTTAAGTATCATTATTGCACAAGGTGCACTGACATAAACCCCATATTTAACAGGCACCCTTGAAACATGGAAATTATTTTATGGGTACCTATGAAATATGAATAATGTTTCACAAGTGCCTGTGAATGATGGGTTTCCTCATATAGAGATAGCCCCAAACCACAGGTCTTCAGTTGTTGATGGTTCAAATAACATTGCATTCATTAAAGTAAAAACATAACTAAACATTCAAGTTTCAATGAACAGAAATAACCTGTTTTAACAAAGCCAGAGTGTTTTCTACCATTCTACATTTTTTCTACCCAAGTGTGCCTCTTTGTTTTTTCTACAGACGACCAAACAGCATAGCCCAGAACTTCACGTACTGGTTTCACAAACTTTTGACACTTTGAAAAAAAGCCTTTTTCAAGCTGAGTACCCTAAAAACATGTAACTTAACAATCCATACCAGTAATATGTGCATTATTTGCGTATATTGACAACTTGGGGTTCTAGTGACATGAACAAATTTCTCTGCCGTCGGCCTTGATTGAATGATGTCACCAGAAACCCTTGATTGCAATACTGGCCCATACTGCCATGTAACCGGTTCTGTATGGAGTATACACAGTGACATAAGCCAGTGTCTACTTATGGTTCGGATTTTATCCCACTGAAAACGCACTTTTTGCTTTCCTTAAAATGTTTGGTGCTCTCTGACACATCTGAATGAAACTTTAAAAAAAGATACATGCACAATACACCCGTTTTCGGCATGCATGGGTTCATGCAAGGCCCAGCAGGCAATAAGGAGCGGGGGGGGGGGGGTGGTTGCATTTCAGTATCAATTCTCATTGCAGACTTTGCTCTCTGCCACAAGAAAAACTGCTGAACAGAATTACTCCAAACGTGACAGTGCATTTGTTTGGCGGGTTAAGTTATTCCTGGTTTGAATTATAGTTTATGAAGCTAAACATGACTGTCCATTTTCGCAGGATTTGGGGGTTTATTTGTTGATCCTAGCTGTATATTCTTCAACTGTTTAATTTCAGACGATTTAAAAGCATACGGTGCTATAACCACACCCTATTTTGTACATTCTTTCAAGGAATACATATGTACGAATATATAATACATGCACGCACACAACTGTATAAGGGGGCATGTACGATGAAGTTCGTGGTTAAACATAGCGGTAAGAAAGCGCTCTACAGCTGGAGGCGCTACATGAAACACTATCAAAGCTATGTGCATACATCAGTTCATCAGCCGTGGGCCGGCAGGGGCCGTGGAATGCGGTGGGCTGTGCAGGGGGCGGGCTCTGCATTCCTGGCCCTGGGTCTGGTTTGCTAAATGCCACTTTGGCTCTGCGTGAATAAACACGAGTGAGGAGGCGCGGACGAGCCCAGGTTACGTAAGGCTGGTGAGGGCACAGAATAACGGTTTGTCCCAGTAACTGGAGACTTTTATTTCATGTGTGTTTGGGTTGGCACGGGCCCAATGAACGTATAATGGTATTTAACTGCAATCAACGCCATGAAGCGCCGTCCTGCCTGACCTTTTGCGCAAACAACGATCTCACTAATGTGAAGTCGATGCGCAGTTACTCTGGCGATGCCCTTGGGCGCCCTTCTCGGGGCCACTAATGCACAGCGGGGCACACGCGAGATTCTAAGAGCCTTGTTGCCGCAGTTCCTGTTCCTCGCCATAGGAGGCCGTTGAGGAACTGAAGTCAAGGAGCCTAAAATTCTGTAAAAAATATGGTGGAAGGTCAACGGGTGCGTGATGTCACTTCCGCTACACCCGTTTTGTTTTTTTGCATAATGATATACGCCTGTTTTAATAATGTACAGTAGAACCAGTGTACGCTGCCAGGCGTCAAAACAGTTTTGTAAACCACTTTTTAAGAAATCAATGCCCATGGGGTAAATGGAGGCATTAAGGAAGGGAAGGGTAAAGAAAGAGTGGAGGCCAGAGAACTACAACTTGAGGGAAAAGGTGGCCAGATCGACGTCAGCAAACTCCTAAACACAGAAGCTCTCAGGATAGCCTCCATCAAGGAACTGCGACCACAAAAGGAGCCAGAGAGGAATGCTACAGGCGCGCACCAGGTCTGCGGCTTCCTGTCTCGCTACACCTGAAACCTGTCTGTTCGCGTTCACTTCACTGGACAATCTAGCAAAGCAGTGAGAGAGCGTTCTGCAAAGCTCCACAACTGCAGAAATAGAAGCAAGACACAAGCGAGACAACAGAAAACTAAGAAAACAAACATGAAAACAAGCAAGAACATTTAAAATAATCAAAGAAAGAAAAGAGGATGATGGTTTTTTTTTAAAACAGAAAGAACCATACACCCGCCAGCACAATCGCAACATCATCTCCTACGCCGACGACACGCAGCTGATCCTCTTCCTCACCAAGGACCCGCACACCGCCAAAATCAACCTCCACGAGGGAATGAAGGCCGTCGCCGAATGGATGAGGAACAGCCGACTGAAGCTGAACTCGGACAAGACGGAGGTCCTCATCCTTGGCTCCACCCCCTCCGCCTGGGACGACTCCTGGTGGCCGACCACGCTGGGAACAGCACCGACACCCACCGACCACGCACGCAACCTGGGAATCATCCTCGACTCCTCCCTCTCCATGTCGAAGCAGGTCAACACCGTCCCCTCCTCCTGCTTCAACACCCTCCGCATGCTCCGCAGGATCTACAAGTGGATCCCCACCGAAACAAGAAGAACGGTCACCCAGGCCCTCGTCAGCAGCAGGTTAGACTACGGCAACGCACTCTACGCAGGTATCCCGGCCAAACACCTGCGACGTCTTCAACGCATTCAAAACGCCTCCACCCGACTGATCCTCAACGCCCCTCGCCGCAGCCACATCACCCCCCACCTGAGAGACTTACACTGGCTCCCCGTCGAAAAGAGGGTCACCTTCAAGCTCCTCACCCACGCACACAAAGCACTCCACAACGCCGGACCAACCTACCTCAACAGCCGAATCAGCTTCTACACCCCCATCCGCCAGCTCCGCTCTGCCAGCCTCGCGCTCGCCGCTGTCCCCCGCATCCAACGAACGACCTCCGGCGGCAGATCCTTCTCCTTCCTCGCCGCCAAGACCTGGAACACTCTCCCGACCCACCTGCAGCAAACCCAGGACCTGCTCACCTTCAGAAGACTCCTCAAGACCTGGCTCTTCGAGCATTAGCAGCACCCCCTCCCCACAGCGCCTTGAGACCCTCACAGGTAAGTAGCGCACTTTATAAGTGGATTGATTGATTGATTGATTGATACAAAAATCAGTAAAGAATAAAAAAAGAATTGTATGAATAGGAAACGGAATGAAATTAGCCAGGGCTTTAAGTGGAATGAAAAAACTGGGCGGGGGTCTCTCTTAGGAGCGTGCCCAATGCAATTTAAGGGCGTGGCTTCAAAACATGTGAGCGAAAAATCTGCACTTAGCATATTGTGCCGCCCGACTTGTATTTTGCGGTTTCTGTCATTGTATCCAGATATATGATACAACAAGTAACATCATAGTACAAGTCAGGACTATTGGCTTTGCCAATGGTTGTTAGTTGCACAAGATAAATAAGCAGCAACTATGGCTTGTCTCTAATATTGAAAAAGCTCCCACTTACAGCCCTGGTGACACCACGACAAAGTTCCTGCTCCTGAGTTTCAAAAAGAGAAGGGAAATCCACAGAGAGAATGAATCTCTTTAAAGGATTTCCCTTCCCCAACAAAGCTCACCTGGCATGACGTCATGCCTTAACTTCTCCGCTAGTGAGAAGTGAGCAGTGTGAGCAGCGCACATCGATGTGCCTGCAGTCACTGCAGCCCGGGGAAAAGGACCGCCTGTGCCAGGGCACAAAACAGAGCCCGAGAGAGACCCGTTTCGAGGCCCCCTTTAAAATACTGCCGGAGCTCAGACCCGGGGAGACCCGGCCCACTTAAAGTCCTGAAATTAGCACAAAATAAAATGAGATAAAAGGACAGGAAGGCGAGATGGAAGGAAGAGTTAACAGAGAAAAAGATCAACAAATGAATGAAAAGACAATATGGCAGAACGTGAGATAATCATTAATGAAGAGAGAAAGATATGGGATGAAAAACAAAATGTGACAGAAAAAGCAAAATGAAGGAACGCAAAATTACAGGAAGGAAAAGTAAGCATAGGTGAAAAGAAAGAAGAGAAAATAGGAAAAGGCGAGAAAGAGGGACAACGAACAAGCAAGTAATGTGGTAAGGGACGTAAGGAAGGGTGCATGAGACAGAAGACAGGTGAAATGCGGAGAGAGCGCCGAGGCTGTGTTGGAGCCCACGAAAAAGAAGGTGTTCACGTAAAGCACGCGTTGCACTTTCCGTTGCACGACAGAGGCACAGCTCAGCTCGGCTGCTCTTCGTTACTGTATAACTTGAGGGGAGAGAGTCATCGCTCTCAGCGGGGGCGGGAAGAGGCATCAACTGCAAGTCCAGTGCGAAGAGAAACCTCGCCCGTGAGCAGTGATGCAATGGAAGTATAGAAGTGCAGGGACTCACTATTCAGAGTACCTCTCTGCTCTTGAGAAGTGCTGGCACTCTCCCATTAATGTACTGCAATGGTGCTGAGAAGTGCAGGTACTCTCCCTTTAAATGTACTGCATCAGTGATGAGAAGTGCTGGTACTCTCCCATTAATGTACTGCAATGGTGCTGAGAAGTGCAGGTACTCTCCCATTAATGTACTGCAATGGTGCTGAGAAGTGCAGGTACTCTCCCATTAATGTACTGCAATGGTGCTGAGAAGTGCAGGTACTCTTCCATTAAATGTACTGCATCAGTGCTGGCACTCTCCCATTAAATGTACTGCATCAGTGCTGAGAAGTACTGGTACTCTCCCTTAAGTGTACTGCAACAGTGCTGAGAAGTGCTGGCACTCTCCCATCAAATGTACTACAGCGGTGCTGAGAAGTGCAGGTACCCTCCCATTAAATGTACTACAGCGGTGCTGAGAAGTGCAGGTACTCTCCCATTAAATGTACTACAGCGGTGCTGAGAAGTGCAGGTACTCTCCCATTAAATGTACTACAGCGGTGCTGAGAAGTGCAGGTACTCTCCCCTTAAGTGTACTGCAACAGTGCTGAGAAGTGCAGGTACTCTCCCTTTAAATGTACTGCAATGGTGCTGAGAAGTGCTGGTACTCTTCCATTAAATGTACTGCATCAGTGCTGAGAAGTACTGGTACTCTCCCCTTAAGTGTACTGCAACAGTGCTGAGAAGTGCAGGTACTCTCCCTTTAAATGTACTGCAATGGTGCTGAGAAGTGCAGGTACTCTTCCATTAAATGTACTGCATCATTGCTGAGAAGTGCTGGCACTCTCCCATTAAATGTACTACAGCGGTGCTGAGAAGTGCAGGTACTCTCCCATTAAATGTACTGCAGCGGTGCTGAGAAATGCTGGTACTCTCCCCTTAAGTGTACTGCAACAGTGCTGAGAAGTGCAGGTACTCTCCCTTTAAATGTACTGCAATGGTGCTGAGAAGTGCAGGTACTCTTCCATTAAATGTACTGCATCAGTGCTGAGAAGTACTGGTACTCTCCCCTTAAGTGTACTGCAACAGTGCTGAGAAGTGCAGGTATTCTACCATTAAATGTACTGCAGCGGTGCTGAGAAGTGCAGGTACTCTCTCTTTAAATGTACTGCAATGGTGCTGAGAAGTGCTGGTACTCTTCCATTAAATGTACTGCATCAGTGCTGAGAAGTACTGGTACTCTCCCCTTAAGTGTACTGCAACAGTGCTGAGAAGTGCAGGTACTCTCCCTTTAAATGTACTGCAATGGTGCTGAGAAGGGCAGGTACTCTTCCATTAAATGTACTGCATCAGTGCTGAGAAGTGCTGGTACTCTCCCACTAAGTGTACTGCAAAGGTGCTGAGAAGTGCAGGTATTCTACCATTAAATGTACTGCAGCGGTGCTGAGAAGTGGCGGCACTCTCCCATTAAATGTAGTGCAGCAGTGCTAAGAAGTGCATGTACTCTCCCTTTCAAATTATAGAAGCGCAGGTACTCAGTACCAGACAGTACCTGCCCATTTAAAGCACTCCCCTCGTGGAAACAAAGCTGCTCCGTTGTGGTATAAACCTGAAGCTCTTTCCTGGAGAAGGCAGCAAGCGCAGCTGTCTGCACAGAGTTTCCACAGTCCCTCTGTCGGGGCCACCAGCTGTGTCACTAAAGAGAGGCTTTAACTCTCACATGTGCAGACGGGGTGGTCTCGTTCTAGTTGTTATAAATGTCAAATGTGGCAAAGGAGCCCACGAGCTCTAATCCCAGCGTCTATCACTTGATCAAACTGTGTGATCCAGGGCAACCACTTTAGGGCTCTGCAGGCATATCGGACATTTTGCAGGCGCTTGGGTCAAAACTGTCATGCACGGGCCTCCCAAGGCTCGAGCACCGGTCTGTAAATTAAAAACAGTACATGTATCCCCCAGGGAAAGAGGTATGGCAGCGCCAGCATCGGGCAGTACCTAAGCTATGGCCATGTTAGCTGCCTCGTCATTAATGCATAGGGCAGACGTGCTTGAACATCTGTAAGTACATTTTGCAGCATATCCTACCAGCTGTGCATAATCCGTACTAACAAAAGCCTTTCTCAGATAAGAAAAGGTCACAACCAAAAACTCTTAACGTGACTGCAAAATAAATACCAGAGGTGAATATCACATTATCATCAGATCAGTGTATGTGATAATAGGCGTACGCACGTGCACTGCACACGATACGTTAATATTACCCAAGTTAACTGTGTGCACCTTATCGACATCAGATCAAAAGACTGACTTCATCGTCTCGCGATTTGATTCTGTGCTGGTTTCGCACAGCAGCACGCGCCTGATTCTCTGAGCTACTTTCGCAGGTGTGCACACGAGCTATCGCAACCCCCAAAGACGTTTAGTTACAATAGCAGATCAGACGTCAATATAAGTAAAATGAGAAAAACGACATTCAGAATCATCCCAACCTACCGGGGGGCGTTATATCCGGGGACCCCTCGCCAGCGCCGCGCGGCGAACCTCTCCTCTCGCAGCCAGCGGTGCACACGTCCCTCCGCCCGCCCCCGGGCTGTGAACCTGCCCTCCCGCGGGGAGCGGTGTGCCCTTCCCTCCACCCCGGGCTGCGGCTCTCACGCCCAGTCCGGGCGGCTGAACATGGAGCCCTGCAGACAATGGCTTTCTGTCTGCCTGGATCTCTCTGCCCCAGGGCTTTTTTTTCAAACTCTAGCAACAACAAAACGCGACTTCCTGCCCGTGTCACTACTTCCTGAAAGACTCGGAAGGAAGACAATTAAGTACAATTTACTAACACAATGAGCTCTAATAGGAGGGGTTTAGCAACCTTCTCCTCCATCTTCTGCGCGCAGTTATCAATAGTGCAGCAGGTGCAGCGGCGCCGGGGCCCAAGGTGTAAAGAGTCCCAAAGCACCCCAATTCGAGCTGCCTTTTACTACCTTCCCAGAGGGCATGGGGGTATGCTGGGGGTCCAAGTTCCTTGTTTGCGTTAGGCACTGCTACCACTTTTGCAGTCCTGCACTTTCATGTCACAAAACAGCGCTTTTCGCAACTGGAGCACATCGGGAAACGATGATTTGTAAAATTCGGGCCCAGTACTGGTGCTTCACTATTTACATCCGTCCAAGAATTTCAGAAAATTCAAACTGCTAGTATTCATTCCATGGTGTTTTAACGCAGCCCTGCTAACTCACTAGGTGTCCCCATGTGTCACACAATATTCGCACAATTAAGAGCAGATATCACACGTGAGCACAAAGCAACCCAGAAACCACTACATAGAGTAAGTTTGCAACTAGCCTATGTGGGACTCTGCACTTTAAAACACCGGTCACACCCTGAAACCTGCCCTTTAATCTGGTGTTTGTGGAGGACGGGGGAGTAATGAGTGGTAACCGCTGGGCACAAGTCCTGACACCAGGGCAGGTCCCGCCTCTTCCACTGTCCCTCAATGGCTGTGAGGGTCTCACAACCCCACCTCACTATGGGCCCTGATTCCACTGAGCCCCCCTCCCCCCTCTTCCCTCACACAGGTATGTTCCCAAAGGTTGCCGGTTTCGTGAGACTCCCTGGACCCGTGACAGGAGGGGGACTTTCACGCAGTCCCGGGGTGACCAGATGGCTCCATGTCACCCGGACACCACTTTTCCACTCGTGGCCTTTGCATATACATATCATTGGGCTAAAGTGTGAAGGTCTTATTAGCTCCATAAACATGAACCAAGACTACAACCCCCAGAATGCACGGATATGTAAGGGCAAAGTGCTGTCAGCTGATCACCCATGCAGTGCTAGCTATTCACCCATCAGCACTGTGTGGGTATGCATCAGTTCTTAATTTGTAAAAAATTAAACAAGTGCCAGGGCTCTGGTCAGGAGCCCACTGCGGCTTGCACCACTCGTTGCCCCTGCCAGCGCTGGCAGTGATAGTAACAACACAGCTACTGACCCTCACACCCCTACTAGAATTGACAGTTCGGACTATTGCAGGCCCCCAGGGGCGGCTCCTCCGCTAAGGCGGCGGAGCGTCGCCCCACAGCCTTTCAGCGCGGCAAAAAAAGGAAAAATACAATAATGATAACACAATGTTATTATCATCTTATTTTTCTGTGCTGGGGCAGTTTTGTGGGGGGGAGGGCTAGGCTATGCAGTGGGAGGAGTGGTGGCACCCTCCTAAGTGCGCATGAATCTTTGACCAGCCATCTGGGGCTGACCAAACATTCATGCGCACTTTGCATGCTCTCCACCCAGGCCGCGTTACAGCCTGGGTGGAGAAGATGCCCAGGCCCCCATTCCCCATCGGCACTCAGACCAATCACAACGCTATTGGCTTAGTGGAGCCTTCACTGCTTTCTGTTCAAACAGCAGCCAGGAAGAGGACGGAGAGGACAAAAGAGAGGAGGCCGAGGCTGACCAGCCAGCCGGCTCGGTGTTCTTTTTTTATTTTTATTTTCTCCCGACCTTCCTCCCCTCCTCACTACTGCTTTGCTGGAGCAGCTGCGACTGCGCCCCATTAGCTGTAAGAATGGCTTGTGCAGCAGGTAATAGTCATTTTTAATGTATATTGAATTAATAATTAACTGTTGTTGTGGTCATCTCTAAATTAGCCGGACAGCACCACCTTGTGGCAGACTGTCACAAGCGCCAGTGTTCGCAATTAAGTGCTAGTACCAGGCACCGGAAACCACAGGCTCAAATTAAGCGCTGGTATGTATGCATGTAATGGTACTTGTATAGCAAAAACCTGTCAAGGAAACGAGCGCGGAAGCCAGACGGACGAGAACCTCAGACTATGTTTTAGGCTGCTTGCAGTGATAAATGAACAGGTGAGAACTGTGTGGGGCTGGTTGTTCCTTCTTGGAGCAGGAACATCAGCTTCTTTATGACCAGCAGAGAGTTAAGATTTCTGGTGTGGGCGCGTGGTTCCAGATGCTGAGCTTGTGGATGAAGAAGGCCTGTCTTTATGTCTCACCTAACTGGTTGCAAAAGACCCATTGTAGGCTTAAAGCCTGTCAACGGCTTCCCATTGGCTGGCTTTATTGTCACTCTTAACTGCTGGCTGCTTATTCAAGGGCTCACCTTGTCCATCATGGGTGTGTCCCCTCCCTGGGGTTTAGTCTCTGTACCATCTTTTTGCTTGTCTGACTTGTATTCTTTCTATTGACTATTTTAGGGACCTACCATTTTCTTTTTCTAACAGCACTCCATGAGCGTGCATGTGTTTTCCAGCTCTCTCACTCCATGAGTGTGCATGTGTTTTCCAGCTCTCTTCCTCCATTGCTGACTCCCTTCCCCAAACACCGGACGCACACTTTATGTTGTTTTCTCTCTCCTATGTTGCTCTCTCTCGTGTACTTCTCACCCGTACTTTGTGTTGCTCTCTCCTCTCCCTCATGTTCTGCTCTCTCGCGCTTCTCCCCTTCTCCCCAATGCTCCTTGTGAGTCTTGTGGGTTGTTCTCTCTCCCCCGCCGACTTTATTTTTATTTTACCCTCACCCCCACCAACCCCAGCTCCGTTTCTTCCCCACCCCTCATGGGCATTTATTTATTTTTTCCATTTTTGTTGCAAGGAGTTCCAGTGCAAAAACCACTTTCGACCACTTATCCTTTCTTTTTTATATTTACCAGTTTAAGTGACGTCCACTATCATAGATTGGACACTAAAAAAGAGACAATGGAACCTGCATCATTCTTCAGACAGATGCATGCATGGTGACATGTATGCGCCTACAGAATGACGTGTTTTACTTTTCTTGGTGTTGACGATGCTCCACAGCATCAGCAAACAGCGTCGTCAAGGCCAGCAGATCCAAAAGGCGAGACCTGTTGCCTTTGCCAGTGCTTGTTTGGTAGACCTCTGCTCACCGTGCATTCTGAGGCTTGTGGTTTCACCTTCCCATGACAAGTCTGGGATTACCAGAGCTGCCAACATGCTTCCTGCTCATGAGTAGAAACCCGTGACAGCATAAACGCCCCTCAGCCCAGGGTGCAACATTGACAACTACACAATGACCGCACTATGCACAATCGATGGGTGTAAAATACAGGCGCTTTATCTCTTGGAAAGCACCTGCTGGTATATGTCACTTACCTTTTCACAGTGATGCTTTGCATATTTAATTATATATATTTTTGTAATGACACTTTACTGTCTTCTATGTAAGTACTTGCTGCAGCGCATGGGTACCCACACATCAACACGTCATCTCCCCTGGGCTCTTGTGGATACTGGCTCGGGACATAGGTGACCGTGGCACGATAATGAATGGGGGGAGAGAGGGTCCTGGAAGCTGCTCATCGGAGGGGGTTCTCTAAACAGGATTCTTTAAGCTGCAGGGTGCCCCCACCACCGGACTACAAACCGTAGTGACAGAACTCTCAAGTTACCCGGATCGATGTGTAAGTAGCCGGTCTAGATGTATTATTTTATTGCATGCTTGTATTGGTCGTCCTGTTTAATCCATTATTTATCTAGGACTACAAATCCCAGAATTCAGTGAAAAGTCCCGAATTGGATGAGCTACTCGTGCATGGAACCGGGAAACGTGAGAATTCTGTAGCACAAGACTGCGGCAAGAGGGGGGACGGATTATTTCCAGCTGCTTCTAAAGTGTTTCTGAAAACCAAGATAATTTTGCAGGTGTTCTTGGGGACATGTGAAGGGGTGGCAAAAGGCAGTGCAATTTCACATGATGAGCCTGCCATCTGAAGGCTTGATAGCTGCTTTGCATTATGGTACTTTGAGTCCTCTTCATATTCAGCGCTCTCAGGTGTCGTATGGTTCGGCACGAGGAGTTCGCCTTGTCCAAGGTTCTTCTTTACATTCTGGCATATGTAGTCCTGATTTTAAAATGGGGTCACTGGGACTACAAATCCCAGACTGCGTAGAAAAATCCTGGATTGGATCAGCTACTCGGTCGTGGAACTGGGAAAATTGAGAGCTTTGCACAGTGTCCATATGAAAAACAGTATCTAAAGAATGTTTTTATATTGTTAAACTTAACTCCACTACAGCATTTGATATGTTAAATATGTCAACATATGAGAATAAATGGCAGCAAAGAACAGCAAGATTTGTACACATTTCTTGGACGACATGTAAAACCCAACTCCCTTTGCAATTTCGGGTCAATTCCTTTCAATATATTTTTATTTTATACGATGGATTTCTTTAAAAGAAGAAAACGACACAGAAATAGTGCTTGGACTCCCCTGCTACCCTGTTCTTAGTTCCTGTGGTTTATATATCGGACATTTCCTGAGATGAACTCAAAAGCACTATCAGGCTTTGTTTACATTTCTTATAGGACATGGCATCAAACGCACCACAATATTCTCGCCTGCGGATAATAATTAGTATTTTAGGTTATTATTGTGCAAGAAGTTGTTATGCCATTTTGAGGGCCTGCCTAAACTATCTCACTAAAGTGAGGCTTCACATGAGAAATCTGAAGACCTCTAACACAAAAGTCCCCAATTGTGAGACTGCATGCCTTAGAGAGTTAATCTCTCGCTGCTGCCATCTGCAGTGATCTACAAGTATTGTAACCCATGCCAGCTCAGGACCATACATTTTAACTAAATATCTCAGAAAGGACAACACCGTGCAGTAACTAGCTATGAACAGAAGAAATAACATGAAAGGACGTGCAGAGCTGCTGAAAGCTGCCAGCTCACTGAAGACCATAAACTGCATGCCTGTACCCCACACCTCTTCAGCCACTGCACTGCTACACACTGTGTCCCATAACACAATCACCACACCTCGATGGACATCCTACACAAGGTGGAAACACTTCCCACATATAGTCAAAACAAAGACTACAACCATACACCCTACACGGCGTGGCGGGCTTCCCAGGAGGCAAGCGCCTCGGCGCCCACATAAGGGTAATAAGCGCTTTGTGAATGCTGCAATACTGATTGGGGAGGCAAGAGTTAATGACGCTAAATATGCAAAGTATAACATTCAATGCAATGTTTAATTGGGTTCTAGAACGCTGACTTTCAAACGTGCTCGGTGTCCATAAAAATCCTGCAAAACCGGTCCCTTGGAACTTAATGATCCAGTCTTCTGAGAAGCATAAATGTAAATACACCGGAACTATCAGTAAATCAGCACCGCCTGGCGCCTGGAGGACCGCCAGCAGAGCCCAGTACAATGACCCTCTTATAGGAAGAGCCACCGAGGAAGCCGCACAGGTGGGCAGCCGATAGAAGCAGTGCTGCCCAGAAGAAACAAAACCGCACCTTGATAAAATCCCGAAAGCAAAGGAAGGGACAGCAGGCATCAGAGACAAGCGTGTGTGCAATAACCAAAGTCAAAAGAATTGGAAAAGACGGAAAACAACCCTGAGATGCTCTCAGGAACAAGTGCCTGGCCGGGCTGGCGCTACTCCTGTGCTCGAGCGGGACCCCACAGAGGTCTGTGGCTGTGACGTGCCCCGTGGCAGTCACAGGGTCAGAGCCGGAAGACGCCAATTATATAAATAATGTAAAAAAATGTCTTTGTCCAGCAGAAAGATCAGCTGCTGCCAGGACACCACCATCAGACTGCAGACTAAGAAGTGAAAAAAAGAAAAAACAAAAGGGCAGGCCTTTCCCATCGATGGACCCGGGACCCGGAACAACATCCCGCATCCACCCGCACCGTCCCAGCGCTGCCCACATTTAGCAAGGAGTTGAAGCCTCACCTCTTGGAAGAACACCTCATCACAATGCAGGGTCAACCCCAAGCAGGATCCCCTCCCCTGTCTACCCATTCACTCTGTGCTGGTCTTTGACCACGATCAGCACGTTCCACTCCCTTGTGGTTGGTTCGCACAACAGCAATAACACACACACACATATATATATATACACACACACACACACACACACACACACACACACACACACACACACACATACATACATACGTACAACAGAGAGGAGTATTTAACACTTTCTGTACTTGCCCCTCCCTGCAATGACTTCATTTTTCATCCTTTCCCCATTTCCACCCAGGCGTTTGTGCATATTCACAAACAATGCCACTGTGGAGCTCAAGGTGGCCTTGGCGGGAAGGCTGCCACGCTGTTGCGGCATTGCAGGCCCCACATCCGCGAATCTCGCATGCAGCCCTCCACCAGATTTAGAATTTCCTACCACACTTTTGGCTTAGGTGCAATGTTGGCCGGACTGCAGACGTAATGGCAACTTAGCCAATGCTGAGATCAGGCAACAAAGATAAGTGGCGGATCACCTGCCTTAAGTAGGGCGGGGCTTCCAAAACCGAAGAGATGATGGCTCCCCACCAGCTGGTATACCAGTGACATGTTTCCGACTGCAGATATGGCCATATCTCTATATTTCTATCAATGCAAACTAAGCGCTTCCCCGTCCTGTAAATCCAGCGGGGAACCTGGAGAACGGCGTTCATGAAACCTGATAATTCCTGGTGCGCGTCCTGTTAATGCCCCCCTGTAAATAAGGGCCAAAATGAGGAGAAGCCTTCACTTCCACGAACCTAGTAAACAAAAAGTGAACTCATAGGGAGCTAGATTCATTGCTTGATGCCCTCTAAGGCTTCAGATCTATGTTCTTGGACATGGCTGCTTTACCATATTGCCAGGCCTCTTGCTGAGGTGGAAGCACCCCATCCTACTACCCTATCCACAAACCTCTCTTCCATTCTGGTTGGTCTGCATAGTGCACATCATTTTCCCAAAACGTTGTAATGGGTGTCTGCACCCTGCCAAGACTGTCCTTCTAGAGGTATTGAATGGTTTATTCCTATAACATTCAAAAGCCAGCATCACTGAATGTATATATAGTAACATGCACTGGCAAACCCAGAAGGTCTCACCTTTTGTAACAAGGAATAGAGCTACTGGTTTTGCTCAAAGGTTGTTTGAAGCAAGAAAAGAGATTCCAAAGTGCTCCTGGCGCCACATTACACTTACGAGAAATGAACATCTGTTGGACCTGGCCCTTTTTACAGAGCAATCCCCAAACTTTTTGCCTTCTGCCTCCTATCTTTTCTGACCTGTTTTTGTTGGCTTTACGACTCTGGGCATGTTACCACTGCTAACCAATGCCAAAGTGCATATGCTCTCTGTCTAAATTGTATTGCCGATTGGTTACTCCATGATTGGCATATTTGATTTACTAGTAAGTTCCTAGTACAGTATGCCAGAGGTGCCCAGGGCCTGTAAATCAAATGCTACTACTTGGGCTAGGTCCAAACTGGGGTGGCGTAGTGAGCAAAAGAAAGATGGATTAAACCCAGATCTTTGTGACTGGGAGTGAATGTTTGCTTTGTTCAGCATTCCGCCCATCATTTGTTCCTTTTGCATTTGTCACCCTAAGTTTGAGGGTATGCCCAGACGTAAGTCCCGTGCTCACTGCACTACTGGATTCAAGCTAGCCTGACTGATGTGGTGTGATGCCCCGAAACCGGTCCCAGGCTGCTTGTTTCCAGTCCAGGGAGGACCTTGGCAGTTCGGGTTGGACTTCCCATAAGGAACAGGGTCAAGACTGATTTGCATATGGCTGGGTCCAAACTGGGGTGGCGTGGTGAGCAAAAGAACAATGGATTAAACCCAGATCTTCGTGACTGGGGGTGAACGTTTGCATTGTCAAGCATTATGTCCATCATTTGTTCCTTTTGCACTAGTTGGCCTGCAGCACCGATTGTCTCACCCACATGAGTAGCCCTTTAAACATGGCCAGACCTGCCACTGCAGGGTAATTGTGTGCAGTTTTAAACTGCTATTTCGACTTGGCAAGTGCACCCACTTGCCAGGCCCAAACCTTTCATTTTACTACCTGCAAGTCACCCCTAAGATAGGCCCAAGGCAGTCCCATGGGCAGGGTGCAGTGTATTTAGAAGGTACGACATGTACTGGTGTGTTTTACATGTCCTAATAGTGAAATACTGCTAATTTCCCTTTTAGGTCTCGCCTGACCCAGCGCATGCGCTGGTCTGGTGAGACTTTTTGTGAGGGCTCAAAAAATGCTACCATGGCCAGCCTAGAGCTACAGTGCATGTGCGCGGCGCGCGCTTAGGAGCAGAGGCTGGCAAACCTCGTCATGCTCATTAAGCGCCAGCGATCACTTTCGCGGTGCCCCTTTGATGTTCTCGTTCAAAGAACATCAAACATCAAAGAACATGTTGTTGTGTTAATGCTTTGCTGCGCCCGTTTGACTTACAATGTGCTTTCTCTTTCCACAAACTCGAGGTTTGTGTTCCTTTATTTTGAGATGCTTTTAGTATTACTGTTTTGTGACTTAAAGAACATTAAGGAAATGTTATTGTGAAACTGGACAACGTTCACAGTGTTTATTTCTGATCACAGCGGCTGTTTCATGTCCGTTGCACCATTCAGGGAGTCCTTTCGTTGGCGCTTTCATGAAGACATTATGAGGAAGCTGGAAACTGTTGGCACATTCTCTTTAAAAGCACAGCATGTTGGCGACCAGTTAATCGATTAGACCTATGTAGCGCTTTAGATCTCAAAGCGCTACGGTGGGTGCAGCAGTTACAACTCATGAAATATGGGGTGCAACTCACAAGGAGGGGGCAGGTTTGAGTGCACATTGGCTTCAATCGAACTCTTAAGATGATGGGCTGTGTGTATCCATTATCAGCACTCAGACTTCGCTAAGTGATCTTGTTTGTTTTGTTGTTGTGTTAATGCTTTGCAGCGCCCGTTTGACTTACAACATGCTTTCTCTTTCCACAAACTCGATGTTTGTTTTCCTTTATTGAGATGCTTTTAGTATTACTGTCACACACTCAACCACAACCACACACACAACCACACACACAACCACAACCACATGCACAACCACACACACACACACACACACACAACCACACAAACCACCACACACACACAACCACACACACAAACATACACAACCACACGCATGCACACAACCACACACACACACAACCACACCCAACCATACATCCACACACCCACGACCGCACCCACACACAACCACACACACAAACACACACAACCACACACACACACACACACAACCACCACCACAATCACACACAACCACACACAACCACACACAACCACACACACAACCACCCACACACAACCACACACACAATCACACACACAACCACACACAACCAAACACACACAACCACACATCCACACACACACAACCACACATCCACACACACACCCACCCACAACCGCACCCAGAACTGCAACCACACACACACACAACCACACACACAACCACACCAAGCATTGGCATAGCCAATAGGTCTCGCCTTTGGGACCTTATAAGTCTTTAGCCACGCAACAGTTGATGTGGTTGCACCAAGGATATTGTGCTGCATAACTAAATACTTAGAAGGTCCCAAAAGCGAGACCTATTGGCTATGCCAATGCTTGTTCACTATTGCAAGGCCTATCTCTCCCAAAGGGTAACATGGGGATTGCCTTGAAATATCCTTTAAGTGTAATTTCCCACTGGGAACAGATAGAGATTCGGAGTTTGGGGTCTCTGAACTCACAATTTAAGAAAACATATTTTGGTGACATTGGTTTTCAAATTGCATGTTTGAAAAAGCCACTTTTAGAAAGTGGGCATTTTCTTGCTTAATCATTCTGTGCCTCTGCCTGTCTTTTTTAATACAATTCTGGGTTAGGATGACAGTTGGGTTCTTGTGCATTAACTCTAGACAGTCACACAGAGACAGCTGAGGTGTGCCTTGCATATACTGATGAGCCATAACCAGGCTGATGAGCCTTACTGAGCTAGAATGGTGGGAAGAGTTGTCACTGACACCTGAATAGGGCTGTGCCGGTCCTCACACAAAGCTGTCTCCACCTCCCTGTAGCGTGTCTGGAGCTAGGTCAGGGAAAGTCAGGGTATTGTGCACTATAAATATTTTCCTTTGAAGTTTGCCTACTTTAAAGGCAGAAAGGCGTATAAGAATTGGACCTCTGACACTACAAAAATTAGAAGGCTTCTGGACAGAGGACATTCTGCCAGGAAGAAGAGCTGGAGGAGGGAGGAGGAACTGCCACTCTGCTTGTTGCTTTGGTTTGCTGGCCTGCTGCTTGTTGCTTCTGTCCCGGGAGGGAAAGGACTGGACTTTGCTTTCTACATCCTGCTTCTAAAGTTCTCCAAGGGCTTGCGTGTGCTTGCCTATAGTTAAGAAGTCTCAGGGCCATCAAAGACGTCACCTGTCAGTGACTTGGCTCTTCTGCTGAGAGTCCTGACTTGCCAAGTCGTGCCAAATCCAGTTCATGGGCCTTTGGAAGTAGAATCTGGTGAACTGAAGGAGAAAATCCATGCATCGATTCCCAGCGCCTGTTTTCTAGACACACTGCTGCAGAAGATTGACGCATCGCCGCTGCCTGCCCCGAAGCATGGTTCCCGAATGGTACAACAACCACAGCTTCCACTGCAGGCCTCAGCTTGCAGCACGTCAAAAATATTGCCACAGTATGAGTCTCGAGCACTGTGTCACTGACATCCATGACAGCTGCTCCGACTCCAACGCAGCACCTGCTCACGGCTGTGAAACCGACGCAGCGGTGCTCCGCAGCTGAGAAATCGATGCAGCGCCTGCTTCACCGCTGTCGCATCGGCACAGCGTGTCTGGATTTTCGAGGCATCGTCCCTGGGCGTCAATGTTTCATCAACACCACACCGCAGTAAGGAACAGAGGCCGCGGGTCCAGAAACTGACGCATCACCTCCCCTGCCAGTAAGGAACAGATGCATCACCTCCCGTGTGTAGTAAGGAACCAACACATCGCTTCGCTTTTCCGGTGCCTCATTTCCCCTGCACCTGCCTTGTCTTTGATTTTTGACGCATCTCAGGTCCTTTGTGCTAAAAGAAACGCATCCCTTGATTTCTATGGACTAAACCTGCTTAATCTTTTAAAAGTGATATTTTGACTTGTGTATGTTGGATTTTTGTCGTTTTGGTCTTGTTTTAGTCAGATATATATTGGCTATTTTTCTAAATTGGTATGGAATTCTTTTGTAGTGATTTCACTGTTTTACTGTGTTTATGTACAAAATATTTACACATTGCCTCTAAAATAAGCCTGACTGCTTGTGCCAAGCTACCAAGGGTGTGAGCAGGGGTTATCGTAGCTGTGTGATTCCCTTACCCTGACTAGAGTGAGGGTCCTACTTGGACAGGGTGCAAACCACTGCCAGTTAGAGACCCCATTTCTAACAACGTCGGAAAGAGAGACTTAAAGATACTTGGGAAAGGGGAAGAAGATGGCAGCGTGTTTGAACAGGTTGGTCTTGAGTCTCGACCCGAATTGAATCAGTCACAGGCACGTCGTGTATGGCAGACACTTTGTTCCGAAGGCGGGAGCCGCTAGAGAACCACCTGTCAGCCATTTTGCATTTGGTTTTAGGTGTGATTAGAATGTTTCCACAGAGCAGTATAGGCTGCAAGCTGGTGTGTTAAATGCAGTATGCATGTGGGGAAACACCTTCCATGCATTTGTAAGAAGAAAAAAGAATCTTGGAACTGGTTCTGTCCTTGACTAGGAGTCAAAGCAGGCTTTAAGGTCTATTAATATTGGTTTGTGTTTTTTAAGTTAAAGGCCAATCTTTCTGTGCTGCAGCCTTCTGATTTGCGACTATATTAGTCCAAGGTACAGGGTGTTCCAGTAGTCAAGTCTTGAACTGACCAAGTCCCCAGCGGCCATCAGGTAATATTGTTTAAGAGTGAAAATGAAAGTGTTATTAGGAGTTTGATTTTATAGGATGAGGTTTGACAGCTGCTCCCATCTGCAAATGTACGCTGATATTAGCATACTATATGACCTCTAGGTCACATATTTTAAATTTAGTGGGAAAATGTACCTCAGAGAAGACTGGCTGTGGGTACAAATAATCAATGTTGTGGGCTGGACCTAGCACTATGATCTCAGTTTCTGTTCCAGTCATTTTTCTGACGGGCAGCTGCTTATTGATTCTAATTGGATTGTAAGACCTGTCACTTTAAGAGAGATCTGTTTGTCGTCCCAACTGCACAGAATAAGGAAGTGGTGGGCGCGGGCTGGTCCATTAGTCGTTTACTGTCCATGTTGAAGAGGGTTGTGGATCATGGGGATCCCTACGGTACTACGTATGCTATCATGTGTGCTGCAGAAATAAAGTAGCCCTTTCTGACATTTTGAGAGGGTTGTTCCATGAAGGATTTGATCCATGTGATTGCCTTATTCGGAGTGTTAGAGACTGACTTAATTAGGTATAACGCTCTACTTTGTCAAAGGCGGACCAAACATTCATGATTTACAGCTAAACAATTATCAATTAAAATAGACATTGAACAGCTGGTGCTATCACTTGAAGGCCATCCATCCATACACTGTGGGGCCAGGCCCTTGTCTGGCATAGTCCTTACCCACCTTCTTTTTTTTTTTTTTTTTTAAACCTTTATTTCTTCAAGAGTCTGGACACAGCTATTCAGCCGACAACCCGGAGGTTCGGCAGCTTCGATAGGAGAGTACAAAGAATCGTCCACAGTACATTGAAGGAGCAGTGAGAAGGTTCCATTTTTAATAATTACAAACACACAACAAACCCCAGCAAGGCAACAACACTGAATGCCCACGGTGGTAGCCCCTCAGGGGGAGCCGGACCCCAATCGTCTAACAGTCACAGTACTATAATAAGAGGAAAAAGGGGGAAAAGCAGAGGCCCAAGAAGTCAATTAACCATCACATCTGCATACTGAGCTGGAAAGGTCAAGAAGAAAGCTGTTCCTCGGGAGGATCCAGATCAGGGGCAAGACATATTCCCCCCCTGTATTGATTCCACCGCCCCCAGATGGCATGCCACTTCCGAGGGCGGCCTCTGGCGCAATATACTGTCTTCTCCCTGAGCATACTCCAGTCCATATTTTCTTTCCACGCAGTTAACGTGGGGGGCCCCCCGGAACCCCACAAGCGCGCGATGTCCCTCTTAGCAACCATGTTACCCAGGGTCACCCACTGGGTCTGTGCCTCATCATGGTCAGTGGGCCCCCAGACATTCAGGAGACAACACCGCGCTTCCGGCTGCATAGCAATGCCCGTCACCTCCCCCATCACCGCATGAACTCGCCTCCAAAATTCCGTGATGACACCACATTCCCAGATGATATGTAGAAAAGTACCCACCAAACCGCATCCCCTCCTACATAGGCCTTCCTCAGAGTATCCCATATGAACCAGTCGCGGCCCCGTCACATACACTCGATGCAGGATCTTGAGCTGCACCAGCCTCAGACGCGACGGGATCGCAACCTCCTTAGGAGAGGAAACAGCAGACTGCCAGTCCTCATCATCCAACTCGAGTCCGTCCCTAGTCCACTGGTCCCGCAGCCCCAGTAGCAAATCAGCCCGAACATTTATCAGTTTCTTGTAGATGAGCGAGATCGTGCTCTCCGGCATATGGCCATCAAGGATCCGGTCCTCCAAAGGAGAGGACTCAGGCACCTTCTCACCCTCCACGAGGACTGACCGCAGGGCATGACGCACCTGAACATATCGGAAAAACTCAGATGCCCCCAACTCGTACTCCTTCTGCAACTCTTCAAAGGACTTCACCCTACCCTTAATCAGCATATCTCCAACCCTGGAGATGCCGATCAAGTCCCATTTGTCAAACCCTTTCGTACGCCAAAGCCTACCCAAACTTTCAGATTCAAACAACGGGGCTGCTAGGGTGAGCCTATCCTTCCAGCCCAGAGAGTCAGTCGCCATCTTCCATACACGCACCGCCACCCCAGTGGGCCCCGTGAGGGATGAGTCGAGGGACCGCGAATACAACGCCCTAAGATAGTTCCCACCGCGCAACAACCATCTGTCCATGGCATAACCAGGGCTGAGGGCCGGGCCATAGAAACTGTGGTTAATCGCGGACAACTGGGTGGCCCAGTAATAGCGTCGGATGTCTGGAAGCGCAATACCCCCGTCATACCATGGAAGCGTCAATTTAGCAATCGCTATCCGTGGCCGCCCATCCCACAACAACGTCCGTTGGAGGCTTTCGACCTCCCGAAAGTACTTGGCCGGCACCCAATCTAGAGTGTTTTGCAATGCGTAGAGGAACTGAGGAAGGGACATCATTTTGAACAAGGCAGCGCGCCTGACGAGGGAGAGCGGCAGCCTCCGCCAGCCCTCAACATCCCGCCGCAGGCGCGCCAGGGGGGGGAGCAGGTTTCTCTCATACCGCAAGGCGGGGTCCATGGAGATAAAGATCCCCAGGTACACGAAGCCCTGCTGAGCAATCTGGATCGAACAAGTTCGCGGGACCGGCGGAACCTCACCACTCAGGACGTATAAATACGATTTACTCCAGTTGATGACGAGACCCGAATTCCTACCGAAGGACGTAAGAACGTCACAGACCACTATGAGTGAGTTCTTGGGTGAGGCAAGGTACAACAAGATGTCATCAGCATATAGCGAAATGCGGTCCTCGTGTTCGGGCAACCACCGAAGGCCACGTATATCCGGGTGCCAGCGTATCCACGCCGCCAGAGGTTCAAGAGCAAGGGCGAACAACAGAGGCGACAGGGGGCAGCCCTGCCGAGTCCCCCTCCCAAGCCGGAACGGAGTCGATGCCCGGCCATTTACCACCACACTCGCAAGGGGTCCCTCATACAGCAACCTCACCCAGCTCACAAAACCAGGGCCAAAGCCGAACTTGGCTAGCACAGCCCACAAATACTCCCATTCCACCGTATCGAAGGCCATCGTGGCATCAAGAGACGCCACAATAGCCGGCTCTCGCAGCGTGCCAGCCCTGGCGATCACCCCATGAAGGCACCGAAGGTTCAACGCGGTGTTGCGATGCGGAATGAAACCGGATTGATCAGGGTGAATCAAGTCTCCAAGTACCCTGACCAATCTGCCCGCCAGGATTTTAGCCAGGATCTTCGGCTCAGCGTTGAGGAGTGATATGGGCCTATATGAGGCACACTTATCTCGGGGTTTACCATCTTTATGTATCACAACAATTGTCGCCAGCCTCTGGTCCAACGGGAGGGTCCCACTCCCCCGCGCCTCCACGAACATGGCGCGCAGGTGAGGGGCCACCTTATCCGGGAACAGTTTATACAGGTCAATCGGCAAGCCATTCGGGCCCGAGGCCTTGCCCGAGTTCAACGCGCGAATAGCTCCCGCCACCTCATCGACCGTTAAGTCTCCATCAAGATCATCTCTATCTACAGCAGAAAGACAGGGCAGAACGATATCCCGCAGGAGGTCACACGAGTCCTCGGGCGGCCTATCCGACACTGAGGCATAAACCTTACGGAAATAGTCCGAGAAACATTGGACAATCCCCTCAGGTTCCACAATCACCTCTCCCCCCTCTCCCATCAGCTCCCGCACTACTCTATTAACCCGTTCTTTTTTATCCAGCCAAGCTAAGAGCTTCCCGGCCTTATCACCAACATCATACACGCGGCCCTGCTGTTCCCTACTGAGGGTCTTAGCGGCATTTGTCACAAGGTCCTTATACTCGGCTTGCTTCAAGCTCAGCTCATGCAGTGAGGCCGCTGTTACCTCCTCCTCTAGCGCTCCCTCCAAAGCCACGATCTCCTCCTCCACCTGCATAACCTCGCCATCTCTCCGCCGCTTGGCCGCCACTACAAGTGAGAGGGCCTCCCCTCTCAGCACGGTCTTAAATGCTTCCCAGAGCGACACTGCCGAGTCCACGGACCCCTGATTATCCTTGAAAAAATTATCTACTGTCTTTACCAGTGCGCTGCGCATCTTGGAATCTCGAAAGTACCAGGGGTTAATAGGAGCCACCCTTCCCCCTCCCTCTCGGCCGACATCCAGCCTGACCCACACTGGCGAATGGTCCGATATGCCACGCGCCATGTGCCTGGCCTCAGACACCAAGGGGGCGTGCACAGCCAAAGTGAGCAGATAGTCAATCCTAGAAAGGCTACCATGCGCCCCGGAGTGGAAGGTGTATTGACGCTGTGTGGGGTGTCGGAGCCTCCAGCAGTCTATCAGGCCGAGTGTGTCTAGGAAGTCTGGAAGCCACTTCTGAGCCCCCCCTGTGTCTCTGGGTGGGTACCTATCCAGCAGTCCAGAGCCAACAGCATTGAAGTCCCCCCCTACCACTAACATACCCCCCGGGAGATCCAGCAAGGCCCTACCCAGATCTACAAACGTGGAGGCCTGCAGGGCTGGAGGAACATAAACCGAAACTAAAACCAAAGTTCTACCTTCCCACCTCCCCGCCACCGCCACAAACCTCCCCCTATCGTCAACAACGGTGGAGTCCACCTCAAATGGTAACGAGGCCCTGACAAGGATGCCCACACCCCTAGACCCGGAGGAGAAACCCGAATGAGCTATGAATTTATAACCCTTCCTATTAAGAGCAAAGCACGTGTTACCTATAAGGTGTGTCTCCTGCAGTAGGGCAACATCTGGCATTGACCGTTTCAAGTGTTGCAAGACTATCCCGCGCTTAATGCGATCCCCCAAACCATTAACATTCCAGCTAATAACACTTAAACCTCTACCCCCCATCCCCAACCACAAGGAGGCCCACCCCCCCCCCCCGAAGAGCCACCATGGGACAATACCGAAGATGATCACTACGCCTTGCAGAAACAGACCCCCCAACAACAACCCCAAAATCCCAACCATCCCCCCCACCCTGCACCCCTGCTGCAGCTTACAAAGCCCCCCCAACTTGCAGTGTGCCTGTCGCCCTACAAAACCCAAAATCTACAAAAAGCACCCTAAGGGAGGAAAGAGCTCCCCTCGTCCTCCCGCAACCCTCCGCATTTACTGCACTCTGATCAAGTCATCAAATAAAGTCAAATCGAGTCAGACCGGCTCCGAAAAATCAGCCCTGCCCATCCCGGCCATTTTCCCCATCCGCGGCAGTGTCCTCTCCCGGCCGCCGCCGGGGCAAAGCGTCCAGCCATTCATCGGCCATGACAGGAGACTCAAAGAAGAATGTCCGATCTTCGTACACCACACGTAGTCTGGCAGGGAAGAGCATGGCATACTTCAGATCCCTCTCCCGAAGTCGCCTCTTCACCCCCAGAAAGCCCTGTCTCTGCATCTGCACCTGCTGGGTGAAGTCCGGATAGAAATTCACCGACGCGTTCTGGAAGGGGACCGGGCCCGTCACCCTCGATGCTTGCAGGATAGCGTCCCGATCTCGAAAATGAAAGAGCCGGGCGACAATCGGCCTCGGTGGGGCTCCCACCCTGGTCCTCCCACCCGGCACTCTATGGGCCCTTTCAACCGCAAAGAACTTCCCAAGACCCTTAGGCTGCAGATGGTTAAGCACCAAGTCCTCGACGAGCAGGTCAACCGAAGCCTCATCCGAGGACTCCGGGACCCCGATAACGCGCACGTTGTTGCGCCTGGCCCGGCTCTCAAAGTCCTCCAGCCGGCGGGCGGCGAGATCACTCTCGGTCCTCAGCTTACGAACCTCGGTCTGCAATTCCGTGACATCATCGGCGAGGCCCGTGGTCTTGAGGTCCAGGGTTTTAACCCGTTCATTCGTTTTGCCCAAGTCCGCACGGATCAGGTTAACATCCACCAAAATGGCATCCACCTTATGCGCCAGGGCATCAAACTGTCTCCCAATCGAAGTCTGCATCCCTTCGAGCGCGCCCATGACATCCTGCAGCGAGAGCTCCGGGGCCAAGGGCGAGGCCTCCTTCTGGGTATCCGGCGACTGGCTCAACCCACTCGGTGATCCCTTCTGCAGAGCATAGCGGTCCATATTATTGTCTTGAGTATAGGCTTCCCGCCTGGTAGAATTAGGCTTCAGCCGATCCACCTCTGCTTTGCCCGACATGGTTGGTGCCAAGCGGGTCGGTTCAGATAAGACGGCCCTCTCTCAACGAGAGGAATCAGGAGTAATCAGTTCTGCAATGGGCCGCCAGAGTAGCATGTAGAGCGTCCAAAGGATAATAAAGCCACCAAGAGCTCTCCAGGGGCAGGGCAGACAAAGGGAGAGAAAACGAAAGTGAAAGGACGGGGACCTCCATCCGACAGTTCACACCTCGCCTGGCCGTTGTTGTTCAACTAGAAGTCGGGCATCCTGCCAACTCTAACCCCTGGCATCCCTCGGAGATAGGCCGCAATCTTCCGCCATGCTTAACTCCAGTTCCCGGTGGGCGATTCGACCGCGGGTAGCATCAATCGCCTCCCTGACAGGTCATCTACACGATGCCATGCATACAGACAGGATTAGAGACAGGATAGTCGACGGAGGGCGCGAGGGTCTCGGGAGCTCAGAGCTCACGCGGCCATCTTGGTCAAGCGCTAGGCTCCTCCCCCACCCACCTTCTTGAAGTAAGTGAAGGGCATCATTACCACAAGCTGCTCTGAAGTCCACAACTTCAAAGCAGAAGGTATGGAGGGAATTTCCCGACTGACCCACCTGGAACTTAGTGGGGAGAACGCGTTGAAGTAACCAGGAGAATGAACGCTGCAGTAGGTAAATCCTTTATACACCTAAAAAGTGGCTTTGATTATAGCACATCATTTGCCATTGGTATGACCTTGTAGCACTCTGGGATGTTTTCCAAACCTCTCTGAGGTTGTCCTCTGATGATCCGTTTGAGTGTTGTGTCATAATCCATCTCGGGTGGCAATCTCTGAATTTGGTGGCATGTGGGTATGTGCTTTGGTGCTATAGAGGTTTGGCCAGGAGCCTTTACCAGTTGCTTAAAAATACCTTCGGGTAGTAGCCCACCCATTACTAGACTTATCGAAATAGCCTACGTTTGGTAGTACCTATTATGTAGCATGTTTAAGCTTCATTAGATGTGTGTGTGTGTTTTGTTCTGTGATATTCTTAATTATTATAATGTGAGTGGTGATTATGAGTTCTCTTGTTTATCATGCCTATGTTTTTATAGTAGTTAATGCTGCTTGTGGTGTCTGAGCTGTATGGTGAAGGGATGTATGACATTGGTTCTGTTTAATGTGTTCTGCTGGATGTTTAGGTGTAGTAGATCTTGTTGAGAAATGCAGTTAAGAGCATCATGACAGTCGAATATGCTGCATATCTTTACAGTAGTGGATGTATGCATATATTCTTTTTTGTGTGTTCTTTTGTGGCATATCCTGGTGGTAAGAACTGTAGGGGTTTGCTGGACAGCCAAGCCTATAGCATATGTGAGCTATGTTGGATGTAAGAAATGTGTTCTGTCTAATGTGCTCTGCTGGATATTTGTGTGTGGCTAATCTTGGTGGTAGGTGTTGTATGTCCTGTGATTGGCAACTACACCGCATATTAGTTTCTTTGTTCAGGGTCTGCCTCAATAATCCAGGCCACCCATATCAGGCCGTGGGTAGATGTACTAGAGATCTAGAGCCTAACCTATGGGTTGGCCTGCCTATTCCTCTTTGCAGAATCAGCACTTGTTCTTTAGGAAATAAATGTAGACATGTTCTGTTAATTATCTTCTCAGTGCTTGTTTGTCTCCATTTTCTGTCTTAGCAGATCTATCTGTTCAGCACCAAGAGATGCCCTGCCCTGTTAAATAATAACTGAGTTGGAGATAAGTAGGGAAAAGGCACGCGATGGAGCCTACTTTACTATCTTATCCTGAATAAATGTGTAGTGGGAAAAGGAAACCAAGAATGAGTAAAGGAGGGTGGAAGATATGGGGATTACAGGGAAGTACTAAGGAATAAATACAATTAAAGACTAATGAATTTTTAGGACCAAACCAATGTGGTAAAATGTATGGAGATTTTGTAAACGAATACCAACAAAAAAATCAAGAAGTAAAAACAAAAGGAAAACGGATAAAAAAGGATTTCCAATGAATGACAACAGGAGTAACCATTAATAGCGGCTATTTAAAAAAAAAAAATCAATTTTGATAGATTTTAAAGGCACTAAACTCAAGCATACAGCACATATGGATACTGAGCTGGCGAGATCCTACAAGATCGTACAAGATACCCCCCCCCCCCCTTGATGTCCGTGTTACATGACCCAGGTACACTACATACATTTCTCCCCAGTCTTCTCCCACCCATGGTTGTGGGAGCGGAATCAGTCCATAGTATCATCGTTCTCTGCATCGCTTTGTAGTACCTCAAGCCCATGGCAGGTTCTCCACTTTCCCCACACTTTTTCAAATGTCTTTGGACATCCCCTGCTTTCAAAGACTACCCTTTCTGCTTCCCAATACATAATTATACTCTCCCGATGTTGTAGTATGGCTGGTGCTTGCGCCTGGCTCCACAGCTTAACCAATTACAAACGTAAAACCTTTAATTTGTTATGCTAATATACTCTTTAAATGTATCTTACACATAGCCCTGAACGTTCCAACTATTGGAATCAAATCTGGAAGGCGTTTTGTTAGTGCAAGGCTTTCTTTGAAATGAAATGAAAGGGGGTTTTATTAAGCGCGACTGCTGCCCTGAGGCGTCCAGGCGCTGATAGAGAGGATAGTGCTTTGAGGAGAAACACATGGGGGCTAGCAGTTATTAAAAAGGAACGTTTTAAGCTCATTACGGAAGGATGACAAGTTGGGGTTTGACCTAAGGTGTGGAGGGAGGGAATTCCACATCTTAGCAGCATTGAACGTGAAGGATCTTCCTCCTGCTCTTGACCTCTTGATCCGGGGTATTACTGCCAGAAATGCATGAGTAGATCAGAGATGTCTACCGGGGGAGTAGGGAGAGAGCAGGGAGTGATTGATTTTTGGCCCGGTTCTCCAGTAGGATTGGTGGGAGATACACATGGCTTTAAATTTTACTCTCTCCCTAACAGGGAGCCAGTGTAAGGTCCTCAAACCGGGCGCTGTTGATGTTCTACGTGGAATTTGTAGCAACGTGCGTGCAGCGCAGTTCTGGGTGCGCTGGAGTTTTTGCAGCACGTATTCCGGAGCCCCTAAATAGAGGGCGTTGTTAAAGTCCAGCCTGGATTGAATGAGGCCTTGAATAACTATTTGTTTGGCTTTGAACGGCAGACATGGCAAGATTTTTCTCAGCATCCTGATAATCCCGAAGCAGGTAGCAGAAATGTTTGTGGCTTGGGTATTAAGGGTTAGGGACTTGTCAAGCCACACCCCCAGGCACTTGATGTTATCTTTCGGACTGGGGGTTGGGCCTAAGGTAGTGGGCCATAGGTGATCAATAGTGGGCAAGACTGGGGGGCCAAGCACCATAAGCTCGGTCTTGTCGCCGTTAAGTTTGAGAGAGGATGCCATCATCCATCTCCTAACCTCTTCCATACAGGACGTTAGGTTGGCTTGTGCTGACCCTCTGTTTTTCTGTGCAAGAGAGACCACTAGCTGAGTATCGTCCGCATAAGTGACGATCTTAATGCCGAAAGGACGGACGATCTCAGCCAGGGGTCTCATGTATACATTAAACAGCGTAGGGCTTAATGATGAGCCCTGTGGTACCCCACAATCCAAAGGCTTACTTGCGGAGATAAAATCTCCGTCAAAAACTTGGAAGGTCCTATCACTAAGAAAGGATTCTAACCAGGCCAAGGCATCTCCCGTTATTCCTAGGTCGCACAGACGGCCCAGCAGGGTTTTGTGACTTACTGTGTCGAACGCGGCGCTCAGATCGAGGAGGATCACTGCCACTGATCCCCCTCGATCCAAGATCTGTCTCGTTTCTTCCACCACAGTTAACAAGGCAGTCTCCGTCCCATGTTTGGGGCGGAATCCTGTCTGTGAGGCGTCAAGTAGGTTGCTAGATTCGAGGAACATTGTGAGATGGAAATTAATGTGTCTCTCAAGAATCTTGCTTACCCAGGGCAGAAGAGAGATGGGTCGGTAGTTATTGTAATTGGTGGGGTCTAGGTTAGGTTTTTTCAGGAGTCCTCGCACCATGGCTTGCTTCCAGGCTGGAGGCACACTACCCTTTATCAGGGAGTCATTAAGCAGCTCCAAGAGAGTAGGAAGAATCACCTCACTGGCGGTAGTCATGATGTGGGGTGGAGCTGGGTCATTTGGGGACCCTGACTTTACCAGAAGTGTAGTATATTCTAGGGATTCCAGGTCCAATAGGGGGAAATGATCCAGCATGATTTGTTGCTGACTTTCCGCCTTAGCGGGGCACTGATGTTCAGCCCTGGGAGATTCCAGGGATGAAGCTGTAAATGTTCCGTAAATGTTGTTTATTTTCTGGTAGAAAAACTCTGCAAGTTCATTACAGCCCAAGATGGGGTCATCATTTGGGACTGCAGGGAGGGGGAGCTTAGTAAGGCTCTTGACTATTTGAAAGATCTCTCTCGGTTTGGACCTGGCTTTCATAATTTTGACACAAAAATAGGAGGACTGTGCCGTTTTTATTTCAGTTTGATAGGCTTTAATGGCTTCCCTGTACTTGACTTTATCTAAGGTATCAAACCCCAGACGCCACTTTCTTTCAAGTTTCCTGCAAAGTCGTTTTTTACTTCTAAGTTCGTCTGTGTACCAAGGGGCTGTTTCCCGAGGTCTCTTTAAGGTGACTTTGCGAATAGGGAGTATGGAGTCGATGGATTTCCGAATCCAGTTATCGAATTCCTTGTTATCTTTCGAGGGATTCTGAGAGAAGGAGGGTCTTGAGGCTGACAGGGACCTGGCCCACTGTTCTCGTGGAAGCCTGGACCAGTTTCTCATTTTGCGTGGACGAGGGATACAGGGAGTAGATTTCTGTATGGACCAGATGAGAGGGATAAGAAAGTGGTCCGTCCATGGGAGGGGGGTGATTGGACCTACCCTGAGATTGTCACAGTTGCTAAATACCGGGTCCAGCAAATGTCCTTTGTTATGAGTAGGAGTTTGAACTAATTGCTTCAGTTGTACAGCAGCTAGATTTGCAATAAGGTCATTTGTGGTGCTGTCTGCATTGTTATCAAAATGAATATTAAAGTCGCCCAGCAAGGTAAAATTGGAGGGGGACAAAACTGATTCCGCTGCTAAGGAGGGTAGTGTAGTGTGAAATTGTTTCAGAGGACCTGGGGGGCGGTAGATAAGTGTTCCTGTGAAGCTGTTGTTGGGGGAAAATTTAAGAGAAAAAGACATGCTTTCACAGTCTGGGAAGGGGTCCGAAGTGCAGTTACACTGATAGAGAGATTTATGGATGATTGCAAGTCCTCCACCTTTCGCTTGTAAACGGTCCCTGCGAGAAATTTGATAGCCGGGGGGAAGTGCTTGTATCAGGTCTGGTTCGGAATCAGGAGTAAGCCAGGTTTCAGTTAAAAAGACAGCATCTGGCATTAGATCATCTATCATTAGCGAGATTTCCGTTCTATGCTCTATAAGTGATCTGCAGTTTAAAAGAAGCATAGTGTAACTCTGTACCTCATTATTCTGTTGAGGGGTGTTAAACCTGGTCTTACAGTATAAACAACAGTTGGGAAGGTCCAGAGGATGGTGGGATTGACAACAGCTGGGTTTGAGAGGTGGTCGTAGAGAGAGTAAGGTACCTGCGCTCAGGTATTTCCTGCGCATTTGGGAGGGACCGGGGGAGGTGGCCCCTGTCCCCGGTCGTTCGCGGACGGGCGCAGACGGGCGCAGACGGGCGCAGACGGGCGCAGACGGGCTTGCCTTTGGCGCGCGCCCGCTGCGCGGCCGAGGATACCATCCCATTTGAGGAAGAGGGAGGGGGGTGTGGTCGAGCGTCAGGGGGCGTGGCCAGGCTCGAGGGCTTCTCTGTCAATGGCGGCAATCACCGTAACAGCGCTTCAGTCGGCTGTGCGGTGAAAAAGTATCCAGGTAGGAGAAGTGACACAATTATCAACAGTAATGTTTAAAGCAATGTTAAAAACGATTTTTAAAAACCAAACTCCCGGCTTCCGCCTCAGGAGCACTAATCCGGCACTAAGACGCGTTAAGGGGTTAGCGCGCTTTATATAGTGTGACGGGGGCGTGGCCGAGCGTCAGGGGGCGTGGCCAGGCTCGAGGGCTTCTCTGTCAATGGCGGCAATCACCGTGACAGCGCTTCAGTCGGCTGTGCGGTGAAAAAGTATCCAGGTAGGAGAAGTGACACAATTATCAACAGTAATATTTAAAGCAATGTTAAAAACGATTTTTAAAAACCAAACTCCCGGCTTCCGCCTCAGGAGCACTAATCCGGCACTTTAACACTCAACATGCTTGCTAAGTTTGGTGACTCTAGTTGGCCCAGAAGCCCCAGGGCTCATGATTGCACCATGCACTTTTGCTAACAATGTAATGTCACATCTAAACCTGGCACATGGAAGTGAGATGTTGTGAAAATAAAGAGGCTGGTATTGTTACATAGGAATCATATCTTCACCTCTAGGCCATTCAGTGCTTCCCTAGGAGGAAGATCTGGCCACCTGCACATTAGATTAGAGAGTAACAAGTTTCTGTTACACGATTTAGCTTCACTGACTTGTATACTAGGTTGATGTATGTATGAATTGGTATTTATATAGCGCAAACGTAGCTGTGAAGCAGAGCGTTGTATATTACGTGGGGATAACACAAATGCATAGAACACACATTTAAGCACAGCATGATTAATTGATTTCCCCAGAATTACATGATGTGGCGTGCATTGCTGAGTCTAGAATTTGAACTTGGGTCTCAAGGTTCCAAAGGTGGCAGCTCAAGCCACTAGGCCACCTCTCCACTGTTGATTTTCTATGAATTATAGCTCTGTACTCCAAATGAATATTTTCTCGTGAGAGCTCTGTTCAGTTGAAATGACAATTGTCTTGGATGTTTTGCTGAGATGCTTGCTATTTGACATTAAATGCTAGTTGGACTTTTTATTTTTAACAGATGTACAGCGCACGAGAAAGTAAATCCATGACGAGTTGTATTTTCTCCAGAGCCTTGGTTAAAAATGTATCTGATGAGCATGTGCACAGTCAGATAAGGATGGTAGATTATGCCCAGAACAGAAAGTTGCCCTTGGACTTAGTCACTTTTCTAAAGCTAAAACTTCACCAGTGGGATGAGGCATACGGTTTAATTCCACCAGGACCCGAAAGGTTGGTGCACTGGTTTAGTCACTGTTGAGGTCTAGATAAAGCTATTCTCTTCCAGGTGTGAGTCCACATAGTGCTCATTCTGCAAAGAGCTGAAACTAGGATACTAGGGTGGCTCTGACAAGAGCCTTTGTGTTGATTGTGTGTATATGACAGCTACACATAAAACCGGATGCAGAGTTTCAGGTTACTTAGAAACAATTTGTTGCCTTCATCTGTAAAGTGCACTGCATCTTTTCAATAAATTCCATGCATGTCAAAACGTAGATTGTTGTTATAGATAGAGCCTGTGCAATGGTCTCTGAGGAATACAGAAACAATTTTATTAGTGTTCCAAAAGTCTCATGCATTACGCGCCACCCCGTCGCACTGCGAAGTAAGGGTTTTTCCCTGTCATATAGCCAATATATCATTCACCAAGTTTAAACAATTAGTACTCCAATGTTTTGTTGATAATTCCTCCAAATTGTGTCCACTTACAAGAAGTCACTCAAAATGCCTTCTTCATTTTTTCTTTTTGTGGATGTATTCAGATATGTTTATGGATGTGTTTGTTTACAGGAATGTACTGATTACATGATATGGTTTGTTTAATATGATGGGTTGCACACACACATTCATGGGTGGTAACTAATTTCCAGGTTTTGTTTAACAGTAGTTCAGGGAGGGCACGATTACATTGAGAGCGGAGCAACTGTTTCTTTGTTTTTTCAGGTTCTTAGCAGAAATCGGGACAAAGTCACGAGGTCAGGACAAGATCAGTTTAGTTGGCTATAAAAAGAGAGAGGTCAGGTGGGTGAGCTTAGCAGTTGATGTGAAGACAGGAGAAGGAGAATATGTGGTTCTCGCATGGGGAGAGAAGGTAGAAGAGTTGATAAGGTCACCGACTGCAGCATTTAAGGCAGAGTGCTTATCATCATGGGTTTGGGAAAGGTAGCTTTTTAATTAGGACTCAGGCTGGTAACAGGGAGGAGGGAAGGGTTTACAGTCTGGTAGAGGCACTTTGTGTACGAACAAGGAGACGTTTTCTGCATTTATTAATTAGTGTAATGGCAATGTTGTTTGTTTCGTAAACACTAGTTTCAGATACTTTTAAAGTAAAGGGAGACTGGAGTAAGTGGTGATGGCCATGTTTTTGATACATAGGGACATAGGGTGGGGTGTAATGATTGAAAATGTGATGGGATAAAGGTATAAGCACAGAAGGGATTAATTGCATTATGTTTTGAATATCAGGTTTAGATGTCGTTTTCTGTCTTTTTCAGTTACCCCTGATGATGGTCTAAAGAGAGGCCGAAATGCATTGGGTGGAATGTTGTGCGGTTCTGGAGTATGAACTATTTACCTCTACATGCTTAAGTTGAAGCCCGGATGGGCACGTTTAAGGCATTTGAAAATTAAATAATAAAACATCAATGAGAAATTCGCTGTCCTCACAGTGATTTTGAGTGACTTCTTGTGAGTGGACAAAATTTGGTGGAAATATCGACAAACCATTGGAGTACTAATTGTTTAAACTTGCTGAATGATATATTGGCTATATGACAGGGAAAAACCCTTACTTCGCAGTGCGACGGGGTGGCGCGTAATGCACGAGCCTTTTGGAACACTAATCAAGTATCCGTGACTGGGATAGTTCACGGCACCCGCTACGCACGCATCCTTTGAGACTAATAATATTGGAAATCACACATAAGGACAGAAGTGCATCTTGCTTCATTAGAAACAATTTTATTAACATGTTTCCTGGCTTTGTCAATCTGTGGACAGAACTGATTTGACCACTTCCATTTCTGTCGCTGGCATATATTAGAGTACACCAAGACAGTGTGAGGGAAAAACGACATCAGTTCTGCAAAGGTTACTTTCATTAGGATTTCCAGCCCTACCTCAGTCAATGTACCTAGGTCATTGCTACCACAGTGCACAATCATGAGGTTAGGAGCTTGGGAATCCACAATGGATTTAACCAAAGCCAGCAACTGATGAAACTTTAACCCTCTCTGGCCAAACCAAGTAATCTGCACATTTGGCAAACCCAAGTCTCTGTCAATACCTCTCTTTTTTGCAGCCTCTTTAGCCCAATGGACATAGCCGTGGCCCCCAATCCATACTCTAAGCAGTTTGAAGAGTAGGTGCAATAGCAGTCAGGAGAAGTCTGGAGCTGAATGAGGTAGTTTTCCAAATAAAAAGCAGTTACACTGGAGGTGTGTTCTAAAAAATATATATGTTTCATTGGATGCTGTGAGCATGAAAGTGAATAAAATTAGGTAGTGTGTTGGATGCCTTAGCAACTTGTCCTATTATTAGCTGTTGTTTTAAAAAAGAAATGTAATACAGACCTGGATATGCTTTTGAATCTATGGAGTAAATTACAACTGCTGTGTCTTATTTTGAAGTTTAATGTTCCTTCTACAATGTGCTATGAACTTGTGACCTACTCGTTCCACTGGGTTGCTAGGTATACTGAGCTAAGAGTGTATGGTGGGGGGGTTCTTAAAGAGAGAGAACTTTTTTTTTAAGTTGAGGAGTTATGACACAATTTAAGTAATGGCAAACTTTAATTTCCAACTCAGGACTATGTAATAAACTGTTGTGCAGTATTTAAATAAAAAAACTGAAGCTAGATATAGATTTGGACTCCCATTGTTTTTTGAGATTTCTCTGCGATCATCGCGAAAACATCGAAAAACACCCAAAGACAGATACCTAATTTTGAAAGAGAGGGAAAGGGTTAACAGATGCTAACCATTCACAAATGGAGCTAGAATAGTCTAAAATGAAAGACATGATTTCATTTGATACCTTCCTCATGATCATAGAGTGGAAAGAAGAGGTTGCCATTTTATAGTTGATTTGAATGAGAGTGGTGTACAATTCTTGTGCTTAGTTTTTACAAATCTTATGTCTCAAAACTATCCAGAAAGAGCTAAAACAATGATATAATCTACAAACTTAATTTACTTGTATGTATATAACTTTTTAATTATTTAAGAAATGTAGATTAGAAATGAAGATTCATTTGAGAGTTTGACAAAAAACAGTAACAGAGTGATATGAAAAACATATATCAGATGGACTGTATCTGGCAGAGGTATGTGTTTAAGATGTTAGTACTGTTGAAAGTTACCATGAGTAATTCCTTTAAAAATTACAATGTTTTAAATGTCTAAGCATCATGTGCAGAACAGACAGATCTATGTTAATTGCATTCTGGGAACTGTAGTACTTTTATTCACATTATTAAATAGGAGTAGTTTAGTCATGAATAAAACATAAGAACATGTGCTGTGCCTGTATATAAATTAAAAACTAGTAATATTTGTTAGGTATGTATTAGGAAGTGTTTGTCAATGAGGTTTTTAACTTATATGATTGGTTTGCATATGTTTAGATGGTGAGATATGGCTTTTCTGATTGCAGATAGTTAGTTAAATGTACGATGAGACTGTTGAGTTTACTTAAAGATACAGAGAACCATATATTTTTTGGAAAGATGGCCTGAAGGTGTATATCTATTATGAAATCACATTTATGTTTACATGGTGATCTGTGTTCTTCAAGTCTGTTGAAAATGTCATGTATATAGTGAAGGTGATGCATTTCTTTCAACATGCTCTGTTTAAAATTGCGGAGGGTTAATAGTACAGAATGTCTTTTGACAGTTATTGTGCTAGCTTCACTTGGCATGTAATGTTTCTTTGAGAAATGCTGAATATATATTTTAAAGACACAAGAAATATCTGCAAAATTATTCAGGTATGCCAGAAAGAAAAGGTTTTGTGCTTTCAAAAGGTGAGAATTCTTGTTTTCAGTTTTAGAAACTTACTGATGCATGTGGACGCTGAGTAGTAGAGCAATGTATACTCTTAGAGAGACATGTATGCAATTATATATCAAGTGTGATATCTAGACTTATTCAAACACCACAGTACTACACATGCACTCTTCTCATCACGCAGGCACTCATTATGTACTCATTGAACTATGCAGGCAACACCTATAGGTTAATCCAATCACCCAGATAGCAGCAATATAGTTATGCGAATACACAAGCACTAACTATGAAGATATGGAACCATTGATGTAGTTCCTACATACTCAGGAAATCATGCAGGCACTACCTATATTCTGAGGGAATCACCCAGGCACTATCTATGCAGTCATCCAATCATCCAGGGAGTAATGTTGTACTCAACCAGAAACACATGTATAGTTTTAGTGAGTAATATGTACTCTTTTAGAACCATGTGGTGAATTATATATGTAACCTGTCACACACTGTTTGCATATACTCCAAAGAATTAGTGAGCTATATGCTGTGATAAAGATTAATGTGCAGATTCGTATATGCAGTGTTTTTCAAATTTTAAATCTGACACATGTAAGTAGAAGAGTATTGAAACACTAAATCTACCAGTGACACAGTGGTTGAGAGGCAAATAAATTGTCTTATGTTGTGTTTACGGATTTACAGTATTGAGACACTGTATGTACTTGTACACTTTGGTTGATGTTTATTTTTAAGATTAGCACAAAAGGAATAAAGTGGTCTTTTAGCGTGTAATGGTGAGAACTGAGATATGGTGTAGCTGTGTTGTAGGAGAGGGTACTATAATATTAAAAGGTAAGTAATAAATTAAGGTTTGTGTTTTGGTTTGGGATTGGTACATTGACGTAGGTGCTTAATTATGTAGATAGGTTGATTTGTAGACTTAAAACTGGAACATAACATAAAAACAGTTTTTCTATTATTCAGACAGAATGCCTTCAAAAGCTCAGAGGAAAAAGGAACAGAAGCAAGTACATTACCTATGCAGAACTGAGACACAAAAGCGGCAACATGAAGAAAAAGTGATGAAAGAAAAAAGAGCTGCTGGTAAGAGAATTGTCATTTCTTAAAAATATATGTTGGCATTTCCAAAGATTACAAAATAATGAAAATAAAATTCAAACTATGAGAAAGAATAACAGTGGCAAAAATCTATATAACAAGAACAGGAAATAATGTAACAAAGATGGAGAAACTTTAACCAAGAGACAGAAGAAGTTCAAGGAAATCAGAGCCAGGATAATTCGTAGTGGGGTACTTATACATCTACAAAGAACTATGAATAAGTATAGAAGAAGGAGAGAGGCCTGGAAACAGAAAAAACGATCTGAGAGAGTAGTTAATAAGGCCTTTGCTTTGAAGAGGAAGCTTTTCATTTTGATTATAAATAGAATGAAGACTCTTGACAAAGTGGTGTTGTGCATGACGAAACAAAACCAGAAAAAAGATTAGAGAATAGAGGTAACTTTTGTACAGTTTTTAGTGAAGAATGCATACATGGTTCTAGTACCGTCTTTATTTAATGAAGAACGGTATCTCCAGGAGAATAGAGTAGTTCATGCTATTAATTACGAAGGACGATATTATGAAATGAAGAATGGCACTCTTCTAGCGAAAGAGTTGATGGTATCTACAAATGTAGAACAAGTTATTGGAGAACAGATACAAGGAAGGCAGAGTCAGGCGCCTGTACAGAAATGGAATTGAAGTCGTGTTTGTAGTATTCAACAGCAATCCATTGATATATTAATGAAAATTCTACATATCTTTCCAAGGTGAAGTTTAAAACACAAAACAAGCAAGATTAGAATGCATACAAATTTGCAGGGTCACTCACTAGCTTGTTTATCAAAGAATGTGTGCCAAAGCACCTTTCATCATTTCAGGATGTTAGTTGTACACCAACTCAACAATGCAAACTTTAGGTATGAGGCTGCACTATGTGAAAACTCCTGCTTTATGTTTAGGAGAAATGAATAGAGCACTTTTGTATGGTACTGTGGCAGAGGTAGAAAAAGTTTGTGATGATGTGCAGTTTCGTTTCTTTGGAAAATGAAGAGTTGCTAAGAAGACGAGTTGTAGAACAAGACACAGATATTACAGTTGATAGGTTTGAAGAAGAGATTACAAAATTTAACACAGTGCGGTCTAAAAAAACAAGAGTATGTTTGTATATGTTGTCGACACACTCACTAGAAGATTTAAACACAGACTGTTGACTTGTGTTTAAAAAGTGAAAAAGTAAATAATGATAACTGGCAAAAGTTAGCTGTTTATTTATTTGTAGAGGAACGCTTTGACTTGTCCATACGGCTGGCTATATGTAAGTAGTGGTACAATAAATTAGAATATAATAAAACGAACAACACATCGATATTAGATACCCATTTAGGAAGATAATAAAATGCCTGCTAATGTAGAAAAGCTACGAAGGGCCCAAAAAAAAAATCAACATTTATGATTCTTTGCAGCACTGCGAAGGGCTCTAATGGACTTCTCTACTGCACTACAACTTCACAATCCATGCAATATGATGGCATCTGGGAAAACTTTGGAGCCAAATCTTGAAGTGGAGATTAGACCTCTGAAGCGACTTTCTACCCCAGTGTTGTTGCAGATGCTATTGAAGTTGAGGGTCCTTCAGTCTTGCATTGCCTTCTTGCTGCTTTTAGACGATTGCCATAGTATATTTTTACATGGTAAAGCATGGACGTAGTCCTGCAAGAATATTTTTTATTTGTACCCAATGACAATGTCTTGTGACATATTGTGCATTGCGCAATTTCAGCTGTAAAACTGTGTAAACCAACTAAATGTATTTGTTTGGTAGTTCTGTTCTATTCGTGAGTTCTGATGTTGAAAGTTATTTTTTGAAACTGTTGTTTTTTACAAATCTGTTGGTAAAATAAAGTTAAACCATTATGTTACTAAACAGCTAGACTCAAACTTTCTGTAAAATATGTCTATATATCTGTTTTACGGTTTGCCATTTGTATTCGTGACAAGTGACATCCTTGCGACATTCCGGTTTTGCTGTGAAGAAGGAAAATGCATTGTTGATGTAGTTATTTCGACAAATGAATACAAAGGGGAAAGTTGAATTAGTATCTTACTAAATAGCTACACTGAAACTTTATGTAACATATGTCTATATATGTATTTCAAACTTTGTCAAAAACACCCTGTATTCGCAGTGTGTCCTTGGCAATTGCACTCATAGAATCACACAAGTACTACCTATGCAATCCTACAATCACCCAGCCACGACTCATGTACCTACGTAATTACCCAGACATTACACACTTACTTACAGACCCATATAGCTGCTCACACATCCAGGCACCGACCTGTACAGCCACTCACACAGCTACTCTCAAAGTTTACAGTTAGGAAATAAAATTAAAAAATACATTTGAAATTCACTGAAAAAACCAAAGGTAACAATTACATTATAATTAAGAAATAGCATTTGAAAAATGTTAGAAATTCAGTGAAAAAAACAAATGTTACAGAGATGTTATAGTTAGGCTCAAGTTTCACTCGTACAAAACCAGAGAACTTCAGCAGTCATAGTTAGCTGAGCGAACTATAACTCGCGCCCCCGCAATGCACTGCTTCTGACCTCACATATTACATCACTAATGACATGGTCAGTGACATCACTCATGACATCACAGATGACATCTCAAATGAAATCACTGGTGACATCATCCAGTAGAATCATCCATAGAAAGAGACTTGCTGACCCTGCTCCTTGTGAGAACAGTCTATGCCGATCAGCCATGCGAGGCTTCTCCGAAAGAGAGCACAAGCAACCCTAACCCAGACCGGTTTTGGCCTTATTAGGACTCATCAGGTCAGTGAGGTTTAACCAGGATTCAGAGGCACAGCAAGCAAGGGACCTGCGTTTGGGCATATCCTTACATCAAACACACAACTGTGATAGGAAGAAGGTTTGCAAATAGTCTAAAACAATGGCAATTGCTCAGGCCAGCATTCCAACCAATTGTTTTTTTGCCCACTGTGCTACTATAGACAGAGGAGAATCTCACGCAAATCAGTACTGACCCTGCTCCTCATGGGAACAGTCTATACCAAACTGCCAGGAGGGGCCCTTCCGGTGGGGAACACTGCAGTGCTTAATTTGAGCTGGTGGTTTCTGCACCAGCACTTAATTGTCAACACCGGCACATGGTGAAGCTGCTTCTCTAAATCACAGATGAATACAACAACAGTTGTTTATTAATTCAATATATATTAAAAATGACAAACCTGCCGCTAAAGCCATTCCTATAGCTTTGGGAGCCTGGAAAAGTGTGAATTGTCACACTTGTAGGGTGTGATGTTTAATAATTTTGTTGGTTCTTTCATTGAAGGTGCTGGCAGTGGCCTTCTGTCCAGTACCCTGGCACATATTTGTTCTTTTACAAATTAAGCACTGCTGTTGGGGTACCACCTCCAATTCCCCGATTAACGGGCTGCCCCTGGACACAAACTGTCAAAACTGCTTGTCTCAAATACACCCAATTTAACGCTGAGCGCAGGACGTGCCTTAACTCCTAGAGGATTGAGCAACTTGTATGAAACTGTTTCCTCAGCGTGACCCAGGTGCTCCAGTGCAGTTGCCCAGAGGGCTACCAGTTTGGGGGCGTCTTTTGCACAAAAGCAAAAAACTAAATTCCTAGATTAAGCATTAACTTTAGTGAAAAGAGCGGCAGCAACGTCTTCGAAGTCCTCTTCGCCTCTTATGAAGCATAAATGGAAGCCGTGGTAGTCAGCCCTGCCAGGGGTTATGTTAACGCATTGTAGTGCCAGTGTCCACATCACTGCACTAGAATGTGTTAGTCACACATTACTAGCTCAGAGCAATGCAGGAAGCTCTATGGTCGTATGAGACCAAATCAGCCAGCACGCTCGCTGTGCACTGCTGCCTCAGGCAAGAACACGCTGCCTGGCCCTGGGCGGGGAGAGGCGGGACCCGTTGCTAACGGTGATGGCCTGGGCCCGGCCATCTTACACATTGTTACTTGGTAACATTAAGTAAACCTCTTCCAACAAACAAATTAAACTGCTCTGGGCAAGGTGGATCTAGGGTGTCTCCAGTCATATTGAACGTAAACAGGCTCTGGAACAGTCACTGTGTGAGATAATTGTCTTTTCAATACATTGCTATTAGATCATGTCACTACTTAAGGCCTGATTTAGATTTCGGTGGAAGGGTTACTCCGTCACAGCTCCCGTCCGCTGAAATATAAATCCCATAGGATATTATGAGATTTATATTTCGGGCTATCCATCACTGTTGTGACGCAGTAACTCGTCCACCGAAATCTAAATCAAGCCCTAAGTTTGCCAAGTGGCTTTTGGTATAGAAAGACATTTCCTTTTCGCTTGTAGTCTGGATAGAGACCAAGATGACCGCAGTACGGGGTGAGTTTCCTTTTGCATACCTGGAATCAAAGGTCCACGTTCTGCTGTGTTTTTCTTTATTCACCTGTGCTTCACCATTTGCTTTGAAGTGGTGCATGAACCAATCTACCAGTACCACCCCTGTATATATTGTGCAAATCCTTTCTGTGGTGAAGAAAGAAAGTGGAAGAGTGATGATGAAGGGAGAAGAAAGGCAGCTCAAAGGACAGGCCCGGAAGTATAGCGGGACGGAAAGAAATGCAGATAGGGAAAGGAGGGCGAGGAAGGAGGAGAGAGAAAAACGACCAACAGAGAGAAGGGGAAGTTAGTAAGTAGGAAAGTGCATACAATGGGGAAAGGAAAGGTGAAAAGAGAATGTAGGGGAGAGAAGAAATGGGAAGGAGGCAGGCGAGTGGAGTTTAAGAAAGGCAGTAAAGGGAAGGGAAAGGAAAAAGGAAAGAAAGGAAAAGGAAGGAAAAGGAAAAAGGAAAGGAAATTAAAAATGACAGCAAGAAAGGAGAGTGCAGAGAGAAGCAACAGAAGGGAACAGAGGTGAGAGAACAGGAGGAGGGAAAGCAGTCAGTGAAGGTGATACCTAGACCGACAGCAATGCAAACACATGATGCTGTAGGCAAATGGGTCTCATTGAACTCTGAATGTCATGTTTATCTTAGGTGCCTGCTTTATGATTTTATTTCTGCCAAGTGGCAGGAGCTATTTTAAGTATGCAAGGGTGCAGCTCGCCATCGCTAGCGGTGGCATTTGTCTCTGTTATTGCACTTTGTAAGACAGCTCCTTTACTCATTACAGAGATGTAAATGCTTTGTTCTTCTTTCAATAAAGTGTCATTCACGGTGCCACACATAAGGCATTGACATGTCACACATATGAGCGATGAAAATATCAAACATAAGCATGTAAAAAACGTGGCAGCTATGGGTAATGAAATGGGCGAAATCTGAGTGCATGCCAGAATACAGCCAAAGGCGTCTATATGGCACCTCTTGCTCATGTCATAAGATCCCACGAAATCAACACTGACTCCTATGCAGACGACACTCGGCTCACCCTCTCCCTCACAGACAGCAACCACACAGCCAGGACCAACTTCACCACCTGCATGTCAAACAAAGCAAACTGGATTAAACAGAACTGCCTAAAACTCAACACTGATAAAACAGAAGTCCTGATCTTCGGGAACAAGACCTCTCCATGGCAATCCTCCTGGTGGCCAACCGACCTGGGACCCACGTCCACCCCCACTGACCACGCAAAAAACCTTGGCATCATCATGGATAACAGACTCACAGTGGTCAAACAGCTAAATGGTATCACCACAACCTGTTTTTTCATCCTACGTATGCTCCGTAAGATATTCAAATGGATACCTAAGGACACTAGATGCACGGGACCCAGGCCCTCATCACCAGCAAACTAGACTATGCCAACAAACTCTACACTGGCATTACCAATCAACTCATACAAACACTCCGGATCACCCAGAACGCTGCCTGACTCCTCCTCGGCATCCCCTGCATCGCACACATCACGCCTGACCTCAGAGAGCTACCCTGGCTACCCATTCTGAAGCGCTGCCAATTCAAACTGCTCCTTCATGCATACAAAGCCTTCCACAATGCTGGACCGGCCTACCCCAACCACCGCCTCAACTTCCACCAACCCACCAGGCAACTACTCTCAGCCACACACTACCACGCACAGATACTCCGCATCCGCAGAAGCAAATCAGGAGGACGGTCTTTCTCCTACATCGCCGCCAAATCCTGTAACGACCTTCCACATCACATCAGGACCTCCCTAGGCCTACTCGAGTTCTGCAAGAAACAAAAGACCTGGCTGTTCAACTAGGAGCCATATCGGCCTACTCATCCACTCCAGCGCCTGGATACCCCTCAGGGGATAAGTGCACTTTACAAATCCACCTAACATAACATTGCAGGTAGCAATCCTGAGGATTGTGTAAACGTCCTGGGACGAGGTGCTGATGTCTTTTAAAGCAGAATGTAAGGAAGGAGGGGGAGGTTCTCCACAACACAACCCAGGGATATACATGGCGTGTGTCGGAGATAACTGCAGAAAGGAGGGATGAGAAGGGTCAGTCATCAGATAATAATGAAGTCGGATTGAACCCCACTATCACCCCCAACTACGCCGCCCTAAGGGTACAACCCCCATAAGTAGTATGTAGACGCACTTCTATAGATATAGAATATTAATACATGGTGTTCTGCAATCCCTGTACAAATCCACGTCTCTAATGTCTTTATAATCGGCGACTAGTGATGACCTCAGTCACTGATTATAAAGAAAAGACGTCAGAAGTAATAAGATATTGCTTTCAAGTTCTGATGTCACAATGCCTGCATTTAGAACCAGAAGCCAGGTGAAAGGTAAGTCGGGGCACAGAGTAGCTGCTTAATGCAACCAAAATGAAATGTTACTTTTCTTTCTACTGCTCTATTTTTGTGGTTTACAGTGACTAGCAGAAAGAACATGATTATTTTTTATCATTCATTAGATAATTATAGAACAGTTAGACTCTTTCTGCATGTTTCTGGGCCTAGAGCCAGGTTACCCGCATAGGTGAAAGCATGCTGTACAAATACACATAACACAACATAACATACCATGACTCCAGATGACATAAATCGATTCGGTTGGGGAGCAAGGATATCGCCCAGGTTATAATAAAGTCACCATTGTAATTCACTAGAGCACATTTTGTACCAGGGAAGGGGCCTAATCGTCTGCAGAGGAAACAGAGGACTTTCTCATTGGCTAGCACTTTTAAACCATTGGTAAGAGTGGTGTAAAGCCACTCACAGCCACATGACCTATAAAAGCCCCAACCACCTTTCCAGCCAGTCTCTGCTTTAAATGGTTTGAAATCCAAAAAACATCAGTACACACAGAATCAACCTGAAAAGACACAAACCAGAATTTGAGGATATTTGTCCCTCCAGCACACCAAACACAAAATGTCTAGCAGTCAGCAAGAAATCTGTCAGCTGCATCCCAGGGCTTCAATGGAGGGAGGAAAGTGGGGTTCACATGGAACAGGCCCTCGTAGGAAGACCCTTCCGCTCCGCCGGTGCAGCAGTCGTCACCGTTCAGCTCGCCGCACATCTCACCTTCCCGCCATCACTCATCTCAGACTTTGCCCTGCAAGTCATATCATCGTAACCCGGGGCAGCGCCACCTATGCTGTACAATCAAAGCAGGCTATCATTAAGATAGATATATAGGGAGGCTCAGGCATGTTATCTCATGATAGATTGATGTCCACAGGACATGGTTATTGCATGATTCGTTTTTTAAGTCTGGGGTTAGCCAAGAATCTTTCATTTTACTAAAATTATTAGATGTGGCGTTCGCCAAGACCTTTTGATTTTTCTAAAATTATATATATATATTATACTAATTAGTAGGGGCTTTCAGCTATATCTCTTCATCCATTGGTCTGTTGTTGTGTCATTCCGATTTTTCTTCCGCCCCTCACAGCATAGAGCATGGAGCAATGGGTTGATCAACGTCAGCTATAAGCTGACTTCACTGCGAGTAACAGCATTCTGTCCATAAAAATTTAAAGTGGGTGAACCTTAGGTTTAAACACGCGAAGACTACTCCGTCTCCGCTGTGAAACCCATCCAGCGGGCCAGTGGAGTAAGGGCTGTCGCAGGCAGACATCTAATTCAGCTCACCTAATTTATATGTGTGTAACTAGAGGTCAGTTTTCAGTGCCCGTCACTGCCTGGTGGCAAGGGGCAGTGAAAACTGTTGGAGCTTTTTCTTTTTTATTTAAACAAAAAATCCTGCTTTGGGATTTTCTTTTGATAATAAAATTAACAATAGTTGGTGCAGGACTCCCGCACCAAACTGCATTGACATGTACCGCAGTGATCATGGTGGTACCTGGCAATGCTTTAGAAATGGCCGTCAGCTCGGCAATCATTTCTAAATTTGGCGGGCAGAGTAGTTTCAGCCCGGCAAGGCCAATGGAAGTTCCGCAATCCGCCAAAGTATCAATCATATGTCTCCAGTCCTGAACTTTTCACCTACAAATCATGGTTTTCAGGTGTGTTAGTCCAATGAGTTCAATGGAAGCAAAACAAGGCTACGAAACCCAGAGTGCATGATGCTGGACGCTTTTACACAAACCACACTTAAAGCCTTTTATTTTTATATGTTGACTTCTTATTATATTTTGTCACGGCGTTATAATCCAGGTCTAAGCAAAGGCCATTACCCTGGACCATAGGCCTATGGAGCACACCGAAATGAGGACAAAAACATTTATTGATGAGACCTTAAAGAACTCCCAATATGGACAGCTAGTGGTGGAACGGGGGGGGGGGATTACCTATGACAGGGGTGGGGCATAAATACCTACTCCAAGTTCCATTGAGCTAACCGAACCCGGTTACTCAAGGCACTTAGCATAGAATGTTTAAAACAATGGAGTCAAACACAGCATTTTAAAGAACAATTTTCACACAAATTTGCTAAAACGTAGTAGAATGTGAAAGGGCACTAGTAATATATTCCAGTATTTACATGGGGTGCCAAGCAAGCCTGCCCTTTCTGTGCAGTGTTGAAGGTTGGCTCACCCAAGAGATTTTTGAGAAAATTGCATCAAAATGGCGCACTTTTCAGTGCAGCTCACCTAAAAGTATGCACAAACCCAGATGATACCATTTGGTACATGCAATTCAACATGGCCTACCTTTGTTCATGGAGCAGCTCTACAGTTTTTACATTTTGCACAGTTTCGTTTTTCCATCCTGTCCTTTCCAAGACCCAGATTTCGAATTAGGTTAAATTCCATTTGGAGATTCCCAGAAGCTGGAATTATTGCTACCAGCCAGTATCTCTGCATGGAATTCCACCTAGTATGAGTCAAACCCCTTCAAAACATGGAATAACTGTTTGAATATAGAATTACGGTGCAGTATTCTGCACACTTTTCACTATTCCACGGAATTTAATGCGCCCATTTACCACCTGCTCTGAGCACGTACCGAGGCTTTTGTGCTGGGCGGGTGGAAGTAGAAGGTATGGAAAGTAAGGGGGAGGTTCATTCTCTCTGGGGGTCTACCAAACACTTGCACCCAGGACCGCACTGGGAACCTAAACCGGCCCTGGTAAAGATCTCGGGGGGGGGGGGGGGGTCGGGGTGGGGAGCTGGCAGGGTGCTAGCGGAATGCTTTGTGCCGCTTTTATTGCTGAGGGCCCCCATCCTGGCGGAGGACCGGGGAAACGTCCGGTGCCCGCTACGGCCAGTCCAGCCCTGCTTACACCCCTTGGCAGAAAAAAATGTTGGGGTAGAGAGAGGGACAAAGCTCGGTTGCTATTGCAGCCACATTTTACCATCCGCAATTACTGGCCTGTAAAATCGGGGTCCATTGATCCACACTGAGAAAAACCAGGCACGGGAACACCAGGCTAGTTGTGATCAGGAGAAGAGGAATTCCAAACACAAATTTCGCTCCGCCTGACTCACAAGGCCGTAAGTAGATGTTCAATCCTGTTATGGCTGGGAATCTCCTTGGAAGGCATAGAGTGGAAAAATGAAAATACAGAACTCTTGCAAACTCAGGTAGGGTACAAAAAGGCTAAAAGAAGTCACATACTTCAGAGCGGTCACTCAAATCACTGATCATACTGTACAATCGGACAGCAACAATGATTGTCACTCAAATATCAGCTTTGTGTATATACTCAGTAATGCAATAATCTGTCTCAAAACATCCACTTCTTAGTTGAAAATACACATATCTCGCTATCGATTTGACACTTTTCATAATGGAAAAGTAATCACAATTCCCCAAAATGAAAACACATCATTATCTAAAAACACAAATTTGGTCAAAACATGGTAGCATTTTAATTTTATTAAACACATGATGGGTGCCCAAAAGTCAACGTGCCATTTTCATCAACTGCTCCTATGTACTTCGCCACACATGTCATATATCACTACGCGATTGGAGCGATGAACGCAATAGCTCAAGACTCCCACCATTAAGCTAGAGTAAGTAATTTACATCATCTTTCTGTGGATGCCACAATAAGGTAGGAATTGCCGTCATTATCCTAGGCCCTGTGTTATATAAGACACATCCTGTCATGGATGTCCACTATATGCCAGGAAAAGCCTATATTATTTCAGGGTTAGCATAAAGCAGGGTTTGCCATAGACCCTCACAATATTCTAAGAAATACCACCCATATACAGTGGGTAGTGGGCGCCATCGTGCAGTAGATGCCCACAATGTGTCAAGTATTACCACATTACACAGTACCAAGAGTGGCCCAATCATGCTATAGATGCCCACAATATGTCAAGAATTGCCACTTTTACACCCGGGCCAACAGTATCAAGGTTGGGCACCATATATATATCATGAATGCCAGCAATATGCTAACAACTACTACAATTATGTGAAGAGCCAGCATTTTGCCAAAGCTGGGCAGTGTGTACTAGCGCAGAATAGATGCCTGCAATAGGTCAATAATTCACTTTTAATCTTGACTATGAGCCATAGTGCCAATGAACCTATGTGAATGTTGGTCTATGAGCGCCTCTCTCCTGTTATCTTACAAAAAAAAAACATATTTAAAAATGGAATGCACCAAAATACTCATGTCCAGAAATCCACCAAAGGTGTGAAGGGGGATCCAGAAGAAACAACACTTGTCTCACCTGTGCGAGGCCATCTTTCCAAGATGCCACCATTTGATTTTATACAACATTAGGCAGCAAGAAGCCTCAAGGGGACATCTAACCTTCAAGAGACCTGATGGGCAAGTGTGGTACATTTAAAACAGTGACCTTTGCTTGTTCTTTAAAAGTAAAGCAACAGCTGTGGAATGCTTCACAGAAGAGTGTAAAGAAACTGTCAACTAACATGAAAAACTGGAATTTAGTTTCTACCAGATGCTTATCCAAGAGCAGTGAGTGACAGGCAGAAAAGCCTATTATCCTTCCAACTCAGCTGCATTACTGAGACATGTGCAATGGGCATGAGGCCAGCATTACTGTATGGATGTCACTCAATGGGGATGCATCCCTATACTGATACAATTGTGTGTACATCAGGGGAAAATGGCTTTATTGGACCCAAAAGAAGCAGATATACTGTCCTCACGCACAATCTTCCAAGCCCTCGGCTGCTTCCTCGTCATACTTTCACAGTGTTGGGTCGGTGATGAAGCAGTAATATTTTACTTTGATGCCAAGATTCCTTGTAATTGTATGTCCAAATACTTGCACCCCAACTCTGGAAATGTACAAAATGCAAGACTTCGAAGTCATACAAAAAAAGGTGGCGGAGAAACATCTGTGTAGAAACTGGTCTATGAAATGAGGGGGACCAGAAAGTGCGCCACAGTCCCTTATTGAGCACACTTGCATGCTTGCATACCTAGAGTGTAGGGATTTTCTAGTCTTTATGCCTCATGAGAACTGAAATGGTAAACTGGCTTAATTTTTAGTGTTTCACTTTTAAGCCAATGTGAAATTTGCCTGATTGGCGCCTTCATTAGTGTCTGTTTGATTGTTAAATGTTAAAACCCCTGGAGGCTCTGTTAGCTACCGAGGACAAGAAGACCCTCCATAATCCAGGCGACAATCAACTCTACTGAATCCATCACCGTTCTTTGGTAGGGTATGCTCAGACGTGAGTCCCTTGCTCACTTTGCCACTGGATTCAAGCAAGCCTGGCTGAAGACGGCTGAAATGCCAGAAACCGGTCCTAGGAAGCTTGTTTACGGTCCAGAGAGGAGCTGGCTTGGCAGTTCGGGCTGGACTGTTCCCATGAGGCACAGGGTCAGACTGATTTGCATATGGCCATGTCTGAACTGGGATGGCAGAGTGGGCTAAAGAACGGTGATGGATCAAACCCAGATCTGTTGACTGGGTGTGAGTGTTTGATTGGTTCTGATGCTCCGTCCATCACCACCCCCTTTTGTACTGCTTTGTTCGCCATAACTTGGCAGGGTATGCTCAGACGTGAGTCCCTTGCTCACTTTGCCACTGGATTCAAGCAAGCCTGGCTGAAGACGGCTGAAATGCCAGAAACCGGTCCTAGGAAGCTTGTTTCCGGTCCAGGGAAGGCATGGCTTGGCAGTTCGGGCTGGACTGTGCCCATGAGGCACAGGGTCAGACTGATTTGCATATGGCCATGTCTGAACTGGGGTGGCAGAGTGGGCTAAAGAACGGTGATGGAGCAAACCCAGATCTGTTGACTGGGTGTGAGTGTTTGATTGGTTCTGATGCTCCGTCCATCACCACCCCCTTTTGTACTGATCTTTTTATGTCAAGCATACCAAATATATCTTCCAGAGGCAAACTGCAAGTAATTCATGCTATCCTTATAAATTGAAATTCCATCTAGATTATTAGCATCTACCATCTGAAGGTGATGGCACAAAATATTAAGTTGTAAATATTATTATACCTGAATATCGTGTCAAAAATACTGTTAAAACAAAAATATGTCAAAAAATATCGTTGAGAAGGATATCTTTTTTTGGCAGGTAATAGAGTTTTAAGTAATATTGTTTTATTTAATATGGTTTACTTAAATATGGTTGCCAAAAATATCGTTGTTAGATTAATTTAATATATGTTTGCTAAAATCTTAATTTTAAATCGTTAGTACAGCTATAATTTTTTTAAGTAAAGTTTGAAATTTAAAAAAGTTTCCTTTAAAGAAAATGTAAATTAGTAATTTATAATGCAGCTGCTGGATGTTGGATTTGTAGGCGAATAGGTTGGAAGTAAATTAAATTGCAGTTCTACCTCTATAGTACTTCACTGCTACCTAGGACATACCGCTGCAGCCAACATTTACGCAGTTCCTATTCCGGGTCTGAACATTCCAACCCTCTACCGGGTAGATGCCCCCGACCCGAGCCTAATGCTGCCTCTAACGTCCGCTATCCCTACACCCTGCTCCAGTGCTATACCCGCAGACTCTGCTCCCTATGAACCTGCGCGCAACAGTCTCATATCGCTGCCAACCACACCTGCGCCAGCCCTTCACTACTGTCTCACACTCTAGTGTCCTTCCTCATGCACGCTTGCGACACGAGAATCCCTCCTGCGAGCCCGGCTGCTCCCACACCAGCCCACCTAGAGATCCAGCCCTACCGCTACCCCACTAGTCTCCTCCCTCCTCAGGGCCCCTTCTCAGCCAACATGTCCCGCCCGGCCATTGCAAAGGCGGGTGACAATGCCTTCACTCTGGTCTACCCCCCCAACCTTTCCAAAACCGCTGCTAAATCTTTCAAACACACCACCCTAAAAAACCACCCCGAGACATTGATATCAGACCTCCGCGTCAACTCGGGCAGTGGCACCTGCATAAATGACCTTATCTTCTATTCGAAAAAAACCGCCGCCTGGCGAAAAACCCTAACACACCTTCTGAATGTTCACTCATCTAAAAACATTCCCTATGGCACCAAACTTACTATTATTCCCTCTCCTACCCTCAGAGCAGACCTCACTATCACCCTCTACAAAAGCGGCATAGTCCTGGTCCAAGCCACAACTAATAACCTTAACAAATTCGCTGACCGGTTCACCCTCCTCAGAAACCACGTTCACGATACGGACAGGAGAACTGACTCCATCACCAGCAGCCCTCCGTCCTACCCGCCCACTATGCCTAGCAACCTGCATACCCCCACTACAGCCCCCACCATAGTTCCTCCTTCCCCTCCCAGCATACTCTGTGATCCTTACCATGGACCCCCCCCTACCCTAACATCGGCTCCTGAACCCTCGCCCCCCTCCCTGCCAACACCCCCAGCCCTCATCGACCTAGAAGCTTTGCACTCTAGAGCATCCACCCTAACTCAGAGCATCCACTGCTCCATTCTGGACCTTATGAACCTCTTGCACCTCGCTGAACTCGCCCTCGCGAACCTAAAACCTCATCCACCCCCCCCCCCCACAGTCAAATGCGCCCCCCATGCTCCCTCTCCCGCTTCCCTTAAGACACCTTCGCCCGCGCAAGCACCCCTGCCGCTTCTCTGAAGCGGAATCCCGAGCTCTGGCACTCTCCTACAATTCCCCACCCACCTCCCTTACCCCAGCTGACCTCACTGAAGACGAAATCCTTGCTATCCTCCAAGATTACAATACTGCCCTTGCCAACCCTTGCCCTCCTGTCACAGGTCATGCACACCCCATCAGCACGGTCACCATCAACCCCAACAGGCCAACCACACGACGTAACAGAAATGTGGTTAAAAGCAATCTTGCGCCAATTCTTCCATCCTCCCAGACACTTGACACTTCCCCAGACCCCCCACTATCAGGTCTCCTAATCAACTGTCGTTCAGCAGTTAAACATGCAGCCGATATCGCTGACCTCATCCTGCACAAAAACCTGGACTTAGCTATTCTTACTGAAACCTGGCTAAATGAATACTCCTCCCCTTGTCTGGACTTATTAGTCCCTCCTAATTACAACATTGCTAGGCTAGACAGGCAGTCGAACAGAAAGGGCGGAGGCCTCGTCTGCATCTACAGATCCTCCCTCCTGGTCAAGGAACTCGGAACGCTCACTACCGACTCCTGCGAGTATCTCTCACTCTCCCTCACCAACAACGCCCTTCACCTTTGTAACTTGCACATTTTTTACCACCCCCCTGGCTCTAATGACTCTTTCACCGATCACCTACTGGAAGTCATCACCTCAAAAATGTCCTCTAATTCCAAAGAGATCTTCCTTGGTGATTTCAATCTCCACTGGAATGACCCCAATGACCCTCACGTCAATACCATCAAAGACCTCCTAAATGACCAAGCCCTGATTCAATCCTGCTCCCTACCAACTCACTCAAAAGGAGCCACCCTGGACTGGATCATATCCAAGGACTCCGTAGTCAAACTCATCTCTATCGACCCTTGTGACTGGTCCGACCACCACACCATCTCCTTCATCCTACCCGGATCAATCAAGACTAAGCCCCCACAACCGATGATTCCCAAACGCTGGATCAGGGACACCAAAAATCTGGACCTTACGAAGCTGGAGGCTCGCTGCAAACTTGAGCTCTACCCGACCTCGAACACTACCTCAATCAATGACATCTATGACCATTATTCGGCTTCTATGTCGAACATTCTAGACGACCTTGCCCCCCTGAAACTAAAGAGAACACAAATCAAAGACAGAAACCCCTGGTTCTCCGCCTCCCTCAACTCAGAGAGGAGATCCCTACGTCAAGCCGAAAGAACATGGAGGCAGTACCCATCTACCGAGCACCTCAAACTTCTCCGGCAGGCAAGAAACTCCTACAACAGACACATCCTCAACTCAAAAAAAGATTACTTCAGATCCGAACTGGGGAATGCCACGAATAGGCCCCGCAAGCTTTTTGAACTGGTTAAACTTCAATCAAACAAGCTGGCCAAAACCCCTAAAGAATCCCCGAAATCTCTTATATCTTCGGATGAATTCTCCTCCTTCTTCGCCGAAAAAACTGCCTCCCTAGGAATCGAACTTAGTACCGCCTCTTGCGCTCAACCCCCTCATGACCAACTGCCTCCCCATGCACCCTCATCTTCGACCTTACCCAAAAACGAAGCTTGCTGGACTGACTTCAAAATCTACGACGAAGACTCCATTGCTAAAATCCTCTCTACATTAAAACCAAACAACCACTTCAATGACCCGCTACCATCCAACTGCCTCGCTGCGGCCTCCCGTGCCATTGTTCCTTGCTGGACCGCGATGATCAACGCCTCTCTCCAGCAGGGATCGATTCCGGACCCCCTGAAAACCGGCCAAGTCCTTCCTATTCTAAAAAAACCAACGCTTGATCCCGCCGCACCAGACAATTTCAGACCCATCTCTAATATACCCCTACTAGCCAAAGTGTTAGAGAAATGCGTTCAATACCAGCTTAGTCAACACATCGACAACTTCCACCTGCTGGACGACTTCCAATCGGGATTCAGACCAGGGCACAGCACTGAAACAACCATGCTCTACATTGTGGACGACGCCCTCCAAGCCCTGGACCAAGGCAAAACATGCCTCCTAATCCTTTTAGATCTATCTTCCGCCTTCGACACGGTCAATCATGATAAACTACTTGAACGCCTTAAACATAGGATGGGTCTGGATGGCGCTGTCCTTGAATGGTTCAGGTCCTTCCTCCATAACCGATCTCAAAGATTCCTCATTGACGGCAAACTATCCGCTCCCACCCCGGTCACGGTTGGAGTCCCTCAAGGCTCAACCCTGTCTCCTACCCTCTTTAATCTTTACTTGGAGCCTCTCACTGAAATTCTACGCTCCGCCAATATCTCCTACCACATGTACGCGGATGACACCCAAATCTACATCAATATCTCCTCACTCAAGGAGGTCCTCGCCCTGAACGAAACCCTGAAACTAACCGTTCAGTGGCTTGCCACTAACCAACTAAAACTCAACGCCAAGAAAACTGAATTTCTCCTGATCTCCCCATCCAAAGCCAACCCGGAGCTACAGGTGTGGTTCAAGGCCATCACAGCCCTAAATTGTCCCCCGACCATCGTGGACTCCGCCAAATCACTGGGCATATTTCTTGACTGCAACCTGAACATGCGTGACCACATTAATTCAATGGCCAAGGCAGCCAGATTCCACCTGAGCTACCTCTGGAAACTAAAACCCTTCATCGATGCTCCTGATTTGAAAATGGCAGTCCAAGCTCTAGTCATATCCAGACTGGAATTTGGATGCTCCACCCTCACAGGCCTACCCAAGCGCTCCTTGGCACCGCTAAAAGCCTGTCTCAACGCGGCTGCCAGACTACTCACCGGCACCAGGAAATTCGACCACATCTCTCCACATCTGAAAGCCCTAAACTGGCTCCCTCTAGAGGCCAGAATACAGTTGAAACTGGCGTGCATTACACACAAGGCCTTATACGCAAACTCCCCGGCATACCTCTCACAGAAGCTTGTGCTATCGGGAGGAAACAGGAAATCTCGCTCCACTAACAGTCTCCTGCTCCGACCCGCCCACTTTCGTAAAAAAAGAACCTACAATAGGGCATTCACCGGGGCAGCACCAAGAATTTGGAACTCCTTCCCGCCCGTTATCAGAAGAATCCCCACTCTTGCTCGCTTCAAGAAGGAAGCCAAAACCTTCCTCATGGGTAAATTCCTGTACTAAGTCCTCCTCTCAGCAGATATGACTTGCTGCTTGATTCCATGACTATTGCGTCTTCCGCAACCCTATAACCGGACTCCATCGAGACCCAAGGGGGCCACGGTCTCTGCCAACCCTAGCTTGAATTTTAGCTCTCATGTGTGCTCCCTTTGCCCCCATGCTCCCTCATCCCCCCCCACCTATATGTTATATTTCTTTGCTTTTGATACTTTACTGTTTGCACTGTTTCTCTATGATGTTTTTTCCCGTTAACCATGTAAAGCGCTCTGATACCCTCATGGGTCATGTTCGCGCTCTATAAAACACTAAAATAAAATAAAATAAAATAAATAAATGTAAATTAATTTTGTACTATAAAATAATTATTTTATTAATTAATTATGTAAATTGTTTTATTGACCAATAACTATTTTTTGTATTGAAATTTGATTTTGAACACAAATATTTAATTTTCATAATTTTTGAAAATTCTTTTATTAGTAGCAGGTTATTGAGTTTGGAGGGGAATATGGTGGAAAGTTCATTAAAATGGAAAACGTTTTATAGTAATGTTTTAATTTTAATTGGCAGTGAAGTATGTAATTACTTAATTATGTATTTTTTTTATTGTTGGTTGTACTTAAAGTTTTTTATTTTAAAAGTTATGGTATATTTGCATGTTGGCATTTTTGTTAATGATTGATATTTTAGTAGTGGCTTGTTTGTTTTTATAAGGGAATAGGGTATTAAAACATTTATTGGATATCATTTAATCGATGAATTGATCATTACTTATGTATTTTCTATAATGTCGGACATATGTACATTAATTTGTTTTAAATGTATTAATTAAGTCTTAAATGGTTTTAATAATTTACTTTAAAAGTATATTTTATTTACTGTATTCAATAGTTAGTATTGTGTTATTTATTTATTTTTTAAATAATTGTCTTCTTTAATATGTAAATTCATATATTTAGGTGCTTACTGTTCTTTTAGGCAGAAAAGTAAGTTATATTTTAGTTGTTTTATTTTAATAAAGTTTTAATTTTATTATTTGGATCTCACTTTTTTTTACAAATAGACATATATGAAGTAATTTTTATAGATATTTGGAAATTACATACTTAGTGGAAAATTATTAGGATGAAGAATGTTATCTGTAGTTCCTTCAAAGGTCTTCACTTTCCCTGTTGCTCTTGTTTGGACTGGAGTGGGAATACTTAATCTAACCTGTACACAGTCCAACACTTTCCCTACTATTGCTTAGACTAGAGTGAAAACAGTAAATGTAACCCCTCTGGAGTCCTACACTTTCCCTTCTTTTGTGTAGATTAGAGTGGAAATAGTACATGTATCCTCTTCGGAGTCCAACCCTTTCCCTTTTCGATATTTGTGTATTTCAATACATGTGTGTTCGATATTTTGCCATATAATCCCATCTGAACATATAATGGTCTCTTTCATATGCACAATGCCCTATTTGTAAACAAAAGCATTCAACTGCAAAGTCCCTAAGCAGAACTTAATGTAAAATGTGGGTTAGTTCTGTCCAAATACTTCTCCGTCTCTGGGCACTTCTTATGTGTTAAATACCCTAACCCTAAGATTAGCTGACAGAGCAAACCGAGCGCCTTCACTTCCTCTTGCTAGAGAAAAGCTACTTGAAGGAATTCTTATCTTGCCTAACCTATCCTCTCCGGATCTGTCCGCAGACCAGGCTGTCCATAATCACTATTAAAACATTGGAACGTTGGGAGCTCCTTTGAAGATAATGGAGTGCTCCCTGTTTCTACGGGCCGGTAAAGGCCCGCGGAGCAACATTCCAATGTTTTACAAAGGCCTCTCAGAGCTCGAGGGAATTTAAATCCCCTTGAGCTTCGAGAGGCTTTTGTTTTATTTGTTAGAACATTCTGCCCTCTAGTGCCAGAATGTTCTAATAGCCTTATAGCCCTTCGTAGCAGGGCTATACCGGCTATTAAAGTCCCGCTCCCTTGTTAAAGGCCCCCGCCTTTGGCTCGGGCCTTTAACGCTGGAGCGGGCCTTTAATAGCCGGTATAGCCCGCTACGGCGGGCTATAAGGCTATAATAAACCTAACCCAGGGTGCCTAAAAGGTAGACCCAGTCAAGTTTGCAATGACTTTGCTTTTAAGGGAGAAAAGCACTTAGGCCACTGCAGAAACAGGGGACCTCACTAGACAACAGCACTCAAGTCTTGCAAGCCATGTCTTCTGCACCTAAGGCCAGCTGCGCTGGTTGACCACGAGGTCACTTTGACACTGCGCCTGACAGTATAGAATTGCAGCACACATCATGTTTATTACTGTAACACTTATCAAGTCTTACAATAATTTGTATGGAAATTGGCCATAGGATGTGCCCTGCACTGTCAGTCACGCTATATCTGTAAGCGCAGGGTTGTGATTTCAGTGTAGAGCGAGACCTGAAGTCCCATTAAGCAATCCCTATCCCCTGAACCACCGACCAGCAGGACCGGGCCCACAACCCAACAGTGGAGGATGAGCAGGGACCATCAGTCCATGAACGACCACCGAGGTAAATAAATAAAACTGGAATTAAGATAAAAGCACTATGAGGCCACTCTTAACAAGGGCTTATGTCTTTCAAAGCACTCTTGGTTCCCACTGATTTTTCGAAGGTGTTTCACACCCTTCGACAGCGGCTGGGGGGGTTGGGGCTGGTGGGGGTGTGAAATGTAGGCATGAGTTCTTTTTAGCCCAGGGGGCTGAAACATATCACTCTCAAGAGAAAAGTCCAGTATAGTTGAGAAATTCCATACAATCAGACCCTACTGGCACTTTTATAGCAATTTATGTATTCATAGTGAAATGCGTAACAAATGCAAAATCTATACTACTGATATGAATAATATATTACGTTGTGTTATCAGACATTTCTTCCACATGGAAGCAGTATTTATGAAATTAACTTTATTCATGCTCTACGGCGTCACCATTAGAACTAAAGAAAACTCACTTTTATAGCGGTGTGTTATCTTGAAAGTCCCCCAAAAAATCAGGTGACATTTCAAATCCAATTCAAAGGGTTTTAGATAGGGTACTTTCTTGTTCCCTAATCTGAAGTAAAATAAACCGAACCATCCCTTTATATTTTTATATCGCCAAAGCATCAACGAGCATTTCGCAAATATGAAACAAAACTGCAAATTCTATATCAGCATATGTACATTTCTTTTACCTAAATCAGCAATTATTAACTCATCAAAATATGTTCTGAGTTGGAACTTACCTCATTGGTATCCGGGGGGGAAGCGCCACTTTTGGAGGTAAAATAGGCTGGCGGCTGGGTATTGGCGGTCCAGCTGCCGGCTTTTTCTTATCCCCAGAGCGCTTTGCCGGTAAGGGGGGAGCAGCCAACTTGAGCGTCTCCTCAGTGTTGTCATCTCTACCAGAATTACCATTTCTAACCACTGCGGTGGCAGAATTGTTACCCGCGGGGTTAACCAGGGCAGGGGTCCGTGGTTCTATGGGAGGCTGCAATGCAGAAGGTGTAAACTCTGGAGTGGTTAGGGAGATCCCTGAGGAAAATTTCATTGGAGGACGACACCCTGCTCTGGGGGGGATGGGAGGACATTGTTTACTAGGTTCTGAAAGGTTTCCTGATGTCACTGGCAACGGAATATGACCCGCTGTTGCCACACATGGCACATCTGTGACTGCCCCTACAGCTTGACTCCCCAGCAAAGGTTTCCCTGCTGGTTTCCGGGTTCTTGGCTTGGGGACTGGTCTTTGTTCACACTTGGGTAAGTCTTGCCTCCTTGTTATCAAACTGTCTTCAAGGCAGTCACCAGTGAAGCCCTCAGAAAAGTATTTTTCAATCCCAGTTAGGATGCGTTTGCGGTGGCCCGGTAAAAAGACTCCAATCTGTGCCAGACCTTTATCACTGAGAAGCTTGCAATCCGTTAAGAAGTGGTAGTCATTCTGCTCAAATGTATCCTTGTACTGCTCCAAGTGAAGGCTCTGCAGCCAGTCATGGACAGAGACGGATGGCCCTTCCATCATCTTGAAATCTTGAAAGGGACCGCAAAGAGGATAGGGCCGCAAGAGGACAGTGTGCTTCAGTTCATCTCTTTGCCGGGTACTTGCACCTAAAAGGAAGAAAAATACAACAAAGTTGTGAAAGAGGAATATGCACAAGTTGTCTTGTTAAAGATTTGAAATAAGTTACAACTCTTCAGAAAGGTGGATGGTGGATCACCTCTGCAAGATGGGGAAGTGGAATGGAATCTACATGCATGAATACGCCTTCAGCAATCAGAGGTCACAGAATTTGCCAATCACCAATTTAGCTGGTACTTAAATTACATCCTGATAGTGAAAAACACTCATGGTTGAACTGTCACACCCTCACAAGCCTATCCACCTTGTGTAACACTAATGTGAAAGTAGTAATTCATTCTTGCGTCATAGATTCAGGACATATTATTTCTCCAGATGGTGTATAAGGGGGATTTGGAGCAAAAGAACATTCGCTCACCTGACTAGCCGCATGCTGCTTTTAACACTGTGGAACATAACATTCTCTTTGAATGTCTGGCAAACCTGAGTCTGACTTGCCAGACGTTAATCTTGCTTAGATCTTTCCGTTTGGCTGTTAGTAGTCTTTCTACTTCCCCTTTCAATAAAAAGAAACTGTATGACATGGGGTTCCTCAGAATTCGACCCTTCCCCATTCTTTTTAACATATACATTCATGTTCTAGGAGGGTTGGCCAGGAAGTTTGAGTTCCTGGCAATCTCTTACGCAGACAATACCAAACTGTTGTTGAATCTCGAAAGCCTACTAGGCATCAATACCACACTACTCACAGGACCTAGGAGGGAGGCTACAGACCACACCGCTCCTCGCAGTAGGTTGTATGACAGAAGCACACATGGTTAAACCACGCCCGCCTCTACCACGCTGCCCCAACAATGAATGCATCTCAACAAGGCATTCCTTTACCACGCATGCCTTTACCACGCGATTTCAGGGTAAAGGCAGAATTGGTAAAGGGATATGCGTGGTAAAGATCACACCCTAGCCCCCCCTCCACCCGTTCTCCGCCCTGAGCACTAAAGCTGCTCCCAGCCATGAAAATTGTCCCTTCCCCCGCCCCCCTTAGCCCTAAAAACTGACCACAACGTCCTAGAAACTACCTCAGCCCCAGCCCCCCGCCCTTAGCCCTAAAAACTGACACCCCCACCCCTGAAAACTACCCGAACCTCCCTGCCTTGAGCCCTCAAACCTGGCCCATGCCCTATAAACAACCCGACCCACCTGAGCTCTAAAAACTACCCCCTCCACCCCCAAAACCTGGCCCCAGTCCCCCTTACTAGACCACGACCTCTCCTGATCCTTCCTGTTCTTGTGCCCGCCATCCGCTCATCTAGACCGGGCACTGCTTTAACCATGCTTATGTGTGGTAAGGCATATGCGTGGTTAATGCAAGCGTATTTCCGCTTGCAGGGAAACGGCATGCCTGGTTCAGCCCGCATTGTAAAGGCTGTTTCCCCTCGCAGTACATGGGTGGGTGGCTACTGAGTTTCTGAAGCTCATCAATAACAAGAGAGAAGGTTTGAGCATCAGCAAAGATTTTTCAGTTTGGTCCAATAGTCAATGACCTACCCCTACGGGCAGTGTACCCATACCTGATACATTTTCAATAATCTAGGTGTCTGGTCTGATGAGGAACCCAAGCTTCAGACTTCCTGTTTCCAGCTCCTTTAGGCTCTCTTACCTTCTGCTCAATCAGAGTCTCATGCCGCTGTGGGTGGCTCGCTCATCCTCTAATGGTGAATTATGCTAAAGCTACTTTACTGGGCTCCCAAATGCCCAATTCAAGAAGGAGAAGAGCCAACAAGCCATGGCACCTTTGGCTAACACTGGCTCCCCATCAAATGGTGTTTTCATTTAAAGGCGCTGCACGTGGTTCACTGAGCCTTCTGTCAGAAGGGACTAGATGCTTCCCAGCACCTGGCAGTGCTTGCCCTTTTCGCCTTAGATCTGGTTCTCTCTCGCTGCTGTTAAGAAACAACGCAGTCAGATAGACCGTTTCGGGTTCCCGGCTTTAAAGTTTAGTACGACCCCAAGACGCCATCTCCCTTCGTAAAAAAGCTGAAAACCTGGCTCTTCAGTTAACCTTTCTGGGTGCTGGTCTTGGGGTCCTGTTTTTTAATTCTCTTTCTATGGGTGTTTTACTGCTCACACCTCAATAATTTCAACGTCTTGGAAAGGCCCCATCCTAAAAGGGGACTGCACGAAAGCAGGTAACTATCACCTTTTTGGACCTAGAAGCCAAAGCATATGCACGGATACTACTGACAGATTTAAAAGCGTTGGTAAATGAAAACAATATCCCTCCTCTCTTTCAATCAGGCTTCAGGCCCAAAAGTTCCACCATGGATAATATCCTAGCATTGGGTTACCTGTCACATCCAGCTCCACATCTGACGCAATTGCCCCTCATCTGCTGCTTTGTGGATTACAGTGCAGCATTTGACCGTGTAGACCGAGGGAAACTGTGGGAAATACTATACTCCTAGGGAGTCCCCTGGCAGCTACTAAAAGCAATAATAGCCCTACACCAGGGAACCAGAGTCCGCATAAAGACCAGTTAATCCTCCGCAACAGAAAAGGTGTTTACTAACAATGACCTGAAACAAGGCTGCGTCCTTGCCCCACTACTATTTAATCTTTTACACAGCAGACCTGGGCAAAGCCCTGGATGGTGTATGCCTACTAACACCAAAGTTCAAGAAAATGCGGCTTCAAATCTTTCAGTATGCCGATGACATTGCAATAATGGATCACACGCGGACCGGCCTACAGAAAGCTCTAACGCGCTCCACAGCTACAATCAAAAGAATAACCTCACAGTGAACCAGGGAAAGACCAAGATAGTTATTTTTGGGAAGTATCCTCAAAAGAAAACTACCCAATGGCGCCTTGGCAATCAGCAAATAAAAACATGTACAAGCTACAACTTCCTCTGCGTCAGGCTATCAGATGGAGCAACACCAACGGTCCACTTAAAACATCTAAGGTGTAAGGGGGCCGGCAACATTTACGGTTTAAAGTGCCTAAATCAGCTGTTAAACACTCCTACCGCAGATCCCATTCTGAAAGTCCTGAGTGCCAAACTTGTTCCTTCCATCAATTATTGTCACTTTGCATTTCCCGGGGCCTTCAACAGGTTCCTAATGCATTTCCATTTTTCATCCAACAAAAAGGTCCTAACACTCCCTCGACGGGCTAGGAGATCCAGAGTCAGATTGGAGCTGGGACTTGCCATCCCGGACGTAATATGTCCAGGGGACATAATTAATTACTACATCAGCACCTTGTGTGCTCCAGCATTCTCATTGGAAGCCCAAATCAAAACAATTTTTGAAGTGGCTGGTTCCCCACGACAGGCCCAGCTGGCGGAGGCCCTAAATCTACTTGAAATAGAAGTACAAAGCCTGCAAAACCATGACATCCCGCTCACCTTCTGGAAAAAGTCGGTGAACGCACAGGTGAAGAAAATTTAATTTGAAAGAGATCTGGAAAGCCTATGCTGCCAACCCAACTTCCCTAGACTGGACGCCTCCCATATCCTGGGCAAACCCCAGCCTTACTTCGAGCAAAGCTTGACAGTTCAAACCCGGAAGAAAATCTCGTACATGAGGCTTCTTGCAGTACCAGTCGCGGACTTCAATCCATCCTGGGCCCGGCGGGACAATCTAATCACTTGTCGACTATGCAGCTACCAACGGGAATCCTGGTTTCACCTCTTGTGTTGCTGTCCAAAGTTCACCAGTGAGCGACAGCGTCTGGTTGTTCCCACTTGCAGGACCCATGGTCTTAGACACTGCAGAGAAGTCTTAGACCTGTGTTTTTCTGCCAAAACAGCACAAATTGCAGCCAGATTAGGGAAATTCACAGAAGCAATCCGGGTCGTCCTTACAAATACAACCAAAGCCACCAGTAGCAATTAGATGGCTATCCAGCCAGAATTACAGTGAATCCACGGCTTATATAGCGAAGTTTAGCAGATCAACCGTGCACGCCAGACCAACCAACCAACCAAACGCATAGAACTGAGGCTAATATATATATTTTTTTTCTATACACTTCTAACCGAGGGTTGGAAAAGTTAAAGGTGTGCAATAAAACAAACACTAAACCACCATGTTAAAGGACCTGTCTAAGTTATAAAGGAACTATAGACGCAGCTGCTATTACAATGCACTAGTACTTCAGACTCAGCCTGGGCCACTGTTTTAATAATTTTATAAACCTTAGTGAATCCAGACATTTTTGGTGGAATCTGCATGATGGTTATGTATTTTAGAATTGTATTTTTTTTAAATCCTTTTATCGTTTTATTATCCTCTTCTCTCTTTTTTATATATGAAAATGCAGCAGATTGTAACAATTTTACTTAATTGAACAATAAAGATATTCATACTGCTCACACCATGAAGACCCCTGGAGTACTTTGCATTTTAGAAATAAATAGGTAGGCATTATTGTACGCAGACGATGCAGTGTTAATTGCTCAAACCCCCAAAGCCTTGCGTCATCTAGTACATTCCTTTGTTCATTTTATGGCCAGGCTGGATTTATTAACTAATTTTACCAAGGGCCCGATTACAATTTTGACGGTCCTGGAGCGGGCCGCCACGCCACCGTTTGCTCCAGGACTGCCAAACAGGGCCACCGCCCACCCATCATATCACAAGTTTTTCGTGGTCATGTGGGCGGCATGCCGGTCCTGCGGCATTGTTGTTCAAAGGCACTTATGTATGCCTTAGAAAGGCACTGCCACAGTGCGTTCCAGCACAGCATGGACTATTAAGTCCATGCTGTGCTGGAACTGGGGTGTATGCACACAGGGGGGCATAACATGTGCCCCCCTGCATGCACACGCATGCATTGCGCATGAGTGGCCATATAGGCCCCACTTTGTTTCATGACAGCAAACAGTTTCATGGAGGAAGAACCTCCATGACACCTCTGGCGGTCCTGAAACTCGTAATATGCATGGCGGTGCTGCAGCGGCACTGCCAGAATATTGTAAGTCCCTGACCCCCACGGGACCGCCAGGGAACAGAATTCCCTGGCGGTTGCTGCTGTGCAATGGCAGGCCGACTACCAACCGTGTAATGCGGCGGTTGCACTGCCTGTGCTGATGTGGCTGGACCTCCACTGCCGCACCCCCGTGAGTCTGGTGGTCCTCGGTCCACCAGCCTCGTAATCAGGCCCTAAGTTTTATAATGACCTGCGGCCCAAAGTGCACCCGCCCCTTAACTATTACGGTGGGTAAGGATGTGTTACTAAGCATGAGTTCCTTCTCTTACCCAGAGGTCACTTTCAGCTCGTCTGGAACATGGTCTGCACACATCGCACAAAGTAGGACCAAGTGCTCCAGGACTGTTGGCTCTTTGCCAAGTCTTCCATCACCCAAGGGAGAGAGGGTTCTTACATCCCTCTTGCAAATAAATTCTGAACAATGTGTTCTTATAGCAACATATGGGGCAGGTCTATGGGCCTGGGTGACTTGATTGCCCTCCAAAGGGAGGAAAATTGATTCTGTCGGAGGGTACTGGCAGCCCCTGTGTCACTTCTACTTTTATTTGCAACAATGAACTTGGATTAGACTTTCTGATCGTTTTTATTCATAGCCATCCTATTCTCTTGTGGCTATCTATCTGGAGCTCAGAAGAAGCAATATTAACGAGAGATAGTTTTAGACTGTTTGGCATGTGATTAGGGTCTCTTGATCCCCTGAATAGCGTACGTCAAAAAATCGTGGGCAGCCCCGTCAAAAAGCAAGTGCAAGCTTTGTTGCTAGAGCAAGCCAAAGAAGAGAGAGGATGAGGGCTGAAAGTAAAAAATTAAGTGTAAAGCATTATTTGTATTTCAACCCCCGGGGCCATTTCTACTAACCATCTGTAGAGTACCAATACGAGCCGGGAAAGGCTCCTATTGTTCAGCTTTTAGGCTGGTACAGTGAAATATTTACTTTGCTTTCCGGCTGGTCACCAAAGACAGCTCGACTCCAGTCAATGCACATCTTATAATTTGCACAAACAATCTACGTTTCACTTTCTCTTCTTTTGTGAATATTATAAAATGTATGCCAAAAAATTCCTCATACCATTTTTGAGGTTTAGGAATCTCCGGCTCTGTGTGCAAGGTTGTCACGTTCTAATGGCCTTACCAGAGGATGAAACGTGTGGACATGAATCTGTTTCTTGAAGCTCTAGGAGATTGATGAATCAAAGCCTGATTCTGTTTTAATCCTGACTTTGTTTACTCCTGACTGTATTTATTTAGACCATCGGTCGTTAATATCCTCAATCTGAAGATTTTATGTATTTTATTACTGGTTTTTAAATAATTTGTATGTATTCTTTGCTATTTTGCACACTTTGCATGCTTTTTTGTGGCTGTTTGAAGCCGCATAAATTGAGTTCTGATTTTGAAGTAGGTAAGTGGCTTGAATGAAGTTAACCCCAAAGCCTAGGCTAAAAAAAAAGCATAGTAGTTCCACAGGAATGGTACCTTCCTAACACATCTCAAACCTGCATATTATTTCAAGAGACCATGCCAATATATCGCTACCTCCATCTCTGAACTAGCGATTACAATGGTTGTGTCTTTAATAGACGCAACTTGGCTCCTTTTGGGAAGGTATCTATAACAAGGACTAGCCTATTTGTGAATTTACATAGACTCAAGACTGTAAGGCAGGGTACAAACCATTTTGTTTGTTCATGAAGCCCTCACCCACCAACCTAGTTGGTGGCATGCTTCATCATCGGGCCCACTCAGTTACACCGAGTGTGTCCCGGGTGTGCTTCGACGCCTGGATACAGCGGAGCGGGTATGTATCTGAGTGTGCAGTGTAGTGACGTGAAAGTGACGATTTAAAAGCTATGCAGGGATCCCAGTACCCGAGGGTAAATTATATTTTAATAACTGGGTCACTACTAGCATTAAAAAAGGCTGTTGGATGTTATAGGAATGTTACTTATTGTTTCCTGCATCCAGGTGTGCTCTACATGTTTCAGCCAGGCCTTTATGATTAAAACTGGCTTTCCTCAGGACCAAAGTGTGTAGGTGCAAATTACTTAGATTTAAGTGATTGTGTAATTTTGAGAAATGTGTAGCACTCGCTAAGGTGCTTTACATGTGGGAGGGGGATTCCCTCTCAGAGCATCAGTTGGCTTGTTGCCAAACATACCCCATGGAGTAGTCCGGCAGAGGAATGGACCGATACTTTCGGTCAGTGTCTGCGTTGAGCCTCCAGTGAGAGGAATGGACCGATACTTTCGGTCAGTGTCTGCGTTGAGCCTCCAGTCGTGTCTGCGGCGGAGGCCGCAGAGACGACTGGAGGCTCAACGCAGACACTGACCGAAAGTATCGGTCCATTCCTCTGCCGGACTACTCCATGGGGCATGTTTGGCAACAAGCCAACTAATGCTCTAAGAGGGAATCCCCCTCTCATATGTAAAGCACCTTAGCGAGTGCTACACATTTCTCAAAATTACACAATCACTTAAATCTAAGTAATTTGCACCTACACACTTTGGTCCTGAGGAAAGCCAGTTTTAATCATAAAGGCCTGGCTGAAACATGTAGACCACACCTGGATGTAGGAAACCCTAATTAACATTCCTATAACCTCCAACAGCCTTTTTTAATGCTAGCAGTGACCCAGTTATTAAAATATAATTTACCCTCGGGTACTGGGATCCCTGCATAGCTTTTAAATCGTCACTTTCAAGTCACTACACTGCACACTCAGATACATACCTGCTCCGCTGTATCCAGGTGTCGAAGCACACCCGGGACACACTCGGTGTCACTGGGTGGGCCCGATGATGAAGGGGGCCACCAACTAGGTTGGTGGGTGAGGGCTTCATGAACAAACAAAATGGTTTGTACCTTGCCTTACAGTCTTGAGTCTATGTAAATTCACAAATAGGCTAGTCCTTTATGATCTCACATATAAACCCCGGGGATACGGACTAGATACCTAGTCCTCTCTCTCTCCTTTGATAGTGATAGATATCTATAACAAGGACTCATTCTGCTTGTTTATTGTCGTTTCAAGTCAGGGAGGAAACCCTGTCTTCCTCTTCCCTTCTTTTCTTTTTGGTAGTGGCCTCTTTTCGATGTCAGTTTTTAGGTCTCGTGACGTAAGCAGCACATGCGCTGCTTGTCCTATGAGGGCTTCTTGGAATCGATACGATTCCAAGAAGCCGTGTCCCAGCTCCGCCCGTGTTCTGCATTGGTGCGCGTCGTTTTGTGTCACCAATTATGCAAAACCAGGTGTTCTGATTGTCCAGGAGGGTTTTTAGTCCTCTTGCCCCCCCCCCCCCCACAGGATTGCATCTTTTACTAGAGGTGGGACACTGTGGTTCCTAAATAGCCGCTACACACTTTTTTTGTTATCACTCGGCTTTGCCAAAGGCAGCCGCTTGTTTATTTTTGCATTCAAACTGCATCGCGTTTTCACTTAAAGTGAAAGCGCGATGCAGTTATAAACAAGCGGGTGCCTTTGCCAAAGCTGAGAGCTTGTTTTCGAGGGTTCTTGGGGAAGGGAAATCCTTTAAAATACCAGCCCTTAATTACATTGGCCACGCCCCTTTGAGAGACCCCGCCCGTCTTTTCATCCCACTTAATGCCCTGAATACTATTACAAAGCATCGTGTATTCTGCAAACAGAGACATCTCGATAGTGTATTATAATCGCACATATATTTCCTTTTAAGGATGTTTTTGTCATGACTGAGAATAGCTCCATTCAAATCTCTGCTTTTCTTTAATCTGTCCTGAGCACGGTTAACCCCTTCCCCGCTCATGACGGAACCGTTCCGTCATGAGCCACGGTTGCCGTGTGCTCATGACGGAACGGTTCCGTCATGACAATCCTGTTGGCGGCCGCTCCGCCTGCGCGGCGCTGTTTCCCCGCCTGTGCGGGGCGACAACGCAAATGGGCGGAGTCATGACGGAACCGTTCCGTCATGAGCACAGCTCAACTGTGGCTCATGACGGAGCGGCTCCGTCATGAGCACAGGCCCACCGCGCTGCTACCCCCAGCGCTGCAGCGGAATGTCCGCAGCAGCGACGGGGTTAATGACGAAAAGGGCGCCTGGGCCGGTTCAGTTTTTATGCTTTCACTGATTTTAAACATGCAAAAAAAAATAGTGCTTGGCTTTTTAAAATTGAACAGTTTCTAATATTGTTCCTTTGACAATCAAACTGTGTGCGTGGAAACAGTTTTATCACCGAAGAACGTTTCGAAGTTTATGGTGCGATTAATGAACGTAGTTTATATTTGATTATGGCGCACGTTTGCCATTTAAATGTTGAGCCGTTTCTTAAAGTTCTTCAAATTGTTCTTCAAATAAAATATACCTGACATGTTTAATTAGTGGTAAAGCAGCACTAATAATAAACGTACGTTGCACGTAACGTAAGTTACTCTCCAGCCTGTCTAACGTCACCTCACGCTCCCTGTTGTCTGTGTCCGAGATCGTGTTTCCGGGTTCAAGACATTGCTATTCACAGCTGTAGCGCCCAGAAAGGACAAAGGTCAGACGCCCCTAGCGGAGGATAGTGAAACAACACCTATCTTCGAACCCCACGTTAGCCTCTGTATAAACCTGGCGGTCAATGCAATTGTCTGAAAACGCAAAGGCGCCTTGTTGGGTGACTCATTCAAACTCTCTTCTAGAACCAACCTTCTCTACAAAAGCGACTCGTATTTTGTTTATAGGAGGAAGTATCGTGTGCTGTTGTGAGTTCATTGATACCTAACTATATGGAATATTTATGCTGCACCTGGCTGGGGATAAAGAATACTGTCTATCATGATGTGATGAATGTTTGCCGTTGATAGGAGGGCAGTGCTGATACCGCTGCAGTGATGCCCATTCATGTGGATGCAATCTCAGTGTTCTGTCGAACGCTTTCTGATAAGCCCCACCAACCCACCAAAAGAACGGACCTCTCTACAACGCCTGGTTTCCAGTGCTTCATTCGGGAGTTTTGAAATAGGTTGGCAAGTAAATGAGTAAATAAGTTTCCCCTCTGGCTCTTTAATAACAAGCATTTCCAATGCAATTGGTCTCTCTCTACTGAAAGTTTGAGCTATCGGTGTTGCTAATAATAATGCATCGCCAATAGCTTAAACATTCAATAATGCGAGGCCTATTGCATTGCAAATGTTTTGTAAAATATTTATTTACTTTTTAAGCAATTGCGGCACCCGCGCTTTAGCTTAAGATGTTTACAGCTAAAGCAGGGGTGCTCCAAAAGTCAATAAATAGGAAAAAAAATGTGGCTGCATGCCTTTTTTTCGATTTTTTTACTTTGCGGCACCCGTGCTTTAGTTTTAAACATCTTAAGATCAAGCATGGGTGCCGCGATTGCTTAAAAAGAAAAAGAAATAGGAAAAAAAACGTGCAATACAATAGGTCTCGCATTACTGAAAGTTTAATCTATTGGTGTTGCATTATTATTAGCAACACCAATACCTCATACTTTCAGTAACCACAGCCACCATCACCGCAAGCACCACCACCACCAATACCACCACCACCAGTACCAGCACCACCAGTACCAACACCAACAGTACCAACACCACCAGTACCACCATCACCAATACAACCATACCCACCAGTACCACCACCACTACAACTAACAGTACCAACCACTACCACCAATACCACCAGTACTACCACCACCCCCATACCACCACCACTACCACCACCAACAGTACCAGTATCAACACCACCAATACAACTATCCCCACTACTACCACCACCACCACCCCTACCAGTACCACCACCAAAACCATCACCAACAGTAACACGACCAATACAACCACCAGTCCCACCACCACCACTAACCAGTAACACCAGTAACACTACCACCAGCAGTACCACCACCACCACCATCCCCACCACTAACTCCACCACCACCCCCACCACTAACACCACCAGTACCACCACTTCCACCACCACTAATAGTATAATAATAATAACTAATGGGAAATTACCATTATTAATTACAATACCTTTTAATTTGAAAAAAGCCATTGCCATTTACAAAACCAATTTCTCCAAAACTCGCAGTTGCGAGACCTATTGCATTGTAAATGCTTGTTTTGTTTTGTTTCTCCCTAATTGTTTTTTTTTTTCCAAGGGGCATTCAAAAGCAAAGGGATTGGCTTGCTGGCTCCTGAGAGGGCTTCATCACCTTCCACATATCCCGAGGCTTCTTTTTACCAAACTATACATTTTTTCACATATTGAAAAAATCTTTACTTTTGGTGGTTGGGTACACTCATGGATAGTACTTGGATTGATTTCTTAGATAGTTGCTCTTAAAAGTATCATTCTTGTTGTACGTAAAAACCTGAATATTTAGCCTGTTACATATCATTTCAGTGCCTTCCGCTTTTTCCGTGGGTTTCCAATTAAAGATTATTTCAAATTTTTCTACAGATCCAACATCATCAACATACCTTTTGTATTTTACCATTTCTATCAGTCCAATTTTACTATTGTTATTGGTGTTTAATCTCCTTCTTCAAGCACGTGTTATTCAAGTGCCAAAAAAAGAGAAAAGAAATAAGTGAGACATAAAAACCATAGATCGAGTTCCTAAGTGGAAATAGGACAGGGGCTTGCAACAGGCCGCCACGCTATGGGCAGAGCAAAGATCTGCCCCCCGTCGCCGACTGCTCAGATAAGGATGCCTGGGGTTCAGACTTGAATGCCCTAGCGACTCCGGGGCAGACATAGTGACAACGACTTTCATAACCAACAACGGTGGTAGTACCAAATATGGGCAAACTGCAGAGGGATGGCTCTTCAGAAACCTGTGAGAAAGACCATAAACCCTGCATTGCTGGAATAATTATTTTATCTGTGCCTCCAGACTTGAGAAGAGACGAATGACTGAGACGAGAAAAAAGATGGTGCGTATGTGACCTGTCCAGGGACGAGACGTTTCTTATGGTGACCTTGGCCAGCTAAGACAAAAAAAGCAGATAACTTAGAATCTTAGTTTGTGGCACTAGATGGCATTTTGACATGTATCATGGTGGTCGTGGTGCTGTCCAGGGCTTGAAGAAGAGGGCTGCTGTAGATGAAATCTTCAAGGCACATCACAATAAAGTAGCTGAGAAGTGGCTAATGTCCAACCAATCTGCAGTGACATCCAGATCCTCACTGGAGACAGTAGAAAGACTAACGAATGAGAAGAGATGCTAGTCTGAGACTCACTGGCTGTCTGGTGTCGGAAATGGAAGATGATCTAAAGAATTAATTGAGGCTTTTCTGAGTAAACAAATGGCCTCCCTGGAGGAACACTGACTAGACCAATGATAAAGAACAAGGAGGTTACCTATAAAAGGGAGTCCAGAAGATAAACGGAACCGCGGCACAGATCTCGTGACACTATGGGCTGATGAACATCGTGAAGTTGTGTTGAGTTGGGCAACTCAAATGAAGGGGGTGACGCATCCCGGGCAAAAAATCGTTTCCTTTCCAGATTTTAGCACAGTACCTGACACAACAGAAGGGACTTTTGGAACCAAGGAGAGACTTTCTCGGTCTGTAAGCCCAAGCTAGAGTCCAATTCCCAGCTACTCAAAATGGTGGCAAGGATTAAAGTCTTACTCTTCACATAGGTTGAATCAGCCTTAACTGGAGGGCCTTAAAACTAGGCTACAATCTACCTCAGCCATCTAATAGGATGTTGGTTTGGAGGGGTGCCATGCTATTTCATTTCTTCTATTTCAACTTTTGCATTTGCCTCATCAGTGTTTGTGCTAAGTGCTGTGACCTCCCCAAGCCATAAGCAGCCCTCGGCTCAGGCGTGAACGTTGTATTCTATACCTGTGCAGGGGTATTAGCATTAGTCGGGATACCAGTCAAGGTTTTTTTGTTTTTGAGCATATTTTTCTGCTAGCCACTTAAAAGAGACTTCATCTGTTGACAACTTTATGCACTTCTTTATCAGAGTCTGCATAAGCATAGGTAAGCTTTCTTATGCAGTGTTTATTTTGTAAAAGTTCAGGGGCCTAAAGTTTTTCTGTGCCGGCACTGCTGAACGCCAGGGTTGCTCAATTCCACGCATTCTTAGTCTTTATTCCACTTCATGCCTCATTCTTCCACCACCCTACACTTCCTATTACTTTCTATCACTATTGCAAGTGCTTTTTTCAATATTGCTTTCTCCTTTTGCCACTGATTTTCAATCTTTCGCTTTCTTCTTCTTTCTCCCTTTACTATCTTCCTCTGTGATCCTCTGACTCAAAGTATAATGATAAAAAACAAGTTCCCGTCTGGAAAAATGAGGAGAGTTAAACTCAACAACCGACACAAATTAAGCACCACCCCTTACGGCAGCCCTTGTAGTGGATGTTTACTTGTGAAATCTGATTTTCTTTTTTTTAGATTAACAGTTGGCATGTCTATGAGTTGTACAATTCTTAGCTAAGAAAAATCTAAATAGAGTTGTCTATGAAAATAAAAATGAGTGCATTTTAAGCAAAGGCATAATAAGGAATACCGAGAAGAAGCTATGAGCTTTCAATGAAATAACCAACAAGGACAACTGATACACTAAGTTATGATGATGACTTGAATTATCCCAATTACCATAAATTGTGAAACGGATATTCCATGTAGCAACAATTGATATGGGAACAAGAAATCCTCATTCGATGATCCTCACTATTTAATCAAATTCTAAAATTAGAAAGTGCTAACAGAAAGGGACTACATTTTCGATGATCCTGCAAGATATGTAGCGTGAATTTATCATGCTCAAAAACGGGATCTGCGAAGGAGACATGGGTGTTTGCTTAACTATAACGTCACTGCCCTCACTATCCCATACATTCCGAAGCAGCCGAGGCGAGGAATTTAGGTTTTGAGATGAGATGCTGTACCCTTGGAGTAGTGAGTTGTTAAAAAGCTGGTCTGTTCTTTTTCCACATTGGGCATTGTTGACTCATGCTGATGAGATTAGCACCGCCTGCTAAATTATGAAATTATGAAATGCCCGCTGGCCCAGCAGACATTTCAAGCATGCATACAATGAGAGAATCTCTTTATCTCTGCGTACATGCTGTACAATAGACACGGGCACATAGGCAAAGAAGCTGTCAAGAAGCGCACTGAGAGTGCACTACAAAAAGGTGGCACTGTCAGTGTGCCCCCTGACGGCAGTCATCTGGATGGGGTAAGGTGGTCCCTTGGACCCGGCCAGACATCTCCTTGCAGGCAGGTGGAGTCACTCACTGCACCCTTCTGCAAAGGGATCTCTCTCCCCTCTTGAAAGTGCAGACGGACTGTCGCCTGCACAGTGAAACATGGAGCGGCTTTAAGCACCGCTCCGTATTTCACTTAAATGCGCTGCCACCAGGGCAGCACGAGTATGCGGCTGCCCCGGAGGCAGCACTTTCTTCATAATAGGGGCAACATTTCCTGTCTGTGCATGACGCAACTATATAAAGGTACGCAAAGGCACAAACAGGAAAAGTGTGCCCTCTCTGTAATCGGACCCATGGTGGTAAATTCTATGCAGTGACGAGAAATGCTGCTAATTGCTGACATTTGGAACTGTATTGGTATGCCTTGCAAGAATATGTATCAGAGTTTAGTACAGACTATGTAGAGAATGTGATGGTCAGAAACTACAGTGAATAATTTCAACAATGTTGACATTTCCTTGAAGCATTTTTAAATATCTTTGTAGCATTTTTGTGATCTAATTGGCAGTTTTTGATCCCTCTTTTGATCTCTTTTACCTAAGTTTAACACATAATTCCAGTTGCCTCAATTACTATTATTCTCTCATCTGTTATTGGTTATGTTAGTTTGTTAGTGATGTAGGAAAAACACAATATTACATTAAGCTGATTTGGAGGTGGCTGGATGCACTCTCTGTATTGTTTATGGAGATAACATACTGTTATTAATAACAAGAAACGTCACTTAGAAACCAAATCAAAAACAATAAACTTAAAAATAAAGACCTGAGCCCTGAATACTTCTATGATCACATTTCGTCACGTGGACTAGTTGTCTACCATTGCCACCAGCCCAAGAGAAGCACAGATTCAGAGAATGCTGTGGAACCCATCAAAAGGGCCAACCCTGAAACTACCCATTGCAGCGGCTCACAGTTCTGCGCACTCTGCAGGTCTCCTGACAATCGCGCGCACAGTCATCTGCATTTCCTCCTCTTGGAGAGGATGAAGAAATCTAAGAAAAGCCAAGGTTGTGAAACACAACTTTTTCTGTTTTTTGCAATGCATGCCCAGTTTCCACACATGAATATACAAGAAGCCAAATCCAAGTTCTTAGTATGGTGTCATGGTGGGCCTCAGGCACTCAGGCCAGCAGAGCGTCACCACAATCCACCTCACCAGTCTCACTGCACACATCTGGCACAGCCCTGTCCAGCCAGAGCCCGGCCCTCAGTCCGCTGGTGCTCTCCGGGCACAGTTTGTCATATGATCCTTTTAATCTGACAGGAGGCCAATACTCTCAACTGACTATCCAGCCCTTCCTTCCAACAAACCGAAGAGAAAGATGCGGCTATAAGCCAGAAGCACTCGAATGTGTCACTGCAGACCTGTGGTAGATAATTCCTTCGGGTAGTGGGTGGGCGAAACTCATGGAGTTTCACCTCGCGGGTTACCATGGAGTTACATGAAATCTTTGAGAAATTCCACAGAGTTCCGCGCATGTGTCAAAATTGTCACATCGCTCTGCTTGCACTAATTTTTAGCAAGGAAGCTTGTTCAGTGCTGAAAAATCAGCACAAATGCCACCATGTGGCACCACGTGGCACGCCAGAGGGTGTTGCACCTCGAGTCACTTTTGCTGCCGCTTAAGTAGATTTTCTCACCGCGAACGATCATGACTGCCCACGACTGCCGGCGACCGCCCGCGTTGAGAAAATCTTGGTGGGTGTCCTCCTAGCACCCAAAAATAATGCTAGGGGACGCCAGTTCTCGCTTGCTAACTTCCTGTTAGCGAGCCACATGTGAGAAAAAATTCCACCACACGGCGGTTGGAGGAGTTAGGCCAGAACTCCGCGTTGGCTGAAACTCCGCCAACTCCGCCAGGGGAGAGGGAATTTATCACCCACCTCTACCTTCGAGCAGCAACTAGCTCACCGCAACACATGTGGAGCATCACTCTATACTGAATGCATGACACTAAACTCCTCCATTTATGCTGCTTTCTACAGCTTCCCCCACAATGACTAGATTACAGGAGACATGGTACATATAAGCAAAATGTAACAGTATATCTTAAGTAATTGAAAAATTACATCTTAGGCATTCACAACCCAAGGATCTCTTGGTGTGGGTCTTATGTTATCTTTAAAACAGAAGCATTTTGGGGGCTTTCCTAAAAGTGTAGAGGAGAGAGGCTGCTCTGAAGTTGATGGGTAGAGAATTCCAGCAGCTCGACCTAGATAAGGGCATACCTCTCCATCTTTCGAGTTTTGTTTTAGCCAAGGGACATTTACCAGGAATTGGTGCTTGATTTGAAGGCCCCGATTACGTATGGCATGATTTCCAGGTGCAATAAATCCACGACTGGAGATACCACTTCGGAGCAGAAAAGTTCTTTCCAGTTTTAATCCCACAATAAGATTTATGAGTCAGGAAAATCCTCATATGAATGTTATCAGAATGATTTTATGGGTGCAAATGCCGTGCAGTATTCCCACACAAAAAACACACATGCACAAAAAATGACAATCATCAGGAAATGTGATAAAAACAAGAAATGAATGCCCCTCTAAGAGCCAGTGTCTATCTCATGTTATTGAGCAAGTGCAGAATGTTTGTATTACTGGAGAGACAAGTCATTTCCTAAAGTCAGCCTCTGGCTGAACATCTTTGGCTGCTAGATTTGGATTTAGACTCCAAGTCAATCCCTGAACAGCAGCAGCCATCCAGGCAGGAACATCTACCTAATGACCACCATGGCCTCCTGGAGCCACAGAGCCAGAAAGGGCACATTTAGTGACCCAAAGCTGCAAGAACTTGCAAAAAACATTGTGAAGGAAAAGCACTGACTCGTGGAGCATTTAGTGAGGAATCAGGGCCCGTGGGAGAGGTGGGATGTGGCAGCAGATAGCACAAAACAGTGGAGAACTGTGAAAAGGGTTCAGGGCCTTAAAGGTGGTGTGCAGGACTTGCTTTCTAAACACAGATGTGAACGTCTGGCCCCTGGAGGCGGGGCAGCACCAGAGAAGAACTGGAAGCAGCAGGGCAAGGTTTATGAACAAAGGAAGTGCCTAACACATGACCACAATACTCACTGCTGTCCAAGACGTACATAAAGTAAAGCAACACATAAAGTGATGTGTGTGTACCAACACATGACAATTAGATTCAGAACAATGGATGTCTTCATATATAGAAATGTTGGAGCATCATCTATGGACTTAGCAGGTATACATTCTAAATGTGTAAAAACTCTTCAAGTTTCTTAGTCAGCACTGGCTGTGCCCCACATCAAAGGGGGGGGGGGGGGTAGATATTTCAGAAGGTCCATCCTTGGAAATAAGAATCTAATGTCACGCTTAACGTAAGTCCCCAAATATGAGATATTTGGCAAGACATATATATAAATAGGTCTTCAATGGAGGAAAAATAACTCTGTAATCTGCAATTTAGGAAGAATATAAATGTATACATGTGTTTGGTGATCATGAATGAGGAGTCCCACTCACAAGGGATCCCCTGGCAGTTGCCACAGAGAGAGCTCTCGGGGTCACAACTGCTCATATTGTACACACAGTAGAGTGGGCCGACTTAGAGAAGGAAAGGGTTCAGTTTCAGAAACACGTGATGGAAACCCCTGGGTCATCGGTAGCCATGCTGCGGATAGCGATCACCTCCAAAAGTTGTCTCTGCCTTTCATTCTCCAGCTGAGCTCGTTGCCTGTGCCCCTGCTCACATGTGCCAACTTCAGCCCTTCTTCTGTTCTTCCCAAACACCTTTGTTTGCACTGACACAGTTTTCTGGATGTAACATCTAAATCCAACGTTCTCTTTTGAATAACTTGCGATGAATAGCATGTATTAAAAGCAAAACCATAACAAACCACACACAGCTCCTGTACCTGTAAGGGATACAGTTCAAGAGAACATGGAAGAGCCCTCTACAGCCATGCACCACCACCTGAGAAGAACTGAGGGCAGGGCAGCCACACACACCACCGCTGCTTGATCCACAGACACCACAGGGGCAACAACTGCTCCTGCTGGAAGAACTTCCACGATTGTGACGATTGTCAACCATGTACTGAGGTTAACTACAAAACCAAGGCTGCCTGCCTACATGCACCATAACCACAGTATCGACTGCCACCGTAATAACCACTGCCGATCTCCAAACAAGGCCATCCTGAGAACACAACACTTACCAATGTCAACACGCCCTACACTGCCAACTGTTCCAACTCCACTTCCACAGCAACACATCGTTGAGGAAAAAGAGGACACACTGACTCCTGTCACTTGGCCTGATGTCCCTTCTTGGAGTCCTCTTGCAGAAGAGGACTTTAACCCCGCAAGTACAGCTCCACGTACAAAAGAAGAAAGCAGCGGCAACACTGATACGCAAACTTTGGAACTCATGTCCCACAGAATCTCTGCACTAGAGGCTGGTCATGAGCAGCTGCTGAACAACTCAGAAAGGCCAATGGAGGCCATTGTGAGGCTGACACTCATCTACAAACTCTGATCTCAGTTCAGCAAAGGGAATATAGATCTACCATGTGTCATTGTATGTAGGGGTCCTAAGATATGTATTCTGCATCCAGGTGCACTGTAATATGATGTTAAGAGAATTTACTAGAGTCGTAGCGGATGGCCTCGTACCACTGTTCAGCATACCGGAGTAATATACCCATAGCCTCCAACACGGCAATTATACCAACTGCTCGGCATTCCGATGTATAACCCACCAACAAGTAGCAGCAGCCATTTTCATCCCTTCCCTCCTCTTCACCGTCTAATTCTTTATAACCAGTGTCCCCCATCAGCCCTCAAAGGTCTGCCCTAACCGAGCAGATTCATGTCCAAGCACCTAACCTAGCACCTTAGTCCATCTGAAAATATTTATAGATTGTTCAAGTTGTTTGGGTAGGAAGCATATTCCTATATGGGGTTTAGGTTTTGTTCAGTAGTTTAGTGGGGTTCTAGGTAAAGCACAAATCGATGTCAAGAATTAGGTTCAATTATAGATTTTGTGAAGGCGGGTGTTGCGGTTATAAAGGAGTTGGGGTTCATAGTTGTATGTCAAGGGCATGGGGCAAGATGGTGGGAGATGAGATGAACACTGGGTGTTGTTTTTTTTCTTTGTTGTATTGTGAGGGTTTTTGATATCTGGGAAAAACGCGTGGTTCGATTTTGTTTGGTGGTGAATAACAGAGATAAACACACTCCACTTTTCACTGGCACTGCTTTTTATGCGATACTTGAGTATTTTTCTTGTGGTGCCTCCTTTTCAAATAATTTTTTGATGTTTTCAAACAAATACAACCTGATACGAGCAGTAGGAGCTGTTTGGTGCCATTTCCTCATGGTAAGTGGATTATTATGCAGCAACTTGCAATTTAAATACTGACAACTGTAACTATATCATGATAAATATATATAAAAAACAATTGTTACTCTTTGAATGGAGTGACCAATAGTAATAATTAGATTATTACTAAAAAATTAAAAATTCATATGTATGACATACGTAAGAACGCATTTAGTCGATCGATAACACCGACACTTAGAGTGCTTTTGACAAAGGTTACATTCGCCAATAGTTCTATCTTGGTTTAATGCAGGACCCATTTCCATCTTGAAGATTAGTGTGGATGGCTTTTTCAGAATAGCGGCTAGCGGACTATTTGCAAGTATGATTTAGTGAATGTTCGCTCTTAAATAAAAAAATTATTTACTAAATTTATCTATTGTTTTTTTTTTTTTAAATATATATATAAAGAAAAAAAATTGTTTTGTAATATTTAAGCTCAATTCTTTCAAAATAGGTGCAGGTAATTATTATTTTTTTTTTATTAAAGTAGCTTAAGTTGGGTTAAAATATAATAATATGATTATTCGAATACACTACACAATTAGTGTTTATGTTTAAATAGGTTTCTATGCATAAAGTTTGTGTTTGAAGTAAGTAAACCTCGCAATGGTTTCCGTCGCGGGTAGATGACGTATTTACTGACATACTATATAAAAAAAACTTAGCCCAGAAAGAGAGTCCCTCATTGATGTTGCCCGCGATCCTACAGACACGGAAGTAGCTGCCCGGGAACGCTGGCCGTTGGACTTATTGAGGTATGTTAAAACCGGGAGGCAGTATGTTTGATTTCGTAGCGAGGTTAAATGCGTAGCCCATTTTAATTTAATAGTTTATTTGTTGTTTGACTTAAATCTCTCCTACTGAGAGTATGGTCATAGAAATAGTGCCAACAATTATTCATGAGCGTCAATATACCTTGAAGCCTTTATCTGTAATACACGGAATAAAATTTGAATCGAGATAGCCGTTACCTGTGATGCGCGGGCTCAGAGACGGAATTTCGAATCCTCCTTGGAGCCTCTTGCCTTATTTTTAATGTAGTAATTATATGAAAAGCGGTTATGAGTGTGAAATAGAAATTCAGGGATTAAAGGTACAACTAGATACAAAACAGGGATAGTAATGAAATGACATGAGAATGATAGGGACTATATTTCTTTTCTTGTCCCCATTATGATACAGCCACGAGCAATACTTACCGGGAGCAGTAAAAGAATCCTTGAATGCTATCAGCCCCCAGTAAAGAGGTGAGCATTGATGCAAAAAGGCCTATGGTCTTTGATTAGCACATTCTTTTCTGAGATTTTATCCTTAAAAGAAAGTAACTCCTAATGTTGATTTAAAGGTGCGGCATTCACTGTTGCAGGACGATCATTGAACCATAGGATGTATAAAAAACGGTGTTAATCAACAAACATAACATCTAGAGGTAAAGAAAAACCTTTTAATATTCTTGGGTATAATAAAAATGATGTACCTTTTAAGCCAGTGAGGTGAAGTTAAATGAACCTCTCTCCCAACAGGAATAAATCTAACGGCACAGAGAGTTGCTCTATGATCTAATGACAGAAAGTCACGCAATAAAGAACCCTATGTGTCTACACCCATGAGTGATCCTATAGGCACTGTATAGACTTACAATAAAATTAATAATAATAATAAAAGTAATAAGTTTAAACTGGAAATCAGATAACTGATTCCTAATCAGGGAGTTTATTCCCCTGATAATCAACTGACTGTTTTAAAATATTATTATATTTCTTGACAGCTTGGGGAACTGTGAAATACTGAGATAATCTCACTCAAGATTTTAACCCAATAAACAAGTCACTCTAGTGCGTTTGCACAGGTGAGTTATTCAGTAATTATCAATGATCGATTGAATGGTACAAAAGTACTTCACAATAATGGATGAGATGTGAGAGTGCTAAGAAGGTGCATTATGGATGGATGAGATGGAAACACTTACAATGTAAAAAACGTTTTTTTAATAAAAGACTGGGCAGGTTGAAAAGCAAACCTCTTTTGTGTTTATTTGAAGAGTCTTGTAGTTACATATGTACATCAAGGACAAAATTGTTGTTTCCCCAAAGTTAATGATGTCCATAGTGTATGTAAAAGAGATGTAATAGGAATTAGAGTAATGCTGTATGTAGAGAACATGTTTTATGTTATAAGTAAAAAAAAATGCTTTATTTCTGTATTAGGTGACTATTTTTGGATAAGGAGAAACAAATAGTTATTGTCCTGAAGAAGGAGGCTACGAACAGCGAAAGCCTCCGAAACGCGTCGACGCATTGTGCATGTGTTAAATACGGCAGGGGCATACAAACTACTTGAAATAGGGAAGCGAATCCCTATTCGATGTTGCCCATAAGGGGTCTGAATTAACTATGATATGACAAAGTGTATTGTCTTTTCTCCTTTTTCTCCTGCATAATTATATGCTAAAATGTTTTTAATTGTTTTTGCTTTTTATAAAAATGAAATGTATATTTTATACTAATCATATTTCTATGAAAATATTTTATGATGCAAATAAATAGCTTGCTTTGACATAATTGTTTTTTTGCGTGTAAGTGTTTCATCAGTTGGAGTGATTAGTTTAGACCTCAGATTGAGGATTCTGATTGAATAGAGTGAGTGAATTACCTGAATAGTGTCTTTTCCAAAAGGAAAAAAAATTGTTTACTTTGCAGTTATTTGGTGCTCTATTTCCTTTTGGTTGATATTGAGCCCCTCTCTTTTTTGTTTAAAACTACACAGTACAGCCAAGCGGCTGGAGAGTTATTTGGATACACGTGATTACTTTTTAGTGATACATTTTAATAATTCCTGTAACTATGGACCAATTTAAAACTTTTGGTTTTACTGAGGACCAGTTTAACAAAATTATCGGTTCCTCATCTAACAGTTCTAACAAAATTGTAGTAATTTCAGGCAATAATGATAAATGGGGCAGTGTTATGAATTTAAAGAAAAAATCTATACGGACGGAACTTCACGCTGAATTTCTGGTCCAATATGCTAAGTCAGGGGTCATACCTATTGGCCTCCAGGTTCGGAATGAACCAGGTTTGTTCACGGACAACAAGACATTTTCAGAAATCTGGACCCACATTGCCAAAAGGTGCAGTAGAGATTGGATCCTGCTAATTATCGAAACAGCACAAGAAAGGGTAGTTATAGAGAAAGAAGAAATAGAAAAATTAGAAAATGAGCTTAGAGAGATGTCAGGACTAGAAGACGCAAAAAAACGTCTGGATGATTTGAACCTAGAAATAGATAGATATAGGGATTATCTTATAAATAAAAAAACTATTAAATTGAAAAAAGACATCAATAAATTCAGTTTGGAAATGGTTTATCCTTATACCCATAAAGATTATTTCCAACAACCCAGGGAGGAAAGGAATTTTGAACAAAGACCCATTTATAAAAGGGGCCCCAATAAAGGGGTCACTTTTTCCGATACATCAGGATCAAGCAGTGAAGAGGAAGGCCCAATGAATAAGAACAATGGGGGACAAATAGATGGACCCAATGGAGGTCACTCTTTTTTAGAAAATCGCCAAAAGAGGGGTGGAAGAATAGCTCGAACCCCATATCAATACAGGGGGCAATACCAAAGAAATCAACATCAACAATATCAGGGAGATCAGAGAACAACTTACCAACACAACCAGGCCCCTCAAGACTATCCCAATACGAGGAGCCAGCGATATCGTCACTAGACAGGTCAAAAAGCTCTAAATTTCCCATAATTAATCTCTCTAGTTATGTTCTCAATAAAACAGAGTTAGAAGTTTTAGAAAGAGGGTTCACATTTGCACCAACTGGAAATGTTAATAAATTTAATCTAGGGAAAGATCTGAAGGCTTTCTTTCGTAAGATTAGATTGAGAGAATTTTTTGAAAATAAGGAGTATAATCCACCAACTAATATCTCCGGTCTTCGGGAGCAATCTACATTTACCGGCCATTACTCAAGTCGGAAAAAATGTGGAAGCTTTTTAAAAAACTGTGGAATCTAAAGTAAGGCAAATTATAAATGATGCCCATCCAGACACTAATAACATGTCTAAAGAACTGAGGAAAGCAATGATATATCTAAAAAACAATCTACAACTTACTATTAAGCCTGCAGATAAGGGCAGAGGGGTGGTCGTGTTCAATACAGATGACTACGACAAAAGGATGCTACAAATGTTGGAAATTAAAGAACATTACCAGAAAGTATCATTCTCAAAACTCGACTCTCTCAATAGAGAGGTGACCGAAACTGTTAATACTGCCCTAGAGAATGGATGGATCTGTCAGGCTGAACATAAGTTTTTGATTAATCAAAATGCGAGGACGCCTGCCATATATGGTCTTCCTAAAATACATAAAAATTTGAATAATCCAGCTATGAGACCTATAGTCAGCTGTATTGGTTCATTACTTGGACCTCTCAGCCAATATGCTGATACCTTTCTAAAACCCCTTGTGAGTCAACAGAAATCGCATGTTCGAGATTCTGCCCATATCATTTCTATGATAGAAGGTATGACATATAACCCGTATAATCTGATTTTAGTGACCCTCGATATAGAGGCTTTGTACACCAATATACCACAAGATAATACCATTGAGGTTATTGGTGACATCCTTGAAAATGCAGATCTAAAAGGAGCCAATAAAGATTTTATGAAGCAATGTATCACACTGGTGTTGAAAAATAACATGTTCCTATTCAAAGATGAGCTGTTCCTTCAATGTAAAGGTACAAGCATGGGTGCTACCTGTGCGCCGAGCCTGGCATGTTTATATGTTGCCAGTTTCGAGGAGAGACATGTCTTCAATGAGGCGGCTCCCTTCTTTGAGAATGTAAAGTTGTGGCGCCGCTTCATTGACGACATCTTCTTTATTTGGGAGGGTAATGTTGAAACCTTGGACGAATTTTTGGATTGGTTAAACTTGGGAGAAGGGAACCTTAAGTTTACAGCAGTTTATGATAAAAATAGAGTCAATTTCCTTGATATTACCATCAAAAATATGGAAGGAGCACTAGAAGTGGAATTGCACACCAAATCCACAGATAAAAACACACTCTTACATTACAAGAGTTATCATTCTCGGTCTCAACGTGATAATGTCCCATTTGGACAATTCCTACGATTGAGTAGAAATGGTTCTAACATGGCTGATTACCTTAAACATGCAGAGAACCTGGCAGATAAATTAAAAGATAGAGGATATCCTAAAAAATTAATTAAAAACTCATATAAAAGAGCACGATTTTATAACCGTGAAAGTATGATGTACCCAGACCCGAAGTCCATAAAAAACCAATCGCCAACAGATTCCAAACTGGTATTTGTGAGTCAATTTTCTAACATTAGCAATAAACTGAAAAATGTGATCTATTCTAATTGGCACATCTTGAATGATGGCAAATTCGACAAAATCTCCAAACCAATCTTTGCCTTCAGACGCAATGAAAACATTCGTCATAACCTGGTTCATACATATAGAGAAGGAAACCAAAGTAATCAGACAACGATTACAGGTAATAGAGCGGTAGGCAACTATAAATGCAGTAACTGCTCAATATGCGAACATTGTATTGTTACGAAGGCTCTTACTTATAATAATTACACTATGACTGCTAAAACCCTCAATAACTGTAGGAGTTGTAACCTAATATACCTACTCTTATGCCCCTGCGGTTTAGCATACTTGGGGGAAACAGGAAGAGAATTAAGAATGCGTTTGTTGGAACATAAATCGGCATTGAAGACTGGCAAAATCAATGCCCCTATGGTTGACCATTTTATGAAACTTAAACACAAACATACTGAGTTCTCATGGTTCATCGTAGAAAGGATTATCTGCTCGAGAAGAGGGGGCAATGTCGAAATCAAACGTAAAAATAGAGAACAGAGGTATATATCCACTCTCGATACGGTTAATAAGGGTCTTGACACTAAAGAAGACTGGATGAGAATAGTCACATAATGAATTGATTCTTCGGTCAGGATACCCTGTAGTGAGTTTTCAAAAAAATAAAAAATACTGACAACTGTAACTATATCATGATAAATATATATAAAAAACAATTGTTACTCTTTGAATGGAGTGACCAATAGTAATAATTAGATTATTACTAAAAAATTTCAAATTCATATGTATGACATACGTAAGAACGCATTTAGTCGATCGATAACACCGACACTTAGAGTGCTTTTGACAAAGGTTACATTCGCCAATAGTTCTATCTTGGTTTAATGCAGGACCCATTTCCATCTTGAAGATTAGTGTGGATGGCTTTTTCAGAATAGCGGCTAGCGGACTATTTGCAAGTATGATTTAGTGAATGTTCGCTCTTAAATAAATAAAAATTTACTAAATGTATCTATTGTTTTTTTTTTTTATATATATATATAAAGAAAAAAAATTTTTTTGTAATATTTAAGCTCAATTCTTCCAAAATAGGTGCAGGTAATTTTTTTTTTTTATTAAAGTAGCTTAAGTTGCGTTAAAATATAATAATATGATTATTCGAATACACTACACAATTAGTGTTTATGTTTAAATAGGTTTCTATGAATAAAGGTTGTGTTTGAAGTAAGTAAACCTCGCAATGGTTTCCGTCGCGGGTAGATGACGTATTTACTGATATACTATATAAAAAAACTTAGCCCAGAAAGAGAGTCCCTCATTGATTTTCCCCGCGATCCTACAGATGCGGAAGTAGCTGCCCGGGAACGCTGGCCGTTGGACTTATTGAGGTATGTTAAAACCGGGAGGCAGTATGTTTGATTTCGTAGCGAGGTTAAACGCGTAGCCCATTTTAATTTAATAGTTTATTTGTTGTTTGACTTAAATCTCTACTACTGAGAGTATGGTCATAGAAATAGTGCCAACAATTATTCATGAGCGTCAATATACCTTGAAGCCTTTATCTGTAATACACGGAATAAAATTTGAATCGAGATAGCGCTAATAGCTATCTATGAGTGTCAATACACTATGAGCCGTTACCTGTGATGCGCGGGCTCAGAGACGGAATTTCGAATCCTCCTTGGAGCCTCTTGCCTTATTTTTAATGTAGTAATTATATGAAAAGCGGTTATGAGTGTGAAATAGAAATTCAGGGATTAAAGGTACAACTAGATACAAAACAGGGATAGTAATGAAATGACATGAGAATGATAGGGACTATATATCTTTTCTTGTCCCCATTATGATACAGCCACGAGCAATACTTACCCGGAGCAGTAAAAGAATCCTTGAATGCTATCAGCCCCCCAGTAAAGAGGTGAGCATTGATGCAAAAAGGCCTATGGTCTTTGATTAGCACATTCTTTTCTGAGATTTTATCCTTAAAAGAAAGTAACTCCTAATGTTGATTTAAAGGTGCGGCATTCACTGTTGCAGGACGATCATTGAACCATAGGATGTATAAAAAACGGTGTTAATCAACAAACATAACATCTAGAGGTAAAGAAAAAACCTTTTAATATTCTTGGGTATAATAAAAATGATGTACCTTTTAAGCCAGTAAGGTGAAGTTAAATGAACCTCTCTCCCAACAGGAATAAATCTAACGGCACAGAGAGTTGCTCTATGATCTAATGACATAAAGTCACGCAATAAAGAACCCTATGTGTCTACACCCATGAGTGATCCTATAGGTACTGGATAGACTTACAATAAAATTAATAATAATAATAAAAGTAATAAGTTTAAACTGGAAATCAGATAACTGATTCCTAATCAGGGAGTTTATTCCCCTGATAATCAACTGACTGTTCTAAAATATTATTATATTTCTTGACAGCTTGGGGAACTGTGAAATACTGAGATAATCTCACTCAAGATTTTAACCCAATAAACAAGTCACTCTAGTGCGTTTGCACAGGTGAGTTATTCAGTAATTATCAATGATCGATTGAATGGTACAAAAGTACTTCACAATAATGGATGAGATGTGAGAGTGCTAAGAAGGCGCATTATGGATGGATGAGATGGAAACACTTACAATGTAAAACACGTTTTTTTAAATAAAAGACTGGGCAGGTTGAAAAGCATACCTCTTTTGTGTTTATTTGAAGAGTCTTGTAGTTACATATGTACATTAAGGACAAAATTGTTGTTTCCCCAAAGTTAATGATGTCCATAGTGTATGTAAAAGAGATGTAATAGGAATTAGAGTAATGCTGTATGTAGAGAATATGTTTTATTTTATATGTAAAAAAAATGCTTTATTTCTGTATTAGGTGACTATTTTTGGATAAGGAGAAACAAATAGTTATTGTCCTGAAGAAGGAGGCTACAAACAGCGAAAGCCTCCGAAACGCGTCGACGCATTGTGCATGTGTTAAATACGGCAGGGGCATACAAACTACTTGAAATAGGGAAGCGAATCCCTATTCGATGTTGCCCATAAGGGGTCTGAATTAACTATGATATGACAAAGTGTATTGTCTTTTATCCTTTTTCTCCTGCATAATTATATGCTAAAATGTTTTTAATTGTTTTTGCTTTTTATAAAAATGAAATGTATATTTTATACTAATCATATTTCTATGAAAATATTTTATGATGCAAATAAATAGCTTGCTTTGACATAATTGTTTTTTTGTGTGTAAGTGTTTCATCAGTTGGAGTGATTAGTTTAGACCTCATATTGAGGATTCTGATTGAATAGAGTGAGTGAATTACCTGAATAGTGTCTTCTCCAAAAGGAAAAAAAATGTGTTTACTTTGCAGTTATTTGGTGCTCTATTTCCTTTTGGTTTATATTGAGCCCCTCTCTTTTTTGTTTAAAAATTCAAACAAATACCACCTGATACGAGCAGTAGGAGCTGTTTGGTGCCATTTCCTCATGGTAAGTGGATTATTATCCAGCAACTTGCAATTTAAATTTTTTCGCAATGCACAATTACCACTGGGTATTTTTACCCATTTTCCGCATGCAAATGTCCTGCATGTGGATTTACAACACAATAATTTCACCGTTTTCCACATGTGGATTTGCTACACAGGAATTCAACCAGCTTTTCCACATCTGACATGTCCACATGGGTATTTACTGATAATTCTGAGTGCAGAAAGATCGCACGTGGAAAGAGTCTAATTGTACCGACTGAAATCAATGCATGAAACCACGTGGAAATTTGCGTTGCGCAACTCGTAATCTGAACCGAAGTGCCCTGTTTGTGGGGTAAGGTAAAAATATATTAGTCAAAATATTATCTGACAACTATACAGTGTTCTGGCATAAAAATCTGGAGGGATCCGATTAGAATCTTCAAGGAGGAACTCCAGATGCGATATGAGCTAGCAGGGTCCCAGAGATTTCGATACCTGCAGGTGAGGTCTACCCTATATGAGGTAGCTGACCCTGAGTAGGGTGAGTCCCCAGGGCACTGGGGTAAAGTGTATCTTTGAAGTTTTAATAAAGTTGCTTAGACTTTCAATTGGATAAACGTTCGTTTATTTCATCACGACGTTTGTATTCGTTTATATCTTCTTTAGAAAATCGAAGATGCAGTGTTAAACAAGCGCCACGATATTACAAATCCCAATGCATTTCGGCTATATTTTAGCCTTCATCAGGGGTTTTTTCTGAAAAAAACGAGATATGTGTGCCGTTTTAGTATATGGCTGTATCGGTATATAAGACATGTGGGTGAATGGTGTATCCAGATAGTGAAGAAATCGGGTGCTCTGCCGTTTACATGCGTGCTCTATTTCGTGCTTATTGGATGTGGTAACTGGGGTGAAAGTAATTGTGCCCTGCCGCAGGGCACAATTACTTTCACCCCCGTTACCACATCCAATAAGCACGAAATAGAGCACGCATGTAAACGGCACAGCACCCGATTTCTTCATTATCTGGATACACCATTCACCCACATGTCTTATATACCGATACAGCCATATACTAAAACGGCACACATATCTCGTTTTTTTCAGAAAAAACCCCTGATGAAGGCTAAAATATAGCCGAAATGCATTGGGATTTGTAATATCGTGGCACTTGTTTAACACTGCATCTTCGATTTTCTAAAGAAGATATAAACGAATACAAACGTCGTGATGAAATAAACGAACGTTTATCCAATTGAAAGTCTAAGCAACTTTATTAAAACTTCAAAGATACACTTTACCCCAGTGCCCTGGGGACTCACCCTACTCAGGGTCAGCTACCTTAGATTCATTTCGCATGCACTTCTACTCAGAGAAGCGACACCCAGGAGCACGGAACAATTTGCGCACAATTCAACAACTTCAATAAACACCTAGCTGTGCACGCGCTTTATAAATTGGGTCTACCCTATATGGCCACACTGCACACCTTGAAGAGTTAGCTTCAGAAACCCCACTTGAATACTGAATATTAGCGGCCCCACTACACCGACATGCAGTCTCACAAATGTACACAACACTGACCTGGAACTGCTTAAAGTCCATGGACAGGTTATAAGGAAAGTGGAAACAGGACTTAGGTGTAAGTGAGGAGGTGGACTGGGAGGGAAGCATGCACAAACCAGAGGAAGGTCGCAATTAGGGCAGGTGTCCGCCTAATTCAACTCAGGATACTTCATGGGGCATATTACATGAGAATCAGAGTCTATAAAATGAGAAGACTCCTCAACTATAGCTGCTTATGGGCGGATGTAAGAAGAAAGGGACCTTGATACATACCTTTTCAGAGTGCCCAAGATTGGGGGCCTTTTGGCACACCATATGTGGATACTTAGAGAAGGCAGAGAGGCAGCCAGTTGGGCTATCGGGGCAGGTGATATGTCTAGGTCTGTGGGGAGACTCACTAAAATATACAAAAAAGTGACTGAACGAAAGCTTGTATTAATCTCAGTCGCTGGTAATTGCTCGGGCCGCATCCCAATCCATTGGTTTTTTGCACACCATTTCACCTCAGTTTGGACCCAGCTATATGCAAATCAGACTTGAACCTGCTCCAATCGGAACAGTCCAGCCCAAACTGCCAAGCCAGGTCGTCTCTGAACCGGGACACAATCGGCCCAGGATCTGTTTCACCCTAGTTATGGGTTCATGAGCCGGGTACAGCTTGGTTCCAGTGACAGTATGCATGGGACCCAAGTCTGGGCATACCGGTACCACTTAGGGAGACATACCAAAATATACAAAAAAGTGATGGATGGAATGTTTGAATTAATCTCAGTCACTAGTACTCACTGGGGCGCATCCCAATCCATTGTTATTTTGCAGACCATGTCACCTCAGTTTGGACTCCATTTTGTATACTGTAGGATGTGGGGAGAGCAGACGTTACCTCCGCTTTCCCTCTTGCTTAGTAATACACTTTTAATGATGGTCAGGAGGGACATTATACAGCTCTAGGGAAGCAAGACGGCACCCCGGACAACCCAATGGACACGAAATATGGAATAGTGTATGCTGACGGAAGGAACTGTTTGTCAAGCACAAGGATGTCCAAAGAAATTCAACAAAATATGGGGTCCGGGGAAGGAGGTTCAGGAACAGGAGGTATAACTGGGGACGCTCTACTGATCACCCCATGGAAAGAACACCCGGGAGTGGCAGCCCTGGCTCACCAAAGTAACGGTTGCGTTGAGCCCGATAAATTAATTGATAGTGTCAATCCTGAGGTTGGGTCCTTTACACAAACTATCCCTCAAGATACAAAAGTTATATGAATAGGGTTTACATATGATAGTCTGCAATATACCTTTATAATACGAATAAAATGTTGTTAACAAAAATTTTGCTCCATTGGAGGTAATAATAAAAAAATGTAATCAAGAAGGAAAACATTTTTGCAAATAAAATTAAGGAGACAATATTTATATCAGAAAATATATCTAACTACAACATTGTGATAAACAACCCTGCTTGGATGGTACATTGAGATTCTTTGAGACAAACAGTTAGGGGCGGTGTTACGTAGGCATGTCAAACTAGCCAGCCTAACATGAAAACGGTACAATATTTGATAGGGGGAAAATGTGAAATATGATGTCTTTTGCTTATCCCAGAAATGATATGAATGGCAGCATTTTGCATTCTCTGAAGATGCTGTATTTGCGAAAAGAGAAGTGCGGTGCAAACAGAGTTGCAATCATCAATGTTGGTGTTCATGGCAGCTCCTGTCACTAGAGATCCACGTGTTTGGAATAGAAAATGGGTTTTAGAACCTTCAACCCATGGAAATATCTCCCAAAACTGCGCCAATCTGGATTTGGAAAGAAAGTTCACAGTGAAAAGTAAAGCCAAGATTTTTTACATTACTTAAGACTGCAAAAATGCTTTGAAAATGAGACGTAGAGTAAAAAGTTAATAATTTGGTACCTTTAAGTCCAAAACATTTTGAGTTCTGTTTTGGAACTATTACATTTCAGAAAACTATCCAGCAATTAAAAGTCCCGGTCTCCAGTCTTTTAACTAAAAGCAATCCTTGAAAATGTTGACAAAAAGCTGTGTGTTGTCAGCATATCGTAGAGCTCAAACATGGGTCCAAGTACATACTGAAGAGAAAATGTGGGGACGCCTCCTTAGGGACTGCACAGAATGGAGTGACTTTAGCGTTGGATTGTCTGAACGTTTGTCTACAAAATTGCAGTCAAGTGGTTTTAATTCCTCCTCTTGCTTCCACTGGCTTTACGTTTGAGGTCTAGGTATAGGTATGAGGGGAGGGATAGCCATCATCCTCTAGGACTCCATCAGCTGTACCACTTCCACTGAGACCAGAGCCAACTTCATGGAAGTTGAGCATCAAGGAATACCTCAACTTTTAACTGCGAATCACAGCCAACTTTAATTTGGCGGAACGTTGGTCTACCAATCCTCAGGACCCACACAACTTCATCAATAACATTGTGGACTTCTTCGCTCCCCTAGTCATTGAATGCAGCTCTTACGTCTTCGTAGCAGACCTTAAGTTTCACCTAGAAGACCTGAACGACCCCACCTATGCCACACTCCTCGGAAGCCTCTGACTCACCCATTATATCTCCAGCCCCACTCACGCTGCAAGACACATCCTGGAACCCAGTCTTCACCTCATTCAATGACATCACGGTAAACACACCCACACTAACCCCCTGTTCCGACCACACCATTGTCAGCTTCAAAATCAACATCCCTCACCAAAGATGACCAACTATGGCAGGCCCAGCTTGCAGCCAGCCATAGTTGGAATAGCACATCAGAGATGGATTAGGCTTCCGCCCTCCACAAGAACCAACCAGAACACACAGACAACCTAGCAAAGGACATCAACTACTTTAACAACTGGATCACTGCCTGTGCCAATATGATGGCCCCTCGCCAACGAAGCCAATCAGCAACAACACAAACGTAGGCTGGCTGGTACACAGAAAAACTCAGAATGACCAAGCAGCACTGTAAGCAACTAGAATAGAGGGGTTAATCGCTTGCGTGCTCATGACGAGCCCAGCTCGTCATGAGGCACAGTGGAGCTGTGCTCATGACGAGCAGGGCTCGTCATAACGGCCGCGGCCCGTCCACGTGCGATTGATTCCCCGCCTGTGCGCGCTCCCCCCGCGCCGTGGGGTATTACCCCCGCGGCGAAGTGGTTAAGCCGGTCAAGAAAACATCAAATCCGCCCTGTTGCGCTACCACCAGCCAATAGGGAAAACTAAGAGGCAGGCCCTAGTTTAACGCATGGACATCAGCTCCAATAGCAGCAAATGCATTTTCATAATCATCAAGCACTTCATCACACCAACCACCAGCAACATTATCCCCCTTAATGAACTGTGTACCAACCTCTCAATCAAGCCATACACGACAACTTCGACCTGCAACTGGACCACAGCGACCTGGTAACTAGCCTGCTAATAACAGACAAAGGAAAGACCCTTAACACATGGAACACCATCATCATAGAAGAAACCACAACAATCCTGAAGACCATTCACTCTGGGGTCCCGGCAGCCCCTGCCCCCACCAGGCCTTCAAGAAAGGCTAAGCCTCTATCAGCGAAGCCCTCACCTCCATCCTCAATACCTCCATCAACACAGTCCCCTTCCGGGAGGCCTGGAAGTATGCAGCTATCAATGCTCCCCTGAAGAAGCCCTTAACAGACCCTGCTAAGCTCACAAACCACACATCGATCTCCCTATTATCATACCCAGCAAGGCCCTGGAAAAAGCCATCAACAGACGTCTCGCTCACCACATTGACAATCACCAGTTCCTCTATGCCACGCAGGTAGAATTCAGACCCAGCCACAGCACCGAGACAGCTCTCTTCTCAGCAACAGACAGCATATGGATGATCCTGGAAAAAGTAGAAACCGTGGCTCTCATTCTACTTGACCTCTCAGCAGCCTTCGACACAATCTCCCACCCCATCCTGATAAAATGACTAAATGAGACTGAGATCCAAAGACCCGCCCTCCAAAGTATCTTCACATTCCTTACTGAAGACCCGAGACAGGCAACATGCCGCCTTACTCTTCAAAACCCTGGGACTTCACTTGCAAAGTTCCTCAGGGCTCCTCAATCAGCCCAACCTTCTTTAACATCGACATGACATCTGAGCACACAACAAGCTCATCTACGCCAACAACATGCAATATACTGCACCTCTCAAAACAAAGCACCCAGCACAAAGAACAACTTCAACACCTGCATGACTGAAGTGGCCACCTGTATGAAGACCCACTGCCTCAAGCTGAACACTGACGAGCCCGAAGTTGTGATTTTCGGAAAAGATGCCTTGTCGTACAAGTGCTGCCAAACAACACTAGAGAGCCAGTCACCCAAGCTCTCATCACCTGCAGACTAGACTATGGGAACTCCCTTTATGCAGGATTTACCAAGCAACTCATGAAAAGGCTACAGGCCGTCCAGTGGCCAGACTTGACATCAACCACACACGTCAGTCCCGTATCACATCTCACCTGAGGGAGCTCCACTGTCTCCTCATACATAAGCGCACACAGCCCATGCTCCTCACTCACACATACAAAACACTGTACAACACAGGCCCAGCCTACCTGAAAAGCCACATACACTAACACCAATCCTCCAGCAATACAGCTCAGCCGGACTCTGACGGACGCACGTCCCCCGCACACACAAAAAAATGATCAGGGGGTCAGGCTTTTGCATACATCGCTGTTAGGAATAACCTCCCACACCACATCACAGCCTCCTCCTCTCTTCTTGAGTTTTGCAAGAAGCTGAAGACTTGGCTCCTTGAGTAAGTCCCTACAGGGCTAGCCTCACTCACCCTCAGAGTATCAGTATACCCTCACAGTTGATAGAGCACTATACAAATACATATACCATAGTATAACATAGTGCTGTAATGCCTGCCTCAACGCCTGGCAGATGTCAAGAACAAGCACTTTGCATGCCAGTACACAGGGGTAGCAGCCTTAGCCCTGGTGGAATGGACCTTCTGGAGGTTGCTGATTGGCGAGTGCATAACACATCGTAACACTGAGGACTACCCAAACTCCATAGGGTTCTCTTCTGCACAGCCTTTCTTTGCTCTGGTGAACCCCACAAAACGTTGATCCTCCTCTCAATGGTCCTTGGTACAATAAATGTAAAAGCTCCCCCTCTCCTCCAGTTTTGAGGATTGAGGGGGAGGAAAGAACACAGGCGGAGAGCCCAACGTGGAAGGGAGACATGACTTTTGGCAAGAATACCGCCCGACTAATCTGCACCTACTTGTCTAGGAAAAAGGTGGTGTATGACAGCGGCACTATACGTGTCTGAAGTTCACTCAGGCGAAGAGCTGACGTAATCGCAATGTAGAAAGATGGTCTTCAAAGTCAGGAGATGCAGCTAGCACCTATGTATTGGGTCATAAGGTAAACACATAAGAAACATCAAACCCAAGTTAAGGTCCCACTGTGGCATCACAAACTTGGGATGGAATATGTGTGTGTGTTAAGTCTTTTTTAAATCTCATCACCATAGGTGATTTAAACAATAGGACTAGTCCGGCAGACACAGAAAGGCTGAAAGGGCTGACCAAAACCCTACCATAGTGCCCTCTGCTGGGCCCGGCGGAGGCAAAGATAAAACAAAAGAACATCCAACAGATTTGCTTGTAAAGGGTCAGTTTGCGAATGCCACATTGGGCCTCAACATTACCCCAGTGCCCAGCATAAATTAACTTCATGAAAGGGCGCCGGGGGGCAGGGTTGACGTCCACCACTCCAAGCTACAGTTCAAATGCAGCTCAATGTCCAGGAAAACAGGTGTCGACTGAGCAGATTTGGACAGAGGACCCTGGCGTGTTGCTCAGACAGGGGGTCCTCTGATCAGATGGCAAATGCTCATGCCCAGAATGTCCAGGTACTAAACTCTCTTGGCCCAGTCTGGAGCCTCTTTGATAAATTGGTCCCGGTCATTCCTGATCTACCCTAGAACTATGGAAAGGAGGGACGGGGCAGGAAGGCGTGCACGAGTCCTTTGTTCCAGTTTAGCTGGAACGCATCTTGTTTTTACAAAATCTCTAAGGCACAAAATATTTGGCATTGCGCATTCTCAACAGTAGCAAAGAAATCTAGCCTGGGTTCTCACAACTCTCGGAAGATGCCCTGTGCCACCTCGGGATGTAGACGCCAATCATAATCTGCCAGACACCGCCTGCTTAGTTCATCTGCTTTGGTATTCAGGGACCCGGCCAGTTGGTTTGTGATCATGAAAAAGCCCTGACATTCCAGCCGCCTCCAAAAAGGCAGAGCCTCCTGACTCAAGACTCAGGACCTCACCCGGCCTGCTTGTTACAATACTACACAATAGTGTCCATAAGGCACAAGCTTGTCCTTGATGGATGGCAGGAAGGCCTTCAGAGTTAGACAGATGGGCTACAACTCCATCATGCTGATGTGAAGCCGGCCCTCCACCGAAGACCAGGGTCCCCTGTTATCCACCTTTCCCAAGTGACCCCCCCAGCCGAGACGTGTCTGTCATCACTGTCTACCTTGAGGGGGAACATAGAAGGGTCTGCCACTGGACCAATTGCACTCAAACAGACACCACAGCATTATTTGAGCTGTCTCCTCCGAGACATGGATAACTTCGGTCAGACTGCACTGAAGCTGGGTCCTTTGGAACTTCAAGTCCCATTGTAGAGCCCACATCTGCCACCGGCATTGCTGACGAGGGGGTGCAGGAGCCTAAGAGGCCACGAAGCCTCAGAGCTGCTCGTACCGTGATCCAGGATGAAGCCTGAAACATCAAGTATGTAGCCCAAATGTCCTGGACTCGTAGCGAGGGAGGGAGTCCTGAGCTTCACTGTGTCCAGGATTGCTCCAATGAATTGAAGCCTCCGCAAAGGAGTCAGGTGGAACTTTGGCTCACTGATAGTGAACCCCAGCGATGTCAAGAGGTTCATTGGCCGTCTGGAGGTCAGAGCCTGTGCCGAGCCTGCCTTCAGCAGCCAGTCATCGAGCTATGGGAACACTGGAAACTCTGACCTCTGTAGGTGGGTCGTGACTACCGCATACCTACCAACTTGAAGAACAATCTCACTGTGTGAGGAAGGGGCGGAGCCTTGAAGGGTGGCAGGGCCTCGTGCCGAGAAGTATCTACAAGGCACTTTTGAACCCCACCCCCAAGCCTCCCTCCTCCCCCCCAAAAAAAGTAGCTTGATGAGGCTGGTGCCGATGTCCTGGGGTTTTTTCACACCATTTAATGGACGTCTGCAGTTCAAAGTCTCGGAAAACAACCTGGAAAACCACTCTTTATAGTGGTTATCAGCTGGTTTTTCCTGCCACTCTGTGATATAAACTCCTCACTGGGAGACCGTGTGATGGGAGCCGATATTGTGCGTCACACGGTGGCACCGTGTGTGTTGGCACGTATGCTACCGCCCTCATTTTCATGCACACCTGAGGGGCGCTGGTACCGCCGAAAGGAATCACAACAAACTGAAAGTGCTCATGGCCCACCTTGAACAGCAGATAACGGACGAGGCACTGCAGGACGGGTATTTGAAAACACGCATCCTGCAGATAGGAATCAAGACATCGCAGCCTTTGCATCTGGAGCCCCAATTTTTGATTACGTCAGTTGTGCGCTTCTGAGCAAAACTTTGGCCGCCGGCACTAATTCTTTCACAAATTAAGCACTGCACATGCGTGAGAGTCTGTTGTCGTGCACCAATTTCTACAGGTGCTCCCACGCTAAAACGCCCACTAGCCGCCCCTGTGGCATTCACTGCCAGGTACAATTATACCACACTAGTAATTACACTTATGAATGAATCCATTTACGACTTCATTAACTTTGTAGCAGGAAGTGGAATTTCCACTCGTAAATGCTTCTCTGTGCACTAAGGAGAGGTGCAGGGGGGAACACACTGTGGCACCCAACCTGCCCCTGGCACAAGGGCTGTCTGAGCAACTGCCCTGCTGGCACCTTGCTTCTAGGCGCAACAACTCCGCGTATGTGTGCAAATAACTGTGTGAATCGGGCGCAGCACCAGTCTATGTGTAAAACAAAAACATCTCCTTTGTGGCTGAACTCCACTGAAGCCTTTAAAAGTTGCCCTGGCGCGTGGAAAGGCTGCAAAAGACTCCAACAACACGTAAACCATGAATGGACACACAAGTTCTTTCATATTTACCGTCATCCACGCGCCACTCTCATCGTCCAAGTATCCTCGTTTCTTTCATTTCCATGGATGCTTCGAATGGATTGTGTTGTCAAGGCAACAGACCTAAAGACAAAATGTGCATTTAGTGCTTCCGAAAGCCGGGTTCGCATTTAAAAGACACACAATTAGCAATGGGTGAAACGCGGAGCGCCAGCGCCCCTGGTGCCGAGTCGTTAACAAATGGTGAAACCTTTCCCCGCCCGAGCACGCTCACGTGCCAGGCGCGCTATCTTAGGGAAGTGAAGACTTCCGCCACACAAATGAGAAGTCGCCAAACTGAAACTGCTATCAGATTTTAAAATAATGTGAAAACAACATTTGTAAACTTAAACCTAACAAACATCACCCTGGAAACGTCGATCAATGTTTGTGACCAAAGTATGGTGACCAAGCGTGCCGGTTTTTGATCACTGATTATCACTTATTACATTAATTGTAAAAGTATTTATTCGCCTTAGTGCTTCGGTGTCTGTGTTTTCTACCTTGGTGACACAGTCTTTAAAAGCATTCTGCACCTTTTGGTCAATGTGAAAATTGAGTTCCACCTTTATTTTTTGTGAAATGTTCAATTTTTTAGGTTGTAAGACATGCTCACCGTAGACCAAAGGCAAAGTATATCTCTATTTTGGCATGAGAAGCACAATAGTTTATAGGCCTACCAACAGAAGTGATGAACAACCACAGTTAAAAAAATCAGAAATTTAAGAAAAGAGGGGTCAGAGTGTAGTTTGTGTGCGAGGGATGGGCTTGTAAGGAGAAAGGGAGGAGGAAGAACTTAAGAGAGGTGTGTCAACTCTGTCTCTCCAGCCCCACCTCTAAATAAGCCTAAGCAAAGCCAGCAAGTCTCGTCTTTATAATGCGAGAGTCGCGCTGTTGGCTTCCCCAAAGTTTATCGGCAAAGTACTGTTTAAAAAAGTAAAAGAAGAAATATTTCAAAATACTGGAGAAAAAGCAAACACTTACCTTATAGTGTCTGAAATTTAATGTGTTAATAAATGGCATGGTTAATTCTTCACTCATGAAACTTTTGTACAGAATAAGGAAGTGTTGGAATGTAAAGGAAAAGGTTTGCCAAGAACTCATTTATTTTCCAAAGGATTCAGCCAGTTGGGTCCTCTGTAGTGGCTGAAGGAACAGATTTTTGGGCCTCCAGAAGTGTCACACTGTGTAGCCTTCTGTCTCAGATGCCAGCTGTGAGGGCAACATATGGCCCTTAAGCATGTGCTTTCATGCAATATGTGGAAAGCAGAACATAAAACAAGAACAACCCTTAAAGTCTACTCTTCAGCCATACCCAGCACAAACATCCCTGTTGCTGTATGTATGTATTGGTATTTTATTTAGCACAAACCTCGCTAGGAAGCACAGAGCACTGTACATTAAATGGAGGGGCTGGGAGCCTATGATTGATGATGTATGTCAAGTAGGTATTTCACGAATACATTTCGTACATAAAAGTTTTAGGTACGGGGAGATTCACACTATGCTACGGATAGCTCAGAATCCCGGATATGAACCTGGGTCCCCAGGGTCCAAGGTCAGAAGTGCTACTCACTGGGCCGCATTTCCACCCTGCTCTGCTCTTACAGACAAACCAGGACAGATGGGGAGCAACACAACATGCGGGACAGGTATTTGAGAGGAGAAGCAGCACACAAGGGAGAGAGCTAGAAAACACATGCACTTTCACGAAGGGCTGAATGGAAAATAAAAAAGTAGGTCCCAACATGTGAGCAGAGGAATCATACAAGTCAGACAATTAAACGGATTGTAAAGAGTCTATACTACAAGAGAGGGATAAACACAAGAAGAGAAAGGCAAGTCATTAAATAAGAAGCAAGAAAATTAGAGTGACAATAAAGCCAACCAATGGTAAGCCAGGTTCTAAGCTCACTGAAAGTTAACAATAGGTCTTCGCAAACAAATAGCATGTGCTGTTTGCTAGGCAAGACCTAAAAAAAAGACAAAGAGGAATTTATAACAACAAAAATATATTTAGCACCAGCGATGATTTTAGGATGAAAACAGTTCGGGTCCCATTTAGAAGTGGTGTGTAACTGCTCCATCACACAGCCTCCTTTACGAGGTGAACGAAGGCTTTGTTGCTGTCAGTGGAGCCTTAGCGGGCTCCTCTGTTGGAAAACCTTTCACAGGCAGGAAAAAAGTACAATGTGCCCTACGTGCCGCGAGAAAACTCCCGGCGCAACAGGGATACGGACTTTTTTGTCTTTTAAAAACCAAACCCCAAGACATGGCAGGCAGTGAACCATGGCATTTTTGCAAATAGGGCAGGCCATCTTCTGGTACAAATGGCAACTGGCCAGCGAAAGGCTACTGTTTTTGTTTAATTATATCAATATTTACATTAGTTTTGAGCTCTCAGTTTCTTTGTTTAGTTTTATGTCCAACGTTCCTGTGACGTGCATGAATTATCCTAAATAAGGGTCAGTAATTCTTTCACAGCTGCACATCAATCACAGAAACCTGTCAGAGTAGGCTGCACCTCCATGTAAGATGTCTGCTAAGTGTTGAGTACATTCACTTTAGATCATGGATCAAACCATCGGATGCAGGACAGGCCTCACATGACGGACCGTGGGAGGATCATGTGCTAGACCGCGACTTACCTACCACGGGTGACTACTTACAGGCCTGTCTACATGCGGGAAGGACTGCGTTTTTGGTTTTTAAAAAACACCTTTTTGTCAGGAACTACCCACAGTAATGTTCTTCCTACCATCGAAAGATTGGTAATGACAACATTAACTATACTGCTGATGCATTTTATAGAAAATTGATGATTGTAGTGTGCATTAAAAGTTGTTTCATTACAATAAACCTTCCTATATTTCTGTGAAGCACGTGCATAAATCTGCGATGTTTGTATTAGAGTCCATGTGGTGATCCAGGGATTTCAAAATGACAGTCATCCCTTGGAATGTGGGCTTCTTCATATGCCCTGTTGCAGACAGGGGCCACTGGATACAGCTGGCTGCCCCTGATCCACCTGGAGGAAGGACATCTCACTGTCACCTGGCCATCAGCAGATGGGCTGTGGGTGACTCCAGGGGCAAGCCCATCCTCACGGCTGCAACGGCCACAGGTGCTTTACTAGGTGCACGGCTGCTCCACGCGAACCCCACCACCGAGACACATGTAATAGTGAACAACTTAATGTGTCTAACCAACCTGGGACACATAGAGAAATAGGTTTGTTACAATGAAGGAAAAATATGAGGTCTGCATTCTCTGATATTTGCCAAGAAGTGTCTGCTGGCTTTGATAACTGCAGGGTTTGGCTCTGAGATTGGATCTGGCACAGACAGTTCTCTGCCACATGCTTTCGTGGGACAGTGAATAGACTTTGTGAATTACAAGGTCTGATCCTGAACTTCAGGGGCGGCTCCGGAGGAGCGTCGCCCCACTGCTCTCAGAAATAAGGAAAAATAAAATGATAACACATTGCAATTATCATTTAATTTATCTGCACAGAGCCAGGTTGGGGTGGGGCTGGGCTCGTTCACAGGAGGAGGAGTGGTATGCGCGCTTAGCATTTTGCCACCCAGCTGTGTCAGAAAGGTGAACTGCCCCAAGGCTCACAGGCACTGCCTGAGCGGCTAAACAGACTGCTCAGACCAATCATGACACTGCTGTCATGCTGGTGACAGCAGCGTCGTGATTGGCTTAGGGAAACCTGGGAGCTTCCTGCTTCCGGGAGTCAGGAGGAAGAGGAGAGGACAGAGGAGAGGCGGCGGCAGTAACCAGGTAAGTGATTTTTTTTTTCAACCACTCCACCCCGTTTCTTAGCAGCTGCCACTGCTGAGATGAGGCACACTGTTGTAGTCAGCCTCCGGACATTTTGTAGCCCCCCAGCATGCACTCATTGCCAGCAGCACTCCGCTCACCTTGCCGTTTGTTTTTGGCCTTGACACTTGGCGCATGATGCCAATTTTCTGGGCTCGGCTAGCTCACCAAGGGACCACTGGTCCACAGAGGGCCCTGTTCTCTTATTCAGAGACTTACAGCTGTCCGTCTCCAGCAGGCGCAGTGTTGGTCTCCGGCTGGAAGAATGACCTGGGACCTGGTTTAGAGTTTGATGGTAACTGAAAACAGTCTAATGTCAAGAGGAAACAGCAAACACAGACTTGCATTCACTAGTTGCATTTCCTTCCCTATACCCTCCTTATGATTGAGGATTCCGCTGGTGGATTCTACTCTGGATTTAGCATTCCCTTCAACAATCGGAGGTCTTTCAGCTACCACCGAACTCTAACTCATGGCCTAGGTCCGGATCAGAAAAGGAAAGCCTAACTTTTTCTGCGAGACAGATAACCTTTGATCGCGAACACACATGCTGGTGCAAAGAATGCCTCTGCCTGTGCGGTGCAAGCTGTCTGCATGGGGTTAGGCACGGCTCACACTGACGCGAACGCACGTGCTGGCGCAAAGAATGCCTCTGCCTGTGCGGTGCAAGCTGTCTGCACGGGGTTAGGCACTACTCACACTGAGCTCTAACGGGCCGTCCAGTGAAGAGTAAAAGAGTTCTCTGAACTCAGTCCTGAGTCTCTTAATGATCACTAGTGGTGAGCACTGTAGAATGCTGCTCTGTGTATGTCCGCCGGAGGATGGAGACCTTTTGTGGCATCCTTCATCTGATGGTCCCTCTAAGAGTTGGGTAGAAGAATACTCCGCGGTAACCGGCCAGGACTCTGCTAGGCAGCACAAGAGATCCCGCGCAAGCCTTCGCGGTAACCGGCCGGGACTCTGCTGGGCGTCACAAGAGATCCCGCGCGAGCCTTCGCGGTAACCGGCCAGGACTCTGCTGGGCGTCACAAGAGATCCCGCGCGAGCCTTCACAATTCTGGCTTCATGTGGCCTCGCAGGAGTATGTTGAACCTGGGCCTTTGAAGGTTGTAGTTTCTGCTCCGGTTGTCAACCTTCATTGCTCCTCCACTTTCCTCCTTGTTCATTGGGTGTATTTGTTCAGCACTAGAGAGTATTCTTGTCCAAAAAAAAAGTGCATGGCGGCGACTCAAATCACCAATTCCAATGCTTGCCCTTCCTTATCATTTTACTCATTCCACACCATCTCCGCCTGGCGCATGTTGCATGTGTATTACTGGGACTTTTCTGATTACCCCCTCTTTTTGGGTGTACACACAGAGAGCCTCCCGCTGCGGTGTAGCTACCTATATATTATAGTCTTTATTGACGTGAAAAGTTGCGTGTTTATCTCTCACAAACCCCCTCACCCATCACACCACCAGACAGAGCATCCCATAACACGATACCTGCACCTCGGTGGTCATCCCACACAAAATTAAAACACTGCGCACATAGGCTCAAAATAAATACGGCACCCTTCCACCACACACCGTAGCTTGCTATCTGCGAGGATGTAAGAGGAGCAGCACCCCACACACGGATAGTGGGCGCTATACAAATGCTACAATACAACACAAAGCTTTCTACATTCTTCCCAACAATCCATATCTCTTGTTGCCAACTTTATATTAAGTCTCTCCTCTTCTTTTTAAGCCTCTCCTTCGTCTACCTTTTACTCACAACACCCCATCTGCTCAGCATTGTTTGGTCTCACAGGCGTTCACCAACGCTGTGGGAAGGTTCCCAAGAACATCCATCAAGCCAAGTTCTGATAGATCATGAGCTGCCTTTTCTCATGTTGTAAGTGTGATCCAGGGACAACTAAAAGCCTTGTTGACCAAGGCCTGGGAGAACTAGAAAGCACACCCTTCTTATATGGAAAGCAGCAGGCAGAATGTATTTATCTAACTCTGTTTTCCAGTAATTCTTTGGGTCTTTCAGGAAGTATGCTGAAGCTGGAAACTCTTCCTTCAAGTGTTGCCCCATCTGGATTGATCAGAATATTGATCTGCTTGGGTCAGATCAGCCAACGTTTAATCTAATCTGTACTAACCTACTCCTTGTGGGTGATGGACACGCGTGGAATGGAAAGAGAATCCTCACCAGCTGAGATTTTTAATGTAAATCTGAGTAAGTGACGTGTGTACCAAATTCAAATCGGTCCTGGATCAGAGAAGAACACACCATGGTCTCCAATCAGGGGTATTTTCAGTGGTTGGAAGGAAAAGCACAGGGAGACAGACAGGGGTAGGTGGGAGTGGCTGGGTGCTAATGCAGGAGACAGAAGGTTTGTAGAAAGGAGGGTTCTAGATAAAGAATGGGTTGAGAAGTGCACTGATAGGGCCGAAGAAAGCAAGAGTATTCCTACTGTTCCCCCAATTATACTGGGGCGGCATCGAAACATGGAGGAAACCCGAATGCTCAGTGAAGCAAAGCTGAACTGGGCAGAAGGAACACAGGATAAACAACTAAAAAGCTGCAAAAGAGAGGCCTGCTTTCAAGGTTTGATAGATTTGGAGTCCTGTAGACAGCTTAGCTCACCCAGGCCTGAAACCAGCCCTTAGAGTACAGCAAACAATCAGCCCTATAGATCATCCGCTCCAGAATAGAAATAATATTTATTGATACTGTGCCAGACCATCAAGTGTTTGTACACTTCATGGGGTTTTCCTGAATTACCCAATACATAGTTTGGATTTTAGCCATTTTAGTACACAATACATAGCTTTTAGTGACTCAACAGTCACCAGAAGCAGAAGCTGTCATTTATATTAAAAATGTACTTTGAATTATGTTTGTGAAAGTTTGGAAATGCCCAAAAATATGTTTAAAAATATGATCTTAGTATATGTGGCATTCAGCCTGCCAGTTTGCAGAATCAGCTGATATATAAGATACAGTCCAATTGTCTGTTTTCATAAGAAGAGTTTCTGAAGATAACTGTGTGGAAGAAACCACATTTGCTGTCTCTACCCTGGCAGGAGAGGATATTTGTAGGCTTTGGCAGTGCCAGTCCACACACGACTAGAAGTCTTCCAAGATTGGTGGGTACAGAGCAGAGGGTCCAGCGGCACTGATGCTCTGCACAGAGGAGATACAGGGTCTTCTCAAATCAGGCATCAACGCGTCCTTGTGTTCCATCAGTCACTGGGCTCCAAATGGCTCAAATGCCAGTCTCCAGTGAGCTCAGATTGGAAGCTTGTGAGGTCTATTTGTGCAATGTCACTCCAGCACAGCACATAACACAACATGTGTATTTGTAAAACGCACGGTCACCACTACGGGTATCTTGGCGCTGAATAACAGAAGTTTGTTGTTACCCAACTCAATGGTACTCATTTTATCGACCTCAGATGGATGAAAGGCTGAGTGGACCCGCCGGGATCTGAACCTGTGACCATGAGGTCAAACACAGGCCCCTGCAGTAGACGCATTAGTCCACTGAGCCACCAGAATATTGAAATCACTCATTGTAGTCAAACTCTACCAATGATTGTGATTGCCTACTTCCTGTTTGATGCACAATGGCTTGGAAGGGGTTACAGAGCTACAAACATGCAGTTTATGCAATGCAGCACATTCTGGTCATGTGGATGTTATCAACAAAGGCTAAAAAAGACTTTTCTAATTCGAGTATGTTTCAACCTGAGTCTACATTTAAATCCCACCATTTTATCAAGAGTGACATATCTGTTGCTAAAATTACACATGCAGTCAGAGAGCACAGCTGACCTTGCAACAAGCATCATCACTCTAGAAGCATGCTGAAAGAAAGACCAGGATGAAAGATCATTACAAGCAGAAGCCACCTCCATACCAAATGAATCACAACCAAAAATGCCTTCAATGCAAAGTCGCAGGGTCTGCCCTCTAACCACCACCTTGATTGGCACCTAGAAAACACAGGGAAAGGAGTGAAGTTAGAACAACTCGAACTACGTCAAATAAATAGGCGTATTCCGGGCTATAGCGCAGGCGCTGGTCCTCCCCAAACGCCACTATAGAGAGTTGAAACTATCTGACCTCGCAAAAAGGAGACTTCCACCAATCAAAGTCACTCAAAATGCAGCAGTTTGCGTAAAAAAGGCCATTTGATGCTATAATTACATAACACCTGTCCTAATATCTGGTCACTACGTTGAGCTTTCTCTAAAAACCAAACGGTTTCAAAACCTGCAAAGCTGTCCACTACATTAGCCCAAGCTACTGTTGAGTACCACTGCGGGTGCTCACCGATGATGCCGGATAAGGCAGGGAGGGATGCTATACACCACACCAGGTGCCTCCGATGGCCCTGGGTGAGAGTGCTTTAGTCATCAGTCACCCACCGTTGGGTTCACGAACCCAACCTCAATGAAAGGCGTCCACACGGAGTCCTCATGTGTGTGCGTGTAACTTCATGTTCTCCAGTGCTCCTGCCCAGCTACCACTGCTCATGCCAGGTTGGCTCCAATGGAGAACACAACAGAAAAGCAGCCTGCCCAAAAAATCGCCATGTCTGTGGGCACCAAAGACCTTGTGAACCTGGAAATCTATAAATTCACAAAACATCAAAGCATGAATTGATTTTTCTGTTGCAGCAGAACCTGCAACCCTCATCCACCCTTCTCTACCTGACAAGAGACTGGCTGCTTCTCTTTTGCATTTTTGGGAAAAACAGACAATGCAGGTGTTTAAGAAATATCTCCGTAAAGAATGATTCAAAGATCACCAAGTAGAACGCACTCCTAGACCCAAGCAAGAAGACACGACTACCGGAGGAGATTTGCTAGAGTGACACATTTTTAATGGATGACAGAAACCTAATCTCTCACTGTTCACCCAGTTCCTCCCTTGCCCTGTGTACAATCCCAATAAAGGGAACTCCCTGAGGTTTACACAGTACTGGGCTGGACCCCACTCCTATCCAGCACTATATTTTCAGAACTTCCTCATTTTGAGATTGAGGCCGCCCGGTGGTACTATCCTATCAGGGTTGGATGGATAGCCTATGATGACGCATGCCACGGCTTTCCGTCCAATAATAATGTTATTGTCCCCATACGGCTTGTTGAGCCTGAACACAACCAATAGGTTCACATCACTATCATTTCTTTGTGTGTGCACCTTAAAACCAGTACATTGGCTTTCACAATGTAAAGATGAGACCTTTTGGCTTTGCCGATGCTAATGTATCCTTTGTAATTTACAAGCAACAGTAGCCAGCTTTATGCCTTTGTGCTCAAACAATGTCCTGTGCACAACTTGAATGAGGAAATACTCCTGGGACAAGGTGTATTTGATGTGAATCAGTCAATGCATTGTTTTCCACACTACTTCATTAATAGTCACTTTCCTGCTTTCTGACTCATACGCGGGCGCAGGTCCTCAAAACCTGTCGCTTCAAGGCCCCCTGGCCTCACTGCTAGGTTTATAGCGAGTTTCCTTTATAGGAATCAAAAAGGATCCCAGGAGTCCTCACAGGATTACAAATGTCTAAATTTATCATGCAGAATTTCCATCTACATTTGTATTTCCTACTATATTTATATTGCGCCACAAACGCCGGAAATATACCAGGCTTCTTAGCACCTACAAACAGTGCATAGAACAATAGACAACTAAAAGTTTTACATGGTGAATAATACAGAGCATTATAAGAGTTGGGTGATAAATCCATACTACAGAAAACATCCGGCTGTAAGGTGCATGTGAGAAAAGCTTTCTTAGTTGACTCTACACCAGTGGAGGCCGGTACGGTACGGGGGTGGTAGGACGGGGAAGGGGCGTGGGGGGAGGTTTATAAAAAACAATTTCACTTACCTGATCGCCCAACTCTCCTCCGTCTCTCTCACATCATCCCTCCGCTCCAGACGGAAGAAGGAAGTACCCAGGCTCACCTGAGCCAATCACAATGCTGCAATGCAGCACTGTGATTGGTCCGAGCACCTTGGTTTGGCACCCAGGTGGGGTAAGGGAGCCTAGGCATGTTCTCCCCAAAGGCTGTAATGCAGCCTGGGTGGAGAATATGCAAAGTGCGCATGACGGTTTGGCCAGGCCAAGACGGCCGGCCAAACCATCATGCACACTTTAGAGTGCAGCCAAAGGGACAGTAACATTGCTACCCAACAACCTCAGAGATCTATCCTCACACAGACTGATCCTGCTGGCTCATGGAAGTGCATTCCCAAAAAATTAAAGGATCCCTTCCAGTTCCCTACAGGACACTTCAGTTTTATGATCTAGATGGGTAAGAGGCAGCTTGCGGTATATAGTGCTCTCTGGCGTCAAGCGCTGCTGTTGTAGTGCCTCGCTTGTGCCTGAAAACTACCTGGAAGTAAGGAAACAAGAAATTCTGCTTAAGTAGAATATGCAGGATTCTGCATTTGTAAAATTTACTATTTTTTAAATCTAACTTTACAGGGAACACAGACATTCTTGTGGAGAACCTATTTTCCTGCACCCCCATGAAACATGGGTGTGTTTTAATCCTTTCCCGCTCGAGTGCACAAAAATGCTTGTATATTGCACAGTAATTGATTGCATGCACTTTTGAGAGCCCTCAAGTCTCACGCATCCTGTGTGAGAATAAGGAAAATGAATCTAAGACTCAGATGTCACACTGAGGCCACCGACTGTCACACACATTGAAACCATAAAAATAAAGTCCTGGACTACTTTGGAATGTAGCTGCAATGAATGACTCAGCGGATGCCTCATGCTGGCTGGTGGAAGTTCTGATTATTTATCCAAAATGAGAGAAAAGTCACTGTAGCCCTTTATTGTCTATCGCTACCTACTACTGTAAAAAATATTTTTTGTTACTTAAAAGAACTCTCACCCACTAGGTTTATTTAGTGGCATACTTCATCACTGGGTCCTCACCCAGATATCTTCATCTATCTGGGTGGGCTCAACCGTGTTTTTCAAGGAAGTCCCTTTGTGATTTTTTTGGTGGGGATCTGGATACTTAACCCCTTCAGTGCCCCGCCCTTTCCCCGCCCTGTGCCGGCCCTTTCATTAGCGGGCGGGGTTCATGACGAGATAGTCTCGTCATGGGCACAGCGCAACCGCGCTCCATGACGAGACCATCTCGTCATGGGCACTGAAGGAGTTAAGATTGCCTTTCTTTGGGAACCTAAACTCCTATATAAATGTATTCTAAGGATCCTTTGGCAAAGTTAAAAGAAAGGAGGTGATGTTGTGGAGTATGCAATGTATGCGGACTCCACCCAGTCAACATGTTTCAGCCCTACAATCCTGCCTTTATGGTCAGGAGGCTTTCTTCAGGATTGCAGTAATCGAAAGATGCCTATAAATTCACTTATTTAAGTATACTCTGTGCTCATTTAGGCTCAATTGCTCACATTCATCAAAGCTGCCTGCTGTTCATACAAACCAATCTGAGGACTTTCTCACTTATATAGCTGTAAGTCAGAAAAAGAGACATAAGTAGTCTAGACTTGCAATCACATTCTGTGAGCACTGCACACAAGAATATCATATCTTATGTGAGCACATACATGTGCATGCAAATGTCCTTCCCGACTCTTTTAAACAAAAATATAACTGCTATAGTAAAATATTTGTGTTGTAGCAACTTACCTTTATCCATGTTTACAAACCACGCATACACTTAGACAAACGAAAGATATCTGATTTTTATATGACTTTTTATCTGTACACTTAGCGTTCAACTGGTATATACAGATTCATTAGTTTTAGAAGGCCCCATAGGGCAATAGAGGCAGGCAGACCTTGTAGTCATACTCTGGGAATCAAAATATTAGTTTGTTTGAGAAAGAGTGGTATTTTTATGCAATTTAAGATGGAGGAAAAAGGTATAGCCAAGACTAACTTCATCAAAGGGTCATGCCCACAGAAGGCCTATTCGGCTTTTTTAAAATTTTTATAAATCTTTTTATTAAACATACATCGGTGAATGGTACATTACAGAAGACCAAGTAATTGACACTTCACAATACGCATGAATGGATGGGTATATAGACTGTACATAAGAGAGGAACATCACGGAGAAATAGGGTCATCATGATCTACGTTTTTAGGTGGTGTACAGATCTCTCCTCTATAGATATTCCATGGGCTCCAGAGACGGGGCCACTTTTTAGAGCATCCCCTTGCCAAATACACTGTCTTTTCTCTAAACATGCACCAATCGAGGTTTCTTTCCCAGGCTTATAATGTGGGTGGATATGCTGCCCCCCAGCCTATTCGGCTTTTTGTCCGCTGCCTCTTGGCACTTCGTAACATGCCTGTGTCTTCGGCCTATGTGACGCTACACCCCTCACGTAAACCTGTGCATCTACTCTCCGCGCTCCACCACAACTACCTCAGAACCTTTGTGTACACTGTCTATTGGATTCTTCTTTGATTTATTGTCGCTATGTATTGTTATTTACACTTTATGTAACTCAGGTACTTGCTAATATTCTGTTTACATATCCCACAGTATTTTGTTTACTCTTGTTTTTACCATTACTATTATTTTTTTTTATCTACTCTGTAGGTACCCTCATGTTATTATTTCACGTGGTCACAATGTAAAGCGCTCTGATACCTTCAGGTCACGTTCACGCTATACAAAACTCTTAAATAAATAAAGCCGTGGACGTGCTGATCATTGTGCAATTAACATAAGCTGCATGGCGCTCGCAAACCTAAATAGAGCACAACCGCCCTCACTCGGTCGGAAGACCACCACTGCTCGGCACATAACTAAACCAAAATACACATTATCCAACTGCGAAAGAAATGCTGAAGCAATCCCAAGGTCACCAAAGCTTGCAAAAACACAATAAAGTAATATAAAACCTTATTATATTAAATCCTACAAAAAATAAAATAATTTCCTGTCCTCCGGAAAGAAACAGAAGTACTTAACTTAACGGCTGCTGGAGTAGCGAAGAAAGAGGGAGCATGAACATTGAAGGAGAACTTTATGGACAATGCTCTGTTTGATTGGTTAAACTCTTGTTCTTTTTTCCTAAAGGTTTTTGGGAAATATAGCTTATTGTTTTAAGTCTATGGCTGCTGGAGAAAAAAAATGGAGAAGGATGATCATAATCCTCGCCTTCGCATACTTAATAGAATTGAAACCTTCTGTTCTGAAAGCTAGGAAATTTGTCATTCTTATTATAGATGGACCAACATTAGAGTCGATGAAATCAAACATAAGAGGCGCTTGTACAGCACACATCCAGAACTCAAGTAATTAAAAGTGCTCTTATGTGCAATAATAAAGAAAGCAAAGGCTCTGAAATAAAATGGTTGCCTAGGATCACACCACTTGGACAAGCAGGAAAGCTGGTATTGATTTCAGGTTATCTGGTTAAAGATTTTGAAATTCACCCACTAGATGTATATCTCTGTCGCTCTGTCTCTCTCACCTGCTTTACATAAAAGGTCACTGTTTTGCCTTTTATTCTTGGTGCACTAGGAGAAAAACTGTCACAGACATAGCAGACCCAACTCAAGGCCCCAAGACCCAAATTACCAGGCCAAGAATCCCTTTATCTGGGAGGTGTCACACCCCAAACACATCCTAAACCTGCACCCCTGCACACATCCTGTAGTGAATTTCTTCGAGGTGGTCTCAGATCCGACGGTCAATTAAAACAGGCTTTAGTGAAGTAAGTGATTGCGTAGGTCTTGTAAGGAAGCCGGAATTGCTCTAAGATCAAGGTTACCCACAGGAAGAATATTTCCTTCTCTCTCCCTTCTACCACAACAGGGCAATATGTTTTGTGTTCAATTATTTTGTGACCTAAATCAATTTAACATAAAAAATGCTTACAAAGTCAAAATATCGATTTCTAAAATTGAAGAAAGTTAATTGGAAGGGAAGTCCGAAGACAATTTTAATCATTTAACAATGAGGACTCGTCTTCCCGCAGCTCTTCAGCGAGACACATGCACTTTTTCAGCTTAGCTTGGCAACATACAAACACAGCAGAAAAGCACATTTTAAGATGGTGTACGCTCAACTACCATGCGCCTAGTGGGTTTTGTCTTTTAAAACTAGAATTGTGAGAGGGCTGAGGGGGGAATATAATGCCTAGGATCAGTGGTCGAAGTGGGGGAAAAAAGTAGGGAAACTCTGAGCGGAGAATCAGTGGGCAGGAATAACCAGATAATTGGGTCAGTGGGCGGAGTCAGAGGTGTGGCTAGAAAGGGCGGGGCCACCAAAGCATCGTGATTTGACCATTGTTTTGGTCACAGTGAGGGCAGGCAGGTAGCTTCGGCAGTAAATGAGCTGTAAATCAATGCAGCAGCAGGGCCATCAGAGGTAGCAGATTTTGCACTAATCTAAGATTGACGGCTCTTTCAGTATTCCTTTGTAGGCCCCTGTCCCCAGATACAGAGGGGAAGGGAGAGGAGGTCATGGGCACTGCAGAGGCCTTCCTCAGTATGCACCACAGAGGGGATACGGCTGAATGATCAAGCTATCATTTTTAAGTATGGACCATTTCGGTTGACCTGGGACACTTTTTTAATAAAAAGAAGTAGGTGAACGGACTGTAATAAATTTAAAAAGTAGGGCACGCCGTGCCCTCCCGATCCTGCCCACTTATACCACTGCCTAGGATGCATGGCACGTCAATTCTGGTATAATGTGTAGGTTGTCATGTTTATGACATGCCTCTTGTTCTGCCATAACAGAATTGTGTATTGACTCTTCATGACTTTCTGTTTACAGCAATTTACCGACAAAGCAATTGACTTTTATCAGCTATAGTTCCCTATGGCACAGCACAAAAAGGCACAAATTCAACTAAACTGTAATTGTGTAGTATTTCCAAGTTCAGGGTAGAAGTAAAATGATATAGGTCGAGATTACGAGTGGGCCGGTAAATTCCAACCCATACCGAAACCCCTGTTTACTCACAGGTCCGAATTACGAGTATTGCAGTATTTAACGCATCTGGATAAATTTCAGATGCAATACATACCTCAGCTGTCGTTAAATTTCAGCAGGCTAAACATGCCGAAATGTAACAGCCGAAATTGTATGGTATTTACCGCACCATGCAGGTTTTGGTACGTTAAACATAAGGATCCACATGGTATTCCCCAAAAACTTGTGATAGGTTTTATTTAATGCAGACAATCAATAACATACTCCATGGTATCTATATTTATCACACCTAAACTCTTAATCAGGGTCATAGAGCACTTGACCAACACAAAGGGGTTGATTACGATGTCGTTCAGAAACCATTACGACCGACTCAGTTTGGGAATGGTTTCCGACCGAATCAGATTCTGGGAGTCCGTCCGAACTATTACGATGGTTCCCAACACCGTTCAACCGGCCTCCGAATAGCTTAAATGGGAGCCTGTGTTGCGACCGAATACACAGGCTCCCATTGAAGAAAGGGGTGGTTGGGGAAAATCGTACACCCTGTGGCGGGCACCCCAAGGTGCCTTCCACACTGTGCATGGTTGGAAAGAAGAGACCCAGGGGTACCCCCACGGGCACGATTTGGAGGCCCCCAGATGAAGGGGGCCTCCTATGGGCCTACAAAGTTAGATTCCGACAGGTTATCCGTGTCGGAACAACCGATTCGGAAAGGCTGTTCGAATCCAACATCCTTATCGCTCGGTCAGAAACGCGGTCTGTAGACCTGTACGAGTCGGCTCCGAATGACTCGGTTACTCGAAATGCTATTCGGAACCAAGTCGGACAGTTCGAACAGTTTCCGAATATCATAATCGTCGTTTAGAAATGTTTGAGTCGGTCGGAAACCAGGCTTCTGAATCGGATTCGAACGAATCGAATGTCGTTCGGAGCCTTTCTGAACAAAATCGTAATCGACTCCTAAATTGAGATTCTACGTCTTCCCAAATGAAGCCCAATGAAATTAAACTTCCTCCCAAATTGTTTGCCAACAGACTAGGGTTGTTTCTGGCACTTCTCATTCATTGCTGCTGTTTTCAGTCCTACCATGAAGATGCGGTCCTCTGATATGCGATCCTTTGATATGTCACCAGTCTACAACTGCATTATGCTCTTTCATTTCACTTTTACACCGGTTCATATCAAAGTGATGATCCTGTAACGGACTAGTTTCCTTTCCTCACACTTTGTAAAATGGAATAATGTACATGGTGTAGAAGTTAGTATTTGAGAAGAGAATCTGTAATGAGTAAAAAAGTGGGGAAAGTGGAAAGCGCTGTTTGCGTGATTACTTCTGGTGATGTCATTACCTGGCATGTCATAGGGTTACATGTCATCCGGTGTCACTTCCTGTGACATCATCATTTATGCTCATTAGTATTTACTCATAAGAATTTCTAAAATGTGGGAGCGCTGTGTTTTCAATATACTTGCTTACATCAAACACAACGTTCAACTGTGATAAAGAGATGTGAAATTAAAGTGCCGATTCTGGTGAAGACGTGAACGAGTCCTGCCTAACAATTCCAACTTTGAAAGATGGAAAAAACATCAGATCCAATGTCCTGTACTGCAGGAAAAGGAGAAAATTTGTAAACACTGAACAGATTTTAATGACAGTGTTTTCCTATTCGATTCGCACCTTAATTTGTTATGTGCAAACTTAGCTACAAAACAACAGGGCACTATACAGAGGTAGAACGCAGACTTGGAGGTAAAGATTAGGCGGGGAGGGGAAGGAGCCACCTGGGAGAGGTGAAGGAGTGAGAGGGGCAGGCGGTAAATGGAGCTTTGTCATTGGACTGCCTAGTTGAGTGAACAGTAACTTGTTGCTTGCAGTGATTGGTGCAGACAAGCTAGCATCTCAGTGGGGGCGGGGAAAGAACCATAGGTGGGCTGGTTACATTTCCTACTGATGACAGGGATGCACTTAAAAGGTCACAATGTTCTTTTGGGTTTTGATCTTCTTATGAATGATACTATAGAATAAATTAATGATGTCACAGGTGAGCAGGACCATACATATAGACATTATAGTGGCTATAGGGTTCGTGGAGGTTATCAGTAAGAATCAAAAGTCAGAGGAACGAAACCTTAGTCATCAATGAAGTATGAAACACAAACCAACTTATCTCGTTAAACACTCCCAAAGAGGAGGAAGACAGTCTTAGAAACCTGTGCATTGTTCCATCACACACCTTGTGGCCAAGATCCCAGACTACTTCAATCAATCAATCGGGTTTCCTGTAAAGCACCGCTACTCACCCGTTAGGGTCTCAAGGCGCTGGAGATGAGGAAGGGGGGGCAGGAGGGATCTGAGCATCCTGGTCAGAAGCTGTCTGCCCTTCACTCACCAGAACCCTTCTGGGCATTGAGTGAAGTCACACAGGCTGCGGCGGGCAGCCCCTGAGGGCTCATTCATCCTCCGCCTCTTCCTGTGGCACTGTGGGCCCTGGTGGCTGCCCTGAGGGCTCATTCATCCGCGTCCTCTTTCTGTGGCACTGTGGGCCATGGCAGCTGCCCTGAGGGCTCATTCATCCTCCGCCTCTTCGTGTGGCACTGTGGGCCCAGGCGCGCGCAGGCGCAGGGGTGGCAATGCCGCACACTGGTGATGGGGCTGCTGGATGAGGTCTGCTGTCCCATGCAGGCCTCTGTCCCAGCATTCACTGCAGCCAGCCCCTGCTCCATTATTGTTAGTTGGGAGGACAGTTTGCGCCTCACTGAGTCAGTTTGTGCTGTGAAGGATTAGGACACAACTTTGCAGCACAAAGGGTGACGCTGCTCACACTGCACAAAGCTCTGCGGTGCAAGAAACCCTTATCACGAGGCAGGTTTCAGAGTCTCATCAGCACCGAGCAACTTATTGAAATAATTGGTGCTTTGATAAAAGTGTCTTTCAAATACCTGCTACTCTGGGAGCAATGGCCGTAAGGTGGACATGAATTAGAGCGAACAGCGAAATAAACACTTTATTGACGAAGCGGTAATACTGTTTTTCCCCTTCTGTAAACCCCCTTCTGTAAATGGCATTTTCTTAACTAATGTTTTCGTTTCCGACTGTAAATAAAAGCCCTTCCCTTCAGTCATCGATTGAGAACGGTAGTACTGTCTGGGGTTGTATGACAGAACCGCGCAATCGATTATCTCGCATGCCCTAAAAGCGAGGTCTTTACCATGACCGCGTCTTTACGATGCTTGCCTTTCAACGAATTTCGTTGCAAAGGCATGATTGGTAAAGGCATATATGTGGCATAGATTACACCCCAGCCCCCCCCCTCCAGATCCCTAGAACCCGCACCCAGCCCTGAAAACGACCCGACCCCAGCACTACGAACACCCTCAGCCCTAAAAACTACCCGAATAGCCACATTGAGCCCTAAAAACCATCCCAAGCCGTAAAAACTACTCGACCCCAGCCCTAACAAGCATTGGCATAGCCAATAGGTCTCGCCTTTGGGTTCTTATAAGTGTTTAGCCATGCAACAGTTGCATAACTAAATACTTATAAGGTCCCAAAAGCGAGACCTATTGGCTATGCCAAGCGGCCGTGCAGCCGCGAAAGTGATCACGATCAAACATCAAAGCGGCCGTGAAAGTGAAAGTAATCACGGTAAAGTGCGGCGCGCGCGCCCGCGCACGTGCACTGTAGCTCCAGGCTGGCCTGGTAGCACTTTTTGGAGCCCTCTCAATAAGTCTCGCCAGACCAGCGCATGCGCTGGGTCAGGCAAGACCTAAAAACACCCCAGGCCCCTGCCCTGAGCCCTAAAACCGGCCTCCAGCCCTAAAAACTACCCTGCCCCCCCTCCCTTGAGCTCTAAAACCCGGAACCCAGCCATACTCACCAAGCCACATCCCAATCGTTTCTGTTCCTTCCATTCTCAGGAATTCATTGGAGGAAGTCCCTCCAAGTCTCCAAGACCCCCCGCCTATCCGTTCTGAATCTAGAGCGCTGACTGCCTTTACCTCGCATACGCCTTTACAATGAAAATCCTTTTAAAGGCATCCATGGTAAAGGAATATGTCACGTGGTAACGCGTGCATGGTAACGGAACGTGTTGTTCCATCCACGTTCTAAATGCTGTTTCTCCTATTTGGTTGAAGCCGTCACCTCTTTAAATGCCCGAAGACAGCAATCAACAGTTGGAATGTGACCAGGTAGCTTTTGCGAGGTGTTTGTCGCAGCGTTGCACCGCTTGTGCACAGTTCTCGAAAGATTTTGATCCGTTTGAGCTATACACAAAATGTTTTTGTTAAACTCTTCAAACTATCTATTTGAATAATAAGGGAAGTGTGGTAAAGTCAAACCTCTATAGAAAGAGCAGCAGCCGGAGGATCCCTTTGATACCACTGGCCCTTCATATGGCACATGCACCTTACTAGACCTACAGCCCAGACCAGCACTGCTCTCACACTATCAATGCATCACAGTCAAGATCCCAGAGGCTCAACCCTAAAATTAATCTAAAACTCACTACAGTACATAAAGCAAGATTCTGACCTGATGATAGCTAGGACTAGTTCTTTGTGTGGCAACGAAAGGTCAAAAAAGCAACCTTAAAGTGTACCACGGTCCTCACCAGTAACCGTCACAAACCTCATCCTGTACCGTTAGGCCATGGATCCGTCCTTTTGTAGCACCTAAGCACCTTCTGTACATTATAAGGATATTCCAAGTCATTAACAAGTTTTATGACTATAGAGAGGCACAAGGCCACAGACTGAGAGCCTTTATTGTTCATGGACCTCCGAAGAGACTAGCAGTACCCCTTGTAGTGTAAAGGAAGGGGGTATGTTATCCCATATAATATGTAGGCCTCTTGCACCTTACTTCGATGACATGTGGAACCATGTAAAGTGTGACACCTTCTGCCATTCCTTCCTTTCTAGCCAAGAGCTTTGCATCCTGGTATTTTTAATGTTAAATTCCAAACTAGATGTTCCAGAATGCAAACTGCTACAGACAAAAAAGTCAGGTGGTGGAGAAGATTTCACGCTATGTTTAGGCAGCCTGTAGGAATCCGCAGCGTTGGCCCATCCAGAAAAAACATCATTCCTTTCACGGTTAATGGTAGAGGAAGGAACAAACCAGTGTCTATACCCTTTGTCCTTCAAAGAGATACCTCGTGTTGCTAAAATGGTCATGCGCAGTTCATTCCTGCAAGATGCTTATTAAACCCTGCATTCCGTGTATTTGGAGATGTGCAAAGTTGGAACCCAGCCCAAGTCTCTATAAAGTGACAGTTTATTTTGCAAAACAGTGTCTAGGCTCCCGTGCACCAAACTCCTTCATGCTGAGTCCAAGCCACTATGCCATCTGAGCACCGTAAGGCCACAAGTCGCATCTTTTGCTTAAGACAGGCGCACTCTGGTGCCGAAACACGTTGATAACAACAAATACCCCAAACAGTTTGCATTTGAGCTCTTCGCAAATACAGTGGGGTGCACACTCACATCTATGTTAACGCAAACATGTTTCATGGTAAAATGCTCCGAAAAACCTTGGGGCTCTAAGACAACTAGTGTAAAGATTGGACCACACCCAATCGTATATCAATAATCAAGTAAATAGTTCTAGGTTTGACATAAAAGTTCACTGAACTAAGTTACTGTTTTCCAAGAATGTTTTCAAATGTACAGTTCGTGATGTACATGGGGGAGTACATACCATCCAGGGCAGCCGACGCGTGTTTCATCCTTATGTGAATTTTTCAAGGCTGAGAGCTTTAACTTTTAGGCCCAGCACCCAGGTTTGGGATAAGGAAGATTCATTCAAAATCAAATCGGACTAGAAAAAGAAATGTTAAGGCAGTAGGAAAAGGCAAGCCTGCATCTGGAGAGCTCCAGAGAGGCACAAGTAAAACCGTCATGGACTGCCTCTCACATGGATTGCAGATGATATGTAGAATTTGTTGCCATATACATGCATGTAAACAACTGTGGAAGAGAAAAGCGTGAACTTCAGTGATAGCAGACTGAACCACCTGACCAGGGCCGGCTTTAGCACTGGTGGCGCCCTGTACGACAATGTTTGTTGGCGCCCCCCCAATGACCACCTCCACCACAGATTCTCTCACTAGCACCCTTTAACAGTGCCCCTCAAGTCTCTATAACCACTGTTTCTCAGATTCATTTAGTTATGTAGCACCACACATACTGCTTTAAGGTGTCGGAACACTGTACATCACACACTCATTGCACAGAGACAATCATACATGTGTAAATGAGTGTATAGGAAATGCTACATAAGGCAAAGGCCTACAAGGTGTAGGAGTAAAATGTCATCCATTCTGGTAGGCAGCATAGTTTAAGAGTCCTTGGTCTGGAAGAACACACGTTCAGAATGTAAAACGTTACACCAATGTAGGGGTTTTCTTTAATAATAAGAATTGATTTCTACATAAATGAACCCTTTTTGCAATATTAGGATAAAAAAGACTGGCAAAAAACAAACATAGCTCTAACACATTCCTTGCAGTTTGCATGCCAGTACATTAGGATTTTAACTTATACAAGTAACAACAGGATCTCTCTGACAAAAGCGGTAACCCATTGACCAATTTATATTTTATGCTCTTTGTGATATGAATGGGACACGTATTTGCAGCAGACATACTAACCTTCTGCCTTACGAGTCAACATTTCTTAGACAAAGCTCCGGTCTCTCTCCAGGAAGAACATTAATCAGATGAGTTATCTTCACATTTTTATTGCTGGAACTAGGAACGTGGCATCAGCTGCTTCTAAAACAATAAACATGGCGCCCCCACCCCAAGTCAGCACCCGGTGCGATGGCACCGATCGCACCGCCCTAGAGCCGGACCTGCACCTGACCAACGAGGGAACCCTACTTTGTAGGTGGTCTACAGCATTTTACAAGTTGGTATTTGTGGTGGGTACAGACTATGTTATTCTCTGCGAAGGTAAGCCCGCCCTCTATGGTGTCTGAATTATTTTGTCTTGCATTGGTTGATAAACTGCATGTGCTTCCCTTCCCCACTAGCTCTGCACAAAGGACCTCTTCTACTCCAGTTAGGACATGAGAAGCCATCCAAAGTGGAGGAGCCACCGTAAATCAGGCGCCATTTTGGGTGAGACCATTTTACTGTTGAGGATGGGGAGAGGAGATAATGATTTTTTAATGACATCTTCATGGTTTGGAATGTTCTTTCAATTTGCTGTGTCAAAAACTCACAGCACGCCTTCCCAGGCAATTTCACAGGAAGCGCAGACTGACTGGCTGAGCTGTTTCCAAGAAAACATGGGTTAAGATTTTCTTTCATGGTTAAGCACATATTTGTGCAGGCATCAGGTACCGTGCCCACAGCATCACATTTATTGATAACTGTTGGCAACTGGGTTACTGGTTGAGGGGGGCTGAAACCGTACTCAAGTAGCAACCACAATTTCTGTTAAGGTGAAGTCACAGCAAACACCAACTTGACCTGTGCTTAACCCTCTAGTAGCTTGGTACAAAGCAGTCAGGCTTAACTTAGAGGAAATGTGCACAGTATTTATGTAGCACTAAAACAAATAATAACGTTAAAACACAGCACAAGAAAAAATCCCACACCAATCTAAAAAAACAGAGTAAAAAGTAATAACTTATGTGACACCAAAACTACAAAGATTCAAACAGTAGAACCGGAGATAAGCAATTTCAAAGTTTTAGGTAAGAATAGCGCCTAGAAGCACAAAGCTCCCACTGTGATTATGTGGTCATGCTGAACTGGAACAGAGTCACAAGTTCAAGCCGACCGTGATGGAGCACGGGCCAGATACAGGGACCACATTAGGCCAGATACAGGGACCACATTAGGCCCACTGAACAAAAGTACCTTAAATCCTGACTTGCGGGGCATTGCAAGGTCCCACGTCAAGGATGTGTTACATAGCAATGGGTCCGAGGAGCTGTGGGGCTGCGGTGTGGAGTTATTGAGCATCCGAGTGACAAGGGCCTTGCACTGCAAACTACTGCATTGAAGATGTGTCATGCACCGGTGGTTCCGTAGAGAAGAACCACAGAGCTGCGATGCAGTTCTGAGGAAACTGCGATGCAAGATCCAGCGTCGCGCTGTCACGCTTCCAATAAAGATGCGAGGAGATGGATCATGTTGCATCGACTCTGGTTCACAGGACCACAGCTGGGCTGGCAAAGCACCATCAGGCCCACTTCCAAGGGTATAGGACTAGGGTGACACCACTTGGGGGTGGGGTGGGGGATGGGATAGGACTCACAGAAGACATAGTCCAGGTGCTGGGTTCAAGATGGCTGGAATCTTTCCATCCCTGAGGCTCTGAACAGGGGGCCACCCAACTAGCCCTTGGAGTCATTCTGGTGGTCCTGGGTTCAAGATGTAGGTCCAGTCCTTTCACTCAGGCAGCAGACAGCAGGGCAACAGAGTAGCAGGCCTTCTTGCAGAGCAGCATAGAAGTACTTAAGAGTTTTCTACACATCTAGTGGGGTACTGAAGAGTTGGGTCTGAGGGTCCAATATTTAAACCTGCTGCCAGCTTTGCAGTAGGAGATGTGCAAGTGTGGTAGGTGACCGCTCCTTCCCCTCATCAAGGCCGAGATGGCCAATCCTGCCAACACCTGTCTTCTCTTTTTCTTACTGACTAGGAGCAATACACGAGGACCAACTACTAGCTACACCTATTCAAGTGACCAAGGATACAGGCTACAGACACTAAATGGGACAAGAAAATGGCAACTTACTAAAGTGGCATTTTCAGAATTGTGATTTAAAATCCGACCTTACCATTAAAGAGGGCTTTAAAGTACAATTCTTTAGACACTTAACATGGCATTCCTACCTGCTCACAATCGAAAGTTATCATTTATTAAATGTAATATGTTAACCCAATGTTATCCTGTAGGAGAAGCCTTGCAGTAGTGAAAAATAAATGTAAGAGTTAAAAGTACATGTCCAACTTTTTTAATACACCACACCCTGCTCTATGGGCTGTTTAGGGCCTATCCAAGGGGTGACTTATATGTATTAAAAAGGAAGAGTTGGGTCTGGCAAATGGTTTATGTTGCCAGGGTGAAATGGCAGTTTAGTGGGTAGCACAATGAGTGCTGCAGGCCCACTAGTTGCATTTGATTGACAGGCCCAGGGTACATGTAGTGCCACTTTACTGGGAACGTACAAGTAAATTAAGTGTCCCTTAAGGTCCCAGAGACTACCAGCAGAAAATTATTGTTTTTATTTCTTTCGCTGTTTTGTGTAGTGCTCATAAGGTCCAAGAGCATCATAGCACGCTACACAGTGCAGGAGCTTTCCACAACGTCCAACAAAGCAACTCTATTGATTCAGAGAAAAGACTATGTAGAGTTAAGAAGCAAAGACATAACAGAATGCAAAAACAAAATATTCTGGACATAAACATCATAAAAAATTGTTGAAAAGCGGCAAGTATGACGATACAGTTTGCCCAATTGTAAGACAGTTTGTCCAGGAGTATTAAAATCTATTCTTAGAGGGCGGTGTCTTTGAGTGCAATCGAGAATGCATGGTGTAGGTACATAATTTAATGGCGGAAGGGAGAAGAAAGAGAGTGGAGGGAAGAAAGGGACCAAAGAGAGGCAGCTCTTTCACCTATTTGTTTTGTAGGACAATATGAAAACAGAATGGTGCAAATAGAAAGGGGATGGGATTTATTGTATTTTATTATACTGTAGAATTTAGATAGCAGCGCTTACCCACACAGAAAGCAAGCTACTCCGCGTAGGGAGTGTGGTTAGGAGGGTGTCTGTGTGGGAAGTACCACTGTGGTGAAGTTACAGTGACGTGGGACATAGCACCTAGTGGTGTGTAGGGTGAGGGTATGTGAGGGATAGATGTGCAAATTATAATAATAAGGACCACCTAGCTTAGCCACAGGGGTACAGGATGCTGTGTGCCTGTCCACCAAACAGTGGGGTCATCAGAGAAGGCCCAGTATTCCACATGGCGACGTGGCCGGCAGAGATACTGTTGAATGAATAAAAGGATACCAAAAGAGCAAGAATGAGAAATGGTGAAAGAAGCAGTTGACGTGTACCATTTTATGTCTTTATTTATATCAAAGGCAGAGTACCGCCTTCTGCTGAATAAATACACCACACAAACCAGGAAGGAAGTGGGAGCGCATTCAGTTCTAGATCTTGGGTACACAAACAGAGAGTAATTGCTACAAAGTACATATTTTGTTGAAGACATGGTGTCACTGAGAAGTATCCCATCCACCACTTTTAGTTTTCCTCAGTGCAACACCGTATGTGTAATTGCTATGCCCAAACGTAGGCCCTCCACTCATTGCGCTACAGCGCTGCAGCAATAACTCCCTGACCTCAATCACGAGGCCTAACTAGGCTGAAACCAGTCGGTGGTTGCTTGCGTTCCAGTCAAAAGGGAACCTGTCCTGGCAGCTCGGGCTGGACTATGCCTGTTGAAGCAGGACATGGACTGATTTGCATATGGCTGCTCTCTGTCTGAGGTGGAATGGTGGAAAGAAAACAATGGACTGGGATGCGGCCCCAAGGAATTATCAGTGATTGAGGATCATTTGTGTTTTTCTTGAAGCTCTAACTTGAAGAAAACCATTTGAAAAATATTAAGGAATGCAACCATCCATGTCACCTTGTTGGAGTGTTTTTTACGGATCCCTCTCTTGGATTGAATCTCATCTATTAAAAAAAATTCATATAACCGAAATCCTGCAAGGTGAGAGGGGAATCACTGTAAAATCTCAACTCCTGAAGCGCCATTACGACAAGTCTCATAAAGGATGCCTAAGCAGAGCACACTGACCACCTCCATCCACAAGGAAGGGCAGGTCTTCTCCTTGACAGGCTCAAGACACTGCAACTCTATGACCCATTACTATGTCTTGTTGACAAACTCCTGCCATTCAAGAAAGCTTTGAGAGCCATTAATCCTCTCCTTCCCATAGAGGGATGGACTGCTACACAAATTCAATTCCATGTTATTTTATTTTACTCATTATAGTCTGTATTGTTTTGAAGCACTAGTCTACCAAAAACAAGTATTGCTGTGGGGCACACTGCAACAACAGTTGAGAGCCAGGGCTGCCCTCAAAGAGAACTGTGACAAACTATTATGAAAAAATCAAGGCAAAAGTCTTCTTCAAGGAAGCAAAATCCCTTGCACCCCTGAGGAGTCCCCTCCTCCTCGCTGTGACCGGGGGACGCTGGGGAGGGGCTGCACGCCATCGCCGGGGGCAGGGAAGGCAGGAGGTGACAGGAAAAGCAATGCCGTTGTGCAACAAGCATTGGCAAAGGCAATAGGTTTCGCCTCTGCAAAATCGAGTGGTTTTGTCAATGTTTTTTAAGACATGTTACAAAGAATTTATACTGCACCATTGGTGCTGTACAAGAAGACAGACAGTAAATGAATGAAGCTGCAGTTTACCTTTCGTATGCAGCACACTGGGTCTAATCGCCTCTAGTCGCTTGGGTTTGGCCCAACAAAGTCAGCATCACAGACCAGTGGCATAACGAAAGTTGAGGGAGCCCCCTGCAAGGTACACAGAGGAGCCCCCAATCTAGATTTAATCCAGAGCTCTCAGGAATGAGTACAGTAATGAGGGGGGCCCCCCGCATCGCGGGGGCTGCGGGGGCTGGTGTTACGCTCCTGTTACAGACTCTGTAAATACAGTGGCGTGAATATTTTTGTACAGCGCCTTTACCAGCGTTCAGCACATCAAAATTCCCACTTCTGCTAGTAATACATTACAGAATCATGGCGCCGTTACCATAACACAACGTTACCCATCATAAACCAAAGCAAAAATGTAAGAATATCCGGAAGCTGGGATGACAAAAAGTGGCCTGCAGATGCGCTCATATGCACTCACATGGAGTGTTCGTTCGGAAATTAAAATAAATATTACCTTTGGAGTGAGTGGCCAGCGACTGCAAGCACGCCACAGCATGGTCGCCAAGCAGAGCACAAAGTGAAAGCAGGCGATGTGCTGGCCAATCAGAAGCATGTAAATTAGAGCAAGGTTGGAATCAACAAATGGTATGTTCAGGTAAGTTTTGGGTTTGTTCTAAGCCACTATTAAGATTTTGTTTTAATACTAGCTATTTTGCAAGCACAGCACAAGCAAAACCTAAAAAGACCACTTTAAAAATCGGTCATATCCCATACTTGAGAGTGCAAACTGGACAAATGGACAGATTTATGAAAATTTGATACAGCACAATGCAGCAAGACAAATTGCTGCACTGCGTCAAAAAGAAAGCACCATATTTACCAAGATATGGCCCATTCCTGCTCTTTTCTTGCACTGGCGCTCTAGTGGCTGCCTAGCGCCAATGCATTCTTGTGCCATGGTGCAAGGGTGTCTGCGTGATGCAGCGCGGGTCATTAGTTCTGGTCACACATACACCTAATACTCACCTGGGCCCCAAACCACATTCACACAGTGAGCTAGTGAAACCCCGCTGACATCAATTTTGTGTAATACCTGTAATTCCGCTATTCACCTTTACCAGTTTGAAAATATAGTTTCCTTCCTCAATGAATCAGGTTGCTAAGTTAGTTTAAGGTGGAATGACATTTACCTCTTCACTTTGAATAACCACGGACTCAGGAAGTTTTGAAAAACCTTTATCTAAATTAATTTGTGAGTCAAATTTCAATTACAGTAACCACCTTCATATCAAGAGGTAGAAATACACTAAATAATTCATAGCAAAAAAAGAAAAAATTATGATCAATGATGACAGTACCTGGAAAGGAGAAAAAAAGGAGAAAAGGATAGAATTAGGAATAAAAGACAGGTTTTCTAATTATATTTACCTATTGGTCTGAGATGAACCCAACTCCGTAGATAGGGGCCAGATAGAATCTCCAGGACAGGCTACAGGTAGAAGATCAGGCAGATTCAGATCTGGAAGGGTAATCTCCTCTATTGTGCAACGCCGGCGTCGCACTACTCTCCTCGAGTATCCCAGTTCCGCGACCCCTCTAGGTGATCAGATTGTTCATAAATCTCTCAAACTCTCGGATAGAGTTTCAAGTAGCGGCAAAGTCTGAGACAGCGTCTCGGACAGAATCTGGAGCAGCATAAGCGTTGGGTCAGTGACGAGTCGAAATGACAGTACTGACAAGTCGGACAAAAAAAACTAGCTGGCTCACCTCAATTATACTATTCTCAGGGTTCGTGTACCACCCCCAAATGTTGCATTTTAAGTTTTCCCCCTATTCTAAATGGTTAGAATGAGGAGGTGAATTCATCGCACCACCTAAAGTACGGATTTCATCTATGAACGATTGTTCTATGTGCCCGCCCCTTTGTTTTCTTTCCCATAGCTTTATTCCACCCAAAATTCACATTACTCAGTAAGTAAAACATTTATTCAAAATTGTTTCTTTGTAAGGGTCATCAGGGGACGTTCCCAGGCTTCTTTACTCAAGATGTCCTTGGCCGAGTGACACGGGAGTCATCTTTGTTTCCAGCCAGTCTTTATGCGCATGCGCACATTTCATGCAGGTAGAGACTCCAGTCACCCTCCGAGGCCCAAATCAGAACTAATAACAGAGCCAGAAAAAGACACATTAGAAGACAGAAATAAATGATTTCACTGTATACCACTTATCTCTACTCTATCCCCATTTACTTATTTTAATTCTTTTGCGTTAGTGTTTAATAAGCTTCCGAGTTTTAGTTTATCAGCAGCAGGTGCTTTAGTGTGTGAGTTTGAAACGGCCATTTTTAATGCCACTGCGCAGCTGCAAAAGTTTCCCACCAAAAGCGACATTGTCATACTACAGTAGACGCATGCGCAATAGAAATCCCGCGTTTTTGTCGGCCATTTTAAGACACTCGGGTTACTTGTTAGTAATGCACATATGAAAGCTTCCCCTGAATACTATATGTTGTCTATAATGCAATGTTAGTATTTACAAACGTGTTGGTTACGGGGTTACATTGTTCATTTGAGAGGATTGCATACAAGCAAGTTTCTTTTACGAATCCTTGCTCCATCATGCGTTGTAGACAGCATTGTTTTAGTGCAGTAAGGGACTCCTTCCTCCACAAAAAAAACAAATCTTATAGACGTTTTCCTCTTTCAAAGTGTGCTAAAAAATGCAGCACTCTAATAAAGGGAACAAACAGGGATAAATAAAGATATTTCAACTCGTTGCTCCTCTATCAGGAGGGAGTACAATTTTGACGCATCCCAGGGTTATCAGTCTTGGTAAATAGACCTGTCAGCCCTTTGGGTGGTCCCTCCTCATCATTATTTATTCTGTCCCACTTCTGCCTCAAACCCTATTATAATTTTTCCTTTTTGGGAACCACCAGACTTTTTAGTGTTGATGCAGGGTCAGGGAGCCATTTTCCCTACCCCTGGAACTTCTGTCTGAGGGCCTGAGACACAAAATGGTGGCCACCCATTGTCACCTGTGACATCATCAGAACCCACTGGAGATTTCTAGAACCTTCCGTAACATTCTGGAACCCTGTGACAGTGAGAGGCAGTTTAGAATGTTGGGAGGCCATCTCAGGGTGGCAGTTGGCATCTGACTAGAGAGGAGAGAGGACCAGTTCAGAAGGAGGTCGGAGTAAGGCAGCAGGGGTGGAAACCAGTGCTTGGAGTGGGGTCCAGAAACCCACCCTTGATGCTAGTCCCTACTGACCAAGCCCAGCCTAGAGCCCTGTGTGGGACCAAGACCAGAAAAACCATCTTAAGGACCTAAATATTGTGAAGAGGCCTTAAAGAAGAAGACCAGCAAGCTCCTGACCTGTTTAGCGGTGTCCTCCTGGAGTCCTGACGTCGAGAAGCCTGGAGACCTGAGGCCTGAGGTGGAGAAGCGGCGCTGACAGAAAGCAGACGTCGTACCCGGAGCCGTCAGAGGTCGAGAGAGGGTGCCGACGGAGGTCGTGGAGAGGCACCGGAGGTCGAGTAAGGAGTGACCTGAGGTCGAGGTGAAGCGCGCCGGAGGTCGGGAGTGGAGATCGCACTCCTGAGTCGCCGGAGATCGAGGTGAAGCGCGCCGGAGGTCGGGTGTGGAGATCGCACTCCGGAGACGCCGGAATCTGAGGTGAAGCGCGCCGGAGGTCGGGAGTGGAGGTCGCACTCCGGAGACACCCGGAAGCGGGGAGACCGTGACCCTGCGACACCGGAAGGCGACATCGAGCCGGAGCAGCCCAGCGACATCGAGCCGAAGCCGCCCAGCGACACCGAGCCGAGGCCGCACAGCGACATCGATCCGGAACCGCCAGCGACACCGATCCGAGCCGCCCAGCGACACCGAACCGGAGCCGCCCAGCGACATCGAGCCGGAGCCGCCTCACGACATCGACACGGCGCCGAGCGGAGCCGATCATCGTGAAAAGGGCAGTAAGTGGTAGAAAGGGCATCTGAGGCCCTGTGGAGCCCTAAAAGACCATTCTAGGGGCTAGAGGGGTGTTAGAACCAGCCTGGGAGTGCCAGGGGTGAACTGAGACTGGTGCAGTGACCTCTGTGAGGGGTTGTGTATTTTGGGAGAGCCAGATCCTTAGGTTACCCTTATTCTACCTCAGTTCAGGCCCAGCCTTGACCAATCTAGGTGGGACACCGCCCATGTCATCCAAATGACCACAAGCTGTACTTGGGCATAGTAAAACCAAACTACCTCAGGAAAGTGATGTGAACTGTAATTGTCATTAATTGTGTTATTTAAGTTATTGAAGGTGCTTTATTTATTGACTGTATTTATTGTCTGACTGTATTTATTCCTGCATTGTATTTATTGTCTGACAGTATTTATTAGCCATTTGTATTTATTGCACCCCTATTTATTCCTTGCTTATTTATGACCTGATCCTATTTATTGAAACCCCACTGTGGTATTATTTATTTGACCTGCCCTTTTAAAGGAGAATCTTATGGTACTGTATTTATTTTATGAACCCTGCAACTAAGAGAAAATAAGATAAAGACAAACTACTTTCTTTCATAATTTTTACGGTGTAGTGTCGTTTTTGGAACGGATGAACGCATGGTTATTGTGAGGGTGTGACGTACGCTTAACACGGTGCCTGACCCCCAACCGCTCGAGCCAAGCTACCACTGTGCTGGGAACCTGGTGACTGCTAACCCGGTTGCCCGGTTTCCAACATAAAATTGGTGTTCAGCGGTGGGATAGAGCTGTGCTTGCGTCTACTCGACAATAACTGTGGGTAGTCCATAGGCCTACACCGGGAGTTTTCTCCAAGCGGACTTCCTAATTTTGAGTTTTGTTTTTTCCAAATTTACTTCTGGTGGTGGGAGGAGGTATTACAAAAGGTACCCCCCTGCATAGCTTCTGTAAGCAACTGTCTTCTATCCTGAGTGGGCAAAATGGAGTTTGTGTTGGAGGATGTGGAAACTTATACTGTGGCCCAACTCAGAGAGTTTTGTGAGCGAGAGGGGGTGTTTTGTCCACAAGGTGCAAAGAAGGGTGAGCTCCAGACCAGCTTAAGGGCTTGGGGGGAGGCACGACGAGAAAGTAAGGTTGAGAAGGAGGACAGGGATGGAGAGCCTGACAGCGAGGGGGCTGGTTTGTACCAACCTGAGGTGGGGGACCTAGTAGTGGGGCCCAGAACACTTTCAAGGAAGGGCAGCAGTGTCTCTAGCAACGGCTTATTAGAAGCAGAATTCACTGACCGGAGGGAGAAAAGACAGCTCACATGGGATTTGGCGAAGCTGGAGAAAGAAAAAGAGGAACGGAGGATGGCTCACGAGTTGAGGCTCAGGGAGATAGATCTCTAGATCCTACGGGTCGGGGCACTCCCTGTTCCTAGTGGTGGCAGCGAAGAAAGAGAAATCACCAGGGAATCCAAACCCTATTTGCCGAAAGACATAGTAGCTAGCTATAGTGCGGGTGATGATATCGCCAGGTGGCTAGCAGCCTATGAGGTCTCTTTAAGAATCCATGGGGTTCCAGAGAAATATTGGGGAGGGGGATTGTATAGATACATGCCTCCAGCTGGTAGGGATACATTATTGGCCCTGGAGCAGGATGAGCAGACCCACTACCCCACCATGAAAGTGGCGCTCGTGAGGAAGTTTGGACTAACACCCGAGAAGTACCGACAGAAGTTCCGGGGTAGCCACAAACTGGGCACACAGAATTGGGTGGATTTCCTGGACTATGCAAGGAAGGCATTAGAGGGTTGGATACAGGGCAGCGAGGTGAGGGACTACGAGGGGTTGTTTGATTTGATGTTGAAGGAACACCTGCTCGAAAAATGTTTCCCTGAACTGCGTCAACACCTGGTGGATAGCAAGCTGACCAATCCCCGGAAGCTTGCTGAGGAGGCGGAAATTTGGGCTAGTACCCGGGTGTCCACAAGGGGGACTGGAGGGGACTCTCAAAAGACCGGACAGGGCGCCCCCCAGAAGAAAGAGGGAGGGGAAAAGAAAACGGAGTTCTCTAAAGGCCCCCAAAATAATTTCCAAGGGAAGGGAACAGGATTCACCCCTAGGGCTAACCCACCCAGAAACCCTAATCCTGGCCAGGGTCAGCAGCCAAGGGTTGTCCATTGCTACGAGTGCGGTGGTGTCGGACACTGTTGGAAACCGGGCAACCGGGTTAGCAGTCACCAGGTTCCCAGCACAATGGTAGCTTGGCTCGAGCGGTAAGGAAGACAGGCACCGTGTTAAGCGTACGTCACACCCTCACAATAACCATGCGTTCATCCGTTCCAAAAACGACACTACACCGTAAAAATTATGAAAGAAAGTAGTTTGTCTTTATCTTATTTTCTCTTAGTTGCAGGTTTCAAAACATACATACAATACCATAAGACTTTTCCTGAAAATAGCAGGTCAAATAAATAATACCATAGTGGGGTTTCAATAAATAGGATCAGGTCATAAATAAGCAAGGAATAAATAGGGGTGCAATAAATACAGAGGGCAAATAAATACTGTCAGACAATAAATACAATGCAGGAATAAATACAGTCAGACAATAAATAAAACGCCTTCAATAAATAATATAAGCAATCAATAACAATTGCAAATCAGATCACATTTATGAGCTAGTTTGGTTTTACTAGGCCCAAGTACAGCTTGTGGTCACTGGGGTGGCCTGGGGATGTCCCACCTAGAGTGGTCAAGGCTGGGGCCTAAGCTGAGGTAGAGTGAGGGTAACCTAAGGTTCTGGCTCTCCCAACTACACAGTCCCTCACACAGGTCCCTGCACCAGTCTCAGTTCACCCCCTAGCACTCCCAGGCTGGTCCTAACACCCCTCTAGCCCCTAGAATGGTCTTTTAGGGCTCCACAGGGCCTCAGATGCCCTTTCTACCACTTACTGTCCCTTCTGCGAATATCGGCTCCGCTGGCGCCGAGTCGACGCCGTGAGACGGTTCCAGTTCGATGTCGCGTCGATCTGTTCCACTTGACGCCGTGTCGATGCCGTCTGGCGGTTCCGGTTCGATGTCGCTGGGCGGCCTTGGCTCGATGTCGTGTTCCGGCGTCACAGGGTCACGGTCTCCCCGCTTCCGGGTGTCTCCGGAGTGCGACCTCCACTCCCGACCTCCGTCGGCTCCACCTCGGGTTCCGGCGACTCCGGAGTGCGATCTCCACTCCCGACCTCCTGCGCGCTTCACCTCGACCTCGGGCGACTCCGGAGTGCGATCTCCACTCCCGACCTCCTGCGCGCTTCACCTCGACCTCAGGCGACTCCGGAGTGCGACCTCCACTCCCGACCTCCTGCGCGCTTCACCTTGGTTTCCGGCGACTCCGGAGGGCGGACTTCACTCCCCTGTCGACGCCTCACCTCGACCTCAGGTGACTTCCTACTCGACCTCCGGTGACTCTCCACGACCTCCGTCGGCGCCCTCTCTCGACCTCTGGCGGCTCCGGGTACGACGTCTGCTTTCTGTCAGCGCCGTTTCTCCACCTCGGGCTCCAGGTCTCCAGGCTTCTCGGCGTCAGGACTCCAGGAGGACACTGCTGTACAGGTCAGGAACTTGCTGTTCTTCCTTTGTAAGGCCTGTTCCAAATGTTCAGGTCCTTAAGATGGTTTTTCTGGTCTTGATCCCACACAGGGCTCTAGGCTGGGCTTGGTCAGTAGGGACTAGCATCAAGGGTGGGTTTCTGGACCCCACTCCAAGCACTGGTTTCCACCCCTGCTGCCTCACTCCTTCCTCCTTCTGAATCTCTGTCCTCTCTCCTCTCCAGTCAGGTGCCAACTGCCAACTGCCTCCCTGAGATGGCTTCCCAACATTCTAAACTGCCTCCCTCTGTCCCAGGGTTCTAGAATGTTGCAGAAGGTTCTAGAAACCTCTAGTGGGTTCTGATGATGTCACAGGTGACAATGGGTGGCCACCATTTTGTGTCTCAGGCCCTCAGACAGAAGTTCCAGGGGTAGGGAAAATGGCTCCCTGACCCTGCATCAACACTAAAAAGTCTGGTGGTTCCCAAAAAGGAAAAATTATAATAGGGTATGAGGCAGAAGTGGGACAAAATAAATAATGATGAGGAGGGACCACCCAAAGGGCTGACAGGTCTAACAGACACTATAAGGGAGATGTGAAGTGCCCGAAAAGACCACCCCCTCCCATCGGAGGAAAGGCCCCCGGAGTAGCTAGTGTAGTGCTCGGGGAGGAGATGCCCTTAGATAAGGGAAGGGAGTGGGCGGGTGTCACTTTAGTGTCCCTGGGAGAACGGGAGATGGTTCCTAAGATCCAGGTGCCCGCAAATACCACAAAGTATGGGCAGTGGGTCACCATCAACGGCCAAAGAGGGGAGGCTCTGAGAGACACAGGAGCCAGTATGACTATGGTACGTAGCCAACTGGTGTCTCCAGAGCAGGTGATTCCCCATGTACTCCACCCTGCCGCGATGGCTGACAGCAGAATGGGCCACTATCCGGTGGCCGAGGTTCCATTTGAATGGGAAGGGGTTGCAGGGTCACTTCGAGTTGCCGTAAGCCCTGCCGTGCCAGTTGATTGTCTGCTGGGGAATGACATGGAGCATAATGCTTGGAAAGAGGTGGAATACCGGACTCATGCTGAGATGCTGGGTACACCTGACTGGGCCTGTGTCAGCACAAGGTCTGCGACTACCCGGAGGGGGAGTTCGTTTAGGCGGGAGCCTGGAACAAAGGCACCGCCGGCTGCCAATCAAGGGAAGAACCGAGGACAGGAGGAGCCTGCCTCGGCATCCGCGCCCCGTGTGACGGATAGGCCACCGGAGGTGGTGGACCAGGAGTCCGCGGAGGGGGATGTTACCAAACTGGAGAACCTACCCATCCCGGCCGAGTGGCACGTGGAGGGAGGGCCGACCAGGGAGGAATTCTGCTAGGGCCAGAGGGAGTGTCCTACCCTTGAGGGACTGAGGCGACAGGCCGAAGCCCAGGCAGCAGGGAACGTTGAGGGGAACTACAATATTTACTGGGAGGATGGCCTCCTCTACAGTGAACCCAAGGCACCCATGCACGGATCGTCACGGGCCTTGGTTGTCCCTCAACGTTACCGAGCCTTCCTTCTGGAATTGGCTCATGAGATCCCCTTGGCAGGACACCTGGGGCAAGATAAGACCTTTGCCCGGCTTGTCCCACACTTTTATTGGCCTCAAATGAAAGTGTCGTCCAACACCTACTGCCGGACGTGCGTGTCTTGTCAAGCCAGTGGGAAAACAGGGGTGAAGCTGAACGCTCCCCTGGAACCACTTCCTGTCGTTAGCACCCCCTTTGAAAGGGTGGGCATCGACATTGTGGGTCCGTTAGATCCGCCTACTACAGCTAGTCACAGGTTTATCCTGGTTCTGGTGGATCATGCCACACGGTACCCAGAGGCCATACCTCTGAGGACCATTACTGCACCTGTTGTGGCTAGGGCCCTGATGGGAATCTTTACCCGAGTGGGTTTTCCCAAGGAAGTTGTGTCCGACAGGGGGACCAACTTCATGTCAGCATACATGCGGGCCACGTGGAAGGAGTGTGGAGTGACCTACCGGTTCACCACTCCTTACCACCCCCAGACCAATGGTCTGGTGGAGAGGTTCATTAAGACCTTGAAAGGCATGATCAGAAGTCTGCCTGAAAGCCTGCGGGGGAAATGGGACGTCCTCCTACCCTGTCTATTGTTTTCCTACAGGGAAGTGCCACAGAAGGGAGTGGGCTTCAGCCCCTTCGAGCTTTTGTATGGGCACCCTGTGCGTGGACCTCTCAGCCTGGTGAGAGACGGATGGGAAAGAACTCCCAGAAAGCTTCCCCAGGACGTGGTGAGCTACATGCTGGCCTTCCGGAGCCAAATGGCTAAGTTGTGGAAGCAAGCTTCTGACAACTTGGAAGCCAGCCAAGCAGTGATGAAGGCGTGGTATGACCACAATGCTCACCCGGTGGAGTTGGAGCCTGGCCAGAAGGTGTGGGTGATCGAACCAGGAGAGCTTAGCGCCCTCCAGGATCGCTGGTCAGGACCCTTTGAGGTGTTGGAGAAGAAGGGTAAGGCTACCTACTTGGTGGACCTGAAGACCCCTCGTCAGCCCCTACGGGTGCTGCATGCCAACCGCCTCAAACCCCACCATGAGAGGCCCGAAGTCATATTGTTAATGGTGACTGACGGAGCAGAGGACGTGGAAAGCGAGCCTCTCCCCGACTTATTTGCGTCTCAAGAGAAGGATGGGTTGGTGGAGGGAGTGATTCTCTCCCCGTCCCTAACTCCTGAACAGCAGGAGGACTGCCGCCAGGTCCTGGGGCAGTACTCTTCGTTGTTCTCCCTTGTTCCGGGTAGGACTCACCTGTGCGTCCATGATGTGGACACAGGAGACAGCCCACCTGTGAAGTCAAAGATCTACCGGATGACAGACAAGGTGAAGGCCAGCATTCACAGTGAAGTCACTAAGATGCTGGAGCTAGGAGTGATTGAACCTTCTAGCAGCCCCTGGTCCAGTCCGGTGGTACTAGTACCAAAAGCTGTACCACCGGGTGCCCAACCGGAACTGAGGTTCTGTGTGGACTACCGGGGACTGAACTCAGTAACCAAGACTGATGCTCATCCGATCCCTAGGGCGGATGAACTGATTGACCGGCTGGGAGCTGCCCAATATTTGAGTACCTTTGACCTTACATCCGGGTACTGGCAGATCTCTCTGACTGATGGAGCTAAGGAAAGGTCAGCCTTCTCCACGCCCAAGGGCCACTACCAGTTCTGTGTGATGCCCTTTGGGCTCAAGAACGCCCCTGCCACGTTTCAGCGTCTGGTGAACCAGATCCTCGCCGGAATGGAGAGTTTCTCTGCTGCTTATCTGGACGACATTGCCGTCTTCAGTAACAGCTGGGAGGATCACTTGCGTCACCTGCAAGCTGTTCTCCAGGCCCTGAAACAAGCTGGATTAACGATCAAGGCCAGTAAATGCCAGATCGGGCAGGGGTCGGTAGTGTACCTTGGACACTTGGTGGGTAGGGGAGCGGTGCAACCCCTCCAGGCAAAAATCGAGGCAATCATGGCCTGGGAACCCCCCAAGACTCAGACTGAGGTCCAAGCTTTTCTGGGCCTTACCGGATATTACCGCCGCTTCGTGAAGGGGTATGGGACCATTGTGGCCCCTCTCACGGAGCTTACGTCCAAGAAACAACCTCGACGGGTAGTCTGGACGGAGGCTTGCCAGCAGGCCTTTGTGAAACTGAAGCAAACCATGTGCGAGGCCCCAGTCTTAAGGGCCCCAGATTTTTCCAAGGAGTTCATTGTCCAGACGGATGCATCGGAACATGGCATTGGGGCAGTGTTATCGCAACTCAATGAAGAGGGTCTGGATCAACCCGTGGTCTTCCTATCCCGGAGACTACTTCCCAGGGAACAGAAGTGGAGTGCAATAGAGCGTGAAGCCTTTGCAGTGGTATGGGCTCTGAAGAAGTTGCGGCCATACCTGTTTGGCTCGCACTTCCTAGTTCAGACCGACCACAGACCCCTTCGTTGGCTGATGCAGATGAAGGGGGAGAATCCCAAGTTGCTAAGGTGGTCTATCTCCCTACAGGGAATGGACTTTCAGGTGGAACATCGGCCTGGAGTGGACCACGCCAATGCAGACGGTCTCTCAAGGTATTTCCGCCTTAGTGATGAGAACTCCCAAGGGGTTGGGTAGCTCCCCCCACTTTCAGCTGGGGGGGACGCGTGTTAGACCTGTCAGCCCTTTGGGTGGTCCCTCCTCATCATTATTTATTTTGTCCCACTTCTGCCTCAAACCCTATTATAATTTTTCCTTTTTGGGAACCACCAGACTTTTTAGTGTTGATGCAGGGTCAGGGAGCCATTTTCCCTACCCCTGGAACTTCTGTCTGAGGGCCTGAGACACAAAATGGTGGCCACCCATTGTCACCTGTGACATCATCAGAACCCACTGGAGATTTCTAGAACCTTCCGTAACATTCTGGAACCCTGTGACAGTGAGAGGCAGTTTAGAATGTTGGGAGGCCATCTCAGGGTGGCAGTTGGCATCTGACTAGAGAGGAGAGAGGACCAGTTCAGAAGGAGGTCGGAGTAAGGCAGCAGGGGTGGAAACCAGTGCTTGGAGTGGGGTCCAGAAACCCACCCTTGATGCTAGTCCCTACTGACCAAGCCCAGCTTAGAGCCCTGTGTGGGACCAAGACCAGAAAAACCATCTTAAGGACCTAAATATTGTGAAGAGGCCTTAAAGAAGAAGACCAGCAAGCTCCTGACCTGTTTAGCGGTGTCCTCCTGGAGTCCTGACGTCGAGAAGCCTGGAGACCTGAGGCCTGAGGTGGAGAAGCGGCGCTGACAGAAAGCAGACGTCGTACCCGGAGCCGTCAGAGGTCGAGAGAGGGCGCCGACGGAGGTCGTGGAGAGGCACCGGAGGTCGAGTAAGGAGTCACCTGAGGTCGAGGTGAAGCGCGCCGGAGGTCGGGAGTGGAGATCGCACTCCGGAGTCGCTGGAGATCGAGGTGAAGCGTGCCGGAGGTCGGGAGTGGAGATCGCACTCCGGAGACGCCGGAATCTGAGGTGAAGCGCGCCGGAGGTCGGGAGTGGAGGTCGCACTCCGGAGACACCCGGAAGCGGGGAGAACGTGACCCTGCGACGCCGGAAGGCAACATCGAGCCGGAGCAGCCCAGCGACATCGAGCCGAAGCCGCCCAGCGACACCGAGCCGAGGCCGCCCAGCGACATCGATCCGGAACCGCCAGCGACACCGATCCGAAGCCGCCCAGCGACACCGAACCGGAGCCGCCCAGCGACATCGAGCCGGAGCCGCCTCACGACGTCGACACGGCGCCGAGCGGAGCCGATCATCGTGAAAAGGGCAGTAAGTGGTAGAAAGGGCATCTGAGGCCCTGTGGAGCCCTAAAAGACCATTCTAGGGGCTAGAGGGGTGTTAGAACCAGCCTGGGAGTGCCAGGGGTGAACTGAGACTGGTGCAGTGACCTCTGTGAGGGGTTGTGTATTTTGGGAGAGCCAGATCCTTAGGTTACCCTTATTCTACCTCAGTTCAGGCCCAGCCTTGACCAATCTAGGTGGGACACCCCCCATGTCATCCAAATGACCACAAGCTGTACTTGGGCATAGTAAAACCAAACTACCTCAGGAAAGTGATGTGAACTGTAATTGTCATTAATTGTGTTATTTAAGTTATTGAAGGTGCTTTATTTATTGACTGTATTTATTGTCTGCCTGTATTTATTCCTGCATTGTATTTATTGTCTGACAGTATTTATTAGCCATTTGTATTTATTGCACCCCTATTTATTCCTTGCTTATTTATGACCTGATCCTATTTATTGAAACCCCACTGTGGTATTATTTATTTGACCTGCCCTTTTAAAGGAGAATCTTATGGTACTGTATTTATTTTATGAACCCTGCAACTAAGAGAAAATAAGATAAAGACAAACTACTTTCTTTCATAATTTTTACGGTGTAGTGTCGTTTTTGGAACAGATGAACGCATGGTTATTGTGAGGGTGTGACGTACGCTTAACACGGTGCCTGACCCCCAACCGCTCGAGCCAAGCTACCACTGTGCTGGGAACCTGGTGACTGCTAACCCGGTTGCCCGGTTTCCAACAGCACCAAAATACATGGGGGAATGTACACTCCACCCATGTAACATCTTCCTGGTGCAGAATAACGCAAGGCAGTGACTTGTACTTTTGTGCGTTACTCCAGATTTACCAAGCAACGCTGGGCCATGCAAGGTGGCCTTCGTGGTTTGGTAAACATGACTTAAGGATTGCGTTGCCCTTGCGACACCCTGCGTGACGCAAGGGCAGCCCAATCCTTTGATAAACCTGGGCCCAAATGAATAAAAGTTCACATGAAAACAGGCTCTCGGGAAGTAGCCCAGCGTGGAGGCTGCAGGTCTTCAGTTGCCCTTTTTTATGGGCGCGTGTGTTATCTTTTTTCTGAGGCCACCACCTCCCTCCACTTGTGAGAACATTCAAAAAGCACAGGGTTTGGGTAAGAATGTCAGCTCTCCCCCCACTTCTGACAGGCCTCCTGTGAAAAGCACCAACTGATTCACATAGTCATCGATACTCCTAAATTCAGATCCACATCAGGTTGCCCGGTTTTCATATTGTGCATGCACGTCTGGGGTCTCCTGGCTTCAGGGTTCTTCTTCATAGCACATCTTTACCATGCCTGGCTGCTGTGCCACAGTGGGGATCACCAAATCCAACAGCATCGGCATGCCTTCCAACAGTGTCTTTCCTCTCTCCATGGAGTCATGGCTCATCCAAGAAGAACATTATCTGATCTCCCAACAACAAATCTCTATTTTATTTAACCACAACTCTGAGCAGTGGCTCTCTCGTCTTTCACTTTTAGGATGGTAGCTGTCACATTCTCAACACCAGCCAAACCCTATGTGGGGAACCCCAAGATTCAATACGGCAGAGAGACCATTCGCAAAAAAAGAGTGGTCAATTCTTGCTCAGATTTTCCTCCAAAATCCCACTCCAGCTGGATTTCTTCTCTTGTCTTCCGGGTGATACCCTGTCGTCGCCGACATGTGTGGACTTCAGTGATAATACTCACAATAAAAAGAAGGGGGAGAAGGTTAAACCCCTACCTCATCCTCCTCAAAAATTCAATAACCCACAAACAAGGAGGTAGGGGGAAGGCCAAATATTATTCAGCAAGTGCTAGGCTGATCACCGGGAGCACACACACTCTGTGAAAACTGCCCTCACCCACAACAAGTTGTGGCATGCTTCATCATCGGGCTGCTACAAACGCCTCTGCGCAAACCAACGCTAGAGGCGGAGCAATAGGGAGGGGTAAACAATACAACAGTGATACAAACAAACAAAAAAGGCAGGATCCTTTAGTGCAGAAATAATAAATGTTAAAACTGGCCCAGGGATATCTCAATATCAATTTTATTCCTGGATTCCCTAGTCAGATTAAAAAAGGCGTATATAAAGAGACAAATATACACCCAATGGATAGTGGTGGAGTGAGTTAATTTAGGTGCTCACCACCCCTCCATTCTGCATAGCGGTCAACATGTTTCTGCCGTTACAATATCAATTTTCCGGCATTCTTCAGGACAAGTCAGATCCCTATGCCTTTTTACAACCCCTCATACTACCCACAATCGTGGGTTTATACTCCACCTGTAAGTTTGGAGTCTAAGATGTCACTTACTCTTCCCAATAGGAACTGAAAAAGTAAAAAACATACCAATGACTTTCATTAACACAGAAAACACAGAGACAATCTTAAAAAATGTGTGCCCCCATACCAACTCTAGAAAATGCCAACCTCCCAATCGGTGTGACCAAAATTTAATGACATATATGGTGCAAAATCCACCTAAATCGATCAAATGGGCAAACATTGGCCCTCATAATGGTATCATGTTAAGCTCATATTTTGTGCTTAATATCCATTAATAATTATACTTCACACAAAAGAAAGGAAGAAACGTGCTGCAACAAGTGAGAAAAAACCATTCCAAAATGCCAATGTGCAGTTAAAAGGGATCCAGGTACTACTGGCCCTCTCATAATCAAGGATGTCCATATTGAATCACAGGAGGGCATATGATGTTCTACCTGTCCCGCCTCTTACCAGAGTTTATCAAGTAAATTGCTCGAACAGGCACTGGAGTAGAGAGCGACCCTCTGTAGTCACACACTGTAGGAGGAAGATCAAGCAAATGTACATAATCCTTCCATTCATATTAAACTATGCACAATACATGTGGTCATTTTTTTCGTAGTGTCCTGACAAGACGTTGGTATCAAAAACTTTACCAATACATCGTATCAAGCTGGTATCAACGAAATGCTTAAACACACCCTAAGAATTTACAGGGCTCTGGGAACCATAGTTACTAGTGTTACCCAGCGTGTATATCTGCTCCGCTCCGCACCCTTATAGGCGAGCCGGGATTCCCCTTCTGCCAAATCCCTTGTAATGTAAGGTAACACTCCCGAGTGTTGCAATAGTATACTCGAGTGATAGTAGTCTAAAATGATACTGCCATTAGCCCCCGGTTGCGTCCCCCTTACTTCGTCAAGAGTGGTGCGCCTCTCACGTATTCCGTCTCTCCTGGTGCCGTGTAGTTCACCATCTTTTCCATGCCCTTCCCCTTTTCTCTTCCGTTCTCAAGTCACGTGATGCGAACGTGCGTGTGTCGTTGCTCGCATCACGTGACCCCAGTCGGAGGGCGTCTGCGAAACTAGACCGCTGAACGATCTATATTACCAAGGTTTCAGCGTCTTTTAACTCCGTGTTAAAATATCCCGTCCTGGATATTTATTTTCCGCAAGATGCGTACATCAGACCAAACTAAATATTTTAACGGGGAATTACACTTTAATCATTATTTGTTTACTCCCATTTACAACACATACCCCCTAGGGGTATTCTCTTCCCTATTATAAAAAACGGAGTGTTTTGCATTGGTAATTAGCTCTTATTCACGTAGATGGTCTAGGAAGGAGGCACAAAGACTAAAGTCTCCAAGTCGTTGTCATTGGAGTCTAATTACTTCAGGACTTATTCGCCCCACAGGTACCCTGGTCTAAAGGGTATAGTATCCAATTCAGAGTTATCTTCTACCCAGGGCTGACCATGTTCTGAGGGGTATTCTCTTCCCTATAATTAAAGAAAGGGAGTGTTTAGCATTGGTAATTTTGCTCATATTAACGTAGCTCGTCTGGAAAAGGAGGAACAAAGATTAAAGTCTCTAAGCAAATGTCATTAGAGTCTTGTTACCTCAAGATTTCTAGGACCCTCAGCTCCCCTAATCTAAAGGGTATAGTATCCAATCTAGAGTCATCTTCTACCCAGGGCTGACCACGGTATATCATCATTGAGTCCAAATACATGACTCTTTGTACGATATACCCATTTCTGCTCACGAAAGAAAAGAAACTGTGAGGGGTCCCTCATTGATGCTTTCACATTTGGTTTATCTAGCACAGTCCAATATATGTCCTGTATTGTGTGCCCTTTTTCTGCAAAATGTAGCGTAAGGCGTGTGTTGGTTCTGGAGCACCTGATGTTACTTCTATGCTCCATAATCCTCACCTTGACCTTTCTACAGGTCATTCCTATGTAAATCAAATTACAAGGACACTTGATCATGTAGATCACGTTCGACGAGTTACAGTTGGTATGTACTCGTTGTTGCCAAGGGTATTCCAAGCCCACGTCAACCTCTTTAGTATTCATAGTCAGGGAGCAGACGTCACATGACCCACATCTTGTGTGCCCAGTGACTGGTGTCAGAAATCCCTCACCCCGGGGAGCCCCCCGGGTGCTATTCAGTGGACGAGAATGGACCAACTGATCCTTAATATTTTGCCCCCTCCTGAAAGCAAAGAGGGGTTTCTCAAGTCGAAGGCCACTGGAATTTAAAATGCGCCAGTGTTTTAGAACAATACGTTTGATGGCTGTAGAAGCAGTGTTAAAGGTGGTAACACACACTACCTTGTCACTTGTTGGTCTGTCCACTTTATTTAGCAATGTCTCTCTGGGGCAATTCCATGCGCGCTTCCGGGCTCGCCTGATAATGTGCTTAGGATAACCTATAGCGAGTTTTGAGCAAAAATACATCTTCAACTCGGGGAACCCATGGACTGCGAACATTCGTATCTGGAAACGATTTATAGACGATGTCCTCCTCATTTGGAGGGGGAATGAGACATCAATAAAGGAGTTCTTACAATGGCTTAATGCACAGAACCAATTCTTACACTTTACCATCACTGTTACTAAGGACAGCCTCCCCTTCTTGGATTTGGTCATCTTTCCGAGGGAGGGGAGATTATCAACAAAAGTCCATCACAAAATCACGGACAAGAATGGACTTTTACATTTTGAAAGTTTTCATCCCAGAGCCCTGCGGGAAAATCTGCCAGTGGGTCAGTTCCTGCGACTTCGCAGGAATTGTTCTGAACCAGATGAATTTAAGGCAGAGGCAGTACGCTTGGCAGAGAAATTGGATGTAAGAGGTTATCCTAAGCACATTATCAGGCGAGCCCGGAAGCGCGCACGGAATTGCCCCAGAGAGACATTGCTAAATAAAGTGGACAGACCAACAAGTGACAAGGTAGTGTGTGTTACCACCTTTAACACTGCTTCTACAGCCATCAAACGTATTGTTCTAAAACACTGGCGCATTTTAAATTCCAGTGGCCTTCGACTTGAGAAACCCCTCTTTGCTTTCAGGAGGGGGCAAAATATTAAGGATCAGTTGGTCCATTCTCGTCCACTGAATAGCACCCGGGGGGCTCCCCGGGGTGAGGGATTTCTGACACCAGTCACTGGGCACACAAGATGTGGGTCATGTGACGTCTGCTCCCTGACTATGAATACTAAAGAGGTTGACGTGGGCTTGGAATACCCTTGGCAACAACGAGTACATACCAACTGTAACTCGTCGAACGTGATCTACATGATCAAGTGTCCTTGTAATTTGATTTACATAGGAATGACCTGTAGAAAGGTCAAGGTGAGGATTATGGAGCATAGAAGTAACATCAGGTGCTCCAGAACCAACACACGCCTTACGCTACATTTTGCAGAAAAAGGGCACACAATACAGGACATATATTGGACTGTGCTAGATAAACCAAATGTGAAAGCATCAATGAGGGACCCCTCACAGTTTCTTTTCTTTCGTGAGCAGAAATGGGTATATCGTACAAAGAGTCATGTATTTGGACTCAATGATGATATACCGTGGTCAGCCCTGGGTAGAAGATGACTCTAGATTGGATACTATACCCTTTAGATTAGGGGAGCTGAGGGTCCTAGAAATCTTGAGGTAACAAGACTCTAATGACATTTGCTTAGAGACTTTAATCTTTGTTCCTCCTTTTCCAGACGAGCTACGTTAATATGAGCAAAATTACCAATGCTAAACACTCCCTTTCTTTAATTATAGGGAAGAGAATACCCCTCAGAACATGGTCAGCCCTGGGTAGAAGATAACTCTGAATTGGATACTATACCCTTTAGACCAGGGTACCTGTGGGGCGAATAAGTCCTGAAGTAATTAGACTCCAATGACAACGACTTGGAGACTTTAGTCTTTGTGCCTCCTTCCTAGACCATCTACGTGAATAAGAGCTAATTACCAATGCAAAACACTCCGTTTTTTATAATAGGGAAGAGAATACCCCTAGGGGGTATGTGTTGTAAATGGGAGTAAACAAATAATGATTAAAGTGTAATTCCCCGTTAAAATATTTAGTTTGGTCTGATGTACGCATCTTGCGGAAAATAAATATCCAGGACGGGATATTTTAACACGGAGTTAAAAGACGCTGAAACCTTGGTAATATAGATCGTTCAGCGGTCTAGTTTCGCAGACGCCCTCCGACTGGGGTCACGTGATGCGAGCAACGACACACGCACGTTCGCATCACGTGACTTGAGAACGGAAGAGAAAAGGGGAAGGGCATGGAAAAGATGGTGAACTACACGGCACCAGGAGAGACGGAATACGTGAGAGGCGCACCACTCTTGACGAAGTAAGGGGGACGCAACCGGGGGCTAATGGCAGTATCATTTTAGACTACTATCACTCGAGTATACTATTGCAACACTCGGGAGTGTTACCTTACATTACAAGGGATTTGGCAGAAGGGGAATCCCGGCTCGCCTATAAGGGTGCGGAGCGGAGCAGATATACACGCTGGGTAACACTAGTAACTATGGTTCCCAGAGCCCTGTAAATTCTTAGGGTGTGTTTAAGCATTTCGTTGATACCAGCTTGATACGATGTATTGGTAAAGTTTTTGATACCAACTTCTTGTCAGGACACTACGAAAAAAATGACCACATGTATTGTGCATAGTTTAATATGAATGGAAGGATTATGTACATTTGCTTGATCTTCCTCCTACAGTGTGTGACTACAGAGGGTCGCTCTCTACTCCAGTGCCTGTTCGAGCAATTTACTTGATAAACTCTGGTAAGAGGCGGGACAGGTAGAACATCATATGCCCTCCTGTGATTCAATATGGACATCCTTGATTATGAGAGGGCCAGTAGTACCTGGATCCCTTTTAACTGCACATTGGCATTTTGGAATGGTTTTTTCTCACTTGTTGCAGCACGTTTCTTCCTTTCTTTTGTGTGAAGTATAATTATTAATGGATATTAAGCACAAAATATGAGCTTAACATGATACCATTATGAGGGCCAATGTTTGCCCATTTGATCGATTTAGGTGGATTTTGCACCATATATGTCATTAAATTTTGGTCACACCGATTGGGAGGTTGGCATTTTCTAGAGTTGGTATGGGGGCACACATTTTTTAAGATTGTCTCTGTGTTTTCTGTGTTAATGAAAGTCATTGGTATGTTTTTTACTTTTTCAGTTCCTATTGGGAAGAGTAAGTGACATCTTAGACTCCAAACTTACAGGTGGAGTATAAACCCACGATTGTGGGTAGTATGAGGGGTTGTAAAAAGGCATAGGGATCTGACTTGTCCTGAAGAATGCCGGAAAATTGATATTGTAACGGCAGAAACATGTTGACCGCTATGCAGAATGGAGGGGTGGTGAGCACCTAAATTAACTCACTCCACCACTATCCATTGGGTGTATATTTGTCTCTTTATATACGCCTTTTTTAATCTGACTAGGGAATCCAGGAATAAAATTGATATTGAGATATCCCTGGGCCAGTTTTAACATTTATTATTTCTGCACTAAAGGATCCTGCCTTTTTTGTTTGTTTGTATCACTGTTGTATTGTTTACCCCTCCCTATTGCTCCGCCTCTAGCGTTGGTTTGCGCAGAGGCGTTTGTAGCAGCCCGATGATGAAGCATGCCACAACTTGTTGTGGGTGAGGGCAGTTTTCACAGAGTGTGTGTGCTCCCGGTGATCAGCCTAGCACTTGCTGAATAATATTTGGCCTTCCCCCTACCTCCTTGTTTGTGGGTTATTGGACTTCAGTGATGGCAGACGGAACCTGGCCAACGAGGAAACCCTGCTTTGCATGTGATCTACAGCATTCTAAAGGTCGGTAACTGTGGCGGGTAAAGACTATAGTATTCTCTGTAAAGGTGAACGTCCCTTCTATGGTGCCTGAATTATTTTGCACTGCACTGGCTGATAAACTGTACTTGCTTTGTTGCTTTGCTTTTTTGCAGTTTTATATAGCACAAACTTGACCCGAAGCACTTTACATGAGCACCAGTTACATTACACGAGGACACATTCATTTTTGGTAGGCACAGGGAGATTACGTGATTTGCCCAGAATCACAGGATGTTGACCCGATGCCGAGGCTCGAACAAGGTCCCCCAGGTCCAAAGTCGGCAGCTCTGGCCCTTACACCACATCCTCACCACTAGCTTCCCTTTCCCACTAGCTCTGCACAAAGGAGGTCTTCTGCTCCAGATTGTTAACTGAAGCTTAGTGACCGTGACTCCTGCAACAGTCAAGCTGCCAGACAAATATTACCACAGGATTGTCCTACTGTTACTATAAGGGCCGGGCCCAGTGCTTAATTTCTAAAATAAGAACTGGGGTGCCCACATTATTTGTCAGACGCAGATACAATACTTCTAGAGGTCAAAGCAGCGCATGTGTGTGACGCATCTCCTCACATCCGCTGCTCTGATAGGATGCTCAGTGCATGTGCCTCTGGAACAGGGGTCTTCAAACTGAGGGGCGGGCCCCCTAAGGGGGGCCTCAAGTGATCCCAGGGGTGCTGCTAGGCTCTGGCCAAAAGAGGCATTATGCTGATAACAGTGCTTTGTTTTCAGCTGAAACAAAGGCTGTAAGCCGCTCTGTAATGGGCATCACTGACACCCTTTATCATTTATACCCTGGCTGGGGGTAGGTGTCAAAAAGGGAAGGGGCTCCAGATATTCCTCACCTACCCCCCCCCCCTTTCTAATAATCCCACTTTTAATAATTTTACACGTTAGTAAAGCCTGTCTGACCAGAAAAGCATGTTTGGCATTCACATATTTGATTGGAATTTTAAATCGCTAACGGAACTTAACAGCACTTTTTAAATAAGCCTAGACATATTTAAACATTGCTAGTTTAATAGAATAATTGTGAACATTTTTGCGGGGTGGGGTCAATGATTTTTTCCCCACTAGGGGGGCACGGTATGAAAAGGTTTGAATACCGCTGCCCTAGCCTGAGACATTGGCCTCACAGTCACTGCACGCGTCGCCATACTAGTTGTGGGGGTGTCTGTGACCCCAGGGAACACGCACTAGGGCTGCTCGGTGCAGTGAAACAAACAGACTTGGATTCATTGCCCATAGTGCCCCCCTCGGGTGAGGGCAGCGTTGCACATGATGTCTGTGTCATGCTTGTGCACACCTTCTTATACCCAGGGGGAGTGTTTGGGGTGTTACACCCCCTAACAAATGCATTTTGGGATACATAGCTGGGTGCAGGTGCTTTCAGTCGGGTATGGTGAGGTGTTTGTTGGATTTCACCAGGAATCTTTACACACACAGACAAAAACGCAGACACTTGTTCTCTCTGTTGTGGAACCTTCAAAAATGTTGGTCATTCCTCAAAATAATTTGCTTTCTCTCACTTTAGTGCCCCTACCAATCCGCATTCCTCTCCCTTTCCACTGCCCTTTAAGCCCCTCTCATGCTCCCTGCTTGTCGTATAATGTATTTTAACATTATGTGCATGCGCAATTGTCGGGAAATCAGAAGGTCCACCCCTGTCCTCCTTGCCCCCCCTCCCTAAATATTACTGACCAAGGTACATCCCTGCTCAGGGTGTAGTTCCAGGCTTGTCAGAGGCCTTTGTGGGACCCTTCTATGGTTATGGGGCAACACCAAGTGTTGGATAAAGGTATCTGGCTTAGGTGACTATACCACTAACTCCCGCTAAGCCTACTATACAAACAAATGTATCACTAGTAGAGCGGCCCCTGAAAAGAGCGGGACCTGTGGCAAATAACCCCAGCTGCCCACCCCCCACAATCCTCCACGACCAGGGGCGTAACACAGGCCCCCGCAGTGCAAGGGGGCCCCCTCAGCACAGCACTCAGGCTGCGGAGCTCCTGATCGAGCCCAGAGGGGTCACCTCCACGTGCCTTGCAGGGAGGCCCCCTCGAGTTTCGTTATGCCAGTGTCCCGACACCCCCTCCGTAATGGCCCTGGTTTGTTACACTCACGTACGCTCTCCACAGGTGTCGCTCTCTCTTCACACTCACCCTCCTTCGAGCTACTCTCATAAGAGGCTTCAATGGGGTCATGCTCTTTGCAAGTCTGCATCATCCCCTAAAAATGTTTAACTAAACTGACCCACAGAATCACGTGACTGGCCCGTAGAATCAAGTCACTGACCCAGAGTCGTGCCTGACCTGTCACCGTGGACGCCTCACACTCAATACCCACCTATGATTGAGAATACTGTTTGTTTTCTTTGCTTGACTGACTAAGCTGTTTTGCTTGTCATTAGCACTCAGTATTGTGATATTATTTTTCAGGCCTTACTTCCTTGTGCCTGGTGAGTTGACACCATTGTGCAATACCCGTTCACCGGGCGGTCAGCCGCTCTTCAGAGCAGGTGCCCATTCCAGTGAACAGCTCGTTTTCAAGGCTCAAGTTTATTTAGGTGATTTTAAGCTGGTTCTCCTTTTGATTTTGCAATATTTACTTTGCGTTATCAATTGTGGACATGAAGTCATCAGCCAATTCAGATATGGGCGCAGGCAGAAAGTACAGCACTTCACAGGGAAGAGACGGCGGGGCTCCGTAAATATCCCATAGCGCTACAATGGGACGCCCTACTGACAGCTTTTAACACTGCGAATATTGGGGAGGGCCATCACACCTAGTCAGTCGTTCCATAAGACACACACCGAAGGCCCTGGGGACGGGAGACAGGAACATGGAGACCTTCATTCACTCACATCTCACCGGATGCCGCTTTGTAGCGTGCACCTGGCTTAGCGTAGTCCTCTGCCCCCCCCCTTTTTGTCCCGGCGCCTGCGCTCCTAGAGCGGGCCCATGACATTGGCACGAGTTCGACCTCCGCCCCAGTGCGCTATCCTGCCATACCTCCTGCATTTAATAGTCCCATACTCTATAATGCAATGACTTCCATAACGGTTTTTAGAAGGCAGCCTTTTAATTATGTTGTTTATAGTTTTTATATTGAAAAGGTTTAATTTGTTGGGGTATCTGCTTTTATCCTTTCTCTTTCCCTCTGGCACAAGTCCCTCGTCGGCCTGTTGTACAGGCCACGGAAGACTGTCTTCAATATTTGTCACTCTCAAGACGATCAGATAAGGGTGGCCTTAATGCTATAGGAAATGTTATTATGTAGCACTGGCATCTTTTTCTCTCCCTCACTTTTCACTTGGTTGCACTCCTCTCTCCCCGCGGGCGACTAAGCAATGTGGAGAGATATGTAGGTCTGCTGATCGAGAAGACGTTAGGAGAGATAGTCACTCGATGAAAAATGTGTACATTGTAACGCATTGTAATATGATCTGCAATAGTCTGAGTAGTTTACCTGCAACGGTACCGACGCAAAAATGCAATGTATATTTGGAAGTACTGCTATTATTTAATTTTCGTTTCCTGACGCTTTGTTATGTTATGTACCATGAGCAAATGGGAAATTCTTTGAAAAGACCAATAAAGATATTTAAACAAAAAAAAATGAAGTCATCAGCCACCTGAGGTCACCCTTCGGTCATGCGGTGCTGACGCAATCAGAGTGGATAGGCATTACAATCAAATCAATCGGCATTTGTAGAGCGCGGCACTGTTACCCCTCGGGGTATCTGGGCGTCGGGGTGCGAGGTCTCAGTTGAAAAGCCATGTCTTGAGGAAACAGCAAGAAAAGGGAAGAAACAAGCAGAAAATGACTAGAAAGACAAAACAGAGGGCAGAAAAACGAGCAGAAAAGGCAAAACAGAACAAGAAACTAGCAGAGGCGGTACAAACAGAGGACAGGAGGCACACAGGCAGCAGAGGGTAGCAGACTGCGGGCAAGCTGGACAGGAACACCGTCGCTGGGGGTGCTGACCCGAGGGTCTGCTCAATGGGGTCGCACTGCAGCCTCCATTAAGTAGGGTCCTGGGGGGAGGGCTGGGTGCTGGGTGGCGGTCAGTAATACTATAAAGACCTCATCACGAGTTCTGCAACAAAACCCATGCAGTAATAACACCACCGTCTGGGTTACTGAAACCCAGGGGGACAGTCAATATCTAGGGTGGCTTTACTGCACTGTTGCAAATTCTGACCCCTCAAGCAATGAATAGAGATGAAATATGTGTGCACCTGACTGCCATGCATTGACTTTACTAATGCCCAGTGCTTTCTGCAGGATATATTCTGTTTGCTAGTCACATGTGTACGGGAAAACCCCCAAGGTTCGGACTGTCACGAATAACTTATGTCCCTTCGGACGCATACTCCCGCAAGTACTCAACTCCCGCAAGTACTCACGTCGTAAGCAGAGGGACAGGGCTTAGGTGCTAAAGCAATAGGACATGTAATAAAACTGGGCTCTGATTTGCTTAGTGTAACACTTTTGAGCATACCACAATGATTCTGCAGTTTTAGTGATTTAATATGTGAAAATAGTTCATATAAACCCTTGATTTTGGGAATGAGGCAGAACTTTCCTTGAGACTTTTCTGATGCAGGTAGTGGCGCTGTCCGTTTTTCTTTTGAATTTGCTGCCCACTTGAGACTTAGAATATTTCTGATTTTGCACTACCCTGGAAGGCTCAATTTGATGAGAGCCTTCGGTGTGATAATTCTGCACCGTACCTTTTGAGTTTTTGTAATAAAACTCTTATATGTATTCCTCTGATCAAGAACTCAATTACTGAGTGGGCCCTTCTTTAAGGAACTGTTCCTTATGTGTTGGGAGGTTGCCTCATCTGTATCTGCAGGGGCGTCAAAGGGGTGCCGGCAACACATGGATTTTTCATTTGCACTTTCAAATTTCAAGGTGGCACTGCCAGTATTGAAATGACGTCAACATGCGCTGCGACTTCAGCGCCATGCCAGCTTCAATGCAGCATGACGCCTCATGTGCCTCCCCAGCCTCCCATCTATGCTCCAGAGTGTAAGACACACTCTACCCTTCCTTACCACCCAAAAGGTAGGAAAATGGTGGATCTGGATCATGTAACATAACAAATGGAGGAGGAAATGACATAACGGGGAAAAGAGATGACTGACTGACATGGGGAAGAGAATACATACAATGGGAAAGAGACGACGGGGAGGGGAAAAAATGCATATAATGGAATGGAAAAGAGATGGCAGGGGAGGAGGAATGTAACACATAAAAGGGGGAACGAGATGGCAGGGGTGGAGGAAGAAAAAACATAAAGATGGAAAATAGATGGCATAGATGTAGGACATGTGGATGCAATCTGCTGCTGTGAGATTATATCTTGTGGGATGGTGTTGTATCCGTTGCTGTGGGTTTATATATTGTGCTATGGTGTTGTATCTGTTGCTGTGGGTTTATATATTGTGCTATGGTGTTGTATCTGTTGCTGTGGGTTTATATATTGTGCTATGGTGTTGTATCTGTTGCTGTGGGTTTATATATTGTGCTATGGTGTTGTATCTGTTGCTGTGGGTTTATATCATGTGCTATGGTGTTGTATCTGTTGCTGTGGGTTTATATCTTGTGCTATGGTGTTGTATCTGCTGCTGTGGGTTTATATCATGTGCTATGGTGTTGTATCTGTTGCTGTGGGTTTATATATTGTGCTATGGTGTTGTATCTGTTGCTGTGGGTTTATATATTGTGCTATGGTGTTGTATCAGTTGCTGTGAGTTTATATATTGTGCTATGATGTTGTATCTGCTGCTGTGAGTTTATATCTTGTGCTATGGTGTTGTATCTGTTGCTGTGGGTTTTGTCTGGTGCTCTGGATCTTTTTCGAAGGCTGTGGTTTTAGGTCTTGTGCCGTGGGTTTATATCGGGTGCAGTAGACCTATATCTGGTGCAGCGGATCTAATTCTTGTGCTTTGGCGTTATATCAAGTGCTGTGCATCTTTATCAGGTGGAGTGGCTTTATATCTGGTGCCATGGGGTTATGTCTGGTGTTATACCTGGTGATGTGGGATTATATCTAGGGATGTGGATGCCATCCAGTGCCAAGGCAAGTGCTCTGGGTTTATAGCGAGCGGGTGCTGTGGCAAGTGTTTTGGGTGCAATCTCGTGCTCTTGGTGCAATTCAGTGCTGTGGCAACCGCTGTGCGTGCAATCGGTGCTGTGGCAAGTGACGTGGGCGCAATCTGGCGCTGAGGCCGCAATCTGGTGCTGTTGCTGGTGCTGTGCATGACACCTACTGCTGTGGCAATTGGTGTGCATGCTACTTAGTGCTTTGGCAATTGCCTTGTGTGTAACTGGTGTTGTGGCAAGTGCTGTTGGTGCAATGTGGTGCTGTGGGTGCAATCTGGTGCTTCAGCTAGTGCTGTGCATGCCACCTAGAGCTGTGGCAACTGCTGTGTGTGCGATCTAGTGATGTGGCAACTGCTGTGCGTACAATTTAGTGCTGTGGCAAGTGCAATCTGGTGCTATGACAAGTGCTGTGGTGCAATGTGGTGCTGAAGGTGCAATCTGGGGTTGCAGCTGGTACTGTGGGTGCAATTGAGTGGTGTGGCAACTGCTGCATATGCAGTCTGGTGCTGTGGCAAGGGAAAGCTGGTGCTGTACGTACAATGTCGTTTTGGGGCAACTGCGATGCGTGTAGTCAAATGCTGTAGCAAGTGAAATCTGTTGCTGTGGGCACAATCTGTTGCTGTGACAGGCGCTGGGAGTGCATTCTGATGCTGAGAGCGCAATCTGGAGCTGTAGCTGGTGCTGTGCATGCAATCTAGTGCTGTGGCAACTGCTGCGCATGCAGTCTGGTGCTATGGTAAGTGAGTTGAACTGGTGCAAGGTGCTGTGTGGGTAATCACTGTGCTCAGTGTGGAGCTGATAATAAAATCAAGATACAGCTGGATGCCTTTTGTTGCCACTGCATTATGACGATAGGGCTTCAATACAGGCTTGGGTGAATAAAGTATCCTGGTGTTTACAGTGTTACATATGTATATCGTTTTCGTTCATGTTCATTCTTTCCATATGCATGCTTGTCTCTACAAGGAAGGTCATAAACAAATGTGGATATATTGCTGTTGTGGGTACTATTTAGTGTATATTTATATATATATTGTGTGTGCACACATACACTTTTCCTTTTTCAAGTTTCTATTACTGCATACACACAGGGCTGTATTCAATAAACAGTGCATTATAGGTGAGGTATTTGAAGCTCACAAATCTCCATTTGCAAGTATTGCACAGTTTTCCCTAGCCAGTTCATCGTGGGACACAAGGAGCATTCGTAACTACACCTTTCACTAAATATCGACTTCCATGAAAGTGCACGCAACCACGTTTCATCGTCTTGGCATAAAATCGTACAAGTGAATGCAACTCACTTTTTGGCGATCAGAAAGAAACCGGACACAAGTATTGTTTGCCAAACAGACAGCACTGTGAAAAGGCAAGTTGAAGAAAATCAAAAAAAGTTATTTCCAATTTTGTCCACTATCTTATTTTGTGGTAGACATGACATTGCGTTACGTGGGGAAAAAGTACAACCAGAAACGTGCAAAGTCTGTATCAATTTTGCACTGAAGCAGGAGATGTAATCCTAAAAAACACACCTGGAAAAAGAACCAGTTAATGCACGTTATACATCAGTTTGAGTTGAACATGAATTGATTACATCATGTGAAGAATCATTAAGAGAAGATCTAGTATCCTTAGTCAATATGTCAAATGGATTTTCAATCATTGCTGATGAAAGTGCTGACATGTCCGGAAACGAACAGATGTCACTTGAAGTACTTTTGTAGACACAAGTAGCACCGTAGCTGTCATCAGAGCGGAATATCTTGGATTTGCAACACGATGGACATCAAAATACAAGAAATAAAAATACATGAAAACACGTCAGGATGCATATCAATTGCAATGTTCCTCAAGCACGGTGAGCTTTCTCTTTTGCTTGACCATAATTTCAAATTACTCGTCAAGAATGGAATCTGTAATGCAGGCTCTCCATGCTGTTCAGCTTGACATTCTCAAGGTGTATTATCACTTGCAAGACCTGCTGACTGGGTTCCGTGATCACAGACAGAAAGCATAGGAGCAATTTAAGGAAATATTTTCAAATGTTCAAACAATGGCAGAAAAATTGAACATCACATTTTGTGTTCCCAGACTGTGTAGCCGGCAAGTATTTTGTGTTCTAATTTTAATTTGACTATCGATTTGTCTCACTAAATTACTTAAGCAAAAAATATATATTTTGTACCCCCATAAAATAAAATAAAAACAGCCACAACTGTTCAGTTACTAGTAGGGCCTTCCCTTTAAACCCCCTGCTTAGTTTGATTGTCACAATTTGTTTTATGGTCCTAGCGTGTCCTCCATCCTGCACTACCTTTTTGTTTGTTCGGGTACCATCCCATGCAACGGCCCATCCACAAGCCGTGGAGGAGAGAGATCACCTTCCCTGGTGGGTGAACTGGGAAACCACCAGTCCTTAGTCAGTTCTTCATCTCAGAAATCCTCTAATGGACTTATGAGGCCCTCTTTCAGATCCATTACTTCTCTGGCCCATGCTGTTCTTCACATTTGACAAGTCCTGGTTGCAACGTCCTACCATCCTGCCACTTGGTTCTCCCTCGCCTGGTTTCCTGGCTATTGGTTGGCTCCACTGTAGGTGTCCATGCGATTTGGTGCTGCCTCTGCCTTAGTACTTCTTTTTCACTTTCCTTCTTTTATGTGGGCAAAACCCCAAATATTTCTGTTTTCTTTGGTCTTACCTCCTACCATTGTTCTTCGTTCCTTTCTATATTTTGTCTTGAGAATCTTCCTTTTATTTTCATACTCCTCATTTTTATGTCTTACCTACTCTGCAGCGCATGTGCTGTCTGTTACGAGACATATTGTTAGCTTACAGTGGACTTGGAGTCAACCCATTGCTTTTGTTTGGTAGGCTTCACTGTCACTCTCATTTGCTTGCTTTTTATTTGCTAGCTTGTGAGGGCTATCCTTTGTCTTCTTGTGCTTACCCCTCCCATGGAGCACGGACACCTTACTGTGTCCTTTCACTGCCGCTTTCTCAGGCGCTACGTTTTCTTTATGCACTCTAAGAGACTGCATGTGTTTTCCAGCCATCACCCTACTGTGCTTCTCCTCCTCTGTCGGTGTTGCTCCCACTTGCCTGTTTGTTCACCGCACCATGTGCTGCTCCCTCCACCCACTCTGTCTGTGTTGCTTCTGAACTCCAGCTTTGCTTCAACCTTCCATGTTGCTTTCGCACCCCCTACCTATATTGTTCCCCCCACCAGTTTTGGCCCCGTGTTGCTTCCACAAACCCCTGGCTGGTATTGCTTCTCCCTCTTAAAACAATTTGCCGATCTAAGTTGGATCGGTAAAAAAAGCGGACACGTTATTTTGTAGGCGCAGGTGTACAAGTGACGCATGTGCTTATAAAATTATGCTATAGGCTTTTTTTTTTTTAATTAGCCATGCTGAACAGCATAGCCAAAAACACTAACAAAGCCAACAAGTTTCAAAAGGCGAGATCTATTGGATTTGCCAATGCTTGTTCTTCCGACCCAAACAGTTCGGAGCATAGACTTCTTTACGGACAGGTGAAGAGCAACAAGAAGATGATTGAAATGATTGCATGAGGTAAAAAAGCTTAGGAGCCAATTCACGAAAAAGTAGTATCAGTAGTGCCGGGGGTTTCTGGGCCCAACAGTAGGGGTTGAGGTATTTTACTCCAGAGGTCCCGGGGTCTGACCTACTATGGATCCTCAGCAACTGGGCCAAGTATCCTTTCTGCACTTGACTCTCGGTAGTAGACTTAGTTGAGCAGTCCAAGGCTCCCTCTGGTGTGGGGGGATGTGAGACTACAGATCAGTGGGCACGGGCTCACAACTAACTCAAAGAGGGAGCAGCAATAAATCAATGTCCAGTCAAATACTCACTTTTATAGAAAAGACAAGCATTTTATTGTAAACTCTACTCATTCAAAGGAAGATTACGTAATTCACAGACAATAACACATTTCCTCCTTGGGGTCCGGGCTATAGCATTTCAATGACAAGTCCCTGTCCCACCCTCCTTGCAATGGGATAGGGGTTATTCCCCAGTCACTGGTGGCTGCATCCAGGGAATGTTCAACTAGCGGGCCATACCTCAAGAGTCCACTCTAAATCTTAAAGTCAAGTAAACAGTGTCTTAACGCCGCAGCACTTTCAGCAGCGAGGCGCTCGGTGCCTGGTAGGCCCAAAACAAATCTTACCCACTCCAGCAGGAGTGCAGCATCTTGGAGTGTCCCAATCCGCAGGCACTCCCAGAAGCTCTGGTGCCGATCAGTGAGTCGGCTGCACGCTGACTCAGCGGCTGTACTCCGCAGACACAGGCTCTCCTGCTCTGGCAGCAATCAGAGGAGTTCCTGCAGAGTAAGTTTCTATGCTCAATCTCTTGACGTTCTCACTCGTTCTACAGGGCCAGGTCAGTCAGCCCTCATTGCTCCTGGCAACCTGCGGGTAACCACTGCTCACAGCTTATGTGCTCTTGCCCAATCCACTCGTGGTTACCACACCACTGCCATGCAAGGCTTTGGCCTTTACAGCACGGTAGTCTTTACCACGGCGGCCCCTCGTGGCAAGAGGTTCACTGCAATGATGTTGCACAGGCTTCGCCCCTTCTCCACAAAGCAGTCTTCCACTGCAACCCTTCCTGGCATACGGGGTCATCACAACAGGGCTGCACAGGCTTCCACCTTTAACATACATCAATCTATTTCACAGCTATCCTCATGGGCGCCCTTTCCTGGCAAACAGGGGTCTTCACCTCAGTTCTGCACATCGGCAAGGACCCAATCGGTGCTGCAGCTGTTCTCCTCACACCTCGAGTCTACTTGACAGGGCTCCCCACAGGACCTTTGATATTTCCAACACTCTCCTCTTCCTCACAGGGCACACTGGTCTTAGCAAGCAGGCAGGGGCTAATACTCCAGGATCCATGGAAGGTGATCTTGGTTTCTTTGGGTGATATCCCCTCACCCAGCCTGGGAGACCAGCAGGCCTGGGCCCCAGTCCTGGTCACAGGCAGAAGTCTTGCAGAACCTTCCCTCCTCACACAGCCCATCTGGCTGCTTGGCAGATGACAATTTTTGGGGTCTCAAACTCCCCTTCTTATACTTCATTTCCAGACATCAATTGTGATTTTGGGCCTGGGTCTTTGAAGTCTTGTGATGGGGATCAGCTTCTTTTGAAGTACCTACTTCTCCTCTCGTTCTTCAAAAGCTGTCTGTCACAGCAGGAGAGACTCGGACGCTGATAGTCCCACAACACAGGCCATGGAAGTGACTAGAGTTCACACCTGGATGTCAGCCACGGTGATATGACCATCAAAAGGTTAACCTCTGGCTCCCAGCCCCCATCTTTATGATTCCCTTAGTAGCACCATCTCCTTCCTGAGATGTGTCCAGGTCCCTTCCGTTAAATCTTTCACTGAATCAAAGAGCAAGCTTTGAAGTGTACATAGAGAGCCTCGCTCTCCCTTCCTCGGTGTGTCGCACTAACCTCAGAGGAATGCATCAATACATAGCTCCTGTATGGGTGAATTCCACTCCTCCTCATGTCTTCAGTTGCAGTTCTGGGTAACCCAAAATGGAACCCATACTCCTCTATGTAATGTACCACTACAGGCACCTTTGCACTCATGTATACAGCACACACACTGTCCAGCAATGTTACCTCCATGTATTGTGCCACCATAGAGACACATACACTCAACACATGCATTCCCTCTGCATGCACCACACAGTTCTGTAGCCTTTCTGTATTGCGCCAGGTGCAGGTACACATACACTGTGCAACACATTGTCCATGTGCACGGTGCACATCACTACACCCTTCATGTACTGTACTCCTCACAGGTACACATACACCCAGTACATGCACTGGCCATGCACATACTGCACAGCACTGCTCTATCCCTCTATTGTACCTTTCCCAGGCACACATACATGCAGCACAGAGTCACCACTCCTGCGCTGCGCAGCACCGAACATTCAACCGATGTAGGCCAAAGGGCAAGTTAAGTACACATCAGCAGAACCTTAAAAAGTGAATGGGCCTGTTCACTCCCACTGATTACTATATGGTAGGCTGCCACCACTGTGCTTATGCTGCTAAGCTCCTTGTGAAGGCAGGAGCAGCAGCCTTCCACCACTAAAGGGTAGTGCTTTAGGGGGCCTTCTCAGTCCAACAAGACAGTAATCCGTAAGACAGGCATATGTCATGGTGCACACGCATGATCCATGTTTGCCTATAACAACAAAATCTTGCATTAGGGACTGAGATATCAGTACAGTTGGGCACTGGGGCAGGGGTACACGTCTATTACCATGTAGAGGACTTTTCCATCCCAACAAGTAGTTGATCTTTACCTGAATAAGCATGCTTACACATGGGTAAAGATTTAGTACTGCTTTCAATTTGTATACATTCCCACTTTCAGGTTTCCTGGCAATGCTATGTGACATGTGTCCCGGGCTCCTAGTCCCACTGGGCATCATTTTGCATAATGCAGATATGCTAAGGGTGAATGGATCCCGCTGTGTAAACACACATTTTTTTATTTTTTCCCCCTCAATAGAGAAATATATTTTTTTTCCACTGAGCCTGTTCATTCCGTACACCACAGCGTTGGTAGGGGTCTGCTCACTATAAATGATGGAATGGGAGTTATTCAAGCCCTTGGATGCATGTACACTGCTGATATATATGTTTGTTATAAACGTATTTTACTGGTAATACCGGAAACCGGAAATTAGAATATTTGAGATATTGTATGTTTGTTGTTAAATTATTATAATATATATAGGTATGTGTGCATGTGTGTGTGTGTGTGTGTGTGTATGTGTGTATATATATATGCATGTGTGTGTATACATATATATATATATATATATATATACACACACACAAAAATATATTTATAAAGTAATAAACATACCTTGAATTGTTTAATAAAAAATAATTTTCCTTTAAAGGGTGAAATGTCTTGAATACACTACCTTAAAGTCGAAGTTTATTTAAAAAAATTATATTTGTGACTGCTTTTTTTATAAACGATATTTTTAACACAATATATTTGTAATTTTTATTATAAGTATGGGATAAAGATATTTTTGACACAATATTTTTGTATTCCAATAATTTTTTTAACACTATGGGCCTCATTTTGATGGCGGTCGGAATTTCCTCCGAACGCCATCCTGTCGGGAACGGGATCGCCCGACTAGCTGTTGCCGGTCTAGTCGTTGGTATTAGGATGCGACCGCCTTCCAGGTGGTCGCAATATGTAACTTTTGTATTACCCCAATTGCTACGGGCTGCAGCACAAGCCGCAATACAAAAAAACCCATTTCAAACATCCCTGCACTATGTGGCAGGTACCATGCGGTGCCTGTCACATGGTGCTGGGATGATTAGGGGCACCGTAGGTGCCCCCCAGGTCCCATGGCTGATGGCAAGGAGGGGAGGGGGGGTCCAACAACAAGAGGAGGGGCTACCTCTTCTATGGGCTCAGATTCACTTGCAGACCACAACGATGACAAGGGTCAACACTGTAGTGTCAAAGTTAATAAATTATGGATATACATTTGATGGTATTTAGACAAAATATCAAATTTTAAATATCTGAGACACAATTATCGTCCAACAATATACCCACTACAAAAATATTGTGATACAGAACTTAGGGGCAGAATACAATGACGGTGGGACCGCCACCGACAGCTCATCGGTGGCGGTCCCATCACCATAGGAACCATGTAATCTGCCCGCCATATCACCATGGCGGGCAGATGGTTGGCGGTCGGAAAGATCGACCACCATGCATCCGATGGGCTCCTTGAGCCTGCCGTGTGTCAGCGGGAGATCCAGTCCTTACAATCGTGGGGATTATGATGTCCCTTTCCACCTGCCTTTTCATGGCGGTTCACCCGCCATAAAAAGTCAGGCGGAAAGGGACTTTGGGGGCCCGCAATGGGCACCCCTTCCCCCTGGCCCGAAGCTGTGGGAGCACCTCTGGTACCCCCTACATATCCCTGCACCACGTGCCTCGTAATGCCTGTGCCAGGACCGCCTACAGCCTGTTGGGCGGTCCCGTTTACGATAGGGTGGCAGGCAGATGAAAGTCCGCCACCATCCTAATCAGCCCCATTATTGTCAAGAATATCTTACTTTGACAAGAAGTATTGTTTTACAAACTATTGTTGTTTCTAATATAGTTTTCATTAATATATTTGCAAAAAATATAGCTTTTTAATTAATCTAACATATTCTAGTTAATATATTAGTTTTATGTGGTAAAATTGTTAGTTTGATTGTACTTTGTTTTTTAAAAACTAGTTTGTAAGTCTAAGGGGTCTATTAGGATTGCAGGTGGATAGCCACCGCTGGTTTGGCGGTGGCGACCGCCATACCGGCGGAGGCCATCCGCCCGCGGTCGAAACCCGGATAACCGCCGGTCCGATTAGCGTTGCGGTCGTGACCGCGGCGGTGTGATTTTCCGCCCGCCAGGAAAGCGGGCGGACTGTAACCGGCAGAAAAGTGGCGGGCGGAAGATGGACTGCTACCATTGTGGCAGATCAGGGCCAAGCACTGCCGGCACGATTATGATGCCGCCGGTAGCCAGCCTTTCCGTGGCGGTGAAACCGCCATGGAAAGGCATGCAGAGACATGTTCCGGGGGTCCATTGCGGACCCCCAATGTGTGTGGGGGGTGTGGGTGCACTGGGTACATTTCCCTGTGCCAGGTGACAGGCACTGTGCAGTGCCTGCCACGCAGTGCAGGGAGATGCAGAACATGCTCCTTTTCACATCGCAGCGGTGCTGCTGGCAGCAGCGACCGCCGCAATGTTAGTGGTCAGAATCCGACCGCCGCAGTCGGATTTCGACTGCAGAGCATCATAATTGGACCGGCGGTTATGCCGCGGTCATTGCAGGCGGTCTTTTACCGCTACCATGGCGGTCGGGGAGGTTTTCAGCCTGCCATCCTAATAGACCCCAAAGTGTTTTAGTAAAATTTAACTAGTAATCTCAAATTTAGTACTGGGCCGTTAGATTTGTACGGGAATAGAGTAGGAAGTTAATTACAATATATACTTTAAATGTAATAGTAATTGTTGGGTTGGTATAAGCGCCGTACCAAGGCGACTCCGCTATGGGAGCCTGAGATCCTGGGTCGACTCAGTCAATGCCCGGGGTTCGATAAATGGGACACAATCGGCATTTCCACAGTGGGTGACATGTGGGTGAAGGGGAAGATAGCCTCATTTAGTGACCTACAGACAAAATATCAACTACCACCATCGGAGGCATTTCGATATCTACAGATTAGCCATGCTATTTCGGCAGCCTTACCGAAGGACATCCCTCTCCCTGACTCTTCTCCCCTGGAGGACAGGTTTCTACTAGATCCCATAGAGTGCAAGGCAATATCACTCACTCAAAACTTCTCAATAATCGTGCAGATCCACTGCAGAAACTAAAAGGGTGCTGGGAGACTGACTTGGGCACTATAGAGGACGAGGACTGGCGTGTTGCACTGGCCTCCCCCAGGGAGGTTGCCATTCCCATGCGGCTACGGTTCATCCAGCTGAAAATCCTCCATAGAGTCTACTTTGATGCCAAACTCCTGTACAGACTGGGAAGGCGCCCACACCCGCTATGTCTCCGACACTGTAACCAAACGGGAACTTTTTTCCACATTTTATGGGAATGCCCACACATACAGCATTACTGGAGCGCAGTTACCCGTCAAATGGAGAGGACGTGTGATAAGCCCACTTAATATTTGGCGTGCGCCTGACCTCTCGATGGGCTTTACTATCACAAAACGCAACATTGCACAGAAGTGGGGTGTGGACTGCGTCCCGTTGTTAAGAGACTGGGCTAAGGACATGGACTCAGCTATGATTGCAGAGAAAACAGTATTCAAGGGACGGGGATGCCCCAAGAAATGGGACCACAAATGGGGGAGGTGGAACAGATACAGTGGGGACATCTGCATATCGCCCACAATAGAACTACGGCGCAAAAGACAAGCCCGGTTGGCCCAGGTAACATCTGAGGTTGTATCCTCTCCCCTTCTCACTTAGGAAGTCCTTAGCCTATAGACCTCAGTTAGTAATGGTGCTAGCTAAAATGTTTATGCGCAATAATGTATCCTGAAGATCATTGCTTACTGGTCAGGAACGTGAAAGTGTTCAATTTAAGGCTGAACAGTGGGTGGAGGCAAAATTCCAGCTACACGGGGGGAATGTAATCAGTGTAAAGATGCTCGATGTATACCGATACTATGCTGTTGGAAAAATAAAAATTGTTTAAAAAAAAAATGTAAAAGTCATTACTTATATTGAATTAATTATTTCATTGATTATTAATTATGGTAATTGTTTAATTGTTTATATTTTTCAATGTATTTCGTTAACTTTAATGTGTATTTTATCTTTATTATAAATAATAGTATGTTACATCTTAGAAGCAGGTTGTTGGGTTTGACTGGGAATAGGGTGGAAAGATAATTCATTTACAATAAATTTAAAATGAATGGTAATTATTTTTATTGCAAATTATTTATTTAATTATTAATTATATTAATTAGTTGTTTATATTTTTTATTTTATCATGTTAATTTGAATGTATACTTAAATGTTATTACTAACATTAGTATATTATTTTCTTAGTAGCTGGTTGTTGGGTTTGTAGGGGTGTATGGTAAGAAATTAATCAGGTTATAAGTAATATAATTTTAATGGTATTGATTCAGTGTAAATTAATTATTATTTTAATTATTTTGCTTGATTGATAGTGGCATTATAATTGTGTATGTATTTTGTTACATTAAATGTATAGTTTAGCATTTATTCTAATTATAAAGATTTCAACTTCCATTGTCTTAGGCAACTCTTTCAAAGTCCAACACTTTCCCTACTGTTGCTTAAACTGGAGAGGAAATAGTAGATTTAACTCCTCCAAAGTACAACCTGTTCCCTACTGTTGTTCAGACTGGAGTGGGAACTGTAAATCTAACCCCTCAAAAGTCCAAAATTTTCTCTAGTGTCGCTTAGCCTGGAGGGAGAATAGTAAATCTAACCCTTCAATGTCCAACGCATTCCCTACTGCTGTTTTTCTTTACACTCATTTATACTGGGTTTGTCGATTTTAACAGGTATCTTACAGGATGTACATCTGATACATAAACATACACCGTAATAATTAAGATATAGAAAAAAGGAGAATTAAAATGCGGATCGGTAAAGATCTCAGTAAACCGTTACTCGTAAACATATACTTTTCTCGGCAAGCCAAGCTTTCTCTACTGTTGCTTAGACTGGAGTGGGACTATTGAATCTAACCTCTCTGAAGTCCAACGCTTTCCCTACTTTTGCTTAAACTGGAGTAGGAATAATAAATCTAAGCCCGCTAAAGTCTCAACTTTTCCCTACTGTTGATTACAGTGGATTTTTAATATTTGTTTTTGCTTTTTTGTTTAGAAATGTTTGTTATTTGTACAGAAATGTTTTATACTGTATGTCTTTAGTTAATAAATATATATATATATATATAGTATTTAAATTTATTTTATGTATATTATTTATAAAAAATGTAAATCATTAAAATATTACTAATATATGGTATATACATTGTTTTTGGTTTTAAATTTAGTATACAGTACAAATAAATACATTGTTTTTTATTATGTTTATTTTAATATGTTATTTAGGCTAAATATTTTTGTTGGGGAACATATGTTTGTTAATTTTAAATTAATGTAACTGTTAATACCAAAAAGTTTGAATATCGTAGAAATTGTATGTCTGTTGAATTATTTGAAATATATATGTATACATACATATATATATTTGCATACACATGTAAAAAATATATATAAAGTAAAAAATATATATTCTAAATTATTTAATAAAAACCATTTTACCTTTAAAGAGTGAGATGTCTTGAATGCACTACCCTTAAGGTCGATATTTATTTTAACAAATTATATTTCTGACTGTTTTTGGTCAATAGTCTTATAAACTACATTTTTGACACAATATTTTTGCAATTTGCATTATAATTATAAGATCACAATATTTTTGTATTCCGATATTGTTTGCACTCTATTTTCTGCCAGTGATTCCCATTTGGCAGGTCATAAGTCACTCAATTCCAGGCAGGCATGGACTGCGTTGTAATAATATCTTGGTATTGATAACTCGGGCTTAGCTCGGATAGTATTTCACTTATCCATACGCCTAAATAATTTGAACAGAGAATTTAAAGTGAGATTACCATTGAACATTTGCCACATAAATCGGTAACAATCCATGCTTGTTTTCTTTGATTTGCATAATTTATGCAGCGCCTGGTGAGTTACTTTGGCTGTGTTGGGTGCTAGGCTTGTGGCTGGACTAGCTACACCCACCCTTCCGACAGGCTCCAACAGCACAGCTACATGCCAGGCGTTGCTGTATTCCAGGTGGGCACGGGTGGCATTTGACCAGCTGGGATTCTGAACAAGCATTTGCAATGCAATAGGTCTCGCATTCACGCGAGTTTAAGCTATTGGCATTGTAAATGACACTGCCTTTTATTTAAGTTTTAAAAAAGAAAACAAAAATAAAAGGCATTGTTATTTGTAATGTGAGTAGCTCAAACTTGCGTAAATGCGAGACCTATTGCATTGCAAATGCTTGTTCTGCAAATGTAGAGGGGAGTAGAATTACGTGTTGTCAAGTAGAGTGGAAATATGCAGAGTGAAATTATGATGTGTGGGGTGAAATTATGTGGCATGAAAGTATGTTGAGTGGCTTGGAACTGTGTGGCATGGAGCTGAATTGTGAGATGTGGAATTCTTTGGCGTGGTGTGGCATAGACTGCAATTGTATGGAAATGAATTATGTTACCTGGAGTTAAATTATGTGGCATGGTGTGGAATTAAGGGATGTGGTGTGGAATTAGTTGGCATGGCGTGGAGTAGGATTATATGGTGTGGTGTGGAATTGTGTGGAGTGGAATTGTGTGGCATGGAATTGTGTGGCATGGAATTGTGTTGAGAGGAATGGAAGTATATGTCATGGAGTGGAAATATGTGTCATGGAATGAAATTATGTGGTGGACTTGAATTATGTGCCGCTAAGTGGAATTATGTTATTGAGTGGATTCATTAATAGTGGAGTGGAATTATGTGGCATGGAATTACGTTCCATGGAGTGTAATTATGTGGTATGGCATGGAATTAATTGGTGTGGATTTGTGTGGTGTGGCCTAGAATTGTGGGGTGTTGAGGGAAATTGTGAGACATGGAATTGTGTGGCGTGGTATGCAATTGTGTGACATGGAGTGCAATTCTGCGGAGAGGAAGTATGGGGGTGGAGTGGAATTATGTGATGTGGTGTGGAATTATGGGGTGTGGTATGGAATTATGTGGCATGCAATTGTGTGCCATGGAATGGAATTATGTGGTGTGGATTTATGAGAAGTGGAGAGCACTTTATGAGGCATGGAATTATGTGGAGTGGAATTATTTTGCATTCACTGAGATGGACATGTTACTGTGTGGCGTGAACTACAATTATGTGACGTGGTGTGCAATTGTGTGGAGAGGAATTCAGTGCCGTGAAGTGGAATTATGTGACATGGTGTGAAATCAAGTGGTGTGGCATAGAATTAGGTGGCAAGGAGTGGAATTATGCTCCGTGGAGTAGAATTATGAGATGTGACATGGAATGGTCTGGCATGGAATTGTCTGGTGTGGAATTGTGTGGTGTGAAATTATGTTGGTTTGGGGAGATTAAATTTAGGTGGTACAGTGTGGTACAATGTGGAATTATGTGGTATGGAGTGGAATTATGTCTCATGGAGTGGAATTATGTAGCATGATGTGGAGTCGTGATGTTGCATGGAGTGAAATTATGTGGGATGGAGTTGAATTGTGTGGCATGGAATTGTGGGGTGTTGACTAGTGGAATTATGTGGTGTAGAGTAGAATTAGGTGGCGTGAAATTATGTGGAGAAGAATTGTGTTGCATGGAATTGTTTGGCATGGTATTGTGCGGCATTGAGAGGATTGGAATTATGAGACATGGAGTGGAATTATGTGGCTTGGATTGGAAATATGAGGGTGGAGTGCACTTAGGTGGCATGGAGTTGAATTGTGTGGTTCATAATTGTGTTGCATGGAGTGTAATTGTGTTGACTGGAGTGGAATTGTGCAACGTGGAATTGTGTGGCGTGAAATGCAATTGTGTGATGTGGAGTGCAATTGGGTGACATGGAGTGTCACTGAGTGGAGTGGAAATCATATAGCATGGAGTGGAATTATGTGACATGGTAATGAATTGTGTGGTGTTGAGTGGAATTACGTGCCGTGGAATTATGTGGCATGGAGCCGAATTATGTTGATTTGAATTGTGTGGCATGGCATTACATGCCATGGATTGGCTTTAAGTGGCGCAGAATTTTTTGGCATGGAATTGTGTGGTGTGAAATTGTATGGCGTGCAATTGTGTGCCATGGAGTGAAATTTTGAGACATGGAATTGTGAGGAGTGCCACTGTGTGACATGGAGTGCAATTGTGTGGAGTGGGATTAAGTGATGTGGAGTGGAATTATGTGACGTGGTGTGGAATTATGTGGTGTGGAGTGAAAGTGTGTGGCATATAGTAGAATTATGTGGCATGGATTTATGTGATGTGCAATTGTGTCGCATGGCAAGGAATTGAGTTGAGTGGAAATATGTTGATCTGAATTATGTGGCACGAAAGGGAAGAGGCATTATGTGACACAGAGTGGAATTATGTTGTAGGGAGTGAAATTATGTGGCATAGTATGTGGCATGATGTGGAATTATATGTTGTGCACTGAAGTGGAATTATGTGGTATGGAGTAGAATTATGTGGCATGGAATTGTGTGAGTGGAAATTTGTGGCATGAGTGGAATTATGAGATGTGGAATTGTGTTGCATGGAACTGCGAGGCCTTGAGTGGTGTGGAATTATGTGGCATGGGGTGAAATGATGTGGTATGGAGTGGATTGAAAATAGGTGGAGTGGAATTATGTGACTTGGAGGGGTAATATATGGCATGAAATTATGTGGTGTGGAGTTGAATTACGTTGCGTGGAACTTGGTTGCGTGGGATTCTGTGGTGTGGAGTCGAATTGTGAGACATGGAATTGTGCAGCATGGAGAGCAATTGTGTGGCATGAAGGGCAGATGTGTAACTTGGAGTGCAATTGTGTGATGTGGAATGCCATTGTGTGGAGTGGAGTCATGTAGGGAGGAGTGGAATTATGTTACACTTTGTTGAATTATGTGGTGTTCTGTCAAATTATGTGGCATGATGTGGAGTGGCATTATGTGATGTGGAGTAGAATTATGTGACATAGAATTGTGTAGCATGGCGTGGAATTGTGTTGCATTGAGTGGTGTAAAATTATGTGGCATATAATAAAGCATAATTATGTATAGAGGTCATTTAAGTGCCTGCTGCTTGTTTCCTCTGACAGATGGTCACTTGAGAGCAATGTATCGGAGTTTGGAGCTGATCAATAATGTGTCCACAGGACCCGATGTGTTCTCGGCTCAGAGGGGAAACAGCAATTAAGGAGGATGTCTCTGTCTCCCTTCACGCCCAGGGAGGAGGGAGATGTGAGCAGAGCATCAAAGGGCTGGGTGAGAAGGGAGGGGGGAATGCAAGGGTCAAAGCGGCGAAAGTGAAAGTAATCGAGCAGAGCATCAAAGGACTGGGTGAGAAGGGAGGGGGGAATGCAATTAGCAGAGGAGCAGCTGTGCACATGCATGTGATCTCGTGCACTCAAGGTTTAGGCCAGCCAAAAGTGTGGGTAGCACTTTGAAAATCCCACATATAAAATGTCTCTTCGAGCCTTTGGCTCACGAGACCTAAAAAGGGGGTTTTGGCACAGAGTTTGCTTAAGTCACTATCTGGGGTTAGGCGGATATTGTGTAGTAGTCCCAAAACATTTAAACAAGCAATTTAGGATGTCACCGGTCAATTACGGATATGTTTTATTGTGAAGCTCATCTCAATGTTGCATATTTTAGGCCTCACCCTGTGACTTCAAGGAGATGGTTGTTATGTGACAACAGCTTGAACGCAGAAGGACTCGAGTACATTACAAGGTAACATTCAGAATTGTCAGTTTATTACAGTATTCAGTCTGAAAATGAGTTGTCTGGTTTTGTGTGTGTTCTGATGTAAGGCTGTGCACTCTGCTGGAAGCAGCGATCCAACTCATGCAACGGGAAACCTATCAAATCGGCCCTTTTACCTGCCGGAGATTGCACGGCACCCCCACACGGTGCAGAAAGGGTTGTCACCTGGACACTTTTTTTGCTAGTCTGGTCTGAAATGTAAGTCTAGCTGGGTACAAATGATAAGAAAAGCAGTGAAATCAGTCATTATGCCCGTTTCTGAAATATAAAACTAAAGCGGCGAACGCATAAGAAATCGGTTAAAAACCTGTAATGCTATCTCACTTGTTTCAGAATGACTATTACAGCAAACCGAGGGATATCTGCCAGTTACAGAAGAATCCGGATAATTTTACGCACCTCCTTGTTCACCTGCCAGATCTTGTCTTTTGCAGACGAGCAAAGCTGAAATAAATGGCCGGTATTTTTTATCTAAAAATGTGGCAAGCTTAGGTGGAGACTTTATGCCGCGCTCACCATGTTGCGTTGAATGAGGCCTGAATGGCTGCGCGTACATTCAAGCGCTATTAAAGGGCTCTGAAATGGCATGGACATTAATGGATATTTAAATAAAGGGAAAGAGTTTGCGAAATTGTGGGCTTGTGGACAAAACAAACCAGTGTACACGGGCAGAATGCCTCCACAACCCGTGCATTCGTCCTCCCTGACGTCACAGCATGATCCGCCTTCGCTATTTGACCTGTTGGCACAGTGCAGCCTTCAAGGACATTTCGCAAGGTCATGAAGACACGAGACAGGTAGTTTCATCACGGGCTCCGCTCCGTCTTCCACCCTGGCACTGCCACGTTGCAATCCAAGTTTGTAAACTCAGTCTGCTTCTGAGCGCCTGCCCTGTTTTCGTAAGACAATGCGGCCGGCTGGCATACACATCTTGGCACAACATTCAACAGGGCTCGTTCTGCCGGTTCCGGCACGCTGGGCAAGATGCTGCAGCGAGTGTAGTGCTCGCAACTGGTGTGTGGGCGTGTGTGTTACGCAGGGCTAGAGTTCACTCAGCTTTTCATCCTTCCAGTGTTGATAAACTAAGTCCCATTAAAAAGGACTTTCGTAACGTGTTATTTACAGCATTCAGAAACGGAACAGCAGTGGTATTAAGTGCTATGTAAAAAGTTATTAGTTTTTCTAATCATTATTCAATAATATCTATTTAAATACCCACATAAAATCAATATGCAGCCCTTTAATGAAGAATGCTGCACCGGGCAGGATGCTTTACCACTGGGAGAATACAATCTCCAGCTCCACTTTAATGTACTGTTGTACTTTTGCGATACTGCTCTTAAGGACTCTATGATGCATCAACCCCTTGTCCACCCTTCACCTGGATGTCAACGCTTGTTCACAGTAGGCCTGAGCAGTGAACTCCGCTCAGTTCGCGGAGTTGTCTGCACTCTGCACTCCATGGAGCACACGGAGTGCCAAAAACTCCACTCCGCACAGCACAGTTTTTTGCTTGCGAAGCAGAGCGGAATTTTTTTCTCGCAAACACGACCAGAGTTTTTTTGCTTGCGAACGAGAGCGGAGTTTTTTGCTCGCTCACACTTGCCAACGTTAAGATGGCGAGCTCGAGAGAGGAAAATCCACCACTAGACCACCTCCCAGCGAGAGTACTCAATGAGGGCGGCCGCAACCGCTTGCCTTGAGAAACCTTCCGTTCGCGTTGAGGAAGCTGCCGCTGGAGTAGAAAATATACTCAAGTGGCAGAAAGAAGCAGTGTTCTCTTGCCCTGTGCATGGTGCCGTTTGCTCTGATTTTCCAGCGCGGGACAAACACCGGCGTAAAAAATCAGCACAAAGGGTACGAACTAATGCCCTCTGCTGCTTGTGGAATTCCGTGTAGCGCTGCCGAGTTTTTCGGTCACTTCGCAGAGTTCCGCGAACTCCGCTCAGGTCCAGTTCACAGGTGTCAACTCTATAAGAAAACCTCTACCTTGGCCGCACCCGAGCAGCTATCCAGATACCAGGGATGGCACACGCCACGCATACTTGCATTCACACTCGAGCATAGGTGTATCCGCCGACGCTGACCTTCAGGGACCATTTTCATTGGGGGAACACGCCTGGTAGGTGTAGCAGTGTGCGACCAATCTGGTTTAACTTTATATTCAGGCTCCCTTAAGCCGGTGGAGTCGACGGACTCATGGTTACGCACCTGCGCGCTACGAGAGGTACTAGACCTGATAACGATTTTAGCAGCTTACACAGCAACCCCACACATTTTCCTACTCCCTGCTGACGAGAGGCAACTACCTCGAAACACGTGTCCAGGGATGGCACACGCCACGCATACTTGCATTCACACTCGAGCATAGGTGTATCCGCCGACGCTGACCTTCAGGGACCATTTTCATTGGGGGAACACGCCTGGTAGGTGTAGCAGTGTGCGACCAATCTGGTTTAACTTTATATTCAGGCTCCCTTGAGCCGGTGGAGTCGACGGACTCATGGTTACGCACCTGCGCGCTACGAGAGGTACTAGACCTGATAACGATTTTAGCAGCTTACACAGCAACCCCACACATTTTCCTACTCCCTGCTGACGAGAGGCAACTACCTCGAAACACGTGTCCAGGGATGGCACACGCCACGCATACTTGCATTCACACTCGAGCATAGGTGTATCCGCCGACGCTGACCTTCAGGGACCATTTTCATTGGGGGAACACGCCTGGTAGGTGTAGCAGTGTGCGACCAATCTGGTTTTCACGTTTGTAAACTCAGTCTGCTTCTGTGCGCCTGCCCTGTTTTCGTAAGACAATGCGGCCGGCTGGCATACACATCTTGGCACAACATTCAACAGGGCTCGTTCTGCCGGTTCCGGCACGCTGGGCAAGATGCTGCAGCGAGTGTAGTGCTCGCAACTGGTGTGTGGGCGTGTGTGTTACGCAGGGCTAGAGTTCACTCAGCTTTTCATCCTTCCAGTGTTGATAAACTAAGTCCCATTAAAAAGGACTTTCGTAACGTGTTATTTACAGCATTCAGAAACGGAACAGCAGTGGTATTAAGTGCTATGTAAAAAGTTATTAGTTTTTCTAATCATTATTCAATAATATCTATTTAAATACCCACATAAAATCAATATGCAGCCCTTTAATGAAGAATGCTGCACCGGGCAGGATGCTTTACCACTGGGAGAATACAATCTCCAGCTCCACTTTAATGTACTGTTGTACTTTTGCGATACTGCTCTTAAGGACTCTATGATGCATCAACCCCTTGTCCACCCTTCACCTGGATGTCAACGCTTGTTCACAGTAGGCCTGAGCAGTGAACTCCGCTCAGTTCGCGGAGTTGTCTGCACTCTGCACTCCATGGAGCACACGGAGTGCCAAAAACTCCACTCCGCACAGCACAGTTTTTTGCTTGCGAAGCAGAGCGGAATTTTTTTCTCGCAAACACGACCAGAGTATTTTTGCTTGCGAACGAGAGCGGAGTTTTTTGCTCGCTCACACTTGCCAACGTTAAGATGGCGAGCTCGAGAGAGGAAAATCCACCACTAGACCACCTCCCAGCGAGAGTACTCAATGAGGGCGGCCGCAACCGCTTGCCTTGAGAAACCTTCCGTTCGCGTTGAGGAAGCTGCCGCTGGAGTAGAAAATATACTCAAGTGGCAGAAAGAAGCAGTGTTCTCTTGCCCTGTGCATGGTGCCGTTTGCTCTGATTTTCCAGCGCGGGACAAACACCGGCGTAAAAAATCAGCACAAAGGGTACGAACTAATGCCCTCTGCTGCTTGTGGAATTCCGTGTAGCGCTGCCGAGTTTTTCGGTCACTTCGCAGAGTTCCGCGAACTCCGCTCAGGTCCAGTTCACAGGCGTCAACTCTATAAGAAAACCTCTACCTTGGCCGCACCCGAGCAGCTATGCAGATACCAGCATTTACAAACTCGAGGCCTAAAGATGCAATATTTCATCATTCCAAGAGGGTTTACTGAGGACAACAGCACTGGGTAAAATTCTGAACTGTTACTGAAAAGCCAACACACAATGTAGTTTATGGTGATCGCAGTAGGAAAGTACACTTTCATTATATGACTCACTAATAGTGAATACCAGTTATTCACCACTGGCTTTTGCAATACTGAATGCCAAGAACCCGCTTCACAGAGTATACAGCACGCGCAGATGTAGGTCACTTATGGGCTAAAAAAAAGAGTTATCGCATCTAAGCAGGAAGTTTTGATTCAGAGAATGCGGATTTGCAAGTGGAAATCTGCTCACTCTTGTAGAAGAGTTTGACTTTTTAGTGTACTTCTGCATCAGCCAGGTTTAGGGGCGGGAGAAAGGGCGGTCAGGAGTGTTCTGGGGACAAGGAAGGTGACGTGATATATCATGTGAACACACTCAAAATTTTATCAGGGCATCTCACCCTGTTTTCAAGCTCACCGTGGGAAAAGAAGCAATCCCTAATTTCATGGCAATCTGGGGGTACCACAGATTTGATAAATCGGCTAATTCATATTTCCCTTGTGAAGTACGAACGGGATAAAAAATGCAAAAGGCACGTGTCTGTTAGATTTGCAGATTTACACCTGTAGCACTTAGGGATTTCCTTAATTTCACAGTAAGATTGTACCTTTTGTAGAAATTCAGGCTGATATTTATACTTCCGAATATACTCTCACTTTTGTGAACTGGGCCACTCTGGCCGGACATCACCACACCTTTCGACAGCATGTCTCACTAAAAAAACGTTGAAACTTAAAACCATAAAATTCCTCACACCGAAACTCTAAGGGCCGGATTCTAATCTTGGTGAACAGGTTCCTCCTCCCAACGGTGATGGATATCCCGTCCAGCGAAATATAAATGCCATAGGATATAAGTGGGATTTATATTTCGGTGGGCGGGATATCTGTCCCCGTTGTGACGGAGTAACCCATCTGCCGGGATCTAAATCAGGCCGGAAATCTAAAAAAATCCAACAAATTTAAAAGTACACCATTCCTATGCCATTCTCCAACAATGTTCACATGTGACCTCTTACCAACCCAATTCAGAAATTATCCTTTTTCCCCAAAAATAACTTTGGACAAAATATGGTCACTGAGACATACCAGGAGGCACTCACACCATTTCTGCCGCCTTGAACATAAGCTTCTGAAATAACTACACACTTTCTTAATAACTCTCAAACACCCAACACTAGCTCTGTTAGAAGATCATGCACTCACTTCAATCTACCCGTGTCCACGTGGTTAAGGCCTGCATCAAACCTCGAGTGCTGAGGCGCTGTGAGATGGCCCATTGGTACGCTACTTGTCACCTCGGGTGGGACCCTTGTTTCTAGTTGGGAGGTGGGTTTTCGTTACTCGTGTTTTTCAACTAAGAAGCAAGAGCAGAGTGCTCAGGGGTATCTTGGCCCCAAAAGTTGCTACGATTGCCTCTTTTTTCCTTATTTTAACAGCCTATTTTACCACATGTAAATAAAGCCATACTCACTAAGATGTAGCTCTGACTGGACATTATCGAGTATAATTATTTCTGTAACAGCATCCGAGGCTGAAAGCCTCTATCGCACCATACGGTACGCTGTATGAGGCTGAAAGCCTCTACCCCCTCGTAGAGTAAGCCATCGGAGGCAGAAAGCCTCAAACGCCCCCTGGAGTACATCTGAGATTGGATGCCTTCCCCTGCTCCATAAGTAAATCATCTGAGAATGAAAGCCTCTACCACCCCCTGGAGTAAGCCACCTGAGACTGAAATCATCTGCCATCCGCTGGAGTAAACCGTCTGACACGGAAAGCCCCTACAACATGTCGGAGTAGGTCTTCTTAGGTTGAACCTCTATCACTTCCTGCCTTAGGACATCTGAGACTGAAAGCCTCCGCCACATCCTGAAGCAAGCCTAGGCTGTTGCTCTCACAAACCTTGAGAGTCACAATTGCAAAGGGAGTGACTTGGTTACCCTGTAGGGTGTACAGTAGAACCCAAGGACACCAAAGGTGAACAAAAGAGCCCACCATGGATGCTGCCCAGTAACCACTGAGCCAGGAAACAGAGAGATCTCACAATAAAGCCTTATTTTAAGATGGATTTGTGTGTTTATAAAACTGATCTCTTCATTACCACTGTTTTTCTTTCTGTTGCATACTATGCACAGGACCACAATATTGTTCATGTAAGTCTTTTTTATCACAGGCTCCTTTCCTCCTTCTTTTACAAGAAGTCCTAGAACATGGAACAAAATAGCTGTCTTGTATCTCACCACACTGCTTGCCTAATCAGCTGAGGTTGGTTTTCAAGACATGATCTCTGGCTTCTAAACATATTCATCGACTGCCCCAGAGCTATCATGCATGTACAATAGAGCTGTCTCGCCCCTCTAGATCCTTCCAGCCCAGTGTCGCAGAGAGGTTACAATAGCCAGGCTCAAAATACATACAGTGAGGTGATCAGGCGTTTGCTTCTCAGGCACCGACCCTCTGGAACAATCTATTCAGGAGGACTTGGGGCTGTCAGCTGTTAGTCAGGTTGCACAAGTCTCCACATCCCATTCATTTGCTCTTTTGTCATGGTTACTTGCTATCATTTTTAGCTGAGAAAAGAAAACAGGAGAATTGGTTAAAAATGTGTTCCTTTAACAGAGTTAAAACTTAATGTATGATTTTCTAAATATAATTGTTCTTGCTCAATAAGGAGGGAGAAAACACTTTGATAGTTCCTATGTAATTATTTGAGATAAAAATATTTTAAAAAACAATTCTAAAAATAATTTTAAAAAGTAAAGATTTGATAAGGGAATAAACCTCTGACAAAAGTGCCTAGTGTTTTTTTGAAAATCTGTTGCATTCATCAATAACAGAAGTATTGCTTTTCCAACAAGAAAACGTCAAAACTAAGATAATGTAAAGAGCGGTGTTAAAGAAAAAATAAGTCACTCAACGCTTTGGAATGTCATTTCTCTGTAAAAACCTGTTTTAATCAAAGGCAGCAGTCATAAATATGGTATTTCAAAAAACTATGTTAGTGAGTGTACTTTAAGGATCGTGGAATGTGCTAATTATATGGCAAATATTAGCCAATTCGGCGCATGCCAAATACCTCTCAAAACGAGGTATGAACTGTGTACACAAAACAGAAATGCAACTCAACAAAGAAAAAATTCAAGTACCAGAGACGATCTAGTAGAAAGGAGAGCAGGCAAAACAAGATGCTTAGATAAAGAAGCGTGTGAAAGAGTTTGTGCCAGATGGAACCCTGCCAAAGTCAACTCAAGATACTGCTATTATCTGTTTAGGAGACAAATGTAATGTTACTATGGCGTGGTGGCCCCACTAAGACACTTCTTTAGTGAAATATCTTCCATTAATTGGAACATTAATAAATGCCAGTTTTGCCAGTTTAAAGTTAGTGAACTTGACTTCTATCTAGTGATTCAAATCCAAATTCTAAGAGGATGGCACAATCATGTTAATCGAGTTGTATTAAATTATTTGGAGTTTTCAAGAACTGCCTCGAAGGTATGGGTCAGTAGTTTGTATTACGCCCATTTTCAGCACAGTCACCCAACCTAGTTCCTGTATTGCATAGTGCAGGTCAAACTACAGCGATAAAGGAAGGTGTTTAAAGAGACACCAATGGGTGCAAATGACCATAGCAAAGGATCCTTTGAAGACTGATGTAAGATATCGTTTTGTTCAGTATTACAGGATGATCTGGGCCATTTGCAAGTGGATCTTTCATATCTTCAACATAAAGTACCATGAAACTGTGGCTGTCGGGTAAGATTAAGATTTGCCGGTGGCAACATTTCCAATTGAAGGCAATGGCAGGAAAGTGTCAGATGGAACGACTATGGTTTCGGAGACGGTGTATGTGTGTAATGTACGTATGCAATTATACGCACAAATCATCCTGGGAAGAAACAGAACTCTGTCCACAGCAAGGCAAAAGTAACACGCACATGATGGAGAGCAGAAGATGGAGCCCAGCAGGTTGTGTTGTTGGGCCTGAGGAGCTACTGGCTGGATGGCAAGGGTTGAGGGAGTGATCCTTGAACACAAAAGCAGTGTAGTTCAGTCATAGAAGAGTTCAGAATTAGGGAATGAATGAAAATGCAGGCACAATGCCATTAGGTCATTCAACATGTTGATCTAAAGGTGGAGTAAAGCAAAGGAAGAAAACAAATGAAAAATGTCAGTGAACATGTGGTAGGAAAAGATGAGTAAGGAAATGATGTCCCAAAAAGTCAGGGCAGATAGTGCAGAGTAACAGGAGCACCAGAAGATAGGGAAATATCTGGAAGAGAAGTGCAAGTGATCCAGAATGAGGGTCTGGAATACCTTCCCGACAAATATCCTTCAAGATCCATCTCTCGTCCAGTTACACAGGGATTTAATGTGGAAGATCATTGAGAAACAACGAACTCCCCAAGTATTTGCAGCCGCCCCTCCTGCAGCACGACTGGCATACAAAGATCGACCCTGCCACCTATAGCCCTACTCGCGCCCACTCTTCGATTCCTCCTGCCGCACAGTTCTCTGTTAACTCACAGTATGATTTGAGCTCTGTGAACACAAATACATACAAATACGGAGAATGAGTTGAGTTACAAAACAGATACGTCAAGAGCGGGTGTGTACTGAGAATAAGACATGGTGAGAAACAGTACCAAATACCTCTGAACTTAGCTGCTAAATAAGAATCCCGGTTCAACTCTTGCGATGAGTTGAGGTGATGAAAAAATTAAGTAATCTACTTGTTTAATTTAAAGTTGGGCGATGCAAATTTGCAAAAACCCTACTTTATGTATACAAATTCCCCCATCCCCTCTCTGATGTGCCGCACTCCCTTTCAACACAGCTAGGTTTCTGCTACATATGCCTTCACACCAACACATTCACACATACACAGACTAGTCACAGTGGCACGGCGGGATCGGGCGCCAGACTGGAGAAGTTTAATTCTGACAATGGGTAAGGATGTCAGTTGTCTCAGTGGTGCTACACTTAGGGTCCGATTCCGATGCGGTTAGGAAAGCATTCCCCCCTAGGGCCTGATTCGGATGCGGTTAGGAAGGCCTCCTAATGGCATTTGCTCCTTCCGAATCTCACCGAGGACGTGTCTTCCCGACCGAAGGCCAGATTATTATGCGGTTAGGAACACAGGCTCTCATTGAAGTCAATGAGAGTCCAACCAAATCGTATCTGGAAGCATCCGGATGCATCATTCTCAGTGGGTCGGACTCTCCCGATCCGAGCTGGTCGGAAACTATTTACAAACCGATTCGATCGGTAAGATTTCCTAACCGCATCAGAATCAGGCCTTTAGAGTGAAACAATCAGGAACAAATACTCTATGTATGCGCAGTAGTGGGAAAAAATAAAAACTCTCCAAACCTTGAGTTGACCTCCCTCCATGCATTTCAGAGTTTTAGACACTGCACCTATGATGGCCACTTTGCCTTCAGATCTATCCATCAATTCAGCCAGTGCCTGTAAGGTTTGAGCTCAGGAAGTGTTCTTGTGGAGAGTTAGGGCCATAGACTCCATACATCAGGATCTTTAACCCCAGCCCCTATAGTCTCTGTCATTATGAGATGCCTGCCCTTTCACGTCTTCTGTCCGTCACTGACTGCCAAGGGTTTTTTCTTATAAACACAGTAAGCCCCACAGAGATTTGGGCACTAACGTTCTGTAAAAACTAGTGGGTACAGTCTGGTCCTAAACCGTCTGATGTCAGTGGTCAGTATGCGTTTCCTGTAAACAGATGACATCAGCCAGGGGGTTTCCTGAACATTGTCACACTTTCAATCTTTCAGTTGAAGAGTGCCATCTCTTTACATTAGAAGAAAAGAATAGGCACAAGCATAGAAAGTTCCTAGGGTATCAAAAAATGTGTGTACGATCAACAACCTTGTGGCAGAGTCTGAGTGGCACATATGGGCCTTTCATTACAGAAGCAACTTCGATAGTAAGAGGAATTCTGCATGCACTATCAACCCGCATCCCAGATTATTTAAGAATATTTTATATTCTCTCTGCACTAATCTGAATAACATGACAAGTGCTCTTCCTTTGATTTTAAAGAGATTACATTTGGAACACATTTCTCCAGTTCTGCCAGATGTGTCGAATGGCAAGTCCTCGAGTATCATCTCCGGCTTGCCATTTGCCTTTGCGGTGTGACCTGATGAGTGATCTCCGAAGCTCCCACAGACATCAGCGCATTCTAGATAGTGCTGAAGAATGATGTAGGTTGCTTCTGGAGATGGAGAGCAATACTTTTCTATGACCGTGGTAGTCTTTCAGGCAACATGTGTTATGGCCCAGCACAACGTCAAGCTGCTTCCAAACATGATGAGGAGGAGGAGTAGGACAGTGGTGTATGTTCATTACCAGGCAGGTTTATGGTTTGAAACCCTCCGCAGACCTTTCAATGCTCACTAACTACAGACCGCTCTCCCTGCTACCATTCCTGGCCAAGGTCTTAGAGAAAAGCATCACCAGACGCGTCAACGAATACCTCAACAGCCACCAACTCCTCGACAACTCTCAGCCTAGCTTCAGACTCAACCACAGCATCAAAACTGCCCTCGTCGCCGCCACAGATGATATCTACTTGACTATGGACAGAGGAGACACAGTGGCCCTCACGGACGTCCCTACAGCATTTGACGTGGTCTCTCACCCCCTCCTCATCCAACGCCTACACAGCATCGGAATCCAAAGACATGCACTGCGATGGATCTGCTCCTTCCTGACTCGAAGGACACAATCAGCCTGGATCCACACACCTAAGACGCCTGCTACCTCATGTGAGGAATTCCACAAGGATCCTCTGTAAGTTTAACTCTCTTCAATGCATACGGGATTCCTCTAACCAGTATTATCTGCTCTCACGACATCAACATGCTCTCTTACTCCGACGACACACCACTCATTCTCTCCCTCAAGGACAAGACGCCCAGTACCCTAGATCAAGTTCAATGTCTACATGACTGGATGAAGACAAAATGTCTAAAGATGAACCTCAACAAGACCACAATTGTGATCTTTTGAATGAGTACTTCACCATGGGGCTCCACCTGATGGCCAACAGAGCTAGGACCGACGGCCACTCCCACCGTTAAGAAACTTGTGATCCTCATCGACAGCAAACTCAAAATGATCATTTAAGTCGACGCCGTCACCGCTGAATGCTTCCATACGCTGAAGATGGTAAGGAAGATTTTCAAAGGGCTCCCAAGCAGCACCTGGAAAACAGTAACGCATGCCCTTGTCACAAGCAAGCTGACTACAGGAACACCTTCTATGCCAAAATAAACAAAAAACTCACCAGTAGGCTGCAAACCATTCAGAACTCGACAGCCAGAATCACTCTCAATTTCCCACGCCGTACTCACACCACACTACGCCTAAAGGAGCTCCACTTGATCGCCATACACAAACGAGCGGTTGTATGACATAATTTCGACAGACAGAAAATCGACCTACAAATATATCGCAACAAAAATATCGATGGCAAGAATATCGACATCCTATCTACAACATGGTAAGTACAAAAATATCGAAAATTAAATATCGATGTCAAAAATATCGTTATTAAAAATATCGTTTTTTTTTTACTTTAAAAATATATGTAAAATAAACCAAATTATACTTAGAAATTAAATAAACATAATTAAATATATTGTATAATATTTAAAATGTATAATTAATATATATAATTTAATAAAACGAATTAAACATATACATATAATATATAATATATATACTTACTTAATAATTAATTTTACTAATAATTTCTGTAACGTATAAATTATTACATGTTTTTAAAAATTACCAATACATCTATACACATAAAATAATAACATTAATAAATATTTAATAATTACATATAGCAAATAATAATCAATATTTTTAATGTGAATAATTTTTATTATTAATGATATATTACAATAGCCAAAATAATACAAAACATATGAAATATCAGACACAATAAAACTACTAGTCCAACTCCAACAAAAACAACAGAAAGTAAAATGTTGGATACCGTAGGGGTAAAAATTACTATTCCAACTCCAAAGAGTGCAACAGTAGGGAAAGCGTTGGATAGCGTAGGGTTAAAATTACTATTCCAACTCCAGAGAGTGCAATAGTAAGGAAAGCGTTGGATAGCGTAAAGGTAAAAATTACTATTCCAACTCCAGAGAGTGCAACAGTAGGAAAAGCGCTGGATAGCGTAGGGGTAAAAATTACTATTCCAACTCCAAAGAGTGCAACAGTAGGGAAAGCGTTGGATAGCGTAGGGTTAAAATTACTATTCTAACTCCAGAGAGTGCAATAGTAGGGAAAGCGTTGGATAGCGTAAAGGTAAAAATTACTATTCCAACTCCAGAGAGTGCAACAGTAGGAAAAGCGCAGGATAGCGTAGGGGTAAAAATTACTATTCCCACTCCAGAGAGTGCAACAGTAGGGAAAGCGTTGGATAGCGTAGGGGTACAAATTACTATTCCAACTCCAGTAAGTGAAACAGTAGGGAAAGCGTTGGATAGCGTAGGGGTACAAATTACTATTCCCACTCCAGTAAGTGAAACAGTAGGTAAAGCGCTGGATAGCGTAGGGGTAAAAATTACTATTCCAACTCCAAAGAGTGCAACAGTAGGGAAAGCGTTGGATAGCGTAGGGGTAAAAATTACTATTCAAACTACAAAGAGTGCAACAGTAGGGAAAGCGTTGGATAGCGTAGGGGTAAAAATTACTATTCCAACTCCAGAGAGTGCAACAGTAGGGAAAGCGTTGGATAGCGTAGGGGTACAAATTACTATTCCCACTCCAGTAAGTGAAACAGTAGGGAAAGCGCTGGATAGCGTAGGGGTAAAAATTACTATTCCAACTCCAAAGAGTGCAACAGTAGGGAAAGCGTTGGATAGCGTAGGGGTAAAAATTACTATTCCAACTCCAGAGAGTGCAATAGTAGGGAAAGCGTTGGATAGCGTAAGGGTAAAAATTACTATTCCCACTCCAGAGAGTGCAACAGTAGGGAAAGTGTTGGATAGCGTAGGGAAAAGAATTACTATTCCAACTCCAGAGAGTGCAACAGTAGGAAAAGCGCTGGATAGCGTAGGGGTAAAAATTACTATTCCAACTCCAGAGAGTGCAACAGTAGGGAAAGCGTTGGATAGCGTAGGGGTACAAATTACTATTCCCACTCCAGTAAGTGAAACAGTAGGTAAAGCGCTGGATAGCGTAGGGGTAAAAATTACTATTCCAACTCCAAAGAGTGCAACAGTAGGGAAAGCGTTGGATAGCGTAGGGGTAAAAATTACTATTCCAACTCCAAAGAGTGCAACAGTAGGGAAAGTGTTGGATAGCGTAGGGGTAAAAATTACTATTCCAACTCCAGAGAGTGCAACAGTAGGGAAAGCGTTGGATAGCGTAGGGGTACAAATTACTATTCCCACTCCAGTAAGTGAAACAGTAGGGAAAGCGCTGGATAGCGTAGGGGTAAAAATTACTATTCCAACTCCAAAGAGTGCAACAGTAGGGAAAGCGTTGGATAGCGTAGGGGTAAAAATTACTATTCCAACTCCAGAGAGTGCAATAGTAGGGAAAGCGTTGAATAGCGTAAGGGTAAAACTTACTATTCCCACTCCAGAGAGTGCAACAGTAGGGAAAGTGTTGGATAGCGTAGGGAAAAGAATTACTATTCCAACTCCAGAGAGTGCAATAGTAGGGAAAACGTTGGATAGCGTAGGAGTAAATATTACTATTCCCACTCCAGTGAGTCCAACAGTAGGGAAAGCGTTGGATAGCGTAGGGGTAAAAATTACTATTCCCACTCCAGAGAGTGCAACAGTAGTGAAAACGCTGGATAGCGTAGGGGTACAAATTACTATTCCCACTCCAGTAAGTGAAACAGTAGGAAAAGCGCTGGATAGCGTAGGGGTAAAAATTACTATTCCCACTCCAGTAAGTGAAACAGTAGGGAAAGCGCTGGATAGCGTAGGGGTAAAAATTACTATTCCAACTCCAGAGAGTGCAACAGTAGGAAAAGCGCTGGATAGCGTAGGGGTAAAAATTACTATTCCAACTCCAGAGAGTGCAACAGTAGGGAAAGCGTTGGATAGCGTAGGGGTACAAATTACTATTCCCACTCCAGTAAGTGCAACAGTAGGGAAAGCGTTGGATAGCGTAGGGGTAAAAATTACTATTCCAACTCCAGAGAGTGCAATAGTAGGGAAAGCGTTGGATAGCGTAAGGGTAAAAATTACTATTCCCACTCCAGTGAGTCCAACAGAAGGGAAAGCGTTGGATAGCGTAGGAGTAAAAATTACTATTCCCACTCCAGAGAGTGCAACAGTAGTGAAAACGCTGGATAGCGTCGGGGTACAAATTACTATTCCCACTCCAGTAAGTGAAACAGTAGGGAAAGCGCTGGATAGCGTAGGGTTAAAAATTACTATTCCAACTCCAGATAGTAAAACAGTTGGGAAATCACTGGATAGCATAGGGATTCTACAAACATAATAACCAATTAAATAATTAGTTATAAAAAAATAGCATATTAATAATTAATTTACAAACTATGTATTATTAAATACCAATTATTTAAAATAAATATTTATATAAATAACTTTAAATTACATCCCACACTATTCCCCCTTTAACACACAACACACTACACATACAAAATACACAATACATTTAAATATCAGTTTATCTATTATTTAGAATTAATAATACATTCTTTATAATTAATATGCTTATTATTTACAAATGTATACATATTAACTACCAAATTACAATTATTCACAAATTAATTATTAATTAACAATACATTAATTAGCAATAACAACAAATAACATGGAATAATAAATTATTTATATTTACTATATTTAACGTACTAATAACAATTAAATACCAATTAATAATTAATTAACAATTAATTATTATTAATAACAAATAAATAAAAATTATCATTAATTATTTGAATTTAATTGCATCCCACCCTATTCCCCTATAAACCCACAACCCACTACACATACAAATTCACATAATTAATTTAATCATCAATTAATCACTTAATAAAATTAAATCACCAATTAATTAGTAATTAACAATTAATTAATTAACAATACCAATAAAGAAATATTAATATTAAACTAATTATAACTTATATAATTAACCAATTAATAAAATTAATTTACAATTAATAATTAATTAACAATTAATTAATCAATTAATATATTTCATTAACAATTAGTAATTAACAATTAATTAATCATAAATACCAATTAAACAATACATATTAATTATTAATTATAATTAAATTACTTCCCACCCTATTCCCCTATAAACCCACAACCCGCTCTGATACTAAAACGCTAAATTATATTTTACATAATTATTAATCTCTAAACATTTATTTTTAAATGTATTAAAATCCATTACAATAGTCTTTAACATACAAATAAAATACATATTAAAATACATTACACTAATAAAATATCGATATTCTTGACATCGAAATTTTTGATTACGATATTACTTACATCTATATTAATGACTTCGATATTATTAACTTAGATAATACTTACCTTGGGGTCGATATTCTGTCCATCGATATTCTTGACTTCGATATTCTTTACCTACGATATTTACAACTCGATATACTTGTAGTTCGAAATTTAAAACTCGATATTTAGACTGCTCACCCAAACGAGCAACATTCAAACTCCTCACCCACACTTTCAAGGCACTACATAACACTGGCCCAGCATACCTCAACAATCACATCTGCTTTTGCAAACCTTCCAGACACATCCACTTCGTAAGGAGTCCTACTCGCACGTATTCTACGAATATGGAAAACCAGATCTGGCATTCGAGCTTTCTCATATATCGCTACTAAAGCATGGAAGGACCTGCACTATACACAAGAGCCTCCTCCTCAATTCTTGAATTCCACAAGAATCTGAAGACTTGGCTTTTCGAGTAGTCCCTTTAGGCTTATGGTCTACCCTCTTGGGTAAAACTGCACTCTACAAATTTGCAAAAACATAATTATCGATAGTCATATGATCAATGTCAGTGGATGGGGAGACAGCGCCAGGCTATGTCACAGAAGTAGTAGCATTAATCCTTATTTTAAGGTCCTGCAACATTCTCGTGTTGGAGCACAAACTGTGATCCTGGTCTCTGTGCCCCCATTCACTAATGGTGTAGCTTTGGGGGGGGACTTCACATGCGATCCCAGAAATACGTTATCATTGGCACTCTCTAGAACAGATCTCATCTGAGGGCCCTATTATTTGTACTGTAGAGGCCCTGGTGTGTCTATGAGAGCCCCAATCTCACTCATGCAGCATCACTGACCAGGGAAGGCATGCCACTGCTGAGCATGGCTTCCTCCTGCAGCGCCAGCCAGAGCCCACTAAGCACCATTGGAGTGGCTGGTATCGCATGAGATGGCCTCTACCTTGGACTAGATCCCTAAACCCTGTCACTTGGTTCACCTTACTGTCTTTCTGGCAGCATCCTTGATTCTCAGGAGAGCTTTGAGTTGTCGTTGCTATTGGTACCATGTGTGACCATGGTAACCAACCTCATTGAGGCCCTCCAAGTCCAATCTCCTATTGCAGGATTGCCGCCTTACCTGCAAGCCACTTACTCAAAGCTCCTGTTAGCTGCTGATGGTGGCTATTTTGAAGATGCATGGGCAGTATTTCTGCAAAGAAATTAAAGGCGATCCTCACAATAAACAAGGCTAATACGCATACAATTATACTGTAAATTGTTTATTAATTGTTTATAAATTCCATGCAAGTGTTTCATTGTCAGGGTAGCCTTTGGAAAACTACATCTGCTCAAGGCTTCGTCCTTAGAAACCATCTAACCTTTTGCATTACTTATTAAAGTGTTTCATCTTGTCAACAATAGAACGCTTCCTGCTTCAAAAATTGAGAATTATGTTTATGCTAATATATTTTTGTATTTTTTTTTGTAGATTTATTTGGCACGGACTCGACCTGAAGGTACTGGAGCGCTTTACATGAGCACCAGTTACGTTACACAAGGAAATATTTATGTTTTTTGGTAGGCAGGGAGAGATTAAGAGATTTGCCCAGAACCACAGGATGTGGAGTCGACCCCGAGGCTCGAACCTTGGTTTCCCAGCTCCAAAGTCGGCAGTCTAGCCGTAAGACCACATCTTCTCCCCAAGTATTGGCAGTAATGAGGTACTGAAATACTGAATGTCCCAAGTAACATAGCTTCTGTTCTGTAAAAGCCTAGTCTTCATGTTCTTGTGCCCGGATCACAGCACAGGGAACCAGAAAAGAAATTCCAGAAAGTTCAACTTGAAAACAAAAACTTCCTCCTTCAATTGTGGAGAAAGAGATGCAAGAACAACAGAGAGACTGTTGGATGAAGAGCACAGCACGGGCCTGTGAAGATATGCCCCTGGATTGTAGCATAAGCCTGGCCGGGTTGTGGCAAGCCTGTGGTGCAAGGCATCGGGGTTTGTACTTGACGCACTTCCGAAGAGGCGGCCAGCAGACGGGGTGATGACCAGCTGAGATATGGTCAAACTTCTTTAGTTTGAGCAATATCTTTGCTGCAGTCCGACAACAGGGGAATCCAGATAGACCACAGTATCATAATCCAAGCAAGAGGATATGAAGACATGTACGGCTGCCACTTGATTAGTGAACTATAGAAAAGAAAGAACCTGTGTCAAGGTGCACGACCTGGAAAGAAATAATTCAGAGATGGGTAAATACACAGTGGCGATGTTAGCTCAAAGTCGACCAATCTCCCCCAGACTATATGTGTGAGCACTGGACACATACAGGAAGGTCTCGGAGAAGGACTTCACTATGAAGATCCCGGTGTCCACATTTGGGTGAGTTGAGTATCAAGAAAGACTGACATCAACTAAACAAGAGGCACCAACAGCAACATGGATATCTTAGTTTTGGCCTAGTCTTTTCTTTCAGGCTGCTGACTAGCTGGGTGTGGCCAACATACCAGTAGACCCCCACCCCAAAGCTGTGGAAGAAGACTGCAAGTGTTCCAAGCTAGGAGTTAAGCACAGAGGAGCAACACCGCCCACATCTTTGTATGGATTCTGTACAAGAAAGCCACGGATTGGTAGTCACCTCACTTAAAATGTTAATTCAAGATACAACCCCTTCCATGAACTCTAGATAGAGAAAAACCAATCACAAGCATCAGAGGGTCCATGGTCAGAGCTCGAGACACAAAGAACAACATTGAATGTATGAAGCACATTTTGATACTTGCCACTCTTTAAAAAAAAATGTCCCTTGAGTTCCCAAACTTGGAAGATAAGCTGGATACAAATTACACCAACGTCTTTACTTTCGGAATTTAGTTTCTGCCTATAAGTTCAGGTTATCCCATTCTTGGCCGCTTCCTTTCCTTTCAATGACCTCTGCCTCTCTGATGGATCTAGTTTGCGATAATTCAAGAGCTGTATAGAGGGCACATATATATAAGCAACTATAGATTCTGTCACGTGTAATGAAGAACTTCGGACCATTCAACAAAACGCTGCCGGGGTGGACTTTCATATAAGATGTTGGACCACATTTTGCCTGCTTGGAGAGCACTTTATCAGATACCAAGGAGGAGTAAAGGTGTGCAAAATCTTTCCAGCCTCACTGGCAACATTCATATTACGACATTTCACAAAATTGCTAAATTATTTTGTTTCATCTAATTTTACGTCTTGAAAGAAAATCTGCCATATATAAATTTGTGGGTCTGTTCACCTGAAAAACCTACTTTTGCAGAATATTTCTTTTGCAAATGTTTTTAAAAAGTTCTTCAGAACTTTTATTGGATTATTAATCGAGTTCATGAAGTATGTGGAAGCACAGTCTTGCGAATTCACGCACCCCTACTGGACAACCACGCTCAATTCAAGGTTCCACATCTGATTAACATAGCACTGTGGAACAGAGGTCCATGCTACTTAAGAAGCAGAGTGCAACTGCCCATCGCCTATATCGGCGTAAGACTTCTGCCCGATTACACCAGGCAATAGGCTCCAGAATCTGGGGACAAAATCTATGCCGTTGAAGCCCCCTCTTAATCCAGAACAAAGTTTTAGGTACATGTTTTCCAAGAAGACATCATGGATCCTGAAGCTAATTTACATCACTGAGCAAAGTAGGTCAAAAAAATAGGTCAAAACGAGGATGTATCTCAGACTCCGGCAAGTGTACTCTGAACCAGAGTAAACCACATGGCGGTGCATCAGAAAACCCACAAAAAGCTTTTGGTAATGCTTAGATGCTACAAATCTTGACTACTGCAAAATGGAAGAACAACCTTAATGAATCCATAATACTGGAAAAAGCGATTTATGACGCAAGTAGCTGTCCTCGCAAACATCTGAAAGGATGGGACGCCCAGGCCTACTACAGTAGGACAGTGGAGTAGGTTGAGCTAACAATGGAGGCGGACCATGCATTCATAAAGCTGCAGTGACATGCTTGTATCAGGAACAGATGCAGAGCCCATTTTCTCTCTTTTGCTCTATTATTCTCTTGTATTTATTCATGTCATTTTTTTTTACACTTCATCTGCTCCTTAATTGATAACAGCATTGATAATGTTTTTATGTTACGTTGTTTGCAAAAATAAAACACAAATTTAAAAGAAGAAAACCCTACAATAAAGGAATATAATATTTATAACGCTGCATCCTATTTTCACCCTTTTCACATACATCTCCCTCATCTTAATCACACTTCTAGCACGAGTACTTAGAAAAACAAACACTGACAAAGTCAACAGGCCTTGCTTTAATAATGCGAGTGCAAAGTTTGTCTATAAAGCCTTGTTTAATAAAAGAACAAAACGTTTATTTCAAAATACTGAAAGAAGCACAAACGCGTATCTTATAATCATGGCCACTGGAATTATGCTGCAAGAGAGGCCCAATTAAGCGGCAAGGCTGTCTAAACTATACAGCAAGAAGAGCCAAATTATGCGGCTTCCATGAGCACATTGTCTGATATTATTAGTCATTTTTAGGTCTCGCCTACGCAGCACCCATGCGCTGCTTAGGAGGGCCTTTAGCCGTTGATCTTCACTTTTTCAAGCACTGCACTCGTGTTTGTGGCGGCATCCACCTAGCGAGAGCGCGCAGCGGCGCGCCACAAGCACGAGTGCAGTGCTTGAAAAAGTGAAGCCTGCTGTCCCAAGCACGCGCGCGCCTACTGCTGCAGCCTGCACGTCTTTTGTTCTCCAACCCCCCCACATCATCTGTTGTTTTTCCACTTATCTACATCCTACTCCGCTTTTTATCTATTTAATATCTACTCCCCTGTTCCTCTGTTGCTTCAAACCCCTCCCCACGTGGCATCCTGTTTTCGTCATCACTCCTTCCTCTGCTGCATTACAATGCTGGATGCTTTTACAATGCCCTGGTCTATAGCGGCGACCGGCCAAGCTAAAAGTATTCTTTTAAGACCTCCACCACGTTCCTTGATGCAACGTTATAAAGTAACACAGTGGCCATCAGAAAAGTGTCAGAAATGCGGTTTTCTGTCATTTCTATGCTCCAAATATGTCTGCCACGTTGCATCAGGCAACATTATAACAAGCGTCATCACACTACATCCCCCAATGTAGCGCCCTTCTTGAGAATACAGAAGAAAGTCCAGAAAACAGTGTTTTTGATGCGTTCCAGACAGCCGCCATGGTGTGTTGCCGCTGTGCAATAGGAGATCTGTTGGACAACTTGTAAGACTAGAAACAATGTGTTTTATACTTTTAGCACAGCTGGTCTCCTTTGTTGAATTTGCCAATGACGGAACATTTTAAAAGCATCTGGCACAAGCAAAGGCACTAATCGGCGGCCACAAAGCTTTCACTTATTGGCTTTGTCAATGCTTGTTCACTTTAGGCAACAGCAACAGACCCACCTGACCGGAGTTCAGGGATTGAGTTGGCAGATAAGGTCTGACTTTGCTTCCTCATAAACAAGCATTGACAATCCCAATGGGTCTCGCCTTTGGGGCCTATTAGCTTTGGCAGTTCATTCTGCTGGACTGTTCGGGATCGGGAGACACTGGCCAGCATCTTTGAAATAAACAAGCATTTGCAATGCAATAGGTCTCGCATTTACGCACGTTTGAGCTATTGGCATTGTAAATGACAATGCCTTTTTCATGATTGGGTTTTTAAAACCTAAAACAAAGGCATTGCCATTTACAATGCCAATAGCTTAAACTCGCGCAAATGCGAGACCTATTGCCTTGCAAATGCTTGTTGCACTTGTTAGCACGGTCTGGTAAAAGGTTGCACCTCAGTTCAACACTCAAATATAGCACTAAGCAATAGAAAGGTGAGAAGTCAACCTTTGCAAAGGACCTTCGACTGAGCTACAATACGTGTCGCTGTGATTTTAGTAACTTATGAACCGTTTGAGTGACAAACAACATTGTTTTGTGGTTCAAATCTGCACACTATACAGCAGATGATGGACTATGTGGAAAATGCGGCGGATCCATAACTATGCAAAAAAACGCTGCTGCCGCAAAATTGCATAATTCCAGTGGGCCTACTTATGGTATCTCAAAAATGTTCATTGAATTCAATCTTTATAAATGACATGGTTTATTTTTCAAATACCTTTCACTCTCAACCCTGAACAGGATTTAAAAAGCATAATTAAGTGTTAGAGCTAAAGGAAAGCCCTCCCCAAGGCCTAATTTCCTTTTAACAGGATTCAGCCATTTGCTCCTGTGCAATAGCCCAGGGAGCAGATTTATGAGTCTTCAAGAGAAGTATTATGCTAAGTACACTTTATGCCTCAGGAGCTACCTGGGTAAGAGCAGCAGATGACCCCAGCCCCATCACCGGGAAAGCCTCCGTGTGCCAAAGCTTGTACTTTCACACAATACGTGGAATGCTGGCAATGAAACAAAAACAAACCTTTAAGTCTTCTTTTCAACTCCACCGCATTAAAATGTTCTTGTTGCTGTGCATTTACAGACCAGCTGGGAGGGATGGGGAGCAACACATTGCGAAGGGAAAGGGTTTTTGAGGGGTGAAGCAGCTCATGAGGGAGAGGGGATGCAAACACCTGCGTTATAATAGAGTGCTGAATGAATATGACAAATTGCTTAAATGTAAGCAGTGGAAGGATACAAGTCAGCCAATCAAAAAGATCATAAAGAGGCTATGCTCTGGGAGGGGGTGGGGATCAGAAACAGTCTTTACTATGAACCGTTACATCGCATGCCGTTGCAACGAAAAAGGTGTGCCGCAGTGGGTAGATGGTGTTGGATTTAACTCCAACATCTTCCCTACTGGACACACTGGAGTTGGAATAAAAAAATGTATCTATTCCAACTTCCAGCGCTACCCTGACAGAAAGTCAGGGTAAAGGTTGGCGTTGCGACGGCAAGCGATGTAATGGCATGCGTTGAAACGCAAAAACCAAAGGAAATGATGGACGGAGTGTTGAACATTGCAAGCACTCGCCCCCAGTCAACTGATCTGGGTTTGATCCATCACCGTTCTTTAGCCCACTCTGCCACCCCAGTTCAGACATGGCCATATGCAAATCAGTCTGACCCTGTGCCTCATGGGAACAGTCCAGCCCGAGCTGCCAAGCCATGCCTTCCCTGGACCGGAAACAAGTTTCCTAGGACCGGTTTCTGGCATTTGACCGTCTTCAGCCAGGCTTGCTTGAACCCAGTGGCAAAGTGAGCAAGGGACTCACGTCTGAGCATTCCCTGCCAACTTATGGCGAACAAAGCAAAAACCAAAGGAAATGATGGACGGAGTGTTGAACGTTGTAACGTCACATATTCGGCAGGACGGGTAGATATGAGAAGAGGATTGAAAGCTATAGAATAAGACGCAAGTAAATGAGAGTGACAAGAAGGCCAACTGATGGTAAGCAATGGGCGGGGCTGTAAAACCACTGTAAGCTCATAACGGAGCTCTCTTTCTTTTGCAATGGACTAGGGGACCCATTACAATTTGGCAGGAAACTGCTACTCTCTACTTCCCACAAGGGGCATACATCATTCTGGGGCTCGGGGATTAAGGGTTCGACCCTGAGGGTCCCCTTACAAATGGGGGGTTATCAGGGGATCAGGAATAACAATCTTTATCCCTGCAATTACTTCCCAATTCACCCTACATTTCACAGACATCCCACCAACGTTCAGCAGGGCCTGGGTGGAGCACTCACAATCCACATATTGTTGTGAACCGGTAACCTCGATGTGGCCAGTAACTCCGTCCCTTGTGTACTCTGTGTGAAGCATCGTCTCACCACTGGAGGTCTTAGAAGCAGTGGCGGCTGCTCTGCTATGGCAGAGGAGCGTTGCCCCACTGCTTTTGAGCAGTGTAAAGGAAAGGAAATATAAAATGATAATAACTGAGTTATTATCATTTTATGTTTTCTTTGCGGGCAGGCAGGTGGGCGGGGCTGCTCTGCTCTCGGAGCAGGGCAGGGGAGGAGTGGTTTGCCCACTCCTAAGTGCGCAACGACTGTTTGGTCGGCCCTCTCGGGCCGCCCAAACCAGTCATGCGCACTTTCCCCGTTCTCCATGCAGGCTACATTACAGCCTGTGTGGAGAACAAGCCCAGGCCCCCTTTTGCTGGTTGAGCATCAAACTAGGATGCTCAAAACCAATCACAACGCTGCAAAGCAACGTTGTGATTGATCAGGGGAGCCTGGGTGCCTCCTGTCCCACGAGGAGAGCAGAAGCAAGGAGCAGAGACGCGGGCCCGACGCCAGCGGCAAGGTAAGTGTATAATACTTTTTTTTTACATTGTTCAATCTCGCGTCCCTGTGCCTTCCCTGCACCACCCCTCACTCCCCAACCTCCCCCCGCTGCACCAACCGCGAGTCATGCCGGCCGCCACTGCTTAGAAGAAATAAGAGGGGAACTCTTTCTGTATGATGCACACATCTGAACAATTGGAAATAGTCTTAGCAATAATTGGCCTGAATGATAAACATACCGAAAAGAAAGGGGTGTATGATTCGGAGGCAGTCTGTGGAGTTTTCTAACTTTCATGCACAAGTATTGGTCTTCAAGAAGAGCGTCTCCGAAGGAAGGAAAGTTAACTAGCAGAGCAGTAAATGTTCAAGAGGAGGAGTTGTTAGTTTAGCAAAAACAACTCAAATCTCGAGGCAGATAAGGCTTCCTGATAAGAATAAACATAGGCCTGAGGATACCAAAGTACTTCCTCTTGGCATGGACTGACAGCACTCCGATGAGGCGAGCTCCCCAGCCATCTGCTGAACAGCATTTAAAATAAATCAATACAAGAAATGTGCCGAGTATCTTATCGAAAGGGTACAACAGTACCAACAGTGACTCTAGCAGTGCCATTACTAGTAGCAAGTCTGGCTTCCTGCAACAAAACCAAATGTACTTCCTCAGGGATAGAAATATTGAGAGGAAGAGCCTGGAATAAGAGCACTGTATACAGGATTTGTTTTGTTTGCGCCCTTCTTACCGCTTCACGTGTCACCAGCGCAGTTCACCTTCTCACGAGCACTTGTGCACAGCATAATACAGGTTACATGACATTTAATGTAACACAGTGCATTTATGATTGTTCCTTTTGACCATATAAATAGATATATGTCAAGTTATTCTCCTCAACCATGTGTCTGCTGGTTCCTGGTCTCCCTGCTCCCCTTTGCTGACGGCAATTGGTTGTTCTCCCTTGTAAATGGTCTACCAAACAAAACCCTTTGAGATACTGTCACATGCTATTTACCCTGGCTCTACCGGGTTTACGGGTAACCTGTAGTTTGTTACTGCATTCCCTGGTTCGAGGACACACAATCTTTGGCACAGCGGTGAGAATATTTTGTGACACTACGGCAAATGTTCTTGGCAGATTGCACATAATACCGGCTGCTTTGACACATTAACAGGCACAACACTGGGCAGTCTTCACAAATATTGCATATTTTGGGGTTCAAAAGCATGCACATCCTTTGCAGAATTCCACTGCTCCTGGTGTACCCCTGATATTGTCTTTACTTTTTTGATTCTTCTCTGACGTAGGCTTTGCTGCCCAGGCATTATCCCCTACAGCAGTGACCTGTCAGAGTGTGTGCCTGCCCTGCGGAGAGATGCCCTGTCCCAGCCTGCTTCCGGAGCACCAGTTCAAGGTGCCCCTTGGAGCAGACCGTGCAACGGAAGTGCACCGACAGTGAACCGGAAGATAATACAGCCCCTGGTATGTAAACCAAGCATCTTCGGAATATTGTAGTTCTTGACTTGACCTGAAGCATGCTGCCGTGTGACAGCTGCAGGAAAAGCACACATGTAAGACCGTGAAGTTATGTGAAAGAAACCACTGTGAAGTGCAAATTATGCATCAACCGAGACGTTTTAGGGCATGGGCCGAGGGCCCTTGACTGTCAGGGGGCTCCCTGGAAGAGCCAGCTCTGCTCTGCAAAGATGTTGACTAATTCCGAAACAGGTTGTTTGAAATACAGCTTTCCTTTCATTCATCTTTTGGGTGGGTGGTGTAAGGGAGTCTACTACTGACATTTTGCAGATAAATGTTTGTTTCACAACCCCCAGCATCATCCTTAAAAAGCTTATTTTGGATCAAAACAGGATCTCACCTACGAGAAATAGGAGTGGGGGTCACAGAGATTATTTACAATAATATTAGTGAGCTGCTACTGTAGTATGATATTGAAAACACACGTCACTATCCCCTAATATTAGCTGTAAACACATTTAGAAATGTTTACCAGTGTGCCTGTGCACTGTCGGTGACCTACCAAAGAGGGCAGGCAAGAGCTGAAACTGGATCCGAAATCCAAAGGTGTTCTGGACAGGGGCCCCTCAGCGCAGGGCCCCGGAAATCGTCCCGATGTCCCTGTGCATGGAAGCACTGCATGGACTGGCCAGTTACCCCCTTCCACAACAGGCAGCAGGGGGCGGCTGTCAGTAACACGGCGCCGCCTGCAGGCTCCGGCCACCTGTTGCTTGAGGGGCTTTGAAATGTCTCGCGGATGCCAAAATGCGGACCCACGCTCGAGGTACTGTTCCTGCTACCATTGGGGTCCCAGTCACCTCTTCTGGCCTCTTCGTCGATTAAGAGCTGGGAACTAAAGTCGAGCACAACCATCATTAGGGGGGGGGGGGGGGGGCACTAAGAGCCAGCAGGCACCTTGCACACCCCGGACCCAGACACCTTAGATCTCAGCCCAGCTTAAACCGCTGTCTGAATGTCAGTCTGAGCACCTCAGTGCATCTCCCTGCGCCTCAACATGTGTATAAGTTTGTAATTGTCATGTAAATACGTAAAAGCCGAAACAGCTGTGCAGTGCATGTCCACAAAACATGCTTCCCCTGCCCCTCTCCACCACATGCTGGTTTCACTGATGGCGTCTCCACGCCCCACCTCATGCATGGATGTAGGGAGCTTGCATACCACAGCACAGCGCCAGTGCAACAAGGCGCTGTACAGTACTGGGGAGCATAAGGAATCAATGCCATATCGAAGTACAGGAGTGGGGTACGGGGGTCCAGCCGATGAGGGGGTTAAAAAGGGGAGGGCAGTTATCTTTAGAAACAGTGCTGGAACTATTTTCAGAGTAGGGCTGCTGTCACCACCCAAGCAGGAGAGTGGTATGGGTGTGGTATGTAGCCAGCTGGGCTGTATTATACAAAGTGCCCCAGGGGCACAACGGGCATTGGCGCCGCTTTGCTCGCCCTTGGGGCACTTTGGTATTACAGAAGGGGTCAAAGATGCGTGTGCAGCCCCTTCTGTAATACAGATAGTTTGGGCGCACAAATAGCGACAGCGCTATCATCAGACAGCCTTCCCTCATTAGCATGGGGGCGTGGCCCCATGCAAATGAGGGAATCGCTTTGCCTCTGCGTTCGCGCGTAGGGGCAAAGGTGGAGAAGCTGTCGGGAGGTGCGCTGACAGTGAAGCACCTAAGAGGTGTCTAAGAGGAGGCCCTCTCCTTGCGAGCACGGAGCGCGCCTTTTGAAAGGTGCGCCCAGCGCTAACAAAGAAAATGTGCTGCACTGTATAAGGCCCCTGGTGTGCATTTTGGAGCACAGTGTCACAAATATAAACTAAAGCACTGTGTGGCAGCGCACTGTCATTTACAGAAAGCACATTTTTCATTGAAATGGGCCCTAAATTTGATGCTAAATATAAATATTGCAGAAATGACAATGTGTGGAAATCCGGTTTCAGCTAATTTTAATTTGCACATCACTAGGTAAAGTGTCTTGTTTTGCTTTAATCCCATCAAAATGTTTGTTTCGAACTTCAGAATTACAAAAAAGGGCTTCATTTGTGCTTAACTGCTGATATATTTTGAAATATGTGTACAGTTTGTTTGCAGGTATTTAAATATTGTTCTTTTAGAGAAATAAAAATGACATCCTACAGAATGTCCTTTCCCTCTATTTTCTATTTTCTATTTTCTAGATTTGGTAGAGCGCAACAGCTACCCCAGCAATGGGGTGTCCCGGCGCTAGCAACAAGCAAACTCCTAAAAAGCGGTGGAGGGAAAGGCCAAGAACCCTAGAAAGCGGGGAAGAGGTGGGTCTTTATAGCTTTGCGAAAGACTGGGAGACAGTCTATGGAGCGGATGCTGGGTGGGAGATCGTTCCATAGTTTGGGCCCTAGGACGCTAAAGGAACGGCCGCCAATGCGACTGAGTCTGACTCTGGGAACTGTCAGAAGAAGTTGATTAGAGGAGCGAAGGTCACGGCCAGGGACATATGGTCGTGCCAGCTTTCGCAGCAGAGGGGGATTTCCCTTTTTGACGATCTTGAAGATCGTGATAAGAGCTTTGAATTTCACTCTCTGTTCTACGGGCAGCCAGTGCAGTTTGCGGATGGTGGCTCTGGCTGAGCATCTACGTGGGAGACCGACCAGAGTTCTGGCCGCCGTGTTCTGAATGTGTTCTCCCTGTAACACAGCAAGATTGTCACATACATTACTTTATAAACGTCTCTCACTTTGTATTCAGAAAAATAAACACCAATCTCCATGTTAAACAAATAGGCAGCATTTTTTGGGAAGACTGCGCCTGACATTTGCCTCTGTCTTAGAATGCACAGTTATAGCTCATTCACAGACCGAACTCCGGCATAGCTATTTCTGTGGGGGCTGCAGCACCCCGCCCCACTGTTCAGAGTGGTAGGTAGGGAATATATTTTAACACGCGGGGCAGACGTGGATTTTCAAGTCAGTTTGGTTTTCATATCAGTTTTCAATTTGATTTTCGGGTTTATTTTCATTTTGTTTAATCACTCACCTTTGACCCCTGCACCCACCCCTTCTGTCCTCCTTTGCGGGGTCTGTTCAGGCAATGAGGCTTCTGGGCTCTCTATGTCCAGCTACATGCAAGGGTCCTACCGACGAGTGCCCTGGTGTCCACTGCGGCCGCTCCCTGGCTACCAGCCTTTTATACACAGGCTATGTCACAATGGGGACTCGTTCGCAAGCCATTAATACATCAACAATGTGCGTCCAGACCAGAGAGGGAGCCAGCCAATCTCTTGATGAGGTTACTTATGACGTAATTAAAATGTATCCAGTTGTGCACCTGAAGACGGCCCTGTGCTCCCCATCTCTATCGGTCTTGCTCATGTTGTTGTCGGGGAACTCCCCTTTGCAGGCTCAATAGAACGTGGGCCTTGTGACAGCCGGCGCAGGGCCTGTGATGTCATACGTGTTCCATTCACGGAGCTCCGCCTCTTCTGTGAAGCGATGGAGGCCACAGGGTGTGGCGTGCGGCCAACAATGTTACATCACTGAGCTCATAAGGATTGTGTAAAATCCGAGCCTCACACAAAGAACAAGTGTTGCAAACGAGCCGCGCCTGTTCTGCAGGAGAGTGGTAAGGGTGCGGTATGTAGCCAGTGGTGAATTTTGGAACACACTGTCACAAGTATATCACTGAAGCATGGTGAGGCAGCGCACTGCCACTTACAGAGGGTACTTTTCCCATTAAAACTGCAACAAATTCGCACTGACATGCAATTTTACGGATAAAACTATATGGCGCACAAAGGATAATGTGTGGCTATGCAGTTTCAGCAAATCTTTATCAGTGGCACCTCACCAAGTAACATGTCTTGATTTGCTTTGTTTCTGTTAAAATCTTTGTTTCCACCACATTTCAGGATTGCAAAAAAGTGTTTTATTTGTGCTTTCCTAACTGCTAACATTTTAACAAAAATATCTGTACAGTTCATTTCCAGGTATTTAAATGCTGTGTTACCAAAAAACGGACATCCTACTCAGTGGCGTAAGGTAAAATGATGGGTCTCCCCGTGGAATCCAAAGAGTCTCCCATACCTCACAAATATTAATTGCCTTGGGCATATTGGGGTGGCGAAGAATTTGCGGGCCCCCGAAGGTTTGGGGCCACCCTGCCAGGGAGGCAGGGGCCTGTGCTCCGCTCCTGATCCTGCAGCCTTTACGTTCACACTCCCTGTATCCCAGCGAGATTGTCAGATAGTTCACTTCACAAAATGCTCCAATTTTGCAGTTAAAGAAAAGTAAACACCAATCCCAAATTAAGAGCATAAGCAGCAATGTCTCACAAGACATGGCCTGACTTTTGACCTTGGTCTTTGGAGGCACAGCAAATGTGACAAGATAAAGACAGAAATGAAAGGTATCTTTATTGCTCATTCACCTTCTGATCTTCGGCATGTTCACTTTGGGGGCGCTGCAGCACGCCCCGCACTTCTACCTCAGTCCCTAACTGTCCTATAACTGTGAGCTTGCTTCAGGTTCCAAGTGTCCCGCTTTGTTCTGACTTCTATCGTGACCTGTAACTCCTTAGCGCCAAGAAGCCCTTGGGGATTAGCGCGCTTTATAAATTATTTTCATTTAATTTGTACACGGACGAGGCATGTGGGTCAAGAGATGGTTCATGTTCGGGAGATTACCACCACAGTAAAAGAACCGTCCCGGTAAAGCGCTCGCCTGCTTCTCGGAGCTATGCCCATGCTATATCAAATATCTCAGATATCAACATATCCAGCGCAGAAGACAGAGGCATTTATTTCTGCACCGTCTCTGAAGGAAGTAAACCTAACCTGTCCTGGGACTGCGTGACTCCGTCCCTGCCATCCTAGCGTGACTAGTGACAAACCACAGTTGGGCAATGACGTCAGGCTCGTGATGGTGTCAAAGTTCAACGAGGAAGAGTGGACCTTGACACCCCTTCTATTGCTTCTCAAGACGCTAAATTCATCTACAATGGAATTAGAGTTTACTGCAGAGAGCAAGTGTTGATGTGTGTGCAGACAGGCGTGCGGAAGGGGGGGGGGGGGCGTTAGATAGATTATAACGGGGGGTGTAGTAGTGATGTGTAGTTTCTATGTGAAAACCGAGATATCGTTACAATCCGTTAAACACCTTTCCAAACAATACTTATTAAAGTGTAAACAAAACCAGATTATAAAACCGGTTTTACACGACTGGGTAAATATAGTGCCAATAAACCGCACAGCTCCTTGTGAGTTTGCACCGCTCTAAAGGCACAGCGCCAACAATCTACTCCCTGCGCCTGAAGGCCAGTCCTCCAACCTGGGCTGCGTAAACGGACAGTCAGAAGGGACAATAAGAAGAGAGTCAAGGTATCACTACAACTTTCACTCACTTGTGCAAATGCTTTTGTTTACATGACTTTATTTAATAGTATTGAAAGCGCTCTGCTACCCAGAACGTCCTCCAGGCGCTGAGCAGAAACTACACAGAGGTTACTACGAAGATAACTAGTTGCGGAAGAGCCGAGCCTCGGCGCCTTCCTGAGCCGCAGGGGTTCTCACAGCGGCAGTGGGGTTGGGGAAGCGCACTTCCGAGCAGAGCGACCGCACACACGAGAGAAAGAGAAGCGCTTCTGGAGTTAGCAATTTTAGGAACCGGAAAGAAGTCCCCTCGATTCTGAAGCTAAGGTGCGTCGAGGATTACACGGAGCAACTGTCCTGTGCATGAACTGGACACATGCAGAGACGTTTACATGCGTCTCCTTTCTCAACAGGCAGCCGGGGTGGCCTTCTCAGGGGGGCAGAGATGGGTGTCCACCTATGCAGTCCTAAGAGGGTTCTAGCAGCCTGGTTTGTACTAAGTGGACTTTCTGTCGTCTGTACCTAAATACAGCGCACTGAAGTGACCCCAAGGAGAGCCCACTCTGGCACGTACCACCGTGAAGCAGAATCCGGGAGGCACGCGAGCCCTCCAGCTGGAAACACCAGCTCGAGGACAGTTCGGCTATTTGTGCAGCGCCAATCTAACTTGTCAATAATGAATCCAAGCTTGCGTCCACCCAGGGCCGGCTCTAGTGCTAGTGGCGCCCGGTGCGAAACCATCTTTGGCGCCCCAGCACTCCATGACCGCCTCTTCGGATTCTCTCACTACCACCGAGTAGAAGTGCCCCTCATCTCTCCTATCATAAGCTATTGCAAACACAGCGCCCGCCCACCCCCCAGGTCAGGGCCCTCTCCACAGGTCAGCGCCCAGTGCGGCCGCACCAGTCGCACTGCCCTAAAGCCAGCCCTGCGTACACTCTCCATAGAAGTGGGGCATGTGCCCAACTCTGATGGCCACCACTCATTGTAGCAGCGGACCTTGCTTGCCGAAGATACCTCATGCACCAGGACCTCCGGCTTGCCAGTTACGTTTCAAGTAATTATCCTGCGTCCAACCTGCCACAGAGGCCCTGCATGCCCTAGAGTTGGCTTGTTGCAGATGGCCTACAAACGTCAATTTTCATTCCTCAATCACAGGATCAAGAGTGGTGAGAATCTGCCCTTGTATATTGCAATTTCCACAAACAAAAGCCAGCAAAGCTTTAATGCGCTACACCTTACCAATAGCACGGGTGCATGAACGTGTTAGGATGCATTGGCACACGCAACCACGGGGAAGCGCCAATGATATTTGCTACTGTTACTAATAATGAATCTAATTTGAAAGCAGCGCTAGAGGTGTTTTAGTCAGGAACGTTCTACGATGCAGATGACCACCCCTTGAAAGTAGTAAAGGTCAGGAGAATCCCTACCAAAGTGTGAGGCAAACCACAGCAATAACAAGGTCGTCCACAGCCAGAGAAAGTCCACTCGGGTCTTCCTGAGCTCGATGAACTGGATGTTGCTAGGAAGCTGAAGACGCAGGAACTGAGGAAAAAGGCTTTGAAATATGAATGTAGCAACATCTTTCCTCCTTCCTGGCAGACTGTGGATGGTAATAGAGGACAAGGAGATGAACTTTCACTAGGTCGATCAGCAAGGTCAGTCAAGGAGACTTTTAAGCACCAGGAGGACTAGAGCTGGGGGTTAAGGAACTATGGCCAGATAAATGTAGCCTTTTTGTGCTCACAAACTGCCCGAACTATAGAATCCAGTCATTAAGCATTATACTTTTACCATTTCCTTAAAGGAGGTGGTAAGCCATTCTCAAGCAGGAAGGGGCCCCCCTTCCCATTTGTGAACGTTGACAAAAATATTTTTTAAGAGTAGGTCTCTTGGACCACTGCTTACTCTTGAAAAACGAAACTTACTATTTTCTGCCTTTTTCAAATGCATCCCATTTTCTTTAAAGAAAAACAAGTTGCATTAAACAATGCTTTATTTAAAAGCAATCCCAGACGTGGTGGTCTGCTGAACTCAGCAGACCCTCATCTCTGAGATGGTTGTGATTCCTAGTGGGTTTCAAGGAACATTTGCTAGGAGAAATTCGAATTCCTGAGAGGTCTCTAGTAATAAAATCAGGTAGCTTGTGAGACATCCAAATAGTTATTTTTTTACTCTTAATACGATGATTAATAAATTACAAAGGTGACAATTTATTTACTACTCGAAAGAACATAGAAAGTTTATACAGCTCTTGAAAAAAGGACAGCTAGGTCCTACTGGCACAAAAAAAGAAGAAAATCAAATAGAATGTGGTTGGAAATTACGGAAGCCGTAAAACAAAAACATCTTAGACCCTTTTGGAAGATTATAGGGGAATGTAGCTGCAGCACTTGTAAGCCTAAAATTAATAACATCACTAGTATCGAATGGCATAGCTACATTTCCTCTCTGTATGCCCCACATCATTTGGAGACCAATTTTATTAGTGGCTGTTTGCCTAATTCTAAGCCTGCAGATATGGAAAGTACTATCTCTCTTGTCCGTCTAGGACACAAGTGAAAGATGATCTTCTTAGTGCCAGGAATAAGGGGGCTAGAGGCCCTGTTCAGCTGCCTATTACTATTATATAAAGTTAGAGGCTGATTTATGGGCTGTCTATCTGGCAGCGTTGTTTAGATACTGCTTCCTTACAGGGGATTGGAGAAGCAGTATCATACTTCCATTAAATCCGGTTGACGTTGACAGCAGCACAGCGCAGCACAGCACAGCACAGCGCAGCGGAGCTGAGGACCCGAGGAGCAGGGCTACTCCATTGCCACGCTGTACGCTGACAAATTGCATTACCGCTGCAAAGGCTTACAACAGCCTCTTAACGGCTGCAGCTTTGGTGACCGTATCACTGGCAAGCTTGGCGACCACTTAGATGGTCGGCCGCAGTGAGTGAGAGTCCCCGGCAGCCCGATTAGATCGGGTGCAGCCTGCGATCCTGCCTGGAGGGACCCGCTTGCCTTTGGGTCATGCCAACCGACGCCAGACGACGTCGTCTTCATTTCACTTCATTTCAAAGCTGTCCCACTTTAAAACTGCCCCATTATAGCCGCCCGCCTAGCTTGTCAGCAGCTTGACGGCCAAACCAGGAGATGGATCGCAGCAGCCCCCCACCTCAATCCACCTCACTTCACCTGGTGGCGTTGAAACTCTGAAGCCCAGGTGAGCGGGTGAGCAGGTCAGCCCGCAGGCCGGGTAGCGGAGCGGGGGAGGAGAGTTTTGAGGCTTCTGAGTTGTCTGTTTCTCTCCTACTTGTCCGGCCTCTTCATCCGCTGTTAATCGTGGGCAAGCTTGGCAGTCTGGGAAAAAGTCTGGAAAAACCTGGCTGCCTGGCGGTGGCAGCTTGTTATCGTTTGGCCCCCCCTATTGCCAGCTGTCAGGGGAGGATCCGGTATAGCAGTTGGACTTAGTCGGCAACCTGAAAGGCACAGTGCCGGTATAGCACCGCCCTTTGTAATACAGTTATCCTGGGAAAAGTTATCCGGAGAATAAAGCAAAAAAGCGGCACAAGGCATCGAGAAACTGCAGTAAAAATCAAAGAAAAGGATCGTAGATAAAGATGGTCAAAAAGAGGTGTCCGAGCAGAAGCATGGCCAGAAAGGGGCTAACAGTTCACGCATGTGAGTGCTCAGTTACAGCAGACGGGGGGCAAGGGAGCCCTTCACCAGCTCCCGCGGGCACTAGAATCACACACTGTTGGACCTGTCAGCCCTAGGGTGGTCTCCCCTTCTATTTTTGTATCGTGCCTCATTTTTTCCACCCTCATTTTTATGTTGGACTAGGTCTCCGGGCGCCTTTTCATTGCCAATCAGTGTTAAGGTGCAGGTGCTCCCTTCTCCCAAGATGGCTGCCACAGGCCCCTGCTACTGCAGAGTGGTCTTTCATAGTAGCACCCTAGCTGCCAGGAGCTGGCTGGAACCCCACAACAATGTTGCGACTCCAGCCCGCCTTTTTGTCCCATAGGTAGAGTGGGGAAGCTCCTGGAATGTGCTGGAACCTTCTAGAAGGGAGGTGTGGTTTTTCTTTTGCCGCCTTGGCCAGAGGTCACCTGACCTAGGGCTACTTAAGTGAGGGAGGGAACTTTTTGTGGTGAGTTGGCCAGTGGGGTGAAGCAGAGCTGGAAGAATCCACCAGGAGTGTAGGCGGTAGGGCCTAGCCAGGGACTTATGCCTCTGAGAGTGACAGGATTTAGGTGCTGCCTCTTAAGTGAGTGAGGGACCCTGTGAAACCCACTGATCTTGCCCAGCAGTAGGAGGACCCAGAGAACCTCTGCCCAGCCTGACTAGGAAGGACCTAGTCGCCTTCTCCATCCCTACCCCCCTGTAACAGAACCCCTATAAGGGCGCCAGATACATCTGCGCCAACAAGACTTCATCTAACATCTGAGAACAGAGACTTATTCACCAAGCACTGAGACTGCGTGTCCAGACTGAACTCTAAAACCTATCCACCAAGCACTGAGACTGCGTGTCCAGACTGACCCCTGAACCCTGATGCAAAGCTGACTGGAGAACCACCGGGGATCGACCAGGTATTAGCGCTGTGACCCCTGCGCTCCCTGCCCTGGTCTGGGACCCCCGGCAGCGTGCTCCGCAGAGCACAGAACCCCATCCTTAATTTGAGCCCCCCCCCCGGTGACGACGAAGCCAGCGCGCTCACCGCCATGGCCTGGAGGCCTGGAGAAGTGCCCTGCCGTGTCACGAGGCCCGCGTAGAAGCCCGGGGCCCCGTCGCTGCTGTCGCAGCTGCGGGAGGAGGTGTGCGAGGCCGGGGCCGAGTTCCCCCATCATCGTGGGAGCGGACGCCTGCTGACGCCGAGATCGAGGTAAGCCCGGAGGCTGAGATCGCCCCCGGTGCGCCCCCTGCGGGTTGGGAGCCACACCGCACCCTTAGCCGGGTTTCCTCTCCGTGGGATTTCCCCCCCCCTGACTTCGCGACGGAAGAGACCCCGCCGAGGGATCCTTTCCGTGTGCCCCCTCGAGCGGTACTGAAGCGCGGTGCCCGACGAACTGCACCTGAGCCCAGAGACTTGCTCCTCAAGTCCCGTGGCGCTCCCCGCTGGAAGCTCCGCTCCAAAGTACTGAGAGTCATTGATTACGAGTGGCGCTTTGTGTTATATGCTCCGCTCCAAAGTACTGAGAGGCATTGATTACGAGTGGCGCTTTAGGTTATATGCTCAGTCTCAAAGTACTGAGAGTCATTGAGTACGAGTGGCGCCTTGTGTTATACGCTCCGCTCCAAAGTACTGAGAGTCATTGATTACGAGTGGCGCTTTGTTTTTACATGCCCTGCTTTAAAGTCTTACGTGCGATTGATTCCGAATAGCGCTCTGTGATTCATATGCCATGTTGAAGTGTTACGTGCTATTGATTCCGAGTAGCGCGCTATTATTCATGTGCCATATTGAAGTGTTGAACGCTATTGATTACGAGTAGCGCTCTGTTATTTATATTCCCTATTACAGTGCTATGTGCCAGAGATTACGAGTAGTTCTCCATGCTAGGTGCCCCGTTCTGAGGTCGTCACCAGTTAGCGCACCCAACGCGCGTGTACAGCTACGTGAGTGGTAGTTGTGCCCCAGGCAGTACTGTTATTCCATGAATTGCATATGTGGTATGAACAGCCTTTATATCTCCTGACTGATATGTACATCGCTAGCTATTGTGTTATCAGCTTATGAAATGTACTGCTACCTCATGAACTGCATCTAACGTGATCTACTTGGATAAACTTGAGTATTTTCTTAACTCCTACCGTGTGGCGTCCCTTATTGTGTGTGTTCCTTGTCCCATGTGAGGTGCGTGTTGTATGGTTGCTTTACACACAGTCCTCTGGTGGCCCGACCGCTCGTGTCACGTTACCGCCCCATAGGGCCTGGAGACCCCAGGTCCTACACACACCTATAAACCGAATCAACAATACCAATTACTAGGAGGAGCCTAGCGCGCAACCAAGATGGCCGCGTAGGCTTACGGCTCTCGAGGGCCTCCGCAACCTCCCACGTCTATCCTGACTTAATCCTGATTTATTTGACGGGCTTTTGCTGATGAACTTGCGCTGAGGTGCCACCCGTTTTCCAAATTCAGATCGGACGCCGGGAACCGGAATGGTTGCGCTCCGAAGTTTGCGGCCTGCTCTTGCCTTGGTCCCGATCTCGAGTTGGTGAGGTGCCCGGGTACGAAGTGAACAAAAGCGGCATGCTGGGCTCGACCTGCCACGTACCCCGCACTTTCACTTTCGTTTTCAAGATATCGGCTGAGGGACTTTGGTGTTTCAGAGGGGCGCGGATGGCGGAGTGTCTGGCCTGACTCTCGGACCATACTCGGGCTTCCTGTCTGCGACGGCTGTGTTCAATTGCAGTAGCTACCTGGTCCTTGTTCCTGGTGCTGGCGGATGCCAACCTTGGTGGCCTCCGGACGATGGCGGCGAGACTAGACGGAGACAAGTCGAAACCCAAGTCAACCCGGAGGGGAGCCTATACTCAGGTCAATAATATGGATCGTTATGCGCAGACAAAGGGATCCCCTAGTGGCTCGCATAAATCGCCTGAGAGGTCCAAGGAGGTCTCGGGCCCATCGTCAGAATTGACCTTGCTGGATGTTATGGGCGCCATCGAGGAGATGAAGGCTGCTGTGGGTCAGCAGTTTGATACCCTGGCTCGTAAATTGGACGCGGTCCTGATCGATGTGAATTTGGTCAGGGCAGTCCTGTCCAAAACTAACGAGCGGGTCGATTCCTTGGCTCAAGCTGCGTCGAGGCTAACTGTGGACGTGGCTGCCCTGCAGACGGAGGTCCGTAGGTTGCGGCTATCCAGTGACCTGGCGGACCGTCGACTTGAGGACTCCGAAAGCAGGGCTAGACGGAATAATGTTCGTATCATTGGAGTGCCGGAAAGATCGGAGGACTCTGCTGCTGACCTTTTAGTGGAGGATCTGGTGATCAATCGTCTCGCGCCCAAGGGACTGAGCAAGTTCTTCGCAGTGGAGCGGGCCCACAGGATACCGGGTGGTGCGCCCAAAGTGGGTGCTCCCCCGCGGCCTATAATCGCCCGACTCTTTAACTTTCGGGATAGGGATGCTATCCTTCAGGCGTCGAGGGTGGCCGGGCCGCTGAAGTTTGAGAACTCTAATGTCAGTTTTTACCCGGACTTCACGCAAGCGGTTCAAAAACAACGGCTGGGATTTTTGGGCGTCAAACGGCGCTTGAGGGACATGGAGCTGAAATATGCGATGTTATTCCCGGCTAGGCTGCGGGTTGAGTTCCGGGGTCGCTCACACTTCTTCGACCGGCCGGAGGCGGTTGGAGACTGGTTGGATGCCCTGCCTCGGGGACAGGATCGGGACGGTCGGATGGCGGAGAGCGGAGAGGGTTTGGTGCAGCAGGACTAGAACTTGGTTCCTGGGGATGGACTAGACTGGTGACGTCTTGTACCTTGGCTCAACTGGACTCTAGTTTGGGACACTATGCCCTTCAAATGCTTGGAGGTGGTGGGGAGCTTATCGGGGCCCTTTCCTCCTTCTGGGGTTCTTTTTGTGGTATATGTTAGGGCGACAGGCACACTGCGAGTTGGGGGGGGCTGTTTGGGCTCAAGCAGGGGTGCAGGGAGGGGGGAGTTGTGGTTGGGGGATTATGGGGGAGGGGGGGTGTTGGGGACTGTTTGTTTGTTTCGCAAGGCAATGTGAAGTTCTCTGCTGACTTGTCCGGGTTGTGCTTTCCGGGATGTGGGTATCATGCACGGGAGTGGGGTGGGGGTAGGGGATTGAGAATCCTTTCGTGGAATGTGAATGGATTGGGGGACAGGATCAAGCACGGGGTGGTGTTGCAGTTTCTGAAACGGATTTCGCCCGACATTGTTTTCCTGCAGGAGACACATTTGATTGGGAACTCCTTCCATGCCCTAAATAGGAGGGGCTATCGCCTTGCCGCTCACTCTGGTTTCACTTCTGGCTCAAGGGGAGTGGGCATTTTGGTTAGGGCCTCTCTCCCATTGGAGGTGGACGAGGTGCTTCACGATGATAGGGGGCGCTATGTGGCACTGGTGGGGAGATGGGAGGGTAGGACTGTTTCGCTTGTTGCTGTTTATGTGCCTCCGGGGTTACAGACGGATACATTTGCTGATTTGGGGCGTCTGGTCCTGGGACTCCCTGGGGGGGTTCTGGTGTTGGGGGGTGACTTTAACGCTGTTGTATCCGGGTTGGAGGATCGCCGCCCCCCCAGGGATCTCCCTAGGGCTCAGGCCTGGTTGGGTGGCTTTATGGACACTTTGGGACTTGTAGATTGCTGGAGATTGATGCACCCGGGACAGGCGCAATACACCTTTCACTCCGGGGCCCATGGGAGTCTCTCGAGACTTGATTACATGCTTATGCCGGCGATCCAAGCTGGGATGATTGGGGAGGTGCGTCATTTGGCCCGAGGTATTTCTGACCATTCCCCTGTATGGTTGCAACTGAGGGTTGTCCCTGGGGCGGAGGGGAGAGTAGCGCCCATCAACCCCTGGTATTTACGTAACCCTAAGATCCGCGCGGAACTGGTCAAGTCCACCGATCACTACTTCAATGATAATGTGGGGTCGGTGTCGTCAGCTGTCTCCCTATGGGAGGGGTATAAAGTGGTGATCAGGGGGCAGGCCTTGTCACTTATCTCCCATGCTAAGAGGTGCGGGAGAGCAGAGGTGGTTCGCCTGGAAACTGAAATAGCTGAAATGGAGGAGGACTTGGAGCGGGGTGTTACTGATGAGGAATTGCACGTTCTCAACCTCAAACAATCAGATTATAGAGCGCTAGTCACGGATGCCGCTAAAGAGATGAGTAGAGAGCAGCAAGGACGACTGTATGATGTGGGGGATAAGGCCGGAAGTTGATTGCGTGGTTGGATAAGAAGGAGAGAGCGAGCAGGGTGGTGCCCGTTGTGGAGAGAATGGATGGAGTACGTGTGACTGACCCTGTGGAGATTGTTGACTGCTTCGCGGATTATTTCCGCGGGGTATACTCTCCGGTTTCTGTGCGTTCGGAGGAGGATTCTCATCTGTTGCTTAGAGACATTGCATTGCCAACCCTATCGGAGGCTGATGCAATATTGATGGAGGCGAAGTTGTCGTCAGATGAGATCGCTTTGGCCACTCGCTCGATCGCGTCTGGTAAGGCTGTGGGTCCTAATGGACTTCCCATTGAACTATATAAGTTGCGTCCCGATAAGATAGCGCCGTATCTCCGGGACATGTTTTTCGCGGCACGTGCGGTGGGCTCCCTCCCCCCTGACCAACGTCTCGCCACCATAGTTGTGATACACAAAGAGGGGAAGTCGCGAGATCGCTGCGCCTCCTATAGGCCCATCTCGCTGTTGAACGCAGAACCCAAAATTCTGGCTAAGGTATTGGCTAATCGGCTGGTCCGGGTTGTGGGCGACTTGATTCATCAGGATCAGTCCGGTTTTATACCCCATCGGAATACCGCCCTGAATTTGAGGCGGTTGCATGGCATGCTTGCTAGAGCGGAGTTTATACGTGAGCCGGCCATCTTGGCATCTTTAGATGCTACTATGGCATTCGACACTTTGGAGTGGCCGTATATTTGGGCAGTGTTGGCGAAATTCGGGTTCGGCCCTGAGTTTATTGGTTGGGTAAAATTACTATATGCTGACCCACTGGCTCAGGTTGTGGTGAATGGTAGGGTGTCGGCTCCCCTCGTACTGGGGAAAGGTACGCGGCAGGGTTGTCCGTTATCACCCCTTCTCTTTGCACTTTCTTTGGAGCCTCTCGCCGCCTGGTTGCGTTGGGAGCCGTCGCTGCGGGGCATTAGATGGACGCCGGAGTTTGAGGACCGTGTCTCCCTTTACGCGGATGACATCCTTCTGTATCTCACCTCTCCCCGACAATCGCTAATTGTATTGGTGGACGTATTGAATTCCTTTGGTCGCAACTCTGGCCTGGTCATCAACTGGGCCAAGTCATGTGTTTACGTCCTCTCAGGCGAGGCCCCCTTTTGCCGCGAGATTGCCCTTTCCAGATTGCCACACTGGGGTTCAAATATTTGGGAATCTTTATCTCTCTGGATCCCGCGGCCCGCTATGAGCGAAACCTTCTCCCTCCCCTCCAGCGATTGAAGGCCGACGTCGCGAGGTGGCGACGACTTCCGCTCTCGCCGCTCGGACGGGCGGCATTGTTTAAAATGATGTCGCTACCTCGCTTCTTGTACGCTTTGCAAAATACTCTAGATGTCGTGCCAGCCCGTTATTTTCGTGAGGTGGAGGGTCTTCAGCGCCAACTGTTTTGGGACGGGCGGCCGCGGATCGCTCTCGCCAAGTTGACGCTCCCCTGGTACGATGGGGGGGTCGCCCTCCCCGATATTAAATGATACTATTGGGCGTCTCAATTGGCGGCGGTGAACCACGGGATATACGGTCCTGCCTTGAATCCAGCCTTCGAGATGGATAAATTACTGCTCCCGGGTGGGGATTATAATAGGGCGCTGTATTCGGTGACCCCGGATGCACGGTTGACAGGACCCACGCAGGTTGCGGTACGTGTGTGGCATGCGGCGAGTGCTGCAATGGGGTGGAGGGGTCGCTTGACTCGGGCGACGCCGTTGTATGCCTCCGAGCGGCTGGGTTGTTTGTGGAAAACGAAAGGCTTTGAGAAATGGGATATGATTGGTATATGTAAGGTGGGTGATCTTTGGGCGAAGGGGTCTTTTAAAACGTTTGAAATGCTTAAAACCGAATACAAATTGAATGATAGAGAGTACTTCCGGTAGCGCAAGTCCACCATGCGCTCTGTTCGGTCTTTCCGGACGTTGCTGCTATCCCCGAATATTCCCCGCTGGAGGATAGAGGGTTGGACTTGCTGATCCGTCTGCGGGAGGCATGGACGGGCGACGGCTTGGAACTGGACGATGAGGACTGGGTAACGGCGGTGGCCTCCCCGAAAGAGGTGGCGATCCCGGCCCGCTTACGATTCGTACAGCTGAAGATCCTCCACAGAGTGTATGTCACGGGGCCCGGTTTGCTACGTATGGGTTACTCGAGGGACGGATTGTGTAAGCGTGGATGTGGCCTGTCGAGTACCTTTCTTTATATCCTATGGGAATGTTTGGAGGTTGTGCGATTTTGGAACGATATCCACGCCGTAATGGAGGAGGTCACGCATGTTGCTCTGTTGCCAGAGGCTAGGAGGTGTTTGTTGAATGCCTGGGAACCGAATGACTATAATGTGGCACAGACGCAGTGGGTGACTTTGGAGTACATGGTGGCTAAGCGTAACATTGCACAGCTGTGGGGCTCCCCGAGGCCGCCCACGATCGCGGTATGGAAGGAGAATATGGACTGGTGTATGTTTAGGGAAAAGACGGTGTATGTGGCGAGAGGCAAGCCTGGGAAATGGACTAAGGTATGGGGTCCATGGAATTTATATCGTGGACATATCTGCACCCCGCCTCTGCCGTTAGAGGCCGATATTGCTTTATCCCCCTAGCCACACATTCTGCGGGATTGTGTGAGGTGTGTTCCATGCTTTGTCTTCCCGTTGCCCCCCGCTACCACTTCCTGCCAAGAACTGCTTCGGACACTGTAACTTGTCCCCCGTCCTGGGAAGCGCACGCTGCTATTTCGGACTCTCATTTCCTTGAGTGTGTTTTGTATTTAATAGAAAATGAAACTGTTCTTTCCGATTGCTCTCGGCCTATGGCCACGGCCTGTTGCATGTGCTCACGAACTGCCGGGAGCTTTGCCTCTGGTTCATTTGAATGTGTGGCGTTGCATTGCGGGCCCTCGGGCTCTGTAGCGGCCGGCCTTGGTGGTTGTAGGCCCTTGTCTGTATTTTATTGTATAATAAAGGGTTCTTTAAAAAAAAAAAAAAAAAAACAATACCAATTACTACGGAACCCAAAATGGAATCTGATAACGACCAAGCCCTGAAGACGTGCCTACCCAAGATAGGTCTCCCCGCTACGTCCCCGTGTCCTCCGCTAAAGGGGAAAATTCAAAACTATTTTTAAAAAAAACTATCCACCTTGCATCCCCCACGGGTAATCTTGAACATAATTCTAAATGTGATCATCATTTTGACGGGGGCCCGAAGGAATTAACTAGGAGATCCCAACCTTCAAATAGGGCTGCTTCAATCAGCCCGGAGGCGGCCAGACTTAAAGGGGGTGGCCCAAGGAGATCGAACTCCCTCCTCACGCTCCACCAATTCTGTGAGCCCAAAAGACTGTCTGAGGGAAATTTACAAACTACAATAGCGCAAGTCCACGTCGGACCTTCAGTACAGGGACCGGTCTCTTAAATAAGTTTGTCAGTCTCCCCAGCTTTCAAGTGAAACAAGCTCTACAAGGGGAGCAGAATCACCAGTAAACACCTGAACTTGCTCAGGGGATCCTAACACAGGAATTCCTGTCAACATTAGAAGCTCAAATAGATGCACAAATGGAAGCATCTTTATCTCAAACTCCAAGGCCGGCCACAATTCGGGTTTCAACTACTAGCAGCTTCTCGCCACTACATCTGGACCAAGAGAGCTACGAGCAAGTGAATCTGGGAAGCCCAGCAGGTCATAATCAGGATCGGGATGATTTCTCCTTTTATAAACAAGACACAATAGCTAAGGCCTTGCTCTGGCAGGCACAGAAAATGGAGCGCCAGATCGACCTTATCCAGTCAATAGCAACAAGCATAATGGGCGCAGTTAACAGGTTAACTGTGATCAAACTTAAACTTGAGCAGGCGGAAGTGGGCCAACCCTGCTCCTGCAGCCAACTAATGGACAAATTGACCTTGCTACCGGAAATTCTGAGAGCTATATTAGATAATGTCAAGAAGAACTGTCAATCGGTGGACATTCAAAGGGACAACGGAATGGCAGCAGTCTGCACCCCATTGTTCATAGGGGACTTAGTACATCAGCCGGTATCCCCCTGCGGCAAGGAACGCATGGAAGTAAATGACATTTCTCATGGGACCTCGAGCCCCGACATAGATTTCCATCTAACAGCGAGCATTAGCCACCCGGTTCCCAATGTTCTCTCGATAGAAGAACCCTTTCTTAGCCCTCAGCAGGCTCCCAAAGTTCACGTCTCAGGGAAGCCTATTCTATCTAGAAGAGCAAAAAAGAAGCTGAAAAAACGGTCAAAAAAACATCGCTTACAGAATAGGCTCCAGATGACCTCAGGCACAGGTACAAGAACAGGAGCAACCTTCCAACAAGGAAAGCCGGCCAATTTTTTTACCATCATTAATAAGAGATCCCAAGAATGCATCAGCTCGAACCCCAATAATACTGGAGTCAAGGATATAGTGGCCAGCACACAGGTAAAGGAACAGCCTCCTATACTACAAACATCTCCTTGCACTCAAAGAATTCTTAGCAAAGACGGAGATCAATGTGACCCGATATTGATTCCATCACAAACAATGGCCACCCTGGGATCCCCGGCAGATATACCATCGATGCACCAGACCAGCCAAGATAAACAAACAAAACACAACAGAGACCACAACAACCTGAGCCGATCTGTAGCTCAAACCACGACCCTTGGCCCTCTGCCCAGTGCAGAAACATCAACCGCATATAATGATGACCAGCCTACTTCCATTCTGCCTCCCCTTTCAACTAGCTCAAAGTCAACGTTAAGTCAAACCGACCCACCTAAAGGAATTTCCATGCACACGACGGTCGAATTGATGAGGGACAAGGAACAGGCACAGAATAATCTGTGTAGGGGGATCTTAAACTATCAGGCCCCCAAAAGAAATTTAAGTTTACTCCAACATACGAAATCAACTATGGAAAAAAAGGCCACTTTGTGGCAAAGTCGGAACACCCCACATTACGCTCATGGTGGGAATGGCAAATCTCATGAGTACAGTACCCTAGCACTAAGGGAACACAGGGAAACAGGCCATCCAGGAGAACCTCCATCCCCCTGTATTAAAGGGGCCAGGCAAACAAAGGTAGATAACCTCTCAGCTGGTCTTTCATGTAGTCCTCACTATGTATCCAGTGGGTTGGCGGGCATTCTGAACCGAGGGAATTTGATAAAACTATTTCAACACATTCCATCCCTCGTGCACCTAACTTCAGCGGAGCTGCAGTCAGTAGAATTCATTCATATACCTGGGACAAGGGCTTCTGAATCAACAATCACATATTGGGATTCAATAGCCACCAGAGATGCAATACTTGAAGAGGCCGTTACTTTTGACGAATGGGGCATAGAACTCAAGCTTATTCGACCAAGGAAATATCCTCACGTTCTACTAGAGGACAACAGCTCTCCTCCTAGAGGGTGCATATTGAAGAAAGCTTGGGATGCCACCCATGATTGGCTAGTGAGTACGTCACTGGCAACCAATCCATTAACGATCCACTGTGGTGAAAATAAACGGATTATTAGCCGGCAAGCTGCAACCCTGAACTACGAGGGGACACCAAGATACCCAGCTATTGGGGGTATTATCCCCTCTTACGCCACCTAACATAAGGGAACCCCTGCCCAGGCCGGTAATAGTGTCCACTAAGGCCAGGAAATTGGCAGTAAATTACCAACTCACCATTGCCTCATGGAACGTGGCGGGGCTGATTTCAACACTCCATTCCAAATCAGGGCGCACATTTTTAAACAGCCTAGACGTCATATGTCTCCAGGAAACATGGTCACTGAGTCCCACTACAATCCACAGATTTTATGAAATCTTTCAACCGGCTACTCGAACAAGTATATTTGGGCGGCCTTCAGGCGGCCTTTCAATCTTTTTAAAACAATCTCTCACAGTTGCGATATCCCTACCTAGACAGACAGATAAGAACGTCCAAGCCTTATCCATCAAAGGTTTGAAAAGTAACATGGAGACTTTCACATTGATTGTTATAAACTGTTACTTGAATACCCGCAAAATATCAAAAGTACAAACTATGGGGACCTTATGCTCAACCATTGAGTCAAATATTGATTCCCATCCTACACACGAAATAGTATTAGTAGAAGACTTTAACATCGAATTCCTGGGACACTGCCATAATGTTGGACAGAGGAACAATGAACATGATCAATTGAATAACCTACTTTACACATTTGAATTAAAATCGGCAGATCGGTCCCCTACGAACGCCCGCCCTACTTTCAAGAAAAGTTCCACAATCGATTACAACTTCTTGTCCAGCGGCTTAATTAACCATCTTCAGAACTTCGATGTCAAATATCGCACAGAAAGCGATCATAACCCACTGGTAATTACTCTGAACTTAAAACATCAGATAGCCGACCCAGGCCAGGAGCTAGGCTATCCTATAGAAGATGAACCTTTGAACATGGTAAGGAGAATCAAGTGGAAACCGCTACACTCTCCCTTGGTGGAGGTGTGGCTTGACAACGTCAAATCTCGACTATAGGACCTCCCAGGGAATACTCTCCTATTAAACTGGGATCTGCTGGCCATAGAACTGGGCGCATTACTTCAGGGCCACAGGGGCTCCCCAAATCGACTCCAACAACTCTCAAGAAATACAAACAAACTCTTGCCTGCACGGAGAATCAACTCCACGCGTAAGAACTTAAGGAAGAAATCCCGCTTGTTTAAATTCAATCCAACACACGATAATCTTCTGGCAGTCAAGGAAGCATGGAATGACCACAAAAAATCATTTGGGCCTCGAAACAAGCTCGATTCTGGCAGCATGTGAATACCTTAAAATCTCTCGGCCCCTCAAGATCAAATGCGGTCCCAGACCCAGTTTCTGGCACAAAACCACCCAGCTACCACGACCATAGCTGCTCAGAATGGAGAAGAACATCAAATCCAGATCCAACCGAAGGAAATTGCCAAACTAATAAAATCAATGAAGACGAGTGGGGCGCCAGGCCAAAATGGGCTCCCTGCGGGAACTTTCCAATCTGCAATAGAGGGCTGGTCTATGCTATTAACCCCATTATTCAATAGTGCATATACAAATGGTAAAACACCTGAAAATTGGAGGGGTTCGATACTTTGTCCAATCTATAAAAAAGGTGACCGTTTAAATCCAGCCAACTATCGTCTAATAGCCTTGTTAGACCTGGAAGCTAAAGCATACACACGCATTCTTCTGGAAAAACTGGAAAATTGGGTAGAAGAAAACGAGCTGCTCCCCTTTTTTCAAACTGGCTTCCGAGGCAGAGCTGCCACAACTGACAACATAATTGCTTTTTCGGCCGTTAGTCACCAAGCTACTCAGCCAGATCAACCTCCGCTCTTCTGCTGGTTTGTCGACCTAACAGCAGCTTTTGACAGGGTCGATCAACAATGGTTATGGAAAAAATTAGCAGATTGGGGTATTTCATCCTCACTACTAACAGCCATAATCTCCCTATATTCGGAAACTTGGGTTCAGGTGAAAACAGGCCCCACATCTCTCTCTGCTAAAATCAGTACGACCGGAGGTCTGAAACTAGGTTGTGTATTGGCTCCCCTCCTTTTTAACTTTTACACTGGAGATATGGGAATAGCTCTCGCCCACAGCAGCCTGGCCCCCCCCCCCCTCGACTAGGCAACCGTCCCATACACATTCTGCAGTATGCAGATGACATTGTCATCATGGACCATACCAAAGTGGGCCTTCAACGAGCCTTGACCAGCTTATATGAATACAGCACAGCGAACTTTTTTACCATCAATCTAGAAAAGACCAAGATCACAACAATAGGGAGGCAAAAGCATAAAAAAACAGATCACATGTAATTTAGGCCTCAGGTGTAATAATTCAGTGCAGACATATAAGTGCCTGGGGGTCTGGTTTACAGAAACAGCAAGACCCTCCGCCCATAAAAAGGAATTGACTAATAAATCAACTGCCATAATATATGGGCTGATAAAATTGAATAACACGCTAAAAAGCCCCTCAGCCGTGGGCATCAGAAAGGTCACACAAGCTTCTCTTCTCCCAGTACTTTCGTACGGGCATCAAGCATTTCCTGGAGCCTGCTCGGAAACTCTATAGCGGGTGCAAAGTGTGGCCTACAAAAAGATTTTTCAACTTCCAAAACATCTATCTAGGGCGAGACTCGGGTTGGAGCTCGGATTAGTCAAACAATCTGTAACTCTTGAGGCCGATTTTCTAAAATATTACATCCGAATCTTAAAATTGCCGAGGGATTCCTTAAAGAGCCGCCTTAGAGACATATTTGAAAAAACTGGATCGCCATGGAATAATGAGCCATGACCTCATTGGAAATTAACAAACTAGCACTTGACCTTCCCTGTATTTCAAAGGCCATCTAGAAATCGCGCATTAATAAACAAATCCAGCTAGTCTCCTTCCAGCAAGATCAGGCCACACTAAATTATCTTTTCTTATTCCGTTAAATGATTCATATATAATAAACAAACCTCAGTCCTACCTTACTGTCCCGCTCAACTCCAAAGCCAGGAGAGAGATCATGTGTATGCGACTGCTGGCACTACCAATTATGTACTTTGAGAGGGCCGGGGCAAGCCAAAACACAGAAGGAGCGTGCCAACTGTGTGATTTTAATCACAAATCTTGGCTTCATCTTTTGTGCTGCTGTCCGTCTTTAGCCACGGTAAGGTGGCTTCTTCTGAAAGAAATATGCCTGAGAGAAAAAGCGACCTGTCATGAGGACTCGGCAGTATGCTTCGCCCAAAAAGAACCTTATATCCTGGCCCGTTGTGGAAGATTTGTCCAATTGATCAGAGACGGTATTCACCCACGAGCTGCCCCTCATTCTAATCCTCGCAAGATTCAAATGTTGATACTGGACTATTTTTAAAAGACGCATGGGCACGGTAACAAAAGAATCCCAGCGGATGCGAGGAGTGAGGTGGCTGTTACTCTCATACGGGACCAGCCACATACGTGAGGGAGCCCAGAGATAAACGTTAGGACATAGTCAATGCACTTATCTCGAGGTTTAAATGTTTATGATCTTTGTTGTGTTCTTTTAATGATTTTACTGTTATGCAATGGTTTTAATTAACTTATGCAATAAATAAATTTACTTATTTACTTACACTAAATAAAAAAGGACCCATCAAGGTCCCAAGTAACTATGGGCAAATCACTCTGCTTGATGCCTCTGGGAAAATCTTCGCAAAGTGTACCCTACTACAGCTACAGGACTGGGCACAAGAAAAGAAAATCTTACTCCTTGAGCAGGCGGGTTTTAAACCCAAGTGCTCCACTTTGAATAATATGTCGGTGTTGAATCTAATTGTGGAAAAGTATGTCCAGAAGCGTATGTCTGTATTTGCGGTCTATATTGACGTTTCTACCGCCTTTGACATGGACAGGCATACCTTGTGGAGGAAATTTAGTGTCCTGGGTATCCAAGAAGTTTACTAAAGTTGATCATAGCTTTGCCTACTTCAACATGGTGCCATGTGATGCCCGATGGTAATCACAGCCTCACGCCACAACTAAAACCAAGAATGGTCTAAAACAAGGGTGCTTACTGGTGCCCCTGTTTTTTTTTCCTATGCATTGCCGATCTGTCAGAGTTGATCACTTGTGTTGGTGGTGATGCCCAGGGGTGAGGTTCTACCTTATGGGAACATTATTCTACATGGATGATATTGTCTTACAAGAGTTGACACCAAAAGGATTGCAGAAACAAATGAACTTATTATAAACGTATGACGAGACTCATTATTTGAAAGTCAACATAAACAAAAGTAAGATTATGAAGTTTCACACCAGGGGCTGTCAGCCAACTGAGACATACAGTTGGCATTTTGGCAGTGTCCCTCTGGAAATTGTTAAATCCTGTCACTGTCTAGAGATTTCTTTTTCTGCAAATGCATCAGAGGGAGCATATTGCAGATATATATTGACAAGATGATGTATAGTAGCCAGTCTTAAACGTGTCAACGCGAAACGATGTGATGCTCTGGTCACGACTGACAAGTAACTTTGAAAACCCTGTTTGAGATCCATTTACAGATAAAAAACGAGAGTTGGTTGAGTCTTGATAGCATGGGATCTAGCCTCTATTTTGTTAGCCAGCATAACTGTTTTTATCTCAGTTCTAGCAACAGAAACTGAACACTCTGGATCTAATCGGATATCACAGTTGAATAAAAACTTAAACCAATGGATATTATAATTAAGCCAGGGTATTTTTAAACAGTTTTCCAAATTAAGGCAGTCCCGTATTATAGATTGAGTAAACAATGTCTCCTCTTTTTGACCATATAGATTTCCATAATAGGAGAGGGCGTATTGGAGCCAAGTCTGAAATATATTTAATGCCCACCTCCCTATGGATCAATTCAGTAGAGGCAGATAAAGGGGCACACAGTAGGCATTTTAAAAATTTTCAATTTGTTGTAATTTATTACCTTGGCAGCGGCCCCAAACTCCTGCCCCGTAAAGCGCTGCAGTGACACATCGTATCTCGTAAATTGTCAACATGTCTCTGATGCATCGATTGCCTAGTTTGGCAGCAAATCTAAAAATACCATTAATGTTTCTCAACATCTTAGAACAGGCGTTATCCTGTTCCTGGACCCATGACCTATTTCCTGCAAACGTGATGCCTAAATAACTGAATGTTTTAACTGTCTGAACCTTGGAGCCTTCAATGTGATAAGTGCTGGATGTTATAGGGTTCCTGCCACAAGCCATTACAAAAGTTTTCGATTTGTTAATTAAAAGTTTCCTTTTAGCAATAAAAGCAGTAAAATTATCCATAAGACGCTGTAAACCAATGGGAGTACGGGAGAGTAAAACCGCGTCGTCCGCATATAAAAGAATTGGGACGGGCATACAATCAACCCTTGGGGCACCCGACTCGAACAATTTCAGTGCTGCGTCTGCTTCGTTAATAAACAAAGAAAAAAGCAATGGAGCCAGAACGCAGCCCGGTCGGATGCCTCTTTTAACTTTAAAAGATGGAGTATATTCGCCTAAAAGACTATACCGCACCTTGCTTGACAGATTTCCATATAATCTTGCTAGGAAATAGATTATCTCCTCAGGGGCACCCATATCTAGCAATATTGGCCATAAAATTGAATGGTCTACCAAATCAAAGGCGCTGCTAAGGTCAGCAAAACATAAATATAAATTTCCTTCCCTAGCTAGGGTATACTTTCCAATCAAGAGGTCCAAATTGGCACACTGCTCTAGTGTGCCAACTCCCTTTCTAAATCCATATTGTACTGGAGTAAGAACTACCTTCTCTTGGACCCAAGCTTCTAATCTCGATAACATGACCCTACTCATGATCTAAATAGACGAGTCAAGTAGAGATATTGGGCGGTAATTACAAACATCGGTTTTAACTCCTTTCTTATGTATGGGTACTATGATGGATTGACCCCACGACAAAGGGAATTGGGTCTCAACGGCGGCATTAAAAACTCTTGTTAAAAAAGGGGACCATAGAGTAATTTCATTCTTATAAAATTCTATGGGAACCCCATCGGGTCCTGGTGCCTTACCCCCCTTACTGCTAATTATACCATCAGTAACTTCTTCTATGCTAATTGATAAGGGAATAATTGGCCATTCATTGGAGTACTGGTTGGATTGGATGGGCAATACAACTGTATTAATAGGGTTAAAAATATTAGAAAAATGGGTTACCTAAGCGTTACAGTTGATATAGGAGTTAATTTCGGGAATATGGTCATCCTTCAAGAAGGTGCTATTTACAGTATCCCAGAACAATTTGCTATTTATTGTGTCGGCTGCCAGGCTTAAATCATTCCAGGCTATTTCTTGGAGTTCCGTTTTCCTAATTTTTAGAGCTCTAGCATATTCTGCACGCAAGGCCTTGATTATATCCGAATTTCTGGGGTTACATCTCAAAGCTTGTTTGAGATTACTCAGGGCCGTCGTGCATCTGGTATCGAACCAGCCCGCCTTAGGTTTTGTATTTTTGCAGACTGGTTTCATCAAAGGATTCTCCACAGTGTTATTTATCTTGGTGAAATTCTCTAGCATCAATGCAGAATCGACCTCATCCCCTAGACAAACTTCAATTTCATTCTGACATTGGGTAACAACATCGTGCAAGATCTTAGATGGGTCCACACCAGCCCATTTTATCCGGACACCATTTGGTCTAGTGGGGACAATGCATGAGCTTTGGGGTGCGCTGAAAATATGTTTTGGTCCCCAACATAGTAAATACACAGAAATGCTGTTATGATCACTAGTAGGTTGATCCATTATCCAGGGTGGGGAAAATAAACGTGCACTGTTACAGGAAATGATGATGTGATCAATAATAGACATTGCATTTCTACCTGTTTATGTGGGGCATTTCATATTGTGTTTGTCAGTAGCGCAATGTAACAGTTCTAAGTCCCATTTAGCCATAGCACCATTTAGGGCCGCACCATATTCGCAGTGGGGAAAATGCATATGGCAATCATCATCATATTCCCCCCTCCTAGGGCCACAAACTTTGGTTAAATATAATGGACATATTTGAACATTAAAATCACCCACCCAAAGGATAACAATTGACTTCCTAATAGTACTGGTCAGCTTCTCAAGTACTCTTTCCAAATCGATAATAATTAGGCCACGTGAGGAGCTAAACACATTGTTGTAAAAATTTATCAAAATGACATCTTTACCTACAGGGGAAACCAGCCACATAATCTGAGCATAAATACCCACATTAGTACAACTTTTAATTTTACATTTGTTTTAACTGATGGAGATCAGAATCAAAAGACCTCCCTTGGCTCTACCGAAGGGCGAAGCCTGATCTGGAAGCCAATGGGAGGTGAAGCCCTCTACATAAATTGGATCAGTACACCACGTCTCCTGTAGACAAATAATATCGTGTTGAGCCGATATGAAATCTAACCATGATGGAGTACCTTTTTTGCTATTAAAACCAGCAATATTCCAAGTAGTATCCTGATACCCTATGACCGTATTCGTTACATCAAGTTGCTGAAGAGGTTCTCCGTGTCCCACCCCTTTTCTAGTGATAATTACTTCTGGTAAGATACATTATAGTTCACTAGAGGCAATGGATTGACATATTGCATTTTTAGTTAAAATCCCACCCTGCTCCAACATCCATAGATCGGCCTTTCTAGTTGTATTCTTAACATTTAAATTCCCTGTTTTGGGACTTTTGGATACATGTCTTTCCCTTATTACCTGGCTAATCCATAACGGTCCCTCACGTCAATCATTGCTGTCCAAATTACCTTACACCTGATATTTATTAGTTACTGGGACAGTAAAATTGGATACGGGGGAGTACAAAAAAGGGATTGAAGGAGGTCCATTTCTAGGTCGACCTTCATTTCCGTTTTCGAGTGTTCCCATTAAATGTCTATAAAAGTACCCTAGGGGCGAAGAGTAGTGTTAAATTCCTGAGATTAGGGTAATGGCGCGTTTTTGAGTGTATTAAACGCCCACCTCGGGGACCTAAAATTAATAATTATGCAATCACCGACAAAACATTTTTTTAAAGGTCCGATCCAACCTACTCTATGTGTTGTCAGGATCTGGTTTATCCCTTCCATTGGGTAATTACAATTATTAGCTAACCAAAACACTACTTTATTTATGAGAGACTCGTGATCTTCTACCAGACCAAATTCGAGTTTAGGTACGTTGGCCAGAATTGCGACATATGCACTGCATTCAGGAGGCAGGTTTGTAACCGAGGTCATCTTCCTGTCCTCATGGGCTGACACTCTTAAACCATCTGGTTTAGCAGAATTGGGTGTAATAAGTTTATCCGGCTTAGTCACTGTTCTTTCCTTCTGAGGTGGTTTAAATCCATAGTTATTAACTGAATTACCTGATACTAAAATTCTTTCATTTCCCCTATTCTTCACTTCTGAGGCAATAGTCCGCTCCTTCGAATTATCAATAGGTTCCCTATCCTGAACAGTAATCAAATTAGTTGGGCCTATAGTAACATCTTTCTGTTGGGTTCTACTTGACTCCTTTATAAGTTTATCGTTAACTTTATCCAGCGCTCCAATAATTTTATGGATTTCTCTGGCCAGAGTATCTAATTTATCATATAATGGCCTTAGTAGCTCTATCATTGTATCAGATATAGTAGCCAATGTTAAATGTTGGGATATAAGATCTGTTCTATTCGGCTGATCGACTGGCAAACCTGGTTTCGCAACACGAGTGCTCTTAAATGCCTTTTTTGGCTTGGGGTTAGGATTGGAGTTCCCCCGTTCTAAAATGTTCTTTCTACATCCCCTAGTTTTTCCCAATGGCAGGGGGCTCTCAGGGGGAATCAAGTTAGGGGTCAGTGATATTCGAGTACAATCCCCACTATTTCCTCCCGTACCAATGGTGTCCGGGACCAACTCCCCAATAACCAATGAGTTATTAGTCGATATATTGATCTCAATCTCACCAGGGGGGCCGGGCAAAGCACTGGCCTCATTTCCCTGGTCAGCCCCCATAAAGCTTGGACCCATAGAAAGACGTCTCTCGGTTCGATTAATTTCTTCTGAAAGGACTTTAACCGCTTTAACCAAAAACGAGTCGATCGTGGTACATGATCGCTCAATAGGGGGCTTCACAGTTTTCCTCCTTGCCATAATCTTACTACGGGGAAAACTGTGCAAATGCCTAAAACGACACATATTACACAATACAAATAGAATAGTCTACCACTTTGTACTCATTGGGCGTGAACTTGGGGTATTAAACATTAGGCAACCTATTGATTGTAAAGTGCAAATGCAGAGTAAATAGACCTAAAATAAAGTGACACATGCTAGAAAGAGACACAGTACTATGATACAATGATATCACACAAATGTTTAAAATGTTTAAAATCCCACTATATCAAACATACAAAAATAGTCCAAAAAGTAGCAGCAATGGGAGCGGCAAAGAAAATGTCTGAGTAAAAATAACAAGTTCCAAATAATGGAAGAGAACCATGGGTGGTAAGCTATGTCTCTGTTCCCTCGTAGTTCGAGGTGTACACAGGTCTATTTATGTACTGTACCTTCCCTTGATATAGGCGTATTTCGGTTCCAGATGGGGTGCCAATTGTTAGAGGGGGGGCCCAGCCCTGCCTCCAAAGGCCACAGACAGCCGGCCCGCCCTTGGCCCTGGCTTCGCCTGGGCGCCGCCCGCGTGCGTCCCGCGCGGCGGTAAACTATCAGGCAATTTCTAGCGCCTCCTGGCGCAGGCTTATGCGTCACGGGTGCGCGTTGGTTCCCCGGGGCTGCTGGGTAATGTAGTTCGTCAAGGAGCACCCGGCCGTTCCCCTCACGGCTCCCGGGCTCGCACTACAGGTAAGGTCTCTGTTTGCTCGCGGTCCCGCACAGCCGCAAACTGTCAGGCAATTTCTAGCGCCTCCTGGCGCAGGCTTATGCGTCACGGGTGCGCGTTGGTTACCCGGGGCTGCTGGGTAATGTAGTTCGTCAAGGAGCACCCGGCCATTCCCCTCACGGCTCCCGGGCTCGCACTACAGGTAAGGTCTCTGTTTGCTCGCGGTCATAAAGGAGGGGTTGGGGCTGAAATTGTGAAATTTTGCAGTCTTTCAAAAGTTTCCCAAATTCCCCACAATGAACTGAATACAATTTAGTATCAATGATTATCAGAATTCCAATAATTGCTAGGAATCTGGAAGAGGCCTTGACCCTCAAGAACTATCTATAAAATATTCTAAAATTTTTTTTACACAACTGCAACTCAGTAGTAAATTATTTTTATGGAATTCCGTTCCTGGAGTGTATTTTCCACCAAAGGCGGTAATTATAACCCAATTTCAAAAGATTTGAGCAGCGGTACTACCTTTAACCTTTCCAAGGTTATTGGTACCATTAGATAGTTAGGATTTGATTTAAGAGGATAAATTCTTGGTGGATAATTCTAGGCATCACAGGCTAAGATTGGCATATGAAGGTAAAAAAGTATTTCACAAAGTCATTTTCTTTTCTTTCAGGCGGTTAAAGCCTATTTTGTGTGATCGCTTTTTAAAGATGGTACAACCACTAGCGAGGTTATTCACCAACAATATCCACATCTTTTCATTTAATTAGGCATCTTCAGAGGGCACTGAGAGGGTTGACCCATTCCACATATTCTCCTTTTTTATTAGAAAAGGAAAATTTTGGATGCTCTATTTCTAAGTTTAATTTGGTGTCTTTTGGGAATTTTGGGTTATGCTGACTTATTAATAACATTACGAAAATGCTTGTTTATCTCCCATTATTGCTAACATTCTTCTTGTACCTGTTGGCATGTTATCGTCTCAGCTTTCCACACATCAATTTTAAAACACAGATGCTATAATGTCACAATTTAATTGGAATGATAAAATGCCAAGAATATATGTGCAAGAGCTACAAACGTCTCAGGATTTGGGAGCACCAGCCTTCCTATTGAGACAAAGATCCACAGTGAAGAGGTGTGGTGCAGCGGCCAGAGCAGCTGACTTCAGAGCACAGGTCTCACGGTTCGATCCCCCCGGCGGCAGCTCAGCTCAGCACCTTGTGACTCTGGGCAATAGCTTACTTAATTTCCACAACGGCCCCCAGCGCCTTGAGGCCCGTAAGGGTGAGTAGTTTGCGCTTTACAAATACGGATGTTATGGCTTTATATTAATAGAATCAGTAACATGGTTCTCCCCATTTCCACTGTCACCTATGTTGGTCAGAAGTAGATCTCTCCTGAACTTAAGGTTCAATCTGAGTAGCCACCATAACAAATCCCCTAATCCATCGCGAGATTCCTGGAATATTAACTTTTAAATGAACCTTTAAATGAATTTTTATTATAGTGGCTTGAAGAATAAACTGGTAATTTAATAGCTCTGGTTGGCTGCCTGCCTTTCTATCACACGTAATCACAAGTATTTATAGCAAACAAATAAATGTGTTCTTCGTAATTGCTTTTAGAGTCCTTCACATTGTTAAAGATAACTTGCTGGACTCACTCTTGTGTTGGTACTGTAAATAAAAAGGTTCTCTAGATAGTGAGCTTTTACTTTTTATGATACAAACGACTCACCAGCATGTCTTTAGTGTTGCAATCACCTTTTAAATAATTGGAAATAAAATTTTATGATTGTATGATTTCTATTTCAATCAAAGGGACTACTGCCACTTGAAGAATGTGAATCTAATTTATGTTAATTCTTGGTGGCCTTGAATATGTGTACTGCTTCTAACCCCGCGCATCTAACATTTTCCATGTAAACTGTTTTATCTAACTTTTTCAACTTGGCTAACAAGAATAACCCAGTGAAAGCTCTTTTTTTTTAGATATGGCATTAGCCAAGATATGTGTATAATGTATCTACAGGGGTTTTTAGCTAGTCCTCTTCATCCATTGGTCTGTTGTTGTGTCATTCACATTTTGCTTCCTCCCACTACAGGATACAAAGTTAGGCAGTGGGTAAGCACACTTCTGCCATTGGCTTACTTCACTGTGAGTGACAGCAGTCTGCTCTTTGTCAAGGAGCACAACCAAACACAAAGTAGTTCCCTTAAGTGCCAGGGACGACAATGACAATGAGTGTTTTCTAAGACCCAAAAATATTTTTGTTTTCAGCCAATATTTTTTTTCAGATTGACAAGGGAAAAGCACCTTCCCCAACAATAACTTTGCAAAAACATGACAAAGCAACACAGGTGTTCACAAAGCCAAACTGTTCGAAGCCAAAGCCAAATCTACAGGCTTTGAGAATGCTTGTTTTAACTGGAGGAAGACAGGGGCTTACCCACTATTTGTTTTCATTTTTTTAGCAGCTTGGTGTGGCTCATTTTTCCTTTTACCCTTCTTCCTTATTCTCCCCCTTACATCCCTTGTCCCTTTGCATACATTTTCCCTTACACCTGTTCCCCCATACCTGTATCCACCATTTTAGGTCTCGCCTAGGCAGCGCTGCCGCGCTGTCTCTTCGAGGCATGCTGTATTCAGGATATGGGCATTAAGCTCCGTCCACTTTCCGCCCATCATTTTTATTGGCTCCTGTTACTATCCTTTGTAAATGCTGGCTTTTCATTGGTTAATAGGCTTAGTAGTCCCTCCTTAGTATCACCTTTTCTCTTATTGTAACCTCCCATGAGGACTACCCCTGTTACATGTGTTATCACGCTATAATTGTTAATTATAGCCTGTGAGCACTATTTTGTTAAATCACTTTGTCCTGCCTGCTGGACCATTGCTTTTTTGTTTTTGTAACCAGCACAGGTATGCGCAGTTTGGCAAACTCTTTGCCGCTCCCTTCCGTCGTCTTTTACTAACTCAGTGCGGCGCCCACTTTATGGATGTCGTGATATAACTTTTAAATATGCTTCCCACCCTCCCCATGCACAGACGCCACGCTTCATGGTTTGTAAATCGGCTGCCGCGTTGAAATCTGCAGAAGCTTCCTCCATGTGCCATTGTTCCCCCTCCCTCCCCCATGTCGCCCATTTCAAAGTTGGCAGCATTTGTACTCAGTGTTCGATGGTGATCCTCAACTTTCAATCCGATTAATTTGGAGTCGCAGAATCTAGGATTCCATTTAAATGGTGGATTAAAATATTCTGGTTCTTTTTATGAAAGTGCAGCATAGGAGGCGTGCTGCACTGCTTACAAATAACGTATAACATAGCAGCTTGCTGTACTGCACTAATTTTAACCAGCGCGATCACGCCGATATGCGCAGCTTGCCAAACTCTTTGCCGCTCCCTCCCATCATCTTTTACTAACTCAGCACAGCGCCTGCTTTATGGAAGTCGCGCTATAACTTTTAACTATGCTACTTCTTTTTATCATAGCGGGGCACAGGCGGCATGCTGCGCTGCTTACAAACAACTTATAATATCCCTGCTTGCTGTACTGCACCGCGAAGTGCTGATTCCTGTCTCAGTAGGGACCTCTAGGAGCAGCTTGCGGTACTGCACCGAAACATGCAGTGCTGGTGCCTGGCTCACTAGGGACCTCTAGGAGCAGCTTGCGGTACTGCACGGAGACATGTAGTGCTGGTTCCTGGCTCACTAGGGACCCCTAAGAGCAGCTTGCTGTACTGCACCGAAACATGCAGTGCTGGTTCTTGGCTCACTAGGGACCTCTAGGAGCAGCTTGCGGTACTGCACAGAGACATGTAGTGCTGGTGCCTGGCTCACTAGGGACCTCTAGGAGCAGCTTGCGGTACTGCACGGAGACATGTAGTGCTGGTTCCTGGCTCACTAGGGACCCCTAAGAGCAGCTTGCTGTACTGCACCGAAACATGCAGTGCTGGTTCCTGGCTCACTAGGGACCTCTAGGAGCAGCTTGCGGTACTGCACAGAGACATGTAGTGCTGGTTCCTGGCTCACTAGGGACCCCTAAGAGCAGCTTGCTGTACTGCACAGAGACATTTAGTGCTGGGTCCTGGCTCACTAGGGACCTCTAGGAGCAGCTTGTGGTACTGCACAGAGAGATGTAGTGCTGGTTCCTGGCTCGCTAGGGACCTCTAGGAGCAGCTAGCGGCACTGCACCAAAACATGTAGTGCTGGTTCCTAGCTTACTAGCGACCTTTAGGAGCAGCTTGCGGTACTGCACAGAGACATGCAGTGCTGGTGGCTGACTCACTAGGGAGCAGTTTTCAGTACTGTACTGAAACAAGCAGTGCTGGTGCCTGTCTCACTAGGGACCTCTAGTAGCATCTTGCTGTACTGCACCGAGCTATATGCAGTGCAGGTGCTTCGGTCTTCGGGTCTTGGTGCAAATACTTCCATAGAGGAACTGAATAACCATGTACAGCACAAAGTAAAAATTAAATTGTGCTGTACAATCTGTGACAATACCTGTATGTTAGTAGTGCCCAGAAAGCGAGTTGCCTGATATGACATGTTGAGATAGTTTCTGGCACGCCCCACGTCATTCTTTAACTTCACAGGGACCTCTAGTAACAACGTGTGGCACTGCACTTTGTTAGACAATGCTAACATTCTATGTAAATAATTGTTTGCTTAACACGCAAGAATTATAATTACAATATTTGCTAAAGTGAATACCTTTAGTAAAAGAATTCCAAAAATGACAAATTTGAACCGTGCCGTTACAGGGTTTTCCCCTGTGAAATGCCATTTTTGAAACTAGTGTTTTCTTCTATGCTTTGTTTCTTCTGGTAACATTCGGTGACATATGAGCTCCTTCTGACCCTCACGATATGCATTATGTGCCATAAAAGAAGATTGTTTACATTGCTTGTATTTTTAGGAAGTGCTACAATTTTTGTATTTTTAGGTGTTGCATTTGGTGCCCTTCTTTGGTGGATTCTAAGATAACCAGGTTGTATGCATACAGTAAAAATTATTCAGCAACAGACCTGTGTCCCAGAATGTTTTCTAAGTTTTGTTTTTTGTTCATTTATATGAATGTTGAACAAAGGGCAGGCTATTCGGTGCCTCCACAGGCACACCTTGTAACAATCAGCGTTGTAAATAATACTGCAACGCAAGCATTTACAATGCAATAGATCTTGCATTACTGAAGGTTTGAGTTATTGGCGTTGCTAATAATAATTTCAACGCCAATACCTCAAACTTTCAGTTATGTGAGACCTATTGCATTGCAAATGCTTGTTTTCTTTGCTTTTCGATCATCCAACCCTTTTTCAAAAACCATTTTTTGAGGTATTCTCGCCAAATTCATTCTTTCTCCTCATTACAGATTTTTGAGAAGCACAGTACCAATACTTTGGCCTACCTTTTGATGCTTTCCTTTACAATCCTTGCACCCTTAATCATTCGCCTACATAAACCAATATCTAGTTTTTTTTTTTTTACCTTCCTTTTTATTTGATTCAAATTGCAGTTAATATGGAAATTCTACACGTACATCATGCTGGAACGATTGTGTTGATCTGAGATCTTAAGAACATTTGCCAAAATGTGATGCAGACTTTCGACCCTGTAATAATACATCTTGTTAGCTAAAGACAGACACAACAGGCCAGCCAGCTAGCAGTTTAAAACTAATTCACAATATTTTTCTACTTTACAGAGAAAGCAACTCGTACACATGTATTTGTCTTGCACGTATTAAAGGCCTTCTGTATTAGCAACTAGAAATAATATATATCTTTTTATTTTGTTAATTCGTTTTCTTTTTTTTTTACAATGACGTACTACCATGTAACTCTCATTTTTGGGAACCCACCATAGAATATTTTTAACTGTACACCCAATCATGTTTTCCCCCATTTGAATACCAGTCAATGTATGTACTCGTAAACCCGACATATTTGTAATATTTTATGACATATATAGGTATACTGAGGCAATCATTAATCCAGTTCATTATTTTTATCTAAATAATTTATTATTGTTGTCCTTTAAATATGTATCTCTAGGTTAAGTGATTGCCTTTTTATATTCATGAGTCTCCTTTTTCTGAGGCCTACTATTAATAATATATTTTTGTCTATTATTACGTTATTCAAACAGTTTTTAAATAAAGCAAACGTGGATGTCTAAATACAAATCATTAAAAAAAATGAAACCCTTCTGATGTGGTGTCCTGCTGCCACTTTGATCTTTCTCCTAATCTCAACGTGAAGTATCATAAAGTAAACCCACAGAAGAGGTCTTCACAAATCCTAAAGTTTTACCTAAACAAACAAATGCAAGATAGGGGGTACAGGGAAGTGTTTTTTCCTATTTATGTTTGAGCAAAAGAGGTGACTTCCTGTGACTTCACATGCTAGGACTATGTAGTTTCTGAATATGGCCTGACAGATAAATTCCTTTAGTCAATAAAATGACACAAGTACTTAAAAGTGCCGCCCCTTGACATTTGATCTTGATGACATAAAAGAACAGAACATGACAACGTTTCACTGTTAAGGAAGGTCACTGTCTAGTTTTCAAACAATCCCTTAAACCAACACTGTATATTTGAGACTGCCTCATGTTCATAAATCATGGTTGTTTATGGGCAGCCACGAAAACTTGCAAAGTGTAAAGGCAAACTCACTTTTACACAGGGTAAGGAGCAGACTGGTCGCGTAGCAGGCACATGGGTCGCAAACTGCAACACAGGAGTGGAATTTATACCATAAAAATTACGATTTCTGTACTCAAGTGAAGTCAGTTCTAGTTTTCTGTCCTACGTCATTGCCCCAATAATAGAGCTCTAGTATTCTTCTTAGCCAGTTTTTTCCCTAATGATCACATTATCAGCAAATATTAGTGCATGTCAAAAGCACCATATCATTAATTCTTAAAAGAGTCAGTACCTCAGCCACATTAAACAGGTCGGGGGCCAGCACACGTCTTCGCCTTAAGTAGGTTTGGGGACCATGGTATTCTTCTGGTGATGGCCAACCTCAACTGTGCACAGCCTCTCAAATGCAGACTGCAGCTCAGTTCTCCTACACAAAGCGCCTTATTTATTATATTTATTTAAAAGTTTATAAAGCGCACAGCTACCCCTAGGGGTTTCAGAGCCCTAAACGCCAGGCAAGGGACCGACAGAACCAGCAACTCAGAACCGCCATGTTTTCAGCTGTCTTCGGGAGACCGATAGTGAGGGGCATTGTCGTAGCTGTTCAGAGAGCCCCAGCATTACCCGAGCTTCCAGCGTCGGTGATACTCAGACACTAACTCTATGCACGTTCATATTAAAAGGGAGACTCCCCGATATTCCCCTACTTTAGACAGATGGCTGCCATTGCCTGCTAAGGAAGCCCCATGGGGTCAACTCCCACTGAGAGGTTCCGCAAGATAGAGGATTGTCCACCGGGTTCTGGGACAGCACAATGAAGACGAGACACGAGGGTGGAGGCTGTGCCTGCACCTAAGTGTAAATCAAGTCCTTACTCCTCAGATGTAGGTCATCCAGGTTACCGTGAATGATACGTGATGAACCATGACTTCTCAATACCACCTTGATGCTGTGCTTACTGGCCATGACACATGATGGACCAGAACTTCTGATTGCCACCTTAACATAGCGCTTAGAATTAATAAGGGATGGATCAGAACTTCTTATTGCCACCCTTACACAGTGCTTAGCGTGAATGATAAGTGATGTACCTTAACTTCTGATTGCCACCTTAACATAGCGCTTAGAATTAATAAGTGGTGGATCATAACTTCTTATTGCCACCTTAACATAGTGCTTACAATTAATAAGTGGTGGATCATAACTTCTTATTGCCACCTTAACATTGTGCTTAGCGTGAATGGCACGTGCTGGACCATAAAGTGTGCCAGACACCCTTACACAGTGCTTAGCGTGAATGATAAGTTATGGGCTATAACTTCTGATTGCCGCCTTAACATAGCGCTGAGAATTAATAAGTGATAGATCATAACTTCTTTTTTTATTTTTATTTTTTTATTTTTATTATTACATACCTGGTTTGATAACAATATATACATTTATATAATAGACAATCTGACATAGCTTGATTTTTACATTGATGGTCATAAATAATACATAATACATAAGGTGTTTCATGATTCCATTAAATATAAAATACAAGAATATATATATTAAGAAGGCAGTTAGTTCATAAATATTAAACTAACATTTAGAGAAATCTAAATACAATCTGTATGTAGCTCTGCCCTACCATTGGGAGTTCCTCCACCTCTTCAGAGGAGCCCATATTTCTAACCCCAACTCCCTCATCTTCCTTCCCCTACAACTGTATAAAGCAGATTCAATATTATGTATCCCAAGTAATCTAGATTGCCACAGTTGAAACGTAGGGGCCAAAGCGTCTTTCCAACTTCCTGCTAACATTAGACGCAAGACAGCTAGACATAAAAACACAAAGGCTTCCTCCTCCGTCTTCAGCCCCAGGTTGCTGTCGATACCCGTTATCATTAGGGTTGGGGATAGGTTGATCTTTCTACCTAGCAGCCCCTCCAAAAACTTTTCAATCTCTTCACAAATTATACTCAATTTATTACATTGATAAAACATATGGATCAGATTGGCGGGCCCCTCCACACACCTTGGGCATTTATCATCTTCCCTTTTATTCCACTCATATAGTTTGGAGGGTGTATAATATAAGTTAAATATGGTTTTGTAATGTTGTGACTTTAAATTTGTGGAGCGAAAGATTTTCCCTGCCATTTGCAATGCTTTGTCCACATCGACATCCGGATCACCTAGTTTCTGCATCCAGGAAGCCTCAACCTTTTCAATGTCATCTTGTAGGCTTAATAACAAGGTGTTATATACCACTTTAATTTTAGTCCCCCCACCTAAAATATAGTCAAACTCCTTGATTCTACCACCTGGACATATCCTTGGTCTGATACCCATTAAGTATTACGTATTTGTAAATATTTAAAGCCTTGATTATCTTGTATACCAAATTTCTGTTGAATAGTACCGAAGTCTAACATTTGCCCCCCTTCCCAGATATCCCCTATTCTTGTAACTCCTTGTTGTTCCCAGACTTTCCCCATTCTATCATAGCTAAGTTGAGGAAAAGGCCTTGAATTCCAAAGGGGGGGTATAATAGTTTATTTTAGGCATTCCTATTAAACTATAAAACCGATTCCAGACCTTCCAGGCACTATCCATCAATTTATATCGTGATTTTTTATAATATCTTTTATCCGTTCTCCGTAACAGGAATCCTATGGCTTCCCTGCCCAACATTAGTTCATATATAGATGGCAATTCTGAGCTACCATATAGGTTATCTGTATGATGTTTGGCCGGTTCAAATAGTGTTGCAATTTGGCTAATTAGACAAGAATAATGGTAGAATCTGATGTTAGGCATAGCGAGTCCCCCCTTTTCCTGCGGCTGCGAGAGATATTTCATAGATCGTCTTATTTTGCCGTACTGCCAGATAAAGTTCATAAATGTTGCCTCTATTAATTTCATTAATCCTTCATCAATCATATAGGGAATAGATCGAAAGAGATAGAGTAATTTTGGGAGCATAGTCATCTTCAATACATTGACTCTACCTATTATTGTCAAATGTAAAGCGTCTATTCTTTTTAAATCCACCGTCATATTTGCTAATAACGGGTCAAAATTATCTTTAATAATTGCTTCCGGTACCGGGCTCACTCTGACCCCCAAATATACTGCAGAATCAATTCGTCTTTCGTCGTTCATTATAATATTACTCGTACACACTATCTGTGTCTTACTATCATTTAACAAATATCCGGAGCCTCGTCCAAATTCATTAGCGATCTCTTTTATACTATTCATAGCCCGGCCTGGTTCGGGGGTTAATATTGCAAGATCATCAGCATAGGCCAATAGTTTGGTCTCAAATCCATTACTAACTATTGGTCTAATATTATCACATCCTATCAATCTTTGAATTAATGGGTCTATATATAGAGTGAAAAGAATAGGTGAACAGGGGCATCCCTGACGTGTCCCCCTGGATATAAATATTCTTTCCGAACTTATGCCCATTAATTGGATTCTGGCCGTCGGTTCAGAGTACATGGCCTTAATAGAGCTTATTATTTTAGGCCCAAAGCCTCTATATTCCAATATCCCCCAAAGATATTTCCATGTGACACAATCAAAGGCCTTTTCTGCATCGAGAAGGATCAAGGCCATCTGTCCACCCGTGGCAGCCTGCATATCAAAGAGTGAAATAACCCGCCTGATATGTTCTGTGGTCCCACGACCCGGAATAAACCCATGCTGCCACGGGGAGACGGATCCGCCTATGATCCTTCCGAGCCTTTTGGCCACAACCTTTGCGTAGCTCTTAGTGTCACTATTAATGAGGGATATTGGGCGATATGAAGCCGGGTTCTCTGGGGCTTCCCTTTTTTATGAAAGACTATTATGTTGGTTTCTTTCCATGAATCCGGGATTACCCCGGAGCTCATTATACCGTTAAATAAATCCAGTAGTATAATAACGATCTCATTCTGTATACATTTGTATACCTCTAGCGGAATGCTATCGGGCCCAGCAGCCTTCCCAGTACGTAAATCTTGTATTGCATCTGCAACCTCCCCTTTTTCAAAATCTTTCTCCAGTACTGCTAAATCTTGACTACCTAGACGTGGACCTAAGTCTAAAAATTCATGACTGTCATCATCTGACAGGTTCACTTCCTTATATAAATGCTGATAGAAGCATTTAAACACATTTATTATATCTTCTGGTTCAGTATAAGACCTTTCCCCCTCTGCTATATTAGTTATTTTATTCTTTATATTTTCCTGTCTGATCCGTAGGGCTAACAATTTTCCTGCCTGTTCTCCCGTCTCATAGAGCTTACCCCTCTGGGTCTGGTATTCATCAGCAGATTTTTGTGCTATCCCTTTAAGTATTTCTGCTTTAATACATATAATCTTCTGCTTAATCCCCGAGATCTCACCCCCCTGGCTAATATATTTACTATGTTGCTCCTCTGCTTCAGCTAACTGACCCATTAATCTGTTATTATTCTCACGGTCTTCTTTCTTCCCTTTAGCTGAAAAGCTTATTGTTTCCCCTCTAAGAGCTGCCTTAAATGCATCCCAAACAGTGTTTCGGGATGCACTATAGCGATTCATATTAAAATACTCCTGGGTCCACTTCCTTATATGTTCAACAAAACTGGGATTAGCTAGAAGCTTCCTCTCAAATGTCCATTTTGTTTGTTTCCTATTCGGGCTATCTACCGGAATCTCCAGAATTAACGGGCTATGGTCCGACAATTTTTGGAAGCTTCTCATTTATAACATTCTTAATTTCAGAGCTAGAAATCAAAAAATAATCTAATTTAGTATATTTATTAAATGGATGGGAAAAATATGTAAACCCAGGTTCATTTGGTTTCTTATTCCCCCAACTTCTTATTGCCACCTTAAGATAGTGCTTAGCGTGAATGGCACATGCTGGACCATAAAGTGTGCCAGACACCCTTACACAGTGCTTAGCGTGAATGATAAGTGATGGGCCATAACTTCTGATTGCCGCCTTAACATAGCGCTTAGAATTAATAAGTGATGGATCATAACTTCTGATTGCCACCTTAACATAGCACTTAGTGTGAATGGATATGTGATTTCTGCTAGCCACCTATACATAGTTCTTAATGTGAATGTTAAGTGATGGGCCATAGGATCTGACCTCTCCTGAACACAGTCAAGTGATTTTCTATATTTAAATACGTGGAGGCACAGACTCTTGTAAAACACCGCCCAGGTCTTTGTAAATGAACACACTACAGCTGCTAATAGGGTCGGATCAGCTTCCCAGCGGATATAATACACTTCTGCAGACACAATGCACACCTGCCATTACAAGGGAGCGACACACAATCCTAGGGGTTGGCCAGAAGCTCATTTAATAAACACACCCCATTGAGACACACATAATGCAGCTCTCCTGGAGCAGAGACACACTACGCTGTCCCTTCCCTCCCTGAAGCCGCCGGGCCACATTCTTTCCCACAGTGGGGCTTTAAATAACAGACTGAGAGGCCAGAGGAGTGAGTGACAAGGGAGAGCAGGATTGAATGACTGCACTCAAAGACCTGTGGAAAAACCAGTTCAGCTGCACGTCTTAACCTATGCATGCCGCGGACACGGTAAACACCTGCAAACACTACAAGTACAGGCACCAACCCAAAGGCAGGCACATGTTCTTAGCAGCCTTTACTTGTCCCCTGGGATGTTTTGGGAAGGCCAGCCACTATGCTTGCCCCTGGGATCTTGTTTCCAAACAAACTAATGCACTTTACCTTTTCCTGTAAGTGTTATGTTGTGTACTCCAGGATATTTTCCTTGCCAATTGTGGAAGCCATGATCTCAGACTATGTGAACCTGCTCTTATTTTCTGCAGACTCTCGAGGATCCAGAGACCTGTTTCGCCGTCACTTGCTTTACAAAAAGTATTGTTCGTTGTCGAAAATCTGTGCATTTGTGAAATATTTTTAATGTTTGACGATTTTATGTAATATGTGCTTTTATGATTACATTTGTTCATCGAATAAAGTATTTTCAATGATGAACCTTTATGTTTAAAACAGTAAACATTTTAGAGTCGATTCACGAAAGTGAAAACTCTCTGATTATCTGCATGGCTAAACTACGCATACATTTTCAATTTTTGCTGCTTCATGTACATGTATGTATAAATTACTCATATCAATTTATGGCAACCACGAAAATTTGTGCTCAGGAAAATGCACCAAGTGTAAAATTATAGTAATTTTCTTCGCAAAGAATCGCAGACAAGACACCTCCCTACAAATATTTCTTGATATTGCAATGGTTGGTATACCCAACTGCATTTTGTGCACAACGCATGCCTGCTTAAGTTGGATGGTGTGTTATGTGGATTTTTATAGCGCCTACCCTGGCAGTCCCCGTGGGCCTTACGCAAAGAGCCAGGTCTTCCCTACTTGCGGAACTCGAGAAGCGATCAGGAGCTCTAATGTGGTGTCGGGGCGTTCCATGCCTAAGGAGCGGGTGTAAATTGGGTTACTTGTCTAGTCTTTATGGGGACTCACGCGTAATTTGAACATGCATACATTAATAGCAGGAGCCTCACCTCAGCCTGGAAAAAAGTATTATGAATTAGTTGATTTAAAGTTGAATCAATATATTTTTTTAATGAGCTCTAAGCTATTAATGAGAGATGCTATGCACTGCCAGCAAAGACATGTTTCTTCACCACAGCCTTCCTCAGGAGCTTATACATCATGAAATACGTTGATCTGGTTCAATGGATTCTGTTCACCACTTCACCTCATTTACTGTCAAGAAATGTGTTTTTAGAAGAAATACCTTAATTGGTATTTTTACGATTGTTTTCCCTTCTTTAGTATCACATGTAGTTGTGTACTGAATATTCAGTGGTCCTGTCATCAAAGGGTTTCTTCTGTACCCTGTTGGATTGTATGGATTTTTTTTAAAGCTGCTTATGAGGTGGTTGAACGACGACTGCCAGAGCAAAAAAAAAAATATGACAACATTTTGCATAATTCTATCCTTCTCAATTCAAATAACTGACTAACATTTCCACCGCTCAAATTACTTTCATATTTTCGCTATACTAATTCACTACTAATCATTTATGGGTTCCGGAGTAGCGTGCTTAGACGCCTCATCAGGTGTAGTAAGCGCTATATAAATGCAATTACATTAACTAGGCACATGTCACGAGGCATCAGTAAACAGCCATTAATGGCATTAGAAACCAGTTCTAAAATGCATCCCGAATTCACGCCAGTGAACAACGTCCAGCCCTGTTTGAAATCAGGTAGGAACTGAATTTTGACAGACCGAAGGAATTCCTCATTAAAGAGTGCCGAGCGAATCAATAACAAAGGAAACAGAATTAACAAAGCAGATAGGCTGGTTTAGGTTGCCAGTCTTTTGGCTTTGCCAATGTTTGTTTTGTCACGGTTTTTGTAAAACTCTATTTGTTGGGGGAGCTGCCAGGCAATCACCAATCACAACAAAGGGGGGGGGGGGGGCAATCACCAATGACAAAAAACACGGCCTAAAAGCAAAACAAAATGTGGGTCTTAAAAAGCCCATATTGCTATAGTAGTCCCTGGCACTGTGCAGATGTGCTGCTTGTGAATGAGCAGAATGCCATTCATAGTGAAGTCAGCCAATGGCTGAAATGGGTGGGACAATTACCTCATGCTGTGTGCAGGAGTGGGGGAAGAAAATGTGAATGACACAACTACAGACTAGTGGATGAAGAGGGTTGGCTGAAAGCCCCTATAAGAAAGTATATCATACACATAATTTTAGTACATACAAATAGTCTTGGCTAACGCCAGGCCTAAGAATGAGGCGAGAATTGGGGTCACTTTCTACTGCACTAACAAGAATGCCAAATAAAGAACAAATATAATAGCTAAGCTGTCACCCTGGTGAACAACTCTTCGAGCGACATATCCAGAAGGGGACTTGCCATTAAAAGGAATACAAGCATGAGTTTTAGTACTGGTCTGGTTCCCATGGTGAGAATGCCCACCTTGTTGTTGTATGTGAAAACAATAAAAATGTATTGAAACTAAAAGGAATGCAAATTAAATAGCCAAACCCCAAACAACACAAAAGAGCACCACCATGAAACTAGGAAATGTACAAGAAAGAGAGAGAGAACAGGTAATAAAGGGAAGACCTGGCAGTGAGGGAGAGATCTTGGAAAAAACAAGTATGCAGAGCAGTTGGACAGAAGTCTGACACAGTAAAGGCTTTGTTTATTGAAGTTAGCGCCTATGAGTAGGGTTTTGAGTGGAGAACAAAAGAAAATAACATGCTGATTGGAAAACACCCAAGACAACAAACACATTGAAAAATTGAACACGTTTGGTGTACACGTATGCTACTGTTACTCACTTAGGTGTACAACAAATCGTAACATCCTCCAAGATGGAGGGCACTACTGTGAATTAATCAATCAATCAATCAGTGTCTTGTAGAGCATGACTACTCACCCGTAAGGGTCTGAAGGCATGGGCGGGGGGGGGGGGGAGCGGCAAGTCCGTCGAGGCGCTGTGGTTCAGCTGAAGAGCCAGGTCTTGAGGTACTTCCTGAATTGAAGCAGTGAGCGCCGGAGGTGGAGAGGCAGGATGTTTCAGATCTTTGCTGCGAGGTAGAAGAAGGATCTTCGTCTCGCTGTGGTCTTGCGGATGCGTGGGATGGTAGCCAGTGCTAGTTGGGCAGAGCGGAGATCTCTGGTGGGTACGTGGAATGTGAGGCGGTGGTTGAGGTAGGCAGGTCCCACGTCATGTAGGGCTTTGTAGGCGTGTGTGAGGAGCTTGAAGGTGATTCTTTTGTTGACTGGGAGCCAGTGGAGGTCTCTTAAGTGGCTGGTGATGTGGGTGCGGCGCGGGATGTTGAGGATGAGTCTGGCAGTGGGGTACTGGATATTCTGTAGTTTCTTGAGGAGTTTCTGGGTGATGCCGGTGTAGAGTGCATTGCCATAGTCGATTCAGCTGCTGACGAGTGTGTGGGTGACCATCTTTCTGGATTCAGTGGGAATTCATTTTAAGATCTTTCGGAGCAGGCATAGCGTGTGGAAGCAGGATGATGAGACGGCGTTGATCAGGCAGCTCACGGTGAGCGAGGAGTCAAAGATGATGCGGAGGTTCCGCGCGTGGTCTGTGGGTGCGGGGGAGATTCCAAGTGATGCGGGCCACCAGGAGCCGTCCCAGGCAGAGGGGGTGGAGTCCATGATGAAGACTTCGGTCTACTCTGAGTTGAGCTTGAGGCAGCTGTTCTTCATCCAGGCGGCAACAGCCTTCATCCTGTCGGGGAAGTTGTTATTGGTGAATGTTGGTTCGTTGGTGAGGGAGAGAATCAGCTGGGTGTCGTTGGCATAGGAGACTATGATGAGTCCGTGTTTCCTGACGATGGCTGCAACAGGGGCCATATAGATGTGGAATACCCACTTCAAACAATGGAGGGACCTTGTGTTCATTTATCAGGAACAATGCAACCGAGAACGCTCACACGCAGGTTAAGTAAGAAAAGGAATAGGTTTAAATGTGAGATTCCTTCATTGAAAGACTCTCCCTGAGCGAGAAAAGGTCAGCTAAATAGAAGGAGCTGAAGAAGGAAGGATAGAACAAAAGAGAGGGCAAGCAGGAAATGGAACAGTGAGAGAAGGAGCATACAACATTAAGAACTATTAGAACATTGGAATGTTCCGAGTTTCTTTGAAGGGTTGTATGATGGAGCAATGCACGTGATTATCTCACATGCCTTAACAACGTGATCTTTACCACAACCTCATCTTTACTACACATGCCAAATTACAACTAATTTTTATAGTAAAGGCATGATTGGTAAAGGTAAATAAGTGGTAAAGGTTACATAACCGCCCCCTGCCCCGAGTCCTAAAACCCAGCCCTAGCCCTTAAAGCTACCCTGACTCCACTTCCCCCACTCAGAGCCCAAAAACTTGCCCCCAGCCATCAAAACATCCCTGACCCCAGCCCTTAAAACATCCGATCACCCGCCCTGAGCCCTAAAACTGCCCCTCTGCCCTAAAAACTACCCAGCCCCCCGCCATCCCGCCCTGAGCCCCAAAACTTAGCCTCCATCCCTGAAAACTACCCGACCCCAGCTCTGCCCAAACACTACTCAACAAGCCGCAGGAAGGAAGGAAACAGGAAGTCAGGGCTGGAAATTTACAACACCTCCCTCCCCCCACCCATTTGCTCCACATCTAGAGCGCTGACTCTCTTAACCACGCATATGCCTTTACAACGAAAATTGTTGTAAAGGCATGCGTGGTAAAGGTATATGCGTGGTAAAGGTAAGCGTGCTAACGCCTACATTCTTACGGCACACGTATAGTTCCGACTGCGTTGTTAGTGCAGTTTCCTACTTGGAAGACCGGGAAGAGACTCAAGGCCTATAATGACTGGCACAGACCTGATCCAACATTCCAATGTTTGTCTTCGGCTTCTCCCTTTTTTTTAATGTAAAGCATTTAATCCCCTGTGTACGGAATGTTCAAATAGTATTATAGTCGTTTTGCCTAAGGCTATACAGTTGTTAAAGGCCCTCACCTTGTTGTAGGTCCTTGACTGCAGCTCAGGTCTATAATTCGGGCACATGGCAGCAGGTTATTATGCTTAAATATAGGGAAATAGAGAGGCATGCAGCAAGCCAGGAGATAAAAGAGAGAGCCACTTAAGAGACAGCAGCGGCTACTCTGCTAAGGTGGACAAGTGTCGCCCCACTGCTTTTCAGCACGGCAATGTTATTATCATTATATTTTTCCGTGCAAGCCAGGTTACGGCGGGACTGGGCTGTCAGAGAAGGGTGCGGAGGAAATATGTGCACTTAAGTACGCATGACGGTTTGACCGGATGTCTTTGGCCGGCCAAAAAGTCATGCGCACTTAGCATGTTCTCCACCCGGCTGTATTGCACAGTCTGGGTGGAGAACATGCACACGCTCCCACTCCCTGTCTGAGTGCCGAACCAGGCCGCTCAGACCAATCCCGATGCTGCTGTCATGCTGGTGACAGCAGCGTCATGATTGGCTTAGGGGAGCCTGTGTGCTTCCTGCTTTTGGGAGTTAGAAGTGAAGAGGAAGAGAGGCGATGGAGGAGAGACGGCGGCCATGCAAAGGTAAGTGTTATATATTCCCCTTCCACCCACCAGTCCTGTTCTGTACCAGCTGCCACTGCTAAGAGAGTGATTTCGGGAGAGAGAAAGACTAAGATAAAGAGGTAAAGGGCTGGAAAGAGAGACACTTGGGAAGACAATGAAGTGACTGAGGGGAGAGAACCAGTCTTAGAGAGAGAAAGTTAAGGAAACTATTGAAAATTCATTGGAGAGAGTCTTAAAGAGACAGAGATCGTAAGTGAGAGAAAGATCTCAAGCGAGAGAAAGAGAATTAGAGGGGGTAACTACGGCAGTGAGAGAGCAAGAGAGACCTGAGGGACCAAGAAAATGACCGAGGCAGAGATAGAGTTTGAGACAGAGTAGGTGAGAAAAGAGAGATTGAAAGAAGGATGAGAGAGAGGGCGACCTGGCACAGGGAGAATGCAAGACATGGGAAACTGAAGAGCGAGCCTGAGAGAGAAAGAAATTGAGGGAGACAAGGCTTGAATGAGATCCTCAAGAAGAGAGAGAAAGAGAGAGCGAGCAAGAAAGAGAAAGAGAGAGAGGGGTGGAGCGAGGGTCATGGTAGAGAGGAAGGAATAGTCGGGAAAAGTGAATGTCAAAATGAGGGGTGAGAGGCAAAGTGGAGATGTAGCCAAAGAGAGAAGAGATACGACCAGTGGCAGAAAATAAGAGGCAAGTGGTGCTTTGCAAGAACCTCGGAGCCGCTGAGCTGATGCCCAGTGTACGTCCAGCCAGGCTCTGGCTGAGTGTGCAGGACAAGAAAGATCTTATGGAATGACCGGGGGCACATGTTGCCCTGTCACGGGAAGCCACAGGAACTCACCTAAGACGAGAAAAAACAAAGCACAGTTGACCGAAAGGCAGAAATGTGTACAAGAGAAAGATGTCAAGGGAAAGAACGAGAATTAGTGCGGTAACTACAGCAGTGACTGGGGAAGGAAGACCTGAGAGAGCAAGAGAATGACTTGAGGCTTCCTGCAGGATGACAAGAACTCACGTAAGGCGACAGATACGAGCGACTGAATGTCCGCAGCTGGAAGTCACAAAGACCTCATTTGGGCATAACACCACCGTCACCGGCAGTTTTCCCCCCCCAAATGATGGCGTGGTTGGGCCGCACTGAAAGTGTGATGGGGCAACGGATGACATTTACCCGATGGTAGTGTGTGAGGGATGCTCAGCAGAGCATCGGGCAAGCAGCCTCCACATTGGGAAGGCCGCCCCATTATTGCATGGATTGCGGACAAATATGAGGGACTTTACCCAACCATGGGTACATGCCACACCGCCGTCATGTGGTAAACCTCATGCCCAGGCGGGTTGTGTGTCCATCCATGGAAGGGTCCTTCAAAGGATACCCAGGTCCTCTGGCTGCCTAGCTAACACTGTTCTGCCTCTCCATCTGGGGCTCTATAAGTCCTAAAGTTCTGTCCGAATTGGCAGACTGCGAGGCATTCCACTCCCAGGACTACTTGTGGCCCAAAGACGGGGACAAGAGGCGGTACTGCTAGCTCTGAGCCCCCTTTCACCCACCTGCCACACTCTTTCACTGGGAGGCAATGTCTCAATTGGACAGCTAGACCTGCCAGCTGAATTGGAAGTGGTGGGTGCCATGAGGGACCGCTGGTGGGGCAGACATTCCATATCACTTGAGAAGAACCTGGTGCTGATCATGATCAGAAAGAAGTTAGGTGATGGAACCTTACCTACAGGAGATAGTGTGGCCCCCTGTGGCTCCAAACATCTCATCAAGGGCCAAAGCATTTTGTGGACTTAATACCTAAATTACAAAGAATGCATATATTTTTGTACACGTGGTGGAGGGCGGTGGCGGCTTGGTGTGTGTGAGTGTAAATCTCTCCATTCATTTAAAAGTGGGCAGAGAGCTAATTATGAATAATGTTGTGCATTCTGCAAGGAGAGTTTAGGGTGGGCTAAACATGCAACAACCTGCCATCCAAAATAGAAATAACTTAATAAGAGTATGTGCAGGGCATGGCCCTGTGTCATTTTCGAGTCAACATGTCCAGCCATAGTCTAAGTGAAATCTATGAAAGCATGGCCTTCGATTCATGGCACTGACTGGCACCACGGTCTACTGCCAAAGTTTATTCTTATGAAGAATTTTCCCATTTATATTCTGTGTTATAGTAAATTAAATTTTAATGGCTTGGCTTTCTATAGTTTGCTGGTCAGCCCAGCAAGTGAAAAAACACATTTCACGTCTGCTGCCCTAAAAGGTTAGACACATCTGCTCATGCTAGGTACAGTTCAATAATGTGTACACATGATGAAATGGTGGCTACTTGCCCTTTGTGGCGAATGATGTTTATTAGGTCTGGTCTCATCTGTCCTACACATCATGTGTGTTCGTATATTTTCCCATGTTCTTTTAACTCGCATGTATCACCAGGAAAATCATTTTATTTGTTGTGCTGCACATATTTTTGTTAAGGGTAAGAGTTGTTGTATTTTAAACTTGTTGTATTCCATCCAGAAACAACGTAATTTGCCTCTGTAGAAAAAGAAAATAAATACATCACGTGCAAGGGAAGTTTGGAAAAAACCCTAACTCCTTATGTAATATTTCAAAGCTGAGAACATCATCACGGGTTAAAAGTGCTTAGAAGTGAACATGTGCCACAAAATTTACAATTTCCTGCAAAATCCTTGGTGGAAAACTCCGTCCTTCCTTCCCCCGTACAGTAGTTTTAAATCCTACAAAGTGTTCATCAATGTTACTGATTAAACGTGGGTTACACAGGCCCCACTGCTCCAACTCCTGCCTCCCCCTCCCTGCTTCTGCCAGGCACTGAGACAATCCTTGCCTTGAAGCCATATTACACATACTGTACACTGTCCGACTCTGCGCCACCGCCAGGGCCGGACTGGGAATAGCAGCCAGTCCTGGCAGATTGCGGCCAACCGGCCGGGGAAGGAGGGGGCGCAGGGCTAGTAATGAGGACCACTCCCACTTTTGTTACAGGGTCCGATACTACAGCAGTGCTGCAAAACCGCCCCCCAGTGACTAAACTGGCCCCCACAGGCACAAAACCGGCCCACACCCCTCGGCCCCCCAGCCAGTCCGACCCTGACCACCGCACCGGGAGCCAGGCAGGAGAGTGCACCGTATGACATCAGATGTGATATTCCAGTGCATTAGTGAAGACAAACAGGTTGTTTGAAGCAGTCAGTCATCCTTTCATTGAGCAGGCTGTACCATAGCCTGCATTTGCAAGAGGGGCAGAGATGCCCCTGCAGAGCGAAGGCTGGTGGGCAGAGGAGTGTCGCCCCACCACCCGCAGAGGCAAACAAAAAATAAAATTATCTAAATGCAGATCATTTTATTTTTCGTCCTGCGGCTGAGTCTTGGGGGGGTGGGTACACAGCACCTCAGCCAGGGGAGGAGAAATGGTGGGCCCTGCTGTCATGCGCACTGACATCTCTCCAACCCAGCTGCATTGCGGGGTGGAGAGATCAACACGCACAGGCTCCAAGCTCTCGATAGAGCGCAAAACCAGTACACTCCGCCCAATCCCTACGCGGTACTCATGGTGAGAGCAGCATCGGGATTGGTCGCTGGAGAATCTGTGAGCTTCAGCCTGTTCCATGAGGAGAAGCCCAGGGAGCAGCACGGGGAGCGGAAGACGGGTACGTAAGTTTTCATTAAAATAAATAATAATTTTAGCTCCCTCGGGCTGCCTCCTACCCCTGCGCTCCCCCCCTCCGTGCTGCCTACCCGCCCCACCACATTTATCTTACATCAGCTGCTACTGCTGGTGGGTCCCTTTAACCAACTTTCCCTCTTTCAAGAGGATTACTTGGGGAGAGCACTGACTGTGTGCCACCTTAATGTCGCATACAGTCAGTGCGCCCCTGGATGGACTCTTTGTCTCTATGCTGGCAGTGGCGTAACGATAATTGAGGGGGCCTCCCTGCAAGGTACGTAGAGGGGCCCCTCCGGACTCTAGCAGGAGCTCTCCGGCCGAAGTGCAGTGCTGAGGGGGCCCCCTGGAGCATGGGGGCCCCCGCACTGCGGGAGATGCGGGGCGTGTGTTACGCCCCTGTATGCTGGAGACTGTAATATGGCATGAGCCCAGAGAAAAAGGATTCCTTCTTTTACACGGTCCATGTTGCCAGGCAAATGAGGGGACATCCCCATGTGATCATGTCACGAGATCTGCATTACAGAAGAGTCTGCACAAGTGTCTGCGGTCCCTTCTGTGATACCAAAGTGCCACGGTGGTGCAAAAATCCCCTTCTGTAATGATAAAGGGCCTCCGGGGGACCTTTGAGAATGTAGCCCCAGGTCCTTCTAGGCATTTTGTACTTCCACCTACCACGGAGTCATGTCTGGGGAATGAGATCAGAGGCACAATGTCAAAGAGAAAGGGTGGTGCAAAGCTATTCAAACTGTGATAACAGTTTTTTGCAAATATCAGGGCATGTAACTTTCATAGCCTTCAGACACACATTCTATACATAGTCTGAGAGCATCCATTCAGTTATGAAAACACCATCTCATCATATGTGGTGCACAGAACAGAGGGTGTACGAAGCTGAGATCATCCTCACGTATCTGGAATGCCGCAATTTGTGGTAAAGGTCCTTTTAATAACTGGAGTTTCCTTTGTTGCAAGAAACAAATCAATGCCAACCTAGGTGTACAGATCACATAAAGTGGTAATAAATAAAAAAACAAGCAAAGTCGTATCTACAAGGAAGTGCTCTGCACTCCATGGAATCCACAGGTCAAGAAGCAAATCCTCTTGGTGTCTGAAATTTGTCAAGGCTAGTGGAAGATATCTCTTGGATCCAGCAACAGTACCAGTGGTGAAAGATACCTCCTGGATCAGCAACAGCTCAACTGGTGAAGATACATAGTGGTTCCAGCAACAGTGCAACTGGTGGAAGATACCTCCTGGATCCAGCAACAGTTCAACCGGTAAAAGATACCTCTTGGATCCATCAACAGTCCAACTGGTAGAAGAGACCTCCTGGATCCAACAACAGTCCAACTGGTGGAAGATACCTCTTGGATACAGCAACAGCATAGTAAATGAAAGATACCTCTTGGGTCCAGCAAGAGTCTAACCAGTGAACAATACCTCTTGGATCCATCAACAGCCCAACTAGTGGAAGATACCTCTTGGGTTCAGCAACAGCCCATTTTGTGAAAGATACCTCCTAGATCCAGCAACAGTCCAACTGGTGGAAGATACCTCTTGGGTCCAACAACAGTCCAACTGGTGGAAGATGCCTTCTGGATCCATCAACAGTCCAACTGGTGAAGGATATCTCCTGGATCCAGCAACAGTCCAACTGGTGGAAGATACCTCCTGGATCCAGCAACAGTCCAACTAGTTGAAGATACATCTTGGGTCCAGCAATAGCCAAACTGGTGAAAGATACCTCCTGGAACCAGCAACAGCCCAACTGTTGAAAGATATCTCCTGGAACCAGCAACAGCCCAACTAGTGAAAGATACCTCTTAGGTCTAGCAAGAATCTAACTAGTGAACGATCCCTCTTGCATCCAGCAACAGTCCAACCGGTGGAAGATATCTCTTTGGTTCAGCAACAGCCCACCAGGTGAAGATATCTCTTGGGTTCAACAGTCCAACTAGTGGAAGATGCCTCTTGGGTCCAGCAACAGTCCAACTAGTGGAAGATACCTCTTGAGTCCAGCAACAGTCCAACTAGTGGAAGATACCTATTGGATCCAGCAACAGTCCATCCGGTGGAAGATACCTCTTGGATCCAGCAACAGTATAATTAGTGAAAGATACCTCTTGGGTCCAGCAACAATACAACCAGTGGAAGATACCTCTTGGGTCCAGCAACAGTTCAACTAGTGGAAGATACCTCCTGGCTCAACCAACAGTCCAACTAGTGGAAGATACCGCTTGGTTCAGCAACAGCGCAATTTGTGAGAGATCTCTCCTAGATCCAGCAAAAGGCCAACTGGGGGAAGATACCACCTGGATCCATCAACAGTCCAACTAGTGGAAGATACCGCTTGGTTCAGCAACAGCGCAATTTGTGAGAGATCTCTCCTAGATCCAGCAACAGAAAAACTGGTGGAATATACCTCCTGGATCCAGCAACAGTCCAACTGGTGGAAGATACCGCCTGGATCCAGCAACAGTCCAAATAGTGGAAGATACCTCTTGGGTCCAACAATAGCCAAACTGGTGAAAGATACCTCCTGGATTCAGCAACAGTCCAACTCTTGTATAAAGCAATCCGGCTGCACACTAACACTGCATACGGAAGAGAATGCAAAGGGTAGGGAAATATCAGAGGGATTTGATTTTTTATATTTTGTGATATATTACTATCTACGCAAGGGATTTCGATGCACAGCAAGTATTGCCAAAGCATATAGGACTGGCTTTTTGCTAGGGGAGTAGTTGGAAATAGTAAGTGTCGTGCCCAAGCTGTCTGAGAAAGAAAATTCCACAATAAAGTAACAGCTTGGACTACAACAATATGCAAGCTGAGAGTAACGCCCTTTTGTTGAACGGACGGCATTTTCATAAGCTGTGCCCTCACAGAAGAGTGCTCTGAAAAGGACTCGGAAGCTGAAGTTTGGGTTCTAAGTGGTGAACGTAAAACACATATACACAAAATACAGCACAGTAGAGACTTTTGTTCGAACTGCCATCCAATGAGAACTCATCTGAGATCATTTGTACAAGGAATGGCAGGGACTTTTAATGTTAATTAAACATTGGATGAAGAATATTTGGCAGCCCGAACAGAGAATGAAATAGGGTGCTTAGATATAGCACTATTATTCAATAAGGCAAAAATGCAGATGTGTACGTAAATCAGTACAAGAGGAATTTTGTACAGTCTCCAATTGGTTTGTATTAAGTATGTAAAAAGTAGTACTTCAAGTGTGTTCATGTTAGTAGAATATTTTTGTATGAAAGAATTGAGGTAAAATGGGTGCTTGGGTTGTTTAAAAAAGGTTAATGTTAGTGGAAAGTACATGGTGTAGGCAAAGCAAATTGGGTAAGCCAGAGAGGCTTTCAGTCATTAGCATTTAGAAGTGTTTGGTAGCAAGAGATTGGTAGGGCTTATTTAATAACAATGGAACATACAAAAATGGGCACTGTTTTTGTGGCTTCTTTAACAAGCATATTTGTGCATTGCCTTACTTTGTGAACAAAAATACGGTAACTCCAACAACAGTAAAACATGCATTGGCCATGCCAACTGGTCTGGCTTTAACGTTCAGATACATGTAAACAGAAATTCACATATGCTGCTCACCCATGTTTCATGCACACATTTTCTTTCTCACAGTAAAACCTTGCCTGCATGTTTTACAAATGATGGGGGAAAAGTTGCAAAAATGATTGATTTCTGTATAGACTGTAGATTGGGAATAAAGAACTTCATGTTATGAACAGAGTGTACTTTTCAGATGTAAAATAGTCTCTCATGCGTTACAAGGCAGGCAGTTTATGCAAGGTGGAATGGTACACAAATAGCTACCAGCATGAGGTGGGAGAGTAATACAGCTCAGGGTGCAGCCAAAGCCCACTCACTCTACATTTATACTTTAAAAACTGAAAAATATACATCATATAAATAGGGCCAGACTGACAAAAAGTAGCTCTGGCAAAAATGTTCATACCAGCCCTGCTTCCTTCCTCCTTGCTCTCTCATCTCCCTCTAGCTTTATTCTGAAGCACCACCCGTGCCGGTTGTGCCTGGGGAAGCCAGAGAAAGTGACGGCGACAACAGTCCCCTCCCCCCCGCCTTAAAAATGTCCTCCAAAGGCTCCAGACCATAAGGGAAATGCCCCGTCGAAAAAATGGGCAGTCCAGGCCTGTGTGCAGACAACTGTGTTGTCAAGCCACACCTAATAAATAAACATGAAAGGGTGATTACTGTCTCAATGACATGTTAGGGCATTCAAACAGCAGTCATTTCATAAACAAAACGGTTATAAATCAGCAAATAACATTTTGTAGTCCCAGTAAAAAAATAAATCAAAGAGCACACACTGGCACATGCTCCATCTGCAGTCTTAGACCAAGCATTAGAAAGTAGTAGGTCTCGCATTTTTTTGAGTTAGAGCTATTGGCATAGCTCAACAGCTACCGGACAGAAATTGCCACTTTGCAGGTGCCGAACAGAGCATTGCTCCGTGAAATGGCCTGAAAGCCGAAAACGATTTTGATAGGCTACAAAATAAAAAGGCAGATCAGGATGACCCGGAGGAAACACGGACGGACATATTGGGATGGCCAACTCAAGCAAACAATGAGTGAAATCGCCTGGGCGTGACCCAAGCACACAAAGGGGGGTGAATCAGACCCAATGCACCAATAAAAACCCAGTATTTCTAAATGGCACAACAACGAACAAATGGCAATTCATGGGCATGCCAAAAGCCGACAGAGGAGATAACAACAGGTCTTGCTGACAGCGCATGCACACTGCCTAGGCTCGACCTAAACATTACTACTTGATGTAATATCAGCAAAACCTAAAGAGAACTCAAATGACATATTGTAAACATCCATGAAATGCGGTTGCCTTAATGGACAGCCCATCCAAGCACTGGAAAACCACGAAAGACGCATGAAACTAATGACTGCAAGGAGCTAATCAAAAGACTCACGCTCTCTGTACTTCTAATTGTAATTGTGTAATTAATTCATGGCATGAGGCCTTCTAGACACCAAACGCTAGGCTGTCTGTAGACAGGAAAAGGCAGAAAAATTATTGCGGTTCGCAAACTTTGAGACCAGGTCTGGGTCACCGTTTCCAGACCTTTGCTAACAGTGAGATGACCTAGATTTAGGTGCAGACCAAAGAGAAAGGAGTTCTAACATCTTAAGCCCAATGCTGAAAAAGCTCTACCAGAGAGTGACCGGCTTGTTAGTGGCCTTGTTCAGAACATAGCATTAGCAGAGTAGGCGGTGGCCCAGTTCTTAATTTGAGCCGTGGTTCCGGGAGTCGGAATCGGTTCTTAATTGTCAACCCTGGCTCTAATGCTTCCACCACATGGTGGCGCTGTCTGTTTATTTTCTAGATGAGCACAACACACCTGCCATTCGTGCCGTTATTATAGCTTTGGACGGTCTAGAATTGGCTGGATTGTCACACTTGCAGGAGTGTGATGGTTAGTAGTTGTGTTGATACTGTGATTGGAAGAACTAAAAGGGGCAGTGGGTGGTGCAGGCTGCAGTGGCCTCCAGAGAAAGGCCTTGGCGCTTACCTTTTTACAAATTAAGCACTGCTGTGGCCCCTGAGGGCTACACTGACAGGGAGAAAGTGCCTTCTGTAAAAAGCCTCAGGAGCAGGGCTTTGTATCTGCCCAGGCGGTGTGGCCGGGTCGCCAAATGTATGGTGATGGGGGCGTACGCATTTAGATGCTTCAAAACAGGAAATGAGACATTTCCATGCATGTCCACTGTCAGGAACCAGTTCTCACTCTAGGCGTGCTGCAGTCGTACACTGGCAGCTAATCTTCACTGGACAGCCTATAGTGGCTCAGTGATGAATCAACTGCAGTATTTCCTCTTGCTCAGGTCTGAACAGGAAGCAGAAGAGAAGCAGGGTGTGGCAATATTAACATAGCTTTTGCGCCTTTGCCAACCATGCACTACCGTTTCATCAGTGTGCTGACGCCACCATTACACGTCCTGTCGCTTGGACCTTGCCGCCTTCGCTGCACCACAGTGCAGAAGACATTACCTCCAATACTGCTTGCCCGTGACGTCATCATTTGAAGTAATAGGGGGTGGCGTAAGTGGAAGGCACCCTTTTAACGGAGATGTAGACTAGTGGCGAACTTGCTGCCCTCAGAACTGTGTACGTATTCCAGCTTTAGCACTTGACCAGATACTGTGAGCTTCTGTGAAAACCACTTTATCTCCCTGTACAAGAAGTTGCACATACCGTGATATATTACATGTAAAAAACATGGTGTCAATACATGTACTGTACTATTTGTTCGTCAGTAGAGGATGAACTGATGTGCCCGGGTTTACTAAATCATGTGGCAACCACATGCAAATTATGTGGCACACTGCATCGCTTTCTCTGTCTGCATTACTTTGCTATTTCGGCATTTTTAAATCACACTAAGCAAAAGTTTCATCTTCTTAAAAATCACTTATATAGCGCACGTACACCAAGCGGTCTCATGGAGCTGAGGGGGCGAAGAGGAGGCAGCAGGAAACTAGATTTAATCGCCATTTGCTTGAACAAACAGCCAGGTCTCAAGCAGTTTTCTGAACTGTACATAGAAGATTGTCGACCTCATCTCCACTGGGAGAGAGTTCCAAAATTGTGGGGCCAGGACAGCGAATCTTGTGCCACCATGCTTCTTGCGTTTAAAAGAAGGGATGACTAACAGGTCTAAGTGGGAGGAACGCAAGTCACGCGAGGGGATGTAACGGTGAATCCGGGAAGAAATGAATGCTGGGCTGTTGCCGTGAAGGGCTTTAAAGATAGTACATCCCAGCTTAAAAGCAAACCTCTTGGCCACCGGTAGCCAGAGTAGCTTTTTCATAAGAGGACTAACGTGCTGCCACTTAGGTAGATGGAAAATAAGTCTTGCAGCCTGGTTCTGGACCAGCTGAAGACGTTTCAGTTGATAGGCGGGGATGCCAACATACAATGAATTAGCATAGTCCAGTCGGGAGATAACCAAGGCTAAGATGACCAAGGTCAGAGCTTCCCTGGACACAAATCTGCTGATTTTCCTAATTCTCCGCAATTGGAAAAAACTGGCAGAAACCACAGAGCTGACCTGAGCATTCAAAGACAAGTCGTTAGAGATCACTATGCCTAAACTTTGGGCAGAACTTACTGGCGATGGGGAATTGCCCAATGAAGAAGGCCAGAAGTTGGAGCGCCACGGGTTGGTTGAGCCACCCGTGAGCATCAGCTCAGTCTTATCAGGATTCAGTTTAAGTTGGTTATTGTTCAGCCAGTCACTTATAAAGATCATGGTGGCCTGAAAGGAGGCTACTGAGGATACTGATGAATTGATGTCGAACACCAGTTGGAGGTCATCAGCATAGTTAAACATTCCTATCTTGTTGGTATTACCTTAACACCTAAATAGAGTAATCGACAACTAAAACGTCACTAGATGTGGTGCCTTTTCGGGTACCTTTCGATCTGTTTGAACTAAAACCAGTTGTTCTAATATGAAAATTATAAAACAGAGAGGGTGGATTATGTTTTCATGTTTTCAGAAGACGCATCAGCCCTAGATCTGTGTATTTAAAGCATTACTGTGTCCTAACCCATCCAACTCACCAGATAAACGACACACTGGACTATTATGTTCCATATAAACCCAGCAGAAAAATGATAAGGAGCGACAGATAGGACTCAGGGTTACAGGCACACAAAAGTGACATCAGCAGTGAGGTGCCCCATGAAAGGTCTCTGTGAACTCCCTACCCCATAAACACATCTTTCAATAACAAGCATGCCATTTCTACATATGGTAAATATAATCCCATAAAGATCTCTTCTTTGCTCATCCGCCACCATCTCCCCACCAGCAAGGATTTCATTTTTGCTGCGGATATGATTATTACCCCAGATGCTTCCTCTCTGGCACTGAACTGACCACATGCAACTCTGTACTCCATTGTGTTCTGCCCAGACATACGCCCACTCGGCTGTTGTTTCATTGTTACCTATCCTTCATTTGTTGGGCTCGTTCTTTGATGTCACAGTCTCCTTTAACTTCTTAAACCCTGCTCCCTCTTCTCAGTTGAAGCTTTTGAATATAATTACACCGAGTTTTGAGGACAAGAAAAAACTATATCCAGTGTATTTACCTACTAAAACCTGCTCCTAAACGAATTAGTGAGGAAAAACGGCGACAGAGAAAACGTTTGAAGCTCCTGCCATCAAAACACAGACCTACAGAGCACAAGGGGCCCGATTCACAAAGGTAAACTTAGGCCAAAAGTCTAAGTGTACGACTTTCGGCATTCACAAAGGTAAATTTAGACCAAAAATGTAACTTGACGACTTGCGGTATTTACAAAGATAAGTAATGAGTAGTAGTATCTTTACGTCCGCAGTCGGGGCGGAATCTCCGTCTCGAGTGCAGATTCCACTCCGCACCCGGCGCGTAATCTCTGCATTTGAAGAGTACATGGCGGGTGGATAGAGGAATCTCCGCACCCCGCCCCGACTGCGGACGTAAAGATATTACTCGTAACCCACCTTTGTGAATACTGAAAGTGGTAAACCTAGACTTTTGGTCTAAGTTTACCTTTGTGAATACTGAAAGTGGTAAACCTAGACTTTTGGTCTAAGTTTACCTTTGTGAATACTGAAAGTGGTAAACGTAGACTTTTGGTCTAAGTTTACCTTTGTGAATCAGGCCCAAGCTCTTGGACACACTTTGACTTTAACAACTATACAAATCCAAAAACATACACAGGTCTGTCATAGGTACTTTGACCCAATAAACTATCTCGGCATCTCTGGTATAGACTGTAGTGCGATAGAGCCAGGAGCACCTTACATCAAGCAAGCATTGGTAAAGACAACAGGCCTCACCTATGAGAGGTATAACCTTGGGCTATGCTTTTAGCCATGCTGCACAGCAAAAAACAGAAAAAAATGCTAGAAACTCCAGTGAATACTCATATTGCCAGGTACATAGAACAAGCATTTGCAATGCAATAGGTCTCGCATTTACGCGAGTTTAAGCTATTGGCATTGTAAATGACGATGCCTTTTATTTATGTTTGAAAAACGAAAACACAAATAAAAGGCATTGTTATTTGCAATGTGAATAGCTCAAACTCGCGTAAATGCGAGACCTATTGCATTGTAAATGCTTGTTGTTCCTTTCACTGTAGCAGTGACCTGGTTTGTTTTTAAAAAAATAAGGCCTTTGGCCTCACGCTGTTTGTTCATTTGCATCTCACTGATGCTGGGAACAAAGAGATTGCAATCTTTACTGCCGATCTTTACTGCCGTGCGGCCCGCGAAAGTGAAAGCAAACGAGTGCTTTCAGGCCTCCAAATGGTGCGCGCGCCCGGCCGGCGCACATGCACTGTATTTGGAGGCCTGAAAGCACTTGTTTGCACTTCTAGATCCCCCATTTACAAAAGCTCTCGCGAGAGCAGCGCTAAAGCGCTGTCTTAGGCGAGACCTAAAAAATGATGTTCTCCACACGTCCCAACCTGGTTTTCGGGCTTGTTTCAGTACCGAATAAGCACTACTCAAAGATACAGTGATTTAGACTAAAATGGGGGTTGTTCTCCGCCATCTATCAGCATCTTTTGAGACGGTGTCCCAAAACATCCTATTACAAAGATTGGAAAAAGTGGGCATCCTGGAAAAAGCCCGGCAGCGGATAAAATGTTTTTTTTAACAGGCAACAAGTAGTGTCTTTACCATCATACACCTCCTGCTTTAGAGAAATAGGATGTGGAGTCCCACAGGGATCGGCCCTTAGCCCAACCTTGTTTAATATGTAGATGACTCCACTGGCCTTCGAAGTGGAGCCGCAGGGCTTTAATTTTGCCTCCTATGCAGAGGACAGCCAGTCGATGCTAGCTTTCCAGCAGCTAGACAATACTACAATTGCTAACTTCCAGGGTTGTCTTTCAGCAAAAGCTCATTGGATGTGCAGTAGTTGCCCACAGTTGAACTCAGACAAATCAGAGATCCCAGTCTTTGGCAAAGTATCCCCACGAGACATGCAGAGATTATGGCCAGTAGAGCTAAGGGAGTCATCGACTCCAACTCCGGTGGCAAAGAATCTAGCGGGGAAACTGGACACAAATCCAACATTTCAACAACAGGTACAGGCAACCGCAGCAGTCTGCTTTGCCCTATTAAAATCATTAAGAAAGACATTAAAAGTTCTCCCAGACGGATTTGCATTGGTTACCGGTCAGGCAAAGAAATAAATGTAAGGTTCTAATGATTACCTACAGAGGCTTATACAAAAAAGGCCATTGTATATTCAGAAGAAAATAATCAAATATGCACCGTTAAGAACACTGCACTCAAACCAAAATATGCTGTGTTTCCCCAGGACACATAAGGCGAGAGCAGGTGGGAAGTCTTTTGCCTTTTTGGCAGCTACTCTTTGGAACTCCTTGCCCGAGCAGCTTCGAGGTATAGCTTCTGAAACTGTTTTAAATCAAATCTAGAAACCTATTTATTCAGGGAAGGGTAGACATTGTTTTCAGGACAGTGAAATTACCATAGTTTTAGATTATCCACATGCCTCAGCACCGGGACGCTTCCTTGGGAAGCAGCTGTTTGCTCTTTACAAATTTATTTTCATTCATTGATCACACCAACAGTGGAGGGTGGGAGGGCGGGAGAGGGTAGTGGAGCAACCTGACAAGGAAAGGTGGGTGGTGTAGCGCAGCGGGACCACGTGCAAGCTAGGCCGCAGCAGCGCTGGAATTAAGAGACGCGACACTGCACTTTCACTCTCTTAGCCGGTAGACCCCGAGCGGTCTCCCGCCGTTTATTTATCCCCTTGGGTCGAGCCCGCCCGAGGGGAGTATGCGTGTGTGAAACTTGCTACATTGTTGGAGAGAGCCCGAGTGGCTCTCTACATCCCTCCTTTCTTTCGGCACCAGACCATCGGGTCCTCCCAGTTCATGGAGACGTATATACAAAGTCTTTCAGTCTTTGACTTGGCGCAGGAGGAAAATCCCCGGACGAATCAGGTGCTTCATCAGGATGGGCTGACCCAGCCACGGGGGCAGTACCTTGGCTCACCCGTACGGATGCCTCCATTGACGTGCTCCCCATTCCGGGCGAGGCAGGTGGGAAGAAACTCGGGCTTGTATCTGGATAGTCGGACACTTCGTGGCCAGGCTCATTCTCGCCCGTCTTCTTGAAACTGGACACATTTCTCGTGACAGAGTGCTGTCCCTTCTGAGCAGTGACCATGGTCCCTTGAATCCCCACGACGGTCCACACCTCCGGCTCGTAGGGCGTCCGGAACTTCCAGCGGGGTGTCGGTCTTTGATCACTACCCGGTCTCCCACTCTTAGCTGGGGCTCCTATGCCCGACGGGTTTCGCTGGCCTTGCGGTTCGTCGTCTCTCTCCTTGCCTGAACCACTTCATTGTCTCGCTCCGAGGGCACCCACGTCAGGTCTGACGGGATACTGTCTCACAGGGGCCGCTTGAACAGCAGGTGAGACGGCGCACACTTGGTGGTGCTGTGAGGCGTCTGTCGATAGACACCAAAGAATTGGTCCAGAGCTGTCTCGGTGTCTTCCCCTTGGTCCATGGCGATGCGCAGTGCTTGTATGAGTGTCCACATCAGACGTTCCATCTCCCCGTTGGCTTGAGGCCATAGCGGGGTGATCTTCCGGTGGCGAATCGCCTTGCTCTCAAGGTACTCCTTGAATTATCAGCCCTGGAACGGAGGTCCATTGTCGGACTTTACTTCTTCGGGCAGCCCCATCATTGCAAAGGTCTTGTCTAGAACTCTCTTCACCTGAGGGAACGCAGTCGACGCCACCACCTCCACAAGGGGGAATTTCGAAAAGGAGTCAACCATGACCAGCATGTGACAGCCATCTGGGAAGCTTCCGAAGTCTAGGCTGACGTTTGCCCAGGGGGTCTCGCTAGGTTCTTCGGTAATTACTGGCACTGGATCTCCCCCGTGATCGTGCAGGCATGGCAGTCTCACCATCTCTTCCACCATGGAGTCCATTGCGGGGAACCAGACCTTATTTCGCAGCCTGGCCTTCGTCTTCGCCATCCCTTGGTGGCCAACATGTGCCAGTGTGAGAATCCTCTTTTGCAATCTTTCTGGAACCACAATCAGGTGTCCTCTCAGAATGACCCTTTGCTCCCCTACACTGAGTTTGTGGCATACTTGCCAGAGCTTTTGTCGTGCATGGCTGATCTCTGTCCAGAGAGGGCGGGTTCCATCCAAGAAGTGTGCCCATCCATTGTTCTCTAGTGCAGCTTTCACTCGGGACAATGTCTCGTCTTCTTTGGTGGCACAGACAATTTCCTTGAGCGTCATTGCCGTGGGGCACGTCCCTTGCGACACCATGTTCACGAATGCGTCAGCATTGCACGCATCCGTTGAAGGATCTGGGGACGAAGTAGACTCCGGGTGGCATGATAGGTAGTCGGCCGGGTTGTGGGCCCCGGGACGGTACACGACCTTGAAGTTGTATGACTGCAGCTGTATCACCCACCGTTCAATTCTCAGAGGCGCCAGCCTGGATGAGCCCACGAAGAGCGGGAGTAGAGACTTGTGGTCGGTCACGACACCGAATTCTTGGCTGCACAGGTAGAGGTGAAAATGTTGGCACGCCCACTTAATGGCCAACGCTTCCCTCTCAATTTGGGCATATCTTGTCTCTGTGTCGGTGAGGGCCTTGCTTGCATAGGCTACTGGCCTCCAGACCTCGGGGCTGTGTTCCTGAAGAAGGACCGCTCCCAGACCCACTGGGCTGGCGTCAATGATTAGTTCAGTGTGTCGCCCTGGATGGAAGTAGGCCATCACCGTCTTGTTCAGCAGTCCTGCCTTGATGTAATTGAATGCTTTGTTGGCGACCCCAGTCCACTCCCACTTTTGATCATTGCGGGTGAGAGCCCGGAGCAGCTCCGACATGGCAGCAAGGTTTGGAGTGAAGCGCCCACAATAAGTGGCCAAGCCGAGGAAGCTTCTTACTTCTGTGGGGTTCTTCGGCGTGCTGGCTGCTCGGATGGCCGCGGCCTTCTTGGGGTCCACTCGGAGTCCCTCCCGGGTGAAGGTATAGCCAAAGAAATCAACAGTTTCTTGGTAAAACGAGCACTTGGACTTGTGGAGGGTTAACCCACAGTCTTCTAGTCTTTTCAGGGTGGCTCGGAGATGATTGTGATGATCCGAGAATACCAGTATGTCATCACTGAGGTTAATCATGCCCTGCAGCCCGGACAGTGCTTCTCTGATGGCAGTTTGGAAGACTTCGGCTGCCGACGACACCCCAAAGCTGAGCCTCTTGTATCTTCGGAGGCCAACGTGCGTCGAGAAGGTGGTGATATACCTGCTCTTAGATTCGAGTACCAGCTGATGATAGCCGGCATTCAAGTCCAGCTTACAGTATCATTTGGCTCCGTTCAGGTCAGTCACTATGTCGTCCATGGTTGGAGTAATGTGACCTTCTCTTTTGACGGCCGTGTTTGGTAGCCTCATGTCCACACACAGCCGTATGGCTCCTGGCTCCTTGAGTTTGGGAGCCACGACCAGTGGGGACACCCATGGGGTTGGGCCTGTGACTCTCAATCCCGTCAAGGTCTTCGAGTTTTCTCAGCTCTTCTTCCACCTGCGGGTGAAGATTGAACGGCACCCTCCGATGCCTTAGGGCGACTGGTCTCATAGAGGGGTCATGTGGAGCTTGAATCTCTTGCCCTTGAGTTTCCCTAGTCCTCTGAATAGAGCCGGGAACTCCTTCAAGATGACTTCGGCGTGTGAGTCATGGATCTGGTTGGCAAAAAAGACGAGTCCCAGGTCTTCAGGTGTGTGGCAACTGAGCAGTGTCCCGTTTCTTCCCTCTGTGATGTGGAACCTGGTTTCCCTGGTGTACTTTCAGCTGGCGACCTTGGCCTGGATGACTCCTCGGAGAGGAAGTGGATCGGTCCCTCTGTACAGGTAGATCCGGTCCCTGGAGGGCGCAAGCGGGGGTCGAGGTGACAGGCGGTCGTATTGCTCAGAGTTCATCACGTTGACAGAGGCGCCAGTGTCGATGAGGGCTTGCACAGACGTGCCTTCCACTGAGATGGAGCACATTGGATGTGGCCTTCAGTGACGGTCCGTCCTGCTGACATACGACACCACAAACACCTCATCGTCATCATCTTCAAATGCAAGACATCGTTTCTGCTGCTGAGCCTCTGTTGTCGACGGTGAATCGTCGAGAGAGATCTGACGAACGATTCGTGATATGCCTCTTGGCTTCGATGGAGTTTGTCTGAACCGTCCGCCGCGGCACACTTTGGCGTAGTGATTGAGCCTACTGCAGCGGGAGCATGTCTTCCCCTTCGCCCCACAGACAGCTGTCGCTGAGTGGTCTTCTCCACAGTATCCGCACGGCCCTCCCGGTGGTGGCCTTGGTGCTTGACGAGCTGTGTCGGGGCGTCTTTGGATTGCCTCAACCCTCTCTTCTTTGATCGGCGGGTGCCTGTTCGCATGTGAGGCGGCAACCCACGTGTGTAAGGCAGCCTCCATTTCCTCAGCTCGGACGTCCGATTGCTCGTGGGAGCGGGCCAGGACAAGGATCTCGTCCAGCGAGATTCCAGGCTGATGAAAGATCAGCTTCCGCAGGAGCTTTGAGCGGCATCCCAAGATGATTTGGTCGCGTATCTCCTCCCGGAGGTCCGTGAAGGTGCACGTGCTGGCCAGCGGGCGCAGCCGTGCGTAAAACATGTCGACAGACTCTGAGTCTATCTGCGACGCTCTCCGGAGCTTGAACTTCTCGAAGTCGGGGTTGAGTTGGGGGACAACGTGCCTGTTGAGCGCAGCGACCGCTGCCTCGTAGTCTTCGTTGCCTGTGTTGGGGAGCGTTCCGAAGAGGTCATAGATTTACGAGCCTCCGTATTAGATGAGAAGCGACCGTTTCACGGTGCCATCAGTTTCTCTTGTCCCTTTGAAGTAGTGATTGAGCCGTCCAACCCACGCTTTCCATCTTGGTGCAGCTGTGGCAGGGTCTGAGGATTCACTGAAAGGAGGTAGAGGTGCGACAATCGTGTGGTTGTGCCCTGGGGGTGGTGCATTGGCACCCCTATCTGGATTTCTTCCTCTGGCTTGCTGTTTGACAGCGCCAGCCGTCGATGTGTTGCTCATCGTGACCGTGCGTCCGTGCGCAGATGCAAGGGTGTGACTTAGGTGCTGGAAGCTCGTGGGTGGGCGTGCGTGCTAATGCGTGGCCATGTGCACCGTACTGTTCTGTGGCTTTGATGGTGTGCGGGAGGTATCTTGCTCCTTAGCGCAGACTGGCAGGGTGGGTCAAACGTGTGCACCAGGCCTCTGTATGTCTTACACAACTTTGCTTCTTATCCCAGTGTGCCCTCCACTCTTTCCTCTGTCCTTCAGATGCCAGGGGGGGGATCGCTCCTCTTACTTCCCCCTTTTCTGCAGGTGTGAGCAGGCAGTCGGCGGGGCAGGACTGTCAGAGGCCTCGCAGCAAGTTGGGTCAGTGAGGGAGCTGGGGCATGGCAGACGGGTCCAAACGCTGGAATGCGGCATCAGAGATGCAGGAGGTAAGAGCACCAGACTTCGGGCAGGCGTGCTCATCGCCGAGAGTAGGAGGGGGCGCCCCTGTCACAGCAAGGCACACAGCGGGACAGCTCTCACGCGGTGGGCACTCACCACAGGCAAACACAGCCACAGCGAGCGCCGCCAGCTGAACGCACTCCCATTTGACAGGGAGACGCGTGGGCGGGCGCAGGCACAGTGGCTCCTCCAGCAGGCAGGCGATGCGGGGCGCAGACGTCGCAAGGGCCCACAGAGACACTGGGGAGCTCCAGACGGCTGACAGGTCAGAGCAGTGCGGTTGGGCTTCGCGAGCTCGGTGCAGATCGTAGAGCGGCTTAGGGCATCAGATGGAGCAGAGCGATGCAGGTGGGCTCTGCGAGCTCACCGCAGGTACCCGTGCAGGCGGCAAAAAACGCGTGGGGTGCGCCCGGCCTCGTCGCCAATGTAGCGCGGCGGGGCCACATGCAAGCTAGGCCGCAGCAGCGCTGGAATTAAGAGACGCGACACAGCACTTTCACTCTCTTGGCTGGAAGACCCCGAGCGGTCTCCTGCCGTTTATCTCCTCGGGTCGAGCCCGCCCCGAGGGGTGTATGCATGTGTGAAACTTGCTACATTGTGGGAGAGAGCCCAGGTGGCTCTCTATAGGTGGGAGGGGCTGGGGCAGCATGCGGACGATGAAGGGTGAATGGCAGGAGCTAGGGTAGTAAGCTGACAATCAGGGGCTAGAAAACACATGGACAGTAATGGGCAGATTCGGCTCGAGAAGCACATTGCCAACGGATGGTAAGTGGCAGGCGCTGGAGAACACAGGAACAATGGAGGGCGGGCGGAGATGGGGAAGCACACGGACAATAGATGAGGGCATAATAAGTTGGGGAGGCAAATGGACAACAGAGAGTAGGCAGGAGGAGCAAACTGACAAGGAGTGGAGGGAAGGAACGAACAGCAAGGGGGGCGGAGAGGAAGCAAGAATGGCAACTCAAGGATGACGAAAAAGAGGAACGGTATTTAGGGAGACAGCTGGAAAACACAAGCACTCTCAGAACGTGCTTAACCAAAAAGAAAAAAGTTGTGCCTGAAAAGGGAGCAGTGGAAGTGCACAAGTAATGGGTCCATGCTCCAAGAGAAGGACAAAACAAAAAGAGTGAGAAAAACCTACAGAAACTGACAAATAAGAAGCAACAAACGAGGGTGACAATGCAGCCATCCGACTGTAAGCAATAGGCAGGCCAAAGCTTACTGCAAGCTAACAATGTCCCTTGCTGGACAGAGTTCATGGCCTCCGGTCAAGAGGCCAACATTAGGTCTGGCTTCCATTTTGTGCAATTGAAAATATTACACCGCTCCTACTACTCCCCAACCACACTGTTCAAAATGGACAGAGTCATGACACCTTCTACCATGTACTTTGGGATTGTTCGAAGCTGGAGGTCTTCTGAGAAGCAATGATTGAGTCCTTGAATGAGGTGTGGGGGTCATCCCTCGCCCCAATGGCGAAATGGTGTCTCCTAACTGTATGAGTCAACTGAGGGTAACACTAGGCCTGTCCATAGCAAAACGCATCATTGCTAAGTTATGGGGTGGGGAACAAGGACCAATGGAAAAAGGACATGGACTGGTGCATGATTCCAGAAAGGGTCGTTTATGAGGACCGAGAATGTTACAGAAAATGGGGAAAAATCAGAGGGAGCTTGGAATAGTTACAGAAGTAATATCTGTGGGGTACATTGAGATGTGCTGGACGGAGAGCTTTATGGGTGTAAGATGAGATTGCTCTATGTTGTGAACCATTTAAAATGATGATAAAAATATATATTTTTAAAAAATGTCTCTTGCAACAGACGTGTTAGGCGAGGCCTAAAAAACTGTCAACTGGGTACACTTTGAAACACAGTTACGCAAATCCTCCTCATACCCAACAGAAATTGATACTAGGACCCACAAGCATTTACTCAAGGGTGAGAACGAAGTATTGCCCACAGTCCGCCTCATACAAAAAGGTTAGACAACGATGTCCAATGTAGGTCCATGAGGGTCAGATCCAAGCCATATTTGTGGAAAGCCACTGATTATGTAAAGAAGTTCCCATTAGATTAATAGCATGTAAATATATTATATATTTTCAGAGAATATGCTGAAAACTGGCCCACCTGGACCAATGTTTGACACCTCTGGCTTATTCGTATGGACCCTGTGAGATTCCCTGAAATGCTGGAGATTGGGGTGAAGGTCCATGCAGTGACTCATGTTTCCATAGTTATAAAAAACAAATCAAGGTCCATGTATGGGCAGAGACATACTGGCCTCATTAAAGGGGACAGTAACCCTTATCAACAAGGAAGTGTACAAGCACCTAATACAGCAGTACATCTACTGCACGCCATGTGATCAGCAGGTCAACATGCAAATCCTCCAAAGCTAAGGCTAGCAGAAAAGGTTCCTTGGATACAGCAACAGCCAGCAACTCTCTACCCTCCTCCCAGCCCTCCAATAAAGCAAACCAGCAGCACACAAACTATGCACAGAAAAGAGCAAGCTGGGAATGATTTTACTTGATAGGTTTTGTTCTGAATATGCAATGCCCTGCTTCAAACTACAGTGACCATAGTGCATAAATAGGACAAACTCAGGGAAAACAAGCACTGGCAATGACAACAGGTATAGTTTATAACTATTAGTGCCTCTTCAGTAACTGGTGAGTTTAGGCACTCAATACCTCAACATACATGCACTCTATCATTCATCCGTGCACTCATGTATTCACCCTTTTGACTCATTCTTGCATTCTCCCCAGTCACAAACAAAAACACACACAAACTCAACAAGTACATAAAAGATAAGTTGAAATAAAAGTAGAAACAAAGAAAAAATAATGCTACCAAAACATTTCTGGACTATGCTTGCAATAGATTTTTTTTTTTTTAAAGTAACAAAAATAGAAATAGCATCATGCTGCCACCTTGGAATGGTAAAACAATTAAACGCTATGGAGAGCAGCCATCTAAAATGTTACAGCAATCCTCGATTGCTGCATGTTGTGTCTAAATGTGGCGGATATCTTGAAAAGGTAAAATCATGACACGCGATGGACAATACAGTTTCATGTTGGCCAATTTGTTTAGGAGCAGTGGCTGCATGGTCTACAGCTCACTGCAGATTAAATGAGTGGCAAGGGGAGAAATGTCTGGGAAGCTACAGAGCGTGCTTAAAATAAACCAAAATAAGCAACCATTGGCATAGCAAAAACGTCTGGCTTTAATCATGTTCAGTTTACCAAAAACTCTGCAACCAGAAAAAACCTCAGTATAAACCATCACCACTAGGAGCTGTTCCAAACTGGACCCTTAAACATGGCAGGCAGTCCTGAAGGACAATTCCCCTATCTTTTCCGGAAATATAGATGAGAAATACCAGCAGTGGGAAAACTGGATCACCCAATCAGCCGGCATCTGTGCTCCCAAGAGAACTCTTCACAATAATGCTCACCTCAAAATTACCAGTACAATGAACTACTCTCCGCACTGAAAAAACAATGCAAGAAATTAGAGAGACGCTGGAGGAAAAATGATGATCCTTCCCTCCAGTCTGATTACAAGTTGTCAATCAGAACTTATCACAATGAAATGAAGACAGCTCAAGCTAAATATTATGAAGGCAAAATTGCTTGGGCAGCAAACTCCCCCAAAGAGCTATTTAAAGTAGTCAAAACTCTGAGCAACCCTCATGAAAATACCATCACCCCCTACATCTGTTAAGAGATGCAACGACATAACAGCCTTTTTCTCTAAAAGGGTGACAGCAATATACAATCAGTTCCAGAGAAACAGGGAACATGCCACAGCTAAAACAAGTAAGATACCCTTAATTTCTTCATTAGTTCATTTCCCCAGTTTGGAGGAACAAAATGTCCGACATTTAATCACGACTACCAAATCCGGCTCTTCGATGGACCCAGCACCCCCTCGTCACCTAGCAGACGAACTGGAGATCCTTTTACAATCGGTGACTGAACTACTCAATCTCTCCCTAGATTCAGCCATAGTCCCCAAATCGTGGAAGCACGCAATCAATAAGCCTCTACAAAAGAAATCCAATCTCGAACTACCATTTATAATAACCTCCGTCCCATCTCCCTCTTACCGTACCTTGGTAAACTTTTGGAGAAACACGTGAATCATTCACTGACCAATTTCTTGGAGACCAATGGCATCCTCCATTCCATCCAGATGGGTTTTCGAGCCACACACAGCACTGAGTCGGCACTACTGACGGTCACTGAGGAGCTAAAGTCGATACTCGATGAGGGTGGATCAGCCGCCATCCTCCTGCCGCCTTCGACACCGTAGATCACCATCCTAAAATGGAGATTAGGGGAAGTTGGCATTCAGGGCAAAACCTTGGATTGGCTTGCCTCCTTCCTGGAGAACAGAACTTTCCAGGTGAGGGAAAGGGACTGTGTCTCAGAACACCTCCCTATCACATGTGGTGTCCCGCAGGGTTCGTCCCTTAGCCCGACCTTATTTAATATCTATATACGACAGCTGGCCGAGTTGGTGCAGGAATTTGGAATATCAGTGGTGTCATATGCTGACGACCTCCAGCTAGTGGTGTCTTTTACCAACAGCTCCAACCCAAGCAATTATCAGCTGCCCACTTGTCTGGAGAAAGTGGTCAACTGGATGTCCAACAGCTGTCTGAAGCTGAATGGTGGGAAAACAGAGCTTACGCTGCTGGGAAACCTAGACATCAACTCACCCCTGACACACTGGCCCAACTGTATGGGAGATCCACATATCCCCAAACCAGCCATAAAAAACCTCGGAATCTGACTGGAGGATACCCTCACACTGGATTGCCAATCCAAGAAGCTTTCAGGGACCTGTTTCGCCCTTCTTAAGATGCTAAGGGAAATCATTGATGTGATTCCTGAGCACCTGAAGAAAACAGTGATTCAATTCCTCCTTATCTCACAACTGGACTATGGCAACTCGCTGTAGCTGGGATCACCAAAGTATGTTATAAAGAGACTCCAAGTGGTACAGAACACGGCAGCTAGACTCCTGCTAAAAATCCCCCATCGCGTTTCTGCAAAGGAACCACTTAAACAGCTGCACTGGCTGCCTATCGAAGCCGGAGTTAAGTTTAAAACCCTCTGCATAGCTCCCAGAGCCATTAATAACACTGGGGCAGAAAAACTGAGGAAACTGATATCTAGGTACACCCCGACTAGACACCTCAGATCCTCCCAACAACAGTTCCTTAAGACAACCAGAATGAAACGAGCTAGATGGGGGCGGCAGATCTTTCGTCCATCTGGCACCCAAGTTGTGGTGTGCCCTCCCGCTTGAAATCTGAGCTGCATCTAACGAAACCTCTTTCAGAAAAGAGCTGAAAACCTGGCTATTTACCCGCTAATTATGCGGTGGCTCGGCACTTCACTGGTAGAATTCTCCTTTAGCGCTGGGAAGCCCTTGGGCAGCCATGCGCCTTACAAATCCCTTAAATGAATAAATAAATAATGTGGCAACGCATGTAAATAAAGGCTTTCACAAGTGATTTTTATTACATGTGTTGCATGCACAAAGACTATTTATTACATTAAAGTCTGCTTTATTAGTTTTTTTCCAATGCTGGGAAAAAGTAGTAAAACTAAAAATGACGGATTTCTGCATATGGAAGATAAAAACTTGAACGTGACAAACAGAGAGATGATTGAATGTGATTGTGAATATGAATGTGTTTTTTTAAATATAAAATAGTCCCTCAATAATTCCAATGGAAGAATTTCCTGGACAGCAGAATAACACACCAAATTGTCAATAGCAGGCACCATGAGAATAATAGCCCTCATGGTAGAACCTACTATGTAGGGTTGTCAGTCCCTCATTCTGGCTTAAGTCATTCTTGGATCTTTATTATTGCCAATAAACTCCCAGACACAAAATGACCCAGTAAAACATATGTTCAATTTCAGGCATTGCTTCAAATTCAAAATATTGAAAAATTGAGATTGCTGCCACTGAGTTCAGCAATCCTTGACCAGGCAGCTCACACCAGCCCAGTGAGGAACACAAAATCCAAATATTCCCTCTGTTAACTATTAAGTGACCCGGAATCACCATGTGACAGCACTAGAATCAGTTTTTAGGTTTTGTTTGACAAAAACAGCTGTCTGCCAGACATATTGGTACCAGTTCTTTGAAATATACACAGAGGGAGCTTTCATTCCACCTGGAGCAGTGGTTCTCAACATGTGGTCCTAGGACCTCTGGGGGTCCGCGAGACCTACTCAGGGGGGCTGCGACTGGTTTACAAATTTAAATAATATTGAAATTAATACATTTAAATTAATATAGCTTATACAAATAAAGAAGCAAAATTAAAAATGTGAAAACTTTTTCTGTATTTAATTGTGATACTTGAGCATTTCTTTGTTGTATACTAGTTTTTGTATTTTTGTGCATTGTTTTGAGGTTCAAATCATAGAATTTGTTTAGAACAGGTTCCCCGGTTTCCGATAATGACTCAATGGGGGTCCACAGAAGTCAATAGGTTAAGAACCGCTGACCTATGCAGGAGCCTAGCGCGCAACCAAGATGGCCGCGTAGGCTTACGGCTCTCGAGGGCCTCCGCAACCTCCCACGTCTATCCAGACTTAATCCTGGTTTATTTGACGGGCTTTTGCAGATGAACTTGCGCTGAGGTGCCACCCGTTTTCCAAATTCAGATCGGATGCCGGGAGCCGGAATGGTTGCACTCCGAAGTTTGCGGCCTGCTCTTGCCTTGGTCCCGATCTCGAGCTGGTGAAGTGCCCGGGTACGAAGTGAACAACAGCGGCTGGCTGGGCTTGACCTGTCACGGACCCCGCACTTTCACTTTCGTTTTCAAGCTTGTTTTCTGATATCGGCTGAGAGACTTTGGTGTTTCAGAGGGGTGCGGACGGCGGAGTGTCTGGCCTGACTCTCGGACTCTACATGGGCTTACTGTCGGCGACGGCTGTGTTTAATTGAATTAGCCACCTGGTTCCCTTTTTCCTGGTGCGGGCGGGTGCCAACCTAGGTGGCCTCCGGACGATGGCGGCGAGACTAGACGGAGACAAGTCGAAACCCAAGTCAACCCGGAGGGGTGCCTATACCCAGGTCAATAATATGGATCGATATGCGCAGGCAAAGGGATCACCTAGTGGCTCGCATAAATCGCCTGAGAGGTCTAAAGAGGTCTCAGACCCATCATCAGAATTGACTTTGCTGGACGTCATGGGCGCCATTGAGGAGATGAAGACCGCTGTGGGTCAGCAGTTTGATACCCTGGCTCATAAATTGGATGCGGTCCTGATCGATGTGAATTTGGTCAGGGCAGACCTGTCCAAGACTAACGAGCGGGTCGACTCCTTGAGTCAAGCGGCGTCGAGCTTAACTGTGGACGTGGCCGCCCTGCAGACGGAGGTCCGTAGGTTGCGGCTAGCCAGTGACCTGACGGACCGGTGACTTGAGGACTCCGAAAGCAGGGCTAGACGGAACAACGTTCGTATCATTGGAGTGTCGGAAAGATCGGAGGAATCTGCTGCGGATCTTTTTGTGGAGGACCTGGTGACCAATCGTCTCGCGCCCAAGGGACTGAGCAAGTTCTTTGCGGTGGAGCGGGCCCACAGGATTCCGGGTGGTGCGCCCAAAGTGGGTGCTCCCCCGCGGCCTATAATCGCCCGGCTCTTTAACTTTCGGGATAGGGATGCTATCCTTCAGGCGTCGAGGGTGGCTGGGCCGCTGAAGTTTGAGAACTCTAATGTCAGCTTTTACCCGGACTTCACGCAAGCGGTCCAAAAACAACGGCTGGGATTTCTGGGCGTCAAACGGCGCTTGAGGGACATGGAGCTGAAATATGCGATGTTATTCCCGGCTAGGCTGCGGGTTGAGTTCCGGGGTCGCTCACACTTTTTCGACCGGCCGGAGGCGGTTGGAGACTGGTTGGATGCCCTGCCTCGGGGACAAGATCGAGACAGTCGGACGACGGAGAGCGGACGGGATTTGGTGGAGCAGGACTAGAACTTGGTTCCTGGTGATGGACTGGACTGGTGACGTTTTGTACCTTGGCTCAACTGGACCCTAGTTTGGCACAATATGCCCTCCAAATGCCCGGGGGATGTGGGGAGCTTATTGGGGCCCTTTCCTCCTTCTGGGGTTCTTTTTGTGGTATATGTTAGGGCGACAGGCACACTGCGAGTTGGGGGGGCTGTTTGGGCTCATGCAGGGGTGCAGGGAGGGGGGAGTTGTGGTTTGGGGATTGTGGGGGAGGGGGGTTGTTGGGGATTGTTTGTTTGTTTCGCAAGGCAATGTGAAGTTCTCTGCTGACTTATCCGGTTTGTGCTTTCTGGGATGTGGGTATCATGCATGGGAGTGGGATGGGGGGTAGGGGATTGAGAATCCTTTCGTGGAATGTGAATGGACTGGGGGACAGGATCAAGCGCGGGGTGGTGTTGCAGTTTTTGAAACGGATCTCGCCCGACATTGTTTTCCTGCAGGAGACACATTTGATTGGGAACTCCTTCCATGCCCTAAATAGGAGGGGCTATCGCCTTGCCGCTCACTCTGGTTTCACTTCTGGCTCTAGGGGAGTGGGCATTTTGGTTAGGGCCTCTCTCCCCTTGGAGGTGGACGAGGTGCTCCACGATGATAGGGGGCGCTATGTGGCACTGGTGGGGAGATGGGAGGGTAGGACTGTTTCGCTTGTTGCTGCGTATGTGCCTCCGGGGTTACAGACGGCTACATTTGCTGATTTGGGGCGTTTGGTCCTGGGACTCCGTGGGGGGGTTCTGGTGTTGGGGGGTGACTTTAACGCTGTTGTCTCCGGGTTGGAGGACCACCACCCCCCCAGGGATCTCCCTAGGGCTCAGGCCTCGTTGGGTGGCTTTTTGGACCCTTTGGGACTTGTAGATTGCTGGAGATTGATGCACCCGGGACAGGCGCAATATACCTTTCACTCGGGGGCCCATGGGAGTCTCTCGAGACTTGATTACATGCTTATGCCGGCGATCCAAGCTGGTATGATTGGGGAGGTGCGTCATTTGGCCCGAGGTATTTCTGACCATTCCCCTATATGGTTGCAATTGAAGGTTGTCCCTGGGCAGAGGGGAGAGTGGCACCCATTAGCCCCTGGTATATACCTAACCCTAAGATCCGCGCGGAACTGGTCAAGTCCACTGATCACTACTTCAATGATAACGTGGGGTCGGTGTCGTCGGCCATCTCCCTATGGGAGGCTTATAAAGTGGTGATCAGGGGGCAGGCCTTGTCCCTTATCTCCCATGCTAAGAGGTGCGAGAGAGCAGAGGTGGTTCGCCTGGAAACTGAAATAGCTGAAATGGAGGAGGACTTGGGGCGGGGAGTTACTGATGAGAAATTGCACGTTTTCAGCCTCAAACAATCAGATTATAGAGCGCTAGTCACGGAAGCCGCTAAAGGGATGAGTAGAGAGCAGCAAGGACGACTGTATGATGTGGGGGATAAGGGTGGAAAGTTGATTGCTTGGTTGGATAAGAAGGAGAGAGCGAGCAGGGTGGTGCCCGTTGTGGAGAGAATGGATGGAGTGCGTGTGACTGACCCGGTGGAGATCGTCGACTGCTTCGCGGATTATTTCCGCGGGGTATACTCTCCGGTTTCTGTGCGTTCGGAGGAGGACTCTCATCTGTTGCTTAGAGACATTGCATTGCCAACCCTATCGGAGGCTGATGCAGTGTTGATGGAGGCGAAGTTGTCGTCAGATGAGATCGCCCTGGCCATTCGCTCGATCGCATCGGGTAAGGCTGTGGGTCCTAATGGTCTTTCCATCGAACTATATAAGTTGCGTCCCGATACGATAGCACCGTATCTTCGGGACATGTTTTTCGCGGCACGTGCGGCGGGCTTCCTCCCCCCTGACCAACGCCTCGCCAACATAGTTGTGATACACAAAGAGGGGAAGCCGCGAGATCGCTGCGCCTCCTATAGGCCCATTTCGCTGTTGAACGCAGAACCCAAAATTCTGGCTAAGGTACTGGCTGATCGACTGGTTCGGGTCGTGGGTGACTTGATTCATCAGGATCAGTCTGGTTTCATACCCCATCGGAATACCGCTCTGAATTTGAGGCAGTTGCACGGCGTGCTTTCTAGAGCGGAGTTTATACGTGAGCCGGCCATCTTGGCATCTTTAGATGCTACTATGGCGTTTGACACCTTGGAGTGGCCGTATATTTGGGCCGTGTTGGCGAAATTTGGGTTCGGCCCTGAGTTTATTGGTTGGGTAAAATTACTATATGCTGACCCACTGGCTCAGGTGGTGGTGAATGGTAGGGTGTCGGCTCCCTTCGCACTGGGGAGAGGTACGCGGCAGGGATGTCCGTTGTCACCCCTTCTCTTTGCACTTTCTTTGGAGCCTCTCGCCGCCTGGTTGCGTTGGGAGCCGTCGCTGCGAGGCATTAGATGGACGCCGGAGTTTGAAGACCGTGTCTCCCTTTACGCGGATGACATCCTTCTGTATCTCACCTCTCCCCGACAGTCGCTAATTGTATTGGTGGACGTACTGAATTCCTTTGGTCGCAACTCTGGCCTGGTCATCAACTGGGCCAAGTCCTGTGTTTACGTCCTCTCGGGCGAGGCCCCCCCCCTGCCACGGGATTGCCCCATCCAGATTGCTACACTGGGGTTCAAATATTTGGGAATCTTTATCTCTCTGGATCCCGCGGTCCGCTATGAGCGAAACTTTCTCCCTCCCCTCCAGCGATTAAAGGCCGACGTCGCGAGGTGGCGACGACTTCCGCTCTCGCCGCTCGGACGGGCGGCATTGTTTAAAATGATGTCGCTACCTCGCTTCTTGTATGCTTTGCAAAATACTCTAGATGTCGTGCCGGCCCGTTATTTCCGGGAGGTGGAGGGTCTTCAGCGCCAACTGTTTTGGGACGGGCGGCCGCGGATTGCTCTCGCCAAGTTGACGCTTCCTTGGTACAATGGGGGGGTCGCCCTCCCCGATATTAAACGATACTATTGGGCGTCTCAGTTGGCGGCGGTGAACCACGGGATATACGGTCCTGCCTTGAATCCGGCCTTCGAGATGGATAAATTTCTGCTCCCGGGTGGGGATTATAATAGGGCGCTGTACTCGGTGACCCCGGGCACGCGGTTGACAGGACCCATGCAGGTTGCGGTACGTGTGTGGCACGCGGCGAATGCTGCAGTGGGGTGGAGGGATCGCTTGACTCGGGCGACGCCGTTGTATGCCTCCGGGCGGCTGGGTTGTTTGTGGAGATCGAAAGGCTTTGAGAAATGGGATATGATTGGTATATGTAAGGTGGGTGATCTTTGGGCGAAGGGGTCTTTCAAAACATTTGAAATGCTTAAAACTGAATATAAATTAAACGATAGAGAGTACTTCCGGTATGCGCAAGTCTACCATGCGCTGTGTTCGGTTTTTCCGGACGTTGCTGCTATCCCCGAGTATTGCCCACTGGAGGATAGAGTGTTGGATGGCTACGTGCCCGACAGCACTATTTCTCTGATTTATAAGAAACTCATTAATGATCGCGCGGACTTGCTGCTCCGTCTGAGGGAGGCATGGACGGGCGATGGCTTGGAACTTGACGATGAGGACTGGGTATCGGCGGTGGCCTCCCCGAAAGAGGTGGCGATCCCGGCCCTCTTACGATTCGTACAGCTGAAGATCCTTCATAGAGTGTATGTCACGGGGCCCGGTTTGCTGCGTATGGGTTACTCGATGGATGGACTGTGTAAGCGTGGATGTGGCCTGCCGGGTACCTTTCTTCATATCTTATGGGAGTGTTCGGAGGTTGTGCGATTCTGGAATGGTATCCACACCGTAATGGAGGAGGTCACGCACGTCGCTCTGTTGCCAGAGGCTAGGAGGTGTTTGTTGAATGTCTGGGAACCGAATGATTATAATGCGGCACAGACGCAGTGGGTGACTCTGGGGTACATGGTGGCCAAGCGTAACATTGCACAGCTATGGAGCTCCCCGAGGCCGCCCACGATCGAGGTATGGAAGGAGAATATGGACTGGTGTATGTTTAGGGAAAAGATGGTGTATGTGGCGAGAGGCAAGCCAGGGAAATGGACTAAGGTATGGGGTCCATGGAATTTATATCGTGGACGTATCTGCACCCCGCCTCTGCCATTAGAGGTCGATATTGCTTTGTCCCCCTAGCCACACATTCTGCGGGATTGTGTGAGGTGTGTTCCATGTTTTGTCTTCCCGTTGCCCCCTACTACCGCTTCCAGACAAGAACTGCTTTGGACACTGTACGTTGTTCCCCGTCCTGGGAAGAGCACGCTGCTATTTCGGACTCTCATTGCCTTGAGTGTGTTTTGTATTTAATAGAAAATGAAACTGTTTTTTCCGATTGCTCCTGGCCTATGGCCACGGCCTGTTATATGTGCTTCCGAACTGCCGGGAGCTTTGCCTCTGATTCATTTGAATGTGTGGCGTCACATTGCGGGCCCTCGGGCTCTATAGCGGCCGGCGTTGGTGGTTGTAGGCCCTTGTCTGTATTTTATCGTGTAATAACGGTTTCTAATAAAAAAAAAATTAAAAAAAAGAACCGCTGACCTAGAGGACTAATACTCTTGCGCCACACGCCACTGGTTGTTTGGTGTATTATTCGTCCTCGGATGCAGTGCTTGAATTGCAAATCAAGAGGGACTATTTTAATTTCAAAAGTACAACAAATCATCACACATTTAAATCCTTGAGCTCACAGATGCATTTAATACCGAAAGCAATCGCTGTTTGTTCTGTTACTTCAGCTGGATACAAATGTAAGAGACCTTCACTCCCAGCGTCTTCAGGTTAAGACACCAGGTCTGAATCCAAAGCTAAGAACCTGGGAGTCCTGGGCTCATGACACAAAGGTCCTCCCTGATCAGTGCTGTGGTTCAGACACATTGCCAACACATGAGACCAAAAATTGGGCAGAATTATTTATAGGAAGATTTGGGCTTGCTTATAACACCTATAATAGACTGAGTCAAGACTCTTTAAGAAGGTGTCAACATTCACCTGCTTCAACGCGGTCAGAATATGCAAGATGTGGGAGGGTGTTTAGCTATAAGCTTCACTATCAAGAGTTTGCATGCACACTGCTTCCATCTCTGACACAATCCCTGCAATGACCAGATCTGGCACCTTCTGCTTACATATTTGGCTTAGATGGTCTTATTTCATCTGGAAACTGTTCCTCAAGTGCCTTGAAGGCCCATCAGCTCCGCTGCCTGCCTTTATTCTCGGATACCTCCTTACAAATCTTAGAGCAGTTTTCAGTACCACCAATTCTTTATACTGAATCAGTCCACAAGAATGTTAGATCCTATTTCATGTGAAATGGCAGTCCCGCGAGTTCCTGAGGAAGAGCTGCTTGGAAGGCTTGAAACATGTTGGCAGGGAACTTTCAGTAATGCCTGACTTTTTTGAAGATGTAAATAAACATATATATAGTTTTTGATACAGCTGAAAAAGAATATTTGCCTCCAATGCTTTATTATGGAACTATCTGGTGATGGTATGCTCCAGAGCGGCATAGATTTTGTGTTTACTGAAAGGGTGGTTGTTCAGTGGTGTGAATTTTAAAGTCTTTGGCATGACAGTGATGCCAACCTGCACATCTTCTTCAGGGTTCTCCTAGTTTGAGTTTGCTTTTTGATTACACATATAGTTTCTTCACTATCTCTAAGCTTGTGAATTGTCTAAGACTACGTTTTCGTCTCTGGTAATTGTGTCTGATGGCGGATCACTGGTAACTTAATAAAATCTCACAAACACAACTCTTCTTCCAAGGCTTTCCCTAACACATCGCATGTATGACATAATAGCGAAACCACAAATTTCAACCTATAGAAATATTGAGTCCTAAATGTTGATGCTAAAAATATAGTCTCCCTACAATTACAAAGTTAAGTACAATAATATCTGAAAAAAATATATGGTTTTCCACTAATATCTAATAAATATACACAAAAATGTCATATATATACATATAATATTTTAAAATTAATATAATTTAAATTAAATATTTTAAAATAACATTTAAAACAATATATAAATATATACTTATATAAACAAACACACACACGTATGTGTGTATGTTTATATATATATATAGTAAAACTAATAAAAATATTAATTTATATTGATATTATTATTGTCAAATCTTTTTAAATATACTAAAATAACAAGTATATGTATGTGTGTATATATTTATTGTATATATATCTATATATGCGTTCAAAGGATTTTGCCCAACGCCATACGCCTGCCTGTAACTGCCGGTGCCTGCCGTGGCAGCAAAAACCACAAAATTCAAAACAATCCTTTCGATGAGAAAAGAAGGCGGCACACCAATATCATAACCGGAAGGTTTTAATGTGCAGAAAAAGAACGACGCGTGTCTGCATGTCGGCCTTCGTCAAGTTCAAAGGTCATGAATCAGCATCACTGTTAAATGCGCTCTACGTCAACAATAGACACTGAAAACATACTGGTTCGATTCTCACATCTTATATAAATAATTCAATCAATCATTAGTAAAATACAAAAGAATACATGATTATAATCATAGATGACAAATTGGCAACGATTACGGGAGAATGCGTAAATCCAGCATTTTTCGGTCATCATATCACATGACCAAAATCATACTCGTAACTTCATCCGAGTTTGATAAACACAATCAATAGAAATAAATGCACGGAATATATGTAATATATATACAACTATATACACACATCACTCAATCATGGTAATGTACTTGAAGGATATAAATGATTTGGATACTAACTGAGAAAGCTCCACAGAGAAAATTTGTGGGAGATACACTCAGTACTCTGGGCTTTATAAGTGACTCTTGTGGCAAAAGTGGTTTAAAAATTAAATCTAAATACAACCCCAATGTCCCGTATGAAAATGTCGAAGACTTCCACTCAGTAATGACGCATGAACTGAGGATAATGAGGAATGATGAAAAATATTGTATTAAGGATAATCTAACTCAAGATCAAAGAAAATCACTGGAGGATCTACTAACTGACCCGACGCTATTGATCAAACCCTCTGACAAAGGGTGTAATGTCGTAGCGATGGACACCATTTCCTATAAAGCGGAGGCTATGAGGCAACTCAATGACTCTATTTGCTATGAGGAAATCTCCTGGGGTATATATGAGAACACTATCAAAAGGTATTATGAAATGCTACAGAATTGGTGGCAAGCTCGCCTCATTGATGATGACAAACTGAAATTTCTCAGAAACGACAATCCCCGCATCCCTAGTTTGTACCTATTACCTAAGGTACACAAGCATGTCACTAGACCTCTAGGGAGGCCCATTGTCTCCTCTAATGGTGGACTCTTGGAAAATACATCAATCTATCTGGATCACTTTTTGGCCCCCTTTGTCAAGGATTTGAGGTCGTATTGTAGGGATAGCACTAACTTTCTGAAGAGAATACATGATATCAAATTGGACAAGGGTTTCCTACTTATCTCTTTAGATGTATGCTCACTTTACACCTGCATCAATCAGGACAAAGGGGTAGAAGCATGTCTGTATATTATTTACAACTCAGATCTATTGATTTATACGGACATACTGTAATACTAAAACTTATGATGCTGTACTGCCTCAATGAGAATATGTTTCTCTTTGATAAGAGATTGTAGCGCCAGAAGTCTGGTACAGCAATGGGAACCTGCTTCGCCCCCAGCCTAGCGAATTTGTTCCTGGGCTGGTGGGAGGCGCAGGTGGTATGGACTGACATCAATGAATCATTCACCAGCCATGTGCCATTATGGCTACGCTATATTGACGACCTTTTTATCATCTGGATCAGTAGCAAGGAGCTAGCCTTAAGATTTATACAAATTTTATCATGTAATGATTTTAACCTTACTTTCACTCATGTGATCAGTGAAACTGCATGTGATTTTCTTGATGTTCACGTAGCTGACCAGAATAATAGGTTGGTGACTAATCTTTTTAGAAAAGAAACAGCCGGTAACAGTACGGTACATGCCTGCAGTCATCACCCCAAGTCCTTGCTTAATAGCATACCATATGGGGAGTTACTGCGAGTACGCAGAAACTGCAGCACAGACACTAGTTTCAATAATAAACAAAATCTAATGCTACGTAGATTTAAGGCCAGAGGTTACCCAGAAAAGGTTTTGACACAGCCAGCTTTAAAATTGAAAGATACCAAACAGGAAGATGTCCTATTTAAATCTAAAGCAATCATGGATAAGGGAAAATCTTCCACCATCCCGAGAATGATCACTATGTATAATGCTAGCTCAAATAAATTGAAATCTATCATGAGAAATCAGTGGGGCTTAATACAATCAGAACCCATAATTGGTCATGCAGTTGGTCATTCTCCTACGATAACATATAAAAGAGCACCCTCCCTTAGGGACAAATTGGTCAACAGTTATTATCAAACGGAGGTCCCACCAACCTGGCTTAAAAGCAGTAAAGGAGTTTTTAAGTGCAATGCCTGTAAGGCGTGCACCAGTAACCAGAGTTGTAAAACCTTCATGACATCTAATCGTAAAGAGAGATCTATATCCAAATTCATCACCTGCACGACGGATTTTGTCATCAACCCCCTGGAATGCCCATGTGGCCTTCGGTACATAGGCAGCACGAAGCTGCCTGTGAAAAAACGTGTTTTAGAGCACTTAAGAGCTATAACCAATCATGATTTTAACTATCCAGTTGCTAGACATTTTTATAATGTCCACATAGCAAACCTTTCCCTCTTCTATCCTTTTTCAATCCAAATAACAAACTCACATATCCACCGCTTAAATTAATGTCATATGTCCCTATACTAATTAACCACTAATCCTCTTTGTGTTCCGGAGTAGCATGCTACTTGCCTAAAAATAGCTTTGACACATTGTCAGGTGTAGTGAGCGCTATATAAATGAAATTACAATTACTTAGAGGTATCTGGTGAGCCACCAGTAGCTCGCGAGCAGCTCATTGGAGAAGCATCGATAAGCAGAGATGTGGTTGTGTGCTTTTAGAGGACTGCTATGCACCAGTTTCAGCTGAAAACATTTCTTGGATGGAGTGTGGACAAAGGTTCTGGGGCATTAGAAACTGGATGTAGAACAGCTGCCTGGATGAGGAGGTTTGCTCGGAGGACGCCAGACGAGGGCCAGGCTTTCAGTGTATTACAGAGGTGGTAGTGAGTATTTGTGGGGCTTCTTTGAGGCTCCTTGAGGAAGGCTAGGTCTGAAGCAAAGACTGCTCCTAGATTTCAAGCTGCTGTGACCAGTGCAGGAGGCGGTGTAGGTTGCTGGCCTTCTGAATGGATTGTTAATAGGCTGTTCATACAACCTCAGCTTTTCTGTTTTGTTGGGGTTGAGGGAGGGGAAATTATTGTCCATCCATTCATTTATAGTCAACATGTCTTTTTTTGTATCATTAATATACGATGAGAAAAATAAAATTACAAAAGTTTAGCTAGCTAGCACCTAGCCAATTGTCATGAATGTCAATCATCTACCTGCACTGGTATTTTACATCTTATAACATTGCATTCTGACACTTGTAGTTCTGCTTTTATAAACATGAAGAGTTACACCACTGAACTTATGTGTAAATACTGAGAAACATCACCACCATAAAACAGGCAAAATAAATTCTCGTGCTAACATACGATATGGAACAACTTCAACTTTCTAGTGAACGATATGGAACGACTTCTGGTGAAGCGAGTGTTAAAGACAAAGACTCAGTTTCACAAAACCGCCCTGTCACCCTAGGGCTCACTTCCCTTTTCTGCTTTCCTCTCACACATTTACTAATCTAGGCCTCAGTATAGTGTGACAGCGACCACTGGCCCTGCCCACGGCCTGTCCTCTCAGCACGGTGGCTCAGGGGCGTAACAAAACCTGATGAGGCCCCCCTGCAAAGAACATGGAGGCCCCCCCCCCCCCCACTCAGGGCTGGCGGAGCTATGAAGTGGCAAGAAGTAGGCATTTGAAAACTGAATGCACGGGCTCAGAAATGTTCTGTTTTTTTCGTCAATCTTTCCTTACTCTCTAAAAGTAGTCTAGAAATTCTCATTAGTATAGACTTCACCAGCCACCGTGTTATGTTTTTAATCCTGAGTTTTAATGCCGGATTTTGTGTTTCTCTAGACCAAGGACTCTCAACATATGATATCTATTAGTATCGATGACAAACAAGTGACTGACTCTTACATCTTTTAGCCCTGGTTGTCTTAAGTAGCATTTCCTTCATGTTGATTGTGCAAACCTGGATGTTTTATTGTCTTTGTAAAATATGTGTGTGATGTAAGCGCTCTGTCACCCTACATGATTAGAAGCGCCCGTTGGCCTTAATGAAATCACCGGTAGTGACATCATTTGACCTGTGACTCGCACGAGATTATGTCACATGACCTTAGCCCTGGTGACATCACAATAAGTGACATTACTGAGGTTCCATTATTGCTGCATGATTATAAAACAATGCAACACATACACATCTATTTTAGATACCACATATATTAGGGTGGGGGTATGATCTTTGAAAGTTATGGGGCATAGTATTAGCACTGAATTGTAGTGACCGAGTGAAGCAAGTGAGACAGACCTCTCCTAGGAGGGTTCGGGGGACCTGCTCCTGAAAATCTTTTTAAACAATAGGGGTCAAATAGTGCATTTTAAAGGATAACTTTCACATAACTTTGCTACAAAGCCATAGTCTCTGAAAGGACACTTTAAACATTCAAGTCCTCAAATGTTGTGTCAAGCCAATAAAGCCAGACACCCCCCAGGAGTTGACACCATTTTTTCAAAATGTGTGATGGGTGGCCCCACATATCAAAGAATACCTCCATTGTGCCGGGGCCAGCATTTTGTCATGGATGCCCTCGTAGGCCAACAATTACAAACAATATATCAGAGCCAGAATTTTTGCTATTAATGCCATTCATATACAATGAGTGACTCTTCCATCAACAATTCCGTCAGCATGTCAGTGCCAGCATTTGGTGATGGTTCCTCCTTTCATGCACTCACTCATGACAATAATTACCTCCAAAGTGACAGTGACAGCATTTTGGCACAGATTCTCCCATGCCAAGAATCTCCTGAATTATGTCAGCTACAGCATTTTTCCACAAGTGCCCTATATGCCACCAACGACCTCTCAAATGCCAGTGCCAGTATTTTATCATTATGTCAAGAACTACCTTCAGAACCAATTACCTCTAGCGTGTCAATGCCAGCATTACACTGTTATGCCAACAACTACCTCCGGTATGCCACTACTTTGTCACAGATGCCTGTCATGCTAAGAAGTATGCTAGCGCCAGCATTTTGCCATGGGTGCCTCCGTCAGCAATTACCTTCGGTATGCCATGGCAAACAGCGGACTTACAAGCATATTATCACAATCTCACTCATGCTCATTTATCTTTACTTACTCACTTTTTGCTTACTCACACTCACTAAGTTTTACCAAATTTTACTCACTCATTCATTGTCACTCACTATCTTACACACACTCTTACTCTTACTTCCTAAATCTCATTCACTTTCACTCACTATGACTCACACATTCACAGCCACTCAAATTTCACTTTCTCTGTATGATTGAGTCATACTTTCACTCAGGCATTCTAAATCGTTTTTTTCACACCCACTCACTCATTATCTCTCTCCCTCATTCTCACTCACATTGATTCTCACACTCTCTAGCTCTCCCTCACTGAATCATTCTCTCCCTTGCAGTCACTCTAACTCAGTCTCGCTCAGTCTGACTCACTCATACTCACTGACACTCAAACTCACATATTGTCACACACTACCTGTCATTGACTCCCACTCTCATTCACTCTCACATTAATGATTACACACACAGGTACACACACACCCTCTCTCTCACACAAATACACTCTCACCCACAAGCAGTCACACAACATACATGTAAAAACATTTTTACCTACCTTACCTGCGGAGAAGGTCCCATTCCAGCTAATTGTACTCCATTTTTTATTACACTAATAGTGAATAATGTAATGTTATTCACTATTAGTGTAACAAATAAATTGGTAGAAAAACAGGAGAGTGAAGCCCCAACGGATGCCGTAAGGACAAGAAGCTCCTGAGTTCCTGGCACTGATTTTGACATCTCTGAGGCCACGGATCACAAAGAGCAAGCCAGGGGTCACTGCTGCAACCCCTGGTAACCCTTAAATGACATCCGTGTCCAAGATAGATAGATAGATAGATAGATAGATAGATAGATAGATAGATAGATAGATAGATAGATAGATAGATAGATAGATAGATAGATAGATAGATAGATAGATAGATAGATACTAAAGTAAAAGAAGGAGACAATTGTGTCTACAGTACTCAGACTTGCAGTGGGTTGGGCTGTGGCTTGTGCCTTGTGAATGATTTCCTGTGCAGTTACACTGTGCGTGACTATGAATGGCCCACCCCCAGGGATTGAGGGAGGCCCAAACGAACGTTCCAGTTCATTGTCTGCGACATTCTGCCTGAGCTTAGATACCAATATAACTTATGGAATCGCTGCATTCTTTCAGAATTTTGGCAGGAATTCTGTAATTTGGTGAGGTACTGAGAGACACCTGCCCCCCCCTGAGGACAAACACCTTAACCCCCAGCTGAGGACAGAAGGATACACCTCACACCCTTACTGAGCATAAATGGTAGTGCAACATAGTCACCTGGCAATATGTTTTACACATTTAAAACAGACAAACTGAATGAAGCAATTTCAATATTGCGCATCAAATTGGCTCATAACACTTTTTATAGCTAGGCAAAGCAAAGACAGGTGATTCACGTACACTGGATTGCTTGCACCCCTCTGACACTCATGCACACCCAAGGAACTTGCTGTTTTTAGTTTATGGCACATGGTTAAGAGATAGGCCAGTGGTGGGTCACTATAACAGATGTGGTATATTGCATGTGAATAGTTTTACAACCACTACACTGTGAGGATATATATACTAACTATTCATAATTCCTCTTATGTTTATGTAAGTATGGGTGTAGATTGGAACAGCAAATGTATAATTACTTTACAATGCAGTGGTAGGTTTCTATAATGGATGCAACATTATTGCAGGTTGATATTAACAACCTCGTAGGTGTCTTTAGAAGGCCGCGGAAAGTAAATCTTCCTGTACCTTATCCCTCTTGCATACAAATAAACACTAACATGCCAGACATACATTCTGAAGTGCTCCACATCGACTAGCTTTAAGGAGATCACGTTCATAGTGATTTGTTTTTTTATTTAACAGTTCATATCTGATGTTTCCAAGCACAGCACAGGTGTTGGTGGTATCCAAACCAATTCCATCCAATTCATGGCCCTCGGTAGTATGAGAAGTTGCTGATTTTGGTAGGGCTGAAAGTCATGAGTCACAGAAGCAGTGTAACCCACTGAGCCATCTGTCTGGCTATTTAACACATCTCTGGACATGGTCTCATTCATACAAGTCACTCTGGTCTGCCACCACTCCCTTGATGCAGGTTCACGTGGCTTTTTACTTAAAGGATAGTGAAAGAAACGTAAGCCTGGATTGAGTCACAGCCCCGACTGCACATTGCATGGATCTTGGAGGGCTATACATTTTTACTATCCGAAAACTTGAAAATATAAACCCAACAGTCTGCTGTCAATTGGTCTTCACCACATGACATTGAGAAAACATTTTTAGCCTCATGGGGTCTAAACAAACAGGAAAATCCATTGACCTCAACTTTCAGCAAAGAACATTGACCAGCATTTGGACGTTGCCTACCTGACCCCTGCCCATGTGCTTCACTCTGAAATGATGTTGAAGTATTGACAACTAAGGCACACTTCATTTAAAAGAACTATAGTCACTGCCAAAGCCTCAGCGGGGATACTCCGAGACACAGAAATTAGAAATGCAAGTAAACGGGCAGCATTTCTTGAAGTGAATTCAAATGGCTTCAAGAAGACCAAGGAAGTAATTTAATTCTGATACATTCTCTTCTCACCTACATGGCCTCCGCAAGACCCTTCCTCGGAATGTAGCTTCATGGCGATTACAGCACTACAGAAGGAATGCTCTTTTTGCATTTTGAGGACCCTCTATGGATGCTACACAGATATTATCAAACCTGACAGCTGTCAACGAGCAGTCGTCGAAATGCAAAAAAGGTATTTATTTCTTTAAACATGGTACGCGGAATCACTTCAATTTAGGGCATCACTCGAAACTATACTACATGGCATGTTAAAAGAAAGAAATACCCTTTTTGCATTTTGACCCACGACCAGCCCCTACGTGGATGCTAGTGCTGGCTAGTTCACGCCGGCTTCCCATAGGAACCCATCCAGGAGTTGTCAAGATGCAAAGGCTATTATTTCTTTCTTTAAACATGACACGTGTAATATAACTTCACCTTATGCACTAAGGTGAAGCGATTCTGTGTGTCATGTTCTAAGAAAGAAACACCTGGGCCTCTTGTGGATTTTGACTTCCACCCCGGCACCCGCTCACACTTGTGGGGCCCAGAAGAGAAGGAAAGGAGAAGAGCCTATGCAAAGGGGGCGGGGTCAGGAGAAGAGCCAATACGATGGGGCCGTGCCCGCACCACAATAAAGCAAATACAGCAAAGCACAAGGATAATATTCCATAATGATGAATATAGTATGGTCCTCTCTGTAATGGCTTGCTTTGACTCGCGCCTTGTGAATGGCCTCATGTGCAGTTTACACTGCGCATGACGATAACACGACCCTCCATGCCCTGCCGTGAACAAAAGGAGACACCCGGGTACTGAGGCAGGAGGAACCTTGCTTTCAGTTCGATAAGATTCTGCTCCAAGTGCCTATAATAAATGTTTTATTCTTATTTACTGGCGCAGCGGCAGACGGACAAAGACAGTAAGAGGAGGGGACCCCTTAGGAACCATGGACAAATTATTGTTCTAAACTATAGCAGCACTCACTCTGAGGGGCCCCCACATGACTGGGAGCTCAGGGCCCCCTCCAGCACCGCGGGGGCTGCGGGGCCTTACGTTACACCACTGCAGTGACTGACAAGAGGGCAGGGCTACTGGGGTTATGCAGTTTTCCGCATAAATGTGGATTCACCACACTTGCCACACAAGTCATCACCTGCTGCATAATTTGCAGATTTCAACAGCAATGATTTGTTTCTAGCTTAAAGGGGTCAAAGGTTGCTTAAAAGATAAGATCTATATTTTAATTGTAATTTGTAATTGTATTTATATAGCGCTTACTACCCCTGACGAGGTGTCGAAGCGCTTTTTCGGCAAGTAGCACGCCACTCCGGAACCCATAAAGGATTAGTGTTTAATTAGTATAGTGACATATAAAAGTAATTTGCTTGGTGGATAGGTTAGTCAGATATTTGGATGCGGAAGGATAGAAGAGGGAAAAAAAGGTTTGTATTTACATAGCGCTTGTTACCCCTGATGGGTATGGAAGTTCTTTTTTGGTGAGTAGCACGCTACTCTGGAACCCATAAAGAATTAGTGTTGAATTAGTATAGTGAAATATGAAAGTAATTTGAGTGGTGGATATATTAGTCAGTTATTTGGATTGAGAAGTGTAGGGGAGGGATAAAAGAGGGGAAAGGGTTTTGTATTTATAGAGTGCTTGTTACCTCTGATGGGGTTTTGAAGCGCTTTTTTGGCGAGTAGCACGTGTAGTAACGGACTCCAGGCTGGTTGTAGTATTTCAGGAGTATTTATTGTAGTAGTTACAATTCCAGTAGTTCAGCCCCACCAGGAGCAGCCAGCATGCTGCTCAGCCCTCCTCAACTGTAGCCTCTCACTCCCAACATTCCATATTACATCATTAAGGGAGAATTGCACTAGCATAGCATGAACTACATTAGAACCAGGATACTACATATCCTCCTTCCTACCAAAGAAAAACAGAAAAGAACACTGTAACAGGTGAAGAGAAAAGGAGAAAAGCAGAAACAAGATGGAGAAGCTAGATGAACGAAAGAGAGAACCCAAAAGAGCAGAAACAAAATGCAGAAGCTAGATGAACGAAAGAGAACCAAAAAGAGACAAGAAGGGCAGTGAGAGAGAAAATAAAAATGTGATAAAACAGAAAAACATAAACCATTACCCATCCTCCTTTCGATATATAAACAAAGAGAAGAATGAAACAGAAAAAGAGACAAATGAAGAATGGGAAGGAGAATCCACCAATGACTACCACCTGCACACCTACTGGCCAGACAGGTGTGCGAGGAGGCAAGTCAGAGCAGGAGGAAACAAGGAGACAGAGAAGAAGAGAAATACAATAGATTACTTACACTTCTCCATCATGTAATGAAGACTGAATAATAAATAGAGAGCAGCACTGGGCTATAGTGTTAACGAAACAAAGTGTAACATTAAGAGTAAAAACAAACGCCCAGTGTAACATAAACCATGTACTATGGTAATGGGACTGCTACCCAAACCATACACCCATTAAGGGTAACAAATCGCTTGTGCAGGAGTGACCTCGAGTGGAGGTAAGACATAGTGCACTGTTACAATCAGATAACACCCACACTGTAAAACGTAAACGTGAACTAAGTATGAGGACATAAGGCTGTGTGGAAGCACCTCGAGTGGAGGTAACAAGTCGTGCACCGTAGCAAAGGGACTAAAACCCTTGCGTCACACCTCTGTGGAGGTAACAATATCATGCGCTGTTGCAATGGGACTGGAACCCGTGCAACACACCTCATGTAAAGACATTGTGCACAGTAACAATGGGACTAGGACCCCATGCAATGCACCTAATGTGTAGGTGAAAATAATGTGCACCGTAACAATGGGGAAAAGCAACCCAGAGAACGCGCCTTGGGTAGAGGTAAAATCGTCGCCATAAAAATGTAGTAACTGACCCCAGGCTGGTTGTAGTATTTCAGGAGTATTTATTGTAGTAGTTACAATTCCAGTAGTTCAGCCCCACCAGGGGCAGCCAGCATGCTGCTCAGCCCTCCTCAACTGTAGCCTCTCTCTCCCAACATTCCATATTACATCATTCAGGGAGAATTCCACTAGCATAGCATAAACCACATTAGAACCAGGATACTATAGCACGCTCCTCCGGAACCCTTAAAGGATTAGTGTCGAAAATTAGTATAGTGAAATATGAAAGTAATTTGAGTGGTGTATATGTTATTCAGTTATTTGGATAGAGAAGGGTAGTGGAGGGATAGAAGAGGGAAAAAGGTTTGCATTTATATAGTGCTTGCTACCCCTGATGAGGTGTTGAAGTGCTTTTTGGCGAGTATCAAGCTACTCTGGAACCCATAAAGGTTTAGTGGTGAATTAATACAGTGAAATATGAAATTTGATAAGTGCACATGTTATTCTGTTATTTTGATTGAAAAGGGCAGTGGAGGGATAGAAGAGTGAAGGATTTAGACTTTTTTTTGGTTTGGAGGTCATAGCAGTAGGAGGCTTGGGATGATTAAAAAGGGATGAGAAGGAAAAGAGTCAGAGGGAAGAGTTTAGAAAGGTTTGTTTTGGGGGATCGGTATTGTAAAAGAGGTTTCAGATGCTGCAAGGAGGGCTAGAGTAGGTGAGAGTCTATTAAGGGTTATTTTGGGGATCATAGTAGTGGTATGGGGTTTGGAATAAATGAGAGAGTGGATGTAGAGGATATATTGATAGATGTATAGGGTGAGAGATAGGGTAGTGCATTGGAAAGAGAAGTACAAAGAAGTTTGAGATGAGTCAGAAAGTTGGGGTAGAAGATATACTGAGAGAAGTATACGCTGAGAAATAGGGTAGTGTATTGGATATGCTGAATTAGAAGAAAGTGATAAATATATAGATCCATAAGTACATAGAAAGTATATAGATGCATAAAGGAGGTAGGTATATGCAGATTAAAGATATTGATAGAGGTACAGGATGAGAAATAATGTAGTGCAATGAATATGCTTTTTAGGAGAAAAGTAATAAATATATAGATCCAAGTACATGGAAGGTATATAGATGCAGATCAAAGATGCATTATATAAACTCTGGTTTTCAAGTGTTGTTGTACTTAAAAAGGTATTTATTTTTTAACAACATAATTATTCTAAATGTTTATAAAATGCAATACACAAAGATAGGTACATAGCTATAGTACAAATAAATGCTTATATACAAAGGGATATGCTGTATATTTCTGTTTGCGTTTGGTGCTTATGTGGGGAAGAGCCAATTCTTGAGTCGTTTTCTGAAGATAAGGTGGTTGTCGGTGGATCTTATGTTGTGGGGTAAAGAGTTCAATAGTTTGTCTGCTTGAACACAGAAGGATGTGCCGCCCATGTTTTTTTCTTGTATCTTGGGATTTTGAGGCGAGGTGCCACTCTAGAGCGGAGGTTCCTTTTTCAAATGTGTTTGGTGATTTTATTCCTGATGACAAGCGATCCGATTCCATGTATCACTTTGTGAGTGATACAAAGCAGCCTGAACGTGGATCTTCTGGCAACCGTTAACCAATGCAGGGCTTTCAAGGCAGGTGAGATGTAATCTCGCAGTTTGATATGCAAGAGTAGTCTGGCAGCCGAGTTCTGAATCCGTTGTAGTCTTTTCATGGTCATTAAAGGTGATCCATGGTCGAGGCTATTGCCGTAATCGAGTTTGGAGAGAACAAGGGAGATGGTAGCTTGGACCTTGTGTGGAAATCCCAAATGGGGAAGATTTGTTGCAGAGTTTTTATTGTGACAAATCTTGATCTTTCTAGTTTGTCCACTTGGGCATTCATCGATAGCTTGGAGTCCATGGTCATTCTGAGGTTTCTTACTTCTTTCGATACTTTAGGTGAGCCCAGTTCATCAGGCCAGGCAGCAAGTGGGTCATAATGTTTCCAATCGTCACAAATTAGTATTTCCGTTTTGGAAGCATTCAATTTGAGATGGCTCCAACTCATGCACTGATCCACGGCTCTGAGAGAACTGAAAATTGGCGAGTTTCCAATGTCTTTGGGGCATTCCAGTTGAAGGAGTATTTGTGTGTCATCTGCGCAGTTATAGCATGTGAGGTGAAATTGATTGATCAGTACCAGTAATGACTTCATGTAGATGTTGAAAAGCATGGGTGAGATGATAGAGCCTTGAGGGACCCCTGCTTTTGTGGAGTATGGTTTGGACAAGAAAGGTGGGGTATGGATGACATTAGTTCTGTTTTGAAGGTAGGACGCGATCCAGTCTAGAGCAGTCCCCTCTATGCCGGCTTCGTAGAGTCTTTGTATCAGAGTGTCATGGTAAACCGTGTCAAAGGCAGCCGAGAGGTCCAAGAGAGGAGAGCAGCAACCCCGTTGTGGTCACCTATGTTCTTCAGGTCATCCCAGATGACAAGGAGGGCAGATTATGTGCCTCTTCCCAGATGGAATCCTGTTTGGAAGTCTGAAAGTATGGTATTCTCTTCAATGACACTGCTCTTTCTATCAGTTTTCCCAGGAAAGGTCCATTTGTAACAGGTCTGTAGTTGCCAGGGTTCAGCTGGCCCAAGTTTGTTTTCTTCAGTAAAGGGCGTATGTATGACTTTTTGAGTTCTTCTGGGAATATTCCAGTAGTTAAGGAATCGTTTATGATTCTTCTTACTGAAGTGGCAACAGAGGTTGTTAAAAGAATTGTCTTGAAAGTTTACGGTGGACACGGGTCAGAAAGGGCTGCCGGCAGGCCTGCTTGCTTTGACCCGGTCCATAAATTCATTGTGTGAGATGTGTTGGAAGGAACGAGAGGCTAGATTAGAGTATTCTTGGATTGTTGTTTTGTAAAAGCAGTGCATAATTTGTGCCGGTGCTAAGCACCGGCACTTATTTCTCAGGGTCGGGTTTACACTCTCACGCTGAGCAGCACACAGCCAGTTATTACATTACCAATATTGCGTGTAGAGTACACTAGACTCTTCACACAATATTGGTAATGTAATAACTGGCTTTGTGCTGCTCACTACGTTGAGAGTGAGGTCCCAGTCTCCCCTGTGAAGAGCTAATATTGTACTGTTCCACTTGACTGCCTGCGCATAAAATATTTCAAATGGTATGTTGGCAGCCTGGCTGCCCGCCTTATTGTGTGCCACTCATTGCCACCAGAAAGTGAAACTGCATGGGTGGTCCCTGCCTCAGCGTAGCATAGGTCACGTTGCATCTCATTTTGCAATCGTTCATTGGTGGTGCACAAGCCTAGAGCACTACCAATGAACAATTGCAAAATATAACATTAGTCTAGTCTGGTCCCTCGGTGAATCGTCAAGTGTGTGGCAAGAGTCAGACCAATCAGCAGTGTTTTCGTCCGCGGCCCGCCAAGCATACTACAGCTACAACATTAATTAATCATCAGACGATGGAAGCAACCAGTAATCTTGCAGCAGTCATCCCTTGCAGATTATTTGAAACTAAAAATAATGTCCCGCAGTCCCGGTAAGTAATGACTTTGAAAAATTATGCTAACCAGTGGTTTGTACCAGTGTTCAGCGCTGTATTTGTCTACAAAGTATTGAAATGGCTCTTCATGCTAAATAACGTTTTATAGTGTGGGGCCCACGGCTACAGTTCTTCCACCACTGCTGCTGGCTTTTAACTTTTGTGGAAAAATAAATCTTTCTTTAAAGTTAAAAGCCAGCAGGAGTGGACGAAGAACTGCAGCCGTGGGCCCCACACTATAAAACGTTATCTAGCATAAAGAGCCATTTCAATGCTTTGTAGACAAATACAGCACCGAACACTGGTACACAGCTGATGGCAGAAAAATAAGACTACCTGAACGTGAATTTTGCCTGGAGTGGCAGTGGAGGAAGTGGGTGGAACCGGGGGAAGTGGGTGTGGCATTCTAAAAACATTTGAGCACCTGTACTTAATATTTTACATATTAAGCACTGTGTAAAAGGGTTAGTGCTGGTGCTTTATGTCTGTTTTAAGTATGATTCCGACGTGTCTGCTTTGTCTCTGTAATGATTTGCCAGTTTGTCTGTGAAATCTTGAGTAACAGGATGAGTTCCTTCTAGGCAATTTGATGGTCGAAATTCATTGAGTATTTTATAGAATTCTTTATTTTCACATTTAGCATTTTGAATTCTGTCTGAATAGTACCTTTTCTTAGCTTTTTTGATAGCTGACTTGTATAATCTGTTAATTTTCTGTAGGTGAAGTTTGTCTTGTTTGGCGTTTGTTTTGAGCCAGGTACGTTGCAGCTTTCTAATTTGTTGTTTTATGTCTTTTATCTCTATATTCTCCAAGGTGCTTTTTTTCTTTTGTTCTGTTGTGTGGTTTTGAGTGGTATTAGGTTGTCAAAAGCTTCCTGTAGCCACTCATATCGTTTTTTAGGTCTCGCCTGGGGTTAGCAGCGCGCATGCGCTGCCCTCGCCATGCGAATACCTTTTGCGATCGATTCTTCCAAAGCTTTACATGCACGCGTACGGATGGACAAAGATGGCTGCTCTCGCCATTCATCCACAGCTAAACATGCACACGCACGTACGGACAGTGGACAGTCCGACGCCATCTTGTGCCAATAGCTTTCTATTGTAACGGCAACTAAGCGGCCGCTTCGGGTATGCAGCTTGCCGGAGTTACCTACAAACGTGCGGCGTAGAACTTGTGCTTGCCTCACACGCACTCCTGAGACACTGCTCCTCACATGCGGCACCTCCCTCAGGCCGCGCCCCCTTTTCTGCCTCCGCAGACGCACAGAGCGACTCGCAGCCTCCTCACCTTCTCGCTGTGTGTAATGATTTATTTTTTTGCAATGTCGCATGCATGCTTGCACTTTAACAATGGTGGGCGTGTGACTTTTCTATGTTGTGCGCGTCTCGCCCAACTCTATTTTTGAAACATTGTATGGTTTTTTTAATGGCACGACGGTAATGGTGCCTGCGTTTCTTCTTTTTAAAATGCGAGGTTAGCAATGGTGCCCAAGCGTCTTTTTAAAAATGCGCAGCTCGCCCGACTTGCACCATCATTAAACTTAAATTACCCCCCAAAAAAAGATATATTTTTTTATTTATTTATGTTTGCGGCGCAGCATGCTTTTAGAATAGCGTCCGCGCACCTTACTTTTATTTGCGTAAGCAAGGGGGTGCGACTGGTCCCTCACCACAGCTGGAGGAGGAGTCCTTAAAACACACACTAGGACCTCACTCTCCTCAAGGGCAGCCAAAGCTTGCCTCACAGCCCCCTCCATGCCGATTCCACAACAACAATGGGGTGTGAGGCACAGGAAGGAGTACACGTGCGCGTGGCTCTGAGCAAACCCTTCCCCTCAAACGCTTGGAGGTGCATGGGGACAATGAAGCGCTTTCTAAAGGGACGCTAATCACACCGTAGCTATATTTTCTTTATTAATGTATAGATTATATCACTTTTCGTCCACCCTCAAATATCACCACGTTAAAAAGCATATTCAGTGACTGCTTTATTTGGGGTGGGCTGGAGTCAAGGAGTTGACAGGTGCGAACCCGTGGTTTAAAAGTCAACCGGTGAAGTGTGTGGGTGAATTGAATCTCTTCCGTTTGAGCTGTAGACTCTTCGCAAACCAGCAGATATTTATGCCCAGGGCACCAGTCCACCAGAAGATCCTAACCAAGGTCACATGTAAGATGTCCATAAAGTTATATGATGCCCTTATTGGTAGAGACGACTGCTCTGTTGTGCAATTATGTGGTGTTCAAGCCACAGACGTGGCAATTCCAGGGCTTCCTGTTCTCACCCACCAATCTTACCCGAATACTTGCCTCTAGTCCCTCGTTCGGGTAGTGTCCAGATTTACTGAGTTAGGTGGTAGTATAGCGCTTAAAGGCTACATTACAGCTTACGGCTAAAAGATTCTCTCAAATTGTTTATTTTAAAAATAAAATAATAATGGTGGGTTTGAAAGAGTTTGGGGCATGTCCTTTGAGTGAGCCGTGCAATGAGTGCAATTTCGTATGCCGCTTTACTCGTGTTTTGAATATTATTCATTTTATGTTGGTTGAAAAGGGGACAGGGGTTGGTCGATAATAGGAAATGTCTGTTTGTGAATTAATAAATAATGTTCTCGAACATCATGTTGAGGGGCGGGGAGACTCAGAGCGATACACAGCCATACAGGTGTTTTCTGGCCGCAACTGAAACAGTCCATTAGCTGTACTTTGGTCGCGCCCTTCAGTTGGTTGCGCATGTAGTGCCTAGAATCTTCTGAAGCAAGGCTGTAACGCTTTTTAAATTGAAGGGCACCAATGTCTTGAGCATGCCTTTAATGAGGGCGGTGTTTAATTGTTGCAGAGAACTAGATAAGGGTCATAGGCTGGGCGTTTCTAGAGTGGTTACAAGAGTCTACTGAAACATCAGCAGAGTTCATGCTATGCCCCTCTATACCCGCCTTTCTTGTGCGAAGCACCCATCGAGTTCTCATAATGCACCTCTGTCCTAACCTGCAGTATTCACTGATTTCCCAGTCCTGAGGCACTCGCAGATATACTTAGATATTTGTAGTACTCAAGCAGTCCACTTTCTTCACTGTGCACAACTATACCAGTATGGAGACTTCTCAAAGCTCTCTCAGCAATAGGTCTCGCCTTTGATTAAGTTAAAGCTATTTGCTTTGTGATACAATACCATAAGCAAAGCAAATGGCTTTAACTTAATCAAAGGCGAGACCTATTGCATTTTCAATGCTTGTTTAACAGAATGTATTGTTTCCAGATCTGTACTGGATGTTAGTGGTGTTTCTAAGTGTTCCAAATTGAGTTTGTTCCACGGTCGATAAGTGGATGCATGCAAGGTAGTTTTAGGTGAGTCGCTTAGTGTTGTTTTATGTTGGAAAGCAAGCAAATGGTGGTCTGACCATGTGACTGGAGTTATAGTTTGCAAGTTAACTAGTTCGGTATTAGCAAAAATGACATCTAGGATGTGTCCAGTGATGTGTGTGGGTTTGTGAATGATCTGATGCAGGTTCAGTGCGCCTTGGCCAGTGATTATTGTTTTCGAATGGGGCATATTGGGTTTGTCAAACCAAATGCTGAGGTCACCCAGAACGCATAGATTGGAGTGCATTGTTATCAGGTTTGGAACTGTCTAGAAGTGCGTCAGGGAATGTCGCCTTGCTAGGTGTAGGTCTGTAAAGGAGCAGGAAGTTACAGGAGTAAGATGGTGTAGGATTGCATCTGGTGAGAATATCCTCCCAATTCTTTGTGGAGATGTCGTCAACGTTAGTGATATGTAATGTTTGCCTGAACACAACAGCTAGGCCACCTCCTTTTTTGCCTATACGATTTTGGGCGATCGATTGATAGCCTAAAGGAACGGCTTCATGCAGGACTGGAGCCATATCATCTCCCAACCATGATTCAGTTATGAATAGTATGTCCGGTTTTGCGTCACTGAGAAGGTCGTAGATGTGATGTTTGTTTTTAGAGAGCGATCAAGCATTTATAAGTAGACAGTTTAGAGAATGTGCTTTGGTGAGTGAGACTTTGTTTTGTAGAAGAGTGATCAATATTGTTTGGGTTTGTAGCAGGTGTGTTTTTAGTGCTGGCATTAGCTGTATTAGGATAGCAATCGTGTAGCTGTTCTGTAATGTGGTCGTCGTCCAGCAGGCTAAGAGGGCATTTTGATGGGTCTGCATGTGTAAGTGGTGGAGACGGTATTTGAGAGTGAGTTGGTACGCTGTGTTGTTTTTGTGGTGTAACATTGATGTGCAGTAGGCATGGAGAAGCGAACTTGTGAGGTGTGGCATGTTGCTTATATTGTTTGTGTGTGTTTAGGGCGGAAGGTGTATGAGTGAGGGGTGGTCGTGCAGCATGTGGGTCATGTAGAAAGGTTCTAAATTGTCCAATGGATGAGAGGCGGTTGGAATAGAGTTGCTGTGTTGCTGTATGTGTGTTAGGTGTGGTGGAAGAGAGAAGGCTTGGCATTGGAGTTTGTTCGTTTGTGTAGTTTGAAAGGTGGGTGTATGTTTGCATTTTGTGACGGTAAGTATTATGAGTTGTTGCGCTTGGGAGATTTTTTTCTATATTTGGTGCAACAATACTGACAAAGCACTTGCCACGTAATGCTGCGTATTGTGTTATTTGTTGCTGCATAATTTTGTCAAATCTGTTGCATAATGTGGTCCTCCTTTGCCACATAATTCCAGTGACCTTGCATACAAGTCACAATTTGCGAAGCAGCCTCCGATCTGTGGATGGTGGGGAAGGGCTCTCTGTGAAGTTTCACCCGGCAGAGCTCAAGTGAAGCTTCCCGGGCATGATGGACTCTGACTTAAACATGAACACCGCAGAGTGAGGGACGGAGTGAGTGACTGGGGAAGCCTGGTGAACTAAGCGTCAGTCACTGAAAACATCTGCTGCCTGCAGGCGACGTGCAGCGTTTACTATATGCCCGTTGCTACAGGCACTGGGCACCGGCAATAACTGTTGAGGACTGAACTGTATCTTTCATTGCCCTTTGACCTAAAACAAGAAAGACAAAAGCGGCAAAAGCACAAAAGAGGAAGGAGAATTAGAAAAAAACGTAAAGCTGTGATAAAACGGATAAAAAGAACCGGCAGGAGCGAGATAAAGAGGCAGGAAGTGTAAGGGGGGGGGGGGGGAGAGGGGAACTCTGCGGCCATGGGTTTTGGCAGGACGAGCACTTGGCAGTGCCAGCGGCGGGCACCTGGGAGAAACCCTTGGAAGCAGGTGGCTAGAAGTTTACACAATAGGCATGGGTCGCATGTTTGAACCCTCTCAGTTTGCAGACATCCTTCCAAGGTCGATTAAATGAATATCAATGAGATGGATAACAACACGACATCTTACTTGCAGTCCTCTGAAAGGGCAGGTGTGTGCACAGCAGTTTATTGAAATAATCTGGCTTAAGACACTAGAGAAACCATCAAAGGTGTACCAAGCAACATTACAACAATTTCAACCTATCACCCGCAAAAAAACACGCAGGGATGGCCATCAACCCACTGAGCTATCTTAGCAAACAACAAACCAGAATAACACCAAAGCAGCTGCATGTTTTCATTTTTTAAAAGAAGAGGAAGCTGCGGAAATGGCAGAGAGGTCAGAAGCGGACTGGCCATTTTAAAAGAGAAAAAAACACAATAGCATTTAAAACTGGCACGAAGAACAGGCCACCGCTCCGGGTTTCGAGGCGCTAGCCGCCTGGAGGCACTTTAATTCAGGGTGCTGCGCTATATAAAGCGCTGGAATCAATACAGTGGCTCACGATTTGTCAGAGGTAACGGGACGCGCCCCGAACTGGACAAAACACACCAAAAATGCGCCGCCTTACCCGAGGCCACGGAGGGGTCCGTGGTCAGCAAGTACCTGCGGTGTGGAAGCGGGGTTCAGTGCCTGTAGCCGGGGGCCAGCTCCGCGCCCGACTCCGTCCAGCCCGGGCGCCTCCTCCTCTCCCGCTCAGCTGCTGAACTTCATTTCACTCTGGCCTGTCAGCTCTGCTCACAACTTCCTGATTGGCAAAGCACCCGAAGAGGAACTCGCACACACAGCAGAGCTGCCTGCAGCTCCCATGGTGTCTGTGCCGGCAGGCGAGCGCGCCTCAAAGCCCGAAGCGCCGGCCTCTTGGCGCGCGTGCTGCGCGCCTGCACTGCGAGGCGCACAGGCACCTGCTCCAGTCTGCAAGCAGAAAATGTGAATAAAGAAGCCAGGGTGGCGGGGAGTTCACAGACAGCGCTGCTAAAAGTGCATTACACACGAACGCCTTCAGATACAATCTCAGTGCACAACCGTGCCTGCAGGCGTCGTAAAATGGGCCCTGGCACGTGCTATCTAGTCCACACGGTGCAAGCATTTCCAGAGCTGCCGGCCAAATGTTTTTAGTTTACCACTTGGGCGCTCACTCTTCCAAAGACGCAGGGCCATTTTAAAACTTCGTTATTGCAGTCTGGCGCACCCTAGTTGCCATTTGAGGTGGCACCCTAAGGCAGTTGCCTACAGAGGTTTTCATGGAGCACTGGCATTCTGGCACTAAATGCCTTTTTTTCGAAGTTGAAAAGCTGACCCTTGGTCCAGGTACTCGACCAAATTCAGTTTTCCTTGGCAATCCGTCGCCTTTCTGTTCCTTTGCTGTGGTATACAACTGGCAATGAATTACATACCTGATGACCAGTGACGTCTAGTTTCCACGGGATCCAGTTGGCAGGATAAGGGTTTTGGACTTATAATGAACTGCAAGGGTGGCTGACTCTCTGTTCCTGCCAGTTTAATCCTGGCACAAGTTCTTGGAATCGAGTTGTGTCTTCTATTTTATGCGGACAGTCCCTTTTCAAGAAATACATTCTTTATTTTTGTGCATTATTACTCATGTACATAATATGTGCAGAGGAACAAAACTGGAATATGCTATTTATAACCAGTACTGAGTGAGGGGGAGGGGGAGGGGCATGACTCACGAGAGGGGAGGCCTCGAGTGAGTCATGACGCCCCTCCCCCTACTCCCAGCACTGGTAATAAACAGCATATTACACTCTGCAGATATAGTTCCTGCAATGCCAATTTTTCTCGCTTCTTATAACAAACAGCAATTAACCAAAACTTGGTTGCCAGTGGTTACATTTGTGCGGCGAGTTAAAGCCACACTGAGTAGGCCTCAGGATTAGAAGTTACACGTACGGTAAGTGTGACATGCAATCTGTGAGGCAGTAAAACGGGTTTTTCACCTCGCAGTTTTGCTGTGCGGTGCTAATAAACTCACACTTGACCTTTACGCTGTAATAATAAATATGTGAATGGGTGTTTGTACGCTTTAAATAGCGTGTTACTGGGCCACGTTTCGATTCACTATCGGGGGATTCAGGGCATTCATATATCTACATATCTGTATGCACAGGGCTTTGAGTGGGATGAAAAAAACTGGGGGTCTCGCAAAGGGGCGTGGCCAATGTAATTAAGTGTATGGCTTAAAAACACCCAAGCTAAGAATCTGTGCTTAGCACAGTGTGCCACCCGACTTGTATTTTGCTGTTTCTGTCATTGCATCCAGATATATGATACAACTAACATCATACCTACAACAAGTCAAGACTATTGGGTTTGTCAAGGGTTGTTAGCAGTGGTCGAAGTGGGGGAAAAAAAGTAGGGGAACTGTGGGTGGAGCATCAGGAGGCGGGAATAACCAGAGGATTGGGTAAGTGGGCGGAGTCAGAGGTGTGGCTAAAAATAGCAAAACATACCAATTTTTAGTATGTTTGGCTCTTCACTGACCAGTTACAGCTTATAACGTTAGTTAATACAACCATTGGATACACGTTTATTTGAGGTTTAATATATTAGCTTATGACATTAAAATACATTTACAATGTGGGATTCGTTTTCAATCACAGAATGTCCCAAATACGCTTATAAGTGGAACCAGGTGCCATTTGTCTCCAACTCATGAGGGTTCTTTCATCAGCACTTCTCCCTTTTTCTAACCATTTCTGAACATAAAATGTGGGTTTAAATGTTATGACAGGAGGCCCCACGTGTTGGGAAGCACTGTTGAGTACATCATTCTGAGCCCCTCGGTCCATGCAAAATTGTAGTCGTACGTTTTTTGTGCTTCATGCAACATGTCATGAAGCCTGCATTAGATGCCTCCTGGTTTCCTGTTATTGTATCTAGAAATAGCACTCAAAAATGAAAATATACACTTAAAGCAACCTAGGCCTGTTGATTTTGCAGATGCTTTTAGCAATATCAGATGAATGAGATACAATTATTATATTAGTAGTTTGTGTAATTATTATTCAAGTTAGTTAGCAATGAGAAATGCAAGTGCATCAATTCTGAAATTATTAGACTCAAACATTGCAAGAGTCAGAAATAGCCAGTGGTCCTCGGATTATCTCAGTCAGTTATTTTCTCCCCTTCTGACTACCATCCTCTGCAATCACTATTAGACATCTTGATCCTTTGTCTAACCGCGAGCACTGTAGATGTCTAGAAATACCACCCAACATAGACTGCATGAGGAAGTTCAAACATGAATTGCGAAATATCCTAGTTTGCAAATGTTTTCCACATAATAATATCTCAGTCATATTTTCCACATAAATCATCATCGGCCGCATAATCTGATGGTTTTAACTAAAACATTTTTTTTTGTACAGAGCTTTATATAGCACAAACTTGACCCAAATCGGGTATCAGAGCACTTTAAACAGCACCACAGTTGCATTACATGAGTACACATTCATTTTTGTTAGGCATGGGGAGATTAAGTGAATCGTCATTGCCGAGACTCGAACCCGGTTCCCCAGATTCAAGGTCGACCACCCTAGCCGTTAGGCCAACTCCTCTCCCCAACAACAAACAGATAAAAACACACACGACTTGTGTTGCTGTGAAGTAGAAGGCCCTTTACAAAGGTTGACTGGTCACCGTTCTCACTGCTGCACTTGTATGTTAACCTGGTGTTAATGAGGCAAAAGATTTACAGAGACTGTTAGTATGTGTAAAAAAAGTCAAAATTATAAAGTATCAGAAAATGTACCACAGATCACGCAGCAGCCTTTCTTTGCTTCATAATTTAGCCAACACTGCAACCTAATTTTGTCCTCCATTGCTGCATAATTGCAGTGGCCCCAAAGCAGGCAGCACATGTTAAAATTGCTTGTGCATGAAGCAGAGAGACTGTGAAGTTTGCAAACTTAGAGGTATATATACAGGAATGGTGGCACAGGGCAGCACAGCAGTTATTTTGCTATGCTGCCCTGTGTCACAGGGAAAGGGCAGGAATGCCCCGTATTTATCCAATACTGTCCATTTCTGTCTTTTCCCCCTGTGCTGGCGCCGTTTCATCAGCCTAGCGCCAATGCAGGCACCCGGTTGCATGCATGATTTTTTATGTGCAGGAAGGGTCACCTTCCTGCACAAAAACAATCCTGAGAGGCTTTTTCCTCTTTCTATGTGTGCTGCACATACAGAAAGAGAGAACAACTGGGAGAAATAAAGATATTTCTCCTTGTTGTGCCTCCATTGGGGAGGCGTTAGATTTTGATATATTCCCAGGTTTACAAGTCATTGTAAATCTAGGAAAGCCTCAAAATCCACAGGAGTTGCATGGGATCACCCACCACAACACGTCCCTTGTGCAGAGGAAGGAAAAGCGGCGATGTGCACTGTGTCGCATTAATCATACTTTTGAAACCATTCAAAGCCATGCAAAGTGGCTATGAGTAGCTTCATAAATATGACTTGGAGATTTGCGTTGTGCATTTACCGCGTTCCGTGGTGCAAACAGGATGCAAGGTCCTCGTAAATATGCCCCTTAGTTTGGTGTACTTGCAGGAATTTGACTCATGACAACAAAACTCTTAACATCAGAATAAAAACAGGCACTGGCTAAGCTACTTTTCTCTCACTGTCCATCCATTAGACACACTGCTAAATCCTGCGTCCCATAACTGGGTAACCGCTCCTCCAAGGTCATCACGCATGACAAGGAAGCACTTCCCACGTGGGATCAAAACAGAGATCACACTCTATCAGCTACACAGCCTGCCAGGCGTGCCTGCAGGCAAGTGCTGCAGCACCCCCCCCCACACACAGTGGTAAAAGCGCTATATAAATGCTACAATGTTACGCATTACTCGATCTGCGCATTTTGCAAATTGCACTCCGTGCAAGGTTTTTTGGCTTCGATGTATTCCTGTTTCACAGCTGGGCCGAGGAAGATAACATTGATTTGACCAATATAATTTTATGATGATAAATAATAGTGAGTTTCAGGTAAAACGGCACCGAAATTCCACCGACCATATTTAAGCTTAGACACAATGCGCTACGAACTTACAAGCAGACCCAATTTGCAGTGCTAATGCTAGCACTACAGATCCTAGAATCCACTTATTGTTTATACTAATGCAGCTGGACTAGTTACCATTATTTGCCGGTGGGCCTACCTTTAAATATATTTGATTACAGGCAACTGCTGGTCTCCCTAAGCAAGTGAGGGTGACAATAAGTGTCGCAAACCGCGGCCAAGATGCATTAGGAAAGCAGTGCGTGTCCCAGAAGGACAGCAGAAGATGTCACTCATCTGATTTATGGTGATACAGCAGCCTAAAAGGGCGAAGGAGTTACGGGTTATAAAGCATGCTTGTCTAAATTAAAATTAGAAATTATGCGGTATAACACAGTGCATCCTGTGACATTATTAGTTTCCCATGCTGTTATTTTAACACTAATGAATTCTGCCAGGGTGTAAATTTCACCAAGTTAGTACCAGTGTAATATAATCCGAATGCTGCAATCAGTAACTATAGTTGATTGGTTAAGCTTTCCAAGATGTCTTACACTTAACGACACCACATTGGGCGCTTTCTCTTACGAATCTCACATCGGCTCGAGCTAGAAACAAAATTGTTTGGGTCACAGCTGTATATTATGCCTGAGAAGGTCAATTATTATGCAAGTGCAGCATATTCATATTTATGAGGGAAATCTCCTCAGCAGCACAATCACATACTTCCAGTAGCCAGCAAAAATGAACTGGATTGAGTAGTAATGTAGTTGACCTCAACTTTATATCCCGGGCAGGTTGAACTATGCAATTCTGTGGGGGTGTTTTTTCCGCATAATTATGGATTAGCCACATCATCCATAACTTGCAGATTTTATCAAAACAAAATTCTGTTTCTATCGGGAACGCATCACAATTTACTAAAAAAACACGCGACGTGTTGGCGTACGTGGGGGGGCTTCGCAAAAGTTGACTGGTCACCTTTTAATTGTCTATTTCAGTGTTTGAGTGCTACACTGTTAGGAAGGAGTTGGAACCTTTTCCAAGTATTAACATGCACAAAAAGACATAATAATGTATATGTGCCGTTTTACACCACATAACGTAACGTGCCTTTTCTTGTTGCATAAATTAGTCAACCCAGTTGCATAATTTGGTTCATCATTGTCACATAATTCCAGTGGTCCTGTCTATATCCCACGGTGAATGAACACAGTCCCATATACAGATCTGTAAATTTTTACCTGGTTTGTAATTAGCAGATAAACACCCACGTTAAAGGGAATTTTACTCCACACAACCCAAGTCGGGGCCCAACAATCTATGGACACAAAGTAGCTGTGATCTATGCCCAGATCCTAACAGCTGCAAATGGGCAGACAGATCACATGACGGTTGTGGGTCAAGCAGGAAAATCACAGATTACAACCTTAATGGGATCCGTGGAATACTATGCATATGAACCTTTGAATAAAGAGCAATCAACCCAAAATGTCCGCAAATAATTTCAATGTGTGGCCCATTTGCACGCCCTCACTTAATATCAGTCTCCCCACGCCTCCTTAAACCTTTCATAAACTATGTCTATTATGATGGCCCTCTCGAGTTGACCGGCAGTTTTTTCATGTTATTTTAAACTTACAAAACTATTGTTTTTGAAGTGGTAGACATACCTCATATGTTATACGTGATTATCTTCATGGATGTACTTGTGCATATAATGCCAGCTCCTATAACTTTGCTCTGTATTTGGATTCATATTTGTTGGTTCCCTGGGGCAATGCATGCCAGAGTGCCGAATTGGGTTTTTACTAAATTTATCAGTTGCACGCATGCGAAGACATTATATAAGTGGTGAGTGAGAGGCGAACATGGGAAACATGCCGTTAGGGTAAATGACATATTTACAGGTTGCTCCTGCTGACGCACAGTTTGGTAAGAGGGAAGAGAGGGATTCCCAAGTTATCGGTTGTCAGTAGGTGAGTTTTCAGGCCTGAAGAATGAAGTTAGAGGGATGAATACCCACAGGTTGGCAAGGCGAGAGCTCCACAAAAGGGGCTCAAGCAGGCTGAAAGACCAAAATAAGTGGTTTGGGGGAAACAAAAGACAAAGCATAATATGCGATGGGAGACGCACACACTGGCACACCTTATTTGGGCAATGTTACAAGCATCTACATGAAATTCCTGGGAACACACCTTATGAGAGAGACCTTAACATACCTTCCAACGAGGGCATCATTTGGGCATATAGTCCCAGTGTGGCATGTGGGGGTACAGAGCAAATATAGATGGAACCGGTAACACTGTGGCTGCCTATGCTATCTGTCACTGATATGGCAATGTAGAGCTTTGGTGGCCACAGATGGCTTTCCAAATGGTCTGAGGTTTCCATCCCAGAGTGCATCAGTTTTGGCTGGTAGAAATGTCAGCACTGGCACTTCATTTCTATTCTGCACCATGACCACCTTCAACTAGCATTTACAATGCAATAGGTCTCGCATTTGCGAGATTTTGAGCTATTGGTATTGTAAATGACAATGCCTTTTATATATGTTTAAAAAACCTGCAATAATAAAAGATTTTGTCATTTACAATAGCAATAGGTCAAAGTTTTAAAAATACCTATTGCATTGTAAATTCTTGTTTTTTAAAGTGCCATGGTTTGGGCAAAGTCTGCCAGGAGTTCTACAACGGAGTGCTTTTCCTTTCCTTTTGGTGGAGTCAGTCTGTGTGAGCCGAAAATAAAGGGCAGATGAGGTCAAGGGTGGTGCCTAAAATTCATCCTGTTGTGACTATTGTATTGGTCACAGTGGGGGCAGGCAGGGGGCCTCCTCACTAAATGAGGTGTGAATCGCACTCTCGCTGCTGATTGATTGCTCCTACAGTGTTGCTTTGCAGGCCCCTGCCCCCAGACACAGAGGGGAAGGGGGAGGAGGTCGTGGCAACTGCGGTGCACGACGCCTTAATGTGCAACTCACAGGGCTGGGCGATCACGCAATATTGTTTAAATTCGGACTATTATTGCGTTCCTGGGACGCATCTTTAAAGTAACGAAGTAGGGGAACGGACTGTGTTACATTTAAAAAGTAGGGGAACGCCGTGCCCATCCGATCCCGCTCACTTCTATCACTGGTTGTTAGTTGCATAAGATAAATAAGCAGCAACTATGGCTTGTACACAGTGGGAGAATAAAGTAGGGGAACTGTGGGCAGAGAATCAGAGGGCGGGAATAACCCGTGGATGGGTCAGTGGGTGGAGTCAGAGATGTGGCAGAAAGAGCAAAATATCCCAATTTTTAGTATTTGTTTCCCATTTCACTAACCGGTTACAGCTTATTACGTTGTTTAATTTAACCAATAGATACACATGTTTATTTGTGGTTTAATATGAGTTATTGACATTAAAGTACATTCACAGAGTGGGATACATTTCCAATCACAGAATGTCCCAAATATCCTTGAAAGTGTAATCGCAAGCCATTTGTCTCCCAGCCATGGAGATTCTGTCATCAGCACTTCTCCTCCCTTTTTTCCACAAGAGCAGTTCAAACATGAATGGCAAAATATCCTAGTTTGCAAATGTTTTTCACATAATTATGGCTCTGCCATATTTGCCACATAAAACATCATCTACTGCATAATCTGACGATTTTAACAAATAAATTGTTTATAGCTCAAACGGATAACAAGTTATTAAAAATGTGACTTGTGCTGCTGTGAAGTGGAGGGCCCTTTGCAAAGGTTGACTGGTCACTTTTCTCACTGCTGCAGTTGCATGTTCCACTAGTACTAATAAGGAAAAATATTTGCAGAGACTGTTAGCATGTGTAAAAATGTAAAAATAATAAAGTATCAGAAAATTTACAGCACTACTAATACCAGTGTAGGGTATCAGAGCACTTTACATCACACATATTACACGGAAACAATCATTCATATGTGTGCAAATCACTGTGTAGGAAATGTTACATAAGATAAAGGACTACAAGGTGTAGGAAGTCACATGACAACCAAACTTGTAGGCAGCATAGTTTAATAGTGATTGGTCTGCAGAAACACAAACTCAGAATTAAAAACGTAATACCATGGTTAGGGATTCTCTTTAATAATCAGAATTGATTTCTACCCAAATGAACTCTTTTTTGCAACATCAAAGACTTGGGAAAAACCATAACGCTGAAATTTATATCTTGCAGTTTGCATGCAGCTCTTACACGACAGTGAATAGCTCATTGTTCTATGTTAGGATTTTAACTTATTAACTGCAAGTAACAATAGGGTCTCTCTGACAAAACCAGTAACCCACTGACCTATTTATATTATGTGCACTTTGTGATCTGCATGGTACATGTTCTTTGCTGCAGGCACATTTAACCCTCTGCACTTCCTTTCCACGAGTCAAAACGTCCACTAGACAAAACCTCTCTATACTAGTAAGAACATTAATCACTGGCGTTATCATGTCATTTTTATTGTTGCCGAAAATTGTTGGAGGCAAGGAAGGAGGCAGCAAGTGCTTTCAAAACCATATTATACTTGCAAACACGACGCCCCCACCTTAAGTCAGCGCCAGCCACGGTCCGTGCAGGTAACTGCGGTGGGGCAGAGGGGCTGGGTAAGGTGGGATTTCGAGGGATGATGCAGAGGGAAAATTAATTATTTATTTAATTTTCCCTCAACATTGTCCCTCGAAATCCCCCCTTACCCAGACCCTCTGCCCCACCGCTATTACCTGCACGGACTGCGGCTGGTCAGCGCCTGGTGTGGTCGCACTGCCCTAGAGCCACTCTGCTCAAGGGTCCTGTGACCTCAGTGACAGAGTCACTGTCACTCTATGGTGTGCTGCTTCATAGGACTGCCTGCAAGGTTGGAGGTGAACTTCAGAATGAATTGTGGCGGACAGGCCTTCAAGGTTAACCCGCACTTGCCACTGCTAGGGTCCACCTGCTGGTGCTAAGACACCAGGGCTTTTAAGATCTTGCGGGGCCTTCTAAGGTCTAGCATGGGAATGTGCTCCTCAGTGGGAGTGGTCTGGTGGACTGGTCATGAAGGCTCAACCCCAGTTCCAAATTCAGCAGCTCTGACCATAGTGCCACATCCTCTCCCCCAATGAACACCATACTGCCCCACTGAGAGAAACTTGCACTGCACTGACCCGCTAAAAACACCTGGATGTGACTCAATTCAAATTACGCAAATTAACAACATCCTAGAAAAAGCAAACATTCAGAGGGAATGCAAGATTAAGTAAAGCATGTGAAATGTAAGCAGGAACAACCTGGTTACCTTTTTCCTTTTACACTCATTATTCAGAAATTAGTGAGTGCTTTTGCCTGAAAAGTTGAGGCCATGGCTACAGGGCCCAGAAGGGACCTGTTTCTATGCCTATTGCTATATCCTTACAAAACGTAAACAGTATGGTTTAAAAATACCGCATTCGTGAATACACAGGCGCGGTACACATTTTGTTTTCCAATTCACCCATCAAGCAGGTATTTCAGTACCTTCAGGAATAGTGCACTTTCCCACTCAGGGAAAACAATGTTGTTCAGTTAGTTATTTTTCATATTTTGAATGTTTTATTTCTCTCCACTCCAAGGCTGCACAAAAAGACGACGTTTCCAGCAAAAGTGTTTTTCTTTTTCGGATCCATTTCACAGGGAAGCAAATAAACGAAATGAGGAAAGAGAAGGTAATACCTGTTTCTTGAAGTCTCGGTTTTCACTAATTGAGGAGGAGCAAGACAGAAAGAGAGGGAAGAGGGGGAACAAAGAGGGGGGGGCAGCTGCCAGCAGCAGGAGAACTGAGCACTGTCCTTGTCTTCTCTGGGCACGAAGGAAAAGACAGAGTCCTTTTCCTTCTCTGCTCGTTCCGCCCGTCCTCAAAAGCCGAGCTTTACCTATCGGCCATGGCGATTTCTGCCGTCCAGGAGAAATGTTTATAATAAGACAGTAGGGGAACGGACTCTATGAAATTAAAGAAGCAGGGGTACGCAGTGCCATGCCGATCCCGCCCATTTCGACCACTGCTTGTACATAATATTGAAAAAGCTTCCACTTAAAGCCCTGTTGATACCACAACGACAGGGCACAAGTCCTAAACAAGCACGGTCCGCTTTCACTTTCGTCCGTCGTGAAAGCTTTCTTGTCTTTATGGGGCCATGTGTTTTGAAACACATGGCCCCGTAAAGATAAGAAATCTTTCACGGCAGAAGGAAGGCAGACGAGCCCGTCCAAATGGGACGGATCAGAAAGCCGAACTAAAACGTCACCAACACCTCTTTTTCAATGGCTGGCCACCGTTTAGCATAAACGGTGACGCCGGCCAATGGAAAAGAGGGGCGGGGCTTAATGCCCTTTACAGAAAATACCCCTAATCATTAAATCTCGCCAGCGAGACTGCGCATGCGCGCAGCCCACGCCAGGCGAGACCTAAAAAAAAAGAAGTGGGGGGGACGCTCCAAGTTAGGTGGTGTCACAGGAAGTGAAGTCACGACATGAAGTAATGTCACGAAAGGTAGTCTCCTCTTATTACAGGCAGACCGCTTCACTTGGGAGGCCACTGCAATACAGGCAACACATACACAAGAGCAGCATGCATCATTCTATCAGAATTTTGCAATTTACAGAGGGGTTGAACTATGTCCTGATAGGCATTCCTAGTCAAGTCTTCAAGCTGTTAAAACATTGAAAGATACGAAAATTGAGTGCATGTGTACCTACCCATATTGTATTTTTGTTCTCCACACTCTTTAAGCAGCATGGTTACCATCTGTACGGCACCGAAAGTAAGGGCTTTCACTGCCGGGCACTTTGGTATCCATTACAAGATTTGAATACCCTGCGTTTTTTTGGGGGGGGGGGTAGCTCTGGCTTGACAAGGCAACCCTGTTTTTATCAATTTCATTACAATTTACACAGAGTAGGCTTTGGCTCTGCTCAGAGGAGCATACCTCTCTCGTCACGTGTTATTTATTGGCTGTTTGGTTCCTCATTTAATCTCCTATGGACGCTTCCACTGCAATGCATTTAGGACAATTTTGTTTTCAATGGCATTCTAGATTTCTCCACATGAAACTGTTGAGTCTCGGAATGGCAGTCGCATAAAAGAGGCTCTGTAAACCATATAACTACAGCTGTGCGACCTTTAACATTAACCGCATCGGTTACTTCTTGATTACTACAACCCGCTCACAAGGCTGCACTTCTTAACGCGACCGGCAGGGGGGGGACGGCATCCATCTGGTAAAATAAGTGGAGGGACGCCATCCACCCGCGTGGTACCCCGACTCGAGCCCTGCACAACGATGTTGCTGCTCCGGAGTTTAAAAAATAGAAGGGAAATCCAGAGACAAAAGGACTCTCTTTAAAGGACTTCCCTTCCCCTACAACGCTCACCTGGCATGACGTAACTTCTCCACTAGTGAGAAGTGAGCATGCGCACATCGATGTGCCTGCTGTCACTGCAGTCCAGAAAAAAACAGACCGCCTGTGCCAGGGCACAAAACAGAGCCCGATAGAGACCTGTTTCGAGGCCCCCTTTAAAAAACTGCCGGTGCTCAGCACCGGCGATACCCGACCCACTTAAAGCCTGGGTATGCAGAAGATACACAATGAGAACATTTGTAATATCCTATACAGGCTTCAAGAAGTTCTGCTGACGTCATAGACATGTTCAGATAGGCGCTCCAAAGGGCTCACATAAAGGGCGGGCTGCCAGGGAGACAGAGGCTTCACCGAGTCCCTATCCCGCCTTTCTGCTTCAAAGGCACATGTCAAAGCTTAACTTTTACAGGCATTTGGCTCCAGTGGGTTTATATCCTGGGGATTGTAACCAGTTAGGTTTTTCTAGGGGAAGAGATAACTGCACCAATGAACAGGAATCAGTGGGAGGCACATTATGTGAGCACCAATTACATCTTAGACACCATAAAAGCATGTTGGCACTTTACACGTTCACTTCATCAGTTAGCCTACTCAATAGAAAGTTTACAGTTTGCACCCGGCCCTTTATGTGCAGTGGCGGCCGGCACGGATCGGAGGTAGGGGGGTGAGTGCAGGAGGGGTGGAGGAAGCGGGTATACAAAAATAAACGAAAAAGAAAAAAACTTATCTTCATGCTGCTTCCTCGCCGCGTCTCTCCTCCGTAGTCCCTCGCTCGGCCTGAACAGGAGGCACACCCAGGCTCCCAGTCGGCCAATCACAATGCTGCGTGGCTATGATTGGTCTGAGCGCCATGGTTCGATGCTCAGTCGCCGACTGGGAGCCTGGGCGCAGGCTGTAATGCAGACAGCATGGAGAACATGCGAAGTGCGCATGAATGTTTGTACGGCCCGAGACGGCCGGCCAAACATTCACTGCGCACTTGGGAGGGTGATACCACTCCTTCCCTGCCCTGCTCTGTGAGCAGAGCAACCCCGCCCCGTCACGCAAAGCTGCCAGAAGTAGGACAATATAAAATGATAGTACGCAAGTTATTATCATTTTATTTTCTCTTTATTTCACTGCTAAAAAGCAGCGAGGCAACGTTTCTCCGCCTTAGCAGAGGAACCGCCACTGTTTATGTGTTACCAGGGTGCTACAAACCCCACTGCTTTGAGCAGGTTTCAGTTATATTAAAAGATCTATCAAGCATTTTTATTGGTTTACTTGACTGGTGAACCTGGTCAAGATACTACTTACATTTAAGCATTTGGCACTTTATGCGCCTTTTGACACATTGGGGTAACCACCAGGGAGCCCTGCGAAGGGAGGCAGCTGACTGAGCACTTATGCACGGTAGGCACTTTGGGCTCACAACAGTGGAGGCACTCTGGGCAAGCGGAGTAGGCCATGTATATTACGTTACTATTATTATTGTGTGTCTGTACATTGGTTTTTATTGACTGTAATGCTCATTATATATTAAAACTATGTTTGTGGCTTTAATTGATTAATAAACTAATTTTTGACTGACTAACTGGTGACATAATAAACCATAAGGCGAAAGTCAAGAACCATGAGTGTCAAGGAATATATAACGTAATTTACTCTTTGTATTTTTTATACAACTGTTCACAGTACAGGTGTAGATGTTTCTTGAAGTGACGTCATATCTATTTGAGTTAGTGTTGGTCTAAAAGTGAGAGACTTCTGAATCTACTTCTAGCAGGCCAGAGGTGGCAACGAGGCCTGACTGCAAATACTTCAGGGTTCTCCATGAAATATGTGTTCTTATACCACTGCATTTTGTACAATAATAGAACAGAAACATGAGATTGATAATCTATATATGTATTACAAAGTCAGTAAAAGTGGAAGTTAATTCTGTATGAAATTTGACACTTGTTTTGTCCATCCTGCCCAACTAAAGTCTGGCAGGTCACCTTTTGTTTTAATCAGTGCAGGAGAGGGGGTGGAAATGTATGGGGGCAGAACAATAGTTGTGTTTTCCATATTAGTTCCCAAATGAACACTTGCTCACAGCTACAGCAAAAACTGTGCAAAGGAATTACATCACTCTGGGCATGAAACTAGAACTTTCCTCCAAATCCTGCCTTTGAGTGCTTGATGTAGATCAGTTCAGTAGGTTCTGGATAATTTGCAAAATGGGAAGGTGGTGGTGGATGGGCATCGAATGGATAATCAGTCAAGAACTTCTCTATCACTTGCCTTTTAATTCATGGGTTGTGCGTGGATTCAGCTCCTCAGGAAAAAAAAACATTTTGAAAAATGAAACCAATCCCATTGGTAGAGATAACACTGGACGTTGGATGTTAGGAGAAATCTTGGATCTTAGATGTGGTGCAGCAGGAATGAAAAGAATCAAAGCAGGCATCTTCACAGGTGTGACGGAGAGCATTTAAGGAGGAACATCCCTGACCCTGTGCAGAAAGTAAGTGGGATGGGGGACTCGAAGCATGTAACTATGCATGGCAAAGGCCATGATTAAAGCGCATTGCGGTCCTGGGGGCCGTCAACCTCTACCCAGAGACCGCTGAGGACGGCCAAAGGCCCCATGCAGCGGTTTCCGTTGCACAGGGGCGTGCAAAGGGGCTGGCTTTAGACCTGGTTGCAGACCCAGCCTTGTGCCTAGAGGCCATTGTACACTGCTGAAGGCAGTTTGCTGCTAGTTCAATGGCACGCGGCTGCAGCATGGTTTGCATCCAGCACATGATATGCATCTCCAAAGGATGTATGGTTAGACACATGGGAGGTGGTGGCCAGGCTCTGTGTCCAAGCCCAGACGCACATGGCAAAAGACCACACACAGAGGTGGCTGAATGTACAGGAATTTTGGGTCTGCGGGAGACTGGGTGCATCTCACGGTTGGGAGTGCGCTCAACCCCAGCTAAGCATGGCCCAAAGGCTAGGCACACCAGGCGTTGGATGTACGAGAGGTTGGGTGCTGGGGCTTGCCACAGGGAAAGCCCCGTGTCCAAGCACCACTGCACATGGGGTTGGGCGTGCAGAGATTTGGGGCTGGGCCATTCATCTTACTCCAGATGCACATCGCCGAAGGACTTACTACAGGGCTTGGAGGATAGATGCACAGGCGGTTGGATGTAGGCTGCAGCCAACTCTGCCTGCGTATGGCAGAGACCATGGGCAGTTGGGGCTGGATGGGCAAGAGGTGGGGAACACGGCCTGGTCAAGGGCCAGACACTGCCGCCACCCCCCACTGTGCCCATAGGGATCGGTTGCATATAATGTCGATGTAGTATATCATCAAGCCCAAAGGGTCACTGAAATACATTACTAGCGTTAGCGAAGTCTTCTTTAAATCATTAACACTTTAACATATGTTTAAAAAAAACTCAGAAACACCCTTCAAAATACGAAGAAAAGAGAAATTACGCTTATGAAATAAAACCCCACAAAAATAAAAACTAGCCAGTTACGGATAGCGACACAAACTATAAGTCGCTCCTAAATGGACTGCCTATGACCTCATACATGATGGCCCATGGATGACACAGCAGGTGATATTACAGATCACCATACCACTGACACCATCATTTACATGTCTATGGGTACAATCTCATTTTTGTTCAGATATGTGTTGCTATTTAATGATGTTGTATTGTTAAGTCTGGTATTTTTTTATGATACATATTATAAGGTTGTGAGCAGTACAATAATGGGTCTTAATATTCATCTCAGCTGCATCTCTTACAGGGTACGTTTCAACCAAAAGGTAGTTTCCATTGTCACCTACTGTTTTTCTGTGTTTCTGATATATGACCTTTTATTAAATATTCTTTACTGGCGGTGAAGGAAGTAGCCAGAAAAACAGGCTGATTACAAGCTGCCTCTGGTCCTAGACTGGCTCAAACCGGTTATTCTAGTTAGAACCCCCGAAGGATATATTTCTATTTCTGACTTGCTCGCATTGGCCTTCAGTTGTGAATGCAGGTGGCGTCTTGGCCTTTATGGCAGAGTCTGTCGCTCCATTTACCTGGACCCTTCATCTTGTCTGACGGGTACTCTCTGACCACCATGTCGCAGATGCCAACTCTTGTGGGGAGCAGACAACAGGTTTCTCAATCCCTTCCTTGGCCTACAGGACAGTAGGGAATCCTCTTCAAGTAAGTATCCATCTAGGACTTTGGGACATTGCCACTACAGGACAACTCTAGCCCTCCTTCACTTCAGAAGGGTTGCAGGCTGGAGAGCCCTTCTCTGTCCAAGGTGCCTGCTTCTGGCACCTGCTCCTGTAATATCAGACACATTAAACGCCACACACGTTTCCTTAATTAATTAAAAGCCTAATGATTCCGACAGTGATGCTGGGATTGGCCACACTCTTCATTCGCTGTCTATTCCAGTACCCAGAACCCACCCAGTTGCAAATAGAAGGCCAACACATAACAGCCATGCTGTGCCGCCAAAACCTCTGTAAGTCAGTGGTGGTAGCCATTTCGACCAGTCATGGGGCGAAGAGAGGGTAGCCAACACTGAGGATGGACTTACTGAGGAAGAAAGGAGCACAGGGACATGTGAGGTGTCCCAGACCAGGAGAATGCACTCAGTGAACCTCTTAACTCCTACTGGACTTCTAGGAACTCCAAGAAGTTCAGAACAACCCTTAATTTATTCGGAACCTCTCATGTTTTTCACTAAACCATTTACCACATAGTACGCTGAACATATTCAGAGGAAGGAGGGAGGATAGCCTTTGAGCAATGGATGCAATAACAAATATGTTTTAGAGAGCACTTTTCGGACTCCGAGAGTGTCACACCGGGAGAGGAAGTAAGGGCTTTGGTAATGTTTTTCAGATGAATACTGTCTTTACTCCTCAGGCTCCTTACCTGTTAAAAGAGTGGCGACCATGTACTTTTGTTAATATGGATATCAATGCGTTTATTATTAAAAATGAACTATTGTCCTTATTAACAGAAGAACCCGTTCCGGACTCCACATCTACCTCGACATGCAAGAATGTAGTCAGGCAGGCCCTGCATCCTAGGACCGGGATTACTGATTAATGGGACACAAGTCGGAGGGTGGATAGCTGGCAGGTAAACACAAGTGTAGGAAATTCTTGATCAATCCCACAGATAGGTGCAGCGACATCACAATGGTCAAGGGAGATTGCCCCCAATAAAGCAGATATGACCTGAGGGGGCTACGAGCGCTTCAAAACACACCATACAGTCAGATGCCACACGAGAAAATATAGAAAATCAGGACCTAGGACACGTTCTTTCAAAACCAGGTAACAGAAGAGACAACAAAAGTGCACCAATGCAACATTTTGTCAACACCAAAAAAGAAAGAGTAAAAGGTCAATTTCTGAATTTATGCCAATGGAAGGAGGAAAAACCCATGACATGATTAACACCTGAGTGGGTGCACCATTCCTTCGTGTAGTCAAGCCCTTCCATGGCGATGACACCCATAAACTAAATACCGTGGACATTTTCAAACTGGTCAGAAGAAACACAGCCGCTGGAGGTGCACAGACAGCCCCAAAGGGACTCACACCTCGAGCTACAATATCATGACAAACGTTATGTATAACTCTGTGCAGATGTACCCTCTGTCTACTATGGGTAATACCACACTTACTTACCATTGAGGAACTGCCGGGTCAAAAGGGATTCACACATGGGGAACTACAGCACCAGCTAGGGACCTCTCGTATGTCACCTACAATCACACTAAAGCAAACAATACCACCTGCACCCACTACATATCGCCCTCTTACATAACACTTGGTACCGACACATGACCTCAGTTTGCTCCCAAGCATCCACCAGGTCATGATATGTCTGTATGCTGATCCCACATGTGGTAGACACAGATGAGCTTTAACTGTCTCAAGAGGTAGCTCCCGTATCAATAATCGGGCTGACCTCTTGGTGCGCCTCCGGGAGGCGTGGACGGGGGATGGGGTGGAACTGGACGACGAGGACTGGCAGTCCGCACTGTCGTCCCCCAAGGAAGTGGCCATTCCAGCCCGTCTCCGCCTGGTCCAACTCAAGATTCTCCACCGGGTGTATGTGACGGGTCCCCGTTTGGTCTCGATGGGATTTTCTGAAGACGGGCTCTGTAAGCGGGGATGTGGACTCAGAGCCACCTTTCTCCATATCCTTTGGGAGTGTCGCGAGGTGGCGGAATACTGGCGCCGGGTTCACGTGGTCATGGGACAAGTCACCGGGGTTGTGCTGCTGCCGGAGGTGCGTCGCTGTGTCCTGAATGTGTGGGAGCCCAATGATTATAACGCGGCTCAGACTCGGTGGGCGGCCCTGGGGAACATGATTGCCAAGAGAGATATAGCGCAGCTTTGGGGTTCCCAGCGGCCTCCCACCGTGTCCGTATGGAAGGAGAACATGGACTGGTGCATGTTCAGGGAGAAGACTGTGTATGTGGCTCGTGGTAAACCGGGGGCATGGGGTAGAATCTGGGGGCAATGGAACGCGTATCGTGGGGGTATCTGTATTCCCCCCCTAGTGGACACCGATATTGCTTTGTCCCCCTGACCCTTGATGGTTCCTTGCGACTTTTGGAATAACCGAATATAGACGTTCCTCTCCCGTGACCCCCCCCCCCGACCTATCAGTACTCCTTTCTCCTGATAGCTATTTGAAGGTCTGAAGTAGAGTCCCCCGGATGTAGCCTGACCCACATCTTTTGCCCTTACGCCTCGCCTTTTGTTTTTATTTGTTATTTATGTTAAACCTATGTATCCTGCTTCCCTAGGACTATCCGGAGCCATGTACGGGGCTGGGCCCCGGGAGTCGACTACTGCCTTAACATCTGTATGATCCTGTCTGAATCTAGCGGCCGGCCCTGGTGGTTGTAGGCCCACGCTTGTAATTGATTTATTGTTCAATAAAATTTTCAAAAAAAAAAAAAAAAAAGGTAGCTCCCGAAAATGCAAAGTGCCTTATCCACCTTTACATATGTAGGATAAGAGCCAAGATCCATCCCAACAGGATAGAGCCTCACAGGGTAGTAGTAAACCTAACCCGATACGACATCAACCCAACAGCATTATATCTCTTCACTGAACCCAATGATATCCAAACCGAGCTGGACAGCAAGTGTAGAAAGGGCACCATAGAAGATACTGTTTGGTCCCACGACTTCCCAGAGAAGAGATTCTTGGAGGTAGCAAAAGCCCCCAACTCAGTGCACAAACACGTCTACTTCTGCATCCATCTGTGGACCGACGGTGGCCCTAAGCATATCTGGGGCAGTCTTCTTTAACAAGTGGTCTCCGGACATGGAATTCCTGTGTAGGGTTGTCCAGCTCAGGGATAAAAAAGGAAATGAGAGGCACGGGGGAGGGTTCAATGAAAGTATGGCTAACCCATGTCACGTAATCTGGGATAATGAGGTGGGTGGATACACTTGGCTAGAAGGGAAAGGCCAGCCCCTGATTGTATGGAAACTTTCACTGTATTCCTTATGTTTTAGAGGAAAAGGAACGCTTCCAATGGGCACCAAGGATAACTGCCGAGCAATATTGCACATTCCAGATATGCAATGGGGCACGTCCACCCTTTTGGATTTCTACTGGCAGTGCAGCGAAGATGCCTACATCCAACTGGTTCCCGGTTGGAAGGGGCTGTGCTCCCTGGTGACCGTGCACACCCCGACTGTGGTCATTCCCAGAGAAGAACTAACAGAGTTGTGCCAGCACCCGTTAAAGAAAAAGACCACCTTCCTGCACTAAGCTAGCGAAAAGAGAGTGGCGAACTATTTTGACTAGGCTCAGTTCAAGGACATCCCAGAAGAATTCAGACTGCTCACAAAGGCACAGGGTGGGAGGGTCGATACCTTTCTTCAACCAGCAGACAAAAGCTAACGCCCGCAGGCTTCAAATTACTCGGTGGGAAATGCTCAAGATGATGAACAGCACTGAGCCCAGCCTCAATTCGGAAGAAATGCGAGCCATCTGCCTCATGGTACTGAAGCATCAATATGTGTTTGACTAAATGTCTGCAATGGAGGGATGGATCTGCGCCAAGATCGGCACTGCCTGCTGCACTTTAATCCCCGTCAATGACAAGGACAAGGGGAGACTTTGACACTTGTCAGCCAAGCCCTGCATAATCTACAAATAAGTATGAGTGAAGGAGGGGCTTTTAAAGTGGTTTTTAAAATGGTTCTCCTGGCTCCCACGATGGATATCCAGTCTGTGTAAATCACTTTTGCCAGTTATTATTGTGTTCCTTTTGGTTTGCAGGGTTGTACATTTGGGGATCCCCTGCTGTAAAAATGCAGTCCTCAAATTAGGGAGAATGCAGGTAACTAGAAAGGCTGTCGTAGTCAAATACAAGCAAAGGGAACAGCAGGAGCCTAATAATGTAATGGTACAAATGCATGAGTTAGATAGTGTAGTTGAAGAATCAACCAGAGGGGGGAATGTTAACATGGATATCGATGCGTTTATCAATAAAAATGAACTATCATCCTTATTACCAGAAGCACCCGTTCTGAACTCCACATCTATCTCGACACACAAGTATGTAATCAGGCAGGCCCTTCGACCTAGGCCCGGGATTACTGATTAATGGGACACAGGTGAAAGGGTGCATAGCTGGCAGACAAACACATGGACAGAACACTCTTGATCAATCCCACAGACAGGCGCAGCGAGATCACAGTAGTGAGGGGAGATTGCCCCCAGTAAAGCACACATGGCCCGAGGAGGGTACGCATGCTTCGAAAAACTCCAGAAAATCAGATGCCACGCGCGTTAGAAACACATAGTTAATCAGGACCTAGCACATATAGTGTTCACGTGCTACCCATGCGAGACATCTGGACACATTCACCACTGGCTACACTGTGTCCACGCAAGGTCAAGACCCACCTGTAGTGACCATTTCACCATTAATTTAGGACTCTAGGGCAGTAACCAACATTCCTCACCATATATGGTGTGTCGGAAACATTTATTGCTTGTTGCAATATTGTATATAAGATGCACGCAAACCCAAAGTAAATTGAGACAGTCCTCAGAACATGTGCCTGTAACTGTTCTCCCGGCTGCACTGTTTAATTAAACAAATTGTTCCTGTTTTGCCAAACAGCTCTAGTCTTTTGTTGTTCTAGGAAATTCGAACCCGACTAACACTTTTTTAAAACCTTATCAAAGCACCAAGGCATACTAGGCTCCAGCTCAGGCCCAGTCCCTGCTTGTCACACCCTTGCTCACTGTATAATATAGACAGGGGTACAGGGCACAGGCCAACAGGGCAGAACCATACAAATACCAATGATCACAAAAAAAGTATTTCATGGTAATGATGTCATACCCATAAATTATTTATTTTCCATAATTCAGGGAAATAACATTATTAGCTTTCAATTTCGACTGTCAACTAATGCCAAGGCTAACAATGAATATAGCATGCTGTACAGTACAGCAGCTTCCTCTAGTACTACTTTTACTACAATTTCCCGCTTTTAAAAACATGTAATATAAAGAAATACATAGCAGGTAAAATATTACAGGGTGCTAGTGAAATGTACAAATCACTCAGCTTCATAGGTTATGATAATGTCACTAGATCATATATATGCGGTTATGGGACCATAATGCATTATTCTATTTATTCGTCATTGAAAACACACAAAGACACATTTATTACAAATAATCTCACAAAACTGTATGCACCAATATTCACCAAATGGAACATGCACTCCGGCCACGAGTACATTTAAAAAAAATTGACAATTGCCACATGGCCTTCAGAAAATACCATACATGCTGAAGACTTATTTATACTGTGCACATTGAGTATCAAAAAAATATTAAGAGTTAGTACTCCACAAAGTAGTTGCCGATGCCTATTACACTCAGTAATACTATTACTGTTATGACTATTACACTCAGTTACTATCTGGCTGCAATTAAATGATCCAAGCTGACAGGGATCAATGAATGTACATTTACAGAAAGGGACACTATACCCAGAGCATCATATGCACAGGAGTCAACTGAACAAGGACAAAGTGGGCATATCATAAAAGCACCTTTATTAGCTTATTCTTCAGGAACAATATAATATTACATACAAACCTAAACAAGAATACAGCTCTGTACTGCATAGAACATAACTATTTATTCAGACACTGTCATTCACTCACTCCAATATTTTTAACAGAAGATAGGGGTAGAGTAAGTGACATGAAAAGGATCAATTTAAAGTACTGAAATAATTCAGTGAAGATGCTTTTAAAAATAATAACATATAATAGTACTATTTGAACACTTAAATAATTATCACGAAAAGTCTCCGTACATCACAACACAAGATATGACACTAACCATTATTCAAGTTTATTTGAGGTCCATGAGTAGTGCTATGATATATTCAAAGCAACACATTAACAACTTTATAGACTTTTTTAGGTCTGTACTACAGACAACTTTAGCTTTCTTGTCAGCCACATGTAATAAAAAATAAAATCCTAATTAAGAGCCCTCTTCATCCATTGGTCTGTTCAGCTGTCATTTACACTTTGCTTCCTCCTAGTACAGCATATTGCTTGGCACAATGGATTGGACCACTTCAGCGATTGGCTACACTGCACGGTGATTGACAGCAATCTCCCAAAACACATATGCTGTTGAAAATGGCAACATTTTGCTTCTTCCTCCTATTTTCCCTGACCTGTTTTTGTTGACTATAGGACTCTGGGCACGTTCCCACTTCTGATCAGTGCTAATGTGTATATGCTGTCTGAGTAAATTATTATTATAATTGATTATCCATGATTGGCGTATTTGGTTTACTGGTAAGTCCCTAATAAAGCTCACTAAAGTTACCAGGGCCTGTAAATTAAATGCTTCTAGTGGGCTTGCAGCACTCTTTGTGCCACCCACATGTTTAGCCCTGTAAAGATGTCTCAGACCTACCAATGCAGTGTCTGCGTGTGCAGTTTTAAACTGCCATGTCGACCTGGCAAGTCAATTGTCAGGCCCTAACCATCCCTTTTCTTACATGTAAGGCACCCCTAAGGTAGGGCCAAGGTACCCCCAAAGGCAGAGTGCAGTGTATGTGAATGGTAGGACATGTACTGGTGTGTGTGACATGTCCTGATAGTGAAATACTGTGTATTTTGTTTTTCACCATTGAAAGGTTATCTGTCCCATAGGCTAGCATGAGAGCTTAGTTGTAACATCTTACAAGTAAAACTTTCCATTCGGACAAGATAAAAGAATGGAGTTTAGGCTCTATGAACTCAGAATTTAATAACACATCTTTTAGTAAAGATGGTTTTTAAATTGCGTGTTTGAGAATGCCACTTTTAGAAAGTGGACATTTTCTTGCTTAACCATCCTATGTGCCTCTGCTGGCTTGCATATTGACTGTCATGTTTGAAGTAACAGGGGCTGGGGATGTGCATTCGCTGTAGACAGCCATTGGGTTGGGGGGTTGAGGTGTGTCCTTCCTTTCCTGGGTGACTCAGAGCTGAGCTGAGCTGGGGTGCATTTAGAGTAGTGGGAGGAGTTTAACTTGCACCTGAATAGACCCTGTCTCCTTTGCACAATTCTGTCTCCACCTCCTGCCAAGACGCTGGACCAGAGAGGTCAGAACTGGTTTGGACTGAGCTGAGAGACTTTCTGCCACAAGAGAACAAAGGAAAATGTGGTATAAATAATGGGCTATGAACAAAAGAGAAAGCAAGGAAGATAAGAGAGTACGTCCTCTTCCCCTCAGTAAGAGTGAATACAACAACATGGACAGACCCGTAGGTTTATCCTTACAAACTTCCGATTTAGTATGAAATATTAGAGCGCAGAAGACCATTAAGGTTGTTAAAAGAACCCTCTCCCACCAACCTGGTTGGTGGCATGCTTCATCATAGGGATCCCAGCTGGGCTGCCGAATGCAACCCAGCTGTGCTACAATGCTTGATTAACGCGGAGCGGGATTTTGTGCAGGTTGTGAATGTGAAAATTATATTCAGAACAACAGTGTAATTACAAATGCCTCTAAGGTGCCCAAACTATTAAATATTTATTTATAGGGACTTAGGACACATTAAAACCAAGGTGACATATTATGAAGATAAACATTTTTTTTAGCCACAGCACTGTTCACACTATTACGGTCCTGAAGAAAGCCTCATTGAATAAACACAGAGGCTGAAACATGTCGACCTATTTTTAGGAGATATAGGAGATCATTTTTATCTTCATAATATCTCACCTTGGTTTTAATGTGTCCTAAGGCCCTATAAATAAATCATTACTAGTTTGTAAGGATAAACCTATGGGTCCGTCCATGTTGTTGTATAAATAATGGGGTCCAGAACATTAGAATACTTCTGCACTCAAGAGGAACCTGTGCCAGGGAGAAGAGCTGGAGAAGCTGGAAGGAGGAGTACTGCCCCATTGCTATGTGAATACTTTGCTGGTTTGACCTACAGTGGCTACTTCTGCCAAGAAGAGGACCAAGAGTGAACAGTGCTGTGTATCCTGCTTGAAGATCTCCAAGGGATTGGTGTAGAGCTTGCCTCCTGTTCTGAAGTCTCAGGGACACAAATACTTTGTTTCCTCTGTCCTCCTGCACCTGGAACTGCTGTTTCAGCTGCCACAGAAGGAAAAAGCAACACTGACGCCATGAGCGACGCTGCAACCTGCACACACACACCGCCCTGACTTACACCGCAGCCCGGCGCCGGTCGACAACCGCATTGTATCAGCTATGATGCCGTCACCAAGGACGCTGCCTGCACCGGAGCCAAGGGCACCGCTCGTGACACTCAAGACGCACCGTGCCGACTCACATCAGAGCCCCGACTTGACCATTGCTGGTGCCTCATCATCATCATTGCGGAGCCAATAACTGACATGGGTGACCTCCCGAATACATCGAGCATGCACCGTCATAAGAAACAGACACCTCGCCGCCAGCACGACGTTACCTCCCCGGCAACAGTAAGGAACCAACGCCTCACCGCCCCAGCAACAGTAAGGAACCAATGCCTCACCTCCGCTGCCTCACAGTAAGGAACCAATGTCTCACTTCCCTGTGGTCATAAGGAACCGACGCTTCACCTCCCCTGTGGTCGTAAGGTCCAACGCCGCCAGGTGCCAACGATGCATCACCTCCCAGACACCGTGCACCGTCTTTGTTTTCATCGTTTGCCAAGGTCCTGTTACTCCCTGCCTGTCCTGTGCACCACCCGGTCGGCGCTGTATTCTAGGATTTTTATCTGTCACGACGTTGTAATAGCCCCAGGTGGAACTATTAGTTGTTACAAGATTTATTTTTGTCAATAACCTATTTTTGAAAATGTCTTTACATATGTATGGCGAATTTTTGTTGTTTGGTTTTGTTTTGGTTTAGATAAAGATTTCCTATTTTCTAACCTGGTGTGGTGTCCATTTGTAGTGTTTTCACTGTGCTACTGTATCTGTGCACAAATGCTTTACACATTGCCTCTGAGATAAGCCTGACTGCTCGTGTCTAGCTTCCAAGGGGATGAGCAGGGGTTATCTTAGGGCATAACTCCCTTACCCTGACTAGAAGCTAGGGTCCCTTCTTGGACAAAGGTACAAACCATTGCCAACTAAAGACCCCCCATTTCTAACATTGGTGGCAGCGATCCACATGTAATAAAAAATAAAATCCTAATTTAAAAAGACATACTTATATACATTCATAGAAGGGTTTTGTGTCAGCTCTCTTCATCCATTGGTCTGTTCAGGTGTCATTTACAATTTGCTTCCTCCCAGCACAGCATATCGCTTGGTGGAATGGATCGTCCCACTTCAGCGATTGGCTACACTGAACTGTGATTGACGGCAATCTCCCTGAACACCTATGCACATCCACCTAAAAAGAAGTGCACATCTGTGGCAGGGTTATATGTCGGAACCACGCATGCCTTTACAACACAACTATTACAACGCAAATGCCTTTACCCACACATTTCCTTTACAACGCATGCCATTGCAACAAAAAATTAAGTATTACACAAATACCCTTAACCACCCTAAACCCTAAAAATACCTTTGCCACCCAAATGCCCTTACCTGCCGTAAACCCTAAAAATACCCTTGCCACCCAAATACCCTTACCCACCCTAAACCTTACAAATACCGTTGTCAGCCAAATGCCTTTACCCACCCTAAAACCTAGAAATACCTTTGCCATCCAAATGCTCTTATCCACCCTAAACCCTAAAAACACTCTTGCTACCCAAATATCCTTACCTACCCTAAACATACCCTTGCCAACCAAAAACCCTAATCCACCCGAAACCTTAAAAATTCCCTTCCCACCCAAATATCCTCAACCACCCTAAACTTTAAAAATATCTTAGCCATCCAATACCATCACTCACCCCTAAACCCTAAATAATGCCCTTACCCTAACTATATATATTAAGATATATGCGTGGTAAAAAATTGTGTTGTAAAGACATACATGGTAAAGGCATATGCGTGGTAATGGATGCGTGGCAAAGGTAGTGTTTGGTAATGACCGCATTGTAATTGGGGTTTCCTGCTGCACAGGAGTAATGAGCCAAATTGTACATTTGTCAATGCTCTATTGTTTTTATTCTGCATCATTTTTTATTTTCCAGTCACACTTTTTGTGTTTAAACTATGGGCCTGATTACGAGTTTGACAGATGGGATACTCGGTCACAAACATGACGGAAGTCCCGTCCGCCGTATTACAACTGCCATAGGCTACCGTGCACTTGCAGTACGGCCGAAGGGCTAACCGTCGTGTTTGTGACAGAGTATCCCATCCACCAAACTCTAAATCAAGCCCGTTGACGCTACAGTAATTCAGGGCTGATAGTACCTTCCCTTTGCACCAATAACAATCATACTGTCTTATGATTTACATTAAAACTAAAATGGTTTTCTATACATGCTCGAAGTGCACCTGCCCATTGTACAGTTTGTACTGTGCAATGCACAGTTTTATTACAATAAGATTTGATGGCTAATCTAAAAAAAAAAATTTATTGGAAGCAAGTGGACACCATGTTTAGGTGCAGATATTTTTCTTTTTGCAGCAAATGCTTGCAATAAAACATAAATAACCATTGTATCAGCTTGCGACGCCAGAGCTTTTGGCTTTGCCATGACTTGTGTTTTTTTAGGTGTTGAAGTGTGACCTTCCGTTGCTCTTAAGTAGTTCTCTTACCAGGGTCATCGTCCCTGTATGGGGGAATCCTTGGCTCTTTAATGAGCTAGCCCCACCTTAGACAAGACCACTGCCACACCTCCCCAGCGCCCAGATACCCTCCGAGTCATAGTGCGAATTACAATATAACAGCGCTGCTAATATTGAAGATGAGGGCACTGGAATTACACAATGGAGGACCGCATTAACAGAAAGAACTGGCTACATTATGCAGGGAAAAAAGAAAATGTATGCTGTGAGAAAAGGCGCAAGTTATGAGTCGCATGTGAACAAAGGTAATTTGTTTGGACACCGTCTGTGGCATTGTTATGTTGCTATTGTCACACACATAGATACATACCAGAGGCATTCCAATGCATTAAAATAAACATTACTTAAGTAATTAAGCTATGCACTTTCTGCATACCCTATCCAAAAAGATATTCGCCCACAATTCATGATTTTGGTTTGCATCGAGACATAGAAATACTTTTATTAGCATTGTCGTTTTTGCTTCCCGTAGTGAAATACATTGTTTAAAAAGTATTAAATATTGCCAGGGCCGGCTTTAGTGGTGGTGGCGCCCTGTGCAACAATGTTTGTTGGCGCCCCCCCAATGACCACCTCCACCACGGATTCTCTCACTAGCACCCTTTAGCAGTGACCAAGTCCCCATAACCACACTCTCTCAGATGCATTGAATTAGTTATATAGCGCCACTCATACCAGTGTAGGGTGTCCGAGCACTTTGCATCACACGCACATTACACAGAGACATCAATCATATGTGTAAATCAGTGTATAGGAAATGTTACATAAGCCAAAGGACTAAAAGTGTAGGAGTCACGTCATCCATACTGGTAGGCAGTATAGTTTAAGAGTGCTTGGTCATGAGAAGCACAAACTCAGAGTCGAAAAAAAAACAGCATAGGGCCATATGCATGAACACATTTTCCCATAGACACAGAATGGGCAAAACCCTTTGATGCATCTGGCCCATAGTTGGGAGTTTTCTTTAATAATAAGAATCGATTTCTAGCCAAATTAACCCTTTTTGCAACATTAATCAATGTTCTAATAATGTATACTTTGCAGTGTGTATGCAGTTCTAGGATGAAAGTTAATAGCTCACTATTCTATAATAGGACTTTAAGTTATAAATTGCAAGTAACAAAAGGATGCCTCTTTTGAAAGCAGTAATCTGCTGATCTGTTTACATCATATGCACTCTGTAATCTACTTGGTACACGTTCTTTGCAGCAGGCATATCAACCCTCTGCACTAACTTCACCTAAGTCAAAACCTCAACTATACAAAATGCTGATCTCTCTCCAGGAAGATAATTAATCACACAAGTTATCTTGACATTTATGTGAGGCCTGGTGATTGCCGGGGGAACGAAACGCTGCAGCAGGTGCTTTAAAAGCATAATAAACTTTCAAACACGGCGCCCCCAGGAAGCCAGCACCCGGTGCGGTGGCACCGGTCGCACTGCCCTAAAGCCGGCCCTGAATATTGCGCTCAGCAGAAAACCGTCCTACGTGAACTCACTTTTTGTTATAAGGGTTGTGCCTTGTTTACCCAGCTATATTCTATTACTAGTTTTCAATTTCGGGTTCACCTTCCTTTCACCTCCGCCCCCCACCTCCGGGGACTCTACAGAAGGGCATTATTCCATTAAGAAAGCCCTGTAGAACTGTATAGTATATATATATATATATATATATATATATATATATATATATATATATATATATATATATATATATATATATATATATATATATATTCAGTGAAAAAACCATAGGTTTCACACACGTTATAGTTAGGAATTAGCATTTAAAAAACCTTAGAAATTCAGTGAAAAAACCATAGGTTTCACACATGTTATAGTTAGCTGGACATTTTACTCGTAAAAAACCAATGAAATTGCCCCGTTATAGTTAGTTCAGCTAACTATAACTCGCGCGCCCGCAATGCACTGCTGATGACGTCACATATTACATCACTCATGACATGGTCAGTGACATCACTCATGACATCACTGATGACATCTCAAATGACATCACTGATGACATCACTGATGACATCATCCAGTGAATGTATGTTTTTCTGAAAATTAAATATTTTTTATATATGTATATCTCAAGGTCGATGGAAGAATAAATGGGTATATAAGTGTCTAAATGGATGATTTGTTTTTGAAAAATTGATTGTGTAACTGACTGATTAAGTGTATCATAGTGAATACATGGCTTAGTGAGTAATGTTTAAATATGTAAATATCTGTATCAGTCTCTCACTTTGTGTATAAGTGGCTGCATGGGTTGGTGAGTAGCTACATGGGTGTCTATATAGGTTATTAGTTGGTTTTTTGAGTATCAGTCTGAGTGTCTGCATGGTTCGGTGGGGGGTATTACGTAGTGCATAAGTGCATGAATGAGTGACTCACTGTTTGTATGTGTTGAAGACAGAATGTTTGCAGGACTGTATGGGTGGAGGAGTGTGTGTATGGGTGTGTTAGTGAGTGAATGACTGTCTCAATAGTGTCTTTATGAGTAACTACATATGTTAAACATACATTCACTGGATGATGTCATCAGTGATGTCATCAGTGATGTCATTTGAGATGTCATCAGTGATGTCATGAGTGATGTCACTGACCATGTCATGAGTGATGTAATATGTGACGTCATCAGCAGTGCATTGCGGGAGCGCGAGTTATAGTTAGCTGAACTAACTATAACGGGGCAATTTCATTGGTTTTTTACGAGTAAAATGTCCAGCTAACTATAACATGTGTGAAACCTATGGTTTTTTCACTGAATTTCTAAGGTTTTTTAAATGCTAATTCCTAACTATAACGTGTGTGAAACCTATGGTTTTTTCACTGAATTTCTAAGGTTTTTTAAATGCTAATTCCTAACTATAACGTGTGTGAAACCCATGGTTTTTTCAGTGAATTTGCAAGGTTTTTTAAATGCTAATTTTTTTTTTTTTTTTTCTAACATATTTTTAATTTAATTATCTTACCTTTTATAAAGACTATGATTAAATTTTTAAAATTCTTTAATATGTTTTTTTAAATATATTTTTAAAAATAAACATGTAAAATTTATTTGCAGTACTTTTTTTAAAAAAAAAAATATTTTTTTTAGTACGCGTACCGTAAGCTCACGGTAAGCGTACGGTTTACGCAACGTCCGTAATCTATCTACGCTGCTTGCGTATAGTTACGCACTTTGCGTTGCCGCGCGTACTGCGCGTGGGACGCGTGCGCGCTTACGCCACACGCGCACGTTACGCGGAAGTGTCGGGTAGTGACTGTTATGCGCATGCGCGCAAGCGCGTGTCTTTTTTACGCGCATGCGCACTTTTGCCGTAAGCGTACCGTAAGCGTACCGTAAGCGTACGGTAGGTCATGTGATCATGAAACACAACTTTTGATTGGTTGAAACTACTTTCAGTTCTAGAACTCTCCTACACCACACCCATTCCCCTCATTTCTGCTTGTGATCCCTTGGGAGAAGGAGCTGGTTTGTCTTTGGGATACGATGGCAGAACAGCAGAGCTCTTCTGAGAGTGAGGCTAGCACTAGCAGCACTGTCTTGAGGCAGAGATCGAGGAAACAAAAGCCCTCTTATGTATGGGATTATTTTACTTTTCCTGAAGGCCAGCAAAAGGTAAATGCACCCTTAGTGACTTGTAAGCTGTGTCAGCGTGTACTTTCTAGAGGTAATCCTAACAGGAAGTATTCCTTTGGGAATCACACCATGAAGAGACACCTCCAGGATGTACACAGAAGGACACATGGTCATCTTTTTGGAGGTAACTCTTCAGAAAGACGAGCCAGTACATCCACAGTAGCTCAGCCTGAACCATCATCTGCAGGGCTGACTCCTTCTTCTGCAGGTCAGGTGAGCCCTTCATCTGTGGGGGGAGAATCTCCTTTTGCTGGCCCTCTGGAAATGAACCCTCGATTTCGGAAGGTTGATATTCATTGCACATTTTGTAAAGATCTAATTTGCCATAGGGAGACCAGTGTTTCCCTAGTGAACAACAAAATAGATCAGCACATTTGTCGCTTTGAATAATTTTCCCATGCTTCCTTTCCTCTGTCCCTGCATGAACACAACGGTTCTTTTAAGACCCAACCTTATCTTTCATCTTTTTTTTACATATGTTTTTAAAAACTTTTTTTTTTTTTTGTTTTACCGTACGCGTACGGTGCGCGTACTTTTTTTTTTTTTTTTTAAAAACACTAAAAATCATTTATCACATTACATTGTCCTTGAGAGACTACAATTATTATTATTGACTTACCATACTCACTGAAAAAATATTTATTCATTTGTTTTTTTAAAAAATAGTTTTAAAAATGTTTGTAGTTTTCGAAAATTTTCTATATCTATCTGGAAAAAAAGAAAAAAGTATTAATATTTTAAAAACATTTTATAATACAGTACACACATTTACATTTTTTTCCAAAAAATATTTTCGCCTTATTTTTGCTGTTTTCAGAATATATTGCATTTCACTTTAAATTGTGAAAGCAATTGCATTCATCATTTTACAGCGGGCAAAAAAAAATAACAATCACAAAGATTGTAATAAAAAAGCCCAGAATCTCTTTTTACTTAAACTTAACATTATAGAAAAGCATAATATTCTAAAAAAATATCATCTAATACCAATAGTTATTTCTTTAAAATACCGTCTGATATGTTTGTTTCAGAAGTATAATCACAATATTATATCTCAAATAACTCCAAAATACATCTGATTTCATTTCCTTTAGACCAAATAGTAATTTTAAATTTTTTTTTGGAATAAATTTCCAACGGTAATCCAATAAAATCCTAAAGTTTAATTTGTCCAGATCTCACCGATTCTCTGTAACATTTTGGTTCACGAAAATTTTTTGAATATTTTATTAAGTCCACAATAGAATTGGTTACTTTTCCACATGGCCAAATAGTAATTTTTTAAAACATTTTTGAAAAAATTTCCAATGGCAGTCCAATAATATTCCAAAATTTAAAATGTGCAGAAGTTACCGATAATCTCTAAATTATTGGTTTTTCAAAGTTTCATTAAAAATTAAAAAAGTCCACATTACAATTGGTTATCTTTCCATTAGGCCAAATGATAATTTAAAAAATGTTTTTTTTACAAAATTGCAATGGTAATCCAGTAAAATGGTAAAATTGTTTTGTCCAGATCTTGCCAAGTCTCTCTAAAATTTAGGTTTCAGGAAGATTAGATAGGAATTTGCTAAATCAAAAGGCAAACGTTGTTTGAAAATCAATTGGGAATCATTACACAGTGTCCAGCCTTTTTCACATTTAAGATAAACTGTGTAATGTCCAGAAGTAACAGTAGGTCCATCATGGAAAATTATTGCAACAGTTAAAAAAGTTTTTCCTGAAATTGATAATTGCTGTCCTGTAAACTTCTTTATTAAAGTATCCAATTTTGAACCATCAGCTCTACATCGTTGCATCATTAAAATTACATACTGTCCGTATTCCTTTAAAATTAATGTTGAAAACATGTCAGAATTACACTCACCACATTTCATGCTATGATTAGCATCTTTAACTAATTTTGCAAAAGTGACTGTTTTACTCTCTGGCAATGTCAAATAAATAAACCTTTCATTATCAACAATAGAGCCACATATATTATAACAATTATCACAACTATGTTCCCATTTATAAGAGAGACCAAAAAAAATGTCAATGGGAACTCCTTCTTCTTCCACTACCTGAAGAAAATACATCAAAAATTCATGTGCATCTTGCTGTTCATTTTGAGAAAACTGTGTTCGTCCTGAACATACATCTAAAAGTTTTCTAATGTCAGTAGCACTTTCTATTTGAGTTTTATCTTTACTCAGCTTTTGAAAAAGGAGACTCAGCTCTGAACAGAATCTTTTTCCCTGATTTACTATTATCTGCTCTTGCAAACTTTCCAGATAAAATGCAACATTCAGCACTACATTTGCGTAGCAGTTGACACCAGAGCTATTTTCAAAATGACATCCTACAACCTGTTCTTCATTTTCCTTTTTCTTTTTGCTTGCAATTACATCACTCCTCTTTTTTTTCCTCTTCTCTACATCTTCACTACAGATATTCTCATTTTTTCTTTTACGAGAAACTACACGTTTATCCAACACAGGATACTGACCTAAATGAGGAGCATAGCTTCTTCTTAATCTATTATACTCTTTTACACAGTTTGTATCAGCACTAACTTTTGACTCATCAAAGTCTATCATGAATAAACCTGATAATGTTTTGACTCGTGACAAAGCAACATATGCCATACCTTCTTTGAACACAGTTGAACCAATGTTCACAAATGCACAATCTACAGTCAATCCTTGAGACTTGTGAATAGTTACAGCATATGCTAGAGAAAACGGAAACTGCTTCCTACGTACATATAAGTCTTTCACAAGCATAAAACGAACTGTACAACGACAAATATCTTTAACTTCATCTATCTGATCAAATTTTATTTTTAAACATTCAACTCCTTCTTTTTTCTGGTAATTAATAAAACCCACAACTCTTCCCATCGCTCCATTAACTAAACCTTTCTCAACATCCAAATTTCTCCTTAAAAACACTCTACAGTTCATGCAAACATATAGATTTTTTTCTAATCCAGCTGTTTTGGAGATGTTCTTCTCTAGTGAGTCCAATTTATTTTTCAGTTTGCCTGTTACTGTGACAGTAATTCTTCCATCCTCAATTTTGTCCACTGCTTCCAATTTCCTGATCTCTTCCTTTTCCAATTTCAAAAGCTCCTCATTGAATATTGAGCATTCACGTAGAGTTGGCATTAAGCAGATGACACTTTTGTTTTCTGCAATGTTCTTGTATATCTTCTCTGCAACTATTTCTTCCTTTGGAAATAAATTATGTAGCAGCCGACTCTGTAATGCTTTTTTGCCAACTTCTGTCAGTAGTCCAATCCTGATATCTTTCAGAATACTTCCATATTCTTCATCGTTTGCTTGCCTCATATTAGTAGTAAGTTCCTTGTACTCAAAGAAGGACCAAATATTTGTATTTCCGATGCTTCCCAATGACTTCTTCGTGTCTTCATGTGTCACAGTATTAAACACTGGTTGTCCTTTAACTGGAGTAAGTTGCAAAAGATCTCCAAAAACTATGACGTGTTTTCCACCAAATAACATGTCATAGTCTGTCTTCAAAATTTGCTGCATTCTTAAATGCACAAAGGCAAGCATTAGGTTTGATACCATGCTCACCTCATCAATAATGAGAACTTGCATCTTCTTCAATACTCTTGAAACTTCCAAGGATGCTTCTCCAGTTAGCTTGTTGAATTGTATTTTGTTCTCATGCTCCACTGGTAACATTAGCAAACGATGTAAGGTGATTCCTTTTATGTTATATGCTGCTAACCCAGTTGGAGCAGTAACCACACAAGACAAAGTAGAATCCGTTTTTTGCTGTAGGTAGCTTCTGATGACTTTTATTAGGAAACTTTTTCCAGTTCCAGCTTGTCCGCTTACATACATCCTGATTGGATGAAATGATGTGCATGAGCACTCTTTTTTTACATGTAGAAATCCGTGATCAATTTTGTTTTTGATCTCTTCATAAATTTGTTGCTGCTCTTGATTCAGTTGTCTTTCCAAATTTTCTAAGTCTATAAATTCTTCTTGAGCTTGATTCATAGCCGTTTCCACTTCATTCATGGCTATTGATGCTTCATTTTCAATGATTGGTTGTCCTAGGGGATCTTGACTGTGTGTTCCTGAACTTTGGCTGTCCTGAGAACTGTCTCTAGCTATTTCTGCTGCAATTGTAGTTTCCTGTTCAATTTCTTCATTTAACATTTGCAGATAAGTTGTGAATGTATTGCATTGTATGCTGTCTTTGCAACCATTAAATGAATCTTCATAGCTTTGAAATTCTCCCAGTAGTTCATCCTCTGTACGCCATGGTTTAAACAACTGTAAAAGAGCCAAGTAGTAAAATTCTTTCTTGTCAGTAGTGTCGCAACTCAGCTTCCGGTGATTTATCAAACTTCCTTTTGTTTGCTTCACCAAACATCCTTCTTCACCAACGACTTTATATTTTCCATTATTGATGTCTTCTGCGGCTTTCCTTGAATAAATGTAGTTCTGCAGCACTTCATAGAGACACATGTTCTCCAGATGATGACTTCTCTTGGGATAATATGTGTCCAACATGTTTGTTTTCAATATATCTGTACTTTCTGGGTCATTCTCGACCAAATATTCAATTTCTCCTACAGATTTCAGTACCCGATTTCTCATTGCTGCAAGGCCTAAACTTGCCCAAATTATTCTTCTTGACTTCGAGTAGAGACTTGCAGAAGATAACCTATCTGAACATTCGTAGGATCCAATTTCTCGATGCGATAACATCTTCAAACTGAAACTGTACAGCTTCTTACTGACAGTCTTCTCGTGAGAAATCTCTTCCCACATTTCCTTCAATTCTGTTTTTTCTGATTTCGTAATGTAAGACGTTACATATCGTGCCACAGCAATGGAATTGTCAGCTACATACTGTATATCCATGTTAGCATTCCACATGGATAAAATGACTGGGTTGTAGTCATTTATATTTTTTGATTCTTCTTTTCTTTTAAGGTTGTAGGTATTCTTAGGTGATTTTCTTGTGATAGTATGTCTCACAGCTGACATAAAACTGTTGACTCTTCCATTTGAAAGAACAGGTCTAGGAAATCCAAATCGACATTTAGTGTAGTATTTTTCTTTGCTCTTGTATTTCCGTCGACAGTATTTTCCACACCGATGACTTTGGAAACGTAAAACTTGCTCCTTTAACTTGTTCTCTTCTGTGCTTTTTGGTATAGCACATGTTGCATATTCTTGAATGTAAGATAACACTGCTTCATCAGCATCTGTTCCAAACTTTGGGGCATCCTTGATCCACAACAGCATATGAATATGAGGAGCACCTCTTGCCTGGTACTCTTTTCTCCAAAAGAAATCCACTACTTCTCCAAGGGGTGGATTTTTTTTATTGCAGATGAAGGACATCATAGCCTCAAATCTATGATTGAAATATCTGCAAACATTAACCGGATCCAATGAGCACAGTTCTCCTGCTGTCTTGTATTCAATGTTTTTAATGTTTGTATTGGCCTCTCGTAGAAAATCCAGTAAATCATCCCAAGCGTACTCGGCACAGCTTAGGGTAAGGAACCATGTTGGTGTTCCTAAATTCCGTAACATGCATTTTAGTTCACCATGGCGTCGGTACCAATATTCATTTGTCCCACGCTGACAAGCCATCAGATTGATCAGTTGTGTTTCCAAATGATCATCTCGGTGCTGCACTTTCTCCATAAAATCCTTAGCAGACACATTTTGTAAATGTACTCCACTTTTTAAAATGTGATTTACTGCATAAGACAGTGCAGACAAGTCGCTTTCAAATAAAAGATGGAACAAATAAGGAATACTTTGTCGAAATCTGGGATCTTCAGCATATAGTCTTGTAGTCCGATACTCTGAAGCTGGAATCTGTTCTGGACGTTCATCGTATCGTCCTCCTTTTCCTTTAGGAAACAGCTGAGGAAAACATCGAGCTTCCAAGCTCTCCTCCCATACACTCACAGGAGTTCCTTTTGCTTTCTTCATCTGAAAGAGATCAATATTGTCTCTCATAACTTCTTTCGAAAGAAGAGGATGTATGCTAAAATGTTCATAAATTTCTTCTTCCTTTGACTTGTCCACTTTTTCAATTTGTCCAGTTGGTGTTTCTGTGTCTTCTTGAAAATCTTCTTCTTCTTCTTCTTCTTCTATATAAATTGATTCATACCATTTGTTATTTTTTTTCAAATACAAATTTGCTCTTTGTACTTTCCGCACATCTACCAGCTCCTGCCAAATCTTCTTATTCTTTGTAGGTACACCATTAACCAGAATAATTAATGGTTCAGTTTCCAAAGTATCCGCATCAATAGTTTCCATATTTTTTTTCAAATCCAAGGGCAAATACACCACTCTACCTTTTAAACCTCTCAGTAAATCTGAAGGAGGTAATTTACCAGTTTTGGGCTCCATACGTACAATGGTCTGGAACGGATGAACACATTGAATGAGTATAGACTCATATGTATTTAATTCAGAAAGTTCAGCAGGAATAGCATCCAATTCTAAATTATTATGTACAGCTCTGGTCGGCATTCTATTTTCCTCTAACTTGTTGTAACAGTATTTACAAATACGCTGATCTTCACCCAATTCAAAACAATTTTCTAGAAATATATATGTGGCAAAATCCTTCCACTTATAATTATCTTCATTTTCACTCTTTCTGTAGAGATCAACATTCCTAGTTTGTTTTCTATAATGAGTTCTGCGGCAACAAATACAAGTAACATTTGGTCTTTCATTAGAGACTATTGCAAATTTTGTTATGTGATCATTAAATGTCTTACTTACAGAAGGTTCTACATTCTCTTCCACTTCTTCCTCATTTACTGTGTCCTTCTCTGCACTGTTTTGTTCAGGACCAAAGTAACAAAACTGAATTTCATCAACAACCTTCTCTACATCTGATACCGTTCCTCGGAACAGAGCCCTATTCAATTCATTTAACTTTATTGCTGGACTTTTGGCAAAATACAACCGTCTCACAAACTTTCTCATTCCAGTATGATGAACAGCCAGCATCCTAAAATGATGGAAAACACTATTGCACACTTTTCTAGATAGACAAGCCAGAGAATGACCCTGCAAACCAGTATTCTCTCTCACTCTGCATGGATCCAGACTTTGAAGCACCTTAATCTTCTGTTTTACACTTTTTTTACTATATTCTCTTAGAAACTCTCGAAATTTGTCAATAGATTCCTGACGCACAGTGCAAATACTACTACAATTCCAAGTGTACACTGGGGCTTTAGGACGTCTCCCCATTGCCTCATCTGCCATCACTTGTACCTCATCTCTTGGAACCATTATCTCCTTCTCCATTATGCAACCATTTATTACTTCGTATGAACGACCTCTGGTGTCAACTGCATGCAGCAAACTATTACTTTGAAAATAGCTCTCTTCATTAAAAAAAGGTTCACTACTTGAACTATGCATCCACTTTCCTAAAAACACTTTACAAAAGGTTGTTCTGTTCACTACTCTTTTCCTTTTGCTATGTGATTTCAGTACATTAACCATTTTGTCTAATGTACGCATCCTATTCAAAATTAATATGAATAGTTTCCTTTTTAATTCTAATGCCTTTGCTGCAATGGCTTCAATTTCTTTTTTTCTCTTGTAATATTTTGCCTTTTGCTTATATTTCTTCACATCCTTTATCAAATTGGACATAACTCTTCTCTGAAACATTTTTCTACGTATCTCTTTAAACGCTGTTTTTCTGTTTATGTAAATCTTTTCAGTTGCAGAAGGTATATTTGCATTAACTAAATTCTCAATTTTTTCCTGTTCTCTTCCTTTTGTAACATTCTTTCCAGTACAGACATTTTGTACATTTTTCTTTGTTTTGAATATATTTTTAAGAAATTGTTTTTTCTGCTTACCAGAAGATTTTTTCTTTTTCCCAACATGAGCATCTTCTACTAACTTTGGTCCTCCAGTTGTCTTCAAATATAGTTTTTTTTTTAGCGTTTTTTGAACTCTGGATTTTGTAGGCATCTTAAATTTTGTTCACTGCTCTTCAGCAATACCTGAAAAAAACTAAAAAAAAAATCCTTTATTGTATTTAAATATATTACTACATTTCTTTTCACAATAGTCACAAAACGAAATTTCTTTGCCAATTTTGAATGCACACAAACTGCTCTTTTTTTTGGGCAAGTGAAAATCACTTTTACAAACTGTCACATTATGAAACCACTTTTCAGATTTTTTAAAAAGCCCATGTCCAGAGTGCTACACTCCAGCAAGGGCAACCAGCCTTAGTGATGCTGAATGTATTTGCATTACAGACTGAAACCTGAAAACCCCACTCGCTTGTAAATACTGTGCATGACTATACATGGCAAGCACATGGGTGTGTGCTAAGACTCTGCTTCTTCCCCCAAAAATTCGCTCCCCCTTTCCATCTAATGTAACTGTGAAATCACCAGAGCAATACGCAATAAATCTCTGCCTATAATTCCTCTCTGCACACAGAGTCATGTTTTCACATTAGTCCCAAAACTAAATTTCTTTGCCAATTTGAAAGCACACTTACTGCTCTTTTTTTTTTCGGGGCAAGTGAAAATCACTTTTTACAAGTGAAAATCACTTTTACAGACTGACACATTATGAAACCACTTTTTTTGATTTATTTAAATGCACATGTCCAAACTGTTTTTTCAGACCACCACCATGTGTATTCTCGGTGACTGCCTACACTCCAGCAAGGGCAACCAGCCTTAGTGATGCTGAATGTATTTGCATTACAGACTGAAACCTGAAAACCCCACTCGCTTGTAAATACTGTGCATGACTATACATGGCAAGCACATGGGTGTGTGCTAAGACTCTGCTTCTTCCCCCAAAAATTCGCTCCCCCTTTCCATCTAATGCAACTGTGAAATCACCAGAGCAAGACGCTTTAAATCTCTGCCTATAATTCCTCTCTGCACACAGAGTCATGTTTTCACATTAGTCCCAAAACGAAATTTCTTTGCCAATTTGAAAGCACACTTACTGCTCTTTTTTTTTCGGGGCAAGTGAAAATCACTTTTACAGGCTGACACATTATGAAACCACTTTTTTTGATTTATTTAAATGCACATGTCCAAACTGTTTTTTCAGACCACCACCATGTGTATTCTCGGTGACTGCCTACACTCCAGCAAGGGCAACCAGCCTTAGTGATGCTGAATGTATTTGCATTACAGACTGAAACCTGAAAACCCCACTCGCTTGTAAATACTGTGCATGACTATACATGGCAAGCACATGGGTGTGTGCTAAGACTCTGCTTCTTCCCCCAAAAATTCGCTCCCCCTTTCCATCTAATGCAACTGTGAAATCACCAGAGCAAGACGCAATAAATCTCTGCCTATAATTCCTCTCTGCACACAGAGTCATGTTTTCACATTAGTCCCAAAACGAAATTTCTTTGCCAATTTGAAAGCACACTTACTGCTCTTTTTTTTTTCGGGGCAAGTGAAAATCACTTTTACAGACTGACACATTATGAAACCACTTTTTTTGATTTATTTAAATGCACATGTCCAAACTGTTTTTTCAGACCACCACCATGTGTATTCTCGGTGACTGCCTACACTCCAGCAAGGGCAACCAGCCTTAGTGATGCTGAATGTATTTGCATTACAGACTGAAACCTGAAAACCCCACTCGCTTGTAAATACTGTGCATGACTATACATGGCAAGCACATGGGTGTGTGCTAAGACTCTACTTCTTCCCCCAAAAATTCGCTCCCCCTTTCCATCTAATGCAACTGTGAAATCACCAGAGCAATACGCTTTAAATCTCTGCCTATAATTCCTCTCTGCACACAGTCATGTTTTCACATTAGTCCCAAAACGAAATTTCTTTGCCAATTTGAAAGCACACTTACTGCTCTTTTTTTTTTCGGGGCAAGTGAAAATCACTTTTACAGACTAACACATTATGAAACCACTTTTTTTGATTTATTTAAATGCACATGTCCAAACTGTTTTTTCAGACCACCACCATGTGTATTCTCGGTGACTGCCTACACTCCAGCAAGGGCAACCAGCCTTAGTGATGCTGAATGTATTTGCATTACAGACTGAAACCTGAAAACCCCACTCGCTTGTAAATACTGTGCATGACTATACATGGCAAGCACATGGGTGTGTGCTAAGACTCTACTTCTTCCCCCAAAAATTCGCTCCCCCTTTCCATCTAATGCAACTGTGAAATCACCAGAGCAATACGCTTTAAATCTCTGCCTATAATTCCTCTCTGCACACAGAGTCATGTTTTCACATTAGTCCCAAAACGAAATTTCTTTGCCAATTTGAAAGCACACTTACTGCTCTTTTTTTTTTCGGGGCAAGTGAAAATCACTTTTACAGACTAACACATTATGAAACCACTTTTTTTGATTTATTTAAATGCACATGTCCAAACTGTTTTTTCAGACCACCACCATGTGTATTCTCGGTGACTGCCTACACTCCAGCAAGGGCAACCAGCCTTAGTGATGCTGAATGTATTTGCATTACAGACTGAAACCTGAAAACCCCACTCGCTTGTAAATACTGTGCATGACTATACATGGCAAGCACATGGGTGTGTGCTAAGACTCTGCTTCTTCCCCAAAAAATTCGCTCCCCCTTTCCATCTAATGTAACTGTGAAATCACCAGAGCAATACGCAATAAATCTCTGCCTATAATTCCTCTCTGCACACAGAGTCATGTTTTCACATTAGTCCCAAAACTAAATTTCTTTGCCAATTTGAAAGCACACTTACTGCTCTTTTTTTTTTCGGGGCAAGTGAAAATCACTTTTTACAAGTGAAAATCACTTTTACAGACTGACACATTATGAAACCACTTTTTTTGATTTATTTAAATGCACATGTCCAAACTGTTTTTTCAGACCACCACCATGTGTATTCTCGGTGACTGCCTACAGTCCAGCAAGGGCAACCAGCCTTATTGATGCTGAATGTATTTGCATTACAGACTGAAACCTGAAAACCCCACTCGCTTGTAAATACTGTGCATGACTATACATGGCAAGCACATGGGTGTGTGCTAAGACTCTGCTTCTTCCCCCAAAAATTCGCTCCCCCTTTCCATCTAATGCAACTTTGAAATCACCAGAGCAAGACGCAATAAATCTCTGCCTATAATTCCTCTCTGCACACAGAGTCATGTTTTCACATTAGTCCCAAAACGAAATTTCTTTGCCAATTTGAAAGCACACTTACTGCTCTTTTTTTTTTCGGGGCAAGTGAAAATCACTTTTACAGGCTGACACATTATGAAACCACCATGTGTAACTACAACAAAAACAATTTCCATTTCTATTATTCATTTTTAAGTTACCACATACATCCCCTCTCAAACTGTAAACTCACCTTTAAAATTAGTTAGTTGTGAAAGAAATGTGACACTCAAACAGCAGATTATCAGAGCCAGGATCTCTGTTGTGTTCACCTCTCTCCTCTCAGCAGAACCAGATAATGGCAAACTTTCCCTCTATTTTTCCACACATATACTTGTAAGTTTCAAATCTCAGTGCTTCCCCCTTTTTTTCAAATGTAATCACACATTTCTATTGGTTTAAAACCAACCCTTTTCCAAAAGTACCCTTCCCCCAACTTGACTTCTGCCTAGTACCCTTCCCCCAACTTGACTTCTGCCTGCTACCATAGCAACAGCTCATGGAACACTGCTGTGTTGAGTTAGGTCAGAAGTTCGCCAAACAATGTTTCAATTCCACAGAGCAAGAGTGCTTGACTTTTCAAGCCTAACAGCAAATCCATAGTACTGTTCTTTGGTTACACATTTTTTTTTACCAATAAAAAACATGCTTCTATTAATTTACACATACAGCCTAGTTTTTATTCTAGAATGGTATGAAACAGCCAATCAGTTCTTTTTGTTTTGAAAAAAATATGTATGCCTCCATTTCCAAACTGTCTTTCTTTTCATATTGCCATTCTACTGAAAGACACCTCCTGAGTGCATCCAGTTCTCCTTTGAAGATGTTCACAGTGTGGATTGTAGGGCACAGCTATGTCTTCTGGAGTGAAAAGTTTGCAGAGAAAACAGGTATGGTGAGAGACCTTGCTTTGCCAAATGTAGACATTAAATGGATTGGTCAGAGAGGGTTAAAGTGGCACCAATTGATGCCATTGGTGAAATCCTTCATTCAAATCCAACACCCTGACCTCATAATAGTGCACTGTGGTGGCAATGACCTAGGCACTTTGACTGGGGTAGGTCTGGAAATGCTTATGAAGGACACCTTTGCACAACTGTTTACACTTTTCCCTAAAACTGCCTTTGTGTTTTCCAACATATGCCAAAGGCAAAAATGGAACTGGTCCAATCATTTCTGTCCACAGATTGACAAAGCAAGAAAGCACGTCAACAAATCTGTTTCTGCTTTCCTCCGTGACTATGGTATGGGTGCCATTTACCACAACAACTTGCGTTATGACATGCAAGACATTTATAGAGGAGATGGTGTGCACTTCAATGATGAAGGGAACAGAGTCTTCCTCTTGAACCTTAGACTCTGCATCGGTACTTACTTGTAGGTACCACTAAAAAAATGACTTCATAAACACAACAGCTCTTTTTAGAGCTCCCTAATATCTAAACTCTTAAATCTGCTTTTCTTTTATTTATTTTTATTTTTTTTTACCGTACGCTTACCGTAAGCTTACCGTACGCGTACCCCGTGATTTTTTTTAAAATCAATAAATGTTTTCTTTGTACTTTTCTGTCCTTCTTTGACCCCCTTACAAATGTTAGGGGGTCTGTAACTCTCCTCATTGCCCCCTTTCCTTGTTTTCACTCTTTTTTTTCAGAGTGAAATACACAAAATGGCGGCCGCCGCTTCCTGGTTTCGACCGATTCGAATGTTTACTAAGATCTAAGAGCCAATCAGAATCGCGCTCGCGCACGCCACCGTACGCGTACCGTAAGCTTACCGTAAGCGTACGGTAAGCGTACCGTAAGCGGGCTCAGATATATAAATTGATTTAAAGGCTATTTTCTCAGAATCTACTGAACAGATTTACACCAAACCTACAAAAGGCACTTCCTTGACCTAGGGACTACATCTCTGCCAAATTTTGAGTAATTCTGTTCAGCCGTTCGGGCTGTAGCTCGTTCTAAAGGTCCTATGGAAAAATGCATGGGGAAAACGCGTTTTGGGACCCCCCTTTTATCTCAGCCCCCGCTTGACGAATCCCCCCGAGACTTTCAGGGTAGGAGCGGAGCGTAGCGCCCCACCTATTTTGAAAAATTCGCGAGGATTCGTCAACCTGCGCCAAAGTTATTCAAAATAGAATGTTGCGGATTTCCTATGGAAAAGGGGTCCTAACTATAACTACCTACTGGCGACCGCCAGTAGGTAATATATATATATATATATATATATATATATATATATATATATATATATATATATATGTATATATAATATCTACTGGCGGTCGCCAGTAGATAGTTATAGTTAGGACCGTGTTTCCATAGGAAATCTCAAAATTCTATTTTGAATAACTTTGGCGCCGGTTGACGAATCTTCGCGAAATTTTCAAAACTAATGGGGCGCTCCGCTCAGCTCCTACCCTGAAAGTCTCGGGGTGATTCGTCAAGCGGGGGCCGAGAAAAAAGGGGGGTCCCAAAACACGTTTTCCCCATGCATTTTTCCATAGGACCTTTAGTCCAAGCTACAGCCCGAACGGCTGAACAGAATTACTTGAAATTTGGCAGAGAGGTAGTCCTCAGGTCAGGGAAGTGCCTTTTGCAGGTCTGGTGTCAATCTGTTCAGTATTTCCTGAGAAAATAGCATTTAAAAGCATATAAATATCTATACGCGCGCACCGTGCCAGCACGGTGCGCACACGTGAGCGCACTGTGCCGTGCGCAAGCGAAATTCTGATTGGTTGTTAGATGTCAGTCAACATTCGAATCGGTCGAAATCAGGAAGTGTCGGCCGCCATTTTGTCTCTCGCACTGAAAAGGAAAGGGGGAAAAAAGGTGGAAAACGTGAAAAGGGGGCAGGGAAGAGAGTTCCTGACCCCCTAGCCTTTGTCAGGGGGTCACAGAAGGACCCCCACGGGTGAAATAAACATTTTTTTTTTTATAAAAATCGCGGGGTGTGCGCACGGTGAAAAACCTTAAAAAAAAACCAATATATTAATAAATACATAACTTAGCATTTAAAAAACCGTACAAAAATTCACTTAAAAAACCATAGGTTTCACACACGTTATAGTTAGGAATTAGCATTTAAAAAACCTTGCAAATTCACTTAAAAAACCATAGGTTTCACACAGGTTATAGTTAGGTGGACATTTCACTCGTAAAAAACCAATGAAATTCCCCCGTTGTAGTTGGTTCAGATAACTATAACTCGCGCGACCGCCACTCTATCACAAGGATGATATCATCCGTGATGTCATGAGTGATGCCACTGACCATGTCATGAGTGATGTATTATGTGACGTTATGAGCAGTGGATTGCGGGCGCGCAAGTTATAGTTATCTGAACTAACTACAACGGGGGAATTTCATTGGTTTTTTTATGAGTGAAATGTCCACCTAACTATAACCTGTGTGAAACCTATGGTTTTTTAAGTGAATATATATATATATATATATATATATATATATATATATATATATATATATATATATATATATATATATATATATATATATATACATATATATATTTATCTGCCCTACTAGCAGGCACTTCATGGATGACGGACCTTAAAAAGAGATGAAACATATAAGGGATACTTCTAACTGCTTTTTTGAGAAAAGTGTGACAAAAAAATGAATTTCTATGAAAGGTAGAGCAGCTCATTTTCGAGAAAAAGAATGAATCGGCCTTTCCCCATGTTTGAGCTACATTAAAGTGCCTTATGTTTCTATTTCCTGTCACAGAGCTGTGCCTAACCACCAGCCTGATTTTTGGGTATGTTTACACAGTCTGAACAAAACTGTCCCCTCTTTAAATACCCAAACAAAGCAAGGAGCAGCTTAAAGGTAACCCGGGAACTGTACCGTGTCAGAGTTGCTCTGTTTGACCTGTTTTTGTTCAAATCTGCAAATTAAGCAGCAGATGGTGAAATAAGTGCTAAGTGCAGCAACTTTACATGGAAAAGGCTGAGACCGCTGAAGTGTGTTTTTCCAGTGTGCCTGTCTGGCAACGTCATATCCAGAGGCATGAAAGCATTCCTGTGTGGCATGGCGCTACCATCTGGCATTCACTGCTGGTGGCAATGACAGCAGGTTTGTGTGGCATGGACATATCCAACGACTAAGACAACGACGTTGATTGGCCTGGGTCCCTCCTGTGAGCTAATGAGAATCCATATTACTGAGTGACTTCCCTGGCAACATCACATGGTAATTGTGTGTAAAGTGCTAATTAAGCAGAAATTGAGACAATCCTGTGTGGCATGTTAGGTGCCTTTAACACAGATGACAATACTTTGTGGCATGTGCATATTCTTTGTACAGATGGAAATATTGTGTCGTACTTAAGTGCTACTCTGTGCCACTAACTAAACAAGCACTGATAAAACCAATAGGTATCGCCTATGTGAGATCTACAGGCGTTCATTAATTTTTAGCTATGATGTATGCAAACGAGACTGCTGTGCAACATGGCTGGAAAAAAAGCGGTATGAAGCAGTCAACGCAGGTCGTGACTTTAACGCTTTTTTTATACTTTCATTCCTGCTGGAATGCACAAACGGAACCTGAATAATATACAAAAGAAATACACAATAAAACATTGACATTATTTGTTTCAGTCATGCAAACAGAGATTGATTGCACTATGCGGTCAGTTGGTGGTGGACGGTGATGGTGAGAGAGACGCAGAGTGCAGCAGAAGAAGGAGCAATAGAAGCAAGAAGAAAAAAAAGTACCTGAATCCAACCATGAGCAGCGGAAGGACATTAATAATGCAAATATTCAGTACTTGGTCCATGCACCATCAGAGGGACAAAAACATGAGAAATTGAAATCGGTGCACCCTCACCAATGAGAAGCAAGGGAATGACAGTGACAGTGAAGCCAACCAATGCTCAGTAATGGGCAGGCTCTTAACTCTTTTTAATTTTTTATGCTAAAAGATCTTGCAAGCAAAGAGCACATGCACTATTTCAGGTGAGATCTAAATATTATGGTGCAGGGCAAACCTGTGTGACAATAATTTAACTACTGCATGATATGCTAATATTTGTTGCAACTGGTGGCATTATTAAGATCAGGAAATACTCTGTTATTGGAAATGGCAGACCACATTGCTGCCTGGAAGAGCAAACCACATGCAATAATGGTCAGTTTCAGGTAGCCTGGCAACAGGTTAAACATTGGGTTTTGTGGCAGTTCATGGTGAGTGGGTGGCAGTCCAAGTTGCCCTTGGAGGTTGCTTTTGGAGATAAATGGAAATGATGCAGCACTGTGACTTGGGCCTATCTTGTAGTCTATTGAAGCAGGTCATTAAGGAAGTGGTTGAACAGATATAGTTTGCTTCTGGTTACAGCAGCTTCTATAGCAGGATAGAGTCCAGCATAGTGTGAAACTCTTACACTGAATATGGTCTCTACGCTTAACACGTTCCACTCACTCTCCATTTGCTCCCCTGTCATTCCCCGCTCACCATTACCCCCTCATGGAGTCCTCCTCGACCCAGTCCTGAAGTATGAGGCCTCCCTGCCTCCACGACTGCCTGTCAAATGTAAAAACATTTTTAAAAACAGAAGCAGATAGAGAAATCCTACTTCATGTCTATTAACATCTTATAAAAAGCTCCTTCGCCGTCTCTCGTCATGAACCGGTCGGATTTACAGGCTTTGATCAAAGAAGCAGTGGATTCTTCTTTGTCACAATGACACATTCTACAAGGACTTACTCTGATAATGGGGACGAATTGGCCGAGGATCCTAGAGGTCATTCTATCCAAGCACACTGCCATGGGAGGAATTCTGAAGCGTATCAGATATAGACTTCGTCTAGAAGAAAAGGCTTGGGACATCTGATAGAGTCTATGTTACTGAAGGAATGGAAAGAGGGGGACAAGGCTTCCATTGCTAGATTTCTTAGCAGGAAATATTTGTTGGAGAACTTTGAAGACACTTTTCCACAAATCACTAGGCCTGGCCAGTAAATTCCGTTCCGCTCACGGAATTTGCGGAATTTGGGTAATTTCGTGTTCCACGGAGAATGCGGAATTGCCCAAAATTCTGCGTTCAGCGGCTTCGCGGAGATTTTTGCTTGTTCGCGTTCTCAAAATGCGTGTTCGCAAGATATCTCCCCCCGAGCACGCAAACAGCATTCGCGAACAGGAAAAAAGCATAGCGAACAAGCAATTCCACATGTTCGTGGAATTTCTGCATGCTCGCGGAGATTTTTTACCGTTTCACGGAGCTCTGCGTAGCGCAACTATGCAAATTCTGCCCACCCCTACAAATCACAAAGGCAAACACCAACCTGGCATCTATGGAATCGGCTTCTCCTTTGGCTTTGGAGGATTCTACATTGCCTGGTCCAGTGGATAAAAAGGTGGAAGCCTCACTTAAACCGTGTTATGAAGCAGCTAAGTTTGCTTCCAGAGTCAATACTTATGCGGCTTATGTAGCTCAGGTTTTACTGAAGAATTTTTATGCAGTTTCTGAGTGCTTGCAAGCCAATGAGGATCCGACAGGTTTATTGGCCACGATGAAATTGTTGACTCCATTTCTTTCAGATACTACCTTTGATTGTTTGTGGGCTTATTCATCGGTGGCTGGTTCAGCGGTTACAGGTCGAAGGTCTCTGTGGCTTCAATTTTGGAAATTGGAGTCCATCCATTGCTCTATAAATTGCCTTTTCTCGTACACACACTTTTTGGCCCTGACTTGGATGACTTGGCGCAAAAAGCAGCTGAGAAAAAATATTCCATTACCTGCGAGTCAGAGACTTACAGAATTCTACTCCATTCTAATTTTAGTCCCAAAGTCGGACGGCAGCTTTTGTCAAGTGTTAGACCTCAAAGCTCTGAATGACTTTGTGTCCATGTAACCCTTCAGGATAGTGACTCTTTAATCTCTCATACCTCTCATTTCAAAGGAGGGCTTTCTCATGACATTACATCTTCAGGATGCATATTTTCATGGTCTAATGCATTTGGAGAGACAACAGTTCCTCACGTTTGCACTGGGAGGGTCTCATTTCCATCCATTTTCAAGCTCTCTTGTATGATTTAGCGATTTTTGTGCGTGTCTTCACAAAGGTATTGGCACTGATGGAGGCTTCTTCATAACTTAAAGGTGTTACTATTTTTCCATATCTTGATGATAGGTTATTTTCTGTTTTCCTCTTTTTCCAAGGTGGAGGAAGCTGGGACAAAGGGGACCACGTCAGTCCAGGAGCTGAGATTCTTGTTGAACCTTCGGAAATCTCAACAAGGTGCTATCACAGATCAGGCAACTTATCGGAGCGCAGTTCGACACTACTGTGGGTGCGGTGTTTCTACCGGACGACAGAAGGACATCCATTGTATCCAATGTCCGCAACCTCTCCTGAGCAGTTACAAGGAACTGCGATGACTTGGCTTTCAGGTTCAGGGTCTCATAGCAACATCTACAGCAGTAGTTCCATGGGTTCATTTCCACTTAACACCTGTATTCAATCGTATCTTGGATCATTGGTCTCTGGGCTCAGCCAATTACGAGCAGTGGATTCCAGTTACCGCCCGTTGGAGTCTGAGATTGCTCATGGTCGTTGAAGGAAGCTCATCTTAAGAAAAGGATGCTCTTTCAATGTCCATCTTCAGTGATATTGACCACAGTTGCCAGTCTTTGGAGTTGGGGAGCAGTTCTGGAGGGTCAAGTACAAAATGCCCCGTGGTCTCCCTGGGAGAAGACACAGTTGTTCAATTGGCAGGAGTTGTGTGCAATTCTGCAAGCTCTTTTATTCTTTCTAATTCCACTGATGACCAAGAATGTCTTAGTCAGAATAAACAATTAAGTACTGAGGTGCTACCTGAACCATCAAGGGGGGACGAAGGTAGGGCCTCTCAACCAACTATCAGCACCGATTGTTGCTTGGGTGGAACAGTGGGTCATAGCATTGAAAGCAGTGTACATCAAGAGGGATTTGAACTATTGGGGGAACAGAGTCGTAATTTACCATCTTAAATCAACTTTCACCTGTCCACTCACCAGTTCCCTCAGATACCTCTCAGGTTCGGCACCCCGAGGTTGGACCTGTGTGCCTTTCAGACCAATACAATGTGTCTACAGTTTGTACGGAGACCTCTCTCCTCAGGCATTGGCAGTGGATGCCATGTCCAACACCTGGCCTCAGGGGTTTCTCTGTGCATTCCCTCTGATTCCTTTCCTTCCAAGGGTGTTACAGAAGATCAGGGGGGAGGGCATCAGAGTGATGCTAGTGGCCCCATTCTGGCCACTGTGCCCTTGGTTTTTGATTCTATTCAACCAGTTAAGGGTGCGTTTTTTTCATCTCCCATTGGCTCCACCTCTGTTGCAGTTTTCTCTCCTAACGGTTCATCCATTGAGCTTTCTTGGTTGTGGAACAACAAGTGTTACAGAGTTTAGGATGTTCTGAACAAGTGGATAGGGACTTTTAGACTTCCAGAAGAGCTTCTACTCTTGGTTCATATGAGAATCATTGGAATGTGTTTTCTAAGCAGTGAGCAGAAAAGTCTGCCACTCCTATGAATATTGACCCCTGTAAAATCTTCAATCTTCTTAGGGATGGCTTTCTTAAAGGCTTAGCTTCTTCCACATTGAATACCCAGTGGGCTGCAATTATAGCTTTCCATCAATTTTCAGCAGATCTTTATCAAGTAGCTCCTTGGGTCTCGAAGCTAATAAAGAGTGTTTTCAGTTTCAGAAGCCAACTTTTTATAACCACTTCCCATCTTGGGATTTATCAGTTGTTCTCAGAGGTTTGCAAAAAGATCCTTTTGGACCTCTTGAGCTAGCCAGTCAGCCTCTTTTACATGACTATGCTAAAAGTCATTTTCTGGTTGCAAATATTTCGGGTCGCTGTTTGGGCGAGTTTAGGGCACAAACTATTTCTCACCCTTACCTATGTTTTTTTTCCTAACAGGGGGGGTTTTGCGTTTAGACCTTAAATTCATTCCTAAGGTGGCAACTCCATTTTATTTTTCTCAAGAAGTCATCCTTGCTGTTTTTTAGGATACTTCTGCCAGTTCCATTCCATCCTCTCCAGATGTTAAACATGGTTTGAGTATATATCTGGAGCGTACCAGTTCATTTCAAGATTTAAAATCTGACTTTGTGGCTCATTGCTCTATAGCCAAGGGTAAGGCAGTGCTGAAGTCTACTCTTTCAATACAGTCAACCACGCATCTTTATTGGAATCGCTGAAGTTATGCTCCGGTTTCAATGGCACAGTTTTAAAATGGTTCTCTTATTACCTCCAACATGAAACACAACACATCAAAATCAATTCTTGCCTCTCAAAACCCTCACCTGTCTCTTTTGGTGTCCCCCTGGGCTCAATACTTTCCCCCTCTCTTTTTATCCTCTTTATGGAACCCCTTACCATCATCCCAAAACAAGCAAGAATCAAATATCACCTCAATGCAGATGACACGCAACTCTTCTATAACATTAAATCACACAGAGACATCCTACATCTCAACACTACTTTGAGCAAGATTCAATCCTGGCTTTACTCCAACCATTTAAAATTAAACCCCAACAAAACAGAAGTAATTCCATTCTCCCCCAAAAGTAACCACCTTCCAATCCAAAACTGGATCAGTGACCTGAAGGCCCTAGACTGTCCACTCACTCTATCTAACTCGGCAAAGTCCTTAGGCTTCACCTGGACAAAAATTTGTCACCGAAGGATCATATCAGTAACTCAGCCAAAGGAGCGCTTTTTAACCTTTCATTCCATCGAACGATTTCAATGGGGTCGTGCAATCTCTAGTCCTCTCTAAACTTGATTACGGGAATGCTGTCCTCACCGGGACCCCGAAAACTCACCTCACCCCCCTCAGATCAGTTCCTAACATGGCGGCTCGGCTTATCTCAGACCTCAAGCGATATGTCCACATCACACCGGCCCTCAAGTCCTTAAACTGGCTTCCCATCGAAGGAAGATGCATCTACAAGGCCGCCTGCATCACCCACAAAGCACTTCATTCTCATTCCCCGACTATTTAGACAATAAACTCACTAAAGCTGGAATGTCCAGACCTTTGAGATGCTCCACCGCTCTTCTTCTCGTGCCCCCAAAACTAAAAACTAAAATTACCCAGACTCGCTCTTTTTCAGCATTTGGAACTCCCTCCCTAGGGAGCTTTGCTGCAACCCCTCCTTCCCTGGCTTCAAAAAAGACCTGAAATCTCCTCAACAAATACTGGAGCTCTTGAATCAAACTGAATCTGGTTCAACTAGGTTCACATGTTCAGTTCATACCTCTGTTGCTTTGTTATTCATTCTCTATGTTCACCCTTTTTTTTGTTGCATATGATGTACCCCCCCCCTTTGCCCCCATTTGTTTTTTACTGGACCACATTTCAGTTATTCTCATCCTTAATGACTTTACATTTGTTTCGATTTCTACTTTATTGCATGCTCCTCTGTAAAATTGTTTCCATGTTTTTATTTTATGCAATTCTTGTACCTTTAATGATTACCTTTCCCTTGAGTTTGTAAAGCGTTCTGATACCTCAGGGTCCAGCCAGCGCTATATAAAACCCTTAAAATAAATAAATAAATAAATAAATAAATAAATAAAATACTCTGAGTAGGTGGATTCTGTGGAAGGGTGATAGAACTGTCAGCCTTAGGGTGGTCTTCCACCAAACCTACTTACGTCCAATTTTTGCTAGATTTCGTTTTAGTTGGCCTTAGGACTCTGCAATTTACCACTTCTAACCAGTGCTAAAGTGCTTGTGCTCACTCCCCTAAACATGGTTTGATTGGCATATACCTGATTGGCATATTTCATTTACTTATAAGTTCCTTGTAGAGTAGTATACTTTATACCCAGGGCCTGTAAATTAAATGTGCCAGCTGTAATTCCTAATTGGGAGCCAGTAGATATGTCATGTTTGGTACCCATGGAATTGTAATGATGAACCCTCTTGGTAAAGTCGGATTTTTCATTATAATTTTGAAAATTCAACTTTTAGAAAGTTGACACTTTCCTACCCTTAGCCCTTTGTGTATGCAGCCGGTCTTTGGTACAAGACTGGATGTAGCTGACATTTAGACTTTGTGAATTCCTCCCAGACAGTAACATATTAGAGGGATTAGGTGTGCCTCAATGGGCCCTCTGCTGGCAGGATGGGGAGGAGCTTAGCACAGTCCCACTTACACCTGAATAGCCTGTGCTCTGCCTTCACCCTAAGGGCCTAATAACCATGTATTGTCACTGCAGGCAGCTTGGAGCCAGGGCAAGGGAGTTAGGAAATTCCATGCACTTCAAAGAACCTTTCTAGAAGCTTCTCCGACCTTCCAGAAGAAGGGCACCAGGGTATAAAAATAGGACCTTCAGACCCACTCTTTAGTTCACTACTGGACCTGCAGAAGGACTCCCAGAGGCTGCCTGCTGCTGTGCACTCTGCCAGACTGCTGCTGTACCTAGGACTGCTTTGCTGCCTGGATCCTGCCTTGAACCCACAGAGGCCAGCCCTGTTGTTGATCGCGGATTCTTTATCTGCAGGCAGGACTACCAGTAGTGGCTCAAAGGGCTAGTTTGCTGGCCTCCTATTCAGAGCCCCTGGGACGTAAGAGGCTCCCACCATCTTGTACCCGTACCTGGGCCCAGTCTGAGTGAGTCCTGAATCCCTAAGAGGTGTGCCACCAGTTCTGGATGCTTGAGTATGGTGCTAAAGGTGCCCAGATGGCCAATATCCAAAACTGAGGACTTAGACAAAATTTGGCCAAAAAGTGCTCTTGAGAACCAGGAGACCAGGACCAACTTGCTCTCCTATCTGCTGGAGGTGCATCACCGGTCGGATTGACTTTGCAGCCTCTCCCGCTAAGTTCTTCTCCGCAGCAGAAAATCCATTGCAGTGGTCTTTTGCCAAAGGGGTATGAGACCTTGTGAATCTGTCTTCAGCTACAGCCTTCTGCTTTGGCCTGCTGGAGTTTTTCAACTTCCATTTCAGGGACTAAGTCTGAATGTAGAAATCTTCACCGCAGCTTCGACCCGAGGCCATCTGACGATGACGTTCCATCCTCGGACACTGCCCGCAGCTCTGTCCCGCTGAACTTCACCTTCTCAGAGGTTTTTCTTCAAGAATTTTTCTAAGCCCGAAGGTTAGCGCTGACCGAACGCAATCCACTTATTGTATCTGAACCGTGCTCCATGGCGGTGGGCCTTAACTTTCGACTTTGTCCCAGTCTTTGGTGACAGAATGTCCACGGTTGACGATTTGATCTTTTAGGTGCTAGATTTCACTTAAAACGTTAAAAATTCATAACTCCGTTTCTATTGATTGAATTTTTGTCGTGTTGGTAACAAATAATTTATTAAAATTTACTCTACCGTTCTAAATTGGTTTGGGATTTTTCCTGTGTTGTGTTTTCACTTTATTGCTGTTAGTAAGCTGCAAAAATACTTTACATATTGCAGATCTGGGTTTAATCCATCACTGTTCTTTAGCCCACTCTGCCACCCCAGTTCAGACATGGCCATATGCAAATCAGTCTGACCCTGTGCCTCATGGGAACAGTCCAGCCCGAACTGCCAAGCCATGTCTTCCCTGGACCGGAAACAAGCTTCCTAGGACCGGTTTCTGGCATTTCAGCCGTCTTCAGCCAGGCTTGCTTGAATCCAGTGGCAAAGTGAGCAAGGGACTCACGTCTGAGCATACTCTGCCAACTTATGGCGAACAAAGCAAAAACCAAAGGTAATTATGGACGGAGTGTTGAACATTGCAAGCACTCACCCCCAGTCAACTGATCTGGGTTCAATCCATCACCGTTCTTTAGCCCACTCTGCCACCCCAGTTCAGACATGGCCATATGCAAATCAGTCTGACCCTGTGCCTCATGGGAACAGTCCAGCCCGAACTGCCAAGCCATGTCTTCCCTGGACCGGAAACAAGCTTCCTAGAACCGGTTTCTAGCATTTCAGCCGTCTTCAGCCAGGCTTGCTTGAATCCAGTGGCAAAGTGAGCAAGGGACTCACGTCTGAGCATACTCTGCCAACTTATGGCAAACAAAGCAAAAACCAAAGGAAATGATGGAAGGAGTGTTGAACATTGCAAGCACTCACCCCCAGTCAACTGATCTGGGTTTAATCCATCACCTAAAGAATGGTGATGGATCAAACCCAGATCTGTTGACTGGGTGTGAGTGTTTGATTGGTTCTGATGCTCCGTCCATCACCACCCCCTTTGTACGGCTTTGTTCGCCATTAGATGGCAGGGTATGCTCAGACGTGAGTCCCTTGCTCACTTTGCCACTGGATTCAAGCAAGCCTGGCTGAAGACGGCTGAAATGCCAGAAACCGGTCCTAGGAAGCTTGTTCCCGGTCCAGGGAAGGCATGGCTTGGCAGTTCGGGCTGGACTGTTCACATGAGGCCCAGGGTCAGACTGATTTGCACATGGCCATGTCTGAACTGGGGTGGCAGAGTGGGCTAAAGAATGGTGATGGATCAAACCCAGATCTGTTGACTGGGTGTGAGTGTTTGATTGGTTCTGATGCTCCGTCCATCACCACCCCCTTTTGTACCGCTTTGTTCGCCATTAGTTGGCAGGGTATGCTCAGACGTGAGTCCCTTGCTCACTTTGCCACTGGATTCAAGCAAGCCTGGCTGAAGACGGCTGATAATGCCAGAAACCGGTCCTAGGAAGCTTGTTTCCGGTCCAGGGAAGGCATGGCTTGGCAGTTCGGGCTGGACTGTTCCCATGAGGCACAGGGTCAGACTGATTTGCACATGGCCATGTCTGAACTGGGGTGGCAGAGTGGGCTAAAGAATGGTGATGGATCAAACCCAGATCTGTTGACTGGGTGTGAGTGTTTGATTGGTTCTGATGCTCCGTCCATCACCACACCCTTTTGTACCGCTTTGTTCGCCATTAGTTGGCAGTGTATGCTCAGACGTGAGTCCCTTGCTCACTTTGCCACTGGATGCAAGCAAGCCTGGCTGAAGATGGCTGAAATGAAAGAAACCGGTCCTAGGAAGCTTGTTTCCGGTCCAGGGAAGGCATGGCTTGGCAGTTCGGGCTGGACTGTTCCCATGAGGCACATGGTCAGACTGATTTGCATATGGCCATGTCTGAACTGGGGTGGCAGAGTGGGCTAAAGAATGGTGATGGATCAAACCCAAATCTGTCGACTGGGTGTGAGTGTTTGATTGGTTCTGATGCTCCGTCCATTACCACCCCCTTTTGTACCGCTTTGTTCGCCATTAGTTGGCAGGGTATGCTCAGACGTGAGTCCCTTGCTCACTTTGCCACTGGATTCAAGCAAGCCTGGCTGAAGACGGCTGATAATGCCAGAAACCGGTCCTAGGAAGCTTGTTTCCGGTCTAGGGAAGGCATGGCTTGGCAGTTCGGGCTGGACTGTTCCCATGAGGCACAGGGTCAGACTGATTTGCACATGGCCATGTCTGAACTAAGCCTGGACATAGTTCGCGAAGTAGCACTTCGCGAAGCTACGCAAAGTGCAGTTCGCACTACGCGAGCTACGCGTAGCACTTCGCAAACTGCGTAGTACCTTGTTCGCACTGTGCCAGATGTCGTTTTCAATGATTGCACAGTGCGGACAAGCAACCGGCACTGTGCAATCATTGAAAATGGCATCTTGCACAGTGCGAGCTGTAGTTTTCTGCTGCTCGAGTAGATTTTTACTCGAGCGGCAGCTTTCTCAACGCGAACTGGTAGTTTCTCATCGCGAGCGGTCATGAGCATACGCGACCACTCGCAATGAGAAACCTGACCTCCTCGCGTTGGGAATCTCGCCGGGAGGTTTATTTTCCATGCTCGCGATCGCCAACTTGATGTTGCTGATCGCGAACAAGGAAAAAGTCTCGCCGGGATGTCATTTTGCTTGCTCGCAGCCGCCAACTTGATGTTGAGGACCACGAGCAAGCAAAAAATGACCGCAGCACTACGCAACGCGTGTTCGCACTGTGCTACGTGCAATTCGCGTAGTGCGAAGTAGCGCGAACTTCGCAAACTACGCGAGCGTAGCGTAGTGCTTTGCCCAGGCTTAGTCTGAACTGGGGTGGCAGAGTGGGCTAAAGAATAGTGATGGATCAAACTCAGATCTGTTGACTGGGTGTGAGTGTTTGATTGGTTCTGATGCTCCGTCCATCACCACCCCCTTTTGTACCGCTTTTTTCGCCATTAGTTGGCAGGGTATGCTCAGACGTGAGTCCCTTGCTCACTTTGCCACTGGATTCAAGCAAGCCTGGCTGAAAACGGCTGAAATGCCAGAAACCGGTCCTAGGAAGATTGTTTCCGGTCCAGGGAAGGCATGGCTTGGCAGTTCGGGCTGGACTGTTCCCATGAGGCACAGGGTCAGACTGATTTGCATATGGCCATGTCTGAACTGGGGTGGCAGAGTGGGCTAAAGAATGGTGATGGATCAAACCCAGATCTGTTGACTGGGGGTGAGTGTTTGATTGGTTCTGATGCTCCGTCCATCACCACCTCCTTTGTACGGCTTTGTTCGCCATTAGTTGGCAGGGTATGCTCAGACGTGAGTCCCTTGCTCACTTTGCCACTGGATTCAAGCAAGCCTGGCTGAAGACGGCTGAAATGCTAGAAAACGGTCCTAGGAAGCTTGTTTCCGGTCCAGGGAAGGCATGGCTTGGCAGTTCGGGCTGGACTGTTCCCATGAGGCACAGGGTCAGACTGATTTGCACATGGCCATGTCTGAACTGGGGTGGCAGAGTGGGCTAAAGAATGGTGATGGATCAAACCCAGATCTGTTGACTGGGTGTGAGTGTTTGATTGGTTCTGATGCTCCGTCCATCTCCACACCCTTTTGTACCGCTTTGTTCGCCATTAGTTGGCAGGGTATGCTCAGACGTGAGTCCCTTGCTCACTTTGCCACTGGATGCAAGCAAGCCTGGCTGAAGACGGCTGATAATGCCAGAAACCGGTCCTAGGAAGCTTGTTTCCGGTCCAGGGAAGGCATGGCTTGGCAGTTCGGGCTGGACTGTTCCCATGAGGCACAGGGTCAGACTGATTTGCACATGGCCATGTCTGAACTAACCCTGGACGTAGTTCGCGAAGTAGCACTTCGCGAAGCTACGCAAAGTGCAGTTCGCACTACGCGAGCTACGCGTAGCACTTCGCGAACTGCGTAGTACCTTGTTCGCACTGTGCCAGATGTCGTTTTCAATGATTGCACAGTGCGGACAAGCAACCGGCACTGTGCCATCATTGAAAATGGCATCTTGCACAGTGCGAGCTGTAGTTTTCTGCTGCTCGAGTAGATTTTTACTCGAGCGGCAGCTTTCTCAACGCGAACTGGTAGTTTCTCATCGCGAGCGGTCATGAGCATACGCGACCACTCGCAATGGGAAACCTGACCTCCTCGCGTTGGGAATCTCGCCGGGAGGTTTATTTTCCATGCTCGCGATCGCCAACTTGATGTTGCTGATCGCGAACAAGGAAAAAGTCTCGCCGGGATGTCATTTTGCTTGCTCGCGGTCGCCAACTTGATGTTGCGGACCGCGAGCAAGCAAAAAATGACCGCAGCACTATGCAACACTACGCTACGCGTGTTCGCACTGTGCTACGTGCAATTCGCGTAGTGCAAAGTAGCGCGAACTTCGCAAACTACGCGAGCGTAGCGTAGTGCTTTGCCCAGGCTTAGTCTGAACTGGGGTGGCGGAGTGGGCTAAAGAATAGTGATGGATCAAACTCAGATCTGTTGACTGGGTGTGAGTGTTTGATTGGTTCTGATGCTCCGTCCATCACCACCCACGTTTGTACCGCTTTGTTCGCCATTAGTTGGCAGGGTATGCTCAGACGTAAGTCCCTTGCTCACTTTGCCACTGGATCCAAGCAAGCCTGGCTGAAGACGGCTGAAATGCCAGAAACCGGTCCAAGGAAGCTTGTTTCCGGTCCAGGGAAGGCATGGCTTGGCAGTTCGGGCTGGACTGTTCCCATGAGGCACAGGGTCAGACTGATTTGCATATGGCCATGTCTGAACTGGGGTGGCAGAGTGGGCTAAAGAATGGTGATGGATCAAACCCAGATCTGTTGACTGGGTGTGAGTGTTTGATTGGTTCTGATGCTCCGTCCATCACCACTCTCTTTTGTACCGCTTTGTTCGCCATTAGTTGGCAGGGTATGCTCAGACGTGAGTCCCTTGCTCACTTTGCCACTGGATTCAACCAAGCCTGGCTGAAGACGGCTGAAATGCCAGAAACCGGTAGTAGGAAGATTGTTTCCGGTCCAGGGAAGGCATGGCTTGGCAGTTCGGGCTGGACTGTTCCCATGAGGCACAGGGTCAGACTGATTTGCACATGGCCATGTCTGAACTAACCCTGGACATAGTTCGCGAAGTAGCAATTCGCGAAGCTACGCAAAGTGCAGTTCGCACTACGCGAGCTACGCGTAGCACTTCGCGAACTGCGTAGTACCTTGTTCGCACTGTGCCAGATGTCGTTTTCAATGATTGCACAGTGCGGACAAGCAACCGGCACTGTGCAATCATTGAAAATGGCATCTTGCACAGTGCGAGCTGTAGTTTTCTGCTGCTCGAGTAGATTTTTACTCGAGCGGCAGCTTTCTCAACGCGAACTGGTAGTTTCTCATCGCGAGCGGTCATGAGCATACGCGACCACTCGCAATGAGAAACCTGACCTCCTCGCGTTGGAAATCTCGCCGGGAGGTTTATTTTCCATGCTCGCGATCGCCAACTTGATGTTGCTGATCGCGAACAAGGAAAAAGTCTCGCCGGGATGTCATTTTGCTTGCTCGCGGTCGCCAACTTGATGTTGAGGACCGCGATCAAGCAAAAAATGACCGCAGCACTACGCAACACTACGCTACGCGTGTTCGCACTGTGCTACGTGCAATTCGCGTAGTGCGAAGTAGCGCGAACTTTGCAAACTACGCGAGCGTAGCGTAGTGCTTTGCCCAGGCTTAGTCTGAACTGGGGTGGCAGAGTGGGCTAAAGAATAGTGATGGATCAAACTCAGATCTGTTGACTGGGTGTGAGTGTTTGATTGGTTCTGATGCTCCGTCCATCACCACCCCCTTTTGTACCGCTTTTTTCGCCATTAGTTGGCAGGGTATGCTCAGACGTGAGTCCCTTGCTCACTTTGCCACTGGATTCAAGCAAGCCTGGCTGAAGACGGCTGATAATGCCAGAAACCGGTCCTAGGAAGCTTGTTTCCGGTCCAGGGAAGGCATGGCTTGGCAGTTCGGGCTGGACTGTTCCCATGAGGCACAGGGTCAGACTGATTTGCATATTGCAATGTCTGAACTGGGGTGGCAGAGTGGGCTAAAGAATGGTGATGGATCAAACCCAGATCTGTTGACTGGGTGTGAGTGTTTGATTGGTTCTGATGCTCCGTCCATCACCACCCCCATTTGTACCGCTTTGTTCGCCATTAGTTGGCAGGGTATGCTCAGACGTGAGTCCCTTGCTCACTTTGCCACTGGATTCAAGCAAGCCTGGCTGAAGACGGCTGAAATGCCAGAAACCGGTCCTAGGAAGATTGTTTCCGGTCCAGGGAAGGCATGGCTTGGCAGTTCGGGCTGGACTGTTCCCATGAGGCACAGGGTCAGACTGATTTGCATATGGCCATGTCTGAACTGGGGTGGCAGAGTGGGCTAAAGAATGGTGATGGATCAAACCCAGATCTGTTGACTGGGTGTGAGTGTTTGATTGGTTCTGATGCTCCGTCCATCACCACCCCCTTTTGTACGGCTTTGTTCGCCATTAGTTGGCAGGGTATGCTCAGACGTGAGCCCCTTGCTCACTTTGCTACTGGATTCAAGCAAGCCTGGCTGAAGACGGCTGATAATGCCAGAAACCGGTCCTAGGAAGCTTGTTTCCGGTCCAGGGAAGGCATGGCTTGGCAGATCGGGCTGGACTGTTCCCATGAGGCACAGGGTCAGACTGATTTGCATATGGCCATGTCTGAACTGGGGTGGCAGAGTGGGCTAAAGAATGGTGATGGATCAAACCCAGATCTGTTGACTGGGTGTGAGTGTTTGATTGGTTGTGATGCTCCGTCCATCACCACCCCCTTTTGTACCGCTTTGTTCGCCATTAGTTGGCAGGGTATGCTCAGACGTGAGTCCCTTGCTCACTTTGCCACTGGATGCAAGCAAGCCTTGCTGAAGATGGCTGAAATGACAGAAACCGGTCCTAGGAAGCTTGTTTCCGGTCCAGGGAAGGCATGGCTTGGCAGTTCGGGCTGGACTGTTCCCATGAGGCACAGGGCCAGACTGATTTGCATATGGCCATGTCTGAACTGGGGTGGCAGAGTGGGCTAAAGAATAGTGATGGATCAAACTCAGATCTGTTGACTGGGTGTGAGTGTTTGATTGGTTCTGATGCTCCGTCCATCACCACCCCCTTTTGTACCGCTTTTTTCGCCATTAGTTGGCAGGGTATGCTCAGACGTGAGTCCCTTGCTCACTTTGCCACTGGATTCAAGCAAGCCTGGCTGAAAACGGCTGAAATGCCAGAAACCGGTCCTAGGAAGATTGTTTCCGGTCCAGGGAAGGCATGGCTTGGCAGTTCGGGCTGGACTGTTCCCATGAGGCACAGGGTCAGACTGATTTGCATATGGCCATGTCTGAACTGGGGTGGCAGAGTGGGCTAAAGAATGGTGATGGATCAAACCCAGATCTGTTGACTGGGGGTGAGTGTTTGATTGGTTCTGATGCTCCGTCCATCACCACCTCCTTTGTACGGCTTTGTTCGCCATTAGTTGGCAGGGTATGCTCAGACGTGAGTCCCTTGCTCACTTTGCCACTGGATTCAAGCAAGCCTGGCTGAAGACGGCTGAAATGCTAGAAAACGGTCCTAGGAAGCTTGTTTCCGGTCCAGGGAAGGCATGGCTTGGCAGTTCGGGCTGGACTGTTCCCATGAGGCACAGGGTCAGACTGATTTGCACATGGCCATGTCTGAACTGGGGTGGCAGAGTGGGCTAAAGAATGGTGATGGATCAAACCCAGATCTGTTGACTGGGTGTGAGTGTTTGATTGGTTCTGATGCTCCGTCCATCTCCACACCCTTTTGTACCGCTTTGTTCGCCATTAGTTGGCAGGGTATGCTCAGACGTGAGTCCCTTGCTCACTTTGCCACTGGATGCAAGCAAGCCTGGCTGAAGACGGCTGATAATGCCAGAAACCGGTCCTAGGAAGCTTGTTTCCGGTCCAGGGAAGGCATGGCTTGGCAGTTCGGGCTGGACTGTTCCCATGAGGCACAGGGTCAGACTGATTTGCACATGGCCATGTCTGAACTAAGCCTGGACGTAGTTCGCGAAGTAGCACTTCGCGAAGCTACCCAAAGTGCAGTTCGCACTACGCGAGCTACGCGTAGCACTTCGCGAACTGCGTAGTACCTTGTTCGCAATGTGCCAGATGTCGTTTTCAATGATTGCACAGTGCGGACAAGCAACCGGCACTGTGCAATCATTGAAAATGGCATCTTGCACAGTGCGAGCTGTAGTTTTCTGCTGCTCGAGTAGATTTTTACTCGAGCGGCAGCTTTCTCAACGCGAACTGGTAGTTTCTCATCGCGAGCGGTCATGAGCATACGCGACCACTCGCAATGGGAAACCTGACCTCCTCGCGTTGGGAATCTCGCCGGGAGGTTTATTTTCCATGCTCGCGATCGCCAACTTGATGTTGCTGATCGCGAACAAGGAAAAAGTCTCGCCGGGATGTCATTTTGCTTGCTCGCGGTCGCCAACTTGATGTTGCGGACCGCGAGCAAGCAAAAAATGACCGCAGCACTATGCAACACTACGCTACGCGTGTTCGCACTGTGCTACGTGCAATTCGCGTAGTGCAAAGTAGCGCGAACTTCGCAAACTACGCGAGCGTAGCGTAGTGCTTTGCCCAGGCTTAGTCTGAACTGGGGTGGCGGAGTGGGCTAAAGAATAGTGATGGATCAAACTCAGATCTGTTGACTGGGTGTGAGTGTTTGATTGGTTCTGATGCTCCGTCCATCACCACCCACGTTTGTACCGCTTTGTTCGCCATTAGTTGGCAGGGTATGCTCAGACGTAAGTCCCTTGCTCACTTTGCCACTGGATCCAAGCAAGCCTGGCTGAAGACGGCTGAAATGCCAGAAACCGGTCCAAGGAAGCTTGTTTCCGGTCCAGGGAAGGCATGGCTTGGCAGTTCGGGCTGGACTGTTCCCATGAGGCACAGGGTCAGACTGATTTGCATATGGCCATGTCTGAACTGGGGTGGCAGAGTGGGCTAAAGAATGGTGATGGATCAAACCCAGATCTGTTGACTGGGTGTGAGTGTTTGATTGGTTCTGATGCTCCGTCCATCTCCACACCCTTTTGTACCGCTTTGTTCGCCATTAGTTGGCAGGGTATGCTCAGACGTGAGTCCCTTGCTCACTTTGCCACTGGATGCAAGCAAGCCTGGCTGAAGACGGCTGATAATGCCAGAAACCGGTCCTAGGAAGCTTGTTTCCGGTCCAGGGAAGGCATGGCTTGGCAGTTCGGGCTGGACTGTTCCCATGAGGCACAGGGTCAGACTGATTTGCACATGGCCATGTCTGAACTAACCCTGGACGTAGTTCGCGAAGTAGCACTTCGCGAAGCTACGCAAAGTGCAGTTCGCACTACGCGAGCTACGCGTAGCACTTCGCGAACTGCGTAGTACCTTGTTCGCACTGTGCCAGATGTCGTTTTCAATGATTGCACAGTGCGGACAAGCAACCGGCACTGTGCCATCATTGAAAATGGCATCTTGCACAGTGCGAGCTGTAGTTTTCTGCTGCTCGAGTAGATTTTTACTCGAGCGGCAGCTTTCTCAACGCGAACTGGTAGTTTCTCATCGCGAGCGGTCATGAGCATACGCGACCACTCGCAATGGGAAACCTGACCTCCTCGCGTTGGGAATCTCGCCGGGAGGTTTATTTTCCATGCTCGCGATCGCCAACTTGATGTTGCTGATCGCGAACAAGGAAAAAGTCTCGCCGGGATGTCATTTTGCTTGCTCGCGGTCGCCAACTTGATGTTGCGGACCGCGAGCAAGCAAAAAATGACCGCAGCACTATGCAACACTACGCTACGCGTGTTCGCACTGTGCTACGTGCAATTCGCGTAGTGCAAAGTAGCGCGAACTTCGCAAACTACGCGAGCGTAGCGTAGTGCTTTGCCCAGGCTTAGTCTGAACTGGGGTGGCGGAGTGGGCTAAAGAATAGTGATGGATCAAACTCAGATCTGTTGACTGGGTGTGAGTGTTTGATTGGTTCTGATGCTCCGTCCATCACCACCCACGTTTGTACCGCTTTGTTCGCCATTAGTTGGCAGGGTATGCTCAGACGTAAGTCCCTTGCTCACTTTGCCACTGGATCCAAGCAAGCCTGGCTGAAGACGGCTGAAATGCCAGAAACCGGTCCAAGGAAGCTTGTTTCCGGTCCAGGGAAGGCATGGCTTGGCAGTTCGGGCTGGACTGTTCCCATGAGGCACAGGGTCAGACTGATTTGCATATGGCCATGTCTGAACTGGGGTGGCAGAGTGGGCTAAAGAATGGTGATGGATCAAACCCAGATCTGTTGACTGGGTGTGAGTGTTTGATTGGTTCTGATGCTCCGTCCATCACCACTCTCTTTTGTACCGCTTTGTTCGCCATTAGTTGGCAGGGTATGCTCAGACGTGAGTCCCTTGCTCACTTTGCCACTGGATTCAAGCAAGCCTGGCTGAAGACGGCTGAAATGCCAGAAACCGGTAGTAGGAAGATTGTTTCCGGTCCAGGGAAGGCATGGCTTGGCAGTTCGGGCTGGACTGTTCCCATGAGGCACAGGGTCAGACTGATTTGCACATGGCCATGTCTGAACTAACCCTGGACATAGTTCGCGAAGTAGCAATTCGCGAAGCTACGCAAAGTGCAGTTCGCACTACGCGAGCTACGCGTAGCACTTCGCGAACTGCGTAGTACCTTGTTCGCACTGTGCCAGATGTCGTTTTCAATGATTGCACAGTGCGGACAAGCAACCGGCACTGTGCAATCATTGAAAATGGCATCTTGCACAGTGCGAGCTGTAGTTTTCTGCTGCTCGAGTAGATTTTTACTCGAGCGGCAGCTTTCTCAACGCGAACTGGTAGTTTCTCATCGCGAGCGGTCATGAGCATACGCGACCACTCGCAATGAGAAACCTGACCTCCTCGCGTTGGGAATCTCGCCGGGAGGTTTATTTTCCATGCTCGCGATCGCCAACTTGATGTTGCTGATCGCGAACAAGGAAAAAGTCTCGCCGGGATGTCATTTTGCTTGCTCGCGGTCGCCAACTTGATGTTGAGGACCGCGATCAAGCAAAAAATGACCGCAGCACTACGCAACACTACGCTACGCGTGTTCGCACTGTGCTACGTGCAATTCGCGTAGTGCGAAGTAGCGCGAACTTTGCAAACTACGCGAGCGTAGCGTAGTGCTTTGCCCAGGCTTAGTCTGAACTGGGGTGGCAGAGTGGGCTAAAGAATAGTGATGGATCAAACTCAGATCTGTTGACTGGGTGTGAGTGTTTGATTGGTTCTGATGCTCCGTCCATCACCACCCCCTTTTGTACCGCTTTTTTCGCCATTAGTTGGCAGGGTATGCTCAGACGTGAGTCCCTTGCTCACTTTGCCACTGGATTCAAGCAAGCCTGGCTGAAGACGGCTGATAATGCCAGAAACCGGTCCTAGGAAGCTTGTTTCCGGTCCAGGGAAGGCATGGCTTGGCAGTTCGGGCTGGACTGTTCCCATGAGGCACAGGGTCAGACTGATTTGCATATTGCAATGTCTGAACTGGGGTGGCAGAGTGGGCTAAAGAATGGTGATGGATCAAACCCAGATCTGTTGACTGGGTGTGAGTGTTTGATTGGTTCTGATGCTCCGTCCATCACCACCCCCTTTTGTACCGCTTTTTTCGCCATTAGTTGGCAGGGTATGCTCAGACGTGAGTCCCTTGCTCACTTTGCCACTGGATTCAAGCAAGCCTGGCTGAAAACGGCTGAAATGCCAGAAACCGGTCCTAGGAAGATTGTTTCCGGTCCAGGGAAGGCATGGCTTGGCAGTTCGGGCTGGACTGTTCCCATGAGGCACAGGGTCAGACTGATTTGCATATGGCCATGTCTGAACTGGGGTGGCAGAGTGGGCTAAAGAATGGTGATGGATCAAACCCAGATCTGTTGACTGGGGGTGAGTGTTTGATTGGTTCTGATGCTCCGTCCATCACCACCTCCTTTGTACGGCTTTGTTCGCCATTAGTTGGCAGGGTATGCTCAGACGTGAGTCCCTTGCTCACTTTGCCACTGGATTCAAGCAAGCCTGGCTGAAGACGGCTGAAATGCTAGAAAACGGTCCTAGGAAGCTTGTTTCCGGTCCAGGGAAGGCATGGCTTGGCAGTTCGGGCTGGACTGTTCCCATGAGGCACAGGGTCAGACTGATTTGCACATGGCCATGTCTGAACTGGGGTGGCAGAGTGGGCTAAAGAATGGTGATGGATCAAACCCAGATCTGTTGACTGGGTGTGAGTGTTTGATTGGTTCTGATGCTCCGTCCATCTCCACACCCTTTTGTACCGCTTTGTTCGCCATTAGTTGGCAGGGTATGCTCAGACGTGAGTCCCTTGCTCACTTTGCCACTGGATGCAAGCAAGCCTGGCTGAAGACGGCTGATAATGCCAGAAACCGGTCCTAGGAAGCTTGTTTCCGGTCCAGGGAAGGCATGGCTTGGCAGTTCGGGCTGGACTGTTCCCATGAGGCACAGGGTCAGACTGATTTGCACATGGCCATGTCTGAACTAAGCCTGGACGTAGTTCGCGAAGTAGCACTTCGCGAAGCTACCCAAAGTGCAGTTCGCACTACGCGAGCTACGCGTAGCACTTCGCGAACTGCGTAGTACCTTGTTCGCAATGTGCCAGATGTCGTTTTCAATGATTGCACAGTGCGGACAAGCAACCGGCACTGTGCAATCATTGAAAATGGCATCTTGCACAGTGCGAGCTGTAGTTTTCTGCTGCTCGAGTAGATTTTTACTCGAGCGGCAGCTTTCTCAACGCGAACTGGTAGTTTCTCATCGCGAGCGGTCATGAGCATACGCGACCACTCGCAATGGGAAACCTGACCTCCTCGCGTTGGGAATCTCGCCGGGAGGTTTATTTTCCATGCTCGCGATCGCCAACTTGATGTTGCTGATCGCGAACAAGGAAAAAGTCTCGCCGGGATGTCATTTTGCTTGCTCGCGGTCGCCAACTTGATGTTGCGGACCGCGAGCAAGCAAAAAATGACCGCAGCACTATGCAACACTACGCTACGCGTGTTCGCACTGTGCTACGTGCAATTCGCGTAGTGCAAAGTAGCGCGAACTTCGCAAACTACGCGAGCGTAGCGTAGTGCTTTGCCCAGGCTTAGTCTGAACTGGGGTGGCGGAGTGGGCTAAAGAATAGTGATGGATCAAACTCAGATCTGTTGACTGGGTGTGAGTGTTTGATTGGTTCTGATGCTCCGTCCATCACCACCCACGTTTGTACCGCTTTGTTCGCCATTAGTTGGCAGGGTATGCTCAGACGTAAGTCCCTTGCTCACTTTGCCACTGGATCCAAGCAAGCCTGGCTGAAGACGGCTGAAATGCCAGAAACCGGTCCAAGGAAGCTTGTTTCCGGTCCAGGGAAGGCATGGCTTGGCAGTTCGGGCTGGACTGTTCCCATGAGGCACAGGGTCAGACTGATTTGCATATGGCCATGTCTGAACTGGGGTGGCAGAGTGGGCTAAAGAATGGTGATGGATCAAACCCAGATCTGTTGACTGGGTGTGAGTGTTTGATTGGTTCTGATGCTCCGTCCATCTCCACACCCTTTTGTACCGCTTTGTTCGCCATTAGTTGGCAGGGTATGCTCAGACGTGAGTCCCTTGCTCACTTTGCCACTGGATGCAAGCAAGCCTGGCTGAAGACGGCTGATAATGCCAGAAACCGGTCCTAGGAAGCTTGTTTCCGGTCCAGGGAAGGCATGGCTTGGCAGTTCGGGCTGGACTGTTCCCATGAGGCACAGGGTCAGACTGATTTGCACATGGCCATGTCTGAACTAACCCTGGACGTAGTTCGCGAAGTAGCACTTCGCGAAGCTACGCAAAGTGCAGTTCGCACTACGCGAGCTACGCGTAGCACTTCGCGAACTGCGTAGTACCTTGTTCGCACTGTGCCAGATGTCGTTTTCAATGATTGCACAGTGCGGACAAGCAACCGGCACTGTGCCATCATTGAAAATGGCATCTTGCACAGTGCGAGCTGTAGTTTTCTGCTGCTCGAGTAGATTTTTACTCGAGCGGCAGCTTTCTCAACGCGAACTGGTAGTTTCTCATCGCGAGCGGTCATGAGCATACGCGACCACTCGCAATGGGAAACCTGACCTCCTCGCGTTGGGAATCTCGCCGGGAGGTTTATTTTCCATGCTCGCGATCGCCAACTTGATGTTGCTGATCGCGAACAAGGAAAAAGTCTCGCCGGGATGTCATTTTGCTTGCTCGCGGTCGCCAACTTGATGTTGCGGACCGCGAGCAAGCAAAAAATGACCGCAGCACTATGCAACACTACGCTACGCGTGTTCGCACTGTGCTACGTGCAATTCGCGTAGTGCAAAGTAGCGCGAACTTCGCAAACTACGCGAGCGTAGCGTAGTGCTTTGCCCAGGCTTAGTCTGAACTGGGGTGGCGGAGTGGGCTAAAGAATAGTGATGGATCAAACTCAGATCTGTTGACTGGGTGTGAGTGTTTGATTGGTTCTGATGCTCCGTCCATCACCACCCACGTTTGTACCGCTTTGTTCGCCATTAGTTGGCAGGGTATGCTCAGACGTAAGTCCCTTGCTCACTTTGCCACTGGATCCAAGCAAGCCTGGCTGAAGACGGCTGAAATGCCAGAAACCGGTCCAAGGAAGCTTGTTTCCGGTCCAGGGAAGGCATGGCTTGGCAGTTCGGGCTGGACTGTTCCCATGAGGCACAGGGTCAGACTGATTTGCATATGGCCATGTCTGAACTGGGGTGGCAGAGTGGGCTAAAGAATGGTGATGGATCAAACCCAGATCTGTTGACTGGGTGTGAGTGTTTGATTGGTTCTGATGCTCCGTCCATCACCACTCTCTTTTGTACCGCTTTGTTCGCCATTAGTTGGCAGGGTATGCTCAGACGTGAGTCCCTTGCTCACTTTGCCACTGGATTCAAGCAAGCCTGGCTGAAGACGGCTGAAATGCCAGAAACCGGTAGTAGGAAGATTGTTTCCGGTCCAGGGAAGGCATGGCTTGGCAGTTCGGGCTGGACTGTTCCCATGAGGCACAGGGTCAGACTGATTTGCACATGGCCATGTCTGAACTAACCCTGGACATAGTTCGCGAAGTAGCAATTCGCGAAGCTACGCAAAGTGCAGTTCGCACTACGCGAGCTACGCGTAGCACTTCGCGAACTGCGTAGTACCTTGTTCGCACTGTGCCAGATGTCGTTTTCAATGATTGCACAGTGCGGACAAGCAACCGGCACTGTGCAATCATTGAAAATGGCATCTTGCACAGTGCGAGCTGTAGTTTTCTGCTGCTCGAGTAGATTTTTACTCGAGCGGCAGCTTTCTCAACGCGAACTGGTAGTTTCTCATCGCGAGCGGTCATGAGCATACGCGACCACTCGCAATGAGAAACCTGACCTCCTCGCGTTGGGAATCTCGCCGGGAGGTTTATTTTCCATGCTCGCGATCGCCAACTTGATGTTGCTGATCGCGAACAAGGAAAAAGTCTCGCCGGGATGTCATTTTGCTTGCTCGCGGTCGCCAACTTGATGTTGAGGACCGCGATCAAGCAAAAAATGACCGCAGCACTACGCAACACTACGCTACGCGTGTTCGCACTGTGCTACGTGCAATTCGCGTAGTGCGAAGTAGCGCGAACTTTGCAAACTACGCGAGCGTAGCGTAGTGCTTTGCCCAGGCTTAGTCTGAACTGGGGTGGCAGAGTGGGCTAAAGAATAGTGATGGATCAAACTCAGATCTGTTGACTGGGTGTGAGTGTTTGATTGGTTCTGATGCTCCGTCCATCACCACCCCCTTTTGTACCGCTTTTTTCGCCATTAGTTGGCAGGGTATGCTCAGACGTGAGTCCCTTGCTCACTTTGCCACTGGATTCAAGCAAGCCTGGCTGAAGACGGCTGATAATGCCAGAAACCGGTCCTAGGAAGCTTGTTTCCGGTCCAGGGAAGGCATGGCTTGGCAGTTCGGGCTGGACTGTTCCCATGAGGCACAGGGTCAGACTGATTTGCATATTGCAATGTCTGAACTGGGGTGGCAGAGTGGGCTAAAGAATGGTGATGGATCAAACCCAGATCTGTTGACTGGGTGTGAGTGTTTGATTGGTTCTGATGCTCCGTCCATCACCACCCCCATTTGTACCGCTTTGTTCGCCATTAGTTGGCAGGGTATGCTCAGACGTGAGTCCCTTGCTCACTTTGCCACTGGATTCAAGCAAGCCTGGCTGAAGACAGCTGAAATGCCAGAAACCGGTCCTAGGAAGATTGTTTCCGGTCCAGGGAAGGCATGGCTTGGCAGTTCGGGCTGGACTGTTCCCATGAGGCACAGGGTCAGACTGATTTGCATATGGCCATGTCTGAACTGGGGTGGCAGAGTGGGCTAAAGAATGGTGATGGATCAAACCCAGATCTGTTGACTGGGTGTGAGTGTTTGATTGGTTCTGATGCTCCGTCCATCACCACCCCCTTTTGTACGGCTTTGTTCGCCATTAGTTGGCAGGGTATGCTCAGACGTGAGCCCCTTGCTCACTTTGCTACTGGATTCAAGCAAGCCTGGCTGAAGACGGCTGATAATGCCAGAAACCGGTCCTAGGAAGCTTGTTTCCGGTCCAGGGAAGGCATGGCTTGGCAGATCGGGCTGGACTGTTCCCATGAGGCACAGGGTCAGACTGATTTGCATATGGCCATGTCTGAACTGGGGTGGCAGAGTGGGCTAAAGAATGGTGATGGATCAAACCCAGATCTGTTGACTGGGTGTGAGTGTTTGATTGGTTGTGATGCTCCGTCCATCACCACCCCCTTTTGTACCACTTTGTTCGCCATTAGTTGGCAGGGTATGCTCAGACGTGAGTCCCTTGCTCACTTTGCCACTGGATGCAAGCAAGCCTTGCTGAAGATGGCTGAAATGCCAGAAACCGGTCCTAGGAAGCTTGTTTCCGGTCCAGGGAAGGCATGGCTTGGCAGTTCGGGCTGGACTGTTCCCATGAGGCACAGGGCCAGACTGATTTGCATATGGCCATGTCTGAACTGGGGTGGCAGAGTGGGCTAAAGAATAGTGATGGATCAAACTCAGATCTGTTGACTGGGTGTGAGTTTTTGATTGGTTCTGATGCTCCGTCCATCACCACCCCCTTTTGTACCGCTTTTTTCGCCATTAGTTGGCAGGGTATGCTCAGACGTGAGTCCCTTGCTCACTTTGCCACTGGATTCAAGCAAGCCTGGCTGAAAACGGCTGAAATGCCAGAAGCCGGTCCTAGGAAGATTGTTTCCGGTCCAGGGAAGGCATGGCTTGGCAGTTCGGGCTGGACTGTTCCCATGAGGCACAGGGTCAGACTGATTTGCATATGGCCATGTCTGAACTGGGGTGGCAGAGTGGGCTAAAGAATGGTGATGGATCAAACCCAGATCTGTTGACTGGGGGTGAGTGTTTGATTGGTTCTGATGCTCCGTCCATCACCACCTCCTTTGTACGGCTTTGTTCGCCATTAGTTGGCAGGGTATGCTCAGACGTGAGTCCCTTGCTCACTTTGCCACTGGATTCAAGCAAGCCTGGCTGAAGACGGCTGAAATGCTAGAAAACGGTCCTAGGAAGCTTGTTTCCGGTCCAGGGAAGGCATGGCTTGGCAGTTCGGGCTGGACTGTTCCCATGAGGCACAGGGTCAGACTGATTTGCACATGGCCATGTCTGAACTGGGGTGGCAGAGTGGGCTAAAGAATGGTGATGGATCAAACCCAGATCTGTTGACTGGGTGTGAGTGTTTGATTGGTTCTGATGCTCCGTCCATCTCCACACCCTTTTGTACCGCTTTGTTCGCCATTAGTTGGCAGGGTATGCTCAGACGTGAGTCCCTTGCTCACTTTGCCACTGGATGCAAGCAAGCCTGGCTGAAGACGGCTGATAATGCCAGAAACCGGTCCTAGGAAGCTTGTTTCCGGTCCAGGGAAGGCATGGCTTGGCAGTTCGGGCTGGACTGTTCCCATGAGGCACAGGGTCAGACTGATTTGCACATGGCCATGTCTGAACTAACCCTGGACGTAGTTCGCGAAGTAGCACTTCGCGAAGCTACCCAAAGTGCAGTTCGCACTACGCGAGCTACGCGTAGCACTTCGCGAACTGCGTAGTACCTTGTTCGCAATGTGCCAGATGTCGTTTTCAATGATTGCACAGTGCGGACAAGCAACCGGCACTGTGCAATCATTGAAAATGGCATCTTGCACAGTGCGAGCTGTAGTTTTCTGCTGCTCGAGTAGATTTTTACTCGAGCGGCAGCTTTCTCAACGCGAACTGGTAGTTTCTCATCGCGAGCGGTCATGAGCATACGCGACCACTCGCAATGGGAAACCTGACCTCCTCGCGTTGGGAATCTCGCCGGGAGGTTTATTTTCCATGCTCGCGATCGCCAACTTGATGTTGCTGATCGCGAACAAGGAAAAAGTCTCGCCGGGATGTCATTTTGCTTGCTCGCGGTCGCCAACTTGATGTTGCGGACCGCGAGCAAGCAAAAAATGACCGCAGCACTATGCAACACTACGCTACGCGTGTTCGCACTGTGCTACGTGCAATTCGCGTAGTGCAAAGTAGCGCGAACTTCGCAAACTACGCGAGCGTAGCGTATTGCTTTGCCCAGGCTTAGTCTGAACTGGGGTGGCGGAGTGGGCTAAAGAATAGTGATGGATCAAACTCAGATCTGTTGACTGGGTGTGAGTGTTTGATTGGTTCTGATGCTCCGTCCATCACCACCCACGTTTGTACCGCTTTGTTCGCCATTAGTTGGCAGGGTATGCTCAGACGTAAGTCCCTTGCTCACTTTGCCACTGGATCCAAGCAAGCCTGGCTGAAGACGGCTGAAATGCCAGAAACCGGTCCAAGGAAGCTTGTTTCCGGTCCAGGGAAGGCATGGCTTGGCAGTTCGGGCTGGACTGTTCCCATGAGGCACAGGGTCAGACTGATTTGCATATGGCCATGTCTGAACTGGGGTGGCAGAGTGGGCTAAAGAATGGTGATGGATCAAACCCAGATCTGTTGACTGGGTGTGAGTGTTTGATTGGTTCTGATGCTCCGTCCATCACCACTCTCTTTTGTACCGCTTTGTTCGCCATTAGTTGGCAGGGTATGCTCAGACGTGAGTCCCTTGCTCACTTTGCCACTGGATTCAAGCAAGCCTGGCTGAAGACGGCTGAAATGCCAGAAACCGGTAGTAGGAAGATTGTTTCCGGTCCAGGGAAGGCATGGCTTGGCAGTTCGGGCTGGACTGTTCCCATGAGGCACAGGGTCAGACTGATTTGCACATGGCCATGTCTGAACTAACCCTGGACATAGTTCGCGAAGTAGCAATTCGCGAAGCTACGCAAAGTGCAGTTCGCACTACGCGAGCTACGCGTAGCACTTCGCGAACTGCGTAGTACCTTGTTCGCACTGTGCCAGATGTCGTTTTCAATGATTGCAAAGTGCGGACAAGCAACCGGCACTGTGCAATCATTGAAAATGGCATCTTGCACAGTGCGAGCTGTAGTTTTCTGCTGCTCGAGTAGATTTTTACTCGAGCGGCAGCTTTCTCAACGCGAACTGGTAGTTTCTCATCGCGAGCGGTCATGAGCATACGCGACCACTCGCAATGAGAAACCTGACCTCCTCGCGTTGGGAATCTCGCCGGGAGGTTTATTTTCCATGCTCGCGATCGCCAACTTGATGTTGCTGATCGCGAACAAGGAAAAAGTCTCGCCGGGATGTCATTTTGCTTGCTCGCGGTCGCCAACTTGATGTTGAGGACCGCGATCAAGCAAAAAATGACCGCAGCACTACGCAACACTACGCTACGCGTGTTCGCACTGTGCTACGTGCAATTCGCGTAGTGCGAAGTAGCGCGAACTTTGCAAACTACGCGAGCGTAGCGTAGTGCTTTGCCCGGGCTTAGTCTGAACTGGGGTGGCAGAGTGGGCTAAAGAATAGTGATGGATCAAACTCAGATCTGTTGACTGGGTGTGAGTGTTTGATTGGTTCTGATGCTCCGTCCATCACCACCCCCTTTTGTACCGCTTTTTTCGCCATTAGTTGGCAGGGTATGCTCAGACGTGAGTCCCTTGCTCACTTTGCCACTGGATTCAAGCAAGCCTGGCTGAAGACGGCTGATAATGCCAGAAACCGGTCCTAGGAAGCTTGTTTCCGGTCCAGGGAAGGCATGGCTTGGCAGTTCGGGCTGGACTGTTCCCATGAGGCACAGGGTCAGACTGATTTGCATATTGCAATGTCTGAACTGGGGTGGCAGAGTGGGCTAAAGAATGGTGATGGATCAAACCCAGATCTGTTGACTGGGTGTGAGTGTTTGATTGGTTCTGATGCTCCGTCCATCACCACCCCCATTTGTACCGCTTTGTTCGCCATTAGTTGGCAGGGTATGCTCAGACGTGAGTCCCTTGCTCACTTTGCCACTGGATTCAAGCAAGCCTGGCTGAAGACGGCTGAAATGCCAGAAACCGGTCCTAGGAAGATTGTTTCCGGTCCAGGGAAGGCATGGCTTGGCAGTTCGGGCTGGACTGTTCCCATGAGGCACAGGGTCAGACTGATTTGCATATGGCCATGTCTGAACTGGGGTGGCAGAGTGGGCTAAAGAATGGTGATGGATCAAACCCAGATCTGTTGACTGGGTGTGAGTGTTTGATTGGTTCTGATGCTCCGTCCATCACCACCCCCTTTTGTACGGCTTTGTTCGCCATTAGTTGGCAGGGTATGCTCAGACGTGAGCCCCTTGCTCACTTTGCTACTGGATTCAAGCAAGCCTGGCTGAAGACGGCTGATAATGCCAGAAACCGGTCCTAGGAAGCTTGTTTCCGGTCCAGGGAAGGCATGGCTTGGCAGATCGGGCTGGACTGTTCCCATGAGGCACAGGGTCAGACTGATTTGCATATGGCCATGTCTGAACTGGGGTGGCAGAGTGGGCTAAAGAATGGTGATGGATCAAACCCAGATCTGTTGACTGGGTGTGAGTGTTTGATTGGTTGTGATGCTCCGTCCATCACCACCCCCTTTTGTACCGCTTTGTTCGCCATTAGTTGGCAGGGTATGCTCAGACGTGAGTCCCTTGCTCACTTTGCCACTGGATGCAAGCAAGCCTTGCTGAAGATGGCTGAAATGCCAGAAACCGGTCCTAGGAAGCTTGTTTCCGGTCCAGGGAAGGCATGGCTTGGCAGTTCGGGCTGGACTGTTCCCATGAGGCACAGGGCCAGACTGATTTGCATATGGCCATGTCTGAACTGGGGTGGCAGAGTGGGCTAAAGAATGGTGATGGATCAAACCCAGATCTGTTGACTGGGTGTGAGTGTTTGATTGGTTCTGATGCTCCGTCCATCACCACCCCCTTTTGTACCGCTTTGTTCAACACACCAAAGCACACAGCAATGTGGTAGTTCCTCCTCACAGCTTTTCCAGCTCTTCTGCTTGGCAGTCTTCTTAGTCCAAAAGAGTTCTAAAGTTCAGGGGTCTGGGCCCCAATATTTATATCCCGAAATCCTTTGATCTCTTAGGCAGAGAGTGTCTGTGCCCAGCCAGAACCAGTTCTGCCTTCTCTGGTGTGGCTTCCTGGCAGGAGGTGGAGACGGCATTGTCAGAGGCAGACCAGGCCCATTCAGGTGCAAGGAAATCTCTTCCCCCTACTCTAAATGCAGCCCAGGTCTATTCAGACCTTTCCTGATCCACCTAGACTATCCGGAGCCACTCCTGCTCCCGAGCCCCTGTCATCCAAAACCCAGACTGTCAATCCACAAACCCAGCAGAGGCACACTGGATGGATAGGCAAGAAAATACCTACTTTCTAAAAATGGTATTTTCAAAAACAGAATGTAAAAATCCCCTTCACTAAAAGATGCATCTTTAGACTCTGAGTTAAAACATACTAAACTTCATTTTCCTACCTAGTTCCCAGGGCCAGTTATGTTTATAAGATGATATAAACAAACTCCCCATTTTGTCCTATGGGGGACAGGTAGCCTTGCAATAATGAAAAATGAAATTGGCAGTAATTCACTTTCAGGACATACCACACACACCAGGGCATGTCCTACCTTTCACATACACTGCACCCTGCCCCCAGGGGTACCTTGGGTCTATCTTAGGGGTGACTGACATATAAGAAAAGGGAAGGTTAGGGCCTGGCAAGTAGATGCACTTGCCAAGTCGACATGGCAGTACCAGACTGCACACAGGCTCTGCAATGGCAGGCTGGAGTTACATGTTATGTTATGTTATGTTAGTGGGTTTTATAAAGCGCAACAGCTGCCCCAGCAAAGAGGCATCCTGGCGCTGACAGCAATGAGGGGGGACAGGATCAGGGAGGGCCCCGGAGAGGCCTACAGAGTGGGAAAGAGAAAGGTTTACACGGCTTTCCTGAATTCTAGGTAATTGTTGAGCCCACAACGTGTTCCAGAGGATGGCCGCTCTGTTCCGGAAAGAATGACCTCTGGCACGAACCCTCCTAACCCGGGGAACAACCACCAGGTGTTGTCCCATGGAACGGAGCTGGCGGGAGGGAACATAGGGCAGAAACAGGTCAGTCAGAATACCAGGAGAGGAAAATGTCAGGACTGGCCACAGGCAGCCAGTGGAGACAGCGAATAGCGTTAGTAACCGAGCAGCCTCTGTGCAGACCGAGGAGAGATCTTACGGCCACATTCTGAACTCTCTGTAGCTTGTGTATTTCTGTCTTGTTTGCTCCCAGATACAGTGAGCTGGCGTAATCGAGTCTAGCCAAAATCAAGGTCTGAATTATAATCTGCCTAGTAGGGCATCAAAAAAGGCCAAGATGGGTTTGAGTCCTTGCAACAACCCAAAGCAGGTTCCCGCCACCTTTTTTGTTTGAGTCTGGAAGTTGAGGGAAGCATCCATCCAATTCCCAAAGTTTTTCACTGCCTGCTTGGGGGAGGGGGCAATGCCTAGGCTCTTGGGCCACCAGAGCTCATTCCATAGACCATGGTCCTTTCCCACCAACAACACCTCCGACTTGTTAGCATTAAGTTGGAGACAGCTGGCGGTCATCCACTCGGAGAATACCGTAAGATCACTTTGAAATTTAAGAGCGTCCTGGTTAGAGTCGCTCGAGAGAGACACAACCAGTTGTGTGTCGTCGGCGTAGGAGACCATGGTCAGCCCTCTGCTCTTGGCTACTACAGCCAGAGGTTGTACATATAGGTTGGAAAGCAGAGGGCTCAGGGGAGAGCCCTGTGGCACCCCTTGCTTGATGGGAAAGATGCCAGAGGTGAAGGGGGGGCTATCACCGGAAACATCCTATTGGCAAGGAATGAGGCCAGCCACTTCAGGGCTGAGCCTACAATTCCAGCCTCCTCCAGGCGGCGCAATAGAATGGCGTGGGACACTGTGTCAAACGCGGCACTGAGATCCAGAAGGATCAGTGCCGACGTCTGCCCTGCATCCAAAGCTGTCCAAAGATGTTCCGTCACAGCCAGGAGCGCCGACTCTGTGGCCAGGACGAAAGCCATTTTGGGAAGAGCCTAATCTGTTGTTGGAGTTCAGGTGGACCGTGAAGAGAGAGTTGATATAAGCCTCCGTGATCTTTGCGGCTCAAGGTAGCAGGGAAATTGGCCGAAGGTTTTCAGGCATTTTTGGGTCTAAAGAGGGTTTTTTAAGCAGCGGTATCACCCTGGCCTGCTTCCAAGCTGTAGGCACGACCACTGTACTGAGAGACCCATTGATCACTTGTCCTAAGGGAAGGGAGATGGTGGATAGAATTTTCCGAAATTGGTCAGGCTTCAGTGGATCGGCCAGAGAGCCTGACTTGATTTTGGAGCATAGGGCAAGCAATTGTTCCGGAGGGATAGGAGGAAAAGCCTCTAGTGTGACATTAGTATGGTTGCAAGATACCTCAGGAGGGCCCGATTGGTCCGTGGGGAAGCATTTATAAATGTCTTCTACCTTCCTAACAGAGAAGGAGGCGAGTTCTTCACACTGCTGATCATAGGTGATCAGTGGACCTGCGGCGCCTTTCTGAGCTTTAAGGCATGAGACTATCGAAAAGATACTCGTAGCCGGGTTGGTACTCTTGCTGATTTGCTGAGCATAGAATGCTGCGCGTTCTACTTGAATGGCCCTATGATAACTCCTTACAGCTACTAGGTAGAAATCCTTAGAGGTCGGGTCAAAATCCCTTATCCAGATTCTCTCCAGCCTTTTACAGATTTTGCGCAGTTCCGCTAATTTAGTGTTTTACCATGGGTTGGATTTTGATTTGCAGTTCATAGACAACTTAGCTGGAATCAGGCTATCCACCGGCTGGCTAATCCAGTCGGTAAAGACTGAGTTAGCCTAATTAGGGTCAGCCGGTAAAACTGGGGTGGTGGCGGAGAGGTGGGCTAGGAATTGGGCCCAATTCAGTTTATGCCACGGGCGTTTGAGGGAGAGCGTTTTGTCTAAATTACGCGCTGGCACGATGCCCTGAATGGACATGGGGACCAGATAATGATCAGACCAGCCCATCGGGACAGGGGGTCGGACAGTAAGGGAAGGTATATTTGTGAAAACTGGGTCCAACAGGTGGCCAGCCGAATGTGTTGGTCCTGAGATCCAATGATCGAGCTGACAAGCTGCAAGATCAGCCACAAAATTAGCCACATCGGAGTCTGAGTGATTATCCAGATACAGGTTAAGATCTCCTGTGACTGTAAAATTCGAGGCATTAACCGCCAGGGCACTGACTGTCTCAATAAGAGCTTCCCTGAAGACTTTTGATGGACCCGGAGGTCGATAAACTAATAAGCCTGTCATAATGTAATTAGGATTAAGGGTGATTTTAAAACGCGCACATTCGCAACCAGCTGCGGGTTGCTTTATGAAGGTGCAAAGGTAGCCGGTTTTAAAAATAACCACAATAACCCCGCCTCCCGTTTCCCTATTGAGGGTGTGTATGTTATAGCCCTCCGGGAGTGCGAGCCCTGGCTCAGTGACTGTGTCCCCCGAGAGCCAGGTCTCTGTGAGAAAACGTGTTTGGCTAGGGAGCGGCAATTTAGGTGGAAAATGGTTGTGTTTTTACTAGGGGGGCAGGGGGGTGGCAGCTGCGCGTAACTGCCGGGATGACAGACATGAAGCCACAGCATTTACAGCCGAAAGGACCCTCTAAGCCACCCAGGCCAGATTATTTGCACCTGCCCACCCGCATCCTGATTGTTAGCAACTCATTCCGGGCGTAGGTGTACCCCATTTTATCAAAGTTGGCAGCACGTCATGGTGATGAACTGACGTGGACGGGTGCAGACGGGCTTGCCTTTGGTGCGCCTTCGGTCCGCTGTGCGGCCCAGCACCCATGCTGTTTATGTAGTGCCCCCATTAGGGAAATGAAGGCAGAAAGGGCAAAGCCACGTCCCTCCACACAAACAGCACACGCTGCGGTGGAACGGGGACCGGCGGGAAAAGGAGTGCAAATGCGCAAGTAAGCTTCGTTTTTTTAAAAGTGAAACTGTAAAATACTCTCTGTAAAAAATACAGCTAAAAACACATAGCAGCACATAAGTAAATACAGGCTAAGTAAACACTGGTGACCTTGCCGGGTAGCACGCTGTCACCTACCGCTGCGCGGCTGGGCACCCCTGCTATTTATGTAGTGCCCTCGGTAGCAGAAATTAAGGCAGAAAGGGCAGAGCTACGTCCCTCAACACAAACAGCACACGCTGCTGTGGAACGGGGAGTGGCGGGAAAATGAGTGCAAATGCGCAAGTAAGGTTCGTTTTTTAAAAGTGAAACTGTAAAATACTGTCCGTAAAAAACAGAGCTAAAAACACATGGCAGCACATAAGTAAATACAGGCTAAGTAAACACTGGTGACCTTGTCGGGTGGCGCGCTGTCACCTATCACATTTACGGGCTGTTTGGGTGGGTGGCACAATGCAGTGCTGCAGCCCGCCAACAGCATTTGATTTACATGCCCTGGCACACGCAGTGCACTTTACTAGGGACTGACAATAAATCAAACAGGTCAATCATGGAAACACCAATCCACAACACATTTTACCACAGGAGCACTTGCACTTTACCACTGATCAACAGTGAGAAAAGTGTGCAGAAACACTAAGCCAGCACAAACAGAGTCAAAACCGGGAGGTTAGAAAGCAAAAACTCAGGGGAAACACGCCAAAAGATGCCACGTCTAAACCTTATGGTTTGGATTGGTCAAACTCTTTTCTTGATAACCTTGGTTCTGCAGTTCTGTCCTCATCAATGATGTAATTGTGGAGGGGATAAAAGTGTTTTTGTCATTCAGTGGTCGGTGCAAGTGGTTTTCTTGTGAGAGCCTCATACTTTAGGACTGAGACGAGGAGGACTCTGTGAGAGGTAATGAACCTTTTGCTTACAGTAATCTTCAGTACCCCGAATAGGAGTTCTCCGTGTTCCAGTCAGCTTCACTCCCTCCCTCCCTATGTTGCACCTCCATTGTTTCCTTACTTGTAAGGGTGACTGGAGAAGGATGGGAGAGGAGCTATTTATAAGATGTTGATAGACATGGACTTTTCTATCGGTTTTTATGTTTGATGGGCTGTCTTGGAGGAAGGGACGCCTCATACTTGAGGACTGGGACTAGGAGGACGCTTAATCGGGGTAATGAAGATTATTGTTAAGTAAAAGGTTCATCACCAAAGTGTAATTTATCCCACCAATCGCCACTCATCCGTTGCTTCTCTTGTCGTCTCTGTTCTATTTTTTATTTATTTTCACTTTGTCGGAGGGTGCCGCAGCTGCAATTTGCTACCGGTCGCTTCTTTTTGCAAAGGTGCTTTCATGTACTTTTTTTCTTTTTTTAGTTTACTGCTCCAAGACTGTTGAGCAAGATTTACAAAAGACACTGGCCTCTGCCAAAGGAGACAGGCATTAGCATTCGTTTTTTAAAGGCACAATAGATTGGCTTTTCCAATGCCTGTTAAAATGTCTTTTCGGAGACTTAAAATTAGACACTGCAAAGAAGCAATCGGGATCCACTGTAATTGGAGTGACGAACAATTACAACCCGAGATTGTCCCATTTATGAAGTATGCACAGAATACATGTGTGCTTGCCCTACTACCATGCCAGTGGGAGCCTTTGGACTGTGGAGTTTGTTGAAACACAAAATATTTTGAGACATGACCTGTCGGTGTGTATGATGGAACTCGCAACACCGCAATTTACCCTGTTTGGGCTTCTGTTAATAGGACCGATTGAGTGAGAGGTTTCATTTTTGTTACATTTTTAATTACGAATACTTGCGTTTGTTCTGTTTTTAACACTGTTTATCGTTAATAATTATCTGTATGTCCTAATAACTGTTACGTTATTTAAACTGCGTTGTTTTTTATTAACTACACTGTAAGTTATGCATAAGCTTATCCATTTCTATTACTGGGGACATTGATGGTAAAAGCTGGGAGAAAGTGTCATGCTTAGGGCACTTCGTAATCTCTTTTGGGGACTCTTCTTTCTGTAATGTATCCGGTTAAAAAAAGCTTCTGAAGCAGACCCGTGGTGGCAGCTCACTCGCAAATATCCCTTGTGTCAACAGGACCAGAGGAAAAAGCGCACGGTGTGGCAGAGACTCTAAGTGCAGGGAGACATGTAGACTACATTCTCTGTTACGAATAAGATTTTTTTTAAAAAGGACCTGTGCTTTACAGTCATTCACTTTAAATGGCAAAAATAATATGAATAAATAAAATGTATGCTCAATATGCGTCTGAGGTAGGAAAGCTTCAGAGATGCCTGTGAAACACCTGTCACCAAAATCTGTGCCTGCTCGACAAAGCTCAGCATGTAATAACGGGAACCTAGCACAATAAGGCAGTTCTGAGAAGAAGAAGAAAAAAACACTCCAAAACCAATGAGGCACAAAACACTATACATGTAATGGGGCAAGGCATTTCTAAAATATTATGCGCGACACAAAATCTGCAACAATTCAAAACAAAAAGCAAACAGTCGAGGACAAACGGTGTATCGCTGCCGACGGACTACAAGGGGAAAAAACTCACGTTTCTTGTTTTAAAAGACAATATTTGAACTTGTCTGCCAGTGCCAACAAACATCAGTTGTCAGCGTGGGCGAAACTTCCTTTCCCAGACCACTAAAGTAGAGCAGCACGTACCATGATAACAAACCCCCCACCTCCCACAATCACCCACCCACAAGTTTACGATATTGTACCTCCCCCACCCTTCTCTGACAATCTGCCTTACACCCCCCAAAAAACATTCACAACTAAACTTGTATTTATTTTAACACTGAAAATGTGCATTACTGACCTAAGCAGCGGATCAGCAGACTGACCTTTTCCCTTGTGACCATAGTAACGGACTAAACCAAAAGCACGCAGGGTAGAGGGGTGGGAGGAGAAGGAAGTTGAGAAGATTTAAAGTTTGGGATTTCAGTATTTCATAGTGCTGCTAATCAGGGGCGTGTGTGGTGCATGTAGAAGGTAGCTTGTGGTATTTAGTGTCAGACGTTTTCCGTTTTATGGCTTTGAGCGAAAATAACAATCATTTTTTTTTGCAGCTTCCTACTTGAAAGCTAATGAGCTCTGCCCGGTCCCTGGCACTTTGTCTGACAGCTCTGCAGCAAACCAACCCGATAGGCTAATTTTTAAAGGGACCCGTATGAGCAACAAGGGGGGGGGGGGGGGGGGGCGCACTTGTCACAGTTTACCATGTTTGTTTGTTGCGCTTTAATAGGAGGAGCCTGTCAAAAGTTGTACAGTTTATAAACATTGTGTTCTAGGGTGTGGTGTGCATTTTAGTAAAGTAGCTGACAGCATCATGTGGGGCCTGGGGAGAGAGGACAAAGTTATCAAGTTAGTTTCAGAACCAAGTGTTCCTTAATTATTAACATCCTTAAATGAACCTGTTTATCAGTGTGCTACTTAGTTCTAAACCACATTTTAATTCTCCTAAAGGGTCATTTTTAGGTCTCGGCTAGCGAAGGCTGCGCTTGTGCAGTCTCGCTCGCGAGATTTAACGTTTTTCAGAAGAGGGGCTTGAACCCGCCCCTCTTCTCCCCTCTTCTCCATTGGCTGACCTCTTAAATGCTGGTCAGCCAGGGCTTTAAGTGGGCCGGGTCTGTCCAGGTCTGAGCACCAGCAGTTTTTTTTTGGGGCCCTCGAAACGGGTCTCTATCGGGCTCTATTCTCGTGGCTACTAAAGGTAGTCCGTTCTTTATTTTTTTTTTTTTTGGACCCGTTTTGAGGGCCCAAAAAAAAACTGCCGGTGCTCAGACTCCGCCCACTGTTGCTGCACTGTTAGGCAGTGCTTTAAATGGAAAAAGAGAAGTGCCGGTACTCACCAAATTGATAGGGGTGAGCCTGGGAGGTGCGTGACTGGGGGCGTGGCTTCAAGGCAGCCTTGTACACTATCAGCATTTTCTTCTTCAATGTTCAAAGTGCCTTTGGCCAAGTTCTGCCCATAGCTGCAGGGTGTAATTAGCGTTTGTTGTAACTATATATAGCGTGAACTTAGCCCGAGGGCATTAACATGAGAAGCAGAAGTTTTACGCGAAAGCAGACTTTTTTTTTTTTTCAAGGCACTCTGACAGACAACGGATCTGCAAACTTTCCCTATAACTCACAGCGCGACAGTTCCAATGTCGAGACCTCTAGCTTAGAAAAACACAGGTGTCTTCCTGTCCTGTTGCGCTGTCAGGGTGTGAGCAGGGCCGGCCTGTTTTAACACCTCATTGTCCCTTTCTTCGCGCTCCTTTCACCGTCTCACCCCTGCTGATACACACACCAACAGACCCATCACCGTGAGGCAGCAAAACTATCGGTGATTTAGGTGAGCTGGGGAGGTCCCGAGGCGTTTGGGTTCAGGGGGCAGTCACTGCTTAGCTCAACTCAAAAAGGACCCCCTGCTGACGCATTTCAGTCTCTATTAGCAAGGGCGCCAAATTTCTCTCCGCCTAATGCGCTATCTTATCAAATGCCGGCTCGGAGTGTAGGGCTGCAGCCGCAACCTAGCGCCGGAATCCACTCGACATTAACTGTCAAGCACCCATAACCTAGAGACTGACCACAGCATGCCACTAGGAGTACCGGTACTCTCTTAACACAAGGAGAAGTCCCAGTACTCAATGGGAGAACACGGAGAAGTGCCGGTACTCATGATTTTCTTAAGCACACAGTGCTAGTTATTTTGATTTAGACCACGCCCCTACCCGGATAGGCCACGCCCCTTCAAGACATTAACCACGCCCCTTTTAGAGCACCCCCAGTTTTTTTTTCCCACTTAAAGCACTGTGGTCAGCCATTGGAGAAGAGCTTTGTCTCTCCAAACAAGCCCCGTCTTTTTCGGATTCGGGGCGTGTTTTTTACTTTCTTTCTCTCCTCTGGAATGTAAACATTCCAGCCAATGGCAAGAGGAGAGAAAGAAAAACATGTCCCGAATCTGAAAATACTGCTGCGTTTCTCCGAGGCATTTCTGCTTGACCTCGGAGAAAGGCGGCGGTGTTCATGGCTCTCGCCAGGTAAGGCAACAGACACCGAGTTGGGACATTGCAGTCTGAAGAGCTTTAGAAAGGCAAGACCGAATCCCAGGTGCCACATCCTGGCCAGGCTGATGATTTTGGGCACTAATTTGTTGACGTGTTTTTGCTAAGCACAGATGTCGGTGAGCATTAATCACTTTTAATCGCCCTCCGCCTGCCGTCTCTTGCGCCCTCTCTACATTTTGTCCTACTCCCTGCTGCCTTTGCTGCTCATGTGACTTTCCGTAGACATCAATCCCCCGCCCTCTCCCTCTCACACCCCACAGAATATTGCTAGAGCGCATTTCAGCGGCATGGGGGATGGGCAAGAACCCTTCTTATGTACGCGGCGTCCGTGTCCGAAATACGTGGTGCGTACAGACTTTTAACCTGGTAGCGCATCGCGTGCTGAGATCTTGGAAGGCCTCCTTATGGAATTCGGGGCCATGCGGCGACCACAGAACGTAGCGGCCTCCCCCCCTTTAGATCTAACTTTGGAGCGCCTACAACATTGGTACTTGCGCGGTAGCGGAGATTTTGAGGTCTGTACGCGTGCGTTTTCTCAGAGGGTACATTTCCGGCCATATTTGCAGTAAGCAAAGCTTCTTCCCAAACAGTAAACGCGAGGCGTGGCTGTGTCTTGGCGGCGGCCATCCTTAAGTCAGGCCAGAACCAGAATTGCACAGAGCTGTGACTTTCTGCCTGACAGTAAAATGGCCGTAACTCAACGTGTTTCTGTCGATCGTTATGATTGAGCCACGGCTGTCGCCTTCATTGCTTTTCACTCTCTGCGCGCCATGCTCGCCTCTCTCCGGCTTAGTTGTTTGTTTTCCTCACAGCACTGACCTTTCAGTTTAACGGAGGATTAAATCACATTATTGTTGTTGCGTTTTGTCCCAATGAAACAGTCATTTAGTGCTGTCTGTAGTGTGTCCTCTCCGTTTGTTATCACTGCACAAAAACAGACATCAGCCCTTCCTGAGTTGTACCATTTTTCAACTGCAATGTGTCTTTGTTTTCCCGGGGCTTGCAACTAGTGCACCAATCCTGGAGGTACTGCAAGGTGTGGATTGGAAAACAAAATGTGTACTGCGGCTCTGCGTCCAGCTGCTAAAGTTTTGTAAGGATATCAGCAATGGACATTGAAATGGGACCATTCAAGGCCCCTTTCAGGCAAAAGCACTCACTGATTTCTGAATAGTGAGTGTAAAAGCGTTAAGGTAACAATGTTGTTCCTGCTTGCATTTCACATGTTTCACGGGTGGCAGAGAAGTAACAGGACTCTGTCTTTTCCTTCTTACTTAGAGAAGAAAAATACAGTGTCTGCTTCTGCTCTGCCGCTTCAGCTGCCCCCCCCCCTCTTTCATTCCTCCCTTTCTTTCTGTCTAGCAGTTCTTCTCTTACTGACGTTCACCTCCAGTCTTGCTAGCAGGCCTATGAAGCAGCACAGCCAAGAACAACAGTGACTCTGTCACTTAGGTCACAGGACCCTTGAGAAGGGCCAGCTCTAGGGCAGTGCAACCGTTGAGACCGGGCGCTGACTTTGGGTGGAGACATTATGTTTGCAAGTAAATTAAGGTTTTAAAAGCGCTTGCTGCCTCCTTCCTGGCCTCCAGCAATTTTCAGCAACAATAAAAATGTCATGATGACTCTGGTGTTTAATGTTCTTCCTAGAGAGAGATCGGAGTTTTGTCTAGTGGAAGTTTTGACTCCTGGAAAGGTAGCACATAGGGTTAATGTGCCTGCAGCAAAGAACATGTACCATGCAGATCACAAAGTGCACATAATGTAAATAGGTCAGTGGGCTACTGCGTGTGTGTGTGTAGGTGGCTCTATTTGTGTGTGGGTTGCTCTGTGTGAGTGGCTCTGTGGGTGGCTCTGTGTGTGTGGGTGGCTATGTGTGTGTGGGTGAAAATGCAATAGGTCTCGCATTTGAGAGTGATTAAGCTATTGACATTGTAAATAACAATGCTGTTTCTTTAAATGTTTTAAAAACAAAAACATAAACAAAAATAATGTCATGAGCAATGCCAATAGCTCTAACTTTAACAATGCCGAGACCGTTGTATTGTAAATGCTTGTTTTAACAGTTTGTAAGCCGGTGTATTTGTTTTACTGATTTATTTTGTTTTAGACAGCGTGCTTATGATAGCTGATTAGGTTCAGTGCCTCATGTATGTATATAGTGATGGGTTTGTAATCGCGTAGCTGTCAAGTTTACTAGGTCCACCCTTGACTACTTTAGGCCAGTCTTGTTTTTTTCTTAGAATTCTGGGACTTGTAGTCTTATTTTACCCAATATAAATACAGGACTACAAGTCCCAGAATTCTAAGACAAAAAAAACAGGACTGGACTAAGTTTTGAGGTTTCAGGTGGCTGTTGGAGGAGCCCGGGAGTTGAGAGTTGTGGGGGATAAGTATAAGGAGTTTAAGTAAGGTAGCGTGGCAGGATCTGCGGCTGGGGAGAAGAGGTTGAGAGATGCCCTATGGATGTTGAGGAAGGTTGGATGGGATGATTTGCTACCACCAGGTGTAGGGGAAGATCACCCAGAGCCCTTTTGGGAAGCGGGAGGTGGAGGCGAGCGCAACCACAGATGGTGCTGGATGCACATTCCTCCAAGGGTATCTTGGTGCTGAATAACATATTGTTACCCAACTCAATGGTATGCATTTTATCGACCTCAGAAGGAAGAAAGACTGAGTGGGCCTGCCAGGATTTGAACCTGTGACCATGAGGTTGAACACAGGCCCCTACAGTGGACGCACTAAGCCACCTGTCCCGGCAGGTCAGTGCTAGTATCTGAGATTAAGGGAAAAGGTCCCCGAAGGAAGCAGCCGACAATCACAATGGTCCACCTATAACAACCAAGGAGCTAAATAGTGATATGTCAGTTAGGATCTCCGTAAGAAATGGGAGAAGAGTAAAAAACACCTGAGCCACTTGTTTGGAATGGTGCCACTCACAGCCTAGGATTGTTTCAGAACCACTGCTTGGTAATCTTAAAACAGAGAAAGCTAAAAGAACAATATGATAGTGGTATATCTGAAATAAAAGCACTGGGCTTGCTTACTAGTCTGGTGGACCACGGATCACCAGACTCGCGGCGGTGGCAGTCTTCTGAGCGCCTTATTCCGATTTGGGTGGTCGGACCGCCCCAGCCCCACAGCAGCCACCAGGGAACCGCCGTTCCCTGGTGATGTTGCGGCGGTGTAAAGGCAGTAATGTATTTGGTGGGACCCCCAGAGCCACGGTTTTTATGGCGGTTCCACTGCCATGAAAAACGTGGCAGAGAGGAAACAAAGGGGGCCCTACAGGGCCCTATTGTGCCTCTGTGCCCTGGGGTGCTTGCAGGGGGGCACGACATGTTCCCCCCTGTGTGCACGCACCATAGTTCCTGCACGGCATGGACTTTAGGGTCCATTATGTGCAGGAACTGTTTTTGGCATTCCCATTGCGGTGCTCATTTTCATGCTATCGCCATGGGGACATCAAAATAAAAGCATGCCAGACACAAGAATAACTCGTAATGTGGCAGGCAGCCTGACCACGGGTTTGGCGGTGTGGCCGCGGGTCGGACCCGGTGCCGCACCACCACACTCGTAATCAGGTCCACAGTGTCTCACACCTGTGGCGTAATCGCTTATCTCTCACTCAGCAGGCAGGTGCAGTGACTAGCTCCAGTCCACCAGGAATCAGGTCTGGAGCCGGAGCTGCAGAGGGGAGGATTCAGAGCTACCAAGTGGGGGTGTAGGTGGCACACCGATGTGGCAGTGTTGTTGCGGTGGTAGCATGCTGGTACACACTGACTGCACGGTAGTACTGCCAAGATGGAGAGGCAGTACACTGACAGCACATAGGAATGGAGCAACAAGCAGGTTAGGTAGCACAGAGTCTGTCAGAGTGTATGTATGAGGAACCCAGGAAACTAGAGGAAGAAGAGAGGGTGACTTGGCAATAAAAGTCAAAAGGGGTAAGGATCCAAAAAGGGAACAAAATACCAACCAAGAGCGGGGACATGGAAACCAAGTGACAGACTGTTCAAAAGTGAAGAGAGACTAAACAACTGAGAGATGTTGGCAGGCTCTTAGTGCCTGTGGGAGTCTTAAATATTGTCTTCCCAGATGGACCCAGAAGTCCCACACTCAACCCGGCATTGCTTACCTAGCTTCCACATTCCCAATCTCCATACTTTTAATGTGTGACCACTTCCAACCTTAAAAGAAAGTCTAAACCCACCATGCCATGGAAAAGGTACTAGTATTGCCTGATCTTGCCTAATGTTCCTGGCAGTAATCTGTCTCCTCCTGTCCCCAGAGTAGCCTGCCCCCTGGATGCTGGGGCCTGGGTTCTCTGGGTAATCTTGATGGGATTGCAACACTATTCTAGGGACAAACGCTAAAGAAGCTGGTGTTGTATGTCTGCGCGCAGGATTTCTTGCTTGCATGCAGGGTTCCTGCATGCGGGGTGGGGGGGTTCGAGGACAGAACAGAACCTTGGGGACAGTTGGCTGGTAGGCACCCTCCTGGTCGGACAGACTTTCTGTCTTTCCTGCTTCTTGAGTTGGCTCTCAGGATGTCTTGAGGCATCTTGTCCTTTCAATTATGTTAAATAATAGGGTGCGGATGGCTTCTACCTCATCCTCTTGCGTGCCATCAAACAGTACAGAAGGTGGTCATATTCCTCGCTTATCTGCGGCCAGTTTAATACGGAACACATGGAATACTGGATGTATCTTCCATCTCGTAGATCAAGATGCACAGTGGATTGACCTACAAACCTCAAAAAGGAAGTGGGACCCACAAATCTAGGGGGAAACGCAGGAAGAGCTCCTGGAAGACAGAGAGACTTAGTTGACAGCCACCCCACCCCTCCTTTGTACTCAGGAGCCGGTCTGCCATGATGAGCGGCCTGTCCCTTATAGCCTGCCTTTAGCCTTAAGAAGGTGATGATTGACCATTTTCCATTTTCCCTGATGTGTTTAAGAAGATGAGTGGCAAAGGGAACAGTGGTATCAGAAAGATATGCAGGAAAGCTAGGGGGGGTGACTTCAAGTGTGTTTAATTTTGCACGTAGATGATGGCAAGGGATCTCCTGTGTGTCTTTGTAGATCACCATTTGACTCTGAGTAACAACTAAGCATCTTGTGCTCGCTGATCACGTGAGATGATTTCTCTGATTTAATGTATATGGTTTGAACTGAGCTGGATTCTGTTAAAACTTCCACCTATTTGTGAGTGGAGTTTGAATTTGATCTGAAGTTGAAACCCATTCTCGCAAATAGGGATCCAGTTTACAAGTAAACCCCTTTCCTCATTGTGCATTGCTGCTTCTGCCACACCCTTGCACATACAACTCTGTTCCAAGTTGTTTCTCCTGTGCTTTTCCGCAAATCTACACACGTTCTATCATCAGAAGGACTCTTTCCATATCACTATGTGCTGATGTTTGTTTTGTTTTCTCACCACTTGCTTATGTAACTTATACTGCACTTTTATAAATTGCCTAATGTTTTGTAACTTACCTTATGATGCTATTCTTGTAAAATGCGTTGTTATCTGAAAGGGTCTTGTTCGCGCCATATAAAAACCCTCAATAAATGAAAGTAAATGCATTGATTCTATGTTGCAAATACACAAGGCTAAGAGCAGTGCAATTGCTTTGTGTTGCTCTGGCACTTGGAATGATATGTATGTATACATGTGGTATTTGTAAAGCATGAACCTAGCCGAATGGCAGTGGAGCTCTCTATAGGGTCAACAGCAAGCATACAGTCCACGAGTGATACAAGAGGTAGCTGGGTTCTGGGAGCAGAATTGGACACTTACTGCACCGTGATGTAGAGTGCTTTAAAAAGGTATAATGTAATATTTTTATTTTGCCCCTGCAGGTAGAAAAATAATTTAATTTAAATGAGTTTAGAGCTTCCTCAGTCAGTACCCACTATAGCTTTACATGAGGAAATTGTCTTGGGCTACACTGAATAACCAATATAAAATACCCAACTTACTTTATAGATTTCTAAATGCTGCCATGAGATGGCAGGTTTTTGTCAATTCAGACCTCACCCATCCCCTTTACCCCTTAAACATATTGTGGCATGGATTTAAGAATATTGTGGTACAAAAAGGGAAATTGTGTGGCAAATTATTGAAAATGTTGCAGCATTTGTGCGGCATTATTTTCTTGACAATCATTCTGTTTCCCATGTTTTGTCTTGTGATTTAAGTTAAGAAGTAGTACAGTGCAAAATGTATAGCCTCAGTGCAACCCTCTCTAACACAAAGAATACATAAAGGAGGATAGGTGGCAGTAGCAGGAGCAACATAATCTGAATCTCTCACACATACAGAACAGGTACAACACAGGTAATACACTAAAGAGAGAGTGAGAAGAACTGTTATTCCCTCTCTGTTAGCAAAGAAACATACAAGAAGTACAACACTGTTTAAAGACACAGCCAACCCTCCTATGGAATTGCCATACGTTCATGTACTTGCGTAGTGTAATGCACTTTCACCTACCTAGTACAGTATTTTCCAATTTTCCATCAGTGGGTTTCAGAATTAGCACTGGGTAGCATCAGAGAGCATCTGTTTACTGGCTGTACTAGGTAAGGATTCCCTAGTTTGCGATGAGGTTGTGTCCCTTATGTCAACATTTATACTGGTGCCTACAAGCCACAAGTTTTATAACAGAAGCACTGAACAACAGACCCTGCTTTTTTTTTCTGTCGACATGTTTCGGCGCTCGTTTGTTGTCCCCACAGGACGGGGGACGATGGGTCTTGGTGTCTCACTTCAAATATTGTGAAACAGTCAGTGGTTCATAGGTTGTTTTATGCAAATGTGTCCCATATAAGATGGGGCAACAGTAGTGGAAACACCTCTTCTTCGTAAAAGAGGTACAGCGTAGGCAGAAGCAGTGTAAGCCTCCCTCCTTCAGAGGACAGGTACAGTGAACTCTTTGTTCAAGACATATGCTAATTAGGCAGCAGCAGTCAAAGCTTGGCTTCCTCACGAAACAGATGCAGTACAGAAGTAGAAAAGCAAGCTCCTCTCTCATATGAGGCAGCAAGTGCAATCTTTGATTCCCACAGAAAAAGTTCCGCAGGGTGTGCTGGTACAAACTTTCATCACTTACAGAACATGCAGTGAAGGAATGAGTGACATGTGGGTTACAGACAACTGTATGGAGTTAGGGCTTAACTCACTGAAAGGAACACATTGGTGTACGATTGAGTGAATATGTTAGTTGTGACACCATTCTCTCTTAGCTGATATTCATCATCCGAATTTTGAACAGTTGCGGCCGGCATGGCTCGTGGGAGGGTGAGGAGGGTCGCGGGAGGGGGAGGGTCGCGGGAGAGGGAGGGTCACAGGAAGGGGAGGGTCGCAGGAGGGGGAGAGTCATGCGGGAGGGGGAGGGTCGCGGGAGAGGGAGGGTCGCTGGAGGGGAGGGTCGCAGGAGGGGGAGAGTCATGCGGGAGGGGGAGGGTTGCGCAGGAGAGAGCATAATAAAAAATATTTAAAAACGTACCGTTTGGCTGGGTCCCGCATCTCTGCTCCTGCTCTCCGGTTTCCAACTTCAAGAATAGGAAACTGAGAGCCAAGCTCCCTCCCCTAGGCCAATCACAACGCTGCAATGCAGCATTGTGATTGGTCTGAGCGCTGTGACACGGCACTCAGCCAGGGGCTGGAGGGGTGGGCATATTCTCCATGCAGGCTGTAATGCAGCCTACATGCAGAAGACGAAAGTGCGCATGACTGGTTTGGGCGGCCCAAGAGGGCTGACCAAACAGTCATTGCGCAATTAGGAGTGGGAAAACCATTTCTCCCCTGCCCTGCTCCGTTAGCAGAGCAGCCCGCCATCCCGCCCACCTGCCTGCCCCCATGTGAGACATAAAATGGTAATAACTAAAATTTATTACCATTTTATGTTTTTGCTTCTCCCACTGCGAGGAGGAGCCGCCACTGATTCTGAAATTCCTGCTGCTGTCACTCAGAGACTGTTGTTAAGAAAAAGGTTTGGATATGTCCTCACCAGGAAAAGTACAATCCCAGCCTAGGTGATGCACTTGTTCAAAATGTTGCTGGATGCCATTAGAGGTGGGATTGCCGACAAAGTAACAGGGAGAGCTGAGCCAGAGCAGAGCCAATGGTCTGGCTTGACTCAAAGAGCATCATGCAATAAACACCAAGTAAAACTATCATAAAGTCCCTCTAAAATTATAAAAAGAAAAAATGTATTTCTTTTATATGTGTAAGCGATTCACCTTAGTACCTCACATTATATCAATGCACTGAGAGAATTTTATGAAATTTAATAGTTTTTAAACATGAACTTGTAAACGTTCATGCCACCACCCTGTTGACATCACCGCTAGAGAACTAAGAGGCAAATGAGTTGTCATGTGTACCCTATGTGTGGCGTAGTTTACAATTACAGATGAAGCAACATTACAATCTGTTAAATCAGGCACAAGAAGTTTTTGGACAGCCCGTATCCTGAACTCACATATTTGGAGGTGCTTTCATATGTGATAATAAAGAACAAGCATTGGCATAGCCAATAGGTCTCGCCTTTGGGACCTTATAAGTGTTTAGCCATGCAACAGTTGCATAACTAAATACTTATAAGGTCCCAAAAGCGATACCTATTGGCTATGAAAAGCGGCCGCGAAAGTGAAAGTAATTGGGGTAAAGCGAGGCGCGCGCGCCCGCGCACATGCACTGTAGCTCTAGGCTGGCCTGTTAGCACTTTTTGGAGCCCTCTCAATAAGTCTCGCCAGACCAGCGCATGCGCTGGGTCAGGCGAGACCTAAAAAGGAGGTTTTGTGAAATAAAATATTCGCCCAGGATCATAAAGTTTGGTCAAGCGGGGAAGTCAGGATGGACCTAGATTTTCTGGTTTCACATTGTGCAATTTAGCCACAAATTGGGGAACTCTATCTCTTGCCCATTTTTCATCAAAAATGTCACTGCTGTGGTTTTAATTCTTATCGCACAAGGTGAAGGTAGAATCCACATCACAAATTGAGCTCATTTTGTGCGTGAGGGTCCAAGAGAACCTCAAGCTGAGCGAGAGCCAGACATCAGCCTTGAGCCTGGCTCAAGCTGTTAGAAGGCCTTGGCGAAATGTAAATGACACCAGCAGAATTCAAGTAATTTGGGGAATTTTTTGTTTCACAAATTTCCTGAAATGATGACATTATGCAACTTTGCGTGCCGTTCATAGTAAAAATGTACAGCAAATGCGCCATTCACTTAAAAAAAATACTGCAAAGGCATGAGAACAACAGAAGGTTCATAATGCTTTTGTTTTTGCACTTTTTAGTGCAAAATGCGTTTTTGCATCAGTAATTGACACCAGGGTGCATTTCACACTAAAGTATATCACTAAATGATGGATGTGCTGTCAATATAATTTAATGGAAATTACATGTAATTACGCAAAAGCAAATTTAGCACACACCTAGCTTCAAGTGGCTCGTCTTCCTCTAGCCGCTACTGTTCCTGGTGCCTCAGACAGGCAGCCATATTCTACAATGCTGCTGTGACACAAGTAGCGCTCCAGGTGGGATTCAAACACTTCCTTCATATAGAGTCTGAGGAAACAAAATCTCTACCTTAGAAGTTTCATTTTTTCCATGGAAGGCTAATGTTAGCATGTGAAGGGTGCAGTAAATGTTGAGCTCTACAAAGCAGCTAAGGTTCAGCTGTAAAGCATTGTCTTGGCGTATTGCAGCACCTAGAGCTGTGACTTAGCAAATTATAACAAATTTCCATAACATTTACCTGTTTGCAAGACACACAGATGATTTAAAGGCATTTGAAGGCATTTCTTCTGTGAATAAGAAAAACGGATCCATGCTTATTATCTGTGAACAAGGTTTATCCAGGGCCGGACTGGCAGTAGCAGGCACTGGGCATTTCCCGGTGGGTCAGAGAAGGGGGGGGGGGGGCGGTTTTGTCACTTGGGTCCACCCCCGTAACAAAAGCGAAGGCGGTGCTTCTTGCTAGCCAAGCCCCCAGGGTCGGTTGAGCAGCAATCTGCCAGTACTGTTTCTGTTACCAGTCCGGCCCTGGGTTTATCCCAAGTCAGAGATGCTGCACAGTTTTAAAAAGGTGCACATGCACGGTGTTCTGCTCTTCCCCCATGCCAGCAAAGTGGTCTCACAGCTTGAAAGTGAAGATGTGGGAGGATGGACACAATATGTGCTCTACTGATCAGATAAGGGAAGATCCCTGGCACCTAGAAAGAATGATCTCCCGGCCTGGTACTTGTTTTCTGAACTTGTCCTTTAGAAATGCTGCTCTGTCCCAGGGATGGCAGGTTAGAATACAAACCCCACTGGGAGAAGCGTGTTCTCTTTTTTTGCAGTGGGATTGTAAACATTGCACATAACATCGCCGTAAATTTGCAAATCTGCAAAAGCTGGTAGATCTGGTCAAAGGCACCAGTTAATGAGGTACCCAAGGAGTTGCTGGAGCTTGTCCACTCTCTGCTTAAAAGGACATCAATCTCTGGCCAGGCCTCAGTAACAGTAAGTTACTGGCACTTGTGCTAATGAGCCACGGGGGAGGGCATCTCTGCTGGTAAATGGGGCCACCAGGAGATATCACTATGGGAGAAACAGGGGGAAAAGTCTTCAATTCAGGAACGCCTGAAGAGCAGATCCACAGACCTCAGATATAGAGAGGGAAGTGTCCCCTGGCATAGTAAAATATGTGTACCCCTGCCCGGAGTGGCAGTAACGTAGCAAGGTGGGTGGGTGGGTGGTATGGTCCGCACTGGGCAGCACGTGTTTTGGGGGCGGCGGCACTGCCACAGGCGGCAAAAGGCCTAGCTACGCCACGGCAGAGTGGCCCAACTGCAAGTGCATCAGGTATCCTGACTTTATTTTAGCCTCAGCTCACACAAAACCCTGTGTGCACTCTTCGGGCCTAGGACTGAAAATGACATTGTGGCCGGAGCCTGGCTTTGAGGTCATTGAGGGGTGCCAGAAGGGTACCCTTGGCTTGGCACAAATCTATTGTCTGTGTCCTTGGACATGCACAGTGAGTGGTCTGGCAGCGTACCAATTTCTTTAGTGATCAGTGCCTTAATAGGGTGATTTACATGTACTAGCATATGGGGCACTAAAGTGATCACATTACCTAGCCCAATCTAAAATAATTTTCGAACACTAAATGTAACACACTATATAATTAACTCTCCAAAATAAGTTAGAAATGTTATATTAACAGAAACGTCATCTGAGAGAGAGGTCTGACAGGCGAGGACAGTTCATGTATACACCCTTCTACGCACACCCGTAATCTGACAGAGAGAGGTCTGACAGGAAAGGGCTCCACTCCCTACTATGCACACCCATCATCTGAGAAAGAGGTTTCAGTGGAGAGGACAGTCTCTCTTCTCCCACCCTACTAAGTATACCTGTCATCTGAGAAAGAGGTCTGGAAGGAGAGGACAGTCCCTCCACACACACTACTACGTAACCCGTTATGTGAGACTGAAATCTGAAAGCAGAGTCTATCCATACACCCTACTATGGTCACCCATCATCTGAGAGTGAGGTGTGGAAGGAGAGGCAAGTCTCTCTGTACACCCTACTATGGCCACTCATCATCTGAGAGGGAGGTGTGGAAGGAGAGGCAAGTCTCTCTGTACACCCTACTATGGCCACCCATCATCTGAGAGTGAGGTGTGGAAGGAGAGGCAAGTCTCTCTGTACACCCTACTATGGTCACCCATCATCTGAGAGTGAGGTGTGGAAGGAGAGGCAAGTCTCTCTGTACACCCTACTATGCACACCCATCATCTGAGAGAGAAGTCTTAAAGGAGAGGCTAGTCCATCACATGCCAATTTTGCTGCTTTGCGCCCGAAAGTCCACATGTCCCTTTAATTATCGGGCATTTCTGCAGTGTTAAGTTCTGCCAGGTTTCACCTGCCTAATTTCAACAGGATATCTGAACCAGTGATTGCTAGATGCGATAAATGTCACCTCTCATGGAATTCTTATCGTTGTGCAAACATAGGTTTGTGCAGGGAACAGAATTATCTGAACCACAAACTACTAGAAATGAAGACCGAGGTACTTGGCAGGGATAATCAGGATTGTATGCTTTGTACTCCTGTGCTCCCTCGGATGAGTCTTTAAATCAATATCCACCGAAAGACACACCCACTTATAAAATGCAAGTGTTTTAAAAACTTGCCATTTATTTATAAAAATCCCTTCTGAGCAAAGGCTATGGAAGAGGAGCAAAAACTTATGGTGCAAGGTTTTTGAAGGCCACTGTAGCGGTCTTCCCAACCCTGCAGCATGTAAATGAATTATGCCACACATGGAGCACGGTATTACACATCTTTGTTTCTCATATTGTAACTACTAACTGAAATGTACTTCATTGTGTATTTTATTAACAACACCCAATCACTTATGTCACTAGACTACGTAGTCCGTTAGGGACCATAGTGGTCACGTGCTCTATAAAACACAATACAGTACAGCCACTAGCTCTCCTGTCAAATCATGGCGCCATGCTTTCTTTCAGATTTAGTTACCTTCTTCCGAGAGACAAAGAAAAGAGTCACCAGTGACATGCATCAGGTTGAAAAATAGAACTGCGATAGGTCTAAGGAGGAGAGCGGGCCTGTCGCGTCAGGGGCATTGAATAGGGCAGGAAACAGGAGAACCACATCAAGGAGCAGAGAGCATGTGAAAGTTCCATGGGAATATAGCCAGAGTCCGCACAAGACAACTTGCATAGTAGTTCCTCCCTAGTTGTACGAGTCCCATTTGTACGTACCATTTCACACTCCGCTTAATTCGTCATTCATATTTGGTTTGTTCATTACCCCAGTTCCGCTGGAATCCAGATTCATTAGTTGTTTCCCTTTACCCGTGGCGGCTCCTTCCGCTACGGCGGAGGAGTGTCGCTCCCCCGGCCAGCCCCAAATTTTGAAAAATTAAACGATAATAAAACATGTTTATTATTGTTTTGTTTTTCTTTCATTTAATGAGGCTTGGGGGCGGGTCCATTGCGGGGTAAGTCAGGAGGGGGAGTGGTGAACACTGCCTTCAGTGTATATGTGGGTTTGGCCGGCCGTCTCAGGACGGCCAGACCCACATGCGCAGTGAAGCTGTTTCCAACCCAGCTGCATTGCTGGGTTGGAGAGAGCAGGTAGAGGCTCCCAGTCTCCCTGGGAGCGCAAATTCTCAGCGCTCAGGCCAATCCAGTTGCTGATCTCATGCATGAGAGCTGAAATGCCAGAAACCGGTCCTAGGATGCTTGTTTCCGGTCCAGGGAAGACATGGCTTGGCAGTTCGGGCTGGACTGTTCCCATGAGGCACAGGGTCAGACTGATTTGCATATGGCCATGTCTGAACTGGGGTGGCAGAGTGGGCTAAAGAACGGTGATGGATTAAACCCAGATCGTTTGACTGGGGGTGAGTGCTTGCAATGTTCAACACTCCGTCCATCATTTCCTTTGGTTTTTTCTCATGCATGAGAGCAGCATTAGGATTGGCTGCAGGGGAGGCTGGGAGCCTCTGTCTGAAGCGAAGAAGAAACAGAAGAGCGGCATTTCTGCAGGTGCGATGCGGCAGGTAAGTTCTTTTTTTTTTAAATTTATTTTAATGATTTCTTTGCCCCCTCTCCTCTGCCCACCTCCCCCACACCCCACCCCTCCACTCGATGGCATACCAGCCGCTACTGCCCTTTACACTGTTATCTCGCTTGCGTCTGTGTGCTACAATGTTCTGTTGTTCGTCTCCCCTGCTTGAGAGTTGTATCCTGGGCACCGCTGAACACGTTGGCATCAGTACCTTTGGAGAAGCATTTAAGATTCAAAGAACTGTTTGATTAAAATACAGAGGGGGGGGGGGGTTAGTGGTTCACTAGAGGATTATTCTGATGTTACAGTATCTTTACAGTATTACGGCCTGCATAAGTTACCCCATCCATCCTTGTGAGCAAAAGCTCCTGCTGAATACAGACCCAATCTTCTGCTTTGCTCCCTACCCCCTCGCTTATCTTGGAACAGGTTCATTTTAACATTTTCTATATTTATAAAGGAGGACTTTTGAGATTGACATCACACACCAGCTCCACAATCCCTATTCCTGAATATTTTCAGGGAAGCCTGGGGATAGTCTTTTGTCTATGTCTATGGCTGAAAACGGAAGTCGGCTCCTTTTGCCAATCAGAGGAATAACATGAAGAAAAATATATAATAACTCAGTAAAGTTAGATCGCAACACTTCTCTTACAAACAGCTGTGCTATTGTGGCACAGAAAAAAGGGTGAACTCCTTTTTTTTTTTATTTTTTAAATCCAACCTTTGCCCATGAATGCACGTTCTCTCCTTCACTTATTCAGCTAGTATATTAGGTTCAGAAAACAATTTGTTTAAGTGGAAGTTAAGTTAAACGTTGCATTCACAATTCTATTAATACTTTTCCCTAAATGTGCTCCACTCTCTAACACTTCCTCAAGCTTACCTGTGAGGGTCTTTGAGGCAGGCCTCAGCAGTGACACTAGAGTTATGTGTTTCAATTGCCACCCTAGTGTGCTTCTGTGTTACACATCGATATACTAACAAACTAGTGACTGCCCCATGAGGCATTATATAACAATGGAGGGCAAATTAGGGAGAAGCCAGGATTGACTTTTTATGCATGACGGAAGGGCAAACTGTAGAGCAGTTCACATAATTAAAGGCACATTTTACAGCAGATTCTATTCTGTGATAATAACATTGACTTATTTTAAAATGTTAACGCATATAGGAAATGGTGTAAACTGGATCAGAAAATTCAGAGCTTCCTTAAGATACTTTACACGTTCATGAGAACCTATTCCCTACATTATTTCACAGATATTAATGCTTTTTAGTAGAACCATAGGCACACAGGTTCATTAAGACTATCATTTATACCTGCCAGAAGAGAATAGTTGTGTAAAATATGTGCACAATTGGACGCCGCCACAAATAATCCCAGACGTGTCCACTTCTTGTGATAAAAAGGGGATCTTGTTTATTATGGGGCCTAGTTTGCAGTTTATACTAGGTTTACATTTTTGGTAACTGGAAATGTTTCTTTCCAACATGAAGCAACCCTGCAGGAATGCATTTGGCATTGCACACTTAGGGTCTTATTTACGAGAGCCCAGTGTCACGTTTGCACCACGTAAAGGAGTATATGCGGCACGCAGGGCTCTCATTTCGATTTATGCAGACACTCAAAGCCATCCTGCGTGGCTTTGAGTGGCCTCATAAAATCATGAGTGAGGCGACGCAGCGCAAATCGCTGCACCGCCTTACTCTGGGCACAGGAGGCGTTCAATGGGAGTTGCGGTTGGTTTTTACCACGCTGCACCCATGGAATTTGACACTGCCCCAGATTTACAAAGTGATGTAAACCTGGGGAAGCGCCAAATACGTACGCCTCCCGAGGTGGGGCGTAACAAGGAGAAATATATTTATTTCTCCTCTTTTATTCCTCTTTCCATGTGTGCTCCATTCTGCATCATGCATAGAAAGAGGAGAAAACCCCATAGGACTGTTTTTGTGCAGTAAGGTGCCCCTTCCTGCACAAAGACAATGAAGCATGCAACGGAGGCACCCTTGCACCATGGTACAAGGGTGCCTACTTTGGCACTAGGCTGCTGAATTGGTGCCAGCGCTGGGAGAAAGGACAAGATTGCAGCGAATTGCTTAAATATGGTTCATTCCTTCCCTATCACGTTGGCGTGGGGCAGCGCAGCAAGTAGGGCAGCGCAGCAAGTAGGGCAGCGCAGCAAGTAGGGCAGCGCAGCAAGATGTCTTGCTGCGCTGCCCTACGCCAAAATCCAATAAATGAGGCCCTTATTATGTAAGCCACTCATTAGGAGGCCCTAAACGAAAATCTTTATAAAGATATACAAAATATTTAGGACTTTTATTAACTCATGGTGTGTTCTTGAAGAAGTTCTCACATTAAAACCTTTTTGTAATCAGCATTTTCATAGAAAGAAGCAAAGAATAAATCATCCATTCTGTTTAACCACTTGTCTGCTGCGGCTTCCATCAAACAGTACTGAGCCCTTCTTCAGTGCTTGGGGCAGTTGAATGAATGGATGAATGGTTTTTAGAGGGCGCCTCGGCACCAGCACCTGCAATTGAACCAAGTGGACTTACTGGAACTATGTACTTGTGAACAGCTAGATTTTATGCAACTTCCTAAATTGCATAGGATTGGATTGATATTTGAGGTGTAGAGGTAAACTATTTCAAATTTTACAAATGGATGAAATGAAACTTCGGCCACCCCATGGATTTAGGGAGCACCACGTTTCGGGCGGATGTGGACTGAAGCATTCTCTTAGGTGCATACCATTGAAATTTCCTCCCTAGATATTCCCTGCCGGAAACATGAAGAGCTTTGTGAGCTGCACAAAGGGCTTTGAAGGCAACTCGCTTCCTGACTGTTAACCAGTGTAATTCGACAATGGCTTTAGAAACAGAGTTAAATTTAGGAATCTTCAGCAGAAGACGTGCCGCTGCATTTTGAAAGACCTGAAGTTTATTCAGTAATCATTGATGCCTAATCTTTCGTAAATTTTTTCCCCACAACTGATATCCAGGCCAAATTTGTGTCCTTTTTTCCCCCACATCTGGGGGATTCTAAAGGTTCCCAGGATATGTAAATTTTTGGAGGGAATCGATAAAATGGCCAAACTATGGCAGAAAAGCATATGTTTTTACCCAAAAATGAAAACAAAAAAAGGTTTGCTGTGCTAAGATGTGACCAGTTGTGTTAAGAACAAGCAGATTTGCAAAAGCAAACCAATTTGTTAGCACTGTTTTTGTATTTTTCCAACTGGAACTATATATTTCTACTTTTTGCAGTTTCCAACTACTTGCAATTTGTGGTGGAAACAGGTAAGAGCCCAGTGGGCCCGCCACTGTGACAGGAGAGGCCCCAAAACATAACATGGACAGATCAAATTTTACCACTCAAAACAAATCTACTTTGTAATGAGCGGAGCTGCGGATTTTGGGCCTGCGCCTGGGCTCAGCAGCCACCAAGGAAAACCTACCAAGCCATTTCTGAAAAGCAGATACTCAGGGGAGTCCAGGGTTGTCTGGCTTGCATGGATTCCCTTACCGTTGCTTACTCCCAATGCCCTTCAAACCTCAAACTTTGGCCAAAACACACATTTTCCTCGCATTTCTGAGAGAGAAGTTCTGGAATTTGTGTGGATCCACAAAATTCCTACCCCACAGCGTTCCTTCACTTCTCCTGATACAAAACAGTATTCCACTTGTGTGGCTGGTCCTAGCACCCGCAACAGGAACACATAAAACCGGGGCCCATGGGAAGACCATATTGACTTGGCATGGTCCCTGGTTTGATCAGTTCACTTTCAAGATAACGGCATGCACGCTGATCGTCATTGAAAAGACAAACAGCATCAGGCTGCTGAGGACACTCTTGCCCAGCGGCCCGACCTGAAATGAAAAAAGAGAATCCCTTTGAGTCCTTTGGACGTGTCCTCCACGTCAACAGCACCTGCAACGACGGCTCTTGAAGTGGAGGTCACATCAATAGCAGCATTTAGCCGGCCACAGGCGAGTAGGCAATTGCTGCCCCACTGCTCTGTTTGCAGCCTAGCTGTTCTGCTTCTCCGTACCCAGCATCCCTTTGAAAGCTGCTCACAATTTTCTGGTGGAATTATTTATGGTTATGATGTGTTCCTTGAAAGTACCCTCAAAAGTTAGAAAGTACTAGGGAATCAGTGATTCCTCCCCCAAATACTCTGTCAATTCCTCATGCATTCTCGGAGATTCACCCAATTCACCCCCGTATTTTGGCTGCTTATAGCGACGTTTGACAAATCTGTATGGAATATGACCTACAAGTAATATAGTCTGAAAAGTTTTACTATCTGAGTTTTTGTGCTGATCCATCCTGATGGACGGATTGAAAAAGACAGTTTTCTATTTTAGGTCCCATAGGAGTTTTTGCTCCCTGTTACCGCAAAAACTGAAGAACGGAATCAGGACAAACTTGGCAGAAAAGTAGAGCTTCACTCAGAATAAATGGATTTTTGTGATTTGTTGCTACCATTCATTAGTTTTTGAGATCTTTGGGTATCAAAAAGGTGTCAGGCAGAGTTCGCGGGGTTACATCTATGGATATCTGGATAGTTACATTTGCAAGAACGAATTTTCAAATTGAATCAAATTAGAATAGTTTTGAAAGGTTTATTTGGGGAAAATCTTTAACTTATTTTTTTTTATTTGCAATATTAAATTTGCTCATTCGGGCATAATTTGCAAATTCAGCATTGTTGAAAAAAATATTGTAGCTCAATTGTGGCATGATAAGTATTATTAGAGTGCAAATGGAAAGAGGATAGATCCAAGAAGGGTGAACAAAGTTGTCTTTTACCATGGAAAACTGTGATCTTCGGAGAATAAATTCACAAATTTATCAAATATGCAAAAACTGTGGAAAAATTGCACTTTACAGTGAAAAAAAAGAGCGTGTTCTTTAATGTGATTATAACATTAGCACAATTTGAAGAATCTGCCCATGTAAAGTTTCGTGCAGATCTGTCCAGTGAGGGAAGTGTTAATGGGGGTGGGTTAACATGTGTTTGCTTGCTAATACTTCTGGGGCTTTTTGACAAAGCTGTGAAACTTGGCAGTTAAAGCCCAGTGCTGGCATCTGAGTTTCATGCACAGCCATCAAAGCATGAAACCCGAGATGCCACAAATGAGTGCAAACTTCACATTTCTTTCTAATTACATGCATATTCAACAAACTATGGCCTTTATTAGCACATGGCCTCTCTTTTGTGTCTCCTCTTTACCTTTGTGACGGGCCAGGCCCTGCTCCCTGGGGCAGCTGTGAGGGGCTGACAGCCCATGTAGCTGGCTTTGATGGCAGTGGGAGAAGGGCCTGAGGACCAAGTCTATGGCACCTTGGTGAACACCATCTACAGCTGGTTTGATGGAGTTGGGAGTTGGGCACTTGGCCTGCCTATAGGGCAGGCACTATGCCCAAATGAAGCTATGGGCGGCCGAAGGCTGTCTTCAGGTGGTTTGGGTGGGATGGTGGAGTGTGCTGCATATGTTCGAAATCCGTGCACAGCTGGCTTTAGACAGACAGGGATGGGTGCATGGCCGCCTTTGCCCAGAGGTTGCTGCCATACCTAGAGGATGCTGCACGCAGCTTCTGTGGCTGGGATGGTGAGACCACTGCACGTGGCCTAAGAGGCCACGTGCACACCACCACAGGCCATGGATGGGCGGGATGGTGCTAAGTATAATGCCTTGCCGCAGACTGATCCAGGTGTGCAGCCCCTGCCGTACACACCTTATCGATGTACATATCTGGTTTGGGTGGGACAGGAGCAGGATGAAAGGCCCTGCTTCCTGTGTCTGCAGACCAAAAATGAAGACATGCTCATCTGATTTGGATGTGACAGTGCTTGGTAGAGGACCTGACCTGCCAAAAGCCTTCTGCACCTGCTCCAAAGTTTTGAGATCCTTACCCAACTGCATCAGTGATGCCATGTGTGATGTCATGAACAGTGCATAGTGGTCCACGAGTTATGGTTTGTACGGCTTACCATAAATGGAGAATGTCAGTGTTTTGTAGAAATTGCACTGTAACTAGCATCAGTTTACTGTGGTTTGTTAGGGATTTTACATACGTATACTATAGTACACTGGTTAAATTAGTATATGGAAATTTGCGAGCTGCAGACCTTTAGCAACATCTTACCGCATTTACTGAAAGAATAAATGGTAAGATATTAGGTGATGCATAAATAAGATGAAGGGAGATGTCTTATGTCCCAAGGCTTACATGGCACAATATTCGGCTCTAGGGCAAGACCTATGCAAAGGTCCAGTTCCCTGGTGTCTCCTGCCCACATCCTCAGCTCTTTCTTGATGCCCTGATGTTTGGATACTTCAGTGAAGGCAACCTGGGATGCTTTATTCATGTCTGCTGGGTAAGCTGTCTTCTGAAGTTGGACCTTCTCCGTGGAGGTCTCAGTGAGATGGGTCTTGGGTCAGTCTGCTGTCTGCCAGGGAAATTCATTTCCTATTTTTCCTCTGAGCAGAGTCCAGCCCTGCATCTTCCAAGCTGAGGGCATCAGCCTTATGTGGTATTATGATCATAGGTTTAAAACCACCCTTAAGGGGAACAGCAAAAGACCTTTGTTCCTTATATGTTGTCTCTCAGCTGAGTCTAAAACTAGTAAACAATATCTGAAACTAAGGGCACAGCTGGGAAGCTCGGGCCCAACCAGAAGACGAGCCACCTTTATTATCAAACTCCCAAGCCAACCACAGCAGGGAGCATCTTGGCGAGTGTTTTTCTTGGTGAATGATCATTGGGATGTTAATTGCAACGCCAAAGCCACCTGAAGGCTACCAAAGCCTGTTCTGCACGTGGCATGAAAAAACAGGTTTCTCGGTTGTACTTGCTCTGCAGATCCTGGGCTGGATGTATACTGCCAGCCAGATACCTGAAACTGGTGAAACTTTCACTGTCTCTGAGAATGAGAGAATCAGGAAACGTACACACCCTCTTACAGGGTAGTACTATTGTGGGCTGCAAAAAGGCGTGTCAAGGATACTGTCCGTACGGCACACAGGCCCTCATTCAAGTTGCACGACACTGGAGACACAATACCTTGGCATGCAAATTTACCATTAGCGTGTTTTAAATCCACCCCAGTACTGTACGATAATGGGCAAATACTTCATGTGAAGTTTCCTCCAGTCATAATCCCGCACTGAATTCTTAATTCTGTGGGGTTTTACACATACATGTAACAACTGCTTCAAGCAGGGAATGGTCCTTCTCAGAACCTGGAGTTAGAAGTTGTTTTGTGAAGATACCACCTTCATCTACAATATAGAGAGAGATCAGTGTTAGCCAGAAACCCCAACTCTTGGGCTGTGGGAGCTGTCAGAAGACAAAACAGCAAATCTGTAATCTGTGCCTCCCACCGGCATGATCGCAATTTTCCAGTGTTGCGGTTTACAGCAAACAACAAGGTCAATGATAGCCTCGTCAGTACGGTTCAATTTTAGCTTTTTAGTGTTGCAGTTCAGTCATTCAAACCCTGATTTCCAATATTCACTGTTGGAATGCTCAGGCCATGCACTGCGGTGTAGAGTGCTACAGAGACTTGTGCCACAGATGCCCTTATGGTTTCAGGAGTGAACAGTTGTCATGAGAATGTATATAAAAGTGGAAAGCATTGTGTTGCATAAGGTGAAGTAGAAGGTCTGGATAGTAACTGAGTTGGCTGGCTGACAAGTGAGATACCTGGAGCAAATCATATACAATGCCCGGACAAATTAAGTTTAAACAGGAGAGCAACACTGTAAGATCGGGAAGTGCCAAACCCATCACTCTTACATCTGGAGGGGACCAACTGGTCTACAGTGTCAAAAGCCAAGGAGATGTTGAAAAGCACCCGGGCCGTGACCATGTCATTGTCAGCCTAGGTCCCTCACAGAGACCAACATTGAGGCTTGCTTTATCTATGTGGGTATGGAATCCTGACTGGAAACCATCTAAACAATTTGAAAGTTAGTAAAAATCCTGAAACTTGATAGAAACCTTGGACTTGCTTAGCCAGGAGACGTAAGGTGGGGCCTACTCAGGGTTTCTTACCCAGTGGGTTCACTGTGGCAGCATTCAACTTAGGGCTGATGCAGCTTGAACGAAGTGCAGGTTTACCATGCGACATACATGGGAGGTCACCAGCGATGAGAGAGAGGGAGAGAGAGAAGCTTCATACGTCAACAGGGCGTGTCTCAAGAGGAAACTCTGATTTCATATCAGCGATCAGGGTGGTCATCTGATCAAGAAAAACCAGGATAAAGGAAGGAAAACCTGAGGTCTCTGAAAGAAGAGAAGTAGGACTGGTTAAACAAATATAAACTAATTTGTTGTATGGTTTGAAACTTTATTTCATTATCAGCTGATGGAAATACAAGCCTCGGAGGGCAAGGCAGACCTCGTCACAAGCAGGGGTTACAGGACTCAGAGAACAGTTCAGACCTTTAAGCACAGATGACCTCATCATCATACTACACTAACCCCTTAGCCTTTCGTTCCCATCCCTCATTCTTCATCCCTCACACTTCAACATTCTCCTTTTATTTTCATTCATTTCTCATCATCAGTCCTGATCCAGCGCTGGGCCAGGCCTCCTACCAGTGGGTATCCGATTAACCTTTTTTGTCGACTGAGAGGTGAAAGGAGTTAGCATTCATTAAACAAATTCAATTTACAGTATAACCCATTTGGCTACACAATAAGGACCAGGAATCAATGAATAAAGTTAAAAGGTTTTATTACAATTTAGCAGTCAAGTTAGGGTAGATGAAATTTAGAACCATACTGTAAAGATACAGATTTAGTACAGGATAATCCAATCTTCTATAAGGGTAACAAGCAGTTCAGTCAAAAATGGGCGGAATGCGAAGGCATGTTAGGCTGCAACTATCCACACACGCGAATAACAAGAAAGCAATGGAGGCAGCAAGGGCTTGGGAAACATTGGTGGTGCTTTTGAAAATCACAGACACCGAGGTAGTTGAGGACCCCATGGTGGATGCTCCTGCTGAACTGAACTGATACTTAACCCCCTTTCTACTATGAAATATGATGAACAAGACCGCTGAACCTGCGAGTTCACCCTACGCTTGACATGGAGAGATTTCCCTATACTAAGCACTGTCTAGTCTTGGAGACCTCACCTGTAGTAATGTTAGCTAATGGCACGCTTAATACTCTAGGTGGCTCGCCGAGGGGGGTGGGAGAGATGGGAGGGAAGGGAGATTTGATTAGATATTTCAGGAGAATAGGGTTTTATTAGAACATTGGATGCCAATAACTTACACGCTCTATGATTATTCCTCTTTTATATGATTCCTTTGCTGCAAATAGTGAAACAAATGCGTATATATATATATCAATTATGTCACCTGCATTGTATTCGCTACTCTTCTAATTTTGCATTATAGACGCATATTGTTGCATGTATACTTCGGAAATGCCTGTACAATTATATATTACAAAACAATTAAAATTTTGTTTAACAAAATAAATTTAAAAAAAAGTAGTTCAGTCACAGCAATCCAGAAGATATAATAAAGGGAGTTGGTGCTCAGAGAAGAGTCTATGATGCTTTTGTCTTAACATGAGTAAAATCTAAAGTCATCTAATTTAGGATCTGAACCAATAAAGGCTTGGGAATCTACAGGATCTCAGAAGTGGGAATAAATGCAGAAAATGAGGAAATGCGGGGAGGTGTCAGCTTTGCAGATGCTCAGACAAGAGTCTCCTAGGGACATGGGAACAAGTGTTAGCTTTAACCACACTTCAGCAGAGTAAGCCAAGGGGAAAGCATAGAGGTCTGAACCGCTCAAAGTCCAAAGGGTAGCAGCCCTACACTTAACTGTGGGAACATTAGTTAATACCTTCCAAATCTTCAAAGTGGCACCCCATGTCCACATCATCAGGGGCTTCATTGTTCCCTCCATTATCATGTTGGGAACAGCAGACTCTCCAGGCCTAAGCTGGGAGAGACATTGTCTTTGGATACCTGCAACACCTCGCAACATTAGTGAATAGAGACTGTCAGTCGACGCTCTGGCCATCCATGTTCTTTGCCAAGGTCCCTTTCTCAGGCTCTCTTTCTACCACTAATACAGTCTTACATCTATTCTCAAACTAACAAACCATGTGAATGCACCTGCAAGGAAAAGACACAGAAGCAGAAAATGGAAAATAGCATCTCATGAAGAAAAGAAACATGGGCCTAGTCATGGTAACTTAATATATTAGCTCAACGGTGCACAATTAACATGCGTGTGCACGGTCAACCACAAATAAACAAAGAATGTCAATACATTTGATTCATGTTACAATTTCATAAATGTGAAATAACTTTAAGTACATGTGTATAAATGTGACTAAGAAATACATTCTAAATGTAAATATGAAAACATTTGTGCATGCATTACATAAATCTTTTTAGTTTCTGAAGTAAACACATATTAATTGTGTGATGATGGTTTTATCGGAGACCTTAGACTACAATTCATTTTGAACAAGATTAAGACACACAGTGTATATAAATGCCTAATTCTACAATGAATGAACTTCAGTAATACGTCAAAGTACAATACTTTACATTAATAACATTAGGACACACAGAGTGCGTGTGCTGAGTGCGTGTATATATTGTGTATTTGTGATGTGTAAAGGTGGAGCCTAAATGACGCTGCTCCAGTCCCCACTCATCAATCCTCGGTCTTCACCTCTCACTTGTCAATCCTTGCTCATCAAACCTCAGTCCCCGTCCTAATTCCTCCTCGCTCACACTTCATCCTTCACTCACTTCTCAGTCCTCACTCATCAACCCTCAGTCTCTATTGTTTCTGAGTCTTCATCCCTCCCTCCCAAGTCTCATACTCCTCATCCTTCATTCCTCATCCTCTGTTCTTCAGACCACACTTATCACTTTCACCTCAGCCATGATTTCTCACTCCTCATCTCTGATCCTGACTCTTCATCCCTTAGCCCTCAATCCTCACCCTCATTCCTGTCCTCATGCCTCACTCCTCACACTTCACTCCTCATCCCTCTCACCTCACTCTTTACCTTTCACTCCCTCCTCATCCCTCACCCATCATTCCTCATCTCTCACTCATCGGTACTCACTTCTCATGCCTCATACTCACACTCGATGCATTGCCCATCACTTCTCTATCCTCATTACTCCCCCTTCGAGGCTCACATCTCCTCCTCGCGTCATGAGGATGAGTGACGTGGACTATCGGCGACGTTAGTCTGCTGCCATGTCCATTTTAGGATATTTTCATCCTGCAATATTCACTGCTCACTCCTCAGCCCTCACACTTCCTCATTTCTACTCCAGTGACGAGTGCTGGTATTAATACCTGTCCACAAAATAGACTTGCTTTAGGTTCTGGAAATTACATATAAACAGAGAACTGAAAGGCTGGCTTGCCCTTGTGTATTTTGTTTCAGTGTTTTCAACATATGCACTTAGAAAGTAAATTCAAGTAATTTTCAAGTAGTGTCCATTCAACAGACCAAACAGGCAGATTTCTTTTTTAACTCTGTCACTTTATTTCTTCCCATACCAAAAAACGAAGACTTTCTTTCTATGGCATCCCCTATGTGAAGCATTATTACTGTCTTATATTGCCCAGAACACTACAGCTGCAGTTTTACTGGTGTACAGATTATATTCATAAGTAGGAAAAGTTTTAGAAAAGTATTGGAAACAAAGTACAGGGTAGATATGTGCAACAAACAGGTTGAGATAAAATTGATGGCGGCTTCGGAATGTTAATTCATTTTAAAGCTGATGTATATCTCCTTTTTAAAGGCAGGCCATGAAGCAATTTGGACTTAACAAATAACACAGATCCGCGTTTTCACTTTGGTACATATGCAAATAAATCTGGTGATGTATGCAAGATAGGCCCAAACACCGTGTAATTACTTCTTTAAAATGCAGTGTCAGGAAAACTGAAAAGCAATCCCACTGCACTTGGCAGCATAAATCATGAAAGGAATGCACATCAACAAATGAAAGTATGTTCCAAATGAAAAAATAAAGATTGACAGTAATGGAATGTTAGTGTATGTTGACTGTCATTCCTGCCTTCTATGTCGATGTTCAGTTGGCCACACGTCACTCTCTTGGCTTGCCCCTGTCAACTAATATGTAAGGATTCTATTTCCAGTTGAGTCTCTAAACGCATTTATTAAAATTCTGTGATGAAAGAAATACGCCATGCATTTTGGCCTCTAGATAGCTACATGCTTCATTGAAGGCAGTTGTCGAGCCACTTGTACACCGACAATGTTGTGTAGTGCACATATCTGGTGCGACTGCACATGCTGCACCAACAACAAGGTGATGGGTGGAATGCTTGAATTAATCTCAGCCACTGGCAATTGCATCCCAATCCATTGATGGTCTCAGTCATATGCAAATCCATACCCTTGTTATTGTTGTCGTTGACACCCTAAGTGCGACGGGTATGTCCAGATGTGGGTCCCATGCTCAGTGTGTCACTGGAACCAAGCTATACCTGGCTGTTGAGCACTAATCAGGGTGAAACTGGCCCTAGGTTGCATGTGTTCCGGTTCCGGGAGGACCTGGCCTGGCAGTTAGGGCTGGACTGATCCCACTGGGGAAGGGTCAAGACTGATTTGCATATGGCTAGGTCCAAACTGAGGTGTCATGATGTGTTAAATTAGCGATGGACTGGGATGCGGCCCGAGCCGTTGCCAATGACTGAGATTAATTCAAGCATTTCATCCATCACCTTGTTGTTGCTGCAGCCAATGAACATGCAGCATCCGCCTTCCTTTCAAAAGCACAGATTGGTTGAGGATCATGTGCTGCGCCTGTGGCCTCATGGCTTGGGTGGTGGGTATGGACTGTGACGCTTTGCCTGAGTCACGGTGAGTGGCTGTGTGGGCTGCACAACTTTAGGATGACACTGCCGGCTGACTCTGCGTGGGTGAGAAATAGGTGCTGTGATGTTCTCTCGTAGCTGGGTCGCCTTCGGCCTCATCCTCCTGCTGACTCTTATGCAACAAGGGCTCAGAGGAAACAGGAATTGAAGTGTCATTTTTGCTTGACACTCTACATGACTCAACACGTCGTGCTCTGCTTCTATGTGTACAATGCAGATACTGGGTCATAGTGATTAAGGCATCAATGTCATGTGAATGCACGCAGTGTTGTGTTGAGTTGGACTGCATGTACCAGCATGCATTGCTTTGATGGTATATCAACCAGGCACGGGCCCTACTTTACATATGACATGCATTCAGGAGAACACTTTACTGATTATGTTTGTGGGTGCCAGTCAGTGCTGTCGATATTGAACCCATTAGTTGCACATTTACCGTTTGAGCCATATGTGCCCTCCACAGGTTCACTGGGGGGGTGTCCATGTCAGGTGCTCCTTGTATATCCTCTGGTACCAGGATTTCCTCCCCCAAGATCTGGGTAGGTGCTAGGGGGACTTGCTGGAAAGGGTCTCCCTCCACCTGAACCACTAACTGCATGTATGTTGGCTTCAACTTTTTCTTTAGTGTGGTGTTAGAGGTCATACCAGCATGTTGTCCATATGGATTTTGCTGCTCTCTGGTCCTTAGCCACCCGATCGAGCCCTTCAGGACTCATTCAGGAGGGCCATGACTGAAGCCGCAGTGATCTGCACAGAGCTGTCCCTAAAATGACACAGTCCAATGGTTTCTGGCCCTGTGCCTCAAAGGCATCCCTCGGGAGATAATGCAACAGGGCTGTCCGCCACAAGCTCTAGCCCTGTTTCTGGGAGCATAACACCTATAACCACAGGCCACACTCAGAAAAACTATCGGGTTACATGAATTTTGCAGACACTGGCCGTACAAAACATAGATCTCTGTTATACAGGTCTCACAGACAGACAGCAGACACTTATGCCAGGTTTCATGAAGGTCCAAAGATGTAGGTCTCGCTAAGCAGAGCAATCTGTCACGTGACTGTGAGGGGCTTTATTTTTACCCACTAGAGTCATCTCTCAAAGTAACAGAGGTCACAGGTGTGGTCGCATGTGTGGTACTACAGACAACCGCACTATCTCTCACATTAGCCCAGCCTTCTTCTAATGAAACGGCTCCAGCCTCTAGCCCCTCTGAGATAGCCGAGCATTCCACCAAAACGCCCCAGGTGACTACCACCTGCAACATCCAGGCTCTCAGCATCATAGGATCCCATCCCGGCTCCAAGCAACAAGACCAAAATCTCCCCCTCTTCAGCCAGTGACACTGGACCAGAAACCAACCCCAAATATTCCAGACTGGTCTGACACAGGCGTGAAAAGCTGGGATTCTGTTGCAGTAACCCCCCCCCACCCCACTTTTTGCCAGACTACTGATGCACTTCTGACTTGATGTGCCCTGGGTCCCTGCCAATCAGGTTCCCAGCGCCTGTGTTCTCTCCCCAAAACAAACCCAAACCCAATTGGCATCTCTGGCCACAGGCCAGCCCCTGGTAAATGGTACCACAGGTACCTAGGGCACTGTGACCAGGGAAGACCTCTAAGGGCTGCAGCACTTATTGTGCCACCCTTAGAGGCCCTGTACCTTTACACACACACGCACTGCCTTTGCAGGCTGTATGTCTTGCTGCAGAACTAAGTGAAGAGTCGACAAGACACACATCACTGTGTGCCATGCCTACAACCCACTGCCCTGGCATAGATCAGTCATCCCTCTATCTGGATGCACTATGCCAGTGGTGAGGGTACAGGTGCATGTGACCTGTACCCCTACAGTGTCTAAGTCCATTCTTAGACATTGTAAGTGCAGTGCTGCCATTAAAAGTATATGGTGCTGGGAGTTTGTCATTGCGAACTCCACAGCACCATAACGGCTACACTGAAAACTGGGAAGTTTGGTATCAAACTTCTCAGCACATTAAACCCCCACTGATGCCAGAGTGGGATTTAATGAAACATGCACTCAGAGGGCATCTTAGAGATGCCTCCTGAAAAATGACCAGCCTCTGGTGGGTTCCCTGACTGGTACACACCAGTCTGCCACCACGAGACATGTTTCTGGACCCCTAGGGTGGGAGCCTTTGCTCCCTGAGCCCAGAAACAAAACCTTTCCTGGACGGAGGTGTTCACACCTCCCCAGGCCAGGAAGAGCCATCTGTGGCAGGGGCGCTTCAAAGGCCTGGCAGCCTTTGTAATGCGACCCCCAGCCTCTCCTGCTATCAGGAGCCAGCTCCCTTCCTGTCTCTTCTCCTTTTTGGCGGGTAGACAGGCGGGAAAAAATAGTCAGCCAGAAAGTGTGCCCACCTCTGCCAACTCCACCCCTCAGGTGGGGGAGGCGAGGTGAAGCCCACTCTTCAGTGCCCGCCATCTTGCAAATGGCAGGCACTCCCCAATCCGAATTAGGGATTGTGCTCACTCCCCCACGAGGGGTGGGCACACCAAGGATGTAGTCACCCTAAGGTCAGTAGCCCATTGGCTATCGACCTCAAGACCCTTAAAATACAGTATTTAGGGGGCAGTCTTCAACCAGGAAGGCAGACCTGAATCTGCAACAAGAAAAGAAGAAGAAGGACCGAACAGCCATGCCGATGCTAACAAGAGAAAGACACCCACTGACTTGGCCCCAGCCCTACCGCCCTTTCTCCACCTCGAACCTGCTCCTGCGAAATCCCGGTGTGTCCTGCAGCCAGCAACCTCGAAAACCCCAGAGGACCTGCCTGCCTTCAACCACAAAGACTGTGTCTCCCGTGAACTCTGGATTTGTTCATCTGCAACCTCTGGCTCGGGCCAGACACCGCGAATCCGCACCACTCTGCACCCGCCATCCACGGCCCGAGCTCAAGTGGGCAAACACCATGTGGAGGTCGCGCTGGCGATCCTAACCCTAGAACCGGCGACCCCTGACCGGCCTCAAACCTCCAGCCGATGCCTGCAGCCGAAATACAGAAGGTCCCTCCAACCACAACCAGGAGCTGGTAAGAAGATCCGACCCTAAAAGGCACCCCTGCACCCAACGCTCCACGCCTTGAGTGGCCAAACCGACGGTGCCTAACCAACCCTCAATTTCCCAATTTACCCCTCGAAGTGGTGTCCGCACCCAGAAGACCTTCGTCCCCATGCCTGCAGTGCCTTTGCAAACCGGAGGTTCCTCATTACAAACAACTGGGCTCCCTACGTCGAAACAGCATCCTGCAACCGGCCGCCCTAGTGCTGCTGAGGGTGCCCCTTTGGTGCTACTTTGTTTCCCCATTTGCCCTGAGCTAACATCAGGAGCTTTGCTTCCACAACCAAGTGGCCTGCTCGTCTGCAACCACGAACAGGATGCCCCTTATCCCTCATTGGATAACATTGGGCCTGAGCACTCTGCACCCGGCCGCTCTAGTGCCGCTGAGGGTGTAACAAGAGTGCATCCATGACCCTGGGGGACCCCTAAGTCTACACCCAGAACCTCAACTCCCACTTCCAAATACTTACTGTAAAATCGATAACACTATTTTCCTCCATAGGATAACATTGACAGTTTTTCTTGGAAAAGTTTCAAAGTGTGGAGTTTTAAAACCTAAAGAAATTCTTTAAAATTGTACTATTTAACAAAAACGGTTTTACTTACCTGTTTACAGTAAATGTTCCAGAATAGTATCCAAGAATACTACTCTGTGTAAGAAAAGTAATCTAAAAAGTAACTTACCTGGTATTTGACTGAAAAGCCCATTCAAGTCTATGGGCCCGATTCACAGAACTAACTTAAGACAAAATCCTAAACTTACTACCATTTTGGTATTCACAGAAGGCACTTACTCATTTCGGAATTCACAGAAGTTAGGAGTCCTAACTTTAGGACTCCTAAATGCCTTCTGTGAATACCGAAAATCTTAAAATTAGGATTTTTCTCAGTTTAGTAGTAGTATGGTTAGGACTCCTAACTTTAGGACCCCTAAATGCCTTCTGTGAATACCTAGGGCCTCATGTAGGTAGCGAAATACCGGTCGGTAACGGACGATTTTCGGTAAATATGCCGTTACCGACCGGTATTCAGACAAGTGAGATGTAGGAGTCCAAAAACCACTTTTCGGTAAATATGAGGCGGTAAATACCGATTCATAGTTACCGAATTCTAAAATACCGATTCATATTTACCGAATACATAATTAACGAATCGGTAAATATGAAGTGGTAAATATGAAGTGGTAAAAATTTAAAATGACATGTAGGAGCAGTCGGTAATTAAGAAATCCAGGAAAATCGGTAAATAAGAGTCGGTAATTAACACGGATTGAAAGCAGGTGGTAACCATCAACAATGCACATAAGCAATCCCAAAATGCAACAGCGTGGACAACATGGCCGCCATGTACGTCATTGCAAGGCGCCTACGTCTACAGGCAGCAGGACTGAGGGTGTGGCGACGGGAGGAACAAATCTACAGACAGCGCATCACACTATTCCAGCTGACTGATGCAGAGATACATGAGAGGTACAGGCTACACCCCGAAACCATCATGGACCTGATAAGGGACCTGCACCCACTCCTGGACCAGCCAACAAGAAGGGCGCACACCATACCACCACATGTGCAGGTGCTCTGCAGCCTACATCTCCTGGCATCCGGCAGTTATCAGGTGGTGACAGCTGCGGTGGGTGGTGTATCCCAGAGTTGCCTGTCCCGTTTCTTCAGGAAGTTCCTGGATGCCATGATGCAGAGAATGCACCACTACATAAGCTTCCCAAACACACAGGCTGCACTGCAGAAAACAAAAACAGACTTTTATCACATGGCACAGTTCCCCCATGTCATCGGCTGTATTGATGGTACACACATCCCAATCTGTCCACCAGCTGATACAGAGCACATCTACAGGAACAGGAAGTCCACCCACTCCATCAATGTGCAGGTGATCTGTGATGCAGGGAACATCATCACAGATATTGTTGCAAAGTTTCCTGGGAGCACCCACGACTCTTACATCTTCCAGAATAGTGGGATCTACACACGACTGAGTGCCGGCGAATTCGGAGAGGGATACCTGCTGGGTAAGTAACAGTGACGCCCCTTGAAACCTGCAAATCAGAGTGTATAGAGGCATGTAACTGATGGTTCCCTTTTACTCATCCAGGCGACAGTGCATATGCATGCCGTTCATTCATCCTCACTCCCTACCTACACCCAGCAACCCAGAGTGAGAGACGATACAACGTGGCCCACAAAACAACACGCAATGTGGTGGAGCGCACGTTTGGACTACTGAAGAGCAGGTTCCGCTGCCTCCACAAGAGCGGAGGCGCACGCCAGTACAAACCCATCACCTGCTGCAAGATTATTGCCACTTGTGCAATGCTGCACAACCTTGCCACGAAAAAAGGTACAGATGTGGAACTAACATATTTTGAGGACAACGAGGATGAGTCAGGCCAGCCAGAGGGCAGCGCAGCTAGAGTGCCAACTGCAATCGATGGGAGAGAGAGACGGGCAGAGATCACATGCAACTATTTCTGAGTAAGTGAGGGGACACAGCGAGTTGTGAGAAGTCATGACGTAGTTTAATGTGGCACCACGCCATGAACACATGAACAGGCCAATCTGGCAATATACCATCTATACAAGGAGTATGTCCAGGGTTACGTCACCCAATGGGAAGTGGCTAAGCAGGGCCACATCAATGTTTGCGCATACGCGCTGCAGTGGTGGATTGCACGGCCTGTGCATCCTCACTAGAGCCAACCCCAAGCCGCCTGCTGCTCCTGCGTGCTTCGGGGACGGGGGGTGTGATGCTGCTGCTGGTGTCGATGCTCTCCGCAGCATCCCCTGCAGCAGTTGTCGACGCCTGACTAGTCAATAGCACCCCTAGTGCACTTGTCACCTGCACCATCCCCCGAGACAGGTCGCTGCAGCACTGTGTTAGGCCCTCCTGCATCGTCACAGAGCGCCGGCAAAGTAGGGAAGTCGCAGTTGCCAGACGGTTGAGTGCCCTGCTGGTAGTGTCCCTTCTCTGGCGTTCCCGGCGCCGTGCTTCGATGTCAGCATCTAATTTGCTGCACAACTGCTGGATTGACTGGGACATGTCCCGAATGCCCGCAGCCATGCCGCCAATGTTTGTGTCCATGTTGACTAAGCTTGTCTTCATCACCCGCATGTGCCTCTGGACTGACATAACTGCCTTTGATTGCAGGCGCTGTTGCTTCAACATTTGGCCCTCGAGCCCCAAGAAGACACCATGGCCGTCAGTGGGTGCTGGTGGACTCTGGACACGCGACCTGCGGCGCCCTCTTGCTCCCGTCTGTGCTGCCTGTGAGGTGTGGGGCACAGTGGGATGGCTCCCTTCCTGGGGCCCGGTGCGGTCTTCTGGGCCCATGCTGTCGTCTGACGAGGTGTCGAAGGCTCGTAGCCTGGCTGCTGGACGCCTCCTCATTCTCACACCTGCAAGCGGAGATGTGGCCGGTGATTCGAACATGAGTGGCGATGCTGGCTGTGGTTGTGGTGATGCTGGCTCTCGGTGAGGTGATGCTGGCTCTCGGTGAGGTGATGCTGGCTCTGTGTGCGGCGAGGCTGGCTGTGTTGGTGGTGCGGCTGCAAGTGGGCCTGCTCCCTGGTCTGAACTCGTGCTGGCTAGAGGTGATTTTTGTGGCCGGTGTGCCGTCTCCCCTGCAGCATGCCCTGTACTGCATGATGTCACATCTGTGGACAGAAAAACAACATTGGCTCAGTGTCCCCGAAGGGCTGCATTGCAAGCGTCACAATAAATCATTTCACATTCCAATCTGTCCTCTGTCTCCTTGTGCCTCGAGTGCGTGACATGCCTTGTTGCCCTGTAACATTTACGTCATGGTTAGTGTTGCCCTGACTACATCTCCCGGAATGCATTGCCTGTCTGCACTGACACGTGTGGACTGCAGTGTGATTCTCGTTTCACAATGGGGGATGTGGGATAGGGGTAGGGGAGGCTACATTGCTGTGCTTTCGTCTTACCTTGGTGTGTTGCGGCTCTGGCAGAGCTGTCGGCGTCCCCAAGACCCACGACGCTCTCTTGCTCGAGTGTGGCCGCCACCAGCTCCTCCAGTTCGGTGAGGGCAGGTGCCCTGTTGGTTCCACCTCCGGTCTGGCTGGCCTCCTTCTGGATGTCGCCCATCTTCCTCTTGGTCACAATCCTCAGGTCATACCAGCGCTTTTTGAGGACCTCAATGTCCCTGTGGGTCACTCCCACAGCATTGACCTGCGCCTGGATGGCCAGCCATATGTTGCGCTTTTCGGCCTCAGGCACTTGCAGGGATTGCCTCCCAAACAGCTTCTGGTGCTGCTTCACCACCTCCTCCACCAGCACCTGGAGTTCCTTGGGGCTGAATTTGAGCTTCCTCCTCCTTTCCCCTCCGTCTTTCTGTGTTCTCTGGCTGGACATGCTGTTCGTTTCCCGCTCGCACATGCAACTGCTCCCTGCCTCTCCTCTGCACTCCAAGCCTCTCCAGGGTCGGCTAATTATGTACACCTGCCTGGGTGTGGCCACTTCGGCTAATTGTGTACACCTGCCTGGGTGTGGGCAGTTCCTGGTTGGGTGGGCTGTCGTTGCACAGGATTAGCTGTTTCGTCAAGTCATGTGATGTTATTTACCGAATCCGTACATACCGATTCGGTATTTTCCGATTCGGTAGATACCACCTCGGTATTTTCCGATTCGGTAGATACCACCTCGGTATTTTCCGAATCGGTAATTATCACCTCGGTATTTACCGAATCGGTGAATTCCGATTCGTATTTACCGAATGTTACCGAATCGGTAACTGTTACCGAATTTTTACCTACATATAACTTACCGATTCTAATTTACCGATTCGGTACGGCTCGGTATTTAAGAACCGGTAAAATTTATTTACCTACATGAGGCCCCAAAAGTCTTAAAATTAGGATTTTTCTCAATTTAGTAGTAGTAAAGTTAGGACTCCTAACTTTAGGACTCCTAAATGCCTTCTGTGAATACCGAAAGCCTTAAAATTAGGATTTTTCTCAGTTTAGTAGTAGTAAAGTTAGGAGTCCTAACTTTAGGACTCCTAAACTGAGAAAAATCCTAATTTTAAGACTTTCGGTATTCACAGAAGGCATTTTGGAGTCCTAAAGTTAGGACTCCTAACTTCTGTGAATACCGAAGTGAGTAAGTGTCTTCTGTGAATAACAAAATGAGTAAGTGCCTTCTGTGAATACGAAAATGGTAGTAAGTTTAGGATTTTGTCTTAAGTTAGTTCTGTGAATAGGGCCCAAGGTACTGTATTTACAAAGTCTTGCATTTCTCTGCAACCATACAAGTCAAAACAAAGTGCATATACAAATACAATTCAAACTGTTTACAAACGGAATTACTATTGTAAAGTATTTATTGCTTACCTGTGCCAGGCTTGCTTGGTTCTAGAAAATAAAATAACTAAAAGAATATTTTTATACAAAAACAAATTTGTCTGAAGTTCAGTCTTTGAGTGTGTGAATTCATTTGCTGACCGAGTGTGCACAACAAATGATTAACACGGTTCTCTGGTTGCTTGACCACACTACCACAAATAGAGAGTGAGGTGCTATCTAACTTCACCTCTGCCTACCTTTGGGGTTCCACTGGACTCTGTGCACACTATACCTCACTTTGGTATAGTACATACAGAGCCAGCTTCCTACAACAGGTCCACTGTGACCGCTGCCTGCAGACTCACACCATCAGACATCTAACTCCCACGGACTATTGGAGTAAGAGCACCAGACGGTTATGCCATTTTAATTTTAAGGTTATTTGTGGGTCTGGCGCAAAGGCATAATGTGGGCCCCCTATGTGAAAACCTGTATGGCCGTTTAGACTTAAACAGCAATAAAGGGTGTACAAATATTCTAGTGCAAGTAACATTTGCATTGGATATTGGGTGTGTTTTAATGTATGCGCAAAAATAATGTGAAGTAAGGCATGAAGGTGATATTTGCACTTGTATTCTTGCATTATTTCTTATGTTGTTCTGCCATATGACACTGATAATGTAGAGTGCCATCTGCCTCTACTATACAATGTATCGCACATTCACCCAGGAGGCCGGGCTAAGCTGAATGGTATAAATAAAGGGCAGAGGATCGCTTGTGGTTCTTTGGCGAGACTGGTACCAAGTGTCTGTGTGCAGTTCTGTGAAGATTGGTTGTGCTAGGCCCAGATGGCACACACCAAGGGTTGACTTGGGCTCTTTACACTGGTAACGAGGTCGAAGTTCCCTCTGCATGCGAGAGTGCCCACCTCTTGGTGCGGAGCGCAGCATGGCAGGCTAGGCCTTGATGCTACGTGTGTTTTGGCGGTTCCTGGGCCAGCAGCATTAGCGGTCCCCGGGGTGGCCTACATGGGTGTGGCCGCTGCAGTACTCCCAGTGAAAGCAGACAGTGGGGATTCTGCATGCAAGTTGCCAAACGAGTATCAGAGGTGAGAAGTGTTCGATAAGCCTGTGTTCCAGTGCAAGTGGTGAAAGGACAGTGCAGGACGCCGAGGAGCAAGAGGCCAAATCATTGGGCTGGAGTTGAATGCCTAGAATAGAGGAAGGCGCCCCCAGCATTACCAGTGGATTCAGCATTGGAACACTGCGTGGTTTAGAGAGGGTGCCATGTCGACATGATCCAATGAGAGTGCTGGCTCTTTGCACAAGGCGAATTCCCCTCCCATGCATGCAAACAGTGCACACACGCCAGTAGCAGTAATACTACCTTTCAGTCAATTGGCAGACCCTGTGATGGCTGCTTCCCATTGGCTGCAGTGGTTGGGAAGGTTGGACAATTATTTTCGAGCAACACAAGAGACTGCCAATGCCGTAAAGCGCTATATGATGCTTCACATGAACTCTATCATTTGTTTGAAAACCCTCCGTATACTGGGAGTAACACTGATTTTGATGCAGCGGCGGCTGCACTCAATGGGTACTTTGACCCACAATTAAACTCTGATTATGAAAGGTTTAAGTTAAGGCAGGCACGGCAGCAGGAGGAGGAATCAGTTGATGTTTTCCACGCAGGCCTTTACAATGCTCACCAGCACTTGTACAACTATAGATCGGCTGGATGAAATCAGGGCGCAAATTATACAAGGGTGCAGATCTTCGAATTTGAGAAAGATGATAATGTGCCAACCCGGGAGCGGCTCTGTCAAGAGGAGCGACAGGGTTGTCAACTCCAAGAATGACAAAAGTCAAGGAAGAGAAGGTTGGGATCATTCAATGCAGACCGGCCAAGGCCTGTGGGTCCTGTGGAGCCATGCACAAGTCTGCAAGTGGTTGCCCAGCGCAGGGGAAATCATGTCTCAAGTGTGGCTGGCTCAACCATATTGCATGAGTATGTCGCAGTGGTAGTTGCACAACTGGGTCAGGCCTTCGTGCTCTCGGTTGGTCCACTCTCAGACGCCTGGCTGTGGAGGAGAACGATGAGCATGCTAACACTCAGTCGGAGCACAAGTCCCTTGAGAAGGGCTGTGTGGTAGATGACGAGGATGAAGACATATTCACAGTCACCCTAGTGGGCAGGAAAAGCAGTGGAAAAGACCGCCCCCCTCTGTGCCATACCACTATTGAAGGTGTCCGGATTCCCATGCAGATCAACACTGGGGTGTCGTGAATGTGATGGACAACACGCAGTTTTGGAAGCTAACAGCAAGCCCCCACCTGGTACCGACCAAGGTGAAGATTTACACATATGAGGGCACAATTCCATTCCCCTGAGAGGAGTGATTGAGGTGTTAGTTGAAAGTGAAGAAAAGTTAGGACTTACCAAGTTTCATGTGACCAAAGGAGACACTGGGACTCTCGTAGGGTGCTATGCGGCTGAGGATTTGGAGCTAGTTTTCTTTGCTCGTCAAATTCATCAATCGCATGCTGAGGCCATTTTGGAGGACTTTTCCAGAGTTGTTCTGCAGCTGAGACAAAGTTTTTAAGAGGCAGTGGACAGACGCACTCATAATCTCCCAAAGGACACCCAAACCAACCTAGAATAGGCTGCCAAGAGCTTCTTTGCCTGGATCACTGAGTGCACCAACAGAATTGCCTCCATCAAGCCCCCCAGACTCAAGAGATCCTCCATACAGACCAGCTGATACACCACTCAACTAAGAATGACAAAACGCAACTGCAAACAGCTAGAGAGGACATGGTGCATCAACAAGGAGCCTACAGAATGTGCCACCTTCAAGACATCCCTCAACCAATACCACCAACTCCTGAAAGATGCGAAAAGGAGTGCTCTTGCAGACCTCATTGAAGCCAGTTCCAACCACAGAAAGGAGCTCTTCAACATCATTAGAGTTCTCCCAGTGGCGTAGCTAGGGGGGGACGGTGGGGGCGGTCCACCCCAGGCGGCACTATTTTGGGGGAGGCATTCAGATAAGGCTCGGCTTGCTTTCGTGGACGTTCGGGGACTGGCAGAGAAGGAATAGGACTCGGGCAATGTCCTCTTCTGTTTTTTTGTGCTGGCAGCTGTCCACCCCTCTCTTCCTATTATTCCCTCTCTTTCTCTCTTGCTCCTCACTTACTGAAAACCGTAACTTGAAGAAACGGTTCACAACCTCTTTCCTTCTTTCATTTAGTTGCTTCCCTGTGAAATGAATCCAAATAAGAAAAACACTCTTGCAGGAAATGCCCTTTTTCTGACATTTTTCTATTCCAAAGTGCAGCGGGATGGAGAGAAATAGAAGGTTTTAAATATGAAAAATAAATACATAACTAAATAAAGCAAGACAGAGTGGTTGCAAAGTGGCCAGATTGGTTTTATTCACATTCAAACACATCAGCCTCACTTTACAGACTTTGCAGTGAAGCGCTACTTTTGTTTTCTCGTCTTTCTTTGAACAGCATTGTTGTCCCCAGGTGGGGAAGTGCACCATTCCTGGAGGGACTGCAATACCTGGTTGATGGATGGATTGGAAAACAAAATGTGTACCATGGCTCTGTTTATGGATGTGGTCTTTTTAAACCATACTGCTTACGTTTTGTAAGGATATAAGCAATGGACATTGAATCGGTTCCCTTCAGGGCCCTGTAGTCATGTCCTTAACTTTTCAGGAAAAACTACTCGCTGATTTCTGAATAGTGAGTGAGAGATCGTTAAGGTAACCATGTTGTTTCTGCTTACATTTCACATGCTTTACTTAATCTTGCATTCCCTATGAGTGTTTGCTTTTACTTTTTTTTTTAGGCAGCATATTACTCTTATCAAGTGCATAATTTGAATTGCGCCACATCCAAGTGTTTATAGCGGGCACAATTAGGTTGTAGCTGAAGGCAGTGCGAGTTTCTCTCAGTGGGGAAGTATGGTGTTCAGTGGGGGAGAGGATGTGGCACTATGGCCAGAGCTTTCGAATTTGGAACTGGGGAACTTGGTTCAGCCTTCATGACCAGTCCACCAGACCACTCTACAGAGGGAGCATATTCCCATGCTAGACCTTACAAGGCCCCACTAGACCTTAAAAGGCTTGATGTCTTAGCACAAGCAGGTGTACCCTAGTGGTGTCAATTGTGAGTTAACCTTGAAGGCCTGTCCACCACAATCCATACTGAAGTTCATCTCCAGTCTTGCGGGCAGGCCTACGAAGCAGCACACCCTATAGCGACAGTGATCCAGTCACTGTGACTCTGTCACTGAGGTCACATGAACCTTGAGCAGGATAGGGCGGTGCAAACGGTGTGACCGCACTGGGTACCTATTTCGGGTGGGTGCGTAGTGTTTGAAGTATATTATTGTTTTAAAAAAACATGCGGCCACCTTCCTGGCCTCCAGCAATTTTCAGAAACAATAAAAATGTCATGATAACTTCGATGATTAATGTTCTTCCTAGAGAGAGCTCCAAGTTTTGTCTAGTGGAAGGGTTGACTCCTGGAAAGGTAGCACAGAGGGTTAATATGCCTGCTGCAAAGAACATGTACCATGCAGATCACAAAGTGCACTGCTTTAATGGGGGGGACCATGATGAATGGTCATTTAATGTCAGCTGTAGATGATGGATCCCTGAACAGTGTCATATATGTGCATGTTTGCATTGTGCTGAGGGGATTACCAGGTAATTGTTCACGCAGCTCTCTGATGGATGTCACATGCGGTTTTTCTGAGTCCCAAGATAGATCATGCAGTCTGTGTGTTCTCTTTTGTACTGCCAGTCACTGCCAGTCACCGGTGTATTCAACTGTGTAGCCTTGGACCGTGTCATGTATGTGCATGTAACTTGCATGATCGAGGTAACTATTAGCGGCGATACTACGTGTCTTTCGGTTCTCTTTCAAGTGCTTGCCATCCTTTTTCCCCAGCAAACCCCCCCCCCCCCCCCCAGGTGTGGCGTCACTCTGTGGGATAGCCCCGGGTGCCACAAGCTCTAGCTACGCCTCTGAATTCTCCAACCCATCTGCCACCAAAAACATCATCACCCTTCAGAGGAACTCTGCTACACCTTGGTGGACTTCTTCCACAACAAGATCTCCATCCACTACAAAACCTTCAAACCTCAACCTACCGCCGCTGACATACTCAGCCTTCCTGCTCCCGCTCCCACAGACCCAAACCCAGGACCCCCTGCTCACCACCTGAGACCAGCTCACCACTCAAGACACCTCAGCCGTCATGAACTCATTCCACTCAGGAGAACCCACAGACCCCGGTCAACACCACATTGTCAACCTCAGGAGCAAGATGATCAGCAACAAACTCACCACCTTCAACACCACCTGCTGACCCCAACAAACCCAAGAACTACTCTCTGCTCACTTTTCCCGCCAAAGTCCTTGAAAAGGTCATCAACCGCCAACTTATGGAACACCTAAAGAAAAACAATCTTCTGGACACCTCCCTATCCGGATTCTGCACCAACCATAGCAACAAAACCACCCTAATCGCTGCCACCATAGACATCACAACCCTCCTAAACCGGGGAGAGACAGCAACCCTGATCCTCCTCGATGTCACAGCAGCGTTCAACATGGTATCCCACCACACCCTCATCAAGAAGCTTCATCACATGGGAATCTGTGGCGTCCATCAAGGCTCATCATATCCTAGGCTGACGACACCCAGCTCATCCTCTCGCTATCAGAAGACCCCTCCACCATGATGGTCAACTTCCGCATGTGCATGTCGATCATCGTCGACTGGATACAAGACAACTGCCTACAGCTCAACACAGACAAAACAGAAGTACTGATATTCCGGAACAACACTTCCCCATGCAATGACTCCTGGTGGCCTCTCGGGCGAGGACCCTCACCCACTCCGACAGACCACGCCTGAAACCTTGACATCATCCTGGACAGCAAGCTCACCATGAAAAGTCAGATCAACGCAGTCTCCTCTGTCCGCTTCCTCACTCTTCGCATGCTCTGCAAGATCTTCAAATGGCTACCCTTTAACACCAGACGTACTGTCACACAAGCCCTCGTAACTAGCCACCTGGACTACCTCAAGAAGCTCCACTGGCTACCCATTCAGATGAGGTGTCAATTCAAGAATCTGATCCACACCTACAATGCCCTTCACAATCAAGGTCCAGCATACATCAACCACTGCCTGAAATGCCACCAGCCCTCCAGACACCTGTGCTCCGCCTCCTCAGCACCCACCCCCACATCTGTCGTAGCAACACTGGAGGATGCTCTTTCTCCTACCTCACCACAAAGTCTTGGATCAACCTCCATCTCCGAACCTCACCCTCCCTTCTGGAATTCAGGAAAGGATTCAAGACCGGGATGTTCAAATGAACACACGGCAGCAGTATGGTTCACTCAGCCCCTGGATACCCTCATGTGTGATTAGCTGTGCTCTATAAATCCGGATTTATTAATTGACTAGGGACATCCCAAAAGAAAAACTCCCCATGCAACCTGGTTTTGCCTTGATGGGGATAGTGGATGATGAGGGGTTCTCCCCACTGGCCTCTTCTGGAGCCCGACTGCCTAGCTCACTCCTCTTGGCTGCAAGCCATGTGGTAGCTCACCACTGGCACTCATTGTCTCTGCTGACCCTAGACATGTGGTGGTCAAAGGTTTGCAATGTCCATGCAATGGAAAGGTTGACAGTCCAAGTGCGGGACACCATGACGCAATATGAGCCCTTTCCACTCTTACATCAAACGCGCTTGAGGGATTCCTCATACTCCTGAGCTGGTAAATGTGATGGGGAAGCGTACCATAAGCATGGACCCTGAAGATTACAAGGTGAGGGGATGTGTTTAGAATCTGTTCACAGTGTAGAGATGTGGTGCAAACATGTTCTAGGACATCCTGACATCCTGCCAGGCGATAGCAGAGACAGGAATGGTTATCCTGAAAATGCTGTTTGCATGGCGTTAATGATGTACTGTTTTTCTTTTCTTTCTTTTCAAAGAAATCTGTATCTGGGGACTGAAAATGTTAAATAAAGTTGTTAAAAGAAAAAGATAAATCCTAAAGATGTTATTTCAACTTTTCATAGATTAGTTTTCAATAGTGCAAGTTTCCCTCACATATGAAACAGGCAGAGTACAGAAAATAGGCATGCAAGTTTAACTCATAGAGAACAGTCACAGCACTGGATAGCAACAGTGCAAGCATCCCTCAGATAAAGGACAGGCACAGCCCAGGCAACAGCTGTGCTCGTTTTCCATGCACACTGAAGAAGGATCATCAGTTCTAGCTTTGCTCACATACTACAGATACAGCATAGAGAGGAGCAGCACAAACAAAACAGACAATACAGGCAGCACTTGTGCAAGCTTCTGTCATAGAACAAGGACCGTAAATGGCGGCAGCAGTGCAACTCAAACATCAAACATGCAGCAAAAAGTAACTTCCATTACACACGAAGCAGACAACCCTACAGGTGCTAGTCTAACTCATATACAGCAACATATTTAGCAACACTGCCAGCATCCCTAGAGACACAGAAAAAGTGCAGTGCTGGTAGTTGGAGTACAAGCTTCCCTCACACACAGAAGGTTCCTCACGCAGGGCCTGATTCACAAAGGTAAACGTACACCTCTGTGGAAGTCTACGTTTGTTTTGGAATTCACAAAACTGCATTTTAGTGATAAGTTTACGAATGCAGAGTCTCCGCAGCCACGGTGAAGAACTCTGCGCGCAAAAAGATAGGCATGTTGTATATTTTTATGTGCAGACTTCTCGCCCCGACTGTGGAGTCTACACACTCGTAAACTTACTATTAAAATGCAGTTTTGTGAATTCCAAAATAAACGTAAAGTTACACAAAAGTGTAAATTTACCTTTGTAAATCTGGCCCACAGGCAGCAAGGTGCAAGCATTCTCTGCACACACCGACAGCTTTGAAGTCTAAATAGCTGCTTGTCTGCACAGCGCCAATCCCTGCAATGAGCCTGCAGCCTACAGGCAACCAAGGGTGATAGTGGAGGGGAACAGAGGATGAATTGGAGAGAAAAGAGGGGACATTGGGAGAATCAATCTAATAAAAGTCCCTCATCTATGCAAAGCCTGTGTGATGTTAGTTTTTTATGTGTACTGGCACTGGCCTTCAGGTCACCCGTGTTCTCACTTGGAGCTGCTATCTGCTCTCATAAGGCTGGAGTACCTTGGTTTATTGTTTGAAGCATTTACTGATACATGCAGTGGCTTAGCTAGGGGGGTCGGTGGGGGCGGTCCACCCCAGACGGCACTATTTTGGTGGTGGACAAAGGCATTCAGATAAAGCTCGGCCGCTCGGCTTGCTTTCGTGGACGTTCGGGGACGGGCCGAGAAGGAATAGGACTCGGGCAATGTCCTCTTCTTTTTTGTGCTGGCAGCTGTCCCCCCCTCTCCTCCTATTATTCCCTCTCTTTCTGTCTTGCTCATCACTTACTGAAAACCGTAACTTGAAGAAACGGTTCACAACTTCTCTTTCCTTCTTTCATTTAGTTGCCTACCTGTGAAATGGATCCAAATAAGAAAAACACTCTTGCGGGAAATGCCCTTTTTCTGACATTTTTCTATTCCAAAGTGCAGCGGGATGGAGAGAAATAGAAGGTTTTAAATATGAAAAATAAATACATAACTAAATAAAGCAAGACAGAGTGGTTGCAAAGTGGCCAGGTTGGTTTTATCCACATCCAAATACATCAGCCTCACTTTACAGAATTTGCCAGTGAAGCGCTACTTTTGTTTTCTAGTCTTTCTTTGAACAGCATTGTTGTCCCCAGGTGGGGAAGTGCACCATTCCTGGAGGTACTGTAATACCTGGTTGATGGGTGGATTGGAAAACAAAATGTGTACCATGGCTCTGTGTTTATGGACGTGGTCTTTCTAAACCATACTGCTTACGTTTTGTAAGGATATAAGCAATGGACATTGAATTTTTTTTTTTTTTTTAAACATTTTTTTATTGTTTTCATAGCATCAACTCAATACAATCCCCGCTACCTTCCCCCTTCAAAAGGGATACTTTACATACGTCGTTGCCATCCAGTATCCAGGAGAATAGTCATCCATCACATGCGGGTCCCCCCCCCTCCCTCCTCACCCCATGTCAGTGTGCCCCCCTCTGCCTTCCCCTCTCCTGATGTGCCCCTCCCCTACAATAAATCATGCACGGGTGCCCAACCTCTTCTAGGGAACCAAGGCTTTCCCTCATGCCTAGCAACGTTCATGCTTCCAGTGCTTGCCACTGCTCCCCTCCTACTCCCCGTTCAATGCCTCCTCCTGCCTGTCAGATGTGTCCCCCGCTCCCCCGGTGTCAGACATCAGCCCCTGAAGTTCCACCACCAGCGCCTCCCACGCTCGGGCCGTCGCCAGCGCCTTCTCATCATCCCTCCGAAGGGCTAATTGCAACCGGAGCGTACCCTCTGCCCCCGACCATCGCGCAAACGCCGCCCTCCACCGCAAGAAGCTAGGCCCCGCTCGGGACTTCCAGTGCATAGTCAGTTCCCTCTTGGCCATAATCAACCCTAAATCGTAAAACTTGCTAGTAACCTTCGTCCGGCGGGTGTGGGGAAACCAAAGTAACAAGCAGGCCCCCAGTTCTGGGGCAATAGTGCGGTCCGTCACCTGATTCAGGCAATCCATAACCTCTGCCCAATAGTCACCCAACTGGGCGCAGGACCAAAACATGTGACGAAAATCAGCCCCCTCTCCCCCGCACCGCGGGCATTGAGAGTGCACACCCCCAAAATATTGCAATATCTTAACCGGCGTCAGATACGCCCTGTGCAACGTAAAAAACTGAACCAGCTGAAACCGGGCATTGCGCGTTCCCTTCCAGGCCCGCCGCACCAGCGTGGTCCATGTAGTCTCGGGGATCGATTTCTCAAGGTCCAATTCCCACTTACCCCTCAAGGTGGCAAGGGGCTGCAGGCCTTCCGTCGATAGTCTGCGGTAGAGACAAGTAATGGCCTTGGTCGTCCCCGCCGCCATCACTACATATTGGCAACCTGCAGCGATCGGCGGCTCCGAGAGCCCCATATTCCAATGTCTCTGGAGGCTCGCTACAAGGGCCGCGTGGAGTAAAAAATCCCCCCGTGGAAGCCCGTAAGAGTCCTGCAAGTCCTGGAAGGGCAGCAGCACCCCCTCTCTGTATAAATCGCCCACCATCTGCACGCCCAGCTCCTCCCAAACGGCCAACCCAGACCAATCACCCCCATGCGGGAACGCCGTACACATTCCCAAAGGGATCTCCGGGGCATAGGGGCGAGTTATCGCGGCCCTCCTCTGGCACATGTTCCAGCACAGCCGGAGGGTACGCTCCTCCAGAGTAAGCTGGGCAAGATCCAACCGCTGCTGCAAGACTATGAAGGCGAGCACATGCCGTGGAATCAACCTGCCCTGTGGGCCCTCTGGGCCTCTATACTCCCTGGCCACCGCCTGCGTAAGCCATTGGAGTTGGGCTGCCAGATAGTACCATTCAAAATCCGGGACTGCCAGGCCCCCCTCCGCTCTCGGCCGCCGCAGTGTGGTCAAAGCCACCCGCCTCCTCCCCGAGCCCCAAATGAAGCCCGTAGACAGTACTCGGAGCCATGCGAAATACGATGCAGGTATCCATATAGGCAGGGTGTGAAAGAAGTAGAGGAGGCGTGGCAACGCCACCATCTTCAACAGCCCTACCCTCCCGGCACACGAAAGTGGGAGCGTACTCCAGAAACTCATGCTGCCACGCAAGCCGCGAATGGCTCTGCCAACATTCCCCTCCAGCAAATCAGGCTGGGTGTGGTAGATACTAACCCCCAAATATCGCAGGCAGCTACCTTCCCAGCGGATCACTCCCAGCGACTGGGGGGCCCGTCTGCCCGGCAACAGAAGCAATGGACATTGAAACGGTTCCCTTCAGGGCCCTGTAGTCATGTCCTTAACTTTTCAGGTAAAACCACTCGCTGATTTCTGTATAGTGAGTGAGAGATCGTTAAGGTAACCATGTTGTTTCTGCTTACATTTCCCATGCTTTACTTAATCTTGCATTCCCTATGAGTGTTTGCTTTAACTTTTTTTTTTGGGCAGCATATTACTCTTATCAAGTGCATAATTTGAATTGAGCCACATCCAAGTGTTTATAGCGGGCACAATTAGGTTGTAGCTGAAGGCAGTGCGAGTTTCTCTCAGTGGGGCAGTATGGTATTTAGTGGGGGAGAGGATGTGGCACTATGGCCAGAGCTGTCGAATTTGGAACTGGAGAACTGGGTTCAGCCTTCATGACCAGTCCACCAGACCACTCTACTGAGGGAGCATATTCCCATGCTAGACCTTAGAAGGCCCAGCTAGACCTTAGAAGGCTTGATGTCTTCGCACAAGCAGGTGTACCCTAGTGGTGTCAATTGTGGGTTAACCATGAAGGCCTGTCCACCACAATCCATACTGAAGTTCATCTCCAGTCTTGCGGGCAGGCCTACGAAGCAGCACACCCTAGAGCAACAGTGATCTGGTCACTGTGACTCTGTCACTGAGGTCACATGAACCTTGAGCAGGTTAGGGCGGTGCGAACGGTGTGACCGCACTGGGTACCTATTTCGGGTGGATGCGTATTGTTTGCAAGTATATTATGGTTTAAAAAAAACTTGCTGCCTCCTTCCTGGCCTCCAGCAATTTTCAGAAACAATAAAAATTTCATGATAACTTTGGTGATTTATGTTCTTCCTAGAGAGACATCCGAGTTTTGTCTAGTGGAAGGGTTGACTCCTGGAAAGGTAGCACAGAGGGTTAATGTGCCTGCTGCATAGAACATGTACCTTGCAGATCACAAAGTGCACTGATTTAATGGGGGGACCATGATGAATGGTCATTTAAGGTCAGCTGTAGATGATGGATCCCTGAACAGTGTCATGTATGTGCATATTTGCAGTGTGCTGAGGGGATTACCAGGTAATTGTTCATGCAGCTCTCTGATGGATGTCACATGCGGTTTTTCTGAGTCCCCAGATAGATCATGCAGTCTGTGTGTTCTCTTTTGTACTGCCAGTCACGCTGTATTCAACTGTGCAGCCTTGGACCGTGTCATGTATGTGCATGTAACTTGCATGATCGAGGTAACTATTAGCGGCGATACTACGTGTCTCTCGGTCCGCTTTTAAGTGCTTGCCGTCCTTTTTCCCTAGCACCCCTCCCCCCAGGGGCGGCACTCTGAGGGATAACCCCGGGCGCCACAAGCTCTAGCTACGCCTCTGGATACATGTGTCATTTCCACAGGCTTGAATCATCAAGCAGTTCCAAGCCCATCAGTGCAACTCATTCTGTACCAAATAAGATGTGTCCAGTTTTGTTTAGTCTTAGTAAACAGGGAACTATTTCCTTGTACTAAACAGATAATTGGAGACAATCGGAGGTCAAGCTTCGCTGCTCCTTTATCAGGATATGTGGAAGTGTAGATGTGATGGATAATGACGGACATTGTTCGAGTGCTTCCCCAAATCTAATGAAAGAGGAATTTGTCTAAGGTGCATCGTGCATTGCACTAGGCTCCCTGTGCAAGAATCGATTGAGCAGTGCACATTTATTTGCTGTGAATCACCATTCACTCTGGCTGTGACTTCAGTCGATGACGCTTCCGATGAGCAACACTTGTGCGAATTTGTCGCGCGGTGACCACAGGTCTATAGGATCTGTGACGCAGAGAGGGAGCAGGGAAGGATTGGTGAATTGTGAGAAGAGGGTGAAGCACATTGAAAGATACTCAGAAATTCCACTGTGATTGACAGAAATCGAAATTTCAGAACCACAATTAAAATTGCCAAGATATCTCCACATTGTTTAATCTTAATTGACCACTATGTCTTTTCTTGTGCAAAAACTGATGCACGGGTTTCCACAAAGCACAAATGGACTGAATGTTGGACCAGGCCGCTTCGCCTCATCCTCGGCTTGTGAAACTCCAAACAGGTGTTTTTACTCTAGTTGCAGTGGGGGGTTTCCTATGGGAATTTACTCCGAGAAAACACTTTTGGCATCAATCCCCTCCGGCTTTTTTGCCGCTCTTGACAAATCTTCACAAAACTCTCTATGAAAATGCTTTCAACAAGCTGAATGTAGAATGTTGGAATAGTTGATAGAAAATAATCAATAAAGGAAACAATGGGACATAAAAGAGGTGTGGCGCAGCAGCCAGGGTGCCTGACTCCGGACTATGGGTTCACGGTTCGATTCCCGGCTCCGGTGGCGGGTTAGCCCAGCACCATGTGACTCTGGGCAATAGCTCGCTTAATCTTCCCGACGGCCCCCAGCACCTGACCTCGGACTATGGGGTTCATGGTTCGATCCCCGGCGCCGGCGGCAGGTCAGCCCAGCACCATGTGACTCTGGGCAATAGCGCGCTTAATCTTCCCGACGGCCCCCAGCACCTGACCTCGGACTATGGGGTTCACGGTTCGATCCCCAGCACCGGTGGCGGGTTAGCCCAGCACCTTGTGACTCTGGGCAATAGCGCGCTTAATCTTCCCGACGGCCCCCAGCGCCAGGACACCAGTTCCGAGGTAGCTGTGCGCTTTACAAATACTGATATTTCATTCCATAAAGAATGAAAGTTCACCATTTGTTTTCTTTCACAGAATTTTGATCTCTTTTAATACATCCGAAAACAGCAGTTTGTTGGACGCAGCAGCCGGTTAGGACATCTTATTTTTTTTTTAATAGTTCTATGGTTCATTAATGGTCCAATAAGGCAACGAAAGCAGCCACTGAAGTCAGAAAGAACCGAGCACGACGGGAACTCCTAAAAGAAGAAAGTGTCATCTCCGGCGAGTGACCCAAGAGTAACCTCGTGACATTTAAGAAGCGCAAACAAAAGGGTTCGAGTTCACGAGTCAAACTTTGTGGTTTTGTTGTGGTTGTAATTAACAGGGTCATTTAGACTCGTGTCGGCACAAATGTATTTGACCCATTTTTGTGCTGCTGCCTGTTAATTGTTAAGTAAGTGCAAACTGAGTGTGCCTGCATTCTGCACACACTGTTGATATGAAAATTATACAGTGGAAGAATCCCCCCAAAACGGGTTTCTTTGCCCTGTTATCACTAGATTCCCCCTGGTGGCAACACCCACTGCAAAAAGAACAGAATGCAGAGGAAAAATGAAACATAAAACTAAAACGTGACAAAAATGGCACAAATGCTGCTTCCACAAAACCCTCAATAACCCCCTCTAACCAGCACACGTTTCCAAGGGGTGAGTTTTTCACCCACAAGTTCCACTGCGGTCTGAATGACCTCCTCCCCCAGGTGTTCGAAGGGGCAGTGCCCACCCAGCAGGTGTGCCACTTTAAAAAGAGTGATCCAGGGGCTAGGAGACATCAAGGCTGCTGCATGTTTGTTGAAAATGTAACCTGACCTAGGATTAATCATGAAGCCCTTTGGGATATATTGGGTGCTTACAGTGCTTAATTTGTAAAAGAAAAACATAAGTATCGGACCTTGTCAGGACTCGACTGCAGTTTGCACCGCCCATTGCCCCTGTCAGCGCTGCCGACACAACTACTATTACACTGCTCCAAGAGCGGCAAATCAGATTATTCCAGCCCCCCAAAGTTACAAGAATGGTTTGGGGGCAGGTATTAGTCATTTTTAAGGTATACTGAATTGATAGAACGACGGGGCCGACATCGGCCACGCCACAAGGTATGGCGGTCGAGCCGGCCCCCTCCGCGACGATGGTGGGGGGGGGCGTGCCTGTCACGTGCGTTTGCGACGTGGCGTCCGCCCCCCTCCCCCCCATTGGTCTCGGACATTGGGCGTGACCCGGAAGCGATGCGAATCGCTTCCGGGTCGCGATACGGGCGAACAGAATCACAGGGGTATAAAGGGCTGGGGAGCCCAGGAAGCCTCCTCTTGGTTCCTGGCTCCCCAGCTTGCCCCCCACGCCTCGCTAGGAGGCGGTAATATTTGTTTTCATTTGTTTTTCAGGTCGGCTTCGGATCACCGTACATCGAAGAATGGGGGAAGCAGCAGTTCCGGGCATCGTCAGGAGAGGTGTGGCGCTGCGGAAGCCGGGAGAAATCGCCGTCGAGTGCTATCATCAACCTGAGGCCAAGGAAGGAGTATCCAGTCGATCGGCTGCGCAGCGAAGCGTCTTGTGCCTGGATCCGAGGAAAGAGCGTCGTGAGACCGGCCGGAGCGCATCGTCGTGCGGGGGTCGAGGCGGGAACATCCTGTTGCAGGTACCCGGTGGGGGTTTGCGCAAGGCACTCACCCCTCCGGTTTTGTTTAGGACGCTGTATTCCTTTGTTGTGGTCCCGTTTGGAGCGCACGGCTTCGCGCGCGCATTTCGGGTGCACCGGGAGGGTCTGCCTTAGCGGTTACGCGTTTTTTGGCATAATCTTGCATCTCGCTCTTCCGCGTGTTTACTTTGCAATCCGGACATCTCCTAGTTGTTTGAAGAAAAGTATAAGCGTATCGGGCATTGCTTTTGAAGCCTAATGGTTAAGCTTGAGACTCCTACTTTCCAGGTTACAGGTTCAATTCCCATTGTTTCTGTTCAGTAGATCTCGTTTACCTCGGGGGATTGTATTTGATTGGCTCCGTGTGCACAATAATACAGAGCTGGATGTGGGGTTTCTTTTGTGGGGGCTACAAAGGACTATATTAATTGTGTTTTGGGGTTTATAATTATTGGCTCTGTCTAACTGTTTATGCAACTGCTATCTCATTGGACATTAGCATAAGTAATTTGACCCGGGTTCCTAAGCAATCTGCCAGGGCCTGCGTAAGCACTGGAGCAATTACAGTAAGCTCAACTTAAACTAAGTATAGGTGTTGGGTGGCTTTGTGGTTGATTTGGCGTTATGGCAGGGAAGGCAAAGCGAGGGGAACAGGGCTCCCGTATGGAGAGGCTGATGGAGGAGATGATGCATAAAGTGACAGAGATGGGGCAGGATCTTGCTAACCTTAAGGAGAAGGTTGAAGGACAGGAGGGGGTGAGGCCTAGACGCGCGAATGTGCCCCCAAGGCGGCTTTTCCAGCAATTCCTAAAAGAGTGAGAACCAAGAAGCGCGCGCCATCTGGGATATCCCCGTCCATCCCCCAGACCCCTGGGGGCGCTGACCTGGTACCACCCGCCCCTGTACCAGCTCCATGCCCAGTGGGTCCGGCGGGCCCAGTGCCAGCAACATCACCACCGGTACCTGCAGCACCGGTTGAGCCACTTCCCACACCTCTGCATACCGGGCCACCAGCGATTCCGGTAGGCCCAGTGCCACAACCCGGTCCCCTGGGGGTGCCAGTTCCGCCGATACCGGGTCCCGTCCCGGTAACAACACCTTTGGGCGGTGCGCCACTGGTGGGGGGGGAGGTCCCTCAGGATGTTGTGTTGCACCTGGCGACAATTCTGCCTTGGTTGGGGAAGGCAGGCATTTTTGCCCCTGCAGTGGGAGTGAAGGAGGTGGGTACCGATGCGCTAGCGGAAGCAATGAGAATTGTGGGTGAGTTCAATGCAGGGCGCAAGGACCAGGGGGTTGCTGGTCCTGTTCCTTCGTTACCTATCATTTCAGGGGGGGGTACTGCCGCTCTGGAGAACAAAGGGGTGTCGGTCGCCGGTACAACAATGGGGATTCCACCGGAGGCGCCGGGGACATCGGTAACAGGTAAACTGCCTCCATTGCCAATGTTGGGTGTGGGCGAGATCAGCTCTGAGCGCGAGTTCTTGGGCAGGCATGTGTCACAGGAGTTGAAAAATCGAATTTGGGCTGGAGAATATATTAACATGTTTTCGCTGCTGATCTGCGAGAGTGCAAGGGAGGAGTCAAGAAAGAACAAGGATTACATGCTCCCAAGGGAATGGGCTAGTGAGATGCAAAAATTTAGGGTAGAAGAGAATTTACTCAATTGGATCAGGGCCTTTTCCATATTCATGGCAGTCACTGCGGAGCGTTTCCCAAACTTACAGGCGCAGATGGCTTGTTACCAGAACAGAATAGTGTTGGCCCACGATAAATTCGCGGGTGGAGGGTGGTTGGTTTACGACAGGAATTTCAGGGTGGCTAAGGCGTCTGACCCAACCCTGTCATGGGATCGAATTTACACGGTATCATGGTTAGATCTATTCGGGGATGAGGGCCATGGTGGTCTAAAGAGCCAGTCCTTTCAGCCAGCCCAGCCTTTACAGCCCTTTCGGGTACAGGGTAACGCAAACTACACCACGAATTCGAGCAATAACAGTGGCAGGAAAGGGACGTGCTGGGATTTCAACAGGCGGACCTGCACCAGACCACAGGGCCAGTGCAGGTTCAAGCACGCGTGCTCCATTTGTGCCAATCCATCCCACCCGGAGTCCAAATGTCTTAAAAGATCAAAAGATAAGGGCAGGAAGAAGCAGGAGTGAGGTGGGTTTCGCGCTTAAAGCGCGCTCACCCATCGACGTCACGGCACTGACTCAATGGCTCAACAAGTATCCATGTCATCTGACAGCCAGAGTTTTGTTGGAGGGTTTCAGGGATGGGTTTAGGATACCAGCTCCAAATTATGTGGGGGCATCTGATTGTCCGAACCAACTCTCTGCCCGGACCAATCCAGACATAGTCTCCGCAAAGATTGCCAAGGAGCTGCGCCTGGGTAGGGTGGCCGGCCCTTTCAAGTCTGTGCCAGTTAAGAACTTTGTGTGCTCCCCTTTGGGTGTAGTCCCCAAAAAGGTAGAGGGGGAATTCAGACTCATACACAACTTATCCGCTCCCAGGGGTAAATCTCTGAATGATGCTATTAACAATGAGTTCTGCAGTGTAAAATATGCTTCATTTGATCAAGCAGTGGAGATTCTCAGAGGGTTGGGCCCTGGAGCGCTGATGGCGAAATCTGACATTGAATCGGCCTTTCAGTTACTCCCGGTGCAGCCAGACGATTATCATCTTCTTGGTTTTAAATTTCAGGGTAATTTTTACATGGATATGTGCATGCCTATGGGATGCTCTGTGTCATGTGCATACTTTGAGAAGTTCAGCTCATTCTTGGAATGGGTTTTCAGGCAGAAGTCAGGGCACCAGTCGGTCATGCATTACCTTGATGACTTTCTTATCCTTGGGTCACGGGGCTCCCCGGAATGTGGGTGGGCGCTGCAGGAATTTTGCGGGCTTATGCAGGCTCTGGGGGTTCCTTTGGCCCTGGGGAAGACGGTTGGCCCTGCATCTACTATTGAGTTCCTGGGCATTGAGTTGGATTCTGTCCAGGAGTGTTTTAGGTTACCCTTAGACAAGGTCAACAAATTCAGGGCATGTTTGCAGCTATGCTTGAGCAAGCAGAAGGTCACATTACATCAGTTGCAGCAGACGGTAGGGCAACTCAATTTCGCCCTGTGGGTCATTCCAATGGCCAGACCTTTCTCCAGATCCATCTCCCAAGCCATGACTGGCCTCAAAGAAAAACACCACCACACAAGGCTGTCAGCTGAGGTCCGGCAGGACATGCGGATTTGGATGACATTCCTGCAGGATTTTAATGGCAGGGTAGTGTGGCCGGGTCCACCCATTGCATCCGCGAAGTTGGGTTTAATGACTGACGCCGCGGGCAGTGAGGGATTTGGCGCCATACTCGGCACCGAGTGGGTGGCTCAACGTTGGCCAGCGTGGTGGGTGGAGAGTGGTTTAACAGGGAACATTGGCTTCCTTGAGCTATTCCCCATTTGGGTGGCATTGATTGTATGGCCGGAACAATTGTGTAATCAGTCAGTGATTTTCTGGTCTGATAATATGACAGTTGTTGAGTGCATCAATCAGCAGGCAGCCCGATGTAAGATGATTCTCCGCCTCTTGAAGGAGATGGTTCTCACATGTATGAAATTGAATGTACAATTTAGAGCAAAACACGTGTCTGGTGTACTTGATCATGCGGCTGATGCGCTTTCTCGCTTTAAGATGCAGGTTTTCAGGGCTCATCTCCCAACAGCGGCAGAGCAGGCAACCCTCTTCCCAGAACGACTTTGGCAGATTGGTGCCCCCGCTTACCAGATCTCGTGGCAGCGAGTCTAGCACCCAGGACCAGGAAAGCATACGAAGGGGCGTTCTGGCAGTATTGTTCTTTCCTGGGTGAGGGGTGGGTGGAGCGTTGGCAAGACACGGGGGCACTCATTTCATATTTGGGTTGGCTGAGGGTCAATGGACGCTCGGCGGCCGCAGCTAGGAAACAAGTGGCGGCGATTTCATTCTTCGCTCAGACCAGGGACAGGGGTGACCCCACTAACAGTTTCACAGTAAGGAAAGCTCTGAAAGGGTTGCAACGCCTCCAGGGTTCGGCCCCTGACACGAGGCTGCCAATTGGGGTGCAGCTTCTCACGTCAATACTAACAGCCCTCCCAGCACTTTGCAACACCACAAGCGAGGTCAGGTTGTTCACTGCTGCCTTTGCACTAGCTTTTTATGGCACTTTCCGGATTGGGGAGCTGGTGGCCTCAAACAAACTGGACATGCAAGGCGGCCTGCAGTTTGAATGCCTTAAATTCAGGGCCGATGCCCTATTAATATCAATCAGGAAGTCCAAGACTGATCAGGAGGCCCGGGGTGATGGGGTGGTTCTCCACCGGGCTCAGGGAAACCCATGCTGTCCGGTAGCTCACGTTGAGAGCTACTTGCAGGTTAGACCATTTAACGTAGGGGGGCCTTTCTTGATCCATGATGATGGGGTCCCATTGACACGCTTCCAATTTAAAAGGGTATTGGACATGGCAATTCTGAAGGTAGGTCAGAATCCACAGTGTTTCGGCACCCACTCCTTTAGGATAGGGGCTGCCACTGAGGCAAGGGCCAGGGGCCTATCGACCGGCGACGTATAGAAGATAGGGAGATGGGTGTCCAATTGTTACAAACGTTATGTGCGCCTACACATGTTGTGACTAAGGGAGGCACACAACGCTGATACATGGTTTTTCTGCTTTCTTTACAGTTTCTCAAGCCTGTCACTCAGGGGAGAAACTCATGACACCACACCAACAACAATCGGCGGAGCGGAGACCATCACCACAAAGGCGAACTGTTCAGACAGTGTGGATCATAGGCCATTCATATGTAAGGCGTCTGTCTCACCTTTTTTCCACAGGAGATTACAGGGAAAGAGCGCGGCAGGCAGGGTTTGAGATAGCGTGCCATGGAAAAGGGGGGCTGTGTTTTGATCGGTTCCGGGATATCGTTCTGGGCATGTTAAGGAAAGGGGGTCCTTACAATTTGATAAGGATCTGACACCAGTTAGTGACCTTGCCGTAGGCCCATTTTTTAGTAATGCAGAAAATAAAATTTGTAAAGATTGATCATGATATGTTTAGATATGGATAGGAAACCTTTGTATTAGAGTTATGTTAAGGTTAGCCACTTGATATCTGTAAACTTATCATTTGTAATCTGTGTAAAGTATATTTTCTGCTATGTGTTTTTAAAATTAATTTTTAATGTTTATTAATTTTGTACAATAAATACGGCCGGGGGGTGTCACGCCCCCTGCCTCCAAAGACTTCTTCCCTGTCACGGGTGTTCATTGTGGGGAGGAGGGGGTGTAGGGAGTACCTGGCCATATAGAACGGCGGGGCCGGCATCGGCCACGCCACAAGGTATGGCGGTCGAGCCGGCCCCCTCCGTGACGATGGTGAGGGGGGGGGCGTGCCTGTCGCGTGTGTTTGCGACGCGGTGGCCGCCCCCCTCCCCCCATTGGTCTCGGACATTGGGCGTGACCCGGAAGTGATGCGAATCGCTTCCGGGTCGCGAGACGGGCGAACAGCATCACAGTGGAATAAAGGGCTGGGGAGCCCAGGAAGCCTCCTCTTGGTTCCTGGCTCCCCAGCTTGCCCCCCACGCCTCGCTAGGAGGCGGTAATATTTGTTTTCCCACCCACCATCCCCTAGAAGCTAATAGGTTGGAAAGGTTAGGTTGGTGCTTGGAATTATCTGGATAATTGTGAAAAAACAGTGTCTGTAATGCTAATTTGGTTTTTCCACAGGTCAGCTATCGTCGTATTTATGATGTATTTTGGTCAGGCGGTAAGGTCATGATTGGTGAGCAGTAAATTTAAGGTCCTTAGAGGGCGGCTCCATTCCCGAATGGTGTCGCCCAAGTGGGAGGGACAAGTGGTCTCTCCTAGAACTCCAGGGGCAGTTGGGTGCGGGGGAGGAGGGAGTCACGCTTTCTCTAGGCTGATGGGCCATCCCGCACGTGCACAGCGGCTGCAAGGGCCCCTGTATGGAGATCAGGTATAGAGCATACGGGGGTAACCGGGGGGGGGGAAGTACCCTCACGGTGAATGGGCCCTCTGCGCATGCGCACTCTGGCTGGAGGGCGTGGTTACAATTTGATAAGGCTCTGACACCAGTTAGTGACCTTGCCGTAGGCCCATTTTTTAGTAATGCAGAAAATAAAATTTGTAAAGATTGATCATGATATGTTTAGATATGGATAGGAAACCTTTGTATTAGAGTTATGTTATGGTTAGCCACTTGATATCTGTAAACTTATCATTTGTAATCTGTGTAAAGTATATTTTCTGCTATGTGTTTTTAATTACCAACTTTGTATTTATTGAAAGATGAGGTTAGCCAAAGTACACAGCTGTGCGCCTACAACCATCCTGGCCGGCAGCGAACAAAATCTAATTCCATCATACAGAAGCAGTAAAGCATAGCATAACTCATGTACCTCCCCTCCAGTTCCCTGCTGTATCCTCCATGCCCTGGGTCCTCCCCTCCCCCCCCGGACCCCACGCCTCTCTATTGTCCCAGCAGTCACTCTCCTTGAAAAGCCCTGTAGCCTTATCCCCTCTGCCGCTCCCCTACCCAACGCATCCCACCCAACGTGCCCGTCGCCCCACATCCTGTCTAAAGCCATGTTCGCACCAGTGGAGGGGTCAGACAGGGCAGATGCAACTGGTGGTGTAGTCTAGTTTCTAACGTGGGTCCCGCGGTAGGAGGCCAACAGGGCCCAGGCCCAAAGCTAGTGAGTGTCTTAACCCTGCCCAGGACAAGTATTTGTTATTCTCTACGCCAGGTCTATGCTAAGTTCATATGCCATGCCCCGGACAGCTCATGTAGTGCAGTACAGTGTTCCCCGGCAAACTCGCAGTCTTTGAAGGGATTGGACGGAGTGGCGTAGCGCCACCGTGCTTTGTCGCCAAGGCACTATCACATCGCTTAACCTCTATAAGTCCTGAAGACAGGACAAACCAAACAAACAAGGAACGGGGGAAAGTGGCGGGGGAGGGCGGCGGGGGAGGGGAAGCAGAACGCCAAGTGCCATAGTGGGGGAAAGGGGGAAAATCCGGTGGATTCAACTAGTCTCGCTTAAGCTGGGCCGGCGGTCCCCTGACGTCCCTGGTACCCCTGTGGTAATGTATGCCTGTGTGGTGGGAAGATCCGACTCTAGGGACCCTCCAATGATGAGGGTGTCAGCTCCACAGGCCGCGCGAGAATCTCGGAGCGCATCAGATTAATCTCGTCGCCGAACAGCTTTAGGGCCCGCAGTCTCGGCGGTTGCAATCGTGCATGCTCTATCCTGCCCAAGTGTTCCACCAAGGGAGTCCAGAGGGTCTTGAACCTAGTTTCCCGGAACTGGAGACGGGCTGTAAGCAGCTCCATCGCCAAGACCTGCCAGAGGCGGGCAAACCACACGTTGATGGAGGGCGGCTCCGCCTTCTTCCAGTATACCGCCACTGTTTGTTTTGCTGCGCCTAGCATGTGAAGGCTCAGGTGCCAGTCTCGGCCTGTCATTGCCCGCCGCGATGTTGGTCGGAGGCCCAAAATAATCGTGAGCGGGTCCTCCGGCAGGGGGTAGCCTAGTACCCTTTTGATGTGGCTGAGGACTTCCTTCCAATAGGTAGTCAAACTCGGACACGTCCACCAAACATGGATAAAGTCCCCCGGCGCCTGGGCGCAGCGCCAGCACAGCGGGGACACCTTAGGGAACATCTTCTGGAGTCGGACAGGGGTGTAGTACCACTGGGTCATCACCTTGTAGGCCGATTCCTGCTGGGGGATGCTACGGAAGGTTTTGGGGATATCGCTCCAGAGCCTTGCCCACTGCGCGAAGGTGATCCCGGAGCCCGAGAGGTTCTGCCATCGTACTTGGTACGGATGTAGGCCTGGACGCTGGGAATGCTGGAGCACTTTATAGACGCGGGAGACGAGGCCCCTATATGTGCCAAACGTGCGCGCTAAGTGCTCAAACGGGGTGAGAGGCCGCGTGGCCGCCTGCACCAGCGAGGAGCCCTGCACCCAGTGCCGAAGCTGTACGTATTGGAACTTGTCCCTGTCCGTCAGCCCAAATTCCCGTTGGCATTGCTGGAAGGATTTGAAGTCCCCCCCCACAAAGAGATCTCGGATCGTCCGACAGCCGCTTTCCGTCCAGTTCTCAAAGTATGGCAAGCGGCAGGCCGGCGGAAACTGTGGGTTGCGAGCTATGGGGGTGTGTGGCGAGGGGAAAGTGGTGAGGCCCCTGCGGACCGCCACCCTGTCCCAGATCTCCAAGACCGTCCTAGTGGGGACCGCCATGTACGCACTACGGTGGCGCGCCGCCCGGGGCAGCCAAGCGTGATCCCAGATCGGGCGACAGGTAACTGCCCTGTCCGTGTGGAACCAAATTTTTTCGCTTTCCCACGCCCCCCACTCCAGAACATATCGGAGGTGCGACGCCCAGTAGTAGTCCATTAAATTGGGACAGGCAAGACCACCTCTATCCCGAGGGAGCTTTAATATTTTGTTAGAGAATCGCGGTTTCTTACCTCCCCAAATAAAGGAGATCAAGTCCCGCTGTAACCCTTGGATATAATGTTCCGGTATGGGAGTCGGCAGAGTCTGAAACAGGTAGAGGATCTTTGGCAGCACGGACATCTTAATTGCATTGAGGCGACCAAGCCAGGAAAGCGGCAGTGCCTTCCAGGTGCGCAGGTCAGCTAGGACCGAGCGCCTGCACTCCGGCCAATTGGCCTGCGTCCAGGTAGCTAGGTCCGGTGTCAAGTTAAGGCCAAGGTATCTCACTGAGCCACTCGCCCATTGATATGGGGTGCATGTCTGCAGCGCCGCCACCTCCGCCTCCGGAATCGTGAGATTAAGCACCCAGGACTTAGTGTGATTAATTTTTAGCCCGGAGGCACGCTCATAGGCGTGGAGCAACGATTGCGCGGCCGGGAGCGAGGTTGAGGGCGCAGACAGCGTAAGAAGGAGATCGTCGGCAAAGAGCGCAATCTTGTGGTCGCGTCCCCGAAGGGAAATGCCCTTGACATCCGGCGACTGGCGAATGAGAATAGCCAGGGGCTCCACTACCAGGGCGAAGAGCAGGGGCGACAGGGGGCAACCCTGCCGCGTGCCCCTGCAGATGGGGAATGGCTGTGTAAGCTGGCCATTTACTCGCACCCGGGCTGCAGGGGCAGCGTATGGGGCCATGATGCGCGCTTCCATTTTAGGCCCAAGGCCTATTTTCCGTAAAACCGCTCGAAGGAACGCCCAATCTACCCGGTCGAATGCTTTTTCAGCGTCTAGGGACAACAGGCAAGCCGGGATTTCCCAATGCCTGGCCTTACCCACAATGTGGGCGATGCGACGTACATTGTCCGCACCTTGGCGTTGGTGTATGAACCCCACCTGATCCGGGTCTACGAGGCGAGGGAGGTGTGCACTGAGTCGTTTGGCGAGAATTTTGGTATACAGTTTAAGATCTGTATTCAACAGGGCTATGGGTCGATAGGACGAGCAGAGGGCGTGGTCCTTCCCCGGCTTTGGGATGAGGGCGATCTCAGCCATCGCCATGTCCGGAGAGGGCCCTCCCGAATCCGCGAATGAATTAAAGAGCCGAAGGAGGTAAGGTTGCAGCTGCGGCAGAAAGGTACGGAAGAATGCCACCGGGAGCCCATCTGGCCCAGGTGTCTTGCCTAGCGGGAGATCTCCCAGGGCGCCCGCTATTTCTTCCAGTGTAATGGGCTCCTCTAAGAGCTCGGAGTGGTGTTTACTCAGCGGCTCCAATTCGCATTCTCCCAGGGTCTCCGCGATCAATGCAGGGTCCGGCGGGTCTCTTATGTACAGGGAGGAATAGTAGTCATGAAACGCCTGGCGCTTCGCAGCTTCCGTGGTCGCCCAGGTTCCCCCTGCCCCCTGTAGCTTCGCGATATGGGCCTTGGCCGCCCTCGTACGCAACCGCCGCGCTAGTACTGTGCCCACCTTGTCTCCTCCGATGTAAAAGCGCTGTCGGAGCGCAAGGAGCGCCCGTTCCGCCTTATTCGTCCTATGTGCCCGTAGCTGTCCCCTAAGGACCGCCAGACGCCTCTTATGAGCCGCCAACGGGCGGGCCTGATCCATCTTTTCCAGCGTCTTGAGTTCGCGGGCAAGTCTGGTTTCGTACAGTTTGGCTTCCCGCGTCCGGGCGGCAGCTATAGCCGTGAGGGTGCCCCGTATCGTGGCCTTGAAGGCATCCCATAAGAGGGGTCTCCGGCAACTCGTTGTGCTCAAAGTATTCCAGTATGGCCGTCTTTATTTCCTCCCTGTCTACCGGGTCCCGTAGGGCGTGATCCGGGAACCGCCAACGGCGGGGACCTAATGCGCGAGTGAGGCGCTCATGGAGTATCACCTCCACGTGGGCATGGTCGGAGACCGAAATGCTCGAGTGCGATGCCGACATAGTGTCCGTGAGCAGGGAGTGGGAGACAAAGAGCATGTCGATGCGAGAGTAAGAGCGGTGTGCATGTGAGTAAAAGGTGTAGTCTTTCAGCCCCGGGGAGTGGTAACGCCAAACATCCACCAAGTTCAAAGCAGTAAGGGATTTTTTCACTGTGGCCGACAGGGCCCCCACTCCATGAAAGCCTCCCCCACAACGATCCAGCTCCGCGTCCCAAACCAGATTGAAGTCACCCCCCACTATGAGGTCCGAGCTCACCGGATCAAGATACTCCCGGATGGCCCCGCGCAGGAAGACGTCCTGACCCTGGTTGGGAGCGTAAAGATTACAAAGCGTGAGCCTACGGTGTCCCCGCGTTAGCTCAACCCTCAGGACCCGGCCCGCAGTGTCTCTACGCACCTGTGTGTCCCCATGGAAGAATCCCGCCCGACAAAAAATTGCGACCCCCGCTGTCTTAGTGGCCGCCGATGCCCAGAACCTATGGGGAAAGCGCGGATGAGCCATTCGACCTACATCGGCCCGTAGGAGGTGCGTCTCCTGCAGGAATACTATGTCGGCGCCCTGTTGGAGCAAATATCTCCAGATCTGATGTCGTTTGCTAGGTGAGTTGAGCCCCTTCACATTCAAAGAGACGACCTTCCAGGAGGGTACTGTAGTCATAGACATGGATCAACGAGCGCAGTTGTCCCCCCCGCTGCCCCCAACCCATCCACAAAGCCCCCCCGCCAGAGGGTTAGGAAGTAGAGAGGGAGAAAGGAAATAAAGTAGGAGCAAACAAAAGAACCAAAACCACAAAACGGCCAACATGGCCAACAAGGCCTATTCCAGTCTAGGGAGTGGCCAGGCACTGTGGCACAGGCTATCCCGGAGATGTCACTCTCCCAGGAATAGAGGTGGGGGTCCGTCGGCACTGCCGCCATTCACCAAGTCAGGAGGAGCCCCGGGCCGCCGCCCTACATCTGGAGCTGCAGCAGCGACCTCAGTGAGTAGGCCGCACTCTCTCTCCCCAAAAGGCGGCTGGTAGTCCCATAGAGAGCCACCTCGCATTCTCAAAAGGGGAGCCAGGGTTGCAAGCATGGAAGTTCACTTGGGAGCGGGCTCCTGTGATCCCACCTGCGACGAGCCGTCCTCCAGGGACCGAATGTGGCGTATGATGTCCTGCTTGTCCCTCGATGATCGACTAGCCGCAGGAGAGGGAGATCGCCCCGCCCGGCGCACCCTGGACCAACTAGGCTTGAGCGAGGCGCGAGGCCCCGCGGCACCGCGCACCGGACTGGCCGGAGGGGAGTCTGGGATCTGAAGCAGCTGCGCGGCCTCCCTGTAGGACCGCAGTACCCGCCGTCTGGACTCCCAGTGGAAGATGAGGGCGAAGGGATGTCCCCATTGATAGCGAATGTTGAGGTCTCGCAGCTTGTCCGTTACCGGCCGGAAGGCCCTCCGACGCTGGAGGGTCGTGGGGGCCAGGTCCTGGAACAGTTGGATCGTAGCTCCCTTGTACTTGATATCTGTCCTATCCCTGGTCGCCTTGATAATAGCCTCCTTCTCGACAAAGAAGTGGACCCGCGTCAGGATGTCGGGAACTAGGCCTGGTCTCCCAGGCGGACCAGAGACTCGGTGGGCCCTATCCAATGCCGGCGGAGAGGCATCATCATCCCCCCGGAGTTCATGAAGAAGGTCCGCCACAAATGTCATAATATCCGCCCTCTCCGCTCCAATCGGGACGCCTCGAATGCGGATGTTGTTGCGGCGCCCCCTATTTTCCAGGTCCTCCTGCCTGATCTGCAGCTCGACATTCTGCTCCTCCAGGGCCGCTATTCGCTGCCAAAGGCGCTCCTGGTCCTCCGTGCGAGCGTCCAGGGTCTTCTCCATATCGTCTACCCTGTCCCCGAGCTCTCCCACGTCTCTCCGGAGCTCCTTGACGCAGGCCTGGACCTCTGTGCGCAGCGAGCCTATTTCAGACTTGAGGTCCTGCATGAAGAGCGCCATAAAGGACTGCGTCACCGGCTCCGCCGACGCTCCAGCCCCCAGCGCCTGCGAGCCCGTCGGCGCCCCTCCAGGCTTATTCCAAAGGTCCTTCACCGTGGCGTCTTTCGTGGGCGCCGATGATTCTTTTTCCGGCTTGGTGCGCGTCATTGTGCAGTCCCACGTCGCCTCCACAGGAGGACCCCAGCCGCAGATCGGGCAGTCAACTCAGGGCCACCACCCGGGGGGTCAGCCAGCGTCCAAGGGCGCACAAGCCAGTCTGCGTAGTGTCCAACGTAAGGCTGCCCCACACTCCAGGCTGCACGCCCTGGTCACAGCGCCGCAGTGTAGGCGTTCCGGGGGCAGCGGTGGACCAGGGCACCGAGGTCCACACCGACACAGCCCGCCCTCGGGGCCCGGACGCTTCCAGTCCCCAGGCCCACCAGGGTCCGACCCGGGGCCTCCCCCGCCCTCGCAGGCAGCGAACGGCACAGTTTCAGCAGGACATGGGGGCGCGCCGTCTCCGCAGCGGCCCTTCCGCGCCTCCAGGGAGTTCCAATGTACCCCCACAATGCGCCAACACAGACCGTTCAATAGGCAGGGGCAAGCAGTATGTCCACGCAGGGGGGGCCCAACGGCCAAGAAGTCCCGCTGTCCCAGGCCCCGCTAACGCCACACAGTTCAGCCCCACTCCTCACTAGCGTCCAGCAGGGGAGGTGATCCAGCAGCCGGGGACACCACCAGTGCCCAGCGGAACCCCCGGGTCTCCCCCAACTCCGGGCGAAGGCACGCCCCGTCAGACAGGCCCGGAACGCGGTCAGGGGTCAGCAGCCACCAGTCTGACGTTCGGGCACACGGCCACTACCCAAGAGAATCAGCCAGCCAGGCCGCCCCTGGTCCGGGGCTCCAGTTCAGGGCCGCAGGGAGAGCCCCCGCACTGGGTCTCCGGGCGCCTCCACAGTAGTCGCCGCCCCCTCGCAGACAGCACTCTCAGGGGTTCTCCAGAGGTCGGGCCCACCTCCGCCAGGGCGCCGCACGCCACCGCAGTCAATCCTCCCCCGCAGGCGTCCGAGCGAGCTGCTACTCGGGCCGATGCCGCCCGCCGACCTCCTCACCTCAGGTTAAGTCGTCCTCGTCTCCAGCTCTCGACTGCAGGGGCCGCAGCGTCGGAGGCCCAGGGGCACAAAATGGCGGACTCGCCACCGGAGCAGCCCCTCCAGCGCCTCCTCCTCCAGCCAGTTCCAGGGAGCCTCGGCCCCCGCTCCCAGACGCCTCCGATCTCCCCCAAAATGACCAGGCAGCGCCTCCGGCGGGTTCGGGCACCCAGGCAGCCCGCGGGAACCCTCCGCCGCCCTCCGATGCGGGATGCCCAAGATGGCGGCCGCCTCCTCTGCGCCCGGGGTCTCTCCCCTGTCCGGCCTCCGGTGCTTCCAGCTGCACTCTCCGGGCTCACCACGACCTCCAGCGGCAGACCTATCCGTTCCCCTGGCCTCTCGCCCCCAAAGGAGACCGTGTACCGGCCGCCAAATCGCTGTGGGAAGCTCGTTTACCCAGCGGCAGCCCGGAGCTCCAACAGCCCACGTCTTACTCCATGAACGGCTTGGCCACGCCCCCCTGCTATGTGTTTTTAAAATTAATTTTTAATGTTTATTAATTTTGTATAATAAATACGGCTGGGGGGTGTCACGCCCCCTGCCTCCAAAGACTTCTTCCCTGTCACGGGTTTTCATTGTGGGGAGGAGGGGGTGTAGGGAGTACCTCGCCATACAAATAACTGTTGTTGTGCTCGTCTCTAAATTGAATAAACACTGCTACCAAGTGGCAGCCCATCATAAGAGTTGGTGTTGGGAATTAAGTGCTGGTGGCGAGCACCGGAAACCCCTAGCTCAAATTTAGCACTGCATGATTATTTGGCAAAATAAAAATAAGTAAGTGTAAGAGCCAAAGCTTTTCTTAGGAGCTCGCTGCCAATGTTGCCAAATGTCAGGGTCACTAAATTCCAAATTTTAGTTGCACCTTGTGCCTGTTCCTCCCCCACTCCCTCCTTTCTTTTAGCTTTCACATGCAGGTTCTTTTTCATCCAAGTAATTTCCCTTTGCCATGGTTTTCCTACGTTTCTCTTCCGTCTTCCTTCTCCTTCCCCCGCCTTTCTGCCCTGGGTCAAAAGTGTGATTATGAAAAATAAGTCCCAGACCCCAAAAACGAGTTCCTGTGCCCACAACCTGCACCCGCCGGCAAAGCTGTGGCTATACAACACATGTCCACTGACACAACCGTGTTTCACACTTTCAGTTCAGTCTGAAACGTCTTTTTGGAAAAAACAGAGCTCACCGACAATGGGATCCCCCATCCATCAGCAATAGAGCATAGTACGTCAGAAATGCAGCAGGGCTTCTGATAAAATTCAGAGCTTTGATATATATCCTACTACACAGTCAGTTTCAGTATTGATCACAGGACAAAATGTTCATCAAGAAAACAAGCAGGTGGCTACCTGTGCTCAAGAGAGTGGAAATCCTTCACGAGTAACACAAAAACATACAGTATTGGCTGAGCAGGCTAGTTTTCAAACTTTTACGTCTTAGGTGGCAGGACACAGTGCATCTAACACTTACACTAAAACAGGCGAATGCCCTTAAATTCCTCCACAATTCAGTGCGAAATGTTTAGGGCTGGTCTATAATGTCAATGATGTAGCCCACCCTCCTACATGCCCCCAGTGACAAGCCACAAGTAAAGGCACTGTCCCTTTCAGTTCCAAGGAAGACAATTAAGACATTGCATCTGGCTCAGTAAATAGAAAGGGGCTCCCAATACAATATCTGATTGTGTGTCTCACTGTTGGTGTGTGGGAGTGTTTGTGTGGACTTATATATAAAAGCTCGCTGCTGAGAAATGCGGTGCTCTAAACGTCACCTCTGGAATCCTAAGTCCAATTCACCTTTCCAACCTTATGAGGTTGGTTAAGTTAAGAGCCATTACATTTGTCAATAGTAACATCTGTTGTTTACCGTGCTTAGAAAAGGCACATGTGTAGTATGAAAGTAATCACCAGGTATAAACCTCTGTCACAACATGATAGCAGATCGTTTTGTTAGTCCCATGTACAGGGACTTAGCTGAGTACATCCAAGTGCCTCACACTAACGTACAAGTAGAGGAAAATAAGTCACTCCAAAACTCATCACTGCCCCACAACAATTATTTAGAGCAGAGCTTTCCAAACTAAAGAAAACTGAGAAATTACAAGTTAAGGTTCTACCACCTTCTAAACTACCTAGCCCGGCCTACTAACTCAACCTTAGATTTCACTCCCGTATACACTCCCAAAAATATCAAACACAAATAAAAAAAATCCTCATACCTCATAAAACAATATTACTTAAAACAAATAGCAAAAAAACTTTAAGTAGACACCAACATGACACCATAATAACCCACAAACCTTATAATTTAGAAAATAATTCATATTAATATTATAGTTCTATGCATACACCAGTGTATATACAATTCTTATAATTCAGTAATGAATACACATTCATGTCATAGCTCTAGCCATACACCATCATATAGAAATCTTACAATTCAACAAAGAACACAGGTTCATGTCATAGTTCTAAAGATTCACCATACGATTATATACCAACCCTATAATTCGGCATGTGATCCTAGAAGCTTGTCCCAGTGATACCCTACCTGACTCCATCTGAATCCTGACAGAAGACTCAACCTGTGCCAGTACTCAGGGGAAAGGGGAAGTGGATAAAAGAAGAGACAATGTCCTCTCCTACTCGAATTCTTCCGAGCATACGTACTTCACAATAGTTCCTTCTCTGGTCGCTACGGACATTCAATATGTCTGTGTGTGTCTAACAAATCGAAAAGAAATGGATAAGTAGAAGGTGCTTCTGAGACAAGTCTAAAAAACAATCCTGTTTACCTCCCCTGAATTCAGCTCACCATAGACTCTTTCCCACTTAAGACTTAGGTGTTTAGGAAAACAGTATATACTTATGATGATCCCTTGAAAAAACAAACAATACCGTCACTGGGTAACTCTGTGAAAATGCAGTAACATTAGTGACTTCCCTTATTGGAATCCTTCTATTAACTCTTTAACCACAGAGGAATGGCCTTAAACCGTGCGAAGGATCCAGGGAATTATACCATAATTCCCTATGTACTCCCAATAGTGAAATAGTATTGGAAATTTCATTAGAGCTCCAAATGTCCCAAAAAAGAATCTTTAGAACAACAGTCTTGCAAAAAGGCACTTTTCTCTTTCTCATAAAGTGCGCCCTTCTAGTTTCAGGAACTTTAACAAAACATCAGAAGTGATGATGCTCAAGAACAGATATCCATTACTCTAAGTCCTTCTTCATATCACATTTGTACATTGCACCTTACCAATTAGTAGCAACAGTCCACTGTTGGTAAGTGTTTTACTTTCTATTGCAGGTCCCCAAGGTCCATCTGCAGAGCGATGATGCCGATGAACAAATGTGCAAGAACCAGGGCTCCCTAAGAGGCAGGAGACTATGAGGTATTGAAAACTAGCAAGCACCAGGGCCCGAGTTAGGCTGACAGTGAGACAACAGACGAGAAGACAGAATTTTAACAGACATATATCAGCATGGCCAGTAAGAACAAGTTAGTTTTCCATATGGCACTCATAGCATCTCGCGTCCCCGCTCGCCCCTTTCAGCTCTTTACCGACTCGCAATGGAGCTTGCCTATGCCGATGCCGAAATAACGGAATAGATGCTTACCCAGGGGGGGGGGGGGCATCTACATCTACGAAGCGGATTTTGGCAGCCTCGCATCATTTCTGCTCTCGCCTGCTTGCTTTGTTGGTTGCTGGATTGGGGCTGTAGATGCTCATCTGGAGCGGCAGGCTTTGGCGGGCTGCGAGGAGAGCCTGCTGGAGAGGCTTGGTCCTGTGCTCCTGCAGTGACGGCTCGGATTCTTGCTCCTGGGTGTCTGGAATCTATTGGTCACGTCTGGATATGTCGCCACCGAAAGGTGCAACGAAAGGCATTCGGGCTGCCCGCCTGGCTGGGACACAATCTTCTTTGCAGTCTGAGGTTAATACGGAATGCAGGGTAAAAACTTCACTGTCTAAGAATCTAAAGTACGGCAATATGACTTTTGGAAGGAGGTAAGGCGGCGGAGCTATTAGAGGAGGGCGAGCTTCGTGCTGCGACGGCGGACACTATAGCTCTTGCAGCGCTACTTAGTAGCCCCGAAGCAAGGACTGAAAGTGAAATTAATGGCGAAGGCAGAATACTATCTAAAGGCTCCCTGGTAGAATAAGAGCTTTATTCTAACTCAGCGCAGAAGGCGGGTCTGGAATTACAAAATGGTGAAGCGCATATTAATGATGGAGAGCAATTAGTTTCTGGTGATAACCGGGGCAGTAACAATGTGAGCAATAGTGAGAACAACTGTGCTACCCCTCAGGATATAATTCAATTCTGTGTGGTTTTTACCCCTGAAAATAACCAGTCAGATCAGCCCAGTAATATTAATCAAATCGATCTAGCAGACCAGGGAAATCTGGCTAGTGTTTCTGAGCGACTCCAGAGGACAGCCGATAAACACCAGATAAGCGCTAAAACTTTTTGTTCAGAAAGGGAGCCAACATCAATAACGGAGAAGCAACCGGAGTCACATAATACGCTAAATATATCGACTTCTAGCCAAAAGAGAAAAGGCAGGGCTACTAAAAACACTGACAGTCGTAGGAGATACTCCTCTGGTTGTCAGGGGGGGCTGCACATGTTAGTGGGGGCTCCCGGCGGGGAATGGAAAATAGGCAATTAAGGAAATGGGTACAAGCCAAGGGGGATGTTAGAGCTATGATCTCACGGCTGTCTGCTACTGGTTTAATAAAGCCCCAAGACGTGGCAAGCACGATAACTGCCAAAAACAGGGCAGTTAGAGCGCCCAGCGGGGGTCAAGACATCTTACCCCATTCAGCAGAGTTATGTGTGGAGGAGACTAGCAATGCACAGATAACTTCAGGCACAGAGTGAATAGAGTCAAGTGGTGATCTGGGTACGGGGAGGGAGCCCTCGTTAGCTGTAATACTGCCAGTATTACAGGAGCAACGCGGAGAGGCACAACTACATCATGCACAGGTTAGAGTGGACTATCTAAGTATAAAGGAGTCACTTGACGAGGTTACAAATATAGTCGCTAATATTTCTAAGGATGTTATGGAGCTGCAGGGTAAAGTCGCTGAAGTAGAGGAGACAGTAACAACAGTGGCGCAGACTGCTCAGTCACATCAACAACAAATTCATACCTGCCTAGCTAAGATCGAGAATTTGGAAAACAGGCAGAGGCGTAACAACCTAAGGCTGTTTGGGGTACCAGAGGGAAAAGAAGATTCGGACCCCCGAGGTTATGTTGTTCGTCTTCTACAGAAAGCTTTTCCTGATTTGTCAGACTGGGATTGGGATTGTCAAGTCCAAAGAGCACATGGACTCCCTCTTACCATACAAAGAGACAATGCCCGATATCCTTGTCCTATTTTGTTTTTTTAGGGAATTTTCTGTTGAGACAGGCACTGTCCTTTAAGGCGCGCCCTAATGCCCCGGTGGATGTGGATTCATTATCAATATTTTTTCGGTCAGATCTAAGCCGGTCAACTATGGAACGTAGATGGAAGCTGAGGCAATTAATTGATCCATTTAAAGCTGCTGGGGCCCAGGCGTTTCTCCAAGAACCGGCTAAATTGAAAGATGGGAAACCACTTTTTTTTTTTCGGACGTAGAGGCTAAACTGATGCTTACAAAGTGGCAGACTGTATAATTGGATAATGAATATCTATAGGTTGTATCTGCTGTTATGTTTCTACATAATGGGTCAATGGGTGGCTGGGTGCTGCATAGGATACTATGAGTATTGAATTATGGGTGATTTTTGTTTGGTTTCTTCCCTTCTTCCCCCCCCCTTTTTTTTTTTTAGGGGTAAGCCTATAAAATACCTTGATGCTTGTTGGAGGAGGGTTTGGGGGGGGGGGGGTGGGCCTGGGGACGTCGAGATATTAGCTGCCTTCGCCAGCGGCAGCTGTTTGGTGGGGGGGTGATTCCTCCTGTTGGAAACTGGAGGATGGCCTTGGAGAAGGCAGGTGAGGGTGTTGTAAGAGGGGTTGGGGTATTAAAAAGGTGGGGGAAAAAGACAAAAAGAAGAGGGGCTGTTAAATTTAAGGCTGGGGAGAACAATAGTGATTGCTACGCTGTTATTATGTTTTGGTGGATATTATTAAATAAATATGGCATTAATTAGGTGTTTAGCTTGGAATGTAGCCGGATTAAATGGAAGATCTAAAAGACAATTAGTTAGAGAAGAGCTTAAGGTATATAAACCCCAGTTAGTCTTTTTGTCAGAAACACATTTGGCCTATAAGGATCGGCGTCTTCTGGATCAGCTTGGGCTTGAAGTAGTGGTATGTCCTTCTCAAAATACATCGATTAGGGGGGCCGCTATTTTAGTATCAAAAACGTTTGGGTGTCAAGTTCATAAAACTTTAGCAGATCAGAGGAGTAGATGGGCTATTGCTCAAATAGAAATCAACTGTGCTAGGTATGTTTTCTGTGTTTTATACGGGCCAAATATATATGATCCAACTATATTTGATAATATTTGTTTAGAGCTAGCGGGATGGCAGGGGGAAATGGTATTGAGGGGGGATTTTAATTGTGTTATCTCTTATGGGGTAGACTCCACTAGTAAACCGCTGGTTCCAAGAATGTTGAAGGTGAGAGCTTCCATTCTGGAACTGGTGAGATTATACTCTCTGCAGGATGCATGGCGGACCCTATATCTAAACAAACCAGGCTATACGTATTACTCAACACCACATCGTCAGTATTCAAGAATCGATATGGCCTGGGTTTCAGATACTTTATTGCCACAAGCAGACATGGAGATTTGCCCCAAGATCACGTCTGACCATAACCCCATTATTTTTTCGTTTCAAACAAAAGCGTCCACTAAAAGTGCTCGACTATTTACGTTTCCTAGGCACTTGATAACAAGTGTGGAATTTGGGATCTTTATTGGCAAACAAATCTCTGATTATCTTATAGACAATACAGGCTCAACTTTGCTTTTGACTGTATGGGATGCTATGAAAGCATATATAAGGGGAGCCATTCAGCAATTTATTTACCAACAGAATAGGGAATGAATGGCCAAGTTAAAGATGCTTATCAAAAACTTATAATATGCGAATTACAACACGCTGATGCAGTCCAATATCAGCGGATAGAACTAGACCATTTGTATCGAATGCTTCTGGAGCAGAGGGCTGTTATAAATAGTGTCTTAACGGAAAAAGTAGCAGCCTGTTTTGTTAAACATAAGACACTACAATATGAATTTGGCGATAGAATTGGGAAAGTCTTGGCTCATCAACTTAGAGATAGCCAGCTTAAAACTAAAATCAAGGCCATAAAGGGCGAGGGTGGCACCCTTTTTAGGGAACCTAGCGAGATAGCCAATCAATTTTCTATTTTTTATCAAGAATTATACTCTCCGGAGGCAGGGCAGGATACGGCTGCTATGATGAATTATCTGCATCAGAGTAATTTACCGACTTTGACGGAGGAGGACTCCCTTTTTTTAGAGCAGGAGGTTACAGTAGAGGAGGTTTTAGAGGCAATAGGGGGGTTTTCACTGGGGAAAGCTGCAGGTGATGATGCACTTCTGGCAGAGTTCTATAAGCATTTTAAAAATCTTCTGGCTCCGGTATTGCGAGATGTTATCTCTCAAATTGGGAGGACAGGACAGGTACCTGATTCATGGAATATCACTAATATAATTTTCTTTTTAAAGAAGGATAAAGATCCGGAAGAACGTGCTTCGTACCACCCAATTTCTTTAATCAATGCAGATGCAAAAGTGTTTGCCAAGATTTTGGCCACCCGGTTAGCACCGATGATGGCCAAGCTGGTTTCCCCCCAGCAGCATGGGTTCATTTCTGGGAGAGATACAACTGCCCATATTAATACGGCAATAGCCGCCTTTGATGCTGCGGGGAAATTGAAAATACAACTGGCCATGGTATTATTGGATGCAGAAAAAGCATTTGACCGGGTGGCCTGGGACTATCTTTGGGCAACACTTACAGCATTTGGAATTAAAGAAAAATTTTGAAAGCTAGTAGCAGCTATGTACAGGGATCCGAAGGCCAAGCTACTATATTCTAATATCCAAACCATTCCTTTTCCTATTAGGCGCAGTACGAGGCAGGGCTGTCCCCTCTCTCCGCTCTTATTTGCTCTATATATCGAGCCATTTATTCGAACATGTTTGGCTAACAACGCGATCCTACCACTGAATATTGAACATCGCTCTCTTAAGCTAACGGCATATGCCGATGATATAGCTATGTTTACGGAAAAACCAAAGGATGCTATAGAACATATAGATAAGGAGGCAAAACAGTTTGGGCGCTTCTCCGGATACAAGCTAAATCGGAATAAAACTCAAGTTTTGTTAAATTTCCAACCAGAGGATGTAGTTGAAGGGACGTGTGAGAAGGCTATTTACTTGGGGGTACAAATGTCTTCCAAAATTGAGCTAATATATTCTCTAAACTATGTTTTTTTATTGAATAAAGTTAAAAAACAATTGAAGTTGTGGCATAAACTTCCGCTGAGTATTTTGGGTAGATGTAATGTCATTAAAATGAAGGTTCTCGGGAGGAGCTTAGCGCGTGATCAAGATGGCCGCGTGAGCCTAGAGCTCCCGAGACCCTCGCTCCCTCCGGCATCTATCCTGTCTATTATCCTGTACTTGATGCCCGGACTATTGGAGAGGATCTGCTGCTGAGGCGGGAACCGTTGTCCGGGTCGAAATCGCCCACCGGAGACCGAAGTTATACTGCCTGGAAGTTTGGGGCCTAATCCCCGCGCGGTGCCCGGGACTTGCGTTGGCACAGTGCCCGTGCCCTAATTGAACAACAGCGGCCTGGTCGGGGAGGAGTCGTCGGAGGTGGAGGGGACTTCACTTTCACTTTCGATTTCGCCTTCCAGTCTCCAGGGCGCCCGGGACGGGGCGTGCGCGGCGCCAGCCACTGGTTGCATGCCCATTTACCCTGTACGGGCCAGGAGATTGTCTACACGGCAGATTGAGATGTCGACCAGGTCGGACGCCGAAAAGCTGAAGCCCAAGAACACCAGGCGGGGCACCTCCACCCAGACTAATACCATGGACCGCTATGCCCATCAGAGGGGGTCCCCGGGCGAATCGGGCCCGACGTCGGAGGCCTCGAAGGACGCGGCGTCCCCCTCCACAGAATTAACCCTGCAGGATATCATGGGGGCCATCGAAGGGATGAAGTCCTCGATTGGGCAGCAATTTGAGACCCTGGCACAAAAAGTAGATGCCATATCGATAGATGTCAACCTGGTTCGGCCGACCTCGGCAAAACTAATGAGCGGGTTCAGTCCTTGGACCTCAAGACTGCCGGCCTCCTGGGCGATGTCTCCGGCCTCCAGCAGGAAGTCCGTACTCTCCGGGCAGCAAATGATCACTTCGCCCGCCGGTTGGAGGACTTCGAAGGCCGTGCTAGGCGCAACAACGTCCGCATCATTGGGGTCCCGGAAAATTCGGAGGAGCAGTCGGTGGACCTGTTCGTGGAGGACCTGGTGGTGAACCATCTGGCACCCAAAGGCCTTAGCAAGTTCTTCACCGTCGAACGGGCCCATAGAGTTCCTGGCGGGAGGCCCAAGGTGGGGGCCCCACCAAGGCCGATTGTTGCCCGGATCTTTAATTTCAGGGATCGAGATGCCATATTACAAGCATCGCGGATGGCCGGCCCGCTGCCATTCCAGAACACTACTGTAAGCTTTTATCCGGACTTCACTCAGATGGTGCAAAAGCAGCGGCAAGGCTTCATGGCGGTCAAGAGAAGACTGCGTGAGATGGGACTAAAATATGCCATGCTCTTTCCTGCAAGGTTGCGGGTGGTGTTCGAAGAGCGAACTTTCTTTTTTGAGGCACCCGACATGGTCGGAGACTGGTTGGACACTCTGCCCCAAGGGCGGCATGGCGTGGAACGCTCTGGTGGCGCTGATGGTGCTGGTGACGAACATTGACCCGGGACTTAAGTACCACGACTCCGATCCCTCCGGGAGGTTGACAGTCCGGGGGGTGGCGGGGGCGGTAGGGGAGCTTTTCCTCCTCTGGGGTTCTTTCCGTAGACTAGTTTTATAAGGGGCGACAGGCACACTGCAAGTTGGGGGGCACTTTAGAGCTTACGCAGGGGTGCAGGGTGGGGGGTGGGTGGGGTTTGTTGTTGGGGTTGTTGTTGTTTTTGGTTCTGCAAGGCGTCATGATGCAAGCTCCTGTGGTTCGGGTCGGGTTCCACGTGGGTGGTGGTGGTCTCCTTACATGCTGGGATGGGGGGTAGGGGCCTCAAAATACTCAGTTGGAATGTGAATGGCCTGGGGGATCGTATTAAGCGTGGGATTGTACTGCAATTTCTGAAGAGATGTGCCCCTGATATTGTCCTCTTGCAAGAAACGCACTTGATTGGCAACACGTGCCATGCACTCAATCGTAAAGGCTATAAGTTTGTTGCGCATTCCGGATTCACCTCGGGTTCCAGAGGGGCGGGAATACTAGTCAGGTCCTCTCTCCCATTTGAGGTTGACTCTACTACTGTAGACGATAGGGGGCGCTTCGCGGCAGTAGCGGGACGGTGGGAGGGCAGGACGCTGGTTCTGGTGTCGGTTTATGTCCCCCCTGCATTGCAGCCCACTACCCTAGCGGACTTAGAGAGAACATTACTGGGTCTCCCAGAGGGCGTGTTGGTGGTGGGTGGTGACTTTAATGCGGTCGGCTCAGGCCTGCTTGACAGGCACCCGCAGAGGATTTCGGGGGGGGCTCAGAAGTGGCTTCCTGATTTCATAGACACCCTAGGGCTGGTTGATTGTTGGAGAATGTTGCATCCCACACAACGGCAGTACACTTTCCACTCAGGTGCGCATGGCAGTCTCTCCAGAATTGATTATGTCCTTACTTTGGCCGCGCACGCTTCTAGTGTCTCTGAGGCCAGGCACATGGCACGAGGCATTTCTGACCATTCTCCGGTGTGGATCTGTATGGATGTTGCCAGAGGAGTGGGTGGTAGGGTGGCCCCAATTAACCCGTGGCATCTCAGAGACCCTGTGACTCGTAGTGCGGTACTTAAGGCGATCGACCGTTATTTTCAAGAAAACCTCGGTTCGGTCACGTCGGCGGTGTCCTTGTGGGAAGCATTCAAAACCGTGATTCGGGGTGAGGCCCTCTCCTTGATTACAGCGGCCAAGCGTCGGAGGGACGCGGAGGTCGCCCAGCTTGAGGCGGAGATCGCAGACCTAGGGCTGGCCCTGGAGGGTGAGGTCACGGAGGAGGCGCTGCACGAATTGAGCCTTAAGCAATCGGAGTACAGGGCCCTCGTGACTGACGCAGCCAAGGCTCTGAGTAGGGAACAGCGGGGCCGTCTGTACGACGTCGGGGACAAGGCCGGTAAATTGATCGCGTGGCTGGACAAGAAGGAGAGGGTCAATCGAGTGGTGCCGGACCTAGTGACGGAGGCTGGCGTCCTGGTCACGGAGCCGGAGGACATAGTCCAGTGCTTTACGGATTACTTCCGCACAGTCTATACATCCGTGTCGGACAGGCCTGTGGAGGACTCATGTGCACTCCTGCGCGATCTCGCCCTGCCATGCCTCTCCGACGTGGACAGGGACGACCTTGATGGCGACATCACGGTCGATGAGATCGCGGGGGCGATCCGTTCTTTGCGTCCGGGCAAGGCCTCGGGTCCGAATGGCCTGCCCATTGAGCTCTACAAACTCCAGCCGGACAAGATCGCTCCGCATCTACGAGCCATGTTTGTGGAGGCGCGGGCGACGGGTTCCCTCCCGCTCGACCAGCGCCTGGCAACGATCGTGGTCATCCATAAAGATGGCAAGCCTAGAGACAGGTGCAGTTCATACCGGCCGATCTCGCTCCTTAACGCTGAGCCTAAGATCCTTGCTAAAATCCTCGCAAACCGGCTAGTCAGGGTGATCGGTGACCTGATCCACCCCGACCAATCTGGATTCATCCCACATCGGAATACTGCGTTGAATCTTAGGCGCATTCATGGTGTGATCGCAAGGGTCGGGACGATGCGGGAACCGGCCGTGGTGGCGGCGCTCGACGCAACGATGGCATTCGACACGGTTGAGTGGGCATATTTGTGGGCCGCGCTCGCGAAGTTCGGCTTCGGGCCCGGATTTGTGGGTTGGGTGAGGCTTTTATACGCAGGACCTCTCGCCAAAGTTGCGGTTAACGGGAGGGCCTCCAATCCCTTCGACTTGGGAAGGGGTACCAGGCAGGGTTGTCCCCTCTCGCCGCTGTTGTTCGCTCTCGCCCTTGAGCCGCTAGCGGCATGGATACGGTGGCACCCAGACGTGAGGGGGATTCGCTGGTCCCCCGACCACGAGGACCGCATTTCCCTCTATGCCGACGACATTCTGCTCTATCTTACCTCACCCCGGAAGTCCCTTATAGTTGTCTGCGACATCTTGACTTCCTTCGGGAGGAACTCGGGGCTCACCATCAACTGGGGTAAGTCATATCTGTACGCCCTGTGTGGAGACGCTCCGGTTCCCCCGCGGAATTGCCCGATCCAGATCGCCCGGGAGGGCTTTCAGTATCTTGGGATCTATATTTCAGCCGACCCCACGGTACGGTATGAGCGAAACCTGCTCCCTCCGTTGGCGCGCCTGCGGCGGGACGTGGCAGGCTGGAGGCGGCTGCCGCTTTCCCTCCTCGGTCGTGCGGCGCTCTTTAAAATGATGTCGCTTCCCCGCTTTCTCTACGCCCTGCAGAACACCCAGGAGCTGGTCCCGGCCAGTTACTTTCGGGAGGTTGAGAGTCTACAGCGTTCGCTGCTGTGGGACGGCCGCCCGCGTATAGCGATAGCAAAACTAACTCTCCCTTGGTATGACGGTGGTATCGCGCTTCCCGACATCCGGAGATACTATTGGGCCTCCCAACTGAGCGCAGTCAACCACGGAGTCTACGGTCCTGCGCTTAGCCCCGGCTTCGCTATGGACCGGTGGTTGTTGCGGGGTGGTGGCTACTATAGAGCACTTTATTCAAGGGCCCCGGCTGGATCCCTCACGGGGCCGACCGGGGTGGCGGTGCACGTGTGGAAGGCAGTCACGAACTCCCTGGGGTGGAAGGATAGACTCACACTGGCCACTCCGCTGTTTGACTCGGACATGCTGGGGAAACTCTGGAACTCTAAGGGTTTCGACAAATGGGACCTGATTGGTATCTCCAGGGTGGGGGACATGCTGGCCAAGGGGCGGATTAAGTCGTTTACAGAGCTGCAGACGGAATATGCGCTAGAGGGCACGGAATACTTCCGGTACGCGCAGGTACGTCATGCGCTGCGGTCGGTCCTCGTTGAGGGGGAGAAGGTGCCTGAATCCTCTCCGTTGGAGGACCGGATCTTGGATGGCCATGTGCCGGAGAGCACAATCTCTCTCATTTACAAGAAGCTGGTGAACGTCCGTACCGATCTCCTCCTGGGGGTGCGGGACCAGTGGACTAGAGACGGTCTTGAGCTGGACGATGAGGACTGGCAGTGCGCTGTCTCCTCCCCGAAAGAGGTTGCCATCCCCGCCAGGCTGCGGCTGGTCCAGCTTAAGATACTCCACAGAGTCTATGTCACTGGTCCCCGGTTGGTCCACATGGGTTTCTCCGAGGACGGGCTGTGTAAGAGGGGCTGCGGGATGGTGGGCACCTTTCTGCACATTATATGGGAGTGTGGTGTGATTGCGGAATTGTGGAAGCAGATTCATGTTGTGATGCAGGAGGTCACGGGTATTGTGTTGCACTCAGAGGCGAGGCGCTGTCTCTTGAACGTGTGGGGCCCTACAGACTACGATGCTGCGCAGACTCAATGGGTGACCCTTGGTAATATGGTGGCCAAGCGGGATATTGCGCGATTGTGGGGATCCCCTAGCCCGCCCACCCTGGATGCATGGAAGGATAACATGGACTGGTGCATGTTTCGGGAGAAAACAGTGTATTGTGCACGGGGGAGGCCCAAGAAATGGCACAAGGTGTGGGGGGGGTGGAACCAGTATAGGGGGTACATCTGCCTGCCTCCTGCCGCTGACCCACCAGAGGAGCACCTTTCCCCCTAGCCCCACATCCGACTTGAGTTTTGCGGATGAAATCTGATAGAAAGTTAGTGCCTCTGCCTCTCCCTCCCCTCCACACTTGAGGGCTGATCTGATGGTGGATATGGGGCCGCATCTTCGGTGGGATCTGGCGCGAACACATGACGTATATTGCCTTGCTTGTTATGTTTTTCTTAAAAATTGAAACCTTTTTCTCTCCTGCATGACAGCTGTAGAAGACTACATATGTTGATTGACGAGCTGCCGAACCTCCGGGTTGTCGGCTGAATAGCTGTGTATCTGAAATATCCGAATAAAGGTTTTTAAAAAAAAAAAAAAAAAAAAAAAAAAAAAAATGAAGGTTCTCCCTAAATTTCTTTATCTTTTTAGGTCTATTCCGTTGCGTATCCCGAATGTTTTTTTAGGAAGTTAGATGGCATTCTTAGTAGTTTTATTTGGGGGTATCGGAAGGCAAGAAGGGCGATAGGATTAATGAAACTTCCATATAATCAGGGGGGGTTAGACCTTCCTGATTTTAAACTTTATTTTCTTTCAGCTTTTGTTACCCGTTTGCGGAGCCTTCTGAATCCTGAATCATCGGAGGCTTGGCATTGGTTGGTTTTGGGTGCTGAGAGCAAGATGTTCCTTTATCGTATTAATGATCCCAACTATTTTAAACGTGTACGTTTTAAGACTATACGCGACTCTATAGATATTTGGCAAAATATTGAAACCAGACTTTCTCTCCCCCTAATGCATGATAAACTTCCTATGTGGGGCAATCCAATGCTTCCCGGCACTTATCAGGATAGTATAGCCCATCTCTGGGCCAAATATGGGGTACATTCTCTGGGACAATTGTTTGATTGTATCGGTATGAAGTCATTTGAGAATCTTGGAGTAACATTTAGTATTCCACAATGTTTCTTTTCTAAATATTTACAGATCAGGGACCATCTGGTTAGGAAGTTAGAAATACGGACGGTTAGCCGGGCTAGTATGTGGGAACTTATCTATGGACAGAGTCAACAAGCAATTATTAGTAAGGCATATCAAATGCTGTGTCAAAATAGGGCAGATGGGTGTGAGAAATTGGCTCTCCTGAAGCATAGATCTGTCTGGGGAATGTTGGAATAGAATAGTTTTAAGATATCTTGCTCTTACGTAAAGAAACTAAAATTAAAAAAGACATTATTCAAAATCAAATATAATTAATCTTTGACAAAGAAGCTTAGAAAAGAATGCCAGAGTGTAAATTTGATGTTATATTTGGATATGCCATATGATTTTAATTCTTTTTATTTTCCTTTCTTTTTGTATTCTATCTGAATGTATGATTGCAATGTCTCTTCTTTTTGACAATAAAAAAAAAAAAAAGCACTCAAAAGGGTGGCCTTGAGACAAAGCTTTTATTCCTACTTTGCCTGAACGCCAAACCCGCGAGCTCCGCGATCTTCCAGTTTGAGCGTGGTCTCTGGACCAAAGGACGCGGTTGAGAAGACTAGACTGCGAGCTGCGTGACGGCCCATGGCCTGGTCATGGCTGCGTCAGCACTCTCTCAGAAGGACCATGGCAAGACTATGTTCAAATGTAGAACCCCGGCTGGTGAAATATACAATTTTTGGGGGTGAGTGTTTATATGTATTCTGCTGCTTATGGACACCGCAGTTTTTTAGTGCAGACTCAAAAATTATATATTCAAGTGAAATTTTATATGTTTGGGTGCGATTGAAGATGACCAGGGTGTGTGCGGTCTCATCTGCTTCCGTAGGGCGTCTTTTTGTAAGTGATCATCAAAATGGTGCAAAGTGAAATATCATATGCCCAAATAAAGTGTTAAGTGTATCTGGGACGTGTGATTACGGACCGCAAAGTGTGCATAGCTACCAAGTTTTCAGTTTGCTTATGTGAGACATTTCTGCCTCTTTCCGGGTGGTTATGTGTGACATTTCAATGCTTCTAGTTTGACACTTTGTGTGACACTTTATCGCAGGCTGACCAAAGTGGTCACGTTCACGTAATGTGATACATTAAAGATATTACCATCTCTTGTACAATATTGCGGTCTAGAAAAGACATTGAACCAGTGACAGTTCTCCTGGAGATCTTATGCAAGGCTACATAACATGAGCCTTGCTCCTTTTAGATGCTGGTACTTTTGAGCCCTTTACATATATTATCGTGGGAATGTCCGAGGAGGGGGTTAGATGGTAAGAGCACTGGCAAAATTCAAATAACTCTAGTAAAACGCAGGGTTAGCCAAAGTTGTCAGATACATGTAATCTGATGCAAACTGCAAGTGAACTAAATAATTAGTTATACAATAGCAATGGTTAATTAGAAAAAGTATGCAGCTTGATTTAATTATTTATTTGAGTTCGGGCGATCGGGCCTTCTCAGTTCTGATACCTCAGATCTGGAATGGATCACCGGAAGGGTTGCGAAGGGAAAGCGATATCCTTTTGTTTCGTAAGAGATTGAAAACCTTTCTTTTTGAACAGTCCTTTGGTAGAATCTGAATGGCTGTCTCTTTCTAATTATAGCTGGTGCAAGATGCTTTCTAACCCTTAGATTAGCTCTAAAAGACCGATGGTAATTATGCGCTATATATCTGTTACTAACATTAACATATATAGCGCAGACTTGAACTAAAGGCATCAGAGTGCTTTACAAGGTTTGCACAGACAGCATTTACAACAAATACACAAGGAAGATGTATAGATAGAATTTACAAGGAATAGACAAGAAGGATGGAATGCCTACATACAGCAACATATATGTGGGGAAATAGTAGCTAGGTAACTTGGTTATCCTGTGTAGAGAGCTTTTTGTGGTATGCAATCAGTTTTAAATATGCTTCTCTCTTCGATTGTTAGCCATTTGAGTTTCTTAAGTGTGGGATTGATGTGGATATATTGCCTCTCCCCAGAGAGAAGTCTGGCCGCTGCATTGAGTGTGGATTTCATATACAGAAGGTGTTATTTTTTAGTTTCTGTGATAGTTGCGTTGACCTAGTCCAGCTTGGAGAGTACTAGGTATTGCACTACAGTTTTGAGATCTTCAAGGGGATGTAGGGTTTGATTTTCTTTAGGAATTTCAGCGTGTAAAAGGGACTTTTAGCCGAGGTATTATTGTGGTCTTTCATGTTCAAGTTGTTGTCAAGAATAATCCCTAGAGACTTAACAGAGTCAGAGATAGATAGTTTACAGTTTAGTGCATTTAGATTGTCAAGCAAATTACGGATAATATATGACTTTCCTTTAGGCTGTATGAAGAGTCCAGTGTTGGTAGGGTTGAGCTTTAAGTGGTTGTTGGCCAATCGGGTTTGTACCAAGGTGAGACTGTTGTTTAGGTGTTGGATGTCTTTGTTGTGATGAGATTTTTATGTAGAGTTGGGTGTCATCAGCATAGAAATGATAAGCAATTCTGGCCTGTTTCAGGATCATTGCAAGGGGTTCCATGTAAAGGCTGAACAGGGCATGGGACAAGATTGAGCCTTAGGATACTCCTTCTAGGACTAATCCTGCTGATGAGGTGGCATTGTTTAATTTGATTACTTGGGATGTCTGGTTCAGGTATGAGGTGAACCACTGCAGGCCAGTCCTGTTGATGGCAGCAGATTGTGAGAGGGTGATGAGGAGAATGTTGTGGTTAAGGGTATCAAAGGCCGCTGAGAGGTCCAAGAGGATTGGGAGGCAGGCCTTACCGCTGTCAAGAGATCAGTGTAAGTCATCAGTGATGTTCAGGATTGCAGTCTCCCTACTCCAGCCTTTCCTGAAATCATTGTGTGTTTCCTGGGAGGCTGGAAGGGTGGGGGCAGGGTTTGCAGTGGTGGGATTCGGTTTTGTTACTGGGGGCTGGTTTTGCAGTGGTGCTGCAATATCGACCTCCAGTAACAAAAGCAGCAAGCAAACGATTCCAGCCTCCCAGGGCCAGGCAGTGCTTCCCCAGGGGCTGGTCTGAGAAAATTACCGGGGCTACTTTGGGTCCCCAGTCCGGCCCTGTCTCCAAAGCGGCCGATGATCAAGTGCCCCATCATATGACTGTCCGGGCCCGAGCCTGACAACTTTCTTTGCTGTGCAGAGGCTTATACAATCCAGCCAGCCGGCCTCGGGTCACCATAGCAACGAGTGAGTTCCCCCAGGCCCAGCCAGCATGCCATGTGGATGTTATTTGTCTCTGCAGGCAGAGCACCTTAGCAGTGCAATAAAGCACTGTGCAATGGCTGCTTTAATGGAACCAGTGCGCCTCATTGATACCCAATGAGGCAAGAAGCCCTGGAAGTGGGACTGATGCATTTTAGTGCAGTGATGCGGACACTGGCACTAAAATGCGTTCGTCGAGCCCCTGATGCGTGGTACTTGGCAGGGCTGACACAGTGTGGGTTCCAGTGAGATGCTGTATGCGTTAAGGGTTGAGTGACCGAAGATAGCCAAATCATAGGCTTTGCCTATGCCAACATCTGGTGTGTGTTGCTTTTTGATTAGGCAAGCATCCGAATTGTGCAAAATGAAATACTATATGTCTGAGTGAGGTGTTGTTTGTGTTGGGGAAAATTTGATTTTTACCGTCAACGTGTGGGCCAAGCTGACCGCAAGTGTGTGTGAAGTGTACAATACTGTCATTAAATGGGTGGAAAGTGAAACACTATGGAGCATATTTATGAGAGAAGTGGCGGAACGTGGTGTTAGCCTTCTTAGCTCAACGCCACGCTCTGCCACTTCTGAAACGCAGGGCTTCACTGTGTTTACAACAATACAGTGCAGCCTTGCGTTTCCCCCTGCGCTGGCAGTAATTTGGCTGCCTAGCGCCAACGCAGGCACCCTTGCACCATAGTGCAAGGGTGTCAGCGTTGCAGGGGAATGATTGTTTATGTGCAGGAAGGTATCCCTTCCTGCACATAAACAAGCAGTAATGGTGCTCTGTAACCTCTGAGTGTGCTGCTCAATGCAGCACATATAAAAGCTGCAAAACGTCATTTTTTTTTCAATCATTGTTTATGTGCAGGAAGGGCCTTCCTGCGCATAAACAATCAATGGCATTTTGCTGTTTCCATGTGTGCTGCACAATGCAGCACACATGGAAACGGCAAAAACAAAGAGAAATAAAGCATTTCTCCTCGTTTCGCCTGTTTAAGACCAGGTTTTCCCTGATCTTAATTTCTGCACTTCCTCCTATTTACGCCACCCTTGTAAATAGGGGTCAGCATCAAAATCAATGAGTGTTGCGGTGGAACGCCCACTTCAGCACCCATTGCCCTCCTCTCTCACGCTAAGTGTAGAGTGAAGGGGGGCCTTATTTACAAGGCAGCGTTAAGCCACTTGAAGTGGCTTAACGCTGCCTTGTAAATAAGGCGAAGCCCCTATCGCCACCTCAACATTTGAAAAATTGACCTTGTGGTGGCAATTGGGGCTTGCAAATATGTCCCTATATCTTCAGCTGAGGTGCTGTATGTGTTGTGTAATGCCTGATTCAAGAGTACCCTGGCTTCATCTGCACTGACCTGTACAGTGTCTAATGTTTGCAGTTAGTTTCAGACATCTGCTAGCAAAGCTATCCCTCTACTTACAGAGCAGGTATGGGCTCAATATACAGACAGAAGAGCTGCCCATCATGTTACAGATGTCTTTCAGGTTCCAGACACCACCTTCTTGCATGGATCTCAGAAGCAGAAGCGAGAAATAATAATTGTAAAACATCTTAATGCAGTGCATCATAAAAGATAACAACCAACGTTATTATTTCACCTTTTCATAGGTTCGTTTTGGATAGTGCAAGCTTCCCTCACACATGATGTAACTCACAGAGAACAGGCACAGCACTGGATAGCAACAGTGCAAGCATCCATCACACACAGGACAGGCACAGCCCTGGCAACAGCTCAAAGACAGCTACAGCATGCTCAGCAGTACTGCAGGCATCCTTGGAGACACAGAAAAAGTATAGTACTGGTAGTTGCAGTACAAGCTTCCCTCACACACAGCTGGCTCCTCCGCAGGCAGCAAGGCTGTCAGTATTCCTTGCACACACCAGCAATTTAGAAATACACACAACTGCTTGTCTGCACAGCTTCAGCTCCTGTAGCCTACAGGCAACCAAGTGAGGTATCGGAGGAGAAGTGAGGATGAATGGAAGAGAAGAGAGGGATGCTGGGGAGAATCTGCTAAAAGTCCTGAATGTATGCCAAGCCTGTGCAATCTTAGTTGTTGATGTTTACTGCCACTGGCCTTCATGGCACCTATGTTATCACTTGGAACTGATATCTGCTCTCATAAATAAGCCTTGAGTCACTTGGTTTATTGTTTGAAGCATTTTTCTAATACATTTGTAATTTGCATCGGCTCAAATCAATTATTTGGATCCAAGCCCATCAATGCAACCAATTCTATGCCAAATACCTTGCATAAAGTTTTTATAGTCTTAGTAAATAGGGAAGTGTTTCCTTGTACCAGTCTAATAATTGGAGGTGGCCAGGCAGCAAGCTTCTTTTACACTTTACCAGGAGGTGTGGAAGTGAAAATGTGATGGATAATCACTGGTATTGTTTCATTTGTTTCAGTACTTCCCCAAATCTGATAAAAGAGGACTTTGTCTAAGCTGATAAGTACATTGCACTGGAACAATCATTCAGACTTATTTGGGCACAGTAAGTAAAACACTTAACAAAACGGGGTGTAAAAATGAAACATGTAAACATGATACAAAGACTGGTTACCCAAAACCCACCCAATAACCAATGCAAATAATATTTCCATGGGGGTGATTTTTTTCCACCCACAATTCAAAAAGGTTGCAGCATTGAGGACACTCTGTTTTGCTTCACAACACTGACTGGAGACTCAATGGAAAAAAGGGAAGCGACTGTACGCGGCATTCACCAGCTTTGCCACTGCCTTCGACAGTGTTGTGGGATGTCCTATGTAAGAAATGATAGAAATGGGGCCTGGCACCAGACCTCTCAGGGTGATCACTCTACACGGACACGTGGGTGCACATTAGAGTTTCACCAACATGGGAACCTCAAAAAACATTGTAACCAACATAGGCTTGAAACAAGGCTGTATCCTCGTGCCAGTCCGAGCCGGACTGGCCGTAGCGGGCATCGGACATTTGCCCAAGAGGCTGGAAGGGCGGGGCCGGTTTTGGAGCAGTGGGGCCCGGTTTTGGAGCAGTGGGGCCCGGTTTTGTTACTGGGAGTCCAGTTTTGCAGTGAAGCTGCATTCATTGTAGGCACTTAATATTAAAAGCAGCAGTGAGGGGGGCCGGTTTTGTTTAGTAGTAGTGATTCACGCTGCCCCCCCACCCCTGGGGGTGGGGCTCTGTCCTACAAAATTGCCAGAGCTGCTTTGGGTTCCAAGTCCAGCCCTGGTGCCAGTATTGTTCAATCTCTACCTAGCAAACCTGCGGCTGCCCTGGCTTCTGTCTCAGTCTTTCTACCTAAATTTCCTGGTCAGAAAATTCAGGCGCTACAAGACACCGTTGACACCGGTCTTTTGGACAAATCCAAGCTGATGCTCTGTAGCCGAAAACGAATTGAAAAGGGTTCAATGGCCTTTAACAATGTGTAGTTAGAGAGATCGCCATCATACAAATACTTGGGATACGGGTGGATGTGGGAAGGTGTGAGCTCATCCATCTGAATTCCGTAAAAACATCTCTCGTTCACTACCTGGAGTTTTCCTAGACTTATATAAGAATCTGGCCGCCCTGATGCGAGTGCAGTAAGAAGAGCGATGACCAGCAAACTAATACCCCCATTATCAGATGGCGCCATTGCACCGCCAAACAAACTCGCCGCGTGGCCGGATAGAGAACAGTGCAACTGCGATCAACACATTTTCCGTCTAATTTAATGCATCGGGTTAGCTCAGATTGGATTAGAACTCAATCTCCTGAGACAAGATCTCTCAAGAGGTTTATATGGCGAGAAATAACACATGAAGGTTCAGCTTGGAACCCTCGCCTACAGCAGGCATTACACAATCGGGATGCATCAGATCTTTCTAAAGCCTCTCTTCCCCTCAGATTACCTGTGAGGGCCCTCACCAAGCTGGCAAAAATCATCTCCTCCTTGGCTGATTTGGAGGAGCTGGCAAAATGCGCACATGGTATCTGGGTGCTCACATTTACGACCCCCTGTGACTGCCCACATACCTAACTTCGCCTCTTTTGAAGCCGCAGAAACACCAGCTGATGTGACCACGATTTGGCCTAATTTGGTTAAAATGTTATAGATGTGGTAGACCAAAGGGATCTACGGATCCCGCTTATCGCTTATGTAATTATTCTACAGAATCAGTAATCCACATCGTGTGTACCTGTGAAAAGCCTTCTCCACACAGAAAATGTTGGTTATAGCAGATGTTTAGAATCCTCAACATGCGTTCTTGTAACGAGGCGTTGGTGCCGTCAGGAAGAATCCATGCGACTGACGTCAAGATTCTAGACATTTCTGATGACTGTAAGTATCCTGGGCGTTTGTGGTAGTAATCAACTTTATGAATGATTCAGTTAGGATCTAAATTACTGTGGTATTGCATTCAAACCCTTGATCTTTACTACCTGAGTGACATCCTTCAGTCAATTAAGTAGTGGATTGGGCCTCAATTCTATTATAACAAACTATGTATTTAATGGGCTTGCAGAAGTGCACATGTTTAACCTTACAGTGTTTCAAATCTTATTTTGTAATTCGTTTTTAATGTTTTATACTGCTTTCAGACTTTTCAAATTAATTCCGCCCCTTTTCTTCTCCTGCTGAGTGCTTCATTCTGACTTGCCAACCACATCTGAGTTATTGGCTATGATTTAATGCAGAAGAGGCAGACCTCAGTAAGGAAGCAGGCTTTATGCACATCGCTTGAGGCTCTGAAGCTCCTGCTTGGGGCTTCTGATGGTTGCTGCTTCCCATCGATTAGGGTTGAACTTTTTTTTATATTTTATAAGCTGTATGAATGTATGTGTATGATAAAGTTCTAATGCAATGATTTTTCAATAATTGTGCTAAATAATATCTATCTATCTATCCATCCATCCATCCATCCATCCATGGTCTAAATGATCACCTTCCTAAGTGTGCACCCAACAGCTTGCCATTTTAGAATGAGTGATCCAGGGGCTAAGAGATACGAAGTCTGTTGCATATTTGTGGAAAACTTTAACTGACCTAGGATCAATCAGCAAGCTCTTTGGAATTTTTTGGCCGCTTATTTTGTAAAACAAAAAAATAAGCGCAAGATCACTGATGTTTTCTTAGGAGCCCGCTGTCAATGTTGTCGAATGTCAAGTTCACTTAATTCTAAGTTTTAGCTGCGCCTCGCGTCTCTTTCTTCTCCCTCTCTCACCACTTCCTTTCTTTTAGCTCACACTTCCAGGTTATGTTTCATCTCTGTTTGCTTCCTTTGTCACGGTTTTTCTACCTTCTCTTCCTCCTACTTTGTATTTGTTCTGGTTTCTCTTTCTGGGTCAAAGTGTGATGATCAAAAATAAGTCCAGGTCCCCAAAAACGAGTGAGTGTGCCTCCACCTGCACCCGCCAGCTCAGATGTGGCTGTACAACTTGTGGGCACCGACAAAACTGCTGAGGAAACCCCAAGCTCACATGTTCCGTTGAGCCTGTAAGTTCTTCTTGGAAAACACGGTCTGTGAGTCAGAGCTGACCGACAAGGGGACCCCCCCTTTACACCAGCGATGGAGCATACGTCAGAAATGGAGAGGGGCTCCCTGCTACAAGGCAGAGCTGAAACATATATACTGCTACACAGTCGGTTTCAGAATGGATCACAGGACTCAGTTCTCACCATCACAACAAGCAGGTTCCTAGCTGTGCTCAAGAGAGCTAATGGCCTTCAGGAGTGACAAGAATGAATACAGGTGTGACTGAGCAGGCTGCGGTTCAAACGTTTACGTCTTGAGTGCCAGGGCACAGTGCATTTGAGGCTCAGAGACCCAGAGGTGGACACATCTGGCAGATTACGTTATCATGAACAGGAATAATGTCTGTGGCATCTTACATTTACTCAAAAACAGGCAAACACCTGTAAATTCCTCCACAATTCAGTTTGACTATATGTATGTTAAGGGCTGTATTATAATGCCCATGGTGTGGGTGATGCTACTCTTAGTGAATTCGGGCTCAAGGAAGGGCAAAGCCCCATCCATTCCGGGGAAGAAAATGAGGCCAGTGCATCTGTATCAGTGATTAGAAGGGGTTCCCAATAAAATATCAAGTTGTCTGTCTTGCAGTGTCTGTTGTGTGTGTGTGAACGTACACTCATTCTCAAGTCAATTAAGTGTTTCCAGATAACCTTGAGGTGGCAGGGTAGACCAATGATTTAAAAGCTCGCTGCTGAGAAATGCGGTGCTGTACAGGTCACCTTTGGAACCCTGGAAAGGCCAATTCACAGTTCTATCCTTCTGAGGTCGGTAAATTGAGTACCATTAAATTGTTCAATAGTAACACCTGTTGTTTCTAGTGTTTAGCAAAGGCAGAAGTGCAGAATGAAATACCAACACAAAGAAGATATATTTTATTAGAATATTGGAATGTTGGGAGCTCCATTGAAAACAATGGAGTGCTCTGGGGCCAGCAGAGGCGCGGGGCTCCTACATTCCAATGTTTGTAACAGCTGTGAACAAAAGCCTCACAGAGCCAGAGGGGATTTCAACCCCCTTGGGACCCGTGAGACCTTTGTTTTACAAATTAGAACATTCTGCATTCTAGGGGGGGAATGTTCTAATAGCCTTAGAGCCCTCTGTAGCAGGCTCTACCAAACATTAAAGACCCACTCCCTTGTTAAAGGCCTGAACCGAACTGGAGCGGGCCTTTAATGACCAGTAGAGCCTGCTACATCGGGCTCTAAGGCTATATTTAACACAGTAATGGCTAGATTTGCCATCTAAAATACAATCCAAGGCACTTTGTTTACTTAAAGTACTCACCAGGGATAAGCCTCTGCCACAGCGCGATAGCAGATCATTTTGTTTTTGCCCATGTACATGGATTCGACTTTCAGCACAGCACATCAAAGTGCCTCACTCTAATGAACAGATAGAGCAAAGCGGGTCACTCCAAAATTAATTATTGCTCTAATGACAGTTCATTAGGGGACAGAATTAGGGCCCTAATGGAGGTGCAGGCAAGAGCCTTACACCCACTTTCAGCAGGAATGTAAGTCCTTCTTAAGCTAGAGCATCCGAAGGAAGGAGTGAGAACTTGTGGACTTCAGAGCGTGGACCTGTGGATTACTTGAAAGTTCCATCCCTCAATGTTATCCTGGTGGAACTCCTGACTGGGATGCTCTTCAGATAAGAGGTTTCGAACCCACATTACCTTGCGACTAGACCCTGATAGGCTAGTATCAGTTAGAACAGGACGCATTGGGCTATGATGTGTTACACATGGTCCCTAGTCCTCTGCCTCCCATAGACTGCTCTCTTCTGCAACTCTCAGGCCATATTTATCAAAACATAACGCAGCGCAGCAAGTTAACTCGCTGCGCTGCATTACAGGGAAAAGGCAGGAATGTACCCTGTTTATCACAATACGGCACATTACTGCCTTTTCCCAGTGCTGGCGCGAAACGTGCTGCCTAGCGCCATCGCAGGCACCCTTGCAAGAAGGATTTATTTGTGCAGGAAGGGGTACCTTCCTGCACAAAAACAATCCCCTAAAGTATATTTCTCATTCTATGTGTGCTGCAGAATGAGAAAGAGGAAAACAACAGGAGAAATACGCATATTTCTCCTTGTTATGCCTGCCTTGGGAAGGCGTAGCATGTTGGTGCATTCCCCGGTCTACCAGTAATGGCCAATCTGGGAATGAAAATTGTAAATCTGGGCAAAGTGACTCAACACAGCGTTTTTGCAATGCGCTCTGGATTTATAAAGCCACTCAGGACCACGCAAAGGGACCAGGGCCAGACTAGGAAGCAAAACTGGCCCTGGAAAAGTGCTCGGCCGCCCCCCCCCCCCCCCAGGCCGTGGGGGTGCCCCAACCTCTTTGCATGGGCTGGTTTCGGCCGATTTAGAAACAGCCGATTTTGCACCTATGCTGCAAAAACGGCCCTGTAACAAAAACGGCCCCCAGGGGCCCAAATCCGGCCCCCACCTATGCGGCGCACCGGGGGATTGCCCGGTGCCCGCTACGGCCAGTCCAGCCCTGAAAGGGACCTTGCGAGGCTTGATAAGTCGTATTTTAGGGGGTCGGGTCGCTTTTGCTCCACAATGCGTGCTGCAAAAGTGACGCAACCCTTTGATAACTATAACCCTCCGTATCTGTGGAGCCAGAAGAGTCCAGGCAACCCCCAGTCTGTTTGAAGAGGTTAGTTGATGCCGGACCCCTGGGGGAGGGGCTAGCTTCCAGGAGTGCAGGTAAGCAGTGCTTACCCTAAAGCGCAGGGAGGCCCTCCCTAGATGAGACCTCCACCCGGAGCTATGAACTCTATCAAGCTCAGCGAGGCACTCTTCAAGCCAACCCCCTCCTCACCTGGCCTAGAACAAGTATTCGTGCATGTGCTCCCCGGGCCCACCTAGGCATTCTCTAGCTCTGTCTTGATGCTCTTAGTGGATATCCCACTGCCTTTAGAGTTATTGGACACTTTAAGAAGTGCCTACGTACTGTTTGCTATTTTACTCTACCATAAGTATTTTGTTTTGCCTGCCTATGTCACATGTTGAGTTGGCCATTTCAGCATTTTTTAACAATGACATAAAACGTTCTCTTTGCACAGAAGCTCATGTTTCGCCGTAGTACACAATACATTTCTATAAGATGAATTATATAGACAAAGGCTTGAGCTATGTAGTTTGAACGAATCCCAGCGACGCTTTCTACAGAAATGTACAGATAATTTCTCAGATGCTCCAAAACGAAGTCCATGTTCCCCAGTAGACTTGCGGGGTCATGCATGATCATGGCTCTGGCATCATACACATGCCTCCCCACCTACCATGAGACATTGGCATGAGACATTGGCTTCAATGGCCGGGACATCCCTTTTGGTCTGTACCAAAGCTCCTCCCTTGAGGTGAAGGTTAAGTTACTTCCTCTTTTTCCCTACTTGGCCAAAGGCATCACCAGGCACCAACAATCACCAAAGTACGCATTTTACAACACCCAGGAAACTGAAAGCATCCTGTCTGTTACAGACATGCGCAGACACATAGGGAGGTGAGGAACGCATTGCCCCATCCATTAAACAGGGGAAGTCAAATAACAAACATTATTCAACAGAAAAATGCATTGTCTTGATGCTTTCAAACATTTTATAATTTTTATTCTCTACTACACTAAACAAACTGAGCAGATTCTTGTTCACTGCAAAATGGAAAAGTAGCACCCTATTTGAATCTGGTAAGACGCCAAAGGTCTCTAGGATGTCGCTAAAACTTTAGTGAAAGGTTAATTTGAGCAAAAATACACAGACTTATTTACGTCTGGCAGTAGGGTCTTGTGAATGGTGTCCATTGTAATTTCTAGGGTGGTGGATCAAGGGCAGAATATCAGGATATCCACGGAAGTCACATCTCCATACAATCTAAATAGAACAACATTAACAAAGCCAGTGGTGACCTGTCTTCCATTCCCAGCTTTGGCACTTGTCTGGAAATGCTGTCATTCAAAGCACTTCATTTATCTCCCTGTGAAAGTTTATTGTATGACTTAAAAAAATCTTAGAATACAAGCAACAATGATCCTCAAATGGATAGAATGATGTACAGATAAATATAGTTCAGAATCGATACTATATTCTGGAAGTCCAGCCGGACGACCGATTTAATTATTCAAATTGAAAATACATATACAATTTACAATACGTGTGGGACACAGTCCTGTGTCCAGAATAAACATTGACATTAACAAAACAAACAAGGCATTTCAGGCAAGACAAAAAATGGAGCTTTTTTAGATTATTCAGTGTGAAAAGCTTTTACAAAACAGCGGATGCACTTTCTTAACACAATGGGATAACGTGCATGCTATTTAAAGGGGTCGATGACGTTTCGATCCTTTTTAGAAGAATAACAGGATCATCATCAGGACTTAGATGTGTACATGCCTGATTGTGAACGAAATTGCCTGTGGGGAAACAAAAAGCAGTAGATGTAGAGAAAATAGAAAGGGAAATATATAACAAGGAAGATTTTTGGCTAACCGCTAGTGGTGGAATCAGAAAAGGAAGTATGTTTCCACGAGTGCATGCGACTCTGTGGGCATGCGTGAATTAATACGGAACACGGGTTGAACGTGGTATGCGCGGTGGTACAACGCGAAGGTGAATAGAGAATGGTTCGGGGTATCAAGGCCATGCATATGGAATGTGCGCGAATGTGTAGGCAAACAGCGGTAAAGAGTAGTGAACAGTCCGCTTGTATACATGCCAAATAAGCGCAAGTGGCTTTAAACGAAAGGTCTATATGGGTGGTATAATAACGAGGTGGAACAATACGAGGTGGAAGCGGAAGGGAGCCGTGTGCTACGAGAGCATGCAAAATCAGAAACCGATGGTGGACCGGACGACTAGTGGGTGTTGAAGGACTCAACTGAATGTGGAAGTGAGAAGAGGGTCAAGTTTAAAAAAATCTTAGGGCCTGATTTATATGTTGGCACAGTGGGCACACTGTAGCAACGGAGTGCCCTGCCTGCCAAACATAATGGTCCGCCCGCCTAATGTAAAGTGAGTGGGCCACACCTGTGTGCACTATGGCCAGACTTCTCTGATGCCCTGACGGCGCAAGGGCCGTCGCAGAATTGGCTATATGGCTAGCCGCCCAATTTAGATGGGCGGACATATAGCCGTATTTTAGGTCTCACTGAGTCAGGGTGCATGCGCTGCTCGGAGAGACTTTAGTAGGTGAGTTTTCAAAGTGCTGCTGGATGGCGACAAGCTTGCGTTCACGCGAGCGTGCACGCGCGAACCTCCAGCTTTCAGTGCCATCTGTCTTTCCTCTTGCTTGCTCTCTACCTCCACCCCTATATTCCGCCTTTGCGCTTACAAGCGTTCGGGATGCCTGGTCACCGTACTTTCATAACATACTAACACAGACATGCCCCGCGCCGCCAATTTCCAGCCTAATGCCCTAAATATGCATCTTATTATAAGAGATGAGCGCGTCTCTGCGACTAGCACACCCTCCGAGGGCTTTGCGAGGTCCGAGAGAGCAGATGGTTTTAGTGCCCGCTCCCTCGCACCTCAGACGGCGAATTGTGTTCGGGCTGCCGGCCGTGCCGACGGCACACCCTCCGAGGGCTTTGCGAGGTCCGAGAGAGCAGATGGTTTTAGTGCCCGCTCCCTCGTGCCTCAGACGGCGAATTGTGTTCGGGCTGCCGACCGTGCCGACGGCACCACACTGCGCCGGCGCTCATCTCCTAGCAACCCGATGCTACCCCGTTCGCAGCTGCCTTGTTTACAGCCAGTTTCTGCTATCCCAATACGCGCAGCCGGAGTGAGGGATGACTACGTTTTTCCATGCGCAGCTCTGCGTGTGCACCGCTCCTACATATTAAATATTCAACGCCTCGTCAGGGGTAGTAAGAGCTATGTAAATACAATTACAATATCGAAATCAGCTTCGTAATGTCTCCAGGTCAAGCTTATAATGTTCAGCAAAACCGTAGAAACCTGAAAAAAAATAGGTTGCAGTCCGCTTTAACACAGCTATTTTCCATACCAGCTGCTTTTAAACTATAGGTAATGCGCAACGCGGTTAGGGCATATTTCACTTAATGATTTCTAGGTTGTATGCACATGTAAGTTCATAACGGGAGGCATAAGGGAAAAAAAGCTTAAGAAACTTTATCAGCACAAAGCTTTCTCCAAAGAGTGCTCCTTGGGGGTCGCTTTGCGGCGATTTACTTCTCGTGCGCAAAGTTCGCATTGTGCGCCATACAAGACACGTATCTTTCCAAGCATTACTGTGTGCACGAATAGGCCGAAGACAGCGGGTACTCACCAGTGTCCTCGGACAGCAGGCAGGCAGTGAGCAAAGAAATGAGCAGCAGAAACCGGCAGGTGGAAAGGCCAGGCACGTTACTCAGTGCCTCTGGTTTATTATATGATTCCATTAACTTAGACATAAATAGGACATTACAAGTGGGCCATACAAGTGTACGCCTGTGCAACTGCTGCGCGAGACACAATTATTTACACAACCACACACACAACCACAAACACAACACACACACACAACCACACATACAACCACACACACACAACCACACACACAACCACAACCCCAACCACAACCACACACACAACCACACACACAACCACACACAACCACACCCACAACCACACCCACACACAACCACACACACACACACACACACACACACAACCACACACACAACCACACACACAAAGGGAGGAGACAACTGCAGCAGGACCTTCAGCTCGATCAGGACAGCAGAACCACCGGAAAAGGAACCCCTCGGCACGACCTGGGCAGCAAGAAGTTGTCACTGGAGACATCGTGATCCTATGAACAATAGTGTCATCAATGATCTAATCCAAACTGTAAACTGTGACAAATAACATCCCTATATATTGCATTACCTCAAAAACAGCAGCAAGCATTGGCATAGCCAATAGGTCTCGCCTTTGGGACCTTATAAGTGTTTTGCTATGCAACAGTTGTTGTTGCACCAAGGATATTGTGCTGCATAACTAAATACTTATAAGGTACCAAAAGCGAGACCTATTGGCTATGCCAATGCTTGTTTACTTCTTGTAACCGCAAGGGAAAACCCTAGTGGTAATGGGCTGTAAAAACCTAAAAATGCGCCCCTAGCCATGGGACATGACTCTCATGGCGAAGGGGGCATTGTTTTTTTTATTTTCATAAACAAACTTTGGGGTTTTGTTTTTGAAAATACAAAATCTTTGTAACTTTGCTGTACGACTCACTCTGTCTTGTTTAATGGAGCCATACGTCAAAGTTACAATATATTCAGAGAAGCCTCCGTGACGGCGGTTTCTGTGAATACTAGAAATGTCCGTCGGCCAAAAAGACTTTTCTAAATTTGGCAGTCTGGACCTATGCTAGGGTGACGGAGTAAAATTCTCTATCGCCCTGGCGGAGGACAACCTGAACGCCAAGATTTAAATTGGGCCCTTAAAACTCTACTTCATGTACATAATCTTGCATTGTTGCAGTTCCCAATGAATGTGCAGCACTCTGTTGCTCTAGCTGGGGTGTGCCCTATTTAAATATCAATACAAACCATGCATATCTACATTTGGGCATTTACCCATATGTACTTACACGTTTTTAAAGTAGCAGACTGCACGCTGCAGTTCTGCCCTGAATGGGTGCATTTAGCAGGTTCACAGGCCGACCAGTCCTCCAACTGGACAAGACCCTTGCGGACGGGCTCGAACGTCTCAAGACACCTGCCTTTCTTCTCCTCTCTCTCTCTCTCTCTCTGTATATATCTATATATATCTATATCTATCTATATATATATTCACTGAAAAAACCATAGGTTTCACACACATTATAGTTAGGAATTAGCATTTAAAAAACCTTGCAAATTCACTTAAAAAACCATAGGTTTCACACATGTTATAGTTAGCTGTACATTTCACTCGTAAAAAACCAATGAAATTCCACGTTATAGTTAGATCAGGTAACTATAACTCGCGCGCCCACAATAAACTGCTGATGACGTCACATATTACATCACTCATGACATGGTCAGTGACATCACTCATGACATCAATGATGACATCTGAAATTACACATTGTGGATTGCGGTCGGGCAAGTTATAGTTACCTGATCTAACTATAACGTGGAATTTCATTGGTTTTTTTACGAGTGAAATGTACAGCTAACTATAACATGTGTGAAACCTATGGTTTTTTAAGTGAATTTGCAAGGTTTTTTAAATGCTAATTCCTAACTATAACGTGTGTGAAACCTATGGTTTTTTCAGTGAATTTGTACGGTTTTTTAAATGCTAAGTTATGCATTTATTTTGTATGGTTTTTTTCTGGTTTTTCACTGTGCGCACACCCTACGCGCACGGTGCGCTTCGCGCACCGAGCGCCCACGTTGCGCAGTCCATGCCGTGCGCGCCTCGCCTTTTTTTACACAGTAACATTTGTTTTTTTCTCCCTTGTGGGTCCTTTAATTTATTTAATAAATGTGATTGTGACTTCTTTTTTTTTTGTTTTTATTTTTTTTTACCGTACGCGTACGGTAAGCTTACCGTACGCGCACCCCGCGATTTTTTTTTAAAATTATTAAATGTATTTTTCATACTTTTTGGTCCTTCGTGAACCCCCTGACAAACGCTAGGGGGTCTGCAACTCTCTTCGTTGCCCCCTTTTCACGTTATCCACCTTAGTTTCTCAGTGCGAGAGACAGAAAATGGCAGCCGACACTTCCTGATTTCGACCGATTCGAATGTTTACAGTCATGTAACCACCAATCAGAATTGAGCTCGCGCACGGCACCGTACGCGTACGGTAAGCTTACGGTAAGCGCACGGAGCGCGCTTACAGATATATATATTGATTTAAATGCTATTTTCTCAGGACCTACTGAACAGATTTACACCAGACCTGCAAAAGGCACTTCCTTGACCTGAGGACTACCTCTCTGCCAAATTTCAAGTAATTCTGTTCAGCCGTTTGGGCTGTAGCTGTGTCTAAAGGTCCTATGGAAAAATGCATGGGGAAAACGCGTTTTGGGACCCCCCTTTTTTCTCAGCCCCCGCTTGACGAATCCCCCCGAGACTTTCAGGGTAGGAGCGGAGCGTAGCGCCCCATTAGTTTTGAAAATTTCGCGAGGATTCGTCGACCGGCGCCAAAGTTATTCCAAATAGAATGTTGCGGATTTCCTATGGAAGCAGGGTCCTAACTATAACTACCTACTGGCGACCGCCAGTAGGTAATATATGTATATGTATATATCTTTCCCTCTCTTTTTCTCTCTTTCTCTTCTCCCTCTCTCCCTCTCTCTCGCTCTTGCGATACTTTACCCTCTCACCTTCTCTCTCTCCGTGTGACCTTTGCCGCTCCTTCCTTTGCTGTACCTTTCACTCCGTGCTTCTATTTTTGCCCCTACATTTGTCTCCATATGGCCTCTTTGCCCATCCTTATGCCTGCTTTTGTCCTTTCTCGTGCCTCTGTTTTGTCTGCTTCTGCCCGCTTTTTGCCTGCATCTGCCCATCTTACTTTCATATTGCACCTTTATGCTTTTATTTTTCCTGCTTTGCCTGCTTTTTGCTTGCTTTTTGTGTTGCCCGTCTTCAGTGCTTTAAATGGGAAAAAATAAGTGCAGGTACTCATTAAAATGAGCTAGAGTTGTAGTGAGTGGGCGGGGCCAGGGGCGGGGCTAAGGGCAAGACAAAATGATACTTAACGACTTCTATAATAGTTGCAGCACACAACAAAACACATAATTGTGTGAATATAAACAAAGCAGGTTAACTCATTTCACAAAATGAAAGAGAAATGCGATAATATGTTAACATTTCCCTTTTTTGCAATAGTTGCACCTTCTTAATGCCATACTGTTAAATGCTGTTGTTTGGCACAATACTATATATTTTTGGGCATGTGAGTAGGAAGAAACTGAAAATAACCCCACTTCGAACCAAAGCTCTTATGGCACCAAGCAAATGAAGCAAATCATCATGACCCTCCCCAGAAGATATCTCTTGTCTCTTCCATCGATCTATCCATTCATCCTTTCATCCTACCATTTACCTGCTGATGTCCACCATTTACTCTTTACATTCTGTTGTCTATTCAGTTTTTCATCCATCATTCAGTTTTTCACCATTCCGTCTGTCCAACCTTCATATCCAAATCTATCCATCCATATTTAGACCTATCCATTCATAATTTCACTCATACATCTCTTTAGCCACCCTTTCGCTCATCCATCAATCCTTTCTCTCATCTATCCATCAACCCTTTCACTCCTTTATACCATCCACCCTTTCATTCCATCCACCCTTTCACTCAATCCCTCCTTTCACTCATCCATCATCCACCTTTTCATTCATCCCCCCTCCCTTTCATTCATCCATCCAATCTTTCACTTATCCACCCATATCCGCCCTTTTATCCAATCATCCACCCTCTTTCACCCATCCATCCATTCACTCACTCATCCATGCACTCATCCATCCATTCATACATCCACCCTTGCTTACTCATCTATCCACTCACTCATACAGTGAGACAGGCCACGGTAATCGGGCTGCCCTCAGGATAGTGATACTAGCGGTTTTTAAAACTGTAATCATTGTTTGAAATTGTCTGAAATTGAATTGAAAAGCACTGGTGGGAACGGGGGAAATTGTGATGTTCTGCTGATACCTGAATCGGACCCTAGAATTTCTGCAATCTATGATTATTGCGCTCTTCAGACAACACATTTTGTTTTTAAAACATTCTTAAATTGTTTAGTTGGGGGTCAGCGCGGGGAGTTTCCTGTCAGCCCTTCGTTGGTACACTTCCGCTGTATTAACGCGGTCTAGTGGTTGGGGGGTCCACAGCTGCGCACAGCAGAGCTGATTGGCTGTTCCACGGAAGGGGCTAGCCTTAACTACGACGCTGGAGCGAACACGCAGCGGACGCGTGCAGCGGGCGCGCCTAAGGCAAGCCCGTCTGCGCCCGTCCGCGGTCGATCGGGGCTAGGGGCCACAACCCCTGGTCCCAGGCTGAGATACTCTGCCTCTGAGCTACTTCATCTGGCCTTAGGTCATCAGCGGCTCAATAACTTCACCATTGCCAAATTTGGAAGTGAAAACATTCTGAGGTAACAGGGGACTAGAAGCCACACTTTATTGAGGCAAGCACCTCAGAATTACATTAGCCCGGATTACCTTCCCGGCCTAAAAATAGTGGTCTTAAACACAAGATCACTACAGAAACACTACCTGGAAATTTTTATGCTTCTCCTGGGGGGGGGGGACATTGACATTCAGGCACTCACAGAGACTTGGTTGGGTGACACTTCTGCCCCAGATATTATCGCTGCCCTTCCTGGGGAATTTGATGCCTTTTGGCACAACAGGCAGGACAATAGGAGAGGGGGGGGGGGGCGATTTTCTTTAACACCAGGCTCATGGCCACAAAGATCATAGCAGAGAGCATTGACAACACAGATCTGTTAGGAATTAAAATCTCCCTTAAATCTTCTTGTCTCCTGCTCCTGGTGGTCTACCGCCCTCCGGTGGCAACCCCGAGGCTCTATGACTATCTCACTGAGACCGTGTCTGACCTCAATACACGATACCAACGTCTCATGGTGGTTGGAGACTTCAATCACCATTGGGAAATAACCCCGAGAGAGCCGTACGCCAAACATCTTGAAATGGCAATGTCCTCCATGGGGCTTTTCCAAATGGTTGATCGCCCAACCCACATTAAAGGGCATACCTTGGATCTGATCTGGTCCTCCGATAGGCGGGACAGGCTCATGTACATTTGACCCTGCGCCTGGTCAGATCACTCTCTGATCTCGTGCTGGGCGCCTGTAGATAGCCCATCTCCACTAGCTCCTCTCAAATGGAGGAAGGTGTGGAGCTGTAATAAAATTCAGACTGCGAACTTAGGTGGCTACACTACTGAGGTTATCCCCACCCAACTCTAAGGTGGGCAATATCGATCTAGAAAGTGAAACTCTCACCAACACTATACAAGCCGCTATTGATCAGGTAGCTCCAGAACGCAATGAAAGAATTCGACACACAGGCAAGGGGGCCCCTTGGTTTAATGAACCACTGAGGGAAAGGAAACAAAGCCTTTGCCAAGCCGAAAGACGATGGCGGAAAGTCTACGACCCTGCTGAGCTAATAATTTACAAATCTCTACTTATACTTTACAAAAAGGCCATTATATCTAGAAAAGCTGAGTACTACGCTGAGCGAATCGCCAGCGCGCCTAACATACAAAAGGAGACCTTTAAGATCTTGAAAGAACTCAGCAAAAAGTCTGACATCAACCTTGCAGCAGCACCTTCTGCCTGCAATGCTCTTCAGGCCTTTTTTCTTCGGAAAGTAACTGACATTCTTTTTTTTTTTTTTTAAGTTCAAAACATTTTTATTAAAAGAAAATGTTCAAATGCTACAAAATAAGACATAGAAATAAGAAAAGTATAACAACAAAAGCAATTATCAGGATAAGTAATGGCAATAACATAGGCTGTAATATGAAACATCAAAGATTCAAAATAATTAGAAGCAAAAACTGGTACTTGATATGAAATGAAGTACTAAAAAGGGATATGAGATATACAATATAAGCAAAGGAAAGTTAAAAAAAAAAAGAAAGAACGAAAAAAGAAGACCTTGTTTAACAATAACAGGAAGTTATGGAGGTTTAGAAACTTCTTGTTGTAACGGAGATAAGGACAGAGAGGTACAAGCACTTAAGTCAAAAAATTCTATAACTGGGCTCCACAAATCTCTTCGCTTGCCAGCTAAGGTTAAGGGATAAACAAAAGTCCTGTCCAATCTGTGATTGTAGCAAACAGCATACCACCAAGCCTTATAAGATAATTTGGTATAATCTTTCCAATTTTTAGTTATTTGTTGAAATGCTACAGCTAATAGCAAGTCAATAATCTTAACACTACAAGTGCAATGATCCCATATAGGAGAAAGACTTCCTAAAAAATGTGAGATAAGGAAAAGGAGTGAGTGGAGGAAAAAATCCTATTAATTTGAGACCAAACCTGCTTCCAGAAACCAAGAACATGTTGACAACCAAAAAGCATATGGAAAAGGCCTGCACATGGTGAGGAGCAGGACCAACATTTGTCAGAGGCATCTGGGAAGTGTTTGCTAAGGGTGAGTGGTGAACGCAATAAACGATTATAAATAAAAAATAATGTTTGGGTAGTGTTGGCGGCTCTAGAAGATCTACGAATCTTTAACCACAGTTTGTCCCATAACTGAATGGACCAAGAGGATGTAAAATCTTTTTCCCACTCTTCCTCTGTCATGGTTTTAACGCGAGGGAAGGACTGAGTGTGGAGAAGGGCGTATATATTTGAAGCTTTAGAATGTTTAAGTAGTAAAGAATTCAACGAGGACACATCAGAAGGTGCGTGGATTGATAAAGAAGGTACAGCAAGATGAACCTCGTAAGCTTGCTGTACAGCGCGAGTCAGTAACAAATATTTGGCTTGAAAAGAGAGGGGTAAATTGAAAGAAGTGGCAGCTAAATCAAAGGAAATAATCTGAGTAGACTGAAACAATTGCCGGACCCAAATAAGGCCACGAGTTCTCCAGGTTTTCCAAAAAATTGGCTTATTATTGATCAAAATAGCTGTGTTATGCCAAATAGGCTGATTAAAAAAAGATGAATCTGGTGAACAGGAAAGAAGTTTAAAAGTGCGTTTAAGAATGGGAGTTGAAATAGACTGAGGTCTACGTGAAAACATAAGGTATTTTTTGAAGGAAAAAGGAGAAATGAAAGACTGTTCTAAGGTCAACCAGAGAGGGGAGGAAAGTGAGAAGTCTTTAATCCAATGAGAGACTTGATGTAGTAGGAATGATTTATGATACAAGGAAAAGTTTGGGAAGTTCACCCCACCTTCTCTTTTAGAGCGCATTAGCTTATATAAAGACATACGAGCTTTTTTATGTCCCCACAGAAAGGAAGATAGAATAGAGTTGATTTTCTTGAAATATTTCAAGGGAATAGCAAGAGGTATGTTGGATATAGTGAACAAAACAATGGGAGAGAGCATCATCTTAATTGTGTCTAATCTTCCCCACTACGATAGGTAGAGAGGATGCCATTTATTAGTAAGAGTAGATAATTTTTGTATGCATTCTTCCATACACTTAGTGACAGTACCCGAAAGAGAGGAATGAAAATTAAGGCCCAAATATTTAATAGAATTAGGACTCCAAGTAAATCCTGAAGCAGAGAAGTCATCTTTAAAAGTCATTTTAGTAAGTGGTAGGATTTTGCATTTATCTTTATTTAGTTTATAACCAGATACCTGGGCAAAAGAATGAACTTCATCTAAAAATATTGGAAGGGAGGTGTCTGGTTGGGATACGAATAGTAAGACATCGTCGGCATAAGCTGCCATTTTAATGTTGGAATTATGAAAGGTAAAACCATGGATACTATCATTCTGACGGATTAGTAAAAGAAAGGGTTCTAAAGCAAGATTAAACAAAAAGGGTGAAAGTGGGCAACCCTGTCTAACCCCTCTCCTTAATAAAAAATAAGAGGATAAGCCTCCATTCGCCGAAATTGCTGCTCTAGGACAAGAATAAAGGAAGGAAATCAGGGTAGAGATTTTTGATCCAAAACCAAACCACTTCAGAGTGTTAAACAGATAAGGCCATTCAACCCGATCAAAAGCTTTTTCCGCATCCAAAGCTATTGCTGCGAGGGAATGGGGATAGTGTGAAGTCTTAGAAATAATATAAAAAAATAATCTAGTATTGTCCGACAACAGTCTGCCCTTAACAAAGCCAGGCTGTTCTTTCCCTAAAAGCTCAGGTAGGAAAGACTCCAAACGCAAAGCTAATGCTTTGGAAAATTTTTTATAATCAATGTTTACTAGAGAAATAGGGCGATAATTTTTACAGTGCTGTGGATCCTTACCCGGTTTCGGGATAATACAAATAAGGGCATCAGAGAAGGATACAGAAGCGGAACCATTTTGAAGAAAGGTAGAGAGAAGCAGATGTAATTTGGGGATTAGCAAATTTGCAAAGCAGGAAAAAAACTCAACAGTAAAGCCGTCCGGCCCCAGAGCTTTCCCATGTTTGAGAGTATGGAGAGCATGAAGGAGATCGCTGTGAGTAAGATCGGATTCTAAAGAAGAAAGGTCTGGAGGAGTATCGAAAGGAGAAGCAATGGTTGACAAAAATTGGGAAATGGACTGCTCAGACGAGGGTGTTTTTGAAGAATACAATGTTTCATAAAAATGTAAAAATTCTTGTAAGATATCATCGCTTTTATGTTTCAATAACCCATCATGACCATAAACAGATTCAATGGTGACTTTGTTTTGTCTCACCTTTAAATAATTGGCCAACAATTTACCAGCCTTATTCTGCCCACCATAAAATTTAGCGCTAGTCTTTAAGAGAAAATTAGAGGCATTAAATGTGGAGTCTTTATTAAACTGAAGTTTGGCAGAGATGAGATCGTTTAAGCAATCCTTTGATTTAGAAGTATAATATAAGTGCTCTAATTGTTTAATTTTGGAGAGTAGAACATTAGTATCTTGTTGGGCTTTCTTTCGCTTACGTGAAACATAGGTAATGATAAAGACCCTGACTGAGGCTTTGAAAGCATCCCAAACTACAGGAAATGGAACTTCACCTGTATGATTGAGCAAAAAATAATCATGAAAAAAAATGTAAAAGAAGAAACAAATTGTGTATCAAGAAGGAGAGCGTTATTAAAACGCCATTTTTTAATGGAAAGAGGCTTCTGTAATACATCCAAAGTAATAGAAACTGGAGCATGGTCCGAAATTAAAATGGAACCTATGTCAGAAGAAATAAGGGAGGGGTAAGGTGGTGTGAGATAAAAAAATAATCTAGCCGAGATTGCGTTTGGTGAGGGGGTGAGAAAAACGAGTATTCTCGCGAGGTGGGATTGCATAGTCTCCAGGCATCAGTAAGTTTGTATTGTGCAATGAGGTGAGTGAAAGACTTCTGTGATTTGTGTGGAATGTAAGCGCTAGCTGAACATCTATCCAAAAAGGGGTCAAAAACTTCATTACAATCCTCCACTAAAATGAAGTTATCAACATAATGTTGAGTGATCAATGGAGCTAAAGAGGCCCAAAAAGAGGCGTCCCCACATGTTGGAGCATACACATTTAAAATGGAAATGGGAACATTGTCTAAAATAAAATTAACTAACACCCATCTACCTGAAATATCAGCAAAATGCGTCACTGACTTAACTGGAAGAGATTTTTTAAATAAAATCAAAACGCCATTGCGTTTACCATCCCCTGGGGAAAAGTACACTTCACCCACCCAACCTCTTTTCAATTTGGCAGACTCATCTGCCGATAGATGGGATTCCTGTAAACAGGCTATTTCTGCATTGAGTTTGGTCAAATGTGATAATACTCTCTGTCTTTTAATTGGCGAATGTAAACCTCTAACATTCCAAGAAACTTTTTTCAATGGCATAAAACATTGTTAAAAAAGCATATCAAGGTACCAATTGAGGAAAAAGCATGAGAAATAAAATTACTAAAAGCATATATGCATATTAAGAAGAGACAGCAGAAATAAAGAAAGAGAAATTCATAGAAGACAACAAAATGAGAGCCAGTTACATGATGAAGAAAAAAAGGGAGAATAAAAAAGAAGAGGAATAGGGAGGGAAGACGAAAGGACTGAATCAAGAAAAAAGAACAACAAGTGAGCTGAGGAAAAGCATAGCTAAAAGAGAAGGAATGTGCTAAGGAACATAAAGAAGAGAGAGAAAGAAATGTAAGAGCAACAGAACAAAGGAAGGAGAATAAAAAACTTACAAATTGTTGAGAACAGACAAAAGGAGAGGAGGGTGAAGGCCACATGAGACAATGACGGGTCATGAGCTCCAAGGGGAAGGCAGGGAAGAAGGACAACCGCGACGGACTCCAAGGACATGAAGGAGGATGGTGATGTGAAGGAAGAAATCTGTGAAAAAGGGGAGAGAGGATGGAAGTTAAATGTTAAGAACACATAAATTTAACGTGAAAACAAACAGTCAAGAAAATAGTATAATCAGAGCAATCATGAAAACCAACAAGGAACCAGGCATAAAAGCATTAATATGAAATAGGTGAGTGGTCACCAATTAAGAAGAACTAGAGGAAGCCGCAATGTCCATTTTGATAGCAGTTTGAGAATATAGAAAACTCTTTAGTTTCAGCGGATCATCATAAGTAGTAGTCTTGTTGTTGAAAGTCACCTTGAAAAGGCAGGGATGAAAAAGCCCATATCTCGCTCCCAAAGATCGAAGCTGTGGTCTAAGTGAAAGGAATTCCTTGCGCCGGTCAGCAGTGGATTTAGCATAATCTTGTGCAAAGAAAAGCTGATTGCCAGACCATGTAAGGCGAGGAAGAGCCTTGGCTGCAGACAAAACGGTAAGTAAATCTGTATACTCCAGAAAAAAAGAGGATAACACCTCTCGGTCTTTTGACATGAGTAGTGGAGATACCAGCAGGAGGAGGACCTAAACGGTGAGCTCTTTGTATGTTGAAACTAGTAGACTCCGGCAACTGGAGAATCTTCGGCAAAAAAGACTTGAAAAAAGCAAGGGCATCAGACCCCTCTGAATTTTCCGCCAGGCGATAAATGCGAAGATTGTTCCTCCTACTTCTGTTCTCCAAATTCTCAATCTGCTTGTGGAGTGCAGAAACTTGGAGAGATAGTGGGTCAACCTTGGCAACAGAGGAAGTAAGAGTATCCACAGATTGTTCCAAAAGGGTCACACGACCATCAATAGTAGACCATTTGTCAGAGAGCAACTGAAGAGTAGTCTTGGTTTCCTCAAGAGTAGATTTAGTTTCCTCAATAAAAGGGCGTAATGCCCTAATTTCTTCCAAAAGGACATCCATTGTCACTGAGGAGGTTTGTTTGAGAGGAGAAGGTGGATCTTTTTTTAGTCGTTTGGTTGAACCTTTGGTGAGTCCACTGGTTTGTGGAGCTGAAGCAGATGAAGAGCTTTTAGCAGGATCAGAGTAGACATCCATCTCTAGGCACTGATATCTAGAGCTCGTGTGAAGGAGAAATTTGCGAGGATTTGAAGAAGGCTTGCGTAGTTCCTTATATACTCTGCCCATAGAGGAGATGACAAGTGCGACAAAAAAAAAAAATTACCACAATTGGTAAACGAGCAATATAAAGGTTTACAATATGGGTGAAATCTGAAGAGACATATATGTCAACATACACTAGCAGTTATGAAGTATTGAATGATTCATCATAATAGCGCTAGAAAACTGAATTGCATACAGGTAAGTGCATTGAGAAATAGATAACACATTATAGAGAACATGAAACGAAAAAATGATACATAAACAAGTTGAACCTGACATAAATCAAATATGCGGTTGCAGCAGTTGGAAGAAAATGGGCTGCGAAGAAAAATGTTAGTGGCATCCAAAAGCGTAGATAAAGCAACACTGTAACATTACAATTCAAAGAGCCAGGTCAATTATGCTGTACATGAAGGACTAGTCAGCATAAAGTGTAGTAAGAAATCTTTCTGACACCGTAGAGCACAGTGGGATAAGACCTCAAAGACCAGCTTCAACAAGATGGCGGCCGGAGTACAGAAGTAAACACCTCACATAATCACAAAATAAATGGAAACGTGTCATCGAGGCGTGGAGACGACAGACTGTAGCAGCACTATAACTCGTTAAAAAGAGCCAGAGGTGACAGGAAACATAAATCACCCAAAAAGCACTCCAACAGAAGCTGAATCGATCTAAAGATGTTAATATGGCATTGCGAGTTAATCAGCAGGCTGTCAGCAGGGAGAATTAGCATGTAAAACCGCCAGCAACTAAGTTCGTCGGAAGACGCTAGGAGCGTATCTCCAGCAACATGAATACAAGATGGCGGTCGCTGCATTGAGCGTCGGCGCCTCACTCAGTCACTGAAGGAAAAAACATACCCACAAGTTAGGTCGGGCAGCCAAAATCACCCCATCGGTTCTCCACCCGTTCCGAAGTCAAAGACCACGACTGTTAAGGGGTGAGAGACCACAGGGAGTCCCGCCGGGGTCCACATCCTCCGCGCCGCCCGGGAGAGCTACAAGGAAGCCGCCATCGTCCGCGGGCGCTAGCCACGCCCCTACTGACATTCTTTTAGAGATTAAAAACATACGTATCACCACATGTCCCTCGGAACTGCCCACCCCTCCATCTTTTAAGGGCAGTCCCATCACTAGCTTTCCGCACCTAGACTCAAGGACTCTCACATCTTTGGCCTACGGGACCAAGTCAGGCTCTCCTATTGACCCTTGCCCCCCACGGATCTTTAGAATGGCACTACCTGCCTTGGAGAATCAGATTCTTACTCTCCTGAATAATTCCATGGCAACCGGTCAGGTCCCCGCTAACATGAAGGAGGCTAGAGTTATTCCTCTTCTAAAAAAAACGGGTGCGGATAGGACTATATTAAAGAACGTTAGGCCCATCTCTCAGCTTCCTTTTCTGGCGAAGGTCTTGGAGAAACATGTTCTGACGACTCTCTCAGTATTTCTGGAGAAACATGAGATTCTCCAGGCCCATCAGGCAGGCTTCAGAGCCCATCATATTACGGAGCTGGTTATGCTGTCAGTCCTGGACGAACTCAGGCGAAAGGCCGATAATAAAGAATCGAGCGCCCTGATTTTATTAGATCTGTCAGCGGCGTTCGATACGGTCTGCCACCCAAAGCTACTCTCCGGATTGGCTGACCTGGGCATTCAAGGACAGGTCCACAAATGGCTAGAATCCTTTTTATCAGGACGAACGCAGAGGATCCAATTGGCTGAGCAGGTATCGGACAAGGGTAACATCTCCTGCGGGGTCCCTCAAGGATCCGCACTATCCCCCCCTTCTCTTTAATATATACCTACAGCCCTTGGTGTCTGCGCTAGCCAAAATGGACTGCAGAGTATTCAACTACGCGGATGATACTCAGCTCATCCTAAGGATCGATAATTCGGCCTACGCCCAACAGTCTGCTCAGAGCATACTTAGGTTCACAGTTAACTGGATGACGGCCAACTCCTTTCCTCCTGACAAGACGGAGGTTCTTGCTATTTCAATTAAAAACAACCCCTGGAGCGATCAATTCTGGCCCCAGGAGTTAGGAGTCCCCCCCATTCCAGTACCTGTGGTGAAAAGCCTGGGCATAAAGATCGACTCAGAGCTCTCTATGACCAACCAGGTTAACTCGGTGGTCGGAACTTGTGTCGGTCTTAAGCGATAGCTGAGGAAATTGGTTCCCCTTCTTTCGGTCTCGACCATGAAGACAATCGTAGCAGCTACTATAGTCTCTAGACTCGACTATGGTAATGCGCTATATGTTGGGTTACCCCAGAAACTCACAAATAAATTGCAGATAGTTTTGAATGATGCAGCCAGGCTTATTTTTAGATTGCCCAGAAGAACTCATGTCACCCCCCTGCTGAGTGAATTACACTGGCTACCCATTAGACAAAGAGCTAAGTTTAAGGGTTTGTGTATCACCCACAAAGCCCTCCACGGACACGCCCCCGAGTACATAAAAGAACGGGTACTCAAATACGTGCCAGGACGCGTGCTGCGCTCAGCGGAAGCCAGCAGACTAATATGCCCTCGTTTCAACTCTACAACCAAAGGAGGGAGAGCTTTCTCTGTCCTTTTGCCACAACTCTGGAATCAGTTGCCCGGAGAGCTACGGAAAGAATCCAGACTTTTACCTTTCCGAAAAAAACTAAAAACCTTCCTTTTCAGAGAAGCTTTCGACATGGTTGCAAAGCCCTCCAGTACCTGAGGACCTGGCCTGTTCCGTTGTTTATGTTTCTTCCTCTGTCTGAGCGCTATGAGACCTGTCGGTATATATGCGCTATACAAGATTAAATTAATATAACATAACATAACACCCACTAACCCTCTCTACTACGTTATTTATTAACCTTTGTCAACGAGCAGACATGTACACACAAAGTGCTATCCATTTTTCTTACAAAAAACAGGCATACAAATGCAGGCAAACACACAAACATAAGCAGACACACAAAAGACTCCGGTATGTTAAAAGCCATGTTATACTCTTCACCATGGCTTTTTTTAATTCCACTGCCAGGGGACTGCCTTGATTGCTGTGTTTGCGCAAATGCAGAGGATAGTGTGAATGTGTTTGACAGCACAGGACCTGAATGGACCCAATAGCTGCCAAGGTTTGTCTGCTTTGTGACATTTTCATATTTTCATTGTAATTATGAGTGACATTTCAACGACTATGAGTGACACTTTCTCACTAGCAAAATTAAGCAATGAAGACGAGGGAATCATATAAATATCAGAGAAGACACCCATTTGAGTTTAGCTGCTAATGTTTCAGATTGCTTATGTGTGACATTTTCATAGATTCAGTGGATTTACGAGAGTCCGGCAACAACTAGATGTGTAACACTTAGAGTGGCTCTTTCTGACGAGCATAATCATGGTACGAAGTCAATGGAAATAGACAAATATCAGAAATCACACTCATTTAAGCAACAAGGAAGTCAAACTCTGCAGCAGGTGCTTTTGAAGCTATTATTCAATTTCTAAAAAAATCAGCGCCCTCCACCCCAACCTCAGCTTCAGGTGCGGCTGAACCACATGTAACGAAGGGCTCTCTGTGACAAAAGCAGCAACCCACTGAGCTATCCACATACAATACAGTACAATACAATATGCTTTTTTGAAGGAGGCATATTAACCCTCTACGCTACTTAATGGTCAGAGTGAAAACTGTCAGTAGAGAAAACCCTGACCCCTCTCCAGTGGGAACAATAATCACATGACATCTCTGACTTAGCAAGTCTAACTATGCTGAGAAAATAAAGGCTGCTGCTTCCTAGTGTCACTGTCAAGCAGGGATGTTAAACACTTGGCACTACTAATAAATCAGCAAAACTGCTAGTTTAGACAAAAGGTAGTGCTGGCGTGGTGAGTCTGGGGCAGAAGTTGGGCTCTGCTGGGCACAGCAATAGCACAGTCCAGGTCAGGACGAGGTGAGCAGGTGATCGATTCTGGAACAGCGGCTTCCTCCTTTAACTTCATGTAGCAGGGGAATTCCTGGGTGCCCTGGGCCCCGGCTGGCAGGCAGGAAATGCAACATCCTGCCACAGACTGGGCGCCGACCGGACATGGCTCCTCCACAACAGTGTGACAGAGCAAGAAGGGAGCCAGGTGCATCTTCGGCTTCTTTGGCATAAGAAAGCTTTCTATGCACAGACCCGGTAATTGAGGCATGTGGCGTTAGGAAGGTAGGTGCCTCACTGCAGAAAGCAGTTAGATTAGCGCTCCAGGGGCCTGGGCATGAACCCTCTGATCCAGAGAAAGTACGGGAAGTGTGAGAATCCGCCCTTGCCCCTGATAAAATGTTTATGTTTAAAGTATTACCCTGCACGGACTTTACCCTACCTGAAGTGCTGTGCTTTGAAGATCACACGTGCACACTAGCAGGTAAAATGAATCTCGAACCTGCTCTGTCAAGCACAGCGTGATGGTGAGCACCGAACATTATTCAACTGCGCCCTGCTGAATAGCTCAGCTGGGGCTCAGATCGGGGACGGGAGACAGAAGCGGCGCCTTTGCTGCCAGAGGCAAGTTCCACTCCTGCTCACCAGCACTCACAGCCACTAAACCTACCTTATCATGAGTACCGGTACTCTCCAAGGCAGCAGAGAAGTGCCGGTACTCACAGTGATAAATTTAAGAAGTGCCGGTACTCAGTACCGGTGAGTACCAGCCCATTTAAAGCATTGCCCGTCTTACTTCCATGTTTCACTTGTGTGCCTCGGTTTTGCCAGATTCTGCCCCTTGTGCCACTGTGTCTGCCCTGTAGCGCTGTACCTCTGTGCCACCTTCTGTGCTTACTTCCTGCCCTTTCCGCTTCCCCTCCCCTCGGTCCTTACCTGCGCCTCTCACCTTTTTCCTGCCAACCGCGTTCCTCCTTAGCCCTGCCCACCGCCCCCTGTGCTCTTTCTCCCTGCCAGGTCTGCTTCATTTTGGCTGTAGTGCAGATGCACTCCTGGCGAGCCAAAGGCATGCCAAAGTCAAGCACATCTCTGCCGGTGTCATGCCAGCACCAGAAACCCAGGTCCGTCCCGACTCACCACTATCCTGCTCTACTTTTACATGCCCTCAACCACTGGGCGATGCTCAACGCTCTGCTGCCACACCGCACAACACAGAGACTTCACCTGCACCATGCCACCCCATCCACAGCTCCAACACAGACAAAAAACACACAAGCAACGCCAAACAACTCACTCACTCACTTGAACAACCACTCACCCACTCCCCTTCACGCCAATAGCATGCTTGCTACTTAACACCACGGAGATCTGAGTCCTGCTGGACAACACTGCACCAGACATACTGTTCCTCACACAAAACATGGCTGACTCCAGCATCGACACCTGACATCACTGCAGCCATCCACGCTGGATACAAGATCATCAGGCAAAGCTGCCAACACAGACCTTGGGAGAAGTCGCCCTCATCTTCAAAAACACCTTCTGCTGCACCTCCTCCTCAGAATACGGAACTGACTACATGGAACACTTCGACTTCAAACTACAAATCACAGCCGTCTTAACCATGGATGGAACTCTGGACTACCGGACCCCCAGGACCCGAGCCAACTTCACCACCAACCTCATTGACTTTGTCACCACTTTAGTCAACAACTCCAGGGCATACATCCTTCTAGGAGACCTAAAATACCCACCCCATAGAGTGGACCGGACCGACCCCAAATCAGCCCCACTCCTAAGCAGCCTCAGAACCCTTGGGTTAACCCAATATATCTCAGATCCCACCCATGGCCCACCCATCCTGGACCCCATATTCACATCCTTCATCAACATTACGGACAACAAATCCAAGCCTGTCACCTGGATCGACCACACCTTTGTCAGTTTCACAATTAACATCCACCTCCATAGAAGAACCTCCATGACGGGCCAAGTGCAACGAACACTGTACCAACATAGCTTCCACCTTCCATGAGAACCTGCCACAGCACCTAACACGTGATATTGACAACATCGAAAAATGGATCACTGCCTATGCCAACACCCTGCAACCCCACAAATTAAGCCACATAGCAAGCACAAGAACACAGGCCAGCTGGTACATGGAAGATCTCAGAATGACTAAAATGCACTGCAAACAACTAGAAAGGAGGAAGAGAGCAAACCTGGTGAAAGTGGAAAAAAACACTTTAAATCTGCACTGCAGTGGCATAACAAAGGTCCCGCAGTGCGGGTGGGCGCCCTAGCTCCAGGGGGCCCCGTCAGCACCATAACCTAGCCTAAGAGCTCCTGAGTGAGTCCCGAGGAGCGCCCCTCCATGTAGGAGAGTAGGATCTGCTTCTTATAGTTACCCCCACGTTTTGCTGATATTTCACAGTTTTCGACTTAGATTGACTGGGATCCTGCTATCCAGGACCCCAGTCTAGCTGCTTTCTCCTCTAAATTGATTACATATACTTTAGGTACACTCCAGATTGGATTCTGGGGTACCCTTATCAGTCCCTAGTATATGGTATACTATGTACCCAGGGCATAGGTACCCCAGAGGCGTCTCAGGGGCTGCAGCATGTATTATGCCACCCCTGGGAGACCATTCAAAATGATACCACAGGTTTGCTAAAGCAGCCTGTGTAAGGTGGTGCATGCACCCCTTACTTAGATATAGGTTCACTATATCTATCCTATATCACTGCACACATAAACCTATCAGTCACCCCTATAGCAGGCCTTATCAATCCTGAAGGCAGGGTGCTGGGTTTTATGTGAGAGGGTGCTCCTGCATGAGCAGAGCCCCTCTGCAGCCTTCGGAACCTATATTCCAGGGTTGTTTGTGATGCAGCCAACCATCCATATATACTTAAGTGCATTATAACCTCACGGTAAATGCTAACTTTAAAATGGCTGCATGGAAACATGTCGTGTTTGGTGTCAAACACCTTGGAATCATACCTTCACACCAGTAACTGGTGTGGGAGGTATGATTCCACCCTCCTAAAGGGACATATGCGACACACTGGTACACCCGGTACCAGCTTTTTCGACCCTGGCATCACAAAATGGATGCTGCCAGCCACAGACACGAGTCTGCCCTCCTGCTGCTGGACGAAACTCCAACAAGGGAAGGCTTGACAATATGTTTCCTGTCACAGGGAGGTGTGACCACCTCCCAGACAGGCTTTAGTGTATTGGGGCTGGGTGGGTGCACTCTGAGAGTGCTTTGATGTCTCCACTGGCGGCACATTTGGTGTCCCTGTGCATAGTCCAGCTCAAACCGGTTGCAGGAGCAATGTGCTCCTGCTCTGGCGCGAAACTGTACAAAGGACATGGGTGTAGCCACCCCTCTGTCCTGACCCTCCCATAGGTGGGTCCCCAGAGTTTGTCCCACCCCATCCTTGGGTATAAAGTATGAACCCCTGACTAAAGAACTTTAGATTTTACCTGGACTAAACTCTGCTACGGAAACCAAGTACTTTGACGATCTGCACGACGCTGGATGACTGAAGAATCTCCCTTGGAGTAAAGGAGTTACTCCCTTGCAAGGCAGCCACCTGAAACGCATCTGACCGGTTTGCATCTCCGAAGCTCCTGAGGACTTTGAAGATTTCTGGAACACAGGAGGTGGGTTCCCGAAGTCTCTGAGGTTGATCTGTGCTCTCAGCAATTCTGAGGCCCGTATTCCTCATGGGGACCGTGCATCCCGAAACCCTGTGAACCGCGTACATTTGCAGCAGCATATGCTTTTTGGTGACCCCCGATGCTGTGCTTTCAGCTACTTGTAGTCCGGACCCCGAGCAGAATTTCCACAGAAGATGTCCGGCCTACACTCCAAGTGTTCCGTGGCATGGTATTTTGTGATTCAGCTCGAGGTCCCTTTGCGATCCCTGGTCCGTTGACCTGTGGGTCCCTGTGAAGGTAACTTTGACTTTCCGTGAGCTTTCCTGGTTGCTACAGACGTGCCCTGACTCTCCATAGCTTGGAGAGTCCCCAGGACCTTGCTGGTCCTCACCGAAGCATCTTTCCTCTGACCACGTGGGTTGCTGTTGCCAAGGCTTGTTGGTGTTCAATCCAGACACTGACCCCCCAGCACTCGACATCGTTTGTGGGACAGCTCACCTCCGGACTTTGGTCATCGTCGACATCTCCTGGTCCCCGTGGCTGCAGAGTCAAGCTTCACCTCTTCTCACCTGCAAAACCTGACATTGGTGGGCCTTCGTCTATCCTGCCCCTGGTCACTGTGAAGTAACGCAGACTCTGTCCCCTCTGCTTTCAGCTTGTTCTCAGCTCCGATCCAGGCTTGGATCACACCGGACACTTTTCATCTTCCCGGTAGCAGCACTTCTTCGCATCACGCCATTGAAATCAACGAGCGTTTCCGACACCACTTGACCCCTATGCAACTGGCTCCTCTGGGATAGGTAACACGGGTACCTCGGTACTCTCATGGGTGTTGGCCTTAGAACCTTCTATGTTCCAAAGGGTTTGTTTGAAGTCCTCTCCTAAGTGTCCTTAATCTTTAAAATTCCTACCGTGACTTTCCCATAGAGTTGTACGGAGCTCACGTCTGTGTTCTCACACTGCACCCGTCCTCCGTGGGTCCCCTGTGTACCTACCTTGGGTGGTTCCTTGGGGTCTCAGTGATTCTACGTGCTCTAGGCACTGTGTCTAGTCAAGTCATCGTTATTATACCACTTTCTTAGTATATGGTTCGGTCTCCCCCTGAGGCCCGTTGTGTATTGTGCTATTTACTGTCGTTCTAGTGCTTTAATATTGTGTGCTTTGTTCTCTAATCTAATAAAGAGGTTAGTAGAGAGTGTTTAGTAATAAATACATATATTTTATCTATTCCTTGTGTGGTTCTCCTTTCATTTGGTCATTCAGGAGGTTATAATCTGGTAAACCAAGCTGTTTTACATTCCTTCGAGACTTAGCCTGAAGGCTGCTCTCCATAGCCACCACTAGGATAGCTTTCAATAAAGGTTGTCTTTAACCTAATCATCAATGAGGGTCGTTTGGACTGGTGCAAGGTGCCCACTTCAATTAGTGGACAGCATATACCAGGCCAACTTCTCACAGTCTGTGTACTTTGCAGGAGGGCCCCCCTCAAGTTTTGTTACTTAACTGCCGCACTGAGATGGTACCACCAATAAATCTGGGTAACCCAAAGTAAGGTTCTAGCTGAACACATTGACGAGAGCTCCAACAGCAGAAAATAAATCTTTGCTGTTATTAAGGATTTCACCACATGCACGGGAGCCCCTAGCAACATCAACACAACTCAAGAACTATGCAACAACCCCTCATACTTCTTCTGCAACAAGATCACAACCATATACAGCAACTTTGCCCCACAACCAGACCCCTTGAGCCTTGCCAGAGGCATCCCGGAAATGGACAAAGACAGCAAACTAACCTCATAGGACACTATCAGCACTGAGGAAACCACAGCACTCGTGAAGTCTGTACACTCCTGGACCCGTCAGACCCCTCCCCCATGCCTATCCTAAACACCTTCATCAGCACAGTCACCTTTCCGAAACCCTGCAAGCAGGCATCTGTCAACGTCCTCCTGAAGATGCCCACAGCCGACCTAACCCAACTCGCCAATAACCAACCAATCTTCCTCCTTCCATATCTAGCCAAGGTCATGGAGAAAGCCATTAACAGATACTTCTCTGACCACCTCTCCAAAAAACAGCTTCTCAACGCCACACAATTAGGTTTCAGACCAAACCACAGCACAAAGACCACCCTCATCGCAGCTACAGATGACATCCGGATTGTGAGAAGCTGGCTTGGTATATGATGCACACTTATGTAAGTGGGCACCCTGCACCACTCCAGACAACCCTTATGGTGATTTTAGTGGTCTTAGACAACCATAGAAAGCTCTCCAAGTGGTAGCTGTGGAGAGCAGCTTTCAGGCTTAGTCCAGAAGGAGTGTAAAGCAGCTTGTTTTACCAGAACGTAATCTTATAGGTATGGATTAAGTAAAAAAGAACCACACAGTGTATTTATAAAAAAATATATATTTATTAAAAAACACTCACTAACACAAACACATATCTCCTAGCCGGAGATATACACAATGCACACAATACTTTGCAATAGAAACAGGTAAGTAGCACGAATACACACTGGTCACCAGGGGGAGACCAAACCATATACTAAAATGGTGGTACGTGTACCCTTAGGGTACTTAAGGGCTTCCCTGAGGGGGGTCCCTAGATTTGTCATGGGACAAGATTTATTTCAAGACAATCCTAATAAGAAGACTCCATGACACGGGCATCCAAGGATGCACCCTCCAATAGATCTGCATGTTTCTCACTGGAAGAATCCAAACCATCAGCATGCCGCCATACCCCTCAGAAGCACAGGAACTCATTTGTGCCGTACCCCAGGGCTCCTTGCTCAGTACAACCCACTTCAACGTATACATGACCCTGCTGGTAGATGTCATACAAGTTCACCACTAGCGTGACCGAAGTAGCCACCTGGCTGAAGACTAACTGCCTCAAGCTGCACACAGACAAGACAAAGTGAAATCTTCGGGAAAGATACATTGTTGTACGACCCACTCCCATACCAGCACACGAGCTAGAAAACTCAGAACCATTATAGTCTGCAAACTAGACATGTCCGCTCAAGTTAATGCCATTGCATTGCCCTGTTTTCACACCCTGAAGATGCACAAGAAGATCGTCAAGTGGCCACAGAACAAAACCAGGAAAACGGTCACCCATGCACTAATCACCAGTAGAAGGCACTATGGGAACACCCTCTATGCAGATCATCCAGAATGCACTAGCCAGACTAGTCTTCAATCTCCCACACCGAGCCCACATCACACCCCACCTAAGGAAACTTCACTGGCTCCCGATACGTAAGCGTGCACACTTCAAACTCCTCACTCACGATTACAAAGCACTTCACACCACAGGTCCATCTACCTGAACAGCCACGTATAATTCCACTACGCCTTCAGGCATCTCCAGCCTGCCGGACTCTCACTAGCACATACCTCATGCATTCACAAAAGCAGCTCAGGAGGTCGTACATTCTTACACACTGCCCCTAAAGCCTGAATGACCTCCCACAACACATCAGAGCCATCTCCTCCCTTCTTGAATTCTGCAAGAAGCTGAAGACTTGACTCTTTGAGTTAACCCTCCCACTCCTGCCAAAGTGCCAGGATACCCTTACGGGTGATAGTGCGCTATAAAAATACAGGTAACAAAAAAAAACATAACATCGCACTATAAAAATATAGGTAACATGAAATAACATAACATATGTCAGCCCATATCAATGTTGCCTCTACACGTACACGTGGCTGTAGTATTCATGCGGATGGTCCCTATTTGTGACTCTCTGTCTGCTGTCTGTGTGCATAAGTTCATGCAGTGTTGTGTATGGGCATGTGTGACTGCATAATACATATGGCAGGCTTTCTATAATTGTGCAACATCCTGTAAAATGCAATGACTGAATAACTTGCCTCAGAATAGACTGAGCTGCCAGGTCCCTTATTAGCACACTCCTACGTCCTCCCAGCCACAGGGAGATGGCTCACTTTTAAACAGAATGAAACAAAAAACATTTCCTGCTTTCCTAACTCTTTCCTGTGTCTGGATGAAGTTGTAACACATGACCTATTTTGTACTGCTGGATGACCTGGCCTAGCACAGAGAAGAAAAATGCTATTTCTTTTTCCTTTTAAGGTCTGGCTTGACAGCTGTCACTTCACCTGATGTAATCAACAGAAAAAGAGCTTTAAGAAGTGCTACAGAGAGGGGGCTTTGGCTTCACCCACATGCTTCTTTTTACCTTTAGCACAGCATTGGTTTGGACAGACCTTGTGTGATTTAGTTGAAAATGGTGCGTATTGCATTTTTTTGCCTTGTGTGAAAGTATTTGTGTACAGCAGGACTAAGTTGATTATGGTGACAATAATCAAAGTTAGAGGGCTGATACATTTATTGTGAAACGTTATGGCAAATGCAATAGGCCTGACATATTTATTGTAACATTATGGGGCATATGTACAAGGAGTTAACGACGCGTTAGCGGCACTTTCCCGCCGCTAATGGGGCGATATTTTTATCGCTGTATTCACAAGCTGTCGCTAACAGCCGTTAGCAACAGATTTCAGGTGAAACCGCCATTATAAAGATCACCACTTCTGTTAGTTATAATGACATGCAAGGGAGGCGTCCCCGTGCAAAAACGGCCGCTAACCCCACTTCGCGATATTTACAAGGGTATTCTTTAAGTCTGGAGGACCAAAAAAACTTCCTCTAACTGCAGTTAGAGGCAGTTTTTTAAGACTAGAAAATAGCTGGTCTTAAAATTGGAGATAACCCTTGCGGCTTTGTTGCTGGACCGCGCTGCAAGCAATGTTGCTGCGCTGCCCTCCTACAAAACTACAGGGCAGGACTGCACCATCAAAAAGATAGTGCGCATTCCTCGTCCTCACTCATGAAAAGTGTTGCAGCGCTGCGACAAGACAGCGTTGCAACACTTTTCACTACCCCATACTTGCGACAGCACGGATGCACTGTATTCACTGGACAGCGCTCCATGACGCAAGTAATGACAGATACGTCTGGAATCCTGACTTATCAGTCTGCGTTAAAGTCACGCATTGCTGCAGTCGTGTCACAACCATGATGCAACTCCAGCAATGCATGGGGCCAGCCTATCCCTGTGGCACTGCATCACCCTTACGCCTGCCATCATGCAGGCATAAGGTACTGACGCAATGCCGTTCTTAAGGGGTGCCCGGGTGTCGGCGCAGTTGGAGATCCATCAGTGGCGGTTGCGCGCTGCGGTGTCATCGTCTGCAAGCGTTGGTGGAGTGGTGGTGCTGAGGGAGTTGACGAGACGTACTTCAGTGGTCTTGATCCAGCTGCGAGGGGGGCGATGATGGCTGTTGTGTACGGTGGGCATGGTGAAGACGTGATATATACAATGATGGTCGGTCCAGGAGAGTCCGGTCGTGTGGCTGTAGTTAAAGGTCCCGCTGGAGGTGGAGACGTGCTGAAATGTGTGTCCTGCTATGTGGCTTGCTGCGGTGAATAGCTGCTTGAGTCTGATGTTGGGGTGCTGCCCCAGTAGGGGGTGGGGTTCTGGTCACTGGGGTTGTCCAGGTGGAACTTGAGTTCGCCGAATAGGATGTCGTCGGTGGATGGGAGAGCCTGGTTTGCAATGAGGTCTACAATGGTATCAGAGAATGGGTGTCCATGTCTCGGGGGCCTGCAGATGAGGGTGCCGCAGCGGATGGGGTTGGTCCAGATCTGGAAGTTAAGGTGTTCCATGGTCACTGTTGGGTCATTAGAGTGCGTGGTCAGTTGGAGTGTGCTTCTGTAGGTGATGGCAATGCTTCCTCCTGGACGGTCGGGGTGGTCCCTGCTGGTGATATAGTAGCCGTAGCGGATGAGCTGACACTGGGTGTGTGTCATCTATAGGTGCTAGGCATGGGCAGCTCGATCCCTGGGCCTCCTGCGCTACGTGTCCCACCTTCGCCTTACCTGGACATTGACACCGTGGCACTTTTCGCTAAACTCACTCCAAATCTGTGACTCAGCCAGCAGGAGCCTCAGCCAGGTGGGATTGCACAAGCCTGGGTACAGCAGTCGCCGCCAAGTCCACTGGTGAACCTCCCAATGCAGTTGATGCAGCAGGGCCCCCTTAGGCATGAACTTGCAGCGCTCCCGCAACACAAATTTGGAGCAGCTCAAGGGCCTCACCCTCCACAGCGTCCGGCCGGTGCAACCTCATCCGGCCTGTGATGCAGAGAGGTGCCGCCCACCGTTGGTAATCCCCTCCGTGCACCTCTGTGTAGTGGTGGATCGTAGTATGTGAAGCAGACCTCCCTTCCGGTGGTGCGCACAGGAGCGCCTCTACCATTCACAGCTCCAAGGGGCGCAAGACGGTCTTCTCACACAGGTCAGCAGCGTGTCTCTATGCGACCGGCCAGACTTCACCACCAGGTTCGGGTGATCGCCGTGCCTCAATGTCTCCCGCCACGGCTCATCGACTCCAGAGCTCCTTCGCATCCCACTCCAGGCTCCAGACGCAGGTCCAGCGAGGCATCCAAGCTCCAGACGCAGGTCCAGCGAGGCATCCAGGCTCCAGACGCAGGTCCAGCGAGGCATCCAGGCTCCAGACACAGATCTAGCGAGGCATCCAGCCTCCAGACGCAGGTCCAGCGAGGCATCCAGGCTCTCATCCTGGTCATACTGGGTGTTGGGTGGCTTGAGGAGGTTGTTGATGTGTGCTGCACTTGACCCTGACTGCTCCATTCTGCATTTCATTTTTTTTGGGCCTATTTTCTATTGGAGGTTGACTGATAGGCTGTTTTTTCCACTAGAGGCAAAAAAACTCACGTTGGGCTGACTAACGTGCATTTTTTTGCCGCTAATGGGCCTTTCGTTAGGAATTCCGGCGTTAGCGGGCGAAAACTGTCGCATTCATGCTAATGTTACCGGCAGTTTTCACTGTTGATCCCTGAAGCTATCGCCATGTAGCGATGTCTTGTAAATACGTCGCTAACAAGGCGATAGTTTTCAGCGGTACACAGTGGCAAGAAAACTGCTGCTAACTAGCGTTAGTGGTAGTTATCGCCAGTCCTTGTACATATGCCCCTATATGTCAAAGCCAAAAGATATTTAGGGTCAATTGTTGTTACACAGTTTTAAAGCATTTACAGATGCATTTCCTTACATGGATTGTCAGATTATCGTAATTTTGTGTATAATTGCAATTTATGCTTGTATGTCTGATTGCTTCTTGGGAGAAAGCTTATGCTCAATTGTCAGTCGGCCTGAGTTAATTACGGCTATACATGAGTAATAAAAGCCGTAGGCTTGATTGATTTATTGGGAAAACGTATGTCTGATGCAGAGGTCTGATCTGCTTATTATGAAAATGTATAATGAGGGCAGTATGCCAGACTTATTTATTGTGAAAAACATTTGTTAAAGCCAATAGGCCTTTAAGGGTGACTTGTTATTAGATAGTGTTAAAAGCAGGAGACAGGTGTTTTTTGTTAGATGGAATGACACAGACAGGTGTAGTAGACAAGGGTTTTGGGGTTGATTGCCCCATTTGTCAATCCCTGGGGTTGGAAGATTTGCACTATGAAAATGTTTAAGAGACGCTGTTAGGGTGATTTCTACATTTTGTTGCCAACTATAATTTTGAGTAAATTCATAATTATATTACGGTGTGTCTGATGGTTACCTTGTGGGAAGGTTAATTTTCCTTAGGCCTGAGTTGGTTATGAGAAAAAAATGATAAGAACTAAACACATGACTGGTTCACTAGGAAATGTTATGTTGAATGCCCAAGAGATTATCTGTGTATTATAAAAATGTGTGACAAAGGCAAAAGGTCTGACTTATTTATTGTGAAAAGCCTCTGTTAAAACCAATAGGCCTTTAAGGGTGGCTTGTTATTACATTGTGTTAAAGGTTGTAAACAAGTGTTTTGTCACATGCAATCTCACATATTATTAGTAACTATCCCGCCTTCCCCTCAGCAAACCCTGGGACCAGATGATTTTCACTGTGATAGTCCTTGTTAATCTGTTAGGAGAGGCTATTATTATTTTGCCAATTGTAGCTATCCAAATCTATGACATTTTATGACTGTATGCCTGATGGTTGCCTTGTGGGAAATCTTATGCTCAATACTGCAGGCCCCACTTTGTTATGGTGACAAGTCAGTGATAAAGGCTGTAGGCTTACATGGCTCATTGGGGAATGATATGTCAGATGCTAGAGGTCTGATTTGTTTATTATGACAAGTTACAACAAAGGCAGTCGGGCTGACTTATTTATTGTAGAACACATCTGTTACAGCCAGTAGGCCCTTAATGATGGATTGTTGCTAGACTGTAGACATGTAATTTGTTACATGTAGTTCCAGAGATCACCTTAGTAGACAGGGGCTTGGTGTTAGTTATCAATTTGGGCAAACCCTGGGGTTGAAGATCTGCACTGTGATCATCCTCGCAACCTCATAGGATAGCCTGACAGGTTTAGTAGTCTGCCGGGTGTTTGTAATAAAAGCCATTGGTACATACATACCTTTACACACACATGCACATACATACATAGAAATAATTTTTAGTCAGTCCTCTTTTGCCATTGATCTGATCGAGTGTCACTCACATTCGGCTTCTGCCTATGACAGCATGCAGCATGCATTAGTGGGTCAGGCCATTTCAGCTAATACCTCTATTGCCATGTGGGTGATGGCATTTTGCCTGAGCACATGTGAACATCGGTATGAAATTGAATGTGCTCCAACTCCAGAGCTGGTGGGAAAGTTCACAATTTTCATCTTTTATAGGTTACCTTTCATTACTTTCCTTTTCATTTGTTTATTTTGTTTGTTTTTTCTTAGATCGTTCAGCAGCTGCTCTAACAGTACTACTGAACTCCATGATTTCCGCTCCTTTTCTTTGCAGTGTACCACATCCTGCGTGGCCACTGTGTCCAAACTGGGTGGCCATCTTGACGTGTATCATTGTATTACAATTCCAAGATTGCCTCTGTGTTGTTAAGCAGTACATCGGCTATCCTGGATCGACACAACTAAACACTATGAACAGAACCATTCCAAGATGGCCACCAAGTGAGATGTGTATTGGGCTGCCATCTTGGAATCATGTTGTGCACAGTGAGTCATTATTTTAGTGTTCCAAGATGGGCAACACTTTACTGTTTAACATGGCAGCCATTTTGGAACCTTAAAACAGTGCTACACTATGTACAAAGACAACCACTCACTGCTATGTTTAATTTTCTTTTTTCTTTTCAAGTTAATGCCTGCTGCCATACGGCAGAGGTGTGTTTTGCTATATGTACTTTTATTCTTTCAATTTATTTTGCAGTTGCTTCTTTAGTTTGTTTGTGTGTTTGATTGTGAATGGTTAAGTGGGTGAATGCATGACACAGTGTGTGGTTGAATAAATGCATAAGTGTGCGGACTCAGATTTTACAGTAAATAATTCTGCACTGTAAATTAGTACTAAAAAGTTGCAAATGCACTGTTTACTACAGTGGGCCTTATTATGTTTTTGAATTTCATTTTAAAATGCGTGTGAGGTGCAGCCCAGCACTGAGTCAGAAAATTGACCTTCAGCTTTTTATTTAATGTTCACAATACAGTTTGCTCCATGCTCTTGCTTGTACTTTAACATTCTAAAATGTACCACTTTCGGTTCAGGATGTTCCTGAAGAGGACAGATTTACAACTATATACACTAGAAAGCCACTTCCTTAGGCGGGACAGAGGTGCTGTTTATTTTTGTGAATGTACTTTTGTTTTCTGCTGTAGGGCATGAGACAGGATTATTCAATAGGCGTAGAGTGCAAGTTATTATACCATGTGGTGTGTTTTCTGTCTTACTATTGGATGGCTCAATGTAACTTTTTTCATCACATCACAGTGACTGTACAGTTCCTCTGTCTAAAAATATATAAAAATTCACCATTTGGGAAACAAACCAAGGTATTTCCCAACCCTCCTAGCAGCTGGCTCCTTGTTTGTCTGTTTATCAGTCTGCTCTTAGAATTGTTTCCCAGTTTCTCACCCCAGCCTCTTCTGAGCAGCTCTTAGGATGAATGCTCCCCAATTCTCATTTCTCTTGTGCTAGACTGCAACCGGTACTGGCTTTTAATTTAATTAGAGTTCAGTTCCCACGGACAATGATTCTTTTATATTTATTTGCATTCTTGAATAGTTTGAATTGATTTACTACATTTTGCCTACTGTACTGATTCTTAATTTTAAATAAACCTTTATGGTTCATCCTTTGAACCTTGTCTCATGTGGATTTTCCTGCCTGGATTCTCCTATATGATTTCTCTGGGTTTATATGATTGATGTCTAGGGCTCTCATCCTAAGGGGCTCACATATACTCCCAATCCAGTACTCAGCCCTTAAATGGTAAAAGTGCCAACAGGGGCAAGTTGGAATGACACAGTGCATTAATGATGACCTATTGAGAGCCTAAACTCACCAGTAATTGAAGAGGCACCAACATTTATAAGCCAGACCTTTGGCAATGTTTGTTCTTCTTTCTATCTTTCTCAAAGACCGTGCACATGATGGTCCAGCTCACCCAAGTGCCAGGTGGAAGTATTCACCATCAAAAAGTAATCCGTCTATGTAAGAAACGTGGGTGATATCTCTGCCAAAGACTTAAAGGTGGTAATCTGTAGGTCTGACAAACTAATGAAGGCACCAGGCTGGAACCACAGGCTTAACTGAAAGTCTCTGCAGTGAAAAAATACATCAAAAGGCATCTCCACCCCAAGTGCTAATCAGAGCCCAAACCAAACCGTGGTCCTGAAATGTCCTAATGGCGACCCACCGGAACCATGGAAGGAAATAAACCAATCTTACCTCATAGTTTCAGAGGAATAAACTGTGCATTTGACCAGTGGTGTTATGACCCCCAAAGTGCCTGCTGCAAAGTTTGTGAATGGACCTCCCTCAAGCCCAGGCAACATTTCAGGACAAAGATGACAAGCGGCTGAGGATCCATGGAGGACCCGAAGTCTGGGACCTCCCTGCTCCGCAGGGGCTGTGGTAACCTGTGTGTCCAGGGCTTTAAGTAGAGCCGGTTCTGTTGGGTCTCAGACACGGCAATCATTAAAAACTTACTTTGAATCGACTCCCTACTGGGCCCTATGGTCATGTCCTCATCGTTACAGATAAAAACACTGATCACATTCTCAACAACACCTGTAAACCCCTTAAAGTAATTGCAACGCAGTCCCTGTTTACATTTCACACGTTAGTTCATCTTGCGGTACTTAAGAGTGTATGCTGTTTCCATATGTTGGGTTTCTGTACTTTTTTCATGAAATATTTGACCATTGTCCAGTGAATGCTGTGACCTGGCCTGCCTCAGGATGTCTGAGAGAGTTTAGGGTGTGGACGGGTGTTCATAATGGGCAGGAGTGAGAGCTCTGGAGCTGAGTCTGATGACTGTGCACGTTTCTCAAAGTGCCTGCCAGGCGCTTATAAATGTGTTCAGACTACAATCCCATCCAGTTGTTGGCATCTCTGCAGAGCACATGGAGCATTGGCCACAGAGGTGCCAACTGAAAAGCAAAATGGGGGTGCTGGGGGTACATTACTGTAAAAAGATTGATGACATCAAAGAAAAATCAAAAGCAGTGCCTATTGGTGGAGGAGTGGTTTGCGTGTGTGAGAAGATGGTGAAGCAAGGAGAAGAAAGGACGTACAGGCAGAAAGAGAAAGAAAAGACAGTGATGAAAGGGAACAAGGAACAAGATAGCATGTGAGATATCCAGATGGAGGATGTCAGAAAAATGTGGGGGGAATAAGATGGTAACTGTCTAACAGAGAGAGCCGCCTCTGTTTTTTTTCTTCCAAGAGTGCTGGGAATTTGCACTGGGAGCAGTGCGGTCCCTTTCGGACTATGGTGCTCCCTGCTGGACCCGTCTCACTTCTGTAATTCTGAGCTCAAGACATCGAACAGAGAGAGTAAAGCATTCTGCTCAAAGGACACAAAAAAAGGGCAGACTTTTAAAAGGTTTACTCAATTTGTAATAGTTACAACAATGCATAATCTGGACCCTTAATTAGTAATATCAAAGCATATACTTTCAATAAAGAATGAAAAGTCAAAGAAGTCAGTAGGGGTCTAGCAATGACACATCTGGAATAGTTTTGCCTTCACAGAATGAGGGAAGTGTCTACTCCTCACATGGAGAAATATGTCTCATGTATAGGACTTTAGATAAAAGATTTCATACATTATTACACAGTTCACAGGCTTTTGACCAATGAGGGACAAGCAGAGAGAAGCATTTAATACAGAATACATTTGGTAATTCTCTCATCATTCCACTACATTGGTTCAGGTGTTTCATAGCTTCTACACATAGAACATGAAATGTTTCATCGTATGTTATTCGGTCTGGGACCGTTAACTTGTCCTTGGAAAGGTACCTTTCGTGCAACTTGGCTGTGAAATTCTGATTCTTACTATAGCAAAGCCTGAAAGTTCTTTATTATAGCAGAGAATATGTAGTGTCGCGCTCTAGTCCTCATATGCTACGTGGCTAGGTAGCGCGCGGGGACAGTTCTAACGGGTACACGAATGCGCGAGTCGGGGAATCGACCGCGCGGTCGTGTCTTGCCCGGCGCTCGGCGCTCTCTCACAGAGATGGAATAAAGTAGTTATTGACCCTACAAAACTACCGTCTCCAAGTGTCATCTTTCAGGCAGACCTACTACATTACAGTGGCGACGAGTTAAGGGATCTTAAAGAACGTGGTGAACAGAATTGAGAGACCATACGCACCACTCCTGCAAGCACAGGCCAGCCTGGAAGCCACCACTGGGGACTGCAAGCAGGAAGACCATCTTTGAGGTGCACATAACCGAGGGAGAGCGCGGCAGAGGCAATAAGAACAGACAGGAGCCAACTACAGGGTGAGAAACCAGCAAGGGGGTAGAAGGCAAGATAAGGACAGAGAAGACTCCAACCCATCGGGAACCTGGCGGAGACAGCAGCACGCAGAGACGGGGGAGCAGAAGAAACACAACAGGAGCAGGCGCAGGAAGGAAGCGCGGATGCGCCAGGCAGTCCAAAAGGCCCAGGGGCGGCACCAGAAAGACACGCCGAGATGAGCGCGCAAGAATCTTCGCTGACGACGCCAATCCCGTTCCTGCCGAGACCGGGAGAACCCCAAATGAAGTGGGAGGATTGGCGAGAGTATTTCAAGAACTATATCGCAGCTCTAGAAGACGAAAACGGAGAACCTTTCCCCAGCGCGAGGAAGAAACGGATTCTCCTGCACAACTTAGGCCCGGAAGGCATAAGAGTTTTTCAGAACCTGGTCCCCACACCCAGACAAGCTGCCGACGACGACGTATTTAAGCACGCCATTGAGGATCTCGACACCCACTACTGCCCGGCTGTGAGTGTTTCCATTGACCGATACAATTTCCAACAACGGAAACAAGAGACCGGTGAATCCATAGACGATTATGTGGCAGCGTTGAGAAAGTTAGCAGTGACATGCAAGTATGGAGTGCTGCATGACGAGTTCATAAAAGATCAGATAGTCATGCACACCACCAACAAAAGCGTGCAAGACAAGCTGTGGGCAAACAGTGAGGCGTCACTAAAAGAAGTAATTGCCATGGTAAAAAAGGCTATATTCTAAATAACAAGAGAAACCCTTATGTCCCTGTGAACCGGGTAAGTACAAAGCACAAAACAATATTTACAAGGAACTCATTTGTAAGCAATAATTCATAGTATGCGACTTCAATCGTCGCTCTGAATTAATCACAACCCTCTACTTCAAATATGACTTTTTGAAGAACAAAATATCAATCATGAATTAGTATTCCTAGTAAGCCCACACAAAACCTTTTTCCTTTTGAATATGCCTAACCTCAGCCGAGGTAGGTATTATTTAATCCACGATTTATTATCAAAAGTACATATATATAACATCTAATTTATTCTTAACATTTATAGTGATTTGTGACCCCAAGTGAAAAAACCATAACCTATTACAATAATGTGACAAAATGAAAAAAGAATTAAAAAGGTCATTGGAAAATTATACAAGGACAGACTTATTACATTTTACGATGATTTAGTCAAAAGCTGTCTCATTTATGTGTTGTCGACGGCGTTTCGACCCACTCTAGATACCGGGTCTCTTCAGGACTAAATAATTTAGATGTTATATATATGTACTTTTGATAATAAATCGTGGATTAAATAATACCTACCTCGGCTGAGGTTAGGCATATTCAAAAGGAAAAAGGTTTTGTGTGGGCTTACTATGAATACTAATTCATGATTGATATTTTGTTCTTCAAAAAGTCATATTTGAAGTAGAGGGTTGTGATTAATTCAGAGCGACGATTGAAGTCGCATACTATGAATTATTGCTTACAAATGAGTTCCTTGTGAATATTGTTTTGTGCTTCATAGTAAAAAAGGCGGCATTGACAAAAAGGTGCGCTGATTCAGCAAAAAGGGAGACGCTCCAGAAGACCATGGTGAACAAAGTTGACGACGGCGAACCACAGGGAAGGAGCAAAACCATGTCTCCGGAAGGTAAAGGACCAACTAAATGGAAAGGGAAACAGGGGCAAACATGGAAGCAGAATAGAGACAACAACGTGTCATGCAACAGGTGCGGAAGTCAAGCACATGCAGCCCAAGACAAACGTTGCCCTGCGTTTCGAGCGAAGTGTATGTTCTGTGGCATAATGGGACACTATGAAAAGGTTTGTCGATGAAAAACGAAGAGACCGATGGTGAAGTACGTTATGCAAGATCAACAGGAGGAAGAAGAAGAACAAGAGGAAGACGACGGGGTACTATGCGTGGAGGACCAAGTACTGGGAATTGACGGAAAGCGCTCCCGCAAACCGCAATGTGACATGGTCATAGGAGGAGTGAGAATCAAGATAGTAATAGACTCGGGATCCCCATACACCATCTTCCAAAGAGCAGTGTGGAAGGAAGAATTCGAGCCCAGGTTGGGATCAAGGCTAGAACCACCAGATATACGACCAGTATCGTACACAGGTGAACCGATTCCCATGGTGGGATACAGGAAGTTGATCTTCGAATTCAGAGGAAGAAGTGCGGAGTGCAAACTATATGTAGCGGAGAAGGGCCCATCCGTCCTAGGATGGATGGATCAAGGTGATCTAGGGATCAAGTTGGACCCAGGAGGAGACACACAAGTGCTTATGACAGCGCCCGGGAGCTGGCCAGGACTGGAAGAGATGAAGAGCAAATTCCCCAAGGTATTTGGAGGGAAGGTCGGGAAACTGGAGAAATTCACACACAAGATTGTACTCAAAGAGAACTCCAGACCAGTATCCCACAAAGTCCGCAACGTGCCCCTAGCCATAAAAGAAGCAGTGCAAATAGAACTCCGTAGACTGGAGCAAAATGGAATAATAGAGCCTATAGACAGCTCAGAATGGCTCGCCCCCTTGGTAGTGGCAATGAAACCCAATTGGAAAGTCCGCCTGTGTGTGGACCTTCGAGAACTGAACAAATGCCTAATCGTGGAAAAATTCCCATTACCTCGAATCGAAGAAATGTTGTCCAAGACCAAGGGGGTAAAGTGGTTCTCCACCATTGACCTTACTTCGGCCTATCACCAGACAGACCTACATCCGACAAGCCGGAAACTGACATCTTTTATAACACCCTTTGGATGCTACCAATTTTGCAGAATGTCGTTCGACCTCGCCTCAGCAGCGGCGGTGTTCCAGAAATTAATGCATCGCCTATTCCAGGACATCGAGGGCATTCAGTACTTCCAAAATGACATACTGGTGATGGGGACAGATAGAAAAAAACATGATGAGAAGCTGGATAAGGTACTCCGTGCGCTAGAAAACAACGTCCTGACCGCGGAATGGGAGAAGTGCCGACTGGGAATGACGTCTGTCACCTACCTGGGTCATGAAATAGGAGGACAAGGCATCACGCCTAAACGCGCAAATGTGGATGCGATATGCAATGCTAAGGCCCCATCCAACAAAGAAGAGGTGCAATCCTTTCTGGGGATGGCAGAATATTACAGCAAGTTTGTGCAACATTTTGCTACCAAGACACACCACCTACGACAATTAACAAGGGACAAAACGGTATACAAGTGGACAGAGGAAACACAAGAGGAATTTGAAACCCTGAAGAAAGACATCAGCCAAGCAGTGCCACTGCAAGGATATGACCCGCTCGACGGATGCCAGCGAGAAAGGCCTGCTGGCAGTCGTCATGCAGGAGAGGAGAGATGGAACGACGGAGACCCTCAGTTTCGCATCAAGAACGCTATCACCCACTGAACAGAAATATAGCGTAATCGAGAAGGAGATGCTAGCGGTGGTGTGGGCCATGGGGAAGTTCCGCCAATTTCTATGGGGCACAAGGTTCAAACTCAAAATGGATCATAAGCCACTAGTCAAAGTGCTCACCTCGAGTGGGCATGCCAGTGCCACACTCCGCATCGCAAAAATGACACTCAAGTTACTAGAGTACAGGTATAATGTGGAGTACATACCGGGGACACGAAACAAAGTAGCAGATTACCTTAGTAGAGCGGCAGCCATGGAAGAAGCCCCGAACACAACAATAGAAGAAGAAGAAATGGTAGCGGTGATGGAAGATCCAGAAAGAGTGATAAGTAAGCAGGACTGGACCCTAGCGTACGAAGAAGACAGGGAGATTAGCAAAGTCAAAGAGAACATAATACATGGATGGACTGAGAAAAAACGGCTAGGTGAGGCACTCAGGAAATACTACGAAGTCAGGGAGGAACTATCAGTGGGGGACAAAGGCATATTCCTGTACAGAGGTGATAAAGTAATTCCCCCGGCAGCGTTAGTTTCTCGACTGGTCGCGCTACTACACGAAGGACACCTAGGAATAGTAAGAACCAAAGCGATAGCGAAGCACATGTACTGGTGGCCAGGAATGGACGCTCAAGTGGAAAGGCATGTGAGAGAATGCGATCGGTGCCAAAGAGCGGACAAAACACTGAATCCCCTACGACCAGCTTTGGGGAAGTTCACACTACTGAGTGGCCCGTGGGAAGAAGTGGCCGTGGACATTCTGGGACCTGTGCTGGACAACCATGGAACGCCCCAATAACTATGTGTTCTGGTCGACAAATATTCGAAGTGACCGGAGATACACATACAAGAAGTAATGGATGCAGAGACAGTGATTAAGTTTCTAACTGCCGTTTTCCTAAGGGAAGGTATTCCGAGAACCATCCTGAGTGACAATGGACCTCAATTCACGTCGGAAAAGTGGTACAAGTACGCCGAGAGGAACGGACTCAAACTACTACACACCGCAGTGTATCACCCGTCGAGTAATGGACAGGTGGAACGATTCAACAGAGTGCTTATGGGGTCCATTCAAGCAGCCATTATGATGGGAAAGGATTGGGAGAAGGAGGTACAGAACATGATTTGGGCATACCGCATCACCCCCACGGGCACGGGGTATAGCCCATTCCAAATCTTAAGAGGAAGACATCCCTTCACCAAGGACAACATGACATGGAGAGAGAAGACGATCACCAGTAAATGGTCTCCCGCAGTGGTACAGCACAATCTAGAGAAGGCCCAGAGGATATACACGGAGTACTACAATCAGAGGAGAAAAGTGAAGGAAACACCTCTGGAGAGAGGAGAATGGGTGAGAGTCAGATTAGCTATACGGAAAAAGAAGGGAGACAGCAAGTACAGTCCACCCCTACAGGTGAAGGAAGTGTACGAGAGGGCAGCATTGCTCAGCGATGGGAATGTGTGGTCCCAAGATTGCATGTCCAAATGCAATAAGATTCTAAGATGGCCCCTGGAAGAGAATGAAAAGACACAACAAGAACCTAAACCAAGCGACACCGAAGGAAGTAAATCAGCCGAAGAAAGAGACACGAAGGCGGAAGAGAGCCGCGAGGAGCAGGAAGATCAAGGGACGTCGGAGACGGAGGAACTGCAGGAAGAGGAGAGCGGTACCCCGAGGAGAGGAGAACGAGGTACTCCCCGAGACAGGGTGGGGAGCCCAGCTGAGGATGGTACCCCAGATGCTTCCTCCACTCCGGTAAGGTGTACCAGAGCAGGCAGAGTGGTGGTAAGACCCAGCCGCTTCCGAGACTTTGATCTAGAGGGGAGCTAAGCACCCTGTAAGACTGTAAGGACCGTACATTCATTGGGCAATATAAAAGAAGGGAGATATGTAGTGTCACACTCTAGTCCTCGCACGCTACGTGGCTACGTAGCGCGCGAGGACAGCGCTAACGGGTACTGGTTAGCTGATCGCCGGTTCACTCACATACTCTTCTGAGTCGTCGGCCTTCTCTTCGGCGTCCTTCGTCGAGGCGACGTCTCCTGCACCGGCGTTCCTGTTCCTGGCCCCTCCTCTTCAACGTCCATCGTCGAGGCGACATCTCCTGCACCGGCGTTTCTGTTCTTAACTACGTGTGTCCTCCCTGGCACCTCGCGACTACCGCAGTAAGGTCCTGTCCCTTGGAAGGATTGTTGTCTATACAAAAAGACAAATATTGAAAAAGCTGCATTACTTCTATCACAGTAACAGAGCTTTTACACTGACTCTTCTAAGTTTATATAGTGATCTTTAACACTTATCTGATTTGATATCCGAGTTTATGGAGATCTGCTCTTGCTTATTATTTATTTCGCTTCATATTAAATTCCTGAAAAATAAGGAAAACTGTTATGTTTGCCTGAAGCGAAGGTGGATATTTTTCTGCACTTTAAGGGGTATCATAGTGATTTGAAACAACTCTGGTCAGATTGTTACATGTCTTTAGGTGGGTTCTGGCACAGAGCTTCCCTTCCCTCTTTCTTACTTTTGCTCTTTAACCCCTTCCCTGCTCATGACGGAACCGTTCCGTCATGAGCCACGGTTGCCGTGTGCTCATGACGGAACGGTTCCGTCATGACAATCCTGTCGGCGGCCGCTACGCCTGCGCGGCGCTGTTTCCCCGCCTGTGCGGGGCGACAACGCAAATGGGCGGAGTCATGACGGAACCGTTCCGTCATGAGCACAGCTCAACTGTGGCTCATGACGGAGCGGCTCCGTCATGAGCACAGGCCCGCCGCGCTGCCCCCCTGCCCCCCCCAGCGCTGCAGCGGAATGTCCGCAGCAGCGAAGGGGTTAACTGAGAACATCTTAATTACTCATACCTAAATTTCTAGATATATACATTGTTTCACTTACCCCAGCTACCAGAAATACACGGAAAAAAGGAATTATCCAGGTAGATACAAGAACACATAGTAAAGATATATTGTAGGATTAGAAATACCAGGCACACTTACCTCCTCCTCTGTTCTTTCTTTTCACAGTGCTTTCTTTTGGTTGACTGGTTCTGTCCTATGGGGTGCGACGTGGGACTTTTGTGTTTTCCTCCTATGTCATTCTCCACCTCTCCCAATCTCGCCCATATTTCTCTTCTCTCTATATTTTATCATCTTAGTTTATCCTATCTGTAGTTGTGACCAACAAAATCTCTCAATCTTAACCCTTTCAAAGGTCACTCAGTGTCACTCACATCTTCATTTTGGCCTCATTATTCTTCTTGCATTTATCTCTTCGCTCCATCTACCACCACCTCTTTCCTTCTTTTACCCAAGCTCTTCTAGTTTCTCTCATGCCTTCCTTTCTTCCACTCTAATATGGCCCCTTTTCACTTACCTTTCTCTCTTCTACTGGTACATATAGCCCACAAAAGCTCCCTCACACCTCTCCTTTTCATGTTCGCTATCTCTGCCATCTCCCTTTCTTCTTCGATTTTTCCACTCATCCGGTTAAGCCTCTGCCCACACTATCTTATCTTATCAGTTTTGCACTGAATATCCTTATTCATCACCCTGTTTCTCTGTCTGACTCCTGCTCTGTTGGTTTCTCTCTCAAGAGCCACCTCTCGTGCCTTTTTGTCCTATTTGTTCACCTTTCTCTTACCCCGTCCATCATTCCTTCCGGCTCCTTTTCCATTTTCTTTCAATTTCCTTTGTTCTCCTCCTTTGTAATTTCTTCTTTACATATTTATATGTATTCCCTCTTCTATCTTTCTTCCCCTTTCATTTTGTTGGCTTTTCACCATAGTCTTTTTCATTTCTTTTTCTCCCCACAAGTTATGTTCCTACCATTATATTTAAAATTTACTATTATATTATATTGTTGTTGTTTTGCTAAATTTTCTTCTCTTTCTTTATTCTCCTCTTCTTATTATTTCCATTCCCACTTATCTTTTCTCTCACTCCATTTATTGTTCTGTTCATTCTTTCTCTTCCCTTGTTTAACCTCTTTTCACCTCATCCCTTTATCACAAGGCCCCACCCTTTTTTAATTTGTATATGTCCCCTTTGGAAAGTTTGATAAAATCTTTTGGACTCTTATTTCATACGCAGATGGCACGCAGATAATAGTCACCATAATGGAAGATGTGCACTCGCCAGCAGTCAACTTTCATAAGTGTATGCAGGAAGTCAGTGTCTGGATGAAATCTCTTCCAAAAGTTGAATGTTGAAATAATGAAGTTCTGCCATTTGGAAGAGCTTCTTCAATGTGACCTTTTTCGTGGTGGCTTGACAGCGGAAAACGACCATGTTTAACGCATGTTGCTTTCCACCGAAGCAACATCTCAGGTCAGCTGACAAGGAAGATCTGGTAGTCCCTAAGATTGTCGGACCCTGGGGGGAGTGAAGGTCGCCGACTAGTCTTCTCCCGGGGTGCTAAGTGCCTGCCTCAGCGCAGGGTGGGGGTAGGTTAGAAAAGAGGGAAAGGGCGGGTTGTTGAGGGTGCTATATAGGCATCAGGAGGGGCGTATCTGCTTCTTTCTGACGTCATGCACCACCAAGATAGGGAGGCCGTTTTTAGGTCTTCCAGCCCACCCTACATGTTGTAGGAGGCTACTGTTGGTGGTTGGCTCACAGCGTGTTGCCAGTTTAGGGCAGGTTGCAGGGTTTAGCCGATATTTTGGGGGGTGGTGAGTCACTTGCGGGCATGTTCACCCCTCAGAGGCGAAGAAGGGAGCACAGGTGACTGATGGCGGTGCAAGGATGTGACGAACAAGGGAAGGATCTTCAAGGGAGGATGCTTGAAGGACAAGTGAAGGAGTAACGGGGTATATGGAACGAGAACAGTGTGAAAGGGGGAAGAATGAAGCAAAGGATATGGACTATCTGAGGAATTGAAAGCAGGTGAGGCTGAATGATGTGGGGAGACAGGAACTGTCCGGTTCTATGTCAAAATTCATAATGTTGAGATATTGTTAATGTTAATAAAAGTTTAATAGAATGTTAGCAACCCTATCCTAATAAACAGCCTTTTCTGCTAATACGGTAACATGGAGTGTGGTTATTGCATGACACCACAACTCTGGAACTCTATGCCCCTGGAAGTTAAATCTTCAGAATATCTCTCATTTCAGAAGAGCCATGAGCACTTTGACTATTCGTCCTTTGATGGATATAGTTTCCTGTCCTGAGCACAATAGACTGGATGTTTTTCTTTCAGCTTCAAGGCGCCTATGGATATTCAAGTGCTTTTAGAAGCTCGTTTCATTTCATTCCCTCCCTTATTGTTTCCTTTTCCCACTAGTGCTTATGCATTCTCACTCCTTTTCATTGTTGTTTTACTCACTCAACATGTTGAGTCCCCTGATCCCTTGTCCACTCAATCCTCTTCAGGTAGTCTCTCCTCGAGGTTACTTATGTCCTTCTAACAGAGTGCTGAGGTCCGAGCTGTGTGCATGGGGGAGCAGGGGTCACAAGGGACACTTCAACGCATGCAACAGGAAGCAAAGGCAAGAGTAATAACTGAGCAGCCTCCCTCTGAGGGAATAGGTGCAGCACAGCACTGAAAGCATCATGCACGTGCAAAACCAGGTGCAGCACAAGCAGGAGTTCAGGATCCCCACATGCAAAGAACACATAGCATAGGTGCAGCACAGCACTGAAAGCATCATGCACGTGCAAAACCAGGTGCAGCACAAGCAGGAGTCCAGGATCCCCACATGCAAAGAACACATAGCATAGGTGCAGCACAGCACTGAAAACATCATGCACGCTCACACCATGTACAGCACAAGCAGGAGTCCAGGATCCCCACATGCAAAGAACACATAGCATAGGTGCAGCACAGCACTGAAAGCATCATGCACGCTCAAAACCAGGTGCAGCACAAGCAGGAGTCCAGGATCCCCACATGCAAAGAACACATAGCATAGGTGCAGCACAGCACTGAAAACATCATGCACGCTCACACCATGTACAGCACAAGCAGGAGTCCAGGATCCCCACATGCAAAGAACACATAGCATAGGTGCAGCACAGCACTGAAAGCATCATGCACGCTCAAAACCAGGTGCAGCACAAGCAGGAGTCCAGGATCCCCACATGCAAAGAACACATAGCATAGGTGCAGCACAGCACTGAAAGCATCATTCACGCTCAAAACCAGGTACAGCACAAGCAGGAGTCCAGGATCCCCACATGCAAAGAACACATAGCATAGGTGCAGCACAGCACTGAAAACATCATGCACGCTCACACCATGTACAGCACAAGCAGGAGTCCAGGATCCCCACATGCAAAGAACACATAGCATAGGTGCAGCACAGCACTGAAAGCATCATGCACGCTCAAAACCAGGTGCAGCACAAGCAGGAGTCCAGGATCCCCACATGCAAAGAACACATAGCATAGGTACAGCACAGCACTGAAAACATCATGCACGCTCACACCATGTACAGCACAAGCAGGAGTCCAGGATCCCCACATGCAAAGAACACATAGCATAGGTGCAGCACAGCACTGAAAGCATCATGCACGCTCAAAACCAGGTACAGCACAAGCAGGAGTCCAGGATCCCCACATGCAAAGAACACATAGCATAGGTGCAGCACAGCACTGAAAGCATCATGCACGCTCAAAACCAGGTACAGCACAAGTAGGAGTCCAGGATCCCCACATGCAAAGAACACATAGCATAGGTACAGCACAGCACTGAAAACATCATGCACGCTCACACCATGTACAGCACAAGCAGGAGTCCAGGATCCCCACATGCAAAGAACACATAGCATAGGTGCAGCACAGCACTGAAAGCATCATGCACGCTCAAAACCAGGTACAGCACAAGCAGGAGTCCAGTATCCCCACATGCAAAGAGCACATAGCATAGGTGCAGCACAGCACTGAAAACATCATGCACGCTCAAAACCAGGTGCAGCACAAGCAGGAGTCCAGGATCCCCACATGCAAAGAACATATAGCATAGGTGCAGCACAGCACTGAAAACATCATGCACGCTCACACCATGTACAGCACAAGCAGGAGTCCAGGATCCCCACATGCAAAGAACACATAGCATAGGTGCAGCACAGCACTGAAAGCATCATGCACGCTCAAAACCAGGTGCAGCACAAGCAGGAGTCCAGGATCCCCACATGCAAAGAACACATAGCATAGGTGCAGCACAGCACTGAAAACATCATGCACGCTCACACCATGTACAGCACAAGCAGGAGTCCAGGATCCCCACATGCAAAGAACACATAGCATAGGTGCAGCACAGCACTGAAAGCATCATGCACGCTCAAAACCAGGTGCAGCACAAGCAGGAGTCCAGGATCCCCACATGCAAAGAACACATAGCATAGGTGCAGCACAGCACTGAAAGCATCATTCACGCTCAAAACCAGGTACAGCACAAGCAGGAGTCCAGGATCCCCACATGCAAAGAACACATAGCATAGGTGCAGCACAGCACTGAAAACATCATGCACGCTCACACCATGTACAGCACAAGCAGGAGTCCAGGATCCCCACATGCAAAGAACACATAGCATAGGTGCAGCACAGCACTGAAAGCATCATGCACGCTCAAAACCAGGTGCAGCACAAGCAGGAGTCCAGGATCCCCACATGCAAAGAACACATAGCATAGGTGCAGCACAGCACTGAAAGCATCATTCACGCTCAAAACCAGGTACAGCACAAGCAGGAGTCCAGGATCCCCACATGCAAAGAACACATAGCATAGGTGCAGCACAGCACTGAAAACATCATGCACGCTCACACCATGTACAGCACAAGCAGGAGTCCAGGATCCCCACATGCAAAGAACACATAGCATAGGTGCAGCACAGCACTGAAAGCATCATGCACGCTCAAAACCAGGTGCAGCACAAGCAGGAGTCCAGGATCCCCACATGCAAAGAACACATAGCATAGGTACAGCACAGCACTGAAAACATCATGCACGCTCACACCATGTACAGCACAAGCAGGAGTCCAGGATCCCCACATGCAAAGAACACATAGCATAGGTGCAGCACAGCACTGAAAGCATCATGCACGCTCAAAACCAGGTACAGCACAAGCAGGAGTCCAGGATCCCCACATGCAAAGAACACATAGCATAGGTGCAGCACAGCACTGAAAGCATCATGCACGCTCAAAACCAGGTACAGCACAAGTAGGAGTCCAGGATCCCCACATGCAAAGAACACATAGCATAGGTACAGCACAGCACTGAAAACATCATGCACGCTCACACCATGTACAGCACAAGCAGGAGTCCAGGATCCCCACATGCAAAGAACACATAGCATAGGTGCAGCACAGCACTGAAAGCATCATGCACGCTCAAAACCAGGTACAGCACAAGCAGGAGTCCAGTATCCCCACATGCAAAGAGCACATAGCATAGGTGCAGCACAGCACTGAAAACATCATGCACGCTCAAAACCAGGTGCAGCACAAGCAGGAGTCCAGGATCCCCACATGCAAAGAACATATAGCATAGGTGCAGCACAGCACTGAAAACATCATGCACGCTCACACCATGTACAGCACAAGCAGGAGTCCAGGATCCCCACATGCAAAGAACACATAGCATAGGTGCAGCACAGCACTGAAAGCATCATGCACGCTCAAAACCAGGTGCAGCACAAGCAGGAGTCCAGGATCCCCACATGCAAAGAACACATAGCATAGGTGCAGCACAGCACTGAAAACATCATGCACGCTCACACCATGTACAGCACAAGCAGGAGTCCAGGATCCCCACATGCAAAGAACACATAGCATAGGTGCAGCACAGCACTGAAAGCATCATGCACGCTCAAAACCAGGTACAACACAAGCAGGAATCCAGTATCCCCACATGCAAAGAACACATAGCATAGGTGCAGCACAGCACTGACAAGGACACTAGCTGGACCAAGGAGTGGTGGCCATCCTGTCTGGGGCCTCTGCCTACTCCCGGCAGAGAAGCAAAGAATTTAGGTGTCTGGGTGGATACCAAACTCTCCTTTGACAGCCATGTAAATAAAATTGTAGGGAAGTGCTTTGGGGTCATGAAAACTCTCAACCGTACCCTGGACCTTCTCCCTTTGGAGGCCAGGCGTACCTTGACTCAGGCCCTAGTAACCTCTCGCATGGACTATGGCAATGTACTTCTTCTTGGTACTTCGGAAAAGAACATCAGGAGACTGCAGGTACTACAAAACTCGGCAGCACGGCTAGTATTGAGATTACCCAGAAGAGTTGCTTCTAAATCCACCTTGGCAACCCTTCATTGGCTGCCCATCAGGAAGAGAATTCTTTTTAAAGCCCTTCTTTTATGCTTTAGAATTATCTCTCACAGTGCACCGTCCTACTTGTCTGACCTAGCTGTCCCATACGAGCCTAACAGAGCACTTCGCTCGATGGGAAAGGGCCTCCTCATGATCCCCCGTATAAAAAAATCCAGAATGGGAGGTCGATCTTTTCGTTCCCTGGCAGCAACCAAATGGAACACCCTTCCCATCAATATTAGGTTAGCAAAAAATGAAGCCACCTTCAGGAAACTTCTAAAAACACACCTATTTGCCCTTTAGGCTCTTCCCCTCCTCTGATCTCTGACTCTATTCCTCAGCGCGGGGATACGCCGGTAGGCGTCACCATGCGCTCTACAAACCCCTTTATTATTAAAACATCATGCACGCTCAAAACCAGGTGCAGCACAAGCAGGAGTCCAGGATCCCACATGCAAAGAACATATAGTATAGGTGCAGCACAGCACTGAAAACATCATGCACGCTCACACCAGGTACAGCACAAGCAGGAGTCCAGGATCCCCACATGCAAAGAACACACAGCATAGGTGCAGCACAGCACTGAAAGCATCATGCACGCTCAAAACCAGGTACAGCACAAGCAGGAGTCCAGTATCCCCACATGCAAAGAACACATAGCATAGGTGCAGCACAGCACTGAAAACATCATGCACGCTCAAAACCAGGTGCAGCACAAGCAGGAGTCCAGGATCCCCACATGCAAAGAACATATAGCATAGGTGCAGCACAGCACTGAAAACATCATGCACGCTCACACCATGTACAGCACAAGCAGGAGTCTAGGATGCCCACATGCAAAGAACACATAGCATAGGTACAGCACTGAAAGCATCATACACGCTCAAAACCAGGTGCAGCACAAGCAGGAGTCCAGGATCGCCACATGCAAAGAACACATAGCATAGGTGCAGGACAGCACTGAAAGCATCATGCACGCTCAAAACCAGGTGCAGCACAAGCAGGAGTCCAGGATCCCCACATGCAAAGAACATATAGCATAGGTGCAGCACAGCACTGAAAACATCATGCACGCTCACACCAGGTACAGCACAAGCAGGAGTCCAGGATCCCCACATGCAAAGAACACATAGCATAGGTGCAGCACAGCACTGAAAGCATCATGCACGCTCAAAACCAGGTGCAGCACAAGCAGGAGTCCAGGATCCCAACATGCAAAGAACACATAGCATAGGTGCAGCACAGCACTGAAAACATCATGCACGCTCACTAGGCCTGGGCAAAAATTTCGTTCCGTTCGCGGAAATTGCGATAATTTGACATTTTTGCGTTCCGCGGAGAGCGCGAAAATGTCAAAAATTCCGGTTTCCGCAGCTTGGCGATAATTTGTTTCTTGCTCGCGCTGTAAAATGATACATTCTCGCGCGCGCGCGATCGCCTTACCTGAATCCCTGCGTTCGCCGACAAGTTTTCTTGATCCGGTCGCGTTCTCCATGAGATGTTGTATTGTTTTTAGCCATTTGCGCTGTCTCGCGACAGTTCGTGACGTCATGCGTCGCGCGATCACGTCTTTCTTCTCGCGATCATGCACCGCGAGAACAACTCAAAACAAGATGGCCGCGCCCGCAAGCAACCACATGGGTAAGTTGGCGACCCGCAACCATGCAGAAAATCTCGCGAACATGCCGGAAAAAAACTTCCGCATCTTTGCGATATTTCTGCTTGTTTGCGATAATTTTAAACATTCTCGCGATAATTTGCGAAGGTTAATTCCGCAAATTCCGCCCACCCCTAACGCTCACACCAGGTACAGCACAAGCAGGAGTCCAGGATCCCCACATGCAAAGAACACATAGCATAGGTGCAGCACAGCACTGAAAACATCATGCACGCTCAAAACCAGGTGCAGCACAAGCAGGAGTCCAGGATCCCCACATGCAGAGAACACATAGCATAGGTGCAGCACAGCACTGAAAACATCATGCACGCTCAAAACCAGGTGCAGCACAAGCAGGAGTCCAGGATCCCCACATGCAAAGAACACATAGCATAGGTGCAGCACAGCACTGAAAACATCATGCACGCTCAAAACCAGGTGCAGCACAAGCAGGAGTCCAGGATCCCCACATGCAAAGAACATATAGCATAGGTGCAGCACAGCACTGAAAGCATCATGCACGCTCAAAACCAGGTACAGCACAAGCAGGAGTCCAGGATCCCCACATGCAAAGAACACACAGCATAGGTGCAGCACAGCACTGAAAGCATCATTCACGCTCAAAACCAGGTACAGCACAAGTAGGAGTCCAGGATCCCCACATGCAAAGAACACACAGCATAGGTGCAGCACAGGAGTGAAATAGTCCCTCACACTTCACAGGGCCTGCACTAGTAACAACACAAGATTCCTTCACAGAGATGATACACAACACATGGAGCTCCAATGCATGTTTATCTGAGACTGTATGAAATGTGCAGAAGTCGGAGTGCAAGCCTCGCTTACAAACACAGGTACAGCATGTGAGGAATCAGTCCTAGCTACCCTCACATGGCAGATAGAGCAGGAGTTGTATAAGCTTGGAAGGCACAAGACAGAAGAATGAGTCGCAGCAATGCAAGCCTCCCTCACACATAACAGGTACAGTACCAGATGCAACAGAGCATGCCTCACACAACAGATTCATGATGGTCAGCTTCAAATCAGAAACATAGTGATTGCTTGGTTGTGTCAACATGCTGAGCATCCACATGCCTTATCTGACATTTTCAAAAGGTCCTGGCTGTTTTATCCAACTGCACTTTTCAAACTCAGAATGATAAGCTATCAGCAGCCCTTTCAGACCTACCGACCTACCGCGGATCCCTCTCAACTGGGCCAAGAACCCCTTCTGCACTTGACTTTCATTGGTAGTCGTGGTCGACTAGTCAGGGCTCCCTCGGGGGTATGTAGATACAGATCATTGAACATGACTCATAACTCAAATTGCAAACAGTATGAATAATAAATAAATGCCCAGCCAAATACTTGCTTTTGTAAGATAAGTTGTATTTCACTTCTAACTTTACACATGCAAAGGAATACAAAATTTAAAAGCAACAGCTAGGGGTGGGCGAAATATTCCATTCTGCTGGCGTAATTGGTGGAATTTTGGCGATTCCACAGTACTCTTGTGACACGGAGTTTCGGCCAAATTATGCCAATCGATGCACTGCGGAATTTTTTCATGCATTTGCCAAAGCGGTAAATTGGCAAGCGCAAGCAAGATTTGGCTACTCCTAGCATGATTTTCAGTCAGTAGGTGGACATCCGGCAAGATTTTTCCACTGCAAGCGGTCACGGGCAGCCGTGACCGTTCACGGTCAGAAGGCTGAAGCTCAAGTAGAAAATCTACTGAAGTGGCAGCAAAATCAACTCAAGTAGCTGCGCCCTCTGGTGCACCCGTGGCGCTGTTCGTGCTGATTTTTCAGCGCGGAACGAGCGCCCAGCACTAAATCAAAACGCAAGTAGCACGATGTGCCAGTTTCTGCCTCTTGGCAGAACCCTGCAAAGTCAAGTTCCACGTGTTCCACCCACCCCTAGCAACAACACAATCCCCTTGATGTCAGGGCTCTCGTAGTTGTCCGGCAAATCTCTGTCCTGTGTGCAGGGAATGCTCACTATTAGGCCGTACTCAAGAGTTCCACTTTGATGCTTCAGGATTTAGTCAAAAGTGTCTATGGTGCTGCAGCATCGTTAGCAGTGAGTACCCCTAGGCTCCATTGACCCAGTTCATGTCTTACCCACTCTTGCAGCATGGAAGAGTTCAGCAGTGCGGCTTGTGCCCTCAACACGCACCCGTGAGTACTGCTCAGCTAAGAGAAGCAAGGCTGCTCGTGTATCACACGGCAGCACCCGGTGGCACAGGCTCCCTCTCCTGAGTGGGTCTGCTGGAGGTCTCTCAAATGCCAAAGCAGCTCCCAGCTCACAAAGACGTGGTAAGTTGGCTTTACCCAGTGGAAGTGGAATCCTTTATCCAGCTCCTGACTGGCGCCAGCGCGGGTGCAATGTCCATGGCGTCTCCGCAGTCTTCAATGATGAGTTGGGGGCAGTCCCCTCACAGTTGGGGTCCAACGGGTTGATCATAGCCTCAGTCTATCCTTTGGGCGACAGCCCAAATCCTTTGCGAACATTGGTACTGCTAGCCCCTCCTGGCATACGGGGTTGTTGCAGCACTTGATTATACGTGTGCAAAGTCTTCCAGCTCAAATACCCCGGCCCAGACGATCACAAGTGTTGGTACTCCTTGAGGTATCAACTTTACCAGTGGCCTCCTCTGGCAAACGGGGCCACCTGAGCGTGGCTGTATGGGCTAAACAAGACCTGCATGGTGCTCAACAATTGGTTCACTGTAAAGGGAGTCTCTTCCTATTCCCTCCAGTGTGTGTCCCACCCAGCCCACAGGAATGCAGCAATACAAGAATCTGTCTGGGTGGTTTGGGGGGATTCCTCTCCTACTCATGTCTTTACGAGGCAGGCTTGGGCTTCCTGAAATGAAACCCCAGGGTCCTACACCTAATGCAGGGTCCTACATCTAATGTACTACTGCAGGCACACTTACTTAGTGCACATTCACAGCACACTTTCAGTCCAGCACTGTTACCTCTACGCATTGTACCCTTACATGTAAACATACATTCAGTGCACACACTCAGTCTGCTTTCACTGTTCAGCACTGAAACTTTTCTTTAACCAGGGTGTGCAATTTACAAACACACACACTGCCAGTGCACACACTCACCATGTCCGCACTGCACAATATTTCACCTTTCATGTATTGTACTTCAAACAACTACACATACACCCAGCACATCCTCTCATAGTGCACACACTTCACAGCACTACATCTTTTATGTCATGGAATCCTCACAGGAATACATACACCCAGTACATGCACTAACCACACATGTGCTGCACAATACTGCTCTATCCATGTACTGTAACCTTCCCAGGCACATATACAACCAGCGCAGAGTTGCTAGTCATGCAGCATTCTACGTCTGCCTGACGTAGACCAAGGGTGAGTTAACCACAGAGCAGCAGAACTTTTAAAAAGGCGAGTGAGCATGTAGTCCTCACTCCAGTGACACAGGGTAAAAACGTCCTGTTCACTACTACTGATCACTACATGGTATGCTGCCACCACCGCTCTTGTGCTGCTTAACTCCTGGTGAAGGTGGTAGCCTTCCGCCACTCTGAGGGCAGCACTTTGGGCACCCCTTCCGGTCCCACAAGTACGCAATCCTTGACACAGCCCTCTGCCATTGCACACGCATGATCTGTGTTCACCTATGACACAAAATCAGCAGTAGGGATCCAGACATCAGTACAGTTGGGCAACTCGGGGCAGGGGTGCACGTCTTTTACCATGCAGAGGACTTTTCCATCCAAACATAAGCTAATGTTTATATTTAAAACTACGAATCCCAGAATTCAAAGTAATGCTGTCAAAAATGCTAAGCCAGGCTAAAGACATCATATACGTCTTCATTTCTTAAATATACAAAACTATCATCCTCCGAAGTGGTAAGCTGCAAAACCGACCACAGATGCTCTTAGAGTGACATCAAGTGCCATGCAGTTGGCTTATAATCTACATAATGCCTATTTTGTAGCCAAACAACAACGCTTGAATATCCAATCTCCATGTTCTTTAACATAAACATTGCTCAGCAATGCGCAGGGCTCACTACTAGCATGTTAAGAAATACTTTGCGTTACTTTTTGTAATCTTTCAAATGCATATCATAATAGTAACCAGAGCTGTGAAACTTGTAAAGTTGTGCCTATCACTCTCCCTCATGCATACCTTATAATTTAAATAAAATAGCTTCCATTTAGCAGGCAGCTGGAGAAAGATGGAAAGCCAAATGGTCCCTTAGTGATGCAATGTTGCTGGAACTATGGTCATTGTTCACTGCCGGTCGCACTCCCTGTGTCCGTCCAAAGACAGGTTGTACACAAAAACCCACCCCTTCTAATAGTCTCTCCTGAAGCTCTTCACATGGAAACTGAGGGGCATATTTATCAAATAGTCACGGAGCGCATTATACGTCGCATTCCTGTCTTTTCCCAGCGCTGGCACACAATGTACGAGATTGGTTTTGTGCAGGAACAGGCATCTTCCTGCACAAGAACAATCCCCTAAGGGATTTTGCTCTTTCTATATGTGATGTAGAATTCTCAGTTCAGCAGAATTGTGCATCATGTTAAAACGCCATTTTCTCATTAGATGGAGGCCCGTGTGAGCAGTGAGGCCCCTATTATGTTAGCTATTTTGAAGGGGTGCAAGAGATGGGAAGAGAAGTAATGCATTTCGGGTATGGGGCACACCTCCCACCCCACACCCTAGTGCCCCACTGAGCTCATCTCTATCAGGGAGAGTGTAAAGTGAAAGAGAAAGCTGGGAGGCTTTTTTTTTTAATATCTTTATTGGCATTTAAGACAGGAATAGAGGGTACAACAATTTAGACATTTTCTGACACTTGCTGCAAGAAAAATCAATTATCCAAGAGAAAGAGAAAAATAAAGCAAACATAGGATGTTTCCATACACTGTCCTATTCATCATAAAGCACTATTACACGTATTATTGTCTCCATCTGCCTCCTCCACCCGCATGACATTTCCCTTGACTAATGCCTTTTTAAACGACAAAAATCCTGTTTTATTTAAACTGAACTGCCCCCCCCCCCTTAACTATACCACCCCCTCTTCCATGTCTGGGTATGTGTCCCACTTCTTTCTATCCATCCCTGTGTATCACCTCTTATTTCTAGGTTGTGTATCCTCCCACCACTCATAATCGTCAGTTATTGTCTTGCTGGCCGTTTAGTCCCTGTGTCGTTAGTCTGGGAAGCAGTGTGGGAGGCTAACTGTATGCACCACCCCTTTACCTTCGGTGGTGGGGCAGCTGGCCTCACCCCTGCAACAGGTCTCTGCTCTCCCAGCCGTACCAGGCCTACCCTCCAGGACTGCAGAATGAACATTGCCGAGTCCAGGCTAATTCACTCTTTCACTAGGGGTTTCACAAATCACTTTGAGGGAGGCTCACCCTCTACCTGACGCCTAGAAATGTAAGTTTCTGCTACAAATCCACGTTGTCTCGGCTTTGTGATGCAACATCAACTTAAGCTCTTAAACTGCTGTTTTTATTCAGGGTGGGCTGGGGTGACCTTTGTTACACACCTGTCTCCTAACCTCATGACACCATGATGTCTCCGGCCCATTGCAGCAGCATGGGATACCAGCGTGCACTTTTTTCCATTTTCAGCATCTACAAGGTACAGGCTTTGGGTGCGCAAGGGAGTTAGAGGGACATTTGGCGACCGGATTTCTCACCCGACTAACTACGCTTCAATGGCCAGATATACTTTAGGTGTTGCCCTGTGCCACTCTGTCGCTGAACGACAAGGTGTAGGGTGTTGGTCATGCTCAGTGTATACTTTAAGCAGGAGCTGATTTGTAAAATAACAAAACTAAAAGTATTACTCAAAAAAACTATATCTAAAATGGAAATTCTGATTGCTAACTAACAAGACAAAGTAACATGTTATTATAGATGGTAGGGCTTTGCTATGATAATAATGTATGATACATATAAAACAGGCCTGACTGTATGTAAACAAGACTGTGTGTAGTATTAGTGAATGTGTGTTGTTATATTCCATATAGGTACCCTATATAGGTAACAGGCGCAGGTAACATTTCAACCTTTCACCTATATTCTTCCCTACATTACATACATAACGGTTCTTAGGGACTTACCTTTTACCTAGATACGACACTGCATTCAGAACGCGTGTTTTTCCTTAGTTCGAATCTCATACATTATGCATGAGGTTTCTTGGAAGCACAACAGGACTACCATCTGCTGTATAATATCTATGTATAAAGTTCAGGCCCAAAGTCATCCTGTAGGCCGACACAGTAACACAGCGAGGTAGGACCCCTGGGGAGACATAGGTAGGGGTATATATACATCACATCTTGCTTAAAAGGACAGAGGAGACGAGACTTCCCGGCTGACACACTGACCAGAGACACTGTGCTTCCTGCATGCAGGCGCTCCAGCTCGCAGTGGTCTAACATCCCTCGTGGGGTGTCCAACCCGAGACAAGCACGGGTCCCATATTTCCTCATTCTCAGGTAATGGGGTTGACTAGATCCTAGAGGGATTCTTGGCATAACACCTACACAGATGCTAGGTACATTAAGGTACATTTAGGTACACCTAGTTAGGGAGGCATCGTTGGAGTACGCACTTTTTAAAATGTATTTTATATGCTTGTATGTAATCATGAATATTGCAAGATGGTAAAACTTTACCATCCCTTTACTTTCGTAGCACTTCTAATCATATATCTCTGCTACTGTCTAATGCTTGTTGCAGCTCATCTATTCTAAACTAGAATAACAACTGTTCAATAAACTCTTATTGCAAACACCCAGCCTGTTTATTCTGTGTATCTCTGAGACAAACTAAGTGAGCATGAGTGACTGAGCGAAAGGTAGTACATTGTTTCCACGATTCTGAGGGATCAAGGTTGTCATGTTCTGAGGTTTCCAAGAACTATTCTCTCCCTGATAAGAGGAGATTCTAGTAGCACTGTGAGCTAGCTGATACAGACAGGCTAACATACCCGGTGGGGGTGCACGGAATCAGTCTGCCACCAATCCCACAGTTTATGTTATCCAAACGTAAAGATCCTGTATAGGTTATACAGGAACTACACAACAGTGTAACAGGCATAAAAGCAGACTGACTACAATAAATCCGGTTGCTTCGATTCAGGTGTCATCAAGGCTTGCTCAACATATCCATAACCACCTATGGTCTTGTTTTTGTCCGATACAGGGGTTTAACTTGTGCTTTATATGGGATGAAAAAGGTGAGGGGTCTTTAAAAAGGGTGTAGTCAAAGAAGCATAACCAAGAATAATTTCCAAGAGGCGTGGCCTACATAATAATGGGTGTGGCTCAAAACATTCAAACTAAAATTCTGTGCTTCACACAGCGTCCCACCTGGCTAGTATCTCGGCTCCTCACTGACTAATAAAAACAAAATACAGCACAATAAAAATCATGAACTGAAATAGAAAAATAGAGTACATTTTAATAAAGAAAATTACAAATAAAATGATACCAAAACAACAAATCCAATAAGAGGAAAAGGAGATATGAATTTTTAAAGTTTTAAATGAAAATAGAGCCAAAGAGCAAAAGGAACCAACTGCTGTCAACTGGTCGCTGTAGATCAGGACCGCGGCACAATAGGAGTACGGCTGAGATGGAGCGCGAGTCAGACATAGAAACCAGGATGACCCAGTAGGAGGTTTTACCTTGGGATTTAGATTAAAAAATGGAAGTGGAGAATCTTCAGTGGGGCAAGGCATCAGGCTTTAGCCTAAGAGGGTGCCAGGAGGTCAGATAGCCATTGGACTTGGTCCGGGAGAACGTGTTTGTGGGGAAATGTTGGTTTTGACAGAAAACGCTCAGAGGTGGAGAAAATTGAAGTTTGCGCCCAGGGAAGTCCTCTCCCGTGCCAGATACTATTGGCACGTTCATTCAGTTAAGATTTCTACATTCACTCCGAGTCACTTTTTTGAAAGTCGGAATCCTTCAGCAGAGAAAAGCAACAGGTTGTAGCCGGAGAGGGCTCCATTACCCTGGATACCTCTGTGCAATGTTCCACTCAATTGTAATTGCTGAGGAGGAGAAGCTCCGGGCCAGAGAAATCTGAATCTTCAGCCCAGCAGCAACGCACCTTGGGTGGATCAGCTTGGTGCATTTGTTCCAGTGCTCGGAGGTCTTGAAGTTGACAAAGTTTCTAGCTCCCAGGTTTTGAGAGATGGTAGGAGAGGTCCGGCCTGACACAGCCGAGGATGCCAGGACCTCAGGAGCAGCATTTAGGGGTCAGGACTCACTAGATAAGAGGCCAACAGCAGGGCTAAGGGCAGGTCCATTTGGAAATGGTCAACTGAGCAACTGCAGAAAAAGCCTCTTGTAGCATGTAATATCCCTTTAGCTTGAACAGGAGGTCAGTCATATGACCCTTGGTGACAACTTCTTGGTCTTGGGTACAAGAGGGAGCAGGTCTGGTCCTTCATGGCTCCTCTCAGGTTTCAGGCAGTAGGTTCAGTCCTCTTCTGATCTTCCTCAGGTCCAGTTGTGTTCAGAAGAAGGTGCCAGGGTACACCACATTTGTGTCTGACACTAGCTTGTGAGTGGAGTGACTCCTGGCCTCTCCCTAGTCACTGGGGTAAATGCTACCAAGTATAATCCTCCCAAGTTTGCAGCAGCTTGTGCCAGTCCTACTGCAAACAATCACACAGTGCCCCTCACTCCTAAAACCCAAAATAGTGAAATTATTTTCCTCTTGTGAAGAGCCTGTGTGCCCAGGGGCGTAACACAGGCCCCCGCATCCCCCGCAGTGTGGGGGGGGCCCGAGCTGCAGGGGGCCCCCGCCACCCAGTACTCGGGTCTTAGAGCTCCGGATTAAATCCGGAATGGGGGCCACTCCGTGTACCTTGCAGGGGGCCCCCTCAGCTTTCGCTACGCCAGTGTGTGTGCCCATCCAGAGGTGTGGTCCAGGTAATGACAAGTCCATCCTCTAAGCTCACCCAAAACCAGTTCTGGGGGCAGCTCCTCTGCCACTAGGATTGGTGCTTGCCTGACTGGGGGAACAAAAGTAGAGGCCTGTCCAGGTGTCATATGGCATCTGCATGTGACATATTATTAATTCCAGTGTTTCTCCATAGGCCAGCCAGCCTTCGTACTCTGAAAACTGCGCTTGGGTGCTAGTCATTTAAGAACGTTAAAATTACATTTCTACATGTCCTACTTTTAAATACCATGTCCCTGCCTTCAGGGCTACTAGGCCTATTTAGAGGTGCCATATTAATTTTTAAAAGGAAGGTTTAAACCTGTCAAAAAGGTTTCTTTTAACAGGTCAAATTGCAGCGTGTACAATGCTCCCGTCAGGCTACAATGGCAAGCCTGAAGCCACATTTGCACTGCCACTGCAGCGGTTGGCACAATAGGTGCTGCAATCCAGTAGTGGCATTTAAATTCCAGGCTCTGGGTGCACTTTGTGCCATAAATTAGGGACTTGTAGGCAAGTTAAATATGTCAATTAGGAGTGTACCATTTCACCCATGTTAAAAGGGGGGCACAGGCACTTTACTACTGGGTAGCAGGGGTAAAGTGCATAAAGCTGTACCACCAGCAAAACAGATAGTCAAAAATCTGGAGGTACACTATGCAAACGATGGTAATTTCCTACAGTGCTGCTCATGTGATGGAGGTCACGAGAACCAGAGAGAGCATGATCGCATGTGCTGCCTGTACAGAGAAAGAGATTCCATAAATGTGCGATCGTTTGTAAAGAGGGTTGGTCAGCCAATGAGTCGGTCTCTATTTGCCTTGGGTGGTCGGTTCTGCTCTCATAGTGCTTGCGCTTCCTATTCAGTATGTAAACAAAAAATGCACAAAAACCCACACATCGCGGTAGGTGGTTTGCTCTGCTTCTGTAATAGATGCCGTGACTCACACAGGTGTAGTGGCCACTAACCTGGCCCCTGCAGGAGAAACCCTGAGGCATAGCTTGTCACTGACCGTGTTTCTCACATGAAGCCTAGAAGGAGTTGGCCTAACGGCTAGGGCGCTCGACCTCGGACCTGGGGAACTGGGTTTGAGTCTCGGTAATGACGCTGAACATCCTGTGATTCTGGGCAAATCACTTAATCTCCCTGTGCCTAACAAAAAATGAATGTGTGTCCTCATGTAACGTAACTGGTGCTATGTAAAGCGCTCTGATACCCGATTCGGATTCGGGTCAGGTTCGCGCTATATGATTCGGGTCAAGTTCGCGCTATATAAAACTTAATGGTCCAATCATGTGCTGTGGGACTGAGCTTGATACCTCACTAACACTGTTTATGTTTGTATTTACTATTAAACCAACCCAAGTACATGCAATCCTAGAACATTTTAGTATTTTGCTCTAAAACATATAATCAATATATAAATCTCGTTTTTTTTTTCAAACTAGGAATTTATATAAAATATGACTTCCAAATTCATCTAAAAGTTAATGCAGATGTTTTTAACAATACAAAATATAAAGTACAGGTAAACTCACAAAAAGGCCGTAATATTTGGCTGGAAAGAGAAACATTAGTGATTGTGAAAGAAAAGAAATAATATTCAATCCATGCAAATTAATTTAAAACAACTCTCAATTTTCAAACAATTTAATTGCATTCCATCATCAGGCTTCTGCATTGAAAATAGAAAAGCATGTCTAATAAACAATGTGACAGATGTGCTAATTAAAAGTCACACCAGGATAGCCCCCACTCTGATCGAAGCATAGAAAAGACAGGAATAATTGAATGGAATGTGTACCAGTTGTACAAAGCTTCACTGAAAATAACAAACAATGAAATCATGAACATGTGAACTGCTGTTTTCAATTATGACCAGCATTTCCCTAAAGCTGGTAAGAAAGCAGACTGATGCTTCCATTGTAGATAATTGTTTGTGACCAAATCTTGTGAGGCCCCATCAGCCTTTCATCCTTCTGAAGTCAATAAAATTATGATTGCCTAGCTCACTGGCGCTACATGCCTCTCAGCAGCACCTAGAGATGAGACAAATGGTAGAGTACGATAGATGAGGGTACTAATTGCTGTGTTTTTCCAAATTGGCAGAATACACACATGCATGTATCTCTGTGGCTGTCACTCTCCCTTGATAAAATAGAAAATTGTATCCAGCAGTGTTGCAATATACAATTTTCTTTTAGTTAAAAATGTACTGTGTAACTCGGGAAGTTCCCTGCAGTGGTATCCTATCATGAGTGTCCTCCCTCTTTTCAGACAGCGTGCCAGAAAATGATTCATCCACCCCCAGCTCGCTGGCGTCCAAGATGCACTCACCAGCACACAGCACAATCATGCAGGCCTCTTGCTGGCTGAACCAGGGCCTGTTTGTAACACTGTTCTGCAGTCAGTTCCATCCCTTCTCCTTCCCACTTCCTGCCCTCAGCCTCAGCACAAGTGGTCTGCACGTAGCGAGTATATCTGATAGAGCGTCTGCTTTGCTATCTTTATCATTGTCATTCATCGTAGCGCTTTGCACGGGTTCCCAGAAGGCACAGATCGCGTGCAGATAATTTAAAAAAAATAAAGTCTTTCTGCCAGTGTGTTTGGTTTGTCAGTATTTTGCATTTTCTTGCTGTGCACAAAGTGGTATCTGAGCAGTATTGGAGGGTGAGATGTACGACATCGCTCGAGCAGGTCAAAGGTCGGTGCCCATCTCGAGCTCTGACTATGCAAAGCCCTTTGGGAAATGCTGCTGCAGCGACATGGTAAGCAAGGCCTTTATTTGGCTTTGATATAATCCTAAAACCCAAATTCCAAAGGGAATCATAGATCTTCTCCCATAAGTGTACCACTGTGCAAGGGTGCAGATTAGCATTTGGTTCCTATTCACAAGGATGAACAGTAGTGCCCTTGGAAAGCTATGCCAGGTTTCCAGACACACTGATGTGACATTTCTTGCATTACTGTTTCCCAATGTGGAAGTGCGTGCATGATGCAACACCATGTAACCTCAATTTGAAATTGCACTTTTTAAAATTTCTTTTATCTCAACAAGGAAACATTTTTCCCCGTGGAGAAACTCTTCCCCTGCACCCTCAACAAGCTTTCTGGTGTTCCATTTACCCTGCCATCCTGGAATGGGATTCACTGCATCCCTTTGATGACCATTTCCAGTGTGGGGGAAGGCTCAGTGAGTGGTTTCTGAATGTCTGTAAATCCACACGCAGCCTGTTGTGTGGTTGGACTGTGGAACTCTCTAGGGGCTCATGGCTTATGATTACACAGGAGCATTTGTGAATTTATGTGTGCTAGGTTACCTTTTTTGAATGTCTCACAGCCATAACTCCTGCTATTCGCATCTGTACAACCTGTTTCTAGCTACAGAGAACCAATGGCCAAGAAGAATTTCATTCAGTCACTAAGGAAACCAGGATGCAAATGTTGTTGTAGTGCTGGAGCTATAGACTTGCAGTTGCACTTTTTAGATGTAGTACTGTTTTGCTGTAGTGTTATAATTGTAGTAGTTCTATTTGTAATTTAGTAACGTGGTCCTTACGGTGTTCTAGTCGCAGTGTTATAGCCCCAGTCAGTGTTGTAGCTGTAGTGTTGCAGTGGGAAGAGTTGTTGTTGCAGTGTTTTAATTGCCAATGCTATGTTGTGGTGGAAGTGTTTTTGTTTTTTGTTGCAATTTATCCTCCTAAGATGCAGTGATATAGATTTAGTGTTCTGTTATGGTTTTGGTCTTATAGTGGCATTGATGTAGTTGTACTTTAGTGCTATAGATGTTTCGTTCTTTACTGGTTGTGGTATTGTAGTAGTAGTCTTGTATCTTACTGGTGATAGCACTGTTGATGACATTGTTGGGGCTTGCTGGAGACAGAGAAGAAGAGGAGCAGCATATCTATAGGCAATAGGCAATACATCTCACGAGAACAAGCAGTTGAAGCCTTTACGTTGGGCCCAGGGCAGTTCCTACAGTATGCGAAGATAGCCCAGGTAGCTAGAGAGGTCTGGCCTATGTTTCCCGAAGAGCCCCCCATGTCCAGGGTGTTACAGACCTTGATAACGATGACTAAAGGACGCAGATTGATATCCCACCTATATCGAGCTATCCGTGACGACAAGGCGGTCCAGGCACTGCCGATTCAGGACAGATGGGAGACACGTACAGGGGAATCTATAACGGAGACGGACTGGACTAAGATACATGAAGGGGTTAAGCAGGTGAGCTCGAATGCACGGTTCAAGCTGATCCAATTTAATTATATACCCGAAAGATGCAACTCAGGTTTTACCCAGAATGCTCAGGGCAATGCCCCAGATGTGGGGAAGCAGAGGCTGTATTCATTCATATGATTTGGTCCTGCCCAGAGCTCCAAATATATTGGGATGGTGCCTTGGTTGCGTTGCAAGAGGCGACGGAGTGGGTATTGCCACGGGAGATACGGGTGGTCCTACTGGGTTTACTACCCCGACCCAAAAATAAAAACCTTAGTCGGAAGTTTGTCCTGCTGGGACTAGTGTTGGTAAAACGCGGAATAGCTATTTCTTGGCTAAGTTGCAAACCACCTCAAAAGACGCAATGGGAACGGGATATGAAGGAGTGGGCGACGGCTGAGGTGATTCGGATGAAACAGGTCAGACATGATGAAGAGCTGGAAGATGATCTGAGGGCATGGAGGGCGATGATAAAAGATCTTAACAGTGAGGGAGAGGATGAGGAACCACGGGTGGAGGCTACTGGAATCGTACGGTCGGGTAGTGAGCCAAGAGACAACTGAGGGCTAGAGGAGAACATCCATACTTGATGTGTTGGGGGACGTGGTGAGAGGCATAACTGGCAGACACCCAGATTTTATATCATAGCGAAGCATACTAGACGGGGGTATAGTTGTAGGTGGGGGAGGAGTTGCGGTTATCCGATATAGGAATGTTTTTGGATGGAATGAAGAATTGGACCAGGCAATTAAACTTTATAGAAAAAGGGATTGCTATCATGGGGCTCACTTCCTTGGGGCTAAACTGTTTGTTATGTCTACGATTATATGACAACATTTAGTGTATAACTCAGAGAATGTAAACATTTCTTATCATAACTACTTTAAATGTTAATAAAGATATATAAAAAAACAGAAGAGGGGCAGCAGGGCCTGGCAACTGCAAGTTGTCTCCATCAGGCCAGCACCACCCTGCACTCTTTAACGCTGCACTGCTCACAGAAGAAAACAGAGAAAGCACATAGAAGAGGCACCGTGGTCCCCTATGGCAACAGCTGGACAAACCCTTCACCAGTCATAACTTACCTTAAGGTCTGGTGCCCCATATAGAAGAGTTTTGTTTCTTTTTTGTGACCTCTGAATGTAACCCACTGCTATTAGTTTCCATTCTTCAGCCCTATACACTATATAGCGCTGTGAAGACCTTAGTCTTTTATCCTCCTTGCCCTTTTCCAAAGCCCCACATCTCTCCACCGCACTGGCATGTATGTGCCCAAAGGCCTGCGTGTCTCCCCTGCCACGGTCCATCTCCTCTTCTCGGTCTCTTCTGAGGCTACATATCAACTGCCTGAAAATGCTTCCGTTTAAAAAAAAATGTTTTAATAGTTTTTACCTTCATCACATCAGTTACAGGCACAGTACTAATGCACAGGACCAGATAAGCACAAAATGATTAAACAAAATATTAGCCCAACATTTTACTTCTATATAGCACAGTTTCTTTGAGTGACATTTATTGAAACGAGGCATCAGAATCATTCAACCATGGGCCCCATATCTTAACATGCTTCCTCTGTACCCCTCTGGCTTTATACACAAGCTCTTCAAGTCTTGCACAGTGGTCCATACCCCTTGTCCATTCAATGACCATGCCGGTGATTTGCCAGATCTCTCTTTCCAATCGGATACCGCATAGCACCAGGATTCGGGTTATGACGTGAACCACCAAATTCATCCATGATCCCCAGCAGAATCACCTAAGAGTCTAAATCTACTGATCTCTCCACTTCCTCACCCAAGGATCTATTGATGTTTCGCCAATAATTCTAAGCTATAGGGCAGTCCCATATTGAATGGAAGCTGGCTCCCGGCACAGACTTGCACCTCAGGCAATTCGGGTTTCTTGCTTTAGCCATCTGCCAGAGTTGGATTGGGCTAGAGTAAAATCTATCTAAGCATTTACACTGAGTGAGGCGAAGACGTGCTGCTATATCCTGGGTGCCATTTTAGCTTACCTCCATTCATCATCACCTAGACTTCCTCAATCCAATTTCCATACTCGTCTAAGTTCTATCAGTGGATCTGGGAAATTTGCCAAGAGATTCTCTTAAGATTCTGCCCTTACCAAGTAATCTCCGCCATCGACATTCAGAAAGGTAACCTGGCTCTATGGACCCGATTTAGAGTTTGGCGGAGTGGGCACTCTATTGCAGTGGCAACTAGCTATCCTCCCAGCAAAATGAAGGTGTATCCACCTCCATTAGAGTCATGTAGACCTTCAGTTTGGCAACAGCAGAGACTACTCCGTCTCCGCCACCAACATCCAACTCTGACGGCCTAACAGAGTAATGGCCATTGGAGGTTTTGCCATTTGTCCACTCACCCTATTTAGAAGGGGTGGACATACGGCAAGTTTTCAAAATGACCCCCTCGCAATAGGGAAAACACTCCAATGGTGAGAAGGTCATTGTTTTTTTTTTTATTTTCAAAAATGACGTACAGCTCCATTATGTTGATACAGCTGTCTGTCAAACTTTCTATGCATACAGAAACCACTGTGATGGCAGTTTCTGGAAATGCAAGACATGTCCGCTGGACCACCTGGCATCTCTAAATTTGGCAGGCTGAGTACCCTCACCATGGTGAGAACTAAGTACTTCATCATGGCGACGGTACATAAACCGTCCCCAAACTCTAAATCAGTCCCTAAATTATGCGGGTGAACCTTCAGAGTGGCGGAGAGGCTTCTCCATCGCCTTGGCAATGAAGTGCCCTCTCTGCCAAACCCTAACTCATTCCCTTCATCATTTGCATATAGAATAATGTACCATAAAGTCCTTTTTTATGGTGGGTTGCGAAAGAAAATCATTTTTTTGTCTACTAGTACTTGCAATTAAAACATGCAAATTAGTAAAATGTTTTCTCTCTAAAACTATATTCACACAACAGAATACATCAAAAGATAAATTGACACACTTATAATAGATACAGTTCGTTTTGTAATTACATGGACAAATAGAATAATATACCACAGTTAGTTTTGTAGCTGCAGGGACATTTACAAATAGAATAATGTAACATAATGTCCTTTCCTTATAGTGGGTCGTGAAAGAAAATTTTTACCCAAAAGGACAAAATATTTATGTCAGTGATATCCTGACATTCGACCGTGATAGAATGCTGATGATATGAGGAGCTCTGGTCAAATCCAGACATAAGTCTCACCAGTGGTGGTGCGAACTCAGTGTTGATAAGCTGAGTTGTTGCTGAGCTCAAAATGAACTACTCCCCTCCCCCACTCTACCCTCATAGGAGGCTTTTCACACCCTCGCTACACCTTTTAATTGATCTCACAGCAATAACGTAGATGCCCATTTATTTCTTTCAGCACCATCTTCAAGTGATTTCAGGTGTTTTGTAAATTGTTTGCTAATCACTTTCTCCAAAATTTTTGTCGAAATAGGAGGCATCATTTATTTATTTATTTTTAAAGTTTTATATAGCGCGAACATGACCACCGAGTGTATCAGAACGCTTTACAGACTATGCATTACGAAGGTTATAAGCAAAACAAAACAGAATAAACAAGGCAACAAATCAAAGTCTGATTGACAAACATTATCCTGAGGGAAAAACAGACACAAAGGAATCGACAGCGTAACAGGGTCACAATCTAGAATTGTCCAAGAAACTCGTGAGCCAGGTGGCTGGGCCAGAATCAACGGGTATGGGCCCAGAACCAAATGAAGGAGCCATGCTAAGGGAGAAATTTCATCAAGAGTCCTTTCACTTCTTTTTTGAAGAAGACCGTGGAGGGGTTCCACCTGACTTCGGGAGGAAGGGAGTTCCAGATCCTTGGAGCCATCCCTGAAAAGGTTCGGTTATAGTTTTTTTTTTCTTGAATTTTTGTGGTTTTAGCAAAAGGGTGCTTGCACGTCTGGAGGCTCTAGAACCGCAGGACAGCTCCAGTTTCCGAGCAAGGTACAGTGGGGTCTTGAAGTGGATGGCCTTGTGAGCCATACATGCAATTTTTAACTGTATCCGACCTTCATATGGAAGCCAAATCAGGTCCATCAAGTCCGGAGAAATGTGGTGGAATTGTTTGTGCCAGTTAAGAGCCTAGCAGTAGAGTTTAGGGAAGCCCTAAGAGGAGCCGTCCTCACCCTAGGCAAGCCGCAAAGTGTTGCGCTACCATAGCCCAGCTTTGAAATCACTAAAGCTTGTACTGCAACCTTTAGGTCATGAGCAGGGAGAAAGGGTTTGAGTTTCCTGAGTAGGCTGAGTTGGAAGTTCGCTCCTTTGGTGAGGGAACTGATGTACTTCTGCATGTTCAGGCTTTTGTCCAGAATGACACCCAGAGAAGATGCCGAGTCCACGAGGTGCGGTCTGCAGTTAAGAGCAGTCAGCTGATTCAGCCATTGCTCCATAACAGGGGATTGGTTGTGGGATGAGATCAGTAAGAATTCCGTTTTGAGAGCATTCAACTTCAGGTGATTACTTGTCAGCCAACTTTGTGTTTCCAGAAGGACTGAGTTGAAGGACTGAATGTCTTCGGGGGAGGCGATCGTCAGGTATAGTTGGGTATCATCCGCGTACATATGATAATGAATGCTGGATAATTTTAGAATTTCTGTCAGTGGCTCCATGGACAGGTTAAAGAGCGTGGGGGACAGTGCTGAACCTTGGGGAACCCCCAAGGTGACCGGTGCAGAATGTGACAAGGAGTGGTTCACCTTGAAGCTTTGGGATCTGTCGTGAAGGAATGCCCCAGACAGCCCCATCCTGTGTTCCAGGAGGTCAATTAGGTGATCGTGTTTGACAGCATCAAATGCTGACGAGAGGTCAAGAAAGATCAATAGGCATGCTTCATTATGATCCAACATTCTAAGTGCATCATCCACGATGTGTGTTAGCGCAGACTCCGTACTATGACCTGGGCGAAAACCAGATTGGCATTGGTCCAGGAGCTGGAATTGGTCGATGTGATGACAGAGTTGGGCGAGCACACATTTCTCCAGGAGTTTTGCTAAGGTGGGGATGTTGGTGATTGGGCGAAAGTTAAGAAGGTCCGAGGGATCAGCATTTGGTTTCTTTATGATCGGGGTAACTTGACCTGATTTAAGGCAATCTGGAATAGCACCTTGCATAAGAGAAGCATTGACGATCGTTGTCCAGAGTGTTAGTAAGGAGGATCTCACTTCTGGGAACAAGTTCGATGGCAAAGGGTCATTGTAATGATTGGAAGGTTTCAACGTCAACAGCATTTTGCGTATAGTGGGTTCATCCAAGGTTTGGAACAGACTCCAAGATGCATTATATTTGGGGAGGAAGGGCTGTGAAGGGTCAATGCTAGTCGACTCTGAAGGGCGTAGGGTGTTCAGAGGACCACTCGGGAGGAGATCACTGGCCAAGCTTAATTCCATCTCAATCTTAGTAGACTTATCAATGAAGAAAACAGCGAATGCTTCACAGTTCGGGAGTGTCCCTTGACCCGGAGAGGAGAGGTTAGGATGATTGTTAGCTTGGGACTTGATGAGTTCGAACAGTTTTTTTGGATGTTTTTTTGCTTGATCTAGTTGAGTTCTGAAGAAGGTGGCCTTCGAGCATCTGATGCGTTTATTATAAGAGCTTTGCAAGGATCTCAAGTGACAAAGATGTTCAAGGGAGGGATGCGATCGCCATTTCCATACTGCAAGTCAAAGATTTCTTTTTTTTTTGTGTTAACTTTGTTTTATTGAGTTTTAGGCAATAAAGTAGACACGGTACAAACCCCACATATTTCTGTGTGAGTAAGCAAGGCCCTCTCCAACTCCAACCCAACCACCCAATGTCATCGCAGTTCGAAGATTTCTTTTTTCAGCATTAAGATTATCATTGAACCACGGTTTGGAGCATTTAGAGGACACTCGTTTAAGCTAAAGTGGTGCTACTGAGTCAAGAACATTAAGCATTGCGTGGTTGTAGTGGGCCGTCAGGTCATGGACATCCGACATGTTCAGAGGGGGTGGCAAGATGCTATCACAGAGTACCGTCAAGTCTTGCGAGTTGATGTTCCTTAACCATCTTTTCAACTGTTTTGGGTTCTTAGGTTGGGATCTGCTTGCTCTTAATGAAGGAAGATGATGCAGTAGTTGTCCGTCCAGTCACATGGAAGGATCGACTCCAGGAGGAGATAATTGGGCTTACCAATGACCAGATCTAGCGTGGCTCCTTTGTTATGAGTAGGGCTGTCACATAATTCGGTAAGGTTCAGGTCAAGTAGGAAGGATTTGAGGCTGTTGACAATCACATCGTTCATATAATTCCAGTGGTAGTTGAAGTCTCCCAGGAAGATCTGAGTGCCCAGAAGCCAGAAGCGCAGCAGATCTACTGGGTCTAAGGAGTGTTTTTAACCCCAACTTTGTTTCATAGTTGAACACAACCTATTGGAACAAAGACTTTCCACATTGATGGATACCCAATGCATGCTTGTTCAAAATGTGCCCTTTCTCCAGAATATCCCCAGATTTTTGCCTTCTGTAGCAGAACCTGTTTTTGTTGGCGTAAGGGCTCTGAGCACTTTATCACTGACAAGCCAACCAGTGCTAAAGTGTGTATGCTCTTGCCTTTAAACTAAGTGAAAATTAATTATAAGTCCCATGTATATGGTACTACATGTACCAGGGGTCTGTAAATTAACTGATTCTAGTGGCCTGCAGCACTTATTTTATCACCCACTTAAGTAGGCCCTTAAAACCAGTGCTTAATTTGTAAAATATTAAGTGCCAGGGCTGTGACCGGGAGCCCACTGCAACTTGCACCACCCATTGCCCTGTCATCACGGCCAACGCAACTATTAACCATCTCTCTCGCATGTAAATGCGACAGTTCAGATTATACCAGGTCCCCGAAGCTAAAGGAATGGCTGGGGAGGTAGGTATTAGCATTTTTAAAGGATATTGTATTCCTAAACAACCCTTGTTCTGCTTATCTGTAAATTAGATGAGCAGCGCCACCATGTGATAGACTGTTCTAAGTTTGGTGTTGACAATTAGGTGCCGGTGCCGAGCACCGGAAACCAACTAAGTGCCGGTGCTGAGCACCGGAAAGCACCAGCTCAAATTAAGCACTGCTTAAAACATCTCAGGCCTGTTAGTGCAGCCTGTGTGCAGTTTTAAACTGCCATTTTGACCTAGTAAATTTACCCTTTGCCAGGCCTAAAACACCCCTTTTAATACATATATGTCACACCTAAGGTGGGCCCTACAAAGACCAAATGGTATGGTGCAGTGTATTTTAAAAAGCGGGACATGTACTTTGAAGTTTTACAAGTCCTAGTAGTGAAAAACGAACAAATTCGTTTTTCACTACTGTGAGGCCAGCCTCTCCCATAGGATAACACTGGGTTACCTCAATACATTTAATATAGCCCGGGCTATATTGGCTATTAAAGGCCCGCTCCAGCGTTAAAGGCCCGAGCTGAAGGCAAGGGTCTTTAACAAGGGACCGGGACTTTAATAGCTGGCATAGCCCTGCTACGAAGGGCTATAAGGCAATTAGAACATTCTGCCACTAGAGGGCAGAATGTTCTAACAAATAAAACAAAGCCCTCTCGAAGCTCGAGGGGATTTAAATCCCCTCGAGCTCCGAGAGGCCTTTGTAAAACATTGGAATGTTGCTCTGCGGGCCTTTACCGGCCCGTAGAAGCATGGAGCACTCCATTGTCTACAATGGAGCTCCCAATATCCCAATTTTCTAATATATGATAAGTTGTGTTTGTGAGCAGGTAGAAATGCCATGTTTAGTGTCTAAGGAATTAAAATTTAAAATCCCTTTTATGGCAAAGTCGGATTTTAAGTCAGAATTCTGAAAGGCTATTTTAAGAAAGTTGGCATTTTCTTATCCTAATCACTTGGTGTCTGCAGCCTACTACTGGCTTCACGTGCCTCGGTGTAGCTGTCAGTTGGTCTTTGTGTATTCCTCCCATACAGCCACACAATAGGGGTACAGGGTGTTGACAGGATGGGCAGCCCTGACAGGATGAGGGGACAGAACTCTGCACAACACCACTTGCACTTCAAAGACCCTGCCTAAGATCACACATAAAGAACTTCACACTAGCCTTTTGTCACTCCAGAGATCTTGGAACCAGGGCAGGGAGGCGGGAAATTCAAAGCACTTCTGTGGGGGAAAAACTCCAGAAATGTCTTCCACTTCAGAGCTGGCACCAGCTATAGAACTAGGAACCTCAGACCCACTCTACAGTTCACTTCTGGACCTGTGGAGGACTCTCAGAATGCTGCACCAATAGGACTACCCTACTGCCTGACGCCTGCCCTATTCCCTCAGAAGACAGCTCTGCTGCTTGAGACCTACTTCCCCGCTTGAACCCAAGACTTCCAGAGTAACTTCAAGGGCTAGTTGGCTGGCCTCCTTATTAGAGGCTCAGTGACAGAAAAGGTTGCAACCAAAATCCAGACTCGTAGAGCTCTGCTGCTTCGTCTGACTGGAGATTTTCGACTTCCACAAAAGAGACTAAGAGTCTGAATGTGGAAATCTTCACCACAATTTCATCCAGGTGCTCCCCTACGTTGACACCTCCTCCTCGCACATCACTGGTTGCCTTGCCCTGTTGAATGTATAACTCTGGTTCTACTAATTGGATTTGTGTTGTTTTGGTGTCAAATAATGTATTACATTATACTCTATTTGTCTAAATTGGTGTGAGATTTTTATTATGTTGTGTTTTCACTTTATTGCTGTTTGTGTGCTGCATAAATAAATATTGCCTCTAAGTTAAGCCTGACTGCTTTGTGCCAAGCTACCAGAGGGTTAAGCACAGGATAATTTGGTGACTTTTTATGTGTCACCCTTATAAGAATTGTGGTTAATGCTTGAGTAGGGTTTCACCCTCCTCAGCCAATAACCCAATTTCTCACAATTAATACTATTATCATTATTATTTTTATAATTTATTTTTGTTAGTGCAGCTTTTTCACAGAGGGGGGCGCCCTGGCTCTAGCAGAAGATCTAAAGCATGCAGGAGAAGAAATAGGAATTAAGATGTAGTGAAAAACTAGGTTTTTATTTTCTTTTACAGAAATTAGGATGGAAGTGTTTATAATGTCCAAAGGAAGAGCATTCCAGGCATTGGTTGCTAAGTAAGAGAAAGTGTGTCTGCAGGAACGGGTGCGGTGCACTCGAGGAATAACAACGGGGTTAACTAAAGTAGATCTCTGGAGTCTTGAAGGCTGTTGATGAAAAAGTCTCTTGAAGAGATAGGACGGATCCGAGTTATTTAGAGAGTGCTTAATTTGTAAAGGAATAAGTGCCGGTCCGAATGTTTTGCTCAGAAGCCCATGGAGTTTTCTATCGAAGGTTGGAGTGATGCATACCGCACTGCGTAGTGTGGAATCCACCTCAGGCCTCTTTAATCCACCACCATACACTCCATCCCTTCATCTCAGTCCTGCTGGTTCCTTTTCATTCCTGCTTTCTCCCTTTCTCACTGTTTTTCGGTCTTTCTTTTCCTGTTGTGTTTTTAGGTCTTGAATGTGCCGCCCTGGTGAGACTTTTAGTAATTGGGGCTTCAAAAAACTCACCACACGCTTTTGCTTGTGGCCTAGAGCTTGCGGTTACGCGCACGGTTACGAGCGCAGCCGCCATCTGGCTTTCCTCGTCATGGCTCATTAAGCGCATCGCTCGGGGGCACCCCGCGCAATCGCTATCACTTTCACTTAAACAAGCCTCTCTCCTCGCCCACTCACTTGTGTGTTTTCAGTCGCAGCTACAGTGTTTTTTCTTTCCCCTTCCACCTACAACTCAGATTGGGTACTCGATAGAGTAGAAGGCAAGAAGCCTCTGCTTGTGCCGCTTTTGCAGCCCTACTTCTGCCGGTACTGCGGACAGCTTCACTCCCTGGAGTGCGTTTCTCATGAGGTCACTGCCCTGTCCCTGGTGTACATTGTTAAACCAGAGGCATATGTAACCACGTTTGATAAATTCTTTTTAAATATAATGGAAAAAAACAACGCTGACATACTGGCACAAACGCCAAGCAAATAATAATTTACAGAGTACCCGCTTCAATGCCCCCTTTAAGAAAAAACACTGATTTTTCACAATCGCTAACATTAATGGCAGCACCATCATTCTGGAAGTTGTTGCAGTACCGTTGACTGCAGCTGACCCTATGCGTGATCTTGGTGTCTGTGGCGCTGACACTCTGTGATATTCGTCTAACAGTGTGTGATCTTAGATGAACACGGCCCCTCTCCCCAGCCCAGCACAGCGCTCAGAGAACATTCAGGGTCTCCTCCAGCAAGCCCCCACAGCGAACCTAATTTTACTCAGTGGTGTAGCAGATACTATATGAGGCTCTGCCACCGTGTGTGATCCTGGTGTCTGTGAATCCGCCTGTCTAATCTCTAACAGTGTGCTCTGTCACTGTGTGATCTTGGTGTTTGTTGCTGTCTGTTTGTGGTATCTATGCGCATTATATCGTGCCTGATCTTAAGTTCTGTGCAGCTGACGCTATGATCCTATCCTGTTGACAGTATCTGAGATCTTGGTTTCTGTACGTGGTCTTCATCTAGCAGTGGGTGATCTTGGCGTGTGTGAACCTCACTTTGAATGTCCTTGTGTTTTCTATGTAGCTGACGCTATGTGTGATATTCGTCAGTTTTGCTCTAACACTGTGATCTTGGTGTTTGCATCTCTGTTTCTTGGAATCTGTACAGCTTCAGTATTCATAAGTGAAGCTGACACAGCGTGTGACCTTAGTGTATGTGCAGCTAACACACTACATTTGATCTTGGTCTTGCAGTGTGTGACCTTGAGTGTCTGTGACTCCCACTGAATATACTCACTTCTATTCAGCTGCCAGTCTGTCTGATCTTGGGCTGAGATCTTCGTCTGGCTGTGTGTGATCTTGGTGTCTGTGAATCCCATTTTTATACTCATTTCTATGCAACTGACACTCAGTGTGATCTTGGGCTCAGATCTGCATCTAGCAGCCCGTGATCTTGGATGAAGTCAACACCTCTCCCAGCCTGGTACTGCAGCGCTATGACAGCACATAGATCTGACCTGCTTGCGGTACCTTGGCGCTACGACAGGACACAGATCTGACCTGCTTGCGGTACCCCAACGCTATGACCGCACACAGGTCTGACCTGCTTGCGGTACCGCGGCGCTATGACAGGACACATATCTGACCTGCTTGCGGTATGCATGGCCATTTGGAACCTTATAAGTGTTTAGTCATGCAACAGTTGATGTTGTTGCACCAAGAATATTGTGCTGCATAACCAAATACTTATAAGGTCCCAAAAGCGAGACCTATTGGCTATGCCAATGCTTGTTCTCTCTGTGGGTGCGTATACATGTGTTGTCTGTGTGCCTAGGGGCGTGTAAGTGTTTTTTTCTGTGCGCATGTGCATCAGTATGTTAGTTGGTTTTTGTGTGCCTGGATGCCTCTATCTGTGTTGCTCTGTGGGGAGGTGCGTGCTCGAGTTCCTGCATGTTGTTGCTTCTGTGTTAATAAACTACAAACTACTCGAAATAGACCAATTGGTTCTATCGGTGCTTGTTTTAACGTCCTCATCTTTCGTTTTGTCGAGTCCAGCTGAACTGCCTGTTATTTGATCAAGGCCTGAACGCCCAGCAGAGAGGAGCGCTTGTTCGGGTTTCTGGGGGACTCTGTGTTTCTTTGTCAGGTGGACAAGGGTTGCTGTGACTGGGAAGCAGAAATGCCTGTGGGTAGATCCGAGGGCTGCGAGGCGCTGCACAAAGGCGCTTTCTTCCCCAGTGCGGTTCACTTTTTGACAAGTCATCGTCTGTGCGCTGTTTTATCGGCCTGCCCTTCCTGCCTCCCACCCACGCACCGGGACCACCGCTCCACCTGCCTTTCCGGCCCCCTGCATCGTCGCTAGCCAAAACCTAAATAAATAAACAGAAATGTATCAAAAGAAAAAGACATTTGGTTAATTGCAGCTGCCTGGTTCCAAAAATATATAACATTTAAAAGCAAACAAAAGTGTATCACAGACGCCACATTACCAGTCTTTATTTAAGCCCTTTCGGCTCAGCGCATGGATAGAAATACGAACAAATACATTATTTTTAGAACAATGCTCCAGGCTGGAAGTTTCATTGCCCAGAACGCACAAATGGAAGCTTTATGCGTAATTTTTGTTAACGCGTAAATTAGATAAAGTGTAGCATATGATTCAAGCTAAATCAAAGTTTATTTCATACGCAATTCACAATGAAACAATCTGTGAAAACACTTGCATTAAAAGTAAAACCGATAAAATAAAAAATTTTAGGTGTTCAGTTCAACGTGATGATGAGTCTTCACAGAACTAACAAAACTTCAGTCTAGTGGGCCAACCCAAAAAGAAAGTAGTAAATCGACACTTCTAGATGTATTTATACCTCTGTCCGAATCAAGATTTGGGGCCTGATGTAGATCTCGGCGGATGGGTAACATCTAAATACCATTATATCCTATGGGATTTATATTTTGGCGGATGGGATATCCGTCACCGTTGTGAGGAATAACCCGTCCACCAAGATCTAAACATGACCTTACTACTTTCTGGGATTCACAAAAATTCCCTGGAAAGTACACACAAACCTGTGTCAGGTGCAGGTTTCCGTTTGGATTCCTGGAAATGTCATGTGATATTCCTATCAGGATAGCAATCACTAGAAGAACTCCACAGAGTGTGGAGGGGGGAACGGGAGGCACGGGGTGCTAGGAGCTAGCGGCCTCCGTTAATACTATTGACCACAAGAAGCTGCTCCTAGGGTGATGTGACCTTACTACAGTTGTAAAGTTGTTGTGAGTATGGACATCTCACAAAAAGTGACGGACTGGCCTCACACACCACCTGGTGTCATGCTTCATCATCGGCCAGTCCTCGCCCTCCAAAACCTTCGTTTGATGGAGGGCGGGCATACACCTGGAGACAGGGATGCACTTCTAAGCTAAAGAGTGGGGGCCCATGGGGTAGAACGTGAAGTTAAAAATCATTATAGTTACCAAGATATTTTTAATGTGATCGGTAACTATATGATACTAAAAACAAAGTGGCGGCAGGTGGGGTATTTAGGTGTCCCCTAGCCGTCTAGTATAAGGTCGACATGTTTCTGCCTTGTTGGCCCGAGCGGGTCCAGGGCATTCATCAGGACCTAGAGTTACAAAAAGAGGGCTCTGTTCTTACCAACTGGTAGCAAGAGAATACCACTGTGCGGGTGTGGCGTGGGCCACACTCCACTACCTAGATGGCTTCCAACTGTCAAGCCCTAGTTAGACAAACTACTTGCCACATGGGGGGAAGGGAGGAGACACTTCTGTTCAGTCCTAGTTAGACAAACTACTTGCCACATGGGGGGAAGGGAGGAGACAGTTCTGTTCAGTTGTCTGAGGCAGAGTGTCCCGTATTCAGCCTAAGGTGTTGCTCCTCGTCCGCCTATCAGGATCCCATTTCCGCTGTCTCGAGGTCTTCATAGCATAGACCTCTGCACATAGCAAAAAGATCCCCTGTGTAAACAATTTTTCTCTGTGGGTAAAATATTCTTCCATGTAGAGAAACCCCTTTCCCTACACTGCCACTAAATCTTGGAGTGATCCATTCCCCATCCCTCTGTGAAAGAGGGATTTTTCCCAATCCCTGGCTGGTTATACAATCCTACAATTTCCAGGTGGAAAAAGGAATCAGATGATTGTGAAAGCCCACACTACACCTTGGAATACCCATCTTCCCAACCCTTATGTACACATGTGATTTATGGGTGTGGAGAACTCCTCGTTAGTAGCAGAGTTATCCGCATGCAGAGGTGGCCTTACGCCTGCCAGGTGTGGTTTTCCTGGCAGGCATACATTAGGTAAAATGAGTCGTAAACGTACGTTTATGACCAAAGTCACTTGTTGTGAATTGGCCCCATTGAGCCTAAAACTAAAGTTTAATACGTCAAAAGATATATTAGACCTCAACCATGTACAATCCGGAATTATACTTGCCATATACTTTTCACAAATCCTACATATTCTATCCATTATGCAGCTATGCTTCACAAGTGTTTCATTAACTGTCTTAACACCCTATTTTTTAACAAGCATTGGCCAAGCCATTAGACCTGGTTTTATAATATTGCCTCATACAAACACAAACATGCACAATGGCAGCGAACTCACCCTTTCTACTTCATTTCAGCAGGGGCGGGGGGTGGGGGAGGGGTAGTTCCCCATTTCCTCTATTTTCTATTACAGGTGATGGTGAGGTGCATTTTCTCTGTAAACAACGTTTACCACAAATCTTTTTCCCAGCAGGGAATCACAACACGGTCGTTACAACGACCGCGTTGTGATTCCGCATACCATTACCCCGCAAGTCTGAACAATGACTTGCGGAGGGGGGGGGTAGGTGTTGGATTTAAAATCCAACACCTTCCCTATTGTCCGCACAGAGTGGAGTTGGAATAGTAAATTATACTATACCAACATCCAGCGCCCCCCCTCCACAAGTCGTTGTTCCGACTTGCGGAGCAATGGTATGCGGAATCACAACGCGGTCGTTGTAACGACCGCGTTGTGATTCCCTGCGGGGGAAAAGAATGCGTCATAAGAACGTACATTCACATTTTCTCTCTTCAAACTGTTTAATGTCCCCTTACCTGGGAAACCCCATCCCTTTCCCCCACCTGTTTCTTTTAAACGTACCTTCCCTTGCACTCGCATTCGTTGTCTTCTTCTCCTTCCCTTTTGAGTTATGGTAGACATGGAAAACAAACTACAGTCACTCCAGCTTTTCTTTGTCCTTCAAGTAATTATTCCAATTCATAACATTTAGAAATTGTAATACATTTTTATCAAGTTCTTTATATGCACCAACCGTAGGATTTTAATGGTACTTTACAACATACTGGACCCCTCCCAATCTGTTTTCCGCAGCAAACACAGCACCGAGACAGCCCTAATCGCGGCCACCGATGACATCCGCATGCTGCTCGATCAGGGACACACCGCAGCCCTCATCCTTCTCGACCTCTCTGCAGCCTTCGACACCGTCTCACATCGCACACTGACCACCAGACTCCACAACACGGGAATTCGCAGAGACGCCCTCAACTGGATCCGATCCTTCCTCCCCAGCAGAACACAGAGGGTCATGCTCCCCCCTTTCCTCTCCAAACCCACCAACATCATCTGCGGGGTCCCCCAGGGATCCTCTCTGAGCCCAACCCTTTTCAATATCTACATGGCCCCCATCGCCGCCATCGTCAGACAGCCCGGACTCAGCATCATATCCTACGCCGACGACACCCAGCTCATCCTCTCACTCACCAGCAACCCCGAAGACACCAGAATGAGCTTCCAGGAGGGAATGAGTGGAGTAGCCACCTGGATGAAGGACAGTTGCTTCAAACTCAACTCCGAAAAGACTGAGGTTCTCATCTTCGGACCCAGCCCCTCAGCCTGGGATGACTCCTGGTGGCCTCCCGCCCTCGGCCCCCCTCCGACCCCAACAGACCACGCTCGGAACCTCGGCATAATCCTCGACTCCTCACTCTCCATGAACCGCCAAATCAACGCTATTGCCTCCGCCAGTTTCAACTGCCTCCGCACCCTACGAAAGACTTTCAAATGGATCCCCCCAGACTGCCAAAAGACCGTCACACACGCACTCATCACCAGCAGGCTCGACTATGGCAACTCCCTCTATGCCGGAATCAACAAATCACTACTTCGCAAACGTCAAACCATCCAAAACGCCACCGCCAGGCTCGTTCTAGGACTACCACGCCGGGAACACATGACGCCGCACCTACGAGAGCTCCACTGGCTCCCCATTGAGAAGAGGGTCACCTACAAACTACTCAAGCACGCGTACAAATCCCTGAACAACATCGGACCCAAATACCTCAACGACCGACTGAGTTTCCACAAACCCAAGAGGAACCTTCGCTCTTCCGACCTCGCCTTGGCATAGGTCCCCCGCATCCACCGAAGCAGAGCTGGAGGGAGAACCTTCTCCTACACCGCCGCCACAGCATGGAACACTCTCCCAGTTGAAATAAGATACTCGACTACCGTACTCACCTTCAGACGGGAACTCAAGACCTGGCTTTTCAACTGATCGGAGCTGCTAGACCTACCCCTCCCCCAGCCCCTTGAGACCTTCGCGGGTGAGTGGCGCGCTTCACCAACCCCTGATTGAATGATTGATTGATACTTTAGGTTTTTTTAACCATGGTAATCAGAATTCCCATGGATTGTTTTTCGATGGAAATCATCAGATTTTAATGGAATTGGTATTCTGCCATTTTGGTATTTCTCCAAAGGGGCGATTTACCTGCTTTCGGTTGCCTGGCTGTTGTTTCCCATTTTGGGTTTTCATTACAAATAGGTAGTACCATGTGAATGTATTTCAGAATATGAGGCACATTATTTTGTTCTAATTTTGTGAATTGCTAGTCATACGTTCCCACTGGCAAAGTGTGGGGTTGCCACTGTGTTTCTCCTTTCAGACACAGGGTATGTCTCCCACAAAACAAACACGTATCTCACTCCATAAGTTTTGCAGGCTGACATTAAACAGGTGGCAAAGTAGCCAAATGGCTCACTATATTTTCTTTAATGAAACGATTACATGTGCCCAGAAGTAATTAGGCAGCAGGGTTTCTTTCTTATAAAACAGTCCATTGTAGAACTGACCCAGATAAGGTATAAATATTTGATCCAATCGTTTCCTTTTTCCAATATGGACATATTGAGTAGTCCATGAGATAAAAAAAGAGCTCATACATGAAGAAAAAAAAACAGAGAGAGAGAGTTAGTTAGTTAGTTAATTACTTGGTTAAGCCTTCTTAGTGAATGTTTGCCAGTGGTTTCAAAGCTTACATTTCACAGAGAAGAGGACAAATTGAATTATTTCCCCTATATCACATAGCTGGATTTATTAGCTTCCCTAAGCAAATAAAAAAGTTAAACTTAGCATTTCGTCTTTTAGTGCTTAGAAAAAATGCTTTCACAATAACAGTGCTGCTTTTAGAATATTATTAGTCAACCCTGACAAGCCCACCCTTGCAGGCCCATCCTTGATGCAAGCATCTACCAATGAATCCTACATGAGTGTGAAAATATACATTGCAAACACAAAAACCAGTCAGCAAAAAGTTCTTTTTTAGATATATGTATTGTTAAACTTACTCTATAGTATCAATGTACTACAAAAAAGCACATTTTAGAATGCATGTTTTAATTTCCTTACAATGACCTCTGCATTTCAGATGTGATTTGTAATAATACACATTGCTGAATAAAACACATTTTAAATAATAGATCATTATCCCCAACAAAAACATACATTTTTCAAAATATTGAAAAAAAAAAATGCAGTCTCAGGCAAACAATGAATACTGAATGGATGATGCTTTAATGCTGTAAATCTTTAAGAGTACTAAAACCAATATTAAATTATGTAATTTTAAAAATACATCATGAGAGACGTGTTATTTGTTCCTATAGAGCCATCTCAGGTGACATTTAAAGAAACTCTCAGCCTTCGACATTGTGGCTTGTAAATTTCACCAAAACCCCTTAATGGCAAGTATCCCAATATGTATGGTGTGGGTGTGGGTGTGTGTGTGTTTAAGTACTATGTAAGGCACCATAACTCCATTGTTGTAAAAAATGTTCCTGTGAGAGGGACTTTTGGGCCTTACTTGCATACTAGAGCACATGCCTCAGAATGCTGTATGTTTACTAAGTGAGACCTTATCATTTACTTGGGTCTGGCAGACAGCTAATACCCTTAAGCCAGACTGAACAACCTGGCCCCTCATTTAGCTCATGCCAGTAATGAAGGCAAGTTGTAAAAGAGTGTGGTAGTCTGGTTACCACACATTTTTCCCGCTTAGCTTCATTTTATCTTTGCCAGTAATTACCATGACCCCTCTCTATAATTTGCAGAATAATTACCACCAGGTCAGTAAAATGCTCAAGTTGGTTATTTCTGATTTTTGGTAGCAAACTGCTAAAATCTGCAGTAGTACCCTGCGGTAATGCTATGATCATTGCATAGCATTACCACTGTATTTGCCGCCGAGCTCACATGATGGTCATGTACTGAGTGTGCCACATACCTTGCTGTTTCCACAGACACCTGGCTGCTTTCCTTTCTTGCTCTTGGGTTCAATGATCCTTGCCTTTTATTGCTGCTTGTTGAATGCAAGCACTTTTGTCTCTACAGTAGCTGCTTCAAGGCATTCTTACCAGAAGTGCTGAGTCCCTGCACCGAGTAGAGTTGGCCTCCTTGTGCCTTTGATGGATCTCCTGTTTCCTCAGTGACCTCTCATACAGTCTTACAGATGTTCGCCCACATTTACTAAGAGTTTGCATTGGATTTGCATTACCTTTCTAAGGAACCTGATGGAAAGTCTTCTGCTGGCATTTATAAGGCAAAGCAAGTCACAATTTGCATTGGATTGTAACCCGAAGTAACGCCGCGCAGTGCACTGCCTTTCCTCACTTTCCATCAAGGGGGCATTTTTCATGGGTGATTCATCAGTGTTTCCATACAATGAGCCATTGGGTTTAAAGCAAATTCCTAGTGTAAAAATTGTAGATAGGGATGTGAACCAAAATCCTGCTCCTCCCCGAGGCAGGCATAACAAGGAGAAATGGTTTGAGTCCTCCTCATTTTTAGGTCTCGCCTAGCTATTGCGTTTACGCAATCGCTAGGCGAGACTCTAGTAAGAGGGGCAATACAAAGTGCTCCCAAAAGTGGATTGCATGGCGAGCACGCGCACAATCACGTGAATCGTGCCGCCATGCAATCCGTTTGGGGAAGCGCTTCAGCCCACTGGCGCGTGCACGTGTAGCCACAGCCTCGGCATCATACTACTTCAAAGGGTCCGCTCCCCCGCCTGGAATGCGCTCCCCCCCGCCACAGCATGCCGAGAGATTGTTTCCTCATGGCGACTCTCACAGCGCCGCGCTTTTAATGGTTTGATTGTTGACTCTTTCCATGCTCCTCCACCCCCCCCCCTGCTCTCACTCCCTTCTCCCCCTCCCTCCTTGTTTTTTGTGTTACTATAACACGGTCACTGAAACATAAACAATGCCTCCGCCACTAGGCCCAGAGGCGCCTGAATCAAAACCACGGCGAGCTCCTTTTCCCTAGCACGCATGTGTCTGTGCAGGAAGGGGGCTGTCGCCGTGCTGGGTCTCCGTTGACTTTACAGTTTACTGTGTCCTTCTCAGAGATAGTGATTGAGTCAGTCAATATGCGCAGGACTGTAAGAGAACAGATAATCCGCTCTTTGTGTGCTGGGAACTGGGTGTGAGCTTCATCAAACACACTTATTTTGTCTGAAAGGGCTAGCACTGCACCTAGGTACCAGTTGCAATGTTTAAAATGGGACCGTATGGACACGTCTTCATACTGAGTAGTCCGTGATACCTGCAGTTAGTAAGTACCTGCGCTTTTTATTTCCATTTCAAGCAATGATTGTATAAACACACGGTGCCTGGGAAGGAACAGTTACAGCAGAGATGACCACCCGCCCGCCTCCCAAACACACACAGCTTTATAGACGCGCATTTTACCTTTCCAGGAGCTACTAGGACACAATATAAGAACCTGCAGTGAAGCAACATTAAACGACCAGCGGTATACTTTAATATAACTCGGTCATTAATCGTAAAAAGGGAATGGTCAGTCTACTTATGTCCAAGGTGTCCCTTGGTCGTGGCTAAAGGCTACGATTCATTTTCTGGGTTCTTCAACTCCGCAAACTGTGGAGTCATAAGCCAATTCGGGAGATCAATAAGTTTCTATTCTGTTGCGTCCCCGCATTGCGATGTATAGCTCGGAGAGCTGATCCGATGCCGCTTTCACTGTCACGATATTGAACCTTCACGCGTTTCGGTTTTCACGAGGGCTCAGGAGATGAGGTGAGAGTCCTTGTGAGACATCCTAACGTCACTGCGGTGCCCACAGATGTCTTAGAGTTGTCGGGCGACGGACATTGGCACTTGCATCTTTGTCCACTTGATCCCCTCGCACATGCTTAATACTTTAGATGCCTCATGGTAATGTACAGTCGGTCGAATCCAGCACATACGTGAGGTGATCGCCTGCTAATGGCACCAACACGCTTCTCGCGAGAACTCCGTGATTCCCTACTCTGCGACTTTCAAAATCTAGTTAAAATTCGGAGCCATCCCCTGGGCTGCCCAAGGGGCAGTGGCGCAATTTCTAAATAAATCAAAGGACAGGCAGTGCAACGTCAAATCTGTGTGTCCCCGAAATGAGCCGCACAGCCTTATGTGGAACATCTGGAGCAGTTAAAGTTAATTTTAACTAAAACATCTGTATTCATATTTTGTAAACTCTTTAGGCAATATTTGCCCTTACTGTCCACACATGATTTATTATACATTTCGAAGGGCTACACAGCTTTCTCAATTAGCCACCTCGCCCCGGTCCTCGGGTTCGGCAAGATGACTCAGATAGTTAAACTCTCGCTGCTGACATCTTTTTGGGGTTTACAGGTTGCGAGTTTGAATAAGAGCAAAACCAGCTCAGCTTTCTACCCTTTTTAGAGCTGAAAATTGAGTAGGATTCAAAGGGGTGACAATACCACCTGTTATAAATAGCGCTTAGAAATGGCAGAAGTGCGGTATGAAGCGCTTCACGTTGTTAATATTTGCAGCAGCAGTTTTGTAAAAATAAAAATAAAATGAATGCAATGTTTCATTTGGCCTCATCTCCAACGTTACCGATGCCAGAAATGTAGACAAACTTCCAAAGTTAGAAGTCAGGAAGTGAAAGACTGAAGTGCTCAAAATATCTTTTTCAGCTTTCCGACATATTCTTAAACTGGCTGCAGGCCAGGCCCTTCCCAGGAGCGTCCCCCTGAGCTGGTGTGAGTCATTTTCCGGTTATATATACCATGTTCTAATGGACACTGCTTGGCTGTCCACAAAACGGGGCCCTCCCTGGTGTCCTAGCCCCCTCCTCTGCAGGACTAGATTCAACCTTTGACGTCAGCTGACCTTTGGATACATTCTGAAGCGCATGTTATAGTCTCACGGTTCTCACACCAATGTGCCAGTGTCTTGCCCTGAGGAGGGATGTAAACAATAAAAATTCTGATGAGTGAACTTGTCAAAGGAACCACAATTGTCGACTTCATTTTGTTACCTTTCCACAGTGTCAGCAGTGAGGCGAAAAGTCATGCAAAAACAAAAAAATGCAGATTTCATTACAAAACGTTTACAAGAAACATTTCTGGTGAGGGTAATTTCATGGAAAACTCTATTAGATTTGATTACATGACTTTTTAATGCCACCCACGTGAACGTCAGCTTTTAAAACAAGCATTTGCAATGCAATAGGTCTCTCATTTTCGCGAGTTTAAGCTATTGGCATTGTAATGCCAATGCCTTTTGTTTATGTTTTGAAAACAAAAATAAAAGGCACTATTATTAGCAATGTCAATAGCTCAAACTTGTGTAAATGCGAGACCTATTGCATTGCAAATGCTTGTTTCCTCTTTGCATGCATGCTGCATTCTACAACACACGTGCAAAGTGGAAAATACCTTAAAACTTGTTTTTTGTGCATGAAGGCAGGGGCGTAACAAAGGCCCCCGCAGCCCCTGCGGAGCGGGGGGTGGGAGGGGTCCCGATCTCCAGGGGCCCCCTAAGCGCACTGTACAGACAGGCGCCTGAACTCTGCGACCTAGTTTTAAAGTTAACTTGTCGCTCAATGCGCATATATTACAAGGTGCATGCTGCGCACGGCGCAGCTGTGTGGTCTTCAGCCTCAGGGTGGGGCATCAGGTTGGCAGGGCTGGCCTGACTGAATTGTCATGCGCAGTCAGTATAAACTGTACGTGGGAGGCGATGGGCCTGAGTCAGACACAGTGGTAGAAATTTAAATTGCCAGCCTGTGCCTGCCACCAAAGCTGCAAGTCTCAGGTGAGTCGATGAGAGAGTGAGATGACGAGACAACTGGTAGCAGTACTACTAGTCCAGTCACTCACTATATTGTGTTGAGTTCAGTGGTCGAAGTGGGCGGAATCCGCAGGGCACGGCGTGCCCCTACTTCTTTAATTTAATGCGAGCCATGATTCCCCTACTTTTTTTATTTAAACAATGCATCCCAGGACGCCATAAATAGCCAAGGCCTATATATAAGGCTAGGCATTCATGGCCGTTGGGGACGGGCAGGAAAGGACAACAGGCTCTTTTTTCTTTCCTTCTTGCCCACAGAAGACAAGTGCAGTGTTCACTTCTCTTGCTCTCTCTGCCGCTGTCAGCTAACCCTCCTCTCTTTCTCCCTCTTCCTATTCCCTCTTTTTCTGTCTCTGTCTCGCTCCTCCTTACTTGCGGAAAAGCACGAATTCAACAAACAGCTTTTAGCCTCTCTTTTCTCTCCTTTCCTTTATTTGTTCCCCTGTGGAATGGATCCAAAAAAGAAAAACACTTGCGGGAAATGACGTCTGTTTCTGACATTTTTCTATTCCAAAGTGCAGCCTCGGGATGGAAAGAAAAAAAAAGGTTAAAAATACAACAAATAAATAGCTAAATAAAGCAAGATATAGTGGTCGCAAAGTGGCCAGATTGGTTTTATTCATACTCACACACTTTAGTGCCACTTTACAAAGTTTACCAGTGAAGCGCTACTTTTGTTTTCTCGTCTTTCGGTGAACAGATTTGTTTTCCTTAGTTGGGGAAGCGCAGCATTCCTGAAGGTACTGCAATACCTAGTTAATGTGTAGAGTGGAAAACCTTTAATGTGTTCATTATCAGTTGTTTTCCTTATTTTAGTTTATCTGCATCCAGGGATGTGGTCTTTATAAACTAAACTGCTTAAGTTTTGTAAGGATATACGCAATGGACATTGACACGGTTCCCTTCTAGGCCCTATAGTCATGTCCTTAACTCATTGATTTCTGAATAATGAGGGTAAAAGCATAAAGGTAACCACGTTGTTCCTGCTTACATTTCACATGCTTTTCTTAATCTTGCATTCCCTATGAGTGTTTGCTTTTTCCAGGATGTTGTTACTTTTTTTTAAGCAGCCTATTGCTCTTGTCTAGTGCATTATTTGAATTGAGTCGCATCCAGGTGTTTATAGCACGGCATGATTTGGTTCTAGCTGAAGGCAGTGGAGTTTCTCTCAGTGGAGCAGTCTGGTGTTCAGTGGGGGAGAGGATGTGGCACTATCGCCACACCTGCCGATTTTGGCACTGGGGTACCAGGTTCAGACTTCATGACCAGTCTACCAGATCACTCTCCTGAAGGAGCACATTTCCATGCTAGACCTTAGAAGGCCCGCAAGACCTTAGAAGCCCTGGTGTCATAGCACGAGCAGGTCGACCCTAGTGCTGACAACTGTGCGTTAACTTTGAAGGCCTGTCCACCACAATCCATACTGAAGTTCACCTTCAGTCTTGCGGGCAGGCCTAGGAATCAGCACACCCTAGAGCAACAGTGACTCTGTCACTGAGGTCACAGGACCCTAGAAACCAATACGCCTCCCCCATTGGTACCTCCATTGACCTTGTTACAGCAGTAGTAGTGCAACTCACCAGGGATTGCCAATGCAGGATTTGCACACACACCAAACTAAGTTTGCAAACTTCACTGTCTCTCTGCTTCATGCACGAGCACTTTTAACATGTGCTGCCTGTTTTGGGGCCACTGGAATTATACAGCTATGGGGGACAAAATTATGCTGCAGTGTTTACTAAATTATGCAGCAAAAAAACGGCTCAGCCTAATGCAGTATATTTTCTGATACTTTATTATTTTGACTTTTTACACATACTAACTGTCTTTGCAAAGATTTTGCCTCATTAGTACCAGTGTAACATACAAATGAAGCAGTGAGAATGGTGACCAGACAACCTTTGCAAAGGGCTCTCCACTTTGCAGCAACACAAGTCACATTTTTTAGTAACCTTTGATCTGTTTGAGCTACAATTAATTAGTTATAATCGTCAAATTATGCAGCAGATGATGTATTATGTGACAAATATGGCAGAATAATTTGAACTGCATACCCATATGTCATGGGATATGTCCCCTGGGCACTGGTATGGATCTCAAGCTCTGAGATCTCATCAAATTCAATAAAGTTTCAAAAACATTACTGGCTGTTTTCTGTTTTATTTTTCATCAAGAAATTAATCTGCATTTCCATGATGCATTTGTTTTACACCGTTATCTTTTTAAATATCCCAATGCATTTCGGCTTTTGAGCCTTCATCTGGGGAATATCTAGAACAAATAATAAACGAACTATGCTCAATATACAAGATTGTCGTTGTGATTGTCAAATAGTGACTGTTGGTTTATGTAAGCTTTGTTGACCATGCTGTATTTAGTGAGTTAGTTGTGCCCCCGACTTAAAATCAAATCAAAATATTAGTTTGTGTGGCTTCGATATTAGTTGCTTTCGAAGCGGTGTTCCGATGTTATTATTCATGCTTAGAAGTGGTGCGGCGCCTTATGAAGAGAGCGTGTTTGTTAATATTATTCCGGGTGTGTGCGGTTGTTCAAATCAGTGCTTTATTTGTGAAATTATTAATGCGGTGATTAGCGTGGTGTTTTTAAAATAATGGGTGTTGTTAGCGTTACGGTGGTTTATGGGTGCCTCTTTTTAAGAAACATTGCTCGCGAATGTCAATATCGCGCTTGCTTCATTACTTACTTCCGATATCAAGATGTGTGTTAGTTGAATCCTTGAGCGCGTTCTCTGTGGAGACGTGCAAGTTGCTTCTGGCTTATTAGAGAGAAAGTGAACGCCAGGCATTTAAAAACAGGGTGTGAGGATGTTGGAAGTAAAAATAGGACTAACAAACAGTTACTGATAGCAACAAAAGACTACCGTATATACTAAGCAACTTTTGGAAAAAATCTAGCAGTGCACGCACGACTTACTACTGTATATATCATACAAAGCAAAATGGTCTAAAGGAATTAATACTCAGAGAAAAATTTTGAGTAGAGCACGTTTAATTAACACAATATTATATTTCCGCGACTCCTCCTTTTGAAGTGTCTACGCAATCGCGTTGTGGGCGGACATCGGATTTTGGAATTGTGAACAAACCCGTGCTTTACCAAGTGATTGTGGCGTTCACTTCCAGCGAAGGAAAGGAATACTGATAGCGACCCTTTGCGCTGTGGGCTGGCAGTGAGCCGTCATTTGAGTTAGGGAGGTACTACAGACTACCTAGGACCCTGGTAATTCGAATTACCGCCTTATTTGCAAATTGTGGCGGTGGGATTTCTTTATTTGAATATGTCAGCAGTTATGTGTTAACCCTGTCCTGAGGAGGCCGAAGAAGGAGTAAGGCCGAAACGCGATTGCGTAGACACTTCAAAAGGAGGAGTCGCGGAAATATAATATTGTGTTGATTTTGTTTAATGGTACACTAGGATGGTCTATACTAGTTAAGAGACCTCAGTGTATTATCTAGACTACCTCCTAGTGGCCCTTTCAGAAATTGTAAGGAGGACACTAGTAGAAAACAGTTGGTTTTAGGGTTAGTATTGATGTCTTACTGTATGTTTTGATTTATGTCATGTTATTGTGTATGTACATTTTCTTTGTGTATACATGTTCTTCTTCATGAGCAGATGTCATTTTCTATGTAGTTTGAAAAATATTTTGATAGAATCTTTTTAGAGTAATTACCTAAGAGAGAGTAATTAAACGTGCTCTACTCAAACATTTTCTCTGAGTATTAATTCCTTTAGACCATTTTGCTTTGTATGATATTACGTAACTTACCCAGGTTTATAAAGGGTCAATTGGGTATACCCCTGTTGTTTGCACTTTTTTTTTTTACTACTGTATATATTCACAAATATGGCAGAGCCATAATTATGTGGAATACGTTGGCAAACTAGGATATATCGCCATTCATGTTTGAACTCAGTAGCGGCTCCTCGAGGGAGTGCTGCGGGGTGGTGAGGCGGGGGAGGTTCAGGGTAGGGGGTAGTAAATTCCGGCATAGGGCCGATGAGGTAAGTAAATAAATAAATGAATAAAACGAATGAGATTGCACGCGCTGCATCGCCATGTAATTTGTGCAGCGTGCACAATGTAATTCGTTTTATTTATTTATTTATTTACTTACCTCCGTTCGGCCGTATGCCGGAGTTTACTACCCCCACCCTGCCCCACCCCACCGCCCCGCACACTCCCTCGAGGAGCCGCTACAGTTTGAACTGCTCTTGTGGAAAAGGGCAAGAGAAGTTCTGATGACAGAAACTGCCTGGCTTGAGACAGATAGCTTGTGATTCCACGTTTGAGCATATGCGGGACATTCTGTTATTGGAAATATATCCCACTTTGTGAATGTATTTTAATGTCAATAACTCATATTAAACCTTTAATAAACATGTGCATTCATTGGTTGAATGAAATAATGTAATAAGCTGTAACTGGTGAGTGAAATGCTAAACATATACTAGAAATTGGGATGTCCTTCTCTTTCTGGCCACACCTCTGACTCCGCCCAATGATCCAATCCTCAGGTTATCCCCACCCTCTGATTCTCCGCCCACAGTTTTCCTACTCTATTTCCCCCACTTCGACCACTGGTTGAGTTCAGTTATGTTCTCTCTTCAATTCTCTGCATTGGGGGCTGATTTTATTCAGGGACCTGGGCCCCGGATTTGCTTGCATGCCATTGGGGAGACTCTAGCCACCACGAGCCTTACACCCATCATAAAATAAGTAGGGGTGGGCGGGATTTGCGTTGTCGCGCTACGCAAAGCTCCACAAAACGGTAAAAAATCTCCGCGAACACGCAGAAATTCCGCGAACACGCGGAATTGCTTGTTCGCGATGCTTTTTTCCGGTTCGCGATCACTGTTTGCGTGCTCGGGGGAAATATCTCGCGAACACGCATTTTGAAAACGCGAACAAGCAAAAAATTCTGCGAAAACGCAGAACGCAGGATTTTGGGCAATTCTGCATTCTCCGCGGAACGCGAAATTACCCAAATTCCGCAAATTCCAAAAGCGGAACGGAGTTTACCACCCAATCCTAAAAATAAGCCTTATTTTCACGAAATTTTGCAGATGTCAGCCTGCGGCCCTGCAAGGGTATTTGATTTATTGATACTTCTTTATTGGAGGGTCCGGTGACTCCGGATGGGGTGCGGCACATGAAAAACTTGACAAATGGGTTTTTCAACAGCCATTCTCCATTACAGTCTGCTGGCAACTAAGAAAGTGGACAAACGGCAAGACCCAAATGTCTTCAATCCCATGCTTCCTCTGGAGGAGCGGTGTTCTGTTAATATGGCAATGTTAATTTTTCATTGTGCTGAAAATACCCAATCGTGCTTCACATCCACACATTCAGAGTAATTTGTGCGTGCCCCTATTTCTTTTTTCTGCAATGTTTGTATGTATATTAGGCAATACTTCAGTGATTATCTTTCTTCAGCAGTGATGTAACATAAGCCCCCGCAGTGTGGGGGTGCAGAGCTCCAGGGGGCCCCCTCAGCAAAAGTGGTAGGTGTTGGGGAGTGGGCCTCCTCCATGTACTTTGCAGGGGGGCCCCCTCAAGTTTTGTTATGCCACTGCATGAAGGTGCCCCTTGCTGAACAAAAACTATGCTGCTTGCAACGTAGACACCCTTGCACCATGGCACAAGGATGCCTGGTTTGGTTTGTGGCAGCCGTATGTGCTCCAGCGCAGGGAGAGAGCAGAACAGCAGAAATAGATATGGCACAGTTAGCTCTGCTCTCTCCCGCACACGCAACGCAGCACATGAAATGGAGTGCTGAGCCCACAGACCCCTTTTTTAATCCTCTATTTACCCCGATCTGTGTAGCCATTTATCTTTCTAAACCAGCTCTTCCTCGCATTGCTGTTGTATTTATTAATTTTTGACAATTTGCATTGCCATTTGGCCAGACTATTGCCTTTGTGGACAAATATGACAATGCAATCAATGGAAAAGATAAGGACAGAGATTAACTCTAAAAGGAGGAGAAATGGTCATGGAATGTGGGCAACTTCTTTACAGTCAACTGTGAGGACCATTTAGATGTAGCTAGACTTCACTTGTCCTGTCTGCAGGAATTAGAAGATGTCCCTTTCTGGTTTTCCTTGCCCATGGGGAAAAAATCTAGCGGTGCACGCACGACTTACTACTGTATATATTCACAAATATGGCAGAGCCATAATTATGTGGAATACGTTGGCAAACTAGGATATATCGCCATTCATGTTTGAACTCAGTAGCGGCTCCTCGAGGGAGTGCTGCGGGGTGGTGAGGCGGGGGAGGGTCAGGGTAGGGGGTAGTAAATTCCGGCATAGGGCCGATGAGGTAAGTAAATAAATAAATGAATAAAACGAATGAGATTGCACGCGCTGCATCGCCATGTAATTTGTGCAGCGTGCACAATGTAATTCGTTTTATTTATTTATTTATTTACTTACCTCCGTTCGGCCGTATGCCGGAGTTTACTACCCCCCACCCTGCCCCACCCCACCGCCCCGCACACTCCCTCGAGGAGCCGCTACAGTTTGAACTGCTCTTGTGGAAAATGGCAAGAGAAGTTCTGATGACAGAAACTGCCTGGCTTGAGACAGATTGCTTGTGATTCCACGTTTGAGCATATGCGGGACATTCTGTTATTGGAAATATATCCCACTTTGTGAATGTATTTTAATGTCAATAACTCATATTAAACCTTTAATAAACATGTGCATTCATTGGTTGAATGAAATAATGTAATAAGCTGTAACTGGTGAGTGAAATGCTAAACATATACTAGAAATTGGGATGTCCTTCTCTTTCTGGCCACACCTCTGACTCCGCCCAATGATCCAATCCTCAGGTTATCCCCACCCTCTGATTCTCCGCCCACAGTTTTCCTACTCTTTTTCCCCCACTTCGACCACTGGTTGAGTTCAGTTATGTTCTCTCTTCAATTCTCTGCATTGGGGGCTGCTTTTATTCAGGGACCTGGGCCCCAGATTTGCTTGCATGCCATTGGGGAGACGCTAGCCACCACGAGCCTTACACCCATCATAAAATAAGTAGGGGTGGGCGGAATTTGCGTTGTCGCGCTACGCAAAGCTCCACAAAATGGTAAAAAATCTCCGCGAACACGCAGAAATTCCGCGAACACGCGGAATTGCTTGTTCGCGATGCTTTTTTCCGGTTCGCGATCGCTGTTTGCGTGCTCGGGGGAAATATCTCGCAAACACGCATTTTGAAAACGCGAACAAGCAAAAAATTCTGCGAAAACGCAGAACGCAGGATTTTGGGCAATTCTGCATTCTCCGCGGAACGCGAAATTACCCAAATTCCGCAAATTCCGAAAGTGGAACGGAGTTTACCACCCAATCCTAAAAATAAGCCTTATTTTCACGAAATTTTGCAGATGTCAGCCTGCGGCCCTGCAAGGGTATTTGATTTATTGATACTTCTTTATTGGAGGGTCCGGTGACTCCGGATGGGGTGCGGCACATGAAAAACTTGACAAATGGGTTTTTCAACAGCCATTCTCCATTACAGTCTGCTGGCAACTAAGAAAGTGGACAAAAGGCAAGACCCAAATGTCTTCAATCCCATGCTTCCTCTGGAGGAGCGGTGTTCTGTTAATATGGCAATGTTCATTTTTCATTGTGCTGAAAATACCCAATCGTGCTTCACATCCACACATTCAGAGTAATTTGTGCGTGCCCCTATTTCTTTTTCTGCAATGTTTGTATGTATATTAGGCAATACTTCAGTGATTATCTTTCTTCAGCAGTGATGTAACATAAGCCCCCGCAGTGTGGGGGTGCAGAGCTCCAGGGGGCCCCCTCAGCAAAAGTGGTAGGTGTTGGGGAGTGGGCCTCCTCCATGTACTTTGCAGGGGGGCCCCCTCAAGCTTTATTATGCCACTGCATGAAGGTGCCCCTTGCTGAACAAAAACTATGCTGCTTGCAACGTAGACACCCTTGCACCATGGCACAAGGATGCCTGGTTTGGTTTGTGGCAGCCGTATGTGCTCCAGCGCAGGGAGAGAGCAGAACAGCAGAAATAGATATGGCACAGTTAGCTCTGCTCTCTCCCGCACACGCAACGCAGCACATGAAATGGAGTGCTGAGCCCACAGACCCCTTTTTTAATCCTCTATTTACCCCGATCTGTGTAGCCATTTATCTTTCTAAACCAGCTCTTCCTCGCATAGCTGTTGTATTTATTAATTTTTGACAATTTGCATTGCCATTTGGCCAGACTATTGCCTTTGTGAACAAATATGACAATGCAATCAATGGAAAAGATAAGGACAGAGATTAACTCTAAAAGGAGGAGAAATGGTCATGGAATGTAGACAACTTCTTTACAGTCAACTGTGAGGACCATTTAGATGTAGCTAGACTTCACTTGTCCTGTCTGCAGGAATTAGAAGATGTCCCTTTCTGGTTTTCCTTGCCCTTGGGGAAAATTGGGATGAACCTTCATGCCACCTGGGGTTTGACCTTTTACTTGCGAACAGGATTTCTTTTACTGCAATTAATTTCTACTTTTGTGTGCCCTCTTGGTTAGTTAGAGTTCCCTGTACCCCAATGTTTTTGCCTATCGCTATCCCTCTGCAGAGAAAAAGAAACCAGCCAGGTACCTCACCCCCCAATCCTGTGGTCTATACATATTTGTAAAAGAGTCATTTGGTGGACAACAGACCAATTGCAGACCTTGCTTGGGGATTATAAAGATAAAGGTAAGTTTGTAAAGCGCTCGAATGCTGCGGCATCTTGGCGCTGAGAGTATGAAGAGGGTCTGTACCGATTGCATCCTGCAAACTCAGTTAGGGGGAAACAGCCAGGATTTTAGGAGTTTCCTAAAAAGCTGCCTGATGGATTGTGGTCTCATCTGATTCCACAGTTTGGCTGCGCAGTGTGATAGACTCCTACCTCCCCATCTTACTCTGCGAATTTTGGAGATCTGAATGAGACCTGCATTTGTGGATCTCAGATTTCTCATAGGAGTGTACCATGGAAACAGTTTCTGAATGTTGTCCGAGCCACCTCCATATCGTGCCTTATGAACCAAACATAGGGCCTTGAATTCTACTCGTTGCTGGATAGAGAGCCAATGTAATGGCCTTATGCCCACAGAGGTAGAATGGCCTTTGGGAATGTTTAATAACAATCGTGCAGCAGCATTTTGCAATGATTGTAATTTAGTCCTCTGCGCTTTGTCAATGCCGATGAAGAGGGCATTGCAGTAGTCCAATTTCGAGAGAATGAGAGCTACTACCGCCGTTTTCCTAAGTTCCTGAGGAATAAAAGGGAAAATCTTCTGTACGATCTTCAATCCAAAGAAGCAGGAAGAGGTTAAACGGTTGATCTGAGCGGCAAAGTTAAGCTGATCATCAAAGATCATTCCCAAATTCCTGGCCTTAGCTGTTGGATGGGGACATACACCAGCCTCACTGGGCCACCAAGTTGGACTCCAGAGGGATTGACCCTTGCCAAACTCCACTACCTCTGTTTTTTCGGTATTCAGGATTATGAGCGGTTTACCTAATTCCGAGAGCACTCCCAAATCAGTACACATATACAATCGATTTGTGGTGATTTATTGTGATCTCCCTCCCCTTCTGTAGAAAACATGGATCTGGTTTGTCATTATTATAATACAAATACTGAAATACAAAATAATTGATGGCTGAATGCTTAAATTAATCTTACCCATGACCGCATTCCAATGCATCGTTATTTTGCACACCATGCCACCTCAGTTTGGATCCAGCTATTTGCAAATCAGTCTTGACGCTGCTCCAATGGAACAGCCCACCCGAACCGCCAAGCCAGGGTTTATCTGAACCGGAACACGAGCAACCAAGGACTGGCTTCACCCTTATTAGGGCTTGTCAGTCGGGTATAGCTTGGTTCCAGTAGCACACTGTGCACGGGAATCGCATCTTTGCATACCTATCCCACTTAGGGCATCACACTGAAGCATGCAAAAAAGTGGCGGGTGGAATGATTAAATTAATCTCAGCCACTGCTAATTACTTAGGGCTGCATCCCAATCCATTGTTAGTTTGCACACTATGCGACCTCGGTTTAGACCAACTATGGCAAAGCAGTCTTGCTCCTGCTCCAATGGAACATCCCATCCCAAACTGTAAGGCGAGGTCCTCCCTGAATGGAAACACAAGCAGCCCCGGACAGATTCACCCTGTTAGGGCTCGGGTTTGCCTTGGTGACAGTGGCACGGTGTGCACGGGACCCACATCTGGGCATACCCGGCCCACATAGGGCATCACACTGATGTCTACAAAAATATGATCAATTAAATGCTTGAATTAACCTCAACACCTGATAGTTACTCAGTTGATGCATGGTATAGGTTTTTTGAACAATTTGTGCATCAGCCATTGAAAGACCACAGTGGCTGTAGATGTCCGAAACAGCTTACAACCCTATGGGAAACCCATTCTGATCTGGATGGATCAGCGTAGCGGCAAACAGCATGACCCTGTTAGCTAAAAGTTTCAGTAAAAGCTTGTAGTCTGAATTTAGAAGGCTGATCGGGCGATATGAGCCACGGTGGACAGCTGACTCATCTTTTTTCAGGATACTAATAATGATCACCCCAGTTAATGAGGGGACACTGACTCCCCCCCCCCCCACTCCAAGATTGCATTAAATTGTTCAGCCAACATGTCCTGCATCACAGGGAAGAAGATCTTATGAATCTCTAATGGGAGCCCATCTCTCTCTACAGCTGTCCCCATTCTCAAAGCCCTCCAATCAAATCTTTGATCTCCTGCGCTCGAATCAGGGCCAGAAGATCTAACCCTTGAGTTGTTAACATCTTAGGAATTGTAATCTTGAGTAGAAAATCAGAAATCTGACTAGTCTCCCTGGCGTCGCCTGAGGGATTGAGCCCCCTATAATGAACTTACAAACACCTCTAAGGGGAGGATCGGATCCAAGCTGTTTAGCGGGTGGGTCATTCAAGGATTTCACAAAATTGGCATTAGTATTAGAGTTAACAGACTAGGCTAACAGTTTACCATTATGCTCATTCTCCTCATAACAGTTTTCCTCTATGCTCTGCCTCCTGAGCAGTTCCCCTCCCATATAAAAATGCTTACGTTTTTTGTAGCCGTATCCAGCTCCTGCAGATTCGTCTCAAAGTTTGGAAACGTGGCTTAGCCTAGGAGCGAGGGAAGTATGATCAACGTCCTTCGGAAGAGCTAGAATCGATTCTTCCCATTTTTTTTTTAACCAACTTTTATTGATTTTAACGGTCGTGCAAAAGTCCATACACAGCTTATTCGCCTACAACCATAACGGCCGGCAGCAGGTGACTACTCATTGTCAGGAGCAAGGGCACATAAAAAAGCACAAGTAACATCACCCATAGCCCAAAAACCGGCCCCCACAAAGACATTTACTCTCAGAGGCTCCCGGACCAGGATGGAACAGCTGACTGCACCAACAGGGACTTTCATCCATCAAGTGCTCCTCTGTTTTTATACCTCATCTCTCCACTAGCTAATCTCCTTCCCTCATCCTTTTCAGATGTTCTCTCCCTTCAACATTCATAAGAGTTCTTGAAGCTTCTGCGACATGCTGCATGGTGAGATTTGAATACTCCACTGGGCGGAGCCAAGATGTGATTGACAAAGTCTGCAGCTAATGGCTGAAAGAGGATGGTGGAGAAAAAACAGTGTTTGGAACGGGAGTGCCTAAATGACAATCTCTATATATATTGGAAGCAATAGGTCTGTTTGACGCTTTCAAGGTCAAACCCCAGACCTAAAAAGCAAAGGGAAGGTAGGACTGAATGAAACAGAGAAGGGAGGATTGGTGAAAGGAGTCAGGCTGTTCACCAAACTATTTGAAGGTTTTACCAGCCAGAGATTCATCTGCCTGCCAATATACAGTTGCGGCTTCGTTGTTATTACATGATAGCTCCATAATATGAGAGTAAATATACAAAGGTGTATTAGGAGGGTGATACATTAAAATCATGGATATGCAAAGTTTTGTGAAATTCACTAATTTTACAACTTCATGAAAGCTGTATTTTTTCTAAAATGTGTTGCATTTTACTATTACAAGTGCAATCTTTTGTACTAGGAGCATTAGTAGTAGGTCTCATGGATCAGCCACGCGTGACAGAACATGCTCTGCTCCATTGTGTTCTCTTGTGACACAAATGACCGGTCTGTGTCAAAGATTGCTCCTGGATTATGCCTGTCCTCTGCAGGGAGAAGTGATGATTCAAGCTTTGCCGAACTGGCCGGGGTGGGTTCAATTCCACTCAAGAACACAATCCCCATCTTGGCTTGTTTACATCTGGTCACTTATTGACACAGAAACACTGAGGCCCACGTGTATTATAAACTTGCGCTATGAAAATGGCTGGGTGATCAACCTCTGTGTGCAAAAACTGATTTTCACTGAAAGTGGACACAAGCGCTGTGCCTACATAGTTTCTCGTTGCAGAGCGGAAGCCCCCTCATTTTCTATGCAAAGGGAGCATAACACAGTGGAAAGAGAGCAGCAACCATAGGTGTTCACACAAAGCCAGATCTCAGTTAGTAAACAAATGTATGACGTTACAACGCAAACATTTACAACGCATGCCTTTACAACGCAGTTTTTACATCGCAGCATCCATTACAACGCATTATTTTACATTGCATGCCATTACAACGCATTTTTAGAAACTATATTTACAACGCATTCCATTACATCGCATTATACCATTACAACACATACCATTACATTGCATTTAAGGTAAGTGTTGGATGGGGTAGGGGTAAAAATGACTATTCTAACTCCAGTGAGTGCAACAGTAGGGTAAGTGTTGGATAGTGTAGGGGTAAAAATTACTATTCTAACTCCAGTGAGTGCAACAGTAGGGTAAGTGTTGGATAGTGTAGGTGTAAAAATGACTATTCTAACTCCAGTGAGTGCAACAGTAGGGTAAGTGTTGGATAGTGTAAGGGTAAAAATTACTATTCTAACTCCAGTGAATGCAACAGTAGGGTAAGTGTTGGATAGCGTAGGGGTAAAAATTACTATTCTAACTCCAGTGAATGCAACAGTAGGGTAAGTGTTGGATAGTGTGGGGGTAAAAATTACTATTCTAACTCCAGTGAGTGCAACAGTAGGGTAAGTGTTGGATAGTGTAGGGGTAAAAATGACTATTCTAAATCCAGTGAGTGCAACAGTAGGGTAAGTGTTGGATAGTGTGGGGGTAAAAATTACTATTCTAACTCCAGTGAGTGCAACAGTAGGGTAAGTGTTGGATAGTGTAGGGGTAAAAATGACTATTCTAACTCCAGTGAGTGCAACAGTAGGGTAAGTGTTGGATAGTGTAGGGGTAAAAATTACTATTCTAACTCCAGTGAGTGCAACAGTAGGGTAAGTGTTGGATAGTGTAGGGGTAAAAATGACTATTCTAACTCCAGTGAGTGCAACAGTAGGGTAAGTGTTGGATAGTGTAGGGGTAAAAATGACTATTCTAACTCCAGTGAGTGCAACAGTAGGGTAAGTGTTGGATAGTGTAGGGGTAAAAATGACTATTCTAACTCCAGTGAGTGCAACAGTAGGGTAAGAGTTGGATAGTGTAGGTTTAAAAATGACTATCCTAACTCCAGTGAATGCAACAGAAGGGTAAGTGTTGGATAGTGTAGGGGTAAAAATTGCTATTCTAACTCCAGTGAGTGCAACAGTAGGGTAAGTGTTGGATAGTGTAGGGGTAAAAATTACTATTCTAACTCCAGTGAATGCAACAGTAGGGTAAGTGTTGGATAGTGTAGGGGTAAAATTACTATTCTAACTCCAGTGAGTGCAACAGTAGGGTAAGTGTTGGATAGTGTAGGGGTAAAAATTACCATTCTAACTCCAGTGAGTGCAACAGTAGGGTAAGTGTTGGATAGTGTAGGGGTAAAAATTACTATTCTAACTCCAGTGAGTGCAACAGTAGGGTAAGTGTTGGATAGTGTAGGGGTAAAAATTACTATTCTAACTCCAGTGAATGCAACAGTAGGGTAAGTGTTGGATAGTGTAGGGGTAAAAATTACTATTCTAACTCCATTGAATGCAACAGTAGGGTAAGTGTTGGATAGTGTAGGGGTAAAAATTACTATTCTAACTCCAGTGAGTGCAACAGTAGGGTAAGTGTTGGATAGTGTAGGGGTAAAAATGACTATTCTAACTCCAGTGAGTGCAACAGTAGGGTAAGTGTTGGATAGTGTAGGGGTAAAAATGACTATTCTAACTCCAGTGAGTGCAACAGTAGGGTAAGTGTTGGATAGTGTAGGGGTAAAAATTACTATCCTAACTCCAGTGAATGCAACAGTAGGGTAAGTGTTGGATAGTGTAGGGGTAAAAATGACTATTTTAACTCCAGTGAGTGCAACAGTAGGGTAAGTGTTGGATAGTGTAGGGGTAAAAATTACTATTCTAACTCCAGTGAATGCAACAGTAGGGTAAGTGTTGGATAGTGTGGGGGTAAAAATTACTATTCTAACTCCAGTGAGTGCAACAGTAGGGTAAGTGTTGGATAGTGTAGGGGTAAAAATGACTATTCTAACTCCAGTGAGTGCAACAGTAGGGTAAGTGTTGGATAGTGTAGGGGTAAAAATTACTATTCTAACTCCAGTGAGTGCAACAGTAGGGTAAGTGTTGGATAGTGTAGGGGTAAAAATGACTATTCTAACTCCAGTGAGTGCAACAGTAGGGTAAGTATTGGATAGTGTAGGGGTAAAAATTACTATTCTAACTCCAGTGAGTGCAACAGTAGGGTAAGTGTTGGATAGTGTAGGGGTAAAAATGACTATTCTAACTCCAGTGAGTGCAACAGTAGGGTAAGTGTTGGATTGTGTAGGTTTAAAAATGACTATCCTAACTCCAGTGAATGCAACAGTAGGGTAAGTGTTGGATAGTGTAGGGGTAAAAATTGCTATTCTAACTCCAGTGAGTGCAACAGTAGGGTAAGTGTTGGATAGTGTAGGGGTAAAAATTACTATTCTAACTCCAGTGAATGCAACAGTAGGGTAAGTGTTGGATAGTGTAGGGGTAAAAATTACTATTCTAACTCCAGTGAGTGCAACAGTAGGGTAAGTGTTGGATAGTGTAGGGGTAAAAATTACTATTCTAACTCCAGTGAATGCAACAGTAGGGTAAGTGTTGGATAGTGTAGGGGTAAAAATTACTATTCTAACTCCAGTGAGTGCAACAGTAGGGTAAGTGTTGGATAGTGTAGGGGTAAAAATTACTATTCTAACTCCAGTGAGTGCAACAGTAGGGTAAGTGTTGGATAGTGTAGGGGTAAAAATGACTATTCTAACTCCAGTGAGTGCAACAGTAGGGTAAGTGTTGGATAGTGTAGGGGTAAAAATTACTATTCTAACTCCAGTGAGTGCAACAGTAGGGTAAGTGTTGGATAGTGTGGGGGTAAAAATTACTATTCTAACTCCAGTGAGTGCAACAGTAGGGTAAGTGTTGGATAGTGTAGGGGTAAAAATGACTATCCTAACTCCAGTGAATGCAACAGTAGGGTAAGTGTTGGATAGTGTAGGGGTAAAAATTACTATTCTAACTCCAGTGAGTGCAACAGTAGGGTAAGTGTTGGATAGTGTAGGGGTAAAAATGACTATTCTAACTCCAGTGAGTGCAACAGTAGGGTAAGTGTTGGATAGTGTAGGGGTAAAAATTACTATTCTAACTCCAGTGAGTGCAACAGTAGGGTAAGTGTTGGATAGTGTAGGTTTAAAAATGACTATCCTAACTCCAGTGAATGCAACAGTAGGGTAAGTGTTGGATAGTGTAGGGGTAAAAATTACTATTCTAACTCCAGTGAGTGCAACAGTAGGGTAAGTGTTGGATAGTGTAGGGGTAAAAATTACTATTCTAATTCCAGTGAATGCAACAGTAGGGTAAGTGTTGGATAGTGTAAGGGTAAAAATTACTATTCTAACTCCAGTGAATGCAACAGTAGGGTAAGTGTTGGCTAGTGTAGGGGTAAAAATTACTATTCTAACTCCAGTGAGTGCAACAGTAGGGTAAGTGTTGGATAGTGTAGGGGTAAAAATGACTATTCTAACTCCAGTGAGTGCAACAGTAGGGTAAGTGTTGGATAGTGTAGGTTTAAAAATGACTATCCTAACTCCAGTGAATGCAACAGTAGGGTAAGTGTTGGATAGTGTAGGGGTAAAAATTGCTATTCTAACTCCAGTGAGTGCAACAGTAGGGTAAGTGTTGGATAGTGTAGGGGTAAAAATTACTATTCTAACTCCAGTGAATGCAACAGTAGGGTAAGTGTTGGATAGTGTAGGGGTAAAAATTACTATTCTAACTCCAGTGAGTGCAACAGTAGGGTAAGTGTTGGATAGTGTAGGGGTAAAAATTACTATTCTAACTCCAGTGAATGCAACAGTAGGGTAAGTGTTGGATAGTGTAGGGGTAAAAATTACTATTCTAACTCCAGTGAGTGCAACAGTAGGGTAAGTGTTGGATAGTGTAGGGGTAAAAATTACTATTCTAACTCCAGTGAGTGCAACAGTAGGGTAAGTGTTGGATAGTGTAGGGGTAAAAATGACTATTCTAACTCCAGTGAGTGCAACAGTAGGGTAAGTGTTGGATAGTGTAGGGGTAAAAATTACTATTCTAACTCCAGTGAGTGCAACAGTAGGGTAAGTGTTGGATAGTGTGGGGGTAAAAATTACTATTCTAACTCCAGTGAGTGCAACAGTAGGGTAAGTGTTGGATAGTGTAGGGGTAAAAATGACTATCCTAACTCCAGTGAATGCAACAGTAGGGTAAGTGTTGGATAGTGTAGGGGTAAAAATTACTATTCTAACTCCAGTGAGTGCAACAGTAGGGTAAGTGTTGGATAGTGTAGGGGTAAAAATGACTATTCTAACTCCAGTGAGTGCAACAGTAGGGTAAGTGTTGGATAGTGTAGGGGTAAAAATTACTATTCTAACTCCAGTGAGTGCAACAGTAGGGTAAGTGTTGGATAGTGTAGGTTTAAAAATGACTATCCTAACTCCAGTGAATGCAACAGTAGGGTAAGTGTTGGATAGTGTAGGGGTAAAAATTACTATTCTAACTCCAGTGAGTGCAACAGTAGGGTAAGTGTTGGATAGTGTAGGGGTAAAAATTACTATTCTAATTCCAGTGAATGCAACAGTAGGGTAAGTGTTGGATAGTGTAAGGGTAAAAATTACTATTCTAACTCCAGTGAATGCAACAGTAGGGTAAGTGTTGGCTAGTGTAGGGGTAAAAATTACTATTCTAACTCCAGTGAGTGCAACAGTAGGGTAAGTGTTGGATAGTGTAGGGGTAAAAATGACTATTCTAACTCCAGTGAGTGCAACAGTAGGGTAAGTGTTGGATAGTGTAGGGGTAAAAATTACTATTCTAACTCCAGTGAATGCAACAGTAGGGTAAGTGTTGGATAGTGTAGGGGTAAAAATTACTATTCTAACTCCAGTGAGTGCAACAGTAGGGTAAGTGTTGGATAGTGTAGGGGTAAAAATGACTATTCTAACTCCAGTGAGTGCAACAGTAGGGTAAGTGTTGGATAGTGTAGGGGTAAAAATGACTATTCTAACTCCAGTGAGTGCAACAGTAGGGTAAGTGTTGGATAGTGTAGGGGTAAAAATTACTATCCTAACTCCAGTGAATGCAACAGTAGGGTAAGTGTTGGATATTGTAGGGGTAAAAATGACTATTCTAACTCCAGTGAGTGCAACAGTAGGGTAAGTGTTGGATAGTGTAGGGGTAAAAATTACTATTCTAACTCCAGTGAATGCAACAGTAGGGTAAGTGTTGGATAGTGTGGGGGTAAAAATTACTATTCTAACTCCAGTGAGTGCAACAGTAGGGTAAGTGTTGGATAGTGTAGGGGTAAAAATGACTATTCTAACTCCAGTGAGTGCAACAGTAGGGTAAGTGTTGGATAGTGTAGGGGTAAAAATTACTATTCTAACTCCAGTGAGTGCAACAGTAGGGTAAGTGTTGGATAGTGTAGGGGTAAAAATGACTATTCTAACTCCAGTGAGTGCAACAGTAGGGTAAGTGTTGGATAGTGTAGGGGTAAAAATGACTATTCTAACTCCAGTGAGTGCAACAGTAGGGTAAGTGTTGGATAGTGTAGGGGTAAAAATGACTATTCTAACTCCAGTGAGTGCAACAGTAGGGTAAGTGTTGGATAGTGTAGGGGTAAAAATGACTATTCTAACTCCAGTGAGTGCAACAGTAGGGTAAGTGTTGGATAGTGTAGGGGTAAAAATTACTATTCTAACTCCAGTGAATGCAACAGTAGGGTAAGTGTTGGATAGTGTAGGGGTAAAAATTACTATTCTAACTCCAGTGAGTGCAACAGTAGGGTAAGTGTTGGATAGTGTAGGGGTAAAAATTACTATTCTAACTCCAGTGAGTGCAACAGTAGGGTAAGTGTTGGATAGTGTAGGGGTAAAAATTACTATTCTAACTCCAGTGAGTGCAACAGTAGGGTAAGTGTTGGATAGTGTAGGGGTAAAAATTACTATTCTAACTCCAGTGAGTGCAACAGTAGGGTAAGTGTTGGATAGTGTAGGGTTAAAAATGACTATTCTAACTCCAGTGAGTGCAACAGTAGGGTAAGTGTTGGATAGTGTAGGGGTAAAAATTACTATTCTAACTCCAGTGAGTGCAACAGTAGGGTAAGTGTTGGATAGTGTGGGGGTAAAAATTACTATTCTAACTCCAGTGAGTGCAACAGTAGGGTAAGTGTTGGATAGTGTAGGGGTAAAAATGACTATCCTAACTCCAGTGAATGCAACAGTAGGGTAAGTGTTGGATAGTGTAGGGGTAAAAATTACTATTCTAACTCCAGTGAGTGCAACAGTAGGGTAAGTGTTGGATAGTGTAGGGGTAAAAATGACTATTCTAACTCCAGTGAGTGCAACAGTAGGGTAAGTGTTGGATAGTGTAGGGGTAAAAATTACTATTCTAACTCCAGTGAGTGAAACAGTAGGGTAAGTGTTGGATAGTGTAGGTTTAAAAATGACTATCCTAACTCCAGTGAATGCAACAGTAGGGTAAGTGTTGGATAGTGTAGGGGTAAAAATTACTATTCTAACTCCAGTGAGTGCAACAGTAGGGTAAGTGTTGGATAGTGTAGGGGTAAAAATTACTATTCTAATTCCAGTGAATGCAACAGTAGGGTAAGTGTTGGATAGTGTAAGGGTAAAAATTACTATTCTAACTCCAGTGAATGCAACAGTAGGGTAAGTGTTGGCTAGTGTAGGGGTAAAAATTACTATTCTAACTCCAGTGAGTGCAACAGTAGGGTAAGTGTTGGATAGTGTAGGGGTAAAAATTACTATTCTAACTCCAGTGAGTGCAACAGTAGGGTAAGTGTTGGATAGTGTAGGGGTAAAAATGACTATTCTAACTCCAGTGAGTGCAACAGTAGGGTAAGTGTTGGATAGTGTAGGGGTAAAAATTACTATTCTAACTCCAGTGAGTGCAACAGTAGGGTAAGTGTTGGATAGTGTAGGGGTAAAAATGACTATTCTAACTCCAGTGAGCGCAACAGTAGGGTAAGTGTTGGATAGTGTAGGTTTAAAAATGACTATCCTAACTCCAGTGAATGCAACAGTAGGGTAAGTGTTGGATAGTGTAGGGGTAAAAATTACTATTCTAACTCCAGTGAGTGCAACAGTAGGGTAAGTGTTGGATAGTGTAGGGGTAAAAATTACTATTCTAACTCCAGTGAATGCAACAGTAGGGTAAGTGTTGGATAGTGTAGGGGTAAAAATTACTATTCTAACTCCAGTGAATGCAACAGTAGGGTAAGTGTTGGATAGTGTAGGGGTAAAAATTACTATTCTAACTCCAGTGAGTGCAACAGTAGGGTAAGTGTTGGATAGTGTAAGGGTAAAAATTACTATTCTAACTCCAGTGAGTGCAACAGTAGGGTAAGTGTTGGATAGTGTAGGGGTACTATGCGTTGTGATGGTATGTGTTGTAATGACATGCAATGTAATGCCTGCGTTGTAGTGACATGCGTTGTATCGACATGCGTTGTACTGACATGCGATGTAATGTATGTATAATGCTGAACGGCGTCTTGGCGCTGAGGTGTGAGAGGAGCAATGAAGACAAAGGTACTGGGGAACTAGAGGGCATTGAACAGCATGGACTTCAAAGCTTTCCTGAAAGAAAGAAGGTCTGGCTCCAGGCGAAGAGAGGCTGGAAGTCTGTTCCATAATTGAGAGGCACAGACGGAAAATGCGTGGCCACCCCATCTAGCACGTCTATATCTAGCAATACACATAAGGCCAAGATTGGCCGAACGTAGATCACGACGGGGAACATAAGGTCTAAAAAGATTATGGCAGTAGGTAGAACCACCCCCATATTGTGCCTTATGGACAAGGCATAATGCCTTAAACTCAACTCCCTGTTGGACCGGGAGCCAGTGCAACGATCTCCTAGCAGATGGAGTGGCCCTTAGGGGTTTGCAACAGGACACGGACAGCAGCGTTCTGAAGAGATTGAAGTTTGCTGATCTGAAACTTGTCCATGCCCAAAAACATAGCGTTGCAATAGTCAAGTCTTGACATAAAAAGAGCGGCCATCACCGTCTTCTGAAGAGCAGCGGGAATAGAAGGGAAGATCTTATGGAGAGCCTTGAGCAGGAGAAAACAAGCAGAAGTTATGCTATTAACCTGCGCTGACATATTCATCTTTGTGTCAAATATGATGCCAAGGTTTCTAACCTTTCCCACAGGGAGAGGACAGAGTCCTGCCTCCGGTGGCCACCAGAGGTTTTTCCAAATTGGAGGTCCCTTCCCGAATTCCATAACTTCGGTTTTCTCTGTATTAGTTTTTAAAAAGCTCAGCGACATCCAAGCCATAATGTCCTTAAGACACAGATGGAACCGCCCTGCAGTTAACTCTGGAGTATGTTATAGCGAAATGACCAGTTGCGAGTCGCCCACATAGGAGACAAAGGAAAAGTCATGCTTCCTCACAACAGCAGCCAGGGGTCTCACATAGAGATTAAACAGAGTAGGGGATAAAGCAGAACCTTGCGGAACGCCACAGGCCAGATTAAAATCATCTGATTTCAAGCCCTCCCAACTGAGAGATTGCTGTCTGTCCTGCAAAAAAGAGGAAAGAAGGACCAGGGCTCGGTGACTGATGCCTGCCTCCTTTAGTCGCTGCACTAAGACCGTATGGTTAACGGTATCAAAGGCAGCCGACAGATCGAGGAGAACTAAAATAGCTCTCCCACCTCCGTCGACTGCCATACGGATTCCCTCCGCTGCAGCAATCAGAGCAGACTCGGTAGAATGATTGGAATGAAAGCCATGCTGAGCCGGATCAAGTAAAGAATTACGGTCTAAAAATTTCGCAAGCGTGGTATTCATCTGCTTTTCCATGATCTTGGCAACAAAAGGCAGACCCGAGATTGGTCGATAATTTGTGAGCTCAGCAGGATCAAGCGAAGCCTTTTTCAAAATTGGTCTGACACTCGCCGTCTTACACGCAATGGGATAGTTCCCTGACAACAGAACTTGATTAATTAGAGGCGTAAGAATGGGACTGATCTTATCTGCAACCGGATGCAAGATTGACAGGGGACAGGGGTCAGAGACAGATCCTGACTTAGTAGACTTCAACAGATCTATTACAGCCTCAACCATCAGGGAGCCGAAGCTAGAAAGACCACCATGCCTGGTCGCAGGTAACAGGCAAGGTTGGTGGGAGAGAGCTTGACCAAGAGCTGGGATTGCAAAATTCGACAACTCCTCATATATAGTTTGAACTTTGATATAGAAAAAGGAAGCCAGCTGGTCGCAGAAACCCTGATCAGGGCTAAATAGAGAGCCCTGCTGAGGATTGGCCAAATAAGATGCCGATTTGAAGAGTTCTTTAGTAGAGTTACCAGCGGCCAAGATTTTCCCCGTAAAATAAGATGTCTTTGCTGCATAAATGGCCGCTTTATATTTATAGAGGGCGACGTTATAAAGATCTTTACTGGCCCTGGTATAATCCTGTCTCCACCGGCGGTCAAACCGTCTGCATTGGACTTTTAAAAGTTTGAGATCAGGGCTATACCATGGGGCCCCCGCCGGACGCCTATTGAGAGTGGCTGTCTGTATAGGGGCAACAAGGTTAATTGCTGCCCTGACCCAGTCGTTAAACTGTGCCACGGCCACCTCATTATCTACATCTAAAATAGGGGGGAGATGATCAAGGGCAGCCACTAGATCAGTGCTAGTGATTTTAGACCACAGCCGGAACACGACCTTAACTGGTTTATGAGGTGCGCTCATACTGGCAGACCTGGCAATGACCTAAAAAAAGACTGCTCTATGATTAGTCCAAGGAAGCGGATCGGCCCTGCAGTAACTAATATCTGGGTGATTAGAGAACAGTCCATCGAGAGTATGGCCACCTTCGTGTGTTGGTGCAGTCACTAACTGATGAAGACCAAAGGCTGCCATAACATTACAGAGTCTGTTCGTATCAGAACTAGTAGTAGATTCCAAATGGAAATTAAAATCACCCAAAATGGAATATGAGTCTGAATCCGTGCAGGATTCCATGTGGGTCATAAGAGCCAAAGAGAAGGGAGCCCTGGGGCCAGTGGGTCGATAAATCAGCAGGCCCTGAAAAATCGTAACCTCCTTCCACTTGACGGCAAAATGAAGTGCTTCAGCATGAAGCTCTGTAGCATTCATGGTCTGGACAGTGAGAGTTTGCTTATAAACAATGGCGATACCTCCACCTCTACTGCCCAAGTGATCCAATGACATGACAGCATAACCTGGGGGCAGAGCGACATTCCAATCAGGGGCGGAGGCAGCCTCCGCCCAGGTCTCGGTTAGAAAAACCATATCGGGATCGTGTGCACTTAAGAAAATTTCAAGCTCAAGTTTGTGCCTGGCCACCGAACGCACATTTAAAAGAATGCCCTTAAACGTCTTCAATGAGGTCTGCTCCGCTGTCCCACTCGAGACAGGTAATGTGCCAGTGCGTGGGGCAACTGGTGAAGGAAGAGCATCCTTACCGCCGAACGCGGTATGCCATGCGACGTCAGCATAACTCGGCATAGTGGTAGTAAGCTTGGTAAATGGTACATAAGTACAGTGAATGCAACAGCGCAGACCAGGATCATCCCGGCGGTTGAACATGACACCGGCCCCACAGGGTGGTGGCCGGAGCTTGTAAAGCGCCTGAAGAGTATAATGGACTGATACCACTGGAGCAGGGGTCCTGGCCACGGACACAATCCGGGCGCTGACGGGCGCAGACAGGATTGCCTTTAGCGCACATTTGGCGCTCGCGCCAGCGCACTGTTTATATTGGTGGCAAAAGACTAGAGTGCTGACCACCGGAAGACGGGCCCGCTTGCACGGACGGGCCCCGCTACCGGTCGGAACAGCACTGATACCCGCAAGGAGAGAGGTACAGATAAATATATTTAAAAACAAGGAACAAGGAAAAGTTGTAAAAATGCCAAATGCCTGAAAGTGTCTCTCGCAGCCTTGCTTTGCCTCCCAGCGCTAGCGCGAAGCGTCAGCGTCTCACACGCTGCGCTCGCGCCAGCGCGCTGTTTATATTGGTGGCAAAAGACTAGAGTGCTGACCACCGGAAGACGGGCCCGCTCGCAAGGACGGTCCCCGCTACAGGTCGGAACAGCACTGGTACCCACAAGGAGAGAGGTACAGATAAATATATTTAAAAACAAGGAACAAGGAAAAGTTTTTAAAGTGCCAAATGCCTGAAAGTGTCTCTCGCAGCCTTGCTTTGCCTCCCAGCTCTAGCGCGAAGCGTCAGCGTCTCACACCCTGCGTTGGCTGCGTTGGAAAGACATGCGATGTAAAGGATGTTGCGTTGTAATGACTGCATTGTAAAGGTAGTGCGATGTAAAGACTGCCTTGTTTCACACGTAAACTGGCTTTGTGCGAAATACTAAAGCTGAAAGAAACCAGGCACAAGTAAGTGACATTTGGAATATTGTGTAATCTTCCTCCATGCAACACGTGTAATTACAGCAAAGTCACTCATGATGCGCAGCTTATCTTTGGATGGTTGTTCTTGTGTTGAAATTTGGACTGGAGGGGGCACCTTAATTACAAATCTAATGCAAGGCACCACTGGCACGCGCTCGCAGCGTATAGCACGAAAACATTTTTTTTCTGTAAGCACATCTGATGATATAATTGGTGTGACTAGTGCTAAATATGACACTATGTGGCAGAGTTACCAAAACTGCGCCAGATTTTCATCCTAAAAGTGATGCAAACTGTCACAAAGTGTAGGATAGGGATTTACTTTCTTTTTGTTGGAAAGTAGCCTTGAAAGCTGTTATGTTCTGGGCCCTAGGCCCACATGTCGGAGAAAGGACGACACAGACACAGCGTTTATGGTACTGTGAACTAGCCCAGAGCACGTGCACTCTGGCGCTTTTATTTGCGGGGTCACCCGACTGGTGACATCCATGTTGGATGGGTGAGGGTGTGTGTGTGTGGGCCAGCCCTCGGGGGAGTGGCTGGCAGAGACACTAGACTGTGTCCAGCAGGACACAACATTCCTCCCAAATTTTTTAATAAAACGAAAAACAACAAACAAAAGTCCAAACTATGGGAAGGAATGAGAAAAACAACTAAAATAATGGAAGTCTCACAGTTCAGAGATGTAGTTCGCAGGACAGCGGTGGACAGGTGCAGCTGGGAGCACCCGGACGTCTTGGCACATGTCCATACTTTAACCAGGTATATCTGGGGACGGTGCTGATGATATCCGGACCTTTCAGCTTCGCTTCAGTTGAGGGATGGTCCACCTACGTGATGTTCATCGGTCCAGCGTACTCTTGCTGTGATGCAATTCGTGTCTTATTGTTCAACATGGGTGCATCAGGAGCGTATAGATGAGTCCACTGTAACACACCGGACGATTGTGTCACTTGATCCTTTGAAGACAGTCTTGGCATTCTGTGACCTGTTGAAATTCTCGGTTGGATGGCCTGGCTACTTCCTGGAATACATTGGTGGGGCACAGTAAAGTCCATCTCTCACGCTCTGGGAGGCCCCTTGGATGAGTTGCCCCAGGACTGCATATGGGCTCTGACACTGGAGCCACCGCCTCGCCACTCGTGCAAACTTCAGGGGTGGATGTGTCTTGGTCAGAAACATGCTCTCGCTACCAGGATCAGGACATGCGCCGGTTAAACAGATGGTCACTGTATTTTCGGATCATCGCTTGTTCTGGCAAGTGGTGTAGGACTCAAGTTATTGTACTTGATGCTCCAAGGACGGTAGTTATGCACATGACAGAGGATGGAGTGGATGCCATGAGACGACTCGCACAACATGTGGTGATGACTGGCAGTGAGTAGGGATGACTGGCGAATCTTTGCAGTCATGATACTCGTCGGACACTTGGTGCAGCTCTTCTGATTTGGCATTTGTGTAAGCAGAACAGGGATGCTCTTTTCTTTACGCAGCCGGCGACAGGTGGCTGACGGTCACTGAGAAGAATGACGACCCCACACCCCAGTGGCTGGCGTGTGTTAGAAGGTGCACTCTGGTGAACTGCGTCCCTTTGTTGACTTTCACTGTGCACCAGTTGTCGTCTGCTTTCTTGTACTGGGCCGTTACCGTCCTATATTTCTCCACTCCGTAGCTTTTCTGAAAATGTGGCGAGAAGGCCACGCAGACTTGTAGGGATCTCCTGCTCACTCCGTCGTGTTCTCTGATCTTTGTATTTGCTCCTGCCACAGACCTCTCACCTGTCCGGTCAGGTAAGTCTTTTCAGGTGCGTCCGCCAATTTCAGGGACGGGAGTGGAAGTAGGCGTGCTTTGAGGGATCCGTATATTCCGGCTGTAATTTAGGGTTGCTGTGGGAGGTAAATATCTCCCTTTTCTTGCGTCAGTAGAGGTGACGCGCCACTTGGAGTGCTGGACTCTCCTCCTGCCTGCAACGGACTGTTGCACACCAAAGTCTTAAGGCAGTATTGGGGCCACTCCCTGAATAATCTCTGGCCCACTGCTGGGCGACGTTGGTGCAGGTGGGGTGATTATGATCTCTCTTCCTCCTGCTTTCGGGCCACATGGGGCCCCTCTCGCTTCTGGGAATCTCCTCGGTGTTTTGCAGATGGCGGGTAATCACCCTTCCGTCTCCTCTTTTCCTTGCCTCTGCTCTGGCAGCAGTGGCGCTGTATACTTGCTTTTCTTGCTGTGATGGTCACTTGCCACAAATAGTGTGTATACTTGTCTATCTCTTTTCTGAGAAATATCAGCCAGGTTCTCTTTACTGCGACGGGACCATTCACCGCAAGTTGGCGTGCAATGCTCGCATTTCTCATTAGAGCTTGTCACTGTTGCGTGGCTTCTTCTCTCGGTTCACTACACTTTCAGCTTTCCAGGGTAGGTAATTCTCTGACTGAAGGCATTGGTAGTGGCATCAGGGTGGCTCTGTGTGCATGGCAGCAGGGTGTCTCTCTCCCTCCTGGTCGGGGGTCTCTCTCTCTCCACCGGCCTGGGGGACTCTTCTCTCTCCACCGGCCTGGAGTCTCTTCGCTCTCCACCGGCCTGGGGGTCTCTTCTTCTCTCCCCACCGGCCTGGGGGGGGGGTCTCTTCTTCTCTCCACCGGCCTGGAGGTCTCTTCTTCTCCCTCCACCAGCCTGGGGGGTCTCTCACTCTCTCCACCCGCCTGGGGCGTCTCTTCTCTCCACCGGCCTGGCGGTCTCTTCTTCTCTCCACCGGCCTGGCGGTCTCTCCTGTGCGCCGTGTCTTCATGGGCTTCTCTCTCTCTTCTCTGGTGCAGTCTTGCATGCCTTCTGTGGCCCTTGATATCGAGCTGCTTGCTGGCTCCTGGCGTTCTTGCAACTTTTCCTTGCAGTGGGGTCAGAAGACCACTGTGGGGCATGTGCACCGAGTAAGTTCTCCTTGCGCCTTTTCGTGGGCTTGCTGCCTTTGCACTTTGCTGCTTGGCTACTACATGCTGTTTTGCTCTAGGACAGCTGTGGGTCAGGAGTTCTTAGCGGGGTCGTATCAGGAATGGAAATATTCTCGGTAGGGATGGCATCCTCCCCTTTCACTGTGTTTTTTTTTTCAGAGACAAAACAGGGGGGCTGCCTCTCCCTTTGCAGTGTCTGTGTGCCCCAGCAGTGTGTCCTGGTCATGTACTGTATTTTTCTTTTCCCTCTTTAGCGGGTGCAGTATTGCTGAATGGTCACTAGGAGGCAGTGCTGCTCATATATTTGTTTTCTTTGCAGTCTCTCTTTAGGTTAACTCTGTGTTTTTGATTCAAAGTGCGTTTTGTAGCTCCTGTTGCATTCTCCTCCTGTAGTGATGCCAGTGCCCGGATTTCCTTGCAACCTCGAGGGCTCCCTTGAATCCGTGGGTCACTTCTCACACTGGCACAGCCTCCTGCATTGTCCCCTCTGCCGGTGGGTCCATTTTCCTTTTTAGCAACTATTGCCGCCAGACAACAAAACGAAGGCTCCCTCTCACATGCGGGCTTGAAAGGGGTCAGTCTTTTTTCCGTTTAAAAGTTTGGACGCCAGGTTGCCATCGGAATGGGAGCTTGGGGGGCAGCCGAGCACAGCGAGGTCTGCCCCCGGGCAGATTGGGAGGGGGGAGGGGGGTGTGGCCGGAGCAGCCATTTTGTAAGTTTTGGGCTACATTTGGGTATAGCCCAAATGTAGCCCAATTTCATAAAAGTAGCCCAAGGGGTATATATGCCGGTTACGCGCCTCCCCAGCCACCATTTTAGGTTTGGTGACCTGGTGGCTGGGAGCACTAGCAGTAGGAACATTTTTTTCGTATTGCGGTCGTGTCGGAGGAATTGTCATGGCAGGCGGGGATTATAGAGTGCTGGAGGCGATTCGCCTGTTGAGCGAGGCGGGGTGGATGGATCTCCTCATACCGGAGGTGCCGTTAGCGGTGCGCCCAGTGAGGCCCGTGTCCGCGGGGGTGGCAGCCGCCATCGCGGCATGTTCGCCCCCCGGGAGAGCGTTTGGCGGCACGGTGAGTGGCAGGGGCTGCGCGTATGCGAGGAGCGCAGCCCCTGGGAGTGGGAAGGCAGCGGGTGTCAGCGCGGGTGGGGCTTTGTCGGAGCGGGGGCAGGTACGAGCGCCTCAGCGGGGGAGAGCGTCGGGTGCCCCCACGTCGCGGGCTAAATCTGGGGAGGGCCGCTCCAAAGCTGTGGGAGTGGCCGTAGAGCGGGTGGCGGGAGGAGCGCGGGGACACTCATGACAGGGCCACTCTTCTGCCAGGGGAGCAGCCCTGAACGCGCCGCGTATGTTGGAGCAGTCGGGGAGGGGCGCAGACGATGGGGGCGAGGCTGAGCAGTGAAATCCTCCGGCAGGAGAATCACGGGGCAGCGCGGGCGGAGGAGCGCTGCCCCGCTGTATGGAAAGCAGGGGGAAGGTGCGGAGGGCAGCGTCAGGACGGCAGAGCCCTCAGAGGAGGAAACAACCGGGGAGGGGCAGGCTGCAGGGCTCACAGGTGGGGTGTGTGGCAGCCAGGGGCCTCGCGTATGGCAGTGGCACAGGCCACAGAGGTGGATTTGAGTCGGCGCGGACAGGAAGATCGCACGGGGGAGGGGGGGATGTAGGTGGGTGGGGGTGTCCTCAGCGGGGTGGGGTTTGACCGGGAGATTGCGGGCCAGGGGTTATCAGCCCTCGTCGGTGGAGGGGTCGGGGGCCATGCGGACGGGGGGGATGAGGAGAATGCAGCAGGGGGGGACTCCCCGATGCTGTTTGACTCGGAGGGAAGCGAGCGGGACTGGGACGGCCTGGACATCTTTGAGTCCTGGGTGGAGGGGTTGAGGGGGGCGACCGGGGCAGGGGGTGGAGGGGAAGGGCCTGGGGGCACGGGGACGGGGGGTGCGGGGTGGGGCGGTGCAGGGAGCGGGGTTGCGGCGGAGGGGCGGAGGCCCGGGGGTTGGGCGGGGGAGGATGAGGGGGCGGGGCCGAGCGATGGGGAGGGGGGGACGGAGAGGAGGGGGAGGTCGTGGATCTGAGCGCGGTGGGGCGGGCGAGAAGGGAAGGGTGGAGCCTCGGGCGGCGTATCCTGTACCAGCGAGGGATCCCGGCGCGGCTGGCATAAGTAGGCCCGGTACGGGCTCGCCAGCCCCAACACCCACGGGGTCGCAGCGCCCCGGGGGGCAACGGCAATGGCACGACGCAGCGGAGGATGTTTGTTTACCACGCAGGCAGTTGGCGCCACCAGCGGGGGGTTCTGGGGGTGTAGGGCAGGAGGAATTGGATTATGAGGAGGATAGCATGGAAGAAGGGGAGTTGCGTGATGTGGTGGACGACAGGGAGGGGGGCCCGAGTAATGTTGTGGCTAGTTTTGTGCAGGTGTCACGACGCCAGGCGAGGCCCACGGGTCGGACATCGAGGTGGGAGACCAGCTCGGCCCCCAGGACAGGACGCCGTGAGGAGCCTCGGACGGCGGCACTGGCGCCAGGTGATAAAAATTTGCTCGGGCGCCCAGTGATGGTATCCAGAAGGGTGGGGGGGTCTGTTGGTGAGGGGGGGGTCGGGGGGAGATTGTGCAAGGGAGTGTATGTGGTGGGTGTGGCCGTGGGCACGGAAAGCACAGGGAAGGGGGAGGAAAGCAAGGGCGACGAGACTTTGACGGACAAGAAAGGGACAGTTGACGCAAAGGCAGGGGACGGGGAGACTAAGTTGGAAAGTAAGGAGCTGAAGATCAAACGGTTACCGTATATGGGTGTAACTAAGCCCTTGGGGGCGCATTTGATGTTGACAACGAAGAGAGGATCTGGAAAGGGGAATATGTGGAGATGCTCAAGCTCCTGCACAGGGAGGTGAGGGCAAAGGAGGGCTCTAAGGAGGAGGAATTTGAGTTGGCTAAGCGGCCTAAGGTGCCGTTGACGATAGAAAATTGGACGGCGGCTTTTCTCATTTCTGCTAGTGTGTACTGTGAGAAATTCCCGGAGAGGTCAGTGGCCATGTTTAAATACATGGACGTCATACGAAAGGCGCAACTTACAGGGGGTGGATATGCCTGGGCCCAGTACGACGAGGAGTTCCGGGCGCGCATGGCTTTGGATATAGAGGCGAAGTGGGGAGAGCTGGACACGGATTTGTGGCAGCATACGATGGGTCTCGCGGGGTCGGGAAAGACCATTTTTACGGCCAGCGGGCTACCGCTCATGTATCAGCCCTTTCGAGGGGGCCCCACCCGAGGGGGGGTGGGGGGAGCAGGCAGGGGTACGGCAGGCGAGAACGGTGCGTGCTGGGACTATAATAAGGGATCGTGCACGCGGGAGTATTGCCGTTTTCGGCATGAATGCTCCGGTTGCGGGAAGCGCCATGCTTTGGTCAAGTGTTGGGGGGCCCAGGGTCAGCCTCAAGGGGGTCAGCAGTGGCAGTCAGGAGTCTTTAAGGCAGGGGGACAGCAGCAGTCACAGCAGTCGGGAGGGGTCTAAGGGGCCTGGGCCAAAGGGCTCATACTCCGGTTAAGGTGGAGATTTTGTTGGGGGCTCTGGGGGGATATCCGGACAGGGAGGCGGCAGAGCGACTACGGTGGGGGTTTCTGGACGGGTTCAGGCTGGGGTATGAGGGTCCACGGGTACGGGGATGGGCAGACAATTTGAGATCAGCACGGGAGCACCCACAGGTGGTGCAAGCGAAACTGGATAGGGAGGTACAGGAGGGCCGCATGGCGGGACCCTTTCAGGATTGGCCGTTGCCTAATTTGATTGTGTCACCCATTGGAGTGGTGCCCAAAAAAGAGCAGGGACAGTTTCGCCTTATACAGCATTTGTCGTGGCCGGAAGGTGAGTCGGTCAATGACTTTATTGAAGAAAGTACGGCCACTGTATCCTACTCCTCTGTTGACGTGGCTATGTCACTGGTGGTGACCGCGGGCGCAACAGCACAGATGGCAAAGTGCGACATAAAGTCTGCTTTCCGGCTGCTGTCAGTTCATCCAGATGACTGGGATCTGTTGGGCATACAATTCGGCGGTCACTGGTACGTGGACAAAGCATTGCCGATGGGCTGCTCCATGTCCTGCGCACTTTTTGAATGTTTCAGCACGTTCCTACAATGGTTGTTTACGGAACGGACGGGTCACCAAGGAGTGACGCACTACTTGGATGACTTCTTCTTTGTTGGCACCTCAGATTCCACGGAATGCCAGAGGGCTCTGGACAGTTTCAATGAGATCATGAGGGAAATGGGCGTGCCACTGGCCCTGGAGAAAACACAAGGGCCAAGTACGGCACTGGCCTTTTTAGGCATTGAATTGGATTCAGGTCTGATGGAGGCACGCCTCCCGGCGGATAAAAAGCAAAACATGTTGGAGCTGCTGACAAGTGTGTTGACACGACAGAAGGTGACGGTCAGGGACATAAAAGTGTTGCTGGGACATCTCAATTTTGCCTGTAGGGTGGTCAGAGTAGGGAGGACGTTTTGTAGGCGACTGGGGAGAGCTTTGGAGGGGCAGAGGCCACCACACCATCATGTTCGGCTGTCAGCCGGGGTGAGGGAGGACTTGAGGATGTGGCAGTTTTTCCTGCATCAGTTCAAAGGGGTGCCTTTGATGAGGGAAGTGGACATGGTGTGGGATGTGCAAATTTTCTCGGATGCAGCGGGGAGCAAGGGGTTTGGGCTGTACTGGCAAGGGAGGTGGTGCGCAGAACCCTGGCCCGCAGAATGGTTGGAGGGGGGCAGGAGTATTGCCTTCTTGGAATTCTTTCCCTTAGTGGTGGCTGTCATGCTGTGGGGGGCTTTGTTAGCCCACAAGAAGGTCACGTTCAGGATTGACAACATGGCAGTGGTGCAGGTGGTCAATTGGCAGTCGGCACGGGACGAGCAGGTGCTCAAGTTGTTGAGGGTTTTTGTGCTGGGGTGTCTGAGGCATGATATGGCGTTTCACGCAGTGCATGTGCCAGGTGTGGACAATGACATTGCTGATGTCTTGTCTCGTTCATAGTGGGGGATATTCCGTGGGCTCGCCGAGGATGTAGACGTGAACCCGACCAGAATGCCGAACCAGCTATGGGAAGTAGGCAACACCGGATGCTACAATTGGTTCTAGGCTCCTTAGTACAGTCTACGAGGTTGGCATATCGGGCGGCTTGGGAGGACTTTGTCCGTTCGGGGGCACGGTGGCGGTTTTCCTCTGTGGCACGTCAGGAGGATGTCATGCAGTTCATATTGGACGTGGTGGAGAAAGGTCTTACGAAGGTGACGATTGTGGGCAAACTGACGGGGATTGCTTTCATCTGGAAATTGTTGTGGGGCTACGCCCCCTCCGCGGGGGAACTGGGTGCACGGATTTTGGAAGGTTGGGCGCGGGAATGTGGAAGCATCGCCCGGGTGAGGAAACCACTGTCTTGGGAGCTGTTGGAAGGGGTGATTGTGGTGTTGCCCGGTGTGTGTTTGGATGAAGGAGAGGCCATACTTTTTTCTACACTAATGACCTGGATGTTTTTCGGGGCCTTTCGGGTGTCGGAATTGTTGGGGTCTAAAGGGGATCGGGGCCTGGCCTGGGGTGAGGTCTCTTTCGGGGCGGAGGTGATTAGTATTTGGCTCAGGAAGGTGAAAACGGACCAAAAGGGTCGGGGGAAATGGGTTGCTTTGAAGAGGAGGCGCTCGCCGAAGGTCTGTCCTTTTCGGTGGGGGTTGCGTTCGAAAGCATGCTCGGGGGGGTTGGGGGACTTGGTCTTTTCACATTGGCAGGGGTGGGGCGTTAAAGCTTCGCAACTGCTGGCAGTGCTGCGTGAAGCATTGAGGAGACTGGGTATCGAGGAGAAGGGTTTTGGCACGCATTCCTTCCTAATTGGGGCGGCGTCAGACGCACATGCGAGGGGTTGGGAGCGAGGGGACATCATGAAGTTGGGTCGGTGGTCATCGAATTGCTATCAGCGTTATGTGCGCAGCGAGACAGGGGGTGGGGTGCTGTAAAAAAAAAAAAAAAAAGGTTTAGTTGGTGTTTTCCTGGTTTTCATTCTTGTTTTTCTTTTCAGGTTCGGTTATGGGACCCCTCGCCAGGGAGATGTCCATTTGGATTGTGGGGCATTATTTTGTGAGACGGGCGCAGGTCCAGGCCCGGGAGAGCTACTTTGGGGACAGCTTGGGGTTCAATAAAGATCTATTCTCTGTGGCATGGAGGGGTAAGGGCGGCATGTGCTGGAAGGAATTGGTGCCATTGTTGAACGGGATTTTAAGGGCGGGTAGGTGCCCGGATGTGTTGGTTTTACACTTGGGGGAAAATTACATGGTCAGGGAGACAGGTTTGGCGCTGATGCGGGCTATGAAAAAGGACCTGGTGTTGATCAAGGGGAAATGGGCTGGGTGTTCCATTGTCTGGACAGAATTTGTCCCCCTGCGGAGTTGGAGGGGGGCTGTGAACCCTGGGGCAGTGGATAAAGCGAGGAGGAAGCTAAATACGGAGATGGTGCGGTTTTGTCGGCAGTTGGGGATAGGAAGGGTGGCTCATAGGGACCTCCGTTACGATGTGCAGGAGCTGTTCAGGGATGACGGGGTGCATTTGTCGCGGATTGGGATGGACCTGTATCTTTTGGAGTTGCGGGAGGTCCTAGCACGGTTGCTAGGGGTTTACAGGCGTTAAGTTTCACACGCGGTCCCGCGGGGATTGGGGGGGGCAGAAGAAAGGGAGGAAGAGGCGTATCCGCCTACACTTCCCCCTTTCTTCTGGGTGGCGGGGTGGTTGACAGTTGGCCGGGATTGGCTAGAGTTTGTTGTTATAGGTTTGGTAGTTTGGGTCCAGGAACAGGGAAAGGGTAACCAGGTTGGATAAATTTAGATTAGAGGTTGAATAGTTACAGTTGCACACAAGGCAGGTATGGGTTACGGTCAGGGGAGTTTGGGAGTTGGAAAGGCTACATTGTGTAGGATTGGGTTATATGTTGGTTATGGAATGTTATGTTGTATTTTGGGGGATGGGGAAACTGATGTGGGGATCGTAGGGGTGGGGGAAGGAACAAGGGGTTAGGAAATGATTGTATAGCGAGGTGTTAGTTTTGTAAGGCAGTGGCCAAGGAGTTAAAATTGTGATATGCACCTGTTTCAATAAAGCGCCCTTTTTCACACACAATAAAGTGGTCGGGTGTCGGCTTGCCCCCCCCCCTCCCCCCTTAATCTCCCAATGGGAGCTTGGGGGGCAGCCGAGCACAGCGAGGTCTGCCCCCTGGGCAGATTGGGAGGGGGGAGGGGGGGGGGTGTGGCCGGAGCGGCCATTTTGTAAGTTTTGGGCTACATTTGGGGATAGCCCAAATGTAGCCCAATTTCATAAAAGTAGCCCAAGGGGTATATATGCCGGTTACGCGCCTCCCCAGCCACCATTTTAGGTTTGGTGACCTGGTGGCTGGGAGCGCTAGCAGTAGGAAAAAAAAATTCCCTCCCACCCACCCTAATTTTTTGGGGTTTAGGGGGCGTTAGTCTTGATAGGTGTGGGATTGCGTTTTGGGGTTTCTGGTGGGCAGCATTTGTTGGAACAGGTACATAGGGGCAGTTTGATGTATTGTCGCTTGGAACAGGTGCAAGCGGGGTGGTTGACAGTTGGCCGGGATTGGCTAGAGTTTGTTGTTATAGGTTTGGTAGTTTGGGTCCAGGAACAGGGAAAGGGTAACCAGGTTGGATAAGTTTAGATTAGAGGTTGGATAGTTACAGTTGCACAGAAGGCAGGAAGGGGTTACGGTCAGGGGAGTTTGGGAGTTGGAAAGGCTACATTGTGTAGGATTGGGTTATATGTTGGTTATGGAATGTTATGTTGTATTTTGGGGGATGGGGGAACTGATGTGGGGATCGTAGGGGTGGGGGAAGGAACAAGGGGTTAGGAAATGATTGTATAGCAGTGGCCAAGGAGTTAAAATTGTGATATGCACCTGTTTCAATAAAGCGGCCTTTTTCACACACAATAAAGTGGTCTGGTGTCGGCTTGCCCCCCCGTCCCCCCTTAATCTCCCAATTTATTTATGTACTCTTGTCAGCGCTTTCAGTTTTTTTTTCTTTTGAAAGGCCACCAAAACGCCTACTGGTTTCAGGGCTGGATTGAGCGAAGTGACCAGCGTAATTTCCTGCTCCCGCTGGCCGTTACTTAATGCACTATAGGGCAGCGGGGAGGAAGGACGCTTGGAGGCTCATCTGCTAGCTCCTCGACACAGGGTGCCTCCGCTCACGGGTTGTTTTATTGCCCCCATGCCGTTTCTTCACTTGCTGCATCAGCTCACAGAGGCACCAGCCTTGCCCGCAGACCTCTGTTCCACTCAGCAGGTACCGGGCCTTGCCTCACTGCTCTCACATTCCCCTTTCAATGCCGACGTGCCACTTCTCCCCTCGCTGCACTCTCCGTACCGACCTTCAGCGGCGCGAAGGGGGGTGAGGGGGGGCGCTGCACTGCAGTCTTCCAGACGGCCTCTTAGATGGCCAGGGTTCCGTCGCCTTCCACTCAGCGGGCTCTTGTACTGCGGGGTGGGTGTTGGACAGGCCACACGAAGGGCTTGCTCCCTCCCCGAATGACAGGGCCCAAGCCCCGGCCCGCCAGGCGTGACCCACGAGAATCACCCGCACCCCGTCTCCCGACGGAACTCCTGCCCTCGGACCTCCATGTATCACGGGCCCAAGCCACCACCGGCTTCCTCGGCCGGGTCAAGCCGCCATCTTGGGCCCTGCGCCACGAGGCCGCGTGGCCTCCACCCGACCCTAACCCTGGGCCTGGCCGGCCCCGACATCCCGGCACCACCATCCACCCAGGAGGTGAGCGGACCACTTGGCAGGTCAATGGGAGAACGAAGCGCCAAGGACTCTCCCCCGCCAGGTGCCGATCGCCTCCAGTTCCCCCAGGCACCGGCTCCACCCCCCGCTGGGTGTCTGGACACCTTCATCCCGGACCCTCCGACCTCCAAGTGCGAGGGTCCGGACATCAAAGGGCGCCTGCCCTATAACTGGAGCAGCTCCGGAGCAGGAAGGCAGTTGTATCCTGGAGTCGAGAGACACCGAGAGAACTCAGCCTTGACGGACTACTGGCGCTGCCGTAGCCCTATCTTGTGAACTATCGTCCTGCCTGCTGGCGCTGCCGCGGCCTTCTGCAACATCCATCCTCGTCGGGACCTGCTGGCGCTGCCGCGGCCCGTTGTAACGACCATCTTCACCGGGACCTGCTGGCGCTGCCGCGGACCGTACATCGACCATCTTCACTGGGACCTGCTGGCGCTGCCGCGGACCGTGTATCGACCATCTTCACCGGGACCTGCTGGCGCTGCCGCGGCCCGTACCAGCTAGACCACCAAGCTCGAGGATTGTGAGCTACCCACCATACCATCTCAACTACCAGACTGGTAACCAGACTGTCCCGCTACCCCCTTTTCCCATCTTGAGAGACTTGAATCGAGGGGACCCCTGATTCCAGACCTCCTTGTACCTTTTCATCGTACCTTAAGAAGTGCTTATAAAGAACGCTAACTCATCTCCTTGTGTGGTATCTGTCTGTGGGGGGGAAGTTATTTGTCTGTACGATCGCTGGAGACGGCTCTCCCCGGAGACCTCTCCCCTTGTCCTCGGCCGACCCTCCCGGTCCGTCTAACATTGGTGGCCAGCGGCGCGATCCGAATCAACGCGTAATCGTACAGAGAGTAGCTCATCCCACGACAAAACCACGATGTCAGCCAAAGATAGCGGTTCCACTGAAAAGTTCCAAATGGATAAGTTGGAAGAATATAGCCACCGCGAACTTAAACAATTCTGCATGGAACTAGGCATTGCTACCACCGGCCTGAGTACCAAAGATGATTTGAAGCGCGCCCTTGAGTCGTGGGCAGAAACTGGGATCGCCGGATCCTCCGACCAAAACAGTGTCGCACCAGAGGGGAACGCCACGACTCCCGAGGAGCGGGGAACGGGCCTCTCGCAGGAGGAGATCCAGGAAAGAGAAAGGACCAGATTACACGAGTTGGAAATGGCACGACTCAAGATGGACGGTGAACTAAAGTTAGCCGAGCAGAAACTAAATCTAGAGCATCTGCGGCTCCGAGAGGAACGAGAAGAAAAACAGAGACAGAGAGAGCTTGAGGAAAAAAGAATAACACTCGAACACGAGCGCAAACTGGCGGAAATAGAACTTCGGAAACAGAATAAAGAACCGGGGGTGCCTGAGCGACCGCACACCCCAGGGGCAACCGAGAAAAAAGTCCACATCCCCAAGGATGTTGTCCGAGAGTATGTCCGAGAAGACGACATACAGCAGTGGTTCAAAGCCTACGAGATCGCCATGACCTCCCACCGGATCGACCGGAGTGATTGGGGAGCCGGACTATGGGGGAGGTTCGTCAACGAAGGTCGCGATGCCCTGTTGCAGCTCCCAGATCACCAAATGTCGTCCTACGACCACATGAAGGCTGCCCTCCTCACCCGCTACGGCCTCACACCCGAGATGTACCGCCAGAGGTTCAGAGATTGCACCCGGATCCCGGGTACAACTTGGGTGGAGTACGTAAACTATTTCAGCCGAGCCTTCGAGGGTTGGATCAAGGGGAGCCATGTAACGACCTACGAACAACTCTTTAACCTTATGGTATGGGAACACCTGTCGAACAACTGTTTCGTCGAGCTCAGGCAGCACCTCCTCGACAGTAAATTGACTGACCCCCGGCAGCTCGCCGCTGAAGCTGACCGATGGGAAAGCACCCGAGTGGGCCGGAGAGGACCACACGAGCAGAACCGAAGCAACCAAGGCCAGCACCGTCCTCGGGGAGGAGGAGGAGGCCAGGGGCGAGGGAGAGACACCCTCCCGGCAACACCCGTGGCCAGCACCCCGCCCCCGGCCGGCCGGGGAAACCCCCCGATGCGTCCAGGGTTCCTAGCCAATGTCACGTGCCACCGATGCCAGCGAGTCGGCCATTACGCCAATGACCCGAGCTGCCCGCAGAACCAAACGCCCAAGCCCCGCCAGGTAGCTGCCGCCGCCCTGGGGGAAGAACGACTATCAGAGGAACGGGAAGAGTATGAGCCGGCCCAGCAAGAGTGGGAACCGGCCGCCATGGTTCTAGCGTGCCTAGGGGGAAAAGACATAGTCCCGCGGGCTCCCCTACCCGCCAACACCAGGAAATACGGTCAGTGGGTGACCATTAATGGGCATCGGGCCGAGGCCTTACGTGACACAGGCGCCAGTGTGACGGCCGTCCGCTGTCACCTGGTGAAACCCGAGCAGATCCTGCCGAACATTCTCTGCCCCGTCCGCCCAGCCGACAATTCCGAAAGTCTGTGTCAAATGGCCTGCGTCCCCTTCGAATGGGGAGGGGTCTCCGGCCTGTTGAAAGTGATGGTCCGGGATGATGCCCCCGTGGACTGCCTCCTGGGGAATGACCTTGAGAGTTCCCCGTGGGCCACCGTTGAGAGAAGAGAGCACCTGGGGATGCTGGGCCTCCCGGACTGGGCCTGTGTAACCACCCGGTCCATGGCCGCCCGTGCCGTCCCCCGACCAGAAGAACCGGAATGACCAGCACCTCCGCCCCCGGTCGCCCCAGTAGAAGACAACGACGAGGCCAACCCCCCGGAACCAACGACCGAAGGGGACGCGCAACCCCAGGACCTCCCTGGCCTGGCTCAGTGGCGTCAAGAAGGGGGGCCCACCCAAGAACAGTTCCGCCAGGAGCAAAAGACCTGCCCCTCCCTCGAGGGACTCCGCCAACAAGCCAGCGCCCAGAGCGCAGGCGACTCCACCGGAACTCACTGGGTCTACTGGGAGAACGACCTGCTATACAGCGAACAGAGAATCGCAGAGCTAGGGGCCGGTCGAGTACTGGTGGTACCTCTCCGCTTCAGAGACTTCCTGCTCAACCTGGCCCACGATGTCCCCCTGGCTGGACACCTGGGCCAAGACAAAACTTACAGTCGCCTAGTGACCCACTTTTTCTGGCCGAAGATGCGGAACGACGTCCTGAACCACTGCCGGTCCTGCCCCACGTGCCAGGCCAGCGGGAAGAGTGGCCGTAAGCTGAAAGCCCCTCTACAACCCTTCCCAGTGGTCACCACCCCGTTCGAGAGGGTAGGAATAGACATTGTGGGGCCCGTGGACCCCCGCACGGCACAAGGACATAGGTTCATCCTGGTACTGGTGGATCACGCCACCCGCTACCCCGAGGCGGTGCCTCTACGAACTGTAACAGCTCCGGTGGTTGGCCGGGCCCTAATGGGGATCTTCTCCCGGGTGGGCTTCCCCCGAGAAGTCGTCAGCGACCGAGGCACGAACTTCATCTCAAAATACATGAAGTCCCTCTGGCAACAGTGCGGGGTCACCTACCGATTCACGACCCCCTATCACCCCCAAGGGAACGGACTAGTGGAGCGATTCAACCGCACTCTCAAGGGGATGATTGGGGGATTGGAAGAGCCCCTCCGTCGCCAGAGGGATGTACTACTCCCGTGCCTCCTCTTCGCCTACCGAGAAGTTCCCCAGAAGTCCCTCGGTTTTAGCCCTTTCGAACTCCTGTACGGGCACCCTGTGCGAGGGCCCCTCAGCCTAGTCAAAGAAGGTTGGGAGATGGCCCCCCTAAAGACCCCTCCAGACGTCTTCAAGTACCTCCTGGCCCTACGCAATCAGACCCGGCGCTTCAGGGAGATGGCCAAGGCGAACCTCGAGGCCAGCCAGGAAGACATGAAGAGATGGTATGATCACAATGCCTCCTCCGTCGAGTTCGAACCTGGTCAACGAGTGTGGGTGATGTCCCCCACCGAACCATGTGCCTTGCAAGATAAGTGGACGGGGCCCTTCAAGGTGGTCGAGCGCAAAAGCCCCGTCACTTACCTCATCGACATGGGGACCCCCCGGAACCCCCTTCGGGTCCTCCACACCAACAGACTCAAACCACACTTTGTGCGCTCAGAACTCAGCCTCCTGATGGCTACGGACAGTGGGGCAGAGGAGGACTCCGAACCCCTCCCGGATCTCCTGAAGACTCAGGAGAACGACGGTTCCGTGGACGGGGTCCGGCTCTCCGATGCCCTCACCCCAGAGCAACGCCAGGGCTGCCGGGACCTCCTGCTGCGGTTCGCTTCACTGTTCTCCCTCACTCCCGGGGTCACCCCTTGGTGCTTGCACGACGTGGACACCGGGGACAGTCCCCCTATCCGACACCGGGCCTACCGCGTACCAGATCGGGTACGGGCCTGCATACAAGAGGAAGTGGCCAAAATGCTCACGATCGGGGTCATCGAGCCCTCGGACAGTCCCTGGGCCAGCCCGGTTGTATTGGTCCCCAAAGCCGCTGCCCCCGGCACCACACCTGAACTGAGATTCTGCGTCGACTACCGGGGCTTGAACGCTGTCACCCGAACCGACGCTCATCCTATCCCCCAAGCGGATGAATTGATCGACCGGCTGGGGGCCGCCCGCTACCTCAGTATCTTCGACCTAACAGCGGGCTACTGGCAGATCGGTCTCACACCCCGGGCTCAAGAACGGTCCGCCTTCTCTACCCCCGATGGCCACCACCACTTCAAGGTCATGCCCTTCGGCATGAAGAACGCCCCCGCTACATTTCAACGTCTTGTGAACCAGGTCTTGGCGGGGCTCGAAGAGTTCAGCGCTGCCTACCTGGACGATAGCGCTGTATACAGCCGCCACTGGTCCGACCACCTCCTCCACCTCCAGGAGGTCCTACAGGCCCTCCAGCGGGCCGGCCTCACGATTAAGGCCGGCAAATGCCAAATTGGTCAAGGGTCCGTGACCTACCTGGGGCACCAGGTGGGAAGCGGGCTGGTGGCCCCACTGCAACTTAAAATTGCTGCCATCCAGTCCTGGCAGCCCCCCGTCACCCAGACCGAAGTCCGAGCCTTCTTGGGACTCACCGGCTACTACCGGCGGTTCGTGAGGGACTACGGCAGCATTGTGGGGCCCCTCACGGGTCTCACGTCCAAGAACCAACCGAAGCGGATTAACTGGACCCCCGATTGTCAAGCGGCCTTCGAAAAGCTGAAGGCCGCCCTGTGCACCGCCCCTGTGCTCCAGGCCCCCGATTACAGTCGGGAATTCGTGGTACAGACAGACGCCTCCGACCACGGCATCGGAGCGGTTCTTTCCCAAGTGAACCCCGAGGGTCATGACCAGCCGGTGGCCTGCATCAGCCGACGTCTCCTGGCCCGAGAACAGCGCTGGAGCACAATTGAGAGGGAGGCCTTCGCAGTGGTGTGGGCCCTCAAAAAGCTCCGGCCCTATCTCTTCGGTACCCACTTCCGGGTACAAACCGACCATCGACCCCTGCAGTGGCTGATGCAGATGCGGGGGGAGAACCCAAAACTATTGCGCTGGTCCATCTCCCTGCAGGGAATGGACTTCACCGTGGAGCACCGACCGGGCCAAGACCACGCCAACGCAGATGGCCTGTCACGCTTCTTCCGCCTCGACGAGGAGAGTCCCCAAGAAGATGGGTGACTCTCCCCGCCTTCAGCTGGGGGGGACGCATGTTGGACAGGCCACACGAAGGGCTTGCTCCCTCCCCGCATGACAGGGCCCAAGCCCCGGCCCGCCAGGCGTGACCCACGAGAATCACCCGCACCCCGTCTCCCGACGGAACTCCTGCCCTCGGACCTCCATGTATCACGGGCCCAAGCCACCACCGGCTCCCTCGGCCGGGTCAAGCCGCCATCTTGGGCCCTGCGCCACGAGGCCGCGTGGCCTCCACCCGACCCTAACCCTGGGCCTGGCCGGCCCCGACATCCCGGCACCACCATCCACCCAGGAGGTGAGCGGACCACTTGGCAGGTCAATGGGAGAACGAAGCGCCAAGGACTCTCCCCCGCCAGGTGCCGATCGCCTCCAGTTCCCCCAGGCACCGGCTCCACCCCCCGCTGGGTGTCTGGACACCTTCATCCCGGACCCTCCGACCTCCAAGTGCGAGGGTCCGGACATCAAAGGGCGCCTGCCCTATAACTGGAGCAGCTCCGGAGCAGGAAGGCAGTTGTATCCTGGAGTCGAGAGACACCGAGAGAACTCAGCCTTGACGGACTACTGGCGCTGCCGTAGCCCTATCTTGTGAACTATCGTCCTGCCTGCTGGCGCTGCCGCGGCCTTCTGCAACATCCATCCTCGTCGGGACCTGCTGGCGCTGCCGCGGCCCGTTGTAACGACCATCTTCACCGGGACCTGCTGGCGCTGCCGCGGACCGTACATCGACCATCTTCACTGGGACCTGCTGGCGCTGCCGCGGACCGTGTATCGACCATCTTCACCGGGACCTGCTGGCGCTGCCGCGGCCCGTACCAGCTAGACCACCAAGCTCGAGGATTGTGAGCTACCCACCATACCATCTCAACTACCAGACTGGTAACCAGACTGTCCCGCTACCCTCTTTTCCCATCTTGAGAGACTTGAATCGAGGGGACCCCTGAGTCCAGACCTCCTTGTACCTTTTCATCGTACCTTAAGAAGTGCTTATAAAGAACGCTAACTCATCTCCTTGTGTGGTATCTGTCTGTGGGGGGGAAGTTATTTGTCTGTACGATCGCTGGAGACGGCTCTCCCCGGAGACCTCTCCCCTTGTCCTCGGCCGACCCTCCCGGTCCGTCTAACAGTGGGCTTCCGCTCTGCTGCTCCTCCGCAGCACCTCTTATCCTCCGGGCTGCGCTGGGAGTTTGTAGCTGCCTATCGGCAGTGTCTCACCGCTATCTGAAACCGCCCTCTTGGCTGCCCGCCACCTTCCGCATTCAGGGCTCACCTTCAGCCCCCTATCTTCTGCGGCCTGCCACTACCTCGAGGTGCTGTCTGCAGCGGCGGCTGGCAAACTTGGCAGTCCGGCCTCACTCGCCTTCCTTCCCTGCACACGCGGATAGGGGGGGGAGAGGCACTTCACGCCGGATGGCTCACCAGCAGCCTCTGTAGTGTGGGGTGGGCTCGCTCTTCCGCCCCCAGGGCTCTTCTCACGCCCCACGGGCTGTCGGGCATCTCCTCACAGGGGGTGCCCTAGACACGGGCAACACACATTCTCCCTTGTCACCTCCTTCACAAACGGCGGCTGCACACGCGGGCAAGTCCCGCTCGTCGCCAGTGTTATGTTCTGGGCCCTAGGCCCACATGTCGGAGAAAGGACGACTCAGACACAACGTTTATGGTACTGTGAACTAGCCCAGAGCACGTGCACTCCGGCCCTTTTATTTGCGGGGTCACCTGACTGGTGACGTCAGTGTTGGATGGGTGAGGGTGTGTGTGTGGGCCAGCCATCGGGGGAGTGGCTGGCAGAGAAACTAGACTGTGTCCAGCAGGACACAACAAAAGCAATGGAAAGCAGCGCTTTGGGCTTCTTTGAGTCAAGCAGGAGTATCATGGGTGCGACATGGGAATTTTCATGAGCCATCCACAGTTTTTGATGCAGAGCCCTAACTGCTAATTAATCTACTATTTGTACATGGGGCTTTGTGCCAAAAAATAACGCCTCTTTTCAGCTAGCGTTAACTTGGGGGAAATATTTTTTGTGTCTCCAAATTTGTCAAACTTTATATCTGTGCTGCACTGCACAGCACATAAATATACAATGTTTGAAAAGTTTTAAACTATTCATTAGCATAGGATTTTGTACTGCATGGATACACTTCCGTTCCAGCACAAAACTCATGGCCCCCCAGGGCAAAAGAATGTGTCTCAGATAAATGGAGGGACACTCAAACCTGGTGTGCGAGCAGCACCAGAAAGTAAGACATCAGCGAGCGAACTGAAATATAGCATAAAGTATGAGATTAATACGTGATATGGACACCCCCGTTTGAGTTTCTCAATGGAATGAGAATCACATCTGCATGGAAGAAATCAAGTATACCACAAGAGGGCGCTGCAAGGCTACTTTCAAACGCCTTCGTCTTGCATGAAATCCTTGCAGGTTTTTAAATGTTAATGGTCTGCTGCACCTTAGAAGAAAGAGGTTGAAGACATCCGCACAGGTCCAAGAAACATTTCGTAGGTGGTGAACCATTATGAAGATAAAAGGATGATGAATGGCAGGGAATGGCAGGGCAGGGCAGGGCAGGGCAGCTGCAATAGGGAAGATGGAACAATATTGACCATACACAAACCATTTAAATCAATCAATTAATCAGGGTATTTAAAGTAAAGCGCGCTACTCACCCTTGAGGGTCTCAAGGCTCTTGCGGGGGTGGTGGGGGGGGGGGGTGTTCAGCAGGTCTGCTTAGTCAAAGAGCCCGTTCTTGAGGGTCTTCTTGAAGGTGTTCAGGGAAGGGGCACGTCTGATGTCTGCCGGTAGCTCGTTCTAGGTCTTGGCGATGTGGGAGAAGGATCTTCCACCAGCTCTGGCTCTGTGGATGCACGGGGTTTCGGCCAGTGCGAGGTTGGTGGATCGGAGGTTTCTCCTGGGTACGTAAAAGTTGATTCTGTCGCTGAGGTATTTAGGCCCGTTGTTGTGTAGGCATTTGTAGGCATGGGTGAGGATTTTGAAGGTGACTCTTAACTCCATGGGGAGCCAGTGGAGCTTTTGTAGGTGCTGGCTGATGTGTTTGTCCCGGGGGATGCCGAGGACGAGTCTGGCGGCGGTGTTCTGTATTGTCTGGAGTTTGCAGAGTAGGGACTTGTGGAGTGCATTTCCATAGTCCAGTCTGCTGGTTATGAGTGCGTGGGTGATTGTCTTCCTTGACTCCGAGGGGATCCATTTAAAGGTCTTGCGGAGTGTGTTGAAGAAGCTGGAGGTGACGGCATTGACCTGTCAGTTAATGGTGAGTGATGAGTCGAGTATGTTTCCGAGGTTCTTGGCGTGGTCTGTGGGGGTGAGTGGGCTTCCGAGGGCGGTCGTCCACCAGGTGTGGTCCCATGCTGAGGGGGTGGTTCCAAGGATGAGGACTTCTGTCTTCTTGGCGTTGAGCTTTAGGCAGCTGTTGGTCATCCAGACTGCGACCTCCTGCATTCCTTTCTGGAAGTTGAGCCTGGCGGTGGTGGGGTCTTTGGTGAAGGAGAGTATGAGCTACATACATGCGTGGTAAATACGCATTACATAGGAGAAAATTACATCTTGATGCAAAGGCTCGTGTGGTATAAACCACAATGTAAAATACTGTAATGTAATGTACAACAAAGTAACAACTGATATGTCTTAGAAGTATAACTAACAACTTCTTAACTAACTAATATTAGGAGGTAATCAATGGTTAGTGTAAGCAACCACCTACGATGCACACAGTAACAGCGTGGCACAGGAGCTGAGACCTACCTGGAGGGCATTCTAACCCATTGGCCTAAGCCTGATAGTGTGCAGTTGAAGAGGATTAAGTCCTCTGGGGCGGGGCTCTGTAAGCCCTCCTCTTATCAGGATGACTGGCAGAAGTGATTGCAAATCCATGGGCAAAGCCTGCTTACCTGTGCAATGTGTCTTAGTCAGTTCTTAATTTGAGCCGATGGTTTCTGTTGCTCGGCACCGGCAGTTAATTGTCTGCACTGGCTCTTGTGACAGTCCACCAGATGGTGGCACTGCATTTTGAATTTTTGGATGAGCACAAAACCTGTGTTTATTAAGGAAATATACATTTATAATAAATAATGCCAGCCTATCCTGCCATTATTACAGCTTTGTGTAGCCTGGAATGGTCTGAATTGTCACTTGTAGCAGTGCGATGGTTAGTTGTTATGTTGCTATTGTCATTGGCAGCATTGGCAGGGGCAATGGGTGGTGCAGGCTGCAGTGGCTTCTCGAGAAGGGCCGGTCTAAATCAAGCCCAGTGAGCTCCCTGCCCTGGTTGTGGATTGTTCTAATTATATCATGGGGGACCTGCCATCAGACCCAACCAGAGCTGGTCTTGTCTTTTTGTCCTGCCCATAGTTCTTCTTCTCTGGCTCTGCCCCTGTGCGCAGAGTAGAGATACATTTCACAACCAAACAGTCACAAACAGTACTTATAAAGAAGCCACAGGAATGGTCACAATCGCAAACCCTGGGCAGGTTGTGCACGCTCTGTGCATTAAGGAAGACTGTCATTGCTGTTCAAGCTGGCACTAAGTGTGCAGCGAGCATAGAGCCACAAGTTATCAAGAATGGCTTCACAAAGACTGAAAGAACACTTCAGAATAGATGCAACAGAGTCATAGTCTTCCTGAAGGGAGGACCAGTTATTTTGTCTTCTGTACCATGCAGTAGAATTACAGGACCCTGACACGTCATCACAATAAATACTTTTTATTGCCTTGTCGAGAGCTTACGCCTTGCCATAAAGACAACTTAATGAAACAATATAACTGATGGTGCTACCATATTGTCACTATATTTTGGGCTCATTATTTCACATGAAATTTAGTCACCAGACTCCCCAGCCCCCACCTGTTTTTGTGTCCCCACTCCTCTCATCGCAGTGTCCTGCGCACCTGCACCCAGCGTTTACCCATACCTAGCACAGAATGCCTGCCATCCTCCCAGTCCATACCCTTCATCTCACCTGTTCTTGAAACGCCCTAATCAGCAAGTCTCAATAATACATTAAAGAACTTGCCTGGTGTTTGAAGCAAGTCATTATACTGAGCATGAAAAACAGGTCTGGACTGCCACTCAGCCCTTCAAGCACATGCTCTGTGGCACCTGGACTGCCACTCAGCCCTTCAAGCACATGCTCTATGGCACCTGGACTGCCACTCAGCCCTTCAAGCACATGCTCTGTGGCACCTGGACTGCCACTCAGCCCTTCAAGCACATGCTCTGTGGCACCTGGACTGCCACTCAGCCCTTCAAGCTTATGCTATGTGGTACCTGGGGCCCCTAGATTACCACTCAGCCCTTCCAGCACATGCTCTGTGGCACCTGGACTGCCACTCAGCCCTTCAAGCACATGCTCTATGGCACCTGGACTGCCACTCAGCCCTTCAAGCACATGATCTGTGGCACCTGGACTGCCACTCAGCCCTTCAAGCACATGCTCTGTGGCACCTGGACTGCAACTCAGCCCTTCAAGCACATCCTCTGTGGGACCTGTACTGCCACTCAGCCCTTCAAGCACATGCGATGTGGCACCTGCGGCACCTAGATTGCCACTCAGCCCTTCAAGCTTATGCTATGTGGTACCTGGGGCCCCTAGATTACCACTCAGCCCTTCAAGCACATGCTCTGTGGCACCTGGACTGCCACTCAGCCCTTCAAGCACATGCTCTGTGGCACCTGGACTGCAACTCAGCCCTTCAAGCACATCCTCTGTGGGACCTGTACTGCCACTCAGCCCTTCAAGCACATGTGATGTGGCACCTGCGGCACCTAGATTGCCACTCAGCCCTTCAAGCACATCCTCTGTGGGACGTGGACTGCCATTCAGCCCTTCAAGCACATGCTCTGTGGTAACTGGGGTACCTGGACTGCCACTCAGCCCTTCAAGCACATGCTCTGTGGCACCTGGACTGCCACTCAGCCCTTCAAGCACATGCTCTGTGGCACCTGGACTGCCACTCAACCCTTCAAGCACCTGCTCTGTGGGACCTGGACTGCCACTCAGCCCTTCAAGCACATTCTTTGTGGCACCTGGACTGCCACTCAGCCCTTCAAGCACATCCTCTGTGGCACCTGGACTGTCACTCAGCCCTTCAAGCACATGCTCTGTGGGACCTGGACTGCCACTCAGCCCTTCAAGCACATGCTCTGTGGCACCTGGACTGCCACTCAGCCCCTCAAGCACATGCTCTGTGGCACCTGGACTGCCACTCAGCCCTTCAAGCACATCCTCTGTGGGACCTGGACTGCCACTCAGCCCTTCAAGCACATGCTTTGTGGGACCTGGACTGCCACTCAGCCCTTCAAGCACATGCTCTGTGGCACCTGGACTGCCACTCAGCCCCTGAAGCACATGGTTTGTGGGACCTGGACTGCCACTTAGCCCTTCAAGCACATGCTCTGTGGCACCTGGACTGTCACTCAGCCCTTCAAGCACATGCTCTGTGGCACCTGGACTGTCACTCAGCCCTTCAAGCACATGCTCTGTGGCACCTGGACTGCCAGTTAGCCCTTCAAGCACATGCTCTGTGGCACCTGGACTGCCACTCAGCCCCTCAAGCACATGCTCTGTGGCACCTGGACTGCCACTTAGCCCCTCAAGCACATGCTCTGTGGCACCTCAACTGGAGAACGCAAGAAAAAAAGCATTGGCTGTGTTCCGCTTGCCTTGTGCACAATGCCGTCACTGGAGCTGTACATGAGGGGAAAGCATCGTCATCACGTCACCCTCAAAGGAACATTACCAGTTACAGTGTGGCATCAAAATTAACCACACAGTGAGCAGTTATATTCATTAAACCTCTGGGGCCCGCACTGTCTTGCAAGTGTGGGCACGAGGTGGCAGGCTCATCTGACCAGAACCAATCCAGACTGCTCCTCTGCTTTTTATAGTTTGAAGCTGCATGACAGAAATACAAGGATTGATTGGTGCAGGTGAACCCAGTGCTCCAAAGGAGACCAGGTGGCTGTGCTGTGTTCCTTGTTCCCAATGGCGTGCGCATGTCGGGTTGGCCTCAGTCAGAGACCTGTCCATCGCGACATGCCTTTGGCTTCATCCTTGATTACTGAGGCAGCTATTGCCAATCAACAATTATACATTTGTGAATGCAACAACCAAATGTGACAACACCAATGGAGAAGCCCCCACTGCCCCATTGTAAGGTGCTCCAATACATTGTGATAACACACCTGCTCCTTAAGGTGAACTTGGTACCCTGTGTTGTTAGCTCTTTGGCGGACAAGCACAATGAGACAAGCATGAGAGTTGTATGCACTTGCACAGAAAGATGCACATATCCCCACACACCCTAGAGATCTATGCACAGGCACACTGCATGCAAGGACTCTGACAAAATCAGTATATCAATTCAAGTGTGACATAATGTCATGTCTAACTACATTGGGCATCTTCTACACTTCTGTACCTGGGAAAAAACAACATTCACCAAAGCTGATTGGAATTTCACTCTAATAGCGACTCAAGAATATTGTTCTTCAATAATATTGTTGATAAAATATCCTGGAGTATAGAACAGTATGGGACATATCAAAGGTAAGAATATAACTTTTTTAACTTTGTAAAAAAATATTGTTAATAAAATAATTTCCTTTAATATCATAAGTAATCGATTTTTTTTTGCTTTATTTTTGTAAGGGTTATTTCATTTTTAGTATTATATTTAGTTTTATTCTTAACATAAGTATTCATCAAAATATTTAGAAACAATTCCTTAATGTTTTTATATTATTTCTAATTTTTTTACAATTTTGGGTATATAATTTGAATGAAATGTAATATCTTTTTTATTATTTGCTTTAAAAAAATATTTTTACAGATGGTAGGGCTTGTAGGGAAATAGAGTGGCAAGTGTTTTAAAATATAAGGAAATTAAATTAATAATCTATTAATTCATAATTTCTCAATTAGTTATGTACATAAAATATTTTGTTTCTTAACTGTTTTTATGTAATATGGGTTGTTAGGTTTGTTTGTGGATATGGTGTTAGAATTTTCTTTATCCATCTAAATAGAAATATTTATATATATCATTAATTGTTTATTAACTCATTAATTAATCCACTTATTATTTTAATACACGTATTAACTAGATTATTAGCTTTCATTATTTATTTGTGGGTTGTTTGGTTTGTAGGGGAGTAGGGTGGTAAGCTTTTTAAAGTTGCTGTTCATTGATGCTACTAAATTTGTATAAATATATAAAAAGTTTGCTTTTTTTATCAATTGGTTCATTTTTCAAATATTATGAATGTATTTAATTTTTAAATGTTTAGACATTAACATAAAGCTAGTCATTGTTATATCATATATGTTTTATTGCACTATTATACTTTATACATGTCTTAAAATTATAGTGATGCATTTTATGTATATTATAGATAGTAATTAAATGGGTTTTAATGTTTTGGTGTTAAGTACTGGTTGGTTATTATAAATACAGTATATTAAGTTTGCATGTATTGGTTTACTTTTTACTTGTGTCAATCATATGTTATTACGTCCTATTATTTTAAATATGCAATATTATGATTGTGTTCTATTGATATTGTTGTAATGTTTTTATTTAATATTGCTTATGTAACATTAATATAGTAATACAAAATACTGAGGCCTTGATGCACTAAAATATTTAGTGGCTGCAAACCCTGTAATTCTCAATATCAGAGAGCTTGCAAAAGCTAAACCCCTTATCTTATAGAGTACTTGCAAAAGTACAATCCCTTATCTTATTAATTGAACCCATTTTACGAGTCCATAAAGTTTTAGCAACTCATAAAATAGATCTAGAAATAGTTATCGACTCACAAGTTGGAGGGAACGTGTTTTGGTCCAGGACTGGGGAGGCACCACCTGAGAGGGCAGGACTCACTGCTGGCAGAGTCCATGTGCGGTTTGAAGATGGTAGAAACCTGTTTTGTCCCTGAGGCTTCTGATCAAGAGGCAATCCCTTGGAGTCAGTCTGATGGTCCTGGGTTCAATAAGCAAGCACAGACCGCCTCACTCAGGCAGGGGAGCAGCAGGGCAGCTATGCAGGGCATCAGAGTGGTAGTCCTTCTTGCAGAAGAGCAGCACAGCAGCCAGACTCCTGAGTCTTCCACAAGTCCAGATGTGTACTGAAGAGATGAGGTCTGTGGTCCAATATTTATACCTGGTGCTCACTTTGAAGTAGGAGAAGCTTCTGGAGGTTTCCACACCTAGAGGTGCCTGGAAAGTCATACCTCCCTGCCCTGACCAAAGATTGTCTGGGGTCACAATAGACTTGTGTCAAACCCCTTTGTGAGAGTGTTGAGGCAGAACCTTTGTGATGTGCAAGTGTGGTAAGTGACAGCTCCTCCCCCTTGTTGACTTAGAGTGGCCCATCCTCCCAACACCTAGCTTCTCTTTGTCTCCCCAGTCCTTGATCCTTGGAAGTGGGCCTGAAGTTGTTCTGCCAGCCCAACTGTAGTCACAGCAAAACCAACGCACCGGAGCCTCTGCGCAGTGCATCACCTCATCAGACTATGCATCAAAGCCACTGCGCGGCGCATTGCCTCACCAAACTCCGCATCGGGACCGTTGCATGAACTATACCCGGTGCAGGACTCCACTTCGCATCCCGCAGCCTTCTAGAAACTGCTGCTGCATAACGCATCCTCATCGCAGGCCTTCGCATCGCAAGCACCTCATCAATGGCATCAGCAACAACACAGGACTCGCCATTACAAGCCCCGCAGCTGCTTCGGAGCCAGCTGTTGCACTGCACATCTTTAAGCAGTACTTTGTATCACAAGCCACTCGTTGACAGTATGGTGTTGGATTTTTCTTGTGGTGTGTTTCACTTTATTACTGTGTGAATTACTGCATAAATACTTTACACATTTCCTCTAAGTTAAGCCTGACTGCTGTGCGCCAAGCTACCAGACTATTGAGCACAGGTTAATTCGGGTTTGCTTGTGACTTCACCTTGAGAAGGATCGTGGTTGCTGCTTGAGTAGGGTTTCACCCCCCTCAACCAATACCCCAATTTCTTACAATGTATATTTCCAAAGCAAACTTTTTTGTAGCTAGTTGATAACATAAAAAAACAGGAGTGATAAAATAATTATATTTTTGATATATTAATATATACTGTCAATAAATTACTTAATCATTTATTAAGTGGTATTTAATTCATATATTAGTTTCTTATTTTTGTAAAAAGAAATAACAATTTAATAAACAATATATATTTATTTTGAAACATTTTATTTTTTTAATTAAACAATTGTTTCAATATTTGTTACTTCCAGCTCAATGTAAAGGTTTTTAAAAAAAATTGTTTTATTTCACCATAATTGTTTTTACCATTAACTATATTTTATAGCCTTTTTTCATCTTTAGTATGTGGAAGCAGCATGACTTGGATGGCTGTTCTGGGACCCAGCTCTGCATTCCAGGTAAGGGCATTTATTTTATATAGTTAAGTAATAATAGTAGGTTATGTTGGTTAGAAATATAGTTAGTACTTCTTAGTTAAGTGGTTTAGTTAGCCGGGTTTCGAAAAACGTTATAGTTAATTTAATAAGTGTTAAGATATTTAAGGTTATTTAAGGTATTGACGCTGAGGTAATTCCATGTTGCTCTTGCATGTGTGTTAGGTTTTATTAGCTATTGTGTAACCAGGGAAACCCTCCTAGACCCCATAGATTTAATAAATGATCGCTTGATGGAAGCCCAAATAAATTTGTATTTCCAACATTTTCAAGTTGCCTTTTATCTGTGCTGATTACGATGGCTTCTGAGTGATTACAGTGGCTTGTGAGTGATTAAGATGGCTTGTGAGTGATTACGGTGGCTTGTGAATGATAACGGTGGCTTGTGAGTGATTAAGGTGGCTTGTGAGTGATTAAGGTGGCTTGTGAGTGATTACGGTGGCTTGTGAGTGATCACGGTAGCTTGTGAGTGATCATGGTGGCTTGTGAGTGATCACGGTGGCTTGTGAGTATTGCAGCCAAACCTGGGCATGTGCACCAGACATATGTAAGTTTCTACATGCAAGATTGATCGAAGATAGTTAAACCAATTTCTAAAGCTTTGAACCCTCTATCTTGTGATGCTCTGGTTTCTTTGATTTTCTGAGAGAGGGTTTGTAACTTTATCAGTGTCCACCTGTCAGTGCCAGCTGCTTGCTTTCAGGGCTTTTTATTTCTGCTTGTGGTGGTCCGAATTCCTTCCTTAAGCGGGCTCCCCATCTTCTGCAGGCCTTTGAATGATCTCACTGTAAGTTATGTTCCTGTGTCCCTTTCTGGGATCTGCCTCAGGTTCTTATAGCTCCCCAGTTTGCTCCATTTAAGCCTTTGGAAGAAGCACCTCCTATTATTCCTGTAGAAGTCATTTCCTAATGAGCATCACTTCCGCACGGTGAACGTTGAGTTCTTTACCTCTGAACTAGGCCTGGGCAAAAACTTCATTCCGTTCGCGGAAATTGCGATAATTTGACATTTTCGCGTTCCGCGGAGAGCGCGAAAATGTCAAAATTCCACTTTCCGCAGTTTGGCGATAATTTGTTTCTTGCTCGCGCTGTAAAATAATACATTCTCGCGCGCGCGCGATCGCCTTACCTGAATCCCTGCGTTCGCCGACAAGTTTTCTTGATCCGGTCGCGTTCTCCATGAGATGTTGGATTGTTTTTAGCCATTTGCGCTGTCTCGCGACAGTTCGCGCCCGCAGTGACGTCATGCGTCGCGCGATCACGTCTTTCTTCTCGCGATCATGCACCGCGAGACAACTCAAAACAAGGTGGCCGCGCCCGCGAGCAACCACATGGGTAAGTTGGCGACCCGCAACCATGAAGAAAATCTCGCGAACATGCGGGAAAAAAAATTCCTCATCTTCGCGATATTTCCGCTTGTTTGCGATAATTTTTTATACATTTTCGCGATAATTTGCGAAAGTGGATTTCGCAAATTCGGCCCACCCCTACTCTGAACCCTTTCTATGTTTTTTCCTGAGGTTACCTCTTTGCCCCGATTTTTTGACTAAAATGTTTCATCTTAAATCAGGAGGTGGTTGTTACACATTAATGCCCTTCTCCCTCAAGGGCTGAAGAGTGTGCTTTCCATTCAGCCGCAGCCCGTGCTGGTAACAGCGGTGGGGCAGTGGGGCTGGGTGGGGGAGTGGATTTTGTCAGACGGTGCTGAGGGAAAATGATTTATTTATTTAATTTTTCCTTGTGGTCGTCTGTCGAATCACCCCCCAACCCGGCGCCACCAACCCACTGCTCTTACCTGCACACGGGCCACGTCCGTTTCTATTCTTTAGACGTTAGGGTTACTGTGCACGTTTATCTGCAGTATACTTCAGTTCGCATTGTTTTGGCCATAAGCCATTTATCTCTACTCCCAGTGCTGGGTGTACAGTGCTAACTCCTACAACAGGGGTGGGGGTCTACTTCCTGTCCCTAGGGAAATGGCATTAACAACGCGGTCGAAACCACGCATATTCCTCTACCACGCATGCCTTTACAACAATTTCGATGTAAAGGCAGTAAAGGCAAATGCATGGTAAAGGGAGTGAGCACTCCAGACTTGGAACAAATGGGCGGGGTGTGGGAGGTGTTGGAGACTTCCTGCCTGGACTTCCTGCTTCCTTCCTTCCTGCCTGCGGCTTGGTGAGTAGTTTTTTGGGCAGGGTTGGGGTCAGGCTAGTTTTGAGGGCTGGGTGCTGGGTTATAGGGCTCAGGGTAATTTTTAGGGCTGGGGCATATTTTAGGGCTCAGGGCGGGGGGACTGGGGTGTTTTAAGGTCTGGGTACTTTTAATGGCTGGCGGCTGGCTTCTATAGCTCAGGGCGGAGGGCTGGGATGTAACCTTTACCACTCATTTACCTGCACCAATCATTCCTTTACCACGAAATTTGTTGTAAATGCATGTGCGGTAAAGGCATGCGTAGTAAAGACGCATTTGTGGTAAGACCACGTTGTTAAGGCATGCAAAGTAATCTTATGCGTTGTTCCATCATACAACCATGTCCCAATGCTGGGTCACATAGCTAGGGGCACGGCTGCTTCCAGGTGTTGAGTTCAGGCGCAGCCTTTGTATCCACTGTGCTCAGACCAGTGGCTGTGTGTTTCTATATTTTTCAATATTTTGAAATAAAATATTCACATCTTCTGCATCCTGTGGTTGGCCAGTGCCGTATCAATGACTTTGAATATTGCTTATTATGTCCTCATATATTAGGACAGAGTGAGGAAGAGGGATGGAGTGGTAATGCTCAGATCACTCAGTGATGATGTACATTACACTGAATCCTTCTCTTCCTTTCCCCCGGTACTACTTCCTACACTCCATCCCTGGGAGTCTTGGACATTAGAGGGTGAACTTGTTACGTCACTCACAGACGGAGAAATTAAGCAAAATGCATAGGTTGAGATTTGGAGGGTCAGTTGCAGTGGGTAAGTCACTTTATAGATTAATATTGGCAATCACGTTTGACTGCGACAATGGGGTAGGTTCATCTGTTTTGCGCCAACTATTACAATAACTTCTATAAAGCCACATTGTAGAGATCCCTTCCAGCCCAACTCTCTTTTTTCTATGATTCAATGTCGAACATTGTATCTTACAAAGACTCTCCCCATACTATTTTCCGCAAATTTAAACTACTGCTTGCAGTTTCTCCAGAGAGGCCAAGCATTGAATGTGCAATGTTCTCTGAACTTCTTTTTCTCTCACTTGAGCACATCAATGCACTTCAATCCCAGAGGCATGTCGCACTAACCTTGTGCACAGGATCCAACAAAGTGATGCTCTTTTACGTCTCTCACCACCGCCACCAGTGACCACAAGTACAGGAATATGAGTTCCAGTGATTGAAGCGGGAAAAGGGGAATAGGAGGAGAGAGGCAAAACAGAGACAAAGGACTCCCCGCTTCTGCCCCCTCGCTCATTGGTCACTTTGGTCTGTGGAATGTAGCGAATCTCAAAGAGATGATGGAGCAGGTAAAACAAAATTTTGTATACCTTCTCTATTTTGCATGAAAATACTAATGACGTAATCAATTTACATATTAACCTGTATTAACTGTGTGCCGTGGTATACTAACCAATAAAGTGCACCTTGATAAACACGAATTACAGGCGGGACTAATTGCTATCTGCATGGCAAAATAACTTTAATGACTAACAATGGTACGCATATAAAGTATAGATGGTGTTGTGATAAAATTGCATGATTTGTGTTGCTTTTGTGACGTTTTGCATTCCTGCTGGGACCAAATGGTGAGTATTATTGCTTTAAATGTCGCTATGAGCTAGGAAAATACTAATCAATAATGGGATTGGTGTGGGTTTAAATATTAGATTCTTCATTTCCGTATATTAATTATATTTTATGTTTGTTTTGCTTAAGTTGGCATTCGGGCCTACCAGGCCATGATATTCAAAATGGAGTTCGGAAGTGGCCACCGTCCTGTGAGCGCGATGTCTACTGCGCAGACTCGGATGGCTCCGAAGATCTCCAGGCATCCTCTGTCCGGAGCACAGTGTTCCTTGTCAAGGATAGGAACGTGGAGGACTGACAGATTTCAGTCAGTGTGAATGACCAAATGGAACAATAACCACCTAAAACGGAAGGTCAACGTGTCGATACATCGGACCTTTCGCATGAGAATGATATAAGCTAAGGGAATGACAAAGCTATTTTCCTGAGAACCCAAGACTCTGAGAAAGTCGGACCATATAACAATTTTGGCAGGATTGTCCAATCACAGTCCTTCCCAGTTCAATAAATGTTTCATGTTACCCAAAATTTTATTATAAAAAAGGATAGTAAAGTAGGAGGGGTTAGAGAATGGAGAAAGGAGGTTAGTGCGTTCAGAAGGGGTGTCCGAACTAGCGTGATCGACTTGCTTACGCGATTGCTTGGTCCTTTGGATACCTTTGGGACTGTGCTGTGCTGAGCAAAAGAACTTTGCGGAGTTTTGGCCTGCATTCGAATGGGACGATTTTATCAGAAGGGATTTGAGTCATGCAGAGCTAACAAAGTTAGAGAAAGAGCCCGATATCAAGAATAGGTAAATATAAATGTCATGCTAAATTTTGTTGAATAATCAAATTTGAATTTGGTTGACTGAAAATGCTAATTATAAAATTAAAAACAAGCAATTAGATAAACTAAACATTGATTAACAGAGAATGAGTTTGTGGTTCTTTAAATAGGGCATTGAATAAGGATTCCAAAGCTTTAATATGTTTTAGCTAGTTCTAAATCGCCATCAACTAATTGGTCCGTCGACCAAGTGGTTGAGTGCCTTGATGTTAAAGTTAGGATTCTATAAGTGCTAATGTATCATAGGCAAATACTGTAAATAGTTCTTTCTATAGGTAATAAGGTACCCCCCCACATGTCCAGCGGATTCCTCATCCTCCTGTGTGCAGATACGAGTGAGACGTGTGAGTGTTGGTGTTATGGGGCCCACCAATGAATGCGTGTGTGAATGAGTAAGTGCGATGACGGATCTGTGACACAGGGAGGATATGTAAATTTGCCCCTTTCCGCTGGATCAGTTTTCCTGGTAGCAGATTGATGGTTTTATTGTATTGGTTTGGTGATTATTGCTTATTGATTTTTGATTTTTGATTATTGATTATTGATTGCCGATGTTTGGTTGATTGTTGATTTATGTACTAACATTCTATGTTGAGGCGTGTCGCCTTTTATGTTGTTTTTGAAGACTTCCGGGATGTAGGAAGTTGGATGCCCTGTAGGTACACGGGGAAAACGTGTGACGATTGGAGTCGCACGACGCATTGTCTGGGTTCGAATTGGTAACATAGTCGTGTGTTATCGGTAGGGATTTTCTATGTGAAAGTGGTGTATGGATAGCGAAGGCCACCTGTGAAATTTCAGCCTTAAGAACAGGAGTCAATTGTGAGCTCTGATTACGCTTATCACTGGAAAGGTAATAGGTCTCCCCTAAGCTTGTAAGAAGGGTAAAGTAGAGGGAAGTGCTACTTTATCAACGAAACTGAATAATTCTGTGGAAGGGCAGAGGTAAGCGCTGCTCTCGAGAAATACAGAATTCTTGTATGAATGGACTACATTTTCCGTTTGAATGTGTGTAAGTGAAATAGCACTCGGTTTTCTCGTGAAACTCTGGCCTTAATTCTCAGGAGCATTGTAGTCTCCACATGTGTTTTATCTCCAGAGAAGGTTAGCCATTGCTTGTTAGAAGGGTAAAGTAGAGGGAAGTGCTACTTTATCGGCGAACGGAATAATTCCGTGGAAGGGCAGAGGTAAGCGCTGTTCTCGAGAAATACGGAATTCTTGGGTAAAAGGTCAAAACTATTTCTTTGGTTTAGCGAAGCGGAAAATGGTGGTGTTTTTATGTCGTTACTAACAGATTTTGAGTGAAAGAGAATGTAGAGAAAGTTTGCCGATAAAAATTGTAAAGGAGGGGTCATCAGAAGCAGGAGTAGCGAGAAAAGCTGACGTCAGAAAGACCGCGCTGGGATTGGCCAGCCATTAGGAGACGTAAACGTTCCAGGATTGGTGTGTTAGTGTACGCCGCGCTAGGAGTGGAGAAGAGCCAGGGTGACGTAAACGCCCCGGATTGGTGCGTTAGTGTGAGTCGCGCTGGGATTGGAGAATTACAGAAGTGACAGAGATGCTCCTGATTGGTGTATTAGTGTGAGTCGCGCTACGATTGGATAAGACCACAGAATAGTCGTAGAGGAAATCTAGCAATACAGAATAAGGAAAATGATGTATTACGATCCACCAGAGAAAGAGAAGAAATCATGGTTTGGAAAAATAAAGAACTTATTCAAAAAGGATAAGCCAATTGTGACTAGGTAAGGACCGATACTTCCCCCACCAAAATCGCTCGCATCCTTTATGGTGGCGAAATATGGGTACCATACATGTATTTGGTTAGATAATTGGGCAAAGTATACCAAAGAAGATGGAGTATTAGCATTTCCAGAAAATGGCTCCTTTAGTTTAGCGGTATTAAGGAATTTAAGTGAAAGGATGATGAGACTAGAACCGAAACCTAGACCTACTCAGTTTGAAGCTTTAACTGAATGGGAAGATGAGATGTATGAAAGGGAGCGACAGCGGAGTGGCGGAAGGTATAAATATATGTTTGGGAGACCGTGTGGACAGGAAAATCATGATGACAGGATGAGGAGATGGCAGAGTGCAAACATGACTGATGGGATGTTCCCAATGAGAAATGCTGAAGAGACTAGTAGTAGAAAGTGTACAGAGAAGAGAAACAATACTGGGTCAGACGGCTACAAGTATGATGTGAATGAGTCAGAGGATGATGTACTCGAGGACATGTTTTATAAAAATCCTCCCCCGTACCAACCAAATTCCACTTTGTTGACGCCACGTGTGCCAGTAAAAGAAGCACCGCAAAATAAGACATTTGAGCTGACGCCACCTGATTTAGGGAAAAACAATCCATTTAGAGACTCTGAAAATACACAGCCCGTTAGGATGGCAAATGAAAATTCAGCTGAATTGGCTAGAACTACCCTGGAATTAACTTAAAGGATTAGGGAATTAACCAAAAATATGGAAGCCGTAACTATTCCTGTAACGATAGGACCAGTGATGCCTGTCTTTGATAAACAGAAAGATAGCGAGCATTGTCTAACGATTCCTTACTATAGTAATAAGCAAACTGAGACTGGGAAAAGGGTTTCAGAAGAAAATCCATGGGCAAGATTGGTAGGGACTTCTGGGTTAAGTACTCCTAAAAATTTGACAATAAATCAAAGTCCAGCAAGTAAGACATTGATGACAACAGAATCGGCACCAGAATCCTCAAAGAGAAGTATAGAACGAGTAAGGAATGAAACAATCCCTGTAGGTCCCACTTCTGATGAACTAAGTGATTGGTTAAGGAGGTTACAGCGAAAAGATGCCGAACCTCGACCTTTAGATGTGGTGAAATTGAAGATAACTTTGGAAGAATTGATAGTAGGGACAATCCCAACAGAAAAATTAAAAGCCTATCAGGATGAAGAGCTAATGTTTTTTATGTAAAAGTATAACATGGAGGGTGAGAAGTTTGCATGGAAAATTGGAAGAAGTGGCGAGTGAAATGGGTATTGATTTTGAGAAAATAAAATCGCTACAGAAACCATACAGAGTAGACTTTGCTGAAAAGGATATATAGAATTTGAATACCGCAGGAAGATTAACACAAATTAAAAAACTGATTGTTTTGCTAAGAAAATGGGTCGATGTAGACAAATGGAAGAGCTGGTGGTTTCGGAAACGAGATGATCCAACAGAAAAGACTTTTTCAGCTTTCCCAGTAAGAGAAAAAGAGAGAGTGGTAACTGAATGCCCCATGAGGGAGATCCCAGGAGGGGGTTATGTGCATGTTCCTTGGACTAGACAGGACATTATATCATTTACCAACGATTTCCCCAGACTTCGCGAGAAGCCTGTGGAATGGTATCGGCAGGTAGAAAGGTTTGTCAAATTATCAAAAGTATTATGGATAGATTTGAACGGTCTGTTCGATATAATTGTGCCAGCAGATCTATGGACAGAATGTAAAATTACAGTAGGTTGGCCCACTCAGGAATACCCTAGGGACCCTAAAACAGGTGCCCCTGATCCAGAAGTAATGAGAAAATACGAACAGGTAGTTACTTTCTTGAAAAATAAAGTACCTCCAAAAGAAACTGATTGGGTAAAAATTGATAGAACTCACCAGGAAGTAAAAGAATCTGTACATGCTTATTATGAAATATTGTTATTGGCTTTTAAGCAATACAGTGGTGATGAAAACTTGAGTGAGAAAGATTTAAGTCATTTTGTATATCGATTTGTGTATGGGTTGCGACCTGAAGTAAGCGAAATGATAAAACAGCATACTGTGGATTGGCAAAATAAAAAGATAGACAAAGTATTGAGGCATGCAAAATATTTTAGTGACGCGATCGAAGCCAAGCAACGTAAGTTAAAAGAAAAGGCCATGTGGGCTCGGGTTAAGGTGGCGGAAAGACAGGAAGCCCAACTGATTGAACAGGCAAATGGCATGAGCCATGTAAAACCGAAACCCAATATTGGGAAAGGAAAGGGACAGATTAGTTTAGACAAAGCTGAAAAGAAGTGGCCGTGTCATAACTGCGGAAAGGTAGGGCATTGGAAATCTGAGTGTAAATTACCCCCAAGTGCTAATGGCGATAATGCATCATTAAATCCGCAGGTGCAGAATGAGGTGAGTTGTCAACCGCAGCGACAGCAGCAGGTTGTTGCCCAACAGTGTCAGGTGCAAAAACCACCTTTTCCACAGAGCGTAAACCCTCAGAGATACAGTAATGAGAAAGGATTCTACACCGAGGAACAGGTAACTAAGCTGTTACGTGCTAGTGCTGTTTCGCAGTATTGGCTGCAACGCGATGAGAGTGAGTCAGAAGAGAGTTATTGACGGTGCCAAGGATAGGAAGAAGAGTGCGTAGTTGGCGCAACACTGGAAGTAGACCAGACAGGCCCTTTTGTGGACAGAAAGATAAATGATGAAAACATTACTTTCCTAGTAGATACTGTTGCTACTCGTTCAACTGTTAGATCAGCTGACGTTTAAAATCTTCCTCTCTCGGATGACACAATCCTAGTAGTTGGAGTCTCAAACAGACAGATAAAAATGTATCTTACTGAACCAGTTAAAGTTAAAATAGGGACATTTTCCGACATGTACCGCTTTGTCGTATGCGACACCAGCCCTGCAAATTTGTTAGAAAGAGACTTGTTGTGTAAGATGAATTGTACAATCTTCTGTACTCCTGATGGCATAGCTTTTGAGACTCCTGATTAGGATGTATTATACAAGATGACTATGGCCAATATGGAACGTAAGGTTACTGAGGCATTTGCTGTATTTGACCCTGAGGAATTACCTAAAGAGCTGAAGAAAACAGTGAGACCCAAGGTATGGGATTTCACGGGAGAAGACATGGGGTTAATGAGAAATGTAGATCCCGTAAAAATTACTGTAAAAGAAGGAATAAGTTACCCAAATATTCCCCAGTATAAATTGACCCCTGAGATAATTGCAGGAGTAAAACCTATAATAGACAGAATGATTGAACAAGGTATTTTGAGAGAAATAATGAGTAGTCCATGCAATTCACCGATTATGGGTCTGAAAAAGCCTAACGGAACTTTCAGGATAGTACAAGACCTGAGAAAAGTGAATACAATTGTTGTATCATGTTGTCCCATCGTACCAAACCCTTCTGTGATCTTATACCAGATTCCTCATGATGCAGAATGGTATACAGTTATTGATCTGTGTCATGCTTTCTTTTCCATCCCATTGCACCCTGACAGCCAACAGATGTTTGCGTTCCGGTTTGACGAACGTACTTTGGCATGGTGCCGAATCCCACAGGGGTATACAGAAAGTCCATCGATATTCAATCAGATTTTGAAGAAGTCCCTAGAGGATTTAAAAATGTCCGAAAGCTCAGTACTAGTCCAATATATCGATGACCTACTGGTGGCATCGAGAACCCGAGAAGCCTGTGTAGTGGATACTGTTGCGTTGCTGAATCATTTGGCGAATGGAGGACTTAAGGTATCCCCATTGAAATTACAATTTTGCCAAAAAGAAGTACAGTATTTAGGCCATAAAACTGAAAAAGGGCTGAGAAAGGTGACTGCAGATAGATTCAGGATAATCAAATGAATGAGAGCACCCATGACTCAAAGAGAGGTGAGAATGTTTCTTGGAAAGGTTGGAAATTGCCGTCAGTGGATCAGCAACTTCTGACTGATTGCAAAACCTCTGGTGCGCTTGACAAAGAGTGATGTGAAAGACCCCATTGAATTGAATAAGGAGAAGTTGAAGGCTTTTAAACAATTAAGAGACGGGTTGTGTGAAGCACCAGCTCTTGGAATGCCTGACTATAAAAAGGAGTTTGAGCTATATTGCAGCGAGAGGAATGGGTGTGCACTTTCTGTGCTGGTACAGAAACATGGAAAATTGAGGCGACCACTTGCATATTTTTCGGCTATATTATATCCTGTAGCTGTGGCGTTCCCTAGGTTGTTTGAAAGCTGTAGCGGCTACCTGTAAGAGCTTGGAACAGAGTGAAGGAATTGTGATAGGATATCCTGTAAGAGTGTTTGTGCCTCATGATGTGGCGATTCTTTTAACTAGGAGTCGCACCCAGTTTATGACGCATAGTCATCTAACTAAGTATGAGAAGGTCATTTTAGGTGCAACGAATATGAGCCTTGTGAGGTGTCTCAATGTGAACCCATCAACGTTGTTACCTGATGCTGAGAATATGAAAGTCAGGGATGATGTGGATCATGATTGTCTGAAAGTGCTTGACTTTTGCACTAAACCACGCCCTGATATAAAAGATGTGCCTCTGAAAGAAAGTGACTATGTGATGTTTGTGGATGGGTCATGTTTGAGAACTGACGAAGGGATTTTGAGTGCAGCGTATGCAGTATGTACTGTAGCGGCCGTACTGGAAGCGTCTTGCCTGAAAGGAGTGAGATCAGCCCAGGTTGCTGAATTGTTTGCATTAACAAGAGCGTGCAAATTGGGAAAGAATCTGAGAGTCACTTTGATTACCAATAGTCAGTATGGTTTTGGGGTGGTGCATGATTTTGGGCAGATATGGTCCCAAAGAGGGTTCTTGACCTCGAGTGGAACTCCTATAAGGAATGCTGAAGTGGTTGGGAAATTGCTGGAGGCGATACAGCTGCCTAAGCAATTGGCAGTAGTAAAATGTGCTGCCCGTTCAAAGACCGCCGACTATGTGTCGGCTGGGAACGAATTTGCAAATGACATGGCGCAATATTGTGCGCGCAACCAGAATTCGGTTAATCGAGGCAGGGAAAAAGAAATGAATTCATGTCCCTTACTTTTTACTAACACTGTAAATACGTGGGAGGAGGTGAGACAGTTACAAGAAGAGGCAGGAGATGAGGAAAGGAAACAGTGGATAAAATCAGGATGCGCACCCCGAGAGACAGACCACGTTTGGGTTTATCGGGATGGAAGACCAGTCATGCCTGATAGCATAGTCTCCACCATGGCACGGATGTATCATGGACAGGCACATGTAGGAAGGGAGGCTATGATTAGGCTTTTCAAACAGACATGGTATAATGCCAAGTTTAGGCTTGTAGCTGAGAGCCTGTGTCAGAGATGCCTTATATGTCAGCAATACATTCCAGGAAGAAAAACAGTGGTCAGTCTAGGGACGATAGGACGGGAAGGAGGTCCTTTCACTAGAATGCAAATTGACTTCCTTGAAATGCCCCCCCTGCAATAGGCTGAGGTATGTTCTAGTAGTAGTTTGCTTATTTTCACGTTGGGTGGAAGCGTACCCGACTGGAAGGAGTGATTGAATTACTGTAGCAAAACTCCTATTGAGAGAATTCATTCCCAGATTTGGTTTCCAGTTACGATCAAATCAGATAGAGGGAAACATTTCCATAATGAAATTATGAAACTGATTTGTGAAGCATTGAATGTACAGCAAAAACTGCATTGTGCTTATCGCCCAGAGGTTTCTGGTGTGGTAGAACAAGTGAATGGCACCATTAAAAATAGATTGTGAAAAATGTGTTTGGCCACAGGTTTGAAATGGCATGATGTCTTGCCTCTAGTGCTCATGACTATTAGATCTATCCCTGATAGGAATACTGGACTGAGACCCCATGAAATAGTAATGGGGAGGGCAATGAGACATGTTTTCATTCCTGTCAACAAACTACTGCCTATATCTGCTGACTTGGTGTTGGATTATTGCAAGGGGTTGGCTGATTCCGTTCATTCTGTGTTTCATCAGGTTGGATCGGATGCAACCACTCTTGAAAAGAAGCCAGCTCATGATTTAAGTCCAGGAGACTGGGTAAGAGTTAAAGTGCATAGGAGAAGAAATTGTCTGGTCCCACGGTGGGGAAAACCACGTCAAGTGATCTTGACCACGACGACCGCTGTGAAATGTGCCAGAGTGAAGAATTGGATTCATGTGAGTCACACCTTGCGAATTCTTAGTCCAGTGAATAACCCTGAAGAGGAATACTTGGAAGAATCTGATACCAGTTCCGAGTCAGATTCAGAAGAAGCAAGAACAAGACCAACTCCTGGAAGGGGGGAGTTAGAATCAAGTCCAGTTATAGCACCAGAGAATCTGCCCTTAAGATGGAGATTGGAGATTTCCAACACTAGCTCAGAGTCAGATACTGAACGAGTACAAGTACATGAAAGTGTAAAAGAAAACAGTGAGGAAACTGTCAAGGAAATTCTCGATAAAGAAGCTCCACATGTAAAAACGAGAGAAATTCCACCTGAGGTCACAGAAGTAGAAGATGAGGTACTAGATACAGAGAGTAAGGGTGAGATTGTTGCGGAAGACCCCCGAGGAGGTGTAGGGAAACCACACATCCAGGTAGAAGAAGGGACAGTTAGTCAGCAGGAAGATTGCGTGGAAGAAACTCGAGGAGGGACAAAATTAGATAGAGAACAGAAAGTTGTGGAGAGAAAATCTACCGAAGGTAAGAGTCAAGGTGGAACCGAATCTGAGGACAGTGAAGAAGTACAAGAAGGTCGGGTCTTGAGGAAAAGAGCATGAAAAACTGAAAGAGGTGAAAAGGGAAATAAGTTGAAAAGGCCAGCAAAGGAGGAAATTTGGCGAAACAAGGTAAAAAGATTAAGATATCGATTGACACAAGTAAAGTCATCTAGAGCAGAACAAGTGAATGAGGTGTTTAGCCAAGAGAAATCAAAGGACATTGATCAGACACCCTTGGAGAAGGGAAAACGGATTAAGAAACCCAATCAGAAGTATAAGTCACCAGAATGGACATACGTGGCACTTCCTGAAGTACAAGAGGAAGCCGACAGCCAAGGAAGTCTAGGTGTGACTATACCAGAAGTGGTTGAGGAAGACGAAGATTCGGAAATCCTGAGAGTTGTCTTGTCTGACATTGGAGAAGAGACGGATGTTCAGGAAATTCTGAACCAAGACTGTGAGAACGAAGAGAAGAGTGATCAAATGCCAGATTGAAGGGACGAAGGTGTCACAGAGAGATTGAATTATTGAGTAAGAGACATACCCGAAAGGAACCAAGTAGGCGCTTAGAGCCTTGGTTTTAGACAAAACTAGTTGTGAGTGTACGAGGCTAAGTCAAAAGACACTGATCATTTCTGAAATGGCAAACACAGAAGGTAGAAAATCTACATGTGTGTTCCTTCGAAGATGGTGCAAGGTGTGTTGTTGTTGTACAGGATTACTAATGCTTCTGTGCAGTGTATTAGCTTTAGTAGTTTCATTTAAAGTAACGTTCGAAAAGATAGAAGGTCATAGTGAGAATAAGACTAATATAGAAAAGATTCATGATACTCATCCAACTAGAGTAATAGATAGAACTGATTTACATAAGGATAGGTCCATAACTGATTTTTCTAACAACGTTTATTCAAAGTTATTATATGAATATGTAAAAACTATGGATGTTAGAGACTGTTATGTCAGTGTCTGAAGGTGTTACGTACCACCACCTTCCTGTGACATATGGAATAACATGTAGTGTATAAGCAAGTTTGTTCTATAAAACAGGAAAACTAGGATATTATTTTTCTGATGTGGATAACATTTTTTCACAAGTACCTGTAGTTCCCGAATTGAATAAGGTAAAACCTGGTAAAGTTTTAGGTGAATATTTCTTAGAAACTAGAGAATTTAATTTAGAAGCAGTATTTAACCCCTTCGCTGCTAGGCCTTTTCCCCTCCTGTGCTAAGCCTTTTTTGGGCTATGTGGGGTAGTGCGCGCTTAGGCCCCTGTAACTTTTTGACCACATTAGGTATCCACGCCAAATTTGCGTCCTTTTCTTCCAACATCATGGGGATTCTAAAGGTACCCAGGGTTTATGGATTCTCCTAGAGGGTTCCCAGAAATTAGTCAAAATACAGCAACATTTTGTTTTTTTTGTGAAAAATGGGAAAACTGGCTGCAAATGAAAGTGTCTGGGTTTTTCTCTGCAAATGGTATCAAAAAAGGGTTTGTGGGGCTGAAATCACCATTTCTCCAGCTTTTAGGGAATGACAGATTTTTGTCAGAAATCCAACATTTTTTACACAGTTTTGGCATTTTTCTGGGACATACCCTATTTTTGCTATTTTTTGTGCTTTCAACCTCCTTCCAGTTAATGGTAGAAATGGGTACAAAAGCAATAATGGATCCTAGAAAGCTATACATTTTTGAAAAGTAGACAAAATTCTGAATTCAGCAAGGGGTCATTTGTGTAGATCCATCAACGTTTCTTTATGGAAACTACCAGTTAAATATAAATTTTTTTTTACATTATTTGAAAAAAGCAGCCTTTTGTGTCAACGTTTTCACCTGTAACTTCTTCTAATTATGACAACTCTTTGAAAGCAATGTACCGTTACATCCGCTGGACCTTCCTGGTTGTGAGGATATATAGGACTTGTAGGTTCACCAAGAGCCCAATGAACCCAGAGTAAAAAACTGAGCAGCATTTTGTAATGGTTTTTTATTATGTTCCGGGTATATAGCAATTATTGTGGGAAAATGTATACATGGAAAAATCGGTATGAAAGACAGCTATGTATTTCTGAAGTGAGAACAAATTACAGAGTTTAGAAACAGTGCATATTTGCACATTTTCGAAATTGGGAATACTCATACTAGCATGAGAATTATTGGTCATTTTTCAAAATGACTTTTTTTTTGCACAATGTCTTTCATTTGGAAGGGAGAAATGCATCAAAAATCAATAGGTAATAAAAGTTGCTTTACAAATTTGAACTACCCTAAGTCTCCCGATAAAAATGGTACCTTACTTGTGTGGGTAGGCATAGTGCCTACGACAGGAAGTGGCTGAAAACCTAACGTGAACACGCCACATTTTCACAATGAAAATGTACACATTTTTTGCAAAGAGTCTAGCTGTAGTTTTTGAACCCTAGCTCTGCCGGCACCTAGGGAAACCTAGCAAACCTATACATTTTTGAAAAGTAGACACCCAGGGGAATCCAGGATGGGGTGACTTGACTACCTCCCACCATGATCTGTTACCCAGAATCCCTTGCAAACCTAAAAATTGACCAAAAAAAACACTTTTTTCCCACATTTCTGTGATGGAAAGTTCTGGAATCTACGTGGATCCATAAATTTCCACCCACCCCGTGTTGCCCAAAGTCTTACGAGAAAAATGGTACCTCACTTGTGCAGGTTGGCCTACTGCTCGTGACAGGAAACGGCGCAAAACACAACGTGGTCACACCTCAATTTTGCAGTGAAAAATTACCCTTTTTTGGCAAAGTGACTAGCTGTAGTTTTTTAACCCTAGCTCTGCCGGCACCTAGGGAAACCTAGCAAACCTATATATTTTTGAAAACTAGACATCCAGGGGAATCCAAGATAGGGTGACTTGAGTGCCTTCCACCAGGGTCTGTTACCCAGAATCCCTTGCAAACCTAAAAAATTGACAAAAAAAACACATTTTCCCCACATTTCTGTGATGGAAAGTTCTGGAATCTGCGTGGATCCACAAATATCCACCCCCCCGTGTTCCCCAAAGTCCTACGAGAAAAATGTTACCTCACTTGTGCGGGTCGGCCTAGTGCCCGCGACAGGAAACGGCGCAAAACGCAACGTGGTCACACCTCAATTTTGCAGTGAAAAATGACCCTTTTTTGGCAAAGTGACTAGCTGTAGTTTTTTAACCCTAGCTCTGCTGGCACCTAGGGAAACTTAGCAAACCTATATATTTTTGAAAACTAGACACCCAGGGGAATCCAGGATGGGGTGACTGGAGTGCCTCCCACCAGGGTCAGTTACCCAGAATCCCTTGCAAACCTAAAAAACTTGACAAAAAAAACACATTTTCCCCACATTTCTGTGATGGAAAGTTCTGGAATCTGCGTGGATCCACAAATTTCCAACCACCCCGCGTTCCCCAAAGTCCTACGAGAAAAATGGTACCTCACTTGTGCGGGTCGGCCTAGTGCCCGCAACAGAAAATGGCACAAAACGCAACGTGGTCACACCTCAATTTTGCAGTGAAAAATGACCCTTTTTTGCCAAAGTGACTAGCTGTAGTTTTTGAACCCTAGCCCTGCCAGGACATAGGGAAACCTAGCAAACCTATATATTTTTGAAAACTAGACACCCAGGGTAATCCAGGATGGGGTGACTTGAGTGCCTCCCACCAGGGTCTGTTACCCAGAATCCCTTGCAAACCTAAAAAATTGACAAAAAACACATTTCCCCACATTTCTGTGATGGAAAGTTCTGGAATCTGCGTGGATCCACATTTTTCAACCACCCCGCGTTCCCCAAAGTCCTACGAGAAAATGGTACCTCACTTGTGCGTGTTGGCCTAGTGCCCGCAACAGGAAACGCCGTAAAACGCAACGTGGTCACACCTCAATTTTGCAATGTAAAATGACCCTTTTTTGGAAAAAGTGCCTAGCTGTAGTTTTTTAACCCTAGCTCTGCCGGCACCTAGGGAAACCTAGCAAACCTATATATTTTTGAAATCTAGACACCCAGGGGAATCCAGGATGGGGTGACTTGAGTGCCTCCCACCAGGGTCTGTTACCCAGAATCCCTTGCAAACCTAAAAAATTGACAAAAAAACCACATTTTCCCCACATTTCTGTGATGGAAAGTTCTGGAATCTGCGTGGATCCACAAATTTCCACCCACCCCGCGTTCCCCAAAGTCCAACGAGAAAAATGGAACCTCACTTGTGCGGGTCGGCCTAGTGCCCGCGACAGGAAACGGCACAAAACGCAACGTGGTCACACCTCAATTTTGCAGTGAAAAATGACCCTTTTTTGGCAAAGTGCCTGTAGGAAGGTGGATATCTGACTATGGTTACCCCCAACTTTTTGCCTAGTGTCTAGCTGGTTTTTCGACTTAGTTGGCCTGAGATCCTGCCATTCAGGGTCTCAGGCTGTCTGCTCTCTCTTTAAAATGGACTCCATGTACCCTAGGTACATTCCCAATTGGTAAGGATCACCTTATTGGACCCTGTACAGTGTACCCTAGGTACCCAGGGCATAGGTGTACCCTAGGCCTCCCAGGGGCTGCGGCATGTATTATGCCACCCCTGTTCTGGCCTTCCAATCAGACACAACTGGCTGATCACTCAGCTGGGGCAAGGTGGTGTAATCACCCCTTGCTTAGATATAGTATGCCTATATCTATCCTTATATATAGACACATGTGTACCTATCAGTCACTCCTATGGCAGGCCTTAACAATCCTGGAGGCAGAGTGCTTGGTAACATGTGAGATGGTGCTATAGCATGAGCTGAGCCTGTCTGCAGCTTTCGGAACCATGTCCTTATAGCAGTTCTATGAAATAGCCTACCATATACTCTTAAAGTGCCTTATAACCTTAAACGGTTATGGTAACTATGGTTTGGCTGTATCAAAACATGTCGTGTAAGGTGTCTAACACTTTGGAATAATACCCCCATACCATTTCTGGTGATGAGGATATTATTCCTCCCTTCTAGAGGGAGAGACATGTTAAAATCCTACTTTGCTGTTTAACTCTAACCAAAGCCTCAGCATCAAAAAATGGATGCTGCTGCCACAGACACAAGTCTGACCTCCTGCTGCTGGGAGTGATCCCGGCAAGGGAGGCTTGGACAATAGGTTTCCTGCTTGGGGAGGTGCTAGCACCTCCCCAGACAGACTTTAGTGTATTGGGGCAGGGAGGGCTGAAAGGAATGAGACATGCCTGGGGCACACAAGATGTCCCATGCATAGTCCAGTTCAAACCGGTGCTGGGGCACTCCAGTCCCAGTCCTGGCGCGAAACTGGACAAAGGGAAGGGGGTGTAACCACCCCCTCCCAGGTCCCACCCATAAGGCGTGACCTAGCAGGTAACCCAGCCCCCCAGATTAGTATAAGAGTGGTAGCTGGGCCCCAGGAGATTAGATTATCCTGAACCTGCAACTTGAACAGAAACTCTGGACCTTCGACATTCGACGAAAGAAGAAGACTGAAGAATCTCCCTTGTGGCCAAGGAGTGGCTACCCTGTGCAAATAGGCACCATCAAGAGACTACCCTTTGCTTTGCTAAAGTTCTACGAGGGACCGACTGCAGAGCCCGACCAGAGCCTTGACTTCCAGACTTCTCCGACCCTGATCCACATCCACAGCCTAGCTGAGATCCGTGGAGGCGACGAGAGACGTGGGACCGGCTACCTGGGAAAAGTGGCTAGTATCTTCAAGCGCAGCTTCTGAGGCACCCTCGAAGTTGTGCACCGGGGATTGAGAAGCCCCAACCCCAAGCACCATCTTCACCGAAGATCAGCCCCCCACACTCCACGAGTCCTGCGTGGGGCCCTGCTGCATTTTCCTGCTTGCCGCGTCTGTCCGGTTGCTTGCCCGCTGGCTAGTGGCCTTTGTGACGACGCATCCTGAAATCTTCACCGCTGGTTTGGCTCCTCCAGACTGGCTCCCGCTTCTTTGCAAAAGAGAAGCACCCCAGACCTTCCTGGTCTGCACCAGAAGCAAGTCCTCCGTTCTTCGTGGGTTCCGCCTGCCAAGGCTTGGTGAGTCCTAGTCCAACTTCGACGCCGCCGACAGCAAGAGCCTTCGTGGGACAGCTCGCCTCCTGGTCCTGGTCGTCCTCGACGTTCCCTGGTCCTCGTGGCTGCAACGACAAGCTTCACATTCACCTGCAATCTTCACGACATCGCCTGGTTCCTTCCTGGTTCCACGTGGTCACTGGCTAGTGACCTTGACTCTTTCCCTTCTGCTTGCAGGTCTCCTCTCTTCTTGATCCCAGCCTTGGGATCCACCGGACACTCTTCACTGACTGCCTGTCAGCAACTTTCCTTCAGGCATCCATAGAAGTCCACGACGAAACCCGACGCAAGTTCACACCTATGCACCCGCAGCTCGTGGGCTAGGTAACTTGGGTACTTTGGTGCTCATAAGGGTAGTGACTATCCTAGGGTCTAGTTTCCGAGTCTCGACTCTCTAGCTGCTTCAGAAGTGTCCTTAAACTGTTTATTTCTAAACTGTACTATTTCTATCGACTATACGCATTACGCGTGAGTGTTTCCACTCTGCACCTGAATCCCGTGGGCCTCCCACTTCCTAACTGTTGCTAGTGTGGTGTAGCCCCAGCGATTCCCTAGGCCTAGGCCTATTCTATTTCCGTGACAGTGGTCCTTATACCACTTCCTTAGTATATGGTTTGCGTGGCCCCTAGGGCCTAACTGTATTACTTACCTGTGTGACTTAATGTATGCTTAAATAAGACTGTGTTGTACTTACCTCTAATCTCATAAAGAGTGCTGAGGGTTTGACTAGAATAAATACACTTTATTTTATATATATATCTGTTGTGGTGTCCTTTCATTTGGTATTCAAGGGATTATATATGGTATCACAGCTGGCTTCACATGCCATTCAGAGTTTAGCCTAAGACTGCTCTTGTCCATGATACCACTAGGATAGCTGGTCTATAAGGTTGACTTTACAACCAATCACCATAAGGGTTGTTTGGACTGATACAAGGTGTACGCTAGAACTAATGACATCATAAATCAGGCCAACTTCTCACATTGGTGAGCAGCGGTTGGGATCTGAGCTTGCTGTTGTAATACCATTGTAATCTTGAGATACTAAATTGAAAGATCACACAGATATTGTTTAGGTACATATAACATAGATTATAATACTTAAGTCCTACTGGACTTAGTGGTTGTAGGTTGAAGGGAGTAACACACCCTGACTACAACTACTAGAGAGGTTTAGTAGAAACAACTAGTGTAGGTAGGTGCACACACCACACCCTCACTAGAATCATGTCCCTGAATGGAGATCACACTGATACTCCCTCAGGAGAGGAGAATCCTAGACAGATTCCCTCTAGATATGATGCATTCACTTTCCAGGAGATGAGACAACTGTGTACCTCCAGGAGATTAAAACAGGGTTCCAACCCTACCCTTAGACAGCTAGTGGAGCTTCTGGAGGCCTATGATGCTGAAAGAGCTGCCAAGTATGGTGCCATAGCTGTAGATAAGGGCCTCCCCTCCACAGAAGAGACCCCTGACTTAACTGATACAGATGAGTTAGAAGAGACCTCAGAGGAAGAGGGAGGTAGCAAGACCCCAGTCAGAAGACTTAGTCAGGCTAACTTAAGCTTGCATGGGAGCTTGCATGGGAGCTTCCCTTACAGGCCCCCAAGTAATCTTAAAAAGAGAGATAGGAGGGGTAGATCTCCCTCAGGGGACTCTCTCCATTCCTATCACTCAAGAAGCTCAAATGCTTCATCCCACAGGGGGATGACTTCCCCCCAAAGGAGAGAGCATGAGGCCAGAATGAAGGAAGCCAAACTGAGGATTGAAAGGGAAGAACTTGCCCTTGCCAAAGAGAAGCTTGCTCTGGCCAGAGAGCAAATATTGTGTGGGTCAGAACCCACTGGTGGCAGCAACATTCCTAGAGATAGGGATAGGTCTTATGACCATAGAAACCTAAGCAAGATAGTCCCCCCATATCAGAATGGGGATGACATCCACAAGTGGATGACTGCTTTGGAGAGGGCCTGCAAAGTACAGCAGGTACCCCAGAGTCAGTGGGCAGCTATCTTGTGGCTCTCCTTTTCTGACAAAGGTAGAGACAAGCTCCTCACAGTCAGTGATGAGGATGCTAACAATTACAAAGTCCTGAAGAGTGCTCTGATAGATGGGTTTGGCTTAACCACTGAGCAATATAGGTTGTTGTTCAGAGACACCCAGAAGACACAGACACAGGACTGGTCTGATTTTGTGGATTGTGCCACTAAGGCTTTGGAAGGTTGGTTAACTGGCAGCAAGGTGCAGGACTATACAGGATTGTACAACTTGATTATGAGGGAGCAGATCCTTAGTAATTGTCAGAACCAGCTTCTCCATCAACACCTGGTAGACTCAGATTTGACCTCTCCCCAAGAATTGGGAAAGAGGGCAGATAAATGGGTCAGGACCAGGATTAGGCCTAAAAATCAGGGTGGTGACCAAAAGAAAGATACCACCAAGCCTCAAGAGAAGGGTGGGGATAAAACAAAAGAGAAATCTTCCTCAGGGCCCCAAAACTCCACACAGGGTGGTGGGTCCCAAGCTCCCTCCTCTACCACAGTTAAAAAGCCTTACTGCCATGAGTGTAAAACTCCTGGGCATTGGAAAACTGACAGCAGTTGCCCAAAGGCTAAAAACAAAACTGTTCCTCCAACTACTCCTGTCACACCACCTATTACTGTCAGCAGTAATCCCCCAGGTGGTGGGAGTGCCCCCAAAAATCTGGTTGGGTTTTCTTGGGGAACACAGGGGGACCCTGGCTTAGCCAATTCCCCTACAGCAGCTACTCTTGTCTGTGATGGTGGCATGGGGTTTGCCAACTTCACTGCCTGTCCCAACACTTTGGGTAGGTACAGACAGGAGCCCTACATCAAAGGTAGAAAAGCTGAGGCCTACAGAGACACTGGAGCTAGCATCACTATGGTGGCCCATAGGCTAGTTCCCTCTGAGCAGCTTTTGCCTGGTTTTTCATACCAGGTAACTAACATTGATGGCAAACAGAACAGTCATCCCATGGCAGAGGTATGTCTCAGCTGGGGAGGTGTCACTGGCCCTAAAAGGGTGGCAGTGTCTCCAACCTTGCCTGTGGACTGCTTACTGGGGAATGACTTAGAACTCTCAGCTTGGGTTGGAGTTGAACAAGACACCCATTCCAAAATGGTAGGCCTTTCAAAAAAGGGTAGTGGGGTTGTGCCACCCACAACCCCTGTCCAAGTAGATTTCCTCCCTGAAAAGGTTGGAAGGGCAGTGGTAGCCACAGCCCAGGCAAAGACAGACTTCCCTGTAGAGATTGGCATAGCTGTGACAGTCACAGCTCAAACCCAAACTGAGTGCCTCCCTGAAAAGGTTGGCAAGGCTGTAATGGTCTCAGCCCATACTCAGACTGACATAGGTGTAGTGAAGCCTGAAACTATGGATCACTCCACACAAACAGAGAGTAGTGGGGAGGAAGAAAAGTCTCCCTCTCCCCAGACATTAGGAAAAGGTCAGCCTCCTCAGGGATCTGACCTCACCCCTTGTGAAGGAACTGCCCCAGAGGTAGCCAGGCCTGGCCTGGCAGAGCCTCTGATGTCAGTGGCCCCTTCCAAGGTGGGACCCAGTCTGGTGCAGGTAGCCTGCCTCTCTCTACCCTGCCTCAGTCAGCCCAGGGCTGCAGAGGTCAGGGAGGCCAGTGGACCCCAAGAGGGCCCCTGTCCACAAGAACCCCCCCATCAAAAGAATGAGGATTGCCTGGCTAGTAGCCCTAGCCAGGTGATGGTTAAAAACATTCCTGAGGGATCTCCCTTACAGGTAGTCAGGGACCTCCCCCAGAGGGATTCTGTTGGGCACAGGCAAACATGGGACCTTAGGGCCCCAAACCTGACCTGTCCCTCCAGTAAGCCCACAAAAGGGACCCAGCCTCCAGCTTTAGGTAGCCAGAGGCTGACCCTGAGAGCACAGTGCAACTCAGTGAAAGAAAGAAAGGCATCCATGGTGGAGGATGATTGGAGGAAGCTGAGGCCTCACTTTGAGGACACTCACTTCAGTACTCCATCTCAACACCAGCCTTTTACTTTGCAAAGACACACCAAAGGTAGAGATTCCCTATGGTGGAGACCCTATGATACCTTTAGGATGAGGGATTGCTTAGTGGACCATGAGACAGGGGGTAACCATGCCAGTGCTGGTTCTTCCTTATATGGCCACTTAGGCAATAGAGGCTTACCTTGTCAAGGCCAGCCTTATCTCCTTTCGTTTGGGGGGGGTTGTGTAGGAAGGTGGATATCTGACTATGGTTACCCCCAACTTTTTTCCTAGTGTCTAGCTGGTTTTTCGACTTAGTTGGCCTGAGATCCTGCCATTCAGGGTCTCAGGCTGTCTGCTCTCTCTTTAAAATGGACTCCATGTACCCTAGGTACATTCCCAATTGGTAAGGATCACCTTATTGGACCCTGTACAGTGTACCCTAGGTACCCAGGGCATAGGTGTACCCTAGGCCTCCCAGGGGCTGCGGCATGTATTATGCCACCCCTGTTCTGGCCTTCCAATCAGACACAACTGGCTGATCACTCAGCTGGGGCAAGGTTGTGTAATCACCCCTTGCTTAGATATAGTATGCCTATATCTACCCTTATATATAGACACATGTGTACCTATCAGTCACTCCTATGGCAGGCCTTAACAATCCTGGAGGCAGAGTGCTTGGTAACATGTGAGATGGTCCTCTAGCATGAGCTGAGCCTGTCTGCAGCTTTCGGAACCATGTCCTTATAGCTGTTCTATGATATAGCCTACCATATACTCTTAAAGTGCCTTATAACCTTAAACGGTTATGGTAACTATGGTTTGGCTGTATCAAAACATGTCGTGTAAGGTGTCTAACACTTTGGAATAATACCCCCATACCATTTCTGGTGATGAGGATATTATGCCTCCCTTCTAGAGGGAGAGACATGTTAAAATCCTACTTTGCTGTTTAACTCTAACCAAAGCCTCAGCATCACAAAATGGATGCTGCTGCCACTGACACAAGTCTGACCTCCTGCTGCTGGGAGTGATCCCGGCAAGGGAGGCTTGGACAATAGGTTTCCTGCTTGGGGAGGTGCTAGTGATAGAGATCAGGGTGTGTACAATATCCCCACTACCACGGATAGAGTAATCTCACAGTTACACGCACATGCATACATCATACGCTAGGGCCCATTTCACTAACATACGCTCATAATACTCTACCAGCAATAAACCGGTGGAAGGAAAACACTCCTAAACACCCTGCATCTATATCGAGGTCGATAAGACCTGGTTTTTGTGACTGTCCCTAAGCATAATCTATACAAAATATACAACACTAATCAATAATGCAAACTCAATAATTGACAAGAAAGAATATCCAACACCATGTTTAAAATTATATTGCTTTATCTAAAATTAGTCAAGAAAATCAATCAGAGTAAATCATTTCTCATAGTTACCTATTCTAGCTAAATGTCAGAACGGGTCAGGACAAGTCTCTCGGTAAATGTCTCTCAAGACGAAGTCCCTTCAGCATCAATCCTCAGCAACGCAGGTTCGATACGCGGCAAAGGCAAAATGGCAAGTGGCAAAAGACCCTCTCTAGGCTAACATCTTATAATACTCTAAACAATAGAAAGATACATTGGGAACATAGAAAAAACCATAATGTCCGCCGGACTTGCTGAGCAGAGCGAGAAGGAAAGGATGTAACATTGCTACATTTGAGAATCTCCGCTCAGGAAAAATACACATAGCGAAAACTACGGAACAGGAACCAAGAAAATAAAACATGTATCACAATTATCCTGCTTCTCCTCGGCCATCGAGCCACAGTTCAGAGCTTCTTTCTAAGGCTCCTTTGTTTCCCAAGGCTGCCAAGGACACTTTCACTTCTCTTGGAGAACTCCCAAAAACTGCTGCCGTCCTCATGGAAAGTTTTTCGACAAGGACCATGGTCAGTTAGCTTCAGGACCATTTCCAGCAGGGGTCTCCCTCGTCTCAGTTTTCAAATTATAATCACAGCCAGGCTCACTATTCAGCCTTCTTTCTCAGGCCAACATAGGCCTTAATAGACCATCTTAATTAAAAGAGACAAAAACAACGTTACTACAGCATAGTGATTAAACAGTGTTAACCCCACTAATACCCTTATGTGTATGCATTTATCTAGCACTTGCAACATGGAAAAGCATTAATTCAAAAGCGTTTTGTGCTCAAAAATAAACAGCACATAGCAACGTTTAAACACGAAAACACATTTAACTCGCGTGTTATTATCAGTCAGCACATTTAAGCACACTCACGTGTAACTCTCTCTTGTTAAAACAAACGGATTGATTAATATAAACGCACTTGCACAAGACAAATAATTAATTATTAATTATTAATAAATTAATACAACAAATAGACATGCCAGAGCTTCAAAAGCCCCAGAATTTTCAAACTGAAAACTCTGCTCCAGCAATCCCCCCTTTGGTGATTTTATCACCAAATAAACCCAAAAAAAAAAATTTGTGAAAATTTAGTCCCATTTTAGGAGAAATCGGAAATGTCTTTTCCCCTTTACACAACATTAAACACCAGTCACTCTTTCATCATCCCTTTTTGTCTCTAAGTAAACACTCTCCCTCAATTCTTCTAGTACCATTTCTTGAGGTTCTCTCTTCAACCTCTTGTTTTTCTTTTCTTTATTCAATTTCTTCCTCCCTCCCCTGTTTTTACAACACACACACACCAATCTTATTATTAATAAAGCCACAATTATACAAGACAAGGGAAACAATATTCTACCTATAATAGTACTACCTATCTTTGCAATAAAATACTTAACAGCTATCATTTTATTAGCTATTTTAGTCCACAAACTCTCAGCTTCAAGTGGTACTAATTCTTCATGCAAATCAGTAATATTTTTGATATAGACCTTTAGGTCTCTGCTTTCGTCTGGAATGTAAGTGCAACAATGTTGAACTTTCAGCATTCCACAGACTCCACCCTCCTTGGCCAATAGAATATCAAGGGCAAGTCGATTTTGCATAGACATGGCACGTACGGCACTTAATTCCATATTCACCAAAAGAAACCCTCCAGCGGTATTTGTCGATAAGCGATCAACCACTGTAGACAGTTTCCGAATTCCATAAGCATTCAAAGAAATTCCCACTGCTGGAATCAAAACCCCAAAAATATCACCCACTATTTCAGACCAAGTTTCTCTCTTAAAACGCATTAGTAAGTTAACATCTTCTACATCTGTTACTTTATCTATATGAAAAATCTTTGGAAAAACTAGGCCCACATAACACGTGCCATACCAATGGTCAGGCAACTTGTAATAAGCCTTATTCCCACAAACATAATATACTCCTGGAAAAATCGTATCTTCTCCACCTCTGAAACCCCAACCTGTTGCAATGAAGTATGTATCATGGCACTCACTAGTCCCAACAAAATATGTATCATATTGGGATTTCCTTCTTGTAATACAAAGTTTACCCTTCTGTGGTGCATCTAGAGCTAAAGTTGGACTAGCCCCATTCTTCAACTCTTTTCCCATCTCAATGTCCCAAATTGTCTCACTCACTTTATATTTCCCTGCTTTTTCATGCATGTTCAATCTCCTTTCTTCTACCATATCCAGGAAAGCTTTCTCCTCTCCTTTCAAACTGCAAGTTAAATTATTCTTAAAAATGTAATCTAATGTTAATCCTTTTTCTTCAATAAAAATCTCACCAAAAGTGTTAGCTTCTTTAGCTGGATTCAGCTCTTTGTTCATTGGCAAATGCCCAAAAATACTATCTCTGTTAGACATCTTATAATCTACTTTCCCTAACAAATAAAAAACACTACTTAAAATACTACAGGAAATACCATATGTAGCTGGTAAATGATGATAAGTAACACCCTCTGAGACGGATGCAGGTAATTGCATACAGACGTAGCAATCCCTTACTTCCATTGTCTTCACATATTCATATAACAGTTTCGAAAAAACATTACTAGAAAAGTTATTAATTGATCTATCTTTGTGTGTGTAAGCATTACTAATTCTAATTGGAACTACTTTTTGTGAATTCTTCTCTACATTTGTCACATTCTCTGTATGCATCTCAAATTCTACTTTAAAAGTAACTAATAAAACTAAAACACCCCATAGAAGCATTAATAATCCAGTACAGCAGCAGCACATCCTACACCACCTCTTAAAGAAGGCACATCTATTTCTATTATCCTCTATGTTAGCCATTTTAGTTTAGCCTCTACTACTCCACTACTGTTTGAACTTCTTCAATTCTTCAGCAATTCTTCAGCTTTCAGTTTATCCAAATGATCTCTTCGTTCACTTGATCCAAGTGAATCCTTCTTTCACTCAGTTCGGATACTTGTCATTCTTCACTTCAATTTCTTCAACATCAAATTGTATCAGATCTCCAACATCAAAATCCTCAGTACTCGACTCTTCTCCAATGTCAGTCAAGAGTACTTTCAGAATTTCACCAGTATCTTCCTCAACCACTTCTCTCAAGATCTCTTCCGGATTATCTCGAGTCACTGCTTCTTCTTTTCCTCCTTCAGACAGTGCCACATAAGACCATTCCGGTGATCTGTACTTTTGGTTGGGTCTTCTTACTCTTTTTATTTCCACTGGTTCGTTTGACTCCCTTGATTCTTCTCCTTCAGCTTTTGAACTTTGACTCGAAACTTCATTCACTTGTTCAGCTTTCGATGTATTTGCTCTTATTATTTTGTATCTCAGCCTCTTAACTCTGTTGTTAGGCCAACGATCTCCTCTTAACACCTTTTTCGGCTTTATTTCTTTATTATTTCTTTCTCCAATCCAAGTTCTCTTTCTCAGAACTCGACCCTCTGTTTGTTCATCCTCATCATCTGTTTCAAGTGCCTCTTGTTTCCGTTTTCCAGCAGCTCTCTTCTTCTCCACAGATTTTTTCACCACTGTTTGAGACTTCCCTACTCCTGTCCCTCCTCGGGTCTCCGACACGCAATCTTCTTGCTGTCTACTTGTCCCTTCACCTGGCTCATCAAGAATGTTCCCTACACCTCCTCGGGGGTCTTCCGCAATCTGTCCCTCTCTATCTTTTTCTGACCCTACTTCTTCAAGTATAATCTCAAGTGGTTCTTCAATCTCCTCCTCTTCTGATTCAGGAGTAGTCTCTGTGTGATTTCTCTTTTCTTTTCTTTTTCCTTCACTGCTGTTTGAAACTCCAGGCTCTCTTACAGAATTTGATCTCTTTTCTGATACTCGCAGTGGTTCATTCGAAGCTCTTCCTACTTCTTTCCCCACTGATTCTGTATCTTCATCATCACTGGAATCTGACTCTTCAAAATACTCTTTACCAGTCCCTTCTTTTGGGTTTGGAACTCTCAGAGTATGACTTGCATGTACCCAGTGCTTCACTCCAGCACACTTTACTGCAGTCGTCGTAGTCAGAATAACTTGTCTTGGCCTTCCCCACCTTGGAATCAAGCAATTTCTTCTTCTGTGAACTTTTATCCTCACCCAGTCTCCTGGACTCAGATCATGGGCTTGCTTCTTCTCAAGTGTGGTAGCTTCTTCTCCAACCTGGTGAAACACAGAATGAACTGCGTCAGCCAGGCCTTTACAGTAATCCAAAATCATGTCATCAGTTATTGTCACCAACTTATTGACAGGCACGAATGCATGGCGCATAGCACGTCCCATGATTATCTCGTGCGGACTCAAACCAGTAGTTCTATCTGGAGTAGATCTCATTGTCATCAGAACTAGAGGCAAAACATCTGGCCATTTCATGCCAGTGGCTAAGCACATTTTTCCAATCCTATTCTTGATTGTGCCATTAATCTGTTCAACCACACCAGAAGCCTCTGGTCGGTATGCACAATGTAGCTTCTGCTGTATTTTCAATGCTTCACAAATCAAACCCATAAGCTCATTTTGAAAGTGTCCACCTCTATCAGACTCAACTGTTACTGGAAACCCGTACCTAGGAATCAACTCCCTTAACAGTAACTTTGCCACTGTTAATCCATCATTTCTTCTAGTCGGGTAAGCTTCCACCCACCTTGAAAACAAACAGACTACCACTAGAACATACCTCAGTCTGTTTACTTGGGGCATTTCAATGAAATCAATCTGCATTCTTGTAAAAGGACCTCCTTCTCTGCCTATTGTTCCCAGACTCACCACTGTCTTTTTCCCAGTGTTAAATTGCTGACAAACTAAACACCTCTGACAGATGCTTTCTGCAATTGTCCTGAACTTTGCATTGTACCAGGTCTGCTTGAACGACCTAACCATCGCGTCCCTCCCCAAATGTCCCTGGCCATGATACATCCTTGCCATTGACGACAAGATGGAATTGGGCATCACTGGTCTGCCATCTCTGTAGACCCAAACATGGTCTGTTTCTCTTGGAGCACATCCTGCCTTAATCCAATCTTTTTTCTCTTCCTCTCCTGCCTCATCTTGCAACTGTTTCACTTCATCCCAGGTCTCTAGGACATTAGTAAACATCACAGAGAGAAAAGACATTTCCCCTTCTCTGTCCCTGTTGATGGACTGATTCGTCTTGGCACAGTATTGCGCAACATCGTTGGCATATCTGTTTCCAACCGTTATAAAATCCTCCCCTGGACCATGGGCAGCACATTTTACAACTGCTAACTCCTTAGGCAGCTGTATCGCCTCAAGCAATTTACCAATCATTTCAGCATTCTTTATTGGAGTTCCACTCGATGTCAAGAAACCTCTTTGTAGCCAAAGTTGGCCAAAATCATGCACCACTCCAAATCCATACTGACTATCAGTCAACACAGTCGTCCTCAAATCTTTCCCAATTTCGCAAGCTTTTGTCAATGCTATTAATTCAGCAACTTGCGCAGATTTCACTCCTTTCAATGGTGATGCTTCCATGACCTCTGAAACTTTGCATACCGCATATGCTGCACATAGCACACCATCATCATTTCTCAGACATGATCCATCCACAAACAACACATGATCACTCTCATTCAAGGGTAGATCTCTTATGTCTGGTCTTGGTTTTGTACAGTACTCAAGCACATCCAAACAATCATGATCATCTTCCATTTTCACACCCACATTTTCAATGTCTGGCAAAAGCGTCGCTGGATTCACATTCACACATCTCTCAAGAGTCACATTTGATGCTCCCAGAATCACTTTTTCATATTTGGTCAATCGACTATGTGACATGTACTGAGTTCTGCTTCTTGTCAAAAGAATTGCCACATTGTGAGGTACGAATACCCTTACAGGATATCCCATTATGATTCCTTCACTTTGTTCCAGACTCCTGCATGTTGCAGCCACAGATTTCAGACAACCTGGTAAACCCACAGCTACAGGGTCAAGTGTCGATGAGAAGTACGCAATAGGCCTTCTCAGTAATCCATGTTTCTGAATTAACACTGAAAGTGCACATCCATTTCTCTCACTACAGTACAGCTCAAATTCTTTCTCATAGTCAGGCATACCCAAAGCTGGAGCCTCACACATTTTACTTTTGAGCTCTTCAAATGCTGCCATTTGTTCTGCATCTAGATCCAATGGATCCGTCATTTCACTTTTTGTCAGTTTAATCAGTGGCTTTGCTATCAGGGAAAAATTAATTATCCACTGACGACAATAACCCACCATACCCAGGAACATTCTCACTTCTCTCTGGGTCTTTGGAGCTTTCATTTCTCTGATTATTCTGATCCTGTCAGTAGTCACTTTTCTCAGACCTTTTTCAATATTGTGTCCAAGATAATGCACCTCTTTCTTGCAAAACTGTAATTTGGCTGGAGATACCTTTAACCCTCCATCCGCCAGATGATTCAGTAAAGCTATGGTATCTACTTCACAAGCTTCACGTGTCTTTGATGCCACCAGTAGGTCATCAATGTACTGTACTAACACTGAATTTTCGGGCATGATCAAACTTTCCAACGATTTCTTCAATAACTGATTGAATATCGAAGGACTCTCCGTATACCCCTGTGGGATTCGACACCATGCTAAGATACGCTGGCCAAACCTAAATGCAAAAATCGGCTGGCTATCATGATGAAATGGAATTGAAAAGAACGCATGACACAAATCAATCACTGTATACCACTCAGCATCATGTGGAATTTGATACAGGATCACTGATGGATTTGGCACAATAGGACAACATGCCACCACAATTTGATTAACTTTTCTCAAATCCTGTACGATCCTAAATTTCCCATTGGGCTTTTTTAGTCCCATTATCGGTGAATTACACGGACTACTCAGTAGTTCTCTCAGGACTCCTTGCTGAATCATTTTCTCAATTATAGGAGTTATCCCTTCAATTATTTCTGGTGTCATTTTGTATTGAGGAATGTTAGGATATGTGATTCCCTCCTTTACTGCAATTTTCACTGGATCTACATTATTCATCAATCCCACATCCTCTCCAGTAAAATCCCAAACTGTCCTTTTCACTGTGTCTCTCAGCTCTTGAGGCAAATCCTCCGGATTAAACACAGCAAATGCACCAATTAACTCACTCTCTCTATTTTCTAGAGTCACTCGGTACAAAGCATCTTCATCTGGTGTCTCAAAGGCTATTCCATCCGGTGTACAAAAAATTGTGCAGTTCATCTTGCACAACAAGTCCCTACCCAGTAGGTTCACTGGACTCGTGTCACAGACAATGAATCTGTGCATGTCTGAAAATTTCCCTATCTGTACTCTTACCGGTTCAGTAAGACGTGTTTTGATTTGTGTATTGGCTACACCAACTACTTGGATTGCTTCATCCGAGAGAGGAAGATTTCTAACATCTGTTGACCTGACAGTTGATCTTGTCGCACCTGTGTCTACCAAAAAAGTAACACTCTCCTCATTTATTTTCCCATCCACAAATGGTCCTGCCTGGTCTATTTCTAGAGTTGCACCAAGTATGCACTCTTCTTCCTCTCCTCGGCACCGTCAATAATCACCCTCAGACTCACTCCCTTCACTCTTTAACAAGTACTGCTGTACTTTGTTAGAACGTCTTGGTTTGTTTACCTGCTCATCATTGTAGAATCCTGAATCCTGATTATACTTTTGTAACCCTCTATTCTGCGGCAAGGGCGGTTTTGGCTCTTGACTCTGCTGTCTCACAACTTTCTGTTGTTGCTGCTGTTGATTATTTCCTTCGTTCTGGTTCTGCACCTGTTGATTTAAAGGTTTACTCTCATTACTCACTAATAGTGGATTAGGACACTCCGATCTCCAATGCCCCAATTGGCCACAGTTGTGACAAGGGAACTTTTTCTTCGCTTCCTCAAGACTTCCTTTTCCTTTTCCTGCATATCTTGGTCTATTTCCTGCATTATTTCCTGGATTATTCGCCTGTTCCACTAACTGTGCTTCCTGTCTCTCTGCAACTTTCACTTGTGCCCACATTGCTTTCTCTTTCAGCTTTCTTTGTTTTGCTTCAATTTCATCACTGAGGAATTTTGCATGTCTCAGGATCTCAACTACTTTCTTACTCTGCCAATCCACTGTGTGCTCACGAATTCTCTCACCAATTTCAGGTCTAAGGCCATGTACAAATCTGTATACAAAGTGACTCAAATCTTTGTCACCCAGGTGTTTATCTCCACTGAATTGTTTAAATGCCAGTATCAGCCTCTCGTAAAAAGCATGAACTGATTCTTTCGCTTCCTGTTGTGTTCGATCTATCTTTACCCAGTCTGTCTCTTTTGCAGGTACTTTACTCTTCAGGTATACCATCACCTGATCATACTTCCTCATTACCTCTGGATCTGGTGCCCCTGTTCTTGGGTCTCTTGGATATTCCTCAGTAGGCCAACTCACAACTATTTTACACTCAGTCCACAAGTCTGCTGGAACAATTATATCAAACAGACTATTCAGGTCAACCCACAGCACTTTTGACAATTTCACAAACCTATCTACCTGCCTATACCACTCAACGGGCTTTTCTCTCAATTGAGGAAAATCATTCGTGAATGATAAAATATCCTGTCTAGTCCATGGAACATGTACATATCCTCCTCCAGGTATTTCTCTCATAGGATAATTATCCACTGGTTTCTCCTTTTCTCTCACTGGAAATGCTGAATAAGTTGTTCTATCTTCAGTCTCATCTCTTTTCTTGTACCACCTATCCTTCCACTTTTCAACATCACCCCATCTTCGCAATAATGCTACCATTTCCTTAATCTGTCCTGTTCTACCAGTAGCATTCAAATTTTCAATGTCCTTCTCTGTAAAATCCATCCTGTAAGTTCTCTGTAAAGCTTTCACTTTATCAATGTCAATTCCCTGTTCATTTGCTATTGCTCTTAGCCTGTCATGTGTATTTCTTGCTCTCCAGGTAACACTCTTACACATAAACATTAGTTCACCATCATGATGACTCTTCAGAATCTCTGTTGGAACTGTTCCTGTAACAAGCTCTTCTAGTTCTACACGTAACTTAGCTACATCAATTACTTGTGAATCTTTATCTTTTTTCTGTAGAACCTTCATCCAATCATTCAAATCATCAACTGTTATTTCAGCAGTTTTTCTCACTGGAACCACTCTCTTTTGCGGTTCTAAAATCGGCATCCCTGAACAACTAGCTTCACTAGTATCCAATATTTCACTACATGTGTCATGTCTTGATTGTCTGAGGTCATTTCTTTCTGCTCTTTTGCCTGAATCTCCTGAAGGACCAACTAAATTTGTCAGATTATTCCCAACATATGGAATCACCAGTCCATTCTCACCTGCTCTCTGTTTGTCAAACACAGGCATAACTGGACCTATTGTTACAGGCACCGTAACAGCTTCTAGATTTTTCGTTAACTCCCTAATCTTCTCAGTCAACTCTGTTGTAGTTCTGGCTAATTGTCTGGCATTCTTATCAAGGTAATGATCACTTCTCACTTCAGGTGTCTCTTTTCTGTCTCACTAACACAAACTGTATCTCTTATCGGAGAAACAACTGGTGTACTTTTGTCCGGTTCTGGTCTATATGGAGGTGGTCTTTTGTAAATCATGTCATTTAAGACCTCATCCTCATACTCATTAATTCCATATTTTCTTATTTCTGACTCAGGAACCCTTTCTGCTCCTCCTTCAACTGTTCTCATCGGATATAATCCCTCTGACATACTAGCATCTCGCCACCTTTTCATTCGATCATGATGAGTTTCACGATCATGTCTCCTCCCAAACATGTACCTATAGTACCCCCCAGATCTTTGTTTCTCTCTCTCATGTACTTCTTCTTCCCATTCCACTAAAGCCTCGAACTGTGTAGGTCTCGGTTTCGGGTCAAGACATAACATCTTTTCCCGTAAATTTCTCAACACGGCCAGATTAAATGAACCATGTTCTGGAAATGCTAGAACACCATCTTCTTTAGTATACCTAACCCAATTCTCCAACCATATACAAGTATGAAACCCATGTCTCGCAGCCATGAAGGATGCAGGTGTTTTCGGTGGAGGTAACAACTCGCCCTCTCTTGTTTTAACATCTTTATCCTTGCTAAACCACTTTTTAACTTTACCAAAAAATGTTTTCTTCTTCTTCTCTTCTTGATAATACATTTTAACGTTTACAAAGAACTCTCTACTCTTTCCGTATTATAAATATACAATACGAATTTTCAACCAATTGCAGCGCGACTCACACTAACGCACCAATCCTGGAACGTCTACGTCACTAAATAGCTCTTCCAATCCTTGCGCGGCTCACACTAACGCACCAATCCTAGCGCGAGCACTATTCTGATCTACCATCCAATCAGAGCGCGGTCTTTCTGACGTCAACAGTCGCTGCAGTTTGTCTCTTGTCTTCTGTCACTCGTCTACCCCTCCTTTACAAAATCTTTTCAGTAGACTTCGTGTCAAAATTTCTACAAAATCTATTAGTTACAACATAAAAACATCTCCATTGTCTGCTTCGCTAACCACAGAATAGTAAAAGAGAGTCTATTTCATAAGAAACCTTTCATTGACACAGTAGCACTTCTTCTACTCTGCCCCACGAACATACATTCATTAACTGTTTCCTCTAGTACTTGTCCAAAGAGTCTTACAATCAACTAAATGTACAAACATTCACGCACATTCATACAAAGGAAATATAGTACATACGCACAGAATCCTGCTTCCCGAGAACAGACAATCTGCTCCACTACAGAATTATAACACACATTAACTAAGCAAGCTTTCTTTGCCCAGTTCTTCAAATAAGCTCAGAGAATACCTATTACTCCTCCCGCGATAAGCTTTAACGGAAATCCTTACGGATCCCTTGGACTTAAGACCAGAGTTTCACAGATAACCTTCACTATCATTCACACTCCTTATATACCAGAAATATCTAATAGTAACATACGACGATGTCACTAATTCCGAACCCAGACAATGTGACGCGCAACTTCAATTGTCACACGTTATTCCTTACAATTCTGTCTTTCCCGAGAGCAGCATTTACTTCCCTCTGCCCTACTACAGAACTGCTACAGCTTCCAAGTTCTAGAAGCACTACATATAACTCAACATTACGACTCCAACATATAGTATTAGTACATATACCAACATGAACCAATCATCAATAATCAATAAAACAATCTTATCTAATCAAGACAATCATTAAAAACCATCCTCTCTCTGCTACTAGGAAATTGATAGAGATCAGGGTGTGTACAATATCCCCACTACCACGGATAGAGTAATCTCACAGTTACACGCACATGCATACATCATACGCTAGGGCCCATTTCACTAACATACGCTCAAATACTCTACCAGCAATAAACCTGTGGAGGGAAAACACTCCTAAACACCCTGCATCTATATCGAGGTCGATAAGACCTGGTTTTTGTGACTGTCCCTAAGCATAATCTATACAAAATATACAACACTAATCAATAATGCAAACTCAATAATTGACAAGAAAGAATATCCAACACCATGTTTAAAATTATATTGCTTTATCTAAAATTAGTCAAGAAAATCAATCAGAGTAAATCATTTCTCATAGTTACCTATTCTAGCTAAATGTCAGAACGGGTCAGGACAAGTCTCTCGGTAAATGTCTCTCAAGACGAAGTCCCTTCAGCATCAATCCTCAGCAACGCAGGTTCGATACGCGGCAAAGGCAAAATGGCAAGTGGCAAAAGACCCTCTCTAGGCTAACATACTCTAAACAATAGAAAGATACATTGGGAACATAGAAAAAACCATAATGTCCGCCGGACTTGCTGAGCAGAGCGAGAAGGAAAGGATGTAACATTGCTACATTTGAGAATCTCCGCTCAGGAAAAATATACATAGCGAAAACTACGGAACAGGAACCAAGAAAATAAAACATGTATCACAATTATCCTGCTTCTCCTCGGCCATCGAGCCACAGTTCAGAGCTTCTTTCTAAGGCTCCTTTGTTTCCCAAGGCTGCCAAGGACACTTTCACTTCTCTTGGAGAACTCCCAAAAACTGCTGCCGTCCTCATGGAAAGTTTTTCGACAAGGACCATGGTCAGTTAGCTTCAGGACCATTTCCAGCAGGGGTCTCCCTCGTCTCAGTTTTCAAATTATAATCACAGCCAGGCTCACTATTCAGCCTTCTTTCTCAGGCCAACATAGGCCTTAATATACCATCTTAATTAAAAGAGACAAAAACAACGTTACTACAGCATAGTGATTAAACAGTGTTAACCCCACTAATACCCTTATGTGTATGCATTTATCTAGCACTTGCAACATGGAAAAGCATTAATTCAAAAGCGTTTTGTGCTCAAAAATAAACAGCACATAGCAACGTTTAAACACGAAAACACATTTAACTCGCGTGTTATTATCAGTCAGCACATTTAAGCACACTCACGTGTAACTCTCTCTTGTTAAAACAAACGGATTGATTAATATAAACGCACTTGCACAAGACAAATAATTTATTATTAATTATTAATAAATTAATACAACGAATAGACATGCCAGAGCTTCAAAAGCCCCAGAATTTTCAAACTGAAAACTCTGCTCCAGCACTAGCACCTCCCCAGACAGACTTTAGTGTATTGGGGCAGGGAGGGCTGAAAGGAATGAGACATGCCTGGGGCACACAAGGTGTCCCATGCATAGTCCAGTTCAAACCGGTGCTGGGGCACTCCAGCCCCAGTCCTGGCGCGAAACTGGACAAAGGGAAGGGGGTGTAACCACCCCCCTCCCAGGTCCTACCCATAAGGCGTGACCTAGCAGGTAACCCAGCCCCCCAGATTAGTATAAGAGTGGTAGCTGGGCCCCAGGAGATTAGATTATCCTGAACCGAAAGAAGAAGACTGAAGAATCTCCCTTGTGGCCAAGGAGTGGCTACCCTGTGCAAACAGGCACCATCAAGAGACTACTCCAGAGCCTTGACTTCCAGACTTCTCCGACCCTGATCCACATCCACAGCCGAGCTGAGATCCGTGGAGGCGACGAGAGACGTGGGACCGGCTACCTGGGAAAAGTAGCTAGTATCTTCAAGCGCAGCTTCTGAGGCACCCTCGAAGTTGTGCACCGGGGATTGAGAAGCCCCAACCCCAAGCACCATCTGCACCGAAGATCAGCCCCCCACACTCCACGAGTCCTGCGTGGGGCCCTTCTGCATTTTCCTGCTTGCCGCGTCTGTCCGGTTGCTTGCCCGCTGGCTAGTGGCCTTTGTGACGAAGCATCCTGAAATCTTCACCGCTGGTTTGGCTTCTCCAGACTGGCTCCCGCTTCTTTGCAAAAGAGAAGCACCCCAGACCTTCCTGGTCTGCACCAGAAGCAAGTCCTCCGTTCTTCGTGGGTTCCGCCTGCCAAGGCTTGGTGAGTCCTAGTCCAACTTCGACGCCGCCGACAGCAAGAGCCTTTGTGGGACAGCTCGCCTCCTGGTCCTGGTCGTCCTCGACGTTCCCTGGTCCTCGTGGCTGCAACGACAAGCTTCACCTTCACCTGCAATCTTCACGACATCGCCTGGTTCCTTCCTGGTTCCACATGGTCACTGGCTAGTGACCTTGACTCTGTCCCTTCTGCTTGCAGGTCTCCTCTCTTCTTGATCCCAGCCTTGGGATCCACCGGACACTCTTCACTGACTGCCTGTCAGCATCTTTCCTTCAGGCATCCATAGGAGTCCACGACGAAACCCGACGCAAGTTCACACCTATGCACCCGCAGCCCGTGGGCTAGGTAACTTGGGTACTTCGGTGCTCATAAGGGTAGTGACTATCATAGGGTCTAGTTTCCGAGTCTCGACTCTCTAGCTGCTTCAGTGTCCTTAAACTGTTTATTTCTAAACTGTACTATTTCTATCGACTATACGCATTACGCGTGAGTGTTTCCACTCTGCACCTGAATCCCGTGGGCCTCCCACTTCCTAACTGTTGCTAGTGTGGTGTAGCCCCAGCGATTCCCTAGGCCTAGGCCTATTCTATTTCCGTGACAGTGGTCCTTATACCACTTCCTTAGTATATGGTTTGCGTGGCCCCTAGGGCCTAACTGTATTACTTACCTGTGTGACTTAATGTATGCTTAAATAAGACTGTGTTGTACTTACCTCTAATCTCATAAAGAGTGCTGAGGGTTTGACTAGAATAAATACACTTTATTTTATATATATATCTGTTGTGGTGTCCTTTCATTTGGTATTCAAGGGATTATATATGGTATCACAGCTGGCTTCACATGCCATTCAGAGTTTAGCCTAAGACTGCTCTTGTCCATGCTACCACTAGGATAGCTGGTCTATAAGGTTGACTTTACAACCAATCACCATAAGGGTTGTTTGGACTGATATAAGGTGTACACTAGAACTAGTGACATCATACATCAGGTCAACTTCTCACAGTGCCTATCTGTAGTTTTTTAACCCTAGCTCTGCCGGCACCTAGGGAAACCTAGCAAACCTATATATTTTTGAAACCTAGACACCCAGGGGCTTCCAGGGAGGTATGGCTTGTGTGGATCCCCCAACGTTTCCTTACCCAGAATCCCCTGCAACCCTCAATTTTAGCTGAAAAAATCACTTTTTTCACACATTTTGGTGTGGGAAAGTTGTGGCATCACCGGGCTCACACAAATTTACCACCACCCAGCATTCCCCCAGGTCTCCCGGTAAAAATGGTGCCTCACTGGTGTGGGAGGCCCAAGTACCCGCGGCAGGCAAGGGCCCAAAACGTAGTGAGGCGACATCAAAATGGCCTATCGCAAAACCACCTGGTTTTGCAAGGGGGGTCGCTTGGGTTTTTGGCCCGGTGCTCGGCGGCCATCTAGGGAAACCTACCAAACCCATACATTTCTGAAAACTAGACACCCGGCGGCTTCCAGGGAGGTATGGCTTGCGTGGATCCCCCAACGTTTCCTTACCCAGAATCCCCTGCAAACCTCAATTTTAGCTGAAAAAATCACTTTTTTTCACACATTTTGGTGTGGGAAAGTTGTGGCATCACCAGGCTCACACAAATTTACCACCACCCAGCGTTCCCCCAGGTCTCCCGGTAAAAATGGTGCCTCACTTGTGTGGGAGGCCCAAGTACCCGCGGCAGGCAAGGGCCCAAAACGTAGTGAGGCGACATCAAAATGGCCTATCGCAAAACCACCTGTTGTTGCAAGGGGGGTCACTTGGGTTTTTGGCCCGGTGCTCGGCGGCCATCAAGGGAAACCTACCAAACCCATATATTTCTGAAAACTAGACACCCGGCGGCTTCCAGGAAGGTATGGCTTGCGTGGATCCCCCAATGTTTTCTTATCTAGAATCCCCTGCAAACCTCAATTTTAGCTGAAAAAAATCACTTTTTTCACACATTTTGGTGTAGGAAAGTTGTGGCATCACCGGGCTCACACAAATTTACCACCACCCAGCGTTCCCCCAGGTCTCCCGGTAAAAATGGTGCCTCACTGGTGTGGGAGGCCCAAGTACCCGCGGCAGGCAAGGGCCCAAAACGTAGTGAGGCGACATCAAAATGGCCTCTCGCAAAACCACCTGGTGTTGCAAGGGGGGTCACTTGGGTTTTTGGCCCGGTGCTCGGCGGCCATCAAGGGAAACCTACCAAACCCATACATTTCTGAAAACTAGACACCCGGCGGCTTCCAGGAAGGTATGGCTTGCGTGGATCCCCCAACGTTTCCTTACCCAGAATCCCCTGCAAACCTCAATTTTAGCTGAAAAAATCACTTTTTTCACACATTTTGGTGTAGGAAAGTTGTGGCATCACCGGGCTCACACAAATTTACCACTACCCAGCGTTCCCCCAGGTCTCCCGGTAAAAATGGCGCCTCACTTGTGTGGGAGGCCCAAGTACCCGCGGCAGGCAAGGGCCCAAAACGTAGTGAGGCGACATCAAAATGGCCTATAGCAAAACCACCTGGTTTTGCAAGGGAGGTCACTTGGGTTTTTGGCCCGGTGCTCGGCGGCCATCTAGGGAAACCTACCAAACCCATACATTTCTAAAAACTAGACACCCGGCGGCTTCCAGGGAGGTATGGCATGCGTGGATCCCCCAACATGTCCTTACCCAGAATCCCATGCAAACATCAATTTTAGCTGAAAAAAATCACAAAAAAACACAGGTTTGCGCGCTTCAGCGACCTGACCCAAACAGTCACAGGTGCGGTGCTTTCATCATGGATGGTAGTCAGCATGTAGACATCTCTCCTGTCTAAAAACTTCACAGCAAGAAGCTCCTCGCAACGCAACGCACTGCACTGTCCCCGCACAAGCTTTTGACAAACAAGTTCTTTTGTGCCACAAGCAACAGTGTCCACTTTGGCCAATTCCCTGAAGAACCGCACACCAGTGTAGAAGTTATCTACATATAAATTGTGGCCTTTGTTAAAAAATCCTCTACCAAGTTCCCAAACAATTTTCTCAGTCACTCCAAAAGTGGATGGACAACCAGGGGGGTTAATCCTGGATTCCTTACCGGTGTACACCCTGAAATTAGAGACATATCCAGTCCTACTGTCACACAGCATATACAGCTTAATTCCATAGCGTGCCCTCTTACTAGGAATGTATTGCCTAAAAACCAAGCGGCCCTTGAACAACACCAAAGACTCATCCACTGCAATTTCTTTCCCAGGAGCATAGATCTCAGAAAATTGATCAACAAAGTGATCAAGGACAGGCCTAATCTTAAAAAGACGGTCACACTCAGGGTGATCTCGTGGCAACGCTAAACCATTATCAACAAAATGCATCGTCCGAAGCAGAAGCAAATACCTTCCACGACTCATGACTACCGGAAAAATAGCAGTTGCCATCAAGGGACTAGTAGACCAATATGAAGACATTGATGGCTTCCTTAGCAAGCCCATCAAAAAAGTTAAACCCAAGAACTTCTTCATCTCTTCAAGATTTGTGGGAGTCCACCGGGTAGCTCTAGAGGGTGGCTTAAGACTGGCACTGTTTGTTGTCCCTCAAAAACTGTTCGGCATACAAATTAGTCTGCTCAACAATCTCTGCCAAAAACTAGGCCTGGGCCAAAATTCTGTTCCGTCCGCGAAATTGCGATAATTTTGCATTTTCGCGTTCCGCGGAAAGCACGAAAATGTCAAAATTTCCGCATTCCGCAGCTTAGCGATAATTTGTTTCTTGCTCGCGCTGTAAAATAATACATTCTCGCGTGCGCGTGATCGCCTTACCTGAATCCCCGCGTTCGCTGACAAGTTTTCCCGATCCGGTCGTGTTCTCCACGAGATGTTGGATTGTTGGTAGCCATTTGCACTGTCTCGCGACAGTTCGCGCCCGCAGTAACGTCATGCGTCGCGCGATCACGTCTTTCTTCTCGCGATCATGCACCGCGAGACAAGTGAAAACAAGATGGCCGCACCTGCGAGCAACCGCATGGGTAAGTTGGCGAGCCGCGACCACGCAGAAAATACCGCGAACGGGCGGTAAAAAAACTTCTGCATCTTTGCGATATTTCCGCGTGTATGCGGAGATTTTTAACATTTTCGCGATGATTAGCGAAAGTGAATTTCGTAAATTCCGCCCACCCGTACCAAAAACACATCGTCCATAAACAACTGAAAAAAATTTATCGGCAAAAAGTTTTCAGTATTCACTCTACACCCTGGAACACCAGTAAAGTCTGGCAATGCCGGCTGCGCCATGCCAGGGGCAACCCAGAGGTCATCACTTTCAAAGGGAAGCCTTGCAGCCCCAGCCTGCAGCCCAGATGCCTCTTGCCGCACTACACCAACGGGAAGCCTTGCAGCCGCAGGCTGCAGCCCAGAAGCCTCTTGCCGCACTACAACAACGGAACATCACTCTCCTCCTCTAACAAAGGCACTTCATCCGCACTAAGAGTATCTTCATCATCCGTTGACTCCATATGGAGAGAAAACTCACTGCCAGAATCGTCCCCTGCCTCCTCTGCCTCAGATGCAGTCAGTCTCTGAACCATAGTCAGAGGAAGACTCAAAAAGCAAACTAACAACCTGCTGAGCAGTAATCCTGCGGCTAGCCATTATACTTACTAAGATAGAAGACTGCACAAACAAGTCAACAACAACCAACAATGTGCAAACCAAGTAAGTAAAGAAATGTGTACCTTTATCACAAAGATCAATGTACTCAAAAACTATAGAATTCAGTTACAAGAGACAGCTACACTCACCAGAACCTACTCTGCAGTGACACAGCAAAAACCAACGATATCCAACTAGAAAGAAGAAAAAAAAAATTACTCACAAGACAACAAAATACACATCGAGCACAAATGCAAACAGTTTTTGACACTCAAAAACCAAACATACTGCTATTATTACACCATTTGCAAAAAAAAATCATGCAGAGAAATCCAACTCATTTACATTGTACAAAAAAAAGTCTCTTACCAAACTACACAAACAGCAGAACCACCAGTAACGAAACCGCAAACTGGAAAGAGCAAAAGCCTTCACCTAGAACAAAAAAGTAAAAAAAAAAAAACATTACAATTGCAATTCACAAAAAATATAACAATAAACATTATAACATGCTATGTTACTACCCAAATGGTCAATCGGGTTGTGTGCCAGGTGGGGCAGAAAACAGCAGGAAAAAAAAAAAACAGGCTAATCTGTCCCGGGGCGGGGGGGCCAAATACATATTATAAACAAATTGCCCCCTGGAAGCGACCCTTGCCCAAGGGGTCACTTCCATTTTTATTTAAACTAATTCCCTAGTGTCTAGTGGGCTTTTCTGCCCCCCTGGGACCAGAAACGGCTACACAAAAGACCGATCTGCCCCCAGGGGGTGCAGAAAAGTCATAATAAAAATGTGGGCTCCCAGGAAGCGACCCTTGGCCAAGGGGTCGCTTCCTTTACGCCTAAAAAACATCCCTGGTGTCTAGTGGGCTTTTCTGCCCCCCCCCCTGGGACCAGAAACGGCTACACAAAAGTCCAATCTGCCCCCAGGGGGGGCAGAAAAGTCCATAAAAATTTGGGCCCCCAGGAAGCGACCCTTGCCCAAGGGGTCGCTTCCTTTACGCAAAAAAACTATCCCTGGTGTCCAGTGGGCTTTTCTGCCCCCCCTGGGACCAGAAACGGCTACACAAAAGACCGATCTGCCCCCAGGGGGTGCAGAAAAGTCTTAATAAAAATGTGGGCTCCCAGGAAGCGACCCTTGCCCAAGGGGTCGCTTCCTTTACGCCTAAAAAACATCCCTGGTGTCTAGTGGGCTTTTCTGCCCCCTGGGACCAGAAACGGCTACACAAAAGACCGATCTGCCCCCAGGGGGTGCAGAAAAGTCATAATAAAAATGTGGGCTCCCAGGAAGTGACCCTTGCCCAAGGGGTCGCTTCCTTTACGCAAAAAAAACATCCCTGGTGTCCAGTGGGCTTCTCTGCCCCCCCTGGGACCAGAAACGGCTACACAAAAGACCGATCTGCCCCCAGGGGGTGCAGAAAAGTCTTATTAAAAATGTGGGCTCCCAGGAAGCGACCCTTGCCCAAGGGGTCGCTTCCTTTACGCCTAAAAAACATCCCTGGTGTCTAGTGGGCTTTTCTGCCCCCCCTGGGACCAGAAACGGCTACACAAAAGACCGATCTGCCCCCAGGGGGGGCAGAAAAGTCTTAATAAAAATGTGGGCCCCCAGGAAGCGACCCTTGCCCAAGGGGTCGCTTCCTTTACGCAAAAAATAACATCCCTGGTGTCTAGTGGGCTTTTCTGCCCCCCCTGGGACCAGAAACGGCTACACAAAAGACCGATCTGCCCCCCGGGGGGGGCAGAAAAGTGTTAATAAAAATTGGGACCCCCAGGAAGCGACCCTTGCCCAAAAGGTTGCTTCCTTTATGCAAAAAATAACATCCCTGGTGTCTAGTGGGCTTTTCTGCCCCCCCTGGGACCAGAAACGGCTCCACAAAAGACCGTTCTGCTCCAGGGGGGGCAGAAAAGTCTTAATGATAATTTGGGCCCCCAGGAAGCGACCCTTGCCCAAGGGGTCGCTTCCTTTACACTACCAAAACATCCCTGGTGTCTAGTGGGGCATCCCTGCTCCACGATCGCGACGCTGTGCGCGATCGTGAAGCAGGATTGCCCAGCATTGAGACATCAGGGGAGAGGAAATACTCTTTCCTCTCCCCCGATGCCTCAAGGCATCCAAAAATAGCCCCGCCGCCCCACCGGAGGCAAAACACCTACCTCCTTCGCTGGACGCGCTGAAAAGAAATGAATTCCAGCGCGTCCAGCGCTTCCTGATGACGTCGGCGCGCGCTGTACGTGCTGACGTCATGGGGAATCGTAGGGGGCTCGGGGGTGGCAGCGGAAACTCTTCCGCTGCCATCCCCCTCTGTGGGGGCAAGATCGATGCCCCAGGTGGGGAGCGCCAGCGCTTCCCTCAGGGGCTGTGCTCATGACGGAGCGGTTCCGTCATAAGCACAGCCCAACCGATGCTCATGACGGAACCGCTCCGTCATGAGCATCGAAGGGGTTAAAAATAATCTCAATTGTAGTTTGAAGAGGGAAGAAAATACTTTTTTAGATATGGTAGAAGAAAGGAGAATCAAGATGCAAAGGAAGATACCTGAGGGAAAGGGAGAAAAGACGGTCTGGGACGTTGAAAGAGAAAAACATGGCTTTAGATTGGCCTCAGAGAGGGAAATTGTGTTTTAGAAGAAATGAAACTGTGTATGATAACTATTTTAAAAGGTGCGTGTGAAAGCCATGATACGTATAGGATCATGGGAGGATGGGGATTTAAAGGAGGAAATGATCCGGTATTCCCCGGATTATATTTTATCTGTGGGAACAAAGCTTATTATCGATTACCGGACCATTGGTATGGCACATGTTACTTAGGCCTGATCTTCCCAAAGATATTTTATGTGAGAAGGGGAAAAGATGGTGATATTTTTGGAGCACTGATACCAGCCGTTGGAATATCTCTGAATGCACACAAAATTAGAAAATTGTCTCCAGTACTGGATCGCTTATCGACAAGCACTGCTGGAGGGTTCTTGCTGGTAAATACCAAAATGGTCGCCATGAGAGCCATGGTGATGCAAAATCCAGGGAGGAGTTTGTGGAATGCTGAAAGTGCAACATTGTTGTACTTATATTCCTGACGAAAGTCATGATTTAAAGAAATATATTTGAAATATTACGGACTTGCATGAGGAAATTGTTCCATTGGAGGTTGAGAAGGTATCGGAAAAGATTGGAAAGGGATTTTCTACTATTAAAAACTTTTTAATAAAACTAGGTAGTTAATTTATTGGTAAGATTCTAATTCCAGTAACCTGTGTGATAATATTAGTATTAATTCTGAGGTTAGGATGTGTATGTATCAAAAGAAGAAAATTACAAAATAACATAAAAAGAGAAGTTGCTAAGAAAAGAGAGAAGGAAAGAAAGGAAAGAGAAATGGGAGACAGAACTGGAAGAATGGAAAGAGAATATGTATAAGAAAACAAGAGAGGAGGAGACAGGGGAAACCATGATGTGACAGAACAAGACTTAAGAGAACTGAATTAATTTCCGTGAAAATGTTTATCAAAATTTAGTGGGATTTATGATGATATTAAAAATCACCAAAGGGGGGATTGATGGAGCAGGTAAAACAACATTTTGTATACCTTCTCTATTTTGCATGAAAATACTAATGACGTAATCAATTTACATATTAACCTGTATTAACTGTGTGCCATGGTATACTAACCAATGAAGTGCAACTTGATAAACACGAATTACACGTGGGACTAATTGCTATCTGCATGGCAAAATAACTTTAATGACTAACAATGGTACGCATATAAATTATAGACGGTGTTGTGATAAAATATTAGGACAGAGTGAGGAAGAGGGATGGAGTGGTAATGCTCAGTTCACTTAGTGATGATGTACATTACACTGAATCCTACTCTTCCTTTCCCCCGGTACTACTTCCTACACTCCATCCCTGGGAGTCTTGGACATTAGAGGGTGAACTTGTTTCGTTACTCACAGATGGAGAAATTAAGCAAAATGCATAGGTTGAGATTTGGAGGGTCAGTTGCAGTGGGTAAGTCACTTTATAGATTAATATTGGCAATCACGTTTGATTGCGACTATGGGGTAGGTTCATCTGTTTTGCGCCAACTATTAAAATAACTTCTATAAAGCCAAATTGCAGAGATCCCTTCCAGCCCAACTCTCTTTTTTCTATGATTCAATGTTGAACATTGATTCTTACAACGACTCTCCCCATACTATTTTCCGCAAATTTAAACTTCTGCATGCAGTTTCTCCAGAGAGGCCAAACATTGAATGTGCAATGTTCTCTGAACTTCTTTTTCTCTCACTTGAGCACATCAATGCACAACAATCCCAGAAGCATGTTGCACTAACCTTGTGCACAGGATCCAACAAAGTGATGCTCTTTTACGTCTCTCACCACCGCCACCAGTGACCACAAGTACAGGAATATGAGTTCCAGTGATTGAAGCGGGAAAAGGGGAATGGGATGAGAGAGGCAAAACAGAGACAAAGGACTCCCCGCTTCTGCTCCCTCGCTCATTGGTCACTTTGTTCTGTGGAATGTAGCGAATCTCAAAGAGATGATGGAGCAGGTAAAACAAAATTTTGAATACCTTCTCTATTTTGCATGAAAATACTAATGACGTAATCAATTTACATATTAACCTGTATTAACTGTGTGCCGTGGTATACTAACCAATAAAGTGCACCTTGATAAACACGAATTACAGGCGGGACTAATTGCTATCTGCATGGCAAAATAACTTTAATGACTAACAATGGTACTCATCTAAATTATAGATGGTGTTGTGATAAAATTGCATGATTTGTGTTGCTTTTGTGACGTTTTGCATTCCTGCTGGGGCCAAATGGTGAGTATTATTGCTTTAAATGTCGCTATGAGCTAGGAAAATACTAATAAATAATGGGATTAGTGTGGCTTTAAACATTAGAATCTTCATTTTCGTATATTAATTATATTTTCTGTTTGTTTTGCTTAAGTTGGCATTCGGGCCTACCAGGCCATGATATTCAGAATGGAGTTCGGAAGTGGCCACCGTCCTGTGAGCGCGATGTCTACTGCGCAGACTCGGATGGCTCCGAAGATCTCCAGGCATCCTCCGTTCAGAGCACAGTGTTCCTTGTCAAGGATAGGAACGTGGAGGACTGACAGATTTTCAGTCAGTGTGAATGACCAAATGGAACAATAATCACCTATAACAGAAGGTCAACGCATCGATACATCGGACCTTTCGCATGAGAACGATATAAGCTAAGGGAATGACAAAGCTATTTTCCTGAGAACCCAAGACTCTGAGAAAGTCGGACCATATAACAATTTTGGCAGGATTGTCCAATCACAGTCCTTCCCAGTTCAATAAATGTTTCATGTTACCCAAAATTTTATTATAAAAAAGGATAGTAAAGTAGGAGGGGTTAGAGAATGGAGAAAGGAGGTTAGTGCGTTCAGAAGGGGTGTCCGAACTTGCGTGATCGACTTGCTTACGCGATTGCTTGGTCCTTTGGATACCTTTGGGACTGTGCCGTGCTGAGCAAAGGAACTTTGCGGACTTGTTTGAGTTTTGGCCTGCATTCGATTGGGACGATTTTATCAGAAGGGATTTGAGTCATGCAGAGCTAACATAGTTAGAGAAAGAGCCCGATATCAAGAATAGGTAAATAATTGCTGCGAGATATTGCATTGCCGTGCCTTTCGGTCGATGATAAAGAACTACTGGACGCGGCGCTTACAAACGATGAGATAGCATCAGCGATTCGCTCGGTCCGTTCAGGAAAGGCCCTCGGCTCCAACGGCCTTCCGATCAAGCTCTACAAGCTTCGTCCAGATAGGTTGGCACCTCATCTCCGCAAGATGTTTATTGCATCCCGAGAGGCCGGCGCCCTACCGCGTGATCAACGTCTAGCGACCATTGTGGTGCTCCATAAAGAGGGCAAGCCACGCGATTGCTGTGCGTCTTATAGGCCCATCTCCCTCCTAAACGCTGAACCCAAGATTCTCGCTAAAGTGCTCGCTAGTCGTTTGATTAAAGTCATCGGTGACCTGGTACACCCGGACCAGTCTGGTTTTATTCCGCACCGCAACACCGCGCTGAACCTGCGGCGCCTCCATGGAGTCCTTGCGAGAGTTGACTCTATTCGGGAGCCTGCCGTTTTGGCGTCCCTGGACGCCACGATGGCGTTTGACACGCTGGAATGGCCGTATCTCTGGGCGGCGCTGGCTAGGTTTGGTTTTGGACCTGGATTCATTGGATGGGTGAAGTTGTTATACGTGGAACCACTGGCGCAGGTGGTGGTGAATGGTAGAGTTTCTGCCCCCTTTTTGCTTGGCAGGGGCACGCGGCAGGGTTGCCCCCTGTCCCCGCTTCTTTTTGCTCTTGCGTTGGAGCCCCTGGCGGCGTGGCTCCGAAGGAAACCCTCCATGACGGGTATTCGGTGGACACCGACGTTTGAGGATCGCGTGTCACTCTACGCAGATGATATTTTGCTCTATCTCACCTCCCCGCGGAAATCGTTGATAGTCTTATTTGATGTATTGAATTCCTTTGGTCGCAATTCAGGGCTTGTCAATAATTGGGTGAAATCCTGTGTTTATGTGCTGGTCGGCGACCCCCCTCTTCTCCCGCGTGGCTGTCCAATTCAGATTTCACATTCTGGATTCAAATATCTAGGTATCCACATATCCCTCGATCCGGCGGTCCGTTATACTCTGAATCTGTTGCCTCCGCTCCAGCGGCTGCGGGCCGATGTAGCTCGTTGGCGTAAGCTCCCGCTATCGCCGCTTGGCCGGGCAGCCTTATTCAAAATGATGTCTCTTCCACGCTTTCTGTATGCATTGCAGAATACGCTGGACGTGGTGCCCGCCCGATATTTTAGTGAGGTAGAGAGCTTACAGAGGCAGTTAGTTTGGGATGGGAGACCGCGCATTGCTCTCGCTAAATTGACCCTACCGTGGTAAGACGGTGGCATAGCTCTCCCTGACATTAGACGATATTATTGGGCGTCCCAGTTGGTGGCGGTGAATCATGGGACATACGGCCCGGCGGTAAACCCCGCGTACGAGATGGATAAGCTACTGTTGCCGGGCAGAGATTTCAATACGGCGCTTTATTCTACGAAGGGAAGTACTAAATTGACTGGTCCTACGAAAAATGCGGTGCGCGCCTGGCATTGTGCCACCGCTGCTACGGGATGGACGGGCCGTCTGTCTCGTGCGACTCCACTGTATGCGTCGGACGCGTTGGGAGGTTTATGGCGTTCGAAAGGCTTTGAGAAGTGGGACTTGATCGGAATTAGTCGTGTGGGGGATCTTTGGACGAAGGGCGCTTTTAAATCGTTTGAAGCTCTTCAGACGGAATACAAGCTGAGCGAGAGGGAGTTCTTTCGTTATGCGCAGATGCGCCATGCGCTACTTTCCGCTTTCCCGAATCCTGCTGTCATCCCCGAGGCATCCCCGTTGGAAGATCGCCTGCTTGATGGTTAACTGCCAGATAGTACTATTTCCCTGATCTACAAAAAACTGATTAATACTCGAGCGGACCTCCTCACACATTTGCGAGATGTCTGGGTCGCTGATGGCCTAGAGTTGGATGACGAGGACTGGGTCGCGGCCGTAGCCTCACCGAGGGAGGTTGCTATACCGGCTCGCCTTCGATTTGTGCAGTTGAAGATACTACATAGGGTCTATGTCACCGGTCCCCGCTTGCTTCACATGGGTTACACAAGTGATGGTTTATGTCGGCGCGGTTGTGGCTTGCTTGGTACTTTTCTTCATATTCTGTGGGAGAGCCCGAAGGTGATACGTTTCTGGACTGGTGTACATGCAGTGATGGAGGAGGTTACGGGTGTGGCGCTGCTCCCTGAGGCTCGGCGATGTGTGTTGAATGTGTGGGAACCGACTGACTGCGATGTGGCACAAGAACGTTGGGTGACTTTGGGCAACATGATCGCTAAAAGGGACATTGCGCAGCTCTGGGGGTCCGGCCGGCCCCCCACAGTTGCGAAATGGAAAGAAAACATGGATTGGTGCATGTTCCGAGAGAAGATGGTTTATGTGGCCAGGGGCAAGCCTAGGGCATGGAGTAAGATGTGGGGTCCCTGGAATTCCTATCGGGGAGATATCTGCGCCCCCCCCTTGGTGGTCACACCAGACGTAACAATGTCCCCTTGACTTTGATGTTCCTGGTCGCTTTGCGGGAGTGATGACCGATCCTCTCCCTGCCCCCCCGGCCCTTTTTCACGCTAATAACTGTGTAATTGGCCGCGTTGTCGCTGTTGTCCCCCGCCCATGAGAGAGCAAGTCCCTGTTAATGGAGTTCTTTCGCCTGGTGTAAGTTTCTTTTTGTTGTATTTTTTATAAAAATTTAATAAGAAACCTTTCTGTAATACTATGTCTGGTTGTGGGCGGCTGCGGCCGTTATGCGTGCGGTTCGCTTCGGCTCTTCTAACTGCTGTATTGTTGTTTTCTCTACATTAGCGGCCGGCCCAGGCGGTTGTAGGCCCATGACTGTAAATATTCTATATGTCAATAAAGGTTTTAAAAAAAAAATTTAAAAAAAATGCCTCAAAAAAATAAATAAAAAAAAAAAAAGAATAGGTAAATATAAATGGCATGCTAAATTTTGTTGAATAATCAAATTTGAACTTGGTTGACTGAAATGCCAAATTAAAAACAAGCAATTAGATAAACTAAACATTGATTAACAGAGAATGAGTTTGTGGTTCTTTAAATAGGGCATTGAATAAGGATTCCGAAGCTTTAATGTGTTTTAGCTGGTTCTAAATCACCATCAACCAATCCAACTAATTGGTCCGTCAACCAAGTGGTGGAGTGCCTTGATGTTAAAGTTAGGATTCTATAAGTGCAGATGTATAATATGTAAATACTGTAAATAGTTCTTTCTATAGGTAATAAGGTACCCCCCCCCACATGTCCAGCAGATTCCTCATCCTCCTGTGTGCAGATACGAGTGAGACGTGTGAGTGTTAGTGTTATGGGCCCCACCAATGAATGCGTGTGTGAATGAGTAAGTGCGATGACGGATCTGTGACGCAGGTAGGATATGTAAACTGGCCCCTTTCCGCTGGATCAGAGACAAAACAAAATCTTAAGTGACTTGTCAGTTAAAGAACTAAGCATAATTGCAGTTGTGAATTGCAATACTGTCACTGTGTGACCACCTCTCTGTACTTCGACAAGAGGCTATTGATTCCTGAAACTAAAATATACCAAAAATGGGTATCTCAAATAGACATGCACATGAGTATTTCCTTCCATGCACTGGATAACTACCTGAAGCTTGGTCACTGAACACTCTCTTGTGAAAGATGAGTTACAGTTTCTACTTCACTTCGGTAGAACTGCAAAGTAACCAATACCAATAACTTCCTGTTGTCATCAGTCTTAGCAACCGCCCTACTGCTGCACAGGGTAACCTTAGATTGTAACCCCAATCTTAACCGTACATATAAACTTTCAAGACAATAGTTCAACGCTTGTTTTCATTAACAACACTGCTTCTGAATACATCTTTGCCATCAAGTTGTTCATTGCAAGCAATCAATTAAGAACCAATGTGTCTTTGTGAGTAACATTAGAATCCATGGGGTTGTGTCCTGCCAGTAGAGACTTTGTAGCGTAATTACCTAGCAAAGGGCACCACAAACTACATGAAGGGTTATATCCAATAAGCCAAAATGGCCGCTGTCTATCTGGCATGCACAAGAGTTTGTGCCCTGCTGGGATTTGTAGGTCATTGCCAGCAAGCGTCCGTGCAGTGTCTCATCTGCGTGTTCAACTTCAGTCCAAACAGATGACTGCCTGCCTTACCTTCACTAAAAGGAACCTAGTGCATGTGGATTTGGAGTACTACCGTCACAGGCATGGCAAACACTGAGGGGCTGGTTATGAGTCTGGCAGTCCTCGGACCACCAGACTCATGGTGGGCGGCGGTGGCAGTCTTGCGACCCTGGGGCTCGTGCTGTCCTGGGACTGCCGACACCGCCAGGGAACTGCCATTCCCTGGCGGTGGCGCGGCAGTCCAGAGGCATCCATGTGCTTGGCAGGACCGCCGTGGTCCCGTCAAGCATATTAGGAGTTTCCTCTTCGCCAGGGTTTTCATGGCAGTTTCTCCTCCATGAAAACCCAGGCAGAGAGGAAACAAAGGGGGGCTGTAGGGCCCCCACGTGCTTTATGCACTGTGGATGCACACAGGACACAGTAAGGCACAGCATGTGCCCCCCTGCGTGCACACAGAAGTTCCAACATGACATAGGCTTTTCAGTCCATGCTGTGCTGTGACTTCCTTTGATGTTCCCATTGCGTTGCCTATTTTATAGACACTGCCAAAGGAATCGCCCGCCAGTGACTAAGAAAAACATAATGTGGCAGGTGGTTCTCACACTGGTTTGGAGGTGCAGCGGTGAGGCGGTCCCACCGTCAAACTCGTACTCAGCCCCTAAGCACTAACCAGTACCACAAACCCCACTTCATGATAGAACTTCAGGCCGAAGTCCTCGCAACTTGGCCTTTTTCAATTGAGTCACTAATTTCCACACTATAGTTCTTCCAGGCACCATCTAGTGAATCAGTGTGAACTATACAACATATAAGGAACCTGAGGAGTCCTTACTCATTCACTCATGGACCCATTACATCCCTCAGCAGCTCTCTTAAGTTTCCCAGGTGAGTAGCTTATTCAGCCCAAATTATATATTTGCATTCCAAGACTTGTTTCCCTGTTTATTCTATTACGAAATCTAGACTACAGGAATGAAAGGAACAAAAACGTGGACTAGATAAATTACAAACATCGACATTGGAACCTTGGGTCTCAGAAAACAGGTTGATCATCACAAGCATAGTAAGGCCTTTGCATCATTTAATTGAGGGAACTGCTTGGGAGAGAGAGTTTTGTCACAAAACAGACCCTAAAGAAACTAGGGGGCAGACGGTGAAAAAGCTTAGACAGTTAACGGAAGGACAGAAAAATCTCATTAAGTATAAAAAAAGCATGTACTGGTAAAAAGTGCTAGATTAAAATGCAAAAGGCTGTTCTCAGTATTGGTAATAAATCATTTTAAAAATGAATGCCCATTGGCTGTGGACAAAAATTGCATGCACCAACTGAGAAAAATATTGCACCTTTACTTTACCTAGCCACAGTACTTGAAAAAACATATATAAGTGCCAGCGCCCTTGCAAGAAGGCCACTGCAGCTTGCACCACCAAATGCCCCCACTAGCGCTGCCAATAACAGTACTATCGCTACTAGCCACCACACTCATACAAGTGTGACAATTCAGGCATTTTTAATATACATTAAAAATGACTAATACATGCCACCCAAGCTATTCTTATAGCTTTGGTTGGCAGGTGTCAGTGAGTCTAATGTATATTCAATCATTAAACAACTGTTGTTGTGCTCCCCACAAAACCAGATAAACAGTGCCACCATGGGGCACGCTGTTATAAGAACCGGTGTTGACAATAAAGTGCCAGTGCTGAGCACCAGAAACCACCTGCTCAAATTAAGCCCTGCCTAGCCAGCTATATTAAGAAACATGCACTGGGAAAGTCAATAGATTTTACTATTTTAGAAATGCCCACAATCTATATACAAACAATTACCCACAAAATGTCTGTGTAAACATTACAACAATTCAGGGCACCATGGTTCAGAAACCTATTACAGGGCATATAGGCAAGGCAGAGGGTTTTCAGGTCAGATGCAATCAATTCACACCCTTCAAGGCAACATTTAGACGAGTAGCAGTGTCGTTTATGTTTTTGGGCATTTGATCATTGGATTTGTAGTGTGACCCACCTCCCATTAAGACTCTCTCTACTCTCTCCCCGACACACACACTTCAATGCTACTGCATTAATTGATAAAAAAAGAGGTCACTGCAAGAACAATGAGGCAAAGAACCAACAGAGATAACATCTCACAAAAGAGATTGAGGGGATTGAAGCCATATATGGGAATGTTGATATCTGGAATAAATGAGACCAATATTTTGAGCACATGAAGATTGTCCTCATCGGGACCATTAACAGGGTGAAATAGGAGCCGGTGCAAATGTTGTACACCCTGTCTATGGGACCTTTGAGGTTAGGACAGTACAGATCCATCCAGTTCTGGACAGGAGACTTTGGCCCGAATTTACAAAGATTTTGCATCAGGTTTAAATCATATTGAAATTCACTGTAAACGTGTGTGGGTTAATTAAAACCGTTACACATACCCACATTTCAATATCTAAATTCATCCATTGTTTCACCAGCTTGCTGTCTTCCATGGTTAAATATGTACCTTTCATAAAGGACATTCAGCATGGGATTGAACTTGTCTTCCACCATCTCTTTTATTTGATGGTACGATACTGCATCAGCTTGTACCGTTTTTTTAAATCACTTATTACACTCCATCACCTGCAAGGTTCTTTAACTATTTGATGATCTTTTTGTCATCTAGATCTATGAAGTCATCGAACTTTTTGATTCATGCAGTCCATCTGGTGCCAATAATCTGCTTTTTGGTGGTATCGAAGGGAACTGGTTGTTTCAGGAATGCAGCCGTGCCATATTTGGCGCTCCCTTCTGCGGCCATAAAAAATGTCACTATTCTGACTATGGGGCAGATTTACAATAACTGGTGCATCCCTGCATATCAGCAGGGATGCGCCAGTTATTTTGCGTGACGGTTGAAACCCCTTGCACCACCATGGAAGCACCGCATTTACAATACGGCGCACCGTGGCGCAAGGATAGACAGATGTGTGACGCATCTGGTGGCGTAAAGGTGACGCAGTGCTGGAGTTGTGTCGCAAGAGCGACGCAATTCCAGCACTGCTCAGTGGCGCCCTGTACTTGCTGTGCTGCGTCACTCCTTACGCCTGCTACAAGCAGGCGTAAGGTTTTGATGCAGTGGGGATGTAAAAGTGACTCAGTGAAATCCTGAAGATTTCACTGCGTCACTTTTACGGGGCTTCCTTGCGACAGAACGCCCACCCTGCATACATTATACCTGACGCAGGTATAATGTAGCGCAGGGCTTTACAACGTGACGCATCTCACTAGATGCGTCACGTTGTAAATATGTTGCATAGTGGCGCATTGTTTACACCGCCGCTGCACCACAAAAGTAACGCAACGATTGCGTAAAAGTGTCACAAGGGGCTTATAAATCTGCCCCTATGTTTTCAGCAGATTGGATGCCATGGGCTGCTTTGGAAGCACCAGCCTCCAACCAGGCCCAATCCGAGGTCGGGTGGCACTTCCTTCGTTCGCATTAGTAAGTGCACTTATACTCTCTGTACCTGGTTGTCACAGCCTTTAGCGTTCCTTTGCGCCTGGTCGTCTCTGTCTGTAGCGCTTTCTTGTACCTAGCGGTCATTGCCTTTAGCTCTTCTTCGTATCTGGTTGTTGCTGCCTTTAGCATTTCCGCTTTGTATGAATGATGGCTCTGTGTTATGCTGTGGCACAGTATCTCTTCTTTCGGCCTTACCAGTAGGCCTCCGGCGGGCTTTCTGAATGTGCTCCCCTGTAGGACCTTCACCTTCTTTGAGGGCACTGTAAGAGCTAGAGTAGAGCTTTGACTCCACAAACCCTAACCAAAGACTGCTTCTTGGGGCGCATGTGGCACGCACAAGCAGTTTTATGGACCTCGACAATCTCTCAGGGAGAGGAGTCTTGTTCCTTTGGGGCACGTATCCTCCACTCGTCACCAGTTGTCGCATCCTCCCTGGCTCTGGAGCAAGAAAATGACCACGCTACACATGGAGCTCTGTAACACACGTCTTTATTCTTCGGAATGCAACCGTTAACTGAACACACTATGTCATAAACTTTATTGACCACATCCACACACACCCAGATACCTTCCAACTGATTATGCAACTTTCGAAGGTGTACACCGAGAACCATAGGTGTCCTACTGCACATGACCACACAACACTACAGTCAAAATTTTACCAGTCTAGAAAGGATGAATTGATCCTGCCATAGTTCAAACTGTGATCTGAAGTTTGCACGGAACCTTCTGCAACAGCTACTTAAATGGTTCTGTGTTTTTGCAGGTTTTTTCATTAATGTAGTCCATTTGTCACGTGTCTCCTGTTGTACTTATATGTGACAGTCTTGCTTTCTAGTATGTCGAATTGTATGTTGTGGGGTTTCGCGTAGTTTGCTTCAGACATTCAAACAGGCAGATGGCCAGTCATACTCTTGGCCACTCTCAGTGGCTCCACTGACTTGAAAAGAAGTCTTGGGAAGCCGGCAGCCAAGTAATAGGGGCAGTTGACAGAGGTGAGCTGATCTCCTAGTCCCTTCAGAGAGGATGGACAGCCTGAGGCCCCTCAGCCCTGCTGCCCTTGGGGATGAGCACAAGGTATACACATTCAACTGGCTGACATTTCAGTCAACACATGATAAATGAGTAAAGGTAAACCTGGTGACCACTTAGAGTCTTCGAGTAAACAGGGGCAGCAAGGGGTTTGGAGACATCTCAGTGACTACGAAGTTCAATGAACTTTAAGATGAACAGAAACTTCAGGGAGAGGAAAGCAAGTACAAGCTTTAATGACCTGAGGTTGAGCAGGAACCTCAGGGACTAGAGGTGAACAGAAGTTACCGAAACCTTAGAGTGAGGGGTGTTAGGAGGCTTGAGATTAAGCGGAATAAGCAGGAGTGATTCTCTGGGAGCTAAAATTGAGGCCGAAGGCTTGGAGGCCTGAGCATAAGCTGGATCTTTGAGGATCTAAATTGAGCAAGGGCTTTACTGGGAGCCTATGAGTGAGAGGAAGGCTGCGGGGCTTCGAGCACTGCAGGATCTTTGGAGAACTATCGATGAGTGCGAATCTCCAGCTCTTTGTGTGTGTAAAGCACTAGAAGAGCTGACAGTAAACTGAAGCCTCAGGAAATCTCAAGCAAAACAACTTGCGCTTCCCTGCTGATATTTCCCACTGACCTGAGGCGATGCTGGAGCTTCCATTTAAGAGTGAGCAAGATATACAGGGCCAAAGGGCGAACAGGGATCCGTGGCCACTGGAGGTGGGGGTACGGAGGGTGCTGTACCACCCCCACAATCATCACGCTGGAGTTCAGAAGATGAGTTAGCAATAAAGATGCATTTAAAGTTTGTTTTTATGTGTCACATTTGCAGTGAGTTCAGAGACAGCGGTCAACTGTGAGGCTATGCCTTCTGACACATTGCTGCTTATTCTTCTAACAGGGAGACTGATGTTTACTTTTCCATCTCCGAATGCAAAGTGAGGGCATTCAAAGATAGAGGATTTTGTAAAGGGCATTATCTGACAATCTTGCTGGGATAGAGGGCGTGTGAAAGAAAAGTTTGCAAGATGTCCGTTAATTCTAGCACACCGCAACATTTAAATACCTGTAATTGAACAGTGCAAATATTTCAAAATATCAGCAATTGGGAAAATACAATTGAAGCACATTAGTTTTGTAGTTCTGAAGTGTGATGGAAACAAATATTTTAATAGGATCAAGGCAAATTAAGACACTTTATTGGTGATGTGCAAATTATAAATATTTGCTGAAATCTGATTTCCACACATTCTTTGTGCGCACTATAGTTATATCAGTAAAACTGCAGGTCAATGCAAATTTTGTGTCCATTTTATTGGAAAATGTGCTGTCTGAAAATGACAGTGTGCTTCCACACCACACTTTAGTAATACATTTGCGACAATGTGCTCCAAAATGCACTGCAGACTACATACCACACCAGTGGTGACCGGCACGGATCGGGGGAGTGTTAAAAACAAGAAAGAAAACTTACCTGATTGCCACGTCTCTCCTCCGTCTCTCCTTTGTCTCTCCCAGCCAGAATAGGAAGCAGGAAGAACCCAGGTTCCCCATATCCAATCACAACGCTGCAATGCAGTGTTGTGATTGGTCTGAGTGCAGTGATTTGGCGCTCAGACAGGCAGTATGAGCCAGGACATGTTCTCCACCCAGGCTGTAATGCAGTCTGGGTGGTGAGCATGGAAAGTGCACATGTCTGTTTGGCTGGCCCGAGACGGCCGGCCAAACATGCATGCGCACTTAGGGAGTGCAAACCACTCCTCCTCCTGCTCCTGTGTGAGCAGCCAAGACCCGCCCCGCCTCGCCCGCAAAGTTGACGCAGCGGGAAAACATAAAATGATAATAACATTGAGTTATTTTCATTTTATGTTTCCTTTATTTCACTTCTGCAAATCAATGCAGTGATGCTCCTCCACCTTAGCGGAGGTGCTGACACTGTATCCACCCATACCACTCTCCGGCTGAATGGGCTTTGCACATTTGCTATACTTGTTCTTTGTGAGAGGCTTGTATTTTTCACAGTCCCTCTGACTTTGGGGATGTAACACTGATGACAGCACCCTCACCCTGTAGTTCTTTCCAGGACCACAGCAGGGATCCAAGTAGGGCTGAGGATGAGCAGAATTCCAAGACACCAGGGAGTGAGCAGGATTGCAGGACCACCTACAAGTGAGCTTAAGCCTCTGGGGTTCTTTCTAAGAGCAGTATCCTGAGGAATGCAACTCTTAGCAGGATCCTGAGGAATGCAACTCTGAGCAGGATCCTGAGGGATGCAACTCTGAGCAGGATCCTGAGGGATGCAACTCTGAGCAGGATCCTGAGGGATGCAACTCTTAGCAGGAGCTTCAGAGGACCAGAGATTGGGAATGGGGTTATGGGTCCTGAGGGTGAGTGAGTAGCTCTAGGAACAACTGAAGAACAGCAGGAGCCTCTTGCCTTGGGGTGAGCAGGGCGCACAAGTCTTCAGAAAGAATAGAAGTCAGATCTACAGGTGATAAGACCCCCTGGGGACCTGAGGGACAGTTCATAGTGAAGATCCCCATGAATGAGCAGGAACCTTAGGGCTTGGGAGCAGGGAGAGGACTCAGGGGCATGAAGGTGAGCACGGCCGAAGGGTAACTCATGGATCTGAAGACGAGTGTCAGCAGGGGGTGAGAGCAGTGGAATCATCGATTTTTCATTCCTATCCAACTTTACTGGCCCTACAGGCTATAAAAGGTTTTATTTGCCACAATGGTCTTCCCCTGATACTAACCAAGCAATGCTTCATGAAAGGTTGTGATCTGCAAATGTGGGCCTCTTGTTTTGGGGTGCCCAGGCCTATTTTTGTTCCCAATACGACTCTGATGCCATGAAGTGGTTGTTAGTGCTGTACAACAGCATAAGATAACATCTTCAAAAGTGCACAGTAGAAGTGTTGTTGATAAATGGCACTTCCACAGAGCTCTATGCAAAAGTCTCTTATAGTGCAGTGAGAAAAATTCTTGGAACGACGGTGCTCAGCCGAAAACACGATTGAAGAAGAGTCATTTCATAAAATGGCCTCTGACAGCTGGAATTGTTAGCAGTTAGTTTTTCAGGGTAGCAATTGTTTTATTTGTGAAATCTACATTATGTGCAAGCTGAGTAACTAAAAAGCACTTAGGCAATCAGGCTAAGCGACTGGAAACGCATGTCGTTCCGGTGAACTACACCATCAGGGTGCTTTTAGAGCCCCAGCATCTCTCATCACAAGTAGGACAGATGAAAATAATTTTTTTCTTTATTAAACTATACTTTCATTTTATAGAAAAAAAGTCTTCCAGTGTCCTATGTAAAACGTTTTTGTGTTGAGCACACCAATTCTTTATTGTAAAACTTTGTAAGGTAGCTCTTCACAAAAAACAGTGGGACTCATTACAATATCGGGCGGATAGCCAATGACAGACCGTGGGTGGCGGTCAACCCGACAGTCAGGGACTCGGTCCGACTGTCGCATTACGATGCTGGGGGTCAGAACAGAAACTGCGGAGGGAAAGACAGCCGCCTCTAACAGGATCTACGGTGGCGGTCGTAAATCATATTTCCTTAATGGCAGCGGTGCTGAGCAGGAACCACCATCGGGATTATGATTATCATTTCCCACAGTCTTTTCATGGTGGTCCCACCGTCATGGAAAGGCTGTCAGAAACAGCATTTCGGGGGCCCAAACACAGCCCCCCTCTATTTTACTACTAGCTATTTTACTAGTAGTAATACTAGTTACTTTACTACTAGTAATTTTACTACTAGTAAACTTACTAGTAATAAAGTTACTAGTAGTAACTTACCTTTGTGAATACCGAAAAGTAGTAAAGTTAGACTTTTGGTCTAATTTTACCTTTTGTGAATCAGGCCCTAAGTTTAGAGCTGCAGTCTAAAGTTAGACTTCAGGTGTAAAGTTAGACTTTAAGTGTAAAGTTAGACTTCAAGTGTAACGTTAGACTTCAGGTGTAAAGTTAGACCTTAGGTCTAAAGTTGGACTTCAGGTGTAAAGTTAGACTTCAGGTGTAAAGTTAGACTTTAAGTGTAAACTTAGACTTCAAGTGTAAAGTTAGACTTCAAATGTAAAGTTAGACTTTAGGTCTAAAGTTAGACTTCAGGTCTAAGTTTACCGTTGTGAATTGGGCCGTCAGTGATTAAATTGACTGCATCCCATAAAGGCATCAATATCGAGACACTGTGGGAAAAGATTTCAAGGTCATGGAATGCATGAAACTGCCTGAAACAACGTATGAAGCAGTCCAAGAGCCGATTGAGAAACCCAGGATGGTGATTGACAGTAGGAGTAAAATACATATAGGGCTTTAGATTCTCACTGAATATTGCCAAAGAGCTTTAGAGCACTCGATTGACTTTATTTTGTCAAACCTACCGTCCTCAGTGGAGCTGCATTGGTGTGCTTCACCTTTCCATCCTGCTGGGTCTGATCAGGTCTCCTGGCAGCGAACACACTAGGTGAGAGTGACCAGTCTCGGAGAACGGTTGCAAACCCTCTCTCTTTGGCACCCCCATCCCAAGAGAAACACATCGCCAGTCCACGGGTCGAGAGGTCAGACCCTGGTGTTTCACTGCAAAGCAATGCTGGTGGGTGGGGCCCCGTATCCCTGCACCTGTGACCCCTTGCCAAGGCTGTACCCGGGCTCCGCCTCTACCTGGGCCATGAATCGCTGGGCTGGACTGCCACAGTCTACGTACAGTAGGGAAGGTGTTGGAAAAGTAATTCACACTATTCCTTAGTCTAGAGCGCCCTCCAGTGCAAGTCGACGTAATGACTTGCGTTGTTAAAACCACGATGTAACCATTACACGTTGTAATGGTTGCGTGGAAAAGGATGTTTCCCGTCAGAGGAATGTATGATGATACCATGCATACCAAGACAACGAGGTATTTTACATCGCGGTTTTGACAATGCAAGTCGTTACATCAACTTGCGTTGGAGGGCGCTAGACTTAGGAATAGTGTGAATTACTATTCCAACTCCAGTCTACGTACAGTAGGGAAAGTGTTGGAAAAGTAATTCACACTATTCCTTAGTCTAGAGCGCCCTTCAGTGCAAGTCGACGTAATGACTTGCATTGTTAAAACCACAATGTAACCATTACACGTTGTAATAGTTGCGTGGAAAAGGATGTTTCCCGTCAGAGGAATGTATGATGATACCACGCATACCAAGACAACGAGGTATTTTACATCGCGGTTTTGACAATGCAAGTCGTTACATCGACCTGCGTTGGAGGGTGCTAGACTTAGGAATAGTGTGAATTACTATTCCAACTCCAGTCTGCGTACAGTAGGGAAGGTGTTGGAAAAGTAATTCACACTATTCCTTAGTCTAGAGCGCCCTCCAGTGCAAGTCGACGTAATGACTTGTGTTGTTAAAACCACGATGTAACCATTACACGTTGTAATGGTTGCGTGGAAAAGGATGTTTCCCGTCAGAGGAATGTATGATGATACCACGCATACCAAGACAACGAGGTATTTTACATCGCGGTTTTGACAATGCAAGTCGTTACATCGACTTGCGTTAGAGGGCGCTAGACTTAGGAATAGTGTGAATTACTATTCCAACTCCAGTCTATATACTGTAGGGAAGGTGTTGGAAAAGTAATTCACACTATTCCTTAGTCTAGAGCACCCTCCAGTGCAAGTCGACGTAATGACTTGCGTTGTTAAAACCACGATGTAACCATTACACGTTGTAATGGTTGAGTGGAAAAGGATGTTTCCCGGTCAGAGCCCACCCCGTGTGCGGTGGCCTGTAGCCTCTCTTTTTCTTTACGAGAACTCAGAACCGAAAGAAGAGCCCAGAAGAGTAGCTCAGAGGCTTGAAGAATTTACGTCTCTCCTTGCGATGCTGCTGGAGGAGGTAGTTGAGAGCCAGGTGCCGGGCTGTCCTTGAGATCGCGAGCTGTGGTGTTGCTGGGACTCTGTATCACCTATTGCAACAGAATCATAACAGGAAGTTATGAACATACAGAGAGAAATCATTGGGTAGGATACGCTCTTCGTCTCCTGAGCGTTCTGGGGGCTGTCTTTCCCATTGCCTTATTGGTACTTAGATGTGAATCTGCAGAATTAAACTATAACCAGGATAACTACTGGATGACAGGCAGAGCTACAGCACCACACAAACTGGGACCTTCTCACCTAGGAGAGTGACTCGCAACATCAAGTCAACGTCTAAGATCAAGAACACACTTAAGATAACCCCCTTTTCATTGAATACCTTCCCAAACCGTTTGCACGCAACCCAGGGGTAAAGCACCACGAATTTGGACCTTCAACAAATGGGGGTGGGGGTGGGAGGGGGAACACCAATCTCTAATCCACCACGTAAGCCCTCCTAGAAGTGAGCCACCTTACCGGGCCACTTTCAAACAAGCAATTAGGATTATCCGGAAGGAATTCTTAGGTTCCACCCACTGAAGATGGCAGCAAATAAAAACAAAGCTCTTAAGACCCGCTCTATAAAAGAGATGGGCCTTCAGCCTAAAGGAGACAAGAACCTGAGCCAAGACTCAATGACCTCTTCTCAAACAGACATAGATACGAACCAAGAGCAGCAAAACCTGCAAGTTCCATCAACAAAAGCAAACATCCAACTTCTGCCCTCTGAATTACAAAAGACATGTCCTCCCTTCCACAAGACTTTCGAATAGCAATTTCAGAACTTGACCGCTCACTCCAAAAGGCGGAAACAAGAATCATTCATCTTGAGACTGGCCTGGTGGAACAAGCACATGAGAAAGAGGAGTTGGCACTTACATTAGTCATACTACTGACAAAACAAACCTAGTTGAAAGAAGAAATGGAATATTATGAAAATAGGGCCTCGAGAAATAACATACACATTACAGGACTCAATAAAGGTATATCAACAGCTGAATTGGAACATATTCAAGACCTGTTTCGTCACATTCTACACCTTCCAGAGGATGCAAAATGGCAGTAGATTCAGTGGCGGCTGCTAGGGAACAGTAGTTTTGGGGGGGGTTAGAAAAAAAAAGAAAAGCAGACTTACCTGCTGGCTGCCGCCTCTCCTCCGTCCTCCCTTTCTTTCTGATTCCCAGCAGCACACGGGCCCCCAGACTCCACTAAGCCAATCATGAAGCTGCTGTCACCAACATGACAGCAGCGTCATGATAGGTCTGAGCGGCCTGGTTTACTGCCTGGGACTGTTCTCCACCTGGCTGTGCAACACAGCCAGGTAGAGAAATGCAAAGTGTGCATGTCTGTTTGGTCTGCCCAAGATGGCTGGCCAAAACGTCAAGCGCAATTATGGTGCACCAACCACTCCTTCTCCCTCCGACGACAGCCAAGCCACGCCCCTAACCAGGCTCCGTACTAAAAATAAAATAACGTTGTGTTATCATTTTATTTTTCCTTTTGCACTGCTCAAAGAGCAGCGTGGCGACGCTCCTCCGCCTTAGCAGAGGAACCGCCGCTGACTAGATCACACACATAGGGTATACTCACCTTTCCACCCGCAGGTCTTGACAAGAGTGCACTACTTTTAAGTCAATGAATCTGTAATAGCATTCACCCGACAGCAGGATTCTATTCAATATAAAGATCAGATATTTCTGTTTCAAGATGCTTCCACTGCTACATTATCAAGACGTCGAGAAGGTAAAACCATTGCACAGCATTTACGTCAGGAGTAGATCCAACACAGAGGAGGTTACATGTTTCGTCTGCTCATCACGAAGGACAACATACAGTCAAAACGTTGGGAGAGACCAGAGAGATTCCTCACCTGTCTCCAGAGGAAGAACATCAAGACCCACTTGCAACTTCATCGAACAGAGAAACCCAATGAGAATGGAGAACTCAGTGTACCAGCAGGCCAAGACGCCTAGCCAGACGTATCCAGCAATGCGTAGAAATAACTAGTCGCGCTGTTACCTTGGATGAAAAGTAGCTTCGCACTTCACCAGCTCGTTCATAAACAGTGTTCACTTCTCAATGATACTGGCAGATATAGAAGTGAATTCAATAACCACCTGACTCACCAATGATAAGTATTCAGGTGGAAATGGAGGGGTGGAATCACCTTGAGAAAGGCTCTAATTACCTGCTGTATTGATATCACTGAATACAGTCATACTGTTTATTAAGGGGCTCCTATGTGTCCAGAGTATGACAACTACAGCTGCCCCATCCATTACTCATGTTACAGCTGTTCTTAAACCCCTCCTGGGACGTTTTGCCACCAGGAGAAGATAATGTTCATTTTTTGGTTCTATACTTCACTATTTGTTCTGTTAGATAGTTGTTTGTTCTCAGTGGCGGCTGGCATGTAAGGAGGATGGCGATGCAGGGACAAAAATCAAAATAAGTAAAAATAGAAAATCATTCCACTTACCTTCTCCCTGGTGCGATGTCCTCCTCCTCGCTTGGGCCTTCTCCCCGGGCAGACAGGCAGGCTCAAGGAAACTGCAGTAACCAATCCTGGCGCTGCTCTCATGCTGCATGAGAGCAGCTCCAAGATTGGAGGCAGCGACCTCACTCGGTGCTCTACAGCGCTCTGGAGGCTTGCACTTGCTCTAACCCAGCAGTCTTATGACAGAGGTTTAAACTGCGCATGTCTAGCTGGCCGTAGCAAGACAGCCGGCCATAGAAACATGCAGACTTTAAACCTAAGTGCCCTGCCTATCACTGCTTTCTGCTGCTGCCTGACTGGCAGCGGCAGAAAGCCCTACCCCCCCAGCCACCGTCCTGACAATCGGGATGGGGTTTTGAAAAATAAAATGGTAATAAATGAACTTTATAACCATTTTATTTTTCTATCTTTGGGGGCAATTTTTTAATGGGGCGACGCTACTCCACCTTAACGGAGGAGCCAACCCTGTTTGTTCTCTATGCCTTGAAAAATCCACAGAGACGGGTATTGCTCATCATGATCCACCAAGGCAACCAACTAACTCACCTTTGAGCCCCATTAGACTCAGAGTTTATGAGTCGTAAGCCTAACCCTTGGAGACTGAGTTATTTTCTTATAGATGGTCAGAATGTCAACCGCATTCCTGAACGGCATACACAATGAGTCTCATAATAATACTACATTAAAAACATACAAGGCCTAAACTCGCTAATAAAGTGGAAACCACTGAACAAAGGAGATTATCACAAAGAATAGATATTCTTCTACTTAATGAAATCCATCTATTATCAATGACACCACCAGGTTACACTCCTACTGGTGGTACCCCCTTCAACATCATGCCACGCCCTCCAATAAAACTAAGGGAGTAGCCATCTTAATACGGAGAGAGGCCTTTCATTTACATTACATCACAAAATAATGGATACACAAGGTAGAATGTTAGGTCCTAAATTTCTAATTGGTGCTACACACATAACCTTGTTCTCCATTTATGGCCCAAACGACAACAAATATCAAGTCTATGAAGTACGTTATTCTAAAATTGCTCATTTTCATAAAAGAGTGGCGATCACTGGTGAAGACTTCAACACAACATTAGATAGATCTGTATCCGGAGATGCAAATACACGAGCCCCTCTGTCATCATTGAGTGAATAGAAGATTTATCACTTATAGATATTTGGAGAACTCAATATGAGAAAGAGTGGAATTATACATTGTTCTCCAATGTCCACAGAACATTTAGTAGAATAGACTACTTTTTGTTTGATAGTGGGTTGCGCTACCAAGCTATCAACTCTCAGATTGGCACAATAATACTTTCCGATGACTCTGCTATCCTCTTGCATCTAGACCTTACATTGACCTAGGACCTTCTTGTCCACAATGGTCGGTCAATGAATGCATCTAGACCTTACATTGACCTGGGACCTTCTTGTCGACAATGGTCAGTCAATGAATGCATCTAGGCCTTACATTGACCTGGGACCTTCTTGTCGACAATGGTCAGTCAATGAATGCATCTAGGCCTTACATTGACCTGGGACCTTTTTGTCGACAATGGTCAGTCAATGAATGCATCTAGACCTTACATTGACCTGGGACCTTCTTGTCGACAATGGTCGGTCAATGAATGCATCTAGACCTTACATTGACCTGCTACCTTCTTATCGACAATGGTCAGTCAATGAATGCATCTAGATCTTACATTGACCTGGGATCTTCTCAGTCAATGGTCGGTCAACTAATTAGCATTTAGACATCCCACACTGCCCACTCCCATCCAAGAAGTCATGGATAAGTATTTTAAAGAAAGCGACACTGGTAAGGTAGAGTGGGATGTTATCTGGCAACCACCCAAGGCTGTCATTAGGAAGAGCTGGTTTCTTACGCTGCCCGCTTCAGACATAGAGCAGCACAAAAGAAATCAGTGCTAGACAACCAGATTCAAGACCTTGACCGTAAACATGAAAATGAAGGTGCTCAGAGTAAACCACGAGCTCAGGAAAGCCAGGGGAGAAATGGAACAACTATTGATGAAAGACGCAGCCCAAAAAATGCTTTGCATGAATCAAAAGTATTATGAAAAAGCCAATAAGGCGCAAAGGCTTCTGGCACATCAGTTGCGAAAAGTACAAACTAGAAACATAATTGCCTCAGTCCGCAGGGATAACGATAACTTACAGATGCAGATCCAGCCTCAATTATTGACACTTTCATGCATACTATACTAGCCTTTATAAATAAATAAAAACTTAAGTGAAGCAACTCAAGGTGGTTATTTAGAGAGCTTGTTGTTCCTGAGAAAAGACAAACTTGATTTCTCTCTCCTAGAAAATCCTATCACCATTGAGGAAGTTTGAACCTCAATTAAACTACTGAAAAGCAATAAAACTCTTCGTTCCGATGGGCTGTCGGTATTCTTCTATAAGGCCTATATTAACATTCTATCTCAACCACTAACAACATTGTTTAACTCATTTCTGGAGTCTGGGAAAATGATGAAGACAATAATGAATCTACAATAATGAATCAAAAAATGAATGAACCATGAAGCAACAACAGACCAATGGATGAAGGGGGCTGCCTAAAAGATCGTATATGTAAGTATATTATGCATATAATTCTATCGAAAAAATTAACGGTCTTGGCTAACGCCAGTCATAAACATGTTTCAATACAAAGGTATAGTTTTCATTGGGATAAGTCATCCATTCAATACCTAGTACTACCATAACAACAAAAAGAAAGGTCTGGACCCGAGCCGGTAGGTGAGAGCTACTCACTCCCTGTACAATCAACTGTGGTGTCATCTCTATTCGCTGTCCCAGATGGGATTCAAGCATGCATGGTACCAACTTCCCTTTTAATTAAGCCCAAATCGGGGCTGGAAGCGAACATATGTACAATATCTGCTGCTGGATAATTGCACCGTGGACATGTTGTTCCCGCACCCCCTCCCCATTTAGAGATCTTCTCCGGTGTTATATAAAGATCGAACCAGGTCTTGAAACATTGCAATTGGAGGTTAGCAGCAATACAAGAGGTTTGGGCCATATTGAGTGAATCTTCCCCCGCTTCAACCTGTAGCAGCTCTTGCCAACGTTCACAATGTTTGGGTAACTCATCAGTCATCGTCTCGTTTAGCTTTTTATGAATCCCACCTAGTGTACCTGACCCTTTTAGCAACATCTCAACCAGCGTCACCTGTGCAAAACCGCTGCTGCCTCCAGATTTCCTACCTAAGAAATCTCTTATCTGGAGATATTTAAAAAATGGTCTATTATTGGCCCCAAGTCAAAGGTAATCACCCCTGCCTCATCCATAATATCCCCAACCATCCTAACGCCTTTGTCATGCCATGTTTTCATAAAGCCATCATTAAAAATACTAGGGAGCGATTTATTGCCATACAGTGGGGTATAAGCATGAATGAGGCCCAGACCGAGCCTTTTTCGAACTGAAATCCAAGTTTTAAAAGCACATATCAGCGTCTTGAACTTTACCCTTTAGTAATAATTAAAATCAGTATACTGTAAGAGACAACCCCTGGCCCCTGACCCCAATAATAAATCATATATTGATACGGGAGCCGCCACCTGCACCTGACCAAGTTCCGCCCTAATTAGGCTTCCTATTTTAAATAATATAACAGCCCAGTGGTATAGCTGAAGGTTAGGGACCGCCCAACCGCCTCTGTCCCTAGGTAGCGTAAAAAATTTTAACGCTCTCCGGGGGCGACGATTGGCCCAAAGAAATTTAGAAAACAACTGGTTCATAGTTTTAAACCAAATATTATTGATAGCCAGTGGAATTGCCCTAAAAAAATATAAAATTTTGGGCAAAAACACCATCTTGATGACATAACACCTCCCCACGAGGCTTAGCTTAAGGTTGTCTATGCAGTTTAGATCTGCTTTAAATTTAGGAAGGAATGGATCCAAATTAGTTTAAACAATCTTCGACACATCTGCCATTATTTCGACCCCAAGATATATTGCCTTCCGTACGGCCCAAGGGTCATTAATCTGGAGTCCCTTGCCGACAACCACAAGAGTTTTGTTGGAATTGAGTCGATATTCCGGGATATGCCCAAAAATCTCTGCCTCCTTTTCGATTTCAGCTAGTGCACCAAGTGGGTTAGGGGTCATAATAGCTAAGTCGTCAACATACGCCAAGATCTTAGTGCTTCCCCCCCTTACTTTGTATAGCTAAAATCTGGTTATTATCCACGATTTTCCTGACCAAAGGATCAATGTACAGAGCAAATAAAAGTGGGGAGCAAGGGCACCCCTGACCTGTCCTCCTACTAATTGACACAGGACCTGACAGTTCGCCCTTAATAGCGATTCTGGCTACCAGATTGTTATAAATTATTGAGATAGCCTTAATGAAGCCAGTACCAAGCCCTCTACTCTCGAGAGTTGCCCATAAGAATGGCCAGGAGACCCTATCAAAGGCTTTCTCCGCATCTAGCAGGATTAGCCCGATATCAAACAGAGCAATCACCCTCTTAATATGATCAATTGGGCTCCTAACCGGAACAAACCCATATTGAGTGGGTGAAACCAGTTTCTTAATCACTGCGGCTAACCTATTTGCCAGAATCTTGGCATAAACCTTTACATCACTGTTGATTAACGTTATAGGCCAATAAGATCCCAGCTCCTTAGCCGATTTCCCTTTTTTGGGAAAGACCACAATGTTGGCTGATCCCCACGAGTCAGGTGCCCTCTGCCCAGACTGGGCTTTTAGAAAGACATCGACCATTATTTCCAGTAAGCAGGGAGCCAGTTTTTTATAGAATTCCCCTGGAATAAAATCGGTGCTAGCCGCCTTCCCGTTAGCCAAGGAGCTGATGACATCTGCGACCTCTTCAGCCGTGATGGGTACCTCTAGTGCTTCTCTTTCCTCCCTAGGTAGCTTTTCCCCTGGAAACTCTGCTAGATAATCCCGAATTTCTACCTCACTCCCAATAGTTTCTTCAGTGTATAGCAGTTGATAGAAACGCTGGAAGGCAGCCTGGATATCTGAGGCCTCTGAAACTAACCCAGCTTGAGGATCATCAATTGCAAGAATTGCTCCCTGTGTCACCCTTTGTCTAGTACGTACCGCAAGCAAATTCCCACTCTCTCACCGCATTCATACATTTTGGATCTCGTATTTCCCTGCTGCTTTCTTTGTTGAAACTTCTAAGATTTAGCTAATGCTACCTGAGTTTGTACCTGGTCCACATCTCCCCCATTCATAATAACTTCAACCAATTGTGTCTCTGCATCACCTAGTTTATCATAGAACTCCTGTAGATAGAGATTACCCGCTTTCTGAGACCTCCAACCATACCTAGAGGTTTCCCCCCTTATCCCAGCTTTCAGAGCGTCCCATACGATATCCACCCGAGTGCCATCCCTGTTCTCGGATATAAATCTAGGAATCCATACTCTCATGTGTGCGATGTACTCCTGATCATAGAGGAGTGGTCTATCAAAGGTCCACCGTGGTACCGCCCTCTTTGAGGCTTGAAGTGGAATCTCAAGGACTAACAGGTTGCGGTCAGACATGACATGACCCGGGGAAATTAAAAAATCCGGCAGTTAATAGAAAGACCCTGGGACACAAAGAAGTTATCAAGCCTGGCATTTGTCTGATGTGGGGCTGAAAAAAAGGTAAGGCTAGAGTTGTGGGGTTCTTGTGAAGCCCAGGCATCAATAAGTCCATGAGTCAAACATAGATTCAGCAAAGATTAAAAAACTTTGGGTTTACGGCCTCTGTATAAACTAGGCCCAAGCTTCATAGTATTAGTACTCAAATTTAAATTAAAATCCCCACAGATGATTAAAGACAGTGGCCACCGAACCAGTTCCATATTTAACCAGTTAAAAAGGGCTGGATCAACGATCACTGAGCCATAGACCGACCAAAGCGTAAAGGAATAATTATCCGTATTACATAGAGTGATAACCCATTTACCCAGGTGATCTGCTTTAGAGCGTGGGAAACTAAAGGTTTTTCTGCGAGCCATGATGGCTACCCCTTTTGTACATGTGCCTTGAGTTGTAAAGGAAACCAGCTGACAGCCTGCTAATTCTACCCCCTTTTGTCTCCTCGCTTCAATATGTGTCTCTTGTAGACATACTATATCCGCATTAAGATGCTGAATATCTTCATTGACCCAGCGTTTTTTACGCGGACAATTCAAACCGCTTATATTAACAGATGCAATTCTTAGCTTATCCCTTGCCATTTACTACCTTCTCAATTGTTTTAAATGAAAAATCGCCTAACATTCTATGTAATCTCCATGCCCTTACATAGACTTCAGCCCACTGGACCAGCCATGCCCCTCCCTCCCCCTCCCAACCCCACCCAAAAAGGCAAAAAAGGTCCATGGACCCTTCTGATGCCTCCTGCATTTTTGCTGTGCCCCTAGTCGCTACCCTCCTAGTGACACCAGAAGAAAAGAAAACCCAGGCAAACAGTGAAAAAGCCTATAAAACCTAATAATCCTATAGATTCGATTGAAACATATTGAAATATATTGAGACCTATGTCCCCAAGAAAAACCTCCTAGGTACAGAAAATCATAACGACAGAGTTCAGTCCTTATATTGTTTCCTTAACCAGGTGACAGTTCCTGCATGTACTCCTGGGCTTGTATCTCTGAGGTAAATACTCTCATTGTTCCTTTATGAATGACCTTGAGTCGGACGGGATTCATCAGGTAAACCTCACAGCCCATCTTCTGAAAGGGAGTGATTAGGTGCCTAAGCCTCCATGCATCGGTTTCGCCTATGTAATGAATAAAGAACTGTTTTCATCAATCATCATCCGGGGGAAGGAAAGAGCTCCCTGACGATAATACAGGAGTGGAGAGGATGTGTTACTGCAGCCAGAGCTGCTGACTCGGGAGCTGTAGACCTTGGTTCAAGTCTCGGCGGTGCCGCGCAACATCCTGTGATTCGTTGCAAATCACTTAATCTCTCGGGTGATAAATTGTTATATTAATATGCTGCAATAGTAAAAGGCAAAACTTTATGAAAATATAGTTCCACCAAAGCAGATGTTAACAGTATTTTGGTTGCGGGAAACTGATAAGAGAAACAGATGGGGAACAAGCATTTGTAAATGCAGGAAAAAAGGGTACAGCCAATAGAACTGGAAGAAAGGTAAGTCGCACGCACAGGAACCAATGAGAAACCAGCCAAGAGAGGAGACGGGATGTAAGTCCCTTTTAAGTTGATATTAAAAACAATAGATTTCTCAAGCATAGTGCAAGCGCTGTGCAGGCGAAACCTAAAAACATATCTTTTGTACAAAAATTGAGTTGCTTCGCTTAATGCAATTGTGCATTGTGGCGAGACAAGTTAGTGATGTAGTTGATGTGATTGTTTACAATGTGTACAAATGCTATTTGTTTGGCTTCCGTGGAATAAAAATAAACTGTTAAAACAAGAAAGAAAAACACGTTGTGGCTCGAAGAGAGGGTTTTGCAAATAATTGTCTTCATATGACAGCTTCTCCTGTGAGGCTCGTGTCAGATGCTTTCGGGGAAGCACACTGTGGTCCCAGGGACCATGGCCTGCTCCCCACAATGTCATTCATTCCAAGTAAACATTTCTTTTAAAAGCTGTCCATGCTCCGTAGCGAGACATTGACTGCTTTCAAAAAACAGAAAAATTTCCACTTGGACTGACTACGAGCGCTGGGATGGAGGCTTACTGTACCTTGCAGGCATTTGCAGGGGTCTCAAATGCCTCCGGCCCATTTAATATTTATAAATTCTGTGAATCCTAATTAATTATTTCCTATTAATACATTCATTGCATTACAAAATGAAGCCCATGGTCGCTAACCAGTTGGAGTGTAATCCTCACATGCTGGTTTGCGACCTGAACTTCATCCATGGGCTGATCATCTGTATGCTGCTCTCCAAACAAAGTCCAAGGGGGCTTCCTTGTGCAGCCCCTTCCTAAACCTAGGTCTGTAAACATGTCACACATGCCAGAAGATCAATGAGAAAGGGTTTCCAGGAGAAGGAATCGCAGGGTGATTTTTACAAGGATCACAAATGTGAATCGTCATGTTCACAAGCAGAAAATAAATACTGTTTTAATGTACTCTAATGTACAATGGCTGGGATTAAGAAACCCTAAAGAATTCAGGATAACCTCTGAAAAGCACTAATAACTAAACGAGCATTGGCAAAACCAAATAGAGCTAGAATTGGCTACCAGCCTTTTGGCTTTGTCAATGCTTGTTTTGGTGTGTGAAGTTGTTTGCAAAACTTTACTGTTGGGACAGCTGCCAGACCCTATAATAATAATAATCCATATTTCTAAAGCGCAAACATGTCATCCCTTACGGTTTCAAGGAATTGGGGGCTGTCATGGAGATTAGGTGACCTATTGCCCAGAGTCACATAATGCTGAGCTGCCACCAGCACCTGGGGGACGGAACTGTGAGCCATGTGCTCTGTGATCAGCCACTCTGGCCACTGTGCCACACCTGTCCCCCATCAACCTTAAAAAAAAAAAAAGGAAGAAATCGAAAATATTTTTTGATCTCAAAAAGCCCTAATTGCCATATCAGTTCTTGGCACTTAAAGGAACTACTTTGCGTGTGGATGTGCTCATTGTGAAAGGGACTCATGCTATTACTGACAGTGAAAGAAGCCAATGGCTGAAGTCATCTGATACAATCCCCGCTCTGTAAACAACAGTGGGCAGAAGGCAAATGTGAATGAAGCAATAACAGGCCAATGGGTCAATGTAATTTTTGTGAAATCAAAAAATCTGGATAACACCAGAACTAAAAACAGGGACGTGTGATCACAAAGGTAAATGAATAATGTTTAACTGCCAAAAGAAAAGCTAAAATGTGGCTTATTAGAGCCAACCAAGAGTCCCTTCCCCCTCAATTCTGTTACAGAGCAGGCATGCATAGACCAAGTAGGTTCCCGGATGCCTCAGTCTTTCTGACCATTGCAAAAACAACATTTGATAGACAGAATGCAAAACAATGTCATACATTCACCCCAGTACAGAGATCTGGGCCTAAATCCATCGTTTTTTTGCTCACCATGCCGTTCCAGTTTGAACCCAGCCATATGCAAATCAGTCTTGACCCTGTGCCTCATGGAAACAGTCCAGCCCGTACTGCCAAGCCAGGTCCTCCTCGGACTGGAAACAAGCATCCTAGGACCGGTTTAGGGGTTTCACCCCTCTTCAGCCAGGATAGCTTGATTCCAGTGGCATGGAGAGCACGGGACCCACGTCTGGGCATACCTTTCCCACTCTGGGTGACAAATGCAAAAACAACAGTTGATGGACAGAATGCAGAACAATGTCATACATTCACCCCAGTACAGAGATCTGGGCCTAAATTCAATCGTTTTTTTGCTCACCATGCCGTTCCAGTGTGAACCCAGCCATATGCAAATCAGTCTTGACCCTGTGCCTCATGGGAACAGTCCAGCCTGAACTGCCAAGCCAGGTCCTCCCCGGACTGGAAGCAAGCATCCTAGGACCGGTTTTGGGGTTTCACCCCTCTTAAGCCAGGATAGCTTGATTCCAGTGGCATGGAGAGCACGGGACCCACGTCTGGGCATACCCTTCCCACTCGGGGTGACAAATGCAAAAACAACAGTTGATGGTCAGAATGCAGAACAATGTCATACATTCATACATTCACCCCAGTACAGAGATCTGAGCCTAAATCCATCATTTATTTTCTCACCATGCCGTTCCAGTTTGAACCCAGGCATATGCAAATCAGTCTGGACCCTGTGCCTCATGGGAACAGTCCAGCCCGAACTGCCAAGCCAGGTCCTCCCCGGACTGGAAACAAGCATCCTAGGACCGCTTTCGGGGTTTCACCCCTCTTCAGCCAGGATAGCTTGATTCCAGTGGCATGGAGAGCACAGGACCCACGTCTGGGCGTACCCTTCCCACTCGGGGTGACAACTGCAAAAACAACAGTTGATGGACAGAATGCAGAACAATGTCATACATTCACCCCAGTACAGAGATCTGGGCCTAAATCCATCGTTTTTTTGCTCACCAAGCCGTTCCAGTTTGAACCCAGCCATATGCAAATCAGTCTTGACCCTGTGCCTCATGGGAACAGTCCAGCCCGAACTGCCAAGCCAGGTCCTCCCCGGACTGGAAACAAGCATCCTAGGACCGGTTTCGGGGTTTCATCCCTCTTCAGCCAGGATAGCTTGATTCCAGTGGCATGGAGACCTGCTTTGTGCTAAGTGAAAAGACTACTGTGGGCCTAGAGCGCCACACAGAGGGCAGGTTGGGAGTGACTTCTGGGCTGGTATTAAGTAAGCCCGGGTGATGAACTCCGCTACGCTCATGGAGTTTGTGGAATTTTATGCACTCTGCGCTCCGCCCGGTGAGATTTCTCAACGCGGGCTATTATATATCTCAATGTGTGTGGTCGCAGGTGGTCACGGCCGCTCACGTTGAGAAACATTCTGTTTGCATTGAGAAAGTTGCCGCTCAGGTAGAAAATCTACTTGAGCAGCAGAAAAGAAGCAGCGCCCTCTTGCGCTGGGCATTGTTTCTCCAGTGTAGGCCAAACACCCGGCGCTGAAAATCAACGCGATCAGTCATTAACAAGCGCACTCCGCCGCTTGCGGAACTCCGCGTTGCGCGGCAGAGTTTTTTGGTCACTTTGTGGAGTTCCGCGTAAACTCTGCAAACTCCCCCAGGCTTAATATTGTGCACAGGCAGAAGGAGCTACAAGGTGTCAGGCTCCCTGGGCGGGTGCGTGCTGAAGGCCTATCTTGATGAAGTACTCTGGGCCCCCACCCCTCTGAGTACTCCAAGCAAGAGTCACATAGATCTAATTTATTTTGAGTTTTTTAGCATTCGCATGCGTTAGTGACTGCACACCTAGTAGTTTTTTGTATTTTAATTGTGGCTGTGGCAATAGCGAAGTATGAGAAGGCAGCTCGAGCACGACCTCGCATCAGGCAATTCATTCAAGCTCCATTTGAGCACCAGAGACCACCATCTCAAATTAAGCACCGGTACAGGTCCACGGTCGCCAGTGAGTGGAGAGGCATGGGGGAGAGGTGAGGTGCTGGGGGATAGAGGGATATGCTGATTGTTCCCCAAATGTTCGATACTATATAGGGATGGAAAGGGTAACTCGGTGAGTAAAGCAGAGATCATAGATTCGAACCCCTATTTGGGCTGAATCAGCCTTTCATCCTCTCTAGGTGGATACAAGTGGAAACGATGCAGTGCCCACATGCAGGAAATTGTTTATTTGTAAATTCCTTTGATTTTACCATGCAGCACACACTGCTGAGTAAGAAAAAGTGGCTTTGGCTTGGCTGACATTGATGGAAATGCAGAGGTAGAGATGAGAGAAGAAAAGCCGATGCCCTGTGCCTTGATGACTACATGTGGCTTTCTCCTGACTTCAGGCAGTGCTGGGAAACTGTATGTGCCCCGCAGGTGACCACGATCACACCATCGTCCCACCTCGGAACCTGTGCGCCGCCCATCCCCATGTCTTCTGTTACTGTCTCAGAAAAGGGTTTTAATGCTGTTGCGTGGATTTGTGTGTGTGTTTTTTACATTTCAAACAAGCCTACCCCCCCCCACCCCTCCCCCCCATGTGTATCCCTCTTCACCTACTCGTATTGTACTGTGCAATTATTTTTATTTATTTTTCTGGTCGTTACTTATTTAAAGGGGTCATCTCTTATGGTCTCTGAAGTAAAGTCCCAGGCTGCTCGCTCTCTGTGTGCCCAGAGACACCCCCAAGAAACAAACCCAATCCGTCACCCCAATTTGAAGTCTATTGAGCGTGGACTATGGAGCCCCAAGGTATAGGGCATTTCCGCAGTCAAGGCGAGATAGAATCAGCCCTTGGATCATGATCCGTTTTGAGTGGAAAGGGAGAAGGGGGAGGATTTTGCGAAGTAGCCTCAGGAGCCCGAAGCATGTGGCAGCAAGCTTAGTTGCCTGGTAGTTAAAGTTGAGTGTTCTGTCCAGCCATATGCCGAGACTTTTGATTTGTTCTTTGGGTTCGGGGGGACAGCCTAGGCAAAGGGGCCAGATGGAGTCGATAGATTTGGTGATGGTATTTCCCAAGAGCATAATCTCTGTTTTCTCCCCGTTTAGTTTTAAGCAGGAGGCCGACATCCAGGCGGCGACTGCTTCCAGACATTTGTATAGGCTGTGGTGGGAATTGAGAGGGGGGTCCAATGCCGCCACCAGCTGTGTGTCGTCCGCATAGGTGATAATTTTCACTCCAAAGGGGCGGACGACATCAGCCAAAGGGCTAAGGTAAACATTAAAAAGGGTGGGGCTTAGGGAGGAGCCCTGGGGCACCCCACAGTTCAGGGGTCTGCTGGAGGAGGTGAAATCTTTCTCAAATACCTGAAAAGATCGATCTGTGAGAAAAGATCTCAGCCAGGTGAGTGCCGCTCCCGAGATTCCTATCCTACTGAGACGGTGGAGAAGAATGTTGTGGTTTACAGTGTCGAAGGCGGCACTAAGGTCGAGTAGAACGATGGCCGAAGACCCACCGGTGTCTAAGATCCTTCTTGCCTCCTCCGTCACTGCGACCAAGGCTGTTTCGGTTCCGTGAAGGGGCCGAAAGCCCGTCTGTGAGGAATCGAGTATGTCGTTTGATTCCAAGAAGTGTGTCAGGACTGAGTTGACATATTTCTCTAGTAGTTTGCTGAGCCAGGGTAGCAGAGAAATAGGTCTATAGTAGGAGGGATTGTTTTGATCGAGGCTCGTTTTTTTTAATAAAGCCTTGACCATTGCTCTCTTCCATAAAGGCGGGACGATGCCAGCGTGGAGATAGGAGTTAAGCAGGTCCCGAATGGTGGGTGAGATCTGACTGGTGATCGGGGTGAGAACTCGCGGAGGGGCCGGGTCAGTGGGTGATCCCGATTTGACCTGTTGCATAATACTTTCTACATGGCTAAGATCTAAGAACGGGATATATGTGAGGGAGACGGGTAGAGGAGGGAGTGAGGGCTATGAATTCTGGCCCGGTAGGGCGACCGGACAGGGGGGGTGGCCCCATGCCCCGGCCGGCCGCGGACGGGCGCAGACGGGCTTGCCTTTGGCGCGCTTACGGCGCGCAGGTGGCGCGTCCGCTGCGCGTCCGGGGAAGGCACATTATATGTATATGAGAGGGGGGGTGTGGCCTCAGGGCCGTGGGCGTGGCCTGTGGGCTGAGGAGGAGGAATGGCGGCGGAAATCACTGTGCCGTGGCAGCGTTAATATCGGCTGCGCGGCGAATTTGCCAGAGATTAGAGTGGGAGAATGCGCTAGGTAAGTGCAGGACAAGTAAAAACAAGTATTTTGTGACACGTGAATTGTTAAAAATCGAGCGTGCTCCCGGCTTCCGCCTCAGGAGTGTTGTGCCAGTTCGTGCGGCAAACAGTGTGCGTCAGTGTGCGCCTTGGCATCAGCAACGTGGTGAAGCACGGAGTGTCAGATCCATGCCAGGACAGTGGTAAACAGACGCACACGGTGCTGCCAGCAGGTGCGTGCGATGTTGGGTGGCCCTTGCACGACCGTTTTCGAAGCTGGGTTGGCCTACGAACAACCGAGGTGGTCAGTTTTGGTTTGGGTGTTAAAACACTCTTTACCTACGTCAACTTCCTGGCATCTATCAATATTCATCACTTCCTACAAATAGGGTGACCAACTGGCATGGGTGCAAATTCAGGACGGTGAGTGTAAAAATTCAGGACAAAAATTCAGGATGGGAGGTCAAAATTCAGGACAAAACTTCGGGACAAAAGGTACGTTTTACAGACACATCAAAGGTGGTCGCGTAATAGTGTATCATACACTATTTAGACCATAACATGAACTTAGGCCTAAATCCTCAAACAATTAGTATCGTTTTTAAAGCCACTACCCGAGGGCACATGAGCAAACTTATGTCAAGAAAAAATAAACTATATATTTGAAACTAGTGAAACTCAAACATGATATCATGGAACTCCAGAGAAAATTAAAACACAACCCAGACAAAAAACAAATCCCTTACCTGGAAAAACTAAAATACAAATGCAACAAAATCTTAACCAATAAAGCTCACTTCATTGTCAATAAAAATAAAGGTAACACATTTTGTGGTCATAAGAAATCTGGAAAATTACTGCCAAGCAAAATTCCCTCTGCCTGAAAATATCATCTATTACCAACAGTCAAGGAACACCATCCACTAAAGAAAAAGACATTTTCCCTCTTTCAAACAATTCTATCTGAAATTTTACTCTAGAAGCACCCACACTACCTATGAAGCGTCTTTACAATATCTCATTAACCTACCTATATTCAAAATAGACAATAAAATCAAAGCCTTTCTAGAGGAACCAATTTCTCAACAACAAAATGTATTAGGCCATAAAGTCTCTTAAAGCAGTGAAAGCACTAGGTCCAAATGGCTTTCCCACCTGCTTATACCACACATGGGGCCCAAATCTAATTCTTCCCTTCAAACACCTTTTTACCCACTTCGCCAACTCTAGTTCAGGTAAAGGTGCAATATGTGAGGCAACTCTAATTGCCATCCCAAAACACGCAAAAGATCTCACTGACCCCAAAAACAACCCCCATCTCCCTAATAAACACAGATTGCAAAATATATGCTGACATTCTAGCCCTTAGATTTGAACCTATTGTTAAATCAATCATACACCATTTTTAAACTGGCTTCATCAAAGGCAGATTCAGCTCTGACAACATTAGAACATTTAGCCACGCTATCAAGTGAGCACTCACCCTCACTCACCCTGCGCTATAGCAAGAGACACGTAGAAGCCTTTAATAAGGTCTCATGGTCCTTCCTACATGTGGCCTCCTAACTGCTTTCAGGCTCGGCTCATGCTTTACCAAAATGACACTTGCTCTAGATGACGAGCCCCAAGCCAGATTCAACATAAACAAGCATCTTTCCAGCAGCTTCAATAGCTACCAAGTCACAAAAGAGGGTTGCCCCTAACTTGGCCACTATTCTTCATATCTATGGAACCTCTTCTTTTTAGCCTGATGGAAAATACTAAGATAGCAGGAATCCACTTGGCTGCTGGTCCTCAAAAAGTTGCCGCATATGTAGGCGACATTTTGATAGTCACAGACCAGACAGAAATAGCCAACCCAAACATTTTGAAAGTGATTAACTATTAAGCTATCGTATCTGGCTAGACACTCAATAAGAAGAAAATAGATATTCTCCCTCTCAAAATTCATCCAGATATATATCACAACAAGTAACGTTACACCTACAACAAGCCAGAACCATTTGCTTTGTTAATGGTTGTTAGTTTCATAAAATAAAAATGCAGCAACCATGGCTTAATTGAATATAATATTGAAACTGCACTTTTCTAAAATGATGAGACGGAAAGAATTCCCTGCCCCAATCTCTTCACTCTGTCTATTGCTTAAAGACTCAGCACCCCCCCGCCCCCCAAAATGTTTTCTTACACCCCTCCCACCCCGCCAGAAATTTGGCTCTAGTTGCGCCTCTGACTCACTCACCTGAGGTCGGGGCGGGCGTCGAAGTCCGGACTCAGCAACTGGCCTGAGTGACCACCAGTGGACCATAGTGGGCGGCAGCAGCAGGGACACCACGTGCGTCCGACTCCAGTGTCCAGTCCGACTCCTCATGAGGATTGATGAAATGATGCTTCCTGGCTGGCATCCACCATTGAGCGCCCGAATTTCCGAAAGTAAGAGCTCCGTCACTCAGGCTGAGGTCACGCACCGTGACGCACGCACGCAGGGGTTGGCCAAAAAATGATTCCCAGGGCCGTCATTGGTAGCGTTTTCGCGCGCTACTGGATTGACGGCCCTGGGGGACCCCCACATTAGCCCGCGCACTCACGCGACGGAATCCTCGTGGTCGGCTGTAGTAAATGCGCATCCAATATCGGCACCCGCCCAGGCCAAAAAAATGCGCACAACCATCCATGGTTTTTTCCCGCACAACTGGGAAAAAAGTCGCCCAATTGTGCGGGAAATAGCCCAATCTGGCAACATTGAACGGGATGCTCACACCGTGTCATTGTTCATGCGCGGACTGCTTAGCGCCGCTTCGCCCACCTTTATTTAACTACACGCTCCGCCTTCTGGCGTGAGCGCAGGTGTAAGACATTTCCGGCGCGGACACCGGCAACAAACTAGACCGCTAACGGTCACATCCCATCACCACATCAGTCCTTGACTGTTCCCCATAAGACTCACAGCTCACTCACTCGGCAGGCACAGTCCTTCAGGCGAGTGCTCGGCTGGGGATTGCCTCTCAGAGCATACCTGGGCTGGCCACGCCTGGAGCTGGGGTCCAGGGTTGGTACTCTGGGCGCGAGAGGCCTTTCTGGAGGCTCTTGGGTTGCCTCCGGAGTCCTCAGCGGCAAGGCTAATTCAAGATGGCGGTTTTCTGCTTCTCTGGATTCCGCTTGGCTAGCCCCTGGTTCTTCGGAGTCGTCGGTCGCTTCGGTGCAGTGGCCGGGGTTGACCACTTGCTTGAACCATGAGATGTTACGAGTCACAGTCTCCCCTTCTTTGTCGAATGTCACCATGGATCCCTTCACGTCGATGACTGTCCAGTGCCCAGGTTCATAGCAAATCCAGAATTTCCCGCCGGGCCTCCGGTCCCTCATGATGACAGTATCCCCTCGATGCAGTTGACGAGACACGGCTCTCCAGGCTTGGCTGGCGGTGCTGTTACGCTTCTCCCTTCTCATGAGGGCGCCGTCTTTGTCAAAGGGAGGGGGTGTCCACCCCGGGGCGGTAGGGAGGCCATCCTGGTGGGTGCCATTGAACATGAGTGCCCAAGGTGCTTGGCGCGTGGAGCTCTGAGGGGTGCTCCGGTATTCCCGCAGGAACTTCTGTAGGTGCTGTTCCGGGTCGGCGTGCTTAGCTACTGCAATCCGAAGAGCTTTATTGATGGTCCTCATAAAGCGTTCGATTTCGCCGTTGGCTTGGGGCCACTGCGGGATTATGTGTCTGTGTCGGATGACGTGGTGTTGTAGGAACTCTCGGAATTTGTGCCCTTGGAACGGGGGCCCGTTGTCAATCTTGAGTTCCTCCGGACATCCGAACATGGCGAATATCTTTTCCAGTGCTGGGCCAACATGCCAGAAGGCTGCTGAGTTGACAACTTTCACAATGGGGTACTTGGAATAGCTGTCAATCAGGGCTAGGGTGACTGGGCAATCAGGGAAGCTCCCGAAATCCACACTTAGTTTCTCCCAGGGGCTTTTCCTGTGTTCTTCAGTGTGGGTAGCTGCGGGCCTCTCGAGGCCACTCGTCACTTGACAGGAGGGGCACCTCCGGACGGTCTCGTCGTCACGGACACCCATGCCCGGGAACCAAACCTTTTCCCGCATGCGGGCCTTCATCTTTTCCACCCTTTAGTGCTCTCCGTGGGCGAGTTGCGTTGCTCGTGCCTGGAGAGACGCTGGGATAACGATCCGAGACCCTCTTAGCAGGATTCCTCTTTGGGTGACGCTCAGCTCATTCCTGACCCTCCACATGTGTATTAGGCTCTTTTTCTCTGGACCGGACCACAAGTTGACTGACTGTAGGAACTGACGCCGTGTCCTCCTTGGATGGCGGCCCGGACTTTGGCGATGACTGGGTCTGCTTCTGCCATGACTGCCACCTCCTCGAGGGTCAGCGCTCGAGGGCACGTTAGCGCTGAGATCATGTGCAGGTGGGCTTCAGTGGAGTCAGCATCCGGTCCTTCACCCCTGTCTTCCGCTGGGGCGGGGTGTCTCAAGAGGAAGTCAGCAGGGTTTTTGGTGCCAGGCCGGTATGCTACGTCTATCTTGTACTGCCGGAGCCTGACAGCCCACCGTTCGATGCGTGGCGGTGTGTGTGGTACCGAACCTTTGAACAACGGCACCAGGGGTTGATGGTCTGTGATGATCTTGAACGGGTGGCCGCATATGTACAGGTGGAAATGTCTGCATGCCTAGCGGATTGCCAGGGGTTCCCTCTCGATCTGGGCGTATCGTCTCTCGGTCGGGGAGAGTGCTTTGCTGGCATAGGCTAAAGCGGCTCTTGCTCCTGGTGAGGACGGCCCCTAGACCTACGGGGCTGGCGTCCATAAGTATCTCTGTCCGTCTGGTGGGGTTGAAGTACACAAGTGTAGTGTGGCCAAGGAGATCATTCTTAACCGCTTGAAAGGCTGCCTCTTTGGCCGGGCCCCATTGCCACATGGCATCTGCATGAGTGAGGTTTCGGAGTGGCTCTGCGATGGTGGCTAGGTCTGGGATGAAGCGACCACAGTATGTGGCCATCCCGAGGAAACTGCGGACCACAGCCACTGTTAAAGGTGCTGACGCATCCTTGATGGCATGGGATTTCCAGGGGCTGACCTGTTTTCCTTCCTGTGTGAAGGTATAGCCGAAGAACTCAATTTGTTGCTGGAACAGCAGGCATTTCTCATTGTCTAGGGTGACCCCGTGGTCCTGGAGCCTTTTAAGTGTGGCTCTCACGTGCTGGTAGTGTTCTTCAGCCGTCTGTGAGTGGATGAGAATATCGTCGCTCGCATTCAACATGCCAGGCAGTCCAGCCAGGATCTCTTTGACCGCATTCTGGAAAATCTTGGCGGCTGAGGGTATGCCGAAGTTTAAGCGTTTATCTCTTCCGAGTCCCAGATGCGTGCTGAACGTGGTTATATATCGGCTTTCTTTCGCAAGCACTAGCTGATGGTAACCGGCATTCAGATCCAGCTTTGAAAACCATCTGGACCCGTTCAGGTCAGCCACAATGTCATCCATGGTTGGCGTTATGTGGCGTTCATGTCTAATGGCCTTGTTGGGAAGCCGCATATCAATGCAGAGTCTTATCGTTTCCAGGTTGGCGAGGCTTTTCGGCGATCACCATGGGGGACAACCACGGCGTGGGCCCCAAGACCTTCTTTGTGACCCCTTTATCTTCTAGCTTCTGCAGCTCTTCTTCCACTAGCGGTCGGAGGTGGAAGGGAATCCTCCTGTGCCTCAGCGCCATTGGTGTGACAGTCGGGTCTATGTGCAGTTTTATTGGAGCTTTCTTTATCCACCCCAGTCCTTTGAACAGGTCTTATAATAATAATAATAATAACAACATTTATAGAGTGCGAACAGCTACCTCAAACAGAGGTATCCCGGCGCTATGGCGAAACAGAGATGCGAGCAGGGGGTTGCTCCGTATGAGACCTAGGCCTGATGCTCTAGGCTAAATAGCCAAGTTTTCAAAGCTCTCCTGAAAAGTGGCTCTGATGCCATATGTCTCAGGTTGTTTGGCAAGGCATTCCATAGCTTAGCAGCCTTAACCGTGAGGGCTCTACCGTCCATCCGCGCTTTCCTAAACCGAGGGATACACAGTACGTTTTGAGTATTTGATCTCAGTAGTCTGTTCTGCTTGTAGCCGCATAGACGTTGTTTCAGATAGCTCTGGAATTTGCCATTTAGTGAGCGGAATGCAAATGTCAACGCCTTAAATTCTATTCTCCTGACCACGGGCATCCAGTGGAGCTTCTTGATGTGCGGAGAGATATGATGACGGAATGGTACTCTTCTAATCATTCTTGCAGCCGTATTTTTCACCATCTGTTATTTTTTAATCAAATATGCTGGTAGGCCTACATAGAGGCCATTCGCATAATCCAATCTAGCCGTCACCATGGCATGTACTATAACTCGGCAACAGTCCTCAGGTAACAGATGGAGGAATTTACGCAGGCTTTTCAATTTGCTAAAACAGGTAGAAGTCACCTGCCTAATCTGGGCTGAAAACGAGAGGTCCGTCTCCCACTTTACCCCCAGATTTTTAGAGAACCCTGCAGAAGTGGGAGGGGGACCCATTTCCTGCGGCCACCATAGGTCTGCTGGTGGCGGGAGATTCTTTCCAAAAAATAGTACCTCCATTTTCTCTGCGTTTAGTTTCAATTTGTTATTATTCATCCATAGGGAGATGTCTTTCAGACAGCCCTTACAGCTCTTAAGGGCGCCGTCCGATTGTTCTTTAAACAAGAACACCAACTGGGTGTCTTCAAACTGACTGAGCAGTTCTTTGGTTTCGTCAGCTTGCACGCTTCTAGCAAATTTCACCAGTCCCAAGTCTTCTGCTGCGTGGCTGCTCAGCAGTGTATCCGCCTCCTGGTTGATGACGTGGATTTCGACTGTGATCTTGGTGTCGCCTGACCGTACCGGCATGGTCATCTTGCCCCAGAGAGGCAAGGGTGAATCACTCCCATATGCGAAAATCTTCGTCTTAGATGGCCGGAGCTCTTGCTTGGGCTTCAATTTGTTGTATTGTTGGATTTCCATGACGGTGACTGACGCGCCAGTGTCGATCACAGCATTGACTTCTGACCCAGCTATGTGCACCGTGCATCGGGGCTGAGGATGTCTTCACCTTTTCAGAGCTTGGGTGAATGAGACTAGGTACGTCTTCCCTTCCTCATCAGATGATGAGATATCCGCTTGGTAAGCGGTTTGTTCCTTCCTCTTTCTCCCTGGCGAGGATGAAAACGAGACCCTCGATAGCTGGAGGATCATTGCCCACGCCTGTTTGGGTTATTTCCTTTCTTTCAGTTGCGTTTTCTTTCTGCACACCAAGGCGAATGGTTCACAATACCACAGTTGGTGCACGTCTTCCCTTGTGCTGGGCATGATTGCGGGGGGTGTTCTTCATACCTGCAATACCCGCATTGGCCCTTTTGGGTAGGCAGAGGGCAATCTCTTGATCTGTGGGCCTTGTCATGGCGTCTGCCCGTTCAGTCTTGAAGGTGACACCCTTGTCTGCACGGCGCACGAGCGCAAGGTCCATTTCCTCCGCCCGCACGGCTGAAAGGTTGTGGGATCGTGCCAACACTAGTATGTCGTTCATCGGTATGTTCGGCTGCCTGAGGATGAGGTCTCGTAGGACCTTGCCGCGGATTCCGAGGATTAGTTGTGCTCTGATTTCTTCCCCTGCGAGGTGAGTACTAGCGAGCTCCCTCAGCTTCGCATGAAAAGAGTCTACCGATTCTCCCTCTCTTTGCTTGGCTTGCCACAACTTGAAGTGCTCAAAGTCCGGATTTAATTGAGAGTCAAAATGGGCATTCAAGGCAGTCACTGCCGCTGCATAGTCCTCAGGGGGTCCCGTGTTAGGAGATGTATGAAGAGTAGGCAGATTTCTTCCACCGCATAGCGGAGAAGCATTGAACGCTTGACAGCGTCGTCTGTCTTTCTGGTGGCAATAAAGTAATTTTCTAGGCGGCTGAACCAGACTTGCCACATTGGCGCCGCCGTGGCGGGGTAAGCTGACTCACTGAAAGGAGGCAGGACTCCTGTAGGAGGGTGCTGTACTGCAGCTCTCGCTGTGGCTTGTGTGCCATTCCTTGATCTCCCATGGTGCAGGCAAAGGAAACAGCTGGGTGTCACTGCGAGGGTGTTGTGCCCTAACAGACAGTCCTGATGCACTGGGTGGTGAGCTGGCACTTCTGGGGCTGTGCGCAGTCAGCGCTTGTGAGCGCGACCTTGTGGCACGTTGTCAGGCCTTGCCGGGTGGAGACAACCGTGGGAGTGGCCACCGCGCGTCGTGCACAACTCACCCCCGTTGATGTGGGTGTGTTATGCCTCGTCACGCCGCTGCCTGGTGCTGGGGTGAACCTTGCCGATTTGCGCTGGTCCCACTGTAGCTCTGGTAGCAGGCGAGAGGCCTCACTGCCTCGCCGTGTTGCTTGTGATGCACGCTGTATGGGTGTGGGGGTGCGCTGCAACTCCTCTCTGCTGAGAGTACCATGGAGCGTGGGTCGCTCCGTCCTCGTCACCAATGTTAAATATTAGGCCTCACAGCTGGCAGGAGTGGGCGCCATGCGCATCTACGGTACTGCCAATAATGGGATGCTCACACCGTGTCAGTGTTCGGGCACGGACTGCCTAGCGCAGCTCCGCCCACCTTTATTTAACTACGCGCTCCGCCTTCCAGCGTGAGCACAGGGGTTGGACATTTTCGGCGCGGACGCCGACAACAAACTAGACCGCTAACGGTCACAATGGGCTCGGGCAGGGCCAGTCACGTGTCAGGCTGCTGTCTCCAAGGGGCTTCATGGGCTCGGAAAGAGTTAGTCATGTGTCAGGTTGCTGTCTCCAAAGGGCTTCATGCTGGGGCAGGATCATCACGTGTCAGGCTGCTGTCTCCAAAGGGCTTTATGTGCTGGGACAGGTTCATCATGTGTCAGGCTGCTGTCGCCAAAGGGCTTCATGGGCTCGGGCAGGGCCAGTCATGTGTCATGCTGCTGTATCCAAAGGGCTTCATGGGCTGGGACAGAGTCAGTTATGTGTCAGGCTGCTGTATCCAAAGGGCTTCATGGGCTGGGGCAGGTTCATCATGTGTCTGGCTGCTGTCTCCAAAGGGCTTCATGGGCTCGGGCAGGGCCAGTCACGTGTCAGGCTGCTGTCTCCATAGGGCGTCATGGGCTGGGACAGAGTCAGTCACGTGTCAGACTGCAGTCTCCATGGGGCTTCATGGGCTGGGACAGAGTCATCAAAACTCTTTATTTCGGTTACAAAAACCATAAAAGAAACAACCATACAGATTGTTAATATATCATATTAGACTAAAAAGAGCGTTTCAAAAGACAAGTGTGCAAATGAAGGATAACAAGCGCTCAGATTGACATAATAAGACAGCATGGACATAACATGGATGATGTGAGAATAACAAGGACCCCCTGCAAAAATCATATAACAATTTCTAGGGCAGGGCAAATATGCATTGAAGAAAAACCCCATGGCAATTAATTGTCTTAAAACTCAACAGACCATTACATCTAAACAAATTGATACTTTAGACTCAGTGTAACCAAACAGTTATTGTTTAAAAAATCATATTTATAATTCATATTAATTAAAAATACAGTGAAACATAGAATAAAACTACATCTAATTCTTACCAGCACCCACATGCGGCTCGACTGCATGTCCATGCAGTAAACATCATACAAGAGGGCGATCAATTGCTTGTTGTTGGAAGACACCAATGCAGATGTCCAAATAAATTATCATAAAATTGGAATCTAAAACAAAGGTGATTCCCTACTATCTCCCTCTGCAACATCACCAAATTATTTATTGGAAGAGTAAGTACGTGCTCCCATACCAGTCTTTTCTGCAGGATACATATCCGTATCCCGCCAAAAAGGACGGAAGTCCTTACATTATTGGGTCAGAACATTATTCTGTACCAACAAGTAGCCGGAATCTTCTCAAGATCATCGTTTTAAATTGAAGTAACTGTGTTCCATTCCTGATGAAGGCGCAGAAAGCGCCGAAACGCGCCTAGAAGACCCATCTTACTGTGAATATTTATGTATTTTATGCATTGTATGTTTTCAGTATATTGTGTTTAGAAAGTCCATGTGTCTTTGGAACTATTCACCTCTTTTATATATTGTAATCTTGTGTTTTAATGTTCTAGAGTTAGATATAGGTTTATTCTATGTTTCACTGTATTTTTAATTAATATGAATAAAAAATATGAATTGTTAAACAATAACTGTTTGGTTACACTGAGTCTAAAGTATCAGTTTGTTAAGATATAACGGTCTGTTGAATTTAAAGACAATTAATTGCCTAGGGTTTTTTCTTCAATGCATAACATGGATGATGCAATTCCCCATAATTCATGAATAGGGTCTCTCTAACAGGACTATGGGGCTAAAGTGCTAATACGTTAACAAAATGTATTCAAATCAGTTTCCGGGTTTATAACCCACCCGTTGAACAATAAGGAATAATTGCCACATGTCTAAGGATAAAGCCCTAGCACTAGTCACAGTAGACTAAAATACATAAAATACAACCGTAAAAAAAAAAAAATTAAAAAATATAAAATAACAGCATTGGAAATTTTGTCTGGTCGATACAATCTCCGTTTTATCTATCGGGACCAGTCAACACTGTTAACTGTGCCCTCCTTCTAATTGCCCAGAAATGGCATCTGACTTTAATATCTGTAAGGCGTCTTTAGAGCTTCGGGTCCCTAATTGTCTGCACACAGGAGCTAACCATTTGCTCCTTGGTTTCGCATATGCTGTGCAGGCAAAAAGGACATGCCATATTGTTTCATTCAGACATGGATGGGGGGAAATTCCTTGGGTTGGGATTTGTTACTCTGCCAGGAATTGGTAAAAGCAATAATTGGTAAACTACCGTGCCTGAACTGTGTACACAATTTCCTGTCGGCTGGCACTAGAATAATATCAAAGTAGCTTTCTAGATGACGATTAGATTTCAAGTCAGTGAAAGCATCTGTTAGGCTGCCAGGTTGGCTTTTCCAGAGGTTGTTCTGATCGACGCATGCCCAATACAGGAGTTTTACTTAGCTTCTTGAGTGGGAAGGTAGGTGTCCGATAGCCTGAATTGGCAAACCAATGCTGGACCGAAGAGCATTTACTTGTCTAATTCAGCCAATTTTCATTGCTGTGTCCATATTAGAGATCTCACAAAGGGCAGCGGCATAAGGTGCCAGATCAGGAGTGGAGACCAGTCCATGCCAAAACAGCAATGGACGGAGCCTCGCAAGATCGTTGATGGACTTAATACCCAGATCAAGCTTAAGAGGAAAAAGGGGTATGCTTAGGGGAAGGGATATCAAGTTCCTGAGGAACTTATTTTCCACGACTGCGAGCTCATTTGTGGGTGCTGTGCCCCATAGCTCTGCCCCATAAAGGGCACTGGACACAGCCTTGCAGCTGTACAATTATAGAGCAGGAGCTACAGGCCAGGTATACGATAAGCAATGCTCCCACCACAAAGCCCCAGTAAGCTGAGTGATTTTCAAGGAAGCCTTCTCTAGATGATTCTTCCAAGCCCTTCCCTCTGATAATTTGATACCCAAGTAATCGAAGGAATTAACCCTCTTGAGCTGACATTATCCAGGAATAAGTTTCCCTTGAAGGATTTATGAGGGTTCAGCATCATTAGCTTGGTTTTGGTGGTGTTAATGACCAAGCCCCTCTCCTTGCAAAAGGTCTTAAAATGGTTTAAATGTTTTTGGAGACCCATGGGAGTTTTGGAAACCAGTAAGGTATCGTCAGCGAATAGTAGTGTGGAAATTTTACGGTCCGCCAGAGATGGTGCATCGGTTGATAGAGAGCACAAAAAGTCTGCTACCTGGTTGACGTACAGGGAGAAAAGAGTTGGAGCTAAAACACATCCCTGACGGACCCCCCGCTGGACCATGATAGGCTCAGTATATTGACCCTGGTTCCATCATCTCACTCGGGCGTAGTTTCTATCGTGCAACCTGATTAGTATTTCCAGGATCTCCAGGGACATTCCCATATCCCTAAGCACCCGCCATAGTGAATCCCTGGGCACAAGGTCAAATGCTGTTTCTAAATCTATAAAAGCAAGGTATAACCTTCCCCTGCCCAAGACAACTACCTTCCAATATAACGTGAAAAAACAGCACGAGATGCACCACCCAAAAGGTACAGTATAATTTAAATCAGTCCATATCCTTTGTGTTTTTTCTTTTCAAAACATTCTTCTTTATTTTTCATTTGTCATATACACATTAAAACATCCAAGACAGCCAAAGCAGCCGACGCGTTTTGTCCACCACGGGACTGCTTCAGGGCTGCAACAAATTATTTATAAAAAATAAGGTATAAATAACACACATGAGGACTAGGCACAAATAGTTATAACAACACAATAAATGACATCTCCACACATGAGACAACCAAGTGTAGTTAAACTCAATTTCCATCACAATTACACAAGACATAAATTGACAATTATGGACCAACATGAAGAAATTAAAATAACCAGCATGGCAATAATTTACTAAGCGTTAATCCAAGCAACATATTCTCAGCACATTGACTGGTTAGAATTACAAAAACATTAAGAAAACATTTTGTTTGTACTGAAGTATCATAAGGGACCTCCACAAACAAACAGTGATCGAATATAAAGTTACAATGTTAGAAGTAGCTAGCAAGCTGAAGTTCTGCCTAGGAACATTAATTTACAAGGATGACTCAATCGAATGGCATGTGGCAATATATAGTTGAAAATATATATGATGAAAAGTGTGAGGTTACGATGGCATAATCAAACTGGCATTATGAAAGCCTTGTGTGTGTTTTGAGAAAGTCATAGGGGATCTCCACAAACAGAAAGTGACGAAATATAAAGATACAATATTAGGAGTTGATGGCGGGCTGGAGTTCTGCCTGGGGATATAATTTACCCACAAATAAAACTCTACTTTTCTCTGACCTTAAGAATGACTCTCAGAAAAGCAGGTAACAATCATAATTAAATGCAATTGCAAAGACATTAGATCTCCCCATCACAATTAAGGGCAGAAAATCGGGAACTGACAAAGGCCAAAGGTTTAAGAGAATGGGGTATCTACCCACCGTGAAACTGGTATATCGATATGTGTAATTTTTTCAATTGTAATTCTACAGGAAACACAATTCAAGGTCACTAGAAAAAATCAAGAAACAGACAAATATAAAGAGAATTTAATGCGTAAATCATCCGCACTAGTCAGGTATAAGTATATTATTCATGGGCTGTACAAAAGATAGCTCAGCCCATATTGATCACCCAGCTTTTATTTAGTTAAAATCTATATTATTTTTAAAACGATTCTAATAAAAAAGGACAATAGAGGAATTTTAATATTATCACAATGTAATGTGTGTACTCACTTTAACGAGGTAAATATCTCGATTTACGTAAAATAGAATCGTTTATCTGCTAAGTAGCGTCAAAATGTCACATCCTTCCAATATCAATCATATTATAAATTCGTCCAACGATACGAGCAGCAGTATCACTCTCTAAGATGCCTATAAATGAAACATATGCAAAACGAGTCAATCAAATGTGCAGCTACACAAAAAGAACGTGAAAAGGGAGCGATAATTCAAGTGTAATACAAAAAAAGGGAGGTACACGGGAGAGTTTACATCATAATATTAAACTAAAATAAAAAAATACGAAAGGGGGTGCACAATTGAAATAGTCCAATAGGCCTCAGTGTTGTATCATAATATCCTCTTTATTTAGAAATAGATTAAAGTTGATAAAAGGGTGGTCAGCCAACGCGTTTCATTCCCTCAAGGGGCACTTCATCAGGGCTTGAGTCAGATCTATTTGTTCCTAAAGTAGAACAAGTCTCGAAGGCTTGACGCAGTATAGTGTATAGCCCATGCGTTACAATAGTCGGCAATAGTACGTGTAGAGTTCCTAGTTGCCGTCTTACTAGGAACTCTACACGTACTATTGCCGACTATTGTAACGCATGGGCTATACACTATACTGCGTCAAGCCTTCGAGACTTGTTCTACTTTAGGAACAAATAGATCTGACTCAAGCCCTGATGAAGTTCCCCTTGAGGGAATGAAACGCGTTGGCTGACCACCCTTTTATCAACTTTAATCTATTTCTAAATAAAGAGGATATTATAATACAACCCTGAGGCCTATTGGACTATTTCAATTGTGCACCCCCTTTCGTATTTTTTTATGTTGTATCGATCTGGAGCACAGTAGCGCCACTCAGCGACTGGCGTATGGTGTTGATTGCACTGTAATTATTTTACTTCTTTTGAGAACTGATGCGAGGTGCGGCAAGAAGGGCCCGTCGCTGTTGCAGTTGGAATAATAATATTAAACTAACCCTGTATAGTCCCCTTATATTTACCCAGAGAAACAAGAATTGCATTCAAAGTTAATGTTAACTAAAGTGCACCTAATAGAGCAAGCGAAACGAGCCAGCACCCATACCTACCCGATTCCGCATCTTTCGTATCTAGAAACGCCACTCCTGTCAAGTTGCGACAGAGGAAATGCCCTGTCCTTCGTGTTTATATCGTACAGGTAATTAGTTCCAATTTGTAACACCTGGATTTCCCATCTTAAGGCGCGAAACTAACATAAGTAAGCCAGTAGTGAGATGAGAAAGAGGCCGCCATCTTTGAAAGGTGAAGTGACCCTTCATCAATGCGGTAATAAATCATTTGTACGTTAAGGGCGTCAATAGCTAACGTGAAGCGAATGAGTTACTGATTAAAACTGCCATAGAGTTGTTTTAGATGAAGCCACTATCTTTGAGAGGTCATATAACCCTTCATTAAAGTCGGGATAAATTATATTTATTGAACGTAGAAAACGTATGCATTATTTGAACTCACATAACAATTAACACCACAGAATCTGGGTAAGGAAGGTCATCAACTATGCATCTCTTTTTTTTTTATAAAACAACTGTGAAAACAGTTAAACTAACAAAACCGGAATTCGGAATCTGCCATCAAGGGAGAGGTCAATGTGAGTAGAAACAACGGTATAACTAAGCGCCATCTTGTGAGAGTAAAAGATGTTAGTAGCGAACAGGTAAGTCTGCCTAATATCACACAATATAACATAGAGAGAAGGCCATTGGGAAGGAGAGCGATGTAAGTAAAGACCCACCCGAGAACCATTGTTATAAACCCTGAATAAGAGGAACATGGCAAATACGATTAATTTATACGCGTAAGCGATTGACAAAGGGAGTGCTCAGGTGAACACTCGACTATGTTAACACAATTTTTTAACTTATTTCTAAAGTACCGACATGTTCATTCAAAAGAGTCATGTCTAAGTATCGTTTACAACATTGTGAGCAGAAGCCCTAGTAAGGTACATCAATGCATTAGATTGTACGATCTGATTTGTAATCATAATCCCAAGTGTAGTGTAGACATAATCCAAGAAAAAGGGTACACATTAATAGGGTTACATTGATAATCTCACATTAAGAATCAAGTAAACACTCAAAGGTTTGTCAGAGGGTACATATTAGGGGAACAGAGAGGTACTTAGTTCTTACAGGGGAAGGAGTAAAGGGGGGGGGTTGAATCACCCCAATGCTGCAAGCATTTATAATATAGTAAAGGTACAAGTGCTTTATCATTAAGGAATATCACCCGAATATAACGATTAGGAGAGCAGCCACCTCTGTGTGCAAAGAATTCACAGGGTAGTGTGTAACAACCCAGAATCCAAACAAGTTACTGAGGCATCGTTTTAAAGAAAATAGTGCATTTCAGATTCACTGTTGTGCCCCATTTCTACACATCGAAGTCTGCATATCCAGCCAGCTTCATTTTTTCTTAATTCCTGCTCTCTATTTCCTCCCCTTGGTGATATCGGTATATGATCTATTCCAAAGAACCATAATTCATTAGGTTTGTGTTGTTTGGTTTGAATATGAGATGTAAGGGGGTATCTGAGATCCCCATTATTTGCTGCTCTCAGATGTTCCTTTATCCTAACTTTAAGTTCCCTTTTTGTGCTACCCACATATATCATGTTACATGGGCAGCCCAGTATGTACGTAACAAATTTGGTTCTACACGTGATAATATGTTTGATCTTATGAACTTTGTCAGTATTGAATTGAAACGTGCGGGTCCTATTCCTTCCCATTTTACACACACTGCATTTCATACATGTGAAGAAACCCCCTTGTCCCTCTGTCATCCAATTGGAAATTTTAGGGGATGTGACGAAGCTGGGGCAAAGCATATTTCTCAAATTCTGACCACGCCTATAAGTAACCCTAGGTTTTCTAGTTATTTCATCCTTTAGGCCTGGTACTTCCTCAAGTAATCTCCAATCTTTCCGTAGGATATTATAGATCTTACTACTATCCTTATTGTAAGCAGGACTATCCTCCTGGGTGCTACAAATTCTCCTCATTCTTATCATTTCCCCAAAGGGGATGTTATTTACTACATGTCGGGGGTGGGCCCTTCCAATATAACTTGACAAGACAAAAAACTTGATCTATCGTGCCGGTCTTCCACCGGAATCCTGCCTGGAGTGGAGAGAGGATGTCAATCTCATCCATCCAGTCCTGGATTTTGGCAAGAACGGAGCGATAGAAGACCTTCTGGGCACAATCGATCAAGCTGATCGGACGGTAGTTGAAAGGCATTGACCTATCCCCTTTCTTGAAAACGGGTATTACTTCAGCCCCTTTCCATTAATCGGGGTTCCTCCCCCCCACCAGCTATATCATTGGCCAATGTCATGAAGTATGTAGCCCAGTTTTCCCTATCTGCATGGAAATGGTCACCAGGAATGCCATCCAGGCCTGGGGCTTTCGCAGAAGCAATTGCGTCCAAGGAGGACAGGATTTCCTCTCTAGAGAATGAAAGGGTACACACTGGGTAGCCTAAATCCTGGAACAACTGGTTTCTATTGTGTGTTTCAGTGAAAGAATAGCGGTCACTAAAGTGTTTATACCACTCTACAGCTAGGATGTTGTTAGCCAAAGGGGATGATCTTTCAAAATTGCCCTTGGACAGAAGGGTACAGAATTTCCTGCTATCTGGATGATGGATGGCCTCCCCAGGATCTTCCCATCTCCTTTCATCCCATTCTCTCTTTGCATTGGCTTGTGCCTGTTTATATTCCCTCCCGACTTCACGTATGCTGGGTGCGTCCATGTTTCTAATGGCTACGGACAGTCTCCCTCTCAACACTCTGCAGTCCCTATTGAACCATAAATTGGAACCCAATGATCTACCCTGCTTTGGCCCGGTCTTGTGGCCATGGAGGAGAAAGAAACTGGGCAGATGGTTAAAAAAGTCTGTATGGGAGATGCTGCAAGCAAATATTTTGGGTGGGTCGTCAGGCTCTATACTCAAAGTCTCCAGGTGCTTTTCTAAATAGTTTTTGATCAATCTAGTCTTGGTTTCAGCTGCCATAATGGTGCTCAATGGAATCAGAGCGACCTTCCCCCTTTCGCCCCATTGGTGTTCAGCAGTCAGGCTAAGGGGATCATGGTCGCTATCACAAGACGGGATGATGACCATGTCCCGTACTAGAGGCCATAAAGTAAGGTCCAATAGAAGGTAGTCTATCCTATTCACCCCTTTCGGCCCGTTAAAGGTCATTCCCCCTCCTTTGTTTGAGCTGGTTCTCCCATTTGCGGCCCTTAGTCAGCGTTCTAAAGAAATGGCACTCAGCTGCAATGATGCTTTCGACCATTCTTTAATGGGGGTAAGCTCCAGAGGTGGCCCCACCCAAGCCTTATCCTCCTCGCTCACTTCATGAGACTCTACCCAGTCGAGTGGCTCAAATGTCACATTAAAATCACCACCGACTGTTAGGGAATGGCCATCGTGTCAAGCTTCCAGTAGATTGTCCAGGGCATGCAGAGTTGGGGGGCTACCTCCTCTAGTGCTTCTGGCATACACGTTGAAGATATCAATGGACTTGCCCTTGCCATTACTTAACCGTACCCCTAAAATATTAGGGCTGTTAGTATCCAGCTCCTTGATGTCGCAATCAAGTGTGATATTAATTAGGGTGAGCAACCACCTGACAGCCGGCCATGTTTAGATGGAATGGCCTGTCTGTAAAAAGGCATGAACCCAGGTATGAATGTGGGGGTCAAACTCCATGTTTCCTGAAGTGGACAAATCTCATGATGGTTAATAAGCTCGAGCCAGTGGGGGGAATCAGGTTTCCCCCTTATGCCCGCCACGTTCCATGACACTATCTTCAGCGCCCTACCAGTAGTTATTGGAAAGTGAACCTGGGGGGAGGTGATGGGATATGTGAGTAATTTAGCTCTATTGGGGAGTAGCTAGGTGTATCTGAGCTACAGGCCTGCACGTGATCGCCCGGTGGAGAAACTAAAACAATATCTGGGACTGGCTGTAGGTTACAGAGCGTGTTCTCAAGCTCTGGAGGGGGACCCTCTTGGTGCATATGAACTATAGAAAGAGTGCGCTCACAATTTATACTACGGATACGCTTGGGATCTTTGACAGGGGGTAAAGAGAGTCAATCATTCTGAGATAGTGTTGAAGTAGGTGAGTCCCCAGAAAACTGGGGTGCAGTTTTAGCTTGTTCAGTTGTAAAAGGGATGTTTAGTTTCAGCCTAATCTTTGTAGAGGGTGGAGAATACGATCTTGATTCCATGTCAACTAGATTCTGTACCAGAAGATCGTTAACTGGAATAAGCTCTAAGGCATCAGTTGGACTATGTTTTAGGACATATCTTTTTGTCTGGACGATATCATCCCTTATTATGGATCTACAACCCCTGGTATCCCTCAACCAATGTATGGCCCTATTTTTAAGGGTTTCTCCGTTCTCGTGTTTGGAACTATTGTTATCCACTTTGGGAATGATGGTCATGTAAATAGGTTTCGACTGGGGTGCAATGTACAAGGGGCGAGCTAGCTGAGGAGGTTGGGGAGGTGAAGATGCCCTAATACAGCCTCCATTCAATCTCTGTGGTGCTTGCTTGGGCAATGTTCTGTGCCCTGCTAGATCCCATGGTGCACCCCTGTATTTCTCACCCTGGTCCTTCTGAAACCTATCGTGGGCGGACGGTAGAATATCTGATGCCCTAACATTGAAATCAAGTCGGCCAAGCTGGAGGGTGGGGTTCTTGGTTGGGGCATTCTGGCCGCTTCGCTTCAAAGTGGGCAGTGCAAACCCCGTCCTCAAGTTAACATAGTCATTTGAGGTGGACACTGGTGAGGGGGGCTGGAGTCTAGTGCATTCTTACAATTTGCGATAGATTTTGGACACTAATATAGTCAGGGATTCAATTGAGCCTTTTAGGACAGCTATTTCCCTCTGAAGGTCTAGGTTGGAGGGTGCAAAATCATTAACAGCCCCCATTTTTCCCCGTGGGGAGTACGATGCAGGCCCAGGAGCAGATGTACTAATATGCTCCAGATCGTTATGTATGTCATTTGTGGCCAAGTGATCTGCAAGGAGGGCGAAACGGTTACTCAAGGGAAGATCGGCTACAATAGCAAGCTCGGAAGGGGACACATCACTCAAGGGACACAGAGGATTAGAACAATCTACGTGGGCTTCTGGAGCTAGAATTGGCATTCATATTGGCTTAGTTTTGTTAGCCACTTTCTCGAAAAGAGTTGGGAGTTTCCCATACCCAGTGCTTTTGGACCCGGTCGAGGTAGATGAGTGGGAAGACTTAAGGGTTGTTTCAAGGGTAAGCGCGTCTATAGCGACAGTAGGTGACATGAGCAACCCCTCGCAACCAGCGACAATAGTCTCGATGCGGTCTAGCACTTTCTCCCCGAACAACCCTTCGTTCTCAATTTCAAGCCCTGGGGCCTGGGGCCGTTTCCTAGATCTCTTCTTGGACGCACCCCCCACCCCAGCCTCGATCCTCTTCCCTTTCCCCATCCCAGGCAGGCACAACAACAAACAATATGTCAAATATCAATAGATCAAGTCTGTGCAGGATAAACCAAAGACACGGGCAGAGCAGGATGGGGACAATAGTTGAATGATGCTCAAATGTCAAACAGTACCTCAAGGATTTACTGTCCGGGATGTCAAGCTGATGATGACAGGGGGTGGCCCACCCCAGCCTCTTCTGGGAAATGACAGGCAAGGACAGGCACGCCCTTAGCCCGGGCTTCGCCCAGGCGCAGCCCACTCGTGTCCCGCGCTGCAGGGATCAAGGGTGCTTTTTAGGTCTCGGCTGCGAAAGGCTGCGCTTGCGCAGTCTCGCTCCGAGATTTAATGAGTTTGAGTGACTTTGAGAAGAGGGGCTTGAACCCGCCCCTCTTCTTCCCTGTTCTCCATTGGCTGGCCTAGTAAATGCTGGCCAGCCATTGGAGAAGAGGTCCCGTCACTCTAATCCTGCCCCGTCCTTTTCGGATCGGGGGCGTGTTTTTTGCGAGAAGTCTCAGGGAGGAGACAACAGCAAAACACGCCCCCCAATCCGAAAAGGACACTCCCTTTCTCCGAGGCATTTTCTGCTGTGCCTCGGAGAAAGGCGGTGGTGTCCCGGCGTTGCTCCCTCACCTGATCTCCTTCGTGCCAGATACAGTTAGTTGGACAAATAAACCTGCTTATTGTAATGCTGTGAAGAGGAAGATTACAGCTACGAGGGTTGCGTATGCTCAGCACGACTGGGAAGCCTGCTATTATGGCAGCAGAACATGGTCGTCCTCGCCCAGCCACGCAGGAAGCTTTCTTACGAGGGCAGTGGTGGATCACGGAACAGCACTGTGTCCCGATGAGCTGGAAACGGGAGCAGAGAGCGTGTTTACACTGAGGCGCCCTCAAGCCTCCTCCGTTACGCCATAGCCAGGAGTGCCCGTCTCACGTCACAAGCTGCCTCTATTATTGGAGTATGGCCAGGACACCTAGGTTTGCGGCTCCTCCTGTTGGAGACGGACAAATCCATGGAATCCCAAAAGCGTAGAAAGAGCAGGCTCCCGGTGTAACCCTCCCCCTTCCATCGCCTGACGTAATTCCCCTCCACCCTTATTTAAACGCACTGTCTTGGGTTTGGCAGGCTTAAAGGAAAAATAGCTGCACGCTAGTGCCTCAAATCTGAAAATACTTACCCCCCCCTCTTTTTTTTTTTTAAGTTAATTTGTTCTGGTCGTAAATTGCAACGTCTTCCTGAGAGACCTTGAAAGCATTTAGCAAAAAGCGAAAGCCTCTGAGCCCTACCCTGTGGTAAATGCGGCTCCTGCGCTGGCAGTCACGGACATCAGCTGAGCTCGGCTGAGACGAGGACCGCTCCGATTAATCAGGACGGTACTCTAGGGAGAGCAGATAAAACCTTCCGGAGACAGAACCTTGGCTCAGGCGGGGCCCTCACTGCCTATCCTCTGTAGTGTGGCGGGCTGGATAAAGCAAGCAGTGCTGCACAGCATTACCCAATCCCTTGATCCCCTTCGGGCGTCTGACCCTTTCCTCTGCGCGCCTTGGCACAGCCGGATTGCAGCGCTTCCTTTTTCCACTGAAAGCATGTTTCTTTCAGGACAGTAATATGAGTTCCAGAGCAGACACAGCCCCCTGAGCATGTGCTTCTCATCTGACCCTACGCGTGTCCTCCAAGCGACGAGGCGTGGGGGCTTGAACCCCAGGGCGGCTGTTACAAAAGCTCGACCCCCCCCCCCCCTCCGATGAGGCGTGGGGCTCTGACCCACAGGGCGGCTGTTACAAGACCCACTTGTGTCCCGTCAGGCTGGGCTTTGTCTCCTCATTGGGGCGATGCGGCCCCATTGTGGGGCTGTCAGGGCTGATGGGCCGTGGATTTTCCCACTTGAGAGGGGCGCCTTTCACTGCGTGCGGCTGTTTACATCCTGTCCCGAGGGCCTGCTGGCTGGGTGTTCGTTTACATGCAGCTGAAGGGAGGGGGTCCACGTGTGTCTTTGTTTATTTACATCCCGCTGCAGTGAAGGTGCCCTCGTGTGTGTGTGACTTTGTTTACATCCTTCAGCAGTGAGTGTCCAAGTGTGTCTTTGTTTATTTACATCCCGCTGCAGTGAAGGTGCCATCCTGTGTGTGACTTTGTTTACATCCCGCTGCAGTGAGTGTGTGTGTCTGTTTACATCCTTCAGCAGTGAGTGTCCAAGTGTGTCTTTGTTTATTTACATCCCGCTGCAGTGAAGGTGCCCTCGTGTGTGTGTGGGGGGGGGGGGGCTTTGTTTACATCTCGCTGTAGTGAGGGGGTCCACGTGTGTGTGGCTTTGTTTACATCCTCCTGTAGTGAGTGTCCAAGTGTGTCTTTGTTAATTTACATCCCGCTGCAGTGAAGAGAGCTATTGGCATTGCTCATGACAATGCCGTTTCTTTAAATGTTTTTAAAAAAAAACCATAAACAAAAATAATGTCATGAGCAATGCCAATAGCTCTAACTTTACCAATGCCGAGACCATTGCATTGTAAATGCTTGTTTTAAGCGCGTGAGTGCTGGCTTGCTCTTCCCTCCTGGGAGAGCAAAGGATTCTGGTATTAGGAGTCCCCCAACTAGCAGCAAGAACAGCAGAAGCAGGCGAAGGCAACGTCCCGCGCAGCAAAGGATTCTGGTGTTAGGAGTCCCCCAACTAGCAGCAAGAACGGCAGGAGCAGGTGAAAGCAGTGTCAGTCATGTGTCAGGCTGCTGTCTCTATAGGGCTTCATGGGCTGGGACAGAGTCAGTCACGTGTCAGGCTGCTGTCTCCAAAGGGCTTCATGTGTTAAGTCACTCATGTGCCAGGCTGCTGTGTCCTTACGAGCTTCATGGGCTGGGGCAGGGTCACTCACGTCAGGTTATTGTCTCCATGGGGCTCCACAGGCAGGGTCAGTCACTTGTCAGGCTGCTGTTCCGATGGGGTTTCATGGGCTGGGACAGAGTCAGTCACGTGCCAGGCTGCTGTCTCGAAGGGGTTTCATGGGCTGGGACAGAGTCAGTCACGTGTCAGGCTGCTGTCTCGATGGGGTTTCATGAGCTGGGGAAAAATGCATTGGGTCGTTTAATTTCACTGGAATATTTTGGAAATGATTCACACATTATGCAGGAGGCCTACATGAAGAGGAGCCATGCTCTTGATTTTGGAAATCATATAGTTCTGAATGTTTGGAATCCTTAGGAATTAAAATATTGAAGAAAACTAACGGAAATTTTGGTATTAAGTTCATTGATCATTCAGTGACAAATGTTGAGCCCTCAGGCTGTTGAATGTGTGCGTCTTGGGACCGGCCAGTGGCTCACTGCCAACGAGTGTCTCATTGCTGTTGGTGGCGTCCAAGGCAGGACACATGAGGCAGCACAACGATAGTGAATAATCCGGAAATTCAGACAGATTACTAATTGAAGTGCATTTTCCGGTTTACTTTTCACTGGGGAAAAGTCAGTCACGCATCAGGTTGGTGTTTCTCTGGGGCTTCAGTGACTGGGGCAGAGTCAGTCACTTGTCCAACTAGTTAGTGTCCCTGTGGGGCTCAATAGGCTGGGGCAGAGCCAGTTATATGTTTGCTTCTGATGCTGAAGGACCTTGTGGAGTTAAGTATGCTGTCCGACGTAAAGTGCTACAATACCTCCGAATCGAATCCCACCACGAAATGCAGTTTATTTTATTATCCCTGGCTGCATCTCAACAGAAAGAAATTGTAACACTGTATGAAACCAAATACAGTTTTAGTTTTCACCAGGAGATGGCACTCGCGTATTAAAAACAGCGGAGTTCGGCAACAATAACAGCAATGATTATTAAGACAAGGCATGTATGTCTCCTCTAACATTTAGGGCTTGTTTTATAGGCAAAAGATTCACTTTTATGTCCTTGCTCCACTTTACCAACTTTCTTTTACCATTATAAACTGGGAAATTATGGGAGAATGCTGCACAGATGTTTCCTGCATCTTCTTTTCTGGGAGACAGGAGCCGTTGAAATGCCTCAAACCCACTTTTGAACTGAAAATAATTCCTTTAATTCAAACCCTGCAGCACTGGACTGGAGAGCCGACCACTTGCAAAGAAAACACAGCTGTCTGAAGAAATGCACATCTAATGTCCACTCAGGAAAGGAGTGCAATCAACAGACCACAAGGCCCAGGACTGTACACAGACATGAGCATGTAAGAGGGTGGTGCATGGCACTGTTTTGTATATATTCACATGGCTCCCACGTGGCTCCATGTCTTGTATTTTTCAACATAATCTTGCGTAGAAATCGAAACCACAAATCCCAGAATGCAATGGCAGCCATGTGTTTTGCGCAGCTCCTCCAATACCGAATTGGAGAAAACATGTGAGCAGAATGTGGTCACCAACCAAGAAGGGGAGACGGGGTGGGGTTAAGGGGTTGGAAAGTTGACTGCGGAAGACTAGCAGGATTTCAGATACAGCATCCTCCCCCGCCCAGGTACATGTAAATGATCACGCCACACACAGAGCATGGTATTACACGTCTTTATTCCTCAGTGTGCAACCGTTAATTGAGCATTCTACATCAGGAATTCTATCATCCACACCCAAGCACTTACGTCACTGTTTTGCGGAGTCTGTCAGGAACCAAACGGGTGGTGCCATCTTTAACTCACAAGACACTACATCTCCCCCTTGTTAAATAAAAAGTACAAATAATATATACAGCACAACTCTTCAATACGTCGTTTTGGTGCTCCAATCAGTCACCCAGATCTTGTCATGTGAGGCTGCAGAGATACAGGAGAAGTGTCCATGACTGGCATTGGTGACAGAGACACCAGCACAGTCGTGGGGCTCTCCAGATTCTCAGGTGGATAAATTCTAATTCTAATTCTGTGGTTTTTATATAGTGCATGGCTACTTGGAGGCCTGCTAGCGCTGCAAAAAGAGACCTTTGGATCATAGATAGCTGAGAGGGAGCAAATCGCTAAACAGCCATGTCATCAGAGCTTTGGGCAAGGTAAGTTCGTGCTCCAGGAGGTGCAATGCCAGAGCTAGAGAGTTCCAGAGTCTGGGTGCCAAAAAGGAGGAAGAACAGCCACTCCATCGGGCTCTACGGATCCTAGGGACCATAGGTAGGGGAACTGAAGAGTATCTGCAGGATCTCCCTGGTAGATATGGGGAGGCTAAAGATCTTAGCTATAGGGGGCCTCTATTGTTTATTGTTCTGTGCATAATGCATAGGGTCTTGAACTGAACTCTGCATTTCAAGGGAATCCAGTTTGAGAACCTTGGTGGCAGACTGATGCTTAGGGATATTCATCAAAAGTCGAGCAGCGGAATTCTGCACGGTCTGCAGCCTTCTGACCACATAAAGTAAGTCTCACTTCTGACATCTGGATTTGGCGAGTGCTAAGACAGGTGCTTGAAATGTGAAGAATCTTGCGTAATGGATTTTCCAGGATGGTGAGCAGTCACCATGTACCCTTAGTGGGTCAGCATCAAAAGGAGCATCAGACTTGCGTTTCAGTTTCTACCTGAGGACAACTTGGTCTCCTCTTTTGAACACAGTGCTCCGAGCACAGCGGCGTCTATCTGCATTGGCCTTCATATTGCGTTGGTGAGACGAATCAGTAGTGCAAAGTTTATCAATGTCAAAAGATCTTTCACTGGTCTATTGGTTCCTATGGCTCTCCCAAACATTAAGGTGGCAGGGCTTTCACCAATGGTTCAACAACGACCTCAAGAACTCCAAGAAGAACTCCATGAAGAACTGCAGCACCCTCGAGAAAGCCTGGCGAAAAACCACGACTACAGACAACATGACCGCCCTCAAGCACGCCTCCCGCAAACACCACCAGCTGATCCACACCACCAAGAAGACAGCATTCAAAGAACGACTAGACAACAACGCACACAACAGCAAGGAACTCTTCAGCATCGTCAAAGAGCTCTCCAACCCCAGCGCCGGAAACAACAACATCACTCCCTCACAAGACCTCTGCGACTCACTCGCCTCGTTCTTTCACGGCAAGATCGCTGACATACACAACAGCTTCGGCGCACAGACCACGCACCCAACCACCGAACCGACGCCCCCCAACACCACCCTCCGCGCCTGGACCCCGGTCAGCACCGAAAGCGTCAAGGTAGCCATATCGTTGTTTGCCCTCAGTCTACCTGGCGCAAGCTGATTGATTGCACTCGCTCCTTTATAAAAGCTTTATACGTTTTATCTGTTTTAAAAATTGACTGTCACTCGTTTTTGCTGAGCACTAATTATTTTTAGCTGAAAACTGTGTATTTACCCACCAGAAATCTTTACCTGTTCTTTGCACGACAGCGCGTAGCCCTTCCGGTTACTCCCCGGTCCACCACGGGTTTCTGTCCCGATTGAGTGGAGGGAGCCTACTTCCGGTTCTGGGTCAGCGCTCCAGTCTCTCTGTGCCTCACTCCATAAAACCAGATGCAAAGCGAAGCGCGCAGCGGACGCGTCAAGGTAGCCATATCGTTGTTTGCCCTCAGTCTACCTGGCGCTAGCTGATTGATTGCACTCGCTCCTTTATAAAAGCTTTATACGTTTTATCTGTTTTAAAAATTGACTGTCCCTCGTTTTTGCTGAGCACTAATTATTTTTAGCTGAAAACTGTGTATTTACCCACCAGAAATCTTTACCTGTTCTTTGCACGACAGCGCGTAGCCCTTCCGGTTACTCCTCGGTCCACCACGGGTTTCTGTCCCGATTGAGTGGAGGGAGCCTACTTCCGGTTCTGGGTCAGCGCTCCAGTCTCTCTGTGCCTCACTCCATAAAACCCGATGCAAAGCGAAGCGCGCAGCGGACGCGTCAAGGTAGCCATATCGTTGTTTGCCCTCAGTCTACCTGGTGCTAGCTGATTGATTCTCTCGCTCCTTTATAAAAGCTTTATACGTTTTATCTGTTTTAAAAATTGACTGTCACTCGTTTTTGCTGAGCACTAATTATTTTTAGCTGAAAACTGTGTATTTACCCACCAGAAATCTTTACCTGTTCTTTGTACGACAGCGCGTAGCCCTTCCGGTTACTCCCCGGTCCACCACGGGTTTCTGTCCCGATTGAGTGGAGGGAGCCTACTTCCGGTTCTGGGTCAGCGCTCCAGTCTCTCTGTGCCTCACTCCATAAAACCCGATGCAAAGCGAAGCGCGCAGCGGACGCGTCAAGGTAGTCATATCGTTGTTTGCCCTCAGTCTACCTGGCGCTAGCTGATTGATTGCACTCGCTCCTTTATAAAAGCTTTATACGTTTTATCTGTTTTAAAAATTGACTGTCACTCGTTTTTGCTGAGCACTAATTATTTTTAGCTGAAAACTGTGTATTTACCCACCAGAAATCTTTACCTGTTCTTTGCACGACAGCGCGTAGCCCTTCCGGTTACTCCCCGGTCCACCACGGGTTTCTGTCCCGATTGAGTGGAGGGAGCCTACTTCCGGTTCTGGGTCAGCGCTCCAGTCTCTCTGTGCCTCACTCCATAAAACCCGATGCAAAGCGAAGCGCGCAGCGGGCGCGCCGGCGGCGCGCCAAAGGCGCGCCAAAGGCAAGCCCGTCTGCGCCCGGCCGCGGCCGACCGGGCTCAGGGCCCAGGATCGCTGGGCTGGACTCCCCAAACTCTGTTACATACTCGAGAGAAAGCCTGCTAGCTATCAGGGGTTACGCTAATAGATGTTGTGTCCACCCTATCTCCTTGGATGCTCCTAAAGACAAGTGTCCCCACTGTGGTTACAACTTTGCCCGTAAACCCATTACCTCGCTCCCCGCAAGCAAGCAACTGAACATGGCCCTGCTGAATTGCTGATCACTGCCAAAGCACGCCACAGAAATTTTTATACTATTACACGAGTCAGAAATAGACATTCTATTTCTTACAGAGACCTGGCTCTCACCCAATTCAGACCCCGATGTGATTCAAGCACTCCCCTCGGGTTACGTGATTCAACGCCTTGACAGAATAGGCAGCAAAGGTGGAGGAATTGCCATTATTCATAAAGACCAGTTAGTCTGTCGTCTCTTAGACAGCCCCCTGCTGGACTGCGAAAATATTCAATTCTCCATCCAAATCACCTCTCTAGTTACCCTCTCCGGGATCCTTATATATCGCCCTCCAGGAACTCCTGGAAAATTTTGCAGCTCGCTACTTGAAACCACACTAAATCTAGCTAGCACTTCGTCTAACTTTACTGTGCTTGGAGATTTCAACTTACATCTTGAGGAGCCCTCTAACAAAGTGTCAACTGACCTTATGCATGACCTCGTAGCGTATCAGCTCCACCTGAAAAACCATCTTGTCACACACGCGAAGGGCCACCTTCTTGACCCTATCTTTTCCAATATCAATGAGTTAGAGGGATTGGACTCCATCCCCCTTCCCTGGTCAGATCATTTTCTGATCCCTTTCGTTTGGCAACTCCCCCAGACACACACCCCCCTGGTGTCTTCACGAATCTGGGCGCGACACTGGCCCAGACTTGGCATCAAGAACTGGACCCACGAACTCGAACGGACTATTCCTAGTCCCGACCCCAATCCGAAAGTTGCAAACAGAAAGTTTCACGCATGGATTGAAAACTCACTCAACATAGTTCTTCCCCGCAAAAACAGTCTGCAAAAAAGTGGTCCTAATAAATGTCCCTGGTTCACTCCTTGCCTTCGCACTCAAAAGCAACAATGTAAAAGATTAGAACGAGCCTGGAGAAAAGATTACTCTTACGAGAAAAAAGTTGCGTATAGAGCAGCTATTGCTGCCTACAAAACAGAAATTAGAGCAACTCAGACCGCCTACTTTGAAGAAAAAATTCAAGCCTCAAGCAACTCTTCCAAAGAAATCTTCCGAATTATAAAAAAACTCACACGTACCACCGACCCCCCACAGGCGGCAGACCCCACTGGTCGTCACTGTGAAGACCTGGCAGGTTTCTTCTCCACAAAAATTAAAAAAATCCTCAACCTTCTCCCACCCATCACGACGAACTATGCTTTGAACCCGGAACCCCTGGAGAACTATAGATGTCTTGATTCTTTTGCCCCTCTCTCTGAGGAACACCTTTGCCACATCCTAGAGGCAATAAAAAGTGGCTCCCCTTACGACCCGGCACCCTTCAAAATCCTTAAACAGGCATTGCCTACCGTTATCCCTCCCATTGCCAACTTGATCAACGCCTCCTTAGCCGCAGGCACAGTCCCCCACGACTGGAAAAAGGCTATGGTGAAGGCACTTTTAAAGAAACCCCACCTTGACCCTTTGGAATTGGGCAACTATCGTCCTATCTCGCTGCTCCCAGGCATTAGCAAGGCCGCAGAAAAGTATGTCAATAAAATACTCTCGGCCCACCTGGAAACCTTTAACCTGCTCCACTCCTCACAAACTGGTTTCCACCCTGGTCAGGGCACCGAGACGGCGCTAATTGCGGTGCTTGAGGAATCTCGAAAAATTCTGGATGCGGGAGGCTCCTCAGCCATCATCCTTCTAGACTTGAGCGCCGCCTTCGACACGGTGAACCATCACATTTTAATTCACCGTCTCAGAAACGTGGGAGTGACGGGTAAAGCTCTATCCTGGCTGGAATCATTTCTGGAAGACAGATCCTTCCAGGTATTTGAAGGGAACACTCAGTCTCAACCTGTCCCCCTCTTATGCGGAGTACCGCAGGGCTCCTCATTGAGCCCTACCCTTTTTAATGTTTATATGTCCCCATTAGCACAGATAGTCTCCCCGTTTGGAATCCAGCTGGTCACCTACGCAGACGACACCCAGCTCATTGTGGCTCTGAATCAGGAAGAACAGTCCTCTATAAATCTTTGCTCATGCCTCAAAGAAATTAATAGCTGGATGAGCCTCTCCCATCTCAAACTCAATGGGGACAAAACAGAGCTCATGTTGCTGGGTAATCAAGCTAGCTTCATTCCCAGCATATCATGGCCAACAGGCATGGGACCTGCACCACTACCCAAACAAGAAATAAAAAGTTTGGGCATATGGTTAGATCAGGATCTCACTTTTATGACACAAGCAAGGAAAACGGCAGCTACCTGCTATGGTATACTCCGCACTTTATGAAAAGTACTTCCCCTCTTGCCCTCCCACCCAAGAAAACTCGTGGTTCAGGCACTTGTTTTGTCCAGGCTGGACTATGGCAATGCCCTTTACCTGGGCGCACCGAGAGCAGTAATTTCTAAACTTCAGATCATTCAGAACTCAGCTGCTAGGCTTCTCACCGAAACTAATAGCCGCAGTTCAGCCAAACCCGCCCTGCACACACTGCATTGGCTTCCAATACAGGAAAGAATCCATTTCAAGACCCTCTGTATCACACATAAAATTCTCCATAATAAAGGCCCTCCCGCCATCAAAAACCTTCTTAAACCCTACAAACCCACGAGAAATCTCCGTTCGGATCAACTTCATTTAGCAGCAGTCCCCAGAATCAGAAAAGCTCGTTCAGGAGGGCGCCTTTTGTCCTACAACGCCCTGAAACTTTGGAACACCCTCCCTCTTTCCATCCGCAAAGAAGCCAATCATTTGTCATTTAGGAAACAACTTAAGACCTGGCTATTTCCGTAAATTCCATCCCCTCCTTGACTCTCTCCGCAGCGCTAGGATGCCTCCGGGTAGCCATGCGCTATATAAGAACATTTTCATTCATTCATTCATTCATTCATTCATTCACCGAAGACACCATCCACACGATGAACACCATCCACTCCGGATCACCAACCGACCCATGCCCCCACCACGTCTTCAACAAGGCCGACTCCGTCATCACACCCCAACTCCGGGACATCATCAACTGCTCCTTCAACACCGCCACCTTCCCGGAGAGCTGGAAGCATGCCGAACTCAGCGCCCTCCTGAAGAAACCATCAGCAGACCCCACCGACCTCAAGAACTACCGCCCCATCTCGCTCCTCCCGTTTCCTGCCAAAGTCATCGAGAAGACCGTCAACAGACAGCTAGCCGCCTTCCTCGAGACAAACAGATCCCTCGACCACTCGCAGTCCGGCTTCCGAGCCAACCACAGCACCGAGACCGCCCTCATCGCAGCCACTGACGACATCCGAGCCCTGCTCGACAACGGGGAAACAGCGGCCCTCATCCTCCTGGACCTCTCCGCAGCGTTCGATACTGTCTGCCAGCGCACCCTAGTGCAGCGCCTCAGCAACATCGGAATCCAAGAGAAGGCACTAGAGTGGATCATCTCGTTCCTCGCCAGAAGAACCCAGAGAGTCCGCCTCCCCCGTTCAGATCCGAGGCCACCGAAGTCATTTGCGGCGTACCACAAGGATCATCACTCAGCCCCACCCTCTTCAACATCTACCTGAGCCCCCTCGCAGCCATCGCACGCCAACACAACCTCAACATCATCTCCTACGCCGACGACACCCAGCTGACCCTCTCCCTCACCAACGACCCAGCCACCGCCAGAACCAACCTACACGAAGGGATGAAAGACGTAGCCGAGTGGATGATGAACAGCCGCCTGAAACTGAACTCAGACAAGACGGAAGTCCTCATCCTTGGACCATCAACCTCTGCCTGGGACGACTCCTGGTGGCCCCCTGCCCTGGGCAGCGCACCCAAACCAACGGACCACGCATGCAACCTGGGCTTCATCCTGGACTCCTCCCTCTCGATGACCAGACAAGTCAACGCCGTCTCATCATCATGCTTCAACATCCTACACATGCTCAGAAAGATCTTCCGATGGATCCCCACCGAAACCAGGAAGACGGTCACCCAGGCACTCGTCACCAGCCGACTGGACTACGGAAACACCCTCTACACCGGAACCACAGCCAAACTACAGAAAAGACTCCAACGCATCCAGAACGCCTCCGCACGACTCATCCTTGACATCCCCCGACACAGCCACATCTCCGGACACCTGAGAGACCTGCACTGGCTCCCCGTCAGCAAGAGAATCACGTTCCGACTCCTCACCCACGCACACAAAGCCCTCCACGACCTGGCCCCAGGTACCTCAACATCCGCCTGACCTTCTACACTCCCACCCGCCAGCTACGATTGACCAGCCACGCCCTCACCGCCGTTCCACGCATTCGAAGAGCTACCATGGGAGGAAGATCCTTCTCCTACCTGGCAGCCAAGACTTGGAACTCCCTCCCCATCCACCTCCGTCTGACCCAAGACCACCTCTCCTTCAGGAAGCAACTCAAGACCTGGCTGTTCAAGCAGTAGCGGTCCCCCTCCCCCAGTGCCTTGAGACCCTCCGGGTGAGTAGCGCGCTCTACAAATTTCCTGATTGATTAATTTCTTGATTGAATGGTTGAATAGGGAGATGACCAGTACGCACGAAGCAAAGAATGAAAAACTGATTTGAGTTCAAGCTTTTCCAACACAGCACGCTGAACAGTGCTCATAAATCTCTCGACAACTCCATTCACATGTGGCCAGAAAGGTGTGCTTTTCTGATGCTTGACATTTAGATGAGTGACAAAATCTTTGAATTCTCGACTATTTAAAGGTGGGCTATAGTCAGATTTCAAAATCAAATGAATGATCCCATGTTCAAAAATACTTATTAATCTCTCAATGACTCTGTCATGAGTAGTTGATGATAGTTCTTCCACAAGGGGAAATTCGGAGTCTTCCTCAACGATCACTAGTAGATGATGTCCATTGTCGAGGGGTCCAAAGAAATCAATCGCAATCTTCTCCTATTCATGCTTTGGAAGATTTGACATGTTTAATGGATATGGGGTTGTTTTGGATGACAAGCAATTGCACAAATGACAGGCCCTTAATTCTTTTTCACCTATTTCATCGAGACGAGGGAACCACACTCAGTCACGTAGAGCGAGTTTAGTAGCAACAATTCCACAATGTCCCTCATGTGCGAGTTCAATGACTTGTTGTCTCAGACTCTCAGGTATGACAATTCTTGAGCCTCATAATATAATGCCTTCTGGAGTAACTGAAAGTTCTTCCTGCACATTTATGAATTTCAGGTAATCTAGGTCATCATGAAGAGGTCGAGGATGCTTCTCCAGGATTTATGGGTAATAATGTCTTTGAGGATTTGCTAATCAGTGCTTGTGGCAACAATGATTTGTTCTATGGATATGGCAGCAGGTGTACTGGATTTCACTATGAAACTAACATAAGCTTCAAAAACTTTAGAAGTGATGTCATGACACAATATTGATACACAAGAGAAGTAGTCAGCAGGGTTTTGATCTTTTCCTGGCCGGTGCACAATTGCATAATCATACTCCTGCAATCGCAACACCCACCTCTCAATGCGAGGGGCCATCTTGGCTTTTAGACTGCCAAAAATGGTGAGTAATGCTTGGTGGACGGTGACAACCGTAAAGTGCTTCCCATACAGGAACACATGAAAATGCTCACAAGCCCACTCACAGCGAGGTTTTCTCTTTCAGGTTCTGAATAGGCATGTTCCATTGATGACAAACTCCAACTAGCATAATATATCTTGGGTCATTTGGATCTCCAGTGTGTTGGGCAAGGATGGCACCCAACCGCACTGGGCTTGCATCAACAGCTTCCGCCTGCAAATTCAGATAAAATTATGCCATTTCAGTGATGTTTTCAATCACATTCTTGATTTTCTTGAAGTATTCTCGTGACCATCAAAAAGGAAAATTTTGTTTCAGCAAATCTCTCAGTAGGGCACTCAAATGATATGACCAAAAAACGTAAGTTTTGTTTTATGAAACTCACACTTTTATGCATTTAAACTGAGTCCTGCATCAGAAAGTTTACGACACACTTGTGTAAGAGCTTTATGATATTCCTTTCGTGTGACCCCAAAAACTAGGGTGTCATCACTGTAATTGAAAGCATTTGTGACTGACTGTATTATGAGACGAATGACATCCTGAAAGAGTTCTGCAGCTGATGACACTCTGAAACGTAGTTTTATGTATCTAAACAACCCAACATGAGTTGAAAAGGTAGTATTGTACCTGCAATTTCCTCCAGTTCAAGTTGATGATACCCTTTGTTCAAATCAAGGTGGGAAAACACTTAGGCTCCATTCCGCTGCGTAATTATCTCAACAATGTACGGACCAGGATGTTGTTCTCTTTCTATCTCCTAATTCACTTGGCGCATATCTACGCAAATGCGCACGGCTCCTACACTGTCCTCCTTCGGCACTACCACTATGGCTGATACCCATGGTGTTGGACTAGTGGATCGCTTAATGATGTCATGCTTTAATAGTGTCTAAAGTTCGTTCCCGACAGCCTCTTGTAAATGAAACACACTTCTACCATGCCGTTGGGCAACAGGACGGATGTCCTCATTTATGTGAAATTGCACTTTCATTGTCTTAAGTCTTCCTAGTTCATGAAACAAAGATGGAAACTGATTCACTATCTCATGATAGGCATTGATATTGTAGTTTACAGAAATCAGCCCCATGTCAGCAGCAGTGCTGAAACTGAGCAAACATGCACTTGACGAAGTGCCTTGCAGGTCATGAATTGGTGCTTGTAGTTCATCTTTTTATGCTTCACAGTCTCTATAAATGAACCTTGACTTTGCAGTGGTGTTGATGCAGCTCATGTATGTACTTTGGTTTTCAACAGAGTTAAACAGGGCACTGGAGACAGTGCATTGTACTTTTCCGCTGGCAAAGTGTTTATCAACGCGCCACTATCTACGATAAAAGGTATGGAGCACCCATTCACTTTCAGTGTGATTTGGGGAAAGCGTCCAAATTAATTTCGCACTTCAACTTGTGAATCTAGTTTCGACCATCATTCTTCGTTGCAAGAAGCTAATCCTACATAGGCACGTCGTCCAGTGGTCAAAATTGACATCCCATACCCATCTTCGTCACTGTTGCTTGATAATGATGGTGACGTACTTTTAGATGAGGAATTTGAGGAGAACGACCTTCACTACGCGGTCACTACACTGCGGTAAGTTTACATTGCGGGCATTACAACAAAGTCGTTACAACGACTTGCGCTGGATGGCGCTCTAAGCTAAGGAATACTATTATTTACTATTCCAACACCTTCCCTACTGTAACGTAGGCTGGAGTTAGAATAGTAAATCATACTAATCCTAAATCCAGCGACCTCCAGCGCAAGTAGTTGTAACAACTTGCGTTGTAAGGAACACGATTTAATATACCGCGTTGAGAATGTATGCGTAGTAACGTCATACATTCGAATTTGACAACAGTCAAGGTCATTCATTTTCTACTTGCCTCAACTGTTGTTGCCTCTTGGCCTTGTGGGCATGGTTGGAACATCTCTATAACCTTCTGGCAACCATTTAGTTTTTTCGACAATATGCACTTGATCTTTCCCTCGATTGGCAAACTATTACAAAATGGTTCTCTTTCCTGTAGCCTTTGCATATCCGTCCAATGGTGGAACATTTACCTTCATGTGGGAAGGAAAATCCACATTGAAAACACAGCTTCTTTTTCTTTGGAGACATTACTTACTTACTTGTGCTTTCAGGCAGTTTTGGTGCACCCTGGGTGAAACCTCCTGAATTAGACTCCTGATTATCACCTGATCACAATAATTTATTGTTTGCCAACTGTCTTCAGTGTAATGTTCTCCTACGTGGCTTGAAATGTATAGAAGGTTGCTGATTGTAACCCCCAGCAGAGCAGTGCAGTTGGTCGCTGGCTGTTCTTGCTCAAGGTGAGGCAAATAAACTTTGCTTCCTGTTTGTCCATGCTTTATTTAGAATGAGAAATTTGCTTTAACAAATGGTGTTGAAACTCGGGATTCACCAAGTCGGAGCCCAGTTTGAGTAACTGCCACGGTGGAGGGCCAGGAGATCCTAATGACTCCAAAGCGTATGCCTGCAGATGGGAGCCTGGTTTCCCGTAGTCACAGTCCACGGAATCTCCTGGGACACCCTACGCACGTGTCCGGCTTGGTTGAATCCCAATGAACCAGGCCTGTGTTGCCTTGACACAGTAAAATACAGTTGGCACCAACCAGGTAAGGAGATGTCAAGTTTAAAATTGTGGGTGGTACAAGTCCCCCTTGAGTGGTTGTTTGTGGGTGGTTCGAGCTCCCCGATCGGATTGAGGCCTCATATACCTCATACAGGTGGTTCAAGTCCCCTGTCTTGTTATATCAGTATTGATTTTGTTACTCCTTACCATGGGTTGTTGTGTTAATAAAAAGTATGCCTGTATAGGAACTTGTTGTTGCAAGAAGTATTTAGAAGAGGCACAGTACACACCTCCACCCGGTAGTCTGGCGTGGTATGTAATAAAAAAATGGATCTCCAGACAAGCCTATTTCTAAAACAGTGACATGAATATACTAAAGACAATCCAGATTTACAAGGGCCACAAATAGGATCCTTTGACAAAGCAAAGTTGGATCATTTGCAACAATCCTTAATGGCTAAGGAAAGACAGGGAAAAATTTGATTATTGAAGTATGAGGCCATACATTGTTGGGATAAATATGCACGGGCTAGAAATTACGGGGTTCCCTGAGATGGAACAGAAAGGCGAAAAGTCCAAGTCTACGAAAAGAAAAAGAATGAAGAAAAACTGGCAGAGACACGACAAGAAGCTGAAATGTCGGCTCATAAAGCTTTTATTGATAAACCCATAGACCATACATCAGTTGTCACCTCAGCTCCTAGTGGTGACGAGTACCCCCTGATAGAACATATACTAACGAATAGTCCCGACCTCCTCCTTATACCCCTCAAGGATCAGTGCAGCAGTAAGAACAACATCCTTCTCATACTGCCCGACCCCAGAAGTTGCACCCACTGATCAACGATTATTGGAGGTAGAAGGGGATGACGAAGAAACAAGAAGACTTAGATCAGATGACCAAAGAAGAACAGGAAAGGGTAGAAGACATGTATCATGCCATAATGAAAGAGGGTTCTAAGGCCTATGGTAATAGTTCCCCGCCAATTTTAACTTAAGATGAAGCACCACCTACTGCCAATGGTCTTTGACAAAATATATTGTATGTGTGAGGATTGGTTAAGAACTTACCTCCCAGGTCAGGGTTATCCTCAATTACCCCCACTCCAAGACGCTTAAGACACTGAGGTACGTTTAAAAGATACTCATTTACCCCTCTCAGCCCAGATGGCCTATGTATCGACGTTTACCAAATTGGTAAGACAAGATATTCGATCAAATAGATGAATGGGAGTGCCATGCCCAGGCGTTGCAACAACAAAAGGATAAGGAACAATCCTCCTCCAAAGATAATGTAGAACAGACAGTAACCCCCTCATGCGTTATGCCTGGTAAAGCCCTGCCAATGAGAGAAGTGCCAGGGTCGCGGGGTAAAGCCCTGCCAATGAGAGAAGTACCAGGGTTAGAGGTGGCAAATACAAGTATGTATGTACATGTCCCATGGTCACGCACTGAACTTACTCACGTTTTCCACTCAGTACCCCGATATACAAGAAAACACAGAAGAATGGTATTCCCAGAGAGAACGCACATTGAGCGTCACTTCCATGACATTAGATGATATAGAACAGATGGTATACCTGCCGATTTATGGTCACAATTGAGGAAGGAAGACAATGTAGATTTTGAGACAGATTGGAACTCGGAACTTGGTACAGAAAGAAAAAGACAGGAAGGCAGGGACCCAACTCCACGAAGATATTCGGAAATTGGTTTGTTGCTTAGTAAAGAGACTAGAAATGAGTTTCTCTCGCAAAAAGATGGATTGGCATAGCCTTATACCATGCAAGTAGTAACCTAAAGAGAAGGTATCAGCCTATTTTCCTAGGGTGCAAAAGGCTTTCACAACACATAGTGGTTTATTGATAGACATGGGCACGGCACAGTTCGCCTTGAGTAGCTGTTTTGTGAATGGCTTGAGGGACTGATATAGAGTGGCCTTACAGACTTATGAACCTACATTGGGACAGAAGACTTTAGCAGAGGGGCTGACACTGGCACAGCATTATAAGAAGTTAGAGCAGGAGGATGATAAGATGAAAGAGAAAAAACAGGGAGTTAAAACATAAACTACTAATGTAACAGACGCAACAAAATCAAAATAGAGGAAGAGGAAGAGGGAGGAGGTTCTCAGATGAGGACCAGTTCAGCCCCTCCCGACTAGGAAACACATTTCTTCCAGGTACATGCCATAGCTGTGGCAGCCCTGACCATTGGGTGTCAGAATGTCCACACTCCCGCACACAGAGAGGGAAAGGTAGCAGTAGGGACAGATGTAGATCCCAACTGACGATTTACGGTCATATGCAACGAGGAGTAAATAGCCCTAGGCAGAATAATAATTACTTCAACACCATGCAACAACCATAAGCCCAAATGACCGCGGTGACAATGCATGAAATACCACACTACGATGATTACTATGGGAAAGATGAGGACTAGGGAGGCCCGGGAGAGTTGGTGAATAGAAGTGTGTTGCCCCTAGATTTCAGCGGCCCATATGTGATGGAGACAGTAGATAACACCCCTGTTAAATTTCTTCTAGACACAGGGGCCACCAACTCTTCACTGACTTACTAGACTTTGCCCCAGGTCCCACTCTCCTGGAAAGTAAATGTGTCTGTGGGGTTTACCAATGTGCCAGTCACCAGTCCCATTTCCCAGCTCTTGCGCTATATTATTGGTCTCAGCCTTTAACATTTTAGGACTGGATTTGTGGATGAATTTGAATGCAGTCATGTGGTGTACAGCAGATGGGATTTATTCGGAATGCGATTCGAACAATGTGACCATGATGACTAGACAGACCACAGAATTTGGACCACGCACACCGACGATACAAGAAAGGAATGGTTGTGCGTTGTCTATCCTCACCCAACAGCAGGGTGATCACAAGTGCCCATGTGCCTATTGTTCTGCAACACTAGACACGGTAGCTCAGGCCCTTCCCCCAGGTTTAAAGGCGGTCGCAGCAGTTGCAGTCTCCCTTCAACAAGCCGAGACCTTTGCCATGTACACGTCTATGTACCCCACTCTGTGGATTTATTGTTGAATAGGACAAAAGATGCAACATCTTACCAATGCTCGACTAACTCATTATGAATTCTGTCTTTTAGCCCACATGTAAATTTACACCGATGTAATACTCTTAATCCTGCTTATTTGGTGCCTTTAGTGTGCAATGTTGAGTGTGATGGAGTGGATGAGGTGCATGACTGCGTGTTACAGACAGAAAAGCAAACGGAACGTCGGATTGGCTTGTCAGATGTACCTTTGGCAGATAGGTAAGGAGATCTCTGGGTGTATGGGTCCTGTTTTAAATTGACGAACGACAGTACTACCGTAGCATAGGCTAACACCACACTCAATACAGTAGTGGAGACATGCAAGATACAGAAGAACTCGCCCAGGCAACAGAGCTGATAGAGAGATCAAGAGGTAATGGAATTAATGTGTATTAGATATTGATTGGTTCTGATATTAATGTTGAACATTTGTTCAAAGGGCGCACTGTGGAAGTAGATATATTTCGTGAACAACTGCTCAATCATTTTATAAGTTTTACGTTATTTTGCAGTTCACGTTATTACATTGCTCTTTTGCTCTTCGTCACTGAGACCATGTACCTTCTGTTGATGGTGTGCAAACACCAGGTGCAGGATGTTTTTAGCTTGTGGGTTTTCTCGCAATGTGCTTGCAGGCAGTTTCAGTGCATCCTGGGTGCTCCTCCTGAATTAGCCTCCTGATTATCACCTGACCACAATGATTTATTGTTTGCCAACTATATTCATTGCAATGTTCTCCTACGTGGCTCAAAATCTATAAAAGGCTTCTGATTGTAACCCCCAGCAGAACAGTGCAGTCGGTCGCCGGCTGACCTTGCTCAAGCTAAAGCAAATAAACCTTGCTTCCTGACTTCTTACAAGTGTGTTTGTCTGTGCTTTATGTAGAATGAGAAGTTTGCTTTAACAAAGTTTATTTTGGGCAGGCGCGGTGCGTCCATAGGGGCGTGGGGGCGTAGCCCCCCCGCCCGCGCCCGCAGCTCCCTCCTAGCTCCCTCTGTGAATGGCAGTCAGCATGACGTCGGACCGTGGGCGGTCCGGCGTCATGTTGACTGACATCATTGTCAGAGGCCTTTGGGAAAGGCAGCACAAGTGCGCATGAGTGGGCATGGAGCTTAGTTTTTACTCCGTGCCCAGTCATGCGTACTTGTATTTTTGCTGCCTTGTGCATGCCCATTAGGAGCCCCTCGGTCTCCTAATGGGCAGGCGGCGGGCGAGGAGTAGGCGGTGCCGTCAGCCAATCCTGGCGCTGCTGCAGCGCCAGGATTGGCTCAGGGCCGGGTTGCAGTCACTTGCGTCACGTCACGTGGACGTGGTGTTTTGGACCGTTTGAAGGGGCAGTGAGGCGCCAACGCGGACCAGGAGAAGAGGCGGTCAGGTAAGTGTTTTTTAATTTTTAATAATACATGAAGTGCAGCTTTTACTCTTTTTTCTGCTCGAATCCTTTTTCAATATTAGTGAATATTTTTCTCTGACCATGAGATGCCGGGTGGCCTCTGGGTATAGTTTATTTTCTTGAAAATGTTTGTTCAGTGCCCTACGGGTCTTACTAATCAGCGAGAATGCCGGAAAGCATCTTGGGGTGAAATGAATTTTTTGCTAATCAGTTTTGTTAAGTAATGATGCCATCTTCATCGGGCGCCGTGAGTGACAGAGTCAATCCCGTGCCCTTTGAACCTGCTTGTCAGGAAGCTGCACCCAGCCACACGGGGCTGGAAGGGAGCGCTCCCAGGCATTGTTCCCTGACATAAGGAGTGAGGGAAAGTATTTACATTATTACTAGCGGAGTTTAGCGGGTCAGACGCAAATAAACTGTGGAGGGTTACATTGAGAGTATAATTTTGAAGACAAGGGGGCTGCTCAGGAGAGGTCGCTATTGCAGCAGGCAGCAACAGAGAACGCTGCTATGGCAGTTTGTCGGGTAGCAGTTGTTATTCTGTTAAGGCTCATGACTTAATCGGTTTTATGGTCCTATTTACTAATCCTATGAAGGAACAGGCTATTTTCCGCAGGGTTTACTGCCCCCACCAAATGGCGTGGAAACAGATGGAATCGCCCACGCAGGGTTAGTGATGTCACAGTGACATGTTGAAAGGGCTCCATTGTGACGCTTCCCTTGTGAAAAAGGCTCATAACCTGGGCAATGCAGCACTCGGCGCAGGAACAGTAGCCAGGAACGATCTGCTGGGGTCTACTCTGGAGCTGTGGACACAGAGAGGCAAGCTCACCGTGGGGAGACCAGCCCCTTGATTTACAGTGTTATTGTACTGTGTTCTGCTTGCTGGCTATGAGTTGTCTGGTGATGTGCTTTTACAGTGTATTGCAGGGTGCTGTGTGGTTTATTTCATGATTCTTCGATTCCTATGTATGGCAGGGTGCTCTACTTGTGGGTTATTTTATGATGCATCTGGAGTTTATCATTCTTGTGCTTGCTGTCTGTTTGTTCTTTTATGATGTACCTGTACATTGTCATAGCAGAGAGCTCTGTTTACTGGCTTTCTTATGATTTGTCTATGATGTACCTGTGCACTGTGCATTGCTAGCGTGTAAGTTCTTTTGTAATACAGTTATTTACTTTAGTTGGAGGGTCCTCTGGTCGCGCGTTATTTTATGACGCATCCAGGGGCGGCTGGTGACATTTGAAAATGGCGGGATATGTACTTAGCTGGGATCAGAGTTGGGAAGGTCTAATTTTGATTGCAAGTGTTTTGAAGAAAATCCATGGAGGGGAAGGGGTGTTTTGGTCCTAGTTTGAGAGTGCGTTTTGACGCGACTTTGTTACGGGGCACTTTTACGCCCCTCCATTTTCAAATGTCACCAGCCGCCCCTGATTTTGGGTAGTTAGCTTGAAAAAGCAATTTCCTTCAAATTTCAACTAACAATGGCACTGATTGAAATGAGAAGGCAGACAAGGTTCTGGTTTTGTTTACCTTTCATAGATCACACAATGGGAACTGTTGGGGTTAGTGAATATATGTGATTCTGTGGCTGTAGCGTTTACTGCATAATTATGAATGTACTGCATTTCCCAAAACACTTGCACATAATTTGCAAAATTTGCAGATTTTGTCAAAAATATGTTCTCCAACTCAAATGGATGAAATTAACACTGCCAGAAAATGGATTTAGTAATTTGTGTTTTTTTCTAGATAATTTAGATAACCTTGCTGCATAATTTACTTCTACCTGCTGCATAATCCAAGTTTTCCTACAAAATTCTGCAAAGTGGTTTGGGGGCTATCATTATGATGATGATGAAATCTGTATTTCACATGCAGTATTTTCTTATTTCACTGCTGCCTGTAGTATACGATTTCCCATACCACAGCTTTTTCTGTAACAAAAACACCAAAACATGTAAAATATATTTGTATATATAGTTAATAAAAAACAGTGGTGAAAGGGACGTTACAGATAGATGAAAATGTGAGTTAAAACATACCTTTTTATACTAACAAAACCACTGAAATTCACCAGTTATCGTTATCTCAAGTAACTATTATTCATGTCCTAAGATAGCTATCACTCGTGCCCTTGCCATGCACAGTGTTGTCATCGGCGATGTCATTTCAGATGTTGCAGTCATGTTATCAATGATGTCATAGATCATGTCTTGGATGATGTTATATGTGGGGAAATTAGCCGGGCATGGCGTGGGAGCAAGTTATAGTTATAATTTCTAGTGTTTTTTTTAATTAATGTAAAATATAATTACAGATCCTAACTGTATTGTCACTTTAACCCTTGGATTTTACAGCGAATTTCTAGTTTTTTTTAACATAAAGTTATATTTTATTACTATAGGTATAGCTAGCCACACAGCACGCATAGGCTTCATGGGGTTGGCCACAGGGCCTGGCTGCGGGCAGACACATCCACGCTTTATACGGCCTTTTACCCCTTTATATATGAAAGGTGAGGGGGCGTGCGGCTCCCTCCCCGAGATGATTATGACCATGGGGTACTCATTCTCTGGGGCCCTGCATAATTATTAAATTCCCCCTCTCTGGGTCTCTTAAGGCCCCGGGGGCCCATCCCATGGGGCCGGCTTCACTGTGGTGCCTTGGGGAGCCCACCCCCAGGACACAGTTTCCCTGCCTGCAAGAGCACAGGCAGGGTCAACTTTTCTGCTCCCGGTGGGAGCTGCAAAAATGTTCCTGCCAGGTGGGAGCACACATTTATTTTCCTGACAATACTCTTGCAGGCAGGGAAACTCAGATTGCTCCAGTCTGGCAGTAGCAGATAAAAGGCTGCAGGTGCTCTCCCTGTGGCCCCCAAAGTTGTGGTTTGTGGTTGCCTTGGGTGGGCACCAGGGCAACCACATTGGGCCCCAAGGGATGGGGTCCCCAGGGCTGTTAAGGCTCGGGAGGAAGATGCATGCCTCCCTGCCCTTAAAAGAAAATACCCTGGGGCTCTAAAGGCTCCGAGAGGGGGTTGTGTGCCCCCTCACCTTTAAAAATAATACCAACCCAGGGGATGTGGTCCCCAAGGCCTGTAAATGCTTGGGGAGAGGGACCATGTGCCCCTTCCCTTTCAGTAATATGTTTGGCCCAAGGGGATGGGGACCCCGGGGCCAATCTCAGCTCAGGAAGGGCATCCCGTCTCCTTACATAATGATGTCAGGCCCTGGGTCATAATCGGCTTGTGGAGGTGAGACTCATGCAGTCCCCCTTCCTAATACATTTTTTAATTGACCCCCGGGCCTTGGCCTACCCCCAGCGGCCATTTTAATTTAAAAAATGAATGACGGCCAATATTTTGTTTTTTTTTGGTGACATTCCACTGAAGTACCACAGGATCGCCACAAAAAGCTAAAAAAACAATTTGCCCCAGTTCTAGGTCCCTATGGGATTCCCCTACAAGACCTATTGTGGCTGGATATCCCTTCTCTGTCCCCTTTTACCTTATTTTTAAAAACGTTTTCAGGACTGAGGACTAAATCCCCGAAGTCCTGTAATGTCTGCCGCAACATGATGTGGTCCGCCAATCACAGCACTCACTCCTGCTGGAGTGAATGTTCAGAGGGAAAAATGCCCTCTCGGCCAATCAGAACGCTTTATATTTTTGTTGGACTTGGCCTGCAGGGTCATTCCCAAACATTTATCTTTCACCCTCCTGTTATCTGAACCCTTTGGCCTTTAGGACTCTGCACCCTCACCACTGCTAACCAGTGCTAAAGTGCTTGTACTCTCTCCCTTCAACGTGGTAGAATTGTCTTAAACCCAATTGGCACATTTATTTACATCTAAGTCCTTAGTAAAGTGGTACTACATGTACTCAGGGACTGGAAGTTAAACAGTACTGGTGGGCCTGCAGCACCCATTGTGCCACCCACTTAAGTAGCCTCTTAAACATTTCTCAGGCCTGCCATTATAGCCTGTGTGTTCAGTTTTAAACTGCCATTTCGACATGGCAAAATAAACCTCTTGCCAGGCCCAAACCTCCCTTTTTAATACATATAAATATATAAGTCACCCCTAGGGTAGGCCTTACACAGCCCAGTGGCCAGGGTGCAGTGTATTTAAAAATGTTGATATCTACTTATAATTTTTGCATGTCTTGATTGTGAAAAACTCCTAAATATGTTTTTCAGTACTATGAGGCCAACCTCTTCCTTGGGATAACATTGAGTTCCTTTATTACATTTAATAAGTGGTAACTTTCACTTGGTAGCAGATGGGAATGTCAAGTTTGGTGTCTAAGGAATTGTACTTTGAAACCCTCTTTAATGGTAAAGTCAGATTTTGAATCACAATTCTGAAAATGCCACTTTTAGAAAGATGGCATTTTCTTGTCCAATTCATTTAGTGCCTACATCCTGTGTCCTTGGTCACATGACTAGGTGTAGCTGGACAGTTGGTCTTTGTGTATTGCTCCCAGACAGTAATTAAAAGATTTTGCAACACTGCTGCAAAAGCAGCCCCCAGCAACAAAAACGCCCCCCACCAGTACAAAACCGGCCTCCACACTTCCGGCTCACCGGGGAAACGCCCGGTGCCTGCTACAACCAGTCACCGGCTACCATCTGCTGCTGTCACCTGCTACCCTTGTACATCACAAAGGCTTTGCTTTAGCACATTAACAAAGGTTTTAATGCTAGTCTTTTGTGGCCCCCGACAAGCTGGGACCAGGGCAGGGAAGCAGGAAATTCCAAGCACCTCTGGGGTACAAACCTCTCGAAGCTTCTCCAACTTCAAAGTGAGCACCAGCGATAAGTAAAGATCACTTCTGGACCTGTGGACTCTGCCAGGAAGAAGGCCTGCCCAGCTGTGAAGTCTGCCCTGTGGACCTGCTTGCTGACCAAGGACTGATTTCCTGCCCAAGGCCTGCTGCTGCACCAGCACTCTCCTGCTTCTGTGATCTGTCCTGATGAATCCAGCCATCCTGGTGGACCCAGAACGCCAGTAAATCTCCAAGGGTCAGTTGGCTGGGCCCTTGTTCTTAGCCACAGCTTCTTCGACGTTGACGGACGTTGACGCATCTCAACGCAGGTCACCATCTGCTCTGATCCAGCACAACGCAGCTCATCTTCAACGACGACACATGTCTTTGCAAGCCCTTGAAAGCCCTGGAGGCTTCCTGGATGTCAACTCAGGACAGTGCATCACATCTCTTCGTGGACAGCTCATTGATCTGTCCCTGCGTGACTCGTCTCCTCGACAGCGGCTCATTGACTCGTTGCTGTGCGACACATACCGATGTCGGGACCTCACATCACAGCTTCCTGTCGAAGGCTCTTCGACGTCTGCCCGCGAGGTGCAAGGACTCTTTGCATATTGACACCCAGGCCACAAGATACTTTCTCAGCAGACTGAACACAGCCTGTACTCCATCGTAGATGGCCTGAACTTGTGACTTGGAACCAGTCTACCGCAACCAGAAATCCACGGTTGGAGAGCTTCTTTGTACTCGATTTTGACAAAACTTTTCAAATAGAATATCTACAGTTCTACTAATTGGATTTTTGTCATTTTGGTCTCAAATAATGTATTAAATTGTACACTAGTTGGTATGGGATTTTTATGTGTTGTGGTTTCCTCTATTACTGTTTGAAATGCTGCATAAGTACTTTACACATGCTATAAGGTATTGCGGATAAAGCCTTCAAATGAGCCAATATCATCCCTGCTTGAAATACATTTGAAATTGCACTGCCTACTGATACATATTGCATGAGTGAAATTGTGACAAGCAGTGCAAAAGTCAAGGAGTGTATGGTAACACTTTAATCAAAATAATGTTCTGCAATTTTGAAAACATGTATTGCATACTTCAGTAACACGTTATATGGTCCACAGTGCACGGTACATATGCATTTGAGGGAATACAAAACCAATTTGGGGGTTTGCCCAGCATAATTTGGTAAGTATCACTTTAATTTTATTAAGTGCAGTGTCAGTGTAATGGGGATTACTAACCAATGAGGTGGGTGTACTACAGATATTCATAACTTTTAAAACCAAGGCTAAAATACGTGTTCATCAATAAAAATAATTGAACATAAAGAAATTAAGATCAAAGAAGTTTTAGAACTCTTTGTTCATTTTAGAATCAGCAAGGCACTAGTTTTAGAAACTTTCGTTATGTTATGTTAATTTAAGTTGTGTAATGTTATGTTTAAGGCTCTCAGTTCATTTTTACTAATTTCTACAAATAAATATAGATAGAAAACAATGTGTTTCCTGTCTGTATTTGTTGTTTGTTGGAATGCTGTTGTTTTGGTTCCTCCGTTTGGAGCTGACATCAGGGGGTATCTTTGCTAGCATCCTGGTGGGACTAAAGTCCCAGGAAGTCCTGACTGCTATTGCCTGCACCTTTGTTACCCCGCATTTTACCGTGGTGGGACCACAAGTCCCAGGGTGCATCGGACATTTTCTCCCGCCGCCGCTCACGAGGGGGAGGCGCCACCACCGCGCTTAAAGCACTACCTCGCTCCGCGGGGCACGCGCGGGCTGTGCCTGGGCGAAGCCCGGGCCAAGGGCAGGCCCGTCCTTGCCAGAAAGAGGCAGTGCAGAGCCACCCACCTAACCCCCAGGTCAGAGGACTCCATCTCCCACCGATAGGTACTGTGAGCCCCATTTGTAACTGTTTGACCTTTCATATATGCACTCTAACCTTGAATTAACCTACCTGTACATCCTGTGGTTGAGCAGATCGTGACTATTTGTTAAAAAACCAACAACAAAAAACCTTTGCTACCCAGTTTGGACTGATTGGACTTGCTAATTGACTTTATTTTTTTCTATTTTCCCATTTTTTGCAGGAACCGAGGTTGGTTGTGCTGGGAGCTACTTTTCTGACTTTCTGCCAGTGGGTCATACCTGTGTACGGACTACTTCTCGGGTGTGACCCTGGTGGGTCTCAGTGTCTTAGGGTGCTCAACCCTGCATGTGTATATAAACGGGCATCATGAATAAGCGTAAGCCCAGCATAGGCAAGGGTGTGGTAGGGACCTTAGATGCCTTCCTATTAAGGGCAGAATCAGCCCTCATTAATGAGATAAAGCTTACTGAGCGACGGCTATCCCTTGAGCCCCTACCCTCGCAGCGCAGACTTTCTTTAACTCCTGCAATCCCTGAATATTTGGTGGTATTAAACCATGAGATGAAGTATCTCCATCCCGGATCAGTTAGTCTCCACATGTTGTATTGGATTCAGTGGCAGATTTGTTCTCTTGTTCATCTACTGACCTAGAATCTAGCCCTGTTAGACCTAAAGTAACGACCAGAGGGCAGAAAGCCAAACTTAGGTCAGATCGCATTAATGAATCCCTCCCTAAAAAAAGGAAGAGCCGAGGATTATTGAAACAAAGTAAACCTGCCCAGAGAATAATTGGGAAGAAAGTATTACCTGGTCCTACTGTAAGCGAACCCAACGAGGGCCCCCCCATCCCTATGGTTCATATGGCGACAGGGCAGCCCGCCAATAGTACACAGGAGGGGAACTTCTGGTGCAGGCTTGAAACCATGATGTTAACTTTACTGGAACCTATCCTGCAAAAATTAAGCACTGTAGAAACTAGATTGTTAAAGCTGGAAGAGATGGTTACCTGCAAACCCTCGACTACATTGGCAGCTAGTTCGAAGTCTAGCATAGATCAATTAAACATCATGGGGACAGGTATGGGGGGGTCTACTCTCATGATGCAACTGCATCCCATGTCCCAACAGCGGGCCATCTCTGATTCTCTGCTAAATCCTTGGTGTAGTCCACCCACAAATCGAGATATAATACGGCATCTAGGCCATGTTTATGGTACATAAAGTACCCTGGAGTGCCCCTAGGTGGAATGGGAACGGCTTCCTCGAGTATCCCTTTTCTAGTTTTTATCTGTCTTAATTTTGAAAATAACGGCATCTTAAACCTTGCTACTTTATTCTTACTCGGACTTGAACACAATTAATACAATAAACACAGTAATGAAGGTCGAACAATCACTCATACCACGACATTTAAAACATATTAAAACATTTTAGAACGAACAATAATAATTAGAATAAAACTAGTTAACTGCATAATACTAGATATACTGCTAAACAGTACAGATACACTGCTGAAACAGTGCAGACCAGGTCTGTGTACCCAAACCCGTCTTGACCGGCACAAACCAATGTGCACGTCTAGATGCGTCCCCAGCAACGGTACTCACCGGGAAGCACGGAACGGAACAGAAGGCCTCGGAAAGTCTGGTCTGGACTAGACCAACCTGGACTGGACTCGACTCGTGACGTGGATACTTCGGAACTTCGGAATCTGGTGGGCCTCTGTATACCTCGGACACAGCTCTCTCGCAGGTGGGCTCTGGGTAGGACAATCTGCGTTCCTCACCGCCTCGTCTGGATGCCTGGTCGCAGTCCGTCCCCTTCGTTGGCCTGAGGGAGTTGGCGGGAAGACCCGCGACGTGCGCGCTTGAAGTCCGTCACGGCTATGGAAGGGGGCAAAACTGGACCTTCATCTCCGGCGTGTGGGGAAAGAGATTAAACTGTTCGGGCGCCATTATGTGGTAAATAAAATATTACGCTCTCAGAATTTTTAGTATATAAATAAGATCATGCATAAAGCAAGAGGCTGAGTCTGTGGTATCAGGTTCATAAAGGGCTTTATTCCAATAACTCGAGTCAAAGGGAGAATATTACCATCACCACAAAGGATCTGGAAAGGGACTCAAAAGTATTCTCAATATTCTCAAAACATTATTCACAGAGTACAGTATATATACATTTCTCAATTGTACGTAAGCAAAAGAGCAAGAGAGAATGAGATAAGAGCATGTGGGCGTGTAAGTAGGCGTGAAGGTGGGCGTCCATGTGGGCGTCCACTTGATGATAATGGGTAATTTGTCATGTGTGGGTGGATACCTGGAGGGGGTTGCGTGATCTGCTGGAATTGTACTGGAACTTTGCCTTACTTGTGCTCAACTCGAGCATGACGTGTAACTGACGTGGGGAGGGTTGCTATGCAACCGGACAAGTCTGGAAGTGAGGCCTTCAGTGAGTGAGGCCTTCAGTGTCAGAACGACCAGCACATCTTGTATTATCTGATATCCGATGTCTGGAGCAGGGACTGATTTGTGACATAGGTTGCTCATCACCAAGAGCCGATGTGGCATCTATTTCTTCATTTACTTCATTTACTGCAGAGGCCTTACATGGGGGCTATGGGCTTTTTACTGACGTGAGCTTTGCAATCTCACAAAGAGAGACAGTAAGGCTGGGCTCCCTCCTTGCAGATGGGTCGCGTTCATTCCTCCTTCACCAGGCAAGAATGCGGCTCTGTAGGAGTAAGCAGATAACCGTGCTCAATACTGTCTCGGTACCTTGTGACAGGGCCCCTTTGGCTGAGGCCCAAGTGTGCAAGGCCAAGGATACGTAGCTGCAGCTTTCAGAGCGTTCTGAGGCATGAAACCTCTTTTCGGCTCTGGCTGAGCCATAAACATGGGCTTCATGAAAATGCAGGAAAACATGATGAAAAACGTGTAGGCCTCAATACAGATTTGTCGTTTCTCTCATGGGAGACTGGATGATGGCAGGCCACGTTATAGCATAAGCATCATGATAGAAAGGCCATGGAGGGGAAATACATAGGTTACATGTATGTGCACATAAGCGTTGGGGGGGCACATGGGGACACATAGGCCTCATAGATTTTATTTTCCTCAGGTTCATCCACCAGTTCTATTGAAAAAAGACAGGTACCAGACAAGAGCAGTTCCAATAACATTACAACTAGTAGTGCTGATATCCCAGCCTGCATTGGTCAGTCCTCCACAACGGCAGGTTCCTCTGTGCCTCCAAGGGTTGGGAGGCTAGAGACAAGGGAGTTACAACCAACGAGTCTCCCAGTCACCAGAATCTACTACCTATGTAGTGGTCTTGGGGAGCGTTCCTTCTATCCCCCGAGGGGCTAGCGAGGACTTTGGGCTGCTAATAAACAAATTAACTCATTAGTTTGCACATAACACCGTTCTGGGTGCTCGCGTAGCTAAAAACCTTCTCATGGCCTGTAGGGTGAGTTGGATTGGGAGTTCACAAAAAGTGGGCACGGGTGACTGTGTCATTGTTAACTTTGATAACCCCTATACTGCGGGCAGGATCTTATCTAGGGACGCTTGTAATGCTCCATTTAATCCTGGATCTGCCATCAGGGCCTTTCCATTGGGCTACTTTTATAAACCAGTCTCCTCTAGGGATATGTATCATAATATCCCTATGGTAGCTCCTCGAGGTGGGTGGTCAAATAGCTCAGTATCTAGGCAACAGCCTACTCCTATGGCTTATTTATCTTTTGAAACGGAAGGTCAGTCTGGCGCTCGCCCTCCACTGGAATTAAATAATAGATTTTCTGTTTTATCTGGGTTGGAGGAGTGTGATTGACTAAGGATCCCTACGCCCTCTGAGAATGAGCTTGTCGTACATACTCAGTCCCCAGTAGAGTTAGCTGAGAGGAGCATAGGTGAGGTATCCAACAATTTTATATCGTGGAACACTGCAGAGCTGGCAAATAGGCTCCAAGACCCATTATGGGTGCGATTTGTGAAGCAATTCCCTGTAATTAGCTTCCAAGAAACGTGGTCGTGGAATGCGATTTATTTTTGGAAGGTTATAAGGCTTTTTTTGTCCCAGCTACTCCTTCGGTGAGTGGAAGACCCAAGGGTGGTCTAGCTGTATATATATCTCTGGTGGTGGATTGCCAGATTCAGGTTGTGTCGACCACAAACCCAGGAATACTGGCATTGACAGCTAAGAAGGGGGACACCGGATGGGGACTTACTAACTTTTACAACTCTCTGGCCTACCCTTATGGTGTCTGCAATATCACCACCCTGGGCGCATTTATTAGACAGTCTTTTGGTTCTATCCTACATAACCTCATGGTTTTTGGTGATTTCAACATTCATCCTTGTGGAAACCCAATGGTATCTTGTATATCTGAGCTGGGTTGTCCCAGAATGAAGGGGTTTCATTTTGAACATCATGCCCAGGGGGCATTGTTGAATAATTTGATAAATGAATTGGATATGATGGCCTTGATATCCCTAACTGCCCCGCACACCATATATCCCGTGCCAACTTTCAGAGGGCGAGGTAGGGGGTCGTCCATAGATTTTATTTTAATCTTTTCCTCCCTACAATCTTTATTTCATGGTTTTAATATTGTAGAGAGTGACTATAGTGATCATAACCCACTTTGTGTTCATATGCTGGGACCATTATCAGGACGAATTGGCAAGATAACAAGTAGGGGTTCTCTTAGACCAACCGACGGTAAACAACGACTTAAATGGTTGCAGATTTCCCCAGATACATTTTACAGTCAAGTTAATTTATCTTGTGCTCCAGAGCTAGCACTCTGCACGTCTGCAGGTTCCTCTCCTAGTGAAGTTATTGGCGCGTAAGAATCCATTGCACGTAAAGTCAGTGAATTCTCAAGTGTCCCGGCTGGCAGAATGGCTACCCCCGGCCGAAGATGGTTTGACTCCCACTGCTCTAAGGCGGCAAAAAAGCTGAAGGAAGCTCTGTCAGCCAAACCAAGAAATCAAACTGAGATACGTGTATGCCGTAAAGAATATAAGTCAGCCTTGGTCAGTCGGAAGGGTGCCTTGAAGGAGGAGGCATGGAGGGAGCTGATTGACTCAAGCACTCTCAGGAACAGTTCTAGGTTCTGGAGTGTCGTGAATCGCCCCCTTTTGGGACAGGAAGTGGGGGGGGGCTTTAGATTCACATATCAAAGAGGAGGAATGGGTGCTCTATTTTAAATCCATGTTTGACAGCCCAATTGAGCATACTCGCCAAGAAGGTCGGGATGTCGTAGATAAAGTATTACGCACTCATAATTTCTATAGGTATCAATAGGATCATGCATAAAGCAAGAGGCTGAGTCCGTGGTATCAGGTTCAAAAGGGCTTTATTCCAATAACTCGAGTTATAGGGAGAATGGTTCCATCACCACAAGGGATCAGGAAGGGTCTTCTGCAACTTTATTCACAGAGCACAGTATATATACATTCCATATTATACGTAAGCAGGAGTGCTTCAGGCAGAGCAAGAGAGAATGAGATAAGAGCATGTGGGCGTGTAAGTAGGCGTGAAGGTGGGTGTCCATGTGGGCGTCCACTTGATGAGTCATAGGTGAGTGTCATAGGTGGGTGGGTACCTGGAGGGGGTTGCGTGATCAGCTGGAACTTTACTGGAACTTTGCCTTACTTGTGCTCAACTCGAGCATGACGTGTAACTGACGTGTAACTGGGGGAAGGTTGCTGTGCAGCCGGGGAGTCTGGAAGAGAGGCCTTCAGTGTCAGGACGACCAGCACATCTTGTATTATCTGATATCTAAAGTCCGGAGCAGGAACTGATCTGTGACATAGGTTGCCCATCACCAAGAGCCGATGTGGCTTCTATTTCTTTATTCACTGCGTGGGCCTTACATGGGGGCTATGGGTTTTTCACTGACGTGAGCTTTGCAATCACTGAAAGGGAGACAGAAAGGCTAGGCTCTATCCTTTGCAGGCAGGTTTTGTTTATTCCTCCTTTTCCAGGCAGGAATGTGATTCAGTAGGAGTAAGCAGATAACCGTGCTCAATACTATCTCGGCACCCCGGACTGGGTCCCTTTGGCTGAGGCCCAAGTGTGCGAGGCCAAGGATACGCAGCTGCAGCTCTCAGAGCGTCTGAGGCCTGAAACCTCTTTTCGGGCTCCGGCTGAGCCACAAAATGGGCTTTCATGAAAATGGCACGAGTGCAGGAAAACATGATGCAAAACGTGTAGGCCTCAGTGCAGATTTGTCGTTTCTCTCATGGGAGACTTGATGGCAGGCCACGTTATAGCATAGGCATCATGGTTGACAGGCCATGGAGGGAAAATGCATGGCGTACATGCATGTACACGAAACGTTGGGGAACACATAGGGGACACATAGGCCTTGTCATAATCTTTATTTTCTCATTCCCTCCTTGTCCCCTAGTGGACCCTTCATGTCACATCTATTCTCATGAGACAGTCGATCTGTTCTTGCAGCATTATTTTTCCATTTTCAATGCTTTGTATATGGGGACGTGGAACACATGCAGTAGCACACAGGCCGCAAATGGCCGGGCCACACTGCAGACATAGACAACAACTGAATACCATTAGTAGTATTAACCCACAGACGGTCAACACTTTCCATCCCCATGCCGATATTACTCCCCAGAGCCAACTGGACCAAGTCCACGTGCCTGGGTCTTGATGTATGCTTTGGGCAATCTTGTGGAGCCTTGGTATTGCTTTGTATACAGATGGTGCGTTATTAGGAATAAAAACGCAACAGCTGGAGCCGATGATTCTACAAGCCCCGCCCCTATCCGCCAGGATGACGTCAAGAACAAGGCGGTTCTGAAGAACGACCATTCTCATAGCAGACTGTTCCTGGGTCAAGTTCCCCAGGGCTGATGCAGTCTCTTTTACAACTGTTTCTAGAATCCTTGTTAGCCTGCGGATAAGTTTACTATTCTGGACGGGACCTATGAAGAAAACGAATCCTTTGTTCAAATCTGTATATTGCTCCCAAGCTGTCACGGTCTGGTCAATGCCGGAGGCATCGAGCCCTCGTCTGTGTCTGATAAGTGCTAGTTGGGGATCTTGATGATAGTTCGATGGGGCCAAGAAAACGGGTGGTAAAAGAAATGATATGTAGCACGTCCCACCCCAGTCTAAGGGCAGCTGTACATAGGCTGTCTGGCCACAAATAAAGTAGGTGTGTCGTGATGCTCTGAAATAGGACTTTCCTTTGTCTTTAAACTCTATTATAGTATTACACTCGCTGTGCCCCAAATGTACTGAGCCTTCTTTTCTGACACACAAGTCCCCTTTTACTGGCAGGATTGTAATTGAGGATGGACCTACATTGTGTATGGGCTTGACATTCAACATTATAAAGTCGAGGGTTGCATTTCCTTGCTGATACTCTTCATTTTCTAGATCTGTACCTTTTCTTTAGGGAAGACCTTCTTCGTCTGGGAAACATGCTTCATTCATGACTTTATTCAAGTTACCCCATACCCAGTCACCCCTACACTCCTTGTCTTGACATTCTTTGGCATCACCGTTGATGGATGTCATTAAGGCAAACCATGCTTCGCAAGAACCATTATGGGAGAACGGAAAAGGGAAAAGAGGCAACACTCCCTTCACCTTCTGATACGGGGGAAGTCGGCCACAGACCCAGCAGTCTGTAGCATTGCTAGTCTGATGTGAATGGTGCAGCATCTGAATAAAGGTATTGTTGCGCAGGGCAAGTCGATAGGATAGCTCATAGGATGACAGATCACTAAATGTATGCTTTATGGTATCATTAGTGGAGGAGTGTAAGAGTGAGGCAATAGGAGGAAAAATAGCATGTAGTATTAAGCTGATACATATTATCTTGATGCACAGAAGAGATAGAAAAATCAAAGTCACTATACATCTACCACGTAATATTTTACAGTATTTGCTTTTCATCTTGCTCTTTTTATGATTATCATTGTCCGAGATCTTATGCAAGTCAGAATACATGTTCAACCGATTCACCACCTAGTGGACTTAATTGATCAAACGGGGTCTGGCTTTCTAGATCTAAGTTTAGCTTTGTACTCCTGCTGAGGAGTCTCCTCTAGTAAAGGGGGCTCAAAGTCTGAAAAGTTTGTTTCCTTTTTAAAAGAGTCGTTATTCCCGAAGTAGCGCTTGCAGTGGTGTATATGCAGCCATCCTTTCCGTCCTTCGACTTTAACGGCTGTCCTCGTCGTCAATAGCACTAACTTCGGCGCCTTCCACCTCGGCTCAAGAGGACTCGTCCTGTCAAAGTTCCTTATTAAAATATAATCCCCAGGAGCGATGGAGTGTTCCTTGACCTGGGTGTTGTCAGGGAAGGCGGCGGCAACCTGCGAACGACAAGAGAGTAGTGCAGACATCAAGGAAGCCAGGTAATCTGTCAGCAAGTTACTATCAACATCAGTAATCTTTTTAGGCATCGGAGTGCCCCACATATTCGGTGGCCCTGCAAAGACCACTTCGTAAGGAGATAAGCCAGTTCTAGAATGGGCTACCATTCGCATGTAAAAGAGGGCAACCGGCAGGGCTACCATCCAATCTACACCTTTTTCTGCACAAATCTTTGCTAGTTTTGTCTTTAAGGTCTGATTGTGCCTTTCTACAAGTCCTGCTGCTTCAGGATGTCACACACAATGAAACTTCCAGGTATACCCTAACAGAAGGGACACCTGCTTCATGAGTTCAGAGGAGAAAGGCTGACCGTTGTCGGAATATACGACACGCGGTAATCCATAACGTGGGAAAAACTCTCGCACCAATTGTTTGGCGGTAGTTACAGCAGTATAATCAGGGACTGGATAGGCTTCTGTCCATCTTGTGAGTGCACATACAACTACCAGGACATATTTGTAACCTCTACATCTGTTCATTTGGATATAATCCATTTGGAGGACTTCAAAAGGATGGTCAGGTGGAGAGAATCCACCTTGTTCCACCGGAATGCCTTTACCTGGATTGAATTGGCAACAGATCATACATGTTCTGACTTTTTGTTTCGCTGCTGCACGCAGGTGCTTGTTGAACCAGATATTCTGTAAGCTGTCTAGCATTGCTTTCTCTCCTAAGTGTGCAGGACTATGTGCGGTATTTATGATCACTTGTACCATCGAATCAGGAAGAAACCATGTTGCCTTGCCCTTAGTCATCCAACCCTGATCAGTCAGTACCCCTCCTTGTTCCGACCATTTCTTTAATTCGTCTAGAGTAGCATGTGTCTGTATATCTTGTACATCCCTGGAAGGATCCCTGACTGTCATGGCTTTGGTCATTGATGGTATCTGTGAGTTCGTCATGTCTAGTGGGGTCTGAGCTGTCTGTTTAGCAGTTCGGTCTGCCAGATCATTGCCTTGAGAAATGGTATCTGTGGCTTTAGTATGTGCTTTGCATTTCAGGATAGCTATGGCTGTTGGTAAATGTATCGCTTCCAGAAGGGCTTGTATAAGGGGGCCATGCTGTATCTTGGCCCCGTGAGAGGTCAAGAAACCTCTTTCTTTCCTTAGTACTCCAAAATCGTGAACTACCCCGAATGCATATTGTGAATCGGTGTAAATGTTTACTCTCAAGTGCTTAGCTCTTATGCATGCTTGTGTCAGAGCGATGAGCTCTGCTGCTTGTGCTGACAGTATGTCTATTCTTTTAGTCTCTATGATTTCAGTAGCAGTGGTCACTGCATACGCTGCCACTAATTCTCCCGCCCCCGTCCTCATGCATGAGCCGTCAACATAGAGTGTTAGGTCAGGGTCTGGGAGTGCAACATCTGTCAAGTCTTGTCTTGGTTTAGTCACGGTATGTATCACTTCAACACAGTCATGTGGTGGAACGTTTTCTGTACTAGAGGGCAAAAGAGTAGCAGGATTCAGTATGTTGCATCGTCTGATCTCTATGTGTGGTTGAAATAACGTCAGCTCATAACCTGTCAGTCTCGCTACAGTCAGGTGTTGGGTTTGTGTCCGGTTCAAGAGAACCTCCACTGCGATGCTGTACTTGTACTGTCAGGGGGTGGCCCAGCACTATCGAGTCACTTTGTCTTATGGCTAAGGCCGTTGCTGCAACAGATTTTAGGCACGCAGGCAAAGCCTGGGCTACTGGGTCCAATGTACTAGAAAAATAAGCACAGGGCTTGTGTTTTCCTGCATGATCTTGTGTGAGGACAGATAGTGCTGTTCCATCCCGCTCTGTCACAAAAAGCATAAAAGATTTGTTGTAATCAGGGGTCGCTAAAACTGGTGCTTGACATAAAGCTCTTTTTAATTCTTCAAATGCCACAGTGTGTTCTTGTGTCCAAGGGAGGACATTAGTAGAAGCTGCCTCCTGTGTCGTCAACTGCATTAGGGGCTTGGCTATGTAAGCATACTGGGGAATCCACTGCCTGCAATATGAAGTGAGGCCAATGAATGCACGTACCTCCTTTTGTGTCTTGGGCTGTGAAAGGCCAGAAATCAATTGAATACGTTCCGGTGTCAGTCGCCTACCCTCCTTGGACAGCAATTGCCCAAGGTACGCCACTTGCTGTTCACAGAATTGTAACTTCGAAGGGGACACTTTGTGCCCCTTGTCAGCCAGAAAGTGTAAAACCGTGAGTGATGCATCTTCGCAGTCAGTTTCTGATCTTGCTGTGATGAGAATGTCATCTACGTACTGTATCAGTGCTGTAGTGGTAGGCATATGAATACTGTCTAGTTGCCGTTTGAGTGCCTTACTGTAGATGCTAGGACTCTCTGTGTAGCCCTGTGGTGCTCTTGTGAATCTGAAGCTGCGGCCTTTTAAACTGAAGCCAAAAAGATATTGGCTGTCTGGATGTATTGGGATACTGAAAAATGCGTTCTTCAGATCGATAACTGTAAAGAACGTAGCCTCTGCATCAATAGCAGTCAATAATGAAGAAATGTCCGGGACCACCGGGTACTGTGGGACTACACATTTGTTCAATTCTCGCAGGTCCACAACTAATCTATAGACAGGTGGTGCTTTGGGATCAGTTCGCTTAAGAATAGGAAGAACAGGTGAGTTGCATACGTTTGAATCAGTCTCCACCACCACCCCTTGTGCAATGAGTTTGTCGATTAATTTCAGTAACCCTACTTCAGCCTCAGGTGGGATCTTGTATTGTCGTATCCGTGGCAGCACTACTCCTGCTTTGAGGGTGACCTGGTGTGGTGTAATGTTCATGAAACCTACGTCAGTCGGACCTTGTGCCCATAGGTGCTGTGGTACATTTTGGAGCCTGATGTCAAAATCTTTTATTACAAAATGTCCCTTGAAATCACGTAAATACAGTCGCACTCCTTCTGGCGAGCAACAGATAATTGCTCCCAGTTCCTTTAATGTCTTTATACCAAGTAAGTTTTCTGGACATGATTTAGTAAGCAGTAAGTCTGTTGTATGTATCAGTGGACCAACCCCTAAAGGGACTGGTTCCGAAACCTCGTTAATAATTGGCTTTCCTGAAAAACCCAGGGATATGCTCTTTGAGCCCGAGAGGGGTGCCCCTGGAACCTCGGAATGACTGATGGTAGTTCTACTCGCCCCAGTGTCAATCAAAAACTTTTTATCCTGTCCCAGTAAACGTGTATGTACATAGGGACCCTCTTGGTCCACAGGAACTGGAATAAGGGGCAAGTCGAATTCCCTCTCTAGGCTCCTTCATGAATATGCTTGGTATTCTGGATAGTTAGGTTGAGCGTGCTGATACATTTGTGCTGTAGCGTGGGTGGGTGCAGGTGAATGGACTGGCGGTGGCGGCGGTGGAAACGTATCTGATGTCTGATGCGTGTTATTTTCCTTGGGAAGAGATGGACGTGGCTTTGTTTTACCTGTAGCTATATTGTGTTTCAGGACTGCACATTCATTTACGTAGTGGCCTGGCTTCTTGCAATAATTACAGTTCCCTTTAACTGGTGTCGCGCTTCTTTTGTTCGTGTTTGTGTTTGCCGGTGCCGATTGGGCCACCAGCATCTTCATCTTTGTGTCTTTCATGCGTCTCTTTTCCTGCTCGTGTTCTTCTCTAATTCTGTTCTGGTGATATTGTAACATTTGTAACATTTGTGAAGGGCTGTTTGCTTGCCAAGTACTCTCAACCTTCAGTACCCTATACTTAATCTCGGGTAGGGAATTTTCTACTAGTTTGCTCACGAAAAGATGGGGATATGATTCGCTACTGGGCTTAAGGCCACTATTGATAGTAAAACATTTCTCAAACCTAGAGTAAAAATCGCTTGTGTCCTCGTCTGGTTTCTGCTTACAGGCTGAAATAGCATCCCAGTCTTCCTTTTTAGTAACTAATAATCTAGGCAAAACTTGTACAAGGAGTTCAGGTAATTCTTTAGCTCGGGGACCCAGACCAACCCCCGGGGCTCTGGCTGCATCCTCTCTTTCCAACACATCCCAGCTAATCTTTTTCTCTCCCACCTCCCAGTCCTTTTCTTTAAGCTTCTCGTAAATACCAGCAGGCAATAGTACTTTCAATAATTTTAGAATGTCAGCATATGTATACTCTCCTAAGCGGAGAATGTCTTTTAGTTCTCGGTGAAAACCCCCCGGGTCTTTATCATGGGAGGGCAACATCTTTTTCATTTCCAGTATCTCTAATTTCGACAAGGGGGTGTAGACATACACCCGTTGTAGCACATTGTTTGTATCTTTTACAGGATGAACCTCTCGTAGGGGGTTCAGCTTGTCGTATAACTGTCGCCTATCATGGGGTGGAGCAGGAAGCAGGGACCTAGTCACGAATTCTATATATTTGTGTCGCTGATCTAGGATGACATTAATCAATTCAGTACCCATGTTCGTCCACCTATCTAGTACTATGTCGTCCAGCAACTTATACAATAGACCGGGATCAGAATATTGACTCTCATACAACGTAATCAAATGTTGGACCATGTAAACACCAGCTATGCGCTGTTCGTTTGGTGGGAGGCTCAAGAACGTTTGGGCTACTATATCATTATTATATGTATCATATTGGGACACCCACAGGGTGGCTGACCGTGCTAATTCTTTTTCGGTCGGGGTGAGGGGCTGGTCGTTACCTATCCATCTTTTCAGGGCCTTTTCGGAAGTTTGGAATAAACTTTCAAGGGAATATCTTTCTTTTATAGCCGTTCCCTGTTTACGGTAATTGAGGCCCTTGGGCCTCTCGAACCGTCGGGCATGGCCCACGTATAGTACTTTGTCTTTGTCCCCGGCTTCGTCATCAGAGGATGACTCAGCCTTTCCGTCCGGTCCTGCTTCGTGTGAGGCTATTATTGCCTTTCGGATTTTGGTCAACATGCTGTCTGTCTGTCCTGATTTATCATGCTGACCGGCATCTATGTGATCACTCCAACCTATATAACAAGGGTGTACGTCCCCGTCACCTTCGTCTTTTTCCCTGATCAGACAGTTAATTAGGAAACAAAGGATATAGTTCTTAACAATTACTTTTCGGTTTTGTGTGGCCTCTGCTATGCACTCAGGACCCTCCCCTGTTCTTATGAAATTGTACATTTTCTTTAGGTGTTTATCCATATCTGGTAATTTTTCCAAATATGCGACTGCTTGTCTAAGTCTTAGTGAAATCACGAGCATATTGCTCTTTCCTGGATCTGGATCGTATATACATTCGGAGATGTCTACTTTTACAGTCGGCCCCCCTCCTGATGCTGTCCCGGATCCCTCCCCGCCGTCCTCGAGCTCCTGGATTTTTGGCCTGTGTTGGGGGTGCAGGGAAAGATCCGTCTAGGTATGCTGGTGGGGATTCCTCTAGGTAGGTGGTAACAAACGCTTCGGATGCTGTTGGTCTTATTTTTCAGGGTACTTGCGGTGGCACTCTAACGGGTCTTTCTACTGGGGCCACTCTTGCTAGTTCCTCTGAAAGGACGGGATAAATACCAGCAACGACAGTAATTCTTTCTCTTTCAGCCTGTTCTCTTTTGACCCGCTCCTTCCTCCTGTAACTTCTTTTCTTTGGCGTTTTCAGACTCCTGTCTACTTCTCTCTGCTTTGTGGAACTCTTTCTCTGTTCTTCTATGTGACTCCTTGCGACAAAACTCAATGGCATCCTTCTGAGCAGGTCTACATTTTCTCTTCCATAGCTCTTCCTCTACCTTCATAATGCATTCCGCATCCCACGTTCCCGTGATAGGCCATCTATACTGTGTCTCTAAATCCTTCGTGTAATCCACCCATAGCTCTAAAAACAACACGGCATCTAAACCATGTTTACAGTACATGAAATGTCCAGGTGTGTCTCTAGGCGGAATGTTAACTGATTCCTCTAATACACCTTTCCTAGTACCTATTTTACGCAGTTTCGAAAACAACGGCATGTTGAAATGTAACCAAAAAAAAAAGAAAATCACAATTAAACAATCTTACATACAAACCTGACACATTCAAACCTAACTGAACCTGACTAAGACAATAACATTCATACAGTTGAATCGGTGCACCTGAATACTTGAATACTTGAATGACTCTATGCATGCACTTGTATACTTGAATACTTGAAAACTCTATGCACTGGAATACAGCACAACCATACCGGTCTCACAAGTGAGACACGTCTTTACCGTGTTCATTAAATGAACCCGTCTTTATGCAACCCCCATGAAACTCACCGGGAAGCAGAACTTGAAGGCCTCGGACACTCGACGCTGCGCATGCGCGGGAATGGCGTATCTTTGGCGGATCTCTAGAAACCTCGGACACAGCTCTCTCACAGGGTGGGCTCTGGGTCGGGACGATCCGCAATCCTCACCGCCTCGTATGGATGCCTGGTCGCAGTCCGTCTCCTCCGTTGGCCTGAGGGAGTTGGCGGGAAAACCCCGCGACGTGTACACTTGAAGTCCGTCACGGCTGTAGAAGGGGGCAAAAATGGACCTTCATCTCCGGCGCGTGGGGAAGGGGATTCGTCCCTGTTCGGGCGCCATAATAATGTCGTAGATAAAGTATTACGCACTCATAATTTCTATAGGTATCAATAGGATCATGCATAAAGCAAGAGGCTGAGTCCGTGGTATCAGGTTCAAAAGGGCTTTATTCCAATAACTCGAGTTATAGGGAGAATGGTTCCATCACCACAAGGGATCAGGAAGGGTCTTCTGCAACTTTATTCACAGAGCACAGTATATATACATTCCATATTATACGTAAGCAGGAGCGCTTCAGGCAGAGCAAGAGAGAATGAGATAAGAGCATGTAGGCGTGTAAGTAGGCGTGAAGGTGGGTGTCCATGTGGGCGTCCACTTGATGAGTCATAGGTGAGTGTCATAGGTGGGTGGGTACCTGGAGGGGGTTGCGTGATCAGCTGGAACTTTACTGGAACTTTGCCTTACTTGTGCTCAACTCGAGCATGACGTGTAACTGACGTGTAACTGGGGGAAGGTTGCTGTGCAGCCGGGGAGTCTGGAAGAGAGGCCTTCAGTGTCAGGACGACCAGCACATCTTGTATTATCTGATATCTAAAGTCCGGAGCAGGAACTGATCTGTGACATAGGTTGCCCATCACCAAGAGCCGATGTGGCTTCTATTTCTTTATTCACTGCGTGGGCCTTACATGGGGGCTATGGGTTTTTCACTGACGTGAGCTTTGCAATCACTGAAAGGGAGACAGAAAGGCTAGGCTCTATCCTTTGCATGCGGGTTTTGTTTATTCCTCCTTTTCCAGGCAGGAATGTGATTCAGTAGGAGTAAGCAGATAACCGTGCTCAATACTATCTCGGCACCCCGGACTGGGTCCCTTTGGCTGAGGCCCAAGTGTGCGAGGCCAAGGATACGCAGCTGCAGCTCTCAGAGCGTCTGAGGCCTGAAACCTCTTTTCGGGCTCCGGCTGAGCCACAAAATGGGCTTTCATGAAAATGGCACGAGTGCAGGAAAACATGATGCAAAACGTGTAGGCCTCAGTGCAGATTTGTCGTTTCTCTCATGGGAGACTTGATGGCAGGCCACGTTATAGCATAGGCATCATGGTTGACAGGCCATGGAGGGAAAATGCATGGTGTACATGCATGTACACGAAACGTTGGGGAACACATAGGGGACACATAGGCCTTGTCATAATCTTTATTTTCTCAGGGACACAAATGTCCCTGTATTGATTTTTGAAAAAGGTGAGGTTATGGCAGGCATAGCAGGGCTATCCACTAATAAGGCTCCGGGCCCAGATGGTATCCCTCCGGACCTGTTTAAGTCTGACCCTTTGTTCTGGGCTCCGGTACTAGACGCTGTGTTTAACGCAGCTGCAAAGAATGGATGTCCTTAGTCTTGGGCCTCTCCCACTATAGTCCATGTTTTTAAGAAGGGTGATAGGAATAGTACCCACTGTTACAGGCCAATCTCCCTCCTTTACTCAGTGGTTAAGGTTGTAGGACGTATCCTGTTTCAGAAATTATCCATATGGGCGGAGGAGCACAAGATCCTGTTGGATGTCAAGTTTGGACTTCGATTGGGACGTTTAACCGTTGCTCAGTGTCTTAATTTATCTTTGTTATTGAGCAAATATACTGTTGCTCGCCCCGGCACTGTTTATCTTGCCTTCATGGACTTGATCTCCGCATTTGATTGTGTTAATAGAGCTGTGGGTGGATAACAGTATTGTTAATTTTCTAGAGGATTTGCATACGTCAACCAAGGCTAACGTCAGGTTTTCTCAGAATCTTCTGGTCACTAGGTACCTGGAGACAAAGAGGGGAGTACAGCAGGGGTGCATCCTGGCTCCATTCCTGTTTAATCTTTACATAAATGATTTGGATACTGCATTAAGAGCCACTGGGGTTGACTACCCGTGTGTAGGGCGGCGTGGCATCCCCGTCCTGCTTTATGCGGATGATGCCGTCCTTATATCTAAGACTGCAATCTTTATTAAAGGCATTCTCCAAATTTATGACGGACCGGGATTTGGCAGTAAACAATTCAAAATCTTACATAATGCAAGTGGGGCAACTATCCCCAAAAAGTTTCCAATTTAGTGTTGGCCATGCTAAAATCCCCGCACTAATGTTTTCTCCTATTTAGGGGTCATTTTTGATGATAGCTTAAAATGGGGTCCATTAATCTTGAGGAAAAAGGGGGACCTGGCCCAGGTGAATGAGGCAATTTTCAATTTTGCCTCAAAAATAGGGAAAATACCAATTAGAGCCATGCTGAAGGTTTACCAAGCCAAAAGCATGGCCATAGCTAGCTATGGGAGCGAAATCTGGGGACACATGGCTGCGGATTCCCTCCAGGTGGCTGAAAATGATTTTTTGAAGTGCCTGTTGTGTGTTCCGTGCGGAACATCTAATTTAGCGGTCCATGAGGAACTGTCTAAGTGATGTCCTCGCGCTGCGCCCCTTGGTGTTTTGGTTGAGGTGCTGGCTGATTAAAGAGTTAACTCTTAACCATGCAATTTTAAGAGAGTGTATGTCCCTCGATAATGCATCCCAAATTCCCTGGCTTAATTACATTAAAGGTAGCCTTGAAGGGGCAGGGTGCGTTGATTTATTCTGTAAGCCCGAATCCATTGCCAAGAAGGACGTGGAATTAATTAGGTTGGCCTTCTTTACCACAAGGAAATTGGACAGGGAGGCGCGGGTGATGATGAAACCAAGTGTTTGTACGTTTTAATGCTCAAAACAATCCCGACAACGGAACCTTATCTAATGGGGTTTCTATCAACACACAAGAGGTTTTTATTAACTAGATTTTGGATGAACCTTTTTCACCTCCTGTTAGCCAGGCCCAAGGGCTATAGTAGAGGTCAAGTGCTAGCTCCCTGTGGCTGCGATGGACAGTCTCGACAGGATTTGCTGCATTTTATGTTTTTATGTAAGTTTTATGAAACCCCTCAAAGGTATTTTCTGGTTCCCATTTTAAAAAGATTGAATTTTACTCAGGCCCATCTTGCCCTTATGTACCTTCAATTGTTGAAAGAGGATTGCATTAATTTTATAGTGGGGTTTTTAAAAGCTACCGTGAAATTCAGGGCCTGCATGGATGTTTAGACAACAGGAAGTCGTGTTCTACGGGCACACTGCACTTTAGGTTCTGAATACTTTGGGAAGCTGGGTATTGGGTTTTACTTATGAACTGTGTATGGGTCTTATTGTTTTTAAATCATGTTTTAATGTATCATTGTTTTTATGTACAGGTTACCTTTGCAAACTTTTATGGTGCTCCGACGAGAAACCGAATAAAGATTATTTGTATTGTATTGTATTTGTTTTTAAAAGTGGAAAAATACAGAACTATGCTGCCCTTCTTCAATTCGAGGTCCACAGCTGAGCAGATAGACAGCAAGGGGGGTTAAAAAAACAGGATGAGATTTACTTAAATACAAATATATTTTAACATATATTTGTAGATCATGCTCATATTTACTACTGGGTTTTGCTATATTTGCCTGCTTAATTTGCTAAAATGTGACTGGCATCAATGCAAGAGCGCATGTTTATCAGTTAAATACACATATGGAAATATACCGTGTTACAACTCCACTTATTCTCAGAACACAAAATAAATATGCAAAAATACCAATATGGATAAATACAGACGGAAATGTTAAAAAAATGAATACCATAAAACCGGGAGCCCTTGTTATGGAAACAGATTGGAGCTAGTGGGGTTTATTGATGATTTTTTATTTTTTTTATTTCAAAGTATTTTATTAATTTTATAAGCAAAGACATTAGCAATTCTGTTACAAGGGTAGCCATACGTAGTTTGATGATCTTGAATAGCCATCTTCTGCAGTGCTTAATTTGTAAAGAAACAAGTGCCAGTGCTCTTGTCAGGATGTCACTGCAGCTTGCACGACACATTGAACACAGCTACTAACCATCACAGTCCTCCAAGTGTGACAATTCGGACAATTTCAGCCCCCAACGCTATAAGAATGGCTTGGGCGGCAGGTAGTAGTAATTTTTAATGTATACTGAAATAATAAATGATAGTTGTTGTGGTCATCTCAGACAGCGCCAACTTGTGGCATAATGCCACAAGCTCCGATATTGACAATTAATGGGTATGTCCAAGCACCGGAAACCACCGGCTCAAATTAAGCACTGATTTGCTGTTGTGAGCACGCCGATACCTGCCTAGATGGCATATGCTGTGCTGAATATGTCAGTGTCATTGATTTTGCCCGCGGTGTTTGGAATGCGGCTGACATTTTCCCAGGCAACAGTTTGTGGATGCACTGGTCACTTTGCCTTGAAGGAGTATTATGGCAAGTTCTTGCACTTAGATGTTGTTGCCATGATAATTTGGTATTTTGCTATTTTGGTGTGATCTGGCTGTATGTGTGTATATGATGGTTTTATAGTTTTGGGTTTTAACTGAAAGAACCTGATTTATTGATTAATCGATTGGTTAACGGAGTTTTCTTGGGAATGCATCACTAGTACTGGCTGTACCACATGAATAGATTTGTCTCTGCTGTACTTTAATTTGTCTGAGGTAAGTGCTGCTAGCAATATTTTAATTTCTTATGCAAAATTTGATTTATTGAACCGCTGCTGGCAACAATGAAAAATAATTATATGAGCCCGTGTGGTGTTATTTACAGCTAACAGATTAAAATACGGCTGACAGCTTTTACATTTTCAATGCTGACAAATTCGAATGCAACCAACACACATCTGATTATCTGGTATGGATAATGCATCCCCAAAAAAAATCCAGAATCACTGACAAAAAGCAGCTTAGATGATGGGCCGAAGCTAAAAGTCGAGCTTTATCCGTGCAAGTAGAAAAAAAAGTATTAACACATTTTCGTCTCACAGTTCTCATAATTACCCCCCCCCCCCCCAACCTCCCAGGGGCGACTCACAAAAGCATTTATGAGTTCAGGAAGTACTTGTTTGAGAACTCCTACATTGACTCAGACCCCAAACTCCCTATTAGAAAAATTGCAAAGAGGGCGCATTAATTTTTATTTGTACTAATTGAATATGAATAATCCCCAAATATTACCAATTTATCACTATTTTATATGTCTTGGGGCCAATTTATGAAGGTTTGTAAGAGTACATAGAAGTTACTAAGGGGCATATTATCAAGCACGGCGTTAAAATTATCGCCGCATTAGCGGCAGAAAACTGCGGCTAAAGCGGCGATAATGGGCTTGATAATAGGCCGCAGAGAATTCCAATAGAAGCCCATGTTCACACCAGAACATGGGCTTCTATGGGAATTCTCAAGGGCATATTATCAAGCCCATTATCGCTGCTTTAGCCTCAGTTTTCTACCGCTAAAGCGGCGATCATTTTAACACCGTTTCTTGATAATATGCTCCTAAAGGAGTTCTATTTTATATACTTCAAATGACTGTGAATACTCAGCTGCTGTAATTGATGCCAACATTTAATGGAAATCCCTGCAAGTACAGTAAATTCACTCTTTTGCTCTAGCAAGAAAGGCAAAGAGGTCTTTATAAGACAGACGTCATTTGAATACCCAAAAGGAAAGCACAATCATCAATTGTTTTTTATTCTTTTAACAAATCTGGCCATTTCATTGTGATGAAAAGACTTGTGTACTTATATCAGAGGAGAAAATGCAATGCTTAATAAATATATTTTCTAAATAAAGTTCTTCACCAGAATGGAGGGTTCTTCAAACGTTTCAAATTTCCTGTGCAAGGACCCTCCCTTCCAGCCTCCTCAGAATGAAGTGTTTTCAAGATGCCCCAACCCCCCACCCCCTCCAAAACCTGCTCTGGGAGTGGGGTAGTGGCAAGGGCTAACTAATTAAATCCCCAGGTGAAAATGGAGGAAAAGCCAGTATTTTATCCTTTGTAATATAAATTCCTAACAACTGAGAAGAGAAGAAATAATTTCAGAAGTATGTCAGAGCTGTCTCAACTATTCCTAAATTGCTAATACTGATAACTTGTTTTGTATATAGCGCTTAACACTATGCTCCTGCCAATTCTAAGCACTGTAAATAACAGGTGTCACTATTGCCAACTTAAGGGTATTAAAGACACGCGAACGGAAAAAAGATGGATACCGGTTTTACACAAATTCCTGTTAAAGGGCCATCACCTGGCACTTCAAGAATTTCTCAACGTGAACAAATGGGCTGTATGTTTATTTGAGAATGGTCAATCAATTATTTATAAAGCGCTGCAGATCACCCATTAGGGTCTCAAGGCACTGGAGTTGCTGGCTGTTAGCTGCTGCGAGGTGGTTTGTTGATTCGAACAGTCAGGTCTCGAGTCCTTTCCTGAATTGCTGCATCAATGGGGCGGTCCTGAGGGGCAGGGGAAGGTTGTTCCAGGCTTTGGCCGCCAGGTGCGAAAAGAACATGCTCTGTTTTTAGTTAGGCGGATCTGGGGGGAAGAGGGAGGATCATAGGTGTCTGGTCGGTTGGTGGAAGGTCATGCGTTTGTTGATGTATGCTGGTCCTTAGGTCTTAACACTCGGATACAAATGATCAAACTACTTTTTTAAGTTTAAGGCATGTCCATCACAGACCCTTTGCCGTCCAGATTTGGATGGAAATGAGCAGATTTCCAAGCTACGTTTCCATCCAACAAGCTGTTTTCATTTGTAGCCTATTCACTGTGTTTGCAAGACTTCATTGCTTAAGGCATTGTAAACACAACACTTGGTAAGGAAAGCAGCCCTGAGATTTGCTGCTTCTCTTAATAGATGCAGAGTTTCCGAACTCCAATCTGTCTGTTTGTGCAGTCAGCTTCTCTGAGATCTACAGGTAATCCCACAGACTTTGTCCTGTTCAATGGCAAGGGCTCCCAGGACCAGGAGGCGAGCACTCAATGATTCCTGAAATTAAGGCACCCCACTTGTTCTAAGCCAATGAGCCTGGAGCCACTAGGGGTCCACCCCTTTAGCAGCTGCATTAAAAATAAATGCCCCCCTGCACCTCAACGCCTTCCTTGTGCTGTGGCTCAGTGGCTCCTTATAGAACTCTCCAGTTTCCCAGGAACATGCATGGGTGACTCAAACAGCTCAGGGTTTTTTCTATGCATTCTGGGATTTATAGTCCTGATTTAATAGTGTAATACACAGGAATACAAATAACAAAATGCAAAGAAAATGCACTGGATCAGCTAATCACACATGGATCTGGGAAACTTGAAAATGCGGATCAGGAGTCTCTCAAGGGTTTTAACTGAAAATCTTAGCCCCTGTATCTCGACGAACCCCAAGACCATAGAACAAAGGAGTCTCGTAGCCTCTACCCTGTGAGACATACAAGTAAAAAAGGAGCACTTGCAAATTTCCCCCTTTCTTCACCCTTACCCCATGGCCTTTGGGAGACAGGGCACTAGGTGGCTCTATTTTTGAGAACTATGGCCAGTCTGATCCGAGGGACCCTCTCATCTCCAGCTCCCAACTCCACTGACTCACTTGTCCTTGAAAACAAAGACAACATGGAAACAGGCCACACAAAGAAGGGCGGCTTCCAGACTATGAAAATGCATGCACGGGCAGGCTTCACATTCCCCCGACTTTATAGTGCAAAGATCCACTGATGCTACTGAAGGAATCGCATGCTCCTCCCCCCACCAAGAGATACCTCCCACGGGACACACTATGCATTTGAAGACCTCCAACATAAACTGTGTCCTCTGATTATGAGGTTGGCGGAATGGGACAGCCATCGCTTTTTTGGTGGTCTTCCCACCCGCTGCCTTGGCAGCCCAACTGCCCAATTACGATACTGGTGGGAACTCGGCTACAAGACCGCCGCCGAGACTTCTGCTACCACGTCGATGGCAAGAGAGACACAGTTGGGTCTTGGAGGGCATCCTGCCAATCTCTCTCCGTCCAGATTACGATCAGCCTTTCCGCTGAGCCGTTCATGGCAGGGACACCGCCATGCGCGACTCAGCGGAAATGAAGGAAAAGAGGTGAATACGCACCTTTTTCAGGGTCCTACATTCAGGAACCGTGTCGGACACCATTGTCCTGTGCTGCTGCCCCCAGACCATAATGCTCAGCAACCCCGTTGTCGACTAAAATCAAAGGCAGGCTTCTCTGTCACTTCTCCTATGTGGTGTATGGTAACAGTTACTTTCGGCTCGTGTTATGTTACATGCAACAAAACAGACAGTACACATGACCTACACATACATTACGACACATACACAACATATATGTATATTCTGATTTTAACACGTAGTACTTACCTATCTTCACAGAAGCGAAACATCACTCCATCGGGACTCCACTGCCAATAGACCACCAGCACCTCAGGTACTTCGTAATACGACGAGCGGAAGACCGCTGACAACACGGTCTTAAGACATCTGGGTTAGAGAAGGCAAAAGCCTCCAGTGCTCTTGTGAGCACTGATAGAGGCCACTCCACCAATCCTGGCACTACTCTGATGCTGTGAGAGCAGTGCTTGATTGGTTAAGAGAGTTAGCTGCGGCCCAGGAGTTTCGAGGGAATAAGACCGGAGCGAGGATGATGCAACTTCAGCCACAGTATATATATTTTATTTACTTTATTGTTTTGATTTTTTTAAAACACCCACCTACCCACCACCCATTTGCCCGCCTCTCCACTCGCCGAAGTTTGCAGCCGCCACTGGGTGCAAGGAGGCGCTTCGTGGAGCTTTACTATATCACACAATAACGGAAACCTGGGCCTGAACTCAGGTAGAGAGGAAACCTCCCTTAATCTGCTCCTAGAATAGGGAACATTAAGATAGCTACTGCTTTGGGAAAGTACATTTCAGTTACAAAAACAAATCTGGGCTTGATTTATATAGAAGACATAAATCTTCACATACTAGACTTACTCCTACGATTGGTGTAAAAATGCAAATGTTTAGAGCTCCACAGTCTGCGACTCAACATCCTGTAATTCTGGGCAAATCACTGAGGGGACGATTCCGATCCGGGTTGGAAGGGCACTGAATGCGATCCGGCCGGAAAAACTACGAGCCGTAAGCGCGTTTTCCGCCCGACTCGTACAGCTGTACGAGCGAGCAAGTACGATACGAGCTACGTGAAATTCACCGACCGAGTCGTTTCCGGGTCCGAACCGCTCCATACGTCTCGGTCGGAAGCTAACCGTGGCGTGCAATGGATGAGATTTACGACCGAGCCAGCACAATGCACGCGTCAGACAGCCTGTGCGAGCCGGCGTGTCCGGCTCGCAAAACGTCCGGGTAGTTGCCTTTGGGGGTCTGCGTCGGACCCCCTGACACCCGCAGCCCTACGACTCAGACACAGGGGGAGACCCAAGGGCCCCCCCAACACAGGCATGTATGATGCAGATGGCACCGACGCGTACCCACTGTAGGGGTGCCCTTGTGCGAGACGTACCCATTCAGTCAATGGGAGCCCATGTACGCGTCGTACAACCGGCTCCCATTGACTTCTATGGGAATCCGACCAAACCGAGTCTGGGAGCATACGGCCGCATCGTACTCGCTCGGTCAGACTGCAGGACTCCGGCTCGGTCGGAAAACACTCCGGATCCGGCGCGGTCGGAGTGCTTTCCGACCCGGATCGGAATCGGCACCTTAATCTCCCGCTACCTAAAAAATATGAAAAAAAATGTGTAACATTTGGTTTTGTTGTAAAGAGATCTAATGCCCATAGGCCAGGTGCACGTTATAAAAAACTGCAAAGAAAATCTGCAGGAGTGCAAATCAGAAATTCTCAAGTGTACTCCTTGTCTGCTATGGACATGCAGTGGCATATTTACAAGAGCTTATCGCCACCAAAGCGTCACTTTTTTGTGACATTCTGGTGGCAATAAGCCCTTCACCTTATTTACAAGGTGGCATTAACCAACTTTTTAAAACATTTTATTTATCTTTTATTACCATATCAACAAGGAGTTCACATCAGTTATTACAATCGTCTTTGGTATATGAAGAACATTTCAATGACATCACATCTCGTCTCTTCTTACAATATACACTGATATCTCATAAGTAAAAATACAACATACTGTGCAACATATCCCATTATAGGAGCAGCTCAACAACTCGGTTTGCGTAGCACTGTCCCCTTCAATATTTCCTAAGGCGTTAAACCGATACTCACAAACTAGTGCGGATCAAACTCAAGCACTCCCAACAAAATGAGCCGGACTGGGGGGAAGCGGGATAAGACCTCCATGATACCGATGTGACAGTGTCCTGACCACATGAGCTAACCAACCCCTGTGGGAACAATCTCGGAGCTAGAGTGAGAAGAAGAGGCAGTGGGTAGGGTAGCAATATACGCCTTGTATGGGCCCCAGATATCTTTAGGGCGCGCCATGAGTAGATCTTGCTGTTTGTGCAGCACAACGCCAAACTATTAAGCCAGTCATGCATCGTAGGAACCGCCCCGCCCGCCCAGCGCAATGCAATCTCTCGTTTTGCCAGAAGCAAACCCAGGGACGCCAGCCTCCGGACTGTCTTGGGAAAATTGACCGTATAACCCAACAATGCCACCTCCTGAATAGGAACCAAAGCAAGCCCAAGAATATCCCCCAGTATATTGTGTATCTGCTCCCAGTACGATTGTATACGTGGGCATGTCCAAGTCATGTGGGCGAAATCAGCGTGTGAGGCACCGCATTTCCAGCATATATGGGGCCTCACAGGGTCAATTTTATGCAGTTTTGCAGGTGCCATGTAGCTTCTACGGAGAAACTTAGAATGTAAAAGCTTATGGCGACTATTTAATGACACGCTTTTGGTGACCTTGCAGCAAGCGGACCAATGGTCATCCATGATAGGATGTCCCAGGTCGGACTCCCACTCCAAATGAAGCTTATCGTCCACGCTGGGAACTTGTGCTATACACAGTTTGTACAGTTTGGAAATTATATGTGCACCTGTTTCCTTCTCAATGAGGAGAGTCAATGGCTCGAATGAGGCTGGCTCTAATGGGAATCCCCCTATCTCAGACCTTGCTGTTAAATAAAGTCGACTGAGAACAAATTTGTCTATGAATGTGGCGTCCCTGAAGCGTGCATCTTCTGAGATCGAGAATATGTGCCTGCCCGGGTACAAATCGCCCATCTTAGTAATTTCAAACTGTGTCAAAGTGCGTTGCACGAGTTTCTCGCCTGTTATGGGAAGCCAACGAGCATTTGGCAAAGGAAGAGCTGAGGAGTATAAAATGGAGTGGCCCGTGTAGCGCAGGAGCCTGTTCCATGCCCAGCTAGTGGTCGAGACCGTTTGTATGTCGACCTGACTCCTGGGTGCGCCTCTAGGCAGAACCGCTGTCAAGCGGTCCGGAAGAACAAAGTCAGCTTCCGGAATCAGAAATAGGATCCGTGCATCAGGGTGGTACCAGGCAAAGGCATAGGCGCATTGTGCGATCAGGTAATAAAGATAAAAATCAGGCACTCCAAATCCGCCTCTATCGTACGGGAGAGTGAGTATCCTCCACCGGACACGAGGCTGTTTACCGCCCCAGACCAATCTTACAAGATTGGAACGCAATGTGGCAAAAAAACTCTGAGTGAGGGGTATGGGGATATTATTAAAAAAATATAGAAACTTGGGGAGAAACATCATCTTTATGATAGCGATTCTGCCTGCCATGGATAAAGGGATACGTAGCAATTTGTCAACCTGTGACTCCAATTTCGCAATCGCGCAGCCATAATTAAGTCGTATAATCTGTTCTTGATTTAGGTGTATGTGGATACCCAGATATTTGACAGTATCTGAGCACCACTCCAATGGGAACTCGCATTGCCAAGGGGAAGTGCTGCTGGTTAAGGGAAAAATAATGGAATGTGGCTCTCTGACATAAAGGATAGTATCATCGGCATACAATGAAACCAAAAGGGGGCCTGTCCTGAAATGCAGCCCTCTATGAAGGTGGCGCTCTTGAAAATGTCGAATTAAAGGGTCCATGGCGAGAATGAACAAGAGAGGGGACAGTGGACATCCTTGACGGGTGCCACGGGTAAGAGCAAACGGGCGTGACAATGTGCCATTAATGCGGAGTCTTGCCGTGGGCCGACTGTATAAGAGGCTCGTGGTGGCAATGAAACCAGCCGGCATGCCCATCCGACGCATTATGGATATAAAGAAACGCCATTCAAGAGTATCGAATGCTTTTTCTGTGTCAAGCAGTATGGCCGCAGCTGGAGTTGCGGGGTTTATTCTATGCAACATAGCGAACAAAGTTCGCAAATTCAATGAGGTCGAGTGGCGGGGATCAAAGCCTGATTGAGCCGGTGAAATAATAAACTCCATTAATTGTGAGAGTCTGTTGGTCACGATTTTGGCGAGGATCTTATAGTTGATGTTCAATAGCGATAGGGGCCTGTATGACCCGCAAAGTGATGGGTCCTTATTGGGCTTTGGAAGCAGAATAATGACCGCTTCGCTCAAGGTGGGAGGCAGGGTTTTCCGCTCCAGGGCCTCAGCATACACCTCAATTAGTTTTGGTGCTAGCAGGTCTGAAAAGGCCTTGTAGAACTCACCCGTAAGGCCGTCAAGGCCCGGAGCCGAGGAGCCCCCAAGTACTTTAATTGACCCGCGAACCTCATTCACCGTAATGGGTTCCGACATAAACTCCTGCATGTCTTTCTCTAAGAACACTAATGCAATTTTGGATAGATAGTCTCCCGCGCAGCAGTGTCACTACTATGTTTAGACGTGTATAGTGCCGAGTAATATGTAAGAAATTCGTACCTGATCTCTGTGGAAGTTGTGCGTAGCGTCCCGTCCTGGTCACGGATTTCAGTGATGTACGCATTGCTGTACGGTGGTCTCAGTACCTGAGCTAAGGTGCAGCCCGGGCGGTCGCCCACCCCATATCTACGGGCAATTTGATATTTACCCAAATAAAGGATCTCCCGATCCGCAGTCTCCCTATAGTCGGAAAGGAGGCTCAGCCGCCTGGCCTGTAAGGAGCCAGGAGGGCGTTAAGCGCATCTGCATCCAGTGACTCTAGTGCAGCCTCCAGCTGTGCCAGTGTTGTACGCAGCGCTTTAAGAACCCCTGCATGTTTGGATATACATACACCCCGAATATAGGCCTTAAATCTCTCCCACAACATGGCCCAGGAATCCACCAAGCCGGTATTAATTGCAAAATATTCCTCAATCGCCTCATTGACCTCATGATGGAAAAGGTCGTCTAACAGCGTGCGGCCAGGGAAGCGCCATTGTCGCTCAAACCCTTCAGGGCGGGGCACTTGAAGACAGAGCAACACAGGGGGGTGGTCTGAATATGTCCTAGGGAGGGTCTTCAATGTCCGGTACCAGGGGGACACACCAGGGGAAAGCAGCCATAAATCAATCCTAGTCCAAGTATTGTGTTGACCAGAAAAGTGTGTGTAGTTAGTGGTGGTAGGGTTGCGCCTGCGCCAAATGTCTATCAGGGAGAACTGATCACAGAGTTCACGGACTGCGCGCCGTGCTCTAGGCTTGGTGTCTGCTGCGTCAGAGGTACCATCCAGGCCCGTATCTAACAGGAGATTAAAATCTCCGCCGATCAGAAGCAAAGCAGGTTCTAGTTTGGAAAGTTGCGCGTGTAGCGCGTGGAAAAACTCTGGGGAGTCAGTGTTGGGGGCATAGACGCAGACCAAAATGACCCTGTGTCCCACCATCGCTCCCGCCACTATTATATAGCGTCCCTCTCTACCTCTGATGACCTGCTGACAATGAAATGGGACTCTTTTATGGATTAAAACTGCCGTACCTCTTGCATAATTGCTAAAGTTGGCGAAGTACCTGTGTGTACCCCAGCTTGCTGCAAAACGTGCTGTATCTGTAGTGGGTAAGTGTGTCTCCTGCAGAAAGGCGACGTCCACATTATGCCTATTCAAATAGTGCACCACCTGTCTACGTTTACGCTGATTATTAAGATCCCTGACATTCCAAGACAATAGTGACAAGTCCGACGGGCATTCATTTAAGCCTATCCGAGCCATCCAGGAGTGTGAAGAAGCCAGATGAGAACAGATGTCATCATATCAACCATACACCACCAAAGACAACATACCAAATAAATGCTACTGAAAACAAAACAATCTTCCCCAACCCCCCTCCCACCACCCAGCCTTACTACAAGAAGTGTGAGGCCAATCCCAACCTGTGAACAAAAAGCAACGCACCATACATTTGTACCATATGGAAACGCACTTAGTAGCAGGTACATTAGAACCAGCAAAAGTGCCCCAAGGTTTCCACCAGAGGGGGTGGCAATGCCACGACAGCAAACCAGCATTGCATAGCGTACTCAACAGAAATGTCATGAGTCTCCAACATATATTCAATGACAGAAAGAAGGATCAAAGAGTTCACAACCTCATCCCGGAGCCAGAGAACAGATCCAGGCTAGCCACAGAGCCACTGTGCGGAGGAGATGGGCCACCGCCATCATCCCGCGGCTGACCTTTATTATTTTTGTATGTGCGACAGAAGTCCTGAACATCATTAGGTTTGTCAAAGAACCGCACCCGACCTTCAATCTCCACCCGCCGACGTGCGGGGTATAGCATGCCATACTTAAGGCCACGATTGCGGAGCGTAGCCTTTACCCCAATGAATTTACGCCGGGCTCCTGCACCATCACTGTGAAGTCAGGGTAAAAGGCAATTTTTTAGCCTTGCCAGGTAACGTCACAGCGCTCTCTGGACAAACATAAGGCCGTGTCTCTGTCACTAAAGTTCATGATGCGGGCTATCAGAGGGCGAGGAGGGAGACCTGGATTAGGTCGAGGCCCGAGGGAGCGGTGAGCCCTCTCCACCACAAAGCCTGGCGTGAAAGAGTCTTTTCCAAACATGTCCGCTAAAACATTTCCACAAAAACATCCAGACGACCCGTTGCTGTGGACTCTGGAACCCCAAGAATACGTACGTTATTGCGGCGACTGCGCGCTTCAAGGTCCTCATTTTTGATGGCCACATCCTTCAGTATGCGCTCCATTCTATCGAGTCGCTTGGTTGCCTGCGCAGCACCATCCTCTATGTCCGCCACATCCAGACGCCTGTCGTGCGCTTGGAGCTTGGCTCCCATCGATTCCAACGTCTTATCCAGGGAGTCAAAGCAACTATCTAAGGACCTGAATCCTGCCCTCATCTCCTGCAGCCAGTCTGCGGCCGAGACCGACGCACCACCAGCTGGGCTCGCAGCACGTTCCGCCATGGCAGGGTCACCCTCTGACTGTTTATCCGCCAGCTTCTCGAAGGGAAGTGTTCTTTATTTCGGGTCTTTGCGACCCATGCCTCTGCAAGGCGGCTGGAGTCCGTCCAGCCCATGTTAGATCCTCTAGGGTGTCAACAGTCGAGGATAGAATTAAAACTGTGATGACCCCCTGGCCCCAAAAACAACGTGTGGGTCTCAAAAGCACCACTACATCTCACGCAGTGCCAATCATATCATCCGTAACCCCGAGCCACAGAACCAAGCTTCAGTGGGGATCCAATGTCCCGATGTAGAGGCAACGGCTGGTTATCTCCGCAGCCTAGAACCAGGTCCAAAACCGATGAGTCCCTGCTCAGCCACCAGGTACTTTGTTAACCACAACCACTGGCTGAGGTAGGAGAAGTACTGAGGACCGGCACTGCCAGGTTAAGGCCACCGCGTGTAAGAAGCACTTCTTTACTCTCCCGAGTAGCAGCTCCCCACGCGTTGGGACATGCGGGCAGGGCACAGCAGGTAGGCCAATCATTGACGCCTGGCAGATTCACGTTTCTACCACTGGGGAGGGGCAACGCAGGGGGGGGCACAACCCAGGCGGCATACAGCAGGCCCTAACTCTCACCCCCCCTTAGTGGAAAAGCCGCCGCCCGCCCATCCGCATCCAAACCGCTCCAGCCAGGCGTACGGCGAGAACGGGGAGCAGCATGGGCGGGACCGCACAGCAGCGCCAGGCCGACCCTGTACCGGCCACATGGACGGCGCCGCTCGTGCGAAGGCGCGGGGGGGAGCAGAGCCCGCCAAACTCGCACCCGGGCACTTACCACCCCAGCGGTCCCCGCAGGAATCCTCCGTCTGCTCCGGCAGATGAAGCCTCAACGCCAGCTCTGCCCCAACCGCTCAGGCCGCCATCTTATGCTCCACCATGCTGCAAGACGAGCCGCATCGGGGTCGCACACGGACGTCGCGGCGGACACAGAGCCACCAAACTAGGCCACCTAGATCCGGGGATGAAGCGAGACCCATCGCCGTCTGTTTCACGACATTGGAGGTAGGGGACACCGTTATTTATGCTGGGGTGCCGGCAGAGCTACAACACCGCGCAGCCATCGTAGCCCGAGGCTTGGCCACGCCCCCCCATTAACCCACTTAACGTGGCTTAACGCCGCCTTGTGAATAAGGTTCCCTTTCACACAGCAATTAGCGTGAAAGGGGCGGGCAATGGGTGTTGCGGTGGGCATTCCGCCGCAACACCCATTTCTTTTTAACACTGCCCCCTATTTACAAGGGTGGGGTAAATATGGGGCAGCGCCAAAAATAAGACCAGGCAAAACCTGGTCTTAACCTGGCAAAACAAAGCAAATTTTTTTATTTCTCCTCGTTTTTGCTGTTTCTATGTGTGCTGAAACAGCAAATCACCACTAGTGATTGTTCATGTGCGGGAAGGTGTCCCTTCCTGCACATAAACAATCATTAAAAAATGAGGAGTTGCAACTTCTTTGAGTGCTGCATGAAGCAGTACGCACAGTAGTTACAAATTGCCATTAGTGATTGTTTACGTGCAGGAAGGGACACCTTGCTGCGCATGAACAATACTTTACCGTAACGCAGGCACCCTTGCACTATGGAGCAAGAGTGTTTGCGTTGGCGCTAGGCAGCTAAATTTAGCGCCAGTGCTAGGGAGACACAGGAGTGCGCCGCATTCTTGTAAATATGATGCATCACAATCTTGGCTTAACTCTGCACTCCGACAGTTTAATTCTAAATATGCCCCGCATTTTATCCGCATTTATGGAAAATGCACTGGAGTATTCGTGGTGGAAATATGAAAGGCATTTTCAACTGTTGAGCGCTTAGAAAACATTTTCCCATGGAGAAAACTCTCCCTCAGCACCAGTGGCGGCCAGTGCAGGTAAGCGCAGTGGGGTGGTGAGGCAGGGGGTCGCTGGGTGATGGGAGTGGAAGTGACATACAACAGAATAGGGCAAATAAAATAAATAAATAAATTAAACCACTTACCTTGCACTCTGCGCATTGCTGAGTCATCGATGCGGTAAGCGCAAGGTAAGTGGTTTTATTTATTTATTCATCTTATTTTCCCTATTCCTTTTTTTGTTGCTTCCAGCCTCACCCCCGCCCCACTGCATTTACCTGCACAGGCCGTGACTGCTTAGCACCCCATGAGATATGGGGGTGTAGCCTTATCTTTGCCACTCCGTAAAGGCATGTATTTTCGCTCTTTGCAAGAGTTAGTTTCAAGGGTAGGAACCAATATGCAAAACATTAGCAAACTGTTGCATCATTCCTCAGATGTCCTTGTTTCACCCCTCGTTGCAAAACCATCACTGTTCTGGCAGACTGTCCAGTGCCATAAATCCAATCCGCTGCGTCGAATATACATTTTCTGCTGAGATCTGTAAAACTAATGATCGAAAATGTGCTGGGAGACGATTTATGTAGCGCTTTACTGGTCAGCTAATGGCAGGACAAACGAACTGACATCTGGGGGCACCGTTTGCCCTCTTAATCAAATTGCAGGGCATAAACACTTACATTTTGTTGGCAGTATGCTTCCGTTGCAGTTGTATTGGAGCTTAGGCGAGCTGGCACAGAGAGCCCCAGATCAGAAACTACTTAAGAGTCCTGGTTCTTAAAGCAAAAAGGCGAAAATATGCACCTGCGGGTTCCTGACCTCACCAGGATGCACATTTCCGATTTTTGTGACTTTACAAAACATTTTGAGGTAATGTAGTGTAGTTCCTATATCCCTGATAGGCTCTGCGCATTGGAATAACATACACTATAGAGAATTGACATAGGACTAAGGTCAGTATGTCTCTATCGAGTATATTAAACTTAATTACTTGTGTGTGCCAGCTAACTCAGAGGTCACTAGAAACTTCTCGAATATACAAGAAGGGATTAGTCTCTGACAACCTCATAAACATGACAACTTTGTTTCCCTTTAGAATCGTAGCAGTCTCAGAATCGTGGAAACAATAGATAACAGTTTCACTCAGTCAATCGTGAATGCTTCGTTTCTACAGAGTTGCACAGAAATAGAGAGACGGGCGTTTCAATAAAAGGGTTTATCGAACAGTCTTATTTCTCATGCAAGAGATATGAATTTGTTCAATCGTAAGACAGACTGCGAAGTACAATATGTACGAGGTTTGCAGTAAGATAAAATAATACTGCAATAGCATGGTTTGTAGCTATGACATATATTAAGCAAAATACATACATAAATAACATAAGCTAAAATGTGATACTCATCTGATGCTTCTAATTTGTTCTACCCCAGTGTACCTAACCTAAGTGCAGTACGAGGTTTGAAGTAGGTGCCATTTCTACAGTATAGCTAACTATATTTTAGTTTAGCCAAGAGTTGCCAAAAGTTTCTCTTAAGTTCTAGTCAGCTCCATACCTTAGAATGAGAGAGGTTGGAATCTCTTTTCTGGACTCGATAGTCTAACCCCCCGCAAGGGAAGTCAGAGAGCACTGGAGCTGGATTCTCTGCGAGGAGGATGGCAGCGTCAGGTCAGTGCATCAGGCTGGAACTCTATCTCCTTCCGAACATGCCGTGGCGAACCGCGTAGTCTGGGTTGGATCGAATCCTCCAGGAACCGCAATTTGCCAGGGCAAGTGCTGGTATATTTATACCTTGAAGGTGTCTAGGAATGCCAGTATTGACGTAAAAGTTGGGCAGAGGAACGTCATGAATGAACCCCTAAGGAATAGATGTTCATGCATACTTAGTGAGTTCTTGGAGAAATCAATATTCAAGCTGAGGAAAATTCCTAAAGGCTTAAGGGTCTGGTTTTCCAAGAATTTGTTGTGACGTGGATGGACGGATGTAGGTGACCATGCCTGTATTTGGTTTGTACGGACAATGTCTAAATAAGGGCCGGATTTCTATGGCCAAATAAGGGCAATGTGAATTGTACCTATATAAGGGCATAAATCGGGAAACCTATATACGGAATCTAAATCTGCACACAACAGTAACACTGAAAAATCAGCAACAGAACTTCAGGAAAACATCTGTGCATTTCATGTTTGCAGTGGAGAGTATACGAGTGTATATATTCTTATGCAAGAAAGGACCAGGTGCAAACATACTTGCTAAAATGTTTTCTTAAATTTCATCCATGAGGAAATAATTTATTTCCTTCGTGAACCCCCCTCACCCCTTCACATATCCACCATTTTCGAGGTAGTGAGGTGTTTCCCTTCCAGTAGTCACTCTGGAAAGAGATTTCCTCCTGCCTTTGATAGGAGTGTAGCTTTGGCCTTTTTCATAGTGGGAATGGGTTGGAAAATTTCTTGTGAATAGCCTAAGATTCCAGAGCGTTTTCAGCCACAGCATGCCCACTCCCTCACGGGCCTGAAACATAAGTTTTTCTGCTCTCATGTACCAGTCTTGGTTCATTCCTAGGCCCTTAAAGATGGAATCCTATCCTGCCCCCAGTGTCTGATCACATCAGAGCAGGCTTCCATTAGTGCACCATTGCAGACAAAAGTGTGTGGAGATTCAACGTTTGTCCCACCCATATTCCCAGAATCACCAGTTGTGGTGTGCGTTCCAGAGTAAAGTCCAGGGCTCTGATATCCAGCCACTCACTGCCCTCCAGAAAGACTGAATCATGGAGCATTCCCAGAGCATGTGAAGCAGGGTACCCCTCTGCCTGCAACCCCTTTGGGAGAGATCGTTGTCAGCTCATCCTATACAATACAGCCAGGTCCTTGTGATGTAAACCCTGTGGAGTAATTTTAGCTGCATGAGTTGGAATCCCACCCATATGGCCACCTCCCATGGGCTGCGGCACACCTCTCCCCAGTCATCATCCTCCCGTTGACCAATGTCTCCTTCCCATTTGTCCCTCAGGTTTTCGAGTGGGGGAGAATATTGTGTAGAAGTGTTGAGTATGAGAGGAGGGTCAGTGGGTATCCCAGCACCCTGCACTCCAGTGGAGACTCATCTGGCACCTCGATAAGAAGGTCGGTGTGTCTTCACAGCAAGTGCTTTAGTTGTTGGTATCAGAGGTGCTGACTAGATTTCAGTTCGTATTGCTCTTTGCAGCTCAGTAAACTGTATCATTCTGTCCTCTCGCCACACATCCCTCAGCTTGGAGATGCCCTATAGTCCCCACTTTTTGTGGCCCTCTTTCCCCATAGCCATGACAGGATATCTGAATCCCATAGAGGGTCTCTAGAGTCAACTTCCCCGTCCAGCCCATTTTACGGGTCGCCCAATGCCATATACTGATCACGGTTGCGATAGGTGTGGGCAGTGGCGTCAGCCCCTATCCCCCTTAAAGGTGTCTAACATAGCCTTCTGGGTCCATTGCTCATTCGTCTGCTGGCAGGGAGGGTTCCTGCTGCACCGAGAAGGTCCAGTCATTTATCACTACAAATTATGCTGCCCAGTATTAGAGCCTTAGGTCCGTAGAACGATGCCACCCTCAAGGGGCTTCCGGGTCAGGGTAGTCATGGCTATTCTCTGTGACCCTCCCTGCGCCAGCAGCTCCCTCATTACCTTGTTTTCTGAGTGGAAGAATCCCTAAGGAATCTGAAAGGGAGTGTTTTGCAACATGTAGAGAAATTTCGGGAGGCAGCTAATGTTGTAGAGGGCAGCTCTACCCATCAGGGAGAGTGGGGAGCCTGTCCAGTGTCCTACAGCTACCCGGGACGCCTCTAGAATCCTATTCAGTTTTCCCTCAAGAAGAGGTTTCGGTCTTTTATTGTGAAACTTCCCAGGTATCGGAATCCCTCTGGCTCCCACTAAAGCAGGTAATTTCAGGCTGTCCCAGGGGGCTGTCTGGAAAGTTGGAACATCACTTATTTGTGCCAATTGATGCAGAGCCCCGAATGGGGCCCGAGTCTGCCAAGTATAGCAGGACATCATCTAAGTAGAGTGGCATGACTTCTTCCCACCCCAGGTCCCATCATACACCCCTCAACAAGGCATTTTTTCTGATCCAAACCACGAGGGGTTCAATTGCCAGTGTGAGAAGTAAGAGGGATAGTGGGCATCCCTGGAAGGAGCCCCTGCCCAGCCTCTACTTTCCCGAAAACATCCCATTCACCTTAACCCTGGGTACCAGGGCAGTGTTCAGCAATTTCACCTATGCCAAAAACATTGGGCTGAACCCAATCTGGTCTATAATCGCCATCAGGTAGGGCCACTCCAAATAGAAGAATGCGTTCTCGGGATCGAGAACTACTGGCTCTTCTATACGATCACTGTACGCTAGGCATCCTGCGAGCCTCTGCAGTTTGTACCCTGTTGCCCTATAGGTCATGCATCCTGATTGGTCAGGGGTCGCAAGTGTGTCTACTATTTGTTTTAGGCGATTGGCAAGCACTTTGGCTTAGACCTTAGTTTCCACATTAAGCAGTAAGATTGGTCTATACGAGGCACATTTGTCTGCCTGCTTGCCCTTCTTGTGGATAATCACTATTGTCGCCAGCCACAGGTCTTGCAGGAGGCGACCGCCCTTTCTTGCCTTGTAGCACAGTGCCTGATGTGGACCCATTACAAGTGACGTGACGCATTTGAAAAACTTGGATGGCAAGATGTTCAGGCTGGGGATCTGCCCCCTTCATCTGTGTCAGCACTTCCGCTATTTCCATCTCCGTGATCTCCACCTCTAGAGCTCATTCCTCCTCTGGTCTGATTCTGTCGAGGTCTCCTTCTGCTGTTAAGTTGAGTTCTCTCCCAATGAGCAACAGAGCCTTTCCCTGTCCATCTTCAACTCATTGCCGCCTGACACCCCGGATCATCCACCCATAAGCAGGTGACCTGCAGAGGGAGGGATCTGCGTGCTAAAATTCCCATCTTGCAGGCTCCCCAGGAGAATCCAGCATGCACCACAAGTTTGCAGCTCCTGTGGTGGAGGATCCCTGAAATGGGTGTCCTGTAGCAGGACAATATTGGGGTCATGTCTGGCCAAGTTTTTCTACATTACCCATCTCTTCAGGTTGTTACCCGGCCATTGACGTTCCAAGAGAGTATCTTGAGAGGGGCCCCAGGGGTCACACCCTGTACTGTGTGTCCTGCTATGGTGTGCATCTTTCTGGTATTTTCTTGCCTGCAGCCCTGCCGCATATGCCTCCAAACTGCCCACCTTCCTACCTCCACCCAACCATCTTGTGCCGTTGCTCTAAAACAGCCTACTTCACCAATGCCAGAGGTGTCTGTCACCCCATCCCAGAACTTGATAAAGCATCTTAAACAGTAGAACAGTTCTCGTCCACAGTCACTGCACTAATAGAAAGGTGAGGGGCATAGTCCCACAGAAGTATCATTAGCTGCCTTCAGAGCAGCCACCCCTTACTCAGTTCGTTGACATACTATGTGCCCAAGGGGTCCTCCCTTATTTCTGTGGGTCTCTTAACCAATGGTGTCAATGCTGTCATCGGGGTGACCACTGGTAGTGCCATCTCATCTGGATCTTCCTGCAAGGCGGCAAAGTCACCCACTATGTCTTCCTAGTCCATCGTTCGTGCGGCCCGTCTGTTATGCTTGATTAACGACCAGTGGTGTTGTATGTCTGCCACCACTGTGGCCCTTTCAGACTTCGAAGCGTCATTGGGGCAGCACACGGCTGTCCTCATGGTTTGCATCTGGGTTTCTCGCTCTTACACTCTCAGGCACGGTGCATTTTCTGGGCATCAGGGAGCTGGTGCCACTTTACCTCCAGCCAGTTCCACGCCTCCACTGCTGATCCAACAATGGAAGTCCCCCCTTCATCAATAACCTGTAGCTTTGCATTAAGAAACAGCAACAGCACATATTTTAGGTCCAGTTTCCACAGTTAGTGCTTAACTGCAAGAAAGGTTTCCCTCTGGTGTTGGACTGCCATGGTGCAGTCAGGATAAATGCTCACTGTTCTGCCACCAATTTCCCAAGGATCATGGCACTTGCCACCTGTAGAATGTGGTCACAGTTGCGGAAGTTCAGCAGTCAAGCTACTATCAATCTGGGGAGTGTTCGGGTATCTGTAATGAGCGAGTTTGATGAGAGAGATCCCTCTGTCATGGTTAAAAAACAGACAGGTTAGAGGCTGCTGAAGGGTGATTATGGCCCTTAGTAGCTGTGAGATACTGTGCAGGTGTGAAGGTGGGATGTGTTAGGTCGACATGTTTTGCGCTCTTGACGGTCTCAGGAGGGGATCCCTAGTGCTTCTTCAGGACCAAAAGGAAGTAGAATACGATAAAGAAGTGTGTTAAAGATGGCCTCATCAATTGAAGCAGTGCCACCAGACGGACGACTAGAGGAAGAGGGATATTGAGAATAAAACAGACAAACAGTACAACAATTAGTCATGTCTGTGGTGTATAAGCATAAGTACACCAGGATGGTCAGCTTGCAGGAGCCCCAAATCAAGTGCTACTGCATCAATTTTAGCTTCCAGTGCAGCCTTGGTAAACCGCCGCCATGATCGTCGCAGTGTGAGCTTCCAGTCCCTGCTCAGTCTCTGTCGCCCCTTGGCTGCACCCTTCTTCTCTGTGGTGGGGGATCTGTGTTGGCCCCATCTTCAGGGCCTTAGGTCGTACCATAGCCTTGTGTGTCGGAGGTCCCTGTTGCCACCCTTCTCGGTGCATCGTGTGCAACAACTGCTGTCTTCGGGCCTGCCTCTCTTATAACCCCACGGGCCTCCCCAATCTTAGCCAGGAGGGTATCCACCGCATGAGCTACCTTACGCAAGGACATGCCAGCCCCCTCCAGCTCAGCCCCCACTGCCCCCTTGCCGCAAACCAGGAACCAGATACCAATGGGCCCACGGGGTCAACAGCCTGCACGAGCTTACCCGTGGTGGCATGGAGATCATTTTCAGACCGGGCCCATAGAAGGCTGGGGTGGTGGCAATCGGCCCCCGTGAGCCTGGCCGCTGCATTTCACCACCCCCAGGTGGGCTACCCAAATTACTCTCACACAGTGGCGGCTGCCATCTTATCTAGTACGCAAGCTGCCGCCAGTTTGCCGCTGCAGACTCCGCAACCTCCGTCGTAGTCACAGTTCGCCCGTGACCTCCTCTGCAAGGTGTAGGACTTCCTTAGCGGGTTTTTCTCAGTCGACCGTTAGCCGAATGGCAGGAGAAAGGCATGCTTCGCGGGGCCCGGCACCAGAGCTATGGGTTCATGCGTCAGACTCCAATGGCATCATGTCACGCCCCCAATTATAAATTATTTAGTACCCTATTTTGAATTTAAAGTGCCAAAACAAAATGTAATAATTGAAGAGTTTATATTTAAATAAGAGTTATATACTATTTTTATATATTGTTTTAACATTAAGTTTATTTGAAATAATATATTTCAATTTTACATTATTTCCTATGGGGTTTAAGTCTCGATCTCTATTATTTTCTTTGGGAGGGTGTTGCAGTACCAATTGTTGACCATGTGTAATGCTGGACCTACTACAAAAGTGCAGTCTGTGGCTATCAAAAAGTAGCAAACCTACTCGCAGTGCAGTTTGTGAATCAGGATCTTTATCCGATTTCAACTAGTCAGAAGACGTTCAATGGTCCATTTCTTAGAGGAAACTACTAACTCGATAATATTTTACTTTGTTGATGTTCACAGTTTGACCGCTGATGAGGGTTAAATTATCACCATGAGAATGCAAATGGTTGAGCTTTTAACTCCAATATTTCGAAATATTAATGGCAGTTTCCAGTGATAACATCCTGCCTTTTAATGGTACTAAGCACTTGACATCAACTTTCAGAACAATGACATTTGTCATTCCTTAGTACTTTGTGTGTCTAAGCTTGTAAGTGTGCTACTGTCCTGATGAAGGCCATGGGCTCCAGAATAATCCCTCTCTAGACCAAAACGCATCAACTGTCTGCATTAGTAAGGGTAAGCAGCTATTTACCAGTACAGTGCTTGATAAGCACTGATTTTTCCTATCACTGATACACTATATATACATTTAAACTAACATATTTTTTTAAGGGGATTCTAAAATGTTTCTTCAAGGTTTTATGTTGAAATATTAGTACACATATTTGGCTACAACATTAATTTCGATCATTTCTGTAGTTCAATAGTTCAGATAGTTTCAAACAATACATTTTGCTGATTTTTTTGTCACCCTGTTAACATATGTCTCCGGTTGGTCTCTACGGCTCTATTCAGTATGTGACATTAAGAGTAACTTGTGCACCTACCTCTCTAAGATTCTCTTCAACTGTTTGAAAAAGGCTCTTTCGCGACTTTCTGTATGAAAATGCAACCTCTTAGTGAATAAATCCCTGAAATGCCCAAGATACACTCCAGGTAGTGTAGATTTTCTATTCACAACCCCACATTACATTAACTTACCTTGGTCGTGTGTTTGTAGTAAACATTGTGCAGGTGACGGGATCCATCAGACTCTTTGCTGGAACAGGGTTGCCCGAGGCCACTGAACCATCTGAATAGGGAAGAAAGACCTGCACCTAAGCATGATCACAAATAAATCAATGCAATACAGGGTGGGTCTAAGAGTGCCTGAACCAGGCCACATTTCAAGTTATTCACATACGATAAGTTTACATAACAAATCTCATGGATCTCAGTCAGTGGTTAGCCTGAAAATTTGGAATTAATCAGGCTCTCCCTAAACCTACTTTGGACAATCCCCCTTTTGATCAACCCTCTGAAAAAAAAATAATTTGACTTTATCAGCTATTACCCTTCAGACAAAGTATTTAAACATGACCAGCTCGTAAATTGACCCGCTACCTTCTACAAACCTGGAAAACTTCTGGTCTGTTCCCCAAAGAGGGGGAGTGATGAAACCGGTTGTTGAAATATCCCAGTAAAATAGTACATGGCAGCATCACTAACAAAGTGTCATGATCGTGGACAAGACGGAGTGGTCCGCGAGCCGAAGGAGAAGCTCGCGGAAACTACAACTCCCGTCAAGCATAGCGGTTCCGAGTAGCCCCACGTGACCATGAGCGCGGCAGGATTAAAGCCGGAAGTAGCAGGGAGGCGGCACCAATGATTCGCTTCAGAAACCCGATGCAAACCAACGGCCCCTGACCCGCTTCATAGACCTCTGCCGCGCGTTCTGTTCTACGAACGACCCGACTCGCCAGAAGCACCGACCCACGCCTCCTGAAGCCTAGAAACCTTGTCCCGCGTTGAACCGGCAACCGCTCTGGTGTACTCCGCCACATACGGAGGGGTAACGAGTGCCCTCCGTTCCCCGTCTGGAGCGTTTGCTGTCTCGCCTCACAACAGGAAGCACCCCTCCTGACCGCTACCACGGCGCTCCTCGACCCCACGGATTCCTGGGTCTTGAGTGGCAGCGCTGCCAGTGGTTAGAGGGGGCTCCTACCCGCTCCGTTGTTTCAAACTACTTTCCCAGCCAGTCTAGCACCCTATAGGCGCTCCTCGACCCCTCGGATTCCCGGGTCTGGAGTAGAAGCGCCTACTAAGGGACTTCAGCATCACCTTCTTGATCCTCACGGCCTGTTCGCCGGCACGAGGGCGGAAACACCCCCCGTCCCTCGAGAACAAGCACTCATCCGGACCTCTGATTCAAGCCACACCCAACCCGGGGAGAGTGACAACCAGGCAGGTACACAAGGGACACCGGTGGGGGGAACTAGCGCCTTTGGGAGAAAAGGAGTGGCAACTAAATCTTCTCTCCTTGTCTCCTTTCAGGTATCCATCCCTGCTTACTCTTCCCGTCCCTCGCCCACCTGTCTCCCGAGCCCGAGGGTCATTTTAGCATCCGGGCTGGGGACGGATGGGAGGGGGAACCCTTTAAACGTCAGCGTCATCCCGAGGAGAGGACCGAGTGAGCGCCACGACAGAATCATTGGCCCACGGATTTTCCTCCTCCTGATAACGCTGACATAGAGATGGCCTCGTTAGACGACGTGGTCGCCGCTCTGGCCTTAGTCCAGGTGGAGCTGGCTTCCTCTCGGGCGGAAACGGCAGCGTTACATGCCCGTTTTGACCGCCTCCAGAGAAACCCCTTTGATGCTGGAAACACGCACCCTTCACACCCGTCCCAAGTGGTGGTTGAGATGCCGGCACACGTCCCCTTGGCTCCCCCTGAGCGTTACCACGGGGAACTACAGAAGGTGCAGGTGTTCTTGACCCAGGTGCTTCTGCATTTTCAATGCAAGCCTAAACTTTTCCTAACCAACCAAGCAAGGGTAGCCTTCCTCATCTCCTACCTAGCCGGGGACACAGCACAATGGGCCGTTCCGATAGTCCGGAGAGATGATGCCCTCTTGTACGACTGGGACTCCTTTCGAATGGAGTTCGAAAAAACCTTTGATCATCGAGCAGACACCTACTCCGCCGACGGCGACCTCCTTGAACTCCGGCAAGGCAACACCGGGTTCCTCTGCTACGTCAACGCCTTTCGACGCCTGGTGGCCGAAACCGACTGGCCCGAAGCCAAGCAAGCCGCGATCTTCTACCGAGGGCTCACGGACGAACTGAAGGATGTGATCGCCCAGATCGACCCCCAACCCCGCACCTGCGTGGCCATGATCGAATTGGCCTCCCGCTTGGAATATCGGATGAGGGTACGTAAAGGGGACCACGGGCGCAAGGACAAACCCCTTGCAGCATACAACACTCCTCGTACCTCCGAACCCGGTACGACTCACCCCGAGCCAATGGACGTAGGGACGGTGAGAGCCTCCCTAACCCTCAGCGAGCGAGACCATCGTCGCAAGCAGGGTCTTTGCCTCTATTGCGGCAAGAAAGGTCACTTCCTCCGAGAATGTCCCGTACGTCCCAAGACCGGTCGCCCACGTCCCAACCAAGCGGCCGCCCTTACCAACGACGAAACGCCGGAAAACCCCAAGGCTTGAAGGTTCAGGAGGGGACCACTTCAAGCCACCTGACGATCCCTTCTACAGAATCCGACGTTACCAACGAGCCTAACCACTTTTTTGTATCCTTATACGTGGAGGTGAACCACGTTCCCCGTCTAGTTCGCGCCATGGTCGACTCCGGAGCCACCGGTTGTTTCATCGACAGAACCGAAGCCGAAAGGCTGGAAATACCGCTGATACTTAAGGACCAACCTGAACTCGTTTATGCGGTGGACGGCAAAGAGTTAGACGCAGGTCCCATTACGCATCAAACCCCTTCTCTATGGGTTACCATAGGGGAAGACCACGGCGAGTGGCTCTCCTGCAACGTTATACACGCTCCACGCTGCAACCTCATCTTGGGGCTGCCCTGGTTGAGAATGCATGAACCCCTCATAAAGTGGGCCACCAACTCGATATGGTTCAACTCCGCCTTCTGTAGTCGACAGTGCAAGACGTCGAGAGGGCGCCTGGAAACCGACGCCACCCCCCCACAACGTGTGGCCACGGCCGCCGAAAAAGATACCACTCTTCCACACTGGTACTCCCCATTCTCAGACGTCTTCGACAAACAACGAGCCGAACAATTGCCTCCCCATCGGCAATATGACTGCCGCATCGACCTGATACCGGGGGCGACCATCCCTTGCAGCAGAATCTACGCCCTCACGGGCCCAGAAACCCAACACCTCCGTGACTACCTGGACGAATTCCTGAAGCTGGGCTTCATCCGACCATCCAGATCCCCAGCGGCGTCCCCCCTCTTCTTTATCCCGAAGACCAACGGCGAACTCCGCTGTTGCATAGACTATCGCGCCCTCAATGCGCTGACCGTGAAAAACCAATACCCACTTCCACTGATTCCGGTGCTCCTGGAACAGGTACGGGGAGCGAACATTTACACCAAATTGGACCTCCGAGGAGCATACCACCTAGTGCGCATAAGAAGTGGGGATGAATGGAAGACAGCCTTCAAAACCCGGTTCGGCCTATATGAATATCTGGTCATGCCCTTCGGGCTATGTAACGCCCCGGCTGCCTTCCAGTTCTTCCTCAACGAGGTGCTGAGAGACTTCTTGGATAAGTACGTTGTGGTGTATATTGACGACATCCTTGTATTCTCGTCCAACCTCCAAGACCATATACACCACGTGACGTCGGTCCTGCAAGCCCTGAAAGACCATCGTCTATTCTGTAAACTCACGAAATGCGAGTTTCATGTAACATCGGTGGAATTCCTTGGCGTGATGTTGACCCCTGCAGGGCAGGTGATGACCCATCGCAAAGTCCAAGCAGTGGCGGAGTGGCCCCAGCCCAGGTCGGTGAAAGAGGTCCAAAGCTTTCTCGGCTTCTCGAACTTCTACCGCAGATTCATCCACCATTTCTCCCAGTTGGTAACCCCCCTCACCAGGTTGACGCGAAAAGGGGTTCCCTTTGTCTGGTCTCCTGAGGCCCAATCGGCGTTTAAACAGCTCAAGGAAGCCTTCACCTCCGCTCCCGTCCTACGCCATGCTCAACCCGACCTCCCGTTTATCGTGGAAGCAGATGCCTCCGACGTAGCGGTCGGCGCGATCCTATCCCAGCGACAACCCGACACGGGACGGCTGCACCCGGTCGCCTTCATGTCACGGAAGCTGTGCCCGGCCGAACTGAACTACACCATCTCCGAAAAGGAATTACTCGCAATACGAGAAGCGTTCCTTGAGTGGCGGCACTGGTTGCTGGGCGCGCAACACCAAGTGACGGTGTTCACGGATCACCGCAATCTTCAGTTCCTCCGTTCTGCACGTCATCTCACGCCCCGTCAAAAAAGATGGATGCTCTTTTTTGCGGAGTACCACTTTCTCGTTACCTTTCGGCCAGGCGCACAAAACCGGAAGGCGGACGCATTGTCTCGGCAGGACGTCCCTAACCTCACGGCCGAGACCCCCATCCAACCGATATTGTCGCCAGAACAAGTAGTGGGTAGTCTGAAGACCGAGTCATTTCTGCAGAACATCAGGAAAGGGATACAAACGTTTGCCTGGTCGGCATGGTTGAAGCGACACAAAGAATGGCGACTCTACGATGGCCTTCCCATGTGCGGCTCTCGAGTATTGCTCCCTACTCTTCGGCTACGCAAAATCATCTTTGAATGGTGCCATGACGCACCCTGTGCCGGGCACATGGGAGGGGCCAAAACACTGGAGTTAGTGTTAAGACAATGCTGGTGGCCGTCTGTTCGCCCCGATGTCCTGACCTGGGTACGGAAATGCGCTGTCTGCGCCCAAATGAAGGCCGACCATCGCAAACCGCAAGGCCTCCTGATGCCTCTTCCGACCCCGAAGTACCCGTGGGAGAACATCTCCATTGACTTCGTGGTAGGCCTGCCCACAGACCAAGGCTGTACGGCCATAGTCGTCGTCATCGACTACCTCACGAAAATGGGACATTTTATAGCATGCCAGCAAGTGCCCTCAGCCGGAGCTCTGGCTAAGCTCCTATTGGTCCACGTGGTCAGGCTACACGGCCTTCCCCTGGGAATAATATCAGACAGGGGATCGCAATTCACCGCCCGTTTTTGGAGAGTCTGGTGTGAGGAACTGGGCATACACTCCGCTTTGTCCACCAGTTTTCATCCCCAAACGGACGGCCAAACGGAGAGACTGAACCAAACCCTGAAGCAGTATCTACGCTGTTACGTGGATCAGGCTGAGGACTCCTGGGTGGACTGGCTCTGGGTGGCGGAGATAGCGTACAACAACTCTAGGCACTCCTCCACGCACCATTCCCCATTTTTTCTTGCTTCAGGGCACCATCCCCGTTTTCTCCCGTTCCTTCTCCCGAGGGCACGTAGCAACCTTCCCGAGGTACAGGACAGAATCAAAACCATCCACACATCCCTCAAACAAGCTAGGGACCACCTGCACTTAGCTAAAACACGGTACAAGGCTCAGGCTGATAAGCATCGTCGAGCCCCTCCGGAGTACAAAAAGGGGGATAGAGTGTGGTTGTCCACCAGACACATACGATTCAAGAAACCCAGCGCTTTCACACCAAAGTACATCGGTCCGTATCCAGTGGTGCGCCGGGTGAACCCCGTGGCCGTGCAACTGCGACTGCCCAACCACCTGCGCATACACCCCGTGTTTCACGTCTCCCTGCTGAAGCCTTCCTTTTGTCCGGTCCGCAAGGCCCCTGACCCTGTCTGGGTACACCACGAACAGGAATACGTGGTGAAGAGGATCCTCGATTCGAAACTGATCAGGGGCAAGTTGTGGTACCTCCTGTCATGGACTGGGTACGGTCCGAAGGAGAACTCTTGGGAACCCGCGACGGCGGTGCACGCGACTCGCCTTGTGGCGGCCTTCCACCGCCGCTGTCCCGACAAGCCCGGCCCCTCTCCAGTTGGTGGATGCGGTGGGAAGGGGGATGTGCTGTCATGATCGTGGACAAGACGGAGTGGTCCGCGAGCCGAAGGAGAAGCTCGTGGAAACTACAACTCCCGTCAAGCATAGCGGTTCCGAGTAGCCCCACGTGACCATGAGCGCGGCAGGATTAAAGCCGGAAGTAGCAGGGAGGCGGCGCCAATGATTCGCTTCAGAAACCCGATGCAAACCAACGGCCCCTGACCCGCTTCATAGACCTCTGCCGCGCGTTCTGTTCTACGAACGACCCGACTCGCCAGAAGCACCGACCCACGCCTCCTGAAGCCTAGAAACCTTGTCCCGCGTTGAACCGGCAACCGCTCTGGTGTACTCCGCCACATACGGAGGGGTAACGAGTGCCCTCCGTTCCCCGTCTGGAGCGTTTGCTGTCTCGCCTCACAACAGGAAGCACCCCTCCTGACCGCTACCACGGCGCTCCTCGACCCCACGGATTCCTGGGTCTTGAGTGGCAGCGCTGCCAGTGGTTAGAGGGGGCTCCTACCCGCTCCGTTGTTTCAAACTACTTTCCCAGCCAGTCTAGCACCCTATAGGCGCTCCTCGACCCCTCGGATTCCCGGGTCTGGAGTAGAAGCGCCTACTAAGGGACTTCAGCATCACCTTCTTGATCCTCACGGCCTGTTCGCCGGCACGAGGGCGGAAACACCCCCCGTCCCTCGAGAACAAGCACTCATCCGGACCTCTGATTCAAGCCACACCCAACCCGGGGAGAGTGACAACCAGGCAGGTACACAAGGGACACCGGTGGGGGGAACTAGCGCCTTTGGGAGAAAAGGAGTGGCAACTAAATCTTCTCTCCTTGTCTCCTTTCAGGTATCCATCCCTGCTTACTCTTCCCGTCCCTCGCCCACCTGTCTCCCGAGCCCGAGGGTCATTTTAGCATCCGGGCTGGGGACGGATGGGAGGGGGAACCCTTTAAACGTCAGCGTCATCCCGAGGAGAGGACCGAGTGAGCGCCACGACACAAAGTGACAGGATATCCCATAAATGACAAACAGTCCCAGTCAAATTTATATGTCATGAACTCATGATCCAACGGTTGACCACCACCAACACCTTTCCTGTGCCTGCTTTGCCCACATGCAGAACAAAGATGTTGATCAAAGGTTGGTTCATAAAAAGTTATAACAAGACTTGTTGATGGGCACAATGGGAGGGCATCCCAAAGCCCACTGATGAGCGCCACCAGCAGGCATCCAGACACTCCTTGATGGGCACCATTCCAGGGCCTTCCAAGAATCATTGATGGGCACTAATCGGATGGCGCTCCAAGACTCATTGATCAGCACCACCCGAGATTATCCAAAGACTCATTGATACAATGCACCACTGGAAGGTATTCTGAGGCGCATTGATATACATCACTGAAGACCATCCAAAGACCAACTGATGAGCAGCATCTGAGGGCATCCTAGAGTCCATTATTGGCAGCATTGTGAGGTACCCCAAGACTCATTGAATGGTACTATTGTAGATAATCTTAAGACTCGCTCATGGGCACCACCATAGGGGACTCCTAGGACTCATTAATGGGCACCATTGTAGAGAATCTTAAGACTCCCTCATGGGCACAATTGTAGGGCACTCCTAAGACTCATTGATGGGAACCATTGTAGAGAATCTTAAGACTCACTCATGGGCACCATTGTAGGCGCTCTCCTAAAACGCATTGATGGGTACCAGTGTGGAGAATTGTTAAATGGTAGAAAGGGGGAATCTGATTATATGCCGACTTTAAATCTAGTAAGGAAAAGTATTTTGCTCCGCCCAAATTGGCCAACAAATCGTGAATCTTTGGTAAAGGATGACAATCCATAATAATATTGTGATTGAGCGAGCGCAAGTCGGCACACAATCTGACTTCGCCTGGCCTTTTACGGGCTAAAACTATGGGAGAAACCCATTCAGAGGAATTACATGATGTAAAACTCTTCTCATTACATATGTTGTTCAGCACTTTTTTTAACTGATCTCTAGCACTTAAAGGAAGAGGGCAAAGCTTGTGAATGACAGGTTGTGCATTGGGTTTGGGTTTGAGACAGATTTCATGCTCAAAACCAATAACATTGCCAACTTTGTCCTCAAATGCTGAAGGGAATTGATTAAAAGGGTTAAGTAAGTCTTTTGGTGTGAAAAGGGGTCTGCAATAAAGAATGGTGCACGATATTATTTGTAAGCATGTGCAAAAGGCTTTTCTCTATAGCCTGCCTATCGCTGTGTCATGAAGTCAATAGGCTTTGAAGTCAATAGGTTTTAATTATAGCGTGCCTATCGCTGTGTAAAGAAGTCAATAATGTGAAGAATCAATTGTAAAAGCGTGCCTTTCGCTGTAACATCAATTGTAGGCACTTTAAATCTCGAGCGTGCATATTGCTGTATGTAATAAATTCCTTTTTCCCTTTTTTTTTAAAAATGGCCTCCGAGCGTGTGTACGCTATTTTCTAGGTGACCGTTGTGTGTTGCTATTTAAGGCTGGCGGGCCCATTGTCCTGACGGCAGCATTGCACAAACGCTTCCACCTCCGTGCGTCACTACGGTCTGGGACAGAAACGTAATAGACAAGGAGGAAGCAGCGCACGCTGGGAGCCAGTGAGAACGCGCTGGTGCTCGAGCGAAGTTCAACGGCAACAGTTATTGTGCAGCACAAAGAATAGGCAAAGTAAATAAAATAACATTTTTACAACTGTGTGTCCGGAGCACTTGAGTAGGTATTCCGCATTGAAAGGGTGAACCGGAGGGATCCTTCTCCTGGCCAGGAACTGGAAGTCATTGCAGAGTCGCAATAAAATGCTGCGCAATCTCGGCGGTGGGTGCTGAAGAAAGTGCCCACTCGTCGCCAACTTGTTAAATGAGGAACGTAGACGGATACGTTGATATCAGTAAGTTTATTTAAGTAATCCAAGGAACCCACGACCGGAGCCACCCAGCTGCGGCGAATCCAACGCCAACAGTGGTGTTGCTAGGTGATCCTCCAACAGCTGAGCGGCCTCGCTCATGAGTGTACAATCAAAGGTATACAGAATGACAATAGTCGCGTGCAAGCACACGACTCAAGGAAGCAATACGATCACTACAAAAAGAATCTTAAGACCCACTCAATGGGCGCCACCGTAGGGCACTCCAAAGACTCATTGATGGGAACCATTGTAGAGAATCTTAAGACTCACAGATTGGCACTACCATAGGGCATTCCCAAAACTCATTGGTGGGCACCATTGTAGAGAATCTTAAGGCCCACTCATGAGCATCATCGTAAGGCATCTCAAGACTCATTGATGGACAGTACCTTAGGGTCTACCAAAACTAACCGATGAGCACCGCTGGAGGGCATCAGAAAACACACCGATCAACAGCTCTGGAGGACACGTCAGGACACCCGGATGGACTCCTCTACAGCATCCTGAGAGTCATTGATGGGCACCACTGGAGGGTATCCTGGCGTAACTGTACCCCACACAGATGGCTTAAATCACTCGTTATAATTTTATTGCAAGCTCTCTTTTTATTTCTCAGTATAACATCTGCATCATCTAAAAATGCTCATTTAAAAATCAAAAAAGTTCATATTGATAAATCTAAAAATGCTCTTATTTAACGCTTTTCTTGTAATTTCAATCTACATTTAAATAAAGAATGAAAACCCTCAAAGGTGAAAGTTTATGAACTACTGCAAAGCATCGCTAGAAAACCTATGCTGCAAAAACTGCCAAAATACAGTCCACCTGTGTCTTGTAAGTATTTGGGACGCTCAAAGTCTTTATTCCAAACCTTTGCTAAATGGGAAATAAAAGGGTGCAGAGACACTTGGTCTTGTAGTCTTCGGTGACACAAAACTAGCCCTTTCACCTTGGCCAGAGCACCTCACGGCGCTGTTGTCAGGGCACCGACAAGAGGTGTACACTGCTGTGTTTATACAGCTGTTGCTTCTTAAAGAGGTTTTTAGATCTGTTGCAGAATGCATAGTGATGAGGGAGTCTGCAGGAGCCCAGTGGTTGCCATAGAAACTGTGATTCGGAGGATTCTTGTCCTCAGTTCTCTCGATTCTTTCTATTGTGCGATACTTTCCATCACCCCTCGTCATTCCATCACCCCTCGTCATCCCAGTGCTGGCGGGGCCCGCACCCTTGCCTGGTTGTACGGTTTGCCTCATAGGGGCCCCCCAGGATACCACCCAGAAGAGGCACTTACACCTATGAGGATAGAGCACACAGAAGCCTCCAAAGACTTTAAACGTGTAGCACACCCCTAGCAACTGCTACCTGCCTATTGGAAGATCTTGTAGTCGCATTAATATAGCGCTTCATACCCCTGGTGAGGAGCTGGAGTGCTTCAGCTGATGGCACACAATAGAGAGCACTAGGGATACATGGTCTTGGCCTACTGATCCAGGAGTGTTTTGAGACTGTGTTTGATGGCCAGTGGTGCTCTCTAGTGCATCTAGTTGTGGAAAGAAGAGTGGGGGTTGAGGGGGGGGGGGGGCGAATGCTTGAGCTCATTTTGCCTGGTTGGAAGAGTGTGGGCTAGGAGTGTGGTCTGTGTAGGGGGTGACTTGGCGCCAGGTGTGATGAGTGGTGGAGTGCCCTTCTCATGTGGCTGCAGATGTTTACCCGCACCGATGCCTGGAGTGGCAGAAAGTGGATTGAGCCCCAAGAGACATGTAGCCTTCCATCCTGACCATTCATAGTGTCTCCAGAATATACATTAGGCACTCGTGTTGAATCCTTTGTCACTCTTTGCAGATGTCTCACTATCTTCTTATTTCCCCAAATCCAGCTCAAGTCCAAGACTGTATTTGCTCTCAGGCAACGCAACATGTGCCCCAACTTCTCTCTCATCCCCTACGAAATGTGTCTCTTTTTAAATCTCTTGCCCTATCAAATACTATCTATGTGCATTATCTCCTTCTCTCACTAAAAAACACACACATCCCTCCAATTCAGTGCTTAATTTGTAATAAAAAAAAAAAAGTGCCAGGGCTCTCGTCATGAGCACTGTAGTTTACACCATCCAGTGTCCCTGCCAGTGCTGCCAATCACACTACCAAAGCCACTTCTGCCCATCACTCGCCTACAAATGTTGCATTTCAGACTATTCCAGGTCCCATAGCTATAAGAAGGGCTTTGGCGGCAGGCATTAGTCATCTTAAATGTATATTGAATTAAGAAACAACTGTTGTGATCATTTCTAAATTAGACAAATGTCCCCACCATGTAGCAGACCGTTACAAGTGCTGGTGTTGACAATTAAGTGCCAGTGCCCAGCACCGGAAACCACCGCCTCAAATTATGCACTGCTCCAATTCCTACTTCTCCCAACCTCTCCAAAACACAAACCAACTAATGCCCCTCCCTCTTATCTTCTCACCCAATCAAACTTCCCCTTCCGGAGTAGCACTCCCACCTCCTTCCTGCTCCTTCTCAATCCAACTTTCCTGCTCGCGCCAAATCCAACGCACCTTTTCCTGCTCACTCTATCCAATGTGCCCTCTTCTGTTCTCTCACAATCCAGCCCTCTGCTCTCTCACTTAGTGCCATGCACTTTGTCCTGCCCTCACCCAATCAAACATTTCCTGTGCTCACCTTCCTGACCACCCAATCACACAACCCAACAAATAACCCACTTCTCTCCCTAAATTCCAATCCCACACGAATCCCTTCATATCCTTCTGTCACCAGTTATATAAAGTCTCACCCGCTCCTCCTCTCTCACCCAATCGAACAAATGCCCCCCCTTGTCCCCTTTGTCAGCCAATTCAACACAAGTCTCCACCCAATCCAAAACATGCTCTTCCCTCTTCTTCTCTCGCCCAGTCTGGGGCATCCCATATCTCTTCTGTCTCATGCAGATTCGTCTCTCTTCTTACCCACCTAAGATATTTACTTCCCAATCCAACAGGCCTTTCTGCATCTCTTTCTCTGAACCAATCAAGCACTTATCTGAGCATCACTTTTACTTTTACTTAAAGCAACACTTAGCCCATTCTTTGTTTTTGAATCCCTTCACTAGGTTAGTGTTTAATTTGCAACAAAAATAAGAGCTTGGGACCTTGTCAGGAGGCCCCTGCAGGTTGCACCACACATTCCACAGTAATTACACAACTGCTACACGTGTGACAATTAAGACTGTTCGAGGCTGCCAAAGCTTTAAAAATGGCTTGGGTGGCAGGTATTAGTTGTTTTTAATGTATATTGAATTAATTAACAAATGCTTTTCTGCTCATCTTTAAAAATTATACAAACAGCGCCACCATGTGGCAGCTGTCATAAGTGCAGGTTCCGGCAATTAAGTGCTGGTGCTGGCAATTAAGTGCCGGTGCTGAGCTCCAGAAACTACCGGCTCAAATTAAGCACTGCTCTAGTTCCTTGTCTAATGGGGTAGCACCTCTTCTCCCTCTCCTTATTAATTCTCTTCCTGATTATTCGTTACTACATGTGTGGCAAATTTTTCTTTTTTCTCAATAGTTCCACTGTATATAATTGTTCTTTCAAATTCTCCCACTTAGCTTTGTTGTTTTGGAGAATGGTTGGGTCTTTTGTTTTACATATTAAGTGAGATTTCGTTTAGAGTGCTACCACCCACCTCATAGGAGTCCTGTAGGTTTGAATAAGTACATTAGAAAACACTGTGCACAGTGCTTAATTTGTAAAAGAGAACTTAATCCAATCAGCCAAAACCAAAGTACCATTTCGGTCACAAAATATTCTTTGTGCCTGCCTCTATGGGGCAGATTTACTAACATGTTGTGCAATGCAGCACAGCAACTTTGCTACGCTGCATTGGGCAAGGGGAAAAACACAGGTCACGCTATATCTGAAAACATATGGCGCTGCTGCTGTCATCCATGCATTGGCACTCAAACAGGGTACCTAGTGCCTTCACACACACACTGGGTTTAAATTTTTTTATTTTATGTATGTTCTAACTGCCTATTCTGTAACCCTCTGCTGAGGAGCGCTGTCATTCTGTCCGCTCGCTTGTAGTAAAATCGTAGTCCTTCTTCTATTTTCGTGAAATGGCACCGTTTTTGGCTTTAAAATTTTGGTCACCCTATAAGTGGGAAAACTGGCAGTGGGACAATTTTAAAATGATCCGATGCCCTAAAATTAGTGCCAGTGCTGCCCACTGAGAACCACTGATGCAAATTAAGTACGGAGTGTTTGAGGATACTGAGGATTCATCCCGATGTACGTTGAAATCCCTCATATCTGATATTCCGCTGCTGCTGTGTTCTAAGCTACCAGATCTTACAGGCAAAACAGCTCTCGGATGCCTGTAGGACTGATTATCATTCATTTAATGTGTCATTGGTTGCTAGACTCTCAATATGGGACAGCTTGCTGTCCTACCCATGTTACTCCCATTTAATTAGGGCTAGCGCCTCCACTAGGATAGAGATTGATAATGCTCAATTTGAGCCGGCGGTTTCTGGTACTCGGCACAGGCTCTTAAATGTCAGCACCGGTTCCAGTGACAGCCCACCACATGGTGGCGCTGTCTGTAATTTTGAGATGAGCACCACAACCGTATTTATGAAGACAATATTAATTGAAAATGAATAATACCAGCATCTCACGCCATTATTACAGTTTTGTGTGGCCTAAAATAGCCTGAATTGTCACACTTGTAGGAGTGCGATGGTTAGGTGTTATGTTGGTAATGTCATTGGCAGCGCTGGCTGGGTATGTGTGGCGCAGGCTGCGGTGGCCTTCCGAGAAGGGCCCAGGCACTTAATTTTTTTTTTACAAATTAAGCAGTGGGGTTGGAGGACGGGCGAAGTCCTTCCAATTTTATCAACATACTATAACATATGAAACTATGTCCACATAGGGGTTCGGGTGCACACTTTTATGTGTTCCTTCGTTTCAAAACAGATCGCATTATATTTTCAAAGCCTGGTTGAGATCTCTTTATAATACATAGAATTCTGTAATCCCTATTTAAGAACCTGTCTCTAATTTCTTTGTAATCGGCGCCTTGTGTCGCACCCAGTCGTCGATTATGAACTCGATTATTATAGCCTTATAGCCCGCCGTAGCGGGCTATACCGGCTGTTAAAGGCCCGCTGCAGCGTTAAAGGCCCGAGCCGAAGGCGAGGGACTTTAACAAAGCAGAGGGACTTTAAAAGCCGGTATAGCCCTGCTACGAAGGGCTATAAGGCTATTAGAACATTCTGCCACTAGAGGGCAGAATGTTCTAACAAATTAAACAAAGCCTTCAGGGAGCGCGAGGGGATTGAAATCCCCTCAGGCTCCCTGAAGCCTTTGTTCACAGCCAGAGCTGTGAGTTCTGATGTCACTATGCCTGCTGCCACAGCCAGCAGCTGAGGTGAAAGGCAGGTCAGGTCATGGAGCATAAATGAAGTGGCTGTTAAAACAACGAACGTTGCTTTTCTTTCTTCGGCTCTGTTTTTTTAGCTTACAGAGACATGCTTATTTTTTGCACTCTTTAGATAGCTAGAGAAGAGCTATTATCTTTCTGCAAGTTTCTACACATTTGGAGATAGTGCAGCTCTTTTAAAAACAACAACTGACTTGCATTGAACTTTTTCTAATATCTGTTTGCAACAAATAACTAACAGGCTTTTGATGTGTTTAATTTTGCACTAGAAGTTTTATTTTTATTCTTCATGTTTACAAACGCGCTCGCTCTTTCATATGAAAGAGATACACACCAAGGTTTTAAGTAGTTTGTGGAAAAGGTGATGGTATGACCATGTCTTATAAAGAATGAATGAAATGAAATTGTATTTGTATAGCGCATGGCTATCCTTAGGCCTCCCAGCGCTGTAGACAGGACAGGCAGAAGAGCTGAGACGTTAAAGCGATGTCTTGAAGAGGTGAGTTTTTAAGAGTTTCCGGAAGGACAGCAGATTTTTTTCCTTCCGTAAAGTGGAGGGGAGCGTATTCCAGAGTTTTGGTCCATTAAACGAAAAGGAGAGTCCGCCCCATCTAGATCTTCGTTTTTTTCTTTGGAGTGGCCAGAAAAGAGGAGCTGGAGTGAAGGTTTCTGGAGGGGTGATAGGGAGTGACGAGGGAGTGGGTGATGACCGAGCCAGTCTTCCACATGGCTCTGTGGGCCAGGCATATGGCTTTGAACAGTATCCTGGCCGAAATTGGGAGCCAGTAGAGGCTCCTCAGTGCTGGTTTAGCAGATTGCCAGCGGGGCATCTGGAGACGTTGACGGGCAGCACAGTTCTGAATTATTTGTAGTTTATGCATGGTAAATTGGGGAGCTCCCAGGTATAGGGCATTCCCATAATCAAGGCAGGAGAGTATGAGGGCCTGTACCAAAATCCTTCTTGCCTGGAAGGGAAGGAGGGGAATGATTTTCCGCAGCATTCTCATCAGGCTATAACAAGTGGCTGAGAGCTTAGTGGCCTGGTGGTTAAAATTGAGGGAACTGTCGAGCCACTTGCCAAGGCTCTTGATCTGTGCCTTTGGAGCTGGGGCAGGGCCAAGACAGACTGGCCACAGGGGAGCAGGGATAGAAGAAATGGAAGGATGAGGGCTGCCCAGGAACATAATCTCGGTTTTATAAGGGATAAAGTACCCTCTGGTTTACATGATAAGAATATTGCGAATCAACTCGGAGTTCCAAAACTTTATAAAGGAACTCAGACTTAGGTCTCGTTGCACCATGTGGTAATGGAACTCCTCAGTGTCTTGCAATATCCTAATAATGTATGGCAGGGGGCACTTTATCCCTTATGTCCTGCTAATCTCTGCCTCGGCCATCAGCCCTCTCTCTCAGGTCCCCTCCCAAACTTCCGGGACTCTTGGAGTTTCCTGAAAGGGGCGAGTTATATCAAAACAATAAAATCAGAGGACCACATTTGAATCCTGTTGTCAACTTAGTTTTCATTTACTATGCAAACACCTTTGGGATATTGTATCTGTGCCTCAAGGTTTACCTTCGAGTCACTTATGAAAGTGAATACCTTGTCTCTAGTTAGAATTCTTCTCACCCATAGGCTTCCTAGGTGGTATTTATCTTATTGACCCACTTCGCCCCAAGGCCATAATATAGATAGTGCCACAGGGTTGCATAAGGCATTTGGGGCACTTTCCTATTGTGGAAGGGCCCATAGATGTGTGTGCGCCCCCTTTTGTTATAGGGATTAACACAGCATACATTTGGTGTCAGTGCCATCACTATGTGGCATTCCCTCATTTGGTTATGAGTCTGGTCACTTGCTAATGAGGAAATACTTTGCCTTTGCACTAACACTGTGTTACTGATGCGGGCACAGAGACAAAGAAGCTGTCAGAGCGCACCCTGACACTGTGCCACTCACCTCCAGGCTAATGCCTTACAGGATGATGCACTAAAACTCTGTAACAAGTTATGGTGGCACCATGGCTCAAATCGAGACATAGTTCGGGCCCTGGTATAATTTCTAATGCCCAGAAACGTAGTTTGTGTTACCTGGTGTAAATAAAATTCTGGGAAACCCTGTGAAGCTCATGCTATTGTTCCCTTTCCTAAAAATATGTTTTATTAACTTGCTTCCCACGTGCGAGCTGTGCCCCCTCTAAATTTTCTCTAGTTTGTCTCTTATGTGACGGCTGCTCCTGGATCTGTGGGGGGACAGATTCTTGTAATCTTAGTAAATTTGTGAGAAGGTTGCCTTTTCCAAAGACTGGTATTACAGTCCATCTACTCCACCTTAGGGACCTGGGCATGGTGGAATCCTCTATGAGCACTCTCTACACACTCAACAGTCATTCAACTGTCACCAATCACTATTATTTCACAAGGAACCCAGTAAACCATAGTGCCTAGAAAGATTATGCCAATTCACCCAAAACCTAGGGTTTTTTAATTGCACCTCTCACTTGTGGTAATTGATAGCTCCAAGGGGTTGGCTCACTTGGGTCTGACTAGACTCAGAGGACCAGGGGACCCTACCACAACAAAGAATGTCAAGGGGCTGTGTAGTGTTTAAAAAATACCCTGAGTAAGTGTTGCCTAATGGAACTGTCCTCACTCAAACTTCTAATAGGACCATTGATCCTCTCACCCTCCCCCAACTGGTTCCAGTGCGAACTCCCACTGGCCCCTCTTCTTGGAACCAGTTCCAACCAGCTTAGATACACTGCTGAGAAGATGGGTTGACGGATGAACTCCATCATAAATGCCCGTTGGATTTGGGATAAACCTACTCCAAGATCACTACATTTCGTCTCTCGCTCTATTTCAACCTTATTTAGATACCATGAGTAGCAAGTCTTAATGGTACTCTTATAATATTAATAAAATGTTTAGGTCTTGGAAGGAAATTAAGCTTAGAAGTGCTAAGTGCAACAGGACTATGTCATCTGCATACATGAGAATTGGTCACTCGTTAGAGCCCAGTCTCAATGGAAATAGCCGAGAGAAGGGCATTTACCAGAGCTCTGAAATATAAATCAGGGTAGATGGGCGCCAATATACACCCCTGTCTTTAGTTATTCTCGGTCACTACTTTTTTGAGATGCCACGTTCCCTCACCTTCTCCTTTATCCATGATCCAGAATAGAGTCCCACTATTATAAAATTCACTCCCACAGGGACCCCTCACACCATCATCCATTTTTTTTCAACAGAGTGCGGTGAGCCACAGTATCAAAAGCAGAACTGTGATCAATCGAAACAAGGCAAATTAACTGATTTCTATCATTTACATTTTTAGGTCTGGTTTGACAGCACGTCTGTCTTTTAGAACTATTGTTACTAATTCATTAAAACATACAAAGAGCGGTATTTGGCCGCACCCAGAAGAGTTTTCTCTCTGAACTAATGCTATTGACTTTTTGGTGCAACATTCCACACAAAAGTGCTTCCAGTGGAATTACTGAGGGACCACTCTGCATCTGAAAACTTCACTGAGTCATCAATGTTTGTAACATTCAATTTTAAGCACCTATTTGCTCTGTATACAGTAAGTAATCCTTACAACTCTCCTATTGACCTACCTTTGGAAAGCCAGTAGGTCTGCTTTTAACCTGCATACATCATTTATTGCATGCAACTGCACTTTAAAGTGAGAACTATTCCCTTTGCCAGTGCTTGTTGAGATAGGAGAACCAACAGAAAAACATGCCCAGCCACTCCGCTTATGTCTAAAGTCTACTTGACAGGATGGAGTTAACCTCTTTACATCATGCCAAGATTGAAAGTGTTAAAGGATGTTTGAGCCCTGTGCACCAGCCCACAATTGCAAGTGCTGAAGGGGGTTTGAATCTGTTTCTCCAGTCCAAGATTGCAAATGTTGAAGAAAGTTTGATCCGCTGTGCCCGAATAAAGATTACAAACAGTGAAGGAAGTTTGAGCCTGTTTCCCCAGTCCGGGATGGAATCTGTTGAAGGAAATTAGAACTGGTTTGCCTAGACCAAGATTGCATTTGCTGAAGGATGTTTGTTCCTTCTGCACCAGCCCACGTTTGCAAATGTTGAAGGGCATTTGAAACCTCATCATCCCAAGATTACAAATGTGGAAAGATGTTTGATTCTTTTGCATCAGACTAAGATTGCAAAAGTTGAACGACTTTTGAACGCTCTGCGGCAGCCCAAGATTGCAAATGTTCAAAGATGTTTTTCTACTCATTTTTGTTAAGTCAAAAAAACTTTTGGGAGTTTTCCATATACTTTACCCAGCACTACTCCCTAATCCTTTCCCCTTTAGTTGTAAGTATTCCCCATTTTCCAGCCACTCCCTTCCTTTCCCTCCCACATTTACTACTAAGTCATATACTTATTTGTGGAGAGGCTTTGCACTCGCGACGGACATCTCGGCACATCAAACGGTGAGAGAAGTGGGATCTCAGCATGTAGGTTTGTGAATAGCATTTTGTGGTATGTCTGCAGTTCTACAAATGTGCCCTGGTGTTTGTATTCACCTGGAGGGAGGTGGTCACGGAACTCTGAATTCACTCGCTGACTGCAGTTGATTAAAGGGATACGCAAGGTTTGGTGTGTTGACTGCTGAACCATTGGCATGGCAGAGAGCCAGACACTGCCGGCCCAGCCGTGATTGGCCCACTATATTTAAAGATAACCGTTGGGATGTTGGTTTCCTTTTTGGTTCAAAACAAACGGTAGGAGCAGTTTCAGCAAACGCAAAGCTACCTGCAGCTTACTTTTTTTGGCAACCAATATTGACACCCGTGAAGCGCTAGGAATTTCCAGCAAGAGATTAGCAGGTTTTATCCATTTGTACTATGATGTTGTGTATGGGGGTTGCACACAAAGGGCAAAACAACACAACAGACATAGCATTGCAGGCTGGCAACGTACCTGCTTGTGGTCCAGTGGAAGTCGTCGGCAGTGCAACCAGGGCTAGACCCGGGAAAAAAACAGCTGTCAGAAGCAGTGCAGCTTACACAAACAACAAGCATTTACAATGCAACGGTCTCGGCATTGTTAAAGTTAGAGCTATTGGCATTGCTCATGACAATGCCGTTTCTTTAAATGTTTTAAAAACAAAAAACAAACAAAAATAATGTCAAGAGCAATGCCAATAGCTCTAACTTTAACAATGCCGAGACCGTTGCATTGTAAATGCTTGTTCCCATTTCAAGCGCTGCTCAGAAGGGCCTGGGGTGTTGTGGGGAGAGGCGGTAGAACCGGGGTGGCTACCCCCGCAGAGAGTGGCGGGGTGAGGGACAGTCCACCCCTGCCCCCACTGCAGCCGGGAGTGTTTGTGGCACCGCCGAGCTGTACCTGGGCAAGACTTGTCGTCCCCCTCCGAGGCTGGGAGAGTTGTGACTGGGGTCGCCTCAGAGGAGACCCACAGGAGGGTACAGGCGCTGCGCATAGCGCTACGAAGCCCCCAGAGTGGAGTGCAGCATCAGCAGTGACAGGGGGCAGATGAGCCGTATCAAGAGAAGACACTGGCTGGCACCATAGGTGCCCAGTGACGCGGACGCAGGGGCCCTCTCCCCACCCCGGTGCCCTCCACCCCCGTGCCCTCTCACCTCTGCTCAGCGGGGAGTCCCGGGAGCCTCACCCGCCGCTGTGGGGCCGAGAGCCGGGAAAGAGTCCGTCCTCCCACGACCCAGCCTGGGACAGAGCAACACAACCGGTTTTGGGAGCCGTTGGGGGAGGCGCTGTGAAGAGGAGGAGCCGGTCCAACCCTATCCCCCCCCCTCCCAAAGATTTCACTGAACCCACGGCCCTTAGAAGGGGCATCTATGGGGTCCGAACCGGGCGGCCCTAAAGTCACAGGCTTCCAAATCCCACGGGAGAGGCCCCTCCCCCGGAGCAGAAAAAACCCGGTGCCGTTTGTTACCGGGAGCAGCACCGGACACATGAACGCTCCCTCCCCCGTTATAATGTTTACAGCACCCCTTTAACTTTGGAGGCCGCAGACCTGAGCCTACTGCCGCCCCCCATGTATGTGGCAGGGATCTTCTTTTAAAGGGACAGCCCTCTGATGGGGTTTATGAACTGCCTTATATGGCATCCGGCTGCCTGAGGCAACTATGGAGGCCCAGAACTGGCGTTGCAAGAGTGTCCAACTAATGCTAACAAAGAATTTGCCCCTCCATGCACTAGTTTTGTAGGAAAAACAACCATTTTTTGTAGCAAACTCCGCTGTAAAGAAGAGACCGTAGCTGTTGTCACGGACTAAATTAGAGTATGGTAATTTTTCTCGCATGTATTAAGGCCCTTGACACAGCTGCTAGCTTCCCTACCTGATCTGCCCCTTTTCCACTCAGCTGCCACTGTTGATTTCTGAGGCAGCATGGGCAGGGGGCGTGGGGCACGTGTAAGCCTTCCTTCCGACTCCACTTAGCACAGATCCCCCTCTCCCCGGAGAGCGCCACGGCTCGGGTCACGTGACCGCAGCGCTGACATCATGCCAGAAAGTCTGGAGCGCATTTGCACTCGGCAGGGAAATATGCTCCGGAGCAGATGCCGTCACCAAAGGAAGTTTTTCTAAGGGGTCGAAACCCCAAAAAAGGCGTCCGGCGGAGAGGCTCGTTTTTCTATGTGGCTTTTCTACTGAAAGGAAGATGGGATGAAGGGTACGCTAAGTAAACAAGACAAGCGAGTGTGGCTGGATGGGGTGGAGGAGAGAGGGCAGAGAGCCCAGGCTCTGATTACAGTAGATCGATGTTTGCCTTCGTTGAGCTGCAGAGGAGAAACTGCTCCTCGTCCCAGCAGAGGTTCCTGAGGCCCAGCTGATGCCTACAAGCCGAGGGCACCGGAAGACACCACCGCCTTTCTCCGAGGCAGAGCAGAAATGCCTCGGAGAAACGCAGCGTCCTTTTCGGATTCAGGGGCGTGTTTGTCTTTTCTCTCCTCCAGCCATTGGCTGGAGGAGAGAATGAGACTTTCTGCAAAAAACACGCCCCCGATCCGAAAAGGACGGGGCCTGATCGGAGTGACGGGACCTCTTCTCCAGTGGCTGGCCAGTATTGAAGAGGCCAGCCAATGGAGAACAGGGGAGAAGAGGGGCGGGATCAAGCCCCTCTTCTCCAAGTCATTAAATCTCTCGACTTCCGGTTCTGCCTTCGGCAGACCGGATGGTCCCGAGACCTAAAAAGTGGTGGGAGGGTGGAGGGGTGCGGGGCTAGCATGGGAGGGGAAGCGCAGGGGGCGTTTACATATAAAAAACAATAAGACTCACCTGAAGTTGCCGGCCGCCTCGCGCCTCTGTGCTCCTCTGCTTCCTGGTTGCAGTAGACACTGGGACAGCATCAGAGACTCCCTGTTCAATCACTACACTGCTCTGAGAGCAGCGCGGGTATTGGCCTGAGAAGGCTGGTTTAACACTCGCACACGGAGTCTGTGCTGGCTCTCCAATCATAATGTGCAATACAGATGGGTTGGAGAAGCCTAGCTGCGCATGGCCGGCCAAACCGACATGCACACCTAGAAGTGCCCCTACCACTTTTCAGCTGCTGGGTCTGAGCCAGTAGGGCGTCGTTCCTCCACCATTACGGAGGAGCCGCCACTGGTCAGAAGCACAACCAGGGCCAGACCAGGAACCAAAACCAGTTATAAGAAGCGCAGCCAGGGCCAGACTGGAAAGCAATGCCAGTCACCCGAAGCACAACCAGGGCCAGACCGAGAACCAAAACCAGTTATAAGAAGCGCAGCCAGGGCCAGACTGGAAAGCAATGCCAGTCATCAGAAGCACAACTAGGGCCAGATGGTAACCAATAACTGTGGTCAGAAGCGGAACCAGGTCCAGTTCGGGAATCAAAACCAGTCACCAGAAGCACAACCAGGGCCAGGCCAAGAACCAAAACCAGTTGCCAGAAGCGCTAAAAGGGCCAGACTGGACCCAAAACCAGTAGCCAGAAGCACAAGCAGGGTCAGGCCAGTAACCAAAACCAGTTGTCAGAAGCGAAACCTGGGCCAGACTGGGAACCAACAAACAGTCATCATAAGCACAACGAGGGCCAGACTGGAAACCAAAACCAGTCGTCAGAAGTCCAACCAGGGCCAGACCAGAAACCAAAAACAGTCACCTGAAGTGTAACTAGGGCCAGACCGGCAACCAAAACCAGCCACCGAAGTGTAACTAGGGCCAGACCGGGAACCAAAATCAGTCTTCAAAAGCGCTACCAGGGTCAGACCGGTAACCAAAACCAGTAACCAGAAGTGTAACTAGGGCCAGACCAGCAACCAAAACCAGTCACCAGAAGTGTAACTAGGGCCAGACCGGGAACCAAAATCAGTCTTCAAAAGCGCTACCAGGGTCAGATCGGTAACCAAAACCAGTCACCAGAAGTGTAACTAGGGCCAGACCAGCAACCAAAATCAGTCACCAGAAGTGTAACTAGGGCCAGACCGGGAACCAAAATCAGTCTTCAAAAGCGCTACCAGGGTCAGACCAGTAACCAAAACCAGCCATCAGAAGTGTAACTAGGGCCAGACCAGCAACCAAAACCAGTCACCAGAAGTGTAACTAGGGCCAGACCGGGAACCAAAATCAGTCTTCAAAAGCGCTACCAGGGTCAGACCGGTAACCAAAACCAGTCACCAGAAGTGTAACTAGGGCCAGACCAGCAACCAAAACCAGTCACCAGAAGTGTAACTAGGGCCAGACCGGGAACCAAAATCAGTCTTCAAAAGCGCTACCAGGGTCAGACCAGTAACCAAAACCAGTCACCAGAAGTGTAACTAGGGCCAGACCAGCAACCAAAACCAGTCACCAGAAGTGTAACTAGGGCCAGACCGGGAACCAAAATCAGTCTTCAAAAGCGCTACCAGGGTCAGACCGGTAACCAAAACCAGTCACCAGAAGTGTAACTAGGGCCAGACCAGCAACCAAAACCAGTCATCAGAAGCACAAAACCAATTGTCAAAAGCGCTACCAGGGCCAGACTGGGAACCAAAACCAGTCATCAGAAGCACAACCAGGGCCAGACTGGGAACCAACAAACAGTCATAATTCTTTTTTTTAAACATATTTTTGTGATTTTGTGCAACAGATATACATATAATGCAGGGTTGCATATCTACAATCTATATGTACATTCTAGGACACTTGATTTTGCATTAATTACACAGCAGGTTGTTACATCGATTTTATGAATTCTTATACAGGTCATAAGTAACATTACGTTGTTGTTTAGGTACAATAACGTAGTAGCATGTTTTCGGAGCATTGTGCGTCTATCTCACAAGTAACTCTGTGCTAAGCACAGCCATCGTATGTCACACAAAAACAACCAGTCATCATAAGTGCACCCAGGGCCACATGGGGAACCAAAACCAGGCATCAGCAGTCCAGCCAGGGCCAGACTGGGAACCAAAACCAGTCATTAGAAGCAGAACCAGGGCGAGACCGCAAACCAACCCCAGTCATCAGAAAAACAGCCAGGGCCAGACCGGGAGCCAAAACCAGCCACCAGAAGCACAACCAGGGCCAGACGGGGAACCAAAACCAGCCACCAGAAGCGCAACCAGGGCCAGACCGGGAACCAACACACAGTCATCATAAGCGCACCCAGGGCCAGACGGGGAACCAGAACCAGTCATCAGAAGCAGAACCAGGGCGAGACCACAAACCAACCCCAGTCATCAGAAGAACAGCCAGGGCCAGACCGGGAGCCAAAACCAGCCACCAGAAGCGCAACCAGGGCCAGACCGGGAACCAACACACAGTCATCATAAGCGCACCCAGGGCCAGACGGGGAACCAGAACCAGTCATCAGAAGCAGAACCAGGGCGAGACCGTAAACCAACCCGTCATCAGAAGCGCAGCCAGGGCCAGACCGGGAGCCAAAACCAGCCACCAGAAGCACAACCAGGGCCAGACCGGGAGCCAAAACCAGCCACCAGAAGCGCAACCAGGGCCAGACCGGGAACCAACACACAGTCATCATAAGCGCACCCAGGGCCAGACGGGGAACCAGAACCAGTCATCAGAAGCAGAACCAGGGCGAGACCGTAAACCAACCCGTCATCAGAAGCGCAGCCAGGGCCAGACCGGGAGCCAAAACCAGCCACCAGAAGCACAACCAGGGCCAGACGGGGAACCAAAACCAGCCACCAGAAGCGCAACCAGGGCCAGACCGGGAACCAACACACAGTCATCATAAGCGCACCCAGGGCCAGACGGGGAACCAGAACCAGTCATCAGAAGCAGAACCAGGGAGAGACCGCAAACCAACCCCAGTCATCAGAAGAACAGCCAGGGCCAGACCGGGAGCCAAAACCAGCCACCAGAAGCACAACCAGGGCCAGACGGGGAACCAAAACCAGCCACCAGAAGCGCAACCAGGGCCAGACCGGGAACCAACACACAGTCATCATAAGCGCACCCAGGGCCAGACGGGGAACCAGAACCAGTCATCAGAAGCAGAACCAGGGCGAGACCGCAAACCAACCCCAGTCATCAGAAGAACAGCCAGGGCCAGACCGGGAGCCAAAACCAGCCACCAGAAGCACAACCAGGGCCAGACGGGGAACCAAAACCAGCCACCAGAAGCGCAACCAGGGCCAGACCGGGAACCAACACACAGTCATCATAAGCGCACCCAGGGCCAGACGGGGAACCAAAACCAGTCATCCGAAGCAGAACCAGGGCGAGACCGTAAACCAACCCGTCATCAGAAGCGCAGCCAGGGCCAGACCGGGAGCCAAAACCAGCCACCAGAAGCACAACCAGGGCCAGACGGGGAACCAAAACCAGCCACCAGAAGCGCAACCAGGGCCAGACCGGGAACCAACACACAGTCATCATAAGCGCACCCAGGGCCAGACGGGGAACCAGAACCAGTCATCAGAAGCAGAACCAGGGCGAGACCGTAAACCAACCCGTCATCAGAAGCGCAGCCAGGGCCAGACCGGGAGCCAAAACCAGCCACCAGAAGCACAACCAGGGCAAGACGGGGAACCAAAACCAGCCACCAGAAGCGCAACCAGGGCCAGACCGGGAACCAACACACAGTCATCATAAGCGCACCCAGGGCCAGACGGGGAACCAGAACCAGTCATCAGAAGCAGAACCAGGGCGAGACCGTAAACCAACCCCAGTCATCAGAAGCGCAGCCAGGGCCAGACCGGGAGCCAAAACCAGCCACCAGAAGCGCAACCAGGGCCAGACCGGGAACCAACACACAGTCATCAGAAGCGCAGCCAGGGCCAGACGGGGAACCAGAACCAGCCACCAGAAGCGCAACCAGGGCCAGACCGGGAACCAACACACAGTCATCATAAGCGCACCCAGGGCCAGACGGGGAACCAGAACCAGTCATCAGAAGCAGAACCAGGGCGAGACCGTAAACCAACCCCAGTCATCAGAAGCGCAGCCAGGGCCAGACCGGGAGCCAAAACCAGCCACCAGAAGCGCAACCAGGGCCAGACCGGGAACCAACACACAGTCATCAGAAGCGCAGCCAGGGCCAGACGGGGAACCAGAACCAGTCATCAGAAGCAGAACCAGGGCGAGACCACAAACCAACCCCAGCCACCAGAAGCGCAGCCAGGGCCAGACCAAGAACCAAAACCAGCTGTCAGAGGTGCAACCAGAGTCAGAGCGGGAATCAAAGCATCCCAGGCATAAATGTGCCATCCGGCCACTGCTCACTGCCCCCTCTCTTTATCTGTCCCTTTTCTGTCTCTCTCCCCACCCTCTCTTTCAGTTCTGCTGCCCCTGCTGTACCTGCTACCGTTAACCCTGGGGTGCTGAGGAGAGTGACAGTGGCCCCAGGGAGCCCTGGGCATTCAAAGACTCCAGCTCCCTTCCAGCTGCTCGACCCCCGGGGGAAAAATATCCACTGAGATAAATGGCCAGTCCGGCCCTACAGACAAGGTTTTCCCTGCCTCTAAATGAGGCCTTCACTCGCAGGAGAGGGCCTAAATCTGCCCAGCAGCACCCGGAAGTGTTTGGGACACTGTGGAAGGTTTCACAATGGAAGCAAGCGGGGCTGCGCACCTCACCTGGAAGTCGCGTGCCCCCCAGCCTGTGCGACAACGCGCGTTGCACAATACCTTTGTCAAGGCTGTTTTGGTTCAGGCTTTGTCATTCAGATGAGGTTTCCAGCCCTCGAGCTGCCTCCGTGAATACCAAATAAAGGCCACGCGCTCTATTCTTCTGGCAGCCCTTGAGAGGGCGCTGGGACGCTGATTGCAGCGATTTCGGCTTCATTAATGGATTACCGGATCTTAACTGTGACTACAAGTCCTACTGGGGAAATATCGATTTCATGCGCTTGTGAGCACCCTCCTGCGTTCGCGCATTTCCCCACATAATACAATAAATCTTGGCTTTATCATGAAATTGGAGGACTTTGAGTTACCATCCAACTCAACATTATTCATTGTGGGAATATGTTAATCAGTGGAATTTCCTCCTCCATACTGGCCCCATTCACAAGAACTGTAATCATGAGTAAGTGTGACTTACCAACTGCAAGAGTAGTTGAAATGAAGACAATGTATATGAGCACGCGAGTGCCCCAAGGCGTCAAGGCGCTAATGGCTAGCCCGGAGGTACAACTCGACTGATGGCTGGCTCAAAGTTACGCAGTGTGGGAGTCTTTGCCAGGGCTTATTGCCCCAGAAGAACCTCACTGTTTATGGCATTCTGCCTTATTTACAAGGCAGCGTTAAGCCACTTACCATGGCTTAAAGCCGCCTTGTAAATAAGGCCCTTTTTCACGTAGGACTTAGCGTGAAAGGGGCGGGCAATGGGTGTTGCGGTGGGCGTTACGCCGCAACAACCATTGCTTTTGACGCTGTCCCCTATTTACAAGGGTGGCATAAATATGGGCAGCGCCAAAGATAAGACCAGGGAAAACCTGGTCTTAACCTGGTGAAACAAAGAGAAATGATTAATTTCTCCTCATTTTTGCTGTTCCTCTGTGTGCTGCATTATGCAGCACATTATGCAGCACACTTAGAAACAGCAATCGCCGTTAGTGATTGTTCATATGCCGGAAGGTTTCACTTCCTGCACGTAAACAACCATTCAAAAATGACGAGTTGCATCTTCGAGGTGTGCTGTCCAAAGCAGCACACATAGAAGTTTCAAATCGCCATTATGGATTGTTTATGTGCAGGAAGGGACCCCTTCCTGCACGTGAACAATCCTTTCCTGCAAAGCAGTCACCCTTGCACTATTATGCAAGGGTGCCTGCGTTGGCACTAGGCAGCTAGATTTAGCACCATTGCTCGGGGAAACACAGTGGTGCGCCACATTCTTGTGAATAAAGCCCATCCCAGCATTTTTAAACTGACGGAGCGTAGCGTTAGCAATTTTGGAGCTACATCTCGCTCTGCCACTTTATTGTAAATATGCCCCTTAGTGTAATCTCCTTAAAGAGTAAGGAGGCAGGTTTTTAAAGCCTTTCTGAAGGGAGTATGCCTCTTTAGACAAGCAAGGTAATGAGGAAGGGAGTTCCAGAGCTTAGCTGCCGCCACTGAAAAGCTCTGCCGCCCCATTTTCTTCTTACGAAATCTGGGGACGACAACCAGATTATGGTTTGCTGAGCACAGATTTCTGCTTGGAGTGGTGTACCATTGAAACATGGTTTTGATTTATTATGTTATGGAAAAAAAATGTATATACCAGTAGGTGTCTTGGCACTTGCGGAGCCTGAGCATGCTGCAAATGGAGCCATTAGTTGTTGAACAGCCACGTTTTAAGCTCCTTCCTGAATGAGAGCAGGTGGAGAGTGGCTCGGAGATGTGGAGGAAGAGTGTTCCATAGCCTGGCCGTGCAGGTGACAAAACTCCTTCCTCCCCAGTTCACTTTCTTGAATCTAGCAATGGCGATAGTTCTGGCAGTAGCCGAACGCAGATGTCGATTAGGAGTGCACCACTTAAGATGGTCCCATAAGAATTCAGGCCATGCCTGATGCAGGGTTTTGTGAGCCCCACAAAGGGCCTTGAATTTAATTTGCTTGTTGACCGGGAGCCACTGGAGCTCTCGAATTCCTGAGGTGATCGAATGAAATTTTGGGAGATTCAGAATCATTCTGGCTGCTGCATTTTGGACCAATTGGAGCCTTCTAATCAATTTTCCCTGTAGATTCATATACAGTCCATTGTAGTAGTCCAATTCTGAGAGGACTAATGCTGTAATCACATTGCAGGAAGTGAAAGGGAGGATTTTCCTCATCACCCAAAGAGTATGAAAGGAGGATGAAACTACCTTAGATACTTGTGCTCCAACTTTGAGCTTATCATCAATAATGAAGCCCAAGTTTTTGGCCTTAGTCGCAGGTAAAGGTTGGGGACTTGGACTGTCAGGCCACCAAGCTGGGGACCACGGAGGGAAGAGGTTTCCGAACAGGATTACCTTGGTTTTACCAGAGTTGAGTTTTAAGCAATGCTTACTCATCCATGAGCCGATGGCACCCATGCAGTCATGCAGTCTTGATGGACCTGAAGAATGTCGATCAACTGCTGTCACTACTAACTGGGTGTCATCAGCATAGGAGGTGGGGTTCAAATTGCAACTTTTGATTAGGGATGCTAGTTCTGAAACATAAATGTTAAACAGGGTTGTGCTCAAGGTAGAGCCCTGTGCCCTGTGGAACCCCACAAGGCAGTGTAAAAGGTAGGAATCATATTTACCCAACATCAGAGTTTGTGTCCTCTCCGAGAGGAAGGACGAGAGGAGGGTAAGGGCCTTATCTTTGACTTCCAAGGCAGTCAAGCGGTGGACCGGAAGCTTATGGTCCATTGTATCGAATGCCGCAGACAAGTCCAGCAAAATGAGGGCAGCTGAGCCCCCATTGTCCAATGAGATTCTTTTTTCTTCTGTAGTTTTGATTAGGGCAGTTTCTGTGCTGTGACCTGCACTAAAACCAAACTGATTGGGGTCTAACAGATGGTTGTCGAGGATGAATTTTGGGACGATAGTTGTTTGGGTCATTAATATCAAGATTGGGCTTTTTTATTAGAGGGAGGATACAGGCCTTTTTCCACATGGTGGCAAACACCCCTTGTGAGAACATTAGATTAAAAGAGGATAAGTAGGTGGAGATAGGTTCTGGAGCAAGTTTCGGAGTCCCGAGAGGGCATGGGTCATCAGGAGATCCAGATTTAGCTCCTAATTGATGAGCGGCTACTTGATTAGGTGTGGTGGATGTAAATTCCATAAGCGGGGGGTAGCCAAGAACATTCTGCTGTCTCAGCTTGATTGTATCCTTGGATATTGAGTTGTCGAATATGTTAAAGATTTGGTCGACCTTATCTTTGAAATTAAAGGCCAGAGTGTCACAGAACTGTTGACTATGTATGGTCGAGTTATGTTTCGGGACAGCGATAAGGTTCGTGACCACCTGAAACAGTTCCTTATTGGATTAGGATGCTTTCTCGATCATCTGGGTATAGTAGAGGCTCTTTTCGCTAATTTGAAGGGTTTTGTATTTGGCTAGCGCCTGTTTGTATAACTGTGTATTGGGCATTGTAGTGCTGACGCCAATGCCTTTCTTGCCTTCTGCAGGCTTGTTTTTCCAGTCTCAGAGCTTCGGGGAACCACAGGGCAGATGGTTCTCCTCTATTATTATGGGACGTGGTTAGTGGATAATATAGGCAGAAGCAGATAAGTTAGCGTCAAGAGGGCGGTCCTGTTGTCTCTATGCTAGACAATGGGATAGTGTCACGGTATCCATTTTGTGTCAGGCTCCATGGCTGGCTTAGAGAAGGCCAGTCCCTTAGATGGCAGCATATATTGATAAATTATGGCTCAGTGATCGGACCAGCTAAGTGGAACCGTCTTGCGGATAGTGATTTCAGTATTATTGGAGAAGAGTCTGTCAAGGGTGTGGCCGGCCGAATGTGTGGGGTCCCTGATGAGTGTCTTAGACCTAGTTCTGACGCCATCTCCAAGAGGGCTAAGGTGTCTTTATCATTAACGGATTCTAGCTGGAAGTTGACGTCGTCAAAAATAGTAAAGCTATCGGCTTGGAGGCCAAATTGCATCAAGGATTGAAAGTTACGCAGAAATTTACTTTTAGGCCCTGGGAGGCCGTATAGAAGCATGCCCTTAAACATCTCCGGTTTATGGCGATCTAGTTTAAAGAAAAATGCCTCGCAACCAGAGGGAACTGCTACCACAAAATCTAGGTCGGCCGCATCGTCACCCCAGAATTCAGTAGGGAAGAGAATATCTAGCCTTGCAGCATCAATGAGTTCGGCTATTTCATATTTGTGTTTGGATAAGGACCATGCATTGATAAGGGCGAGCTTTAGCGGGGCTTTGTTTTTGAGAGGAGGGCCCTGCGTTGGAGGAGGTTAGCAAGAGTGGTGGTCTCAAAATGATTTCCTTACAGTGCAGGCAGAAAAGCCCACCTGGAGGGCCTGTTGAATGAGGACAGAGTTTAGTGCAGTTGCGGAAGCAGGGGGCCTACGGCATGGAGCATCATACCAGAGTATTTGATGAGGGTCTCTTCTTCCCGTGAAAAAGATCCAGGGTCCCTGTTCCTGGGCCCAGTCCGGGCACGGGGCACAGACGGGCTTGCCTTTGGCGTGCCAGCGGCGTGGACCTGAAGTGTTCATGAAAAAATACCCTCTAAAGGAGGGGGGAATGTCCAACCTCGGTGCCAGAGTGCAAAAGATATAAGTAAGTGGGCAAAGTAAACTCAGGCTTTTTACCTGGGGTCCAGCAACCCCTGCAGTACCCACAGGCTCCCCTGTGGGCTGCTGCTACTGGTAAATAAGGTATGAAAACAAATTAAAAGCGAGAAAGAGGCAATAAAATCGGTAAAAACAGATTGGTGGTAACATCCAGCAATGGCGCCCCCCCTATCGGGAACCAGACTGGAAATACAAGGAAACAAACTTAGTCGCGTCCGCGCTCTAGCACGCTCAGGACGAGCTGTCCAGGATTGGCATTATACAGGGACTTATGAACAATGCATAGTGCCTTAAACATAATGCGTTTCTTTACCAGTAACCAGTGACGATCAACTAAATCTTTAGAGACAGACTGATGTTTAGGGATGTCTAGGGTCAGCCTTGCTGCTGCATTTTGCACCATTTGTAGCTTCTTTTGTGCAGTCTTGTTAACCTCAATGTACAGCGCATTGCAATAATCAAGGCTGGGTGAGAAACGCTGTGGCTACCTGCTTGCGCACAGAAAGAGAAATGAATGGAAAAACTTTTCGCAGAGTTCTAATAATCCAGATGCAGGTCGCAACAGTACAGTTGGCCTGAAGGTTAAATGTCAAATCACTATCCAGGATTACTCCTAGAATTTTTGCTGATTCTGTGGGAGTAGGTAATGCCCCCAACATATCCAGCCACAAATTACAGTTCCATAAAATTGGATGGCTCCAAAGATCAGAACCTGCGTCTTATCACCGTTGAGCTTCGGACATGGCCACTGCCTCATGCAGTTGTTAAATTTAACCATAATGGCATCCATGTCTTTCATGATAGACACAATGATTTGTGTGTCGTCTGCATACAACACCGCCTGCAGTCCAAATGAGCGTATTAGCTTAGCCAGTGGGGAGATATACAGATTGAACAATGTTATGTTAGGTTATGTTATATCCATTTTTAGCGCGCTCGGATACTCGGGAGTGTCCCGGCGCGATGCCAGAGGGGTGCAAGACGAAGCTATCAGGCAAAGAAATGAGTTTTAAGTTTCCTTTTAAACAAAGCTGGGTCCAGGATGGACCGCAGGGCAAGGGGGAGGGCATTCCAGGCCACACTTGCCTTCACCACAAGAGAGCTGCCCCCTAGCCTCTGAAACTTGAAGCGCGGAACCCGAGCAAAACGAAGGGACAATGATCGAAGGGCTCGCGAAGGAATGTAAAAAGAAAAGCGCCTCTGCAGATAAAGGGGGCCATAGCCGTGGAGAGCACGATTGGCCAGAATCAAAGATTTAACCTTGACCCTGTCCGCCACAGGCAGCCAATGAAGCGAGCGCAATTGCAGAGCCACACTATTCCTCGCCGAAATGCCCAAAAGCAATCTGGCCGCCATATTCTGAACTACCTGTAGCTTTTTAAGCAGGTAGCCAGAGGCGCCAGCATAGAGGGCATTAGCATAATCTAAGCATGACAAAATCAAAGCACACGTAACAGTTTCTCTTGCCGCCTGCGGGAGGAGTGGAAAAAAGTTCCTAAGAGTCTTAAGAAGGCCGAAACAGCAGCCGGACAGTTTCTTAATGTGTGTAGAAAAAGAAAGGCTCTCGTCGAACCACACTCCCAGATTTTTTGCAGGCTGTCCTGAGGAGAGGGGCAGTAGAGAGTCGGGCAGCCACAGCTGCTCTCGGAAGTCAGCAGGGAACTTACCAAAGAGCAGAATCTCAGATTTTTGTTCATTGCATTTAAGCTGTGCATCCGCCAACCATTTAAAGATGGAAACTAGGCACTGTTGCGCCGCTGAGACGGAGTCCGATGTTTTGTCCCAGGTAAACAGCAACTGAGTATCATCCGCATAGCCCTTCACCTTAGCGCCAAGCTCCTCTGCCAGATATATCAATGGCGTAACATAAATGTTAAAGAGGAGAGGGCTAAGGGAGCAACCCTGCGGGACTCCAGTGGTTACCAGCTGAGGGGAGGAGGAGAAAGGAGGGAGCCAAATCTGCTCAACCCGTTCCTCCAGGAAAGACCTAAGCCAGCCCCACACACCTCCCAACACACCAATCTCTGCTAGTCGGGCCAGGGGAAGAGCATGTGGGACCGTATCGAACACCGCCGAGAGGTCCTGCAAGATTAATGCCGCCCTCCCGTCGGCGTCGAGGCACTCCCGGATGGCCTCCACCACCTCAACCAAGACAGTCTCAGTGCTGTGAGAGGCTCGAAACCCTGATTGAGCTGGATGGAGAAGAGCCTCAGTCTCCACATATTCTGCAAGTTGTCTATTGACCACCTTCTCACAGACCTTGGCAATAGCCGGAAGGAGGGAGATGGGCCGATAGTTCCCTGGGTTGAGGGGATCCAGAGAAGGTTTTTTAAGAAGCGGAAAGATCTTCGCCTGCTTCCACTCTTGAGGAACAGAGAAATGTAGGGGTCAGAGATGAGCCCTGAGGGACCCCACATGGCAAGGAGCAAGGTTCGGAATTAAATAGGTTCACAATCACCCTCTGTGATCTGTTCTTGAGAAAGGAGGTGAGCAGATTCAGTGCAACATCTTCTAATCTCAGTTCCTTTAATGGCTCGGTAAGCAGGGTTGGCGTGATAGTATCGAAGACTGTGGTTTAGGTCCAAAAGAATCATAGCTGTTGCCCGCCCCGAGTGAACTAGACTTCTAATACTGTCCGTTGCAGATACGAGGGCAGTTTCTGTTCCATGACTCTTTCTAGAGCCGAACTGCGACACATCCAACACTCCTTGATCCTCCACAGATTGCATCAGATGCTGGTTTAGATGTTTCTCCAGGGTCTTGCCTGGAGTGGGAAGCATCGAGTTAGGGCGATAATGCTTAAGACCATTGGGTCAAGATTGGGCTTTTTAAGTAGAGGCCTAGCCGCTGCCTCTTTCCACAACCGTGGGTTGCGGCCTGAGCTAATCCCTCTATTCATAATAGATGTTAATGGTTGAGCTATTTTGCTGACTACCAATTGTAGGATTTTTGGGGGGATAATTTTCAAATGGCGATCTGGATTTTATGTTAAGAAGACGTAGCTCAGTTTGTTCAGAGGAGACCTGAGGAAAGCAAGACAGCACCACTAAGTGTTTCTCCTCTGCCTCTGAAGTTTCCGGAAGGCTCAACTGAGCCTGCATGCTTAACCATGCGGACATTTGAGCTTCTGTGTTTGAGGATTCAAACTCTTCATAGATGTTCATGATTTTAGATTGAAAGAATTTAGCTAACTTATTGCAGAGCTCTTGGGAGCCCTCTATTTCAGAGGGAGCTGGAGGAGCTGAAAGCAAGTGAATAACTTTAAAAAGTCCTCTTGAGGAGTTAGCAGACTCAATTTTATTCGTACAGTAGTGTGATTTTTCATCCCTGATGAATATTTTGTATTCTCCGACGGCCGTCCTGTATAGGGGTTTTTCATGCTTTTTATAATGTTTCCACCAGGAGCGTTCCTGGCGTCGATAGGCCTGGCTTAAACAATCTTAACAGTTCCAAAACCATGGTGCCGTAGGCAGCTTCTTGTTTCTAGTTACTTTGCTGGGCGTGATCTTGTCTACGGCCGAACTCAGCCAACCTGAGAACTCTATGGCGCCCATGTCCACGTCTTCATGGCCGGTGCAGTGTTTGTCACTGAGGGCACTGATGAAAGATTCTGCTGATACCCCCTTCCAATTCCTTTTGAATGTCATGTTATTATTGGAAGTGTCCTCATTCTGAGGATGTGGTAAGAGAAGTGAGACGGCAACTAGCTTACTCATGGGCCTCAGCTGTACTACAAGAATAAGTCACAGCAAAATGTTTGTGAACTTGGCCCATTTTGTCTAGGGTTTGGAACCCCCACCAGCGGATTTTGCATTTCCTCCACAAAGTGAAGGAGTTTACATTACCACCAAGTCAAAATCAGCTGTGCTCAAGCATGTGTAGAATACAGGAGCTGTCCCTTTAACATGTCCCCACCCTTGATTGCTTCTTGCACCAGCACCTGACTCAGGCACGGTGCTTAGAAAGGAAACAAAGACATAGGTTTCATTACTGAAATGTGGTATGATGACAGCTTGAGGTGTTTGGATATTAAGGTGGGTGGTGCACGAGTTTACATTGTCAAAAGGAGACAATACCGCCCAAAACAGTAAAAACAGTTCCATAAAGATACAACAGAGGGTAGCTGCATTGCCACCACCAGCAACTGCACTACTGTCAATTACATTACTTACATATATACAAGAATACAAAATGTTGCAAACTCGTGCAAAATAACATCAATTCCAGGCAGGGTCGTCTCCAGGGTGGTACGACCTGTGCAGCTGCACCTGGCGCTGACCTCCGTGGGTGCCGTGTTTAGAAATAACAGGGGTCTAAAAAGCACCTGCTGCAGAATTACTTATATTTTCAGCAGTTTTCAGGCAACAATAAAAATGTTACGGTAACTCTGGAGAATAATGTTACTGCTGAAGAGAGATCATAGTTTGGTCTAGTGGCAGTTTCCACTCATGATGATGTAGCGCAGAGGGTTAATATGCCTGCTGCAAAGTACGTGTACCACGCAAATAACTGAACTCTATTTTATGTGGATCACTCAGTGGGTACTGCTTTTGTCACAGAGATCCTTTGTTACTTGCAGCTCATAGGTTACAACCCTAATATAGCACAGTGAGCTATGAACTGTCATCAAAGCTGCATGCAAACTGCATGGTATAGGTTGAAATGTTCTGGTTTGTTCACCAGTCTTCATTATCCTAATGTTGCTAAAAAGGATTAATTTGGGTAGAAATATATTCTTATTAGTAAAGCCAACCACTGAGGTATGTTTTAAATGCTGAGTTTGTGCTTCTCCAGACCAAACACCCTTAAAATATACTGCATACTAGTATCAGTGGGATGTGACTCCTACACCTTGTAACCTTCATAGTCTTATGTAACTTTTCCTATACGCTAATTTACGCATATATGATTCATGGGCTCTGTGTAATGTGTGTGTGTGTGTGTGTGTGTGTGTGTGTGTGTGTGTGTGTGTGCTGTAAAGTGCTCTGACACCCTACACCAGTATGAGTAGCACTATAAAGCAAATGACATGCATGGTAGAGAGGGGCTATGGTGAGTGGCACTGGCGGAACATGGTATTGAGGGAATTCGTTGAAAGGAAGATTTTTAGGAGGGGGCACTAACAGATTGTCGCACTGGGCGCCACCATCGCTGAAGCTGGTCCTGATTCTAGGGCGACCTTGAAGCAGTATAAAACCAGCATCAACTTTCTCTACTTAAAGAAGAGTTTTGGTGAGGTCACGCAATGCAGCACTAATGACTGACATTTTTTTTATTGTATTATTGAAATGCCTGGATCCATGATCCCTCTTTCTTATTTTAATTTGTTATTTCATTTGTATGTGCAAGTCACTTATTTGTTACTTTATCCTTTCATTTGTTTGGGTTGTTTCTCACATTTTTGTCATTGTTTTATTTCCCAATGGATGTTTTGGTAATGGAGCTTGCCATTCACACCAGGAGCTGTTAGGTTCAAATTGTGGTTGTGTTACCCCACTGATACTACCCATGGGCGTTTCAGGTGAGTGGTGTGGTCAGGGCACCACAGCAGGTGGGGATTGGCAGGAGACCTCGGTAAGTTAAAGGGCAGGTGGTGATTACTTAGCTGTTACTAGAGGCGGGTTATTAACAAGCAGGTAGTTTGAAATAGTATGGAGGGTGAGGTGTGCTGACCTAGAAAATAACTGGCTCTCCAGCTGCCCAACGCCCAGAAGACACACACTCTGTTATGCAGTGTGGGGCAAGGCCACGCGCTGTCCAGACCCTGTTTACTAATCCCCTCAGCCGAGCCCAGCCCGCTGGGTGCGTATGATGTGGTCATTACTAGGTATGAGCCGAGTGGCTCACTGCATCTCATCCCACTTTAGAAAGAACAGTACCACATGAAACCGATAAACTAAACACAACTATGAAAAGTGTCTCTTAAAACAAAATCGCAAAGGTCCTGATTCACAAATGTACAGTTAGACCAAAAGTCTAGCTTTACTACTTTTCGGTATGAACAAAAGGTAAGTTCCGAGTAGAGTCTTTACGAATGCAGACTTTCCACACTCGGGGTGGAACTTCCACACTCAGGGCAGAATCTCCGTACTCAGGGCGGATCTCCGCCCGGAGTGCGGAAACTCTGCAGTCATAAAGATACTACTCGTAACTTACCTTTGTGAATACTGAAAAGTAGTAAAGTTAGACTTTTGGTCTACACTTAGACCAAAAGTCTAACTTTACCTTTGTGAATCAGGCACACAGTCTTTGACAGGGCTTTGGTTTTGGTCTCAGTCCATATTGGTGGCTCTTCAAAACCGTCTCGATCTCAGGGTACGTGCCTGGTCAACCACTCCTTCCAAGTGTCTCTCACTTCAATTTTCCCCAGTGCTTTGTAACCAACTTTCATAGTCTTGTGACAGCTCAACCTACTACCAGTCGAGGTCATCACGATCTTCATCAAATGTGCTCACTAGGGCGTCTTACCAGGGCATTTCATCATCACTCTGGACACTCTTAAGTATCAACACATTCCTCATGAGAGATTCTCTGTTTTGAGAAGTGATCTTTGTCCCAGTGTTCCTTTCTCCCCTACGACTGTCTGTGAATACGCCTCACGCAGAATACGAACTTTCCATCCGGGATGTCTGTTGGGCACCAACACTCAATCACCCAACTGCAGCTTCACTGGTGCAGACCTTTGTTTCCAACCGGCCTGTGGTAATTGGCTTTCAGTTTCTGGTTGCATGCTGCAGCATTCAAAGGTGATGGCTGCCACTGTGCCAAAGCCGGAGTGGTGTTTTATAGAGGTCTGCCAAACAGAATTGTCATAGAAGTACAAGTGGTGGTGCAATGTGGTGTGCTGCAGTATATCTACAAAACGTTGTGCATGGCCCACTCTACATCTTAATTTGTCTCCACCTTCATTTACCGAGCTTTGTGCAGAGTCCTCAAAGCACTCAACTTTCCTTGAGGCTATCAGAGAGTAATTTTCTTATGATGTATCAGCAAATTACTCAGTTTTGAAAGTCATTCCCCTGAGATGACAGACCATTATCCAGCTGTATTTCTTGGAGTAGTCCAAAAACTGCTAATATGTGTGGAAGCCATAGACGTTACTGGTTCCACCATGAGAAATATGCAGTAGGTGTTAATTAACACCAGAGCCTGTCGTCCATCCAGGAATGCTAAAAAATCTGCACTTATTCTTGTCCATGGTGTGATCATGCCAAATAAGCAGCTGAATTGTGGTGTTGTGACAATTTTGATAGTCTGGATGCAGTCCCATATAGACGAGCACAAGTGGGACCATTTCTGAAAGTCCAGAGCCATGGCAGCCAGCAGAAGGTTCATATTTTCACTAAAGAGATAATTTCCAACTCAGATCCCAAATAAGCTATCATGCCGTCCATCCACTGACACTGGGAGACGGCCAACAGAGACAGGGTGTATGCTGATTCAGTGGGAATGCCTTACGTTTCCCCCGGATTAACCTTGCATCCTGAGGAAGTGGCCGAAGGCAGCGATCAGTTCCACAGGTGTAGGAAATGAGGTATCCACTCTCGAGAGAAGCATAAGGATATCCTCTGCGTACAGCAGCAGTTTAGGCTCTCCCGGCTGCGTCAAATACCAGAGATCTGTGCGGTAGCTCGAATCTTGATTGCTAGGGGCCCCAAGGCCAATCAAAAAAAGAGCGGCAACAGTTGGCCGCCCTTTTGCAGTTGATCTGGGCCAAAGTAAATGTGTGAAGAAGTTGGACCAATTGGATAACGTGATCCGGGAAACCCGCCCTCTCCAGAGTGAGGAACAGGTAGGACCATTTGATTCCGTCCAAGGCTTTCTCTGCACCAAGGGAAAATGCCCCTTGCTGTTTCTTGCTCCCACGTGCTTGCCAGATGACATGGGAAAGCACCGCATGTGGGAAGAGGATCTCAGAGGCACAAAGCCCATACCGGCATTGGTCAATAAAAGGGGTCTGTAGCTGCTGAAGAGTTGGAGGTCTTTCTCAGTTTGGGGAGCAAGATGATGGTCGCTGCATTGAATTCCAGCTGAAGAGAGGTTTCCTGCATAAGAGCGAACACATTAGCCAAAAGGGGAGCCACTTGTGCAGAATTCATCCTGTAAAATTCAATGGGGAAGCCATCTTCTCCTGGAGTTTAGAAGTGGGCATCTGCTTAATAGTTTACAGAATTTCCTCAGTGGAGATCGCCATCTCCATTTCTTCAGCAGCAATCTCCGTGGGTCTAGGCAGATGTAGAGCTGTCTGCTCGAGAGAATTCCTGGACTATATAGAGATCCTTACAGAAGGTGAACAATTCTTCCGAGATATGCTGGGGATGGGTGAGGAGATCCCAAGCTGCCCTGATGGCTGGAATGGCCCGTTGGGAGTCCACCTGTTTAAGCTGGTACGCCAGCAGTCACCCAGCTTTCTCTCCAAATTCGTAGCGTCATTGTTTGATTCTGGCTAGCGCTTTTTTAGCAATGGAAGTATACATGGAGTTCGAAACTAGCTTCACCTCTATCAATTGTTGGAAGAGGTCCTGTGTTGGTCATACATGGGTAGGATGCTTGCAGAGAAAGTATCTTCTGTTCCAGTTGCTGCTTTGTGGTGACTGACTTGAGTTTCTAAAGGGCAGATGGATTTGGCCCCACATGTAGGCTTTGCAAGCAGTCCAAAGAATTTGAGGGGAGTCCACAGAGCCAGTGTCAGAGTCCAGGTAAGTCTGGAGAAGGGCTTGTAGAGTTTTATTTGCCTTTTTAAACTTACACGATGGAATCTTCTAGAGGCTGCAGGGGGCATGGACAATATTCAAGTCCAGGAGCCCTCGGATAAGGGCATGGTCAGATACTGTGTCCCGGAACTATATTGCAGGTCTGGAGTTGCGGGATGAGGGCACTTGTTAGAAGAAAAAAGTCTATCCTAGATTCTGTGCCATGTGGAGGGAGTAAAAGGTGTAGTCACGATCCCTAGAATGCAGAAGTCACCAAGGGTACAAAAGGGAGCAATCAGGAAGCTGGTATCTGTTGGATCAAAGATCTGGGGGGCCCATGCCATCAAGGATCGGGTCCTGAGCAATGTTCCGGTCTCCTCCCAGAACGACTGCCATGTGCCCAGATCTGTGAGCAAGGGGCGAAGATGGGAGAGGAACAGAAGTTTGGAGTCATCGGGCGTATAAATGCTCCTCACAATATGAGGAGACGATTGTATGGCTAGTTTGGCTATGACATAGCAGCTCTCCTTGTCTGACCATGTAGCAATAACCCTAGCAGCAAGCCGTTTGTGTAGCAGTTTAGCTGTGCCACCCTTTTCTTGAGGGAGAGCCACTGGCATATAGTGCCGTCCCTACTCAATCTCTCTTGAGCTATTGGGATTCAATATCCTGAATCAGTGCCATGTCTGGATTACTAGTAGCCGGGAACATCAGCATATATTTACATTTTATATAGTGGTTCAATACTTGAACATTAAGAGAAAGCATTGTCAGGTCACAGGGCCAACATAGCTAGTCTCAGATGGCCAAAAAAGTAGGGCCTCCTAGGAAAAAGGCTGTCATAATGAGTTTGTGTCCTGCAATATGTGTCAAAACAAGGGGTAAGTGAAGGTGGCAATGTAGTACCATGGCGGAGGATGCAGTCAAGTGAACTGTAGTCAGGGAGCAGTGGCCGCAACGCAGAGCAAGAAAGATAGAGAGGAGGCTCTAAGGATGCACCTAAGTGTTCAGGTATCCGTGGCACAAGCACCTTTGGTCAGTTTCAGTGGTGATCTGGACTGGTCTCTGTTGCCGCGGGAGATGGCTGCTTCGCAGGTGGGTTTCAGATGATCTAGGGTGGTTGTTATATGATTCTCTGAATAGGCGTTGGAGATCTTGTATTGTGCCTATGAAGGCTGAAGCACTTGCATCAGGTTCTACCTAAGACAGTAGCCGCATCAATCGCTGGGTCAGCAACGCAGTCCAGAAACCATCCCAGGACTGCAAGATTAGTGCATTCGCTGGTAATGCCATTGTGCGTAATAAGCATGATCCCCGGGTCGAGAAGGCTGTAGCATATTCACTTGGCCTTGAACCGTGGACTAAGTGCCAGGAGTGGCCTACAAAGAAACGTAATATCAGGGGAGTAGTTAGCAGCTGTTGTGATCCGCTGTCCGTGGTGGAGAGGTTCCATTGCGGCAAAACAGTTGAAGAACGCAATACTCTTGGTCGTGGAGTAAAAAGCTGGCTATAAGTGAATGGGGATTATCCAATGTGGTTTTGCGCTACATTTTTAAGGGGCTGACTGTGAAAGACCAGGGGTGGGTCAAAGATAGCTTTCAATAGAGTGGGCAGGCAAGTTGCAAGGAATCGCCTAGCGTCAGATACTTTCCCCTTTTCCAAGACCCCAAAGAATTTGAGGTTGTACTCCCGGCTGTGGTCCTCCTAGTTTATCACCCTCCATTGCAGTTGCCAGCGTTCAGAGCTGGACTCCATAAAGTTCAGCAGTGATATCTTCCAATGTTCAAGTGATGTGTCTCCAGTGCTTGATCTCTCAATTTTGCAGCTAAATGTCAATGAAAACTCGAACCGTCCCTGGATTCAGGTTTGGTCATGAGCTCTATGGAGGAGACCCTGTGGGGTTGGTCTAGACGCTTTATATATTTTGTCCATTTCTTCCAATTTCTCAGGCTCCTTCTCTACCAGTGACCTGAGACGAAATGATAAGCAGGGCCATTGGCTTTATCGTTTTGTCAAAGTGTAGTGTTATCAATGTGTCTTTAATGTTGTCTGATAACCGACAAAAATATTGTCAAAAGGTATCAAGAACACCATGCAAGAAAAGTCCAAAAAAAACAACAACAAAAATATAAGACAACAATATAATCAAAAAATGCAAGTATATCGAATCAACTATTATACACTATATTACCTTTAAAACATCTATTACTTTAAAAATATTACAATTAAAAATACTTATATAAAAAAATTATAACATGCAAATGTAAAATAAAAATATATACTTTAAAATAATCAGTAATATATTACTATAATATTGAAAAAGTAGGATTTAAAAATAAATAAAGATTAGTAATAATTATAATTAAAAACACTAGGTTTTCCAATATTTTTTAAAAATAGAATAGCATAAAATACATTGATTAATTAAAAAAAATGTTACGAAAAAAATAAAAAATTACATTACGCTACCTTTTCAAATTAAAGGGAAAAAGAATTTATGTTAAGTCAAATAAAAAAATTACATGTGGAGGGTTCCAGTACACTACTCTCAATCTAACCTGACAAACAGTAGGGTAAATTGAGATTTTGGAGGGTTCAAATTTTCTATTCCCACTCTAATCCACGTCTCCTTGTGTAACGTAAGTGGTGCTCATGTAAAGCGCTCAGATATCTTTGGGTCAAATTAGCACCATTTAAAACTACGGAGAAAAACATCTATGCAACAGTAAGGAAAGTGATTGACTTTATAGGGATGAGATGTCCTATTCCCACTCCAACTTAAGCAAAAGTAGAAAACGTGTAAGACACTGCAGGGGCCAGATTCACATTCCACTTCAACATAAGCATAAGTTGTTAAAGAGTTAGAATTTGAAGGGGTACGGTTTACTATTCCTACTCCAATCACGAACAAGATCATTTCGGTTGACTGGAGGTTGGCAAGCGTAGGGCTTTGGAAGGGCCAGATTTATTATTCACACTTCAATATTATCGACAGGGAAAGTGTTGGGCTTTGGAGAAAGCCAGATTTACTATTCCCACTCTAATCTTAACAAAGCAATAGGGCAGCTGTTGGACCTTGGAGAGGTCACATTTTCTATTCCCACTCTAAGCTCAGAAACAATAGGGAAAGTGTTGGACTTTGGACGTTCTAGTTAGGTGAATATGTTAGTGCAAACAATAACGTTTGAATAAAAAACATAAATTCACCAGTTATAGTTAGAAAAGCGGACTGTAACTTGCACCCCGCCTTGCACTGCTTATGACCTCGCATATTACATCACTCATTACATGTTCTATGGCATCATTTATGACGTCACTGATAACATCTGAAATGGCATCATTGATGACATCACTGATGACATCACCCAAGTTTCTTTTGTACACATTACTCTATAAACTATAATGGCATTAGAGGCCTGAAAGTAAGTACAAAATAGTTCAGAATAATATGAAGCATCATTATTGCCATCACAGATCCAACACCCCTGGTGTAGCAAGCATGTGTTATGTGTAACATTGATCCTATACAATTCTCTTAACGGGTAGCCTAGTTCACACTAACAATCAACCACAGATTTATGGGAAACTCTCATTGAACACAGTGTTCCATATGTATACAACTGTTCCTGAAAAGCCAAGTTCCTCACAATACTCAATGTCTGTTCCAAAATTAATGCCCTACTATAGACAACTTTTGTCTGTATCAAACCCCTCACTGTTACCAAACCTACACTGAGAAATTAAGTTATTATGAGTAAAAAAGTGGGTTTTGAACACCGTGTTAACTCTATGGAGAGAGTTTACTCAATACCACACAGTTTGCAGACAGTAAAACTAATGAGAAATACACCACAGAGTATTAAAAAAAGGAAAGAACAGTGTACACTCTTTGCAAAACATGTCTAAAGAGAGACTACTCACTTAAAATAACCAAGATCTGAAGGAGCTAAACATAATACTACCTGCAGGCATCATTCTGCTGTGAAACCTTTACAGATATCCCATCTTCTGAAGCAAAAGAAGCACATGTACATAGGTTAGTAACTGGTGCACATAGTCGTCTATGTAATGTAGAAATTGTCATTCTGAGAAGATTCTGTCTAATAACTCAAGGCTGCTTACAATACTTGGGGACAATTACGATGTCGGGCGGACCCACTGTCTCGTAAACGGGACCGACCGACCTCCAGTCTGCGGTCCCACCCGCTTCTTTTGGACGCGAGTGATCACTTTTCGGTTGCATTCTGACTTTTTCCTATGGGAGCATGCATTTACGACCGCAAACCGGTCGTAACGCATGCTCCCATAGGGAAATGGATGATGTCGTTCATCCCTGCAACCCGTGGCAGGCACCTCAAGGTGCCCATCACGGGGTGCCGGTATCAACAGGGGGGCCCCCAACCGTAAGCCGCACACACAAGGGGACCCTGCTCGGGGCCCCCAAACTTGCTTTCTGACATGGCTTCCATGTCGGACAGGCTGGAAACCATGCATCGTAATCCCTTTGAGATTACGAGCCGGTTCAGCCTGTCCAACGGGATCTTTGAGCCCGTCGGAAGCCAGCCGGAATGACCGGCCGGTTTCAATTCTGACAGGCTGATACATAATCAGCATTTCAGTAGTGAAACCGATGATGGGGGTCGGAAAGCCGCCGGTTCAGCCTGTCCAACGGGATCCTTGAGCCTGTCAGAAACCAGCCGGATTGACCAGCCAGTGTCAATTCTGACAGGCTGATACATAATCAGCCAGTCGGAAGTGAAACAGACTATGGGGCTCGGAAAGCCTCCGTAGGCTTTCTGACCTCCATCGTAATAGGCCCCATAGTATCTAATATCAGAATCTTTGCCCTGTTGGAACCTTTTTCTGCAAAACCAAACAACTTGTGTGGAACATAATGGACACAAGTTTTCAACTGTCAGCTGCACACAGAGCTACTCTTTGATACAAAGATTTATAACTTGTTCAGTATCTCTATACACCTATGATGCATTAAGCGCACATGCATTTTATAAACTCTTACACCCATAAGCTGGACAAAGTCTAAAAAAACTTAGAAAAGTAACATGGTAGCTACTCGCCACTATGTAAACTATAAACACTCACTGGATGATGTCATCAGTGATGCCGTCAATGATGTCATTTGAGATGTTATCAGTAATGTCATAAATTCTGTCATAGAACAGGTCATGAGTGATGTAATATGTGAGGTCATTAGCAGTGCGTGGCAGGGGCGCGAGTTATAGTTAGCTCTGCTAACTATAACTGGTTCACTTCTGTGGGTTTTTTTTAGTTCAAACCGTTAAGGTCACTGACATACTCACCTGACTATAAATTTACTTTAACCTTTTGTTTTTTCAATGTATGTATATGCACACACACACACATTTATATATATTAATAAACACATGTATACATAAACACACACACATATACCTACAAACATACACACACATTTATATATGCCATGGAAGTCAAAATAAATATAGCTCAATAATAAGTTTTTAGGGCAATCGTAACAAGCGTACTAATAAACGTACATTCACACATTTATTTCTCCAGCAGCGTTTGTGTAACTATCTATCTACACACACACATTTTTTATTTATATGATTGCGTTCCAGTTATGGAAGTGGAGGTACACATGGGGGTAGATTAATTAGTTATATTGCCATTTGAATAATAATTAACTCCTACTGCTGCTGCAATTGCAATAACTGAATCTAGGCCATCTCTCTTTGATGCTCAAGTTTAATTTTATAGATCAATGTAAATGCGTGAAGCACAGTAGGGGTCATCTAAACATAGAACTGCTACTGAAGACTCCTTAGGTTACCGGATACTACAAAATTGTCTATGTGGCAGTAACATTCATGAACAGAAAAACATGTTACAGACAGCATCAATACATTTGCATTTTATTAAATAAATTGGCTGAATATCTGTTCAGTGACCGCCGTGATTATACATTCAAACTACAGATCAATCAAAAACGTCATATCAAATTTTTTAAAATCTGGCAGTGTTTCAATCTATAAATACACCATGGGCAGCAACAGCTGTACCATCCCCCCCTTGGAAGACAAGTGTCCACAGGTACCCCTGAACCCACTCTTGTACCCTAAAGTTTCTTCTTCATCATTCTCTTAGAATTTGGGAATAAGTCAACATGCAAATGAGGAAAACCTTTTTTCTATGACATGTAGAAATGCTGAAATGTTGAAATAGTTATCGGATTGAAAATTTACCACCGGCCTTTGGACTGTTGGTACAGGACATCCGCCATGTTTGTTAAGGAGTACCTGGACAGCCAGACTCTAACTAAATAAGTCTCTAACTCTACGGATAAGTCACTCTAAGAGTAAGTCACACCTACTCACAGCATTATTTTTGTGAATCGGATTCTAAGAGTGAACAACAAACTGTTCCTGACAACACTGATTTGTAACTAGGGATTTTAATATGAAAGCTAAATAATTTTTCTTAAACAGCATTTCTTTAAATAACATATTTTTTCCGTCTGTCTTGCATTCATTGGCAAAAGCTCACGAAACCCCTGGTTATTCCCTACAGCACCAGTGTTTTCTCTTCTAGTACCTCAAAAAGTATATTTTACCGCTACTTTCCTCCGCTTCCCTGAGCTCTAGAACCCTTTAGATGCTTCACTTCAATCTCGGATCCCTGCACTCTTATGCCCCTTTCCCTTTGACGTTTCATAAAATATAATTCTATTAAAAAAAAAATCAACATGTAAAATGCCTATTCTGAGAAACTGTTTATAATTTGTAAATGTGTTGATGTGTAAAAAAAGAGGTAAAAACGAAGGCGGTAAAAAGGAAGAATTTGGAAATAGCTTGCCTTGCCACATATTAAAGGGAATATATCAATGTATTCTTGTTTATTACATTTGATTGAGGCCAGTCAGAGAGCAGTGTGGAATTGGGGAATATTGGAACTTAAGGAAGAGTTGGATTAATAAATAAGGAGCTTGTTGATGCAGACTGAGCTGATAATGCAATGATCAGTATATACTCAAGTTCATTTCGAACAGGAAGTGGCCAGGCACCCAAATACTAGCCCATAAACCACAGCTAATTCTTTCCACTAGCCAATAGCCAGCCTTCAGTGCTTAGTTGGTAAAAGAACAAGTGTGGCTGACTGTCGTTGTGCCGAATGCCAACGTTGCATAGTCATGATTCCACCCCATGCCTCTTTAATCCGCCATCACACACTCCCTGTTCATTTATCTCACTCTTGCAGGTTCCGACATTCTCCCTTTGTCATCGTTTGTCGTCTTTCTCTTCCTCCTTCTTTCCCCCTTGTGCGTTTTTCCGACTTGCTCTGGGCGAAAGTCTGATGAAGAATAATAGGTGCCCGTCTACAAAAACGAATGCCAGTGGGCCCCACACGCAACCACTGCTCAAATTAAGCACTGCCTACACTTCCTTTGTCCGGCCAGTAACCTGTGAATTACACAGTATGAAATAGCGAATCACCTGGCCATTTGTATTGCACTTACTTTAAACTCCATTACCTTTAGGTACTTAGCGGATAGCCGACATTCAAAGTGACATTATTTTATAAACCAGTCAATACATTCCCAAGGCCATGCTTCTCCAGAAGGAATAGGAGAGGAGTTGGTGTTTTTAATCAGTGAATGGTAACTGAGCGTCTATAGAGGGCAGCTATAACCAGAGCCTGTTTTACTACCCATGTAAAGGAAGAACACATTGTGTAAGTACAAGACCTGGCAATCTAGTGTTTACAATTTGAATGTGGAGGGAAGGAGCCATGTGCAAAGGGATACACAGTGATTTTCAAGTCTTTTGTACATGTAGTGCATTGTTTTACTATTTCATTGCACACTATGGTATCTTTAACGTTTGCTTGAACAGCGTATTCATTGGTGAAAGTTTCATGATGCATTTACCAAAACATTATTGATTGTGGCACTGGGTCACAGCGCTTTAAACCAATCTCATTCATTCTTGGCACTGGAAACTGGAAACCAAGTGCCATTTGCTGCAGTTGGGGGAAGGCCCAATGAAGCTGCCTTCTACCTCTGAAGATGATTTTTGTACTGTTGCCTTGAAGAGATAGCCCAACGTAACCTCTTTCCATGTAGGTGGTTAAGCACACAGACCTTTGATGCCACATGGGTGAGATGAAGTAGACGAGATAGGATACCTCGGTCGGAAAGTTATCAGGAAGTAATTGCTAGAACAAGACCAACCAGTCACTGAATTTTTCTAGGAATATTAAATTAACAGTTTAATTGACAGTTGTCCTTGCATTGTGAAATGCATTTAGATTTGAGATCATAGCTAGATTAGTTTCTAGAACTGCGTAATTGAGAGAACATGGCGGTGTTCCTCCATGCAAAACCTTAATGAAGAAATTTGGTTAAAAAAAAAGAAAACAGAGAGGGAGCATAGAGCATTGGGATCTGGCATGGATATACCAGATGCACGTCTGCAATTTTAGAGTCCCAGCACTTCCCCTAAAAAAGACACAGCTCAATGTAAAAGTGTAAAGTCCCTTACAATTTCAATGCATTCTTTAACTTATACAAGTTCGCTCCACCTCTAAACATCCATGGCCTGTGGAAGGTATGCTAAATCCAGAATGATGACCAGTCAAAACATTTAAAAAGAATTCAAATAAGATCCATCAAGTTTAAAATGATATTTAAATGCCTACACAAACTTTCTTTTTAGACTTTGTGACTCATTTGTCTTACTAGGGAGAAAACCTACATTGAGTGTTCCAATTCACATATTTCATAATCGTAAACATTAATTATCATAAATACATGCTGCATTTGACACATTACGTGATAATTCATTCAATCATTAACATGGGATTACATAATCATGGTTTCCTCAATGAAAACACAGAATTTGTTGTTTTTCTTTCTGCCATAGTCGCAAACACCAGAAGAAGAAAAAGTGTTTGCAAACAAAATATTTCCAGATTGTATTACAAAGGAATACCTCTACAATTCCAGATTCAAAGAGTATTATTACATTAAGTATAATTATTATTGACAACACCCTTCTTTTTCAACTATTGTATCCCTAGCAGTCTCTTATGCAAAACAAACACACACAGAGTACCGGGACTCAGAAGTTTAGTTCAATATCAATTCCCTAAAAACAAAACTGAGAATTTATGTAGGTATCTATATCTAGAATTTTATCTGGCAGAATGAATACATCTCTGTCATAGGCAGTGCTGTATAGTTATTCACCTGGAGCAGGTAAGCAAGGAATACAAATATGTCTGACAGGTAAATTAAATGAGAAAAGAACACTGTCACGTCAGTTCTTCACATTACATAATGTTTGCTGCACAACCAAGTCCACTTGTACGCTGTATTATAAGGCAAGCAGTTGGAATTATAAGTTTGCACAGCATCTACTGCTTAACCTGCTGATTTTTCAAACAAAAGGTTTACAACTTAGCTGAAGCTGCATATGAAATACATGGAGATCCTGATATTTTTCAATAACTCAATTGAACATTGAATTGAGAATTTCGAAAATGACAAAATATTTTTTTTTTAGATCTTTTTAAGATCTGATGTCTTCTATGTTAAGATATTAAATAAATGTCTAAGGCATAATGAAGTTCTGTAGACTTGTGTATAAAAAGATCTTACAAAAGCTCTCGGGTAAAAACAAAAAAAAGAAGAACCTGATGCTAAGCCCAAGGAGAGAGGTTTTAAAAATTACATTTTGGTAATATTTACGCTCAGTCTTTGTACCCTTCCCTTTACTAAACCCAAAACAGTAAATGTTGTGAAATCTGGTCCAACAATATTTCATATCTGCTGACGACAGTTACCTATCACTGAAAAGAGCGCTCTATCGATTCCCTCTGAATTGTAAATGACACAATGTCTGCTGCTAAACTATTTACCAAAATTCTCATACAAAACAATGTAGGTTTTGCCACACGTTTAATCCTATTGTTTTCAAGAGCATAATCTACTAACCTTTGCTGTCAAGGGACTTCCTTTCATATTAAAACCTGTGTCAAATCAGCTATCTGAAATCTAATTTGATGTTAAAAGCAGTCTAGAAAGTCCTTGGTAATGACCGAATATACATCGTTAGCTTCAGTATTAAACTTGTATCTTGTTCCAATGAACCTACACTTTTCTAGTTTTCTCTTCAGCATAGAATAGTCTGAAAGGGAACTGTAAAAGCAGTTAAAACCCTTTTGTCCACAAGAAGGAAAGAATCTTAGTCAAAATATTCGATTATGCGGGTGTCCAATTCTTTTATCCTTCATGATAATATTACAAATGGAACAGGTGAGGCAAAGTGATGTTCTATTTTTGAGATAATTAATCCTTGTGCAGTATTGGTATATTTCTCTGTGATCTGGCCATCAATTCTCTCAAATAATTTACTTACTCCAATATAGGAAAGGTCTCATCTCAAAATCGCTTAAACTAATAGTCTACTTATAGAGTCTTTACATCAGAATCCATGATGGAGTGGAAGTTTTACATTTTTAAAACTAGGTTTGGAGATTCCAACTAACATTTTTGGACACAAAGGATATTATAATAATCACATTTTAGTTTTGCAAATATAAATTATTTCTAATTGGATGCATTGTGACTCTTGTAAATTTGTTATAAGTCGACTCTTCAAATTGAATATGTACTATCTGACAATTCATGTTCCAAGAATGTTTCCACCCGGTGGAATTTTAGTAACAAATATTTTAGAATATCGCAGACACACAAGATGTGCTTAAATGTAAGAGGCATCTTTTGGAAATGCATCACTGTAAATAATCAACTCTAGTATTAGGGGGATCAGGAATGTTTTTAATATTAATCTTTTATGAGAAAATGGAAAACTTAATTTTCTCAAGTAGTACAGATAAACATAATACATTGCAATCTGCACTCTTTTATCTAACAAATATGAGAGACTGCACCATAATCAATGACTTCATCTGAAAGCCTATACCTAAAAATGACTGAAACACATTTTACCAAGTAAAGAGTAGCTACAGTTGCTTTTGGGAGATACCTTGATTGAAGTAAATGGTGTAAGACTGACTGCCTCGAGCCAGGACCTTCAGAGGCCCTTTTAGGGAATGATTAATATATTATAATACAGCAAATCAGTGGAGAAGTCAATTTAGTAACCATGGTGTAATGAGAAGACATTAATTTAGAGATTTAGAGTACACAGACTTTTCACTATCATCAGTGTTAGGTGGGGGAAGGAGAGCAATTTCTGGGAGTTTGCGGAGACTGCCATTTGTTAATTCTATGTTTCTAGATGACATGAATCACCACAAATAGAGTCAAATACAGCATGTGTTAGTAAATACATGATTATGAAATCTTGGGACATCAACATCTTCCTGACAGTTAAGGTAAGTGAAGCATTTAACATATGAAACTTCAAAGAACAGATATACATGGATGGTGTTTATTGAAAATAGTTTACGTCCATTTTCACTTTTTTGCACAGTATATTCACATGTGACTGATTTTTTTTTTACATTGAGAGAGCCACAAGTGATACAAGGATACTAGAAGGAATTCAAAATATACTTATTATTTGAAAACTCAAACACTATGTTGCTGTAACCACATTGCTAGAAAAATTTAGCAGCATGAAAAAGTAAACATACTTTAAAACAATAAATTTTACTGCATGTGTGTGTGTTCATTTGTAGTGCAAGCTTTGAGGAGATGGGGTTGCAGCAAGCATCTTCATCGGTATCTTCCTGAGAAAACTATCTTCTAGGCGTCAAGATACTACAGCACAGATAATTCAAAATAGATTATTGCAACTTAACAATTGTAACTATTTTACATGCAAACTTACTGTAAGACTAAATCCTTCAATGCCTGTACAGAACAAATGGTGATCTCATACGAAGTTCAAAAACAGGTAAAATACCTCATTATGCAAATAATCAAAATCTTTAATTTGTGCCATGGAGTTGGTAACACTAATACCAAATACAATTCTTTGGGAGTGAGACCTGTTTATTTAAAGCCCTGTTGAAAAGGGCTTGGCTGCCATCTTGGATTTTCCACATTGAACCACTAAGATTACTGCTTTTCTCAAAAACATTTGATAATTATTTTTTATAAATAGGACACCTGGAAAACTCCAAGCTAGCTATGGGCTTAAAATGTTGAAAATGCTTATTGAAGGCTCTAAGTGGAAATGTAATTAAAGTTTTGGGGAAAAGTTTTACGTAATGTATAGGGAGAGTATTAATTATTTCAGTTACATCAGGGAAGGGAGCAATAACTGGATTATGGATTGGAGTCTAGCCTCGATAACAGAGTGTAATGATTCTAAGGGCTGATCAAGTTATACAATTGATGTATCAGATATCCTATGGTTTAAGCTCCATTTGCTTTTGGATGGATGAACACTGCACTCTCACAAGATAACAATTGTAGATTCCTCTATATTCTTCTCCTTTAGTGAGAGCAGGATGAACGTCATAGTGAAAAGTTCAAGTTTTGGTCACTTTTGTACATACATAAAGCAATATGAAGCACTCTATTGTCTTCACTATTTATTGTAAAAAAAGATTTTTGGTGAAATGTTTTCCATTTTCACTATTTTATGAGCAGAGTGGGCCCTTGGGGCTTCCCTCCTAGACTAAGATGTTTTAGTATTGTTAATTTATGTGTATATTTATTTAGTTAGGACGTCCAACATTGGTCCTCAAGGGTTGGATCCTAGCCAGATTTTCAGGAGAACCATAGACTGTTAAATTGTGCAGTTTAGATTAAATTACAAGTAAATCTACCTAATGTGGATTTCTTAAAGAATGTATCAATGCATGTGTTTGTCCACACTCTCAGTCAAGACAATTCCCACATTTTCTCATTCTAGCTCTACATAAGAGCTTCAAAACTTTAAGTGGTCAAGCAACTCTTGTCTATCCAATACCAACTAAGATCACAGGATTGGACATCTATTTTGGCAGCCTATACACACTGAGCCAGTACAATACGTAGTAGCTTTATTGTAATGGACAGAATGCTGCCTACAAAATTAATTTTGCAAGTGGTGACAAGTAATGGTGCTTGTTCATGTGTGAATTGTGGCTAATGAACTCTGTTTTAATGATTATATTACATACTTTATAATTGTATTAATTACTTGTAGTGCCTTGGTTTTAAAGTGGATTGAAGATAATTTAGTAAAGTTATATTATTGAGATATTGCTACTCGGAATACATCGGTTTAACTTGTTATGGTATTGCCCTCTTGCATTGTATTCAGCATTCTTCACGGCTACTGTCATCAATGCTCATTATTAATACACATCAATAAATATTTGTATTGCTGTGCGTGTTCATTATGTTCACTTAATATTTAAGGACCCGCTTGCTAACAGTACTTTAAGAACTAGGCTCAGGAACTCACCATCGTGTTGCACTTTCAGTAACACAAATTTTGTTATGACGAAAAAAGAAATCCCCAAAGCTCTGCAGGAGTAATGACATCCATGTCTCGTCAAATAAGCAAGGGTTGGCCTACGCAGCACCTAGCAATGAAAAATGCATGATGGGAAAATTGTATCTGTCAGTGATAAAGAAACACCTGTGCCCCATGTACTGGAAGTACTAGGGGTCTGGCCTTTAATCTTTGGCAAATGACAATCGCGGTGACACTAACAACCGGAGAAAAGACAGTCTTGGTTTCGGGACTTCACAGTACACCTTGGCCCACAAATGGCGGCACACTTATTGGAGTGGCTGAGATTCAAGTTATATTCAATAGGATCAATCATTTATCTTTGTTTGGATTTCTGGGGTGGTGACATGCTATCATAGAGGTTCATGTATATGATAGGCCATCAAATTCCCTCTTAACTGGAGAAGCTATTGCTGTGGCATTGGAAGAGGAAAGTAAAATAGTTGCGGAAAGCAGGGTTACAGAAATATATCTGAATAACGCTTGGGCCTAGGGTGCTACTGTATCTCCATCACTTCGTGCAATTCCCAGTAAACAAAGCGGACAGTGACTTTCCAGGGCTTTTCAAGCCATACATAGCAGATGGATTTGCTGCAGAAAACCACATACAAGAATAACTTGACATCCTTAGTACAGATGGTTTAGAAGACACAAATTGTGATGTATTTTACAGGGCTTACAAGCATTTTTGAAGTAAATTCTAACTTGAAGCCAGAATTTTGTACAGACCTATTGGCAGGAATCAACCCCCTATGCAGAGAGATGGCAGTATCCTCGCTTACAGTACTTACGGGGTTTATAAAGCTCTCATGGTCCCTGTCTGACCATCTTACATCCCTCAAGCCCCTCCGCCACCCCTGTTAAATAACGCTAGGTCAACATGTGTGTTTCGGCCTTGAGCCATGTGCTCCACTAGACTGTACTGGCTACACGGACAAATGGAGGCAGGTGGGTTTGGGCTCGTCGGCTGGAGTACGTTCTCAGTTCACGCTGTCTTCGTCGCTCCCATCTCTGTCCTCTTTGGCTTCGGAAATACTGCTTTCATCAATGTTCTCCAAGGAGTCAGCGTGCTGTATGGACAGCTCCGACAGCGCGATGCTGGGCAAAGTACTCTGCTCCGGGTACAACCACGGCTTGTGCTGGGGGTTATGCTTGCGCTTCCATTCCGGGTACTTCAAGCAGGCTTTGTACATTTTCTTCATGGCCTGTGAAGGAAAAGGGGGGGGGATTTCAATTAGAGTGGGACTTTTGAGTAAAAATATGTACATTTTCAATGACCCCATCTTAAATTGACCAGATTTTCATTTGTCACCCATATCAATTTAGTAATACATTTAGTGTGTGGCCTTTACATACTTGTTAGGACTCTGTCTTTGTTGTCATGCCCAGGAGGTTTACACAGTATGCTAGTTATTTTAGGGTTATACAGGGTTTCATTACAAGTAGACTGATGCGCAACAGTTTAATTAAAATGTAGCTCAATTGGATGGTACAGAAGCAGGAAGAAAATAAATACATCTTAGTTTACAATGCAGTAAGGGGTCAACCAGAAACTGTAGCATACTTTTAAATAGTTACTGAGTAACTGCTTTTAAAATTAGATTTTTCTAAGACTCAAAGCTGCATTTTATGGAGAAACGGTTCAGCTTTTTTTTATCCACTACGTCCATACTAGTGGCACCGGCTCCCTATGTTTCTGACGAGCAACCTCTACACTTGGAAGGCAGCTACAATCAATTCACATATCTACTGCTCCTGGCTCTCTCAATCGCCCTTGTTACAATAATGTAAACATGTGTGTATGATGTACAAATGACAACCTTTTCGTTAATGTGTCTGTACTATGCCTCAATCATTATTCACAATGTATCACATCCATGAAAAATCCTAAATTGTTATCACCCAAACTGTTTTTAAACTTATGTACTGCCCTTTTTGTTATGTTGCAGCATTTCTTGTTGAAATTGCTTCTGGTTGCTCAAATTAAATATTTGGAAGTGAGGTGCACCTATGTGTAGTCGGAAACAGCCTTTGCAACTAGGTTTTTAACAAGCATTTTTTACATATTTAAGGTAATATATATATATAAATATTTATAAACAATGCATGGTAATGGCATGTGCTGTAAAAGCATATGAGCTATACAAAAATGAGGGTTAAAAATGCGTTGTAAAGACATGCAAAGTATTTCCTGCATTGTTCCGTCATACAACATGTGCAAAAGCAATGGCCCTGTAATGTTTCCCGAGATGTCTCACAGGGCTTCCTGGTGCTCTACCACGCGTATCAGTGAACCCTAAACTCTGCAAGGTCTTTTGTGAGGGAGTCTGTTCTCGTCTGCCAAGGAACCAGTTAGGGCACAGCGGCACTTGCGTGCGGCAACTCAAAAAGGCATGGAGGATCTATATTGGCTGAATGTGGTGCAAATCTTTTTTTATTTTTTTATTTCTTTTATTATCCATAGTTACAAAAAATAAAGAAAAAACACAAAGACAACATTGTTACATTCATATACGGTTATAGACATCATAAATGTATGCTACGTAGCCACGTAATCAATCAGTTATCCAATATTCAGTCAGTGATAACTTTATTTCGGTCATAAGACCATAAAAGTACACATAAGTACATCAGCAAATACAATAAGACAATAAATAAGCATAAAAGATTAAAAGAGGAGTTAAACTACAAGTTATCAGTGAAAGAGGAAAAAGTACAAAAATTAATTTTAAAAAATTCGTCTCCTACGCCACATGCTGTATAGATAGCGAGATACTGCAAAGACAATAGGGGGTGGGTGTCCTAAGTTAAAGACCTACAAGCCTGCATAAAATAACGAAATCCCAAGTTCCTGCAGGTGGGAATCAACCAACGTTTTCTGATTACATAGTAGGCAGGACAGAAGAACAACACATGTGCAACAGTCTCCGTTTTATAATTACATGCAGGGCAAATTTCCTGGTTCTGCGTCTGCCACTTAGATGAGAAGGACCTAACCGGTAGGGTACCATGTCTTAACTGAATGTATAGTTTTCGGGCAAGCGGAGGTTCAATTTGGTCCATAAATTCCTCAAGTTTTGGGTCTGGTTTAACTATGAGGAACTCTGAAGTCAACCTACCCACCGCTGTAGAGCTCGAAAGTGATTGAGAATTCTGTATACATATCAGGGAGAGGAGTTCTTTCTTTGATAGCCCAGAACAGTAGGTTTCCGGGGTTACCCACAGTTCCGGCAGTCCTAGACAAATACTAACTGCATTAATATGCTGGAGCCAAGGGATCTTTTTGTGTTTAAGGACAGGCCAAATCTCAGCAAATTCTGCTCTATATGAGGCCAGTTCAGGGACTGACCACAACCTCTTCCAATACAAGATTGATCTGGCACTGATGATCTCCTCTATTGGGACTAAACCAAGGTCAAATCTAAGGGGGATCAAAGGCGTGCTAGAAGGGAGCCCTACAAGAGTTCTTAAAAAGGACTGCTCAGCCTTTATGAGGGTCCTGTCTGCTTATGTCCCCAATATTACATACATACCACCATCACTACTACACGAACAGCTACCCCATGCTATGCTCGATCATAGGTTCCCATATCGCCAAACCAAACCTTCTTCTGCAAGGGTTTTTAAGTGCATATAAGCTAACTTCTAAATTAAAGATATTATAAAACTTTGCCTGCCAACTTCCAAACGGGGGAGCCTCCGACTGTAACCAAGACGTGGCAATACAGAGTCGAGCCACTGCTGCCGCTATAAAAACTAAAAAGCGATATTTAAACAGAGGTTGACCCTCCATCAGATCCTCTCCAATTCCTAACAGCATCATACTAGCAGAAAATCGAATTGGTTTTCCAATGACCAATGAAATAAATTTTTCAATGTGCCCAAAAAATTGTCCAAGCTTAGGACACAAAAAAAATATATGCACCATATCAGCATTATCTCCCCTACAGCGAAAACATTTCCCATTGTTTACCAAGTTCCTCACCCCACCCCATTTCATCATAGCCGCAGGGGTACGATACAAATTAAAGACCGTTTTATAATGCTGTGCCCTTAATGAGGCTGTAAGACATACCTTTCGAGCCACAGTTATGGTGTTTTCAACCGAAATCCCACTGTCTGCCAAGGTTTCTCTCCATTTAAGATTAACTGTCTCCATATCATCCCTTCTAGATGTTAACAGTATTTGATACATCACTCCTATCTTTGCCTTACGCCTAATAGCCTCAACTATTTCATAAGACCTAACCGTCGAGACAGGTTTCATTAAAAAGTCACGAATCTGCAAAAACTTAAAGAATTGTATGGTTGAGATATTATATTTGTCCCTCAAGTTAGCGAAGGACAGACAGACCCCATCAGTAGCATAAAAATCACCCAAACATATAATACCTTTTAATTTCAAGTCCCTTGTTATGTGATCACAGAAGATGGGGGGTAATAGTTGATCTGCTGACAATGGTGTATATGAAGAGAGTGTAGGAATCTGAAATGCTTTCCTGACAGTATCCCAAACCCGAAGGCAGCCCCCAGAATCTTAAATCGAGTCCTTTTATAGTAACTTCCATCAGGTATGGTAAAAAGACAATTATATGTCACAGGGCCCAATACCATCTGATAGATAGAGGGTGCCTCTGCGGGGTTGCTCACCTCTTCCCCTGTCAATAATATAGGCATGTTGGCCAATAGACAAGATATATGATAAAAAAAGAAATCTGGGACTGCCCACCCACCCCGCTCCACTGGAAGAGTCACATATCGAGCAGCTCTCCGCGGTCTCCCTGGCGACCAAAGATACCTGGCACATAATGATTGAAGATCTTGTATCTTGGATTTGGGAATTCCAAGGGGTACTGCCCTGAAAAAAAACATAACTCTCGGGAGAATAACCATTTTCAATAAATTAGATCTTCCCACTAATGAAAGATGCAGACTTTCCCAATTTGTCAGGGCTGTTTTAGTCTTGTCCATTATAGAGTCCCAATTAACCTGTACTAGATCTTTTAAGCAGGGTCTGATTTTGATGCCCAGATACAGAGCTTCAACAACTCTCTGCGCTTTTACACGTGAACAATCTGTGCAGACCAACTGAGTTTTAGTAATATTTAACTTATATCCAGACACAGCCCCAAATCTACCAGCTAACTGTTCGATCTCTGGAATAGCTGTGTCAGGATCAGTTGTTATAACAGCAATATCGTCTGCATATGCCAACACAGAAAAATGCTCATTGTTCACCATGAACGGTGGAATGTGATTGCTTAGTTCCAGCATGTTTAAAAAGGGGTTAATGTACAGAGCAAACAGGAGCGGGGAGCACGGACAGCCCTGTCTCGTACCCCTAGATATAATAACATCATTGGAACTATATCCCATTGCACATATCTTAGCAGTGGGGGACCAATAGAGAACCTGCAGGGCTTGTATAAACCCAGGACCAAATCCCATACGGTATAGAACCCCCCAAAGGAATCCCCAGGCCACTCGGTCAAACGCCTTCTCGGCATCGAGCAGGACGAGCCCCAGCATCCTAGACTCGGCCTGCGCGATGTCGAGAAGGGCCACGACTCTGTTAACGTGATTGACCGTGCCACGTCCTGATATAAAGCCATGTTGTCTTTTCGAAACCAAGTAAGGGACAACCACTGATAATCTATTAGCCAACATTTTTGCATATAGCTTGTCGTCACAATTCACCAAAGAGATTGGGCGATACGAACCTGGAAGGTCAGCAGGAATGTGGTGCAAATCTAAAGTAATTATGGTTGACACTAATGTGGAGTTGAAGTAGGGGTTGAAGTTAGCGATGGAACCACAAGAGATGTGAACAGTGATGGTCTACAGCAGTCGCAGCCGGCAGGCTCACGGCTGGTGGGGCGGGCGCGCGCGGGTAGGGGGATCTGGGTGTGGGCGGGGCAAGTGGTTGCAAGGGAAGTGGGGGTCAAGCGGGGAGGGGGGGGTTTGACAAATAAGATTTTTTTTTAAACTTACTTTCCCGGGTCCTGCGTCTTCACAGCTGGGTCTGCTCCAGCTTTCCTGCCTTCGCAGGAAAAGGAAGCAGGAAGCCTCCCTTCCCTAAGCCAATCACAGTGCTGTGATGGCAGCGTTGTGATTGGTTGGGACGCTGACCACACAGGCGTCTATGGGGACACGCCCACCTGCCCACCCCCAACGAACCCCTTCTGCCTTTTGCTTTCTCGCAGTGCGAGAAGCAGAAACATAAAATGGTATTTATAATATCATTCTATGTTTCTGCTTCTCACATTGCGAGAAAGTAGTGAGGCGACGCTCCTCTGCCCACATGGAGGAGCCACCCCTGGTCTAGAATATGGTCAATACTCCTCTTTCAAAATAGGAAAGGAAATGAGGTATTAATCAAACAAGGTCTCTCCAAGCCCTCCCGGAGCTAGCTCGATACCAAATAGTGAATATGATGGAGTGTTGTAAAGACATTCTTAATAAAAAGTGCATTCCAATATAGGTCTTTAATCTAATTTAGGTGAAAATTTACCAATCTCAGGAATTCAACAAGTCCTATTTCAAGAGGTGCAACTTTTACACGTGCGCCGAGGCACTTCTGCACCGAAGCACTACTGCCAGCATAACTGTGCACATTGTATAGTTAAGCACACAGCAGTTTGGTGCAGTGGGCCAATTTTCTTAATTTTTTTTTAATCATCGAACAAATGTATTTCTCCATGAAGAAATCGCTTCACCGATAACTCCAACAGTTTTGAGGGTGTTCTTTCCCATGTCCTCTTTATGCAGGGATTTTCTTCTGATATGGACTACATCTCTGATAGTTTCCATGGTAGTAAGGGGACTAGAGAGGAGTTTATGGGGATTCCTAAACTTTCCAATGAAACTGCACCGTGAAGTGCACACTCCCCCACCCTTGAATGGGTTTTATTCATGACCATTATTATGCAATCGTGGAAAAATTGTGCATGGGTCAAAGTACGAATGCAAGGTCGCCTTTAGTGAATTCTCTTAAATCCAATATTTTGTGTGTGTAAGTCATACTTACAAATGGCTTTGTGGCTGAAGCGCCTACAGACCAGACAAATTTGAAAATAATTTTACCAAGTGAGAGGGGGCGGGGCCTTGAAGGGGAGGGGCTTGGAGTGGAGGACAGGGTTTTAATGCCCCTCACTATCTGGCAAATCATGGAGGGGGGACGGGGCTGGAAAGCTCCACCCTGCTCAAGTCCACCATACCCCAAACAAATACCCTAGGCTTCTGAGACGGTCACCGACGGTTTGGGGAGGTGGTCAAGCTCCTGATGGACCTCAGCTGCCGGGAGCCTTCAAACACGAATTGTAAATACACTCTCTTGGGACTTCCAGCTCACTTTGTGCCGCGTTGTGCTATTGGCTGTTCAACGGGAGACTGTCTGATGAGAGTATCGTGTGATGGACCGCCGTGGGAGTTGGCTCATCTGCACTTGGTGTTGTTTAGGTTTTGAAAATGTTATTAAAAGGTCATTCGAAAAGGTATTTTGACTCAATTATATGGAGCACTCCAATATTGCACAGGCTCGCATATATTGCAAATGAGGCACAGCTGCAAAGAAAGACCCTTTGGAACAAGTGAATAAACAGGCGGGAAGATCTTTTTATCTCCATAGTTGCAGGCCATCCCCGCCACGACACTAAATGAGATAAATGCAATGGCTGGTGGCCCAACTGCTTAGGTTTCAAACTTATTTCACATACTTTGCTATTAAAGATGATTAAATATAAATGCATTGCTCAGTGACTGCGTTGCTAATATGCTAATAAATTTCATTTGTTCACTTCAGCAATTTAGTTAATTGCCTTGATTTGAATGTTCCAGGGTTTTATTATGAGCTCCAACAAATTATTCATGTTTTTGTTTATTCTACTTTCATAACGCGCGTCCAGCAAAGCAAAGCAACATGTACTGCTATGGTACAATTTAAAATAAGGTTACCACAAACATACAAAAAAGAGAACAGGCAGGACCATGAAATCCAGAAAGTCCACGAGGAAGAAAATAATTAAACCAATTGAAAGATGTAAATTATCATGCAGCTATTAATCAACAAAGGGCAAATGTGAGTCATATTAAAATGTTTCAAGAAGTGGACACCCAGTACTCTTCACTGACTGATGGGAAAGGTAACAAGCCTTGGCAGATCTTAAATGCAGGAGTGCTGCCAACTGTCTGGATGGTGTTTAATCCAGATGGCAAAGACAGTATGCAAACCAAACAAAGCAATCATGAAGCAGAAGGAACACAACCAAAAATTTGTAGATAGCAAATGCAACCGCAATAACACAAACTACTGACTGTGCCAAAAGGGTGGGCGATAAATTCTGCTTTGCCGGTGGAATTGGTGTAATTTGGAGTTCCTGCCAAATTCCGCCAACCACCCCATGGCAAACTTTTTCTTGCATGCAACTTGACAATGGTAAGTTGGCAAGTGCGAGTGGAATTTGGCATCCCCTATTGCGCTTTTCGGTCACTAGGAGGGTACCCAGCGAAATTTAGCCAACGTGGGTGGTCCTGACCGTTCACGGTCAGAAAGCTGCTAATCAAGTAAAAAATGCACTAGAGCGTGAGCAAAATCAACTTGAGAAGCAGCACCTTCTGGCACACCATGTGGTGCCATTCACACTGATTTTTCAGCACAGAACAAGCTCCCATCACTAAAAATCAGTGTGGACAGCACTACGTGCCTAATTCCGCCCATTCCACCATGGAATCTTGCAGAGTTTTTATGCACTCCGCGGTGAAACTCAGCCAGTTCTGCCCACCCCTAGCCAAAGGCATGATGGCATGCTATTTGTAGGTAGCTCGGAATATGAAGTATTAATATATGTATGTTTGTATGACTGCACATGTTCAATTATGATCCACAAACCTAGCCACAGATCAACGGTTCGTTGTACAAGGTGGTTGCACGCAAAGACTGAGGGATGGGTGAGGAGGGACATTGGAAGACAGAGTGCAGCAGAGAGTGAAGAAAGGATGACGTGAGACAATGCGTGCTGTGTCACAGGGGAAAAGAAGTGAGAGGGGAGAAGTGAGATTATTGGAAGGTGCAGGGACCCAAGAAAGGAGATCTTATGAACAGTCTGATTAAAGACAAGATACAGAGGGCCAGATTTATCAAGGTTTTGTGTCACCCTTGCGCCACGCAAGAGGGTGCAAGGGCGATTCAAAACCCAAGTGTGATTTATCAAGCCATGCAAGGCCACCTTGCGTGGCCCTGCATGGCTTGATAAAGCTAGAGTAAGACAAGGCAGCAGAAGTCGCATCCGTGCATTGCTCTGCCACAGGGAGGCGTTCCATGGGTGAAGCATGGGTGTTCCCACGCATCTGCCCATGGATTTTGGAGCATTCCCAGAACTACCATTAGAGGTACACCTGGGAATGCATCAAAAGGCTACGCTTCCCCAATTGAGGAGTAACAAGTAAAAATATTTTTATTTCTCCTTGTTTTTGTTCTTTCTACATGTGATGCATTCTGAAGGACACTAAGAAAGAGGAAAATGCCTCTCAGGATTGTTTTTGTGAAGGAAGGTACACCTTCAATGCAGACACCCTTGCACCTTGACGCAAGGGTGCCTGCATTGGCGCTACGCAGCCAAAAGTGCACTAGCACTAAGAAAGGACAGATGCGCAGTATAATCGTAAACACAGCGCATTCCTGCCCTTTCATATAGCGAAGTGCAGCAAGGTGGCTTGCTGCATAAATTAATGATAAACCCGGCCCAGGATGACCAGTTGCTGCCTTCAAACCTCGTGACTTATTTTCTTTAGTGGTGGGGAGATGGAACTGGTTCGATTCCAGCTGGGATGGAGCTCCACACCTTGCAATGTGGCATCAGAAGCCCTGGCACCTCATCTTCTCCTTCCAGCACGTCCTCGCGAAGAGTGGCTGCTACTGCATTTCCTTCTTAGTTGTCTTAGACACAGGGTCCTGTGAGGTGGTATCGTCGACTACTCGGTAGAGAATGCAACAGGTCCTAAAGATGATGCAGGCTGGAATGAGGAGCCAGTGGGTCTCAATGAAAGAAGTTGTTATCCTATAAAATTTCAGAAGAATTTGGCCGCGATCCGCCGCAGCATGAGAGTGCTTTTCAGGAGGGTCGGATGGGATAATGGATGCCAGTTAAGGCATTGCCTCTGCCAAGGTGACACAGGATTCACACATCGACAGCCATTTGTAAGTCCTCTTCTGACTTAAGTGGCTTTACATTGTGGAACAGGGACTATTAAACTATAGATTTCCATAAATACATGTCAAACGCCCTCATCGCACCAATTGTCTAAGCATTATGCAGCACAACTTTAGAGTATTCAGTGCCTCCTTAACACCTCATAATCTTGCTGATTCATTGATACATGCGAAGTCTCTGTCACATCGAATGTATCTAAAATATGTTTTTTTTTCTCTTTTATACTCGCAATATTCTTCAGCAAACCGGTCCTAGTTTTCTCTGTTGGGAATCTCATTTTCTGGATAGGTTTTCTTATAGCCTTTTCCCCAAGAGAATATGGGGGGGCTCACTTCCTGTGTCTGCTGGGATCACTTTCTATCCAGTAGTATAAATGGCAAAATCTGTGAACAAAGAAGTACATCAAGAAGACCTGTTCTGGGGGGCGTGGCTAGACGCCCAAGGAGTATGGACGCGTCTTCGTGAGGCTCCCGGTCCCGGAGCGGAGAAGTCCGACTTCGCGATGATTTCCTGAGAAGCGGCTGGCAGCATTTAACATCGGAAGCGCTCCTGCATCGCGCACGATGTTTTACGAGCAGATTTGAGCCGATTTACTTTACCTTTATCAGGTAATGAGTGTCTGCTCGTCTCAGCAGCAGCGCGGCCGCCATTTTGAATTTCGGCTGTATGACCTCTCCTTTCATGAGCTTCTACCACAAAGCGATCTAAAGACATAATTCTAGTGGCAATTGATGTCTCCTTTACTCATGATGCCTGCAAGACCGTTTTTCCTGGTTTTTCTTTGTTGCTGTCTCTGTTTTTACCTCAGCCTACATGGATACTAGCAGTGGCCGCCATTTTAGGTGATGATTCGCCTCATTACCCTCTCCTGATATATTTTTGCTGCCCAATTCTGGATAGGCGCTGGCTGGGTCTGCACAGTCTTTCTTTGGGTCCACGAAAGCTCCTAGCCGTTACTCTCCATTACCACTTCTTTCATGGATTGTAGCTTCTAGTAACCTTATTGGCAAATAAGTTCTGGTCTGCTTTCTTCGCCCTAGCTACCACCCTGCTTGTTGACTCACGACCAGCTACTGTGCACCATATTCGGTGGTTTCTTCTTTTTTGTTGTGCCTTGCTACTAGTCCTACTAGTTGATGGGTAGGACACGGGGCGCTCATACCAGTCCGTCCCTGCCGCCGCGTTCATTTGTCAAAAACTCTACTTTATTCTCACAACTTTCCAAGCTGGAAGATTCGCAGCTGCCTGAGGAAGGGGCTGAGCATTCGATGATGGATCCGGCACCTGCTACAACTGCCAAGTTGAACGTGAAGAGGCTAAAAAAAGACCCTCCCTCGCCTCCCAAAACATCCTCGGATATCTCCATGGAACTTTTGCTACATGAGATAAGGGCTCTTAGACCCTTTATGGAGGAAACAAATTCCACATTACAAGCTCTCTCTGACAAATGGGGGCAACTCGACACAAGGCTTACAGCAGTTGAACATAATGTTGCCACCCTCAGTGACACTACTAAGACTGTTCCTGTCTTGCACTCGCAAATTATTAACCTCCAGAAACAGGTCGAAGACCTTGAAAATCGCAATCGGAGGAACAACCTCCGCATTTTTGGCCTGGGGGAGGGACTTGAAGGGAGTGACCCTATTGCGTTCTTTAAGACTTTCCTCCCTAAAGTCCTTCACTTGTCGGATGGAACTATGCTCAACATCCAACGAGCCCACAGGCTTGGGCGTGTTCCTTCTGTTGGCTCCTCTCCCCAACGACCGAGGGGTGTCATCATCTATTTCTTAGAATACACAGATTTGCTAAAGGTGTTGGCGGCAGCCAAAGCTCTTCAACGTGTCACATGGTCAGGTTCCACGCTGTTCTTTGCGCAGGATTACTCGAAGGCCACTGCCGACAGGCGCAAAGCTTTCCTGAATCTCCGACCTGATCTTCGTTCTATGGGGGCTAGATTTGGCCTCTTTCACCCTTGTCTTTTCAAGGTCACGTACAATAATAGGACTACGACTTACGAAGATCCTGGGCGCCTGCAGAGCTTTATCGACTCACACAGGATGGATGCCACCACCTCTTCGGAAGCTTCCTCTTCACATGTTGCTTAATCGTTACTCAATATTTTTGTCTTTCTATCATTCTTCCTGCTCCATAGTCTCTCCAATTGCTAGTTGAAGTTGTTCCCATTTTATTCTATATAGTAGTGCTAGTTCTTTGTGCTGTTTTTCACTGCATTAATGGTTCTGCATTTTTACAGTATTGTTCTTTTATATTTTTTAGCCTCGTATTTTCCTGGTGCCTGTCTTTTACAGTTGCCTCCTGAGATTAATTTTTGTCATATGTTCTTGTTTCACAGTTATGATGTCCTCTTATACGGTCTTCCCCGCTCCCCACCGGATCCTCCCTGGACGTGTGTCTGCTCCATGTGGTTTCACCCACCCTCCCACCCATTCTCTCCTTTTGTAGGTATGTTTTACATTTTGTTGTGCGTCTTCTCTGGTGTACTGTTTTTGTTTTGGTGTTCTGCTCTTTCATGTGTATCTCATTGCCTTTATGGTATCCCTATTGCTCCGACTTTCTTTCTCCTACTTATTTTTATCCTCTTCTCTATGCTTGCTTCGTCTTTTTCTTCTGTCTCTCTTTAATCAAAAGATTTCTTTTGTGCCATGCATTTTTTCCATTTTCTACAGATTTTGTACTGCATTGACTTTATGCTTTCTAATTGCATTCTGTATTACTTATGATTGCTCATGTCTTTGAAACTAGTTACATGGAACGTTAGGGGTTTACATTCTCCCATTAAGCGGCAAAGGATCTTGACCCATCTGGCCAAATTAAATGCGGACATTGTCTTTTTACAAGAGACTCACCTCTCCGCTGATGAATCGTTAAAGTTGAAAAGGGGTTGGGTAGGGGAGGTCTTCTTCTCTCCGGGGATGGCAAACGGAATGGGGTGATGATTCTTTGCCGCAAATCTCTCCCGCTTACATTATTGACTCAGAATTCAGATGTTAACGGACGATGGTTAAATGTCAAACTGTCCTTTAAAGGGGTTCCTGTGTCTCTGTTCAATGTATACGCCCCAACTTGCGGAGAACCATCTTTTTGGTCCACCTTAGCTGCTCAGATTGCCCTTGGTTTAGAGGATAATTTTATTTTTGCTGGTGATTGTAATCAGGTTTTTGACCCCTTTATTGATAGAAGCTCCAAGGTTCCTTATATTCCCAACAGACCTCAGAAATCATTTGTACGAGTTATTTCCCAGCACCAACTCTTTGACGCCTGGCGTCTCTGCAATCCAACCACCAGAGAGTACACTTTTTATTCCCCCTCACATCACACTCAATCGAGAATTGACTACATTTTCGTTTCTCACTCTATCTCACAAACCCTTACACACGCAGAAATTGGCCCTATTTTGTTATCGGATCATGCCCCTGTGTCAATTGGTCTCGAAATTCTCCCTCAAGCCATAGGTCCTAAGAGGTGGCGCTTTAACAATACCCTCCTTCTGGACCCGAAATTTACCGCTGCTTTTACTACTTTTTTTGAAGAGTTTTTTGTGTTTAATACTGACCAATCCATGCCCTTCTCAACCATTTGGGATGCTTTCAAGGCCTCAGCGAGAGATTTCGTGATTGGCTTTGTTGCTAAGAGGCGGAAACTTTCCCGCAAATTTACTGCTGACCTTTTACGGGACATCAAAGCATTGGAACACTCCTTTTACACTTTGCATTCAAGCCATTCCCTCACGGCCCTCATTAACGCCAAATTAGCATTTAACAAGAAATCTACGGAAGATGCTTCTTTGTACTTGTTAAAGTCCAGTGCTAAATTTTATGGGGGCAAAAACAAGGCAGGAAAGATACTAGCCAACTACCTGAAAGTTAAACAGAATAGACTTAATATCGAGTCCATCTATGATGACTGCCTGGATTTAAAATTTAAAGATTCGGATATTCTGAACGAATTCTCCCTATTTTACTAATCCCTCTATACCTCAGAATCGCAGCCTTCTGATGACTCTCTTTCCCAGTTTTTTTCAACACTTCGGACTCCTCCCGGTCATCAGCCGGATCTCAGTCTCCTGGAGTCCGATCTAACGCACCAAGAACTGTCAGCGGCACTCCAGCTGCTCAAGAAAGATAAGGCGCCGGGGCCTGATGGCTTCACAGTAGAGTTCTTCCAGCACTTTTCTAAGCTCCTGTTACCCAAGTTGCACTCCCTCATAGCTTCCTTTAACACACTGGGTTGTTCTTCAGGTTCCTTTTCGGAAGCACACATATGCCTGATACCGAAGGAAGGGAAAGACCATAGACACTGCAAAAATTATAGGCCTATTTCTTTGGTCAATATAGATTATAAGATTTTCTCAAAAGCCTTAGCCATACGTCTTGACTCCTACTTGCCTGACTTACTAGAAGCGGAACAATCGGGCTTTGTCAAAGGCAGATTTATCACGGACAATACCAGACTTCTTTTCGATGTCTTGACCAAATCCTCGTCCTTGAAACATCCCCTAGCGGCAATAGCGCTTGATGCCGAGAAGGCGTTTGATAGGGTTGAATGGAAGTATTTGTTTTATACTCTTCGTTGGTTTGGTTTCGGCCCCAAGTTTGTGTCCTTGATTTCTCTCCTTTATTCCAACCCGCGTGCGGCTATTTGTGCCAACGGTCTGATTTCCTCGTATTTTGAATTGGGCAGGGGAGTTCGTCAGGGCTGCCCTCTCTCTCCTTTTCTTTTTAATTTAGCTTTGGAGCCCTTTCTCTCTAAGCTTCGTCAGAATCCAAATTTATTCGGCTTTCAATCAACAAACATTCACCTTAAATTAGCTGCCTATGCAGATGACATTTTACTTTTTATGTCCAACCCTAGTGTTTCTGTTCCTGCTTTTTTGACGGATGTACAGGCATATTCTAACATCTCTGGCTACAAATTGAATAGCGATAAATGTGAGATTCTTCCCCTGACCAAGTACACATTTAAAAAGAGATTTTAGCGCCTCAAATTTTACGTGGAGCCCCTCTCATATTAGATATTTGGGCATGTATATTACTCCCTCAATATCTGACACAGTAGCGCTATGTTTAAACAAATGTATACAAAAAATTACTGACTTAACGGCCAAGTGGCATCCACTGTACCTATCGTGGTGGGGTCGGTTAGACACCATAAAGATGATGCTTGCACCCATTGTACTATACACCATATCCATCATTCCAGTCCCCATCCCGGCCAAATTCTTTAAAAAATTAATTCCACCCTTTCTTCCTTCTTGTGGAATTCAAAGCGGCCTCGTATGTCATTAGCTAAATTAATTCGCCCAAAGGCTGAGGGAGGAGTTAATTTTCCTGATTTCCAGGTTTATCAAAAAGCTTTCCTTCTGCGACAAGCCTCACTCTGGTTGCTCGACCCCTCGGAGAACTGCCCTCTATGGCTTAGGATAGAGCGTCTTTTCCTTTCTCCCTTCTCCTTTTCTGAATACCTTTCATTTTCACGCAAACCGCAGGCGGTGTCCTCTCCTATAATTAAACTGACTTCCAAGCTCCTGCTGTCCTCCCCTTCTCCTCCCCCAGATTCGATTGACTACTTCCTAAATTCAACAATCTGGCATAATAAAGACTTGGTTGTCCGTGGTAAACCATTCTTCTGGAAGACCTGGCGTCGAAAGGGTTTAATATGGATACACCAGCTTTTCTCAGATTCAAATTTTATGTCCTTTCACTCGCTCAAACAGCGTTTTGACTTGCCTGCCTCATTCACACATAAATATCCTTTACTGAAGATGGCTGTGCTGGATAGGTTTGATCACCTATCTGCTTTGCCTCAGGTCCCCACATCCCAGACTTCTTTCTCACAACTCTCCTCCCTACTTAAGTCTAAACCCTCGGCTTCTAGCATATATAAGCACTTACAAGGGGCAGACGTTCTTAGACAGAAATCTAAGGTGGAGGATGCTTGGGAGCGCGATCTTCAACTTTCATGGCCATTATCTCTTTGGAATAATATCTGGCTCAAGTTGCGTAAATCCTCCAGGGCAGCAAATCTCACACAAACGCTATTTTTTGTGTATAATCGTATTTTACTTACGCCAAGTGCTTTGAGCAGAAGATTCGCATCTACTCCAGATACGTGTTGGTCATGTTCGTCCCCAAACGCTGACATATTTCATGCGCTATTTCTATGCCCACTTGTGCAGAGCTTTTGGGAGCGAGTTTGGTCCCAAATAAATTTAATTTTTGATACTACATTTCCCTTTTCTATCCCTCATATTTTCTTGGGGAGTCTCTCACCATGCTGGGAGAATGTCCCAGGTAATACTAAAATTGTTGATTTGCTGTTAGCGGCTGCGTTTCAGCAGATCACGGTTAATTGGAAGGAATTTCTTACAAGGCGTGGTGGTATGTAGTTTGCCATAATCACAGGCTGGACACCTCCTTTGTATATCCAATGCAGTTGGCAACGAAGCGTCTGGACCTGTGGTCCCCTGTTACACTGTACCTCGACTTGTGTGCCAAAAAATCCTCTCAGCTAAAGCCGTCCCAACCAGAGGTCTTGAAGCCCCCATGAACCCCTTATGCGTTCCCAGATTTATTTCCAAATTTTTAATACTGTTTTGAGTTATTTTCTTTGCATCACTAGCCTATCTTCTACTCATGAGTTTGTCTTTTTATTTTTAAGCAGTATAAGTCTATTGTAATGTGATGGCATGAAATTATCGCTTTCTTTTTGTTCTATGTCAATGGATTACCTTGATATGTATTTATTGTTATTGCTTACAGTATGGATACCTCTGTTTGTCTCAATAAAATTCTTCTTTCAAACTTAAAAGAAGACCTGTTCTTCACATTGACACTAAAAATTTAGTTTGGAGGATTAGGAGAGGTATACCCTGAAACCGGTGCCAGGATGCTCGTTTCTGATCCAGGGAGGACCTGGCTTGGCAGTTTGGGCAGGACTGTTCCCATGGGGAGCAGGGTCAAGACTGATTTACATATGGGTGGGTCCAAACTGGAGTAACGTGGCGTGCAAAATAATGATGGATTAAACCCAGATCTGTGACTGGGGGAGAGTGTTTGAAAGGTTTTATCACTCCATCTATAATTTTATTTTGTGATGTTGCTATGTGCACCCTAAGTGGCGAAGGGTATGCCCAGACGTGGGTCCCTTGCACGCTGCACCACTGGATTCAAGCTAGCCTGGATGATGAGGTGTGATACCCCGAAACTGCTCACAGGATGCTTGTTTCTAGTTCAGGGAGGTCTGGAGCCACAGTTCGGGCAGGACTGTTCCCATGGGAGCAGGGTCAAGGATGGTTTACACATGGCTGGTCCAAAACTGAGGTGACAAGGCGAGCAAAATAACGATGGATTAAACCCAGATCTGTGATTCAAGTGAGTGTTTGAAAAGTTTCAACCCTTAGTTCATCATTTTATTTTGTGATGTTGCTTGAGAGGTATAACCTGTGGCTGAGGACAGCAGCAAAAGAGAATCATTTATTGAACTCCATTCATACTTGATTTGTTTCCATGTTTCTATCAACAACTGTGAAATTCACAGGCTTCATTCAGGAACCCTCGTTGTCACTCACACCATACACACCCAACGTGGCAAGAACATAATTCCCTTAGAAAAAAGTACACACCTCATTTCTAAGGAGCAACAGCAAATAGCAGTTGACACACTGGCCATTCTCAGACTCTGTTTCAGCAATGCTATCCTAGCCAGACTTTTTCAGTCTTGCCTGAGTCTGCCAAAAGCCATTTACAATCTGCAGACATATTGATTACTTCATCCATAAAACCGCTCCATCGCTTCTATTTCCTGGAGCTTCATTGGCAGCAATTAAATGTTTGGCTCACCTTCAAGCTATGGTGCATTGCCTCTAAGGTAATACACATGAACAGCCATCCTTGCGTTGCTTCTCTGTTGTCCACCGCAGAGGTGATAGAAACCTACGAGGCTGGAATGTGTTGAGGCCTGAGGGCCCCAGGTTCAGAACATCCATCACCCAAAAACCCTCCACCACCAGGGCTGAAACTGTTCCATTTCTGATTAGAACCCACTCTCTCCTGCCATTCAGGAAACAGCTTAAGACTCATCTTTTTGTTCCCTCTCCCTAGAATAGTTTTACCTCCTATTTTTGAATTCCATTACAAATATGGCAGGCAGGTTATTTGTGCCAGGATATGTTGGGAAGTAGGCAAGAGTAAAGTGTCTGGTGTGGTAGAGGAAACAGTGGGGGTAAAAGTAATATGAAGAAATGTGTAAGAGATTGGAAAAAGAGTACGAAATGGACGATCCAAAGTGTATTTCATAATGAATGATAAAAGCGAAACACGTTTAGTGGAAACAGATTCTGTGTACACCATAATTCCAAGAGAATGGTTTGAGAAAAATTGTCCCAAAGCATTTCTCTAACCATGAGATGTTTAAAGTGGAGAGATGCAAGAAATGATGCGTCAATATTTTGGTTATTTGGGCAAAAGTAGCATACAAATGTCCTGAACTGCAGGGAAAAGTTTATGAGGCCAGGGAGGAGCCTCCAACTTTACAACAGGTGCACCAGAATGACCTGCACGGGAGTCTGTAACGTCCTCCCCAGCCCCGGAGCCAGTAACAGACCACGCCACACATGGAGCTCTGGTTTGCAAGTCTTTATTGTTCAGCATGCAACCGTTAACTGAACACACTGCACCACCAACTTTATTAACCACACCGAGTCAAACCGATTACATAAGGAGTCCGCCGAGCGCATCTAGAGGCCTCATATATACAAACACAAGACATAACTTCTCCCCCTGTGTTAAATAAAAAGTATGAACACATATATACAAAAATAAACATCACATCTCCTTGCACCAGTCTTCAAGATCTAGTTGTATGAGGTCGAGGGGGAGGCGCCTTCACTGGCAACTCTGGAGTAGAGTCGGATGCTTTTTTTTTTGCATATTTATATAGCGCGAACTCGACCCGAAGGTATTGGAGCGCTTTTACATGAGCACCGTATTTACATTACACATTCAGGCACGGGGAGATTAAGTGATTTGCCCAGAATCACAGGATGTGGACGTGACCTCGAGGCTCGAACTCTGGTTTTCAGCACCAAAGTCGGCAGTTTAAGCCGACGGACCACATCCTCTCCCTCACATGCTTGGCTTGGGTTCTCAGGTGGACTTGCCTCACTCGTGAGATCTGGAGCGGACAAACATCATGGTAAATGCTTGAAGTGCAATGAATCTCTGGTTGTGGACTTTCCAGGTTATTGGGCAGTTACCCTATGTCCTTTGCTCACTACAACTCGCAGCGGTTCAGCATCAAATGGAGTGTCAGGCCTGCATGCCCACTGTTGCTTGACAAGAACTTGGTTTCCTTACTCGAAGACCATGTCTCGAATGCCTCATCGCTTTTCGGCATAAGCCTTCGTTTTACATTTGTGAGAAGTGTCAGCGACACAAATCTCGCCAGGGTCTATTGACCGACTGGTGGTCCATTGTGGTATCTAAGTTCCAAGAGCTTTCCTGAACAGCAAAGTACTTTTGAAAGGTAGACCGTTGTCAGATTTGAGAATGGAAAGAACACCCCAGGCTGCAAAAATGTCATCCAACCTCTTGATAACTTTGTCATGTGTGGTTGAGGAGAAGTCTTCTACTGGAGGAAAACATTAGTACTCATAGACAACTACCATGAGATGATGTCTATTATTGTCCAAAGAAGTCAACCACAATACACTGAGGACTGTTTAGGCAGATCGGACATTTTCAGCAGGTGCTATGTTGTTTTAGGAGACAGAGAGCTGCACAGATGACAAGCTTTCAGTTCACTTTCCAGTCGTTCATCAAGGCGCAGGAATTGTACTTGATCCCTGAAGACTCTTTTAGCAGCTGCAATGCCACGATGTCCTTTGTGTGCCACTTTAATAACTTATTGTCTCATGCTTTCGGGGATAACTATTCTTGCCCCTCTCAGGAGGACACCATCATTTGTAACAGAAAGCTCTCCCTGAACATTCTTGAATTTCTGGTACTCAGCGTCATCAGTAAGAGGTCGAGTCTGTTTCCTCCATGACTGCGTCGCAATTAATTTTTAAGTTTGAGATGTCTCTATCAGTACTTGCGGCTGCCAAAATCTGTTCCATTGAAAGAGCTGCAGGCGCACTTGACTTGATGTAGGCCTCAGTCGCTTTGGACTTTGTACAATGATGTTGTAACGGCACTCGTGAAAAGTAGCCTGCAGGGTTCTGATCCTTCTCCGGTTGGTGCACAACAGTGAAATCATACTCCTGCAGACGCAATTCCCACCTCTTGATGCAAGGGGCATCTTGGTTTTTGGATTACCAAAAATGGTGAGCAATACCTGCTGATCTGTGAAAAGGGTAAAATACTTCCCATACAGAAACACATGGACGTGTTCACATGCTCATACTACAGCTAAGCTTTCAGTCTCAGGTTGAGAATAGGCACACTCAGTCGGAGATAAACTCCAGCTAGCATAGGCCACAACGTGTCTCTGAGGATCAGGCTGTCCATTGTGTTGGGCAATGATTGCACCCAACCCCACAGAGCTTTCTTTTACCACAATTTCTGTATAGAATTTCGGATCAAAACAAGCTAATTCAGTTGCATTTTCAATTGCGTGCTTTACGTGCTTGAAACTTCATTCACACTTAGATGACCATTCAAGCAGAATATCTCGCTTTGTTAGTTCTCTTAGAGGGGTACTCACTGTAGCAAAATCACAAATGTACCTTGAGCAGTAAGTGGCCATGCCTAAGAAAGATTGCAGCATGGCCACATCTTCTGGAGGGCACGTAGATGACAATGTTTGCACCTTTAAGGCCCAGGAGTCATCCCCTTTTCAGAGAAACTATGCCCAAAGAATTTAAGTCTGGTTTTGTGAAACTCACACTCTGTATTTAGTGTGAGACCTGCATCAGAAAGCAGACGGCATACTTGTGTGAGCGCTTTATCATGTTCTTTTCGTGTAACCTCAAAGACCAGCATATCATCACTGTAATTGAAAGCATGTATGACAGGCTGAATTATTCGACGAATGACATCTTGAAAGATTTCCTCAGCTGACGGCACACCAAAATCGAGTTTGTTATTGCTGAACAAACTAACATGAGTTGAAAAAGTAGTAATGTACCTACAGTTTTCTTCCAGTTCAAGTTGATGGTAACCTTTGTTCAAATCAAGGCGGGAGAAAACTTTTGTACCATTCAGCTGCATGATCATGACCGTAATGTGTCGACCTGAATGACTTTCCCTTTTGATTGCTTTGTTGGCCTGTTGCTTATTAACACAAATATGCACTGAACCTCCCTTGTCCTTATTTGCACCACCACAATGGGTGAAACCCAATGCATTGGACCAGTAGACCACTCAATGGTGTCATGCTTTAACAGTGTCCCTAGTTCTTTCTCAACGGCTTCCTGTAAATAAAAAGCAATTCAACGGTGTCGCTGGGCAACATGGTGAATGTCTTCATTAACATGAAGCTGCACCTTCTTTGTCCTAAGTTTCAAGTTGTTGTATAGAGATCGGTCCTATGTCAGCAGCAGTATCGCAACTTAACAAGTATGCACTCGACAACATACCCTGCAGGACATGAATTGGTGCTTGCACGGTCGTTTTACCCAGTCACACCGAACAGATTATGTAATACGTGTAAGGAGTCCATCGAGGACCACTAGAGGCCTCAGATATACAAACACAAGACACAACAGTATCAAAACAAATCCTAGTGGTTGAAGATGGCGGGTTGGTGGAAATCCCTAGTAAGTGATAAGGTGTCTGAGAAAAAGATTAGGATGCTGAAGTGGTACGTGCAAAGCATTGTGCGTAAGGAAGAGTGGTGCTATGCTAAGGTGAGTACATGTGGTGATAAGGGAAAAGGTTAAAGTGATGATAGAATTGATGGTCAAGAAGGGGCTCAAAGAAGAAATGGAGGAATCCAAGTGGCTTTCTCTAGTTATCATCACTAAGAAAGCTAGTGGTCTTTCAAACTTTTGTGTAGATATGAGGAACTTGTACCAGAACATTGTGTCGGACAATTTCCTAATTCCCAAAGCTACTGACATAATTTTTCTTCTCAGTAGGGCCAAATTTTTCATTAATCTTAATTTAAAATCAGCATACCGGATATCTGCACATATTCGCGAAGAACACAGCAATTTGTTCTACTACATCGCCCACATATTCTGTGGAAAGAAAACTGTCCCGTGTAATTATTGAGAATTTTTCACCCGTTCCTGCACATCAAATATCCTTTACTTATGCAGGTGTGCATACAGGAACATTTTCAGAGCTGACAGTCAGAAATATTTCTTCTCACTATTCACCTGGTACCTTAGGCTCTTTAACATATATGACTTTCCCCACACGCTCAAACAAAACCTACATTTTAGCTGTTGAATCTCCTGGTCTACTTCAGGAGACAATCACTGGCAGCAACCATGACTTAAGGCATGATGACTGGACCCCTCTAGTGTAGACTCAAACACCATGATAGAGCCCAAAATAGGACCCCTAAGCTGGAGAATGTGTTTCTGGGCACAGAGCTGCTACATCATCCAGATTACCCTGACTGAGATTTCCGCTTTCTCTCATCTACAGCTTTCCACTTGCAGTGCAAAACTAAAATCAGAATGGCCAGAATATCCTAAGCATTCATCCTACATTCACTCTGCCGCAGCATTCTGACCAATCAGCAGCGCCTCCCTGTTTCTTAGACAGTTCATGTACAGGCCTTATGCACCAATAAAACTCTGTCCCAGAATTCTGACCAATCAGCTATTCCCTTATGTTTCTATACACAATTCATAGACAGAACTAAGCAGCCAATCACATTCACCATGTTAGGAAACAAGAAATACAATCATGGCTCCAAACATTAAACAAAGTACCTCTGATAGCCATGTAAAACCAATGCTTCATTCTAAGAAACATAGAGAGCAATATGCAGCCCAATCACTTCCTACCTACTAATCCATAAACGCAAATGTCAATTTTGTGTACCAGGGTGCCCCACAGTACAAATAATATCACTTTATCTAACCTTTACAGATTCATTTAAAATGCATTTGCAATTTCCAATAGCCAAGGGGTGCTGGTATCCGCCAGAGATCCCCTCGTTAGAAGGCCAATCTGCTTAAAAAGACAGTAACATCAGTGACACTCCAGAATTACAAAGCAGGACACCTTTCTGTGAAGAGAGCAGGCAGCGATTGAACAAAGAGAGGCTCGCGGATACACTCTCTTAGAAGGATGTCTGTGCGGAGCAGGCTGGAAAGCAGGTCAGCGGCAGTGAGGCTCTTTACTTATTTAAAGGTATATTAAAGGCTTCAGATGCTGTGCTGCCTCTTTGGAGATATGGAGGCAGTTTAGAGTGAGAACAGCTGTACAACACCACTTTATCCTAATTCCCCGACATCAGACGGCATCTGGCTCAAAACCTGTTCTGTCCTCGCGAGCGAGCGGCATCCTGCCACATCTTGGAAGACAGTGCGGAGAGCAAACCTCCATGGAAGAGGAGGCAGATGCTGTTTTTATGGTAACTGGCAGCCCTGTTATAGGTCACAAATACTGGGATATCTGCTAGAGATTTCAATCTTATGATATGGATTTAGAAAAGATGCTACTGAGGCAGCATCCGTCTATAAACAGCGTTTCATTCTATAGGAATTATTGTGATTAGGAATATTACCGATAGATCACAGGATTCCCAATATTGCGGTTGAGGTGCTAACAAAGCCAACACTCAATTGTGTATTAACACAATGTTAATCACTGTTCGGTTATGAATCGCTGTTAACAGTGTTTTACAATTCACCCAAAATGATCTTGGCCTGCAATGGACTCATCATAGGCGTGAGATAGAAAATTCACCAATCTCTTTAATGTAAAATAATCAAATCCAATTCCTGTATGCAGTTACCAGATATATATATATATATATACATATATCTTTCAACAAAACATCCCCAGTTGAAGACACACTCGAAAAACAGATGAATTCCAATGATTCTTTTAATAAAAGGAAACTGGCATTTTCATTCAGATGCATTTCATTGCGTTACGCGTTTCAGAGCACAGCTCCTTGTTTACAGGCTCCACGATACGGCACAGAAATGGCGGAAAGGCACTCCCCCTCTGCATGTCACTTTAATTAGCCCTCAGTGGGCCTTACAGGTGAGTTCTTCTAGGTGTTGCATGCTGGGATCAGAAGAGTTACAATTCCTTTACCTTTAGGAGGTTTCTGTGCTGTAGCAAAACGTTCATTTAATTTAATTGCCCTCCAGTGGGCCTCCAAGATGAAAATGTTCAGTTTATTTTTTCTTTTCTGCTTTTCCACTAAGGAAGACTCTGAGTATTTCCATGTCCTCGTGGCCCCCTAACCAGTGGCGGCTGGTGGATTTTTAAAGTGGTCAGCGTATATTGCTAGCGGCAAAGCGAGTGAGCTTGATGCTTGAAAGTGGGGTTCGGGGCGGGGTTCTTGCATGCTCTTCACAATGTCAAAGTGTATTTCTGTAACAAGTAGAAACTCCTCTTCCCAATTAACACCCGGACACTACAAAAGGACTGACTGCCAGTGCAAGCAAGGACGGCCAAATACGGATCTGTAATTGGGTGTGGAATGTAATGAGATGGAATTTTTTTAATGTTTGCCAATATAACCGTCAAAGAATGCTTCACATCTGTGTCCGGACTTTGTTGAAATAACTGCCATCCAGACTGCCCCAACAGCAGTCTGATGTGCATGTTGGGCGTGGGGGGCCTAGCAATAGGTTGGCCTCAGTGGCCTGAATGGACCGGTTAGGAATGAGCGGTCAATCCAGGAAATGCTGGCATTCCAATACAGCAGCGTTGCAAAGGAGAATCCCGGTTCCGCTCAGTCTGTAGTATAAATTATACAACAATATTATGATATGTTTGGAGTTCTGAAATAGGAACTATTAATTACAACCGCGATTAGCTGTCACTGGCGGAGAGGCAGGTTTTACTTTTCAACAACCATTGGACAGCGAGACAGAAATGACAGAATGGAGCAGGAAAGGGTGGGTGTCATTAGGATAAACACCAGTGTGGAGGGACGAGGGAGAGGCGCGCGGATAACGGATCTAATTAAAGTGATTGATACTGGACTGATGGGCCTTCAGCGAGGTCAGAGCAGACCCGCTTCAAGGAAGATACGGAGAGATTACAGACATGCGAACGGCACCACGGGGCCTTTTTTCCGGGCAGCCTATCCACAACCTCTGTAACAGGAAACAGAACAAAAGCCCCCCCCCCCCTCCTTATCTCAGATTCAGGGGAGGAAAATAAATCGGGTAAAACCTGTGCCAATTAAAGGGCCCCTTTCAAACGTAGAACGGTTCTGCGCGCAATTTCTTAACAAGCATTTGCAATGCAATAGGTCTCGCATTTACGCGGGTTTAAGCTATTGGCATTGTATATGACAATGCCTTTTATTTATGTTTTGAAAACCTAAACATAAATAAAGGGCATTGTCATGTACAATGCCAATAGCTCAAACTGCATAAATGCGAGACCTATTGCATTGCAAATGCTTGGTCCACCCATGGCACTTCCCTTGGCATCTCAGAAGACACGAGGGCAGCCGGCACTCCCAGAAAGCCAAGCAAGGCGCTCTGTCCATGTCCAAAGTTTCAAGTTTATGCTCGATTGTTAGTGCATCTCACTCGTGTGCAAAGTAAGCAGCGATGAGGGAGGGGCGTGGGTGACGGGTCAAGCTGCGAATCAGGAGGGGGTTGGGCGACAGCATGCAACACCAGAAAGCACAGAAATATTATTCTCTAACAATATTTGACACGCTGACTTCTTCTTCGCTCGCTGGGTGAAAAGGAAGGCTCACTTTGGCAGAGCACTAATGAAAAGAAACAAGACTGCCATTTAAGTATGTAAATTATGAGAGCAGATTGTTTTCAATTAAGACAGCGCTCGCCTTTCAGGCATTCGTGCAGCGGAGGAGAGAAGGGGAGAACGGAGCATATTTAAAATTAAAGCGCAATGCTCTGTTAAAGCACGTTGTGCCTACAGTGAGAGTAGCTCAGTAAGAAAAGATCGCGATCAAACATCAAAGCGGCCGTGCGGCCGCTAAAGTGAAAGTAATCATTTCGCGGCCGCTTTGATGTTCTCAGTGGCCGCGCGGCTCACTGAGAACATCAAAGCGGCCGCGAAATGATCACGCAGGCTGCCAAATGGTGCGCACGCCCTGCGCACATGCACTGTAGTTGGCAGCCTGAAAGCACTGGTTTGCACTTCCAAATCCCCCTTTTACAAAAGCTCTCGCGAGAGCAGCGCTAAAGCGCTGGCTCAGGCGAGACCTAACAATCGTTCCTGTCACCGCGACTTTGAAAACACGTGTTTCTGAGACTAACATTTAGCGCCCTGGTCATATCGTCTTACTGTAGAGAAGTGACATGGACACCGCCTGTACACAAGAATGAAAAGGCTGTGTTGCTATGTTGATTGTATGTGTAAAGTACAGTTCTGCCATTGGTACGTCTAGCGGAGATTTGGGCTGTCTGAATGGTGAATATGCGGGACTCAGTTTTGCAGGGCAGACTTTCCCCTAAAGCAGTGATTTAAGCATGGTTTGTGTAACCCTGACGCTGGTCTGGTGTCCTCCAGTCGTATAGCTCCTCTCTACGTGCTCCCAACACATTTAAAATGTTTGCTTTACATGTCTGAATATTTATTAGGTCTCGTCTGACCCAGCGCATGCGCTGGTCTGGCGAGACTTATTGAGTGGGCTCCAAAAAGTGCTACCAGGCCAGCCTAGAGGTACAGTGCATGGGCGCGGGCACGCGCTGCGCTTGACCCTGATTACTTTCACTTTCGCAGCCGCACGGCCACTTTGATGTTTGATCGCGATCACTTTCACTTTCGCGGCCACACAGCCGCTTTGCATAGCCAATAGGTCTCGCTTTTGGGACCTTATAAGTATTTAGTTATGCAACTGTTGCATGGCTAAACACTTATAAAGGTCCCAAAGGCGAGACCTATTGGCTATGCAAAGCGGCCGGCATGACTCACGGGGTGTGGGCGGGTGTAACGCACAGGGAGGTGGGGTGTAACGCACGAGGAGGAGGGGTTAATTAAAAAAAAGTAAACGTACCATTGCCTCCGGTCTTGCGTCGCGTGGGGTTTCCTCCCTCTGCGTGTGCCTTACAGGAAGCAGGAAGCCTCCCTCCCCTAAGCCAATCAAAGGGCTGCGAAGGCAGCGTTGTGATTGGTGAGGATGGTGCCCTGCCTGGAGCCTATGGGGAGGCCATTTTCTCTATGTAGGCTGCATGCAGCCTACATAGAGAAAAAGGGAGAGTGCGCATGACTGCTTTGGTCGGACCCAGAGGGCCGACAAAACAGTCAGGGCTCACAACAGTGGGCAAGCCACTGCCCCCCTGCCCTCGAGCAGGACCGCCCACAACCAGGCACTTTTGTGTTATCACAGTGCGAGAAGCAGAAGCATAAAATGGTATTCGTAATACCATTTTATGTTTCTGCTTCTCGCACTGCGAGAAAGCAGTGGGGCGACGCTCCTCCGCCCACGTGGAAGAGCTGCCCCTGCCCTAATTTTGACCTTGAGGGGTGGTTCAGTCTTCCAGGATAGATTGCTGGTCATAAATCTTTCAACAAAACATCACCAGTTGAAGACTCACTCGAAAAACAGATGAATTCCATGATTCCTTTAATAAAAGGAAAATGGCATTTTCATTCACATGCATTGTATTGCCTTATGCGTTTCAGAGCACAGCTCCTTGTTCACAGGCTCCATGATACTGCACGGAAATGGTGAAAAGGCACTCCCCCTGCGCATGTCAATTTAATTAACCCTCAGTGGGCCTCACAGGTGAGTTCAACTAAGTGTTGCATGCTGGGATCAGTAGTGCACTTTCAAAATTCCTTTACTAAAGGTAAAGGAATTTTGAAAGTGCACTACTGATCCCAGCATGCAACACTTAGTTGATTTCACCTGTGAGGCCCACTGAGGACTAATTAAATGGACATGCAGAGGGGAGTTCCTTTTCACCATATCCGTGCAGCATCATCATGCCTGTGATCAAGAAGCGGAGTGCTTTGAAACGCGCAAGGCAAATAAATGCATCTGAATGAAAATGTCAGTTTCCTTTAAATTCATCTGCTCTGCGAGTGCGTCTTCAAACTGGGGAAGCTTTGTTTGATGTTCAAGGTCTACCAATGTGGACTTTAAACCCTGGACTGGTCCGGTGTCTGCAGACTGCTGTACTGGACTCCTTCTCCAATGAATGCACAGACCTTCCGCGAACATGTGAGGCACTGCCCTAGGCGTCATGTCACATGTACATAACATACTCATAAAGGACTTTCTAAGTGCACCTTTTCATGATGTATATATACAAGTCAATTGGACAGTTGAGGAATAACAATAAATATACAAGTAGATTCCGGGTAATGGAATGATAAGGGAGTCACAGGCCCTAATGCAAACATTTCAAATGCCCCCCCGCCCCCCCCCCTCTATGTTCAGTGGGTGATAAAAACAGAAGTGAGGGTCAGAGGCCCTCTCACATCCTTGGATCCCAGTGACACTGTACGGCTGCACAACTCATAGCTACATCCTTGTTTGCGGACTACTTCATCATTTGCAGAGCGGCAGACCAGAAGCAGCAATTTTAGGCAGAAAAGAACATTGTGTAACAAGTATTACTGAATTATCTTTCGGCCGACCTAGAGTCAGTTCTTGTGATCACTGTTGTGGATTTGTACAGCTCCCTAGATCACCCTTAAGAAATTCAGAAGTGTTCACACATCTGTTGATGATCTGTGCTTGACTTAGTTGAAAGTGATGTTGCCTGAAGGCATCATGGAGCTATGTCACTTGGGCATCACCATCGGGGATATAAGGGTTATCATGTATTATTAAAGAGGCCATCAAAGAATATCCGACTCTATACATCGCAAGTAAGAAAATGGGTGGAAGAACAGCAGTGGTACATAAAAAACACTTTGGCAGCCACCAGCATCAAAGACACCTCAACACCGGAGAGTCAGTCCTTACTGTCTTATGTGCTGCTCACATGATCCAATGTTCTTCACAAACTTTCTGCTCTAACAAAGCACCCTCTTCCCTGCAGAAATACCTTTACCGGCCTTTGAGATGCTTTCTGCACCCACCTCTGATATTATCATTGATCATCAAAAGGTACACCTCATGGGTGACATATCTCTCACAGCTGGATTCGCCTCTGAACTCTAATCTTGAAGTTTTTGCCCTCAAACCCCTCAAAATTCCTTTACCACCCCATACCTCCATCCACCCTGCCTGTTACTCCGATTGTAGAAAAGACACAATAAGCGCAACTTGATGGATGTTGGGTGGACCAGTACTTAATTTTAAAATAAAACATATGCACTTAGTGCTTGATGTTGTAGCTTTAATTGCTGGATATGTGTAAATCACAAATAAATCCTACAGCACAGCTGGCATTCTTGGTGCAACAATGAAAGCCAGAGCACTGCCTGGAACATGCATCAGTGGGCTCCTTGGAAGACGGGGGGCTGGCCACTTGCCCACTTTGCCCATGTCTTAAAACACCTCTGGATCCTCAGGTGATCCAGAAACCGGACCAGTCTTGCTCCTCAAACCTCAGGCTCTTCTGCCAGAAGACTCTCAGATCCAGAATGGCGCCAGTGATGATCATTACCCCGTACAAAATAAAATCTTGACTGGGTGGTCGCGCCTTCTCTATACAGACTTGCATGCTCTGGAGCATGTTCCCAAAGTAAGCTGGGATAACTAGCAACCACCTAGAGTTCAGAAGGACCAGAAAGATCTGCTGCTTCCTGCAACCTATTCAAAGAAGCACTGGTCCATGTACACAAGAGGTGTTGTTATCCCTCAAACATCTCCCGCTACACTATTCACTGATTACAGCACTCCTGCATCCTTCCGCTATGCATGCTCTTACATACAGCGATGTGTATGACACCATGCTACACCACATCTTAAAACCCTGCATCTCACCCAACACGCACCACACAGGTGGAGCTACCACCATCGCCCTATCAACCATGCACTTCAGAGGGTCGCCATGAACCTGATGTAAATTGGAGTGCATCGCAAACCTCACCACGGGTACGATGCGCAATGAAAATAATACCAAAAGAGTAGCTACTAACTAGGCCAACAAGAACATGCTTTAGGTATTTCCAGGGGAAAGACAGTGCCTCACAAATATCGATAACATACCCGTGGTATGTATGCTGGAGTGAATCACAGTGTTCTGAAAGGAGCCATGAACTCAGAGAGAATTTAAGGAATATGGAGTATTTTAGAAACTAAGATAAGGTGCTTTTCATGAATCCTGTCCTGGTCATCTTTAAAGCAGCTGTCTAGGATGTGGGCAAACTGCAGAGAGCCCAGGGCTTCGGTGGCTCAGTCTATTGGATGGACTCTATAAAACAGGTAAGAATAAAACATCAGTGGAAACCAGCTGGTATAACAGAAAAGATTAACAGAGTTTTAAGGGGTCCACAGTGTTCCCCCGCCCCTCCATCATTGGTTTCTCCCTATCCCCCGCCCTCTCAATGGGTCCACCTGTGCGGCCGCTCTCTGCCCATCCTATCCCTACCCCAATGTATCCTCCTGCTAATACCCCTCACCCTTCGCTTATAGTTCTTCCTTATTGCACAGCGCTCCATTATTATACATAGATGGGATTGTGCCTTGTAGGGCCACTCTATGCCAGCTTACATACAAGGTTAAGAGACACTTGCACAAAGGACAATGTTCTGGCACAAAGGTCCCATTGGCACTGAGCTCTACCCCAAGCAACTGTGCTGTGCTGTAGAAAGTAAAGCTGGTCTGTGCATGCTGATGCCATGAAAACCTTGCTGTTGTGATACCATGAAGGCGTTTTGCATACATGTTGGTGCTTTTTGGCAACGTCCAAGCACGCGGACAACAGTGCATTTTACATCAAACGCCCTCCTATGTTTATCACTGCTGTAGCAGTTGTTATCTGGCGCGCCAACCGATTTGAATAAACATGAGGACATTACACTATCGGTGTACCTGGACTGTCCGCATCGGCCACTTCATGAATGTAACTGGATTCCAGAGTTTACCTTGCAATGGACTTCGGGTGGATTTCCTGGCAAAATCTCTCAGGTGAAAATTGCAGGTGGTTCAGTTATTACTGCATGTGGTAAAAACCCCACTGGGAGCCATAACATATGAAAGATACAAAATCAAGTTGAACCTGCGTCCATCGTCACTGGGCATTAAGAGGCCACTAAGCCACTGCCAGGCAACAAGAGGAGATTTGGGCTATGGGACAGCGGGCAGCTGGATATTCGGCCGTTCTGTTTGGAGTGAAGCTATTCTTGAGCAGCTTCAAGTGTCTTAGAAGTTGAGTGGTAGTTGTTTGCACTCACTAGTATGTTTTCAGGACTACCTCTGCACCAGAATACCCTCCAAGGCGATAGTGCGCTCCGCAAACTGCATAACATAACATACCTGCAGCTGGCCAAGAACATCACCAAGAGAACAGACCTTCCAAACCCGCCTGGATCTATTCGTGATTCTGCACTACCTTCGTTCAGTGGTTGCCCACCACAGTGACACGTTGGCCATTCAGAAGACTAGGGGCAGGATATACACAAATGTTTTATGCGACTTACTCTTGCAGTACTCCTGAATTCCAGCAGTAAGCCAAGAAGAGGTCAGCAATACTCCTGGCTTAGTTCTAAAACTCATACTTAAGCCAGGAATACAACAAGAGTAAGTCACAACTAATCATACACCAGTCTTTATACACTGGTCCTTGGCATGCTAAAAAGAATTATAAAGTCCAGGCATAATTTCTCGGATATTTAATACATTGTGGGGAGTGCAGATTTACTTCCAGCTCTGTCGATCATCACATTTTATTAATAATACTTTGTGAATTTTAAAAAGAAAAGATGTTTTCTGGGGTATCTTATCGTCCATTCAGTGAAGGCGGAGGTTAGTCAAGTCGCGTCAATATGATTTGCATGGAAACTCACTGTCAGTCACAGGGAAAGAATTTACATCGTATTTTAAAAGGCTTGAGAGGCAGAGCAGCGTGGAAACAATAAATACTGCATGGTTACAACAACACAAGATTTTTAATTGATTGTCTTGAGTTTTTTAAATAAAACTCCACATTCCCTTCCACTAAAACTTCAAATTTGATGAATAAACACAGAGCAGATCGTATATTTTCGTGATACAATCAGACTTTTTAAACTGAACACTAGAGTTAACGAGAATTATTGTAAAATATACCGTAAATGGTTGTGCATGCTTTCTATTTGTAACCTAGCTTGCACCTAGACATCTGGTTTGGAATCTTGAACCTGGTAATTCTTAGGGCTTTTCAAGGTGCGACTCATGATGCTTTCACACCGATAAGACATCTTTTGGACAAACGGAAGGGAGTCAAATATCTAATGCATAATAGGTGAATCCGCAGGAGAGTCTTATGGTATGCAGGCAGTAAATTGTAGGCTGGAATCTCAAAGTTGTGTCTTCCTGTGGAATATATGCGGCGTGACCCTAAAGATCAGATTACAGCGACCCTAAAACATTGACTTTTCGCTCCTGGCCCCACAGTCTGCATTGCAACATTGATCCCACTGCTTGAGGGTCTGGCAATACAAGAACCTGCCTCCAATCAATTTGCCAGGTTTAATAGAAGACCAGGAAAGCCAAGAGTCACTCACCTTTGGTGCCAAAAACTGTGACGATTTGTTCACCACCCACTTTGGCAAGGACCCTAAAAGGAATGGAGGAAACCAAAGCATTAGATGCAGAGTCAATCAACGGTCAATGCATTTCTTCTAAGAAGACGAATCAGACACACTGGATCACTCCAATAACTTGGAAATTCGTTAATACAACCATCTCCATTCATGGTATGTCCTGGTATTTTTGCGAAAGCAGCGTTTGTGTACATTGGAAATCTTGTGTCCATCTCCAGTCACTCACTTGGAGCCTCATCTCACTCGGAGACCAGAACAAAGTAGCATTTAATACATTCCCTGGTTTGGGTTTCGTGGTGGTTGACCAACATGTTTCACTGCAAATCCTTGATCTTCGCTTCATAGCTTCACACTTCACTTCCTCTTTTCTCGCTTCAAGGAACTTCTTCTTTAAGTCTGACCTCTGCATTTTGCCTCCACTCCCAGGCTCTGAAATTGATATTTTCTATCCCAATGCTTTGCATGGAGGGCAAAGGGAGATGGGACTGTAAAGTTGGACCATCTTCCTTCGCCCTCCTGACAGTCTCAATCTCGCTGGTCACCCGTACTAGTCCTTGGTGAGCCATGTGTGTCTGAAAAGGACACAAGCAAGTGTCTGTAAAATGTCTGATTCCTTGTGTGTCTAGTGCTTTTAAATATTTTATATGCCTGACTATTTTCAATTGTATGTCCAATCATTTTTGGGGAGTTATTTTTTAAACCACCATTGGCCATGACAATAGGTGTGGCTTTTAACTAAAGTGCCCCTTCAGTCACCGGTGAGTTTAGGCACTGAATAACTCGTCATATATGTACTCTGTCACTCATCCTTGCACTCATGCATCCATCATTCAAAAGACTGACTCATTCTTGCATCCCCCACTCACCGCCCACAATAAAACACGCACAAAATCCCAACAAACATATGCAAGATAAATTAAAATAGAAATGAAAAAAAATGAAAAAATGTAGCTGCCTAAATATGGTGGCTACATATTTGGAATATCAAATAAGTAAAAAATGACATAGCAGCTGGTGACTGATGTGTCTACAATCAAGGGAAATCAATTACTTCAGACGAGTTACCGTACTACACTTTCTTAAACTCACTCGCTGGTACACCGTTTCTTGTACTTCTTAGGGAGCTTACATCCACCCGTGCAGTCCTTGCTCTGTCCTGTGCATAAAATAGCCTTTGTTTCCCTGAATTACTGCCTTTCCTCAACACCACACAGGCCGTGATGTCCATAATCCAGCGGGCACCCCAATGGTCCTAGTGTCCTCATGACAATCTCTCCCACTCCCCTTCTTAGAAAACAGGGACACTTCTCAGACAGGACATCTCATCCCTTCTTAAAGAAAGACAACAATTATTTCCCCTTCCACCCCCACTTGAGAAGAAAAACCTCTTGATGTCCTTGCATGAATCTGATCTTGCCAACACGTTTGTTGAGTCAACTGAGATGCTCCTGTTGCTGTGGCTGGTGTAACGTTTGTGGTTTATAATCTTGCGTGGGCAGTGGTTGTGATGCACTGATGGTTGCATGGAATCATCAGAGCATGGTGCATAGCACTCCGAATGGAGGAAGACAAGTCCTCCGGCTCCGATGTGTATTTTGGAGGTTGTCTGCAGGGATGAATTCTTGACCATTTTGTAGATATTCATACTGCTGATCTGATAGAATGTGAGGATATGCTCTCTGAGTCCGATGCTTCAAGTGTTCTTCTAGAACAAGGTTCTCTTGACTCTTTGGCGATTCCAGGGATTTGCAGGACTCTGCTCCTAGAGCCTCTAGGTGATTCCCCGTCTGTCACCCAACAGTTGTTCACAGATATTTTTCCTTTTACACCACTGCTTAAACCTACGAAATCTCGCTCGGATCTGACATGTTCTTCCTCATCCTGGTTAGACAAGATGTTGACAGCAGTGTGGCAATGTGAGTTTCTTGCATGGTCTCTTAGTATTGTGGGTCTTGTCTCAGTTTCTATCTTTTGAGATTGACTGCTGACTCTCCCTTTGGTGTTGTCTTTCTCTGGCCCATTCGCGTTCTGATTTCTAGGGTTTGATAGTACAGACAGATTTCCTGCAGCTTGTTTTCTCTTCTCTCCTAGGTTTGCTATTGCTCAAGCCATTTTTGTGGAGAATACCGCCGCTGGACACCTCCTCAGAAGTGCCTTTAAAGTTTCACATCCTGTGCGACACAAGGTTCTTGGTTATTTCTGTGCCTTGATTGGTCTGATTGCCAAGCAAGCATGAGTCGGTCTTATTATCTCTTCTTTTGGTACATGTATTAGACAAATTACATTATATATCTTGTCTTCGGCTGTGGACTCTCATCATTGGCCTATCTGTGTTTTCTTGAGACCTTTCTTTGTCTTCATTCCCCTTCTTCCTTCTTCAGTCTCATGTCTTCCTCAAAGGTTAATGAGATGTTTCTTCTTTCTTGTTCTTTCCTAGTATCGAGCTGTGCTGCTTTGTCATTGGCCAGCTCACCAGCTCTTTCCCTCTCTAGGATTACCTTTACCAAGAGTGTTTTTTAGAAACTTGCTTTGCGTGGTTTTGTGGAGACGCAACTCTCAACGGAGATGAATCGTGTCCTCAGTCATGAACGTTTTCAAAGCACAATGTTATACCAGGTTTTCTATTCTTGCAATAAAAAGCCCCCAAGGCTTTACCCATTTCCTCATGTGTCAAATAAAAAATGTGGCATTTGTGGTCCACATTCCTTTCAAGGTTAAAGTGCGCACAATGTTTCCTTGAGTCTTCCGTAGGTCTCAGAGACCACCCTGATTAAATGTTGGCCAACATTCTCTGCTGGATCACACAGACTCGCGGCTAAAGCTCTGGTTTGTCCTTTGATTCACTTGCTGCTTCAAGGTAGTGTCTATTGACTCCAGCCACTTCTTCCACCTGGACCCCAAATTGTGTGAGCTGCTCTCCTGACCTGTGAGTGGCAGGTCAAGGAAAGCAGTCGAATCTCAGGGCTCCTTATTTCATCCACTGTGATGCTATGATATAGAGGCTCTCAGGGTGAAATGCTTCCTGCAACTTTGACCCTTACTGTATGTTTCTTATCTGTACCACCCTCTTCACATATTATCCTCAGTTTGGGATTGTTTCACTCTCAGACCCCATCCACACCAACCTGCTTCACTTGTCACAGGTGGTGGATGAAATGCACTATATTTGGTCTTCAGAATGTCTTGTATGTCTTGTGCCTTTTCTTTGGGGATCTAGCTGGGTTGGCTCTGCCGGGGTTCAAGCTTGTGAGTGGCAGATCACACTTCTTTTGCCACGACTCTTCCCTTTCAAGTTGCTGGACTTCTCTCTCCTCTTGTTCAGGGCCAGCTGTATGCTCTTTCATCCTACTGGAATAACATTTGTATTAAAACTCAATCCAAAAGCTTTATTGTTCCTTTGAGTTTGGTTGAAACAGAGGTTGCGTTGCTGTTTGCCGTCATTGCTAGACGGCTGGAGGCGCACTAGCACTTGCAGCACCCGCTACCATGTGTCACGTTTTAGTAAATGGTTTGTGTTTTTCCTTCATTCCACGTTCTCCTTCCTGCTGACTCTCACTTCATTTCTCTGCATGTTAATGGAAATTAGTTTTGGGGGATTTCATTTTCCAAAACGACCTCTGTTCCTGATTGCCGGTATCTTTCACTTTGTTGGTCTAATCCTTCTTGTTAGTATTTCAGAGTGTTTCCTTTTTATTTGTTTAACAATGTTTACTCTTTTTGTTTATTTCTTAGCTTCTATTTTGCTTATTTGCCTTCCATAGCTGACAGGCAATTTAGGAGGTTCAGCTGCCTTCAGTTTACAGTGTCCAACTTTATTCAATTAGGTAAACTGGCACTTGTGATGGTGTCGGATATTAAAATGGACACCACATTCCCTTACACTGGAGCAGCCTGACTCTAAAATGGCCATTTTATTTCCTAGGAGCCGCTGCTTTCAAAATGGCTGCCTTATTTTTTCTTTCGGTCTGGCTGACCCCAAAATGGCTGCTTCCCTACCCATGTTCTCACAAGACATCGGCTTCTTTTCTCAGAAGGACTGTCTGCTTCAGGATTCTATATCTGTCAAAGATTTACTCAGGTACTGTATGTTGCCTTTACTATGCTCCTTTATTGGTGCTTGACTGCCTGTCGCAGTCATAGGCGACAATCATGCTAGCCCTCCCACTTTTGCTAGTACCGCTGGACCGGGGCTCTTTAGTGGCTAGAGCTCTTACAGCCAGTCTGCCATCTTCTAATGATCTGGCCTAGCATGGATGCTTTACCTTTGAATCCACTCTAAAAGTTCCCTTATCCTTCAATCACCAGGCATGGGAGCGCTTGACTTTCTGGCCCTCACAACTCCGGGCGTCTTGACCTGACCGTGAGCACACGCTACACTGCCGTCTGCCCTGCAGGGCTATTTAGTTTGCATTGTGTCAACAGCTCTGATTGCTGGGTTTGGCTTGCTGAATTTTATATCCACCCCCATCACAGGCACGCAAACACACCGATGGTACCAGTCAGGCCTTCGATCCTCTCACGTGCTTGTACGCATCCCATCTCAGGAATTGAGGGAAATCAGTCTTCCACCCCATCAGACAATGTCGAGTTTAGCCAGTTATACACGGACGGGCTTCATAGCACACATGAATATGACTCCAGTTCATAGGCACTCATCATGTCCACAGTCAAGCACAATGCATCACCAGACAAGGATCTGCACTATATTTATTTAGCAATTTACAATGCTTCTGGGAGAGCTAATCTCTACTGATGCAGACATGGCAACGGCCATCTTGGAACGAATTGTGCCAAGTGAATAATGCTTCTAAAATTAATATGTCAGCTGCATTGACTTTATCATAACTTTTCATAATACCCATATTAGACCTGTGATATCTGACATAATATTTTCCAATTAACCACTTGAACCTGTAGTCTTTTCTCATTTAATTGTCATCATTAACAATTCAGGACTACCGCATTGAGCATAAGCTTACCCACACGGCAGCCGTCAGGCACACAGTCTTGAAATTAAATTATCACATTGGATGAAACAATAGCCTACGCTATCAAGAAAGATGACAGTGCAAACCAGCACTGAACCCTTTGCCTTATACAGTAATCTGTGAGATTCCATGTAATAAAATTCCGAATAATACACCCTTAAAGGACTACTGCCTTTAAAATATGCTTTTCAAAACATATGTGTCAGGTTACTGCAGTTGTCGTATCATTTCATAATAAACAGATCAGCCTTGGTCGATGGCTTGTTACGATAACCAATTACGCTCACTCTGCCCACTTACCTCAGAATGGCGCCGGGATTTAATTAAATGGAGGCAAGCGGAAATAATGGCCCGCACGAGCAATGGATCTGGTGGCACAAGTACTGTGAGATCCAGCAAATGGGATCGCTACCTTGAGAACTTAGAACCCAAATCCGATGAACGCCCAATGAACCGCTCACTATGCTTGCGCTAAACGAATCTGTCTACATTATACTACAATAGATGGTACACAAAGGGTGGGATGGAGGTAATCTGAAGGTAAAAACACAACCCCACTAAACTAGGATGCATGTCGCGTGATGCTCGACGGCAGGTTTCACTCTACATAAAGGTACTGTCCTCACACACACCCCACTTGGTAACTAGATGACTCCTGAGCATGTGTATGGTACATGTACATTCACTTTTTCACGTTTACACTTATAGTTTCTTTGCACGGTCTGCTTCAGGGGGGGCTTTCCTCTACACTGAGCCAAAGAGAAGGGTTGATGGACCCGATTGTAATTGAGCTGCATAGAGGCCATAATAAAGCTGTAAGCTGCATGTCCTGATGTTCGCAGACTTACTGCTGTTCAGTGCAGTTATCAAAACTCATTAAAGAAATATAAAAAAGGAACAATCTGGCCCACTCTATTGAGGCGCTTGCCACAAGGCATAATAAAGCACTCATTTTTAGTGGAAGCACACACCTATTGCCCAATCAAAACTTGTGGGTGGAGTCTGAGCCACTCTCTCAGTACAGCTTCTTAAATTCTTTTTCTGGTGATCATATAAGTTCTGGCAACTACTGCACTGCCATAACCAACCTAATGATCAAATAAGGTCAGGCGATAGCTGGGCTTTCAAGCAAGACCTAAAAATGGATTACAAGAGGGCAAGTCTGGTGGAGATAAAAAGTGCCTTGGTAATTCCTACATTTAATCATGCGTGTTCCAAAGTGGACAACAGGGTGAGGCACTTGAATAACTTTTGTAAGAAAACTATCTCTTGTGACTGATTATAATACTTACTGTGACTGAAGTAAGTTCCCCTAAAATGCAAACAGTTTCCAACGAGTACCAACCAACATAACTCACAAACAGCACTCATTGCATGGAAGAACAGCTCACATACAGTGATACAATCCAACACTTAAATCATGAAAACACAGTCATCATGGGAACCAGAGCTACCATGTCATGTGGATAAAATACAGGGATCAGCCAATGCCTAAACTTAAACAAAGGTCATATTACTGACCAGGGAGTCTCACAGCACTCAGTAAGGCCCCCTGGTCACCTTTTCTTTGACACCAATATCATACAGTGAGAGTCCAGTGTTGTCAAACCAAATTATCCAGAGCACCATGGGTAATCCGTGAACTTCCAAGCACTCTGTTTTACTTTTGATCTTGATTTGGTTTTTGAACATTCATTCATATCATGTCACAACCCATGCTGTGACTGGGAGAGACTCATCACAGGGCCTAGCTGAACAGATCTCTTGTGCACCTGCTCCATCTCCCATGACACAGTGTGATCCGCTGATCTAGGATTCTGTGTGCTCACTGTGGAGCAAACCACCTAACAAAGGGCACAACGGTGTATACAAGCTTCTGCTTGCAACAAATTGAACAGGGCGGTTTTTACACAAGCTCCAACCTGTGACAAACTGAAGGCCTTCAGCATAATTCTCGTCAGATCTGTGACCCGGACATGGAAGTGGGTCAGCACCAATAGAAGTAACATTCTCCTAACCACTGTTGAGAGTGACGACTGGTTTTGTGTGCACCGGAACAGAAAGGGTTACTGGGCTCCAGTTGCATCATGTGGAGTTGTTCGCCAATGGTGCTCTGTAGCCACGTTACTATTGAAATGGACAACCAAGTGCTCCTCCCCAGCACTTGACTCTCTCAAGGTAGCAAGAAAAAGCATCCAAGGCTTACTCAAGGAGGTGAGATGGGTTAGACATTCAGAATAAAGTTTGCACCATAGTACCAGCCAATAAGATCAAGTCAGTGCTATACTTTATGAAACAAAACTACTTCAATACACACAAGAAAAATATACTACACATTAAACTATGAAAACCATAAGTCTCTACAAACCTTGGGCCAATGTTTTGACCCTCAAACAGTATTATAAAATCTAGCCACTAAGCACATTACAATATACAAACCCCACTGCACATGGTTAATCCTCAAAGCCAGAGCAGCCGTTCAAATAGTTATATTATAGTGACTTAGCCTCAGCAGTTGATATGAAGCCAAATGGTCCTGACCCGCCCACTGTCCCACCACCCAAAGTAACAGAAGCACCCACACTTCCTACAAGAAGACGACTCTGGAGGTGTCAGGGTCTCGTTAGGGGTGCCTGTCTTTACATTGTTAGTGGAGACCCACTCGTCCAGTAGGTAGCTGTAGGAGGGTAGTGGCTATTGCACCCTAATACCCTCCGATAACACAAACCGAGATTTGCCCAGAGAATGGGAGATATCAATCAAGAGGAGGGTCTTTTGGGGCATGATTTGATTCAATAATATATACTGTCCCTAAAGGCCTAATGTGGAATAAAGAAGATTACATAAACTGAGGCCCTCACTTGTTGTTGCCCCGTGCAGTGCTGAAATTGGCAATGTAGAGAGGAGGATAGGCGACTGCGAAGGTGGCTACATCATTACCCAGTCAGTCAGTCAGTAAAAATACTCTTTATTCGAATCGTTAAAATCATAAAAGACATGAAAATTACATACATACAACATGAAAAAACACAAATTTATATTTTAAAAATCAGTACAAAAACCTTATCAATTAATACAAGTCAATTGATTATGTTAAAATCCACTTAAAAACATAGTTGATTAAAACAATGCATTGAGAGGGGCTTTAATTTTTTAATCCTAATTGCTGCCACTAAAAAACTGGCCACACAAAAGATGAAACGGGTGGACCCCAAGATAGATTAGTGCAGGCCTAACCTGAGTAAAGCCAGCCTCTTTCAGTATTGGCGACAGGTATCTTTTCCTTATGTCCCTATATGTCTCACAAAACATGATAAAATGCATGGTATCTTGTTGCGAAAATTTGTCACAATTACGGGGAGGACCCAGTTGAGGTTTTGCCCAAGAAGGGTAGCTACCCAGGGTCAGATGGATCAAGTTGAACCTGAATTTGGTCAACAAAAACCTATGTAAAGGTTTAGTAACAATTTTGAGGTAAGGCTCTAGTGAGGGAGAAAAAGTTAGCATAAAGTGCGACCTGACAGCTCGTTTCTCAAGTTCCTTTTCCTCCCAATCTAGCCCTTTCTAAAAATTGAGTCTTGATCCAATTAACATCCTCCCTCCTAATGCAGGCTGGCAACTGGAAAAGTTCTATACGGCCCAACTGTTGAAAAGTTTTTTTCAAATAAACCAGCCATGGTATTTTATTAGCCTGATCCATTTCCATGAGATCAGACATAATGGCATGATTCAGAGTTAGCTCTGGGTTGAGCCATGTTTTTAACCAAAAAATCAGTGGGGCCAATTTTAACCTGTCTGTGACATAATCCAGACCCACCTCCGAGTGAATAGCAAAGGTCGGGGAGGATTTAGGGAGAGACAAAAGGTATCTAATGAATCCATTCTCCACTCTTTCTATTTTTTCCACAGATGCATAACCCCACAAGGGTGAACCATAGGTAGCAATCGAAATGCATTTGGTGTTATAAATTTTCAAAAGAGCCTCCATAGGCCTGGACCCAAGTCTCCTTGAGAATCCCATAAGGGCTGATGACGAACGGGCCATAGATATACTCTTCGCCTTGATTTGGGGGCCCCAAGATCCCTTTTCGTCAAAAAGGACGCCCAAGTAGGGAAAAACAGCAACTCTGGAGACCGCCTCCCCTTCACAGAAAAAGGTTTTTATTTTTAACCTACTTCTGCGTTGACCTACCACCATCGTGTGTGACTTTTTGGCATTTATTTTTAGGTCTAATTGAGCATGAAGGCCCCAAATTGGTCCAGCAATCTTTGAAGGCCAACGCCTGTACGAGCTAATAATACTGCATCGTCCGCGTATAGGAGAGCTGGAATTGAAGTTGCTCCTACACGCGGGACGTCCGCCCCCACTTCCACCAAATATTTTCCCAGACCATTAATGTAAATGGTAAAGAGGAGGGGGGCCAGGATACAGCCTTGACGTACCCCCCTTTCTGACTTAAATCGGCTTGTGCATCTACCCTCCCTAGTGACCCTGACTACAGCAAACAGCTCCTGATGAAGGGATGCCATAAAATGGACCAGTGTTGGATCGACCCCGAACTCAAGTAAAATTTGCCACAACTTAGACCTATTGACCAAATCGAAGGCCGAGGAGAGGTCCATAAAGGCCAAAAATAAAGACCCCTCCTTAGCCACCGTATCCTTGGAAATCAAGAGGTGGAGATTCAAACATTGGTCCATGGTGCCTCTTTTCTTTTTAAAACCATACTGGATATTAGAGAGGCCCCCATTGCACTCAATATTATCCCTTAGCCTGTACAATAAGACTCTGCCCAGAATCTTAATCGCAGAGTCTAACAGGGAGATGGGTCTATAGCACCCCGGATAATCTCGCTGAACCTTTTTAAAAACAGCACATTAATTGAGGTAGCCCATGTGGGGGGGGGGGGGTATTACCATTGGCGGCACAAAAGACGTTAGTTAGCACCTTTGCCCAGAATTTCGGTAAGTAGGTGTAAAGATCTGCTGGCACACCATCAGGGCCAGGTGCTTTATTTCTGGAAGTCTCCAGGATTGCGTTCTCCACTTCCTCACAATTAAAGACAAGGGGAGCACAAGCAAAAGCCACTGAAGAATTATGTTGTGTGTCGGTGGCTGAATTCCCGTAAACTTCTTGAAAATGGAGCAACCATTTAGAATCACAAATTACACTATCCATAACAGTATTATTTGATTTGGAGAAAAAGGGGTGATTAATGATAGCCCAAAACTGGCTGCTATCACGCAGGACATCGATTTTAAGTAATTTTTCCCATGCGTCATTTTTGATAGCATTTTTCCTACTGTTAATGGTTAGCTGATACTCCTTCCTTAATTTGGCGATAAAGGCCTTGTCTCTCGGAATGGATAACAATGCTTTTTTAAAGCCCTGTGAGCTTTCGAACAGTTTGAGTCAAACCATTTATAAGGTTTGTTACCTTGCCGGTTCAATGTAATCATCAGGTCATTAGATATTTGAGCATATATTCCCTCGAAGGCCCCCATTATTTCTAAATTTGTGGCTTTTGGGTCCTGGCAAATAACTAGGTTATTCTCAATTTTGGGGAATAGAGTTTCAGTAAAAATTTTCGGGACCACCTTTGCCCACTTGAGTCTTCTACCTTGATCCGTTGGTACTAGGGCAGTCGCCCCACCCAGGGGTCTAGACCTGTTAGCCATAAGTTCGCCCCAGAATAACTCAAGCAACAACGGGTTATGGTCACTATAAATAGAGCTAATCACTCTATAGGTCACTGCCCTATGTAAAATACCAGGGGTCAAAAAAATATAATCGATAACCGAGCCGTGGTCATGCCCCTTATAAGTACATGTGCGTGTCCCCCCCTCGGTGTTAATTAATTCCAGTATATTAAAGTTGGCCAACAGCTCTTCAAGACCCTCCCCTAATTTAGTATGCTCAAAATGAGGGGCCAATGAACCTGATGGTCCCTCAGGTTCTCCAAAATGGCAAAAATCGCCACAAGGGTGAATGTTAAAATCGCACATTAAAATAAGATCGAATGGAGTATGATTATTTAGACTGAAATTATACAGGAATTTTTCCAAAGAGACAATATGCTCATTCCCATATTCCCTTTCTCAGGAATTATAAAAGTTGATTAATAATAATTTGTGGGTAGTGGAAACTACCCATTCCACAATTAAAAGTTAGGCGAGCCCGAGTCAATCATTTTTAATTGGCCTCGCAATTTTAAAGAAAAAATAAAAATAAGGCCACCTTTGGCTCTACCCGCGCTGCTAGGGGTTGCTGGAACAACAAAGCTAGTGTAACCATCCAACCAGAAACTAGGGCAGGGATCCCAAGACTCCTGAAAGGCAATAATGTCATGATTTGTGACAAGCTGGGTCTGTCCTTTTCGCTCTAATGCCAGCTATGTTCCAGCTAATGAGTTTACAGACTACTGGAATATCAGTTTTGGGGGCTCCATTGGAATCTGGTGATGTTAATACAAACCGTCAATCCAGTTCCTCTATATCTGAGAGGGGAGAAAAACGATTGCTCATGGCTAACCCTGGCCCCGTATGCGCTATATGCACAGGCCTCAAATGGGGTCTAGTAGTTACATTTTGTCCCCCCTTTACAGGATTTGGGCGACAACTCTTCCCTGAGCATATGTCGCCTGACACTGTATTACGAACCCTGACCTCATTATCTAGACTACGTGGAGCCTAACTGCCTTCATGGCCACCCAAACATGCATAGCATGAAACACTGGCACAGGAAAAGAGATACATTCTCAGGAATGAACACACCACTGATTCGCATGGCTGTGTATTGTTAGCCAACATAACGTGACGGCAACTCCAGCAAGTACATAACAACTGACACATTTCTACTCAGATCTCTGAAACATTCTGGACTGCTTCAGGGCAACTGTAAAGGATTATCAACTGCATTTACAAAATAACATCATAGTATAATAGTATTTACTGTAAATGAGAGAGCAGGGCACTACCAAAATGCTGCATTTTGATTGGCTCCCAGCTGGTCAATATCTAACCAGTTGATTGGTAGCTAGTACTGGAGCCAAGCCACATAACATAAGTATTTATAAAGCGCAAATTCACCCAGAAGAGCATCCCGGCACTGAATAACAGATGTTTATTGTTACCCAACTCAATGGTTCACATTTTATCGACCTCAGAAAGATGAAAGGCTAAGTGGACCCACCGGGATTTGAACCTGTGACCATGAGGTCAAAGACAAGCCCCTACAGTGGACGCATTAGTCCACTAAGCCACCAGACCCGGTTATTACAGCATCAACCCACATATCGGCACACCTTCCTACCCTAACATAGGTATAAGAAGATCAGAGAGTTCTGATAAAGAGCTAGAGTGTTCACCTAACTCTCTGAATGCTGCCGGAGAAGAGGCTTTAACACCATTCAGCTTCCAGAGCAGAAGGCTGAATATGTACATAAAAAGTCGCTGCCGGTTCATGTTACTAAAATATGGGGTACGCAAAAACATTCTTTTACATGTGTTTGTGTTATAGATTACAAGTGTTTCATGTTTTGTGAAAATACTGTAAACCATGATAGATTTCACTGTGTTTAAATATATTTGCCTCATTGATCTGACCAATTTAAGTTACTTATTTTAGAATAGGTTTTAATAAAAAACCATTGCATGGAGTCAGTTGTAAGAGATTTAGGGCCATATGTAGGAAGCCCAATACCGGTCGGTAACGGCCGATTTTCGGTAAATATCCCGTTACCGACCGGTATTTAGGCTTTTGCTATGTAGGGGGCACATTTCAGGATTCGGTAATTTACCGAATCGGTAAAATTACCGAATCGGTAATTTTACCGAATCTGTAAATACCGAATCCTGAAATGATATGTAGGTGACACTCAATTGAGTGATGTGTAGGGAAAATAATTAGGTATTTAGCACCAAATATATGTTGGTGCTAAATACCGAATACATTGCAAAAAGCAATATTTTGCTGGACTAACAGTGCCATGTGGCAGACATACATGCCCTTAGGGCATGTATGTGCGCCACATGTGCACACATGCAGGAATCAGGGGTGCAACAGGGTGTCACTGTGACACCCTGCCACCCATGATTGTGCTCCCCCCATTACCGAATCGGTATTTACCGATTCGGTAATGGTAACTGGCTTCCCATTGATTCCTATGGGCCTCCTGGCCCATGGGAAGGTATGCATCATTACCGAATCGGTAAATACCGATTCTAAATTACCGACCCATTCCGAATCGGTAAATATTACCGATGGATTACCTACATATCATTTACCGCTTCATAAATACCGAATCGGTAAAATTCGGTATTTATGAAGTGGTAAATGTTAGGCTACCTACATATGGCCCTAATAGAGGCAATGTTTATAGGCAATAAATATGTATTGTTAATCATTTTATCATTCTTTATATTTAACTTTACAATAAAAATAAAAATAATGTTGAAGCCAGTTAACACTCATGGACAGAGATGGAACCACTGACAAAAGGTAGGGAAGGAAGTAAAACGAGTAATGAAATGCCCAGACTTCAACTCATTACCCATAGAAGCACAAATATATTCATTTTAAATATGAAATCTCTCTGCATATAGCTTCTAGCACCTCCTCAAGACCTAGTCCAATGTATTTAAGTGATAATTAATCATTTAGGAGGCATTAAGAGACAGAGGAGATGGGCCGCTGATGAGACATGGAAAGAGGATGCTGGATTTAGCATGGATAGTTGAGATTAACAATTTGTATACCTCTAAAATATATAATCACAAAAATGACTAAAAATCCATACTTCCCCTCACATTTTTTGAAACAGTATTAACTATCTGTATTATAGCTCATATACTTCTGTCTGCTACAAAGCAAAGGCTTGAAATTCAATAGATTATATTCCAGCAACAAGGTGTTTGGAGTGTGCCATTGTTCTCTTGAATATAAAAAGTTAGCACTCTAGTTGTGAAGAACTCTGTGGGGAAGCTACTGTAGAATACCGTGGTATCTACTGACAGACAGCAGCTACTGTTGGAAGTACGTTTCGCTCAGCATGCCAGTCTTTCACTTGGATGTCTATTTTAAATAATTTACTGGAAATATATCTTTCTTTTAGCTTCGTTTGGTTGATTTACTGAGGTCTTCTCCACAGTAAACGCTTTCAATTCTACAGCCCCCATTCCACCAACATGGCGTTCAGGTGTGCCTCACATCTGTCATGAATGCTGAATGTCAGCACTCTAGTAGATCATTAGAACTCTATTGATGCTGCAGTTAAGCACTTGGAAATCAGCTGGCAGACTGCTGCTGCTGTTGGAAGTTCACTTTTCACTTAGAATGCCAGACCTTTCTCAGATATGGCTGAGGAAGATATTCATAAAATTACCATTCTCACTCCAAGATGGCTTATGAAACCTTAAGGCAGGATTTTCACAACGTTAAATCACCTTACAATTTACCAAATTCCTAAAATGAATATGGCAGCCTCAATAGATGTGTTATAATGGGACTACAATCTGTTATCTATGTACTCCTTTTTGTGACTCTCAAAATCAGGTATTCACTGCAAAGCATTTCAATGAGACAAAAACACTGGAGCCTTTAAAAATCCAACAGGTATGCTCTTGTAGCATTCCACCTACTTAGTGCCATATAAACACCATCTAACAAACTATTTTGTACATTTCACCCCAAATTTGAAGAGTCTGATTTACAATAGCAATATTATCCATAACTCCCAAGAAGTTATTGACCGGGGTAGACTAGGGCCTGAGGTGAATCCCACCCTTGCCAATAACTACCTGGGGGTGCCCCCCCACGTTGAATAATATTGCTTAACTAGAACTCTGGAATGTTAGAAGCAAAAGAATGGAACTTGCCACGTATCTGTTGGTATAACCTTTATATATAACATTCCACTTCTTGTCTTTCTGTTTCTGCCCTCTTAGAACATTCTTGGCACAGTGGTGGGGATGTTTTAACAGCACTATAGCCCTTCTGACTCAGTCTACATCGGTTGTGAAAGGGCAACATTGTGATGTACTCAAGCAAAGGGCGTTTTAATGACTGTATAGCCCTCTGGGGCATGCTAAAATGCTATAATGAATCAATCAGTGATTGAATTCAAAGTCAACATATGGAAGATTGCTACAATGACCTACACATAACCAAGGCAGAGCGCAGAATGAGAAACCCAAGACTGAGGACTTCACAAGTCAACATTGTCCTAAAGACTTTACACAGGAAATTAGTGACTCTGCTCTATAAATTGTCCAGCAGGAGAATGTACTCGCTGAAGAGGAGGGTTTAAGGCATTTTTGACATATTTCTATCAGGTTGCTTCTTTTGAAGTAATCTTCTATTGATAGCAATAGTTCTGCTACTGATAACAATTTCTTATAATGTACACCGCAAAATTGTCAAGGGTCTTGTTAATTTGAAGCTCTAAACTTTCCCATGCACTTACTTTTGAATAGGGGCTTCGATCATCACATTTTACTGAACTGCTTCTTCAAACGTGCACGATATCCTTTAAAATGTACAGGAGATCAAACACGCTTCCATCCTCGACCTTTCCACAGCTTTTATAAAGGTAGATCATTCAATTATTCTTCTCTCGCCTTGATTGACAGCTTCACTGTCTGCTCGAGGCTTTGGATTCAATGGCTTTCCTCCCTATTCTTGTTCCTGTCCTGCCCCAAAGCATAGTTTCTTTTAACTGGTTGGTTTGCATCCTTCTACTAGGCCAGGGCGGTAAATTCCGTTTCCCTCGCAGAATTTGGGTAATTTTGCGTTCCGCGGAGAACGCGGAATTGCCCAAAATTCTGCGTTCTGCGGCTTCGCAGAATTTTTCGCTTGGTCACGTTCTCAAAATGCGTGTTCGCAAGATATTTCCCCCCCTCCCCCCCCCCCCCCCGAGCACGCAAACAGCGACCGCGAACTGGAAAAAGGCATCGCGAACAAGCAACTCCGCGAGTTCGCGGGACTTCTGCGTGTTCGCTTAGATTTTTTACCATTTCGCGGAGCTTTGCATAGCGCGACTACACAAATTCCGCCCACTTCTGCCTTCTACTACTGACACCAGGCAGGTTTTTCTTATTCGGTTTTTAGCCCTCCATGGAAGTTCATAATGTTTCATGCTCTCTCCACTGTCCGCTCAAAATCACCACCATATGCTCCCCCACTCATCCATTGTTGCCCCATGTCTGCCAGTCCTTATTAAAATTTTATTTTTGAAAGTTTGCTTTTGCAACGGCCTGGCACGCAAATTGCTACTGCACCTTTCATTTCTAGACTCAATGTTACTTCCTCACCTCTCCTCTACCCGCCTGCTTTGTCTTTTGGTATCATTTTTGCATAGGCCTAGCTTCTGCATGGGATAGCAAGTCGCCCGTTTCTTGGTTTCTTCTGAGCAATTGACGGTCTAAATTTATCATTCCTACACAGCTATCTGCCACCTTGGAACAGTACATTAAGAAAAAGGTATAAAAAAACCATGCACAAATGACCACACATATGGCCACATGTGCGCGCAAATACAGTGGCCACCTTGGAATCATTTATTTCACCGTATAAGAAAAATCTTTCTAAGATGGCTGCTGGCGTGTGTGCATACAAGCTCATGCTCTGGAGGCCATCTTGGAGTTATTTTTTCCACTGTCAAAAAAGCAAATTCCAACATGTCTACACCTGCATTCGCACTCATGTGCATACACAGGCGGGACATTTTGAAGTAGCTTTGGCTACGAACAAAGCCAAAACAAACAACCATTGCCAAAGCCAGTGCCTCTGCACCCACATTTAAAATATCAGACCTATAGGCTTGGTCAATAATTGTTTTTATTTTGTATCTCATTACCCTCTTTCAGCCTACTTCTACCCTTAATCTTGGCATTAAGTTTGATTAAAAACTTTTTCTTTTCATAATTACCCTTTTTCTTAGGGTTGTCAATTACAACTTTAGCAAATATCCTGCTTTTTATCTCTAGAAAATAAACTCCAAATCACTAACTTTTCTTCTTCAAGTGTTGATTGTGATTTTTTACTTCTTAGGCTTCTTCTTTAGCTAATTATACTCTGATTGGGCATACACTCTGCTGCTGGTTTAATCTTGAATATTCCATCCCCGTATATATTGCTCTCTACACATTTTCAGGTACTCCCAATTTGTCACAAAATCCACGAATGCCTATTCTTTGCATCAATACATGATTCTAAATCTATCATTGGTTATGGTGCCCCCTACTTTTTATTTTTCCCAACCATAATAATGGTGTTTTTGCTTTTCAACTAATCTTGGATCTTTTTTCTAGACTTTGTGCTGCTTCTCTTTCCCTATTTTTGAGGTTATCTCCTATATGTTCTCCCTCCGCATCCTCCCACTCATTTACTAAAACTTAAACCATTTTTTTGACTTTCTTCCTCATTCTTGTATCCCAACCCACACACTGTTGATGTCCATTTTCATTCCATTTTAAGACTGAATTGTATTTAGTTGACATGCACGTTGGATAAACCATCTATAAAATATGGAAATAAATTCATGAAAATGAAGTGCATGCGCATTGCGGCTTCTTGGTAATGAAGTGTCGCGGTTTTATGCTGGGCTCACTTCACGCTTTTCACACTCTGACTCATTACAGAGGATTTGGCAGCTCAGCCTGATTTAGCGGGAAGGTCGCTCCCGTTTAAGCTTCCGCCATCTGGCCTACCCTATACGAAATACAAAAAAGAAACATTGTACGCCATTTCAGTGTAAACGGAGAGCTTTTACTGACACAACATAACCATCTTCTATAGCTGGCAGTCCTGCATCCCCCTGTTAGGGATTTCCTATGTTTTCAACATAAATTGATCTGGTAACTCTTACCACCCCCCACCCCTTTCCACCGTGCCAGAGAAATTGCTCTGAACCAGTAGCCAGCAGATACATTATACAGTAGTGATGCATAAAAGAATATTCATTAACATACATATACTTATTTCTGTAAGTATGCACGTATATGTTATAATATAAAGACTCAAGGCAGTATTAATGATATCATATTAAAAAGGTGGCATCTCCTATTCTAGGTTTAATTGTTTAGAATACAAAATCTCTGGGTTATTAAAACATGTGACCAAAAGAAATAGTAAAAAATGTGGGCTGGAACTAAATAAGCAAGAACAGGCAAGGATATTACTAAATTAAGGTGGTATATTTTTAATATAAGGGCAAAAAGAAAGATCAATTACAGGATGGGGAGTGGTAATAAGGATTTCCTTCACGTAGGGAAAAAACATATAGGTAAGTTTTAAATGTAAAAGATCGCATTAATTAAGGCAAGCAGAATGGTAGGGGGACTCCAGGGAAATTTGTAAACAAGCTTTTGCAATGCAATCGGTCTTGCCTTTGGGACCTTGTATGTATTTAGCTATGCAGCACATTAGCCTGTGTGCTGAAATATCTACTGTTCTTTAACATGGAGGGAAAGTAAGCACCAAACTGCGTGACATGGCAGGTATGGGAACACATGGAGAGACATATTGCCTTTCAGCGGGAAATGGTATAGTCCAAAGGTTTAATATAAAATCAGGGCCTTCGGTGGTCATATCACTGAAAATACAAGATTTGAAAAAAATATTATTGTCTACGGGTGCTCGTGGAAGACAAATTCTATGGACTGGAATCTAGAGCATGCTAAAGTGATTCTGGTATTTTACTGACCTCTACAGGTCGTTTTCTATCAAGACAGTTAAATAGAGGCAGTTGAACAGAAAAAAAGTCCCTAAGTGGAAGCAGACCAGTCCTAGGGCTGATCTCCAGAGCCCACAAAGTACATACACATATAAGTATATAATAAGTATATACAAAAGTATATACAAGAGGTCTCGAATGCTCGACCTAAAAAGGATGATCAAGGGAGATCCCTCGGGTTTCCTGAAAACAAAACAAAATATATAAAATTCATACTAAAGATAAAGTTTGAGATTAATCTATCCAAGATCAAACACGGACAAAATCAGGGGTCAGTAATCACTCTGACAAAAACTTAGAAGACCAATTACAAAAGCCAGGAATTGCAAATGGTAAGTTACATTGCAACTCTACATTTATGGGTCATTTCCTACACGATACTAGTTCAAGCTCATCTCTGATAAAATATGTCATGATTGGAGGTAACGGGGGACGTATAGGTACCCCACAAACATTTGGCCTTTCAGCCTAGAGAATTTTCCTGCCGAAAGAAGGGAAAAATCTTGGATTCATAGTGTACATGGATCTTTCCCTAGAACTTCAAGTTGCTGTGGTCTCACAGTCTCTTCCCAGTCTTGCATCTAAGGGTGTGCCGAAGACTGGTCCTTGCTTGGCGCCGTAAGTGTGATGTGGCGGCTTTGATCCACCCATGGCTTGATTATGGCAGTTCTTTATATCTCCCTGCCTTAGTCCTGCTTTGTTATCATCAAGGGGCGTTCACTAATCTGAGCCTGCCAGCCCCTTACTGCGCTCCTAGATCACAGACCAGGATTCTTTTAAGACATTAATCATGTCCCACCTGCCTTTCCCTGGACCCTTACCTGTCTTCTGAAGATGAAAGTTTCTCGCTATATCCTTAGAGGTGTGCCGACTTCAGAAGTCAGGCTTTTCTGGAAGGTCTACGGTATCTTAGACAGCGCAAGAGTGGAAGCACCTTCTCTGCCGCAGCTACCACCATTGGTTCAGGAAAATGCTTCCAATGTGGCTCTTCTCTTCCTGCTATGCATACGGATTACTAGCCGTGGAGCTCGATTACTCACCAGCACATGAATCCTTGGGTGTTTACAAGCATTACGCTACAGAAACAAAACACAGTAAACAATGACACCAACCGTGAGAACAGTAATTGCAATCCGTGCAAGGCCTCCAGGGCGGGCACATAGTACGTGCTGCATGCAAAAGTTGCATAGCTTCCATGGGGTGCAAAGGACGTGCTGTATGCAATACGTGCAAGGCCTCCATGGTGGGCACATAGTATGTGCTGCATGCAAAAGGTGCACGGTTTACATGGGCCACATAGTACTTACTGTATGCAATCGGTGCAAGGCCTCCATGTCAGGCACATAGTACATGCTGCATGCAAAAGCTGCATGGCTTCCTTGGGGTGCATAGTACTTGCTGTATGCAATTGGTGCAAGGCCTCCATGGCAGGCACACAGTATGTGCTGCATGCAAAATGTGCACGGTTTCCATGGGCCACATAGTACTTACTGTATGCAATCGGTGCAAGGCCTCCATGTCAGGCACATAGTACATGCTGCATGCAAAAGCTGCATGGCTTCCATGGGGCGCATAGTACTTGCTGTATGCAATCAGTGCAAGGCCTCCATGTCGGGCACATAGTACATGCTGCATGCAAAAGCTGCATGGCTTCCTTGGGGCGCATAGTACTTGCTGTATGCAATTGGTGCAAGGCCTCTTGGTGGGCACATAGTACGTGCTGCATGCAATTGGTGTAAGGCCTCCATGGCGGGCACATAGAATGTGCTGCATGCGAAAGGTGCACGGCTTCCATGGGCCGCATGGTACTTGCTGTATGCAGTCGGTGCAAGGCCTCCATGTTAGGCACATAGTACATGCTGCATGCAAAAGGTGCACAGCTTCCATGGGGCACATAGTACTTACTGTATGCAATTGGTGCAAGGCCTCTTGGTGGGCACATAGTACGTGCTGCATGTAATCAGTGCAAGGCCTCCATGGTGGGCACATAGTACATGCTGCATGCAAAAGCTGCATGGCTTCCTTGGGGCACATAGTACGTGCTGCATGTAATCAGTGCAAGGCCTCCATGGTGGGCACATAGTACATGCTGCATGCAAAAGCTGCACAGCTTCCATGAGCCGCATAGTACTTGCTTTAGGCAATCAGTGCAAGGCCTCCATGTCAGGCACATAGCAGGTGCTGCATGCAAAAGGTGCAAGGCTACCATGGGGGCACAAAGGACAAGTTGCATAGGACAAGCTGCATGAAATTGGTGCATGGCTCTCATGACGGCACATAAGTAGTGTTGCATGCAATCAATGCATGGCTCCCATTGGGGCACATAGGACATGTTGCATAGGACTCGTGGAATGAAATTGGTGCTTGGATTCCATGGGGCACAGAGGAAGTGTTGGATGCAGTCCATGCATGGCTCCCATGGGGGCACATTGAACGGGCTGCATACACTTTCTCAAAACCTGGAGTTTAAAGTCCTCCGGTGAGCTCACAGCCAAATTATTCAGAAGACAAGAGCCCACTGGCTCCTCGTTTAAAGGGGAATCTATCTTGAATACCCTTAAACAAAATGGCCTTGGAAGAAAACTTAATTATGTAGATATGAGAAGTCTCTGTTTATTTAACTTTTATTCAAAGCATAGAAAAGAGCCTCTAACTGAATTAATCAACTCAGGCTCTGCGCCTGGTATCTTGGAATGCCTTACTTTTTGTGAACTGTGTTAAATAAAAGGAGACTTTGCATATCTACATAATTAAGTACCCTTCCAAGGCCACTTTATTTAAGGGTATTCAAGATAGATCCCCTTTAAACGAGGAGCCATTTGGCCCTTGTCTTCTGAATAATTTTGCAGTTATCTCACTGAAAGACTTTACACTCCAGGTTGCTCCTTTCTAATCTATCACTCAGTCTCTCACTGATAGACTCACTGATAGGCTCTAACTGGCCCTCTCCTAGTTGTTGGGTCGAAACGTCGACATTTCACAAAGCGTGGATTGGATTATTCTTCCAGAATTGGGGCAACTATGATTGAAACTATTACCCCTATACAAAGAGATCGCATTTATGATGAACAAAGAAATGTAACAGACAGGCTTCTAAATAATGGTTGTTATATGCATAAGTTCCACTTCCTCTTTTCATTCTCTAACCAAAGTTTCCAACACGGGCACTCTTTGAGCACCTTCTCTCTCTTATCTTTCTATCTGGAGCGACCGTATATAAGTACTGTAATTACAATGATATATATATATATATATATATATATATATAGATATATAAAAAAGAATCATGCATTCACTTCTGTGTGTGATAAATATTGGAATTATTGTATACCTTCTTCCTTGTTGATATAAGTAATCGCTTACCCCCTACCTCAGGACTGAGGAAATTGGTGGAGACAAATGAAATGAGGGCAAGGTCATTAGTTTAGACTTGTCCTTTCTGTTGGTCTCTCCGACTGTTGTTGTGTTTTACACCTTTACCCAGTTCCTTCAGGTTATTGTTGGGTTACCCCATTGACATGTAATGGTTCTTTAGGAAAGTGGTCACATCTAAATTCAAATTGCAAGTCCATGCTGAAACGAACCAATGCTAAATGAATACAATAACAGGAAGTCACTATATGCAGGCACCAGAGTGAAATGAAAGGCCTCAGATATGGCAGTCATAGCATAACATGTATTTGTTTAAGCGCACATCCTCTCAGAAGGGTATCTTGGCGCTGGAATAACAGATGCTTATTGTTATACAACTGCACTCATTATATCGACCTCAGAAGGATGAAAGCCTGAGTGGACCAGTCGGGATTCTAACCTGGGACCATAAGGCGAAACACAAATCCATGTAGTGGGTGCATTCATCCACTGAGCCCCCAGACCCTGCTGGCGGAGCGGGTGACCCAAAATGGCACATGTCGTTTTATTTAGGGTTCTGCTCCTCGCACAGTGACGGGCTCTGCAGAAACCACCCCAAGATTTTTCACAGCCATTACTTTTGTCCACCACATTAGGGTGGATTTTGATTTCAAAACAATTCATTGAGAGGTTAATGTAATTCAGAGCAGTCTCTCCAGAGCACATGCAGCTCTCAGCACTGCACGACCAGCACAACCACTGCAGCAGTGCAAGCAGCCTGCACGCCAGCAGTGACTGGCCACCACGGGAGCTCCATCTGACATGATCTTGGACATGGTAACACCATGCTTCTTGCACGACTCCCTTTTCATTCAACTCAGATTTTCTTTTTATACCACAAATCACCCACTGTGACTCAACTCTGCAGGATCCCCCGCCCTACAGGAATAAGCGAATGACACTCTTCTTTCCCACCCAATGCTCCAACATGGCTGACCACCTCCTTCACCATCCTCAGACTTCTAAGGTGGAGTTTTCCATTCTTGGGCCTTCCACAGCGAGTATAAACCGTATTAATTACTGCGCCCTCCCTCCTGGATTAGGCAGACTGCATTTTTGGACCCAGAATATCTGCTATGCAAACTTCAACAGGTCCACAACTCGCTTCCACCCTTGGGGTGACAACTTGCCAGCTTTTCTACCGCTCCACTGGTCAAGAGCTGCCTGAAGACTAGTATTTATTCAACACTAAGCACTACAAGGAATTCTACCAAGATTCATACCGCAAAGGTCTGCTCTATTACATTGGACTTACACCGTTAAGCCATGCGCTGGATTGGTTTTTTTTTCTCCCTTCTCGATTCATCGGTTCCCCTCCTTGTTCGCCATGTATCAGTTGTTATCTTACTCTTTGTCGACCCCTTCATTTGTATCCGTTCTTGTGCCGTGCGTTCTATTTTGATATGTACTCTGTTTGGTATCCCGATTTGACTCATGTACTGCAACCTTTACCTTCCTCTCGCTCCAATTGTAAAGTGCTCTGATATCCCTCGGGATCATGTTCGCGCTATATAAAACTTTATAAAATAAAAAATAAATAAAATAATAGGTTGAGTCCCTACAGGCCAAGGGTAAGCCCTCAGTCCCGCCCGCTGTTGGAGATTCCTCCTTTCCAGGAACCTCGTCGAGGACAGGTCTCTTTCTTGTTCCAAATGGCAAAATTATGGACCATCTCAACGACCGGTGTCTGGAAAACTCAGGACCACTTCAGTTTTTCTCACGTTAAGTCCCTGGCTGTGCTTGTGCTCCCCTTTGTGTGTTACTCAAGTGGCAGCATTGACCAACGCAGAACTTCAGGTCCCTCCCTGTGCTCAAAGTTTGGAGAACTCCAGTGGTCACTGATCGGGAGACGACGCTGAACCAGGTTTTTTACTCTGTTGACATTTTCAATTCGACGACAGGTTCTTAATATAAGAGTATGAAATTCTTAAGACCACAAAAGTCCATTTTCAATTTGAGTTCAAATTTAATCCACTCACCGTTGGAACATCGACATTAACCAATGCTGAATCTGCCCTGAGGAACCGAAAAGGTGTTCTCACGAAACACGTGTCGGCTGGGTTGAAATAAAACTACTGGGACCCAAAGTTAAATTGGTGCATGGAAAAACTACAAGTGCTCGGAAAGGCCTCGTTAGATCCCCTCAGGAGGAGCCTCTCGGACTGGCTGCTCGGTATTTGCGAGATCCTGAATCACCTTCAAAGAAAAGCATTAAAAGTTAGGGTTAAAGAAGGAATCCAACAGTACTTGAGAAGATAAATGTGCTATTGCCAGGAGAACTTTCATTTCTGAAGAACTTCCTGATCACTTCAAGGAGAGGCATTGGGGTTTTGGTCTTTTGCATATTTAATAGATTTCTATATTAGGCAGCGAAATAAATTGCACAAAATTGAATAAAACTGTTATTCACTGAAGTATTATAATGTTTGTCTACCAGAAGTCCCTGCATCTCGATGCATGGTGTAAAATTGACAATTACTGGCAGATCATGGTTGTCAGCCGGGCTGTCATCAATTTCAGGGCCGGAGAGTAGACCTTCTTATGCACGATATATCCATTCGCCTCTGTATACACTGATTAGCACAGAGATTCCCTGACCGCGCACAATGCACTCCCGCCCTTTGAGCTACTCACAGCCAACCTGGGACCAGTGGCACAGACCCTACCAAGCTATGCTTTGAATGCCAACCAAGAGGGGCACACCTATGCACCTATGGAACGCTCTCTTTCATCTAAACAGCTCAGAGACACCGGTGTGCTCATCTGTAGCCACATGCTCACAACGAACAGGTCGGAGGACATCTGTTAAACAACACAAAACACACCCTACCTTCCCACACAGGACAACTTTATCAGGTCTTCCATTGGACCGTGCATTCAGGATACGGAGCACGTCCTCCTAGGCTATTCCAGTGGTTAATTTATGACAAAATAAGTGCCCGGGGCTCTCATCAGGAGGCAGATTGCGCCATCCCAGAACTAACTACTAACGATGATACCGTACAAATGTGTAAAGGATGTGGCGTAATGGGCAGAGGTACCGACTTTGGCAGGGCCGGCTTTACGGCGGTGCGACCGGTGCCACCGCACCTGGTGCTGGCTTCCTGGGGGCGCCGTGTTTGAAAGTTTATTATGCTTTTGAAGCACCTGCTGCAGCGTTTCTTTCCCCGGCAATTACCAGGCCTCACATAAATGTCAAGATAACTCGCGTGATTAATTATCTTCCTGGAGAGAGATCAGCATTATGTATAGTTGAGGTTTTGACTTAGGTGAAGTTAGTGCAGAGGGTTAATATGCCAGCTGCAAAGAAGGTGTACCAAGTAGATTACAGAGTGCATATGATGTAAACAGATCAGCAGGTTACTGCTTTCAAAAGAGACATCCTTTTGTTACTTGCAATTTATAACTTAAAGTCCTAATATAGAAGAGTGAGCTTTTAACTTTCATCCTAGAACTCCATACACACCGCAAAATATACATTATTAGAACATTGATTAATGTTGCAAAAAGTGTTAATTTGGCCAGAAATCAATTCTTATTATTAAAGGAAACTCCCAACTATGCTGTTTCTTTTTCGACTCTGAGTTTGTGCTTCTCCACACCAAGCACTCTTGAACTATACTGCCTACCAATATGGATGACATGTGACTCCTATACTTTTAGTCCTTTGGCTTATGTAGCATTTCCTATACACTGATTTACACACGTATGATTGATTGTCGCTGTGTAATGTGTGTGTGATGCAAAGTGCCCGGACACCCTACTCTGGTATGAGTGGCACTGTATAACGAATTCAATGCATCTGAGAGAGTGTGGTTATGGAGACTTGGTCACTGTTAAAGGGTGCTAGTGAGAGAATCCGTGGTGGGGGTGGTCATTGGGGGGGGCGCCAACAAACATTGTCGCACAGGGCACCACCAGCACTAAAGCCGGCCCTGGACTTTGGAGCAGGGGAACCAGCTTCGAATCTCGGCATAGACTCAACATCCTGAGATTCTGGGCAAATCACTTAATCTCCCCGTACCTATAAAAAATGAATGTGTCCTCAGTGGGTGCTCATGAAAGGCGGTCTAATACCTTTAGGTTGAGTCTGCGCTATAAGTGGCGGTGTTGACGATTAAGTGCCAGTGTACAGCTCAGGAAACAACCGGCTCTAATTTAGCCCTGGGCTACTCCTAAGTATTCCACATATGCACCTCTCACTCTCACATCTAACCCTCCACTCTCACAGCTCTACAATATTGAATTCTTGCTTCAGCAGGCAACCTCTGCCAGGCAAGAGATCAGAGTGGCAGTGCTGGCCCAGTGTGACCCACCCTCTCAACAAATACTAGATTAATACTATAACATCATGCTTCTTGGATGGGTCTCCTCCAGAAGTCCTACAGTATTGAATACCCTGGCTAAGGCATTCAGGTCATCAGGTTTGGTGAGATGCTGCACCTGAACGGTACCAATTGGCTAGAGCCATCTTCTTCCTCGCCTCACCCATCCACCTCTTATTAGGCATGTAGACTGGCGCCAGGGTCCAGAACAGAACCCGAAGCTCTGGGGCCCATTGCTGGAACCAAACTTTCATCAGCATTCAGTAGCTCAGACATTCTGAACAAGTCAATCATCAAAGGGTAACAGCTTTGAGTATTCCCAGCAAACCCAGAGGGAACCTGCCGGACAGCCTATGGCAATGCGGGTCTAAGCCACACAAATACTGTTATTCCCCGGACAGCTACTATGTTTTGGCTTATTGCATGTGCTCATTAGGGTGATGTGGGTGGGACTGCAAACGCCCACTGAACAGTCTTTGTATCGTTAGCAGTCCAAGTACGTGGGTGCTGTGGGTCTGTGTCCATTTAACGGACACACTTGTGCTTCCCCTTGTGGTTGGAGGGGGTGCCACGAGGTATGGTACGATGCTTCACTTAATCAATCAATCAGGATTTGTAGAGCATGGGTGCCACACCCGTGAGGGTCATGAGGCGCTGTGGGATCCTGCTGCGGGTTCATGGTGCCTGTTCCTATAGGTTGAACATCCAGGTCTTGAGGTCCTTAAGATGCTTTAGATGGAGGGCACTTTAGCATGCGTGTTTTGGGATGTTGACTCAAAGTCCACACTTACTGCACATTTGAAACACCCTGTTAAACCCAAAATACAAATAGAATCTAAAAACACACTAGCCATACTGAGCTCCCACATCAGCACCCACATGTATAGGATCTGCGTACACTCTCCACTATTGTGGGGGCATGTCTGAGGTGCTCACGACTTCCTGATATTATATGATGTGATTGACAGTGTCCTAAAATGTATTTGACGTTTCTGACTGGGACAAAAAAGTTTTGCACCATTACCTTGCCTGGGTACACACCGCCTAGCCCTCTGAAAGACACCACATATAGCAGAATGGTGCCCTATCTATCCAACATCAGGGTCAGTCAACACTTCATCTTGAAAGGCCTTTGCAGAGCGACCATCTGGGTCAAAGCAGCACATTACTCGTGACCAAATGGGGGCCAAAACTACAACACAGTGGGAACAATAATATAAGCAATCTACCACCCTCGAAAGGTAGGGTGCTTAGACAGAATATCGGAAACAAAAATATTGTGGGACAAAATATTGTGTCAAAAATATCGAGGACAAAAACATTGTGAAGGTGCGTTTCTATAGATAAGCAAAGTTTTGCTATATATAACTCCACATAAATGTACCTTGAGGTGTATATATATAAAAAACACAAACACACACACACACACACACACACACACACACGCACACACATATATATATATATACATACATACATACATACATACACCTTCAAGGTACGTAGATGTGGAATTAAGAATAGTAAATCTATACTTGCCTATTTGCACTGACCTTCTCGATATTTTAGGCCTCGATATTTTTGACACAATATTCGGTCTACTCGATATTTTGGTTTCCGATAGTCTGTCAGTGATCTGGAAGGTAGGAGGTCAGTATCCGCTAATAAGGTTCAGAAGGCATTGCTGAGGAGGAGTCAGAAGCAGACTGATGTGACATCTGTACACTGCACACTCAGCTACTGCTATCAACCACCTACAAGGTCAGATTTAAAGCCAGATATCCCATCCTTAGCATGGTGCTTCGCTGCCCAAGAAGAATGGGATTCACAGGAGGAGGAATGTTAAACGTATGTTCTGCATCCGATCTTATGGCCTAATTACGACTTTGGCGGTCTAGGGAGCGGGGTCGCTGCCCCACTCAGACTGCCAAAGCCGTAATGACACCACCTGCCAGATTCTGACTTTAGTCTCTGGCAGGCGGTCCCACAGCAGTGCCTATGAAAAAGGCACCGCAATGAGAGCGTCAAAGCCAGTTCCTGCACGGCATGGACTGGTGCAGTCCATGCCGTGCAGGAACTGGGGTGCATGCACACAGGGGGGCACAACATGTGCCCCCATGCATGCACCCCATGGCTTTGAGGCAAAAGGCGCCCTGTAGGGGCCCCTTTGTTTCCTCTCCACCACAGTTTTCATGGTGGGTTAACCACAATGAAAACTGTGGTGGAGAAGAAACTCATTATATGCAGCACCGCCAAGCATAGTGCAGCCTCAAGACTGCCGTAACGCCGCAAGGGGGATCTTTGATCCCTGGCGGTTGCAGCGGGTCGACTGCCAAACTTGTAATAGCACCGCCACTGTGACTATGACAGTCCACCATAGTCATAATTAGGAACTAATACATATAGGTCAGTTTTTCCACTGCACCTGCAAAGGTCTGAGCCCTACAAATTCTGCTATTCAATAATGCAATGAATACGTAGAGAACCAAAGATCGACTTCACCATTCAAATTGTCTTTCAAATGTAGCTGGAAATCAACATGAGACAGAAAGGATGAAAGTCTGAGTCGCCATGATGAAAAGCTGATCGAGTGGTCCCCTGGCTGATGTACGCGGGTATACATGATTCACAGGTTCAAGAGCAGAGCATTGAGTGGCTACTAAGGAAAGAGACACTACTGCAGCAGCGGACCAGTGGCAACAAGAGTCAGAGTCAGAAACAGCTTTATTCGATTTTAAAAACAAAACCATAAAAGCACACATATATTACATTTCATTTATAGCAATTAAAAAAAAAAACATACTTTTAAAAATCAGGATATCACCAGTTAAAAGTAATCTAGTTCATGGAGATCCTGAATCTAATAATGGTTTTAAGGAAGATTGACACGGAAGAAATAAGAAATTCATCATCTAACATTTGCAATCTGACCAACGCCACTCTACATTGTCTGAGCCCTAACTTTCTTAAGACGGGTCGAAGAATGCTTTTCCTTGGTTCTGAGTAGTATTTGCAAAAAAGGATACAATGGAGAGAAGATTGAGCAGAAACCTGGTCACAAGGGCAAGGGATGAGTTCCTTGAGCCAGCAATTCTTCTCAGGGAAGGTGACTAATCTAAAAAAGATGTCAGCCCTGAAGCGAGACAATAACATACGGGAATAACAACTAGGGACTAATTTCAGATATGGTTGGATACCTTCATTTTTAATAAGTAAATGGTGGGCCATAACAGAGCTCTTGCATTTCTCTGACAGCCAACGTTGCTCTGTTAGGAAATGCAAGCAAGTTTGCTTAAGCTTCTTTCTTGATAAACTCACCATGCTATCTGGGGAGTCAAAGAATTCCGGATGGCCCATCGCCTCAAAGAAATTTCTTAGGTATTTAAACCATGAAATTTTCGAGGCTCCATCAAGACTTAGACAATCCTTAATCCCAGTGGCAACAAAGTACGACTTCAGTAGTAAGAGTACTATTCGTATGTTACCGCGTATTGGAGACGACGCAGTTTCTGGTGCATGGCGATCTTTGGTAGTACTCAGGCTGGCTCTGTCGTCTAATAGTTGAGGGCAACTATGTGAATTCTACAGCTGCTTTATGCAAATGAGCATTTAAATTCTCCAAGAACCGTCTGGCACAGAGGCCATACTGGAAGAACATCACTAACATGGCAGACCAACAACCACCTTACCTTCCAGGGACCATCCAGACACCTCCGTTCCGCCTCCCTCTCCACCGCAAACACCCCATGGATCCGTCGAACCAACAGTGGCGGACGTACCTTCTCACACCTGGCAGCCAAGGCTTGGAACAACCTCCCCCTGCACCTCCGGACCGCACCATCACTCCAACAATTCAGAAGAGATCTAAAGACCTGGTTGTTTGACTAAACAACCACCACGCAGCTACTACAGGTCCAGCACCTCAAGACCCTCGCGGGTGATTTGCTGCACTCTACAAATGAATGATTGATTGATTGATTGACACATGTTGCTGGCTACATGCTTCATGGTGGTCTCTGCCTCACCGCAGGGTTACGCAGCGCGATGGTTGCAGGCTTCATAGTGGAGGCCTTAATAACAGCCGGTCTTGAAAAACAACACTGAGTATTGTGTGAACAACCACAATAGGCCACAATGACAAGCCTTAAAATTTGCAGAGGCGTGACCCTTCAATGCTTCAAGGTTCCATTGCCTGTGCCTACTTGGAGAAGATTTGCAATTCAGGTGGTTCGGCTTCCTGCACTCTTGCCAACTTTGAGTTCACGCAATTGCAGGGCGCTTCCATGAGATCCAATTGCTATTGCCGCGATTGCTTGATCGTCCCCTAAGCACTCATTACTACCGACATTACACTGCACGGGGCACTCACAAGTCTCTTATCATAGCCTCAGCACGGCCAGAAGCCAATGCAGGAAGCCATCAATCCAGGGTATTGACAAAAGTACCTTTCCTAAATGAATCAAGCGCGCTGATCAATAACCCCGGAAGTAAGGGGCCATTTAACTGTGAACCGCACCAATTTCACACTGCGGCCATCCTATAGCCTACTTAGTGAAATGGTGCGTCTCCGCTAAAATGTAACATGGAGTTACAATCGAGAAACATACAGGAGGCTGGTGAGAAAGGATTACAAATTGTATGCCCATTTGTGGATAAAGTAAATAACCACTTATCAAGGAGGCACTCTGTCGGAATGTCGTATTTTGTCAAATAACGTCCCTTTAGATGCTACTCAGTCTCTGCAACAGGTTTTAAACCCCAGTGAGTTTACTGTGCGCTTGTACAGAAAGGCTTTTTCTTACTGCCACTTTGGGAACAAATTACTTATGAATATCCAGGCATGATCCACAAAGCTTTTTGTGCAAGTCATTTTGCCTTACTCCAGGCTTAGATGAGATTTACTCATTCATATCCAGAGGTATGAACTGCTTTTAATATGGAAAAAAAGCTTTGTGAATCACACAACTATTTGTCTCATGAATAAGCACGTCTTACTCCTGGAAGTGCATTAAGACACACCTTAGCCTAGACTAGGGCACAACTACTCCCAGACAGAGTTTTGTGAATTGGGCCGAGGGTCTTTTTTACACCCAGTAAAAGAGCTGGTGTCCTTGTTGACAAAGTATATCCCCTTTATATAGTTTCTCTGCACTCCGCTGCCTAGGTGCAGAAGTAACAAAACTTAAGGAAAAACGTGTTACTTGAAAAACTGACATGAGGAACAACACTATATGAATAAATCAGAATATAAAATGGAATACAACCCACTCACTTGAGAAAAGCCCAGGGCCTGCTAATGCAAAGCATGAGGGTAATAATGCAGAGTATAACTTGAAAATTGTAGTCTAACCAGTGCTTAATTTGTGCCGGTGAGAACCACTCTTTGCCTCTTCCTGCCCTGCCCCTGGTCTCTGCCTCAGCAGCATTAGTCCTTCCTTCATTTCCAATGCAGATAGGAATAGAAGGAAGAAAAACGATAAAGTGTCTTTCGCCATTTCACTAGCTTGGCATCCCTCCACCTATTTCCATGGAATCAAATGGAAATGAAAGCAGGGCTGTTATCCTCTCTCCCAGCCGCAGTGCATGCTGGTCACTCCCAAGCCTGTTGATAGAGCCCAGTGCCTAGCAGAGGTGGTGCAGTCTCAGGGCAGCAGTGGCACTGCAGGTAAGTCCAGCCTCCCAATTTTGAGGACCGGAAATTCTTTATTTATTTATTATAAATTAAGTGCAGTGTCTTATTGACACAGGTTCAGCAGTCTGTCCTTTGATTTAATCACCACCAAGTATGCGCAACTGGTTTTGAATGTAGTGAGGATGGGACTTGTTTTACATTTGGAAATTCTTATTAGTGTTTAACCAGAGAATACAAAAGGAAATTAATATAAATATAGAAAACTCAGTAAATCTAAGTGTTAATCATTCATAAAACAAGCGTCTAGTGAACTGCTAAAAGGGAATGTTTAAGCAATTGCATCTATGTACAGTTATAAAATGTAATACAAATAGAAAAAAAAAATGGAAAAAAAATATGAACTCCTATGATGACTGTTTCTCAATAGATGTTATAATGAATCAAAAGTAAAAATGAAATTTGAAATATGGAGAAAAAAAATACAGAGACGGAAAATAAAGAAAAAGGGAACAAAGAAAAGATGGGGCTCTTTCATGAGAAGTATATAGAATCATTTCAAAAGAAATACACAATCAATAAAATTAGACATTGAAAAGATGTTGAAATAGTACTGGAGATAATGTATTATATTTAATATTTCTATCTCAAGGAGGTTTATAAACTTCACTGTGGGGCTAAAAACAACGATGTAGAAAAGCAATGGATAACATCTTTACAATGGCCTTCAGAGTCCTGGATACTACATGCAACATTGATTGTGCGATACAATCTTTACGATGTCCCTCGGGCAGACTATAACTTGGCGAAGCTACGTGTGAAGTAATAAAAACAAAAGCAATGCTAGAAATCGAAAAATAAGAGCATCTCTGGCCAGGCATTTCGAGAGTTTGAAACTCCCTGTGGTACAGTTTCAAACTTTCCAAGTGGTCAAACAATATTGTGGACAGGCAATACAGGTGAAAACAGAAGCAAGTATCCTGGATTGTAAAATTTGATACATACACCCCAAAAGGCATCAACAAAGAACTAGAATATTGCTGTTGAGGTCTCAAACATATTTTTAAATTATTACAGGCATTAAATGTGAAATGGCTTTGAAAATGTCCTTGGTGTGTGTGCGGGTGTGCGCATGGACCCTGTCACCTGCTGAAATAATGATGTACATGACATCTTGTTTTGAAAAACGTACAACGCAAGCGTTGAATTTACATTACGGACTATGATGCATGCACTGTAAGCTGCTGATTTGCTGTTTATCACAGAGTTTTTTAATGTCATTTACACCATTTTTAAATATCATTTACGGTGTTTTTCAAACACATGAATGTTTGGGAGACAGAACACAGCACAAGATGAATACACTGAAGCAGCAGCAGCCTCATTGTGATTACATTTGTTGAGACAGAAGCAGAAACCTTACAAAAGGTTTGGACCTGAAGAAGGCCCATGGCCTATAATCCAGGATGTGTGATTCTGTTACAGGGGACCCACAAGACATCATACAGATCCGCCATTTGTTTATTGATGAAACAGAACTGTGATAGATAAAAACAGGATTCTGAGCATTTTTACAGTTTCATAGCACAAAAGGACAGAGATGTACAGGCGTGCTTTATACAGTAACAACAACTGTGTCACAAATGATGCACATCATGCAAGAACAGAACCAACTAGAGGAGGAATGGGCAAAGAACAGAGGGCATGGGAGAGGATGGATTTTGAACCCTTACTGATGGGAGGTTCTCTGTGCCACCAGAGCCAAGGCAAGGGTGTTTTCACATCACCTTGTGTTTGATTTTGCTTCATAGTCTCTTCTATGTGTCTTAATACTGTTCAGAGATACAATTATACCACACTGTGTGATGAACTCTGAAATTGCACAGTAAGTGGAGTTAGTGGCCAGACTTTTATTGTGTTTGCACTTCAGCTAAGTTTATAGAGAATAATGTAATATAACGTGTGTATATAGAGAATCCAGAAACTTTACCAGGGATAGGTTGGAGACCTTGCCGTGGCAGCACCAACAGCACATGCAGCCAGCTTCCTCCCTACTTCTACTGTGCTCTTGGGTCCCAACATTCAGTTCAAAAGTTACACCTTGACAAATGCCCCGGTGGTACTGGCACAAACGGAGTGTGACTGGAGGCCCTTTTTTAGGTCAAGCTAGACAGCGCAGCTGTCTCTTTGAGCCTGCTGTAATCGGTCTGTGTGCGTCAAGTCCATCCCCTTTCTTGCCATTGCTTTTCATTTGTCTAGGTCAATGTCCTTCAAAAATCCCTGCTTGCTGATGGTCAGTCCTGCCTCTTTGTCCCTCCTTTCTCTCTTCTGTTCCAACCACAGAGCAGGGACTTGGCACGGTCTCATTCCACTATGGTTCTTTATCTGTTCTCTGAGGGACTATTTTTTTCTTGGTTTCTGCTCTGTTACTGTTTGTCCTTGTTTAACTTCAGTGCCCTAGCTGCCTACATTCATATATAGCATTCTTCCTCCCACCTCCTGTTAATGCCACAGTTGTGTTATGGCTGCCTCCCCCACAATGGCTCCCACTGGGTTGTTTGTTTTAATAATTGTGGACATACTTTATCAGCCCTGAGCTGGTTTCGCTTTCATTCATGAGTATTTTCTCTACTCTCCCTTCCCAATCAGTCAGCAGGCTCCAGACTGGCCTGCCTCATAGCAGAGCAGAGCAGGGGAACCATGCGGACAGTGAGGTAGGGCTCTGCTGATAGCTTACAAAGCCCTTGCCTTATGCTGACGAGCTGGAGGCAGAAACCGGTGTTCCTGCCTCGCCCCCTGCTGTAATTAAATCATCTGTCCTGAGTAGAATGATTCATGTTCACCCTCTCACACGTGCCCCTGGGTGACCTCTCTTTGATTGCTTGTTTTTGGGTTGGACTCTAAAACGTGTGAGTAGCTCATCCCATTCTAGTGAAGGGGGCACTCTCTAAGCCAGCTGGCTTCCTCGTGTCTAAGCTGCGTGCACTCTGATTCAGCGCAGAAGACAACCGAATGAAGCTACATTATCTTTGCAGGGAGAGGGACTGGCACTGATTTTCCATCGACCAGTTATACAGAGAATCAGGCTATTAGCAGGGCTAAGCCTAGAAAGCAGCCCATGGTTGCATTTTTTAGAGCACTTGAATAATCTCAAACTGTGGAAGTTATTAGGGGCGAGGAGGTGGCCTCAATGCTAGGGAACCGGGTTTGAGTCTTGGCAGGGGCTGTGATTCTAGGTACATAACTTTAACTAATCTCCCCATGCCTAACCAAAACAAATGAATGTGTACGTCTGTAACGCAAATGGTGCTCATGTAAAGCGCTCCGATACCTTTGGGTATAGTTTGCACTATATAAAACTTTAAAAAAAAAAAAAAAAAAAAAGAAGGTCAGGACAGCTGGCTCAGCTGGTCTATTACTGCAGCCCAGAAGCAACTGAACTCTGGGCATGTTCTCAACATATATTGCATGTCTGCATTTAGCCAAAAGTACCTCGGATGGGAAGCACCAGCTCCAATAAAAAAACTTGATAAATCTTCTGAGGAGTAAAGTACGCTATATGTAGTATTTAAAATGTAATGAGTTTGAACCTGGTGTTTCCGACCGTGGCGGTAGGATACGCTAGTATCTGGCCTCATTCTGTTTCATTGAACTCCCTGCCCAGCTCTGTCTCTCACTTGTCCCACAGCGCTTCTTGTGTCCCTTCTGAACAAGCATTTGCAATGCAACGGGTCTCGAATTTGTGAAAGTTTAAGCTATTGGCGTTGTAAATGACAATGCATTTTATTTATCGGTTTTGAAAACCAACACATAAATAAAAGGCATTGTCATTTACACTGCCAATAGCGCAATCTTTCACAAATACGAGACCTATTGCATTGTAAATGCTTGTTCCACTTGCCAGTGCATCAGACTTCAAATGTGTTCTGGCTGGGAGTCATCTGGTCACTCATAATTTCCCTCCAGACCCCCCAGCCCATTAAAGAAACTAAAGATGTACCCTGCAGTGTCACTTCACAAGATAGACAAGATATAAACCCAGAAATGTAAGTCTTTTATGTTATATGTCACCAAGGTCTCAAACACAAAAGACATCTGAAAACAAAGTGAAGAAAATGTGTATGATGTTGCGCATAGAACAATAATAAAGAAACTATTACAGTGTGAAAGTATAATAACATCTGTGATTTATGCAGCACCCAATACAACACAGAAAGTTTTGGCACTTAGGGGGTCATGTAGAGTTTGTCTGATCCAGGACATCTGCTAAACATTGCCCCTTCTGCACTATTTAGCGTACATATCTGGTCTTATCCTCTGCATAAGGTGAATGGACCATCTGGAATTTCTGGTGAATGTTCTACATTCGCCATTTTTGGTAGATGTCCTACATTCACCAAATTCTAAAGATCCCCGTTAACAATACGTGTTAATGACTATCAAACTTATTGCTACTCATTATTACCTAAGAAGAGCGCGAGAATAACCTGCATGGACTGAAATGTAAGCTTTGGAGATTACTTGTAGATGTTTGGATTAGGCACAGAACTAACTGAACAATAATAACAAAACTGGAAAATTGGTAATCAGTTTACTATTGTGGGGTATTATGGTCCTAATCAGGACGATCCGTCATCTCTGGAGGCAATTTTTTCTCACCTTATGTCCCTCCCAGAGCCTGTAATTTTTGCAGGCGATTTTAATATCGTCTTAGACCCCACTCTTGATAAATCACGTAATAGTCGATCTCGAATCCCATCAAAATCCAGATCCTTTTTGCTTAGTGAAATGAAGCAGTACGGTTATATGGATATTTGGAGGTTGAGGGCAGGTGAACAGTTGGGTTTCTCTTTTAGAAACCAAAAATACCGCCACCAATCCAGAATAGACTTTGTATTAGTGAGCCATACCTTAGTAGATTCTGTTAAAGATGTTAAAATACCTCCCGTCACATTTATCAGACCACTCGGCAGTAACTATGGAGCGTATTTCGATGCAAAATTTGCCAGCTAGAAGTTGGTCCTTTGATCGCTCCTTACTTTCTCACCCGGATGATGTTCTTTTTTTTAAGTCTGAGGTGAGTCACTTTTTAACAACAAATGTAGGATCGACAAGCATCGGAGTGGTGTGGGATTCTCTTAAAGCTTTTGTTAGAGGTCTTATCACAAACAAAATGGTTTATAGGAGGAGGCAATACAAAGAAGCAGTGACATCGGTGGAAGCAGACATAGCTAAGACTCAGTTAGAACTAGACGCTGATTCCACTACAGCAGAAGATCGCTCTCTTTTGTCTGGAAGGTTAATTTCTTTAAAAGGCCACCTCGCTTCCGTCTTAAATCAGCGAATACAAGAGAGATGGGAGGCCAGTAAGCTTGCTCATTTTCAGTATGGAGAGGGAGCAGGGAAGCTATTGGCATGGAAATCCAAAACAGACCAAGTTCGTAACAACATCGAGGTGATTAATGTCAATGGCTTCCCTCTCTCCCGGGATGAAGATATTAGATCCGCCTTCAGAGATTTTTTTCAAAATATCTACTGTGAGGATAAGAACATCAGCTCGGTCAGAATTAAAGACTGGATTAGTAAGATCACACTTCCAGCGCTCTCTGAGGAGCAAAGTGAGAGGTTAGATAGTGTAATCTCGGAGGAGGAAGTCATCAAGGCCATACATAATGCCAAAAAAGGGAAGGCGTCAGGTACTGACGGCCTACCGGCTGAAATCTATAAAGCCCTGGAGCAGGAACTTGTCTCCTTCATGGTACTACTGTTTAATGACATTCTACTGGATGGGGGTCGGCCCCCGACATCTTGGGACAGTGCGTCTATCACTGTAATCTTAAAACCAGGGAAATCGCCTACTGCATGTGGTTCCTATAGGCCAATCTCCATACTGAATGTTGATTATAACATTTTTGCCTCAATTCTGGCCAATAGACTAGCTTCGGTTGCCCCCAATATCTTACACCCGGATCAGAAAGGGTTTGTTAGGGGGAGACAGCTACATGAACTAACTTTTGATTTAATAGGCGCTATCGACTTGGCAGTTTTGGAGTCCCTCCCCCTGGCGGTTCTTACCTTGGATGCCACCAAGGCCTTCGACAGAGTTAATTGGTCGTATCTGTCGGAGGCCCTGGCAAAGTTCAATGTGGGAGCCGGGTTTCGCCGGGCAATTAGTTTATTGTATCAGAATCCAAGTGCCTGTGTACTGATTAATGGCATCTTGTCTGACCCCTTCAACATCTCGAGAGGTACGCGACAGGGCTGCCCACTTTCCCCACTTCTTTTCGATCTTTACGTGGAACCATTCGCTCAAAATTTAAGAAACAATGTTGACATCAAGGCGTTCACGTACAGGGGTTGGGAAAGGAAAGTGGCCCTGTACGCTGATGATATCCTTATTTTCACCTCTGATGCCCGTACGGCTCTCCCGAAAATAGTTAAGCTAGCCTCCGAATTTGGTGTCGTGTCCGGGTATGAGATCAACGCCTCTAAAACCGAGATGATGACATGGGGTATGGACAAGAACTTCTGTATCTCGGGTATTCAGCCGGGGAATAAATTGAGATACCTGGGCCTCGATATTGTGGAAAATATAGATCAAATTGCAGATATCAATTTTTCCAAAGTAGCTAAGGACTGCCGTAAGTTGCTTCAGTCCTGGTTCCATCTTCCTCTGTCTTTATTAGGAAGGGCTAATTTGGTTAAGATGGCTATTTTGCCAAAGATTTCCTTTCTTTTCAATACTATCCCCCTTTACTTCGATCCAAACCACATTAAAACTTTTCAGGCCGAGATTAATACCTTTATCTGGAATAAACATCTTCCAAGAATTTCGTGGAAAAAGTTAAGGAGGCGCAGGGAAAAGGGGGGGCTGGCCGCACCCGATATCCAGGTCTATGCCTGGGCGTTCCAGTTGTCTCATGCTAGGGTGCTGCTAAAAAAACCATTGGAATGTGGGGTGGGATCCCTATACACTACTCTGCTTAGGGGAGAGGGGGTCAGTCAGTCTGGGTTCCTATTGAAATTCGGTGATCCCAAGTTCTTTAAAAAAATTAAATTGAAAATTCTATTGGGAATGGCAAAGACTTGGGCCCAGGTTTCCAAATCTATCAAAATAGGGTACTATAGCAGTAGAACTCCCCTATGGGATCTCCCTGATAATCCATCTTGGTTGGGAGACTCACTTGCAACACCCATTAGAGAGGCAGGTGTGGAGGTCTGGGGTGATCTATTTGTTGAAGGGGAATTGCTCTCCTGGGAGTGTTTGAGTAGAAAGATTGGCCCTGGCCTTGCTAAGCTAAAATATCTGCAGATGGCTAGCTGGTTTCGTTCCTATTCTGCACAGCCCTCTCGTAAAAATAAATTCCCAGTGGGGGGTTATAGTACTCTTATTACTCTGCTAATTGATAGACCCCCTGCTAAGAAGGAGATCTCGTCCTGGTACAATCTGATTTTGGATGAGATGGACGGATTATTTAATCTTCCACAGGAACTCTGGGGGGCTGACATATTAAGTAATACGGATTTGCATGAGGTCTGGAGAACATCTTGTAGACTGCTGTGGGATGTGGTGAAACCGGCGTGGTTGCGTAGGAACCACATCTTTACTATCCACAGAGCATATTATTCCCCCCTTCGACTTTCTAAATTTACTCAGGGGAATATGTCAGTCAGTCAGTCAAAGCTTTTATTTCGGTAAAATACCATAAAAAGACATAAATACATATATACATTTAAACATGATTAAATAAACATTGTGTAGAGTGTAATCCATTAAAACATTTTCATAAAAGATACAGTGAAAAAGCGTGGTTTTTCCACAAAGACAAGTTATTAAAAAATTGATCCAGGGCCAAAGATGTACACGCTACACCTCAAAGTACTGTAGTGGCAATATAAGTAATACTAAAATCAGGAGAAGTGAGTGGCGGAAATCATAAATTTGGACCTTGTAAACCACATTGAAAGAAGAAATTTGGCCATTGCGAACACTATCAATGGAGTAGTATCATATTTCAAAATTCTAAACACCTCCTTATAGTCCCTGAGACCCCTAGACTTGCATAACTGGACGATCCATTTTTTTCTTGCAATGATATATAGAGGGCAGAAAAGGACAACATGCAACTCTGTTTCACAGGTAACCGTACATAAAGGACACGTGCTTACGGGATCCGAAACGTTGCACCATCTATGTGTAAGATCCCTCAGCGGTAGCGAACCGTGTCTAAACTGGATATAGAGTTTCTTTGCCAAAGGTGGTTGGATAACGTCCAGGAAAACTTCAAACTGGGGACTACACTTAGTATCCAGAAAAGTATCAGTAAGCCTACCCAGGGAGGAGTGGAATAGAATTCCCTTCCTATATGATTTCAAGATCTCCCGCAGTGAATTCTTCGAAAGTGCACGGCAGGTCTCTTCCGGGGCGGACCATAGGTTCCCCATCCCAATTAAGTTGCAGAGGTTCTTTACATAGGCAAGCCAAGGGATCTTATCCGATTTTCCCCTTGCCAATATATCACCAAGATCATACCTATAGCTTACCAACTCCGGCGTTGACCAAAGACGCCTCCAGAACTGAAGAGGACGGTTCAGGGCAATCTCTTCTATGGGAACCAGACCCAAATCCCATCTCAAAGGAGTTAATGGAGTGCTGACGGGTAGTTTCAGCAATCTCCTAATAAAGGAATTCTCAGTAGATGAGAGGGAAGCGGGAGTGGAATATCCCCATAGTTCAGCACCATAGAGTGCTCCTCCTCTAGCTTGAGATTTATAAATTTCCATGGGGGGGCCCAAGGGTTTGAAAGAGGTGTTGTTAAACACCTTCAGGATACCCCCCACTGATTGAGCTAGTCTCAAATTGGCCTTCGCCAAATGGGACCCCCAATTCATTTTATCATTAAGGGTCACCCCCAAATACTCAAAAGTGGCAACCCTATCCAGCTCAACATCTCCCAGCTTAGGGTGGGGGCAGTTAAATGAATTGGAACCGAAAACCATGAATTTAGTTTTGGAAAGATTCAGTTCCAGATCCCTGATTTTACAGAAGGAGCAAAAGGCCTCTAATGTACGCTGGATGCCCATGTAAGATTTAGATAACAAAAGCGTGTCATCAGCGAACATTAGGGCCGGGACCTTACGCCCCGCCAGTACAGGGGAGTCCAAGTTAGCGGTGCGCAAAAGATACTCAATGAGCCCATTAATAAAAAGGGAGAAAAGAGTGGGGGCCAGGACACAGCCCTGCCTCACACCCTTTTCAACCGGGAATGGCCCAGAGATTTCCCCACATCTCCCGTATCTCACCCTTGCATAGGTGCCGGAGTGGAGGCGTTTGAATAAGTGGCAAAGGTAGGGGGGAGCACCCATCTCTAACAAAAGGGCCCATAATTTTTCCCTTTGGACCATATCAAAAGCGGACCGAAGGTCCACAAAAATCAAATACAGATTACCAGCACCCATGCTGACTGACTTCCAGTAGATCAATAGTAACCTAAATAATTGATCGATAGTGGAAACCTTAGCACGGAACCCCGCCTGAAGGGAGGTTAGAATTTGTTGATCCTCCATCCAGGACTGCAATCTGGATAAGAGGACTCGGGCAAACAGCTTCTGTAAAACATCAATCAAGCTTATGGGGCGGTAGTTGGCTGGATCCAACGGGGAAGATTTTTTGTAAATGGGTATGATTTCTGCACCCAACCAGGTGTCCGGGATTCTAAGGCCCTGCAAAATGGCATTAAAATACACGCAAATGTAAGGGGCCCAGATTTTTACATCACTTCTATACAGGTCGCCAGGGATCCTGTCAAGCCCCGGAGCTTTCCCTACTGATAGGGAGTTGAGGGCCAATTCTATTTCTGAAAGAGAAAAGGAACGACTCTCAAGTTCTTCGTGGCACAACTGGTCCATTGCAATATCAGTCCGCGGGGTGCCCGGATCGGGGCCACCCGAAGAGTTACTGACCGAAAAGAGGGGTTGGAAATGGGCAAGCCAAACCTCCTCACTGAGATTAGGAATAATTGCAGGGCTACTGGCTACCGTGCCCGTTCGAACAATGTTCCAGAACGCCCTCGAGTCACGGTCTACTAAAGCTTGCAATAAATTTTGCCACCTTAGGTCCTCCCACTCGGATTTTGCTTCCTTGATCAGGTTTTTGTAGGTGGCCCTCGCCGCCCGGATACTAGACAGGGTACCCTCTTTTACTTCTTTTATCAGGGCAGTCTTAGCCCGCCTACAGGAACCATTGAACCAATGCTCGGGCCTAAGGGGCCTTGGTTTTGAGGCAGTAGGGCTATAAAAGAAGCCAGCCAGGCTGCCAAGGAGATCCTCATGAATGATCTGGAGATCGAGGAGGCGGGACTGCGGGATGTCCCCGGTGGGGCTCAAGAGGTGGGAGACTGCTTCCAAAGAGCAGGTCACATTGCTATATATATCTGCAAGCTTTAGGTCATCGGACGCTACCCTTGCCCACCTAATCCGTCTACCACCTGCCGCTAGCACCAGATTCTCACTATATGATGGTGATTGGAGCTTAGAAATTCCACTGCCACCGATCTTGTTAACCAATTCCAGTGACAGTAGGTTGTGATCGCTATCGACCCGTGGAATAACAGAAAAGGCGGCCAGATGGCCCCAAAATTCCACGTTCACCAGAAGATAGTCGATAGTCGAACAGCTCCCGGGTCTATTAAAAGTAAAAGACCCCGGCACGTCCGGGCAAAGTCTACCATTGCAAGCCCGCAAGGAGTGTGCAATGGTAAGCTTATTGATCTCAAGGGCTAGAGGGGAAAGACGTTTGGCAGGATAGGTAATGGGGTCTGGGATTAGATAGCTTTCATCCTCGTCACAGGTGGGGGAGGGGATCCCAAGAAGGGGTTCGAAGTGACAATTAAGATCTGCACCAATTAATTTATGGGACGCAGATGGAAGAGAATGTAATACATCTTCCAGGGCGCCCAAAATCGACAGACCCAACTGTACCGGGTGAGGGCGCAGGTAGACATTTTTTACTACCAGCGAATAACTAGCAGGGAAAGTGAGTAGCAAACACAAAATGTCAGGGGACTTTGAATCTAGTAACTTTACTGAGCACCCAGGTGTGTTGCAACCCAAACTACTAACCCCCCCGAAGGTCTTCCTCTCGCCCCTTGAACTGCTGGGGCCGAAAACGATGCATAGCCCACCCTCCATGGTATAGACCGTAGCCATGTTTCTTGGAATATGCAGATGTCGTAATTGTCCATTAGCTCTCCCCACTCGGGGTCAGAGAGCTTGGACTCCAATCCAGCCACATTCCAAGACCCAACTAGAGGTCTTCGAGTAGGTGTGCGGGGAGGGCTGTTAGCCAGAGGGGGGGGAGGAGGGGGGGCGGTGGGAAGCAGAATGCTCAAGGGGGCCCAACACGGGGCATCCCACCATGGCGCTGGGGATCAAAGATGAGGGAGAAGAGGGCCCAGGGCCTCTCTCCATGCCAAGAACAGCCGAGGGGAGAGCCGTCACGACACCAGAAACGTTCCTTGCCTGATTACCCCCCAAAGGCATATACCCTCCCTTACTGAGACTCAGGGGTGATGGTCAGTCCACAGAGTTGAGCAGGTCGAAACGGTTTTGGACCGGGATATTAAAGTAAGTGTTATGAGAGGCCTGATGAAAGTACGGTAATTCCACTGGATTCAGAGTATTGGAGATGGAATAAAAGTACCCCAAGTGCGATGTGTCGATGGCTCCTGTTTTGTGGTGCCCACCCTGCTCCAATATGTGTCCTACTACTCTAGGGTCCCTAAAATTAATCAGGACACAATCCCCACCAATGTCCTTTGGGCGGGTCCCCAGCCAGTTAACCCTCCGAACAAAGAGGATCTCCCCTCTCCCTGCTCCCTCCAATGGTCTATTTTTGGACAACCAGTGGATGACTTTATTTTTTAATTCAAAGTAAGATTCCCCCCTTCCATTCATTAGTGGGGGAACTCCAGTGAGCACGGTCACATAAGGTGCTGCCTCAGGGGGAAGCTGTACTAGAGGAAGGGAGCCTTCCGGACTCCGTAGGGCTCGGTTCACCCCCCCAAGAGGAAGGATCCTATCCCCGTTCGAACTCCGAAGGGCTGAGTCCCTACAACTAAGGGGCTGTTCGCATGAAGAAACAACAATAGGGGCTCGGGGCAAAATCGGGGGCATACGGGGACCAGCAGGGGGGGAGGGGGCAGTTGGCTGCACCGATGGAGGCTGGACTGAGTCCGTAGCTGTATGGTTCGAGGGTGAAAATGTCTGGCTTAGGGGGGTAGGGTTGTTAGGCGTTACTTGAATACCGGCACCCTCCGTACTACCCATGTTATGCTTTAGATCATGGTTTAACTGCTTCTTCCCGATACCTTTGGTATTAACTAGAGATACCAACCTGTCGATTTTAGATGACAGGGTTTTTAAGAGGAGGTTTAGGGACTGATCTATATGTGACTGTAGGTCAGTTAATAAAGTAGTCACCCAGGTCGGAGGGATAGTGGAAGGAGGGTGATGGGTCGAGGCCGAAAGAGCAGGGCTGTCTGCAGGAGGGGCTGGTAAAAAACTCCTTTTTCTGAATTTCTGTTTTCTTTTTCTTGGCTTTACCTGCTTAGTGGGGGCCACTATAGAAACAAAGGAGGATGATGATGGGCCAGCTTCCTCTTGTTCAGGCTCATCTATTTGTGCCTGAGCGCACGGTAATTGTGTGAACGAGGGCAACATAGATGACATCGCATCAGGATCCACCTGGTATGAAGATAAGTCAGCCAATCCATCAGAAGGAGGGGCCAAATTAAATGCCGGGGTAATCGACAACCGTCTTTCGGTATTTTCAATGGCTGTAGCCACCACCCCAATTGTCTTCTGCAGCATTTTATCTATCGCTGTGAGACTGGGGATCTGTGGATTGGAATTGGCTAGCTGTCTGGTCATAGGGCGACTGACTGTAGGTTTAGAGTGCTTCCCCATGATTCCGATGAAACCAACAGCGAAAGTAATGCAATAAAGAACCCCTAACACAAATATCTAACATACAAACAATGTAAGATAAAAGGAACACACTCTAAACACAGCAAAAGACTGACGAATACTAAATAAAATCACATTAGCCAATGGAGGTTAAATCAGACTGACCCAAAATGCAGAGCTAAGAGGAGCGGCCCAGCCCGGCCTCCTTTGGCCCCTGACGGCCACAGACGGCCCGGGCTTAGCCCGCGCGCGTCCCGCGACGCGGAGGGAGCCGATTGAATTTAGCGCCTCCGGGCGCGGAAGTGCTGCCGGGTGGGGGCGGAGCCACAGAGAGTCTTGGGAGTCGTAGTCCTGTACTCCCTACGTGTGGCGGCAGGTCTGCAGCGGCAGTAACAAACAACACGAAGGGCAGCAAGCACCCAAGCACAGGAGAAAGGGCGTCTGTCCCCTCGCGCTCCATCGCGGCACCCAGGTAGGAAGCCTGCCCCTCGCGAATAAATCACCAAACACTCCCCAGGGGAGTGTTTGGTGATTTTGGTGATTCCCCAGGGGAATATGGTGGGGTGCGCTAGATGTGGTCTCCTAGCAGCCTCTGACATCCACATGTTTTATGATTGCCCCCTTCTGTCTCAGTTTTGGGAAGCCATCTGTAAGATCCTGTCGTCCTCAATAGACTCCAGAATAACTGTACATCCTCAGTTGGTGATCTTCGGAGTCTTAGAGGGGGTCTCCAGCTCAGCAAAGAAGCTAGTATTTTACGCTATACTACTGGCTAGAAGGGAGATATGCAGAAAGTGGAAGGATCCTTTACCTCCCTCTATCAATGATTGGTACGCCTCTACCCTGCAGGTTTCTAAGTTGGATTTGGCTAGAGCTGGGAATCCAGCCAAAAGATCATTTTGGCATCTTCTTAAATGGGATCAGTGAGACTCTGGGGTTTGTTTTTTTTGTTGTTTTTTTCCCCCCCCGGTCCAATGATTAAGCCATATTTACAACTGCTTGGCATAAGCGGTACTTTGATTCCCTTCTTTCAGCACTTGGGTGGCACCCCAGCTGAACTTCTGAGGTTATGATATGGCGGTCCCTGGTATGTCAAGCTTTTCTGCTGTGGGATGAGGTCCCGGCTCCATGACTATCCCTCCCAGTTGGTTCGAACTGTGTCAGCATATTGCTTGTAATCCGATTGATTGCGCATCTATAACCTCGGTGGCATATGAGGACAAAAAAAAGAGAAAAAAAAAAAAGAAAAAAAACTGGAAAATTGAGATCTGCCGCTTACACAAGGATCTATACTACTAACACACTAATAAACTGAGAACTCTTACTAGGAATCGAGCCTGTGATCTGCAGGTCACATATTGAGCTCAGGACAGACACTTGAACACTGAGGGCCAGAGTACAATCTTGGCGGATGGGATACTCCATCACTTTTGTGACGGATATCCCGTCCACCGTATTAGAAGTTCCACAAGAATATAATGTAATTGCAATTTTGGCGGACGGGATATCGGTAACTTTTGTGACGGAGTAACCCTGTCCGCCAAGATCGTAATCAGGCCCAGTTAATTCATGAGGATTCAAACCGTCCTCTTCATACATTTTGAGCATGTGCACAAGAGTGTTGCATGAAGGTGATCATGGGAATTCCTATAGTCTATATGTTGTTTGCTGCCAGTGCAGGCATATAAAGTCCTACAAGTTTTACCTAGAGGTGCCAGCCAATTAGTCTATTTTTGGAGCAAATTTCAATTTTAGAATGTTGAACGGAGATCATTGAATCCCAGGACCTGGCAGAGTGCTCAAAAAAAGGGAACATCAATTGCACGGAAGCATGGATTTATTGATCTGGTGCCATCAACTAAAAATAACAAGTAAAACCCTAGATTGCAGTAAAACCCTTCAACACAGACTTCAGCAGTGGGGTTACAAAAGTGCAAAACTTCATTTTTGGCAAGCAGCATAAACAACACACCCATGAAGCGCCATGCCAGAACAGCAGAGGGCCACCATATTTCATCTTGGCTTTTGCTTGCCACTCCTATCCAGTGGCTGTGGATTGAGTGCGACTGATTGCTATGTTGAGGATGAAGGTAGGAAGTGGGTGTGTGCAAACTGTTCAAGAGCCCCTCTATTCCGAAAGCCTGATATGGAGAGGAAAAGAAACAGCTAGGCTAGGAGATTGCCTAATTCTCTTTGGCCAGCTCATCTGTTTGAATGCAATGTGATAAATTACTGGTCCTTAATCCATACCAGCTTGCCTTCACGAGAAAGCTGCAAGATTTCCCAGGTAGACTGTTTCAAGGATTTTCCATTAAATTGTCAATTGACAAGTAAATTAAATTAGATTGTCACTCTAAAGGAACTTCAGGGCCCACTGGAGACAGGAATGAATTGCAAATTAAAACTCATGCAATAATTTAAAACGGTGCCTATTCCTGGCCATCTGTGCCTTACACATTACAATGAAGCAACAATTATTTTCATCAATATAAGCAGTACTGAAGTACGAAGGGCTCCATCCACTTTCACTCTCTGTGCTTGCTGTTGCCCTCCCTATACAGACTACAAGTTCCATTAAAATCCAGATCCTCATCTTTTCTCTGCTTTCTATTGCTCCTGTCACCCGCCCCTAATATCTCTTTTAAACCAAAGGATCTTTCACGGGCCACCCATTTTCACCGTCCCCCCTTATACTAATGAAGGAGGAAAGCATCTGCTGTCGTTTGAGATGTTATTGTTATTGTAATATGTACGTTCATAAGCAGTGCACGACAGGAACTTGAGTTAGGATTAGTTTACCTAACCATAAAATGTGAATTTCAGTTGCTTTAGGTTTTTTTTGTGTAACCATAACTACACTTTAGCTGTTTTTTTATCAGTGAATGTCTGTGGTTTTTTAAATGAATGTTAAGGTATTATAACACATTTAATGTTGTGTGGGTGCATAGGATCTGCACAAAACCTTTAAAAACACTCATCTAATTTTGATCGGGTATGACACGTTTTGTGCAGATATGTCAACAGAAAAGAGGGGTGGGAATTCAAAAAAGTGAAATTTCCTACTTTTGCTCCTGAACAGTTCATTTCTCTCTTATACAGAAAAAATGGCTGAATGGAATGACACCAAACTTGGCATGAAAGTAGAACTTCACTCAAAGACCTGCCTATGCTTGGTTTGGTGTAAATCTATTCCGTAGTTTTTGAAAAACGAACATTACAAATGTTTTTTTCTATGGCTTAATTTCAGCCAAGTTTTCAATCAAATAACAGATAATTGTACCATTAGTCTGTGGATGGTAAACGAACCGGGTTTGATGATCATCCACATACCCAAATTTTTAAATATGACCAGACAAGAGAGCTTTTTCTCCCTTTGTCCATTTCAGCTTCATGGATTTAAAGCTGGGTCTGCAGACTAGAAACAATTCGATTGACTGGCTACAACTTCAAGAAAAATGGTGTGGCTGCTATTAAAGAGCGCATCCTAAAAAAATAAAAATATTGGAGCCAAAAGGGGAAGGGGGGCACTCCATGCACCCCCCTGCCCTGGGGGGTGAGGCACCAGAGGAATGCCGTGGGGATGCAATATTAAAAAATAAATATATATTACATTTTTTCAAAGGGTTCATAGATCCTAAGGGAGGGTTCGTGGATCGGAGAGTGTCTCCAAGGGTCCATGAATCGCGTCTTGGGGTCTGGAAACCAGGCAAGTTCATGAGCCTTTGATGGGCCTTCTGCTGGGTCCACCTACCCATTCTGGGGTAAGCGCACCCTACAGGAGGTCAAATAAAGAAACATAAACTTCCTGGGATTTATGAACTGAAGGTCTGCAAACCACCTATTTGGCTATACAAATTCTGTGCGCAGTGAATTGGGCATAGGGAACTGTAGCATGTGATAAATTACTAAAAACAAAAACACTGGAAAAAAGATAAAGTGAAGTTATGGTTACCCTGCGTAATAGACCCTAATGTATCTTAAAAACAAAACCTTAGAAATTCTCCTAAAAACCCCCAATTAAAATGCAGTTGTAGTTACAAATTGACAGAATCATTCAATGCACTATTACTCCAACAGCTTCCCCCATGCTTAATTTGAGCCAGTGGTTTCCGGTGCTCGAAACCAGCACTTAATTGTCCACACCCGCGCTTGTGACCGTCTGCCACAAGGTGGCACTGTCTAGCTAATTTAGATATGACACAACAACAATCAATTATTGATTCAATTTACATTAAAAATGACTTTTACCTGCCGCTCAAGCCGTTATTATAGCTTTGGGGGCCTGGAATAGACTGAATTATCACACTTGTGGGAGTACGAGGGTTAGTAGTTGTATTGTTACTATAATTTTGCCGCATGGCTGGGACAATGTGCGGTGCAACCTGCAGTGGACTCCTGACAAGAGCCCTGGCACTTTTTGTTTTTTACAAATTAAGCACTGCAGCTTCCCTGTGACCCACTGGAGACTCACTACAAGTCGGATAGTTGAAAGCTAGTTGAATGGTGAGTGCACACCACCAAAGTTCAGGTTAGCCTAACACCCGTGTTCCAAGGATAGGAAGAAGGCACAAATTCCCTGTTAGAAACCGCACCTGGGAAACCAGGATTTTTCACCTGGGGGACGGGGGGGGGGGGGGGGAGGGGAGTGTGGGGGGGTGGAGGGGTTGATGCATTTCAGTCTGTCCAGAAACCTCCCAGTCCTTAAAGATCTGTGTGCCGTTGGTGGTGTAGAAGGCAAACATTGGGGCCCCAGAAGGACTCACAGCCCCACAACAGTAGTAGTTGTATGAGGCTGGACCTTTGTAGGGTCAAAGAGCAGCAATGAGTTCTTAGAAGATAAGCTAGACACTATGAAGTGTAGAAAAGCGAAAGAGCAGAACCTACAAAAGGTCATAGAAAGTTTTTTTTAGGAGGAAGAACCCATAGGAAGATCGCTTCCCCCACACCGCACATTCTAGGACTTTGCCTAAAACAGGCGATGTGCTAGACAATTATATACCAGATGCTGAAAGGGCACCCGTGAGATAGCAGGTGCATGCAAAGCCTCGGGAAGGGGCGAGCCCAGACCTAAAGCCAAGGTGCAGACGTTGAAGAATGACTCATAGAAGGCAGACCCCAACCTCTGCAGTAACCCATGGATGGCAGGGTGGTCACAGTGTAAATGAGGGTTCTCCAAAGTCGGTCCGGGAGGGTCACACCCATGCCAAAGTTTTAGCATATCCCCATTTAGATAAAAGTAGTTATCTTAAAAATCTGTCATGGATCCGGCCTTCCGGCACTGACTTTGAAGATCCCTGGTGTAAATGGAAACTGAATTCACACCAGGATGTAAAGTGTTCTCTCAAACAGATCACTTTAATGGAACTCACAGAGGTCTCCAAGCTCCCAGCTTCTCTGGAGCTTGGGAAGGGACAAAAACAGTGTGGAACAGCTGTGGCTGAAGTAACCAGTGGAAGGGAGAAACAAACTCTGCTCTGCTTCTGTAAAAATATTGTAGAAATGTTTTATAATAAAATAACATGGACTAGCAGGCGCCCAAACCCGGTGTGACCATCGTTAGGTCGAGCCTGGGCAGCGCATGCGCTGCTGCGAGGCATGCAGCAGTGGAGTATGGCTTTAAAGCCCCGCCCACTCTCCTCCCATATTTGTAATTGGCTTGTGTCATTGCCCTTCGCAAACGCTGGCTTCCGATTTATTAGGCTTGTTAGTCCCTCCTTGGTACCGCCTTGTCTGCATTTGTCACCTCCCATAACGACTGGACCTTTTACTGGTGTTGTTACATGGTCGGCTTTATAAGTCAGTGAGCACTATTTTATTTAATGCTCTTCTCCTATTACACCCACTACCTCACAGCATGCCGCCCGCTTTTATTTTAATGTTTACTAATGGCAGTCCGCTTTCACTATAGGGGCAGCCGTTTAATTTATTTATTTTAGCAGCACGGTCCGCATTTAGCGCCTGGCTTACTTATTTATTTAATTTGTTTACTGGCACCCATGCTGCGCCTTCACATTCAGAGAGGCCACGCCCCTTTATTCACACAAACTGCGTCTAAAGAAAGGTACGCAGCCGACATTAAAGTGAAAGCGCAGCATGGGCGCTTTTACCAAAAAAAAATCTGTTTTTTCAACTTGGCAAACAGATGCTTTTTTTTGTGAAAGTCCCGATGCCGCGGTTTCACTTTAAAGTTGGACACAAAAAAAATTTGCAACGCAATAGGTCTCGCATTTGCGAGAGTTTAAGCTATTGCTTTGCCAATATCTTAAACTCTCGTTAATGCGCGACCTATTGCATTGCAAATGCTTGTTTTGTATGAGGTGGCCACACGTTAACGGCATTGTGATAGCTTATTCTAAAATCTTCCATGCAATGAAAAATGGAGGAGCTTACGTTGCTTGACAGTAACTTGGGAGGGCAAACAAGTTATTCCAAACAGTAGCCCAGCACCCCTTTACAGTTTAAAGTCCCAGTAAACAGCCCCACTGGCACTTAAGGGGTAGGAAGCTCCTATAAATGGAGGTCTCTTTTTCACACTTTGGTGAGAAAGTGAGAACCCCTCTCCTTTTCACCAGGGACAGCACCGGCTCTGTCCGTAGCCCCTAAACGGAAAGGGGGAAGTGGGAAAGGTTGGTGCTCGCCTGCACTGGCGCTGAGGGATCAGTTACTTCTCCAAAGTTTACAAGTCTCAAAAAAGTTTATAAGATTCGTCAACTTTGAAATACTGAGCCCAGGGAAAGGAATTCTTGCGAACAGTGGTTTTGTGAAAGACATCTAAAGCAAAATCTTTACCAAGACAAATCACTCGCTTAAAACAGAGAGGGTTCGTAAAGAGGGGAAGGGAAAATGACAGCTGTTAATGCCCCGCTGCATGTGTGCGAGCAGGCTCGTCCCACTAATCTTATCCAACACAGACAGACAGACAAACAGAGGACTGTTCCTGTCTGCTGGGTGCCCATGCTTCACGCTCTCTCCGAGCTCTGGCCGCAGACAAAGTAGAAGTTAGAACAGCATTCTAGGCACTCTGATTGGCTGAGCCAATGTCCGCATTCCATACAGGCTGCTACTTGTCCTGCATTGTATTTTAATAAGAATGCCTTCCTGCTTTGGTTTCACTCTCCATAAGAAACAATTCCAATGCCAACCAGTCTGCGTTAGCTTCAATCAGTAATTTTGTTTAGTTTGTTTAATGAGTGCATGGTTGGTTGAAAGACTGGTATTATGCAGGACTGAAGGTGTGTTCTATATAGATTGGCATAGTTTTTTAATATGCTACACTTGCATGTGCCTTACTTACACTTAACGTGTATTGGTAAAGCGCACGTTCACTGCGAAGGGTATCTTGGTGCTGCATAACAGATCTTTATTGTTACCCAACTCAATGGCACTTATACAATTACTTGAAAAAGTGGTGGAAAAATCTGTGTGTGGCAAAGTAATTATTGGTTTTAGACGTCTGTGATAAGAAGTATATTTTTAACTCGTGTGAGTACTCAGTGAGGCTTGTTGGAAGGGAAGGAGCAAGTATGAGAATAGGAGGAAGAGATTTCATTTTATTTTGACGCATGCCTACTGGACGAACACGCCTCTAGGCACCAAAAAGAGACAGGAAAGGAAGGAGACAGACATATTGGGGGAGTAAATACTGGCAGACTGGGGTGCACGTGTTTCTGTATGTAAGTAAATGGTTCCTAAAATTAGAGACGAGTGGATATGCCAAGCCAGATTAATTCTGCTATTTATATATAGATCTAAAGGGAGCGCCCAGTGTATGGAAAACAAGCGCTTCTTTCAGCAGCCCCAAATCTTCATCAATCGCCAACAATAGGCAATCTAGAATATAGCTTTCTTTGACGATGTCAACTGGGGTTTTTGACATATATTGTGGCATCATTCTGATCTGATATAATATCAATTAGGCATTTGATCACCAATTCCATTAGCCAAACAACAGATTTGTCTCAGAGCTCATTCGTTCTCCGAGGTTGGATGTAGAATTTGTGGACAGTCATAGCCAAATTGTCTGAATCAGCAATTCTATTCCATAACCTCGGCTTCGCTTCTACATATAGATCATGTCCCTGCAGATCTATGGCCACGGGACAATATTTTGAATCCTGTTCCCCTTCCTTCTCAAGAGCGCTGACCAGTAATGCCTTTTCTTGCTTGTACTGGAGTCTTCCCCTTCCAGCTGGGTTGGACTGGCCAATAGGTCAATCTGGCAGTGCCGAAGGGCTGGTCTGACGGATCAGTGTGTTCGGCTGGTTTTTTGGCTGTTTGTCGGCCTGGTTTATGGTCTGGTGGACAGGTGTTTACTGATGATTTCCCCGATATTATCACAATTTGTTTTTGCAGGAAGCATAAATACATGCCTTGGAAAACACTTATACAGCGTGTATTTATAAGTTCGAACTTCCCCGGTTTGTAAATATGAGCCACTTTTTTAGCTGTCATATTCGCTGAAGACGGCCACTTTGGGACCTGGGCCCATATTCTGTCCCACTTCAACCCTGGTGACCAATAGTTTGATAGCAGTTTGATCCATTCTTCACAAACTGGGGACGGTGGTCCCGGTTGCACAAGAAAAATGGTGGCTGAATTAAGCCCTGAGGATCCGTATTGAGTTGTGTAAATGTTGGCAGGACTAAAGACGCACCGACACGAATTAAGACCTTAAGATAAAAGTGAATATGGACGTCAACAAATGCCACTAAACTTATTTTATATAAAAAGGATGCACAACCAAACACCCCTATCCTGGGTGGAACAGATTGGTGCAGGTGGGACTGGGCCTATGGTGAAGCAGTAAATGTGAATTACCAGACTCTGCCACACACAGCCTCTGCTTCAAGGCTGGGACGACACTTGCACTGTCAGCTAGAAGACTCTAGATGGTTGCTATATATATATATATATATATATATATATATATATATATATATATATATATATATATATATATATATATACACACACACACACACACACACATATACACACATATATATATATATACACATATATATATATTTATTTATATATTAAGTCAAAATGTCGTGAAGCTGTAGTTCTGACCTCCAACCACCAGAAGGCGAAGGCAGCCTATTCCAGTGCTTGGCCATAGTTCTGTCCCCCCCACCACCGGATGGCAAAGATGGCTTACTCCTGTATACCTAGTTGGAGACTGTACTTACGACTACATACATGGCAACATTTTGAAAGTGGTTCGAGGACATTTTTGAAAACAAATTGTGGGGACTGATTTTCTCCATTGTCTTACATTGAAGCAGAGAATATTTTAGGATGGAGACACCTAAAACAAGCTATTTTGGGCTTAAAAAATCGTGAGTCTTCTGCCCCAATCGGCAACTATGTAACACTGTCCTTAAAAACAGCGGGCCCTGGGCAAAGCTTGGGCTTTGACAGCAGCAGAGGTCCTTTGGGTGAGACGCACCTCTCTGGTACGAGAGTGCTTCTCCCTTTCGTTGAGCCAGGAGAAGTCGGCTCGAAACCCTGCTTTGGGTGCCAGGCCTCCTTCAGCGTCTCCAAGGGGAGATGGGTGGCACGAGATGCGACGACAGCGTGTGCGGATGCTGGCAAATGCACTCAAGGATGTGCCTGTAGGTTTCCTTCATGGTCCTCAGCATCTGGGCAACTGGAGAAGACTGTGAGCGAACCTGAAGTACACACTCTGACCTCTTGGAAGAGGACTTTATTACAGAGACAATTCGACATGATGATGTCCTCAAGCCGGCCAGATACAACTGAACTCCTGTCATTTCATACGACATGGTGATGGAGTGGGCCGTGTGTTCCGTCATTTAATGTTACGCCATTTGTCTCTAAACTTTGCAGATGAGATGGTTAGCAAGGACATTGAGGTACCCAATAACTCATGAATGGTATTCAGAGATCATGAAGTGGTTGCCATGCCTAGAGGCAAGGATGACTGAAACAGTAGACTTCTGAGGATGCTTGACTGATAGACATTCGCATCCAATGTTTTGCAAAGTTGTTAAAGATAAGTACAGCTCAGCAAGTTTTGTTCAATAGCTGCAATCCCGTCTTTTTTATCTTCTTTGACTTTCCTTAAGAATTGGTACACTAAAGATTCTTGAACGTAGTTGTATTTGACATTTAGACATGACTTGGTGATGAGAAGACATTTTAATGTCCAGCAAATAATTAAATGATGTTCAGTGCATGTAAAACTGCAGACTGAGCAAGTGTCTTTGTTCTTCAATTGTCACTCCACTAGAGAGCTCCAAACTCCAAAGGCGGAATCTTATCTGGTGCTGGTAAAATTGGAATGCAAGTAAATAAAGGTGGAAAGCAGAAGCACAGAGGACCCTGAGTGTTGAGGTGGATCAACGCTCCTCTGCGTTAACTTAGCGATGGTGTGGGTGGCGGCTTCAAACACAATAGTTAACACAGCAGTCGATACAAAGATGACCAGTCGAACAAGCCCAGTATGGCGCTAGGCACTGAGCACCTAAGCCCTCAGTCGTAAGGTTTGTCTGCTTGTGAAGGTGTGACTCTGAAGATGCGCGGCTGGCGGGTCCCCAGCGACTGACAAGTAAATATTTAAGTTAAACCAGGTACCGACATCCTGATACCAAAACAATGCGATGAGAAGAGAGATCTCAGGGACACTATTCCAGAGCCCAAAACTTGCGTGAAAGTCAAAGCAGAACGGCATCCCAGGTGGGATTCTGCCGCTCCTTGGATCTCATCCACTCCTGGCGGCTGCAGATGCTGGCCTGCTCCAGGTCTGCCTTTGGCGCTGATAGATGGAACCAGCGGCAGATGTAGGAAGGCTGCAGTCATGCACCGGAGATGTATGAAACACTGCTTCACGGTTGTGGGTACCAAAACGAAGATGTCCTACAGTTCTATGTTGGGAAGAAGCTGATCATTGCGGATCAGGAGCCGTGAAGTGATTTTGAATGCAGGGTTGGCGTGGGAGTGTTAGCAGACAAGTGAGTCTGGTGGTAGTGACGTTTGTTTCATGTGAGTTGTAAGACAGTTGTATGGCGCTCTTTTACCCCGAAGAGTCTCTCGGGGTAAAGGTCATGCCCACATATTGCTGTATTTGACCACAGAGAAATCAGGCATGTGCAGTGGAAGGTCTTGTGAGGCCGATAAAAGACATTGGAGTTCAACACCTTGTTTAGGTCTATAAAGAGGAATGAAGGCAGTGGATGCTTTGTGGCCCAGTGCAGAGTGCACATGTTCACAGGGTCTGTAAGATGTGTTGAAACTAGAAGGTCCCACAGTGCCTTGAGTACTCATCATAGTGAGGTACACTCCACTTTAAAGGAGTTATCTGGTGAATAACGTCACAATAGGTCTCAAAACCCAACAGACATCATTAAACAAAGGAGCATTCTGGAATTCCTCTTGTTGCCTGCAAATAGAACGGATTATCTTTACAATGGATATAGACCTCCCGCTTTAGAAGACTTGGGACCCCGCATGCTGTGTATGTACATTGAGGAGAATGCCCAGCATCACCCCACATGTCAGCCACCTAGATCTTTCTGCAAGGGCTATGTTACCACTGTTTGCATGTATGTAAAAGGTAAGGAGAGATGCCATGCCTTCCTGCTCGAGCTTGGCCCTCAGGATTGCTTGTATTAATGGAGGGCTCGATCGGGGTGGTGGCGTGACTATCGATAATGCAGCAGGTGCAGGGGCACCGGCGCCCACTACATCCCAATTATAGCTGTTGAGGACTGCGAAGCCTGGGCAACGCTGCTCCATTTCTCTTGATTTCATCCGGGCCTAAGGTGCTCCCAGGACACCTCTGGATAGGATTCGGGGCGGGGAATGCTACAGGAAGACAAGCGTGGCGGCAACTTTCACATTTCCTCTCTGGCGCCCCGACAATGAATGCCTCAGCACGAGGGATGGACGTGCAGGCATTGCACAGCGGCCCCTCTGCCTGCAGGCCGCGTCCTCCCGCCTCTGCTAATGGAGCTGGGGGGCGCGCGCAGTTACATCACCTCACTCCAACACGAATATAGACTTTCCCAGGAGTGGAAATCGATACACCAGCTTGAAGCGTCGTTAATAACCGGGATGTTACTAAATGTTCAGCAAGCCCTGCGTTTAACACATTTAGATGCGTGTGCCGCGTTCCATAGCGCCACATAATGACCTATAAACCGGAAGCAATCAAGCACTGAGGCTCTTACGCATTTGCTTGTGTTAGCCAGAAGAGACCCTAAGCTCTTTAATTGCAGAAGCCATTTTTGTAATCCTTGGCCACAGCGCAATGGGAAAGTGTGTTTCTATGAACACATTTGAAGGTGGCCACACTATTTTGTATTGGTGTACCTAGCAGTAACTTGTGGCAGACATGTTGTCTGATATGGTACGCATTTCCTCACGCCGAGTGTCACACCGGATTCCGAATTACTTTAGGGATTGTGCAGGCCTCTGGTGCACACCCTACCACCCACTGCACATTAGATGTGTTTAGATTCCTATTCCTCTTTTCCTTCCTCCAAATCCGCTGATTTGTGTGGGAAGGGCCACAATTGAGGGTTAATTCACTGGTGGAATTTCAGACTACAATACACCGCCATCTTTGACTCTCGACAGTGTTTTTTCCACAATGAATTAGGATCTCTTAACGTACACACCTAAATTATCCCCTATGTTAGTACAGAAATAATGCCTGTGACAGTGTAAGCGCTGGTCCGGCTTACCCGCTACCTCTCCACCTATCACCTTTCCCACAGCGTCAAAGAAGGTGCCGCTGTCTGCACTGCAGGGACCAGCAACCCCACCAACGTCTCAAGCCCCCTCACTAGGGCCAGCCTCAACGACCTCTCCTCTATACTCAACCCCTCACATTTACCTCCATGCAGCCACCTACGCGGTTGATGTACTCCTGCAACACCTGTGGAACTTCCCGTAGCAACCCACGGCATGTCATTATGCTTCAACTACCTTTCCGTTGAACACCGCACAAGATGGCAGATCAGTCCTGGGTCCATTGAACATGGTTGATTAGGACCATTGTCTCAGAGGAGGATGGTTCTCTTCTTGACAGGCACCTTCCTGCTGGCATTAGTGTGGAGGGCAGAGTTTGAGGTGCCAGTGATACCCCTCAAGAGATCCACAGGCAGCAAATGACTTATACAACCAAGATTATGCCCTCAATAATAAAGTTTATGAAGTACCCGTGCCGTCACTGCTGTAGGGGGGCTCAATATTCGACCCAGACGGGCTAACAAAGCCCATCTTGACCCAAAGAATCCACCTACACGCTCGATTACTTCATGACGCAGATTCCGCCACTCACCACTGCCTGCCACAACATGTCTGCCACAAAGACCTCCAGTTCCCCGCCGCTTATACCAGGTCAACTTGCTCCAGACAGATCTTCTCTGGTTCTTGCGCACCACCATCTTCCACATAAAAATCCAGCTCATCCTCAGCCGCTGCTGCTCCCTCCCGCCCAACAATGAGCCCACACTGCTGCGCCAGAACTCTATGTTTTTATTTTACTGCCTGAATCTCATGTTTTTATCTGCAGCCTGGAGAGCGAAGGCGGCATATAAATAGACGCCAACATGTGCGCATACATCAGTTTATTTCAGCGGCATGAGCCAGCTGGCACAAAGGAACAACAGGACATTCTTATAACTGGTTATGTATTCAGCGGCATTCATCCCTCCATAGGAAGGGGACTCAAATTCTTAGTATCAGATGAAACCTTTTCTCCTAATTAGAGACATAACACCGACACGTTTACGAAGATTCAATTAACTTGGAGTCGTGTGGTGCAGTCCTGAGAAGAGGAAGGGGTGATGTCTGTGAGAATTCCATCCTTCCTAATCAACAGACACCGTGTCCCTCCCAGGCCCACTTCCTGTCAACTTGAGCCCAGTCCTGCCCTGCCTCCCTTCTCCAACTCTCCGGCCTAGGGCCACCCGCAATCTTCCAACCCCACAAGATGAGTGCAGCAGTTGTCACTCCCAGTTCCTTGACTTTCTGCATTAATTTAGGCCTACCGTTTTCTGCCCCTTCCCTGCCCCACTTCCTGTGACTTTTCTGTTCCACTTCCTGTGACTTCACGTTTCTGTTCCACTTCCTGTCACGTGACTCTGACCCTCTAGAACAAGGTGATTAAGACACCTGAGTTTTCTTGACTGTGGCCCCGGAGGAAGGGATGATGCCGCATCCCCGTGGCATGGGACCAAACCTTTATCGACCAATGGAGTCCTGGAATATTTCAGAGCTCCTCATAGTGACACACGAGTATTCTAAGAGGTGTGCAGAGAAGAACTGTTTGCTGCAAATGTGAACCAACACAATGTGTTCAACCAACACAATCACTTCAATTGAAACAGTGCATACAAAGTGCGCGCAGACAAAGACGGTACTGTGCTGAGGGCCCCCCCCGCCGCAATGCAGGGTCTGCTGGGGCCTTTGTTATGCCACTGGAGTGGTTGTACCTACAGCAGTGTCGCCAGAAGATAGTGTGGCTCGTGCCGTCCTCCTAGGACAATGGAGGCCGCACGGGGTCTTTCCTGAGGAAGCGGTGAACGCATCTGCTCGCCAGCCCCTGGTCCTTAAACGGCTAACCAAACAGAGATCGACCGAGCGGGTACAGTAGCAGAATGGTGAAGAAGTAGTGGGCAAGCAGGGCCAGAGGCAGGTGCAGACACTAGCAACGACATTAATAGTGCAAGAAAGTTCTAAAACTGGCACAGGTGATGTAGACACTATTGCCCCTTCTTGATTCATTTTGTGATATTGTTGTGCCCTAGTCCATTAAGATATCTGAATGATTGAGGTCCATGCAGTGCATGTTGTTTACTTAATTAGTGGATTCTGAGATTAGAGCTTCATTTTCAACATCCTTGAGTGGTTCTCCTCCTACCTTTCAAAATGACACCAGTTTGTCTCACAAGCACCTCCAGGTCTCCAAAGAACCCTTCACCTGTGAATCCCCCAGCGTTCCATGCGGTTCCCGATCATCTGCGACCTCTACATGGAGTCCCTTGAGACTCTACTCCCCAAGGAAATATACAAAATTCACCAATATGCTGAAGACCTGCAACTCACAAGAAATTCTCATCTACTCCAGACATCCAGTACCTCAAACGCTGCCTGCACCCCATTGAGACCTGGATACCTAGCACTTAGCTACAGCTCCACCCCACCAAGACAACATTCATGCTACTCACCAAGAACAACGAGCAAGCAAGACAAAGTACAAACCTTGCTCAATGACCTGAATCGTGACAGCTTCACACCCAACATTTCACCTAATGCCACTCTTGGAGAACAACCTCACACCCAAGGAAACAAAGATGATTGGTACCAGCTCTCTCTGCCGAAGAAAGTCAAACCCGCTCTTCATGAAATTAACTTCAAAAATGCTGTTCAAGACCCTGTACTCTTGCCTCTGGATGGTGCCAATGCCCTAATCCACTCTGACACTACTTCGGGGCATCCTGCACGCCACTGCATGTCTCATCCAGGGCCAGAAGAAATATGCGAACATCGCCCTCCATCCTGATGAAACTCCACTAGCTTCCCTTGCTGGCCCACACCATCTTCACAACCAGCTGCATCTGCACCGCGGCCAGTCTGACTGACCAGCTCACCACCCGTGGTGGCTCTCAGCACGCCAGCAGCCAGAATACCGTAAGACTGGAGACACAAAGTATAAAAACAAGTCAGTCCTTGCCCATCTATGCATCCCGATCTGGAGCAATCTCCTCATATCCTTCAGGACTGCCCCTACCCTGCAGCATTTCAGAAAAGAGTTTAGAGTTTAAAGAACATTACATCATGATGTAGCGGCAGCCAACAAACCAACTCCTCCACTAAACCACCTGCTGAATGTATCCTTGCCTTTTTGACCCTGTGCTGTGCTCCATCTAAGGGCAAGCTGCACAAGTACCATATACATACTTGCACCTTTATATTCTTGTGGGCAAATCCTAAGCCCCACATTCAACTCCCTGCCTGACGGGATCAAATAAACACCGGAATGTTAAGGCGTTAAGCGACCTCTGGATACCTTTTGTGATGGGCCATATCATGTCAGAGCCATAATACATATTCGTTGCCGTACTCCACCTTGTTTAATGTACTGGCCTGTCTATAGCTGCCTTCATAATTTCCATACTTTTATGTACAAAGGCAAATTTACACAATACAATCAAAATATGAAATATAACCAAGCAAGGAGGTTCGCTCCAGAAGGGTTGCTTGGGAAGAGGAGTCATCCACATCTCCTAAAGGCAATGAGAACCAATGGCCTACGAGCAGGCGATCCTTGCATTTTGATCTTCTTGGTATTGGGTACAATCGAAAAGGGATCAAGTAAGATTGGGTTGGTCTACAGAAGACTATAGGCTTGGAATGTAATATTGCAAATGCATTATTGGCAAGGCGCTCCCTCGAGTCATCAAGAACCCTGAAATCTACCGCAGTTGTATTAGCGTGCGATACACCGAGTACAAAAACGTCAAACACTGAAAATCACTAAAGGAAATCAATGTTGAAAATTCTGCCAGATGAAGTTGTTTGGAAATTAGTAAAGAAATGCGGCTCCATAAATCTTAAAAATGTGTACGTCAAATATTGCAAGGGTCACACAAACCTTATTGAAAATATAGTCCTTTCCAATTGGCAACGCCATAATGCCGAGTGGTGATGCCTATTGAAAAAAAGTTGCTCATGAAGATTAATGATGAAAGGGTCTTTGCATTAATGTTCCACAGTCATCTGTCATATAATAAGTCTTGCATAACATGTATGATACAAAGTCATTAGCTAGGGTAAAGAATCAGTGAACGAATCAATAGAACCTCAAACTATGAAGTTATAAAAATGCATTAACTCTTCCGCAACGAATACACTGCCTCGCAAGCAAGGAGGTCAACACTTTGATGGAAAACTTCCACAAAAAAAACCTAGAAATTAAAAATAAATTAAAAGAACATTTTGAATCGAATGTAACACTTTTGTAAATAAATCTACTACTTGAGTGAAGGAATTCAGCAAAGCTGCAAGGCCCAGTATTCAAACCAAGAGTAAACGTTTGCACCTGGTAGAGTTTCCCAAAAATAGTATCCAAAGTAGAAAGGAGTATTCCCTTCTAACAAACCTTACCAATACCTACTGATTCACAGTTCACATTTACCTCACAATAATTGGAGATAGCACTCCAAAACTGGGAAGCATGCCTTTTTGTTTGTGTCTTCTTTTGTTTAGGTCTGACCTAGAGACAACTTTAATGTTTTGAACACTTATGTTTTCCAAAACAAATAATTATATAGCTCTTTCGTCAGCACCTTCATCCATCGGTCTATTCGAATACCATTCACATTTACTTTTGCCCACCAGGGCCTAAAATATGGGGCAATAGGTCAGTCTAACTTTAGCAATTGGCTTTCTTCACTGTGAGTGACAGCAATATGTTCTTGCACATGAGCACATCTGCCTAAAAAGTAATCCACTTCAGTGCGAGGGCTGGTAAACATGCATGTCACCTTTAGAAGACAGTATGTTTTTGTTGACATACTCTTACACTTTTAATGTGCATTGTATATGTTTGCAAAAGAAAATAGAAACAAATCACAGGCTTTCCATAGCCAGACCTATTGGCTTTGCCTGTGCTTGTTTATATTGGGGCTTCTGTGCAAGAAATGTTTCATACTGATAAGCAAGCAGTACATCAAAATCTGAAAAAATAGAGGAATGCAAAACGTGATTGTATCGATAGAGACACTGAACATTAGGACGTGTGTATCTAACAGGCTGTGAATGAGATCTTCTGCAATTGCCCCCTGGACCATTCGGCGAATGATTACAACTGACGCACAACGCAGCCGTACCGTTTTATACAAGTCACATTTACCATACGCTTCAACAACCGCTGAAGATTCTTGTTTTTATAGGATTTTTTCAATAAATGATATTCTGTTACTGGTGCTGCCCTGTGTGGCTACGTCAGTCCTTTCAGACTGGCCTAGCACTAGGTGTGCAAGCTTTGGTGTAATGACAAATGATGCCCCTCCCCCCCACAGAATGGGATGTGGGGCCCCTCAGTTTCCCAGATTTCACAGATATTCATTGGCCTTGGTCTGAATGGGGGCCCCATGAAGCACTTCGGGCCATCGGAAGTGTTGCACCTCACCTCTCCACGTTGCGGGGGCTGTAAAGCCTGCAGTACGCCCCGGGTACACGCAATAGATAGTCGATCAGGTTTTACCCATAAGAGTACATTAATAAGTTAAAGTCTGGTATTGGGTCAAAAAATCAGAAACTGGGGTATGTAGCAGGGACAGCACGTTGAGTGGAGACATCTCAATAGTAAAGGTGAGTTTCACTCAGGAGTGGGCCACCACGTGCAAGTGATAAGCCAACAACCACTGGAAGATTCCCCAGAGAGCTTGGTGGATGTGAATTCCAGTTTACCCATTAAAAAATTATTTTAACTGCATGTGGATCCCTTGCAAAGCAGGCGATTACACCAATGAAATGCACTGAAAACGGATGCACTTACCTTTTGGGTCTACCTGTGCCAGGTAAGTGAGGACACAACTCTTGGCTCCTTTGTTCTCAATCAAGTAGCCAGTCTGGATCGACACAGCCCTCACCATATCTTTCCTTGGAGGGTATTTCTGTGAAAAGGGCAAAACATTTCCTTTAACTTCACAGCACAAGACCAATAGGCGCAGCATTACATGTTTACTCATAAAAGAATGCTGTAACTCGAGTGGATTGGGAAAACGTTGTTGCTTCTCAACATTCACCTTTCACCTCACCAGAGATGGCATCTGTTGTTGCTGTCAAAATCTAGCGGCAGCCATTTTGGGAGTAGGCCTGGGCGTGAAATTCTGCTCTGCTCGCAGAGTTTTCCCCACTCTGCGTAGCACGCAGAGTTCTGAAAAACTCTGCGATACTGAGTTTTTGCCTCGCTCGCGCTCGCCGATATTAAGTTGGCAAGCGCGAGCATGGAAAAGCTCACTCCAGACCACCTCCTGGCGAGATTCATCAATGCAGCTCGCGGCAGGTCGCTACCGCCCACGTTGAGAACCCTTCCGTTCGTGTTGAGGAAGCTGCCACTCGCGTAGAACATCTACTCGAGCAGTAGAAAGAAGCAGCGTCCTCTTGTGCTGCACGTGGTGCTATTCGTGCTGATTTTACAGTGCAGGACAACACCCAGCGCTAAAAATCAGCGCAAATGATTCATGGCACTATAAGAGTAGCCCAAACCATGGGATTTTCACCATAACTAGACTATGTTTGACTGATGGAAGAGCCTTCAAATTCAAGAACACAACATATTTATGTCCCCTTTTCTTTCTAATGTAGGTATGCTGCAGAGTGCAACATCTTTAGCCATGTTTTGGAAAGAGCCCTTTACTTGGCTATGCAGAGTTCCTCTCATACCTACAACTTTTTAAGGAATTTCTGTTTCATTGGATCAAAATCCTCACAAAGCACCGTCCGTACCCCGTTGAGTATCGGGCTGCTATAAACCAGAACCCATGGATCATCACTGCGCAACTGTGGAAAATTATAAAAAAAGACCCACAAAAACCGGGAATATGGAGGTCTTTTTTAAGAAATAGGATGATGGCTAGACTCCAAGAGGAATAGGTTTCCATCCGTAGATTTGTGGCATTTCTCAGCTATTAGTTTAACATTTTATGTACAGACCGTCACATCCAAATAATTCACAACCAACTTACTAAGGCTATGTTTGTTCTAATCAGACAGTCAATCCTTTTCAAATATTAAAAAAAATTAGCTAAGAACCCCTTCAGTATCTGCCACACCATTTAAAGATGAGCTATGCATCTACACTATAATGTCCGGAACGGAGGTCTCTTGCAGACCAGGATCGCCCTTAAAATCCATGGCTCCGCCTGGCCTCAGGTGTGAGCGAAGTGTTAAGGAAAGCTTTTTCATACAGGACGAATGGCTGGGAGAGGGATCTGAGTGGAACTCACCAATCTGTGCATGAGCTCTGGGCGGGTCCCTACTGCCCTGGAGAGACGCCCGCATCCACATTTCCATCAGCACCAGGTATAATGTGCCTGAGCTGCAACTCGTAGAACTACGGTACTGGACATATATCCATGCCATGTCCTAAATGGATATCCTTTTCTTTCCCTCTTATCTGCCCGTCTCCCTTCTAGGATAATAGTGGTACGGAGTCACACAAAGAAACTGCGCTTCCTTCAGTAGTGTACATATGTCAACAGCCACTCCTAGGTATGTCAAACTGAATAGCAATGACTGGGCCTTGGATTTTGGGGTGCTCCCTTCATTCAAGCGCATCCTTCAATAGCATAGATTGGAAAGGAACCAATTCATTCTTTGAAGCAGCAGCCTTAGTAATGATAATTAGTTGAACATTGCTAGCCATTTTGCTTGGCTAAATTCTTGGTGCAACTCAACAACTCCGACAACAAATTCTTCTAGAACTAAAAAACATAAAGATGTTGGCTGATTGCGACCCATTCTCGGATTGGACACAACTTTTGAATTCCCGGGAGGGACCGGTACCTGGTTGGGAAGGCCAACTTTGGTTCAACTAGACTGGTATCAGCCATTTCACTGCCGCAAACACAGGATGGGAAATCCTCGCGAGTGCGCGGACTGTGAATGTTTCCACTGCTGATCCCACGGGCAGTGGAGTTAAGAGGGGCGCACTGGGATGGCAAACAAGAAATAAGAAACAAGTTGAAGTGTGGGGTATGGGTGTATGACCCCCTTCCCCGTCACAAAGGAGAAAACTGGGAAAAGAGCAACAGAAAACCCCATGAAATTCACATGTAGGAATTCCTTAGCTTATAAAATTCGACCAACGTTTCTAAAAAATTACCTGCAACACAGATTTATTTGGAATGCACAAAAATGAAAGGCGGCCTCGTAATACCCCGGAAGCGTTTTTCATTTTGACACAAGTTCCACTTTGAGCTGCCATTAAGGACAACAACAAAAACTCCCCTCCCCAAGGATCCAATGGTTTATTTCAAGTCCCGCTTCAAGTGAAGCTCTGTTCTGCAAGGTGTCTCAGAAGGTTGGGGGTTGTATAACTGACTGCCCGTGGCACGTGCTAGCGTGGAACAGTCCTAAATCACTCTAAGGACATAACTTTCTGAAAGCCTCCTTGGAGCTCACACTGTAAAACCGGGTCGCCAGAGAAAATCAATTTATGGCACAGAGGAAGTACCAAAGAAATAAACGTGCATCCTTCTGTCTGTGTTTTGTGTGGGCTGTCCCTCCTTCTTTAGGGGGTAAATAACTCATATGAGGAAAGCATATTCATTTGGTAAGAGTTATTTGGGGAGATTCCTCAACAAAAAACAACAAAAATCAGAAGTGTGCAAATGAATTCCTTACGGAATCGGTATATGTCCCTTGAAAAACCCATAATTTTAATCTTAAGAACAGGGTACATTTCACAACACATTGACACTGACCGCGTGTTTGACGGAGTAGTTCATAATGATGTAATCCAATCCCATTGGTAACCAGGACCGCAGCGTGATGACGTCTCTGTTCTTCAAGGGTTTCGGGCACTTCCCTGGGTGAAAAGATTAGAACATATAATTACATTCCATGTGATGAAAAATTTTACTAATAGGCTAGCTAGGTCATTCTGTATGTGTCTCTTTCGGATTTGCTGAGGTTATGGGAGGGGCTTAGGGGACGATCATACGTATGGTGACCAGACAGCCATGTTTACTGCCATTATACCGGGTTTACCCCCCTGGGCTGAACTATGGGACACTCCCTGGTGGGCTTGAAACCAGGGGCTGCTTCTGGGGGTGGATCAAATGAGTGATCATCCGCTATCCAGCCTGGCAAACAGCCCTCACGGAACACACAATTTTCTTGTAAACACATGTATCCTACCCCCTAAATCCTCCCGGAGGCAGTCAGATTCACATGCAACACCCAAACAGGACACAAGGGGGGTGGTATGAACACATTTTCCAGGACTGACTTTAGCGCCCCACAGTTTTACCCACTCTAGTTTGGGGCCCCCATGAGCCTCCAGTTGTACAAACCAATTCCCAAATTCCTGCAGGTTCCTTCCAATCTGTGCCAGGCCTGCACTCAGTGCTTAATTTGAGCCAGTGGTTTAGGGTGCTCGGCACCGGTACTTAAATGTCAACACCAGCGCTGGTGCAGTCTGCCACAGGGTGGCGCGGTCTGGCTAATTTAGAGATGACCACAAAAACGGCCAATTATTAATTGAATATACATTAAAAAATGACTATTACCTGCCGCCCAAGCCATTCTTATAGCTTTGGGGACCTGGAATAGCCCAAAATGTCACACTTGTAGGAGTGTGATGGTCAGTAGTTGTGTTGTCACTATTATTGGCAGCGCTGGCAGGGGCAATGTGTGGTCGAAGCTGCAGTGGAGTCCTGCCAAGGGCCCTGGCACTTCTCTTTTTTTACAAATTAAGCACTGCCTGCACTGCTGTTGCAGGCTAAGCCCTTGAAGCCAGAACCCCTGCCACCACACTAGTCCAGGTTCTTACCGACCTATCAGTGCTTCATTAGCAAAATACAACCTCCCGCTCGACGTACATCAGCCCGTTACTGGCTGGCAGATGACCTGGAAGTAGAAACTTGAGTTGCCTTGTTGCAATGAGCCAATTGGTCTGTGTGATAAGGGAAAGCCATGCAAGGTGCCCAATGGTGTTTTGGTGCACACCGGTTCATCCAGTTGTAGAGAGGTGGTCATGTTTACCCTTTTCATGATCCTTCGGTGGCCAGTGGCACCAGTAAGCCACCCTATTCCCCTTCTGGTAGTCCAGAGGCAGGTCAGAGCTGCACCCTCACCCTCCCTGTGAAACCCCACCTTGTCACAGCGGATTAGCACTGGTTCCCTCACTCATACATTTACCCGGGACACCTCCTTAATCACGCAGGAGTACCAGGGCAGCATTCGTATACTTGCATCTTTGAAGAAATAGGACCATTTTTACAGCATAAGCACTCAGTCCAAGGGTTGTTGGCATCAAGGAAGTGAATATCAAAGCCGCTGATGTCTAAGTTGTCAGAGTGCAAGATGACAGCAGTGAAGCATTATGGGTCCAGTAATCTAATGAACTTGTGAAGGCCACCAACAGTCATCTCAGCATTGAGGTGCACGTGCTACAAAATGCACGAAGGACGGCCAGGAGTCTTGTGGTGGACACGTGAGTTTCATCTCAGCATTGAGGTGCACGTGCTACAAAATGCACGAAGGACGGCCAGGAGTCTTGTGGTGGACACGTGAGTTTCATCTCAGCATTGAGGTGCGCGTGCCACAAAATGCGCCAAGGACAGGGCCAGGAGTCTTGTGGTGGACATGTGAGTTTCCACTGAGCTGAAACTTGTACAAGAAGGTAACACAACATTGCGTTCTCAGTGGCATTTTTTATTTTATTAGAGGCATCAGTCAGTAGTATCTGGAATAGCAAAATACACACCAGGTAGTGCACAATTCCAGATGGCACCCTAGGACTTTTGCCTAGCACAATAGGGTATATATATTGTGTCTGTTACATTTGTTGGTGGCGAAGTAGGCAGGAGGTGGAAGAGGACGTGGATGGGGGTGTGGGTCAGGGAAGTGGCAAATTATTGACTGCAGATTAAAAGGGTAGGTCTGGGGTCCCTGCCTGAATTGTAGTTCTCCCTCCCTACACTGGTGTTGAGGATAGACACACAGATAGGAGAGTTTGCTCTAGACAAGGAGTCTCCAACCTTTCCCATGACGAGAGCTACTTCTAATCACTGAAAACCCTTCTGTACTCTGCTAATATAGGATTCTGTAAGTGTACACATGGGCCAATTAACATAATTACTGCCACTGAAGAATCCCAGTCCTGCCCACTGAGCAAGAGGAATTAAAATCACAAGAGGTGTATCCCAAAAGGTTTACCTCAAATCTTCAAGGAACAATGTTGTCTCTGTGCTCTTGAGTGAGAGAGAGAGATAAAGTATGTGTGAGAGAAAGAAACAAAGCGGGAAAGGGATAGAGAATGCATGAGAGAACAAAAAGACAACTTTTATGAGGGAAGAAAATGAGTCACAGAAAGGAGAAAAAGAAAGAAGAAACATTCAGAGAAAGAACGATAGGAAGGAGAGAAGAAATGAAAAAAGAATAAATATACAGACAAAAGTGAAAGAAAGGAGGCAAAGAGTGAGATAAAGAAAGGAGATAGAAAAATTAAGACAAACTGTGAAAGGAAAGAAGAGAGGGATAGGAAAAGAAAAATACCAAGAAAGAAAACAGGAGAGAAAATAAAATAAATAAGAATAGGAATGTGAAGAAAATTGATTGCAGAGAAAAAGAGTACATGGAGAAAAAAAAGAAGGAGTTGGAAAAAGAGAAAATGAGAGGAGAGGAAAGGAAATAAAGGAAGGGACTTAAAGAGGAAAGAATGTTAAAAAAAACAGCAAGGAGTGGAAAAAGGATAATTAGAGAAGTTGAGGAAGAAAGGAGAGAACAGAAAGAAGCAGGGTAAGAGAGAATGAAATAGAGAGGAAGAAAATAAAGAAGCAGAAATAATGCAATAACTGAAGAAAGAAATACGTAGAAGAGTGAATTAGGAGATGAAAGAGGAAAGAGAAAGCAGGAGCTAATCAGAAAGTGTTGAGAAAAAGTAAACACGAAAAAATGGAGGAAAAGAGGAAAAAGAAAGAAACGACAAAAGAAAAAACAGAAACTAGTAAAGAAAGTGTTTTCATAAGAGGTTAGCCTGCATTGTCTTTAAAGATTTCACAGAATGGGCAGATAGTTTTAAGTGCTGCTTTAGCTGATGAGTGTCTGTATATTTTTAAACCAGCTCGCAGGGAATTTCAATGTGTGAGCGATTGAGAGGAAGCCTGCGAGCTACTGGTAGCTCGCAATCGACTTGTTAGAGACACCTGAGACCTAGGCATGGACGTCATTTAGGGGTTACCAGGGGTCGCAGCTGCAACCCCTGGCTTTCCCCTTGCGACCCCTGCCACTGCGTTTGCGAGCCCTGGCCCTGGCCTCAGAGGTGGCAAAATCCGTGTCAGGGAGACAGGGGAAACGCGTCCTTATGTACGTTGTTTGGGGTTCCAGTTTCCCGGTTTTCTGGCTATTTTTTTTATTACACTAATAATAAATAATATTATATCCGCTTATTCACTATTATCGTAATAAAAACATGGAGTACAATTAGCAGGAAGATGGCTCTCCCTGGCAGCTGAGGTAAGTAAAAAATGCTTTTAAATGTATGTCGTGTGTAAGAGTGTGTGAATGAGTAGGTATGAGGAAGCATGTGTGAGAGTGAAAGTAAAGGTCAAATGGTGTGTGAAGTCACTTCTGCTACCCCTGGCATTTGGGTGAATTGGCGTTCATGGACCTTGGGTGCTCAGATGAAGTTGTCTTCATTTCTGTTCATTGGTGTTCCTGCATCTCAAGGCACACAAGAGTTGTGCAGCCTGTGGTGCTGAGACTGACAGAGATGAAGACATTTTCTACAAGGCACCCTTGTTTTCCAAATGTAGAGTCCTGCATAGGACGCGGTGTGTCTCAAATGTGATTTCAGGGCTAGGATCGAGTCAAGGTTAGGGTGATGAGGACACATTCAACGATTGTTGACTAGACAGACATTCACTCCCTAGGGAAAAGCAATCCAAGCTGCCCAAAAGAGGACACCGTTTCAAAAGGATAAGGAAGTTAGCAAGGGTGTTTGACATCATGAACTTTGACAGGCCCCGACACTTTAGGTCTGGCTAAAAAAAAAAGCAATGCCACTTGGTAAACCTTTTGATTAGGGATTTGCAAATGTGGTCTAAGAAACATTAGATGTAAGTGTCAAATATAAAAGCATACAACTCTTCTGCGATCCCTGATAGATCTATGCCTCGAAGTTTAACCCTGGTGATCCAAGCTCGAATTGCCTGACGATTGCACTAAATGCCCCGAGAAGCGGTAGCCATATTGTACAATGACAAGGTTCCACCCAAACCCTACATCCAAACATAGCCTTCCTCTGATGGACTAATAAATTGCTACAATCTTCTTCAACTTTTCCTCCATATTTCTCACACAGTCTCCCTATCCTTCCACAGACACCAGACAAAAAGCAGCCACAACTCACATGCGTAGTATCCGATGTCCGCGTTGACCGTCAGCTTGCCTATATCGAAGGTCTCAATGACATTGGTGTCCCACTTCTTCCGGTACTCCACGTCGTGCAGCACGTCATAGAGGTCTTCCGCTGCAATGTCCTTGCACTCCATCCTACACTGGAAGGGGCAGAGAGAAAAAGGAGAGCCTTCAACATGGGACTTGGTAATAAAACACTTGTAAAATCCACAGTCACCAGTGTAGCTGGTGGAGTCAAAGTGCGGGAAGAAGCGGAGAGCGCGACGCGTGTGGAAGAACCTAGAAAGTGATAGCTCACTCAAAGCTTAATCATTTTAACGCCAGTATCTGAGCAAGACTGGTCTTATATAAACTAGAGCTGAGAATTAAATTAGCTAGTTGTCCAAGAAAAGTCATGCAACACCGGATCCATGCCGGTCTTCATGGATAGCTCCATAAAATAAATGTACATATAATTAAAATAAATGCAACCCATGTACAGTGAAAGCAGTTATTTCGAAAACCTGACCACCACAGGAAGTACAATGAGCAACAGATCATTTTTTTGCATTCTGACTGGTGGAATCATTGATATATCACAGTACAAGAAACACAGAGCACCAAAAAAACCAGCCAACAAAGTTTCCTGGGTCTTTGCTGTTGTTTCATTAGCGCTTGGCATAGAAAACGCCAATAGGGGCATGGCCGCCACATAGCAGCAGTGAGCTGTGCAGGATGCAGCCCTTGGTTTCCCTCAGCCTTGCTCTTAAAGTCCCCTGAAGGTTTCAAAATGCATAGTATCTGCGACTGCATAAGCCCTCACTAGCGTTCAACGAGATGTCCAAGCTGGGCGGGGATCCGGCATGCACGAGGGCATTACTAGAGAGTGGTAGAAAGACTAGTGGTCAAAAACAAGACTGTCCATTTTTCACTATCTGAATGCACGGCAACCACACCAGCCTCATAGAAGAATCAGAATTCTAACTTCCTGGATATGCAGTCAAAAATGGCGGTCTTTGCAGAAAATTGGATAAAAGGGCATAAGCAAGTACATGGAGAAGGGCCCAGTGTAACAGCATACATTACTGACTGCACTGTAGAAATGAAAATAATCTTTAGAAGTTTCAGAGCTGCTTCCTGGGGTTCTACCATGATTTACCCGCATAACTGTCGAGATCAGTGGTTTATATTTTTGCGAGGATAAGTATACAGACAACAGCAACATCAAATGCAGGAACAATTTACAAAGTAACAAAGCAAGCAAAGCATCACAGCCTGGACGGCTTCTTGGTCATCTACGGGAAATCCCCTCCTATTTCAACTCAAGAAAGCTCTAAAAAGGTGGCTTTTTGGTGTTGAGTAGTTTCCAGTATGTCTTTTTTGAGAAGAAGGTTCTTTATTACGACAATATCTTTTCATCGCTTCAAGCTCTTCATGCAGCCATATGTTTGTTGGTTGTTTTAGCGCCAGGACACACTTCGGGGTATTTGTCGAGCTCTATAAAATTACTGACATAACATAATATGCATAACAGTTAAATAGACCAAGTGGATCACAAACACAAAGGAGTGATTTGCTTGGTGGACTCCATGGAAGGGAAACCAGTCAGCAGATTTAAAAGTGAATGACCATTTCAATGGGACAGAAGGCGGACTTTGCAATGAGTACAAGCAGACAGTTACACTGATCTAGTTCACTCACGACAAGCGTATTTACGATGCACTTTGTTTTAGGGAATGGAAGGAAAGACATTTTTCTAATGCTAAGTAGCCGGCACCTGACAGCAGTCGATGGAGTGGAGAAGAATACATTTAGCCTTGGATATCACTCTAGGATTTTAGCAAAAAGGTAAGGAGTAAGGACATCAGATGGAAATGAGACGAGTGGAGACATAGGAGATGGGTTGGAAGAGGCCTAAAATAGATATTTTTGTTTTGTTGAGCCTTAGAGACCATACAGTTGTCCAGTGTCTTATAGCAGTGAGGCAGGTAGAGTTTTAAATATGGAGGTGGGGTTCAAGAGGGGGGGGGGGGGGGGGGAGGGTGAAAAGCTTTGGGTGTCACCAGCCTAGAGGAGAGGAGAAGATATTCCCTCAGGAGGAGGTGTCCAGCGAGAATAGTAGCACGCATTCTAGAATAACCACTGGAAAAGAGGTGGATGAGAACAGTGAGGAGCACCATGATACAAAGCACAAACAATTCAATCATTTCTTGTACCTTTTCAGAAGGTCTTTGGCACCTTTCTCATGAGAATGCTGTTCACCTGCAATGATCTAAACGCTTCAGTTTCTGCCGGGTGTTCTATTGGTGCTTGTATACAAAAGTCTCTAAAACCTCCATATATTGGCGGAGAAGTTCAGCACTAGATGCTCACAGCTGCAAGGAGGAATCTTAGTCTCTCAATCTCATGATTTCGTAGATGGTTCAATGTGGCTTAAAAAACATGTTCAGACTTCAAGTATGCACGAGAACGTGGTTTTTCTTTGACAAATGGAGATGTGAGTCAGGATTCAATTAGCTCAGGATCGTTGAAGAATTATTGCTGATCATCTGCATTGGAAAAGAAATTCCAAAGAAGACATGGTGGCGAGGACCAGAACCATGCTTCCTTAATTAATTTCTCACAGTATATTGCGATATATTTATTACATCTGCGACCAGGATTCCAATCAATTTCAAGGAGATTTCAGATTTCAGGGAACTGTAACTATTTTTGGGGTTTTGAAAGGCCAATATCAGGACCACAAGGATTCATGGCCATTAGACACATTCTCTCATGCAGAGGGAACGATGGACGGACGACGCGAACCCACCGATTTATCCTATGTAAAACGAATCTTATTCGGACAGATCTGCGCTTACAACTACAGTCCAGCGCCTGCCTGCATCACCTACAAACCTAACCTACAAATTGCAAAGTTGCACTGATACATCACATCTCCTATTCTCCCAGTGTTATTTATTTATAAAGTGTTTGTTCCCCCTAAAGCACTATGGGGCTGAACAGAGCTGATAATAAAGTAAAAAGAGGGGCAAGAATAGCAAAGGACTAGGCAACAAGAAGTTTAGCAAAAAAACAGGAAAGGAAGGCAGTTGGGCGTGTTTCTCTAATCAAGAAGTGGATGGTTCCAGAGTTGCACACCCAGATGATGTAGAGAGCGACTTCTTGCAAGAGAAAGTTTGTGCTTCGGAGTCTCCAGCACAGTACAAAAAGGTATGGTCGTGGTAGCAGACTTCTTTTTGTGAGCAGTAAATAGTAGTAGCAAAACATAGAACTAATTAGTTGTGGCATAAACCCAATTTATTTTGTTTGGAGGAGGAATAAAAGACCCGGATAAGGCTTGTGAATTGTACGCCCCTTGCTGAATGCCTCCTATTCTGTTGTGAGGCCCGCCAGTTGTGCATTCGTACCATTTGGTAATTTAATCCATTGTTAACTGTGTCTAGAAGATTCAAAATCTTGCACTCTGATATTCAAGATAGGTCCAATGTCGCCACCCCTTTTCCCAAAGACACTTTTTCTAGAACCAACCATCTGATAGAATCTGGTGAGTGTGTGTGTGTCTTAAAGTGTTCCACTAATGGGGCACCTGGGGTGTTGCAGCGAATCCTGCTGCAATGCTGCAGTATGCGGGTCTTAACCTTTTGTCTGGTCTGTCCCACATATAGTAGATTACATGGGCATAGGATGGCGTAAATGACATCACAGGAATTGCAATTTGTGTGGGCCTTAAGTTGGATGGCGTGATGTTTGTAAGTGAAAGACTTGGTTTCGACCGCCATTTTACAGGCCTTGCATTGTGTGCATTTGAAATGATCTCGGACATTCTTTGCTTCCTTGAAAGCATGCATTGGAGGCTCTGGTATGTCTAGGTAATCTGATATGAGTTTCCAGTGTCCATTGATTGTTTTCTTGAACTCATTACTTTGTGTACAGCATGTTGTGACACAGATCATTCTGTTGGTGCTTAGTTTTTGTTGTTTAGGCATCAAAATTGTCTCTCTGTTTTGGTACCACGCTCTTTTCCTGGCTCTTTTGACAAGTCGTCTGTGGTATCCTCTCTCCGTTAGTCGATTGATAAGCTCATCTGACTCACGAAAAAAGTCTTCCTTCAAGGAGCAGTTCCTCCGGATCCGGAGGAACTGGCCAAACGGAAGGTTGTCTCTTAGGCTTCTGTTGTGATGGCTGGTATATCTCAGAAGAGAGTTTCTTTCAGCTGGCTTCCTAAATAATGTGGTTTAGAGGTGGTCTTCCAATGTTCTGATCGTGACATCAAGAAAGTCAATTGTATGTCTGTCACAATGGATGGTAAACTTTATGTCTGAGGAACAGGTGTTCAGCCACTCAAAGAACCTTTCAAGTTGTATTTTGTCGCCCAACCAGATAATTAGTACTTCGTCTATGTATCTGCGCCATCGGGAGACGTTTGCCTTGTATGGATTGGTGTTGGAGAAAATGTGTTCATCCTCAAAGTTATCCATATTATCACTTAACACCTATCCCTTCCACATTTTTCCCTTTTGCACCCAGAGCACTGTAAAGTATTGCACAAAAAACCATAATGAGCAGCGGCGTTGCCTTAATTTGTTAATGCTTTGAATACAATCGCATTAGGGGTCTTTTATCCCTCCTCCAAACAAAATTAATTGGATTTATGCCACAACAAATTAGTTCTATGTTTTGCTACTACTATTTACTGCTCACAAAAAGAAGTCTGCTACCACGACCATACCTTTTTGTACTGTACTGATTGACCCAGGTCAGGTAGTATATATGGGTTGTCCCCTTTATACTCAATACTCGGAGTCTCCAGCAGTAAGAGACTGCTGGATCAGAGTGGTCAGAGAGGCATACATAAAGAACATAGTTTGAGGACAACAAGTTAAAGAAAATTGCACTCCTATACGAATGATGTAAGATAAGCATTCACTGAGGTCGGTTAGTGAGGTCAGTGCATCATGAACCAGTGTGACAATGTGTTGGGCATCTTGGCCATCCATTAGAGTGCTACAGTTCTGACAGTCAATTAGCTGAAGCAATGCCCTGACATACACATATACATCAGAGGGAGAGAAGAGCTCTAAGCAGAACACCCAATAGGGTTTAATGGGTCACTTTCTCCCTTCTGAACCTACCATTTTTGTTATGAAGGTCATTCCCTACCATTTCTAATGTTGGCATGTTCCTTAGTAACTCGTTTCATATATCCCACATCAACCGGTCCACTTGATCATTCAAGATTTTATAATTCAACTTTCGAAGACCACAGGTCCACGTTTCCTTCCCACATTTACCGACCCTTTTTAGACCATGCTGGACCTTCTTTGATCATGCTTACAGATTCACCATCCTTCCAACCCCTGGGCTGACCTGTCTACTGTGCGATTAAAGTTAACCTATTAGGGTCTCCTTGAACATAAAAAAAAAACATCAATTCATTCTGATGTCACTTAAGCCATAAACCTTGTTTATCTGTCACACTATCACTTTTATAGACCTTATTGCGTGGGATCCCAGGCAGAAAGCGTCTACGGGTTCAGAAGCATACCATCTGCAAAAAAAGCCCAAAGTCTCCCTAGGAGTCAGAAGAAATGAAAGGTGGGTGGACTTGTGCTGAAGAGACATGTTAAAATGTGAACAAAATGGGCGGCAAACTAGAATACACCAGCCTCCCCCCATGGAAAATTACCTAATAAGAAGGAAGATCTGCCTCAGACTGTACCATCTGTCCTAAATGCCTGGGGGTAGCTGAAGATGCCTTCTCAACTTTTCTCCCTCTGGGCTCAGATTGGACTGTTGTGGTTTTCTCAGCCTTATCCTGCAGAAGATTTAATTGCTCCTAGCATACAGTATCACTAATATCCTATGATACCCGGAAAAGTGATTTTTAGTCATTAGTCTTCCTTCACTCTAGCGTTAAAACAGCAGCTTTAAGGTGGTTAAATGACTTTTATATTACAAAATTACGTTTGTTACAAATCTGAAGATTTTTCCTGGACCTCGATTATAGGTTTGATAGTAAAAACTGAAAAACACGGACATTCAGTAAATACGGATTCACTAGTGTTCAGTAAATAATCCAGATATTAGATGACATTGATTATGAGTTTTTATAGCATAAAGTGGAGTCAGTATTTACCGCAAATGTAAAATACTGAATGTGTACTATTGACAGGGTGTGGTAGATACCGAACTCAATAAATAGCACATGTACAAATCATCAGGAAGTGCCCATTTGCAGGCATTGGAACTTCTTGGAGGGAGAAAATTAATTCTAGATACCAGAAACAGCCACAACAACACTCAGAAGGCCCCCAGGACTCCCCCAAAGTACTAATTACTCCTTCCTGTGCAGGAGTGTGCTGGCATCAATTTTGTGGTGACTAAGCGCCTTGAAACAAGACAAACAGAATCCACTGCCATCCTCTGATATCACTCACCCATCAAAAGTGGGGGTGGGGGGGGGGGGGGAGAGGGGGGGGGGGAAGGATGTGGCCTTACGGCTAGGGCGGTCGACCTCAAATCCGGGGCCCCGAGTTCAAGTCTCAGCAACGAAGCTCAACATCCTGCAATTTGGGACAAATCACTTAAATCTACCGTGCCTAACAAAAATGAATATGTCCTTATGTAACGCAACTTGTGCTCATGCAAGCGCTCTGATACTGGATACCTTCGGGTCAAGTTTGTGCTATATAAAACTCCGGAACAAAAAAAAGCAGAAACCTACCAAACTCTTCAATCATGGGCTCCAGCAGGAAAACGAAGTACATGTTTATGGACCCTGAGCCGGAACTCCTAGCCAAGGAAGTTGTGAGGTACCATGACTGTCTAATGTGCCACCCCATGCAGAAGATGCCACCAAAAGCAAACAAGAACATGCCTATTGAAAGAGAACTCACAAAAGCAATCTAGTATCAACCTATGCACTTGATGTTAAGAAGGTTATGGTTCTTCTCCACCTCAGCTCCAGCTCAAGCCGTGGGAAGGAAAATGATCACCATCCTCAACATGTCTGGAGTAGAAGACGTGAAAGAAGGTCTTGAGGTCAGAGGAATGCCAGGTAAACGATATGAGAGTTGTAACGATAGTAGATGTGTTTGTAATTAAAATCAATGAGTTAAAATCATCATCATTGCGAACAGTGACTCTCTTCTGGTACTGCTGGCGTGTATTGAGATTGGACTACAACAATCATGATGCATGTTAATCTTGATGATGGAGTGTTGATTTCTCTATCGGTACGTCGAGAGCATTGTTTCACCACAGTATGACAAATGTTGCTTCTCCACAGGATCGTGGTTTGATACGGGCTCCAAACTCTTGTCTTTTTTAGGTCGTCCCGGCAGACAGCTTCACTATCTGTTGCAGAAGATCTACTGTGAACAAATCAATACAAAGAGGGGGCAGCCATCTTTGAATGTGTTTTGAAACAAAAGAAAATTAATTTAAAAATTGCTGCTGCACCTACAAGTACATAGACGGCGACCATCTAGGAAATGACAAGCATTGGCAAAGTCAATAGTTTTCCCAGGTAGGACCAGTGGCTTTGCCAATGCTTGTTCTGTTTGCCAATATCAAAACCACTTGAAATGTTTATTTAAACTCAGTTCCATATCCTTCCAGAAAAGGGTAGTACTCCTGTTTAGGGGTTCCAAAGCTCTGTTTTAATTTACTCTTGTTTCTCGAATTCACCACTAATTCTTTTTGCATTCCGGAGTAGCATACTACTGGCCGAAAAAGCACTTTGTGCCTCGCCAGGAGTAGTAAGCACTATATAAATAGAACTACCATTGCAATTTCTAGGCCAATTCACTTCCTAACGGGCAGCACATCGAACACCAGTTCCACAGATTGTTATGTCCACTAGGACAAGAGCGTAGGGTCAGAGCTGCCGACTTTGGAACTGGGGAACCAGGTTCGAGTCTCGGCGTCGGTTCAACAATCTGCGATTCTGGGCAAATCGCTTAACCTCCCCGTGCCTACCAAAAAATGAATGTGTCCTTGTGTAACGTAACTGGTGCTCACGTAAAGCGCTCCAACACCTTCGGGTCGAATTCATGCTATATAAAACTACGAAAAAGAAAAAAAAAAAAATCACCCAGTTGCTACCACCCTCAGAGTCCGTTTACTCTCTGAACACACCGGCCGCCATATTTGTGCATCACTCAGCTGCCCCATCTGTAACATTAACTATAACCAGGGCTTTAAGTGGGCCGGGTCCTGCGGTGCTCAGTACCGGCACTTTTAAAAAGCAGGAGGTGCTGAGACGGGTCACTAACGGGCTCTCCATTTTTACCCTCACCCTCAAGGTGCAAAATAAATCTCAACTCTGCAGGGGTCCCACCCTTCACTGCCTTTGATGCAACTTCAAAGAGACTCGTTGTAGTTCTTTCACAAAAACATCATTTCAGAACTGAAGCATTTTCAGCATTCTATACAATGAAGCCATAGTTGTTGTTAATTTATCTTATGCAGCTAACAACCACTGACAAAGCCAATAGCCCTGGCTTGTTGTAGGTGTAAATTTACTTGCTGTATTATATATCTGGATGCCGTGACAGAAACAGCAAAATACCAGGCGGGCTATGCTAAGCGCAAATTTTTTGCCACGTCCTAATTACAGCGGCCCGCCCCGTTGGGAGACGACCCCCCAGTTTTTTCATCCGAGTTAAAGGCATGAATATAACTGCAACATTTTAGTACCCTCGCACAAACATTAAACAAAAAACGTCAAAAGTAGTACTAATTAAGGAAACATTTTAATTAATGACCGCCCAAAACAGTGCAGTCCGAAGGGCTGGTGACGGGACGCTGGGGACATTGCATACTGTTAGATCTGCATCGACTGAAACCACTTCCACCCAGCTGCACGCCAGCGACCTCATTTCAAAATCCATTTATAATGCCCTTTTTGGTGACACGCTTTATAATCAAATGGTAAACTAATTTGCTCTAATTGTGACTGCATATTTATGAACACGTTCCCACCAAATCAATTCTCAGAAGGGGTGGGACGTGCCCTGTAAACGGCAGCGCGTGCACCAGCCAGGGGACATTACACGAGGCCACGAGACTGCTGCACTGCCCACGCCTGTAACACCAGGATCACTTTCTAGCCCCCAGGGGGGCTAGGGGGTTAGCTGAGGGATTTTATTGTTGTCGGGAATTGATCCAGTCATGCTAATAACACCATCAAGTATGCATTTATGCAAATTATTACACATGGATTAACTTCTGGTTGTAAGCTGTACCTAGTTTCCTGTTTATGCTCTGGGGTTGCCCTTTTGACTATACTCTAAGCACTATGAGTTCCTAGGTTCGCATACAGAAATTCAAAGCCATACACTAGAAGGTTGTGAGATGGATCAAAGGAGGCTGGTGCTCCAACAGTGTGGCTGCTGGAATGTAGAGTTACAACCTCTTTCCATGCTAGCAGGCCACCATGCTTCCTAGCCCTGGTCTAAGGCATTCTGGGAGATGTAGGCTTGTTTTGCTTTCGTTTAACCAATGGGAGTAACCCACCCGATAAAGGATGGAACAAAAAAGCCTAGAAATACATGGTGTTTCTCAGACTCGAAGTGGCAAACCAACTCTTCGAAGATCGATATACAGTGACCAGAGAGAGATGACCAGGACCACAGATGACCAAGGTCATCGGCTTCTGCAGCAGCGCGTTCCCCCGCAGCAGGTGCACAAATAAGCACACTCCCCTCTTCTGAGGTCCGAAGGAGAAAGCACCAAGTAGGCTCCGTGGTGGAGCATCCAGACACTATCACGCGACGCTCAACTCACCGTCAGGAATGGAATGCTGTCGTAGGTGCGCTCAACCAGAAGGAGCCGCTCTCCACCTAAAGAGAGTGAACTACCCAGAGATAATGCTGTCGTAGGTGCGTTCCACCACAAAGAGCGACTGTCCACCTAAAGACGGAGAACTACCCAGAGATAGTGCAGTCGTAGATGCGCTCCACCATAGGGAGCAGCTGTCCTGTCTACCCAGAGATAGTGCAGTCGTAGACGTGCTCCACCATAAGGAGCAGCTGTCCTGTCTACCCCGAGATAGTGCTGTCGTAGGTGCCACCAGAAGGATCCGCTGTCCACCTAAAGACCGGGAACTACCTGAGATAGTGCTGTGTAGATGCGCTCCACCAGAAGGAGCGGCTATGCATCTAAAGACATGGAACTACCCTGAGACAGTGCTGTCGTAGATGCGCTCCACCAGAAGAAGGGGCTGTCCTGTCCCCCTAAAGACGGGGAACTACCCAGAGATTCTGCTGCCGTAGGTGCGCTCCGCCAGAAGAAGCGTCTGTCCTGTCCACAAGGAGCGGTGCTCCACCTAAACACAAGGACCTACCCAGAGTTTCCTTACTAGTGTTCTGCAGAGGAAACCACTTCACTTGAAAGAAACATTCCTCCCCTCCTGCTGTTGACCCTACTTCCTGTGGCACAGAGCATTTATAGGGTGAAAGCCGGTAACTTAGGGAATATTTTACCAAAGCAAATGTGGTACTTACATTTGTCTCCTGGGGGACAATACGCAGGACACCACATGATTAACCAGGGTCACTGGAAGTCTAGACATGAATGATGTGCATGGCAAACCCCATAGATAACGGTTCACCTAAATGTCAGCAGGAGCGACATCAAGCCTTTGGCTGCGCACAGCGTGGGGATGACAACAGGGCCTGGCCTGTGGCTAAGTACTGCTCCCAACCCCTTGCTGGTGTCCACCCCATGTTGCACCCTACCCCCCCTTGCAGCCAACACCCAACAACGCATAGGCCTTCAGCAGTGCGCAGTGTGGGGTAGGCCGCACAGGCCAGGCCCTACCTCCAGCTCCCCGTAGGTATCCCCCACCCACCGTGCACTGCTTTGACCATGCTCAGCAAGGGTGAGCAGCACAGCCAAAAGACCCTATGTAGTCAACCCACCACAGACACTCACGGCACCCTTTTATTCTTTTAATGGTTTTCCAATCCTGTGTGATTCTTGCGGGACCCACTGCAGGCCACTGTGCTCTGGCAGGACTCTCGCAGGAGTAAGTGGGCCATGCTGGCTCCTGCTGGAAACCCAGAGGATTGCAGCAGCCCCCAAATTTTTAATCTTGGCTTTGGAGGGGTCCCTAAGGGGCCACTCACAAGGTCCAAAAAGACGCCAGAGTACCCCTACCCCTGCCCCATGCATTTTTTTAAAATCATTTTCAGAATGCAGGGACCTGGTCCCAGTGTCCTGTAATGGCGGCAGCAATATTTCTCTTCATGTTGCGGCTAGTCAATCAGAGCGCAAGCTCCTGTGGGACTTGAGGGAGCCTCTCGCTCCCAAGGGAGTGAGCGGGAAATATGAGAAAGCCCTCTCGGCCAATCAGATTGCTCTATTATTTTAAGTTGTATGCCTGTGGGACTATAACTCGTGCCCTAAGGTAACTATTACTTATTCCTGCCATGCACAGTTTTCTCATCAATAATTTCACTGTAAATATTGCAATGATATTATCTATGATGTCACAGAAGATGTCATGAGTAATCTAATATGCGGGGTAATTAGCAGTGCATGATGGAGGTGTGACATAGTTACCTTAGGGCACGAGTTATAGTTACTTGAGATAACTCGAACTGATGAATTTCTATGGTTTTGTGTGTGTAAAATCTGAACCAAACTAGAACATCCCTGTAACCTTTGGTTCTAAAGACAATTTTTAAGGTTTTTAATGATTTTATGTCCTAATTATAAAGTCCCTGTAACCTTTGCTTTTTCAGTGAATTTCTACAATTTTCAATGCTATTTCCTTTCTATAACATCCCTGTAACCTAGGTGAGTGGTTGTGTTGATGTGTAAATGTATGTGTATGTGTATGTGTATGTGTATGTGTATGTGTATGTGTATGTGTATGTGTATGTGTATGTGTATGTGTATGTGTATGTGTATGTGTATGTGTGTGTGTGTGTGTGTGTGTGTGTGTGTGTGTGTGTATGTGTGTATGTGTGTGTGTGTGTGTGTGTGTGTGTATGTGTGTATGTGTGTATGTGTGTGTGTGTGTGTGTGTGTGTGTGTGTGTATGTGTGTATGTGTGTATGTGTGTATGTGTGTATGTGTGTATGTGTGTATGTGTGTATGTGTGTATGTGTGTATATGTGTGTATGTGTATGTGTGTATGTGTGTATGTGTGTATATGTGGTTTGTGTTACTATCCTTGTGGGGACTTGGGTGTGATAACACACTCACGCTGTGGGGACTTGAGTGCACTGTGGGGACCTGAACCCAGGTCCCCACAAGGCAATGTCGTCTAAATGATAAAAAATGGCTTCAGGAACATCTGTGTCGATTTTTACAACTTTTGAAAAAATTGCCTTGTGGGGACCTGTGTTTCATCAAGTGTGTTTATATTTGTGCTCAGCTCTGCCCCCGTAGACTGGAGATGGTACTGCAGTCTTAAACACACTTTGCATTTAAACACACTTTGCTCACTAGAATCTCATGCTAGCAGCAGAAAGGGCAGATATTTCAAAGGGAAAGCTGCATAGCCAAGTGATTATTCAAATATTTTAATGAAAATTAACAATTTTTCTGTTTATTAAAATAAATGTTTTATTTACATGAAGCAATTTAATTTAGACTTTTTGTGTCTGAAAATTGTTTGTGGTTTTATAAATATTGCTAAAGGCAATTAGGGTCAGTTTCTAACCCCAGGATACTTCACAATTGTCTTTTGATCTGTATCTGCAATTAAAGAATGATGGTGCACTGCGCTGAGATAGGATATAAACTGATCTGAGTGTTTTTTGTAAATAACCTTGAGGCATAAATGCCTATTGTTACATTTTAATGCTTGTATCAGGAATTCTGAGTTTTTATGTTGCGTTGCCTTTGTTCACATACTATGATGCACTATGGAATATGTTCTTTGAGATGATGGCTAGATGTGTGAGTGACTAGCGCTGTATTGTGCTAAGGGCTACGTTCTTGCATACAGTGAACGGAAGCAATGTTATGCACGCAGCGTGTGGAAGTATCTATTTAAAAGGCAAGGGATGCTCTTCTAAAATGAATTTACTTCTTGAAAGATATATTCGATTATCAAAATAGTATTTATTTCGAGTGATTTAAAGAGCAGAACAATATGCAGAGAATAGAGCGAGCACCAGAAATTTGTGACAAGGAACAGTGTGGGATGCACGAATTGCCATTGTGCCAAGTTGTTTGATACCTTTGCAGTAGGTCAGTGCACCTGAGCATCTTTTTTATGACTAGAGAGTTAAACAGAATGTTCAAATTTCTGCCTTTACATGTATTATGTTAGAATTGTGAAAATTATGGGTTTCTTTTGTAGGAAATGGGTTGATTACATGCACTTAAACAAACAGGATTAAAAGATGTTGATTGGCTGAGTATACCACATTTATGATCAGCCAGAATACAAAAATGCACTGCTTTGTCATGATGACATATTCATACACAAAAGTCAAGCCACAGAGAAAATTAGATTCCTACGACGGAACTTTACATTTCACCTTGTATGAAAACTGCCAATTATTTATCTAAGTTACTGTTTGCATAGTGACTAAAATAGGTGAACAATCTGGCTTCCTACAACCAGACACACACCTTTCCATCATAGTGCAAAGGGGTCTGTGTCATGTCTAGCATAGGTTTCCAGTACAAGATCTTTGCCTAGACAAACTTAAAAAATGTACACACTTTAGATGTGTGCTGCACTGTAAAGGTTTTGGAGAAATAAAAGCATTCCTCTTTTTTACCCTTTCCTCCAGGATGCATTATTTTTTTGGCCAAGCCCTGCATAATAGTGATAGTAGATAGGGTTTTACATAAAAAAACATGGGTTGCATGCGAATGTCCATGTACCTCCATGGCACTCTCCTTTGATGCAGTGATACAAAACACTGCATTGCGTTACTTACAGGCACATTTCCATGACAAATCACTTTTTGAGCAAGATAGTAAATTCAAAATAAACATTTTGTGCTGGATTACCTCATTCTTGTAAAGGAAACCCAGTGCAAAATGTTGGTACATCTGCCCATGTCTTCAAAAAGCAGCATAGTCGATTTGTTAAAAAACATATCCTAACCAGACTTAATCAATAAAGCTAGAAGAACTAGTAATGGCAAAATTCCCCTTCAGATGATATCTTTATAAAGTTGCAAATAAGTCACAAACAGTAACTACTTAACCATGTTAGAATAAGTATAAGTAGCACTGCTTTAGAAATCAAGTTTTCACAAGATTTTTACACATTTTTAAGTCACTTTTGTCGTTGGCTTCTTCCTCATACACATGTGTGCATCTTTAACTGCAGACCTGTTCCCAGATGATCCTGAAGCCCTACGCAGAACCGAGACTTCAGGCCCTTGACCAGCTCAGATTGCATGCTCTCGACTAGGTCAGACTGAAGATCTTTGCCCAGGTCAGAAATGTATTTAAGCAGAGTACGATGAGTAAGGCTCAAAGATGGGATGGAGTACCAATGTACATATTTGGTTATAAAATCACTCTTTGGGCTCCACTTATCACGAACATGCTAAGAAGTGCCGCTGCCATTTGTCCACTTAAATCCTGGTCCACTTCTATTATCGTTCCCATCTTTGAAAAGGGCGACAGATCAGATACATGTTTCTATCGCCCTGTTTCCTTGATTGATTCCACATGCAAGCTGATGTCAATATGAATAATGACACACTCATGTATAAAAATGAAATCGCATCTTTATTGTCAAATTTACCGTTTGTGAACTCTACGTCAACCCTGACTCAGAAATACAAAGTTATTAGGCCCTGAGACCCAGGCCCGAGGTCACTAATTGAAAGGTCACAGGTGGGGTGGCACATAGCAGATCAATCCTACAGATAGTTGCAGAGATGCCACAATGATCAGGGAGATTGGCCCCAATAAAGCACACATTGCCGGAGGGGTGCGTGCGCTCCCAAAACACCATAAAGGCAGATGCCACATGTAGTTAGGAACACATAGCCAAGCAGGACACAGCACACAGAGTACACACAGTGGTCATGCTCTCCCCATGCTGGACATCTAGACACATTACTCACTGGCCGTATTGTGTCTACGCAAGTTCAAAGCCCACCTGGATTCCTCATCCAATACATTAATTTAAGTCTCCAAAGATAGAGGTTCACATTCCTTACCATAAAATTATCACCAGAACTGTTTTGTTGCATTCAAGGAACTGTATAAAAATCCATGTTCTACCAATTGTAAATTGAGACAGTCCTCAGACCCTATGTCTGTGGCAGTTCTCGCAGTTGCATTATTTAATAAAACAGAATGTTCTAGTTTGCCAAAAGCTTCTTGTCTCTTGTTTTTTCAAGGTATTTCATGTTCAAGCAACAAAGGTTTTGGGAAGAATCTTGTTAGCCCATTTGGAGGCCTGGTTAGCCGAAAAAGGTAGCTTGTCCCCAATACAGTATGGGTTCAGAAGAGTCTCGGCATGACAGAGCAGTATCTAAATCTGCGGTTGATAATTAGTAAATATGCACAGGCTAAGAAGAACTGTCTCTCATTATCTTTATATACCTTGCTTCTGCCTTCGACGGGGTGGATATAGGCAAGCTCTAGGGCAAAATGTTTGTCATGGGAATGAAGGAAGCTTTGGTTCACTTTTTGGTGCAAATGTACGAGGATTTGCCTGCACATATTAGGCACGGCACTTATGGGAAATTTACGGACCCTATCAAAATGCAGTGAGGTATGCAAAAAGGGTGTGTCCTGGCTTTGTTCCTTTTTTGTCTATATATAGATGATTTATAGACCTCGTTGAATCTGGGAGAGGCAGACACTCCCAGGGTGGGCTCAAGAAGACTCCTTGCTCTGCTATATGCAGATGATTGTGTCCGATGTCAAGGACAGGGATGGGCTTATAACTCTTGTTATATAGATTTGTCTCCTACATGAGCAAACTGGGCAAATATTGCTAAATCTCCCAGAGAGATTTTAGGGTGCACTATCTTGAAAAACAGAGCTCTCTATATTAATAAAGAAAAACTTGCCTGTGTCACAATATTTATTTAAATGGGCATCACATCTTGTTCGCACTTAAAGTCAGCCATGCCCATTTTTATCAAACAACAGAGGCCCTATTCCGGTTTGCTGGGAGGCTTGAGTGCAAGCCGAAGGATGCAATAAGAAGAAACTATACGGCTCGATGTAGCTCTGCTGTGGTCTATGGCACTGGGGTGTGGGGTTATTGTGACACTGGCCCCCTTCAGGTGACTGAAAACATGTTTGTCAGAAAGCTTTTGTCTGTCTCTAAGTCCCTGCTCTCATTCATTTGTCACATGGAACTAGGCCTGTTAAACCTAGAAGACCGAATTAAGCTGGCACCTCTAAAGCTCTGGCACTCGGTGTGGGCAAAAGATGAAACTGCCTTAAACCAGGACATTATAAAAGATTGCCAAAGTTTAGAAAATGCCCATTGTATATCCTGGCCTTTTGCTGGCAGCGAAGGCAAATCAGGGAGTTGGGGAAGCAAAGAGTGTCCACCTATATTCCGCTAGTGACTATGGACCAGATGAAACCTTGCCTGCACTTGCACTCTTCCTTCTCTCGCCTGCCCTTGCACTCTTCCTTCTCTCGCCTGCCCTTGCACTCTTCCTTCTCTCGCCTGCCCTTGCACTCTTCCTTCTCTTGCCTGCACTTGCACTCTTCCTTCTCTCGCCTGCCCTTGAAACTCTTCCTTCTCTCACCTGCCCTTGCACTCTTCCTTCTCTCGCCTGCCCTTGCACTCTTCCTTCTCTCGCCTGCCCTTGCACTCTTCCTTCTCTCGCCTGCCCTTGCACTCTTCCTTCTCTCGCCTGCCCTTGCACTCTTCCTTCTCTCGCCTGCCCTTGCACTCTTCCTTCTCTCGCCTGCCCTTGCACTCTTCCTTCTCTCGCCTGCCCTTGTAGTCTTCCTTCTCTCGCCTGCCCTTGAACTCTTCCTTCTCTCGCCTGCCCTTGAAACTCTTCCTTCTCTCGCCTGCCTTTGCACTCTTCCTTCTCTCGCCTGACCTTGCACTCTTCCTTCTCTCGCCTGCCCTTGCACTCTTCCTTCTCTCGCCTGCCCTTGTAGTCTTCCTTCTCTCGCCTGCCCTTGAACTCTTCCTTCTCTCGCCTGCCCTTGAAACTCTTCCTTCTCTCGCCTGCCTTTGCACTCTTCCTTCTCTCGCCTGCCCTTGAACTCTTCCTTCTCTCGCCTGCCCTTGCACTCTTCCTTCTCTTGCATGCCCTTGCACTCTTCCTTCTCTCGCCTGCCCTTGCAGACTTCCTTCTCTCGCCTGCCCTTGAACTCTTCCTTCTCTCGCCTGGCCTTGAAACTCTTCCTTCTCTCGCCTGACCTTGCACTCTTCCTTCTCTCGCCTGACCTTGCACTCTTCCTTCTCTCACCTGCCCTTGCACTCTTCCTTCTCTCGCCTGCCCTTGCACTCTTCCTTCTCTCGCCTGCCCTTGCACTCTTCCTTCTCTCGCATGCCCTTGCACTCTTCCTTCTCTCGCATGCCCTTGCACTCTTCCTTCTCTCGCCTGCCCTTGCACTCTTCCTTCTCTCGCCTGCCCTTGCACTCTTCCTTCTCTTGCTTGACCTTGTTCTCTTACTTTTCTTGCCCGCCCTTGCACAAATATCCATCTGAAGTATGAGTGTAAGTAGAGAACAGAAGCATGCATTCCAGAACGTCTTGCTGACAAGTAGAAGCATTTCCCCACAAAACACTGGAGGAATTGTTGAAGACCACAGCTGGTGACACTGTTAACCAGCTTCCCCGTCATATAAGGTAACATCCTGAGATCTGCATCTGGAGAAACTGAGGACCTACGTGTATGGGGAGTCACCCTGTTGGATTAGAGACACATTGAAGATGTCCCTGCCAGAGGAGTCTGCCCAGAGGAGAATCCGGTTCTAACCCTGTGGAGTTGCTGCCCAGAAAGAAATAGACTAAGTTAGCCTACCAGCTATGATTGCTCAACGACGCCTTTGGAAGGAGCAGACCTGCAGGACTCTGTGTTTAACCCTGTGCCTCTGTCTATGAGTGTGCATGCCTGGTTGTCTCCCCTGAGCTTTTAGGCGATCCTCTGTCCCCTTCTTGACATTGGAGTGACCTGTGGGGATGCTAGGAACTGCACTGGACCTAGAATGTATGGTTTGTTCTTCACCTGTTGCAGGTCCTATTTGAGCCCTAAGGATTGCTACACCAAGAAACAGTAACCCACATCCTGCAGTTCTATTCTGGGACTGAACTGCACTTTGCACTTGCAAGTGCACCTGTCATATCAGACCCTCACTGTTGTGTTTGCTGTGGATACTCAAGCCCAAGTTCTAAAACCAATGTTAATCTTAAAATAGATTTCTGTTACTGGCTGCAAGAACATGCGAGTGGGGGCTGGACTCTTCATTTGTGCAGTATGTTTGCTGGACCTGTGAGGTTAAAACCTGCAGTGGCTAACTGGCTCACCTGTGCCCATCTTCACTCTACTAAATGACTCCAGGGGGAGGCAGTAATAAGCAGTGTAGCCTGACGGGTGCTCCGAGTGGCATCGTCTCATGATGCAAATCACTGCACAAGCTGAATGTAACACGGCTTCTGTGTAAGCAGGGGTTCAAGACTTAACATTGCCAGAGACCATCTTGTGAAATTAAAGTATGGTACATTTATAGAGGCGAACATGAAAGCAACATATTAAATAAACTGTATGTGGCAGAACTTTTTTAACATAATCCACATAACAGCCAAATAAACAAGGGCGGAGCTACTATTAGTGCAGCACATGCTATGGTACCAAGGCCCTGTGGTGTGAAATATTCACTGTTTGTCAACTACGGCAAAGGACACTAAAATTATGCAATTGCTCAGCTTTGGCTTTTTTCCCCCCATAATTAAGGATCTGCTGCATTTGCCACACAATCCATCATTAGATGCATATTGTACAGATTTTAACAAACCAATTTGTTTCTAGCTCAGACGGATCCAGATTTACTATCTGCACATCTTGCAAAACCCTTCACAAAGGTTAATTGGTCATCTTTCAGTTTCTTATTATTGTATTCGGTTGTTAAACTGGTACTAATGTTGTGAAATCCTTGCTGAAACAGTATTACCATGTGTAAAAATGACAAAATAATGAAGTAGTGCTATAAAAAATGTGGCACTTTACCACATACGTTACCTTTTCTGGCAGCATAATTTAACCAACCCTGCTGAATAATTTGGTGCTCCCCGCCACATAATTCCAGCGGCTCAGATTATGGCTGTTTTCCTACCCAACCATTGATAAGTGGAGGATGTTTTTCTTGCCTACATCAGGGCTCATGACAACTTTGCTACGCCATAGCAAATAAATAGATTTATACCCCATCAAAATTCTATAAGAATGAGCCTTCTAAAAGTGCACTTGACTACCATTTGTTTTTATATTTAGAGAGTAGGCCATGAGCTGAAAACAAAGCAAATAAATAAGTGATGTCCTTTTTAGACATATGTAAATATAGGTATTTGAGCATAGAAAAGTCTTTCGAGCAAACACTATAACATTACATTTTTACAGTGGTGAGATTGTAGTGTTGTGCTATGTTTCTACTAGGATTGGCAAATGCACGCGCTCTCATTAACATCTGTGATATAACTCTCCGATGTGTTTTTTTTTTAATGCACCTGCAGCTTGTGTGAATCTACTGCAATCTATGCTGAATTAAAAAGAAGGTAATGAACATGATTGTAAGTGCACCCAGCGCTTCGACGCCTCGTTAGGGATAGAAAGCGCCACATAAATGCATTACAATATAATGCAGTACATGCGCATCCTAGTTGTGTAACCTTGCCATCAAAATCAACCAGTCTATCAATTTGCCAGTGTCTGTACTGTAGGGCCTCTGGAAGCACCTCCATCTTTTCTAAACAACCCTGCAGAACATTATTGCACACTTTACTTCAATGTGCGTGTGATATCTATGCGAGTCTGATTAAAAAACATTTTAACATTCACACCGGTCATTAAAAGGAGATGCATGATGTTCAGGATTCTTTCGAACTTGAAATCCTTGCTTTGAAATTCTGGCCTGTTAATAGCTAATCCTTTGAGAACAATGCAGGTGGTGTAAGTGTAAACACGACTCTACAAAAACGAAAACACAATTCCATGACAGGAAATGAATCGTCTCTTTTTTACCTTGCCCTTTCCTCTGTGTCTGGAGAGGGGACGAGTACACTTGCTTGCCTGCAAACAAACTCGAGGCAAGGCTTCAGGATGGGCCACATACTTGTAAATGCGCAATTGCGCATAACAAAAGACGCATTAGCAGGACAAGAGACCTGCGCGCTGACGGCTGCTGGAGTTCATTCCTCTTTCAACCTGGGGGATGGGCCCCTCATCAAAGAGCTCACCTTTCTGCAGAGGAGCAGCCTGAAGGCTGAAGCGCCCAAGCAGGGGCTTTCTCTGATCCAAGGCTTCTGGTCAGAATTATTTCCCAAATAAAACAACATATCTGTTTAGAAGTGCAAGTATCAAACGGTTCTGAAGACGTTGTTGCTGTAGCAGAAGTTATTTTAGAATTAAAGAATGTGTCTTTACCAGCTGCATCTATAAGGAGGTTGCAATGAGTGAGGATACATACGTCTGATGTCTTTCAATGTTTCTGAGCCCGTCGGAAGCTAATTTTCATCTATTATATCCAAAACTTTCCCATCCCAGTAAATCCTAAAACAATCAGTGAATAAAGTTCCACACCAATGATAACAGGTTAAGTGGCCTATTTTGTTCTTCATGCTTCGGTTTGAGTCAATAGAGGCACTTTCTTTTAAAATGCAGGCTTATAGTTTTCTTCAACACAGATAGAATTTCAATTGTAATCAAACTTTTAAACATCACTGGTATATTTTAAAGTGAGCCATGTCCGAACACTGGGAAAGCTGCGTTTTCAAGGGAGTGTAAGTGCTCCATATAACATTGTAGTGACTGCGTCCTGTAGACAGACGTGTCTATGTCCTCTGAGTGTTCTGTAAGGTGGTATGGTGGCACTGTATAACAAGCATTGGCAAAGTCAATAGGTCTCATTTGTAACCTATTGACTTGTCCAGTGGTTTGTAGCTGAACTGAAGAGCATGTGCAATGCACGACGCATGCACTAGCCTATAAAATGATTCAGACAATTTTCTGTCTTTTTAGTTAACAATCCATGTTGAATTGGTAACTAAATAGACAATAATACACCCAAAAGTATTTTTTTAAAGCAGGCAGGAAGGATGAACAGAAGCAACACTGGGGAGTGGGGGGGATTGGCAAAGCAACACAGGGGAGGGGAATGGTGTAACGAAAATATAAATCCAGTATTTGTAAAGCGTACAGCTACCCGTAGACATCCCAGCGCTGGGGGCCGTCGGGAAGATTAAGCGAGCTATTGCCCAGAGTCACATGGTGCTGGGCTGACCTGCCGCTGGTGCCCTGGATCGAACCGTGATCCCCAGCGTCCGGCGTCAGACGCCCTAGCCGCTGCGCCACACCTCTTCCATAACAAGTGGGTAGTGGGGGGACGATTTATGTATGGGTTCTGTCCTATATTATCAGCATATCTGCTGAGCGTTTACTTACCTTCCAGGTGCCTGCCGTAAAAAAAGGTAGGTTTGGCCATTATTGCTACGTTTGTTGTCTTGGATGCATTCGAGGATTAGAATTGAGAAGGACAGTCTCTGTACTTCATCCTCTTTTGGTCTGCCTTAGAGTTAATTTGCATGTCATTTGAGAATAAGCTAATCTTATGTTCACACTCGAAAGGAATGCCTACTAAATATGTGTTCTGCTTTATCACAGATGCTAGAGGCTCTATTTATAAAACTAAAAAAGAATGGAGACAGGGGCATCCATGTTGTGTCCCCCAAATGGGTTTCTTCTAGGAATTTCATGTCTATATTGTGTTTCTTCATTAGTGCCAAAATTTTTGGTGTGTGGTTAGTGGGTTGAGCCCCCTGATCATATTCAGTCATTTGCCACTGCCTACCTCGAAGTGTCACAAACATAGTGATCTTCCTTATGTTTTTGGTTCCGTACACTCCCTACCAAATTAAATATTGCTAAAGTCTTCATAGCAAGAAAAATTGAAAAAGCAAAAACTAAATAACCCAATGTTTTACACTTTGGATTGTTCCCCATTTCAAGTCATTGTTCTCTTTGATTACTCCTAGAATGAGGCCTGCTTCTGTCCTCTTCCATTTGGGAGGTTCAGTGCCTGCTTTGACTCACACAAGAAGCAGACTTTGGTTCAATGTCCCTCAAAGTAAGTCAGAGGCCTATGGGGACTATCCAGCAAAAGCGGATCCGCTAGACGTTACGTAATGCCAATAACTATTGTTACTGCCTTCTCTTCACCAAGGTTGTGGACATAGAACCTGGAAGAGTGTAACCTGGCTAACCCCAAATTGTAGGTGTGTGTGTTCTGCCAGCTTTAAGAATATTTGTTCTTCATTTAGTAGGAGAGCTTTGTCACAAAGTCTTTTGGTCGGTCACATGTTTTATTGGATTTTCTTCCCACTGTATGCACTTTTTCTGTTCCTACATCCACGGATACTAACATATATTCTGCAATGTTTGAATTTAGCAGTTAAAAAGGAAAGATATGGATTGTTCTGTATAAAGGTTTCTGTTTCAAATTAGGCCAGGACAAAATTTTAATTACGCCAGAGCAATTTCAGTAATTATGCATTATTCTTGTGATGCAAAATTACGCCATTATGCCAGCTTGCGTAATTTTGGGCAAAACATCTACCCCAGGAGCACAGGAATAGCAAACTAAGACAGAGTGAGTGGCTACTGCTGTTTGTGTCAAGTAGCATTTACTGCTGGATTATGCTTCTTGCATAATTACTCATAATTATGAGTAATTTCGTGGTAATTACGGGTAATTATGCTGGGTTATGCCATCTATGCCCACCCCTATTTAAAATCAGTATGTATGTCATATTTTACTAGCATGGCTGGCAGCAAAAAAATATTTTTGCTTTTAAATTATTAATGAATTTTGTATATTTTTAATTATCAATGGCGATTAATAATCTTTTTCACTGCTGAAATCAAAGCCTATCAGAATGTCATGTAAACAACTGCTTTTATTTCCATTTTGATTGAAATTTATTTTATAAAGAATATATATTGTTGCTAGGCTTGGATTGCAACCCAAAATAAATAAAGTTACATTTGATCTGATCTGAAAGAACAGTTGAGGCAATGTAACAGTACTCAAGATGTCGAATACACTCTTTGATGCAGATTTATACATTTTTTGCTTTGCCCTAGCGTGGTGACACAGGGCAACACAAAACCTAAATTCAAAGCCATGCAAGGGCACCCGCCTTGTTTTACACTGTGTAGTGGAGGCATTACATGAGTGGGGCGTGGGTATTCGCATGCATCCACGATTCATGCTGATGAATTCTCAGATTTGCCAACACAGGTAGATCTAGGAATGCATCAGAATTGTACGCCTTCCCACCAGAGGCGTAACAAGGAGAAACATCATTTCTTCTCCTCATTGTTTCCTCTTTCTAAGTGTTCTGCAGCACACTTAGGAAGAGGAAAGGGCCTGTAAGGATTTCTTTTTGTGCAAGAAGGTGTCCTTTCCTGCACAAAAAAAACCCTGCCCATAAAGCAGGAACCCTTGCACTATGGTGCAAGGATGCCTACTTTAGTGATAGGCACCACTGAGCGCACCAGTGCAAGAAGAGGACAGGAATGCACCATATCTTGATAGATATGGCACATTCCTGCCCTCTACCTTTCATACAGTGCAGCGCAGCAAGGTGTCTTGCTCCATTGTGTATAATGAAAATATGATAAATCTCCCCCCTACTGCGGATCCATAAATGAGGAGCGGCGGCACAGGCCTTGAGGTCCAAATACATCAAATTGGACATTTCCCCAAATTTGAAGTAAAGACAAAAAATAGGACTGAAGAAATATTGGTTCCATTGGAACCTAAGTCAATGGAGACATGGAAAAAAGGCCTATTGTCACCAACGGCCGAGTACCTTTCATACCCAATATATGTCATTTTCCATTGGGTCACAAGACTTTGGTTGGAACACCGAGTGCCCTAACTGATATTGGTGTCTCTGAACCGCAACAAAAAAATTGGGAATCCACTCTGGTGTCTGGGGGTGTTCACTTAAGGGATCTACTGAGCAGTATCCATTAGAAACCTACTTTAGCTGGAGAAGTTGATGCCAAAATTATTTTTATGTAAGCCTTCTCATGGGGAAAAATGATTCTCAAGATAAATATGCCTATATAAAGGTTTTGAGGAAATATTCGCCTTTTTCTCAAAGCTGCTGAAATCAGAAAACTTAGCAAAGTCGTTGTATTTCCCCACCAGCAGAAAAAAGGAATGTGCGACACTCAATAATAGGTGCAGAAGAACTTCATAACCACTGCATACTTCAGTTGCAATTTTCATTCAATAGTTGGGCTGAGGCAAGAGGAAAAGACTATTTAAGGAGTGTGATGGAAGGCACAGTAGACTTATTGCAAATGTGTTGGAATTGTAAAAATGAGCAGGTCCTTCTGGGTAATCTGAAATCAAACTCATGCTCCGGGGAAGGCAAAGTTTCAGTTGCCAAACCAGAGCATCAGTCTGTTTCAGACTTTCAGTGCTCAGGTTCTCCAGTTCCCGGTGCAGCTTTTCACAAGCCCAGTGGCACTTGTCAAGAAGTCCCTTGTTACCTCAGATTCTTCAGAAGCCAGAATGTCTTCTTATTTTTCCAGCTTGTAAGCCTCTTTGCTTTAACATTTGTATTTCTTTACTGCAGACATTGACACATTTCTGAGTTACATACTCTTCTCATCACTGGGAGAACTCTTGGGACACGTCCTTAGTATTTTACAGTCAGAAGTCCTAACGTACCCAATATTGGTCAGGGCATCACGTGATGTAAAATTGTCCCAAAGAACATTTTCTGTTGCTTATCACAAAAATAATTGCTGGATATTTGCTGGATTAGTTGCAGCCTTCTCTTGTGCTTTTGCTACTCGGGTCCCCCTCTTCCAATTCCTAGCCAATAAAATGTTCATTAAAATGAAAAAAACATTTAATTTTTATTTTGTGCTGTATTTACAGTACAATCACACAATATTAGCTAGTCGCTAGACGTGGGGTAGTCAGGATTTGTTATCTTATTAATTATAAAGCAGAATATATGTGTAGAAGGCCTGATGTGATGCTCCACATGTCCAATAAGGAGCTCATCTATCAGAGCAGCATTAGACAGAACTGCATGCTGAATTAATGAACACAGTGTAAAGAGCATATAAACAGGGCCACCGAAGGAAAGGTACTGTGGAGGAAAGATTCCCGTCAGGGTTCACCAAATTTTGCGCCATGAATAGAGGCACATTTTGAGAATGTGTCTTTTACCATAAAAAGGCGGATGTAGCACTGCCAATGTTGCACAAAGGACAGGGTACCCCATTCTGGAAACCCACTTACAGATTTCATGGTTCCAAACACATTAAATATTTTAAGTTTGTTAAACAAGGTTTATGAACATATATACATACTTGTTGAGTGTGAGTCTGGGTAGCTAGAAAGAGCCCCAAGAGCAGGTAGAAGAAATTATTTGAGAGAAACAAGAGCTTTACGAGGAGAGGACCATTACATTCTTGAATTATAGAGACAGAAATTATTATGATGTGGTAGTTCTTAAAACTATTTCTCAATTGGAATAATCCTAAAGGGTCGGAATGAATCAGCATGGGGAGTTTATTGCAATCATAAATACAGTTTTATTGTCCTGATGGAGACTAGATTTCATAATATGGCAGCTAGAAAAGAGAATGAGAATTCAGATACTTTGAGTTTTAAGGAAGTGTGGACCTTCCTGGATGTACACAGTTTAAATCAGTAAATGCTGTGCTTGAATTGGGATTGATAGATATGGGATAGTTCCAGTCTATCTCTGGTGGTGGCTTATGTACCACTATTATCACATCACATCATCTCATGTGTATATATAAAGTACACATTCACACCTATGGATATCTTGGTGCTGACTACCATATGTTTATTGATATTCAAGTAAATGGTACTTATTGTATGAACCTTGCAAGTATGAAAGGCTGAGTGGAAACACGAGAATCCTAACATGTGAGAGAGAGGTCAAACACGTAGCAGTCAGGAAGATTCATTAGTTTAATAAGCCGCCAGACCAATATGATCCGTATGGGTTCTTCAACATCCCTATCATTACACACATCACTGTGGATACTTGAGCATAACTATAATCGCACACTGTCTGTGTAATCTCTCTGTGCACACCTACAATCACACACTATCTCTGTGGGGACCTGGGGTTGTCCATAATAACACACTTTCTCTGTGGGGACCTTGACATGTCTATAATCACATTCTCTGTGGGAGCTTGTACATCCCTATAATCACACACTATATCTGTGGGAACCTAGGCATGTGTATAATCACACACTATCTCTGTGGGGACCGGGGCTTGTTTATAATCACACACTATGGTGCCGATCACGATCCGGTAAAAAATGTCCCCGTACGACTCGTATCGGGTCTTTTTACCGTACGAATCGTACAAGTGCCGTACGAACTGGCAATCACGATTCGCATGGTAAAAAGTCCATACGAACTGCACTGGGAATATTTCCCCACACGTCCTCGGGTCGGAAAATGTGTCCGACACGTCCTCGGACGATTCACCGTACAAACGTGAAAGGTGAACTCCGACCGGGGAATCACGATCCATCCCGGGCGTCCGAATGTACAACCGTATGGTGAAAAGACCGTCCGCACCGAACTCCCATAACAACCATGGAGACGTCCAAACAGGTGCCCGGTACGTGCCGTACCCCCCCCAGCCCCCGTAGGTACGCGCCGACCCCCCCCCCAGCCCCCGTAGGTACGCGCCGACCCCCCCCAGCCCCCGTAGGTACGCGCCGACCCCCCCCAGCCCCCGTAGGTACGCGCCGACCCCCCCCCAGCCCCCGTAGGTACGCGCCGACCCCCCCCCAGCCCCCGTAGGTACGCGCCGACCCCCCCCCAGCCCCCATAGGTACGCGCCGACCCCCCCCCCCAGCCCCCGTAGGTACGCGCCGACCCCCCCCCCAGCCCCCGTAGGTACGCGCCGACCCCCCCCCAGCCCCCGTAGGTACGTGCCGACCCCCCCTGTGTGTACACCCATGTACGGTGCGTACCCCCCGTGTACGCTCGAGTCGAACCCCCGTGTACGCTCGAGTCGAACCCCCCGTGTACGCTCGAGTCGAACCCCCCCGTGTATGCTCGAGTCGGACCCCCCCGTGTACGCTCGAGTCGAACCCCCCCCCGTGTATGTACGGTGCGTACCCCCCGTGTACGCTCGAGTCGAACCCCCCGTGTACGCTCGAGTCGGACCCCCCCGTGTACGCTCGAGTCGAACCCCCCCCGTGTACGCTCGAGTCGGACCCCCCCGTGTACGCTCGAGTCGAACCCCCCCGTGTATGTACGGTGCGTACCCCCCCCGTGTACGCTCGATTCGAACCCCCCCCGTGTACACTCGAGTCGGACCCCCCCGTGTACGTTCGAGTCGTACCCCCACCCGTGTATGTACGGTGCGTACCCCCCGTGTACGCTCGAGTCGAACCCCCCGTGTACGCTCGAGTCGGACCCCCCTGTGTACGTTCGAGTCGTACCCCCACCCGTGTATGTACGGTGCGTACCCCCAGTACGACTCGAACGTACACGGGGGGGTCCGACTCGAGCGTACACGGGGGGGTTCGACTCGAGCGTACACGGGGGGTACGCACCGTACATACACGGGTGGGGGTACGACTCGAACGTACACGGGGGGGTCCGACTCGAGCGTACACGGGGGGGTTCGACTCGAGCGTACACGGGGGGGGTACGCACCGTACGCACCGTACATACACGGGTGGGGGTACGACTCGAACGTACACGGGGGGTTCGACTCGAGCGTACACGGGGGGGTACGCACCGTACATACACGGGTGGGGGTACGACTCGAGCGTACACGGGGGGGTCCGACTCGAGCGTACACGGGGGGGTTCGACTCGAGCGTAAACGGGGGGTACGCGCCGTACATACACGGGTGGGGGTACCACTCGAACGTAAACTGGGGGGGTCCGACTCGAGCGTACACGGGGGGGGTTCGACTCGAGCGTACACGGGGGGTACGCACCGTACACGGGTGTACACACAGGGGGGGTCGGCGCGTACCTACGGGGGCTGGGGGGGGGGTCGGCGCGTACCTACGGGGGCTGGGGGGGGGTCAGCGCGTACCTACGGGGGCTGGGGGGGGTCGGCGCGTACCTACGGGGGCTGGGGGGGGGGTCGGCGCGTACCTACGGGGGCTGGGGGGGGGGTCGGCGTGTACCTACGGGGGCTGGGGGGGGGTCGGCGCGTACCTACGGGGGCTGGGGGGGGGGTCGGCGCGTACCTACGGGGGCTGGGGGGGGGGTCGGCGCGTACCTACGGGGGCTGGGGGGGGGGGGGTCGGCGCGTACCTACGGGGGCTGGGGGGGGGGGTCGGCGCGTACCTACGGGGGCTGGGGGGGGTCGGCGCGTACCTACGGGGGCTGGGGGGGGGGGTCGGCGCGTACCTACGGGGGCTGGGGGGGGGGGGGTCGGCGCGTACCTACGGGGGCTGGGGGGGGGGGGTCGGCGCGTACCGGGCCACCTACTCTGGTCGATTCGCGCCGTACTTCGCTTTTGCGGCACTTTTTGGGTGCCGTGAAAATATTGCCGTCCGGACTGCTGTCGGTTCGAATCGTAATTCCTGGTTCGTGAAACGCTGCCTGAAAGCGTCCCGACGTCACGTCGCAGCATTCCCGGATCACATTCGTATGTATATTTTCGTCGGTCGGTGTTTTTTACGATTCGTACGGAAATGGTGTTTCCGTGCGAATCGTAATTCCATGTTTGTAAAGTTTTACAACCGGGTACGAGTCGGACGGGCAATTCGCTCCGACCGACGGTTCGTACGCGGTTTTTAACGGATCGTGATCGGCACCTATTTCTGTGGGATCCTGGGCATAGTTATATTCACACACATTCTCTTTGACGACCATGGTAATACTATAGTCACACACCATCTCTGTGGGGACCTGGACATCTCAATAATCACACACTATCTCTGTGGGGACCTGGGCATGTCAATAATCACGCACTATCTCTTTGGGGACAGTGGTAATGCTATAAGCACACACTATCTCTGGGGACCAGGACATCATTATAATCCATTACACACTGTCTTTGTGGGAAATTAAACATGAGTGCTATCACACACTATCTCTGTGGGGACCTGTGCTTCGCTATAATCCCACAATATCTCTGTAGGACTTGAGCATGACCACAATCCCACACTATCTGTGACTCACTATAATCACAGATCATTTTTGCAGGGATCTGAGCATGACTTACATAAAACACCATTTCTCGAGGAACCTGAATATATCTATCATAACCCTCTTTATATAGGGAGTTGAGCATGACTATCATAACACTTTTTATATGGGGACCTGAAAGTGATTGTAACCACACACTATCTCTGAGAGGACCTGGGTATATCTTTGATCACACTATCTCCGTGGGACCGGGGCATGTCTTTAATCACACACTATCTCTGTGGGAACCTGGGCAGAGTAGTGGCCCGTCGTGGGAGTGCTAACGGGCGTTGATATGGGGCGGGGGAGGGGCAGGATGGGGGTAGTAAAGTATGGATTACGGACTTTTAGAGGTAAGTAAACATAATAATAAATAAAACGAATTTTGTTGCACGTGCTGCATCGCATTTGGTGATGCAGCACGTGCAACGAAATTCGCTTTATTTATTTATATGTTTACTTACCTCTAAACGTCCGTAATCCATACTTTACTATCCCACCTTGCCCCTCCCCGCACCACGTCAGCACCCGTTAGCACTCCCACGATGGGCCACCACTGCCTGGGCATGTGTATAATCAAACAGTATCTTGTGGGGACCAGGGCATGTCTATAATCACACACTATCTCTGTGGGGACCTGGACATACCTATAATCACACACTGTCTCTGTGAGGACATGGGTATATCTTTAATCACACACTATCTCCGTGGGGACCTGGGCATGTCTTTAATCACACACCATCTCTGCAAGAACCTGGTCATGTCTATAATCACACACATTCTCTTTAATGACCATGATAATAGTATAGTCACACACCATCTCTGTGGGGACCTGGGCCTGTGTATATTCACACACTATCTCTGTGGGGACCTGGACATCCCTATAATCACACACTATCTCTTTAGGGAAAGTGGTAATGCTATAATCACACATATATCTGTCCACTAATCGTTGGACTCTTTCACGCTGACAACTGCATCACCATTGAGAAGGTGGTGAGACATTTGGGGTGGTCACTGGGTGGTTCCTGCAGTTTGCTGCCCTGACTGGTGTACAAATGCTGTGGCCCGACATCCCTCTGACTCCTAAACAGAAAATTACTCTGGTCATACTATTAAATTTGGAATAATCCAGACGATTAGTCTCTAACTTGAATGGAGCCTTTAAGGACAACCAATTTCAAGTTGCCTTCCTGGCATGGGGTCAGTGGGAAAGGACTTACCGGAGCCCATATCTGATGCGGCATGGATCAAAACTTGTGCCCTTGAGAAGGAGGTGTCATTCAATGCACACTTTAAGTTGGCCCATTTCAACATTCTTCACAGAGTGTAATTGGCCCGCATGAGGCTTAGCAGGATATGTCCAACTCACACAGATGAATGCCTGAGTTTTAGGGAGCACAGAGTGGGATTCTCCCACATAATCTGTCGGTGTAGCAAGATAGACCAGTACTGGCACTCAAGGCTGCTATATGATGATCCAACACTCAGTTGTGAGCTGGTCCCTGAACAGACTCTTAAGAATTCCAAAGACCAAATTCTTCACAGCACTTAAGCACAGCTTTTTATTTGAATATGATGCAAAATCTTTATGGCAACACTTCACTTGGTAATAAACGCTTCCTCTTTCAGGCACTAGTGTCCTTCAAAAGTTTAGTTTGTGACCACATAGCTTCCAATGTGAGAGTCTCAGGAAACCCCAAAAAGATTTTTGGAAAAGATTACAATATTTTCGGAGTGCTTCCCAAATAGCACCCGAGTCCAGCAATAAGATTGACTTCCCCTGTGGCCACAGATTGTTCTACAATTTCTGTGGAACCCTGGAAGGATAGTGTGGCAGGAAAAATGCATGTCTGTTACTTGTACAAGGAGCTTGGTGCCTTGATATTCCAAATGTCAAACTGCTTATCATCATAGAGTAGTCTATTAGTACTGTTTATACCTCTACTTCACAATGTGAGGCCAATATTTATTATAATTTTACATGAATGTTTCCACAACTCTGTGCAATGCTTCATTATGTAAAGCATTCAAATGAGCAGTGCTGATCAACTTATGCGCAAAAAGAACAAAACTTTGCACCAAAATTTTAAACAAGTGCTACAGCATAATAATTTGCTTCCCAAATCACCAGGCACCGGGACTCTGAAACTTTTGTTAGTTCTTTAAAGTGCCTTGCTAGACACCTCTGTACTGTGCTTGCTTCACGCCAGTTCTGGATGGGTAGATGTTTGCACTTCCCTTTGTGACCAGTTGCTCTTGAGGGCCTGTATTTACACCTTGAAATATTAAACATGCTTCTCTGTTGTCCATGCAATATTGAACAAAGAAGTAGGAAAAGGTGATACCCTCAAATTAATTTATTTTCCTTAGTTAGATGCTTACAACAACAGCTCTTTTTCATATTTTAGAAATTATAAACACAGAGGGCAGAGAATAACAAATTCCCATTCTTTATGAGTATAAAGAAACTATTTGCAATTTATATTCTTCCATAATCTGTGCCCCTTTAAAAATCAATTTTGGCATAACATTGTAAAGAAATGTTAGAACAAATCACTCTTTGACTATGTACATGCCTGCTTTAAGGACCCACAAGTTGTAAAGCATATGCTGATATTGAAGTGTTGTGTGCTGGTGGTGGGAGCGCAACAGGTAACATACACATAGCCCTACATGTCTTGGTCACGGTTATAGTTATACAAACAATTGCAGTGCACCTTATAGTTGTGTTGATTTTGTATGTACACTTATTTATTGTGTGAGCACAAAATGTATGCCAGGGAGCAGGTGTGCCACAATTGTATATCCAGTGCTACCACTCCTCCTACTATAGCAATAGGTACCCCAAACAACTTCCCTGTACTCTGTTCAGAACCTAAATTTTAACTATGCATTATTTAGGTGCTGGGACGGCATCATGATATTTCTCGAAATTGGTGCTTTAGATTCAGACAGCAAAGGTCAGAAATAAAAATAGTCAAACTTTGACTGCTATTTCTGAGCTGTACTGTCTGAAAATAATGTAGTAACTGGCATAAATATGGTGTAAATACGTTTTCTTTATCCACTACAGGCCTACAGAAGCAGGTGCTCGCACTGCACCAGAAAAGCTTGTGTAAGACTATGTTAAACTCGACAGAAATTAAAAATGCATGTACACACTATATAAAACAAAAGGTACGCCTGTTTCATTCTGCACATCCCTATTTTGTCTTCAATTCCCAATTGTGTATATTGTGTGCTGTATGTTGCCTGGGTAACATTACACACGGACACATTCCTTTTTTGTTTGTTTTAGGGACGTGGAGGTTAACTGATTAAAGTCATCAGGTCTTAAAAGAGAGGTGCGCTTGTTGGGCATGATTCTATAATCTGTGAGGCCTTTCTCAACAGCGTCTGTGAACACTCCCTGCTTTGAGAGGAAACTCAGGGCAGGGCTTCAGGATGCCGCCGGACTGGAGATGCAAATGCATCTCTCAGCATAACAAAGGGACAATTACCATCGCAAGAGACCCGCGTTCTCTTAACTCTGACTGGGGGATGGGCCCTGCCTCTAACACACCTTTGTACAGAGAAGCAGCATAGGATGCAGGTGTTCAAACCGAGGCTGTCTCTGTAAAGCTTCAAACTGCGAGCAGTTAAACAAACAAGTGCAACTGTTAAGTGATGCATGATTTAAAGGCGCAGCATAGTTTAATGTGTAAATTATTTAATTTGTACTTACAAATACTACAGCTCCATGGCGAGCTTGCGCAGACTGAAAGGGTTACATGATTCTTTGATCTCTACACCAGCTGAACAATTGGAGTTACCGTGCTGAGGTGTTTTTATAGGCTTTTCACATCTTCAGTAGTGCGCACTACAAACAGGGATACGTGAGTAAACACAAATGATATGGCTGGGACTGGAACACATAATGGGGTGACCAAAGAGACATCCAGAGGATATGGGGAAATGACCAGAGCTGCCGCCTTTAAGAACTGGGGAGTGTTGGAATCTCGGCATAGGCTCGATATCTTCTTATTCTGGATGCATGTAAAGACGGCTCACTCTGCTTGGTTTAGCAACAATTATATTTTAACATGGCTTCACCACCAAATTATTTCAGGTTTTCTGATGAGGTCAAATTAAAACTGCTGTTAGCGCTAATCTCTCATTGAAGACTAATTGTTAGAAATTCGTTTCTTTTACAGTGCCAAAGTTGCAGAAGGCTTACATGGAAGTTTTAAAACAAATTATTGACATGGCGCATTTTTACAAATGTCTGATGATTAGGGGTCTGTGCAATTCACAATATTTGCTTTTAAAACAAAAATGTTGCTCCATAGCGTGTAGGCAAAGCCCTTTCCTCAGTCTACCATTGAAGATGTTAAAATATGTGCCTTGAGAGGAAGCTTATGGCCGGTCTTCGATTTGGGCAGCTAACAACGTGCAAATAGGCACCTGTGCATTACAAGGGCCATTAGATTATCAAGAGGCAGTGCGCCGGGATCTCATGAAATCAGTTTACCCTGCAGACTGGGGGATGGGCCCTGTTGCAAGGAAAACACCTTCGAGGAACAAGGAGCATCAGGTGCCTCTGTTCTGAGATCCTGGCTGCAGCAAGGATGGGCCTAGGGTGTTCAAAAAGAGGCCTCCTGCTCAGCGCGAGTTTACATTGAAAACAATGAAACAACATATGCAATTTTAAAGCGCATAGTCCATTTAAATGTATCCATGTTTTCTAGTTACAGTTATAAACTCACAAATGATTCCTTCTACGTCTACAGATGTCTGAGGCTTTTTTACTCAGTAAAAGGGACAAATATTTCTCAGATCCCTTCAAAAGCTGAATACATATTTGTAGCTTTTTCATAAGGTTCTCACGCAGAAGTTAATTGAAGGTCTGGTATGTGGAATATGTGAGTAGGTACAAATGGTAAGATCTAGTGTGATGTGGGAGGGAAGAGGATGACTTACATCCAACATTTATAAATAGAGAAAAGCATAGTTGAGATTTAAGAAGATGAAGTGTCCACTGGTCGATGCAGGGTCAGATGGCAGGAATCAAAATGCACAGCGGACTACATTGAGAACTGACAAGCCCATTAAAACAATTTCGCTTCTGAAACTTTTCTAGTTTGCAAAGCAGGCTGCAAAGATTAAGTGCAGAATTTTAACACATTTGGAATTTGTCCAAGATAATAAGAACGTCCTAGGACAGGGAGAGATGAGGAGAAAGGAAGACATGGATGGAGGGAAATTGAAAGAGAAAAAGACAGAGAGATACATACAAAGTCAGAGAAAGAGAAGAAGGGATGTGAGAGAGACAGCAAGCTGCAAAGATAAGTCAGGGGGAGTCAGAGAGTGAGAGAACAGGACAAAAAGAACAGGACAGAGAAAGACAAAAGGAGAGAGAGACATGGGAAAAGACAGAGAGAAATACATTTGCAGACGTAGAAAGACTGAGAAAGAGAATGCCAGGAAGAGTCAGAAAGACAATAGCACTTCTCATGATGGCTCATATGTTTATAAACAGGATTTTCTTTCCTTTATTCTGACTTTACAATCACTTCAGGACAGCTGCCCCTTTCATGGGATTGGAACTATTGGAAATGGCACCAAGAGGCACACCCAAACATCTAAGCATAAATATGCCTTAAAACCAGGGCAACTAGAATTGTGCAATTCTGAGGCTGCCTTTTATATTACGAATTTGCCGCATTTGCCACATAATCTGTAATCTGCTGCTTAATCTGCAGATTTTAATAAAAAAGGTTTCTAGTGCAAAAAGGTCAAAAAGTACTAAAAATGTGTGTCATCTTTCAGTTGCTGCTTTCTGTAGTTGTAGTTGGTTGTTAAACTGGCCCTAACGGGGTGAAATCTTTGCACAGAACACTTCATTTACATCCCAGACAGCTCCTATATGCCATATTATCTATTGTGAGGTGGCTTCGATGTTTACCAGGTTTATCACACAAAACATCAACACGCACACAATAGAGCATGCCTCTGTTCAGTATGCCTCTCTTAGGTCCTAAATTATCAAGTATACGATTGCAAAACAGCACCGTGTTTGAGTGCAGGCTATGCCTGCATAATTTGAATTGCATGTCAAAGAATATTTGGCTAGCATTGCTGTGTTCCTCTTTAGTTATTTTGAAATTTATGAAAATATATAATTATTGTCTTGTGAAAAGCTAATGTTTGTAACATTGTTTTGGGACTGGGGGTACCTTGGATGGACACACAGGGTTTCCAAAGTAACACCGATTTTTCCTCTCAAACTCGAAATAATTCTCACATAAATCACACAAAAAACATTCAAACTACCAGCACAAGCAGTGCTTCCTTTTGTAATTCTTTTTTTATCGTTTTTGTCATTTCATATTGGTGCTAAATCATTCGCAAGAAAAAGCTACACAAAGTATGCACCCACACTCAAAATGCTTGTGAGTTACCTGCGCAGTGTTTCACAGAACTCACAAGAAAAAGCTAAGCAATGTACTAGTTTACAAAATGCTTGTATGTTACCGGCTCCTACACATTTCTCAAGCAAAAAGTATGCAAGTGTGGAAGAATAACAAGTGCAGGAAATTAACAGAATGCCACAGACCCCGGTGAGATTGCTTACCATTACTTCTTTAAATTGGATATAATGTAACTGACTTGAAACTCTAAAATGTTAACAATCTGATGAGGTGCTTGGTAATTTGAATTAGATACACCTAAATCAGGGTGTTGCTTGTAAAAGGGTAATGCATGCTGTTACAAATTGGGTTTCTGGTTGGCATGGGATGTACTCTGTCTAAGCAGGAACCACAATCCTAGTCAGGGTAAGCCAGGTACACACCCTAAATTAACCTGTGTTCATCCTCTGGGAGCTTGGCACAGAGATGTCAGGCTAAACGTAAGAGGCAATGTGTAAAGTGTTTGTGCAAAACTTAATGCTGTAATGCAGTAAGAACACAGCACAAAAATAACCCACACCAAGTTAGAACAATAGAGCATAATTTAATAAAAAAAACAAGACCAAAAAGACAAACATTTAATAAGTAGAACTGGAGTTATGAGATTTTAAAGAATATCTTAAAATATAGTGTTAAGAAATGTAAAGTGCCAACTGGAGCTATTTGGTCACGCTGGACCAGGTCAAGTGGGAAAAGTCAGGCCTATCGCAATGAAGCGTGGGTCAGATACAAAAGCCAGGCAGGCCCATCTGATAGCAGTGCCTTCATGGAGGGAGCGTTGACGCCAAGGAGCAAGGTGCACGAAGCAGTCAGAGGTGATGAGTTGGTGTCAATCCATTGAATTGTAGGTGATGAATTAGTTCCAAGTGACGCAGTTAGGGGATGCATCTGCAGTGAAACCCTGACAATGAAGGCAATGCACCATCGTAGAGCCATGCTGTCGGCACTCAGGCATCGACGTCAATGAGAATACGCTAGGTCCGACGGACGCAAAGCAAGCAATGCATGGATTTTTGCAGAAAAACATAGAAAATCCACTTCCATGGACCCAGGACTGGCTTGGCACCACTTGGCAAGGCAGGACTCACAGATGGCAGAGTCCAGAGGCTGTAACAGGGTTGAATCAAGTCTTTAATGTCCCTGAGACTTCAGAACAGGAGGCAAGCCCTTGGAGTCACGTGGCTCTGGGGATGTAGAGATGCAGGGCCAGCCCTCCACTAACAGGCAAAGAGGGCAGCAGAGCAGGGACAGCAAAGTTGGAGCCCAGCAGAGTGGCAGCCCTTTCAGCAGCATAGCAGTCCATCTTCTTGGCAGAGTGCTCTCAGGTCCATAAGTGTACTGGGTTGGTGGTGTAAGGGGTGGAATACTTGTACCCAGTTGTGCTTCTGAAGTTGGACAGACTTCAAAAAGAGGCCCTTGATGTGCACAAAGACCTTACCCTTCCTGCTCTGGCTCCAAACTTACTACCGGGAAGTATTCAGCTCTTTGTGTGGGTACAACCACAGCACTATTCAGGTGCAAGTGCAAGCTCCTCCCTCCCATCTTACCCAGGATGACGCATCAGGATTTAAATGACCCATCAAGATGTGAATGGCCCATCAGGCACACCTCAGCTCCCGTTGTGTGGGACTGTCTAGAGGTAATGCAAAAACCCAGCTGTCACCCATCCCAGATGTGTTTTCAAAGATAGAGAGAGGTACAGAATGGTTAAAGTAAGAAAATGCAATAAACAAGTCAATAGACCTGAGCACAGTGTGCAATGTTCACCGTTATATAATACAAAACTTAAACTTAAATGCTTTTCATCAAAGGCAGCAAAAATGACCATTTGTATTCTCTCAACTTTTTTACTCTTTTATACTTCATGGTTAGCGTATGCCAAAGTCTTGCGGTTGATTGTGTAATCCTGCTTGCGTGAATACCGTCTACCATGGATGTTCCTCCTGCGTAGCTATGACCATCTTCTCCCATTGTCCTGCTCAGACTTACCCTCTAACGCATGATTCAATACAGTAACCATTAAAATTTACCCCTGAAGATGGGACTTCAGTCCCAAAATGCATTGGGCTGCTTGAAAATTAAGATTGTTTTACTGTAAAATTGTTAACAGTTTAATTAAGAAAGTCTGTATCAAAATATGGTACTGTATTGTATGTATATTCATGATTGTTAATGGATTTACAACAAGAAGTATAAAAAAGTAAAAAGGTTGAGAGTAAAAATTGTTATTTTGGTGACATTGATGAAAAGCATTTAGGTTTTGTATTATATTACGGTGAACAGTGCACACTGTGCTCAGGTCTATTGACTTGTTTATTGCATTGTCCTTATAGCTTGTATGTTTGACAGCATACATTGCAGTGTTGCACTATTGGAAAACAATCACAAAAGTCAATCAATCAAGGGATTCTAAAGCGCGCTACTCACTCGTGAGGGTCTCAAGGCGCTGTAGTAGTTGATAAATCAATAGCCAGGAGTGCAATTACACGTATCTCATTAGAGTAAGAAAATGCCAACTTTCTAAAAGTACAGAACAACACACATGCTAATACTGATGTTAGTTATTCTTCACTTCACATGATCACACATGACACTTGATAGGACCATAGGTCATCATTTTATTTTTTCTTTCAATTTTTACATTTTTCATTTGTTTGTGAAAGTATGTTAATAGGTTTTTTCAAATACCCATTGGTTTTCCAATTTAAAAAATCAACATACAAACAATTCACAGAAGAACACAGCATTGGAGTGAATCAAATTTAAAAAATACTCAACACCACAAACTACACTGTTGGACATAACAGACACAACATAGACAACAAATTCATCAGTGCTGTATGTTGAAATTTGATAATTTTTTAACAAACAGAAGAGCAACCTTAATCAGGGCAAAAGGCAGACAGTGAACTATTCAGGCTCACAACAATATTTCATTTAGCTCTGGATGATTTTTAACAAAGTTATACAAAATGAGCCAATGTAGTCTATTTTAGAGCACACTTGTGTGGTTAAATAATAGCTGACGCGTTTTGAACCAAATGATGTGAATTAACAGGGTTCTCCTCAGGACTCAGAACTCTCATCCAAAGAGAATTTAAATATTGTTGTGAGCCTGAATAGTTCACACAGGGGCAAACGTTTGTTTATGGAAATCAGGACAGCTATAATGTGCCCTGAAGGAACCGTTTAGAGCCCCTCAATGCATATAGTGCTAATGAATTACTTCATTCTCCTACGAGGAAGAATCAAACCCTCCCTCAGGCAGACTCAGAGGGTCTAGCCCCCTGCAGTTTTGTCAATCTGATAAGACCATACTTGAGTAATCTACAAGCCAATTGTCATCTTCAAACACGGAGGGCTTAAATGTTCAATATGGTCTCCCACCACACACTCATCCTAAGGCTGCACAACATAGGCATCCAAGGAGATTCTCTCAGGTGGATCGCCTCTTTCCTCACCATAAAAATGCAAGTTTTCCACTTCCCCCTTCACACCCTCACCCAAGGAAATCATCTGTGGAGTACCCCTAGGAGCCTCACTGAGCCCTACCCTCTTCAACACTTATATGACACCTCTAGCCAGCATCACCAAAACCCACGGGTTCAAATCATATCCTACTCTGATGACACACAACTCATCCTCTCACTCTCCGAAGACAACACCAACACCAAGACAAACTTCCACAACTGGACGACAGACATCGCCAGCTGGATGAAGGACAACTGCCTGAAGCTCAAGATGGACTTGACACAGGCACTCATTTTCAGAAACTAAAGCTCCTATGAGACGCATCCTGGAGGCCTTCAGATCTCAGACTTACTCCTACTTTCACTGACCACTCTAGGAAACCAGGCATCATTCTAGACAACAAAATAACCATGACAACTCAGGTCAACTTCGTCTCCTCCTTCTGTGTCTTCATCCTCCGCATCCTTCGTAAGCTATTCAAATAGCTACCTCTAAGCTCAAGACGCACCATCACCCAAGCACTCATCTCCAGCCGAATGGGCTACGGCAACGCTCTCTATGCAAGGATCGAATCTCACCTCCTCCAGCGACTACAGACCATACAGAAAGCCTTAGCAAGACTTGTCCTGGATCTCCCTAGTCAAAACCATGTCACTGCCCACCTAAAGGATCTCCACTACCCCCTTGTACAGAAAAGATGCCAACTCAAGCTTCTGACTCCACATACAAGACCCTACTGGACCCGCCTACTTAAACCACCGCACTGAACTTCCATCATCTTAGCAGACTGCTCCGCTCCAGGTACCTTTCACTAACCCTCACCTCCCGTATCCGATGCAGCAGATGTGGAGGTCGCTCCTTCTCCTACCTAGGCAGCTAATCAACTATACCCTGCCAGCGCATGGAAACCCTCGCGGGTGACAAGTAGCACTCTACAAATCTACTGATTGATTAAATCTTATCTCATGGAATATAGCTGATGCCCATAACAAAGTAAAAAATACAGACTGATTGACATTCATTAGTGCACATGATATTATCTGTTGCCAAGACACCAGGATGAAAAAAAAAAGTGTTATTGAAGGATTTTATCCTTTTTTCGGCAGACCATCCCTTCTACTGCTGGTAGGGCTATGGGAGCCAGCTATGTTTATCTCTTAGAAAATTCCCTCTATTGGAGCTGAAGATGTCTGGTCTTTGCCACACATTTTGGCTATATTTGAAGCATCCTTTCCAGCTCGGAGCATGCATATGAATACACCAAACACAGAACTCTGTAATAGATGTCTTTATTTCTCAGCATACGATCACACACTGCACTTTCATTATGTCATAACCAATTAATAAAACCAGTCGCCCAGAACTACAAGGGTCCCACACAACAGCCACATCATATTTCTTCAATATGTCATCCAGGCGCTTGCACTAGTCAGCCAGATTGAGTGGTATGACATGGTTGAGATGTCAGGGGTTCTGCTCCTTGATCTGGACCTTCAGGCGGGATTGCCTCATTCATGATTGGGGGAACTGACGAATATCGCAATAGGTGCTTAATTGTGACGAGTCCCATGTGATGGACTTTCCGGGACGATGTACTGTCACCCTGTGTCCTTTGCACATCACATCCCTCAGAGGATCGACAGCAAATGGATTCTGTGTCTTCTGATTTTGTGTCTTCTTGACCAGGATCCAGTCACCTTCATCGAAGACTGTTTCCTGAGCTTGACGATGATGATCAGCATATGTTTTCACCTGGCACGTTCAAGACGTGTCTGTGACACAAACCTGGTCAACAATTAAGGATCAGTCTACAGTCCACTGTAGCAGTTTGGTTACGATGGCTCTCCCAAACGGCAATGTGGCAGATCTCTCAAGTTGTGGCGTGAGGAGTTGAACGAGAAGCATGGAGGGTTTGACATAGTACTGCTTTAACTTTATTCCCTCCATTGACGCACGCTGAAGAGGTGTGCTCTTTTGATGCTTGACATTTAGTCTGACCAGACACTCCTTGAATTAGTTGATATTGAACAGCGGATTGTCTGATTTGAGAATGGCGGGGATGCCCCATGCTGCAAAGATATCATTCTGCCATTCTATGACTGCACTGTTAGTTTTGTCTTCTTGAGCCATGGTGGTGTCATAGACGTTCCAACATGGTATTTGGAATTTGGGTTGGCATCTGTGTGCAGAACGTTGCTGTCTGTCGACCCAAGTATCTTTAAAGGAGTCCATTAGGGGACTTGGGGCCCAATTAAGAGTACAGCGGTCCCAAAACTGCTATACTTGTGGTGGCGATCGGACTGCCCGATTAAGAGTTTGGAAGTCAGACTGCCACTAGCCCGACACAAGACCACCACCAGGATCCTGGGTCCCAATGGGGCAATGGTAGGAAAGCAGTGGGCTGTGTCGGTGCTGCCAAAGCCAGCACCGCCGTGCTGATCATGACCTACCTTACTGCAGACCTTTTCATGACAGGGACCCCGCCATGACAATATCAGCAGAAAAGCTAGGAAAGGGGCACCAAATAGGGTCACAGGTAGTTTTTGCACATGGAGTGTATGCATGGGACATGACATGGTGCGTGGCACCAGAGTGCACCAACGTGCAAGTGGCACATCCAATGCGGCAGCATATCCTTCAGGCTCTGTAAGAGCCAAAGCAAGCTGCCGCCATTGCACCACCGAGACAACACCGCCAGCCTGGCGGTGTTGTCATAATGCAGCGGTCGGGAAGTTGCAGGCTTGATGGCATTGTGCTGACCGCCACAAAGGCAGTCCGGTAGTTGGACTGCCAATCTTTTAATCAGGCCATTCATTTGCACTGGTTTTGTGGGTACAATGGACTTTCTATAAATGAGTTGTAGTAGTTAGCTAACTCTGTTACAGGTACAAAGGGTAGTGCAATATATTTTTAATTCAAATACAATTTGGCTGTTTGTTGCATATTCTACACTTAGTACAGATTGTTGGAGGTGTCTCCAAATGCACAGATTGTTGGAGGTGTCTCCAAATGCTTTGATTAAAGTGTCAGAACATCCTTGTATGGCTGTTTGTGGGTACAGCATAAGTATAGTTTGCGTCATTGCTTCTTCAAGGTTCTTCGATGTAAAGTTAAGTATAGTAAACCTGTACTATATATTTATATTAAGATTCTTGATATTTTGGGTCTCAATATTTAGGCCTCAATATTTTGTAGTCCCATTTTGTAGAAAGGAAAAAGATCTTGTCTTACCTCTCTCCAAATACAGACATTGCTCTTTTATCAAAAAACACATTTGTCCCAACGAAAATCAGACAAAGTGAAATTAGACTGGGTGGAAGTGTGATATAACGCAGCCAAATAGAACAGATACCTGGAATCCAACAGTTCACTGCTCATAGCTCTAACAAATATGATGATACCGTACTGCAGAAGAAATCTCTGCCTGGTAAAATCTTGAAGGTCTGGATGATGCAGGAGAATGTTATTTGTTTACAATACAGTTCATACTTAACAAGATGTTGACAGCCTGATCCGTTCATGCCCCAAATAAAATCAGAACTCATTCCCTGTACAGAGTCTGATGAAATTTGGTTCCATTACTGGAGAAGACTAGAGATTGCCCTAGACCCAACTTGTGATTGAACAAACCTGGTAGACTCAAGCAATTATGTTTATAGGTAATGTTAGGGGATGTGATGACAGATCATGGCCTGATGGGTGTCTGAAGGCTGGTACATTCAACCAAGATTGATCACTCATCTCTATTGTATGCCAATTGCACCAAGGAAATATTATGCATCTTTATCACTGGCTCACTGCTGCCAAATGTGTTGCATTGATACATCCATGCGGACACACTATCTGATCACTCTCCAGAGACCTTAATCCTTGAATGTATCCTGGCTGTCCTTCTACTCAAATCATGGAAAATTAACCAAGCATAAACTTACTGCTGAAAAGAATGAGCTAGAAATCATAGCAAGACATATCTGTTGGAAAACAGAGTAACCTCATAGGAAGCGGATAGGACTTCTCTACAAGTGGGAATGATGAGAGAGAGTGCCTTACAGAAGAAGATGATTAAGTGGGAACAGAAGTGACTTGAATCCTCTTTTAAGACCTATCACCTAGATACAAAAGACACTCCACTGACTGAAACAGAAAACTGCTAAGATCTCTCTTAACTCACTCTTTACCTCCAGAGCTGATCATTCCCTTATGCATCTACAATGGCAAATTTATTAAGAGGTTGAAAATTCTAGATGCACTTAGGTATCTCAGAGAGTGCACGGTTGAGTTGCTATCATCTAATATATCCAGGGCATCGTGCAAAAGCATCCCCAATACCAGAGCCACCAGAAATATGCAGCTTGAGAGTGCCAAATTATGCAGCAGGGTTAAGTAAATTTTGTGGCAGGTTTGAGTAAAATATATGGCAAGAAAAAGCTAATTATGCCGCATGAAGCAGCACATTTTGTATTAGTATTTCAACATTATTTAGTAATTTGTAAACTTGAAAACACTGTCTGGGTATCGGTTGCATCTCATTAGAACTTGTTTAACCCCTTCCATGCTGCGCAAATTCCGCCGCTGTGCTGACGGAATCTTGCGCGTGCGTGGTCATGACGGAACGGTTCCGTCATGAGCACAGCTCAACCGTGGCTCATGACGGAACCGTTCCGTCATGAGCACCGAAGGGGTTAACACACAAATATAGCAATAAGCAACAGAAAGGTGACCAGTCCAGCTTTGCAAAGGACCTTCCACCGAGCAGCAACATGTGTCGCTTCATTTTTATAACTTTTGAACAGTTTGAGCTAGAATTTTTTTTTTGTTAATAACTGCAGATCTTGTGACAGATGGAATATGTGTAAAATGTGACAAATCTATAATGATGTGAAAATCGCCTCAGCTGCACAATTGCATAAACCCAGTGGCCTTCCTCAAAACATACTGATATATTTGATACTTACTATATAGAGTTGTATATTACAGGGATTGGGTAAACCAAACCTGCAGAGGAGTGGGGAAACCACATCTGCAGAGGAAGATGTATTTTCCTGGCAATACATACCTCAAGTGGAAACAGAGGAGAAAGCCCTACTAGAAGGAAGATATCAGAGGATGAAATTACTTATCCATCACTTAATTGCCATTAACCCAATGTTTGGAGAAAGATTCTATAAGCTGGGCAAAGCACAACTGACTGACATTCTGTATGATTCACTCACACAAGAAAGAAGAATCCACTGGTACTTGGATTATGGTTGTACAAGGCTTTAGTTTGTGTTCGTCCTAAACCCGTCAGGGACACCTTATAAAGTGTTAGCTATCTCCCAATATTTTCAAACAATGTATTGTTGAAGACTCTGGTTAAAATTCTAACAGGCATATGGTCACCCATCATAAACTCAGTCGCAAGTGAAATAAGTTAATAGATGGTGGATCAGGTGGTTCAGTGGACACATGTATCCACTTCAGGAATCTTTGTTTGATCTCATGGGAAGAGGTTTCTATCCCAGGGGGTCCAATCAGATCTTCATAATTCTGACGTCAATAGAAAGACTACTATTGTACTATTGTTGGGTAACAATAAACATATTATTTTAGCACCAAGAGACCTAAGGGTACAAGTGCATTTTAAAATACATGTTTTAAATTATTTGTCCTTGGCTTCTCATACCAAAAACATCATGGGACATTGTGTCTTCTGTTATGCCTCAGCAAGGACATCTTGGAAGAAGCTATATTTATCTCACTGGATGCTGAAGAGGAATTTGTTTGTTATATGGGGTATCTGTTGCTAACACTTAAAAAAGACCTGGATAGGACAGAGTATGTATAAAAAATGTGTGGGCCATGTGTTAACCTTGTGGCACAGGAAATGTGTGGGGCAGCTATTCAATACTTTTGCAGTTCACAGGGGCATGAGACAGAGATGCCCGTTATTGCCTGTTCTCTTCCTGTTAGTTCCAGAACCTCTAGAAACAGGTAACTGTTGATAACACACTATCTCTGTGGGGACTTATACATCGCTATAATCACACACTATATCTGTGGGAACCTAGGCATGTGGATAATCGCACACTATCTCTGTGGGGACCTGGGCATGTCTTTAATCACACACTATCTCTGTGGGGACCTGGGCATGTCTATAGTCACACACTATCACTGTGGGGACCTGGGCATGTCTATAATCACACTCATTCTCTTTGGCGACAATGGTAATACTATAGTCACACACCATCTTTTTGGGGACTTGAGCGTTCTTGTAATTACGCGAAAGCTCTGTTTTGGCTTGAGAATCATCGGTTTTGCATTCTCTGTATGGGGCTTTGTGAATACTGAAAAGTAGTAAAGTTAGACTTTTGGTCTAAGCTTACAATTGTGAAACTGCAAAAATAGAAAAGTTAGATTTTTTGTCTAAGTTTACCTTTGTGAACCGGGCCCTATTTTAATGAGGATTTAAACACAATCATTTTCATGCACTATCTCTGTGGAGACTTAAACATCGCTATAATAACACACTATCTTTGTGGGGGCTTGAAAAAAACTATAATAAAACACTATCTTTGTGGGGACTTGAACATTACTATAAAAACATACCATCTCTGTAGGGACTCAAGCATTTCTGTAATTAAACGCAAGCTCTGTTTCGACTTGAAGCACCAGGGGGTGCCATGAGGCACAGGGTCAAGACGGATTTGCATATAGCTGGGTCTGAACTGGGGTGGCGAAGTGAGCTTAAGAATGATGATGGATTCAACCCAGATGTGTGACTGGGGGTGAGTGCTTGAAAAGTTTCAACACTCCGTCCATCATCTCGTGTTCACTTTGTTCACCCTAAGTTGGCAGGGTATGCCCAGACGTGGATCTCTTGCTCACTTTGCCACTGGATTCAAGCAAGCCTGGCTGATGACAGGTGTTAGCCTGAAACTGGTCCTAGGATGCTTGTTTCTGGTCCAGGGAAGACCTGGCTTGGCAGTTCGGGCTGGACTGTTCCCGTGAGGCACAGGGTCAAGACTGATTTACATATAGCTGGGTCTGAACTGGGGTGGCAAAGTGAGCTAAAGAACAATGATGGATTTAACTCAGATCTGTGACTGGGGGTGAGTGACTGAAAAGTTTCAGCACTCCGTCCATCATCTCCTTGTGTTTGCTTTGACTTGAACATAATCAGCTTCACATTCTTTGTATGGGGCTTTGTGAATATTGAAAAGTAGTAAAGTTAGACTTTCTGTCTAAGTTTACCTTTGTGAATTGGGCCCTATTTTAATGAGGACTTAAACACAATCACCTTCATGCACTATCTCTGTGGGGACTTAAACATCGCTATAATCACACACTATCTTTGTGGGGACTTAAACTACACTGTAATAACACACTATCTTTGTGGGGACTTGAACATCACTATAATAACACACCATCTCTGTGGGGACTTGAACGTCTCTATGATAACACACTATCTCTGTGGGGACTTATACATCGCTATGATAACATACCATCTCTGTGGGGACTTGAGCATTCCTATAATTACACACGACCTCTGTGTGGACTTGAACATCATTGACTTCACACTCTATAATGGGATTTAAGCTTTGAATGTACACACTATTTCTATGCAGACTTAAACACAATGATCTTCACCCACTATCTCTGTGGGGACTTGAACATCTATTTTGGCAAAAATGTAAGCAGCTCATCAAGCTCTGGGTTCCACTTGACCATATTTCTTAATTCCATATGTTAATTTCTTTATGTGTTAGTTCCCTTATCTCCTAAGATGTTAAGCACTGATAAATAGGTTAAATACAGCTTTAAGGGTCTTTCCTTAAGCATTATATGATATTTTCTGGCACATTAACATAATCTGTCCATAATGTATACCCCTAGTATATATGCAGCAATTCATATATGAATAGATTATTTTATCAACAATATACAAACAACATTATAAACATTTAGCCATGTGCCTTCGACTGTATTCATTCACAAATAGTGTTACGGACCAGGTCCCCACAAGGATGGTAGCACGTGTTCAAGTCCCCACAAGTATGGTGCTGTGCGCACGATTAAATAACAATATATTTGCACATTTGAAGCAGGATCCTGTATCATGAATTTTTTCTTAACATTTTTCTGTTATTAGTGTATTTTAAAAACATTGGGAAAGGTTAGTCCCCACAAGGCAGGTATTCACACATAGTCCCCACAAGGATGGTAACACGTGTGTGTGTGTGTGTGTGTGTGTGTGTGTGTGTGTGTGTGTGTGTGTGTGTGTGTGTGTGTGTGTGTGTGTGTGTGTGTGTGTGTGTGTGTGTGTGTGTGTGTGTGGGTGGGTGTGTGTGGTGGGTGTGTGTGGTGGGTGTGTGTGGTGGGTGTGTGTGGTGGGTGTGTGTGGTGGGTGTGTGTGGTGGGTGTGTGTGGTGGGTGTGTGTGGTGGGTGTGTGTGGTGGGTGTGTGTGGTGGGTGTGTGTGGTGGGTGTGTCAGTGCATGGGTGACTGACTGTGTAGGTTTGTGAGTGGGTGTGTGAGTGGCTGTGTGGGTCTGTAAGTAGGTGTGTGTGACTGTATGGGTGTGTATGTTGGTATGCGAGTGTGTGAGTGGGTGAGTGTGCGTGTATGAGAGAGGGTGTGCCTCTGTGTGGGTGTGTGAGCGGTTCTCTGGGTCTCTGAATGGGTGCATGAGTGGCTGAGTGTGTGTGTGTGAGTTGTTTTTTTAGTCTGAGTGGGTGTGTCAGTAGTTGTGTGAGTAGGTGTGTGAGTAGGCATGTGAATAGGTGTGTGAGTAGGCATGTGAGTGTGTGTGTGACTTGCTGTGTGGGTCTGTGAAAGGGTGTGCGAGTGGTTTTGTGGGTCTCTGAGTGGGTATGTGAGTGGCTGAAAAGGTGTGCGAGTGGGTGTGTGAGTGGTTGCACGAGTGTGTATGTGTGTGAGTGGATTTGTGAGAAGTTCTCTGGGTCTCTGAGCATGTTCATGGCTGTGTGTGTGATTGGTGCTCTGGGTCTCTGAGTGGGTATCTGAGTGGCTGTATGGTTGTGTGATTGGGTGTGTCAGTGGTTGTGTGGGTGTGCAAGTGGGTGGGACTGTGAGAGTGGGTCTGTGAGTGGGTATATTTTTTTTTAATTGAGATCTGGTTCTCTGGATCTGCAGCGGATTCACACATGGGGCCACCCTGAGCACTGCGGTGGATCAGTGGATTCTTGCGTGCCCAAAAAAAATGTTTTTGGACAATTTCTTGCCCATGACACCTCCATCCATTCCATGTTGTCAGGATAACTCTATCCCAGGTGTCTCCAACAAGTCGATCGCTAGCTACCAATAGCTCGCAGGCTCTCTCACAGTCACTCACACATTATAATTCCCTGTAAGCTGGTTTGAAATTATGCAGACCCCCACCAGCTAAAGCAGCACTTTAAAACAATTTACCCATTTTGTGAAGCCTAGGAACACAAAGCAGGATAACCTCTTATGAAAACTCTTACTTTACTAGTTTTTGTTTTTTCCTTTATTGCCGTCTCTTTCTTACTTTTCTTTTCCGCTTTCATTTCCTCCATTTTTTTGTGATTTCTTTTTCTCAACACTTTCTGATTAGCTCCTGCTTTCTCTTTTATTCCCTAATGCATTATTTTAAGTATTTTTCTTTAGTTTATTTCTGCTTCTTTCTTTTCTTCCTCTTTTTCAGTTTCTCTTGCTCTGCTTCCTTCTGTTTTCTCCTTTCTTCTCTACTCTTGCCTCAACTTCTATTATCCTTTTTCTTCTCCTTGCTGTTTTTTACTTTCTTTCCTCCTTATTCCTCTTCCTTTATTTCTCTTTTCTCTCCTTTAATTCTCTTTTTCCAACTTTCTTCTTCTTTCTTTTTGTTCCATGTACTGTCTCTCTTTCCGTCTGCAATTAATTTTCTTCGCATTCCTCTTCCTTGATTTCTTTTCTTCTTTCTCTCCTTCTCTCCTTTTATTTTCACCTTTTTACTCCTGGTTTTTTCTTTCATTCTTGTTCTTCTGCTTTATCCTTCTCCCTCTCTTCTTTCCTATCACAGTTTTTTTCTTCATTTTTCTATCACCTTTCTTTACCTCACTCTTTGACTTCTTTCTTTCACTTCTCTCTGTATTTTCATTTCTTCTCTCCTTCCTATCATTCTTCCTCTGAATGTTTCTTCTTTCTTTTTCTCCTTTCTTGACTCTTTTTGACTCATTTTCCTCGCTCTTAAAAGTTTACTTTCTCTTTTTCTCTCATTCTTTCTATCTCCCTTCCCCCCCCTTTGTCTCTCTTTCTCTCCCACATACTTTCTCTTTCTCTAGAACAGAGAGACAAAATTGTTCCTTGAAGATTTGAGGGAAACCTTTTGGGATACACCTCTTTTGCTCTTGCTCAGTGGGCAGTACTGGGGTTCTTCAGTGACAGTAATTAAGTTACTTGGTCCATGTGTACCCTTACAGAATCCTATATTAAGCAGAGCTCAGAATGGTTTTCAGTGATCAGAAGTAGCTCTCATTATGGGAAATGTTGGAGACTCCTGCTCTATCCTGACCCCTTATATCCTACTTACACTTTATTCCCCCCCACCCGGGAACTATGTCCTGATAGACAAAATGGTGGCTGCAACTTTTCTCTCACGTTACGGCCAAACCAATCCCGGCATTGCTATTGGCGCATAGATCTGTGGATCCTCCGTGGTGGATCCACGTCTCTAGACATACATAAATCTTTTTTCTTTAATAACTCCAAAACTACGTAACAGATTTACACCAAATTACAAAAATCACTCTTTCTGGCCCAAGTTCTAGCTTTCTGCCAAAATTGGTGTAATTCCATTCAGCAGTTTGGGCTGTAGACGTGTTTGAAATCCCTATGGAAAATTGCATGAGGAAAAAGCATTTTGGGAAACCCCTTTTTCTAGGCTCCCACTTGGCAAATAACCCAAAATCTGTCCTTTCCAGACAGCAGCTGAAGTGAGTGGCAAACTAGTTTGGAAAATTTCGCGAAGATACGTCAAATGGCACCAAAGATATAAGCAAAACAAAAAAAAATTCCTACGGAAACTAGGTCCTAACTATAACTACCTACTGGCGACCACCAGTAGGTAACATATGTATATAGATATCAATATAAATATAGATATGGAGATATCCTAGTAGCTACATTGAATTTGTTGCCATAGAAGTTCATAGGGAACGTCTAGAACCGTGCCGGAGCTTCTGTAAAGCTCCATAAACCTCAGTAAGGCTTACCTTCACAAGTGCTCACAAGCATGCAAAGGTTCGCCAAACATACATGCACAAACACCCAACACACATACAAATTTGCATACATGCATGTGCACCTGCAACCACCCATCATACACTTAGCTTGTGCAGACTGGCATGCATCTGCATGGATACGAAGTCCCATCACACAGCTTCCTGCAAGTGCACGCATGCACGCGCACAAAAACACACACAGTGTTCAGAGAGGCCTGTGATTGATCTGTTCCCACTGTAACCATTGCAACACCTCTCTGGTCCCCTGCGGAGAGGAAATAACTGTTGATTGATGTTTTCTTTGGTTTGTTTTGGCTATCGGGGTATTTTACCTTCATTATTCTGGGATTTATGGATTGATTTTTTTCCTCAGTATCCATATGACAGTGTGTTCGTAGAATGCCAATTTCAAGCTTACATTAGATTTCAATGAACGTAAATCACGCGTGACATGTATCCCTTATTTGATGCAAGGAAAGGATCACATGTTTCTACCTAGTTTACTTCCTGGCAATGAACTCTACCGCAGAGGGCATCAGCCATGGGTGTAGTGTTGTAAGTCAGACCTACTGCTGCAGGTATACAGAGTACCACCGTGTACAACACTCACCACAAAGAGTCAGCAGTCGTGCAGTCTTGTGCCCACTGTGCATTCTTGAGCAAATCAGTGTCATCTGTGCTTCGGGTACTCACTTGTGCACTGGGGGAACCACTGTTTTGTGCAGTGTAAGTGAATCCCACTAAGTGCAAGGGGTATGCCAGACAGGTGTCTTTGCACAATGTGAGATAGGGTTCAAGCTGCACCACACTGATGAGGCCCAACAAGGCAGAACTGCTCTCTGGTTGCTTGTGTTCCTGTTCAGATGACTAGAAGTTTGGGATGGTCCACTCCCTTTTGGGTCGGCCCAAGACTAATTTGCTTGTGGTTGGTCCTGTTCCGTAATGGCACAGACGAGCTTAAACTCACTCAGTGGAAAATGGCACGAAGTCATTATCAGCGGCAGAGATTAATTCAAACATTCTACCCATCACGTTGTGTTAGCCATAATTTGGTCATTAACAACACTTAACGTCACAATTTCAATTTTTTTAGGAAAGCCCTAGATTCTGTAGTAGACGGGGCAATGCGGTATTTGATGTTGGTCTGGCCGTTTCATTGTCCTGACGTCATTGAACTTGGGTCCCGTCTCAGAGTTGAATGTGCAGGAGGTGTGATTTGATAACCCGCAAAGGGAAGTAGATGTGGCTGTTCAGCAGCAACGATGAGAGCATGCCACAGAAACCCCTTCTCTTGCAGGGTTCACCTTGCACTATCCTGATCAGACTGTGGCTGTGAAGGAATGACCGGAAAGCGAGTAGCAGAGATTTCCATGCATGCTATGCCATCGCCGCATTCGTTGTTGTTCAGTGTCCCTATCTTGAAGCCATGGTTAATCCATAGCTTGTGGTTTCAGATACTCCAGCAGTCTGGTTGCTTCCCTGCCTAGGATTTCTTGTGGTGCAGGGGAATTAAAATAGTCAGGCAATAAACTAGCACCTTAGCCGTGGCAGTGGGCTTCTTCAGGAGGGAGTCATGATTGCATGCATGAAAGAGGGTCTACTCCCCAGAGCAAGGATAAGTGCTCAATGTCTCGATGTCAGAAGACAGTCATTGGGAGCAATTCCTCAAAGAGCAGTCAGTTCTTGACACAGGTTTGCAGGCAAGTTTAAAGATTTGTTCTACAACCATGTGGAGCGTTTCCAAGTGGGACTGTCCGCATATTGGCCATGGGAATCGGAGATCTTCTTTCTAATCCAGAGGTCTCCGGGGTGGTCATGGTGGATGACAGCTGGGCACCTCACTGAGGTGCTCAATCGTTGAATTTGGTCAATGCATTTATCGTAGCAAAACTAGACCCTGGTTTTGTTAGTTCCGATAATCTGTGGATTGGAGCGGTGCCTCCGTGCAATGCAGTGTTTTATTAACTGCAGCCCTTTAAGTGGGCCGGGTCCCTCTGGGTTTCAGACCCGGTAGCAATTCAAAAAACAGATACTGAAAAGGGTCCCTATCGTGACATATACTCATGTTATTAAGTTCTATGGCAAAAACACTGATCGATTTCTGAACAAAGAATGTAAAAAATGTTTAGATGACCTATGTCAGCCATTTACTTCCTTAAGAATGTTAACTGTTTCCAGGGTTTGGGGTTTCTGTATTTTTCTATGTTGTGTAGCATATTATTCTTGTATAGTGTGTACTTTGAACTGAGTCGCCTCCAGGTGTTAATAACGGGCCACGATTGAGAGGGCTGGAATTGAGGTTTCTCACAGTGTATATCAGTGGATGAAAACAGATGTTCAGAATACATGGTCATCCAATGCTTGGCCTCTCTGCAGAGCACACAGGACTCAGTAATGTTTAATTCAGTCTCTCAATTTTAGTTATGAAAATTGTTCAATATTAATCATTTACAACAAAATCATTGTTACTCATTTATCTTCAACAGCTAACAACTGTTGACAAAGTGAATAGCCCTGGTAGGTTTAATGTGTGTGTGTCTGTTGGTGTGTTATGTATTTGGATGCAATAACAGATCTCAGCGAGGAACCAAAATGCTGGTCAGGTGGCACAACTGGGGAATCACAGACATTTTGTTTACATGTTTAAGCCACGCCCATAATTACATAGGCCATGCCCATTTTAGAGACACCCCACTTTTTTCATCCCACTTAAAGACCTGATTAACTGACCTATGTGGAGTGCAGCGCCATAGCCTCTGGGGGCAGGCGCGTCTCCTAGCTCTGATGGCCACCAATCAGGGGTCCACATCTCCTTCGCTTTACCATATAGGACTATCTCAGTCTTAGAGGAGTTGTGCTGGAGAAAGTTCTTCTTCATAAATGAAGGATTAACACAAGTTACTGGAAAATCAGACAGAAACGAGCATGCAAGGACATTGACAAGGCTGGAGCAAGACAACAGGGGCGCTGCCGTTGGCATTACATTAATGCACACAGCTCCACGTGCCCCTCAGAATGTTGGTGCCCTGGGCCTGGTCCCAGCCCGCCCTGCATACAACACATTTGCATTGCCTTTCTTTGGCACTCCACTGACACGCCTTGAGACGGGCACACCTAATCATCCAGATTCAGAAACTACATTTCCCTTATTTACACATACACTTGGCACTGTAGTGCACGATTACGTGTATGCATTGCACACCAGCTCTTTTCAGTGAAATAGTAGTTTATTGCACGTGTACTTTAAACCTTTTCAAGATGAAAGTCTGCGTGCCCCCTGAAGGCCAGGTGCTCTCTGCGACATTCGTATACACTGCTCAGTACCATCCATGTTAATGCCCACGGCAGTGTGGGCACCGGGATAGTGGGCTCCTTCTTGTTACCCATCGATTGCACCTACCTCTGAATGGCAGATCTGACCAACAGTAACCTAGCAAGTCTGCTACGGGGCCTGGTGCAAGCTAGGAGAATAGCGCCTTTGACTGCCGGGGTAGTAAATCCAGCACTGGCATGGTTCATTGGGCCGCTTAGGGCTCATGGCCCCGGTGTCACTGCACCTGCTGCACCACTGGTAGCAACGCCCCTGCTGGCCAAGGATTTGCTTGCAAATCCACTGTTGTGATCCATTGATCCGGCACTCGTGGCGCACCTGCGGCTCCCCCTTATCAATTTCCCCCAGGATAAACGCCATTTCTCATCACAAGCGCCCCATTAAACGGACGGCTGCCTGACCGCGAGCTCCGGGCTTTCATTAAAAGAACCCTCCCGGGGAAAGGCCTTATAGTCTGTACAGCATCATGGGCACTCGTACAAGCCCGAACCATTGGCGCCCTGACTGCTGGCTGAGTAGCAAAATGTAGCAATAATCAGGCCCCGAGGCTTTTGAGCCCCAGTGCCACTGCACCTGCTGCACCTTTGACAGCTGCACCCCTGAGTCTGTAGAAACATCTGTACCCATGACCCTACAGAAATGTAAGCTAACAAGAGAGCTGCCAGACCACTCCTGTCAATCAATTAGGATTTATAAAGGGCAGCAAATCACCTATGAAGGTCTCAATGCGCTAGAGTTGCTAACTGCTTCGAGGTGAGACAGGAGAAAGCACTCAGAGAAATGGGGGAAAGTAAGGAAAATCAGTAAAAACCAAAACAAAAGCAGGAGAAAACAATCAAAGACCAGGGCCGGACTGGCCATAGCGGGCACCAGGCAATCCCCCGGTGGGCCGCACGGATGGGGGCCGGCCGAGCACTTTGCCAGAGCCTGTTTTGGTTCCCAGTCCAGCCCTGTCGAAGACGGAGGGAAAGACGCAGAAAGCAGTATAGAACCAGGCAAAAGCAGGAGAAAGCACTCCGAAAGGAAGCAGAGCGGTGCAGCAGCACCGGAGAGCTGGGCCTGGACCAGTGAGGCCTATCCGGCACAACACCATATTTGCACTTGGAACAAAACCAAAAACTCCCAGAATGCATCGATTTGTTAAATCAAACGCCGTTCTGTACAGGTAGTGTCATGCTGGCATGGAGAGACCGTGCAACCCTAGGTGCTAGGGGGAAATAAAAATCTAATGACTTGTAGACCAGCACACAGTGGTGTAACAAAAGTTCCCGCAGCCAGTGGGGGGGAGGTGGGGTGTTATGGGGTGTCGGCCAACACAATGCGGCAAGAGGGGCCCACAACTTCCATATTTTTGGCAGGTGTCATAAGAACTCATTTCTAAATGTTAATGACATACCACTGGCACCATGGTATGCCCACCTAAGAATCCGCATTCTTAATCAAAATAGCAAGCTTATTTACAAATAAAAATCTATAAATACGTTTCACTGAAGAACAACTGGGCACTGGAAAGTGAAGGACTTGGGGTCTATTGCCCCCTCTGCCAACCCTTCCGTGACGTTGTTAGCAACCATTATTAACAGAAGTGACTTGTTTAAATATAGCGCCTGCTACTGCAGCTTTTGTCATTTCATAGCACTGTAAAAAACACAGGATTAACTAACTAAATGGTACTCTTCAACAACTTCAGAAGGATGAAGAACTGAGTCAGCCCTGCTAGGATTCAACCCTTTGAATTGTTGCATATATATGCACATATGTCAGTAGTGAGCGCTTAGCTAACCCACCCGAGGACCTAGAACAATCTAACAATGATTTAATAAAAGCTGGTACCCTTCCCCAACTATAAAACAAAGAATACATGAAAAACTTAAAGTAGAAAACACTCCAGCTGGAGGGTGCAAGTGTGGTCCACAAGAGAGAGACATGTCAGATGTTCAAGTTTTTCACATGAGAAATGTACATACATATAATTAACCTAAAGGAAAATAATTCACATATTAAGTGGTTGCCCAGAAAATCTTGTCATTGTTATGGCTCTCGAAGGCCAGTACCAGACAAATACCGAAAGTGCATACTGCCCAACACTCCCTCTTTTAGTTATCCATTTATTGTGCATTTCTGTACCCCTCTTGATAGAGAGACTGAAGTCTAAATACAAGAGAATGATTCCCTCCCAACCCCTGATGCCCTGGAGCTACACTATCCGGATGAAGTTGCATGAGCTGAATATAGTCTCCCTGATTTGGGCATTTTACTAACACCACGGGCGCAAGCAGATACCCTACTTTGCCCTGGCTTCAGCACCACTGCCTACTTACAGGGGCGGCCGGCACAGCTCACGGGGTGGGGACAGGGGGGGGGGGGGGGGGGGGGGGGGGGGGAAGGGCCCAGGCAGTTTAAATATATATATATTTTTTAAACGTCCTTACCACCACCAGGTCCCGTGTCCTCTCTCCTGCTCGCCTGTGTTCAACTCCAAGTCGGAACAGGAAGCAGGCAGCCAGGCTCCCTCCCCCAAGCCAATCACAACGCTTCTATGGAGCATTGTGATTGGTCTAAGCACTATGACACGGTACTCAGCCATGGGCTGGAGGGGTGGCATGATTCTCCACGCAGGCTGTAATGCAGACCACATGGAGAACAGGGGAGTGCGCATGACTGTTTTGGGTGGTCCAAGACAGCCACAGGAGTGTTCTACCACTCCACCCCTGCAGCTTAGCCCCACCCCTCACGCACCTCAGCAGCAGGTGATAAAAATAAAATGATTATAACATTCTGTTATTATCATTTTATTTTTTCCTTTCTTCGCAGCTCCTGGCAGTGGGGCAACGCTCCTCCGCCTTAGCAGTGGAGCCGCCACCGCCTGCATAGTTGGCACGCATTGGAGCTCTCGGCTATAACTTGTATTTGTCTTCACCACTTCTGATAGATTCTGGCACAGACTGACCTACTGGTTTTGTGTTGCCAATTCTCTCACACAGCGTGGACCGGACTGTCCCTATGGGACACCGGGAGAACTCCCGGTAGGCTGAGGGCTGCTTTTCAGGGTGGATGGTCAGAGAGGTCATCAGCTATCCAGCAGTGGGAACACAAACTAGCCATGGCAGTTAAGTCGGACCCGCCGTGGGGGTGGGGGTTTTGATGGGTGTCAGAAACACAGCTGCTGCTTTTAGTGCAGGGGGCCAATATTGTAGCACTGCTGCAAAACCGACCCCCTGTACCAAAACGGCCCCCACCAGTCCAAAACTGGTCCCCACTCTTCCAGCCCACCGGCAAAAGGCCCAGTGCCCTCTACGGCCAGTCGGCCCTGCTATCCAGCCTGGCAAAAAACCCAGGGGTAACAGACATAAGTTATTTGCTTCCCCAATATTCTTGTGGAGAAAGTTGGACTCACTTGGTACAATAAGGGCTTGGTATGAACACATTCTCTAAGGTGGACTTTAACTGCCAGTCCACCACTGGCCACAACACCAAACATATGCGCCCTTTCAAAAGAGCAAAACAACATATATATTTCCAGAGGAGGTGTAGAGTTAGTAAGCAGATAGTTTGACATACCTAAAACCCATTTCACCGAAACTTATTTTGTGATTGAGGACACATTGCACTAGCCTTTCAGGACATCACGACTCGACAGTGTGCCGAAGGTACACGGTGCTTAGTTCAAATTAATTAGTTTTGACTTCCGTTTAGTTTAATATAAATGCCTTTAAAAACCAGTTTGTATGGAATTCTCATATTGGCTCAGCCAATCAGAATGTTTAGAACGTTGCTACCATCTACTCTTCTTTGCCTGCTCCATCATTGAGAGAGTGAAGGAGGGATATGAAGTGTTTAATTTGTAAAATAATAACTGCTGGTGCCCAAATCTCTGCTCAAAGCACACGGTCGTTTAAATTAAATGTCGGTGTGCTGCATACCAAGCCTTCATGGTTTTAAATCCACCTCAGGCCTCTTTATTCCACTGCCAGACACTCCCTGCCTCTTTATCGGACTCGAGCGGGTGATGTTTTTTCCGTCTTTATCTTCTTCCGTCTTTTCACTTTGTTTGATTTCTCTCTCTTGCTCTCGGCAAATGTCTGATGCAGAAAAATAGGTGCACACAAACCACAGAGCCCAGCTCGACTGGATCAACATGAGACAATATAAGAACCCGTCCATCGACCCAAGGAGAAAAGAATCAGTTTGTTTAAAGAACTCTCACAACCCAGAGGTACCCCCCGCTGGCACGCTTCATCTTAGAGTTCTTTCCCGTTCCGTGGTAGAACGGGGCGAGCTACAACCTATGAGATGCACAGGAGCACTTTGTTGGAAAAGGAAAAGTGTAGTGAGTGGGGGTAGGGTTACTCTTTTAAAAATACCTGCCTGATAGCCCCAACGTTTAAATCTGGGTGCCAGCGGGTTGATTAAAAGCAGGAAAAGTTAGGAAGTACCGGGGCTCTAGTTCCCCCTCCTTTCTCTTAGAGGTCAACATGTTTCTGCCACTAATGTTCCCAAATGTTTGTGACTTTTCGTCAGGCTCTGGTATGCTACAGCAATCTACACCGATTCTCTAATGCCGATTTAACTGGTGAATTTACCATACATACGTCAAGCACACCTAAACCACCTTCTTGGTGTCTGAAAAGAGGGAACAAACAGCATAAGGATTATGCACAGATGTTGAAAGACCTGGCTCTCAGCTTGTTCATCCCATTAGCTGCATCACGTAGCTATATCACTATGTTTCTCATCTAAAACAGCAACGCTATGTCAAAAAGTGAGGTTTGTCCCTGTGGGAATACACAAATGCAAACCCGAGCACATCTAGGACCCATACGGCAGAAAACCAAGTGTCACGCACTGTGGAAACCACATTCAAACACACATAGTGGTTACAAACATATTAAGGCACTTAATAGTGCTTCATAGGTACATGAGGAGAGGCGTGCCTGATGTACGCTAAATTGTGAATGGAAAAAGAGGAAGTCATCAGGGTCTTCTCATGAGTTAAAGTCTCCATCTTAAAGCTGCAATGCCACCCTTACGACTCCAAGGTCCCCGCCTCCATCCGTGCTTGCATCTTGAGACAACTGAACAGCTGGACCCCCTCTGGTGGGTGATGGTTCTTTAAAGCAAAAGGGTTCTTTTTCTCATTAGGTCAACGGGAGGGTCCTAAATTTATCAAATCGAATTGGCTCTGTAGTTTGTGTGACGTTCTGTACCAGAGGAGGGTTAACCAATGCGCTACAGCACCTGTTCAATCCCCTTAATTTTTTATGGGCAGAAAAATAAGTGCCAGTCCCCAAGAAGGAGTGCTGGTGGCCCCCACTGGCAATCACCGGCTCAAATTAAGCTCTGGGTATATGGAACAAACAGGAACAGTTGGCCCGTTTGCCTTACTTCAGTGAGATCTAGGTGCTAATATGCGGCCGGCATTAACAACCCTTAATTTCCCTTCCCCTTATTACACACTCTTAACACTCTCGGCGGAGAGCAATACGGCTTTAATTACCAAGAAAGCAAATAGCACGAAAGGAATTACGATGGAAACAAGATCAGTTATGGTTAGGCTGATTATCAGAGTTAGAGTAAAGGCTAGGTTTATGTGTGAGTTGGAGTTAGGATTAGAGTTCTTAATTAAAAAAACACCGAACCTAATGTAGATTTGAACCTATGTGACGCCACTGAATGCAGTACACAATGCAATAGATTTTCAAACCCTCTGGCTCAACTTTAATGTCATTCACAGTAAAAAGTGTACCTCCTTACATAGATTTGTCCCAATTAATACAAAATTTGACAGTGAAAACTACAGCAGACCCCCTCCCATGTCTGCCAACATGCGTCTCATTTTGCATTGGATATAGCGTACCCTATCCCGAAGACGTAGCTTGCTGCTTTACCAAGAACAGTTGTGTCATTGCAAGGGCATCTTAACCCCTTCAGTGCCAGCCCCTTTCCCCGCCCTGTGCCGGCCGTTGTATTAGCGGGCGGGGTTTATGACGAGCTGGTCTCGTCATGGGCACAGCGCAACCGCGGCCCATGACGAGACCAGCTCGTCATGGGCATTGAAGAGGTTAAACAGGAGGTACAAGAGTTGGGTGTGTGGGGGTGCACTTGGGACTATTAGAGACACCTGAGGCCCTATGATGCATAGTTAAAGTATGCAGGAGTGATTTGCGCCCATTTTTTGTGCCACCCCAGGGTATTATGGCTTCGCAAAAGGGGCTCAATGCAAGGGGATGTGGCGTCATGCAAATTAGGAAACCCTTTAGTTCTGCACCAAATTACAGACGTGGGCACAGGGACAAAGCAGTCATCGGAGGGGGACTGATTATGCATCACCAATGAGGTGGTGCGATGCACAAGAGGTCCAGGGACAACCCTCCTAGACATCCCCTTGCAGCTGGGTGCAGTCACTCAATGCACCCGATATAGAGAGGTCCCAGCCCCCGCTTTAAGTGAGGCAGGGTCTCTGAAACCATCGGTCTGCCTTTCACTGTAGGCAAACAGTCTGGCTTTAACTACTGCACAATTCACAGCGCAGACAAGCGTTGAAGCCTGCTTTGTGAACAGTGCATTTAGTGTGGTAGGGCTCATTGTCCTAGGCTGCAGCCAGCATCCTAGTTAAGGATGTCCCACGGCACATGTGAGCCAGAGTGTCCTCTCTGTAATACAGCCGCGGGAGTCATGGGGAGTGGAAGGAGATGGGAATTTCATATTCGTTTTTAACACTATGCAAAATTACAAGTTGAGGGCCTAACTCAAATAAAGGTTTTCAACATTTCACATGGTCAAGCATGGACTCTGGTGTGTTCTGTACTCCAGGTCCCAAAGTAAACAAACTAGAAACTTGACCACATAGCCTTCATCCTACCTCTCACCTCATTCCACGGTCTAAAATATGGAACTAGAGACTGAGCATGGGTGATTTGCAGACTTTACGCCTATGCTCATGTGTGCTTATGTTTCTCACTTATTACGGTTACACTGCGAAGAGATCTCGGTCCCTGCCTCGGGTACAACTCACTGTGCTGCATAAAACTGTAAAATAAATAAACGTCCTGTAGCGCTCGGAGTATATACTCTTCTCTTCATCTGAAAAATTAATGCTCCTTGTGCTACATACAGGACTTAAGAACTTTCGTGTTCGTTTTTGCCTCATCTCACGGCCCCTTCCTCCCTCCCGTGTATGCATCTGTGTAGTCTGCGGCCTCGTCCCACGGGACGTGCAGTTGGAAGCATGCACTCTTTGCCGCCATCTTCCCCGCTGCTAGAATCCATTACCGCTGCCACTCAGAGCTGCGACCCTCGAGACGCCGCCGCGCGCCCCGTGACGCCAGCCCCTGCGCGCGGCGCGCGTGCCCTTTCGCTCCCTTTGTTGCTAGGGCTCGTCGAAGGCGCCGTGTAGGGCTGGTATTTTCTTCTCGTTAACAGGCTTAACCCCTTGCGGCTGACACCGTGACTCCGAGCGACGGCGGCTCTGTGGGAAAGGCCCCCTCAGCACACCGCAGGCACTCGGTCTTAATATTTCAGTCCCAGCAAATCGCTTGGCTCTGCTTTTGTGGCGTGAGTGCAGCCAAGCTAAGGCGCTGGATTAAGGCCACCATTTCATACATTCCACTAGAACGGATTCAGGCGAGAGACTCGATTTTCTAAGCCAAAAATGGCTTCATTTTGGCTGTCTCCCTCCTGAAATTGCCTCGGTTTCAAAAGTCAATTGAGGAAATGCATTCTCCTATACATTAAAAAAAAAAACCCTTCCACTTTTCTTTTTTTAAATGTTGGCATGTATGCCATTTGTTCCAGGGTCTCCACGCCTTTCATTGCTCGCTTGAACAGTCACCATCGTTCGCTGGCCAACAGCATCATGGCGTCCTTTGGTCAAATGTATACCTGGAAGCTTAGCTCTCTTGCATTTGGACGACATCCTTCGGTCTTGTAAGCAGTTGTGAGATGTGGGAAGAGGCATCAGGTGAATATTGAAGAAGGTTTGTGAGGCACACTTGCTGCTTCTGGGAGTTAGTATTGTGCTAACAATGTTCCACCAAGATAAGCATAGATCTGTACTGGTAAATCAAGTAAACTCAACAGCACCAGCACAATTCTTCACAGTCTGCAATGGAGGGTTGAGATGGACTCAGTACCAGTATAAATAGCATATTAAAGTAGAACTCATTTTTACTCCGCCAGTGTGACCTGCGTCCTTCAAATAGGCCTCACTCCGGGCGTACAAAATGGAATTCCATTGTGCGTGGAGTGTATTGAAAATACATTGGCTGCCTTCACGCCACTCCTCCCACAAGCCACGCTCTCGCTTCTGATCTCAGAAGTTCACACAGGAGGCATTTTAAAAAGAACACCTCTGCCCCAGAAACTGGAAGAACCTGTAAAACAGGTCGAGGAGACACAATAGGCAGCCTTTAGATCTGCTTGAGGTTTCCAAGCTCCACAAATCAGAGCTTTTTAAAATAGCCCGACGGTCAATTTGAGAGAATGACTCACAGCTGTCAAAAGCGCCCACTCCACGCATGAAAAGCATGGACTACAAGGCGGGGATCAGATACCAAAAAAATAAAATCAGACAAGTGCTTAATGGAAAGGTTTTTCTTTGCGGCCTATTGTAGCCCCGCGGAATGGAATCCTACAAAATGTAAGGTTATGGACGCGAGATCTGAACATTCCGTCCGCGCCGGTGTTCCAAGGTAAACCAAGAACAAACTACAAAGAGAAGGCTCTTATGCGCTATATTACTGTCATTTAAATGCTTCACTGCTAACCAAGAGGACATCCTGAAATACCTCAGAAGCCAAAGAAAGGGATAAAACCCTGGCATAGAGAAAAGAAAATCATTGCAACAAGTCAAATAATAAAAATACAGCATTTTATGAAACAACATCTGCATTACTGGAGAAATGCAGAGGTAAATCAGATTATAAAAAGCCCCTAAATCGAAAATAATGGCTAAACTTACAAATAAGATACAGAACACCCACATCTATGGATTAAATGCCGGGCCGGACTGACCGTAGCGGGCACCAGGCATTCCCCCGGGACGGTTTCCTGGCCTTGGGGGCTGGTTTTGTCACTGGGGGCCAGTTTTGCAGCAGTGCTAAAATATTGGCCCCCCCCGTTACAAAAGCGGGAGCGATGCTTTTTACTAGCACCCCCTACTCCACCCCCGGCTCCCAGGGCCGGTCGAGCAGCCATCTGCCGGGGCTGGTTGCGGTTCCCAGGCCGGCTCCGATCATACATTTCCTTCTATAATTTGTGCAGATTTCGCACTTTCTTGAGAGCCACAAGAATGCCACAGTCTGTGCTAGAATCCTGCAAGAATCATAGCTTTCTCTGCATACTCGTCCTCTTCTACGTGTGTTTCTGCTGACTGCCTGCAGAAGTAATTCTTGTATAGATGTTAATCTAAAAGATCAGCCTTTTATGTTTTTTATTTTAAGTCATCACTGTGAAATAGTTTCCATTGTGGATTCTGGTCCATAAGCTACAGGTCTGCAGATGGTCGTCCATAGACAGAGTAGAATAACTATTCTCTAACCTTGAGTTTCCAGAGACACGCCACCTCCAAGCCATGGCTAATGTCCTCCTTAAGCACCAGCAGTGGGCACATTGGGTGGACTGCATGGGTGAGGTAGTGCCCACCTGACTGCAGGATATCCCATTGCTTTATGCTGGCGCAGAGAGAGAGGACCGTGACCAGTAAGCTGAAGGCCCTGATGAAGGTGCAGTAGGACAGCTTGGATGCACAGAGCATCTTTCATGATGTACTCCGCATGCTTTAACCCATCTAGTTTCTGAAAAGAGCTTCCATGATTCATGCAGCATGCACCAGCCCATCTAGATGCACAGAGGAGCCTCAAGAGTGCATGAGCTTTCATGGTGCCCAGGGCAACACATTTTGGTGGCAAAGTTAATAGGTCATTCCTTTGGAGACCTATTGGCTCTGCCAGTGCCTTTTGTTCATTCTGTACAGCATCCGCAAAAAGCTGATGCAGGACAGCATGAAAGCAAGGGGAAAAAAAGTGAGATGATGCAGTCGCGGGTGGCTGCGTCATTTTGTAGGCGCAAGCATGCATCATGACGCACGCCATGACTCGGGTGCTACTTTTTTTTATTTAAAGATCCAAGATAGATCAGTAAATTAAAAAAATAAATATGAAAATGAAGTAGCACAAAAACACTTATTTTAAAAGTGGAAGGGCTGCCCAAAAAAATAACTAAATAAATAATTTGAACACCTGGTGGGAGGTTAGGCAGACTATGGAGGAAGGGGTCAGGGGAGGGAAAAGAAGCACACGAGAGAGCAAGTAAGAAAGAGGGGCAAGGGAGATACACACAAAGAAGAGAACAACATGGGGTGAAGCGCACAGGTGGAGAGCAACACCAACACAGAGCACAGGGGGGGAAGCACAAGAGGGAGACAGCTAGAAAACACATGTACTCTCATGAAGTGCTTAAGCAAAAAGAAAACAAATAGTTCCCTAACAGTGAGCAGTGGAGGGACACACGCAAAGAGATTATGTACAAAATCCTTTTGCAAGCCTGGATTTCTTCTAAACTGGACTATTCCAATAGTCTGTATCTCGGGCTCCCTTCCTTTCTTTCTTATTCAGCATCATCAGATTATTCAAAATGCTGCTGCCCAATTGATCTTGAAACTCCCTCCTTGGGGCTCGATCTCAAATCATTTGCATCAGCTTCACTGGTTACCGATCAATAGGAGGACCCAGTTTAAGGCCCTCACTTTTGCTTTAGAGATTTTTAACTCTAGGGGATCCCTCTATCTTAGGTGCCGGTTCAAACTATCCTCCCAGGTGCTAGCCTTTGTTCTAATAACCTTAAGGTGGTTCAAACCCCTCGTATTGCTAAATCCACAAGAGGTGGTCGTTTCTTTGCCTACCTGACAGCTGGACTGTGGAATGCCTGACCCCAGGCCTTGAGACGTTGTCCATCTGAAAAGGTTTTCAGCAAAAAGCTTAAAACACTTTTTTTGACTCTGCAATAACCTTCTCCTAAGCCGGTTTCTGCCTTTGAACTGAGTGCATATTCTTTTATCTAGCGCCGGGACACCTTTTCAGATAGATGTGCGCTTCACAAATGTATTGTATTGTATATCATCTTGAAAGGTTGAAAAGTGAAGTGAATCTGCCAGGTTTCAAATATGAGATTTACAGGTTGCACTCGGAAATCTGCAAGTAGGCACATTACCCGACTAACCTATACCAATTACACACACAAATAAACATTGTTGTGTAGAAATAAGTTGGACACCAGCTTGAATCACTAGATATATTTTCTTCTCATTTCAATGTGCCATCTTCATGGTGGTTCCATGTCACTTATTTGCGTATTACAAATAACAAATTTGTGATGTAGTGACATTATTGCTACCCTCGCAAAAACTCTCCTCCCCTCACGTCTCCACGATAATCACCACCCCTACATATGTATGTGACCACTAAAATGTTTTTGTTACACAAAAGCCAAACAATGGACTTTGTTGATGTTTGTTTAGTTGGAGGTGAGAATTTTAAACTGCAATTTCAACATTCATACCCTGCGGGCATGACCATCTCCTGCAAAGTAGCTCTGCTCCGGAGGGTGAAATTATACAGTTGTGGTTAGACCACATTACCACAGTTCTACTGTGAACTATAAGTAATTTTATGTTGTCATTTCAAGAGTGGGGCCCTACCTTGAACAGGGCACAGGGCATTTAGTCTTGGCTACACCCATTTGTGATGGTCCTGAACTTGCACAGTGTACTCAGCAAGCTCGACCCAATGTGGGTGCAAGTAGGAGCTAAAGACACACGATTGAGGGACGGAATGCTGATCAAATCAAAGCATTCACCCCCCCCCATCAAGAGATCTGGGTTAAATCCATCATTCTTTTGCTCCCTTTGCCACCCCAGTTTAGACCTGGCCATATGCAAATCAGCCTTGACCCTGTGCCTCATGGGAACAGTCCAGCCCGAACTGCCAAGCCAGGTCCTCCCTGGACCGGAAACAAGCATCCTTGGACCTGTTTCGTGCTTTCAGCTACCATGATGCCATCAGAGTGCTCCACTGAGAGTGGCAAACTACCAACACAGGATCAGTCAGCAGATGTGAACACCAATAATGCTAGGTTATTTTAATGGCAGCTGCATGGAACACCATCTACCATTTGTATGGCTCAGCAGCACTATCAGCAGTACTGAAATTTTCTGATTGGTTCGAAGGTGATCATGGCAGACCAGATGCTGATCATCTTGAGATAACCTGTTAAATGTACTGTGTTTAATCCTTTCTTTAGTGAAGATAATTCATAGTTATTCAGAACTCTCCACCTCATGTGCCACCACCAGCAGCAAATTTGTCCAGAAGAGTACAACCTGCATTTTGGCAATTAACTCCAAATTACTTCAGATGAACCTTAACTGGTATTACAACTCCTAATATGCGCTAGGCTGATAAATTAAAGTCTTTGACTGGCATATAGTAGCAAAAGAAACATCTAGTTATCTGCTAACCCTAATCTAGCTAACTAACAAACGGAAAGGTAATTTACATGTTCCCCTAGCGTACATCTCTCTAGTAGGTGAGATGTTCATTGTAGTTGGGTTGTTTAAATAGGTTTATACAACACGTTTGTGTGTGTTATACTTCTTATACCATGATAGAATTGGCTGTGTCTTCATAGGTCTACTACACTGGAAAATCTCAAGTACCCTAAAGTCTAGCTTTTCTGCATTTCCTCAGAGTCCATCCTCAGGTCTTTGAATAGTGCTCCTTCTGCCACTAGTATGAAGCGCTAACAGTGTCAAAAAATGTTTCCTGGGGTTCTAATGCACAACTTGTCTAATTTGGCTTGCGATAGTGTCCTACCAAAAGTGTGATGTGGGCCTACTCCTATTAGGTGTATGTGTTGTATTGAACGAGTTGTGAATAAGTGTACCTGGTGTTTAATGGATTTGACCAAACAGTTTAAACAAATTGTTTATGCATCCTATGTGCTGGTAGGCATTGCCTAGCAGAAGGATGTGTGTGTGAGGATGAGGGGGGTAACTGGTAGTAAAGTGTGCAACTGGGTGTGATAATAACGAATTGGCTAATGGCATGTTTCAGCTATGGTGTATGTATGTATGTATGTATGCATGCATGTACAGCCCAATACAGGGAGGCCTAATAACGAACGTCATCTTCTACACCAAGAAAACCACTAAATGGAGAGAAAATTCCCTCCAGCACCTACTTGTAGCCAACTCTACCAACATCTCTTATGGATCCAAATTCAATATATCCCCATTCCCAAAAATTTGACGGTGACATATCCATGTCCATGTCCATAAATGGGAATGGGAATGTCCCAATACAAGCCTCTGAACAAAACGTCTCCATCTTTGACTGCCAATTCCCTGTTCTCTGTGCCTACATGTCCGGTGTCCCCCACATCAATCCACCTCCTCCACCCATAGAACATATACCTGTACTTCCTCACTTCAGGAATTAGTTTCTCCTCCATCAACGACCACGTCCCCAGCCATAGCCCCCCAGCCTATTACTATTACCAGCTTACCCTTCCTCTGCCACAGAACAAATGGCCTCCCAACTGATCCCCATTATTATATGTCTTGAACTCAAACTCAACACCATACTCAATGAAATATTCCCATTACGTAAAAATCAAAGATTTGCCCCAACTCACTTCCCAATCACACACCTATGGCGCACACTGATCTGATCGCAAAAATACACCCCGACTTCCCCACACCCTACCCTTTGTCTACTACCCCTTCATTCACCACCACCACAAACCTAGACACACCAGTTCAGGAATGTCGGAGCATGGACCTAAGATTCTGAGCAGCACATACAACAACTCTCCTAAGCTTCCCCGCTACAGCAAGATCCCCGTCATCCTTGGCACTAGTAGGATCCCCTGCTTATCGCTCCCCCACACCACCTGCCCAACTCACTACCATCCAACCTCATCAATCTGAGCCAAGAACATTACTCACATTAAACTGCTTGCTATTAAACTGTCGATCAGCAGTTAAAAATGCCACTGAAACAGCTGAAACCACTCTACTGCATAAAACTGACATCTGCTTTCTGATGGAAACCTGGCTAAACAACCACTCATCCCCCATTATCGATCTACTCACCCCTCCAGGCTACTCAATCCTTCACTGTGACCCCAAAAAACGTTTCGGAGGTGGATAAGCTATCATTCACAAAAACGATCTCTGCCTAAAACCTTTCCATACAACCAAATATCCTACCTTTTGAATACCTAGGAGTCGATCGCTCCTCCATAGGCATCAAAACCATCAAATTTCACCTCATCTACCACCCTCCAGGTGAAAGAACTCAATTCTTCGAGGATCTAACAGACCTAATAACCCAAAGTTCCCTGGAGGACTCCATAGACATTATATTAGGAAACCTAAATTTTCCCCTACATGATGGTGGAGATACAACAGTGCTTACAAAATGTTACTCAACACTGAAAAAAGCAAACACACAACAAGGGCTCTACCCTAAACGCAATAATTTCCAACCATAATACCATATCCCTCCTGTCCATCCTACTCACCGACTAGACTGACCACCACTTAATTATATTTGATCTCAATATCAGCCATCCCAAGCCCTACACCCAAACCAATTGCCCTAAACACTGGAAGACAATATGCACAAACTCCCCCAATGCATGTGAGAATCCCTCATTAGCTCCCAAATTCTTCCTCCACGTGTCCTTACTTCCACTGAGGACCTCACCTCCCTCAATAAAGCTAAAATTACAGAGAGTCTTGACTCTGTCGCCCCTCTAAAACTTAAGAAATCAAGAACCATCCCTTCCAGATCCTGGTTCAACAAAGCCCTGAATAAAGAAAAACGTCAACTTAGGCTGGCTGAAAGAAACTGGAGACACCAGCCCTGTCTGACCCACCTCTCTTTCTCTCCAAGTTGAACTCTTGAAATACAAAAATAAAACTGCTTCATCAACTATGCCACCTTCCCAGAAGACTGGAAACACGCAGAGATCAATCCCTTGCTGAAGAAACCCTCTGCCGATCCGATGGACCTCAAAAACTTCTGACCCATCTCTCTGCTTCCCTTCCCAGCCAAAGTCATCGAGAAGGCCATCAACGCTCAATGTTGCGAGTTCATCGAAATGGACCTCTCCCAATCTGGCTTCCGAAACAACCACAACACCAGGACCGCGCTCCTCACTGCCACAGATGCCGTCCGCACCCTCCATGACCTAGGCGAAACTGCAGCCCTCATAATCCCGGACCTCTCGGCTTCCTTCAACACTGTCTCCCAACGCACCCTATGCACAAGGCTCAACGACACCACGATAAAGCCCTGGAATGGATCCGCTCCTGCCTCACCGGCCAAACAGAGTCAGTACCACCGTTCCACTCTGAACCCACAGAGATCAGATGCGGAGTGTCTCAGTGCTCCTCCCTGAGCCCCACTCTCTTCAACATCTACATAACGCCGCTCACAACCATCATTAGGAACAATGGAATCAACACCAACTCCTATGCCGAGAACACACAGCTGATCCACTCCCTCACCAACGAACCCACAGTCGCCAAGAACAACTTCCATATAAAGATGAATGCTGTCGCCATCTGGATGAAGGACAGCTGCTTCAAGCTCAACTCGGAGAAGACCGAAGTCCTCATCCTGGGCTCCACTCAGTCCACCTGGGATGACTTCTGATGGCCCGCAGATCTTGGATCCCTCCCACACCCACAGACCACGCACAAAACTTCTGCATCATCCTGATCTCCTCGCTCACCATGAACCGCCAGATCAACGCCATCTCATCATCCTGCTTCCACACCTATGCCCGCTCCGAAAGATCTTCAAGTGGATCCCCACCGAGTACAGAAAGACAGTCACCCACGCATTCATCAGAAGCTGACTTGACTACGGCAACACACTCCATGCCGAGATCACCCAGAACCTCCACAAGAAACTGCAGAACATTCAGAACGCCTCCGTCAGACTCATCCTCTATAACCCAGCTGCAGCCATATCACCGGCCACCTGAGAGAACTCTACTGACTCCCAGTCAACAAAAGAATCACCTTCAAGCTCCTCACACACGCCTACAAAGCTCTACATGACACGGTACCTGCGTACCTCAACCACCGCTTTGCATTCCACTCACCCACCAGAGACCTCCGTTCTGCCCAACTGGCCCTGGCCACCGTCCCAATTATCTGCAAGACCGCAGCTGGAGGAAGATCCTTCTCCTACCTCGCAACAAACACCTGGAACACCCTGCCTCTCCACCTCAGGCAATCAGCGTCACTGCCTCAATTCAGGAAGGACCTTAAGACCTGGCTGTTTGACTGAACCACAGTGCCTTCGATGGATCAGCAGGCCCATGTCCCCAAGTGCCTTGTGAATCTTACAAATCGCTTGTTTCAAATGCTTTTCCAGGCTGAGGACGTCACGCCAGCAGGGCTATGAAATCATCTTCCTGGCAAATGCTGGCTCAAGCACCCTGCAGTGGTGCTAGAACAATTTTCAGATTGGCGGTGCTGGCATCAATGTTACAGCATTGAAGTTATAAGGATTGTGAAAAATCCAAGCGTAACACAAAGAACAAGTGTAGCAAATGGGTCACGGCCATTCAGTAGAAGGGTGGTAAGGGTGTGGTGTTTAGCATAGTAACATTCTGGAACACACTATAGCACATATATTACTAAAGCTGGCATGAATGGACACTGCCAATTAGAGACAGCACATTTTCCACTGGAATGACCCCTAAATTTGCACAGACATGCGCCTTTACTGATAAAACGTAACAGTGCACAAACAACAATGTGGGGAAATTGGGTTGCAGTGAATAATTATTACTTACACATCACTAAGTAAAGTGTCTTGGTTTGTTTTGATCCCATTATAAATCTTTGCTTCTATCACACTTCAGAATTACAAAAAAGTTTGTGCTTTCTTAACTTCTCACATATATCTATATATTTGTACTGTCCATTTACAGGCATTAAAACGTTTTTGCATTAGAAAAATATTGACATCCTACAGCCTTACTCTTCACACTCCTTGTACTGCAGCAAGATTGTCAGATCATTCACCTTACAGAGAATGCAAGATAAATCCCAATTTCCATGTTAAAGGAATAAGCAACAATTGTCAGAAGGCATAGCCTGACCGATGACCTCGGTCTTTGAACGCACAGTAAATGTGACAAGATAAAAATAAAATATAAGGAAATCTTTATTGCTCATTCACCTTCCTGAATTCCGGTATGGTTATTTCTGGGGCTGCCGCACCCTTACTTCCAGTGCTTATGGCAGCCTGATGCCTGCGCATTTAGCACTAGGCCTGGGCAAAGCACTACGCTACGCTCACGTAGTTTGCGAAGTTCGCGCTACTTCGCACTACGCGAATTGCACGTAGCACAGTGCGAACACGCGTAGCGTACTCTTGCGTAGTGCTGCGGTCATTTTTTGCTTGCTCGCGGTCCTCAACGTCAAGTTGGCGACCGCGAGCAAGCAAAATGACATCCTGGCGAGACTTTTTCCTTGTTCGCGATCAGCAACATCAAGTTGGCGATCGCGAGCATGGAAAATAAACCTCCCGGCGAGATTCCTAACACGAGGAGGTCAGGTTTCTCATTGCGAGGGGTCGCGTATGCTCGCGACCGCTCGCGATGAGAAACTACCAGTTCGCGTTGAGAAAGCTGCTGCTCGAGGAAAAATCTCCTCGAGCAGCAGAAAACTACAGCTTGCACTGTGCAAGATGCCATTTTCAATGACTGCACAGTGCCGGTTGCTTGTCCGCACTGTGCAATCATTGAAAACAACATCTTGCACAGTGCGAACAGGTCACTACGCAGTTCGCGAAGTGCTACGCGAAGCTCGCGTAGTGCGAACTGCACTTTGCGTAGCTTCGCGAAGTGCTACTTCGCGAACTACGCCCACCCTTATTTAGCACATGTACTGCGCCTGGATGCCTTACCTCCAAACATGAAGTGTCTGACAGGCTGACATTTGCTCAGTCTGACCGACACATTTCACATTTGCAAAATGGTTGGAGCAGGGGAGGCGGCAGCGCCCCTCCGCCCTTAAGGACAGGCCGCACCTGATCAAGTGCCCAGGGACAATGGAAGCAACATTTAAGCCCCATTCGTGGTCATAGTCTCGGTTGTGCAGTTTGGTGATAATTTGATGGCCCAAAACAGGCAGTTTCCCCCTTTCGGCTCCAAAGCCTCCGAGATCACCTGCGGCGTACCCCAAGGTTCATCCCTCAGCCCGACATTGTTCGACGTCTACATGGCACCGCTCGCCCACGTCGCCCGACTGCACGACCTCAACATCATCTCCTACACCGACGACACCCAGCTGTTCCTCTCCCTCACCAAGGACCCCCTCATCGCCAAAACCACCCTCCACGAAGGAATGAAAGCCGTCACCGAGTGGATGAAGAACAGCCATCTGAAACTGAACTTGGACAAGACAGAGGTCCTCATCCTCGGCTCCACCCCCTCAGCCTGGGACAACTCCTGGTGGCCGACCGCACTGGCAGCAGCACCGACTCTCACTGACCATGCACGCAACCTGGGGTTCATCCTTGACTCAACACTCCCCATGACCAAGCAAGTCAATGCCGTCTCGTCCTCCTGCTTCAACACCCTTCGCATGCTCCGCAAGATCTACAGGTGGATCACCACTGAAACAAGAAAAATGGTCACCCACCCAGGCCCTCGTCAGCAGCAGGCTGGACTACGGAAACGCCCTCTACGCAGGAGGCTCGGCCAAACTCCTGAAATGACTACAACGCATACAGAACGCCTCTGCATGCCTGATCCTCGACATCCCGCGCCACAGCCACACCACACCACACCTGAGAGACCTGCACTGGCTCCCCGTCAACAAGAGTATCACCTTCAAGCTCCTCACTCACACAAGGTGCTCCACAACACCGGACCAGCGTACCTCAGATGACTCACCTTCTATAACCCGAACCAACAGCTCTGCTCCGCAAACCTCGCCCTTGCCACCCTCCCCCGCATCCAAAGAGCAACCACCGGTGGCAGATCATTCTCCCACCTCGCCGCCAGGACCTGGAACACCCTCCCCATCCTCCTACGGCAGACCCAGGACCTACTAAACTTCAGGAGGTTTCTCAAGACCAGGCTATTTGAGCAGTAGCAGCACCCCTCCCCCCCTCAGCGCCTTGAGACCCTCACGGGTGAGTAGTGCGCTCTACAAATGTACTGATTGATTGATTGATGAAGACTGCATGTCTAATGATATTACAGGCATCAGAGATCGGGCATAGAGACATTCTCTCCTACATAAGAAATGCAATGTTGTGAGGTTCTCGGATTTGATGAATGGTATTTAGCAGCAACATGTTCTTGTTTTCACAACATCTTCTCCATCTAAAGATCTAGACATTTTACTGTATAATGTTTTGATTGATGCCGGCTGTGGTCTGGTGGAAGATTTTGTAGCACTGACCGCGATGCCAGATCCATGTGGATTTTAGCCATGAACTCAACATGGTTCCAAAATGTGTAGTGTTGGTTTAATACAGATGGGGGTTGCGTCGGCCCGATAGGCTCAGGTGCTAATTATTGCACAGATCTCTGCACAAAGCAATCATGTTCTCAGGTGGGAAGCTGCAGAGGAAGAGGATGATGTTTTTATGGTTCATACTAAAGAGATCTTTTTTGCTTTCACTGCTCCATCCATCTTACATTTTGATATCAGGTTTTCAGATGATTTGTTTCTTTGGTGGGGGCTCTGGTGCTGGTGTAAATTGTCCATTTTTGTGCCATCACAGTGTCATTATACTGGCACACATAGTCTCCTCCTTTCATCTCACTTCAGAAACTGGTTGTCTTGACTGTGAGCGACAACTTGCCCCTCTTTCACAAGAAGCACATAAGTGCAATAAATAGATCCCTTTAATGCCAGGAACTTCTACGGCAATGTGTGCTTTTTTAGAACAAAACATATTTTTGCTTTTAGTCCATTTGTGTTTATGTTAATGAGAGGTAGGCAGCTCCTCCAACAATGTTTCACACAAAAAATGACAAAAAAAGCATTGAAAAATAAAAAGGCTGCAGCCAATACCAGCCACATTGGCTTTACCAATGTCTGTTAGGTCTGGTGTTAACCAGGACCTTTTGTTTTTTAATAAACAACTATATGCTATACATGCTTACTTAGAGTGACAGCCTTCCTCACTCAAAAGTCTCCTATAGTGTTGTTCACATTTTGCTTCTCCCACCACAGCGCGGGGTAAGGGTGAGCCCACTTCAGCCTTTGGTTACCTCCCTGTGAATGATGCCATTCTGCTCTTGCACATTCGTACCGTATGTAGTTCCCTTCAGTGTCAGGGAACACTGGTGCAATGTATGCTTTTACATAGAAATATATATCATACAGTGCATGCCTTCATACAAAAAACATTCACAAGTAAAATAAACATTGGAAAAAACAGTAGTCATCATCAAATGATTACCTTTGACAATGCATCTTCTGTGATTACTTTTGATTTTGCTTCTGACAGTACTTGCTTAGTGCATTTCTGCATCAATCCCTACATGGAGCCACTTGGTGGTCTACTCTCGGCTAACATCCTCAAGATTCACCAATATGCCAATAATACACAACTCTACTTGAAAATCTCAGCTGCTTCACAAATCCAATGCCTCAAACTCTGCTTGCACATCCTCCAGACCTGGACGTCCAGCGCCTATCAGAAGCTCTACCCAAAAAAGGAACAAAATCCTGTTTTTTGCCAAGAACAATAAACAAGGTAAAGTACAGACCTGGCTCAATGACAGGAACTGTGACTGCTTCGAACCACAACTTTCACTGAATGCCAATTCACTTAGATTCACCCTGGACACCAACCTCACCCTGAAGGAACACACTGCCAAAAAAAACAAAGAAGGTCTGACAGCAGCTCTCTTATCTAAAGAAAGTGAAACCATGTCTTCCTGAAAGAGACTTCAGAACTGCTGTTCAAGCCTTCGCACTCTTCCATCTGGATGGTGATAATGCCCTACTCCATTGCCCTTCATATTCCACAATGGCACCCCTTAGGGGCATCCTCCATGCTTCAGCAGGTCTCGTTCAGGGTCTGAAGAAATATGATCACAGCACCCCCCATCCGGATGGAGTTGCATTGCTCTCATTTCCATCCCACACCAGCATCAAAACCAGTTGCATCATTTGCAAAGCTATCCCTACGAGCACCCCAGCTTATCTTGCAGACGAGCTTACCATCTCTGTTGGATTTCGGCAAACCTGCAGTCAGACTGCAGGCTAAATGGTGTAAAAAAGAAAAAACATGACATTTTTCATCTATGCACAGAGGATATACAACAACATCCTTGTGTCCTTCAGCACTGCCTCAATGCGGCTCCAATTTAGGGAAGAGAAGGAAACTCACCGGTACAGTGAAAAAACAAGTCACTTTTAAAAAGGGGATAAATCGTATGTTCATCTCCTCGATCCATCTTCTCCACGTAATGATCTCTTTGCAATAATGACATTTTTGTTATCCTTGTTATTATGCGCAGAACACCACCCTTGTCTCACACAGCCATTCTACGTTTTATCCCTAAAACATCATCGCCCTTAAACATCTCTGGGCCATTGGTTCTCAGTATCGTAGGCAAAATGATGTTTAGCCGTTCAGGAGTTCCCTTTTCCATAAAATGGAGGCTATTGTTTTTTAATCTGGTGCCCTCTTATGATTACAATACCCTCAACATAGCTCAGGCTCTGCACCCAATCCATTCACACCTTGAGAACATTTTGCCCATACCAGAAAGGGCTCCACGTGCATCTCATCCTGATAACCCCTACCCGAGACGGGCCTTCCGTTTACCTCTAGTTGCATCCTCGCAATGGTTGCCGCAGTCAGTTTTCCCATCGGCATCGACACAGAGGAGTGGTCCGCATCCTCCCTGACCCAAATCCTTCACTGGGGAAAGAGGCAGTCAGACCACCTTCTAGATCCAACCCCAATACTTCTCACTAACCGAACTCCTTATATTCTTTGCTTTTTGGGGGTTCTGTACACTGATCAGCCATGTATGCTAAATCAGTTATCGCTTTCAGGCTGGCTTTCGCCTTAGTTTTCTTCGAGCAATTCAGCACTATGAAGCCACTTCCATTGTATATTGGCGCTACAAAGGATGCCTCTCACTCACTCAACCCAGACACTAACTTAATGTGCCTAGAAGCATGTGCATACTTCCTCCAAACCCTATAAATAATGATAGCATGCAAACTCAAGAGTAATTGACTTTTATTTCCCCAACTTGACCATCATGTACTGGCTGTGTAAGCAACCAGGAGATTGCCAGCTTGCCAGTTGTGGGGCCCTGAGAAGCAGGGGAGCACTGATCTTCAGTTTAAAAAGCTTTAAAAACTTTCTACAGGCACTTTGTGTGCAAGGGCCCCAGTATCTTTGGTGGAAGTGCTCGATAGTTGAATTTGGTGCAGATCGACGCTCTTGCCGGCAGATATGTACGCATTGTCCAAGTATTTTCGTTGTTTTTTTTTTTTTAAATGTGTGTTTTTCAGTCTATGCTTTGAAATTCTACCAGTGCTAAAATCACCAATGTTTTGTTGATTAACTTTTGAGATGAAGCTTCTGAGTTTCTTAATTGGAATTCCGCAGGGACTACTGCACGTCTGTTTAAAAACCTGCAGAAGATGTGTTTGTGTAGTGGAAGGAAGCTATTCCCGACACAGACCTCCTTGGACTAATGTCCTCATTACCCTGCGTTTAAAAAAAGCTTCAACCAAGGCAAAGACAACAAACATGCTGGGGGAGCCAAGGCTCAGTGCACATCACTGACAAAAGCTGCTGATTCTGTGTCAGGAGATAAGATGGACTGCAGTTATGTAGTTAAAATGGTAAACAGCTTCTCACCCAGAGCATCCCTCTAAAGGCATTAGCCTAATTCAGATGTTAGAAACACAAATATACACAGCTAAGGAGGGTGTAAGTGCAGTGAACACATCATATCTTAAACTAACCGAAAATAAAACATTCAGCGCGTAGAGTATTTTTGTATGTATGAAAAACTGTTTGCTCGCGAGTGGTGGCTCGCATGGTGGGGCCTTTGGGCTCAGCTTCCCCATCACACATTCACTCTGAGGGCCTTATTCAAGGCAGGGCAGAGCTCCAAACCCCCCGAGTAAGGGCATGAAGAAATGCAAACCCTGCATGTTTGCTTGACTGGAGATCCAGGCTGGGCCAAGGGGACACCCATAGTAGGAGTATTTAGAACGCTAAGAAACCATCTTCTATCTGGTGGGCTTAGGTCTCCCACATTAAGTTAACGAAGACTTTGTGGGTATACATTTATCGAGCCCCTGTGAGGCACTTTGCCTGACTCTAGCAGATGCTGCAATACTGGTCCTGTTTAAAACTTGTCTGCGGGGGCCCTGCTGGCCTGAGAGCATGTCCTAGCCGCCCGCAGGACCCCTCGTTACATTCCTCCCGCACAGGGGTGGTTATCATTGGCCGCCAGGTGCCATGAACCAGTGGGCCCAGCAGGGCTTCTGTTCATCAAAATGGATATAGATTATTTAACAGATAAGATTTTGCTAAAAAAGTGCGGTCTTCTTGCATTTGGAAATATATATGCACAATTACTAGGGTGGAACCCCTACTATTATGGGTGGTGGACCCCTACTACTTTGGTTGGTGGAGCTCTACTACTTTGGGTGGTGGACCATTACTTCTTTAGTTGGCAGACCCCTACTACTTTAGGTGGACCCCTACTACTTTGTGTGGTGGACCCCTACTATTATGGGTGGTGGAGCTCTACTACTTTGGGTGGTGGACCCTTACTTCTTTAGTTGGCAGACCCCTACTACTTACTACTTTGTGTGGTGGACCACTACTATTTTGAGCTGCCTGATTTTGGAAGGGTATTGTGTTTCCTCGAATGATCAGTCGGGGTAGCGGGAGTAAGTTCAACCAAAGTAGGTATATTCTGGTACACAGAAGTCAGCACAGGTGTCTCCTCGCAGCACTCAGTTGGAAGATGGGCTGAGCAGCTAGAGATAAGGTGAAAGGGAACATAACAGCATAACATGAGAATACTACACACTCCAGACTTAGTCAGCTGGATCTGCCTCGCCTGGAACACTCCGAGCAACACTGGTACCAAAAAGGAATGTAACCACCACTCCAAAAGAATACAATCCCATCAGGCCTATATTGCTATTAAAATACAGTTCCCCACAAAAAAGGGTTTATGTTGTACTCTGTTACCCAGGCTCAGACCCAGCAGGAGGAATCATCTTGCATTTGGTTGTGCTGAGAAAGTAGGTAAAGCGCAATACAGAGAAGGGAGCACCCTGTTGGCACCTCTGCCCTGTTGAGGGATTACAGTAAACACAGCCTTTGGTGAACTCAAGAGTTCTCGAAGTCAGGCAAGGTCGCCCAAATGTTGACAATTGGTTTGAATGAGAGACAATATAAGAGCAAATGTAATCAATTATATAGTAGTATATCAACAAAGAATATTTCGTATATCAATGCACAATGATGTGGCTCAAGGTGGAGCAAAGGTCGGCAGGTATATATGCTGATGATTCTCTATTTGATGACGGTATTGGCCCCAGGACGTGGACTACGGACACAGCTCCGAATTTCTTCCGATGCGGCTAATACCGTCATCAAATAGAATCATTAGCATATATACCTGCCGACCTTTGCTCCACCTTGAGCCACATCATTGTGCATTAGATTTCGCTTTCAGTCGTCCTCCGACTTACACGCCAGAAGATGAGCTGTGTGCTTACATTTTCTTGCCCTGAAGAAGCCCATGTTTGGGCGAAACGCGTTGGCTGGCTGTTGAAATGCAACAGAAAATAAAAGAACAGAAAACACTGATATGCAAAATATTCTTTGTTGATATACTACTATATAATTGATTACATTTTCTCTTATATTGCCTCTCATTCAAACCAATTGTCAAGAGTATATTTGTGATCTACAAGCAGCAGATCTCTTGAGGTGGTCAATACTGCATATTGCTAGTGACTAGTTCTGGTGGTGCGGTCTTCTATGACCCGGCTGCATTCGATTCCTCTTTGTTCACCCAAATGTTGCCCTGCAGAGTAACACTGGCTATGGGGCTCCATGTTGAATGTTTTGAGCCACCTTACGATATATGCATGACAGCTATGACTATGTTTGGTGGATGTATCCACGACGTGGGTGGCGATAGCACCTTATGTTAGTTTGTGCGCTCACATATTTTACCCATCCTACTTTTAAAAGATAGCCAACTATTTAAAAATATATATCTTCTAAGGTGCATAGTGGTTATTGAAGATAATTGCTTGAGCTATAGAGTATCTGAGTTCCAAATGTTCTGCTGCCTCCTGCAATAAAACCTGTTTACTATATTAGCTGAGCCCTGGGACACCAATGGTAGCATACAGTACCCATCATTGATAGGGACCAGAAACCAGGCTCAGCACGAGGGCCTCTTGGAACCTTGGAGCAAACAAGCTGACCCTTCATGTGCCTTCTGCCACCCACCCTTTCACCTCACTCACCAATATCCCCTTCCCTATTCTATTTTTTTTATTATACTCAACAGCTCTTGTATCATGGCTACCCGAAGGCCTCTCAGCCCTATGCCCCTCTTGCAGCTGAGGAGGTGCTGACCATTGCTGTGGTCGTTTTGGCTATGGGCTGATCCACCAGGGTGCTGTGAAAGTGCTTCAGATGAATGTTATGCTAATGATATTTCTTCAAGCACTTTGACAGAATTCTGCAGGGTCTCTGTGGTCTGAAATGCCACCCACAACCCAGGCGGTAATGCAAAAAAATACCACAACCCAGCACTGAATAGGATCTGTGTGAAAGTCGGCCTGGAACGGAGTTCTGCACTTCGCTTATGCCTTATAAACTCCATGGGCTCTTGTTTTAGTTATTGTATGTAATTGCTTTTACTGAAGGTGTTGAGCCTCTCCTGAAATTGGTCTTTTTGTTATATATGGGAAAGCAGGAGATAACATTAAAATAGAGTACCCTGGCTTCCCTTGTATATTTTTTCTGTAAAGACTTCTTACTTGAACCTGATTTAACATCTTATATATTTATTTATTTTTAGTTATAAAGTTTTATATAGCGCGGACATGACCCACGGGGGTATCAGAGCGCTTTACAGTACACTGTTATCACACACTTTTTTTTTTTTCATACAATCGGAAATCGCATACAATACAAAAGAGGTAGACATTGGTGTTTGGATACAATCGGTGGCAAAAGTCATCAGAAAATTAAAGTTTTAGGGAGTTAATTTGTTCATTAGAAACATTTTCGCTTCTTTATTGAAGGCGGCAAAGGAAGAGATTCTGCGTACATCTGGGGGAAGGGTGTTCCAAATCCTCGGTGCGATACCTGAGAAAGCTCTGCACCCAGTTCAGTTTTTTTGGAAGGATTGAGGTTTTAGTAGTAGTGAGCTCGAGCTTCACGAATGTCTGCATCCGCCTGACCGTTCCAGCATTTGGGCTAAACAGCTGTATTTATATAACCATGTACGTATTATATAAAAGCGCCAAAAAGAATAAAAAGACAAAGTATTTAAATAAAAAGAGACAGCGAGATACCCAAATAGTGGCTAAATAGCACAAAATGAAACAAGGAAACCTGGAATTAATCCCCGCTTCCCTCTTGAACAAAGTGTGTGATCCTAGGCAATTACCCTAGTTTATTGTGCCTACTTTTCCTTTATCATCACATTTGAGAAGACCTTGAAATACATCAGTTCAGGAGGTGCGCTGTGCAAATAAAACTCGTTTGTGTTTTAAAACACTTTAATTTTGCTCTGTTCCAATGACCTAGGCCACATATATGGGGTACACAGGGTAACTGACCTACCTTTTCATCAGGGCAATGGGGAGGGGAACGAATGTTTCTAAATTCATGTTTAAGAAACTATCACTTCTAATAAATGACACTCGATGCAGTGATACCATTTAATGCGCTAAAGTGAAACACTTCCGCTTTTTAGAGGGATACACTTTTTGAATATAGAAGAATCTCTACCATATTTGTACATGATATTTTTGTTGCATGATTTACATCCCAAATATGTGGATAGCTCAGCTGGTGTCATGGGTCTTTGAGCCAAGCCAGTCCCTATAAATTTTCTATCTAATATACCCAACACAGCACAGATAGACCTCGTAGTTGAATATGACTATACCAACAATACTAACCATAACAAATACCACACACAACATCCAACAGAACACAGTATCACTCTGCTTACAACAGCAAAAACCATTAGTAGACAAAAAATACTAGATCCAACAGAAAGCATTAGACAGTGCTCATACAAGCAATACAGATCAACCATGCCACACGGGTCGATTAACCATGCTCAGAAAAGAACCCCGCGTAACAAACCGCACACTATTCAACAACAGGATATTTTAATCTGAACCTTAATGCGTATCCAACACACCAATGCTAATTTATGGCTATTGCAGAATCTCAGCTGCAGCTGTAGTACACTCTGCATTCAACTCCCTCACGTTTGTCCTACCTACTGGGCAATGAGCCCACCACTTGACCTCAATGGCAAGCATTCTGTGTGTGAGACCTCTGGCCACGCCTACCAAACAGCATAGCTCTTCGATACACCTGTGATTACGGCATGCATGCAGAAAAGAATAACTGAACCAAAATTACTCTACTGATGATGCAGCTTAATGAAGATGCAATCCGTCGACCTCAACTTTAACCGCACCTTTGCTTTTGACCCTGTACAGTGCTCTGCTGCTTTATGGCTAGTCTGGTGCTACACAAATAGCACATGTATACATATAATCAGGCTCCAGTCTGAGATAGAGTCCTTGAAACAACAGTCAGAAGGTACGTAGACATAGCACTGGGAGGCCATACTAATAGTAGAACGCATGCTATATAAAGAACTCTAATATAACAAAGTGGACGGCCTACTACAAGAAGGCAGAGGATGTGGCTTAGTGGCTAGAGGGGTCGACCTTGAAGCTAGGGGAACCGGTTTGATTCTCGGCAGGGACGTTCAACATCCTGTGATTCTGGGCAAATCACTTAATCTCCCCGTGCCTAACAAAAAATAATGTGTCTGTCTGTAACACGACTGGTGCTCATGTAAAGTGCACCGATACCTTCGGGTCGAGTTCACGCTGTATAAAACGCCACCCCTCCCCCCCCAAAAAAAACATTGGGGATAACTTCATCAGTAATGTCTCCAAAACGAATACATGGCAGTGCACTGTGCTTCTAATAAAAAAAATAGATGGCCTAGAACTACAGTAAATTAAGATTCTATCCTAAATTGTGATCATACCCTTACATCCCTTTATTGATGCTGCTCATGCTAAACACAAGGATGCCAGCATCAGCACAAACATCAGCGTTGATGCCTTGGATCCATACGGGGGGCACAAGGGTTCATTTAATAAGAAATAGTCTGTCTGAGATGTACTTTAATACCCTTGCTCTAATGAAACGTATTGAATTTGTCTGGTGTTATCGTTTACACCCAGCGTGCACTGTTGGCCCTCAACACAGTTGTGAGAATTGATTGAGGAAATTCTCCCCTGGCTCTATTGATTTCGCTGCCATTCACTTTCATCTCCTTTCCTTTTGTGAGGACTGAAATCCCATCTTTATCCGTGTTGTGCAGTCCTCAAGGTCAGCACATTCAAGTATTGTTCTGCAAGGCTCAGAGGTGTTGAATGCACTTGACCTTCCTTCCATTTTGAAGTGAATTGGTTTTCACAGAGAACACAGTATTTTCTATTCTTTGCAATTTGAGTGTTCGTCTATTTCAGCAGTGGTTGCATGCTTGCAATATCCTGTTTATTTGTACACAACTTAAATTGGCTCTAACCTCTTTCACATCAACCAGTGACGGGGCTAACCACAGGGCCCAGGTGTATGGATAATAGGTAGTCTGCATCTTCAAAACTTCCTGAGAGATTTCCAATGATTTTTTACTACAATATTGAGTTTTAAATATCCTGCCAAAATGTCATACTCCGAGTACCGACTCCTTCAATATTGTGAAGATAAGTATAATGTCCATTAAAACAGGGTGATCTTATATATGTTTAAGGAAAAACAAGTCATCATGATACAACTACTGTCTTAATGGCTATATAAATCCATATGTATTCAAGGTAAGTGAAGGTGGAGTTAAGAATGGTAAACCTATACTTTACCCGTATATACTTTGCCCTAAGAAATCGCAAATTACCACCAATTTCAAGTTGGTGGTAATTTGCAATTACTTTGAAAAATTCACTTTTTTGCATTTTTCAAAGTGGCATGTGGCGCACAGGATGTGCACCACATGTGCACACATACATAGTTCAGGGGTGCAACAGGGTGTCCTTTTGACACCCTTGAAATTGCATTAGCAATTTGCGAGTACCTAATGGGTACTCGCAAATTGTGAATGTCTTCCCATTCATTCCTACAGGCCTCTAGGCCCATAGGAATGAATGGGAAGGTATTCCTTAATAGCAAATCACAATTTGCGATTCGCAATTAAGGAATATTAAGGAATCGCAATTAATATTGCAATTCCTACATACATTGGATTTTGCGAGTCCTTAATAGCGATTCGCTAAAAATCGCTATTAAGGACTCACAAAACGGTTTGTTCATACATATGCCCCTAAGAGCCAAGCAATTTCTAATGACGGGTATTGGAAGAGAAATCTTGTTTTATTTGTAGCAGAGATTATGCATGGGAACTTTTGCACTGCTGTTGGGACAGAACAGTCATCTGCATTGGTGAAGGGCATGAACTCTTGCCCTGAGTGCCCAACTGTATGCTTGTCTGGAGCCCTAATGCAGATTTTTATTGTCTTAGTGAAACGCGGACCATGCGTGTGCACCAGGACATAGGCCTGCCTCACGGACTGCGGTCTTGTTGGACCGGAAGGGGCGTGCAAAGCACTACTCTCATAGTGGTGGAAGGCTAATGCCTTTACCAGGAGTTAAGCAGCACGAACGCTGTGGAGGCAGCGTACCTTGTAGTGATCAGTATGAGGGAACAGGTCCTTTTTAACCTGTATCACTATGAGTGAAACTCACCTTTTTAAAGTTTCGCTGCTGTGTGCTTAACTCACCCTTGGCCTACATCAGGCAGATGTAGTGTGCTGCGCAGTACAGGAGTGGTGACTCTGCGCTGGATGTATGTGGGCCTGGAAAAGGTACAGTACAGGGATAGAGCAGTGTTGTGCAGTACAAGCATGGTGAGTGTGTATACTGGGTGTATGTGTACCTGCTAGGGATACATTACATGAGAGATGTAGTGCTGTGCTGTGTGCGTGCAGTGGAAGTCTGTGCTGTGTGTATGTGTGCTTGCGAGAAGTATATTACATGAAGCTTGAAGTGTGCAGCACGTGCATGGTGAATGTGTGTGCTGGCAGTCAGTGTGTGTGTGTTTCCACACCATGGCGTACAATACAGAAGAGCTATGGTACTGAGCATTGTGCACAGAATGAATGTGTGAGCTCAATGTATGTGTGTATGTGATGGCACAATACGTGGATGTAACAGTACTGGATAGTGTATGTGCTAGGACCAAACACTGAGTGCGAGGGTGCCTGTAATGGTACATTACATACAGGACCCTGGGTTCCATTTTGGGAAGCCCAGGCCTGCCTGAAGAAGACATAAGGAGTAGACGAATCCCCTAGACAGATGTGTATTGCTGAATTGCTGTGAGCTGGGTGGACACACTGGTGAAGGGAGAGAGAGACTCCCCTGGCACACTTCAAAGGGTGCTCTCGGATTCAGAGATGATTAGGAAAGGGCCAGGGCACATCTCAGGAAGAGATGGGGTGAATAAGGGAATCATAAAGAGTAGGGCTGGGTGCCCAGGATTAACTTTTTGCTGCACATATGACTTGCTGACATCCAGATGTGAACTCCAGTCACTCCCATGTCCGGTGTTGTGGGACTGTCTGCTTCAGGTCATACCTCCTTTGACAGACTGCCTTTCAAGAGGAAGAAAAGAGAGAAAAGTGTACAGTTCATAAGAAGCAGAACTCCAACATGAAACTTCAAAGACCCAGACCCTAAATCACATTGGGGGTCTGGAAATGGACTATAAGAAAAAGAGGTTGGGACCCCAAAATTTGGCATCTACTGAGCAGCCTGATGGACTTTTGCCTTTGACCTGGACTGGGGGCAAAGGCCTGCTAGTTTCGCTGCAGGGTGACGGGACTTTATCCTGGGAAACCAAGACCACCTGCTCTGGAGCATCATTGCCTGCCCAAGACTAGTGGGCCCTGCGAGGGGCCGGAGAGCGTTGGAGTGAGCAAGGTCGGTGGGGAGCCAAGCCGAGTAGATTTCTGGTGCAAAGTGTGAGGAGACGACTGCTGCACTGATCGAGTTGTTGCCAGGAGGAGTCCGCCATGAAAGTTATTGCTGGATCAGAAGGGCAAAAGGATGCACAGAGCTTAGTGGTGACCCCATATGGCAGGTTGGGCGCTGTAGTATGGACTACTGTGTGGTGAGGGCTGGCACTTTGTACGTTAGAGTTACGGCAACCCCGAATGGTAGGAGGGGCAGCTGATATCCAAGTGGTTGCTAGGATCGGGCTGTCACCTGAGAAACCTGAGCCATGAGTCACCACGAAGATTGAGCTGGAGCTGCCCACATGAAACTGGGGAAGATGCCCTGTGTACATCCGTGCATCACCGGGACCCCAGCCGAGAGCACAGGAATCCAAACCCGTGTGGGGAGCCCAAGACTTACCTTGCAGGAAGAGCACCAGAGCACCGCGATCACTGCCCGAGCCGGCCCTGTGCGCTCAGGGGAGAGCTGCATGCAGCCGACTTTCCGCACAACACGAGAGCAGTGGGAGTGCAGTGGTCAGGGCACTAGCTGGGACATTGAATGCCTCATTGCTGCTGGAGAGGGTAAGATTTGTTAGTGGCCGGTCGGCCCTCGCTGCCGAGGGCGGTGCCAAGACACTTTTGTCTATTTTATGAAGAGTCAGCGTGGACTCTTGAGTTAAGGCCGATTAGTGAGCATTCCCTGGATGTGGCCACCAGTGAATGGGGAATATCCCCTACCACTTTACGAAGAGCAGGTGGAAGAGGGATTTGCTAGTGAAACACTATAGCCCTACCTTAAAGGGAAATGTGTTATTCTTTATGTATGTTGTAATATTGGTTTGAATGCATAGAGTTAGACATGAAATACTTCTTTTTATTATAAAACAAGTATTTGAAAGGATATTAATTTATTGGCATTGATTTATGGACATCAAAAGTAAAAGGCCTCAACCCATGCGGTTGGGTCCAGTAACTCCTGCGTGCCCAGTGTCCCCTGAAAGGGGTTCTGACACATACAATATCAGGGTAAGCAGACTTACCAATTGTTTTACCGTGTAAAGGATATATTAGTGGTTATTACATTGACTAGGCCATCATGTTATTGCCCACAATAAATGGAAGTCAGCCAGGAAAGCATTTGCTGTATGTTAAAAGGATTGTAAATCCTATCCTATCTGCAATTATTATTATTATTGGCCTCAGTTTGTAGGGCCACTTTCTTTTAACTGATTCTTCTCAAGCCTTTCTCTCCCATTAGGGTTGTGAGCCTGCGCCCAAGCGAGGTGGCGCTGCGCATGCGCAACGCTCCTGGAGGAGACGCTAGCCTGAGTCCTGTGAACCACAGGGAGTACTGTGCCGGGCAGAAGTGAGGCTTGTCTAATCGATTCCCAATGAAGAGAGGGCGCATACTGCAATCCTTGTTTGGGATTTAAAAGCTGAGCCGTCTGTTTAAATTCATACATGTCAACATTTTACAACAGGAACATGGAAGATTTTGAAAACAAAATGGTGGGACTGGATTTTTCCCATTGATCTCTATTGAAGCACAGGCAATTTCAGGCGGAGGGCGGCTAACATTAAGTCAATTTTGGCTTTAAAAATTGTGAGACTTCTGCCTGAAATCGGGAATATTGGATAGGTGGGCGCGTCACTGAAACTTCGAGCCTTTTGCCTAGCTCTGGCTCAGCTCGAGACCCTCTTTGAACCTCAAGCCCAAAACGAGCTGAGTTTTCATGTGGATTTTGGCGGATGCCCACGGGCTAATATAATGCTATAGGATTTAAATAAAAAACATTAGCCTTTGATGTAAACTTGGAGAGGGAACACATTACCCATCTAGTAACTGAATAGCACAATGGGAATTTAGAAAACCTGGGATTTTTCCCAGCTTCCCTGTTTGACCAAACCGTGTTTTCCTATGCAAATGTTTCATTTCACCATGCTTCCATATTTCCTATTCCATTTCAGTGCACTTCGAAATACACGAGTTCAGGGTGCTTCCTATACAAACACCTCTCTCGTGTCGGATTTAAATAGACTGTAGTGTTGCTCCATGTTACAATTTAGGCCACCTATAGGGTGCACATGACAAGTGACTTTGCCTCTTAATTCACTAATGTCATTCTTGTCATGGTGGGGGACGAGAGGCATGAATACTTTTCAGTTCATTTTTAAAAACTGTCACTTTTAGTAAATGCGTCTCAGCGAAATAATGGAATCTGATGTTTTAAATTGAAAAAGTTCTGTATGATAAAGAAGTACACCGTTTTGAATTTGAAGAGTATTTATCATATTTTTTATATGGTATTTGTTGCAGTTTACATGCCAAACATTTTCAGGGCTCAGCTCGTGCATCGGCTCTTAGAGCCCAGCTAAACCCTTGGCTCGGCTCTGGATAGGCCCTCCCTGTTAATTTGCCTACCTCTGGTATACTGGAATATATGCTAGTTTTAATACCAGCAGCCTGTAGTTTAATGCAGCTCTGACAGACAGTCCCCGATGTATTTATGATTGGATATCCCAGTATCCCGTTCTACTTATGGCTCACTTTTCTGCAAATTATGTGTGGGGTGAAGCCAGGTCAGCTCAAGCAGCAATGGGTGATGAAATTCCGGCTCTCTCAATTTAGAGTAATTGCAGGTTTGAATTGCTGCCTTCTACTCGGTCAATAAGCAGCGAAATGTAAACATGGCAGGATGAATTTGCAGGCCAGAAAGCCACTCCCACATACCTTTACCAATTCTGCTGTGGAAAGATTGCAAATGAACCTAAAATGTTAGGCGACCTTTATTTACTTCTGATAAAGCGAACTGCAGATTTTTGGAGTAGCTAAAAATAATTTGTGATCAGATTTGGTAAACTTTAGGGCAGAGGTGCAACTAGAGCCAAATTTCGGTGGGGGTAGGGGGGGTTACTAAAAATTTCAGGGGGGGTGGATTCTTCCAGCAATAGGCTGAGTGGAGATGCAGAGACTCTAAGAAGGGGTAAAAACAAAGCTTTGTTAGCAAGTAAATGGTCTTTCAAAAACCTGTGAAGTACTCGGGTACGGCTATGTGTGTGCCCGGAAAGCTGTCAAATTATGTGGCAGAGTCGAGCAAATTATGTTGCAATTTATGTGGCAAGAAAATGCAAATTATGCTGTATAATGCAGCACATTGTGTGATCGAATTACTTCATTATTTTCTCATTTTTACACTTGTTAACACTGCCTGAGTATTGGTTGCATCTCATTAGTACCAGTTTAACCCCCATATATAGTAATAAGCAGCACAAAGGTGACCAGTCAATCTTTGCAAAGGGCCTTCCACTACACAGCAACATGTGCTGCTGTGTTTTAGTAACTTTTGAACAGTTTGAGCTAGAAACCCCTTTTTGTCTTAAAATCTGCAAATTATGCAGCAGATGGATTATGTGGCAAATGCGGGAAATCGAAAAATATGGAAAAAAATTGCCACAGCCGCACAATTGCATCATTCCATTTGCCTTGGCATTGGCTCCCCTGTCCATATTAAGATGCTGGGTTGCCCACCTTTACATTTGGCCCACGTGGCGATGCAAGTAAGTGCGGCTGAGGCTAGGGATTACAGTGCAAAGAGGAACCAGGACAACCGCATAATTGGTAGAGTGTGTGTTTGTGTGGTGAATCAGTCAGCATCTTTCAGAGGAAAAGTACACCAACTCCATATCAAACAAGAGAATATAAACTTCTTTTGACTATTACTTAGGTCTGACAAATACTTTCTTTGTACGATTTCACATTCGCAGATTCACATGAAATTGATTCGGCCAGAATTCTTGTCCCTAAATGTGACCCTCTGTCCCACGCAGAATTTTACTCCATGCCAGGTGGTCACCGATTCGCACCCAAGTCCAGATTAGGCCTGTAACTGACTAGATTCACCAGTGTAAATTTATATATGCAATTTACATTTGGGAATCAATAATAAAAAAGTACTGGTGCACCAGTATGGTGTAATACCACACAGAATTAAATGTGCTGTCAAAGGTGGAGAATGGCCTTTCCAGCAAGGGAATGCCACTAATTTGGTGGGGGCACAGAAACCCACGAATTTATGGGGGGGTGGGGTGAAGGGGGGGGGGGGTTTAATCCATTTTTCCACTGCACATTCCCAGTCTGGGTATGATGCTTGTTTTACTCTGGTCAAGGCAAGAGTACCTGCCCATTGCAGTAAAGCGAAGGGAGCACAGGCAAAATTAGTTGTGTGGAGTGGAAATTATTCGTTCAAGGAGAAAAAATATTTTTCTATAGAGAAAAGAAAAAAAAAAAGTTGGCTGTGCAACAGCACTTTTGATAAGCAATGCGAATACTTGTTGATGTGTGTGTGTGCAGTGGTGGAAAGCTGCGACCATGGCAACTTCGAAAGAATAAAGGGTTTAATCCACATCCAAACAGAAATCTTTGCGTGTAGATTTATTATTTATGTGTGAATTGGCAACGCTCTGGCTCATAGCCTTAGGTTTTAGCTTTACAAGCTAAATGCAAACTATATTTAAAAAACAGCCTAAATTAGTCATTGCCACCTAGCATTGCAAACTAACAAAGCACTTGGACTTCTTCTGTGTTTATACCTTTCCTATTGCGGGTCTTTGTAAATAACTACCTTACGCAGACAAACCATTCTCATGCAAATGAACAATGCTTTTTACTGTTCATACAGAACCAGATAACTTGTTTTTTGTTAACGTTTTTAAATTAACTGCTAACTCTGTAAAAGGGAAGCATAGAAATGGAAGAAGGCCTCTGCTCCTACCGAAGTTCCACCGAAGGGCTAGCATCGAAAGGGAAGAAGGACTGTGCTGGGAATGAAAGGCGCCGGTGTTGATTGGCAGGAAACCTCTTGCAGGCCTTGGAAGCCGGCCGAGGTTGGTTAATAACGCGCCGTCCACAAATCACGCCGTCTGGGGAAGAGGCCGCTGCATCCCACCCATGTTTAGCTGTCTGGAAAATTAGCTGAGCCTCCTGGAGACCGAAAAGCGCACTCCACGCATATGCAGAAGGATTAGGAAAGTGCAAATAATAACCGTAGCTTTTCCACACCGCTTCCTGCCAAAGGATGTGTGTGTTTGTTGTACTATAGAACCTCTTACTAAGAAGTGCCCAACCAGTCAGGGATTACAGGATATGTTCTTATTATTGCTAATATTCATGTGCAATTGCATCATGTAAATCGCTTGGTTACATTGGTCAGGCCAGCAGCTTGCATGCCAATAGACCTGACTTTTGAAGCCAAAAATGGCTGTATTTTGGCTGTCTCTCGCCTGAAATTGCCTCTGCATCAATAGAAGTCAATGGGGGAAATATAATCTCTTTTTTTAATCTCTCACTTTCATCTTCTAAAATGTTGGCGTGTATGCGCAGCAGCTTGACGCGCAAACATTTTCACCTGCCTCCAACGCCTGAGCCTGCCTGCTCAATTCAATAAAACAAATCCCAGGTCAATTGTACTCAGGGAAATTAACGTCTCAGGTCTCATTTCAGCCCCTTTGGCCACTGGTACTACCTTTGTACATCCTCATGCAGTTGAAAGCCTGAATGGCCTACAGGGATTCAAACCTGTTAGAGCAGAAGGCACAAACAGCCGTGGAAGTCGCATTCAGTTCTCTTGGATATCTGTGCAAAACCAGAGAGAGGCACTGAAATGTGTCCGTAAAACACTGGGACGAAAATAATTCAAAACAATGCGCTTTGGCATTGGCGCTAAGGCATTGGCGCAATACTGTGACGCGTGCCTCTACGTGAGCTTGGATGGCCATGAAAAGGAACCCTTGACGTTTAATCTCCAGGATTAGAGCGGACACCTCTCTGACATTATGAATATATGAGAAGGCGCTTTGAAGGGTGCCACAACTAATTAGCAGTGCCCACGCGTGCATCAGCGGCCGACGCTGACAAGGTGCATTACACATGAGGCGCTCCCCTCCCACAGACCAGCCACCAGGGACCGGATGATGGAGGCCTTGTTTTCCTTCTTCATGTCGGTCTTCTTGGTCCCCGACGGCCGCCTCAGGCAACTCACAAGCCACAGCACAACAAGTAGCACAATTACCGTAATGACCGCTGAGGCCTGGAAACAAGCCTGCTGGACCCAGGTCCATAAACAGAGAGCGGCCATATTGTAGCTCGCGCAGCCTTTGCTGTGCTTAGCTCTTTTAACCACCAGAAAAGCTGAGACATTCCTAAAAAACTAAGGAATAACTGTATGAACCCCTGTTAATTTCAGAATTCACTTTAAAAATGAGGTTCAGTAGTCACCTCTGTACACGGATCTCACATACTTTTGTGGGGCCCAGAGTGGAAATATTTGGTACACCCCCAACGAATTTTGTGAAAGATGTAGGGGTAGTTTTTTAAAATTATTATTTGATCCATTAGTGTTTTCCTTCCCCAACCATACTCCTTAGGCACACCCCTCTTCACATGCCTTTTTTGCGTATACCTTTCACATGGATTTCAGAACAGCACCTCTGTGCGTTTCCTGCACATCTTAAATCTGGCACTCTTTCTCATCCCTCTGTGACTCTTATTCTCCTCCATTTACCTCTACCTATGTGGCTCCACTTACCCAATTCCACCGTTACCAGTTTGATTTTTTGTGCACACTGACATATGGCCGGGCTATCTTCCAAGCACCTGTTCCGTGGAACCCAAATGCCTTTCTGTTATCCAGACTGGAATGTAAAGTCAGAGAAGCCCCACTGCAAGGTCTTTCGGAACTGCAGGCAAAATAATGTTTTGCCTTTTGAGTGCTCCCTTTTCTCCTAGCAAAAGGCCATTCAGGCACTTTGTCGTAATGTCAGCCTCTTGTTGCCATGTGCAGTAGCATCATAAGGCAGCTGCCCACTACAGCCAATTGAATCATTGGCATTAGCCTATGCTGCCAAGTGGCACGTAACTGACAATTGGGCCCATAAAGTCACGTCAGTCCATCCTCAAATTGTAGCTCCTTAGCTATACGAGACTTCGACCTAAAGACAGGGCAACTGGAATTTTGCGGCAGGTGAGGGCTAAAGAATGTGGGAGGGTTGAATAAATTATGCAACAAAAAAAGACAAAATTTTGCGGCATTATGCAGCACATTTTGTAATAGAATTACTTCATTATTTCATCATATTTCAACTTGGTAACAGTCCATAGGAATTGGTTGCACCTCATTAGTACCAGTTTAACACCCAACTATAGCAATAAGAAACAGAAAGGTGACCAGTCCAGCTTTGCAAAGGGTCTTCCACTGAGCGGCAACAGGTGTTGTCGCATTTTTTGTAACTTTCGAACCGTTTGAGCTAGGAACAATTTTTTTTAATTAAATCTGAAGATAATGCAAAAGATGATGAAATATGCGGCAAATGAGGCAAATCTGTAATCTTCCGATAATCGCCCAAAGACGGTTTCTAAAGCACCTCATCTCTCACCTAAATTGTTCCTGGCACTCTTTCTCTGTACTCTTACCAGGAAATGCAGCAACTCTTAACCTGGTGCAATCCAGCTATTACAGCATTAGGGCACACATACACTCAGGGCACCCCAATCCTGATTTACTTCATCCCCAAACATCTTCCAACAGTAAGACCTTTACACAACTCTGCAGGTGTTCCCAGGTCTCATTCTATGTGGCACACTTGCAATTCCACAACAGACACACACAGAGGTCTGCCAATGCACCTCAACACTTACATACCTGCTACTCGATTAATGAATCCCCGACACTGCTGCACCAATGCAGATCCATTCTCAAATTCAACTATATAACAATCTTAGAGCCTGATTATGAGTTTGGCAAACAGGGTTACTCCTTCACAACCTTGATGGATATCCCGTCCACCAAATTACAATTCCATTATATACTAGGGAACTGGACATATGGCGGATGGAATATCCGTCACGTTTGTGACGGACTATCCCATCCGCCAAACTCGGATTCAGGCCCTCAGTCTACAACAAACCAGTTTGTGCAGCAACGCAAAGAATGCCATGTCTTTAAGAGCAGACGGGACAGTGACACTCTACAAAGTAACAGGCAAGGTGCACACATTATGCAGGATACTCTCTCCCCAACATGCTTCACCTGCTGAGCAAAACCTCTCTTTCTGATGGCTGGAATCATTACATCCCTTCTACCCCTGATATTCCTAGCTTTACGCTAGGGCGGTGTGATCGGTGCCACCGCACCGGGTGCTGACTTCGGGTGGGGGCGTCATATTTGTGAGTATATTATTATTTTTAAAACACCTGCTGTGCGTTCCTGGCATCAATTAAAGTGTCAAGATAACTCTGGTGATTAATCGTCTTCCTGGAAAGAGAAAGGAGGTTTGTCTAGTTGAAGTTTTGACTCATTGTAAGGTAGCGCACAGGGTTAAAATGCCTGCTGCTAAGAACGTGTACCATGCAGATCACAAAGGGCATACAATGTAAAAGGTCAGTGAGTTACTGCTTCTGAAAGAGAGATCCTTTCGTTACTTGTAGTTTACAAGTCAAAATCCTTATATAGAACATGAGCTATTAAATGTCAAAGAGCTGCATGCAATCTGCATATGTTAGAGCTACATGTTTTTCCCAGTCTTTGACTATCTTAATCTTGTCAAAAGGGTTCATTTGGGTAGAAAACAATTCTTGTTATTGAAGAAAAGAACCCCGAACGATGGTGTTACGTTTTATATCCTGAATTTGTGCTTTTCCAGAATAAGGACTCTTAAACTATTTTGCCTACCAGTATCGTGCACATGTGACTCCTACAGCTTGTAGTCCTGTCTGATGTAACATTTCCTATACACTGATTTACACTCATATGATTGTTTCTGTGCAATGTGTGTGTGATGTAAAGTGCTCTGACACCCTACACTGGTATGAGTGGTCCTATAAAACTAAACGAATCTGAGAGATGGTAGTTATGGAGACTTGAGGGGCACTGTTAAAGGGTGCTAGTGAGGGAATTCGTGGCAGAGGTGGTCATTGGGGGGGGCGCCAACAAACATAGTCACACAGGGCGCCACCAGTGTTACCGGTTTACTCTACCCAAAAATCATCTGCTCATCTGTTGTTGTGACCTGAAGTGCTGGGCCTGCTTACAGCAGGCCTCAGGGCTTTGTCCAGCTGCACCACCTGGTGATGGTAGTGCTTCTGCGTGACCAGGCCTTTCTTGCCTTCTCCTTACACAAGTTCCTTTTGCCCATAGGCTCCTCAGATAATTTATAAACCACAGCAGAACGAATAGGCCACAATTACCACAGCAGAACAAATGTGCCACAATTACCGCAGCAGAATAAATGTGCCACAATTACCGCAGCAGAACAAATGTGCCACAATTATCTTAATGCGCATTTAAATCCACTATGCCCCAACAAATACGCAGAACAAAACTAAAGAAACAACAATTTTACCACCCCTCTTTTCTATACCTTTCCTGGCCTTAATCTACTACCCATAGCCTTAGCCACAGCTGATATTGTCATGCAGCAGGTAGAGCTCAATTATACAATCCATGCGATCCTGCAATCCCTGTATAAAATCCCATCTCCAATCTCCTTTTTGTAGTTGAGTTGTGAAGTCTCTAGTCGCCTGTAATAAGAAAATGATGTAGATGATCAACTGTAAAAAGTTACTACAGTGCAAGGAAGGAAATGGACCCACTGACTGCTGATTCATATGTAAAATACAGCAGTAATCAGGGTTCAGTGGACCCCTCAGGCCTAGGGTCCCAGGCGCCACTGCACCTGCTGCAATAATTAAAGTTACACCCCTGGTTGTCATCATAATGCCTGCTGCTAGAGACAACTGGCAAGTTTAAAGGCAGGTCACAGAGCATAAGTACAGCAACAGATTAAACAGCAAAATTGAGAACAGACCTTTCGTTCTTCTCTGTTTTTGTAAAATGATCTGTGATCTGCAAAACTGAGATATTTATGGCAGCATGTTATTTTACAAAACAGGTTATTACAGTAAATACAGTCATCAATGTTCCATGACTTTATAAATGAAGTCGGCCTTTGGCCTTGTTCCTCTATATAGTCGGAGAACTCTTTAGTGACTTGCAATATAGTTTTAACTTATGGTCAAGCCATCATCTTCCCCCCCCGAACCGCTTCAAGTCTTGGGGCAGTTCTCTATCACATAAAAGTATGGCTGCAAACATGAAGAGAAAAAAAGAATTGCAGTGTGGAATTGAACACACGAAAAAGCATTTAGTAAACATTTATCATAGTCAGTTTAATGCAAGTCAGATTAAAAAACTCTTTAGCACATACAAAGAGCCGAGGGCTTTGCATCTGTAACATCTGTCCAGGCCTTGATCCTGGATTCAAACTGGAAATAGCAGCTTAAAACACAAAATATGTGACAGCTGACACTAGATGCGCAAGGCTTAGGGCAGTGGGTTTTACACTTAAAGCCGAGACCCCGTTGATCTCCGGAACCCAGCACCCAGGCACCTGCATTTACTGTGCAGACATCACTAAACAAAAGCTCCCAGGGCACCACCTATGCGTCAAGTAAATGCTAACTTTAAGCCCTTCCCAATCACTCTCAGTATATAGGTTTATTTACATTAACACACTTCTGCACTAGTTTTAAATGCCATTTTTAGGCCTCGCTAGGCGTAGACTGCGCAGACATGCGCAGTCTCGCTGGCGAGATTTAATGAGTTAGGGTAGATTTCACTAGAGGGGTTTAAGCCCCGCCCCTCTTTTCCATTGGCTGGCGTCACCGTTTATGCTAAAAAGTGGCCAGCCATTGGAAAAGAGCGTCTAGTGACGTACAGTTTTCTCTTTTAGAGCCGTCCCAGTTGGACTGGCTCGGTTGCTTTACGTTTTGGTAAAAGCTTTTCTTATCTTTATGGGGCCATGTGTTTCCAACATATGGCCCCATAAAGACAAGAGATGGGCTGCCGCGCTGTCCTCTTTCTCTTTCGGGACAACGTTGCTCTGCCTTGCTTAAAATGTTGGCATGTGTGCAATTGACCCTATTTAGTAAGATTGCTTCTGCTTCAATAAAGGTCAGTGGGGAACATACGGGGAAAATACATTCTTCCGATTATTATTGTTTAAAATCTCTCACTTGCTGCCCTGAAATGTTGCCATGTATGCTTACACTATGAGCTGTGACATTGTAACAGAGTACGTAAAGATGGAAATTGGGGGGAGGGGGGGGGCGAGGGGCAGAAAGTTGTTTGAGGCAGCAAAGATAACCGATGGTTAGTTTACATTTTTTGTGCGCAAAAGCAACTCTGTCAACACTTTCAGTATTTCGTAAACTCCCTTAGACAGGGAACACACGTGTTCTCGCGGACACACCCTTGGGTGTCGCTCCGTCAGTCCGCAGCGCGTGCATTGTGAAAGTCAGGGGCGTGCACGAAATGGCAAGGGCAGCGGGTGGAAAGTGTAACAAACTTGGAAGGTGACTGCTCCGCTACGTGTCCTGCGTGGAAGGGCTCACTCGAAGGGTTATTGCGGGGGAGCTGCGCCGTGCAAGAATTCTTGAAAGCGCCCCAAGTGCCCTAGAGCCACGAGCTGTGCACCGCAGCTGTCTCCCCTCACAGGAGCCCGGCAGCATGAAGATAGAGTTCGCCCCCATGAACATCCCCCTGTCCCGCAGGCTCCAGACCGCCGCCGTCTTCCAGTGGGTCTTCTCGTTCCTCCTGCTAGGTACTGTCTGGCATTTTGGGGCACATTTACTAAATGTACTTTTTAAAAACAAAGCTGCCACACTTGCATGTCAGTGGGAGGGAGAGGAGTGTAAGTAAGCTCGCCTTGTTTACACAGAGCACGTTTTGCAATCTATTATGTTGTTGAAACCACTTTAGGAGGTGCAAGAAAGAGTAGTTTATTAAAATTTAGATTACAGCATGAGAAGAAGCCCCCAACCAGTGCGCGCTCTGCTTCAGTCGTTCCTACAAAATGCCTCGAACCTCCACGGCAGCGCACACGCCAACAAGGAGCAACAGTTAAACATAAATCTCCTAAAATAACCTTCTACACATAAAATGCATGCACGTGATCACTGTTTATAAAGGTACAACACCTCACCTTCCATTTTTCATGGTTAAAGTGCATCACATTGACTTCGAAGCGCCTCTGTTTCCGTTGTGAACGGGTAGCATTTACGGAGCGTGGTTTTAGTTTGTCTTTTCTGGCAAGTTCCAATCAACGTGACAACCTAATAGACTGCTATTAAATGTTTTTGTTGCTTTTTGCTCATAAATTTACAGTGTTGGTTAACATCCGACGATTGGACTATTGCTGGACATAGTGTATTCTATTCAAGGCTGGCACATGATGGCATTCTCACGAGGAAAGTACTTGTTTGGTTCATGCAAAATGTGCCCACCAACATTCAGACCATTTGTAGAACCGCCCGACTATGGCAACGCTGCACCCTGTGCGTTAACCGAGAACGGATAGTTTGTTTTTCATAAACGTTAGTGGTTTATATATAAACAATATTTAGGTTAGAGTGTGATAGAATTGATATAGTGGACAAAGGAATGCACAGAGGAGGACACCCATGGGCCTGGTTCTAATATGGCCCATCCGAAGAGTTCTTTAATTCGGGGACGGGTGATTGGTTTTGAGAATGAATGGGGTAGAGGTACACAGAGAGGGTGGGTGTAAGTTGTGTTAGGTGGGTTAGTGCGGTCTAGGAAGCTGGAGAGAATTGGAAATTTGGGCGAAGCCTGGTAAAATGCATTCTCAAACAAGCATTGAAAATGCAATAGGTCTCGCCTTTGATAATCCATTTGCTTTGCTAATGGTATTGTATAGCAAAGCAAATGGCTTTAACTTAATAAAAGGCGAGACCTATTGCATTTGTAATGCTTGTTTACCAGAGTCGGCAAGTTTAGTAGCTCTAAGAACGTCCTTTCTGCATAGCACAGTGTCGCAAATGGAAGATACACAGGCCAGGTGTATAAACAGAATATCTTTATTGAAGCTTGGTTCCAGGATAGATGAGTGGAAGAAGATAAGAAGATAAAGCGTAGCTCCACCAGGAGCAGCCTCCCTGCTGCTCAGCCTGCATTCACCAACTGACACTCAACACACACACACACAGGCCCCCCATGCATTCTATGAGGTCATCACACATTCCAGCTGAGCAGTAGGGAAGAGACAAGAAGTAGTTTATGACACACGACACACTGCATGTCATTTGCAGCTCACATGTTCAGATAATAGTAATATATCTTACTTTGTTTGTGCTTTTTTGCAGGGATATGTGCATCACCTGCAGGGCAGAAGTCTCAAACCTCAGTAATAATGCCCCTGCTGCATACATTGCAACCACCTACAAGTGATCTGTGTGGCATCATTTCAAACCTTTGAAGGGCTGCACTCTCTGGACGTTGATAAAGTGAAAGTCATTTAGTGGGTTGGATGGTATTATTATCCAAGAGCCTAAACTATCTGTGTTTGTAGTGTGTTCTATATGCAGGGCCACTGGAATTATGTAGCAGGCTGGATCAAATTATATGGCAGGACTGACTAAATTATGTGTCAAGAAAAGTCAACTTATGCGCCGCAACACTGCACATTTGAAGCTAGTATGACTTCATTATTTTGGTATTTTTACTCCTGTTTACACTTTAGGGGCAAAGGTTTCAACATAGTAGTTCCATTTTAGCACCCATCAATAAGCAGCTGAAAGTGACCAGTCAACCTTTGTGAACAGCCGTCCACTGAACTGCAACATGTGTTGCTGTGTTTTTAATAACGTTTGATCAATTTGAGGTAGAAGCATTTTTCTGATAAATTCTGCAGATAATGGATTATAAAATGCAATTCTATGAAAATGCCTCCACCACAGAATCTCATATTTCCAGTGGCCCTGGCTATACACACAACGATTATTACAATAATTATTTATATATGCATACTTCATTTTATAGTACTGATTAAATGAAGAAAGGATGTAACATATCTGCTCTCTCTTGTTCTTCGGGTGTCATAGCTCACTTTTTCTTTTTAAATTCTGTTTTTCAGAGGCCCTTTTGTTTGGAAGCGGTGTTGTCAAAGCACCTAATATGTACATTACCAATAGTTACAGCAGACTTTGGGTCAGCCCATTGCCTATAAATGGTTAGCTTTCTTTTCAATCTCAGTTGCTTGCGTCTTATTCAATGTTTTTTTCCCTCGGGTTTTGTTTGCCCCTCCCCTGGAGCATGGCTTCTTTACCATCCGTTTGATTTGATGACTTGTATCCTTCCACTGCTTACATTCAGGAAACAACTGCTGCATAATTGATAAACATGCCACTTAATTTGGTCCTCATTGCCGCATGGTTTCACAAACCCTGCTGATAATGTAAAGTGTTTTGCGCGCTCAATGGGAATGCATGCGTTTCCTCGCGGACTCCCATTCTCCCCTTTGCACTGCTGCCCCTTCACATCCCTGCCCAGGTGATCTGTTAGGGCTGTCACACCCCCACCTCATTTGCTGCTCCCCCACCATTGCCCATCCTGTGTTTATTTCAGTCTTTATTGTACTTTTTAGAGAGTCCATCAGCTGCAGTTTGGTACTAAGTCACTTCTTTCACTAAAATGTACTGGTCCAAGATGAAGTCTGCCATCTTGGAATGGTGAATTAAAACAAAAAAAAAGGCAACCTGACTGCTGAGTTATGACGTATGCACATGCATACAAGTGCATGTGTCACCTTGCTGGTTCCAGAATGGCTGCTGTGTCATGACGTTTGCAGGGGTGCATACATCATGCTGGTCTGATCTTTTTTTGATCGAGGTTGTTCATCATCAGCAACAAACATTGGCAAAGCCACAAGGTTGCCGATGCCTTTCAGGTATTCAACCTTCTGACTGTGCCAGTGCTTCACTCATGACATGGAGCCCACCCACCAACAGGTGTCCTACAGTTTAATGATAACTGGCTTACAGGATGGCACTAGAGGATACTATCCATGACACTACACATATGGGGATCTACGCAACATAATGAATAGTAAATAGTCATTCAGATGTAATAAGGGTTCGGTTGATAATATACAAGACACCTCAAAGTTCCAACAAGTTCCACCTCCTTGTAAAGGCACTGGGCATACAACCTTGGAAAGTATAGTGGAAAGTCTTGGAATGCCAGGGCCCAGAACTTTGACTCTGAATGGTGAACATGACCTTCAATTCAGGGAATGCCTGCAAGCAGAACAGCTCCAACGGGCTTTCAGGCGCAACAGAAGAATGTCACCTCTTCGCCTATGGCATGACCCCTTTCATTAAGTTAATTTGTATGTTTTTAAGTGCAATTCCATTGCTCTGTAGTGGCCCATGTTACATGCAATACCGAATGTGGGGCCAGGGGAATTATGCGATTCTGTGGCCAGTGTTTTTTTTTTTATTTTATTTTTTTTACAGAATTATGAATTTAACACACTTGCTACATCATCAACCATCTGCTTCATAATTTGCAGACAGAAAAAATAAATTCTACTGTTAATAATTCAATAGTTACTAACAAAAGCTACACATGTGGTGGTGTGCAGTACTAAACCCTGTGATTGTTACGTGTTCTTTGTTGGTTGCTGTATTCAGGTGTTGAACTGGTACTAATGAGGTGCAACCTTTACCTATGCAGTATTACAAAATAGCAAAACAAAACGGCCACAGAATGGCCACATTATGTCCTTTTTTATTGCTGATTAATTGATAAACATTCCACATTATTTTGTTCTCCTCTGCCGCATGGTTCCACACACTCTGCTGATAATGTAAAGCTGGGGGGGGGGGGAAGTTAATACCAAACAACATTTTGTACCACAATCACAAGATCATCGAATTGAGTCTGTTTTCAACTTCAAGACCACATCAATACTAACCATCTTGTGCACGACTACCAGCCTGGCTTAAAATCACGCTGCACCAGGAAAACCGCTACCTTACAAATTGTGTAGACAATGCCCTCTTGACCACAGATGAAGATGACCCCTGCCTCCGGATATTGCTGGACTTCTGAGATGCCTTTGACACAGCCGACCAGCCCCCCTCATAAGCACCCTGGAAACTCGAATGGCATTCACCTGCAATGTTCTCCATTGTTTCTCCTCCTATCTTTCCAACCAACACCGGTTTGTTCACTGAACACGTCCAAGGCACAAAAGATCCCTAGTTCCAGTGGGGTCCTCTAGGGCCTCATAGTGTCTTCTGTCACCTTCAACCTATACATGGCGCCCCCTGGAGCTCTACTCACAGATCAAAGCATCAATATTCACCAATATCCCACTGATGCAGAACTGTACTAGAAAGTCTCCCCAGTTTCAGGCATCCCACGCCTCAAACACTGCTTGCAGATCCCTCCAGACCTGCATGTCCAGCACCTACCTAAAGCTCAACCAAACCAAGACATAACTCTTATTTGCCAAGAACAATATACAAGAATCAGTACAAACCAGACTCAACGTAATGAACCTTGACGACTCCAAACCCCAATCTTCACCAAATACCAAGAATCTTGGATTCAGCCTGAACACAAACCTCACCCTCAAGAAACACACTACCAAAAAAACAAAGACTGTCTGGTACCAGCTCTGTCTTGTAAGGAAAGTAAAAACCATTTCTTCCAGTAAGCTACTTCAGAACTGTGTCCAAGCCCTCTTTTGTATGTAGGTATGTGTATACATACATAGATACATGCAATCAGGCTACTTCTGATGTAAGATGTAGCTGTTAAACCTCATTTCAATTGAGCAGTGATATCCTAAGGACTTCTGGACAGCCTGCGCTAGCAGAGTCTTACGAGCATCTCCCTATTATAACAACGGTCTCCTTAATAAAACCACTGACCAGTGGAAGGAAAGGAGTACAGTGTCTAAAAATGTACAAGAAGATCAGAAAGAGTTCATCTCACCCACGGCGTCAACTTGATCAGGGAAACAAGTCTGTGTGTCTATGCTTTAGCACATGTTTCAGAATAATACAACATTAAAGCCTGCTGCCAAAGGCTGTACATATTGTTACAGGCTCCCTTTCCAAGTCACAGGCCTGAGGCTAAACTGAGGGTGAGGGCCTTTAACAACCAGTATAACCCAAGGCAGAAGAACTATAATGCTGCTGGACCATTCCACCCAGTGAGGGTGCAATGCTCTAAAATAAACAGGGAGGAACAGAACCACAAATATTGGAATGTTGGAGCAGACATTCAATCAACCATTAGCCCATGAGACACTTCATTGAGTTCATGGCACACACAACATTGCAATGTTCTAATGATAAGTAAAATAATACAAATTAAAGAAAGTTGGAGACGGGTAACACTGAAAAAACAGATGTTTTTCACTGAGGGGTTCTGAGTGATTAAATAGACAATGCAAGAGGTGCTTAATTTGTCTATGGTGGTACTTACAACCACGAGATGAAAAACATCTCCATTATTCACTTGTTACCAGTGTATAATTTTATGTTCTGTATGGACCCATAATCTCTTACCCCTTTTTAGGTCTCGGCTAGCGAAGGCAGCGCTTGCGCAGTCTCGCTCGCGAGATTTAATGACTTGGAGAAGAGGGGCTTGAACCCGCCCCTCTTCTCCCCTCTTCTCCATTGGCTGGCCTCTTGAATGCTGGCCAGCCATTGGAGAAGAGGTTTGTCTCTCCGAACAGGCCCAGTCCTTTTCGGATTCGGGTGCGTTTTTTTTGCTACTTTTCTAATTATCGCAGCCCGGCCCTTTTTTCACTGGTGGGCGTGGTTTTTTTTGTTGTTTTTTTGCATCCGAAGGTTCGGCCATTTCGTGCGCGGCAGGACTGGGAACGGAGCAGGAAGAACAACATGTGAAGTCTGAAGCTTTAAATTGCAAATTTATGAGAGGTAATCCTGAACGGTGGGTCAACATTGGAGGGACAAAACTTCTAAGGATGTTTGATTCATCTTAAGGTTATCATCTTAAGAGTCGGGGCGTGGCTAAGATGGCGGTGAGAGCGGTCGCACTGTGCTGAGCTCCGCTCTGTGCCCGCCGCATTTATCCTGCTAACATCGTGCCTTTCAGTAGCAGCCCCTTTATTTTGGCACCGGAGGTTCCCTAGTGACACCTCCCAATCGCGTCAAAGCTGCCGAGGTCTGGGGAAGCATAAGAGCTAAGGTTATCATCTTAAGAGTCGGGGCGTGGCTAAGATGGCGGTGAGAGCGGTCGCACTGTGCTGAGCTCCGCTCTGTGCCCGCCGTATTTATCCTAACATCGTGCCTTTCAGTAGCAGCCCCTTTATTTTGGCACCGGAGGTTCCCTAGTGACACCTTCCAATCGCGTCAAAGCTGCCGAGGTCTGGGGAAGCCTAAGAGCTGTGCTCCGCCTGAGTGGGGCTCAGAACGGAGATGTGCTGCCTCGCTACCGGCGGACATCCTCGTCTACTCACGGGTCCCTGGGGTCCATAAATACTACCCTAATTACGGTGGCACGGGGTGTCCTGAAGGAGGGGGGATACAGGCATGGGCAGTGGGCGCTTTAACCTCTTCTGTAGCGCCATTATCAAGCATGGCCCCCACTAGCTGCACAGCTCGAGACGACGCAGAGGCCACAAGTAAGAGTATTATGCTTTTCATAAGGCACTTTCGCTCGGTCTATGGAATATGATGAAATAAGGCTGGCAGCCGTCAGCGCCCTGCGTGAATGTGCAAACTCCTCCCACTGTCCAAGGCCCCCCAAGGTCTCTGTTTGTGCATGTGCGCTATGGTTCGCACCCAGTCTGTGCCCAGGCCGTTCACACTCTGCCCGTGTGCTCTCAGGCACGGCTCGCTGTCCACGCAGCCCAAATATTTCACCTGTTTTCCTAGCGCCTCTCTTGCTCTCCACGAGGTTTCTCCAAGCTCCTCCCACTGTTCATGCACCTAAGATCCTCATGTTGTCTGTTCTCGTGCGCCAGGCTTCTCGCAGTGTCCTTGTTAATTTGTGCTGCGCTGTTGTGTTCTCAGTGTTGAAACTGGGCCCACCACCCGGCACACCCGCTCACCGCTACCAACCCGTGTGACCCTGTTTATTTACGTCCGGTATCTGCTCAATCTGAGAGTGCTCAGTAGCCGCGTATACGCCTTATTCAGATGTGCTTGTAAATTGCTTGTAATCCATTTGCTATGTTGCTCTCACTGCATAACGGAATACGGAATTGCTGTAGCCAGGGCTTTAAGTGGGATGGAAAAAAGGGGGGGGGGGGGCTTAAAGGGGTGTGGCAAATATGATTAAGGGCGTGGCTTAAACACGTAAATTAAAAATCTGTGCTTAGCATAGTATGCCGCCCGGCTTGTATTTTGCTGTTTCTGTCATTTTATCCAGATATATGATACAACAAGTAGCATCAGACCTACAACATGGTTCGCACCCAGTCTGTGCCCAGGCCGTTCACATTCTGCCCGTGTGCTCTCAGGCACGGCTCGCTGTCCACGCAGCCCAAATATTTCACCTGTTTTCCTAGCGCCTCTCTTGCTCTCCACGAGGTTTCTCCAAGCTCCTCCCACTGTTCATGCACCGAAGCCTCTCATGTTGTCTGTTCTCGTGGGCCAGGCTTCTCGCAGTGTCCTTGTTAATTTGTGCTGCGCTGTTGTGTTCTCAGTGTTGAAACTGGGCCCACCACCCGGCACACCCGCTCACCGCTACCAACCCGTGTGACCCTGTTTATTTACGTCCGGTATCTGCTCAATCTGAGAGTGCTCAGAAGCCACGTATACGCCTTATTCAGATGTGCTTGTAAATTGCCGATGCTCTTCACTGGTGAGACCCGGCCCTCTTAAAGCCCTGGCTGTAGCTTATATGTGTGTGGGAGGCTATATGTGTGTGGGAGGCTATATGTGTGTGGGAGGCTGTGTGTGTGTGGGAGGCTCTGTGGGTGTGTGGGGGGGAGGCTCTGTGTGTGTGTGTGAGAGGCTGTGTGTGTGGGAGGCTGTGTGTGTGTGTGTGTGAGAGGCTCTGTGTGTGTGTGGGAGGCTCTGTGTGTGTGTGTGTGGGAGGCTCTGTGTGTGTGTGTGGGAGGCTCTGTGTGTGTGTGTGGGAGGCTCTGTGTGTGTGGGAGGCTCTGTGTGTGTGGGAGGCTCTGTGTGTGTGGGAGGCTCTGTGTGTGTGTGTGTGTGTGTGTGTGAGGCTGTGTGTGTGTGGGGGGGGAGGCTGTGTGTGTGTGTGTGGGAGGCTGTGTGTGTGTGTGAGAGGCTCTGTGTGTGTGTGAGAGGCTCTGTGTGTGTGTGAGGCTCTGTGTGGGGGTAACTCTGTGTGTAGAATGCTCTATGTCAGTGGTGGGGGTGAGTCTGTATGTAGGTTGCTCTATGTGAGTGGCTCTGTATGTGTAGGTGGCTCTGTGTGTGTGTGGCTCTGTATGTGTGGGTGCAAATGCAATAGGTCTCGCATTGGAGAGTGATTAAGCTATTGACATTGTAAATAACAATGCCGTTTCTTTAAATGTTTTAAAAACAAAAACATACAAGAATGTCATGAGCAATGCCAACAGCTCTAACTTTAACAATGCCGAGACCATTGCATTGTAAATGCTTGTTGTCAACTGCTACGAAGAGGCAGAGAAATAACAGGGAGTGGTACATAACATGCCTTTCCCAAATTTAAAACAAAACGAAATAACTAGCCTTCAGAATCCCAACCCCAAAACCTCTGTCCCATCCAGGGCCGGACTGGCCGTAGCGGGCACCGGGCAATCCCCCGGTGCACCGCACGGGTGGGGGCCGGTTTTGGGCCCCTGGGGGCTGGTTTTGTTACAGGGCCGTTTTTGCAGCACAGCTCTCTCAGCGCATGTCTGCAGAGTCCTGCGCGGGTTAGGAAGGAGGCAGTCGGCACCGCGCTGCCCGCATTCTCCCATCTCCCTCCTATCTGTGGAGACCCCAGAGAATGCGAGTGAGACCACCAATCACCATTCCACCGCCGCGCTTGGTGGATTTGAATAAAAAGCACCACCTCTCTGGTTTGCATAGGTGAATGATGCCTTATGAGTGATCATAATGACAATGTACTTCCTATGATAAGGAATAAGTTAAGACCACAGTTAACATTTAAAATATGGTCGACACAAATTAATACAGGTGGATACAACCCCAGTTTTTAGGTCTCGGCTAGCAAAGGCTGCGCTTGCGCAGTCTCGCTCGCGAGATTTAATGACTTGGAGAAGAGGGGCTTGAACCCGCCTCTCTTCTCTCCTCTTCTCCATTGGCTGGCCTCTGAAATACTGGTCAGCCATTGGAGAAGAGGTTTGTCTCTCCAAACAAGCCCCGTCCTTTTCGGATTCGGGGGCGTGTTTTTTCAATTAATTCTCATTTTTGTACTCCCTGCCCCTTTCACACTTGGTGGGCGTGTTTGTTTTTTTTTACATCCGAAGGTTCGGCCATTTCGTGCGCGGCGGGACTGGGAACGGAGCATTTTTTTTTATCCTCGGCAGACAGGAGTCTGCAAAGGTACAGAGCAGTGGCTGTACTCCCTCTCTCTCACCTCCGTGACTGCGCACCGGAACGCCCCTAACATCAACTACTAATTGTATTGTATTAAGTGCACATAATGTAAATAGGTCAGTGGGGCTACTGCGTGTGTGTGTGTGTGTGTGTGTGTGTAGGTGGCTCTGTGGGTGGCTCTATTTGTGTGTGGGTTGCTCTATGTGAGTGGCTCTGTGTGAGTGGCTCTGTGTGTGTGGGTGGCTTTGTGTGTGTGGCTCTGTGTGTGGGTGCAAATGCAATAGGTCTCGCATTTGAGAGTGATTAAGCTATTGACATTGTAAATAACAATGCCGTTTCTTTAAATGTTTTAAAAGCAAAAACAAACAAAAATAATGTCATGAGCAATGCCAATAGCTCTAACTTTAACAATGCCGAGACCATTGCATTGTAAATGCTTGTTGATATGTCTTCCTGTAATTTATCAGTAGATTTTATTTTTAAGGGTATGCACTTGAGGTGAAGGGGGCAGAAGAGAGGCACTTGAGGTAAAGGTATGACTCCAACATCAACTCATTTTGCTGTGTGCACCACACTCATTCAAACAGTGCTAGGTAAAAGACTGGTACAAATATTAAAATATAAGAATTAGAAATTCATAACTAGCCTGAAATGTTGAACGTTCAATATTGGTAAGGCAAATGAAAAATACAATGTACCATGTTGAGAATGTGACACTTGCCATCTGTAATCAACAACATGGGTATTCTAGCGGTATGTCCATTTTTACATCTGTGGGCATACTTGAATGATTTAAATGTTATTATCATGCCTTAATTTCACAAGAACAACAACAGACACTAGTCCCAAAAATGTTGGTGCCATTATAAGAATTGTGATAGCGAGTGGATGTTAACTCGCAAAAGAAGACCGTGCTTGAAAAAGAAAAATGATGTAAAACGGGCCGTCTTTCCTTTATTGCAGTTTGACCTTTGTAATGAAATGGCCAGCGATAGCCAGGCCAAACTGTTTGTGATCAAGGCCGCCATGTCCCTGCACTAAATAAATCTTACTTACAGCTTTAGAGTTGGCTCCATTTGTGGACCCTAGAGGAAAATCAAACGTATATATCATATTTTACTATTTAGGGGGGAAATGGCCTCAGAAAATGTCCGGTCCTTTAATGCCCCGGCAGGGCACAGGCATTGATTTTTATGTCCAGGTTTTGACAGTCCAGCTGTCAAGCACACCTACTGCTAGCAATATCCATAGAGTGGCCTTTGGGTCGGCCCCTTTCTTTAACCAGCCTCTTTCAGCCATTCCCTTGAGACTTTGTCAATCACATCTTGGCTCAGCCCACTGGTGTATTAATTTCTCCACTTATTATATTGGCCTTCTGGCTGTATCCTGTCACTTACTCTCAAGTGCTTGCCAGTGGCGTAAAAAAACTTGAGGGGGCCCCCTGCAAAATACATGGAGACCCCTCTGTCGCCGGCCCATCACCTCCACACTCTATTTTCCCTTCTTTATTAAAGAAAATTGGTAAGATCTCATTCACATGACACGATCACAAGGCAACTCCATTTTTGAATAATAGAAACAAAATATAACGCAAAGGTTCTTTCCAAATAAATGCTACTCAGATCAACATCTTGGTCCTCCATACTTGTTCCACCTCAATTATTAGTGGAATGTTGTTTTTTTGTTGGTCCTCTCTAAACAAGGATGATCGTAGAACGGTATATGACAACAGAATCCATGCAAGAAATTTAGGTTAACTCTGCATACTTTGTTCAATTTTATTCTTTGTTTGTAAATGTATATTATGTGGCTATTCGGAAAATCCTGCATGAATCAGTCTAAACTGATCCTACGTCGACGTCAGTTCTCAAGATAATTTTATTACTTTGATGCACTTTATGAAAGATTACAAAGGATGCAGCATTGAATAAAAATACTGTGAAAGAACTGAAACATGTATCTAGAGATATCTCTTAACACAATCATGTACTACCAAGAAAAACTCTGCATTCATATGTAGTGTGTAAAAGGGTTTTAGATGATTGGAAGGAAAAAATCTAATAAAAAAAAGATACAATGCCATTATTATTTATGAATTGAATTTGTCGGCAACAATCCAATCATCAAAACGCTTTTCAAGTCAACACATTTCTGTCCAAAACATACTGTGCTAGGCATTCATCAGGATGTACAAGTGAAAAAGAGCAGTTGCAGGACTTCACAAACTTTATAAAGGTTTTTTGAAAACTTTGTAATGTTCAATAAATACTTTTTGTGAGAATAGCCCAACAAACCTACTTTTTTGTTATTCAATTTTCCCACACGAACATTTACTTTAAAATGTATCTTAAAATCTGTTTTTGCAGGAAAAAAATAATCCCCTTGTAATGATGGATAAAGCAGTGGACATGAACTTTCAAGCGCTTACGCGCAATAACGCTTATGTGGGATAGATCTTGCCATGTACTTCTTATAGATAATATTAATCTTTAACAAAAAATGATTCTCTATGTATGCGGGCCACTGTGCAAAGAATGACAGAGGTCCAAAGCTCTAGTATTTATTACCTTTACAACTTGAAATCTTCTCAAACCTTCTTGCTCTGGTGATTCCTATAAGTAATACAGAGTACATTACTTTACTTAAGACCAGACCACCTCAAACACACTCAATGCTCATTCGGCTGCCGTGACTGCGAAGAGGAAAAGGGTGCAGACAGTACAAGCAGTGCAGGAACTCAGAACCAATCCCCTCCACCTCATCATCAAGCCAAACGGTTTTAACAAGCATTGGCAAAGCTAGTAGGTCTGGCCTTGACAAGCTAGTGAGATGCAGAATTATTTATTTATTTTTTATTGCAAGCATAGGCCACAAAAAGAATATATGTTGCCACCTAAACGTAGATGCCTTATGCTTGAAAAATATGCTTAATTAAAAGAAGAATTGTGGATTTGTGCCATGCATTTAGCATGATTATTTCTGAAAGAGACAGGAATGAATCGCCACATAACCAAGTACTCAAAGCACAGGCAGATACAATTATGCAATGTCACTTACACACTTTATAGTGTAAACTTCAAAATGGAGTGCAGGCAAAATCAATAGTAAGTACTTAAAGTTAACATAAAATATAAATAAGATGAAGAAAACATGCTTTTAAACAGCTTTACAACTAAAAAGAAAGGAAATATTTTTAGGAGGATGTGCGCAAAATGTACACGCTTTGCACAGTCATTCAAAGTGAAGTGAACCAGTGGGAACGTGGGCTGACCCACTGCCCCATGCTCTGTGCTGTGCTGGGCGGAAGCAAAATGTGACTGACAATGTAACACACCAATAGATGAAGCCTGCTGACCCCTTTGCCTGTATATATTCCGTAGGTGTTTTTTGGAAATCAATAGCCTGGCAAGGAAAGCAAAGCTGTTTCAGAGGCCTAAACCCCTATTAAGTCCGGAAGAGCAACGTTTTGAGCCAGATAAGGGGAGATGCCTCATCGCACACTTTGAGAAAATAAAAAGACTACGTGAAAGCAGGAAGCCTGCCCATACTGCTAGCATCACTTCCAGATCCCACCACTCCTGCTCCGAGACCTTCCCCACATAAAAGCCTGGGTGAGTCACTCCCCCACCATCTTCCCACACCTTTCCCTCCCACCTGCCTCCCTCCCTGCCTTGCACAGCTGGAGCATTCCTCGCCTATACTGTCACAGAGATGCTAATCCCCCCCCCTCCTCCTCTTTCAGAGCATCTACAGTAAAGGGTAATTGGAACCCATTAGGCCTCATTATGCAGTCGGTTCACTTCTCGGCTGTGTTTTTTATTGTCCCATGGGAAGTGTTTGAAGTATGTTTCTGGGGAAGGCGGAGCTTACTGGAGGGCAGCAGGAAGGAATAGACATTTGGTAACTCTTTCAGCCTTACATCAATATCACAGATATATGTATGTCAGCCAACAGGATACCACACCGAGTCACAGGGTGTATTGTACCACAATATTTCTATAGTGCCTATTACTGCTATGAGGGACGCTGAAGCGCTTGCCCATATGGGCAGAGTGCTACACTACGAACAGTGTACCGCTGGAAGTGCGTTGCTTTGATCCTGTGTGGGACGTGTTTCCATGTCGCGCGTGAGGACCTCCAAGGTGTAGTTATCGCGTTATGATGGGCCGCAGCTCTTAGCCGTGTGATGAATGAAGAATTATGAGAGACAGGCACACAGTTTATGGTTTTCAGTAGCTGGCAACTTGGAGCAGCTTAGCAGTATTATTGCCAACTTTCAATCACTCCAATAGATGATTCCCGCCGCCCCCCCCCCCTCCCCGATTCCTTAGTCTAGGTATAAATTGATACATGTTCCTGGATACTATCAATGTATGTAGTTGCTTCTAGGCACTCTCAGTTTTTGGCAAATAAAGTTAAGTAGTTAGCTAATATACCAATACCTTGGTCTCTTAGTGCTTAGAAATAGAGCTTGTTTGCTGTTGTAAGTTTGCCACAAGACTGGGTCTATGTGGTGGATGTTTGAGGACATATCCACAGTACACTTCTCAGTGGGCCAGGGCGAGTGTAGAGATTACCCTAGGGCTAGGGTCTATAGTGTCTCACAACCTACCTTCCAAACCTGTATGGAGTTGACATGTACTTGACTTGTCTCTGTGGTATGCGACAGTAAGTGGGCGTGTCTTCGGACCCTCCAGCTATAAGCAGGCTGCTACAATTATGTGACATGGGAGGACCGAACTGTAGGGGTGACTAAAGTATGCAGCAACAAAAGGCAAACTACGCAGAGGTATGTGGTAGTTTATGGCAGTATTATTTCACTACTTTGTAATTTTTACACGTTAAAACTGTCTGAGCACACGTTTAACCTCATTAATATCAGTTGTTCACCTAAATGCAATATTAAGCACCTGAAAAGTAACCAGCTAACCTCTGCAAAGCTCTCGCTTTGTTGCAAGTGTGACTGTGTATTTATTAGCTTTTAATCTATCTGACCAAGAAACATTTTTTGTTAAAATCTGCAAGTATGCAACAGATGATGGATTATGTGTGAAATCCATAAGTATGCAAAACACAATATGTTGGAATGCTCCCAGAGAGATTGCTGTTCGTTTAGACTTTTGCAAGCATTCCCCATCACCTTTTGTGGGTTTGATATGATGCCCTAAGTAGCCATGGGTATGTCCTAATGTGGTTCCCTCTTCTCGCTGTGCCACTCGATCCAAGCTATACTTCACTGATGAGGCCTTATAAGAGGGGAATCAGTGTGGGTTGCTTGTGTTTTTTCTAGGATGGCCTGTCTTTCAGTTCAGGTCAGACTGTGCCATGAGGAGCAGGGTCAATACTGATGTGCATAAGGCTGTCCTCTGTCTAGAATGGCAGAGTGGGCTAAAAAACGATGGCTGGAATGCTAGCCAGAGCAATGGTCAGTGGTTTAGATCATTTGCAACCATTCCTCCCATTACCTTTTGCGTAGTCTTGTTTCCACCTCATGCTCCTTTCTTCCACTACCCAACACTACCTGTCTCTTTATCGCACTCCTTGAAGTACTTGGTTATCTGGATCTCTCCCTTTGTCACCTTTTTCCCTTCATTTTCATTCTCCTCCTTTTTTCTTCTCAAAGACGAAAAATAGATCCCGGTCCACAGAAATGAATGTGTTGTCCACCACCTGCAAGCAGAGTCTACCACTGGTAGCGGTGCTGCGCAGTGCAATGCAGAACTGAACCAACAGGGGGCTGTAGGCACCTGTCTTTTGCTGGTAACATCCAAGGATTTATGAGAGCGGCATCTCATTGTTGCTGCTTTATGAGACCTAAGACCTGGTCATGGGTCGGGAAAGGAGTGGAATCGATTACTCATTTATGGTCATCTAGCACCAGAAAAGGTTTGGAGCAGGATTATACTCCATTTTTCCAAAGGGGAACATTCTGCTAACCTTTCTAAATTTCTTTTCAAAAATCAAAAGATGCATAAAATAAGTCTCCCTTTGGGTGTCTTGCCACAATATCAGTATTTGTAAACCTCTTTATTGCTCATATAGGATTCACGTTTATACAGTTTTACATTTTTGTAAATGACAAATTTCGCATCACTTTACATGGATTAGCAAATTGGAGTTGATGCTGAATATATGTACAAAATGTAACTAAACCAAGTAAACATAACATTCACATGTATAGGCTTTGTTAATCATCAATATGCTGTGATGTCGTTAAGTGGCATATTGAGTTTGGTAGCAGGTGCATGGGACTAGTGAAAGATCATGCTTAAGGGCTCGTCCGGGCAGGGGTATATTCCTTGGGTCTCCTATCTGTGTTGCCCAGGTCTTCAAAGTCAAAATGGGAGGAGTGGTGGAACCCAGGTGGGTTCAAATATACAATGAATTTTTGGAGGACCGTTCTCCACATCTCCAAGGTGGTCTTCTGTGGGATCCACATGCCTCATTCCTCTATAGCGCTTTTTCTTCAGTCCTGGCCCAGTATTCTACTTCCGTGACCCAGTTCTATTAAAGTTGGCTGAGGATAACTTCCAGGCCTGAGCTATCACCTTCCTGGTCAGTGGCAGTGTCAGGTCGTTCAGTCTGCTCTCTTGGCCTCCGAGCAGGGAAACCTACCCAGCAGGAATGCCTTGGGTGACAGATTTAGCTTCCGCCCCAGGGCGTCACTCAAATGTGTAACAGCACGTGTCCAGTATCCCTGTATTAGAGGGCATGCACCGACCATATGTATGAAATCTACTGCTAGGGCTGAACATTGGGGACATAATCTGGGGTCATCTCCAAATAGGTCTCCTATGTTCTTAGGAGTAAAGTAAGTTTGGTGCGGGGAATTAAATTGGGTGAACTTCAGTCTAGTGTTTCCGTGACCAAGCCAGTCTCTGTCCACTGCATCAGCTTCTAGGATGTGTAGAAGGAATGACCGGAGCCCCATGCCACATGGCGGACCAACCAGGGGAAGTGCTGGTGAGTACAATGGATAGCATATGGTCACTTTCACACATTTTATTAAGAATACCTTAAAGTAATTGGTGGTAACATGGGTGTCGTTCAAGGGCCTGTTGATTTGTCCAGTAAGAGAGATTAGATCACCTTGGTTAGGTACCCTTCCAATGTTGCCCATCTCTCTAACACCCTCGCCATCTAGCCATCGGGTTATCCACTGCAGCTGTGCCACCAAGGAGTATAACTTCAGGTCTGACACTCCCAGGCTTCCGCCACAATTAGGCTTTTTATTGTGCTGCGGGCCACCCTCTGTCGGCCTGTGTCCCATATCAATGTTCTACATAGAGTGTCAAGTGTCAGAAACCACCCTCTTGGTATCCAGGTTGGCATATTGACAGATAAAGTAGCCTGGGAAGTATTACCATTTTTTGTTGGGGCGATGTGTACCATAGTTGGCAACTGTAGCGAGCACCAGAAAGCTACAGATCCCTTCAGGGCATGAAGTACAATCTCTAGATTCCAGTCCCGGAGATCCACTGGTTCATGGTAGATGTAAACGCCCAAATATCAGAAGCTATTGGGTGCCCAGGGCATCCCACAAGTGTCCAGTCCAGCTTTATCCAGATTTGTTTGTGAAGGGTACAGTGTTTTCCTGGAGGTGATCGAATGCAATCCAGAGACTTTCCTGAAATCCCTCAATAACTGCACGGTCGCTGCCAGATCTCGCTCCCCGTCTCTAATGCAAAAGAGAAGGTCGTCCGCATATAGAGATATTACATGAATGTCTTCCCAGAGTGGGATATCTCTCTCTTTGCCCTCTCTTCCTTCACACTGTCAGTTAAAACTGCCTAAGTAACAGCCGTGGTGTTTGACAGCATGGGAGAACAAGCATTGGAAAAGCCAATAGGTCTTGACATAGATTGAACTGTAATGGCTGCACGGATGTACATGCTTGCACTACAATTATATTTTCCCAGTGAGTGTATTGTATGATACTTGGGTTCTGGTAGCCCTAAATTCCTACAGGTAACCTTGTTTAGATGTAAGTGTATTGACTAAATAAATGTGGAAATTATTTGTTGCTATGTGTTTTCACTAAACACAAAAATAAATAAATATAGAGAAATTATACGGTGACTAAATTAAAAAATACCATACAGACTGAAATGAGAAAAGGATAAATGCCATAAAACTAAAAGCACTAATGATTATATAAATTGTATACACTATAGTTCCACTCCACCTTGGCCACCCCCCTGCCCCCCTTTGGATATCTTCGGGCCTTGGTTAAGGCAACTCCTTTGAGGCCATCCTCCTGTCGCTTAATAATGAAGAGCCCTTCAATAATAATAATAAGAGCTACACATATTTTGTAATAGTTTCTCTCCTTAATTCCTTTGTAGGAAGGATTGGTTGTGGCTGGATGACTCCAATGTTTTTATGTTGGATTTTTAACCATGGAAGCAACACTGCATGGAAAGGCCGTAACGAAACTTGAGGGGTACATGGAGGGGGCGTCCCCCCGCTCTGGACCCAGTAAGGAGCTCTTAGGCCAGGGGCCCGTCACCCGTGCACAGTGCCGGAGGGAGCACCCTGGAGCTCGGGCCCCCCATGCCACTGGAGTCAAGCTAGCCTGGCTGATGAGGGGGTGAAACCCCGAACCCTGTCCCAGGATGCTGGTTTTCGGTCCAGCGAGGACCTGGCGTAGCAGTTCGGGCTGGACTGTTCCCATTGGGTGCAGGGTCAAGACTGATTTGCATATGGCTGAGTTTAAACTGGAATGGCATGGGGAGCAAAAAAACTATGGATTTAGGCCCAGATCTCTGTACTGGGGTGAATGTATGACATTGTTCAGCATTCTGTCCATCAATGCTTCTGTTTGCATTCACCGTATTTTAAAGCACATCTCCAAGCCTCACACACTTCACCCAACACCTTCCATATTGGCCATTCTATACCAAACACCCAGCGAAATTGCATACTGTGAAGATGGCACCCAGGATCCGAGTGCAACTTGGTGCGGTGTGAGACACTGGTCAGCGTTATGGAGCACTATATAAACACTACAATACGGTACAATTAGACAAATAATCATTTAAAAAAGCCAAATCGGCGCGATTGCTTTGTGTAAGCTCGGACAGCTACTACTAAAAGCACAGAAGTAGGAAGGGGGACAGTGAGTTGACCTAATATGAACACATACAGGTATGCATGTGTGTATAGGTATGAGTGTCATCCAAATCCCGAGATGGCATTTTATGAACGTAACACCCTTCTTACCTTTTAGGTATATAATACACAAGATATTCAGGAATTGTGCTGCACAATTCAGTTTCACAAAACAGAAAATGATACCTTGATTACAATAGAGGTGATATAATGTTCTTATTCCAACTGCCCAGAGTGCTTTGAAGCAACACCTGTGCAGAGTCAGCACTACATAAAAAGAATAGTTAAAATATGTGGTTAAAACTGCGTCCTTTTCATTTGAATGTTTTTTTAAATATTTATTTTGTATTTAAAGACTTGGCTGGGGCATATGACACATACAGACTATTAGGAGCATGACTAACTCCTTGTCAATCAGTGTCACGTCTGTATAGTGGGAAGGATCGGCAAACACCCCTGGGAGAAGCAGCGTTTATTAAATAAACAAGAAAACATCCCGTGTTTGCCAGAGTGTGAAAACATCTGTGTGGGCCTGGAGGTGCAGCAGAAACGATGGCCTGCAGGGCAAATACTCCGGGCTCTCTAGCTGTAAGTTTACTCCCTTCAGATTAATACATTTTTAGATTTCTGAACGTTTTTTCGCGACTACTCATGGACCCCCGGCGACAGTCATGGTTCACCAGGAGTTCTCGCTTCTTTTATGAAATCCGAATTACCTCCAAGCAAAGGTAGTTCGGCATGCTTAATTATACATCGTGCATAACTGTGCATGTAAAAAATGCACAAGCCTTTGTGTAATTGCACTTCTATATATTTTTTTCTCAATGGGGGAATTATTTTCCTTGTGGCAGGATCCCTTTCCCTACACCCCACCAACTGTGCGGGGGCTTCCCTGCCCATTTCCAGCCAGAAAAAGAGATTAACCTCTGTTCTTTACAGGAGTAATTCAAAGACCGCTTCAAAGCGGAGAATGGAATGAGAAATAGTTTGTGAATACTCGCACAATGGCACATTTGTAGGTTTCCACTCACTACCCAGTGCATCCCCTTGATGAAAAGCCCATGGAGGGGGAAGCATTTCTTTGTGGTGTGCACCTTACAAGCCTGTCAAACCCAACGAATGGTGGGTCGCATGGGCTGTTGCACAGAATAGCACACAAAACATTAGTGCACCTCCAGATGACTGGTGGTGCAGGTGCAATGGGGGATAGAGACAAGAAAAGTGCACCCATCCTGAAGGCACATGCAGAGAGACACCGCAAACCAGTACACCTATTCCTGGCAGCATTGGTGGAGACGCCAATGACAATGAAGCTCGGTAGAAAGAGATGCACACCTCAATACACAAATCAACCACAACTAGGAGCATTTGATACTTTTTCGTCGGGGAGAAGGAGTGGACGTTTGTAGGTGTACGGCGAGGGACGCACCTTGAAGCAAGTGTGACTACAGGAGTCCCTGAACCCTCCTCCCATGGAGCATTAAGGAACCTACATTAGGGTATCTGAGAACACCAGCGTTAGTTTAGAGGTTGACATTGGTCGCCCTAACATAGTGGCAATATCTTAGACCAATTTGGTAAGATAGGAGCTCATTTCTCGTCCTGAAGAATGCCGTTGACTCATTAGAGCCAATGGCAGAAACAAGGTGACAACAATAGTGGTGATGGGGTAATAGTTCCCCTAATCCCCACACTCCAGCTTTTAATACCAAGTAAAACCCTATGATTACATGTGATTTGGGGTAATACATTGGTGTTTAACTCACTTTTTGCACGGGCCCAACTTAAATAATTAGAAGTGCCTCCCTGTCTTCAGGTGTAGGCCCACTCTCTATCAAACCAGGGTTTTAGAGAGCGAGGACTGACTATGATGAAGCTTGACACCTGGCGGTGTGAGGACAGTCCTTAACATTTTTAGAGATGCCTAGCACTCTTGGAAGGATATGGTTAAATAACGTAAGTGACCATTACTTCAGGGTAGCTTCTACACTGTGTATGCTTTTCATACTTTGACATTGCTCAAGACAGACTTTCACAGAAAAGTTACACCCGTGAGCATGAGAAGAGTCTAGGCATGGTGGGAAAGAAGTCCACCAGGGTCAAACGTGCCTATGCCAACGCAAGAAGATAGGTTGCATTCTGCACAAACTTGATGCAACACTCATTCTGAGAAAGCACGAATGTGACAATTTGCACAGCACAAAAAAGTAATGACAGTGACCACCGAAGCGAATGAGTGAACGCACCTTACAGCCTCTATGCACATGGAGGTCTAGAATCTCTACATTAGCCAGGACATTAAAAGCGGAGGTGCTGCACGGGAAGCTGCAGATAGCCACTACATTCTAAGTGACTAAAAGTAGAATAGATACTTTGATTAGCTGCAGCACAGTGGGAACCACAGGAACAATAAATAACTCGCGCAGAGCGTGTGCACATGTGGGCTAGACAATCATCTCACTGGGTGTCAACACTTCTTATGCCTAAAGTGTTTGAATGCAAATCTGGAACAAAGCAAGAGGCTGAAGGGGGTCTTAGAGAGTGGGCTTAATCTACAGAAGAATCAGGAGTTCATAAAGGCTCAGGGTGACGTTTTGGCTATGTCCTTTCAAGCCAAAGCATCTGCCCTTATCTGAAGATAGCGCACATCCTTCACAGACTGAAGGCCGCAATTTTCTTAGGATTGCCACAGACTATGGGAGATTCATTCAGAATTCAGCCACTTTAACTATATCCTGAGAGAAATTACAAGAAACAAGGCTGACTGGCCCGGGACAGACTGACATGAACAATCCTTGCTGGTGACCGAGGATGCTTTGTAACACAATACGACAATGAAATTCTAGTATTACTTTGACCCTGAATAATAGAAAGAATAGGTGGTTGATGGTAGTTCATGTGGGCTCCGACTGTCCGCCTTTAAGAATCAACTGCCTACAGCTGGGCACCAATAGCTTTCCCCTGGCGAGTCCCTTTTAATACCCTGTTTTGATATTAAACTGAGAAAGTTTATCTACCCAGCAAATGGTGATGTCAGCAGTTTCCTCTGTATCTGGACAGGAAATGTGTTCAGGTGGAAACTAACAGTAAATTACTGATACCTTTGTTCCAGGTTTCAATGTCAAGCATAGAAAAATTAGCACTGCAGCTCCAAGTTACCAATTTAGATCTTCAATACCATTCCAGGGTAAACAGACTGACTATTTGTCAAGGCACCCACATGCCAAATGTGAAAGAGTATTGACAAGCAGATTGCATCGATGAACATGTACACCTGCTCAAGTAAGGTGTCTGCTCCAAGGCCACTGCCATCGAAGACACTGAGTGAGACTGCCCAGGATGAATGCATAGTCTTCCATCTGAGCTACTCATAAGAGTACCAGGAAACCGCAAGGAGGCACATAGATTGACACCCTTACGGGTGATTGTTCGAGCTTTACAAATGTGGATTATTATAGATTTCACCACAAAAATTGCCTGTCATGTCCAACAAAAAATAAGACATGAAATATACACAATTGAAACCGGAGTGGTTCTAAGGGGTGATGGCATCATAATCCCATCCTCCCTCATGAAATAAACACTCCAGCTAGTGGATCAAGGCCACAAAGATCTACGGAAATGGTTTGATTCCCTGGTCGCTGGTGGAAGTGATGGTCAACGAGTGTGAACCATGCTAGGCATAAACAAAAACACCGGAAACCATCATGATAGAGGAAGAGTGTAATGAACTAAGGTCAGAGTTGAACGCAAATTTCTGCAGCGTACTTGATGGCCACTACATACTGAGTCAATGTGTGCAACACATTTCTTATGGTGAAAGAGGTAGACTCCGCATCATTAGAGCAGGTAGAACCAAAACTTAAAAAGATATGACCACATAGGCCTTCCAAGGGAAATCTAAACTGACAACCTGATCCATTTCAGGAAATGCAAAAAATATCTGGAAGACCTCAATAATATTATCTGGTGAGCAGCAACCCAGAACATTGGGACTTACAACTTATATTTCATCTTGACTTTATATTTTGGGGTAGGATTTTATCAGCCTTAGCGCATGCATCTGATGTAAGATGTTGGTGTGTGTATAAATAGTTAACAGAAGCACACCATTATATTTATGCATTACTTGTCCATAAGGCTATCCTTTTCTTTTTGATGTGACAAATGGTAAACCATATTAATTTAAGTAAAATGATTTGTATACATTTTAGCACAACATGGTTTTAATTTACATCAGGACAACCAACACATTTCGTCCCCGCTTACTACTTTTTCAAGTCAAGGTGGTTCTATGGACATTTCTGTAATATAGCCCTATAGCCCGCCGTAGCGGGCTATACCGGCTATTAAAGGTCCGCTCCCGCGTTAAAGGCCCGAGCCGAAGGGCTATAAGGCTATTAAAACATTCTGCCACTAGAGGGCAGAATGTTCTAACAAATAAACGAAAGGCCTCTCGAAGCTCGAGGGGATTTAAATCCCCTCCAGCTCCGAGAGGCCTTTGTAAAACATTGGAATGTTGCCGTACGGGCCTTTACCGGCCCGTAGAAGCAGGGAGCACTCCATTATCTTCATTGGCACTCCCAACATTCCAATGTTCTAATGGAATGTATAAGGAAACAATGTAATATAGTTTAATAAATGTCAGTCACTGTACATGGAGTGGTCGTAAAATTCCTCAACGTGTGTTAACGGAAGTTTGTATCGTAGAAAATATTAGTTACTTGAATCGTAGAGAATACCAACAACTTGGAGTTCAAAGTGTGTATTAATACTAGAGTATTAGTCTGAGGATATGCAGTCTGTGATAAGACCAGTTGCAACGGAATGCTCACCTGAGCTCCCAGCATCCTGGCTGAAAAGTAATTTGCATTTTGTCCAACACTGAGGCTACTGTACATACACTCACAGGTGGGCATGGCCACGTGGTTGAATAGAGAATTTGTCATACACAGGCACCAGCCCGAAGCAGGACAACGGATGTGTATCAGAGTCATTTCTTTGCCCTGCACTTCTCATGGACCTGTCAATCCCAGCAAATGGTGAGCCGCTGAGCGTGTTCCACAGAACAGCACATACCAGACAGCCTGCTTGCTCCTTCTGCTATTACCACTTACAAACATCTCAGAGGGCAGTTCAAGGTGTTGTCATCAAGTAGTCACTTCAGTGGTGGGCACTGTGAGCCTGCTGTTATAATCGCATCTGGCCTACATCACAGGTCTGATGGAACTGCAGTGTAGACGTGGGCGAGCCACTGAAAGATCGAGCCAGTCTCAAGCCTGAAGCCTGGCTCTAGCTCAGCTCAACGTCCTGTTGGAACCTCGAGCCCACAGAGTGTGGTTTCTGCCTGCCACCCTCACTCTACACAGGATGTGGCCTTACGACCAGAACCGCCGACTTTGGTATTGGGGACTCATGTTTGAGCCTCTGCGTCAGCTCAACATCCTATTACTCTGTGCAAAACACAATGTTCCTGTGCCTCCTAAAAGAAAATGAATCTGGCCTTGTGTAATGTAACTGGTGCTCATTTAAGGTTTGGGTCGAATTTGCTCTATATAAAGACTGCAGCAAAATGTACAAAGAGGTAAAAACAAAGCGTTAACATAAAAAAAAGAAAGGACAAATAGATACCCATTTAGCAAATGATTTGTACAAAGTGAATCCAGAAAACTTGGACTAATCATTGTTTCTACTAAAATTGTGTGATCTTAAGGAAATATTTTATTTCACCAAGAGTCCTTTTTCTTCATTATTGCGTATGAAAGCACTTTCAAATCTATGAGTTCAGAGCACCAGTGGTACAAAAGGTTTTTGTGTTTATTTCAATAGCCAATAATGTTATTCTATAAAAAATCTGGGCAACATACAGGGTTTACATATTCACAGATGTTTATGTTAAAAGCTATCACTTTTTATAAATACTTCTCAGTGCGGTTCTATAATCTGACGTATTAATGTCAAAGACTCCATAGAAAACATTTTCAGAGCTCGGCTCGTGCACGGGTTCCAAGTAGACCCTTGGCTCGGTTCTCCCTGTTAACTGGTTGGCTCGCCCACCTCTACTGCGGCGTCAAACAAAAAACACCTACGGAATGCAATCTATCGTGCAGGGGAATTTTAATTAACAGAATATATGTGGCACAATGCTCGCATTTACAAGTTCCCTTTTAGAAACTGAAAGAAAGGAACCACAAAGAGGAAAATGCTTTTAGTTTTAAGGGAACACGACACGGATGGAGACAGGCGCCCCCGCGTGAATCGATAGCAGCCCCCGCCGCAAACGTGCACGTCGGCGCTCCAGGGCGCACGCGCCTACTCGCGCACGCTGCGCACGCAGTCTTTGAACAGTCTTATTGACATCATCTCTGACGGGGGCTCATTGAGAGAGAAAATCACACAGACTATTTATAGGGCTTCGACGCGGGAGAACCACGCAGAGAGCCAGACAAGGACATCAGCAAAGCCCAAATATCCCGCTAAAAATAAAAGCCGTCTCGTTCACAACTTCAAAAATAGCATTTCCCTTTTGGTTTTAAATCCAGCGAATTCGTTTTATTCGGTATTATGTTTATTGATTCAACAGGCTTCTATAGACATTTATTTGAAATGTTCAGAAAATGCTGGAGAAAGTGTAGCTTCATGAGGCGTACGAATATAATGTGCAGAAGCAAAAAAATATAAAACACCAGTTCTATAAATAGTAATCAAGAAGTGCTGGTATTCACTTTCTACAGTACATGTTTACTCCTGAGAAGTGTCGGCACTCTCCCTTTAAATTTATTGCAGCAGTGGTGAGAAGTGCTGGTAATCTCCGTTTCATATTAAAGAAGTGCAGGTACTCAGTGCCGGACAGCACCTGCCTAAGCATTGTAATACACCATAAAACACTCAACCGCTACTCTGAGCAGGATCGGACTGGATATTAAAAAAAAACCATCGAAAAATGCTTAAACTAGTCCCACACTGCAGAAGGGCGTAAGTAAAACCAGGGCTGGCTGTAGCGCTGGTGGCGCCCGAACCGACAATCATTTTGGGTGCCGCCACACCCCATGAGTGTAGTATCCTGCTGGATACAGTCTAGTGTTTCCACTGCCTATGAACCCACACTAAACACCCACCCACCACAGGCGTCACCAGTCAGGTGACCCCGATAATAAAAGTGGCCGAGCGCACCTGCTCCTGGCCAGTTACCAACTATACATCTGGTGTCTGTGTGGTCCTTCATTAAATATGCGGGCCTAGCGCCCCCACCACTTTACAATGAGCGCCTCCTCAGATTCTCTCACTACCACTGGGCAAACGTGCTCCTCATTTTTCCAATCATAATTTATTGCTAAACACAGCGCCCCTTAAAGCCAACGTCCCCTCCACAGGTCAGCGCCCAGTGCAGCCGCACCAGTCGCAGTGCCCTAAAGCCGACCCTGAGCACAATGGGACATAAGGGCGTAGTTGGATCACGACTTTTGGCACAAACGTTAGTTTCATACTTCGGACACAATATTCTCAACTCCGATAACTCGAACATCAGGCATGCTAACTTCCCATCCCAAAAAATTCCATGTGTGAAGAGGGGGCGGGACTTTGGAAGAGGTGAGGTTCATGCCAAGAACTGTCTGCAAGGCACAGCCCCTTTGCCCCACCAATCCTCCCACCTAAAAAAAAAAAAAACTTCTTGAAGTTGCCACAGATGTCTAGAGGTGGGCGAGCCACTGAAAGCGAGACATCGGCTGCTTAGATCTTCCAAAGACAGCTGGAAACCCACTTGGTGCAGTTCGCCTTCCCTCACACCGAGCGATATCAGCTCTTTACTGGGTGACCATGTGATGGGAGCAGGTATTGTGTGACACACCGTGCCACCATGTGAGTTGGCAGGTCTAGTACAGAAAAGTATGCAATAATTATATGTGAACTGTACCAAGCTGCTATAAAAGAGCGCACTGTAATTGCACACCCACCACTTTGTGCTTTGATTATAGGGTGACAACGTTTTGAAGGTGGGTGTGTATGTTCATATGGCGAGGTTTTATTTGGACTTCATGTGTACAGTGTAGGATTAGTTCCACTTTCTTACCCTGGCTGCAACCTAGTTTTAGCTTAGAAGTTTGTCCACGTCCCACTTCCACACAATGCTTCAGTACAGCTGCTACAGTTAAATAGTGCACTAAAGAAACTGCATTGTGACTTAGCTCTTAAGCATGCAAGAGAACAGACAATAAGGACTGTTATTTGCCCACATGACAAAATAGGAGATAATGAAAGGGCTCATGAGAAGTTGTGAGCGCACATCTATTGTGGTATTTTTGCAAATTTGCCTCAGCAGTTCTGGTCTACCCCCCAATTATAAAGTAACCAGAAAAGATGGCGTTTTCTGTGAAGACCCAAGAATAGTGGGGCGGATGATGGACTATTAACCAAAATTGCAACCCTCTGGAGATGTGGTGGAAGATGCAGGTCAGTATCCACCAGAACACAGACCTTGGAGCCCAGTTTTTCACTGCTCTAACATCAGAGCAGTGAAAACAAAACTAAGATGGCTTTAAAATAAATGCATCTTATGAAAGCCATAAACAACAACTTTATAAGAAGTTTTTACCAAAGGAGATGTGAGCATTCCAACCAGAGGAGTGTCTTCAGGGGGTTGGGGAGTGATATCCACACAACCCAATAATTGCTCAATCGTGTAACACTGCCCTGTGACCAGGGGACAAGTCCTAAAAAAACGAAGTGGGGTGACGCGGACGTCACGACAAGAAGTGACGTCACGAAGGTGGCTTGCACCATCAGACTCCATGCCACCCCTCACTCACCCCTTAGATGCGATTGCATCAGAGAAGCCAGCGAGTGAGCAGCGTTCGAATGAGCTCTGATCTCGCCCCAGAGAAGCCAAAGAGTGAATGTGTGGCTCCATTTGCTCCAGTTATCGAGCTCCCGGTAAAATAAGTCGGGGTGCGCCGTCCACCTGTGGTACCCCGACTTGAGCCCTTTCTGTGACTGTTGGGTCTGTATGTTACTGCGCGGAACTGGAGCGAGCCCATTTGACCCCAGTGACCCGACGCAGACTCTAAGAGCCCGATTCGCAGAGGGCCTTCACACTCATGGCTGTGGCCACGCAGTCATGGGGGGGGTCCTCACTCGTGACAGGACCGCTGAACTGTAGTTTCTCATTGCGGATTTTTCCCCACCCACGACTATGGGGCCTCTGCCACGAATGCAGAGGCTGTTTGCGAATCAGGCCCAGTGTCTGCGCAGCTGCAGCATTTGTTTTCCTCTCCTGGGACTCCTGCATCCAGGCGCGGCTACTGCCAAAATAAAGTGGTGAGGCAGGCAAATAATATTAAAAAGCAATTACCTGCCACTCCCACTGCCTCGGCGCTCCTCTCTTCCCGGAAGACGTCCAAGGGCCAGCACAAGTTCCCAGACCCCCCCACTCATCTGATGAGAGCAGCACCAGGATTATTCTGAGCGGCCTGGTTAGGCGCTCACTAAGGGACTAGGAGCCTGTGCTATTTCTCTCCCTGGCTGTACAATATAGCTGGGTTGGAGAAATCGTAAGTGCGCATGTCGTTTTGGCCATCCCAAGACAGCCGGCCAAACCAACATGCACACTAACAGTACTGTTGTCTGTCCACAGAGGACAGCCTGGCACTAGCCCCCCTAGACTCTACAACATCGTCTGTCAGTGAAAAATAAAATAATAAAATAGTTTTATCATTTTATTTTTCATCTGCAGTCGGGCGACGTTCCTGGTCATTACGGAGGAGCCGCCGCTGCCTGCATGGACATTGGCTGAGTGTACCAGTGACCACTGGTGATGCTCGGCTTCCGGCAGAGCCCTGCATGCCACCCCTTCCCATGGCCTCGAGGTGTGCGTGACCCATCCATCTCTCCAGTAGGATTTAGTAGTAAGGAGGGGGCTTTGTGAGTGCGGCAGCGAGGCTATGATCAGCTCGGCACAGCACTGACCCAGAGACAAGTGCTTTTTTAATTTTATTTATGGAAGGGCTTCATACCATTTGCAGTACAAGTCTGAAGTGCTGTTATAATAGGGGGTCCTAGTGCCTTATGGTACCAGATAACTCAGGGGGTTTAAGCGCATTCTAGAATGTGTAATCTTTGGGCAGAAGCTTTAATATCTAGGAGGGTTTGTGTGCCTGCTGCAGAGTATTCCATGTAATGTTACAGATGTGTACTATATTATATATATATATATATATATATATATATATATATATATATATACATACACGGTATCTGAGATGCCAGTATCCCGAACCTATTGCAGTTAGGGGTGCACTAGTAAAACTGCAGTCTGTGAGGTATAGGAAGCGCCATTGACCGGTATATGATCTCTATCCACAACGCTTTCTGGGCTGTATCACACGCTCTGTACCGTTGGCTATGGGTAAGTACGTTATGCCTATAGGATGAGGTCCCTGTACAATGTACCTGTACAGAGCACTTTTTTGCTGTCCGTGCAGCCTCTGAAATGCCATACCATGGAGCTGGGGGCATTAAAGTTGTGCCGATGCACTTACTAGGTTTGGCAGTCCAACACTGATGTGTGGGCTTAGTACTGGTCTGTAGTCAGGCGTGCGTTGTGAGTTTGGGTCCACATGTGTGTGAATGTGATGACTACTGGGTTGGTGGTTTGAGAGTGGAGCATCTGTGCGTTCTGAGAGACCCTGTTCTGGTCACACCCACTTCTGAGAAGAGATTTCTGTGTAGCTTTGATTGCACCATGCCAGCTACCGGCCTGTCCAGTGAGGTCACCTACATGAGAAAGGGACGATGTCCCATCTCGAACACTTGTTGTGGTCAGGGCTTTGCGAGGTGACTTTAACAACCTGTTCGCAACACAAGTGAAACCTCAGGGGGCTGCAGTCATATGTTGTGTGCTTGCAGCATGTTCTTGGGGAACTTCTAAATGTGTTTATGTTCTGCACTAGAGGCCAGGTGTGGACAGTTTTTGGGAACACTACATGTTCAGGCTTCACAGGTCGTCTTTTAGGGACACCTTCTGTGATTTAAAGACTAAGGTAGAGAAGGAGTAAAGTCCTGGCTCTTTTCCCGAAGCCTAGGAGTAAATATCTGAATAATCCCGTCTTTAACAGTTGATGGACAGAGGATCCAAGCCACTTTCACACAGGTACAGAGATCACCCCAAGATAGATGTGCACATCAGACCGTGTCAATATTCCTGCACAGTGGCGGAACAAAACTTAAGGGGGTCCCCTGCAAAGTACATGGAGGGAGCCCCCACACTCCAGACACAGCAAGGAGCTCTCAGGACGGGGGCCCGCTGCCCGTGCACAGTCCCGGAGGGGACCCCCCAGGAGCGTGGGGGCTAATATATATATATATATATATATATATATACACATACATATCTACATACACACACATCCCAAATATCCTTCTCAATCTTCCCCCTCCTTTTCTAGCCATGTCCCCAACTAACAGGCACACACGACCATTACTTTAAAAAGCAAGTTACTACTTCCCCTTTCAACTCCATTCCCATCCTTCTATCCCTCCTCTAAACTCTACTAAACACACAAGAACTCAGGAGCACAAACCTAACACCTCTAATGCACAAGGAAAAAATATTATCACTAATCTACAAACTATTAAACGTTTGCTCCGGAGTACCGTGATGCTCACTGCAAACCACTTCAATGCCTCGTCAGGGGTAGTAAACGCTACATAAATACAATTTACAATTAGATAATTTTCCAATAATTTCCTTAAATCGGTGCTTGGTGATCATCCCCCGTGCCCTAAAGGCACAGCCTTTATTCACGGGAAATGATACATTTGCTTGCAAAAGTATTTCACTCTCCAGCGGAGGGTTAAACCACTGTGCAGACAGTGTGTGGGGGGGGGGGGGGGGGGGACAATGTGCTACAACAATGCAGTGCAGCCAGAGTAGGCCGCACGTGGGCATGGCGGCACAGATGGCGCCCCCGGGCTCTGCCCGAAATGCATTGGCGGTGATTCTAGGGCAATAGTTGATCCAAGGCAATCATTGGAATATGATGCATGTGGTGTGGGATCCACAATGAACAGCCATCAAGTGGCTTATTCAGATATTTACTGTCATTTCAATGGAATGAAGAAGAAATAATACAAATGTTTCCATTATAACAGTAATGATGTGAAAGTATGTAGTGATTTTTAAAACATTACGTCAAGTATTTTCCTCGGTCGTGCCCAGCTCGCGGCTCAGGATTTCCCATACCGCTCTCCCAGCCCGGCTCCTTTCACCCTTAGGGACCTCCCGCAGTCCACCCTGGCTCCATGAAAAGCTACATGGAGCAACTGCAGGGTCCTGCTGGACACGTCGTGCAGCAGCCCCTCCCTGGGAGCAGTCCTAATACCCAACCCACACCCATCCAACAGAGGCGTCCCTAGTTAGGTGACCCTGCTAATGAAAGGGCCCGGGCGCACATTTTCAGGGCCAGTAAAGTAACCACTAAGACAGTCCGTGTCATCATTTATCTGATAGTCAAGGCCTAGAGCCTATCTACTGTGTCTCCCTATGTACCCGCTAACACGATGCAAAAACGCCATGGTAAGTGTACCTAATGGTGATTTCCGTGAAGTGCAGGTACTGGCCCTATAGATTTCAAATGGTTCAATATTGACCCTTGCATTGATGTATTTATTGTAGACATTAGGTACTTTTGCTATGTAAAAGACCACCGCTCTATATAGAATATTGTGGTCAGTCTTGTTTACAAGTGACTACAAGTTATCAGATGCCGTTAGCTAGGAAGGCCGGCAGCTCCGCGTATCACCCACCTAAAGTCACCCGAATGAGTACCTTAGAGTCAGACATTAAAATTAAGGAAAGAGGCAATTTAGTTTGTGAAGTTCATTATATAAGTGGTCAATGTTCTCTACGATAGTATAGCAATAACCCCTTTATAAAAGGAACCCCAAATTCTTCTTGTTCAAAAGCATAAATACCAAGTTATTAAATACACAGGGAGAAACATAGCTGCCAAATTGAGATGAAGACCTACCAAGCATTGATAAAGCCAATACGCCTGTCTCTGTTTATCATCACAATATATGCTGCATATAGAAAGATAACTTTGAGTAGGAGGATTAGGACTACGTAAGGTACTTTTTTTTATTTTTTACAAACACTAGAGCCCTTATTCTGGAATCCTTTTGTGCACCTAATACCAATTTAGGTGAGCAAAAAAAAAAATCTTTGCTGGGTGTAATTTCCCAGTGTCAGGATTGGTGGAAAATTACCCTTGCAAAGGGTATTTACAGGTGCAAAAATGCTACCAATATGAAATTTCCTTGTTCACAAATTTAATAAAAGTATTTTTTCTTGGTGTTTCACTGAGGGCTTCCTAGAAAAATAGGTGAGTACCCATAAACTCATAGATTTGTGGGTATTCATGTATCTCTTGCTGGCCTTTCCTACAATTGAAACATTGGCAAATTTACTTCTGTGAAGGGCAGGAGTAAGCACACGTCCGTGGCAGAACAGAGAGGGAGCACCCTCATATCCAATGAGGGTGTAGGTAAAGATTGCTCTAAAAAGGAAACACGTGCTCCACCTGAAGAGGAAAAATGCATATCTGTTGGTACAGAAATGTCAATCTTGTGAAGGTTTTGCACAGAGAACTATATGCGATTACTCCTACAAATCTACAACTGGTTGTGAAACCTTTCAAGTCGAAAATGTGCTTCAAACATAAGACTAATCCAACGGGAGAAGATGTACAACTTTTCCTCCTTAGGCCTTGTGAATTGGAAGAATGTTTGTTAAAGGAGTTGTGAAAGAATAGGAGAATATGCCTTAATAATTATAGAACAGTGATTTTGAAAATTATTTTTTTTAATTGAAATATCACACAGTCAGGTAGGAATCCTCAAATTAATATGCTTTACAAGAGAAGGAACTATTAAGACTTGGTCTAAACTTTTTACAGCGGAATATATAGATAAATGGGCAATGATTTTATGTATGTGGTTATTATGACACAGATTTGATAATACAAAATAGGGACAGATGTACTAAGAATTGATGGCAAGATACTGGGCGCAATTTTCGCAAAGTATTTTTGCGACTAGTAGTGCAGCGTGGTAATTTGCAACTGAACCTATATACAAATAGGTAGGATTGCAATATGCCAATCATTAGTGGGTCGTAATTCAACCTACCTCATGAATATTGGTGAGGTAAGCTGTGTGAGAAGTTGGCCTGGCATATGCTGTCCACTAGTTATGGTGGGCACCCTCTACCAGTCCAAACAACCCTTATTGATGATAGCTTTTAATAAAGGTTGTCTTTAAACCTATCGTAGTGGTAGCTATGGACAGCAGCCTTCAGGCTAAGTCTTGAAGGGGTGTAAAGCAGCGTGGTTTACCAGATTATAACCTCTTGAATTACTAAATGAAAGGAGAACCACACAAGGTATATATAAAATATATGTATTTATTTCTAAGCACTCACTACTAATCTCTTTATGAGATTAGTAGTCCAAGATACACAATAATACAGTTCTAAAAACGACAATAAATAGCACAATATACACTAGGCCCTAGGGGCGGACCAAACCATATATTAAGAAAGTGGTATAAGAACCACGACTTGACTAGACAGTGCCTAGAGCACGTAGAATCGCTGGGACCCCCAAGGAACCACCCAAGGTAGTGACACAGGGGACCCACGGGGGACGCGTGGCATGTGAGAACACAGCAGCGAGCTCCCGTTCTATCTCATGGGGAAAGTCGCGGTTGGAATTTTAGAAGTTAAGGACACTTAGGAGAGGACTTTGAGCAAACCCCTTTAGACTTAAGGGGTTCTAGGGCCAACACCCACAGGAGCACCGGAGTACTCGAGTTACCTCACCCAGGGAAGCCGGGTGCATAGGTGTCAAATGGTGCCGGGAATCGTCATTGATTTCAATGGCAATCTGCTGCAAAGTGCTACTGCCGGGAAGAAGAGAAGTGTCTGGGATGATCCAAGCCTGGATCGAAGATCAGAAGAACCTGAAAGCAGAGGGGACAGAGTCTGGGTCACTTGACAGTGACAAGGGGCACGATAGACGAATGCCCACCGATGTCGGGCGTTTCAGGTGTGAAGAGGTGAAGCTTGACTCTGCAGCCACGAGGACCAGGAGGTGTGGACGACAACCAGGAGCTGGATTCGAGCTGTCCCACAAAGGATGTTGAGTGCTGAGGTGTCGGTGCTCGGATTGGACCCAACAGGCCTTCTCAACAGCAACCCACGCAGGAAGAGAAAAAATGCTTCGGTGCGGACCAGCAAGGTCCTGGGGACTCCCCAAGCAACGGAGTGTCAGTGCACATCTGGAGCAACTAGGTAAGTCCAATTAGAATTAAAGTTGCCTTCACAGGGACTTACCAGTCGACGGACCAGGGATCGCGAAGGGACCTCGAGACAAAAAACAAAGTGCCCGCTCACGGAACACCCGTGGAGTGTAGGCGGGCAATCTTCGGTGCAAATGCTGCTTGGGGGTCAGGGCTACAAGTAACCCAAAGCTCACCTGCAGGAGTCATTGGAAAGCTGATGCTTCTGCAAAGTGAGGCAGTGTCCAGGGGTTCGGGTTGCACGGTCACCACGAGGGATACGGGCCTCAGACTTGCTGTGGGCACTGATCGACCTCTAAGACCACGGAAACCCACCTTATGTGTTGCAAAATTCTTTGGAGTCCGGCAAGAGCTTCAGAGATGCAAACCGGTCAGATGCGTCTTTGGTGCCTGCCTTGCAGGGGAGTAACTCCTTTACTCCAAGGGAGATTCTTCAGTCATCTAGTTCAATGTAGAACATCGAAGCTCCAGGATTCAGAATCGGAGTTTCGTCCAGGTGTAATCTAAAGTCCTGTAGCCAGGGGTTCCTCCTATCTTATACCCAAGGAAGGGGTGGGACAAACTCTAGGGACCCACCTATGGGAGGGTCAGGAAAGAGGGGTGGCTACACCCATTTCCTTTGTCCAGTTTCGCACCAGGACTATGCACAGGGACACCAAATGTGCCCCCAGTGCAGACTTCAAAGCACTCTTGGAGTGCACCCACCCATCCCCAATACACTAAAGCCTGTCTGGGAGGTGGTCACACCTCCCTGTGACAGGAAACCTATTGTCCAGGCCTCCCCTGCTGGAGTTTCGACCAGCAGCAGGAGGGCAGACTTGTGTCTGTGGCTGCAGCATCCATTTTGTGATGCCAGGGCTCCGTTAAGTTGGTACCGGGTATACCGGTGCAATCATGTTTCTCCCTCTAGAAGGGTGAATCATACTCCCATACCAGTTACTGGTATGGGGGTATGATTCTAAGGTGTTTGACACTAAACATGACATGTTTCCGTGCAGCCATCCCAAAGTTAGCATTAACCGTTTGGTTATAAGGCACTTAAGAGTATATGGTTTTGGCTGCATCACAAACAACCCCGGAGTAAAGGTTCCGAAGGCTGCAGAGGGGCTTTGCTCATGCATGGGCACCCTCTCCACAATAAAACCCAGCACCTTGCCTTCAGGATTGGTAAGACCTGACATAGGGGTGACTGATAGGTTTATATGTGCAGTGATATGGAGAGATAGAGTGAACCTATATCTCAGTAAGGGGTGCATGCACCACCTTACACAGGCTGCAGCAGCAGACCTGTTGTGTCATTTTGGAAGGCTTACAAAGCAAAAACCAAAGGAAATGATGGACGGAGTGTTGAACATTGCAAGCACTCACCCCCAGTCAACTGATCTGGGTTTAATCCATCACCGTTCTTTAGCCCACTCTGGGGGTGAGTGCTTGCAATGTTCAACACTCCGTCCATCATTTCCTTTGGTTTTTGCTTTGTTCGCCATAAGTTGGCAGGGTATGCTCAGACGTGAGTCCCTTGCTCACTTTGCCACTGGATTCAAGCAAGCCTGGCTGAAGACGGCTGAAATGCCAGAAACCGGTCCTAGGATGCTTGTTTACGGTCCAGAGAGGAGCTGGCTTGGCAGTTCGGGCTGGACTGTTCCCATGAGGCACAGGGTCAGACTGATTTGCATATGGCCATGTCTGAACTGGGGTGGCAGAGTGGGCTAAAGAACGGTGATGGATTAAACCCAGATCAGTTGACTGGGGGTGAGTGCTTGCAATGTTCAACACTCCGTCCATTATTTCCTTTGGTTTTTATTTTGGAAGGCTTCCCAAGGGTGGCAGAATACCTGGTAGGCCTCTCGGGTACCTATGCCCTGGGTGCATAGTATACCATGCATAGTATACCATATACTAGGGACTTATAAGGGTACCCCAGAATCCAATCTGGAGTGTACCTAATGTACTGGTAATCAATTTAGAGAGGAAGAAGCTAGGCTGGGGTCCTGGTTAGCAGGGCCCCAGCCAGACTAGAGTCGAAAAACAGTGAAACATCAGCAAAAAGTGGGGGTAACTATAAGAAGCAGATCCAACTCTCCTACAAGCTGCAAATTACAACTCACTAGGAATCGCAGCTATTAGAGGGATGGTGGCCTGCTGAGGTCAGCAGATCACCATGTCTGCGATTGCTTTTAAATAAAGCATTTTTTTTTTTAAATGCAGCTGGTTTTCCTTAAAAACAAATGGGAAGCTTTAAAAAAATAATGAAATAAGTCACTGGGACCACTACCTACTCTTTAAAAGTGTTTTTGTTAACATTCACAAAGGGCCATTGGGACCCCTTCCTGTTTGCAAATGGCTCACCACCTCCTATGAAAAAGTGGTAAAATATTAATGTTTTGCAACCGGAATTTGGCAGCTAAATATTAATGCATACCAATCCGATTCTGCATTTGGAAGGGATGCCCTAAATACACCCTTTCAAATACTTAATCTATATTGTATCGTAAACCCAAATTTGCGATTCAGTAACTCATTACTCAATTGCAATGTGTGGTTGGTACATAAGAAAATGCATTTTGGCAATCACAAACGACAGCAAAAATACTTCGTACATCTGGCCTTAAATTTGTATTTGTAGAAATGCATTTGGTAAATTTCCAGCAAATATGCTCTTGATTGCTTTTTTCACGATGTAAAGTGTTGATCTTCAAGACGAACGTCATTCTAGAAATGTACACATTCTAAGTAAGATGCTACTCCAGGCCCAATGCAGCTCTTGCCCACAGCTTCTCTCTGCTCTTTTTATGGGCACCTTCCTTGCTACTGCCACTGCTCTTTTCATTATCATTGGTTTCCTGCATGGTATGTTTTGAGATGAAGCTACAAATCGCACACAAAGAAGGGACATAGTTCCTGAACATATATGTTAATGAAGTAAACCTTAATTACAAATTGTTCTCTTCTTACAGCCTTTTCCCTAGTAACAAAAGGTAAATATAGAACTGAATCTCTCTTCAACCAGACCTAAGAATACTCTGATGTGATCACACGTATGCTAATGTTTGCTGGGAACCTCTTGTACATTACAGGCAGCTCATGCATTTTAATGAGCTTGAAGGCAAAAGAAACTCCACATAGGAAAAGAGGTCGGGAAGTCTTAGAGCCGAAAGGGATCTGCGAAAATCTGTTCAGAAAAAAAATGACTGAAGTTAGGGGGTTGTGGATGCAATATGACTCGCTGACCTAGGAGGCCACCAGGGGCGGACTGGCCGTAGCGGGCACCTGGCAATCCCCCGGTGGGCCGCACGGGTGGGGGCCAGTTTTGGGCCCCCGGGGGCTGTTTTTGTTACAGGGCCGTTTTTGCAGCATAGCTGCAAAATCGGCCCTTTAACAAAATCGGCCGAAAACCGGCCCTGGCAAAGAGCTCGGCGGCTCCTCCAACCCCTGGGGTTTGGGGAGAGGGGCGGTCCAGCACTTTGCCAGGGCCAGTTTTGGTTCCCAGTCTGGCCCTGGAGGCCACGAGCAACGATCTAGACCCGTGGCCTTCAGAAGGTGAACTTCACATTGGCCATTAAAATAGCCTCCATTAAAACAACCAATTGTTGGATATCTCAGGGGAGGAGCCGGAGAAACTAGCCGGTGGCCACTCTTTCAAGAAATTGAGAGCCTCCATGGGGGATAAGGGTATTGAATTATGAATGACATTTATAGGACTGATTCTTCAACACTAAGAAATCTGCTGTTTCTATAGACTTCAGCCTACCATTTTCACAGAATGACTTTTTTTCCAAGATTTACAAAGGGTGCAAGGAGTAACTCTGAAAATCTAATAAATTCTGTATTTTCAGACGAAAACCTGTGTTCCAAGACCATAATCCGGCAAAGTGTGCGCTGGCCGATAATCTGATAGTTTGGAGATAGAACAAATGTGGCTTCCATAGATTTTTTCCCAGTTTTGTGTTTTTTCTACCTACAAAATGTCTTCTGGGTGGAAAAAATAATTCCTGTGCACTTCATGAATAATTTGTGGTTTTGGGCTATTTTCCAACCTATATGCCTGCCATAACCAAGTTTTTTTCTTGCTGTGATAAATTTATGCGGATATTTAGGATGTGAAATGGAATAAGAATGACTGCGAAACAAACGTAGTTCTATCTTGGTGGATAATCCCAGCGTTCGCAATGGCCACCCACTGCAGTACCCTTCCTTACAAACACACATTTTTATTACACTTCTGATAGAGCAGGACTGCGCTCTTCGATTTGTAGGGGGGCATTATAATCACAAGTAGTTTGCACCTGCATATATTCTCTTGTTGTATTAACATTTGGTTTATTAGAATGTGTAATGTAATAACATGTAGTGATAGAGATAATTCGTACCAAGTGGAGAAATCACCATTGTAATCGTGGTCTAAATGGTGAATTCTTAATGTTCATTTTATCAATGACTAATGAAAAATTAATCGCTGACATGTAACGCACCGATTTAAACGCGCACAGTAATAATGTTCATGTATACGTGTGATTAATGAAGTTTCATATTGATTCTTATGTTAGCCGATTTTCTGTCGGCCTTGTGTATTTTTTTCTGGCTCTCAAAATTGAATTGGTCGTAGTGTTCATGTGTGTGCAGAATCTTTTCTTTCTCACTGTTGCAGGTGGAGAAATTCATCTTTGTTTTAGAATAACGCTTTTGTTTTAGGAGTTAGGCTTAGGGAGAAGAGGATGCATTTGAACAAGTGGTGTTGATAATGTGGGACGGTGTTCTTTCTCACTGGAGAAGGCCTGGGAATCAAGGTCATTGAGCCAGGGGCTGGGAGTTTCGAAACCGTAGAGTTTAGCTGTCTGATTTGCTATTGGGGCCACTTTTAACTTGGCGCCAGGGCCTATGTTCTGTCCCAGTCACACCCTAGTTCAGGTTTATATTTCCTGGTGACATGGTTGGCAGTGCGCCTGAGTAGTTAGCAATGCACCCCTACTTTGGTTTGACTCAAAGCCTCTTAAGTGCAAGGGTGAAGGAGTAACTGATGTAGAAAACAGAGCTTTCTTTTAACACTGAATGGTGTTGGGAGTTTCTATTCTGGTACCCTCTCTGCCCTCTGTAGGGCCTTTCTGAATCCTAGCTAAGGGTATTGGCCAAACCTGAATTATATGGCATTGTGCGAGCTACAACACGTGCTTAAGAAAGACTGAAGACCCACCTCCGGCTGTGAATAGCTAGATAGCGCGTTTCCGCATCTCAGTTAAAGCGCATAAAGCCTCTAATTTCTTTTCACTTCTGTTATGGGCTTCTTCATAATAGCAGCATACAGTGCCTTGCATACAATATGTTTTACTGTTTGCCTCATAGTGTTACAACGGCATGGATTGTCACTGCTGCATGTGACACATAGATGCCCTCACTGGGGCGTCTCCTACCTGTGAGACCCCCACATAGAGTGGCAGCTGGATGCCACGTGTGCACAATAACACCCAAGAAAACCAGGGCAACTGTTATGAGATTCTACAGGCATTTTTCGTATAGTTATAGATTTGCCACATACTCCTTCATCTGTGGCATACTCTGCCGATTTATTTAAAAAAAAAAAAAAAAAAATCAAAAAATCAAAAAAAAAAAATCAAACAAATGGATCAAAAGTTACTAAAAACTTGACAAAGGTTGGCTGGTCACATTTCATTTGCTTATTGCAGTGTCTGGCTGATAACTGGGTACTAATGAAATTAAAGCTCTGCCAAGACAGTGTAAAAATTATAAAACAATTAAGTAATACTATCACAAAATGTGGTGCATTAGATCATAAAATGTCCCTTTTTCATGCGGCATAATTTGGTCCTCTGCCGCATAATTCCTGTGTCTCTGACTATAACTTACTGAACTAACAGCTGCCGTGTGATACCATGTCAGGCGTGACACCTTTAGCAGGACTCGAGTGTTTCCGCCAATGGCGGTTCTATTGTGGAGTTTGTACCTTGTCTTTATGGGCTTACAAGACAGAACACACAAACTGCTCTTAGAGAAGCACAAGACTGTGTGACGGTCATCGGCCACCTTCCAGCTGTGAACGGTCGCCCACAGGCATCCTGGTGCTGCGACGGACTGAAGAAGGGGCGGGAAACAGACTCAGAGGCAAAAGAAGGCAAGAATCAGACCACAGGTGGACAAGAACAACAGCAGCACAGAAGCCAGGAAAGAGGGAAGAGACAACAGGAACCTCCATGCAATAAGAAATGTTTCAGCTTTCTATGAAAGATCTGGTGGAAGGAGCCTGGAGAAGGCCTGTCACGAGTTTAGGCCCCAGGATCTTGAAGGACCATCCCCAACATGCGGCTAGCAGCCAGGGTGAAAGCAGAGGGGACAGGAGCACGGGCGCTCGAGACCACCCAAATTCATTAATTATTCATCAAAATGAAATATAAGAACCTCCGAGGCTGCATTGGCCAGAAGGGTTCAGGAGCAGTGACTGGTTTTATACCGGCTTGAGCGGCATTTTTAATATCCTGGCCCGAATGTTGTTTTAGAACAATCAGCTAAAGCTGGTATTTTTACCCCTCATCTGTACTCTAAAAAGTAAATGTTCGAACGCATTAAAATGTGTTCTACAGCTGCCCTGATGACCCCTGACGGATAATTAAAGTAAGCAAAGACAGAAAGGCCATGTTAAAAATGAATACAGATTATTTCACTTTCAGAATCATGTCGGGGTCTTTGCAGAATGTTAAAAGTGAGCAGATGGCTCTATGGGGAAAAGTGAAAACCCAATTCAGGAGTGACATAAAAAAATATATTTTCAGTTAATGGTAAGGAGAGCATGGAACAGCCACACAGAGGAAACTAAACACAGGAAAGTAGAGCAGGAGGCTGAATACAGGATTAACAAGCATTGGCTAAGTCAACACACCAGACATTGGCTGTGCCTTTTGGATTTGTCAATAGTTTTATTTTGTCATGGTGTTTGTACAACTAAATTACTGAGGGAGCTGCCTTGCCCTAGGCGTATAAAGAACACACTGCCTAGAAGCAAACATATTTTTTGTTATCTAGAGCACACGTTGCACAGTGTTCGACACTGAAAGGAACTACTTTGTGTGTGCACGTGTTTCATGTGAAAGAGCAGAATGTCATCAAGCCATCAAGCACAGTAAAATAAGCCAATAATTAAAGTGGGCTGATCCAGGGTGTGCTGTAGTGGGCGAAAGAAAATGTGACAGACCAATAGATGAAGAGGGCTGCTGATAATCCCTATAAGTACGAATATTATGTCAAAATTTTTAGTAAAATCATAAGGGCGTTGCCAACACCAGACCACAGTCTCTGGCTGACAGCTACACCAGTCTCTAGTGAACTCAACATCTGGTGAAAGACACATTAATGGGTGCATTCCATGTGGCATATGCCCGTAAACATTACTCCACCCACCGTACTGCTGTATACAAGCGCATTAGCCGTAGGCCTACAACTTGCCACTTGTTTGAGATTGAATTTAATGAGCATGCCTGGTCTACCACAAACCACAACACCACCTCAGGCGCGACTAGCAGGGAGTGGACGTGATTGGCTGACAAGGAGGCACATGTTCCAGCACTGTAGCATATTAGGATTCCAAACGTTATTCAGGGCTGCGCAGCCCTGGTCCACAAGAGCCAGTTTTCAACCAAATAATTACTGACAACTCCACACAGGATTTTTAGTACATGGGACACAGACAAAACCAGTGCCGACATAGAATTATACATAAACACCATATGAACACAGAGGGATGTAGTCATTCTTTTGTAACATCAGTGTTTTCTCTCATAAAGCTATGGTGCTTTTCTTTACTGCTAGTATATTTTATATATAGTGAGGGTTATGTGTTTATATAGTGAGGGTTAGGTGTTTATCAAGTAAGGGTTTTCCCTACTGTGGGGGCCATTCGGGTGGATTTAGCAACCCCTCCCCCCCCAGCCCAGCTGGCATCAGTGTGAATTATACAATGGGGTATTCTGGGGCGGGAGGTAATGGGCGGTTTGGGTGTTACTGTCCTCCCCTTAAACAATCTCAGTTGTAGGTGCGTTGCCTGTTTACAAAGAGCTCCAGTGGCCACCATAAGGGCAGCAGAGCGCGCATCCTTCAGCTGGACCAGCGAGCGTGTGCCAGTCCTCCCAGTGCAGAGTGTGTCTCTCTTCTGTTCTGGTCTGTGGTGTACTGTCACATGCAGGTGTTGTTTGAACCAACGCTCTGTGGATGCAATCAATTGTATGCTTTCCACTGGTACACAATTAAACCTCTCAATTAAACCATTTTCCCTGGGATGATATAATGCTGTGGGATGATGCAGAACTCCATTTATATTAAAAAAATCCTCCATCTGACCAGACACAAATTACGGGGCCATTATCCGTGACTATCTCCTTTGGCCATCCTTCACGCATAAATACCTCGCTCAAGAATTCTATCACTGCATCAGTATTCACGCAGTTCACAAACTTGACCTCTGCCCATTTGGAAAAATAGTCCTTTAATAGTAGGGCATATTTTCCAAAATACCCTTTCACCGAAAACAGTCCGCAGATTTCCTAACCTATTATTTTCCATGGCTCATTAGGAAACATCACAGGATTAATTGGCGTTTGCTGTGACTTATCACTCCTTGAACATGGTAAACAATCTATCACACACGTTTCAATCATACGGTCCATGCCTGGCCTTTAAAAATGTCCCCTTGCTTTTCTTTTCATTCCTGACATACCTCCATGTCCATCATGCAGCAAATCTACTGATCGGTTCATCAACTCGTCAGGAACAACAGTTTGTCGCCTCCGTACAATTTTTCTTCATCCAACACCAACTCATTCCATAACAATGCCATTTTTGACTTCTTAGGCCAACCTTCTGACAAATATCCTTTAATCACTTTCATCATGCCATCAGTTGTGGTCCATGATTGCCATTCACTTTCCAAAATACCCCCTTGCCGCACTCCGATAACGAAGTGTTAGACCTGGCACCATTGGCGTGGGTCACCCTTCCATTTTTTTCTGTGCCTCAATGTATTTTTGTGCTGGTGTTAGCTGCTCAGGGCCCTGTGCCACTGCCATCCAATGCCACAGGGCAAGTGTCCCTATGGGAAAATGTATTATGTGAATTGACTTCCATGTTTGGCTTATTTGGTTTACTATCAGTCCCTAGTAGAGTGCACCAGCGGTGCCAAAGGCTTGTATATCCGAATGCTGCTAGTGGGCTTGCAGCACTGGTTGTGCCACCCACAGAAGCAGCCTGGTAAAATGTGTCTAAGGTCTGCCATTGCAGAACCTGCATGCAGTCTGGTACTGTCATGCTGACTGGGCAAGTGTCCCCACTTGCCAGTCCCTAAACCTTCCCTTACCTTCATATTAGTCACCCCTATGGTAGGCCCTAGGTAAGGTAGGACATGCCCTGAGGTGTGTGGCATGTCCCAATAGTGAATTACAGCCATTTTCGTTTTTCACTATTGTAAGGCTACCTGCTCTCCATAGGCCAGAATGGGCTGCTGGATTATAACACTCTATAATCCTAGCAGGCTCAGGAAGCATGGTAGAAATTCATGTTTAGTATGCCTGAACTCAGAATAATAAAATACATCTTTTAGCAAAGGTTATTTTAATATCCTGGGTTTGCAAATGCTACTTTTAGAAAGTTAGCCTTCGCGTGCCTAACCATCTCAGTCCGCCTCTGAAGGGGAGGGCTATCTTCTTTGTGTGTAGCTTGAGTGACAGGGCTGGGAAGTTCCAGGAGACAGGCTGGGGCTACCAGGTGGTGAATAGAGAGATTACACCAGGATGGGTGGGAGGAGTGCACCTTGACTCTGAATAGGGCAGTGCTCTGCCACCACAATGCTGGCTCCACCCCCTGGGGAGCATCTGATGTCTCTGCCCTGCCTGCTGAAAAAAGAAGCCAGAGTCCCAACAACAAAGTGCTCCTCACTGAAAAGAACTGGACTGGGATTATGCAAAGGCCCCCCTGGCCTGTAAAGACAAAAGAAACTTGGTATAAATGTAGGAGCCCTGCTCCTAAGAAATCAGATCTTGCTTGAACCACGAAGAAACTCTGCCTGACTGGAAGGACCTGGAAGAAGCTGAAGGAGGAGTAGCTTTCCCTAACCTGGGGGATTGGCCTGCAGTGGGTGCCTTGCTGAGAAAGGAGAGGAAAGGACTAAAAGAGAGTTTGCACTTTGTTTCAACAATCTCCAAGGGCTTGGACGAGAGCTTGCCCCCTGAACTGAGTCCCAGGACCATTGGACTCATCTGCCTTCCAAAATTGAGTTGCCTGGACAATTCTTGCTCGTTTCCCACTGGATTTGGCCCCGGTACGACCCGTACGGCATCCGCCGCGAAGCCGTGTCTTTGCCGCCCGGCACCGTGTGTCTACGCTGATTTAAAAGCGTTAGTACGCACCGTATCCCTCCCGGCCGCACCACACCTAACCTTCCCCGCCGATTCGAGTCGTACACCCCTGGCTGCCTAATCCTGTACGCCGGACCCAAGCTTTGTTGTCCCGCAGGTACGGTCCGTACGCCGCTAACGTACTGCCCCGTGCCGTACTCAGAGCCGAGAAGCCGCGTCACACTGATCCTCCCCGTACGCTGTACGGCTCGCCGAGAAGTGTCGCCGCCTATCCGCACCGAAGGTACAGCTCGAATGCCGAACGCTACGGACTCTGCAAGCCGATCCGGGCCATCCGCACGTATCCCTGAAGGTCCCGTTCCAGCGCCGCGTACCGACGCCGCGACCCGACCAGCATCCGAATACGCTGCCGAGCTACGACCCGGACCCATCGACTTGTCCCGCACTGTCCGTCGCGGACCCTACAAAAACTAAGGTACTTTGTTCTGTTCGCACCGCAGCGTGCATGCCACGGACCCTGGAGTCCGCAACGATTGTTAGACTCGTACTTTTTGTTTTTAATGCCAACGAATCGCACATCCAGGTACGAACCGTACAGAGCCTTGACGCGAAGCGTACTTATGTGTAAGAGGCATATTTTAACTAAAAGAAGCCTATTTTTGCATTTTAAGCCTTTTTACAAGAACATTGAACTTTAAAATAATACTGTGGTCATTTTATTCGTTATTCTGGTCTTGTGCTAAGCCTTATATAAAGAAAACTATTTTTGATACAACCTTGACTGGTGTCCATTTGTGGTGTGTCATTGTATTACTGTATGTGTTCACAAATGCTTAACCTATGACGCCCTGAGAATAGTCTTGACTGCTTGCGCCACACTACCTAAAGGGTGAGCAGGGGTTATTTGAAAGGGTGTTCCCCTTACCCTGACTTAGAAGTAAGAGTCCCTGCTTGTCACAAGGGCATACCTGTGCCAACCAGAGATTCCCAATTCTAACACGAAGCAACAACAATATCATTACCATCATCCATCCCATGTTGCATTTCCTGTTCATCAATTTTCAAAGGCAATCAAGATAGCAAGTCAGCATTAACCTTAATATGTCCAGGGACATACTCTATAACAAAAGGAAACTCCTGCAAATAATACAGCCATTCAGCTGGCCGAGGAGTAGCTTTCAGGCACCCTTGGCAGAAAACAACTCAACCAGTGGTTTATGATCCATTCTTAATTCAAAAGAACTTCCCCATGTATAGTTCTTAAAATGCATGCTAAAGCTTCCTTCTCGATAACGCTATACGTTCCTTCAGCACCCCTGGGAGTACGAGAAGCCAAAGAAACAACCCTCTCTTTCCCATTTTTCCTCTGCATTAGAACCGCACCCAATCCATATAGACTGGCATCGGTCACTAAAATTCACTGATCATTTACATCAATTGGGTTTCAAACTAACAGCATTAATTATACAATCTTTTATCTTCACAAAAGCATATTCACAAGATTGTGTCTGTACACATTTTGTATTTTTCTGAAATAGAGCCCTTAATCCCTTGGCAAGCTCACACAATGGAATTTGGGGAAAATATTACACACCCCAACTTTCAAAGTTTACACCACTGTGTACTATTAGCTGTTAATAGGACATGAGCTAAGTGTAACTGGCTGCGAAGAGACTTTCATTTACATGTTCAAGTCTAAAAGCAGCTTTAGGGGGCGTGGCCAAGATGGCGGGGTGAGCGGACGCTTCCTCCCGTAGCTCCTCCGGCCCGGCCAAGCTTGAGCCCTTTTCTTATGCTTTTCTCCCCCCGCTGAGGCTCAGCGTGGAAGAGGAGTGTGGCGGAGCACCTGGTGCGCACGTTGTTGCCGTTTTGGTTCTGATCGCCTCGGGGGAAGCCCCCAAAAGGTCCGATCGAGCTCGAGGAGCGACGGAGGGCCTGAGAGGCGGAGCGCGTCGGAGTGCTGTCCGAGCGCCTCGGCTGGGCCTGGTGCTGAAAGTTGCGATCTGGAGGGAATCTGGCCCGTCGCTCGACGGAGGGTGAAGGAGCCCTGCGGGAGGGGACCCGACGGTGCGGAAGACTTAGGACGGGTGCTTTGGCACTCAGACCTGTGTCGGCGACACTTCGCACTGTGTGGGCTCCTGTCCCTTGGCCGAAGTACGGCGGACTCTCTGTTGGGGTCGGACCATCTGGGCCCCTGCGTGCGACAGCCTGAAACCAGCGGTGGAACCTATTGGATTGCTGTGCGTTTTGGGGGCCCCGGTGGTGTCGCCGGGCCTGGTCGTTCTGCCCTGCCCCGCCCTGCCGCCATCTTGTCCCCGTGGGATCAGTGGTGTTGGCCTTCACTGGAGCCCTTGCTGGCAGATGTATGTGACCGCCGCTGCTGCCGGGCTGACTTTTTGGGGGATGTGCTGCTGAGGAGCCCCCCACTGTAGCTCCCATTGCTGTCTCGGCTGGGCACCCGCGGCTGGCGGTGACCGGACTGGACCGCCATTTTGTCACCTGTGACGCAGCGACTCTGCTTGTGGGGGGACACCCACGTCGAGTGCTTGCCAGCAGCTGGGCATCCCTGGGGCGGCTGGACCAGTGCCCGACCGCAGTGCTTGCGATGTCTGGAAGAGGAGGCTCGAAGAAGAGGGACCGCACCCTGCCGGACATGCTTGGCAGGGCCCAGCAACTGCGGGACAGAACACAGCCTTCGCCGGGGTCCTCCCGGGCCTCGGCGGACGTGACTGGGGGGGGGAGTCACCCGTCACGAGGACCTTTATGGAGGAACTGTTTAGCTCCCTCAGGGAGGACTTCCAGACACTGAAGCGGGAGGTGGCCAGCGAGGTCCGGGAAGTGCGCAGGGAAGTGGAGGGCCTTGGCGAGCGCGTTGAAACGGTGGAGACGGAGGCCCAACGCCGGGAGGAGGAGATAGTCCATCTTCAACAGGACGTTCTCCGCCTCCGGGAGCAGTGTGTTGAGCTCCAGGCCCACTCTGAGGACCTTGAGAACAGATCACGGAGGAACAACATTCGAGTGCGTGGTGTGCCGACTGCAGACGAGGGGTCCGATCTGGGGAGCTACCTGCGGGACCTGTTCCGAGAGATCCTGGGGGAAGCTGCGGACTTCCCCATTAGCATTGATAGGGCACATAGGGTTGGCCGGCAGCGCCAATCATCGGCACCTCCACCGGACATTTTGGCCTTCCTGCCCGACTTCCCGCTGAAGGAACGCATCATGACTGAGGCCCGCAGGAAACAGCCCCTGACTTTCCGGGAGCGGCCGGTGGCGCTTTACCAGGACCTCTCCGCCATCACGCTGCAGAAACGCAGGTCCTTCAGGATTGCCACTGACTTTCTGCGCGAACATGAGACGCCGTACTCTTGGGGTCATCCCTTCCGCCTGATCTTCCGATGGAACGGGGTGCTACACCAGCTACGCTCCTTGCAGGACATTTGTGGAGTCCTGGGGCTTACGGCGGCAGAGGAGGAAGGAGCTACACCGTCGTGGAGGCCCTCGGGGAGACGGAGCCGGCGGAGGTCGGCGAGGCGACGATCAGCGGCCAGCGCAGGGCGTCCTGATTCCCCTACCATCAGGGCGGACATGGCCGACGCTTTGAGGGCGGCGGCCAGGGACTCGGCCGGCTCCACCGGCGTGGCCTTGACGGCCTAATACTCACTCCGGGGGGAGATGCCTTTAGCTTCTTTACATGCTGGGCACGGGGCGGGGGGGGGGCGGGGGGGAGCGGCTGGAGGTGAGTGGCTGGACGTCCACTTCGTTCTTTTCTACGGACTTGCCCGTTTTGGGGCTTGACTGGGACAATGGGGTGTTTGAGTTTGCGTTTGGCTAGTTGCCAGGGTTGTGTTTTGGGTGGGTGTATGGGTTGTTCTGGGGTTGGGGAGGTCCCGTCCGATGTTGTCCATGCCCACGCTTGGTCTGTTTTGGCTTGTCCTGCGCGGCTGCCCCGCGCGCCCCACCCGCTGATCCCCTGCCCATTGCACGGCGCATCCGATCCCCGAGAGGAATGTCGACCCTAAAAGGTAGTGACCCTTAATGTTCAGGGTCTGAATAACCCCGTGAAGCGCAGAGCGATCTTATCTTTGCTGGAGGGGACGCAGGCGGACATTTGCCTTTTGCAGGAGACCCACTTACTGTCCCGGGATGGCCATAGGCTGCACTCTGCTAAGTTCCCTACCCAGTTCTTCTCCTCGGCAGCGAACAAGACGGCGGGGGTAGCCATTCTTCTAGCGAGCTCCTTTAGGGGTGAGGTTTTGTATAAGTGTGCTGAACAGAAGGGGAGGCTTCTTGCGTATCGCATGCGCTTAGGAGGCACAGCGTTTACGGTCGGCTCCGTTTATAGCCCAAACGACCACCAAGAACGTTTCCTAGACTCCGTGTTGGTGGATGTCACTGCTTCCCCCGACCGCCACGTCATTTTGGGGGGAGACCTTAATATTGTCTTCGATTCTGTGATGGACAGATCGGCGCAGCGCTTCCCGCAGACGGGGGAACTGTCCCAGGCTGGGAAGGCCCGGATTGCGGAGATGGACTTACACGACCTTTGGCGCTCCATGCACCCCACGGATAGGGACTACTCTTACTTTTCACACGCACACCGAACCTACTCGCGGCTGGACTACCTCCTGGTGAGTGGACCGATGCATGCCGCTGCCACGGCGGCGGACATCGGGGTCCAGACCTTGTCTGACCATTCACCAGTCACCGGCGTTTTCCAGTGGCCGGCGGCCTCCCCCTCTCGGGTGTGTGGCGCCTCCGGGATACCCTTTTACACAAAAAGTCTGTAGTGCAGCGCATTGGGGAGGTCATACAGGACTACCTAACTCACAATAGCAACACCGACACTTCGCAGGCGACACAGTGGGCGGCATTGAAGGCAGTCCTCCGGGGGGAATTTATCTCTATCTCCGCAGCCGACAATAGGGAGCGGCAACGGAAGAGGGACGAGCTGACCGTTCAGGTCCGGGAGCTTGAGCAGGTCCACCGCCGTACGGGGGCGCCAAGGGTGTGGAGGCAGTTGAAGGCTGCGAGGAAGCTCCTGTCGGCATTGGATCTTGATAGGGCGGAGTATGCCGCCTTGCGCTTGAAACATGCCTTCTACACTGGGGGGGACAAATGTGGCAAGCTCCTAGCACACCGGCTCCGGGTCACGCAGCAGCGTGGCGTCGTGAGGGAACATGTGGGCACGGACGGGGTGGTCGTCTCCGGGGACGCAGAGGTAGCGGAATCTTTCCGCGGCTTCTACGAGGCGCTGTATGCTGATGAGCCCTCCTCGCCACGGGACGCCGAAGGCTATTTGGAGTCGGTGACCCTTCCGGTGCTGGATCCGGCTCAGGCGGACCACCTGGAGCAGGATATCCATGTTGAGGAGGTGATTTCCGCTATCGCGCGGCTGAAGCATGGTAAGGCCCCGGGTCCGGACGGGTACACGTCTTTGTTTTATAAGACTTTTTGCACGGCTGTTGCCCCTGTCCTTACTCGGCTATTTAATTCCTTTTCCGAACCGGGAGCCATCCCACCGGATCTCCTGAGGGCGACGGTCGCGGTAATTCCGAAACCTGGGAAGGACCGGGCCCTCTGCGGTTCGTATCGACCCATCTCGCTCTTAAATGTCGACCTCAAGTTGTATACAGGGATTCTAGCGTCAAGGCTGGGTCCACACCTCCCCGGATTGGTGGAGGCGGACCAGGCTGGCTTTGTACCCGGCAGACAGACGGTCGACAATACCAAGCGGGTGGCGCATGTTCTGGAGAAGGCCTCGCGGGTCCCGGGGGAGCGGATGTTGCTGTCCGTTGATGCAGAGAAGGCCTTCGACAGAGTTCACTGGCCGTATCTCGAGCTGGTTCTCAAGAAATTGGGAATCGGGGATAAGTTCCGCACCATGGTATTCAACTGTTATAAGCATCCTTCGGCGTCGGTGCGGGTCAACGGGTGTAGCTCCGGTGGATTTGCTATCGAACGCGGCACGAGGCAGGGCTGCCCCCTCTCGCCGCTCTTGTTTGCCCTCTACATGGAGCCGTTTGCTCAGAGGATTCGCGATAACCCGGATGCTGTTGGGGTCCGGATGGGCCAGTATGTCCACACGGTCAGCCTCTACGCGGACGATGTCCTGCTGACCTTGGACGACCCTAGGAGGTCGCTGCCTGCTTGCCTCCAGGAACTGGACGCCTTTGCCTGTGTGGCCGGCTTCAAAATGAATATGAGCAAGTCGGTGGCGTTAGACGTGTCCCTGGCTGCGGACACCAGGAGGGACCTTCAGCGACTCTTCCCCATGCAGTGGCCCTCGTCCACGGTGCCATACCTGGGGATTCTGCTGGCGCCCACATTACCGGAGATGGTTACGGCCAATTATGCCTCCCTCAGCAGGAAGATCAAGGAGGAGCTTGGTCGCTGGAGCAAGGGCCTACTGTCCTGGCTGGGGCGAATCGCGGCGGTTAAGATGACGGTGTTGCCCCAGATACTGTATCTTTTCCGGGCCCTCCCTCTCCAGCCCCCGGCGGGCTGGATACGACAAATGCAGGCTGACATCTCCCGCTTTGTCTGGCAGGGTCGCAAGCCACGAATGAAGAGGGTCCTCTCCACGCTTGCTCCGGAGGCGGGGGGCCTCGGTATTCCGGACCTCTGTAGGTACTTCCAGGCGGCACAGCTGCGATATTTGGTGGAGTGGAGCAGGTGGGAGTCCGACAAACACTGGCTCTTTCAAGACCAGGCAGTGGCGGGCCGCACTTTACAAGAGGTTCCATTCTTGCGCCGCGCGCACCGCCCCCATAACCTTTACGCTTCTTTTGTTACGAGGGTCCCCCTGCGGGTGTGGGACGCAGTCTGTGAGGCTCGGGGCCTCACCACGTTCCCTTCGCCGTTCACACCCATAGTGGGCAACCCGGATTTCTCCCCAGGGATGGAGCCGGGAGTTTTCTCCCATTGGGTGCAGGCGGGCTGCAGGGCGCTCTTCCAGATCTATGGCCCGGAGGGAGTGATTCCGTTTCAGCAACTCCGCCAGGAGTTCGGCCTGACGGAGCTGGACAGATTGCGCTACATGCAGGTTCGGCATTGGGCCCTCCAGCCCCAGGTGCGTGACACCGCTGCTCGTCAAATTACACCGTATGAGAGGTGGCTGGCTACCCGGACCTCCGACGCTAAGCTAATTACCGACCTGTACAAGTACCTACAACCCCCGCCGTTTCACTATTACAACCCGGGGAGGGAGCGCTGGCACAGGGAATTGGGTAGGACACTCAGCCACAAGGAATGGGACAAAATTGCGTATCGGGCGCGGCACTCTGCATATCACACGGGCCTTACGGAGACCTTTACTAAGGTGTCCACTTATTGGTACTACACCCCGGAGAGACTGTATGAAATGCATAAACACACTGACAAGGGGTGCTGGCGGGGCTGCGGGCAGGACGGTACCCTCTCACACATCCTTTGGGATTGCCCCGTGCTGACCGCTTACTGGAAGGAAGTTTTGGACGAGGTGGATAAGCACTTTGGGATAGAGCTGCCGCGCTTCCCGGCGTATGTCCTGCTGGGCCTCCCCAATGACCTAATGTACCCACTGAAGTCCCGCAGGGGCAGGCAGATCGCGATTGCGCTGGGGTCTGCGGTCCAGAACATCCTTATCCACTGGCGCACCGCCACTGTCCCCTCCATCACGGGTTGGTTGCATAGGCTTTGGCATGTGCTGGGAATGGAGAAGCTGTCGCTCACGGTGGCGGGGGAAATAGACCAATTTGAAGAGCTGTGGCAACCCTTTCTAGCGCTGCTGTCCACCGAATTCCGGGAGCTCACCTGTCCGAGGTATCTTTGGCTTCTCAGGTTGACGCCGCCGGTGATGCCGGCAGACTAGATCACATGTGAGACGGGGGCCTCGGGGGGGGGGGGGGGGGGGTGCGGGGCTTCTTGGTGAGGACTAATCTGACGCGGGACCATAGGACGGGGGGGGGGTGGGGTATTGTTTTTTTCTTCCTTCCTTTCTTTACTGGGGGGATGGGGGTTGGGGGGGGGGGGTGGATTGTGCTTTGTCGAGTTACTGCTGGTTTTCATTGCTCAGATTTGGGGTGTTGGATATGCACGCAGGGATTCCATAGTTTGCATTTCTAGCCTTTCATTTACTGTGCTTTTCCCCTGGCCCATCGAGCTATCCATCGCCAACCCTCTTGAGTTGCACCTTTTTTCTTTGATTGTATTATATGTACCCTAACCTCCTATCCCCCTCCCCCATGGTTTGTTTTGTTTCAATAAAACGTTTTAAACATAAAAGCAGCTTTAATATAGCTGATCCTCTACCCTGTGTTTCAATGTTTGTTAACAATGTTTGTTAACAATGTTTGTTAACAATGTTTGTTAACAATGTTTGTTAACAATGTTTGTTAACAATGTTTGTTAACAATGTTTGTTAACAATGTTTGTTAACAATGTTTGTGCTCAAAACCGTGTTAGGGAGAAAGACCACGACAATGAGACGAGACTGGCCCTATTCCCTACAAGTGGAGAAATGCAGAATGACATGGCCTCACATGCATTATATGTTGAAGGTCTACCCATTGCGTAACTGCTTGATCACATGCATACCACCCTCCAAAACACCTCTCATTTAAGGATAATGAGATTTGGCACCTCCAGTGTTAATGACAGAGTGATTCTGACTTGCTGCCTGTGTCTGTGGCCATTACTTTTAATATGAAAACAAATAGCGGCTAGCTTGAATTAAACTTGCCCCTGGCAATTACTCGGGATACTTTACAGCCCATCATTTTTCTCCCTTTTATCACTATGCCACTCTACAGAGGGACCAGCCATATGCAAATTATTCTTGGTCCTGTACCAAAAGGAACAGCAATCCCAAGCTCCCACACCAGGTCACCCCCAGACAGCAACACAAGCAACCAGAGCTTTGTTGCACATCATCAATGATGGAGGAGTCCTGCGGCACATCGCGTAGTCGACCCATACTCGCCGTATTTGAGTTATCTCACTTAAAACATAAGTGAAGATTGGAACTAGCCACTGGTAATGACTCTGATCCATAGACCAATCCGTAGTGTTTTTGCTCACTCTCTCATTAAAGACAAGAACCATCTATAAGCAAATTATTCTTTGCCCGCACACAAGGAATTGTCCAACATGAACCACAACCCCTTGGCACAGAAAAACCTGCAACCTCAGATTTATTTCAAAGTTGAAATGATCCGATAAATGGAAACTTAGTGCTCCGCGTCACACTTGGTGCACCACACTAACCGCCAGTGTTCAAATTTGCATAATTACATCAAGGAAGCACCTCATTCCTACTGCTGGGACCTTTACTCAGTAAGATTGATGTATCCATTATGCCAATATGGTCCCCTACTAATATATCAAAAAATGATTGGTTTCAAGGCATGCTTAAAATCACAGAACAACAAGTGTCCATATTCAATCTAAATTCGTCATACATGTTCTACTGTGCTTGGGAGAACACATTACCAGATAGTCAGAACACCCAGGGGACTTTCTGTAGATACGCTAAAGTATATCATAAACCTTTAGAAGGGTGCCAATGTCAGTCAGTCAGTCAGAAAACTTTATTTCGGCTGTCAGCCATAAAAGTTCATTTAACACATAAAACAGTACCAGCAAATTTAAGGAGAATAATACAGTTATAAATATGCCAATGAAGTCGAGGCATCATTCTCTGCCAATGATCTAAAAGGCTAGATAAATAAGCACTGGCAGTGACATTTTAGATGAAGGCCAAAGATGGTACTTTGATGTCATCTTCAAACCAAAGCAGCTTTATTAAATCCTAGGATTGGACCATTTTATATGGAGTCCATTGACTGAGTCAAAATGCAATGTACAGTTGTTTAGACGTCTAAGAGATTTGCAATACATTTAATATGAATCCGAGGATTTTCGGGGTTAAATATCTATGACAAATTTATGACAAAAGTGAATTGAATGTGGGCTACTGTCGTTCCATAATCAAAATAGAATAAGAATCAAAAAATAATTCAAAATGTTTTTGTAACTATTCAGTTGTGATTTTTAAGCATCATTTGAAGCCAGTAAGTATGCGATATGTTCGAAGACGGACCATATGGACACAAGGTATGTCACTCCACGTAAATAAATGTTCCAATAGGAGGAATTAGGTGTCTTCCAGATTAGATGGTTTAATTACTCAAATGTATTTCAGCCTTGTCAGGCCTAATCAATTGAGTCCTAAAGGCAAACGTGGTATGGGACATGTGTAAAGAAACATAGATTTAGGAAACAAAGATTTTGTCTTGAATGAACCTAGACAACAAAAAGCATGAATCTTAAGGACAGTAATGGTATTCAAAAAGTTGCTGTTTATAAAACAATTCTTTAATTTTTATATAGAAAAAAGGAAAAACCATTTTAAGTCATACATATACGAATGAAAATGGTCAATATTGTTTCATTGCTATGATAGAAATAATGTTGAATCATAACGTGGTATGGGAACCATGTTGTTAGTATTGTTGAAAGCCATTTATATCTATATCTTATGTTCTGCAATTGTTATAACATTGCAGTCCGTTCTCATGGGCCTCCACAGAAAACATTTCATTGGGATGGGGGAATAATTAAAAAGATTTCAAGATTGCGCTGCCCTTATTATACTGGCAGTGCAATCTTGAATTTTTAAAAGGCAAGTTAAAAATCCAGGGGGAAAAGTGCCCCCCCACCCCCTTCCACCCCCCTTGCGGACGCCCAAATCTGTTCTGTAGTACAGGGATAACGTTTCAAAGAGCTCAGATGTTTCCATCGCAAACTGAAGCGTGATTCAGTTTGCAGGAATGTGTAGCCAGTGGCGTTATGATGGGCACCTCTGTTAGGTGAATATTGTGGTTATAAAGGGTGGTGTCAGCGGGCCTTGCCAAGTGACATGCACATCTTCACGCTGGGCACAGCTACCCACTGCCAGAGAGATGTGTTTGGTAGGTAAAAGAAGCACATGCCACTATGCCCAGTTAAAGAATTATTTGGGTAGTGTCGGATATATATTCAGGGTTCGTCTGGGCATACCAAGACCATTTGTGAAATCTCACTGAAAAAAAAACAAGCATTGGAAAGCAAAAATATCTCGCCCTTGACACTAGGGCACAGCCCAACTGACTTTGCCAATGTTTTTTTTGTTTTTTTTAAAAGACCGCCACTACGCATATAGAACATAACATAAGTGCCAAGACAGAACAGCGAGACTTAAAGTTACCGAAACAGAAAGGTCTTCAAAGCTTCCCCGAACGGAAGCCGTAGGTCATTCGTCGCAGATGATCCGGAAGACTGTTCCACAAGGTGCTGGTCTGAGCCTGGTGAGGACTTGTAGAGGTAGGTATACTCCGTGATGATTCATTGTTTTGTTGAGGTACAGAAAAATGGGAGATCTTTCCCCTTGGCTATCCGTTAGATATTTCTTCATAGTGCTGGGGGATTATATGGGTGAGCCCAGGACACGTGGATACCGACTTGTACTGGTAGGTATACTACGTGATAATGCATTGTTTCGTTGAGGTACAGAATAATTGGGAGATCTTTCCCCTTGGCTATCTGTTAGATATGTCCTCATAGTTTTGGCCCAGGTACCGGGGGATTATATGGGTGAACGCTTGGCGCTTGGATACGGACCTGTACAGGGAGGCAGGGCAAGTCTGCAATACAGATCTCTGTAAGCCATGATTTTGTTGGCCCTTACAGCAATGTATTTCTCCGCTTGCAGCTGTGCATTTTGTATAGTCCCCGTCATCAGTGCAATTATATTGTAAAACTCTCCTCTGTTTTCAGTCCCCCCACACCTCCAGCATGGAGCAAGAAGTTTTTTTACCCTTTCCAGGTTGCTGGGGTTTGATTATAGGTAATAATTTGAGATTAAAATGTGAAGCAAACACTATGCCATTGGTCTGACCATCCGCGGAGGTACGTGCACCAAAAAAAGACCCCTAACATTTTCATTTTAACGTGTATCAAAAACGACCCCTAACATTTTCACTTTATCCCTGACTGGTACCTCACTTTGATCCAGTTCCTTTATACACCTCCTCGGTTCCTACCCATTCCCTTTGATTAAGTTCAACCCCAGTGTCCATGTTTTGACAATCTGAAGTACTTTGTCAATCCTGTTTTGGTCGCCGAACGGGCCTCAAGTTCGTTTGAAGACAATCTGTGAGTCAAGTGTGTAGGTATGAAGGCTAAGGCCACAATGACACAACTGACTGAAGTCTCCAGACTAAACCCTAAAGAGAAAGGAAGAAAGTCGCGATCACTGTTCGACTGCAAACCACACGGGCCCGTTGGGTTATTTCACATCCCAGATCTAAAAAGTGCAACGCCCAATTATCTGTAGTTTGTCGTCTCTGCTGAATCCAGGAAGGCCCTTCCGAACTACAGGTCTTAATGACACCTTATCAACAAGGATCCCCTAAATTTCCGTGGGGTACAGATTTCCAATAGATCTTGTTGGTTTCATCTGTCATCACTGCTAGAAAGAGTCACCCTTATCAGCTCCGAGTAGATTTAGCTTAAGTTCCCTCCACATAGCATTAGTTTAATTACAGCTTCATTTGAAATGCTTTCCTTGCCTTTGCTTTTGCCGTCATATTTACTCTGTAGCTATCTGCATGAATTCCCATCCGCAGGAACCTCGCCAGTCAATTGGCAAGACCAGCTAGACATTTTAATGTCCTAAATGTTAATGTTATCAACCAGACTTCATTTAATTTGATTTCCCCCACAAAGAGGGCATCTCTCCTCTGGTTCACATTTCTATGCATTTGCTCACTGAGCGGCTACAGACAAGGGCGGGGAGAGGACAGGAAGCGTCAGGACAGGAAGCCGCGGACGCGGGCAGGTAAGTGGGGCTGGGCTTGGGGGGAATTTTTTTAGTGGTGGGGATCGGTTTTAGGGCTCAGGCTGCGGGGGTATAGAATCAGGGTAATTTTGGGGGACTGGGCAGGGTTTTAGGACTCACGGTGGGGGAAGGGGTAGTTTTAAAAGCAGGGCGGGGGATCAGTTTTAGGGCTCAGGGAGGCTGGGGTCCGGGTAGTTTTTGGCAGGGGGCATGGTTTTAGGCCTCTGGACGGGTTGGGGTAGTTTTAAGTGCAGGGCGGGGTCAGTTTGAGGGCTCAGGGTGGGGGGTGTCGGGGTAGTTTTTTTTGTGATTGGGACCGAGTGTTTGGGCTTAGGGTGAGGGGAAGTTTTAAGGGGTGGGGTGGGGTACAACGAAATACATTGTAAAGGTATGCGTGGTAAAGGCATGAGGGGTAAAGGCATGAGGGGTAAAGATGCAGTCGTAGTTCAGACCGCGTTGTTAAGGCATGCGTGGTTGTATCGTTCAACCATGTCTGGTGCCCGAATGACCTGGGGAGCCCCTTCAAAGCAGGGGTTACAGGACCACATGCCACCCCCTTGGCTGCCTCACTGTGGCACAAAGGCATCGGACTGGCAGCTACAGGAGCCAATGGCAGAGCCTGCCGGCTCCTGACTCAGCGAAGAGATGGGAGGGCTGGCAGATGAGCAAGCTGCCGCCAGTGCACGGCTGCCAAGCGCCTGCCATTGACCCCTTTTAATCTGAAGCCAGCCTCTCTGAGCAGAGGATTAGAAAAAAAGACACCGTCAGCATCTCGGACAGAAGGGGAGAACCGTGAGAGGCAGCCCAGCCCCCTAAAAGAGCATTGTGGAGAACTCCGGCTTACACCACATGCATTAATCACGGTCTGACTCTATCCCTTCATTTATTATTCACTTTCTATTTTTATCCTCCATCCCTTAAGCTTACTCCATTCCCAGGAGTCTCTAAATTGGGCCTTACTTCCTACATGAACCCACATATAATTGTGTGAAAAAAAAAAAAAATGACTGTTCAAAGAAATGAACAGATCTTAGGTAAAGAAAAATCAACAAAAAATATCTACTGAATTAAGAAAGAATAGTGTTGAAACAAGGAAATCGCAAATGAATAAATATCAAATGGAAAAAAATTAAAAGAGCTCATGGTCACAATTAAAATACTTCAACGCACATCAGTTCTGGGTGCAGGACTTGCAGCCCCCACACCATGTCCAAACCTCAAATTTATGACATCTACATTTTAGAGCGCCATGCCCCAAACCACCTGCTCCCCAGTGTACCCCACAATGACCATTCGCTTCAATCATCTTTTCATATCTGAAACATCAAGCCAAGAAATGAGGACTGTTATGGCAGCCCCGCCCCCCCTTTTAGGGGTAGCAAGCGCTGTATAAATGGAAACCCTTTCCTGTCCCTCCACTAACCTTTTTCAATCCAAATAATAAACTCACATGTCCACCGCTCAAATTAATTTCATATCTCCCTATACTAATTCACTGCTAATCCTTTCTGGGTTCCGGAGCAGCGGGCTACTGGCAGAAAAAGCGCTTCAACGCCTCGTCAGAGGTAGTAAGCACTATATAAATGCAATTACAATTTCGCCAATGGCATACATAGTTGAGATTGCTCCACTAGGCGGCGCTGCAGCACTATTGTCCTTCTGATCCTTCCATGGGCTACGGAAGCCTAAAGGAGGCTCCCACTTCACCCTACTCACCATATATAGGAATTTATAGCAAATCCTGCTGTAGAGTTGATGTAATTTGATTGGGTGATTCGGGAGAGGCCATAGTGGAGACGTGGTTGCGTGATAAGTAGAAATATGAACAAGCTCCTCCCTTTCCTGTAGCCCCTCCCATCCGAGGCCAGACCCTTAGAAAGCAAACTCAATTCATGTCGAAGTACAGGCCAAAGGTGACGAGTAGCAATGGAATGTGATCCACGGAATTAAGCTCTGCATTAGGAATTAAGATCTGCATTTAGAGTTAAGCGTCCACTTACAGTCACCCCCAGCAAGGAGGTCACTGGAGTTCAGAAGGCCAGCCCGGCCCAGTGTAGCACAGCACACCAGCGACCCTGCCAGAGTGGAGCAAACAGACGGGCATTGCTCTGCAAGCGCTTTAAAGTGCTTGGAAGCAGATCTTTCAACAGGAGCGCTGTAAGAGGTGACGGCACAGGGGTGTCCTGTAAGGTTGTTTAATATGATGGATAGTGGACTCCTGTCCTTACAGGATGACAGCGAGGCGAAGCGCTGAGATTCTTCCGAGACAGATGTGTAGCATTGGCAGCTAAGAGCAGTGTGGCCTACTTGGGTGGTGGTAGGGCACAACCGCCAGGACAGCCCTGGCCAGGCATACATGAAGACTCGCGTTCTATTCACAATTACCAAACAATACACAATGGTTTCTTACAAAGTTTGTGCTTTCCCAATAGGAAAGGCAGGGAATTGTAACAGTAACTGAGTCTTTCATGAAGCGCTTCACCCTGCACTTCGGCTGTTTCTAAGCTCTGTAAAGACGGTTTTATTACCCAGTTCACTAGTACGAGATTTACCGGCCTAGGGTGGCGGGTCCCAGAGTCAGCCGTGCTGGTACCCGAGCACAGATTGTAAAGGGCGGTGGATCAAGCAGTCGGCTGTTTCTTTTCTTAAAAAACAAAATCAACACTAATTTAGGTCAACCTCGAAGGACCGGAGACAGACAGACAGACAGACAGACTGGACAAAGGCGCTCTTGCTGTCCGATAGAAGTCCTGACGGACTGGAGTTTCCTGGCAAACCCCAGAACTTGAAGTCCCCCCCTGAAGAGCCTTCATCCCAGGCTTGGTAAGAGAGGGAAATGGACGCCCTGGAATTTTATCTGGCTGGATCGCTGGTGGGATATGTTTTTGTATTTGTGTTACTTTTATTTTTATATAAGGAACATGATATATCAAGCATTGACGCCGCGCAGCATTGCTTATCACGGCAATGCAAGGTCTCCAAGATCTGTCCCTCCTGCCTCACAGGTCTGATCTACTGTACACATTTGGCACTCCCTGATCTTCTGGTGTGACATGGATTCGGTGGTCAGCTAGCCTCATTTTGACTCTATCTATTCCCACATTTACATCTGTAGTGGGTACCACGGATCTTTTGGTCTGGACACAGGGACCATCAACAGACAAAGTGCATTATTGCAAACACTAAATCCTGCATCCGATCTTGGATTCTCTGAAGCGGACCCTTGCCGTCCTCATCACCACCCATCGCTTCGCTGATAACCATGCCAGTGCAGCATACTTCCGTATAGAGCTTAATTTGTATAACATTTTTTTTTAAAAAGTGCCAGGGCTCTTGTCAGGTGGCCACTGCAGCCCACACCACACACAGCACCTGGCATGCTGTCAATGATCGTAACACAACTACAAACCACCACACTCCTACAGGAGTGACAATTCTGACTATTCCAGGCCTCGAAAGCTTTAAGAAGGGCTTGGGTGGCAGGTGTTAGTCATTTTTTTTATGTATATTGGATTACAAGTTAACTGATGTTGTGGTCATATCTAAATTGACTAGACAGCGCCACCTGGCGGCAGACTGTCACAAGCACCGGTGTTGACAATTAAGTGCCGGTGCTCAGCACCGGAAACCACTGGCTCAAATTAAGCACTGCTTCCGTAGTGCTACCGGAACAGCCATCACGTAGAGCAACAGGGGTGCCATAGGAGATAGCCCCACCCATCACTACCCCCACCTCTGCAGCGACATCCTCCCAGCCCGCCTTTTTTCTAGGGCACCATCAGGCTAAATAAGATCCGCCGGTGCAGGACAATGCGGGCATCTAGCATTTTCCTCCAGCCCGTATCGCCATAACTTTCCTGGAGTAAGATAAAAGCGATGCATTCATTTGAATTGGATGAATCTATGTCTGGTGTTTAATGAAAACTCCTGTATCATCAAAAATCAAAATTTCCATTGCTCGTCAGGAGTAGTCAGGGCCACTGGAATTATGTGGCAAGGTTGGACCAAATTATGTGGCAAGGTTGACCAAATTATGCGGCAAGGAAACAAGTTATGTGGCATAATGCAGCACATTTTCTGATAGCATTACTTCATTATTTTATAATTTAGGCTCATAGTAACACTGTCTGGGTAACAATTTTACCGCGCTAGAAGCAGTTTAATAACCAAATACCGAAATAAGCAACTGAAAGATGACCAGTCAACTTTTGTGAAGGGTCTTCCACTGCGCGAGAACACATGTTGCAACATTTTTATGAACTTATGATCAGTTAGAACCGAGAGCAACATTTTTTCTTGTTAAAATCTGCCGGTTACACAACAGACGACAGATTGTGTCGCAAATGCAGCAAATCCATAATTATGCAAAACATTTAGCAGCCACGGAATCGCATAATTCCAATGGCTCTAGTAATAGTGCACTCTAAATGCTGCTCCCATTGCGACTGCGCCTGGCTCACTCACTATTTCTGCGCTCTCGGCCGGTTTACACATCCTCAATATTATGTTGGTCTTCTTTTGTTTGCCCCAGATGTGACTCCTCAAAGATATTAGTCAAGACGTCTTTAAGTGGGGTGTGAATTCTACAATCAGAAACGCATTACCGCCACCACATCTAGTGCTACATAGTAGTACGTTCCGCAACCTGGGCATCTATACCTCCCTGTTTAACTGGCGGCCACAGTGTGCTCCACTGAATCATCAACCCTCTGAGAGTGTTAAAAAAAATGCATACAAGTGCTACCATTTTCAGGATGCCAGTTCTGCTGGCGAGAACACAGGAGCTTAATCCACCTCTCTATACGATCTTGTAACTGGTCTCTGGCCATTCTGTTATTACAATCAATACTTCCACTGGGTCTGTGCACTATTATCTAGTGCTTAATTTGAGCCAGTGGTTTTGGGTGCTTGCCACCGGCACTTAATTGTCAACACCGGCACTTATGACAGCCTGCCACATTGTGGCGCTGTTGGTCTAATTGAGAGATTTGTAAAACAAAAATTGTATTGCTTCAGTCTACATTGAAAATTATTAATACATGTCGCCCCAGCCATTCTTTTAGCTCTGGGGGCCTGGAAAAGTCAGAATTGTCAAGTTTGTAGGAGTTTGAGGGTTAGTAGCTGTGCTGTTACTGCCTGTGGCAGTGCTGCCAGGGTCATTGGGTGGTGCAAGCAGCAGTGGCCTCCTGGCGAGGGCCGTGGCACTCTATTCTTTACATATTAGGCACTACCATCATCCCCAGGTAACGCACTGGTTCCCGCCTGCACTGGAGGAGTGCTCTAACACATTGCTGCACGGATTCAGTCACTTTCCCCAACGGGCATGCATACCTGAATTCAGCAACAAACACTGCCCCAAAGAAGGCAGTTTACAGGCTTTGCAATATTTTTTGCCAACCATAGGGCACCTACTTCCTGTTGCTTTAGGCACTCCCATCTACCAAAACCAACAGGATTCATTGCACGGCTGAAGGAGCCACTCTACAGCGCAGCCACCTTGAGACCGGTTGGCTCCGGCCCTGCAGAAGGGGTATATTTCAGAAGTCCATAGCAAGGTGGGCACTGGCTACTGGAACAGGGAGACTAAAGTACCAGGATTGATCTGGGATTTCCTTTTCTCTATCCTTCAAATTTGCTACAACAGGTCTGGTGCAGTGACTCTGCCAGAGTTTAAAAAGTACAGTGGGCGGGCAAGTTTATTTGTGATTCAATCCGGTTGGATAGCACAATAGTCCGCACAGCCCTGCCGCCCTTGTACACTGGACTGCATCATGTGCTCATTCGACTGCAACTCTTTCCCAAGTGTGGTGTACATCCGTGGATCAGGTTGTTAACACCTGTGCAAAGGGTGGGTATACATCACCAGCTAGGGAGGGCTGGGGCTCACGAAAGACGGGGGGATTGGGCATGCCTGTAAAGGTTTTGAGTGGACAGTGTGCCATGACAGTGGCCAGCCCATAGGGAAAGCAGGCAGGTGAAAGGGGTACTCACCTTCGAACATTGGCAACATGTTTGGGTTCTGCATTTGTGATGTATATACTCTACACATGCTGATCACTTTTCTCTCTTAATGACGTAAGAGCTTAAAATGTAATAAACTATTAAACTTCAAAGGCTAAAAGGCCTCTTTACAGGACCTACATAATACCAGATTCAGGTCGCAGCCCTGCGGAAAGTCTTTCACAACCAGATTTCATTTTAAACCGGTTGGGTAATCCTCAACTCACTACAAGATTAGCGAGAGAGGTACACTTTAATTCACGTCTCATGCCAGGGGGATTTAAGGGAATTAAACCAATCAGGCAGAGTGTCCACCTAACAAGACTAAGGAGATCTCCAACTTAGCCTCCTGCCACTCCTCCTCTGTTTACATCAGTGTCAGACAGAGGTGTTCTCCGGCGCTAGCGGAGTCTGGTGCCTTACCGTCTCTAGATGGCCCTTGCTGGAACTGGACCACACCATATCCCTTCACTCCGAGCCTTGGCTTAACCCACAGAAGTTGCAAGACAGATTTGTTTGACGTCCTTCAGCCCCTACAAATCTGTTTTACAAATTGTATAACTTTTATGTTCATGGTCATCCGTACGGTCATTCTCGACCTGGTGTGACCGCTTTTGCTGGTGGCCTTAAGCCAGCTCTTCAGACGTAGTTTCTAATCAACACCCATGACCTTCCATTGACAACTTGTGGACACATTTAAGGTACACTCATCACTCCTTAGCTATTCTTCTAACCCAACTAGGTAATTGCTGCCCTCTCACCGCCTTTTTCCTTTAGCTTTTTGAAAGATTTGTCCTGATGATGATCCTGCTATCTAATGTGGTGGAAACGTTGCTGACTGCGCCAATATGAACCCTGTATTGATTGACACTTGCTTGTGTTGTCATCATTCATCTATTGAGATGCACACTAAAAACAATGTCTGGTCATATAACTTTACCTCCTCCCACATTTGGTTAAATCTATAACTGATCTGTAGGTTTTATTGATTTAGTAAAAAAATAATTGTGTAGCTTACGTTTGCAGTATCATGTTGCATGCTTGTTTATATTATTACAAGAATCAATGCTGAAATATGATTGTCTTAAAACATACTTTACCAGGAACCATTGTTGTATCCAGTGCACCTCTTACCTAAGTCAGAGAGTTATATCCTTGTAATAAGCACGACAGTATCGTGGTAAGTTCTATAAGGTTTATTAAGTTCATAGAAAACACTCCACCCGTAGCATGAGCGCCCGCTCACATAGACGTCCAGACGGCAACTGACCTAATACCATCGGAACGCCCGTGAACCGAACGCCATGCCCCGAGCTGTATTCAAAAGTACACCAATACATTATCAACATCACCTAGCAGCATCGCGCGCCTAACACTCTACCCGGCGCGCGATACTAAATACCCCATACTACATCACCTTCCCCCTTTTACAAAACAAAGAAAGTAAAACATACAAAAACCAAATCTCTACAGTACAAATAACATTTCAAGCATCCCATTTTTCTTTCTTAAAACGATACTTGACAACTCATATCTAACACAACAAACTTTCCATATTATTTAACAAAATCCATAAGTCTCCTGGGAATCCTAGAAACGCGTCCCCTAGAAGTGTGGACACTGCTCATGCCCCCATAAGACTGCGTTGAACTCTTATACCCACTAGAACGCAAATCCTGCCCAATGGATCCCGAACCCATGTCATGAGAATTTTGAACAACATCAGACGGAGCACATGTACCAGACTGGGGCTTACTCAGCTCTAACCAATGCTCCCAGTGAAGTTCATCACCCTCGTTATCCTGTCTCTTCAACAAGATATTGGCTTGTACATCAGAAATCTTAACGAGCTGCCTTTTATTCCACCACCCTTTATTTCCCACAAAAGCGGCCCCCTTACTTACATTGCACACTCTTTCAGGTCTTAAAAACCTTGATTCCCCTTTCCTCACTCTAGTTGGTTTCCTGATCAGGACCCAATCCCCCACAACTACATCTTCCGCTATAGGGTGTCCCCTTTTTTCAAAATTTTCCTTCATCAGTAACTGCTTAGAGTAAACCCTCTTTGCAACATCCTTAATATCTATCCTTTTTTCAACAGACCTCTCCTTTAACCAAGACGGAAACAGAGACGTGTGAGCTTCTCTACCTCTTAACAACGAAAAAGGTGAAACTCCGGTTGTACAGTGAGGGGAGGTATTATAGCTCCATAATTTTTCCACTAGAAATGCATTAACATCCAAACCTGCCGCCAGAGCAGTCTGAATGCCCTCTTTTACAATTTTATTCCCCCTTTCAACCAATCCGTTGGAAGTTGGAGAATACAGTGCCACCCTAAGATGTTTTACATCAAGCTGTTTCAAAAATTCACACATTTTTTCCGACACAAAATGTGTACCATGGTCAGTGACAATAACCTTTGGAGCGCCCTCGATTGAAAAAATGTCCCTTAAAAACGTCAAAGTTGACTCCGTATCTGAAGACTCAATGAAACTATAGTACATCCATTTTGAAAAATAATCCACTGCCAATAAAATGAATTTTTTATCCTGATTAAGCACAGAATAGGGTCCAGAAAAATCCAGACCAATTTTTTCCCAAGGGGCACCCGGGAATTCAGTAGGATGGAGTGGAGTTTTCAACGTACGCCAATGCTTATCTGACAATAAGCACTCAGGGCAGTTGTCAATAGTAGATTTCACCTGTGAGTCTATTGCGGGCCACCAATAATGATGCTTAATCTTCATAGTAGTTTTAGTGGACCCTAAATGACCAGCATGGGCATTATTTACAATCATAGGACGCAAATCGCATGGAGGAACAAACTTGTCACCCCGCAGAACAACCCCGTTTTCAACTGACAATTCACTTGCCACCTGGGCGAAAACCCTAAGATCTCCGACTAGATTTCTAGAGTCAGGCCATGTACTTGATGAATACTCAACCACCTTCCTAAGTGTTGCGTCCGAGTCACACGCGTCTTTCCACGCACTCTCTGACAAAACCGAATCACACACCTGAATCGCATCCACCACCGCCACACATTCCACATCATCCAACATCACATCATCTTCATCATCATCCTTCTCCATTGGCAGCCTAGACAAACAGTCCGCTCTAAAATTCTTCCCACCAGGGATATGTTTAACCGAAAAATTAAATTCCTGGACTTTGGAAACCAAACGCATCAACCTAGCTGACATGCTGGACGAATTGATATTGTTAAAAATATACACCAAAGGCTTATGGTCCGTTATCAATTCAAACTTCCGTCCCCAAATATACATTCTGAACTTATGAACGGCCCACGCACACGCTAGCGCTTCCCTCTCTATCGTGCTGTACAATCTTTCACATTGTTTCAACGACCGGGAAGCAAATGCCACAGTCTGTTCATGTCCGTTTACCCTCGGACTCAACACCGCTCCTAACCCGGACATACTGGCATCTACGGTTATAAGGGACACGCAATCGTCCCTAAAGGCAAACAAAGCCTGAGCAGATACAATCAGCTTTTTAACGTTTTTAAACGCTGATTCCAAGTCATCGTTCCATTTGAAACTGCGCCCCTTTTTAAGCAACTCACGCATCGGCTCTATACAAACCTTTAGTTCCTGGGTGCACTTAGGATTTCTACTCAGTATATCTGCTGAGATGTTTTTTAAGGGGATGGTCCAATGGAAATCCCATGAGGTCAGCCCCACAGCTCCAGCCAACCCCAAGAGTGGACTGATGTGGGCTTCTTTGCTTTGTTGTTGGATCGGATATGGGGGTCTTCAGTGGTAGTAAAAGCAAAACGTCAACTCCAGTAGGTCAACAACCACACAGTGAATGGTGGCGTGCTCGCACTCCACAGCTCAAATTTGAGGGATTCATTGATCACTATTCTCTGGGAGCAGGAGAGACAGAGGGGTGGGGAGCCCCTGACATCCTAGTGTTCTTTCCGAGTCACCAGGAATGAAGTAGTTTGACATTGAAAGCAGCTTGGGTTAGGTGGCCTACCTGGGCCAGAGGTGCGCACACAACACCAGGTACGCATTGCGACAGGGGCTGTGTTGTAAATAGATGATACACAGGCCGAGTGTATAAGCAGGATATCTTTATTGTAGCTTAGTTCCAGGATAGATGAGTAGAAGGTAAAGAATAGATGAAGCGTAGCCCCACCAGGAGCAGCCTCCCTGCTGCTCAGCCTGCATTCACCAACTGCCGCTTATGACAGGCTGGTGCTCCCGTCAGAAAGGCGATTGCTTGTACAGCGCTGGAACCCAGGCAGCCATGTGGTCCACAGTCAGTCATGGCAGCATATGCAGCGCGTGAAACGAGGATTCTATCCTTGTTAATAACGTTGGATTAGACACCAATCAGGAAGCATATGGAGGTCCACCTTATAGCTCTGAAATCAAGAGCACATGCACCCCACTGCATAGTCATCATGTATAAAGTAGAGGCCCATGCAGCATGTTCGCTCCACCATGCACTTATCGTACTCTGTAGACAGAGGAGCACACGAACCAAGTATCCGCTGCCTCCCGTTAGCTGAAAGTGGGTGCCCTGGACCATGCACAATGTTCAGGGTGTCCTTCATGAGCTGGAGGAGTCATGAGGGTTTTAAGAAATGGCCTTTTCTTAGTCTACAAATCGGCATAGGTTCGACGTCAGAGAAGAAAGTGTGCCAAGTTCCGCAGTTTAAAGGGGTCATCCTGTGTAGAGAAAAAACCTAGTTCTGTTGTCCTAGAACCGCATCGCTAGCAACCGCCAGCAATGGACAATCCAGAATGTTGCTTTGTTTGAGGACACCTGCTTGGGTTCTGAAACCCATTGTGACATCATTTGCTAAATAACCCTCAAACAGAAGAGCCACCCAATGCCGCGCCTTGGAATGTGTCATTTATTTATTATTATTATGGGGTGTCACTGGAGAGCCCTGCCTTACCACTCCGTAGCGTTGACACAGCACTGCGCCGCTCTTCTCACCCATGGCCTGAAGAGATCCAGCCACATCACCTCTGCCATGGAAGAACCACGCTGGTGCCCCATCAAGGAGCAGTGTGGTTCTCAAACCCTCTCTGTCCTCACTGCATAAAGCATTGCATAGATGTGCCTGCCTCAACCAACCAATCCTAACGGGCTGCCACTTGACCAGGTGCCCAATATGATCCTACCACAGCAGCCTGCCTTCATCCAGAGAGGTCCAAACACCATAGGGAAAGTTGAAGGTCAGGATATGGTTAGCAGACATCTCACCTGCCAGAATCAAGGTGGCCTAATTATTGTTCACAAACACATCATCAAACTGGGTGTGGACTGTTCTATCATTAACTCCAGTGGGGCAACCTACAACCAATATTTAGCACACAATATTTCTGCAGGAAGATATTTTGGTTCTGAACTTTTGGACCCATACTTAAGGAAATAGCCTAGAATGCACAAGGCCTGCACCTTAGAGATCTCATCCCCTTACCGCAAGCTAAAGTACTTATTTGTTAACTTTGAGTGAAGACTAAAAGGTGCAGGTTTTCTGAACCACAATCTCTTGTAAATTGAAGCCAATCGATTTGAGGCAAAAAAATGAGGGAGTTTCCCCACCCCCACTTCAATAGAATGGAAAGATAGACCTTTTCTAGCCACCCACCCACCCCCATCAGCTTGGTTATCCACACTAACCTTCCTGCCAATACATGGCTCATTTCCCCCTCAAAACTGCCTAGGAATGACCCTATGACAGTGAAACAAAGATACAAATCGATAAAAATCAAAAAATATATATTGTGCTTTGGGCTTCATGCGAGGTAGAATAAACATCATTTACCACACAGTCACTACCCCGACCGCGATGTTACCAGGCGTTCCTTTACCACGCGAGTCGTTACAACGACTTGCTTTAGGGGGTGCATTGTTGGACATGTGTTGAAGTTTTGGTCCAACACCTTCCTTACCGTTTCATAGACTGGAGCTGGAATAGTGAATTATGCTTTTCCTAAGTCCATCTCCCCCTTACTGCAAGTCATTGTAATGACTTGTGTGGTAAAGGAACGCGTGGTAACATCGCAGTCGGGGTACAGACTGTGTTGTGGAGGTATGCATGGTAAATGCATGCAGGGTTTCGTCATACAATCGCCAGAAGGAGAAAGTCTTCAAGGGCTATAGAGGTAGACATTGCAAATCTAGATATAGTACCGGGGGGGGGGGGGGGGGGGGGGGAGTAGAGGTCCAGCTTTCATGCTTAACGAAGTCTTAATGTCATTGGGGTCACATCCTAGTCACATTCAGTAGAGTTTCCATGCCACGCTGAAGGCCGATTGGTGGAGAGGGGACAGACGAGGAGTTAAAGGTCAGCTCTAAGACAGGCTATGTGGGCAGGAGCAGTGCTTGAATTTAAAACACACAAACACCAGTACTCACAATCCCAGAGAACCAGTTTGGTAACGAGAAACATTAGTACTCTCCCCATAAAAGTATGGCAACCCTGCTGAAAAGCGCTGGTCCACTCCCTTGCAAATTAAATAAGTGGAGATACTAAGTGCTGGACAGTACCTGCCCAGGACTAATGATAAACACAGGTGATTAAAAATTGAAAATGTAGCAATTTCTGCATAAGATGGCAGATATTAAAAGGCACAGTGGTGGTAGACCCTTAAGACCCTTGCTGTCTGTAATGCACGCTGCACCGCTCTCCAGAAACAGGCATTGGGCAATAACACTTAGTCAAGAAACGGACTCCAATACCCAGAGGATAAGTGACTGATTCTTCACTTCGTAGGAGGCTGGGGTTGTGCTTGTCTCAGGTCTATGAGCAGAAGTAGGCACTATGGCCAGAGCTGATGACTTTGGGAATGGGGAACCAGGTTCGAGTCTCGGCATCGGCTCAACATCCTGTGATTCTGGTCAAATCACGTAATCTCCCCGTGCTGTGCAAAAATGAATGTGACCTTGTGTAACATAACTGGTGCTCATAAAGCGCTCCAATACCTTCGGGTGCATTCACACTATATAAAACGGCAACAAAGAAAAGCCAGGCATAGTCGGGCGAAGTGAAATTTATTGTCACTCAGTCTTGATTCCTTGCAGCGGAATGCGCTGTCCAAGAGGGCTTGACTGGAGGCTTTTGGGAATTGGCCTGTGTGGGAAGAGCTTTACCCGCTGCCACTCAAGGGGCTGCCCTTATCCCGGAGTGGAGCTGGAAAAACTGCGAGCCATCACTAAGCAACAGCACACCAGCCATTCTCCATCACTGGAGTCCTTAAAGACCACGCGGGCTGCAGAGTAGCGGCAACCGCCACGCTGCTATGAGTGGCAGCATTTTCCCGCTGTCACACATGGCCTTTTTATGCTTTTTTTAACTCACCAAATTTGCGAAGCATTTGACTGACACTTCACACATACCAGGCGCCATATGTACAAATGCATTTTTGCAGTCGGAAAGGACTCGAGTCATAGAATCCGGCTGTTTCTAACAGCATAAATGCTTTTTCATATGTACAAAACACAAACTACGATTCAGTAACATGTAACCGAATCACAATTTGTATTTAACGATTGAGAATGGCAGAGTTTAGGGCGTCCCTTCCAAATACTGAATTGCAATATTATGTAGGAATGTTTTGCGACCGAATTACAGTCAGAAAACATGCATTTTTTACTGACACCTCAAGGGTGGTGGTAACCATTTGTAAATGGGAACGGGTCCTCACAGACCCCTTTGGGAATGTTAACACAAATATTTTTTTTTTTAACAGTAAGCCCGGGGGACGAGGGAGCACTGTATACTCTTAAAAAATAAAACATGAATGTTTAAAAACGCATCCGTTTTCCATTAATCAAAACGAGCGAAATTAAAAAGATAGATCTATTGCTTAATTAAAAAAAACAACCGCAGACATGGAGAACTGCTGACCCCAGGAGACCACCATCCCTGTGATGGTTGCAATTCCTAATGAGTCGCAATAGCGACCTACTTCATGAACATTCATGAGGTAGGTCTATTTGGGACCCCATTGGAATCAATATCTGAAGTGTGTACATTTTCTTACAGCAGGAATTAAGATTTCCTAATTGCGATTTGTTAAGAATCGCAATTTCTATTCTTCGTACATTTGGTGCCACATGTAGGACCATTCCCTTTTGCAACTCGCAATTGCGAATTTTAGCGACTTTCGTCGCAAAAGGAAATGTACTAATGTAATTCAGACACATTTGCAATTCCCAATGGGGTCACAAATGACCTGCGTCATCAATATTCATGAGGCAGGTCGTAATTTATGACTCTTTTGGAATGGCCAATAACACACAGATGGTGGCCTGTTGGGGACAGCAGACTCGAATGTCTATGTTTCCTTTTTAAATAAAGCAACTTTTTTTTTTTTCTTTTTTTTAAATGCAGCCCGTTTTCCACAAAAGAAAATGGGATGAGTTTCAAAAAACAACAAACATTGGTAATGCATCGGTTTCGCCTATGTGATGAATAAAGAAATGTTTTTATCAAGCATCATCTGGGAGAAGCTGCCTGACAAATAGCATGGGAGTGAAGAGGATGAGGCGCAGTGGCCAGAGCTGCTGACTCGAGAACTGGTTGATCCTAGTTCGGCAGCACAACATCCTGCGATTCTATGCAAATCACTTAATATCTCTGTGGGATAAATTGTTATATAAATATTCTGCAAGAGTAAATGCAAAACGAGGCAAACCTTTATGAAAAAATTGTTTCACCAAAGCCGATTAGGCTTCGTGAAACTGATAAGAGAAGCAGAGGAGGAACAAGCATTGGTAAATGCAGGAAAATATGCTACAGCCAATAGAAATGGAGGAAAAGTAAGTACCACGCACAGGAACCAATGAAAAGCCAGAAAAGAGAGGAAGCAGGATGCAAGACCCTTTTAAGTTTATATTAAAAACAATAGATTTCTCAAGCACATCGCAAGCACCGGGCATGCGAAACCTAAAAACGAAACGTTTCAGTTTTTAACAGTAGGCGTTTTCACTGCCAATTACAAAATCAATCAATCAATCAATCACTGCATTTGTAAAGCGCGCTACATACCCGTGGGGGTCTCAAGGTGCTGGGGGGGGGGGGGGGGGGGGTTGCTACTGTTCGAAGAGCCAGGTCTGGAGGAGTCTTCTGAAGGCCAGCAGGTCTTGGGTCTGTCGTAGGATGGTGGGGAGAGTGTTCCAGGTCTTGGCGGCGAGGTAGGAGAAGGATCTGCCGCCGGCGGTGGTTTTCCGGATGCGGGGGACTGTGGCGAGGGCGAGGTTGGCTGAGCGGAGGTTTCAGGTGGGGGTGTGGAAGCGGAGTCGGTTGTGGAGGTAGGTGGGTCCGGTGTTGTGCAGTGGTTTGTGTGCGTGGATGAGGAGCTTGAAGGTGATCCTTTTGTTGACGGGGAGCCAGTGCAGGACTCTCAGGTGGAGTGTGATGTGGCTGCGGCGGGGGACGTCGAGGATGAGTCGGGCCGAGGCGTTCTGGATGCGTGTGAGTCGTCTCAGGAGCCGGTTTATAGTTCCTAAGTAGAGGGCGTTCCCGTAGTCGAGTCTGTTGGTGATGAGGGCCTGGGTGACGGTTTTTCTCGTGTCGAGGGGGATCCATTTGAAGATCCTGTGGAGCATACGGAGGGTGCTGAAGCAGGACGCAGAGACGGCGTTGACTTGCCTGGTCATAGAGAGAGTAGAGTCGAGGATGACCCCCAGGTTGTGCCTAGTGATGTGGGCCACCAAGAGTCGTCCCAGGCTGATGGGGTGGGTCCGAGAATGAGGACCTCCGTCTTGTCTGAGTTCAGCTTCAGTCTGCTGTCCTTCATCCAGTCGGCAACGGCCTTCATTCCGTCCCCTTTTGCGAGTGGCTTGCCACCGACTTGAAGTAGGCGGTAAACTGCGATTGTTTTGCGGCCGCATTCCAGTTGCAAAACAAATCTTACATCCCCCTGCAACTCACATTAGGAAGAGGCGCTCTTGGCACATGTCCTTCCTAATAGCAACTCGTAAACACTAATTTGCAAGTAGGTAACAGGTTAACGACTTGCAAAAAAGGTTTGAGACATGCTATAACTTTTTAGCGGTCACATATGGCGCGTATCTCCGTTTGCGACCGTTAAATACAGTCGTACATGTGCCTCATGGCCCCTAGTCCTGCGCTTGAAAATAATAGGCCATAAGCAGACTGCTCGCTTGCTGTGTGGTTTCAGTTCGTCCCATCCAACCTCAAGTGCTTTGCGCTTATCCCAGGAGAGCTCAGCGTGCTTAGTTCTCAGGACCGGGCAGGCCTTCTGCGCCCACTTCCACACACCTCTACGAGTCCTGCCTCTAAGGCGGGCTCTTCAGCAGTCGTGCTGTCTCTCATCCGTGGCTGCCGCAGTTACTGTCCAGCCAGGGCACAAGGAGGTCGAGCTCGCCTGGCATCAAAGCAGGGCATACATCAATGTATTTATTCGGGTGACGCAGATATAATAATGCAGGCAGTCGGATCTGACGTCTGCCAGACTGTGGGCACGCGCTAACAGGCCCAGTTAGTAGAACTGCATTCTGGGTCACCGTGACACAGACGGTCATTGCCTGTCTAGTGACGCAGCCATGAAGGCACCCCTGCTCCTCAACGCCTATTGCAAAGAGCTTTTAGTATTGCTTGAGCATTTACAAACTCGACGGTCATCTGAACATTTTTTTATAAAGATTTAACATTATAGTGACTTCTCGCCGAGATTAGTTTCACCGATCTATTGCCCGTCAGGGAAACTCCCTCGAGGTACCAGGAGACGTGGACTGGCAGTGTAGATTACGCCAGTCGCTGCAGTGACACATGCAGTGCATTCACACCCTGGCACACATTTCGTTAGCCGCGCTAGCCTCTCCGGCCCTCATATACAGGGAACTTGATCGTACCACCTTGGGAGAAAGATGCCAGAACATGCCACAAACCCCGTCATAGGAGAGCCAGATTTTCCTGACGTCACATGGCGAGAGATAGTACCACCCTGTGAGGAGTATGCCACGGCATGCCACACATCCTTACTAGCCTAGACGTGCTAACTTTTTCTGCCTCGAAGGGCAGTAATATAGTACCAACATGGGAGATGGATGCCAGGGCATGCCACAAACCCTGGCACGTGTGGCTCTAGAAGTGCAGGCCTCTCCTCACATGCAGGAGGGAGAGCCAACAGATTAGCAGGGCGAGCCAAGGGTCTAGCTCAGCTCTTTGAACCCGTGCACGAGCCGAGCCCTGAAAATGTTTGCCATGTAAATCATACAACAAACATCACATAAAATATGATGAAAAAAGAGTGTATTTCTTTCACATGTGGAAGCTTTGACATGAATGGGTCTACTATTATAACACTGCACTGAGAAGTATTCATTCAAAGGGATAGTTTTCAAACATGAGCAATTAAGCCCCTACTCTTCCCCCACTGTGGCGGCAGTGCCATTAGTGGTCTACGAGGCAATGGTTGTCTCGTGAACCCTGCACGTGGCCCAGATTCTTGTAGATAAAACATTAAAGTCCATTAAATCAAACCCAATGGGCTGGATTAGGAGTCGGTTGTCTTTTTTCCGACCCGTGCGTGTTCGTAATTACGAGTGGAGTGTTATTTAATGCATCCAGCGTTAAATCCCTCAACCTTTGTTAAATTTCAGCAGGTCAAACATGCAGATATTTAATCGGGGGAAAACCATACAGTAATTACCATATAATGCAGATTTTAATACGTTAAACACTAAAATTCACATATTATTCCGCAGAAACTCATAATAGGTGCTATTTATCTCCGTGGTATCATTATTTACCAGGCGCAATAAATAGCGCCTATACTAATCAGGGGCGGCTCCTCCGCTAAGGCGGAGGTGCATCGCCCCACTGCTTTAAAGGAGTGCAAAGGAAAAAGTAAAATGATAATAACAGAACGTTATTATCATTTTGTTTTTAGTATGGCAGTTGCACTGCAGCCAGGTTGTTAGGGTGTGGTCGGGCTCCCCTGACGTCGAGGCCGGAGAAGGAGTGGTTACTTCTCCTCCTTAAGTGCACATGACGGTTTGGCCGGCCGTTACAGGCCGGCCAAATCGTCATGCGCACTGTGCATGTTCTCTACAGGCTGTATTGTACAGCTTGGGTGAAAAACATGCACAGCCCAGAGTCCCTCTCCGAGCGCCGAACCACGGGGCTCAGACCAGTCACAACGCTGCTGTAAGGCAGGGTTGTGATTGGTCCGGGGATTCTGGAAGGCTGTGTGCTTCCTGGTTCCTGCTGGAGGAGAGGCGGCAGCTAGCTATGGCGACCACCAGGTGATTTTTCTCTTTTTTTCCCCTCCTAACTACCCCCCCCCCCACCTTCGCCCACCCTTCGCCACTAGTCCTTACCAGCACCACTGCTTGCAATAAATCCCAACATGTTTTTTGCGCAACTGGTATTTGGAACGCAGGTATTTTAAGGTGCTTTCATTAACCATAGTGAAGAAAAAGGAGGGAAGGTGGTATAACATCTTGCCTAAGATCACACAATTTAAGCGGGACGCCTCGATTAATGCTGGTTGTCTCGGTTCGCTTTGTACCAATCCGCCATTAAGCGGCATTTGTCTCTCCATTGTACCTCAAACATTTAATTATATGTTTTTGCCTCTTTGTGCATGAGGGCAGAACAGTGAGGGTGGCAGGCAAGAGAGACATGAAAGCTTGGCTCGTCATGGGCTCGAGGCTCCAACAGAACCTCGAGCTGAGCCAGAGTCTGACTTCAGGCTTGAGCCTGCCTCAAGCCTTCAGCATCTCGCCCACCTCTAGGGAGGTAGTAACACCCCGGGAGGAGGATGGCAGGGCATGCCGCACACCCGCCTATCATATAGGTGCTAGAGTCTCCTGCCATCACATGAAGCGGCTAGTACCAATCTGGGATGGGGATGTCAAAGCATGCCACACATCCATCCTAGAGCAGGATTGCCAGCTTCTAGTGCCCGCGTACAAAAAATAGGGGTAACCCACCTGCATCTGAACTACAAAAACACTCTCAAAACAAGACTGTGATGCAGAGGAACAAATCTGCCAATCAATTTATCCTAGAGAGAACTAAATAGGTCCCTATCTATGAGTAATCAATCTCTACCATTTTTCATTTATATGCAACACCAGTACATGCTCCAGGAGTGGTTGTAAAAATATTTGTATTTATCACAAACAAAGATAACAAATAAATCAAACATACAAATACATATATCAACATGTATCCAAACAATCTTTCCTGTCCGTTATTATTGCGTGAGAGTCTACCAACGATGTAATTTCATCTGTCACTAGAAAAAGTGAAAGAATGAGGAAGTCCTGTACACGTTCGAAGGGGATTTTTCAACCCTCACTCTCTTATCTGGAACATGTACACAATTTTGTCATATTAATCAACATCTGGCGGACTACTCTGTATCATGAAGTCGACACGTTTCGGACATATTTATTTTGGCCTCATCAGGACAGTAACGGCAAGGAAATAGAAATACCCGAATTGTCAGCAAGATAAAGTTTTCCAAAGCGCACTGTAATCAAAGGAGGGACAGGGACTTCCTCCTGTTTTCCATATTAACGCCATGTGCTTAGTCCATAGCACGAGAATAGTGTGCTGTTATACTGGCATTAATGTCTCAGTAGGTCCTTTATATCGACCTTGTTCGTGCGCCTCCTGTAGTCTCATAAATGAATCCTCAGGTTATCGGGAAACATGTGCATTTGTTCCCACGGATTATGCGACACTCGAAGGAATAATTCCTGCGGTGTCCTCCGTGCAAGCTTATAGTGCCTGGGCATGCTAGTAGATAATACCACCCTGGATGGAGGACGCCAGGGCGCCCGCACACCCTGGCACAGATGGCCCCAGCGGCGCTCGCCTCTCCTCACATGCAGGGAGACAGTACCACCCAGGGAGACGGGTGCCAGGGCGGGAAACATCCTTTACCACGAAGGCTTTACAGCACGGTACATTTACTACAGTACACTTACCACGTAAACGTCTTCACCACGCGTTCTCCTTCCACAATCGTCTTTACCACGCAAGTATCTTCATCGTCTTCTACGTTCCTACGTCCTGTGCGTACGTCATTTGAGTAGTCCTTTTTTGATTTTTACTGTCGTCTTAGGGGTGTTTTCACGCTTGTTTCAGTGGTTGGTGGAAGTAAAGGCTGCTGGTGCAAGGCGTGCAGGTGAATAATGAATATAAATAAAATTTTAAAAAATGCATGCGGAAAAGAAAGGGGGGCTTGGGGGGAGGGGGGGGGGGGGGGGTCTCCCCGACCTTGTTCGTGCACCTCCTGTAGTCTCATAAATGAATCCTCAGGTTATCGGGAAACATGTGTATTTGTTCCCACGGATTATGCGACACTCGAAGGAATAATTCCTGCGGTGGCCTCCGTGCGAGCTTATAGTGCCTGGGCATGCAAGTAGATAATACCACCCTGGATGGAGGACGCCAGGGCGCCCGCACACCCTGGCACAGATGGCCCCAGCGGCGCTCGCCTCTCCTCAAATGCAGGGAGACGGGTGCCAGGGCGGGAAACATCCTTTACCACGAAGGCTTTACAGCACGGTACATTTACTACAGTACACTTACCACGTAAACGTCTTCACCACGCGTTCTCCTTCTACAATCGTCTTTACCACGCAAGTATCTTCATCGTCTTCTACGTTCCTACGTCCTGTGCGTACGTCATTTGAGTAGTCCTTTTTTGATTTTTACTGTCGTCTTAGGGGTGTTTTCACGCTTGTTTCAGTGGTTGGTGGAAGTAAAGGCTGCTGGTGCAAGGCGTGCAGGTGAATATTGAATATAAATACAATTTAAAAAAATGCATGCGGAAAAGAAAAGGGGGCTTGGGGTTCTCCCCCCCCCCCCAAAAAAAGAAAATGTAAAAACGAAGGGAAGTGGTGACATATTGAATGCGTGGTAGAATGCTCCGAAGTGAAAAGCTGCGTGTTAATGCCACTTGCAATGTAAAATGTGCGTGGTAATGCCATGCGTGCTACTTGATTGCGATGTAAAATCATATATTCTGCCAGGGTATGCCGTACACCCTGGCTCTGAACGCCAAGGAAGAAATAAGAGACGTAGTACATCCCAGATGACATCACGTCACCTTTCACATCATTGATGACATCATTGGCAAAGAACAAGTTGCTACACCCCAGGCAGCAATGGGCTAAAACGCAGGACGTACCCTGTCAGAAGGGGCTGGCATTGCAGAGTCCAGAGGTCACCGTGACCAATGCATTCCTGGGAGGAGGATCAGGGCATGCCCCCCTCGGGACTCATCGCCTCAAGTGTGCCAGGCTCTCCTGCACTCACACGCAGAGAGATGTGTAATCCTGGGCGCAGGCTGGCATGAAGGAACTCGAGACAAAGAAAGGACACGGGCCTTTCAATACTTAGCGTCGGGGCAGAGAGGACAGGTCACGCTGGGAATGTCTGCCTGGCGATACAGACGGGACAGGCCGAGCAGCCTCTGTCAGTCTAAAGAACAGAGATAGGGGGACAGGCCGAGCAGCCCCTGTCAGTCAAAAGAAGCAGAGATAGGGGGACAGGCCGAGCAGCCCCTGTCAGTCAAAAGAAACAGAGATAGGAGGACAGGCCGAGCAGTCACTGTCAGTCCAAAGAAACCGAGACAGAACTGCCAGTGTGCCCCAAGCTTCCACACCATCAGCCAGCGTGCCCCAAGTTTCCAGGTCCTCAGCCAGTGTGCCCCAAGCTACCACACCCTCAGCCAGTGTGTCCCAAGCACAGACAGTCATAGGAAAAGGCTGGCCACCGAAACAGAAGCACAGTCTGAACAAACAGTGGCGTCACTAGGGTGTGTGCGGGGGGTGCGGACCGCACCGGGTGACACCCTCACATGGGGTGACACCAACGTGCTAAATAATGGGACCCCCGCCCGCGGACCAGCCTGCATGGGGGAGCCCCGCGCCCGGAGCCCAGGCAGTGACAGCACACCACGGCTGTGCAGTACAGAGAGTGCAGCAATGCGGGGGGCCCCCTCAGGACAGTTCCATAGCCCGAGAGCTCCAGAGTGACCTCCACTGAGTGCACAGCTCTTTACTTGCCTGCTGGCTCTTCTCGTCCGACAGGCTTGAGGGGGCTGGCGCAGCTCCCAGCTAGCTACAATGTTCTACGTGATACCGCATTATTTGACGTCATAAGCATGCCCCGTGATTTAATTTGCCCAATCACCATAGGCGCCCTGGGCGGGTGCGGCTGCGCGGCATAGTTTCAGTTTTTGTTCAGCCAGGACACTGGGCCTGCGCTGCAGCACTCAGCTCGCGGGCGTTATGAATCGGCCGTGGTGGTGCATCATCAGCATGACTGACTCGTGCCGCCTGCAGCGAGTCCAGTGCAGCCAGTTCTGCCAATACTATGCACGTCGGTCGGAGAGGAGTGTCCGATCTGGACTGCGGACTGTGCAATCGTCGCAACTGGCCTTACTGTCAATGGGGCTCTGCGCTGACAAAGTAAGTGAAGTGTCACGCGCGGTTTCTTCTTTTCTTCCCACTGTAATTTACTTTTAGGAGTCGCGATTCATTCAGCCTGCGTACAGTTACATACAACAGCTCTGTATGTAGTCTGCACACAGTTTAATTCAGCCGCCCAAGTAACATCAGTGCAGCACTGCAGCAGAACATAAAGAGTACACTCGAGTCCACTTCTGCTGGTTACATCATACAATACGCTGCGTTATCAGTGAAGGGTCGGCTCGAGTCAGTCTGATTGGAATTTACGATGTAAAGGTCACACATGCATGCCCTCAATGTCTAATTATCGTGCACATCGAGCGGAACATGCCTGTGTGAGTTAGTGTACTTAAGGTTATTTAACAGGTCGGACCGGCAGGCAGTTTTGGCCCGGCGGCGGCAGTGGCACCTTTATTTGTCTGACCGGATGCGCAGTGTTGTCCCACTGAATGTTGGGCCATTTAATTGTGCTAACTTGGCCCAAAGGTATTGGAGGGCTCCTGCCGAGTGCTCGGGGTCTTGTGTTTGCAGGGGCAGTCAGACCCTCACTCCACAGCACCACCATGCTCACAGGTGTGCCGAGAGAGATTGTGGCCCCAGTCTATGTCTGCTCACATGCAGGCGGATCAGGGTTGCCATCCCCTCAGCTAACCCGCTCGGCCTTTAGCAACGCCGTTCAGCTGCAACTTTATTACCGCAGCCCTGGCCTGAGAACACCAATCCGAGCAGGCTGGGGTCACCAAGCCATTGCCTCCACACTCCTGGGGCCAAAGGGGGCACCCCAGGGTGTCGGTTAGGGGTGCCACACTCTCTGCTTCCCTGTGCCCGCACTTCGTCTTTAATGACTAACTCGCTCTCTATTTTAGCAACGCGGCTGCGTGACTGCCGGGTCAGGCCTTGGAGTGTCAATCCGGGATGGCTGGGCCTCTCTGTTGCTACTTCTTCCGTCCTGGAGAGTAGGGGAGGCAACCTCTAACGTATGAGTACTAACCCCCCTCAGCTTACTTTTAAGGAAGGATACTGCTGAATGGGCTCCGCCGGCTGAGAGCTTTGATTTCTGCTCCTGATTCCATCGGTTTGTTTCAGAAGAACTGAAGCATTAATGATAAGTGAGGCAAAGGCGTTCATTAACTCTTGGCAGCTATGGGCAGACTGGCCTGTACCCTCATCTGGGAGAATGCCTGACCAAGGTTTCAGATTGCTACATGTGACATTTTCATAATTTCAATGTAATTATGGGTCAGCCACCGCAGTGGTTTGCACCAGTTTTAAGATCTTAGAGTTCCCCTTCCAATTCATTTCTGACATTTTTATGTTTCACTTTCTTCATTGCTTGACTTTTTTGCTCGCAAGAAAGTGCTACTCATACTCGTAGAAATCTCACTCATAGTTGCATTTAAATTTTGAAAATGTGACACATAGCAATCTGAAACCTTGTCAGCTATGAGTAAGTCTGGAAGGGGGCCCCTCCATGCACTTTGCAGGGGGGCCCTGTAGGAGAGTAGGATCTGCACTTGTGTTGCCCCCACTTTTTTTCTGATGTATACACTGGTTTCTGGCTATAGTCTGGCTGGGTCCCTGCTAATCAGGGCCCCAGTCTACCTGATCTCTCTAAACAACTTGATGTGCATACTAGATGCACTAGTGATTGGATACTGTGGTACCTTGTGAGCCCCTAGTATATGGTACCTTAGGTACCTAGGGCATTGGTACTTCACAGGCCTACCAGGGGCTGCAGCATGTATTATGCCACCCCTGGGAAGCAGACTAAATCTGACACCACAGGCCTGCTACTGCAGCTTGGGTGAGGTAGTGTTAGCACTCCTCACTGAGATATAGGTTTCTATATCTCACCATACACACACATATGAACCTATCAGTCACCCCTATGGTAGGCCCCATCAATCCCAAGGGCAGGGTGCGTGGCTTACTATGTGAGGGGGTGCTTCTGCCTGAGCAGGACCCCTCTGCAGCTGGCAGAGTCTATTCTCTGCTGCGGTTTGTGGATGCGGTTAAACCATATACTCTTAAGTGCATTATAACCTCCCGGTTAATGCTAACTTTGGAATGACTGCATCAAAACATGTCGTGTTTGGTGTCAAACGTTTTGGAATCATACCCCCACACCAGTAACTGGTGTGGGAGTATGATCCCACCCTACTAGAGGAGACGACATGTACCCACTGTACCAAACGGTAGAAATCTTCCAAAGCCCTGGCATCACAAAATGGATGCCACCAGCACAGACACCGGGCTGCCCTCCTGCTGCTGACCGAAACTCGCAGTGGAGGGAGCTCAACAAAGGGTTTCCTGTCACAGGGAGGTGTCACAACCTTCCAGACAGGATTTAGTGTATTGGAGCTGGGTGGGTGCACTCTTAGAGTGCCTTTGAAGTCCTGCACTGGGGGAGCAGTAGGCTCCTCTGTGCATATGCCAGCTCAAACCGGTTCAGGGGCCTCTGCCCCTGTCCTGGCGCGAAACTGGACAAAGGGAAGTGGGTGTAACCACCCCTACCCTGGCCCTCCTAGAGGAGTGGCCATAGAGCTAGTCCCTCCCATCTTTACAGTATAAGATACCAAATATTGCCAATGCAATTCAGATTACACCTGGACGACGCTCTACGAAGAAGAATCCGGTCCCTTTAACGTTCTACTACCTTTAGAAGACCGAAGGATCTCCCTTGGAGCCAAGGAGTGGCTCCCCTGCTTTGCAGGCACCTTAAGGACTGAACAACGGTTGCAAACTTTACCGCTCCCGCCGGAGCCCGAAGTCCCTGCGTCCCCTGAAGTCGATTTCCTGACCTCTCTACGGCCATTTTGAGTCCCCAGCGAAGCTGTGGCGTCTGGACCCCACGAGTGACGAGGAACGACAATACCAGGGAACCGTGCACTGATTTCGAGTGCAAGCCCTGAACGACAAACTACAAGCCTGTGCTTTGGACCACTTAATGTCCAAGTCCCGAGCAGGTACTGAACCAAAGATCAGCGGCCTACCCCGTCCCGAGTGACCGTGGGCTGTTGCTGAAGTTTTCCTGCAAAGGCGTCTTTGCAGTTGCTTGCCCGTTGGCTAGCAGCCCTCCTGAAGACATCCTCGACTATTCCAAGGGCTGGCCTGGTTGCTCTGGGCCTACCCTCACTTACCCTCGCTGGGTAAGTCCCTCGGACCTTGCAGGTCTGAGCCATCCACCATCTTCATTCTAACCGAGACTTGCAGTTGCCAAGGGTTGTTGGCTCCAATCAGAGTGCTGACACCGCCAACAGCTGCAGACGTCGTGGGACCCTCCAACTCCAGCTGCTGATTGTCATCGATCCCTCCTGGACGACGTGGGCGAAGAGACAAAACACCATCAGCGACGAAAGCGACGCGACAGTTGTGGTCATCTATCCTGAAGGCCACCGGTCACTGGCAAGTGACTCTGAACTCTGTCCCCTCAATTTCCAGGTCGCCTGCAACTCCAATCCATCGTTGGAACCGAACGGACACCTCTCTCGACGACACAAGCACAAGAACACCTCGATTCCCATTGAGATCAGCATCGCCACCCGACACCAAAGGATACCTGTGCACCCGGACTCCCTGGGTGAGGTAACTCTGGCATTACGGTGCCCAAGTGTGCATTGGCTATCGAAATACTTACCCTGTAAGTTGTGTGCTTGTTGTCCACTCAGAAGTGCCCTAGAACTTTAAAATACAAATCGCGACATTTTTGCATTGAAGTCTATGAGAAACTCGTATACGTGTTTAGACACTGCACGCGCCTCCTGTGGGCTGATTACTTACCTGAAAACACTACAGCAGTGAAGCCCCAGCGATTCCCAAGGCCCTAGGCCTCTTCATTTTGCTTGTCGAATTTGTTATACCATTTACTTAGTATATGGTCTGGTACGCCCCTAGGGCTACAGTGATTTATGTGCTTAATTTATTGAGAAATGTTGATCTTTTGAATGTCTACCTGGGACTACTAATCTCTTTATGAGATTAGAGTATATTTAGTAATAAATACATATATATACCTGTGTGGTGTCTTTTCATTTGGTAATTCAAGAGATTACAAGGTAAAACAAGCTGCTTTACATTCCTCAGAGACTTAGCCTGAAGGCTGCTCTCCACAGCTACCACTAGGATAGCTTTCTTTTAAAAGGTTGTCTTTAAACCTATCTGCCAAGAGTCGAATTGGACTGGTGCAAGGTGGCCACTAGAACTAGTGACCAGCATATACCAGGCCAACTTCTCACATTGGTGGGCAGTGTGTGGGATTACAGCTTGCCATTGTTTTACCAGAAAATCTCAATTTGAATTACTAACTGAAAACCACTTAAGGTACTCAAGGTACATATAAAGTCAAGCTAGTATCAATAAGTTCTACTGAACTTAGAGCTGTGTGTAAAGGGATAAGCACACCCTTGCTACAGCTCAAGCTAGGTTTAGTAGGCCACAACTAGTGTAGGTAGTACAACACTGCACAACACTAGTATGCCTCACCAGGATGGAGCCAGTGGGTCCATCCCAGCTCAGTACAAAGACCTGGCCTACACTGACCTGAAGGCCTTATGCTTTGAAAGAGGACTGAGGGTGGGCAGGAGTACCTCATCACAGCACCTGATAGATCTGCTAGTAGCTGATGACCTGAAACAAGCTCTAGGAGCAAGTGGGTCTGGATCAGGGGGTGGGTCAAACATAGTCTCTGGGTCTGATGATGAAAATCAAGATGACCTGGAGTCTGTGATTGAAGGGCCAGACTCAGAAGAGTCTGAAAGGAACAGAGGAATTCTCTCTAAGAGAACTGACAGAGTGGGAGAGAGGCCTAGGTCCCTCTCAAGGGAATCTGACCATTCATACCACTCTGGAAGAGAATCTGTCCCACAGAAGAACTCCAACTTTCCCAGGGAGACCTCTTCTGAGAGAAGGTACAAGTTGCTACAGTATGAGGAAGCTAGGCTTGCTCTCAGAGCCAAGCAACTGGCCTTAGATAGGGAAGCCTTCGAGCTCCAAAGAGCTTCAATGAAGGAGGGGTTAGATGCCCCTGGTGGCAGCAACAGTGTCCCTAGAAACAGAGATTATACTCCTGACCATAGGAACCTGTCCAAGGTTGTTCCTCCCTACCAGAGTGGGGATGATATCCACAAATGGATAACTGCTATGGAGAGGGCCTGTAAAGTTCAACAGGTCCCCCAGAAACAGTGGGCAGCAATCTTGTGGCTCTCCTTTTCAGATAAAGGTAGAGACAAGCTCCTCACTGTTAGGGAAGAGGATGCTAATGACTATGAAGCCCTGAAGAGTGTTTTGATAGATGGGTTTGGCTTAACCACTGAACAGTACAGGTTGAAGTTCAGGGATACCCAGAAAACACAGACTCAGGATTGGACTGACTTTGTTGATTGTGCAACCAAGGCTCTAGAAGGTTGGCTGGTTGGTAGTAGAGTAACTGACTTTAAGGGATTGTATAATCTTATAATGAGAGAACAGATCCTTAATAATTGCCAGAACCAGTTGTTGCATCAGTACCTGGTGGACTCTGATCTGACCTCTCCCCAAGAATTGGGAAAGAAGGCAGACAAATGGTTAAGAACCAGGGTGAAGCAGAAAAACCAGAACCAGGGCGGTGACACTAAGAAGCAAGATCCTAAAGGCTCAGAGAAAGGTGGGGATAAGTCTAAAGACCAGAAGTCTTCACAAGGGCCCCAAAAATCTGCATCTGGTGGGGAGTCACAATTTAACAAGAAAAAAGGCCAAAAGAAGCCCTGGTGCAACTACTGTAAACAGAAGGGGCACTGGACTTCTGATTGTACCAAGTCCAAAGACCAATCCACCACCACTTCAGCCCCTAAGGCACCTGTTCCCCCTAGTACAGCCAGTGGTGGAGGTAATGCACAGAATAAGGGTGTAGTAGGGTTGACCCTGGGTTCTGATGTGGACTCTGGCCTAGTCAGAGTACCAACACAGGCATTGCTGGTTTGTGAGGGAGACCTCGATATGTCATTCCTAGTGAGCCCCAGTAACCTGGGCAAATACAAACAGCAGCCCATTATAAATGGCAAACAGGCTTTGGCATTTAGGGACACAGGTGCTAGTGTCACCATGGTGACAGAGGACCTAGTGGATCCTACACAGATCATCCTGGGGGAAATGTACCAGGTAACCAATGCTAGCAACACCAGGACCAACAATAGCCTGGCAGTTGTTAATTTCTCCTGGGGAGGGGTAACTGGCCTTAAAAAGGTTGTAGTCAGTGCAGACCTCCCTGTCGAATGTCTGTTGGGCAATGATCTGGAGACTTCAGCCTGGTCTGAAGTAGAATTATGGACTCATGCTGAGATGTTGGGCATACCTGCAGAGGTATTTGCTGTGACCAGGTCACAAGCCAAAATGCATAAAGCTGAACCAGCTCTGGATCCTGAAACTATGGACCAGGTGCTACCCAAGAGGAGGAGCAGTAGGGTTAAGGCTGGGCCTTCCCCTCTGTCTCAGATCACAGGTTCCCCTCCAGAGGGAGGAGAAGCAGAGCCTGAAGAAGGAACTGCCCCAGAGGGACTTGAGCCTGGACAGGTTGAGTTCTTGGGGGCAGGGGGCCCTTCCAGGGAAGATCTGAGCAAAGAGCAACAGTGCTGCCCCACTCTTGAACCCCTCAGACAGCAAGCTGCTGCTGAGGCTGCTGGGAGTGCTAGTGGGTCCCATAAGATTTATTGGGATGAGGGGCTCCTTTATTCTGAGGCTAGGGAACCAACTCCTGGCGCCACCAGGAGGCTGGTGATTCCTCAGAAGTTTAGGGGGTTCCTCTTGACCCTAGCACATGATATCCCATTGGCAGGTCACTTGGGCCAAAACAAGACCTGGGACAGGCTTGTTCCACATTTTCATTGGCCACACATGTCTGAAGACACAAAGGAGTTTTGTCGCTCCGGTGTCACTTGTCAAGCCAGTGGCAAGACAGGTGGCACTACAAAGGCCCCCCTGATACCACTACCTGTGGAGGGGGTCCCCTTTGAAAGGGTAGGGATTGATATAGTCGGTCCTCTTGACCCTCCAACAGCATCTGGGCACAGATTCATACTGGTGATAGTGGACCATGCCACCAGGTATCCAGAAGCTATTCCCCTCAGGACTACTACAGCCCCTGTGGTAGCCAGAGCCCTCATTGGAGTATTCTCCAGAGTGGGCTTTCCTAAGGAGGTTATCTCTGACAGAGGGTCCAACTTTATGTCAGGATATTTGACTGCAATGTGGAAGGAGTGTGGTGTAAACTACAAATTCGCCACTCCCTACCACCCACAATGCAATGGGTTAGTTGAGAGATTCAACAAAACCCTGAAAGGAATGATTAAGGGCCTCCCAGAAAAGCTTAGGCGAAAATGGGACCTTTTACTTCCTTGCCTTCTATTTGCATACAGGGAGGTTCCTCAGAAGGGGGTTGGCTACAGCCCCTTTGAACTTCTGTTTGGGCACCCTGTGAGAGGACCATTATGTCTAGTGAAGGAGGGATGGGAGTTACCTCTCAAACCTCCCAAACAGGATGTAGTGGACTATGTACTTGGTCTCCGCTCCAGGATGGCTGAGTACATGAAGGCCACAAAAAACCTTGAGGCAAGCCAAGAACTACAAAAAGCTTGGCATGACCTAAAGGCTGTACTGACTGTTTACCAGCCAGGCCAGAAAGTGTGGGTGTTGGAGCCAGTGGCCCCAGCAGCTCTCCAGGACAAATGGAGTGGCCCCCATACAATTGTTGAAAAGAAGGGAGAGGTCACCTAACTGGTAGACCTTGGTACTCCCAGGAGCCCTCTTAGAGTGCTCCATGTCAACAGACTTAAAGCATATGTGGACAGGGCTGACATGAGCTTGCTCATGGCAACTGATGAGGACCAGGAGGAGGAGGAGAGTGACCCTCTCCCTGACCTCCTCTCTCAGAACCCTGATGATGGATCAGTGGATGGCGTTGCTTTGGCAGGCAGCCTCACTGAACATCAACAAACTGAATGTAGACAAGTGCTACAGCAGTTTAGACATATGTTCAGTCTGACCCAAAGTCTGACTTCCTGGTGCACCCATGAGGTGGACACTGGAGACAGTCCGCCTGTAAAGAGTAAAATCTACAGGCAACCTGACCATGTCAGGGACTGTATCAGGACTGAAGTCCAGAAAATGTTGGAGCTAGGTGGTATGGAGCCCTCAGATAGCCCTTGGGCTAGCCCAGTAGTCCTTGTCCCAAAACCTCACACCCAGGGCGGTAAGAAAGAGATGAGGTTTTGTGTTGACTACAGAGGCCTCAATGCAGTCACAAGGACTGATGCCTACCCAATACCAAGGGCAGATGAACTAATAGATACTTTGGCCTCAGCCAAATATCTAAGTACATTTGACCTTACAGCAGGCTATTGGCAGATCAAGTTAGCTGATGAAGCCAAGGCCAAAACTGCATTTTCGACCCCTGGTGGGCACTATCACTTTGTGGTAATGCCCTTTGGTTTGAAGAATGCACCTGCCACATTCCAGAGGTTGGTGAATAAAGTTCTGACTGGTATGGAAACTTACTGCTCAGCATATCTAGATGATATTGCTGTCTTTAGTTCTACCTGGCAGGATCACCTGGTCCACCTCAAGAATGTACTGGAGGCCCTGCAGAAAGCAGGCCTCACTATCAAGGCCACTAAGTGCCAGATAGGGCAGAGTCAGGTTGTGTACCTGGGCCACCTTGTAGGTGGGGGCCAGGTTCAACCATTGCAGAGCAAGATCCAGACCATAAAGGATTGGGTAGCTCTAACCACCCAGACACAGGTGAGAGCCTTCTTGGGCCTGACTGGGTACTATAGGAGGTTTGTTAAGGGATATGGATCTATAGTGACCCCCTTAAATGACCTAACCTCCAAGAAAATGCCAAAAAAGGTTCAGTGGACAGCTAGCTGTCAAAAGGCATTTGATGACCTCAAGCAGGCAATGTGCACTGCCCCCATCTTACAGAGTCCAGATTACAAAAAGAAGTTCATTGTTCAAACAGATGCTTCAGAGCTGGGTGTGGGAGCTGTACTGTCTCAACTTAATGATGAAGGTCAAGACCAGCCAGTAGCTTTCATAAGCAGAAGGCTGACCCCTAGAGAGAAACGTTGGTCAGCTATTGAGAGGGAGGCCTTTGCTGTGGTTTGGGCCCTGAAGAAGTTGAGGCCATACTTGTTTGGCACTCACTTCATAGTTCAGACTGACCATAAGCCCCTCCTATGGCTCAAACAGATGAAAGGTGAAAATCCTAAACTGCTCAGGTGGTCCATTTCCCTACAGGGGATGGACTATACAGTGGAACACAGACCTGGGACCCAACATGCCAATGCAGATGGACTCTCGAGGTATTTCCACTTAGAACATGAAGACTCAACTGGTCAAGGTTAGTTTAATGTCCCTGCGTTTGGGGGGGGGGGTTGTGTAGGAGAGTAGGATCTGCACTTGTGTTGCCCCCACTTTTTTTCTGATGTATACACTGGTTTCTGGCTATAGTCTGGCTGGGTCCCTGCTAATCAGGGCCCCAGTCTACCTGATCTCTCTAAACAACTTGATGTGCATACTAGATGCACTAGGGATTGGATACTGTGGTACCTTGTGAGCCCCTAGTATATGGTACCTTAGGTACCTAGGGCATTGGTACTTCACAGGCCTACCAGGGGCTGCAGCATGTATTATGCCACCCCTGGGAAGAATTCTCAATCTGACACCACAGGCCTGCTACTGCAGCCTGTGTGAGGTAGTGTTAGCACTCCTCACTGAGGTATAGATTTCTATATCTCACCATACACACACATATGAACCTATCAGTCACCCCTATGGTAGGCCCTATCAATCCCAAGGGCAGGGTGCGTGGTTTACTATGTGAGGGGGTGCTTCTGCCTGAGCAGGACCCCTCTGCAGCTGGCAGAGTCTATTCTCTGCTGCTGTTTGTGGATGCGGTTAAACCATATACTCTTAAGTGCATTATAACCTCCCGGTTAATGCTAACTTTGGAATGACTGCATCAAAACATGTCGTGTTTGGTGTCAAACGTTTTGGAATCATACCCCCACACTAGTAACTGGTGTGGGAGTATGATCCCACCCTACTAGAGGGGACGACATGTACCCACTGTACCAAACGGTAGAAATCTTCCAAAGCCCTGGCATCACAAAATGGATGCCACCAGCACAGACACCGGGCTGCCCTCCTGCTGCTGACCGAAACTCGCAGTGGAGGGAGCTCAACAAAGGGTTTCCTGTCACAGGGAGGTGTCACAACCTTCCAGACAGGATTTAGTGTATTGGAGCTGGGTGGGTGCACTCTTAGAGTGCCTTTGAAGTCCTGCACTGGGGGAGCAGTAGGCTCCTCTGTGCATATACCAGCTCAAACCGGTTCAGGGGCCTCTGCCCCTGTCCTGGCGCGAAACTGGACAAAGGGAAGTGGGTGTAACCACCCCTACCCTGGCCCTCCTAGAGGAGTGGCCATAGAGCTAGTCCCTCCCATCTTTACAGTATAAGATACCAAATATTGCCAATGCAATTCAGATTACACCTGGACGACGCTCTACGAAGAAGAATCCGGTCCCTTCAACGTTCTACTACCTTTAGAAGACCGAAGGATCTCCCTTGGAGCCAAGGAGTGGCTCCCCTGCTTTGCAGGCACCTTAAGGACTGAACAACGGTTGCAAACTTTACCGCTCCCGCCGGAGCCCGAAGTCCCTGCGTCCCCTGAAGTCGATTTCCTGACCTCTCTACGGCCATTTTGAGTCCCCAGCGAAGCTGTGGCGTCTGGACCCCACGAGTGACGAGGAACGACAATACCAGGGAACCGTGCACTGATTTCGAGTGCAAGCCCTGAACGACAAACTACAAGCCTGTGCTTTGGACCACTTAATGTCCAAGTCCCGAGCAGGTACTGAACCAAAGATCAGCGGCCTACCCCGTCCCGAGTGACCGTGGGCTGTTGCTGAAGTTTTCCTGCAAAGGCGTCTTTGCAGTTGCTTGCCCGTTGGCTAGCAGCCCTCCTGAAGACATCCTCGACTATTCCAAGGGCTGGCCTGGTTGCTCTGGGCCTACCCTCACTTACCCTCGCTGGGTAAGTCCCTCGGACCTTGCAGGTCTGAGCCATCCACCATCTTCATTCTAACCGAGACTTGCAGTTGCCAAGGGTTGTTGGCTCCAATCAGAGTGCTGACACCGCCAACAGCTGCAGACGTCGTGGGACCCTCCAACTCCAGCTGCTGATCGTCATCGATCCCTCCCGGACGAAGTGGGCAAAGAGACAAAACACCATCAGCGACGAAAGCGACGTGACAGTTGTGGTCATCTATCCTGAAGGCCACCGGTCACTGGCAAGTGACTCTGAACTCTGTCCCCTCAATTTCCAGGTCGCCTGCAACTCCAATCCATCGTTGGAACCGAACGGACACCTCTCTCGACGACACAAGCAGCAAGAACACCTCGATTCCCATTGAGATCAGCATCGCCACCCGACACCAAAGGACACCTGTGCACCCGGACTCCCTGGGTGAGGTAACTCTGGCATTACGGTGCCCAAGTGTGCATTGGCTATCGAAATACTTACCCTGTAAGTTGTGTGCTTGTTGTCCACTCAGAAGTGCCCTAGAACTTTAAAATACAAATCGCGACATTTTTGCATTGAAGTCTATGAGAATCTCGCGTGCGTGTTTAGACACTGCACGCGCCTTTTGTGGGCTGATTACTTACCTGAAAACACTACAGCAGTGAAGCCCCAGCGATTCCCAAGGCCCTAGGCCTCTTCATTTTGCTTGTCGAATTTGTTATACCATTTACTTAGTATATGGTCTGGTACGCCCCTAGGGCTACAGTGATTTATGTGCTTAATTTATTGAGAAATGTTGATCTTTTGAATGTCTACCTGGGACTAATCTCATAAAGAGATTAGTAGAGTATATTTAGTAATAAATACATATATATTTCATATATATACACCTGTGTGGTGTCTTTTCATTTGGTAATTCAAGAGATTATAAGGTAAAACAAGCTGCTTTACATTCCTCAGAGACTTAGCCTGAAGGCTGCTCTCCACAGCTACCACTAGGATAGCTTTCTTTTAAAAGGTTGTCTTTAAACCTATCTGCCAAGAGTCGAATTGGACTGGTGCAAGGTGGCCACTAGAACTAGTGACCAGCATATGCCAGGCCAACTTCTCACAGGCCCCCTCAGGTTTCGTTACGCCAGTGGAGTGCAGGTCACTAACAGTACAAGTGTAGAGTTTGCTGGGGAGACATGAGGGAAGAACCCGGTGGAGGCAGGGCAGAGGCGAGGGCACGAGAGGGAATAAAATAAGGGAAAGGGGAGGAGATCTAAAAATGTGCAGAGGAGAGTGGGCAGGGAGGTAGAAACGGTTATTTAGCGGAAAGAGAAGATTGTTCTTTGTGTGACGCTTTGTTTTTCACAATCCCTACAACTTCAGTGCTGAAACACCGATGGCAGCACCAACACTGAAAATAATTCCAGTACCATTGGGTTTTGGTTCTGTTCCTGAAATCGACAGTTCACTACTTGCACGAGTGACGTGTGTCGCATTCGCACGAGGCCGGAGCGCCCAAAGGTAGAAACAAAAGAGAGCTAGGCGCTCGAGGCAGTTCCCAGACCACAGTACCCAGTGGGCGTGGCTGTTACTGGAGGCTACACTTCCGCTGGTAACCCGCCACGGATCGGTCTGTCACCACTACAGAGCTCTGGTGCTAATGTACCCGCCATAATTCCTATATTTCAATATTAAATTGTTTCCTTTTGTCAGAGATTTTAACGGAAATACATATTTAAAAAAGATTACAAATAATTTCTGGCCGAATGGCTCAGTGAGTTGAATGTACGGCAGTAAGATGCGGTGTTTTGTAGGTTATGGGTTAGAATCCCAAGGGCCAATTATAGTGTTCCATGCTTCTGAGATCTGCAATTAAGTACATTACATTGTGCAATTGCAATGATTATAAAATGCAGCTATGCGTTATTAAAACAACGTACTGTTTAGATTTAGTAGAACTACGAAAAAATGGAGTAAATATTTGAGAGATCCGTCTGCTTTTGATTTGTCCCAGGGCCATGACTCAGCCACGAGTGCCTCTAAACCTGCCAACCTTGGAGCCCGAAGCTGGACCAATCACGGTCTCCCTGTGTCATCTTCGATGTTAAGGCTCGGTCATTCAAAACCCCTCGCTGGCGTTTCCCTGCTCTCATTTTTTTTGTATGAAATTAGCGACATATGGAAACGGAGCCTTCTACTGTGATACACAGACCTCTCGCACGGCAGGTGGACAGCCAGTGGTGTCATACACAGACCTCTCGCACGGCAGGTGGACAGCCAAATCTGTGATACACAGTCCTCTCGCACGGCAGGTGGACAGCCAGCGCTGTGATACACAGACCTCTTTCACGGCAGGTGGACAGCTAGTGGTATGCAACAAGCAGCTGACATTGTTAATTAGAAGGGGTGTGATTGTTAGCTTGCAGAAGTGCAGTCAAGGTGTGATGTGGGTGTGACCATGTAAGTGAGGGTGTGTGCGTTAGCACACATGTTTGTGGGTACCTCTTTGTGTGCATGTGTAGATTTGTTTATATGAGTGTGTGTGTATGTATGTGTACATGTCTGGGCATGTGTGTGTATATGTCTGTCTGTGCGTGCCCCGTGTGCATGTGTGAATATGTGCACGTGCTCATTAAGCCTTTCTTCAATCACAGACCCTTAATTATTAACGTCGCGAGGATCTGGTCGTTCACCAGCCTCAGTCATGCAGAGGGGAGGTTTCTGCGCGAAGGTGGTGCCCCCGTGAGAGGCCAGTGAATGCAGGGGCAGCGTACTGCTCATCTCACTTGCAGTTTAGAGCCTGGCACCTTGCTTGGCATTGCTGACTAGGGCTGTGAGGAAAGCACAGTGTTGTAATGGGCTGCAGCAAGCTCGTGCACACAACCTCCTGCACCCCAGGACAGTGCATGCCCCGGGGCTGCCTTTGCATCACTCCCAGTGACGTCTGCAAAGTCCAAAACTCCACCTGACCCCACATGTCAAGGGGGTGACTGATTATTACATTACAATTGCCCATAGGTAAGGTGTGCCCACGTAAGCTAGCCATAGTTAAAGTAGGAGTCAGTTTAACAATGAAAACGCATTTGGCGGCTGCGAGTCTTTCCCTCATTCTCTCATTTCAGGAGCCGGCTAACCACCAGATTATTGCAAATGTTACCATTAGTGTGAGAACTGTTTATCTAGTGAGTTTCACTGAAAGCCGAGTAATGAACTCCCTACACCTGTGCCTGGGCCAAGCACTGAGGTCCCATCCTAGCACGAGACAGCGTTGAAGGCCGCGCAGCTGACATCCGCCTTCTGTCATCGGCTATTCCTCCTCAGACTCGGCTGATCAATGCTACTGACTCGATCAGTGACAGCGGCGTCGTCACTAGGGTTGGTGTCACCCAGTGCAGTGGCGTCACTAGGTGGATGCGGACCGCACGGGTGACACGCGCCATGAGTTACCGCACGGGTGACACCAACCCTAGTGACGCCGCTGTCTCTGGGAAGTGCCGGTCTGAGCACACGGTACAGGCCGAGCAGTGTCTGCCGGTCTGAACAAACCCCGACACTTCAGGCATCTTGCACCACTGTGTCGCATAGTTCTCGGTCAGACACGTGTATCTCACAGTGTGATCTTCGGCCCCTCCCCGACAGTCAACGAACTGCACACGGCCCTACTTGTAAGGTGCAGCAAGGCGCCTTGAGGCTCATTCGACCAATTCTAGGCCCTCTTCAAAGCAGTGAGAGGAGACTAAAGGGAGAAGCTTTCAGAGCCAGTGTACAACTCGGTGAGCAGGTGTGCGAGGGGGCAGCGCAATGCAGCCAGGAAACAGGCTGCTCTTTCCAGCAGGAGACCTTCCATCAGATCTCAGGTCATGTTAGAAAGGGTAGACGGACCGGGAGGGTCGGCCGGGGTCAGGAGGAGAGGTCTCCGGGGAGAGCCGTCTCCAGCGATCGTACAGACAAGTAACTTCCCCCCCCCCCACAGACAGATACCACACACGGATAAGGTTCAGTGTTCTTTATAAGCACTTCTTAAGGTACGGTTGAATGGTACAAGGAGGTCTGGACTCAGGGGTCCCCTCGATTCAAGTCTCTCAATGCAGGGTAAGGGGGAGCGGGACAGTCTGTTTACCAGTCAGGTAGTTCGGATGAGATGATGACTAGCTCACAATCCTCGAGCTTGGTGGTTTAGTTGGTACGGGCCGCGGCAGCGCCAGCAGGTCCCGGTCGAGATGGTCGGGACACGGTCCGCGGCAGCGCCAGCAGGTCCCGGAAAGATGGTCGATGTACGGTCCGCGGCAGCGCCAGCAGGTCCCGGTGAGGATGGTCGTTACAACGGGCCGCGGCAGCGCCAGCAGGTCCCGACGAGGATGGATGTTGCAGAAGGCCGCGGCAGCGCCAGCAGGCAGGACGATGGTTCACAAGAGCGGGCTACGGCCGCGCCAGTAGTCCGTCAAGGCTGAGTTCTCTCGGTGTCTCTCGACTCCAGGATACAACTGCTTTCCTGCTCCGGAGTTGCCCCAGTTATAGGGCAGGCGCTCTTTGATGTCCGGACCCTCGCACTTGGAGGTCGGAGGGCCCGGGATGAAGGTGTCCAGACACCCAGCAGGGGGTGGAGCCAGCGCCTGGGGGAGCTGGAGGCGATGGGCACCTGGCGGGGGAAGAGCTCTTGACACTTCGTCCTCCCATTGACCTGCCAAGTGGTCCGCTCACCTCCCGGGTGGATGGTGGTGCCGGGATGTCGGGGCCGGTCAGGCCCGGGGTTAGGGTCGGGGCGAGGCCACGCGGCCTCGTGGTGCAGGGCCCAAGATGGCGGCTTGAACCGGCCGGGGGAGCCGGTGGGGCTGGGCCCCGTGATGAGTAGAGGTCCGAGGGCAGAAGATCCGTCGGGAGACGGGGTACAGGTGCTTTTCGTGGGTTATGCCTGGTGGGCCGGAGCTCGGGCCCTGTCGTGCGGGGAGGGAGCAAGCCCTTCGTGTGGCCTGTCCAACATGCGTCCCCCCCAGCTGAAGGCGGGGAGAGTCACCCATCTCCTTGGGGACTCTCTTCGTCGAGGCGGAAAAAGCGGGACAGGCCATCCGCGTTGGCGTGGTCTTGGCCTGGTCGGTGCTCCACAGTGAAGTCCATTCCCTGCAGGGAAATGGACCAGCGCAAGAGTTTTGGGTTCTCCCCCCGCATCTGCATCAGCCACTGCAGGGGTCGATGGTCGGTTTGTACCCGGAAGTGGGTACCGAAGAGATAGGGCCGGAGCTTTTTGAGGGCCCACACCACTGCGAAGGCCTCCCTCTCGATGGTGCTCCAGCGCTGTTCTCGGGCCAGGAGACGTCGACTGATGAAGGCCACCGGCTGGTCATGACCTTCGGGGTTTAACTGAGAAAGGACGGCTCCGATGCCGTGGTCGGAGGCGTCTGTCTGTACCACGAATTCCCGACTGTAATCGGGGGCCTGGAGCACAGGGGCGGTGCACAGGGCGGCCTTCAGCTTTTCGAAGGCCGCTTGACAATCGGGGGTCCAGTTAATCCGCTTCGGTTGGTTCTTGGACGTGAGACCCGTGAGGGGCCCCACGATGCTGCCGTAGTCCTTCACGAACCGCCGGTAGTAGCCGGTGAGCCCCAAGAAGGCTCGGACCTCGGTCTGGGTGACGGGGGGCTGCCAGGACTGGATGGCAGCAATCTTAAGTTGTAGCGGGGCCACCAGCCCGCTTCCCACTTGGTGCCCAAGGTAGGTCACAGACCCTTGGCCAATTTGGCACTTGCCGGCCTTAATTGTGAGGCCGGCCCGCTGGAGGGCCTGTAGGACCTCTTGGAGGTGACGGAGGTGGTCGGGCCAGTGGCGGCTGTATACAGCGATATCGTCCAGGTAGGCAGTGCTGAACTCTTCGAGCCCCGCCAAGAACTGGTTCACGAGGCGTTGAAACGTGGCGGGGGCATTCTTCATGCCGAAGGGCATGACCTTGAATTGGTAGTGGCCATCGGGGGTAGAGAAGGCTGACCGTTCCTGAGCCCTGGGTGTGAGGCCGATCTGCCAGTAGCCCGCTGTTAGGTCGAAGATACTGAGGTAGCGGGCGGCCCCCAGCCGGTCGATCAGCTCGTCTGCTCGGGGGATCGGATGAGCGTCGGTCCGGGTGACAGCGTTCAAGCCCCGGTAGTCGACGCAGAATCTCAGTTCAGGTGCGGTGCCGGGGGCAGCGGCTTTGGGGACCAATACAACCGGACTGGCCCAGGGACTGTCCGAGGGCTCGATGACCCCGATTGTGAGCATCTTGGCCACTTCCTCCTGTATGCAGGCCCGTACCCGATCTGGTACGCGGTAGGCCCGGTGTCGGACAGGGGGACTGTCCCCGGTGTCCACGTCGTGCAAACACCAAGGGGTGACCCCGGGGGTGAGGGAGAACAGGGTAGCGAACTGCAGCAGGAGGTTCCGGCAGCCCTGGCGTTGCTCCGAAGTGAGGGCGTCAGAGAGCCGGACCCCGTCCACGGAGCCGTCATTCTCCTGAGTCTTCAGAAGATCCAGGAGGGGTTCGGAGTCTTCCTCTGCCCCACTGTCCGTAGCCATCAGGAGGCTGAGTTCTGAGCGCACAAAGTGTGGTTTGAGTCGGTTGGTGTGGAGGACCCGAAGGGGGTTCCGGGAGGTCCCCAGGTCGATGAGGTAAGTGACGGGGCTTTTACGCTTGACCACTTTGAAGGGCCCCGTCCACTTATCTTGCAAGGCACATGGTTCGGTGGGGGACATCACCCACACTCGTTGACCAGGTTCGAACTCGACGGAGGAGGCATTGTGATCATACCATCTCTTCATGTCTTCCTGGCTGGCCTCGAGGTTCGCCTTGGCCATCTCTCTGAAGCGCCGGGTCTGATTGCGTAGGGCCAGGAGGTATTTGAAGACGTCTGGAGGGGTCTTTAGGGGGGCCATCTCCCAACCTTCTTTTACTAGGCTGAGGGGCCCTCGCACAGGGTGCCCGTACAGGAGTTCGAAAGGGCTAAAACCGAGGGACTTCTGGGGAACTTCTCGGTAGGCGAAGAGGAGGCACGGGAGTAGTACATCCCACTGGCGACGGAGGGGCTCTTCCAATCCCCCAATCATCCCCTTGAGAGTGCGGTTAAAACGCTCCACTAGTCCGTTCCCTTGGGGGTGATAGGGGGTCGTGAATCTGTAGGTGACCCCGCATTGTTGCCAGAGGGACTTCATGTATTTGGATATAAAGTTCGTGCCTCGGTCGCTGACGACTTCTCGGGGGAAGCCTACCCGGGAGAAGATCCCCATTAGGGCCCGGCCAACCACCGGAGCTGTCACGGTCCGTAGGGGCACCGCCTCGGGGTAGCGGGTGGCATGGTCCACCAGTACTAAGATGAACCTGTGTCCTTGTGCCGTGCGGGGGTCCAGAGGCCCCACAATGTCTATCCCCACCCTCTCGAACGGGGTGGTGACCACAGGGAAGGGTTGCAGAGGGGCTTTCAGCTTCCGACCACTCTTCCCGCTGGCTTGGCATGTGGGGCAAGATCGGCAGTGGTTCAGGACGTCGTTCCTCATTTTCGGCCAGAAAAAGTGGGTCACTAGGCGGCTGTACGTTTTGTCCTGGCCCAGGTGTCCAGCCAGGGGGACATCGTGGGCCAGGTTGAGCAGAAAGTCTCTGAAGCGGAGAGGTACCACCAGTACTCGACCGGCCCCCAGCTCGGCGATTCTTTGCTCGCTGTATAGCAGGTCGTTATCCCAGTAGACCCAGTGAGTTCCGGTGGAGTCCCCTGCGTTCTGGGCGCTGGCTTGTTGGCGGAGTCCCTCGAGGGAGGGACAGGTCTTTTGTTCCTGGCGGAACTGTTCTTGGGTGGGCCCCCCTTCTTGACGCCACTGAGCCAGGTCAGGAAGGTTCTGGGGTTGCGCGTCCCCTTCGGTCGTCGGGTCTGGGAGGCTGGCCTCGTCGTCTTCTACTGGGGCGACCGGGGGCGGAGGTGCTGGCCATTCCGGTTCTTCTGATCGGGGGACGGCACGGGCGGCCATGGACCGGGTGGTTACGCAGGCCCAGTCCGGGAGGCCCAGCATCCCCAGGTGCTCTCTTCTCTCAACGGTGGCCCACGGGGAACTCTCAAGGTCATTCCCCAGGAGGCAGTCCACGGGGGCATCGTCCCGGACCGTCACCTTCAACAGGCCGGAGACCCCTCCCCATTCGAACGGGACGCAGGCCATTTGACACATACTCTCAGAGTTGTCTGCCGAGCGGACGGGGCAGAGAATGTTCGGCAGGATCTGCTCGGGCTTCACCAGGTGACAGCGGACGGCCGTCACACTGGCGCCTGTGTCACGCAAGGCCTCGGCTCGCTGTCCATGAATGGTCACCCACTGACCGTATTTCCTGGTGTTAGCGGGTAGGGGAGCCCGTGGGACCATGTCTCTTCCCCCTAAGCACGCCAGGACCATGGCGGCCGGTTCCCACTCTTGCTGGGCCGGCTCATACTCTTCTGGTTCCCCCGATAATCGCTCTTCCCCCAGGGCGGCAGCAGCTACCTGGCGGGGCTTGGGTGTTTGGTTCTGCGGGCAGCTCGGGTCATTGGCGTAGTGGCCGACTCGCTGGCATCGGTGGCACGTGACGTTGGCTCGGAACCCAGGACGCCACGGGGGGTTGCCCCGGCCGGCCGGAGGCGGGGTGCTGGCCACGGGTGTTGCTGGCAAGGCGTCTCTCCCTCGCCCCTGGCCCCCTCCTCCTCCCCGAGGACGGTGCTGGCCTGGGTTGCTTCTGTTCTGTTCGTGTGGCCCCCTCCGGCCCACTCGGGTGCTTTCCCATCGGTCAGCTTCGGCGGCGAGCTGCCGGGGGTCAGTCAGCTTACTGTCGAGGAGGTGCTGCCTGAGCTCGACGAAACAGTTGTTCGACAGGTGCTCCCATACCATAAGGTTAAAGAGTTGTTCGTAGGTGGTGACATGGCTCCCCTTGATCCAACCCTCGAAGGCACGGCTAAAATAGTTCACGTATTCTACCCAAGTTGTACCTGGGATCCGGGTGCAATCTCTGAACCTCTGGCGGTACATCTCGGGTGTGAGGCCGTAGCGGGTGAGGAGGGCAGCCTTCATGTGGTCGTAGGACGACATTTGGTGATCTGGGAGCTGCAGTAGGGCATCGCGACCCTCGTTGACAAACCTCCCCCAAAGTCCGGCTCCCCAATCACTCCGGTCGATCCGGTGGGAGGTCATGGCGATCTCGTAGGCTTTAAACCACTGTTGTATGTCGTCTTCTCGGACATACTCGGACACAACATCCTTGGGGATGTGGACTTTCTCGATTGGCCCCGGGGTGTGTGGTCGCTCAGGCACCCCCAGTTCTTTATTCTGTTTCCGAAGTTCTATCTCCGCTAGTTGGCGCTCGTGCTCGAGCGTTATTTTTTTCTCCTCCAGCTCTCTCTGTCTCTGCTTCTCTTCTCGTTCTTCTCGGAGCCGCATATGCTCGAGGTTGAGTTTCTGTTCAGCTAACTTGAGTTCCCCATCCATCTTGAGTCGTGCCATTTCCAACTCGTGCAATCTGGTTCTTTCTCTTTCTCGGATCTCCTCCTGCGAGAGGCCCGTTCCCCGCTCCTCGGGAGCCGTGGCGTTCCCCTCTGGTGTGATGCTGCTTTGGTCGGAGGGTCCGGCGACCCCAGTTTCTGTCCACGACTCTAGGGCGTGCTTTAGATCATCCTTGGTACTCAGGCCGGTGGTAGCAATGCCAAGTTCTATGCAGAATTGTCTCAGTTCGCGGTGGTTGTATTCTTCTAACTTATCCATTTGGAATTTCTCGGTGGAGCTGCTATCTTTGGCTGACATCGTGTTTTTGTCGTGGGGTGAGCTACTCTCTGTACGATTACGCGTTGATTCGGATCGCGCCGCTGGCCACCAATGTTAGAAAGGGTAGACGGACCGGGAGGGTCGGCCGAGGTCAGGAGGAGAGGTCTCCGGGGAGAGCCGTCTCCAGCGATCGTACAGACAAGTAACTTCCCCCCCCCCCCACAGACAGATACCACACACGGATAAGGTTCAGTGTTCTTTATAAGCACTTCTTAAGGTACGGTTGAATGGTACAAGGAGGTCTGGACTCAGGGGTCCCCTCGATTCAAGTCTCTCAATGCAGGGTAAGGGGGAGCGGGACAGTCTGTTTACCAGTCAGGTAGTTCGGATGAGATGATGACTAGCTCACAATCCTCGAGCTTGGTGGTTTAGTTGGTACGGGCCGCGGCAGCGCCAGCAGGTCCCGGTCGAGATGGTCGGGACACGGTCCGCGGCAGCGCCAGCAGGTCCCGGAAAGATGGTCGATGTACGGTCCGCGGCAGCGCCAGCAGGTCCCGGTGAGGATGGTCGTTACAACGGGCAGCGGCAGCGCCAGCAGGTCCCGACGAGGATGGATGTTGCAGAAGGCCGCGGCAGCGCCAGCAGGCAGGACGATGGTTCACAAGAGCGGGCTACGGCCGCGCCAGTAGTCCGTCAAGGTTCTCTCGGTGTCTCTCGACTCCAGGATACAACTGCTTTCCTGCTCCGGAGTTGCCCCAGTTATAGGGCAGGCGCTCTTTGATGTCCGGACCCTCGCACTTGGAGGTCGGAGGGCCCGGGATGAAGGTGTCCAGACACCCAGCAGGGGGTGGAGCCAGCGCCTGGGGGAGCTGGAGGCGATCGGCACCTGGCGGGGGAAGAGCTCTTGACACTTCATCCTCCCATTGACCTGCCAAGTGGTCCGCTCACCTCCCGGGTGGATGGTGGTGCCGGGATGTCGGGGCCGGTCAGGCCCGGGGTTAGGGTCGGGGCGAGGCCACGCGGCCTCGTGGTGCAGGGCCCAAGATGGCGGCTTGAACCGGCCGGGGGAGCCGGTGGGGCTGGGCCCCGTGATGAGTAGAGGTCCGAGGGCAGAAGATCCGTCGGGAGACGGGGTACAGGTGCTTTTCGTGGGTTATGCCTGGTGGGCCGGAGCTCGGGCCCTGTCGTGCGGGGAGGGAGCAAGCCCTTCGTGTGGCCTGTCCAACAGGTCACTGTCATCTTTATGTCTAATAATTCATTCGTATACTTATAATTACATGTAGACGCAATAAGTGAACTGCTCTGTCCCTCAGTTATATTCTTGAAATGATATCCTGGCGGTTACAATCGCTGGTGCTATGACTAAGAGGTGTCGGAAATAGGGGGGCCCCACCCAGGCTACATTTTGAATATACCCACATGAGATTAATTTACAAAAAGTAAATCTAAAGTGAAATAATCTAAAGAACAAGTGGGTTTCTAGAAAAACCTGGCGTGGATTCTTCCCTCCTGAACACCTCCGATACAGGCCTCATTACCAATACAGCCTTTTCTTCCCTGATAAATAGCACACCCTGCATTTACTGAAACGGGGGACATTAAACGTGTCTGGGCCAAGGAGAAGGTAGGAATTACCAGGGATTACAATTGAGACTGACGATGAGACCTTTTTTTCAGCTAACAGAGTCCCCGGGTGAAACGACCCCCAGATCTCTGAAGTCACAGCACATCTAGTAATCTTGATTTGACCCGTAACTTGTAGTGATAACTGAATGGTGCTCATCATCGAACCTGGAAGGCTGAAAGAGGGAGACAGCCCCTCCTGTGATTTGAAACCAGGCCTTTCCAGTTTACTGGCAGATCCACTACTGTTTTACACTACAGATTAATAGACAGCTACATTTTCAGTGTCTGTGACTCTAAACACCAGTCCACAACCAGAACATTTTGCACAATTCGTGTTTAAGTGTATTTGTGAACACTTTCCAAAGTAAACTCTGACTAAACCAAGGTTTTGTTCTTAGCTCAAAGATCACCGTCGTGGGACCATGTGTCTTAGTCAGTGTCGGACTGGCTTATAAGCCAGTGCCAGAAGGGCTGGTCTGAAAGGGTAACTGTGTGGCCAGTTTTTTTGTCGGTTTCTATGCCGGTTTAAAAATGTCTGCTGGGGCGGTTTTTTACTTTTTGATTTCCCTGATATTAAAGCAAACATCACCTGCAGCAAGCAGATATGTATGCACTCCCCCATACCTTGCAAAACACCTGTACAGCTACAAGTTCAAATCTGCCCTGATTTGAAATCGTCGGCCACATTTTTTAGCCATTTGATTCACTAACGTGAGCAACTTTGATTTTGGTGCCTGGGCCAATTTTCTGTGCCAGCCCGACCTTGGTCTTAGTCACCGACAACAGTTCTCAAGTTGCCCAATGTCGGGTGTTCCAAATTCACCCAGTCCGGCTTAATTTTTCTGCATCCCGATAAACCAAGCACAAGGGCTTAAAAAACACAGAAGTACCAAGTTCAGCAGTAAGCAAGTGATATCACTGTGTGTGACATCAGGGTGCATAACATCATAGTGTGCGACAGTACAGGGAGTGACATCACAGGAATTGACATCACAAGAAGTTACATGGGATCTTAAAACTTCACACATATGTTTAGCAGGTCTATCATAAGTATATCTGAGCGCATTACGAAATATAACAAGTGAACGCTGATCAGGAACTAAGCTTGTGACACGTGTGCAAGTCACTAAGTGCTACACTTTAGGCCTACTAAACATGCCTCTGCATTACAAATGCTAGAATCTGCAATTGTGAATATCAAAACTATAAAATGTATTTACATACCAAGCATACCATCAATAAATACACTGAAAATCTTTGCACATTTTGACCATTATTTAAAAAAATGAAAAAGTGCAGACTACTTCTGGTATTCTGAGCATGACAAACAATTGACCTATCAAAGATACAGTTGAAACTAAATGTTCTGCACACATTAATGCAAAAATTATGGACCATGCCTTAATGCCACAGGAGGTTTAAGCAGAAGAAGTGAGTAGTTGGTGAGACAGTTTACATCATTGAACCCCTACCATGTGGGTAACAAAGTAGCTTAAAGATATCCCATGCATCTGCGTATCTTTCGTTGTGATGGACAGTAGGGTCTACCTTCCTAGACGGAGTATCATCTGCATGACGTGCAATACCAAGACAGTTTTATACGGGTGACATCATCAGGTTTGAAACTCCGAAAAACCTATTGCAGTCGCTGGAAGTCACCGGCAGTGTGTTTATTGCCCTCAAAACAGGTTGCAGTTGTTACTGAATCTCATTCGATTACGGCCAGTATAGTCTTGAAAAGCTTCTGATAGGCGTTTATAATTAAGAGGCAATCTCCTGCAGAGGTTTTGCAGTTTCTCTTCGCCTTCACGCACTGGGCTCTCAATGTGGTTTGGCCTCCTGTGTGGATTGATACCATTGGTCTTATTTTTACCCGACCAGGTGATTCGGGACTGCGGATTGGCTCTCCTTTAAAGAAACAACTTTCAGTGACTTGTTCAGCCTCTTTTTTGTGTCTCACTGGGAACTCCTTAAGCTTCTCAATTGTCCTTACTGCAGGATTGATAAGCTGGTTATCTCGTGGAAGCTTTACTTGATGGCTTTGCAGTGCTTCTGAAAGTGTCCCGATTTCGTGAACAGCATCAGCAGCGCCTGCTAGATTGATGCCAGGAGGTTAATCAGTGCCCTGAAAGCAGAATGATGTTTGGCATCACGAGTAGGGCTCAAGCTTGAATGAAAAAATGTTTGGGAAAGGCTGGATATGACTCCCATGCTGCTAGAACTGCCCTTTTGCCAGAGGCAAATCAACCAAATAGAAAATACACGCCCAGTTTTGAGAATTACAAATTCCAGCTCCTTTGCACATTCAGAGAGTCCCACATTTTTTATATGAGGCTAAAAAGGTACACAGCAGAAAGTTTTTTGTTTTGTTTTTTTAAATTGCGTGAGGTGCTTAAGGCCAGACAGAGTATCACTATGCCTGATACAGTGAGGCTGACTAGGTGGCATAGGCAGTGCTTGGGTGTTTGGATCCTAGCCTCTCCAAAACAATATAGTTTAACCCAAGCATTACACTGGCACAGTCACTGTACGCCCCTATACAATATTCTGAAAGGACTGGTTGCAAAGTAACATGTTTCGCAAGACATTTCAAATGCGAGGGCTTAGTGCCCTCTGAAACTCCCTAATCAATCCAGCCAAGTCACGGAAAAAGGGGAGGGGCTCATTTCTGCCCACCATTCACCCTGGAATCTGTGCCACCACAATACCCACACAAAGAATACACCGTAATTTCATAGCAAGCGTGATTAGCTCCTATAACAATAAGTGTAAGCAGCCCAGTGTCAAGAAGAAGAAGAAAATGGAGATAAAGTGATCTCACAAGAAAAGGGCACAAGCAGTTCTAGTCCCAACTAGCACCTTCAAGAAATTGGCCTTCAGAAGGAATTACGGCTAGTTTGCATAGAAAATGTACTCTAGTGTGGAGATGTAGAACAGTGAGTGATGCCACAAACTACAGCAACTCATCGGAATCTATATTAGACTACACTTGCTAATAAGAACTTTGCACATCGTAAATATGTTACACTGCCAACCTGGTACCCAGAAGAAGGCCTACTTGTTTCCAGTAACACTGACCTATGGGCTTGCCTAGTCACCAACTTCTTACTGAAGGAATCAGCCCTTTGAAAGCACACATAATATTTCTTTTCATACATAACTCTGAATTACATTAGCTGGCCAGACCTAAGAGCATCATACCAGCACAACTACCCTGTGTGACCATATCCCGCGCTCCAGAATCTCCAGCTCTATATAACAAGGATTGGCATAGCCAATAGGTCTCACCTTTGGGACCTTATAAGTGTTTAGCCATGCAACAGTTGCATAACTAAATACTTATAACGGTCCCAAAAGCGAGACCTATTGACTATGCAAATCGGCCGCTAAAGTGAAAGTAAATCGCGGTACAGCGCGGCTCGCGCACCCACGCACAGGCACTGTAGCTCCAGGCTTGCCTGGTAGCACTTTTTGAAGCCTTCTCAATAAGTCTCGCCAGACCAGCGCATACGCTGGGTCAGGCGAGACCTAAAAAAGCACCTTGTCTTCCTTTCAAGGAACACAGCTCTACAAAAATGTCGTGCTTGGAAGCTGGTAAATAAAGAAGATACTTTCAAGTGCTCAGAAACCATTATTGTTGTGGTGTGACAGATTTAGATACTTCTGCACAAAAACTAAAATATTTGGGTCATTATGGAGCAAGCAGGATTATGCAAAACTGCCCTTATTGAGGGGAAAAATACTCAGTTACAGCATGAATGAGAGAAGAAACGAGCATGCGATTTCTACGAGTTGGAAAATAAGTGTGCATCAATCTGTGGAGCTGACCAAACATGAACCCATCGGTTCAGGTGGACAGTGTACACGTAAACACACTTCGGTCTATTCTCTTTCACAAACATACAGGAATAATCCAAAGCTGAAGAGGGGTTTAGCTAGGAGTGGTGATCCTAGGCAGATAACTCGTGTGATTTAATAGACTGTAATGTCGCGCCATATTTAATACGAATCTAGGCCACATGTAGGATGCACAATAATTGATTTTCACGTGGGTTGTGCCTGCCACCCATGCTCCAACCTCATGTGGCAAGAATTAAACACAAAGCATTACCCGTTGATGTAAAACAGAAGTAAAAAGAAGCCCGTCTAATGGAGGAGCTGCACAATGTGCAAGCTGAAACCCGCTACAATCCCAGCTTCCCAACTTGACCAAATGGTGTGAACCTAGTCAAATATTTCTCTTATTTGAGTGGACTATAATGTTGCTCCATCTACAATAAAAATCTAGGCCACGTATAAAGTACACATGGAAATTAACTTGAATGTGGCTTCTGCTTGCCACCCACGCTCAAGCCTCGTGCACCATGAATTAGAGACAACACATTAACCTTTGGTGTAAAACAGAAGATATAAAGAGATGTCCATCTGGTGGCAGAATTACACTATGTCAAAGGAGAACTTGGTATCAATTCTGGCATCCCTGCTTGAACAAATTGTGTGATCGTTGGCAAACCTTACTCTTGTGTTTGGTTTAATAGGCCACAATGTTGCTCCTGTGCAATAAGAATCTAGGCCACAAAGAGTGCACATGACAATTGACTTGCCTCTTAGTTCATTACTAGCATTGTTGTTAGGGTGAGGGCATGAATGTTTCTAAATTCACTCTAAATTTAAGACATCGCTTTTAATAAAGGCCTGTTGATACAGAAATGTAATCTAAAAAAAAACGATGGTAAAAATGTCTGCATTTTAACTAAATACATTTTTGAATTGTAAAGAGATTCACATATTTTGTTGTAATACTTACATGCCAGTTTCATGGCTCAGCTCATGCATGGGCTCTCCCTGCTAATTTGCTTGCCCGCCCACTTCTAAAGAAGCTACCGTTTGAAAGCAAGGCTGGGGCCTGAGTGATTGTAATGGTACCCTTGGGCCCAGTCTTAGGAGTCAGAAACATTTCCTTGAAATTAGGCCACATGCCAAGCAGATGCCGCATCACAGGGGCTGCATTTACTCTAAAGATAAGATGTAGTAATTCTTTTGCACAGAGGCGTAGCTTGGTCAATAGGATTGGGGGGGGGGGGGGGGGGTGAGCTTCAGATTTCCCAACAATCGCGCTGCATATAACATTACACTACATTATACAACAAGCAGGGTCAATGCGAGAGGCAGTGGAAAGGAAGACCCAACGCAGCAACACAGGTGTTCAAGCAGGTCCTGAGCATTCAAGCATGCCAGAACCTCTGCCGGAATCTCATGGGGCATTCATAGCCAATTGCTAGTGTATGCTTTGAGAAGTAACTGCCTTCTCACATGTAGAGCACCTTAGCGTGTGCTACACATATCCCGATCCATTCAAAATAGATAGTATAGACCGCACCCTTCACATTTCTAGGTCCTGAGGAAAGCCAGTATATTTTATAGGCCTGGCTGAAACATGTAGACCATTCACTGGACGCAGGAGTTTCTTAAATACCACTCCACCTTCATCCATCGCCTTGTTTTCATTACTGCCAGAGGCCCAAATATTAAAGTTAATCCCTTTGGGGAATGGGACCACTGGACAGTTTTTAACTTCACCTTCACGTCACCTTCACTGCACACTCAGTGATATACCAGCTCCGCTGTAATACAAGCGTAGTAGCACACCTAGGAGACACTCGGTGTCACCAGGTGGGCCCGATGATGAAGCATGCCACCAACTAGGTTGGTGGGTGAGGGCTTCAGGAAAAAGAAAGAAGTTTCTCTTCTCTCTTTTTCTGTCAACAACACACGGCTCCGAGTCTCAAATCACGTCTTGACAGACTAGTTCTCATCAATCTTCTATGTCTCACGTTAAGATGTCAAACAAATAAAACATTTATGTTTGAGCCTCTCGCTATTTTGATGCACATTTTCTACACGAAAACACTTCCAGCGCATAGTTGCTTGGTAACGCAGTCGCAAAGTACCACAAGATGATGGCTTCAACAAGTGCAAAGGGGTGGGGATTCTTTGTAGTTTTCCAATGAATTAAATCTACTAGCAGGCTTGAAGGTGTGAGGACAACGGGTCTACATATTATCTCAAATATCATGCCTCCAATTATTATTTTAGTACAAGATATATGTATCCTAGAACATTCAAACACTGATACAAAAGGAAACCATAAATAAATCCTCAATTCATTGATTTAAAAAAAAAAAAAAAAAAAAAAGCCATTTAAATTTGTGCCGAAAAACAAATAAATAATGATGTCCATCAATAGATATCCAATTTATTTACAATAAACAGATGACTTATGCACAATGGTGCCTGAAGATGCCTCAACATGTTGCGGCTTCCTCTAGTTTTGTAGGAACCTCCATCAGAGCAGGGGCGATAGCCTATTTATAACATAAGATTGAGGAGGGGTTCTGAATGGATGGTGGTGCAGTGCTTAAGTAGGTTATGATGAACCCTAAAGTTTAAAAGTCTGTGGAAGAAGTCATCAGATTGCTTTAGAGCATGCTACAAAAAAGTACGGTCAGCTATATTTATATTCACCTGAGGTTCATAGTGATCAACTTGAATAATTTATTTTGTGGAGAAATATGGGTACTTCTGCCACTTTAGCCAGGTATGAGATACACAATGGTAGAACAATTGCAATCCCGGGGACCTATCTGGCCCAAAAGGCATTATGGTTGGCTTAACCTGAAGAGGTCCCCCAATCGCCGGTAATCTTTTCTACAACCTCCCCAGACAGAATAGGAAAAGAGTGGGCTAGCGTAACCGACTGCATGTGTACAGTATGGAAAAGGATGCGTTTACCATACAAAGTACACAATAGAATTTACATTTAGTACATGTCTTAATGTATGTGTATAAATGAATGGTAGTCACAACCCTGAACCTACATTTGTATAATGTATGCAAGTGCAGGAAAAGTAAATAACTTTTAAACTGTTTTCATTAAACAGTTGTTTCCTTTTCCAACAAGAATCCCACACATGGCCTTCCTTCTTACACATATCCTGCATAAATGAATAATAATAATAAATAGTAATAATGCGATTTCTAGAGGACATAGCTACCTCATATGAGGTGTCCCAGCGCTAGGTACAGGTAACATAACGTGTATTTGTAAAGCACACGTTCACCCAAGGGTATTTTGGCACTGAATAACAGATGTTTATTGTTACCCAACTCAATGGTACTCATTTTATCAACCTCAGAAGGATGAAAGACTGAGTGGACCAGCCGGGATTTTAACCTGTGACTATGAGGTCGAACACAGGCCCCCACAGTGGATACATTAGCCCACTAAGCCACCACACCCAGGTATCCACCAGCCCCCCTACAGTTTTAAGCCCCCTTACTTCCTGACGTGTAAAAACAGGTATTAAGATTTTTCCTCAAAAGGCACTTTGACCGGGCCTGCCGAACTGTTGGGAGACGCGCATTCCACAGTTTCGGCGCTAGGTAGACAAGCATTGGCATAGCCAATAGGTCTCGCCTTTGGGACCTTATAAGTGTTTAGCCATGCAACACTTGATGTTGTTGCACCAAGGATATTGTGCTGGATAACTAAACACTTATACGGTTCCAAAGGCGAGACCTATTGGCTATGCCAATGCTCGTTTAAACAAAGCAAGGGAATTTTTTTTATTTTATTACTTTTTTTAGTTTGCACTGCGATATAAAACATGTCATATTTTACAAAGAAGACATAACAAGTGGAAATTCCTAAATATCCACGTACAAAAGTTCACTGGTATAATAAGCAATGCAAACCTTTTTTGTTATAACAAGCAATGGTCGCAGCAGAAATGTACAGTGTTTGTTTCAGAAACTGCTCCAAATGCTATGAATACAATTAACCTGCTAGACAGGTCTATCAGAACTTACGCACATAGACACCACAGATCCAGCTTGCATCGAGTAGATTATTTAACATTGCCCCGGCACTTCCGGTTCAGAGGGAAGCAGACTGGTTTCCGGAAGCGCCTGCCCTGATAGGTACGTTTGGTACAACCCCCAGAAGTTCTTAGGTCGGCTGCAGGGGTGAAGCGACTCACTATATAATTCTGATTGAGCAAAGCACGGGGATGTCTGCATTCCTTTTCGATAAGACTGGTTGTGACACCGGTTTGATTAAGGAGGCAATGAAACTCCTTTGTTATGAGCTTCTAACAGTCTTCCGTGGAAAGAAGGAAATGGGGCTGCATACGGATGCCAGCTAACATAATTAAAGTACTAGAAAATACAAAGTTACTTAATCTTGATTACGGTCTCACGAATGACGCGCTAAAACACGCAAGGGATGCGCGCGCATGTGCTTGTTGCGTGTTCTAGCAAGCTGGCTAAAAAGCTGGGGGGAAAAATGCTACCGCCGGCCACTGCTTGCGAATGTCCACGCACATGCACTGCAAGCTGTAGCCGGCGGTAGCATTTTTTTAAGCCCTCACTTACTAAAGTCTCTCCGAGCAGTGCATGCGCGCTGACTCAGCGAGACCTAAAACACGAGCTCCCGCCCATGCGCACTTTCCTAACTCTGGGAACAATAGTCAACCTTTCTCCAACCGACCTCAAGTTCCTCAGCGGTACGTAAGGTCTAACCAATGTTTTCAAGTACCGGGGGCCTTTGTTATTCAGAGCTTTGTAGCAACAATACAGGCTTTCAATGAGGATCTCGGCCTCCCTGGCAGCCAATGGAGCTGCTCGAGTGCAGCCCCTATAGAGGCACGCCTCAGCAGACTCAGTAGGAGCCGGGCCGCCGTCTTCTGCACTCTCTGGAGTCTCTTGATCCTACCAGGTGTAACTCCACGATATAAAACACTGCAGCAGTCAAGCCTCGACACACAATCAAGGCCGGCACTATTGTCTTTCTACCCAACTCAGGTAGGAAACAAAATATTTCTCAGCATTTTGAGAAGTCTGAAGCGTTGTCCTGCAACTTCAGAGATTTGACAGTCAAAAGACAGCTTTTCATCCGCCCAAAAGCCGACATTCTTGGCCTTAGGTTTAGGATTGGGTGCTGGGCCCAGCTCCTTGGGCCACCAAGCAGCAGACCAGATGTGCGACCGATTGCCCAGGGACAAAACCCAGATTTGTCCCGCATTGAATTTGAGGCAATTCAGGTCCATCCATTCAGGAAACCTCTGCCAGGCAGAGGCCATAAGGGTGGAGTTCTTGGACAGCGTGATGATGTACGCTGGGTACATCTGTGCACGTTATGCACCATTTATGCCTGATCCAGGCACATCTACATTGGCTCCCCAAATCAGTGTGCGCAGTGCATCTGATAATGCTTGTGTGAACCCAAACAACTAGCAGCCGCCTGGGTAGCGAATTTGCATTGAATTTCTTGGGCCACTGCCTGGGTACCTCCACCTTTCATATGAAAGTCAGATTCGCTCAATGTGACTACCTCACTGCAACACTAACATCTGGAAACTGTCTCCAAATAGAGAGCAGGCCACCTGCACCCTGTGGCAGGCTGTACACACACAGCTTCTTTGGCTACCTGACCACAGATGGAGGAAGCAAAAACATAGGCATGGACTATGCTTTCTCGAGCAATGCCCCCAAACTCTGTACACCCCTCCAGCCCCCCAACTAAGACACTCCCACCTTCACAGAGCTCAAAACTGGGCCTAAGAAACACAGACTAACACAGACTAGCTCCTAGTTCATCAAATGCTTTTGCTAATCCTAACAACAGTATTTCACACTCGCCTGTTAGGTTTGTTTTGCTTCAGAACAACATATTCCATGCAGTGGGCTTTAGTTGGTCTGGAAAACAGTAGCCCCGCTTCCCCAACCTTAGTATCTCACAGGTCTTTTTGCACCATCCACCGACCAGAAACCTCCACTCCAACAAACAGCAAAGTTATCAGCACCCAGAAACAGTTTAGCAGATGGGGGGGGGGGGGGTCGGGCGGGGGCGTTATGCTGAAAGTGCCTGGAGATAAAATGCAGAACACTCTGCCAATAGGACTGAGACAGAACAGCAAATGAGAACTTAAACGCAACATCTGTTGTAACCGGCTTTGAGATTTAGAGTCAACTCTGTGAACCCGGATGCGCCCTCGGGTATCTTTAGTGCCTATTACAGATATTACGCAACTTTTTTTTACCCTAAGCACTTCCCATTGTCTTGATTCAGGTTAGGTTTTTGATGTTGTGCGTTGTTCTGTTTCTATTGTGTTTTGTCTTGAATGAGCGCCCCCCGAGGTCACACACCTTTGCTCTTCTGTGATTCGCCTCCTGGGTACACACGAGTGTATTGTGACTTTTCCAGGCCCAAGTCAGAGGTACTCCTGGAAAAATCTTTATGATTCGGCCCCACAGGAAAGGACCCACTACAAACTCACAGCCGCTGCAGAAATGGACACACACAATCACAGAAGCGCTACAGTAACAATAGCCCCAAACTGACACCAATAAACAAACCCGAGATCTAGGGGCAGCCTTTTCCAGTAGCCCAACTATTCACTGACCTATGTGCCCAAGTTAAATGGGGTCTAAATTTCAGGAAAAAAGATCAGATCTTTAGTTCTGCCCTGGGGGATTTGGAGGGTGCCAGTTGCATGGCTCTCATGTCGGAGGGTGCCAGTTGCATGGTTCTCATGTCGGAGGGTGCCAGTTGCATGGCTCTCCTGTCGGAGGGTGCCAGTTGCATGGCTCTCATGTCGGAGGGTGCCAGTTGCATGGCTCTCCTGTCGGAGGGTGCCAGTTGCATAGCTCTCCTGTCGGAGGGTGCCAGTTGCATGGCTCTCATGTCGGAGGGTGCCAGTTGCATGGCTCTCCTGTCGGAGGGTGCCAGTTGCATGGCTCTCCTGTCGGAGGGTGCCAGTTGCATGGCTCTCCTGTCGGAGGGTGCCAGTTGCATGGCTCTCCTGTCGGAGGGTGCCAGTTGCATGGCTCTCCTGTCGGAGGGTGCCAGTTGCATGGCTCTCCTGTCGGAGGGTGCCAGTTGCATGGCTCTCCTGTCGGAGGGTGCCAGTTGCACGGTTCTTCTACAGAAAGAGGTGACTGTAGCCAACTAAGCTAGGCAGTGCCCGATTTGCAAAAATAAAAAATGTGAAAGGGCCCCAAGTGTTTTTAAGGAGTCCGCCGACGGTGCTGTCGAATATGAAGTTTATCTGGTCTTGATTCCACCTCACGCCCCATTCTTCCACCAGCAGACACTCCCTGCCTCTTCATCTCACTCTTGCAGGTTGTTTTTCATCCCTGCATGCTCACTTTGCCACTATTTTCCTATCTTTCTCCTCCGCCTCCTTGCTCCTATTTCCGCCGTTCTCTTTCTTGCTCCGAGTCCTTGTCTGATGGTGAAAAATAGGTCCCAGCCCCTAAAATAAGTGCGGATGCCTTCTATGTGTGGGCAGAGGTGCAGAGCGCCCGGACACTCCTTGGAGTAACAGTGCACTTTACAAATGCCTGTTCATTCGTTCATGCATTCACTCATGCCCAAAACCGGTAACCACTGGCACAAATTAAGCACGGTCAAAGCTTCATGTAATCTGTGTCAAAGCTCTAAACCCACAAGCACATAAAACATTCAGCAGAAAGAAATCCCGGTGGCTGTAGTGTAGCTGATGGACTCCTGCTGGCAGACAATCCCCGTCAGAGCGCGAGGTGCATTAGCTCACAGCCGAGCGGAGTGACGTTCAGGCGTGAGCGCGCAGCGAGTAAAGCCCTTCGCTGTCACCCGCTGACATACGCTGCCGTCACTTATGAGACTGCGCGGCTTGCGACCGGCGGCGACTGCTACCCCGACACTCTTAAAGAGACACGCCTCAAAAAAAGGAGCGCGGCAGGAAGCCCGCTAGATATCAAGCCCTGAAATATATATATATATGTGTAATACACTCAGGGGGAGCTTAGTCAGTGAGATTCAGGGGGTGCAAGTCTGCGACTTCGCACCCCGTTTCCACAGTGTGCCCAAGTAACAAAAGATGTTGTGTCAAGCGCGGTTTGCAGGGCCGGATGACGGGCTTCGGGAGGGTGGACTTTGCGGTTGTTCAAGACGTCAAAGACCAGGATGGAAATATTCCGAAAAGTAGCTAAAAGTGTTTAGGTCGTTCAAGTTTAGCCGATGCCCGAGTGCTGACCGGATGAGCTTTCATAGCAGCTAGCAGAAGATGGGGGCGTTGGGCACATGTTTTAGAAACTTCGTCATGTACAGTTTACAGTTTCCATGACATAATTCACAGTAAAGCGTCTGATGCACTAGTCTGTGTGTAACAACTTTGTGGTCATGCGAGTTATTTAGAGCTTGGCAGACAGGGCACTCGGTCACAAACGTCAGCCAGACTGACGGCGCACTCGCTTGAGTTAGAGGCGGGCGTGTGGGCGGGCGCACCGTCCAGTTACAGTTGGCGGTGCCCCAGCGGACGTTTCTGCGGCTGTCCAAAGCACTTGGGTCGTTGGTGTTTGTACATCAGACTCCCTGCCCATTTAGAGGGAACCATCTTTTGTACTTTTACTGGTCAGGACCAGCAGGGAAGGCCTGGCACTGTGGAGCAGGAAAGGGAATAATGACCCCTCAAGCCCTGGGAGAAAAATGCGAGGGTGTCCGGGTACTTGGTATTTCGTTTTACAATCACAAACTCCCACTTGGGGAGTTTCTTTTTGTGAAACAGAAAAGTTTGCTGAGCAGCTGCAGGAAACTGGAGGGACGCTCAGTAAACTATTACTGCGGCCTCCTTTGAAGGCACAGAGGGGTCTCTGCACCCAACTGCAGGGAACAGGGGAGTGACACAGAGAACACTTTTATTATAGCAGGATCATACCATGTCTCAAGAGGTGCAGGTTCAGAAACAGTATATCCTATGGTGGGGTCCAAAAACCAGGATGAGGTGAAAAAGTGGGGAACAGCTAATTCACAGAAGTGCGGGGGTAAGTAGCATGGCACTGGTTCCTTGCAGTTGGCGCATTCTAAAAATCAAATACCTGATAAAAAGAAGAACTGCCCGAGGTTGACAAACAAACAAGCATGCACCAACTCACAAAACACGTGTCCTCGTGCGTAAATTCATTAGCCCCTCCCCCAAGCTATTTCACAGTATTGGATACTATGGGCTCGATTTAGAGCTGCGCGGGCAGCTGGTAAGAACGTCCACTCAAGAACGTCCACTCCCCTGGCGGACCACCCGCTGGCGTACCCCCTGCCGGGTGGACATCTCTGTGCCTTCAAAGGGGCGGCCACCACAGGCAGTGTGGAATCTGGCCAAGCAAGTTACTGACTCCACCATGAATAGGAGCACGTGGGACCAGAAATTAGGGTCCTTTTCATTGGCTGTTTTCCAGGGACATTTTACACCTGCTCTAATCAGGTGAAAAACGTCATAAGAGAAGGGGCGGTTCCAGTACTTAATTTGTAAAAAAAAATAAAAAAAAGTGCCAGGGCCCACGTCAGGAGGCCACTCCAGCTTGTACCACTCATTGCCCCCAAAAGTGCTGCCGAGGACAGTCCCATCACAGCTAACATTACACAAATACAAATGCGACAATTCAGACTTTAAATATACATTATTAACGATTAACATGCCGCCCAAGCTACTCCTAAAGCTTTGGGTGGCAATTATTAGTGATTTTAATATATGTTGAATTATTAAACCACTGGTGTGCTCCTCGCAAAATCAGATAAACAGCGCCACCATGTGGCAGGCTGTTATAAGATCCGGTGTTGATAATAAAGTGCCAGTGCGGAGTACCGGAAACCACCGACTTAAATTAAGCCCTGGGCAGTTTTGCAGGCTCAGACATGTATTAAGTAAAACCAGGCCGTAACATAAATTGCAAAAGCAGCGCCACATCCCTCGGGGATAGCAATCTGAATGACCCCTACTGAGAGCGCCCGTCTAGGGTCTCCACTTGGCTCAAGCCCATATGGACCCCAATTTGGTTTAATCCGGAGCTTTTCTTTTACAAATCAGTGTACTCTAGTTTGTTAATTCAAGTGGTTCTATTGCCGCAAACAAAACTATGTTCTAAGAATGAATGGATTTGCTAAACGAAAGCCAGAGGTTAATAGCCTGGGTGAGGCCAACATAGAGTGGAAAGTTACCAGGTGACTCTAGTTGCCAAGGCTGAGGCTCCAGTCCTAGATTTTAGTTTGACAACCTTATGTATTCTGGGAGTTGTAGTCCTGTTTATACGTCAGTGGATCCATTTGAACTAACCCACATGAAAACCATGTTTTGCAAAAGAAAAGCAAACGCACAAAAGGTGATGTGGAGAATGCTTCCAGTTTGTTTAATCACTGGCAATCGCTCGGGGCAGCATTCCAGCTTCTTTCCATCCGTTCTTTTTTCCCACCATGACACCTCAGATTAGACCCACCCATATGCAAATCAGCCTTGAGCCTACCCCAATAGAAACAGTTGTAAGAGAAAAGGCCAGAAAAGAGCAGCCGGTCCTCGGTGACAAGTCAGCTGACAACCTTAATGAATGGCAACTCACTGTGCAATGGAAAAAGAATACTGGAGTAACTATTCACACCCTTCAGATCTTGAAAAGAAAGCAAAGGTAGAAAGAATGATGTGGGTTAACTTCAAAGCGACACGTCATCATCGAATGTAACTCTCCCTCTTAACTTGGACTATCAAGTGGGCCAAGTCAAGGCTTGTAGCCAGTCCTGGTTTTATGTCAGAAGAAACAGCATGCTGGGATTTGCAGGCGCATGAGGATGTTAAACAAGTCCTAGTTTGCATTGCACTGCACTGGTCACTGGCCATACACCTTCTTTGGTTTGCCCACTGCTGGAATGAAGCAGGGGCGCACCTGTACGTTGTATACTCAGAGAGCGCCCTGTGCGAAACCGAATGTGGCGCCCCCGCCACACTTTTCTTTTGACCCAAGTCATCATGGGCGCCTGCTGTGGGGAACTGCAGCGCCTCGCCGAGGGTCTGCGCCCCGGGCCCGGCTGGCACACGCCAAAGGCCGGCTGCTACCGTCCACACCACTTGGGGACCAAAGGGGTGGGGTCTAGGATTGGTGGGGTTCGGGCCTTATGCAAGGGAAGAATCAGGCAAACTCTCACCTTCTCCGATTCGGGTGTGAATGAGGGGAAATTCTCTACACAGGAGTGGGTAGTGCCAAGTTGCCCATGTCATGGGTAACAACAGCCTGGGATGCTTAGAATACCAATTTGCATTTATGTGCCATGTAGAACAATGAAAGAAAGTAGGAAAGAAAACTTGGAAAGGCAGAAGGAAAGAAAACTGTGTAAATAAGGAAAGAGCGAAAGCAAGAAGTGAGCAGGAAAGAACTGGCTAAAAGGAAATATTAGGGAAACAAAAAAATTATAGGTTGAAGGAAAAAATAAAATATCAGTGAACACTGAAAGACTTGGAAGTAGAGAAAAAAGAGCGCGCCTCGGCCCTGCCGCACACACTGCGATTCCAGATCCCGGCTCACCCTGGCTCCTTACCTTGATCTTGTGCAGGGCCCGCTCCTCCTCCAGGATCTGAATCCACACCGTGATCCCCCCCTTGTGGTACGTCTGGGTCCAGCCCTCCTCCGAGTGACACTCCGTCCGGAAGTTGCTGAAGTCCCGGTCATCTGGGATCTGCACGCTTTCCCGGGTCATCCTGTGGCGCAGAGGGTCACACGACGCGGCGGCCCTCCGAAACCTCACCTGCTCCAAAGAATGTAGACGGGAGTCAAGGGGCAGCCGAAAGCTTCCAATATGAGGGTCACAAACCTGGCCCTCCCGGACACAAGGGCCCCTGAAAGTCTTTGAACCAAAAGCGCAAGTAATAAGCCCAGCGCACCTTGTTTTTTAGGGTTTTTTTTTTTAACCGATTATTTTTTACAGAAATGATTAGAATAAAAGTGAAGTCAATTGCAGCTGGGGGCCGAGATCATCAGATGTTGAAGCTCCATAAACAAGCCCTCCAAAGTATGGATGTGTCCCCCCAAATCCTGTGCAGAGGGTGGGCTCACAAATTGCTTCCTTTAGTCTAATTGCCAAAGATGAGGCGAAGGTGGACCCACGAGGGCGCCAGCACCTGCTGCTTCCTCCCCAGGCTAGACGCAGCCTTCGGCGGCAGCTGCCTGGCACCTCCCTGCGAGGGGTAAATCGGATCCTCCGTGCTTGCCAGGCAGAGCTCACTCCTCTCTCACCCGCTGTGGTCCAGGAGGCTGCGCCCCCCGCGCCTGGGCAGCTCTCCGACCCCTCTATGCAGCCCACAGGTGGCTCTCAGCAGCATCAAGTGATGGGGAGCGAGGGAGGAGGGCGCCCGGGGCTGCTGCTAGGAAAAATCTGCTGGTGAAACAGGCGAGCTTCCCCTTTGCCACCCACTTCCCGTCCTCTCTTCCGCAGAGCACAGGGTGGGTGCTGGTAGCAGGTGCAGCCGTGAGCCGTGCGTCTGAGCCTACTGGCAGCAGGAGGGCTGCGTTTCATCTGTTTTCCAGGATGGAGGGCGGCGATGCACACAGAGGTGAACCTGTCTGTCAGACCAGAAACACTCCCATGCAGGCTCTTACACACACACCCGCGGGGAGGGCGTTCCGGCAGGTCCTAGAGACCCTCGGCTCTTATCCACTTGACGGGGCCGCTTTCGGAGGGAAATTAGAAGGAACACGTGGAGCAAATATTGGCATAGCTGCCAAGTGGCCCTCTGCCACCCGTGACACTTTGTGCCACCCCTGGGCAGTGGGCTGTCTAGCCAACGGACAGTACGTTGCATTCTGGGACATGTAGTTCCGTTGTTATTAACACGGGAAGTGCGGACTCAAAGATGCTACTATGGAATGTGTTGTCTAAAAAGTCAGAAATGTCTTAAGGTTTCTGACATCGCAGGGTTCACTTGCTACCAGCGGTCGAGGGGCATTAAGGAAAGTATGGAAACTGGGGGCGTGGCCAGCGAGTGTGGGCGGGGTGAGAGAAGTCCCTAAATTAACAAAATATTCTGGAAAGATTTTATTAGCCTATGACCTATAGGATAACTGCATATATAATACAATGCACACGCCACAAATGAAAAATACAAGGAACTTAAAAAAATCTGTGGGAAATGCATTTTTCTGATATATATGGGGGTACCCGAACGGTCACTGATTTGCATCCTGGTCGGTGCCCTGGCTAAATAGTGACGTGCATTTATAGTGCTAAAATGTCCAAGCGCGTGACGTAAAGCACAGTAAACTACGTAGGTCATTAATTTGAAACATGTAAGACACACAGCATAAATTGCTCAAAAGCTGTCGCCAAAATGTGAAAAGAGATTTTGCTTAAATGTTTAGAGTCCATTGAAACATTTTTAGTAATGCACTCAGTGTATCTATTTTTAGTCTTTTTTTTATAGGTTTACTAAAAATGGGCAAACTCCAGTTTCTATCAAGCAATTAAAACCTACACCGGCTCCCAAGCAGCCTTCAGTTTTGCCAATAAACCAACTGCACAAATGTACATTTCTTTCGGGCAGCCTGGAGCAAAGGCTTGCTTCTTCTTTAGCTGTCTCTCCTTTAGCTTTAGCTGTCCCTCCAGGGTTGGATTGGGATTAAAAATCGGCCCGGGCACGCTAGAGAAAAAGCGGCCCACATTTGCATATTGCCTTTCCACAAAACACAGTTTAGGGGAAGTTTAATAAAAAGAAGGGGAGGGGGGGTGGATCTCTGACAGAGGCATGCTTTCTTAACTTTACTTAGATAAAAAAAAAGAAAGCACAGAATAGTTCACACTGGTGAACTACACCTGAAAACAAGTGAGGCCACTTCCTCAGGCCCAGTATTAATTGGCGGGCCCAGCGAGAGAAAGGGAGTGAGACCTCTGCCCGTTGACAAAAGGGAGGCAATGGACACCCATCTGCCTCCAGAAAGGCCACTCAGGCACCCACTGGGCCGCTGGCAGCATCGCACAACACAGAAACCACCCAAATCGGCCCCCAGGCTGCTCAAAAAAGCACCCCACAGCTTGAACTGGACACCGGCCCCTCGGGCATTGCCCGCGTTACCTATCCGACCATGTGTCTCTCCTCCACCTTTACCTGTCTCTCCTTTCTCTCACTTCACAGGAGAGGGGACACTTCTTCTCCCTTTTCAACCTGCAGCAACTCAACTTTTATCACATAAAAAGTATGGGAACTGTTTTGATCAAATTCATCAACTTTGGGAACGTCATCGCAACCGCCGCTCCTCTGCACATTTTGACTTCTGTTTGCTACTAATGTAAGGGTATTTTCAAGGCAGTGCTTAATTTGAACCGGTGGTTTTCGGCGCTCAGCACTGGCACTTAATTCTCAACGCCAGCGCTTGTGGAAGGAGCCACAAGGTGGTGCCGTCTGGCTAATTTGGAAATGACCACAACAGGCAATTCATTCAAAATCATTAAAAATTACTATTACCTGTCGCCCAAGCCATTCTTAAAGCTTTGGGAGCATGAAATAGTCTGAATTGTCACACTTGTAAGAGTGTGATGGTCAGTACTTGTGCTGTTACTATCGTTGGCAGCATGGCAGGGGCAATGGGTAGTGCCAGCTGCATTGGCCTCCCGGCCAGAGCCCTGGCACTTATTGTTTTACAAATTAAAACCTGTTTTAAGGTCTAGAATACCTTTGCACCAAAGCAGAGGTTTCAAGTTGTACCGTGTAAGTTTGAGTAACTCTACCTGTCTTGGTTTGTACCTTTTTATGCAGGTAATTGCAGTCTTGCTTCTCTATGATGCCTGTCAGACTACAAGTGTGAGATTTTAGGGAAAACATCAGGGTGGTGTGAGGTGCTCACACCCGGCACAAGTTGCTTTGGACCCACAAGACAGGAGCAGAAACACACGAGGACCCGGCTGTTAGAAATTGCCCTTTTTGCAAGGTTATCCCCAATCCTTTTGTTTCTTCCTCCTATTTTTCCCTGACCTGTTTTTGTTGGTTTTAGGACTCTGGGCACTTTACCGCCGCTAATCAGTGCTAAAGTGCACATGCTCTCTGTGTAAATTGTGTTATGGATTGGTGTTTCCATGATTGGATATTCGATTTAGCTGTCAGTCCCTAGTAAAGTGCACTGAGTGTGCCAGGGCCTGTAAATCAAATGCTACTAATGGGCCTGCAGTACTGATTGTGCCACCCACGTGAGTAGCCCTGAAAAGGTAGCTCAGACCTGCCATTGCAGAGTCTGCGCACAGTTTGTAACTGCCATGTCAACATGGCCAGTGTACACACTTGCCAGTCCCTAACCTTCCCTTTTCTAACATGTCAGGCACCCCTAAGGTAGGCCCAAGGTACCCCTTTGGGCAGGGTGCAGTTTATGTGAACGGTAGGACATGCCCTGGTGTGTGTGGCATGTCCCGATAGTGAATTACGGCCAATTTCGTTTTTCACTATTGCAAGGCTACCTGTTCCCCATAGGACAAAATGGGGAGTTTGTTTATAACATCTTATAAACATAACTGGCCCGAGGAATTAGGTAGGGAAATAAAGTTTAGTATGCCTGAACTCAGAATCTAAAGATGCATCTTTAAGTGAAGGTGATTTTTACATTCTGTGTTTGAAAATACCACTTTTAGAAAGTAGGTATTTTCCAGCTTAGTCATTCCATGTGCCTCTGCTGGAATGTGGATTGCCTGTCTGGGTTTTGGATGACATAAGGCTGGGGAGGAGGAGTGGCTCCAGATAGTCTAGGTGGGTCAGGAAAGAACTGAATAGACCTGGGCTGCAATTGGGGAAGGGGGAGGAGATTTCCTTGCAACTCAAAGGGCCTGGTCTGCCTCTGACAATGCCGTCTCTACCTCCTGCCAGGAAGTCACACCAGAGAAGGCAGAACTGGTTCTGGCTGGGCACAGACACTCTCTGCCTAAGAGATCAAAGGATTTTGGGATATAAATAGTGGAGCCCAGACCCCTGAATTTTAGAACTCTTTTAAGAAGGCTACCAAGAAGAAGAGCAGGAGAAGCTGTGAGGAGGAAATACCACATTGCTGTGTGCTTTGCTGTGTTGGCCTGCAGTAGCTGCTTCTGTCTTGGGCAGTGAAAGGACTGGACGGAACTTTCTGCAATCTACTTTTGTGAGTTTCTCCAAGGGCTTTAGGTAGAGCTTGCCCCCTGTTCAAGAAGTCTCAGGAACAGCAAAGACTTCAAGCTCTTCTGCCCTCAGCACTGGATACTGTGTGTTTTGTGCTGCAACAGAGGAAAGAGCAACCCGACGCCATCTACGACGCCGCTACTGACTCCGTGTCCTGAAGGCACCGCAGAGGGCACCGCCGCAATGCCGCACCGCAACCCTGGTCTCACCGATGGTGCCTGCTGACACCACCACCGAGCCGCTGCTCGCACCGTGACCTGTGGGCACCGCACTCCGCACCGCCTCGCGACGACGCCTTTGTATCCCCGACGACGATGCTCCACGTCGAAATCTACACCGCTGCTTGCACCGTGGTTCGAGGGCACCGCTCGTAAAGTTACATGACGCACCACCCTCATCCCGCACCGCAGCCTTGGCATACCAACGCCGGCAGCATCGACTCCAGTTAGTCAGTCGTCGACAGTGCTTCTACCACGACGACGACGCTTCTTGCACCGTGACCTGCCAGCAACGCGACGAGCACCGCCTTCACCTCGCACTGCGACCCTGGTGTCACCGACGACGCCATCTGATGCCACCACCGAGCCGTTGCTCATACCGCGACCTGAGGGCACCGTACGCTGCACCGCTGTACTTCGCACTGCAGCTCCCGACGCCTGCCGACGCCAGCGCTCCTGACTTCAACAGAGAGGAGTTCGATCTGCAACACGTGTGACTTCGAAGGACCCGACGACTCCGACCTCCGGAACCCACGCCTGCGGATGCTTTGCTTTCGGAAGCTCAACAAGAGGTCGCCGACGCCCTGCATTTCTAAAAGGTACTGTTTGCGGGTCTTCCCGACACCGCAGCTGGCCCGCGACACCGCGGTCAGCCAGAACTGTTTGGATTTGTTTGCTGTATACAAAAGGACCTGTTCACACTGTGTGCGAGTAATTCATACATCCGTACCTGCTGTCATACATTTTAGACAATCTATAAAGCAAGCGAATGTTTCATCTATGCTATTCGTCGGTGTAGCTCACTTAGGAAAAGAAAAGGATAGATAAATATTTTGTATACGAGGTAGGGCAGGATGACTATCAATGCGTCTAAAAACTTGTGTCTCCAACACCCAAACGTGATGAAAAAAGAGTGAACGGGAGTGTTGGTGCCTCACGGTAGCAACACCAAGGAGGGTTAAGCAGGATGGTACTCGCCTGCTACCTCAAGATCTCATCATCAGCTACCAACACTCCAAAAGCGAGAAATGTGTATAGGAAAAACAATAATTGACTGTACAAGTGCTAGGGTATGTGATTAAAGAAAAAAGAACTGTGCTATAGTATGTGCACCATATTGAACCCCATCGTGATATACAATGATATCGCAATTTTGAGCTAGATCACACTGGCTTGCGTTTTTTATTCTAAGCTGCGTGATTGCTCATGTTTAAAATGCCGACTTGTTCCACTCCAATCGTGAGTCCTGAAAGCGTCCGTGTCTGGCGTTTACTCAGCCCAGCAACCAATGAGTAAACGCCAGACACGGACGCTTTCAGGACTCACGATTGGAGTGGAACAAGCGGAGCCTTGAATGCATATATACAGTCACAAGGACTCAAGGGTAAAGGTATGCCCATGGTGGGCAATATCCCGAATTGTTTTTAATTGACAAACAGAGGTGCAGGGTGAAATGAACAGACCCCACGCCCTGAAGAAGTTGCCGTGAGTTTTTGTCCAGTGGCAATGAAACATGTCGGCATTTTAAACATGAGCAATCACGCAGCTTAGAATAAAAAACGCAAGCCAGTGTGATCTAGCTCAAAATTGCGATATCATTGTATATCACTATGGGGTTCAATATGGTGCACATACTATAGCACAGTTCTTTTTTCTTTAATCACATACCCTAGCACTTGTACAGTCAATTATTGTTTTTCCTATACACATTTCTTGCTTTTGGAGTGTTGGTAGCTGATGATGAGATCTTGAGGTAGCAGGCGAGTACCATCCTGCTTAACCCTCCTTGGTGTTGCTACCGTGAGGCACCAACACTCCCGTTCACTCTTTTTTCATCACGTTTGGGTGTTGGAGACACAAGTTTTTAGACGCATTGATAGTCATCCTGCCCTACCTCGTATACAAAATATTTATCTATCCTTTTCTTTTCCTAAGTGAGCTACACCGACGAATAGCATAGATGAAACATTCGCTTGCTTTATAGATTGTCTAAAATGTATGACAACAGGTACGGATGTATGAATTACTCGCACACAGTGTGAACAGGTCCTTTTGTATACAGTGCACTGAGTGGGGGACGACCTGTTTTCTGCCCCTTCAGCTCCTTTTTGTAGACTGGATTTGTTTGCTCACAACGCTCTGATAGCCTAGTACGGAACTATCGACATCAAGGAACTATTTTTCAAGCATATTTTGATAATTGAAGATTTTTAAGTACTGTATTGTGGACTTTTATCGTTTTTGGTCTTGTCTTAAATATATTAAAATATTGGATATTTTTCTAAACTGGTGTGGTGTCCTTTTGTAGTGCTTACACTGTATTACTGTTGGTTATGTGCAAATGCTTTACACACTGCCTCTAAGATAAGCCTGACTGCTCATGCCAAGCTACCAAGGGGGTGAGCGGGGGTTATTTTAGGAGTGTAACTCCCTTATCCTGACTAGATTGGTGGTTTCTTCATATGCCGCAGCCGACCAAAAATCCCATTTCTAACACCGGCGAACAAGAATTTGTGCATAGGGAGTTAATGTGCTTTGCCCAGGGTCACACAGTTTTCTGTGCAGAGACACAGCTGATATTTTCTGGAAACTCTTCTTAATATCTCTGCTGGCGGGCTCACTGAATTCCATTTTTATTTATTGCAATGGTCAACATCCAGTTCCCCATTAGTCTGCCAAAGACACTAATTTCTATTTTTTTTAAAGGAAGATTGATGATTTTGTGCCTCTTTTCTAGTAAATGTTTTTTCACCCTGTACAGTAAAGTGAGTGGGTTGCGTTCTTCGCCAACCGCAGGATAATAACTTTTATAAGACATGTTTATTGTACTATGGCTGCGGGGCTTGCCCGCAGAAAGATCTTGGCAGTCAGAGCTAATCCACTTGTACATTTTGGACAGGGCACACTCCTCTCCATATGAGGAACACGGCACTACAATGGTGGTGGGCGAGCCAACAAATAAACAATGCGAGCCAAACCAGAGCCGAGCCAGGGGTTCGGCTTGGCTCTGAAAGCCCGTGCACGAACCGAGCCCTGAAGATGTTTGCCTTATGAATCACACAATAAACGTCCTGTAAAGTCTCTTCAAACTTCAAAAAGGTGCATTTCTTTAACACGTGGAAACTTTGACATTAATAAGTTGCACTGTACTGACAAGTACTTAATAAAAGTGATAGTTTTTAAACATGAACTTGGAACACTTCCCATCCCCAATCTGGCAACAGTGCCATTAGTGAACTAAGAGGCAAGACCGTTGTTATATGAGCCTGTATATGGCCCAGGGTCTTCTAGATACAGCAACATTATAGCATTAAATCAAACAGAATATATTTTTAAAACGTTGGTATTCTGAACTCACTTTTTTTAAAGTGCTTTTGTTTGTGGTAATGAAGAAAAAGAAGAATCCGTGAAATAATATCTTTGCCTAAGATCACACAGTGTGGATACGCAGGAACCGGCGATTTATCCAGGTTTTCCGGTTTCACTTTGTTCAATTCAGCCACTAAATAGGTATTTATCTGTCTCTCCTTTTTACCTCAAGTGCCAATGCTTGTTTAAATTACCTCTTTGTACACAAGGGTAGAGGGAGGGTGAAAGGCAAAAGCCACATGGCTCGTTATGGGCTCGAGGTTCCAACAGGACTTCGAGCTAATCCAGACCCAGGCTTCAGGCTCGAGCCTGGCTCGAGCTTTCATCGGCTCGCCCACCTCTAGACTACAAGTTTTGTGTTTTCTGACCACATGGAAAGGGCCCCTGATGTATGGTTTGTCCTACATGGGTAATAATGCATGAAGTTTGAAGACCTGCTCCAAAACATGGTATGGCGTGTGACACAGAGCATATGTATGGAGTATTGCAGACAATGTGAGAGTGCGGCATTCGGTATACCTACCTACAGATTGTATAGATGACAATCATCACCATATGCTCACAAACATGTCTCTTATGTGCTGTGAACCTGAAGGTGGTTGTCACTCAGTGCTCCGGATTCTGACAGGCATTCATTGAAGAGAGGGTCTGCGAGTTTGAGCCTTTGAGTGACGGCACAGTCGATAGTGGGAAAAAGAGTAGCGCAGAGATCGGGTTTGGAGACACATCTGGGGTTTTTGTTGAAGGCAGGACTTCCTGTCTCCTGGAATGCTTAGGGAGCTATGCACATTACATCTGGGAGGCAGTGCAGGAAACAGAGGCCAGTTGTAACGTGGATCGCCATCAGTAGGTTGTGCAGTTGTCTCGTGCCACATGGGGGTTTTGGGGGGCAGCCGAGCCCCATGAGGTCTTCCCCCCAGGGCAGTTTGGGAGGGGAAGCCCCAGCGACCATTTTTGTAAAGGTTTGGGCTGCGTTGGGAATAGCCCAAACGTAGCCCACCTCATTTTGTAGCCCAAAAGCTATAGGGGGTTAGCCCTCCCTCTCCCAGTCACCATTTTAGGTTTGGTGACCTGGTGGCTGGCGGGGGGGGGGGGCAGAAAAAAGGGGAGGCGGCGTCACCGCCTATGCTCCCGCTTTTTCCTGGGTGGCGGGGTTGTTAAAAAGTTGGCCAGATAGGCAGAAGTTTTTAGTTAAATGTTGGAAGTTTTGTGGGAGGGCCAGGGAAGGCTTAGGCAGGTAAGCTAACTTTAGGCTAGAGGTTAGGTAGCTCCAGTTGCAGAAAGACGGATAGGGGTGTAGGTTTTTATTAGAGGGCAGGAGTTTGGAACTGCAATACTGGGTAATGGGATTGTTATGGAATGTTATGTAATGTTATGTTATCGGCAGGGTGGGGGATTTTATGTGTGGATCGTAGGGGTGGGGGGGAATGGAGGATCAGTTATTTTATTTATAGTGAGGTTTTAGCTTGTAAGGCAATGGCCTAGGTTGGAGATTGTGATATGCACTTGTTTTCAATAAAGCGGCCTTTTTCACACACAAAAATGGGTCTCGGTGTTGGCTTGCCTCCTCCCTCCCATGGGGGGTTTGGGGGGCAGCCCAGCCCGTGAGGTCTGTCCCCGGGCAGTTTGAGAGGGGAAGCCTCAGCAGCCATTTTTGTAAAGGTTTGGGCTGTTTTAGGAATAGCCAAAACGTATCCCAACTTATTTTGTAGCCCAAAGGCTATAGGGGGTTAGCCCTTCCTCTCCCAGCCACCATTTTAGGTTTGGTGACCTGGTGGCTGGGAGTGTAGCAGGCAGTTAGTTTTTTGTCCCTCCCTCCCACCCTTTAATTAGGGTTTTTTGGGAGGGGAGGGAACAAGTGGGGTTTGGCCATCTTTGTTGGGGTCAGGTGCATAGTGGCGGTGAAGCTTGTACATGCTGTCGCTTGAAGCAGGTGCTGCGGGGTTGTTAAAAAGTTGGCCAGATTGGCAGAAGTTTGTAGTTAAATGTTAGAAGTTTTGTGGGCGGGGCCAGGGAAAGGTTAGGCAGGTAAGCTAACTTTAGACTAGAGGTTAGGTAGTCACAGTAAGACGGATAGTGGTGTAGGTTTTTATTAGAGGGCAGGAGTTTGGAACTGCAATACTGGGTAATGGGATTGTTATGGAATGTTATGTAATGTTATGTTATGTTATCGGCAGGGTGGGGGATTTTATGTGGGGATCGTAGGGGTGGGAATGGAGGATCAGGTATTTTATCTATAGTGAGGTTTTAGTTTGTAAGGCAATGGCCTAGGTTGGATATTATGATACGCACCTGTTTCCAATAAAGCAGCTTTTTCACACACAATAATGGGCCTCGTGTTGGCTTGCCCTCTCCCTCCCAATTAAGCTCTCTGCGCTTTCCACAGTATTAATAGGGATGATCCCTGATAAAGTCTTTTGGTGTAGTCAAGGTGGAAGAGTACTAATGCAGTGGCAACTTGGATCTTCGATTGCAACCCTGGGGTAGAACATTTGTGGAAGGCATCTCATCATGGGCAAGCTTTAATTATCCACTTGATTTACTTCTGTTATAATAGATGGTTTGGAGACTTCAATCACCCTCATATTTCTGACTCTATCTGAGGACAGCCATTCGAGTCCTAATTCCCCAGGCCACAATGTCAAAGGTAGACGATCTGTCCAGTTTCACCTTGCAAGAATATACATCTCTGGGATGTTAAGTTTGAGATGGTTCACAAACACACAGTCGCCATGGTACAAGTTTTGAGATGGTACATTTTACATGGTACATGCGTTGAGACGGTGCAAGCTTTGATATGACGCAAACTTTGAGATGGTACAAACTTTGAGATGGTATAAGTTTTTAGATGGCACTTTGAGACGGCGCAAGCTTTTAGAGGGTGCAAGCTTTGATATGGTTTGCACTTTGAGATGGTGCACGCTTTGAGATAGTGTAAGCTTTGAGATGGTGTAAGCTTTGAGATGGTACATGCTTTGAGATGGTACATGCTTTGAGATGGTACATGCTTTGAGATGGTACATGCTTTGAGATGGTACATGCTTTGAGATGGTACACACTTTGAGATGGTACACACTTTGAGATAGTGCAAGCTATGAGATGGTACACGCTTTGAGATGGTGCAAGGTTTGAGATGGTGCAAGCTTTGAGATGGTGCAATCTTCGAGATGGTACACACTTTGAGATGGTACACGCTTTGAGATGGTACACGCTTTGAGATGGTACAGGCTTTGAGATGGTACATGCTTTGAGATGGTACACGCTTTGAGATGGTACACGCTTTGAGATGGTACAGGCTTTGAGATGGTACATGCTTTGAGATGGTACACGCTTTGAGATAGTACACGCTTTGAGATGGTACACGCTTTGAGATGGTACACGCTTTGAGATGGTACACACTTTGAGATAGTGCAAGCTATGAGATGGTACACGCTTTGAGATGGTGCAAGCTTTGAGATGGTGCAAGCTTTGAGATGGTGCAAGCTTCGAGATGGTACACGCTTTGAGATGGTACACGCTTTGAGATGGTACACGCTTTGAGATGGTACACGCTTTGAGATGGTACACGCTTTGAGATGGTACAGGCTTTGAGATGGTACATGCTTTGAGATGGTACACGCTTTGAGATGGTACACGCTTTGAGATAGTACACGCTTTGAGATGGTACACGCTTTGAGATGGTACAGGCTTTGAGATGGTACATGCTTTGAGAGGGTACAGGCTTTGAGATGGTACAAGCTTTGAGATGGTACATGCTTTGAGATGGTACATGCTTTGAGATGGTACACGCTTTGAGATGGTACACGCTTTGAGATGGTACACGCTTTGAGATGGTACACGCTTTGAGATGGTACACGCTTTGAGATGGTACAGGCTTTGAGATGGTACACGCTTTGAGATGGTACAAGCTTTGAGATGGTACAGGCTTTGAGATGGTACAGGCTTTGAGATGGTACACACTTTGAGATGGTACACACTTTGAGATGGTACACGCTTTGAGATGGTACACGCTTTGAGATGGTGCAAGGTTTGAGATGGTACAAGCTTTGAGATGGTGCAAGCTTTGAGGTGGTGCTTTGAGATGGTACAAACTTTGAAATCATATGCGCTTTCAAGCTTTTATTGCTTTGAGTATCATCAGCATATTTGTAGCTATTGAGGTAAAAGGAGGATATAAGGTCTGCTAATGAGCAGGGGTAGATGTTGAACAGGAGGGGTGCAGGGGTTGAACATTCTGGTGCACCAACCCTGGAGCTGAATAAATCGGGGGGTGGGGGTCAGTATCCGGTCAGCAAGGTAAGATGTGATCAGTTTCAACAAGCCTCCTTGTTTTCCTAAATCATGAAGTATCTGAAGGACAGTGGGATGGGGAATCGATGAGATCATGTGGGATTCCGGCAGCTAAAACATGAGTCGGTGGTTGTTTTGATAATTATTCCACGCCACAAACAGGGCCCCAACCAGGGCAAAATCAAATTTGGTACTCCTAAAGTGTTCTCTTCAATTAATCCTGATATTCTCTTGAAAACAGATTTTTCAATCAATTTGCCTAAAATGGGAATTTTTACTATTTGTTGGTAGTTAACAGAGTCTGAGCATTCAAAACCACATTCTTAACACTGGTTTGATGTGTGTCATTTTGAGTTTCTATGGGAAGGTCCCCATCACTAAAGAAGGACTCATTGTGACCAAGAAGCATAAGGGGCAGAGTTAGAATGATTTTAATATAGTACTTATAATACCTTATTTTTAGGTCGAGCCTAGAGCAACGCATGCGTTGCTTGCTCGACTTTTTGTAAAGGGTAAAAAAAAAGTGCTACCTACCAGAGTTTTGCTGGCCTGAAGCTTGAGTGCACGTGCGTGTGCACGCGCGCAGCCACCATCTGTCTCCTCCGTCACGGGTCGTTAAGTTGCATTCTCCTCTGCCTCCGCCCGATCGCTTTAACTTTCACTTTCGTGGCTTGGCTTGTACTTTCCTTTTATGCAGTCTCGACTAGATTTTACACGTGTGATTTCATCACGACCTGTGCGTTTAATGCTAGTTTTGCTTTCCTGTCTTTTTACTGCTCTCAGATGTCCAGGCTTCACACATACCTCGCTTCTTTTTTCCATTTATTTATTTTAAATACTTATTTATAGGTCATGTGATTAGAACCTAGTCGGAGCACGAACCTTGTTAGTTTCTACTCAGTAACTCTGCTTTCACTTTCGTGGCTTGCTTGTACTTTCCTTTTATGCAGTCTCGACTAGATTTTACACGTGTGATTTCATCACGACCTGTGCGTTTAACGCTAGTTTTGCTTTCCTGTCTTTTTACTGCTCTCAGATGTCCAGGCTTCACACATACCTCGCTTCTTTTTTCCATTTATTTATTTTAAATACTTATTTATAGGTCACGTGATTAGAACCTAGTCGGAGCACGAACCTTGTTAGTTTCTACTCAGTAACTCTGATTGCTATATCACAACTCACATCGGAAAACAGATGGCGTGAACAGTTGACTTCTGTTTTTCGTTCAATGGCTGCTCTGTCTATTTTTTTCTCTCATTCGCTACCGAAAATAAAAAAAAACACGACATTCCGTGTTTACCTTGAGCCTTTCTACGGACTTTGACACGACATTAAGTTCAGGGACTGTTAATATTATAACATTGCAAACAGAACCAAGTTTATTAAACAAAAATATCACAGCAACTGGATCCTAGAGAGACCCCTCTAGGGTGGCAATTAAATAGTAAAATCCCAGAAGGGATTATTATTGCGCGTTGCGAAAAACCCTTACATCTTGACCGTCTGGTAGTGAGATTACCTGGCTCCAGTCGGCTGTAGCGGCTCCTATGGGAGTCATCTGACTCCTTGCAGACAAAACTCGGTTATTAATTTGTTTTAAAAAAAGACCAAGATATACAGATGGCTTTATTATGCTAAGACAGGTAAACAGAGGGGTTCACAAATGCTGGTTGCATGAGTTGCATGCAGAGGTGCTTATAACATTGTTCAGGTCAGCTCCCTGGCTTTTGCCATTGCTGGGAAAAACACAAACGAACTGCATTCTGTATGGGATGGCTGTGAAGGGGTTAAACTGCGAATATGTTTGGAGTTTGCAACAGTAGGCATTGCGGACAGCTGTACTGTGAAGCTAAACCAAACAAGCATTTGCAATGCAATAGGTCTCGCATTTACGCGAGTTTGAGCTATTGGCATTGTAAATGACAATGCCTTTTATTTATGTTTTGGTTTTTAAAACATAAATAAAAGGCATTGTCTATTACAATGCCAATAGCTCAAACTCGCGTAAATGCGAGACCTATTGCATTGCAAATGCTTGTTTAGGTATGTGATTGTAAAAATACCCCTTTTAATAATATCTTACTCTGTATCAGAGAAACACTTTTCCCACTGATAAATATCATTATATGATTTGTGTTGAACTTTTACACTCTGAAGCCAGTTCTGTAAATCATAAAACCAGTTTCAGCTTTAACTCCAAGCTATGTGTCGGTTTACAACGTCCAATCACAATTTCTTCTCACTCATTTCCGAATAAAAGCTTCTCTGGTGCTTCCCTAGGAGAAGTTACAAGTTCAGGAGCACACCAGGAGTCAAAACTCAGCGAGGCCAGAAAGAAAAAGGGTCCCAACCTCTAGTAAATTGACCCTAGCAAGCCAGCTCTAGACTTTCCTTACAGCATCAAATGTATGCTTGATGAAAGATTAACAGGTCTGTGTTGATGTATGTACTCTGCACATTGTGTATTTTGTGTGTTATGTTATATGTTATGTTATATTGATTTGTATAGCGCACTAATCACCCTGGGTATCCAGGTGCTTGTTAATGGGGGTTCTCCACTAACAGCTGCTGACTCCTCAAGGGAATCTGCAAGTCAGTCTCAAGTCTCACCATCAACAAGGGTGTGGCTGAGAGAAAGCCCTGAAAGCAATCCTGGCCACTTCTCCTCCACAGAACAGACCATGTTGAAATGTAGAGCTGAAGCTGGCAGGGAGGTTCTGAACAGGAAACATCATCTAGAGCAGTAAGCGGGCACTGGGTACAAGGCTTAGCAAACCTCTGGATTTTTAGCCCAAGACAGGCCAGGAGTCGAGCAACTTCTTTGAAAATAAAATTATCAAAATACAAACGAATCTTGGTTTTCCCTCAGTTCAACCCACCTTTGCCCTCCCCGCCATGCCCTTTGAACCCGCCCTAACCAACTCACTAATGACGTTCTCTTCACCCAGTGAAGAAGAACCGAAATGCCTCCTTCTATCATGTAAATCCAGCTCACCAGTGGACCCATGCCCCCCCAAATACTGAGACAAATAACAGATGTCATAGGCCCTGTCTGTGAAGGTGTTTAATGCCTCCCTTCAGACGGATTTAGTTCCTCTGATATGGATCAAATGCCAGTGTCATCCCGCTATTGAAGAAACCCACAGCAGGCAGTAAGATCTTATCCAACTTCAGACCAATCTCCCTCCTCCCGGGGGCATAAAAATTCTGTAATCTGTGGTAAAAAAACAACTCTCAGAATTTTTAGAGTCCAATCTCCTTCTGCACCTCTCCCAATCGGGTTTCAGAACAAACAATACAGTACCAAAACACAGTTGATGGACATTTCTGAGTCGTTGTGGACACAAAGCCGCACTCATTCTTGTAGACCTGTTGGCGGCTTTCAATACTGTCCCCCATTGCATCCTTCTACAACACCTGTTTAACTGTGGAATCAGGGGAATGGTCTTAGAGTGGACGACCACTTTCCTAACAAAGCAAGAACAATCTGTTAGGACAAAACCACACTTCACACCTCTCCAAGGCCAAATCCCTCAAATGTGGGGTACCTCAAGGCTCCCCACTATGCCCAACATTATTACATGTTTTTATGTCTCCACTTGCCACCCTGGTGGAGTCTTTCGGCATCACTATAGTCTCATATGCCAACGACACTCAGTTGGTTTTCTCCCATGAGGGCAACTCAGACACGAGCAAGGAGTCCTTATCTAAGTGCATGAGAGCAGTCTTAGGCCGGCTCAAGGAAAGTCATCTATAATGCAGTCCAAATAAAACTGAAATCCTATTGTTAGGTCAAACCCCAATCCGGGCTGGTCTGGTGCTTGACCTAAGGATGGACCTACCCTCCTTCCACATACTCAGACAGTGAGAAATCTGTGAGTTCTTTGTGACAACAATTTATTCTTCAAGACTCAGATCCACTCAGTATCCAGAAACTGCATATGGAACCCTCAAAAAAATCCGACCCCTTCTTCCATGGGAGGCCCACAAAACTGTAGTTCGAGCCATGATTCTTCCAGACTGGACTATGCATATGCCTTGTATCTAGAACTACCTGCATTCCTAATCCGCCATCTTCAGGTAGTCCAGAACATGGCAGTATGCCTTCTTTTCAACCTCCAAAAAGGTACCCCTACCTCACCTTTCTTCGCCAAACTGCACTGGCACCCAGACTGCAAAAGGATCACCTTTAAAGCACTCGCTCTAGCACGCCGGGCCCTGCACAACGCTCGCCCGGTTTATCCGAATAAAAGAATCAAAGAGGACCAGTCAAGAAGACATCTATGGTCCAGTATGGCTCACCTCAAATAAGCCCCATGCTTTAAAAAAACAAGATGTGGTGGGACCTCATTTCTAGTACACACAGCCAAAGTATAGAACCGCCTCTCAATCCAGCATAGGAACTTAATTTGCCTTCCGCAAATCCCTAAAAACCTATCCTTTCAGTCAATAATGGCCTCACTCCTCCCTATGTTACTCATGTGGCAGCGCCGGGACGCTCAAATAGAGTAGCTGTTCACGCTATACAAATAACGTAATTCATTCACATAACAGGAGTTGGCCTAACGGTTAGGGCGCTCGACCTCGGACCTGGGGGAACTGGGTTTGAGTCTTGATAACGACGTCAAACCTCCTGTGATTCTGGGCAAATCACTTAATCTCCCCGTGCCTACCCAAAAAATGAATGTGCGTCCTAATGTAACGTAACTGGTGCTATGTAAAGCGCTCTGATACCTGATTGGATTCGGGTCAAGTTCGCACTATATAAAACTCTGCTAAAAAATAAATAAATAAATAACTATTCTCGATATAGTCTACTCCGGACCAGTGCACACCAGGACAATAAATCTTGGCAGAAAACACAGGTGCTTCAGAAAGGTCCCTACTAATCTGCGGCTTGCAGACAGGTACATACAATCTGAACTCAGCGCTTGAAAGAAACCATTGTCTGAATTAAACCATAACTAACCTTGGACGTGAATCAACTGTTGACTGTTCCACTCTGCTCTGCAAGATGATGCAGCTTCCCAGGCACACCTGGAGGCCAGGGGAGAGGATTAACTGCTGATTTGCATCCCTTCTCCAAGACTTGAAAGCTGTTCAAGAATACTAACAGCAAAACAATTAAGGTATGCAACGTATTAAAAAAAAGATGGGGGCTTTAGGAGTTAGAGTACAAGTAACTTGCTGTTGCTTACCCATTACAACCAGCTGTGTTTGACCAGGTAAATGTACTGTTTGCTCTTGTTTCCTGCCATAGTTCATGGTTGGGGGGATTTAAGGGGTCGAGCGATCGAGAAGGCCAGCATTGATGTCTCACTGAAGACCAGGAGTCTGACAGCCACAGACATCAGCAAAGCAGTGTCAAGCCTGGCGGAGCTGCTGGAAAAGTGGTTTTAATTTGTTACAGGTGAGTATCCACCCCACAGATATTATTTGATAAGCAGTTTGATAAGGATGTGCAGGGGTTTATCCACACCACTTGCGCTGAAAGACACCCCCCAACATCCTCAGCCCAGAGGAAAGGACATCCATAGGGCAGACCTGGCCTCTATAACCTCAATGACTTCTTGCAGCCATCTGGCACACCACACAGGGCACAGCATGTCCTGGAGTCTGCAGGACTCCCATGCCTAAAGGTTAAGAGGCTATTTGATACAACCCTGCAAGCCAGTCATTTGTGGCCTATCAGGAAGCATGGCTTACCATTTGAGGCTCTGCAAGCGTGGTGATGCAATACTCTAAACCCACTCACGTCAAGTTAACTTCAGAGAAGAAACGGGTCACTGTCTTCACAGACTGTCAGCGCTGCCTGGTATAAGGCCTCGCTGGTGTGGAGAATGCACTATGTAACGGTGCCCTGACGACAAACTGCATTTCCCAGCAGGCTTTGAACACTCGCATTGTTAGGAGATGGTGTCGGCCATCTTAGGTCATTTGGTATAACTTTGCATCTTTGTGATGCACTCATGCTACAGTGTTGCTACCAGGCCGGACCTTCCTACCTAGATTTAGATTTTAGTTTTGCAAAGACCGTTTGCTTCCTTGAGAGTCTGATGGGGGACAGTTTTGTGAATACAGAGAACTATTCTGGAAATCAAGTTGTGTTGAGAAACACATTTTGACTATTTTGAACCTCTGGCTTTAAGCATTGTGAACTACTTAAGGAATTGTTTGCATTTGATCTTAGGGGTTATTAGGCATAAGGTACGGTGAGTTCTTCGCAAGGGATATATATAGATATGTGTGTGTGTGTATATATATCTATATTCACTGAAAAAACCAAAGGTTTCACACACGTTATAGTTAGGAATTAGCATTTTAAAAACCTTGCAAATTCACTGAAAAAACCATAGGTTTCACACATGTTATAGTTAGCTGGACATTTCACTCGTGAAAAACCAATGAAATTCCCCCGTTATAGTTAGTTCAGCTAACTATAACTCGCGCCCCCGCAATGCACTTCTGATGACGTCACATATTACATCACTCATGACATGGTCAGTGACATCACTCATGACATCACTGATGACATCTCAAATGACATCACTGATGACATCATCAAGTGAATGTGTGTTTTTCTGAAAATTAAATATGTTTTATATATGTATATCTCACGGACGATGGAAGAATAAATGGGTATATAAGTGTCTAAATGGATGATTTCTTTTTGAAAAATTGTTTGTATAACTGACTGATTAAGTGTATCTTAGTGAATACATGGCTTACTGAGTAATGTTTAAATATGTAAATATCTTTATCAGTCTCTCACTTTGTGTATAAGTGGCTGCATGGGTTGGTGAGTAGCTACATGGGTGTTTATATATGTTATTAGTTGTTTTTTTTAGTATTAGTGTGAGTGTGTGTATGGTTCGGTGGGGGGTATTACGTACTGCATAGGTACATGAATGAGTGACTCACTGTTTGTATGTGTTGAAGACAGCATGTCTGCAGGACTGTATGGGTGGATGAGTGTGTGCATGGGTGTGTTAGTGAGTGAATGACTGTCTCAATAGTGTCTCTATGAGTAACTACATATGTTTTAAACTAGTATATGTGACTATTGGTGTATATAACTGAGTATATGTGAGAGTGAGAGAGTTCCTGTATGAATAAGTATGTGTTTCTATAAGTGATTGTTTAAAAGACTAAGGTGCCGATCACGATCCGGCAAAAAATTCCCCCGTGCGACTCGTATCGGGTCTTTTTACCGTACGAATCGTACAAGTGCCGTACGAACTGGCAATCACGATTCGCATGGTAAAAAGTCCATACGAACCGCACTGGGAATCATTCCACACACGTCCTCGGGTCGGAAAATGTGTCCGACACGTCCTCGGACGATTTACCTTACAAACGTGAAAAGCCAAGTCCGACCGAGGAATCACGATCCATCCCGTGCGTCCGAGCGTACAACCGTATGGAAAAAACACCGTCCGCACCGAACACCTATAGCAACCATGGAGACATGTGCCCGCATACGCGCCCAACACTCCCCCCAGCCCCCGTACGTCCGACACGTACCCCCCGTATATGTATACCCCCACCCGTCTAGGTACACCCCAGTACGTTCCAGTCGTACCCCCACCCCAGTACGTGTCGTACCACCGTCAATGTACACCCCCCCACCCCTGTACGTGTCGTACCACCGTCTATGTACACCCCAGTACATTCCAGTCGTACCCCCACCCCAGTACGTGTCATACCCCCGTGTACCTACACCCCAGTACGTTCCAGTCGTACCCCCACCCCAGTACGTGTCATAGCCCCGTCTACCCACACCCCAGTACGTTCCAGTCGTACCCCCACCCCAGTACGTGTCGTACCCCCCGTGTACCTACACCCCAGTACGTTCGAGCCCCACCCCCACCCCAGTACGTGTCATAGCCCCGTCTACCTACACCCCAGTACGTTCCAGTCGTACCCCCACCCCAGTACGTGTCATACCCCCCGTGTACCTATACCCCAGTACGTTCCAGTCGTACCCCCACCCCAGTACGTGTCATACCCCCCGTGTACCTACACCCCAGTACGTTCGAGTCCTACCCCCACCCCTGGACGTGTCGTACCACCGTGAACCTACACCCCAGTACGTTCGAGTCCTACCCCCACCCCAGTACGTGTCGTACCACCGTCAATGTACACCCCCCCACCCCTGGACGTGTCGTACCACCGTCAATGTACACCCCCCCACCCCTGTACGTGTCGTACCACCGTCTATGTACACCCCAGTACGTTCCAGTCGTACCCCCACCCCAGTACGTGTCATACCCCCCGTGTACCTACACCCCAGTACGTTCCAGCCGTACCCCCACCCCAGTACGTGTCATACCCCCGTGTACCTACACCCCAGTACGTTCAAGTCCTACCCCCACCCCTGGACGTGTCATAGCCCCGTCTACCTACACCCCAGTACGTTCCAGTCGTACCCCCACCCCAGTACGTGTCATACCCCCCGTGTACCTACACCCCAGTACGTTCCAGTCGTACCCCCACCCCAGTACGTGTCATACCCCCCGTGTACCTACACCCCAGTACGTTCCAGTCGTACCCCCACCCCAGTACGTGTCGTACCACCGTCAATGTACACCCCCCCACCCCTGTACGTGTCGTACCACCGTCTATGTACACCCCAGTACGTTCCAGTCGTACCCCCACCCCAGTACGTGTCATACCCCCCGTGTACCTACACCCCAGTACGTTCGAGTCCTACCCCCACCCCTGGACGTGTCATAGCCCCGTCTACCTACACCCCAGTACGTTCCAGTCATACCCCCACCCCAGTACGTGTCATACCCCCCGTGTACCTACACCCCAGTACGTTCGAGTCCTACCCCCACCCCTGGACGTGTCATAGCCCCGTCTACCTACACCCCAGTACGTTCCAGTCGTACCCCCACCCCAGTACGTGTCATACCCCCCGTGTACCTACACCCCAGTACGTTCCAGTCGTACCCCCACCCCAGTACGTGTCATACCCCCGTGTACCTACACCCCAGTACGTTCCAGTCGTACCCCCACCCCAGTACGTGTCGTACCACCGTCAATGTACACCCCCCCACCCCTGTACGTGTCGTACCACCGTCTATGTACACCCCAGTACGTTCCAGTCGTACCCCCACCCCAGTACGTGTCGCACCACCGTCAATGTACACCCCCCCACCCCTGTACGTGTCGTACCACTGTCTATGTACACCCCAGTACGTTCCAGTCGTACCCCCACCCCAGTACGTGTCATACCCCCCGTGTACCTACACCCCAGTACGTTCGAGTCCTACCCCCACCCCTGGACGTGTCGTACCACCGTGAACCTACACCCCAGTACGTTCGAGTCCTACCCCCACCCCAGTACGTGTCGTACCACCGTCAATGTACACCCCCCACCCCTGTACGTGTCGTACCACCGTCAATGTACACCCCCCCACCCCTGTACGTGTCGTACCACCGTCTATGTACACCCCAGTACGTTCCAGTCGTACCCCCACCCCAGTACGTGTCGTACCACCGTGAACCTACACCCCAGTACGTTCGAGCCCCACCCCCACCCCAGTACGTGTCACACCCCCCGTGTACCTACACCCCAGTACGTTCCAGTCGTACCCCCACCCCAGTACGTGTCGTACCACCGTCTATGTACACCCCAGTACGTTCCAGTCGTACCCCCACCCCAGTACGTGTCGTACCACCGTCAATGTACACCCCCCCACCCCTGTACGTGTCGTACCACCGTCTATGTACACCCCAGTACGTTCCAGTCGTACCCCCACCCCAGTACGTGTCGTACCACCGTGAACCTACACCCCAGTACGTTCGAGCCCCACCCCCACCCCAGTACGTGTCACACCCCCCGTGTACCTACACCCCAGTACGTTCCAGTCGTACCCCCACCCCAGTACGTGTCGTACCACCGTCTATGTACACCCCAGTACGTTCCAGTCGTACCCCCACCCCAGTACGTGTCGTACCACCGTGAACCTACACCCCAGTACGTTCGAGCCCCACCCCCACCCCAGTACGTGTCATACCCCCCGTGTACCTACACCCCAGTACGTTCCAGTCGTACCCCCACCCCAGTACGTGTCGTAACACCGTCAATGTACACCCCCCCCACCCCTGTACGTGTCGTACCACCGTCTATGTACACCCCAGTAGTTCCTGGCGCACCCCCAACACAACCTCCTAAGTACGAACCGCACCCCATGCCCCAACATCACAACCGCATGTACGAGTCGTACAAAGCCACACACAAGGACATAATCGTACAACCAAATGGCCCATGTACACACCGTACACACGCTCAAAACGCACGTACACAACCAGGACAAAACAAAACAACACAAGAATACACCATTCGAAAGGCACAAAGCCACTAAACATGGCCAACAACCACTAAAATAACACAATCACTGACCTGCAACTGCCAAAAACAAACAGAGGCCCAATACACCACCACTCCTTATAACACACCCACCCAAACTTCAAACACTGCCACACCCACCCATGGACCAATAAAAAGGGCCCACACACACAAACCATGAGCCTTTGCAACAGACTCACTGCTGCCAGACACCACAGAACCAGACTACAAGCTACACCACACCTTACACTTGCACACCTTCACACGACCACCCTCACAAACACCCTCTCATCACATTCACACACACACACAACCATCCACACCCCCCCCCAACATCCACACACCCCCCACACCCACACCATCCCCACCCACACCCCTCACCATGCCCACTACCAAGAATCCAAAGTTCAGTCACCGAGAGTTGGAGGTCCTTGTTGATCAAATCCTCAGAGTCGAGCCACAGATCTTTGGAACATTGGTCAGAAGCACCAGCCAGGCAGCCAAAACAGCCATGTGGCAGACCATCGTCGATGCTGTGAATGCCGTTGCGGACACCAGGAGGACCAAGCAGGATTGCCAGAACAGGTGGTACGATCTGCGGAGGAGGGTCAGAGCCAAGAGGCAGGAGGAACACGACCAGGCCAACGCCACCGGAGGAGGGCCCTCCCGCAGAGCCGTACAGTACCATCCCTGGGAGGAGAGGGTGATGGCCATACTGCCGGTGGAGGCAGTTGAAGGATTAGAACAACTCCGAGACCCGGGTGAGTCCACAAACAACGCACCTCACATGGGGGGAACTGCAACCACAACCAAAATTACTAACAGGCACGCAACCACCACAAGCCATCGCATGACTCAACCACACTCCATGAGCAGGCACATGCCACTGCTGCCACCATGCCCCATGCACCCAGCTGGACAATGTCAAGTCACAGGCCACAGAAGACAACAACACATGACACGGTAACCCGGATGGCGGGAGGCTGGGCACCAAAAATCACATAGTGCGACTCCAAAGCAGACAACAATGCCCTCTGCCCATATGGCCTAGGTCACAGCCAGACAAACAGTGTGTCCCAACACAGGAATGACTTGCCAGCAAATGGCGGATGCCTTGCATCAACACATGGGGGTGAAGGCACTGTTTTGCACATGACAGCAGCTAATGAACAGCCAACATTGTGAAAGAGTGGCAGCACACACCACCACAGCAGCAGCGCACAGACACACATCACACCAAATGGGTGCCTGGAGATCAGAAACAAACTCACATCAACAGGCCAAGGGCCACTCAAAGATCTGCTAACAGTGTGTGCCCAGGAAGCTGGGCCAAGGTGACAGAGGGTGACACACGGAGGGAGGGAGAGGGGGACACAGAGGGAGGGAGACGGGGACTGAGAGGGAGGGAGACGGACAGAGGGAGGAGGCTGACACACGGAGGGAGGGAGAGGGGGACACAGAGGGAGGGAGAGGGGGACAGAGAGGGAGGGAGAGGGGGACAGAGAGGGAGGGAGACACAGGAAGACGGACAGAGGGAGGAGGCTGACACACAGAGGGAGGGAGAGGGGGACAGAGAGGGAGGGAGAGGGGGACAGAGAGGGAGGGAGACACAGGAAGACGGACAGAGGGAGGAGGCTGACACACAGAGGGAGGGAGAGGGGGACAGAGAGGGAGGGAGAGGGGGACAGAGAGGGAGGGAGACACAGGAAGACGGACAGAGGGAGGAGGCTGACACACAGAGGGAGGGAGAGGGGGACAGAGAGGGAGGGAGAGGGGGACAGAGAGGGAGGGAGACACAGGAAGACGGACAGAGGGAGGAGGCTGACACACAGAGGGAGGGAGAGGGGGACAGAGAGGGAGGGAGAGGGGGACAGAGAGGGAGGGAGAGGGGGACAGAGAAGGAGGGAGACACAGGGAGAGCAAATCAGTCCTTTGGTGTGTGGGAATGTCTGCTCGTCAGCAGGTGGACTGCGTGCATGTAGACAAGGGTGGCCAGTGCCAGAACCCCCCCTCTTCATCATGGCAAAACGCAGGGCCATGTCACAACCTGTACACGAGCACAAGGACAGCTACCTGCATCATATAAGTGTGTGGATCCACTCCATGTGCACATGTACAGTGCTACAAGGAAGGCGCAAATGCATGGCTCGCCACACCTGCACACTCCACTGCTGACTGCAGTCACACTTGACGCAGCAAGTAAGACTGTGCCACACATAGTTAAAGGGGCCAAATTGGTGCCCAAGGGACACACCCATGCACAAGTGCACTGTGAGTGGAATGCAAGACAGATCCTAATTCCAAGAGGAAATGTGCCAACTTTGAAACGGATGAAACATGGATGTTGCATGGACCAAAATTAACATTGTCTCTCTCACACACAGGTCAACGTCGTGCTGCACCCCCCAACACTGAGGGGGAACACTCACAGGACCCGGATCTGCAGGAGACCGATCCCACCGGCAGCGACCACTCTCACCACTCTGCGGACGACCCCGACCGACCTGGCCCCTCTGGTGTCCAACCACCTGCAGCACCTGCGTCAGGTACAACCGTGCCAACCACCACCCCCACTCCTGCCACATCCCAGGAGACACCCAGGATCCCTGCCCCAACACCACAATGCAGCCAGGCTCGCCAGGAGGGACACGGTGTCCCGGGCACCCAGGAGGAGGCAGGCGACAACGCCAATGCCACCCCTCAGGGGTCCCGGAGACCCGATGTGCCCACAAGTGCAGGCCAGACGCAAGTGGGCAGGGGTGGTGGGAGTGGAGGACGGCGGAGGCGCGAGCCTGACCAGTTGGCTGGGGATCCGGTATTTTCCCATGTCCGTAACATCCTGGACTCATACCGGCAGGACACCACGGGCATGGCCCAGGTTGTGTCCGTCCTCGAGGGGATCAAGGTCCAGCAGGCCCAGCAACATGCGGAGCTAATAGCCTGTCTACTGGTACACCAACGGAGGATGGAGGACAGACAGGCTGAGCAAGTGACGGCGTTCCAGGGGATTCACGCTACACTCCGTCGGATGGCCGACACCATGGCCGACCCTCCCTGTGCCAGAAGGCGGAGAACATCACCACCCACAGGGAGGGATCAGGAGGAGGAAACATCCGACGGAGCATCCCAGACGTCGTCACGGCCTGCTGCTGAGGTTCCCCGCAGGAAGCCGGGTCGTCCACGGAAAGGACCGTGAGGGTGGCTGCTACATCACCATCTCCCAGGACACCTGGCCTGGCACCTGGCCCACTGGAGCAACAGCATCACAGCATCAAGAGACATTCTCTGCCACATGGCCCTGCTGGTCACTGGCTGACCAATGTTGACAAAGACTGTGGCATGGACTCTGAGGATTTCCAATGGCAAGGACACCAACTCCCCTACTGAACTTTGGATTCCCTAATCCCGGAAAGCCCCTCACTTTGTCCCCCCCCCCCCCCCCAATCATAAATCACACTATTAAGAGTAGATGCCTGCTGGTAGCATTATTACCTAACATGTGTCTTGTACAGTCTAAACATGCCTGAGTCATCTGTTCACTTCAACCATCCACACCCTGGGGCCTGAGTCTGGCACAGGACACATGGGTCACAGTTTATTAGGCAAGACAGACATGGAGCACCATACACACCCGTGTTGGGCAGAACCAGCTGAGGGGGTGGCCGAACAACCGTGCTGACAGACACATTGAGTACAGCAACAGTCATGCGCAGAGGTCAGGGATCCTGGCCAGTGTCCTGGGGGGCACCCAGGTATGTGTAGACAGGTGGCAGAACCATGTCCTGCAAGCTTGAGTCCGGTGGATGCAGAGAATGGGGTCATGGACAACGTTGGATGCATGGGGATGGCACATGTCACAATACCCACACAGTCATGGACATCATGCCCAATACACAGTCTCAGCACACACACACACAGCTTGCATCTTGCCACTCGACACATTGACACATAGCCACAATCAGGGAATACCATGCCAGACATGCAGGATGCACCGTGCCAACACACCAGCATTGACTGAGAAGAGGCACCTTGGAGGCATAGGGACACCTTTATTAGTCATGTTTTTGGGATTGCAGAGGCAACTTGAAGTACACATGAACACATCATGTGGAGTAACATGTGGGTCCAACACTGGCACCCCCTTCTGCAGCACAAATGCGTGATAGCCATGGAACTGGCACACAAGTGTCGGCTAACAGCTAAATACCCACAGCTGCACACGGAGAGCCTGACATACACCATAGATCCGCTGATGTGGAAGTCCCACGCCATGTCAAGACAATGTTAACCGTATGTGTCCGAGGGCAGTGTCACACACATTGATGCCATCATCACAATCCACTATCCCATCACTGATGACTGACAACCAGGCAGCCCATCTATTCAGGTGTACCCAGCTGCATGTCGTGTCCCATGGGGATGCCACATGTCTGCAGAGGAACCAAACCCCGACCGGGGCAGTGTGCACACATCGTGAACAACTGCCACACCCAATACACCCCAGATGCATCCCTTACCCCATGGAGATTTCCAAACGTGTCCGTGCCTGTAACGCTGAGTCAGCCCACGATGTCATGTCCATGAGGAATAGCAGTGCCACAACAATGCAACCAGCAAACGGCATGCGCAGGTACCTGGGGAAGAGAGACACACAAGAAGTCAGCCACAAAAAGCACAGCCACTTGCATGTGCATTTACTCGACACATGTATGGATGACAACATGCTAGGTCACAATTATGACTGGGGAAATACTACCATCACTGCCACCATCACTCCAGTGACACACCCACACACACCTCTGACCCACGTGCCATACATGCAGGTGGAGACACACATCACAACGCATGCCACACGGGGACCAATGCGTGCACACTCAGACACTGGTACTCACCACTAAGCAAAGAAGTCGCGTATGAGCCGAGTCCGGATGTCCTCTTGCGGCTCCACATCCTCCACATCACTAGCCCCATTGCCAAGCCCTTCGTCCTCTACGGGTGGATGGTCCTCGTCATGTTGATTCAGGATGAGTGGCACAGCTCTTTCAACTGCCATGTTGTGCAGCATGCAGCAGACCATGAAGATCTTGCAGACCTTCGCCGGGGCATAAGGGAGTGCACCGCCGGTCTTGTGGAGGCACCGGAATCGGCTCTTCAGCATGCCAAACGTCCTCTCTATCACTCGCCTTGTCCGGCCATGGGCGGTGTTATAGCGGAGCTGGGCCGGCGTGATGGGGTTGCGGAGAGGTGTCAGCAGCCAAGGCATGTTGGGATAGCCAGCGTCCCCTACATGGGAAGCACATGGACATCGTTAGAACTGGTGAAGCGGTCGTGCTGGTCGGCTATACAGAATACAGGACAGACAGACTGTACCCACCAACAACGCATGCCCGTTCGTTGCGCAGCTGCATCATCATATCAGGCATCCCGCTGCGCCTCATGATGTAGGCATCGTGTGCTGATCCTGGGAAACGAGCACAGACATGTGAAATCACCATATTGGACAGACACACCACAAGGGCATTGATGGAGTGGTAGTGCTTCCGATTGCGGTACGCCACCTCCCGTGCGTGTGGTGGTACCAAACCTACATGTGTCCCATCTATGGACCCAATGACATGGGGCATCCCTCCCAGGGCATAGAATCCACGCTTTACCTCAGTCATCTGTTCAGGGGTTGGGAACTTGATGAAGTCATCCAGGTGAATCAACATGGCCTCCAAGAAATCATGCAGCACACCGCTGAACATGCTCTGGGACATGCCACCAACATGAGCTATGGTATTTTGGAAGGTACTCGTGGCAAGAAAATGTAGGGCAGCCATTACCTTCAGCTGGGGTGTCAGTGCCGTAGGATACCTGTGCTGCGGATGCAGGTGTGGTGCCAGTCTCGCCGTCAGCTCCAGGATCAACGGTTGGGTGAAGCGGTAGAGCCGGATCCTGTCATTCTCCTGCATGGCAGCCAAGTCTGGAATTCTTCGGGCAAGAGGCGGCGCTCTGCAGTAATTTGGAAGTGACAAGGAAGAGTGAGTGCACTACGAGAACAACTCATGTCTACTGAGCACATGTAAATCTGGCAATACACACATGCTACATAGGGAGTCAGGTATGTGCTACATGCCCAGGACACGTATGGATGCAAGGTGACACTCCTTCCAAGACCCAGCTACACACGGAGATTGAGAACCTCCCCATGCCACGCCATGGGAATAGCTGTGTCCCAGTGCAAGTGAACAGCCCGACGCAAGACAGGAGTGACATACACCCACACATCAGCAGAAGTGGGATGCCGATTGCAGAGACTGGTTGCGGAACACCGGAGCCACAGGTCACATGACATTACACTAGGCCTGCCCACACACCTTGCCATGAAGGTGCACATGTCATGACTCACCACACATTCCTTGTGAGGATGCTGACATGGCCTTGTCACGCTACTCCGTGTCCCATGCATACATGTGCACCTCACATCCGATAACACATGTGGCATGGTGTGCGGAACAGTGTGCAATGTCAATCAACCTGATGAAAATCCCGGACACATAAATGACATAGTCACATTGTGCACTGTGGGCAGTGACAAGTCATGTGTCATGACCCCTGTACCGGGCATCATGGGACACTTCCGTGTGTTGGTGTCCGTGCCATGCCAGTGACGCTCACCCCAAGTGCGCAGTCCGACATGCACACATGTCAAAGGAGTCAAGGGCATGCCTGGCACACATTGCACCGTCACACAGTACACCTATACACATCTCATCATACATCTGGTGCCTTCTCCACTCAGGAGGCATGTTCCACATCACAGCCTGTCACACCTGTGCCCCACACATGTAGTAATGCACAGACGATGCCTTGATGTCCATTCCTGGACAAGTATGTCCATCCATGGACAAGTATGTCCATCCATGGACAAGTATGTCCATCCATGGACAAGTATGTCCGCCCTATTCCTACCTGTGTGTCGCCTATCACCACTGTGATGTGTAAAAACCGCCGTACTGCTGCTAAGAGGGCCTGTGTATGTTCCCAAATCACTGTGGGAGTGCTGCCGTATGTGTACCCATCGTGATGGCGACCGTACAGGCATTTGTACGGTCCGTACCACTACGAGTACGCATACGCGTGCAGACCCATAGTGATAGTGAGCGTAGATGCGTGTGTACGGTCCGTACCACTACGAGTACGCATACGCGTGCAGACCCATAGTGATAGTGAGCGTAGATGCGTGTGTACGGTCCGTACCACTACGAGTACGCATACGCGTGCAGACCCATAGTGATAGTGAGCGTAGATGCGTGTGTACGGTCCGTACCACTACGGGTACGCATACGCGTGCAGACCCATAGTGATAGTGAGCGTAGATGCGTGTGTACGGTCCGTACCACTACGAGTACGCATACGCGTGCAGACCCATAGTGATAGTGAGCGTAGATGCGTGTGTACGGTCCGTACCACTACGGGTACGCATACGCGTGCAGACCCATAGTGATAGTGAGCGTAGATGCGTGTGTACGGTCCGTACCACTACGAGTACGCATACGCGTGCAGACCCATAGTGATAGTGAGCGTAGATGCGTGTGTACGGTCCGTACCACTACGAGTACGCATACGCGTGCAGACCCATAGTGATAGTGAGCGTAGATGCGTGTGTACGGTCCGTACCACTACGGGTACGCATACGCGTGCAGACCCATAGTGATAGTGAGCGTAGATGCGTGTGTACGGTCCGTACCACTACGGGTACGCATACGCGTGCAGACCCATAGTGATAGTGAGCGTAGATACGTGTGTACGGCACTATCACTATGGGTCTGCACGCGTATGCGTACCCGTAGTGGTACGGACCGTACACACGCATCTACGCTCACTATCACTATGGGTCTGCACGCGTATGCGTACCCGTAGTGGTACGGACCGTGCACACACATCTACGCTCACTATCCCTATGGGTCTGCACGCGTATGCGTACCCGTAGTGGTACGGACCGTACACACGCATCTACGCTCACTATCACTATGGGTCTGCACGCGTATGCGTACTCGTAGCGATAGTGAGCGTACATGCGAGTGTACGGCCCGTACCACTACGAGTACGCATACGCGTGCAGACCCATAGTGATAGTGAACGTAGGCATGCATGTATGGGCCGTTGCCATGCATTTGGGGTGCCCTAGGGCCCCGAAACGCACCGTACCTGTGTGTGATGCTCCAAATTACATAGGGGACAAGTATTAAGGCCTACATGCATGCTGGTTGTCATGGAGACCAAGTTCAAATTTCGAAATTGTTCTGGAAGGTGCACAGCAGAAGTTAGTTGGAATTCTTCTACTTTGTTGCAATGTGTTTGTGGGGCTGACATCATGCAGGAGAATGAAACCGATAGAGAACCCACAGACTGCTAGGTTTGAAGGGATTGGTGGAAACATAGGATGCAAATGTGAGTGACCAATCACTCTGTACTCCTGTGCATGAGACTGGGCAGAAGGGCACATATAAGGCAGCCAGGTCCCATGAGTGAGTACTTGCCTGCACATCTTTGCATTCGTCGACCCAGCTGCTGCTACTGATTCCCTGGAACCATGTCAAGGGCTGTGGAGAGGACACAGCCATTCACCCTGGAGGAGAACATGGCTCTGCTGGATGTGATCCTCCCACAGTACTCCATGCTGTATGGGCGACCAGGGTATCAGGTGAGTGCATAGGCCACTGCCACAGACTGTCCCTATGTTGTGACTGTGACTTCTGCCATTGTGTCCAGGTGTAACACACATGCCATGTACTGTCGGGGGGGTCCCAGGGGGGGGGGTGCCTGATGTCTCCCAGCAGTGCCCTGAGACAGGAGGGGTGGGGGCCTATCACTCACAGCAGTGCCCTGAGACAGGAGGGGTGTGTGCAGAGTCCTCCCAGCAGTGCCCTGAGACAGGAGGGGTGGGGGCCTATCACTAACAGCAGTGCCCTGAGACAAGAGGGGTGGGTGTGATGCACAGTGTGAGCCTTGATCATTGATTGTGACATTGCCATCATTCCACCTGTGTACCCACTGTGGCACGTACTGCTTTTTCCCTCACCAGGGGATGATGTCCCTATGACAAAGGTGCAATGCGTTGGCTGCATGACATGCCTTGTTGTAACCAGCTAATTTGTACCCATATGTCTCTCTGTGACATGTGGCTGGTGTATTGATGTGGTGTCACTTGTTCCTCCTCACAGGTAGGCGCCACTGCCAAGGAGCAGATCTGGCTGACCGCCGTCAGTGCCGTGAGGGGTGTGGATGGTCGGAGGCGGAGCCTGCCCCAGGTGAGGAAACGCTGGCAGGATATCCGGTGCTGGACGCGGAGGATTGCACGGCTCCTGCTGGGGGACTCACCTGAGAGCCACAAGAACCGCGGCCGCCGCCGTCTGAGCCACCTCCACAGGCGTGTGCTGCCGGTGGTCTTTCCAGACCTGGAGAGGCGCTTACAGGCGATGCAGCAGCCGGAAGGGGGTAGGTACATGTGTGTTTGTTGTGTGTCACCGGCATTTGTAAGGGCACAGTAGCATGAATTCACTGGCAGGGTTTAAAGGTGCTGTGCAGATCCTGTTTGCCCCAGTATAGCGCTGCGCCCCTGCCACCCTTCCCCTCCTTGCAATGTGTTCCCTGGTCTGTGTGTAGTCACTCCTTCACAAGGTAATGTAGGCTGGCGCTTTGTCCACGAGAACAATGACTGTAGCATCATGTGTGGGGGTGGTGTGTAACAGGTTGTGGGACCTTGCCTGTGCACTGTCAAGTTCACTGCATGTGGGTTCCATGTCAGTTGGCACTGATGCTGACTCCAGACATGGGAGTTGGTCTCTCATGTGTCATGCCTTACAGCGCGCATGTCCTATGTAGTGGCCTGTGACATGATGTGCATGAGTGTGCGATACACATAGTGCAGGGATGGTGACGTGTGTTGCAGTCATTACCATTCAGTAGCATGTAGTTGCGTGCCCACTACTGTCCCCTGGGGCACCTTTTCCTCAGTGGTGTATGTGTCATCATAAACGTGGCCAATCTCAGTGTCTACAGCGTAGGTTGTGCTCTGTGCCATTGTCCCCTGTCACCATGTATATAGACGTGCTATTTTGTACAGGTGTCCACTGTGCAGCCTGACCTGATTGTCCTTCTTCATACTCACAGTTGCCAGTGCCTGTGTGTCTTGTTATACTCATCTGAGGATGGGCACTGGTACCTCATTATTTGTACAGGCGCACCTTGGCTGTTTGGCGTCCAATCTTGCTTTTTGCCTGCCCCTGTGTGTATCACCCAGACTATGAGATGTTGGTGCCACCTGTGTCTCAACAATTTGCCTCGTGTAGGGTCTTGTTGGGGCGGGCAATGCCTATGTGTCAAATCCTGATTTCTACTTGCTGGGTCTGGGCAGTGTGTGATGTGTCTGGACACACACGCAATGTGCAGTGACCGAGTCATGTTGGGCATGTTTTCAGCATTACCTATGCAGCATGTGTCTCAAGTTCATGGATATGGTCCCTGGTCATCGGTATTTTCGCCAACGCTGTGTGGTGCAGATGCAGTGCTGGATTGTCCCCAGGGCCTGGGTGCTATGTCAGACTCCGTTTCCTGTGTTTAGCTATTGTCTCATGCTCTCCATGGTATTTCAGTGGCATGGTGGCTCAACCAACTGTGTGTTTCATGCCCTACATCGGTACCTTGTTTAGTAGATGTTAGGGATCTTCCTTTTCAGGCTATGCAGTGTTACCTATGTCGATTGGACTCATGTGACTGATGTGTACAGCTGTCTGATTAATTTCTGTCTCTCCACCCTGCCCACAGCATCGTCGGGGGACACAGAGGGAGACATGGACACAGGCAAGGCGGAGGGACCGAGCACCAGTGCCAGCCGTGACATCGGGGCTGGCACATCGAGTGGGACAGAGGTGGAGGATAGTGCGGCCGAGGACCTGTCGACTGGCACGTCAGAATACGAAGCTGACAGGTCCAAGGAGGATGTCTCCGAGTGGGCGGTGGCTGCACCAGCAGCTGACAGCGGAACAACACCTCGCACCGCCCCCTCAGTTCCCACCAGCCGCCTCCCACTTGCTCGTGTCCCTTCCCAGCGTGCCCGGTCACAGCATGTCTCCTTCCTGCCAGGCACCGCACCCCCTGCCCCTGTCTCCACTGCTGCCGCCAATGCAGAGTCTGTGGACATCCAGCGGCAACTGCAGGTTGGTCAGGCTGCGATCCTTAATGTCCTCCATGCCCACGGCAAAACCCTCACCAACATCGAGGCTTTCTTGGAGGGCATTCATTCATCGCAGGCTGACCAACGCAACTTGCTGAGGTCCATAGACTCCACACTGACTGCAGCAGTGGGTCTCCTGCAGCGCGACCTCCCCCCACCTACCCCTGCCCCATCCACACTTCCCACTCCCATGCCTGTCCCACGTACACCCAGACGTCGGCATGCACCCACATCAACGGACACGGGCACCACACCAGCAGGGAAGGTCCATCGCACTCCTCCTGACACGCACACACAGGGTGAGGTAGGCACACCCACTGGGTCGGGGGGCAAACGTGTGACACGCAGCCATAGCGGGAGTCCGCATTCCACCCAGTCCACTCCCTCCAAATCCCCTCCCCTCAGCTCTCCTGGCCATATCTCCCCCAAGGACTCCTTCATGGCCGCTCTGTCCCTGAGCCCCACAGTTACACCACCACGCAAGCGGTCAAGGAGGTCCCCGGTCAGGGTGGTTGAGTCTCCCCCCCTGTCTCCACCCTCCCCCGGTGGCGCTGCGACCCATCCCTCTGACCCCCCCCCTCCTTGGGGCCTGAGGTCCCTTCGGGTGCAGGGGACTCCCTGGAGGACCTTGCAAAGGTGTGTAGTGCCATCCTGGCCTCCGCCTTTGGCACTGACCCACCCCCTGTGGTGGAGTCCTCCATCCCTGCACCCACAACGCCGCCCCTTTGCCCTGATGTCCCTGCGGTGCCTGTTGCTTCCCCCCCCTGATGCCCTCACCAGTGTGGAAGACGATGCCATTTGACTGTGCAGGCAAGGTAGGGGACACGCATCCCACTGTGTCCCCCATCCAGCTGAGAATCATTGACTGCCCTATGGGCTTTGTGAAGATTGAACTGCCTGCGATCCACGGACATTGTGCTCATGCTGAATAAAGCTTAATTTTGTTTTCATTATCACACTACTGCTATGCTGGTATTGGTGTTGGTGGGGCTGCTACATGGTTTTGGGTGGTGTGTAAGGGTTTGGGTGTGTGGGATATGTAGTAGTGTACTGCTCATTGGTGGGACCCTGGGATCTGTGTGCCATCACAAGGTGTTGGCTAACTTTCTTTGTTCATGTAAGCAGTTACTGCATGGTGCACTTGTCCCAGGGTGTATTCCTTCCTCTGTGTACCCAGCTTTCTTCCCTGCAGGGTGTTCCCAATGTTTAGCGCAGAGCTGTGTCTACATGAGCTGTGTGTGTGACGGAGCCCTTCTACTTTGGCCATGCATGCAGGGCCATGTCTCCACCTGCAACAATCGTGGCATCCTTGGTGATCACTGTACTTGTGTGTGGAGTCTGTTGACATGAGTTCATGGGGACATGTTCCCTTGTAGCCAGTATGCATGTGGATAATTCTGGCCTCACACACATGTGTTACACCCCTCCTGTCTCAGGGCACTGCTGTTAGTGATAGGCACCCACCCCTCCTGTCTCAGGGCACTGCTGGGAGGACTCTGCACACACCCCTCCTGTCTCAGGGCACTGCTGGGAGGACTCCACACCCACCCCTCCTGTCTCAGGGCACTGCTGGGAGGACTCCACACCCACCCCTCCTGTCTCAGGGCACTGCTGGGAGTGATGGGCACCCACCCCTCCTGTCTTAGGGCACTGCTGGGAGTGATAGGCACCCACCCCTCCTGTCTCAGGGCACTGCTGGGAGGACTCTGCACACACCCCTCCTGTCTCAGGGCACTGCTGGGAGGACTCCACACCCACCCCTCCTGTCTCAGGGCACTGCTGGGAGTGATGGGCACCCACCCCTCCTGTCTCAGGGCACTGCTGGGAGTGATAGGCACCCACCCCTCCTGTCTCAGGGCACTGCTGGGAGGACTCTGCACACACCCCTCCTGTCTCAGGGCACTGCTGGGAGGACTCCACACCCACCCCTCCTGTCTCAGGGCACTGCTGGGAGGACTCCACACCCACCCCTCCTGTCTCAGGGCACTGCTGGGTGGACTCTGCACACACACCTCCGATTTCAGGATATGTACGCTTGGAACATACACGGTGGGGGTACGCTCAATGCATTCGAGGTGAGGGTACGAGTCTACTTACACTGGTGTGGTGGGGGTACGCTCCATGCATACGCGGGTGAGGGTACGGGTCGTACTTACACTGTTGGGCTGGGGGGTATGCTCCTTGCATACGCGGGTGGGGGTACGGGTCGTACTTACACTGTTGGGGTGGGGGTACGGTCCGTGAGTCCGCGGGTGGGGGTAGGAGTCGTACTTACACTGGTGGGGGTGGGGGTACGGTCCGTACGTCCGCGGGTGAGGGTTCGAGTCGTACTTACACTGTTGGCATGGAGGGTACGCTCCATGCATACGCGGGTGAGGGTTCGAGTTGTACTTACACTGTTGGCATGGGGGGTACGCTCCATGCATACGCGGGTGGGGGTACGGGTCGTACTTACACTGTTGGGCTGTGGGGTACGCTCCATGCATACGCGGGTGGGGGTACGGGTCGTACTTACACTGTTGGGCTGGGGGGTACGCTCCATGCATACGCGGGTGGGGGTACGGGTCGTACTTACACTGTTGGGCTGGGGGGTACGCTCCTTGCATACGCAGGTGAGGGTACGGGTCGTACTTACACTGTTGGGCTGGGGGGTACGCTCCATGCATACGCGGGTGGGGGTACGGGTCGTACTTACACTGTTGGGGTGGGGGGTACGCTCCTTGCATACGCGGGTGAGGGTACGGGTCGTACTTACACTGTTGGGCTGGGGGGTACGCTCCATGCATACGCGGGTGGGGGTACGGGTCGTACTTACACTGTTGGGGTGGGGGTACGGTCCGTGAGTCCGCGGGTGGGGGTAGGAGTCGTACTTACACTGGTGGGGGTGGGGGTACGGTCCGTACGTCCGCGGGTGAGGGTTCGAGTCGTACTTACACTGTTGGCATGGAGGGTACGCTCCATGCATACGCGGGTGAGGGTTCGAGTCGTACTTACACTGTTGGCATGGGGGGTACGCTCCATGCATACGCGGGTGGGGGTACGGGTTGTACTTACACTGTTGGGCTGGGGGGTACGCTCCATGCATACGCGGGTGGGGGTACGGGTCGTACTTCCACTGTTGGGGTGGGGGTACGCTCCATGCATACGCGGGTGGGGGTACGGGTCGTACTTTCACTGTTGGTGTGGGGGGTGCGCTCCTTGCATACGGGGTGGGGGTAGGGTCCGTACATATCCGTCCCCACGCTATGTGATGTTTGTGCGGCCCGTACCCAGGCCTTTGCCACGTGGGTGCGATCCGTCCCGCCATTGTTGGGGTGACGTGTGTGGGCGTGGTCCGACTCGTACCCACGCTCTTCAGGCGTGGGTACGGGACGTACCTGTCTGGTTGTGTTGCCGGTTCGCGTGGTGACGGACTTCCGTTGTGGCGGTCGCTGGCTTATCAGGGCACGCCCCCACCCCCTCGTGGTGACCAGGGCATGGGAGTCAGGTATGTCCAGGCCATGTGTGGTGTGTGACTTATGTGGTTGTTTTGTGGCCTGCCCTGGTCCTGCCACCCCCACCCCACCCCACTTTCCCCCCTCCCTTAGTTATTCTGACCTTCTGCGGCGTTTGCGTCGTAACCTGTAGAGGAGGTGGACTGCTATGAGGGCAGGGATGACTCGTAGGTTCGGGTCCATGTCTGTCCGTCGCGTACTGGTACTCCTTGATCGCGTCGTCCTGTCGCGTACGGGTCCTCCTTGATCGCGTCGTCCTGTCGCGTACGGGTCCTCCTTGGTGGCGTCGTCCTGTGTGTCCGTCACGTACTGGTCCTCCTTGTTCGCGTTGTCGTCTGTCCGTCGCGTACTGGTGCTCCTTGTTCGCGTCGTCCTGATTTCCCGGCAGTTTTTGGCTGCCGCAAAATATTCACCGTGCGGGGTGACGTCGGTGCGAATCGTGATTCCTGGGTCGTGAATGGCTGGCTGCGAGCGTCCCGACGTCAGGTCGGCGCTTTCCCGGATCGCATTGGTAGGTGTTTTTTTGTTCGGTCGGGCTTTTTTACGATTCGTACGGTAATGGTGTACCCGTGCGAATCGTAATTCCTTGTTTGTAAAAATTGACGACCGGGTACGCGTCGGGCGGAGATTGTGCTCTGTCCGACGGTTCGTACCCGGTTTTTGCCGGATCGTGATCGGCACCTAAGTATGTGTAAGTTCCCGTAGAAGTAAGTGTGGTGGTTTGTGTATAAATGTATATGCAAGTAAATGTATGTTTCTTTCTTTATTTTCATGAGTGACTATGTGTGTCAGTAACTCTGTGGATGAGTGGCATTGTGTAACAGGATGTATAGGTGTATGAGTACATATGATGAGTGAGTACATGTATGAGTGACTGTATAGGACTGTTGGTGAATGAGTGGATGTGTATGTGGATCTTAGAATTACTCAAGAGGTTGTTTTAACTGTAATTGGTATGTCCATTGTTTTGAAAATTTTAGTCTCTATTTTTGAATGTGTGTATCAAAGGTTATATTAGGGGGAGAGGAGGTCTGTCACTCTGTCACAAGGATGATGTCATCAGTGATGTCATTTGAGATGTCATCAGTGATGTCATGAGTGATGTCACTGACCATGTCATGAGTGATGTAATATGTGACGTCATCAGCAGTGCATTGCGGGGGCGCGAGTTATAGTTAGCTGAACTAACTATAACGGGGGAATTTCATTGGTTTTTCACAAGTGAAATGTCCAGCTAACTATAACATGTGTGAAACCTATGGTTTTTTCAGTGAATTTGCAAGGTTTTTAAAATGCTAATTCCTAACTATAACGTGTGTGAAACCTTTGGTTTTTTCAGTGAATTTGTACGGTTTTTTAAATGCTAATTTTTGTATTATTTAATTTAAAAAATTATTAAAAATAAAATTCCTATATATTCATTTATATATTATCTGTATCTTTTTATTTGTTTTTGCTTTTTAAAAAAAATTTCAATTAGGATAAAGTTGAACAGTTTTTTTAATTTTTGCAATTAATTTTTCTCCATTTTTTTTTTAATATAAATTCTTGGAGTGCGCGCTCTGAGCGCGCTCCTAGTACAATTTCGTACGTTTTTTATGAATACCGCCGTACGTTTTTTACGTACGCAAATATACGTTAAAGTGCGCGCTGGGAGCGCGCACCCACTACGTATGCGTACGTACGTACGCATGCGTGCGTGCGTCCTACGCGCTCCACGCGGTTTACTTCCGCATACGCTAAAATTACACGCAATAACGGTGGTCGCGTATACGCGTGTTCCACGTATGCGCGCTACGTACGCGCATATGACGTATGCACATGCGCTCCTACGCGTTCGCGCATACGTAATCACGAGGTGCGCGCTCGGAGCTTGCGCAGTGCGCGCACCTCGGGTATATGCATAATAAAACAGCACTTCTTATTGGTTATCATTACTTTCAGTTTCTGATTGTTTCAACACCACACCCAATCCCCTCATGGCAAGTCATGTGATCAAGAATCATCACTTTTGATTGGTTTGAAGTACTTTCAGTTCCAGATTCTTCCCAAACCACACCTACTCCCCTCATTATTAGTTCTGATTCCTTTGGAGAAGGAGCTATTCTGTTGTTGAGATACAATGGCTGAACAGCAACCATCTTCAGACAGTGACCAGGACACTCTTGAGAGGCAGAGGAGCAGGAAGCAGAAAGACAGCTTTATATGGCAGTTTTTCACTTTTCCAGAGGGACAAAAAAAGGTAAATGCACCTAAAGTTACATGTGTACTTTGTCAAAAAGTCTTGTCACGTGGGAATCCTAACAAGAAATATTCTTTTAGCATTCACACTATGTGTGAAAACCTATGGTTTTTTCAGTGAATTTGCAAGGTTTTTAAAATGCTAATTCCTAACTATAACGTGTGTGAAACCTTTGGTTTTTTCAGTGAATTTGTACGGTTTTTTAAATGCTAATTTTTGTATTATTTAATTAAAAAAATTATTTTTATATTAAAAATAAAATTCCTATGTATTCATTTATATATTATCTGTATCTTTTTATTTGTTTTTGCTTTTTTTTTAAAAAATTCAATTAGGATAAAGTTGAACAGTTTTTTTAATTTTTGCAATTAATTTTTCTCCATTTTTTTTTTTTATATAAATTCTTGGAGTGCGCGCTCTGAGCGCGCTCCTAGTACAATTTCATACGTTTTTTATGAATACCGCCGTACGTTTTTTACGTACGCAAATATACGTTATAGTGCGCGCTGGGAGCACGCACCCACTACGTATGCATACGTACGTACGCATGCGTGCGTGCGTCCTACGCGCTCCACGCGGTTTACTTCCGCATACGCTAAAATTACACGCAATAACGGTCGCGTATACGCGTGTTCAACGTATGCGCGCTACGTACGCGCATATGACGTATGCACATGCGCTCCTACGCGTTCGCGCATACGTAATCACGAGGTGCGCACTCGGAGCTTGCGCAGTGCGCGCACCTCGGGTATATGCATAATAAAACAGCACTTCTTATTGGTTATCATTACTTTCAGTTTCTGATTGTTTCAACACCACACCCAATCCCCTCATGGCAAGTCATGTGATCAAGAATCATCACTTTTGATTGGTTTGAAGTACTTTCAGTTCCAGATTCTTCCCAAACCACACCTACTCCCCTCATTATTAGTTCTGATTCCTTTGGAGAAGGAGCTATTCTGTTGTTGAGATACAATGGCTGAACAGCAACCATCTTCAGACAGTGACTAGGACACTCTTGAGAGGCAGAGGAGCAGGAAGCAGAAAGACAGCTTTATATGGCAGTTTTTCACTTTTCCAGAGGGACAAAAAAAGGTAAATGCACCTAAAGTTACATGTGTACTTTGTCAAAAAGTCTTGTCACGTGGGAATCCTAACAAGAAATATTCTTTTAGCATTCACACTATGTTGAGGCATGTTGACAAAATGCATTCAGTGACTTTTCGTCGAGCTTCTGGAGCAAACCCTCCACCTGCTCTACCGACGACATCTGCAGCAGCTCAGCCGAGCACATCTTCGGCAGCTCAGCCGAGCACTTCTTCTGCAGTGGTGCCTTTGCCTTCTTCCACACCTCTTTTTGGACCACCTTGTTTGGCTAGGTTGTCCACACGCTGCACTGATTGCGGTAAACTTATTTCTGTGGGTGAGACCAGTCTTGATCTCATTCAGAGAAAATTTGATGCCCATGAGTGCAAGTAGGCCATAGATGTTTTTTCTTTTTTTTCGCTTTTCTCTTCCTGTTTCGCTCCATTAACTCAAGGGCTCTTTTAAGAGCCACTTATAAACTAAACCCCAAAAATTTTTTGGGGAGGGATTTTTTAAAAAATTTTTTTGGAGGTGCGCGCACCCTGCGCGCACCCAAGGGTTTTTTTTCAAAAAATTTCTTTTTTTTTTTTTTAAATTTAATGTTCATAAAGAGGTGAAGAAATGGAAGCATGAAAAGGGAGGATTGAGTAATACTAATATTTTTCACTTATTTAAAAAAAAAAAAAGAATTTCTAAAAAAAAATTTTTTAAAGTATTTTGCAAGGGAACAGAATTTTTTTTTTCTTTTTTCTTTCCAGTTCTGCAAAAAAAGAAAAAAAGTATTAATATTCAATCATACATTACAAAAAGCATTATATGTTTTTACACATTTTACTAAGCAATTTTTTGCCCTTTTTTTGCTGTTTTCAGAATTTTTTATTTTTCACTTAAAATAGTGAAAACAATTGTATTCATCATTTAACAGCGGGCAAAAAAAAAACAATCTGAAAGATTGCTTAAAAAAAGCCCTAAAACTTTCCTCACTAAAATATACCTTGTTAGAAATATTACATATATATTACAAGTACTTCTCTAGATGAATAAAAATTTTCTAGACAAACCGTCTTTAAACCTTGTCGCAAAAGCACACATGCCAAAATAATTTCTGTCAAAGGAGTCCACAATTGTTTTTATTACTTTTCCTTTAGGCCAAATAGTAATTTCAAAATCCTTTTTAAGTGATATCTTCAATTATAATCCTTTAAAATTACAAAAAATGCTTTCTTCAGATGCAGTTTTTAGTTTTCAAAATTTAGGTTTCAGAAAAATTAAGTAAGAATTGGGTAAATCATAAGGCAAACGTTGCTTGAAAATCAATTGGGAATCATTACACAGTGTCCAGCCTTTTTCACGTTTAAGATAAACTGTGTAATGCCCAGAAGTTACAGTAGGTCCTTCATGAAAAATTATTGCAACTGTAACAAAAGTTTTTCCAGAAATTGATAATTGCTGTCCTGTAAACTTCTTTATTAAAGTGTCCAATTTTGAACCATCAGCTCTACAACGTTGCATCATTAAAATTACATACTGACCATATTTCTGTAAAAATAATGTAGAAAACATGTCTGATTTACATTCAGAACATTCCATGTTGTGATTGGCATCTTTAACTAATTTACTAAAAGTCACTGATTTACTTTGTGGTAATGGTAAAAATATGAACCTTTCTGAATCAACATTACTACTACATGTGTTCATACAGTTTTCACAGCAATGTTCCCATTTGTAAGAGATACCAAATAAGTTTTCTACTTCTACTCCTTCATCTTCTAGTACACTCAAAATATATATTAAGAATTCCTGAGCATCTTGCTGGACATTTTCTTTAAACTGTGTAGAACCACAACATACATCTAAAAGATTTCTAACATCAGTAGCACTTTCTATTTCAGTTTTATCATTACTCAGATTCTCATAAAGGAGACTCAGCAGAGAACACAATCTTTTTCCATGATTTACTATTATCTGTTCTAGCAACTTTTCAAGATAAAATACAACATTCAGCACTACATTTGCATAGCAGTTGACACCAGAGCTATTTTCAAAATGGCAACAGTCAATCCTTGAGACTTGTGAATAGTTACAGCATATGCTAGAGAAAACGGAAACTGCTTCCTACGTACATATAAGTCTTTCACAAGCATGAAACGAACTAAACAACGACAAATGTCTTTAACTTCTTCTATCTGATCAAATTTTATTTTTAAACATTCAATTCCATCTTTTTTCTGGTAATTAATAAAACCCACAACTCTTCCCATAGCTCCATTCACTAAACCTTTTTCTACATCGAAATTTCTCCTTAAAATCACTCGACAATTCATGCAAACATATAGATTTTTTTCTAATCCAGCTGTTTTGGAAATATTCTTCTCTAGTGAATCCAATTTATTTTTCAGTTTGCCTGTTAATGTAAAAGTAATTCTTTCATGCTGAATTTTGTCCTCTGCTTCCATTTTCTTAATCTCTTCCTTTTCCAATTTCAAAAGTTCCTCATTGAATATTGAGCACTCACGTAGTGTTGGCATTAAGCAGATTACAGTATTTTTTTCTGCAATGTTCTGGTATATTTTCTCTGCAACTATTTCTTCATTTGGAAATAAGTTATGTAGCAACCGACTCTGTAATGCTTTTTTGCCAACTTCTGTGAGTAGTCCAATTCTGATATCTTTCAGAATACTTGCATAATCTTCGTCGTTTGCTTGTCTCATATTGGTAGTGAGTTCTTTGTACTCAAAGAACGACCAAATATTCGCATTACCAATGCTTCCTAATGACTTCTTCGTGTCTTCATGTGTCACAGTATTAAACACTGGTTGTCCTTTAACTGGAGTGAGCTGCAGAAGATCCCCAAAAACTATGACGTGTTTTCCTCCAAATAACACGTCATAGTCTCTCTTAAGAATTTGTTGCATTCTTAAATGCACAAAGGCAAGCATTAAATTTGAAACCATGCTCACCTCATCAATAATGAGAACTTGCATCTTCTTCAACACTGTTGAAACTTCGAGGCATGCTTCTCCAGTTAGCTTGTGGTATTCTATTTTGTTCTCATGCTCCACTGATAACATTAGCAAGCGATGTAAGGTAATTCCTTTTATGTTATAGGCTGCTAACCCAGTTGGAGCAGTTACCACACAAGACAAATTTGAAGCTGTTTTTTGCTGTAGGTAGCTTCTGATGACTTTTATTAAGAAACTTTTACCAGTTCCAGCTTGTCCACTCACATACATCCTGATTGGTTCAAATGATGTGCATGAGCACTCTTTCTTTTCATGTAGTAATCCATGATCAATTTTTTGGATGACTTCTTCATAAATTTCTTTTTGTTCTTCATTCAGTTGTTGTTCCAGATTTAGTAAGTCGATTGAATCTTCCTGTGCTTGATTCATAGCCGTTTCTACTTCAGTCATGGCTACTGCAGCTTCATTTTCTATGATTGGTTGTCCTAGGGGATCTTGACTAAGTGTTCCTGAACTTTGGCTGTCTTGAGAACTGTCTCTGGCTACTTCAGCTGCAATTTTTGCTTCCTGTTCATTTTCTTCATTTAACATTTGGACATAAGTTGTGAAAGTACTGCATTCTATGCTGTCTTTGCTAGCATTAAAAGAATCTTCATAGCTTTGAAATTCTCCCAGTAGTTCGTCCTCTGAACGCCATGGTTTAAACAGCTGTAAAAGAGCCAAGTATTAAAATTCCTTTTTGTCAGTAGTTTCGCAACTGAGCTTCCTGTGATTTATCAAACTTCCTTTTGTTTGATTCACCAAACATCCTTCCTCACCAATGACTTTATATTTTCCATTGTTGATGTCTTCTGTGGCTTTCTGTGAATAAATGTAGTTCTGCAGCACTTCATAGAGACACATGTTCTCAAGATGATGACTTCTCTTTGGGTAATATGTGTCCAACATGTTTGATTTCAAAATATCTGTACTTTCTGGGTCATTCTCGGCCAAATATTCAATTTCTCCAACAGATTTCAGTACCCGATTTCTCATTCCTGCAAGGCCTAAGCTTACCCAAATTATTCTTCTGGATTTCGAGTAAAGACTTGCAGATGATAACCTATCTGAGCATTCGTAGGATCCAATTTCTCGATGCAATAACATCTTTAAAATGAAACTGTACAGCTTCTTACTGACAGTCTTCTCGTGAGAAATCTCTTCCCACATTTCCTTCAATTCTGTTTTCTCAGATTTAGTGATGTAAGATGTCACATACCGAGCAACAGCAATAGAATTGTCTGCCACATACTGAATATCCATGTTAGCATTCCACATGGATAAAATGACTGGGTTGAAGTCATTTATACATTTTGACTCTTCATTTCTTTTTAGGTTGTAGGTATTTTTGGGATATTTTCTGGTTATAGTATGTCGCACAGCTGACATAAAACTGTTAACTCTTCCTTTTGAAAGAACAGGTCTAGGAAATCCAAATCGACACTTTGTGTAGAATTTATCTTTCGTCTTGTACTTCCGTCGACAGTATTTTCCACACCGATGACTTTGGAAACGTAAAACTTGCTCTTTTAACTTTTTCTCTTCTGTGCTTTTAGGTATAGCACATGTTGCATATTCTTCAATGAAAGATAACACTGCTTCATCAGTATCTGTTCCAAACTTTGGGGCATCCTTGATCCACAACAGCATATGAATATGAGGAGCACCTCTTGCCTGGTACTCTTTTCTCCAAAAGAAATCCACTACTTCTCCAAGAGGTGGATTTTTTTTATTGCAGATGAAGGACATCATAGCCTCAAATCTATGATTGAAATATCTACAAACATTAACTGGATCCCATGAGCACAGTTCTCCAGCTGTCTTGTATTCAATGTTTTTAATGTTTGAATTTGCCTCTCTTAGAAAATCCAGTAAATCATCCCAAGCGTACCCGGCACAGCTTAGGGTTAGAAACCATATAGGAGTTCCTAAATTCCGTAACATGCATTTTAATTCACCATGGCGTCGGTACCAATATTCATTTGTCCCACGCTGACAAGCCATCAGATTGATCAGTTGTGTTTCCAAATGATCATCTCGTGCTGCACTTTCTCCATAAAATCCTTGGCAGACACATTTTGTAAATGTACTCCACTTTTTAAAATGTGATTTACTGCATAAGATAATGCAGACAAGTCGCTTTCAAATAAAAGATGGAACAAATAAGGAATACTTTGACTTCTGCATATAGTCTTGTAGTCCGATACTCAGAAGCTGGAATCTGTTCTGGACGTTCATCGTATCGTCCTCCTTTCCTGTAGGAAACAGCTGAGGAAAACATCGAGCTTCCAAGCTCTCCTCCCATACACTCACGGGAGTTCCTTTTGCTTTCTTCATCTGAAACAGATCAATAGTGTCTCCCATAACTTCTTTTGAATGAAGAGGATGTATGCTAAAATGTTCATAAATTTCTTCTTCCTTTGACTTGTCCACTTTTTCAATTTGACCAGTTGGTGTTTCTGTGTCTTCTTGTAAATCTTCTTCTTCTTCTTCTTCTATATAAATTGATTCATACCATTTATTATTTTTTTTCAAATACAAATTTGCTCTTTGTACTTTTCGTACATCCACCAGCTCCTGCCAAATCTTCTTATTCTTTGTAGGTACACCATTAACCAGAATTACTAATGGTTCAGTTTCCAAAGTATCTGCATCAATAGTTTCCATATTTTTTTCAAATCCAAGGGCAAATACACCACTCTCCCTTTTAAACCTCTCAGTAAATCAGAAGGAGGTAATTTACCAGTTTTGGGCTCCATACGTACTATGGTCTGGAACTGATGAACACATTGAATGAGTATAGACTCATATGTATTTAATTCAGAAAGTTCGGCAGGAATAGCATCCAATTCTAAATTATTATGTACAGCTCTGGTCGGCATTCTATTTTCTTCTAACTTGTTATAACAGTATTTACAAATTCGCTGATCTTCACCCAATTCAAAACAATTTTCAAGAAATATATATGTTGCAAAATCCTTCCACTTATAATTATCTTCATTTTCACTTTTTTTATACAGATCAACATTCCTTGTTTGAATTTTATAATGACTTCTGCGGCAACAAATACAAGTAATATTTGGTCTTTCATTAGAGGTGATAGTAAATTTTGTCATTTCATCCTCAAAATTTTTAGTAATAATGAGTTCTACATTCTGTTCCTCATTTTCCTCATTTACTGTGTCCTTTTCTGCACTTTCTTGTTCTGGACCAAAGTAACAAAACTGAATCTCATCAGTAACCTTCACTACATCTGAGACAGATCCACGGAACAGAGCATTATTCAACTCATTCAACTTTACTGCTGGACTTTTAGCAAAATACAATGTTCTCACAAACTTTCTCATTTCAGTATGATGAACAGCCAGCATCCTAAAATGATGAAAAACACTTTTACACACTTTTCTAGATAGACAAGCCAGAGAATGTCCCTGCAAACCAGTATTTTCTCTCACTTTACATGGATCTAGTGTTTGAAGCACCTTCATCTTCTGTTTTACACTCTTTTTACTATATTCTCTTAGAAAGTCACGTAATTTATCAATAGATTCCTGACGCACAGTACAAATACTACTACAGTTCCAAGTGTACACTGGGGCTTTTGGACGTCTCCCCATAGCCTCAGCAGCCATTACTTCTTCCTCATTTCTTGGGACCATTTTCTCTTTTTGCATCACACAACCATCCTTAACTTCATATGCTCTACCATTGGTGTCAACTGCATGCAATAAACTATTACTTTGAAGATAACTCTCTTCATTAAAAAATGGTTCAGTACTTGAACTGTGCTTCCATTCTCCCAAGAACACTTTACAAAAGTTACTTTTTTTCACTTCTCTTTTCCTTTTGCTTTGTGACTTCATTGCATTCACTAATTTATCTAATCTACGCATCCTATTCAAAATTAGAATAAAAAGTTTTCTTTTTATTTCCAAAGCCTTACTTACAATATTTTCTATACATTTTTTTTTCTTAATAAATTTTGTTTTTTTCTTATATTTTTTCACATCCTTTAGCAAATTTAACATCACTCTTCTATGAAACATTTTTCGACAAATGTTTTTAAAATCTAATTTTCGTGTTAAATCAGTTTGACATACTTCTGATTGTACATTAGCTTTTTTTTTGCTGTTGACTGTGTTGTTGCTTTGTACATAAAACTCTCTTTGTTTTACAGTTATTTTTGCAATTTTTTTGTTTTTTGAAAATCTTTTTTAAGAAATCTCTGCTCTGCTTACCAGTAGACTTTTTCTTTTTTCCATCACCAGCTTCTCCTGCTATCTTTTTTTTCCCAGTTTTGTCCAGATATACTTGTTGTTGCTTTTCTTTCCTCTTTCTTGTCCTTAAAGGCATTTTTTTTCACTGTTGCTCAGCAATACCTGCAAGGAACTAAAAAAAAATACTTTTTGAAATTATAATTCATTAAAATATTTTTTTTTACTTTTCATTTATTTCAAATGTTTTTCCATTTGTCTCTCATTTGTGATTTACTAATTTGTGCACAGTGCTAACCACCACAGTTGAAAAAAAACAAGCTGCCCCTTTCCTGCAAATGCATTTTTTAACAGAACAACTGCAACACAAATTATATCTGTGGCCACAATTCCTGTGCGCACACATCCTCATGGTGTGCTTCTAAGCAGAAAACAGAATTTGATTTGCAAATTCAAAGCACATTTACTACTCTGGTAGATCAAGTGATAATTGCTGTTACAGCCTTACACATTTTCCTTGTAGATCACAGAGGCAGAAAAGAGCACATTTCCTAACAGCTACTTCATACCATAAGTATCTGCAACCTGGGTGAGTGTTTAGAGTAGAGCAAAGAAAATGAGGCCTTGGTGACGTTGAATGTGTTTGCATTACACACAGTCCTGAGTAGTACGCATGGGAGTGTTGGAGAAGCTGCTGCGTGTGTCCCAAGAGTGTGTTTCTGCAGAGTATGTATTGTCAGCTGCAAGAGACATGAGCAAGGAGATTTCCAGAGCTGCATGAAGACTGCAGGGATGTACGTAACAGTGCATGTGTGCTAAGGGATAATTTGTGTAAACACAACAGGCTGCCCCTTTCCTGGGACTGCAATTCTTACTGAACAACAACTTCACAAACTAAATCTCTGCCCACAATTCCTGTGCGCGCACAGACTCATGCTATGTTTTTTGGAACAAAACAGTGTCCCTGAATAGTACCAAATTACTGTTACAGCCTGACACATTTCCCTTATCATTTACAGAAGCAAAAAAGAGCACATGTCCTAACAGCTCCTTAAGACCATGACCATGTGTTATAGGGTGAGTGATTAGACTAGATCAATTTAAATGAGGCCTTGGTGATGTTGAATGTGTTTGCATTACACAGTGCTATCTGAAACAGCACACAGAGCTGAGTACTACACATGAGAGTGTTGGAGAAGCTGCTGCGTGTGTGCCAAGAGTGTGTTTCTGAAGACTGTGTATTGTCTGGTGCAAGACAGATGAGCAAAGAGACTTCCAGAACTGCATGAAGACTGCAGGGATATATGTAACAGTGCATGTTTGCTAAGGGATAATTTGTGTAAACACAACAGGCTACCCCTTTCCTGGGACTGCATTTCTTACTGAACAACATCTTCACAAATTAAATCTCTGCCCAAAATTCCTGTGCGCACACAGACTCATGCCATCATTTTACACACATAACACAGGCTGCCCCTTTCCTGGGACTGCATTTCTTACTGAACAACAAATTCATAAATTAAATCTCTGCCCACAATTCCTGTGTGCACACAGACTCATGCCATCTTTTTACGCACATAACACAGGCTGCCCCTTTCCTGGGACTGCATTTCTTACTGAACAACATCTTCACAAATTAAATCTCTGCCCACAATTCCTGTGCGCACACAGACTCATGCTATGTTTTTTGGAACAAAACAGTGTCCCTGAATAGTACCAAATTACTGTTACTGCCTGACACATTTCCCATATCATTTACAGAAGCAGAAAACAGCACATGTCCTAACAGCTCCTTAACACCATGACCATGTGTTACAGGGTGAGTGATTAGACTAGATCAATTTAAATGAGGCCTTGGTGACGTTCAATGTGTTTGCATTACACATTGCTATCTGAAACAGCACACAGAGCTGAGTACTACACATGAGAGTGTTGGAGAAGCTGCTACGTGTGTGCCAAGAGTGTGTTTCTGAAGACTGTGTATTGTCTGGTGCAAGACAGATGAGCAAAGAGACTTCCAGAACTGCATGAAGACTGCAGGGATGTATGTAACAGTGCATGTGTGCTAAGGGATAATTTGTGTAAACACAACAGGCTGCCCCTTTCCTGGGACTGCATTTCGTACTGAACAACATCTTCACAAATTAAATCTCTGCCCACAATTCCTGTGCGCACACAGACTCATGCCATCATTTTACGCACATAACACAGGCTGCCCCTTTCCTGGGACTGCATTTCTTACTGAACAACAACTTCATAAATTAAATCTCTGGCCACAATTCCTGTGTGCACACAGAGTCATGCCATCATTTTAGGCACATAACACAGGCTGACCCTTTCCTGGGACTGCATTTCTTACTGAACAACATCTTCACAAATTAAATCTCTGCCCACAATTCCTGTGTGCACACAGACTCATGCCATCATTTTAAGCACATAACACAGGCTGCCCCTTTCCTAGGACTGCATTTCTTACTGAACAACAACTTCACAAATTAAATCTCAGACACCAATTCCTATATACACACAGACTCATGCTGTGTTGGTAGGCACAAAACACAGGCTGCCCCTTTCCTGGGTTATCAATTCTTACAGAACTAATGCTTTTTTCAAATGTGCTGCCATTTTCCTCTCTTTTCTTTCAAAGTGATTTCTGCTAAATGCTAACCATCACAATTAAAAAGAAGCTGTCCTTTTCTTTCAACTGCAAGTCTTACTTTTCAACAGCAACACAAATTAAATCTCTGTCAACAATTCTTCTCTGCACACAGACTCATGGTTTGATGGTAGGCACAAAACAGTATTCCTCATTGTTACCAGTACACATTAACTTATGGTGAAAACATACTCCAAAATATTTTACATATTCAAAACAGTTAAATATCTCCCAAAACAGAAAATGTAAATCACAACTTTAAACAAATAATCACAATTCTTTTTTTATATCTAAATTAACCACAAACACCCCCTCTCAAACTCATAACTCACCTTTAAAATTAGTTAGTTGTGAAAGAAATGTGGCAGTCACACAGCAGTTTATCAGACCAGAATCTCTGAGCTGAACACCTCTCTCCTCTCAGCAGAACCAGTTAATGGCACAGTGTCCCTCTCTTTTTTCACACATACACATGTTAATTTCAAATCTCAGTGCTTCCCACATTTTTTCACATGAAATCACACATTTCTATTGGTTGAAAACTTCAACCCCTTTCCAAATGTACCCTTCCCCCAACTTGACTTCTGCCTGCTGCCATAGCAACAGGTCATGGAACACAGGTGTGAGCAGAGAGGTCAGAAGTTCAGCAGACAATGTTTCATTTCCAAAGAGCAAGAGTGCTTGACTTTTCAAACCTAACAGCAAATCCAAACTAATGTTCTTTGTTCACACATTTTTCTAAACCAATACAAAACATGCTTTTTAAAATTTAAACATACAGCCTAGTTTTTAGTGTAGAATGGTTTGAAACAGCCAATGAGTTCTTTTTATAAAAAAAAGTATGTGTGCCCCCATTTTTCAACTGTCTTTCATTTCTTTTTGCCTTTCTACTGAAAGACACCTCCTGAGTGCATCCAGATCTCCTTTGAAGATGTTCACAGTGTGGATTGTAGGTCACAGCTATGTCTTCTGGAGTGAAAAATTTGCAGAAAAAAGAGGTATGGTGAGAGACCTTGCTTTGCCAAATGTAGACATTAAATGGATTGGTCAGAGAGGGTTAAAGTGGCACCAATTAATGCCTTTGGTGAAAACCTTTCTACATCTCCCACAGCCTAACCTTATTATTGTGCACTGTGGTGGAAATGACCAAGGCACTTTAACTTGGGTAGGTCTGGAAATGCTTATTAAGGACACCTTTGTGCAATTGATGTCGCTTTTTCCTCAATCTGCCTTCGTATATTCTAACATATGCCAAAGGCAAAAGTGGAACTGGTCCAACCAATTTTGTCCGCAGATTGACAAAGCAAGGAAGCACGTCAACAAATCTATTTCTGCTTTCCTCAGAGACTATGGTATGGGTTCTATATACCACAACAACTTGCGTTACAACATGCAAGACATTTATAGAGGAGATGGTGTACACTTCACTGATGAAGGCAACAGAGTCTTCCTCTTGAACTTTAGACTCTGCATCGGTACTTACTTGTAGGTACCAAAAAACAAACAATAAACACAAGGGCTCTTTTTAGAGCCACCTTATATCTAAACACTTAAATGCGATTTTTTATTATTTTTTTTTTAAAGTTTTTTTTCGGGTGCGCGCTGGGTGCGCGCACTCGGCGATATTTTTTTTCAAAATATAAATCTTTTTTTTTGCCCTACAAGGTCCTACTGTGACCCCCTTACAATGCCTAGTGGGTCAATATCTCCCCACTCTGCCCCCTTTTCAAGTTCTCCCCCTTTGTTTATCACACCCTCTTTATGCGAGAGACAAAATGGCGGCTGCCGCTTCCTGATTTCCACCGATTCGAATGTTTACTGACATCTAAGAACCAATCAGAAGTGCGCTCGCGATCGGCAAGGTGCGCGCACAGGACTTGCTCAGTGCGCGCACGGTACGCGCGTACAGATATATATATTGATTTAAATGCTAATTTCTCAGGAAATACTGAACAGATTTACACCAAACCTGCAAAAGGCACTTCATGGACCTTATGGCTACCTCTCTGCCAAATTTCACATAATTCTGTTCAGCCGTTCGGGCTGTAGCTGCGACTAAAGTCCCTATGGAAAAATGCATGGGGAAAACGCGTTTTGGGACCCCCCTTTTTTCTCAGCCCCCGCTTGACGAATCCCCCCGAGACTTTCAGGGCAGGAGCGGAGCGGAGCGCCCCATTAGTTTTGAAAATTTTGCGAGGATTCGTCAACCGGCGCCAAAGTTATTCAAAATAGAATTTTGAGATTTCCTATGGAAACACGGTCCTAACTATAACTACCTCCTGGCGACCGCCAGTAGGTAATCTATATATATATATATATATATATATATTCACTGAAAAAACCATGGGTTTCACACACGTTATAGTTAGGAATTAGCATTTAAAAAACCTTGCTAATTCAATGAAAAAACCATAGGTTTCACACACGTTATAGTTAGGAATTAGCATTTAAAAAACCTTAGAAATTCAATGAAAAAACCAAAGGTTTCACACACGTTATAGTTAGCTGGACATTTTACTCGTAAAAAACCATTGAAATTCCCCCGTTATAGTTAGTTAAGCTAACTATAACTCGCGCGCCCGCAATGCACTGCTGATGACGTCACATATTACATCACTCATGACATGGTCAGTGACATCACTCATGACATCACTGATGACATCTCAAATGACATCACTGATGACATCACTGATGACATCATCCCGTGAATGTGTGTTTTTCTGAAAATTAAATATGTTTTATATATGTATATCTCAAGGTCGATGGAAGAATAAATGAGTATATAAGTGTCTAAATGGATGATTTGTTTTTGAAAAATTGATTGTGTAACTGACTGATTAGGTGTATCATAGTGAATACATGGCTTAGTGAGTAATGTTTAAATATGTATATATCTGTATCAGTCTTTCACTTTGTGTATAAGTGGCTGCATGGGTTGGTGAGCAGCTACATGAGTGTTTATATGGGTTATTAGTTGTTTTTTTGAGTATGAGTCTGAGTGTCTGTATGGTTCGGTGGGGGGTATTACGTAGTGCATAGGTGCATGAATGAGTGACTCACTGTTTGTATGTGTTGAAGATAGTATGTATGCAGGACTGCATGGGTGGATGAGTGTGTGTATGGGTGTGTTAGTGAGTGAATGACTGTCTCTACAGTGTCTTTATGAGTAACTACATATGTTTTAAACTAGTATATGTGACTATTGGTGTATATAAGTGAGTATATGTGAGAGTGAGAGATTGAAAGAGTTCCTGTGTGAATAAGTATGTGTTTCTATAAGTGATTGTTTAAAAGACTAAGTATGTGCAAGTTTCCGTAGAAGTAAGTGTGGTGGTGTGTGTATAACTGTATATGCAAGTAAATGGATGTTTGATTCTTTATTAGCATGAGTGACTATGTGTGTGAGTAACTCTACGGATGAGTGGCATTGTGTAACAGGATGTATAGGTGTATGATTACATATGATGAGTGAGTACATGTATGAGTGACTGTATAGGAGTGTTGGTGAATGAGTGGATGTGTATGTGGATCTTAGAATTACTGAAGAGGTTGTTGTAACTGGTATTGGTATGTCCATTGTTTTGAAAAGTTTAGTCTCTATTTATAAATGTGTGTATCAAAGGTTATATTAGGGTGAGAGGAGGTCTGCCACTCTATCACAAGGATGATGTCATCAGTGATGTCATCAGTGATGTCATTTGAGATGTCATCAGTGATGTCATCAGTGATGTCACTGACCATGTCATGAGTGATGTAATATGTGACGTCATCAGCAGTGCATTGCGGGCGCGCGAGTTATAGTTAGCTTAACTAACTATAACGGGGGAATTTCAATGGTTTTTTACGTGTAAAATGTCCAGCTAACTATAACGTGTGTGAAACCTTTGGTTTTTTCATTGAATTTCTAAGGTTTTTTAAATGCTAATTCCTAACTATAACGTGTGTGAAACCTATGGTTTTTTCATTGAATTAGCAAGGTTTTTTAAATGCTAATTCCTAACTATAACGTGTGTGAAACCCATGGTTTTTTCAGTGAATTTGCAAGGTTTTTTAAATGCTAATTTTTTTTTTTTCTTCTATTTTTTTAAACATATTTTTAATTTAATGTTCTAACCTTTTATAAAGACTATGGTTAAATTTTTTAAATTCTTTAATATGTTTTTTTAAATATATTTCATAAAATAAACATGTTATAATTTTTTCCAGTACATTTTTTCCTTTTTTTTTTAGTACGCGTACCGTAAGCTTACGGTAAGCGTACGGTTTACGCAACGCCCGTAATTTATCTACGCTGTTTGCGTATAGTTACGCAATTTGCGTAGCCGCGCGTACTCCGCGTGGGACGCGTACACGTGTACGCTACACGCGCACGTTACGCGGAAGTGTCGGGTAGTGACTGTTATGCGCATGCGCGCAAGCGCGCGTCTTTTTTACGCGCATGCGCACTTTTGCCGTAAGCGTACCGTAAGCGTACCGTAAGCGTACGGTAGGTCATGTGATCATGAAACACAACTTTTGATTGGTTGAAACTACTTTCAGTTCTAGAACTCTCCTACACCACACCCATTCCCCTCATTTCTGCTTGTGATCCCTTAGGAGAAGGAGCTGGGTTGTCTTTGTGATACGATGGCAGAACAGCAGAGCTCTTCTGAGAGTGAGGCTAGCACTAGCAGCACTACCTTGAGGCAGAGAGCGAGGAAACAAAAGACCTCTTATGTATGGGATTATTTTACTTTTCCTGAAGGCCAGCTAAAGGTAAATGCACCCTTAGTGACTTGCAAGCTGTGTCAGCGTGTACTTTCAAGAGGTAATCCTGACAGGAAGTATTCCTTTGGGAATCATACCATGATGAGGCACCTCAGGGATGTACACAGAAGGACACATGCTCGACTTTTTGGAGGTAACCCTTCAGAAAGTCAACCAAGCACATCCACAGCAGCTCAGCCTGGACCATCATCTGCAGGGCTGACTCCTTCTTCTGCAGGTCAGGTGAGCCCTTCATCTGTGGGGGGAGCATCTCCTTTTGCTGGCCCTCTGGAAATTAACCCTCGATTTCTGAGGGTTGATATTCGATGTGCCTCTTGTCATGATCTAATTTGTCATAGGGAGACCAGTGTTTCCCTAGTGAACCTCAAAATAGATCAGCACACTTGTCACAGAGACTAATTTTCCCATTCTTTCTTTCCTCTCTCCCTGCATGAACACAACGGCTCTTTTAAGAGCCAACCTTATCTTTCATCTTTTTTTTATAGATGTTTTTAAAAACTTTTTTTTTTTTTTTTTACCGTACGCGTACGGTGCGCGTAATTTTTTTTTATTTTTTTTTTAAAAACACTAAAAATCAATAATCACATTACAAGGACTTTGAAACACTACAATTATTATTATTGACTTACCATACCCACTCAAAAAAATATTTATTCATTTGTTTTTTTTAAAAAAAATTGCTTTAAAAATAGTTCTAGTTTTCGAAAATTTTCTATATCAATCTGAAAAAAAAGAAAAAAGTATTAATATTTTTTAAACATTTTAAAATACAGTACTCGTATTTACATATTTACCAAAAAATATTTTTGCCTTATTTTTGCTGTTTTCAGAATATATTGCATTTCACTTTAAATTGTGAAAGCAATTGCATTCATCATTTAACAGCGAGCCAAAAAAAAATAACAATCTCAAAGATTGTATTAAAAAAGCCCAGAATCTCTTCTCACTTAAACTTAACATTACAGAAATGCATAATATTCTAAAAAAATATCATCAAAAAACAATACTTATTTCTTTAAAATACCGTCTGATATTTTTGTTTCAGAAGTATAATCACAATATTATATCTCAAATAACTCCACAATACATCTGATTCCATTTCCTTTAGGCCAAATAGTAATTTTAAAAAATTTTTGGGATTAAATTTCCAACGGTAATCCAATAAAATTCTAAAGTTTAATTTGTCCAGATCTCACCGATTCTCTGTAACATTTTGGTTCACGAAAATTTTTTGAATAATTTATTAAGTCCACAATAGAATTGGTTACTTTTCCGCATGGCCAAATAGTAATTTTTAAAATCATTTTTGAAAAAATTTCCAATGGCACTCCAATAACATTCCAAAATTTCAATTGTGCAGATGTTACCGATTATCTCTAAATTATTGGTTTTTGAAAGTTTCATTAAAAATTAAAAAAGTCCACATTACAATTGGTTATCTTTCCATTAGGCCAAATGATAATTTAAAAAATCTTTTTTTTAGAAAATTCCAATGGTAATCCAGTAAAATGGTAAAATTATTTTGTCCAGATCTTGCCAAGTCTCTCTAAAATTTAGGTTTCAGGAAGATTAGATAGGAATTTGCTAAATCAAAAGGCAAACGTTGTTTGAAAATCAATTGGGAATCATTACACAGTGTCCAGCCTTTTTCACATTTAAGATAAACTGTGTAATGTCCAGAAGTAACAGTAGGTCCATAATGGAAAATTATTGCAACAGTTACAAAAGTTTTTCCTGAAATTGATAATTGCTGTCCTGTAAACTTCTTTATTAAAGTATCCAATTTTGAACCATCAGCTCTACATCGTTGCATCATTAAAATTACATACTGTCCGTATTCCTTTAAAATTAATGTTGAAAACATGTCAGATTTACACTCACCGCATTTCATGCTATGATTAGCATCTTTAACTAATTTTGCAAAAGTGACTGTTTTACTCTCTGGCAATGTCAAATAAATAAACCTTTCATTATCAACATTAGAGCCACATATATTATAACAGTTTTCACAACTATGTTCCCATTTATAATAGAGACCAAATAAAATATCAATTGCAACTTCTTCTACTTCCAGTACTTGAAGAAAATACATCAAAAATTCGTGTGCATCTTGCTGTTCATTTTGAGAAAACTGTGTTCGTCCTGAACATATATCTAAAAGTTTTCTAATTTCAGTAGCACTTTCTATTTGAGTTTTATCTTTACTCAGCTTTTGAAAAAGGAGACTCAGCTCAGAACAGAATCTTTTTCCCTGATTTACTATTATCTGCTCTTGCAAACTTTCCAGATAAAATGCAACATTCAGCACTACATTTGCGTAGCAGTTGACACCAGAGCTATTTTCAAAATGACATCCTACAACCTGTTCTTCATTTTCCTTTTTCTTTTTGCTTGCAATTACATCACTCCTCTTTTTTTTCCTCTTCTCTACATCTTCATTACAGATATTCTCATTTTTTCTTTTACGAGAAACTACACGTTTCTCCAACACAGGATACTGACCTAAATGAGGAGCATAGCTTCTTCTTAATCTATTATACTCCTTTACACAGTTTGTATCAGCACTAACTTTTGAATCATCAAAGTCTATCATGAATAAACCTGATAATGTTTTCACTCGTGACAAAGCAACATATGCCATACCTTCTTTGAACACAGTTGAACCAATGTTCACAAATGCACAATCTACAGTCAATCCTTGAGACTTGTGAATAGTTACAGCATATGCTAGAGAAAACGGAAACTGCTTCCTACGTACATATAAGTCTTTCACAAGCATGAAACGAACTGTACAACGACAAATATCTTTAACTTCTTCTATCTGATCAAATTTTATTTTTAAACATTCAATTCCATCTTTTTTCTGATAATTAATAAAACCCACAACTCTTCCCATAGCTCCATTAACTAAACCTTTTTCAACATCCAAATTTCTTCTTAAAAATACTCTACAGTTCATGCAAACATATAGATTTTTTTCTAATCCAGCTGTTTTGGAGATGTTCTTCTCTAGTGAGTCCAATTTATTTTTCAGTTTGCCTGTTACTGTGACAGTAATTCTTCCATCCTCAATTTTGTCCACTGCTTCCAATTTCCTGATCTCTTCCTTTTCCAATTTCAAAAGCTCCTCATTAAATATTGAGCATTCACGTAGAGTTGGCATTAAGCAGATGACACTTTTGTTTTCTGCAATGTTCTTGTATATTTTCTCTGCAACTATTTCTTCCTTTGGAAATAAATTATGTAGCAGCCGACTCTGTAATGCTTTTTTGCCAACTTCTGTGAGTAGTCCAATTCTGATATCTTTCAGAATACTTCCATATTCTTCATCGCTTGCTTGCCTCATATTAGTAGTAAGTTCCTTGTACTCAAAGAAGGACCAAATATTTGTATTTCCGATGCTTCCCAATGACTTCTTCGTGTCTTCATGTGTGACAGTATTAAACACTGGTTGTCCTTTAACTGGAGTAAGTTGCAAAAGATCTCCAAAAACTATGACGTGTTTTCCACCAAATAACATGTCATAGTCTGTCTTCAAAATTTGCTGCATTCTTAAATGCACAAAGGCAAGCATTAAGTTTGATACCATGCTCACCTCATCAATAATGAGAACTTGCATCTTCTTCAATACTCTTGAAACTTCCAAGGATGCTTCTCCAGTTAGCTTGTTGTATTGTATTTTGTTCTCATGCTCCACTGGTAACATTAGCAAACGATGTAAAGTGATTCCTTTTATGTTATATGCTGCTAACCCAGTTGGAGCAGTAACCACACAAGACAAAGTAGAATCTGTTTTTTGCTGTAGGTAGCTTCTGATGACTTTTATAAGGAAACTTTTTCCAGTTCCAGCTTGTCCGCTTACATACATCCTGATTGGATGAAATGATGTGCATGAGCACTCTTTTTTTTCATGTAGAAATCCGTGATCAATTTTGTTTCTGATCTCTTCATAAATTTGTTGCTGCTCTTGATTCAGTTGTCTTTCCAAATTTTCTAAGTCTATAAATTCTTCTTGAGCTTGATTCATAGCCGTTTCCACTTCATTCATGGCTATTGATGCTTCATTTTCAACGATTGGTTGTCCTAGGGGATCTTGACTGAGTGTTCCTGAACTTTGGCTGTCCTGAGAACTGTCTCTAGCTATTTCTGCTGCAATTGTAGTTTCCTGTTCAATTTCTTCATTTAACATTTGCAGATAACTTGAGAATGTACTGCATTGTATGCTGTCTTTGCAAGCATTAAAAGAATCTTCATAGCTTTGAAATTCTCCCAGTAGTTCATCCTCTGTACGCCATGGTTTAAACAACTGTAAAAGAGCCAAGTAGTAAAATTCCTTCTTGTCAGTAGTGTCGCAACTCAGCTTCCTGTGATTTATCAAACTTCCTTTTGTTTGCTTCACCAAACATCCTTCCTCACCAACGACTTTATATTTTCCATTGTTGATGTCTTCTGCGGCTTTCCGTGAATAAATGTAGTTCTGCAGCACTTCATAGAGACACATGTTCTCCAGATGTTGACTTCTCTTGGGATAATATGTGTCCAACATGTTTGATTTCAAAATATCTGTACTTTCTGGGTCATTCTCGGCCAAATATTCAATTTCTCCAACAGATTTCAGTACCCGATTTCTCATTGCTGCAAGGCCTAAACTTGCCCAAATTATTCTTCTTGACTTCGAGTAGAGACTTGCAGAAGATAACCTATCTGAACATTCGTAGGATCCAATTTCTCGATGCGATAACATCTTCAAACTGAAACTGTACAGCTTCTTACTGACAGTCTTCTCGTGAGAAATCTCTTGCCACATTTCCTTCAATTCTGTTTTTTCTGATTTCGTAATGTAAGACGTTACATATCGAGCAACAGCAATGGAATTGTCGGCTACATACTGTATATCCATGTTAGCGTTCCACATGGATAAAATGACTGGGTTGTAGTCATTTATATTTTTTGATTCTTCTTTTCTTTTTAGGTTGTAGGAATTCTTAGGTGATTTTCTTGTGATAGTATGTCTCACAGCTGACATAAAACTGTTGACTCTTCCATTTGAAAGAACAGGTCTAGGAAATCCAAATCGACATTTAGTGTAGTATTCATCTTTGCTCTTGTATTTCCGTCGACAGTATTTTCCACACCGATGACTTTGGAAACGTAAAACTTGCTCCTTTAACTTTTTCTCTTCTGTGCTTTTTGGTATAGCACATGTTGCATATTCTTCAATGAAAGATAACACTGCTTCATCAGTATCTGTTCCAAACTTTGGGGCATCCTTGATCCACAACAGCATATGAATATGAGGAGCACCTCTTGCCTGGTACTCTTTTCTCCAAAAGAAATCTACTACTTCTCCAAGAGGTGGATTTTTTTTATTGCAGATGAAGGACATCATAGCCTCAAATCTATGATTGAAATATCTGCAAACATTAACCGGATCCAATGAGCACAGTTCTCCTGCTGTCTTGTATTCAATGTTTTTAATGTTTGAATTTGCCTCTCGTAGAAAATCCAGTAAATCATCCCAAGCGTACTCCGCACAGCTTAGGGTAACGAACCATGTTGGTGTTCCTAAATTCCGTAACATGCATTTTAGTTCACCATGGCGTCGGTACCAATATTAATTTGTCCCACGCTGACAAGCCATCAGATTGATCAGTTGTGTTTCCAAATGATCATCTCGGTGCTGCACTTTCTCCATAAAATCCTTAGCAGACACATTTTGTAAATGTACTCCACTTTTTAAAATGTGATTTACTGCATAAGACAGTGCAGACAAGTCGCTTTCAAATAAAAGATGGAACAAATAAGGAATACTTTGTCGAAATCTGGGATCTTCAGCATATAGTCTTGTAGTCCGATACTCAGAAGCTGGAATCTGTTCTGGACGTTCATCGTATCGTCCTCCTTTTCCTTTAGGAAACAGCTGGGGAAAACATCGAGCTTCCAAGCTCTCCTCCCATACACTCACGGGAGTTCCTTTTGCTTTCTTCATCTGAAAGAGATCAATATTATCTCCCATAACTTCTTTTGAATGAAGAGGATGTATGCTAAAATGTTCATAAATTTCTTCTTCCTTTGACTTGTCCACTTTTTCAATTTGTCCAGTTGGTGTTTCTGTGTCTTCTTGTAAATCTTCTTCTTCTTCTTCTTCTATATAAATTGATTCATACCATTTTTTATTCCTTTTCAAATACAAATTTGCTCTTTGTACTTTCCGCACATCTACCAGCTCCTGCCAAATCTTCTTATTCTTTGTAGGTACACCATTAACCAGAATAACTAATGGTTCAGTTTCCAAAGTATCCGCATCAATAGTTTCCATATTTTTTTTCAAATCCAAGGGCAAATACACCACTCTTCCTTTTAAACCTCTCAGTAAATCAGAAGGAGGTAATTTACCAGTTTTGGGCTCCATACGTACTATGGTCTGGAACGGATGAACACATTGAATGAGTATAGACTCATATGTATTTAATTCAGAAAGTTCAGCAGGAATAGCGGCCAATTCTAAATTATTATGTACAGCTCTGGTCGGCATTCTATTTTCCTCTAACTTGTTGTAACAGTATTTACAAATACGCTGATCTTCACCCAAATCAAAACAATTTTCTAGAAATATATATGTGGCAAAATCCTTCCACTTATAATTATCTTCATTTTCACTCTTTCTGTAGAGATCAACATTCCTAGTTTGTTTTCTATAATGAGTTCTGCGGCAACAAATACAAGTAAAATTTGGTCCTTCATTAGAGACTATTGCAAATTTTGTTCTGTGATCATTAAATGTGTTACTTACAGAGGGTTCTACATTCTCTTCCACTTCTTCCTCATTTACTGTGTCCTTCTCTGCACTGTTTTGTTCAGGACCAAAGTAACAAAACTGAATTTCATCAACAACCTTCTCTACATCTGATACCGTTCCTCGGAACAGAGCCCTATTCAATTCATTTAACTTTATTGCTGGACTTTTGGCAAAATACAACCGTCTCACAAACTTTCTCATTTCAGTATGATGAACAGCCAGCATCCTAAAATGATGGAAAACACTATTGCATACTTTTCTAGATAGACAAGCCAGAGAATGACCCTGCAAACCAGTATTCTCTCTCACTCTGCATGGATCCAGACTTTGAAGCACCTTAATCTTCTGTTTTATACTTTTTTTACTATATTCTCTTAGAAACTCTCGAAATTTGTCAATAGATTCCTGACGCACAGTGCAAATACTACTACAATTCCAAGTGTACACTGGGGCTTTAGGACGTCTCCCCATAGCCTCATCTGCCATCACTTGTACCTCATCTCTTGGAACCATTATCTCCTTCTCCATTATGCAACCATTTTTTACTTCGTAAGAACGACCTCTGGTGTCAACTGCATGCAGCAAACTATTACTTTGAAAATAGATCTCTTCATTAAAAAAAGGTTCACTACTTGAACTATGCATCCACTTTCCTAAAAACACTTTACAAAAGTTTGTTCTGTTCACTACTCTTTTCCTTTTGCTATGTGATTTCAGTACATTAACCATTTTGTCTAATGTACGCATCCTATTCAAAATTAAAATGAATAGTTTCCTTTTTAATTCTAATGCCTTTGCTGCAATGGCTTCTATTTCTTTTTTTCTTTTATAAAACTTTGTCTTTTTCTTATATTTCTTCACATCCTTCATCAAATTGGACATAACTCTTCTCTGAAACATTTTTCTACGTATCTCTTTAAACGCTGTTTTTCTATTTATATAAATCTTTTCAGTTGCTGAAGGTATATTTGCATTAACTAAATTGTCAATTTTTTCCTCTCCTTTTTTGTTCAAAACATCCTTTCGAGTACAGACATTTTGTACATTTTTCATTCTTTTGAATATATTTTTTATATATTGTTTTTTCTGCTTACCAGAAGATTTTTTCTTTTTCCCAACATGAGCATCTTCTACTAACTTTGGTCCTCTAGTTGTCTTCAAATATAGGTTTTTTTTGTGCGTTTTTTGAACTCTGGATTTTGTAGGCATCTTAAATTTTGTCCACTGCTCTTCAGCAATACCTGAAAAAAACTAAAAAAAAATTCCTTTATTTTATTTAAATATATTACTACATTTCTTTTCACAATAGTCACAAAACGTAATTTCTTTGCCAATTTGAATGCACACTTACTGCTCTTTTTTTTGGCAAGTTAAAATCACTTTTACAGACTGACACATTATGAAACCACTTTTCAGTTTTTTTAAAAAGCCCATGTCCAGACTGCTTTTTCAGACCACCACCATGTGTATCCTCGGTGACTACCTACACTCCAGCAAGGGCAACCAGCCTTAGTGATGCTGAATGTATTTGCATTACAGACTGAAACCTGAAAACCCCACTCGCTTCTAAATACTGTGCATGATTATACATGGAAAGGAGCTGGGTGTGTGCTAAGAGTCTGCTTCTTCCCCCAAAAAATCGCTCCCCCTTTTTCCTACTAATGCAACTGTGAAATCACCAGAGCAAAACGCAATAAATCTCTGCCTGTAATTCCTATTTCCACACAGAGTCATGTTTTCACATTAGTCCCAAAACGAAATTTCTTTGCCAATTTGAAAGCACACTTACTGCTCTTTTTTTTTGGCAAGTGAAAATCACTTTTACAGACTGACACATTATGAAACCACTTTTTAGATTTTTTTAATTGCACATGTCCAGACTGCTTTTTCAGACCACCACCATGTGTATCCTCACAGCTATGTCTTCTGGAGTGAAAAGTTTGCAGAGAAAACAGGTATGGTGAGAGACCTTGCTTTGCCAAATGTACACATTAAATGGATTGGTCAGAGAGGGTTAAAGTGGCACCAATTGATGCCATTGGTGAAATCCTTCATGCAAATCCAACACCCTGACCTCATAATAGTGCACTGTGGTGGCAATGACCTAGGCACTTTGACTGGGGTAGGTCTGGAAATGCTTATGAAGGACACCTTTGCACAACTGTTTTCACTTTTCCCTAAAACTGCCTTTGTGTTTTCCAACATATGCCAAAGGCAAAAATGGAACTGGTCCAATCATTTCTGTCCGCAAATTGACAAAGCAAGAAAGCACGTCAACAAATCTGTTTCTGCTTTCCTCCGTGACTATGGTATGGGTGCCATTTACCACAACAACTTGCGTTATGACATGCAAGACATTTATAGAGGAGATGGTGTGCACTTCAATGATGAAGGGAACAGAGTCTTCCTCTTGAACCTTAGACTCTGCATCGGTACTTACTTGTAGGTACCACTTAAAAAATCACTTCATAAACACAACGGCTCTTTTTAGAGCCCCCTAATATCTAAACTCTTAAATCTGCATTTCATTTCTTTTTTAATTTTTTTTTTCTTCCGTACGCTTACCGTAAGCTTACCGTACGCGTACCCCGTGATTTTTTTAAAAATCAATAAATGTTTTCTTTGTACTTTTCTGTCCTTCTTTGACCCCCTCACAAATGTAAGGGGGTCTGTAACTCTCCTCCTTGCCCCCTTTTCTTGTTTTCACTCTTTTTTTTCTGAGTGAAACACACAAAATGGCAGCCGCCGCTTCCTGGTTTCGGCCGATTCGAATGTTTACTAAGATCTAAGAGCCAATCAGAATCGCGCTCGCGCACGCCACCGTACGCGTACGGTAAGCTTACGGTAAGCGTACCGTAAGCTGGCTCAGATATATATATTGAAAGGCTATTTTCTCAGAATCTACTGAACAGATTTACACCAAACCTACAAAAGGCACTTCCTTGACCTAGGGACTACCTCTCTGCCAAATTTCTAGTAATTCTGTTCAGCCGTTCGGGCTGTAGCCCTGTCTAAAGGTCCTATGGAAAAATGCATGGGAAAAACGCGTTTTGGGACCCCCCTTTTATCTCAGCCCCCGCTTGACGAATCCCCCCGAGACTTTCAGGGTAGGAGCGGAGCGTAGCGCCCCACCTATTTTGAGAAATTCGCAAGGATTCGTCGACCGGCGCCAAAGTTATTCAAAATAGAATGTTGCGAATTTCCTATGGAAAAGGGGTCCTAACTATAACTACCTACTGGCGACCGCCAGTAGGTAATATATATATATATATATATTTATATATTTATATACACATCTCCAATGGTAGGAATTGCAGAAAAGTAACACCTATTAATCATTTTTTTTGTTGCACACCAATCAAGTAAAACTAAGTCTATCTTCATCAGAGAGTGCATAGTGATAGAGCTTGAATTAGTTATATTAATAATAGAGGACAAGTGTTGATGAACATAGGCACTCATCTCTTGTTATGCTTCAGTTTCCGGAATACCAGCCTCATACCAGAACAAAGAGGTACAGTTATGGTTTGTCATTTCAACAGTTAAGGATTGATGCAGACCTTCCCAGAGAGTTCACTCAGATATCTCCTTTGGCCTTCAGAGAGCCACTGGACCTGCAAATGTCCCTGCCCAGCAGATGGATGCGTCAGGTTGGTCGCGTCTGGTGTCTCTGTTTGCTCTCTTATCCCATTCCTGTTTCCCCGTTTCTGCTGCTGCCCTTCATATCCTCACAGTGGCCATTGGTGGAGGCGATAAGAGGCAGAGGAGGGCATCACTCCATTAGTGTTTTCTCACTGGGCAGCGCTTTTATGTTCCTTTTCCAAGGACCAATGCGCTTTGCTGGAACGGTGGCCTCGATGGACACATTTCAAAGGTGTAAACCTCTAGGTCTGTGAAATGTTCTAATTGCCCAAATATTTACCACATTAGACCATAACATCTTTCACTACAAAAGCATGCATATCTTGATCTGGAAATAGGCACCGTGATTGAAAGATTCTAGAAGCATTTGTAGAAAACTCAATCAAGCATAGAGGGTGTAAAGGTCTATGAAGCAGAGCACCTTCCAAGACCCATGACCTCCTTCTATTTTTCCAACACCTGCTCCTGAAAAACAAATTCGAACACTTCTGTACTACTAGCTGCCACCACCCAGTGCTTAATTTGAGCCTGTAGGTTCTGGTGCTCAGCACCGGCACTTAATCAACACTGGCGCTTTTCATGAGCACCAGTTAAGGACACATTAATTTACGGGGAGATTAAGTGATTTGCCCAGACTCACAGGTTGTTGAGCCGATGCAGACACTCAAACCTGGTTGGACAGCTCTGAAGTCAGCAACTTTGGCCATTACGCCACATCCTCTCCCCACTTTCAGGGTTAGTAGGTGGTTAGTTTGTTCTGTTTTAGGTGGTGCTAACAGGAGAAATGGACTGGTACAAGTTGCCTCCTGACGAGAGCCCCATCACTTATTTTTGTTTTACAAATTAACCACAGCCACCACCCATGCTGTGCATGTGGAACATCAAGGTCTGGTTTTGGCCTCCACATGGATAGACAAGATAGCATAGTAGGACGTAGTGTGTATGGTAATCAGTGCACTTTGTTGGGGGCTTTCGAAAGATGAAAATGTTGTGAAGAGGAGGAGTAGAGAGATAACGAAGCTGTGGAGAAATTATAGGACTGTGAAAATTGTCAGGCTGTAGAAAGATTAGGAAACTGTGGACATAAACAGAGGCTAAAACGAGATAACTAGACCCTGGAGAGACTGGGGTCATGGATACAAGATGGTGCTATCAACAAATTATGAAGCTACAGAGAGATTAAGGGGCTGTAGAGAAATGCTGCCCTGTAGAAAGAAGAGCACACTGTGGAGAGTTTGGGGCTGTGAGAGACATGAAGACTCCATGAAGATAAGTAGATGATGGAAAGACACTGGGGCTATGGCGAGAGGCCGAGACTCAGAGGTTACTGAATGTTTTAGCTGTAGTGAGACCCATGTTCATTCTTGGGTCCTCAAAGCTCCCAGCTTGCTTAAGTGTGTGTTCTCAGGCCATGGGTGGATACAGTTTACTTGGGGCGTGGAATCAGCACTTAGGTGACCAACCCTGGCATCTAAGGACACCGACTGGGACTGCCTAAAGAGGGCACCACGGAATAAAACTTTAGAAACGGAATGAGAAAGCACAGGATTACTAGTGGTCATTTGCACTTAACCCCTAGTGCACACCGAGGTCATGAGAAAGGGTTCCCTACCATGTAGTTGTTTTATGTCCAACGGTGGCTTCTCTGCAATGGCGTAGGAGCGTCGGCCCACTGCCTGGCTCAGACCCAGCAAATGACAAATCAAACGAAGTTCTCGCATCATTTTATTTTGCATTTGCCGGCTCTGGGCCAGCGCTATAGGGAGGGGCGGGCCGAGGCAAGAGTGGGGTTGTTGGGGGAGTGCTACGTGCACTTCACTCCCTAAGTCCCTAAGTGCTTATGTGTGTTTAACCGGCCGTCTCAGGCCGACCAAAATACACATGTGCACTTAGGTTTTCTCCTGCCCAGCTGCACTGAGCAGCCATGCTGGAGAACCGCCACCGACTCACTGGCCTGAGCAGAGTGTCTTTCTAGCCCGTTCAGGCCAATGCCCGCCCTGCTCTGCAGCATGGGAATTGGATGGAAGTCTGTCCCAGGGGTTGCTGGGACCAGGCAGGAAGAGGAGAGGCCGCACGACTAAAGGTAAGTTTAGAAGAAAAATAAAGTAGTTCTAACCACCCACCGCTTGCGTGACCCCTCCCGAGTTCTGTCCACCCGCCACACCACCCTTTGTTTATGGCGGCCACCACGGTTTAGGTCAGACATAGGTAAAGACCTTTTGATTTTATTAAAATTATATATACATGTGATATATGCAGATACCTTGGCTTTCAGCCAGCCTTCTTTAGTAATCAGTCTTTTGCTGTGTCTTTCACATTTTTGTTCCATCCGTCACATCATACAGCATGGCCAACAGGGTCATCCCACTTCAGCCATTGGATTACCTCACTGTGGGGCGCTGCATTCGGCTCTTGCACAATGTGCAGAATAAGAAGTGTCCTTCGTGCCAGGGGTTACTGGCCGAATATGTGCTTTATTATCAAGCAAAAAAACACATTAGCATTTCCTTTTTTAGGTCTCGGATAGACAGCGCTTGCACTGTCTCTTTGAGACATGCGGTATTGAGGTATGTACTTGAAGCTCTACACACTCTCCGCCCTTCTTATAAATTGGCCCTCCTTGGTACCTCCCTGTCTCCTATTGTCACCTCCTACGAGGACTGGCTCTTTTACATTACTCAGTAAGTTTCATTTACGGTCTGTCTGCACTATTTTCTTAAACAAGATTCTCCCACCTGCTGTTCCAGGCACACTTTTTAGGTCTCGCCTGAGCCATCGCTTTGGCGCTGCTCTGGCGAGAGCTTTAGAAAGCGGGATTTGGGAGTACAAACTAGTGCTTTTCAGGCCGCCAACTACAGTGCATGTGCGCCGGGCGCGCGCACCATTTGCCAGCCTGCTGATCACTTTCGCGGCCGCTTTGATGTTCTCAGTGAGCCGCGCGGCCACTGAGAACATCTAAGCGGCCGCGAAAGTGATCACCATATGCCAGCCTTCCCTGTGTTGCTTTAGCACTCACCGCCCCCCCCCCCCACCCCCCCTTCCATGTTACCCGTGTGGCTCACTTTCTCTTTCATGGCCGCGCGGCGTTAATTTCACGGCCGCGCGGCCAATGCTTGTTTCTTGAAGTTCCCATTGTTGAAATGGTGAGCCCCAAGACACTTGCAACTCGCTATGTTACTACCATGCCTTGAATTTTTTTTTCTCACCCTTCCCCAGCCTGCTACTTTGCGCAGCGCAGGCTTTCACAGAGTGAAAAACACTTCTCACCTCGGGCGCAAGATCATGGTGTGGAAATACTCTGCCTACTCTCCCCCTCGGCAATGTGTGCTCTGTCGCCTGCAAGGTTCTAACCGATGTTAATAGCCCAAGCACCTTTTGCCACTGCACTTACCCTTAAACCCTCCTGCACGAGCTCACCAGGCCCACCTGCAGCCCTCACTGCTTCCAGGCTGGCTATGCCCTCTCCCTTCGGTGCATCAAAGCATATACAGGCAGCTACCGAAAACTACAACAAGCATTGGCAAAGCCAATCAGTCGCTTATAAAAGCAATGGACACCTATTGACTTTGCTAAGGGATTTGTCAATGCTGTTCCACATCAGCGGAAAAAAAAAAAATGTTTGCCAATGCCGAACATTGGCAAAAAAAAGTGCAATGACGTACAAGCACTTGCATGATCAGGCATTCACTGCACATGTATAGGTCAGCACAGTACGGCTGCCCGGCATGATGTCTGAAAACGTAGATCTCACCACACATACATGCATATGGCAGGGTGTAGTCATTGTTTTTTTATTTACCATTCAAAGATGTCAGAGGCCTATTTTGGAGCAGTAAATAACAAGCATTTGCAATGCAATAGGTCTTGCATTTACACGAGTTTACGCTATTTGCATTGTAAATGACAATGCCTTTTAAAATAAAAGGCATTGTTATTTGCAATGTCATTAGCTCAAACTCGCGTGAACGCGAGACCTATTGGCTATGCCAATGCTTGTTGCTTCCTAGTTAACACACAGCATTTGTATCCTGCTCATTGGAGCGTCTGGAGGGCGCCTGCTCTGTTCCCTGCACTTAACAACTCCTTCCCCCCACCCTGCATTTTATAATAATTGTTGACATACTTTATCAGTGATGCGCTGGTTTCTATCAGCGAGCGAGCACCCTTTCAGAGCACCACGCTGGTTAGCTTTCACTCTCCTGTCTCCCCCCCCCCCCCACATCCCTGCTCCCCTACCCCCTCTCTCTGCTCTCCCTCCCCCTCCCTTCCACTCGGTCAGGGGGGGGGGGGGCCTGCCTCACAGAGGAGCCCGTGGAGGAGATGGAGGGCTGTGCTACCAGATGAGCATCAACAAGGCCTGGCTTCTGTCAAGGGCTGACACCTTTCTTTCACATTGGAAATACACTTGCAAAGACAAGAGTAGAAAGTAGGTATGGAAAGTGCACACTATGCCTTCCCTGCTTCGGAGTCAACATGATGTAACCCTACTTAATATACATAAAATCCCTCCTATTTTTTTTCCGTCAAAAGACTCCTTTTCTAGGAAATCTCAATTAGGATTTTATTCACAATTATGTATTTCTTTTGCTACCATGCAGTTTGCTAAATTAAAACGTATTTCTGTTGTGGTTTTCATCCATTTTCCTTATTTTGCGCACTGTTTTTTGAGACTGTGCTTTGCAACGGACGTGTTATGTAATAGGCTGTTTGTCTTCTATCACATGCAGAAGCGAAAGTTATCTGTGTTATTTTTTATTTTTTTTTCCCCAATATTGCTTTTGTTTGCAATGTGTAATAAATATGCTGTGAATTGATTTTTTCAGTGTACTGGATGTCAATGTATTGTGGCTAAAATTTACTTTTGACGGTGTGCAATTTTTGTTTTTAACTATGTACAGTTGTAGGCACAAGAACTTTGATCCCTAGCTTCGAAGTCAGCACCTTTCTCCCTTTATTTTGCTGATGTTTTTCTCATCCTAGTTCTATCATATTCTGTTTCTTTGCTAACATAAAATGTATTTCTACCCTAATTTAGCTATATAGTCTACTCCGCAATGTTGATTTTGTGCGTGCTGTATAAGGTGTGTGTTCGGTAATATGCTGGTTGCCTTTTATAACACCCAGTACTAAAAGTAATCTGTTTTATATCTACTATTTAGGTTACTATATATATTGCTTTTCTTTGAGGTGTCGTAAATATGCAGGTACATTTTTTTTACACTTTAATACCTAAAACAAATGTGTGTTGCATGTATTTTTTGCCATCCACACTGTATATCTGCCTTAAGTATTTGTAAACTATGTACTAGGTGTAAAAGTGCCCTCATTTATTTATATAAACAATTTTAGACTTAAAACTACTGCTTAATTTCAGCTGGGGTTTTCCTGTACACACTGAACGTCGTTGGCGTCACCACTATGACCCCCAGTTAAAACTTGTCTATATCGGGGCTCTAAAAACCTATAAACAAGCGATCTTAGCAGCCAAGACGGCATACTTCTCCCAATTAATCTTGGTCTCCAACAACAAATCGAAAGACATCTTCTCGATAGTAAATGAGCTTTCCTTGCCGGACAGGGTTACCCCTCAGCCCCAGCCGACCCAAACCCTCTGTAACGCACTCAACTCTTATTTCATAGAGAAAATAATAACCATTAGGAACAATATCCCTAACCCGGCATCTCCTGTCCCCCCCCCTCTTCCTCCCAGAAACACCAGTATCTTGACGGAATTTCCACCTATCTCCCTTCAGGATTTCACCTCACTCCTCCTCAAAGTCAAGTCAGGTTCCCCTAACGATTGCTGCCCCCCACAGATTCTGAGAGAGGCCTTCCTTGCCTGTCCGGGCCCCCCCCTTGCTTTATTAAACAACTCTCTTGCAAAGGGGGAGGTCCCTCTCTCTTTCAAGCAAGCCGCCATACTACCCATCCTGAAGAAGTCTAATGCTGACCCCACCATACTTAGCAATTATAGACCGATCTCTCTCCTCCCCTACTTAGGAAAAATTCTGGAGACCTATGTTACCCGCTGTTTGAGCTCTTTCATAGAGAATTCCTCTTATTTGGATCCTCAACAAGCGGGATTCAGACCCCTCCATTCCACCGAGGCGGTCATAGTAGCAGTCCTGGACACCCTCAGGAAGGGCGCTGACAATAATTTATCTCAGGCCCTTGTCCTATTAGATCTCTCAGCGGCGTTCGACACGGTCGATCATACCATCTTGATCGACCGTGTCCACAATGCCGGCATCCAGGGAGTGGCCCTCGACTGGCTCAGATCTTTTCTCCATCAGCGATCTCAGTCCGTCCATCTCTCCACTTTGTCCGCGCCTTTTGTTTCTCTCCCTTGCGGAGTCCCACAAGGCTCGGCATTATCCCCGCTTCTTTTTAATTTGTATCTCCAAACCTTATTAGCCTCCCTCCGCAACTCCCCAGCTACAATTTTTAATTATGCGGACGACCTTCAGTTAATCTTTCCTATTGACCCTTCTCCCTCCTCCCGTGTTAATTTTCAGACCACTATGCTGACTATCGCTGAGTGGATGTATCACAGCCACTTAAAACTGAACCCTACCAAGACCGAGCTTGTCTTGGTAGGTGGCCCTAACCATCCATGGAATTCCACCTACTGGCCAACATCCTTGGGGGCCGCTCCGACTCCCGTGCGCTCAGTCAAAAGCCTCGGGGTGATTATTTCAGAAGATCTTTCAATGAAACCGCAAATCAATTCGGTCACTTCAGCCTGTTTTTTCCATCTCAGGCGGATCCGCAAGATTAGCAGGTTTCTTACCAAAGATGCTCTGACCCAAGTTGTTATCGCACTCATTACCTCAAGGCTTGACTATGCCAATATGCTGTATGCGGGTATTCCAGTTGGTCTCCTTCATCGACTTCAGCTGGTTCAGAATCAAGCTGCCCGTCTGATCTTCCACCAGCCTAAACATCAGCATGTTACTCCCCTCCTTTTTAGTTTGCATTGGCTCCCCATCTCTAAGCGCTGCACTTACAAATTGGCATGTTCCACCTTCAAGGCCCTCTCATATGCAGCTCCTGCGTTCATCTCTTCGTGCCTGACTCGCTACTTTCCCTCTAGGGCCCTTCGCTCAGCTTCTCTCAATCTCCTTGAGGTCCCCAAATTTATAAGGAAGAAACACGGTGGCTTGAGTTTTTCAGTCCAGGCTTCCTCTACCTGGAACTCTCTGCCACCTTCACTCCGCCTCTGTCCTCAGTACGATTCCTTTCGCAGACTTTTAAAAACTCTGCTCTTTCGTTCGGCATATGTTTAACCCTCTCTCCTGAATCACGCTACTGGTCATTTGAGCGCCAAGAAACCTATGGTGATAGTGCGCGTTACAAATTTCTTTTAACATAACATAACATAACACACCACAGTACTTAATAAGTAACACATGCTCTTATAAAGCAAAAATCATCCAAAAGTATTGATCGAAGTGCTTTTAAATGAGGGGTCTCCAACCTTTTCTGAAGTGAGAGCTACTTCTGCTCAAGGAGAGTCTGCCCGAGCTACTAGCAAATTTTATAAGTGTCAAATAGGGACTATATTATGACCACCATAAGCAGGATTACCAGTAGTTACCACCCAAGTATTCCAAGTGTGGGTAACAGCAGAAATGCTGGTAAAAAGTTCATCAACATAAAATGCCTCCACCTGACTTATGAAGTAACATTCAAATCTTGACATGCCCTATGGCACAAAGGACATAAATACAGCAGTAGATCTCCCCAGCTCAGCTTGAATTATCATTCATCAGTTTCTTAAAATGCACATTTTCCTAACAAATACCACTTTCCACTGTGGGCGAACAAACTCAATTTTCCAGAAGAAAACCCATTTTTGAAAAGAAAAACTGCCTTTAAAATATCAGTTTTCAGAGTTTAGGAAATGCACAGTCCCAAAACATCAAGTTGTCATTTTCATCGAGTACTCGTATGTAAAAATTTCTTATATGAACAGACTACTTTGAATATGCTATGGATGCTCACCACAGCACCACGGATGCCTGTATTATGCCAGTAATGCCCACCATTATACTATGACCACAGTTGTGCCAAGGCTGGAAACCATAAAGGTCAGGGCATAGACCATATATCAGTCATGACCATTATTATGCCCGGAATGGGTAAATGTAGGCCAGTCATACTCCTAGTATGTAAAGGATGGCTGCCAGTGTACCACAACTAGACCAAAAATACCCAAAATAGTCAAGGATGACCATTATTATGCCATTGGCACTATTATGCCAGGAACAAGCACAATTATGTCAGAGATAACACCCTTCTGATGGGGGCTAGCAGACACATTTGGTGTTCCTTGACACCAGGCGTAGCTTTCAGGAAGCAATAGCATTTATTATGGACGCAGATAAATGCTGATGAGTCTCTTAATTTTCTCTGGTCTGGATCATGCCCTGTTCTCCTCCGGTCTTGAGTGATAATGCACCCAACTGACACGTTTTCACTCTGACTCCTGCAGTCCCACACTTTGGTGGGTCAGCCCTGATTACTGCTCAGGCTACTGCTGCCATGCTTCTTTGAAGGTCCACTGTTCACACACATGTTGTGTCTGATACAGCAGGGACTACAACATGGTCAATCTCCTTGTGGCTTAGTTATATTGAGATTGGATGCAGAGTGTCAAGTGGCAGGCCCTATAGGCCGATACAGCGTGTGTCTGAGTGTTAGTATGAGTTACTGCCACCAGTACGGCTGGCTGTCACTCTAATGGTCTTAAAATGAGTAGTGCTGCCCTTTTGAATAGGCATCTACTCTGAATTTGATACTGGGTTTGACTTCACCTCTGAGAGCTCCTTTGAAGGTACTGGCGAGCTACCAGTAGCTCCCGAGCTACTCGTTGGAGACCCGTTTTAAATAAAACCACGTAAATCCATAATACATTTACGTACACACAAAGTAAATAAAATATTTGCCAAGGATCACAAGCTATTGGGGCCACGGCAAAACTTCAACTTTAATCCCCAACCTCAAATTCGGCACCTTTCTCCCTTACGCCACATCCACTCCACAATGATCTTTCTCTCACACATTCTATTCCTTCTTTACAGCACATTCATTTACCTTTCTCACCTGATCCCTTCTTTCTTCTCTTACTCCCTCTCACACTTTTTTCCTTTTAACATTTTCTCCTTCTCTCTTCCACTCCTGCCCTAATTTCTCCCGACACTCACCCTCACTTATTACTATTCTGTCTCTTAGCCACTCTCTCCACACTTTCTCTCCTTCTCCCATTCTCCTCCTCTTCACAACTGTTTTACACCCACTCTCTTTCATACAACGCTACACCAAACGCAACACCAAATGCAACACCAAACCACTCTATGCAACGCCAATCCACTCTATGCAACGCCACTCCATAATACGCATCGCAACTCCATTATATGCAGTGCCACACCATGCAACACAACACTGCTTTACTCCACACCACTCTGGAGTAAAGCAGAGTGGAGTAAAGCACTCAACGCCACTCTACTTTACTCCACCCACTCTGCTTTACTCCACACCACTCTCCTTTACTGCTCTCCACTCTGCTTTACTCTACTCTCCTTTTCTCCTCTCTGCTTTACTCCACTCTGCTCAATCCCCTCTGTTTTACCCCACTCTTTGCAACACTACTCTGCTTTACTCCACTTCACTCAATGCTAATCTGCTTTACTCCACTCTACTTTACTACACTTTGCTTTACTCCTCTCCACACCATTCTAATTTACTCCACTCCTATCAATGGCACTCTGCTTTTCTTCAATCAACTCTGCTTTACTCCACTCTCCTTTACTCCACTCCACTTTATTTCATTCACTTCGCTTTACTCACTCCACTTTATTTCACTCCATTTCACTTTACTCCATGCCACTGTACTTTACTCCACTCTGCTTTCCTCAACTCTGCTTTACTCCACTCCACTCTCCTTTATGGATTCAGGAGTAGCGTGCTTCTCACAGAAAAAATGCTTCAACACCTCTTCATGGGTAGCAAGTGCTTTATAAATGCAAACCTTTTTCCCTCTTCTATCCCTCCACTATCCTTTCTCAACCCAAATAAATGACTGATATATCCACCACTCAAATTACTTTCATATTTCACTAACTTATTCACCACTAATCGTTTATGGGTTCTGGAGCAGTGTGCTACTCGCTGAAAAAGTGCTTTGACGCCTCGTCAGGGGTAGTATGCGCTATATAAATGCAATTACAATACAATACTCTACTCCATGCCACTCTTCTTTACTCCACTCCACTCCGCTCAATGCTACTCTGCTCTGCTCCACGCCACTGTGCTTTGCTCCATGCCACTGGTCTTTAAACCACTCTACTTTACTCCACTCGGCTCTACTCTGCTTTACTTCACACCGCTTTCCTTTAATCCATGCCACTCTGCTTTACCCCACTACACTGAACACCCGTCTGCGTTACTCAACTCTGCTTTACTCCACTCCACATTGCTTTACTCCACTCCACCCCACTCTGCGTTACTTCATGCCACTTTGCTTTACTCCATGATACTCTGCTGCATGTCACTTTGCTTTACTCTATGCCACTTTGCTTTACTCCATGATACTCTGCTCCCCGCCACTTTGTTTTACTCCACACCACTCTGCTTTACTCCACGCCACTCTGCTTTACTCCATTCCACTCATTGCCACTTTGCTTACTCCACTCCACTCTGCTTTACTCCACTCCACTCTGCTTTACTCCACTCGACTCACCCCAATACCACTCAGCTCTACTCCAAACCACTCTGATTTATTCCGCTCCACTCTACTTTACTCCACTCTGCTTTACTCCACGCCACTACGCTTAACACCACTCTACTTTACTCCATGCCACTCTGCTTTACTACACACCACTCTGCTTACTTCATACCACTCTGTTTACTTCATACCACTCTGTTTTACTCCATTCCACTTTACTCCACTCTACTTAACCCCACTCAAGGCCTCTCTGCTTTATTTCAAGCATTTTAAATTTATTTTTAGTACGTTTTGGGGGTAAATGTATGTACAGTTATTTATTTAAACAATATTAGCCTTTAAACTAGTGCTTAATGTAAGCCAGGGTTTTCCGGTATGCACCACCCCACTTAATAATTAACACATACTCTTATAATTAAAAAAAATCACCCCAAGGTATTAAAGTGATTTTAAATAATACCACTTAATTACATAATACATTTGCATACATACAAAGTAAATACAATTTTTGAGTCCACTTAAACTTTAATCCCCAACCACAGAATTGTCATCTTTCCCCTCACGCCACATCCACTCCACAATGACCTTTCACTCACACATTCTGTTCCTTCTTTACAGCACATTCATTTACCTAGCTCACCTGATCCCTTCCTTTTTTTCTGCTCCCACTCCTTCACACTTTTTTCGTTTTTAACATTTTCTCCTTCTCTTTTCCACTCCTTTCCTAATTTCTCCCGACTCTCGCCTTGCTTACTCCTATTTCGTCTGCCTCTTAGCCACTCTCTCCACACTTTCTCTCCTTCTCCCATTCTCTTCCTCTTCCCTTCTCATCTGTTGTACCCCCTCCCTCTCTTACAGTCCTCTCCCTAGGACACATTTCACAGCGAAATTAACTGTATTTAAATTAGTCCTTAATTTTAGCCTGGGTTTTCCAGTGTGCACCGCGGCACTTCATACCGAAAAAATCACCCAGAAGTATTGAAAGTAATTTTAAATAACACTACTTAATACTATAATACATGTTCTTACATACAAAATAAATAAATATTCTGTCTCTGGTTAAATAATATTTTATTTAATATTTAATGTACAACACTCTTTTTTGGGGGGCTTGGATGGCCTACATGGCATTCTTTCTTTTGTTTTCAAAACCCGAGCCATTAAGCATCCTGTTTCCCACTTGCATCGGAAGGCCTTTTGATAATTATCAGCTCCGCCATCTTTTCTATATGGTTAATTTGCACCCAGACAGTAAACAAAACATGTACTTTACCACATACTGTTTCATTTCACAGTTTGTTGTGAACTTTCACCCAAAAAGCTAAATTATTTCCTTGCTGAATACATTAACATCCTGCTTTCAAAACACAATTGCACTTTACTATAGGTTTTTGCAAAATGTTTGTACCATCCATACTGCAAATATGTTTACTTAACCCAAATATATATTACACTTTTTTAAAACATCTCTTAAGGATCTTAAATTTTCATACAGACAAATACATTACAGGATTTTCCCAAACACACATGTTGTCCGGCCACGCCACGTTTGTTATTGTAGGCTGCACAACATGTGTTTTGCTTGTGCAACCCGTGACGCTGCAGAGTAGGTATTTTTTTATATTTAGAGCTGTGTAACATGCCATTTGTTTTAAACAATTTTAGCCTTCAAATTAGTGTTCAATTTGAGCCCGGGCTTTCTGGTGCACATCACGGCAATTAATTATTAACAACTGCTCTTATAGCAGAAAATTCAACCAAACATAGTAAAGTGAATTCAAATAGAAGCAGTTAAGGCCATAATATATGTTTTTACATATAAGGAAACTCATTTATTTGCCCAGGATCACAGTATGTTGGGACCACGGCAATACTCGAACTAATTCCCGGCTTCAAAGTTGCACCTTTCTCCCTATATTTTTGGCAACTTTTTTTTCTGTTTTTTTGCCAAAATAAAACGTATTTCTACTCTAGTTTAGCTACATATATTTTCTTCTGCGTAATGTTGGTTTTGGGCGTACTGTATAATGTGCGTGTTCTGTAATATGCGGTTTGTCTTTTAGAACACCCAGTACTAAAAGTCATCTGTGTTAAACTAACCATTTGGGTTACACTATATATTGCTTTTCTTTGCAGTGTTTTATAAATATGCAGTTACAGTATTTTTACACTTTAATACCTATAAGATATTTATGTTGCAAATCCATATGAATCTTTTAGCCACATATGTTACTGCACCCTGCAGCATGGCTTGGAAAAGAAGCATTTGCAATGCAATAGGTCTCGCATTTGCTAAAGTTAGAGCTATTGGAGTTAGAAATGACAAAGCTTTTTACTTTTCTCTTTTATACCAATGAAAATAGCACTCTGCAAATATAATTACTCAACTGCAAATAATAAATTAAAAACTAAAAAACATTGTCATTTTCAACACCAACAGTTGTAACTTTAACAAATGCAAGACCTATTGCATTGCAAATGCTTGTTTTTATTTATTTATGGCAAGGGCCTGGCAGCTCCCTTATCACGGCTACCGGTTTGCTTGAGTCTCTTAACCCCTTCGCCGCGGCGCAAATTCCGCCGCGGCGCTGGGGGGGTGCGGGGTGAGCGCGGCGCCGTCATGCTCGTGACGGAACCACGCCATCATGAGTCACGGGCGAGCTGTGCTCATGACGGCGTGGTTCCGTCACGACTCCGCCCACTCTTTATTTCACCCACACAGGCGGGGAATCAGCGACGCGTGGGCGGAGCGGCCGCAGCATGACGGAACCACGCCATCATGAGCACACGCCGCCCGTGGCTCATGACGGCGTGGTTCCATCATGAGCACGCAAGGGGTTAATATATACGCATTGCGTGCATAGTCATTGTTTTTGCTGAAAACAAAATATATAAGCATTGGCACAGCCAATACGTCTGGCCACATCAAGCTGGTGCACTAGATAATCATTTTATTTTTTAGGCCAAGTATTTGCAAAACACAAGGCCAGTCCTCAATGAATGGTTTTTAGGATTTGTAAAGAACATTTAAAGAAGGCCCATGCCTACACTTACTTGTACACACACATCCAGCCATCTTTTAATGTTTTGGAAAACTTTTACAAAAAACACTTGTGAAAACCATTGGCAAGTTAAAAGTTCAGCCGCCAACGCCAGACCTATTGGCTTTGCCAATGTGTGTTTCAATTCATGGGCAAGCCATAGGTACCCACAGTTCATACATGGCCAACAATGGATGGACATGCTTAACCTTGTGCCAATTAATGAATGCAGCAGTCAATTCAATCAGTCAATTCAATCTTTATTCAATCAAGTTAAAATGATCATAAAAGCACAGATAAATACATAATCATAAAAACAGCAAATAATTCATAATGGATAATAAATACCTTATTATAGTGAAATCATTTCATGTGCTAAAAACTATACAATTAAGTTATCGCATGACAAGCTCAAGGCTCTTAGCGCCCCCCCTTCCGCTTTCTCATACAGGCCCATAAGAATGAAGCTACCGAATGGCAAACCAGGGGGTCAGGGAACGATTTCAAACATGCCGCAGTCCTTTCGCCTCTCCTTGAGGCTGCTAGAAGTAAGGGCTCTTCCTTCCTGTGGCCGCTGTGTTGTTTAGCGCTTATGAAAATCATGTGGAAGCAACAGGTGAGTCTCAGAAGGGCCACTAAATGGAGGAAGAAGACAAGCGGCTCAAAAAAACATCCAGGCAGGCAAAAGAAATCAAAAATAGAAAACAGTAGAGGAAGCTGCCACTCAGAAACCCTGAGTAAGTGCACATAAGGACTGCACCCAGCTGGAGTAGGATTCCAGAAGGTGAAACTGGAAGAAATCCTAAAAAAATTCCTCTGGGTAGGAAAAACAGGAAGCATGGAATAAAAGTAACCGGAAGGGAGAAAGCTGCCATCACCGTTGCATGAACATTTGCAGCACATGGTACTGATGTTTATAGTTCCTGAAATGAGGGGGGCAGCAAGTTAGGACAGAGGAGAAGCAGGAAATGACATACAGGAAGTTGATCATCCATTGGAAAATGAACAGATAAGGTATTAGCAGAGAGGTCCCTATTGGACGGGCGAACACTTAGTGCCACTTCCTATTTCACGGACAGAGCAACCAAAGAATGGAGCCATATGATACACCCATGGAGCCAGAGATCCCAAAAGAAGCTTGGAAGGTTGGGTGTGAGTTGCTGGAAGAGATTTGCCCCAACAATGCTTTTTAACAGACTGCAATGAGCAAGAGGGGCCATCACTATTCAGGACAATGCTGCTCGCCAGCTTACGGGTAGAAAGATAGGCTCACAGCTCGCCTGCATTTGGGCAGCAAGCAGACCCAGCCCCATGAACGCGCCCCAGCAGGATCAACGCAGCAAACACACGGAGGAGGACGCCCCCACTGGTCCTCCGGCGGCACGGTGCACACCTTGTTTTTGGCCACCTAGTTTTCACCACCCAGATAATTATGAGCAAGAAAAAGATATTTACCCAACAAACTAAAATGAATCCTATTGTTTGTACCCAATTCTGTTTCAGAGACGTAAAGTTAAGTCACAGGGGACATTTAGTTACAGTGTTTCTCAAGGTTACTGGCAAATGTTCCAGTTCTCTAACTGCAGAATGAATATCTTTAGGAGACTCAAAGTATTGTTTATTTTTCTGGTTGGATGCCAAGGATGGGCCTGACCCCACAGTAGAGTGAAGAATTGCGCTCAGGAGTGACACGCCAAGGGATGCCCATCGTGTGGCAGAACCCTTCAGCCTCATGCAGACACTACAAAGTTTAGGTAACACTACATACAAGCTGCCTGGCGTCTAGTGTGCAGCCGGAAGAGGAATTGGCGTGAACAATGACGTGCAAGGGAAGGACTAAAGGCCTTCTGGTCGCTTAGTTGACTAAACCATTGAAGCACAACCTCTTCTCAGCCAATCACACCCCTATCTTATCCTGAGTTAAGCATCTTACCTCATATCCGGTCACTGTTTTCTTAAGGTTCCCCATACTCTCTCATGCAGCATCAAACTTTATTACCTCCACTAACACCATCACGAAACCAGCTATCCGCTGTGTCTAACTTGCAAGCTGGGGTTACTAGGACTAGTAACCAGAGCTGGTTCCTGACCCAACTAACTGCTCTGAGGCTTTACTCGCATCTGTGTGTAGCATGACGGTCGAAGATTTGCACCACTGCAGGACCAAACCTGGCCTTTTCAGTTTTCACCTTAACCCCTTCGGTGCTCATGACGGAACGGTTCCGTCATGAGCCACGGTTGAGCTGTGCTCATGACGGAACCGTTCCGTCATGACCACGCCCGCGCAAGATTCCGTCAGCACAGCGGCGGAATCTGCGCAGCATGGAAGGGGTTAAAAGGTAGTTAAAATTAATATATTTTAATATAGTAATATAGCGGTTTTTTTTTTTTACTGGAAGATAGAAATCAGACTGTTTGGATACAAATTTATCGCAAATTGGTCTGAAATTCTAGGTCTTTCCTTATAGCGGGGCAGCCGAGCAGTATGAGCAGATATTAGGAAAGGCTGAACAGAAACAAATGTAACTTTCACCTGGACAGGCCGGCATTGAGTGGTTCTCACATCTGAAAAATGTCTCCGGGTTAACCACCTATCAGCAAGGTCATTGTTACTTTATCGTTCCTTTTGATTTATCGGTTGGGTTAGACTGGGCTCCAAAAACCAAGCATTTTCAAAGTGAATAGGTCTTGGAAGAATATGGTAATGCACACAGACATAGTGTCATCACATTGAAACCAGACAAATGTAAGAAACACAAGTGGGTGTGTATTGAAGGCGCTCTGGCCTTCAATACAGTCCTGCTTTTGTTTCTATATGAAATAAAGTACGGATGGGAATCTGAGCATTCATTTGACTACTTCTGTCATTTCTATGATATAGAAAGAAACCAAGGAAAATAATTAACGTTTTTTGCCATCTGACCTTTGTTTCATTTAGAAACAAAACAAAACTTAAATGAAGGAAAGGGGCCCTTCAATATAGACCATCTTTTATTTGTATGAAACATATAAAATGCTCCCTTGCCATCCACTTCAAAAATAAAAAACACTTACAGGTGACACTGATGAGGGAACACCTGGAGCTTAAATTAAAACAAATGGGGAAAGTTGGGGTGACGAGTAACCCTGGGCGTAGTTCGCGAAGTAGCACTTCGCGAAGCTACGCAAAGTGCACTTCGCACTACGCGAGCTACGCGTAGCACTTCGCGAACTGCGTAGTACCTTGTTCGCACTGTGCCAGATGTCGTTTTCAATGATTGCACAGTGCGGACAAGCAACCGGCACTGTGCAATCATTGAAAATGGCATCTTGCACAGTGCGAGCTGTAGTTTTCTGCTGCTCGAGTAGATTTTTACTCGAGCGGCAGCTTTATCAACGCGAACTGGTAGTTTCTCATCGCGAGCGGTCACGAGCATACGCGACCACTCGCAATGAGAAACCTGACCTCCTCGTGTTGGGAATCTCGCCAGGAGGTTTACTTTCCATGCTCACGATCGCCAACTTGATGTTGCTGATCGCGAACAAGGAAAAAGTCTCGCCGGGATGTCATTTTGCTTGCTCGCGGTCGCCAACTTGACGATGAGGACCGCGAGCAAGCAAAAAATGACCGCAGCACTACGCAACACTACGCTACGCGTGTTCGCACTGTGCTATGTGCAATTCGCGTAGTGCGAAGTAGCGCAATCTTCGCAAACTACGCGAGCGTAGCGTAGTGCTTTGCCCAGGCTTAGTGACGAGACAAAGCAAAGAGCGGGAGGGGCAGGTCAAAGGGCCAAAAAACAACACGCAGGGAACAGAGGGAGAGGTGTGAGGGAATAATGCAGAGGTGAGAAACAGGGCAAAAAGGAGTAGCCGCATGAGTATAAATGGATGGGGTGGGAACGGGCAACAAGGAGCCAACAGACAGGCCGGCAGTGGTAAAATAGCATGGGCAGCTCCTCAGTAATGGCGGAGGAGCGTCGCCCCACTGTTCAGTCAGTCAGCGGTCTAGCGAAAAATAAAATGACCGCTGACTGATTGAGCTGATGCCAGCAGTGTAGGGAGGGGTAGGTCGGGTATAGCAGGAAGAAGTGGTAGATGCACTATAAGTGTGCATGTCTGTTTGGCCGTCTGTCAGAGGCCGGCCAAACAGACATGTGCACTTAGGTTTCGCCAACCCAGTTGTGTTGCACAGCCGGCTTGGAGAACCTTCACAGGCACCTAGGCACTGTCTGAGCGGCAAACCACGCCACTCAGACCAATCCTGGCACTGCTCTCATATCATATCATATCATGAGAGCAGCGCCTGTATTGGGTGGGCAGCCTGTGTCCCTGTGCATGCTGGGACTCGATGAAAGAAGGAGAAGAGGACCGAGGCGGCTGCATACTCAGGTAAGAATAATTATTCCCCCGTCTCACCCCCAAGGTCAGGATTGCGGCAGCTATCGCGATAATATAGTACCTCATACTTTGCAAAGCAAGCATGGGATTGGTGAAATATATATTCATTACCCAATAGCATGAGGTGAGAAATACTCCATTGAGCTGAGCCAAGGTGTGACTGGCAACGTCTCAAGCCAATGGCTAAAAGAAGTTGGTTCAAAGTAGCCAATGGTTGATGGGGAAAGGTCCCAAAGGCCACTGCATGTATTTTGTAATCAATAGGTGTGGTGGACAGCTATGGTGTCAAAACCTAGACCCTCGGAGGGGTTAGCGCTCATGTAGACATGCTGCTATGGTTCAGGGAGATGCGCCTTTCTCGCTGCTGCTGACTCCGTTTGGTGCAGCACCGCAGGTGCCGCTCCGCACTACAAAGATACCAATACTTTCCGAAGATTTAAACTCCCGATCTGATTATCTATTTTTTTCCATGTACGCTGCTATTTGTATGCCATTCCCTGTAAAGCGCTACGACACCCTTTTCCAATATCCTGACACACTATATCAAGAATCTAAATGAATAAACAAGCGAGGGAAGAGCAGCAGAAGGGATGGGGGAAGTAAGAGAGGTGAAGGACTGGAAAAGAGCAAAAGGAAGGGAGGAGGTTGTGGGGAAGGAAAGAAGAAAGACATTGAGAGAAAATTGATGGGAGGAGGCAGCAGGAAAGTCAAAAAGGGAGAAGGAACGGAGGAAGTATGTGGGAATAAAGGATTTTTTAAAAGAGGTAGAAATGGAGGAAGGAAGCAAGGGAGGAGGTGAGGAACGAAGTGAAGGAAAAAAGGAAATAGGTGAGAGAGCAACACATGCTATGGGAATACAAGTTCGAGAAAGAGAAACAGAAAGAGAGGCAGGAAGAGGGAAAGACTTGGGTAGATTCGAGTCAAACACACACATTCATTTTGCAGAGATGGCTGTGGATGGGCCTGGCCCGCGCTCACGGCGACATGCAGCAATTAAATACATTTAAAAGTCAGACAGTTTCACAATCAGGACAGTGAAAAGAGAAATCCAAGCAGGTGACTCTTGTTCGACCGGCCCTGCACCAGGCAGCATCATAATGAAAGTGAATCCTCTCCAGGCACTCACACCGACCACACCAGGCAGGGAGGGCGGGGGGGAGGAATCCCTGCATTCCGGCCGCGCGCGAGCAGGAACCCCCGCATTCCGGCAGCGCGAGGAACAGGAATCTCTGCATTCCGGCAGCGCGAGAGCAGGAACCCCCGCATTCCGGCAGCGCGAGAGTATTGCATCTTATCAGGGCCGGCTTCAGCGCTGGTGGCGCCAGGTGCGACAATCACTTGACTGCCTCCTCGGATTCTCTCACTACCACCTGCAAAAGTGCCCCTCAGCTCTCCTATCTTAAGATATTGCCAAGCACAAACCCCCCCCCCCCCAGGTCACAGCGCCCCCCTCCACGGGTTAGCACCCAGTGCTGCCGCACCACTCGCACTGCCCTAAAGCCGGCCCTGCATCTTATGCTTACACATAACACGTGTCATTGACACAAAATGACACATTTTACCCAGCTTACCCTTGTGCGGTTGTCCTTGCATTGAAATGTACTGTAGAGGTTGTACGTGGGGTAGAAACCTCTGGCTCGCCTTTGCACCATAGCGCAACTCTTAGCATCAGTACGAACCTGGATTTTTTTGCGTGCTGCGGATGACATCATCAGCAGGTGACGCTTCGTCGATATGTGCTCCGCAAGTTTTTTATTTTATTGTTCAAGCATCACAACAGCGCCGCATATTTTCACCAGGGTTGGATTAGAATAAAAAATAGGCCCAGGCACACTAAACAAAAGTGGCATTTGCGGATTGCCTTTACGCAAAACACTGCTTCGGAGAAGTTTTATAAAAAGAGGGGGGGGGGGGGGGTGGAGTCTCTGACAGAGGCATGATTTTTTACCTTCACTTAGATAAAAAAAAAAATGCATGGATTGAACCACACCTGAATACAAGTGAGACCACTTTTGCTCAGGCCCCCTGCACTGCTCAGTCTGCATACATTAATGGGCGGGCCAAGCGAGAGAAAGCGAGTGACACCCCCACCCGTTGGTAAAAAGGAGGTAATAGAGGCCCACATGTCTCTAGAAAGGCCGCTCAGGCCCCCACTGAGCCGCTGGCAGCATCCGAACAGCACAGACACCGCCCACATCAGCCCCCAGGCTGTCCAAAAAAGTGGTCCTAAGCTGGGACTCGGCTATCGGCCCCATGGCCATTGCCCAAGTGCCCACCTTACCAATCCGACCCTGATTTTCACACAGTGCTTCATTATGTAGTAACTTTAGTGGATCCGTCTATGCCTGAGAGGTCAGCTGCCCAAACTTTGCCTAGTGTGTTACTCACCCACTACAATCAATGCAGATAATTGTACATCATTTGGAGCTGGTATCTCAAGAACCTCAGTGCTTACTTTGTGAAAAAAAGAAAAAAGTGCCAGGACCCTCGACTGCAGGCCACTGCAGCCCGCACCACCCACTGCCCATGCCACTGGGTGCTGCTAATGACACTACCAACACAACTGCTAACTACTAATCATCACACTTCTACAAGCATAACAAGACAGACTTTTCCAGGCCCCCAAAGCTATAAGAATGGATTGGGAGGCTGGCATTAGTCATTTTAAATGTAGGTTGAATTAATAAACAGTTTTAGTTGTGCACAACACTAAATTAGATAAACAGCGCCACCATGTGGTAGATTGTTATACGTGCCAGTGTTGACAATTGAGTGCAGGTGCCGAGCACCGGAAACAACCGGCACAAATTAAGCACTGAATACCCGCATTCCAAGAAGCTGTTTGCCACCTTCTACTGGCCTCATTTTAAAGGGGTGCTTAAGTCTTTCTCCAGAAGCAATCTAAAGGAGGTGCTCCACCAGCGGGGGCTGCAATGCATATACCCTGGACATGCTCCCCTTGCGTTTCCCAGAGGCAGCGACCTGCGGTTTCCATGTTACTGCCACTGACTCATGTTGGGGGCTTAGAGTAAATGGTAGCCTTTTCCAGAAATTAGATTTTGAAAAAGTGGAATGTTTACAGAAAGTTCTGAAGATTACCTCTGAAACAGCAGAGTTACTGATCTCAGACCCAGTGTCTCCCACTGCCCCAATAAACGATGAAACCCCTTATTCTACAATCGCTATTCATGCAGGTCCTCTGGCGGGAATACATCTGGACCAGCAGATGAATTATTCTGGAGGTACCTGATCTCTCCTGATACCTCTTCTTCCTCGATCAGGTGAGGCAAGTGGCCACTTTGAGGTGTCGATCGTTTTGAGAGCCCTAGGCCTGTGAAGTGGGGATTGTAAATAGATCTGCCTTCAAGAAGCTCCAGAATGACCTTCCCTCGGTACCATGCAAGTTTCACCTTGGTTTTCCAGAAGAGAGGCTATGCACCCGTCAGCTGCTTCGTCATATGGGCCGAATAGCTTCCAACTTGTGGCCACGTTACTTGTCAATTATATTGTAATAAAAAGTCATGTTACATTACGTTACACATTTAAAAAACAAAGTTGTTAGGTTGTTAAAATGTTGTATATTAAACTATAAATAGGTTTTATTTTTTATATTTTTAAACATTAAAGTATATGTATTTATATTTTAGCTTTTTAAAATAATTTAATCTAACATTATTTCCAACTGGGTTTTATTTTAAGTCCCTGTCTCCAATATTTTCTATGAGGGTTTTGCAGTAGCAGTGGTTAACTTTCTACTGTTTCTTTCTGGCAGTAGTAACTTACAAAGCAAACACAAGGAGATGAGTGTAGTAACTTACACTCATGCATTTGCTTCCACTACATTTTTCAGGGAGTGGAGACGTGCAAGTCAACCCTTTTGAGTAAAGTTACACTCGGAGTCTGCGAATAGTTAAAAGCAGCAAAGCACAGGTGGGCAAGTCACTGAAAGCTCGAGCCAAGCTTGAGTCACATACCTGGCTCTGCTCGAGGTTCTCTTTTATCCTCGAGCCCAAAGCGAGCCAGGCCTTCACGTGGCTTTTGCCTGCGACCAAACACCACATGCTGATACACGCTCAAGTGGCAGTCACATGGCGAACCTACATGAGAGGGCTCCTTTGGGCCTACTCCGGGACACGGTCACCCTACAGTGCTACGTGGGTGTCTCCTGTCAGCACAGGTGAGTGAGCCACTGAATGCTCGTGGCAGCCTCGAGATGCCTGGTTCCGGAGCGGCTCGAGGTCCTCTTTGACTCTCGAGCCCCAAGCGGGCTGAGCTCTCACGTGGCACCCTTAGCACCACTCCTTAGCAGCAGGGGCGATGCTCAGACAGGAAGCAGAGTCTGCCAGTCACCAGCTACGACCCTACACACGGCCGGTCCGACGGGGTCACGTGACCAGGCAGGCCTCTCTCACCTCTCCGCTGACTGCGAGCGTGACGCTGAGCCGCGCCGTCAGGTGACGTCTCTAGGCGCCTCGTGCAGCCTCATTAGGCCTCGGACCCCCCCTTCGGCGCTTCTCATTGTCCCTCCTGAGACCGCTGATCATCTCGAGAGCGCCCGCCTGATGCTTCGGACAGCGCGGGGCATCCAATTCGCTTCTTGTCATCTTGAATTTACTCTTCGTCCATGTCTGTTCGCCGCTCCGAGGACCCAATGAACGCCGGGCGCGTGCTTGTGCTACAGGTTGAAAGTTTCTTTAATAGGATCAGGTTCTGGAGTGATCGAGTGGATCTGATAAAGAATGTCCCGCGAGGAGAAAATAACGCTCTGACAGGCCTCCTCTAGTACACGTATGCACACGGACATTATCACACACACATGCACGCACAATTCTGCACACGCCTTCAGGCACAATTACACACATGCACGCATAATTACACACATGAACGCACCCACACACAATCTCATGCATGTGCACACAATCACACATGTACACACACATGCACGCACAATCACACCCATACACATATACTCACACAACCGCACACATTCACGCACACACGACCACAGACACCCCCATGCACACACATATCCACGCAAAATCAGACAGGCACGCACACCTACCCAAGCACAATCACATACATACTTTTTTGCAAGCACACAATCATGCATATACGCACACGCACGCATGCACACGCTCACCTCGTATGACTTTCCGGTATCTCGTGACGGAATCATTTTTGAGGATTAGCAGGGACAATTAAAATAAAAATACACACGGACACAAAAATGTAAAAAAATGCGCCATGCTGTGTCATATTTACAAAGTGACGCATCTAGGTAGATGCATCTCTTTGTAAACCTCTGCGCCTCGTTATACCTGCGCCAGGTGTAATGTATGCAGGGGGCGTTCCGATGCAAGAAAGGGTCGTAGAAGTGAAGCAGTGTAATCAGATTTCACTGCGCCACTTCTAGGACGCAAATGTGTCAATATCTTACGCCTGCCTCCGCAAGGAGGGCGCAATGAAAAGTGATGCATCGCTGTTTTCTCGCAGCGATGCGTCACTTTTCATAAATGATGGCCCCTGCACTACTTTCATCTGAAAGGCAGAGCACCGGCACTTCTCAGCTCTGCTGCAATACATTTAATGGAGTACTACAAGCACTTCTCAGGAGCACACAGTTACTCTGAATAGAGTGCCAGCACTTCTCAGGAGCACGCAGGTACTCTGAATAGAGTGCCAGCACTTCTCAGGAGCACACAGGTACTCTGAATAGAGTGCCAGCACTTCTCAGGAGCACACAGTTACTCTGAATAGAGTGCCAGCACTTCTCAGGAGCACACAGTTACTCTGAATAGAGTGCCAGCACTTCTCAGGAGCACGCAGGTACTCTGAATAGAGTGCCAGCACTTCTCAGGAGCACACAGTTACTCTGAATAGAGTGCCAGCACTTCTCAGGAGCACGCAGGTACTCTGAACAGAGAGTGCCAGCGCTTCTGTATTTCCATTTAAAGCGCTGCAGCATTTGTTCAGGAAAAGTCGATCACTACCTAGCAAGTGCTGCTTCATTGCAGACTTGACATGAGGCGTCTTGTCCACTGTCTGTCCCGGCGATGAGAAGTCTCGGCACCCTATTGATAAGATTTTATAATTCTCCTTGCAAATAAAGATAGCGAAGACCTGACAATTCAAAGCCGGGGCGCGACTAGACCTTCGGGGCCGGCTGTCCCTTCCAGTAAGTGGAGCAGGACAAGCATTTCAAGGAATGAAGGTGGAGATATCTTTTAAGCCAATAGAGGGAAAGAAGTGACAAACTGCAGTTTAAACGTGTTGTACAAATTACTTCTGATTATGATTGACAGATTGGAGTCCTCATTTACCCTTGGATTCCTCACGGGTCTAATTGCTGAGGCCCTATTGCTACATAGGTGATGTTTGATCCATTTACCACATATGAATATTTAGATTTGTGACATGTTTATAGTGCTGCGGTTGGTATTGTGTGTTATTTAGCAGTTTGAGGCATTGTACAATTGAGAATGAGTCAAGGTTCGATGGGTTTTCATACTTAAGTATGATATGTACATCATCTGCTTTACAGTAACACTTTTTTGAGATTGAAGGAGGAGATTAGGTCCGGTTGAGAACTAAGGTAAATGTGAAAGAGGCAGTAAAGCTGTTTGGTACATTAGTTGTGAATTGAATGGACTGGACCAGAAGGGATGAGAGAGATGATGACCTGTCTGATGGAGAAGATGTCATCGGCTTCAGGTAGGCGCCACACACTCTGATGTTGCCAAGTCTCTGTAGAAGCTGGGGATGGTGAACAGCATCAAAGGCAAGGGAGGGTTCAAGCAATAGGTGTGCCCGTACTCCATTTCTAATCCACTGTAGTATTAAAACCATCCCATGTGATAATCACTGCTGTTTCTATGCCACAGCCACACCAGAATCTGTTTTTGGCAGTGGCGGACCGTTATCCCCGCAGACCCCGAACTCTAGGGGGACCCCTCCAGCACTGTGCACTGGCCTGAGAGTTCCCGACTGGGTACAGGAGGGGGGCCTCCATGTACTTTGCAGGGGGGGCCCTCTCAAGTTTCGTTACGCCATGGTGTTTTGGTAATCTGAAAGCAGTTTGCTTTCTTTGATGAATGCCGATCTATGTTTTGAGGCAGATTTTTCAATGGTTCTATCTTTTTGACTAAAACAGTCTGTTATTGGCCAGAGGTTAGAAGGATCTCTGGGCTCAAGGTCTGTTTGGTTTTGGAAGGGTTTTAAGTAAGACATTCAGCGTTTCTTCGGGAAAATACCCTATATTCAAGGAGTTGTTAACTGTTCTAGCTGAATTTGCTGCACAGATATTACATCGGACATGAGTCTGCTGGTGATTCCACTGGTCCACAAGCATCTCTGCAGCATTGATGAAGCCTTGATGAGGTCTTCTGTGCTTAGGACATTAATGGAGCGTGACTGTAAGTTATTTTGTGTTTTGTTATCCGGTGAATTGCACTGCACTGCTGGAATTGTGGCTGAGCAGTGGGAAGGGATGCAGAAATAGTGAAATTGATGGGTGGGAAGTAATTCAGGTGTGCCCTGCTTAGAGCAAGGGCCTGTGATGAGGAGGACTTCAGCTGTATTGTCAAGGAATCAGGATGCCGTAAAGGTACTACCAATTCAGGTACTGTGACTGACGGATCTTTAGTCCTCTGAAATCCTCTAGCGGTGTCAAGGAATTAGGATGCCGTAAAGGTACTACCAAGTCAGGTACTGTGACTGACGGAACATTAATCCTCTGAAATCCTCTAGCGGGGCTGTTGTTTGTTACCTCATCAGTCCTGCAGACACGTCAATAGCTCTCCCTGTTCAAATCTTCTGTCTCATGGAAAGGCGTCTTGGTCACTATCAGCTCTCCAGGCTGTAGGTCCGCTCCCTAGGACATACAACAGATCTCCTGTGAGTAAGGCAGACGTCAGGTCTGTGGCTCGTTAGCTTTACTGACTCCAGTCATCTTCCCTCGCTACCACCTTGTGGGTCTTCAGAAGAAAGAAAATGAAACATCCAAGCTGCTGACTATTTACAGGGGTAGGAGCAGCTACTCCTGCACGTGCACGCTGTGTAGAGATGGGAAGTGATGGGAACTAATGTATATTTGGACCAACGATTATATAGTGAGACACAGTATGCACTTATTTTATATTTCCATAAAGTGGTAGATTAACAGGTGTCAACTAAACCTGTACATAGTGAAAAGACCATAAGATAAGACATTAATTTAGGAGAAACATCATTTCGCCTTAACATGCTATTGGACTGGATATGTTCCCTGTGGGGTGTGCAGATATGTTGCCCTGTTCTGAGGGCCCAGCTGCATCTTTTATCCGATGTTTTTTTTATTTTGGTCCTAGGCTCACACTAATATAACATCCTTAGCTGCATACCCTTTTCCCTGACGTGAGTGAGGTCCTGTAACCTGGAGGGGTGCCCCAAGCGTGCCCTCATTTTGCTGACATTGGATTACCGCCTTGTCATGGGTTTAACAGGTACAGTGGTGGTGGTAGCATACCATGTTTTGTGACTCTGCAGTCGTGACCTTCTACCTGTGTTGCCCGTCTCAAGTGTGTTAACTTCTACTTTAATGTGTGACCCAGAACCTAATGCTAACATCCCAAGAGAATTTTATGTGTTCATGGCGTGTGTAGTACAATGTGGTATGTGCATAAGTGATCCAGTGTAATGGCGGCTTTTGGGTCCCATTTTGGAAGCCCCAAGCCTTATCCTGTGCACAAGATTGATGTGAGATTGTTTTCCAAGACCGTGGGAATGTATTGCCGACATTCATGAAGCTGAAGGGAGGAGACCAGGCTCCTTTAGAAATGCACTCAAACATTTCTGCTAAGAGGAGCTGCTGATTTGTCTTCCTGTAGTACTGCCATGTGGTAGTTGGTGGGGGTGGGACTCCTGTCTCTGTAGTTCAGGATAAAAGAGTTATTTTAGGCGAGGCCAGTCTTATGTCGTCATCCTGATCACTTTTCAGTGTGGCAGGTGATAAGCCAGATGCAGAAACCTCACATCTCTCTGTGCCTCTGTTGTCGGTACTACTGGCTGCAAACTACTCTGCTGTGAGTAGCATCACTCTACAAGAAGACTGTGTCTGGAGAACAGCCGAGGGAGGACACGTGGAAGAAGAACCTCACCAACATTGTTCTGAGATTGGAGACAGAGAATCCACATTGCCTCTCTGCTTTAACTGTTCAAAAGTCGGAGCTACTTACATTAATGACGATAACTGAATACCTTTATTGTATGATTATTATAAATCTTTACAATATAAACTGTTGCAATAATCCAAATAGTAAAAAAAGATTTATACATACAATCAATAAGACCCAAAGCGCATGAGAGATAAAGAGAAAATATACAATGATTACTGTCTCATTAAAACAGATATTAAAAATGTTGAGTTTAAAGCCGATGGAGCTGAAGGGAACAGTAAATACAACAGTGGTTAACAAATACAAACAGTACCTTAAAGTGCTTCGTCAAGATTAAAGTGCTTACAGTAATCTTCCCATTACTAGTCTCTTACCGCTGAGTTAAGAAAGAGGTTGCTGCAATGCCTACCCGGGGCAACAAAGCAGTGTGTATAGCAGCTCAAAGTATTCTCCAGGAAGGCTTATAGGGTGCCTGAGGATGCTTAGTTCCCTAGTAGAAAATGTGTCAGCTGAGCAGGTTGGACTCAGTTGGTTGTCGATGGGCAGTCGGTTCATTGCCTACTGTCTCTGGGGGAGATTGCTGCAGTTGTTTGCCTCTTCTAGGCATTGCTCCATAATCCTGATGTATTTTCCAAATTTTGCCAGTTCCATCGGCTCCGTAGTAGTAAATACTCATAGCTTTGTTACACGTCCGAGTGCCGTGAGCGAGAAAAAGGGGTTTTAACAGTCTACAACATGGTTGCAAAAGTGAGGGACAGCAACATAATAGGTGATTAAATGACTTGTTCTTATCGTTACAAAGTTATAGAAAAGGGTATACCCAAAATCACTGGGACCTGGGTGAGCAACAGTATAGGAGGGTGTGGTCCCAGCACTATTACATCAAATCAGTGTAAGCATTAAATTGAAGCAACGTACATTGAGAAAATAAGACCAAAAAATATATAGCTAAAGTACTATTTATTCACACCAAGCTTCCAATATTCATGAGGAAGTACTTAATTATCAGCAAAACATTAAAACATAATGTTGACGTGCCCAACTGGGTGAAGGGAGAAGGGGTGGGGGGGAGATTTGTGTGTGATAGGAGTGCAAGTGACAGATATTAACTGCAAAATAACACAGTCAAATTGTTTAGCACTTTCTTCAGTGCCACATGTTCATGACGTTAATTCATAGCAATATGCATTACATTAATTTACATAGCCATGTACGAAATGCAGTCACAGTGTAATAATGCACTGTTGGCGATACTGGCATCAATGGTGCGTCGACGTTTCGACCCCTGTAATCATGTAGGTTGAATCTGGTCCTTACTAGTGGGGTCTTCTTCAGGACAAGAGTGAGAGTGGGAGCAGAGGGGCGCCTAAGGATAAAGTAAAAGCGATGTCAGATCTCCCTAATTGAAATGACCATAAAAAGTGTGAGTAAATCAAAATATATTTACCGTAACTAATTAAGGAAAGGGGCCTAATTGGTTCCACGTTCCAAAGAGGTGATAGGGCTTCTAAGGCTCCAGAAGAAGTATCGGTGAGAGTGATGGACACCTGCAGAATTAAGGTGTCAGTTAAGGGTTGCCTGATACATTGGCACTAAAATCGACAATCCAAACTAAAACTTACTACGAATCGGAATAAGAATTCCAAACAGGGTCTTTAAAGCAGAGTAAATGCTGCTAGGGAAACTGTGGCGGTGCCATCGGTTGAATGGTGAAATGAATCACGATTACTGGCTTGGAGCTTGTTTAATCAATCTAAAGGCAAGACGGAAGGACAGAATCAGCAGAAGGAACCAAGTGGAGTTAATGGAGGAAAAACACAATTATCCAATCAACAGATGGAAACCATGGACTAATCTCATTCGTTATGCTTGGAGAGAAACATGTAAAAGTATATCGGTGTTAGCGGTGTCACAGTAGTATTCATAAAAAGATTAAAATGTGCCACGTTTGAAACCAGTTGTTTTCCGAGTGCCGTAGGGTGTGTACATAACTAATAGAACACGAGGCATGCGGTGCCCGACAACATGCTAGTGGGATCCCTATTGATGGCAAAGGAGATGTTTAACAAATTAACTACCGCCCAAGAAATGGTGAACACAGAGATGTGTTTTAAAGAGTGTAATGGGGGGCGCAAAGTGGTTAATCCAACGGTACAAAAAGGCATTAAGACAAGCAGTGCGTTACGACATACTTGTGGCAGCTCTCACGTAGAGAGAAAACATAAGGAAGGCACTTCCATCGCCGTGCTGGAGTCATTACTGTCCACGAAATTGTGGTATTACGATAAATTTATATTTATGTAAAGAAACACAGTTACCAAATGTGCTGAACCACATATTTCCTTTGGCTTATTAGAAAGCCGGAACATAGAATTACAAGTTCGATATCCATAAACCCACATGCAAAGAGTGACGACATGCTAGTGGGATGGAGAACGCATAGTAACCCAATTCCTTGCCGCCTTGGGAATCATGAAACCTGGGGAATGTTTTAAACAGTGTAATAAGGGGTGCAGAGTGATTTTCCTATAAAACAGAGACAAGCAGTACGTTACGACACGCTTGTCGTGGCCCCTAAGTGAAGAAAAAACACATAATAACCACATTTGTTGACGCCCTGAAAGTAATAATGCCAACGATATTATGGACATTTTAAAGTTCTCCATGTCTCTTTTGGGGCATTTTCCAGTTCAGGCCCAATCTTCCTTAGACATATGCTTCCACACTGCACTCCTTCCAGAGCTTTAAGATCTTCCGATTTGTGTCTAGCCTCAATCCCCAAGATTCATCAATTGAGAAAAGGGGTTGCGCTCCTTTTCCTTCTGGGCTCCTAAGATTTGGAATTCTCTCTCTTGTAACTTCCATCATTCTCCCAATGAAAAAGTGTTCAGAAAAGTTTTGAAGACCTGGCTGATTGAAAGCCCGTAAACCACTAAATCCTTTGACCTCCTCAGTCTGCAAGTGTCGGGCATGCATGTGCGCTATAAATCCCTTCAATATCAGTATCAATGTCTGTCTTAGTAATGAGCAATGTAACTCCTTCATAGTCAAGGGAACACAACTGATGCCCAATTAAATGCCCCACAATGGGAAAGGGATACATTCCTTCTCTCTATTCTGCATTTCAAACTCTTTTTTGTGATTTTATTAGTTCAGGCTGGCAGCTGCCAAGCCAGACATAAGGAACAAAGGAGGAAGGCTAAAGGTAGTGGAATGTTCTCTATAGCTTCTGCTGTAGACTACCAGTTTGTTATGAGATGAGTTGTAATATATTATTGTTCTCTGTTGTTTTTAGAAGTTGGTTCATCCTAGTATGTATAGCATGTTCTTCTTGTAACTTTGTTGTGCGTCAGTTTTTTGGTTTCATTTTGGAAGGGAAGGGGGTGTGTGGAAGTGGAATGTGTCAGGTCCGGCTCCGCAGGATTCAGTCGTGTAGATTAAAGTGTCCACCTCCTGATATTACCAAGTCCCCGAATGTTTAACTAGACAGGGCCTTCGAATTATCAGGCGAGGGAAGGGAAAGGGAAGGGACAGCGGGGAAAGGGAAACCTGAAACGACAAAGACAACAGAGTCAATACAGGAACTTCTAACTACTCTACACCCTTCTCGCTATTGATGCAATGCCTCTACCTGTAAAAGGATGGCCGGAGTCCTGAGGTCTATTCCTGCACGCACCTGTAAGCATACACCTGGAAGGATAGAACACACAAGCATCACCACATGATTAACCTTCCTTCCATAACAAACGATGTATCTTTCCTCTCCCTCTACAATACATCACTATTACCCTTCCCCGAGATGAGGCCGGGGTTGATGGGCATCCAAGGACCAGCAGTAGCCTCTTTCTCTGAATAAGGTTAACTCCACCTCTGCTCAGAGACTTCAAAGACCAGGGGAAACAATTCACCAGCAATCCATGGCAGTGTTCAATAGTTAGCACAATGTCGCTAAGTAAACAGGTTAATAATCCAGAGTTTCTAGGCACCTCACACAAGTTTCAGTCTTGAGGAGCGAAAGCAAAAACAACGAAGACAAGTAAAATAATGCGGAGATCGCGAGGGCGCTCGGTAATATGCGGTTGTGACCACCGCTGTATTCCGCCGCCTCCTATTATTCAAATATCAGTATCCTGTTGTGAGCACAAGATCTGAGCGTGGCAGCGCTCGGAAGGAGATCGCTTCCGTGACCAGTTGCTAGCGCTGAGTGATTGGGCTGAGCAGCCCCTTAGGAAGATAAGGCTTTACCTTACGTGGACACGGCCACCGAATGTCTCACAGACTCGCCGTCTGCTCTAGGATACGGGACCCGCGGTTGAAATCACCGCCGAATCCCTCGAAGGAATCTTCTCCGTGCAACGGGGGTCGGGATAAGGAGCCTCCGAAGTCTCTCCCGAATCCGGCAACTTCGGATGTCGTATTCCTCTCGCTCTCGCAGCCGCGAGAGTTCCTGGAGTCGTTAATTACGCGCAACGTCTCGCGCGCCTCTGGCGCTTAAATCCCTTTCCTCGGGACTCGGCCTTCTGGGACATGTAGTCCGCTAACATTTTGGAAGGCGCAACGGAGGTATGTCTGACAGAATGTGAAGAGGATTTGGAATGTGTATGGTTGTCTTGGAGTTCCATGATGACAGGAGTAACAGATGTGCGGCTGGGAGAGACGGGGACAGACGGTTGCAACATAGCTGCAGTCAAGTACTGCTGGGGTCATTTAATAAAAAAACCAAACAATACCTACGTCAAAGCATCTTTACTACATCAAACAGGAGGCATTTGCGTCTTTTTTTCAAAGGCACCATTTGAAAGAAACAGCCTGAACTCAGGAGAAAGAGAGTTCCTGCTTCTCAAGACAATCCTGAAAATGTTGGAGCCGTGGTGCAGTGTTTCTTAAGGCCAAACATCTCCAGAAGAAGACCCAGAGAGGGTCAATTTCTACACCAGGTATGTATGTATATTATATTTTTATAGTGCATGAGGCATCAGAGTGCTGTATGTGGTTAAAGGCACATTTAAACTGGATGAGTAATAGGAAAGGAAGCTGAGTTGTGGCCAGTTAATGCATTGTGATATAGTATTCTTTAATGAGGTGTCTTCAACTGTTTACTAAATTGGAGCAGCAAATGGGGTGATGCAGGAATTTGGTTTCATATCCTGGGTGCATAGATAGCTTTATAGGCCTGTAGTCTTGTTATTTTCTTTTTTACTCTTCTTACTCTGCAGTCTGGTGGTGTCCTGGCTGCTGGTGTATCACGCACCACCAGGAATGCTGAGCTTGTCTGCAAGATAAGTGGGAGAGCTGGTTATGATAGCTTTGTAAATGATGCAGCTGGTTTGGAAAATGGTGCAGGATGGCAGAGGAGCCAATGGGGTCCCATCGTGGTGGCGGAAATGTGATGGTATTTCTTCAGGCACTGGAGGAGATGTGCTGCGGTGTGTGCAGCGTGCTGTATTCTATCCATGAAGCAGGCCCTTTTTAATATATCTGGCATCACTGGACCGCTGACGGGCCTGAAGCGACACCAGTAGTAACACAGACATCTCTCCCAGCTCATCACATTCAATGTCTCAATCATCATCACATTCTGCCATACCTCACTAACAAAGCTAGCCCAGCACACACACATACATATATATATATATATATTATCTACTGGCGGTCGCCAGTAGATAGTTATAGTTAGGATCGTGTTTCCATAGGAAATCTGCAACATTCTATTTGGAATAACTTTGGCGCCGATTGACGAATCCTCGCGAAATTTTCAAAATAGGTAGGGCGCTCCGCTCCGCTCCTTCCCTAAAAGTCTCGGGGGGATTCGTCAAGCGGGGGCTGAGAAAAACGGGGGGTCCCAAAACGCGTTTTCCCCATGCATTTTTCCATAGGACCTTTAGTCCAAGCTACAGCCCGAACGGCTGAACAGAATTACTTGAAATTTGGCAGAGAGGTAGTCCTCAGGTCAGGGATGTGCCTTTTGCAGGTCTGGTGTAAATCTGTTCAGTATTTCCTGAGAAAATAGCATTTAAAAGCATATATATATCTATAAGCGCGCACTGTGCGCGTGTGGTAAAACTTACCGTACGCGCACGCTGCCATGCGCGAGCGCGATTCTGATTGGTTGTTAGATCTTAGTAAACATTCGAATCAGTCGAAACCAGGAAGTGTCGGCCGCCATTTTGTCTCTCGCAGTCTGAGGGGGTGAAAAACAAAGGTGGAGAACGTGAAAAGGGGGCAGGGTGGACCCCCAAAGGCCAAAATTTCCTTTAATTTTTTTGCGAAAAATCGCAGAGTACGCGTAGCGTGCGCGTACGGTAGAAACGGAAAAATTCCGCGAACTGCGTAATGTGGGTGCGCGGTGCGCAAAGCGCACCGTGCGCCCACAGCGCGCGCACGGTGCGTGAAGCGCACCGTGCACGTGCGGTACGCGCACGGTGAAAACCTTAAAAAAATAAAAATAAAATACATAACTTAGCATTTAAAAAACCGTACAAATTCACTGAAAAAAACATAGGTTTCACACACGTTATAGTTAGGAATTAGCATTTAAACAACCTTGCAAATTCACTTAAAAAACCATAGGTTTCACACATGTTATAGTTAGCTGGACATTTCACTCGTGAAAAACCATTGAAATTCCCCCGTTATAGTTAGTGCAGGCAACTATAACTCACGCAACCGCAATCCTCTGCTGATGACGTCAGATATTACATCACTGATGACATATGTGTCTTTCTGAAAAAAAAATATTTGTAATATATGTATAGCTAAAAATTAATGGAAGAAGACATGGGTAAATAAGTGTCTAAATACAGTGATGTCATATCTGACGTCATCAGCAGAGGATTGCGGTCGCGTGAGTTATAGTTGCCTGCACTAACTATAATGGGGGAATTTCAATGGTTTTTCACGAGTGAAATGTCCAGCTAACTATAACGTGTGAAACCTATGGTTTTTTAAGTGAATATATATATATACACACATACACGCACACACATATATATATATATATATATTCACTGAAAAAACCATAGGTTTCACACATGTTATAGTTAGCTGGACATTTCGCTCGTAAAAAACCAATGAAATTCCCCTGTTATAGTTAGTTTAGCTAACTATAACTCGCGCGCCCGCAATCCACTGCTGATGACGTCACATATTACATCACTCATGACATGGTCAGTGACATCACTCATGACATCACTGATGACATCTCAAATGACATCACTGATGACATCACTGATGACATCATCCATTGAGTATGTGTTTCTGAACAATTCTAATATGTTTAATATATATAGGGAAAGGCCTGTTGAAGAATGAGTGGGTGTACAAGTGTGTAAATGGATGATTTTCTGTGGTGCGTAACTGACTCTATAAGTGAGTCATTAAATGTATCTTACTGCAGACTAGTGACTAAACTGTGTAAATGTTTTTATGTGTCTGTATGTTGGTGTATAAGTGGCGGCATTGAAGTATTTCGGGGTTCCCAAGGCCTACACGCTCCAGAGATTACCCACATACACAAAAGAACTGTTGGCACGGAAGCTGTAAAAGGCAAAGAACAAGTTTATTAAGACCCCATGGGGTGGTGGTACACTCAAACAGCACCCTTCGGTATTGCAAAAGGTATCACACCGAACACCGGTGTGACCCCGTTTATATACAATTTTGGGGCAATAAAAGATAGGCGGCACAAGTTAAGACGCAGTTTTAGAGACATACATAGTCATGTTTTGGAATACTGCCAGCTCATTGGAGGGTTTCAAACCCGCTGGTCAGTTAGCGGCACATTCCTGAAGGTATACGGGTCAGTGAGAACTGCGCATGTGTGGCTTGACCAGTACTAAAAATATCCTGTTGCTGGGCAGATGTGAGTGATCAGTGGAATGGACAAAGGACTAAAGGGCACGTCGGCCACGAGGCCGCTCAGGATCTAAGATGGCCGCCACAGTATTCAAAATGGCGTTTATCATATACAGCCAAGTTAAGGAGGACAACGTGTAGGTTCAGCTAATCGCTAACACGGACGGGCCAATTACGACAGACGACCCTTTTAGCGTTTAGCTGAATCTACCTCATAATGAACATAGTCTGGATGTTCGTCCTCGATGTCAATTAACATAATTTGTGTCATCTCCTTATGTAGCATCATTTTATCGTGGACAAGAGCTCGTCTTGATGGCAAACAGGCCGATAGGCACATTGAACATAATGCAGGACCACATTGGATACACAAACAGATAAAAAACATTGCTCCCACAAGTATACAGAAAATTGTCAATAGTTTCCAGCCCCAAGTTGCAATCATGGACCAGAACCATCCAGAAAGTGTCCAAGTTCCATTGTCCGGTTGTATTTCGGCAGCTATTTTATGCAGCTTTGAAATCGCATCATACACAGATGGAGAATTATCAGGCACGTAAACGCAACAGCTGCTTCCAATGATCCTACATGCCCCCCCACGATCAGCCAAAACAACATCCAGCACCATCCGGTTTTGGAGGGTGACAATTCTGGAAATCTGCAGTTCTTCGGTAATATTCCCCAGGGCAATAGCAGTGTCATTTGCAACAGCCTCAACAACACGTGTCAGGCGTCTGATCTTCCGACTGTTCAGTGCGGCCCCCACAAAGGAGAATAGTCCCAGATTGAAATCCACATATTGTTGCAACGCAGTGTCCGTTTGATCAATGTCCTCTAGTGCAACAGTTCGCTTAACCCTGTTTAAAACAAAGTCATGGTACAGAGTATAGTCGTTGTGATACATCGGTGGGGCAATGAATACAGGAGGTAGCACAAACGATACATAACATGTGCCCAACCACCCCACTGGAAGCTGATGGTACCCCTTCGTTCCACAGATGAAGTAGGTGTTTCTGGATGCAACAAATGAAATGCCATTCGGGCTATCGAACGTGAGAGTAACGTTACATTCACTTTTCCCCACTGCAATCGTGCCCTTATTTCGGATACATAAATCAGCTTTCGTAGCAATGACATTTATAACATGAGCACTTGATACATTCACATTTCTCTGATTGCTGTATATTCGTGGAGCAGACACATTGTCGGGCTTATACTCTTCCCATTCAAAACGTGTACCCTCAGCCCGTGGAAACCCATCCTTGTCATGGGGACATTCTTTATTTAGGCGGAAAAGCACCCCCCCTTTGGTTGGCCATCTCAAGGTAAAGAGGAGGGTGTACCAGGCATTGCAAGACCCATTATGCGAAAACGGGAGTGGAATAAGTGGGGTGCCCCCTCTCTTCTGGTGCCCAGGCAACATTCCACACACCCAGCAATTAGAGGTATTTGTCATATTATGTGTGTGGTGAAGAATCTGAATGAAGCTGTTATTTAAATACGTTTGACGGTGACGTTCTTCATGAAAAGGCAAGGTAAAGTGAAAATGTTCAGACGGTGCCGGGGTAGTCGGCAGCAAATGTTCACGTACAGGCACCACAAGTTCGACTACCCAGGCAATAACAGCTATCACCACAATCGTGAAAACAAAAAGAAAGGCACCCAGTATTTTCTTATCTCGCGATGCCATCGATGCCATAGTTCAAGAAAGTTTTGTGCAAAGTCTCAAAGAAAACAAATCATTCACAGTTTCTCACAAATAATCTCTGATACACGTACGTGTATACCTGAAAAAAAAGGAAAAATGCGGTGCTGAACTCCGAGGTAGCCGTTGTTTTCTTCTCCGGGCCAAGACGGGTGTCGCTACTCTGGCAGAACTGATCCCCCCCCCCTTGGAATTCCCGGTTTCCGTTTCACAAACCTGGAGCGGTTACCAACCAGTTCAAAAAGGGAAAAATCTTCTTTATCGCGGTCGTAGATTGTAGCGCTCTCTTCCAGCAGCAGCTTGGTCCGGGAAGGCTCCCTCTACTTCGGCCGACGTCACAGCTGGGCTCTTTTCTTTCTCCAAGATCTCTTTATAATCAGTAAGCACAGCAGGAGTCACCAGATCCGGAGAGACTCGGCGACAGTGAGTCGAATGCACCCACCGCTTCCTATTGGTCACTCGTACTGCGGTGCGGGTTGCCAGAAGGACCTGCTCGGGGCCCTTCCACCTGGGCTCCAGACTGCTTGCTCTTTCAAACGACCGGATCATCACACGATCCCCAGGACGAAGATCGTGGCCCTCTCCAGTAGAGTTATCAGGGAGCGCTTCTCGAACCTGTTGGTGAATGGAGAGCAAATCATTTGTTAATCGTGCCAAATAATCATTCATCATAACACAAGGCACATCATGTATTAATCGCGGCTTGGGCACTCCCCAAATATTCATGGGGCGGCCAAACACCACCTCATAAGGTGTAAGGCCAGTTCGTGAATGGGGCACTGATCTAAGAGACAGTAGTGCTAGCGGCAACGCATCTGGCCACTTCAATGATGTAGACGCCACAATTTTGGCCAGCTTAAGCTTCAACGTCGCATTATACCGCTCGACCAAACCTGCTGACTGAGGGTGGAATACAGCGTGGAACTTTTGCTGAATCCCCAACCCCTTCAGTACATAATCCACAATCTTTCCGACAAAATGGGGCCCATTATCGCTCCACAAAAATTTGCAAACTCCAAAGCGAGGAAAGAATTCCTTAAGCAACACCTTAGCTGTTGTCAAAGCCGTATTGTCTTTCGTGGGGTAGGCCTCAACCCATTTGCTAAAGGCACACACCACCACTAAAACGTACTTCAGGTTATTGCAGCGCTCGAGTTGAATGTAATCCATTTGAAGGACTTCAAACGGTGCAGAAGGTGGAACGAACCCTCCTTTCGGAGTATAGGCCCCCTTTCCAGGATTGTGTTGCAAACATACCAGGCAGGTCTGCACTACTCTCTTTGCAGTGTTCGCAATCTCGGGATGTTCCCAAACTCGTGTTAAAAGCTGAGTTATTGCAAGAGCTCCGACATGCGCCAGTCCATGCGTCATCTGGACCATCGCCTGTAAGTAAGCCGCAGGCAATTTCCACTTCTCCATGTCTTTGCTTCTCCAACATCCCTCATCATCTAGCACCCCATCTACTGCCCAAGCCGCAAGTTCAGATTCTGTAGCTGAATTTTGTATATCCCGTATCTCTACTCTAGCATCACTCCATCGTTCAGCCTGCGATTGTACCACGTACATGGGGGAGCTAGTTTGGGACATAGCCGTTTGCCTTGCTATGCTGTCTGCAAAGGCATTTCCTTGGCCCACCTTATCCGTAATTTTCTTATGGGCACTGCACTTCACTATCGCTACTTTTTTAGGGCCAAGCAGCGCATTTAGGAGATCACGCACTAACTCTCCGTGCATAATGTGCTCCCCATGTGACGTCAGAAACCCGCGTTCCCTCCAAAGAAGCCCGAAGTCATGGGCCACTCCAAAGGCGTACCGGCTGTCTGTGTATATGTTCACACATAGGCCAGCACTCAATTCGCAGGCTCTTGTTAAAGCTATCAGCTCTGCTGCCTGAGCCGATTTTTGTGGTATTCTAGCTGTTTCTACCACCGTCTTAAGAGTCGTGATCGCATATGCTGCGGAAGTCGTGCCATCTGGCAGCCTCAAACACGATCCATCAACCCACAGTTCCCCATCCACATCCGGAAGTGGCACATCCTGTAAGTCAACCCGACCCTTTGTCTGTTCCTCAGTCAGGAAAAGACAATCATGATGTTTTTCTTCCTGACCCTCCTCGCCCGGATAGGGCAATAAAGTCGCAGGGTTCAAAGTAGCGCATCTCTTCAACGTTATGTGCGGCGCTAAAAGTGTCAGCTCATATCCTGTAAGTCGTGCACTCGTGAGGTATTGGGTCTTTGTTTGATTTAACAGGGCGTCTACCGCGTGAGGAACCAACACCAGCAATTTGTGTGATAACACTATGCCCTCACTCTGTCGTACGGCTACTGCTGTTGCCGCTACTGCTCGAAAACACCCAGGCAGCCCTCGTGCTACAGGATCCAAGATGGCAGAGAAGTATGCACATGGTCTCTGCTTATCCCCGTGTAACTGCACTAACACTGACAACGCGCACCCATCATTCTCATGCACGTACAATGTGAAAAGTTTCGTGTAGTCTGGTGTTCCTAACACGGGTGCAGAACAAAGGGCCTGTCTCAACTGTTCAAAGGCTTTCTGACATTCGTCTGTCCATTCAAGAGGCATTGGTGTAGTTTTGGACAATAATGCTAGCAGAGGTTTTATGATATGTGAGAAACCCATGATCCATTGTCTACAAAAAGATGTCAACCCTATAAAGGCACGCACATCTCTCTGCGTGCGGGGGACTGGTGTATCTAAAATCGCCTGAATTCGATCAGATGTTAATGCCCTCCCCTCCTTAGACAACAGATGACCGAGGTAGGTCACCTGGGGTCTACAGTATTGAAGCTTTTTCTTAGAGACCTTGTGGTTGTTTTGTGCCAAAAAGGACAGCAACGCAAGCGTGCTCTGTTCACATTGTGTATAGGAGTCAGCAGCAAGCAAAAGGTCATCCACATACTGGATGAGCGCAACGCCAGACTGCAATTCGAAGGAATCTAGTTGTCGTTTCAAAGCCTGGCTGTAGATGCTAGGGCTCTCAGTATAACCTTGGGGAACACGACAAAATCTATACGATTTATTATTGAGCGTAAAACCAAACAGATATCTGCTATCTGGGTGAACAGGGATAGAAAAGAACGCATTCTTTAGATCGATAACGCTAAAAGTGGTGGCTGTCGGTGGAACCAAAGTAAGCAAAGTCGTGATATCAGACACCACTGGGTATTGGGGAATGACAATTTTATTTATTTCACGCAAATCAATAATAAATCGATAGATCCTGCCATCTGAATCTCTCTTAAGAATTGGTAGAATAGGGCTGTTACAGACATTATAAGGGACCTCCTCCACTACCCTCGCAGAAATCAAATCCTGAACAATATGTGTTAGTGCAATTTCACCTTCCTTCGAGATCTTATACTGTGGCACTCGTGGTAGAGGGGCCCCCTCCTTAACAGTGATATGTATTGGTGGAATACGCATCTCTCCCACATCCGTATCTGATGTCGCCCACAACGTGTGCGGCAGAGAGGCCAAAGCGGGAATATCTAAAATGACACAAAATCTGTCACGTGTAGGGCAGTCATCAGGATCAGGGTAGTTGTCATTCAGAATAACCCGCACTCCTTCTGGAGCGCAGCGTATTGTTGCTCGAAAATATTTGAGTAAATCAATGCCCAAGATATTATCTGGGGTATGGGGCGATAACAAAAATTGGCCAAAACTAAAGTACTTGTCAATACATAGTGCAAGGGGCTTGGACAATGGGCTGGGGGAGGGTGTGCCATCAAACCCTACACACGTAACCATTTCGCCAGACAGGGGAGCCCTCGGAACCAAGTTTTTCGACAAAGCGCTACGAGTAGCTCCTGTGTCGACTAGAAACTGATCAGTAGAACCCAAAATACCCGCTGTTACATATGGACCTTGCTGATCTACTGGCACTTCGACTGATTCCTTACCCCATCCTACGCGATCCTATGCATGCACATAATCCTGTTGTTCCACATTCTCTCCTTCCAAAATCTGATATTGATTCCGTCTATCAAACGTATTTCGTTCGTCCTGACCACGGCCCCTCTCCTCAACCTGTCTACGATCACCTCCGCCACCTCTCGCTCCAGTATAACCTCCTCTTGACCTTCCACTGCCTCGACCACGCTGACTACGCTGTTCACGAAGTACCGGACAATCATCGGCCCAATGCCCAAACTCCTTACAATAAGCACACTGATCCTCCGCAATGTCCGTACGGCCATACGACACATTTCCTCCACCTCGTCTACCTCTATCATTCCCTCTACTCTGTGTTCCCCGAACCTGTGCCAACATCACCTTCGTTTTCAATTCCTTCGTCTTTTTCTCTACATTTTCTTTAGCCTCCACTTCCTGCCGCTCATAGTACTGAGCCATAGTTAATAAGGACGCAGGGGTCGCCGTGGCCCAGGAACTCTCACTCGACTTCAATCGCTTTGCAATCTCTGGTAGGAGATTAGCCACATACTTATCTACAAACAAATGCCGACCCGTATCGTCAGTTAAAGATTGACCACTGTAATCATGAAATGCCTCCTCGAAGCGTGTAAAGAAATCTGAGACTGTTTCATCTGGTTTCTGCTTGCACGACGTTAACATGGTCCAATCTATCTTTTTAGCAGGAACAAGCGTTTTCAATTTATGCAAAATAGCTGCCGGAAGATCTAGAATTAGCTGACAAGGCTTACATGCTGGTTCTCTATCTAAATCTGCAGCATTTATCTCTTTCCAGGTCCCCCCCAAAATCGTTTCATCATTAGTTTTACGAATTTGCCTCCACATATCAGGTGGTAAAATTAACCCAAAAAACAAATCTATATCTACAAGAGTCATCACACAAGACGATATAGCCCCCTCTACCCCCTCATAGAATGCCGCTGGGTTCTTTCGGAGATCAGGTAAAGAGTTTTTAAGTGCCATGACATCTGCTCTATTCCATGGTGTATACACCCAATTGTACACAAAATATCCCTTCGCATCCTTTGACAATTTATCATCATCCGTACCTTCCCCTTTTGGTGGAACATACAAAGGCGCGGCTTCACGCATAGGCATAACATGCAACGCAGAGCTCTTATCTGAACCACGAAGAGAACACTCCTTAACCGCCCCGTCGTTTCCCGGCTCGGATTCCTTTTTCCTCCGTTTCAGTTCCTGGCGCAAATACGTCGTCTCATCCCGCAGCGCAATCAAATGTTTGAACAGGTCATCCACATCTGTAAGATCAAAATCACCTTTAGCTAAATTCTCACGATATACCGACAAAGCTTTAGGTTCTAACGTTTCAGAAACTTCACGATATGCATTTACAACTTCATCCGCTAAAATGGACAAGAAATACATTAATTCAAGATCCGACCACCCCTGTTTCTCCGCTACCACCTGTTCCTGAGTAACACAATGCTTATTCACTTTACGAGCCCAACTGCGCAAATGAGCGGACCTCTCCGCAGTAAACCTGAGAGCCGATACCCCTTTCTGGCTCACTTGAATCTGCCCATCATCCTCGGAGTCCGCAGCCGGAGCCGTCGGTGAAACGTACGGAGGCGGTGACCGATCTAACAAAGAAAAATCATCAATTTCATTATTAAGGACAGGATAAAGCGGTCGGCGAATAGGAAACTGCCCAGTCATTTGCAATTTACGTTCCCGTTCCTCCCTCTCTTTCTTCTCCTGCGCCTCCTTCTCCTCGAGCTGTAAAGCCTTATCCCGAGCAGCCTTACGCTGCTCTTTATCCGCCAAGGCAACCTCACGCTTCATTCGTTCACGCGCCGCTTTCTCCCACATTCGTACACAATCAAACATATTTTGTCTAGACCTACGTTGAAACATACATTGCTCGACAAATTGGATTTTACTCAAATCGTATGACCCGTGTAGGGGCCATTGCAATTCGGAATCGGCCTTAGTGTACTTATGCCATAATTTACTGTACATAATAGGTGGAAGGCCGTGCTTGATATACATGTCCCTATTTGGTGTTCCCTCTGGGGGAGCCGGCTGTGATTCCGCTAACCTAATTGATGCATCATCTCCTAAGCAACACATTCCCCGGAGCTTCCTGAAAACAGGCATGTTCGAAAAGTATCACAAAAGCGTGACACCAGACCAAATGGCACTTACAGTTCTTCACACGATTGTGCCGCTCAAATGAAAAAACAAGGTTAGAGAAACATCTCTACATGCCTGCCTATGTGAAGTGCACTACACATATAAATTCAAAGATCACAAATCCAAAATGTTAGCTAACTCAGATCAAAGTTCACAAAATTCGGCGAGCGTCCGAAGACTGCCTCACCGATCACAAATCTCAAGACTTCAGTAAGCGCCCGAAGACTACCTTACCGAACACAAAGCTTACCAATTCTCAAAAGTCCAGATTCCAACTGCCAAGGTCTTGTAAGCCAAATCAGCCAAACGGCACTTTCTCAGTGAAGCGGACACTCGAAAACTCAGTCGGAGACCGGCGCCACCTGGAAGGTCAGATCGGAAGGAAAGGAAAAAACACCTTGGCAGCCAAGACTCGGGTCACTCGTGGCAGTGCGCGTCCATGGCGAGTTTCCAAGCCTTCGTCACGACCTCTCCTTCGGGCATCCGAGTCGCCGATGAGTCCCTTCGTGGTCGCCAATTGAAGTATTTCGGGGTTCCCAAGGCCTACACGCTCCAGAGATTACCCACATACACAAAAGAACTGTTGGCACGGAAGCTGTAAAAGGCAAAGAACAAGTTTATTAAGACCCCATGGGGTGGTGGTACACTCAAACAGCACCCTTCGGTATTGCAAAAGGTATCACACCGAACACCGGTGTGACCCCGTTTATATACAATTTTGGGGCAATAAAAGATAGGCGGCACAAGTTAAGACGCAGTTTTAGAGACATACATAGTCATGTTTTGGAATACTGCCAGCTCATTGGAGGGTTTCAAACCCGCTGGTCAGTTAGCGGCACATTCCTGAAGGTATACGGGTCAGTGAGAACTGCGCATGTGTGGCTTGACCAGTACTAAAAATATCCTGTTGCTGGGCAGATGTGAGTGATCAGTGGAATGGACAAAGGACTAAAGGGCACGTCGGCCACGAGGCCGCTCAGGATCTAAGATGGCCGCCACAGTATTCAAAATGGCGTTTATCATATACAGCCAAGTTAAGGAGGACAACGTGTAGGTTCAGCTAATCGCTAACACGGACGGGCCAATTACGACAGCATGGTTTTGTGAATACCTATATAAGTGTCTATATGAGTTATTGATTGCTTGTCTCAGTATCTGTATGGGTTCCTGAGTGTTTGTGTGGGTAGGGTGTGTGTGACTCTATGCATAGATGTGTGAGTGGGTGATTCTATGGGTGCATGGTTTTAGGAGTGCATCTGTGATGGACTGTATGGTTGAGTGAGTGTATGTATAGGTGTGTTAGGGATTGAATGTATATCTCAGTGGTACATTTGTGACTAACTACATATGTGAAAGGCAGTATATATCCGTGTAAGAGTATATAAGTGGGTAGATGTGAGAGTGTGTGATTGTGAGAGTGACTGTATGTATGAGTGTGTGCTTGTATCAATGATTCTATAAGAGCGTAAGAATGTGATACTATATTTATGAGTAAGTGAACTTGAGTGTGTATAACCGCATAGGTGAGTAAATGGGAGTGTGATTATTTACATGACTGAGTAGGTGTGAGAGTACCTCTATGGATGATTGGTAGTGTGTGAGTGTCTATATAGGTGTATAAATGCATATGATAGTTTTGTATGGAGTGACTGTGAGCACGAGTGAGTGGAGGTGTATGTAGACCTAAGAGTTAATAAGTGGGTATGTAGTTATTGGTATTACAGTGTGTATGGTTTTGAGAATGGAACTCCTACATTTTGAGTCGGTGTATCAAAGGTTATATTAGGGTGTGAGAAGATGTGGTAATTTATCACATGGATGACGTCATCAGTGATGTCATCAGTGATGTCATTTGAGATGTCATCAGTGATGTCATGAGTGATGTCACTGACCATGTCATGAGTGATGTAATATGTGACGTCATCAGCAGTGGATTGCGGGCGCGCGAGTTATAGTTAGCTGAACTAACTATAACGGTGGAATTTCATTGGTTTTTTACGAGTGAAATGTCCAGCTAACTATAACATGTGTGAAACCTATGGTTTTTTCAGTGAATTTGCAAGGTTTTTTAAATGCTAATTCTTAACTATAACGTGTGTGAAACCTATGGTTTTTTCAGTGAATTTGCAAGGTTTTTTAAATGCTAATTCCTAACTATAACGTGTGTGAAACCTATGGTTTCTTTAGTGAATTTGCAAGGTTTTTAAAATGCTAATTCCTAACTATAACGTGGGTGAAACCTATGGTTTTTTAAGTGAATTTGCAAGGATTTTAAATGCTAATTTATGAATGTATTATTATATTTTTTAAATATTTATTTTACAATAAGCTACCTATATATATAGTTATAGATTAACTTTATCCTGTAATATGGAATGGCTCAGTTTTTTTTTTTTATTTGGATAGAGTTGAACAGCATAGTTAATATCCTCTATAAACTTATAAACACTTTTAATTATTATTTTTTTTTAATGTTTTCGACCGTGCGCGCACGGTGCACGCACGGTGCACGCATGCGTACATGCTCCGTGTGCGCATGCATACGTGCTCCACGTGCGCATGTGTACGTCGTGCGTGCTCCGTATGCGCGTGCTCCGTACGCGCATGCGCGCGTGCTCCGTACGCGCGTGCTCCGTACGCGCATGCGTGCGTGCTCCGTGCGCATGCGCGTGCTCCGTACGCACATGCGTGCGTGCTCCGTGCGCGCACTGTGCGCGCACCGTGCGCGCACGGCAAGTCATGTGATTTAGAAACAACACTTTTCATTGGTTTATAGTAGTTTCAGGTCATGTGATTAAGAAACAACACTTTTCATTGGTTTATAGTAGTTTCAGTTCCAGAAACTTCCAACACCACACCCACTCCCCTCATTATTACTTCTGATTCCCTGGGAGAAGGAGCTGAGCAGCTTTTCCAGTACTCCAGTACTTGAGAATGGCAGAGCAGCAGTCATCTTCTGGGAGTGAGCAGGAGACCCTTGTGCCAGAGAGGCAGAGGAAACAGAAAAACTCTTTTATATGGCAATTTTTCACTTTTCCAGAAGGGCAGAAGAAGGTGAATGCGAAGGTGAATGCTCCAAAAGTCACCTGCACTATTTGTGGTGGTGTCTTATCAAGAGGAGATCCTAAAAAGAAATACTCTTTTAGTATCTTCACTATGATCAGGCACGTTAGAGATGTACATCCTGTGGCTTATGCTCGAGCTGCTGGAGAAAACCCTCCAGCAGCTCAGCCGAGCACATCATCGGCAGCTCAGCCGAGCACTTCACCTGTGGCGGCAGCTTCACCTGCTTCTGTTCCTCTGGATATACACCCTCTGTTTAAGAGGGTGCATATACGGTGCAATGCGTGCAATGCTCTTATCTCTTATGGGGACACCTGTATTCCCCTAATAGAGAGCAAGATACAGCAGCACCCTATAATTTTTGTCATTTTTTTGTTTCTCTGTTCCTCAATTAACACAATGGCTCTTTTTAGAGACACCTAACATCTAAACACTTAAATTTGATTTTTAATTCTATTTTTTTAATGATTTTGTTTCCGCCGTGCACGCACCCCGCGATTTTTACAAAAAAATAAAATGTTTTTTTCACCCTTCATGGTCCTTAAGGGACCCCTGACAAAAGCTAGGGGGTCAGGAACTCTGTACCCTGCCCCCTTTTCACGTTCTCCACCTTTCTTTTTCACTGTCACATACAAAATGGCGGACAACACTTCCTGATTCCGACCGATTCGAATGTTGACTGACATGTAACCACCAATCAGAATTACGAATTACGCTCGCGCACGGCACCGGTGCGCGCCTATAGATATTTATGTACTTTTAACTGCAATTTTCTCAGGAACTACTGAACAGATTGACACCATTTATGCAAAAGGCACATCCCTGACCTGAGGACTACCTCTTTGCCAAATTTCAAGTAATTCTGTTCAGCCGTTCGGGCTGTACCTTCGACTAAAGGTCCTATGGGAAAATGCATGGGGAAAACGCGTTTTGGGACCCCCCTTTTTTCTCAGCCCCCGCTTGACGAATCACCCCGAGACTTCCAGGGTAGGAGCTGAGCGGAGCGCCCCATTAGTTTTGAAAATTTCCCGAGGATCCGTCAACCGGCGCCAAAGTTATTCAAAATAGAATTTTCAGATTTCCTATGGAAACACGGTCCTAACTATAACTATCTATCTATCTATATCTACTATATATATATGATAGCCAAAATCCTGGAGCGATCCTTAATGGAATCCAAAAAGCAGGTACGGACCACAACGTGGAAGTTAAATTATTTTTATTTGGTTTGCAGATTAAAGTGCATAGTGCATGAGAATATCACGCAAGTGCTCAGCCTGACACGTTTCGACTGCCCCGCGGCAGTTTTGATCACATGACGCGCAGGACCAATCAGTGACTATATATAAGGTGGCTAATCACAAAACCGCTAAGAAAATTGCCAAAACAGTTTACAATTGAACATAAACATAGGACTGTGATTTAAAAAACAAATACAAATACTTTCACAGGCAATTTCACATTTGTCAATCATTACATAGTGAATATAATATACCACAGTGATAGGCATGAAAGTCTGAATGTCCAATAAGAACATAGTGTTCCCATACGTTCTTTTATAGTTAGAGCATCACCATTTAGCATTTGTTATACATTGCATTATTTTGTATCAATAGTTGTAAAAAATCTAAATAATCAATAAGAACATAGTGTTCATTACCGATAATTCACAACTACAAAGCATCACATAAGTATGAACCACCCTTTCCAGTGTCGATAATTATATATTCAAGCATAGTGCATTTTTGTTGAGATGTAATGACTGGCAGAATTGCTTGTATGCCAATTTTACTTCTTTGATGTTATTTTATACACAAGTCCATTAAAATATTTGGCGTGTTCTGCGGTTTGTTGTACATGAAGTGCAAAATAGTGCAAATAAAGTGCTAATATTAAAGTGCATAATCATAGTGGACTTATATATATAAAAAAATAATAAGTGTAAAGTACATAGCAGCTTATAATAGACGTTATAAGAGTTTTCCCATGTTTCAGTTAATTGGAGGTATGATGTTCATACAGATATACACGTCACCTTCTTCAAAACTGTTCTTGTTAATAGCATCTGATGAGACAAGGAATTTAAATATTTTAGGTTAGAGTTAAACACAGACCTAAAATGTTGATATTGTTTTACTGTCATACAATAACATATAGGTCTAAATAAAACCAGTAGTTAGCAGCCAAACAATCGCACAATTGCACACATTTGATAAAATGATGTCTAAAATAGGTAAAATCCAAGAGCCTAAAACCGACAATAAATCCCACAAAAACCAGATAAAATCTAGGGGCCCAGATAAAACATGGTAAAAGTAGGGATAAAACGCCAGTCTAAAAGCAAACCAGGACCTCACCAAACCATCAACATCACCATAAATATTGAGTTAAAATAATTCATTATAAAAAGTTGTGCAAATCTTCATTGTTATTAAGCCCATTTGGCATTTTAGTATCTAATAACATGATAAATTCAGACTCCACTTGTCTCAGCCTTTTTTCCCTATTTCCCCCTCTGATGTTTTTGGGTATCGCACTGATGACATAGTAACTGAGGTCATTGAGGTTGTTCTTGTGTACTAACTTTATATATATATATAACTACTCCACTGCACTATTGACCAGGAAGCACTCTCAAGGGAGTGCCAGCATCGCAGAGGTGCACCGCGAATTATCGCAAAGCTCCACTGATACACGGCTTAAAAATGCGTATAATGTGTTTAAACGATATGATGTCAGTATATGCAATTTGTTTTGAGCTAGGACTTTTTATCACATTGCATGATGGTTTATGAAAGCCTATACACGGCTGAATGTATTACGTTTCTAAATGCCGATAAACTGCGAAATTATGTCTGTCAAAGATTGCTGCAAATAGAATATCTGAAAATTGCAAGCCAAAGCCGAAATGATATGCATGAGGACGGTATTCAAGTTTTAATGCTTTAGGCAGGCACACGATGAATAATTGTGATTTTAATACTGTGTGCAATGATATGGTGACTAAGCTAAGATGGCGCCCATGAAAAGGGTTTAATTCTTAGTCCTTCTTCGATGATAAATGTACTTGAATTGGCTTTTAAATCATGCCGCGACACGAATGTCAGTAACACTGACGAAGGCGCTACGCCGAAACGCGTTTGTTTGTTGCTGGAGGCAAAAAAGATTTTCTGCAACTATCCCCCAGGAGTGCTGGCTTCTGTTAACGAAACGAGGAACAGTGGAGCTTTGAGATATATATATATATATATATATATATATTCTCGAGTCGTTTCTGCACTTGCACGCTGTGCTCCAAACCGAAGGGTGCGTCGTCGTGGGGATCTTTGCAGCAAAATCCAATTAATTACAGGAATCCTTTAGAAAGGAAGACAACGCCATGTGCGATTCAAACTTGATTTATCTGTCAAACTGCCATCGGACGCCTTTCTGCGAATCCCATACTTGCTCACCAAGGCTGGGATCAGCCGAAACACGTCTGATGGCGGTTTGACAAATAAATCAAGTTTGAATCGCACATGGCGTCATCTTCCTTTCTAAAGGATTCCTGTAAATATATATATTTATATATACACACACACACACACACACATACACCCCCCCAAATTACTTAATCTCCCCGTGCCTACAAAATGAATGTGACTGCACATGGTCCCTGTCTGGTGGTGAGGATAAACTTCTGTGTTAAGCACTTTGAGAAATACACGTGCAGGTGGCTGGCTCCACATTACATACCTTTAAAGGAACTGGTTTGCATTCTGGGGACCGAAAGACTGTGAACAAGTCTCTTGTTCTACATTTTACCATTATTCCATGAACAGGTGGCATGGTGGCATGCATGCAGCCCCAACTCATTGCCAACTAAACTTCTTCCTGCTACCACAGCTAGATGACAGCAATGGGCTGTAGCATCCTTTCCAGCCTGGGTACCTGCTAATGATTACTGCACAAACATAGCTTAGTTTAACACGTTTTTATTCTTCTGCTTGTAACCGGGAACTCACCATTCTAAACCTGCATTCACTTCACTATGCTCTAACACTTACGTCACAGTTCTGCGGAGTCCATCAGGAACCAAAAGGTTTCTATTATTGCTTACTCACATGACACTGTGTGCCAAGTCACTTTCAGATTAATTGCACACCGCTGACATTAAATGTATGTGCAACATGAGAATAGCATGAAATATCACAGGACAGCCCCCAGTCCCGTACTGAATCTGCGGCATTCTGACAGGTCAGGAGACAACACTGGTTCAGAGGTGTGCCAGACTCTACAGTAACTTTAACCCTGATTCTAGGCCTGGACTTCAATTCTTGGTGGCCATGGGTACCTGCTGCTACAGCAGTTCCTTCTCTTCTGGCATGCTTTATTGTACCCCTGCCACTGCCCTTGCCCCAGTCTTAGAGGTCATGAAGACAACTACAGGATCAGAAAGTGGACAGGGTTTCAAGAGTCCTTTTTACCTTGTTTAGTTTCCACTCCTCTTTAACCAACCCCCTATTCTGCTTCATTAGTAGGTCCACAATGGATGATGGTAGGAAAGAAATGTGCGCCCCAACAATAATATCATAGCACTGCTCACACAAGCTAGTCACACCCTATGAGCCACCTCCCAAATCATGTCACACACAAATACAGACTTATTCGCGCGGCCCAGTGTAGCTGTTAAACCTTATTTCGATTTGAAGACATGCTCCTGTACTGATGTGGATTTTAAAACTGCAAATTCACCAGCACTTCATACAACTCCAGCTGCAGTGATAATTAACACAAAGGAAACATGGAAAGTATAGGAGAGCACACAGCCCCCCTACATATTCACACCGGCATCAACTTTTAAAGAGAAATGTTTATTCATCAACCATCAAGCCTGTCAGGTGTTTCAGCACGACACCCCCCTCTCTCAAGAACGCCTCGAAGTATGACATCCTACTAAGAAACTGGCACGCTTGGATGTGCGCAATAACCTTGTCACCTCCTCCATTTTGCTGAAGTTCTGTTTTCTTTCGTTTAAATGATTCGAAGTCAGTCTTCGGGCTCATTTTCTTCACGCACCTGACAGTTTCTTCATATCAAAATGCCTTCGCAGCAGGCAGTGTGCAGTGTGACAGGAACTATTTTCGCTCCAAAACAGGCTTTCCACGCAGAATTGGCTACACATTTACATGTAGTTTGCCTTGTAAATACTTTTCATCTTTTATTTGTATAATTTGACAGAGTAAATGCATTAAAGATTGAGTATGGTGCTGGGAGGAGCGCTCCTGATTTTCGGGAATTAAAAAGTGTATCGCTTTGTTGAGTCCTGCAGCCAATATTTTGATAAGTATTTAAATTCTCGGTGAAGGATGCACGTTTCCATGGCCTCTCACTAGATTCCTGACAAGAGTGGATTGTATGCATTTGTGTAATTTTATAAAAATTCAAATGGAAAGATGTCTACTCCAGGGGGGTTACCTGTCACCATTGCCTTTTTCGCCTTTTCCTCTTCTCCTTCTGTTAGTTCTAGATCCAGTTTTTCACTAAATTGTAATTATAGTGTCGGAATCTCTATTTTATTCATAAAAGTTTCTTCACCAGCGAACACTTCTGGGCAGTTAGTGGTATACAAATTTGTGTAAAAACATACACAATTATTTACGTCGGCTATAGGATGTGACAGTTGTACTAGCAGCAATAGGTACGGCTAGAATAATCGATTGGGCTTGTGTTTGCCTCAGTTACCATGTTAGGGTGCGTCGTGTGTTTTCACCATCTTCATAGGTTTATCCTTTAATGTGAGTCGGGGACTTTTCTGCTGTTGATGTCGGCCTTTTATTGAGTTGGGATTTTTTGTTAATTAAGGACGGTAGCAGGGCAGGGGAAGGCTTGCTATGGTATACAGCCTGCATCGTGCCGATCTCAAGTTCTAGACTGCTCTATCTTGTGCAGCTTCTGCAAGGCATTCGAGTCCCTCATGAGCATACCCGTTAAGTAGGCCTTCCCTGCTTCCCTCAATATTGCGAGTTCAGGGAGTCTGCAAAGGCTTTGTTAACATCCATATATTCACAGATTAGATCCCATAGTTTATTTTTCTCTTCATACTTAAGTTTCATGATGTTTAAAAGCCATTTTCAGCTTCACGGAAGACCAGTTGCAGGTCTAATGTAGGGAGAATGGGCACATGGTCCGAGATATTGCCCACTTCAATCTCACATGATTGTGTCTTAGTCTTTAGTAGAAAGAAATGTATCCTCTATTCCGAGCAGTGGGCTGGCAAGAGGTAATTAATTTTTTTCCCTGTTGGGTGCAGTAAGCTCTAAGGGTCTAACAGAGAGTGGTATATCATAAAGACCTTGAGTACACCCATGCCAGCCTCTCTCCGGGGAGTCCAGCTACCAGTTATATCCACAAAAGGGTCTAGAAACATGCGCTAATCACCCCCAATTATTAATTTGCTAGGGCCAAATTCAGTGAGCAGTCCACTCACCAAGGATAGATAGCCAGGTCCGTTTGGCATCTGTCGGGGGCATAAATAAAGCCATCGCTATGGTACTGTCCATGATTTTCAGCCAGTCAAAGACATATCCTGCTTCATCGATCCAATTCTTTTGTACTTGAACTGCGAATATGTATGAGGATAACCACCTCATTCTTCCAACTGGTGGTGGATGTTTCTTGCATTCGTCAGGTTGAATGCTGAGAGCCAGAGGAGGAGATCACTTTCGCCATCAAGTCTCATTTTAATTTTGCCGATTCAAAGTCAGAGATATTAGTTTCTGGTAATCGGACTATATCTAGTCTTTTAGAACCTAAATAAGACAAAGGTTTGTTTTCCTCATCTAGTGAGTTAATCCAGTCACATTGATCAAACAGATGGGCAGGTCCGTATCTTATTAATGCGTCATTATATTAGCGAATTTCAGTGAATGAGGTTATGTTGTGGCATCTGGCAGGGAAGATTTTTGTCTTGGCTATACAACTCACATTCAAAGGATGAGGAACTAAATTGATGTGTTGTTCAAGAAGAAGGATCGGGTAATGTTATTACTGTGTCTCACATTTGGGTTTCTGCCATTAGCTTTACATGTCTTCTGGTGACCGTGGTTCAAAGAGCACTGCCTCGTGTTACCCGAGTGCACCGTTCCTGGCTCGCGTTAACAAGATAAGAGAGTGCTTAGATGTCATATGTTTACATTGTAAGGCATTGTGTGCATTATGAAAGTAGATGTTTCATTAGAAGAGTCTGACCATGGGTACTGCGTGTCCGCGAGGCGGAACTGAGATGGGTGAATGCTGTGACTCCTGAATAACCTTTCTGCCTCCAGACATCACTCACTTCAACTGAGATCAAACAAATCCATCAGAGAAAGAGTTGATGTTGGCTTGGCCTCTTCTTTGATGGTATTTTCTTGAAAACAGTTTTGTTTAAGTGTGAAACATCGTTGAAACATTTCAAAGTAACCATGGTTTATTTAAAGGTAAACTCTGCAGTGGAGGTACAGTAAAACCACAACACGATATTACCAGAATAACACACCACAATAACAGCAATACAGCACAACGCAGCATAACATAACAAAACAATGCAACAGGAACACACCGCATAAACTATAGAGCACACCAATAAGACACCATAAAACACTACTCAACAATGCAACAGCATATCAATACAACACAGCGTACCAACACAACACATTAACACAATGCAACACCATAATACACCAACCTAAAACAACACTGCAGCACACATTTAGAATTGTGTTGCATACGGTTATTTTTTGTGTTTGGGTGTTGTGGTATGGTATTGTACAGTGTTGTGGTTGTACTGTTGTTATGTTGAGTAGCAGTGTGGCACATTGTTGTGCTGTTGCAAAAGTACTCTACTGTACTATTTGTGTGTATTGTGTTTATTTATCTGTTGCATCGTTGTGCTCTGGTCTAGTGTTAGTGTATCTTTATCTGTATTATTGTCAATGTTTTTGCTGTGTAATTTTTTTTGTTGCGGTATTTGTCTGGTGTGGCTTGTGTTGTGTTTTTTTAGGTTGTGTGGCTATTTTGTGACTATTTTGTTGATGATGTGTTGCTTCTTGAGCTTTTTTGTTTTTGTATTACACTTGCATTTTACTGTATTATTTGTTGTAATGGGCTCTGTTTTGGTTGTTTTGTTGATTTATGTCCATTTATGTTTTTTGTTGCGTTGTAATTTTACTTTGTGTTATGTCATTGTGTCGAGTTCTATGTTAGTACTCCATTTACAATTGGCAAGAAGTTTCCGTTTGAACTGATGCCAGCCACCCTTTAGCACTAAACAAACGTGCCATGAGCAGAAAAATCATTAAGTCTGAAACCATGCGCTATATTACTTGGAAAGGATTCCTCTCCTCCTGCACTGTGGCAAACCAACACAGATGCTTCAGTAAAAACACCACAACTTCTGAAAGGGAACAGCATTTCATTGAGCGGTAGACACCAGTCTCAATGTGAAAGATCTTACTTGATCTTTCAACAGAGATATTGAAACTCTTCCGTCCTGCACAGCTTCTGAAAGATGTCTAAAAAAATAACAGCTGAGGGCATCACTGAACAATTTACAGGATACGTGTTTTTCTTAAGTTTTCAAGTCTAACAGTTTACCTCTGCTTCCATAGAGGTAGTCTTTGATCCAAATTAGTTCAGCAATCAGTAGCCCTGCAAACCTCTTAATACTGCTTGGCAACCCAGAAATTCTGCTGAAAATCGCACCAAAAAGATGCCAATTAAAAAAGAAAAATCTCGGGGGACAACCCCCCCAAGCCCCCGTTATTGCCGTCAGGCTAGCTCGCTGCGCTCGCTCGCATACGTTGATTTGTTCTGCTTACAACTCACCAGTTTCAAATTCCACCAGCCACCCCTGCTTCCTGCCAATGGACATGTTTTCTGGTGTTTAAATTAACAGCAGTTGTTATCTGCCCTATGCGTCTACAAGTGCTTAACACATCACGGACATTTACCAATTGAACCTATACCTTTTGCCCTCTACTGAAGTCTCTTTTATTCTTATATATTCAGCTCATTATCTTTCCTTTCTCTCTTCTATTTCTCTCCATTAATTTCCTGCTTACAAGGATGGGATTTGTTCTAAAAAGCTAGGTCAAAAGGTATAATATGAGAACTTCAGACCAACTATACTTATTCCTCTTTCTTATGTCTGAGGACTAGAATCAAATTTTGTCCTAGGAATGTAAGGTCGAGCCTGAGAGATCAAACATTTTTCTATAAATGAATGCCCAGAAATGACTATATCTTAGTGGTATGATCAGGGCCACTGCAATCGTGAGTTTTTGTAGCATTTTCGATGTGATTATAAATATATTGCACTTGCTGCGGATCCCTGCATCTGCTACACAATTTGTATACTTTACCTCCTTAAATGGATCACAACTTGCTAAAAGCAATAAGACAAACATAGTGCACAACAGCGGCAGGCGATTTTCAAAAGTTGATAGAGTGGAGGAGGGCTTTTTGTCTGTATTGCAAAAAAAAATCCTTAGATAATTAAATACAGTTCAAACACAGCAGGGGGAGGATAATTCTTTTTTTTGGCGAGAAAATGCTTTGTTTTATTATTCATGGAAATTCATGTTACACCTGAGGCACTGTTCTCAGAGCAGCAGTAATTTCAAGAAACTGCTGTACAGAAAATCAAATCCCATTTTACTTATTCTTTTATAGTCTAATGTCTTGTAGCTTACAGAGGCCCCTGGCAAGACACGTACATTGAGCATAAGGAAATAGCAGCACTGTCCTGCTGTTTTTTTTTTCTGTGGCGGCTGCTGCCTTTAGACAGTGGTGAGGCACATAAATTACTTTCAAATGTTTAAAAATTTACTTACCTCTCTGCAGGCTGCAGCACACGTTCGGCTTCGCTCTCCCGGCGTGACAGCAGCAGTTCAGGCTGTTTTAACTGAACTGCGCATGTCAGATTGGATGGTGTTTTCACTTTGGCCAGCCAGACATGTGAGGTTTATGCCTCGCGCTTCTTGATGGATAAAAGCATTGAGCCAATACAAGCACGGATCCCTTGCTGCTTACAATGCTAAACAGCGTAGGATTGGCTTGAGCATGGCAATAACAGCACTCCACCGAAGACCTACGGGGCTGTGCTTCTGCTTTTTAGCTGCCTTTCAGCTGTCACATGTCTGGCTGGCCAAAGTGAAAACACCATCCGATCTGACATGCGCAGTTCAGTTAAAACAGCCTGAACTGCTGCTGTCAGGCCGAGAGAGCGAGTTCCGTCATGGCCCCGCCCCCTAAGAAGGTGAGTGGAAAGTGTGTGTGTGTGTGTGTGTGTGTATGTGCGTGCGTCCGTGCATGCGTGTGCCTCTCTCGCAGTGGGAAAGACAGGGGGTCAGCACCCCCACACTCCTATACACGAACCGCCCTTGGTAATTTCTTAGTGAAAAGAGGTGCTTCTTACAGCCCTAATATAACCAGTGAGAGAGGATGTAACGTTACGGCCAGAGCTGCCAACTTTGAAACTAGGGAACCAGGTTCGAGTCTCAGCGCTGCGACGGCTCCACATCCTGTGATTTTGGGCAAATCACTTAATCTCCCATGCCTTAAAAACAAAAAAAAACTTCTTCATTGACAAAATTACAATTATCAAAGCAAGCATCCCCATATGCCCAAGGTCCATGTGTCAAATTAAACCAAAAAACCCACACAGGCTATAACAGATCCCAATGATAAGCCAAGAAGTTTTCACAGACCTATTAACCGAAGTAAAATCTGGCTCTCCTAGGGACTGTTGCCCCCCTTGGATCCTAAGGGAAGCCTTCACGGCCTGCCCAGACCCAGCCATGGCCCTCTTAAACAAATCGGTATCCCAGGGTCACGTACCTGATGCCTTTAAAGAGGCGTTTGTCATCCCCCTCCTGAAAAAGCCAGGAGCTGGTCCCGGAACCCTTACCAATTACCAACCTATCTCACTGCTTCCTTACCTGGCCAAACTACTCGAAGCCCATGTAGCCAAAAGCCTATCTGCCTTTCTGGAGCAGTCAGATTACCTGGACCCTCATCAAGCAGGGTTCCACCCAGCTCACTCCACAGAATCAGTGATACTGTCAGTCCTGGATTCCCCGAAAGAGAAAGCGGACGGAGGATCCCCCAAGCCCTGGTGCTGCTGAATCTCTCTGCCGCTTTTGACACGGTCGACCACAACATCCTGGTCGACCGCGTCATGGATGCAGGAATCCAAGGATCTGCCCTCGAATGGATAAGCTCCTTCTTAACAAACCGTTATCAAGCTGTTCGCCTGGGAAACTTCACAACCCCCAAGATTAAAAACACTTGTGGGGTTCCCCAGGGCTCCTCTCTTTCCCCTCACTTATTTAATTTATACCTCCTCCCCCTGATCCATGGACTAAAAGAAAGGAAAGTCCAAACCTTCAACTAAGCAGATGATTTCCAACTAATATTTCCTATCAATGACTCCCCTACCACTGTCCACGAATTCCAGACGACTGGATGAACAGCAACCATCTCAAGTTAAATCCGGACAAAACGGAAGTGATCCTCACGGGAGGCTCATTGAACCCCTGGAGCTCCCACTTCTGGCCTAAAGAACTGGGACAGCCCCCATCCCCTCTACATCTGCGAAAACCTTGGGAGTCATAATCAACAATGACCTTACCATGAAAAATCAAATTGGATCTGTGATCTCAACATGCTGCTTTCAACTAAGGAAAATAAGAAAAATCAGCAGGTTCCTTACACAGGAAGCAAAAATACAGGCAGTTCTCGCTATGGTGATATCCCACATCGACTATGCCAACTCACTATACTTTGGCATTCCAGCCTATCTTACCCAACGCCTTCAAATGGTTCAAAACCAGGCAGCAAGGATGATTTTTCAAGAAAACAGGCGCCAACATATTACCCCTCTTCTGAAGAAGTTACACTGGCTTCCAATAACCCAGAGATGCACCTAAATCCCTGAATAGCAAAAACCCAAAATTCATTAACAGCTTGATCAACAGGTACACTCCAACCCGCAACCTACGATCTGCTTATTTGCATCTTCTGACCATCCCTTCATTCAGGCTAAAACGCGCTGTGGGGACAAGGTTTGCCACCCTAGGCCCCAAATACTGGAACTCCCTGCCTCTGGAGATTAGATCCTGCACAGACCTCATGAGCTTCCGCAAACTCCAAAAATCATGGCTATTTAAACAGGCATACTAGTAACACCTTCAGAGCAGCGCCAAGAAACCAACCTGGTGTACGTGCGCTCTACAAATAAAGTTTAACATAACATAACGATTAAAGGAAACACTCTTTTTATTACAAGAAGCATGCACAGATAAGCTTTCGGTTTTCTTCTGTTCTCACCAGAAAGGAAGTATACATGTGCACACTTCTTTTAACACACACAATTTTACACTTGTAGTTAGAAGAGGTGTTAATATGACAGAGTCCCTTGGCTTCCAGAAAAGACAAAAACATTATTTGTTGGTGATTAACACTTTCAGGAGGTTCAGGTGAATGAATTTGTTCTTAAGAGACCTTAGTATTTTACACAGCTCTTGGAGTCACTTAAGCCACACAATCTGCCACATAATCTTTTATAATTTGTTTTTTCATGACCTTTAATTTAGACAACCCTCACTACCCTACTTTTGGTGGCACTAGGTATAGGGATAGATGAAGTGTAGTCTAATATTTTTCAATGTTTTGTTTCAATTTTCTTTCCTGGCTGCCTAAGTTTATTGATCTAACTGTCATGTATAATCGATGTAACCCTGTAGTATATTATTTTTTAGGCCTGGCCTTAAGACAGCTTTATCTTGTTACCCCCATATGTTTAAAAGAAATCACAACAAAAAAGCAAACAGATACACATACATGCAGGGGCTTTCAGTCACCATCTTCATCCATTGGTCTGTTCAAGTGTTATTTCCATTTTGCTCACTGTAGCATACAGCATGAAGCAGTGGGTCAGCCGGCTTCATCCCCTGGCGGTCTTACACTGCGAGTTATGGCATTTTGCGAGCTCATATGTGCACTGCTGCTTGAAACAGAGGGCACTTCAGTGCCAATGATGGCATGTCTGCCTACTGGGCCATTTCCTTTAGTTAAATATTAGTACAAGTCTTCTCTGTATATTGCATGTATTTGCAAAAAAAATAGAATTAAATAAAACATGCCACATTCGCTGAGGCTTAACCATGTGTGTTTTACTTAGCAGCGAGGACAGGATGTGGCCTAATGGCTAGAACGATCGACCTCGAAGATGGGGAACCAGGTTTGAGTCTCATCAGGGACGTTCACCATCCCGTGATTCTGGGCAAATCACTTAATCTCCTCGTGTATAACAAAAATGAATGTGTCCGTCTGTAACATAACTGCTCATATAAGGCACTCTGATACCTTTGGGTCTAGTTCACGCTATATAAAACTTCCCCCCCAAAAAAGCACTTAAAATTCAACTACCAATTTCTGAATTAAAAACCTGTTCCCCTCAACAGCATATATTAGGTTGTTAAGGAGCTACAGGTGGGACAAGCAGTGAATCCTGAGACGCCACTGAGGGTTGGCGCTTGCTTAATGTCACTACCACCACTGTTGCGTACTTTTTAGTAGGTCCATTGTAAGGGTGGGCAGAGTTGGTGGAGTGGCACTACGTGGAATTTCACGGAGTTGCCTAAAAACTCTGTGGAATTCCGCTCCGCCCTAGGCCAAACCTCAACTTAGCTCTGCCGGCCGCATTTCCTCGACTCCAAGTCCTTCCTTTCTCCGGGCTGCCTCCCTGGTGCAGGATTCTTCTTCCAGTCCTAGCAGCTGTAAAATGGAAACTCTTCCTGCAGGACTTGCAAGGACTGCATATGTGCGCGCATGGAGAGTGGAGACGCATGAGCACACATGCGCAGTCCTTGTGAGTCCTGCTGGAAGGGATTTCACTTTCACAGCCCAGGAATCAGGACTTGAGAAGAAGAAGAATCCTCCTGTGCCGTGGAGGCAGCCTGAGCACGGACAAGGCTTCGCAGAGATCCAGGTACGGAAGGACTCGGGCATGGCAGGGCTTTAGGGGTGGGTGGCAGGGGTAAACTCCGCCAAATTGGCAGAGTCGGAGTTTTTTTTTGCCAACTTCACAGTCCCAGCAGAGTGCAGAGTTGGCAAAACTCCGCAAACTCCGCTATCGGAGCGGAGTTCCCCAACCATTCTTAGTCCATTGTCCTAGACCCACATAAGAGACGCGGACCAGTACCTGCAGCACGTGCTGCATCTGTTCAAGGCAGGGCGCATCACAGTGGTGTTGCAGGCACTCCACTTAAATTACACCAGATTGTTTTTCCTTTCCCAGTGTCTCTTCAAACAAGTCCAGCTGCTGCTGCTGCTGCTCGCCCTGTTCTAGTAAATGACATCATTTCAGCATGCTGACTTGGTTCAGTGTGTTAATGTTAACCCATTAGCAGGGAGAGCTCTTCCATGTGTCTTTCAAAGGCTGTTTCAGCTTTCTGCCCCACTGAGCTGCAAAACCCTTGATTGCCTACAAGAAAAAGGTAGAAAGTCCGGAACTGAATTTTATTTTGCGTTTCACAAGTCTGCCAAGAGGCACTATGACATGATGCCATCAGCCAATAGCAAGGAGTATCGTGGGATTTGTAGTTTTGCTTTTAACAGGTTCATTATGGACACAAAGCCCATGCATGCAAAGTGCTGTTGGCTAAAATGTCCGAATTTGCAGCGGGTGTTGTAAACGACATGCAGCCGCTTGTCAGCTAGGTTTTACATTGTTACAAAGCCATGTACTCCATTTCATAAAACTGCTTGTTTGCATGTAAAATCAAAATTAAATGCTGCTCACATAGTTTTTGAGGGTTCGCTCTTTCATTCACTCCATGCAATAATGCAAGCATGGCAACAGAAATCTTTTTGTCTTTTGTGCAGTGGAAAGTTTTTCACCGAACTTCAAAACTCAAGGAAGGCAGAAAATTGAATGCAGCAACGCAGCCGTGCCTAATAAATAAAGGACAGGGGAATGTAGCAGGAAGAACATCACATGATTCTCTCCAGCACAGAACAGGTACAACCCAGGCAGCTAATGCATGAACGAGGAAGTGAGAGGAGTTACAGTGCTATTGTACGCTCTGTGTTCACAGACATAAACATTCAAAAAAGTATATAAACTCCTGGAACAAACAGTGAAACCTCTTGTGGAATTACTATACTTATATTGGATGATGAACCCCCACCTAGCCATTGTGGAATACTTCATCGATGGGTTCTACATCTAGCACTGGAAAGTATCTTAGAATACTATTGTTCACTGAAGTACAGTGCCCATATTAGGGATTGCCCAGTTTGGGTGACGTTTTGTCCCTTATGTCCATATTTATGTTCTCCTTTTGGTAAACCGTCAGACCTATATTAAAAGTGTGTGTGTGTTTGAGCTAAAATTGATTTTCACTAGTGTCTCTCTAACACTCGATTAAAATCAGGGTTGTGCCAAGGATCTGCTTTTCTTGTCCATCAACATGTTTCGGCTTTTCAATATTGCCACCTATGGAAAAAGGCACCTTCCTCTGGACTATAGGTCTCACCATCTCACATCAAATGTTGTGAAACAGTCCCTGGTTCATAGGGCATGTTGTGCACCTGCATTCAATATATCCTTTGTTTATTCATAAGATGCAGCAGTGGAAATACTGTGGATAAGTGTGGCTCAATGGTTAGAGTGGCAGACCCTGATGCAGAGGTCTGGCCCGGGACCAGGGTTCAATTCCCGCCTCGGCGGGTCTTGGGCTCAATTTCCTCGGACCTGTTAATTCTCGCCTCGGTGCCTATTCTAATCATGGGTCCCACTCTGCAACTCTGGGCAATAGCTTGCTTAATCTCCACAACGGCCCCAACAGCGCTGGGCTGCCTGGGGGTGCCCAGGAGTGGACATTTCACAGGGAAAAGCCAGGAAGTGTTCCACAGCGGTATGAGTACAGCGCCAGGACACCCTAGGGTAACAGTGCGCTATACAAGTACAACACATTTACATTTAAGAGAAGAGGAAAAAGGGTAAAAAAACAATTGCTATCTGTTCCCATGTCGGCTCTGCCGTACCAGGTCGGGCTGAAACATTCCGCCCTTCAACCATGTGTGTGCACCTCCTAAGTGAAGGACATAACTATCCATTAGTGACTTGTTACACACTCGTTTGTGGTTGCCCGTGACACTTCTAGTGAGGAAATGGTGGTCACTAAATTTTAAAAGAAACACACACAAGATGTCTGTTGCACTCGTATTTCGTTATATAGAGTGAATCCCTAGTCAAAGGCTGTAGAATAATGTAAGCTGTTAGCATTACACAAAACACACATACATACACACAGAGAAGTCACATACATATTGTCAATGAAGCCCGCACTTCATGGTTTTACCGGCAGGGAGTTCAGCTTCTAGTTTTACACTGTGACGGAAAAATGGTTTAAAGTTATTGGTATTACGAAAGAATGCGACTGTTTGCTTGAGATCAGTGAGTCTTTGCATTTAGGGGCTTGTTAAGCATTCACCTTGTCTCAGCCGCACTCCTCCACATTCCCTAATGATGTGCCGCTCTGGAACAGCATCTTACCCGGTCCCGCTGCGGAAGTTGATTAAAAAGACCCCTGTGCACGTACGTATGCGTGCTGCTGGGCCCCGGGGGAAGCAAAGTCACAGACTAGTCTTCCCGGGGTCTTTTGCGCATGGAGGGCCAGGCGGGGGTCAAGGGGTGAGGTTAGGGGTGGGTATAAGAATGCAGGGGAGGAAGGTGACTTCCTCTTCCTGCATTCTGGCATGATCGGGTGGGGTTGAGTTAGCGAAGGCCACCCACCCACCCTACAGTCAGTAGGGTTCGGGAGTAGGGTTGGCGGAGCGTGCCAGTTTAGGACTGGCTGCATGGTTGGCGGTACTTTGGTGGGGTGGGAGAGTCAATAGCAGGCACACCCATCCGTAGGAGGGGGAAGATTGAATGATGGGGGGGGCTGGGGGCATGAGTGTAATGCCAGGTGATACCGGGGAGGATGCTAGGAGTGATCTGAAGAAATGGATGAAGTACGGAATGGGTCATGGACTGGAATGAGAGGTGAGTTTGGAGTGGGGAAGGGAGTGTATGGATGAAGAGTTGATGTTGGGTTTGTTATTGGTTAATTGTTATTTGGTTATTGAACAAAGTCCTGTGCACACGTATGAGGATAGTGGTTTTAGTGTCAAAATCAAAGTTAAGAAATTTCTTGTTGGTGAAATTATGAAGGTCGACATCAGGAGTATCTTTAGATGGGGATGTAATAACAATCCAGATCAATACAGAATGAACAAGCTAGCCGACACGTGTTTCGTCACAACGTGGTACAATTGTGGGAGTGTGTTCCAGGCTTTGGCTGCAAGGTAGGAGAAGGACTTTACTCCCTTTCTAGTCTTGCTGATTCGTGGGATGATGGCCCATGAGATCTGGGCTGATCAAAGGTGTCTTTTGGGTGCATGGAAGGAGAGGCGGCTGTTCAGCTATGGGGGTCCGGTGTTGTGAAGGCACTTGTATGCGTGAGTGAAGAGTTTGAAGGTTGTTCTTCTTTCGAATGGAAGTCAGTCGAGATCGCAGAGGTGTTGGGTTATGTTACAGCTACGGGGGAAGTCAAGGATCAGTGTTGATTTGGCGGTTCATTGTGAGCGATGATTCTAGTATGATGTCCTGCTTTCGTACGTGGTCGTCAAGATGGGGAGGATTTCCGAGGGTGGAGGGCCACCAGGAGTCATTCCATGCGAAAGGGATGAACATAGCATATTACATTGCATGCTATTACATCGCATTCTATTACAACGCGGTTGTTACAACGACCGCGTTGTTAGAACACAATACCTTTTCAACGCAAGTCATTAGATCGACTTGCTGTAGGGGGCGCGCTGGACTTAGGAATAGTATCATTTACTATTCCAACTCCAGCCTGCGCAACAGTAGGGAAGGTTTTGGAATAGTAAATTATACTATTCCTTAGGTTAGAGCACCCCCTACAGCAAGTCGAGCTAATGACTTGCAATGTGAAGGGATCGCGTTCTAGTAGTGTGGTCGTTGTAATGACGGCATTGTAAAGGAACGCTGTTTCCCGGAGGGGATCGAGCCAAGGATGAGGACTTCTGTCTTTTCTGAGTTGAGTTTCAAGCAGCTGTTCTTCATCTAGGTAGCGACAGCTTTCATCCATTCTTGGAAGTTGTGTCTGGTGATGTTGGGTTCGTTGGTGAGGGAAAGGAGAGCTGGGTGTCATCAGCTTATGAGACGATGTTGAGTCCATGGTTCCTGACGATGGTTGTGTGGGGCCATGTAGATGTTGAAGAGGTTGGGGCTGAGAGAGGAGCCCTAGGGACCCTCCACAGTTGGTCTCTGTTGGTTCCGAGAGGTAGGGAGGGAGACTGACCCGCTGAGTTATGCCGGTGAAGAAGGGGCGGATCCAGTTGAGGGCCTTGTTACGGATACCGGAGTCGTGGAGTCTGGTGGCTAGGGTGTGGTGGGAGACGGTGTCGAATGCAGCTGAGAGGTCCAGGAGGATGAGGACTGCCGTTTCGCCCTGGTCGAGGAGGGAGTGGATGTTATTGGTAGCGGTGAGTAGGGCGGTCTTGGTGCTGTGATTGCAACGGAATCTGGATTGGGAGATGAAGTTTGCTAGCTGGGTGTTGACGACCTTTTCGATGACCTTCGCTGCGAAGGGAAGCAGGGAGATGGGCCTGAAGTTCTTGAGGTCCGTCTGGTTTGTGAAGGGTTTCTTCAGGAGGGGGTTGAAAACAGCAGCAAGTCTGGGACCAGTGAAATGGCCACCCCGCTCACACATATATAGTTGCCAGTTGCACGAGGTGCTGAACACGATTCAGAGTGCATACAAATTACAGTGATTAATTTTACTGTGTTGTGCACCAGTGCGTACTTGCTGTTCTACTCTGTAGTAATGTGTTTGTTTATGAAAGAGCACAAATGAAGCAGAAACAGCGACATCCAAAACAATTGTCGCTCGTTGCTCATCACAAAGAGTTTCTTATATGAAATTGGGGCATATTTGCTCAGCTCTTTCCCAATGTCTTTTGATCTGTGGGAGTGCATTTCTTTAAGCAATAGTAAAGAGTAACTTACCACAAATGTGTTGTTGTCCAAATATCGCAAAAGGCGACCTCTGGTTCATTCCTCCAGTTAAATCTTGAAAATGCCAATCTGGTTATTTTTGTATAGTTTGACTCCCAGTCAACTGCCATGCTACATAACCCACCAGACACCTTCATGCAAATACAGGAAATACACCAATTGGAAAAAACCTGTTTCTTGCCTGTCCTTCCCATTCACGTGGTAATCCGACTCCATATGTGCAGTGCACTCCCTAATTTATGAACCCACCACACACAAAATTTGCAATTGTATCACACAATCGCAAATTTGATAGTTCAGTTTGCAGTGGCAAAATCAAATGCAAACCCTTCATGATAGGGCCTGAGTGTTGATTCGCCAGCATTGAAGGATTCTCTGACAGACTCTTGTAAGCAGGTTAGGAGTACATTCAGGCCCTGCCTGCCGTAACCACAGCTCAGGGGCAATGGGGAGGGTGCAGGGGTTTTGGGAAGCTTTCAGCATATAGCCAAGACCACTGGAATTATGCAATTCTGCAGCCGCAGCGATTTAAGCATAATTATGAATTTGCCGCATTTGCCACATAATCCATCACCTGCTACATAATCTTTTGATTTTAACAAAAACAAATTGTTTCTAGCTCAAGCAGATCAAACGTTACAAAACATTTGGCGTCTTGTGTTCCTGCGTCCTGGAAGGCTGTTTTCAAAGGTTAAATGGTTATCTTTCATTTGCCTATTGCTTGTCTTGAGTGTTATATTGGTACTAATTAAGGTGAACACTTTTCTCAGACACTATTACCAGGTGTAAAAATGACAAAATAAGGAAGTAATACTATCACAACATGTGCAGCATTATGCAGCATAATTTGCCTTTTATTGCTGCATCATCTAGTTAACCCTGCACATCATTTATCCCTCCTCTGCCGCATATTTTCCAGTGGCCCTGCATATAACCTATAATAACCACGAGATACAGGAGCATCGGATCCCTTTACCTCACTTTTCCTTTGGGGCCAGTGGAATGCCTTTGAAGTGAATACTGGGCTGGGAAAATAACACACAGGTGTCAAATTTCACACCTTGAGGTTCTTTGTTGCCTAATTTTCACCAAATTGTGCATCAAATAGCACATTTTCGTGGTTTGTGGACCTTCAGATGTGAGCTAGCAGTCCCCCATAATCGTTTTGAGGTGAATAAATAAATATCGTACCCTATGCTTTGGGTATTTCAAACGGTGGCAGCTGGTAGGGAACGGGGGTGATGGGGAGGGTTGAGAAATACAAAATAATAGAAAAAAATAACTATTCCACCGTCTCTTCTCTGTCGTCTCTCCACACTCTTCCTGACTCCGAGCCAGAAAGAAGCAGGAAGCACACAAGCTGCTCTAAGCCAATCACGATGCTGCTGTCACCATGACAGCAGCATTGTGATTGGTCTGAGCGCAGTGGTTCGGCGCTCATACAGGGAGTAGGAGCCTGTGCATGGTCTCCACCCAGACTGTTTAATACTGCTAGGTGGAGAACATAATAAGTGCACATGACTGTTTAGCCGGCCCAAGACGGTCGTACAAACCGCGATGCACACTTATTGTGCACAAACCACTCCTCCTCCCTGGGATACCAGCCCAGTCCGCCCTAATCCAGCCCCGTAGCTACGAAAAATAAAATAATGACAACGTTGTTATTATTAATTTATTTTTTCCTTTTTTCACTGCTCTGAGAGAAGTGGGGCGACGCTCCTCCGCCTTAGCGGAGGAGCCGCCCCTGATAATGTTTTGAGATATTAACTTTGACAGCAAAGTAAATAGCACTGCGTGGTACTACTTAGCCCCCGTGCAGGCTCTTCTCCACTGCCTCGTTATTCAACCAGGTAAAATCTCTCTTATGGTCCCTCAGAATATATTAACCTAACCTGATTCAGCTATTTTTCTGTTCCTTCAGTATGCATTAACCTTGGGCTTAATTTGTAAAAAAAACAAGTTCCAGGGCCCTCGTCAGGGGACCACCGTAGCTTGCATCACCCATTGCCACTGCCAGCACTGCCAACGACAGTACCAACACAACTACTAACCATCACTCTCCTACTTGTGAGACATTTCAGGCTGTTTGAGGCCCCCGAATCTATAAGAATGTCATAGGAGGCAGGTTTCAGTTGTTTTTAATGTAAATTGAATTAATAAACAAATGTTGTTCTGCTTATCTCACAAACAGTGCCACCATGTGACAGCTTTCATAAGTACCGGTTGACAATTAAGTGCAGGTGCTGAGCACCGGAAACCACTGGCTCAAATTAAGCACTGAATTAACCCAATAGAGTCCGTTTTGCTCTCCCTCACCACTAATATTCATAAACAGGAGGATCTCGTCTGCAGCCTCAGTGCTCATTACCAGCAGGAGGCTGCTTCATTTGTCTCAGCGAGGTATTCTTTTCGCGCTCACATAAAAAACTTCTGCTAATCCACTGAACGCAGAATCTCAGAAATTTCACACATTTTGCAGTGTAATCAACATGTTCCCCAGGACTAAGCTACACTTAGTTTGATGATTCATCTTCTCTCGCTGAGCTTTTTTGGAACAGAATTCCTTTTAGTGTTGAGTGGGTCTCGTGGGATGCTTTGAAGTTACAGCGTGAGCGCTGTTTATTCTAGACATGTTTTGCGCGTTTGCTTGGTTCAAGACATTACATCACACATAAAACATTTCATAGAATTAGGAGACTTCCTGCGATTTCCAAAAGTGATTACTATGTAATCCTCGTACCTGGGTGGGTGTGTCGTGTAATAGAGGAAAGGTAGTGAAGAAACCTGGTGGAAAATGGACACAGCAGCCTGATGAAGGCCACGCCTCTTAATAGTTAGCAGTTTACGAGTACATTCAAGCCCTGCCGCAACCACAGTTTGGGGAAAGCATTCAGCATATGGCTTATAATAACCATGAGATACAGGGGTGTCGGAGCCCCTTCACCTCCAGGGCCGGACAGGCCGGAGCTCGTACCGGGCGTTTTCCCGGTGAGCCGCAAGGCTGAGGGTGGTTATGGACCGGTGGGGCTGTTTTTGGTACAGGAGGCTGGTTTTGCAGCAGTGCTGCAATATCAGCCCCCAGTTTTGGAGTATTGCTGCAATATTGGCCCCCAGTTTTGGAGTATTGCTGCAATATTGGCCCCCAGTTTTGCAGCAGTGCTGCAATATTGGCCCCCGGTTTTGCAGCAGTGCTGCAATATTGGCCCCCGGTTTTGCAGCAGTGCTGCAATATTGGTACCCGGTTTTGCAGCAGTGCTGCAATATTGGCCCCCGGTTTTGCAGCAGTGCTGCAATATCGGCCCCCAGTTTTGGAGTATTGCTGCAATATTGGCCCCCGGTTTTTCAGCAGTGCTGCAATATTGGCCCCCGGTTTTGCAGCAGTGCTGCAATATTGGCCCCTGGTTTTGCAGTAGTGCTGCAATATCGGCCCCCTGTACCAAAAGCAGCCGCAGCAGGGTTTCCCCCAGCACCTGCCCCTCCCCCCAGCGGCCGGTCCAACTTAATTGCCAGGGCTGGTTTGGGTTCCCAGTCCGGCCCTGTTCACCTCCCTCATACTTCAGGGGGCTCACCCAGTTTAAAAGGGATGTTTCTTCATTCAAACATCCATCCATTCAATGCCGGCCTTTAGCATGGGCAAGCTAGGCCCAGGGGCGCACGGAGCTGTGTGAATTAAGGTAATGCCAAAAACAGCACCCCTGTCATCTTCCTCCAGACTTGTCGTGCGTGTTCCTGCGTGCTCGTTTCTGTCTGATTTGCAATTTTAAAGTGGTTTTAATCCTTCCTTATCACACCGTAGGCACTGTTTTTAACACCCCATTACCCCTGTTGCCCCCCTTTACCGTCTCACCCCTGCTGACACACACCAACAAAGCCACGTCATCAGCATGAGGCAGCAAAGATATCAGTAATTTAGGTGAGCTGGGGGAGGTCAGGAGATGTTTGTGTTCAGGGACCAGTCACTGCTCTGACAGGGTCTGACCCATGAAAGTGACCCCCTGTTGCCCCATTTAATTTGCAAGCATCAGCAAGGCCGGCACATTTCTCTCCGCAAAGGACGCTATCTTAACAAAGGCCGCTTCTGCATCCGTTGGTGGACCAGGAGACGGGAACTGTGCAGTCCACCCAACTTAACTTAGATTTACCACCACGACTCATGAGTCGTAGGGAAATAAGCCAGGCTGTGGCAGCCCCAGAGGCTCTGACCCTCCCCTGTAGAGGGGGTGTGTCCATCAAGCGCTTTGAAGGCGGCATGAAAGTATAAGAGGCTCACAGTAGGGACATTCACTTGCCTCTCTCGAGACGATCCTGGTTGTAGTAGTCTACATGTGTCAGAGAACATCACTCTGAGACGGAGACCTCCCTCGCCATGTGGGGCCTGAGGGGAAGAAGACACCCGACATGCAAGATGGACATCACTCTGAGACGGAGACCTCCCTCGCCATGTGGGGCCTGAGGGGAAGAAGACACCCGACATGCAAGATGGACATCACTCTGAGACGGAGACCTCCCTCGCCATGTGGGGCCTGAGGGGAAGAAGACACCCGACATGCAAGATGGACATCACTCTGAGACGGAGACCTCCCTCGCCATGTGGGGCCTGAGGGGAGGAAGGCACCCGACATGCAACATGACTGCATGCCATAAAAGGCATGACATCACTGAGCAGAACACAACATAACATGGATTTAATCTTTATCCCTTGCTGTCTCACTGTGTCCAGTCCGACACATCACAATAACTTGTATTTCCTTTGTAAAGTTATATCACTATATAAGGAAATCTGTGAGGTTCTCAGCATTTTTATCTCAAAGTCAGTTATGAAGTTCTCTGGTTATACTGAATAAGCAGCTACCTACGGCATTATCATATGACATCTCTTTATTGATGTCACAACTACACTTTCACAAATACCTTATTAACCTTCTTGCCTTCTCAAATTTGCTTGAAAATGCTCCATTTGCCCCCTCTTTTTTTTAAAAAAAATTCTCATTCACCCCCCAAAAAGACTCCCTTTATGACAGTTGGGCTCGCTTCCTGTTCAAGCTCATCACCAAACGTTACTTGTCGCAAACTTCTACGGCTCACCACTTTCAAATGTCACCAGCAGCCACTGGTGGCAACCTCTTGGGAAAGGTTTAGAAGTTTAGAATGCGCGCACAAGCACTGTGCTGCCCCAGCCTCCGTGCTGCACCCGTTCACATTTTTTAGGGCTACCACTGGCCCAAATGCACGTGCATGTGTTCACTTCAAGGCTGTGTATCCGTGACGGGTTGTAAAAAGTAACCAGCGTCATCATACGTTCCTATTTTTTAGGGTCAGACGATCCGTATCCGTTGGCCCAGTCCACCTGCAAGAAATCCCTTTGCGCGCCCTTTCTTGGGAGCTGGCTTGACGAGGAACCGGCCCACACCTCCCGGATGCCTCCGCCGAGCCCTCCCCGGCGTCCCCGCCGACCTTCTCTCACTGTTTGCGGAAGGAGGGCTCCCGCCAGCCACCTGCTCCCCGCCATTCATCGGCCTGTTGGCTACGTGGAGCTCCGAGGGCCCGCCCCGCCCGCTCACGCCCCTCACGCACCGAGGGTAAACATCTGTAGCAGCTGATAAGAGGGCCGGCAGCCAGGGAATGCCGGAGCCCGTGCGGTGACGCGGGCCTTAATCTACACTTCCTGATCTGCCCTGGCGGGAAGGACGTAAATGAATGAATACGCCCAAAACATCAATGACATAGACTCTTTCCACTGAATGGGCAACATGGGCAGTTGTCCAGATTAAATACTGAACACATATTTCCCTCAAATTGTGGAGTAGTGCTGTGGTTATCTTCCTAATATCAACTGAAATGTGTTTACTGCGCACGGGAGAAATTGGATTACGCCAGTGAAATTCGCATCATTCTTGAATTTCGCATTTGGTGTTCACACAATTTCTCCGTATTTCACTCACAATTTTAATTACATTTTGTATGCATGAGACTCGTGTCATTACATGGGAAAAGAATCCCACAAACCAGTCTTAATTTGTAAAAGAATAAGTGCCTGGGCCCAAGGTGTCGTGCAGAAGCCCGTGGCCAAACGCCGAGGCTGCAGTCTTGAATCCACCGCACGCCTCTTTCATTTACCATCAGACACTCACTGCCACTTTATCTTATGATCTCATGTTTTTTTTTTTTTTATCCCAGCTCTTTTTCTTTCTCACTGTTTTCCCATATTTTTCTTCCTTCTTGCTTCCACTCTTTTGTGTTTTTTCTCTCTCTCTTGCTCTGGGTCAAAGTCTGATGGGGAAAAATGAGTACCGGTCCCCAGCATTATGGGCCAATTTCACATACTCCTTCGGAATTGCCTGTTAGTCCCATATTTTTAGTTAATTTATTTGGGAAGTGTGCTGTAAAATGAACCATTTCTGCCCACTTTTTCTCACAATTCTCTTAAATGTTTAAGGATTTATATTGGCTTTTTGGCTTACATGTTATGATGACACAGAAACAAAATTACTGAAATATTGTTCATGGAGCACACAGCTCATACAATGAGATGACCCCGTTGCAATATGACTTGCAGTTTTGGGTTCCCAAGTCCATATGACTTGCAGTTTTGGGTTCCCAAGTCCATATGACACGCAGTTTTGGGTTCCCAAGTCCATATAACTTGCAGTTTTGGGTTCCCAAGTACATATGACTTGAGGTTTTGGGTTCCCAAGTCCATATGACTTGCAGTTTTGGGTTCCCAAGTCCATTTGACTTGCAGTTTTGGGTTCCCAAGTCCATATGACACGCAGTTTTGGGTTCCGAAGTCCATATGACACGCAATTTTGGTTTTCCAAGTCCATGTGACTTGCAGTTTTGGGTTCCAAATTCCACACGACACGCAGTTTTGGGTTCCCAAGTCCATATGACTTGCTGTTTTGGGTTCCCAAGTCCATGTGACTTGCAGTTTTGGGTACCCTAGTCCAACATCATGACAATGGTTTTGTTCCCAAGGAAAGATCTTAGTAGCTATGAGGTGAGTTTTGAAGGGTATAAAGGGACTGGTACAGGAGGTTTGCAGAGACGGCCCCTGGCCTAAAAATGACATTACTGCAGCCTTGGCGCAATGGATTTATGCAGAAGGCGGGGCCTAGAGTGGGCAGCAGTGTGATTGTGGCAGGGAATCAGTACCAGTCTTGGAGAAGCTTACGCACAATTCGAACGGGTTCTCCTCTACCGATTACTAGCAGAAACTCTCTGGTCACAGCCTTTGGGGTCCTGCGGGTGAGTTAGCTGACAGTGGCCAGGGTGAACCGGGATCTCAAGATAAGCAAATAAAGACAAATCTTGGCAGCAAGTCGCGTGGATAACCCTGGAAAGCAATTGTGTTGCGAAGTTATACTGTTTGCGGAGACCAAGGAATGTACAGGGTGAGACGTAAGTGGCCTTGGTGGTTTCTTCCGCATGAAGCTGCATTATCAGTGTTGATTTTCCAGTTTACAAGTGTACTCGAGGCACGGTGCGGAATGTGTGACAGACTTTTCAAGTTCAGGGCAGACACTTCATCGGAGACAACAGACACTGGGATGTCAAGCGAGTAAGTCACGAAGGTGCTACGCTGGAGGTCCAGATCTTTCAAGCACTTTAAGTGTTCGCTATAAACACTACCAATGGGTTCACCATCACTGGTTATCCACAAACGTGATGATGGGCCCTTGGTGTTGGCTGAGCCTAACGTAATGTATCTACTACCACAGCGGCTCTTGACGTTTTAACTTCAGTGGACCCCCACTGAATCATTACCGGAATCCGGGGACCCCCCCACTGAATCATTACTGGAATCCGGGGACCCCCACTGAGTCATTACTGGAATCCGGGGACCCCCACTGAGTCATTACTGGAATCTGGGGACCCCCAGTGAGTCATTTATTGAAAGTCGGAAACCCTGGCCTAAGCAATCGCTATGATTTGGATCATAAAACATCTAAAAAAAAAATACAAAGCAAGTGCACCTCAACAAATGCTTACATTTAGAAATATTTTCTGTAATTTACAATTAATTTTCAATGTTGCTTCATTCTTTGTATATAATTTATTTATTTTATTTGAGTAATTTTTATATTGTAAAACAATCACAAACCCCCTGAGTAGACCTCATGTAACTCCAGGGGTCCTAGGACCACAGGTTAAGTACCAATGTACTAGCGGGTTTGTGGAGGGCTATTTTATGAAACTGAAATGATATAACCCCTTCTGTACGGGCGTTGCTTTTTATTGATCATTCAACAGCACTATATGTGAACCAAACCACTGCACCATCCCAAGGGTTGTCCACAGGGCTAGTTCCTCCGTCTGCCAAGGTTGCATGGCTGAGACGGCCAGTGGCGTGTGCTGAGACGGCCAGTGACGTGTGTGAGAAGGCCAGTGGAGTGGGCTGAGAAGGCAGGTGGGGTGTGCTTAAAACTCATTGTGTACAGAAAAAGTGTAATGTTTACACAAATCTCAGAATGTTACCATGTGTGAGGTTTGCATAGAAGAGCCTCTAGTAAAGGCTGTAATGCAGTCCGTCACGACCTTTCTAAAACCACGACCCACTTATTAACACTTTTGCGACCCACCTAGCTTTAATGGACTTCAAGTGGGCATGTTTTTAATGTAAATAAAGCATTGTTTGGTACCGTCATTTACAGACAGCACATTTTCCATTGAAAAGGCCACTAAATTTGCACAGGCATACAGTTTTACTGATAAAACTGGATTGCATACAAAGGATAATGTGTGGAAATCGAGGTTTTAGTGAATATTTATTATTGGTGCATCACCAATTAAAGTGTATTTATTTCTTTGGATCCTATTAAAATCTTTGTGTCTATCACGGTTCAAAGTCACAAAAAATATGTTTCATAGTTGCTTTCCTAACTGCTGAATGTGTACAGTTCATTTACAGGTATTTATAATTTGTTGTGTGTTACAAAAAATGACATCATAGAGCCTTTCCTTTCACACTCCCTGTACCCCAGCAAGATCGTCATATAATTCACTTTACTTTTCTTTCTCTGACCACACAGTGATAGGAGTTTGTAAACACAAATCCCCATGTTAAAGAAATAAGCAGCAATTTGTCAGAAGACACAGCCTGGCATTTGACCTCCGTCTTTGAAGCACAGCAAATGTGACAAGATAAATACAGAATTTAAAGGCACCTGTATTTATTGCTTGGACTTTCACAACCCATTTCCCAGAAACAGTTCTATGGCATATTAGAGTGATTGATGGTAGTGGCCTCCAGGCACAGCTTGGTATGCATTTATATAGCAGTTAAGTTTTGTCAGTGGCCGCCGGTGCAGGAAAGCACAGTAGGGCAGAGCAGGGACGGGGTGGAGGTTGGGGTTGACGGAAGTGACAAACGACGGGATAGAGAAAATAAAAATATATAAGTAAATAAAACCACTTACCTTGCGCTCGCCACACCGCCGCACAAGGTAAGTGGTTTTATTTATTTAATATTCCCTATTCCATTGCTTGTCACTTCCACTCCCCGCCCCAGCACGCTTACCTGCACGGGCCGTGACCGAGTTTTGTAGTTATGTAGCTAGTGTTCATTGCATAATGCCGCTCTTTGGGTGATTGGTGGGGGGCATCCATCCTGTCAAGGAAGGGTCAGTCCGATCAGCCGTTTGGTTCATAGTTGAGTTACATTAGGGCCACTGGAATTACGAGGCAGGGCAGGGCCAAATTACACAACAGGGTTGAGTAATTTATGCAACAAGAAAAGGCAAATTATGTGGTGTAATGTAGCACATTTTGTGATAGTGTTACATCATTAGTTTGTGATTTTTACATGTGTTAACACTGACTGAACATTGGTTGCACCTCATTAGTACCTGTTTAACAGCCAAATATAGCAATAAGCAACAGAAAAGTGACCAGTCAAACTTTGTAAAGAGCCTTCCAGTGTGCGCCATCATGTGTTGCTGTGATTTTGGTAACTTTTGAACAGTTTGAGCTAGAAATAAAAAAATGTGGGGGTAAAACCTGAAGAATATGCAGCAGATAGTGGATTGTGTGGCAATTGCGACAAATCTATAATCATGCGGTGAAACACCACAGCTGCACAATCACATAATTCCAGTAGCCTTGAGTTACATATAGCACCAATGTTGCTGGGAACCAGGCACAGAGTGTAGTTTGCTTCGGGAAGGAAGGGGAATGGACCGCACAGTTGACCCATGGGAGGGATATCAATGAGACGCATAGGCCAACAAATATGGGGGGGTCATCCTAAATAGTGAGATGTGGGGAACAGCGTTATGTAAATGAGTGATCTCCTCCCCCCAGCCACATGGTCACCTTGAATGCAATCAGTGCATGCTTTTCAAATGTGACCCTGATTGACTCTTGTGTAGCTTCTCTGTGTCTGGTTTGTTTGATAGGTGATTGGCAGGTCTTGGCCTCGTGCTCCCTGCCCTAGCTGGCCCTCCCCCTCTCCTGACACAATTAAGAGGGATTTGCATATGGGCGTTTCCTGTTGGATGGCTGTAGCTGTCGTCACCGAGTTCTCTTCCTGCTTCTCGAGTCGCCCGTGTTAGGCCTGCTTTGCAGGTTTCCTCTTGTTTGCACAGTGAGCCCTCGCGGGTTGCAGTGCAGACGCTCAGGTGTGTGCATGGTGGGCGCGCCCTTTTCCGGGCTTGGTTCTTGTTCATTAGGCACAGTCGTGTCCTTTATCTGTTAATTGTGCATCAATTGGAGCATGATGACGTCCACGTTATTTAGCAGCACGTTTTTTCAACCAAACCGATCACATCTTGAAGTTTTTCCATAACTGCAGTTTTACTATTTCCCTTTCCTATATCGCGACATGAGCTGATGATCAGAGGAGTAGCCAGAAAATAAAAAATACCTTCACCTCCACCCATATTGGGAATGATGCCAGCGCGGTTGACATTAGGTTACAGGGGGTTGCCCCCCATGGAGACCATTCTGACAGCAATGTGGCCAAAGGGCACGTTTTACACCTCAAATTACCCATGCATACTTCTGTCTGCATTGTCCTCCCTACCTTCTCCCCATCCATCCACCCTTCTGCCTCTCCATCCATCCATCCACCTTCATTCACCCATCCATCCACCCATCCATTAAACTACCATCTGTCATCCATCTATCCGCTCATCCATTCCTCAGTCAACCCATCTATCTATCCACCCATCCATCCCTCAGCCAACCAATCAACCTATCCACCCATCTATCCCTCAACCAACCCATCCATCAATCCACCCATCTATCCATACGTCCATCCTTCACACATACACCCCTGGTCTCACCAGCCAGTCTATCTATCCTCCATCCACCCACCTGCTCATTCATCAAACCATCTGCCTTCCATCCATCTATTTAGCTCACCCTCATCATTTCATAAGCCCATCTATTAATGTATCCATCCGTACATCTTTCCGCACACTCACTCATTCATCCATCCTTTGCTCCATCCCTCCCTCCTCTTCTTCCCTGCTCTCTTACATGTGTTCCCCACCTCTCTGCTCAATGTTACTCGCCTCTTTCAGAGACATGCACGAGCTTCTGCTTGAAGACCAGGGTTTCCAATCAAAGTCAAAGGAGGCATAAACAGCAGTTTTCATGTTTTATGTTAAACAGAGCTACCCAGTGGCAGCCACATCCTGCAGGAGCTGCTGAAGTGTACTCCTGCTGTCCCTGCCTGACATTACATTAGAACGGTGATGGATCAAACCCAGATCTGTTGACTGGGTGTGAGTGTTTGATTGGTTCTTATGCTCCATCCATCACCACCCCCTTTTGTACCGCTTTGTTCGCCATTAGTTGGCAGGGTATGCTCAGACGTGAGTCCCTTGCTCACTTTGCCACTGAATTCAAGCAAGCCTGGCTGAAGACGGCTGAAATGCCAGAAACCGGTCCTAGGAAGCTTGTTTCCGGTCCAGGGAAGACATGGCTTGGCAGTTCGGGCTGGACTGTTCCCATGAGGCACAGGGTCAGACTGATTTGCATATGGCCATGTCTGAACTGGGGTGGCAGAGTGGGCTAAAGAACGGTGATGGATCAAACCCAGATCTGTTGACTGGGTGTGAGTGTTTGATTGGTTCTTATGCTCCATCCATCACCACCCCCTTTTGTACCGCTTTGTTTCGCCATAAGTTGGCAGGGTATGCTCAGACGTGAGTCCCTTGCTCACTTTGCCACTGGATTCAAGCAAGCCTGGCTGAAGACGGCTGAAATGCCAGAAACCGGTCCTAGGAAGCTTGTTTCCGGTCCAGGGAAGACATGGCTTGGCAGTTCGGGCTGGACTGTTCCCATGAGGCACAGGGTCAGACTGATTTGCATATGGCCATGTCTGAACTGGGGTGGCAGAGTGGGCTAAAGAACGGTGATGGATCAAACCCAGATCTGTTGACTGGGTGTGAGTGTTTGATTGGTTCTTATGCTCCATCCATCACCACCCCCTTTTGTACCGCTTTGTTCGCCATAAGTTGGCAGGGTATGCTCAGACGTGAGTCCCTTGCTCACTTTGCCACTGGATTCAAGCAAGCCTGGCTGAAGACGGCTGAAATGCCAGAAACCGGTCCTAGGAAGCTTGTTTCCGGTCCAGGGAAGACATGGCTTGGCAGTTCGGGCTGGACTGTTCCCATGAGGCACAGGGTCAGACTGATTTGCATATGGCCATGTCTGAACTGGGGTGGCAGAGTGGGCTAAAGAACGGTGATGGATCAAACCCAGATCTGTTGACTGGGTGTGAGTGTTTGATTGGTTCTTATGCTCCATCCATCACCACCCCCTTTTGTACCGCTTTGTTCGCCATAAGTTGGCAGGGTATGCTCAGACGTGAGTCCCTTGCTCACTTTGCCACTGGATTCAAGCAAGCCTGGCTGAAAACGGCTGAAATGCCAGAAACCGGTTCTAGGAAGCTTGTTTCCGGTCCAGGGAAGACATGGCTTGGCAGTTCGGGCTGAACTGTTCCCATGAGGCACAGGGTCAGACTCATTTGCATATGGCCATGTCTGAACTGGGGTGGCAGAGTGGGCTAAAGAACGGTGATGGATCAAACCCAGATCTGTTGACTGGGTGTGAGTGTTTGATTGGTTCTTATGCTCCATCCATCACCACCCCCTTTTGTACCGCTTTGTTCGCCATAAGTTGGCAGGGTATGCTCAGACGTGAGTCCCTTGCTCACTTTGCCACTGGATTCAAGCAAGCCTGGCTGAAGACGGCTGAAATGCCAGAAACCGGTCCTAGGAAGCTTGTTTCAGGTCCAGGGAAGACATGGCTTGGCAGTTCGGGCTGGACTGTTCCCATGAGGCACAGGGTCAGACTGATTTGCATATGGCCATGTCTGAACTGGGGTGGCAGAGTGGGCTAAAGAACGGTGATGAATCAAACCCAGATCTGTTGACTGGGTGTGAGTGTTTGATTGGTTCTTATGCTCCATCCATCACCACCCCCTTTTGTACCGCTTTGTTCGCCATAAGTTGGCAGGGTATGCTCAGACGTGAGTCCCTTGCTCACTTTGCCACTGGATTCAAGCAAGCCTGGCTGAAGACGGCTGAAATGCCAGAAACCGGTCCTAGGAAGCTTGTTTCCGGTCCAGGGAAGACATGGCTTGGCAGTTCGGGCTGGACTGTTCCCATGAGGCACAGGGTCAGACTGATTTGCATATGGCCATGTCTGAACTGGGGTGGCAGAGTGGGCTAAAGAACGGTGATGGATCAAACCCAGATCTGTTGACTGGGTGTGAGTGTTTGATTGGTTCTTATGCTCCATCCATCACCACCCCCTTTTGTACCGCTTTGTTCGCCATAAGTTGGCAGGGTATGCTCAGACGTGAGTCCCTTGCTCACTTTGCCACTGGATTCAAGCAAGCCTGGCTGAAGACGGCTGAAATGCCAGAAACCGGTCCTAGGAAGCTTGTTTCCGGTCCAGGGAAGACATGGCTTGGCAGTTCGGGCTGGACTGTTCCCATGAGGCACAGGGTCAGACTGATTTGCATATGGCCATGTCTGAACTGGGGTGGCAGAGTGGGCTAAAGAACGGGGATGGATCAAACCCAGATCTGTTGACTGGGTGTGAGTGTTTGATTGGTTCTTATGCTCCATCCATCACCACCCCCTTTTGTACCGCTTTGTTCGCCATAAGTTGGCAGGGTATGCTCAGACGTGAGTCCCTTGCTCACTTTGCCACTGGATTCAAGCAAGCCTGGCTGAAGACGGCTGAAATGCCAGAAACAGGTCCTAGGAAGCTTGTTTCCGGTCCAGGGAAGACATGGCTTGGCAGTTCGGGCTGGACTGTTCCCATGAGGCACAGGGTCAGACTGATTTGCATATGGCCATGTCTGAACTGGGGTGGCAGAGTGGGCTAAAGAACGGTGATGGATCAAACCCAGATCTGTTGACTGGGTGTGAGTGTTTGATTGGTTCTTATGCTCCATCCATCACCACCCCCTTTTGTACCGCTTTGTTCGCCATAAGTTGGCAGGGTATGCTCAGACGTGAGTCCCTTGCTCACTTTGCCACTGGATTCAAGCAAGCCTGGCTGAAGACGGCTGAAATGCCAGAAACCGGTCCTAGGAAGCTTGTTTCCGGTCCAGGGAAGACATGGCTTGGCAGTTCGGGCTGGACTGTTCCCATGAGGCACAGGGTCAGACTGATTTGCATATGGCCATGTCTGAACTGGGGTGGCAGAGTGGGCTAAAGAACGGTGATGGATCAAACCCAGATCTGTTGACTGGGTGTGAGTGTTTGATTGGTTCTTATGCTCCATCCATCACCACCCCCTTTTGTACCGCTTCAAAAGAATGGGGCAGTGTCACACAGTGCAGAAAGTGCACTTATTGGCTACAGGAAGGTAGGCCTAGCTCCTTGGTGTTGTGTAAGTGGTGTTGGTTTATTTAAATGGGGCTATTTCAATACCTGAATGCTTTAGGAAGCAAAGGTCAATGTTTAGAGGTTCTAAATGCAGGTCGGATTATTCTCAGTGATATTGGAGCATACCATTGTGAGACCCATATAAATCACTGTGAGCCCATGGGTATAAAAAGATCCTCTCAAGTCATCGAGACCTGTCTTGAACCAGTCAGCTGGAAAGCTAACTGGGAGCTGGACCACTACCACAGCAGGTGCATCAAATGATGAACGAAACCAACAAAAGTTGCAGTGAACGAGTGTGCTCACTCAGCACAGCCACCACTCTTAAGCGTCCTTAAGTAGCCCTCTTCCGAACTCTGGTAAAGGCTAAGTCTGCATCTTTGGAATCCCTAAACTGTATAAGAGATTCCGTGTATACAAGGTCAGCCAGAAGATCTTCAACCAGGGCCTAAAGTTTTGATCCTATCCACAAGGAAATTGGCCCTCTCCTGTCCTGTCTTGGAAATATGACTCTGCCCCTGGGCCGTCCTCTCGCTAAAAAAGGCGGCGGAGCTTGGTAATTTTGGTAATGACCTCTTCCTCTACCTCTCTGAGGTAAGTGGCCTGGAAGTAATCGGGCCCTTCCATTTCTGAGTCAGACGAATTCGTATCTGAGAATGTTACAACTTTTTTCTGTTGATTGTATCCATACGACTGGACCGCTGGCTCGTACTGCTATTCTTGATAGTAATTTGCTCTCAAATATGGATACGCTTTTTCTTGTGTATACCATTTAATATCATTTTTTAATTTGTCCCTCTTTTTTTTCATCAAGTATTCCTCAAAATCATGTAGTTCTCCATTGAGGCTTTCTAGTTTCAATTTAGCTTCCTCTATGCCTGTGGCACTTTTCAACTTGTTCACTAACTCTTGGATTTCCTGGTTTAGAACGGCCACTAGTTCCCTAGCTGTTTCTACTATGAGAATCATCCAATTGCTGGAACATCTATTTCCTATGTGGGACCATTTTTCGAAGAATTTGAGTAATTCTACAAAGAGCGCTGGTGCATTACGTACTCTTAGTCCCGATGGGATAACACCTGCCCGGAGATATTCCAACATGAATGTGGCATTTGACTCCATTCTCTTAGCTTTCTTTCTTAAATTCAACAGTGTGATCCATTCACTGTCCTCTGCACTGGAAAGTGTCACCCTCTGGTTAGTACCAGGAGTTTCGCCATATCAGTGCTAAAAAGTCTGCATCCGTGAAACCGAAAGTCTTAATATTCTAACAACTGATACAAAATGGAATTATGAAAAAGTAAGAGATAAAAATGTTGAAAAGAAATGTAATGTTGAAAGTTTAATTCTTAATTTTTGATACAGATGTAAAAAGACAAAATAAAATATGAAATAATATTTTTGTAGGCCTGAGTTCAGAGCTCAAGAGAGCCATCAGAAAAGTAATATAGGTCGTGTGGGAGGTTACTCTGTCATTTTTGTGCCAGAGGCAGATGCCTTAGAAAGATTAAGCGAGTCGTTAGACATTTTTATCAAACATGACTGACGTTGAGAGATCTTTGTAGTGGTGATAAGCCTGCCCATACAATGAATGATATAACTGTATAAATAGCAATAGTAGTACAGGCACCACTAAGAGGATAGGAGGCGTAGAAGGGAATCCGCTTTATGAGAAACCTGTAGGGATCGCCTCACAATGTGTGTATCTGGAACATCAATCTTCAAAGACCATCAAAAAAGGTACAAATAGAGTTGACGCAGTGACAGTTTATGACAAAAATATGCCCCAGGTGACATAAACATGAGTGCACCATATGAACACAAATTCCAGTCTTTATGTAGTCATAGTAGGTAGCAAATTCCTTTCACCATAATGATATTAAGAAAATAATTTAAAGACTGACTGGTTCAAATGAAGTAAAAGAGTCAAGCAAAACAAGCACCGTAGCACAGGTTTGGGGGAAAACCATAGCTTAAGACAAAGGTAAAGAAAAATGGTGAGGAAAAACGACATGGCAAAGTAGGCTCACGCAAAAGTCATTGGCCGCATGGAGAACATGGAGTGGAGACTCGTATAATGCACCATTCAAAATGGCAGCCACCCGCGAGTGAGGAGATCCGAATTTGCGGCAAGAAAAGATGAAGAAAGGGCTCCGCGAGTCCCAACTTCCTTCAGTAGCTCGCCGGCATCAGGGACCCGCTTTATGGCTCGAAAAGAGGTCTGAATGCGGCCAGAAGATGCGAACGCAGCTCTGTGAATTGTGGAGCTCAGAGAAGTGCCGCCATCTTGTTTCGGTGCTCAAGCCACGCCCCCAACTATCCCAGTTTTTAATGGCGGATCGGGTGACCCGGCACATTAATCACCAGGGGCGTAGCTTGGTTAGTAAGATAGGGGGTGTAAGTTTCAGATTTCCCAACAATCATGCTGAGGTATCTTGTTTAAAATGCATCATGAGAAGTAGGACACGAGGGAGGGGGGCTTAAAATGCAGTGGAAAGAGAAAGGAGTGCAGATTGTTAGGGGTACTTAAAACATAATCGTTTTCAAACTAACCAAGTTTGGAGGCTGAGAGGAGACAGTGTGTGTGTGTTTGTAAGTATGGACATGTGAAAATCCAGGGTGAAATCCAACATACAGCTCACCATACCCGACTGAGGGCACCTGTACCCAACTATTTACTACAGGTTACATTCCTTAGCAACCTACTCCCCTGTTAATCACAGAGTCATGCAGGCTCACATTACAACTGGCCCTCTCAGAAATCGGGGACGGAAGTTTACTTGTTTAGATTCTCCCGCTGTGCTGCTTCGCCTCATTGAAGCGGCTGAGTAGGATTTTCTGAGGTGTGAATCAGGGATGCAGAGCTGCCCATCAAGGGGGAGGGATGGGGGGGGGGAGAAAAAGAGGGAGAGAGAGTTTTTTTATGTAAAGTGCTTCAACACCCTACACTGGGATGAGTATGGCTTGGAAGCAAATGAACTGCATTTATTTGAAAGAGGGACTATGAGGTTCACTGTTGGGAGGGTGGTAGTGAGGGAATCCGTAGAGAGGGTCAAACAAGATTCTCGCACCGTGTGCCACCAGCACTAAAGCAGGCCCTACCTCCAACTGATCAAAAGTAGGTCTATGAATCTGATCTGTTGAAACGGCGATGGTCTTACATTCATTTGATTACTCGCTGGCTAGTCTTCAGTAAACGTGTGTTCGACTTTACAGGCTACCGGACCACTGAGTTTTCGTTACATTCGCAAAGAATGAGCAGCAAAATTTGCCTTTAACAGTACAGTGCAGTAGCCTTTCCCTTGCGGTAAAATTCAAATTACACTGCTTCAAAAAAAAACTTTTGCAACATTGTATAACCCCAGTGTCATTCAACAGCATGTTTAGGCTACTAAGAAAAAGCATGAACTATGCAAAAATGTTACTGTATGTGAACAGCTTTTTGCCCATAACTGGCATTAATTAACCACGTTAGAATGTCGTGACGTAATGCCTACAGGTGTTGCCAATTACGTCTGTGATGACGCTCACACAATTACCAGCTTTTCGGAACCATAGAACGAGGAGCTCTAGCTTGTGATGATCAATGGAAGGAGAAGACAGACAACCGGGAAGTAACTGCCTCATGGGTTGACAAGGCTTTTGCCGCAATTCGATCAAATTTAGCGGCCATCTTCACATTTCTCCTCAGTTGCTATAGCAATGACAAACATACTTATCTTAAACCGATTTTTCGTCAAAAGACACATACGTTAAAAAAGTCAAATTTGTTTACGTTATATATTGACATGCATTAGACTTCTAACAAAGAAATTGAGTTTCCAAACGTCGCTGTTTTTATTTTTAACCTTTAGTGTGTGAATATATCCTAACATCATATTTTTTTTTTATCAGGTGGATAAAAGTTAACTCCTGAAAATGTTTTTTTATAGCTGAAAGTGGTAGTGCTTTTAAAGGTGTGCATTGCTCATTCGCGATTGCTTTCCGGCGGCGGCCGTTTTACCTTCAAACCTAATAATGAACATAAAAAGTGGCACTATTATATTGTGTACAGTGGTACTCCCAAAAACGGCACTCCGCGAGAAAAAAAAACAAGCATTGGCCGCGTGGCCGTGAAAGTGACACGGCCACGCGGCCCGCGAAAGTGAAAGTGATCGCGATCAACGAAGAAAACACAGATGGCGGCTGCGCGCGTGCACGCTCACGTTCACGCAAGCTTTAGGCCACCAAAAGCCTGTGGCAGCACTTTGGAAACCCACCTACTAAATGTCTCGCAGTTCAGCGTATGCGCTGGCTCAGGCGAGACCTAAAAAGAGCTATGTCTGAAATCAAATGGCTCCAAAGATAATTCGGTTGGTTCTTGGATCAGGGTGGAAAACACACCGCCAGCAAAACACTGCCAAAAGCCTAGGCTGATGAGGAAAAACATCTGTATCTTTTGGGCTATGTCAAGTGAAGGCTGCAAGTGTGGCTGTCTTTCATGTCAGTTCAGTAAGTAGAGGCAGGAACAAACCGTTACCAGCAGCTCTCACACATGAACAAATAGGAATCCTAAAAAAAAGCTCCCAAATCACGGGAAAAGCTAAAAAGCACATAAAAGGTCCAATTCTGCAGGCGGTGAATGTGGTAAGAAAGCAGCATGCACACATCCAGAACAATGAAGAGTGAAAATACAGAGACTGAATTATTTTAGAAAAAGGCCAGCAGAGCCAGGAACACCCAAGCAAGATGAATCAGTAACAGAAGCTAGAGAAAGAAGCATTATCAAAGCCAATAGATCCCACCTTTGGGACCCAGTAGCTTTTCACACTGACCATTTCCTGTGGCCAACCCCTACTATGCACGCCCACAGGCCTGGTGCAGTGGGGGCTACCTGCCCATGGGTGGTTGGATGTAGGGAGCTGTTGCTTGTGGTTTATGGTCCCAAAAATAACTAACTGAAAAAGAAAAGGCTACACTGATATTATGGGTAGCTTTTTATTTCTTTTATTTTCTCATGCGTAAGTAGCTACCCACAAAACAATCATTGGCAAAGCCAACAGCTCTTTCCTTTGGGGTCTAGTGGTTCTGCCAATTATTTTAGGCAAGTAAAGTACTAACCAAGATTTGGACTGCAGCAGCATGGGCGGGGAACTCAAACAGCTCAATGTCAACAGATTGTGAAATCAAGGGAGAACAGATCCCTGCACTGATATCATTGCTGCTCACTGATGGGATAGCCTACTGTGCAGACACTGTGCCAGTCAGGAACTTAGCACACTGCAGCAACCCCTGCATTAGGCACTGTGCTTCCCATGATAACTAGTTGATCTATATTCACATTATCGCATCAACATATTGTGGTTAAGCTGCTCTGTGATAAACAGTTTAAGGGGCTCAGCAAACTCATGGGCAAGGACTGCTTCAGCTGAACAGCCGATCCCATTTTTAACCTACACAAATATTAAGCCTAAAAGCTATTTCCCAAATGAAAGGGTGCAAACAAATAAATCTGCAGCCGATGGCACAGACTCACTAGGTGTGACGACGGGTGGAACCATGGGGCGGGTGTTCCTGCTTGTTCCAGTGGGTGTGATGAGGCTGCTCCAGTGTCCTCGAGTTGTTAAGGAAGGGTTGTGGTCAGAAGGGGGTTTGGGCTGGTGCTGGAGCCCGTCCAGCTTTTGCCTGAATTCGGTGCAATTTGTGCACACTGCTTCTTGAAAGTATGAGTAGCCAGCTATCTGCTGTTGCAGGACAGCGTTACAGCCTATGCTGCCACTGTCAGTAATACTGTACCATCTGGGCGGAGCTGCGTCCTATGCGCGGCTATGACAGGGAGGCAGAACTCAGCAGGCTTCGGAACAGTGTAGTGTTTTCACTGCATTTGAATAATTGTTTCGCATGTACTACAAATACGTCCATCTGTTTTAAAAATATGTATTTCCACTACTATGTAACGCCAGTCTTACAGACTTGTTCAGTAGTAACGGAAGTAAGTCACAATTAGTTGTACGGCATTAACATAAACAAGGGGGCGGGTGGGGCGGTGCAGAGGCAACACCGGTAAGGGTGGGGGATGAATGTGAGAGCAACATGGGGTTGGGTGGGGGAGGGTGGATAAGAAAGCAACATGGAGAGGGCCCGAGGGATGTGAAAGCAACATGGAGAGCGCAGGAGGAGGGTAGGCAGTGGGGTGAAGCACACAGTTCATCGCAACAGGAAAGGGGCAGGTAAAAGAGAGCAGCGCCGGTGGCGAGGCGTGCATGAGAAACACAGTTAAAAAACAAATGAACTCTCCTTGAGCCCTCAATAGAGAGCAAGTGGCGTAACATCCAGAGCTACCCAACTGGAACTGGGTTCCAGTTGCTGCATCGGCTCTCCCGTGCCTACTATGAACAAGCCCGGGAGTTGTGTGCGAGTGGTGCGCGCGAAAGGGAAAGTGATTGCGTGCTGCCGCCAGCGAGCGCTAAGCAGTAAAAGGAAATTTTTAAAAAAGCACAGGAGTGGTGCACGCGCATTATTGATCGCGCTGGAAGGGAGGCAGATGACGGCTGTGCACGTGCACGCTCATGTGAACGCAAGCTTGAGGCCAGCGAGGTCTGGCAGCACTTTGAAAACCCCAATACTAAATGTCTCGCAGGGCAGCGCATGCGCTGGCTCAGGCGAGACCTAAAAACACCAAAGGGGAAAAATAGGTTTTTCGAGGGGAAGAGGAAAGTCTGTCATTATCTGTGGCCCCCACTTGCCTGTACACATAGGGAAGGCATGGAGACGCACTCCTCCAGAGTGTCAGGGGTGCTATCAAGGCTTGCGATGGTGGCAGCCATTTTAGGTCCATTGAGTTTAAGTTCCTCGTGGTTCAGAGCGTTCCTTGCTAGGCAATCTTGATATTTAGATGTTGAAGCCAGAATCTTGTTGCCAGGAGACTGAAATTCACTGTGCTTTCATCACAAGTCATCAAGAAACTTGTTCTCAGAGAAGTATTCTGGATCAACATTAGAGACCAAGGGCCTTAATTACGAGAAAGAGCCATTTTGCTTTCGAAGCACAGGGATGTGTCATATCTACAATGATATGATGGATCCCTTTGCTCTCCCCTGTGCTGGTTCACAATCAATCAATAAATCAATCAGTACATTTGTAGAGCGCACAACTCACCCGTGAGGGTCTCAAGGCGCTGGAGAGGGGCGGGGGTGCTGCTACTGCTCGAACAGCCAGGTCTTGAGGAGTCTCCTGAAGGCCAGCAGGTCCTGGGTCTGTGTTAGGCGGATGGGGAGGGTGTTCCAGGTTATAGCGGCAAGGTGGGAGAACGATCTGCTGCCGGCCGTCGCTCGGCAGATGCGGGGGACGGTGGCGAGGGCAAGGTCAGCGGAGCGAAGCTGGTGGTTCGGGGTGTAGAAGGTGAGTCGTTCGTTGCATCGACACAGGCACCGTTGCATCACGGTGCAAGCATGCCTGTGTTGCGAGAATGATTCTTTTTGGGCAGAAAGGGACTCCCTCTTGCCCAACAACAACCACAAGAGGTGTTTTCCTCTTTCTATGCGTGCTGCAGAATGCAGCACGCATAGAAATGGGAAAAACAAGGAGAAATGGAAACATTTCTCCTCGTTGCACCTCCCTACGCCTCCCCTGGGGAGGCGTAGCATTCTGACACATTTCCAGGTTTACGATTTCTCGTAAATCTGGGAATTCGGCAGAATTCATGGGTGTTGCATGGGAACACCCACAGCAACACCCAGGGCAAAGTGATGCATGATAAGGGGGCGTATTTACAAGGCCATGAAAAGCCACACAAGGTGGCTTCACATGGCCTTGTAAACATGGGAGCAAGGGGCTTGTAAATATGTCCCCAAGGACTTAGACTTTAATTTGCACTTTAGTATTAGAGTAATCTTTTCAAAGTTTAGAATTCTAGACCCCGGAATTAACATTTAGAGAATTACAAATTCTATTACATCTACCTACTGGAGCAGTGAGTGAATCCTCTGTGTTGTACCGACTTTCTTTATAGCACTTGAATCACATATGGTATTAAGGTAGGGAAGTGATTGCACATTCCTGGGAGTGCAAGCACCATCCAATGATTAGTCATTTTATTACAGCTGATGCAAAATGTGTATTAAGTATCATTCCAATCCCAGACTTGATTTCTAATTTGTTGAAAGTAGTTGTCGATATCAGAACACATACAATCGTTCAGGTTATTCAGTGCATTATTTACAAAGGGTATTTATGTACTTCAGCTCTAGGAAGTCATCAAGCTATCAACAACGCCTGAAAGTGTTTTAAACAGAGTTTAACATAAGGTATATCAAGTGACATAGTAAAAATAGTGAACTTTAATATCATTGACCACATCCTAAGATAATTATTTCCTGGTGGAGATATCAATGCTTCTGCAGTGCAGGTTGAGTGTGTAAGTAAGAAAAGACAAGGTAAAGACATTTAATGTCCCTGTTTCTCTCTCTCTCTTGTCTCATTCCCCTTTTCCCTGATCTACTGCCATCAACAAAGACATTCTTTGCATAATCGTCAATGGGTTCAGGGAAGCGTGGATACTAGCATCGCTCCTGTTGGATATGGATTGCCAGGTTGGTGCAGCCGTCCACCCTTAGAGGAAAGGAGTATTTTGTCAGCCACCATGATAGATTGGTTACATAGAATAGATGGTGGCAGTAGGTGTCAACTTGCCTCAGGAAACAAAAGACTCAGATGGGACCAGGTTTCTGCCCTTTACACTTGTCAATGCAGTCAGAGCTGCCAAGCCCCCAGGTGAAAACCCTGCCAGGAAAATGGAGTCCTCCAATCAATCAACCTCAGGGCCCACATAAGCCAACATGAAGATGCGTGAGAGAGGTAAGAGGATAATATTGCTGCTTTGAGATTCCCAATGGTTTGCTGAATTGGAGTCCATTGAGATAGAAGGGATTTGGGCCTAACAAACTAGAAATAGGCAGATGCAGGATTTTACAATGCTAGAAATGGTATGGGTTGGGACAATGCAGGCTGGCCACTCTTGCGGCCCCAGAATGCATACATCAGGTCTTGGTGTAGCTCTTGCCAGCTAGGCTACAAGGCCCCAATGGTCCTGAGCAGCTCACTTCCTTGAGATGGCCTCCATGCAGGTTTCAGTCAATACAGCCTTGTTCTTTGACTTCTTGGTCACTGAATGCTCCTCCAAACACAATATTCAGTACAGCTTCCACTTATTTCTTTTGACATCACAGGGGCAGGTCTTCTCCAGTTCCTGGCCTGGTTTGGAACTAAAGGGGAAAACAGCTACCAAGAGTCCTGTCCCTAAGAAACATCTATCTAGGATGGAGCAGAAAGTCTCTTTCTATGGTTCAGTTGTAGTAAAACTACTAGGAAACGAAGGACAATGAAAACCATAGCCTCCTTTAAACGTATAAAACTCTTCTATGTAGGGTAGACTACATCTTCGTGGGTTTCCCCTGCCGTCACAGGCTGTAGAGCAGGGGGCAAATGGTCAATGGACGGTGGATTGCAAGCAAACTTCTTTAGCCAGTGCCTTCTTGCTGATAGGTAAACCCCTCTTACCAAGAGATTAAATGGAGCTCAGAAAATGGTGAAAGGCCCAGACAGGCTTGGCCAGAAGGGATGTTTATCCCCCAAAGCCCACTGAATAATTACAGGGTCTATGTCATAGAGCCACAGGGACAGCAGCACACAGGTTATCCTGTCCACCACGGAGGACTAGGACAACCTTAAGGGGAAAAACCATTCTGTGCAGCCATCACTGTGACTTCGGTAGAACACATTCCCCACATCCACACGACATATGTGTATTGTCACACAGCAGACTATGCATCATGTGCGGGAGTAAGACCCAGTAATGGCCGACAGGGGGTATTTTTAAGGGAAGAGGACAGTAGGCCCTTTCCCCTTAAGCAGTAAAGGTAAAAAGGCCATGAACCTGCATCAGATGCCACCTGTCTTTCAGTGTCTCAATGGCCTGGTCAGGGCTGCAGCCACAGGGTGGGGAGGGGGCATTATAGGGCCGGGCTAGACCATATTAATCTCTAGCCCAGGCAGTTTGCACAGCATTTACCAAAAACTCAGTTTAACTAGACAAACTGCATTCACATTGTAATGGATACGATCTAAATGAAATAGGGGGTGGGGTGCTGCAGCACCCCTAAAATAGCCATGCTGGAGTCCAGAAGGTAAATGAGCAACACAAATGCTTTGAAATGTTGTTTTTATCCTGTCACGTTTGCTGTGTGTTCAAAGACAGAGGTCATCATTGCCTATTCTTTTAACATGGAGATGTTGTTTACTTTTTTTTCTCTGACTGCAAAGTGAGATAATTTTGTAAAGTGAACTATGTAACAATTTTGCTGCAGTACAGGAATTGAGATAAGAAAGACTAACAGTTAGAGCAGTCGACCTCGAAGCTGGGGAACCGGGTTCAAGTCTTGGCAGGGAAGCTCAACAAACAATGAATGTGCCCATCTGTAATGACACTGGTGCTCATGTAAAGCGCTCTGATATCTTCGGGTCTAGTTTGCGGTATATAAAGCTTCAAAAAAAGAAAGAAATAATACATAACAAAATTAAAATACCTATAAATGAACTCTACAAATATTTCAAAATATCTCAGCACACATGAAGCACAGTTTGTGTTGTAATTCTGAAGTGTAATGAAAGGAACGGTTTTAATAGGATCAAAACAAATCTTGATGATGCACAAATTATAAATATTGCATTGTATTGCAGCATTTGCCTAGCGCTTACTACACTTATGTAGGGCACTGAAGCACTTACCTACATATATACCCCGGCACACCACATGTCGGTCCTCCTTAACTCACCTGCCTATCAAAAGTAGTTTGCTGGTTGGATTGTTTCCTATTTGTGGATTGCAAGCTGACGCCTGAGTTTGAGGGTGCGACTGTCTTTTCCGGTCTGTTTTTGGGATGTGATGTGACGTAGTTGTCTGGAAATAGCCATATTTTCAACTGTCTTCAGAAGTGTATATTCTTCTGGGTTCTCTGAGTGCTGGCTGGTAATGAGTTCTAGTGCTTGGAGGCTTGTACTGAGAAATCAGTGCCTCCTACAGATTTCCTGTGTTGAGATGGTATGATGATAAATAGTGAAAGTGTGGTGTGCAGTGTGCTGTTGTGTTTTTATTGCTTTATTTTAACTTGTTGGTGTAAGGAAATGCCTCTTTTTACATGATCACCCCCAAAAGTTGTGAACTAATGCTGCTGGTTTTTCAACTCTGAGAGTGTATTGAGGTCTATTAATCAGACCTCAGTGTCAGTGCTCTGACCTTTAAAATGGAATGTTGGCACATATTAGCCACGGGAAGTCTGGATAATTATTCCTTTATGGAAAATAACATCATGGCTGCAGACTGGGTCGCCCACTTTTCCAAGCTCTATTCTCCCCTCACCGTATTACCTGGTCTAGTGGGTGCTGTGTCAGTTATTTCCCTGTGTGACTTCTCCGACCACAATAGCAGCCCTATAACTCTTCTCTAGGTCAGGACTGCATTGGACTGGATTATTCCTAATAAAGCCTCAGGTCTTCATAAGGTTCCAGGAGACTTATTTAGGGCTGAAAAGAACATTTGCTGTTCGTAATTGGTTATATTCTTTAATGCTGTTCTGAAAGGTGCTCCAATGCCTTCCACCTGGGCAGGAGTGAGATAATCCAATTTTTTAAAAAGGGTTCCCGTTCTCTCCCTGCTAACTACAGTTTCATCAGCCTCATTGACAGTACACAGAAAATCTTTAGTAGAATTATCTTGGCTAGGCTGCGTGAGTGGCTCACTGATGCTCCGTTACTGTCTCCTTTACAAGCTGGCTTTAGAGAAGGTGTTGGTACAATCGATCAAGTTTCTCGTCTTCAGTTGCTGAATTCGAAGTATGTATTAATCAGGGGTTGCCGTCTATATGTGACGTTTGTTGACCTCCAGTCAGCTTTTGACCTTGTCTCTAGGGATGTTCTTTGGAAGGTTCTGTGTGATCTGGGTATCCCCAAATATCTCTTGCTGGTCTTGATTATGTTAAACTCTGGCAATTTTGCACAAGTGCATTGAGGGACCCAGGGCGAACACACGTTTGCTATCCCGGTCATCTGGGGCGTCGGACAGGGATGTGTTTCGTCCCCAACCTTATTCCTGCTCTTTATAAATGGGCTGGTGGCATACTTGGCCGACTGCGAAAATGATGCACCAAGTCTTGGTGCACCCTCCTTATTTCTAGACATCCGATGGGCCTTCAAAAGCTTCTGGCTCAGTTTGGGTGTTTCTGCAAGTAGACAGAGTTGGAGGTTAACTTCAGCAAGACCAAGTACATGGTCGTTAGCACTTTTTCAACTTCCAGGGACAACTCTGAATTGCATGGAGCCCGGCTGGAGTGAGTTCCAATATTTGATTACTTAAGGGTCGCACTAACCGAACGTTATGATTGCTCTCCGCATATTGTAAAATGCAAGATAAAGCTCGAACAGTACTCAGGTGGAATTATTAGGTCCCTCAGGGGCTCCGATTTAAGTCCTATTTCCCCAGCTTTATAAATTTGCAATATTCAAGCTGTGGGGGCTGCATCATATAGAGCAGAACTTTGGGCCACAAAGATTGTAGCTCGCTGGATAAAATTGAGAACCACTTAATGCATTCATTGTCTGACCTTCCAGTTAGCACCTAGCTCATTCCTCTTGCGCCTAGACTTGGGACTGAGAGCACTTAGTTAAAAAATAGGGCTTAGACCTTTATTGTATTGGCACAGAATTTGGGTGACATCAGAGCTATTAGCTTATCGGCAGGGCCTAGAGGAGGTCCTCAGAAAACCTGGTGCCCTAAAAATACCATGGGTCAGGTACATCTGACAATCCTTTACCCAACTAGGCTGTGCAAATCATTGGACCACTCCAACAGACCTCAGGGGGGTCACTAAGACTGCCATTAATAAGCTTGTACTGGCAGCATAAGACACTTACTTACATTGGGCAAGCGGGAATAGATTCTCTAGCTACCGTATTTCTTGATTTTAAAATAGATTTTAAACTGGAACCCTTTTTTGATGAGGTTGAGCCCCTATCAGATAAAACATTATATTTGAAATTTCGTTATGGGACCATTCCTTTGTGTTCTTTTACTTCTAAATGACAGAGAGTTTCCAGGGATCTGGAAGGAACTTGCCCTCTTTCTGCTGGATCCAATGAAAACATCAAACATATTGGGGCCGATTCACAGAACTAACTTAAAACAAAATCCTAAATTTACTACTTTTGGTATTCACAAAAGTTAGGATTTTGTCTTAAGTTTGTCTTAAGACAAACTTAAGACAAACTTAAAACAACTTAAGACAGACTTAAGACAAACTTAAGACAGACTTAAGACAGACTTAAGATAAACTTAAGACAGACTTAAGACAAACTTAAGACAAAATCCTAACTTAAGTCTAGGATTTTGTCTTAAGTTAGTTCTGTGAATCGGACACAGTTCTCTCTTTTGCCTAGCTAACAGGGGAAAATGGATACTTCCACTTTGTCGGCTCTTGAGCATACGAGATTATAGAACAGTAATTAGGATTTTGCGAACTGATTCTAGGCAATACATAGTGTTTGCGGTCTCACGGTATCTGCTATGCATGTGGAGACAAAGGTCCAAATATCTGCAGTCCAGCGAGCCTGGTTCCATTGCAGTTGACTTGCACACATTTTGTATGCAAATTATTGTTCTTGCTGGGAGGATTTTTGTAGTCATTTAACCAAGTATCAATTGTTTTTTATGTACTTTTATGGCCTTGTGCCGATAAAGGGAAGGTTAGATTTATTGCAGATGCAGCAACGTTGCGTAAAGTAGTGGGCATGTAGCTATAATCAAATATTTATACGAGCTGCATATAAGAATCAAGTTGTCCCTTTCTGCATTTTCCTATGGTCTATTGATGGTAGGAAATACTGGGAGTTGCATTATGCACACAATATAAGTTATGTTACGAAATGAGACTGCTCATGTTTATGCCACTCTTGTTAACTGTTCTTGTAATTTTTGCACATTTATTATTGAGATATCTTTGCTACAACCAAAGGATGACGACAGCTGCAGTTGGTTTTCGGATATTTGCACATGGTTTAATGGCAAGTTGTTTTTTGAAATTTGTAATTGCGATTTTAATGGAATTGTTACAATGAATTGTATGTTTCTTTTAAGGTTTTTTTAACCGAATAAAGATCCTTGTTGAACGTTTGATAGGCTTACCCAATTAGCATGCTACCTTACTTATAAGTCGCTAGTATATGGTACCAAGGGTAGCAAGTGCCTGTAAATTACACTGTTCCTTATGAACTGAGGCACAGGGTCAAGACTGATTTGCATATGGCTGGGTTCAAACTGGAATGGCATGGTGAGCAAAAAAACGATGGATTTAGGCCCAGATCTCTGTGCTGGGGTGAATGTATGACATTGTTCTGCATTCTGTCCATCAACTGTTGTTTTTGCATTTATCACCCCGAGTGGGACGGGTATGCTCAGACGTGGGTCCCGTGCTCTCCATGCCACTGGAATCAAGCTGTCCTGGCTGAAGAGGGGTGAAACCCCGAAACCGGTCATAGGCGGCTTGTTTCCAGTCCAAGGAGGACCTGGCTTGGCAGTTCGGGCTGGACTGTTCCCATGAGGCACAGGGTCAAGACTGATTTGCATATGGCTGGGTTCAAACTGGAATGGCATGGGGAGCAAAAAAACAATGGATTTAGGCCCAGATCTCTGTACTGGGGTGAATGTATGACATTGTTCTGCATTCTGTCCATCAACTGTTGTTTTTGCCCTTATGAACTGCAGACATTATTGTCCCACCCTGAGCCTGATAACTTAAAACATGTCTCCCCGCCTGCCACTGCAGACTGATCGGGCAGTTTTCAGCTGCTAACTCAACTTTGCCATTTAAAATAATGGCAAAGCCCAAACCACCCTTTCTAATATGTATAAAACACCCCAAAAGCATGCCTATCAAGTCCTAAGGTAGAGTGCAGTATATTAGAAGGTAGAACAGGTGTTTTACATGTTGACCCACTGGCACGTACATGGTTAAACACTTATAACACCACTGTGCTAAATACTGAATGGGACTACTAATGTTGGTGTTTCAAGGTATCAAATTAAACCCTACTTGATGCCCAAGTCAAATTTAATGTAACTATTGAGTAAATGCAACTTTAAGAAAGCTACCACTTTGTCGTCCAACTTTTCAAGAGGCCATTCACAAATGCTGGCCACAAGACATCCTTCTGCCCCCCTGGGGTGAAGTGTGAATGACTCCCAGGAAAGGAAACAATAGAGGCCTGCCACTGGAATAGGTTTTACCTCTCCCTGGCAGGAAGCACCAAAGGGTGTGAGCTCAAAAGTTGAGCTTTAAAGGAGAAGCCACCTATGATGTGCAAATGGTGGACACACGTGAGAGGGGCTGGTCTTTTGTTCAGGTAGAAAGGTTGACGTCAGGGACAGAGAGAGAGAAGCCACTGGCAAATTGCAGTAGCTGCCCATGGAGAGAGTGCCACGGGCGGTGGGGCGGGGCGGGGGAGGGGCAGGGTGGGGGGTAGTAAACTCCGGCTCATGGCCGACCGGAGTAATGTAAAGAAATAAATAAATAAAACAAATTTCATTGGGCGCGCTTAAACGCATTTGGCATTTCAGCACGCGCAATGAAATTCGTTTCATTTATTTATTTATTTACATTACTCCGGTTGGCCGTGAGATGGAGTTTAATACACCCCACCCTGCCCCTCCCCAGCACTGCCCCACTGCCCCGTGACACTCCCTCCACGGGCCGCTACTGGCAAATAGTTTTTTCCGTGGGACCATTCCTTTGTGTTCTTTTACTTCTAAATGACAGAGAGTTTCCAGGGATCTGGAAGGAACTTGCCCTCTTTCTGCTGGATCCAATGAAAACATCAAACATATTGGGGCCGATTCACAGAACTAACTTAAAACAAAATCCTAAATTTACTACTTTTGGTATTCACAAAAGTTAGGATTTTGTCTTAAGTTTGTCTTAAGACAAACTTAAGACAGACTTAAAACAACTTAAGACAGACTTAAGACAAACTTAAGACAGACTTAAGACAGACTTAAGATAAACTTAAGACAGACTTAAGACAAACTTAAGACAAAATCCTAACTTAAGTCTAGGATTTTGTCTTAAGTTAGTTCTGTGAATCGGACACAGTTCTCTCTTTTGCCTAGCTAACAGGGGAAAATGGATACTTCCACTTTGTCGGCTCTTGAGCATACGAGATTATAGAACAGTAATTAGGATTTTGCGAACTGATTCTAGGCAATACATAGTGTTTGCGGTCTCACGGTATCTGCTATGCATGTGGAGACAAAGGTCCAAATATCTGCAGTCCAGCGAGCCTGGTTCCATTGCAGTTGACTTGCACACATTTTGTATGCAAATTATTGTTCTTGCTGGGAGGATTTTTGTAGTCATTTAACCAAGTATCAATTGTTTTTTATGTACTTTTATGGCCTTGTGCCGATAAAGGGAAGGTTAGATTTATTGCAGATGCAGCAACGTTGCGTAAAGTAGTGGGCATGTAGCTATAATCAAATATTTATACGAGCTGCATATAAGAATCAAGTTGTCCCTTTCTGCATTTTCCTATGGTCTATTGATGGTAGGAAATACTGGGAGTTGCATTATGCACACAATATAAGTTATGTTACGAAATGAGACTGCTCATGTTTATGCCACTCTTGTTAACTGTTCTTGTAATTTTTGCACATTTATTATTGAGATATCTTTGCTACAACCAAAGGATGACGACAGCTGCAGTTGGTTTTCGGATATTTGCACATGGTTTAATGGCAAGTTGTTTTTTGAAATTTGTAATTGCGATTTTAATGGAATTGTTATAATGAATTGTATGTTTCTTTTAAGGTTTTTTTAACCGAATAAAGATCCTTGTTGAACGTTTGATAGGCTTACCCAATTAGCATGCTACCTTACTTATAAGTCGCTAGTATATGGTACCAAGGGTAGAAAGTGCCTGTAAATTACACTGTTCCTTATGAACTGAGGCACAGGGTCAAGACTGATTTGCATATGGCTGGGTTCAAACTGGAATGGCATGGTGAGCAAAAAAACGATGGATTTAGGCCCAGATCTCTGTGCTGGGGTGAATGTATGACATTGTTCTGCATTCTGTCCATCAACTGTTGTTTTTGCATTTATCACCCCGAGTGGGACGGGTATGCTCAGACGTGGGTCCCGTGCTCTCCATGCCACTGGAATCAAGCTGTCCTGGCTGAAGAGGGGTGAAACCCCGAAACCGGTCCTAGGCGGCTTGTTTCCAGTCCAAGGAGGACCTGGCTTGGCAGTTCGGGCTGGACTGTTCCCATGAGGCACAGGGTCAAGACTGATTTACATATGGCTGGGTTCAAACTGGAATGGCATGGGGAGCAAAAAGACGATGGATTTAGGCCCAGATCTCTGTACTGGGGTGAATGTATGACATTGTTCTGCATTCTGTCCATCAACTGTTGTTTTTGCCCTTATGAACTGCAGACATTATTGTCCCACCCTGAGCCTGATAACTTAAAACATGTCTCCCCGCCTGCCACTGCAGACTGATCGGGCAGTTTTCAGCTGCTAACTCAACTTTGCCATTTAAAATAATGGCAAAGCCCAAACCACCCTTTCTAATATGTATAAAACACCCCAAAAGCATGCCTATCAAGTCCTAAGGTAGAGTGCAGTATATTAGAAGGTAGAACATGTGTTTTACATGTTGACCCACTGGCACGTACATGGTTAAACACTTATAACACCACTGTGCTAAATACTGAATGGGACTACTAATGTTGGTGTTTCAAGGTATCAAATTAAACCCTACTTGATGCCCAAGTCAAATTTAATGTAACTATTGAGTAAATGCAACTTTAAGAAAGCTACCACTTTGTTGTCCAACTTTTCAAGAGGCCATTCACAAATGCTGGCCACAAGACATCCTTCTGCCCCCCTGGGGTGAAGTGTGAATGACTCCCAGGAAAGGAATCAATAGAGGCCTGCCACTGGAATAGGTTTTACCTCTCCCTGGCAGGAAGCACCAAAGGGTGTGAGCTCAAAAGGTGAGCTTTAAAGGAGAAGCCACCTATGATGTGCAAATGGTGGACACACGTGAGAGGGGCTGGTCTTTTGTTCAGGTAGAAAGGTTGACGTCAGGGACAGAGAGAGAGAAGCCACTGGCAAATTGCAGTAGCTGCCCATGGAGAGAGTGCCACGGGCGGTGGGGCGGGGCGGGGGAGGGGCAGGGTGGGGGGTAGTAAACTCCGGCTCATGGCCGACCGGAGAAATGTAAAGAAATAAATAAATAAAACAAATTTCATTGGGCGCGCTTAAACGCATTTGGCATTTCAGCACGCGCAATGAAATTCGTTTCATTTATTTATTTATTTACATTACTCCGGTTGGCCGTGAGATGGAGTTTAATACACCCCACCCTGCCCCTCCCCAGCACTGCCCCACTGCCCCGTGACACTCCCTCCACGGGCCGCTACTGGCAAATAGTTTTTTCCGTGGGCCAGTGGCCCACAAGCAGCCACACCTCTAGGGTTGGCTACCAAGCTCCAGAGAGGGGTTCTGCCACCTTGGGAGTGGGCAGAATAGTGCACTCTGGGATAGTTAGTTGCCACACATAGCAGGAAGTCATCACGGAAAGGGACATGGTAACCCATTGGCTAGTATCCTGTGCATCCCCCAAATGCACTTTCTGGGCATAAATATGGCACCCCTGGGTACCCAGACCTCAGATCGCATCTGAACTGGAGAGAGGACTGGAGTAGGACTGCCCTAATGTTCCCTGAACCCGGTAAGAGCGTCTGCACCAAAGAATGGACTGCAGCAGATGATCTTTGGGCTAGCAAAGAGAGGACTGTGCCTGTGGTGCCACCTGGCTTGAAGAAAAGTCGCTCCTGAGGCTCAAACAGAAGAGGTGAACTCTAAGAGTTAGTTGATTGACTTCCTGTTACAGCTCTATTGCCACAAAAGCTGAAAAAGCCTGCCTTGGCTATTCTGTAGCCAAAATCGCTTGATCGCCACTGACCGCAGATGTGCAGCCTGGGAGACCGAGTCCCAATACTCAAAAGTGGCACATGCGTCTGCTGGACCTAGGAGAGTTATCGGAATGCAGTTTTGGCACCCAAGATGGACACTAGCCTTCACCAAAGGGAACCACTAGTTCCGCTATGACCAGAGACCAATAGTCCAGTGGCAACTGGAATTTTGCTGGACCCACCAGGACTTCAAAGGGCATCAACTCCTGTGGCCAAAGTTGCCCCTCAAAGGCCATGCATTGAGGAGTAGCCCCAGGAAGGCTCCCGTCAACCACACAGCATCCTCAGCATCCTACAGCATTTTCAGCATCCTGTGTCCCTTGCGTCAAGACCACTCCATTGATGTCTGTGGCGGTGCACCCATAGAGCTTGGAACTGGACTCGAAATTGCTTTGGTGATAAAGCAAAAGTTCTACAAAGCATTCCTGACCCCCTTGACTTTCTTTCTGCTGGAGTTGGTTGCCCAAAGTGGGACAGAATACCTGAACACAACGTTATAAATGTTTTACAAAGTTTACAAAGTTTTCAGTAACCACAGCATTTACCAATGCTTATTGACTTTTTGAGTAAAAAGCAGTGACTTACTTTTAAATTAAAAAGTCTCCTTCTCCAGAACCCTCCAGTGGATTTTTTTCATAAATTGGTGTTAGATTTTCTTTGTTTTGTATGGCTTTCTTATTGTGCTGTTTTGGTCCTTCTAAATGCTTTACACCCGTTCCTTGGTTTAAGCCTGACTGTTCACAGCCACAGCTAGCCAGCATTGAGCTAAAGATTTTACAAACAACCCTGACTGGATCCAAAACGGTATTGTGAGTGTATTAGACAGTGAGGTCTCACAACCACACCATACAATACACCAGTATACTCACAGAAGGTATAGTGCTCTATTGCCTTGGGAGGCTGTGTGGACAATGCAAAGTGCTTTGAACATTGCCCTTCTAGGTGGCCAGTGGAGTGACTGCAAGACTGGAGTCGTGTTCTCTTGGGTGAAAGTGGAAAAGGTGTTTTGCTACAATATTTTGGATGAGTTGTATTTTGCGTATGGTGAATGTGGGTGCGATAAGGTATGTGCTGTTTACATAGTCAGGCTTGGAGATTATGGGTGTGAGGATGGCTTGCAGTTTATATTGGTATCCAAGGCATGGGACGTTGCAACATAGTGTTTTCATTGCAAAAAAGGCACTCTATGTGATGTTGCTAGAGGTTGTATCGAGTATAGGTCTGAGTCCATGGTCACCCAAACGTTTCTGACTTCCCTTGATATTGTTGGAGGGGTCTCATTTGCCTTAGGTCATCTGGTGGTAGACTTGTATTTTTTACATTGTCCGCAGGTCATAACCGCTGTCTCTGCAGTATTGCGCTTTCGATGGTTATTTATCAGCCATATGTTTATGGCCCGAAGGCAGTCATCAAGATTTTACATTGTAGAGGTCTTCCTGGCCATCCATGTAAAAAATGATTTGGGTGTCATCTGCCTAGATGTAACAGGTGAGATTGAATAATTTAATCCACTTTGGTAAGGATGTTAGGCAGACGCTGAATAATAGAGGGAATCTGATGGACCCCTGACGGATGCTACAGTTTTTGTGTGTAAGAAGCTGAAAGGTGGTATCAACACAAGATCGCAGTCACAGCTGAGAGGCCAACAATTCAATGGGCATTAGCAGAATTCCCTTCTCACCTTTCACATATGGTACGTTAAACAAGAGTTTGCGGCGTGAAACGATTGCACAACTGTGAGCCGTGTTGTCCTTTAGTCAGCAACTTTCACGACCCTTCCCATTCCTGAACTATAAGTGGCTGTCACTACCTAACCCCACCAGCCACTCAGCAGCAATGACCAATCAGGAAATCTCCAAACTGCAGATAGTTTGTTAGGTAAATGTGACTGCTACAAAGGGGTGCAAATACCCTAACTAACAATAGTGTGAATCTGAAATGATCCAATATAGCCTGCCATGTCACAAAGGGCTGCTATAACAAGCTATCTTTCAAAAATGGTTTAATATCTAGATAACCCTGCTGGGGTCAGCACGGTGAGTATTCATCTCCTTGAACCATAGATTGTGGAAAACATAATCAGAGCATCTACGGCTAACAGCTTTTGTATTATAATTTACCCCTCTTGACATCTCAGCACAACATCAATTAACATTTTCAGATTTTTATATATCTCAGATCTGTGTAGTATGAATCTGCTTTTTGAAATTTTTGACTCCTTTGAAATTCTGATTTATATTAATCTAATTTATGATCATAGCAAATAAATTGCTGTTATGGGGTCCTATGTAATTAATGTACTAAATGAATAATACTTGGTTAACATCGGGTACGTTTTGATTGGGAGAAGAAATATGAGGAAAATCTGTGATTTAGCCAAAGTTTGGTGTTTGCAGGGCATTGTGGGTAAGAAAAGGTATTGGGATCCATGCAAGCCTCACCACCGCAGACTATCCTAGTTGCCTTGTTTTCAGAAATGTCTGGGCCTGACAGGTTTCCCTGTGTACCGACTGAGACCTGGCCTAAATACCACAGCAACCCACATTACCAGAATGGGTCAATTTGCAAGGCAAAATCTTGATGTTTCCTCGTGTTTGAGGCATTTCCTTTCATAGGCGATAGCCCAGCCAAACTAATAGGGTACTACTACTATTATTGAGAGACGTGTAGGAACGCTGTGTGGTAGGAAAGTTGCGGACCGAGATTCTGTTAGCGTGATGTGCTTTCATTTTTGTTTTGTTGTGACATCAGAATGCACAGCGTACTACGCAATACAGCAAAACAACAACAAAAATCAAACTCTCGATCAATCTATCAGGGGTTTGTAAAGCGCGGCTACTCACCCATGAGGGTCTCAAGGCGCTAAGAGGGGGAGGGGCTGCTGATCCGTCTGGGTGAGGAGGTTCCGTCGAAGAGCCAGGTCTTGAGGTCCTTCTTGAACTGTGTCAACAACGCGGAGTGCCTGAGGTGCAGGTGCAGGGTGTTCCAGGTCTTGGCGGCGAGGTAGGAGAAGGATCCTCCTCCGGTCCTGGTCTTGTGGATCAGTGGGATTGAAGTCACTGCGAGTTGGGAGAAGCGGAGTTGTCTGGCAGGCGTGTGGAAGGCGAGGCGGTGGTTCATATATTCTGGTCCTGTGTCGTGAAAATCTTTGTAGGCATGTGTGAGGAGCTTGAAGGTGATTATTTTGTTGATGGGGAGCCAGTGGAGTTGTCAGAGGTGTTGTGTCATGTGGCTGCAGCAGCGGATGTCAAGGACCAGTCTGACTGAGGCGTTTTGGACCTTCTGTAGTTTTCTGAGCTGTTTCTGGATGACACCGACGGAGAGTGCATTGCTGTAGTCCAGTCTACTGGTGATGAGTGCGTGGGTGACCATCTTTCTGGATTCTGTGGGGAGCCATCTGAAAGTCTATCAGAGTAGGCGGAGCATGTGGAAACAGGATGAGGATACTGCATTGATTTGGCGAATCATAGAGAGCGAGGAGTCCAGTATGAACCCAAGGTTTCATGGGTGGTCTGTAGGGGTGGGAGGGGTTCCTAGTGCGGCGGGCCACCAGCAGTTGTCCCAGGCTGAGTGGGTGGGTCCCATGATGAGTATTTCGGTCTTGTATGAGTTGAGCTTGAGGCAGCTGTCTTGCATCTAGGTAGCGGCTGCCTTCATTCCACAGTGAAAGTTGATTCTGACGCTGGTGGAGTCATTGGTGAGGGAGATGATTAGCTGGGTGTCGTCGGCATAGGACATGATGAGTCCATGGCTTCTGACGAAGGCTGCGAGGGGAGCCTTGTAGATGTTGAAAAGGGTGGGGCTCAGGGAGGAGCCCTGGGGAACTACACAGCTGATCTCTGAAGCTTCTTAGAGGAACGGGGTAGTCTGACTCACTGTGTTCGGCCGGTCAGTGGATCCAGTTCAGTGCCTTGTCGTGGATGTCGGTGTCATGGAGTCTTGTGATTAGGGTGCAGTGGGAGACGGTGTCAAAGGCAGCCGAGAGGTCCAGTAGGATGAGGGCTGTGGTTTCATCCTGGTCGAGGAGGGAGCGGGTGTCGTCAGTGACAGCGAGGAGTGCAGTCTCGGTTTATGTTTGCTTCGGAAGCCCGATTGGGAGCTGTCCAGGACATGGTCCTCTTCGATGAACTGAGAGAGTTGGGCATTTTCCTCACATCCTGATTTTGGTTTTGTAAAAATAAATGTTTCTGATGTTTTTTACCAGACAAATTGTCTTTTCCGGTACTGTGGACTGCCAGTTGAAGTCTACTGCACTATGAAGATAGTGCGGTAGATGTCAATAGATTGTCCTCTGCCCTAAAGCAGTAACAAACCACCAAATTCGTGCAGCCTGATGTACTGTCCAACAAGAATGGACAACAAGCTGCAGGGATATGATGGCCACATTGCACTTACTTCTGTGATAATTTGTTGTTGGGGATTTCTCCAGTTCCAGAAGGCCCCCGAGATGGTAGACATCCGGGACTGGGGAACAGCAAAAAGCAAAGTGGCCAAAAAAAGGTGGCAATCGCTGTTCATGGCCATGCACAGCCAAGAAAAAGTTTCAGTTTGTATACATGGAGAGAAAGAAAGGAGAGTAAATAGAAAAGGCAAGAGAGAGAGCAGGAGAGACAAAAGGGGAAGATAGACTAATGCAGGTATAGCAGGGAGAAGGGCCAGAGAATTAATGGGGACAGAGATGAGGAGAGAAGAGAGAAAGTAAAATTGAGATGCAAGGAGCAAAATGAGAACTAGGTACATGTGAAGGAAAGGTGATCGGAGATTTTAAGTGGAATTTATAGCATATCATGTTTTTGCTAAGACAGCTGGCCCACCTTGATTTCAATGCACCAGGGATTTTAGGGAAAGAGCCAAAAATCACCCTACATAATAGTCTTTGAAGTTCTGTTAATTTGTAACCATACTTACTGGATCAACATTGCATTTTATATATTGCTTAACAATGACACCCCCTTGTTATTTGTTAATACATACTCTTGGTGAGAAGTGCTGACTATCTTAATGCATTTCAGCCATGTCTACATTTGTTGGTATAGTCGCTGGAAAATACAACCTATTTGCTGAAAAGTCTATATGGAGGCGATTTAGATTTCTAGTGTACATTTACGTAAGGAATCGTTTTAACTGGTTTATAACCTGAAGCTTGACCTTTATCTACTCCTGTAGTAATGCTTAAAAATCCCTCTGCAAGTAAATAGTACTCATTGCTAGTACACCTAGTAGGCTCTCATGCCTTCTACATTTGCCACTCATAAAAGTGCATGCTCTTTCAAGCAATGTTTGGCACTCGTTCTGGGGGTGGGGTGGCAGCCATCCTATCTAAACGTCTTAATTTTACCACCATTCCTCCCCTCTCCCTCCCGGAAGTCTACAATTTAATTATTAGTTTGAAGACCAACTGAGGAGTCCTAATACTTCTCCTCCTATACCGTCCTCCACACCTCATGCCATCTTTCGCTATCGTCCTGACTGAGCAGCTCTCCAACCTCCTGATATCGTATCCCAGGCTAGCTCTCTTTGGCGACCTCAATTACTGGTTTAATGATGTCAATGCGGGGCCACATGCCACAGCACTTTTCGAAGCTCTTCATGGCCTTAATTTGACCCAACAAATCTCCTCGCCCACTCACATCAAGGGCCACATCCTGGACCAAATCTGGCACTATCCCAACCGTCTGTGTCCCCCTGCGTTTGGTCAGACCACCACCTAATTGACTCCACTCTTACTGTCACCGGTTGGACCCCCACCCCTTTGCTGGCTGGCGGTCTCTCTCGTAAATGGAATTCCTATGATTCCCAAGGCATTTTCACGACCTTAGCCAATACCCGCCCAGCCTTTAACACCTCCGCCAAGATTGACACGTTGGAAAGTGATACCGCTAGTTGGTTAATGTCGGCTAGCGACCAATTCGCTCCTTTCACTAAGTTCCCCCGCACCAGACATCACAACTCTCATAGATGGTTCTCGGGTGAACTTAAGAAGCACAAACTAAGGGTGCGCCAACTGGAACGGACTTGGAGACGCAACTACTTGGAGCCCGACAGATTACACTACACTACAGCCCGCAGAGATTATAAACACGCAATATTTTCTGCCAAATCGGAACACTTTTCAACCAGAATCCTTTCTGCGAACAATAAATCCAAGGAGGTTTTCAAAATTATGAGTGAACTCACCTCAGATGATAGAACCCTCCCGGTCCAGATTCCTACTCAAGAGACCTGTAATGCCCTCAACCTTTTCTTTGTTGAGAAAATCAATAAAATTAAGGACTCCCTTCCCTCCCCTCCCCCGATACTCTCCCCAGTCTTCCTGCCGAACAATCCATCTATTTTCACTCACCTTCCCATCCTTAATTCCAATTCCCTAGCCGATCTTGCTATCCGGGTCAAATCAGGCTCTCCTAAGGACTGTTGCCCCCCCCCTCAATCCTGCGGGACATTTGTCTCAAACTACCTGACTGCATTCTACCCCTTCTGAATGCCTCCCTCAGCACCGGTAGCGTCCCCAGCTCCTTCAAAGAGGCTATCTTGGTGCCACTCTTGAAGAAACCTGGTCTGGATCCGGCGGATTATTCGAACTACCGCCCTATATCGCTTCTCCCTTATCTTTCCAAACTACTTGAGGCCCACGTTACCCGGTGCCTCTCCAGCTTCATTGAGACCTCCGGTTACCTGGAGCCCAATCAAGCTGGCTTCAGGCCAGCCCACTCCACTGAAGCCGTTATTTTAGCAGTTTTGGACACACTGAGGAGGAATGCCGACATGGGGATCCCCCAGGCTCTCGTACTCCTGGATCTGTCCGCCGCGTTCGACACGGTTGACCATAACATCCTTCTTCACCGTGTCGAGCAGGCGGGCATCCAGGGTCTGGCCCTCAACTGGACTCAGTCCTTCCTAATCGGTAGAACACAAGCCGTCCGCTTGGGTCCTTACACTGCACCCAAAACCCCTACTGTCTGTGGGGTCCCCCAGGGCTCCGCCTTGTCACCCTTGTTGTTCAACCTTTACCTCCGTCCCCTAATCCGTTCGCTCCGCAGCTGGGACATCACAGTGTACAATTACGCTGATGACTTGCAGATCATCTTTCCACTCGATTCTCCGGACGCTGTAAATAACTTCCACTCCACCTTGATACACATCCCGGAGTGGATGGATCTCAATCAGTTAAAACTAAATCCCGGCAAAACGGAGCTTCTCCTCCCTGGCTCCAGCCTCTCCCATTGGGGCCCACAGTTCTGGCCTAATAATTTTGGCCCTCCTCCGGCTCCCATGAAATCAGTAAAAAGCCTAGGAGTGACCATTGATACTGAACTCTCCCTCAGACCGCATGTGGGTACTGTGATTTCTTCATGCATGTTCCAGCTTCGTAAAATCCGCAAAGTCAGCCATCTACTACCACTAGCTGCTCTGATCCAGGTAGTCATTTTCCTGGTATTATCCCGCTTGGATTTCTCTAACTCCCTGTACTACGGTCTCCCGAAATCTCTGCTGTATCGTCTTCAGGCCGTACAGAATCAAGCAGCCCGTCTCATCCATAACACCCCCAAATGGCAGTCGGCCAAACCCCTGCTATATAAATTGCACTGGCTACCCATAGAACAAAGGGCGGCCTTCAAGCTGGGCTGCCTCACGTTCAAATCTCTTCACTGCCCCAGTCCTGTTTTTTTGACGACCCTCATCAACCCTCACCGCCCTACGCGCAATCTTCGCTCAGCCCTTCTCAGCCTGCTTGCTGCCCCCAAAATCAAAACCAACAAATTTGGCGGCCGCAGGTTTGCTTTCCTCGCCCCCAAATGCTGGAACCCTCTTCCCCTCCCTATTGAATCTAGCAGCTCTCTCCTTCACTTCAGAAAACTGTTTAAAACTTTCCTCTTCCCTCCACCCTGCTAGTCCCTACCGCTCCTGTCCCTTCTGACTCCCCTCTGTCTCTCAGCGCCAGGATTCCTTTGGTGTCAGTGCGCTCTACAAATATCACTTAACATAACATAACATAACATAGATGGTGCCACCTTGAGGATTCTATACAAGGAGTCTGCTGCATGTGAAAGAGAGGAGATTGTCCATAATTCCTGAAGTGGAAGACTTTGTAACATCCAAATGGGAGGTACCATGCAAGCAGCATCAAAGAAAGAGGTTATCACGAAGCAGGATCCTAGATGAAACCACCAATCAGAGACTTAGAGGCAGTGCTGCTGCCCACCCACCTATGGCTCCTTGAACTGGAGATGAAACTAGTGACCTCAGTCATGCCACAGGCCTCACATGGACCCACCCCAGGTCACACAATCACCTACCCTTTACCATGCCTACCTACCTATCGTGCTGGTCGATATTTGAGAAAGGTCTCCTTTTGTACAGTACCTTTCACCCAACCTGCTGCAACTATGATGCATGTATGCCAATTTCGCAGCATCCTTTAAGTCCATTCAGTTTTGACTGGTGCTTTTGATCAAATGTCATTGAACTATTCATCTTTTGTCACAACCTAGTAGTGAAATTCATTGTGGGACCTTCTCAACTTCTCCTGTAAAATGAAATTTTAATTCTAGTATATTTTCACCTTTGATGCAGCCCTTTAATGTTTAAAAATTTACTATTTGCCACAAATTTTTCAAAATGTACATGATGGATATGCTCCAAGCAAAGTTATTTTAAGTTAGTAGTGAGTTAAATTAATACTTCACTTAAGAAGTCTCTACCAGATAAAGCTTGACCGGTAAAGGTAAGTAACTTGTTCATCTGATAGAGACTTCTAGACACAGATTCCTTACCTTAGAATGGATACCAAAGCAATCTCTCCCCGGAGGTGGGCCTGCAGATTGTTTCAGACTAAGAAGTCCTGGAGGACCAAATAGACAAAGTATCCATCTCATCGGACATGACTGTTGAGGCAGTAGTGTTTGGCAAACATGTGCAGTGATGCCCACGTAGCTACCTGACAGGTGGCCAAGACTGGGACTCCGTTAGCTAACCCAATGGTTCCAGCTGTAGCTCTGGTAGAGTGAGCTAGTTGGCCCTAAGGGGGCTGTTTCTTGGCCTTTGCGTAACAGATCTTAATACAAAGGATGATCCATTGAGACATGGTTCTCTTTTGAATTGACTTTCCTTTCTCTGCCCCTGCAAATCCAACAAAGAGTTGATCGTCCACCCAAAAATCTTTGGTACGATCAATATAGAACGTTAACTCTCTTTTAAGATCCAGACAGTGCAGTCTCTCCTCTTCTGTAAAAGGATGAGATGGGGGAAAAAAAGTAGGCAGGATGATGTTCGGCCCAATGTGAAAAGGTGTATCCATCTTTGGTAAAAAGGATGCTCGAGTCCTTTGAACCAGTTTGTCTGGGAAAAATAAAGTGGATGAGAGTTAGCGGAGAGTGCTTGTAACTTGCTAACTCTCCTAGCAGATCTTACTGCCACAAGGAATATAGTTTTTAAAGTTAAGAGCCGTAGAGGGCAGCTGCGCGTCAGCTCAAAAGGGGAACACGTGAGGAAGGTAAGAACTAAATTCAAGTCCCATTGGGGCATAATGATGGGTGTAGGAGGAAGCTGATGAGGTAAACCTTTAAGAAGTCTAGTCACTACAGGTGACTTGAACAGGGAAGGTTGCTCTGGCAACCGTAGAAAGGTGGAAATGGGGACAAATATCCTTTGACTGTGCCCAGAGCAAAGCTTTTCCGGGTCATGGAGAAAACAAACAAGAGAACTTCAGACAAGGGTGCAGGCAGAGGATCAATCGATTTAGACATACACCAAGCCAAAACAAAATTCCCATATCAGCAGGAGTAAATAGGTATAGTGGAAGAATGCCTGGCTGCCAGAATGACATCACACACTTCAAACACACTCAACTACTGCCGGTCTATCTCCACGCATGACGGTGGAGAGTGGACAGATTCAGGCGCAGCACCCTGCACTGTTGTGACAGAAGATCCTCTTTAATGGGGCAGCCTGGCTGGAGGGCAGATGCTCGTGCTAAGGAGTTTGGAATACCATACTCTCTGTGCCCAGTCAGGAGCCACTAGGATGATTTGGGCCCAGCCATTCTAGATCTTCTTGAGAACTCTTGACAGGAGTGGTATCTGCAGAAAGACGTACAGGAGCCCGAGCTCCAGTTGAGACAAAATGTGTCTCCAACAAGTCTCATTGGAAACGTCAGTGCACCTAAAGGCTGACATTTTGCATTCTCGTCAGTGGCGAACAGATTTAACCAAGGCTCTACCCAATCTCAGAACTGACCTTGTACTACCTCTGGATGAAGGAGCCATTTGTGACCCACTAAGCATTGATGGCTATGTTTGTGCGCTCTGACATACAGAAAGCTAGCCAGGTGTCGAACCACCAGAGAAATGCCCTGACGTTCCAGCCATGTCCAGAGAATCAAGGCCTGCTGACAAACGGTCCATGACCCCACCCTGACGCTTGTTGCAGTACCACATGGTGGTGGTGTTGTCCGTGAACACTTGAACTAGCCTTCCTCTGACTGAAGAAAAAAAAACTTTCAATGCCAGTCGGATTGCTCTCAGTTCCAACAGACTGATGTGGAGCTGAGCCTCCGCCGGAGACCAGAGTCCTCTCATCTCCACCTCTCCCAGGTGGCCGCGCCAGCCCAGGAGTGACACATCTGTCAATACTCCGATCTGTGGGTGGGGAACAAAGAAAGGTGTGTCATTGACCTAATCGTGGTCCATTAGCCACAACTGCCGGTCCTTTTGAAGTTCCGTCCATTATCTGGACCAGGTCAAAGAGATTTCCTTGATGCAGTGCCCACTGGGTCTTCAAATCCCACTGCAGAGCCCGCATATGCCAGCAGACATGTGTCATAAGCAAGATGTAGGAGGTGACAAGACCCAGCAGCCTCAGAGTCAGTCTCACCAAAATCCAGGATAGAGGCTGAAAAACCACAATTATAGCCCGAATATCCTGGACTCGCTGTTCGGGAGGATACGCCCAAAACTGCAGTGTATCCAGAATAACTCCAATGAAAGGGAGTGTCTGAGAAAGAGTCAAGTGTGACTATGGCATGTTGATAGTGAAACCCAGAAAATGCAGGAGGCACGCCCTAGTCTGGAAGTGGGAGATGACTGCCTGGGATGAGCTTATCTTCGACAGTCAATAGACGAGGTAGGGAAAGACTGGAACCCACACCTGCACTGCAACCACCACCACCACCTTGGTGAACACCTGAGAGGCATTGGTAAAACCGAAGGACAGTGAACTGATAATGTTCCTGGCCCACCATCCACTGCGGGTAGCATCTTTGGGCAGGCAGGACAGCAATGTGGAAATAAGGATTCCACAAGTCCAATAGTATTATCCAGTCTCCAGGGTGAGAGAAGATAAGGCCTGAGCCAGGGCAAGCATCTTGAATATTTTATTTTTCAAGAAATAGTTGAGAGGGCGCAGTTCTAGGATGGCACAGAGGCCTCATCCTTCTTTGACACCAGAAAGTGGTGGTAACAGCAACCACAACCTACTTCTTATGCTGGCACCCTCTCGATGGCTCCTTTGACCAGAAGAGCCAGTGGTTCCTGTCGCAAGAGCTCAAGATGGTCCTCCATCAACCGATCTAGGGATGGAGGGAGTGGCAGCAGGGTTCGTTAGAACGTGAGTGCATAATCCCCTCATTGGGCAATCTGAAGCATCCATTTGTCTGATGTTATGTCCCCCCAATTGGTGCAGAGGGTGTCAGATTATGCTGCCAACTAGGTGCCCATGTTGGATTGAGGGCAAACAAAAGAGGCTTTGACTGTGCAGCTGTTGGGGGCAGATTGGGCAGACCTCTGGCTGTGGGCACCGCAAGGTTTGTGGGAGCAGGGTCCATGGCAATGAACGAACTGAGACTGCTGTGTCAAAGGATGCGACTGATAGCCTCTACCATGGCCACAAAAGGGATGCCAGTCAGAATGTGGCTGTCGGGCAGCTACAGGGAGCCCCAGCAACCTATCAGTGGCTTTACTATCCTTGAATCACTCCAAGGCCGAATCAGCCTTGTCTCTGAAGAGACAAGTCCCATCAAAGGGCATGTCCATGAGTGAGGTTGGGACATCTCTTGAACAGCCAGTATTCCTCAACCAGGCGTGATGTCTCAGTACCACTGAAGAAACGCTGGCTCTGCCCAGTGAACCAGTCGTACCCAACCCGGAGTGAATCATGAACTTTGCAGCATCTCGCCAGTCAGCGATTGCTTGGGAGACAATGGTCCGAGTTTTCCCCAACCGTATCCCACACAGTACGGAAATAGTGGCCCAATAAATATACAGTGTTCACAGACCGCAGTGCCAAGAAGAAAACATCCTCTTTCCAAAGTTATCTAGCCTCTTGGATTACCTATCAGGTGGTGGGGTATGGAACATACTGGGATTGCTTCGGGACGTTAAAGCCTGGACCACCAGGCTCTCAGGGGTGAGGTGCTGGGTGAGGAAGGCTGGGTCCCTTGGTTCTGGGCGATGGCAGCAGAAGATAGCCCTGTGCACAGGAGTGCCTGTGCAAGGCTTGGTCAGGGCCCCGAGAAAGACATCAGTGAGGGCTTTGTTTAAGGGTAGAAATGGTTCAGATAGGGATACCCAGGTTGAAGCAACTCTGTCAAAAGGTTTGTTTTGACTTGAACCGTGGGCAGCTGTAGCTCCAGGACCTCATCCACACGTTGGACCACCATTGCGAAGGAAGCTGCTTACTTCATAGCCGCTGTGAGAGGAGAGAGGAAGCCAGTGTCTCCCGACTCCTGACGCAAGCCAGGACCTTGTAAAAGTTGTCCTCGGCCATTGACTCTGCTAGGGGATCAGTGTAGGAATAGGGATTCTCAGATCCCCTCCATTCATGTTCCTTAGTGAACCTTTCACTGTAATAGAGCTCTGTTTCCAATTCAGGCCGTGTAGGCTTGGTCAGATCCAGAAGCAATGCCATGCAATGCTGGTCCGGCTCTACATCGGCGTTGGGAATCACTATGTGTTTGGCACCGCCAATTGGCGACGGGGGCGCCAGGAATGGTACCAGTGGAACATACCGTGGAGCAGATCGCAAAGTCGCGACCGGGGCCAATTCCGGATCCACTAATGGACCCAAAGGGGTCCACTGGTACAGAGAGCCAACTCGCTGGCAGAGTTCCAGTCAAGGACTCCTCCAAACCTGTGGGACCCGAGAGAGCCCCAGAGGGGTTTGACCGCCTAAAAATTAGGCACATGGCCTTATAACACTCTCATTCTGGGAAATTCATGTAAGCGTGAGCGGACCCAGTTTTCGACGCTGGCTGCACCGGGACCACCCGGCTTGGCGTTGTTCCCATGTGTCTTCCAAAGAATGGGGGTGACACAGAAAAGTCGAAGAGCCCTTTGACTTCTGGTACTTCTTATTGTGGCACTTATCAGAAGAAGTCCTGCAGAGGGACATGAACCGACAAGAGCAACTCCCAGAGCGATACCGAGACATCCCAAGCGAACGGGACCTGGAGCAGCACGGAATCGCATGACAAGCGACCAAAAGCTTCATGGCCTGCTCGTGGGTGGCCTTTGGGTTTATTGTCTCGCACTCCGCACACGATGTGGAATCGTGGTCTTTCTCTAGACACCACAGACAGAACCAAGTGGGGGACTGTCGCCAACATCCGTCAATTACAAGCTCCACAAGGCTTGAACCCAGTGGTTTTCATTGGAGACACAGTGACAAACAGTTGCAAAAAAGGCACAGTAGTCGTCAACAAATATCGAGGTCAATACAAAAGTGTCTGAGGGGATCCACGCTAATGGCATGGAAATGTAGAAACTGATTTCAGCGCCCTGCAGTGGCTCCTATATAGGCATTGCACACGTCACTTCCGGTATGAACGACGCCACCAGCGCCACGACGAGCCGAATTACACCACCTACCAGCGCACAAGAGGGACTGCTCAAAACATTTCTGGATCCAGTCCTATTCCTGGGACTATTCTAAGGTAAGAAAACTGCAGCTAGATGTCTCTATCAGAAATGCCTCATCTCCTGGGGGCCCAGAAAGCCCATGAAGCTGCTCCATGAGCTACTGCAGTATCCCAAATGGCTGAGCATTTATTTCAGTTCTGGGTCCTGTTGAAAATAAATTAGGCCTTGGTAAGTGTTTTCCTTTACATTTTAACACTTCCTTATTCTTTTTTTAGTTCTGCTCAGAGTTTCCTTGGTGAAAGTATTTAAAAAACAAACCATGACATTTATAAAGATTACAAATATTGAATTCAATGTACAGTTTGGGATACCTTAAGATATGTTCTTGGTTTTCCTACAGTATTTGAAGTGCTTTTTGTTAGATTTTTTTTCTTGGAAACAATGCATCACAAATAGTGCTCCCAGTGTTGTGGTATTTATTTTTTGAACATTTCCGTCTGTATTTATCCATATTTATTTTTTGGCCATCTTATTGGTAATAGTCCATATATATTTTGTGTTTTGTGAACAGATGATGTGAAAACTTGTATATTTCCACATTTATTTAACAGATAAGCATGCACTCGTACCTTGATGTATATCAGGTTTTAGCACATTACACAGCCAAAAATAATAACATAATAAACCCACATAAAAATTTGCATAATAGCACAAATACATATTGAGATATACAATAATTTAAGCAAATCTTTTTGAGCTTTGTAACTCCCTATGCTGCCAATATGTACATCTATTGGCCTGAAAGTCATTCATGTCAGCATTGAGAGTCGCCCAAAAGAAGCCAAACTATCTGTATTTTTCTGCTTTTAAAAGTAAATACAGACAGGAAAAATGTTGTCTGTCTGTATTTGTTTGTAAAAATCAGGAAAAAAAGGAAAACAGGGAGCCCTATTTACAAACAAGCATTTGCAAAGATTGTAACTTGGAAATTGAATTATAAAGGTGAGACCTGCTGGCTTTCCCAATGCTTGTTCATTAAGTTACTTCACCACTACTTTGCATCTTCCATTTTATAAAAACCACATCTCTTCGAACCAGTGAAAGTAAGTTTTTCAGGTGACGCCATGTACTGGCCTTGGGTTTTCCTTTTTGAAGTCATTGGTTTCAGGTGTTTTAGTCAATGTTGTTTAGCTTAGGTCAAACATCAATGGAAATCCCAGAATGCAATAGATTGTTAAAGGAAAGCCCAGGAAAGGAAAATGGTGTCCCTGAAGAACAAGGCGTCATCTAGTGACTTTACCTGAAAGACTTTTCTTTGTGTAATCTCGCTTTCTCTGCATCTCTTCCTCCTCCCCCTCCAACCCCCCCCCCCCCCCTCCCCCCTCTCTCCCCTCCCTCCTACCTCTAGTGCCGGAGTTAGGGCTGTATGCCGCTCAAGGGGGTGCTCTGTGCATGACAGGCTGAGCCAAGATAAGAGGAGCCTGCATAAATCTTTATGTGCCCAGTTTTTCAGGGGATAATAACAGCATGATAACTCTGATGGTTAATGCACTTGATGGAGAGATCTGTGTTTTGTCTAGTCACAGTTTTGACTTATGATAAGGTAGCATAGAGGTTTAATGTTCCCACTGCAAAGTATTTTATGTAGATAGCTCAGTGGCTAAATGTTTAGGTCACAGAGATCCTTTTGTTACTTGGAGTTCATAAATTATAATCCTCTGACCTCTGACAAAAAAGTGCTCCATGCAAATTGCAAGCATAGGTTTCAAACTTTATTGTTTTTAGTTCTTTAGTTATTCTAACTGTGCTAAAAAAAAGATTCCTTTGGGTAGTAATACAAATTAATTACTATGGCATCCCCAAAGCTTAATTAGAGCCAGTGGTTTCAGATGTGGACCTCCGGCACTCATTTTTGCAGAGCGGCACTTTTTCTGCATCAGACATTTACGGTAGCAAGCGAGGGAAAACACACAAAGTGGAAAGATGGAGAAAGAGAAAAACGGAAACAACATCACAACAGGAGAAAGCAGGAACCAGCAAGAGGGAGATAAAAGGGCAGAGAGTGTCTGGTAGATGATTAAAGAGGCATGAGGTAGATTAAAGACCACGCTGCCTCCGTATTCAGCGCATGGACATTTAATAGTACTGGCCGCTGGCTTCTCAGCAGAGCTTCGGACACCAGCGCTCATTCTTTTACAAATTAAGCACTGTACATCACCTCTCATTGTGTTACGTTTCAAATCCTGAGTTTATGGGGCAGATTTACTACCAGTTTGAGCCTGCTTTGCATCACAAAAGTGATATACACCTGGTGCAAAGTACTGCCCTGTGGTTTACTTTCCTGCATAAATCCTGAATTGCATTGGAAAGTCGCCTTAAAGTAGCACAAAGCAGCACCTTGCTCGGGTTTGCGTCAAGGAGGTTTGCCATGGGTGTTACATAGACATTCCCATGCACTCACCCCTGGATTTCAACACTAATCCCTATTTACTACATTTGTAAGAAAGGGATTTGCATCAAAATATTACGCCTCCTCGAGGCAGGCGCAAAGTTGGAGAAAAAAATGTATTATCTCTAAACCTTTCCAACTTTGCATGTGTGCCGCACTGTACAGTACACATACAGAGTGGTAGAGTGATAAACTTTGTCAAAGCATAGACGTTTGTGCCGGAAGGGTACTCTTCCTATATAAAACTGTTATAAATTAAGAGTCCTCAAGCTTTGATGTGAAGTATAGCTTGTTTATTTGACATCACCAATCCAGTCAGTAACAGCAACGGTTGTCCAATCGTGAACGTTCAGAGTTGACAGTTAAAGGCTGTGTGGAATGTCTCAAGGTAATAACAAAGGGAGGGGTAAGAAAGGGAAAGGAGGGAGGTACCAACAGAGGGGAAAATTAGGGGACAAGGATAAAACAGAAACCTCCGCTTGACATCGCGCACATTAGGCTGCCGTGCATCGACACACGGCAGCCTCAGGTACGCCGGCACTAAAGGACAGAGCAACAGCACCTCACCTTAGTAGATATGATGGTGCTGTGCTCTCCTTTTCACGCAACGGTGCGCAGTAAAATTTGTCACTGCACTGAGTGAAAAACTTAGTACATCTGGGGCATATCTACAAGGCGGCGATAAAATATTATCGCCCTTTGCGGCCGTTTTCGGCCGAAAAGTGGCAATAATTTTATCGCTACATCAGCAACGTTACGCTATCGCGTGAAACCTTGCCTTAGCGCCTGAATTCCGAACGCCCATCTTTGCATCTCTAATGAGATGCAAAGTGGGCGTTCCTCCCCAGGATAACAGGAGAAATGTCGCTAAGCGACATTTCTCCTATTATCAAGCCTCACGCGAAGCAGCAGAGTGACAAGAAAAGTAGCGATAACCTCTGTTATCGCTACTTTCTTTACGCCTGCTTTGAAACTGACTTAGCCATGATATCCTATGGAAGGTGGATATCATGGCTAAGTTTGTGAGGCCCTATCAGCAAGCTAACTCCATATTGCGTGAGATTATCGCTGGGTTTCCAGCGATAATCTCACGTTTGGCAGTTAGCGCTAGGATTTTTATCGCTTTTGAGATAAGCGTTGCTAATAGCACGCTATCTCAACAATAAAAATCCACGCTAGCCGGCGATAATTGTCCTAACGCTAAGTGCGCTGAGCGATAATTATCGCCGGTTGTTGCTGATATGCCCCTCTGTCCCTTCGTTTCTCCAGACCAAGCACTCTTGACATAGAACACCTACCGGTATGGATGACACGTGACTCCTACACCATGTAGTCCTTATTGTCTTAAGTGACATTTCCTATACATTGATTACACACTTGTATGACTTTTTGTCTCTGTATAATATGGTTGTGATGTAAAGCGCTCTGACTCTCTACATTGGGATGATACAGCGCTATAAAATAAATAAAGGTGAAGAAGGGGCTAAGGAGAGACGACGGGGACCATTGGAGGGTGGTAGTGAGGGATTCCGTGAAGAAGGAAGCTATTGCGGGGGCTGCCAAGAAACATTGTCACCAGCGCTAAACTCGGCCCTGCCCACCACCACAAACCAAAAGTTGTCGGTGACGGATTTCAGCCAACAATCGGACTGCAGCGCGCCCTGTCTTGCGCAAACACCTTTCAAGTGACGCAGAAACATAGCGCCTTTCGACAGATGTTTGCCGCTCGTGAGAAGGTGCCTCGAGGCCTGGCTCTCCAGGTGCTATCTACTATCTACTATTGCTCAGCACACAATCACCCGAGATAAAGAAACGACTCGAAAAACCTGGGGCCGGAAAGTCAGTCGCTGGCTCTGCTCCCGGCGCTTTTCTGCTGCTGCATTCCCACGAGTGGTTTGACTGGTTTCTCACATTAAAGTGAGTTTCAGTGCGTTTAGGGCTTTTGTTTGCTGAAATACAATAAATTTGAGGATGACGCATCGTTAGAGGGTTTCAGTACAAGTCATCTGAGGAATTAACTTGTGATTGGCCCACGTGCAAACACCGTCGCCTCATAAAAGCACGCTTCTTGCAGGATCGCCGAGGCGAACGGTGCTTCCCACAGTGGCTTTCAACCCCCGGCGTGGCTGTGTCACACGTTAAGAAACTGACGTTTTACCCCGGAAGCAGCTGCCATTAAACACAGAGCAGGGCAGTTCCTGTCTTCGCACAGCAGACGCGCACAGAGATGTTATCCGTGGTCGCGTCGGATATATTGTGCTGGGTGGAAGTCTTTTAAAGAGAATATGAGTGCACTTTGATAAGCAGATGGTATCACTCACTATCAGCAACAGGCAGGCCGGGTCGGGTGGGCGGGACCATGGGGCAATCGGGCAGTGCCAGATGGGCTGGGCTGAGAGGCTGTTTGTGGGCCTGTTTTATGGTCTGGCGGGGCAGGTGTTACCGTTGATTTTCCTGATAGGACCACAAACGCAGGGTGACCAGATGCCCCGGATTTGCCCAAAGATTCCCGGTTGTTCGATGGCCGTCCCAGCGTCCCAACACTTATGAAACAAGCATTGGCATAGCCAATAGGTCTCGCCTTTGGGGCCTTATCAGTGTTTAGCCAGAGCTATTGACTTTTCCGATGTCTTCAAGCTGTGCTGTAGAGAAGTGTGGCTGCTGTGCAGCATGCTGAAAAGTTATAATAAAAAAGTGCCAGAAGCATTTTTGTTACCTTATATATGACCAAGAAGGCATTATGTACAACTGAACGACCATATTAAAAAAAGTATTTACAATAAAAAATGTCCTCAGTTTTCTTTTGTTCTTGCAATGCTGGCAACTTGTCCAATGGTTGTTTGTTAAAGCTTTTTTTGAGGGGTCATAAACAATCGGAGGGTGAAGGATGGGAACTAGTACCTATTATAACACTAGCAGCGGCCAGACGCTAGGGGAGAATCAACAGATGCCAGATTCCGAGAACAGGCTGAGGTGGTGCTGAGTGATGCTGAGGTGGTAGTGGTGGTGGTGGCGGTGACTGGTGCTGAGACGATGCTGAGGTGATGCTGAATGATACTCAGGTCTTGCTGAGTGATGATGATGTGGTGCTGAGTGATGCTGTGGTGCTGAGTGATGCTGTGGTGGCGCTGAGTGATGCTGTTGTGGCACTGAGCGATGCTGTGGTGACGCTGAGGGGTGCAGTGGTGACGCTGAGTGATGCAGTGGCGACACTGAGTGATGCAGTGGTGACGCTCAGTGATGCTGTGGTGGCGCTGAGTGATGTGGTGGTGCTGAGTGATGCTGTGGTGGCGCTGAGTGATGTGTGACAGTGCTGACTGATGCTGTGGTGGTGCTGCGTGATGCTGTAGTGGTGCTGAGTGATGCTGCTGTGGTGGTACTGAGTGATGCTGTGGTGGCGCTGAGTGATGTGTGACAGTGCTGACTGATGCTGTGGTGGTGCTGCGTGATGCTGTGGTGGCTCTGAGTGATGCTGTGGTAGCACTGAGCGATGCTGCGGTGACGCTGAGGGATGCAGTGGTGACGCTGAGTGATGCAGTGGCGACACTGAGTGATGCAGTGGTGACGCTCAGTGATGCTGTGGTGGCGCTGGGTGATGCTGTGGTGGCGCTGAGTGATGCTGAGTGATGCTGTGGTGGCGCTGAGTGATGTGTGACAGTGCTGAGTGATGCTGTGGTGATGCTGCGTGATGCTGTAGTGGTGCTGAGTGATGCTGCTGTGGTGGTACTGAGTGATGCTGTGGTGGCGCTGAGTGATGTGTGACAGTGCTGACTGATGCTGTGGTGGTGCTGCGTGATGCTGTGGTGGCTCTGAGTGATGCTGTGGTAGCACTGAGCGATGCTGCGGTGACGCTGAGGGATGCAGTGGTGACGCTGAGTGATGCAGTGGCGACACTGAGTGATGCAGTGGTGACGCTCAGTGATGCTGTGGTGGCGCTGGGTGATGCTGTGGTGGCGCTGAGTGATGCTGAGTGATGCTGTGGTGGCGCTGAGTGATGTGTGACAGTGCTGAGTGATGCTGTGGTGATGCTGCGTGATGCTGTAGTGGTGCTGAGTGATGCTGCTGTGGTGGTACTGAGTGATGCTGTGGTGGCGCTGAGTGATGTGTGACAGTGCTGACTGATGCTGTGGTGGTGCTGCGTGATGCTGTGGTGGCTCTGAGTGATGCTGTGGTAGCACTGAGCGATGCTGCGGTGACGCTGAGTGATGCAGTGGTGACGCTGAGTGATGCAGTGGTGACACTGAGTGATGCTGTGGTGGTGCTGAGTGATGCTGTGGTGGCACTGAGTGATGCTGTGGGGGTGCTGAGTGATGCAGCGGTGGTGCTGAGTGATGCTGTGGTGACGCTGAGTGATGCAGTGGTGACGCTGAGTGATGCAATGGTGACACTAAGTGATGCTGTGGTGGTGCTGAGTGATGCTGTGGTAGCACTGAGTGATGCTGTGGTGGTGCTGAGTGATGCTGTGGTGGCACTGAGTGATGCTGTGGTGACGCTGAGTGATGCTGTGGTGGTGCTGAGTGATGCTGTGGTGGTGCTGAGTGATGCTGCTGTGGTGGTACTGAGTGATGCTGTGGTGGCGCTGAGTGATGTGTGACAGTGCTGACTGATGCTGTGGTGGTGCTGCGTGATGCTGTAGTGGTGCTGAGTGATGCTGTGAAGCACTGTAAAACCTCACCTAATCAGTACTCATTTCATCATCTCAAAATGGTGAAAGCCTGAGTCAGTGCACTGCGGTTTGAACATGTCAGCTGCAGGTGTCTAAAAATACCTGCAGCAGGCTAACTAAGCTCTCTTCTGTGTAATAAAATTAGATACATTTGGAGACCAGGTATGCTTTGTAGTGGGCTGTAATTAAGAAAGGGTACACTCATGGGTTGCAGAGCTTGGCTGCCATAGCTACTCATGTCTACCTGCAGCACAACAGAAAATGGCCTAGACATAATCTTTTTCTGCAGACTATCACACCACAATGAATGTGTAAACAAATGAAAACATGTTCATTGAGATTTGCTAACAGTAAAGGCAGAGGTTAGCCCCAATGAAGGAGCCCTTGTAATATTATTACGACCGTGATGAATGGGTTTTGTGAATTAGAAGAAGAACTTACAACCCCTTCACATGCAGGGAATCATTTTGAAAGTGACTGGTGGGGTCGACGCCTGAAAATTATCTACAAACCCTAGCATTTGTTTTAAACCAGGAGTAGTGTGTTTTTCTAGTAGCATGTTGACAATAACCTACTGATGTTTTTTAAATTTAAGCCCAGTCTGAGAACAACCCTGGCATGGGGGGCCTTTTAGAGGTGATACCCCGAAATCATGCTGTTTCAAAGGCCTTCAGGGGTAAGGCTATCCCCGACAGTCACGCAGGAGTAAAATCAGCCCAGGCAGGGATATGCGTCTTTAGGGACACAGGGACAAGCTTCCACCAGGTGCTGCTTTTTACAGCCTGACTTATAAACCATGGCTTGTGTTCCCTTCTTATATGAGGTTTCCATTGGCGACCACCAAGCAGCTCCAGCAACATACCTTGGACTTCTCACTGTGAGCACCCCCCACCCCTCCGCTGGACGCAGCCCCATCCCTTAGGCCATTAACCGGCATTCAAGCACTTAAGCAGTAAATAATGGGAAAGCTACCTGACAAGGTGGAAGTGTGAAGAGCCCCTCGCACATAACAGAGGGAAGTGATTGGATGTGTGCATTACAAGAGCAGGTGTCAGACAAGTACTCAACATTATCACATGAATGGGGGGGCTCTTCACTTGCAAAGGTATGCTTTCCCAAGTGTTTGCAAGTCAAACACTCCCCATTCAGCCGCATCTTATCACAATACCCAATGTGAGCACTCATTATCGCCTGACCCCATCTCCTTGCCAGCCGCAGGGCAGTCTGGGAAATGTTTGGGAAGCTCCTGTGTCTGAGGCCCAGAGGCATGCATGTGAGAGGCCAGACTCACCTGGTCCTCTCACAGAGGCATGCAGCATGTCATGGCTGTGCCAGACATGATCCACGTCACTTTCCCTCATCTCATCTTCATCGTCCTCTCGCAGCAATGGTCCTTTGCTCACGTGTGGGAAAGACGCGTGGGTGGGCAAGCTAGCCGGGCTAGTGTTGTGGTCCAGTGCGCTAAGGAGGTTGTCGTCTTCCGTAGTGTGTAGCTTGTCTTCCTCGTCTGTTTCCGACTCCGTGTCCACTACATTGTCATAGTTCAAAACTAGAAAGAAATGAGAATGGTAAAGTTTAGGTGCAAGAAATGGTTCTTAGTGTAAAAATATTCTTACAAGCCCAGTAAACGGCTGTTAACCTTTACTGTTCTACACATGCAGCTCTGTACTCATAACATGCAGCTATTAACTCTCCTTGCCTTCTATTACATAAAATACGACAACTCAACTCAATCATGTCTTTACGAATAAATGCCCCACCAGAAACTATAGTGCCACGAGGAGAACTAAGCCATACTACTGCATAACATAATACAGCATGCAACCCTAACATATGTAGAATGTTAATGTTCTAAGGTATTTTACATCCTTAGCGTGATTAGCAGAGAAAACCACCCCAAAGCCCTGGCCCTTCCTGCACTGACACGATGAAGTTCGCATGGAGTCTTCTCTTTTGATGTAAAGCCCTCGCTGCTGCATATGTGTCGCCTGCGCTGTCCTCGGTTGACCTGTGGTGTCCCGTGTGAAGTAGATACGACAAGGTATGCCACGCACGTGCTACCTCACGGCCACAATGGCAGGAGCTTTCATGGAGGCACCGTTCGTACCTATCATGCACGCAAGTCACCCACAGCAGCCAGCGAGCCCATTCTGCAGAAGTCTGTCCTAGAAATGCTTTGTAGCTTTTCTTAAAATAGATAGCCTGTAAATAAGGTCTGTGAACTCAATTGAAGGTGGCTGTTTCTGAATTAGTCAGCCCTCACAAGGTTCTCGTCCTACATGCTAGTCATAAATTGTCCACTTTACCACCAGACAAGAATGATTAGAGCAATAAACACGGGGCATAAGCTCAGCTAAAACAACACACCATCCGTTACGCACACAACGGACTTCCAAGAGCTGCTAACCTAACTCTTCAGAAAGGCACACACAAAAAAACAAGTCCAGCCCATGACATCATGGGAACAGGAGGGAGCGAAAAAAAGAGCCGGAGGGGAAAAATGCAAACAATTTTATGATATCTGTGTGCCTAATAAGGCAAACCCCGGCTAAGTTATCAACTGAGCTGCCTCGAGTGGCCCTTGCCAGCTATCGGATTATTCAAAAGTGCCAGAAAGGGGAGGGAAAAACGACAACAAGGCGGATAGTGTGTCAGATAAATCTTGAAACATGTCTCGTTACAAATTTCAGTCAGTCATATCTGTTTGCTTTGACAGGTTCCCAGGGAGTAGAAAGGAACAACAAGCGCGCGCACGCCTCGCGCTAAAATTGGGAGGGATGGGGGGAGTGCGACAGCACACAAAGCGTTTCCCTTGCGGTAGCGAGCCAGGGGCACCATGTGTTTGTAAGTTAATTACAAACATATGGTGTCAAGCTCGCTCCCGCAAGGCAATCGCCACACGTGCACGCGTTGCCATTGAAGGTAATGGAACGCGTGCACGTTTTCGGCTGATAAGCTGAAGCGATTGCAAAAGGTCTTTTTGCCTATGCAGCGCATGCACGCTGCGTAGGCGAGACCTAAAAATAAATAAATGTCCCGGTTTTGAGGAACAGGTTCGATCCCCTTATGTCCCTGGAGGAGTTGGATTGACTGCAAGGGGTGAAAGATTATGCTGAGCAAACCCCTGTAGAACTGAATATTGCTCACATTACCCCCACAATTACGGTCTCTTGTCACCCTAAGACGAGTAAAATCCGCACTCACTGCCCAATGGGAGGGAGGATCCCAGACAAAAGCCATGTAACCAAATGTATAACAGGAAATATGTTGGGAAGTTTTGCATGCCCACAGGAGGATAAGATTATTGAGGTATCAGCCCATGTGTCCCCACAAATACAGTACCCACAAGCTGTTCAGACTATGCTAACGATTAATATAGACGCACACACTGGAGTATCTGACCACACTACCCTTAATAACCTTGGCCCAAAAGGGAGACAATTGCAAGAAGGGATTGAAATGGTCTCATGGAACATAGCTGGGCTGTCCTCCAAATTTCATAATCAGGAGTGGAGGCAATATATCACCATATTTCATGTAATTTGTTTGCAGGAAACCTGGGTGGTGGACCACAATCCCTTTCACTTAGCAGGGTATAAGTGTTTTTCTGTTCCTGCACAGAAATTGGCCCCGGGAAGAGCAATGGGAGGGTTAATCATTTATGTGGATCTGCAGTTAGAAGGTGTGTGGACTGATCTAAATTGGAACTCAGCTAATATACAAGCTATTGGGTTACACGCAAGCAGGCTAAAAGTCATTTTGATTAATGTATACAATGCCACAGCAGGGCGTGGGAAGGGGCGAGTAATATATGACCTGGATATTTGCCTGACCCGAGAGTTGAACCAAAGGAAGACAGCTATGGCCCCGTGCGTGGTTTTGGTGGGAGACCTAAACTGTCATCTCTGCTCTAATTTAAGACCGCTGGAGGGCATTTGGTCTGGTTGCACATTGGCAAAAGGGCCGCATTTTGAACACACCCCGAAAGGGCTGGAGCTAGAGAGGGTCCTGAAAAACCATGCCTTAAGGCATACATTAGACCTGGTGGGCTTCAAAGATAGCTGTGAGATCACACCTACATTCAAGGGAAGAGGGTACTGCTCCATTATAGATTACATAGCTGTCTCTCATCTATTCGGGGATTGGATAAATGAGGTAGACATTGAATGGAGCATATTCAGTGACCATAACCCATTAGTATTGAAGATTAAGCACTGGTCCTCCCGTGACGCAAAGAAAAGGGTCAAGGCAATTAGCACAGTGAGGGCAACTGATCAAGGGAGACGCCTCAGATGGGCAAAAGTGGATGGGGATACCTTCTATAGATCTTTAATGGAGAAAGGTAAAGAGATGATTGGGTGTGCTTAGACCCCTCATTGGAGGGACCTGTTGTGGTTAAAGCTTTTGAGTCTGTGGCACACCTCATAGATGGTCTACTAAAATCATCTTCGAAAGCAGAAGTTAAATCCTCCCCTAGATGGTTCGACAAAAACTGCTCCCGGGCCCATAAAGAGTTAAAAGAAGGTTTAAAAATAATCCCAAGAGACAAGATGTGTATCGCACAGTGCAGGATAGCATATAAAAAAGCGATCAAACAAAGAAAATTGATACTCCAATCACAGGCATGGGACGAGTTACGTGATGCAGCAGACAGAAGAGACTCAAGCTCATTCTGGAAAATAATTAATAAACCCTGTTTCCAGGACACTGCTGCCCCAGTAATCGGTACATCCATCCTCCCGGAGCAATGGTCTGACCACTTTGAATTATTGTACAATCACTCAACTGAGAACTCTAGGGGTGATGAGAGATTCTGCCCGTGGGTGTCCAAAATCGTATTTACATTGGAGGAAATGGTAGCGGGCATCCAAGGGCTGACACAAAACAAAGCCCTAGGCCCGGACGGAATTCCTCCAGATCTCTACCTAAGTAGGGTTGACCTTTGGGCTCCAATCCTAACAAGGGTAATAAACACAGCGATTGCAACGGGTATGCCACGATCCTGGTCTGAGGCTATAATAGTCCCAATTTATTTTTTAAAAAGGAAAAAAGGATGATCCGCAGTGTTATCGACCCATATCCCTAATTGATGTGACAGCCAAAGTCCTGGGGCGAGTAGTTTTAAATCGCCTGTTAGATTGGGCTGAAGAACATCAAATAATTACAGATTTGCAATATGGGTTCAGGACCGGAAAATCAACCACAGACCAGTGCCTGAATCTTTATTTACTAGTGGCTAAATATACCCTCGCAAGCAATCAAGCTATATACCTGAGGTTCATGGATCTCTCAGCCGCTTTTGATCATGTCAATAGAGAAAAGCTCTGGGATTTGATGATCAGACTAGGGGTAGACCAGGGCCTAGTTGATATTTTAAGAGCACTCCACTGGAACACCTCTGCTAAAGTGCGTTTTAATTTGGAGGGTGATACTACGGCACCCTTCCCTTGCACCAGCGGGGTGAGACAGGGATGCATTCTGGCCCCGTTCCTATTCTCACTGTATATAAATGAGTTAGAACAGGCATTACGTAAACTGAATGTAGACACCCCTAGAGTAGGCTCCCGACCGGTCCCTGTGTTGTTGTACGCTGACGATGCGGTACTCTTAGCCCGAACACCCAAAGGTCTTCAGAGTTTGTTAGATGGGTTCGTCAGTTTTATGGCCAATTTAGATCTATCGGCCAATCTAACTAAGTCCTTTGTATTGCTGGCAGGATCTAAACCTTGCAACAAAAAAAATTTCATATAAAATAGGCACACATAAAATGGAACAGGTTAAGACCTTTTCCTATCTGGGTATACTCTTTGACGGGTTTTTAAATTTTAAACTTTTAACTGAAGAGCGGAGCTCTAAATTAGTGGCATCCACAGGGGCCATTATGGGCTACGGGCGTAGGTTGGGCAGGTGGTCTCCCGAACAGGTTATGCACCTATACGCTTCAATCTGTTGCCCCAAAGTAATGTATGGGGCTGAAGTCTGGGGTTTTGCATGCATCCAACAAATACAGACTGAGGAGAACAAATTCCTGAGAAAGATCCTCCAAACTCCACAAAGTACACCGGCCCATATTTCCCACGCTGAACTGGGAAGGGTACATATAGAGGATCTGATCAAGATCAGACCTCTTACGGCTTGGCTAAGAATTTGGTTCAATGCAGAGGCGGGTCTGAGCAGACAAATAATTAGAGACTGCATGGACAGAGACAAGGGAATGTGCATTCTGTGGTTGAATTATGTAAGGATTGCTCTGGAGGAATTGGGTTGTAAGGATCTCTTTTTTAACCCAACAATAATAATCCCCGAGGACAAACTGAGAATTAAAAGAATTTTTAATGCTAAAGAGAATGCACGCAGAGTGGCCCTTGAAGAAAGCAAGCCCACAGTTCGTGCCCATAGCATGGTAAAGACAGTAGAAGGTATGGAACCGTACCTTGCTCTTATGCACAATGCACAGGACAGGTTTTTAATCACTCGATTTAGGCTCAACCTTTTACATCACCTGTTGGCTAAACCATTTGGTTTTACTGTTACAGTTGAGCAGAAGGGTACCTGCGGCTGCGACAATAGGTCTCCGCAGGATACCCTTCACTTTGTTTTATTATGCCCTTTTTATTCGGTACCCAGACGTAGCTTTTTAATAAGGATTTTGAAACAAATGAAGTTTAGCCATGCCAAGGTTGCTCTCTTATATTTACAAAGGTCTGAGAACCCACTGACATTGGCTTGTATCATGAATTTTATTAAAGTTGCAATTAGACTTAGGAACACTAGGGGGCAACACTTAATGAATTGATGATGTATGTACTTTGTGAAGGCCAATGCAACTGAAATGAATTGAAATGTTTTTTTTTAAATGTTTTACTGTACTTTTATGATATTTTTTAAATATCGAATAAAGGATTTGAAATGAAATGAGAGCGGGTCGGGTGAACATACCTTTAACTCTGTGCTGTGAAGGCTCACATTCACACCAGCCCTCTCATGACACCAGGGAATGAGTTTTGTTTGAAAGAATCCCCTTCTGTATCTGCCTGACTTCATTCAGGGAGCACAGCAGGATTTAATTGGGGGGGTCGGGGGGGGGGAGGATCAACCCCTGCAAAGCACATCACCTGAGGCCAAAATCTGTCTGTCCCTTTTTCTTGTTCCCCAAATCTGGTCAACATACACACACACACAGTGCCTGCAGAAAGCACACATGCATGCAGTCTCCCATCATGCCTTGCAGAACTCCTACACAGCATGGGGCAGATTTACAAGCCCCTTGCGCTACATTTGCGTCACTTTTAAAATGGGAAAAGTGACGTAAAAGTGGCGCAAGAGGCTTGTACATCTGCCCCCATGTCTTTTACAAATTCCATATTGCGCTGATTTGCAAATGTGGGTCTATTTTTAGCTATCTGATTCGCACAGCGGGTAGGATGACCAGGATCTGAATGCCAAAAACAGGGACATTTCCCATAAATAGACGGACTACAAGTTTACTTCAACTGACTGGGCGCAGAGAATGCCAGCGCTCCTCAGCAGAAAATGACAGAAGAGGCAGTAAGAACGTAAATAAAATGCAATTTTTAATGCCAGTAGCATGTCTCTTAATTAAATTGTTTTCTTATAACATCTGCTTACTATCTCTACTTCGGAAACCACCTCCCACTGTTTTCAGTCGGCCCTCTCTAAAGACCGGGACATGAGCTACATTACCCGAAATGTGCCGGGACTGTTGGTGAGAAACAGGGACTGTCCCGGTAAATCTGGGACGCCTGGTCACCCTAACAGTGGGGCCACTTTTATTGTGGTGCCTGTGGCTATTTTTTTGTCCCAGTCTATCCCTCCCAGCAGGCTTGCGCTGGGGAGAGAAGACAGTTTGTCGGGGAGAGGGATGTCACAGCCAGTGCTGGTCTAGATGGAATGTAATGGTGTGGGAGGAGTGGGGGGCGGTACTGACTGGATACACAACCCCCCCCCCTCCCCCCCCATAATTACCCGTAGCATTCGGTGCTACTCCGCCAGTACCGTGAAAATTATGAGTTAAACTCCATGGAATGTGGAATAACTGTGCAGACATGGTTTTACTGTGTGTCAAACAATATGGATGTCCCAGTTCCGTGGGCTCAAGACTCCCATTTACCACCAGTTCTGCGCTGGTGGTCAACGGAAGCTGCGGCGTCTGTCGGCCACAGAGGCGGCTCAGCCTCTCCATCCATGCCTGGGGCCATTAACAACACATCAGTCTGCTATGTGAAATGTGATGTACTTTCAGCACAAGGTAGATATGGGGTCCATACCATGATGCCTTGTTTTAGGACAATGAACTTTGGCTAAAAATGAAAGATAGTTTTTCCCTCAACTGATGTATGGATCTTCTGCTGGTGCATTAATGTCATGAATGAGCCACTGAGGAGCCAATCTGAACCCTGGACTCAATCTGCCTCATTCAGATGGACACCCTGACTCAAACGTGGGACTGGCATGCAGGGCATATGGACCCTGACACAACAAGGCACCAGGTGCCCATGTCAAGATCTGGAGGAGAATGATGTTGACAAAGAGCCCATGGGCTGTGGCACCAAGGCAGCAAGGTGGGAACAGGACTGTCGAGAGGTACAGCACCATCCGAAAGGAGTTTCATGTGTAAAATACAAAACATAAACAATACAAAGACATTGAAAAGAATCTTGCACAATCCTAATCACTTCCTAAACAAACAACCCCCATCATCATCACAAGCCTACCATTCCCACTTAACTGGCTGACTCATTGTAGGCCTATGTTTATGTTGTCCTGTATGGTGGTTCTACATCCCTAATAGTGAACTAGCGCGTGTATCCATGGAGACGGAGCATCTTCTTGCCTTGTTTGTAGATTGTTGGGACCAGTGGAAGGGGAGTTGGTCTCCACAGGGCGCCTGTATACCCTCACGGGTGACAAGCAGCGCTCTACAAATCCACCTTACGCTGCATGACATTACAGGCTGGTGTACTCTCACAAGCGCAGTGTAAGGACATTTGAGGGGCAGTCCTTTCCTAGCCCGGGTATAAGTGGCTACAATTTTCACAAGACTAAATTCTACACTATCTCTATTTAAAATTGAACGTTGGGACAAACATTGCGTTCAAAAGTCACATGCGGTACAATGAAAGGGACTGGTACGCGCATAGAATGTGTCCCGCAAGACATTGCAGCAAACCAGTCTCAGGCGTAAAAAAATGAAGCAAAAGAGTTTGAAATTTTGCAACCACTAAATTTGTGGAATTACATCGTTATGGCATAATGTGAAATTTGCGAATTTGCAAATTTCACAAGTGTATTAAACAGTTCACGCAGGCAGGCTGCTTCGTTCAGAACTTTATTGATAATTGTCCTGAAGCCCTCATTGGCTAATGTCAGCATACCCTCCTGCCCAGTTCTTGCCCGTGGACTCTGTCAGGTGGCTGTTGCAGTAGAGCTGTGCTGTCACGCTCCAGATGTTTTTCAGCAGCTCTCCTGTCTGCTGGGGATCCAGTCCTCTGTGACAGCTGTTGGGGAAGCAGAGGCCTGTGATTTGTTGGCACAGGTGTTGTGTGCAGTATGTGACAAACTGTGAGTTGCCTGTGTTTTGTGCACGCTTTTAGGGCATGCACTGAAATGGTGGACTGGCCATTCTGCCACGCTGGCATAGTCCCGATGGGCTGCAGGCCAGGGGCTTCCAGAGGAGGAGGTGCCTTGACCCAACTGTGCTCTCCTGCAGTCTGGGGCTAGTGTGGACACTTTTGTTAGAGCTGATTTGGGTTCTCAGGGCGGCTGGCTCTACATAGTAAAGTTGCATGCATAGATCCTGCACACGCTTTGATCATTTGCAAAAGATCAAGCGTCTGGTGGATATGGTGTAAGCTTCCTTACTTGGGAGTCATTGAAATTATCATTAACTGCACCTACGAAAATGCAAAGGGGGCCTTTTGCTAAATGTGCTCCCTGCTTCCCCTCCCGCACTCCCTTCCTGCGCATACTTTTAATATCCGCCTGGCTGAGGGAATTAAAGAGTTTACCCTAGAGAAAAGAAGTCACGGAAACCCTTATCGAGAGGCTCAGACGCCAAGTGTCGCGCGGCGGCGAGTAATAAAGTATCCCACAAGCCACTGAGCAGGCGCCTTGGCGTGCAGACATCATTATAGAAATAATGCCCCTTTCAGCACAGGACATTAATCTGAGGCGCTGCGGCGGTCGCGCAAGATGTGTCAGTGTCTTTCCCGCCGAAATGACATGCGAGGACACAACCGGAAGTGCCTAATGGAGTGCGATGGTGCTCTAAATTGTAGGGGTGCATCACAATCATGGGTAGTCTGCACCCGCATATATTCCTGTGTTGTATTAACATTTGGTCATTAGAAAGTATCCTGTAATAATAATGTGTACGTGAAATGATAGAAATTGTTTCGTGCCATGCAAAAGAAACAACGTGGCATTTGCGTTTGGAAAGTGTAACCTTTGGCATTTATTGCAATTGCTTAACGAAATTGCTTGTGTAATGTAATGCATTTGATTTAAACGTGCACCATATTAAAGTCGGCACGTAGAAATGACTAATTGTACTTAACGTGTAACAAATTGTAGTTGCTTGCATAGGAAAATATCGTTAACGTGTGTGCCACTTGATGTTTCAAGGCCTAAATGAAATGTTCACTTCTGTGTATTTGAAAGGCCTATTTGTTAATTCTTATGTTGGCCGATTTGTGTAGGCCTGAAAATGTAATTTCCCTGGTTGGCTCTCGCTTGTGGAGATAGTCCGCGAATTCATGTGCATGCGACATTTGTTCTGTTCTCATGTTTCTGTCGCAGGTGGAAGAAGCTGCCTTTGTTAGTTAGACTAACACCTTTTGTTTTAGAAGTTAGGCATGGAGGAGAAGTGATACTTTGTAAATGGAATGTCGATAATTGGGAGCTGGTGTTCTTTCTCATTGAGGAGGCCTGGGAATCAAGGTCATTGAGCCGAAGTTGGATGGAGCGAGGGAGATGGTGGAAAAACCTTTCAAGCTAGCCTGGCTGATGAGGGGTGTTACCCCAAAACCAGTACCAGAATGCTTGTTTCCAGTCCAAGGAAGTCCTGGCTTGGCAGTTCGGGCTCGACTGTTCCCATGAGGAACAGGGTCAAGACTGATTTGCATATAGCTGTGTCTGAACTGGGGTGGCGAAGTGAGCTAAAGAACGATGAGGATTCAACCCAGATCTGTGACTGGGGGTGAGTGTCTGAAAAGTTTCAGCGCTCCGTCCATCATCTCCTTGTGTTAACATTGTAGAACAGGAAAGTGGGAGATTATGAATTGACTTCTATTGAAGCAGCGGCAATTTCAGATGGGAAAAAGCAATTTCTGGTGGGAAACTGCTAAAATAAAACCATTTTGTTTCTTAACAAATCATGAGTCTCCCACCCAAATCGGGTCTGCCACCATTAAAACGAAAGTGCCGGGGGAGGGGGACCAATGGGGGAGTAAGAAGGGAAATAATAATTTTTTTAAAACGTACCTTTCTTTCGCTGCCTCCGACGCCCGCCTCGGTGCTCCCAGCAGTGTGTGGGAAAGCAGGCTCCCTATTCAATCCAGGCGCTGCTCTCATACTATGAAAGCAGCACCAGGATTGGTCTGAGCAGCCTGGTCTACCACCCAGACTGTCCTTGGGAGCCTGCGGCTTTTCTCCAACCTGGCTGTGAACACAGCAGGGTTGGAGAAATAGAAATGCGCATGTCTGTTTGGCCGGCCTAAGACAACTGGCCAAACTTACATGCACACTTCTAAGGGGCCACCACTCCTCCCAGCCACGCCACCCCCTACACGCATGCCTAAGGCAGTAACAGAAAAAGAAAATGATGTTTTATTATCATTTTATTTTTCTGTGACTGACGAGTGGGGCGGCTCCTCCGCCTTTACGGAGGAGCCGCCCCTGTCTTTTGGCATGTATGCCTCTCTCTCTCACCACTCTCTGGTTGCTTTCCCTCTACATTCCTGCTCCCTCCCTCTCTTTCTAGTTCTCTTGAAGCCTCCCTGTGTCTGCTGCAATTAACCTCTTGGAGCTGGAGAAAGTGACAGAGGCTCCTGGGCCGGACCTGAGGGTTCAAAGCTGTCCTCCAAGGGCACCAACCCACCGGGGAAATGCCTGGTGTATTAAAAGGTCTATCCAGCCCTTCAGGATTACATACTCACATCATATCCTTCTAAATTATAATTCTCTTTAGGAAGCCCGTTCTGCAGTCAGTTTCTTTTCTTTTTATGACATGACTTATTTGTTTGTCCTTTCTCCCCGCCATACCCTGTTTCCTTCCTTTGTTCTTTTTACCATTTTCTTCACTGTTCTTCACTCTCTTCCTCTGTTCTACCTTTAGCCCATTGCCACAACTTCACGTTCCTCTGTTCAATCATGGCCCCTTCCTTTCTCTTGCCATCTTCCCTCCTCACCTTCCTCCCCCTTTCTTACTTTAACTCCTTCCTTCCCTTATTCTTCCTTCCTCTCTTCCATCCTTATTTGCTTCTTTCCTTCCCACTTTCTTTCTTCCTCCCTCTCCTTTCTTCTGTTCCTCCTTCGCCCTTGTTTCCTTCCTCCTTTTTGTTTCTTTCCCCCTTCTTTCCTCCTTCTTACTCCATCCCTTCTTCCTTGCACCTTCCTTCTTTCCTTTACTCCTTGTACATTCCTTCCTACGCCCACCCTCTGCTCATTCCGTTCTATCCCAACCCTTCCGCCTCTCCTCCCTTTTTAATCCATCTTCCCCTTCCTGTTTTCCTTCCCCTTCCTTCCTTCCTCCTCCCCCTGACCTGCACCTAATGTCACACCTGCCATCCCCGCAGACTGACAAGCCATTCCTCACTTCTTCTAATTGTTGCATTATAATGGTAGCCTTCTTTTAGCCATCTGGAAACTGTGAAGAATGTATTTCTCTACCATGAAATTGCAAAAGCATGTATCATGAGATTTACATTGGAGTGCTAAGCCTGAGCCCCAGATCCAGGATTCTGGATTTGGGAAGGTTTACTTATGAAGCTATGGGTAGATGGTGCCAGGGTTCACGCCAAAGGAGTCAAGACCCAATCCTGTGAATGGCACGTACCGCCCATGTGGCTACACCCAAGAGCCACTAATTGTGAAAGAATGATTGAGGTTGGAGAGAGGTATGTGCCTTAAATGATCAGTGATGATATCAAGGGTAATAATTCCAAAGTCCAATGAACTTTTTAAAGCATTGTCTGCTGTATTTATTAATATTTTTCAAACTACAGCCGACACGTGTTTCGCCCATAAGGCCTGCAGGCCAAAGGCTTTTTAAAGGCAAAAATCTTGTTTGTGGTCACGCAATAATTGTGCATCTGTTTAAGACACTGGTCTCTGCGGTCCCAAAGAGGTATATCTTTTTCAAGGCAAAAATCTTATTTGTGGTCACGCAATAATTGAGCATTTGTTTACGAAACTGGTCTCTACGGCCTTAAAGAGGTATGTCTCAGAAGTGTCTCAGGATATCCTGCTGTTTACTTGTGGTTTGGAGAGAACTGTGATAACATCACCTCCATCACTGCTAATTCCACACATGCTTCGAGGCACTTAAAATAGCCAAAGCGTTGCTTCTTATTATGAAATTGAAGCCGCCGGAGGGGCTGTATTCCCATGTGAAGCATTAAAAAACATAACGGTGGCCTTTCTACCTGTGGTTAGGCCCTGGGTGGGCTAGGGGGCTCCCTTGGCGGTGGAGGGGCACTGATTATCCTGTCCATCCCGTACACCACAGAACCCAGGCCTACTAGGTCTATTCATATTAACAATTTACTGGTGTCTGATTCTGCGCACAACAGGGAGCAGTAGAATTAGGACAACTTACTCCTGGCCAGAGTGGATGGACCTGTTTTCACACAAGCCCTGGATTTGCCATTAGAGGTAGGTTCTTTTCACTTTACTTTCCACAGCGCATGTATTTGTTTTCCCTTCAGCTTTGAGTCTTATTGTCTTTGTGATCCGTTTACTTCTCCTACACCTGCCTCCCCAGGCCTAAAGACTGAGACCTGGGCTTCAGGGAGCTTAACTCATGTGCACTTCTTTATTTTTAGCCTGAGCTGTTTGCTTCTATTAAAATCTGTGGATTCTGCGTGGCCCTAAGTTCTGTCAGTACGTTTGGGCTGCCGCAGCAGGCATCACACCTAGACGCAAACTGTTAGCAGGACCACCACACGCCCCGGAAGAGCAACCTTTCTGGACCCACATGCATGTGGAAACATAAATCCCCACCTCCTAGAGGTGCGGCTAGGTCCTTGCAAGACCCTTGATGTGATCTGAGTTCTGAAGCAGTCGCCCTTCTTACCAAACCCTTTCCCCCACTCTCATTTGCAATTTCAGAAAGAAATTCTGGCAACGTAACATAACGGGGTCTTTTCCACATTTGACGCCTGGTTTTGTCTAAGGTTAGTATGTTATGTTATGTTATGTTATTTGCACTTGTAGAGCGCGCGATTACCGTTGGGTGTCCTGGCGCTAAGTACTGGTTGCCTGGGGAAGCTGAAAGAGTACTACTGCGAGAAGAGCCATGTCTTCAGGCCCTTCCGAAACGAAAGAAGATCCGGAGCAGTCTTAAGAAAAAAGGGAAGCTCATTCCAGGCTCTCGAGGCACAAAGAGTAAAACTCCTGCCTCCCCAATTAACTTTTTTTGACATGGGGACTTGCACTTGTTTAGCACTGGTATATCATAACGTTCTACCAGGAACATACCAGTGGAACTTTTGCTTAAGAAACTCAGGACCATTTCCATTGATGGCCTTAAAAACAATACAGAGTGTCTTAAAGCGAGCTCTTTGTTTTATCGGAAGCCAGTGTAGATTCTTAAGCTCTCCTTTCACAGAGACAAATTTAGGTGTTCTGGACAGCAGCCTGGCCGCTGCGTTTTGGACTAATTGGAGCCTATACATATGTTGTTTTTGAATGTTCAAATATAGGCTGTTACAATAGTCAAAATGTGACGTTATAAGGGCCATGACTACTGTCTTGAGATTGCTCTCGGTCAAGATGATCTTTGATTTTCCTTAATATTCTAAGAATCATAAAGCATGCTGAGGTCACCATGCTTACTTGATCACCCATGGTGAGTTTGTTGTCCACTAATACCCCAAGGTTTTTGGCCTTCCTAGTGGGTACAGGGCAGGAGCCCAGGTCTTCCGGCCACCAGTCTGGTGTCCACACCTGTGGATTATTCCCAAACTTTAAGACCTCAGTCTTCTTGGAATAAAGTTTTAAGCAATTGTAGGACATCCAACAAGATATTGCACTCATGCATTCATAGAACCGTCCCCAATTTCTTTCTCACCTCCCCTAGTCAGCGACAACACTAGTTGTGTGTCATCAGCGTATGAGGCGAGCTGGAAGCCAAAAGATCTAATAACTCCTGCCAGTAGTGGGAATGAGGTCCGTGTTAAGCTTCCTTAATGCAGCCTGCCCCCCAACAAAGCTGGTTTCGGCAGATACATCTGTGTGTCTTCGGTATATCACATTCACAGATTCCAAGGTTCAAAATGGCTTCCACCTGAAGGCCGTAATATGGCTGAAAACATGTGCTCTGTTTTGAAGCAGTCCTGTTCATTTGTTTTGAACATCTGGCATAGGCCAAGACCTTTTAATTTTACTAAAATGATGTATACTTATAGCAGATGTCAGCCAGACCTTTTCATCCATTTATCTGTTGTGTCATTCACACATTTCTTCTGTCCACTACAGCCTACAGCATGAGGCCATGTGTCGGCCCACTTTAATCCTTGACCAACTCGCTGCGAATGACAGCTTTCTCCCTTTCACAAGGAGCACATCTGCACACACAGCTGTTCCCTTCGTTTCCAGGTACTACTAAGGCAATGCGTGCTATCTGAGACCAAACATGTTGCTTTTAGCCAATGTTTTTTGTTATATTGCCAGACTGCTTCTCCAACAATACCGTTTTATAAAATCCACAACAAAACAAGCACTATCAAAGCCAAAAGGCTGGCAGTCAACACCAGACCGATTGACTTTGCCAATGCTTGTGTCTTGGTGATGCCAATATGTTTCCAAGGGCTGTATTATACATGTGGCACACTGCCACTGCTTGCACCACAGTGTACCTTTTACAGGGTGCGCTGGGTGCAAACAGACAGTGCACCCCATTTCAAATAATGCAGTGCCCTCGGGGCACCCCAGCAATAAAAGTCAAATTGGCTGTTTTTAAGTTTTTAAGCTATATGTGCACCAGCATTATCTCCAAAATTGAACACATAGTACAAGCCTCTGCAGCCCCTTCTGTAATAGTACAATGCCCAGGGTGTGTAGGAAATGGACACACACGCCTATTGCAGTCCCAGGGCCCTGTATGTAAAATAGCCCCTGGTGAAACATTATAGGTTTCTTACAGGAAGATTAGAAAATCCCTAGAACAACAATAAAACAAATATGGAAATATTATTACTGAAACTTCTCAGAAAATTATAAGATATTTCTCTGCATAGTTTATTCCTCTGAAAAGTAGTATATCTTATGAGAAAATTAATAGAACAATTGGGCATGATAGCAAGCATTTGAAAATCCCCAGTCAATGTGTCATTTGGAGCAGAATCCTGTAGTAAATTAGCATGTAAATACCTTTTTTTCCATAGGAAATCATCCAAAATGATTTTGGGGGCATAAGGGGAGTTTCTAGTTAGTAAATAATTTCTATATCAGGGAGCACCCAGGGCACTTACAGAAGAGTGGAGGGCAACCGAGGAGGAAATTCCAGTTCACCAGTCACAAAGGTCTTCACCTGGATTTGGGCATTATACAAGTATAGACCATTTTGGACATTGGTTTTTATATGTATGTGTGTTCCGAGGAAAAATACCAGTGGGAAATCTATTGGTTAATTTTAAACACCAACTAATACGAATAAATATAATTTGAGACAAATCCCATGGTACGACTGCGACCAGCTTGAGACTTCGTCATTGTAATTTAGCCCAGGGACGAACACCAGTTTCCGCCACGAAACCTCCAGATCCTTACATTGTGTAACTAGGGTCAGGGAAGGATGTTTTTGAAGCTAATCTCAGATTTTATGGACTGGTCTGTTCTGTAATGCCAGGAAACCTGATAATCCATGGATCTGTATATATTTAGTGGCAGCTGATGGCAAAGACCACCCTTTCAGAAGACAGTGATAAAATTGCAAATAGAAGCCCGATCCATTCCTGACTCTCAGTGTGATCCTAGGCAACTCACTAGGATGATTTAAGTTGTGTTCAATCAGCCATGCACACATAGCAGCGTGACCTCACATATAGTTCTGCAGTCTGAAGCATGTACAATAGCTCTCCTGCCTGGGTCCTGGACCTGTAAATCTTGTACATCCTGTAAGATAGCTCTTCTGTCTGCTAACAAAGCCAAAAGAGTGTTTCGCCTGGGACAGGGTGCTGGAGTGTAGAGCGAAGGCTTAGAAGGTCTGTGTAACCTGAATGAGAGCCCAGCTGCCCATTGCCGCTGCATGTACATCATTCGTCACTTGAAGGAAAGCATGTAAGAGTCTGAAACCTGAGCGATAGCTCTGCTGCCTAAAACCTATCACTTGTGAGACCCATCCAGCCTGAAGGTTATCTCTACTGCCATAAGTGTATCTCAAGAATGTCTATGTAACCTGAGGGATAGGTCTGCTGTCTGAGTGTTGAGCCTCTAAGGGCAGCTTCATCAGTACCAGAGGACTTCCTCTGCGTGTGATGCAAGAGCGTCTAAGTTATGTGCCAGGTCTTCCTGGTGTGGAGGCCGGCACTGCTCTGGACGGGATGGGAAGTTGACTATAGAGCCTGCTTCTGGAAGGCTGGTTGGGCCAAGTATCCGGCCTGAGGGTTTTAGTAGATGGGACTTAATTGGAACCTCGAAGCTCGGGGATGTCTGGAGAGGCACATACTTGAAGTCCTTTCAAGAGTTGCGGACAGAATTTAAGCTTCATCACTTGCAGTTTTACAGACTCCGGCATGCCTTGTGTCCTATGGGGGCTCTCTCAAGAAGATCTCCTTTGGATGCACAAGCATTGATGGTGGCTTTGGGGGAAGGGCGGATATCACACATTTGTAAATCTTTGGAAATTAACTGATCGGACCTTCTTTCCCCATTTAGGGTCAATGGGAAGAATGAGTGGGAATGCTTGACGAGTGTGTATGGAGGGAGGCTTTAATGGCCCCATGAGAAGAACTGGCGATATCCTCCAGACTTCACTCGATGCAGCAAAAATATCTCCACATTACCTACCTGATGTCCCTGCGGCTGTGGAAGACCCATCTGCACCCCTCCTCCGGGTGCACCATGTGCGCTGAGGAGAGGGTGGACTTCTTTCATGTGGTCTTCGACTGCCCGGCGATTTCCGATATTTGGGGCTGCGTTCCACACTTTGACGCTGATCTTGGACTGGCTTATAGACATCTCCCCCGGTATAGCACTCCTGGGTCTGCTTAGGCACATGGAGGGGACGAGAGGAACGAGGTTTCTGGTAATTTTTGGCACCCTCCTTGACAAACGGTGCATTGCCTGAGCCAGGAGTGTGGCCAACCCACCATCAATGCTAGCAAGTCATGCAGAAATGGTCTTGAGGAACCGGTGTATGCCACCAGAGGATGTCCCCATAAACACAAGAAGATCTGGGGTAAATGGTGGGCACACTGCTGACCAGAGTGATTGACACATTACCATGTGATGTCCGTCTGATACTATTTGTATGCCTGACCGACTGCACTGTTTGTTTCTCTTTACTTGATCTCTTGAGTAGTTCAGTTCAGTTCAGTTCATAAACTTTATTCGGGTAACGTAATACCCATAAAAGCACAACATCATAAAAAATGAATAGCAAAATGGAGGATTGACAGTACACGATAATCAAACATTTATAATAATATAACTATAACATTTGATACATTTGATGACAAAAAAAAAAAGAAAAGAAAAAAGAACTTCATTGGTGATAAATAAATAATTTACTGTTAATAAAACATTATATCATCTAGCAATTACACAGAGATAGTCAGTCAGCAATCGGGCATAATCTTACGTGCTCTGGTGGCAATACTCAAAAAGGTGCTTATGCGAAGGGTCAGCTCTTCATCAGCCAGGGAAACTAAGCATGTATAAGCATTAACCAGACTAATAGGTCTTCTCTTTTTAAAAAAAATGGATTTAAAAGCCACTTTGTATATTTTATATAATACTTACAAAAAAATAAAAAATTTAAAATTGATCGGCCACTCACCCCGTCACAAGGGCATGGTACATAATCAAGATTATGATGATAGCCAAGAGGAAAGCACAATGCAAATCTAACAGTTCCTGCTCTAAGGCGGAATAATAGGCGCCTTTCCCAGTGGCTCATGCGTAGGGTGAGATATATAGGTAGGGAATGATGGTCCTGTTCAATGGACATGTAACTAAGAACAGAAGATTTCTTAGATTCCAGGCCAATCCTTTCTTTGTTATATAAAAAATAAAGAGCATCTCTAAGCTCCTTTTTTGGCACGGTATCAGCTATATTTGGATTTGAGAAAATACTTTCTTTATTAACGCTGCACAGGCTTTGGTGTACTCCACTCAACCAGGGAATTTCCATCCCTTTCTCACACATAAGACAATCATTAATAATCTCTCTGGTGAGGGAGGCAGCCTGGTTCTTCCATACCGATAGCCAAAAAAGGGGAGGATGAGCGCGTATAAAATCCGATATAAAATTAAGATTAAGTTCTCTGTGGCAAATGTATTGTGGGGTCGAGATTGGGATGCCCAAAAGTTTCCTGCAAAACCTATTTTCTTCCTACTGGATGCAGGAACAATTTGCGATACCCCAAATCTCAGCCCCATAGGTGGCCACAGGGACACACTGCAATTTAATTTTTTTTTAAATGGCTGGTATAGCACCAGTGGTCTTTACGGGGAAGACTAAGGATTGAGCTGGTGGCCTTTGAGAACTTGTTCCTGGAGTGGGCAAGATACTCAGTCCAGGAGCCGTTCGCAGCAAAGACCAAACCAAGATAGGGAAATGTACATGTGCTTGTCAATTTCTGACTACCCACAACAATGGAACTTAACTGTCGCTTCCCAGGACCACAGGACATTAAAAATGACTTATTAAAATTGACACATAGGTCCAAGCTATCCATATACTCAACAAAAGTCCGTACTAGATTACGCAGAGAGTTCGGAGTGTGGCCTATAAGGACCGCATCATCTGCGTATAATAGCACGGGGAGAGTTTTGCTATTAATCATGGGAACGTCATGGGTCGAGGTTTTAAGTGAATTGTTTAGCCCATTGATATAAATAATAAAAAGGAGGGGGGCCAAGACACAACCCTGTCTGACCCCCCTTCCTACCTTAATGGCCCCCGAAACCTCACCACCCATGCCGATCCGCACCTGCGCCTGAAGGTCTTTATGGAGGTGCGCTAGGAAATGTACCAGAGGTTCGTCCAGGCCATATGCCAAAAGAATTGCCCAGAGCTTCGACCTATTGACAAGGTCGAACGCTGAGGACAGATCCATAAAGGCCATATAGACCGGAGACTTCCGTGCGATGGTGTATTTCCCAATAACCAGATTAAGATTGAGACATTGCTCGTTGGTACCCACCTTGCTACGGAAGCCTAGCTGACAATGCTCTAAGATGCTATTTTCCTCTGTCGAGGTTAAAAATTTGTTATACAGGACTCTTCCCAGTATTTTTAAGGTATTATCAATTAATGAGATCGGCCTATAGTTACTAGGCTGGGACCGATCTCCTTTTTTTAAAATTGGGACTATAATACTCCTAGCCCATGTGTCTGGTAACGTAGCGTCAGTTAAGCTATTAAAAACATTTAAAAGTAGTGGAGCCCAAAAGTCTGGTTTCCATTTGATTAAATCAATTGGTAACCCATCTGGGCCAGGTGCTTTGTTCCCAATGCTCTGTTGGATAGCCTCTTCTACTTAAAAAATGGTTAGCTCAACAGTGGTAAAAGGGTCTCTTGAGTAAAAACAATAAGACTTTTCCTTATAACAGAGAACGTAAAGTAGGACTTTCTGCTTGTGACCCGGCCTTGGGTGGGCTAGCGAGCTCCCTTAAGGGCGGGAGGGCGCTCGCCCTCCTGCGCCCCCTCCCTCCCTGGAACTGGGCTTGCTAGCCCGGCTCATATTAAAACTGTGCACGTGTCTGATTCTGCGCACAACAGACATCATGGAAATAGAGAGCATGCTCATGGCCTCGGTGGATGGGCGGGGAGTTGTGAAGCCTAAGCCGCCATCTATTACCTTGGAAGTTCCTACTGAGAGCCCGGTTGTTGACAATGACTTCTCTAGTGTTATTTCTGTTGCCGAGAGAGTTGTCATTTCGGGGTTATCTTGTCCACTTGTGCCCAGCACATTTAAAATACTTTCATGGAATATAGCGGGTTTAGGGTCCAAAGTTAACTCAGAGGACTGGTCCTCATTTATAGAAGAGGCGGATATTATAATGTTACAAGAAACCTGGGCTAGGGAAATATATTTCAGGCCAGGTTTTCTGTCTTTTGGGAAGCAGGCTACTCCTGCACCTAGGAATAAGGGAAGATCTATGGGAGGTCTTTTAATCCTGGTTCGTCAATGGGCTGATATTATAGTTAAGGAGATGGAAATAGAGGACTCGGATATCCTGGCTCTCTCTATCTCGATTGGTAATGCCCTCAAGTGTACCTTAGTGAATGTATATGCTAGAGGCCAGGCGGGTGGAAGAATATCTCCCACAGTGGTTGCTCTTGACACTTTCTTACAGTCCCTAAAAAATCCTGGCAATTTAATTATTGCTGGAGATTTTAACTTTGAACCTCTTGGGTTTGAAGATGGTAATCTTACGTGTGATGAGGATCCAGTTTGGGGTATCCCGTCTTTGACATTAGAGCCTGTCAAAATTTGGTCGCCAGCTGCACTCCAGCTAAAGGCACTCACAATGGGATATGGTCTTCGGGCAGTCAATGGCAGGTCTAAATCAGATCTCCAGGGTAAATCTACGTATAACATGGGTAGTAAACATAGTAGGATAGATTATTTTATCCTAAGTGTTGAATTGTGGCCCAAATTGATTGATATGGAGGTGCGATCCAGGACAGAGAGTGATCATGACCCTCTCCTTGTACAGTTGAAGCCTCCACAAATGTGAGAGTAGACACTGAGAGAGTTGGTGTTCCGTCCTCTATTTCACTCACTAACAATAGTCGTAGAGTTAAGTGGGACCAGATTATAAGTAATGAAGTAAATTGCTCTATGATTAGGCAAATTTTATTAGACACCCTAGCTGCTGTCACCCAGTTAAACTTAGATGTTGCAGGAAGTAATGTTCATGGGTTAACAGCATATCACTTAGAGATGGTTAAGAAGATGAGATTAATCCTTTTTAAATCGGGTCAAAGTCACAAATGTACCAATAATAATAAATACAAGTCGGCCAAATAGTACAATGACGATTGTAGGAGGGCCTTCAGAGCTCTTTCTTGTGCAATTAAAACGGGGATAATTCCAGAAATAAGGAAATGTCGTGTGGCATACAAGCAAATCCAATATTTAGCTAAGCGGATGTTTGATGAGTGACGATGGAGGGAATTGTTGCTATCTTGTAGGGATAGGAACTGGAGTAAATTTTGGCACCAAATTAAATGGGGTAGTTATATTGATAATCCAAATCCGGTAAACCATGTATCTCATGAGGACTGGGTTATCTTTTTTGAAACGCAGTTCGCCTGTTCTAATACTCCGATCCCGTTCTCCTTCTCGTCCGATCCCAGTGTGGGGACTCTATCATTTTCCTATGCAGAGGTGGAGCATGCACTGAATGGTCTGCCGGCCGGGAAAGCACCAGGCCCGGACGGGATCCCATCTGATATATTTAAAATTGAACGTGTAAACTGGGTCAAATATATTCAATTATTGATTAGTGGTATCGCAGGAGGTGCCCCAATACCCAACTCATGGCTTGGGGCCGAAATCATACCAATTCACAAAAAAGGCGATCGGGCCCTGCCATCTAATTACAGGCCCATCAGCCTGATTGACACAACTCAGAAGCTGGTGGCCAAAATCGTACTTAATCGGGTATTGGAGTGGATAGATGAAAATGGTATACTATCCAATTTTCAGGCGGGCTTCCGGAGCCATGTCAGCACTATTGACCAGGATTTTAGATTTATGATGCTGTACTGGAACACAGTAGTGCTGGGCAGTGGTGTCCTATATGCAGCTTTTGTGGATCTCAAATCCGCCTTTGACCTAGTTCCACGTAATAAGCTCTGAGAATCCCTGGAAAGGGCTGGGATGCCACTAGGGATTTTATCGTTTATTGTAAGGCTTCATGGAAATAACCATGCTTGTGTGAGATGGGGAGGGCAAGGGGAGACTACTAATAGTTTTAAAGTTGCCAAAGGTGTGCGTCAGGGGTGCGTGCTAGCCCCCACTTTATTCTCTCTTTTTATTAATAATGTCGTCCCCTATTTTACTGATTTTCCTACTGATGCCCCCACACTTGATGGATTAAGAATTCCGATTTTAATATTTGCAGACGACACCCTTTTATTGTCCAAAACTAAACCCGGCCTCCAACGTGCTCTGGATCGCTTTCAACTCTTTTGTAGTGACAATGAGTTGGAGGTTAACGTTGGTAAGACAAAATTTATGGTCATTCATAAGAGGAAAAAAATCAGTACTACACTTAGAATGAATAATGCCCCTATCGAGCAAACTTAGGGGTGACTCGGGGTCGGAGACTTAATTGGAATCATCAGTTGGATCTCTCAGTAATCAAACATAATCAATTGGTGGGAGCCCTTTTAAAAGAACATAGATCCTCCCTAACAAAACCTATAGCTCCAGTTATGAAGCTGTATCATGGGAAGGTTAGAGCGTCAATACTCTATGGTGCGGAACTCTGGGGTTTTGAAAACTTGCGTCCCCTGGTACTTGCCCAAAACAAGTTTTTGCGATCTCTTACTGGTTTACCCCAATCTACGGCGAACAAAGCAAAAACCAAAGGAAATGATGGACGGAGTGTTGAACATTGCAAGCACTCACCCCCAGTCAACTGATCTGGGTTTAATCCATCACCGTTCTTTAGCCCACTCTGCCACCCCAGTTCAGACATAGCCATATGCAAATCAGTCTGACCCTGTGCCTCATGGGAACAGTCCAGCCCGAACTGCCAAGCCATGTCTTCCCTGGACCGGAAACAAGCTTCCTAGGACCGGTTTCTGGCATTTCAGCCGTCTTCAGCCAGGCTTGCTTGAATCCAGTGGCAAAGTGAGCAAGGGACTCACGTCTGAGCATACCCTGCCAACTTATGGCGAACAAAGCAAAAACCAAAGGAAATGATGGACGGAGTGTTGAACATTGCAAGCACTCACCCCCAGTCAACTGATCTGGGTTTAATCCATCACCGTTCTTTAGCCCACTCTGCCACCCCAGTTCAGACATAGCCATATGCAAATCAGTCTGACCCTGTGCCTCATGGGAACAGTCCAGCCCGAACTGCCAAGCCATGTCTTCCCTGGACCGGAAACAAGCTTCCTAGGACCGGTTTCTGGCATTTCAGCCGTCTTCAGCCAGGCTTGCTTGAATCCAGTGGCAAAGTGAGCAAGGGACTCACGTCTGAGCATACCCTGCCAACTTATGGCGAACAAAGCAAAAACCAAAGGAAATGATGGACGGAGTGTTGAACATTGCAAGCACTCACCCCCAGTCAACTGATCTGGGTTTAATCCATCACCGTTCTTTAGCCCACTCTGCCACCCCAGTTCAGACATAGCCATATGCAAATCAGTCTGACCCTGTGCCTCATGGGAACAGTCCAGCCCGAACTGCCAAGCCATGTCTTCCCTGGACCGGAAACAAGCTTCCTAGGACCGGTTTCTGGCATTTCAGCCGTCTTCAGCCAGGCTTGCTTGAATCCAGTGGCAAAGTGAGCAAGGGACTCACGTCTGAGCATACCCTGCCAACTTATGGCGAACAAAGCAAAAACCAAAGGAAATGATGGACGGAGTGTTGAACATTGCAAGCACTCACCCCCAGTCAACTGATCTGGGTTTAATCCATCACCGTTCTTTAGCCCACTCTGCCACCCCAGTTCAGACATAGCCATATGTCTACACCTTTAAAACCATTGTTGCAGGATTTGGGGTGTGTGTCCTTTGAAGAGATAGCAGGGTTTAGACCATTGGCATACTGGAGACGCTTGTGGACCACCCCAGAGTTAGCTCCTTATTCTTTGGCCCTTAAATATCTCATAGGGGTGGACAAGTCCCGTCAAATTTCTTGGTTATATAACATTAGAGCAGTCCTTATGGCTTTGAATTTAGGTCATCTTTGGTTAGATCCAGAAGGATCTCCCTTTCCATCGAAGAGTGATCTTAAGAGACTGTACGTTGAGATGCTCCAATTTAGGTCCCACGCCCAGACTCCCAGGGATTCACTATCTGATCTCTTTATGGGCCATAAGGTCGATTATTCATTGGAACCCTATTGGGGACATTATTATTCGAACCGTTGACAGGAAGTTGTACCATCAATTTAGAGTTGGATGTTTACCCCTAAAAATGTTTACAAAAAAATGGGGCAATAATCAGGGTTCAAACACGGATACCTCCTGTCACTGTTGCCCAGGGTTTCCTGAGACTATTCCGCATGTGCTATTTGTTTGCCCAGCATATAGAGCTCCCCGCATGAAATGGATTAAGCCCCTGTGTAAACAGTTAGGCATAAGTTCAGCGCAAACAGCTCGGCGTATCTTTAAGTGTGATACCAAGGAGGTGATTGTGTGTCCGGTCCCCACAATTCTTACCTTACTGTTGTGGAGAGATCCCACAGGGATGACAAGAACAACCCCCTCCTGGACCCTTTTCCTCCTGGAAGGATCGAGTGCACTAACCAGAACAGAGAGGGAGCTGGGGGAGGCTGCCACGAAGCAGGTGAGGGTGGTGTGTCGGGATGGGGCGTCTCTCGTGAACAACCGGGGTCTTGGGTCGGGCGCGAATCCCACCTAATCAGGACAGATAAAAGAGGGGTAAGCGCGGTTCCAGGAAAGGAAAACAGAGGCACAGGTACGCCAACACTAACCCCCCGGTTATCGCTCACTGCAATTGTTACCTGAAGGTTGCACTCCTGCGCAGGAAAGATGAGACAAGTCGGCAAGCGCTTCAGGGTGGGAGGCGAGAGAGGGTGTCAGCGTGGCGGAAGCATACGCTCCTGCGCTGTATGCTTATGGGTACCAGGAATCGGTCCAAGGGGGGAAGCTCGTGGGTAACCTGGTGTGGCAGCGCACCTGCGCTAGTTAAGGAGGGGGCAAAGTAAGGGTGACTCCGTGCCGTCGCACAAGTCGTGGGTGCTCAAGGGGGAAGCGCACCAGCGCTAGTGAAGGAGGGGCAAAGTAAGGGCGACTCCGTGCCGTCGCACGAGTCGTGGAGAAGCAAGGAAGATAGCGCTCCTGCGCTGCGAGAGGGAACAGAAAAGGCGATGGAGACTCTACCCGAGTCTCGGTGAACAGCAGCTGTAGGCGCCCATGCGCGGTCCAGACGGAAGGTCTGGTTGCTGTTAGAGCCTTCGCTACGCTCCTGCGTATCCGGCGAAGCTCCGAGAATGAATCCGAAGCACCGGCGTGGGCGTCCGTCGGCTTAAAGTACACCATCCGCCGGAAGTGGGGGACGGCCAATGACAGTGGCCGAGTCGATCACAGCCACTAGACCGCTACTCAGTGAGAAGCCAGTGGAGGGGAGGAGTCTCGTCCCGTGGAAGGCCTCGCTTCCGACCGTCGGGAGCGAGGAAGCGGACGAGATCATGACATTGTGGTTGCTATGGCGAAGTTCTGGTCCACGTGCTGGGTTATAAGGAGGAATCATCTGCAAACTTAAAAGCTATTATTGGGTTTTATGAGATTATACTGTTATTATTGATCTACTGTTATTACATTAGTCTTGGTGTATTTAATACCTTTTTATCTAATTTATTGATGTGGCTTATATATTTGTGATGCTGTGTCTTTTATGATTTTTAATCGAATAAAGACTAAATGAACTGAACTGAACTGAGAGCATGCTCATGGCCTCGCTGGATGAACTTGTTTTCATATAAGCCCTGGATCTGCCATTACAGATCAGGTCTGCAGTTCCTTATAATTTACATTCCACAGCTCATGTATTTGTTTTCCTTTCAGCTTAAAGTCTTATTATCTCTGCAACTCGTTTACTTCTCCTACTCCTGCCTCTCCGGGCAGTGCCTCATCTACCAGCCTGAAGAATCAGGTGTGGGCTCAGGCCCGGCTCCAGGAATTTTTATTTGGGTGGGCCAATGCTGCATTCGGGTGGGCCACTGCGGGCCCGATTTGTCACTTATATATCTAGCCAGGTCTGCTTCTGGGCCGTCCTTTATCTCTTCTTAGACTTACAAAGCCCAGTAAAATGCACTCTTTTCCAAATCTCTTTCTAATTGCTTTCACTCTCAGAAAGTGTTTTATTTTCCATGTCATGTCCCTTTTATGGGAAGAGGAGGTTTCTGGGGAGGGAATATCAGGCAAGTGACACTTACTCGGGCTCCCTCTGTGCGAGCCTTCAGGGAGAATCCCTCTTCATGACTACCTCCGCCTGACCCCTGACTCTGCAGCGCACTCCCTTACAGGCTTTAATATCCACTTTTCTACCACCCCTTTCCAGTCCATCTTATCTCAAGCTGACCTTGGTCCACAGCCCCATGGCAGCCGCCATCTGGTTCCACTTTCATTATTCCTGGTAAAAACATTAGTAAAATCACCTCCAAACTTGAAATCTTGAATATAGCAGTAAATATAATTAGCAAGCACTTTAAAGTATGTTCCACAGTTGCCCTAATGACCCGACTGCTAATTAAATAAACACGCATTTGCAATGCAATAGGTCTCGCATTTGCTAGAGTTTGAGCTATTGGCATTGTAAATGACAATGCCTTTCATTTATGTTTTAAAAACCAAAACATAAATAAAAGTCATAGTCATTTACAATGCCAATAGCTCAAACTCTAGCAAATGCAGGACCTATTGCATTGCAAATGCTTGTTTTAAATCTCGCGCCTCTTCTGGCCATTACACTCCCTCGTCCTGCAGGTCTTCAAATTCTTCACTCACAACCTTCGTTCATTGAGAGAGCACTTTTGTAAAGAGGACACGTGTGAATGGCATTTTATGTATATAGCACTTACTACTTTTGATGAGTCATCGCGATTTAGTTGTTTCGGCTCTGAATGTACATAATGTACAGTGTCTAGTGTGCCCTTTATTAAAGGGCTCTGACGTCAACTCGGACCACATGCCCACCATATAAAAGAAAATAAGCATTTCTCCACTGTGAACCCTCTGGCTGTCCTTCAGACAGACCCTGTCCGCCACCCGTTCCCAGCAAGCACTTAAAAAGACACGCCGCTGTGCAGGCTTCCAGCACATAGGCCGTGCAATGAATGAACATGACTGCCCCTAATGTATGTCTTCCCCGCATGTCCAAAATAGTGTTCCGACCTGCCATTGTTTGTGAAGGGATTGTTGGGTGTAAAGTGATAGGTGCAGCATGCCAATGTAAAACACAGAGTAGATAGACTTCTGGACTGAAAGTGCCTGTGTATAAAACACAAATCGATGTTTTTAATATGTGTTATCAATTGCATGACTTTGTAAAAAGTAAAAAGTTATTGTTTTTTATGTATATTTTTGTATGTTTGTTTGTACCTATAGGGGACAGCGGTGCAGTAAATCTTGTGTGTATTTTAAATTATAATGCCCCTTTTGAAGGATGTTGGTTTGAATGGGGAGTGCTGTCTCGAAGGATTCAGACGAGCGCCACGGTATTGATTCACATTGTAACTCATTCTCAGGGGACGACCATACAGGACTAGGTCATCTGAGGGTACATATCACCCCAAATTCACAGTGCCCATTTCAAACTCAGAGGTATGAAAGGCAACGCTGGTCCAGTCAGAACGTCCGTCTAAGCTGAATGTTGCACACCACAGCAGCAGGCGCATTGACACGATGGGCTGTACTGTCTCGCTTTGTTTTGATATGCAAATCTCCCCACTTTGAACCCCATTTACAACGTATTCATGTTGATTGTTCAGGAGGTAGGAAGAAGAGAGAACGTGCAGAGTCTCTGTGACAAAGGCAGTAAGTAACCCACTGAGGGTCTAGCAGGATCATAAATCACCGGAGTTATCGGTACATTTTTCATAATCGTTGGCAGATTCACTATGAGGGCCAAGGTGGAAGTTTGGGTGGGCCAGGCTCATGTTTGGGTGGGCCTGGCCCACCCGGCCCACCCGCTAGAACCGGGCCTGCGTGGGCTTCAGGGAGCTTAACTCCTGTGCGCTTCTTTATTTTTAGACTGAGCTGTTAGCTCCTATATACAATCTGTGGTTTATGCATGGTAGTAAATTCTGTTAGCACTACTGGGCCACCACAGGCATCACGCCTAGAGGCAAACTGTTAGCAGGGCCAACAGAGATCCCCTGGTAGAAGAAGATCTCTGATCCCAACTTGCATACAGAACCATGAATCCCCACCTCTTAGAGGTCTGGATGGTTCCTTGCCAGGTCCTCCATGGGATCTGAGTCCTGAAGCAGTCTACCCCCTTCTCGCTCTCTCTCACCGACTCTCACTGGTCAATTGAGAAAACAATTATGGCAATGCAACATACGGCGGTTCTATTGCGGCATTTCACACCTGGTCTTGCCTAGTGCTAACAGTGGGAATGAGGTCGATGTTGACCTTCCCACATGTGCCCAACAGAGCACTCAACTTTCCGGTCTGAGCTCTCCTTCCACCCACCACTGTTATCAGATGAGTTAGTGCAATTCATTTACTTAAAGCGATCCACCCCTGCAACTTTCAGAGGGTATTGACTTGTTAAATGAAAGTATGTGAATCTAAAAGTAGATTCCCCATTAATTTCCTTGGTCTTACCCCCATGAGAGTCCTTTTTAGGTCGAGGGACCGTCCGGTCTGCCGAAGGCAGAACCGGAAGTCCGGAGATCTTATGATGCTTAGAGTGGCTATTTAGCCCGCCTCTCTTTTTGGCTCTCCTCCTTTGGCTGGCTTCCTAAACGGAGGCCAGCCATTGGAGGAGAGAGCCGTCCCCCCAAATAGGCTCCGTCTTTTTCAGATTCGGGGGCGTGTTCCGTGCTCTTCTTTCCACTTTTTAGCCACGCCCTTTTTCGGTCTCGGCTCGAAGGCTGCGCTTGCGCAGTCTCGCTCCGAGATTTATTGTTTTGTAGAAGAGGGGCTTGAACCCGCCCCTCTTCTCTCCTCTTCTCCATTGGCTGGCCTCTTAAATGCTGGCCAGCCATTGGAGAAGAGTCTTTGTCTCGCAAAACAAGCCCCTTCCTTTTCGGATTCGGGGGCGTGTTTTTTCGCTACTTTTCGCTGGGCGTGTTTTTCTCTCCTCCAGCCAATGGCAAGAGGAGAGAAAAGAAAAACACGCCCCCGAATCCGAAACCGCCGCTGCCTTTCTCCGAGGCATTTCTGGCTGACCTCGGAGAAAGGCGGTGGTTTTTATGACAACTCCCTCCCCCTGCTGCCTCCTTTCAGTACGAGGCGCTACTACATGAGACCTAATAAATATAGAATGAACAATTTTAGAGGGCGATACAGGTCTTAAAAAGGTATGACCAAAGGATTTTTCCGTAGGGGAATTAGTCTGGCAGTACGGCGCATGTGATTGGTCTTGAGAACAATCTCTCTTCTGATGGTAGTCTCATCAAACAGGTCTCCCTGCGGGCTTTGGTTCTCTGTTGGGCTCTGGGTGGAGGTTAATGTAGCATGTTCTAATGAACTTCACGTAAGTGGGACCGGCGGGGTGAGTTCGTGAATTCCAAATACAAAACTAGTGTACCAGAAAAAAATTGTATCCTCAGAGTAACCAGAATTCATACATTATCCAGGTCACAGGATACTGCTACTGACTCCGTGAAGTCGTTACATATGTGCCTCACTGAACCTCAATACAAAAAAGTTGCTCTGTGATCGATTACCTGCTCGTGAAGTTCTATTGTTGAAATGCTTCCCACATGTTGCAGATATGCACAAGCACTGTGCAGCGGCTAAATGCCACCGACCGGAAACAGCACACTAAGGTCTTACGTTCCGTATGTCGGAAGTGCTCGCATCTCAGCTCTCCCCAATACGGACTTCCTGCACCAGCGAACCATTCGCCAACACAGACGCAGGACTACAGTGAAATAGTCCGTTTTTCATTTCAGGAACGCGAATATGCACCTGCAATGTGGATTGTGATATTACAGTGTTGCTGTACAAATCTGGGCAACACACTCCCCTCCCGACCCCCGCCTCAGTGTGTTGAAGCTGCCTGCTCTGAACCATAGCGGAGGTGAGAGATGTCGCACACTCCTCTCAGGGGCCCCGGTAAGTTCACTTCATTTATGCTCTGCTTCTGAATCCGCTGCTGCCAGTCTCCATCCCCATCTGCGCTGCCCTAGCCTGCTGCTGCTCCTCAGAGCGCCACCTCACACCTAATTTTCCCTGTCTGGATCCCAGTCTGGGCTGGCACGTGCACCTAATTATGTACTCTTGATTTTTTTGTACTTTCAGTGTGCACGGACCCAGTGGCTATGTATACGTGCTTTGCATGTTTATAGTCAGTCACTCAGTGGAAAGGTATGTCGCTGGTAGAAGGGAGCCCGCAGCGTGCGGGCCGGCAGTGAGTAGGGTGCATGGAGAAGCTTTGACCTGAGTCCTCTTTTACGGAACAACCCTCACGTTTCGTGTCTTCAAAAATACAGCGTGTCTGCCTGTTTCGTATGATTATGAGAAGAAGTGATCTGGTAACTAAACTGCACTCTTCGGAACCAGAGATCCGGGTTTGCAAATTGGTTGCTTCTGTTGTGTGATCCTTCCCAAATTACCCGAGTGTCTTCCTCTGACCCGCGTCTCTTGTCTGGCAAAAATAAACGGGAGTGCCTCGGTGCATTGTGTAAAGTTTGCATTGTATGTTCTCCATGAAAAACATACTTATAGTTAAAAAATAACTTAATGATGGTAAGTGATGAGCATTATACGCGGTAGGTTGTATGTGAGGCGCACTTGTTTACAAGTTGAATTCTGAACCAAACCGACACATCGGTGATTGCTGGCCATTTACTTAACCCTCAGATATCTTTAATGCGATTCAATTGTACGAATGACTCGGCGAAGGCTTGTATCAGCTGTGCTCTTCTGCTTCAGTTTCATTTATTTGTTTGATACTGGAGGCGAGAGTGCGTATAAACTCCTCCCCCTCGTTAATCCAATTCCGCTTTGGAATTCAGAGATTCGTGCCTGCCCCGGTCACGCTAGAAGCTGTTATTTTTAAACATTAGCATATCTACCAAGTCATCCCTGGTTATGAGATAGTTTAGTGTTTGTCCACGATTCACAAACATTTTGTGCTGGTTTTGTGTTACAAAAATGATGCAAATCGGAGAAGGTAAGATTAAAATGTTTGTGGTGCACACCTGCCAACTTAATTTTTAGTGATAAATGCAAACATCTAGAAACAACGGTGCCACTTCTGCTTTGGCTCCCAAAATCAATATGTATGTGTCTAGATCTATATGTGTGTGTGTGTGGTTCTGTATGTGTGGCTGTGTGTGTATGTGGCTCTGTGTATGTGGCTCTGTGTATGTATGTGTGGCTCTGTGTGTGTGGCTTTGTGTGTGTGGCTCTGTGTAAGTGTGGGTGGCTCTGTGTGTGTGTGGGAGGCTCTATATGTGTGTGCCTCTGTGTGTGGCTCTGTGTGGGTGGCTTTTTTTGTAGGTGGCTCTATGCGTGGGTGGCTGTCTGTGTGTGGGTAACTCTGTGTGTGTGGGTGGCTCTGTGTGGGTGGCTCTATTTGTGTGTGGGTTGCTCTGTGTAGGTGGCTCTGTGTAGGTGGCTCTGTGTAGGTGGCTCTGTGTGGGTGGCTCTGTGTGTGTGGGTGGCTCTGTGTGTGTGGGGGGCTCTGTGTGTGTGGGTGGCTCTATTTGTGTGTGGGTGGCTCTGTGTGTGGGTGCAAATGCAATAGGTCTCACATTTGAGAGTGATTACGCTATTGACATTGTAAATAACAATGCCGTTTCTTTAAATGTTTTAAAAACATAAACAAAAATAATGTCATGAGCAATGCCAATAGCTCTAATTTTAACAATGCCGAGACCGTTGCATTGTAAATGCTTGTTATTAATGCAGTTTGATATAGGAGGAAAGTCTTTGGAACAATATGTGTTTCATTGTAAATCATACACTGAGCCCTAGATTGCCTAGTAGCCGTGTTTGATTGGGGTGCAACTCATGCACATGAGTTAGGGTTACACAATGCGGACAGAGCTATTTACATAGTTCCTAAGTAGCCTTCATGGCATATATGTGCAGAGTTTTCAGCCATCACCACTTTGTATGTTGGGATTTTAAGCCTTTGCAAACTTGTCAAAAATCAAACTGCAAGACTCGTAATGCAACGTACATTTGGCTAAAAGCCTGACTGAATGATGGTATTACGTATGACGCTAGGCACTTGGCAACTATGTATTTCTGTCTTTAAAATCTCTCTCAGCAGCTCAGACCCTAGCTCAACACTTAATGTAGCACATTTCATAACTCCATGGTGCGCCAAGTGTTATTGTTTGCGAAAGCAGCTGGATAGAGCCCTCACGATGGCCAATCAAGCAAAAAGGTTGTCTGGCATCTGTTTCGGTCCGCTTAGAATGATCAGGAAGATATTAGTACTGATCCCAGAGCAACTACGACAAGCATTGGCATAGCCAATAGGTCTCGCCTTTGGGACCTTATAAGTGTTTGGTTATGCAGCACAATATCCTTGGTGCAACAACATCAACTGTTGCATGGCTAAACACTTATACTGTCCCAAAGGCGAGACCTATTGGCTATGCCAATGCTTGTTGAGGTTGGTGGTGGTAGCAGGGCTGGAGGTGTTGAGGGCTTTCGCCCAGCTGGTCTCTGAGATTTTGTTCCACCTGCAGTGGGTTCTGTGACATGGCTGCATTTGACACAGTTGCAAGAGGTGAAAATTGGGTCCAGTGTGTGTCCTCTGGTGTGTGTAGGGTCATGGTTGATCTGGGTCAATCTGAGGCTACTACTACTGTTGAGAAGGTGTGCTGTGTTTTGTAATTGGGGTCATCAATGTGAAAATTTAGGTCTCCAAATAAGATATAGTCCTTGAAGTCTAAGGCTATGGGTGCAATGAAGTCTGCGATAGTGCAGGAGCTGGACCACGGGCCTACGGTCATTATGCAAGGGTGCCTCCGAAGGTTGTCTTGCCGTCCTTGTGGAGATTAAAGTTGAGATGTTCCATGGGGCCGTTGGTGGTGGTACGCTTTTTGGTCTCTTTGTGGATGATGGCTGTTCCTCCTTCCAGCTTGTTGGTGCGGTCCTGGTGGGGGATTTTGTATCTGTCGGGGATCGCTGTGGCAATGTCTGGGGCAGATGTGGGGTTGAGCCAGTTTAGGAGAGTAGGGTCTGCAATCCTATGATCACCCAGATTTTTTTGCTTTTGCTTCATTGGTTTACGACTTTCCCCGGCTGCGGGCCTGCCAATCAGACCCACAGCCTAGCTGTTCTCTCTCGAAATTAACACACATGTACATTAGGTGCATCCACTAATTGGAACCGGGCCGCCTTATCAGTCCCTGTATCAGCATACCACAGGTATCCAGGGCATCGGTGTACCCAGGGCCTACCAGGGGCTGCAGCATGTATTGTGCCACCCCTGGATGGCCGCCCAAATCTGACACAACTGGCTGCACGACAGCTGGGGCAAGGTGGTGTAATCACCCATTGCTGTAGGTGTAGTATTCCTATACCTAACCCTAAAATGGACGCATGGATGCCTGTCAGTCACTCCTATGGCAGGCCTTATCAATCCTGAAGGCAGAGTGCTGGGAATCATGTGAGATGGTGCTCTGGCGCGAGCTGAGCCCGTCGACGGCTTGCGGAACCAAATCCTAATAGCCGTTCCATGGTGACGCGGGCCAACTCCTTTAAAATGCATTATAATCCTTGCGGTTATTTGCTAACTTTGGCATCGCGTCACCCAAACATGTCGAGTAAGGTGTCATACGAATTGGAATACGAACCCCTCGCCAGTTCTGGCGACGGGGTTAGCATTCCACCCTTCTAGAGGGACACGACATGGAAGTAACCTTGAACCCCGGTTAAAAGTTGACTCAAGCCTCAGCATCACAAAATGGATGCTGCCACCAGACACAAGTCTGACCTCCTGCTGCTGGGAGACCTTCCAGCGAGGGGAGCTTGGACAAAGGGTTTCCTGTCAAGGGCGGTGTTAGCACCATCCCAGACAGGGTTTGTGTATCCCAGGTAGGCAGGGCTGAAAGGAAGGTGATTGCAAGTGGCACCCCGGTGCTCACTGTGCATAGCCCAGCTCAAACCAGTTTCGGGGGAACACCAGCCCCTGAGCTGGGGCGAAGCCGGACAAAGGATAGGGGTGTAACCACCCCCCTCCTGGTCCCACCCATAGGTAGGACCTAGTCACGGGCCAGCCCCTTTTTCCTAGAATAAAGGTGGGAGCGGGTCCCCTTCCCAAATTGGATAATTCTGAATCTTGAACTACTTTCCACGAAAGGAACTCTTGACTATTTCTGAAGACTCTCCCTTGTGGCTAAGGAGTAGCCACCCTGCACCAGCAGGCACCACCTAAGCGCTTGCGGTTTGCTGTACGTCTCTCCCACGGATCAAGACTGCCCAGCTCGACGAGACCCGGGTTCCCTGCCATCTCTGACCTCTACCTACATCATCGGCTCAGCTGAGATTCGTACGTGTGACGAGACCTGCGGGGCCGGCCATCTTCAGAACCTGCACGACGCTTATCTAGCACACCCACCGAGGGACCCTCGAGTGAGTGCACCTAGGGTTTGAGATGCCCTAAACCTGAGCGGCTCCAGCACCGAAGTCTGCCTCCCCAGCATCCACGAGATCTGCGTGGGGGCCCTTCTGCTCCTTGTTGCTCACCGCGTTGTCCGACCACTCGCCGACCGGCTTGTGGCCCTCTTCACGACGCACCACGACAGACTTTCACCACTGGTCTGGTTGCTCCAGACTGGCTCTTGCTCCCCTTCAACAGAGGAGTACCTCGGACCCTCCTGGTCCACTCCCGACGCCATCTTGACTCCACCGCTTGGGTTTGCCACTGCCAAGACCTGCTGTCCCATTCTTGGGCCCAGCATCATCGACAGCAGACACCTTCGTGGGACAGTTCGCCCTCCCTCCGGGTCGCCGCCGCGCCTCCTGGTCCAAGGAACAGCCGAGTCCGACGTCATCCACTCACCTGGTCGAGGTGACTTCAGCCGGTACCTTCCTGGTACCCACACGATCGCTGGCTAGCGGTTGAGAACTGAGTCCCCTCTGCTTTCAGGTTTCCTTCATCACCGATCCAGGCTTGGATCTCTCTGAACATCGACACTGGTCGCCTGCCAGCAACTTCTTCTTTCAGGCTCCTGAGACTACAACGAGGACTCCCGACATCTTGCTGAACCCCACGCAGCCGCAGCCTCTGGGCTAGGTAACTCGAGCATCTCGGTGCTCCATCGTAGGTTCGCTCTACAAGTGTCCAGTTCCTTTTTCGTTTAGTCCCACTGATCGGATTCCTCCGGAATCAGTAACTTTAAACTATCTAACCTTTCCCATTCCACTTGCAGTGTATATGGTTTCGTGCCCTCCGGGCACTTGTGTAAATTGTGCAACCAGAAGTATTTTCATAAGAGTTTTGTAGTGTGCTTAGCTCTCTGACTCATAAAGAGCCAGGGTAGTCTTGTTATAAATAAATATCCTTTATTTTCATAACAGCTTGTGTGGTGTCCTTTCACTTGGTGTTCAAGGGGTATATGTGATGGTAAACAGCTGGCTTAACACGCCCTCTAGAGCTTAGCCTAAAGACTGCTCGTATCCACGCTACTAGGATAGCTGGTCTATAAGGTTGACTTACAACCAATCATCAATAAGGGTCGTTTGGAATGATACACAGTGATCACTAGAATAGTGAGCACTACATATCAGGCCAATTTCTCACATTGGTGAGCAGCGGTTGGGATTTGAGCTTGCTGTTGGTTACCACACACGTATCCTAAGAATATCAAAGTGAAAGATCACATAAGTACCCAGGTACATATAACTTAACTTAGAATACTCTGAGTTCTACTGAACCAGCTGTTGTAGTGTAACAGGACTTAGCACACCCTGACTACAACTCTTAGCAAGGGATCAGTAGGTAAACAAATAGTGTAGGTAGGTGCATCACTTACACCTCACTAGAAAGCATGTCGGTCCACGGAGAGTCTGCAGAGACTCCCTTAGTGGTCAGTGACCCTCCACAGGTCGTGTCACGATATGCAGCTCTTAGCTTCAAGGAGATGAGACAACTGTGTGCCTCCAGGAAGCTAAACCAGGGTTCTAACCCTACCATCGCATTTCTGATAGGTCTCTTAGAGACGTACGATGCTAGGAGGTCCTCTAACACAGGTCCCCCCAATGCTGATGGGAACATGCCTCCCTTAGAGGGAACCCTTGGTGACCCGGACCTCGACCTCCATACAGAGGAGGAAGACGAGGAGGAGTTATCAGGAGACGAGGCAAACAACGGTCCAGTGGAAGTCGGCAGGCTTACGAGGACCAACTTAAGCAGGCATGAGAATGGAACCGGGGGAGCCCCGGCCCCACGCTCAAGCAGGCCTAACATTGGGAACGGACGAGCTAGGTCTCTCTCCAGAGGCTCTAACAGATCTGTTCGTACACATGTCTCTCAGGCATCTTCTCAGAGAGGAATGACGTCCCCTCAGAGAAGGGAGCATGAAGCGAAGATGAGGGAAGTCAATCTGAGTATCGAGCGGGAAGAACTTGCCCTCGCCAAAGAAAGGCTTGCCTTAGCCCGAGAGCAGAAATTAAGTGGGTTAGATCCCACTGGTGGCAGCATTCTCATTAGAGAAAAAGACAGGGGTATAGATACTAGACACCTGAGTAAAATAGTGCCCGCCTTTAAACAAGGGGACGACATCCACAAGTGGATAACTGCTTTGGAGAGGGCCTGCACTGTCCAGTGCGTCCCCCAAAGTCAGTGGGCAGCTATACTGTGGCTCTCCTTTGAGGGTAAAGGACGAGACAAGCTCCTCACTACTAGAGCTGAGGATGCGAACAACTACCAAGTCCTGAAGAATACACTGATTGATGGGTTCGGCTTAACCACCGAGCAGTACCGGGTGCTGTTCAGGGACACCCAGAAAATTCAGTCTCAGGATTGGACTGACTTTGTCGATTGTGCCACTAAGGCTTTGGAGGGCTGGTTGCTGGGTAGCAAGGTTACTGATTACACAGGATTGTACAATCTCATCATGAGAGAACAGATTTTAAACAACTGTCAGAACCAATTGTTGCATCAGCACCTTGTCGACTCGGATCTGACCTCTCCCCAAGAATTGGGAAAGAAGGCAGACAGATGGGTCAGAACAAGGGTCAAGCAGAACCAGACTCAGAACCAGGGTGGTCAGAAGAAAGCAGACCAAAAGGGTAGTAACAAGAACGAACAAAATGACCAGAAGTCTTCGACAGGTCCCCAACAAACTAAAGAGGGTGGAGGTCAGGCTTCACAGAAGAAGAAGACTCAAGAAGGCCAGTCAAAAAGGTGGTGCCAATACTGTAAAAGTAAGACTCACTGGTTTAGTGAGTGCACCAAGAAAGGAGGGCAAACTCCTGCCACTGCAGCCCCTAAGGCACCTGCACCCCCTAGTACAGTCAGCAGTGGTAGTGCACCTCCCAAGGCATTAGTTGGGTTAACCTTGGGAACCGAGGGGAGTGACGACTTAGTCAGCACGCTCACTCAGGCCGTCCTTGTCTGTACAGGGGATATGGATATGTCCCCTGGTGCCAGTCCCAATACTTTGGGCAAATACAGACAGACACCTTTGATCAATGGAAAAGTGGCTCAGGCCTACAGGGACACTTGTGCCAGTGTCACCATGGTGACGCCTAACTTTGTGGACCCTGGACAGATCATGCTAGGTACCGATTACCTAGTGACCAATGCCAGCAATGTCACTACCAATCACAGTATGGCAGTTGTTGATTTCTCCTGGTGAGGGGTAAGTGGCCCGAAAAAGGTTGTGGTTAGTTCAGACCTCCCCGTAGAATGTCTGTTGGGCAATGATTTGGAAACGTCACAATGGTCAGAAGTGGAGCAGAGGACTCACATGGAAATTTTAGGCTTGCCAGCACAGGTCCTTGCTGTGACCAGGTCACAGGCCAAAAGATGCCCCACTGAACAGGTGCTGGATCCTGGAAGAACGGACCAGACACCTTCCAAGAAAAGGAGCAGTAAGGGTAAGGCTTCGCCTTCCCCCTTGCCCCAGGTCGTGGATCAAGTCTCTGAGGAGGCTGACCTTAAGGAACTGAGGGAAACTGAGCCGAAAGAGCTTGAACCTGGTCAGGTTGAGTTTCTGGGCTCAGGGGGACCCTCCAGGGAAGACCTGGGGAAGGCACAGTTAGACTGCCCCTCACTTGAACCCCTCAGACAGCAGGCTGCTGCTGAGGCTGCAGGGAACGCCACAGGTACCCACAAAGTGTACTGGGACGATGGACTCCTGTACTCCGAGGCAAGAGACCCCAAGCCTGGCGCGACCAGGAGGCTGGTAGTCCCCTTGTCTCTGAGAGGTTTCCTCCTTACCTTGGCCCACGAGATTCCCCTTGCAGGTCACTTAGGCCAGAATAAGACTTGGGACAGGATTGTTCCACACTTTCACTGGCCCCACATGTCCGAAGATACGAAGGAGTTTTGCCGCTCCTGTGTCACTTGCCAAGCCAGCGGTAAGTCAGGTGGCACGACAAAGGCCCCCCTTATACCACTACCGGTGGTGGGGGTACCCTTTGAACGAGTGGGGATCGACATTGTCGGACCAATGGAACCCCAGACAGCATCAGGGCACAAGTTTATACTGGTGGTGGTGGACCACGCCACCAGGTATCCTGAAGCTATTCCCCTTAGGACCACTACAGCACCTGTTGTGGCACGAGCCCTAGTTGGAGTGTTCTCCAGAGTGGGCTTCCCTAAGGAGGTTGTCTCAGACAGAGGTGCAAACTTCATGTCGGGATATCTGACTGCTATGTGGAAGGAGTGTGGTGTCAACTACAAATTCACCACACCCTATCACCCACAATGCAATGGGCTTGTTGAGAGATTCAACAGGACCCTAAAAGGGATGATTCATGGACTACCTGCAAAGCTTCGGCGGAGATGGGATGTCCTGATACCCTGCCTCTTGTTCGCCTACAGAGAGGTCCCGCAGAAGGGGGTTGGCTACAGCCCTTTTGAGCTTCTGTTCGGACATCCTGTAAGGGGACCCCTTTGTTTGGTAAAGGAAGGATGGGAGAGACCTCTCAAAAAGCGGGCATCAAACATTGTGGACCATGTGCTCGGTCTCCGCTCACGGATGGCTGAGTACATGGAAAAGGCATCTAAAAACCTTGAGGCGAGCCAAGAATTACAAAAAGCTTGGCACGACCAAAAGGCTGTCCTGACTGTGTATCAGCCTGGGCAGAAGGTGTGGGTGCTGGAGCCAGTGGCCCCAGCAGCACTCAAAGACAAATGGTCTGGGCCCCACACGATCATTGAGCAAAAGGGAGAGGTCACCTACTTGGTAGACCTGGGAACTCCCCGGAGCCCCCACAGGGTGCTCCATGTAAACAGGCTCAAGGCATATGTCGACAGGGAGGGCATGGGCTTGCTCATGGCCACAGATGAGGGACAGGAGGAGGAGAGTGACCCTCTCCCGGACCTGCTCTCTCAGAACCCTGACGATGGGTCGGTAGATGGTGTTGTCTTTTGCGGCAGCCTCTCTGGACATCAACAAAAGGATTGTAAACAGGTTCTTCAATCCTTTTGACATATGTTCTCTCTGACACCCAGTCAGACCAATTGGTGTACCCATGAGGTCGACACTGGGGACAGTCTGCCCGTAAAGAGTAAAATCTATCGACAGCCTGATCATGTCAGAGACTGCATCAAGACAGAGGTGCAGAAAATGTTGGAGCTGGGAGTCATTGAGCCCTCGGACAGCCCCTGGGCTAGTCCCGTAGTTCTCGTGCCGAAACCTCACACCCAGGGCGGTAAGAAAGAGATGAGGTTTTGCGTGGACTACAGAGGCCTCAATGCAGTCACTAAGACTGACGCCCACCCGATACCGAGAGCAGACGAACTTATAGACCGGTTGGCTTCGGCCAACTACTTAAGTACGTTTGACCTGACAGCTGGGTATTGGCAAATCAGGTTAGCTGAGGAGGCCAAGCCCAAAACAGCATTTTCTACCCCGGGTGGGCATTATCAGTTCGTGGTAATGCCCTTTGGTTTGAAAAATGCACCTGCCACCTTCCAACGGCTGGTGAATCGAGTTCTCACTGGGTTGGACAACTTCTGTGCGGCGTATCTGGACGATATCGCTGTCTTTAGCTCCACCTGGGAGGATCACCTGGTCCACCTGAGGAAAGTGTTAGAGGCCCTGCAAAAGGCAGGCCTCACTATCAAGGCCACTAAGTGCCAGATAGGGCAGACACAGGTTCTATACCTGGGCCACCTTGTAGGTGGAGGCCAGGTTCAGCCATTGGAGAGCAAAATACAGGCCATACAGGACTGGGCTCCTCCAACCACCCAGACTCAGGTTCGAGCTTTCTTGGGCCTGACTGGTTATTACCGGAAATTTGTCAGAAATTATGGATCCATTGTGACCCCGCTAAACGATCTGACAAGTAAGAAGATGCCAAAAAAAGTTCAGTGGACAGCCAGCTGTCAAAAGACATTCGATGACCTAAAGCAGGCCAAGTGCACAGCGCCTATCCTCAAGAGTCCAGACTACTCCAAAACATTCATTGTCCAAACAGACGCTTCGGAGTTGGGTGTGGGAGCTGTTCTATCTCAGCTGAATTTTGATGGTCATGACCAGCCCATAGCTTTCATTAGCAGGAGGCTGACCCCCAGAGAGAAGAATTGGTCAGCTATTGAGAGGGAGGCCTTTGCTGTGGTTTGGGCCCTGAAGAAGTTGAGGCCATACTTGTTTGGCACTCACTTCAAGATTCAGACCGACCATAAGCCCCTCTTGTGGCTAAATCAAATGAAGGGTGAAAACCCCAAACTACTTAGGTGGTCCATTTCCCTACAGGGGATGGACTTCACAGTGGAGCATAGACCTGGCACTGATCATGGCAATGCAGATGGGCTCTCCAGGTATTTCCACTTAGAGCAAGAAGACTCACCTGGACAAGGTTAGCTTACTGTCCCAAAGTTTGGGGGGGGTGGGGGGGGGTCATGTAGGAGAGTAGGGTCTGCAATCCTATGATCACCCAGATTCTTTTGCTTTTGCTTCATTGGTTTACGACTTTCCCCGGCTGCGGGCCTGCCAATCAGACCCACAGCCTAGCTGTTCTCTCACGAAATTAACACACATGTACATTAGGTGCATCCACTAATTGGAACCGGGCCGCCTTATCAGTCCCTGTATCAGCATACCACAGGTATCCAGGGCATCGGTGTACCCAGGGCCTACCAGGGGCTGCAGCATGTATTGTGCCACCCCTGGATGGCCGCCCAAATCTGACACAACTGGCTGCACGACAGCTGGGGCAAGGTGGTGTAATCACCCATTGCTGTAGGTGTAGTATTCCTATACCTAACCCTAAAATGGACGCATGGATTCCTGTCAGTCACTCCTATGGCAGGCCTTATCAATCCTGAAGGCAGAGTGCTGGGAATCATGTGAGATGGTGCTCTGGCGCGAGCTGAGCCCGTCGACGGCTTGCGGAACCAAATCCTAATAGCCGTTCCATGGTGACGCGGGCCAACTCCTTTAAAATGCATTATAATCCTTGCGGTTATTTGCTAACTTTGGCATCGCGTCACCCAAACATGTCGAGTAAGGTGTCATACGAATTGGAATACGAACCCCTCGCCAGTTCTGGCGACGGGGTTAGCATTCCACCCTTCTAGAGGGACACGACATGGAAGTAACCTTGAACCCCGGTTAAAAGTTGACTCAAGCCTCAGCATCACAAAATGGATGCTGCCACCAGACACAAGTCTGACCTCCTGCTGCTGGGAGACCTTCCAGCGAGGGGAGCTTGGACAAAGGGTTTCCTGTCAAGGGCGGTGTTAGCACCATCCCAGACAGGGTTTGTGTATCCCAGGTAGGCAGGGCTGAAAGGAAGGTGATTGCAAGTGGCACCCCGGTGCTCACTGTGCATAGCCCAGCTCAAACCAGTTTCGGGGGAACACCAGCCCCTGAGCTGGGGCGAAGCCGGACAAAGGATAGGGGTGTAAACCACCCCCCTCCTGGTCCCACCCATAGGTAGGACCTAGTCACGGGCCAGCCCCTTTTTCCTAGAATAAAGGTGGGAGCGGGTCCCCTTCCCAAATTGGATAATTCTGAATCTTGAACTACTTTCCACGAAAGGAACTCTTGACTATTTCTGAAGACTCTCCCTTGTGGCTAAGGAGTAGCCACCCTGCACCAGCAGGCACCACCTAAGCGCTTGCGGTTTGCTGTACGTCTCTCCCACGGATCAAGACTGCCCAGCTCGACGAGACCCGGGTTCCCTGCCATCTCTGACCTCTACCTACATCATCGGCTCAGCTGAGATTCGTACGTGTGACGAGACCTGCGGGGCCGGCCATCTTCAGAACCTGCACGACGCTTATCTAGCACACCCACCGAGGGACCCTCGAGTGAGTGCACCTAGGGTTTGAGATGCCCTAAACCTGAGCGGCTCCAGCACCGAAGTCTGCCTCCCCAGCATCCACGAGATCTGCGTGGGGGCCCTTCTGCTCCTTGTTGCTCACCGCGTTGTCCGACCACTCGCCGACCGGCTTGTGGCCCTCTTCACGACGCACCACGACAGACTTTCACCACTGGTCTGGTTGCTCCAGACTGGCTCTTGCTCCCCTTCAACAGAGGAGTACCTCGGACCCTCCTGGTCCACTCCCGACGCCATCTTGACTCCACCGCGTGGGTTTGCCACTGCCAAGACCTGCTGTCCCATTCTTGGGCCCAGCATCATCGACAGCAGACACCTTCGTGGGACAGCTCGCCCTCCCTCCGGGTCGCCGCCGCGCCTCCTGGTCCAAGGAACAGCCGAGTCCGACGTTATCCACTCACCTGGTCGAGGTGACTTCAGCCGGTACCTTCCTGGTACCCACACGATTGCTGGCTAGCGGTTGAGAACTGAGTCCCCTCTGCTTTCAGGTTTCCTTCATCACCGATCCAGGCTTGGATCTCTCTGAACATCGACACTGGTCGCCTGCCAGCAACTTCTTCTTTCAGGCTCCTGAGACTACAACGAGGACTCCCGACATCTTGCTGAACCCCACGCAGGCGCAGCCTCTGGGCTAGGTAACTCGAGCATCTCGGTGCTCCATCGTAGGTTCGCTCTACAAGTGTCCAGTTCCTTTTTCGTTTAGTCCCACTGATCGGATTCCTCCGGAATCAGTAACTTTAAACTATCTAACCTTTCCCATTCCACTTGCAGTGTATATGGTTTCGTGCCCTCCGGGCACTTGTGTAAATTGTGCAACCAGAAGTATTTTCATAAGAGTTTTGTAGTGTGCTTAGCTCTCTGACTCATAAAGAGCCAGGGTAGTCTTGTTATAAATAAATATCCTTTATTTTCATAACAGCTTGTGTGGTGTCCTTTCACTTGGTGTTCAAGGGGTATATGTGATGGTAAACAGCTGGCTTAACACGCCCTCTAGAGCTTAGCCTAAAGACTGCTCGTATCCACGCTACTAGGATAGCTGGTCTATAAGGTTGACTTACAACCAATCATCAATAAGGGTCGTTTGGAATGATACACAGTGATCACTAGAATAGTGAGCACTACATATCAGGCCAACTTCTCACATTGGTGAGCAGCGGTTGGGATTTGAGCTTGCTGTTGGTTACCACACACGTATCCTAAGAATATCAAAGTGAAAGATCACATAAGTACCCAGGTACATATAACTTAACTTAGAATACTCTGAGTTCTACTGAACCAGCTGTTGTAGTGTAACAGGACTTAGCACACCCTGACTACAACTCTTAGCAAGGGATCAGTAGGTAAACAAATAGTGTAGGTAGGTGCATCACTTACACCTCACTAGAAAGCATGTCGGTCCACGGAGAGTCTGCAGAGACTCCCTTAGTGGTCAGTGACCCTCCACAGGTCGTGTCACGATATGCAGCTCTTAGCTTCAAGGAGATGAGACAACTGTGTGCCTCCAGGAAGCTAAACCAGGGTTCTAACCCTACCATCGCATTTCTGATAGGTCTCTTAGAGACGTACGATGCTAGGAGGTCCTCTAACACAGGTCCCCCCAATGCTGATGGGAACATGCCTCCCTTAGAGGGAACCCTTGGTGACCCGGACCTCGACCTCCATACAGAGGAGGAAGACGAGGAGGAGTTATCAGGAGACGAGGCAAACAACGGTCCAGTGGAAGTCGGCAGGCTTACGAGGACCAACTTAAGCAGGCATGAGAATGGAACCGGGGGAGCCCCGGCCCCACGCTCAAGCAGGCCTAACATTGGGAACGGACGAGCTAGGTCTCTCTCCAGAGGCTCTAACAGATCTGTTCGTACACATGTCTCTCAGGCATCTTCTCAGAGAGGAATGACGTCCCCTCAGAGAAGGGAGCATGAAGCGAAGATGAGGGAAGTCAATCTGAGGATCGAGCGGGAAGAACTTGCCCTCGCCAAAGAAAGGCTTGCCTTAGCCCGAGACCAGAAATTAAGTGGGTTAGATCCCACTGGTGGCAGCATTCTCATTAGAGAAAAAGACAGGGGTATAGATACCAGACACCTGAGTAAAATAGTGCCCCCCTTTAAACAAGGGGACGACATCCACAAGTGGATAACTGCTTTGGAGAGGGCCTGCACTGTCCAGTGCGTCCCCCAAAGTCAGTGGGCAGCTATACTGTGGCTCTCCTTTGAGGGTAAAGGACGAGACAAGCTCCTCACTACTAGAGCTGAGGATACGAACAACTACCAAGTCCTGAAGAATACACTGATTGATGGGTTCGGCTTAACCACCGAGCAGTACCGGGTGCTGTTCAGGGACACCCAGAAAATTCAGTCTCAGGATTGGACTGACTTTGTCGATTGTGCCACTAAGGCTTTGGAGGGCTGGTTGCTGGGTAGCAAGGTTACTGATTACACAGGATTGTACAATCTTATCATGAGAGAACAGATTTTAAACAACTGTCAGAACCAATTGTTGCATCAGCACCTTGTCGACTCGGATCTGACCTCTCCCCAAGAATTGGGAAAGAAGGCAGACAGATGGGTCAGAACAAGGGTCAAGCAGAACCAGACTCAGAACCAGGGTGGTCAGAAGAAAGCAGACCAAAAGGGTAGTAACAAGAACGAACAAAATGACCAGAAGTCTTCGACAGGTCCCCAACAAACTAAAGAGGGTGGGGGTCAGGCTTCACAGAAGAAGAAGACTCAAGAAGGCCAGTCAAAAAGGTGGTGCCAATACTGTAAAAGTAAGACTCACTGGTTTAGTGAGTGCACCAAGAAAGGAGGGCAAACTCCTGCCACTGCAGCCCCTAAGGCACCTGCACCCCCTAGTACAGTCAGCAGTGGTAGTGCACCTCCCAAGGCATTAGTTGGGTTAACCTTGGGAACCGAGGGGAGTGACGACTTAGTCAGCACGCTCACTCAGGCCGTCCTTGTCTGTGCAGGGGATATGGATATGTCCCCTGGTGCCAGTCCCAATACTTTGGGCAAATACAGACAGACACCTTTGATCAATGGAAAAGTGGCTCAGGCCTACAGGGACACTTGTGCCAGTGTCACCATGGTGACGCCTAACTTTGTGGACCCTGGACAGATCATGCTAGGTACCGATTACCTAGTGACCAATGCCAGCAATGTCACTACCAATCACAGTATGGCAGTTGTTGATTTCTCCTGGGGAGGGGTAAGTGGCCCGAAAAAGGTTGTGGTTAGTTCAGACCTCCCCGTAGAATGTCTGTTGGGCAATGATTTGGAAACGTCACAATGGTCAGAAGTGGAGCAGAGGACTCACATGGAAATGTTAGGCTTGCCAGCACATGTCCTTGCTGTGACCAGGTCACAGGCCAAAAGATGCCCCACTGAACAGGTGCTGGATCCTGGAAGAACGGACCAGACACCTTCCAAGAAAAGGAGCAGTAAGGGTAAGGCTTCGCCTTCCCCCTTGCCCCAGGTCGTGGATCAAGTCTCTGAGGAGGCTGACCTTAAGGAACTGAGGGAAACTGAGCCGAAAGAGCTTGAACCTGGTCAGGTTGAGTTTCTGGGCTCAGGGGGACCCTCCAGGGAAGACCTGGGGAAGGCACAGTTAGACTGCCCCTCACTTAAACCCCTCAGACAGCAGGCTGCTGCTGAGGCTGCAGGGAACGCCACAGGTACCCACAAAGTGTACTGGGACGATGGACTCCTGTACTCCGAGGCAAGAGACCCCAAGCCTGGCGCGACCAGGAGGCTGGTCGTCCCCTTGTCTCTGAGAGGTTTCCTCCTTACCTTGGCCCACGAGATTCCCCTTGCAGGTCACTTAGGCCAGAATAAGACTTGGGACAGGATTGTTCCACACTTTCACTGGCCCCACATGTCCGAAGATACGAAGGAGTTTTGCCACTCCTGTGTCACTTGCCAAGCCAGCGGTAAGTCAGGTGGCACGACAAAGGCCCCCCTTATACCACTACCGGTGGTGGGGGTACCCTTTGAACGAGTGGGGATCGACATTGTCGGACCAATGGAACCCCAGACAGCATCAGGGCACAAGTTTATACTGGTGGTGGTGGACCACGCCACCAGGTATCCTGAAGCTATTCCCCTTAGGACCACTACAGCACCTGTTGTGGCACGAGCCCTAGTTGGAGTGTTCTCCAGAGTGGGCTTCCCTAAGGAGGTTGTCTCAGACAGAGGTGCAAACTTCATGTCGGGATATCTGACTGCTATGTGGAAGGAGTGTGGTGTCAACTACAAATTCACCACACCCTATCACCCACAATGCAATGGGCTTGTTGAGAGATTCAACAGGACCCTAAAAGGGATGATTCATGGACTACCTGCAAAGCTTCGGCGGAGATGGGATGTCCTGATACCCTGCCTCTTGTTCGCCTACAGAGAGGTCCCGCAGAAGGGGGTTGGCTACAGCCCTTTTGAGCTTCTGTTCGGATATCCTGTAAGGGGACCCCTTTGTTTGGTAAAGGAAGGATGGGAGAGACCTCTCAAAAAGCCGGCATCAAACATTGTGGACCATGTGCTCGGTCTCCGCTCACGGATGGCTGAGTACATGGAAAAGGCATCTAAAAACCTTGAGGCGAGCCAAGAATTACAAAAAGCTTGGCACGGCCAAAAGGCTGTCCTGACTGTGTATCAGCCTGGGCAGAAGGTGTGGGTGCTGGAGCCAGTGGCCCCAGCAGCACTCAAAGACAAATGGTCTGGGCCCCACACGATCATTGAGCAAAAGGGAGAGGTCACCTACTTGGTAGACCTGGGAACTCCCCGGAGCCCCCACAGGGTGCTCCATGTAAACAGGCTCAAGGCATATGTCGACAGGGAGGGCATGGGCTTGCTCATGGCCACAGATGAGGGACAGGAGGAGGAGAGTGACCCTCTCCCGGACCTGCTCTCTCAGAACCCTGACGATGGGTCGGTAGATGGTGTTGTCTTTTGCGGCAGCCTCTCTGGACATCAACAAAAGGATTGTAAACAGGTTCTTCAATCCTTTTGACATATGTTCTCTCTGACACCCAGTCAGACCAATTGGTGTACCCATGAGGTCGACACTGGGGACAGTCTGCCCGTAAAGAGTAAAATCTATCGACAGCCTGATCATGTCAGAGACTGCATCAAGACAGAGGTGCAGAAAATGTTGGAGCTGGGAGTCATTGAGCCCTCGGACAGCCCCTGGGCTAGTCCCGTAGTTCTCGTGCCGAAACCTCACACCCAGGGCGGTAAGAAAGAGATGAGGTTTTGCGTGGACTACAGAGGCCTCAATGCAGTCACTAAGACTGACGCCCACCCGATACCGAGAGCAGACGAACTTATAGACCGGTTGGCTTCGGCCAACTACTTAAGTACGTTTGACCTGACAGCTGGGTATTGGCAAATCAGGTTAGCTGAGGAGGCCAAGCCCAAAACAGCATTTTCTACCCCGGGTGGGCATTATCAGTTCGAGGTAATGCCCTTTGGTTTGAAAAATGCACCTGCCACCTTCCAACGGCTGGTGAATCGAGTTCTCACTGGGTTGGACAACTTCTGTGCGGCGTATCTGGACGATATCGCTGTCTTTAGCTCCACCTGGGAGGATCACCTGGTCCACCTGAGGAAAATGTTAGAGGCCCTGCAAAAGGCAGGCCTCACTATCAAGGCCACTAAGTGCCAGATAGGGCAGACACAGGTTCTATACCTGGGCCACCTTGTAGGTGGAGGCCAGGTTCAGCCATTGGAGAGCAAAATACAGGCCATACAGGACTGGGCTCCTCCAACCACCCAGACTCAGGTTCGAGCTTTCTTGGGCCTGACTGGTTATTACCGGAAATTTGTCAGAAATTATGGATCCATTGTGACCCCGCTAAACGATCTGACAAGTAAGAAGATGCCAAAAAAAGTTCAGTGGACAGCCAGCTGTCAAAAGGCATTCGATGACCTAAAGCAGGCCATGTGCACAGCGCCTATCCTCAAGAGTCCAGACTAGTCCAAAACATTCATTGTCCAAACAGACGCTTCGGAGTTGGGTGTGGGAGCTGTTCTATCTCAGCTGAATTTTGATGGTCATGACCAGCCCATAGCTTTCATTAGCAGGAGGCTGACCCCCAGAGAGAAGAATTGGTCAGCTATTGAGAGGGAGGCCTTTGCTGTGGTTTGGGCCCTGACGAAGTTGAGGCCATACTTGTTTGGCACTCACTTCAAGATTCAGACCGACCATAAGCCCCTCTTGTGGCTAAATCAAATGAAGGGTGAAAACCCCAAACTACTTAGGTGGTCCATTTCCCTACAGGGGATGGACTTCACAGTGGAGCATAGACCTGGCACTGATCATGGCAATGCAGATGGGCTCTCCAGGTATTTCCACTTAGAGCAAGAAGACTCACCTGGTCAAGGTTAGCTTATTGTCCCAAAGTTTGGGGGGGGGGGGGTCATGTAGGAGAGTAGGGTCTGCAATCCTATGATCACCCAGATTTTTTTGCTTTTGCTTCATTGGTTTACGACTTTCCCCGGCTGCGGGCCTGCCAATCAGACCCACAGCCTAGCTGTTCTCTCACGAAATTAACACACATGTACATTAGGTGCATCCACTAATTGGAACCGGGCCGCCTTATCAGTCCCTGTATCAGCATACCACAGGTATCCAGGGCATCGGTGTACCCAGGGCCTACCAGGGGCTGCAGCATGTATTGTGCCACCCCTGGATGGCCGCCCAAATCTGACACAACTGGCTGCATGACAGCTGGGGCAAGGTGGTGTAATCACCCATTGCTGTAGGTGTAGTATTCCTATACCTAACCCTAAAATGGACGCATGGATTCCTGTCAGTCACTCCTATGGCAGGCCTTATCAATCCTGAAGGCAGAGTGCTGGGAATCATGTGAGATGGTGCTCTGGCGCGAGCTGAGTCCGTCGACGGCTTGCGGAACCAAATCCTAATAGCCGTTCCATGGTGACGCGGGCCAACTCCTTTAAAATGCATTATAATCCTTGCGGTTATTTGCTAACTTTGGCATCGCGTCACCCAAACATGTCGAGTAAGGTGTCATACGAATTGGAATACGAACCCCTCGCCAGTTCTGGCGACGGGGTTAGCATTCCACCCTTCTAGAGGGACACAACATGGAAGTAACCTTGAACCCCGGTTAAAAGTTGACTCAAGCCTCAGCATCACAAAATGGATGCTGCCACCAGACACAAGTCTGACCTCCTGCTGCTGGGAGACCTTCCAGCGAGGGGAGCTTGGACAAAGGGTTTCCTGTCAAGGGCGGTGTTAGCACCATCCCAGACAGGGTTTGTGTATCCCAGGTAGGCAGGGCTGAAAGGAAGGTGATTGCAAGTGGCACCCCGGTGCTCACTGTGCATAGCCCAGCTCAAACCAGTTTCGGGGGCACACCAGCCCCTGAGCTGGGGCGAAGCCGGACAAAGGATAGGGGTGTAACCACCCCCCTCCTGGTCCCACCCATAGGTAGGACCTAGTCACGGGCCAGCCCCTTTTTCCTAGAATAAAGGTGGGAGCGGGTCCCCTTCCCAAATTGGATAATTCTGAATCTTGAACTACTTTCCACGAAAGGAACTCTTGACTATTTCTGAAGACTCTCCCTTGTGGCTAAGGAGTAGCCACCCTGCACCAGCAGGCACCACCTAAGCGCTTGCGGTTTGCTGTACGTCTCTCCCACGGATCAAGACTGCCCAGCTCGACGAGACCCGGGTTCCCTGCCATCTCTGACCTCTACCTACATCATCGGCTCAGCTGAGATTCGTAGGTGTGACGAGACCTGCGGGGCCGGCCATCTTCAGAACCTGCACGACGCTTATCTAGCACACCCACCGAGGGACCCTCGAGTGAGTGCACCTAGGGTTTGAGATGCCCTAAACCTGAGCGGCTCCAGCACCGAAGTCTGCCTCCCCAGCATCCACGAGATCTGCGTGGGGGCCCTTCTGCTCCTTGTTGCTCACCGCGTTGTCCGACCACTCGCCGACCGGCTTGTGGCCCTCTTCACGACGCACCACGACAGACTTTCACCACTGGTCTGGTTGCTCCAGACTGGCTCTTGCTCCCCTTCAACAGAGGAGTACCTCGGACCCTCCTGGTCCACTCCCGACGCCATCTTGACTCCACCGCGTGGGTTTGCCACTGCCAAGACCTGCTGTCCCATTCTTGGGCCCAGCATCATCGACAGCAGACACCTTCGTGGGACAGCTCGCCCTCCCTCCGGGTCGCCGCCGCGCCTCCTGGTCCAAGGAACAGCCGAGTCCGACGTCATCCACTCACCTGGTCGAAGTGACTTCAGCCGGTACCTTCCTGGTACCCACACAATCGCTGGCTAGCGGTTGAGAACTGAGTCCCCTCTGCTTTCAGGTTTCCTTCATCACCGATCCAGGCTTGGATCTCTCTGAACATCGACACTGGTCGCCTGCCAGCAACTTCTTCTTTCAGGCTCCTGAGACTACAACGAGGACTCCCGACATCTTGCTGAACCCCACGCAGCCGCAGCCTCTGGGCTAGGTAACTCGAGCATCTCGGTGCTCCATCGTAGGTTCGCTCTACAAGTGTCCAGTTCCTTTTTCGTTTAGTCCCACTGATCGGATTCCTCCGGAATCAGTAACTTTAAACTATCTAACCTTTCCCATTCCACTTGCAGTGTATATGGTTTCGTGCCCTCCGGGCACTTGTGTAAATTGTGCAACCAGAAGTATTTTCATAAGAGTTTTGTAGTGTGCTTAGCTCTCTGACTCATAAAGAGCCAGGGTAGTCTTGTTATAAATAAATATCCTTTATTTTCATAACAGCTTGTGTGGTGTCCTTTCACTTGGTGTTCAAGGGGTATATGTGATGGTAAACAGCTGGCTTAACACGCCCTCTAGAGCTTAGCCTAAAGACTGCTCGTATCCACGCTACTAGGATAGCTGGTCTATAAGGTTGACTTACAACCAATCATCAATAAGGGTCGTTTGGAATGATACACAGTGATCACTAGAATAGTGAGCACTACATATCAGGCCAACTTCTCACAGCCAGGTCTCAGTGAAGAAGACAATGTCTGGTGCGAGGGTTGCAATGAGGTCCCATAATTCAGTGGAATGACTGCATAGTGAGCGTGTTTTGAGAAGGGCTCATGCAAGTTGGTGGGTTTTTTTCCAGGTTGTTTCTGTGGTGAGTTCAGGGTAAGGCTGGTTGGTGGGCTGGTGTGTGTGCAATGGCAGATGAAGTGTCAGTGGGTGCAGGTGAATGGTCCTACCGTGGAGCGTGGGTCAGCACAGTGGCAGGGGTTGTTGCTGCGTCTGGGGTTGAGGTTGTAGAGCGCGGCGATGGTGTATCTTCGGGGGCATGAAGGCTGGGGGTCGTGGAACTGGGTGCAGTCAAGGTGTGGACGGATGCAGACGGGCTTGCGTTTAGTGCACCTTTGGTGCACCAGCAGTGTAGTAGCACTGCGTCCTGCAGTTAGTAGGTCCTAGGGTGGGCAGGGCTTCTGTTGCAGAGAAGAAAGGTGAGTGGGAAAACCCAGTCGGGAAAACCCCAGCAGGAAAACACAGGCAGCTGAGGTGTCACTGGATCAGTCTGGAACAAGCAGGAACTGGAGGCCACAGGCAAGTGGCAAGTTGTATGTCTGGTTACCTATATGGTTAAAAGAGCAAAGTTTTCTGAGGCTCTTGCCAACTTTTGGCAATGTTCCAATAATTGATGGAATGTGGCGACTCAGAATGTATAGGTCCATTCCATATGGGCAACATTGTAAGAGGAAATAAGCTGGTTGTTGAGTCACACAATCCTGACAATTGTGCCTGCACAGAATTTCTGCAAGGGCAGAACTGCACTTTTCTCTGCCCTCACCTGCTGACTCCATCCAGGCACATGTGAAGAACTAGTCAACACCAGTCAATACTGGTTAACCTTGGGTTATATGTCTGAACCACGCATGCCTTTGCAGCGCGTCCATTACAATGCAGGCGTCTTTACCACAAAAATGTTTGCAATGCATGCCTTTACAATGGAAATGTAAGTAATATGCAAATAAGTAAAAAACCTTTACATATGTGTGTGCAAGTGTATTTATATATAGATATATATGTGTCCACACAGAGTCCTCCTTATCGACTACCAACATGGCGGTACAGCACATAAACATCTGCAGCCAGATTGGTGATGCAAGGTGGTTGTAATTTATTTAATGAACACCAGTATTCACCAAAAGTGCAAAGCAAACAAATAAAAATCAGTACGACCGATGCGTTTTGGCTACTTGCCTACACACACCCACCCACATATATACACATGCATACATATATGTGTGTGTGTGTGTGGGTGTGTATATATATATATATATTTATAAAAAGACATATATATATATATATATATATATATATAGAGAGAGAGAGAGAGAGAGAGAGATATCTTACCTTATTAACCCACAACTCCTAAACTAAACCCCTCCTTAAACCCTAAAATTAACTTTGCAACCCAAATACCCTCACCCACCCCAAACCATAAAAATATTCTTGCCACCCAAAAACCCAAACCCACGCTAAACCCTAAATATACCCTTGCCACACAAAAACCCATACCAATCATAAACCCTAAAAATACCCCTGCCACCCAAAAACCCAAACCCTTCCTGAAGCCTAAAAATACTGTGCGACCCAAAAACCCATACCAACCCTAAAACTACCTTTGCCACCCAAAAACCCCAAACCCACCCTAAACCCTAAAAATACCCTTGCCATGTAAAAACTCTTACCCACCCTAAACCCTAAAAATACCCTTGCCACCCAAAAACCCTTACCCACCCTAGAAATACCCGGGAAACATCCATTAGTACGCTGATTTTTCTACACGTACCGTTACTACGCAAGCGTTAGTACGCATGCGATGTAACAACGCGTCTCCTTTAGTACGCATGCTGTTACATCGCATGCGTTCTACAACGCATGCGTAGTGGACGGGTGCCGCTTTTGTATGTCGTCACGGCTCCGAGGGTCTGCTGCGACGGAGGAAGACGGAAGGTAAGTGGGGCTGTGTTGGGGTTAGTGTTTTAGGGTTTAGGGTAGTGTTGTGGGTTAGTGAAGTCCAGGGTAGTGTTTAAGGGTTTAGTGTAGTGTGGGGGGTTAGTGATTTAGGGTTTAGGGTAGTGTTGTGGGTTAGTGAAGTCTAGGGTAGTGTTTAAGGGTTTAGTGTAGTGTGGGGGGTTAGTGTTTTAGGGTTTAGGGTAGTGTTGTGGGTTAGTGAAGTCTAGGGTAGTGTTTAAGGGTTTAGTGAAGTGTGGGGGGTTAGTGTTTTAGGGTTTAGGGTAGTGTTGTGGGTTAGTGAAGTGTAGGGTAATGTTTAAGGGTTTAGTGTAGTGTTGGGGGGTTAATGTTATAGGATTTAGGGTAGTGTTGTGGGTCAGTGAAGTGTAGGGTAGTGTTTTAGGGTTAAGTGTAGTGTCGGGGGTTGTGCTGGGTAGTGAATGAGTGTAGGGACAGGAGTAGGGGAATGTGTATGTTTGTGCAGGGAGTAGTGATTTAGGGTTTAGGGTAGTGTACTGGTGTTTCAAAAGTGTGGTGTAGTGTTTTAGTGTATTGGTAGTGTTTTAGAGGTGTAAGGTAGTATGACATGTTATTCTGCATGCCATTCTAATTACTACGTACGTTTTTAGTTCGCATACATTAACACTTTCATTGTAATGGTATGCGAACTAAAAACTTGCGTAGTAACGGTTATTGCTAAGTAATAACCGCGTAGTAAAAGCATGCGAAGTAATGGCATGCGAAATAACGTCTCATATTCGTAATACCCTTGCCTCCCAAAAACTCTTACCCATCTTAAACCATCAAAATGCCCTGGCTCCCCGAAAACCCATTCCCACCCCATAACCCTAAAACGCCCTTGCCCTAATATATATATATATATATATATTCACTGAAAAAAACATAGGTTTCACACATGTTATAGTTAGCTGGAAATTTTACTGATAAAAAACCTATGAAATTCCCCCGTTATAGTTAGTGCAGGCTACTATAACTCACGCGACCGCAATCCTCTGCTGATGCTAATACTGTATTTAGACACTTATTTGCCCATGTCTTCTTCCATTAAATTTTAGCTATACATATATTACAAATATTTTTTTTTCATAAAGACACATATGTCATCAGCAGAGGATTGCGGTCGCGTGAGTTATAGTTGCCTGCACTAACTATAACGGGGGAATTTCATAGGTTTTTTATCAGTAAAATTTCCAGCTAACTATAACATGTGTGAAACCTATGGTTTTTTCAGTGAATTTGCAAGGTTTTTTAAATGCTAATTCCTAACTATAATGTGTGTGAAACCTATGGTTTTTTCAGTGAATTTGTACGTTTTTTTAAATGCTAAGTTACTTTACGCCATTCGTGGCGTGCGCGCCCACTTACGCAGTTCGTTCCGTGCGCGCACGGTGCGCTTCGCGCACCGCGCGCCCACTTTACGCAGTTAGTGCCGTGCACGCACGGTGGGCATGCGGTGCGCTACGCGCACCGCGTGCCCACGTTACGCTGGATGGGCCATGTACGCACGATGCGCTTCGCGCACCGTGCGCACATGGAGGGCATATTACGCGCTTCGTTGTGCAAGGTAAACTTTTACATTTTCATTGCATACATATGCCATTCACAAATGGTGCCCTTCGGCCACCATTTGCACACGGGGTGGGGAGAGTATGGTTAATTTTTTTTTTTTAAACATTTACATTTCCAGGACTCATATATGCCATGCACAAATGGTGCTCTTCGGGCACCGTTTGCACACGGGGTGGGGAGAATATTGTTAATTTTTTTTTTTTAACACTTTTTTACCGTACGCGTACGGTAAGCGTAATCGCCGATATTTCGCAAAAAATTAATATTGTCTTTTTGAAATTGGGGGTTCTTAGGGGACACCTACATCAAATCTAGGTGGTTAGGAGCAGTCTATACAGCTCCTTTATATGTTTTTTCCCTTTGTTTTGCCTCCCCCCGTCTGAGTGCGAGAGAGAAAATGGCGGCCGCCGCTTCCTGGTTTCGACCGATTCGAATGTTTACTAAGATCTAACAGCCAATCAGAATCGCGCTCGCGCACGTCACCGTACGCGTAAGGTAAGCTTACCGTAAGCGCACGGTAAGCGCACCGTAAGCTGCCACAGATATAAATATTGATTTAAATGCTATTTTCTCAGGAACTACTGAACAGATTTACACCAGACCTACAAAAGGCACTTCCTTGACCTGAGGACTACCTCTCTGCCAAATTTAAAGTAACTCTGTTCAGCCGTTCGGGCTGTAGCTGTGTCTAAAGGTCCTATGGAAAAATGCATGGGAAAAACGCGTTTTGGGACCCCCCTTTTTTCTCAGCCCCCGCTTGACGAATCCCCCCGAGACTTTCAGGGTAGGAGCGGAGCGTAGCGCCCCACCTATTTTGAAAATTTCGCGAGGATTCGTCGACCGGCGCCAAAGTTATTCCAAATAGAATGTTGCGGATTTCCTATGGAAACAGGGTCCTAACTATAACTACCTACTGGCGACTGCCAGTAGGTAATATATATATATATATATATATATATATATATATATATATATATATATATATATATATAGATATAGATATGCCACAAGGAATCGCCTCATAAATAGCACACCATCAAGGCGCAAAGACGAACACGGACCCAGAAGTAGGTGCTAGTTACTTTTATTTAGTCCAAAACCTGCACCACCGCCATGACGCGTTTCGGCCTGCTGGAGGCCTTGATCACATGGCGCTGTCGTCAGAAGCCTAAGCTTTTAAAGTGCAAGTACAAGATACATTTGTGACGTCACAATAATGAACATAGTCAACAGATTACGTCGCCGTAATCAAACATGAATATGAAAGATACAAATACAGTTGTAAATAACTCTCATAGATGTAAAATACATTATTATTCTTAAAAGGCAACAAAACAGGGCCACAATAATATATGGATCCAATGTCCAAATCAAAATCAAAAACGGGCGTGCTAACAGGGCAATATGTCTCATGGAAGCTTCTACTGATTAAAATAGAATTCACCTGCATAGCCGAAGATCCAAATATTTGATCAATGAACACCGTATGCTGTCACACTTCACGGGCATATGTGTATGCAAAATGCCAATCACCCCCAAATAAAATATTAGGGTTAAAGCGTGAGACTGGCAATACTGTAATTGGGTTAGCTTCAACATGAACAAAAATCTGCCTATAGATCGTTAAATCCGGTACAACTTATTGCACATTGCCCGAAACAAATTGACCCCTGTGATTATGAATGCCTACTGTATCTGCCTATGTACATAAAGTGCTCGTGCTAACATGCTAAAGATGTTGAAACATTCAATGTGGTGACTTGTAGACCATAGGGAAAGGGACAGAGGAAGGGAAAAAAGGAAATGTGCAAAAAAATCAATTTAAAACTTCATTCTAAACAGAAATGATCACCAAATTCATCATGTCTAAACCTTCAGGGGGAATGTGAACTCATTCAGACTGATACAAACTAACAGGGTACCATGCTAGTGCGTACTTGCAGTATCATTACAAACTCAGAGCCATGTGAAGAAATCTTCACTGGAGTTTAATCCATTTGGCACCTTGGAATCCAGCTCCAAGATGTACTGAGTCTCCAGTTTTCTAAGAAGGGCTTCCCGATCACCACCACGTCTAAGTGGTGGTATTGAATCAATGACGAAGTAGCTGAGATGTTCAAGGCTACCATTGTGTTTATCACTAAAGTGCCTTGCTACTGGATACGATACGTCATGATTGGTAATAGCCCTCATGTGCTGGAGTATACGTTTGTGAACCTGCAATTTGGTGCTCCCAATATATTGCAGGCCACACGTACACTCCAGCACATAAACTGCAAAGTCTGTCCTGCATGTGAGTTTCTTGGCGATTTTGCAAAGTGTATTGAAGAAAGGAGAGGCATATGTACTTGTGCTTTTACCCAACATACAAGCCTTACAAGAAGAACATTTAATGAATCCCTTGCTGGCTTGCAGCCAATTACTGGTGTTACTACTGATTTCGGGACTGCTTTTTACTAGCATATTACTCATTGAGCGAGCCTTCCGAAATGTAATGGCAGGGGCATTTGGTAAATTGCTACCAATTACTGGGTCGTGGCGGATAAAAAACCAATTTTTCTTGAAAATTCTACGTAGGATGTGTTGTTGACGACTGTATGTCAGAATCAGTCTAGGTACATCCCCTTGGATAGATGCTGGATTAGAAGCCATAGCAGAATTGGAATTTGCAGTTGTGGAACTCAACGTTTGATCTCTAGCCAGAGATCTGGTTCTACTCATGGCCTTGTCAATAACTACCGGAGAATAACCCCTTGCTAGGAACCTGAGTTTACTTTGTTCCTGAGCTGCCAAACAATGTGCATCAGTGCTGCAAATCCGTCTTAAACGCAACATCTCCCCATAGGGAATGCTGCATATAAGATGTTCGGGGTGGTGACTACTTGCATGCAGCACTGTGTTGCCCGTGGTTTCTTGCGGAAAAGTTTGGTATGTAGTTTACCATCAAGTATAAAAACTTCTACATCTAGAAAGTTAACTTGGGTTTGACTAATCTGGGCTGTGAACTGCAAGTTCAGCTGGTTAACATTGATGGCCTGAATAAAGTCAGAAGCTGCTAACTCCGACCCCTTCCAAACCACGAAAAGGTCATCTATGTAGCGATACCAGGCAATGATATTATTGGCCATGATACCGCTAAAATCCTTATGGAGGACTTGCTCTTCCCACATGCCCATGTGCAAGCACGCGTAGCTCGGGGAAAAGCAAGCCCCCATTGCCACGCCTCTTAACTGCTGGAATACAACATTCTGAAATAGGAAAAAGTTGTTGTTAAGGCAGATAGTAATCATAGCCAAAATCATCTTACAGTGGTCCATCGTGTATATAGGTTCTGTCCTCAGAAAGTGTTCCACCGCCTTAATCCCATCTTGATGATGTATGCTGGTATAAAGAGCGGTTACATCAAGAGTAATCAACCAGTACTCATCCTGCCACTCAATATCATTGATTTTCCTTAAAAAGTCATTAGTGTCCTGTATGTAGAAGGGCAATCTCTTCACATGCTTCTGCAGAAAAAAATCAATGTAGAGTGAGGTCTTTTCCAAAATACTACCTCTGGCCGAAATAATCGGCCTGCCAGGAGGTTTGACAATGTTCTTATGTATTTTGGGGATCAGGTAGAAGACCGGCATGATGGGATGATTTACTTTCAAGAATTTGAATTCATCAGAGCTGAGGAGACCCGCACTCTTCCGCGTCTGTGCATAGTTGAAATTGTCAGCTGGACAGAATGAAAAGCCAAGGGCAAGAATCTTTTCTTCGTTGGTGCTCAGTTGCATGTTGGTGAGGTTGATAACAGCGAGGGGTTTAGTAGCCACATTTATTGCTTGCGAATCCATCGTTTCTGACCTCTCTTGTTGTTCAGTGGTCTTTGCCCGCTGCTGGATTTTGCGGTGTTGCCTTCGGTCCATGCGCTTGACGTTGTTTCTCTTGCCGCTCTTGTATATATTACCTACTAGGTAGTTATAGTTACAACCTATTTTCCATAGGAAATCCGCAACATTCTTTTTGGAATAACTTTGGCGCCAGTTGATGAATCTTCGCGAAATTTTCAAAACTGGTGGGGCGCTCCGGTCCACTCCTATCCTGAAAGTCTCAGGGTGATTCGTCAAGCGGGGGCTGAGAAAAAAGGGGGGTCCCAAAACGTGTTTTCCCCATGCAATTTTCCATAGGGACCTTTAATCGCAGCTACAGCCCGAACTGCTGAACGGAATTACACCAAATTTGGCAGAAAGGTAGACCTTGGTTCAGAGTCGTGCCTTTTGGTGTAAATCCGTTCAGTAGTTGCTGAGAAATTCAAAAGTAAAAACATATATATATATCTAGGGACGAGGATCCTCCCGAGCATGAGCTCTATGCTAATTGGCTGTCAACACTCCAAACCAGGAAGTGTTGGTAGCCATCTTGTGCCTCGGTAGAACCGAGGCACAAGAAAACAGTAAAACAAACACGCAAAACGTAAAAAGGGGGCAGGGTAGAAATACCTTGACCCCCTAGGCCTGCTTAGGGGGTCCCACAAGGACCCCCAGGGCCCAAAACATTATCTATTTATTTTAAAAAATTGGCGAAATTCGCGCACCCAGCGCAAATTTCGTCCGCTTCGTTGATATTTAGCCCCGGGGGGCCAGCCACAGGACTTAAGTACAATATATGAGAGGGGGCTCATAGACCCCCCCAGCCCCGGGGACCGCCACCCCCGGGGCTTCCAACAAATGGTTGGGGTGGCTCAAAGCCCCCCCAAGCCCCGGGGACCACCACCCCCGGGGCTTTTTCAATATATATGAGGGGGCTCCTAGCCCCCCCAGCTCCGGGGACCGCCACCCCCGCAGCTTCTGAAAAAGAGTGGGTGGGGGGGCTCAAAGGTCCCCCCCAAGCCCTGGTGACCACCACCCCCAGGGCTTTTGAAACACATTTGCGGGGGGGGGCTCACGCCCCCTGCAGCCCCGGGAACCGCCACCCCCCGGGGCTTCTATTTATTTTTTTTAAACCTGTTTGGGGGTGCTTCAACCCCCACCCACACGCACTGGGACCGCCACCTCCCCGGGGCACTAAATAAAATAAATGGGGGGGTCCGTGATGGACCCCCAAGCCCCGGGGACCACCCCCCCCCCCGGGGCTTTGTACATGGTGGAAGGGGGGGCCTCGCGCCCCCCTCCTGGAGCCCTCGATGGCCCTGGGGACCGCCACCCCTCAGGGCTGGCTCCTGCAGTGTCCAGGGGTGCCCACCCCCGGGACACTGTAGTTTACTATGGCAGGGCATAGCAAACTGCTTTGGTTTTTGGAAGAGAGAGCAGGAAACCTGCTCTCTCTTCCAAATACCTAAGACGATTGCTTTTCCACATGGGGAGTTGCATCTTAGCAGCTCCCCATGTGGAAAAGCAATGCCGGCTCCCGCAGGAGGCGGGGAGCCGGCTGGGACGGTGGGGGGATTGGGGACCCCCCCACGGTCCCCAACGAGAGGCCAGCCCCGGGGGATGAGGTCCCCGGGGCTATTAGGTGCCCGGGAGGAGGGCCACGAAGCCCCTCTCCCCATAGCATAGAATTTTTTTTTTTAGGAAGGCCGGCCAACTGAGGGCCAACTAGCACACCAGGTACCTCTAGTATGCGCCACGGAGCTGCGTTGTGGACAGGTGTTCAGAGACCACACCCCTTTTTTACACCTCTCTGCAACGCAGCTCTGTGGCGCTTACTGGAGGTACCTAGTGGGCTAGTTTGACCCTAGGGACCCTTAGGATTCAAGGGGACTTAATTTCCCAACTTAGAACGGACACAGGGCGTGTTTACACAGTGGTGAAGGGAGGGGACGGGGCCTGAGGTGACGTGTGCAAACACGCTCTGTGGCGTGTTTTAAGTTGGGGAAATAATTCCCCTTCAATTTCTCCATCCAATGGGTCACAATGGGTGCAGTATGTTTGGAACGTCTGATGTTGGATTTATGTTCCCCAATCCGAACCCTGGCTTCTCTAGAGGTTTCACCTACATAGGAGAGCAAACAGGGACATTGAATAACATATATGCAATTGGATGTCCTGCAATTGGTCATCTCCCTCAGATCAGCGGTATATCCATTGATACATATGGAGGTGCCAACAATAGCATTAGCGCATGCATGGCAAGTGCCACATTTATGGTTGCCTCTTACAGGAGATGGACCGTCAATGGATTTTTGCACCCAGGTTTTCTGATCTGAATCCTTTGCTCTCACCAAAAGATTTCTGAGGTTTTTATTTCTGCGAAAAGCAAAAATTGGTTTTGGTATAGAGGTAGTTTGTTCACCTAGATTTAACAGGTGCCACTCTGAATTGATAATTTGTCTTAACTTGTTATTGAATGGAGAGTGTTTTGTGACACAAACAAGTTTGTCTACTTTTTTTTGCGGTTTGGGTTCAAACATGGCATCGCGGTTGTAGGAACGTGCCCTTTTAGATGCATTTCTCACCATCCTGGGGGGATACCCTCTGCTGATAAACTTAAACTTCATGGTTTCCGCATGGAGGAGATAATCCTTAACAGAAGTGCAATTTCTGCGAAGACACAGAAATTGGCTGAAGGGGATCCCATCTTTCTGACTCCTGGGGTGGAAGCTTTCAAAATGAAGCAGGGTGTTTCTGGCTGTGGGTTTCGTATATAGTGACACCATAAGCTTAAAATTATGGTGTTCTATCCAGATGTCAAGGAACTCAAGTTTGGTAGTACTAACATGGGCAGTGAACCTGATGTTATGGTCAGCCGCATTCAACCATTCAATATAGTCATTCAAAGATGATTGGTCGCCGGTCCAAATGAAAAAAACATCATCAAAGTCAGCACTATGTACTAATCAATTCACTGCACCAAAACCCAAACACTTATAAATTCACCCAGGCACTCTCCTTGTAGTACTCTAATCATTCAGTCAGTACCCAAGTACTCATCCAATGAGCCAGGCTTTAGCACATGGACTGCTTCAAACACCTATCCACTATGCATGCAGTCCTCTAACCACCTACACACTTGTCTTTCACACCTTCAATTCCCCAGTCAGTATCCATACACTCCAGCAAACACCCTGTCACTCCCCTTGCACTCCTCTAGTGACCCATTCAGCACCATGTACTAATCCATTCTCTGCGCCAAAACCCAAACACTTATAAATTCACCCAGGTACTCTCCTTGCAGTACTCTAATTATTCAGTCAGTATCCAAGTACTCAAGCAGCGAGCCAGGCCTTAGCACATGGACTGCTTCAAACGCCTATCCACTATGCATGCAGTCCTCTAACCACCTACAAACGTGTCTTTCACACCTTCAATTCCCCAGTCAGTATTCATACACTTCCAGCAAACACCCTGTCACTCCTCTTGCACTCCTCTAGTGACCCATTCAGCTCCATGTACTAATCCATTCACTGCGCCAAAACCCAACCTCTTATAAATTCACCCAGGCACTCTCCTTGCAGTACTCTAATCATTCAGTCAGTACCCAAGTACTCATGAACTGAGCCAGGCCTTAGCACATGGACTGCTTCAAACCCCTATCCATGATGCATGCAGTCCCCTAACTAACCAACACACTTATAGCTCTGCACTTATACATTCAACAAAAAAAACAGTGTTTCAGTTTCAATATTTTAAAAAACATTTTTATTTCCATTTATATTAAAAATATATAATGTAATTTAAAAAAGAAAATACGTACAAATAAACAGTTAAAAAATTGTAGAAAAGCAGTATAAAAAAATACATATAATTATTATTACATTTAAAAATTATCAGTTAAAAAACCTTTGAAATTCACTGAAAAAAACATAGGTTTCAGACATGTTATAGTAAGGAATTAGCATTTAAAAAACCTTAGAAATTCACTGAAAAAAACCATAGGTTTCAGGCAGTGGTGGCTGGTGACATTTTAAGCTGGTGGGGCGTGAAAACAAAGTTTGGTATGAGGGCCCTATGGTGAGCGAGCCATGTACAGAAGCACTGCACAAAAATAAGCTTGCAACCACCGACACACTAAACAAAAACACACACTAGGGGCCTTGTTAAGAAAATATCAGCAGAAATAATGCTGGTGGCGATTAGTAATCACCCGGCATGTCCTCTGTTCATGTGTCTTTCAGTGCGTCCAGTACATGGTATGTTGTGTGACGTGAGGCCATGCTATGCCATACTTTATTCTAAGGTGATAGTGTGGAAGAGCACGAGTATATGAGATTGAATGCTACGGAGTTTTATCTGTGGTGACAGCATCGCCTGCTGTGTGTTTTTTTAACTGTCCATGATATGGTTTTACGTCATGGAACAGTTCTATGTTACAAAACATTAGAACGAAAAGGGATTCCATTTGAACTACAGCATATGCAAGCATTATATAATACAGAAAGGTAAAACATATACGAATATAGCGCAGCATAACAAAAGCAAATGTGGTTCTACATGTAATCAACAATGGAGAAGCCTGTCTTCGTGAAAGGGATTTGATCTCACCTCTCAGGCAAAAGCGCCCCGAAGCTAGCCTGTTTGGAGCTATAACGAAGACACAGCATGCTTACTTTAGATAATCTCGTGCCTTCGTTGCCCGACCCTGCGGGGGCCCGAGTTTACAGCCCGGATTCCGTGGATCCGGCGGTAAAGAGCGGGTCCCGTTTCAGCGCCAAAGGAAGGAAGGAGGCACGGCCGCCTCCTCTTTTAACAAGTTTAACGGTTTCCTCGACGTTTTAACCAGTAAACGTGAATGTCCACCGGTTCTTATCGCCCGTAATACTTCTTGCTTCGAAACACTCCTAATCGGAGTAGGTAGAGTGAACTCAGCCCTAGCTTTTTGCCCAGGATAACACAATGCTGTCTAGCAGGTTAGCAAGGATTCAAAGGCAGGGGTCCACTCCAGAGTCCATTAACTCACAGCCCAAAACCAAATCACAAATCGAGAATTGCACAAACGTTATTGCAAAACCACAATACAGTCATTCCCAACCAGCGGCGGCCGGCATGCTCGAGGGAAGGAGGGGGTCGCGGGGGGGGGGATAAACTAACAATAAAATCAAACATAAAACCTACCTACCTGAGTGAGTGAGCGCCGGGGTACCGCACCGCCTCCGCTCCAGGCCGGTCTCTGGTGAGTCCTCGTGTTCCTGCTGCAAGAAGCAGGCAGCTTCCTGCTTCCCTCCCCTACGCAACGGACGCACTACGCACACCAATCTAAACGCTGGTAGGCGCAGCAGGCGAGCGCCCCGGCCGGGACCTTTTCTCTGCATAGAGAAAAAGGGAGAGTGGGCGGTCCTGCTCGAGGGCAGGAGGGGAGTGGCTTACCCACTATTGTGGGTATTAACTGTTTGTTCGGATCAGGGCCGACGGCCAAACAGTCAGTACCCACAACAGTGGGTAAGCCACTCCCCCCCTGCCCTCGAGCAGGACCGCCCACCCTCCTGCCCCCAACCAAGCACAGAGGCACTTCTGCTTTCTCGCAATGCGAGAAGGCAGAAACATAAATGGTCGTTTTTACAGTTTATGTTTCTGCCTTCTCGCACCGCGAGAAAGCAGTGGGGCAACGCCCCAACGCCCTAATGAGGGAGCCGCCACTGGTTTCAGGGCTGTTATAGTTAGTTGGACATTTCACTCGTACAAAACCATTGAAATTCCTCCGTTATAATTAGTTCTGCTAACTATAACTCGCGCGCCCGCAATCCACTGCTGATGATGTCACATATTACATCATTCATGACATGGTCAGTGACATCACTGATGACATCACTGAAGACATCACTGATGACATCATCCACGTGACAATCAGATACACCTCATCATACACTAGTATAACCTTTCATCACTCACTTTAAAATACAGAGTACCATATTTGAATCCATTGACACACCAATACAAGTTTCTAACAACCCACTCAGTGATTCCTAGATCTACACACACATCTAGTCTCTTACCTATAGATTCACTTATACATGCTATCAATGATCAATAGAACACTATCAAATATACTTATACACCTATATCGACATTACACACCAGCACACATCCTATTCACTTGTGCAGTCATCCTACTCACTTATGCAAACAATGGATCATACTGACATTTAGTCAGCTACACACTTCTACAAACACCACTTCATTTATTCATATAGATAGTAACTCATACTTAGTGTGTTATAAAATCACTATTACAAGTATACAGTTATCCATACAGTCACTCATATGATCACTGAGTCTTATGTATATTTATTTATATACAACAACTGTCACATACACTGCCTTTTATTTTTCTAGTTTGTTGGACATGTACCATTGAGAGATATATTTGCTCATCACCACACCCATAAAGATATTCACTCACCCAAACAACAGTTATAACATGCAGTCTTAACCTCATATACCTACTGAATCTACTATTCACACATCTTTGGGCAGTCACACACCCGCCCCCCAAACCACACACACGTTCACTCTCCCATACAAATACTCAGTTAACTAATCAATAACTGATATAGACTTTCACGTAGCTAGTAACAAACTGGTGCAGCAGTTTACACAACAACTGACAAAGTGATACAGATATTAACACAGTTCAGTCACTATTCAATATATTTAGTGAGACACTACTAAATCCTCCATCCAGATATTTATATATCCACTCATTCTTCAATGCAGATTGCTATATGTATAACACATATTTAAATAACGAACCAAACCACATTCACTGGATTATGTCATCAGTGATGTCATTTGAGATGTCATCAGTGATGTCATCAGTGATGTCACTGACCATGTCATGAATGATGTAATATGTGACATCATCAGCAGTGGATTGCGGGCACGTGAGTTATAGTTAGCAGAACTAACTATAACGGAGGAATATGAATGGTTTTGTACGAGTGAAATGTCCAGCTAACTATAACAGCCCTGAAACCTATGGTTTTTTCAGTGAATTTCTACGTTTTTTTAAAATGATAATTCCTAACTATAACATGTCTCAAACCTATGGTTTTTTCAGTGAATATATATATATATATGTGATCAAGGCCACTTGGTGGCCGAAACGCGTAATGACATGTCATGCCCATGCTGACTTCTAATAAATCTTCGTGAAGCACGATTGGTGTCCGTGTGCTGTCCTCCTCGCCTGCCAGGAAGTGGAAGAATGCGCTAGGTACTTGCATATATATATATATATATATATATGTATATTATCTACTGGCGGTCGCCAGTAGATAGTTATAGTTAGGACCGTGTTTCCATAGGAAATCCGCAACATTCTATTTGGAATAACTTTGGCGCCGATTGATGAATCCTCGCGAAATTCTCAAAATAGGTGGGGCGTTCCGCTCCGCTCCTTCCCTGAAAGTCTCGGGGGGATTCGTCAAGCGGGGGCTGAGAAAAAGGGGGTGTCCCAAAACGCGTTTTCCCCATGCATTTTTCCATAGGACCTTTAGTCCGAGCTACAGCCCGAACGGCTGAACCGAATTACTTGAAATTTGGCAGAGAGGTAGCCCTCAGGTCAGGGATGTGCCTTTTGAAGGTCTCGTGTAAATCTGTTTAGTATTTCCTGAGAAAATAGCATGTAAATCAATATATATATCTATAGGCGCGCTCCGAGCGCGTACCGTAAGCTTACCGTACGCGCACGCTGCCGTGCACGAGCGCGATTCTGATTGGTTGTTAGATCTTAGTAAACATTCGAATCGGTCGAAACCAGGAAGTGTCGGCCGCCATTTTGTCTCTCGCACTGTGAGGGGGGGTGAAAAACAAAGGTGGATAACGTGAAAAGGGGGCAGGCTGGACAGTTCCTGACCCCCTAGCCTTGGTCAGGGGGTCCCAGAAGGACCCCCAAGGGCAAAAATGTATTTTAATTTTTTTTCGAAAAATCGCGGAGTGCGCGTAGCGTACGCGCACGGCGTAAACGGAAAATTCCGCGAACTTCGCGTAACGATTACGCGTACCGTGCGCGCACGGCAAAAAAAAAATTTGAAAAAGAAAGCTTAAAAAAAAATAAAAAAAATTTTGAGGTAAGGTTGGCTCTTAAAAGAGCCGTTGGGTTAATACAGGGATAGAGGAAAGAAAGAATGGGAATATTATGAGCGTCTACAAACGTGCTGGTCTATCTTATTGTTAATAAGGGAAACACTGGTCTCCCCAAAAACAATAAGACCACAACACGTTGTACACCTCATTGAAACCCTCCGAAATCGAGGGTTAATGTCCAGAGGAGCTGAAGAAGGTGATGCTCCCACCTCAGAGGAAGGGCTCAGCTGAGCTGCCGATGATGTACTCGGCTGAGCTTCTGAGGTTGGGCTCTGGTGACTTACTGAAGAGTTTTCTCCAGTATGTCGAGCAAAGGTCCTGGGATGTTTATCCCTAAGGTGTCTCATCATAGAGTGATTTCCAAAGGAATACTTCTTCCTTGGATTTCCTCTAGATAAAACACGGTCACAAAGTGTGCAAGTGACCAATGGAGCATTGACCCTTTTCTGCCCCTCTGGAAAAGTAAAATACTCCCATACAAAAGAATTCTTTTGTTTCCTCCTTCTCTGTATGATGATGGTGCTGCTAGCCTCACTCTCAGAAGAGGTCTGCTGTTCTGCCATTGTATCTCAATGTCAATTCAGCTCCTTCTCCTAGGGGATCTCAAGCAGTAATGAGGGGAATGGGTGTGGTGTTGGAAGTTTCTGGAACTGAAAGTAGTTTAAATCAATGAAAAGTGTTCTTTGTGGATCACATGACCTACCGTGCGCGCTCCGTAAGCTTACGCTACGCGCTCGTAAACAAGTACGCATGCGCAAACGTGACGCTTACGGAGCGCTTACGGAGCGCGTACGTATGACGCACCCACGCATGCACATTACACGCACCTGCGTAACCGCGACGTTGGTTCCGCGCAACGCGCATGCGTGTACGCGTTGCCGAAGAAGTACGCATGCGTACGTACATCACGTACGTATCACGTAAGCGCACCGTACTTATGACGTACGGAGCGCGTAGCGACAGCTTACCGTACGCGCACGGCAAAAAATCCATTAAAAAAAAAAACTTAGCATTTAAAAAACCGTACAAATTCACTGAAAAAACCATAGGTTTCACACACGTTATAGTTAGGAATTAGCATTTAAAAAACCTTGCAAATTCACTTAAAAAACCATAGGTTTCACACATGTTATAGTTAGCTGGGCTTTTTCCTCGTAAAAAAACCAATGAAATTCCCCCATTATAGTTAGTGCAGGCAACTGTAACTCACGCGACCGCAATCCGCTGCTGATGACGTCAGATATTACATCACTGATGACATATGTGTCTTTCTGAAAAAAAAAAAATGTAATATATGTATAGCTAAAGATGAATGGAAGAAGACATGGGTAAATAAGTGTCTAAATACAGTGATGTAATATCTGACGTCATCAGCAGCGGATTGCGGTCGCGTGAGTTATAGTTGCCTGCACTAACTATAACGGGGGAATTTCATTGGTTTTTTACGAGGGAAAAGCCCAGCTAACTATAACATGTGTGAAACCTATGGTTTTTTAAGTGAATATATATATATATATATATATATATATATATCTATATATATCACCAGTGGATATATATATATAGATATATATACACATACACACACACACTATATGTACTGGAATGTGAGTGCAAACTGAGGTATGTAGACAGCACTAAGCTGCAAGTCCATAAAAGACGTCACATACCCAGTAGTCAGCCATTCCAGCAAATGCCACAACAATGATACTAAATGCCTCGAGTACTTTGTTATTGATTCAATTCAATGGTAGTTACGTGTTTGTGACCGGGAGCGGTCACCGGGAGCGGTTACTGAGACAAATGGAGACAGGTTCATAAATAACTTTGCCAAACGGCTTGAATCTCGGGGAAGAACAATACACATTTTTATAATTTCGAACTTGATAGGCTGCAGCACTTTGTTTTCTTTCATTCAGTATATAGTACACTGAGTAAGTATTCTGGAAAGGGCAGCAAGTGATGCGAGTGGATTGTTAATGCCAACAATGTGATTAAGACATATGATTAGGCAAAGGAAAGCCTAGAAAGGATGGCATGTAGTGCGTACACGTGTGCAAAAGCACATGATGTCTAACGCATCAGCGTGAGAATGGAAGAGCAGGCCCGCTTGGGCTCATTGTGGTTTGCATGGTGTGGGAGGTACATTTTCAGGCGCTTCCATAAAGATATTTACAGGCCGAATCAGCTAACACATTCAGAAGTGAGTGCATGATTATTAATTAATTTCCATATGAATTTGACTAGGTCCACCAGGGCAAAATACCTAAGTTTGAATGTTTATATGGTGTTTTTATCTTATTTATAAATCTTTGGTTGCACTCCTAATGTTCAATACAGGCTGAATCAGCACACAAAATCTGAACCTGTATTACAATGCGAGGTGAATATGTGCCCACATTATTCATTTGCTGACAAAGCAACATTGGCATTTTTTATCTCAGTGAAGTTAAGAAAACACGCCTCTTTTAGAAAACGCCCCCCCCCCCCTTCTTGTCACAATATTTAAAACACTGAAGCAGAGTTTTCCGAAAAGGCGTAATCCGCAAATGTGGCCCGCTTGTGTTTTAGGGTGCCCAGGCCTATTTTTGATCCCAATCCAACCCTGTGCATGGTAATGGTACTGCGAGGTTCCGGCCGCGCTGTAAAGGCTGCTTCCCTACCCATGCACTGGCTAATGCCTGACCGTGCACAGACTGAGAGACTCATTACCCTTTTAATGTACCCCCGGGTCAGTGGTCTGTCTGCACCCACCTCTTGAGCGAGGACTCTATAATTCTGCTCAGTGTTCATGTGTTTCAGCTTCAAGGACACGTCTCCTCTGCACCCCCCTACCCCCCCCCCCCCCACCCCCCTCCGCTGATGTCCTAATGAGGTTCCTCCGTGTTTACAGACCCTCTCATGCTGCTGACGTGGTTCTGCCTTTAAACTGCACAGGTCGGCCAGCCTGCTCTACGGAGCCCCAGCGCACGCCACAAGAGGACATAAATAGAAAGTTAATTAAGTAGTTTGGGTGGGCGTCTTTGTCCTCTGGCCGGCCCGTCAGATTCTAGCACCGGTTTGACAGAAGAGTACAACCTGTGGCGCGAGCACTCTGGCTCGGCTCTGGCTCGGCTCCTCCTGTTCATTTGGTGTCTCGCCGAACTCTAGACTTTAAAGTTTACAGACTGGGAGAAGAAAGGGAGCGGGAGGCCGACAGTGGCCCAGTGAGCTCGGGGGTGGCTGTATGTCTCTGAGCGCCGCGCACCTCCCGTGATCTCGGTCCTGCAGCGCCACCTGCAGGATAGAAAACAGCACAGAGAGGATGTTTATGTGTATGGAGCATGAGGACCATCAAATCCAAGGAACTGGTGGTGAAAGTTTGGCACTACATGGAGATGGAGACATCAGGGGCAGTGGGGATACTCAGAGAAAGGGCTGCAACACCGCGATGGTAATCCCTGCCCCCATGAATACCTGGCTGGGGCAGAGGCGTAGCTACCGTCGGTGCAGCAGGTGCAGTAGCACCGGACCCAAAACCCTGTGGGGCGCACTGAACACTGACACTAAGAGCAGTCAAAGTGGCTGTTTCTTTGCTTGCTCCAGGTCCTATGGTATCCTGGCTGCACACCTGGGGAGGGGTGCTAGTAGCGGTGCAAAATTTGAAATAACATAAAATAAAATAAAACGTGCCAGGGCTCTGGTCAGGAGGCCACTGCAGCTTGGGCCACACATTGCCCCTGCCAGCGCTGCCAATGACAGAACCAACACAACTACAAACCATCACACTCCTACAAGATTGACAATTCAGACTATTGTAGGCCACCCACAACTATAACAAGCATTGGGATAGCAAATAGGTCTCGCCTTTGGGACCTTATAAGTATTTAGTTATGCAGCACAGTATCCTTGGTGCAACAACATCAACTGTTACATGACTAAACATGGCGAGACCTATTGGCTATGCCAATGCTTGTTAACAATGCCCTTGCTGAAAGGCTACAAAGTAGTGCCCACTAGAAGTTAGCAGTTGGAGTACGTAGGTTTGCATGTGAGAATTTAAATGTGATATTCCAGGCAATAAAGAGAAAGGTGACAATCATTAGTAAAATAAATGCATAAACCATTTCTATTACCTGTATAGTTGCTAAATCTCAGCCAAGCTGAATACTAGTCAGGAGGGTGCATAGTGGATTGATACCCCAATCTTGAACATACAAACACACATTCATGAGGTTATGGCTTACTGGTTGGAGGCAATTAAAACTTGCACTGCTGACTAGGTTTAAGTGCATTGACAAGGAAGTGAAATTATTTGTGGATAATTAATTTGGGACTTTCAGTTACAGAAGTATGTTGAAGTGTAACATCTGATTTCGAATATATTGTTAAACATGAAAAGGGACAGAGGAGAAGAAGGACAGTGAGGGACAGAGGAGGGAGAAGAAGGACAGTGAGGGACAGAGGAGAGAGAAGGACGGTGAGGAACAGAGGAGAAGAAGGACAGTGAGGGACAGAGGAGGGAGAAGGAGGACAGTGAAGGGTAAAGGAGGGAGAAGAAGGACAGTGAGGGACAGAGGAGGGAGAAGGATAGTGAAGGATAGAGGAGGGAGAAGGGAGAAGGACAGTGAGGGACAGAGTAGGGTGAAGGACAGTGTGGGACAGAGGAGAAGGACAGTGAGGGACAGAGGAGGGAAAGACAGTGCGGAACAGAGTTAAACAGTGAGGAGCAGAGTGAGGTAGAAGAAGGACAGTGAGGGACAGAGGAGGGAGAACAAGGACAGTGAGGGACAGAGTAGGGAGAACAAGGACAGTGAGGGGCAGAGGAGGGAGAAGGACAGTGAGGGACAGAGGAGGGAGAAGAAGGACAGTGAAGGCAGAGGAGGGAAGAAGGACAGTGAGGAACAGAGAAGGGAAGAAGAAGGACAGTGAGGAACGGAGGGGTGGACAGTGAGGAACAGAGTTGGACAGTGAGAAACAGAGTGAGGTAAAAGATGGACAGTGAGGGGTAGAGAGAGGTGACCGGCTGTCCTTGGAGGGGCTGCCGGGGGCCATCTGGGGGAGCGGTGGTCCTGAACCCCACAGGTCACTCACACCCAACCCCCCCAAAAAAAGAGGGCAGTGCTCCCAGAAGAAGAGGTGGCGCCTGGAAGAGGCCTTGAGTCAGGTAGGGAGCCTTGAGATAAGAGGAGCCATGTGGTAAAAATAAGGGCCGTGTGATGAGGCCACATTGAGACCACTCTTTTAGGGGCCTGACACCACCGCCCTAAATGCAGTCAGCATGCTTCCGTCTATGGATCCAGAAACGTATTTGCCAAATTGTGATATACTGTCCTTGTGCTGTACAGTTTACAAGAGATACTGTATTATTGTTTGTCTTGGTGGTATTTTTCTGCTGGTTTTCAAGTGTTTGTGAAAACAACAGTCTGGAAAAGTAAGGGATAACAATTTTGTAACAAAGTGTCTCGGGCACAAGACTATGATCCCCCATTATAGAGGGTTATGATTGTGATCAATTTATGTTTACAAAAACAGTCGGAAAATCCAAATGTTCTCAGAACTACACTGTTGTGGCACTGAGGGTTTGCTCTCATGGTGGCACCATTGTCCACCTTTAGTAATAGTGCACTGTCTGCATAGACAAGGGCTGTTGTCATTGCATTAAGTTTGCATCTTTTTGTTTTGTGTACTTTCCTATTATTTGCATCACATTTCTTATTGTAAAAATATTTGAATCTTTTGAGGCATTATCAAGTGTTTGGTGCTCACACATTCATATTTTATTACAACTGTGATAACTGCGTGGCAAAGCTCTTACACTCGCCCCATATAACTTCCTTTAGCTAGACGTTGCCTGCATTTCCACATCTACTCGGAGAGTCAAGGAGGACTAGGGAGCAAACTTTCCATAGCAGACTAAGAATCTAGAGCACCAATAAATGGGAAACACCAGTCCTCTAACATTTGATGGTGTGTGACTGTCCCTTTAACTGCATAGGATGGGGAAAAGCTGCAATGATCCTTGTCAACTGTGCTCTGAAAGTGCGGTCTTGTGATGGTGAATAATATATTATTAGAACCAGCTCATTTCACGGTTTCCATGCGACCTGAAAGACCAAAAACACAGCCACTGGAATAGAGCGCTGAAACAGCGCAGTGAGACTGAGCACCAACTACAAACACCACGTGAACGTTGGCACCTATCAGCTGCATGAACACAACTAAATAGCCTTAAAATAATGCAGCAGATATATTTAATCTAAAGCAGATCGTCAGCCTAAGATTTTAATTGAGGCCGTAAATTCAGGGACCTGTGCATGTTAAAAATGTTCACACCTACTGAAACATGACAGTGAAAAAGTAATGTAGGTTTGGAAAGGCGCAATGAATTGAAGGTAAACATCGCCCTGCATAACCATTGCCTGTGAAGAAAGGAATATTAGGATCAACTGTGGTTGGAGAAAGAGTAGCAAAGACTGAGGACATAACTGCAAAGTCGTCTGCTCAGACTACATTACAATGAACCCACTGCATGGCTCCCTTGCTGGAATAAAAGCATTCAGTTTCCACCAACATGCTCCACCCCCTGTGGGACACAATTACTTCAGCCATTCTGTCAGCCTGATCAGTAATCATTTTATTTTTGCATGGTGTTTGTGCCGAGCGGCCGCTAATTAGACACGGTGTGTGTGTGTGTGTGTGTGTAAAGGTGTCAAAGCACGCCTGGCTACCAGGAGAACAAACACTAGTCTGCGTGTTGCTAATGGAGCCTCCAGTGCCTCTGCACCAAACGTGCGGGGGTCGGGTGGAGCAGTGCTAAACAGAGACAATATGTTGAAACATGGGCGAGAGGGCGTTATACAGCAAAGAAACACTCAGAAATAATAGGCATTTTGCACGGCGACTGGGCCCGGGGCCTTGATTGACAGCAATCATAAGTGTGTGGGCAGCAGCCCAAAATTATTTTCTTGCTAATTAAATTGGAAGGCTAAATATCTCGGATGAAGCGGCTCTAAATGACAGCGTCTTACGCGCATTTAAAAAAAACAAGCGTTGATCTCTTGTCTTGGGTCGGGTGGAGCGGTGCTAGACAGAGACAACACTGTTGAAACGTGGGCGCCGAGGGCATTGTACAGCAAAGAAAGACTCGGAAATAATGGACTCCACACTTCTGTGATCATAGACAGCTCTGGGATCATATTTCCAAGGTTTATATGTAATCAAGGGCGTAGCTGCCATTGGTGCAGCAGGTGCAGTTGCACCAGGGGCCCACTGAATCCTGAAAAGTGCTGTATTTTACTACTCTTCCAGCAGTCCTTCTTGATAGGCTACTGCTTGTAATGTTTACTTAGTGCATGTGATGATTGCCGGCTTTGAAACGTACCTGTTAGTGGAACACAAAGAGCCTGCTATTAGCCTTTCGAAAATGTAATTATGGTACGCAATTGATTATCATTCGTTGTAAATGATTTGGTGACGCACTCGAATATGCAGCGTTGTGACTTCATGTTTACATCGAGCATAGACACATGTGCTCTGTATGTTGCTATCCCTCAGTGCAAGTGTTCTTTGTGTTTCCGGGGCACAGCATTGCTTTTAGACGAGCTCATGTTTAGGCGAGGGATGTCAAAGCTGAGCGTTTGTGAGCGTGCCAAAAAAAAGCATTTTCCGATGTAACTCTAAAGATTCTGTGCTCTTTATTAAATGTGAACACAGCTTCATAGCAGACTCTACTATCTACTATGAGTTTCATTTCAAAGGAGACAAAGTAAACATTACTGAAAACCGTAGGTAATATTGATGAGCCCTGTGCGAATTTCATTTCATTTTAGTGTTGGCCGAGATCACGCGGACGGAGTAAAACTGCCTACATAGTAATATCATTGCTTAGAAGTGGGATTCTTTACATAGCCGGACAAACATGTTCATAAAAACTTCTGGAAATATTTAGGGGCGCGATGTAAACATTATTTATGCACTCTGTTAAAAAGAGACGGATCCATTCCCAAAAGACGAACATATTCGAGCACATAAGACAAGTACTGGCCGCGCGCGAGCGGCCGGAGACGAAATATGTGGTGGGGGAGCGGAGAAGTGGGAGTTGTGTGTGCGCGTGCGTCATCGCGATCGCTCTGAAAGCGAAAGTGATCGCGATGACGCACGAGTTTTCAAAGTGCTGTTGGCGGCCGGCTGCGCGCGTGCATGATCGCGTGAACGCAAGCATTAGGCCAGCCAGCAGCACTTTGAAAATCCCACATACAAAATGTCTCTCCGAGTCAGCGCCCATGCGCTGGGCTCAGCGAGACCTAAAAAAGGTTTGGGTTGAAGGAATTATTCATTTTTAATGTATAGTTAACTATTAATCAACTGTTGTTGTGCTCGTCCCTAAACTAGACAGACAGTGACATCATGTGGCAGACTGTCATTAGTCCCGGTGTTGACAATTAAGTGCTGGTGCCAAGCGCAAAAAACCACTGGTTCAAATTAAGCACTGGCTAGTAGGAGAGAGCAATCCGCACCTAATAGAAGGCAGGAGGCACACCACTAAGGACTGGAAGCCTTAAGTCTCTTCAGGCACTGATTGAAAGGCAGGAGAGAGGGCGCGTAGGGACATACTGCCCAATGTACTGAAGCGTCAGAAAGGATGGACTGTGGTCCCGCTGGCGCCCCCTGCTGGTCTCAGAGCTGCAGCATATTGGTCGGTGAGGGCCCCAGAGAAAGAGAGATGGGAGGCTGTCACCGTTGGACCTTCTTTGACACGTGGTCATAGCTCGCAATCAAAGGGCAAAGCTCGCTGGGGTCAAGCAATGCCCCAGAATTTCAATGATTGATCTGAGACATACCCACTTTCTTCTGCATCATTTGCAAACAATAACAAAAAGCAATTCTATCACAGACGGATCAAAAGCTACTAAAAACGTTGCAGACTGAAAGAATGGAGCGCCAGACACTTTGCAAACGACAACTGGTCCCCTTCACCTACTTTTTTATCCATTTATTATTCAGAAAAATATCAATGAAACTACTCAAAAACCACGAATGATTAACATAACATAGTATCATTTGCATATTTATATGTTACCACAATTGGTGGACGCACTACAGTTCACAATTTGTCCGACCAACAGTGTCTGTGTCATAAATGTTAGACGCCCTTCTCCTCCGCACACAGAGATATCCTACGCGGCGTACCCCAAGGATCCTCCTTCAGCCCCACCCTCTGCAACACCTACACAACACCTCTGGCAGACATCGCGGCACCCACAGATTCAACATCATTTCCTACGCCAACGACACCCAGCTCACCCTATCCCTCACAGAAGACGCCGGCTCCACAAGGGCCAACTTCAACACACCATGACAAACTTTGCCACCTGGAGGAAGACCAACTGTCTCAATGAACTCAGATAAGACAGAGGCCTTCATCTTCGGAAAATAACTCTCCCTATGGGACGACACATGGTGGCCCACTGCACTCGGCCCCTCACCCACCCCCACCAGCCAAGCATGCAACCTCGGAATCATCCTGGACTCCCACCTGACCATGAAGCAAAAGATTAATGCTGTCTCCTCCTCCTGCTTCCTCACCTTCTGCATGAACTTCAAATAGATCCCTGTCTCTTCCAGGAAGACAGTCACCCAGGCCCTCATCGCCAGCCAACTCAACTACGGTAACGCACTCTATGCTGAAACCACCAGAAAACTCCTGAACCGCCGCCAGACCATCCAGAACTCAGTGGCATGACTCATCCTCGACCTCCCCAGAATGACCAGCATCACCCCCCACCTAAGAGCTCTCCACTGGCTGCCTGTCCAAGAATGAGGCCTCTTCAAGCTCATCACGCCTACAAAGCTTTCCACAAGTCCGGACCCGCCTACATCGACGACTGCCTAACATTCCACCGACCAACTAGGAATCTCCATCCTCCACCCTTGCTTTGGCCCTCGTCCCCCGCTTTCACCGCAGCCGATGTGGAGGACACTCCTTCTCCTACCCCGCTGCCAGGTCCTGGAACGACCTTCCCCCCCCCTCCACCTTCACATCACTCCTTCTCTGAAGGACTTCAGGAAGCAGCTCAAGATCTGGCTGTTCGACCGAGGCTCACACAGTCCACCAGCGCCTGGAGACCCCCCAGGGTGACAAGCTGCGCTATACAAGACCTTCTGATTGATTTATTACAATCCGGGTCAGCACTGTCACATGTTAAATAATAATAGAATATCCTATTCTTTAGCTCCTCTCAGGTTCACATGTTAAATTGTAACCGAATATACTAATCCTTAACTCTCCTCGAATTCTTAATATCTGGCAGGGCGGGAGAGTCCCACCTTGGTGATGTCTGTATCCAGACTTTAAAGAGGTGAGGATTTTGCTCAGATGGGCTATTATCCCCCACTCACAGGTTGAGGAAGAGGCTTTATCTACTGCAGGAGACAAAAAGTCTTTACTCTTAAAATGGAAACAGAATGGAAACAATGGTTCCTCTTTTGTCATAAAAATAGTTCGTTTCACTATTCATGCACATTCGTGGTTACATCACAGACAGTGTTCTGAAGCCTAGAAAAACCTCACACATTGTGTAGCTTTTTTTAAAGTCCAGTGTATTGATCCTTACTGGGGCTTCAAGCACGACTCGCGCACAAAATGTGTAATGTATAACATAGTTGTGCTGGGCTACTTCGATTGGAAAGCTGGGCTTCCAGAAACCAGGTGGGGTAAAAAAAGAGTTAATTCAAAATTGACGACAAGTTTTGAAAAATAACTGGGATGCGCTTAATCATCGATGCACAATTTTTATGACATGACATATGTACACGGAGGCTTGTTTTCTGTTGAGTGCAATATTCTCTCTGTTTAACCCAAACTATTGCATTCTGGGAGATAGAATTGTCAATGTTTAGAACATAAGCAAATAGAACACCTGAGGGGCGGAATGCTGAACAATGCAAACATTCACCCCCGGTCACAAAGATCTGGGTTTAATCCATTGTTTCTTTTCTTACAACGCCAGCCCAGCGTGGACATTAGTCCCGGGCTCACTGTGCCACTGGATTCAAGCTAGCCTGGCAGATATGGGGCGATGCCCCGAAACCGGTCCCAGGATGCTTGTTTCCGGCCCAGGGAGAACCTGGCCTGGTAGTTTGGGCTGGACTGTTCCCATGAGGAGGAGGGTCAAGACTGATTTGCATATGGCTGGGTCCAAACTGGGGTGGCGTGGTGAGCAAAAGAACGAGGGATTAAACCCAGATTTGTGACAGGGGTAATGTTTGCATTGTTCAGCATTCCGTCCATCATCTGTTCTTTTTGCTAATGTGTAGAACATGACACTTGTGTTTAAGATAAAATCATTAAATGTTGATGAATAACAAATTAAATATATTATAGTGATATAAACATATTTATTATCGCCTAGGGGTCACTGTTAAAATATCAGAATAACTAGACACCATGTCCCAGAACATGCCACAAGTTTTGGCATTTTTTGCATATTATGCAGGAGCATTTGTCTTTTTTTGAAGCATAATGTTGTCCTCCGTAGCCACATAATTCGCTAATACAGCCATCTAGAGGAACCAACCAGATTGTTCTCTCAGCAGACTAATGCTCAAGAGCAAGATCCTTGACAGTGCATTCTTTAAGACCACCCTTGATAATGTGACCTCTTGGGGTGTCTAAGCAGGAGGATCTTCCCTAAAGGGGATAGGTAAGGCCAATAAAAGCAAAAAGAGGACTTTACCTCTCACAGGTTTCGTGGAAATGTTCAGAGGGAGACTTGGTAGGCTTTAATGAGATGTATGATGTGAACATATGTATGTTAAATACAGGACTTTATCCAAGGATCTCTGGGGCTGATTTTGCTATAAAAAAATCTAGGCTTGATTAATAAGTGGTCCATTATATTATGATAAATAGGGATGTATTGGGAAGAGCAGGATTCAGGCCCTCCTACCAGGGGATGGTGAAGGACCTTCACTCTACTCTGTCAGCCAGAGTCCTCATAAATGGCGCACTGTCGAATGCCTTATCGATCGAGAGGGGGACGCGCCAGGGATGCCCGCTTTCCCATCTCCTGTTCGCTCTCGCGATTGAACCCTTGGTGTGTCGTATCCGCAGTGATGGCCAGATCCACGACTGGCGCTGGCAGAAATCTCTTGAGGACCGGATTGCCCTTTATGCTGACGACGTCCTCCTCTATCTGGCAGACACGGCCCGATCCAGACTAAGATCTCTCCACATCCTCCACCTGTTCGAGAAGGCATCGAGGCTGCGTCTCAACCCAGCCAAATCTACAGTGGTACCTCTCCATGTTTCGAGGAAATGCCTGGACTGGCAAATGACCATTCCCTTGCGTAGGTTCTCATTCAAATATCTCGAGATCTGGGTGGCACTCCTTCCCGAACTGACCTGGTCCCTGAATCTCAACCCACTCCTCAAGCATGTGAAAGAGGATCTCTGTCGTTGGCAGAGCCTCCTGTTGAATCCCCTAGGCAGAATCGCACTTTTTAAGATGATGATTCTCCCTCCTCTTTTATACATCATTCAAAACCTTCCGCTCCATCTCCCTTGCGTCTGGTTCCGTGACCTAGATGGTTTAATCACGACCTTCCTCCGGGGCGGGGAGAGATTGCGGCTGGCCCTCACAAAGTGCCAATGACCCACATACGACGGGGGATGGGAATGACAAACCCATTCCTGTACTACTTGGCCACTCGCCTTTTAATGATCCACGACTGGTTTAATGGATGGTGGTCAGACTCCACCCATCGACTAGAGCTAGAGAGCCTCGGATTCTCCCACGTTCAGGCCGTCCTCTATGGGGCCCCAATCCTACTCACCCTACCCACAGTTACCCGCACAGACCTTCTGGCATGGCGCTCCGCACTGCAACACATCCAACGGGACACCAATCTCTCACTACAAACACCACTATGGCATGGCATATGGTTACAGGAGGTTGCAACACTACCAGGGTTCCAGAATAGGGACCTAATTGGCGTGACTTGCTTGGGAGACGTATGGAAGGGGGAGCATCTGTCCTCCTTCCAAGACCTCGAAAAGACATACTGCTTGCACTCCACCCAATTCTTTCAGTACCTCCAGTTGCGACACGCCCTGACCTTTCATGTCCCTGACCACACAACCATCCCTGAATTCAGCCCCTTAGAGGCCAAGCTCCTTATGAGGAGCTTAGAAAGAGGGGGGATATCCCAAATGTATTGCTCCTTGGTTAACAACACTCCATCAACAATAGAGCCTCTCAGGGCCCGGTGGGATCGGTGGCTTGGCCCTCATGAGGAGGAGGAATGGCGGGGCACCCTAATGTCCAGAATCTAACGAGGGAAAAATGCCAGCAATATCGTACAACATTCAGATTTCACTGCGGTAAGTACCAACATTCGAATGTTATTCCTCAAAATGCCAAAATAGGTGACATTTATTGCATCCTATAAATTCTAAACACCTCAATATCAGATTTTACAGGGTGTGATAATTATTGCATCCAGCAGGATGGTCTATGTCGAATTATTGCCAAAACTGGACACACTGGGAACATCTGAAAATGAGCATTACATAGTTAGACAACACAGCGAGGGAGATAAATCTGGAATGCCTATGACCTGTCCAGTTAGCGAGAAAAAGAAATACATGTGATTGCTGCCATTAAGAAAGAGCTGTCCATGAGACAGACAATAACCATACCTCCCTTGGGGAGTTTAAGGGACTTTATGTGTGCCACATACAGCATGACAGTGAGCATGTGTGAGCTGAGACATGCTAATGGATTCTGCCTGCCCAGGACCATGGAACCCATCCAACAAAGTGAAAAAATGAGGGTCATAGGGAGGCCTTGCAGAAAGGGAGACCCTGGGAACTGTTCACTCTGCTGAGATACCAGGTAGGCAGGCAGCCTTGGGCATTGTTGTTCAAGAAGCCTGTTGAGACGCTCCTGCAGTAGACACCGACACATATTGCATGGTTAAGAACTGAGCCCAGTTCACTTTTATTTGTCCACCCAGACCGAATCCAGCTGCATGGAGGGGGTATGACTTTGAGCATGACTACCTCTATCAGGGTGTGTTTGCATCATAACTTTCCTCCCAAAGTAAAAATAAAAAGAATACACAAGTAAAATATATGAAAGCATTAGCAACTGTGGCAGTTCATAGTTGGCTTGTTTCTGGGATGGACATGGTCTTAGACATGACTCAAAGCATCCATTCTTTTGTCGGCTGAGAGCATCAGGTGTTGTTGTTCTGGTGGTGATGATGCGTCCAAAAGTGGGTGACGATGATACACTAAACAGTTCATGGATATTCCAGTTGTTTTTGGGGTCATGTGCATCAGAGCTAGGCCAAGGGGGCTCTCTGTGTTGTTTATGCTTCAGTTTTGACTCTCTTGATCCCCAATACATCCCTGGTTACTAGGTCACTGTTCTGTTTGTCAGTGTCATTGACCCTTTTCGCTCAGATATGGGCCATGGAGTGCTGAATGTTCCTCTGGGTTCCTGTCATGGATGACAATGCTATCACCTATGTCACTCAAGCCCTAGCCACCAGTCGTCTGGACTACGGCAATGCACAATACACAGGAATCACGGTTCACCTCCTGAAGAGACTGCAACCATACAGAACTCCACGGCCAGATTCATCCTCGACCTCCCCAAATGGGCCTACATCTCCCCTCACTTCAGGAAATTCCACTGGCTCCCTATACAGAAGATATGCCAAATCAAGTTGCTGATCCACACCTAAAAGGCCGTGCACAACCAAAGACCAGCCTACATGAACCACCGCCTGAACTTCCACCAGCCCTCCAAACACCTGCACTCCGCTTCCCTCTTCCTCACTCACACCCAAGGCAACAGTGGAGGACGCTCTTTCTCCTACCTCACAGCAAAATCCTGGGACGACCTCCCTCCGCACCTTCGGACCTCCACATCTCTTCTAGAATTCCGGAAAGCACCCAAGGCCTGGCTGTTCAACTGAATCCACCTGAAGCAGCAAGACCCTCAACACCTGGGTACGCTACCTGGTGATTAGTTGTGCCAGTCAGTCAGTCAGTCAATTATCTTTATTCGATTATTGAAAATCATAAAAGATCGAGCAAAAAAATACATAACAACATTTCAGCAGATCATTAAATTTGCATACAATTATCAAGAAAAAGAAACAATTAAATTTGTACATTAAAACATACATAAATATTTTAAAAAGGATAAAAAGAAGGGTATATTAAAAAAGAGAGGAAGTTCATTTTTCAGAGATAAAGTGCCTGTGCCTTATTTGGAACTTATTTAAACGTGCTCCTGCCACTAGAAAACTAGCGACAGCGAAGGCTACTTTTATGTTAGGAAGAAGTTGCAGAAACAGCAGAGCTGGTTTTACCTGAATAAAGCCCTGAGTACGTAAAATAGGGAGCAAGTACCTTTTTCTAATCTCAATATAATGACCGCAGAACATGATAAAATGCATCGTATCCTGAACCGAAAAACAGTCGCAATCGCATGGTTCGGCGTCATCAGGTCTGGCCCAGGTTCCAAAATTACCCAAAATAAAGTGAATTAAATCGAAACGAAATCTCGTTAAGAGAAAACGATGGTAAGGGTTTGTTACCCACAAAAGGTATGGTTCCATTCCAGGAACAGAGGTAAGCAAATAATGTTTCCTTACCATGGGTTTTTTTAGCTCTTGTGCTTCCCTTTCCATAGCGTATAGATTTAACAGGGTATTTTTAACTAATTTTAAATCTTCGTGAGTTATTTCATCTGGAGATGAGAAGAGCTCCGGACGGCCTGCTAAGGACAGCTGAGTTCTCACATATCTTACCCATGGGATTTTAAGTGCTCTGTCCAGGGCTAAACAGTCTTTTAAAATGATGTGATTTAATGTAAGCTCCTGGTTAAGCCAGATTAGTTGTGCTTTATAAATCCTGATTGATTGATTGACACATGGATGGCATGTTCCTCTGGTAGCGTTTATCGCATGATAACATGTCTCCTGCTTTCTGCCTGCATCCAGCTCCTTACATTTAGTGTGGTGTTTTTGATGGTGCCACAGTGCAATATACATCCCAATGTGCACTCTATGGTACTGTGAGGTGTACTGCAGAATAATCTTAAGAACCGGTGAATAGATCATCCCAGAATCTCTTAATGTTCTACAATAGTCTCACAGTCGTTTTGAGGGTTTGCATGAACCTCTCCACTGGCTTGTGGCCAATGAGGGGTGATTTTATTCTTTGGTTGCATCGTTTATGAAAAGCTGTGGAGTTCCAAACTTCGTCCACTAGGTATCAAGGTCACCTATCTACTATTACAAGTAGTTGTCTGTCCTCTGGTGCGTGCAGACTTCATGCCATAGTAGGTCAGATCCTTCTTCAGTGGTACTGCTGGGCAAGTGGCTTGATCAAGGATGCACTTCCCTCTTCTACAAATACTTCCATCTCAAGGAACCAACCAGACTTGTCCTCTCCGTCTTGATTATGGGCAGATGTTGATTTGGAGTAGTTTGTGTTTTATTGGCAGCCCTGGTGATTGTCATGCACAGGGCCAACCGCACCACACATGCAACACAGAGTCTCATCGCTTTGTGACAAATATGTGCTTGCGCATGTTGCTTCCTTCCTTTGACATACCCGCTGCCATGCCAAACCTCACCGATAGTCTACTAGTTTTATTGTAGGCAGAATATGAAGACTGCGCCCAACTTCGGAAAGTAGGGATGGTACTGTGGCAAGGAATTTATTATAATGCGGCTCATACTGGCAACCACCCTTGATTAATGTAGATTCGAAAATACCAAAATGTTGGCCTTGGTAGACACCACAGACACGCCAAACAAACCACATTCATTCTGGACAGCAGCAGGGTATCCAGTCTTAGCCTTATACCTGCTTATGGTCAAAGAAGCTACAGGAGACAGTCCCAAGTTATACAACACGATGACTGGCAATACAGGGGAGGATGGTTGTAGAATAATGGGAATGTATGTGTGTAATAAGTGTGGTGATAATCAGTGGTGGCTCCTCCGCTAAGGCGGAGGAGCAGCGCCCCACTCACTGCTTTGCAGCAGTGAAAGAAAGGGAAAATAAAATGATAATAACTTGATGTTATTATCACTTTATTTGTTCCTGTGTGGCAGCATGGGGGCGGGCCTGCTTTGCTCACAGAGCAAGGCAGGAGTGGTGGACGCACTGAAGTGCGCATGACGCTTAGGCTGTCTGTCTCAGCCCGGCCAAACAGTCATGCTCACTTAGCATGTTCTCCGCCCAGGCTGCATTACAGCCTGGGTGGAGAACATGCCCAGCCTCCCAGTCCCCGTCTGAGCGCCGAACTACGTCACCCAGACTAATCACAACACTGCATTGCAGCGTTGTGATGGTCTTAGGGGAGCCAATCAGAGCGCTGCATTGTAGCATTGTGATTGGCTCAAGGGAGCCCGGCTGCTTCCTTTTCGGGGGACGCAGAGGAGAGACGACGTGGGACAGAGCGGCAAGGAGGTAGGCATCTTCTTCTTTTTAAACACCCCCTTACCCTCACGCCCACACCCCGCCACCCCAGATCCGCGCCTGCCGCCACTGGTAATAATGTTCTGTAAAGAGTGGTAGCTTCAGTTTATCCCTGGATTGCTGACAGGAGTGTAGGAGCAGTGCTGATGTCAGTAGGGATGTTGTTCCAGACCCTGGGTGACTGCATGTATAAAGCTGTGGCACAGATTACCAGTGTCTCATATGGCCAGAGGGGCACTAACTAGATTGATACAGTGATGGTTGGAGTGCATGCTGCAGGCATGTCAGCATAGCCTCCACATTGCATGATGGAAACTGCAGTTTGTAATATTTTCAGTAGCTCACAAATAAGGAGTTATTTACCATGAATTGGTGCAACCAGTGTGGTTATTTCTGTGCTTTCATAGACAGATGTTCGTGGGTGATTGCAACAGGAAGTAGAAGTACAGATGTGAGTTGCTAGAAATACTACTTGGACTTCTTCAATTCATTACCACTCCAAACTGCACAGGTGGGTCCCAAGGCAGTGGCGGCTAGCTTCAATAAAAATAAATGGTGAGGCATGAAGGTGCTACTCACTATAAACGTGGAGCTGGAGCACGACCGCTGTGGCATTTCTTCTTTACAACAGCAGGAAAAGGAAGGACTTTGTTCCTGCTTGTGGAACGGAACTCTAACCAATCCTGAAGCTGCTTTCATGCTGTGAAAGCAGCTCCAGGATTGGTGGGAGCAGGCTCACTCAGCGCTCATTTTGAAGCTGGGGGCCTGTTTCACAGCCTTTGGATTACTGGGTCTACAGTGCGCATGTCTGGCTGGCCAATCTGACAATCGCACTGTAGACTAGTACTGACATCCTGCATTTGCAGGATTCAGCCCCACCCTCACGCTGTAGGCAGTGCGAGCCAGTGGCAAATAAATAAAATGGCATTCAAATGCCATTTTATTTATTTGTGTCTTCCTGCTGCGCTCGCAGCCACGTGCGACGCTCCTCCGCTCCTGAGGAGGAGCCGCCCTGTCCCAAGGTTTGTCAGCCCATCACTACCAGAGGAGCTTAACAGTTATATGGGAAATTCATGCCTGCACCCTGGGAGTGAGCAGGCTCGCAAACCTGGGGCGCACCAGCACTTTGGAGAGGCACACTTCTTTGTTTGGCAATGGGGTCATGTATATCATTAAAAGTCCCAAAAAAGTCCTGTGTGAAAGTGGTCAACACTTAAAACCTAAAAGCCTCTGTTATTCACAAGTGTGGTGAGTATGGTGAACTTGGCTCCCCCATGCACTGCTTGTGAGTTCAGAGAGTATGCAAGCATGCTGAGGTTAAAGCCTGCTGGTGTATTTTCAAAGACAGTGGCAGCTGCCACCAATGGAAAGTGGTAGGGCGGGGGGGTTTCGCATAAAAATAAAATCACTTACCTGACCCTCCGCTCATGCCGCCGGCTGCCTCGTTGCTCCTCTCATTCCGGAAGTGGATGAGCCTCAAAGCACAGGCTCCCCACCCAATCCAGACGCTGCTGTCTTGTTATACCTATTATGAGAGCTGTGCCAAGATTGGTTTGAGCGGCCCGGTTTGCCGCTCAGACAGTGCCTGGGAGCCTGTGGCATTTCTACAAACAGGCTGTGCAGCACAGCTGGGTTAGAGAAACCTAAGTGCGCATGTCTGTTTGGCCAGCCTAAGACGGCTGGGCAAGCAGACATGTGCACTTATAAGTGCCCAGGACTCCTCCTCCCTTCCATGCCCCGGCCCCTCCCTACTCCATCGGCTTCTCTCAACATTGGCTTTGCGGGCGGTTCAGACAGTGATAACTAATCCCATAATAACATTGTTTTATTATCATTTCATTTATAACTGTCTGGCTCTGCGCAGTGGGGCGACGCTCCTCCGCCATTATGGAGGAGCCGCCCCTGCAAAAGACCTCTGTGCCCTTGACTCTGTGTCAGTAACATGGTGCAGGCACAGGGGCAAAAAAATTCCCTCGATTGCATGGAGTGAGCCCCCCTGTAATGAGTTACACTTCCCTGGCACTATGCAAGCATGAAATATGGGCTGATTCATGTGTATTGCAGAAGGGACTGCCCCTTGTGTGATAGTGAAGTACCCCCAGAGTGCATACAGTGGGAACAAAGCCCCACAGCTCTCTTGGGGACCCTACTTAAACCGGCCACAGATATGAAATGTCTCTACGTTGGCCTTCTCTGCCCTGTCACAGATTCCCTGTTTGCTAATTTCAGTTCCCAAGTTAACCATTGACGACTGCACTTTGCAAACACAATAATGTGATTAAATTACACACCAGCAGCGCACGCCCGACACTCCACCGGAGTCACGCGCCACAAGAAGCACCCTTCAGTTTCTGAAATTCAACCTAATGTCCTTCCTTGACCCGTGCGCGTGCTCTGGAAATTGGATTTCTCTGGCAGAATACAACAAACAAATGCCCCCCCCGGAGGTTGCCACCGGGCTCAGTGGAAATGGAGAGCTTCCTCAGGGCCAGGCCGGGTGGACTTGTTTTCACCTAAGCCCTGGATTTGCCATCGCAGATAGGATTTGCGGTTCCTTTTCAATTTACATTCCACAGCTGCAGCTCTTGTGTTTGTTTGTCCTTCAAAGAGTCTTATTGTCTTTGCATATTTCGAATGCTCGCGTCATCAACTACTCCTCAAATACCTAGATGTAAAAGGAGACATTTTAAAATGAGAGTCACTCGAGGGCTGTGCCCCCCTGACCATTAATGTACTGAAAAAGGGTTCTCAGGGCTCAAAACAGAGCTTTTACCTGGATAAACAAGGGTTGGCAAAGCAAAGAGGTCTGGCTTATATGTTCCGAAGCATGTAAATACAGGCATGCATTCAGAAATGTTGTTTACGTGAGTTGCACGGGCAAATACAGTTTATCGCATTAAAATCAGCCCTGCTGGCTTTGTGAATCCTGGGGAAAAGTAGCAGAAAAGATTAATTTTCATATAGGTTGTATGTAATAGATAAATCAATCAGGCAAGCAGTTCTTATAAAGAGCAGCTTATCACCCGAGAGGGCATCTAGGCACTGTGTTGTGGATATCAGTCGAAGAGCCAGGGCTTGAGTCCCTTCCTGAAGTGGGTCAGCGAGGGTGAAGTGCAGAGGTGGTGGGGAAGGGTGTTCCAGTACTTGGCGGCAGTCGCAGCCGGCATGACTCGCGGGTGGTGTGGTTGCACGGGTTTGCAGGGGGGGACGCGGGGATGTTTAATAAAAAAACTTACCTTACTGGGTCCGGCGCCGCCTCAGCTCCTGGCCGGGTCACATGTTTTCCCAACATGATGCAGCCACTGGCAGCCTCCCTCCCCTCCCCTAAGCCAATCACAATGGCAGCGTTGTGATTGGTGTGGACGGTGCCCAGCCGGGCTGCTATGGGGAGGCCATTTTCTCTATGTAGGCTGCACTGGGCAAGCCAATCCTCCCCGACTCGCCTGCCCGCCCCCAACAAGGCATACCCTTCTGCTTTCTCGCAGTGCAAGAAGCAGAAACATAAAATGGTATTTAAAATAGCATTTTATGTTTCTGCTTCTCGCACTGTGAGAAAGCAGTGGGGCGATGCTCCTCCGCCCTAATGGAGGAGCCGCCCCTGCTTGGCGGGGAGGTGGGAGAAGGATCGTCCTCTGGAGTGGCGGATGCGTGGTATCTGTGCGAGGGTGAGGTGAGTGGAGCGGAGCGGAGGTTCCTGGGAGTTCGAGGGAAATTCAGGCAGTGGTTCATGTAAGTGGGTCCTTAGTCGTGGAGGGCTTTGTAGGCGTGGGTCAGAAGCTTGGATTGGCATCTCTTCTGGATGGCGAGCCTTTGGATGTCCTTCAGGTGCTGGGTGATGGGGGTCTTCTTAGGCAGGTTGAGGATCAGTCTGGCTGCTATGTTCCAGATCGTCTGGAGACTTTTCATGAGTTCGGTGGGGGTGCCTGCATAGAGTGTATTGCCGTAGTCCGGCCAGCTGGTGATGAGGGCCTGCGTCACTGTTTTCCTGGTGCTGATGGGGAGTCACTTAAAGACTATGTGGAGCTTGTGGAGAATGTGGAAGCAGGCTGAGGAGACGGTGTTGACCATATGTTTCATGAAGAGTTCGCTGCCTAGGATGATGCTGAGGTTGCAGGTGTGGTCTTTCGAAGTGGGTCTGAATTCTGATGGCCCCCCAGGAGTGATTCCAGAGGGCTGTGTGTCTGCCGAAGATCAGAACTTCTGTTTTGTCCATGTTGAGCTTCAGACATTTGTTCTTCATCCAGGTTGAGATGTTCTTCATACACTTGTGGAAACTGACCTTCATCGAGGTGGGATCTGCTGATAGCAAGAGGAAAAGCTGGGTCCGCAAAGGAGATGTTGTGGGTGCTGATGATATCAGCGAGTGGTTTCATGTAGATGTTGAAGAGAGTTGGACTACGGGACGAGCCTTGAGGGACACCGTAGATGGTGTGCTTCGGTTGTGAGGTGAAGGGAGGGGTTCTCTGGGTGCGCCCCTTGAAAATGATGCCATCCATCTGAGTGCATCATCTGTGATTCCGATCTGGTGCAGTCAATCAATGAGTCTGCAGTTGGAGACGGTGTCTAGCAGGATAAGGGCGGCTGATTTTCCTCTGTCGAGTAGGATGCGGATGTTGTCTGTTGCAGTGATCAGGGCTGGCTCGATGCTGTGATTTGCTCTTAAACCTGATTGGGAAGGGTCCAGCAGGTTGTTTCTTTCCAGGTGTTCGGTGAGTTGGAGGTTGATGGCCTGCTCCAGGACTTTGGCGGGAAATGGGAGCAGTGAGATGGGACAGTAGTTCTGGAGCTCGCTGGGGTCTTCGGAGGGTTTCTTCAGGAAGGGCTTACCTCTGCATGTTTCTAGGCGTCAGGGAATGTGGCTGTGGTGATGGAGGCATGGAGGATGGTGGTGAGCTGGTGGCTGATCTCGTCTCTTCCGAGGTTACAAAATTGGTGGTGGCATGGGTCGGGTGATGCTCTTGATTAGACGGAGTTCATTAGAGTAGGAGTGTTCAGTGTGCTAAGTTGTTCCCATGCTGTGAGCGGATGGTCGGCAGTAATCTCTGATGGGATGCTGAGGAGGTTGGTGGGTTGGATATCTAAGTTTGTGTAGGTGGTCGGTGCAGGGGTTGAGGTGAACTGGCAGCGGTTGCAGGTGAACGGTCCCGCTGTGGCGTGAGGCAATACGAGACAGCATTTGTTGTTGCGTCCTTGGTCCAGGGCACGTAGTTCTCTGGCGGAGTATCTATGGGAGTGTGGAGGGCCAGGGTTCCTGGCACTGGACATGGTCCAGGTGTGGACAGGTGCAGACGGGCCTGCCTTTGGCGTACCGGTGGCACGGCTGCACAGCAGCCTCCTAAAGTAGTCCTGGGAGGGGAGAGGGGCTGGCTGGGAGGCGGGGGGAGGCGATCGGGAAAAGCGATGGGAGCGGGAAAAGGCCAGGAGCAGGGGGCTGAAAAGAAAAACACAAGCACTAGGGGAGTACAAATGAAAACAAATTAAATTAAATTAACCAGCGCAAACTGCCAAACAGAATATACCAGTAACTTAAACATAAGCTGGCCGTCAGCGGGACTGGGGATTAGCTGGGGACCTCGAGGGCTGTGCACACGGCAGCAGTTCCGAGGAGCTGGGCACAGGTCAACAAACCGGAGGCGGGATCGGTGTCTGTTGTGAAGCCCAGTAGGCCTGTTAACAAAAGGGGCAAATCCGCTACAACCACTCCAGCTAACCCATTGGACATTAATCATTTATTTTCATCTGCATTGTCTATAGAAGCTCTAATTAAATCTAAATGTGCTTCTGTGCCTACCAGACTAACAACTATTAAACACTTTGGCTAGTGGCTTAACAAATCTGCAGTCTAATGTTAAATCCCCTTCACCACCTGCCCAGTGCACAAACATGGTTCCTGTGATTTTTGGGCACCCCATAGCCATACCCATTCTTTGCACACTAACAACCAGCAGTCCCTTGCAGCACTCAACCGTGGCACTGCTACTGTAACTTCTGCTCCAGCTATTAATTTACTATTGCCAACCTGTTCCTCAAATGTGCAATATAGTAACCCCAACACCTTCATCAATGTACCTAATATAGGTGGCCAGTCACTAACTCCTGACCTTCCCCTTGGAGCTACACCGTGTGTTGTTATCCTGGGGAATGTTCCGACTCTCTCCCAATCAGATTCTGAGTACTGGGCCAGCTTAAAGCACAAAGCTATTCATTGGGCGGGGAGTAAAACTGATTTGACCGAGGCCCTCTTTGAGGACTTAAAAATGGTAAGAAGGGTCAGTTGGGTCTGTAGGGCACCTACATCATTACCAGGTGACTGTGTAATTATGTCTTTCTGCTCCCTCCCTACACTCCCTACATGTTATAACCCTTCCATTGGGCTATATTTGTATCGCCCCCTGAGCCCTAGAGTGGGACAGGGGTCAGTCACTAAGGTTGCCGCTGCCTGGTCTGCTGAACTCTAGTCCTCGCTTATTACCCACAATCATGTTTCTGCTTTGACACAGCTGAATGATCCCGACTGACAGTCAAACCATAAGGAGTTTGACTCCTTTCCTTCGGGTCCTGGTCCACTCTCCCACATGTTGACCTGTCTTGCCCCTCCAGAATGTATGATGTTACAACGCATACATTTACATCGCAACAGCCTTTACAACGCACACATTTACACCGCATGCCACAACAATTTTTTTTAAACTACACTTACAATGCATTCCATTACATCACATCCCACCTTTACAACGCATACCATTACAACGAATACCATTACATTGTATTTAAGGTATGTGTTGGATAGTGTAGGGATAGAAATTACTATTCTAACTCCAGGGCGTGCAACAGTAGGGTAAGTGTTGGGTAGTGTAGGGGTAAAAATTACTATTTTAACTCCAGGGGGTGCAACAGTAGGGTAAGTGTTGAATAGTGTAGGGGTACTATGCGTTGTAATGGTATACGTTGTAATGACATGCGATGTAATGCCTGTGTTGTAGTGACATGCGTTGTAGTGTCATGCAATGTAATAGCTGCATTGTAGTGACATGCGTTGTAAAGGATGTTGCAATGTAATGACTGCGTTGTAATGTAGTGCGATGTAATGACTGCGTTGTAAAGGTTGTTCCCCCCCTCCAACTGTTGTTTTGGCTGGTTGTTTCTCCTCTGGCCTTCTCTCTCTGATTCTGGGACCCTTCCCACCTGTAAGATTCTGGAAATTCTGGAACGTAGTAGGACTATGCCCTAAGGTGTATCTTTCCTTTTCGACTGATTTTATAATCACATTTCACTTCCTCTGTTTTCAGGAGACTTGGGCTATAGACCCCATCCATAATAAGGGATTTAAGACTTTTCATCAATCCGCTGTGCCAACCAGCTGGGGAAGACCTGAGGGAGGGTTAGCCATCTATGTCTCAAATACTTTGACCTATATCACGATGAAAGTAGTATCTAATTCATCATACTATAGCCTTATAGCCTGCCGTAGCGGGCTATACCGGCTATTAAAGGGCCGCTTCCGCGTTAAAAGCCAGAGCCGAAGGCGAGGGACTTTAACAAGGGATAGAGAGTTTAATTGCCGGTATAGACCAGCTTCGAAGGGCTATAAGGCTATTAGAAAATTCTGCAATTAGAGGGCAGAATGATCTAATAAAGGCCTCTCAGAATTCGACGGAGTTTAAATACCCTCGGGCTCCGAGAGGTCTTTGTAAAACATTGGAATGTTGCTCTGCGGGCCTTTACCGCCGTAAAAGCCTGGAGCACTCCATTGTCTTCAATGAAGCTCCCAACATTCCAATGTTCTAATATTTGATAACTGTTTGGGAAATTTTACAACATTTTAACATTACAGATGTTAATTTCTTCAACAACGCCTCAATGGATTAGCTTAACATGAATACGATCTGAATAAGCTATATCTTATTGAAGGGAGGGAAACATTCTTACTGTGGGGAGGACACTTAACAGCAGTTCATGCCACTCCCCCCCCAAAAGGATTTGTGGTGCGGTGGATACCAATGATAATGATCAAACTCATTTCAGTTAATCTGCTTGCGGTGCGAAATTGACTGACCTATTGAATACGTTTGATCTCGCTTTTTCCATTGAACTATCTACCCCTCCAGTACCCTTCCATCCCACCTTGAAAGGGCGTGGCTTTAATACTGTTAATGATTACATCCTTGCCTCTCATAAACTTGAAACATTTCGATGTGATTTCATGACCCATCCTATTGCCATAAGCGATCGCTATCCTCAGAGTATAAATGCTGGACCGGTGTTGGGTTCTAAAAGCAATCACATCGAACACTCTCTTGACAACACTCTGTCATCCGCTCGGAATGGTGTATCGTTGCGTTAGTCAGGGATTAACCCTCACTCTTTTCTTGAAAATGTGATCACTACTCACAGGAACGCTTTTGACGATGAGGATGTCAAGAGGAGTTTCCTTAAGATTTTGAGTGGAATTAAACAATCCCTTATTAGACCCTGGCCCCAGTCTAGCCTACCCAAGTCTGCATGGTTCAGTAGCGGTTGCACAAGAGCCCATAAGCTCCTTATGAAAGCCTTATATAGGACTCCACGCTGCCCTGCGGAAGTGAGTAGGTGCAGCCAAGACTATAGATTAGCGTTTAAGACCAGAAAGAATGAGTTGAAGAATTTAGCGTGGAAATCCCTGATTGAAGATAGTCAGTCTAAGGGTGCTCCCACCTTCTGGCATGCAATTAATGGCCCCCTATTAAAGGATGACAGTGCCCCCAGACTAGAGCTGGCTATTAAAGAGTCTGAGTGGATTTTCCATTTTTCTGAGATTTATTCCATTCCCAGCACGCGCTCCCGGGGCTTAGACCCTGCCATCGAAAAAGGGTTTTATAATCTATCCTTTGTCCTAGACGATATAACTTGTGCAGAGCAGTAAGGGTGGCAACGCCCAAGGCCCGGATGACATACACATCAACCTGTTTAATGCCAACTTATCCCTTAGGGGTCTAATTCTGTCCAGACTGTTAGGGGCCTTTTGTCACTCCGGTATATTGAATTCCTGGTCAGAGTCTGAAATCGTCCCCAGCTTTAAGAAAGGGGACGGTTCAAACCCCGTGTGCTATCGCCCTTTATCATTACTTGAATCACTACTGAAGGTCACTGGGAGAATTGTACTGAATCATCTTGAAGAATGGGCTGAAGAGACCAACGTTTTCTCAGACCTTCAGTGCGGCTACCGCAGTACAGGAGACGTTACTGTCCAGGAACGAAGCAGGAGGCGTAGTGGATGGGGAATAAACGTTTTTGCCAGAATGTTTGGCAGTGAATGGGGACAAGGAAATGACTGTCTTGGTGAATTCAGGATCACCCTACACATTGATTGGTGATCACATCTGGGGTAGGATTTTTGCTGGAGATTTTTGCAGGATTGATATCTGTACCCTCCAGGTATCAATCCTGGTGGTTATGGTGGAGTCAAGATTGATTTGGTGAGTCTCTCTATGATGAAGATTTTGTTTAAATGGGCGGAGACCTTGGGAAAGGTATATGTGGCCAGAAGGGTGACAATCTTATGTGATGGAGACACCAGAAAGACATTGGTGTCACCTTGAACCCCCAATTCCTCAGATCAAGTTTTGTTGGTAAACAGTGTTAGTTATGATGAAGAGGACATTGCACTGGAGCTTAATAATAATGTTTTTTGCAAGGCACTAGAATTGCTTAAGGATTTCTCACACAGAATTATGTTAAATAGTGATGCCAAACCCATCGTATGCAAAATTAGGAGAGTACCTAACCTAATGATAAAACCCGTGCACGAGAAGCTTTACAAGTTGTTCGAGTCAGGTGTCATTCAAGAGAATGAAGCCGCGGAGACTTTGGTGCCAATTGTATTAGGGGCCCAGGTTGCAAGCACCAAGCTCAGAACATGTGGCGATCTCTGTGATCTTAATCAGAATATATGGGTATACGCCCAACCTAAACTGAGTATTTCGGAAGCGTTGTCCCTTTATTCAGGTGCAAAGGCTCTAAGTGTGATGGTTTTCTCTGCAGATCTTTTGAACATGCATCTGTGACTCCTTGTTCCCAGTGGGTCATATCCAAGGTATTAGCCGGGTTTAATAATGTTACATTTTCCAGGACGATATCCTGGTGCGTGGATGTGTGAGAATGGACTCACCCTGAAAGAGAGAAGAGCAGCTTTAGCTTGGGACTTATTAAGGACACACAATCTTGGGATCAGGGATTCATCCAAAGTTTGAGTAAACAGAGTCAGAACAGAGCCAGCATAGAAAGCTTGCTTTGATCGCTAAAACAGCCTACTACGCCGAACAAATACATTTAGCAAAAGACTTGAATAAAATACTCTTTCAGAATATAAAAAGGTTGACCTCGCCAGCAGTAAATAATGCCGCAGCGTCCAGCCAGGATTTCAAGCAAAGTTCTTTCAGGAGAAAATGGTGACTATTCTCAGTGATTTCACTGCTAACGGCTTTAATTGCCATGAAAACAGTCGGTCATGCAACGCAATCTCAGGATATACAGGCCTGTGAAGATCTGAGGCTCCAACAGCAGATCAATTAAAAGCTGTCATGATGAATATCAGATCAGGATCTCCTCAGGACCTGTGTCCGCCTACAATAGTTCACTTGTCATCGGAGCCTTATACGTGACCAAGATTATCAATGTCATGTTCGAGACAGGATTTTTTTCGACCCAATGAAAATCAGCATCAGTTTTCCCTTTGTTACATTTTTTTTTACATTTACTGAACTTGAATAATTATTGTCCAATTTCCTGGCTTCCACTTCCAGCCAAATTGGTGTAGAAAGTGATGAATGAGCAATTAGCATATTTTATTGATAATAATCATCTCCTTAACAACACTCAGTTTGGCTTCCGGCAAGGCCACGGCACAGATGCTGCTCTAATAGTGGCTACTGAGGAAATCAGGTCGCCGTTGGATGAGGGTGGAAATGCTGCTCTCATCCTGCTAGATCTCTCAGCAACTTTTGACATGGTCAACCATGATCTTTTGGTTGGCCATGTCCGTAACCTTGGAATAGATGGCCCGGCGCTGGCTATGTTGCAGTCTTTTCTGTCAGGTCGAGTACAATCGGTGTCTTTTGATGGGCTAATGTCAGAACCCTATTCTCTTACTTGTAGGGTTCCGCAAGGTTCGTCGCTGAGCCCGACACTGTTGAACCTATATGTAACACCCTTACTGCTCTGATAAAATCATTCGGTTTGTCATTAGCGTCTTACGCTGATGATATACAGATAGTGGTTTCACTTTCAAAAGATGACGTCCAATCGAGTGATTTATTTAGGAACTGTATAAGCGCAGTCAGCAAATGAATGGACGGTAATTGTTTAAAGCTGAATTTTTTTAAAACAGAGGTTAGTCTTTTCGGGAATAACACTTCTTTTTGGTCCCCTGCTTGGTGGCCAGACGATCTGGATTCACTTCCAAAACCCATTTCAAAGGTCAAAAATCTTGGGGAGTTAGAGAAAACAAACTCAAATATAAGAATCAAGTCAGCAAGGTCACGTCATTCTCCTTTCATGCACTTAGAATGATTTTAAAAAATGAAAAATGTATTCCCTTTTGATCTTTTAAAAATGGGGGTCATTTCACTGGTTCTGCCCAAGTAGGACAACTGCAACAGCCTTTCTTTAAATAAATACATAAAAACAGCTGTGTGTTTTCTTTAAAAAAATTCCATTCTGTGACAGCGGCCATCAGTAAATTACACTGGTTACCAGTGAAGCAACTAATCATTTTTAAATCCTTGTGTACAGCAGATAAGACTTTTCATGGGTAGGGCCCCATCTACTTCAGGAAAAACCTGAGATGGTATGTGCCTGACAGGACTCTCGGTCAAGCACTGCCATGCTCTTAGTGGTGCCATCTTTCAAACACTCTCCTTGGGCAGGAGAAGTTTCTTCAGGTGCACAGCATTGCACTGGAATCATCTCCCCCATAGTTTAAGGTTGCTGCCTTTATATCAGCTTTCAGGAAGCTGTTCAAAACTTAGCTTTTTATGCAGTAACTCTCAGTTGGGGTTTCACTTCACCTTGTTCTTACAGCACCAAGACGCCTCCAGGCAATCGTTGCGCTTTACAAGTCACCTCATTCATTCATTCAGTGGTGAAGGTGCCAGTTCCCTCAGATACAGAACAGGTCCTTCTTAAGCCTGGCAGAGTATTATTCCAAATTTGTTAAGATATTTTCCAGTATTGTCCGAGCTTTCAGGGCTTTTCTCTATAGGAGTTCAATTTGAGTGGGATTACTTTGGGCTGCTTAATGGGCACTATGAGGTATGATGAACTGATGTCTATAGGCACTGATCCCTAGCAGTGATGTAATAACTGGATGCCTTGTTTGGTTATGTTAGTATTGTTTATTGCAAACATTAACATTAATAAAGTGGGGTCTGTGACGCCTACTCGGGCTACGCAACTGCTTGGAAAATTAAATTATATTATATGTTTCTTCACATGTATACAGTTCTGCAGAGGGGAAGATACTTTATGATTTAGCTACCGTCTGTGGAATGCTGGCACAGAACATTCTAATTTGTGTGTGATGGGTGATGTACAGATTTTCTAGCTCAGTTGGCCTGGACTCTGCTGCTGCTAATATCTCGGCAGTTGCGCCACCTTTCCCAATAAACCTTTAAAATGAACCTGCTTTGGATTTGTTCCTTGTCTGTGGATTACGACAGAGGCATTATGATAGATGCAGTAGTGGCCTTATTTTGTTGTGACAAGAGTTATTTTTCTCTCAGTGACAAAAGGCCAGATTTGGAAAGGCATATGTAATCCACACCCCCAGTTGACGCTCTTTGACCAGCACACAGTCGCCGACCTGTATTCTCCAGTCTGACCCCTCTCTGGTGACTTATCTGATCATTTGATGTCTAACACTGGGATTCTGCCTCGCCAGGAGATGGGTTCACCACTAGAGCTGCCTGGATCAGTGCTTAATTTGAGCCAGTGGTTTCCAGTACTCTGCACTGGCACTTAATTGTCAACATCAGCACTTATGACAGTCTGTCACATGGTGGTGCTGTTTGTGTAATTTAGGGATGAGCAGAACAACAGTTGTTTCTTAATTCAATATACATTAAAAACAACTAACCCTTGCCACCCAAGCCATTCTTATAGCTTTGGGGGCCTAAAATAGTCTGAATTGTCACACTTGTAGGAGTGTGAGGGTTAGTAGCTGTGTAGATACTGTTGGCAGCGCTGGCGGGGGCATTGAGTGGTGCAGACTGCAGTGGCCTCCTGATGAGGGCCCTGCCACTTTTTTGTTCCCAAATTAAGCACTACCTGGATGATCCTCGGGATACACTTTTCGGTGCAGTAGAGAGGGTGCTTTGGGTAGCGTTGTTAATGGTTTTCAAGTACTTTTGGAGAAGTTGGAACACTCCCAGTAGTATCTCCTGTTGCTGTTCCACAGGTATTCGGAGGACCTTGTTCCAGGGCCTGCCTTCACACTGACATGCAGCCAGAAGGAGGTGATGTGAAGCAGCACCTGATGCTCAAGAACTGCTGAGACTCTTACCCCAGGGTCACAGTCCTGGTATCCATATTCCTTTGGAAGGCAGCCTGCAATTTGCTAAAATGCTCTTCTTCTTTGGCTGTACAGCTTTAGCAGCAGTGGTGTTGGTGTATATTACCTCAGGCTACAGCAGTTGCTTGTCCACGTCTACCAGGAGGTGTCTCCATCAGGAGGCAAGCCAAAATCTGGATATTTTTATCACACTAACTCGGCCAAAGGGCACTGGAGCGCTTTACATGAGCACCAGTTACAATTCACAAGGTAAAATGATTTTTTTCTTAGGCACGGGTAGATTAAGTGATTTGCCTAGAATCACAGGATGTTGAGCCGATCCCAGGGCTCAAACCTGGTTTCCCAGTTCCAAAGTCATCACACCCTCTCTTCCAGAAGTGTTTCTTGTGGGTGGTGGTTGCCATCTAGACAGTAGGGTTTTTGGTGTTCACTGCAATCGCTTCTTCTCTGTTGATTGCTGTGGGTAGGGTAATGCCCACCACTACTCTCACACACTTCTCCACCACCCACATCATCCTGCTCTCTTCAAGTGGCAGGTCGGGGTGTCATGACAGAAAGGCTAAATGGGTTTCCCCTCCTATACTCAACAGAGAAATGGTGATCCTGGAGCTGAAGTATGCATTTCTCAATTCTCGGTGGAGGGGGTTTGGAGGACTTGCGTTACAGTTCTATATATGGAAGTAAATAAGGCCCCAAGGGCCAGATTTATTAATGTTTTGTGTCATGGTTGCACACATTTTTAGCACAGCTATCACACAAAATGCTAGTCGAGATTTACAAATCCACATTTGCGTCGCCTTGCATGGCTTTGTAAAAATAAATATTACACAGTGCAGTGGTTTGAACTGAGTTCCATTACGCTGACTCGGATATGCGTTACATGGGTGGAGCAGGGGCTTTCCCATGCATCCACTCTTGTATTTTGATGGAAACGCAGATTTTCTAAAGGCGGTAAACTTGGGTTTGCAAAGATGTGGTGGTATATCCATAGCTGCTGACTTTGGAACTAGGGAACCAGGTTCAAGTTTTCTTGGCTCAACTACCAGTGATTCTGGGCACATTACTTAATCTCCCCGTGCTTATAAAAATAAAAATAAATGACCTGTCCTTGTGTAATGTGACTAGTGCTCATGTAAAGCGCTCCAATACCTCCTGGTCGAGGTCGCTCTATTTAAAAAAAAAATGCAAAAAAAGAAATTGTGCGCCTACCTAATGGCCATAACAAGGGGAAACATCAGATTTCTCCTTATTGCTTCCTTCACCCATGTGTTCTGCATTTTGCAGCACACATAGAAAGAGGAATATGCCTTTAATGATAGTTTTTGTGCAGGAAGGAAAGTCTTCCTGCACCAAAACAGTTCTGCCCGTAGCGCAGGCACCCTTGCAACATGGCACAAGTTTGCGGCCTTGGCACTAGGCTGCCTGACGTGCGTCAGCGCTACGCAAGAACTGAAGAGCGCCATCCCTTAGATATGGCGCATTTCTGCTCTCTCCCTTCCATGCAAGGCAGCACAGCAAGGCGCATTCATGCGTTGCCTTGCTGAAAGATTAGTAAATAGGTGCCAGTTATATAACGAGGGCTTCTTTCTCGATTTGAAGCACTGTTCTAACTCTGTAAAAGCGGTCTGTGAGCGCTGGAGCAAAAACACAGGATTAATGGCCGCCGGCCATCTAAGCTGTAGGAATACACTGCAGCACAATCTCACCGCAAACACTTTTGCAGGAATGATAAAATAGGTCACTTCTCCCCGCTGTTGAAGACACCTCTAAGACTCTAAGGCGTGTGCTCGCTGCACACAAATCAAAGCGAAGCATGTTCCCTGCCTTACAGCTCCATATCCAACTGCAGGGACTGAAACCTGGCTGCCAGCATTGTTCTAATGTGCTCTGTCCCTGTGTATGTGCCATACAGAGCGCGGGCCTGCAGCGCCCTCGTGTGGCAGGAGCTGCCACAACAGCATTGATAGACTTTCTTTGTCATTGGCATTTTCCTGAAGAGTTCTCTGTTTTTTATATCAATCATTCGTGTTTTTATGTGGTATATAATCTTCTAAAGCGCTTCGAAGCCTTACGTCTTGTTCAGTGTCATATAAACGTGCATAACTAAAACCACAAGAAATTATGTCAGATGTATAGCGTTGTCAAGAAAAAAGGCGGGTACGTTGCCCGTGGTTGTTTAAATCCTCAATCTCAAATTAGTGGAAACAATCGTGTTTCTCTACTGTGAGTAGAAAAACTGTGCATGCACTTTTATGTGGCGTAACAGGGGTGGCTCCCCCGTAACGGCGGAGGAGCGTTGCCCCACTGCTCAGAGACATCATATAAATAAAATTATACTAATACAATGTTTTATAATACAATGTTATTATCATTTTATTTATCACTGTACTCTGGGCCGCAAAGCTGATGAGTCTGGGGCAGAGCGGGGCCTGGCCATGGCAGAGAGGAGGAGTGGTGGGGGGGGGGGGGAGGGCTGTAATTGCGCATGTCTGTTTGGCTGACCTGCTTAGGCCGGCCAAACAATCACGCATACATACGTTCCCCAACCCAGCTGTATTCTACAGCGCTGGAGAAACGGCACAGACTCCCTGTGCCTGAACGAGAATCAGACCAGCCCGCTCAGGCCAATCCCGACGCTGCTCTCATGCTATACCTAGCACGAGAGCAGCGTCTGGATTGGGTGGAGATCCTGTCCTTTGGGCCCTATCGTGACAGGAGCAAGGAGGAGGCTGGGTGTGAGAGCGTCAGGTAAGTCACTTGATTTAATTTTTATTCCTGCCCCCCCCTCCACCATCCCCCATGCCGCCCTACCACTTTCGACTGGCGGCAGCCGCCACTGCACTTCCTCCTCATCAGTAACTAACAGTACCGAGCCTCTCAAAATGGGAATTTCAGAACGATGGCCAGGAACGATTTCACAAAGGCATCCTACCTTTGAGCATCGCACGTTTATAGTACTCACTGATATGACTGCAAGAATTGTTGCAAAAACCGGGCAATGGAGGCCAGACTAGCCAGATGTTTTTGTGTGTCCCTGGCTCAAGAGCCTGATGCAGGGCTCCCAACTTCCACGCGGCTGCTTTCTTCTCTCCTCACAAGGCGCCCGTTGTGGAGCCACTATCACACGGAGAGGTGGAAACTGTAGGTAGCTGGGTTTCTGTTGCAGTAACACCCCCACTTTTTGCCAGACTACTGATGCACTTTGACCTGATGTGCCTTGGGTCCCTGCCAATCAGGTTCCCAGAGCCTGTGTTCTTTCCCAAAACTGCACCTTGTACCCCCAATTGGCACCTCTCTGGCGACATGTCAGTCCCTTATAAAAGGTACCATGGGTACCAAGGGCACTGTGGCCAGGGAAGGCTTCTAAGGACTACACCAGTTATTGTGCCACCCTTAGAAGCCCTGTATGTTTACACACACACACTGCCATTGCAGCCTGCCTGTTTTGGTGTAGAGAAAAATGAAGAGTCGACATGGCACACATCCCTGTGTGCCATGCCTACAACCCACTTCCTATGGCATAGGTCAGCCACCCCTTCAGCTGGCTGCACTATGCCACTGGTGAGGGTACAGGTGCATGAGCCCTGTACCCCTACAGTGTCTAAATCCATTTGTAGATATTGTAAGTGCAGTAAATCCATAAAGAGTACATGGTCTGAGAGTTTGTCATTACAATCTCCACAGCACCATAATGGCTTTACTGAATTCTGGGAAGTTTGGTATCAAACTTCTCAGCATAATAAACCCACACTGATGCCAGTGTGGGATTTATGAACCCCTTCGCTGCCAGGCCTTTTCCCCCTCCCGTGCCAAGCCTTTTTTTGGCTATTTGGGGTAGTGCGCGCTTAGGCCCCTGTAACTTTTTGACCACATTAGGTATCCACGCCAAATTTGCGTCCTTTTCTTCCAACATCATGGGGATTCTAAAGGTACTCAGGGTTTGTGGATTCCCCTGGAGGGGTCACAGAAATGAGCCAAAATACATCAAAATTTTGATTTTTTTCGGAACAATTATAAAAACGGGCTGCAAATGAAAGCATCTGGGTTTTTCCCTGCAAATGTTATCAAAAAAGGGTTTGTGGGGTTGAAATCACCATTTTCCCAGCTTTTCGGGGACACCAGACTTTAGTCAGAAAACCAACATTTTTTACACAGTTTTGCCATTTTTCTAGGACATAGCCTATTTTTGCTATATTTTGTGCATTTGACCTCCTTCCAGTTAATGGCAGAAATGGGTACAAAAGCAATAATGGATCCTGGAAAGCTATACATTTTCGAGAAGAAGACAAAATTCTGAATTCAGCAAGGGGTCATTTGTATAGATCCATCAAGGTTTTTTTTTATAGAAACAAACAGTTAAATATAGGATAAATTGAAAATTAGTTGAAAAAAACAGCCTTTTGTGTCAACGTTTTCCCCTGTAACTTCTTCTAATTATGACAGCTCTTTGAAAGCAATATACCGTTGCATCCACTGGACATTACTGGTTGTGGGGATATATAGGACTTGTAGGTTCACCAAGAACCCGACGAACCCAGAGCCAAAAACTGAGCAGCAACTTGCAATGGTTTTTTATTATGTACCGGGTATATAGTAATTATTCTGTAAAAATGTGTACATGGAAAAATCGGTATGAAAGACACCTATGTATTTCTGAAATGGGAACAAAATATAGAGTTTAGAAACAGTAGATAATTGCACATTTCTGAAATTGGGAATTCTCATACTAGCATGAGAATTATCAGTCATTTTTTAGAATGACTTATTTTTACACAATGTATTCCATTTGGAAGGCAGAAATGCATCGAAAGTCAATAGATAATAACAGTTCCTTTACAAATCTGAATTACCCTAAGTCTCCCGATAAAAATGGTACCTCACTTGGGTGGATAGGCATAGTGCCCACGACAGGAAACGGCGCAAAACGCAACGTGGTCACAACTCAATATCGCAGTGAAAAATGACCCTTTTTTGGCAAAATGTCTAGCTGTAGTTTTTGAACCCTAGCTCTGCAGGCACCTTGGGAAACCTAGCAAACCTATACATTTTTGAAAACTAGACACCCAGGGGAATCCAAGATGGGGTGACTTGACTGCCTCCCAGCAGGGTCTGTTACCCAGAATTCCTTGCAAACCAAAAAAATTGTCAAAAAAACACATTTCCCCCACATTTCTGTCTTGGAAAGTTCCGGAATCTGCGTGGATCCACAAATTTCCACCCACCCCGCGTTCCCCAAAGTCTTACAAAAAAAGAGGTACCTCACTTGTGTGGGTCGGCCTAGTGCCCGCGACAGGAAACGGCGCAAAACGCAACGTGGTCACACCTCAATTTCGCAGTGAAAAATGATCCTTTTTTGGCAAAATGACTAGCTGTAGTTTTTGAACCCTAGCTCTGCGGGCACCTAGGAAAACCTAGCAAACCTATACATTTTTGAAAACTAGACACCCAGGGGAATCCAGGATGGGGTGACTTGACTGCCTCCCACCAGGGTCTGTTACCCAGATTCCCTTGCAAACCTAAAAAATTGTCCAAAAAAACACATTTTCCCCACATTTCTGTGGTGGAAAGTTCCGGAATCTGCGTGGATCCACAAATTTACACCCACCCCGCGTTCCCCAAAGTCTTACGAGAAAAGTGGTACCTCACTTGTGTGGGTCGGCCTAGTGCCCGCGACAGGAAACGGCACAAAACGCAACATGGTCACACCTCAATTTTGCAGTGAAAAATGACCCTTTTTTGGCAAAATGACTACCTGTAGTTTTTGAACCCTAGCTCTGCGGGCACCTTGGAAAACCTAGCAAACCTATACATTTTTGAAAACTAGACGCCAAGGGGAATCCAGGATGGGGTGACTTGACTGCCTCCCACCAGGGTCTGTTACCCAGATTCCCTTGCAAACCTAAAAAATTGTCCAAAAAAACACATTTTCCCCACATTTCTGTGGTGGAAAGTTCCGGAATCTGCGTGGATCCACAAATTTCCACCCACCCCGCGTTCCCCAAAGTCTTACGAGAAAAGCGGTACCTCACTTGTGTGGGTCAGCCTAGTGCCCGCGACAGGAAACGGCACAAAACGCAACGTGGTCACACCTCAATTTCGGAGTGAAAAATGACCCTTTTTTGGCAAAATGACTAGCTGTAGTTTTTGAACCCTAGCTCTCCGGGCACCTTGGAAAACCTAGCAAACCTATACATTTTTGAAAACTAGACACCCAGGGGAATCCAGGATGGGGTGACTTGACTGCCTCCCACCAGGGTCTGTTACCCAGAATCCCTTGCAAACTTAAAACATTTTTAAAAAAAACACATTTTCCCAACATTTCTATGGTGGAAAGTTCCGGGATCTGCGTGGATCCACAAATTTCCACCCACCCCACGTTCCCCTGGGTCTCCCGGTAAAAATGGTGCCTCACTTGTGTGGGAGGCCAAAGTACCCGCGACAGGCAAGGGCCCAAAACATAGTGAGGTGACATCAAAATTGCCTATCTCAAAACCACCTGATTTTGCACGGGGGGTCACCTGGGTTTTTGGCCCGGTGCTCGGGGGCCATCTAGGGAAACCTACCAAACCCATACATTTCTGAAAACTAGACACCCGGGGGCTTCCAGGGAGGTATGGCTTGCGTGGATCCCCCAACGTTTCCTTACCCAGAATCCCCTGCAAACCTCAATTTTAGCTGAAAAAATCACCTTTTTCACACATTTTTGTGTGGGAAAGTTGTGGCATCACTGGGCTCACTCAAATTTCCCACCACCCAGCGTTCCCCTGGGTCTCCCGGTAAAAATGGTGCCTCACTTGTGTGGGAGGCCCAAGTACCCGCGACAGGCAAGGGCCCAAAACGTAGTGAGGTGACATCAAAATTGCCTATCTCAAAACCACCTGGTTTTGCAAGGGGGGTCACCTGGGTTTTTGGCCCGGTGCTCGGCGGCCATCTAGGGAAACCTACCAAACCCATACATTTCTGAAAACTAGACACCCGGGGGCTTCCAGGGAGGTATGGCTTGCATGGATCCCCCAACGTTTCCTTACCCAGAATCCCCTGCAAACCTCAATTTTAGCTGAAAAAATCACTTTTTTCACACAATTTTGTGTGGGAAAGTTGTGGCATCACCGGGCTCAAAAGAGAGACATCACCATGAACTCCCGTGGGTTTACGACAATATCTACAGTTGGTGGGTTATTCTTACATGGAACATACAACTTGGCAGAGAAACTAAAAAGACAAAGATTCCTGCACAGCCATCTATTCCTCAAACGCACACACATACTGGTATGATTTGGCACGAGGGCGAGTGATGGTTCAGTATATTAAATTTTATTAACAAGAGATTTCACAAAAATGAAATGCACTGTCAATAATTAAATGGAGAAAAAACTGAACCAATGACTCGCAGCTCGTGAGCTGTAAAGCCCCGGCAAGGCACCAACCGCTTTACAGGCCATTCACACACCTTTCATACGTGATACACACAAGACCATTCACACCACCAGGCACAAAAACAACACATTACAAAATTCACAAAAGGGACAAGGTACACCCTGCTTCAGAAAGGCAAATATTACTGCACAGCCATCTAATCCTCAAACACACACACATACTGGTTGGATTTGGCACGAGGGTGAGTGATGGTTCAGTATATACAATTGTATTAGCAAGTGATTTCACAAAAATGAAATGGACTGTTAATAATTGAAAGGGCGAGAAACTGAACCATTGACTCACAGCTTGTGAGCTGTAAAGCCACGACAAGGCACCAACCTCTTTACAGGCCATTCATACACCTTTCATACGTGTGAGACATACAAAACCATTCACACCGCCAGCCGCGGGCCCATCACATAACAAAACTCACACCAGCACACAGCACCATTCAAGGGCCCATCACTTTCACACGCCCACATTCCTGACACAGCAACTACACAAGCTGATGGATTGCGTGGAGTGGCACTCAGCTAGCAGTGTGTGTAGTGACCAGCAGCAAGTCACTACTCACACACCGCCAGCCAAGCACCATTCCACGCACACCGCCAACCAAGTGCCAGTCCACACACACCGCCAACACATTTAGGATTTTTTTTAGACAAAAATAAAAACACAAACCAATCGCAAATAGATACAAATCTACAAACACAAAATCAGAAACTAAATACATTACACTAACGCCAACCTTGAAACAGAATCAAATTTTTCAAAGAATACAGACCAGGCAGTTCACTTTACCACTCATGAATGCTCCCAAAAATTATTTTGCGTGTGGTACGCTCTAAAACAAGCAGGGACACACAGCCCAGGTTTAGAAGGACAGTCGGGGCAGTACATATGAATCTCCTTCCGCGTACCTCTTCGCCAACAGACTCTGCATCTCCTAGTGGGAAAATCTTTTGCTGGTGTGGGAGGGATGAAATCAGGAAAGTGGAGATCTTTCAATCGAACCACATCCTCCACCACTCCAAATCTAGGAACACTTGCCTGTTCCACAACAACAAGGCTAGCTATCACAGAGTGCTGAAACTGAAGAAATGTCAACTTTGATGCAGGAGAACACTCCTTGAACACAATAAAAGCATTGAAATTTGCTAATTCGAAGAAATGGATGGCCAACTTCTTATACCAAACATAAGCCTTCCGAATAGCAGAGTAAGGTTCCAACCTCTGATCTACTCTTTCAACACCACCCATGTGCTTATTGTAGTCTAGAATGCACACAGGTTTGCGCACTTCAGCAACCTGACCCCAAACAGCCACAGGTGAAGTACTCTCATCATGGATGGTAGTCAGCATGTACACATCCCTCCTGTCCACAAATTTTACAGCTAGTAGTTCATCACTACGCAAGGAACTGCACTGCCCCCTCTGAGGTTTTTTGCAAACAAGCTCTTTCGGATAACCTTTACGGTTAGAGCGGATTGTGCCACATGCAAAAGTGTCCACTTTATACAATTCCTTAAATAATTGCACAGCAGTATAGAAGTTATCAAGGTACAAATGGTGGCCTCTGTTAAACAGTCTACTAGCAAGATCCCACACACTTTTCTCTGAAACTCCAAAAGTGGACGGACAACCTGGGGGGTCAATAGTAGAATCTCTACCAGTGTACACACGAAAATTAAAAACATATCCTGTCCTACTCTCAGACAACATATACAGCTTAATTCCATAGCGTGCCCTCTTGCTAGGGATGTACTGCCTAAAAACCAAACGGCCATTGAACAAGACCAAAGACTCATCAATAGATATTTCTTTCCCTGGAGTATAGATCTCAGAAAATCGATCTACAAAGTGATCAAGAACGGGCCGAATCTTAAAAAGAGGGTCACAGTCAGGGTGATCTCGTGGCAACGCCATAGAATTATCAACAAAATGCAGCATACGTAGCAAAAGTAAATACCGATTACGAGTCATAACTGCAGGAAACATGGCAGTTGCCAATGCCAACAAGGGGCTAGTAGACCAATATGAAGCCAAGGTTGGCTTCCTTACCACACCCATCAATAAAGTCAAACCCAAAAACTTCTTAATCTCTTCCAGATATGTGGGAGTCCACCGGGTAGCTCTAGACTGGGGCCTAAGTTTGTCGCTGTTGTCCCTCAAAAACTGTTCAGCATACAAATTTGTCTGCTCAACAATCTCACCCAAAAATACATCATCCATAAACAACTGAAAAAACTGTATAGGCAAAAAGTGTTCACAATCCACTGTACACCCTGCATCACCGCTAAAGGCAGGCAACACCGGCTGCACCATGTTTGGATCAACCCAAAGTCCAGCACTTCCAGTAGGAAGCCTAGCAGCCTCGGCACAGCAGTTTCCTCCTCTAAGACAGCCACTTCATCCGCACTGAGAGTTGCTTCATCCACACCAAGAGTACCTTCATCTGCACTGAGAGTACCTTCATCATCCGATGATTCCATGTTGAGAGAAAACTCACTGCCAGAATCTTCCCCTCCCTCCTCTCCCTCAGACGCACTGTCAGTCTCATAATCATGCTCAGAGGAAGATTCAAGAAGCATACCAACCACCTGTTGAGCAGTCATTCTACGGCTAGCTATATTGCTTACTAATAAAGGTAACTTGTCAAACAAGTCAACAACAACAAACACTTTGTAAAATAAGTAATAAACAAAAAGCACCTTTATCAAAAACTCATATATACTCCAAAACAATACCACTCACTTGCCAGAGGCAGCTAAACTACTCACCACCACCTACTCTGTACAGACACAGTATGGATCAACAATATCCCACTAAAAAAGAAAGAGAAAAGCAATTACACATAAGACTATGCAAAACACATTGCAAAGAATTTCATGCTCAAACCACTAACTAAATATACCGCCATTATGCCATCACTTACAAAAAAATTCATTCAGACATTACAATATTACTCATTTGGAGTAAATACAACAACAAAAAAAATTCTTACCAAAACAATGCAACTACACAAAACTGCAGACCAACCACTGTCGAAACTGGAAACAGGAATCAAAAGCTTTAGACTAGAATAAAAAGGAGAAAAAAACTTTATTGTCACATATGCATATAATGCTCTAGACCATCACGTACTGCGCAAAATGTATTACTTGAACCTCCCACTTTTAAGAAGGAAAGATCAATGGCCCAATCCTTTACAAGCAACGCGGCGAGAATCTGGAACTCAGCCTCAGCTCCGGACCACCCCCTCCCTCTTCCCAGTCCTTCAAAACAGACCTCAAAGTTCTCCTCCTGCAAAGACACTTCCAAACTTAATTCACACCCTCTCTATTGTCTGAAGGAAGTCTTTACATTATAGGAATTTCTGTTCTCCATGCCCGTAGAAGTGCCTTCCCAGTGTGTTCCTGTGTTTTGCGTGTTTGCCATTTATTGCACTTTTATACCCCTACTTGTACTTTGTACTCTTTTGTAACTTGCACACATGTCACTTTTCCTCTTGTAACGTATTGTTTGCTACCTCTTGTATTTTGTTTGCTTTTGATACATGCACAATTACCACCATTGCCTCATGTAACGTAACATTTGCTCTTGTTTTCAGAGTGTCTGCCATTCATTGCAGTATTTTACCTCATGTGACATCCATGAGAGAGCTGCGTGAATAATTACCTGGTAATCCCCTCAGCACAATGCAAACATGCACATACATGACACTGTTCAGGGATCTATCATCTACAGCTGACATTAAATGACCATTCATCATGGTCCCCCCATTAAAGCAGTGCACTTTGTGATCTGCATGGTACATGTTCTTTTCAGCAGGCACATTAACCCTCTGTGCTACCTTTCCAGGAGTCAACCCTTCCACTACACAAAACTCCATCTCTCTCTAGGAAGAACATTAATCACCAAAGTTATCATGACATTTTAATTGTTTCTGAAAATTGCTGGAGGCCAGGAAGGAGGCAGCAAGTTTTTTTCAAACCATAATATACTTGCAAACACTACGTACCCACCCGAAATAGGTACCCAGTGAGGTCACACCGTTCGCATCGCCCTAACCTGCTCAAGGTTCATGTGACCTCAGTGACAGAGTCACAGCGACTGGATCACAGTTGCTCAAGGGTGTGCTGCTTCATAGGCCTGCCCGCAAGACTGGAGATGAACTTCAGTATGGATTGTGGTGGACAGGCCTTCAAGGTTAACCCACAATTGACACCACTAGGGTACACCTGCTTGTGCTAAGACATCAAGCCTTCTAAGGTCTAGTGGGGCCTTCTACGGTCTAGCATGGGAATGTGCTCCCTCAGTACAGTGGTGTGGTGGACTGGTCATGAATGCTGAACCCGGTTCCCCAGTTCCAAATTCCACAGCTCTGGCCATAGTGCCACATCCCCACTGAACACCATTCTTGCCCACTGAGAGAAACTCGCACTGCCTTCACCTATAACCTAATTGTGCCCGCTATAAACACTTGGATGTGGCTCAATTCAAATTATGCACTTGATAAGAGTAATATGCTGCCTAAAAAAAAAAAAAGCAACCACTCATAGGGAATGCAAAGCATGTGAAATGTAAGCAGAAACACAACATGGTTACCTAAACGATCTCTCACTAACTATTCAGAAATCAGCGAGTGGTTTCACCTGAAAAGTTATGGACATGACTAGAGGGCCCTGAAGGGAACCGTTTCACTGTCCATTGCTTACATCCTTACAAAACGTAAGCAGTATGGTATAAAAAGACCACATCCATAAACACAGAGCCATGGTACACATTGTGTTTCCCAATCCACCCATCAACCAGGTATTGCAGTACCTCCAGGTATGGTACACTCTCCCAACCTGGAAACAACAATGCTTTTCAAAGAAAGACCAGAAAACGAAAGTAGCACTTCACTGGCAAACTCTGTAAAGTGATGCTGGTGTATTTGGATGTAAAAAAAAACAATTTGGCCACTTTGCAAGCCCTCTGTCTTGCTTTATTTAGTTAGGTATTTAATTCTCATATAAGAAATTCTATTTCTCTACATGCTGCTGCACTTTGGATTTGAAAAATTCAAAAGAGGGGCATTTCTCTGCATTTTTGGATCCATTTCACAGGGAAGCAACTAGAAAGACGAGCGTTTTTCAATTTTGTATCCATTTCACAGGGAAGCGACAACAGGCACACACGAACGAAGCCGAGCCTCGTGGCATGCCTGGGCCTTCCATAGTGCCCCTACCCTAACCCAAACCCACCGATGCAAAAATCCCCCCTCCCCAGCCCCAAAACTCACCTTTACTCTCGGACGCGCAGGAAGCAAATGGCTTCCTGCGCCTCGGAGAACAAAGGGGAAACCGCCAATGACGTCAGCGCGGCTCGCGCGCTGACGTCATTGATGACGCGGGGGGCGGGGGGAGGCAGAGGAAGGTCTTCCCCTGCCTTCCCAGTAAAAAAAAAAAAAGATCGACCACTCACGGGGGGAGCGCCAGCGCTTCCCCCGTGGGTGGGTGCCATGACGAGCTGGACTCGTCATGGGCACAGCGCGACTCTGCTCCATGACGAGTCCAGCTCGTCATGGGCACTGAAGGGGTTATACAATACACTCAGAGGGCATCTTAGAGATGCCCCTGAAAAACGTCAGCCTCTGGTGGGTTCCCTGACTGGTAAACACCAGCCTGCCACCACAAGACATGTTTCTGGACCCCTGGGGTGGGAGCCTTCACTCCCTGAGCCCAGAAACAAAGCCTTTCCTGGGCAGAGGTGTACACACCTCCCCCAGGTCAGGAAGAGTTATCTGTGGCAGGGGAGCTTCAAAGGCCTTTTCGGTTTTGTAATGCGACCCCCAGCCTCTCCTGTTATCAAGAGCAGGCCCCCTCACTGTCTACCTTCCTTTTCGTCAGGAAGACAGGTGGGGAAAAATTAGCACAGCCCAGAAGGTTTGCCCACCTCTGCCAACCCCACCCCTCAGGTAGGGGAGGGGAGGTGAATCCCACTTTTCAGTGCCCGCCATCTTGCATATGGCAGGCACTCTTCAATCAGGATTAGGGATTGTGCCCACACCCCCATGTGGGATGAGCACATCAAGGGTGCAGTCACTGACCTCGAGACCCCTAAAAACACCCCCTAAATACAGTATTTAGGGGGTAGCCTTGAACTAAGATGGGATATTTCCACAACCTACGAATAAGAAGGACGAAAGAAGATGCCAAGCAGAGGAGACTGCAGAGAAGAACTGACTTGGCCCCAGCCCTACCAGCCCATCTGCAGTATCCAGAGTTCCTGTGCCAAAATGAAATAAAATGAAATTAAAATAGGTATTTGTAGAGCGCAGGGCTACTCACACAGAGTGTCCCGGCCTTGTCCTGCAGCTAGCGACCTCCAGAACCCCTGGGAGGACTGACTGCCTTCAACAAAGACTGGATCTCCTGTGTAAGGCAGCTCTGTTCAAAAGAAAATCACAAGACAGACTCTGAACCTGCTGAGGACAAAGAAACCCGACGCCTGGAACCACCGCAACACCCAACGCCTACGGCCTGAATCCGGGTGGCCCATTGGTCCCAGTGAGGCCCTCAGTGCTCCAGAGTCCAAGGCCACCATGGGTTGACCCCTACAGGACTCCCCGACATCGCCTGCAGCCTCTGCACATAGACCCCCCCAACTATGAGTGGCCCAGGAAGGTGAAATACGACCTCAAAAGACACCCCTGCATCCAGCCGCCCTACGTCCTGGAGAAGAGAACCTGAGGTGCACCTACATCTGAGCCCTCCAACTTACCTGCCCAGCTGTTAGTTCCTCCCGGAAGTCTTCCTGGACCAAGCCCTGAGCCAAAATCCCAAACCGGCTACTCTCATTGAAAACAACATGGGCCCCCGATGCTAAAACAGCACCCTGCCCTCGACCGCCCCTGTGCCGCTGTGGGTGCACTTTGTGTGCTAAACTGAATCCCCCTTTGCCCTGAGCTTAAGTCCAGGAGCTTTGCTCCCACAACCTTGTGGCTTGTTCGTGAGCAGACACCAACCGGAGGCCCCATATCCCCCATTGGATAACATTGGGCCTCAGCACTCTGCACCGACCGCCCTAGTGCAGCTGAGGATGTTTTGAGAGTGCATCCTTGACCGTGGGGGAACCCTGGTTCGAATCCCAGAATACCAACTCCCACAAATAACTACTTACCTGTAAACAGATAACTCAATTTCCTTCCATAGGATTGCATTGACTGCTTTTCTTGAAAATTGTTCTGTGTGGAGTTGGTTTGTATGAAAACTTTAAAAACTGCAAATGTACTAAAAGTGAATCACTTACCTTTTGTCTAGGAGATGTCTCAGTGTGATACCTCGGCATATAACACTGATTAAAAGTAAATAAAAAAGTAATCTAAAAAGTAACGTGCACAGTAATCTGTAAAGTAACTGAAAAGTAATTTCAAATTGTCGACTTACATGAAATTCAACCAACTGCATTTGAACCTGCATTTAACTGTAAATAACTGCACAAGAATTTGAAAAGTATTATTTCACTTACCTGCACCAGGTTTGGCTTGGCTCTAGAAATAAAATAACTAAATAATATTTTTTTATACAAACAAATTGGTATGCGTTCAGTCTTTAAGTGTGTGACATCATTTGCTGCATGAGTGTGTACAACAAATGCTTAACTCTACCCTCTGATAAAGCCTTAATGCTCGCCCACACTACCAAAAATAGAGAGTAAGGTGCCATCTACTTTTACCTCTGCCTACCTTTGGGGATCCACTGGACTCTGTGCACACTATACCTCACTTTGGTATAGTATATACAGAGCCAGCTTCCTACAGAAACCCTTGCACAGAATTGTTTACTGGCTTGGTCACACAGTGTTGCAAGCTTAGAAGATGTCACAGCTGCTGACCACCCACAAACATTTAGTTAGACGCGTCACAGGCACCCGAGTGCAGAGTATAAAGACCATACTCGAGAGCTCATCTGTGACTGCAATTAATTTACTACCACTTACCCAAGGCACAAGTGGAGGGTACACACGGGTAGTTGGCGTCTACCCACTCTTTTCACAGGGTGGACACCGTCAACCCTACCAAGAGGTTGGGCCCCACAGAAATTATTGTATTTAGCGCCCGCATGCTGTCTGCTTTCATTCACAGCAGCAGGGGCAGCAATGAGAAGGCAGTGTGGGGGCTTATCAGATTCCAGCTGGGTCCATACCGAACAGCAAAGGTAAGGGGCCACCAGTCCTCATTTTGTTGGAATCATCCTGACTGGGAGCTATCAGGGGCCTCACACCTAAATGCAGAGGAGGGGAAACAAAAACACAGCTTTTCACTTCAGAGGTACTGAAGAGAGGCAGCTTTTGACTTTGGTCAGTCCCTGTATGCGAGATATGCATGCATTGTTAGAATGTCAGGTGTGTTGGTCTGTCCCAGTATTTACATAAATAACAATTTAAATACCACTATTTTGTTGTATTTTGTTTCATTGAGCTATAGTGCTACTGGTACCATTGCAGGATGTCAGAGCACTTTACATCACACATGCACATTACAGATTGGCACCTCTCTCCTCTAGATATGCAATGTTTACTGGTAAATAGGAACTTCTCTTACCGTCTTGTAGGATCTGTAGTACCTGAAAAAAGGACAATTAGTATTTTAAGAAACTTTGATTTAACTCCTACTAATTGACTTTTCCATGAATTGAATCACAGGTCCCCTACCTTTTTGGATTCAATTGATATTTATATTCTGTAAATTCGTTCTGGTATTTTTTATTTTGTTGCTAAGGAATTAAGTAATTCCGCTGTGTGCAGATCTTCATAAGGTACTTATCACTGGAAGGGTGGGCATGAGAGAGGAGTGTTGGATCCTGAAAATTTACTAAAGACATGTTCATTTCTGTTCTTTTAGGATAAAAAACCATTAAGGGAACTAGGTTTCCCATTGGGGAAAGTGGAAATTCTGGGTAAGAACATTGTTGTAATTTGCATTCTGTAGATATTTGAAAAGTAGTAGTTAAAAGAGAGTAGCTGTTTATTTCTGCATTATATTTTCAGATATAATGATGCGTAGAAGGTACCACTACCCACTCAGATGCCAGGCTGACACCCGGTGAAGACCCTGAATCGCCATCTGTTTTGTTTCTCCATTTCCCCTTTTCCCTGGATACTTGTTGTAATCTACTTGTGGTTGGATTGTGGAATCCCTGTTGTCTGGGTGATGGAATGTGAATGTTCTGGTGACAGGCATTCAGGCTGAGAGATGCTGTGAAGAGGAGTTGGCTTACGTTGGTGGTTGCGATAATAAAGCCTACATTTGGATCTTAATTTGAGTACCGGCTTTTAATACTGGCGACGAGTTGTGCTTGATTGGGGACAAGCGGCAACCACCAATTCCCCTGCGAACCCGCATGACTGGATGGATTGGATTGGATTTTACCGATTACATATCGCTCTGAGATTGAGGAAATCTCACGAAATTTGGACTTGTGTTGGTGATTCTTTCTCACCCGGATCTTGGATATTGAGTTTCATGGACTTTTGAAAAAAAAAGACTTTTCCGTTGTATTCAGGACTAAAGCAAGGTAAAAGTAACCGTTAAGCTTACTTTTAAACTGGATCCTGCACGCGCTGCTCTGCTCGTGAAGAATCGAATCCTGAGCCTCTGCACGCTCCGCTCTGCTCTGCTTGCGAAGAACCGAAGTTGAATGACATCACACGCAGCGCGTCACACGCTTCACGTTATTCTACGCGGCGGCCATTTTGCCTTGGGATATGAGTATGGTCTTATGTGGCGGCCATTTTGAATTGGGATATTACGAAGATTGCTCGCAATTTAGTTTTTAGCCTTGCTGTTGATCTCTCGACGATAGCGACGCGTGCTTTTGGACTTTGAAGATTATAGCTACTCGTTTAGGGTGAGGAATTCTTCTTTTGACTTGATTTATATATATTTTTTTTTTTTAAAAAAGAAGAAGGGAACAAAGTCATTTTTGACATTGCATTTTAGTCTGTTTGGAGACATCGACGATTATTAGCGTCATGGCAACGGCTTCTAGTATGTCACAACCTCCTGCTTTTCTGTCAGAGAAAGGAGAACCCATTCTTCCTTGGAAAAGGTGGAGGAATTTGTTTGATTCATATTTAGTGGCTATTGGGGGGGAGAAATTTTCTGCCACAAGGAAACAAGCTATTTTATTACACAATTTAGGAGTTGAAGGCAGGAACACCTACGATAGCATGGACCCCATCATTGTTGGAGGTGGTGATGGTGAACCTTCTGATGTTTATGAAATGTCTATGACTATGCTTGAGCGCTATTTTGGTCCACGGATTAATGTTGTTTTAGAACGTCACAGGTTTTTCACCAGGGTTCAAGGTCAAACAGAACGTGTGGGAACTTATATTGCTGCACTAAAAACGTTAGCACGCACGTGCGAGTTTGGGGAGTTGTCTGATTCCCTGGTGAGGGACCAATTAGTCAGATGCACGAACAGTTCAAGGGTACAAGGTAAACTGTTATCCAAAAATCCATCGTTAACTGAGGCTATTGCGATTGTTGAAGGGGTTGAAAATACTTCCTCTTGGGTGAAGGAGATAAGGAAGAATCGTGATGATAATGACCATGGGGGTACTGAAGGTCTAAAGAAAAACCAAGAAGGTGTACATTCCATGTTGGACCGTGATGTTGAGGATGAGTCATTTGAAAGTATTGCCAAAGTGTCTCCAGGGTCAAAAGTTAAAGCGGTTGCAAAAAGCACTCAACCTCGTGGGGTTTTTAAAGATACTCAACAATCTAATGAACGTGATCCTCGTCAGCAGCGTTCCTTTGATCGTGAGAAAAGTAACAGTGACAAACAGAAGATGAGATGTTACAGATGTGGAAGTTTTTCCCATTCGTCAAACTTTCCGAATTGTTATGCAAGGGAATGTGTGTGTATGAATTGTGGGGTGAAGGGGCATTATGCTAGAGTTTGCAAGTCGGCCAAAAAGGATCGTAACATGGGAAATTCCTCGGACAACATTCATACAGTGGTCATTTCAAGCATTTCGGAAGATGACAATAAGGTGGATTCGGACAAGATTGTTATGCCATTTTGTAACATAATGGTGAATAGTGATGAATTTACTGTCTTGGCTGACTCGGGGTCTCCCTTCACGTTGATTGGGAATAAGATATGGGATGAGGTAGTTGGATTGGAGAATGTAAAGCTTCAATCTCCAGACATTTCACCTTTCAGTTATGGAGGTGCAAGGGTGGATATTCTTGGATACATAACTGCAAAAATTGTGTTCAAACAGAAAGAAATCTTAGGAAAGGTTTATGTGGCTGTGAGAGGTGATAATTTGTTGGGTTGGAGACATCAGCGTGATTTAGGCATAATTCTTAATCCTAGTGCGACCAATCCTAAAGACCAGGTTATGTTGATGGAAGAGTTAGGTATAGGCTCAGATGGTAAGATATTAGCTGTGGATGGTGTGAGTGTGGAAAGGTATGTTGAAGATTATCCGGAAGTATTCACTGATTCTCTGGGTTGTCTGGAAGGGTTTGAGCATCGGATAATCCTGAAGGATTCAGCCAAGCCATGTGTGCACAAGGTACGAAGGGTGCCAAATTTAATGGTTGAACCGTTAAAGCAGGAACTTGAGAGGTTGCTCAAACTAGGTGTGATTGAAGAGATAGAGGCTTCGGAGTGGTTGTCTCCGGTTGTTTTAGCACCCAAGGATGGAGGATTGGCGGTGAGGATGTGTGTTGACTTGCGTGGGTTGAATGAGTGGATTTGGGTGGATCGTCAACCTCTTCCTAATATTTCAGAATGTTTAAGCTTATTGAAGGGGGCTAAAATATTTAGTGTTCTGGATTTATCGTCCGCTTATCATCAGGTGAGACTTCACAAAGATTCCAGACATCTGACGTCCTTTGTCACTCCTTTGGGGGCGTATCGATTTTTGAGGATGCCGTTTGGTTTGGCTTCGGCCGCAGCTTGTTTTCAAAGGATCATGAAAATGGTACTTGGGGATCTTCCCAATGTCTTGTTTTTTCAAGACGATATATTGGTTTATGGGAAGGATGTGGGTGAGCATGAAACTGTGTTAAGATCTGTGTTGGGTAAATTGAGGGAGCGAGGTCTCACTCTTAGGAAGGATAAGTGCCGTATTGGCCTGGAGTCTGTAACCTATCTTGGACATGTCATTTCAGGGAAGGGTATACAGCCCAAAGTGCAGCTTGCTGAGAGTATAATTGGTGCTCCTGCACCTCAGGACAAGGAACAGGTTAGGTCTTTTCTAGGAATGGCTGAATTCTATTCCAAATTTGTAAGAGGGTTTGCTGGAGTGGTAGAGCCGATCAGAGTGCTCTTAAAAAAAGGTTCACGGTTTGTTTGGACAACAGATTGTGAAAAGGCTTTTAATTTAATTAAGTCTGAGATTGGGAAGATGCCAACGCTGGGTCATTTTGACACCAGATTAAAGACTGTTCTCACAACTGATGCTAGTCTCAAGGGTCTGGGGGCGGTACTTTCTCAGGTTGTTGATGGGGAAGAAAAGGTGGTAGCTTTTGCTTCTAGGGCTCTTAGGGATGCGGAAATTAACTATTCTTGCATTGAAAGGGAGGCATTAAGTGTGTATTGGGCGATACAGCATTTTAAATTTTATTTGTGGGGAATTCCTTTTATGGTAAAGTCAGATCATCGTCCCCTGGTACAAATTTATTCTGATCGTCACAGTGAGCGCATGACTCCTAGGCTTAAGAGATGGAGTGAGGGGTTGCAAGAGTTTAATTTCCGTGTACACTACATTTCTGGGTTGGACAATAAGTCTGCTGACTGTTTGTCCAGGTTGCCTGTGTGTTCTGGGGAGGAGAGTGATGAGATTGAGTGTGTAAATTGGGTGATGGAAAACCCATTGTTGGAAGAAGAGTGGTTGTCTTGTGCGGTTAAGGATACCACTTTTGGGGTTTTGAAGGATTTAATATCTAAAGGATGGATGAGCTGTAAGGATCTTGATCCGAATGTGAAGTCGTTTTGGTGTGTGAAGGATGAATTGACCTTTTGTGGGGATAAGCTTATGAGAGGAGAAAGATTGGTTCCACCTGATGTTCTTAAGGAAAAAGTAGTTAATTTGGCTCATGAGGGACATCTTGGCAGGAGTCTTACGAAAGCGCGTGTTAGGGAAAGGTATTGGTGGCCCGGGATGGATCGGTTGGTGGAGACAGTAGTGAAAGATTGTCATTTGTGTGCCATCAATGACAAGTCTCGTGTGACTAGTCGTGCTCCTCTTTCACCGGTGGAGGTTCCGGATGTGGTGTGGACCAAGTTGGGGTTGGACATTATGGGTCCTTTTGAGCTTATGCCTACCCAAGAAAGATTTGTTGTTCTCTTGGTGGACTACACCTCGAAGTGGGTGGTTACCAAGTGTATGGGTGTGGTCAACTCTAAGTCCATTATTGAGTTTTTAAAGGACGTCTTTACGTCTGAAGGTGTTCCAAAATATTTAGTCACAGATAATGGGGTGCAGTTTGTCTCCCAAGAAATGCAGCATTTTCTAGAGAGTGTTGGTATAATTCATCTAAAAACTGCGCTATACTCGCCACAGGCTAATGGTCTCACTGAAAGAATGAATAGGGTGGTGAAAAGTTGTGCTCAAAGGGCACTTGATACTGGGGTTTCTTTCAGTTGTATGCTAAGGGAAACATGGTGGGCACACCGCACTGTTCCTAATGCTATTTCTCAAAAATCACCTTTTGAGGCTTTGAGGGGAAGGGTGGCGATGACTAAGCTAAATCCAGGGTGGCTTCCTGTATGTAAGGGTAATGAGGTCAGTGAGGATGTGAGGAAGAAGAGATTGGCTGATTATCAGTCTAAATACAAACAGCGCTATGATGACAAGTTGTCTGTGAAAGAAAGGAAGTGGAACCTTGGTGATCGTGTTTGGGTCAAAAGATCCAGGTTTGGTCATAAGGGTCTGTCTAACTTTCTGGGTCCCTTTGTTATCACTGCAATAAGGAAAAATGTTGTGACCTTGAATAATGGCTGTACCTGGAGCATGTCAAGACTGGTAAAAGTTGTTGATGCCAAGTTGCGTTCAGACAACAACCGACCCTGTGTTCCTGTAAATGGTGATGGGAATTGTTATGGTTCCGCCAGAGTCAGGCATGTACCAGCCAAGTTTAAAGATTATGTTTTGTATTAAGCATATATTATTCTTTATACTTTTGCACTGTATTTTGCGTTTAGTATGTGTTATCTTTATTCATTATCATTTTGTTTTTAATGTATTGTAAAGGGGATGTGTTGTAATCTACTTGTGGTTGGATTGTGGAATCCCTGTTGTCTGGGTGATGGAATGTGAATGTTCTGGTGACAGGCATTCAGGCTGAGAGATGCTGTGAAGAGGAGTTGGCTTACGTTGGTGGTTGCGATAATAAAGCCTACATTTGGATCTTAATTTGAGTACCGGCTTTTAATAATACTGTTATAACTTGGAGATCAGTTTAGTCCTCCAGGAGCCCAGGAGGCAGGGATTCAGCTCCTGGACTTCTCATCTCGCTCCTACAAGATCTTACACAACCATCTAGTTTTCCGGTTGCGGTTAGTCGTGACAGAAGAGAAGCACTCATGGAAAAAACATTTAGAATAGGGCAATAAACAATTCTTTTCCACCTACTAGCCAGGCACTTGTTTACGTTTATTTTACTTATATGGCACGCAGTACAGGCCTAAACTCCTACTAGATGTCTTTTTAGAAAGAGTTGATCTGCAGCATGAGAGGGTTATAGAGGGCTCACAAGAGGAGGCAAAGAAGATGGGTTATATGTCCGTGAGTGGCTATTCATGCCTATCACTTCCCTGCATCAGAGTTAAAGGGACAGGAAGTACTGTTGTGTGCATTCCATGATTGTTGGAGATCCTCATAGACTCCTTGGGGCTGATTCATAAAAGCTTTTATGAGTACTGGATTTAGTACTACAGGGCCCGTATTATACATTGTGCCTCGGGGACGCAAAGGGTGTGTGTGCCCACTTTGAGCACCCCTGGGGCACAATGGTATTACAGAAGGGGCTGCAGATGCTTGCACGTCCCCTTCTGTAATACAGACAGCACTGGCACACACATAGCGCCAGCGCTATCATGAGAGGGTGTTCCCTCAAGTGCATGAGGGCGTAACCCCACGTAAATGAGGGAATCACTTTGCCTCTGCGCCCGCGTCATACTACCAATGTGCGCGCAGAGGAAAACATGCCTTTCAGAGGTGCGCTTACTAAAGGCAGCCCTATAGGGGGGACAAAATGGGGTCCTATGGATCCCTCAGACATCTCCTTGCAGGCAAGAGCAGTCACTCACTGCACCCACCACCTGCAAGGAGATCTCTAATCCCCCTTAAAGTGCCAGTGAGTTGCCGCCTGCACAGTGAAACACTGAGCAGCTTTTAAACAGCTGCCCCATATTTCACTTGAATTCACTGCCCCAAGGCAGCCCTAGTTCGCGGCTGCCCTGGGGGCAAAGCATTCAAATACAGTGCACTTTCCCAGTTTGAACACGGTACACCTTTTGAAAGGTGCGTGCCATATAAGTAAAAGGAAAGAGTGCCGTAGTCCTAATACAGCCCCAAGAGTATTCTTTTGCATGTTCTTACATTTCTTTGTGAATCTGCCCTGAAACGTCCAACCCCCCCTATTAGTTTCTGCAAAAGGGCACAGTCCTTTCTGCAGTGGTAGTCTGACAAAAAATGGGGTGACCCTGTGTCCCTCAGAACCTGGGTATATCGTAATAAACAAAAAGTGGTTCTGTCGGGTTTATGTTGCTTACTCCTGTCAACTCACTAAGTGTCGCGTATGTTATTTTTTACTATTATAACATTAGTATCTCAAGTGCCTAGACACAGAAAACATTATCACAAACAACAAGGCACATGACTCAAATTGCTGTCTACTGCTTATGTTTTATCTGAATTATATAATTCATATATTTTACACATATAATCACGGCTGTCAACACAGGTGAAATATTACAAGTAAGAGGTGATCAAGTGACATGTGTGCTCAGTGGTGTGCAATATATACATGGTGGTGAAGATTATGTACATGTAGGTGATTGGCCAGATAATTATGGAGATACAATGACTCTGCTGGTTGATGATTAATCTTTTGGTGTGCAGAGCCTTGGTCAATCTGGGCCCTGTGTGGTCGTCGACGTTTCAACCCAAACTATGCTCCATTGGGTAGTCAAAAGCGGGTCTTCATCAGGACGGAACGGGGGAGGGTACTGACAGCCTAAAAATTAAGAAAGGGGTTTTAAGGCGTGCTTTGTCTGGCGGAGATACGAAATGCGAGGGCAGGGTGATGCGACTCACCCAAAAGGGAACCAGAGTTAATCCTGGAAAGCGGCCTGGTGGTAGAATCAATGTTGGCCCAGGCGGTAAATATCTAAAAAGTAGAAAGGCATGTGATTTATACCTCTTTTAGATGTGCAAGCATTAGTTACATTAATACAAATTAACCCGAATGTGCCCAGGAGGTACAACATCCCTTCCAGAAACGGGGAAAGACTTGCACGTATATTGATTAAAATAGCAGAGTCAGGGTGAGTTATCAGGGACTCGCTAGCGGATATGGTGGAGGTTTGCCGCATATGTTAAAAGTTGTACTTTAAAATTAGAATGGGGAGGTGTTCCACATGTCTAGCTAGCGGGTTCTGGTGATAGATGGGGACCGCTTTGCTGCTCGTGTGTCAGGGATCGAGCGGATATGGCGGAGGTGTGCTGCGTATGTTTAGCTAGCGGGTAGTGGTGGTATATGAAAAGGATAAAGCGAACATGCTCATGTTTGAGCATGTTCACGTTACCCTTTTCCTGACACCAGCTGGTGTTTAAACAGATTCCCCTTGTGTATAGGTTTTTTAATGTGCTCTAGATACCGGGAACAGTCTCCCGTTAGGAATCCCGCTCGCCATGCTCGATCTTTGGCATATGAGTAAGCAAGCGGTTCTCATATACCACCACTACCCGCTAGCTAAACATACACGGCACACCTCCTTCATATCCGCGGTTTTAATACTTAGTCCCCTTGTGGATAAGGTCATACATGCACTCTCTAACGCCGCATCATGCGCGGCAATACGGGCAGCAATTAAATCCTCTAGATACTGAGAACAGTCTCCCGGCAGTAATATGACGATGGTACAACAGTGTTGGCATGCGCTCCCGCTCGTCATGCTCGATCCCTGACACAAGAGCAGCGCAGCGGTCCCCATCTATCACCACAACACGCTAGCTAGACGTGCGGAACACCTTCCCATTCTAATTTTAAAGAACAACTTTTAACATACGTGGCACACCTCCACCATATCCGCGAGCGAGTCCCTGAAAACTCACCTTGACTCTGCTATTTTAATCAATATACTTGCAAGTCTTTCCCCATCTATGGAAGGGATGTTGTACCTCCTGGGCGCATTCGGGTTAATTTGCATTAATGTGACTAATGCATGCACATCTAAAAGAGGTATAAATCACATGCCTTTCTACTTTTTAGATATTTACCGCCTGGGCCAACATTGATTCTACCACCAGGCCGCTTTCCAGGATTAACTCTGATTCCCTTTCGGGTGAGTCGCATCACCCTGCCCTCGCATTTCGTATCTCTGCCAGACAAAGCACGCCTTAAAACCCTATTTTAAATTTTTAGGCAGTCGGTACCCTCCCTCGTTCCGTCCTGATGAAGACCCGCTTTTGACTACCCAATGGAGCATAGTTTGGGTTGAAACGTCGACGACCACACAAGGCCCAGTTTGACCAAGGCTCTGCACACCAAAAGATTAATCATCAACCAGCAGAGTCATTGTATCTCCATCATTATCTGGCTGATCACCTACATGTACATAATCTTCACCACCATGTATATATTGCACACCACTGAGCACTGAGCACCCATGTCACTTGATCACCTCTTACTTGTAATATTTCACCCGTGTTGACAGCCGTGATTATATGTGTAAAATATATGAATGATATAATTCAGATAAAACATAAGCAGTAGACAGCAATTAGAGTCATGTGCCTTATTGTTTGTGAAAATGTTTTCTGTGTCTGGGCACTTGAGATACTCATGTTATAATAGGAAAAAATAACATACACGACACTTAGTGCGCTGACAGGAGTAACCGACCTAAACCTGACAGAACCACTTTTTGTTTATTACTTTCTGCAGTGGTGGCTGGTAGGGAACGGGAGTCGGGAGGGTTGAAAATATTTTTTTTAAAAAACACCTTTTCCGACGGCTGCGTCTCTCCTCCGCTTCTCTGCTCTTACTGACTCCAGTCAGGAAGAAGCTGCAGGAAGCACCCAGCACACAGACTCCCCTGAGCCAATCACAACGCTTCAATGCAGCGTTGAGATTGGTCTGAGTGCCGTGGATCAACGCACAGATTGGGACAAGAAGCCTGTGGATATTCACCATCAGGCTGACCATTACAGCCTGGTGGGAAATCTGCAAAGTGCGCATGACTGCTTGACTGGCCGAAACGGCCGGCCAAGCATTCATTCGCACTTAGTGTGCACAGGCCACTCCTCCCACCCTGAGTCACCAACCCCGCCCCACCCTAACCCAGCCCGCAGCTACCAAAAATAAAACAATAATAATCTCATTATTATTGTTTTATTGTTCCCGTTTTCACTGCTCTGAGAGCAGTGGGGCGACGCTCCTCCGCCTTAGCAGAGGAGCCGCCACTACGGCTCTCTGTCCTAATTGCGCATGGATACTCCTTAATATTCTCAGTTTAGATGTTGTGGGGCCAGTTTACAAAGGCCTGTAAGAATGCCGCAGGGGTAGTACTTAACACACCTTTGTAAATATGGCCCAAAGCGGATATCCCTTACATCGAGGTGTGTAGGTCAGTTGCCCAGGTTCAGAAAGTTAGACCACTCTGAGTTGCCCTATTTGCTTTGTCTTTCCCCGCAGCTCCAGAGTCAGTGATCGTTGGTTTATAAAGATGAGTTTTTAGTTTTTGGGGAAAAAAACAAGTGGTTGGGAGGAATGTCCTTCCATAGGTGGGGGCCTCTGTCCTCCAGATCACTGGCATAAAGAAACTTGAGGGGGCCCATATGGGCTCAATCAGGAGCTCTGCAGCCACAGTGCTGTGCTGAGGGCCCCCCTGGAGCTTGGGGGCCCCCCTGCACTGCGGGGGCTGCGGAGGCCTGTGTTATGCCCCTGCTCTAGATTTGCAATTGCTACTGGAGGTGACAAGGGCGCTGGTCGGGGCCAAATGGAGAAGGCACCCACGTTGGTGGTGTGATTTTCTTGTGAAGGGAAGCGGAGCAGAGCCAGACAGGCTTCTCCATGTCTGGCATGGCACTTTCAGATTACTTCTGGCCTGCATGGGCAGCCAGTGGTGTTTTCTGTGGTGGGTGCGACTGGCTGGTGTTTTCAGAGTGCCAAAATTGTATTGTATTGCATTATAATTTAGATTTTTCACAGCCTGGTGGGCAGAAAATCTGGATTTTATTAAGGACACGGAGGCCAGGATTATGCAAATCTCCTTTATTGCGCAGCTCACAGCAGCAACAATGAAGAGATCTAGAACTTCATAAACATTCCAACATAGTATAAAGTCCATGTGCACGTAGTCATCTCCCTTCTTTGTGCAGCGAACAAGATAACTTTAAAATTCTTTTCAAATAACTTTCTTAAAGAAGACATCTGAAAGGTCTCTGAAACCATTTAATCTGAAAGAAAAGAACAGAATTATATTACCAGGGTGGGTTTAAATGTGGAGGGATAATCCTGGCCTCCGTGTCCTTAATAAAATCCAGATTTTCTGCCCACCAGGCTGTGAAAAATCTAAATTTTATGGCATGACACGGAGGCCAACATTATGCAAGTTCAAGGTGTATTCAACACATTATCAATAGCATTTGTTACAGGTTTAAAATAACAACTTTTGAAAATCCATTCATTTGACCAGTCTGCGGCCCTAAGGATATCTTGAAGGCCACCACCCAAAACAAAGGCTTTTGAAGCTGAAGCACCTCTAAGAGAATGAGCACCAAAAATGGAAGTATCAATTCCAGCTTCTTTCATAACATCCTTAACCCATCTAGCTAAGGTGGGGGAAGAAACCGCTCTATGAGGGGATCTGTGAGATATTAATAATTGGTCAACATAACTTCTCAACCCTAATGTTCTTTTTTCGTATTCTAACAAACACTTGACAACACACAAGCTTTCATTCTGTGGAAAAGAGGGGTAGAATACCGAAGTTGACATAGTTTTAGTCCTTTTTTTAAGGAAGAAACAAACTCCCTCAGGTTGAAAAGCCCTACTAGAGATGTCTAGGGCTTTGACGTCCGATGTTCGTCTGAAGGAGACAAGGCACAATAAAACAGTGAGTTTATAGGAGAGTCTTTTTAAAGAGAGGGAAGAATTCTCACCCCAACTTGCAATCAGTCTAAGAACGTCCCTGACGTCCCATAAGGCGGAATATTTGGGTAAGGGAGGGTTTAATACACGCATACTACGCATGAGCTTTTTGGTTAGTAAGTACTGACCTACCGAGGTACCGTCTACTAGGCAGTGACCTGCTGCAATGGCCGATCTATAGACGTTAACGGTACGATAAGCCAGGCCTGACGCGAAGATATAGGACAAGAAATTAATAACTTGAATTATACCGACTGAAATGGGGTCGTATTCCGTCGAATGCACCAACAAACCCATTTACGCCAAACCAGTCTATAAGCTTTCCTTGTTCCAGGTGCCCATGACTCTGATATGAGTCTGAAAGCGTTCTCCGAAATTCCTGGCAAGCGCCATTGTCTCCTGAAATCCTCCAAGCCATCAATGACAGGAGGCCCTGAATCACAAGGGGGTGGCGTTCTCCGTGAGGACCTGTGATTATCGTCCCGAACGTAGGAATGAGTATTGGAAAGTCTATGCTCATTTCCATTAGAATTGGAAACCAAGCTTGGGATCTCCAAAGTGGGGTTACTACTACCACTGGATCCTTGTTTCTCCGAACTTGAGTAAGAAAGCGTGGGAGCATGGCAAAAGGAGGGAAAGCATAAGGGTTCAGACCAAGCCAGTTCTGAAGGAAGGCATCTACCGCTAAGGCCTGAGGGTCTGGTCTCCAGCTGAAGAAATTCGGTAGTTGAGTGTTGAGTCTGTCTGCAAACAGATCTATTCCAAAGGGACCCCATAAGGATTGAATGGACAGGAAAACTTGTCTGTCCAGTTTCCAATTGCTGGAATCTTTGAAATTCCTGGAGAACCAATCTGCTACCCCATTGTTCAGACCTGGAATGTGTTCTGCAATCACTGAGATGTCTTTGTTGAGGCAATAGCCCCCAAAATTCTTGGCCAGATCCGAAAGACCTTTGGACTGAGGGCCCCCCATTTTGTTCACGTATCTCACAGCAGAAACATTGTCCATGCGGCGCGTGACTGAACATTTGATCATGTCTTTGGTAAAGCTCCGGATTGCAAAGGATCCTGCTAGTAGTTCTAGGCAGTTGATATGGAGCTCTTTCTCTTGGGAAGTCCAAAGGCCCCCTGATGAAGAGTTGCCGCACGTGGCACCCCATCCCCCTAGGCTCGCATCGGAATCTATTATCAGGTCCGGTTCCTCTCCAAAGATGGCTCTGCCGTTCCACGCTTCTGCATTCCTCAACCACCAAAGTATCTCTTTCCTGGAGTCTGTGTCCAGGAACACGATCTGAGAGTAGGAAGGATTGTTTCTCAGGGCTTTTGCCTTGAGCCTCTGGAGGGCCCGGTAATATAATGGGCCCGGATATATGGCTTGGATAGTCGAAGACAGGAGGCCCAGTAATCTGGCTAGGGACCTTAAGGGGAAGGATTGTCTCTTTAGAATTTTCCTTAACTCTTTCCTGAGTTTTCTTAATTTCTCCCCGGGGAGTTTTAATTCTGCTTGAACTGTATCTACCGTAAAACCAAGGAACTGAGTGACTTGGGTTGGGGTTGTTGAAGATTTTTTGGTGTTTATCACGAAACCCAAGTGTTCTAAAAGTTTTATAGTCAGGGTTGTGTGTTGAGAGGCTACTACTTTCGACTGTGCCATTAATAGAATGTCGTCCAGATATAAAATTAGTCTTATTCCTTTGTTCCTTAGCCAGGCCGCTACTGGGCGGAGGATCTTGGTAAAGCACCAAGGGGATGAGGATAGGCCGAAGGGGAGGCTTGAAAACTGCCATAGTTTTCCTTCCCATAGAAATTGGAGGAATTTTTGGTGCGCAGGCCAGATGGGAATGGTTAGATAAGCATCCTTTAAGTCTAGACGAGTGAGCCAATCTCCTTTCCTTAGGATGTCCCTGAGGAGGTAAATCCCCTCCATTTTGAAGTGGCGATACACCACCCATTGATTTAGTTCTTTCAGGTTTATCACAGGTCTCATCTTTTTGTCCTTCTTTTCTACTAGAAAGACATTACTGATGAAGCCAATCTCTTTCCCTTCTCGTATCGCACCTTTTGTGAAAAGGTCCTTTACCTCTTGAGAGACTAGGGCAGAGTCTTTTTTTGAAAAACGAATTTCCCTGGGGAATCTTCCCTGAATGGGTGAGTCTATTAATTCTATTTTGTAGCCCCTGACAGTATCTAACACCCAAGGGTCTTGAGTCACCATATTCCAGTTCCCACAAAATAGGGCTAGTCTCCCTCCCACCTTTGTAGGGGTATCTAAATGGTCTTTGGTTAGACATACCGGCTGGAAAACTTCTTTATTTTCTTTCGCTCCTGAAGCCTCTTGAGCGGAATCTCTGTCTCTGGGGATAAAATGAGGACTGGGCCGGGAAGCTAGACTGGGGAAATCTTCCTCCCCGTCCCACGAAGGGTCTTGATGAAAAGTTTCCTCGGCCGGGGAGTCGACCCCGCATTCTCCCGGCCCTGGTAAAAACTCTACTGTTAAAAACTTTTTTAATGTCCTTTTGAGACTTTTGGATAGAGTTGAATACTCCAACGTATTTGGCCATTTCTTTGATAAACTCTTCTCCAAAGAGAAGCCCTTGGGAGGACGGTCCCTCTTCTTTGGTAGCCAGTTCCACAAGCTTTGGGTCAATCTTTAGGAGCACACTTTTCCGTCTCTCATTAGAGAGTGCGGTGTTTGCGTTGCCTAACAGGCAGATTGCTCTTTGCGCCCATTGGCGCAACTCTTTAGGGTCTATGGGACTGTTATTGAGGTAGCCTGTTTCTGCCAATTCGAATATTTTAGTCAGGGGACCCGTAATGTCTAACAGTCTATCTTGACAAGATTTAAGACCCTTGTCAAGACCTTTTCTCGGGTCTCTTCCTGTTTTGGCAATGAATGCCACCACCTTGTTATCAAGGTCGGGGGTCATAGCTACCGTATCAGGGAGGGAGGGCCGAGGGCATTCAGATCTCAGTCATGATCTTACTTCTTTGGGGATTTCCTTACGGAGCCAAAATGAAAGATATTCCCCTATGTGTTGGGAGGGGACCCATTCGGGGGAGAGGGGGTGCTTAATAAGAAGTGGGTCAAACATGCACTCTCCAAAGGGATCGAGGATTCCCATGGTAGACCCTGAGGCCTTAGATGCCTCACCTGGTGTATCCGCAATTTCGCCTTCCTCTTCAGAGTCAAAGTCTGATGAGTAGGAAAGGTTGATCTCATCCACTTCTTCGTCAGTATCAATGAGGATGGGGTAGTTCGGGCCTTTACTCTGCACATCTATTGTGCCCGAGGCACTGTCATTGTCACCGCCAGCGCGTGAGCTCATAGTAGCAGGGTTTAAGTGTTTAGCTTTCTTGTTACCCTTGCTACCCTTGTGAGGGTTATCAATAATTGGTCTTTTCCTTTGAATCATGTCTTTCGGTTCACCCTGAGAGGTTGAGGGTGGCCAGCTCCTGTTGGATAGGCTCTCAATTTTTTTATTGATGGTGTCGTCTAGAGAACCTATTACCTTATCCAAGGCTTTGTTGATTAGTCCTTCTATTTTGTCTTCCATTGTGCTGGAAGAGGGATCTGACGACATGGGTAGAGTGAGAGCAGCAGCACAAACCTAGGAAATGAGTAATGGTAATTAACTGTCACGACGCTTTGAAAGTATAATGAGTATAAAATGGCTGTTTGGGCTCTCAAAATGGAAGTTTGTACTTGCTAGGGGTCTTTCTTCTAAAGAATTATGCATTTTGAGTGTAAATGGGAGGTTAGTTAAGGGTCTTTCCTCTAATCTACACTGGTAGTCCTATTTTAGTTACAATGTCCTTTGTAAATCTCTAAATGATGAATAGTATTGCAGTCCTTTCTCTATTGCCCTTCTTATCTCTCTGTCTTTTTTTTTTTTTCTTTTATTTTATTAGTAATGCCATGAAGGAGTTGACCGGTGGGGCGAGTTGGTAAGTATGTCTTATTTAATGCTCTTTATTTATTTATAACAGGGTTTTGTAAACGAGACTCCGTGAATTCAGACGGAGGTTTTTCTCGTCTCTCGTCTCCGTAGCAACCCTGCGCGGCCTCCCGAGCTTCGGGTCAGGCCGCAGGGTTACCACGGATCAGCACTGGATCGGCGTTTGAAAGACGCCGGTCCCGTGTGAAGAAATCCTTCCCCGGCCTTAAAGAGCCGAGGGAGGGCACAAAAAGGTGGGGGGGAGGCGGACGGTAAGAGTGCCTCCGTTTGATTCCCTGAGATGGGGAAAAGCACTACAAGACGGAGCGGGAAGGTCTCCGTCGATCGGGAGAGAGGTCGAGTGTAGGGGAATTCAAAATTAATCCCGATAGCTCGGGATAGGCAAAGCAAGGATCGTCACTCGCAGCACATGAGGGGAAGCGCTCGAAATGCGGGACAGTGAGATTAGGTTATAAGTGGAGCTAGTCTATGAACGGAGCATAGGAATTGTGGTAAATAAAATTCCTTTACCGGGACTTAATTTGATACAGAAACATAATAAAATAGCTCAGTAAAATGAGAGGCAGAATCCGTGGTATTAGAGGTTCGGAATTGGCTTTATTCCAATGGACGATTATAATCGGTTGCTCCAAGTTCCATCACCACGGGGGTTCAGGAAGTGAAGTACATACTTTATTGACAAGAAATGACTTTTATAGTACATACATTACAATGAAGCGAATGCAGTAGGCGTAACAATTGATAAGGAAAATGACGATTCATGTGCGTAACCGAAAATGGGTGTAATAAGGAGTAAAAAGGAACATAATTGGTTATGATGTCACATATAGGTGGATCTATAAGATAATACTTGGCATAGATGCGCGCGCAGCAGCATGACGTGTAATTGACGTGCAACTAGGGGGTGAAGGGGATTTGACATTTAGCTCTACATGTGGAGACAAAAAGTCTGGGGGGTCAAGTCAACCTAATCCCAAATCATATCTAACATCCTATGTTTAAAGAACTATGTTATCCACAAAAGAAGGACTCTCGGACAGAATCTATTCTATACTGACTGTGCGTGCGTGTACAAGCGTCTAAGTGTCTACACTGAATGCGAGGGGGTAGGAATATTCCATGGTAACAGGGCTATGAATTACTTGCATGAGGACAGAGAAGCCGGGCCTTTGCTCAGTAGCTGGAAGAATGTTTATTTAAACTGCTAGACAGGAATGCATCGGCTAAGGAGTGAAGCAGATAATTCGAAGGTGAAATACAGTTCTTGGCAGAGAATAGGCTGATGTCAGGCTTCGTGAACCGCGCAGAGAATGAGACAAAGTTCATGGTCACAGATGCAGGCTCAGACTGGAGTTTTCAGAGGCAGAAAGCAAGGAGAGTTTGATGACAGAATCAGGGCCTACTTGCCTAGACTGTAAAATGGCATAAGTGAACCATACAAAGCCGGTGGCCTTTCATATTTAGGAATGGGATATCCGGCCTATTCATGGCGGATCTGACAGAGGACATGTTGACGGTGGACGCACATGTATTTGCGTCTTCATAACTGGAACTGGAGGGAACATACATGTACTTGTGACATGCACATAGAACCGTTGGGGTCCAAGATGGGGGACATATCTGACCAGAAAAATCCATATTTCCACATTCCCTCCTTGTCCCCTACTTGCCCGTTAAGAGATATCAATCTTCATCAATCCATTGATCTGTTCATATAGCATCATTTGTTCTTCTTTCTTCTTCTGTGACGAATGAAATCTTGGTGGTGGAATACACGATGTGGTACACAGACCACAAATCGCTGGTCCACATTGTAGACATAGACAGCAACTGAATAGTATGAGAAGGCCAATACCTAGGAAGGATAAAACTCTCCATCCCCAGGCTGATACCACACTCCAAAACCAACTGGACCAAGTTCAAGTGCCTGGGTTCTGGTGTATCTGGTTTACAATCTTATGAAGGCGAGTGATGGCTTTATATACAGATGGCGAATTTTCTGGTATGAATACGCAGCAGCTTGATCCGATGACCCTACAAGCTCCGCCCCTATCAGCCAGGATGACGTCAAGGACAAGACGATTTTGAAGCACAACAATCCGCATAGCAGACTGCTCTTCTGTTAAATTGCCTAAGGCGGAAATAGTCTCATTCACTACTGCTTCAAGGGTTCTAGTTAATCTACGTATCAGCTTACTATTAGTAACAGTACCTATATAGGGAAAGATGCCTTTATTAAAATCTACATACTTGTCCCATGCCGTCTCAGTGTAATCGACAATGGGGAGATCTCTCCGCTCTCTGTTGTGTACTAAATGAATATTTCTGTAATAATCAGGAGGAGCTAGGAAAACAGGTGGCAAAAGGAATGCAATGTAGCAGGTACCATCCCAATCTAGAGGTAGACGCATATATGTAGTCTGACCACATATAAAGTAGGAGTGGCGATAAGCTCTAAATGAAGATTTGCCTTGATCACTGAATTCTACTGTAGTAGTGCATTTACTATGGCCCATATGTATGGAACCAACCTTTCTTACACACAGTTCACCCTTCGCTGGGAATACTGACATGGTGGGTAAGACTAGTTCAACTTCGGATACGACATTTAGAATCATGAGATTAGGTGTAAAATTACCTAATCCATATACTTCAATCTCTAGATCAGTTCCTGTTCTTTTGGGGCGACCCTCCTTGTCAGGGTAGCAGACCTTGAGTAAAACTAGGTTCAGGTTTCCCCATACCCAATGATCTTGGTAAACTGCTGTGTCTGAGTCTATGGAATTGATTAAACTAAACCATGCTCCACAGGAGCCATTATGTGTAAACGGATGTGGAAAGAAAGGCAGGACTCCTTCATAATTCTGATAGGGAGGGAGTCGGCCACACACCCAACAATTGGTGGCATTACTAGTCTGATGGGAATGATGTAACATACTAATGAAAGTGTTATTGCGCAGCGCAAGTCTATAAGACAATTCATGCGGAGGTAAGTCACTAAAAGAATGTTCAGCAGTAACATTATAAACATGTCTAGAAATAGGGTAATATATGTGCAACAATATACTTGCAGTAATTATTAAAAGACTCAAGAAAAACAAAATTAATAATGTCACTATGCAGTGGCTACGCAGTGATTTACAATACGCCTGTCGTTTCAACATTTTCCGGGTATTTTCTCTACTCAGGTCCAAGGGATACATGTCAGAGACAATTCAACCGCTTCACCTTGGAGAGGACTTAAACAATCAAATTGCTCGACTTGTTGGGCCTAAGCTTTAGTTTATAGTGTTCAGAGTTATTCTGTTCAACAAAAGGAAGTTTTGAGTCAATAGGTGAAGACACACGAGGTGGGCTGTTTACATCTGCAGGAAGTCCATGAAATTTCTTGATATGACTTGAATGAATCCAGCCTTTCCTGCCCTCGATCTTCACGGCTGTTCTTGTGGTCAGCAGGACCAACTTGGGCGACTTCCACCTGGGCTCCAGCTGAGTCTTTCGGTCGAAATTCCTCACAAATACGATATCCCCCGGAACTACGTCAAGGGGTTTCACCTCAGTGTTGTCGGGAAAGGCTGCAGCAACCTGTGAACGACAAGATTGTAGTGCAGACATCAAGGAAGCCAAGTAATCTGTCAGCATATTACAGTCAATATCAGTTATTTTGCGTGGTATAGGCGTCCCCCACATATTTGGTGGTCTGCCGAAGATCACCTCATACGGGGATAGCCCTGTTCGAGAGTGTGCTACCATTCTCATGTAAAAGAGTGCAACGGGTAACGCTACTACCCAGTCGACACCTTTCTCTCTGCATATTTTGGACAATCTGATTTTCAGTATCTGATTATGTCTTTCTACGAGACCTGCTGCCTCGGGGTGTCGGACACAGTGGAATTTCCACTGATATCCTAACAGAAGTGAAACGTGTTTCATTAATTCGGATGAGAACGGCTGGCCGTTATCTGAGTGAACAACACGTGGTAAACCGTATCGTGGGAAGAATTCTCGAACCAACTGTTTGGCAGTAGTCGGGGCAGTGTAATCTGAAACCGGGTATGCCTCTGTCCAACGGGACAGAGCGCAGACAACTACGAGAACATATTTGAATCCTCGACATCGTTCCATCTGGATATAATCCATCTGGAGTACTTCAAAAGGGTGATTGGGGGGATGAAATCCACCTTGTTCTACGGGAACGCTTTTTCCTGGGTTAAACTGACAACAGATCATACAGGTACGGACCTTTTGTTTGGCTGCTGCTCGTAAATGTTTATTGAACCAAATGTGTTGAATGCTGTCTAGCATAGCTTTTTCTCCTAGATGTGCTGGACTATGTATAGTGTTAATTATAACTTGGACCATTGAATCAGGAAGGAACCACACAGACTTTTCCTTCATCATCCATCCTTGGTCCGTTTGGATCCCTCCTAATTCAGTCCATTTCTTTATTTCGTCTGGTGTAGCATGTGTCTGTATGTCAATTACATCAAGAGTAGGATCTTTAACTGTCATACAATGTGTCGGTGTCGGGACTATTGTCTTTGTCATGTCGGGGGTTTGAGTTTGAGCAGTCTGTTTAGCTGTTCTGTCGGCTAGATCATTGCCTTGGGAAATGATATCAGTAACCTTCGTGTGAGCCTTACATTTCATAATTGATATTGCAGTGGGTAGATGTATTGCATCTAATAAGGCATGAATGAGGGGTCCGTGCTGAATGTGGGCACCGTGGGAAGTTAAATAACCTCTCTCTCGCCACAGCACGCCGAAGTCATGTACAACTCCGAATGCATAACGTGAATCAGTGTATATGTTGACTTTTTTATTCGTGGCTTGAATACAGGCTTGTGTCAGAGCGATGAGCTCTGCTGCTTGAGCTGACAAAGTATTTATACGATTAGTTTCAATGACTTCAGTATCTGTGGTGACTGCGTAAGCAGCCACTAACTCTCCTGTACTTGTTCTCATACATGAACCATCTACATACAATGTCAGATCTGGATCTGACAATGGGACATCGGTTAAGTCTTGTCTGGGTTTTGTCGTTATAGTAATAACTTCAATACAGTCATGAGCTAGTGGGTCTGTTCCGGTTACTGGCAACAGTGTGGCAGGATTCAATGTGTTACAGCGTCTGATTTCTATGTGTGGCTGAAACAATGTAAGTTCGTACCCTGTAAGTCGCGCTATAGTCAAGTGTTGTGTTTGCGTTCGATTCACAAGAACCTCTACTGCATGTGGTACTTGAACTGTCAATGGATGTCCTAACACTATGGCATCGCTTTGTCTGATTGCTAAAGCTGTCGCTGCTACTGATTTCAGGCACGCAGGCAAAGCCTGGGCTACGGGATCTAATGTACTAGAAAAATAAGCACATGGTTTGTGTGCTCCTGCTTGTTCCTGTGTGAGTACTGACAAGGCAGTACCTTCGCGTTCTGTAACAAAGAGTGTAAACTGTTTCCTGTAACATGGTGTTGCTAAAACAGGTGCTTGACATAAAGCTTTCTTTAGGCTTTCAAAAGCTTGTGTATGTTCCTGAGTCCAAGGGAGAACAGTCGATGTGGCTGCCTCCTGTGTTGTTAACTGAATGAGTGGTTTTGCTAGAAATGCATACTGAGGGATCCACTGCCTGCAATATGACGTGAGGCCTATGAAAGCCCGCACCTCCTTTTGTGTCTTGGGTATTGGCATGTTAGCTATTAACTGAATGCGGTCCGGTGTAAGCTGCCTTCCCTCCTTGGACAGCGAGTGTCCAAGATAAACAACTCGCTGGACACAGAATTGCAGCTTAGAAGGGGACACCTTGTGCCCCTTTTCGGCTAGAAATTGTAAAACTGTCAGTGATGCCTTTTCACATTCCGGTTCGCTTCTCGCGGTGATCAGCAGATCATCGACGTATTGGAGCAGAGCAGTGTTAACTGGCATGTGGATACTGTCTAGTTCTCGTTTCAGTGCTTGGCTATAGATGCTGGGGCTTTCTGTAAATCCTTGAGGTGCGCGTGAGAATTTAAAGCTACGTCCATTTAAACTAAATCCGAACAAATATTGGCTTTCCGGATCTATTGGGACGCTGAAAAAGGCATTCTTGAGATCAATTACAGTAAAGAATGTTGCTTCGGAATCAATAGCTGTCAGTAATGACGAGATATCTGGGACCACAGGAAATTGTGGCACAATGCATTTGTTTAATTCGCGCAGATCAATAACCAATCGATATACTGGCGGGGCCGTTGGATCTGTTCGTTTAAGAATCGGAATTATCGGTGAATTACATACATTGGAGTCTGTTTCCACAACTACTCCTTGGGCAATGAGCTCGTCAATGATTTGTAGTAAAGCCACTACAGCATCTGGTGGTAACTTGTATTGTCGCATTCGTGGTAGCACCACTCCTGCCTTTAATGTGACTCGATATGGTGTAATATTCATGCAACCAACATCAGTAGGGCCTTGTGCCCATAGATGTGTAGGTAAAGTCTGCAGTCGGGATCCATGTCTCTAGACACATAGTGACCTTTAAAATCACGTAAAAACAATCTTACTCCTTCCGGAGAACAACATATTATAGCTCCTAGAGCTTTCAGTGTTTTTATTCCTAACAGATTTTCGGGACATGATTTAGTAAGCAATAAATCTGTAGTTCGGGTCAAAGGTCCTATCGTAAGTGGAAGAGGCTGTGATACTTCATTAACAATAGGTTTTCCTGAAAAACCAAGGGAAATATTCTGAGAGCCTGAGAGGGGTGCCCCTGGAACTTCACTACGTTTTATAGTTGTTCGACTTGCCCCTGTATCGAGTAAAAATTTTCTATCTTGGCCTAATAATTCACTATGTACATAAGGTCCTTCTTGATCTACAGGAATCTCGATAAGGGGTAAGTCAACTTCCCTCTCTAGGCTAGTTCATGCGTAACGCTGATACTCAGGATATTCATACTGTGCGGTCTGATACATTTGTCGTGTTGTTGTCTGTGTGGCAGCAACAGGCAACGGTGGTGCAGCTGGCACAAACTGTATTGGCTGTTGTGCGGCTGGCATGGCCTGTGCATGCTGCAGAACTCCTTGTTCATTCTGATCTTGTCTGAGTGGCCGTGATCTTTCTTGTGTTTTACCTATGGCGATATTATGTTTTAAAACTGGACAATCGTGTACGTAATGACCTGGCTTTTTACAATAATTGCATGTCCCTTTTACAGGTCCTACTGAATCGGAATGTGTCATACCCTTTTTATGTCCTTCAGCTGGAACTGTCTGGGAAACTAGCATTTTCATTTTCGTGTCTTTCATGCGTCTGTGTTCATGTTCTTGTTCCTCTCTAATTCTATTGTGATGGTACTGTAACATTTGTAACATTTGTGATGGAGTGTTACCTTGCCAGGTACTCTCGAATTTTAATACTCTATTCTTTACTGGGGGCAGGGCATTTTCTACTAATTTTGTTACAAACAGATGCGGGTATGATTCGCTACTTGCTTTTATGCCACTATTTATACCAAAACATTTTTCGAATCGGGCATAGTAATCACTATTGTCTTCATCTTGCTTCTGTTTACAGGCTGAAATTGTACCCCAATCTTCCTTTTTCGTAGTTAATAAACGTGGCAGTACCTGTACTAATAAACCTGGTAGTGCTTTAGTTTTATCCCCAAGTCCTGCTCCTGCAGTTCGGGCCTTTTCTTCCGCTTCTAACACTGACCATTCTATCTTTTGGTCTCCTACCTCCCACTCTTTTTCCTTGAGTTTCTCATAAATACCAGCAGGCATCAATACCTTTAATATTGTCATAATGTCGGGATAGGTATACTCTCCCATGAGTAACATGTCTTTAATTTCTCGGTGGAAACCCGCTGGATCTTTGTCATGACTGGGTACCACTTTCTTCATTTGTAACAATTCTATTTTCGATATGGGCGTATATACAAATACGCGCTTAAACTCGTTGTCCTCGCCTTTTATTGGGTGCACTTCTCGTAAGGGATTCTGTCTATCCATGTGATACGTGGTTCTTTCCTTGACGGGCAATGAGACATGCTCTGAGCATACAAAAAGAATATACTGCTTTCTTGATTCTAGAATTTCTTTAATTAATTTAGTACCTGAACCTCTCCATTTATTCATAAGCAATTCAGTCAATATGTCAGGTAAGGGACCAGGGTCCGAATGCTGACTCCGATATAGTATAATGAGTTGTTGAATCATATAAATCCCAGCTAACCTCTGTTCATCTGGGGTGAGATTCAAAAATGTGCGTACTACTGTATCATCACTATATTTTCCGGGACTGTCCACCCAATGGACAGCTGCCCTGGCTAAATCTTGTTCATCCATAGAATCGAGAAAATGATAACCCCTTCGTTCTCGTAGTAGTTTGTCGGCGGTTTGGAACGAATGCTCGTTAGACCTTATATTAATTATAGGTATTTGGAAATTCCTGTTATTATCTGGACATATCGGACGTGTCGAGTCAGTAAGACATCTATTACTATTACAAGATCTTCCTCTACCTACATAGGCTATGGTGTCCGACTGTCCCGCGGGCAGTCCTGACCCTTCTTCCTCGCTTTGTTCGAACTCGTCTACCTCTAATCTTTCTTCGTGTAGGCGTTCTATTTCTTTACGGATCTTTCGGCACATGGCTATTATACAATTTCGCTTATCATGTCTCCCTTCTGATATATTCTGGCTCCATCTTGTAAGAATTTGCATTGCTTCCGGGTCTACCCCCGGTCGGTCTTGATTTCTGATCACACAATTTATGAGGAAACGTAACAGTTCCCCCTGTATCTCTACTTTCTGGTATTCCATAGCTCTGTTAATACATTCTGGATCTCGCCCTGTTTGGACAAAATGATATATTTTATCTAGATGCGCAGTCATTCCTGGTAACTTCCCTAAATACACTGCGGCTCGTCTGATACGCAATGATGCCAGGGTCATTTCGTCCTCTTTACCGGGCACCGGGTCATATCTACAATCTATAAGAAGTTCCTTAAGCGTACGGGCACTTATGAGTTTGGGTGTACGTGAATGTGCTGACTCTTGAAAAGTAAGTTTATTTATTCTGGGTGGCGTAGAAAAAATATTGGTAGCACCTCCCGTAGCCCCATCTGGGGTGTCGGGTGTGAAAGGATTCGTTGAACGTGACACAGCAACTATAGGTGTGGACACAGCTATAGAAGTAGCTGTAGGAACAGATGCAGAAACAGATGTGCTTGCCGGAACTTGTGACTCGATCTGTTGCTGTAGGGATACGGGTGCTGGATCTTGGCGTTGGACCTCCCTGGTATGCGGTCTATGTGGGGCGGAATTAGCATACTCGGGAGCTGCGTCATCTAAATATGAGGAAAGAAAAACATCTTCTGCGGTTCTAGGATGCCCCTTAGGGTGTACCTTAATTGGGAATAATGGGGGTGGCAAGTCTTTCGGTATCTCTGGAGTAGCCTTAGGTAATCCTTCGGCTAGAAGGGGATACATACCATTCATAAGGGCATTTCTTTGTCTATCTACTTGTTCTGATTTCACTCGGATACCTTCCTCAATTAATAGATTTTCTCGAACTTTATTCGGATTCTCTTTACTCTTCTCTTCCTGTCTACGTGCTTTTTCTGTACGTCTATGAGATTCTTTACGCCATAACTCAACGGCGTCTTTCTGTGACTGTCTGACTTTCCTTTTCCATAACTCTTCCTCGACTTTCATGATGCACTCTGCATCCCAGGTCCCCGCTGCGGGCCACCTCTGACTTTCTGGTAATCCCTTGGTGTAGTCTACCCATAAATCAAGAAATAATATAGCGTCTAAGCCATGTTTGTGATACATGAAGTGCCCTGGAGTATCCCTAGGAGGAATAGGGACGGCTTCTTCGAGTACCCCTTTTCTAGTAGTGATCTGTCTTAATTTCGAAAAGAGCGGCATATTGACAACTGATCCGATACTTAATCTTGAACACACTTAATACAAAAGCACAATAATGAACAACCATTCATACCACAATATGCAGGACGTTTAACACATTAAACATTAAACACCTTTTTTTAACCTTTAAAATAAACAACAATGATGATCGTCTGCATAACTAATCACCAAGCATAATTCTTGACAATAACTAGATACTTCGGAATACTTGATATACTGCTAAACAGTACATATACACTGCTAAAACAGTGCAGACCGGATTTGTGTACCCAAACCCGTCTTGACCGGCACAACCTATGTGCACGTCAGAAATGCCTCCCCAGTAATGGTACTCACCGGGTAGCTTCGGAAACGGAAGGCCTCGGTAACTTGAACTTGAACCGGACTGGACTCGACTCGACTCGTCGGAAACTGGACTCGACTTCGAACTGGTGGGCCTCGGTATACCTCGGATCTTGCTCTCTCAGCTAGGCTCTGGTCGGGATACTTCGCACTTCTCACCGCCTCGTCTGGGTGTTGATCGCAGCCTCAGTCGCCCCCGCTTGACCGGAGGGAGATACAGGAAATCCTGCTGGTACGCGTTATTGTCCGTCCAGCTGTGGCAGGAGACCGGGCCTGCAACTCACCGCCGGCGCGTGAGATGAGAAAGTGTCCCTGTTCGGGCGCCATTCATGTGGTAAATAAAATTCCTTTACCGGGACTTAATTTGATACAGAAACATAATAAAATAGCTCAGTAAAATGAGAGGCAGAATCCGTGGTATTAGAGGTTCGGAATGGGCTTTATTCCAATGGACGATTATAATCGGTTGCTCCAAGTTCCATCACCACGGGGGTTCAGGAAGTGAAGTACATACTTTATTGACAAGAAATGACTTTTATAGTACATACATTACAATGAAGCGAATGCAGTAGGCGTAACAATTGATAAGGAAAATGACGATTCATGTGCGTAACCGAAAATGGGTGTAATAAGGAGTAAAAAGGAACATAATTGGTTATGATGTCACATATAGGTGGATCTATAAGATAATACTTGGCATAGATGCGCGCGCAGCAGCATGACGTGTAATTGACGTGCAACTAGGGGGTGAAGGGGATTTGACATTTAGCTCTACATGTGGAGACAAAAAGTCTGGGGGGTCAAGTCAACCTAATCCCAAATCATATCTAACATCCTATGTTTAAAGAACTATGTTATCCACAAAAGAAGGACTCTCGGACAGAATCTATTCTATACTGACTGTGCGTGCGTGTACAAGCGTCTAAGTGTCTACACTGAATGCGAGGGGGTAGGAATATTCCATGGTAACAGGGCTATGAATTACTTGCATGAGGACAGAGAAGCCGGGCCTTTGCTCAGTAGCTGGAAGAATGTTTATTTAAACTGCTAGACAGGAATGCATCGGCTAAGGAGTGAAGCAGATAATTCGAAGGTGAAATACAGTTCTTGGCAGAGAATAGGCTGATGTCAGGCTTCGTGAACCGCGCAGAGAATGAGACAAAGTTCATGGTCACAGATGCAGGCTCAGACTGGAGTTTTCAGAGGCAGAAAGCAAGGAGAGTTTGATGACAGAATCAGGGCCTACTTGCCTAGACTGTAAAATGGCATAAGTGAACCATACAAAGCCGGTGGCCTTTCATATTTAGGAATGGGATATCCGGCCTATTCATGGCGGATCTGACAGAGGACATGTTGACGGTGGACGCACATGTATTTGCGTCTTCATAACTGGAACTGGAGGGAACATACATGTACTTGTGACATGCACATAGAACCGTTGGGGTCCAAGATGGGGGACATATCTGACCAGAAAAATCCATATTTCCACAGAATCATAAGTCAATAAAAGAAAAAGAATAAAGAAATTCAGTGTTGAGCAGAGGGTGGGGGAGGAGAGGAGGTACACTCATCCATTTAGCAACCACCCACGTCAATCGCCAACGCATTTCACTAAGCAAAGATTAAGTAAAAGTAAGCTACAAGTACTTATCTTGTGAGCAGCAGCAACAAAGAAGGGAGATGACTACGTGCACATGGACTTTATACTATGTTGGAATGTTTACGAAGTTCTAGATCTCTTCATTGTTGCTGCTGTGAGCTGCGCAATAAAGGAGATTTGCATAATGTTGGCCTCCGTGTCATGCCATAAAATTGCATTTATATAGCGCTTACTACCCCTGACGAGGCGTTGAAGTGCTTTTTCGGCGAGTAGCACGTTACTCAGGAACCCATAAACGATTAGTGGTGAATTAGTATAGTGAAACATGAAGGTAATGGTGGATATGTTAGTCAGTTACTGAATTGAGAAGGAAGAGGGAAGGATCTAGATTTTTTTGGGGGGGAGTTTATAGCCGTAAGAGTGGGTTTGGGGTGAGTAAAGGGGAGGTGGAGGGGAGTTAGTATAGGAAATTAATTTGAGTGGTGGACATGTTATTCTGTTTTTTGGATTGAAAGGGAATAGTGGAGGGATAGAAGAGGATAGGAGAGATAGAAGAGGGAAGGGTCTAGAATCTTCTCTTTTAATATGAAGACATGATGCTGCATTTTGGGTTCTCTGAAGTCTTTGAAGCCTGTTCTCGATGATTGTCATTCGAGGGTCTTTCAGCTGAATTGCGTCAGCTGATGAAGAGCTTTTTCCTTCTATTTTGTTTCACATTTGGATTTTAGCTTCCCTTCAGCCTATCTCTCTTTCTCCCCTCGAGATTCGCGCGGCTGTGAGAGATAATAGCTTCATTAAAATGTTCATCGCGCTGAACTTTTTGAGACGTCTGCAGTGCCTTTGAAAGAGAAAAGACCCAGATAAAAGACAGCGCCCCCACCCCCTTTGCCTCCCCCTTTAACGAAAGCTCTTCAGCGGCGCCTGCTTAATGCACGTCTTTGTTAGCGCTGTCTCGCAGGTGAAGCGCTAATTTGGTTTTTGAGCTGCGTCGTCAGTGACTCATTCTCACCTCTCAGGCTGGCGAGGCCACAGCTTCTCACCGAGACACTTCTGCACGCCTTTATCAGGCTCATTGTAGGGGTCTCGACAGCGGGGAGCAGTGGCGTAGCAAGGTCAGGTGGTACCCGGTGCGAAAAATTTCTTGTCACCCACGGCTTGACAAAATGGCAAAAATCATTTGGTCACCCCCTCAGTGATGATACCTGGGGCGGCCCGCACCCACCGCACCCCCTTCCTACGCCACAGCGGGAGGGACTGTCGTGGGTATAAAGATTTGGGGGGAGGGGCATATTATTCTTTGTCAATAAAAAAATTAACTCATCAATGTTTGTTTGGTTAAACACAAACACAGCACCTGCAGTCATTTCTGTTACCCAAACTGATCCACCCATGTAGGGGCCACCTCCTACACAAGGATTGGACTGCCTTCAGAAACAAAAGCTGGCACCTCTGATGGGCACTGCATAGTTTCACACTGGCCTATAGTGTAATCTGGAAGTGTCTGACAGACTGATCTTATAGGTCAATGTGTGGGCCTGTTTTTTGGAGGTTTGTGGGTCTGTTTTGTGGTTTGCTGGGAAATTAACCACATACATTGGTTATAGTAAGCACAAATGCATGCAGTGTCCCATACCTTGCAAAACCTACTTTTAGTGTCAGTCCCACCCCAGCGGTGAAGCCCTTGGTTTAAGGGTTCTTCATCTCTGTCAGGTACAGTCTGTGTATGTTGTGTTGTGTGTGTGTTGGCCATTTACTTCTCTGGGCGTTGTGGAAGAGGTCTCTGGTGTTGCCGGAAGGGAGCAAAGCAAGCCTTTGTGCACAGCTGACTTTTGAGAGCAGAACTAGTACGTTTTAACAAGTCATCATAGGGTCAAGAAGATGGCGCAGACCCTCTTTCAAGCTGCAGAGGCAAAGCTATGCCCCTGGAAGTCAAGTGCATTGAGGACCAGACTGGGAGCCAAAAGCAATTCTGCAAAAACAACAAGATGGAAATAATTTCAGCCACTGGTGATTGCTCAGGCAGCTTTCTAGGCCATCCTTATTCACCCACTTGCCACTCTAGACAGAGGCCCGCCTTATTCAAATCAGTCTTGGTCCTGTTCCAATTGGAAAAGTCCAGCGCAAAATGCCGGGCCAGATCTCTTCCAGAGGGGTGTGCCGGTCCCAGGAGGGACCTCTACTGCAGCAAATTACAAGGCGATGGAAGGAATGGAAACTGGTTTAAAGTTCAGAATGGACCTGGCCTGGCAGCTTGGGCCAGACTGTTACTATCGGAGCAGAGTCGAGGCCGATTTGCATATGGCTGGGTCCTGTCTGAGGTGGCATAGAGGGCCAAAAAACGATAAACTGGGACTCAGTTCCAAGTAGTTACCAGTGGCTAACAGTATTTCAAGCACAGCACTCAGAATTTTTTTGTATTCCTTAGTATGACGCTGTGAGGGCGACCGGTGTGTCCGGACATGGGTTCCATGCCCATTCCGACACCAGAACCCTACTGAAGAGGCCCAAATATACCAAAAACGTGTAGGGTTGCTTAGAGGAGGGCGAGCCACTCAAAGATCGAGCCCGTCTCGACCCTGAAGCTTTCATGTGGTTTCTGCCTGCTTACTTCCCTGTTCCCTGGATGCTGCCTAACGGCCAGAGTTGTCGACTTTGGTATTGGGGAACCAGCTTCAAGTCTCGGCGTCGGCTCCTGTGATTCCGGGCAAACACCTTAATCTCTGTGTGCAACAAACAATGAACAGTGACCTTTTGTTGTGTAACTGGTGCTTTGGGTTGAGTTTGTGCTCTGTAAAACTGAAGAAAAATGCACAAAAAGGTGAAAACAAAGCTTTAGCAGAAGTAAAGACAAATAGATACTTATTTTGTGCCTGATGATGGGATAAGCATGATGGACAGAGATGCGGCTTCGAGTAATTACTGATTGGAGACCTGCACTGTCAATCAGACAGTTACTGTGAGGAAGAGCCTGCCATTGGATGATGCAAGGATTGTTTGAATTGCCCTCTGCTACTGGTGATCACTCTGGGCCACATCTCAATCCATCATCTTCACCTACGATTCTATTCTAGACATAAAACAGCCACATATAAATCAGTCTTGGTCCTGCTCTAATAGGAACAGTGCAGCCAGAGCTGCCAATCCTGACCCCCTACGGATGGGAACACAAGCATCCCAGACTGGTTTCATCCTACTTGGGCTTCATCAGTGAGGTAAAGATTGAGCCCTGTGACACAGTGAGCATGTCTGGGCACACCTGTCGCACTTACTGCATCGTGTGCAACAAATAAACAATGTGGTGGAATGCTTGAATTAATCTCAGCTGGTGGCGATCAAGCAGAGCCACACTCAATTCCATCGTTTTTTGACCACTGTGCCATTCTAGACAGAAACCAGCATATGCACGTTAGTGCTGGCTTCAATGGGTACAGTTCAGCCCGAACTGCCAGGCCTTGTCCCAGCCCGGTGGGAACACAAGTAACCCTAGAATGCCTTGATCTATGAAGGCCTCGTAAATGCGGTACAGCTTGAGTCTTGTGGCACAGTGAGCATAGAATCTACGTCTGGCAATACTCGTTGCACTTGGGGAATCAACTGAAACAAGCAATAGGGTGCATTGCGTATGTGCATTTCTATGTGGTATTTGTATAACAAAAACCCAGCCAAAAGGCTGCAGAGCCTTGTACAGGGTCTGTTGTACAGGGTCAAAGGCAAGCACCATCAGCAAGTGATATGTGAGGAAACAGGATTATGGGAGTAAAAGTGTACGGTTACTGTATCGTGAGATAGTGTTGGTGGGCAGAATGCTTGGATTAATACTTAGGCCTTGACAATGAAGTGTGGCTTGAGTCCTGTGGCACAGTGAGCACCGGACCCATGTCTGTGCATACCTATCGCACTTAGAGCATCTACTGCAAAAACAACAAGGTGATGGAAGGAATTTCTTGAATTAATCTCAGGTCATGGGAATCGCTCACCTTGGCATTCTAGAAAGAAACCAGGACATGCAAATGAGTCTTGGTTCTGCTCCAATAGGAACAGTCCAGCCTGAACTGCCAGGCCTCGTCCTCTAGAGACGGGAACACAAGCAACACCGACTGGTATCAGTCTACTTAGGCCTCGTCAGTCAGTTATAGCTTGAGACATGTGGTACAGTACGCAAGGGACCCAGGTCCGTGCACACCCGTCACATCTAGGATATCTTCATGCACTCTCAAGCGCACTGAGTGTGATGAAGGGTCAGCCATTGGGTGTGCAACCCTGATGGTCAGTGCTCTGTGGGAGATCTGCAGGTTGAAGCCCTCACCGCCCAACTGTGCATCAGAGCTCCAAACTATACATGCTGTGTGCTTCTGGCAGACCATACATGGACCACTGGTCTGTCAGTCATGTGTACTGTGTGTTTCATTCCTGTCACTATAAGTGGAGCTGTACAACCGAGGTAATGCCACACACCTTCATACCCTTGAAGTGACGGGGGAAAATGAGGTGCACTCATGTCCCCTGTACCCCATAATAAAAAGGGAATAAAATGAAAGAACATCTAGCCATTCTTGGATTAACACAAATCATGAGATTAGTGATTGTGTAAAGAGTTCTTCAAGATTAGGATTATATGTAACCCGTAAATGGAAAAAAGAACTGCTGTTTTTAGTCACCAAATGCAAAATAAATGTTGTTATTTTGCCTTCAAAGACTACGTTTTTGTAGTTCGTTTTTAACATTTTGGGCGTGAATCTTTTTATTTTGGGCATTTACTACCGCGAGCAGTATTGGAAACTCTTCTATTTCTGCAGGAATTGCCAGATCCACGGAGGATTCATGGGCAGAATTCCCTCCACTGATCAATACAGATGCTGGCTGAAATTCTGTCAGTGGATCCCTTCTCTTCTGAACCTGTACAGTGGACTGTAATGTTGCAGCTTCCAAAAGGTTTCTCTCATTACCACACTGAATCTTAATCAAGGAAAAAAACTCTTTCAAAATTAGCATCAGGACAGGAATAGGCAATACATCTTTACAGAATTTCAGCAACTCTGAGTATTCATCTTTTTAATTTTTTGCACTGGAAGAGTTGAACTTATCTTCCCGGAGATGACATGATGATCCCATTAGCTTTCTTCTCACAATGTAGTACAACCTATTTTAGGTGTCTGGTCAGAACAAGTAAAGTTTGTGGGTGTGCTGTTAATCATCATCCACTTAAGGCCACGAATGGTGGCATGTATTGGGTCTGTGTGGCTCACCTGGCCTTTCAAGGGCTTTAAGGGCCTGATTATGACTTTGACGGTGTGGGAGTGGGCCCCGCTCCCACACCGCCAAAGTCGATCACTGCTCTCCTGCCCGATTAGGAGTCATTTCGTGGTCCAGTGGGCGGGCTACGTGCTGGTCCTGCCGCAGTGCACTTCTAAGGCTCATATGTGAGCCTTTGAACGAGCGCCAAAGCAAGTTCCTGCACGGCATGAACTGTGCAGTCCATTCTGTGCAGGAACTGTGGTGCATGCACACAGGGGGGAAAACGTACACCCCGCATGAACACCCATGCACAGGAGTATCAGGGGCCCAGCAGGGGCCCCTTACTTTACTGACCACCACACTTTTAATGGCAGGATCACCGCCATGGACAGTGGGGAGGTCAGCAAAGTTGTAATATGCTTGGCGGTGGCGTAGCAGCACCGCTAGCATATTGCTGTCCAGAAGCCGCTCCACCACCGGGGGATCGCGGATCCCCACCGGTTAAGGAGGTCCTATGGCGGTCCGACAAGTGTAGTCATAATACAGCTGTCAGACCATTGTGTGGCGGTCCCCAACCACTACAGGGGGATTGGCAGTCCAATGGACCGCCAAACCCATATTTACTCCCTAAATGTTTTGTGTTCCTTGTTGGAAGTCATCAACCAAGGACTCATTGTCAAATTTTTTTAATCTGAGATCTGGGCTCATAAAATTGCTATGACGTAACTCATCTGGTACTGTATCTAGAATTATCCAACTGTGCTAGGTTGCTCTCAGTCGAGAAGGGAACAGACGCAATGGTGTGTGGGAAGTGTAGTGCATTCTCGAGGCAGAGGAAGTGACGTGTTGGATATAGGGAAAGGAGCGACTGCTGGTACATTGATGACCTTCTAGTCAGAAAGGTGAAGTCTCCGAACACCAGTTTGTAAGAGAGAAAATAAGGAAATGAAGTAAGACATTATCATTAACAGATAAGGTGTAATAGTAAAACGATTGCAATATAAAAGGCCTAAAGTTATTGTGGACCAAGTTATTACCCTTATTTGAAAGCCTGAAAACTGGAACATCTTTGTTTGGTCTATGGCGCTACCAAAGAAGATAGCGAAATAGTTAACATAGAATAATACTATACCGGAAATGGTGAAAGTAATCAATATCCATAAAAGGTAAAAGACAAAGCAACAATATATGGTTGTGATTACTTTGATAAACATTGGAACCGTCAACACATGGTGTCAGCAGTGGGATCTTGATGATGCCAAAAATAAATGGAAACTATGACACAACAACGGGCAGAAGGTTAGAGGCATTTAAAAAGGGCCTAGGAACAGCAGGACCAGAATGCACAACAATCCCAAGCAGAGCACCTCACTTGTAGTTTATCTGCTTAAGATAACACAATCATCAGGTTAGCAGATGATGTCGCTAGGACCTGACTTCACAGAAAAATCCCAGAATTGGTGTTACAGAAATACACTCCAGGACATGACCCTGTAAGCAGCGTCACTCGTTTTGAAAGGGAAGCATGAGTCCCTGCTTGGGAGGCAGAAAGATGGGGCAACATATTGCACCCTTGCTAGTGGGAGAGTTTCAGTCGGTCTTTCGGCCAGCCAAGCCTGCTGGAACTAACCCATAATAAGAAGTTAAAAGAGCTGTTTTGGAAATCTTGTGATTAGACTATGAAGCATATCAACTGAAGTTTAGAACAAAAGGTGGAAAAAAGGGAAATCCCTGGAGCTCTTTATTCCAGAATAAAAGACTTGGGAGAAAAGTTGTTACAGCCTAATGATTGCACTGGGCGCCTCTATCCTAGAATCGTGGCAGGAAGCTGAGGTGATCCCAGTATATAAAAAGGGAGATAAGTCTTTACTTGCCAAATACAGGCTCCTTAGCCTCATTGACAGTATTCAAAAAGTTTTTTGCCATATGTGTTTGGCATAAATCCAACATTGGATAGCAGAAAATGATATCATAAGTTTGAGACAAGCAGGGTTTAGAGCCCAAAACTCTACAATAGATCAGGTCCTTCGGTTTGCCTTAATCTTTTGGAAGACTGTGTTGATCGGCAGCGGCAACTTGTTTGTTGCCTTTGTCGATCTACAATCTGCTTGCGATCTTGTTTTACAACTGTGAATTTGGCAGGTTTTGAAGGCGATGGGCATGCCTCACAACATCTTATCCCTATTGATTAGGCTTCATGAGAATAATTTGGCCTGTGTTAGTTGGGGGATCACAGTGCCAATTGACCAACAAGATTCTGGTGTTGAAGGGTGTGCGGCAAGGGTGTGTGTTGGCCCCTATCTTTTTCTCTTCATACTTAAATGGCCTGGTAGATTACCTCTCTGATTGTCAAGCAGAAGTTTCCAGCCTAGCAAACTTTAAGACCCCAATACTGTTATTTGCAGATGGCAGTCTTTTAATCTCAAAAACCCCAAGTTGTCTGCAAAAACTTGATGTCTTTTGTCTGGATTGTGGCTTAGGAATAAAGGAAGCCAAAACAAATTTGCAGTATTTAGCAACAATAAAACGGCTATCGGCTCTTGAGAGGGTGAGTTTGTTTGATTATCTGGCGATCAAATTTTCATCTGTCATGAAGCCCACACATTAACCGGGCCTGTTTGAAACACAGGCAGATTACGTGTGGCAATCTTAAATGAACACTGGGTATCCTTTATGAAACCAATAGCACCAGCCCTTCAGGTTTATGAGTCCAAAGCTCTTAGTGCTGCACTTTACGGTGCTGAGTTGTGGGGCTTTAGAGATGTTACTGTCTTGGGGTGATCGAAGAATAGATTCTGTAGCCACTTTCTGTATGGCTGGCACCCATTTGTAGGCAACTGGGCACTTACAGCCAGTTTGTAGCTCTAAGGTTACTGAGAATGGACTTCTGATTATATGCTTGTGCAGTAGCAACATTCTTGGGTTTGATGTGGGCAAAAAGAAAAACTGCCATTAAATGATTATGGTTGTATTATTGGCGGAGCTTGCCCGGCTGCAAGATGGCTTCGTTGTGATCGAGCTCCGCCAGCCACCGTAACCATCCGGCAAGAATTTGCGACTTCTTACAGTGCACAGGGTAGCGGATAGCCTGCTGTGGCGATGCCTGTTGTCCGCTGACCATTTTGATAGGCTTTGAGGCTGACTAGTGTCATTGAGACGGGAGATCCGTCTGGCCTCGTTCACATCGGCACGCGGCCTTGAGGCGTGGCAGACGTGTGGGCTGAGTAAGCCGGCTGCTTGCTGGTCCGCTGGGGCTGTGGTGTGAATGCCGACTTGTCCTTCGGCCCTTCCACCAACTGCGGCAGTGAGGCAGTGATCATCGGAGGTACCCTGGGGTGTGACCAATTGCGAGGTGAGCCGGGCCATGCTGAGATCTGCGGGCTGCGGGCTTGCTGGGCGTGAGGTCTGCAGTGTGCTCACTCGCACTGCCCCGCTGCGGACGCGTGGGTCCCCGACCTGTTTGAGCCACGCTACTGCCTGGGAGATTCTGCAATCTTGCGGCGCTCCAGAAAACAGCGACGTCCACACTGAGATTGGGGCTGGGACATCGCTGTTCAGAACTGGGAGATTGCGCGGGCGTTGAGGCATGAGGCCACTGCCTATAGCGCGCAGTGTTGGCGGCCCCAAAACACCCAGGGAATAGAGATACTGTGATACCAGGTCACTGGGCCCCGGAATCTCCTAGCACACCACTGTTGGATGCACCTGGTTGCCACACTGCGTAGAGGGGCCTAGAGTTTTGCAAAAGCGCACCGGGGCAGCTGGCTCAGCAACCACACGACCATGGGCAAGCCAGACAAGTCGCAACCGAAGATAAACTTCGAACAACGTAAGTCAAGGCACTACGAGGACACGGCTGAATCTACGGCTGCTGAGCCTGACAACCCCACGGACGATCCAGTGGGGGACATTAAGCAAATTATCGCATCTATGCAGCGGGGTCTGATGACAATTGATGCCAAAATAGACACTTTAGCCTACAGGATGGATAGAATGGCTGAAAGGGTTGACAAGCATGCGGAGCGCCGCATCACGGAAACGGAGAAGGCCCAGTCTAACAACAACAACGCCCAGCGTCAGGTCGAGAAGGCATTGGTGGCGTTGCAGGATAGAGCAGAAGATTTGAAAACAAGGTCGAAGCGCGGCAATCTTCGAATTACAGGCCTGCCTGAATCTACCGAAACGGGCCCTATGGAGCTGTTCGTCGAAAATCTCCTTAAAACGCTGCTGGGTGCTGATGTCTTCTCCCCTATGTTCATGGTAGAGAGAGCGCATCGCTCGCTGGGCCCCAGGCCTCAGCCAGGCGCTCCCCCACGACCAGTCATAGCTAAATTGCTCAATTATCTGGACAGGGACGCTGCTTTGCGCAAGGCAAGAGAACTGGGCACCTTAAAATATGAAGGCTCCTCCCTGTCCCTCTTCCCTCACTTTACCATCAAAGTACAGGAAGCCAGGAGGCAATTTGTCCCTTTGAAGTGTAAGCAACGTGACCAAAAAATTTAATATGCTATGTTGTGCCCCGCGCGGTTGAAAGTTCTCTTTGATGGTAAACCTCGCATTTTCTTGTACCCACAATCGCTGCAAAAGGCTCTCAAATCCTGGGAGAAGGCTGGTAAGCACAGGAGGGAACACGATGATGGGGATGGAGATGAGTCCCTGCCGAACAATCTTGATGAGAATGACTGAGCGGTGACTGTTGATTGGCACATATCTTGACTCTGCTTTTCTGGCTTGTACGTCATTGACAGAATTGAGTTACCCCGTTGCCCTTAATTTATAGAGGGGACCTTTTGGTCAATAGTGGGTATCCTGCAGTGGCAATGCCCTTGTTTATGCAGGAAATCCTTAGAGAAGTAGCTATACCAAAAGTGTGATTTGAATATGGTCTCCTCAGAGTTATTTACTTTATAACTGAAGCTTTCATATAAGTTCTTGAGGTGGTTTGGTGGAGGCGGTAATAGATTGTTATCGCTGGGAAACATCTGCCCCAAAGCGTTGCCCGCTGCTGCTGATGCGATACTGGGGTTTGTTGTTTGTGGAAGTTTGTTGCTTGATGATTGGGTATATTTTTTGGCGCTGGGGTGGGTTCTTATTCGTTCATGCACAGTTGGGGATGCATGGTGTGGGTGTGGGGCGGAACTGTGGGGACTTTATTTCCGTTTTTGTGTCAATCTTTTTTTGCAGGTCACATGTCGTTTTTGCTATTATATGAAGGAGGGGAGTGTTGGACTTATGGGGGGCGGAAACTATCCAGACACTGGCTCCCTCTATATGTGGCTCATACAATAGCATGGATCACAGGAAGCGATCAAATCTCCTGACATGGAATGTCAGAGGTCTTAATGACCACAGAAAGGTCCGCAAGATACTGGCCTATTTTAAGAGGAAAGAGGTTGATATAGCTTTATTACAGGAGACGCACCTACACCCGCACTGTAGTCTGTTGACGGATGTCTGTCTGTTGGGTGTTTTCCATGCAGCTGATTTTACCTCACATGCCAGGGGGGTACTGACGTGGGTTAATCCTAAAACGAAGCTAAACGTAGAACGCTGCACGACGGACCCTTCTGGTCGTTATGTCATTACCAGCTGCTATAATAATAATGTGGACCTACTGATAGTAAACTCCTATGGTCCGAATTATGATGATCTGCAGTTCTTCCACTCCCGTTTACAGACTATCAAATCCCACTTTCCTCTTCCGGTGCTGTGGGGTGGTGACTTCAATAGTTTTTTAGACACGATGCTTGATCGCTCTAGGGGACCGATGAGAACCCCAACGGCTGCTGCCAGAGCGGTTGTTGATATCTCTGTACAGCTGCAGGTTGTGGACGTGTGGAGGGTGCGCTCAAATGCTAGGGGAGGTTTTACCCATTATTCGGCACATTATGACATACACACACGCATAGATTACTGGTTCATTTCACAAGCGTTGATGCCTAGGGTGCAGGACTGTGCAGTGCTAGCTCGGACGCTGTCCGATCATTCCCCTATTCTCTTGACTATTTCGATCCCTCGGCGAGGTCCCCCTCCCTTCTTATGGTGATTCCCGCCGTATTCGCTACTCGAGATTGTTTTTAAATCGGAATTGCATGATGCCATAGAGGAGCACTTTGCGATCAATATCGGCACGGTAGACTCTTTCGCCACGATTTGGGAATCGTTCAAGGCCTACATCAGGGGTATAGGTATCAGTAAACATGCGGGGGTTCTCCGATCTATAAGAGATAGGCTGGCATTATTGGAAGCCCGGATAGCTGCCTTAAAGGAAGAGCTGGGACGGGGGTCCAATCCCCAGCTGCTGTTCCTACAATCAACGATAGCTGGATTTAACCCAGAAGCAGACAGCAAGGTCAAGCACATGGGCAAATACGTCACTGCTAGATTTTATGGCAAGGCGGACCGTCCGGGCTCTGTTCTTGCGGCAATGGCGAGGCGCAGATTGGAATCCGCCGGCGTGACCACGTTGTCGGACGCCGAATGCTCGGTTTGGATGGACCCGACAGACATTGCTAACCAGTTTCGAACTTACTATCAAGGGTTATACAGCTCTAAAGTATCCCCTAGCGATGCTGATATATTGCAATATCTGGAATACATTGAGCTCCCCTGGTTACAGAACTGGCACCGGGAGTTTTTGATGCGTCCCATAGAACTTGCAGAAATACGCTTAGCACTGAATTCGATGAAGGAGGGTAGCGCCCCCGGACAAGATGGTCTCACGGTGACGTTTTACTAAGCCTTTAGTGATCTCTTACTTCCTCATCAGGCCACCTTGTTCCAGGAGATGGGCGCGAACGGTGTCATGCCCCCAACTATGCGAGAGGCCATGATTGTCACTTTATTAAAAACAGACAAAGATCCCCACAAGTGCTCCTCTTACCACCCGCTAGCCCTACTGAACGTAGATATAAAAATCTTTGCCAAAATTCTTGCTAATCAGCTATCTCCTCTTCTGCCTCAGCTGATAGGCCCGGAGCAGGCCGGATTCATTCCAGGACGAACTCTCTCGCATAATCTCCGAACGGTATTTGGGGCCCTCCAGCATATACGTCCGGAAGTCCGGGCTGCAGCAGTCTTCTTAGACGCTGAGAAGACCTTTGATTTCATTGAGTGGTCTTTTTTCTATGCAGTGTTGCGCCGTGTGGGTGTCGGTGAGGTTTTTTCACAGTTGGTGGCAGTACTCTATAACTCTCCGGTTGCTCGGGTCCGTGCTGGTGATGCGGTCTCTGATCCCATTCTGATATTGTGGGGCACTCGTAAGGGGTGCCCTCTGTCCCCATTGTTATATGCTTTAGCTGCTGAGCCTTTGCTGAGAGCGTTACGAGAATACCACGGGCGTAGGGGTCTGCACTTTCCTAACTATAATTAAATAGTGTCAGCCTACGCGGACGATATGCTACTGTATATCAGAAACCCCGAACTTCATTTGCCCCCTGTTATACGCGAGGTACTGCGATATGGTGGTTTATTGGGATTAAAAATTAATTGGGAAAAATCTTTGATCTTCCCACTGACGCCCAGCACGACTCCCGCACAGCTGGATTTCCCTCCTCAGTGGACTTCGGACCCAGTCCGGTACCTGGGCATCCAGATTCAATCGGATGTAGATTTAGTAATCCAGGGTAATTACGGGAGAGCAATAGCCAAGCTAAGTGACGATGTCGACCGTTGGATTCGTCTACCGCTCTTGCTGGTAGGGAGGGTCTCCTTGATGAAGATGGTAGTGCTGCCCCGTCTTCTCTTTCTATTCGTAAATATCCCTGTAGTGATACCTCGCCACATGTTGTAGGAACTACGTACGCTGATGGTAAAACTAGCCTGGGCAGGTAGGACGCCATGGATTGCATTTGATACACTTATGTTACCATGCACTGCGGGCGGTTTGGGCTCGCCAGATCTAGAACTTTATTATCGAGTTGCGCAGGCTTCGCATGCTCATAGTTGGATTCATGCTCCACTGGATCTTCCCCACCTACACATTGAAAAAGTTGCTGCCGCACCTGAACCATTACTCAGGTTCATGACTAAGGCGCCGAGAAGACGCTGCGGGGTTATTGACTCGGTGAACTCCGTGGTGCATGCTTGGCATATTCTTCTAGGAATGTTTGCTGGAGCACAGTTGCATTCACCTCACATGCTTATTGCATGGTGTCAATGGTATGCCCTTAGTTCAGAGCAGGGTACGCTTTGTTCACTGCAAAGTTTGGGTCTGTCTGAGATGGGTGATTTTTTTAGGAATGGCAGAATGGTCTCTTGGAATGAAGTAACTGCTGAAGGGGCAATACCCTCTGCGTTAACACAATTTCATATTTTCAGAACTAGGGATGCACACCGAGCGGTGCTGGGAGACGAGTTCGCTGAGCCCATGGATACGCCTCCACTGTCCATTTTACTCCGTTCACAATCTCATATTAAATTGGTTTCTAAACTATATGCCTCTGCCTTACAGACTAAGGTTTCCCCATACTCGAAGGCTCGCTTAGCCTGGCAGGCTGACATTGAGAGGCAACTGTCGGACAATATTTGGTTTTATTGCTGTGAGGTCACTCATAAAATTTCTCTTAATGGCAGGCACAGGATGGCTCACTTTAAATACTTGAACAGAGTTTATTATGCACCAGAACGCCTACATAGATATGGCTTGCGCGAATCTGATTGCTGTGAGCGCTGTAATATGCAGCGCGCAGGCTTCTACCATCTATCTTGGCAGTGCCCTCAGATAGCTGATTTTTGAAATCACATTTTTGCAGCGTTGACTGAGATTGTGGGGCTAACTATTCCTCAGGACCCGTTGCTAGCTCTGCTGGGATATACGAAAACTTTGCCCAAAAAGGTACGAAAATTAGTTGCCATGGGTTTACTTCTGGCTAAGCGCAAATTGGCTATGAGATGGATGAGGGGGCCTGTACCCACAGTGACTGAGTGGGAAAGAGATATGGTGTATTGTAATACACAATCTGACATTTACAATGAAATGCTTCTACTATCTACTCGACCATTGAGCTTTTAGGTTCTGTTCGCACAATACCTAGAATCACATAAGGAGGATACTGTGGAACAGGATGATTAATGTTTGAATATACGCTGTCGCCCAGCATGTATTTCTATATCTACTATCACAAGACGGCCGATAAACTCTGGTTATGTATGGGTGCGTGCTTGTATGTTCAATTGATGTGATCCAGCTTGATGTTTGCTATCTTACTACCTATTGTGAATTGTATCCCACTGTGCTCAACTCCTCCTCATAATATTGTCATTTGATGCTTGATGGCTCATAATGTATGTGACCTGCACTGTTATTATTTATTTGCGATTTTGGATTTCATTTGATTTTTTTTGTATTGTCTGCAAATTTATTAAATAAAATAATTTAAAAAAAATTATGGTTGTATTATTGATTATTTTTGGGCCATATTAGTATGGGCCTTTTTATTCAATTTGTAAACGGCATTAACTTTTTATTTGTATGCAACAATAGGAACGCAATTTCTGCGCACCATGATTTTTTTTTTTAGATTTCATGCTGCTATTATGGTATTTTCTCCCCATATCGAGTTGCATTTTACAATTGTACATTTAGGTGCCGATTCGGATCCTGGAGAAACCGGGTACGAACCGTCGGTCGGAGCGTTTTCTCCGTCCGACTCGTACCCGGGAAATAAACATTACAAACATGGAAGTACGATTCCCACGGAAACACCATATCCGTACGAATCGTAAAAAACACCGACCGACGAAAATATACATACCAATGTGATCCGGGAATGCTCCGACGTGACGTCGGGACGCAATCAGGCTGCGGTTCACGAACCAGGAAGTACGATCCGCACCGACGTCACCCCGCACGGATGATATTTTCCGGCTGCCAAAAACTGCCGGGAAATCAGGACGACGTGCACAAGGAGCACCTGTACGCGACGGACAGCCATGGACTCGAACCTACGTGTCATCCCTGCCCTCATAGCAGTCCACCTGCTCTACAGGCACCGACGCAGACGCCGCAGAAGGTCAGAATAACACCCAGGGGCAAAGGGGGGGGGGCAGGGGCAGGACACATAACCCCTACCCAAGTCACAAATTACACATGCCCTGGACATACCTGACCTGCAGGACCTGGTCACCTCGAGGGGGTGGGGGCGTGTCCAGCAACGCAAGCCCACCACTACGTCACCCTAACAATAGCGGTACGGCCCGTACCCACGTACTAAATGCCTGGGGACGGGCCGTACCAGCATTGTTCGGGTGATGTAGGGGTACGCGTGGTACGACCCGTACCCACGCTCTGAAGGGCTGAGTACGGTGCGTACCCCTACGGCACCCCATTGGGGGTCTGCACCGTACCCAGGCCCTCAGAGCGTTGGCACGGGTCGTACCACGCGTACCCCTACATCACCCCAACAATGCTGGTACGGCCCGTACCCAGGCCATTAGAACGTCGGTACGGGCCGTACCGCCATTGTTGGGGTGACGTAGTGGTGGGCGTGGTACGGCCCGTACCCATGCTCTTAAGGCCTGGGTACGGTACGTACCCAGGCCTGCAAATCGTGGGCACGGGAATGTACGGAGCGTACCCCCACCCGTGTATGAATGGAGCATACCCACACCCCACCAGTGTATGTACGGAGCGTACCCCCACCCGTGTATGAATGGAGCGGACCCACACCCCACCAGTGTATGTACGGAGCGTACCCACACCCGTGTATGTACGGAGCGTACCCACACCCGTGTATGAATGGAGCATACCCACACCCCACCAGTGTATGTACGGAGCATACCCACACCCGTGTATGAATGGAGCGTACCCACACCCGTGTATGAATGGAGCGTACCCCCACCCGTATATGAATGGAGCGTACCCGCACCCCACCAGTGTATGTACGGAGCGTACCCACACCCGTGTATGAATGGAGCGTACCCACAACCCACCAGTGTATGTACGGAGCGTACCCACACCCGTGTATGAATGGAGCGTACCCACACCCGTGTATGAATGGAGCGTACCCCCACCCGTGTATGAATGGAGCGTACCCACACCCGTGTATGTCCCGACCATACATGCCCAGTGTTAGACCCGGCCCTCGTAACATAGTCAGACCTGACCCCTGCACCTCACACCAGCCCCGAGCCCACGGCCTAGCCGATCCTTCCCACCAGAACACACACACCTGACCCGGACTTCCCCCGTCCGTGGCCTTCCTCCTTCGGCCACCCCGGGCCCGCGTGCCCACTTCATGCACCAAGATGGCTGCCCGGCCCCAGCGCGACCCTGGCCTAGAGGCGCCACTCCGGCTGGAGGACATCGCGCTCCCCTTGGGTTGAGAAAGGGAGGAGAAGTTTCCCTCACACCTCTGCGCTTCCCTGGGAAGGTGGGTTTCGATCGACCCGCCGGCCTCCCCGAGGGCTGGCTCCACGCCTGCTGGGTGTCTGGGGCTCCTCCCGACCCGGCCCTGAAAGGATCAAAGGACAATGGCAGGAAACTCCCAACAAGCGACCCCCAGGTGACAAGACCCCTGCCTGCACAGACTCCGGACATCAAAGAGGAGTCGCCCTATAACAAGGGGTGCTCTGGGACTGTCCGGCAGATTCGCCTTGGAACACCTGAGCCCTGCTGAGTGACTCGCGGCTCCCCTGAAGATCGTAAGACCTCCGAACTTGTGCTTGAGCCCTGCTGAGTGACTCGCGGCTCCCTGAAGATCGTAAGACCTCCGAACTTGTGCTTGAGCCCTGCTGAGTGACTCGCGGCTCCCTGAAGATCGTAAGACCTCCGAACTTGTGCTTGAGCCCTGCTGAGTGACTCGCGGCTCCCCGAAGATCGTAAGACCTCCGAACTTATACTCGAGCCTGCTGAGTGACTCGCAGCTCCCACAGACTCTCTGGGTCCCGCCGGACCCCACGACGACAAGCGCCGGGTACGCTCCTGCATTTGATTCTTATCCCCAAAGACTGTCCCGCTACCTCCTAACCCCCCTCCAAGACTTTGTGAGCCCGCGCTCTACTTGTATATATTTTGCCTTGCTGATCATAAAGATCCTACATCTCCGATCTGATAAAGATTTGCTCTTAAGAACTTCTCGTGTACTGTCTCTCTGTCGTGTGGTGCCGAGTGTACGATCCTAGATACGAGGTTCCTCCCCTGAGGAGTCTCCCGCCAGTGCCCGGCTACGATACCTCGAGGGTGGGTCTCAGGGCAGTCAGGGCCCCTTCCGGGCCCCTCTGAGGTCGCCTTCTAACACCCAGACACAGGAGGGGTGTGTGCAGAATCCTCCCAGCAGTGCCCAGACACAGGAGGGGTGTGTGCAGAGTCCTCCCAGCAGTGCCCAGACACAGGAGGGGTGGGTGCAGAGTCCTCTCAGCAGTGCCCAGACACAGGAGGGGTGTGTGCCTATCACTCCCAGCAGTGCCCAGACGCAGGAGGGGTGGGTGCAGAGTCCTCCCAGCAGTGCCCAGACACAGGAGGGGTGTGTGCCTATCACTCCCAGCAGTGCCCAGACGCAGGAGGGGTGGGTGCAGAGTCCTCCCAGCAGTGCCCAGACACAGGAGGGGTGGGTGCAGAGTCCTCCAGGCAGTGCCCAGACACAGGAGGGGTGTGTGCCTATCACTCCCAGCAGTGCCCAGACGCAGGAGGGGTGGGTGCCTATCACTCCCAGCAGTACCCAGACGCAGGAGTGGTGTGTGCCTATCACTCCCAGCAGTGCCCAGACGCAGGAGGGGTGGGTGCAGAGTCCTCCCAGCAGTGCCCAGACACAGGAGGGGTGTGTGCAGAGTCCTCCCAGCAGTGCCCAGACACAGGAGGGGTGTGTGCCTATCACTCCCAGCAGTGCCCAGATGCAGGAGGGGTGGGTGCAGAGTCCTCCCAGCAGTGCCCAGACACAGGAGGGGTGTGTGCAGAGTCCTCCCAGCAGTGCCCAGACACAGGAGGGGTGTGTGCCTATCACTCCCAGCAGTGCCCAGACGCAGGAGGGGTGGGTGCCTATCACTCCCAGCAGTGCCCAGACGCAGGAGGGGTGGGTGCAGAGTCCTCCCAGCAGTGCCCAGACAAAGGAGGGGTGGGTGCAGAGTCCTCCCAGCAGTGCCCAGACACAGGAGGGGTGTGTGCCTATCACTCCCAGCAGTGCCCAGACGCAGGAGGGGTGGGTGCCTATCACTCCCAGCAGTGCCCAGACGCAGGAGGGGTGGGTGCAGAGTCCTCCCAGCAGTGCCCAGACACAGGAGGGGTGTGTGCAGAGTCCTCCCAGCAGTGCCCAGACACAGGAGGGGTGTGTGCCTATCACTCCCAGCAGTGCCCAGACGCAGGAGGGGTGGGTGCCTATCACTCCCAGCAGTGCCCAGACGCAGGAGGGGTGGGTGCGGAGTCCTCCCAGCAGTGCCCAAATGCAGGAGGGGTGGGTGCAGAGTCCTCCCAGCAGTGCCCAGACACAGGAGGGGTGTGTGCCTATCACTCCCAGCAGTGCACAGACGCAGGAGGGGTGGGTGCCTATCACTCCCAGCAGTGCCCAGACGCAGGAGGGGTGGGTGCAGAGTCCTCCCAGCAGTGCCCAGACACAGGAGGGGTGTGTGCCTATCACTCCCAGCAGTGCCCAAACACAGGAGGGGTGGGTGCAGAGTCCTCCCAGCAGTGCCCAGACACAGGAGGGGTGTGTGCTGAGTCCTCCCAGCAGTGCCCAGACACAGGAGGGGTGTGTGCCTATCACTCCCAGCAGTGCCCAGACGCAGGAGGGGTGGGTGCCTATCACTCCCAGCAGTGCCCAGACGCAGGAGGGGTGGGTGCGGAGTCCTCCCAGCAGTGCCCAAATGCAGGAGGGGTGGGTGCAGAGTCCTCCCAGCAGTGCCCAGACACAGGAGGGGTGTGTGCCTATCACTCCCAGCAGTGCACAGACGCAGGAGGGGTGGGTGCCTATCACTCCCAGCAGTGCCCAGACGCAGGAGGGGTGGGTGCAGAGTCCTCCCAGCAGTGCCCAGACACAGGAGGGGTGTGTGCCTATCACTCCCAGCAGTGCCCAAACACAGGAGGGGTGGGTGCAGAGTCCTCCCAGCAGTGCCCAGACACAGGAGGGGTGTGTGCTGAGTCCTCCCAGCAGTGCCCAGACACAGGAGGGGTGTGTGCCTATCACTCCCAGCAGTGCCCAGACGCAGGAGGGGTGGGTGCAGAGTCCTCCCAGCAGTGCCCAGACACAGGAGGGGTGGGTGCAGAGTCCTCCAGGCAGTGCCCAGACACAGGAGGGGTGTGTGCCTATCACTCCCAGCAGTGCCCAGACGCAGGAGGGGTGGGTGCCTATCACTCCCAGCAGTACCCAGACGCAGGAGGGGTGTGTGCCTATCACTCCCAGCAGTGCCCAGACGCAGGAGGGGTGGGTGCAGAGTCCTCCCAGCAGTGCCCAGACGTAGGAGGGGTGTGTGCAGAGTCCTCCCAGCAGTGCCCAGACACAGGAGGGGTGTGTGCCTATCACTCCCAGCAGTGCCCAGATGCAGGAGGGGTGGGTGCAGAGTCCTCCCAGCAGTGCCCAGACACAGGAGGGGTGTGTGCAGAGTCCTCCCAGCAGTGCCCAGACACAGGAGGGGTGTGTGCCTATCACTCCCAGCAGTGCCCAGACGCAGGAGGGGTGGGTGCCTATCACTCCCAGCAGTGCCCAGACGCAGGAGGGGTGGGTGCAGAGTCCTCCCAGCAGTGCCCAGACACAGGAGGGGTGTGTGCCTATCACTCCCAGCAGTGCCCAGACGCAGGAGGGGTGGGTGCCTATCACTCCCAGCAGTGCCCAGACGCAGGAGGGGTGGGTGCAGAGTCCTCCCAGCAGTGCCCAGACACAGGAGGGGTGTGTGCAGAGTCCTCCCAGCAGTGCCCAGACACAGGAGGGGTGTGTGCCTATCACTCCCAGCAGTGCCCAGACGCAGGAGGGGTGGGTGCCTATCACTCCCAGCAGTGCCCAGACGCAGGAGGGGTGGGTGCGGAACCCTCCCAGCAGTGCCCAAATGCAGGAGGGGTGGGTGCAGAGTCCTCCCAGCAGTGCCCAGACACAGGAGGGGTGTGTGCCTATCACTCCCAGCAGTGCACAGACGCAGGAGGGGTGGGTGCCTATCACTCCCAGCAGTGCCCAGACGCAGGAGGGGTGGGTGCAGAGTCCTCCCAGCAGTGCCCAGACACAGGAGGGGTGTGTGCCTATCACTCCCAGCAGTGCCCAAACACAGGAGGGGTGGGTGCAGAGTCCTCCCAGCAGTGCCCAGACACAGGAGGGGTGTGTGCAGAGTCCTCCCAGCAGTGCCCAGACACAGGAGGGGTGTGTGCCTATCACTCCCAGCAGTGCCCAGACGCAGGAGGAGTGGGTGCAGAGTCCTCCCAGCAGTGCCCAGACACAGGAGGGGTGTGTGCAGAGTCCTCCCAGCAGTGCCCAGACGCAGGAGGGGTGTGTGCAGAGTCCTCCCAGCAGTGCCTAGACACAGGAGGGGTGTATGCAGAGTCCTCCCAGCAGTGCCCAGACACAGGAGGGGTGGGTGCAGAGTCCTCCCAGCAGTGCCCAAACGCAGGAGGGGTGTGTGCCTATCACTCCCAGCAGTGCCCAGACGCAGGAGGGGTGGGTGCCTATCACTCCCAGCAGTGCCCAGACGCAGGAGGGGTGGGTGCAGAGTCCTCCCAGCAGTGCCCAGACACAGGAGGGGTGTGTGCAGAGCCCTCCCAGCAGTGCCCAGACACAGGAGGGGTGTGTGCAGAGTCCTCCCAGCAGTGCCCAGACACAGGAGGGGTGGGTGCAGAGTCCTCCCAGCAGTGCCCGGACATAGGAGGGGTGTGTGCAGAGTCCTCCCAGCAGTGCCCAGACACAGGAGGGGTGGGTGCAGAGTCCCCCCAGCTGTGCCCATGGAAAGAAAGGGGTTGAGTACCCACAGATACAATGGCCACAATTGTCAGGCAGGTGCTCAAAGACCCAGCAGAACATGAAACACATGTGTGTGAGGCTGGGAGTACAGACATGCATAGTGCGGAAAAGGGAACATGTACACATGAAGTCCTGTCAATATACTCCAGTCACAAGTACAGTGACCCCCAAGGATGACACAAATGATGCAGGTGGAGACCTTGGCCAGCATGCATGGCCAAAGTTGAAGGGGTCCGTCACACACCCAGCAACTGTAGACACAGCACTGCACAAATGTCTTCACAACACCCTGCAGGGAAGATGTCAGGGTCCACAGAGGAAGGTACACACCTTGGGACAATGTTACCATGCAGTAACAGCTAACATGAGCAAAGTTTGATAGCAAATACCGTGTGATGGCACACAGATAACAGGGTCCACCCCACGAACAGCACACTACAACATATTCCAGACACCTAACACATTATCGCCACCCCAAATCATGGAGCAGCACCACCAACAGCAATGCCAGAAAAGCAGTAGTGTGCCAAGGAAAATAAAATAGCTTTATTCAGCAATGTTCTAAAATGAATTGTATGAAGAGTTCCATATGCACAAGGCCCATAGGGCAGTCCATAGTTCCAATCCGGGTGGGGGACACATTGGGATGCGTGTCCCCTAGCTTGCCTGCACAGTTCAGACTACCTTGTCATCCACAGGGGGGGGCATCATGTGGGGGGGAAGGACCAGGCACCGCAGGGACAGGAGGGGCAAGGGTAGGTGTTGTGGGTGCAGGGACGGACGACTCCAACACAGGGGGTGGGGCAGCGCCAAAGGTGGATTCGAGCACGGCGCTGCCCACTACTGCCAGGTTGCCCAGCGTCTCCCCTGCACCCGAAGGAACCACAGGCCCCAAGGAGGGGGGTGTCGCAGCGCTACCGGGGAGGTTGTGGACAGGGGGGGGACTCAACCACCCTGACCGGGGACTCCTTTGACCGCTTGCGGGGTGGTGTCACCTTGGGGCTCAGGGACAGAGCGGCCATGAAGGAGTCTTTGGTGGAATCCTGGCCAGGAGAGCTGAGGGGAGGGGATTTGGAGGGTGGTGGTCGTGAGGAATGTGGACTCCCACTCTGGCTGCGTGTCTTCTGTTTCCCCCCCGACCCAGTGGGTGTGCCTACTTCACCCTGTGTGTGCGTGCCAGGAGGTGTGCGCTTTGCCTTCCCTGGTGGTGTGGTGCCTGTGTCTGGTGGTGTGCGTGCATGGGGACGTCTGGGTGTGCTTTGGACAGGCATGGGAGTGGGAAGTGTGGATGGTTCAGGGGTAGGGGGGACGTAGCGCTGCAGGAGACCCACTGCTGCAGTCAGTGTCGAGTCTATGGACCTCAGCAAGATGCGTTGGTCAGACTGCGCAGCTGAAATGCCCTTAATGTATGCCTCCATCTGGTTGAGCACTCGGCTGTGGCCATGGAGGACATTAAGCATCGCAGTCTGACCAACCTGCAACTGCCGCAGGATGTCCACAGACTCGGCATTGGTGGCAGCAGTGGAGACAGGGGCAGGGGGTGCGGTGCCTGGCAAGAAGTAGACACGTAGTGACCGAGCACGGCGGGAAGGGACACGAGCAAGTGGGAGGCCGGTGATCGGAATGGAGGGGGCGGGTAATGATGGAGTGCTGCTGTCAGCTGTGGGAGCAGCCTCCGCCCCCTCGGAGTGCTCAGCCTCGGACCTGTCTGCGTCATAGTCGGTGGTGGTTTGACTGGACAGGTCCTCCGCTGCTCTCCCGTCGGCCTCCGTGTCACTCGATGTGCCAGCCAACTCAGCACTGCTGGCACTGGTGCTCGCTCCCTCCTCACGGTCCGTGCCAGTGTCTCCCTCGTAGTCCCCCGACGATGCTGTGGGCAAGGTGAAGAGACAGGAGAAATCAGACACCTGTATACATATGTCACATGATGCAACTCTACATAGGTCACAGTGCATAGCCTGAAAAGCAACAAGAGTAACATCTACAATACAAGGTACATATGTAGTCCCTGCAACACACAGTTTGTTGACCCACCATGCCACAGTTAAAATATGGAGAGCATGACACAATAGCAAATAACTTGATATCAAATTGTACAGAGGAGCCAGGCTCTGGGGAAAATCTAGCACAGCATCAGCGACACACAGCGTAGCCAAGAAAGGGATGAGCAGGAACCATGTCTATCAACTCTTGGGACATGCTGCGAAGGTAATACTGAAAACCATGGCCAACATGACTGGGGCACTGCACCTTGAGTGTTTGGCCACACAAACATCACACACTGGCCAGACTGAGCAAGGAGACTTCAGGTTTGGACATGTAGGCCTTGCCCGCACCAACCCCCCCCCCCTACCTGAGACAATGTGATTGAGACAGAGGAAGTACTCACACCTCTTAGTCTGGGATGAAAACACATGGCCTGCAATTAATCCTGATCGCACACAAACCACCCCTGGTGCGCCTGTCCACATATATCACTGACAAACAACCATCATCAGATAGTTGTACCAAGACACACAGGCACTGGCCCCTGTGAGTATGCACCAGCTAAATTAGGTCACCCTGTACAGTGGACACATGTAGCACAGTATACGTGAATACAAATGATGCCAGGGTACTATGCCACAGGGCCCAAACTATGCTGAAGACACAGAGAATGTCCACATTGTCTGATGACACACATGATACCTAGGAAAAGGTGCCCCAGGGGACTGTAGTGGCCACACTACTCCATGGCCCTGGATGGATATGACTGGAACACAAGCCAACATCCCTGCACTATGCATATCTCACACTCAAGCACATCATGTCAGAGGGCACAACATTCGACATGCAGGCAGTAAGGCAGTACACATGAAACACACACTCCCATGTCGGGACTCAGCATCAGTGCCAACTAACATGGACCCCACAATGACAGAACTGGCCAGGGCACAGTCAACGTGCAAAAACCTGTTACACACCACCCCCACACATGATGCTGCAAGCATTGGGCACTTGGGGTAACTGCCAGCCTAGATGACCTTGTGCAAGAGTGACTACACACAGACCAGGGAACACATGGCAAGGAGGGGAAGGGAGGAAGAACAGCACCGCTTTACTTTGGGGAACAGGATATGCACTGCACATTTAAACCCTGGCAGTGTATCCATGCAACTGCGCACTTCCAAAAGCTGGTCACACACAACAAACACACATGTACCTACCCCCTTCCTGCTGCTGCTTCTCCAGTAAGCGCCTGTCCAAGTCGGGGAAGACCACCGCCAGCACATGCTTCTGGATGTGGGTCAGACGCCGGCGCCCACGGTTTTTCTGGCTCACAGGTGAGTCCCCCAGCAGGACCCGTGCGATCCTCCGCGTCCAGCACCGGATGTCCTGCCAGCGTTTCCTCATCTGGGCTAGGCGCCGCTTCCGACCCTCCGTCCTCCTCACGGCACTGACGGCTTGCTTCCAGATCTCCCCCTTGGCACAGACGCCTACCTGTGAGGATGCAAAAGTGACAATACATCAATCCACCTTATCAATGATACAGAGATACACATATTACAAATTATGCATGTTTGAACTGGCCATAGTATGCAGACAACTCATTGCACCTTTGTCATAGTGACATCATCCTCCTGGGAATGGGCGAATGCAGTAGGTGCCATTGAAAGTACACAGGTGGCATGAGGGGTGCAACACAATCAATGATGCAGGCTCACCCTGTGCATCCCAAGCTACAACAGGAATCTGAACAGTACCCCTAAGCAGTCACATGCCCCAGCCCACTTACGCTACCTCAGCAGAGTACACAGACACACACAGGCACTGAACAATCACCTGGCATAGGCAACTACCGCTACAAACCTCACTCTGCACATGTGCCACTAGACTGGGGGTGTCACAGATGTGGGGCTGTCTCAGCACGGCAGACATCCAGCACAGCTCCCTGCTCACATCAGATGGGCAGGGTGTATCCATCCCACATGCAGCTGGGGTGCAACACTCCACATATGCACACACCCACATGACAGGGGACTCACACACACACACCAATGTCCAGGAGACGACCACATCATTTGGACAATCTCACCACAGGTACACTGAACAGACACACATCTGTGGGTCCTGGCACCTGTCACCCTGGGGGGAGCACAGACTCACATCAGGACTGTAGAAACAACATTTCCAGGAGGATTAGGCAGTCCGAAAGCGGCATGCACCATGCAGTGATCGTCACAGTAAGCACCATGCTAGTGCGTTGTGCACACAGGAACTACAGCATGCTCTGCATGGGAGACATGAGCCCTTCCCCCCCCTGGGACCCACTATGAAGAACCCTGCATGTCTGTCACACCTGGACACAATGCCAGAAGTCACAGTCACAAAAAGGGGCACAGTTTAAGCTAGTGGAGTCTGCACTCACCTGCTCCCCTGGTCGACCATACAGCATGGTGTACTGTGGGAGGATCACATCCACCAACGCCATATTCTCCTCCATGGTGAATGGCTGGGCCCTCTCCACAGGCCTGGACATGGTGCCAGAGGAATCACAAGCAGCAGCAGTGTTGTGGAATGAAAGGATGTGCAGGCAAGTGCTCTCTCAAGGGAGCTGGCTGCCTTATATCTTCCTTGCTGGCCTGTTTCATTTACAGGAGTACAGAGTGATTGGCTCAGTCACATTTGCATCCTACGTGTCGTCCAATCATTTTAAAACTACCCCAGTGACAGGCTTTGCATGGTCTTAAAAATGAGCATGATGTAATGTCAACAACCACATTGCAACAAAGTATATTGTCTCCAACCGACTTCTGCTGGCCACATGACGCAAAATTCAAACCTCAAACTCGGTCTCCATGACAACCAGCATGCATTTAGGCCCCTATACTTGTCCCTCATGTGTCCCCTATGTCAATCCTATGTCACAACACAGGTACGGTGCGTTCCACAGCCCTAGGGCACCCCAAATGCATTGCAACGGACCGTACACGCGTGTGTACGGTCCCCATCACTATGGGAGTGCTGATGAATGCGTACGCCATAGTGATACGGACCGTACACGCGTGTGTAGGGTCCCTATCACTATGGTGGTGCTGGCGTACGCGTACGCCATAGTGATACGGACCGTACACGCGTGTGTAGGGTCCCTATCACTATGGTGGTGCTGGCGTATGCTTATGCCAAAGTGATAGGGACCGTACACGCGTGTGTACGGTCCGAACTACTATGGCGTACACGTACGCGAGCACCCCCATAGTGATAGGGACCCTACACACGCGTGTACGGTCCGTATCACTATGGCGTATGCATACGCCAGCACCACCATAGTGATTGGGACCGTACACACGCGTGTGTAGGGTCACTCCCTATCACTATGGGGGTGCTCGCGTACGTGTACGCCATAGTAGTCGGGACCGTACACACGCGTGTACGGTCCCTATCACTATGGGGGTGCTCGCGCACGTGTACGCCATAGTAGTTCGGACCGTACACACGCGTGTACTGTCCCTATCACTATGGGGGTGCTCGCGTACGTGTACGCCATAGTAGTTCGGACCGTACACACGCGTGTGTACGGTCCCTATCACTATGGGTGTGCTCGCGTACGTGTACGCCATAGTAGTCCGGACCGTACACACACGTGTGTACGCTCCCTATCACTATGGGGGTGCTCGCGTACGTGTACGCCATAGTAGTTCGGACCCCTATCACTATGGGTGTGCTCGTGTACGTGTACGCCATAGTAGTCCGGACCGTACACACGCGTGTACGGTCCCTATCACTATGGCATACGCATACGCCAGCACCACCATAGTGATAGGGACCCTACACACGCGTGTACGGTCCGTATCACTATGGCGTACGCATACGCCAGCACCACCATAGTGATAGGGACCCCACACACGCCCTCAGAGCGTATGTACGGTGGGATTCACACCTGACAGTGGTGACAGGCGGCACACAGGAATGAATTGAGCTGTCATACATGGCCAAGGCTGGACATCAAGGCATTGTCGGTGCAGTACTACATGTGTCGGGCACAGGTGGGTCAGGCTGTGATGTGGCACCATACTCCTGAGGTGTGAAGCAAATTACAGTATGATGAGCTGTGTACACATGTCACGTGTGATGGTGCCCTATGTGCCACACATCCCCTTCACTCCTTTGACATGTGTGCATGTAGTACTGACTTGGTGGGCCATGCGTCACTGGCATGGCACAGTCACCGACACCCGCAAATGTCCCCTGATGCCAGGTACACGGAATGTTACCCCTGACAAGTGAATGCCCGCGTTGCACGCTGTAGCTATGTCATGTGTGTGTCATGTGTTCCCATAGGTTTGCTGTAGGTGTTTGGTCAAATGCATCTGCAGTTGCTGCAACCAACATGTGTTTGTGTGTAGATGAGCATGGCACGCTGTTACGCACACCACACCAGCACACATGTGTAATCCGACGTTAGGTGTGTATGTATGCATCGACACGGAGATCCAAAACAAGGACATATCTGCATTCTCTCAATGTATGTGTGATCAGTCTTGACATGTAATCCTTCATGGCAAGGTGTGTGGTCTGTCCTTATTCTATGACATGTGACCTGTGCCTCTAGTGTTCCGCAACCTGTCTGTACAATAAACATCCTTCTTCTGCACATATTTGGATGTCTGTAACTCCTGTAATGCGTCTGCCTGCTCACTTACACTGGCCCACAGCTAGTTTCATGGCATGGCATGTTGAGGTTGTAGCTGGCTCTTGGTAGGAGTGTCACATGCCTGGCATACGTGTCCAGGGCATATTGCACAGACCTGACTGTATGTAACATATGTGTATTGCCTGTTGAGCATGTGCTCTGTACATTGACATTGGTGGTTTACTGTACTCACTCTTCGTTGTCACTTCTAATTCACTGCAGGGCTCCGCCTCTCCTTCGACCAATTCCGGACTTGGCTGACATGCGGGAAAATGACTGTATACGCCGCTACCGCTTCCCCCAACGCTTGATTGAGGACCTGACGACACGGCTGGCACCACACCTCCAACCGCTACACAGGTATCCTACTGCACTGACACCCAAGATGAAGGTGATGGCAGCCCTACATTTCTTGGCCACGGGTACCTTTCAACATACCATTGCCCATGTTGGTGGCATGTCCCAAACCATGTTCAGCCGTGTTCTGCATGATTTTTTAGAGGCCATGTTGGAGCACCTGGATGAGTTCATTAAATTCCCAACTCCTGAGCAGTTGACAGCTGTCAAGCGTGAGTTCTATGCCCTGGGAGGGATGCCCCATGTCATTGGGTCCATAGATGGAACACATGTGGCTTTGGTACCACCACAGGCACAGGAGGTAGCCTTCCGTAGCCGCAAGCATTACCACTCCATTAATGCCCTTGCGGTGTGTCTTGCCAACATGGTGATTTCACATGTCTGTGCTCGTTTTCCAGGATCAGCACACGATGCGAACATCATGAGGCGTAGCAGGGTGCCTGAAATGATGCTGCAGCTGCGCAACGAACGAGCATGTATTGTTGGTGGGTATACTCTGGCAGTCCTGTATTTAACGTCATCTTCCTGTCTTACTGCTTCTCCTGACCCACTCTTGTCCATGATGTTTCCATGTAGGGGATGCTGGCTATCCCAACATGCCATGGCTGATCACGCCTCTCCGCAACCCCAGCACGGCTGCAGATCACCGCTACAACAACGCCCATGGGCGGACCAGGCGAGTGATAGAGAGGACGTTTGGCCTCCTGAAGAGCCGATTCCGATGCCTCCACAAGACCGGTGGCGCACTCCCATATGCACTGGTGAAGGTCTGCAAGATATTCCTCGTGTGCATGCTGCACAACATGGCAGTGGAGAAAGCTGTGCCACTCATCCTGGATCCAGATGAGCAGGACCATCCACCCGTGGAGGATGAAGGGCTTGGTCACGAGGCAAGTGATGTGGAGGAGGAGGAGGCGGTAGAGGACATGCGGAGTCGGCTCATACGCGACTTCTTTGCTTAGTGATGAGTTCCAGTGTTCTGAGTGTGCACGCATTGGGCTGTGTGTGGCAAGTGTTGCAATGTGTGTGTCCATCTGCATGTCTTCCAAGTGAGTCAGAGGTGTGTTTGGATGTGTCACTCGAGTGATGGTGCAATAGACGAATGTTTTTCCAGAGTCATCATGGTCACCTAGCATGTTGACAACCTAATACGTGTCGAGTACATGCACGCGGATGTGCTTCTTTTGGCTGACTTCTGGTGTGTCTCCCATCCACAGGTACTTGCGCATGCTGTCTGCTGGTGGCATTGTTGTGTTCCTGCTATTCCTCATGAACACAGCAACATGTGCTGAATCAGTGTTACATGCACGGACAAGTTGGAAAATCGCCTTCGGGTAAGGGATGCAGCACGGCTTTTTGGGAGTGGTATTTGTTTTGAATGTGTGTGCACTGCTCCTGTTCATGTTTGGATACTTTACATACATGTAGAATCACCATGGGGCACATGACATGGAGCAGAATTCACCTGAATTGATGGTCAGACTTGGTGACAGTCATCTGTAATGGGATTGTGGATTGTGATGGAGCCATCAATGTGTGTAACACTGCCCTCGGAAACATACGGGTTGCACCGGGTTGACATGGTGTGTGAATTCCCCATTAGGGGCTCAATGGTGTATAGCAGCCTCTCCGTGAGCAGCAGGGGGTGTTTAGCTGTAACCCGTCACTTGTGTGCCAGTGCCATGGATTTCCAGCATCTGTGGTGGTAAGGGGGGTGCCAGTGTTGGTCCCACGTGTTCATCCACATGACCTGTGTATGTGTTGACAGAGTTGCATTAGCATTCCGACACACATGAGTAATAAAGGTGTCCCTCTGCCTCCAAGGTGCCTCATCTCTGTCAATGGTGGTCTGTTGCCACTGTGCATGCGGCATGTCTGGCATTGTTCTCAGAGATGGTGCATATGAGTCTATGTGTAGAGTAGCAAGATGCAAGCTGTTTGTCAGGGATTAGATTCTGTCTTGTGCATGATGTCCATGGCTGTGTAGGTATTGTGGCATGTCAGTCTCCAGGACGGCCACTGTGCTGCATGTGAATCCATTGTGTGTGTGTGTGCCATGGTTCTGCCACATGTCTACACATACCTGGGACTCCCACCCCAGGACACTCCACATGATCCCTGACCTCTGCGCATGACTGTTGCTCTTCTAAATAGGTCTGTAGGCACAGTTGTGCGGGCACCCCCTCAGCTGGTTGGGCCCATCACGGGTGAGTATGGTGCTCCATGTCTGTCTTGGATGGTACATTGTGACCCATGTGTGTCCTGTGCCAGACTCAGACCCCAGGGTATGGATGTTTGGAGTTACTTCAGAAATCAGGCATGGTTTGACTTTACAACACACACACGTAGTGGAATAATGCAAAATGACGGCATCATCTTGTGATTGTGATGAATTTTATTTATGCTGGGGTACGTGTTTGGGGGGGTGACAAGAGGTGCTTGGCGGGAGTGTAGAATCCAAAGTTCACAGGGGGAGTTGGTGTCCTTCCATTGAAAGTCATCAGAGTCTGTGCCACAGTCTTTGTCAACATTGGTCAGACAGTGACCAGCAAGGCCATGTGGCAGAGAATGTCCTTTGCTGCTGTGCTGCTGTTGGGCCAGAGGGCCAGGTGCCAGGCCAGGTGACCTGGGAGATGGTGATGTTCCGCTGACTCTCACGGTCTTTTTCGTGGACGACCCACCTTCCTGCGGGGACCCTCAGAAGCAGGCCTTGACGATGCCAGGGACACTCCGTCAGATGAATCCTCCTCCTCCTCCCTCCCTGTTTCTGGTGCTGCTCTACGCCTGGTGGCACAGGGAGGGTTTGCCAGGCTTTGGGCGATCTGACGGAGTGATTGGCTCACGTCCCTGTGCACCGCCAGGAGCTCATCCAGTCTTGCCTCCATCCTGGCATGATGCTCGACCTGCATGGTCTTCATCTCATTGAGGGTCCCCACTACCTGGTCGATGCCTCTGGAGTCACGCCGGTATGCGTCCAGGATGTTTCTGACGTGTGACATAGCCGGGTCCTGAGCCAACTGGGCAGGTTTGCGCCTCCGCCGTCCTCCACTCCCACCACCCCTGCCCACTTGCGCCTGGCCTGCCATTGTGGGCACATCGGGACCCCTGAGGGATGGCATTTGCGGTGTCGCCTGCCTCCTCCTGGGTGCCCGGAGAACCTTGTCCCTCCTGGACAGACTGGCTACGTTGTTGTGTGCGGGCAGGGCTCCTGGGTGTCTCCTGGGATGTGGCAGGAATGGGGGGGTGGTTGGCACAGTTGTACCTGACGCAGGTGCTGCAGGTGGTTGGACACCAGAGGGGCCAGGTTGGTCTGGGTCATCCACGGAGTGGTGAGAGTCGTCGCTGCCGGTGGGGTCCTCTTCACGCAGAGCCTGGTCCTGTGAGTCTTCCCCCCCAGTGTTGGGGGGAGATCGACTACGTTGACCTGTGTGTGAGAGAGATAGTGTTAATTGTGTTACATGCGACATCCATGTTTCATTCATTTTTGATTTGGCACAGTTCCTCTGGGTGGTTGGATTTGGCTAGCATTCCTCTCACAGTGCACTTGTGCATGGGTGTTTCCCTTGGCCACAGGTTTCGACACTTTACCTATGTGTGACACAATCTTAGTTGATGCATCTTTTGTGAACGCAGTCAGCAGTGTAGTGAGCGGGCGTAGCAAGCCATGCAGAGCCGCCTTACGTGTTGCACTGTACGTGGCCAAATGTTGTTTTTTCCATGCTATTTGAGAATGCAGGTAGGTAACTTAACAATTTGTGACAGGGTTCTGACAAACACAGTGGGTGGGTATACTGGGTGTAAGGTTCTGTTTGTGCCTGCAGCACGGATGTACTCGTGCACAGATTGACACATGGCCTAGTGTTCATCAAAGGTTGAAGGGGGGGTTCACGCACTGCGAAACCTTGTCTACATGCACACAGTCCACCTGCTGATGAGCGGACATGGCCACACCACCCAAGGGTGATTTGGTCTCCCTCTGTCTCCCTTTCTCCCTCCCTCTGTCAGCCTCCTCCCTCTGTCCGTCTCCCTTTCTCCCTCCCTCTGTCTGCCTCCTCCCTCTGTCCGTCTCCCTCTATCTCCCTTTCTCCCTCCCTCTGTCAGCCTCCTCCCTCTGTCCATCTCCCTTTCTCCCTCCCTCTGTCAGCCTCCTCCCTCTGTCCGTCTCCCTTTCTCCCTCCCTCTATCAGCCTCCTCCCTCTGTCCGTCTCCCTCTATCTCCCTTTCTCCCTCCCTCTGTCAGCCTCCTCCCTCTGTCTGTCTCCCTTTCTCCCTCCCTCTGTCAGCCTCCTCCCTCTGTCCGTCTCCCTTTCTCCCTCCCTCTATCAGCCTCCTCACTCTGTCCGTCTCCCTCTATCTCCCTTTCTCCCTCCCTCTGTCAGCCTCCTCCCTCTGTCCGTCTCCCTTTCTCCCTCCCTCTATCAGCCTCCTCCCTCTGTCCGTCTCCCTCTGTCTCCCTTTCTCCCTCCCTCTGTCAGCCTCCTCCCTCTGTCCATCTCCCTTTCTCCCTCCCTCTGTCAGCCTCCTCCCTCTGTCCGTCTCCCTCTGTCTCCCTTTCTCCCTCCCTCTGTCAGCCTCCTCCTTCTGTCCATCTCCCTTTCTCCCTCCCTATGTCAGCCTCCTCCCTCTGTCCGTCTCCCTCTGTCTCCCTTTCTCCCTCCCTCTGTTAGCCTCCTCCCTCTGTCCATCTCCCTTTCTTCCTCCCTCTATCAGCCTCCTCCCTCTGTCCGTCTCCCTCTATCTCCCTTTCTCCCTCCCTCTGTCAGCCTCCTCCCTCTGTCCGTCTCCCTTTCTCCCTCCCTCTGTCAGCCTCCTCCCTCTGTCCGTCTCCCTCTGTCTCCCTTTCTCCCTCCCTCTGTCAGCCTCCTCCCTCCCTCTGTCTGTCTCCCTGTGTCCACCTCTGGCTCTGTCCATCTCTCTGCCCCTCTCCCTCCCTCTTTGTGTCACCCTCTGTCACCTCAGCCCAGCTTCCTGGGCACACACAGTTTGCAGGTCTTTCAAAGGCCATTGGCTTGTTCATGTGGGTTTGTTTCTTCTCTGCCGGCACCCATTAGGCGGAGTGTCTGAGTCTGCGCTGCTGCTGTGGCGGTGTGTGCTGACACTCTTTCAGTGTTCTGCGTCTTCATTAGCTGCTGTTATGTGCAAATTGTGCCTTCATACCCATGTCGTCCTGCAACGCGGCCACCATTAGCAGGCAAAACAGTACTGTGTGGGGACACAATGTTTGTATGGCTGTGCCCTAAGCCATATGGACTGAGGGCATTGTTGTGTGCTTCAGAGTTGCTCTATGTTAGTTTTGAGGCCCACCCTCCCGGCATCGGGGACATCCTGTCTTGTGTTGGTGTTTTGTGTGGCCTGTGACTTGGCATGGCCTTGCTTGGGGCATGGGGCATGGAGGCGCTAGTAGCACGTGTGTGTTTTTGGAGTGTGGTTGTGTCCGGTGCTGGCTTTGGGGGGGTTGCGTGCATGATTGGTATTTGGGTTGTATATGGCGTTCCCCCCATGTGAGGTGAGTTGTTTGTGTACTCACCAGGCTCTCGGACTCCTTCTAGTCCGTCTACTCCCAACGGCGGCAGCGTGGCCATCACCTTCTCCTCCCAGGGATGGTAGTGTACCGGTCTGCGGGACGGACCTCCTCCAGTGATGTTGGCCTGGTTGTGGTCGTCCGTCATTTTGCGGCGGACCGTCCTCCGCAGATCGTACCACCTGGCTTGGCACTCATGCCTGGTCCTTCTGGTGGCCCCAACAGCATTCACGGAATTGACTATCCTCTGCCACATGTCTGATTTTTCTGATATGCTGGTCCGTCTGACCGATGTTCCAAAGAGCTGTGGCTCAACTCTGATGATTTCGTCGACAAGGACCTCCAGCTCGACCTTTGTGAACTTTGGATTCTTGTTGGTGGGCATGGTGTGGGGTGTGGGTGTGGATGGTTGTGGGGGTGTGGGTGTGGATGGTTGTGGGTGTGTGAGTGTGGTTGTGCAGGTGTGTGTGTGTGAATGTGATGAGGGTGTGTTTGTGATGGTGGTTGTGTGAAGGAGTGCAAGTGTAAGGTGTATTGATGGTTGAAGTATGGTGCAGTGCGTTGTCTCTGGGGTCTGGCAGCAGTGGATCTGTTGCAAAGGATCATGGTTTGTGTGTGTTGGGCCTTTTTATTGGTCCATTTGTGGGTGTGGCTGTGTTTGAACTTTGGGTGGGTGTGTTATAAGGAGTGGTAGTGGTTTGGGCCTCTGTTTAGCTGTTTGTCAGTTGCAGGTCAGTGTATAGGATGTATTTGGCCTTGTTGGAAATGTTTTGTGGTATTGTGTGCCTCGAATTGACTCTCCTTGTGTTTTTTTTGTTTGTCCTGGTTCAGTAGGAGCGTTTTTTGCGTCTGTACGGTGCGTACATGGGCCATGTTGTTGTACAGTGCTGTCCTTTGCTATGGCTTAGTACGACTCGTACATGCCCGATGTTGGGTGAGGGTGCTGGTGTGTGGGCCTGGGGTAGGGTGCGTACGAACACGGGCAGGGTGTTGGTCCGCACAGTCCATCGGTGGTGGTGTTTCGCACCGTACATACAGGGGGGGCTGGGTGTAGGGTCCGTACATACACGGGTGGGGAGTGGGTACGCTCCATGCATACACGGGTGGGGGTACGGTCCGTACAGACATGGGTGGGGGGTACGGTCCGTACATTCACTGGTGGGGTGTTGGTACGCTCCATTCATACACGGGTGGGGGTACGGTCCGTACATACACTGGTGGGGTGGGGGTACGGTCCGTACATACACGGGTGGGGTGTTGGTATGCTCCATGCATACACGGGTGGGGGTACGGTCCGTACATACAGGGGGGGCTGGGGGTACAGTCTGTACATACACAGGTGGGGAGTTGGTACACTCCATGCATACACGGGTGGGGGTACGGTCCGTACATACACGGGTGGGGGTACGGTCCGTACATACACTGGTGGGGTGGGGGTACGGTCCGTACATACACGGGTGGGGGTACGGTCCGTACATACACGGGTGGGGAGTTGGTACGCTCCATGCATACACGGGTGGGGGTACAGTCCGTACATACACGGGTGGGGTGGGGGTACGGTCCGTACATACACGGGTGGGGAGTAGGTACGCTCCATGCAGACACGGGTGGGGGTACAGTCCGTACATACACTGGTGGGGTGGGGGTACGGTCCGAACATACACTGGTGGGGTGTTGGGACGCTCCATTTATACACGGGTGGGGGTACGGTCCGCACATACACGGGTGGGGAGTTGGTACGCTCCATGCATACACGAGTGGGGGTACGGTCCGTACATACACGGGTGGGGAGTTGGTACGCTCCATGCATACACGGGTGGGGGTATGGTCCGTACATACAGGGGGGGCTGGTTGTAGGGTCCGTACATACACGGGTGGGGATTTGGTACGCTCCATGCATACACGGGTGGGGGTACGCTCCATGCATACACTGGTGGGGGTTCGGCGCGTACATCCGCGGCCGGGGGGTGTTTTGCGCGTACATGCGGGGTCTGTGGTGGGGTGTTCGGCGCGTATGCGGGCACGTGTCTCCATGGTTGCTATAGGAGTTCGGTCCGTACGGTGTTTTTTCCACACAGTTGTAAAATCGAAAGGACGGGTGTGATCGTACTTGCGCGGTCGGACTTCATTTTTCCGATTCGTACGGTGAATCGTCCGGGGATGTGTCGGACACAATTTCCGACCCGAGGACGTGTGGGGAAATGTTCCCGATGTGATTCGTATGGAGTTTTTCCCATGCGAATCGTACTTGGCAGTTTGTACGCTACTTGTACGATTCGGACGGAAAAAAGTCCAGAATCAATTCGGACGGGGGAAATTTTTCCCGGATCGGAATCGGCCCGCTATTGTATTTTATTGTGCACTTTTATGGCTTTGTGGAAATAAAGTTTGTATGACTTGACTTCATTCCACTGTAAAAGATCATCTTTGAACAATTTATTACGTTTCTGTCACCCAGAAATGGTATAAACGGAAATAAAATAATGCAGTCCACACAGCATGCGATTTCCTTCAAACCCAGAAATGGAAGGTAAACCCTGACACTAAAAGCATTGGAGGAACTTCTCAGAATTCCAGAGGAACCAAACATTTTAGCAATTTTGAAAAAATGAGTCCCAATCTGCGTAGCAAAGAAAAGTCATAACTAAATCTATGTCTTCTTCAACTCCACCTTTTACCATGAGTACTTCTATTTACTGTGGGGAGTGGGGGCACATCACTCAGTTATGTCCTTAAAACACAGTACCTATGGAAGTGTGTGTCACGAAAGGAAAAACATGTATGCAGGGGATCCAGGAACTCCTTATAGACAAACTAGCAGGGAACTGATTATGCAGTCCAAGCACTTCTGGATACAGGATGTCGACAACCTGTGATAAAAGAGCAATTGGTAAAGGATTAAAGGAATGAAGGTCCTTGAATATGGATAAAATGCATACTTCGAATAAAGAAAAATTATCCTACGTAACTGTGGAAATAGAAGATAGAAGAACACAAACTCAGGTTGGGGTAGTTCCTAGATTAACTAATGAAGTTACTCTGGGAATAGACGATCTGAAATTCCAAACTTGTTTAATGCAAAGTGTGGAGCAAAGAAAGGAATTTTCGAAAGATTTTGGAATGAGGCACTCTTTTCAAATGAAGATATTGCAACTAAACCTAACGGACCTATTAGTTCTTGTAGCAAATGTAGAGCAGAGAAGAAGAAATATAGTCTAGCTTATTTTCATGTAACAGAAAGTTCAATCTATGAAGAAGCAAATTATACAGAACTCCATGAAGGAGGCAGAGATTCCAAGGCATCTCAGTAAGAATATACCACTTTGGCCTCAAAGTTAGAAAGAGGTCAAGACACAGTGACCTATGCTAGGATCATATTTTCTTAAAGGTAATGGATCAGAATGTAGAATACGTCCTGAAAAGCAAGTAATCGCTTAAAGAAAGCAATTACTTGATGTAGCTCATGTCCACATTGGTGGAGGACACACGGCAAGCAAGAAAACAGATAGTTTTGTATTGAACACGTTTTTCTGGCCAGGATTTTATAGGCTAGTTTAACAGTGCATTAGAGTTTGTGTAGTTTGACAACTTTTTAATCCCGTAAATGCGCCAAAAAACGCTAAACTCTCACCCCCATAATGGGTTTTGCATTTCAAAGAATAGGAATGGATTTACTGGTACCCCATATTACCCTTATCCTTGGGCCCACAAATATATTTTATCCCTAGTATGCATCTCTTTGTAGTATAAAAACCTCAACAAAAGCACAGCTGTGGTAACACTAGAATGTTCCTCAAGAGTTGGTTTTCTACGGGAGATTTCGACAGATCAGGGAGCCACCGTTTTATCAAAACTCATGGCTGAAATATGTCTACAACTGGGAGTAAAACAAATACAAAGTTCTGCATATCATCCACAGACAGTTGGTTTGGTAGAAAAGTACAATCAGAACATTAAGAAAAAAAAGCTGATACAACAAGATCCTCCAAGCTGGGATATAATCTTACCTCTGGCATTCTTTGGCCCCAGGTGTCTAGGGCAGAGTTCCAGTGGACTAGCAAAGGCTGGTAAAATCAAAGATATTATTTGGGAATTTGAAAAATAATGGATGGAAATCTAGCAAAACTCCCAAAAATGCAGGAGAGGAATTACAATCAAGGAAGTAAAGAACTCAAATTTTAACTGGGTTATTGTATTTTGTTGTCACTCCATTTATCTAAAAATACAATGTTAATCCACTAGCAGGGTCCCTACAAAATTATTGTGAAGCTTAACCCAGTGACATATAGTGTTATCAAAGAAAAAAGGACATCCTCTAAATTGTCATGTTAACTTGTTAACAAATTGGAAGCAGATTATCCCACAAGGCCTGTATAGGGAGAGAGGAAAAGGAGATTGTATGTGCAGGAGACACCCAGAGTTACACATTAAGACAAAACAGTAACTGATATTTGGTGAAGAGTTAACCATACTGCAGAAATTTGTCAGGGAATTTTCTTTTGTGAAAGACCAGGGTAAACCTAACATTGTAGAACAGAAAATAATTATGGAGCCCATACAATAGTGCATCAGAGACCGTACCCAACCCCAGCTATGATAAGAGAGATAATATAGTACAAAATAGAGAAGGTGTTAAAAATGAATAACCTAGAACCTTCTAGAAGCAAATGGAACTCCCCAGTTGTACTAGTACCAAAAACTGATGGAACCATCAGGTTATGTATCAATTTTTGTCAGGTAAATGCAGTTTCTCAGATTGACTCCTATCCAATGCCTAGAATGATGAGTTACTGGAATTAGGGACAGCTTAGTATTTGTCTACTCTCAATTTGACTAAAGGACTGGCAAATACCCGTGGCCGAAGAAGAAAAGTGAAAACTGCGTTTGTCACTTCTACAGTTCACTTCTAAAGGTTACGAAATGGGGAATCTGCCATCTTCCTGTAGTGTACAGTGGTAGCTGGTCAGAACATCTTCATCATCTAGAAAACATATTTTCATCCTTAGAGCAAACTGGATTACATACTAATATAAAAAGACAATTTTAACCACCTAACAAGTAAACTATATGGGGAGTTTGACAAGAAATGAGAGGATCCAATCCCAAATAGAATAACTGAAGGCTATACAAACTATAACATTTCCAGAGATTAGATAGCGCCAAATTCTTTTTGGGATTACTTAGCTGCTATTTTTGATTTATTCCAGAGTTTGCAACTATAGCAGCTGAGCTAACTAATCCCCTGATGAAATCTAGCCCAAATAAGAATGTATTGAATACAAAAGATTTAGTAAATTTGAATAAAATATTATAAGAAAATATCTCTCCTGTATTGACTTGTCTGGAATTTTAAAAATGCATTTTATTTGATAACGGTTGCTTCTGAAGTTGGAGTAGGGACAGTACCTGATGGGATACAAATACCTATTTTATTTATTTAAAGTAAACTGTTTCCTAGAGACACTAAAAACTACACAATAAAAAAAGAATGCCTGGCAGTGAAATGGTCCATAACAACTACATAATATGTTTTTCTGGGACAGTCCTTTGTATTGTATACAGACCACATTCTGTTAACATGGCTATAATGGAATAAAAGATGTAAGGCTTTTAGCATTATAATCATTTCATATCAAGGCCATACATTGAATGGGGAAATTACAGGGAAATGCACACTTTTTCAGATATCCTGTTAATTTGTTTCCAGGCAAAATTCTGAAGGGGAGATACATGAAAAGCCGCTATCAAATGAGAAGGAAGCAGAAGCAATGGAGTGTGCGAAGTGTAGTCTGCTCTCAAGTGACCTGTTGGAAAGGAAAGAAAAACCTTAGAGGTGATTCTTGAAGGCAGAGCATGGGCAAGGAGAGAAAAGGAAAATATTCAAGAAGCAGAAGGAGAAGCAGGAGAAAATGGTGTGTCAGAGATGAGGAAATTAGCAAATGCTGGGAACTTGAAGGCCTCGCCGTCAGAAAGGTGAAGTCTAGGAACACCAACCGGTGAAAGAGTAAAGAAGGACATGAAGTGAGAGTGGGTCATTAATCAAGAGTGGCAAAAGAACAAAAAGATTGCAATATAAAAGGAATAAAATTATTGCAGACAAAGTTGTGACACTTACCGGAACGTCTAAAAAACTGGAACATCAATGATTGGTTTATGCAGCTACAAAAGAGGAGTTATAGATTTAACACGCATATATGGGTAGAAGGGGAAGAATCCCTTACCAGCAGCAGAAGCACAGGATGAGGTCACAGACCCACAGCTACATAACAAGACAGGCTTAAACTGAGGCAGGGGGTCACCACAGGGAAATGGGCCACTTCTCCAATAGGTGTATGACATTGGAAGGAACACGGGGCCGTCTAACGGGACGGGTTTACTCGGTCTAAAGAGGGCAACAAGCTTAGAGCTGATATACTGGATATGAAGCATACACGCCACATACATACCGACCCCGGAGTAACGGGTAGATAATGGCCTTGTTAGTTTATTTAATCAATATAAATATATATCATATTTTGCCTCATCCTTTTGACTGGATTGCATGCTCAGATACTGATATACACGTGATGCATCAGCTGGACATACAGGAAAAAAGGAAACGTCACGAAGAACAGGACGAGTAACTTGCGGTTCTGATGGACATACACGTGCAATCATTCGGATATTTGTATATATAATATAGTAAATGAAGAACATGCGATGTAGATAATTTGGTGTTATATAAAACAGACACTTGGCCAAGCAAGACATGCATTGGCAATGTAAACGACATTCTATATCACTTCAAATGTAATCAACTGTCTTTTGCTACACATATGTATACGGTTATTTGTAATTCTGTGAAAAACATAAAATGCAAATGAAGATATGTAAGAGAAAAAAAATGAAGCTACCAAAGAGGAGAGAGAAATATTGAATATAAAATAACCCTAAACTGGAAAAGGTTAAGACAATTATCACAAGCAATAACAGACAATACAAAATTATTTGATTTCAATAACTTTGACAACTGTTGGAACCATCCACGTCACTGCAATGTGCCATTTTTTGCTGTTTTTATTTCTTAGAATAACAGGTAGGCGAATATTTAGTTGTGTGTGAGGCAGCAAAGGCAAGCCTCGTCTACAGGCTTTTAAAGACGTGCCCTGGTACCTTTGGAGGATCTCATCAGACAGAAAGAATGACACTTCAACAAGCACTTCACTGCATGAAACTTGCAACCACTGAGATCTAGATTATACCAGCAGTAGTAGGCATATCACACTACCAAAGCCACAAAAATTGTTTATGTTCGTGTGTTTGCAAATTGTGTATGTTCAGAAAAAAACTAATTTCAAACAATAACACCAATATCTACATTAAGAGAATTAGCTGCAGTCTGCATGGAATAATGAGGACTGTGCGTCCATCACCCTCCACTGACCATACTATCATGAACACTGAAACGTCTCTTACAAAATTGTGAAAACGATATTTGTTCATTTTGATGATTGAAATAGCTACAGTTGGCATCATTGTATCCAAAGAAATTAATTTATTGTCTGTTCAATCTTGTTTTAGAGTTTAAAAATGTAAGTTTTGTTGAGTTAGCGCTTGTGTAGCTCTGGGTCATGTCAGAGAAGTCTACCCTGCAGCCCACCACCATATGTGTGCGTGTGTGTGTATATATGTATGTATATATATATTCACTGAAAAAACCATAGGTTTCACACATGTTATAGTTAGTGGAAATTTTACTGATAAAAAACCAATGAAATTGCCCCGTTATAGTTAGCGCAGGCAACTATAACTCACGCGACCGCAATCCTCTGCTGATGCTAATACTGTATTTAGACACTTATTTGCCCATGTCTTCTTCCATACATTTTTAGCTATACATATATTACAAATATTTTTTTTTCATAAAGACACATATGTCATCAGCAGAGGATTGCGGTCGCGTGAGTTATAGTTGCCTGCGCTAACTATAACGGGGCAATTTCATTGGTTTTTTATCAGTAAAATTTCCACTAACTATAACATGTGTGAAACCTATGGTTTTTTCAGTGAATTTGCAAGGTTTTTTAAATGCTAATTCCTAACTATAACGTGTGTGAAACCTATGGTTTTTTCAGTGAATTCGTACGGTTTTTTAAATGCTAAGTTTTTTTCCCTTATAATAAGCCCTGTACATTTGGTGGCCTACGGCCACCAAAAGCACAGGGGGTGGGGTAAGTGTGGATAGTGTTTTTTTCCATTGTAATAAGCCCAGCACATTTGGTGGCCTTCGGCCACCAAAAGCACAGGGGGTGGGGTAAGTGTGAATAGTGTTTTTTTTATTTTTATTTTTTTACCGTACGCTTACCGTAAGCGTACGGTAAGCGTACCCCGTGAAATTGCCGAAAAAAAAATAAAACCGTTTTTGCACTTGGGGGATGTTTGGGGACTCCCTCCACATGACTATGTGGGAGGGAGTTGTCAAAACAGCCCCTTTACATGTTTTTGGGCTTCCGATTTTAAAAATCTCTCTCAGTGCGAGAGACAAAATGGCGGCCGCCGCTTCCTGGTTTCGGCCGATTCGAATGTTTACTAAGATCTAAGAGCCAATCAGAATCGCGCTCGCGCACGCCACCGTACGCTTACCGTAAGCGTACGGTAAGCGTACCGTAAGCTGGCTCAGATATATATATTGATTTAAAGGCTATTTTCTCAGAATCTACTGAACAGATTTACACCAAACCTACAAAAGGCACTTCCTTGACCTAGGGACTACCTCTCTGCCAAATTTTGAGTAATTCTGTTCAGCCATTCGGGCTGTAGCTCGTTCTAAAGGTCCTATGGAAAAATGCATGGGAAAAACGCGTTTTGGGACCCCCCTTTTATCTCAGCCCCCGCTTGACGAATCCCCCCGAGACTTTCAGGGTAGGAGCGGAGCGTAGCGCCCCACCTATTTTGAGAAATTCGCGAGGATTCGTCGACCGGCGCCAAAGTTATTCAAAATAGAATGTTGAGGTTTTCCTATGGAAACGTGGTCCTAACTATAACTACCTACTGGCGACCGCCAGTAGGTAATATATATATATATATATATATATATATATATGGTGTGAGCAAGCCTGTGGACAGGAGCTGACCGGAGCGCCCCACGAGTTTTGCAAATTTCGCGAAGATTCGTCAACTGGCGCCAAAGTTATTGGGTAAAGAATGTTACGATTTTCCTATGGATAATAGGTCCTAACTATACCTACCTACTGGCGACCGCCAGTAGGTGATATATATATATATATATATATATATATATATATATATATATATATATATATATATTAATCGCCGTTATAGTTAGTTCAGCTAACTATAACTCGCGTGACCGCAATCCACTGCTGATGACGTCACATATTGCATCACTCATGACATGGTCAGTGACATCACTCATGACATCACTGATGACATCTCAAATGACATCACTGATGACATCATCCAGTGAATATGTGTCTTTGTAAAAAATAAATATTTTTTATATCTGTATATCTAAAGGTTAATGGAAGAATAAATGGGTAAATAAGTGTCTAAATGGATGGTTTTTTTTGTAAAATTAATTGTATATCTGACTTATTAACAGTATCTTAGTGAATACAGTGATGTAATATGTGACGTCATCAGCAGTGGATTGCGGTCGCGCGAGTTATAGTTAGCTGAACTAACTAAAGCGGGGGAATTTCAATGGTTTTTTACGAGTGAAATGTCCAGCTAACTATAACATGTGTGAAACCTATGGTTTTTTCAGTGAATTTGCAAGGTTTTTTAAATGCTAATTCCTAACTATAACGTGTGTGAAACCTATGGTTTTTTAAGTGAATATATATATATATATATTATCTACTGGCGGTCGCCAGTAGATAGTTATAGTTAGGACCGTGTTTCCATAGGAAATCTCAAAATTCTATTTTGAATAACTTTGACACAGGTTGATGAATATTCGCGAAATTTTCAAAACTAATGGGGCCCTCCGCTCAGCTCCTACCCTGAAAGTCTTGGGGGGATTCGTCAAGCGGGGGCCGAGAAAAAAGGGGGGTCCCAAAACGCGTTTTCCCCATGCATTTTCCCATAGGACCTTTAGTCGAAGGTACAGCCCGAACGGCTGAACAGAATTACTTGAAATTTGGCAGAGAGGTAGTCCTCAGGTCAGGGATGTGCCTTTTGCATATATGGAGTCAATCTGTTCAGTAGTTCCTGAGAAAATTGCAGTTAAAAGAACATACATATCTATAGCCGCGCACTGTGCGCGCACCCTAACGTGCGCGAGCGTAATTCTGATTGGTTGTTACATGTCAGTCAACGTTCGAATCGGTCGAAATCAGGAAGTGTCGGCCGCCATTTTGTTTGTTTTCAGTGCGAGAGTGGAAAAGGAAGGTGGCGAACGTGAAAAGGGGGCAGGGTAGAGAGTTCCTGACCCCCTAGCCTTTGTCAGGGGGTCCCTGAAGGACCCCGAAGGCAGAAAAAAACATTTTAAATTTTTTTTTTTTTAAATCGCGGGGGTGCGCGCACTGTGCACACACGGTGAAAAACCATTAAAAAAAAGAAATACGTAGTTTATTGAAAAATAAATATATAAAAAAAATAATAATACATACATAACTTAGCATTTAAAAAACCATACAAATTCACTGAAAAAACCATAGGTTTCACACACGTTATAGTTAGGAATTAGCATTTAAAAAACCTTGCAAGTTCACTTAAAAACCATAGGTTTCACACATGTTATAGTTAGTTCAGATAACTATAACTCGCGCGCTCGCAATCCTCTGCTCATGACGTCACATATTACATCACTCATGACATGGTCAGTGGCATCACTCTTGACATCACTGATGACATCATCCTTGTGATAGAGTGGCGGTCGCGCGAGTTATAGTTATCTGAACTAACTATAACGGTGGAATTTCATTGGTTTTTTACGAGTGAAATATCCTCCTAACTATAACATGTGAGAAACCTCTGGTTTTTTAAGTGAATATATATATATATATATATATATATATATATATATATATATATATATATATATATATTCAAAAAAACTCCTCCCGGCAGAAGAAGCAGAGGCTACACATGGGAATCCTTAAGAAGCTCTTTATTGGACCATCAGGGCATAATGCATTTCAGCATGGAGTGTGCCTTCATCAGACACCCTTCTCACTCAGGAAATCACCGCCACCCTCCTTTTTTGCTGCTGCGATCCTCCCCGTGGGTGGGGAAGTCAGCCGGCTCCTCCTTGCAGATTGCTCACAGCTGCAGTCCGATGTCTGAAGACTGCACCCCCAGAATGCATCTTGGTGGTGAGTACCAAAGGAGGAGTCCGTGCTCAATGAGCGCTGGAATATCGGGCAAAAAGGGGTTTTTTAAGTTGTCAAAGGTGAGTCCAGGGTCCACTGGCTTCCTCTGGTCCCCATAACGCTCTAGCCTCACCGTCCAAATGTCAACCGGGTATATATATATATATATAGTTTTCCACCAAGTAACGCGGCACTCAGGAATACCAGTTTATAGCTTATTTATTTTGAAAGCAGCACTTAGACCAACGCGTTTCAGCCTTCCGGCTTTGTTCACGGTCAGTGAGCCCTCTTCTGTTTCTACTTTTTATCCCATATCTGCCATGATGCGGCATTATGGGATTAGTAGTATTTAACGGATTACTATATTTACATATTTACAAGAGGATATTTACAGGCAGCATGTTATTGCATTCATAACAGTTATTGACATTGTATTTTGCGCTTTAAATTTCGCATAGCATTAATGAATATACAGTTGGTTAACCTTAAGATTTCTTATATTGTACTTAGGCATAGTACCCACTGAATATTAATGAAATCATATCGTTTTATGGATATAGTTTTTTATAGTCATATGGCCGTAGTCTCAAGGTTTAGTACCCAAGTATTACAAACTTAATGGTTTCCACATACGTTTTGTTGTTATAGTGACTTTAGTTGATTATCAATTATAACACTTCTTTTGTCCTCAACACTTTTGTTTAGTCCAAATGTACATACAGTTCTTCGTCATTGTTCATCCCTTTTGGGGTCTTTGTTTTTAATCGAATAATGAATCTTGATTCTATTTGTCTAAGTTTTTTCATTCAATTTCCTCCGTGTTCATTTTGCTGTATCATATGGATTCCGAAGAAACTCATTCCTCTCCAGTCGCTTTTTTGACAAGATGCCATGTGTTTGGCTGTTGCATAAGACATGTCTTTATTCTTGACTGCTCTAATATGTTCAAGAATCGACTTTTTTAACATACACACAGTGCTCCCAATGTATTGCATCCCACATTTACACTCAATTATGTAGACCACATGTGTCGATGTGCATAGGATTTTCTGTTCAATTTTAAACACTCTACCATCGGGTTCATTGAATGAGCTTTTGTTTTTTCCAATCTTACATGCCTTACATATATTGCATCTTCTGAATCCTTTTTGTTGACTACCCAGCCAACTTTTTCATTAAAGTGACTTGATACCAAAGCATCTTTCAGCGATCTTGTTCTTCTGTATGTTACCATCGGTCTTTATCCTAATAGTTTACCTATATCTGGATCCCCAGAGATTAGGTGCCAATATTTTTTGATTTTGGACAAAATTTGGCCGCTCTCTTTACTGTATGTTGTGACAAAACGTGGTATGTCATGTTTTACCTGAGGTTTGTTTTTTGATGTTAAGATATCGGCTCTTGATTTTTTATCAATTCTTTTCTTACTTTTTAGTAAGTCTCTCTCATTGTAGCCTCTTGCTCTTAACCTGTTCATTGATTCTTGGATTTTGTTGTCTGCATCTTTTGGCTTTGAACAGTTCCGTTTCATGCAAGTAAATTCTCCATACGGGATACTTGTAATTAAGCTTGTTGGATGGAAACTTGTCCCGGGAAGTATACTGTTCGTAGCTGTTTTTTTTGCGAAACAGTGTAGAATGAATCTGATTTTCTTCAATATAGATCTTTGTGTCCAAGAAATCAATTTCCTTTTTACTTGAAGTACATGTGAAAGACAAGCTGATATCATTATTACATAATTTCTGGTAGTATTTGTTGAAGCTCTGCAATGGTCCATTCCATATTAGAAATAAATCGTCTATGTATCGGACCCATAATATTATCCTATCCAGATCTTCTTGGTTTTCAGAGCTCCAAGCCATCATTCTTTCCCACCATCTCATGGTTATATTTGCATAGTTCGGTGAAAAAGATATGCCCATGGCAGTACCACACTGTTGTTTGTACATTTGTTTGTTGAAAAGAAACACATTGTTAGTTAAGCACATTTCAATCATTTGGAGTAGCATTCTCGTGTGTTGTAATTCTGAGATATTTCTTTGTTTTAAGAAGTATCCACATGCTTCCAATCCTACTTCATGTATAATAGTCATTGGTAATTAGAAGATATTCTCTACTCCAGGTGATTCCATCAAGAATTCGAAGAAAGTCTCCCGTATCTTGTATATACGAGCTCATTGATTTTGCGATTGGTGCCAAAAAATTGTCCACCTATTGTGAGACATTTTCATACAATGATTCACAGGACGAGACTATCGGTCTCCCAGGTGGATTAATTAAAGTCTTGTGAATTTTGGGTAAGAAATATATTGTTGGTATCACTGGGAAGTCATTTGAGAGAAACTTCACTTCTTCTTCACTTAATAGATTTTTATCATAGCATTGTTGTAAAAATGCATTTAACTCCATTGTCATTTTATTGATTGGGTTATTGTCTATTTTGCAATAGTTGCCCGTATCGCTAAGTTGGCATAAGGCTTCGTTGACGTAATCTTTTGTGTTCATAAGAACAATGTTTCCCCCTTTGTCAGCTGGTTTAATAGTGAGGTTGTTATTTTCCACTAAATTCCTTATTGCTTCCCTTTCTTTTATTGTTGGATTTTCTTTTTTGTGTTTGTTATTTCTAATTTTTGGCATTTTTTCAAGCTCTTCTATGATGGCATCTGAAAATAAATCAAATTTATTTCCCGGTGAAAGAGTCAGACAGTGTCTTGATTTTCTTTTTAGGCCACTATCAACCCTCTTGTCAGTATTTACATTCAGGTGTTCCATTAATTGTGTTTCTGTTATCTCTCCACCATTTTGATTATACATTAAATCAAACATGATTTGAAGGTCCGGTATTTCTTCCATTGTCCATTCCAAATCGTTTTGCTCATTTGATGACATTGTTTCTGCTGGTTTTATAGCTAGCTTATTCGCGTGTATTTTAGCTAGTTTCAATTTCCGGACATATTTATATAGATCAATCCTGACTTGAGGGTAGTTAAAATGATTTTCGGGACAAAAAGACAATCCTTTGTTTAGTAGCGATCTTTCATCTTTAGTAGGTGCATAATGTGACAAGTTCACAATTAAGTTCTCTATTTGCGATTTCTTAATGAATAGTGTCTTTTTTCTTTTTGCTCTTCTTGTTATTCTTGACCTTGGCTTTGCCCATTCTTCTTTGTTCCTCTCCCTCGTCCTCGATTTGACATCCTTCCGCGACCCCCTCCTCTGGTCAATGTCTTGTCTAGATTCATGAGTCGCATCTCTTCTAAAAAATTCCTTGGAATTATTCCTCCTGTGGCACTGGATAATTCTCCATCACTTACATCTGACTCACTAGTACTAGCAGGAGTTCCTATCTGTTGTTGGATTGGAAAGTTATTTTTTAGTGTCTCAAAGCGTCTGGCAAAAGTCAGTGTCCTACCCTGAGCGTAATCTTGTTCGTCCCTTTTAAATTTTCGTTGTTTACGTTCTTCAATTTCAGTTTCATACAATTACAATATAAGAAATCTTAAGGTTAACCAACTGTATATTCATTAATGCTATGCGAAATTTAAAGCGCAAAATACGACGACGGGAGGATTCACAGCCGGGGTCAAGAGAATCAGTAAACCAGGAGCTGCTGCACTGTAGACGCGTCCATTGTTCAGGCCCAAATCCCAGTTTTTAAGTCAACAAACCACAGCTTTATATTCTCAAAATACACTAGAAGGATCAGAGAGGCTTTCCTCTGCGCCAAGGAAACTTACTGGAATTGGTCACTTTCCATGCAAGCATTCCAAAAGGCAGAAGATTTATCATGTTGCTTCTGCAAAAAGCTCAAGCTAGACAGTCAGAATTCAAGATGACATGAGGGCATGTCAAATCCAATAGTATGAACTACATAATACTTCCCAATGTACTACATAATGCACATTTGTGCACCACTGCCTATAGCATCACTCACTTCATCTCCCAATGTACAACATAATGCACATTTGAGCACCACTGCTTATAACTCTGCACTTCGAGACAAAGAAGTACATTCCACATCTCTCTCTCTCTCTCTCATGCTTTCAAATGCACATCCCACACATTCTGTTCCTGGCAAGGCTGTTCTACTCTATGAAAGCTCTCACTCTAAAACTACAAAGAGATACAAAAGAAATCTTCAAGGAAACGTGCACATGCAGGAAATTCAAGCTAGGATCAAATAAAACACCAAAAGTCAATTAAAACAGTGGTAGTCAAAGGTCATCACGTGGTTTCAAAACATAGGAGTGCCTCTTGCACTACAACACCATGAATGTTCAGCAGAGAAGTTTTACTTAGCTTTGATTTACAGGCGGCAAACGCACACCAACAATGACAGCAACATGATCATCACCGGATATCTAGCAGGAGAGATCTTCATCTACACATCTCCACCAAGGGAAATGCCTTGGATCAAGTCACTAGTACTACCCACTTCCTGCAACTATTATTACCTGCCCTGCTAATATGTCACTTTGGTTAAAGTTTAAGCAACATGTCAAAATGTTCTTGTCACATACACAAAGGGTGACCAGATTTTGAGAAGTGGAAACCGGGACAGGACAAACATAGAAGTAGGACTAATGGCTGATATCGATCAAGGTATATACCTTTCAACTCATCCTGCAAGGCAGAATTATCTGGAATAACTTATGTAATTTATCTTTTTCTTTCATACAGTTCAGAAGGAGGTCAGATGTAAACATAGTCTTCTAAATGCACACAAGGCTACATTTACATAACATTACCTATGGTATGATTTCCACCATGTGCCCCACCCCGCCCTCCTTCCCACTCTGTCGATCCTCTGCTGGGGCCACACAGCTGCCCTCCTCCTGTGCTGCCTGAAGCAAAAATAAAAATTATGTGAATTATTTAAGACATTAGTTAAATTATGCTTTGCACTATAAGTTTATATTTGTCCCAAAAACAGGTATTTAAAATTAGAAAAGGCGTCAGGATACCAGGAAAGTCCTCTGAAAACCAAAACTGTCTGAGAAAATCCGGGGCGTCCTGTCACTCTACATACACAGCCCTTCCCTATTTGCGCACAACATTCCCCTACTTTCTCAAATCCACTATTCAATATAGTTTATTTACTCAGCTGTGATGTCCTCCCCATAACCATGGTCATTCCTAAATATAATTAATTCACTATACCAGTGGTTCTAACCATTTGGACTTCTGTGGACCCCGACTTAATCATTACCAGAAGCTGGGGACCCCAAATGAGTCATTATTGGAATCCAGGGACCTCCACTGAGCCACAACTAGATACTGAGGACAAGGGCTCAAGCATTTTCGTTGATTTGAACAGCAAAAAAATGTACACAAAAACTAAAACAAGCATACATCAAACAAATACACACATGATGAAATATTTTATTAGATTCACAAACAAATATAAAAATAATGTAAATTGTAATAGGAAGGTTGGTTTTCTAAATTCAGTTGAGTCACTTCTCCCACAAATTGATCTGAGGATATTGACTTCATTTTTAGCCTCTAATTTCAAATTCCTTCACATTTACAGAACATTTTAACTTTTTCAATTGTACATTTTGGTTCTTTATTTTTATACACCTCATTCATCTGTTAATATTATTTAATTACCTAGGGAGTCATGGACCGCCTGAGTAGGCTTTGCAGACCCCCAAGGGTTCCCGGACCACAGGTTAAAAAGCACTGCACTCTACAATTTGATACAGCAGACTTTTGCGTGCACTCTCATGTCCGCCGCAAGCAAAGGTGTAGAGGCGAGGAAAGTGGCACATATTCACAGTGGTATTTATCACCAGTGAGGTGGGCAATGGCTGTGCTGTACTTAGAGGTGGAAGAGCTAGCAAATTATCAAGGAGAGCCGAGCAACAGCCGAATCCAGGGTCGGCTTGGACTCTAGGAGCCCGTGCACGAGCCGAGCCTGGACAATATTCGACATGTAAATCATGCAACAAACATCACGTTAGAGTATGTCATCTTGAAAACTGAACTGAAAATTCAAGAAAGTGTATTTCGTTAACACACAGCATTTCATGTTAGTACATCAGATTATTTGAAAAGTATTTATTAAAAGTGGGAGTTTTTAAATATGAACTGAGCAACATTGCCGCTCCCGCCCTGATGACAATACTATTAGTGAATTAAGAGGCAAGTCAGCTACCATATATACAGTATATGTGGCCTAGGAGCAACTTGATAGGCTTTTAACTCAAATACAAGACAGCTTTTTTGTGTAACGCACACCCTGATCTCAAAGTATTTGGAAGTGCTCTCATATGTGATAATGAACAAAAAAGATGCTCGGTGAAATAAAATATTTGCCTATGATCACATATTTTGGTCAGGCAGGGAAGCTGGGATTGACCCAAATTTTCCAGTTTTACAGTTTGCAATTGACCCACTAGATTGGTATCTCTTTCTTCCTTCAAACGTTAATGAGCTGTGCTTAATGAATAGGGGATGAGATTACACAGGCAGAATCCACATTTTATTTTGGCCAGTTTTACAAGGACATAAGAGCACTTCACACCAGAAACAGACTAATTTACATGGTATATTTTTGCAGAGACAGGGAGATTGGCCGGGTTTCAAAGGATGCTGAACTGAGGCCAAGATTCGAACCCAGCTCCCGATGATACATGGTTGGAATCTGTAGCAACAGGACCACATCAACAGCTGTGAAAGCTCAGCTCGTTTGGGGTTTGAGATTTACAGAGAACCTCAAGTTGAGTCAGAGTCAGGCATTTGGCTCAAGGCTGGCTGGGACTTTCAGTGGCTCTCCCATCTCTACTTGTATTGGAGTGAGTGGTGCAGCTGAGGAGATGTGAGCAGTGGCATTTCTGCGAGGACCACAAGTGAGGTGTGAGCTGTGCAGGAATACAAGAGAAGCATGAGATGGAGCCACACCACAAAAAAGCACTGTCATGTTTATTCCTACAACTGCACAAAGAGCTTACCCGATCATATAGAAGGGGAAGAAGTCTGCTATGTGCTTCTTGTTAGAGCATTGCTGCATGCCGTGCCTTGTTTGACACAGAGCTCCCTTACCACCGGAGCAACTCAAGTATTGCTGCACCTGCAGAGACCCACTTGGGTTTCTTGTGCGTGGCAAGTAGCATGAAACTGGGTGGCAACAGCTAACTTCTAGAATGTCGCATGGATACGGACAAGAATTGCATGACACAAATATGGCGGACATTGGGACTAACGGTTGCTAAACGTAACATTGCGAGAATAATGGGGGGCAGAGCAACCACTCTGGTTCAGAGACGGGAAGCGCGACATGGATTGGTGTATGTCAATCAATCAATCAGGTGTTTGTTAAGTGCGACTACTCACCCGTAAGGGTCTCAAGGTGCTGAGAGGGGGGGGGGGGGTTCGCATGTTCCAGTCCATCAAGGAGGGGGTCTGTCGAAGAGCCAGGTTTTTAGGTTCCTTGCGAATATGGGGAGCAATGTTGTCTGTCTCAGGTGGAGCGGAAGGTCGTTCCAGACTTTGGCTGCGAGGAAGGAGAGAGGGTGGTTGGCTGAGAGGGTGGTTTATGAGGGACGGGATTGCCCCCAAAAATAGACGAAAACCTACGGGCCATGGAATACCTACAGGGGCACTTTTTGTGATGATTTCATATCTCGTGGGCTGTTGGGGCCACAGTCAGGCCCATCTGGGTCATTCACAAATGTTGGCTAATGTGGCAGATGGGAGGGGAGCCCTGTGGGAAACACTAGAAGGTAAGATGCTGAAATGTCAGAGCACCAATATGCTGCATGGCACACTGAATGTCAAACTTGGGCTTCTTGTTTCAGGTAGAGTGGATTTCATAAATTGCCTTATGTAGCTAACGTTAGCCCAGCAGTTGCTCTGGGGCCCAGAGCTCTGAGGGGCCCATTGAACCCTGATAATTTCTATATTTTACTAACCCAACAGTAGTCAGAGGGGCCATTTCCCATGCTAGCACCACTGCTCTAGGCTTTGCTGCGCTACTGTCCCAAATACGGGCTACCTTATATAATGCTCTTTCCAAGATTGTGATCAACACACTGGGAGTTATTGGAATATTCCTATCTAATTGCTTATCATCAAATTGGGTTCCACAAGGAATCTAAGCACTTTCCAGTGTTCATCACACCAGGGGGATCATTCCATAAAAGGGTTTCCTTTGGGTTTGTGAGTGCCTCAGCTGTATTTCCAAAGGTTTATAAATGGATTTTTTTATGGATTTCGTGCAATGATGTTATTCCAGGACAATATCTTGGTCTTTGATCAACACAAAATAGAACAAGACAAGAATCGAAGGGAAGTGCTAGCAGCGTAAAAAAGTGCTGGCCTAACTCAGAAGCATGAAAAATGCAATTTTGGACAAGAGGAAGTGAAATACAACCAGAAATCAAGAACACATAAAGGCAATCATGAATCATGATGACACCTATCAATAAATAACACTTTTATCGTTCTCAGGACTCACCAGGTTTTATGCAACATTCATAGAGAATTATGCAAGTGTTTCAGCACAGCGCCTAGCTCTACCCGCTCAAAAGCCCCGTTTGCGGTCTTCCCCAAAATCCTCTTTGAGAGACACTGTGAATTCATTGTCCCAGCATCCATGGGTCTTGTTTATCGAGCTTCTTCCCTAATCAAAGATGGAGGCTAGTTTACCGATTCTTTTTATACAGCGTTCCAATTGGATGGAGAGTGTGGATGAAGGGATATTTCCTGTTCCTCTCCCTATATAAGACCCAGCTAAGCAACACTTCCTGGTGCCACAACACATTCAGAAGTTCTTCATCACCCCGGTCTAATGTTTTGTCCCAGGTGTTTTTCCTTCTAGCTTCTTGGATTTCCCTATGGATTATTCAGTGTCATCTTGACACCAGGTCTTCCACACCTCCTTGTCTTTTCTACCTTGAAGGCTCCTTTTTGCTGAAGTTTTTTGACTTTGGCGCTTTTTCCTCCTTTGGGCTCCTTCTGGAGGGCACGTTTGCTGGACACGTGCAGTGCGCCAGCATCGCTGAGGCTACCGGAAGGGGTCACCGTTACCTCTAGTAGACGAAGAGCAGAAGACTGAAGGAAACTCGACACCCAGCTCTTGACAGGTTGCAGCACCCACAAATCCAATCAGAGCAAGAGGGGGAACCCCTGCAGCTGCAGGAGATTCAACAGTTGTAAAATGAAATTTTGGATTTAAAACAGGCCTTATCTGCCAGAGCTACAGATCTTCCTGTTACGTCCCTTTCTATTCTGCATTTTTCTGGAAATCCAAATACATTATAGGTGTTTCTGCATACCTTAATGGTACACTTTGCCTTCCATCCCATGCAATTTGCAGAAGAAAAAGCCACGGTGGGTTATCTAATAGGTGCCTTGACTGGGCCAGCATTGGCATGGGGAACACCATTGGTTACCTCCGTGATGCATTTATTTCCAATTATTCCAGCTTTTTGAGAAGTTTAGAGGAAATGTTTGCAAAACCAGACCTAGAACTCTCCGACGAGAACGCATCGTGCAGCATCCGACAAGAAAACTCCCATCTCCTGCCCAACATCACTGGGTTTCAACAACTAGCAGCTACGCACACCTGGGTTAAGAGTGACAGCAGCAGGGAGGGTGCAAAAGTTGCATGGATGTGAAGGCTTTTTCATTAGCCTTTCCAAAAATGTGAGATCAATTGTTGTCACACTATCACTTCCTGTCACCCAGCCAGTCGCTCTCACCCTCCCCATCCCTCACTGTCCCATCCCCCATGGAACTGTCAGCCCCTTTCACCCTCCGGACCCTGGGCAACCTCCCTATCGCCTTTTAAATACCTGTCTACTCCAGTTCTCTGTTATACTCCAGTCCCTGACTTTGGGAGTGACCAGAGACAACCTATTGAAAAGGAATTAACTGCCTGCAAACTATGCAGATGTGGAGAGCCCAGCCCAGAATGAAAGGAAAGCATTGATTGGTCAATATTCGCACCTCTAGTTACCAATGCAGCACAGCACCACCGAGAGGAGGAAGGGAGCCTCATGAACCCCCTGCAGGCAGCTACTCCACGAGATGCACACACTGTGTGTGAGAGGGTGCTGTGTTTGTGGAGGCCAGCCTGTGCACCTGTATGGGGACAGGGGTGGGGAAGCTGCTGGCACCAGCCAAGAGCCTCCTTCCAGAGCAATCATAGCTGCTGGAACGTGAATCCTGGCGTGCCCACAACATTCCGGCACTAGGCGCAATAGTAGCAATTTTTGGCCATTCCACAGTTTTTCAAAGTTTTCTTGGAGAGGGCTAACTCCAAACTCCTGTGGTGAAGGTCAGAATTCTTTGGCGTAGAACGAACACACTGGTTTATATTACGAGTGCTCCTTCAGAATGTATGGCTTTTTTGCACTTTTAGGTACATATCATGACTTAAAATGCAGTATTTTGGCCTAATTTTCATCTTTTTGTTTTCTGGAGGACGGAACACCCTTACACTCTCCAGCTCCAAACACCAACATGGCTTGCTTGTTTCGCTCTCTTGCTTTATTCAATTCATACTGGGTATTATCTCCACATTACTGTTAAACTATTCCAGCCACCACTGCTCTGTTCTGCTCCTTAAATCACCCCCTTTTGTATGTTCAACAGGCATAACTGATCATGACTCCCTTCAAGGAGCATTTGGCCCTCAGAGGCACACAAACTTGCTTACACCACTGATTGGTAGGCCAATAGGAAGTGAGGAGCTGGTAGGCCTGTTAAATGATTGGTAGAGCCAATCATTTGTTTGTGTAGCACTTTTCACCCTAAGTGGGAAGGATATGCCCAGACGTGGGTCTCTTGCTCACTTTTTCCACTGGATTCAAGCTAGCCTGGCTGATGAAGGGTGATGCCCAGAAACCGGTCCCAGGATGCTTGTTTCCTGTCCAGGGAGAACCTGGCTTGGCAGTTCAGTCCGGACTGTTCCCATGGGGCACAGGGTCAAGACTGATATGCATATGGCTGGGTCTAAACTGGGGTGGCATGGTGAGCAAAAGAATGATGGATTTAACCCAGATCTCTTGACTGGGGTGAATGTATGATTTATTCAGCATTCCATCCATCATTTGTTCGTGTAGCAGGAAATTGAAAAAAGCATAAAATCTGGAGAAACTGGGTAAGAGCTTGTGAGAATTTGGGTGTATTGTATGGTATGGTTATTTGACCTTATCATGTAATACACCCACACAAAATGTCTTCAGTCCAGTCAGGCTCATTTGCAAAACCTCTAGCACAACCCTGGGTAGCTGTGGCTTCAAACAGCAAGTCTTAAACAAAGGAACTAGTGTAAAGCATTTAGAAGCTCCAAACTATGAAATAAAAGAGTCACACAACATGAAAGAAACCAGACACCAATTTATAAAAATAGATTTTATTTTTATGAATTTATAGAGTCCAAGATGAACGCACTCCACCGGAGGGTTCCGGAGAAGTAGGTTTTCAAAAGAAATATAAATCTCAGTTCGTTTAAGCACAACCGCAAACAAGCATTGGTAATCGCAAAGTACAGAAACTTTTGAACAGTTTATAAGAGTTGTGTTCGACTTCTACAGCCTGGCTAGGGCAACCAAATCTGAAAGGGAGAAGGTCAGGAAGGCCACAAAGGAGTATTTGGACCTGATCACCAAAGCCTTCTCCAGTTCAGTTCCGATCTTTACATCTCAACCATCACAGACTTTAACGGAGTGGTCATAATGCTGAAGCTGCAAAAGATGGAGGATGCTCAAGGATGCTCTGGGTGCTGTGTGGTTGACGGGGATGTATTTGTGGTTACTCTTCGGTTCACGTATCAGGTGGGGTGACTTTGGGCACAGAGATCAGGGCCCCTCGAAGTTCTCTTTGAGCCGGTAGAAGGCCCCCTGCTGCTGTGCTGCCGGGTTTCCGTCTACCTTTTTACAACATGTATTTTACCTCTGACACCATTGATCACAAATTATTTTATCAGCTAGCCTTTTTAATGACTGCGGTTGGAAAATCAATTTTTTCACTTTCTTATTGATTTGGAACTGAACGAACACTACTTCATTTTGCAATACGCATATTATATACACAAAACAGTGACAAATATTTACATTTATACAGTGACTTCATGACATATCATACAACACTGCAATAAATTTGAAAACAAACAAATATAGAATTTTTACATAACAATGATCGCTTGTCCGATGTGGTGTATCTTTGGGAACTGGAGCTAGTTAGCTCTTATAGTTCTAACTATTATTGCGGTCCTGGGCAGAGTCAAATGGTTGTGACTAGATGAGTTAAGCGAGCAAAAAAATGTTTTGTTTCTGTCTATGCTCTTGTGGGAGTTCTGGTGTCTGGATTAGTCTCTCCCAAAGTTTTCTGGATCTCTGCTTGTTTGCCAACGCGTTTCGACCTTTATCATTGGGGACCTGTATTCTATTTATAAGGTCGTCTTCAGGGCTGATGTATGGTTGAAATCGGACATCTATTCCTGTAGGGACAAAAATATGTCTGTTTTAATTTTTGTGCTAAGTTAAGGTGTTGTGGAAACTAGGGTCTTGTGATAACTTACGCTCATTTGGGTAATGTTGGCTTTTCTTCTTTGTCTGTAATAAATGAACACATTGTAAGTGTGTTTGCACTCTTGATTTAGAGATTGTCTAATTGTAATTTAATGTTTTCTTGGTACTTGTCCTACCTTGCCGTTCTTTATGAAGAATGCCTGCTTACGAGGTGGAACTTGTCTTTCCAGGTATGGCTGGTTTCTCTCTAAGGGACAGGAAGTGGAAAAATTGGTGTCTTCGACTTGACAGAGGTGACTGATAATGTTAGAGCATTAGTGTCAAGACTATCTTCATGTGGGTGGTTGGTGTCTAGCTCTTAACTTTAGTTGTTTCTACGTTAAGGAGGCGTGACCGTATAGTCTGTGTCCAGATTAAAGACGTGACTGCCAGTGCATTGTATCTTGTCATCGTTACTGGTGCTGGTTACTCGTGACATTCGGTGATTGTGGGTACCAGAGAAGTGGCGCTCGGGCTTTGAAAGCCTATCGTTTCACCCTGGACTATTTTTGAAACGCATGCATGGAGAGATTGCTTCTCCCGTGATATACCTGGTTTTTTTCGGTGTTTCAGCATATCGCTTGTCCCTTTAAATCACCGCGTGCATGTTAGTTGAACTTGCTGTTTGATCACTCCGTACCTTTTTTTGTAGTTGTTGGATAACCGGCCGTCTTGCTGGAGGGTTCGTGATTTCTTTCTCGTCTTCAGCTGTTCACTTTCCTCACGTTTTCGGCATTCTCGAGGTGCTGTGAATCATTCTTTTGAATTGGTTGGTTCATATGAAGTTTCCGACGTGATTAGGTGGGACGTAGTCATGGTTACGGAGTTGTTGTTGCTCCAGGTCTCTGGGATTTGAATAAAACTTTATTGTATCGCGACAAATTGTAAACTTATGTTATTTTTTGTTTTTAAAAAGATCGTTACTGATTTAGTTTGAGCTTTCTGTCAAGTGCATGTGTTCATTTTTTCGTGGACCCACCTGGGGGGCAGAGCCATATTTGGTCTACGCTTTCTGCCTGAAGCGTTCGGTTTTTCATGGACCCACCTGGGGGGCAGAGGCATATTTGGTCTGCGCTTTCTTCCTGTTGTATATATTCTTGTTCTTCATCGATCCGCTTGTTTGGTTTTTCTGTCGTGGTTGTAATCGCATAGGGCTTAAACGGGGCTTGTCTTTTGTTGACAATCGTTTTTTATTGTTGGTGTAATCTTTTTGTTGAGGGAAGCTCCCTATTTTTTGAGAGAACAGTGGGGAAAGAGGAATTGTTTTTTCAGTCTGAAGATTCTTCTTGTTTGAAGAGCTGGTTTATGAGTTTATTGTTGTATTGAGATTTGGAATGAGTGCATGTTGTATAGAGTATATCTCGCAGACTTGGCTGGTGATAGTAATTCAGTTATTGTGTCTACTTCTGGTGTTAATGCAAATAGTGGCTTCCCGAGGAGGTATCATATCTGGCCCCTATTATATAGTATGTGCTATTTCCGTCATCTCATTTAGTCCATTTTCTATGGTGCCTAGGAACATGATGGTTTTGGCTTCAGTTTTTGATAAAATTGCGTCAACGTTTTTTCCTTGAATGTGGCGCAGAACTGTCCACTTAAGATCATTTGGGCCGTGATTTTTCTCGATGCAGTGGGATACCAGCGGTGCATTCGGAGTTTTGCATTTAATCCTTGAGCGGTGTTGGGAAATTCAATTTTTTACAGATTGTGTGGTTTCCCGATGTAGGCCAGTGGGCATGGACATAGAACACAATAGATGACGTTATGTGTGTTGCAGTTGGTAAAGTTCTCATGGATTATGTATTTTTGCCCATACACAAACTTTGTACCTTCCACTGTACTGTCGCAGGATACACATGTGCCGCATTTTTTATGTCCTTTTATTGGGGGTAATGAGAGCATGGACCTCAGTGATGTTGCTGGTTGTTTGCAGGTTGTATTTGCACGTACCAATTTTTCTCGTATGCTGGTGTTTTTTTTGAGAGCAAAGATTGGTATCTGTGTGAAAGATGGAATGCCTTTTACTGTATCCCAGTTTTTACGAATGATCTTTTGCATCTCGGTTGTTCGGCTTGAAAAAGTCGTGACGCATACCAGTTTTGAACTGGTTTTCTCGGGTTTTGGAGATAAGAGAGAGTCTCTGGGAGTGTACCATGCCCTTTTTAATGCCCTTTTGAGCAGTTTTTTGGGGTAATTCCTTTTTAACAATTTCTCCATTAGTGAGTGCGCATTCTCGAAGTAATCTTCTTTTTTGGAGCAGTTTCTCCTTATTCTCAGAAACTGACTGTATGGGAGGTTTTCACATAAATTTCGCTGGTGGAAACTTGAAAAATGGGGAAAAGTATTTCTGTCAGTTTTTTTAGTGTACAGTGTTGTATAGAGGTGGCCCTCTTCATGTCTGATTAAGAGATCCAAGAAATTAATTTCTGTTTTGTTGTGGTTCATTGTGAATTGAATGTTTGGGTTCCTGTTGTTCAACCATGTCACAAAAGTTTCTAAAGCTTGTACGTCGCCTCTCCACAGCATAAAAACATCATCGATGTAACGACGCCACATTTTTATGTGGCCGTCGTGTGGGTTATTGTTGTACACCCATTTTTCTTCGTATAGGGCCATAAACATTATGGCCATTTCTGGGGCGAAGGGACATCCCATCGCGGTTCCCGTGACTTGCAGAAATTGTGTTTCATTAAAGGTGAAAAAATTGTGTTTCAAGCAAATTTCTCCTAGTTGGACGAGATGGTTCGTTGGTACGTTATGTGGTCGAGCTTGTTTATCAAGGAACACTTGTATTGCTTCTAGGCCCCCCTCTTGTGGGATGTTGGAATATAGGCTGACAATATCCAGGGTCACAAGAATTTCGTTTTCTCCATCAAAGGGGACATTTTCAAGCATGGTAATTGCCTGCATTGTGTCTTTGACATAGCTTGGAGTATCTCTGATCAATGGTTTTAGAAAAGTATCCACATATTTCGCTGGCCTTTCCAGTATCGAATTAACTCCCAAAATTATGGGTCTTCCTGGCGGGTTCTTGGAATCCTTGTGCACTTTTGGGAGGACATACATGATGGGTGTCCTAGGGTTCTCATTGATCAAGAAGTGTGATTCTTTTGTTGTCAGCCATCTACACTGCTGTACCTTTGGTGGAGGCTGGTGTCCCTCTCGGTGGACCAGTCTGGACTCAGACAACACTCCCTGGTCCGTAAACCTCGGGTGCAACTTTTAATCATCGCGGATGGGTCTCTTGGGGTGCCCAACGGTGATTCTCCAGAAGTGGCTACTGACTTGCAGAGTTCAGCTACTTCAACTTTGATGGCCTCAGTGCTGGTTCCATGGGATCAGTCGATTGACCCTTGGAGTCACTTCTCTGGTTTGGGGCTTAGGAGCATCTTTTCCTCAAGCCAGTAGCAACAGTCACAGTTCTCTCTTCGCTAGCCCAAGGTGCGGCAGGTGCAGTCCAGCAGAAGGTGCAGCCCATCTTTGCCAAGTCTAAGGGTCAACAGGGCAGTCCTTCTTCAGTGCTCTCTCCAGTTCCGTAGAGGTCTGAGGTTCAGAAAGCCAGAGGAGCCATATTTATACCCAGAAAGTGCCCTGGGGGGGTGATGAGGTCACGGAAAAGAATTGCCTGGTATTCATAAAAAAATTAGAATGCATCTATTTGCCAAAATACGTCGACGCCTATCTACCATAACGTTGAAACAGTTGAGTAGCAAGTTTGTTTTTAGGGCCCATAGCTCCCTCTAACCATCCCTGTCAAGAAATCGCTAAATAACAGGGAAAGAAGAGACCTAAACTCCAGAAAATAGCAGTGAATAATTGGCGTCTGCCAGTGAACAATACTCTAGAGATAAACTAGCTGCCAGGATACAGAAATTCCAGTTACTCAAGGAAATAAAAACCTACGTGCGACACTAGGTGGCGGTGTTGGCCTATCGAAATCCCATGGTAAAATAACTGATGATCAAGTTACTTATATTATTAATAAGCTAAGCAAGTTTGCTCTGATAAAAAACAAGCAGGGTATTTTACGTTTCAAAGCCACTAACTAGCATACCGATGACATCACAGACTGCATTACGTAAGGTTTGGCATGTCATTAATATTACATGGAATCACATGCCATTAGCATGAAACGGATCCACATCAGATGAAATCATCAGGGGACTTGACCTCGTTCGATAACAAGCACTGTCAGAGCCAATAGGTTTGGGGAAGTGTTGCAACAGTTACGCTTTTTGTCATGTTTTTTATTGCAAGCCTACACCACAAAAATAAAAAGAAAGGGAAAAAAGAGAACATGCAGCAGTTTAACCGTGACGGCCGTATGCTTGCAACATAAATGTTAATAATGTTAATTTTAAAACACAGCCATCATATATCATTTTAATAGAACAGTATAGGTGCTTCTTAGCAGGCAGGTGTTCATAGGGCTGGTACATGAACCCTTTTTAGTTTTAATAATCAACGCAGGAAAATATGATACTTACTGGTGAAAAGAGAAGGTGCAACTGGCTTATAATTTCTGTAACCTTAAGACATGGTTTAAACGCACAAGAATGATTAAAACAAATGTATAATCAGGGCCATAGCCACAGGGAGGAGGGAGGCGGGGGGTGAGGGGAATTTGGCCCAGGCAGCTGGCACCATATTTAAAAAAAAAATAGTTTAAACAAACTGCATTCACATTTGAATGCGGACAATCTAATCAGAAAACAAACGTAGGCGCTGAAAGGAAAGATACTGGAAAATAACCATGCTGGAGTTCAGAAGGTGAGCAAGCAATAACATGATTTAAATTTAGCTTTTATCGTTTGCTCTGTGTTCAAAGTCAGAGTTCAAATGTCAGGCTATGTCTTCTGACAAATGTATGCTTAATTTTTTAACATGGTGAGACTGTTGTTTTCTTTTCCTTCTCTGACTGCAAAGTGAGAGAAGTTTGTAAATTGAACTATGAGACAATCTTGTTGAGGTATAGGGAGCGCAAAAAGAAAGACTGCAGAATGTCAACTTTTTTCGAATACACAAAAACATTTAGGGCCTAATTACGAGATTGGTGGTCCCACAGCGGATGGTGCAACCCCGTGGCGAGACCGCCTGCCAGATTTGTAGTTTTTTCCTAGTCTGGCGGACAGTCTTGCAGCGGTCTGACAGTGGCAGTCTGTCAGGCTCATAAAAGAGCCTAACAGGCAGACCACTGCTCGCAGACTGCAAATCTAGGGGGGCACTACATGTGCTCCCCCCGCATGCACCTCCAGGCCCAAATTCAGCTGGGGGCCCTGTTCCTTTGTTGTCATTCCATCACCCTTTTCATGGCGGGTTCACCACCATGAAATGGGCAGTGAAATGGCAACTCGAAATATGCTCCCCGGTGCCAACTGCGGTACTGCCAGCATATTCAGGCCAGGGGAAAGACCACCGGGCCAGCGGGATCCTTGATCCCGGCGGTGCCAGTGGTCTTGTGGCAGTCCGATTGCAGCAGTTGTAATACTCCGGGCGGTCCTGTAGTGTGGTGGTTGTCAGACCACCAGCACGGGTTCGACGGTCCAATATCTGTAGTTGAACTGTACCACTATTTCAAAATATATAAGCAGTTATAAAAGCACACATGAAGCACATTTTGTTTTAAGATGCTGATGTATGATGGAAACAAAGATTTTAATAGGATCAATTCAAATCTTGGTGATGCACAAATGATAAATATTGTATTGTTTTGTATTTTATTGCAACATTTGTACAGCGCTTCATATCTTGTGTGGGACCCAGAAGCACTTATCTAAGTGGGCAATGATGCTATGCCATGCCGGCTGTGTGATAGGAAGGGTGTGGTCTTTGTTTTGTGACCCTATAGGAAGTGTTTCCATGTCATGTGTGATGACCACCGAGATGCAGTTATTGTGTTATGGGATGCAGCACATAGCAGTGAGGTAGATGATGTATGAGAAACACAGAGGCGCAGTACCGCTTTGAACAACTCCGCAGATCCCTTTATGGTATTTCTTATGATTATAGTCCGCTTACCTGGTCCCAGCACTGGACTGTCAAATCAGAAATTGTGTGTATAGTTGTGAGCTTGAGCTGGCATGGTTGGAGAGAGAGAGTGAGAGAAGAAAGATCGGTTGTGATGGGCATTTTTTACTATCATCCAATATCGGGCTGTCATTGTGAGATGTGAAGAAGCAGCCAAAGTGTATAGATATTTAGGAGCTGTAGTGGTGGACTGCATTAAAATCCTCCGATTGATAGCAGTATGTGACAGATCTCTTCAGTTATTCCATGAGTGGTCATTTGGTGATGGCTGGTTTATTGGCTGCACAGTACTGGGGATGGACAACCCTTGTAGCAGATACGTCGTATGTGAATGTAAGAGGTGTAAGTTACAATTGGCTGCCACCTGCAGAGTGTTATGGTATTAGTTTGGGCCAGAAATATTGTACATGAAATTAACTAACTTTATAATACCCCTGCAAACTATAGGTCAGCCCTTCTGAGCTTGCCTGCCTATAGAGAGAAGTTAACTGTTTTGTTTTTCCAATCTGTGGATTGTAAGTTGAAGACTGAGCTTGAGGGCCCTACCGCAGGGATGTGGGGTGGTCGTGTTGTCTTGGAAATAGCCGTGTTTTCAATATTCTTCTGATCGGTATATTCTCCTGGATGCTTTGAAATCTGGCTGGTAGTGACTTCCAGAGCTTGGTGGCTTGTACTGGGAAAGCCGTGCCTCCAATGGATTTTTTTATAGTAAGGTGGTATGGGGTAGTGATGCAACCCTGGAGCACAGTGTCATGTTGTATGTATTGCTTGAATTGAACTTGTAGGTACAGCAGTCCTTTTCCTAGGGAGGCTTCGTGGACAGTGCAAAGTGCCTTGAACATTACCCATCTAGCTATAGGTAGCCAGGGGAGTGATTGCAAGACTGCGGTCATGTGCTCTCATAGGTGAAGACGGAGATGACGTCTTAGAGTGGCATTTTGGATGAGTTGTATTTTGTGTTTGATGAATGCAGGTGCACCAAGGTATTGGCTGCTGGCGTAGGCAAGCAAGGAAATTACGACTCTGATGATGGCTTGCAGCTTCTGCTGGTATCCAAGTTATGGGAAGATACGACGCAGTGTTTTCATTGTGTAGAAGGTACTTTGTGTGACGTAGTTAATATTTAGCATCAAGTATAGGTCGGTATCCATGGCTATCCCTAGGTTTCTAATTTGTCTTGATATTGTTGGAGGGGCTTTAAGTCCCTTAGGCCAGTGTTTCCCAAACTGTGGTCCGCGGACCCCTAGGGGTCTGTGATACATTCCCAGGGGGTCCTCAGGCAGCAGTTTTAAAAGCACTGCAAAGTTCCTTGTATAATTAGAGGTTTTCGAGCAACAATAAAAGTGTCAAGATAACGCCAGTGATTAACCCGTTCCGTGCTCATGACGGAACCACTCCGTCATGAGCCACGGGTGCCGTGTGCTCATGACGGAGTGGTTCCGTCATGCTGCGGCCGTTGGCGGCCGCTCCGCCCACGCGGTGCTAATTCCCCGCCTGTGCGGGCGATTAGCGCCGTGGGCGGAGTCATGACGGAACCACTCCGTCATGAGCACAGCTCAACCGTGACTCATGACGGAGTGGTTCCGTCATGAGCACGGCGCCACCGCAGTGCCCCCAAACCATCCCCCAGCGCCGCGGCGGAATACCCGCCGCGGCGAAGGGGTTAATGTTCCTGCTGGAGAGAGATGAGTTTTGTCCAGTGGCAGCTTTGACATATCTAATGTAGTACAGAGGGTTAATATGCCTACTGCAAAGAATGCGTACCTGCAGTGAGGTCAGTGGGTTACTGCTTTTGTCACAGAAATTCTTTAGTGACTGTGCAGTTTATAAGTGACAATCGTGATCCAGCACAGTGACCTATAAACTGGCATCAAAAAGATGTTTGCAAACTGCATGGTACAAGTTAGTAACTTCCCAGTCTTTCATTATCCTGATGCTGCTAAAAAGGTTTATCTGAATGGAAATAAAGTTTTATTGTTAAAGTCAATGCTAAGCACTGTGTTATGTCCTGAATCCTGAGTTTCTTTAAAAATTCCTACCAGTATGAATGACATATGATTCCTACAACTTGTAGTCGCCTTTGCCTTATGTAACATTTTCTATACACTGGTTTACATGTATGATTCATTGTCTCTATGGGGCAGATTTGCAAGGAAACTGACTCAGTGAGTGCTGCAAGCCATTTGGCTGCACCACACTTAGTCACTTTCAAAGCACAGGGATGCGACATATTTACAACAATATGTTGCATTTCAGTGCTCTCCCTGCGCTGGTGCACAAACTGCTGCCATGCGCCGGCACTGGCACCCTTGCACCATGGTGCAAAAATGCCTGCGTTGTGGGGAGATTGTTTATGTGCAGGTTGAGTTCCCATTCTGCACATAAACAATCACTAGAGGGGATTTCATCTTTCTATGCGTGCTGCAGAATGCAGCACGCATAGAAAGAGGAAAAAAACGAGGAGAAATGAATACATTTATCCTTGTTGCACCTCCCTACGCCTCCCCTGGGGAGGCGCAGCATTCAGACGCATTTCCAGATTTACAATTTCTCGTAAATCTGGAAATGTGTCTGGTTTCATGAGTGTTGCGTGGGAACACCCACAGCAAAACCCATGGAACGCACCTTTCACGCAAAGTGCGGCGTGCAAAGGGACCATATTTACAAGAACAGGAAAAGTCACGCAGGGTGGCTTTTCCTGTCCTTGTAAATATGGGCCACTAAAATGCGTCGCCGGAACGTCACTTTTTGTGACGCACCGGTTGCGCATGGGGCTTGTAAATCTGCCCCTATATGTGTGTGTTGTAAAGTGCTCTGACACCCTACAATGGTATGAGAGATGCTATAAAACAATTGAAATACATGTGACAGAGGGACTATGGAGAGATGAGAGGCACTGTTGGAGGGTGATAATAAGGGAATCATTGAAGAACCCCAACAAAGATTGTCGTATCCTGGTGCATAGTAAGGTCGTCATTTACTATTCTTTAAAAGCTAATACAATTCAATATACAATGATAAATGTGTTGTAAAATGCACTATTGTTTCCTAAATTTTCTTGGGGGGAGAGCCTCCCAAAGCCCCCTTTGTAGTGGTCAGGCTCACTCACTGCACTTGGTGTGCTCCGTATGGGGACTGGTCTGAAAACATTTGCCAGGGCTGCTTTGGGTTTCCAGTCTGGCCCTGGCAGGAGCAGGAGCCTCTCTCTGCGAAATAAAACCAACCATTTAAAAGTTAGTTACGGAGATGCAGCACCAACCTTCCCAATAAAGTTTTTTGCAGATTCTTTCAATATAAAATACTAAAACCCTTAGTAATTCGACTATTTCTTTTGTGGGCACACCTGTGTTTATTTTTTTCGAATTACTGTTTTAATGTTTGAAATTTAAATCATTCAGATTGCCTGGGGTCCCCGGCTTCCAGTGGTGACTCAATGGGGGTCCTCAGGAGTCAAAAATTTGGGAACCACTGCCTTAGGGCATATGGTATTAGGTTGGTATTTTGCCATTTTCTGCAGTTCGTAACTCTGTCTTTGTGGTATGGAGCTTTAGAAGGTTATTCATCACCTATGTGTTTATGGCCCAAAGGCAGACATCGAGTTTGAAATTGTAGAGGTCTGGCAGGCCATTCATTTTTACAAGGATTTGCTCGTCATCTGCATAGCTGTAACAAGTGAGGTTCAACGATATAATCAGGTTTGGTAAGGGGGTTAGGTAGATGTTGAATAATAGAGGGGATATGATGGGGCCCTGAGGGACGTTATAGTGTTGTGTCTGATGGCTTCCAATTGCCAGAGATCTCTCCTTGTCTTGCTGTTCTGCTGACGCAACCGGTACGAACAGTCCTGAAGACACCTCAACACCCCAACACTTCAACATAATGTAACATTTGAAGGAGAGGTGAATATAAAGAAGAGCATCTGGCTTAAGTGCAGTAAGAAGATATATGAATATTTATCCAGTATTTATTCAGTTTTGCCTTTTTGTGTAGAAAGAACAATTAGTGCTCTGTTTTGAGGTAGAGCCAGAGAAGCGCGGAAGTGGCCCAGCTAGGTCGGTTGTGTAGCTTACTCTCTACTATGTGCTCCCCCACCCTGAGTTTACACCAGCAGACAGTGTCATTACCTACCTACAAACTTATTTACCATCCTACGCCTGCCTCCACAAGCCCCTACAAGCCTCCTACAAGTGGCTAGTGCAACAAGTATAACTGGAGAAGAAATTGACACTAGCTCCAAGGGCCATCTACCAGGCATCTGAAACAGAACAGATAAAACGCCTCGGGCCCGTAGACTGTCGGCCATCCAGTGCAAGAGACAACTCAAGGCACGGAAACGTCAGAGTATGGAATGTCAGGACAAGGGGCTTGCCCCTGTGATAGGGAAGGGAAGCAGACAGGAGTGGATGGGATGTCAGGCATGCTTAGCGAAATGGTGGACCAAGGCACCCAATCTGAATGGGAGACTCCAAAATTATTTGCAGGCCCTATTTCCAGATGTCCACAAATAAGGTCATAACCGACCATCAAGAGCCTGGAAGGGAGAGACCATCGACTTGCTGGAGCACTCCTGCACCTATAGTGCAAAGAAAAGAGAGGCCCTTACAGCACACAGAAAACTATGGGCCCCAACGGGTTCTAACTTGCCAGAAAGCTTTTCTTTGTCCGCATCAGAGGGATGCAGTGCTTAATTTTAGCCGGTGCTTTCCGGTGCTCAGCACCGACACTTAATTGGCAGCACCGGTACTTCTGACAGTCTGCACCATGGTGGCATTGTCTGTCTAATTCAGAGATGAGCACAACAACAGATGTTTATTAATTCAAGATACATTAAAAATTACTATTACATAGGGGTAATATCTGCGTCTCCCCGACAATTGAACTTAGGAATGAGCAAAAACGGATACAGGGAGGGGCTACACCGGATCAGCATAAAACTGACTAGAATGTCCCGAGGGGAAACTAGAATGGTGGACCCCTGGATGGGGGATGGTATAGTGGCGACTGGTTAGGGGGGACGATCTCTAGACAGGGATCTGCAAAGAATTGCTTGGCTGTTGAGTGTAGGGGGTTGTAGAATGGTGGTAACGGTTAAAGTAAACATTTCTGCATTGTCATTGTCATGGTTATTTTCGCTGTCCTGGTTATCAATAAAAAGTGTTTTGTTTTTTAAAATGACTATTACCAGCTCTCAAGCTATACTTATATCATTGAGGGCCTGGAATAGTCACACTTATAGCAGTGTGATGGTTAATAGTTGTTTTGGTACTGTCATGGGCAGCACTGACTGGAGCATAGTGCGTCGCAAGCTGCAATGGCCTCTTTGTCAGGGCCCGGCACTTTATTTTTTCAAATTAAGCACTGGAGGGATGAGCCCGATAGCTCTGTATGCATTAGCTCTCCAGCCCAGCATTTGTCTCATTCCACAGGCCCTTCTATAGCCCAGTTTGATGAGTAGCAAAATTCTAACTACTGTAAGGGTGATGAAGAGGAAAGTTCTTTCTAAATCCTGCTCTTCATCCCTCGATATACCCCGACGGGCTCTATGGACACACTCAACAGAGAGAATCTGATGTGATTGTTTGCTCATATCCCAGCACTTCAGAACATAACCACCGATGACTTGGATTGGGTCTTATTTGAACCACCCCTGTTAATCAAAACCAGGGACGTAACCAAGACGATCTTGAGAAGAACAGACCAACAAAATGCCGGAGCCAAAAGGGCTGTTTTTGAAGAATGGGGAATTGATCTTCACATTCTTGCTCTGGTGAAATATCCATACATTCTTTTAAAACCACACCCAGCCCAAACTCCAGCCTGTGTGTTGAAGGGTGCAATTGGGGAAAATCATATAGGGGGCTTCTAGTTCAGAGGACCCAGGGCTCATCGCTATTCTTTCAAGGCATAATCGGAAGAGGTTTGCTTCAACATCCCAAGGAATGATTATATATATATTTTTTTATTTTACAGAGTTTTATATAGCGCGAACTTGACCCGAATCGGGTATCAGAGCGCTTTACATAGCTCCAGTTGCGTTACATGAGGACACATTCATTTTTGTTAGGCATGGGGAGAATGAGTGATTTGCCCAGAATCACAGGATGTTCAGCGTCATTGCTGAAACTCAAACCCAGTTCCCCAGATTCAGGGTCGACTGCCCTAGCCGTTAGACCAACTCCTCTCCCCAATTATATCGTACAAGGGAGGAAGCTGAGTCTAGCATCTGTAGTAAAGCCCTCTATTCCTATGAACAATTTGAGAATGATTTCTTGAAACCTTTCAGGGCTGGGCAGCAAGCTTGCCTAAGAGGACTGGAGGAATTCATAGAAACAGCTGACATAATCATGTTTCAAGAAACTTGTGGATCTCCCCTTCACATAGGCAGAGTTTAAAGTCTTCCATATCCCAGCATGTGAGTCTAAACCAGGCAGATCATCTGGTGGGTAGCTAATTTAGAATTAGATTGTGTTGGGGTACCATGTTAGCCAATCATCTATTATTTGTCCAGATCTGCTTGGTATAGAGATCTTTATCCCCGATTAAACTAAAAATCTCCTTTTCAATGTATACAGTAGGAATGTCTCCAAAACAGTTGATTGCCCTGTGCTTCAACTTTTGATTGACTATATTTCCACTTTAGCACGAAAAGAAGCAGCTGTGATCATGGCTGGGGACTATACCGTATGTTTTGAATCACCTGCACTCTATAATGGAATTGCAGGAGAGAAAGACCAATATTGATGCCATTTTTATCCTCGCTTCCATGGGTTGCCCTCCGAATGCTGGATCTTTGTGTGAGTTGTCGTTTGAGGGCATACAGTGGTAGAACCAAATCTGATCTGGAGATGAGTCCTACTTTTAAATGAAATATCTACCAGAGCCGTATTGATTACCTTTTATTAGATATTCAACCCTGGCGGAATCTTATTGATATGTAAGTCCTGCCTAGATATGAGAGTGACCACTTCCCTCTTCACCTCTCGCTTTGTGGAGGTGACAAACAGGAGAGTGGGACTCCTCAATTGCCTGGCGGTGCTCTTTAGGTCAATAACAATCGGAGGAAAATTAAATGGGAGAGCATTATGGACAATGAGTCTAAGTAAGCCTTACTTTATCATGGCCTATTCCCTATCCTATTTTATATGGCTAATGCAGAGGAAGTCCCTGACGTGATCCTGGATGCTTATTGCAAATGGTTTGAGAAATTGAAAATGAGTTTCTTCACTAAACCTCCGCCACGCAAGACTCCCCCTCAGAAGGCAGATCCCACACGGTATGACATGACTTGCAGGTCAGCTAAGTGCAATCTCCTCAGTGCCCTTAAAAGAGGGTTCTCACTAGCTTAAGCAAATTACAAACTAGTCCTGAAACATGCAAAATCAACAAGGGATACAGCAATTTGGAATTTTGTCTGCAACACGCTCAGGGCACCAGGTAGCTCTTTGGCATATAATAACACATGGTGCCAAAGCAAATAGGTTGAAGCTGGAAGTACATATTCTCCTGCAAGGTTGGGTGAATCATTTTAAATCTTTATATGGTAGCTCCCCTCCAACCCTTCTGAATTTTGATCCCCCTGATCCTATAGTGGCCAGCACATCATGCGAGACTCCATTAGGTTTAGGTATTATTAAAGATGGATGAATATTTTCTGTGGCCATTAGATCTCAGAAGGCAGGAAAGGCACCCGGGCTAGACAGAATCCCAGTGGACCTTGTTAAGTCTGAACTGGAAATCTGGGAACCCCACCGAACACACATTTTTAATGCCAGTCTAACGGGAGGTGAGATCCCATCCTCATGGAAAGGGGCAGAGCTCAGTCCTATACATAAAAAAGGCCCAAAGTCTGACCCAGCCATCTACTGCCCTATTAGCCTTATTGATTCATCTCCCCAAAAATTTTGTAAGCTTTTTTTAGATTAGCTCCTTATTTGGGTCAAAGAAGATACAATTTTAACCCAGTTTCAAGCTGGATTTCACTGCAAAATTGACCAGGTTTTCAGCTTTCAATAATAATAAGGTGGAAAGAAGTAGACATAAAAAGGGGTAGCCTGTATGTTGCTTTTGTTGATCTCAAGGCGTCATTTGATATGGTCCCCAGGGATAAGATATGGCATACACTAGGTAACCTTGGGCTTCCCTGCCCTCTTCTTGATTTATTTGCCAGGATTCACCAGGATAATTTTGCTCTAATCAGATGGGGGACAAATGGGGAAACCATTGATCCCTTTAAGGTTGCAAAAGGAGTCAGACAAGAATGCATCCTTGCCCCCACATTGTTCCTGCTGTTTATAAATGGCTGCATGGACTACCTCTTGTGTTGTGATAATGACTCTCCAGTTCTAGGGGGAACTAAAATACTCGCTCTATTATTAGTAGACGACACTTCATTCGTATCAAAAACTCCCAAGGGCCTAGAGACCCTTTTGAGTAAGTTTAACATATTCTGTCTAGATTATGGACTGGCAATCAACGCGAGTAATACAAAATGTGGAGGAGCTGGAGAAAGTGCTAGATTTTGATTATCTTGGCCTTTGCCTCTCTGGTGCAAATACCTGGGGGTCCCAGGTTACCAAAAGTAACCTTATACTAAAGCACAGGATGGCAGAAATTCTAAAATGTGCAAACAAGACCACGTTCTACCCAATTTCTCCCCTTCTTGAGGTCTGGAGGGCCAAAACTGTGGCCGCTACTACTTATGGATCTGAAGTCTTTGGATATGTTAATTTAAAAGCCCTGGAGGTGGCTGAGAATACATTTTTAAGAGCAGCCCTTAAATTGCCCCAAAGCATGCCACTGATTTTTAAACATGACTCAGGCTTCCTTGTCTATTGTACGCCTAGCGGATTTGAAATGTATTCTGTTTTGGGTACGGATTCCGTCTACATCTGAGCGTATATCGAGTGGGATTAAGAGATGTTCTCGATAAGTCACAGATAGATGCTCTGTTACGCTGGTTAGACTATGTAAAACAGCCCCTATCCTCTATGAATCTATACAAGTATTGCTTGTCCCCTGAAACTATTCCATCTTCCACAAATATGAGAGAGTGAAGACCATCTACTGGGAGCTTGAGGAGGGTACATTTTCGAAACAGGCGGGTTTGGGCAAATTGTCTCATAGGATTCCAGCCCACCTCTTATTTCGAAAACTCCATGATTTATATCGACCCTCCATTTACAAAAGTCCTTTAAATAAGGTTAAGGTTAGCTTAATTCCTACTTGCTACCTTTAACGCTAAATAGAATAGTCAACAAGGTGGAAACAAAATGTGTCCTGTCTGAAGAATCTGATGATTACCTCCTCTTTTTCTGCCCAAGGTATTATAAGCAGCGTAGGTGTTGGATTGCTCCTTTGTGCCGCCTTTTAGGTGTCATCCAATACAGGGTATCGATAAGGATATGTAGAGCAGACACGTCCCCAGTCATTATTTTCTTTGTCGCAAACTTTTTGGAAAGCATATGGGCAATTCGACAAAAAAATTGCTCTTTTACCCTATCTTCGCTCTGTGTCCAATGTATATCCCACTCCCTCTTGTGTATCATGGTTTTACTGATTTTAGAACTTGTCTCTAATAACAATGTAAGCTGAAGCACTTGCACTTTACTCAGCTAGGTTGTGCAACAGGGAAGCGTACGCAACCCTAGTTGTATTCCTCTATCCATACCATCCTGCTTCACAATGGACAAATCCCTATGCTCTATGTGTTAAATGTAGTACGCACACGCCTAGCAATAGTTTTTATCAGGGAACCCACTTTTTAAAGTGTATTATTCTGTTCCAAAGTTTTTTAAACACCCTTACTATAGCATGACATGTATAAAACTGTACTTTTAGACATGATGGACCATAATAGGATTTTGTCTATGGTGAAGTGTCTGTACATCTGCTTTGCGTTTTTAGGCCAAAAGTGGATTCTTCTATGAATATTTTATGCCGGTATATGCATATTTTCCAGCCATATTGTATTGTGCTTCCTTTTTAATTGTATTTCTTTAATGGCCATTGGCCGAAATAAAGTAAGTACACGAGTCATGTTGTTCTTAAGCTAGCAATTTTCATGACATTTCCTATTTCTGAAACATAACTGGTTGTCACTACCTAAACCTACCAGTCATTCAGTTGCAATGTCCAATGAGGAAACTCCAGGTCCCAATATGGCATGGTGCTTTGATTAGCCTATTGTGTTGGGGCACAGTTATAACAAGTCAGGTACAACTGACATTTGACTAACATTGGTAAACGCCTACACTGGCCTGTTGTGAAATATAGCCTGGTGAAATATTGTATCTGCTCATCAGATCTATATTTTGTTCGCAGGAGACAGATAGTTTGTTTGGTTAATGTGCCCTCTGCAAAGGGCAGCAAATACCCTAACGAGTAGTACTGTGAATCTAAAAGGACCCAATATGGCCTGCCTTGTCACAAAGGGCAGCAATAATAGACTATCTTTTAAAAATTGTTTCATACGTAGATGACTCTGCCAGGGTCAACATGCTGAAGATTCATCTCCTTGAACCAAATATTGTAGAAACCATAATCAGGGCACCTGAGGCTGAAAGCATTTGTATTATCATTGACCTCTCTAGACATCCACATAGAACATCGACTAACATTTCCTGATTTTTTTTATATTGTTATTTATGATGTATGTAGTATGAATCTGCTTTTTGAAATGTATTGACTACTTTGAAATTCTCCATTACTATTTGTATTTAATTTACGGTTGTAGCAAATAAATTGCTCTTCTGAGGTCCTATGTAATTAATGTACTAAATATATAATATTTGGAGAACATTTGGGGTAGCGCTTTTATTGGCAGAAGTGTGAGAACGCTGGATGGTAGAAATGTTATGACCCTTCACAGATTCCTGAATTCTTCTTCACACAAATTGGAGAAAAATCTGTGAATTAGCCAAAGTTTGGTGTTTGCTGGGCATTCTGGGTAAGAAATTAGAATTGGGATCCACGCAAGCTACACCAGGTGTCCTCATGCCGACCGAGCCCTAGCCTAAAGACCGTGGCTACCCACATTGGAGGTGTGGCTTGCCCAGTGCTGTGGACCCTGACTTTTTGGTCGGTCCTCAGAGTGCGCAACCAGTCATGCGCACTCTGCCTTTTCTCTATGTATGCTGCATCTAGCCTACATAGAGAAAATGGCCTCCCCATAGGCACCCAGCTCCACCATTGCAGTGCTGTGATTGGCTTAGGGGATGGAGGCTGCCTGTGGTTGCTTCCTGTTGGGAAAACACGGGAACCGGCCAGGAGCTGAGGCAGCGCGGGACCCGGTAAGGTAAGTTTTTTTAATTTTAATTAAATCCCCCGCCTCCCCCCACCCCCGCAAACCTGCGCGACTCGACCGCGACTGGCCTTAGGTAGCCATTCCTTTCACAGGATGATAGTTTAGTCAAACAAGTGAGGTGCTATTTTTTAATCAAACAAGCACTCCCCCTCCTCCACTCTGGTGGCCATCAGAACTGAACCCCCCTCCGGAAGCAGTGATGTCAGCTAGGAATCTGGGATTCTGGATCAATAATGAACTTTCATGCAAAAATCAAATCGATCAGGTATCTGCGACCTGTTTCGGAAAACTTCATATGATCCGAAAAATGTCCTCGGGAATCTCACAGGACCATTGTGCACGAACTGATCACCTCACATCTGGACTACGCTAATAGTCTGTACGCTGGGGCCCCTGCGTACCTGATCAGACGCTTACAGACTGTTCAGAATGCGGCAGCTAGGCTGATATATAACATTCCTTATCGCCACTCGATCTCCCCATATCTGAAGAAGCTTCACTGGCTCCCAGTGACCAAACGCATCCAATTCAAGTCAATGGTTCTGGTTTTTAGAGCACTGCAGGGTATGGGCCCTGCCTACATTAGAGCTCGGCTTAAGCATGCAAAGTCTAGCCCTGCACTTAGATCCAATCATCTCCGCCTCCTAGTCACCCACGCTTCCTCCGCGCCAGAATGGGCGGTAGAGCCTTTGCGGTGTTCACCGCCAAGACTTGAAACAGCCTGCCTCTGCCCTTGCGGCTGACCAAATCTGAATCTATCTTCCGTCGTGACCTTAAGACCTGGCTCTTTTCGAGTGCTTAACCTGTTGAGTGTACTCGCATCCTTCGCCTGTCCCAGCACCGGGACACCCCCTTTGGGGGTAGCTGCGCACTTTATAAGCTTCTAAATAAATAAATACTATTGTTATCGGGAGAAGTGTAGGAACGCTGTATGGTATGGTATTTGTAGATTCCCGCAGATTCCATTAGTGCGGTTAGCTTTTACTTTGTTTTTCTGGAGAACATCAATGCGCACAGTGTGCTGCGCAGTACAGCAAAACCCAAAAAATCAAACTCAGGACTCATGGGCAGCATTTCCCTCAAATTTTAGAATTTGGTAAGAAACTTTTTCTGGAGTTTTTACCAGAAACGTTTCATTTTTCATTACTGTGGATGACTCATTGAAGTCGCACAAACTGGGAAAGTAGTACGGTGGACGTCAATGGGTTGTCATCTGCCCTACAGAAGTTCAAACCCACCAAATCCATTCAGCCTGATGTCCTGTCCAACAAAAATTGACAACAAGATGCAGGGATATGATGGCCACGTTGCACTAACTTCTTTCTTCCATGATCACAGATATAGTTCTAGAAGGCTCAGGATGGTAGGCTTCTTTGACTGGGGAACAGTGAAAAGCACAGTGGTCAAAGAAAAGTGGTAGGTGCTGCTAAAGGCCATGCACAGCAAAGAGAAAGTTTCAGTTGCCATACATGGTCTATGGAGAAAAGGGTTAGAGAAAGAATAAAAAATATTGAGAAGTTCAAAGAAGATAGACAGAACAGGTTCTAGAAAAGAAGAGAAGATTGAGAGAAAGAATAGTAAATAAAAAAGCAAAAGAGATAGCAGGGTGAAAGGAATTAGAAGACAGAGACAGCAGCATACAGAAAGGGGTATTGGGGAATAGGTTCAGAGAGGCAGCAGGGGCAGAGATTGGGAGAGAATAGAGAAAGTAAGACACAGACTAAAGGAGCAAAATGAGAGCTAGGTACAAGGAGAGTAATCATGATTGGAGATGTTAAGAGCAATGTATAGCTTATAATATTTTGACCAATACACTTGGCCCACTGTGATTTCAAAGCACAATTTTGCACTTTATTTTCTAACATAGATTCTAGTGTAAGATGCAAAAATCTCCTCGCATAGTGGGCTTTAAAATCCTAATAAGGGCTAACCATTGTTACTTGATCCACTTTGCTTTTTTCAAATTGCTCAACAATTACAACTGCTTGTTATTTGCTATTGTATGCTCTGGGTGAGTGTGAGAAGTTGGCCTGATATATGATGTCACTAGTTCTAGTGTACACCTTGTATCAGTCCAAACAACCCTTATGGTGATTGGTTGTAAAGTCAAACTTATAGACCAGCTATCCTAGTGGTAGCATGGACAAGAGCAGTCTTAGGCTAAACTCTGTATGGCATGTGAAGCCAGCTGTCATACCATTTGCAATCCCTTGAATACCAAATGAAAGGACACCACAACAGATATATATATAAAAATAGAATGTATTTATTCTAGTCAAAATACCCTCAGCACTCTTTATGAGATTCGAGGTAAGTACAACACAGTCTTATTTAAGCATACATAAGTCACACAGGTAAGTAATACAGTTAGGCCCTGGGGGCCACGCAAACCATATACTATGTAAGTGGTATAAGGACCACTGTCACGAACACAGGTTAGGCCTAGGCCTAGGGAATCGCTGGGGCTACACTATACTACCAGTTACTAGGCAGTGGGAGGCCCACGGGATTCAGGTGCAGAGTGGAAACACTCACGCGTAATGCGTTAAAGTCGATAGAAATAGTAATGTTTATAAATAAAGAGTTTTAGGACACTTCGGAAGGAGCTAGGAGTTGGAGACTTGGAAACTAGACCCTAGGATAGTCAATACCCTTCTGAGCACCGGAGTACTCAGTTTACCTAGCCCACGGGCTGCGGGTGCATTGGTGTGAACTTGCGTCGGGTTTCGTCGTCGACTCCTATGGATGCCTGAAGAAAAGATGCTGACAGGCAGTCAGTGAAGAGTGTCCGGTGGATCCCAAGATTGGAATCAAGAAGGAGGGTACCTGCAAGCAGAGGTGACAGAGTCTAGGTCACCAGCCAGGAGCCGGGAAGGAACCAGGCGATGTTGTGAAGATGCAGGTGAAGAGGTGAAGCTTGTCGCAGCAGCCACGGGTACCAGGAGGTGTCGAGGACTACCAGAACCAGGAGGCGAGCTGTCCCACGAGGGTTCTTGCTGTCGGCGGCGTCGATGTCGAGTTCAGACCCAACAAGCCTTGGCAAGCGCAACCCACGCAGGATGAAGGATTTGCTTCTGTTGCAGACCAGGAAGGCCTGAGGTGCTTCTCTTTCACAGGGAAGCAAGGGCCAGTCTGGAGGAGCCAAACCAGCGGTGGAAAGTTAAGGGTTCGTCGTCACAAAGGCTACTAGCCAACGGGCAAGCAACCGGACAGACGCGTCGAGCAGGAAAATGCAGAAGGGCCCCACGCAGAACTCGTGGAGGGTGGAGGGCTGATCTTCGGTGCAGATGGTGCTCGGGGTTGGGGCTTCTCAATCCCCAGAGCACAACTTCGAGGATGCCTCAGAAGCTGCGCTGGAAGCAAGTAGCCAATTTTCCCAGGTAGCGGGTCCCACGTCTCTCGTCGCCTCCACGGATCTCAGCTTTGCTGTGGATGTGGATCAGGGTCGGAGAAGTCTGGAAGTCAAGGCGCTGGTCAGGCTCTGCAGTCGGTTCCTCGTAGAACTTAGGCAAAGCAAACGGCAGGTCGCTTGATGGTGCCTGTTTGCACAGGGTGGCCACTCCTTGGCAACAAGGGAGATTCTTCAGTCTTCTTCCGTAGTCGAATGTCGAAGGTCCAGAGTTTCTGTTCAAGTTTCAGTTTTCAGGATAATCCAAAGTTCTGGGGACTCAGCTCCCTCTCTTATACTAATCTGGGGGGCTGGGTTGCCTGCTAGGTCCCTCCTATGGGTGGAACCAGGGAGGGGGGTGGTTACACCCCCTTCCCTTTGTCCAGTTTCGTGCCAGGACTGGGGCTGGAGTGCCCCAGCACCGGTTTGAACCGGACTATGCATGGGACACCTTGTGTGCCCCAGGCAGTGTCTCGTTTCTTTCATCCCTCCCTGCCCCAATACACTAAGTCCTGTCTAGGGTGGTGCTAGCACCTCCCAAGGCAGGAAACCTATTGTCCAAGCCTCCCTCGCTGGAAGGACTCCCAGCAGCAGGAGGTCAGACTTGTGTCTGTGGCAGCAGCATCCATTTTGTGATGCTGGGGCTCTGGTTAACTTTAACCGGGTAGTAGGTCTTCAACATGTCTTCTCCCTCTAGAAGGGGGGAATACTATCCTCATCGCCAGAAATGGTGTGGGGGTAGTATTCCAAAGTGTTAGACACCTTACACGACATGTTTTGATAAAGCCAAACCATAGTTACCATAACCGCGAGGATTATAAGGCACTTTAAGATTATATGGTAGGCGATATCATAGAACAGCTATAAGGACATGGTTCCGAAAGCTGCAGACAGGCTCAGCTCATGCTAGAGCACCATCTCACATGTTACCAAGCACTCTGCCTTCAGGATTGTTAAGGCCTGCCATAGGAGTGACTGAAAGGTACCCATATGTCTATATATAAGGCAGGTATAGGGATACTATACCTAAGCAAGGGGTGATTACACGACCTTGCCCCAGCTGAGTGATCAGCCAGTTGTGTCATGATGGAAGGCCAGCCAGGGGTGGCATAATACATGCTGCAGCCCCTGGTAGGCCTAGGGTAGACCCATGCCCTGGGTACCTAAGGTACACTGTACAGGGCCCTAGAGGGTGATCCTTACCAATTGGGGTATGTACCTAAAGTACATAGTATGAATTTAGAGAGAGAACAGCTTGGCTGAGGGTCTGATTAGCAGGCCCACAGCCACATCTAAGTCGAAAACCAGTGAAGCAAAAGCAAAAAGTGGGGGTGACCATAGAAAGCAAACCCTACTCTCCTACAGTGAGCAGTGCTGGTACCATCTCATTTAATGCATATCAGCCATGTCTACATTTGCTGGGAAAGTAGCTGGAAAGTACAACTTCACTTGTTAAGAAGTCCAAGTTCTATTAAGGAGGTGATTTGGCTTTCCAGTGTACACTTAAATATGGTAGTCTCTTAACTGTTTCATAATATGAAGTTTTACTTTTATCTGCACCTGTAGTAATGCTGAAAAAGCCATCTGCAAGTAAATATTTTCCATTTGAAGTAGACATGGCAGGCTTCCATGCTTTCTACACCACTCAGAAAAATGAATGCTCATCCAAGCAATATTGGCCACACAGAGGGTGTCACCTTGTCTTCTGCATGTGAAAGAGTAGAGATTATACATAATTCTGGAAGTGGAGGACTCTGCAGCATCCAAATACGAGGTCCATGTAGGCAGCATCAAACAATGATGTTATTACAGAGCAGGACCTTAGATGCAAACCTTGGAACTACCACTCAGAGCATTAAAGGCAGTGCTGCTAGTGTCCTTAGCCAGGCCTCAAATTGACCCATGCGGGACTCACACAATAACCTCCTTTACCATGTCTACCTATCTTGCTGGTCGATCTCAAATGAAGGCCTCCTTTTGTACAACATATTTCGCACAGCCCACCTGTAACTGTGAGGGGTGTATGCCAATATTGGAGCCTGCTTCAAGGCCTTGCAGTTTTGACTGGTGCTTTTGATTATCCATCTTTTGTCGCAACCTTTTAGTGAAATTCATTGTGGGACATTTCTAACCTTCCTGTAAAATGACACTTACATTCTATTTAGTTTTCACCATTGTTGCAGCCCTCTAATGTTTAAAATACACTGTTCGCCACTAATGTTCCAAATATTTTCTGTTGGATATGCTCTAAACTCTCTGTAAAATTATTTTAAATTAGTGGCAAGTTAAATTAAAACATCACTTACGCAATTGGTCAAAATTAGGAACCTCCACACTTCATGAAGCAGATGAAGTTTCCTAAATGTACGTGAGTTAATGCTCATCCTTTTGGGCCTTTAAGGTGTGATGATTTCCTGGTGCAGAATGTCCCGGCTAGGACATGCTCCAGCCAACAAAATGTGAGTGTGGAGGCTGGCAATCCACCACCTGTGGTAAGACGACTCTGCGCTGAGGCCAGCTGCTTACTTTTCGTTAAAAAAAGAACTTGATAAGCTTTACATTGCACATAGTATGAACAGCTTGGAAAATACACAAAGTTGTGAGTCAGCCTGCTGTACAACTTCACACCCTTCTACTTTAAATCCCATCAAATTGATAGGATTTAAAGTTGGATTGTGAAAAGTTGATAGAGAGTGCTTTTTAATGTGTACCTTAAAAAAATCCACATATTCCTTCACGTAGTATCACATGGTGTGCACTTGAAAAGTGAAACCGGTAAATATATGCCACAGAATATTGAGGACACAATATAAAAATCAAAAATATGGACAGGTAAGTATAGTTTTTCTATACCTTATTCCACATATATATATATATATGTATACCTACGCAATATACATATCATCAAGATATGTGGATGTGGAGTTAGTAATAGTACATTTTTTTCTTATTCTGTTTATTATATTCAACAAGAGAGAACAGTATTCATTTTACAAAGTACAAAAATAAACCCTTGGCACCAATGCCACAATTGGTCCCGATAAACACATCTTACTGCCCAGCACATTTGCTAACAGTTACAGCATATTATCTTTCCGGCAGACCAATTTGATAGACGGTGGTCACAAGGTGACAGAAGAATCTATGAAAAAGAAAGCCAGAGAAAAAGAGGAGAGCGAAGGAAAGGGAATGACTGACACTACTCGTCCAACTGTCTGCGCACAGGCCCGTTTGGAGAGAGGGGGTTAGCCCAGCACCAGGTTACTGACTACAAGCAGGCACCCCATATATGTTGAAACCAAAAGATTGGAGTGGTGCACTACTTCGGAGCAAAAGTTGTCTTTCAATAAGTCATTTAGTCTTGTTGTATTGTCTCAGTAAATCCTTTATTTTTCATAAGCATCCAACAGTAAAAGATACCAGCCAACGCGTTTCGTTCATATACAATGAACTTCTTCAGGGCTGTAAATTGCAATATAAAACACGCATAAATATATATACAGGCACACAATGTAAAGTGCTTGACGCAGGACTTTGTGACAAATAGCCGTGAGGAAGGAAAATGATGTGCGACATATGGGGAGTATAAAACATGGAGGTAGAATGGTAGGGGGATGGGAGGGAGCAGGGGGGAGTAGGGGTGTGTAGCAAGACAAAGTAATGACCGGAGAGCGTAAAAACATCATCACAATGTGCGAACATAAGGTGTGTTGTTACACACAGACGCTAAGAGACAAGCTGATATATTACATATAAGAACATGTAAAAACATATATGTGATGGTCATGTGTTTCTACGTGTAGTGAAAAAGCGATCTGCCTAGACGTGTGTAACGACATCATTGCCCAGGCTAGAAACGCACTGTGTGACTACAGGTTAGCTGCCTTAATGGGTGGAACTGACATGTTGCTCCCGGCTTCGGTGCAGCGAATGGCCCTGAGTCAGGTCATGGTCCAATGTAAGAAAAGCCTTCCCAAAAACAATATATGGCATGTGTGAGAATCATGCTTAGTGCGAGTATATCGTATGTGGGGCCTTATGCCTGTCCTGGACAATCCCAGCCAGGTTTCAGGAGCAATCTGAAAGGGCACATAGACACTGACCATGTGGATCCCTTGACCTTGTAGAACAAAAAACATCCGGCTATACTGACAGTATGAAGAGGCACTAGATATCATGATTTGAAACAGAAAAAAACATGACTATGGTACAAATAGCATGTACATACCATAGAATGAAGTACGAAGATTGGGGGAAAGGGTCCTAAGATCCCCCTGATGTTCTGTGAGAGCTATGCGCGAGCTCTATCCATAGCGTGAAGTCGTGGCAAATGTAGCATCAGACAAGCACAAATTAATGTGTCTGCGTGGGCCTCCTTGAAAAGGGCCAGCACTCGATGGATCTGTGAGAAAATAGGATATGTGTGAACCGTAGTAATCCATATGTGATAAAAGAAAGCATTAGCACGGGACATAGAAGTAGATATAAGAGGGGGGGTGAGAATGACTGGTGCATGTCGCGGTCTGGTCATGTGTAAGGAAATCGGAATGAAAGAAATAACGGGTGCGCATCCTGATCTAAATATACGTGCGAAATGTGGAGTGAAAGGAAAGGGGAAGGTTTGGAAATACCTACATGTGGGGCCGAACTCGTGCAGGCAGGTCGCATACGGCATATGAAAATATAGGTGCCTTGTATGGTGTGCGCGATGTAAGGCCCTGTGGCGAGAAGAGTCAAATGGAGGTAAAAGGGGAAGGTGGGAAAACCTACATGTGGGGCCGAACCCATGTAAGCAGGGCACATGCGACATAAGCAAAAAATTAAAATAATCGCGTCTTATGTGGTGCGAGATGTTGGGCCTGGTAGGGAACAGGGGCAAAATAGCAGGAAAAGAGGAGCAGATCGCATATGACATACGCAATCAATAAATCAATCAATCAGAACATTGGTAAGGCGCACTACTCACCAGTGAGGGTCTCAAGGCCGGTGGGGGGGTGCTACTGCTCGAATAGCCATGTCTTGAGTAGCCTCCTGAAGGTTAGTAGGTCCTGGGACTGCTGTAGGACGAAGGGGTGGGTGTTCCAGGTCTTGGCGGCGAGGTGGGAGAATGATCTGCCGCCGGTGGTCACTCTTCGTATGCGGGGGACGGTGGCGAGGGCGAGGTCGGCGGAGCGGAGATGGCGGTTCGGGGTGTAGAAGGTGAGTCGTCTGTTGAGGTATGCCGGCCCGGTGTTGTGGAGTGCCTTGTGAGCCTGGGAGAGGAGCTTGAAGGTGATTCTCTTGTTGACGGGGAGCCAGTGCAGGTCTCTCAGGTGGGGTGTAATGTGGCTATGGCGAGGGATGTCGAGGATCAGGCGTTCTGTATGCGTTGAAGTAGTTTCAGAAGTTTGGCCGAGGTTCCTGAGTAGAGGGCGTTTCCGTAGTCCAGCCTGCTGCTGACGAGGGCCTGAGGGACCGTTCTTCTTGTTCCGGTGGGAATCCACCTGGAGATCTTGCGGCGCATGCGGAGGGTGTTTAAGCAGGAGGATGAGACGGCGTTGACTTGCTTGGTCATGGAGAGTGATGAGTCGAGGATGAATCCCAGGGTGTTGGTGCTGCTCCCAGTGCAGTCGGCCACCAGGAGTCGTCCCAGGCTGAGGGGGTGGAGCCGAGGATGAGGACCTCCGTCTTGTCCGAGTTCAGCTTCAGACAGCTATTCTTCATCCACTCGGCGACGGCCTTCATTCCTTCATGGAGGTTGGTTTTGGGGGTGAGGGGGTCCTTGGTGAGGGAGAGGATCAGCTGGGTGTCGTCGGCGTAAGGGATGATGTGGAGGTCGTGCAGTTGGGCGACGTGGGCAAGCAGTGCCATGTAGATGTTGAACAATGTCGGGCTGAGGGATGATCCTTGGGGTACCCCGCAGATGATCTCGGAAGCTGCGGACCGGAAAGGGGGAGGCGGACGTTCTGGGTTCTGCCGGAGAGGAAGGAGGTGGTCCATTCCAGAGCCTTGTCTCTGATCCCTGCGTTGTGGAGGTGTGTGCGTAGGGTGTGAAGGCAGACAGTGTCGAAGGCGGCTGATAGGTCCAGGAGGATGAGGGCCATGGTTTTGCCGTTGTCCAGCAGGGCCCTAATATCATTGGTGGCGGCGATAAGGGCAGTTTCAGTACTGTGGTTGCTGCGGAACCCGGACTGGGGTGGGTCCAAGATGTTGTTCTCTTCGAGGTAGCGGGTCAGTTGTCCGTTGACGGTCTTCTCAATGACCTTCGCCGGGAACGGGAGCAGGGAGATGGGCCGGACGTTTTTGAGGTCCTTCGGATCCGCCTTGGGTTTCTTGAGTAAGGCGTTGATCAAGGCGTGCTTCCAGCTTTCCGGGAAGGTCGCGGTCTCGAAGGAGATGTTGATGGCCCTGCGGAGATGGGGTGCGCTAGCTTTGTTGAAGATGTGGTGTGCGCATGGGTCTGACGGAGAGCCGGAGTGGATGGTGTTCATGATTTTGATGGTGTTGTCGTCGTTTATGTTGGTCCAGGTGAGCAGGGGATCGATGCGGGTGGTGGGCGTGGGGTCTGAAGTGTCGGTGGCTGTCGGGGTGGCCCGGTTGTTGAAGCTGTGGTAGATGTCTGCGATCTCGCGATGGAAGAAGGTGGCAAGGGAGTCGCAAAGGTCTTGTGATGGTGGGATGTCGTTGGTGTTGGAGCTGGGGTTGGAGAGTTCCTTCATGATGTTGAAGAGCTCTTTGCTGTTGTGCCCGTTGTTGTCGAGGCAGTTCTTGAAGGAGGCCCTTTTGGCGGACCTGATGAGGTGATGGTGTCTGCGGATGGCGTTCTTGTGGGCTGAGTGGCTGTCTGGTGTCTGTTCGCCGTGCCATTTCTTCTCTAGGTTTCGGCAGGTGTGCTTGGAGGCCTGGAGGTCCGCGGTGAACCAGCTGGCTTTCTTGTTAGTGTGTCCATCGCCTGAGGTTGCGGGCGGTGGTGTCGGAGTCGGTGGGGTCGGCGGGTGGGCTTCGGGCAAGGGTGGTGTTTAGCTGGTCTTCGATGACTTTGCTCCAGCTGCGGCGGGGGATCTGTTGAGTGCGGTGGTGCGTGGTGGGTTTCCGGAAGGTGAAGTGGGTGCAGCGATGGTCAGTCCAGTGGAGTTCGGTGGTGTGGTTGAAAGGGACGTGGGAGCTAGCGGAGAGGATGGGGTCAAGCGTGTGGCCGGCGGAGTGGGTGGGCGTTGTTACGAGCTGTCTGAGTCCAAGGTTGGCGAGATTGTCAATCAGGGTGGTGGAGTTGGTGTAGTTGTTGTTTTCGAGGTGGAAGTTCAGGTCTCCGAGGAGGATGTAGTCTGTGGAGACAAGGGCGTGCGTGCTGACGAAGTCGGCGATGGAGTCGCTGAACTGAGGCCGAGGTCCGGGGGGTCTGTAGACGAGAGTTCCTCTGAGGGTGGTGTTGGGGTCGGTGTGGATCTGGAAGTGCAGGTGTTCGGTGGTATTGAGGGTGTCGTCCGTGCTGGTTGAGACCCTGAGGGTGTTCTTGTGGATGATGGCGATTCCACCTCATACTCCATTGGTGTGGTCCCTGTGGGTGATTTTGTAGCCGTCCAGGATGGCTATGGCGATGTTGGGTGCCGAGGAGGCATTCATCCAGGTCTCTGTCAGGAAGGCGACGTCTGGGGAGGAGGTGTCGAGCAGGTCCCAGAGTTCGATGGCGTGTTTGCGTGCGGAGCGGATGTTCAGTAGTATGCGTCTGAGGTGGTGGCGTTCTGTCGTTGTGGGTGGTTTGGCGGCTTGGAGGCTGGTGAAGCTGCAGCTCCGACAGGAGAAGGGTCCTTTGGCGTGCTTCGGGGCGGCCAGGAAGCAGGTGTGCGGTCGTCCGGTGTTAAGTGCGTGGAGGGTGCTGGCGGTGTAGTGGCAGCAGTCGGTGTTGTGTTCACGGGGACCAGTGGGTCTGGCGCTGGGCGCGGTCCAGGCGCGGACGGGCGCAGATGGGCTTGCCTTCGGCGCACCCGCTGCGCAGCGGCCGCCATTATGAGGGGAGGTGGGAGGGAGGGGCAGCTGGGAGCGGGGAAAAAATGGGCAGGCAGGGGGAGGGCCACAGGGGACGCAGCGGCGTGAAAAACGGGAGAACAGGCGTGAGCACGGGGCGGGGACAAAAGAAACAGAAAGGCACCAAAAACAGGACAACAGAATCAAAAACAAAACAAAAGGCACAATAATAGAACACCAGAGTCCAAAAAATATAAGGCACAAAAAACAGAACGACAGAATCAGCAATGCGGGCAACAGAGGCACACAACTCAGGCTGAGGAGCCCAAGCTGAGCAGAGCAGGGGGACACGATCACACAGGTGGTGCTGTGTGGCGTGGGGGAGCGACCTACCTGAGTCAGGGTCGCTCTCCTCACCGCGCAGCGGCCGCCATTATGAGGAGAGGTGGGAGGGAGGAGCAGCTGGGAGGCGGGAGCGAGGAACGAATAGGCAGGCAGGGGCCACAGGGGACGCAGCGGTGGGAAAAACGGGAGAACGGGCGGGGAGAAAAGAAAACAGAAAGGCACCAAAAACAGGACAACAGAATCAAAAACAAAACAAAAGGCACAATAACAGAACACTAGAGTCCAAACAAAATAAGACACAAAAAACAGAACAACAGAATCAGCAATGCGGGCAACAGAGGCACACAACTCAGGCTGAGGAGCCCAAACCGAGCAGAGCAGGGGGACACGGTCACACAGGTGGTGCTGTGCGGCGTGGGGGAGCGACCTACCTGAGTCAGGGTCGCTCTCCTCACCACGCAGCGACCGCCATTATGAGGGGAGGTGGGAGTGAGGAGCAGCTGGGAGGCGGGAGCGGGGAACGAATGGGCAGGCAGGGGGCAGGGCCGCAGGGGACGCAGCGGCGGGAAAAATGGGAGAACGGGCGTGAGCATGGGCGGGGAGAAAAGAAAACAAAAAGGCACCAAAAACAGGACAACAGAATCAAAAACAAAACAAAAGGCACATTAACAGAACACCAGAGTCCAAAAAATATAAGGCACAAAAAACAGAACGACAGAATCAGCAATGCGGGTAACAGAGGCACACAACTCAGGCTGAGGAGCCCAAGCCGAGCAGAGCAGGGGGACACGGTCACACAGGTGGTGCTGTGTGGCATGAGGGAGCGACCTACTTAAGTCAGGGTCGCAAAAAATAAATTAAATAAAAAGTGCGTCATGTAAGGTGCGAACAGTTGGGCCTGATAGAAAAAGAGAAGGAAATGCTAAAGCAAAAGAGGGAAAAAGAGAGGGGAGCAGGAAGCTGCTTCCTGTGTGCGGTGAATGCTGCCTCCTGTGATGAAACAAGAGTCACAAGGGTCATAAGTAACGGCGTCTGTCGGGCCGAGTTACGGGTGTGGGATAGTAAGTCTGGGTATCCCAAATGCTGTCAATAGTATACAGTTGGTAAGGGAGTGGAGAAACTCAAAGAGCCCCCGTGAGGCTCCATGGGGCTACTGGGCAGGAGGGCCGTGGAGGTGGGATGGTGGACTGAAAGCATGGTGAGGGCGAGAACAAAAAAACTGTGAAGATAACGAAACTGCGGCAAGAGCATCAAGGGTGACTCAAAATATATAAACAGTTAGGACGGCTAAGGGCCAGCATTGTGTGAGTTGGGTCTAACAAGAGAGCAGATAAATTGCACTGCGTGGGACCGAGCAGTAACAATAACTCGGGTGAGTCCTAAGAGAGATTATTACCTGAATAACTGGAAGCTGCCGTCGGCTCCATTTTTAAAATGGAAAATGCCGGTTGGGAAACTGCCAAATATACGCTAAAGAGCGCGGGAAAACATAATGGACGTACGTGTAAATGCGGAGCGAACGGCAAGGAAGAAAGGGGGGTAAGGGTTTCTAGTGGCTAAAAGAGGCTGATGAATCAGTGTCCCAGATAGCATGTCTAGTGGGACGGCAGCGTCAGCACAAGTGGGGCTCTGAGCAGCTGGGTGCTGGAAAGGGCAGCGTCAGAACTGGGTGTCAAAGGGAATTGAGTCATAAGAGAGAAACCCTGAGCATCCCAGTTGGAAAAGAAGGATGTTCTAAAAAAGTGGGATAATAGGGATTAGGGGAAGAAAGTGACTGCCCCAAAAGGCTTGACTCTGGGTCAGGTATGATGAAGTCCCACGAAAAACTCCTTTAGAGCCTAATAAACAAAACAAAGTGTTTTTAGGGGTGAACAGACCCCAGAGTCCACACGTCAAAAAGTATGTGGCCTTGTGTATAACGGCCCAGATACAAATTACAGGCCTAAGAGTCTACAATCTTCGGCTAGACCCCAATCCTGGTGCCGTCCATGCCCGTGCACAGGAGCCAAAGGATGGGGTGAGGTGTGTGAAAAACTGAAATCAGGCATGAGAAAGCAAAAAATAAAATGAAATCTTAATAATAAAAACGCAGTGCGTGGATTCCGATGCCCTCTGATTGTAAAAGTATCCTGCATCAGAGGTTGGTGTGGGGAGCCCTCATCTAAGGAAATAATGAAACTCGTGGTCAGTGTTGTCTTGACCGCATCGAGTCTACAGATGCACTTGGCCTCTGCCCTTCTAAGTGTTCGGCCCCACATGTAGGTATTTCCAAACCTTCCCCTTTCCTTTCGCTCTACATTTCGCACGTATATTTAGATCAGGATGCGCACCCGTTATTTCTTTCATTCCGATTTCCTTACACATGACCAGACCTTGACATGCACCCGTCATTCTCACCCCCCCACTCTTATATCTACTTCCATGTCCCTTGCTAATGCTTTCATTTATCACATATGTATTACTACGGTTCACACATATCCTATTTTCTCACAGATCCATTGAGTGCTGGCCCTTATCAAGGAGGCCCACGCAGACACATTAATTTGTGCTTGGCTGATGCTACATTTGCCACGACTTCATGCTATGGATAGAGCTCGGGCATAGCTCTCACAGAACATCAGGGGGATCTTAGGACCCTTTCCCCCAATCTTCGTACATCATTCTATGGTATGTACATGCTATTTGTACCATAGTCACGTTTTTTTCTGTTTCAAATCATGATATCTAGTGCCTCTTCATACTGTCAGTATAGCCGGATGTTTTTCGTTCTACAAGGTCAAGGGATCCACATGTTCAGTGTCTATGTGCCCTTTCAGATTGCTCCGGAAACCCGGCTGGGATTGTCCAGGACAGGCTTAAGGCCCCACATACGATATACTCGCACTAAGAATGATTCTCACACATGCCATATATTGTATTTCGGAAGGCGTTTCTTACATTGGACCATGACCTGCCTCAGGGCCACTTTGTCTTGCTACTCACCCCTACACCACCCTGCTCCCTCCCGCCCCCTACCCTTCTACCTCCATGTTTTATGCTCCCCACATATCACACATCATTTTCCTTCCTCACGTCCATTTGTCACGAAAGTCCTGTGTCAAGCACTTTACATTGTGTGTCTGTATATATATTTATGTGTGTTTTATATTGCAATTTACAGCCCTGAAGAAGTTCATTGTATATGAACGAAACGTGTTGGCTGGTATCTTTTACTGTTGGATGCTTATGAAAAATAAAGGATTTACTGAGACAATATAACGAGATTTTTTTTTTTTTTTTTCTTTTTCAAAAATTTTTATTAAAACAATAAATCAGTTACAAGCATGGGCCTACAACCGCCAGGGCCGGCCGCTAGACTCAGAAAGGATCGTACATTAGTTAAAGTAGTAGGCGACACCTGGGGCCCAGCCCCGTAAATGGCTCAGGATAGCTCGAGAGAAGCAGGAGACATACATTTAACATAAATAAACACAAAAAACAAAAGGCGAGGCATACGGGCAAAAAGCGTGGGTCAGGCTACATCCGGGGGACTTTTACTCCAAACCTTCAATTAGCTATCAACAGGAGGGAGTACTGAAAGATCGGGGGGGGTAACGGGAAAGGAACATCTATATTCGATTATTACCATCAGTTGCAAGGAACCATCAAGGGTCAGGGGGACAAGGCAATATCGGTGTCCACTAGGGGGGGCGTACAGATACCCCCACGATACACGTTCCATTGCCCCCAAATTCTACCCCATGCCCCGGGTTTACCGCGGGCCACATATACAGTCTTCTCCCTGAACATACACCAGTCCATGTTTTCCTTCCATACTGACACGGTGGGTGGCCGCTGGGAGCCCCAAAGCTGCGCTATATCCCTCTTAGCAATCATGTAGCCCAGGGCCGCCCACCGAGTCTGCGCCGCGTTATAATCATTGGGCTCCCACACATTCAAGACACCGCGACGCACCTCCGGCAGCAGCGCCACCCCGGTGACTTGTCCCATGACCCCATGAACCCGACGCCAGTATTCCGCCACCTCCCGGCACTCCCAAAGGATATGGAGAAAGGTGGCACTGAGCCCACACCCCCGCTTGCAGAGCCCATCTTCCGAGAATCCCATCGAGACCAGACGGGGGCCCGTCACATACACCCGGTGGAGAATCTTTAACTGGACCAGGCGGAGACGGGCTGGAATGGCGACTCCCTTGGGGGACGATAGTGCGGACTGCCAGTCCTCGTCGTCTAATTCCACCCCGTCCCCCGTCCACGTCTCCCGAAGGCGCACCAGTAGGTCAGCCCGATTATTAATGAGTTTTTTATAGATTAAGGAGATAGTACTGTCGGGAACATGACCATCAAGTATGCGGTCCTCGAGGGGCGAAGAGGCCGGGATCTTGGTCCCCTCCCCAAAGACAGAGAGCAGGGCATGCCGAACCTGGGCGTATCGGAAGAACTCCTTTTCCGTGAGTTCGTATTCGCTCTGGAGCGCCGCGAAGGTCTTAACCGCGCCCTTCATCCATAAGTCTCCCACTCTACTGATGCCAATCGTGTCCCAACGGTCAAACCCCTTCGTTGTCCAGAGGCTTCCCAGTCGGTCGGAGGCAAATAAAGGAGTAGCGCATGTTAGTCGCTCACTCCAGCCCATGGCTACATTGGCCGCCTTCCAAATCCGTACCGCGATCTTAGTGGGGCCCGTCAGGGTCCGTCCAGCCGAGCGGGAGTAAAGCGCCCTGTTATAGTTACCGCCGGGAAGCAGGAATTTATCCATCTCATACGCCGGGTTCAAGCCAGGCGCATACGTGGCATGGTTAATGGCTGATAGCTGTGAGGCCCAATAATACCTGCGAATGTCGGGAAGCGCGATGCCCCCGTCGTACCAGGGGAGAGTGAGTTTGGCCAGGGCGATACGCGCCCGTCCGTCCCACACCAGTCTCCTCTGCAGGCTCTCTACTTCCCGAAAGTAGGCCACTGGAATGATGTCGAAGGAGTTCTGAAGTGCATAGAGGAACCTGGGAAGGGCCATCATTTTAAACAATGCGGCCCGACCCAGTGGGGACAGGGGCAGCCTACACCACCGAGCCGTGTCTTCCCTCAAACGCCGAAGTGGAAGCAGGAGATTGTGCTCATAGCGAGCTACCGGGTCCAACGAGATGTGTATCCCCAGGTATTTAAAGCCGGACAGAGATATTTGGATCGGAAGCCGAGGCGGCAGGAGAGGGGGCCACCGGAGATAGGATAGACACAGGATTTAGACCAGTTAATCGTGAGACCCGAATTTCTCCCGTAGGAAGTCAGAACATCGAAGAGAACGTTAAGCGACTGCCGCGGCGAGGTAAGATACAGGAGGATATCGTCAGCATATAACGAGACCCGATCCTCAAAGCCCGGGGCCCACCGGATCCCCCTGATCGAGGGCTCCCAGCGGAGCCAAGCGGCGAGTGGCTCCAGGGCGAGAGCAAAGAGCAGAGGGGACAACGGGCACCCCTGCCTCGTACCCCTACCGAGAGCGAAGGGCCGAGAGACCCGCCCATTTACCACCACCTGAGCCATGGGTCCCGTGTAGAGAAGCTTCACCCAGCCAAGAAATCCCTCCCCAAAGCCGAATTTGGTCAAGACAGCCCAAAGGAATGGCCACTCGATGGTGTCAAAGGCCATCGTGGCATCTAAAGAAACCAGCACAGCCGGTTCGGAGAGGTACTCTGCCCTGGCGAGGGCGCCATGGAGACGCCGCAAGTTGAGGGCGGTGTTGCGATGTGGGATGAAGCCGCATTGATCAGGATGAATCAGATCGCCGATGACGCTCAACAAACGATTGGCAAGGACTTTAGCCAGGATTTTAGGCTCTGCATTTAGCAGTGAGATAGGCCTGTAAGAGGCACAGCGGTCCCGTGGCTTACCTTCCTTGGGGATCACGACTATCGTGGCCAGCCGCTGGTCGACCGGAAGGGAACCGGCCTCAAGGGACTCCTGAAACATACGACGGAGGAAGGGCGCTAGTTTATCCGGGCGCAACTTATATAATTCGATAGGTAGACCGTTGGGACCCATGGCCTTGCCCGAGCGAAGGGACCGAATCGCAGTCGCGATTTCATCTACCGACAGGGGAGCGTCCAGTTGCTCACGGTCCTCGGCAGAAAGGCCAGGCAAAGCAATGTCCCTCAGGAGAAGGCGAGAATCTTCCTCATCCCTATCAGTCACCGGGGAGTACACAGTCCGGAGGTGGTCGGCAAAACATTCCACAATCTCACCAGGCTCAGTCACACACACTCCATCCGAGACACGCAACTCCGGGACCACACGATTCACTCTCTCCTTCTTGTCCAGCCACGCAATCAGCTTTCCCGCCTTGTCCCCGGCATCATACAACCGGCCCTGCTGCTCCCTATACATAGTTTTGGCAGCGTCGGTGACAAGAGATCTGTATTCAAACTGTTTCAGGCTGAGGGCATGGAGCCCGTCCGGAGTGACACCCGCCTCCAAGGCCGACTCCAGCCCCGAGATGTCAGTCTCCAGCTTCACCACCGCCTCACTCCTGAGCTTCTTAGCCACCACTATCTGGGAGAGGGCGTGTCCGCGGATTACGGTTTTAAAGGCTTCCCACAGGGACATTGCAGACAACACAGACCCCTCGTTTTCAAGAAAGTATTGGTCCATAGCCTTAACCAGACTCTCGCGGGTCGTAGGGTCTCGCAGGTACCACGGGTTAATGGGAGCGGTCCGCCCTGCAGACCGCGACTCGGTGTCAAAGAGAAGCCACAGCGGGGAATGATCGGAGATACCCCTCGCCAGGTGCCTGACCTCTCGAATTCGACCCGTCTGCGCCGCGGGCATAAGGAAATAGTCTAACCTAGAAAGACTCCCATGTGCCCCAGAGTGAAAGGTGTATTGACATTGGGTCGGATGCATTAATCGCCAACTATCCACCAGGCCGAAGGTCTCCAACAGACCACCTAGCCAAGCCTGGGCAGCGGGGAGGGCCCTGGGTGGGTGACGATCCAGGTCACCCGAAACCACCGAGTTAAAATCCCCGCCCATAAGCAAAAGGCCATCCGGAAGTTCAAGCAGCATTCGACCCAAGTCCGCGAAGGTGGAGTTCTGGAGGCCCGGTGGGACGTAAATTGAGACCAGGGCAAGGGGATGCCCCTCCCACCTCCCAGTCAGACAAACATAACGCCCTCTGTCATCTGAGACCACCCTCGTGATCTCCAACGGAAGTGAGGATCGCAGGAGAATGCCCACCCCCCTGGAGCCAGTTGTGAAACCAGAGTGAGCCACGAGGCGGTATCCCCCCCTGTTCATTGCATGGCAGACATTGCCAACCAAATGCGTCTCCTGGATAAACACCACATCAGGAGTCAGACGACGCAAATACTGCAGAACTACACCCCGTTTGATACGGTCCCCCAACCCATTGACGTTCCATGACATCAGCTTCAACCCGTCCCCCCCCATCCCCTCCAATAGATCAGAGGTCCCCCCGCAAGTAGCACAAGTCCCAAAGGTGGCAGAAAATCAATACCTCGCCCTGCAAACAAAAACCACACTACAAAACAACCCCTCCTTCCCCCCCACCCCCCCCAACACCCAACTCCCCCCACCCTGCACCCCTGCGGGCCAAAAAACCCCCCCAAATTGCAGTGTGCCTGTCGCCCAACTAACCCCAGTCTACAAAAAGACCCCGGAGGAGGAAAGGGACCCGTCCCCGCCCGCCCCCCATACAGGTACTAGCAAAACACACTGAACCAAAGAAGTACAACCCAGCTGAGCAGTGCAAATTGGCAAAGTCAAGGACCCAGAGTCACTCCAAAGGGGACCCGTCACCGCTGGCACCTGCAGAGGGCCCGGGACGGCCACCTCTGTCCGGCAGCGAGTCCAACCAGTCACTCACGGCCACAGGAGAGTCAAAGAAGGCAGTCCGATCCTCATGTTCCACTCGGAGTTTGGCAGGGTAGAGCATAGAGTACTTTAGGCCCAGCTCACGAAGACGACGTTTCACCCCCTGGAATCCCATCCGCTGTTTCTGGACAAGTTGAGTAAAGTCCGGATAAAAGTTAATGGATGAGTTTTCATGTCGAACCGGGCCATGGACCCGCGAGGCCTGCAGAATCGCATCCCGGTCTCTGTAGTAAAACAGTTTGGCCACGATAGGCCTCGGGGGGGCCCCCGGCCGTGGCCGCCCGCCCGGAACTCGATGAGCCCGTTCAACGGCAAAAAATTTACTCAAGCCCGCAGGGGTCAGCTGTTGGAGGATGAGTTCCTCGACCAGGAGGTCAACCGGGCGGTCGTCGGAGGACTCCGGTACGCCGATGACACGGATGTTGTTGCGTCGGGCCCGTCCCTCGAAGTCCTCCAGCCGCCGGGCCATCTGCTCATTGACCACCTTGATGTCGCCAAGCGCGGCCTGCAGGTCCGACACATCCGCACCCAGGGTGGAGGTCCGCGCATCGAGAGTTTGAACCCTCTCGTTTGTTTTGGAGAGGTCCGCCCGTATTAAGGTGACATCAATCGCCACCGTATCGATCTTGCGGGCCAGGGCCTCGTATTGCGTGGCGATGGTCTCCCTGATGCCATCAATGGCGCCCATGATGTCCTGTAGGGAAAGTTCCGAAGAGACGGATGTGCCGCCACCGGCGACGTCTGAGGGGGGACCGGCCGTTCCAGGAGAGCCTCTGCCCTGAGTGTAGCGGTCCATGTTGTTGGTCTGGACCGATCCTCCACGGAGGGAGGATTTAGTCTTGCGCCCCTCGGGGCCCCCCCTGCCCCCCATGCGGCCACGGACTCCGAGGGGGACCGCCGATCAAAAGTAGTTGGGATACCGGCCCTGGAAACCAGCGCCTCACCCGAGGCCACAATATGGCAGAGCGGGGGGACCCAAGGCGGTAGGCACTCTAGTGGCAGGTGGTGACAAAGCCTTGTGCAGAGGTCAGGGAAACACCCCACCACCTCAATCGCTCCACCGGCCAGCCCCCTGAGGTCTGAAAGTGAAACCGAAAGTGGCCGATCGGCCCCTGGCACCGCGCCGCAGTCGCTGTTGTTCAACTGCGACACGGCCCCCACGGCTCACCTTCGCCCCGGGCACCTCCGTCGGGTGGGTCCCAAAAGTTCAAACAACGATAACTCAGGATTCCCGGGTCCGATTAAATTTCTGAAAAGAGATACGTGCTCAGCCGGTCGTCATCTCCCAGATTCCATAAACCAAATCAGGATTTTGTCAGGATAAATTCCGAGGAGCAGCGAGGGTCCGGGGAGCCCTGTGCTCACGCGACCATCTTGGATGCGCTAGGCTCCTCCTCAATATAACGAGATTTAATGACTTATTGAAAGACAACTTTTGCTCCGAAGTAGTGCACCACTCCAATCTTTTGGTTTGTTCTCCCTCTGCCTAGCAGCTGGCACCCAACGACGGCAGGTGCTGGAGTTGCATGTGCACACTCATCTGGACATAGTGTTGATAAAATTACGAAGGGAACACAGCAGGGAGTGCGGTCACGGTGTCCGCCGTTGTCCGCAACTGTTCTGACCCCATATATGGTGGCACTCCTCTAGCGTAGCCCAACGAAGACAGCTGCGCAAGGCAGCACACTACCGTGACCTTATATTGTAGTGTCCTCAGCCGAAGCGCGCAAGCACATATAATTACGAAAAGGTTCCCAAATATCTCTAGGGCGGGAAGAGGCTGACATCAGGTCCCAATAAGTCGCCAGTTGACTCTAGGAGTACGAAGAATCCCCGAGCCAATCCTCCACCCAAGGGCATAATCTGCGACCCAAGCAAATCGCTACTCTGCTTTCCCAGAAGCAGTAACAATGCAACCAGCTTATGAAGCTCCAAAGGGACCCCTTTTACGTATCCCAGTAGGGCGGTTAGTGGTGTGTGATCTAGTATAAGCCCTGTCATCTCATCTATAGCGTCCATACCTGCATCCCAATATAGCCGAATGTCAGGGCAGTCCCATGCCAAATCCAGAAAATTCATGCAGGAGGCTGAGCATCTTGAGCACCGCAACTCTTCCAGGAGCCCCTTTCTGCACAGCCATTCCAGTACTCAGTAAAGCCTATTCAAAAATTAAAAATGAATCCGCCACAGCCCATAGTTAGGCGAAAGTACTCTTGATTGCGCACAACAGTACAGCCACACATCTTCCGGGATGGAAACTCCAAATAGAGTGTCTAGTTCCGAGCAAGCAGAGGGGACTCGAACAGGGGCAGTATGCTGCATGGTAGAATACAACATAGTAATCAGCTTGCATGAGGATGAATTCCCAAGAAGTCCCTCGAGCACAGGCAGCGTGGGGGCTCCAAAGGGAAGGAAGCATAAGTAATGCATGGCATCCTGAAGCTGGTAGTAAGTAAATTGATCTAGCACGTTTGTTGTGCCCCCTTCAGGCCGCTGCTGCTGTGAGATGAAGGAAACCCCCCCAAGGAACACTAGTGAGGTGGAGCCATCTAAGTCTACTGCACACACCTGCATCCTGCGTAAAAGAAAATTGCGGATACCTAAGCAACGGGGTCAATGGGGCAAACAAAGCATCCAGCCGGGCTCAGCGGCTAAGTTCATACCACGCCCATACTGTGCAGCCAATCATGTCCACTCCCATCTGTGGACGGGGCTGTGGCCTGAATAGTACCATAGATAATGGCAGCAGAGCCGCAAGATCATGCTCCGGTGCCATTTGCGCCATAAATTGTTTTAGGGTACAGCCAGTAAAACACAAACTGCGCCTGCGCACTGTAATAGTATAAATTCATATCAGGTGCTCCCAGATCCCCCTGCTCGACTGTTAGGCTAAGAGTCTCCCAGGTGATCCTGGGCTGCCACCCAGCCCACGCCAAAGCCACCAAGCTGGATCTCAACTGCCGCCAGATGCTGCAATTCAGTGGCAGGGGCAGATTAAAGAACAAATAGAGCAGTTTAGGCAATATAATCATTTTGGCTATTAGTAATAATACATTTATACTTACCTATATGCACTTACCTTTCAATATTCTGTCCTTGATATTTATGTACCACAATATACTAGGGGTCGTTATTTAGTAGTACAACCAGTATTTGGAAAAGAATCCAGCTATTAATGTCTGGTCACAACTGAGCGCCATGCCCCCCTAAAACTATACTTCTGGCTACGAGCCTGCCAGGACTGTCAAATGCCTAGATATAGCCAAAGCCGCCAAGGAAAACAAACAATGGTGCCATGTCATAGATGGGCTGTCCAATGTACTGAGGAAGACACCACAAGAGATCTACAATGTATGTGATGAATTATCTAAAACAGAAGAAGGGCTGGTACTGAGGAGCAGCGGCATTATTATTCCTTTGGCCTTGAAACTGTGCATCCCATCTTTTGGTAAGGGGATTTTTACATTCTGGGTTTGAAAATACCACTTTAAGAGAGTAGGTATTTTCTTGCTTAGCCATCAAGTGTGCCTCTGCTAGGTTTGTGTATTGACTGCCTGTCTGTGGAGTGACAGGGGCTGGAGATGTGCATTCTGTTCAGACAGCCACTTGGGGGGGGGGGGGGTGTTGTGCCTTTGCAGGGTGAATCAGGGCTGGGCTGAATAGACCTGGGCTGCATTCAGAGTAAGGGGAGGTGATTTCTTTCACATCTGAATGGGCCTGGTCTGCCTTGGACAATGCTGACTCCACCTCCTGCCGGGCAGCTGCACCAGAGAGGACAGAACTGGTTCTAGCTGGGCAAAGACACTCTCTGCCTCTAGGGAACAAAAGATGTTGTACTATAAAGAGTGGGGCTCAGAACCCAGACTTTTAGATTACTTCTGGGATCCAAGAGGAACCTTTGCCAAGGAGAAGAGCTGGAGAAACTCAGGAGAAGTACTGCCCCATTGCTGTGTGCTGTAGGTGGTTGGCCAGTAGAGGCTGTTTCTGCCAAGGAAAGGACAAGGACTTTGCTGTGTGCTGTGTCCCCTGCTTGAGGAAGATCTCCAAGGGCTTCAAGTAGAGCTTGCCTCCTGTTTTTGAAGTCTCAGAGATCCAAAGACTTTCCCCCAGCTCCCCTGAACTTCCTTGCTGGGAGTTCTGACCTTCCAAGAGATGCCTGCTGCTGTTCTGGACCTCTGGAGGTTGTTCCTGCTGTTGGGAGCTGGAAAGCAATGCAACTAAGAGAAGCGCGACACATCCGCACCTGTGTTCGACGCATCGCCGAAGAAACCGACGCATCGCCTGACCGCGTCTCGAGAAATCACTGCATCGAGTGCACCGATCTACAGAGTACAAGATCACCGCACCGATTCTGACGCAGGCCCGGCTGTGCGGCTGCAAGAACCAACTCATCATGGGACTGCGGCTGCAAGAACCGACGCATCCCCGATCCTCACGCATCTCATCTGGGCGGCACGCCTGCAAGAAAGCCGGGCCGCAGTAAGAAACCGACACCACCTCCCCGCACAGTAAGAAACTGACGCATCACCTCCCCTTCAGTAAGGAACCGATGCATCACTGCCCCTGCGGGGCAGTAAAGCACCGACGCATCACCTCCCCTGAAATAAGGTACCGAAGCATCACCTTCCCTGGGCATAAAGAACCAACGCATCACCTTCCCTGTAACAGTTTTTCATTGTGCGCGTGAGGCATTCAAGTTACTTTGTGTGAAAAGTGTTGCATCTGCAAATTGTTTTGAACAGAACTGTTTATACCTTTTGAAAGTCATATTTTTATTACTGTATTGTGGATTTTTGTCGTTTTGGTCTTCTTTCGATTAGATAAAGATGACTTACTTTTCTAAAACTGGTGTGGTGTTGATTTGTAGTGTTTTCACTGTATTACTGTATGTGTTCACAAATCCTTTACACACTGCCTCTGAGATAGGCCTGTCTGCTCTTGCCAGGCTACCAAGGGGGTGAGCAGGGGATATTTTAGAAGTGTTTCCCCCTTAACCTGACTAAGAAGAAGGGTCCCTATTTGGTCAAAGATGCAAACCCTTCCCAACTAGAGACCCCCATTTCTAACACTCTCTAACTAGTGTACTATAAAATAGGCTTGCCCCACTAAATGGTGCATCCAGGGTCCTTCCAAACACAAAAATCATTAAATGGCTCCCAATCAAAATGAGCTGATCTATGAGAAGTATCTACTTCACAATCAAACCTCTTAAGCACCAAACTCCTAAATATCTAATCCAGAAACATGCATTTGCTGATGTGTGTCCTTCACGCTGTATTTTCACCAAAATCTACGTAGCAGTCAATGGTAAGAACATTGTTGGATGGTATGATCTGGGCAAGTTAGGGATAATGCTGTGTCCAGGTACTGATACTCCTATTAGATTACGTGACATTTCTGTTAATCAAATTGTAACTCAAGATTCAAATACTGATATCATTTTAACAAAACACAATGCTGTTTTTGCAGATAAAGTTGGTCAGGTGAAAGGTTTTACTCATCACATCAAGTTAAAGAAAGGTGCCACACCTGTACAGCACAAAGTACGCATGGTACCATTAGGAGTTCGTCAAAAGCTTAAAGAGCATCTTGATAATTTATGGACTGAGGGCATAATTGAAACCACCAATAGCTCGGAATGGATTTCGGCTATTGTGATCGCACTTAAAAAGAATGGCGATTTGAGGCTGTGTATTGACTTAAGGTCACTCAATAAGAACATAATTATTGACAGTCATCCTCTCCCGAGGATTCAGGAATTACTCATGGCTGTCAATAATGCTAAATACTTTTCCATTATTGATCTTAAGTCAGCGTACCATCAAGTAATTTTGGATGAAGATTCTAAAGATTAGACAGCTTTTGTTACTCCCTTTGGAGTGTATAGGTTTTTGAGAATGCCTTTAAGGCTAGCTTCTGCTGCCAGCGTTTTTCAAAAGTTAGTTGATGTGTTATTTCAAGACCTTGTAGGTGTACAAGCCTTTCAGGACGACATCCTAATTTTTGTTAAGTCTCATGAGGAGCATGACTCCATATTAGATAAAGTTCTTACCAAATTAGAAGACAGAGGCATGACTGTTAGCGAAGAAAAATGTAAATTTTTTGTGAAAGAAATTGATTATTTAGGACACAAAATATCATGTGAGGGTATTTCTCCTAATGTTGATTTGATCAGTGCTCTCAACAATGCTATTAAGCCGTATGACAAAGATTCTTTGAGGTCTTTTTTAGGACTTGGAGAGTATTATTCCAGATTTGTACAGGGGTATGCCCTGGTAGTTGAACCATTGAGGCAATTGCTTAGGAAAGGTGTATCTTTTGTGTGGTCAGAAGATCATGACAATGCTTTTGAAAAAGTCGAAGTACTCATTTCACAAGCTCCTGCTTTAAAAACGTTTGACCCCAATGGTGATTCTGTTGTAACTGTTGATGTCAGTTCTATTGGTTTATGGGCTGTTTTTAGCCAATTTGTGGATGGCAAAGAAAGAACCATTTCTTTTATTTCTAGAGCTTTGAGAGGTTCTGAACTACATTATAGTACGATTGAAAGAGAGGCGCTTGCCTGTGTGTGGGCTGTGGAAAGGTTTAAGAATTTTTTAGGGGGAAAATCTTTTAAGTTAGTTACGGATCATAAACCTTTAGTGTATATGATGGAAGGTGTGTGTTCTGGTAATGCTTCTTCGAGACTTATTAGACTCATAGCCAGATTGCAAGAATTTAATTTTGAAATTCAGCATATTTCCGGAGGAAAGAACATTACTGCTGATTGTTTATCTAGATTGCCAGCTAAAGATGTGAATGAAGATTGCTATGTTGATAATCATGAGTGTGTGGACGCTTTGGTGGATATTTTAAACAGTTGTGAGGGTAAGGTTTCTGAAGCTGAGTGGATCAAATTTTATGAAGAGGATATTTTGCTTAACAAAGTCAAACAATTTCTTTTCCAAGGGTGGCCTCACACCAGGAATCTTGTGGCAGGGTTACACAGTTATGCACAAGTATCTAGTGAACTCAGTTTTGAGAATGTTTTTTTAGTTAGACACAACGTATTAGTTCCTCCTATGGGTCTCAGGTCTAAGCTTATTGAATTAGCTGATCATGGTCATAATGGTGTTTCTAGCACTGAGATCTCTTAGACAACATTACTGGTGGCCTGGAATGGATGCTTCAGTTGACAAATTTGTTGATGCTTGTGCTGTTTGTGTGCGTTCGGATAAACATTGTAAGGTTTCATGTGAGCCTGTTGGGTTACAAGAAGTTCCTAAAGGACCTTGGGAGAAGGTATTTATTGACTTTTCAGGTCCTTATGATATTTTAGGCAAACAACACAGATTTCTGATTGTTTTAATTGATAATTTTTCAAAATGGATTTATCACACTTTCGTTCAGAATCCTAACACTGATGAAGTTATCCATTTCTTGGAAAAAGTTTTTCAGATTGAAGGTTTTCCCAAGTTACTCATGTCTGACAATGGAGTTCAATTTATTTCATCTAAAATTATCTCTTTTCTTAAAAAACGTGGCATTCGAGCTGAGAGAGCTCCTTTATATTGTCCAAAAGCAAATGGTCAAGTGGAGAGGGCTAACAGATTCATTAGAGATGGCATTCAATCTGCTTTGGAGAGTAAGAAGAATGTCTTTGATTTTCTTAAAGAGAAGCTTTGGTCATATCATTCCACGCCGCACTCTGTAACTGGAGTTTCTCCTTATTATTTGATGAGAGGAAAGTTGTACATTTGTTTCGCCCTTTGTTGAGTTTTCGGTTCATAAGAATTTTGAGAAAATAGTAGATAAGGTGAAGGAAAATTTGGATGCAGCTGCTTTAAAAAATAAAGCATACCATGATGACATGCATAGAACCAAATACAAAAATATATATGTTGGCAATTGGGTGCGCATCATTAAGCCTGGTTTGCCACGCAAAGGTATTTCTAAATTCTCTGCTCCAGTACAGGTCATTAAAGTCTCTGAAACTGCTGTTCTTCTGCACCAAAGAAGTTGGTGGAATAAAAGTTCCATAGTTCTTCTTAAACCTGGTCAAGAAAAGTTGTTTAATGTATTTGACTCTAATGATTCATTTTTTGATTTAGAAGCTTCCAAGGAGAAAAGTGGAGTTGTTCCCAATGTGACAAATTCTAATGAGGGTACACACTTTGTCAATATCTCTTCTGACTGTGATTCTAATTCTTGTTCTGATTCAAGCGATTCTGTTGTTAATTCTCATGCAGATGCCGCCTCTAATTCTCACAATGTCTCTTCTTCTGAGGGGATAGTTCCTGAAAATGTAATATCGGATGCTTGTTTGAAAAGGGTTGTTAAATTACCCAAGAAATTTGAAGATTTTGTTTTGAAATAATTCATTTTTTTGTTTTGTTTTCTTTTGTTTTCTTGTGTTTTCTTTTTTTTTTAAAAGGAAAATGTTGTGTATTATCCTTTTATGTTATTGCTCTCTTGTTATGGAATCCTCTTTATGTCTTTACTCTTGTGTTAGTAGATTCTATGTTGCTAGGTTACACATGAGAATGTGGTGGGGCATTGTGTGTTCTGCGCTGACTGGTGCTGGAGGTGCTCTTTCATCCACGCTGGTGGGTTTTTCATATGTTTATTTCTAAATAAACATCTACCTACTTATCACCGCCTGAGACTCGTCTTTACAATGGGTGAATTGGACAGTTGATTTGGAGAATATGTTCGATAAAGAGCGAGAAAGAAAACAAAGTGTCAAGAACTGATTATGCAGGATAGCAGGAAGATCGACTTTTACTCTTACAAGGCACTTTTCATATTGAAGTCAAAGTGAATTATGTGGTGGGTGTGCATGTACCTGTGGGCATAACCTTGGATCTAACTTTAGCAAACGGATTACAGTGGTGAGGCTTTTCACAGGAGCATTGAAAACTGAAAATGGTAACATATGGTCCTCAACTAAGAAACAAGACCGTGTTATCGGACTAGGTGATAAAGAAACGCAAAAGAAAGGGGCCAGAAATCATGTTTTCGTGCAAAACAAAAACAACAGTTGCTAGAAATTATTAAAAGGTCTACGCGGACACACAGTTGTCCATCTCACTTGAAAAACTATATTCTTGATTAATGCAGTTAGGGTTGCCACCTATCTTAGAAAAAAAAACAATCTTTATGTTTTCCTATTGTGGAACACCCAAGAGCTGGTAAGTGAAAAACAATTTGTGTAAAATTGTCAGGGTTCTTTTGTAACATCACAATTATCCCTCGGTTTTCTCTAATAACCATTCCGAAACGATTTAAAAAGCACGTAGATACTTTGAAACTGATTTCTTGATACGTTTGGTATTTTAGGTGTATTTTTCTAAAGGGGAAAATACCATATTTTACTGCTTTCCTTATGTTTTTACAGCATGAATTTAACATTCAAGCTGGTTTCGGCTAAAAAAATTCGCGAGTCTCCACATGAATCGGGTCTGACTGCATGTCTGTATTTTCCTCTGCAGATCATTACAAATAAGGCCGAAACGTCCTCTAGCTCTCTTAACATATCGTTTTTTTGCCACAATTAAAGCCCCGCTAGTCTTGCACGCTATGTCGTCACCTTAAATCTTTATAGCGGTGTAAACATCATGAACTACATTACCCAGAAAACCACATGGGCCTCGTATTAGAGGGGAGCTCTTCTGAGGTTTCGTAGTTCGGTGACTTCAAGCGACCGTTTCGACTCACTTTAGAGTAACTATTGGTAAACTACAAATCCCAAAGAGCAATGAAAGCGAAACATAAACATGCGCATGCGCTTTTTAAATACCGGCAATTGCAACCGAATTCATCAGACAGCCGCCATCTTGTTCTGGCCCTGTCATACACAAACGTGTTCCATCTGAAGGGAAAGTGTCAGCAGGGATGTTGGCATCCCTTGGGCACGGGCGAGGAATAACTCGCCTTCTGCGTGCCCAGTGCCTGGGTTCTGGTCCGTGCCGCTGGACATGCACGCAAAGGACACCTGAAAGCAAAAACAGACACACGCCGCTTGTCTCGCAGTTCCGCGGACTCACGGCATGGGCTCCTGGATGTCAGACTTTGGTACAATACCGCCCGCTAGCCACCGGAGGGAGAGGGGAGCGAGGAGTGTCCTACTTCACGGAGAACAGCAGAGGGCGCCACAACCACAGAGAAGAATCCACTGAATCCGAAAATGAATGCTGGGTCCCGGGCACCTCTGTCTTTACAGCAGCCCTGTTGGCCTATTGCTACAGCAAGGCGAACCAATCTAAGGGTGATTATTCAACACTTTAATACAGGCATTATCCCCCGTGGGCCGTGCTATCCTCCTGCAACCGCTTGCCCCACTTTTTGTATTATTAATAAGGGTTTGCATAATAGTTTACGCAGAGATGGAGAGTTTCCCAGATCTATGTGCGAGTGCTTCTTATTAGTATTCTGGGATCGTAGTCTCTTCTTTTATACTGGGTTAAATAAGAGTACCATAATTGAAAATAAAAACCTTGGCCTTATTAGTCATACTTGGACCTGGGATGCTTGGCTGCTATGTTTACAGAGTACTTTCACGTGGTGAGTAGTTCACCCAGTCCAGGCTTTGGAATTTTGGAACGTGTCATTCTGATTTTATACAATTAGCACAGGTCCCAGAATGCAAAGTAATACATGGATTTGTTGAGGCACTCTCACATGGACCTGGTAAATTGTAGAGATTTGTATATGTTAATAGACTGTAAATTGGCATGTATTGCTCTGTCTCGAGGCACTTTTAAGCCTTTCTCTTGAGCCTTGAGAGGTCCTTCACTTTAGTTTGTTTCCCTGTGCACGTTTTCAGGGTGACGATATTAAGCCCATGTCACTTGGACTTCGATCTTCCGTTCCTGGACTTTGCTTTTACATATCAATGTTATCCCGTGTATTGGTGCAAATTGGCTAAATTAAAATGAGTCAAGACTGCAACTCCTAGGATGCTGTGATGTTTATAGAAGACCCAGAAATGGAAGATATGTGTCCCTGTGACATGGAGTCATCCGGCCACCCTACGGATTATAAAGCTTGTATGTTAAAAAAATTTAATGTTAAGAAGAAATTGTGCTTGGCAGAGAATAGTTAATGATTGCTATCAGTACTCTGGACAACCAGACCCGTCATTCTGTCTGCTCTCCACTCAAGGTAAACTCTGGTGTTTAACCGGGTGAGACATTTGATAGTAATGGAGCTGATCTATTTGAGGAGAGTGAGCTCATATCGTTCAAACAGGGTGACACCCTTGAGATGAGGGGTAGTGCATGATTATGTCCTAGAATAAACTCATACACACTATCAAAGTTTACAGCACCTCAAAAAATAAGAATGCAACAATACAAATGGCTTGCTTCTTTCTCAATCTATGCTGGTTTGTTGCTTTAGTGGGTTCAGATCAGGATTCATATGTGGCACACCATCACCATGATATTCATTTAGGGCCAGATGTACGACCATTCCATATTGCGGGTCGCAAATTACATTTTTTGCGACTTTCAGTTTGCGACCGACAAAACAGAATGTGCTAATGTGTCTGAGACACAAGTTCAAGTTCAAAAGACCTTTATTCGAATTTCATAAAATCCATAAAAGTACAACAATAAGAACAATTCATTTTCACAATAAATCAAAGTACAGTTTCATAGTTATTAAAAACCAATACAGCTCTCATCAATCGATTTTCAGGGGTTTTCCATCGTTTTACGTACGCGTGTTATCAGTCTCAAGAAAGTGCTAGTGCGAAAAATTAATTCATCTGTTTCCAGGGAGAATAACATTGAGCAAGACTTCCCCAAGGAGAGGGGTCTTTGTTTTCTAAAATAAGGTGTTAAAAACCAATTAATATATTTTAAGTAAAATTTACAGAAGAATAGAAAGTGCAAATCGTTCTGTGTACTAATGCCATCGCACGGACATGGGTTATATTGTGTTGTGTGGTGATAACCCAGGGGAAAGCCCAATAAAACTTTCACAGAGCCTGCCCTAAGACGAAATAACAATGACTTTTCCAAATTGGAAAAGGGGAGGGTAAGGTAGGGTGGAAGTGGTTGCCTACACAGATCATTCCCTATGTATGTAACAACGGTGGGTTTGAATATTTCCCTTCCCATTCTTTCTGTGTTAAAAAGTGCATATAGTGCTTGTTTGACCTCACCCTTGTCTTTAGGCTCAGACACATTTAGCGATTCCCAATGGGGTCGCAAATGACCTGCCTCATCAATATCATGAGGCAGGTCGCAATTTGCGACTCCTTAGGAATGGGCTACAATCACAGGGATGATGCCTTACTGGGGATAGCAGACAACCATGTCTGTGTTTGCTTTTCAAATAAAGCAAAACATTTTTTTAAATGCAGCTGTTTTCCTTAAAGAAAAACGGGATGTGTTTAAAAGAATACAATGAAAAGTTTTCTTTTAATTTTTTAAGGGCAGGGAGTGGTCTGTGGGACCACTGCCTGCCCTTAAACATTTAATTTTGCTGCTATACACAAAGGTGAAGGGGTCCCCTGGAGACTCCCTCCCATTTGCAACTGGCGTGCCACCAGTTTGAACTTGGTGGTAACTGCAATTGTTTTGTGACTGCAGTTGTGGTTGCAAAACAATCGTACATCCCCCCCTGCAACTCGTTATTGGGAAGGGATGCTCTTGGCACGCCCCTTCCTAATAGTGACTCCCAAACCCTATTTTGCGAGTTGGTGATAGGTTACTGACTCGCAAAATGGAGTTGGTACATACTACAACCCTTTTTAGCATTCACAAACGGCTCGATTTTCCGTTTGCAACCACTAATGGGGCTGTACATCTCTGGCCCTGTGAGTGCTCCGCTGTGGTAGAAATGTATAGTAAGGGACTATGCTTGATTCCGGTCCAGGGAAGACATGGCTTGGCAGTTCGGGCTGGACTGTTCCCATGAGGCACAGGGTCAAGACTGATTTGCATATGGCCATGTCTGAACTGGGGTGGCGTGGTCTGCAAAATAACAGTGGATTAAACCCAGATCTGTGACTGGGGGTGAATGTTTTGCCAATGTGCAACATTCTGTCCATCATCTTGTGTGTTTTGCTGTTCTCCCTATGTGGGAAGGGTATGCCCAGACGTGGGTCCCGTGCTCACTACGCCACTGGAGTCAAGCTATCCTGGCTGAAGAGGGGTGAAACCCCGAAACCGGTCCTAGGATGCTTGATTCCGGTCCAGGGAAGACATGGCTTGGCAGTTCGGGCTGGACTGTTCCCATGAGGCACAGGGTCAAGACTGATTTGCATATGGCCATGTCTGAACTGGGGTGGCGTGGTCTGCAAAATAACAGTGGATTAAACCCAGATCTGTGACTGGGGGTGAATGTTTTGCCAATGTGCAACATTCTGTCCATCATCTTGTGTGTTTTGCTGTTCTCCCTATGTGGGAAGGGTATGCCCAGACGTGGGTCCCGTGCTCACTACGCCACTGGAGTCAAGCTATCCTGGCTGAAGAGGGGTGAAACCCCGAAACCGGTCCTAGGATGCTTGATTCCGGTCCAGGGAAGACAAGGCTTGGCAGTTCGGGCTGGACTGTTCCCATGAGGCACAGGGTCAAGACTGATTTGCATATGGCCATGTCTGAACTGGGGTGGCGTGGTGAGCAAAATAACGATGGATTAAACCCAGATCTGTGACTGGGGGTGAATGTTTTGCCAATGTGCAACATTCCGTCCATCATCTTGTGTGTTTTGCTAGTAAGGGACTCGCACAACATTTCTGCCTTGAATGCAGATTAAAACTAATGCAGCCAACCGCAATTTCCAAATGCAGTAGAGAACTCTAAAGTTTCTTGATTTCTAATGTATAAATTCATTGAGTTCAGGCACTTTTTTTTGCATTCTTGTAATTCTATTACACCTTACCTGATAAATCTGACTACCAAAATGCCAATTAAAAACATGACAGGACGAGCTCCTCATATATGGAATCAAGCACATTGAGTTTTGTGGTGACCTTGTGGTTGCTGCATTAGAAGACAATATTATGGGAAGTTGCTATCCGCACATACATTAGGAAACATTTCCAGTAACACTATTTTATTCCCCATGAACGGGCAAAACACCCTAAATCTAGTGGTCATGCGGCACATCATGATTACAGTCATGTTGTTACTACATCCAAGTAATACCCCTGGCTGTAGCGCAGCACCCAAAAGGATGACCTATACAGACATATTTCCATCTGTGTTTTATTAGAGCAAAAAGCTTGGGTTACATTATGAATGGCATCTTTTAATATTAAAATGTGCTTGTTTGTTTATTTGCCCACTCCCCTATTTTCTGCATCCACTTCATAGTATACATACTCAGTCCTGCAACCCTGTTGGGATTCTTCCGACATCGTCCAATGTATCTTCTAGCAGATGATGCTTTGAACTTGCATTATTAGCTTTTTTGGCGAATTCAATTGAATGCTTTTTCCTCTTTAAGCGTATTATACTACGATACTCAACTTTCATAAAAGGATGAAAAATATGGTGCATGTTTTTAATATAGTTGACAAGATCTGAAAGTACCTACTCACAGGGGTGAGTTGTTCATCCAGTCCTGTTCTTTTCCTCACAGTCTGATGTTGTTACTCCTTTTTATAGGGAAAAACAAAGCCTGAGATATCAAAACACATAGAATAAAAAGAAAATATGGATGTGCTACTCATATTCAACACTGAGTAACTTCATATCTTTTCTATGTATTGCTATAAAAACATATGACTGTATTTAAATCCTCCTGTTGAACCAATACTAACCAGTACCTTGCTTAAATGGACAATTGTTGTGTGGATTGAAATCAGAAAACTGTTTGTTAGAAATACACATTTCATAACAAGAATTCTTTTAAAATATTGTTAGTGTTTTTTTTCTGTTTTTTGCACTATTGAGTGCAGGCATACCAGGCATTTGGGGTGCAGTTGGAGTTACTGTCCTACTTAAGGCATGTATTTTTTGCTCTTCCTGTTGTGTTTGTAGCTGATACAATATTCAGTGATAGAGAATAGCTACCAAGTTTTACAGGTCTATGCAAGCCTAGTTTCTCCAGGCCAGATTTGCGTTCTGGGACTTGTAGTCCTGGTATTATACTTGGATATACAAGACTTAAAGCTTCAGAATGCAATTAAAACATATCTGTGCTGGAGCAGCTAGTTTCTTTTGGAGAAATTTGGCTAATAGTCTCTTCTGGTTGCACAGAATTCAGTGAAACACAAATTGCAAACCTTTTTTATATTGCCCATGTCGGTGCACATGTTGCTCATCCAGGAATTTGTAGTTCAGTTTATCTCTTTAATCAGAACTATAAGTCCAAAAAGACAAAGAATAACATGTGAACTGGGCAAACTACTTATGAATAGCCCTGACATTCTTGAGCGCGCCGCAAAAGTACTGTGCATTTTAAGACCAAAGTTGTCAAATTTCTACCATTTATTGGTGCAAACAGTGTTCCGTGACTCGGGCAGAAATCCTACTTCATATGTAGCCATCTCAGTGTCCGATATAATCTACTTAAAAACCTTTCTTATTTCAGCAGGTGTAGAAACAATGAATAATGCTATACAGCTGCGTTTGAAGGCAGTGACAAAATGAGTTAAAGCCGATCTGGTACATTTATTGAAACCGCTCGGAAATTCGTGCTTCTGCAGGGCTATCAGTAAAAAGGGTATTTGATAGTTCTAATGATCAGCTTTCAGGCTGTAATGGTGTTATTGTTGTCTATTTAATGTGCACATTGATTATAGGGATCCTTTGAGACGTTCTTTTGATTTTAAGAGTTAATTATTTGCTCATAGTGCACTTCTATATTTCTTGTAAATTACTGTGCTAGTATGTGCCTTTTTCATCAGTTCCTAATTATGCAGTTTGGGGTGCTACCAAAATTAACACTGTACTTTTTAAAAACATTTTATTTTACAAAGGCTTTATTAAGTACGGAGTCTTAAATACATCATGTTAAAATATCAATAAACTTGTCGGCCTTGAAAAATATCACTTAAGATGGTGATGTGATATAGAAACAAGCCATATAAAAATCCACTAAATAAAGTTAGTAACTTCTTAAATGTGTTGCCTTGTTATATATGAACACTTGTAGCAATATTCTATGTTTGAAACCGTAAAATAAGGGAAAAAAGGATATAATAAGATAAGAAAAGCGAAAAGAACGTGTTTCAAATCTTCTAATCATATATAATTGTACATAAATAAAGCGTGATTTAATATTAGATCTAGAAGGGTATTTACGTAATAGATGCAGCCCATGTATACACCTTTCATTCATACATTCATTCATAGTATACAGGTATATTACTTAAGGGGATTTCGGAAGCTCATCATTATTAGTCATACATTTTGCAATTTTGAAAAAAATAAAAAGTCGAGGGTAACCAAAATAAATCTCTTTTAATATGATTATGACAGAAAACATTTCACCATCCTTTAAAGGAACTCTTTCATGTTTTTTTCAACTGGAAGTAATCACTTTTATTACAGTGGCCAATAACTTGCCAACTAAATTTCATTTAGAATTACTAGTTAACTATATATCATGTACAGTACCCACAAATATACAATTTATGGAGAAAGGAATGGGTCCCAATAGATGTCCGTAGTCTTAGCCCAAACAATTAACCAGAATGTTTAAACCTTTGGGCCTTTGAAAATGTACATATTATCAACTTTCTGAACATCACAAGAGTAGCACTCTACTTGACTTAAAACCTTCTTTGAATATAATTTAATTGGGGTGAAAAATAATCTCTTGTAAAAGAGAAAAATATACTGTTTGGTGCTAGTGGAACGAGTAATAGAATGTATTTTTGACCACAACCTTTTCTATAATAACACTGACCAAACAAACCAAAATCCTTCTCCTACTGAAATTTAGTTTTGCTTTGGCTCCATCTTCCCTAAATGACTTAAACAATTTGAACATGCTGGACATTCTCCCTTCCATTAAATGTGGCATCCTAAACTTAGATAAAGCATTAATGTTTAAAGAATTATACATATCCAAGACCTATTTTTATAGAAAATATACATTTGTCTTACTTATTCAGTAATGAGAGGCTTAACTAAGGAATGCACATGCTTGTTTAATCATGGGTGGCAGCAATAACCTTGTTTTTTGTGTTAAATGAAGAATTTTCTTAAAAGGAAAAAAGGTGCAAACAAAATTGTTCCATGGTTTGCCAAATTACAGCCTTGTATTTTGTATTTCTGCATAACTAATCCAAATTTGTCTTATTCCAAAAGCAGAGTGATATTTCAAATTGTTAAAGTTAACTGTACAATTCGATTTTGGCTTCCTGCATCTTCCCAACGAAATCCCAACCCTTTTTTCTTGCATAAACATGTAGATAACAATTCATTCATTTTTCTAAAGAAATATTTAGACATTCTAGTTGGCAACATTAATAAAGGAAAGTTACTAACTGGGAGAATCACCATCTTTATAGTGTCCAATCTTCCACACCAAGACAATAAAGAACAGGCACTAGCAAAGCCAATTGGTCTAGCCTTTGTGACCTGTTGCCTTTGCAAAGGGTTTTTAACAATGCCGCACTGCATCTCTGATGCTGTGCAGTGTAGCTAAAGTTAGAAGCAAAAAAAGCCTTTTACATCCTTTTGTAGGTGCACGCACCATGCCTACATGCGCCTTCAATATGATGTATCGGTGGTAACTAAAAAGAAAATGAAATGCAGAAAAGCATTTAAAAATCTTTTTTAATTGGGAGAGGGAGAAGAAGCAACACTAGGGAAGAGTGGGGGGGATGTCAAAGCAACACAGAGGAGGGTGAACAGTGAAGCAACACTGGTGAGGGTGTGGAAGGTTACAATCTATATAATTGAGTGTGATCAATAGCACTTGCATAATGAAGTATCCCAGTCTTTTTAGGAATTAAGCAAGGCATTACCTCTGAAAAAAAACTCACTCAGTTTTATCAAAGGTAACAGAATAATTAAAAAGCAACAATATTTAAGGAATAAAAATCTTTAAAAATTGTTTTAAAAAAAACAAAAAACGTTCCATTGAAAATCCACACAGACTTCTAGTCTTACTCTTACAAATTCTGTTGAGGGTTTGTATATCTCTTTCAACCCTATATCGTTTTTTGAAGATGACATATCAAGTCTACTCTCTAAATCATTTTTAGAAATGAAACAGAATGTAATAATTCCTCACAGAGTGGATCCATGACAGTATATGAATCCTCAAAATAATGAACAAAAGTTTTAGATCTCTCCGTTTCTTCTAAAGCTTTAAAGACCATTTCCCCCTAGGATTAACCAGTGCTGTCTATAAAAAAACTCTCTGAAATATATTTTGCACTGTGTCTTTATCATTTTTTGGGGAATTCCTATTCATAAATTAATCCAACAACTAATTACAGTCACAACCTCCAATACATTTATCATGGGGATAAAGCAAAATCTCGGATGTTTTTACCAAAAAGAAGTGTCAGAATTATTAGGGCCATACAAGTTAAGAATACGTATTGGAATGCTGCCAAGTTTGAAATCAGTTAACACCCATCTAGTTTCACAGTTGTTACTTTGATACCAGATCCAAATTGAAAGATTTGTGGCAGAGAGTGACAGTGCTATTTCTTATTATCCACCACTGGCAAATATTACGTTTCTCCAACACACTATTTCCTCATATCACTATTTTCTTGATGCTATCAATCGGTTTCTTGTAAAAGGGCGAAATGAGTTAAAACTTTCTCTCTCTTGACAAAATTATGTAAACCCTGAATATTCCATCTGATTATGTGTAACCTTTGCATATATGCAAATAATACATAAGTCTATTTGTCTGCACCTTAGACTGTAGAATGACTTGAGAAGAAATTTAGAACTCAGAGAGGATGAATATAACTAGAACACCAAGAAAAACACTGGGATAAATTAGAAAAATATAAGAATAAGGCAATCAAATGAGATCTCCATTCATTAACACACAAAACATGGTAAGACGCCAAAATGGCCACAAGCATTAACCAACAGTCCAACAGTAAAACTGGAAAAGAGGTTCAGTGAGAAGCCACAACTGGATAAAGCCACCAGCCCACTGCACAAAACAAAATAAAAACCTAGCAGAAATGTATAACATGATTCCAAAAGACAGCCATAAAGATATTAAAGCATAACATCTACAACATAACTCTAAGCCAAAAACAAGAGAAAATGTTCCAATTCAAAAAAAGCGAACATGATGGACACCATAACATATTGCCTCAGGGGCTGAACAGAGGCCCCCCGCAGACCCCGCTGTGCAGCGGGCCCCCTCAACACAGTACTCAGGCCTGAGAGCTCCGGATTAAATCCAGAGCGGGGCCCTGACCGTGTACCTTGCAGGGGGGCCCCCTCAACTTTCGTTACACCACTGTATTGCCTTGGTACTGCACTAGGACTCCAGATTTAGCTACAAACGCGAACTCATCGGAAACATTATTACAAAGGCAAACAACCTTTAAAACAAAGAGGAAAAATATATGTAGACCATATTTACGTTTCAGATGTTGGCTCACATTATTATAAATAAGCACAAGCCCAACCCACAAGTAAAATCTCCCAAATAACATGAAAGGAAGAGACACATCAAACTTGATGACCACAGAGAAAATGGCACCACAAATCATTGCTATTGCCAAAATCCATTTCCTCTCCTTTATGATTATGAATATATTCATTCAGTTTAGCAGGATCCTCAAATGTAGTTGTTTTGTCTTTGTACAGTATCCTAACACAAACATATGTAACTGCCAAATCTAGTGTTCATCGCTCTGAACTCCACACCTAGATCTAAAAATTCCTCCCTTCTATTGGCAGTAAGTTGAGGGTCATTTTGTGGGGGAAAAACCATGTGATAACGCTTGTACATGGGACAAATAAGAATAATAATCAATTTAGAATAATTGTGAAATCCCAAACATTTCTGACCAATCCAATGAGCCCTTCCTTCATTGCAGTTTGAAGAGTCCTGTAAACTAACTATTTTTTGGGATAGTCAGTTTACAAAATGCAGAAACGTTATAACCTTCAGCGGATGGTGGGATACCATAGGGCCTCGGATTAGTCCTCCTGTTCCTGTTTTCCAGCTTCTCTGTCTATTTTTTAATGAAAAAATAACAAATGATGGACAGAATGCAGAACAATGTCATACATTCACCCCAGTACAGAGATCTGGGCCTAAATCCATCGTTTTTTTGCTCACCATGCCATTCCAGTTTGAACCCAGCCATTTTGCTTTGTTCGCCATAAGTTGGCAGGGTATGCTCAGACGTGAGTCCCTTGCTCACTTTGCCACTGGATTCAAGCAAGCCTGGCTGAAGACGGCTGAAATGCCAGAAACCGGTCCTAGGAAGCTTGTTTCCGGTCCAGGGAAGACATGGCTTGGCAGTTCGGGCTGGACTGTTCCCATGAGGCACAGGGTCAGACTGATTTGCATATGGCCATGTCTGAACTGGGGTGGCAGAGTGGGCTAAAGAATGGTGATGGATTAAACCCAGATCAGTTGACTGGGGGTGAGTGCTTGCAATGTTCAACACTCCGTCCATCATTTCCTTTGGTTTTTGCTTTATTTTTTAATGAAGCCAGTATGTTTGCTCAATGCCTTCACCTTTCCCATTACATCAGTTTCATCAATAATTCTCTCATCTACGTCGGGGACTATTCTATGTTGGACCACTTTTCTTCAGTTCTTTGTACTGTATTGTTAGTATTGATTATAGAAGGTTTAAACATTTTCATTTCCTCCAGGAAGTCTTCTAAAGTAAGTAGTGTGGTTGATCTAGAAGGTGATGTAGAATCTTTCTTTGGTTTCTTATTTGATCCAGCAACATTTTCTTTCTTGGTCCCTGCAACGGAAAACTATGGACAACACTGGTTAGATGACCAAGAGCAATGGTTATCCATAGATGAGCAAGATCTCCCATAAAGATGTAACAGTTTACAATGGGAAAAACATTTGCATGTGTAATCTACTATAAGGTAGAAGTCAACCACTTCACAGCAAGAGATATATCCTTGACTGCTATGTTTGTTCTCTTGAAGCAGTGCTTTAGTTAGGGTTATGTCATTTTTCATTTCAAAGATGAAGTCTCAGAACCCCAACTTAAGCTGGTATGAGAGGTACTTATAAGCTCAGTGGATAGTATGCTCAATTGCCTAGGCAATCTTATGTTTTATGTTGAGTGAAGCAAAATGGCATTGCAGTCAAAAATTCAAATCAGTCCGAAATTAAGTTACAATATTGTAAGATGGCATATTGTTGGGCTCAGTATGCTTATTGCGTCACAAACTGAGCTTAAAGACCTATTATTTATGAACAGTGATTTTATCAAGTTGTGAAGCAATCGATTCTCTCCCTTAGGAGAGGCGAACTGCAGCTATATTAATACAAGAAGGGCCCCAATAAATATGTCGAATATAAAAACACACCCATTAAAAAACAATTATATTTGGCAGATTAGGCTTTCCACTGATTTTGCAATGCTTTGCTGAAAGAAAAGAACGGGCATGACCGGACAATGCATAATAGCAGAAAAAAGCAAGGAAAAAACAATCAATCGTCTTCGTTTAAAAAAAAAAAAAAAATACAGGCTTTCCAGCTCAGTGGTGATACCCAACGACATCACTTCTGCAAACTGACAGACACTGCAAAGTAGGGATGTAGAGGACGGGAATGGGCCTAAAAACAGGTCCTACAGCCGCCTCACCCATTCTGCCGCTGTCCCCACCTCCCTCATCACAGGATCCTGCATAGGCTTCTACGGCACCAAGATTTCGAAAAGATAAAAACACCTCACAGCGTCAGGACAAGTCAGCCATCCTCTTGGGTGCTCAAACAATTCCCCATCAATGTTCTGTTAATGTCGTCAGCTAAAGCAGCATGTGTGGTCAGCAATGGATTTTGGCTCTTTTTTATCCCATAACTCATTTCTTGATTAATAAGATTTTGCATTCCAGGTTCAGGGATGTCCTGAGGTTCTTGTCGCTGCTTTTCTAGCTTCTTCCCATGATTCCTGTATATTCTCTAAAAGCGCGGGCATGCTCATTACTACTAGGTTGCAGAATGTAGCCGCTAAACCTATTCTGCCCTATGTATTTCTTAGGGCTCCTGTGACTTTGGGTAATTATTACTTACTGCCACTTTTGGTTTCACGCAGTTTATGTATTGCATTCCTTCACATGAAATATGGTAAATGTGTGAATCTCTTTTGTGTGTATTTTCTTTATAGCATGGTTTTAGTAACATGAAGTCAACCTAACCTGAACTGCAAAAGTCAAGGAAGCTGTACTGTACAAGAACAATGAAGGCTGTTTATTTTTGAGTGGTTTGTTAGGTCACAGTTGGTTAGATTCTTGCTTTAGATATTTTTGACCTTCATAACATTTATGAATTTATATTATGGTACCTTTAGCTTCACTTTTCAGATTTTTGATTTTGGTTTTATAACTTGTACAATATTGCCTGTAATATGGAAGCTGACTTGTAAATTGTCTTCTGTGAGTTATTGCGTCTTATACCTCTATTAGATGTATATCACACTTGAACGTACATGCTTGAGCCACAATGTATGGTACCAGACTATTGTCTGACATAGATATTGTGCTCTAAATACTGTTTACAAAAATATTGCCCCCTTGAAGTTAGTAATAGAAATTCTACACCCAATCGGACAGTAGTTTTGTAAACAATATTAAGGACACAATATATGAGTCAGACTATAGTATGTAACAATATTCTGACATACAACTATTTAGAAACCATTTTCTGTAATTGTTTTACTCCAGGCTTAGGTGTACCTTCCTCATGGCTCTTTATTCCCAAAGCTTTTTTACAATGCTTAGCATGACTCACTCTTGAATATGCATGACTATACTCACAATTAAGCCTGGGTTAAGACTCAACTGCTGAAAAACCTTGTGAATCGGGCATACAGTGTAAATTCATGCCTTCTTTACCTCTCATTGCAATCCGGATGCAGGGAGCTTAGGTGCTCTTTCTGTCCAATGGCAGATGCTTTTGATACTGTTACATTTGTCCATGTGACATCTAAACTTTTCTGCAACTTCTGTGTACAGTGTATCCTGGAGATTTGTCATGGATGTCATTTAGGGGTCGACTGGGGTCGCAGTTGCAACCTCTAGCCTGCCCTTTGCTACCCCTGGCACTGCTTTTGCGACCCCTGGCCTCAGGGGTGGCAGAATCAGTGGCAAGAAAGCAGGGTCGTCTCGCATTATGAGAGTTAAGCTCTAACCTCGTTTTCTACTCATTTTTATTACATTAATAGTGAAAAATAATTTATTATTTACTATTAGTGTAATAAAAGTGGAGCAGCAAGATCTGGACCTTCACTGGCATCTTAGATAAGAAAAATAAAATGGTTTTAATGTATGTTGTGTGCGTCCATATGGTTGAGAGTGAGTTTGGGTGAATTATGTGTGAGCATGTATGTAAGTCAGAGTAAGCGTGAGTGAGAGAGTGCGAATTAGTGATTCAGGGTAAGAGTGAGTGCACAAGAGTAGGTGTCCAGTGACATCATTAAGGTCAAAGGATATCTGGCATTTTGTTGAGTCGACGTCCATGAGCTTTGTGTCATTTTAACAAACTGTTGGGCTGAGTGATTGATGTAGAATATTGGTACTCCCGTACCTGCATCACTAGTGATGCAAATATGAAGTCTAACTGATGTCATAACTGATTGGGGTCATATTACAAAACGTTTCAGTGATGCTAAGAACAGGGCAAATTCATTTTTGCACAATTCTGATGGCTTTTGTGAATGATAGTGGAGCAAGCTGTGTTTTCAGCCAAATAAAGCAAACAAAGCATAGAACAAACTGATTTCACTCTATGTGAGAAATTGGACTAAGTTTGAAGCGAAATCAGTTTGTACCATTTTATTACATAGGTAAGAGCAAACTAAGTTAATTTTTAAGATAAGCTACGTTTGAATTTCTTAAAGTTTGGTGTTTCCAAGCTTCAGTGTAGGAAAGTGGTAATTTTATTGAAGGCATGGAGGCTAGTGTTATGCTTCATTTTCTTGTTATTTAATCTTGTAGCGGTCAGAAAGAAATAATGACAAAATGAACAAATTGAAGAACGCACTATGACTTCTAGACCCTCTGAATAATGTGTCAAAGGTGTATCATTAGTACAGCAGGTATAGATTATGCTGTGCCCTTACTTCCTCTTTTTGATGCCATTTTGCTAAACCAATTTGATGGTTTAGGAATAGATAAAATGAAGAAGAAACAGATGATGAAGAGCAGGAAAACTTCTAACCGCTTTTTATCTTTGAAAGAATAATCAGGGTATCTGAGGCACTGTACACTGTGCTACTACAAAATAAAATGAAAAGTTGTGAACAATTATAGGGTAGTAATTAGTAACCGCAAAGATAACTAAGAGATGGGCTAATAATCGCCGCTGTGTCTTTAATAGAATTGGGACTTTGTTACATTAAAACTTTAAACATCGGCATTTTATGTCAAGACCAGAGGCTCCTATAATTATTTAAAAGTGCGTTCACCAAGAAAATGAAGCATAAATAACCGGTTTACAATGCAACATCTTAAAAGTTGAAGCCAAATACCAATCCACTGGTCTCAGAATGTTCTCTAATCTGACTGCTGGCCAAAAGTCTGGGAACTGTATTTGCTCTGGAATTATAAGCACCGAAGTGCCATTTCCAGCCTAGTATATAATCCATTTAAACCCATCTAGAAAAGTGGCTGAAGAAAAAAGCAAATGGGATTTTCTAAGAGAAATGAGAAGTTGAGCTAAAGACATTCTGAGATCAGATTTATGAAGTTCTATCACATCGGAAACTCTTCTAAAATAAACGAAATATTGAAGTATGGTTTGCTTTGTTGATACAGTTTTCAATCTGAGTAGAGGATTATCCTGCCAAGATTCAAACAAGCATTCCATAATGATTATTTGGCAGGAGAAGGATTTCTCTTTTTAATTCTTCAATGTAATCTGCACATTAATGGATATTCACCAATCAGCTTATCGCCAATGTGACAATTTTAAGTCTAAAAAGTTGCCCTACTTGCTGAAGAAGCCAAGAAATTTTCTACTAAAGAAACATCTGATGTAAAGGGATTCATATTTCATTCTAGAAACCACTGTGGTCAGGATGCACATGCAGATTTATAAATCCTGGTGGTACCTGGAGCTGAGGAATTCTTGATGAGTCGGATAGACTCTGCCAAAAATTGTTCAATAGTCCAGGAAAGCCCAACGCCTTCCATGCCACAAGACCAAGATTGCTCAATAGAATCATTTTGTAATAATGTACTAACTGATTCTGAAGTAGATTGTTGAGATTACGAAGAAGGATTGGAGAATATTCTGGCGTTTGTAGCAAATCTGGAAAATTCGAGACTGTCAAAAATGATTTTAGTATTACTAGAGATGCCTCTCCAATGACAAGAGGGAGTTGACAACAGGAAATAGTCAGGAAAGGGACAAAAGTGTAAGGGAAACACTGATTCCAGGATTGAAGGAAGGCAGATTGAAGAATCAGACTACGTGGATCGAGTCTGAAACTGAAAGAGTGTAAGCTGTATGAGTCTGGAGGTGAAGAGGTCTATTGAAAACGGACCTCCACAGATCGTGTAGGTAGAGGAAGACGAATGTGAAGTTTGTAATCTCTGTAATCCTTCAGATGACTGCAGTACGTAGCTGCTACTCTATTGAGATGACTGGCCAATAGATATTCTGCTGCCACTAACGTGATAAAGGAGATACAGTTATCAAAACTGTTTTGCTGGATTTGCAAGAACCTTAGAACGAGTTTCCCCTGAGTGATTCAAGTTGTCCATTCTTAGTAGGATGGAGCAATGGCCACATTTTTTGCGGAAATTTGGATCACAAAGGATCTTACAAGAAGCTATAAACAATTTATGCGAATGGAAAATAGTGAATGAAATAGATCAAACAGGGGTTCTTAAACTGAACCTAATATTTTAGAATGTGCTAGTGGAGAGCTGGTTTATTGGAATACTTTGAGACTTGCCTCAGTCTGTTTTTGTGTGGATCAAACCAATTTAAATCCATCCCATCTTGGATAGCAGGGTTTGTGAATCATTGTTTAAATAACATGACCAGTAACTGTATGTAGTCCCTCTCTTGAGGCTAAGTTTTCTTCTTTAGAAGAGGGTATGATATCAGGCTGACAGCAGCATCCATGGCGAGAGGAAACCTCTTCCAAATCAGCAGAGGTACTTCCATTACTAGAAGGCGTTTGCTTAGATGTGCAAGTTCCTTTGAACAGTTGTTCTTTTAATGGGTTTGTAAGAATGTTAACAATGCACTCTTTCCGCGCTTTCCTGTATACTTAAACAAAGACCTACCACTACTGGCAGGTCGGCTCTGTGCCTTGCTGAGCTCCTTCAGTTTCTTTTCCTCTGTCATGCACAGTCGCTCCCATCCAAACTGAGATAGCAGCTTGAACATTATCATTTATGAATTGTCTCTGTTTGAAACATCTTTTTCACTGACCTCATCTTGTGAAGGATAGTGAATAGGAGCACTCGTTGTTTAAATAGAAGTAACTGTTATTAATGTAGTAAAGTTAACACTGATGAATGTTCCTTGCAGGCGAATGAGCAATAACGATTGTTATTAAAAATCGTGAAAGCCGTAGCTGAGAGCTGAAATGGGGAAGGGCGTTGTGGTGGTGAATTTGAAAAAGGGGTGCTCTGAGAGGGCGCGTAAGGCTGCTTTACACATGGGTGTGAGGTCGTCGAAGAAGGAAACTGTCTCTAGTCCCTTTGAGGGCAAAACATTAATTGGAGCACACACACCTTAAGCAGAGGAAAGTCAAACGCTGTGACCGAACTCTGAGCACAAGGAGATACCTGTACGGTGGCCCGCGTGAAGACCGAGCGAGAACTCAAAACTACTCCCAAGGCCTCAGCGGTAACAGTTCCACCGGGTATATATGGATGTATTCACCTAATGCCACCCCCGGAAAGAGGACTCATAACATATTTACACTGTGCAGTGGTATTTCGTAGTTCCAGCTCAATGGTTGCTGGGAGTTGTAGTTTGTTTCTTCAAATAATTCTGTTTTGTCATTATTCCTATTGTTCTTTTCTGGTGGAAAGAGATTAAGTAGCAAAAAAGTGGCGCATAATATGGGCCACTACTCTTGATTTAAAATATTTATTGAACACATAAATTACATTTATGTAAAGAATGTGTTATATATATATATATATATATGTTTAGCAATGTTTCCAACATCTATGTGGTCCATTTAGTGCACTATAAAAAACTTTCTCTAATATGCACTGGAGCAAAACCTGCCTGTTCCATTACCTGCTGTAGAAGCACAAAAATAGGGCAAACCCGACTTTCCCTGTTATGGCCGCAGTCCAAATGTTCTGCAGTACGGCCCCATACTTAAATACCGTAATTTGACTTTCCTCATTTAGTTGATAGATGGCGCTCTTAGCCAGCACGCGCCCTCATGGTCGGAGGCCTTGCCTCTGGGATTCCTGTTCGCCTGGTGGTGTCATTAGCATCCAGACTTCTTCCTTATTCAGAGAGTTGAAAATTGAATTAGAGGGGCCTGCTGTCCTCCTAGCATGATCTGTGCGAGTCTCGGCTGCAAGCATGTGCAGAGTCGGTATTATTCTTTAGTAAAATGTGCAGTTTGTAATCCTAATTTGCGTGTTGGCCCCAAATAAACTCTGTGGACGAAAAAAAAAATTAGGTTCAGGTCTGTAATATTACACAAAACCGACTTTTGGTTGTCTTAATTTAAACGTACAATGTTTTCTTTTGCCTGTCGCGTGCCCCCTTCTTTTAGACTCATTATTCCTTCCAGTAACAAGGGTGAGCCTGTTTATTCATTTATATTGAGAAGCCAACGCGTTTCGAACAGAAAATGTGTACAAAACAGCTATCACGGTTCATAGGTCAAAAGTGTATTGGGGTGATTAACATGGACAGAATTATCAAGGTATGAAATTTAAGCGTGGGTGTTATTTTAGAAGGTAATGGGACCGTGAAAAAGATGGACGATGATAGAAAATTTTGTACATATTTAGTTTTCATTTAAAGCGGGAACATTTAGACCCTGCTGGATGTACATGTGTCTTGTGATGTGATTTTTAGGTTGCAGCCTAAGCTAAAGACATCTTGGGGATTTCAGAAAGTTGACCTAGAAATGTATTCCGCCTGTTTCTTGCCATAAGCTTTGTGGTTTGTAACTCACATTTTCTAGCTTTTTATTTGCTGGCTTTATTTGCTTTAGGCTCTCATTGAATCAATCAAATCTAATTTATAAAGCGCAGCTTATCACTCGTGAGGGTATCCAGGCGCTGAGATCCAAGCTTCCTTCTCAGGTGGTATCAGTTAAATCGCCAGGTCTTGAGTCCCCTTCTGAATTCCTGAAGAAAGTGTGAATTCCGGAGATAGAGGGGGGACTGTTCCAGGACTTCGCTGTGATGAAGGAGAAGGAATGCCCTCCACTTTTGCTTCGGGGGGTGCGGGAGGTGTGAGCTAGGAAGAGAGAAGTGGATCGCAGGAGTCTGGAGGGTTGGTGGAAGCTCAGGCGTTGGTTGATGTGTTCTGGTCCTTGGTTGTACAGAGCTTTGTAGGCGTGGGTCAGAAAATTGAATTGGCATCTCTTGTAGACAGGAAGCCAGTGGAGTTCCTTCAGGTGAGGAGTGATGTGGGTCTGTCTGGGGAGGTCGTGGATGAGTCTGAAAACTGAGTTCTGAATGGCCTGCAGTCTCTTCAGGAGATGCGTGGTAATTCCTATGTAGAGTGTGTTGCTGTAGTCCAAGTGGCTGGTGATGAGGGATTGAGTAATGGTGCGTCTGGTGGAGATAGGGAGCCATTTGAAGATCTTTCGGAGCATTCACAGTGTGAGGAAGCAGCCAGATGAGACTGCTTTGATCTGGTTCTGCATGGTGAGTTTGCTGTCTTGAGATGATGCCAAGGTTCCAGGTGTGGTTTGTGTGGGTGGTAGAGGGTCCCAGTTCAGCAGGCCACCAGGAGTCGTTTCACGTGGAGGTGTTGTCCCAAAAGATCAGTACTTCTGTCTTGAGTTTGAGGCATTTGTTTTGCATCCAGTCGGTGACGCTAGTCATGCACAGGTGGACATTGGCCCTCGTGGTGGATGGGTCTTCGGCTAGAGAGAGGATGAGCTGCGTAGGAGATCATGTTCTGTCTGTGTTTTCGGGCGATGTTGACCAGTAGGGTCATATATACGTTGAACAGCTTGGGGCTGAGGGATGAACCTTGAGGGACGCCACAGATGATGTTCTTGGCCTCCGAGGTGAATGGTGGAAGGCAGATTCTCTGTGTTTTTCCGTTGAGGAAAGATGCGATCCATTTGAGGGCATCGTCTTGGATTCCGATCTGTTGAAGCCTCTTGATCAGGGTGTGGTGAGACACTGTGTTGAAGGCAGCTGAGAGGTCGATCAGGGCAACCACTTCTCCCCAGTCTAGGAAGGCTCTGATGTTGTCAGTAGCTGCAATCAGGGTTGTTTCGGTGCTGTGGTCCATGTGGAATCCCGATTGGGATGCGTCCAGAAGATCTTTGTTGTTAAGGTATTCCTTGAGTTGGCGGTTGATTTCCTATTCGAGAACTTCGTCGGGAAAGGGGAACAGGGAGATGGGCTGGTAGTTTTTGAACTCTGGGTCGCCGGAAGGTTTCTTGAGTAGGGGGTTGACTTTAGCTTTGACTCCAGGTTCAGTTAGTCCCTCCCATTGCCTAAACTGTGTTTACTGTATTCTTCCACAAACACCCTTTCTGTAAACAGGTCTTTAAATCTTGTTTTTATCTTTTCACATTTGCTGTGCATTCAAAGATTGCAGTCAAATGTCAGGTGCTGTCTTCCAAAGGTGCTTGTTTACTTTTCTTTCTCTGACTTCAAAGAGAGAGGATTTATGTGATGTACCACTCTGCTCTATGCCAGTGCACTGTTCACCACTCTGCTCTACACCACTGCACTCTTCGCCACTACACTCTACACCATTTCAGTCTATACCACTCCAGGTAACTCTGCACAACTCCATTCTACACCACTGTACTCTATGCCACTCTGCAACACTGCACTCTACGCCACGGCACTTTACTCTGTAACACTCAACTCTATGCCAATCCACTATATCTCACTCTAATCTACTCTGCACCACTGCACTCTGTCACTGCACTCTACACCACTTTGCTATGCGCCATTACACTGTATGCCACTCTACACTACTTTACACTATGCCATTACACTCTATGCCACTCTACCCAACTGCACTCTACCCTGCACCACTCCACTCTACGCCACTTCACTACTCTGGAATAATGTACTCTGCCATTGCACTCTACGCCACTCTACTCTTAACCACTGCACTCTACGCCAATGCACTCTACACAACGGCACTCTGTGCCACTGCACTCTACTCCACTATACTCTACGCCACTCTGCTCCACTCTATACCACTGCACTCTGACACTCTACTCTGCAACACTGCCCTCTCAGCCACTGAACTCTCCGCCACTCTACTATGCACTACTTCACTCTATGCTACTCCACACTGCACTCTACGGCACTAAACTCTTCTCTACACCATGCTATGCTACTCTACTCTCCACTATGCTATGGCACTGCACTATATACCACTCAACTTTACTGTGTACGGCTGCCCTCTGCATCACTCAACTCTGTGCCACTCTATTCTGCGCTCCACCACTATGCTCTGTGCCACTCTACTGTGTCACTCCACACCACTGCATTCAACAATGCTCCACTTTAATCTATGCCACTGCATTGTATGCTGCTGAATTCACGGCCACTCACTCTACGCCACTATACTTTACAACACTCTACGCCAATGCACTCTCCACCAGTCCACGCTACTCAGTGCACTCCACTGTATGCCACTCCACACTATACCACTCCAATACATGACACTCTGCCACTCCACTCTACAACACTCTACGCAACTCTCCCCTAACGCCTCTAACTTTTAGCCATGCTGAACAGCAGCCACGCTGGTGTACAACATGGCTAAAATATATTGACAAAGCCAATAGCTCTTGTATAGGAAAGACCTATTGGCTTTGCCATTGCTTGTTTGTTTTATTAAAGGTTCTCTGGGAATTTGTTTGGTGAGAGTAGCCATGAGCTCAAGGACAAGTGGTTCCCAGTAAAGAAATTCGAGTAGTTAAAATTAGCACAAGTGGCATGTAAGTAGGCGTAGGTTGCCAGACCGTAGCAAGCCCGGCTTCAGGATTTCAGATCTGGGAGGGCCTTGAAGAAGAAAGGGTGGGCCATGAAGATAAGTGAGATTGTCCAGAGTCTCCCAGGTGTCTGATAGCTGGGGCTAGGCTGGGAGCTGCATACAGTACCTACGGCTGGTTTCTGTCTGCTAGTTTTAACTGTGTTTTTCTAGAGGTTTAAACCTAAAAGCTTGATCTCTTCTGCTCTCCATCTCACCCTCCTTTCTCTTTGTCTCACCCTCCTCTCTCCCGACTTCACTTGCCTTTCTCTCCACTTCACCCTGCTGCCCTGTTAACCTCACCCCATCTTACTCTCCTCACTTCACCTCATCCTAAGCTCTCTCCTCTTCTTCACCCCCCTGTTTCCCTGCTGTGCCCTTCTCTTTTTCCACTTCACCCTCATATTTCTCACACCTTTGCCCTCGTCTCTTTCTGTCTTATCCTACTTACTCTCTCCTGACCTCGCCACCCCTTCACTGTGTGTCAGTCTACTCTCACTCCACTTCACCCTCTTATTTCTACCTTGCCCTTCTCTCTCTTCCTCGCCCTTCGCTCTCTTCCTCGCCCTTCGCTCTCTTCCTCACCCTTCTCTCTCTTCCTCGCCCTTCTCTCTCTTCCTCGCCCTTCTCTCTCTTCCTCGCCCTTCTCTCTCCACCTCGCCCTTCTCTCTCCACCTCGCCCTTCTCTCTCCACCTCGCCCACTTCTCTGTTCCTCACACGCATCTCTTTTGCTCACCCTCCTCTATCTTTCCAACTCACCCTCCTTCTCTCCTCTTTACCATCCTCCTTTTTTCTCACTATCCTCCCTACTATGCCTGCCTCCTCCCTACTAACCTTCTGTTTCTCTGCTTCCCCTTCCCCTCTTCTCACTTCCCCATTCTCTCTCAACATTACACTGTCTTCTGTCACCCTCACCTTTACTGTTGCTGCGTATGGGGTAATGATTTTGTTTATGTAAAGAAATGAGGGTTGTGCATTTGCTTGTTTGGCTTGCATGGGTGTGCATAATCAGACTGGCACTTCCCAGTCTCTGGATCTGTTCTCCACTGGTAGCTCTCCAGATTCTAAACAGTGGCAGCACTGAGGCTTGGATTTTATAGCGCACGCTCATGGGCACAGATGAGTGCTACAAAGACCTGGCGTTATGCCTGTTTTAACTAAATAAGCGAGGTAACAATTGGATGAGCACTCAAAGGTGGCATTCTGAGCAACTAGACCAAACCAGGCATAAAATGTGTGCCACTTTCTACCCCTGTCTACCTAGTGTGCCAAGAGTACATCTTCAAAGGTTGAGGACTGGACTTTGATGGCTAGTTTCTCAACCATTCTTTTGTTGTCAGTCTTTTGAGTAGAATTTATCTTAATAGAAACAAAGAGGAAATATACAGATCATGTGAGTGCCTCAAAATTGAACTCTCTCTCCTAAATAGTGGCAGGTATGCTCCCTCTTCTTTATCATTCTCCCGTCTCAGACCAGTCTCTCCCATTCCCATCATCACCACCTCCTTACCTATCATGTTGCCTGTCCATCAGTCTCTTCTCCTCCTTGTTCTAACACTCTCCTTCCTTCACTTCACACTCCTTCTCTGGCCCCTCCCCCTACCACTTGTCATTTGCTCTTGACCCTTCTATGTAACCACCTAGATTTCTCATCATCCCCATCCTTCACAAGCCCTCATCCTCTGCCTTCACCCTTCTGTATTCCTCTCCCTCTGCTCACCTCTTATCGCCCCCGACACTGCATCTACAGATCGTAGCATTCCAGTGCACCTGACTATAATTAATTCTGTCTATTGATGTGACAAAATGAAAGAATTTGTTAGGAGAGAATAAATGCAGAGTCACTGGTGCCCCAAACTGGGGTGCCTGTTCTTTAAGTTCTTTCTAATTGTATTAATTAGCTCTGCCTTCTGCAAGCACCTCAGGAAAGTGAGTGTGGGTAGGACAGTGGTAGCACCTGTTGCGAGTACTGTCATGGAACTGTTGCCATTGCTTTTCTTTGTGTAATAGGCACTTGCACTGCTTCTTTCCATTCTGTATCTGTTGTATTAGGGACATTTGACAAGTCTTTTCACTTATGACGCGTCCAAACTTGGCAAATATCAGTTTATTGCTTGTTATTGTACCATAAGCATTGACACTGGAATTATACTATTCTGCATAGTTGTGGATTTGTCGCATAATCCAAAATCTGCTGCATAATATGCAGATTTTCACAAAACAAAATTTTGTTTCCAGGTTAAACTGATCAAAAGGTACTCACAACGCAGCTAAATGTGATGCTATGTTGTGGAAGGCCCTTTGCAAAGGTTGACTGGTCACCATTCAGTCTTCTAGTGCAGTTTTGTGGTGTAAACTGGTACAAATGAGGTGTAACCCTTGCCCAAGGCAATGCCGTTATACATGAAAGTTACATAGTTGGGCGTTGGTAGCGAGGCTGCAGGCCTGTATAATGTTTTCATTCAGAAAAAGAACAGACAATGCTTTTTTGCTTGTGAATCGAATTTGGTGGGCCACATGGCATCTTGGGAGGACCTGCGCCTCCTTCTAGAACCGGGTCTGGATCATAGTGACCGAGTTAGATTGTGGCAGGTGTGTCATGTGGCGAAGCGGGGGTGTACGCCATGAATAGCTTTAAGAAGTTTAAGCGTGACTCAGAGAGCTAACCAACCTAGTGGCGATTGGGTGAGGTTGGATCTTTGCAGGGATTGGTGAAGATGACCTGAGTTACTGACATTGTACTGCCGCCATTCAAATGTGCCTCCCCTCCTAAATGAAGGTAACACTTGACGGGGTCTTCAGAGAAATATGCTGTATGAAATTGAGGTACTGGTTGAGGGGGGTGAAATCCTACTCAAGCATCAACCACAATTTCTGTCAGGTTGAAGTTACAAGTAACCCCAAATTAACCTGTGCTTAACCCTCTACCAGCTTGTCACAAAAGGAGTCAGGCTTCACATAGAAGCAATGTGTTAAGTATTTAGGCAGCACTTCGAATAGTAATAAAGTGAAAACACAACGCAAGAAAAATCCCACACCAATTTAGAAAAATAGAGTAAAATTGAATAAAACTATTTGAGACCAATACAACAAAAATGCAATCAGTAGGACGAGAAATATGCAGTTTCAAAGATTTGTTAGATCCTGTAACAAGGATGCGCCGTGCAGCCGCAATTCCGAGGAAGCTGCGGGCTGCGATGCGAGGTCCTGCGTTGGAAATGCATGGTACAGCGGCAGTTCCAGTAGAACTGTCGATGAGGTTTACGATGCAAAGTCTTGCGTCGTCGGCAAGGATGCCGTTGGCAGAGGCCTGCGATGTGAAGTCCTGTGTCCGGGATGCGTCACACAGCAGCAGGTTCAAGGTGCTGCGATCTGCAGTGCGAGGTATTCCGTCAGAGATGCATTGCGCAGTGGTGGTTTTGATGCAGAGCTGCAAGGAAATGCATCGTGCCACGTCGGTTCAGCCCAACAGACCACAACTGGGCTGGCAGGGCACCTGCAGGCCCACTTCCAAGGGTCCAGGACTGGCTTGGCACCACGTAGGGGGCAGGATTCATAGCAGACAGAGTCCAGAAGCTGGGTTCAAGGTGTTCAGAATCTCAGGGACAAAAAAGGTTCTAATCAGGAGGCCAGCCAAAAAGCCATTGGAGTCACTGTGGTGGTCCTAGGTTGAAGATGCAGGTCCAGTCCTACCTCATACAGCAGGGCAGCAGAGTAGCAGTCCTTCTTGCCACAGAGCAGCACAGCAGTCCGGAGTCTTTCACAGGTCACGAGCTGTACTGAAGAGTGGGGTCTGGGGTCCAGTATTTATACATTGTTGCCAGTCTTGAAGTAGGAGAAGGTTCTGGAGTTTCCACCCACAGAGGTGATTGGGATTTCTTGCCTCCCTGGCCTGGTCCCAGCTTTTCTAGGGGCACAAAAGACTAGTGTGAAACCCTTTGTGAGTGTGCTGAGGCAGGGCTTTTGTGATGTGCAGGTGTGGTAGGTGATAGCTCCTCCCTTGTATCAACTCTAATGGACCATCTTGCCAACAACTATTCCCCCCTTTGTCTCACAGTCTGGGTGCAATAGGCAAAAAGCAACAGCCAGCTACACCAAGAATGTGACCCAGGATACAGGCATCAAATGGTTGGGACAAGAAAATGCAAACTTTCTAAAAGTGACATTTTCAGAATGTTGACTTCACATCTAACGTTGCCACTAAGGAGGGTTTTAATTTACAATTCAATTCTTTAACCATCAAACTCGATATTCCTACCTGCTCTCAATTAAAAGGTATCACTTATTAAATGTAATAAGATAACCCAGTGCTATCCAATGAGAGAGGCAGGCCTTGCAATAGTGAAAAAAGAGTTTTTCACCACCAGGACATGTAATAATACATGTCCAACCTTTTAAATCCCGCACCTTGCCCTATGAGCTGTTTAGGGCCTACAATTGGGCTAACGTATATGTATTTTAAAAAAAGGATTTAGGCCTGGCAATTTTGCCAGATCAAAATGGCAGTCTAAAACTGCACACACAGGCTGCAAATGCGGATCTGAGACATGTTTGAAAGGTTACTTTTGTGGGTGGCACATAAGTGCTGCAGGCCCACTAGTATTTACAGCCCCTGGGCACAGGTAGTACCACTGTATTAGGGGCGTATAAGTACATTAAATGTACCAATTGGGTGTCAACCAATGTTACCCTGTTTTAGTGAGTGAGCACATGCACTTTAGCACTGGTCAGCAGTGGTAAAGTGCACAGAGGCCTAAAGCCTTAAAAAATGGAGGAGTGTTAGAAACGGGGGTCTCTAGTTGGCAAGGGTTTGCACCTTTGTCCAAGTAGGGACCCTTCCTTCTAGTCAGGATAAAGGAAGTTACACTCCTAAAATAACCCCCGCTCACCCCCTTGGTAGCTTGGCACGAGCAGTCATGCTTATCTTAGAGGCAGTGTGTAAATCATTTGCACATAACCAGCAGTAATACAGCGAAAGCCCTACAAGAGAACACCACACCAGTTTAGAAAAATATCCAATATTTTTGTATATCCAAAACAAGACCAAAACAATAAAAATCCAACATACAGTACTTTAAAAAAATATACTTTACAAGATATCCTTAAAATTGCAGAAATACTTCAAAAACACAGTTCGTACGAGTCAGTAGCTCCGTCTGGGGCTACCACAATGCTGAAAACAACAGAGTCTAACAGTTCCCGCCGACCGTGTCGGTACGGGCCAGCGAAAGCATGGACAGACTCGTTAACAGTACCTTTCTCGTGGCAGCTGGCACGTTGGTGCGAGCTGGTCGTGGCAACCATCGCGATTGAGTTGCAAGATGGAAGCGATGCAGGGTGCGGTGCTCTCTCTATGCGGTGCAGGCAGCGGCTTGGTGACGATCGTCCAGACAGCTTCGGGAGGGCCAAGGCTTACAGTGCAGGGCGAGGCGGTGCTGTATGCGGTGCTGGCAGGTTGTGGTGCAGGCGACAGAGCCGGTTAGTGGGAGCAGACGTTGGTTGGCCCAGAAGGCTGTGTGGGACGAGGCGGTGTGTTGTAAAACTTACGAGCGATGCCCCATGCCACGATGCGGTCACGGGTGTCGAAGTCAGCAGCAGCGACAGCGTTGGTGAGACCAGGATGGTGAAGTGAAGCGAAGCGGTGTGGAGTGCGGTGCCCAGTTGTCACGGTGCAAGCAGCGGCTGGTGGCGGCAGCGTCGGTCGTCGTCTGTGAGACCAGGGTTGCGGTGCGAGATGCGGATGGTGCGTTCTGCGGTGCCGTAAGGACACAGATCCAGCGCCTGAGTCGGTTGCGTTTCCCTTCTCTGTGGCAACTGAAACAGCGGTTCCAGAAGCGGTACCCAGAGGTTGGTGAAGTCTTTGCAGTCCCTGGGACTTTAGAACAGGAGGCAAGCTCTATTTCAAGCCCTTGGAGATACTCAGCTCAGCACAAGTAAAAGAAAGTTCAGTCCAGTCCTTTTACTGCCCAAGGCAGAAGCAGCAACTGCAGGCCAACCCAACAAAGCAACAACACAGCAAAGGGGCAGTAGTCCACCTGGCAGTATCCAGCTCTTCTTGGCAGGTTCCTTGATTCCAGCGAGTTCTAAAGTTTAGGGGGTTAGACCCCACTTTTTATAACCCAAAGTCCTCTGTTCTCTGGAGGTAGAGAGTGCCTTTGCCCAGCCAGAACCCGTTTTGTCCTCCCTGGTGCAGCTTTCTGGAAAGAGGCGGAGATAGCATTGTCAGAGTCAGACCAGGCCCATTCAGGTGAAAGGAAATCTCCTCCCCCTACTATAAATGCAGCCCAGGTCTATTCAGCCCAGCCCTGACCCATGTAGACTCCCTGCAGCCCCGGCACACCCCCCAGCCCCTGCCACTCCAAAGCTAGACAGTCAATCCACAAACCCAGCAGAAGCACACTGGATGCTTGAGCAAGAAAATACCTACTTTCTAAAAGGGGTATTTTCAAACACAGAATGTAAAAATCACCCTCACTAAAATATGCATTTTAACATTCCAAGTTCAGGCATACTAAACTTCCTTGTTCCCAGGGGTAGTTATGTTTATATGATGTTATAAGCAAACTCCCCATTCTATTCTATGGGAACAGGTAGCCTTGCAATAGTGAATCACGAAATGGGCAGTATTTCACTATCAGGACATGCCACACACACCAGAGCATGTCCTATCTTTCACATACACTGCACCATACCCACAGGGGTACCTTGGGTCTACCTTAGGGGTGACTCACATGTAAGAAAAGTGAAGGTTAGGGCCTGGCAAGTGGGTGCACTTGCCAAGTCGACATGGCAGTACTAGACTGAACACAGACACTACAGTGGCATGTCTGAGTTAACTTTTCAGGGCTACTCATGTAGGTGTTACAATCAGTGCTACAGGCCCACTAGTAGCATTTGATTTACAGGCCCTGGCACTCTCAGTGCACTTAACTAGGGACTTACCAGTAAATCAAATATGCCAATCATGGAAACACTAATCCATAACACAATTTACACAGAGAGCATGCACTTTAGAACTGATCAGCAGTGGTAAAGTGCCCAGAGTCCTAAAACCAACAAATTCAGGTCAGGAAAAAATAGGAGGAAGAAGCAAAAGGTTTGGGGATAACCCTGCAAAAAGATCCATTTCCAACAAGGAGTAAGGCAAATGTTTTGGGGGAAGACCACCCTAAGGCTGACAGGTTTAACACATGCCATCTGGAAGCTAGGAGGTTTATATAGGCAGTTGTGCAAGGGAGAACTAACAGTGCGGGCGCAATAGCACTCCATCGCTGTTTTCAGCCGCATGAAAAACTACTTCTTCTAAAACTCGTTTTTGTTATCTGTAAAATGTTCCTGTATAAACGTCTGTGTCAATGACCATGGAGACAGTAGACTTGCTACAAGACAGTCTTCAATCCACAGGCAGTGCCCTTCGAGATGGAGTATCCACCTGTTTGCCCACATCCAACCTTGATGTCTTCCTGCAGCACTCCCCGGTGATGAGTAAACCCACCCACAAGACAGATAGATTCACCAAGTGCCAGTGGTGTGGGTGCACCATCCTCTACGGATGCCCTAGGGCTGGTTGTGCTGCCGCACTTTGATGCGGATGAATCCAGGAACGTCGATCTCTGGTCAGTCAGATGGATAAACGGGTTTGAAATCTTGATGGCTGTCTTAGGTGTCAAGGATGACTAACATAACACATGACTTTTGTAATATTTTCTGGGGCGTAATACTTAAAACAGTATTATTGAGTTCCCAGAAACTGTTATTGACACCTCTCCTTCAGGTTTAAAAGACTGCTTGCTGAAATTATTTGTGCTAAATAATTATGTGGATTGTGAGCGATATATATTCCATTCTGCTCCCCAGAATTCTAGAAAGACGATCCGTTTTGTCCGCACATGAAAGCGTGCATGAAAGATTGCAAATTCGACAAGCAAAGCTAAAAGGAAGCACTTATCGCAGGTTGTAAATTGTCTTCTTTCTGGAAAAATTCTGCAGAAACCAAGGAAACTTGAGGGCCTGAAGACTATCGTCCACCCTGCTACAGCTTTGACTGCTTCTCTTTAGCCTAATGTGCTGGGTCTATCTAGGCCCCCCTGGAGTCTCACATGGCCAGATCTTCTATAACCAAGATTCTCGTCTGATATAGCAGAAGTGACTGATAATTGAACAGCGCTTCGCACAAGGCGAGATCTTCTACATTGCTTCACGCATGATTGAATGCCTGCCACTTGCTGAAATGCATTCAAAGAAAATATGAAGAAAGAAAGCTATACTACCGAGATGTAGAGCTTGTAAGGGTCACCTGCCTGCTCTTCCACAAGGGATTGGAGGATTGGAAAGTGACAACATCGTGCCAGGAAGACTGCAGGGGAGAGTGGCGCTGCAAGCATGGTCGTCTTCTCTCATGCATGCCACATCTTGGCATGTGAAGGTATATTCCATGAAGAGCTGTTTCTTGACCGAAAATGACAACTTGTATTGGGTATTCACTTAAACTTGAGTATATTCTAGAATATATTGACTCTCCAAATAATGTGTTGCATTCAGTTGCTTCAGTTTATTCTGCAAGTATATACAGTAGTTTTCTCATGATGAAGGACTTGTGAGCACCTGAAATGCTCTGGGTGATTTACAGATTAAATATTCCTTTAAAAAGCATTTGTAATCGTGGATATTCATGTAACAATAAAAAGACTCGTTCAGACTCTTGCACTCCGTTGACTTTCCTCTCATTGCGACTTTGTGTCCCTAGGTCCTCTATTCGGCTGTGGTGGTGGTGAATAGAGGACCGCACCCGGTTCTTGGATGTTCATCTGAATCCTCATTAACGCCCAGCACTGAGAGACTCTCTTTTACCTCATTAATTAGTCAGTCATTTCCCTCATAGTGGAGTTGTATTCCACACGGAAATGTCCAGTGGAAACATATTTTTCACTTATCTAATTATTTGATTAACTGGCGGAAGTGTTTCCTTTTAGTCAGTGTGGTGTGGACTAAGTCTTGCACAGTAGGGCATTCTGTCTTTGAAGCTGAAAGAGCCTTTCTTTCTGGCCAATGTAATTATTTGCTCTTTTTGCTGATATGACGTCACTTAGGTGACAATGTCTGTAGGGCAACCGTTCAATATTTGTTGCAATCTCGCTTACATAAGCATAAGTCTCTTTCTGCGCTGCTCAGGGGCGTCACATCCTGATCTCTTACCCTTTGGCTTCATGGCTTGTTTCTCTGTGCTTTTCCTCATCCCATTGCCATCATGCATGCTGTCCCATTTTATAGGCCTCTTCTCCACGTTGTTCTCAATCGGGAGATCCTTGCTCGAATATGTTCTTTTAGTAGCGTCCCTCCTCATTTCTTCTCCCGCTTTTCAGGTCTCGCCTGAGCCAGCGCATGTGTTGCCCTGGCAAGACATTTAGTGAGTGGGCTTTAAAAAGCCAACCACAGCTTTTTGTGTGGCCTAGAGCGTGCGGTTACGTGCACAGTAACACACATTCCTTGCATTGCTCGATCAGGCGCCATCTGGCTTTCCTCTCGCTTGCTCTCTCAAGCGCGTGCTTCAACGCTCCTCCCTACCACAGAGCGAGTTTCGCGCCCGCGCGTCTTGCTTGCTTTGATTTAAGCTTTAAGCTCTGTGCCTGTGTCCTGCCTGACGGCTTTGATGGGATCAGCTGCATTACTGCTTCAGAATGTTAACCAAAATGTGGCCATTCTGGCTCGACGTATGTTTTTCAGATGTGGAAACGTCACACACTCAGGTATTTCTGTGCGACGGTAAGCTTTAGGAATAATATATAATTACAGCCTAAATAAATATAGAAACTCTATTGACCTTATTGGCATCTGACGAAAACCTGTTTTACTCGAAGCCTCCTTGCAGCTTGCTCCGCGCACCTTACCACGCACATTGAAATACATCAAAACGCAACTCTCTATGAAGCAGTCTCGAAAGAACGGGCAACAGGCGCCCTCCAAACGCGTGACGCATTCTAATTCCACTACTGATATTTGTTTTTGCAGACGTTGGTCACGCGATGATCCGGGTTTACAAGTCAATCCGGAAGTTTGTCTCTTGTCTTGTTTGAGACCCTCCTCCTCTCTTTTTTACGTCAGTTGATTAGTCTCTGTGGCACCCAATGGCTGACCTTTAATACAGTTCAGCAAACGCCACACAGGGCGGCTGCATTTGAGGCAACTATGCAGGCGTAGACATTGGTCTTGATCAACGACTCTCAGTGTAATAACGTGTTTAATTTAACCTCAATAATCGGGATACCCTCTGTGCTGCAGCCCCCTCCCATTAAACCAGGTAAACAAGTGCTGGCACCTCACACGCAAACTGTTCTCACCCTCCTCAGGTGCGAGAGGGGCTTCTCGGAGGGCTGATCAACGCTTACAACAGACGTATTTATAGAGCGGAGGTATGCAGGACATCCGAGGGGGCAGGTAAATCCAGCTATAATTAGCGAGTGCAAATACACCTCGGCGTGAATAACATTTGTGCCTCTTATGTACTGCCGGTTTGCATCTGATTTATATCTGTGTGAATAATCCAGGCAAACAGTGTTTGTGCCTGTTTGCTTCTTATTACCCTGTAGCGCCCTTTTTACAGACACTTTTCAACAGGTAGAACCTGGTGGTACTTGCCCATGCAAACACAGGAGTGGGTGAAAGTTGCTTTAATCTCTTGTATAAATACACGGGGGGGATGTATTGGGTGAAACACTCTCCGATAATTTCCCATTCATGTTCTGGCCTGACAATGACAATCAGATCACAGATCAGCCAAAAAAAATGTGCCAAGTAAGCCATGTGTTAAAAGGTACACTTTGGAGGGATGAATAAAGATCCGCAGTCCATTTGTAGATGAATAAGGTTATTTAATTGAAGATGCAGGTAATACAGCTCAGCCATCCAACTGCCAGCAGGTTCATCACTCAATCTCTCCCAACATTCCTACAGCCAGCTCATGATGAGTTGGCACTCTAGAACCCCATCACCTCACAGAGATGTCAGAAGTGACATAACACAAATTAGCATATTACAACATATCTCCCTCCTTACATTTTACATTGAATTCACAACAAACAACAGAACGTTATACAAAATAATCCTTCAAATAAGAAGGTGTGCGTGAAACTCTGCTAGGTCTTATTTTTTCTTGAGGAACAGTTTTCTCTGTTGGCAAATCTTGAGAAAAATACACATCATCATTTCTTTTACACAAAGCTACCCGACTCAAATTCCACACTCTGTGATCAGCAGTTCTTATTACATTATTAAAAACTTTTATCACTTTAATGGGTTTGGAAAATTTAGCACCAGCAACACAAAACCCAGGTTTTTTAATCCTAACCATGTCGCCAACCAACACTTTTGTCACTTTGACAGCGTGTCGCATATCATAGTTTTCTTTACTCTTGAGACACTTAGAATCTTCCTTGTCTTTCCAGGAAATAGAATCCTTAATCCCACCATTGGTCGACAGAAATTTGTTCACCCAAGGAGGTTCTAGAAACGTATCAGGATTCCTTCCCCGAAACAAAAGAAAAGGAGACTTCCCAGTTGTAGAATGGGGAGCAAAACGATATATGCAGACTCTTTTTGATATTTCATCTTTCCAGTCAAGTCCATTTTGCTTGGCTAAAGAGATAGTATCTTTAAGAACTCGATTAAAATTCTCTACAGTGCCATTTGACTCTGGATGATACAGAGCACACTTCTTATGTACAATACCACAACCACTAAGAAAGTTTTCCATTTCTCCAGAGACTAGTTGGACCCCATTGTCAGTCAAAATTGTCTCAGGAATACCTTCCTTAGCAATGAGCTTCTTTAAGCAAACAATAACACTCTTAGTGTCTATACTCTTTACAACAAATATCTCCGGCCACCTTGAAAACAAATCCATAATTACAATAACAAAAGAGTCCGAACCATCCCCATGAATAGGTCCTAAAATGTCTAAGGCTATATTTTTCCACGGACCACTAGGGCGAGATCTTTTTTCCATGGGTTGAGTTCTAGTCTTAAGGCCTTTTTCGCTTAGGGTACATTGAACACACTCGAACTAAATGTTCAACTTGAATGTCTACTCCTGGCCACCAATAACTTGAGCGTATTCTTTCTTTCGTCTTGGAAATACCTAAATACGCCTCATGAGCTAAATTCAAGAATTCTTTTCTTAGGGATGTGGGTGGAACCAATCTGTGACCCCTCAACAATAAACCATCACAATCAGAAAGTTGATCCTTCACCAACCAGAAATCTTTCACTAAAGAACCACCCTGTTCCTTGTGATGCCAACCATTACAAATAAGCTTTAGTACCTCTTGAATGGATGCATCAGCCTTGCAAGCGTCTAGCCACCGTTCGTGAGAAATCACCTCACAATCCACCACACACGCAAAATCATGAGGATGACCAAAAGCAACATCCTTCTCAGAGTCAAGTAAATTTGGTTCACCAGACGGAACCAGTCTTGAAAGTGCATCTGCCACAAGATTCTCACTACCTGGAATATATTTGACAACAAAATCAAACCCTTGCAAACCAACAACCCATTTTGAAATTTGCGGCGAAATCGAATCAATGCCTTTGCTAGTTAACACTTCACGCAGTGGTTTGTGATCTGTCTTAACAACGAAAGATGTACCCCACAAAAATGTTTTGAATTTCTTAATAGCCCAGTAAACAGCTAGAGCTTCACGCTCAATGACTGAATATCTGGTTTCAGCCCCTTTCAGACTTCTCGAAATGAACATAATGGTGTTCTCAGGAGCAGTACCTCCTTGATATAAAACTGCACCAAGCCCCTTCAAACTTGCATCGGTGGAAATAATGGACGTTTTGGTGGGAACATAATTTCTAAGATTAGGTGCATTTTGTAGCATAAGTTTCAACTCACAAAACTCCTTCTCACAAGAATCATCCCAACAAAATTTCTCTCCCTTTTTTAGAAGGTTCCTTATGTTATATGTAACTTCTGCAAAATTCTTTATGAATTTATTGTAGTATTCAGCCATGCCAAGAAAGCGCATTAATTCTTCCTTAGATGTGGGAGCCATCAGATCTTTAATAGTGTTTACCAGATCAGCTTTTGGAACTACTCCATCAGCACTTACGGTATGTCCCAAGTAGTCAATCTTATCCAAGCCAAATTTACACTTTTCCCGCTTAATAGTCAGATTGTGAGCAGTAAGTCTACCAAGCACTTGCCTCACTCTTTTCCCATGCTCCAACACATCGGATCCGTACACCAATATATCATCTTGATATACACAAATTCCCGGAACATCAACCAAAACCTTCTCCATGACTCGTTGAAACACTGAAGCGGCAGAAACCAGGCCAAATGGAAGCCTTATAAATCTGAACGTCCCAAAAGGCGTAACAAACGCAGTCAAATCTCTAGAAGATTCGTCAAGTAGTATTTGATGATATGCGGACGTCAGATCAATTGTACTAAAGATTTTCGCTCCCGCCATCATGCTCAACAGCTCAGAAATGTTTGGAAGGGGATATTTGTCTACCAGTACACACTTGTTAAGCTGTCTAAGGTCCACATACAACCTCAGAGACCCATCCGGTTTTCTAGCAGCTACCACTGGAGCCAACCAAGATGTCCCTTCAACTTCTTCAATGATCCCCTGAGATTTAAGTTTGTCAATCTCTTTGAGCATATCTTCTTTGACTGTAAAAGGAACATTCCGCACCTTGCTAGAAACCGGAACCGATCCCGGGACCAACTTTATTCGATGGCAGTAGCCCTTAAGGCAACCCAACCTTTCTCCAAAAACCAGGGGAAATTCTGCCATAAGTTGTGACAGTAAGGATGTGTTGTCTATTGACTTGATGACATTCCTCTCTTTGATAATGATGGGAGGTATACTATTGGGATCTAACATGACACCCAGGTCTTTTTGGTGCCACCAGCTAATAATACTATCCCCCTTTATAGAAACATAGATCTTCCCGGAGGTGAAACGATCCTCAAATTCAATTAATCCCACAAAGTACCCTTTCAATTCAATGGGATCACCACCATATGCGGTGGGACGAATGTCCGGTTTTAGGAGTTTTACTTTGGAGCTCAAATTGTCATTAAAGAATTTATTAGAAACAATAGTAATCTTAGCTCCTGAATCAAATAACACTTTTGTTCTATGACCTTCTACTAGTATAAAATCCAAGGGTCCATCACTTCCAACCTGAACTATAATTTGTCCACATTCAAAATCATGTAGATCTGTTGTATTTTCTTGAGAAACTTCATTTATTGCGCTTCTAGAAGCCTTGATTCTACATGCACTCACCATGTGTCCCTTTTTTTTACAAAAAGAACATATAGTATTTAGGGCAGGACAAGATTTATCATTCGCCCAGTGAGTTGTGCTGTTACACCTGTAACACTTACCGCTCTTTTTGAATTGAGCTGGAGACTTAGTACTTAACTTGTCCTTAGTCAGGGATTTCACTAAGGAATCAGTAGGTTTGTGGGACACATTAGTATTAACCACTGTAACATCAGAAACTACTTTGTCAAGATCCTTTTTTATTTCCTTAACACACGCTAGTGAGTGTTCTATCCTTTTAGCTATTACTAAGACCTCATCAAGAGATGGTTCGTCTTTTAGCCAAAGTTCATCTCTCACTTTTTCAGAGATGCAATCAAGCATAAATTGATCTCTTATCCTTTCTTCAATCAGGATATCAAATTTGCAAGTGGAGGCTAAACGTCTGAGATCTGTTACATAATTTTCTATACTCTCACCTTCTTTCTGCATCCGCCTTCCAAAGTGATAGCGTTCCAAAATAGTACTAACTTTAGGTAGGTAATGCGCGTCAAGCTTATATATACATTGTTCAAATTCATTCAAACCCGCTGCAGCACTGCTTGGAACATCAGGAAGATGATCGAAGACATCTTGACCCTCAGATCCAAGACAGTGCATTAGCAGAGCCGTTTTCCTCTCAACACTGAGAGAGGTACCGCATACCCGAGCATAACGCTCAAATACCTTCTTCCACTTAGACCATTTAATAGGTGGATCACCTGGAGATTGTAAGAAAAACGGTGCAGCCGTAACATTTTGCATGACTCAGAAGATTTGAGATTAAAATTATTAAGATTTCCTTTTCTTCTTAACTTATACAGCCACTCAAACTTTACCAAATGCTAATACCATACGTACCAATTAAGCTAGTCTTAGTATGAAAATAGGAACAAGTTGTACAGACATTGTATTAATCAAACTTAATTTAAAAATTTCGTGTCAAGCTGCGTGTGTCAACGATGTTTAATTAGAGGACACACAGCATAAGCGGGAATTGTACTCGACACAACACTCTGCGTGGTAATGACTGCTCGTGTCAGCGTCGTGCGTCACAAAACACACAGAATGACTGTAGGTAAATAATTGTAGTGGTGATGAGGATCAAATGTTGTCAGCTGTGCGTGTCAGCACTGCATAATCACGCACATGTTGAATAAGTGATGTATACCTCAGTGGTAACGTTCAACAATCCTAGAAGCTGTGCGTGTCAGCGTAATTTGGCAAAATGACACGCAGTACCAATATAATTGCACTTACTGGTAGATAGCTGTGCGTATCAGCGTTGTACTACAAATGTCAGAAAGACGTTCCCACGATGTGGTCTACGAGTCCGCTATGCAATGAGCACGTTATAGCAATTTTTGAAACTTTTCTCAGAAGCTGTGCGTGTCAGCGTAATTTGGCAAAATGACACGCCGTAGAAATATAAATTGCACTTACTGGTAGATAGCTGTGCGTGTCAGCGTTGTACTGCAAATGTTGAAGAAACGTTCCCACAATGCGGTCTACGAGTCAGCTATGCAACAAACAGGTTATAGTCGTCCGCTTCAAGCTTGTCGTTGTCAGGGAAACCAACGTGAGCGAAGGTGCGTCCTAGGCTGAGAGGCGTTGCGCATCTACGTGAAGTGCGCTTCTGGTTTGCCGTTGCCAAGGAACATGTTCAGAAGGAGACGCTGCTTACGCTCTGACGTTTGATGAAACGTGAGATGCGTTCCAAGACTGCTGCGGGTTCTATGAGTGACACTGCTGTTGACAATGGCGATTCACCCGGATGCAGAACACGTCAGAAGAATGTTGCATGAGTACTGGAACTGCGCTCGAGAGAGAGCGCGAGCAAGAAAACTGCAAGTCTAATTTAAATCATTTTGACAAAACCGGCAAATATTGAGATGTTCCATCCACCATAAGTTAAAAAGATAATCATTTGTTCCCACACCGTATCTTCCTGAACGAAAATTCTGTCCCACGTAAAAACACTTGCTTGTAATTTTGATAAAAAACAGATAGCAGTGAAATCGGTTAGTGTTTAAAACGTAGGCGTTACGGTGGGTTACAAGATATCTGATGTGGACTGTTGATATTGCCAGACAAGTGGGTCGGTCACCAATAATAAGCACTTTGATTACAATAAAAATCTTACTTGAATGTTCAGCAATGTAATGAGGATGAGATCCGTTTCTTGATCGTTAAAGATTCATGCTGTTGTCTGGAGTTGAGCTGTTGAATCCCAGTCGTCGATAGTGTTAAAAGGTACACTTTGGAGGGATGAATAAAGATCCGCAGTCCATTTGTAGATGAATAAGGTTATTTAATTAAAGATGCAGGTAATACAGCTCAGCCATCCAACTGCCAGCAGGTTCATCACTCAATCTCTCCCAACATTCCTACAGCCAGCTCATGATGAGTTGGCACTCTAGAACCCCATCACCTCACAGAGATGTCAGAAGTGACATAACACAAATTAGCATATTACACCACCATGCAACAAACATCATGCACATATAATATGATAAAGTCACTTCAAATTTTAAACCAGCATTGGCATAGCCAATAGGTCCCGCCTTTGGGACTTTATAAGTATTTAGTTATGCAGCACAATATCCTTGGTGCAACAACATCAACTGTTGCATGGCTAAACACTTATAAGGTCCCAAAAGCAAGACCTATTGGCTATGCCAGTGCTTGTTTGCTCTTCTTGCTGGTATATGTAGCTCAGATGTCCAGAGCCTCAGCATGACACATCCACCTTCTTGGCAGCCCGGCCATGCCCCCTGGGAGCATAATTTTTGAGTCTGGTGTTAGCCAAGGCCTTTCTTATTTTAAATAAATATATATGTACAATATACTTATTTAAAGGGGCTATCAGTCGGCTTTCTTCATCCATTGGTTTGTTGGTGTGTCATTCACGTTTTGCTTCCGCCCACTAAGGCGTAAAGCATGGAGCAGAGGTTCAGCCCATTTCAGCCACTGGATAACTTCACTTTGAATGACTGCATTTTGCTGTTTCACAAGAAGCACATCTGCACACAAGCTAGCTCCGTTCTGTGCCAGTGTTTAATGCATTATTTACAGTTGCCTTTATGTTTAGTGTGTGTGTGACATCTGGTTTAGCAGGACGCTATACCAGATGTGAGCACAGGCCACACTCCTGCCAATGCTGTTGTAAATTCCTTATGGAGTGTCCTTTGTTTACTGTTTGACTGCTGGTATTTCACAGCATAACAGATTGCTTTAATTTGAAATTGTTCTTTATTAAGTTATCAAAAGCTTCAATATTATACATGTGAATTCATAAGTGGACAATTCTTCAGAACATGTTTATTCTGGACTCCAATTCACCAATGGTTCTTTAATAAACTTTGCTCAGGAGGAAATTAGCCTTTAACTTGTTTATGTTTCAGCATTTGTAACACTTTTTTATTGACTTCATTCTTTTTTCCTTTCTTTGTTTGTCTCTCATTCTTTGTTTCATTTCTTTACTTTTTTTCTTTAATTTTTTTTTCATTCGTTCTGTCATTCCTTCCTTTCGTTCTTTTTTCATTCATTCTTTTTTGCTTTACTTTTTTTAATTTCTTTTTTGCTTTTCTTTTTTCTCATTCCTTCTTTCCTGCTTTCCTTTCTGCTTACACTTCTTCTTTCCTTTTTTCATTCATTCTTTCAGTCTTTCTTTTCTTTTTCCTTTTGTTCTTTCATTCATTCTTTCTTGCTTTCTTTTTTCTATCATTCCTGCTGTGTTTCTCTCTTGCCTCATTTCTTTCCTTCTTTTGTTTCATTTCTTTCTTTCTTCTTTTCCCTCTTTGTTTTCTTATAGTCTTCCTTCTTCTTTCTTGCTTTCTCTCTTTCTCTTTCTTTTTCTCTTTTGCTGTCATTCATTTTTTCTTGCTTTAATTCCTTTTTGTACCTGTCTTTCGATCCTTCTTTTTTGCCTTTTTTCTTCCCTCCCTTCTTGTCTTATTTATTACATTTTTCTTTGCTTCCTTTTTGCATTCCTTCTTTCTTTCCTTCTTGCCTTCTTTCCTTCCTTCTTTCTATTTCTTTCTTTCCTGCTTTCTTTTTTCATTTTGTTTGCTTCTGTTTTTCTCAAAAGCAAGAGGCTGACAGCCAATGGTACAACAATTGGCTTTTTTAAGCCTGTGTTAGCCAATACCTTTTTATTTTACTAAAAGAATGTGTATTACATATTTACTTATAGGGGTTTTCAACCACATTACATCCATTTGTCTGTACCTGTGTCATTCACATTTTTCTCGAACCCACTCAAGCATGCATCAAGGGGCAACGCAGCACCCCACTTTACTGGGGTTACGGCATCTTTGGTCAGTATTTATTTTTTAGATTGATAAACTCCCAGCAGTTTCCCACACAATAACGTTTTGCAAAAGCCATGACAAAACAAGGATTGCCAAAAGGCTGGCGGATGATGATGACAGACCTATTGGCTTTGCCAATGCTTGGTTGTTCTGGAATTGAAATAAGCCAAATAGTTAGTTAATATATGCTGTGACAAGGATGTTATTGCTCAAGGTCAAACATGGCTTGTCTCATTTCCCCTATATAATTCAGTAGCATATGCGATCCAAAGTGCTTCATCAATTTGATACATAACTCGTATACTACTAGTGCTACCATTGACTTTGGCAGCCATTTGCTAAAACAGTGCGAGTCAGCTGTACATCCCATGGGAAAACTATTGAAACTGTGTACGGTGCAGTAGGCGTGTCTCTTGTTCGGGTCGTTGCACCTATTCTTGTCAGCTCACATACAGTAAAACTGGAGAAGGCCTACAGTGTTGTATCTACACAATCTGGTGTTAGTTCTGTTTGCTTACAGGTTTACAAGCAGTGCTTCCTATAGGTTAACAGAAGATCTGATTAGAACCTTACACAATACTTGCTGAAGCCAACCCCAATTAACCATGGTAAAAAGCATTTGTATTTTTTATCCATCTTGTTGCTAAGTGAAAAACATCTCCAAGTGGCTTTAAATGCTATGCCGACTGTGCGCATGTAGTGTGTTTTTGCGAGCAAGGAGGCGTCTGTAAATTAGTAACATCATGCAATGTTTGATTCAAGGTTATTAGTGGTAGTAGATGCTTGAGCGCTGGTTAGCATTGTCTACCGTTGATTGACTTGTAACGGCACCTAAGGGCGAGTGAAAGTACTCTGTATGAGAATAGTGTATGCTTTGTGTCCTTTTCTTGTCGTTTTTACTTGCCTGCTTTTGTCTCTCACTTTTCTCGTAGATGAGGCGCTGCTTGACGCAGCCAGGACTAATAATGCACAGGAAGTCAAGAGGTAGGACATCTAAAGAATTTCTGTATTTGTTTATATGTAATTACGGGAATGAATATCCGACATGAACCGTGGTGTGCAAGGGCCAGTACAGGAGTCAATTTAAGTCTCATCAGTACTCTAAGTCAATTTAGAGATGACCACAACAAAAGTTAATTTAATAACTCAATATACATTAAAAATTACTACTTTCTGCTGCCCAAACCATTCTTATAGCTTTGGGGGACCTGAAATAAAACGTATTGTCACACTTGCAGGAGTGTGATGGTTAGTAGTTGTGTTGTTACTAACATTGGCAGCATAGCGGGGCAGTGTGTGGTGCAAGCTGTAGTGGCCTCCTGACGAGAGCCCTGGCACTTATGTTTTAACAAATTAAGCACAGAATCTAGCAAACCAGTTACCATTGAATGTTGATCCAGATTACCATTCAGATATTACCTGACACTCGTTTGGCTTATGCTGTTGCTTTGCAAGTATCCCCATACTCTCAAATCTCGGGGTTGGACCCAAGACAATCTAATAATGTCCAGTAACCTTACTAAAATGAAAATGCATACCAGCAGGAATAGACATCCAGTACCCTCACATTAAATTCTGATTTATAAAGCAGTAATAATAACCACAGAAATATATTAAAGAGGTGTGTAATCATGAGCAACACTTCCTGAACTGTACAATCAGTGCTTTTCAATAGCCAAGAGAGACGAATCAAATTCATGTGCTGTCGTTCTTGCCACAGATCTGCTGAAGAGTGGATTGTAGCTTAACAAGGATCTGGCTGAGTTTGTAAAGGTGGAAGCTCCCTCTAGCTGGTAATCAAACATTTACAGGTCAATACGTATTTAGAACATTCTATTCTTTTCCCCCTGGGTTCTCCGCAGACTTTGCCCTGATTCATGCCAATCTATGATATGGCCACGCCATCTCGGAAACAGAAACATTCAATAAGCAAAGCCTTCGATTGGATTGGTAAAGCAATTTAACTAGTGCAGAACAGATCAATCGTATGTGCTGATATTGCTCTTTCTACTGCATTGCTGTTCTCGGATCTCATGATATTCAACGCTCCCTCTGGTTTCAGTCTTCTTTTCTGGATATCTGCAGATCTTCTAGCTCACTGCTGTTTTGCACCAGCAGCAAAACATCTGAAACACTTGCATCTAAATTCTTCATACCCATGTGCTTTACATGTAAACATAATCTCAGCCACGGTTGCAATTTAGTGCTAAAAATTCATCATGTGTCGAGCGAGATTTTTCTTGTTGGAAAACATTCAAATCCATGCCCTGATATGTAAGGGAAAGTGATGTTGGTTTTAGTTACCACCGACCTGGACAATGGCGATGCTACCCTGTTCCTGGTGAGTTTGTCTGTTCACTAAGCCAACCTCTGAATATTTTAGCAAGGAATATGTGCTCTAGTCCCCATTTATCAGTGGTGAAGTTTTGTTTGCCGCAATAGTGCCAGGACTCTACATGACTATGAAATATTTTCTCGGGGGCCTCATAACTGTAGGTTACTGGGTCCCCAGTGTAACAGCTGATATTGTTTACCACTTGTGTAGTGGGGTAACAATACTAATGCACTGTACCTGGATGGCTTAGTTTTTACTCCTCTGTAGCACTTAACTCTCAAAGGTAGTGAGGTTGATCCCCCATGGCTTACTAAAGGAGGTGGTGTAAGCTAGATACCCAGATTGCAGTTCATCCATCAGTCACAATAAGGTCATGGTCCTACCAGATTTTTAATTTTTAAAGAGAAGAATTCCAATAAAACATAAAAATAATATGGTGCACAGAAAAGACAGATATACACTTAAAAACAGTGAAAACAAGAAGTTCCTACACCTTATTATTTTTTTTGTTGAGTTTTATATAGCGCGAACTAGACCCGAAAGTATCAGAGCGCTTTACATGAGCACCATTTACGTTACAGATGGACTCATTCATATGATCTGGAGATCAGATGTACAATATTAATATAGCCCCACGCCCCACCAGGCTAGAAAACCATTTAGCCTTGGGCCCTATGGCCCATGTTATTCTGTGGAAAAACAGAGCGGGGCCAAGAGACCTTGAAGTGTAACTCTATCCAAGGTTTTGGAGATATTATAATTAAACCCTGAAATACTGGGCAGATTTCAAGAGCTGCACTTTGAAGTTATATTTATTTATTAATCGATATGGTGTGAGCACATTGATATTTTAAACAGACATGTCGTACACAAGACCACGTATGAACTGTAGTTAGGATAAGGAGCATATAACGGAGAAGTTGATTGAAGCTTTGGTTCAGAAAGACAGGTTACAATCTACATCCCACAGTGGATGTGTTTCCTTTTGGATGAGTGTGCGGCTTTACACATTCTTCCTCTCTGTAACATTGCTCTTTACACTTGTTGTGAAATCTTTAAGTGTATGAAAGACATAGATGTCTGGAAGTGGGGCATTCAATGCTGAAGGGCCTTGGAGATCAAGAGACCAGAAACTTGGGAGTTTAGGTGTGATTAGCAATCAGAAATACAGATCTCTGTAGGAAGTGCAGCAGGTCATGATCTCAGTGAAGTAGTGCGGAGAAATACCATGAACCAGTTTGACTACAGTAGTCAGCAGCTTGTAGAAGGCCCCAAACGTTAAGATGACAGGGAAGATGGGTGTGTGCCTGGCCAGGTTAAATACGGTCCTGGTTGGTTAAGCTCCTTCTATAATAGCATAAAGTAATATTGAAAGAGGCTTGGTAGCAGACTGTTGTAATAGCTTTGTTTTATTTCGAAGTACTAGGGAAATAAACAGTACCTTAGTGTTGTGGAATGATATGCAGGGTTGTATTTTGTATATGTTCATGACCTAATAACATGCTGATGTGGCACTGGCGGCAATTCATTCTTTCAGCTTCTCATTAAAGGTTTGAATATATAGATTTGTATCCGATGAGGCACAGGTCAAGTTGTTGACCGGGAAGTGGATCAAAGTTGGAGTTCTGATGGGAATAGAGGGAGAGTTACATCTGAATTACGTCTTAGAAGAGCTGACCATATGAGACTGGATAGGCATCTAATGCCAAATTGCAGTGAGACAGTCAGAGACGCGTGATTGGTGATATGGAATAAAGTTAAAGAAGAAAGTGAAGATTTGTGTGTCATTATCATTACAGATGCAATTAGAAACCAAAAGAGATGATGTCACCAAGTGAGGTGGTTTAGAGGGAGCCCCGGGAACTGATCCTTTGTGGCGGGAGGGGGAAGGGGGTCTTGGACACAGGACAAGGTGTTGGTGGGGATCTATTGGAGTTCCACTCCACTGAGAATGAGTGGTTAAATAGGTAAAACTAAGGAACTGTGTCATTGATACCAGTGGTTTGGAGGGAACAAAGTAGTGTGGGGTGTGAACCAGAATGTCAAAAGCTGCAGGTAGGTCAAGAAGAATGAGGATGGACGATAGTAATTGTGGGGAGCAGAGGAGACCAAATTTACAACATGAGAGAGTGCAATTTCCATTGAATGAAGGCCACGGAAGCCATATTAGAAGAGGTTGAGAGGGTAGTTGAACAGGAGATATAGTGTGTCAGTCGATGACTAACACTCCAGTGTTTTAGTGAAGAAAAGGAGGATTGATTCTTGACATGGTAGTGGGATTGCTGATCATAAGCGAGTGTCTTGGATGTGGACGTAGTTATGGGTTGATGTTTTGAAAGTATGCTGTTTTGACATTGTCAAGAGTTAAGAGTTTGTTTGGGGCACATCTCTTTGTGTTGGGGTAAAGGTCTTACGTTTACACCATTTGCGGAGTGCCCCAAACTTGATTTTTTGTATCAGTTGTCAGGTGTGACCCTGAGTAGTGGATGTGGAGTTATTGGAGAGAATGTATGCAGGGGATAGTGTGCATCAAAAGCCTGCTCAGTTGTTTTGGTGAAATTATCAAACTATGTGTTGTGCTGCAGTGGTGTAGGATCATTGTTAATTTGATGTAAGGAAGCTGGTAGATGAAACATGGGGCATGTTTTCTTATTCATATAGCAGATGGAATATAGTGAAGAGGGATATTCACCACAGTGTATATTAGGTCATGGTCAGTGGGAGAGTGATCAATGATTGGCTGGGACGATAGTGTGTCAGCTATAAGCATAAGAGTCCGGTGCTTTGCCCTTTTGTGTATAGGTGTTTAGTTATGTTCAGTAATGAGTTGCTTGGAGAAGGTCCCCTGCTGTTGATGGTGCTATTAAGGTTGAAGTCACAAAGTAGAATGATGGAATGAAGATTACTAGAGTGGCGGCTTCATTAGGGTTAATCCATGTCTCAGGGAATGCAATGAAGTGCAGCAGTGGGCTCTGGGTATCGAAGTGATTGGTTAGGACTCAGGTTTTATTGCAGACTGATCGTGCATTCCAAGAGCAGAAAGATGCAGAGAGGTCCCTAGGGTTGAGGCCAGTGTATTCAGATGTCTGTTAAGTGTTAAGCTCAAGTAAGTTTCATTTACAGTGGTTTGCTTTCAATAGCTTGTATTGAGGTTTCATTGAGATTTCAGTGTGTACCAGTTTAGGTTAAATGCACCTGCTACAAACTTCGCAGACCTGATTCAATCAAACCCTCCACCCAAAGAAAAGTGTCCACCCTTTGTTTGGAAAACAGGCAAATTGCTTTGGGTGCCTTATTGTTGTCTAGTGAATGAGAAGCCTAGTCACTGGTGCCCAGGGCTCCTGTAAGTCATAGTGTGAATTGATGCGGCCTTACTGTAAGTGGCTCTGTGGTTGCATGAGGCCTTCCAGTAAGTCATTGTGGGGATTTATGTAACCTTCCAAAAAGCCATGGTGTGGCTGGATTTGGCCTCTATACAAGTCATTGTGTGGATGGGTGAGGCCTTCCTATTGGTCAGTGTGTGGGTGGATTGGTCTTCTTAGAAGTCATAGTGTGGTGAATCAAGTCTTGCTATAAGTCATTGTGTGTATGATTGCAGCCTTTAACTAAGTTGTGTGGCTGGAGACAGCCTTCCAATATATCATTGTATGGGTGGATGCATCCTTTCTATAAGGAATTGGATGAGTGGTAGAGGTTTTCCAAAAGGTGCTAGTGTGGTCGCATGAGGCCTTCCTATAATTTATTGTGTGTGTGACTGCGGCCTTTAAATAAGTTGTGTGTCTGGACACAACTTTCTAATAAATCATTGTGTGGGCAGATGCGACCTTCCTGTAAGTCATTATGTTGTTGGATGAGGCCTTCCAATATATCAAAATGTTGCTGGGTGTGGTTTTCTTAAAATTCATGTGTGAGTGGATGCAGCCTTCCTGGACATCATTGTGTAAGTAGATGCACACCTTTCTATGTATCATTGTGTGACTTGATGAGGCATTCCAGTAAGTCATTGTGTGGCTACATGCAGACTTCGAATAAATAGTGTGCACAATGTGGTCCTCTTATAAGTCATGGACTGACTGGATGCAGCCTTCCAATAAATTATTGGGAGGTGGATGAGGCCTTCCTGTAAGTCATTGTGTGGATGGACACTGCTTTTCAATAAGTCATCGTCTGGCTAGAGGCAGGCTTCCAAAAATCATTGTGTGAGTGGATTCGGTCTTCATAGAAGCAATAGTGTGGCTGGATGATGCCTTCTAACAAGTCAGTGTGTTTGTGTGGGTGGAGGCAGCCTTCCTGTAAATATTCGTGCTAGTTGCTGTGAGCTTCAAATAGATTGTGAGAGTGGATGCAGTCTTCCTCAATTCAATTTCAAGTCTTCCTAATAGTCATTGTTTAGATGTAAGCGGTCTTCCTAGAAGTCATTGTGTGGATGGATCCGTTGTTAATATAAGTCATTGTTTGACTGGATACAGTCTTCGTACAAGTCATTGTGTGAGTCTGGTCTTCCTATAAGTCATTGTGTGAGTGGATGCAATCTTATCAGTCACTGTGAGGGTGAGTGCTTTCTTTATATAAGTTGGTGTGTGTGTGTGTGTGTGTGTGTGCAGTCTTCGTATAAGTCATTGTGTGAGTTCATCTACGTGGAATAAGACGCAAATGTACTCTCTATACTGATGTTGGTCAATTCAGTTGCACAAGTACCACAGTTATTTGTACAGAATGTAATTCCTTTATGATTATAACAACAAATGCCAATAAAAAGAATTTTACAAGTCATTGTGTGAGTTGATGGGATCTTTCTGTAAGTCATTGTGTGAGTTAATGCGCCCTTCCTATAAGTCACTATGTGAGACAATGCAGTCTTCGTATTATTCGTTGAGTGGGTTGGTGTGGCCTTACTGGAAATCATTGTGAAAGTGGATGCGGTCTCCATATAAGTCACTGTGTGGGTGGATGTGGTCTTCCTGTAAGTCATTGTGTGAGCCGATGCGGTCTTCGTATAAGTCACTGTGTTGGGTGATGCAGACTTCCTATAAGTCATTGTGTGGGTGGATCGGTCTTCCTACAAGTCACTGTGTTGGTGGATGAGGTCTTCCTATAAGGCACTTTGTTGGTGGATGTGGTCTTCCTATAAGTCACTGTGTTGGTGGATGCGGTCTTCCTATAAGTCACTGTGTGAATGGAAGTTGTCCAGGTCCTATAAGTCTGCGGGTGGATGCAGTCTATTTATAAGTCATTTTGTGGGTGGATGCAGTCTTCCTTTAAGTCACTGTGTAGGTGGATGCGGTCTTCCTATAAGTCACTGTGTGAATGGAAGTTGTCCAGGTCCTATAAGTCTGCGGGTGGATGCAGTCTATTTATAAGTCATTTTGTGGGTGGATGCAGTCTTCCTTTAAGTCACTGTGTGGGTGGATGCAGTCTTCCTATAAGTCATTGTGTGGATCGATGTGGTCTTCCTATAAGTCTGCAGGTGGATGCGGTCTATCCAGAAGTCATTGTCTGGGTGGATGCAGTCTTCCTGTAAGTCACTGTGTGGGTGGATGCGGTCTTCCTATAAGTCACTGTGTTGGTGGATGCAGTCTTCCTATAAGTCACTGTGTTGGTGGATGCAGTCTTCCTGTAAGTCACTGTGTTGGTGGATGCGGTCGTCCTATAAATCACTGTGTTGGTGGTTGCGGTCTTCCTATAATTCACTGTGTTGGTGGATGCAGTCTTCCTATAAGTCACTGTGTTGGTGGATGTGGTCTTCCTATTAGTCACTGTGTTGGTGGATGCGGTCTTCCTATAAGTCTGCGGGCGGATGCGGTCTATCCATAAGTCATTGTGTGGGTGGATACAGTCTTCTGTAAGTCACTGTGTGGGTGGATGCAGTCTTCCTGTAAGTCACTGTGTGGGTGAATGTGGTCTTCCTATAAGTCATTGTGTGGGTGGATGCAGTCTTTTGTAAGTCACTGTGTGGGTGAGTGTGGTCTTACTGTAAGTCACTGTGTGGGTGAATGTGGTCTTCTTACAAGTTTGTGTGGGTGGATGCGGTCTTCCTATAAGTCACTGTGTTGGTGGATGTGGTCTTCCTATAAGTCACTGTGTTGGTGGATGCGGTCTTCTATAAGTCACTGTGTGGGTGTATGCCGTCTTCCTGTAAGTCACTGTGTAGGTGAATGTGGTCTTCTTACAAGTCAGTGTGGGTGGATGCGGTCTTCCTATAAGTCACTGTGTTGGTGGATGTGGTCTTCCTATAAGTCACTTTGTTGGTGGATGCGGTCTTCCTATAAGTCTGTGGGTGGATGGATGTGGTCTTCCTATAAGTCTGTGGGTGGATGCGGTCTATCCATAAGTCATTGTATGGGTGGATGCAGTCTTCCTGTAAGTCACTGTGTGGGTGAGTGTGGTCTTCCTGTAAGTCACTGTGTGGGTGAATGTGGTCTTCTTACAAGTCCGTGTGGGTGGATGCGGTCTTCCTATAAGTCACTGCGTGGGTGGATGCGGTCTTCCTGTAAGTCACCGTGTTGGTGGATGTGGTCGTCCTATAAGTCACTGTGTTGGTGGATGCGGTCTTCCTATAAGTCTGTGGGTGGATGGATGTGGTCTTCCTATAAGTCATTGTGTGGATGGATGTAGTCTTCCTATAAGTCTGCGGGTGGATGCGTTCTATCCATTAGTCATTGTGTGTGTGGATGCAGTTTTGCTAAAAGTGCTTTTTTGTGTCCCACTGTGCCCTACTGTACATTGTTTGCTGGTTGAAGTGGTTTTTTTTGAGGGCCAATTTGTCCTACAGTGCATTACATTGTTTGCTTGTTGATCCCGCCTTTGGTGCAGTGTGGGTAAGCACATGGGCGAGTTCTGCTTTGTTGTAATGTGTGATTATTTGTGTCAAGTGCTTCCTGGTACATGGTGTAGGGGGACCCCTCTGTTGGCATTGTGAGGCTTAGGGTAATCAGAATTGTGTGGCATTAATTGGCAGACACGATGTTGGCATTTTGTGGGTAAAGCCTCCTTCTATCTGCAGCATGTGTCTGCGCTTCGTGGGCATTGTTGAGCAGTGCTTGCCTGTTTGCATTACCAGGGTAAAGTTGTTACCATTGGGTTCTTAAGTCCGAGCCTGGCGTATAATGAGGTGCGGTCGCAGCGGGCCCGGTAATCCTTTCCGACAACAGAAGATTAGCTGTTTAAACGAGGCTTGGATAGCTTGGGCTCAGGGTTGCGATGAGTGTTGAACCCCTGAGCTGCTCCCCAGGGAGGGGGCTTTCTCAGTGTGTTAGATGCCCAGCAGTTAAACAGTAACATATTGGGCCAGAAAGGAGAAATGTTTACCAGCCCGTTGGGGAACAGAAGCCATTGTTTTGTTGAAAGTTCAAGTTTCCTCCTCCATCTCAGTGTTTTTGCGCGCGCTGTCTGCAGCTGAGCAGAAACTCAAACATGGCCCCCGGGCTCCAGCTCGCAGCACCCGAGTCACTCACCCAGAACTGGAGGCGAGGCGGATGAATACCCCGCACATCTGTCGAAGGGAGCCCTCATGCAGCACTCCGACCTGTCGCGCACATTAGGGCTCCGTCGCCGGTGCCAGTGATGGGAGAAAGTGTGAGGAGCCGGGTCCGGTTACATGCGAGGTGTCATCTTGTGTTACTCCTCAGAAATAGGCTTTTGTTGCTGTTATATGAGCCTGACACACCACAGCCGGGGTTGCGCACTTTTTACCCAAAAGTGCAGTGCGAGAGGAAATAAAAACTGTGCACACAATTGTGCATTTCAGAACCAAAGGACCCTCTGTTCGTTAGATCTTCATAACCAATAGTCTAAAGGTATTTGTGTAGCGCCTCGTAGCACGTACGCATTTTGATGCGTTACTTGAAACATCCAGGTTTAAGATTTACTTAGTGGCATTCTCACTTTTTCTGATAGTTTAAAGATTTTCTGATCGTTTAAAGAAGCTTATTTTACAAGCTCACTCCATCTACCTATTGCATTCTGCCATCAAAAGTTATTTTCTCTCTCTGAGGGGTGTCCAGCAGCCCCTTTAGCCACATCTTAGACGAGTCTTACTGGAACAGAATCCATTATTCTCTCATTCCAGTGTTATCCCTTGATCTGCCCCGTCTAGAGGGCAAGGTTGAAGTTTCGTCCTCACCCCTTTCCAAAACCCCAGTGGCTTTGCTTAGTAGGAGTGCAGTGAGTGAATGATGCGCGAACTTAGCCCAGGGGCATCAAGGCGCTGCGGAAAAAGGGATCAGAGATGTCCATAGGTAAAGGTCTCACAGTAAGTGTGGGAAGAACATTGCTAATGTTTGTGAATCAATCAATCAATCAATCAATGCATTTATATAGCGCACTACTCACCCAGAGGGTCTCAAGGCGCTAGGGGAGGGGGGTCCGCTACTGCTCGAACAGCCAGGTCTTGAGCTGCTTCCTGAAGGTGAGGTGGTCCTGGGTCAGGCGGAGGTGGGTTGGGAGGGAGTTCCATGTCTTGGCGGCGAGGTAGGAGAAAGACCGTCCCCCTGTGGTGGCTCTTCGGATTCGGGGGACGGTGGCGAGGGCGTGGGCGTGGGCGGTCGATCGAAGCTGGCGTTTGGGAGCAGCGTAGAAGTTGAGGCGGCTGTTGAGGTATCCTGGTCCTTGGTTGTGTAGGGCTTTGTGAGCGTGGGTGAGGAGACGGAAGGTGATTCTCTTGTTGACCGGGAGCCAGTGCAGGTCTCTCAGGTGTTCGGAGATGTGGCTGCGACGGGGGATGTCCAGGATGAGTCGTGCTGAGGCGTTCTGGATCCGCTGTAGTCTCTTCTGGAGTTTGGCGGTGGTTCCTGCGTAGAGGGAGTTGCCGTAGTCCAGACGGCTGGTGACGAGGGCCTGGGTGACCGTCTTCCTGGTCTCGGTGGGGATCCACCGGAAGATCTTTCGTAGCATGCGCAGGATGTTGAAGCACGACGAGGAGACGGCGTTGACTTGTCTGGTCATGGAGAGGGAGGAGTCCAGGATGAAGCCTAGGTTGCGTGCGTGGTCTGTTGGTTTGGGTGCGCTGCCTAGGGCGGAGGGCCACCAGGAGTCGTCCCAGGCGGAGGGTGAGGATCCCAGGATGAGGACTTCCGTCTTGTCCTAGTTCAGTTTCAGGCGGCTGTTCTTCATCCATTCGGCTACCTCTTTCATCCCTTCGTGGAGGTTGGCTCTGGCGGTGGCGGGGTCGTTGGTGAGGGAGGGGATCAGCTGGGTGTCGTCGGCGTAGGAGATGATGTTGAGGTTGTGCTGGCGTGCGATGTCTGCGAGGGGGCTCATGTAGACGTTGAAGAGGGTTGGACTGAGCGAGGAGCCTTGAGGAACGCCGCATATGACTTCGGTGGCTTCAGATCTGAACGGGGGGAGGCGAACTCTGTGTCCTTCTGGCGAGGAAGGAGATGATCCACTCCAGTGCCTTCTCCTGGATTCCGACGTTGCGGAGTCGCTGCACAAGTGTGCGGTGGCAGACAGTGTCGAAGGCCGCGGAGAGGTCTAGGAGGATGAGGGCTGCTGTTTCTCCGTTGTCAAGCAGGGCTCGGATGTCATCGTTGGCTGCGATCAGGGCGGTCTCGGTGCTGTGGTTGGCCCGGAAGCCAGACTGTGAGAGGTCTAGGGATCCGTTCGTCTCGAGGAAGGCGGCCAGCTGCTTGTTGACGGTCTTCTCGATGACTTTTGCAGAGAACGGGAGCAGCGAGATGGGGCGGTAGTTCTTGAGGTCGGTGGGGTCGGCTGATGGCTTCTTTAGTAGAGCGTTGAGTTCGGCGTGCTTCCAGCTCTCCGGGAAGGTAGCGGTGTCGAAGGAGGTGTTGATGATGTCCCGCAGGTGGGGTGCGATGACCGCATCGGCCTTGTTGAAGACATGGTGAGGGCACGGGTCGGTCGGAGATCCGGAGTGGATGGAGTTCATTTTGCGGACGGTGTCTTCGGTGCTGATCTGGGTCCAGGCGTGGAGGGTGGCGGTGGGGGGCGCTGGTTCGGTCGTGGCGTGCGTCGGTTGAGTGCTGAAGCTGTTGTGTATGTCCGCGATCTTGTTGTGGAAGTAGGAGGCGAGGGAGTTGCAGAGGTCTTGCGAAGGGGTGATGTCGTTGTTTCCGGCGTTGGGGTTGGAGAGCTCTTTAACGATGTTGAAGAGTTCCTTGCTGTTGTGTGCGTTGTTGTCCTGTCGTTCCTTGAATGCAGTTTTCTTGGTTGCGTGGATGAGTTGGTGGTGTTTTCGGGTGGCGAGCTTGAGGGCCGTCATGTTTTCCGGTGTTGGGTCTCTGCGCCAGGTTCTCTCGAGGGCTCGGCAGTTCTTCTTGGAGCTCTTGAGTTCTTCGGTGAACCATGGGGCTTTCTTGCTGCTGGGTCTGTTGGGCGGGGTCCTCAGGGGGGCGAGGTCGTCAGCGCGGTCGCTGATCCACTTCGTGAGGTTGGTGGCCGCTTGGCTAGGGTTCATTGCGCTGGTGGGTGGGTTCTTGCTCAGGGAGGTCGCGAGCTGGTCGGCTGTGATCTTGTTCCAGCTTCTGCGTGCAGCCTGTTGTTGGTGGTGGTGGGTCGTGGTCCTTCTGAAGCTGAAGTGGACGCAGCTGTGGTCCGTCCAGTGGAGTCCGGTGGCGTGGCTGAAGGCGATGTCCTTGCTGGATGAGAAGACGGGGTCGAGTGTGTGTCCGGCGTAGTGGGTGGGGGTGGTCACCAGCTGCTTGAGACCGAGGTTAGCGAGGTTGTCCAGCAGGGTGGTGGTGTTGCGGTCGTTGTTGTTCTCCAGGTGGAAGTTGAGGTCCCCGAGGAGGATGTAGTCAGCGGAGAGGAGGGCGTGCGGGCTGATGAAGTCGGCGATGTCTTCGCTGAATTGTGTGCGTTGTCCCGGGGGTCTGTAGATGAGGGTGCCTCTGAGGGTGGTCTTGGGGTTGATGTGGACCTGGAAGTGGAGGTGTTCGGCGGTTGTCAGGGTGTCGTCGGCGTTGGTCGTGATGCGGATGGTGTTCCTGTGGATGATGGCGATGCCTCCTCCGGTCTGGTTGATGCGGTCCCTTCGGATGATCTTGTAGCCGTCTGGGATGGCGATGGCGATGTCGGGCGCTGAGGAGGCGTTCATCCAGGTTTCCGTGAGGAAGGCGACGTCTGGTGAGGTGGTGTCGAGCAGGTTCCAGAGCTCGACGGCGTGTCTGTGGACGGAGCGGGTGTTGAGCAGGATGCACTTCAGGTGGCTGCAGTTGTTGCTCGTCTTGGTCTTGGTGGGTGCGGGTGTAGTGCAGGTCCGGATGCAGGTGAACTCGCAGGAGCGGCAGCTGAAGGGTCCGTGGGTGCGTTTCGGGGTGGCATGGTAGCATTCCGGGAGTCGGCCGGTGTTGAGTGCGTTGAGGGTGGCGGCGTCGTACGTCTGGCGGGTGGGCTGGGGACTGCGAGGGCCAGGGGGTCTGGCACTGGGCGCGGTCCAGGCGCGGACGGGCGCAGACGGGCTTACCTTTGGCGCGCCTTCGGTGCGCAATTGGCGCGCCCGCTGCGCGTGACCGCTGCGCGTTCGCACGGTCGCCATTTATGGCGAAGTGCGAGGGAGGGAGGAGCAGCTGGGAGGCGGGAGCGGGGAGGGCACAGAAAGAAAAGGGGGCGTGGCAAAGCAACGGAGGCGGGAAGCGGGGAGCGTGGCGGGAGGTTACCGGGGTAGCAGAGGGGAGAAAGTACAGGGGGACAGGCGAAGAAAACACTAAAACAGTAGAAACAATGGGGCACACAGCAGGAGAATCACGGGGCACAGAAGCCTGAAAAGGCAACAGAGCTGCGATCACAGGAACAGATGCCCCGACCGCAGGAGACCACGCCGCTCGGCGGCAGGGGGCGTGGTCAGCTGGCGGCAGGCAGGGTCAGCGAGGCAGGCGGGGGGCGCACGCAGCAGCTGGTGGCCGTGCGGCGTGGGGGTGTCTTAAAGCTAGGTCACACTCACCTGCGTCGCACGGTCGCCAATTATGGCCAAGTGCGAGGGAGGGAGGAGCAGCTGGGAGGCGGGGAGGGCACAGAAAGAAAAGGGGGCGTGGCAAAGCAACGGAGGCGGGAAGCGGGGAGCTGGGCGGGAGGTTACCGGGGCAGCAGAGGGGAGAAAGTACAGGGGGACAGGCGAAGAAAACACTAAAACAGTAGAAACAATGGGGCACACAGCAGGAGAATCACGGGGCACAGAAGCCTGAAAAGGCAACAGAGCTGCGATCACAGGAACAGATGCCCCGACCGCAGGAGACCACGCCGCTCGGCGGCAGGGGGCGTGGTCAGCTGGCGGCAGGCAGGGTCAGCGAGGCAGGCGGGGGCGCACGCAGCAGCTGGTGACCGTGCGGCGTGGGGGTGTCCTAAAGCTAGGTCACACACTTTGTAGGTTTTCGCATGTGCATTGCCCCCTCCCAGGACATAGCCTTCTTGATCACACATCACTGGTGCTCAATACAAACATCAGCTACTAAACGTGTGATCTCTCCTAGGGAATACATCCAGATCTGAGATTTTGAAGCCAATGTTATGCTTTTTCAATTTTAAGTTTCTCTGTAACGAGTGGGACAGCTACCAGTTTTTGGCAGGCGTTCCAGCTGCCTTATTTAGAGTATTTGGGGTCAGACGTACTAAGGCTTTTTGCAGTCATAAAGAGTCTGATTCGCAAAATCGGACTGTTTGCAACCGCAAAATGGCATTTTGGTATGTGCCAAACACATTGCTTTTCAGGAACACGTTACCAAATTGCAATTTGAGTTGGAGTCTACATGCCAAATCAATGTATGGAAGGGCAGTATTTCGGGTGGCCCTTCCAACTAGTGCTTCAGAATGGGATTTATGTTTTGTGATCGAAATCCAGTCGCAAAACATTAATATTTTACAGACTACACAACTACTTCGCAAACGGGAAGGGGTCCCAAAGGGAACCCTTCCCTTTAGTTAACATTGACAAAAACATTCTTTAAGAGTAGGCAGTGGTGCCATGGACCACTGCCTAGTCTTAAAAATATTTTGTTAACCTTTTATTTGGTTTGTTAAACACATCACGTTTTCTTTCAAAGTAAACGGGCTACCATTTAAACAAGCATTAAAAATGCAATAGGTCTCGCCTTTGATTAAGTTAAAGCCATTTGCTTTGCTAATGGTATTGTAATGCAAAGCAAATGCTTTTAACTTAATCAAAGGCGAGGCCTTTTGCATTTGTAATGCTTGTTGTGTTTTTGTTGCAATTTTATTTAGCGTAGCGCGAACTCGACCTGAAGGTCTGTTATGCTTTAAATGAGTACCAGTTACACTACACAAGGACACATTCCTTTTTTTAGGCGCGGGGAGATTAAGTGATTTGCCCAGGATCACAGGATGTTGAGTAGATGCCGAGACTCGAGCCAGGTTCCCTAGCTCCAGAGCTGGCAGCTCTGGCCCGAACGCCGGGGTGAGCGGTGAACAGTGCTCTGCTTCAATCAGCGCACCCCTCAGGTTCGGAGCTAGGCTCAAACCCGCGGGAGTCAGTCTGCCCTTTCAGGCATGCCAACTTGTGCAAAACTTTCCCCTTTGGAGGAGGGGGCGGGGCTGTGTGCCTATCACAGCCAGGGGCACGTTAAATTCATCACCCCCCCCTCCACTACCCCCCTTTCTGGGGAGATCTCACACCTCCTGTGCACGTCAGCTGCACGGTTTGCATCCCCGTATTATGTTTTCAAGTTAAGAGTGGTTAAACTAACCACCACCCTTTGGTGGCTAAGCTGCAGTTTTTCGACATAGTTTCAACCAGTGCGTTAAAAGATAAAGGACATAAATATGTTGCTTGCTTTCTCGTCAGTTGGTGTCTTCACGTTGCAATGTATTTTTAGCATGCATGATGTGACGTGCTGCGCCTTACTCCTGAACTATGCACCGCTAGCAGGTTCAGAAAACAAATAAAAGGCATAGCCATTTACAATGCCAATTGGTTAAACCCTCGCACATGCGAGACCCATTGCATTGCAAATGCTTGTTTTATCTTCTATCGCCATATTGTGATTCAGAAAAGTTTCTCCACATCACAAAACAGGGTTTCAACCCCTGCCGAATCACAATTTAAAGGCATATGTTTTGGGTATTAATGTAAAATTGTGACTCAGTAAATTATGAACCAATGGTTGGCAATTCCGGTCGCAACCAGCTGCTCAGTTACAGTTGCACAGGTCGGGGTAGTAAATAATTCGGAAAAGGGGTTCCCTTTGGACTCTCTTCCCCATTGAAGATCAGGGAAGCAAATTTGCGGAGAGTGGGCAATTGTGCTTTACAGAATGCTGGCTGCTTTGAAAAAAATCAAATTTCAAAACAATCACAGGGATGGTGATTTACGGTCGCTTGCAGGCCACCATCTTTGTGTTTGCAGCCAATCGAATAATATTTATTAGGAAGTTCATTCTGTAACCGACTGAGATTCCTCGTTTGGCAAACTGACCTATGTACATTTTTTTCGAATCCAATCTAAGTACACCAGGCCTCAATTAATTATCTTCTATGCTTAAATGCACCTCCTCAAACAGTTTGAAACTACGCTATTAGAGAGATAGATAGAGATAGTGTGCTGAGCACAGGAAGAAAAAACTGCCTTATATCACTAAATGCATACACATCATGCCATACGAAGCTACCCATTTCCAGTTAAAAGAACGCTTCTTTATACTATTGTGTATTTGTTTGCAAAAACAAAGTGCAAACGATGCATATCTAGTTGTTTCCTTTCAGGCGATAGTAAAAGACAAAGGATGAGTTGTTGTGAGAGAACATATAAAGCAACCCTACTGCAACAAGTTCTCATTGTGGAGCTATCAGGATAACCAACATCTAGCCAACGCCATACGCTAAATAGCGTACATAAAACTATTTCCACGCACAAAATTCTCAAAAAAATCCTCACTGATATATAAGCATCCATAATGAACAGCGAAGTCATGCTCTCAATCTTACAGCCAGGGTACACAGTTATATTTGTAACGCGTTTTGCATACTAAGCTCTACTCGCTAAACCTTGTTCCTAGCACTTAACCAAGCCTTTTCTACCACTCAAAGTGCAGCAAACCCAGCCGGAGTAACTTCGTTAAGTCAAAGTGCCATTTTGCAATATTAGTGTATCTTACGCATGTCAAATCCTCTGAGGCCCGGCTGATAACGTTACAGACCATATGGTTTATGATTATATGAATACATAAAAAATACACAAACCAGGGCACAAGTTCTAAAAAAAAGAAGTAGGGGGACTGACCAAGTTAGGCAGTTGGCAAGTGACGACATGATGCGTGTCATCAGAGCACATAACTTCATGATGCATGACATTCCATGTAGCATCACAGGAAGTGACCTCACTGGATATGACATCACAAAAGTGACATCAGATACTAAGATCTCACACATATGTTTATCAGGTACATCATGAGTACATTCAAGTGTTAACAAATGAGATTTGGAATCGAGGTTGTGCAATCCTGATGCAAAATCTGGGCCTCAACGAATACATTTGTTTTAAGCCTGTCAAAGAAATTGGCAACACGGAAAAGCATGGTAGTAGAAGTTCTGCCTAACTGGTTGCAAAGTCTGCATTTTAAAATATTTTATGGGTTTAAGGCATCTGCTGCAGAGGTGCCCAGTAAATCTCTGGGGATAATAATAATGATGATGAGATAACTTTGGAGCTTAACACATTTGTTGGAGAGTTCTGCGTTTTGTGTAGTCCCAAATTTGAATCAAAGAATCAAAGTAGTATAGAAGATTAAGTAGTCTCTTGCAAAACAATCACCCACTGTTCGGGGGGGGGGTGTTTGGGGATTTTTAAACCTCTATTTAGTTGCTACCTTCTTCAGGTTTGTTATTTATGATATCGCAACACACATGGTCTGCATTTTATACAATGTTGTGGGCATTAATCTACCAATAATTACGCAATATTGCTCTGATATGTGTAAATTAACATGTGCAAACTGAAAATGCACTACAATATGTTTTAAAAAAAAAAGTTGTCTCCTGCAAAGCATATCATGTAACATGCAGATCACAGATTTTTTTTTTATGTACATAGGTAAGTGGGTTACTGCTTTGAACACAAAGATGCTTTTGTTATTTAAAGTTAAATTGTAATCCTTCTAGAAGACCACAATGAGCTATAAAGGGTATTTGACTCCTACACCTTGTAACCCTGACTCATGTAACGCACCTTGTACATTGATTTACATACTTACATGATTTGATTGGAATGGATAATTTCTATGTTATGTAAAGTGCTCTAACACACTACATTTTGATGAGTAGCGCTATAAAAGAAATAAAATTGTGCTATTTAAATTATTTGTTTAAATACTGGGACAGACCAACCCATCTAACATTCTTACAGTGCATGCATATACAACAAAGTAAAAAGCATGCATCTCTTAAGTACCTGTAAAAAGATAAGCTGTGGGCTTTTGTTTCCTCGCCAGTGCATTTGCGAGGTTCCAGGACGCCTCCAATCCTATACTCGATCAAAAGGAGGCCTGATGGCCCTTAACTTCTGTCTTTATCTTTGCCCAGCTGTAGGTGAACCCCCCCTACTGCCTCAACGTTGCTGCTGGGAATGGAAAGCAGAGAAGGTGCAGGAACTGCTAAACGCGTCCCGGTGTTGGAAAATTACTCTGGGACAAGTTCAACGTATTTCTGTGGGGCCCAAATTCTTAGCAGGGTGGACGGAGCACACCCTGTGTAAGTAGTGGGTGGACGCCGTGTACCCCCGACTCGTGCTATGACACAAACCCTAAAACGGGAGGTTCCACGCACCCTAGCCCTCTGAAGGCACTGGCAACCCCACTTTTCAATTAATGAGCACAACACTCGCACCCTCAAGCTCAGATTCACACTCGGGAAGCCTAACGAGGACACTGAGGATAAAGAGACCATTCACCTTCTGTTCAATTTCATTTTATGGTCGCAACCGTTCCGACGCTAAAAATGTTAGCTCGACTCCGAAAACATTAGCTCGAAAAGAGACCTTCCTTTACTTCTCCAAGCATTTGCCTACTACCTACAACTTGCCATCTGACAACGCCACAATACCCATTTGTCAACTTAGACTACTGGACAACACCCAGCCGGACTGACCCCAGTTACAACTTGGCAAGCAGTAACAAGGGTAAAGGGGGGGTGAGTCACCTACAGCTGGGATTATAGTGGGGCATCGTTACAAGCCTGCAGCCCGCTGCTGCTGTGTGGTCCCCAGATTTACGAGGAATACATCTTTGAACTACAACTGTCCTGTGTTTTACTGAGGCACACGCATAACCTGGATATTCAGATCTCTATTAATGCACGCACTCTCACCTCTCGCACTTCTTGTAGGCACTTGTGCACGGCAAGGTTGTTGTTCCATGTTTTCCTTGGGCAGACATGGCTCACGTCCTCCCGGCAGGCCTCATCATCAGGCAGCTTCCATCCGCCGGGCCCACGCCACACGGGGGACACAACGACTTGCAGCTGCTGTGGCTGTGGGGCCGCCCCGCCCCCAGCTTTCGGGACGTCTACTGCTATGCCATCCCCTCGACCCTCAAAGTCCATAACCTGCATAACAGCAGCAGCGCCCACAACTTCATCCCACGTCCACAAGCCGACATCTTGGAACCAGCCACTGACGCAACTGAAGGAGGAGGAGGAATGGGTGACGTAGTTCGTATTTAAGAGTACACAGTGACGTATGCGGAAGAAAAATGTACTCTGCTACACAACGACTTTGTGTTAGTGTAACTGGCACCATGCTGCAGTATATTCGCCACTGGACTTTTAAAGGGCGAAAAACAAAGAAACCACCAATACTCCCAAACCTTTGAGTTTACATTTCAATATGTACTTGCAGCATGACTCTTAGATTTTCATGATGCCATGGTTGAACCCACATTTCAATCCTAATGGTATGTGGTCACTGTAATCGAAATAGAAAATTGTAGAAAACGCAACGAGGTTGCCATATTTGAACGAATCATGTGTCTCACAGGTGATATTTAAAATAATTATCTGTTACTGTCAGAGCGTACCAAAAGCAGTACAACTGAACAAGCGCTCGCCAGGCAGCCGCTGTTTATTTTTGCATCGCGCTTTCACTTTAAAGTGAAAGCGCAATGCAAAAATAAACATGCTGCGTCCTGTCTCCTTTTGAGACGGCCCATCCAGACTGGCTCTCACGGCGTTTTTATCTAACACGCCTCCTAAAGATAGGAAATTGCTTTGCAACAGCCGCAAAGCAGACGAGCCAGTCTGGATGTGCCGGACCAAAAGGCGGAAGGGCGGCAACTGAAAACCCTCCTTTTCAATGGGAAGCCAGCATTTAACATAAACGCTGACACTACCCAATGAAAACGAGGGGCGGGGCTTCAAGTACCCTACTTGAAACTGCCTTGATGATTATAGCTCTCTCAAGCGGGGAGCGCATGCTCGCTCCAACGCCAGGCAAGACCTAAACAAGATTGCTTTATTTAAAAGCAATCACAGACATGATGATCTATTGACGCAAGTAGGCTACCAACCCTGTGATGACAGAACATCGTAGTGGGTTGCAATTTTCGGCCTATCTCATTAATATTCATCAGTAGGTCAAATTGCGACCCACCATGATTTCGTATTTTGCAAGCCGACCTATTGGTTGGTTTGCAAAATATCACAATGTTCGTAAATTGCAACCAGTATTTTGCGACCACCTGGCTAATACATCGGTATACACTCGATGTAGGATGAACAGGACCTCTGCCAATTTTTGTCTGGTGTCACACATCTGCCAGACTCTCAATATCCCACAAGATATCTTAATAGCCATGACTGTAATAATTTCTTACTTTTTCTCCAATATTTGGGTGATCTCCTGTCCACTCTGTTTAGAGTGTATATGTTACTGTACACTCCAAAGAATGCAGATTGAAGATCTGTCAATTTTTAGCAGGTGCCCAGCATCCATCAAACTCTAAATAACTCCTTTAGTCTTTTCTCCAAGATATTTACAACTGTAATTTAGAAATCCCAGGTATCATATGCTATAAACCTAAGGATTCTTGGGGACTGAAAGAAATCAGCACCTGGCGCAAAATGTCACAAGATATGTTTTTCAGTGGAGCACTTTCCGGAACCAACTACCTTACAAGCCACGGCATCTGTACCAAGAATCATCGACAACTCCCATCAGCCAAATATGTAGTTATATCACCAGCTCTGTCCTAGCAACTCACAGATACAATATTGTTCCGCTATGTCAGAAAACCACTGGCCTGCCAACAGTCATCTAGAAGTGACACCTCAATCGATAAGTTCACCGGAAGACACCGTGCCCCAAAGATGGACCACCTTATGTCTGTGGACAAGCCTTTAACAGTACAGTTAGGAGTGTTGCAACTCGGTCTGCATTAGCAAGATTCTCTGTTTTGATGGGCAAAACATAAAGGTAACACACTTGGATATATATTTGGGCCACTCCTTTCATCCAGGATTAAGGGAAGGCGAATTTTCATTTGTTGATGGAGGATTTGAAGTGTGGCATGCACTGATGACAGTCTAAATTTATATAATGGCCCAACGAGAGGAGCTGCTTTCAAAATAAATAGGTTTCCAAGACTCCTGTACCTCCCTCAGGTTTTGTCAGTGTCTCTGCCGCTCAAGTTAGGGGGTGATATAAAGCAGTTGTGTAGTCACTGTGCATGGAAGACAGCTAGGCTATCATGCTGTATGTTTTGAATATATATGTTATTGGGTTTTATTAAAAAAAGATTATCAACATTTAACAAAGGTTAGACAGGCATTTCGTTGTGTCACACATCATGTCTACATAGCAGACATTGCATCAGTAAGTACTGGTTGTAATTACATTGTCTCACATACTCATCATACGGTTAGACCAACGTGAGAGATCCAGGGGCGACAAATGTTCCCATGCTTGTGTGGGAAGCAACATGCCAAATATATTATTTTTTTCCACACTAGCACACCTACCCATTCCCTGCAGCCATTCTCTTGCTGTATGCTGATGGGGAGACTACAGATGACGTGCATTGAGCTTCCCAAATTTCAAGAAATGTAAGGGGTTCCCCAATTAAGATTAATATTTGAATTGTCATTGCAGAACTTTGAAAAAATGTGGGTGCATATGGACATGCCCGTGACAGGGATGATCGTGGGATATTTATAAGACGCCGACTAGATCACAACCAGTGATGAAGTGGCCCTAAATGAAGATAGGGGATGGAGCTCTTGGTACCAAGGATACCAAGAATGAATGGTTGCATTTATGTGAGGCTTCCCAAAGCCTTAGGATGTCGCTAACATCAAGAACCTCTATTTAAAATAATGTCCAATTAGTGCATGAAAACTGAAAATTACCAAACACAAGTGGCACATGCTGGAGCAACTGTGGTTAGGACGGCGAGGAACACTTTTCGACCAAGGTTCTGGCCCAAGTGAAAAGTGTCAAGGGTTATCCGATCACTCACAACCTGGGGATAGTTTTATTTGGGTTTTCTGAAGGCATAGCTGGACTTGATAAAATACTATTATCACATATGTTTGCTGGTTACTAAGTCTTAAGAGGGTAAAGATCCCCCTTCATTGCGAGTATGAGCAATGAGGCTTTGAAATGATGGTGGTGATGGAGTTGTAATCTCATGTAGTGCAAGATTCATATGAGGATTTTGAGACGATCGGGCAACCCCTATTCCTCATGTTAAGATAAAGATTCCTGGAACTTGAATAGCCCAGTTACCCTAATGACAGAGTTAATTTGGGTTCCCGAGTTAATGACATCTCAGATGGATTGTTCAGTATGCAGAAAATTAAACTAAACCTGATTGTTAGTCACACTTTATATGTCCTCTTTGCTGCTTACTGTAGTGGCTTTCTGTTCTTCTGTGGGAGTGGTTGAGGTTGAGGGTAGGTGAACCAGCAGGATGCAAACTTATCTTGTACTTCAATTCTTGTATTTTACTTTTTGGTGTTTGCTTTGTGATTTTTCTTCTCTGTATGTCTTATAATATTTCAAGAAATACTTTTGGGGAAAAATGAAAATTGCAACTGTTAGAGAAATTACGGCTATCAGATTACGTCACTTACTACTTTAACATTGTGGATATCTTGCAATGAACCAATTCTGCTGATATCAAATTTGGAATGGATCCAGCCATCCATGACATTTGAGTAGCTGTCACCCCTGACCATACAACTCTTCCAGTTACACTACCACCTGTTAAGTGACTCACAACCTGGCTGTAGTTAGATAGACCATCAGTACCATGCCAATTAATTCAAGGAGCATCTTTTTAACTCCGAAGCAGCAGCCATACCATGGAATACCGAATTCAGGTGTGGCAGTAATGATGACTAAAGAAGCTATGTCGACACCTTTCCTGGTTCCTTAAATGCAATAGGGACTGTTGGATAATGACCACAACCAATCAAATGAATCAGCAAAGCGGACTAACCTTAGACTCTCTATGCATCATCCCAATTTGTATGCTGTAGTTTATCTGTAGCTGCTTACAACTGCCTATAGACACCTGCAACTAGTATTCTTACGTAAGATATTACTTCAGCTGGCATTGTTCATCCAGTCTCCATCTATTTTCTTTTAACTAACTGCTGCAAAGTCATCCTGCGCCCTGGGCACCCCCCAACTTTTTGCTGACTGATACTGGTGGTAACTGACTCTGACTGACCCTGGGCTCGGCCTAACCGAGCCCAGGGCCAGTGCTAGTGCTATGCTGAAAGAGACACAATAGAATACATTTAAAACACCTACTTACACTAGGGTACACAATGGGGAGAAGAGTTGGCCTAACGGCTAGGGCGGTCGACCACGAATCTGGGGAACCGGGTTCGAGTCCGGCAATGGCGCTGAACATCCCGTGATTCTGGGCAAATCACTTAATCTCCCCGTGTCTAACAAAAATGAATGTGTCCTCATGTAACGCAACTGGTGCTATGTAAAGCGCTCTGATACCCGATACCTTTGGGTCAAGTTTGCGCTATATAAAACTCTGGAAAGAAAAATAGGTATGGTATGATGGGGGTACCCCTGTGATTGACATGACCTACCCTATAAGCCCCTAGTATATAATAGGGTGGGGGCATTGAAACTACCTAGAAGTCCCTAGTACCCTAGGGCATGGCAGTTTAGAGGCCAGCAGCTCTTTTTGCACTTGCATGTGTGCACTGCTGAAGCCTGAGGTCAGTTTAAAAGTAGTCCTGGGTGCCAGGGCTGCTTTTAAAAGGTAAATTGTACCCAAACTTGACTTTGGGGTTTTGGGCACTTTAAAAATGGATAACCTACAATGTTTTGGCATATTAGGAACCCCCAGGGTCTCCCCTAGGTGTCCCAGGGGTGGGGGGGTCAGATATTTATAAGGTACACCCTTATAAAACAAGTTTTATATTCCCTGGGTTAAGTGAAATTTCACATTTCACTCCCCACATTGTGGTAAAGTGCTGCTCAAATTTGACTTTGGTGCTAGGAGCACTGTGGAGGGAGGATCTGCAATATTTCTACAGATTCAGAATCCCTAGAGTCTCCCGTAGTTGCACATGGGGTGGGGGTCCTGTAGAAATCAGTGAAGTACCTAAAATATATGTTTTTATGAGCCCTAGTGCTGGAAAAATGGTCCAAGTCATTTTCCCCATTGCACATCCCAGGCCACATAAGTTAACATGACAAGAGGTTAGTAACTAATAACTCTTGATAGGAACATGCTAGAAATACCATTCAAAGTCTTCCCAGAATGGTATTAATAAATCCAACAATATCATATTGTTGAATTTCTCCTAAAGTGTACATACATTAAGTTAAAATACTTTCTTGTTTGTAAGTCCACATTCAGCCTTCCAGTGGTTTGCCCTGATTGGTCAGAGTTAAGTGGATTAGCCAGGCTGCCTTGAGGAGGTGATAAAGAGCCCCTGGGGTTAACCAGCTCTGGTGGGAGGGCAGTTGGCTGCTATACAGGAATGCTAGAGCAGGGGGAGGAGTCTTGAGACCATGGTCTTCAAAGCCAGAGGGATGGCCACAGTGTCAGTTTCCACTCCACACTTTTGACCCCAACCAGACCTAGGATTAGGGAAGGTATGTGCAGATGATGGGGGGGAGAGTCAATGGAAATTAGCCATCATAGGGGGTGTGTTTAGCCAGTTCCTGACTCTCTGCTGGAAAATCGGCCGTTATGAATTTGGAGGAATTGGTGCAGTCTGGGACAAAATAATGCCACACTCCACAGGATGTGGTCATATTTATGGGGAGTTGGCCTGCTCCCATTGGTCAGGAGTGACCTCCTGCCTGACCCAGAGAACTTGGAATAAGTATCTGAGAGGGGCAGAGCCCTCCAGATCTGCTGCTTGAAACTTACTGAAGCAAAGACATTGCCAAGCTGAAGAAGATTGCTGTGCAAAGATTTCTAAGGCCTGACCTCTGAAGACAGCACCATCTGAAACTACAGCTCCGTCGATTATTTTGCTGAAAACTAAAGAGTGGACTCTCTGAAAGCGACAGGTTAAAAGAGCTCATCTGGAACATCACCACCTAAATCCGCACGTTGGAGAAACACCAATGGATTTGTAAGGGTTTTGTACCAGTGGATTGTGGGAACTGAAGTCCTCAACTTTCAAGGACCATCTTGGAGCTTCCAGGCCCTTGGAGTGAGTTTGAGACACTTTGGGACCCCTTGAGGAACTTCAGTAAGAAGTTCAAGAAGTTTGTAGAACTTTGTAGCAACTTTGGAAAAAAGCTCCATAGAGGGACCGACTTAACCTAGCCAGCCAGCCAGGCCGCCTGCCTTCAACCACGAGCCGGCCAAGCCATCGAGGTTCGTTCCGCTAAAATCTCCATCTGTCCAACTTCCAGAGTTTGACTAGGACTAGAAGAAATTTGAAGCCAGCGAACCTCACCGGATCCGGCTGCATGAAGAGCATCGAGAGACCCAGCGAGAAAAAGCTCCAGAAAAGCTTCCAAGTCCACTCGTAGAAAAGGTGACCGGGAGTAACCGCGAACGCCAAGCCGCCTGACTTCCATCGCGTGTCGGCCTGGATTCCTGGGTTGCCCCGCTAAAGCGCTAAAGAAAAAGTTTCTAAGTCCGCTCCAGGGAAGTTGACCGGGAGCTCGTCGAAAGGCAATCTGGCGAACCCTCACAGAATACGGACTGGCTGGGAACGTCGAGGGACCTCGGGGAGAAAAGCTCCAGAAAAGTTTCTAAGTTCGAAGGTAGAAACTGAGACCGGGACCTGCCACGAGCTGTAGCCGATCAGGGCTTCATCGCGGTCGGCCTGAATCTTTGACTTTGACCCGGTCTATCGTGAGCAGGTATCCCAATATGGTGCTATATTCTTCCTAAGTGCTATATTTTGCTAAATCTTTGAAAAATCATCTCTCCGGTTCCCTACATTGGATTTATGTCGTTTTGGTGTTATTTTAAAGATAAAAATATTTCCTATTTTTATAAATTGGTGTTGGATTTTTCTTATGTGTTGTGTCTTAATTATTTACTGACTTGGTGTGTTTAAATGCTTTACATACCAGTCTTGGAAGTTAAGCCTTTCCTGCTCGCAGCCAAGCTACCAAGGGTTGAGCATAGGAATAATTTTCTAAGACCTGTACCATGTGTATAGTGGCCTTATTGCCAGTGGCAGATTTACATTTGCCCCTACCAATAACCCACTTTCCAACACTAACCTTGAGACTATGATACATGTACAGAGGTGTTCTATTTTTTCCACTTGTTGGAATATATTGCCTCATTTGTTTGGGGAGAAATGTAGTATCCATGAAGACATACCTTCCAGAGAACCCCTGTCCTAAAGGACTGATACTCCTACTTTGCTAAACAAGCATCACCAGGTCACGTGAGTTGTATGCCAAAATATTGGGTATGTTAATGTCTGCCTATAAGAATATTGCAGCCAAAATATTGATTACCATAAATGTAGGAAAGTAGGATCCTTCTAGCATGGTTACCCCCACTTTTTGCCTGGTGTCAGTATGTTTTTTGACTTAGTTTGCTGAGTTCCTGCTAATCAGGACCCCAGCATCCATGCTCTCTCCCCTAAATTGGCTAGCATGTATGTATGCGTATAGCCAAGAATCTCCCTAGGATAGAATCAGCCCCTTTACCTGGTGTGAGAGAATGAAGGACCCCGTCTTGGTCTCGAGATGGACACCCCTTGAGGGATGTCAGACCACTGCATGCTGGAGTGTCTGCATGCAGGAACATCAGCGTCTCGCGTCAGTGTGTCAGCATGGAAGTCTTTCTCATCTGCTCGCCCCAGCAAAGATATGGTGTTTATATACCCAAAAGGTACCCTCAGGGGTTCACCTTGGTGTGTCATTTCGGCTGAGGATGACGAAAGGGATGACCCTTATACATAGTTATTATGCAGAAGATGGTAATCCTGCTGTGATGCATAATAAATGAGGCTAGTTTTCGGGGAAAACCACACAACATTTATGCAGCACCTAACTAGGTAAAAGGTCAATACCAGAACCGTTATGTAGTACAATGGCAGGTAAAATGTAGGTGTAAGGTTAGGTGACTACCCAGGCCTATAATGGGGTACATTACAAATCATAATGTCAATGCCAATGCTTGTTGGCTCTGCACTCTAAAGATCTTCGGGCTACAAGAAGCCCCAGCCTCAAGCACATCATCCCTCGAAGATCAGCGTCCTCCCTGCGTTCTCTGCACCGGGGGCCTCCATCTTTGCTGAGCTCCCTGAGATCCTCTTGCGACTCCGGTGCCTTTGGCATGTGGGTCCTCTCTAGGGTCTTCCATTACTTCAGTGGGCTTCCCTGCTTGCTCGGGGTCTGCTCTAACTCTCCTGCACTCAGTGAGTCCCTTGGGCCTTGCTTGTCCCAACGTTGGCATCTTTTCGCTTTCCTCGTCATTTGCGGCTACCAATGCTTGTTGGTGCTCCCACCGGACACCGACTACCTAGTCACCGACATCTGCCGTAGGACAGCTCATGCACGGCTCCTAGTCTTCCTCCGTGTCGCCTGGTCCTCACAGCTGCAGTGACAAGGTCACCGTCTTCACTTCTGAACCTCCCGACATCGTTGGGCATTGTGCTTCTGTGCCTCCTGGTCGCCTCTGAGTGGCATAGACTCTATCCCCTCTGCTTGCAGGTTCTCCTCTACAAGAATCCACCATTCGATTCCACCGGACTCTTTCGCAGTCTTCTCCAGAGGCATCGTCTTCCAAGTCTTCTATTGTTGTCTACGGCAGGTTTCGACGTCACTTCTCCCCTATGCACCCAGCTTCACTGCCTGCGGCAGGTAGCCTGGTTCCTGGAGGCATACACGGGTGGGGTGGCTCTCAAACCTTCCATCTTCCAATGAGTTTCTTCGGGGTCCTCTGGGAAGGGTCCTTCTTTTTTAAAACTGCAACCACAACTTCCCCATTGACTTCCATTGGGCACACACCTGTGTTTCCACTCTGCACACAACCTCCGTGGGGTTCATGGATACTTACCTTGGGTGGTTCCTTGTGTCCCTAGCTCCTCTGAGTCTTCTAGTCCAAGTCCCATTATCCTTTCAAGTTTGCAGTCCACTTTCTTAGTATATGGTTTGGTCTCCCCCTGGAGACCAGTGTATATTTGTGCTACTTACCTGATTATTTTAAGCATTCTTGTGAATTGTGTTGATTTCTCCGGGTAGGAGATATACCACTGTGTTAGTGATTGTGTTAAGTAATAAATAGACTTATTTTTATAAAACACTGTGTGGTTCTTTTTCAGCTAATCTATACTGTTGATTAAATGTGGTAAAACAAACTCCTTAACACTCCTTCAAGATAAGCCTGAAGGCTGCTCTCCACAGCTACCCCTTTGAGAGCTTTCGATGGTTATCAAAGACCCCTAAAATCACCATAAGGTTTGCCTGGATTAGTGCAAGGTGCATCACTTGAATAAGTGTGCACCATATACTAAACTAGCCTCCTACAATAATATTGTCAAGTATAGATTTACTCTAAATCCATGCACCTTGAAGATATCTGTGGAAATAGCTGCCCTAACATCTACCAGGGAGATTCCTTGTCTACATATGGGACAGGTTACACTAGGTTGATTGGCAAAGAGGGCACATGTGTCTCTCTACCTCCTGGCCCAGAGAAATCCTGGGTGGTACATTCCTTGGACTTAAGTTCCAGAGTAAAGAAATGTAGATTTCTTTTCCCTGTCCAGCGGATACCTGTGACAGTAGGTATGAAAGGTGGAAGTTGAGCATACGCTACACATCATGATGGGAGGGTTGAGTCCGAGCCAAGTTCAGAAAGTTTACTTCTCACCGGCCAATGTAGACCTCAGGAGACACCTCAAGAACTGGTAGTAGGTTTCATTAACCTCCCAGTTCATCATGGAAACAATGCCTCCAAGTGGAGTTTTAGATCCAGCTTGTATTTTCCAAGTAAAGCATGCTTTGATTTGTATATTGTTTGATGTGAATTTTCATGGTCCATACAAGGAGTGAAGCAAAATGTGTTCTAGCGTAGCCAGCACTCTAGAACACTGTTACTGGGACTTTAAGTTTAGAGTTTTATTTCAAGGTTTTCATGTACTGAAAAACACTCTTAGGACTTTTTGTTTAATTCCATGTGGCACGCAAGCATTCTGAAAATTGATTTGAGTATTGTTCATTTAGAAGTGAAGCCTTGCCAATGCATTTACCTGTCTAGAGTCCGACTAGTGGACAGCTTTTTATTGATTGCGAGATAATAAAAGCAAGGCGGTGTGGGCATCTTCGGGGCAAGAGTCTGTGATACAGTTTGACATTCTATCTCCTAGCCTGCCTTGTGATACTCCAGTGTTTGATTTATAAAAGAATATGTTTTGCTTCATTTATAAAAGAATGTTTTGCTCAGAAGCCCGTGACCTGCACTATCAAATGTCAGTGTACTGAATAACCAGGCTGCATAGTTTTGATTCCACCTCATGCCACTATAATCCACCAGGGGCGCTACCCACCTCTATATCTCTCTCTTTAATGTTCTTTTTCATCCTCGTTTTCTCGCTATATCACTGTTTTCTACCTTTCTCTTCCTCCTCCTATCCCATTTTTTGTGTTTTTCTTTCTCTTCTCTGTATCAAAGTCTGTCCAGGAAAAATAAGGGCTAGTGGGCCTCACCTGCAAGCACTGGCAAATTAGGCACTGCTTACCTCACCGAACTGCTTGTCTTTGGGGATGCTGCATGATAGGGTCGTAAAAATTGCAATATCTTTTAGCCTGGTTGTACCCTACCTTGGCTGCTGTTCATCAAGGCTAAAGGTTAGTGGTGTAAAGGAGAGTGGAGTGGATTGGAGTGTCGTAAAGTAGAGTGTCTTGGAGTAGAGTAGAGTATAATGGAGTGGCGTGGTGTGGTGTAGAGTTGAGTAGAGTGGAGTGAAGCGGTGTGTCATGGAGTGGAATAGAGTGTTGTGGCAGCTTCGATGCAACCATATCTGCCCACTAGAGACCTTCGCTTGACCGATGCAAAATGGGCCTTGTACCATGCATTAAAAGAGCCAGAATGGGAAGGCGCTGTTTTCCTGTGCTCGCCCCGATCCTATGGAACACTTTGCCTCCACATTAAGGAAAGCCCAAAATAATTTGAGCTTTCGAAAGCAGCTATAGACTTGGTTGTTTTTATCCGAGGATTTCATTGGCTTTATTTTGTTGTGCTTTGGGCATCAGCCATGGTGTAACTTCGTATTGGTGACTGATGTTGGGAAGCCTGGTTCCTGGGCAGCTCTGTGCTTTAGAAATCCTCTTAACATTGAGTGCAGTGGCATAGAGTGCAGTGGTACAGAGTAGCATAGAGTTGAGCTGCGGAGAGTGCTGTCCTGCAGATTAGAGTGTCGTAGAGTGCAGTGGCATGGAGTGCAGAGTAGAGTGCTGTAGAGAGCAGTGGAGTACAGTACGGTGGTGGAGAGTAGATAAGAGTGGCGTAGAGTGCAGTGACATAGAACGCAATGATGTAGAGTGACGTAGCGTGCAGTGGCATAGTGCAGTGGCATAGGGTAGAGTATAGTGGCGTGCATTGGCATGGGGTGGCTTAGACAGGCATGTGGAATTCCATAATGTTTGGGGTCAAGGGCAACAAGTTTTTATGTATATTTTGTCCTTGGGACAAGTAGGTCCAACTCCCTCCAGCACAAACCCTTTGGCTGGCAGTTTGCAGTACCACATTATAGATCAGGGAAGGGCATTGTCTGCAGCTAAGTTAATATTTGTGTCCATTTGTTATTGCTGTTCAAACTTGTATTTATGGTTCATTAATGCAAAGCCTTTTTTATTAGGGTGCGCACTAAAAGTAGATGTGGTAAGCTCGGCCTGCACTACTGACGGTGATTCCAGTATAAATGTGTAAACACGTTTTCAAAGTTTAGTAATATGAGGCTATGTACAATGCTCCCAGAATGCCCTCTGATTATATGCAAATATTTGCAGAAGCTTGAAAGCAAGAGTGATGATTCTTTTGCTTTCCAAATAAAAAGAGGGAGAGAGAGAGGGAGAGGGAGAGAGAATTTTCGTGAATGCAATGGCGTAAAGTTCAGTAGCAGAGTACAGTGTTGCAGAATTTACTCGTAGAGTGAAGTGGTGTATAGTAGAATGGCATAGAGTGCAGTTGTGTAGTGTGGTGCACAGTAGTGTGGCATAGAGAGAAATGGCGTAGAGTAAAGTGGTGCAGAGTAGAACAGAGTGGCATGGATGCAGTGAAGTAAAGTACAATGATGGAAATGGCAGTGGCGTAGAGTGCCGTGGCACAGAGTGTTGCCCAGTAGAACATAGTGGCATAGAATGCAGTGGTGCAGAGTCGATTGGGTAGAGTGCAGTGGCATAGGGTAGAGTGGTGTCGAGTCTAGTGGTGTAGAGTAGACAGGTGCAGAGTAGAGTGTCACAGCCTAGAGTGCAGTGGCATAGAATAGATTGTTTCAGAGTAGGGTGAAGTGCTGCAGAGTGGAGTGGTGCATAGTAGAGTAGAGTGCATTGGCATAAAGTAGAGTGGTGCAAAGTAGAGACGTGTAAAGTGAAGTGTTGGAGAGTGCAGTGGTAGACAGTAGATTAGAGTGGCGTAGAGTAGTGTAGTGACTTAGAGAGCAGTAGCGCAGAGAGCAGTGGCGCCAAGTAGAGTGGTACAGATAGCAGTGGTGCAGAGTAGAATAGAGTGGCACGGAGTTCAGTGACGTAGAGAGCAGTAGCATAGCGTAGAGTTGAGTGTTGCAGAGTAGAGTATGGTGGCATACAGTGCAGTGGCGTGAAGTGTATTTGTTTTGAGTAAAGTGGTGTAGAGTGCAGTGGCATAGAGTAGAGTGCAGTGGTGCAGAGTAGGTTAGAGTGGTTTGGTGGATTGGCACAGAGTGCAGTGGCGCAGAGTGGAGCGATGCAGAGAGTGTAGTGGCGTACAGTGCATTGGCATAGAGTGTAGTATTGTGCCGTAGAGTGCAGTGGTGCAGAGAAAAGTGGCATAAAGTTCAGTGACGGAGAGTGCAGTGCTGCAGAGTAGAGTTGCGTAGAGTACAGCGTTGCAGGTTAGAGTGCAGTGGAGTAGTGTCATACAGTGCATTGGCATAGAGTGGCTTAGAGTAGAGCGGTGCAGAATAGAGTGCAGTGGTGGTTGCAGTGGCATAGATTTCAGTGGCAGAGTGCAGGGTTGCAGAATGAGCTTGTAGAGTGCAGTGGTGTATAGTAGAGTGCTTAGAGTGCAGTTGTGTAGAGTGGTGCAGAGCAGTGTGGCATACAGAGCAATTGCGTAGATTACAGTGGTGCAGAGTGGAACAGAGTGGCATGGAGTGCAGTGAAGTAGAGTCCAATGGTGTAGATTGCAGTGGCTTAGAGTGCCAGGGCACGGAGTGTTGCAGAGTAGAGTATAGTGGCATAGAATGCAGTGGTGCAGAGTAGATTGGAATAGAGTGCAGTGGGGTAGAGCGCATTGGTTTTGAGTAAAGTGACGTAGAGTGCATTGGCATGGAGTGCAGTGGTTGGGGTAGAGTGCAGTGGTGTAGAGTGGGGTAGAGTAGAGTGGCTCTGAGTGGAGTGGTGCAGCGTAGATTGCATTCTCGTAGAGTGGAGTGGAGCAGAGTAGATTGTTTCAGAATGGAGTGAAGTGGTGTGGCATAGAGTGGAATGATGCACGGTAGAGTGGAGTGGTGCAGGGAAGAGTGCAGTGGTGTAGAGTGTAGTGGTGCCGAGCAGATTTGAATGGCGTAGGATGGATGGCATAGAGTGGGCTGGCATAGAATGGTGTGGTACAGAGTAGAGTGCAGGGTGGAGTGGCCTAGAGTAGTGAAGTGGCATAGAGTGCAGTGATGCATAACAGAGTAGAATGGGGTACAGTGCATTGGCATACAGTAGAGTAAAGCAAACACAAGGAGATGATGGACGGAGCGCTGAAACATTTGAGACACGCACCCCCCAGTCACATATCTGGGTTGAATCCATCATCGTTCTTTAGCTCACTTCGCCACCCCAGTTCAGAGTGATGCAGAGTAGAGAAGCAAAGAGTAGAGTGCAGTGACGCAGTGCAGAGTAGCGTAGGTGGAGTGGTGCAGAGTAGAGTGAAATGGGATAAGGTGGAGTGTGCATGGTGTGGTAGCGTACTGCCATTACAGATAACACATCTTCCATAGAAATGACCATTATATTTGCACAGTTTTACTGATAAAAGTATACAGCGCACAAACGATACTGTGTGGAGATGTCATCATTTAGCGTATTCATTTGTTTTGATGGTATTACAATGTTTGTTCCCACCACACTTTAGAATTACCCCCAGTAGCCAGCATGATTGTAACAGAAATCCTTTCAATTTGAAGTCAGAAAAAGAAAAGTAAACACCAGCGTAGAGTGCAATGGCATAGAGTGCAGTGGTGCAGAGTAGAGTGTCATAAATTTCAGTGGCGGAGAACGCAGTGTTGAGAGGAGTAGAGTGGCAGTGGGTGAAGCGGTGGAGGGTAGAGTACAGTAATGTAGAGTAGAGTGGCGTACAGTACATTGGCACGAAGTGGCATAGAGTAGAGTCATGCATAACAGAGTGCAGTGGCGTAGATACAGTGGCAGAGAGTGCAGTGTTTCATAATAGACTGTCGTAGAGTTCAGTGGTGCTTAGTAGAGTGGCGTAGAGTGCAACGGTGTTGAGTAGAGTAGTGTGGTGTAGAGTACAGTGGTACAGAGTGGCATAGAGTGCAGTGACGTAGAGTACAATGGTGTAGATTGCAGTGGTGTAGAGTGCCATGGTGCAGATTTTTGTGAAGTTGATTATAGTGGCATAGAGTGCAGTGGTGCAGAGTACATTGGCATAGGGTGGGGTAGAGTGCATTGGTTTTGACTAAAGTGGTGTAGACTACATCGGCTTACTACACTGCACTTCAGAATTACCCCCAGTAGCCAACATGATTGTCAGAGACACCTTCTCACTTTGAAGTCACATAAATAAAAGTAAACACTAATCTCCCTGGGAGATACAGGTTTACATTTGACCTCTGCTTTTGAATACACAGCAAATGTAACAAGATAAGGAAAAGATTTAAAGGCCTGTTTACAGAAAGGGAGCACGTGGAAAGATATTGTAAAGAAGGTGTGGGCAGCAGAAGATACAAACTCAAGCTGGACAGCCTAAAAAAAATAAGTCCAGCAAATAGAAAGCAAGAAAATGTGAGTTGCAAACCACAAAGCCAATGGCAAGCAATGGGCAGAATGCATTCTTAGGGAAACTTTCAGAATGTCCCCAAGAAGTCGTTAGCAAACCACACAGCTGCACTGTCTGGTAGGCTTCGACATACAAATAAGGCTGTATGTCTTTTTATTTGTAACTTATATGATGCATTGCTCAATCAATGTGGATACATGTCAAATGAAAGATACTGACGACGTCCAAAATCTTTGAGCCAGACATAAAAGAAAGACTACCGCTTCTATAGTTCTTTAAGTCACTTGCACAAATGATGTTACAGTTGGAAGTTAGATGCAGTTGTGTCTACCACCCAGCTTAACTTATTACTTTCTTAAAGGCTTTGTGATATTGATGTTAACATACTTCCAGATCGCACATACACTCGCCGGATGATTTCTTGCACTCTGTTTTTCAATACTGCAACATATTCCCTCTTCAGCATACCAAGTCAGTGAATTTCCTAAAACTATTTATATTTGTCCTTGACTGTCAAAAAAAGGTATGCTTGTCTTTACATTATCGTATGTCATTTTGTCTGGTTCCTTGTTCGATGAGATCTATGGGGCAGCAATCAGGTTTCTAGAATTCAGACAACCACTTCTCCTAAATTACCATCATCTCGGCACTAATTGGCCTGAATGACTGTGGTTTTAAGCAGACCTCAAACATATTGTATCTGTGTTTTGGTAAGTTATTAGTAACCTACCTCTGACTGTGGAGACCTAACTTTTTGGCCGATGCCCGGTGGAGCTACTTGATAGCTATAGAGGAGATGGGCTGTGGACTACCCCTTCGGCCGTCACCTACCCAGGCGGATATTGGGCAGACCTTACTTCGTCTCTCCGTCGTACTCTCCCTCCTACCCCTTTACTCCACTTTCTCCTTTATGCTCCATTTATTCCTCCTCGTTGCTCTCTACCTTTTTTCTCATTGAGACCTAGCCACCTGACTGATTCCCGGTGGAGCTACCTGTTAGCTATAGAGGCGATTGGCTGTGGACTTCCCCTCGGCCGTCACCTACCCAGCCGGACTTTGGGCAGACTCTCCTTCGTCTCTCCATCCATTCTATCTCCATCCTTTCTCCCTCCTATACCTTTGCCTCACTCCCTTACCCTTCTAAGCTCCATTTACCTCGTCTTCTGACGCTCTTGAAATGTTTTCTTAGAACTGTTGTAACTTGTAACTGATGTAATTTTGTAATTTTGTGGATCCTTATGTAAAGCACTCTGATACCTCGGGTCTAGCCAGCGCTATATAAAACTCAAATAACTAAATAAAAATTAAAAAAGTATACCTCCTACAGGACTGATATTGTAGGATAGTATATTCAAATTTGAGATCATGGTATTTTTGTTGAAATCCATGCTTTTATTGTAGATAGTATATAACATAAATGTAAAGCTCTGGGCCCTATTCACAAAGGCAATCTGAGACAAAAGTCTAACTTTACAACTTTTGGTATTCACAGAGGTCATTTACGAATCGTGTCTTTACGTCCGTAGTTGGGCCGGAATCTCCGGCTTTGGCCAGACTCTCCGCACCCGGGCCGAACTCCCCAGCTGGTGCCGTACTCTCCGGTTCGGGTCAGATGAAGTGTAATCAATGGGCCGGAATGCAATTTTTACAAAAAGGAACTTTAGGAACATGTGATAAATGGTAGAGGAGGGCATGAAAATCAGTTTTGGCAGGGAAAAGGGTTTGGCCAGACACTACATCGTATCCCAAAAATGTTTGCTCCTTTGCATCATGGTACATTCAGTCCACAATTTGGGCTCCCTTCAGTGTTGACTGTAGTGTCAACACTACAATTAACACTAAGGGGAGCTTTGTGTGCCAATATGTGTCGCTTAAATTGCTCTAACCACATGTGATACTCAACACAAAGCATATTAATCTCCCTTCACATTTGTCAAATCCTCATTTTATGTTAACTGTATGGGGCTGTTGATGTGTGTTATCATTGTAAAAATAACTTCTTGCAGCAGAACACTTAAAGTTGTTTGTCACATTGAACCAGATACTGCAACCCGGTATTGGAATTATCCTGTGACCACTTAATGGAGTACTGCCATGATTTAGACTATTGATGTTATTAATGTGGGATTCATATTGTGGGCCAGGAGATCTGGCTCCAGCTAATGACATAAGTCAATAATAGTTAACCTATTTAATCTGGTGTGTTTCATTATATTATGTTCTTCAATAGTAGCAAGATCTGGAACTGTAAATGAGAAAAAGGCACTAAGTAGTTGTTTTATGCATGGGTTGTAATGTTTAGAAAAAAATTACATAAATGCATTTCTTCCAATTTAATAAACTATTAATTATTGATTTGTGTGTTTTGTTATTTTTGAAAAATGTGAGACACATTAGCTGCATGAAAATTATTTGACTAAGTAATCATCTTAATGTTTACATTTTAAAATGTATGATGTAAAGAAATAAATGAATTGACTGAGAAATGAAATACAACAACAGTCATTGACTTTGTCAGTTTTGTTTTATTCGATATAACCAAAAACAACTTAGGATGAAATAAACAAATAAATAAAAATAGTCAATCATGGTGAACTAAACTATGATTGCAGAGCCAAAATTGTTTGAAGTCCAATGTCCAAAATGCAGCTGGCATCAGAAAGGATAATGTGTCCAGAAAATTGTCAACAGAGTGACTGGTAATCATACGCTGGAGGAAATTAGGTTCTGCGTCTTATGCTGGTGGTGGTGGAAGTGTTGCCATCCTCTCCTGGTTGTGTGCCTGAACGCCCCCTCCTGACAGGGGGGGGTGGGGGAGGGGGGAGAGGGAGCGAAATTACAGTTACAGGGACTGAGGTGGGTGCAGGTGTTTCCTCTTGTGGCAGGGCCTCCCTTTCTATGGCTGAGGTAGATAACGTTGGGCCACAGAAAGGAGAAGATGTGGGTGAAATTATCATGCAGCACTCCAGTCAGGGAGCTGAAATTTGAGTTCTGATTCTCCATCTGTACATTGTCCTCCCTTTGCACCTGCTTCATCTGCAAGAGTTCTGTCAGGACCCGGGGAGTTGTGTGCTCCCCTTAGTGTTGATGGTGGTGTTGACACTACAGTCAACACTGAGGGAGTGCAAATTGTGGACTGCATGTACCATGATGCGAAGGAGCAAACTTTTCGGGGACGTGATGTAATGTCCGACCACACTTTTCCCTACCCAAACTGATTTTCATGACCTCCTCTACCATTTATCACATGTTTCTAATGTTCCTTTTTGTAAAAAGTGCATTCGAGCCCATTGATTACACTTCATCCTGCCCGAGCCGGAGAGTATGGCACCAGCCGGAGAGTACGGCCCAGGTGCGGAGTGTACAGTCAAAGCTGGAGATTCCGGCCCGACTGCGGACTTAAACATACGACTTGTAAATGACCTCAGTGAATACCAAAAGTCGTAAAGTTAGACTCTTTTGTCTCAGATTGCCTTTGTGAGTCAGGCCCTCTGTCTTTATCTTTAGGAAAGTAGGAAAACACTAAGGTTTCTCACGATTCCGTTGAAGTCCATCCTTGTAGTTTGATTCTGAGCCAGCCTGATCTTAATATCTTAGTCTCCAAATGTTATTTTGGGATGTTCACCCTGGTTGCTTGGTTTTACAGTTTGCTATTTTGGCATCATCACATTCAGACTAACAAACAGCGATTTGCGGTGTCCCCTGGAACTGTGATCTTGTATAATTACTAGATTTCTGATTTCTTATTCCTATGTTTGGTGAACCAGGGCAAATCACTTTATTTATTTTTGCCTCAGTTCTCTTGTCTACTAACTTTGTAAGTACTTGAAGACAGGCTAAAAAACAGAATTCACTAATATACAGACACTGCTAATTTTTTTTTATGTTTCTAACATTATGACCACTGGTGGTCCCAGGAGCTTGCTAGAAGTTGCTCGCTAAATAGTATGTCACATAAGGTGGAATTCTGAAAATCGTTCTGTTTGTGTGAACTATTAGCTATTTTCAGGGGTTGGGCTAGTTTCAAGAGAACCTCTCCCTTTTGCTGTAGAAGTCAGCTATGTAATGGAGAGAGCAGGCCTGCATCTCAGCGAGAGGCTCTACAGTGGACAAAACAGATCTCAGAATCAATGAGAGGTTCTGTAATGGAAAAGGTAGAGCTCAGAAACATTAAGAAGCTCTTCAATTGACAAGACAGAGCTCTGCATTGGTAACAATCTCTGCAATTAACAGATTAGGCCTCTGCCACAATCTGAAGCTCTACAATGGACAAAGAAGAGCTCGGAATCAATGAGACACAAGTCTGTAATGGACAAACCAGAGTTCGTCAGTGACAAGCTCTGCGATGGATAAATAGGCTTCCGTGGAAATGGTACCCTCTGCAAGGCACAAAGCAGAGCTCAGCATCAGTGACAACCTTTGTAATGGACAGGGCAGAGCCCAGCGCCAATGACGAGCTGTGTAATGGACAGAGCAGAGCTCAGCGCCAATGACAAGCTTTGTAATGGACAGAGCAGAGCTCCGCGCCAATGACCAGCTTTGTAATGGACAGAGCAGAGCTCAGCGCCAATGTCCAGCTTTGTAATGGACAGCAGAGCTCCGTGCCAATGACAAGCTCTGCAATGGACAAAGCAGAGTTCAGCGTCAATGACAAGCTCTGCAATGGACAAAGCAGAGCTCAGCATCAATGACAAGCTCTGCAATGGACAAAGCAGAGCTCAACATCAATGACAAGCTTTGGAATGGATGAAGCAGAGCTCGGCGTCAATGACCAGCTCTGTAATGGACGAAGCCGAGCTCAGGGTCAATGACAAGCTCTGTAATAGATGAAGCAGAGCTCACATCAATGACAAGCTCTGTAATCCACAAAGCAGATCTCAGGCTCAATGACAAGCTCTACAATGGACAAAGCAGAGTTCAGTGTCAATGACAAGCTCTGCAATGGATGAAGCAGAACCGAGCGTCAATGACAAGCTCTGCAATGGACAAAACAGAGCTCCGCGTCAATGACAAGCTTTGTAATGGACAGAGCTGAGCTCCGCATCAATGACAAGCTTTGTAATGAACAGAGCTGAGCTCAACATCAATGACAACCTTTACAATGAACAGAGCAGAGCTCAGCATCAATAACAAGCTCTGCAATGGACAAATCAGAGCTCAGCGTCAATGACCAGCTCTGCAATGGACAGAGCTGAGCTCAGCATCAATGACAAGCTCTGCAATAGATGAAGCAGAATCCAGCGTCAATGACAAGCTCTGCAATGGACAAAGCAGAGCTCTGCGTCAATGACAAGCTTTGTAATGGGCTGAGCTTAGCATCAGTGGCAAGCTCTACAATGGACAAAGCAGAGCTCAGCATCAATGACAAGCTCTGCAATAGATGAAGCAGAGCTCTGCGTCAATGACAAGCTTTGTAATGGGCTGAGCTTAGCATCAGTGGCAAGCTCTACAATGGACAAAGCAGAGCTCAGCATCAATGACAAGCTCTGCAATGGATAAAGCAGAGCTCAGCGTTAATGACAAGCTTTGGAATGGATGAAGCAGAGCTCAGCGTCAATGACCAGCTCTGTAATGGACAGAGCAGAGCTCGGCGTCAGTGACAACCTTTGTAATGGACAGAGCAGAGCTCTGCGTCAGTGACAACCTTTGTAATGGACAAAGCAGAGCTCAGCGTCAGTAAAAAGCTTTGCAATCGAGAGCGCTAGGTGGCGCTGCCCAAGATGGCCGCTCTACGGTGAGGCTCCTGGATGCTTGACCCCTCGCATCCGCCTTACATATGCTGTGGCTGTCCTGGGTGTGATCTGATGACCACCGAGGCTTGAGGAGCTGCTGCCCTGCCCCCGGTACAAATTTCGGCTGATTTGGAGCCGCGGGAGCCGAGATAGGCGGCCCGTGAGTGGCGCCGGTAGCTGGGACACATTCGGCCGGTTCCTCGGCCGGCAGTGTCATCTACGCGAGCCCCCGGCGCTCCACGAGGGGTGAGGGCCGCGTGACTGTCGGCGGCTGGCCAGCGATCGGAGGACCCTCGGAGTGAGCCTGAGCTGGTGCCGGACCTCAGGTGAGATGGGGGGGGCGGCGGATGGTGAGCGCCCCCCGGTGGTGAGGGGGCCCTGGCCGGCGGGTGGATCGGCCCGAGCTGAACGGGCCCGACTGACGGGCTGGATCCGGTTTCGCCGCCGCTGGCGCCCGCTCTCTCCCTACGCTGGGCCGACGCTGATTGAGGGGGACGGCTCCCCCTGACCCCCCTGGCCTGGTGGACTCCTGTTTTGGGCGCCCCGGAGGCGGTGCGGCCCCACTGGACCCTGCGGATACCCATCGTGCGCGGAGTGGGGACGTTTCCTTGGCACCCACGGCGCCAGCTTGTGAGAGACGCTGTGCCGGACCTCTCCTACCCCGCACCATTGCCGGCGAGGAGGCCCCCCCCCCCCTTTCGCACCGTGACTATCTTCCCTGGCTCTGCGCCTGGTCCCTTGCGCCTGGGGGGGTTCGGATGTCGGCCCCGGACCAAGGGGTGGCCGCGGAGTTCCCTGGTGCCTTGGTCGAGCCTGTGAGCTGGGGCGATAGACGGTGCTCCGCCGGCCTGTGCGCTGTACGCTGACGGAGGGCCGTCACCGGTGTGGAGTCCAGTGCGAGGCCCGCGACGTGGTGAGGGCGGCTCGGCCCGGATCCGTCTGAAGGGGTGCTTGCCGAACGGGCTCTGGGCCCTCCGTCCCCAGTGACAGGACACGCCTTCGCCCTTCCCCTTCTCCTAGATTCCCCCGTCCCTGGCCTGGCGAGGGGGGCGGCTTCACTTGGCAGGTGGGGGCCGCCTGCCGGTCCACGGCGCCCGCCCTCGTGCCCGGCGCGTGCTCCCTGGGTCCGACATGGGCAAAGAAAAAGGCCCCAGGCCGCCGGCGGCGTCCCACCAGACGAGGATTGATCAGTTCCCGAGCTCGGACCCGCCGGGCGCGGGCGGAGGGGAGGCGACGGCCCCGAATAAGGACTTGGCCATTGATGCCTCCCGCACATCCCTGGAGGGGATGGTTGGGGAAGTGAAGGTAGACGTTGCTCTTCTGCGGCAGGACCTCCGAAACGCCACGGCCCGCATTACCGAAACGGAATCCCGGATCTCCACTGCGGAGGATGACATTCGCCTGCTGCAGGACCAAGTCCGAGAGCTCACAACCCACTCCAAAGAACTGCACAGACGGGCGGAAGATGCCGAAAATCACGCCCGCCGCAACAAGCTTCGCCTGGTGGGCTTTCCGGAGGGGGTCGAGTCTGGCCGGGCGGACGACTTCCTCGAAACATGGTTTAAGTCCTGGATGCCGGCGGCTGGTCTGTCGGCCTGGTTCGTGGTGGAGAGGGCGCACCGGTCGTTGGCGGCCAAGCCTCCTGTGGGAGCCCCCCGCGCCCCTTTATTCTTAGGATCCTCAACTTTAGGGACAGAGATGCTATCCTGCGGGAGGCGCGGGTGAGTGGCCCTCTGACTTTCAACAACCACACCATTATGATCTTCCCGGACTACACCCGGGAGGTCCAAGAGCAGCGCCGCTCCTACACGGATGTAAAGCAAAAGCTGCGCTCCCTGGGCCTCCAATACCAACTCCAGTTCCCGGCCCGCCTGCGGGTCGTTTTCCAGGACAAGACGCTGTTCTTTGACACTCCCAGGGCGGCCTGGACCTGGCTCACTGAGGAAAGGCCTCTGCGCCAACCCGGAGGGGTGTCGTCCACTACTGTACCCCGGGGCCAGGGAGCAGCTGGGTCCCAACGACCACGGCGCAGGATGCGCACGCATTCACGGCTACGGCGCGGCGGGGGCCCGGACCCGGTCTGCGGGCACCTCTGGGAGAGGGGTGAGAGACTCCTCAGCCTCCTCTGGAACATCATCTCGTGCGGCTGGGGGGTCCCGGCACCGCCTGTCGCCCCGACCGGACGGGTCTCAAACCCCCCTCAACGTGCAAATTGACCTGTCTGACCTATCCCGCAGTCCTGCTATATGACTTAACGTTTGCTTCCTGCATCCACAGGGGAAAGCGGCGACCCTGTCGGGTGGCGGGGGTGGGGGGCTCTGCGGTCTCAAGCTTTCCCACAATAACCTAGGACGAGACACTGGAATCCGTGCTTCAGGAGGGGTCCACCACGCTCTTTACACCCGAGCGCCTACGCTTGGGGCTTTGTAATTGTTGGTTCAGTTAGGGCGACAGATGCTTCCGTTCCTGAAGTGTAGGGTGGGGGGTGGGGGGTTGGGGTTGGGTTATTGTTGGTTGTTCCTCCTCGGGGGACTGTTTTGTTTTGGGTCTGTTCTCCATTGAGCCTCTTATGCAGCATCGCGCCCCGCGTGTCGACACGCTTCTCCATGCAGCCGCTCACGTGGGTTCCGCCGCTGACCACTTTCCTGCGCTGCCCGCTGGCTTCCCCTAGTGTGAGATCCATAGTCCTGGCTTCCCCTGGCCGCTTCACTCCCGGCACGCTCCATTCCCATCACTACCATGGCTGACCTAGCCTCTAAGGCGCAGACGCGCGTCCTGTCCTGGAACGTGAACGGCTTGCTGGATAGACTTAAGCGCACCGCCGTCCTTAAATACGCCCAGCGCGCGGAGGCCGATGTGCTCCTGCTTCAGGAGACCCACCTGCTAGGCGAGAAATGTCCCTTCCTGGCGCGCTACGGGTACGACCGGGTGTGGCACTCAGGGTTCTCGCGCGGATCGCGGGGTGTCGCCATTTTGCTGCGCCGCTCCCTCCCATTTGTGTTTACCCGGGTGATCCACGACCCCCACGGGATGGGGATTGCCGTTTGCGGCACACTTGAGGGTCGGCCGCTCAGTCTCCTGTCGCTCTATGCGCCGCCTGCCGGGCTGTCTCAGGCTTTATCTCACGTCGCATCTTTGTTAGCAACTCTCCCGCCGGGCGCTATTGTTCTGGGGGGGGGACTTCAATGCTGTCTCGGCTCCGCAGCTCGACTCCTCCGGTCCGGTTTCGGCGCCCCGCGCTGGGCGGGCGAAGCAGTTGGCGAGTTGGGCGGAGGCTCAGGGCTTATGCGATGCGTGGCGGACCTGGCACCCACGCGCACGGCAATATACTCATACTTCGGCCGCCCACCACACCCATGCCCGTATTGATGCGATCTTTGTCCCCCCTGCTGACTGTGTAGGCATCCAGGACATCCGCATCCTCCCTAGGGGGATATCTGATCACTCTCCGGTCCTCCTGGGTCTGGGTCCCCCGCCTCGAGGGGCCCGCCAGGTATGGCGCTTCAACGCCTGGTTCCTCCAGGATAAGACGCTCCGCAAGGAGGTGGGGTCCGCACTGACGCATTATTTTGGTGACAACGACGGGTCGGTCTCTTCGGCGGGCACCCTTTGGGAGGCCTGTAAGGCCACCATTAGGGGGGCTGTCAAGGCACAGGTGGTACGGCATCGCCAGATGCAACTCCAGCGGCTCACTGCCTGTGAGGCTCGGGCGCTACGACTGGAGCAATCTCTCTCTGGGTCCGACGATCCGGCTGAGACCCGGCAGTTGCGACTTCTGCGAGAGGAGATTCGTCAACGGTCGCTTGATGCGGCTAAGCTCCTCTGGCACTCCTCGCTGGCGAGGGTATATGGGTGGGGCGACAAGAATGGTGCGCTCCTACATCGGCTGGCTACTTACCCCAGTATACCCGGCATGCCTACTTTTATCTAAATTCAAACTCTCTTCTTTCTTCATATCTACCCTTTTCCTTTTATTTTCACAGGCAATTTCTTATGCTCAGGCCAGCCAATTATTCTTGTCCTGATGATGATCCTAGTATTTTAGACAGGATCGAAACGTCGTCGACCCAAGTTAACAACTTGCACATTAAGCCAGTGTGTTAAAAAAGTGCAACTGTTGTTACTCAAAAAGCTTCTAACATTGGATTTGTAAAAAAGCTCATTACGTCTTGCCTGAAATGCCCCCTTGCATGTAATTGTTTTACATGTATTGTCTTTTTTTCCCCAAAGGATACAGGATTGTGTCCCACAATTAGTATGTTATTGTATTTGTTATTTTTACATTCTAGAAATAAATAGGGTTGTCCGGCTGGACATCCCATAATATAATATAGCTTCGATTCTGGACTATATTTATCCCAAGTGTATTTTCCCTCTCTCCAAGGACCACTGTTTCTTTTAAAACATAATTACCCAAGGTCCTTGATTACCTTTTGGGTCCCCTTGTGTCTTTTCAAATATGTTAAGCGCAATCGCTGGATTGCAAGGGTTTGGATACCTATCCCCTTACTAGTAAGTGGGTTCCTTCCTCCTGTTTCCCCTTCTCACCCCCCCTTATAGTTCTGTTATGTCTGATCACACGCCCTTATACTCTGACGAATATATCAAGAAGATTTGTGAGGGCCCTTCCCTTTTCACTGACTCTGCAGACTCACCCTCCTCTGCTAACATTTCTTCAGCTGAACAACTAGAAAAGTACAAAAGAAACAAGTGCGCCTGCAACTCATGATCCGCATGTTAACAGAATATCTTAAAGCAGAGACAATTCCCACAGGGCTACAATTACGAAACATCCCAGGAATATTCACGGACAACCTCAAATATATTAACAGTCTTAGCTATATCGGTACTACCTGTTCACGACATTGGTTAGTTTTAGGTATCGACACGGCTGCAGAAGCCCTTAAAAAACTTGCAGAGGAAATCCTAGAGATAGAAAAACAGATTAAAGAATCCTGCCCAATAGCTGACAGTAAAAAATTACTTGAACAAATACAAAAAACTGTTGACGATTTCCACAGAATAGAGCAAAACAAAAAATCTGTGAAGGTTCGTAAAGATATTAGAACATACAATATCGAACGTACCTACCCATATTTACAGAAGGATTTCTACTCTCAGAGGGTTTACTCTAACCCACAAAACAGTAGACCGTGGGGCAGGTATAATAGACGTAACAATCTAGTGGGATTTTCCGATACCTCGGCTGAGTCTTCAGATAACTCTGACACAGGTGAGGGAACCAGCACCTCCACTTGTCCCCCTGGTGCTACTTACTCAGGCCAAAACAGTAATTTTTTAGGCAGAGGACACAACGAACCACCAAAACGTGGTCGTGTCAAACAACCTCAGAGATGGTACAACCCACCGGGCGAACGCCAAACTCGTCAAAAGTTTTACCAATGGTAACCACAGACCAACACCAAAATATACCCATCTTCAATCTCTCACACCATTTACTCTCAGACTCTGAGCTTTCTCTACTCAGCAAGGGATTATCCTTTGTTCCCACTACACATCCCAATTTTTTAGAACTCCACACTGAACTTCTTAGATTTTTTAGACGCTTACGTCTACATGCATTTTTTCTCTTGAATCCGTCTCCCCCTCAGATCACACACACTCCCTTCAGACCTCCATCCAGCTTCTCACCGTCATCCAGTATGATCCCAAGTGAGATCACCACGTTTGAGAAATTAGTCCTCCGTGATTTAGCTGCCTTGGAAACCAAAAAACGCTTCATTCCCTACAACATTACCCTACAAGAGAAGAAAGCCATTACTTCCTTGAAAGATAACGACTCGTTAGTCATCAAATCAGCAGACAAAGGTGGTGGGATAGTTCTTCAAGAAAAGGCCATGTATAAGGCAGAAATTCAACGTCAACTATCTAACACAGACCATTACTGCAGACTACCAACTAATCCCACAAAAGAACTTCAGACACTTATTTTACAAATAACTACTGATGCCAAAATGGAAGGATTTCTAAGTCAGAAGGAATTTCTTTTCCTTAACGTCAAATCTCCCCGTACTCCGGTCATATATACTCTCCCCAAAGTTCACAAAAGTCAGACTAACCCACCCGGACGCCCAATAGTTTCTGGCTGTGGGTCTATTCTTGAGCCATTAGGTCAATACATCGACCATTTCATCAAAGAATTCGTCCCCGTAACCCACTGTTACGTCAGAGATAGTATGGCCATGATCAATCTCATTGAACATCATCCCTTCCACCCTGAACATAATCTCCTCTGCACCATGGATGTAGAATCACTCTACAATAACATTCCACAAATCCCGGCACTCCTAGTTATCCGCGACATCCTGGACTCCAGGCCCCGCCCCCATTTTGTCCCCACTCTCTTCATCATTCAATTGTTAGAACTCTGCCTGACCCGCAATTTTTTCAGTTTTGAAAATGATTTTTACCAGCAAGTGAAAGGTACATCCATGGGTGCAGTTTTTGCGCCCAATCTGGCCATCCTCTACATGGATTACCTGGAAGTAAGGACAATCCTTGCCATCACTAACCCTTTCCTCCCGGCTATTGTCCTGTGGCATCGCTACATAGACGACATTTTCTTGATTTGGAACCAAGATGAAACCACCCTTTCCCAATTTGCCCACTGGCTGAACAACAACTGCTCTGGCCTCACCTTCACCAATACACACCACAGGTCACACATTCCCTTTCTAGACCTCACTATATATCATTCCAATGGAGAATTACTTACCAAATTGTATAGGAAAAGCACAGAAAGGAACACCTTACTCCGGTATAAGAGCAATCACCCCAGAGCCCTTAGAGACTCTCTTCCATACTCCCAATTCCTGCGCATTAGACGCAACTGTTTTGAAAAGGAAGATTACTTCGCTGAAGCATTTACCCTTACCAACAAACTCAAAGCACGTGGCTACCCTAAGATTAGTGAGGAATGCGCAAAAAAGAGCATGGTATTGCCCAAGGGAAGTCCTCTTATCCCCCAGATTGAAAACCAAATCCAACCGCATTGTTTGCGTAACCACCTTTTCCCCTGCCTCAAACCCTATCCGCAAATCTATCCTGCATCACTGGCCAGTGATTAATGCAGGTTTTCTCTCACTTGAACGCCCCTTATTTGCCTTCCGAAAGAACCGCAACCTGAAGGATCATCTTGTAAGAGCTGCACTCCCCTCTCCCCGACCAATGTCCACTTTGGACGAACTTTGGGTGCGAATGCCACTGATTGGACATGTAAAATGTGGCAATTGCAATGTATGTAGAGCAACCATTGAAGGTACTAATTTTTTATTTAACAATGTATCTATCAAATTGAACACGTTTTCCAATTGCAATACTAGCAATGTCATTTACCTGATATCATGTCCTTGCAACAAAGTCTACATAGGCCAGACTACCCAAAAGGTCAAACTGCGCATCGGCCAGCACAGGAGTCGAGTACGATGCAAAACTCCTAATGCTCCCATGGTTGAACATTTTTTGGAAATGGGACACAAAGAAGATGACTTCAAATGGACAGTGATCAAAACAATCAAACAACCGCCAAGAGGCGGTGACATCACCAAAATCCTGAACAAGGAGGAACTAAAAATGATTATCCGCATCAATAGCATCAGGGATGGTTTGAATCGCATTGAAGACTGGACTAATCTCATTTAACTATCACCTGTACTTCGATACTTGTTTCCTTCACACTGCAGAGGTCATGTCTGGTTTCTCCTCCGTTGTGCTAAATAATTGCTTATTGTCTCTTTCATACTGTTACTGTATAGACTAATTTCAATTCGTACAGTTTGACCCTCGGTATGACCTGGTACCTGTAACCTTCCTTGTACCCTTTTGGGTGTTTGCACTTTGAACCTTACAGTCCGCCTTGTCACTGCCTCTCTGCTTTCACAGTACCACCGCAGCGTCTGTTTAGCTCAATCTGACCACCTAATTCATCCTCTTATTGATGTTTAGCCCATTTCACTCTCTCATGTATACTTTGTGTAATTTAATTTTCTCCATTGTCTTCATTGGTGTTCGGTTAATACCTTATTTGTTTTGCAATTATTGATGTTCAGCTAATATTATACTCGTTTTGTACTGTTTATTCTTAATTTCCTTCCTACCTTCGGCAGTTTCACATCTATCGCAATGTGCACTACCTGTCACTCAGCTATACAACCCGTCCCAAAATGGTGCAACTTTCGGCATTCTCACATCGATTGCACTGTGCACTTCCTAGTCCCTCCTCTCTGTCCTCACTACCCGTTCCAAGATGGCGCGACGGTCTCACGCTTTCACTCATTGCGCACACCCATTCCTTAAAAACCCTTACACCGCCCGGCTTCCTTGTCACTCCGTATCCCTTCTCCGCAGGTCCCAGGCAGCTCTGAGGTAAGCGGTTCCCCCGTTTTCAGCGTTTCACCCCCATTGGTCATGATCTGATTCTGCTCGCCATTTCGCTCACTTTCTGTCTCCTTTTTCCTTAGTGCATTGTCACCCTGCCTTAATTATTCGGCGGATTCCCCTACCCTCGGACCGGAACTCCCGGCTCGTAGCAGCCCGTTTGCCTCGCCTCCTTACCGTCCTCTCAACTGGATTAACCCTTTACGGCATTGGTTTCCGTGGCCTGGCTTAGCTCTCCTGCACTGTCAGTGAGCCTTCTTCCAACCCCTTGGTTTCCCTACCCTTGGACAGGAACTCCCTGCCTGTCCTCACACAGGTACCCTTTACCCATTTCTTTAGTGTTCACTGTATCACTTCCCACTTCATCTCCGTCATGGTTTATTCATTTTACTTTTAGGTCAGCTACACCTGACTTTGCCCCTGGTTGAGCCCAGCTTAATTCAGCCGGCCACCTGGCCCTGCTTCCGCGTCCAATGGGTGAGCTTCCCATGGTATTCAGTGACTGGTTCACAGCTCTCACAAACGCGCCGCAGTAATTTCGTCCCGTACACATAACGCGGTTACTCACTCTCCTCGTTCTATGTACTTACATTTTATCGGCAATTGATCTCACATCGCCCTCGATCATGACTCACTCCGCGCATGACTCCTCCATTACCATCGATTTCGACACAGTTGTTAGCCCTCCAAGCATGCCTCTAGCTCAATTTTGGTCACTTTACGCTCCTCTAAAGTGCGTTGATTCACACCCGCATTCCATCGTCTGCACGGTAATCCTTCTAATTTTACTGAATCATATCACATGCTAGCGATATATTCTCTCATAGCACTTCCCTCTTGGCGCCTTTTCCTCACCAGTCGCATGCTTACTGTTCGGCATGCCTACTTTTATCTAAATTCAAACTCTCTTCTTTCTTCATATCTACCCTTTTCCTTTTATTTTCACAGGCAATTTCTTATGCTCAGGCCAGCCAATTATTCTTGTCCTGATGATGATCCTAGTATTTTAGACAGGATCGAAACATCGTCGACCCAAGTTAACAACTTGCACATTAAGCCAGTGTGTTAAAAAAGTGCAACTGTTGTTACTCAAAAAGCTTCTAACATTGGATTTGTAAAAAAGCTCATTACGTCTTGCCTGAAATGCCCCGTTGTATGTAATTGTTTTACATGTATTGTCTTTTTTTCCCCAAAGGATACAGGATTGTGTCCCACAATTAGTATGTTATTGTATTTGTTATTTTTACATTCTAGAAATAAATAGGGTTGTCCGGCTGGACATCCCATAATATAATATAGCTTCGATTCTGGACTATATTTATCCCAAGTGTATTTTCCCTCTCTCCAAGGACCACTGTTTCTTTTAAAACATACTTACCCCAGGGCGTCACGCATCATCCCGGCGGTGGCCGACTCCGATGGCCTGCTCCAATCTTCCTCCGTGGCCATAGCGGAAGCCTTCGCTCAGTATTACTCGCAGCTATATCGGGCCCGGGCGACGGAACTTTCCCTGGCTTCACTGCTTGCCGCTAGTGACCTACGGCTTCCCCATCTTCGGTCAGGTGACTGGGAGAGTCTGTAGTTGCCCATTTCTCATGAGGAGATTGGGGATGCGATAGAGCGCACGTCCGCGGGGAAGACCCCGGGACCGGACGGCTTTCCCCAGGAGTTTTACGCCACCTATAAGGAACACCTGGTCCCGCGATTGGGTGCTCTCTACGCTGAAGCGTTCAAGAAAGGCTCCTTCCCACCGGAAGCCGACATAGCCACGATTGTGGTCCTGCCCAAGTCCACGCCGCCTCCTTGTGATAGGTCGGCCTACCGGCCGATCTCCCTTATTAACACAGATATCAAACTTTACGCGGCGGTCCTGGCCCAGAGGCTCCGGCCCTTTTTGTCGGACTTGGTGCATCCGGACCAATGCGGCTTCATGCCGGACCGGGGCACTCGCCACTGCCTTCGTCGCCTTCAGGTGGCCTTGGCTCACCGCCATCGCATCTCTCCATATCTCACTCTCCTGCTTGCCGATTTCGAGAAGGCTTTTAACTCGGTCGGGTGGCCCTACCTATTTGAGGTCCTGACCCATATGAATTTCGGCCCCAAGTTTGTTGGAATGGTGCGAGTCCTTTACGCGCGCCCCCGCGCCAGAGTGTTGGTCAACGGGGCACTGTCGAGACCATTTCGGATCGGCCGGGGAATGCGGCAGGGGTGCCCGCTGTCGCCCCTCCTCTTTGCCTTTGCAATGGAGCCCCTTGCTGCCCTGATCCGAGCGGATTCTCTCCTTCGGGGCTGGGAGTGGCCGGGCCTGGCGTCGGACAAAATAGCCCTCTACGCGGACGACGTTCTGTTGTACCTTAGTGATCCAGCGCGTTCGGGTCCCCGTGCACTCCATCTCTTGGGCCGCTTTGGCCGCGCGTCTGGCCTCTATTTAAACCCGCGGAAATCGGCCCTTGTGCCTCTGCACCCCTCCCGGGAGTGTTTTGACTGGCAGGACACTATTCCCCTCCATCGGTTGTCCTTCAAATATCTGGGCATCTGGGTCTCCCTTCTCCCGGAACTGAGCTGGGCTCTTAACGTGACCCCCCTGGTCAAGAAGACCAAGGTAGATCTGGCGCGATGGCAATCGCTCCCGCTCAATCCGCTGGGGAGGGTGGCACTATACAAAATGACGATTCTCCCCCGGTTCCTTTATGTATTGCAAAATATTCCCGTGTCCTTCCCACGGCCTTGGTTTCGTGAGCTGGATGGGTTGGCGACCAGATTTCTCTGGGGTGGGGGAGACCGCGGCTGGCCCTGTCAGCGTGTCGCCTTCCCACCTTTGACGGGGGGCTAGGCATGACCAATCTTTACCTCTACTATTTGGCCACCCGCCTCCTGGTCATCCATGATTGGTTTGGGGGGGGGATGGTCCGATCCGGCTTACATGGTGGAATTGGAGGACCTGGGTTTCTCCTGCATTCAAGACCGCCTGTATGGCGCCCCCATCCCCGCCTCCTGCCCAGACATCACTAAAGCGGTCTTCCTGGCTTGGCGAGCGGCGCTTCGCCACACCCGGTGGTCCGGGAGACTGACTTGTGCCACTCCCCTCTGGCATGGGATATGGATGCGGGACGTTGCGGACCTGGAGGGTTTCAAATCATGGGACCTGCTCGGCATCTCCCAGCTGGGGCATGTCTGGCGGGGGGGACGCATGTGCTCATACTCGGAACTGCAGGCGCGCTTCTCCCTCCACTCATCTCAATTTTATAGGTACCTCCAACTGCGGCACGCCATACGCATCTACACCCCTCTGGACATTAGGCTGCCAGACCACAGCAGCTGGATAACCTAGGGCGGGGGGGCATCCCCGAATACATCGTTCTCTTATTAATAATACCCCCATGGCCCGGGAAGGCCTGAAGGAGTGGTGGGAGGAGTGGGTGGGTCCCCTGGACGAGGTCGACTGGCGGGATGCCCTTATGGCCCCCAGGCTGGTGACGGCCTCCGCCAAACTGAGGCTTATTCAAATCTATTATCTTCATACTGCCTACCTCACACCGGCTTGTCTGCACTGTGCGGGCCTCTCCGCTACGGCAGCTTGCCCCCGATGCGGTTTTGCCCCGGCTGACTTCATCCACATGGTGTGGTCTTGTTCGGACTTGGGGGGGTTACTGGAGGGGCATAGAAGCCGATCTCACGGAGGTCTTGGGATGGGTGGTGCCACATAACCCTAGACACACCCTTCTGGGCATCACTGACGGCCTGGATGGCATGCGCGCAGAGAAGCTATTCCTTATGACAGCATTAATGGTGGCGAAAAGAGATATAGCAGCGGCTTGGAAGCATCCGCAGCCGCCTAGCTTGGCCAAATGGAGCACTGGAGTGGACTGGTGTGCGGCACAGGAGCGGACTCTCTATCAGGCGAGGGGCTGCCTTAAAAAATATCGCAGGGTCTGGGGGAAATGGTTGGGCAATGTGCTATGATTATGCGGTTCGGGGGGGGCGGAGGGGGGAGCTTCGGGTGGGGGCGCGGGGGATAGCGTGGTCTCGTGCTGTGTGATTGTAATTTGGTGGTTCATCAGGCTCAATGTTTTTTCTGTTGTTTCACTCAAAACAATAAAAATTTGTTTATCAAAAAAAAGCTTTGCAGTCGACAGAGCAGAGCTCAGTGTCAGTGACAAGCTTTCTAATGGACAGAGCAGAGCTCAGTGTCAGTGACAACCTTTGTAATGGACAGAGCAGGCCTTCGCCATAATGAGAAACTCTTTTGTAGACATAGAAGAGCTCCGAATCAATAAGAAGCTCTGCAATGGACATGGCACAGCTCCGCATCAATCACAAGATCTTCAGTGGACAGAGCAGGCCTCTGCCACATTGAGAAGCTTTGTGATGCATAAAACGCAGCAAAGAATCAATGAAGGTTTTGTACTGAACAAAGCTGAGCTCCGCATCAGTGACCAGCTCTGCAATTTACAAAGCAGTCCTCCACCACAACGAGAAGGTCTGCAGTGGACAAAGAAGAGCTAAGAATGAAGAAGAGAATCAGTAATGCACAAAGAAGAGCTCAATGCTAATAAGAGACTCGGTGATGGACAAGACAGAGCTTAGCATAAATGCCAAGCTCTGCAATAGACAGAGCAGACCCCACCCAATGAACAGCACTGCGATGGGTGAAACCGAGCTTAGAATCAACGAGCGGTTCTGTAATGGACACAGCGGAGCTCAGCTTCAATGACCAGCTCTGCAATGGACAGAACCAACCCCACCACACCGAACAGCACTGCAATGGACGAAGCAGAGCTTAGAATCAACAAGAGATTCTGTAATGGACGAAGCCGAGATCAGCGTCAATGACAAGCTCTGCAATGGACAGAGCAGAGCTCAGCGCCAATGCCAAGTTCTGCAATGGAAAGAGCAGACCCCACCACAATGAACAGCACTGCAATGGATAAAGCGAAGCTCCGTGTCAATGACAAGCTCTGCAATGGACAGAGCAGACCCCCACCACAATAAAAAGCTCTGCAATAGCTTAAGTAGAGCCCGGGATCAATGAAAAGCTCTGCATTGGACAGAGCAGAGCTCCGTGTCAATGTCAAGCTCTGCAATGTACGACGCAGAGCTCAGCGTCAATGACAACCTCTGCAATGCATGAAGTGGAGCTCAGCATCAATGAGAAGCTTTGCAATGGACAGAGCAGAGCTCAGTGTCAATGATAAGCTCTGCAATGGATAAAGCAGAGCTCCGCGTCAATGACGAGCTCTGCTATGGACAAAGAGATCAGCATCAATGACAAGCTCTGCAATGGGCAGAGCAGAGCTCAGTGTCAATGCCGAGCTCTGCAATAGACAAAGCAGAGCTCAGCATCAATGACAAGCTCTGCGATGGACAAAGCAGAGCTCAGCGCCCGTGACAAGCTCTGCAATGGACAGAGTAGAGCTCAGGGTCAATGACAAGCTCTGCAATTGACAAAGAGCTCAGCATCAATGACAAGCTCTGCAATGGATAAAGCAGAGCTCGGCGTCCGTGACAAGCTTTGGAATGGATAAAGCAGAGCTCAGCATCAATGACAAGCTCTGCAATGGATAAAGCAGATCTCTGCGTCAATAACAAGCTTTGTAATTGTCAGAGCAGAGCTCAGTGTCAATGACAAGCTTTGTGACAGATAAAGTAAAGCTCATTGTCAACAAGATCTCCTATGGATTAAGCAGAGCTCCAAATTAACAAGCAGATCTGCATAGACAAGGCAGAGCTCAGGGTCATTGACAAGCTCTGCAATAGACAAAGCAGAGCTCAGCGTCAATGACAAGCGCCGCAATGGCTGAAGCAGAGCTCAGCATCAATGACAAGCTCTGCAATGGCTGAAGCAGAGCTCAGCGTCAGTGACGAGCTCTGCAATGGATGAAGCAGAGCTCAGCGTCCGTGACGAGCTCTGCAATGGATGAAGCGGAGCTCAGCGTTAGTGACGAGCTCTGCAATGGATGAAGCAGAGCTCAGCATCGGTGACGAGCTCTGCAATGGACAAAGCAGAGCTCAGCATCAATGACAAGCTCTGCAATGGACAAAGCAGAGCTCACCGTAAATGACTAGCTTTGGAATGGATGAAGCAGAGCTCAGCGTCAATGACCAGCTCTGTAATGGTCAAAGCAGAACTCTGTGTCAGTGACAAGCTCTACAATGGACCGAGCTGAGCTCTGTGTCAATGACCAGCTTTGTAATGGGCAGAATACTTTATTAACTAAACTGTGGTGGATTTGCTATAGACGACCTGCACATCATTGTGTCTCCAAAATAGTAAAAAAACTTCACAACAGCAAGTTAGGTTTTGGGTGCAATCCTCGTGTCAAACACTCATCCACCTAGAGTGTGACAATCTGGATAGACAGAGAAAACCAAAGATGATTTACCCTGCACCAGAACATACTATTTAGAATAAAACACAAAGGCACACCAATATGTCACTATGATCCAATATGTATCATGACATCAATTCATTATTTCACATGAAAAGAAGTTTCGATTAGTCGCTGTAGATCATTCAGACGGTACTTTAATTTCTCTTTCTGGACATATAACAGCCAGCCGACGCGCGTTTCGCCCTAAACAGGGCTTCCTCAAGGCACAATTATATAAAACCGTTGGTCCAAATCTGACCCTCAGTGTTCATTCAGCATCTTAATACTGTTTATGTTTTATCTATTTCATACAGCTTTTATAGTAGTCCATTATTTCATATCACATATTTGTTGGAGCCTTGATAAGTTCCACCGCGTGAATTACGAAAAAGCATCCCAGTGCTACCAAAGACCCGGACAGAGCTGAGCTCCGCGTCAATGACAAGCTCTGCAATGGTAGAAGCAGAACACAGCATCAATGACAAGCTCTGCAATGGACAAAGAGCTCAGCGTCAATGACAAGCTCTGCAATGGACAAGGGAGAGCTCTGTGTCAAGGACAAGCTCTGCAATGGACAAAGCAGAACTTGGCGTCAGTGACAAGCTCTGCAATGGATGAATCAGAGCCCAGCGTCAATGACAAGCTCAGCATCAATGACAAGCTCTGCAATGGAAAAAGCAGAACACAGCATCAGTGACAAGTTCTGCAATGGAAAAGAAGAGCTCAGCGTCAATGACAAGCTCTGCAATGGACCAAGCAAAGAGTTCAGCGTCAATGACAAGCTCTGTAATGGACAAGGCAGAACTCTGTGTCAATGACAAGCTCTGCAATGGACAAGGCAGAGCTCACCGTCAATGACAAGCTCTGTAATGGACAAAGCAGAGCTCAGCGTCAATGACCAGCTCTGTAATGGACAAAGCAGAGCTCAGCATCAATGACAAGCTCAGCAATGGATAAAGCAGAGCTCCGCGTCAATGACAAGCTTTGGAATGGATAAAGCAAAGCTCAGTGTCAATGACAAGCTCCGCAGTGGACAAAGCAGAGTTCAGCGTCAATGACAAGCTCTGCAATGGACAAAGCAGAGCTCAGCGTCCGTGACAAGCTCTGCAATGGACAAAGCAGAGCTCAGCGTCCGTGACAAGCTCTGCAATGGACAGAGTAGAGCTCAAGGTCAATGACAAGCTCTGCAATTGACAAAGAGCTCAGCGTCAATGACAAGCTCAGCGTCAATGACAAGCTGTGCAATGGAAGAAGCAGAGCTCAGCGTCAATGACAAGCTCTGCAATGGACAAAGCAGAGCTCAGCGTTAATGACGAGCTCTGCAATGGACAAAGCAGAGCTCATCGTCAATGATAATCCCAGCGTCAATGACAAGCTCAGCAATGGATAAAGCAGAGCTCAGCGTCTATGACAAGATTTGGAATGGATAAAGCAGAGCTCGGCGTCAATGACAAGCATTGCAATGGAGAAAGAGCTCAGCATCAATTACAAGCTCTGTAATGGATAAAGCAGAGCTCAGTGTCAATGACAAGCTTTGGAATGGATAAAGCAGAGCTCAGCGTCAATGTCAAGCTCTGCAATGGATGAAGCAGAACCCAACGTCAATGACAAGCTCTGCAATGGACAAAGCAGAGCTCAGGGTCAGTGGCAAGCTCTGAAGTGGGAAAAGCTAAGCTCCGAAATTAAGAAGATCTGCATAGAGAAGGCAGAGCTCAGGGTCAATGACCAGCTTTGTAATGAACAAAGCAGAGTTCAGCGTCAGTGACGAGCTCTACAATAGACAAAGCATAACTTGGCGTCAGTGACAAGCTCTGCAATGGATGAAGCAGAGCCTAGCGTCAATGACAAGCTGTGCAATGGAAGAAGCAGAGCTCAGCGTCTATCACAAGCTCTGTAATGGATAAAGCAGAGCTCTGCGTCAATGACAAGCTTTGGAATGGATAAAGCAGAGCTCAGCGCCAATGAGAAGCTCTGCAATGGACAAAGCAGAGCTCAGCGCCAATGAGAAGCTCTGCAATGGACAAAGCAGAGCTCTGCGTCAATGAGAAGCTCTGCAATGGACAAAGCAGAGCTCTGCGTCAATGACAAGCTTTGGAATGGATAAAGCAGAGCTCAGCGTCAGTGACAAGCTCTGCAATGGACAAAGCAGAGTTCAGCGTCAATGACAAGCTCTGCAATGGACAAAGCAGAGCTCAGCATCCGTGACAAGCTCTGCAATGGTAGAAGCAGAACACAGCATCAATGACAAGCTCTGCAATGGACAAAGAGCTCAGCGTCAATGACAAGCTCTGCAATGGACAAGGGAGAGCTCTGTGTCAAGGACACGCTCTGCAATGGACAAAGCAGAACTTGGCGTCAGTGACAAGCTCTGCAATAGATGAATCAGAGCCCAGCGTCAATGACAAGCTCAGCATCAATGACAAGCTCTGCAATGGAAAAAGCAGAACACAGCATCAGTGACAAGTTCTGCAATGGAAAAGAAGAGCTCAGCGTCAATGACAAGCTCTGCAATGGACCAAGCAGAGAGTTCAGCGTCAATGACAAGCTCTGTAATGGACAAGGCAGAACTCTGTGTCAATGACAAGCTCTGCAATGGACAAAGCAGAGCTCACCGTCAATGACAAGCTCTGTAATGGACAAAGCAGAGCTCAGCGTCAATGACAAGTTGTGCAATGGAAGAAGCAGAGCTCAGCGTCAATGACAAGCTCTGCAATGGACAAAGCAGAGCTCAGCGTCAATGACAAGCTCTACAATGGATGAAGCAGAGCTCAGCGTCAATGACCAGCTCTGTAATGGACAAAGCAGAGCTCAGCATCAATGACCAGCTCAGCAATGGATAAAGCAGAGCTCCGCGTCAATGACAAGCTTTGGAATGGATAAAGCAAAGCTCAGTGTCAATGACAAGCTCCGCAATGGACAAAGCAGAGCTCAGCGCCAATGAGAAGCTCTGCAATGGACAAAGCAGAGCTCTGCGTCAATGAGAAGCTCTGCAATGGACAAAGCAGAGCTCTGCGTCAATGACAAGCTTTGGAATGGATAAAGCAGAGCTCAGCGTCAGTGACAAGCTCTGCAATGGACAAAGCAGAGTTCAGCGTCCATGACAAGCTCTGCAATGGACAAAGCAGAGCTTAGCGTCCGTGACAAGCTCTGCAATGGACAAAGCAGAGCTCAGCGTCCGTGACAAGCTCTGCAATGGACAGAGTAGAGCTCAGGATCAATGACAAGCTCTGCAATGGACAGAGTAGAGCTCGGAGTCAATGACAAGCTCTGCAATTGACAAAGAGCTAAGCGTCAATGACAAGCTCAGCGTCAATGTCAAGCTGTGCAATGGAGAAAGGAGAGCTCAGGGTCAATGGCAAGCTCTGAAGTGGAAAAAGCTAAGCTCCGAAATTAAGAAGATCTGCATAGAGAAGGCAGAGCTCAGGGTCAATGACCAGCTTTGTAATGAACAAAGCAGAGTTCAGCGTCAGTGACGAGCTCTGTAATAGAAAAGCAGAACTCTGAGAATTACAACCCCTGTAATGGGTAAAGTAGAGCCCGGAATCAATGAGAAGCTCTGTAACGGACAAGGGAGAGCTCTGTGTCAAGGACAAGCTCTGCAATGGACAAAGCAGAACTTGGCGTCAGTGACAAGCTCTGCAATGGATGAATCAGAGCCCAGCGTCAATGACAAGCTCAGCATCAATGACAAGCTCTGCAATGGAAAAAGCAGAACACAGCATCAGTGACAAGTTCTGCAATGGAAAAGAAGAGCTCAGCGTCAATGACAAGCTCTGCAATGGACCAAGCAGAGAGTTCAGCGTCAATGACAAGCTCTGTAATGGACAAGGCAGACCTCTGTGTCAATGACAAGCTCTGCAATGGACAAGGCAGAGCTCACCGTCAATGACAAGCTCTGTAATGGACAAAGCAGAGCTCAGCGTCAATGACAAGTTGTGCAATGGAAGAAGCAGAGCTCAGCGTCAATGACAAGCTCTGCAATGGACAAAGCAGAGCTCAGCGTCAATGACCAGCTCTGTAATGGACAAAGCAGAGCTCAGCATCAATGACAAGCTCAGCAATGGATAAAGCAGAGCTCTGTGTCAATGACAAGCTTTGGAATGGATAAAGCAAAGCTCAGTGTCCATGACAAGCTCCGCAATGGACAAAGCAGAGTTCAGCGTCAATGACAAGCTCTGCAATGGACAAAGCAGAGCTCAGCGTCCGTGACAAGCTCTGCAATGGACAAAGCAGAGCTCAGCGTCCGTGACAAGCTCTGCAATGGACAGAGTAGAGCTCAGGGTCAATGACAAGCTCTGCAATTGACAAAGAGCTCAGCGTCAATGACAAGCTCAGCGTCAATGACAAGCTGTGCAATGGAAGAAGCAGAGCTCAGCGTCAATGACAAGCTCTGCAATGGACAAAGCAGAGCTCAGCGTCAATGACGAGCTCTGCAATGGACAAAGCAGAGCTCATCGTCAATGATAATCCCAGCGTCAATGACAAGCTCAGCAATGGATAAAGCAGAGCTCAGCGTCTATGACAAGATTTGGAATGGATAAAGCAGAGCTCGGTGTCAATGACAAGCATTGCAATGGAGAAAGAGCTCAGCATCAATTACAAGCTCTGTAATGGATAAAGCAGAGCTCAGTGTCAATGACAAGCTTTGGAATGGATAAAGCAGAGCTCGGCGTCAATGACAAGCATTGCAATGGAGAAAGAGCTCAGCATCAATTACAAGCTCTGTAATGGATAAAGCAGAGCTCAGTGTCAATGACAAGCTTTGGAATGGATAAAGCAGAGCTCAGCGTCAATGTCAAGCTCTGCAATGGATGAAGCAGAACCCAACGTCAATGACAAGCTCTGCAATGGACAAAGCAGAGCTCAGGGCCAGTGGCAAGCTCTGAAGTGGGAAAAGCTAAGCTCCGAAATTAAGAAGATCTGCATAGAGAAGGCAGAGCTCAGGGTCAATGACCAGCTTTGTAATGAACAAAGCAGAGTTCAGCGTCAGTGACGAGCTCTGCAATAGACAAAGCATAACTTGGCGTCAGTGACAAGCTCTGCAATGGATGAAGCATAGCCTAGCGTCAATGACAAGCTGTGCAATGGAAGAAGCAGAGCTCAGCGTCTATCACAAGCTCTGTAATGGATAAAGCAGAGCTCTGCGTCAATGACAAGCTTTGGAATGGATAAAGCAGAGCTCAGCGCCAATGAGAAGCTCTGCAATGGACAAAGCAGAGCTCAGCGCCAATGAGAAGCTCTGCAATGGACAAAGCAGAGCTCTGCGTCAATGAGAAGCTCTGCAATGGACAAAGCAGAGCTCTGCGTCAATGACAAGCTTTGGAATGGATAAAGCAGAGCTCAGCGTCAGTGACCAGCTCTGCAATGGACAAAGCAGAGTTCAGCGTCAATGACAAGCTCTGCAATGGACAAAGCAGAGCTCAGCGTCCGTGACAAGCTCTGCAATGGTAGAAGCAGAACACAGCATCAATGACAAGCTCTGCAATGGACAAAGAGCTCAGCGTCAATGACAAGCTCTGCAATGGACAAGGGAGAGCTCTGTGTCAAGGACAAGCTCTGCAATGGACAAAGCAGAACTTGGCGTCAGTGACAAGCTCTGCAATGGATGAATCAGAGCCCAGCGTCAATGACAAGCTCAGCATCAATGACAAGCTCTGCAATGGAAAAAGCAGAACACAGCATCAGTGACAAGTTCTGCAATGGAAAAGAAGAGCTCAGCGTCAATGACAAGCTCTGCAATGGACCAAGCAGAGAGTGCAGCGTCAATGACAAGCTCTGTAATGGACAAGGCAGAACTCTGTGTCAATGACGAGCTCTGCAATGGACAAAGCAGAGCTCACCGTCAATGACAAGCTCTGTAATGGACAAAGCAGAGCTCAGCGTCAATGACAAGTTGTGCAATGGAAGAAGCAGAGCTCAGCATCAATGACAAGCTCTGCAATGGACAAAGCAGAGCTCAGCGTCAATGACAAGCTCTGCAATGGATGAAGCAGAGCTCAGCGTCAATGACCAGCTCTGTAATGGACAAAGCAGAGCTCAGCATCAATGACAAGCTCAGCAATGGATAAAGCAGAGCTCCGCATCAATGACAAGCTTTGGAATGGATAAAGCAAAGCTCAGTGTCAATGACAAGCTCCGCAATGGACAAAGCAGAGTTCAGCGTCAATGACAAGCTCTGCAATGGACAAAGCAGAGCTCAGCCACCGTGACAAGCTCTGCAATGGACAAAGCAGAGCTCAGCGTCCGTGACAAGCTCTGCAATGGACAGAGTAGAGCTCAGGGTCAATGACAAGCTCTGCAATTGACAAAGAGCTCAGCGTCAATGACAAGCTCAGCGTCAATGACAAGCTGTGCAATGGAAGAAGCAGAGCTCAGCGTCAATGACAAGCTCTGCAATGGACAAAGCAGAGCTCAGCGTCAATGACGAGCTCTGCAATGGACAAAGCAGCGCTCATCGTCAATGATAATCCCAGCGTCAATGACAAGCTCAGCAATGGATAAAGCAGAGCTCAGCGTCTATGACAAGATTTGGAATGGATAAAGCAGAGCTCGGCGTCAAGGACAAGCATTGCAATGGAGAAAGAGCTCAGCATCAATTACAAGCTCTCTAATGGATAAAGCAGAGCTCAGTGTCAATGACAAGCTTTGGAATGGATAAAGCAGAGCTCAGCGTCAATGTCAAGCTCTGCAATGGATGAAGCAGAACCCAACGTCAATGACAAGCTCTGCAATGGACAAAGCAGAGCTCAGGGTCAGTGGCAAGCTCTGAAGTGGGAAAAGCTAAGCTCCGAAATTAAGAAGATCTGCATAGAGAAGGCAGAGCTCAGGGTCAATGACCAGCTTTGTAATGAACAAAGCAGAGTTCAGCGTCAGTGACGAGCTCTGCAATAGACAAAGCATAACTTGGCGTCAGTGACAAGCTCTGCAATGGATGAAGCAGAGCCTAGCGTCAATGAGAAGCTGTGCAATGGAAGAAGCAGAGCTCTGCGTCAATGACAAGCTTTGGAATGGATAAAGCAGAGCTCAGCGCCAATGAGAAGCTCTGCAATGGACAAAGCAGAGCTCAGCGCCAATGAGAAGCTCTGCAATGGACAAAGCAGAGCTCTGCGTCAATGAGAAGCTCTGCAATGGACAAAGCAGAGCTCTGCGTCAATGACAAGCTTTGGAATGGATAAAGCAGAGCTCAGCGTCAGTGACAAGCTCTGCAATGGACAAAGCAGAGTTCAGCGTCAATGACAAGCTCTGCAATGGACAAAGCAGAGCTCAGCGTCCGTGACAAGCTCTGCAATGGACAAAGCAGAGCTCAGTGTCCGTGACAAGCTCTGCAATGGACAGAGTAGAGCTCAGGGTCAATGACAAGCTCTGCAATGAACAGAGTAGAGCTCAGGGTCAATGACAAGCTCTGCAATTGACAAAGAGCTAAGCGTCAATGACAAGCTCTGCAATGGACAAAGCAGAGCTCAGCGTCCGTGACAAGCTCTGCAATGGACAAAGCAGAGCTCAGCGTCCGTGACAAGCTCTGCAATGGACAGAGTAGAGCTCAGGGTCAATGACAAGCTCTGCAATGGACAAAGCAGAGCTCAGCGTCCGTGACAAGCTCTGCAATGGACAGAGTAGAGCTCGGGGTCAATGACAAGCTCTGCAATGGACAGAGTAGAGCTCAGGGTCAATGACAAGCTCTGCAATTGACAAAGAGCTCAGCGTCCGTGACAAGCTCTGCAATGGACAAAGCAGAGCTCAGCGTCCGTGACAAGCTCTGCAATGGACAGAGTAGAGCTCAGGGTCAATGACAAGCTCTGCAATGGACAGAGTAGAGCTCCGCGTCAATGACAAGCTCAGCGTCAATGTCAAGCTGTGCAATGGAGAAAGGAGAGCTCAGGGTCAATGGCAAGCTCTGAAGTGGAAAAAGCTAAGCTCCGAAATTAAGAAGATCTGCATAGAGAAGGCAGAGCTCAGGGTCATTGACCAGCTTTGTAATGAACAAAGCAGAGTTCAGCGTCAGTGACGAGCTCTGCAATAGACAAAGCAGAACTCTGAGAATTACAACCCCTGTAATGGGTAAAGTAGAGCCCGGAATCAATGAGAAGCTCTGTAACGGAGAAGGTAGAGCTCAGCATTAATAACAAGTTCTATAATAGGAAAGGAGAACTATGTGACAATGACAAGCTATGTAAGTGACAAAACAGGACTCCACAAAGTGACAAGCTCTTATGGGCAGAGTAGGCCTCTATGACAATGAAATGGCATTAGCCGCCGCCCCCCCCTTTCCATGTTGGTTCTTTGCAGGCTCTGAATTAATTTTATAATTGTCATTGAAATGCTTGTACAGAATAATACAATTCCATTCTAAACAAATACACCCACAGCTCAGCCTCCTGTGTTGACTGTGAACGTGAGTTCAGCTCTCTGCCCGTGCTGATGCCGTGTTTACGTTAAGGAATGTGCATACAACACCCCTCTCGGGGTCCTGTCTGAAGAGAGTAGGGCTGTATCGATGCATGAAGAAGTGCCACAGATGGGGACACGGCCGGGCCTTCAGCCTCCGGCGGTGCCCTGTGACCGAGTGAGTTAACTTGGTAAGTGCTCGGGAGCCACCCACGGACTCTTACCGTGTTGAGTGTAAACAAGCCGCTCACGTGCAGACGCCACTGAATCCTGCCACCGTAGACGCAGCCTGCGCCTCGGAGGGGCTTCCGGTGCCCCTTGGCTGTGGGACATAAGAAGCGCGCCTTCTGTCTGGTGGGACTGGCAGATGTAGAGGCGGGAAAACTGCGTGTTGCCAGGCCCGACCCTCTGATGGTCCCATTCAAGGGTAGACTGGAGGGCCTGACTCCAGGCTGTTCCCCGTGACGGCTACGAGTCTGGCGGCGAGTCATGAGCTGATGGTGTACTCTGTTCTTATGTGATTTCCGGGAAAGCAACACAACTCACTCTTCCTGCTTTAGAGACTTGTATTTGCGCTGCGAAGCCTTTCCATCTGTACGGCTGTTTTAGTTGGGTGAAAAGGTGGGGCGAGGGGGAAGGGGAGGCCCATGAGAGGAGTAACTAGGAGCCCTGTCCGAGGGGCACGGCCTATGGCTTATAGCGTGAATTCAAAGCCCGTGCTTCGGCTATGCCACCTGACCACTATTCGGGTATATTGCTGTGAGTTTTGTTTTATTGTATCCAGAGTTGGCACAAGGCACACATTCCTAAAATAAGACAAATCTTAGGGTTTTATCAGTAGTCATTAGCTGAATCAGATAAATGAGTTACAACAGTGATTTTGTTGTGGATACTCACACTTGAAACTGTTTCACTTATAGACATGTGAGACTGACTTAAATATTACTATGGTCTCTGGAAGGGATAGTGGTCTTGGAATGGTCTCAATCACTCCTCTTACACCCTACAGTTTCTCGCTCTGATAGTCACAATCTTTTACTCCTGACATTTTTCTGAAATCTTTCATCTGCATATCTCACACATCGTTTTTTACCTATATCCCTGTCTTTTCACTCTGTCCTTCTGCATGTACTTCCTTGTCTCACTTCGCTTCACCACATTCGTCTCTCTCTCTCTCTCTCTCTCTCTCTGTCCTGTGCGATCTACAGAGATGGGAGTGCAGGAAAGTAGAAACGGCTTTCATGGTCACTCCCACTTTTTGCTGGTGTCATTATGTTTTCTGGCTAGTCTGACTGTAATCCAGCTAACCAGGACCCCAGCCTCTGTACTTATTCCCTAAATTGGACATGGTAAGTACTTAGGTACACCCCAGATTGGCTACTGATGTACATTTGTAAGTCCCTAGTATATGATACTAAGGTACCCAGGGCCTAGGTACACCAGGGGTCTCCCATGGGCTGAAGCATGTATTGTGCCACCTATGAGAGACCACTCAAATTGTGACCACAGGCCTTCCAGTGCAGCCTGTGTAAGCTGGTGCTTGCACCACTTCCGACAGATATAGGTTTCCTTATATCTGAGGTCACTGCACTTAAAACCTATAAGTCACCCCTAAGGCAAGCCTTGCAATCATGAAGACAGGGTGCTCGTTTCTAAGTGTGAAGAAGACCCCTCATGAGCAGGACACCCCTACATCCTTCGGAGTCCACTCTCCCAGGTATTAAGTGCATCAGCCATTAAGATACATAGAGTGGGCATGTATCATTAAGCGATGACATCTCTTTTTTTTTTTATTATTATTTTTTTTTATTGGCATTTGTAATAGTTTACAATCAAACATCAACCAGAACATTGCGGTCACAGCACAACAGCATCCTTCATCCAAGTTTCCTGTTCGTTTCCTAATCAGAGGTCTTCTGTACCCACCACCCTTCCCCTTGTATACTAGTCGTTCGTTGGTTCTGCTGAAACAGTTTGCAGATATTGGGTTAGGTATACCCAGTAGTCTCTGGGTGTTGATCCAGCAGGGAGTTCTTCCTCGTAAGTTCTCAGGGTATCTCTACAGTACGTTAAGTCCGTGAGCAAGTCTTTCGGTTTCGGGATCCGCCTCCCATTCCAGCATAGCGAGACCCTTCTTTTGGCCATTAGCAACGCAATCACACAGAATCTGCGCTTTAGGGCCCGTAAGTCAGGCAGCAGTCCCAGCAAACAGGTTTTGGCTTCGCAGCGCACCTCACCACCCACCATGACCCCCAGTAATCTCGTCACCTGCTCCCAGTAGTCTCCCACTGCCGCGCAGGACCATGCCAGATGCATGAAATCTGCCCCTTCAGCCCCACAGCGCTCGCATCTAGAATCCCCACGCAGCCCATATCGTTGTAGCCTAGCCGGTGTGTAGTACGTCTGGTGTAGGTATTTGAAATGTAGTATGCGGAGGTTACCATTAGGTGTCAGCATTCCCGTCAGGGTGCAGGCCGTTGTCCACTCCTCCTCCGTTAACTGCGTGTCTAGGCAGCTGTTCCACTTGTCCATGGAAGCGTGCGTGTTCCCCGCTATGTCCCCCTGCATTTTTATATATAGTGTTGATACCAGGTGCTTTTTTGCAGGTGTGGTTATCAGCCATTGCAACGCGGTCAATTCCTGCGGTTCCAACGGGTATGTTGGATACAGATGTTTCACAGCTTTCTGCAGCCTATGATAGTTGAAACGAAATAATGTAGACATGTTACTAATGTATGTTAGATGTTCGAGTGTTTTAAAGGTCCCATCCTCGTACAAGTCCCCTACAGTGTCGATGCCTACTTGGCGCAGTAAGTCCAACCCCAACCTTTCTTGCGTTACCGAGATGGCCGGATGCCATTGAAGCCTGAGCACCGGGGCATACAGCGGCAGTTTATTGGCCAGTCTGCCCATGGTATGCCATGCTTTGTTCGTGGCGTCAACGGTGTTTATGTCTCGCGCGTGCAAAGGGGGCCTACTGTGAGTAATGATCGCCTCAAGTGGAATTGGCAGTGCATCACCCTCCTCAATCGCAGTGTGGGTGAGAAATGGGATCCTGTGGTACCAATAATGTGCGTATTGTGCCTGCGCACAAAGATAGTAGAGATAGAGGTCTGGGACCCCGAACCCTCCTTGACTGTACGGTAATGTGAGTGTCCGCATCTCCACCCTGGCCGTCTTTCCCGCCCAGACAAGCCTGAGGACCATCGAAGCAATCCTGCGGAACACCTCCTTTGGGGGGTGTATAGGGATGTTAGCGAACAGGTAGAGCAACTTCGGCAGTACTACCATCTTGACTATAGCAATACGATCAGCCAGCGATAAAGGCAGTTGAATCCATCTCCCCACCTTCTCCTCTAGCGTGTCAATCACCGTCCCGTAGTTAGACCTGATCACAATTTCCGGGTCCCTGTGAAACCACACACCCAGATATTTTATCGGGTCCGTTTTCCACTCCAAAGGGTAATCTATGGGGTGCGGGTGTGTGGTGTCGGTCAAGGGAATAATCAGGGATTTGGCCCAGTTTATAGTGACACCAGATTGACGCGCGAATTTTATGTATTCCCTCAATAACGGATTCAGATTGGCCTGTGGGTCTCTCACGTATAGCAGCATATCATCTGCATACAATGATATGTGCAATGGCCGTTGCGGAAACTGCAGGGCCGAATAGTGATGTCCCTGTCTTATCTTGCAGGCAAGGGGCTCCAGTGCTATTGCGAACAGGAGAGGGGATAGCGGGCATCCCTGCCTCGTCCCCCTCCGGATATTAATGGTGTCTGAGATATAGTTATTCACCCGAATCCTCGCCACAGGTGCATCATATAATAGGTGGATCCACTGGAGAAACATGAGTGGGAAGCCCATCCTCCGCAGTACCTTAGTCATATATGTCCACTCTAGAGAGTCAAAGGCCTTGGCTGCGTCTAAAAAGACCGCCGCAGCCTTCGTCTCTGGCGTTAAATAGTGTGAAAGCGCAAACAACGTTCGTGTATTGTGCGTAGTGGAGCGCTCGGGTATGAATCCAGACTGGTCAGGCAAGATCAATCTGGGCATCAGCGGGTTTAGTCGAGCAGCAAGCAGCTTGGCCAATATCTTGTTGTCCACGTTTATGAGGGACAATGGTCTATAGGAGTCGCAAAGCTCCGGATCTTTCTGTGGCTTGGGGAGTGCTAATAGTAATGCTTCACGTAAGGTTGGCGGCAGGTGTTGTTGCTCATGGGCCTTACCATACATTTCCACCAGGCGGGGGGCCAGCTGGTCAACAAACGCCTTATAAAATTCGCACGTAAAGCCATCGGGGCCCGGAGCCTTACCATTCGGTAGCGACTTAATTATTTCTGTGACCTCCTCCACTGTGATGGGTTGGGATAGGTATTCACGATGTGCGTCCGATAGCCACGCTATCGCCACATCTTCGAGGTACTCCCCGATTTCAGCCTCAGTGGCCGTAGGCCTGGAGGCATACAGCTCTCCGTATGCAGCCATAAATTCCCCTAGTATTTCTCGCTCACCATACTTCCGCTCTCCTAGCTGTCCACGGATCACCTGTATGTTCTGCGGTGCACGTCCCTCGCATATGTTAGCCGCCAATCGCCTACCTGGCCTGCCGCCCTCCCCATAGGCCCTCGCCACCTGTCGTTTCATGGTGTATTTAATTTCATCATCCGCAAGCCTCTGAAATTCGGATAGAGCTGTCCGAATGTCCCCCAGTATCCGAGCATTTTGAGTGCCCTCGTATTCACGTTCTAGTACTCGGAGCTTGTCTTCTTTGGCTCCGATTTGCTGTTGAATATCTTTAAGGATGCCCGCATTGGTGCTGATGCAGACGCCACGTATAGTTGCCTTGCAGGCCTCCCAGAGCACTCCCGGGTCGGTCGCAGTGGGCGCATTATTGTCAAAATATTCCTGTATCGCCTGCCCAATGGTATCAGCGTATAGGGGGTCTATGAGTGCTTTAGCATTAAATCTCCAGCTGAATGGAGGTGGTGTGTAGTTCGGGAGCTCCAAGGTGAGGAGCACCGGGCTGTGATCGGATAGTGTTCTGGGTAGGTGACGAACCTCCCTCGTCCACAGTGCAACTTCCCCCGACACCAGCCAGTAGTCAATACGGGACCAGCTACCTCGCGACGTAGTCACATGGGTGGCAGCCAGCTCAGCCGGGTGTCTACTCCTCCAAATATCAGTGAGTGCCCTATCTACCATTATGTCCTGGAGGACATGGAGTGCGCGCCTATGTGGCTCTGTTGTCGCCCCAGATCGGTCAATGTCATCGCAGAGCGCAAGATTAAAGTCTCCACCCCACACCACGTGGGGAGCCTGCAGTTCGCGCAGTTTGCTCCACAGTGACTGGTAGAATTGTGGATCGTCCACATTAGGCCCATAGACATTCACCACAGCCAGCCGCTGCCCCCGCAGGAGACCAGTTAGAATAACAAACCGCCCCACGTCATCCTTCTCGACCTTCTCAATTGTATATTTAAGTCCTTTTCTTATCAGCACCATCACCCCCCGTGCATATGAGGAGTAAGAGGAATAGTGTACTGATTCGGCCCATCTACGGCCCACAGTTATTCGGCGCGACGGTGCGCAGTGGGTTTCCTGTATGAGTGCAATGTCTACGCGCTGTCCGTCTAGATATGCCAGCGTGTGCCTAATTTTTTTGGGGTTACCAAGCCCCCGGATATTCCACGTTAATAATCGGATATATCCCGCCCTCAATCTGGTATCAGCCATCCCCCCGTATCAGCATGCATGCCCCAGGCACCCCCACTTCCAGTGAGCGCGCCCCTATAGCTTTCGTAGCGGGTAATGACCTTCTTGTTTCTCAGCAAACGTACTTGGAATTCAGCAATGCTTCTCATGTACAGTGACCAACAAGCGATGACATCTCTAAACTGGCTGTAACGTACCCTGTCGTGTTTGGTATCAAACATGTTGGAATCAGAATCATACCACCCACTGTAAATGGAGGCTCTCAGTGTTCCCCGTACCAGTCTTCTGGACCCGGACAGCAAACTATGGCTGCTGCCGACTAGAGACACAATTCTGCACTCCTTCAGCTGAGCTAAGCTCGAGCAGAGGAAGATAGGACAATAGGTATCTTGTCACAGGGAGGTGTGACCACCTCCCAGACAAGACTTAGTGTATTGGGACAGGGTGGGGGCGCTTGCCAGTGCCACTTATACTGCTTGAAGGGCACATTTGGTGCCCTCCTTGCATACTCCAGTTCAGGGACCTGTTGGCTCCTGCTCTGGTGCGAAACTGGACAAAGAACATGGGAGTATCCTCCCCACTGTCCAGCCCCTCCTCTGGGAGGGACCCCTGAATCGTTCCAACCCTTTCCTCTAGATACTTAAGGGCTTACCTGTGGGTTGATCCCCAGATTCGTCGTGGGACAAGATTCGGATCCAACACCACTTCAACCATCTGGGCACTCTGGACTTGGCCTTTGGGTACTGAGATTTCAACTGGGAAGACTCCTACTTTTCCTGATCTCGTCGTCTTGCAAGTCTGCTGTAACATCTGTTCCTGTGCTCCATACAGGTTCTTCACAAGTCCTGTGGACATCCAAGACACGCTAAGGAATCTCCCTTGGAGTGAAGGAGTCACTTCCCTGCATCTGCAGGCACCGCAACAAAGCTGACCAGTCTGCTGATCCTGGGCTCCCATGGACTCTGAAAGTCTCAGCAATACAGGTGGTGGTTCTGCAACACCGTTGAGGCCTGCACTGTCTTCTTACCGAGTTTGAGGCCAGTATCCCTCGTGAGAACAGCTGGAACAGAACCCCTGTGCACTGCATCGACTTGCCATTGCAAAGGCTTGTTGACTTTCTCCTCCAGAGATCTTTGGGCTCCAAGAAGCTCCAGCCTCCAGCATCTCCTGCAACCAAGATCCTCGCCTGCACAATATCCTTTGCACTGTGGGCCTTCGTCCTTTGGTGAGCTGCTTGAGGTCCTCTTGCGACTCCTTTGCCTTCGACCTGTGCGTCCTCTTTAGGGTCTTCTTTGGCTCACCTGCTCGTGGTGAGTCACTTGGACCTTGATGGTCCTGACACTGCACCTTTTTTCATTGACTACATTGTTTGCCGCTGCCAAGGTTTGTTGGTGTCCCTGCCGGACACTGACCCCTTGGCTCTCGATATCTGACGTGGGACAGCTCGTGCCGGCTCCTGCTCTTCTAAAGCGTCACCTGGTCCGCAGAGCTGCAACTTCAAGGGCACCGTCAAACTCTCCTGCATCTCCGACATCGGTGGTCATTCGTCTCCTGTGCCTCCTGGTCACTCCTGAGTGGCATAGACTGTCCCCTCTGCTTGCAGGTACCTCTCATCTTGAACCACCTTTGGGTTCCACCGGACCCTTTGATATTCTTCATCAGCGTCATCTTCCTGCAAGACCTCCATTGTGGTCTACGGCGGTTTCTGACATCACTTCACACCTATGCACCCTGCTTCCCTGGTGTAAGTATCCTGGTGCCTGGGGTATCCACGGGTGGGGTGGCTCTCCAACCTTCCGTCTCCCACGTGGTTTCTTCAGGGTCCGCTGGGAAGGGTCCTTCTTCTTTAAAATTGCAACTGCGACTTACTCACAGACTTCCATTGAGTACGCTGTCATGTTCCCCAACTGCACACAACCTCTGTGGGGTTCCTAGATATTCATCTTGGGTGGTTCCTTGGGTCCCTGACTCTTCTATGTCTTCTGGGTCCACTCTTGACTTCTGTCGTGGTTTGCATTCCACTATTTGAGTATATGGTTTGGCCTCCCCTGGAGACCACTGTGTCTTCTATGCTATTTACATATTCGTCTTAATAAGGGAACCATAAGGGGAACCCGTCCTGGGACTCTCATAGTGTGAGACTTCTGTTTACCTCAATAATCTTTCGCTGATACACCCTACTCACATTCTAGGAACCGGCTACCCAGATGAAGTCACTAGTCTACTCCAAGTCACCAAATATGCAATGCCCTGCCATGGGCTTTTTTTTTTTTTTTTTTACAAATCATTGTTTCCATGTGTGTTAGTACATTTGGATCAGCTGAAAAGAGCTAGAATCACAACCTCCAGAATGCACTTGCTTTTTAATCTGAACCCCTGAAGTAGAGTACGGCGCTGTGGGTGACATGATTCATTTGTTGATCCTACACAGAAAGCATCTGTGTGTTTCTTTACTGAGGTGACTGCTGATACTTCGGTTTCTCTCATAACTCTGTGAAGAGTAACAACTGGCGACCATGGTTGCAGAAAACAGTGCTATGTGTTGTGATATTGGGTGGTACTGAAACACGCACCCCTCCCTTCTCTCACAACTCCTTACCCATAAACAAGGCATCATCATTGTTGGATGCCAGTGGAGTTTGTGGTTCAAGCATCTCTAGAATGACGTCACTGCTGCAGAAGAGCAGGATGGCACATAAAGCCACCATGTTTTTTTTTTTGTTATGGAGGAGAATGGCTATATCAGATATTCAATGTTTTTGCCAACAGCAGCAATGTCACTGACTACACTGCTGCAAAAAGGGCACTGACTATGTACTAACTGCCACAGTTGAAATATAGTTTGAGAGTTTCACCCTGTGGTTACGAAAACAAAGGAAGTGTGTGATGGTAAAAGCAATTCATGCTCGTTTTAATCATTTTACCAGCACATGTAGTCTCCTTGACATGCACCTACTCATGGACCTTATCAGTGATGTTTACTGCAGATGCAAACTGTGTCTAAAGATACTCCACCAGCTTTCTATAGCATTTTCTACAATAGTTTGGATAGGGCCAGGGCAGTGAACAAGCAAAGACATGCCCAGAGGTTGTGGAAGCTGTTGGAAACACTAACACATACAGCTAAGGCTGAGAACCCTATGTTAATGGCTAGTTGTGGTCTCACACAAAATTATGAGGCTTCAGGGACATGCGGTTACCATAGTAAGAAACGGGAAGAGGCGGTGGATGAGGAGATAATTCGGTACGGACTGGGAAGAAGAGGCGGTGGATGAGGAGATAATCCAGTAAGGACTGGGAAGAAGAGGCAGTGAATGAGGAAGTAATTCAGTAAGGACTGGGAAGAAGAGGTGGTGGATGAGTAGATAATCCAGTAAGGACTGGGAAGAAGGGACAGTAGATGAGGAGGTAATCCAGTATTGTAATATCGTCACCAGACAATATTAAGGACTGGGAAGAAGCAGTGGATGAGGAGGTAATCCAGTATTGTCACCTGACGATAGTAAGGACTGGGATGGGGCAGTGGATGAGGAGGTACTCCAATATTGTAGTATCCTCACCAGACAAAAGTAAGGACTGGGAAGAGTCGGTGGATGAGGAGATAATCCAGTAAGGACTGGGAACAGGCAGTGGATAAGGAGGTAATCCAGTATTGTAGTATCCTCACCAGACAATAGTAAGGACTGGGAAGAGGCAGTGAAAGAGGAGGTAATCCCTTATTGTAGTATCGTCACCTGTAGATAGTAAGGACTGGGATGGGGCAGTGGATGAGAAGGTAATCCAGTATTGTAGTATTGTCACCTGAGGATAGTAAGGACTGGGATGGGGCAGTGGATGAGGAGGTAATCCTGTATTGTAGTATCATCACCTGTAGATAGTAAGGACTGAGATGGGACAGAGGATGAGGAGGTGATCCAGTATTGTAGCATCCTCGCCAGGACTGGGATGAGGCAGTGGATGAGGAGGTAATCCAGAATTGTAGTATCGTCACCAGACAATAGTAAGGACTGGGAAGAGGCAGTGGATGAGGAGGTAATCCAGTAAGGACTGGGAAGAAGAGGTGGTGGATAAGGAGATAATCCAGTAAGGACTGGGAAGAAGAGGGAGTGGATGAGAAGCTAATCCAGGATTGTAGTATCGTCACCAGACGATAGTAAGGACTGGGAAGAGGCAGTGAAGGTAATCCTGTATTGTAGTATCGTCTCCAGAGTATAGTAAGGACTCGGATGGGGCAGTGGAGGAGGAGGTAATCCAGTATTGTACTATCGTCACCAGAGGATAGTAAGGAGTGGATGAGGAGGTAATCCAGTATTGTAATATGATCACCTGAAGATAGTAAGGACTGGGAACAGGCAGTGGATGCGGAGGTAATTCAGTATTGTAGTATCGTCACCAGAGGATAGTAAGGACTGGGAAGAGGCAGTGGATGAGGAGGTAATCCAGTATTGTAGTATCGCCACCAGAGGACAGTAAGGACTGGGAAGAGGTATTGGATGAGGAGGGAATTCAGTATTGTAGTATTGTCACCAGACAATAGTAAGGACTGGGATGGGGCAGTAGATGAGGAGGCAATCCAGTATTGTGGTATCGTCACCAGGGGATAGTAAGGACTGGGAACAGGCAATGGATGAGGAGATAATCAAGTACTGTAGTATCATCACCAGACGATAGTAAGGACTGGGTAGAGGCAGTGGATGAGTAGGTAATCCAGTATCGTCACCAGACAATAGTAAGGACCGGGAAGTCAGTGGATGAGGAGGTAATCCAGTATCGTCACCAGACAATAGTAAAGACTGGGAAGAGGCAGTGGATGAGGAGGTAATCCAGTATTATAGTATCGTCACCAGACAATAGTAAGGACTGTGACGAAGAGGCACTGGATGAGGAGGTAATCCAGTATTGTAGTATCGTCACCAGACAATAGTAAGGACTGGGAAGAGGCATTGGATGTGGAGGGAATCCAGTCTCGTAGTATTGTCACCAGACAATAGTAAGGACTGGGATGGGGTAGTAGATGAGGAGGTAATCCAGTATTGTAGTATATTCACCAGAGGATAGTAAGGACTGCGAACAGGCAATGGTTGAGGAGGCAATCCAGTATTGTAGTATCTTCACCAGAGGATACTAAGGACTGGGAACAGGCAGTGGATGAGGAGGTAATCCAGTATTGTAGTATCGTCACCAGAGGATAGTAAGGACTGGGAAGAGGCAGTGGATGAGGAGGTAATCCAGTATTGTCGTATCGGCATCATACAATTGTAGGGACTGGGAAGAGGCAGTGGATGAGGAGGTAATCCATTATTGTAGTATCATCACCAGAGGATAGTAAGGACTGGGAACAGGCAGTGGATGAGGAGTTAATCCAGTATTGTAGCATCGTCACCTGAGGATAGTAAGGACTAGGATGGGGCAGTGGATGAGGAGGTAATCCAGTATTGTAGTATCCTCACAGACAATAGTAAGGAATGGGAAGAGGCAGTGGATGAGGAGGTAATCCATTATTGTAGTATAATCACCAGAGGATAGTAAGGACTGGGAACAGGCAGTGGATGAGGAGGTAATCCAGTATTGTCACCTGACGATAGGAAGGAGTGGGAAGAAGAGGCAGTGGATGAGGAGGTAATCCAGTATTCTAGTATCGTCACCAGACAATAGTAAGGACTGGGATGGGGCAGTGGATAAGGAGGTAATCCAGTATTGTACTATTGTCACCAGAGGATAGTTAGGACTGGGAAGAGGCAGTGGATGAGGAGGTAATCCAGTATTGTAGTATCGTCACCAGACAATAGTAAGGACTGGGAAGAGGCAGTGAATAAGGAGATAATCCAGTATTGTAGTATTGTCACCAGACAATAGTAAGGACTGTGACGAAGAGGCAGTGGATGAGGAGGTAATCCAGTATTGTAGTATCGTCACCAGACAATAGTAAGGACTGGGAAGAGGCATTGGATGAGGAGGGAATCCAGTATCTTAGTATTGTCACCAGACAATAGTAAGGACTGGGATGCGGTAGTAGATGAGGAGGTAATCCAGTATTGTAGTATATTCACCAGAGGATAGTAAGGACTGCGAATAGGCAATGGTTGAGGAGGTAATCCAGTATTGTAGAATCTTCACCAGAGGATACTAAGGACTGGGAACAGGCAGTGGATGAGGAGGTAATCCAGTATTGTAGTATCATCACCAGAGGATAGTAAGGACTGGGAAGAGGCAGTGGATGAGGAGGTAATCCAGTATTGTCGTATCGGCATCATACTATTGTAAGGACTGGGAAGAGGCAGTGGATGAGGAGGTAATCCATTATTGTAGTATCATCACCAGAGGATAGTAAGGACTGGGAACAGGCAGTGGATGAGGAGTTAATCCAGTATTGTAGCATCGTCACCTGAGGATAGTAAGGACTGGGATGGGGCAGTGGATGAGGAGGTAATCCAGTATTGTAGTATCCTCACAGACAATAGTAAGGAATATGAAGAGGCAGTGGATGAGGAGGTAACCCAGTATTGTAGTATTGTCACAGACAATAGTAACAACCAGGAAGAGGCAGTGGATGAGGCGGTAATCCAGTACTGTAGTATCGTCCCCAGTCAATAGTAAGGACCGGGAAGAGGCAGTCGATGAGGAGGTAATCCATTATGTTAGTTTTGTCACCTGTCAATAGTAAGGACAGGGAACAGGCAGTGGATTAGGAGGCAATCCAGTATTGCAGTATCGTCACCAGACAATAGTAAGGACTGGGATGGGGCAGTGGATGAGGAGGTAATCCAGTATTGTAGTATTGTCACCTGACGATAGTAAGGAGTGGGAAGAATAGGCAGTGGATGAGGAGGTAATCCAGTATTGTAGTATCGGCATCAGACATTTGTAAGGACTGGGAAGAGGCAGTGGATGAGGAGGTAATCCAGTATTGTAGGGTCCGTCACCAGACAACTGTAAGGACTGGGAAGAGGCAGTGGATGAGAAGGTAATCCAGTATTGTAGTGTCGGCATCAGACAATTGTAAGGACTGGGAAGAGGCAGTTGATGAGGAGGTAATCCAGTATTGTAGTATCATCACCTGAAGATAGTAAGGACTGGGAAGAGGCAGTGGATGAGGAGGTGTTGGACTTGGCCCAGCTTGCAGGGTCATCCCGGAACTTTTTTGCCTTCCCCCTAGTTTTTTCCTAACATGAAATTGGTGGTTTAAAATGAAACACAATAAATATGTATGTTTGATGTGGCTGAACGAAAAATAATGAATGCTGCGCAATGGTGTACGCAGGTTTATTTACACTGTTTTAGAAATGTCACTTTTAACAGTTGCCATCTTGGTGTGCTTCGTGCCTGCCTGCCTGCCTGCCTAAGGTGGGTTGCCGGTCTAGTGCTCGAAGTGACAGGGTGCTCTATACCTCCCCCACAAACCAGTTGGGACCGGTTTCCCCAGGGAGCCTTCCAGAAGCTTCGGTCCTTTTCCAGTAGGTGGGGTGAGGGGTGTATATATAGAGGAGCTGAGACTGCATGTGGTGTGCTGTACTTGGACTTTGACTTGGAGGGGACACTCTGCCAGGAGGTACCGCTGCAAGGGCCTGCTTGCTGGCCCCTGAGCCCACCTGTACCCCTCTGCTGTCCACAGGGCCAGGGAGAAACCTTTAATTACTGGAGTGAAGACTGCTGTGCCAGGAGGAGTGCCACATTATGGGGGTTGACTGTTCCAAGGAACTGCTGTCCTGTTCTGATGAGCTACCCACTGCCTGCTGATCTTGGCCAGCCTAAACTGCTCTCCTACTTTCCTAAAGCCAGCACCCGGTGAGCGCCATAATTTGTTCCAGCTCTGCCTGCTTTACAGCGCCCTGTGAGCGCTTTGTCTGCCCAGGAGTGAGGAGCTGACGCCTGCAGCGCTGGGCTGCCAAGGCGCTATTTTATTGTGTGGGTCCCTGCTTTCCTGCCTCCTAACGCCTTGTGAGCGCTATATCTAGAAGCTGCCGAGACCTGAATGCACTGTGTAGCGCTAAGAAGTGGAGCACTGCCCGGGAGGACTGCCTGCTTAAAAATACAGCGGGAGCCTGCCCCGCTTTATGCATATTTTATTAGCGGGAGCCCACCCCACTCTATACTTTAAATTAAGAGGGAGCCTACCCCTCATTGCCGCCAAGAGATCACCGCCGTCAGCCCTGGCGGAATACGCGCTCGAGGAAATCTCCAGCGACGGCCTGAGTCTTGAGCAGGGCTGTGCTGGGATTGGTGCAGCTCCGGGAGTTGACCGGCAACAGGGAGGTGGGCCCTGAAGGAGAGAAGTTCCGGAGCCCCGCTTGTCGCCGCCAGGAGAGCCCTGCACCTTCTTATATTTTTAACTGAAGCGGGAGCCCACCCCACGTTGTGTCGCTTTTGAACCGAAGGCGGGAGCCTACCCCGCACTTCGGTGGCCGGAGAGGAGAACGCCAAAGGAAAGAGAGCGGAGGACCGGCGGCCACGCCTGACGGTGGGCGGGGCCTGCCAATTGGCGGATCGGAGCCTCACGGGCTCCGCATCAAAGTCCCGGGTCCCAGGAGGGGGCCCGGGTGAAGCCAGAAGAAGTGATGCTGGGGCGGGACCCCCAGGTGTTGAGGGGAGCCCCGCGTGCTGAGCCGGCAGCGGGAGATCGGAGGAGCGGGTCCCACCGAGGCACACTGTCGGTGCCTGGGACCTGCACCGGAGGAGAATTCGGAGATGTCCAGAGCCTCGCAGGCCTCTGGTAACTGCAGCAGGGACTGCCGGTGAGTGGGGCTCAAGCTTCCAGTGGTTGGGGGGGGGGGTGTCTGGGCACATTGCCAGTGCCCGCCCCCAGTACCAGTGCTCATTTGGACTTTCATCTGCCCCCCCCCCCCTTATAGCGGGCAACTATAAGGGGACGGGCGGCCACCTTTTCTTGGGAGTCCGGGGGGGGGGTCCAGTGTGAACTGCGATACAGTGTCCCGTGAGCTACACAGCGGCGCAGCAGTTGCGGGCCGCTGCAACGAGGGCGCATTATTGTACTCTAAAGCGCCAGAAGAGGGGCTCCCACGCGCCAAGTTGGCCAGGACTGACTTTCTTTGGCACAACTGCCCCGCCGGACAGTGGGCAGTTGCAACGTTGGAGCAATTCTGTTCTTCCAGAGTCCCAGAGTAGGGGCTCCCCAGGCGCAGTGGCGCCAAAGGCTAATCCGCAACGTTAGGGGGCATTTATAATGTGTGCCTAAGGTATTTGATACCCAACCTGTTAATGAGGTTTATGCCTATCTTTAGGCATCATGTGTTCTTATGCCTATTGAAAGGCCTCTTGTGTCATGCCCCATGCTGATTGTTCCATAATGCATTGGTACCTATACCTTGATGCCTAATGACAGCATTATTATGTCCTAAGGTTATGCTTTTACGCCAATGACGAGGCCTAATATCATGCTGTGATGTGCTAAATTCATGCCAGATTAAGTTTTTGCACCTAGGGAGTTGCATCGTGACTTATGCCTAATGATATTGCCTTTATGCCTCATGTGTTTAGGCCCAATGTACTGCATGATGTGATTGATGCATGTGATAATGCCTAATGTCATGCACAATGTGTTTGATGCCCCTAATGGGGCCTAATGTGATGATGCCTAACGTTATTACCATGATGTTTTAGGGTTATACCCACTGTTAATGTTGTTTATGCTAGTGAGATGATCACATTGCTGAGGGTTTTGTGCATAAGGTGTCTGATGCCTACTCCTACTGTCCTGCAGTGAGGTTTCCATTCTACGCCTACTGCAAATGTCCTTTATGCTCCTAATGAGATGCCTAATAGGATGTTTTAGGTTACGCCTGCTCTCATAGGTTCCTGCTTAATGCTTCATGCTACTGATGATGCCTTCACGCTTGCATGTTTATGCCCAATGCTAACGTGTTTAGGCCTAATGCCTTTCCCTGAGGTGTGCATTGTTGATTTCATACCTAATGTACTTATGCTGATGTTATGCTCACATGTTACGCCTAATGCTCTTATGCTGATGGGATGTTTCTAAGTTCAGGATTTTGCCAGAACTACTGGCCATCATACCTTTATTGCTGATGGACTTTACATTTATTCTTTGTACTTTGCGATGGTTCTGGCAGCGGCCCGATTGGCGCTTCCTTGTACAATATCCCCCTGTAAATGTTGACCTGGCGCCAGTTGCCGCAGTGTATAGATGAGGAGGTAATCCAGTCACCTGAAGATAGTAAGGACTGGGAAGAGGCAGTGGATGAGGAGGTAGTCCAGTATTGTAGTATCGTCACCAGAGGATAGTAAGGACTGGGAACAGGCAGTGGATGAGGAGGTAATCCAGTATTGTAGTATCACCAGAGGATAGTAAAGACTGGGAAGAGGTGATTCTAAATAGTAGTTGAAGTCTCCTAGAATAGTGAGGGAATGAGTCGGTGTACGATTCCAAGAGTGTCAGAAGGGCTTGGGAGAAGTGCCCTCTAGTGCCTGGTGGGCGATATATCAATATCCCCGGAAAAAACTGAAGGTTGTTTAGTTTTATACGAAAATGCAGTGCTTCTGCCGGGAGGGCAGAGATCGTCTCCAACTGTATTTTAAAATGATCGCGATAAATAATCGCTATTCCCCCTCCTTTGCCAGTCACTCTGTCTTGAGAGAAGCACGCATAGCCCTCTGGAACAGCAATGTTCCAGTCGGGCGCAGAGGTGCTATCTGTCCAAGTTTCAGTTAAGAAAACTAGGTCTGGCGAAGAGAGTTGGATAAGATCTTCCAACTCGTATTTCTGTTTAACTACAGAGCAGGCATTGACCAGCAAACATCTAGCATATTCAGTTGCTGTTGCCTTAAGGTTACTGATTTTTCTGCTCCGCATCCCTCTCTCTAGTTCCGATTTCCCTACTACTATCATTGACAGGTTCCTTTACCCCCCAACTTTTCCCTAGTTTGTGTAAAGGCATGGGGCCCGGCACAATGTTTGTGGAAAATCTAAAAGTGCAGTTTATGCACCGAGCCTCTGTTACGGCGTCATGTTGTGGAAACATGTTGTGGGGAACACATGTATTAACTCTCAAATCGAGCAGAACTTGCCTACCATATGTAGCTGGTCCGATTTGGCAAGGGGTTCTGCCACTGGTCGTGCTCCGGGTGCCGACGGGCGCACATGGGCTTGCGGCGCGCCCGCTGCGCGGACGCTCCAGTGTGTGTGATATTGTGGTGGTAGGTAGGAAGACTAGAGCGTCAACCCCAGTGCAGTGCGGTCCCGACCAACTTCCGGGTACCGCAGGGGCCGAACGCTGAGTTAATGGCGTGTATTAAAAAGCTCAGGTAAGATTAAAATTCTGCCGCAATGTCCAAATATACAATATCTAAAGAAAAGGGGCGACCCGGTGTCCCTCAGAACCTGGGTATACAGTTTATCAACAAAAGGGTGTTCTGTAGGGTATTGAAGAGGTTATTTAATATATGTACAAAGTATCTTGAACGAAAATTATTCATGAGACATGCATATCGCCCACGCCTCTATATATGCATCTGAAGATTGTAATTAATCACGTAAAGGCCTTAAATGTATATCCACTTTGTATTTATATCAGAATTCATTCTTTCAGATACGCTTATTTGATAAGGTTTTAGAGACAATAACTGTGAACAATAAGTGAAAAACGTGACATATGTGCTCAAGAAGGTGAACAGTTCATGCAATATGTACTGAGTGATTCAAGCTTTATATAAAGGGGATAGAACAAGATAATTTATACAAGGGCCAGCCTAATAACCATGGGCCCTGGATGCTAATAATGCTTTTTCGTGTAGGGCCGTGGTTGGTCTGAGCCTAGGTGTAGCGTCGACGTTTCAACCCTTGAGGTGCTCCTTTCAGTAATCACTCCGGGTCTTCATCAGGACTGTGTGTGGGGGGAGACTTGTACCAGCCTAGTGTGGATCGAAGTTCTGGTCGGGAGTGTCTCTAAGTGACACTTGTCTGAAGATTGCGTCAGCAAACGAATGGCTCAAGTAGAGTACGGCAAACAGGGTGAATCAACAATGGCTGAGCTCAGGTGGTGAATCCGGATTCACCCGGAGTGATTACCGAAAGGAGCACCTCAAGGGTTGAAACGTCAACGCTACACCTAGGTTCAGACCAACCACGGCCCTACACGAAAAAGCATTATTAGCATCCAGGGCCTATGGTTATTAGGCTGGCCCTTGTATAAATTATCTTGTTCTATCCCCTGTGTATAAAGCTTGAATCACTCTGTACATATTGCACGAACTGTTCACCTTCTTGAGCACATATGTCACGTTTTTCACTTATTGTTCACAGTTATTGTCTCTAAAACCTTATCAAATAAGCATATCTGAATTAATGAATTCTGATATAAATACAAAGTGGATGTACATTTAAGGCCTTTACGTGATTAATTACAATCTTCAGATGCATATATAGAGGCGTGGGCGATATGCATGTCTCATGAATAATTTTTGTTCAAGATACTTTGTACATATATGAAATAACCTCTTGAATATCCTACAGAACCCCCTTTTATTGATAAACAAATATACAATAGACCACAGTTAAAGCATATTAAGCCTAATGCAAGTAGCGCGAAATAGTTAAAAGCAATGTCAGCCCTGCACCCGGCGCCCTGCTCCTGGGTGCCTACCTAACCTACAGCTTCCCAACTTACCTCTCGAAGTGGTGGTCGCACCTGAAGAATCTCCGTCCCCGAGCTTGCAGCGTTTGTTCGTCACTGAGCTTCTCCATTAAAATCCATTGAGTGCCCGACGGCTCAAAAGCAACCTGCACCGAGCCGCCCGAGTGCCCCTGGGAGTGCAACTTTTACCCGCATCTACTTCCCCACTTGCCCTGAGCAAGTGACCAGGAGCCCAGCTCCCACAGCCGCGTGGCCTGCTAGCCAGCAGCCACCAACCAAAGGCCCCCTGCCGCCATAGGCTAACATTGGGCCTAACTCTCTCTGCACCCGGCTGCCCCTGTGCCGCTGAGGGTGTAACAACTGTACCTACCTGACCCTGGGAGACCCCTGAGTCTATGCCCAGAACCTTAACTCTGCCAGTCGAGTACTTACCCAAAAGCCGATAACTCACTTTTCTTCCATAGGGTAACATTGACTGGTTTCACTTGGAAATTCTTTTAAGTGTCGAGTTTTGAAACTTTAAAATAATCACTAAAAATCAGCCGAGCAACGAAAACGAATTTAATCACCTGCTATCAAGAGAGATCCCAGGGCTGGATCTTGGTGCCCAACACTGACCCTGCAAAGTAAATGTAATTATAACTACTTACCGAAAACTTGATTTTCCTCCATAGGATAACATTGCCTCGTTTTTACCAGAAATTCTTCTAAGTGTCGAGTTTTTTGAAACGTACAAATATTTGCAAAAAATCGCCTGTATAACAAAAACGCACTCTTTCAACTGTTTACAGGAGAGTCACCAGTGCTGGATCCAACACTGAGTAAGAAAAAGTAACGATAACCCTAAGTGAATCTCCTCCCATAGGATAACATTGGGGATTCAATGTGAAAAAGTTTTCAAGTGTCAACTTTTAAAATACAGTAACATTCCTTAAAAATCACAAATGTAACCAAAACGTTTTTACTCAACTGTTTACAGGAGATGTCCCAGGACTGAATCTAGGATCCAGTCCTGTGGTAAGAAAAGTAATCAATTGAATTTAACTAGAAATTCCCATTGAGCTCAATGTTATATTGTGTTTGAAATTGTGTTGCCTATTGCAACAACTGTAACTATTGCATTCAAAAGTTTATTGCCTATTGAAAAGTATTTAACTAAAGAATTTCATTCTGAGAAAGTATATTTTGATCCCTATTGTTGGTTCTAAAATAAAACAACCATATATTTTTATATACAAACCATTGGCCTAGAGTTCAGTTCTTGAGTGTGTGAGACCATTTGCTGACTGAGTGTGTACAACAAATGCTTTACACTGTCCTCAGATACTGCCTTACTGCTCGACCAAGCTACCACTTTAGAGAGTAAGGTTAAATCTAACTTTAGCCTCTGCCAAACCTCTGGGGACTGTGGACTCTGTGCACACTGTACCTATTTGGGAACAGTATATACAGAGCCACTTTCTTACAGGCATTGGATGAGGAGGGAATTCAGTATCGTAGTATTGTCACCAGACAATAGTAAGGACTGCGATGGGGCAGTAGATGAGGAGGCAATCCAGTATTGTGGTATCGTCACCAGGGGATAGTGGGCACTGGGAATAGGCAATGGATGAGGAGGTAATCCAGTATTGTAGTATCACCAGACGATAGTAAGGACTGGGTAGAGGCAGTGGATGAGGAGGTAATCTAGTATTGTAGTATCGTCACCTGAGGATATTAGGGACTGGGATGGGGCCATGGATGAGGAGGTAATCCAGTATTGTAGTATCATCACTTGAAGATTGTAAGGACTAGGAAGAGGCAGTGGATGAGGAGGTAATCCAGTATTGTAGTATCCTCACCAGAGGATAGTATCGACTGGGAAGAGGCAGTGGATGAGGAGGTAATCCAGTATTGTAGTATCGTCACCAGAGGATAGTAAGGACTGGGAAGAGGCAGTGGATGAGTAGGTAATCCTGTATCATAGTATCGTCACCAGATAATAGTAAGGACTGGGAAGAGGCAGTGGATAAGTAGGTAATCCAGTATCGTAGTATGGTCACCAGACAATAGTAAGGACTGTGACGAGGAGGCAGTGGATGAGGAGGTAATCCAGTATTGTAGTATGGTCACCAGACATGAGTAAGAATCAGGAAGAGGCAGTGGATGAGGAGGTAATCCAGTATTGTAGTATCCTCACCAGTCAATAGTAAGGACTGGGAAGAGGCAGTTGATGAGGATGTAATCCAGTATTGTAGTATCGTCACCATAGGATAGTAAGAACTGGGAAGAGGCAGTGGATGAGGAGGTAATCCAGTATTGTAGTATCGTCACCAGAGGATAGTAAGGACTGGGAAGAGGCAATGGATGAGTAGGTAATCCTGTATCGTAGTATCGTCACCAGATAATAGTAAGGACTGGGAAGAGGCAGTGGATAAGTAGGTAATCTAGTATCGTAGTATGGTCACCAGACAATAGTATGGACTGTGACGAGGAGGCAGTGGATGAGGAGGTAATCCAGTACTGTAGTATCCTCACCAGTCAATAGTAAGGACTGGGAAGAGGCATTGGATGAGGAGGGAATTCAGTATTGTAGCATTGTCACCAGACAATAGTAAGGACTGCGATGGGGCAGTAGATGAGGAGGCAATCCAGTATTGTGGTATCGTCACCAGGGGATAGTAGGCACTGAGAACAGGCAATGGATGAGGAGGTAATCCAGTATTGTAGTATCATCACCAGACGATAGTAAGGACTGGGTAGAGGCAGTGGATGAGGAGGTAATCTAGTATTGCAGTATCGTCACCTGAGGATAGTAGGGACTGGGATGGGGCCATGGATGAGGAGGTAATCCAGTATTGTAGTATCATCACCTGAAGATTGTAAGGACTAGGAAGAGGCAGTGGATGAGGAGGTAATCCAGTATTGTAGTATCCTCACCAGAGGATAGTATCGACTGGGAAGAGCCAGTGGATGAGGAGGTAATCCAGTATTGTAGTATCGTCACCAGAGGATAGTAAGGACTGGGAAGAGGCAGTGGATGAGTAGGTAATCCTGTATCGTAGTATCGTCACCCGATAATAGTAAGGACTGGGAAGAGGCAGTGGATAAGTAGGTAATCCAGTATCGTAGTATGGTCACCAGACAATAGTAAGGACTGTGACGAGGAGGCAGTGGATGAGGAGGTAATCCAGTATTGTAGTATCCTCACCAGTCAATAGTAAGGACTGGGAAGAGGCATTGGATGAGGAGAGAATCCAGTATCGTAGTATTGTCACCAAACAATTGTTAAGACCGGGATGGGAAGTAGATGAGGAGGTAATCCAGTATTGTATATTCACCAGCGGATAGTAAGGACTGGGAACAGGCAATGGATGAGGAGGTAATCCAGTATTGTAGTATTGTCACCAGAGGATAGTAAGGACTGGGAACAGGCAGTGGATGAGGAGGTAATCCTGTATTGTAGTATCGTCTCCAGAGGATAGTAAGGACTGGGAAGAGGCAGTGGATGAGGAGGTAACCCAGTATTGTAGTATCGGCATCAGACGATTGTAAGGACTGGGAAGAGGCAGTGGATGAGGAGGTAATCCAGTATTGTAGTATCATCACCAGACGATAGTAAGCACTGGGAAGAGGCAGTGGATGAGGAAGTAATCCAGTATTGTATTATCGTCACCAGAGGATAGTAAGTACTGGGAAGAGGCTGTGGATAAGTAGGTAATCCAGTATTGTAGTATCGTCACCAGAGGATAGTAAGGACTGGGAAGAGGCAGTGGATGAGGAGACTATCCAGTATCGTCGTATTGTCACCAGAGGATAGTAAGGACTGGGAAGAGGCAGTTGATGAGGAGGTAATCCAGTATTGTAGTATCGTCACCATAGGATAGTAAGGACTGGGAAGAGGCAGTGGATGAGGAGGCTATCCCGCATTGCAGTATCGTCACCAGAGGGTAGTAGGGACTAGGAAGAGGCAGTGGATGAGGAGGTAATCCAGTATTGTGGTATCGTCACCACACAATAGTAAGGACTGGGAAGAGGCAGTGGATGAGTAGGTAATCCAGTATCGTAGAATTGTCACCAGACAATCGGAAGGACCGGGAAGAGTCAGTGGATGATAAGGTAATCCAGTATTGTAGTATCGTCACCAGACAATAGCAAGGACTGGGAAGAGGCAGCGGATGAGGAGGTAATTCAGTATTGTAGTATCGTCACCAGAGAATAGTAAGGACTGGGAAGAGGCAGTGGATGAGGAGGTAATCCAGTATCGTAGTATTGTCACCAGACAATAGAAAGGACTGGGAAGAGGCAGTGGATGAGGAGGTAATCCAGTATCGTAGTATTGTCACCAGAGGATAGTAAGGACTTGGAACAGGCAGTGGATGAGGAGGTAATCCAGTATTGTAGTATCGTCACCAGACAAGAGTAAGAATCAGGAAGAGGCAGTGTATGAGGAGGTAATCCAGTATTTTAGTATCGTCACCAGTAGATAGTGAAGACTGGGAAGAGGCAATGGATGAGGAGGTCATCCAGTATTGTAGTATCATCACCTGAAGATAGTAAGGACTGGCAAGTGGCAGTGGATGAGGAGGTAATCCAGTATTGTAGTATTGTCACCAGAGGATAGTAAGGACTTGGAACAGGCAGTGGATGAGGAGGTAATCCAGTATCGTAGTATTGTCACCAGAGGATAGTAAGGACTTGGAACAGGCAGTGGATGAGGAGGTAATCCAGTATTGTAGTATCGTCACCAGACAAGAGTAAGAATCAGGAAGAGGCAGTGTATGAGGAGGTAATCCAGTATTTTAGTATCGTCACCAGTAGATAGTGAAGACTGGGAAGAGGCAGTGGACGAGGAGGTAATCCAGTATTGTAGTATCGTCACCAGAGGATAGTAGGGACTGGGATGGGGCCATGGATGAGGAGGTAATCCAGTATTGTAGTATCATCACCTGAAGATAGTAAGGACTGGGAAGAGGCAGTGGATGAGGAGGTAATCCAGTATTGTAGTATCCTCACCAGAGGATAGTATCAACTGGGAAGAGGCATTGGATGAGGAGGCAATCCAGTATTGTAGTATTGTCACCAGAGGATAATAAGGACTGGGAAGAGGCAGTGGATAAGTAGGTAATCCTGTATCGTAGTATCGGCATCAGACGATAGTAAGGACTGGGAAGAGGCAGTGGATGAGGAGGTAATCCAGTATTGTAGTATAATCACCAGACGGTAGTAAGCACTGGAAAGAGGCAGTGGATGAGGAAGTAATCCAGTATTGTAGTATCGTCACCAGATGATAGTAAGGACTGGGAAGAGGCAGTGGATGAGTAGGTAATCCAGTATTGTAGTATCGTCACCAGAGGAAAGTAAGGACTGGGAAGAGGCAGTGGATGAGGAGTTAATCCAGTATCGTAGTATTGTCACCAGAAAATAGTAAGGACTGTGACAAAGAGGCAGTGGATGAGGAGGTAATCCAGTATTTTAGTATCGTCACCAGAGGATAGTATGGACTGGGATGGGGCAGTGGATGAGGAGGTAATCCAGTATCGTAGTATTGTCACCAGGGGATGGTAAGGACTGGGAAGAGGCAGTGGATGAGAAAATAATCCAGTATTGTAGTTTCGGCATCAGACAATTGTAAGGACTGGGAAGAGGCAGTTGATGAGGAGGTAATCCAGTATTGTAGTATCGTCACCATAGGATAGTAAGGACTGGGAAGAGGCAGTGGATGAAGAGGCTATCCCGTATTGCAGTATCGTCACCAGAGGATAGTAGGGACTGGGAAGAGGCAGTGGATGAGGAGGTAATCCAGTATTGTGGTATCGTCACCAGAGGATAGTAAGGACTGGGAAGAGGCAGTGGATGAGTAGGTAATCCAGTATCGTAGTATCGTCACCACACAATAGTAAGGACTGGGAAGAGGCAGTGGATGAGTAGGTAATCCAGTATCGTAGAACTGTCACCAGACAATAGGAAGGACCGGGAAGAGTCAGTAGATTATAAGGTAATCCAGTATTGTAGTATCGTCACCAGACAATAGTAAGGACTGGGAAGAGGCAGCGGATGAGGAGGTAATTCAGTATTGTAGTATCGTCACCAGAGAATAGTAAGGGCTGGGAAGAGGCAGTGGATGAGGAGGTAATCCAGTATCGTAGTATTGTCACCAGACAATAGTAAGGACTGGGAAGAGGCAGTGGATGAGGAGGTAATCCGGTATCGTAGTATTGTCACCAGAGCATAGTAAGGACTTGGAACAGGCAGTGGATGAGGAGGTAATCCAGTATTGTAGTATCGTCACCAGAGGATACTAAGGACTGGGAAGAGGCAGTGGATGAGTAGGTAATCCAGTATCGTAGAATTGTCACCAGACAATAGGAAGGACCGGGAAGAGTCAGTGGATGATAAGGTAATCCAGTATTGTAGTATCGTCACCAGACAATAGCAAGGACTGGGAAGAGGCAGCGGATGAGGAGGTAATTCAGTATTGTAGTATCGTCACCAGAGAATAGTAAGGACTGGGAAGAGGCAGTGGATGAGGAGGTAATCCAGTATCGTAGTATTGTCACCAGACAATAGAAAGGACTGGGAAGAGGCAGTGGATGAGGAGGAATTCCAGTATCGTAGTATTGTCACCAGAGGATAGTAAGGACTTGGAACAGGCAGTGGATGAGGAGGTAATCCAGTATTGTAGTATAGTCACCAGACAAGAGTAAGAATCAGGAAGAGGCAGTGTATGAGGAGGTAATCCAGTATTTTAGTATCGTCACCAGTAGATAGTGAAGACTGGGAAGAGGCAGTGGATGAGGAGGTCATCCAGTATTGTAGTATCCTCACCTGAAGATAGTAAGGACTGGGAAGTGGCAGTGGATGAGGAGGTAATCCAGTATTGTAGTATCCTCACCAGAGGATAGTATCAACTGGGACGAGGCTTTGGATGAGGAGGTAATCCAGTATTGTAGTATTGTCACCAGAGGATAGTAAGGACTGGGATGAGGCAGTGGATGAGTAGGTAATCCTGTATCGTAGTATCGGCATCAGACGATAGTAAGGACTGGGAAGAGGCAGTGGATGAGGAGGTAATCCAGTATTGTAGTATAATCACCAGACGGTAGTAAGCACTGGAAAGAGGCAGTGGATGAGGAAGTAATCCAGTATTGTAGTATCGTCACCAGATGATAGTAAGGACTGGGAAGAGGCAGTGGATGAGTAGGTAATCCAGTATTGTAGTATCGTCACCAGAGGATAGTAAGGACTGGGAAGAGGCAGTGGATGAGGAGTTAATCCAGTATCGTAGTATTGTCACCAGAAAATAGTAAGGACTGTGACAAAGAGGCAGTGGATGAGGAGGTAATCCAGTATTTTAGTATCGTCACCAGAGGATAGTATGGACTGGGATGGGGCAGTGGATGAGTAGGTAATCCAGTATCGTAGTATTGTCACCAGAGGATGGTAAGGACTGGGAAGAGGCAGTGGATGAGAAAATAATCCAGTATTGTAGTATCGGCATCAGACAATTGTAAGGACTGGGAAGAGGCAGTGGATGAGGAGGTAATCCAGTATCGTAGTATTGTCACCAGACAATAGAAAGGACTGGGAAGAGGCAGTGGATGAGGAGGTAATCCAGTATCGTAGTATTGTCACCAGAGGATAGTAAGGACTTGGAACAGGCAGTGGATGAGGAGGTAATCCAGTATTGTAGTATCGTCACCAGAGTATACTAAGGACTGGGAAGAGGCAGTGGATGAGAAGATAATCCAGTATTGTAGTATCGTCACCAGAGGAAAGTAAGGACTGGGAAGAGGCAGTGGATGAGTAGGTAATCCTGTATCGTAGTATCGGCATCAGACGATAGTAAGGACTGGGAAGAGGCAGTGGATGAGGAGGTAATCCAGTATTGTAGTATCATCACCAGACGATAGTAAGCACTGGGAAGAGGCAGTGGATGAGGAAGTAATCCAGTATTGTATTATCGTCACCAGAGGATAGTAAGTACTGGGAAGAGGCTGTGGATAAGTAGGTAATCCAGTATTGTAGTATCGTCACCAGAGGATAGTAAGGACTGGGAAGAGGCAGTGGATGAGGAGACTATCCAGTATCGTCGTATTGTCACCAGAGGATAGTAAGGACTGGGAAGAGGCAGTTGATGAGGAGGTAATCCAGTATTGTAGTATCGTCACCATAGGATAGTAAGGACTGGGAAGAGGCAGTGGATGAGGAGACTATCCCGCATTGCAGTATCGTCACCAGAGGGTAGTAGGGACTAGGAAGAGGCAGTGGATGAGGAGGTAATCCAGTATTGTGGTATCGTCACCACACAATAGTAAGGACTGGGAAGAGGCAGTGGATGAGTAGGTAATCCAGTATCGTAGAATTGTCACCAGACAATCGGAAGGACCGGGAAGAGTCAGTGGATGATAAGGTAATCCAGTATTGTAGTATCGTCACCAGACAATAGCAAGGACTGGGAAGAGGCAGCGGATGAGGAGGTAATTCAGTATTGTAGTATCGTCACCAGAGAATAGTAAGGACTGGGAAGAGGCAGTGGATGAGGAGGTAATCCAGTATCGTAGTATTGTCACCAGACAATAGAAAGGACTGGGAAGAGGCAGTGGATGAGGAGGTAATCCAGTATCGTAGTATTGTCACCAGAGGATAGTAAGGACTTGGAACAGGCAGTGGATGAGGAGGTAATCCAGTATTGTAGTATCGTCACCAGACAAGAGTAAGAATCAGGAAGAGGCAGTGTATGAGGAGGTAATCCAGTATTTTAGTATCGTCACCAGTAGATAGTGAAGACTGGGAAGAGGCAGTGGATGAGGAGGTCATCCAGTATTGTAGTATCATCACCTGAAGATAGTAAGGACTGGCAAGTGGCAGTGGATGAGGAGGTAATCCAGTATTGTAGTATTGTCACCAGAGGATAGTAAGGACTTGGAACAGGCAGTGGATGAGGAGGTAATCCAGTATCGTAGTATTGTCACCAGAGGATAGTAAGGACTTGGAACAGGCAGTGGATGAGGAGGTAATCCAGTATTGTAGTATCGTCACCAGACAAGAGTAAGAATCAGGAAGAGGCAGTGTATGAGGAGGTAATCCAGTATTTTAGTATCGTCACCAGTAGATAGTGAAGACTGGGAAGAGGCAGTGGACGAGGAGGTAATCCAGTATTGTAGTATCGTCACCAGAGGATAGTAGGGACTGGGATGGGGCCATGGATGAGGAGGTAATCCAGTATTGTAGTATCATCACCTGAAGATAGTAAGGACTGGGAAGAGGCAGTGGATGAGGAGGTAATCCAGTATTGTAGTATCCTCACCAGAGGATAGTATCAACTGGGAAGAGGCATTGGATGAGGAGGCAATCCAGTATTGTAGTATTGTCACCAGAGGATAATAAGGACTGGGAAGAGGCAGTGGATAAGTAGGTAATCCTGTATCGTAGTATCGGCATCAGACGATAGTAAGGACTGGGAAGAGGCAGTGGATGAGGAGGTAATCCAGTATTGTAGTATAATCACCAGACGGTAGTAAGCACTGGAAAGAGGCAGTGGATGAGGAAGTAATCCAGTATTGTAGTATCGTCACCAGATGATAGTAAGGACTGGGAAGAGGCAGTGGATGAGTAGGTAATCCAGTATTGTAGTATCGTCACCAGAGGAAAGTAAGGACTGGGAAGAGGCAGTGGATGAGGAGTTAATCCAGTATCGTAGTATTGTCACCAGAAAATAGTAAGGACTGTGACAAAGAGGCAGTGGATGAGGAGGTAATCCAGTATTTTAGTATCGTCACCAGAGGATAGTATGGACTGGGATGGGGCAGTGGATGAGGAGGTAATCCAGTATCGTAGTATTGTCACCAGGGGATGGTAAGGACTGGGAAGAGGCAGTGGATGAGAAAATAATCCAGTATTGTAGTTTCGGCATCAGACAATTGTAAGGACTGGGAAGAGGCAGTTGATGAGGAGGTAATCCAGTATTGTAGTATCGTCACCATAGGATAGTAAGGACTGGGAAGAGGCAGTGGATGAAGAGGCTATCCCGTATTGCAGTATCGTCACCAGAGGATAGTAGGGACTGGGAAGAGGCAGTGGATGAGGAGGTAATCCAGTATTGTGGTATCGTCACCAGAGGATAGTAAGGACTGGGAAGAGGCAGTGGATGAGTAGGTAATCCAGTATCGTAGTATCGTCACCACACAATAGTAAGGACTGGGAAGAGGCAGTGGATGAGTAGGTAATCCAGTATCGTAGAACTGTCACCAGACAATAGGAAGGACCGGGAAGAGTCAGTAGATTATAAGGTAATCCAGTATTGTAGTATCGTCACCAGACAATAGTAAGGACTGGGAAGAGGCAGCGGATGAGGAGGTAATTCAGTATTGTAGTATCGTCACCAGAGAATAGTAAGGGCTGGGAAGAGGCAGTGGATGAGGAGGTAATCCAGTATCGTAGTATTGTCACCAGACAATAGTAAGGACTGGGAAGAGGCAGTGGATGAGGAGGTAATCCGGTATCGTAGTATTGTCACCAGAGCATAGTAAGGACTTGGAACAGGCAGTGGATGAGGAGGTAATCCAGTATTGTAGTATCGTCACCAGAGGATACTAAGGACTGGGAAGAGGCAGTGGATGAGTAGGTAATCCAGTATCGTAGAATTGTCACCAGACAATAGGAAGGACCGGGAAGAGTCAGTGGATGATAAGGTAATCCAGTATTGTAGTATCGTCACCAGACAATAGCAAGGACTGGGAAGAGGCAGCGGATGAGGAGGTAATTCAGTATTGTAGTATCGTCACCAGAGAATAGTAAGGACTGGGAAGAGGCAGTGGATGAGGAGGTAATCCAGTATCGTAGTATTGTCACCAGACAATAGAAAGGACTGGGAAGAGGCAGTGGATGAGGAGGAATTCCAGTATCGTAGTATTGTCACCAGAGGATAGTAAGGACTTGGAACAGGCAGTGGATGAGGAGGTAATCCAGTATTGTAGTATAGTCACCAGACAAGAGTAAGAATCAGGAAGAGGCAGTGTATGAGGAGGTAATCCAGTATTTTAGTATCGTCACCAGTAGATAGTGAAGACTGGGAAGAGGCAGTGGATGAGGAGGTCATCCAGTATTGTAGTATCCTCACCTGAAGATAGTAAGGACTGGGAAGTGGCAGTGGATGAGGAGGTAATCCAGTATTGTAGTATCCTCACCAGAGGATAGTATCAACTGGGACGAGGCTTTGGATGAGGAGGTAATCCAGTATTGTAGTATTGTCACCAGAGGATAGTAAGGACTGGGATGAGGCAGTGGATGAGTAGGTAATCCTGTATCGTAGTATCGGCATCAGACGATAGTAAGGACTGGGAAGAGGCAGTGGATGAGGAGGTAATCCAGTATTGTAGTATAATCACCAGACGGTAGTAAGCACTGGAAAGAGGCAGTGGATGAGGAAGTAATCCAGTATTGTAGTATCGTCACCAGATGATAGTAAGGACTGGGAAGAGGCAGTGGATGAGTAGGTAATCCAGTATTGTAGTATCGTCACCAGAGGATAGTAAGGACTGGGAAGAGGCAGTGGATGAGGAGTTAATCCAGTATCGTAGTATTGTCACCAGAAAATAGTAAGGACTGTGACAAAGAGGCAGTGGATGAGGAGGTAATCCAGTATTTTAGTATCGTCACCAGAGGATAGTATGGACTGGGATGGGGCAGTGGATGAGTAGGTAATCCAGTATCGTAGTATTGTCACCAGAGGATGGTAAGGACTGGGAAGAGGCAGTGGATGAGAAAATAATCCAGTATTGTAGTATCGGCATCAGACAATTGTAAGGACTGGGAAGAGGCAGTGGATGAGGAGGTAATCCAGTATCGTAGTATTGTCACCAGACAATAGAAAGGACTGGGAAGAGGCAGTGGATGAGGAGGTAATCCAGTATCGTAGTATTGTCACCAGAGGATAGTAAGGACTTGGAACAGGCAGTGGATGAGGAGGTAATCCAGTATTGTAGTATCGTCACCAGAGTATACTAAGGACTGGGAAGAGGCAGTGGATGAGAAGATAATCCAGTATTGTAGTATCGTCACCAGAGGAAAGTAAGGACTGGGAAGAGGCAGTGGATGAGGCGTTAATCCAGTATTTTAGTATCGTCACCAGTAGATAGTGAAGACTGGGAAGAGGCAGTGGACGAGGAGGTAATCCAGTATTGTAGTATCGTCACCAGAGGATAGTAGGGACTGGGATGGGGCCATGGATGAGGAGGTAATCCAGTATTGTAGTATCATCACCTGAAGATAGTAAGGACTGGGAAGAGGCAGTGGATGAGGAGGTAATCCAGTATTATAGTATCCTCACCAGAGGATAGTATCAACTGGGAAGAGGCATTGGATGAGGAGGTAATCCAGTATTGTAGTATTGTCACCAGAGGATAATAAGGACTGGGAAGAGGCAGTGGATGAGTAGGTAATCCTGTATCGTAGTATCGGCATCAGACGATAGTAAAGACTGGGAAGAGGCAGTGGATGAGGAGGTAATCCAGTATTGTAGTATAATCACCAGACGGTAGTAAGCACTGGAAAGAGGCAGTGGATGAGGAAGTAATCCAGTATTGTAGTATCGTCACCAGATGATAGTAAGGACTGGGAAGAGGCAGTGGATGAGTAGGTAATCCAGTATTGTAGTATCGTCACCAGAGGAAAGTAAGGACTGGGAAGAGGCAGTGGATGAGGAGTTAATCCAGTATCGTAGTATTGTCACCAGAAAATAGTAAGGACTGTGACAAAGAGGCACTGGATGAGGAGGTAATCCAGTATTTTAGTATCGTCACCAGAGGATAGTATGGACTGGGATGGGGCAGTGGATGAGGAGGTAATCCAGTATCGTAGTATTGTCACCAGGGAATGGTAAGGACTGGGAAGAGGCAGTGGATGAGAAAATAATCCAGTATTGTAGTTTCGGCATCAGACAATTGTAAGGACTGGGAAGAGGCAGTTGATGAGGAGGTAATCCAGTATTGTAGTATCGTCACCATAGGATAGTAAGGACTGGGAAGAGGCAGTGGATGAAGAGGCTATCCCGTATTGCAGTATCGTCACCAGAGGATAGTAGGGACTGGGAAGAGGCAGTGGATGAGGAGGTAATCCAGTATTGTGGTATCGTCACCAGAGGATAGTAAGGACTGGGAAGAGGCAGTGGATGAGTAGGTAATCCAGTATCGTAGTATCGTCACCACACAATAGTAAGGACTGGGAAGAGGCAGTGGATGAGTAGGTAATCCAGTATCGTAGAACTGTCACCAGACAATAGGAAGGACCGGGAAGAGTCAGTAGATTATAAGGTAATCCAGTATTGTAGTATCGTCACCAGACAATAGTAAGGACTGGGAAGAGGCAGCGGATGAGGAGGTAATTCAGTATTGTAGTATCGTCACCAGAGAATAGTAAGGGCTGGGAAGAGGCAGTGGATGAGGAGGTAATCCAGTATCGTAGTATTGTCACCAGACAATAGTAAGGACTGGGAAGAGGCAGTGGATGAGGAGGTAATCCGGTATCGTAGTATTGTCACCAGAGGATAGTAAGGACTTGGAACAGGCAGTGGATGAGGAGGTAATCCAGTATTGTAGTATCGTCACCAGAGGATACTAAGGACTGGGAAGAGGCAGTGGATGAGAAGATAATCCAGTATTGTAGTATCGGCATCAGACAATTGTAAGAACTGGGAAGAGTCAGTTGATGAGGAGGTAATCCAGTATTGTAGTATCGTCACCAGTAGATAGTAAGGACAGCGAAGAGGCAGTGGATGAGGAGGTAATCCAGTATTGTAGTATCGTCACCAGACAATAGTAACGACTGGGAAGAGGCGGTGGATGAAGAGGTAATCCAGTATTGTAGTATCGTCTTTAGACAATAGTAAGGGTTGGGAAGAGGCAGTGGATGAGGAGCTAATCCAGTATCGTAGTATTGTCACCAGACAATAGTAAGGACTGTGACGAAGAGGCAGTGGATGAGGAGGTAATCCAGTATTGTAGTATCGTCACCAGAAGATACTAAGGACTGCGAAGAAGAGGCAATGGATGAGGAGGTAATCCAGTATTGTAGTATAGTCACCAGACAATAGTAAGGACTGGGAAGAGGCAGTGTATGCGGAGGTAATCCAGTATTTTAGTATCGTCACCAGTAGATAGTAAGGACAGCGAAGAGGCAGTGGATGAGGAGGTAATCCAGTATTGTAGTATCGTCACCAGACAATAGTAACGACTGGGAAGAGGCGGTGGATGAAGAGGTAATCCAGTATTGTAGTATCGTCTTTAGACAATAGTAAGGGTTGGGAAGAGGCAGTGGATGAGGAGCTAATCCAGTATCATAGTATTGTCACCAGACAATAGTAAGGACTGTGACGAAGAGGCAGTGGATGAGGAGGTAATCCAGTATTATAGTATCGTCACCAGAAGATACTAAGGACTGCGAAGAAGAGGCAGTGGATGAGGAGGTAATCCAGTATTGTAGTATTGTCACAAGGGGATAGTAAGGACTGGGACGAGGCAGTAGATGAGTAGGTAATCCAGTATTGTAGTATCATCACCAGAGGATAGTTAGGGCTGGGAAGAGGCAGTGGATGAGGAGGTAATCCAGTATTGTAGTATCGTCACAAGGGGATAGTAAGGACTGGGACGAGGCAGTGGATGAGTAGGTAAACCAGTATTGTAGTATCATCACCAGAGGATAGTTAGGGCTGGGAAGAGGCAGTGGATGAGGAGGTAATCCAGTTTTCTAATCGTCACCTTACACTATAGTAAGGACTGGGAAGAGGCATAGGATGAGAAAGTAATCCAGTATCTCACCCAAAGTGTTTAAAATTGCAAAAGAAATCTGCAAGTCTGCATGAAATATGGCACATCTGAATGTAATGTGAAGGTAAATTGAATTGGTTTATTTCCGTAACTCAGAAATATTGCTCTCCAGTGCAAATGTTCCTTCATTCCGCTATAGTTGATAAACTGAGTACCAATGTGTTTGGTGATAGTGACACCTGCTAGGTGAAGTGCCAAGTAACAGTGAAACTGCAGTATCAATATCTATATAAAAATTGAATATTAACAAAACGAATTCTCACACTGCACAAAATTATCATCAAATGGTGAATATTTTCAAAGAAAGCAGGAATCCATCAATCCATTATCCTGACGGTATAAAGTTACGTCTTCTTTGGCGACTGATTTACTTGCATTAGCTAGTGTGACAAAGGTCTCTTCAAAACAAAGGCGTTCTGCCTACCTCAAAATAGTTGATTAAATTCGACTATAATCAATTTTGATTTGGCACATTTTTTCATGCTCATTGGGTAGACTGCCTACACACATTCTGTGCAAGTCACTAGGCAGAGCTGATAAAATGAATACAATGTCGGTGGGGTGATTATAATGCCTGTTTAGTCAAGTACAGAAAGACAGTTCAATTTCGGGTATGTCTTGCTTAAATATGCATTTTTGTTATTATTACATCTTAAAAAATGTAATGCTTATTTTGTTGAAACTCCCATTTGAACAAGTCCTTTTTTTTCAGGTTGCTTGCAGACGGCGTGGATGTTAACTACAGGCACAAACTTGGTTGGACGCCTCTCATGGTGGCAGCAATGTCCAAGAATCAATGGTAGGTTTTACCTAATGAATATTTGTAAGAATCTGCTGTAGGTAGGCGCATAGCAAATGTGTTAACTATTTCACTAGTCACACATTGCTCACTCACACTCTGTTTTAGTACTCCATTGTGTTTTTTCTGAAGGGATCGCAACAAAAAAGCAAACCAACAACGGGCCTTTGAAACCTGTCTGTGTGGCATGGAATCGTAGATGGTAAACAGCGTTAGAATTTATGGATCCAAAATGAAACTACTGTTCATCATCTATAAAGACATCACCTACACCCTCCATCTGACCTCTTTTTAGATGAGTTAGTCACCCGCAGCAACAAGGTCAAAAGGCTTGGATTGGTCCTCTAGTAAAGTGCCCCTTCATTCCCAGTTAGTAATGGACCATGACTATGGACCGTGCTCCCACTGACTACCCTCAGTAGGACAACCCCATCATCTCCGAATACCCTCCAAACCAAAGTACATCTTTAAAAAATGTCATCCAGCCTTTATAGTCCTTAAGGAGACTGCCTCTGGACTGAACACCTGGGCCCCCGCCTCCTTCACTGAGGCTATTACGGTCTTTTCTGTCTTAGTGTGGCAGCCCAGTTGTTGAGGAAACCATTATTGAAACAGAAATACTGCGGTATACGCAAAGCAGTGTAAATGCTGAAACGATCGTGCCAACTGAGCAACTGGTTAAATCAATCAGGTGAACTTACCCAAGGAGAGTGTGAGTTCTTAGAAGAATAAGAGTCGTCCTCCAAGTTGCTTGTTGATCCTTCATTTCTTGCTTTCGTCTTAATCTCCTACTCTTTTTACGATCCTTGCCAATTTATGAGTGCACCAAGTTCCTTGAATGTCCTTCTGATGGGTAGTCTCATTTTCAGGTAGCATTTCTATACTTTCGGAGAGGCCCAAGATGGCCTTTGCTTCATCTAGTTCCTTTACTGTGTGCCGTTTGCCCTTTAATGGGAATTAAAGAAGGAATGGAGAGCCCCACCTGTAAGAGATATTTTCATGCCTTAAGTGGACTGTGATTTCCTGGAATTCCCTGCATTTCGCCTATGTTGATTTGGAAACATCTTGGCATAGGGTGATTGTGTCGCTTGTGAAAGTTATGGGCTCTGGTTTACGAGTCGTTAACAGTATTCTTCTATGTCCATTGAAGTAATAGAGCATGGTGGCCAAGTCTGGAGCTGAATTTCTCCTCTGCTAGTATGTTAAAAACACACTTTGAGTGCAATCCAAATGGATGTCCACGGCATTAGAGTCTTGGAGGAGATGTTTGAATAGAGCTTCCAGATGGGCCTCCAAATCCGTATAGACAATGTCATTATGAATGGCCCTTATTCGGACGTTTAGTCATGAACGATTTTCAGTATTGTCCTTTTTACCTAGCAGGTCCTTTTGTTCTGCTTCAAGGGTATCCAGTCTAATTGCATGGCCATCTTGTTCATGTGAGATTTCAGCCAGGTTGTTTTTAATGCAGTCCCGCTATGTTTTCGCTTTTTGGATCGAATGAACAAGTTCTGCTAATGCTTTGTCACTGTCCTAGCAGCAGGAGGTCATTTCTTTGTGGAATTCAGTTAGGAGCAATTGAATATCCCTTTGATGGCCAGAGCTTGAAGATCCAGACTGGGTCTATACATGTGCTTGCTAGCAGATGAAGGTTCCGGGCCATCTTGGTTTTGGGGCTTTTCAAGTTTCTGAGAGCGTAGGATGTCTTTTATTGAGGCTGCTTTAGTAGTCTTTGCTTTTACCATATCTGGTAACTGTTAGTTACTGAGGATAATGCTGAGGCGCGGGTTGTGTAGGCAGGTCCTTCTAGTCCTTTTTTACCACTGGGAAGCTTCTTAGGAACCATAGGTATCCGTGAGTTCCTCCTTGTGTTCTACAATATGTGAGACCTGGCATTTCTCTCTGGTTGCAGCCCATGTTCGGACAGGCAGCAGATAGTGAACTAGTCTACTTTAACTGACATAGATATCTCACATCATATTCTACTTCGATTTACTTTACTGTTGCAAATGCATAAAAATATATTGTTGTCAATGAATGATTGCTGGACTCTTCCTACAGTATAACGTAGCGGCGGTCTTCGCTGTTTATTCGTGGTTCACCACTCTTTCCATTTAAAATGTATTTTTTGACATACCTATAGCTTTTAACCCTGTGGACAAATTTACACAAAATTTGTAAGATCACTAGCTTAGTCAGGTAAAGGTCTGGCATGCCAATATTCATGAAGGTACATTGAGGTGGGGGGGAGAAGTCAAAAAAGGCCAGTTATAAAAAAAGTGATTTCTCAATTTAGCTCAAGCCTACAGTTAGGACCGCTGAATGGATTTACACCAAACTTGGCACAAAAGTAAAACTTTACTAAGAAAGCGTACTTGTCATGGTTTGGTGTAAATCTGTTTTTGAGATATTAACATTTACAGAAGTTGCAGAGTGGAGTTTAAAGGGTTAACACTTTTGTATATCTCTGACGTTTTAACTGGAAAGTCGTGACTCGTGATTCTGATCAATCACATTTTGGATTTTTAAGATGCGATTGACTGGATATGGACTCTGAATTTTGAAACTCTTTAGACTAATGTGAGTCTCTGTGGAAAAAAATATTTTCTCAGCCTGAGGGATTTGGGGGTGGGGAGGGCTAAAAAATGGCTGCCCGCAAGGGAGTGCTAAACTGTGCCCATAGGCATATCAATCTCAATTGCTGAAATTGATTGCGGCTCTTTTAGGTACCGGAATCAACACTAATTTTGTGGTTGACTCTCAAATCACTTCTGACTAGAGATTTCATGACTCCAATCACTTCTGACTCAAGAGTTTAGTAGTTGTTAAAACAAATTAGGCAAATGCTTTAAGAAGTGTATGACCACAAGCAAAAAGCAAGCCCTTGGACCTAAGCACTCCTCAGTCTGAAGGCTGTGCACTGTGAGAGTAGGTTACCTGTGAGTGTAGACTACAGGCAGAGAGGAAAGTGCTGGACCTGGCCGCAGACGAGGCCTGCACAGAACACCCGCAGAGCATGGCCAAAGAGGTTAAGAGATGGCTGGGGGTTGGGCATGGGGCCTAGCTATGTAGTTTTTCAGTGAATAGAATTGATTTGAGAGTCTTCATACTCTTAAGTTAGAGGTGATGCGTGAGTCATGAAATCTTAAGTTAAAAGTGATTTGAAAGTCAGCCACAAAATGGTGATTTGACTCTATATCTAGGTATATGTGTGCATATATATATATATATATATATATATATATATATATATATATATATATATATATATGTAGGTAGGTAGTTCTAGTTAGGACCTATTATCCATAGGTAATCCGCAACATTCTATTTGGAATAACTTTGGCGCCGGTTGACGAATCTTCGCGAAATTTTCAAAACTGGTGGGGCGCTCCGGTCCGCTCCTATCCTGAAAGTCTCGGGGTGATTCGAGAAAAAAGGGGTGTCCCAAAACGTGTTTTCCCCATGCAATTTTCCATAGGAAACTTTAATCGCAGCAACAGCCCGAACTGCTGAACAGAATGACACCAAATTTGGCAAAAAGGTAGCCCTTGGTTCAGAGTCGTCCCTTTTGGTTAAATGGTGTAAATCCGTTCAGTAGTTCCTGAGAAAATCAAAAGTAAAATCACATGTATATCTGGGCGGAGCCTAACCACACATCTCATCGTGAGATCTGATTGGCTATCAGCACTTCATCCAAGAAGTGTTGGCAGCCATCTTGGGACCAATATACATGATAGCACCTCATTAAAAAGCATTGCAGTTAATAGAAGGTTTTAAGACTTTAGTTACATTATAAATCATTTGTTGATGGTACCATACTCATTTTAGGAATTGTGGTGTGTTCTAAGGTGATTTTACCATGTGAAAAAGCCTTTTGCTGGGATATTATGAATCATATTTTGAGAGAAAACTATTTTCTCATGCTTTTCCCACAGAGGTTTGGAAGGTGATCTATAAGCTAAACTGAGAGCATATTTTCTGTAAATTCACATTATCTTTGTTCGTCATGTGAGAATGAAGTCTGACATTCTCAGTAAAACATGTACATCCAACAAGGGCAGAGACTGTCATTTGATTCCTTTGTGTTCTACTGCAGCTTCCCAGAGTGTTCTAAAGAACAACTAGAGCGCTAACAGTCCCACTTATGACAAACGTATGGCACACCTGAAGCCATCTTGATTGGAATAAAGTGGTAACACTTAAAACATTTAATTTGCAAAGGAACAAAATCAGGGGGTTCATTTTGCCACTGAAATGATGATTGGTGCTGCAGAAAGAAAAATTAGGGCACATTTTGACTTCTCAAATCCTCTTGTATTTCATTAAACCATTCTGTCATGCAGACTGAAACATGCACTTTGAATACCAGCAGCAGACTTCCCTGGTGAGCAGTAGCTTTACTACAGTGATCTAATGAGCAACTAGAGTGCTAACATTCAGAATTTATGGCAAATGTGTGACACATCTGAATGCCTTCTTGATGGAACCAAAGTAAAAAACTGAAAGTATTTCCTACTGAGGAGACCGCAGTAAATGAGGAAATTAGGAAACTTCATAACAAATAAGTCTCCCAAGATGGCCACCAGAGACAAAAGAGCCCAAATGTAGCACACATATCACCCAGATGTAGCCCAAGTATAGCCCAATGACAGAATGTCCCAGAGTGCTCTTACGAACATCTAGAGCGCTGACTGTCTTACTTATGACAAAAGTATGGCACACCTGAAGCCATCTTGATTGGAATAAACTGGTAACACTTAAAACATTTAATTTAAAAAGGAACACAATGAGGGGGTTCATTTTGCCATAGAAATTATGATTAGTGCTGAAGAAAGAAACATTAGGGCAAATTTTGAGTGACTTCTCAAATCCTCTTCTATTTCATTAAAAAACTCTGACATGCAGACTGAAACATGTACTTTTAATACCAGCAGCAGACTTCCCTGGTTAGCAGTAGCTTTACTACAGTGATCTAATGAGCAACTAGAGTGCTAACATTCAGAATTTATGGCAAATGTGTGGCATATCTGGATACCTGCTTGATGGAATCAAAGTAAAACACTGAAAGCATTTCCTACTGAGGAGACTGCAGTAAATGAGGAAATTAGGAAACTTCATAACAAATAAATCTCCCAAGATGGACACTAGAGAAACAAGAGCCCAAAGGCAGCACAAATATCACCCAGATGTAGCCCACATTTAGCCCAATGACAGAAGTGTGCAAAGCACTTTTTATTTTTTGTGTTTTTGCAGTTTTATATAGTGAAGACTTGTCAGGTATTGGAGTGCTTTCCATGAGCATTGGTTACATCACACAAGAACAAATTCATTTTGGTTGTAGACATGGGGAGATTAAGTGATTTGACGAGAATCACAGAATGTCGAGCTGAAGCAGAAACCCAAACTGGTTCCCCAGTTGCAAAGTCTGCAGCTCTGGAAGTAACACCACATCCTCTCCCCTAAGTGCAACATTTAATCAAGTGGTCAACTGGATAAAAAAAACATAAAGATAACAAATAATTTAAAATTGCTTTGTCGCTATTTGAAAACTCAGGAAATATGTCCTCATTTTAGTTTTTTAGAGCACTAACCATAATTTTGATGCAAATAAGACCCTCTCCTATATGTAATTTCTAAAGGAAATGCTCTAGGTATTACAGTTTTGATTGCATCAATTGTAATAAATATAGAATGTTGGCAACCTAGTTGTTCATTAGGATACTGTTGAGAGGCAGAGGCCTGGGGCACGGACTCTGAAAATTGAAGGCAGGTAGGAGGGTGCAGAGGCAACAATTTGACCACACTGGGCAGGCAGGAAGGGCAGTGGCAGCACAACAGACTATGGAGGGCAGTGGAAAGGGGGGCAGGGGCAACAAACCAACAATACAGGACTGGCAAGAGAGGCAGTGGCAATATAATAGAGAGGCAGTGGTAGTACAACCATACATGCCAACAAACCCGATTCAGCCATGAAACGTCCAATGTTTTTAAGCTCAAATGGGCTTTATTTGATCTGTCTCCTGTCTACAATCTCCTCTTTTTCAATGTAACTCAAAGGGGAAAATCAATACCCCAGTTTTTTTTCAAAATCTCCCTCTTACCAAGTTCAAAATGTTCACAAGTATGGTACATTGGATCATGGAAGGCAGGAGGAATTGGAGTAGGGACATGGACTCGGATAACAGAGGACAGGAGGGACATGGAGAGGTGCACCAAACTGACCCTACAGGGCAGGCATCAGGGTTTGCAGCAGCACAATACACCACACAGGGCATGCGGGACGGGAGTGCAGCACAACAATCCATAGAAAGCAATAGGGAGGGGACAGGACCATGCACATGGACAACAGAGAACAGATGGGAAAGAGGCAATGGTAGCTAGCGGAACATAACAGACAGACAGGAGATAAAGCTGCAGCATAACAGACCATAAATGGCAGGAGGGACGGATCAGGGGCATTACAATAGAACAGACAAGCAGGAGGGAGGGAATAGGGCTCTGCACATGGAAAAAGAGGGCTGGGGCCAAGGGGGCAGGGCAGGAGCAGCAAGATGTCCAAGGAGGTCAGGCAGGATGGGCACTAGAAGCAAGACACACCATGGAGAGCAACAGTGAGACTACGATGGCATACACACAGACCATGGAGGGAAGGTGGGAGGGGGTCAGGGGCAGCTAGCTGACCACACAAGGAAGATGGGAGGGGCCGTGGCAGCACAGAAGGCCATGCATGGCAAGCGGGAGGGTTAGTGGCAGCACAATGGCTATGATGGGCAAGAAGGAGGGTGCAGGGGCATGCACAAAGGACCATGGAGGATAGAAGGGAGGGTCAGGACCTGGGCACAGACAAGAGAGTTCAGGGGAAGGGGCCTCACAACAGACCACGCGGGGCAGGCAGTAGGAGCAGTTGCAGCACAACAGACCAGGGAGGGCAGAAAGGTGTGGCAGTTAAATGGACCATGGAGGACAGGAGGAAGGGGATAGGGGCATGGAATGTGGACAGGCAGGGTGGAGGTGGCAGGGACAGGTTACAGTCATCTGACAATGCTAGGCAGGTGGGAGGGGAGTGGCAGCTCAACAGAACACTCAGAGTAGATAGGAGTGGCAGGTCCATGGAACATGGTGGGCAAAAAGGATGGAGCAGGGGCATGCACAAAGACATCGGAGGGCAGGGGGAAGGAGAAGAAGGGCAGCAAGCTAAGCACAGAGGCTAAGCAGGAGGTCAATGATGGGGCATAGAATTGGGCAATGGAGGGCAGGAGGAGTGGACTGGTACATCATGCTAAATGAAGGGCAGTGGCAGCACATCAGACCATGCATGGCAGGAGGGAGGAGGCTAGTCCATGGATTCAGACAACCGAGGATAGGGAGGAGGTGGATGGGGCAGCAAGCTTACTGTTCAGAGAAAGAACTGTTGATGGACAGAATGCAGAAAAATGTCATACATTCACCCCAGTACAGAGATCTGGGCCTAAATCCATCGTTTTTTTGCTCACCATGCCATTCCAGTTTGGACCCAGCCATATGCAAATCAGTCTTGACCCTGTGCCCAATGGGAACAGTCCAGCCCGAACTGCTAGGCCAGGTCCTCCCTGAACTGGAAACAAGTATCCTAGGAACGGGTTCGGGGTTTCACCCCTCTTCAGCCAGGATAGCTTGATTCCAGTGGCATGGACAGCACGGGACTCACGTCTGAGCATACCCGTCACACTCGAGGTGACAATTGCAAAAAGAACTATTGATGGACAGAATGCAGAACAATGTCATACATTCACCCCAGTACAGACATCTGGGCCTAAATCCATCATTTTTTTGCTCACCATGCTATTCCAGTTTGGACCCAGGCATATGCAAATCAGTCTTGACCCTGTGCCCAATGGGAACAGTCCAGCCCTAACTGCTAGGACAGGTCCTTCCTGGACTGGAAACAAGCATCCTAGGACCGGTTTCGGGGTTTGACCCTCTTCAGCCAGGATAGCTTGATTCCATTGGCATGGACAGCACGGGACTCACGTCTGAGCATACCTGTCACACTCGGGGTGACAAATGCAAAAAGAACTATTGATGGACAGAATGCAGAACAATGTCATACATTTACCCCAGTACAGAGATCTGGGCCTAAATCCATCGTTTTTTTGCTCGCCATGCCATTCCAGTTTGGATCCAACCATATGCAAATCAGTCTTGACCCTGTGCCCAATGGGAACAGTCCACCCCGAACTGCTAGGCCAGCTCCTCCCTGGACTGGAAACAAGCATCCTAGGACCAGTTTCGGGGTTTCACCCCTCTTCAGCCAGGATAGCTTGATTCCAGTGGCATGGAGAGCACGGGACTCACATCTGAGCATACCCGTCACACTCTGGGTGACAAATGCAAAAAGATCTATTGATGGACAGAATGCAGAACAATGTCATACATTCACCCCAGTACAGAGAACTGGGCCTAAATCCATCGTTTTTTTGCTCACCATGCCATTCCAGTTTGGACCCAGCCATATGCAAATCAGTCTTGACCCTGTGCCCAATGTTAACAGTCCAGCCCGAACAGCTGGACCAAAAAAAAACTGATGGATTTAGGCCCAGATTTCTGTCCTGGGGTGAATGTATGCCATTGTTCTGCATTCTGTGCATCAACTGTTGTTTTTGCAACTGTTCAGAGAAGGCGGGTATTAGGAACTTTATTGTTTTTAAAATGTGTGTCTGCGCAAACTACTTAAAATATGAACAAGTATGCAGCATAATCTCACTTTTATTCAGGAAGAAGAGGACGTTTGTGACTGTGACTCCGGGCTCACTTGGCAGAAACACCCCCTGACCCTCCACCCCCATCGCAAAATGTAATGCCTGTGAAAAGGGTAGGTGAATGCAGTGTTATATGGCATATAGTCCTGAGAGCACGATTGAAAATGAATACTAGATATAGTGTATGGTATAAACTATGCACCAAAAAGTGTGATATAAGATATACCGGGCGTGAAATATAATATGCAATACATTGTGCGCAATGACAGATTCATTGGAGAGCGCGAGATAGCACAGGCACTAGCGTGTGCTATGCGATATGCACCTTGGATAGTAATATGCACAGGGCAGTGTTGTGTAACCTAACTAGTCCCTAAAGTTGTAATATAAAATATGTGCTGGGTAGTGTAACGTTGCATATGCACTGTGACAAAGATATGGATTCCAGATTGCATAGCGCTGTGCGTTATAACATAGGCATTGAGGAAGGCACGTTAGATGGGGCAATATAACCCGTGTGAAGGCAAGTGTGGCATGACATATTCACGGGGTGGTGTTACAGTGCACATGGGCTAGAGAGTGTCATAGCATACGCACTAGCTGGTGGAATACAACACAGAGGTGTGTGGCACTCGGCGGGCACTGGTGGGTGTAACACAGCATTGGGCTCAGCCAGAAGCGCACTGTGACTCTCAAGTGAGGTTTGTCTCCTTTCCAGAGAGTAAAATAAAAAGTATTACACATCCAGCGGTGGATGTGTGTTTTATTAAACGTGAGGGGGGTTTCTTGCATAGTTTTGGTCGAATTTTTGTCGAATCCCCTTTGAATGGCTTGGTGTGCGTGTGTATTAAATGTGCCCGTCAATAGCTACCCATGTTTGTATAAATGAACGACAAGGGTGTCTACTTGGAGAGTACCCACCTGTGGGGGCGCCGGGATTAGGCACGGTAGGACGTCAGACATGTCAGAGCTTCACTAGTGGTGTAAATACATTCCACGTGGATTCATTGTATGCATAGTCGCCTTTTAATGAATATTACGCCAATCGTCATGGTGATAGGTACGTACGGTTTGTCCAGCATGTCTTAGGTGTTTATATACATATATAAAAAAACAAATTATAAAAAACAAAGGCCGGCCCGGGGGATGGGGTCCCCTGGGCCATAAGTGGCCTGAGGAGGGGGGCAACGCAGCCCCCCTCCTAAAGAATTAAAAAAAAAAAGAAAAAGGCCATGCCCCGTGGGTTGGGGTCCCCGGGGCTGATTAAGGCCTCGGGAGGGGGGGCCACGCGGCCCCCTTCCGAATTTTTTTTTTCTAAAAAAAAAAATTAGGGAGCAGGCCCTGGGGGAGGGGGTCCCCATGGCCAATAAATTTGAAAAAGAAGGGGAGGCCACACAGCCCCCTTCTTAAAAAAATTAAATAAATAAAAGACCGGGTTCGCGCCGGAGGCCACGCCCCCTCCTTGCAGCACTCTGCAAACGCGCCCCCCTGGGGTGTTGTAAGTTGGGAAATTAATTCCCCTTCAATACTGAGGATCCCTGAGGGCCAACTAGCCCAACAGATATCTCCAGTATGCACCAGGGAGCTGCGTTGCAGACCGGTGTTCTGAGGCCACGCCCCTTTTGACACCTCTCTGCAACGCAGCTCTGTGGCGCTTACTGGAGGTACCTAGTGGGCTAGTTTGACCGTAGGGACCCTTATGATTCAAGGGGACTTAATCTCTCAACTTAGAACGGCCACAGGGCGCGTTTACACAGTGGTGAAGGGAGGGGACGGGCCTGAGGTGACGTGTGCAAACACGCCCTGTGGCGCGTTTTAAGTTGGGGAAATAATTCCCTTTCAATCCTGAGGGAACGTGAGGGCCAACTAGCCCACCAGGTGCTTCCAGTAAGTACCACTGCGCTGCGTTGCAGAGAGGTGGTGCAGGCCGTGCCCCTTTTTACACCTCTCTGCAATGGCGCTTACTGGACGTACCTAGTAGGCTATTTTGCCCCTAGGTACAATCCGGATTCAAGGGGACTTAATCTCCCAACTAAAAACAGCCACATGGCGTGTTTACACAGTGGTGAAGGGAGGGGACGGGGCCTGAGGTGACGTGTGCAAACACGCCCTGTGGCGCGTTTTAAGTTGGGGAAATAATTTACCTTCAATCCTGAGGGACCCTGGGGGCCAACTAGCCCACCAGGTGCTTCCAGTAAGCGCCACTGCGCTGCGTTGCAGAGAGGTGGTCTAGGCTGTGCCCCTTTTTACATCTCTCTGCAATGCAGCTCTGTGGCACTCACTAGGAGATACCTAGTAAATAAATGTAAAAAATAAAATAAAAAAGACCGGCATCGCGCCGGAGGCCCCGCCCCCTCCCTGCAGCACTCTGCAAACGCTCACCCTGGCGCGTTTGCAGATGGGAAACTAATTCCCCTTGAATACTGGGGGTCCCTGGGGGTCAACTAGCCTACCAGGAACCTCCAGTATGCGCCAGGGAGCTGCGTTGCAGAGGTGTTCAGAGGCCACGCCCCCTTTTACACCTCTGTGCAAGGCAGCTCTGTGGCGCTTAATAGAGGTACCTGGTGGGCTAGTTGCACCCCAGGGACCCTCAGGATTCAAGGGGAGTTAATCCCCCAACTTAAAATGCGCCATGGGGCGCGTTTGCACAGTGGTGAAGGGAGGGGGCGGGGCCTGAGGTGACATGTGTGCAAACATGCCCTGTGGCACGTTTTAAGTTGGGGAATTAATTCCTCTTCAATCTTGAGGTCCCCTGGGGGCCAACTAGCCCACCTGGTACCTCCAGAAAGCGCCACGGAGTTGCATTGCAGAGAGGTTGTTCAGGCCGTGCCCCTTTTTACACCTCTCTGCAACGCAGCTCTGTGGCGCTTACTGGAGGTACCTAGAGGGCTTGTTGGACCCTAGGGACCCTCAGGATTCAAGGGGAGTTAATCTCCCAACTTAAAACGGCCACAGGGCGTGTTTACACAGTGGTGAAGGGAGGGGACGGGGCCTGAGGTGACGTGAGCAAACACTCTCTGTGGTGTGTTTTACATTAGGGAAATAATTCCCCTTCAATCCTGAGGGCCCCTGGGGGCCAACCAGCCCACCAGGTGCTTCCAGTAAGCGCCACTGCGCTGTGTTGCAGAGAGGTGGTCCAGGCCGTGCACCTTTTTACACCTCTCTGCAACGCAGCTCTGTGGCGCTTACTGCAGATACCTGGTGCACTAGTTGGACCCAAGGGACACTCAGGATTCAAGGGTACTTTATCCCCCAAATAAAACGGCCACAGGGCGTGTTTGCACACATATCACCTCAGGCACCACCCTCCCTTCACCAGTGTGCAAACACGCCCTGTGGTGCGTTTTAAGAGGTAGTTTTAATCCCCCTGCCCTATTATGTACTAAGGTCTTACAGAGGAGGTCATGGTAATCACAGGGGTACCCCAACGCATAGTGTTCCCTAGTGTATGTAGGCGTTTTCACTGTATTCTAAGTGTCTTTTAGCATAGCACTGGCTCTAGGCCTGGTTAGTCAGATTCAGTTACCACCAGTACCCGTCTGAAAAAGTTGTGGGCACAGGAGGACTTTCTGCTCCTCTGTTGATTCTTTCTGCACATCTCTTCTTCTTCCTGCACTTTTCTTCGTCTTTGTGGACTTCTGTTGCTTCTTTCTGCATTTCTTTTTTTTCATTCTGTGCGTTGTTTCTTCTTTCATCACATGTCCTACCTCTGTAGGCATAGTTAGAAACTAGCATTTAAAAAACCTTTTAAATTCACTGAAAACAACCATAGGTTTCAGGCACGTTATAGTTAGAAATTGGCATTTAAAAAACCTTAGAAATTCACTGAAAAACCATAGGTTTCAGAGACGTTATAGTTAGGAATTAGCATTTAAAAAACCTTAGAGATTCACTGAAAAAATTATAGGTTTTAGAGAAAGTTATAGTTAGCTGGACATTTCACTCGTACAAAGCCCGTGAAATTCCCCCGTTATAGTTAGTTCAGCTAACTATAACTCGCGCCTCCGCAATGCACTGCGATTGACGTCACATATTACATCACTCATGACATGGTCAGTGACTTCACTGATTACATCACTGATGACATCTCAAATGACATCACTGATGACATCATCCAGTGACTGTGTGTTTCTCTAACGTTTAAATACATTTTAATATATATAGGGAAAGGCGTGTTGAAGAATGAGTGGGTGTAAAAGTGTCTGAATGTATGATTTACTAGGTGTGTGACTGACTCTATAAGTGAGTGATTAAACATAACTTACTGAATGCATGGGTTAGTGACTAAACTGTGTGAATGTCTGTATCGGTCTGTCTGTTGGTGTGTAAGCGGCTGCATGGGTTTGCGAATAGCTGCATGAGTGTCGATATGGGTTGATTGGTTGTCTGAGTATCTGTATGGGTGCCTGAGTATTTGTGTGGGTGGGTTGTGTATGACTGTGCATAGATATGTGAGTGGGTGATTTACTGGGTGCATGGTTTTAAGAGTGCATCTTTGATGGACTATATGGGTGGGTGAGTGTATGTATGGGTGTGTTAGTGGTTGAATGTATATCTCAGTGGTACATGTGTGAGTAACTACATATGTGAAAGGCAGTTTATATGTGTGTTAGAGTATATAAATGGCTATATGTGAGAGTGTGTGATTCTGAGAGTGGCTGTATGGATGAGTGTATGCTTGTATCAGTGATTGTATAAGAGCATAAGAATGTGGTAGTATTTTTTATGAGTTAGTGAGCTGGTGTGTGTATAACTGTATAGGTGAGTAAATGGGAGTGTGATTAATTATTTGCATGACTGACTAGGTGTGTGAGTACCTCTATGGATGAGTGGCGGTGTGTTAGTGTCTATATAGGTATATAAATGCATATGATAGTTCTGTACTGAGTGACTGTAAGTATGAGTGACTGTACAGGTGAGTGAGTGGATGTGTGTGTAGACCTACGAATCAATGAGTGGGTATGTAGTTATTGGTATTGGAGTATCTATGGTTTTGAGAATGGCCGTCTGTAATTTTGAGTGGGTGCATCAAAGGTTATATTAGGGTGTGAGAAGATGCATCAATTTATCACATGGATGATGTCATCAGTGTTGTCATTGGAGAGGTCATCAGTGATATCATCAGTGATGTCACTGTCCATGTCATGAGTGATGTAATATGTGACGTCATCAGCAGTGCATTGCGGGGACGCGAGTTATAGTTAGCTGAACTAACTATAACGGGGGGGATTTCACGGGTTTTGTACGAGTGAAATGTCCAGCTAACTATAACTTTCTCTAAAACCTATGTTTTTTTCAGTGAATATATATATATATATATATATATATATATATATATATATATATATATATATATATATATATATATATTCACTGAAAAAACCATAGGTTTCACACATGTTATAGTTAGCGGAAATTTTACTGATAAAAAACCAATGAAATTCCCCCGTTATAGTTAGTGCAGGCAACTATAACTCACGCGACCGCAATCCTCTGCTGATGCTAATACTGTATTTAGACACTTATTTGCCCATGTCTTCTTCCATAAATGTTTAGCTATACATATATTACAAATATTTTTTTTTCATAAAGACACATATGTCATCAGCAGAAGATTGCGGTCGCGTGAGTTATAGTTGCCTGCACTAACTATAACGGGGGAATTTCATTGGTTTTTTATCAGTAAAATTTCCGCTAACTATAACATGTGTGAAACCTATGGTTTTTTTCAGTGAATTTGCAAGGTTTTTTAAATGCTAATTCCTAACTATAACGTGTGTGAAACCTATGGTTTTTTCAGTGAATTTGTACGGTTTTTTAAATGCTAAGTTACTTTACGCCATTCGTGGCGTGCGCGCCCACTTAACGCAGTTCGTTCCGTGCGCGCACGGTGCGCTTCGCGCACCGTGCGCGCACAGTGAGCACGCGGTGCGCTTCGCGCACCGCGCACCCACTTTACGCAGTTAGTGCCGTGCACGCACGGTGGGCACGCGGTATATATATATATATATATTACCTACTGGCGGTCGCCAGTAGGTAGTTATAGTTAGGACCACGTTTCCATAGGAAATCCGCAACATTCTATTTTGAATAACTTTGGCGCCGGTCGACGAATCCTCGCGAATTTTTCAAAATAGGTGGGGCGCTACGCTCCGCTCCTACCCTGAAAGTCTCGGGGGGATTCGTCAAGCGGGGGCTGAGATAAAAGGGGGGTCCCAAAACGCGTTTTTCCCATGCATTTTTCCATAGGACCTTTAGACAGGGCTACAGCCCGAACGGCTGAACAGAATTACTAGAAATTTGGCAGAGAGGTAGTCCTCAGGTCAAGGAAGTGCCTTTTGTAGGTTTGGTGTAAATCTGTTCAGTAGATTCTGAGAAAATAGCCTTTAAATCAATATATATATCTGAGCCAGCTTACGGTGCGCTTACGGTACGCTTACCGTACGCGTACGGTGGCGTGCGCGAGCGCGATTCTGATTGGCTCTTAGATCTAAGTAAACATTCGAATCGGCCGAAACCAGGAAGCGGCGGCTGCCATTTTCTCTCTCGCACTGAGAGTGATTTTTAAAATATAAAGCCCAAAAACATGTAAAGGGGCTGTTTAGACAGCTCCCACACACATAGCCATGTTGAGGGAGTCCCCAAAGATCCCCCAAGGCCAAAAACGGAATTTTTATTTTTTCGGTAATTTCGCCGATTACGCTTACCGTACGCGTACGGTAAAAAATTTAAAAAAAATTATCCACACTCTCTCCACCCCGTGTGCACGGCACTAACTGCGTAAAGTGGGCGCGCGGTGCGCGAAGCGCACCGCGTGCTCACTGTGCGCGCACGGTGCGCGAAGCGCACCGTGCACGCACGGAACGAACTGCGTTAAGTGGGCGCGCACGCCACGAATGGCGTAAAGTAACTTAGCATTTAAAAAACCGTACAAATTCACTGAAAAAAACCATAGGTTTCACACACGTTATAGTTAGGAATTAGCATTTAAAAAACCTTGCAAATTCACTGAAAAAACCATAGGTTTCACACATGTTATAGTTAGCGGAAATTTTACTGATAAAAAACCAATGAAATTCCCCCGTTATAGTTAGTGCAGGCAACTATAACTCACGCGACCGCAATCTTCTGCTGATGACATATGTGTCTTTATGAAAAAAAAATATTTGTAATATATGTATAGCTAAAAATGTATGGAAGAAGACATGGGCAAATAAGTGTCTAAATACAGTATTAGCATCAGCAGAGGATTGCGGTCGCGTGAGTTATAGTTGCCTGCACTAACTATAACGGGGGAATTTCATTGGTTTTTTATCAGTAAAATTTCCGCTAACTATAACATGTGTGAAACCTATGGTTTTTTCAGTGAATTTGCAAGGTTTTTTAAATGCTAATTCCTAACTATAACGTGTGTGAAACCTATGGTTTTTTCAGTGAATATATATATATATATATATATAAAAATATATATATACACACACACACACAGATAGATAGATAGATAGATAGATAGATAGATAGATAGATAGATAGATAGATAGATATAGAGTCAAATCAGCGGCCATTTAGGTGTCGAAATCAATGCCCATTTTGTGACCGATATATGCATATGTGTGTGTGTGTGTGTGTGTGTGTGTGTGTGTGTATATATATATATTCACTGAAAAAACCATAGGTTTCACACACGTTATAGTTAGGAATTAGCATTTATAAAACCTTGCAAATTCACTTAAAAAACCATAGGTTTCACACATGTTATAGTTAGCTGGGCATTTCACTCGTGAAAAACCAATGAAATTCCCCCGTTATAGTTAGGTCAGATAACTATAACTCGCGCGACCGCCACTCTATCACAAGGATGATGTCATCGGTGATGTCATGAGTAATGCCACTGACCATGTCATGAGTGATGTAATATGTGACGTCATGAGCACTGGATTGCGGGCGCGCGTGTTATAGTTATCTGACCTAACTATAACGGGGGAATTTCATTGGTTTTTCACAAGTGAAATGCCCAGCTAACTATAACATGTGTAAAACCTATGGTTTTTTAAGTGAATTTGCAAGGTTTTTTAAATGCTAATTCCTTACTATAACGTGTGTGAAACCTATGGTTTTTTCAGTGAATTTGTACGGTTTTTTAAATGCTAATTTATGTATTTTTTTATTTTTTTTTTAAAGTTTTTTCGCCGTGCGCGCGCTGTGGGCGCGCGGTGCGCTTCACGCACCGCGCGCCCACGTTACGTAGTTCGCGGAATTTTTTCGTTTCTACCGTGCGCGTAGGCTACGCGCACTCCGCGATTTTTCGTAAAAAAATTAAAATACATTTGTGCCCTTGGGGGTCCTTCTGGGACCCCCTGACCAAGGCTAGGGGGTCAGGAACTGTCCAGCCTGCCCCCTTTTCACGTTCTCCACCTTTGTTTTTCACCCCCTCAGACTGCGAGAGACAAAATGGCGGCCGACACTTCCTGGTTTCGACCGATTCGAATGTTTACTAAGATCTAACAACCAATCAGAATCGCGCTCGCGCACGGCAGCGTGCGCGTACGGTAAGCTTACGGTACGCGCTCGGAGCGCGCCTATAGATATATATATTGATTTAAATGCTATTTTCTCAGGAAATACTGAACAGATTTACACCAGACCTGCAAAAGGCACATCCCTGACCTGAGGACTACCTCTCTGCCAAATTTCAAGTAATTCTGTTCAGCCGTTCGGGCTGCAGCTTGGACTAAAGGTCCTATAGAAAAATGCATGGGGAAAACGCGTTTTGGGACCCCCCCCTTTTTCTCAGCCCCCGCTTGACGAATCCCCCCGAGACTTTCAGGGAAGGAGCGGAGCGCCCCACCTATTTTGAAAATTTCGTGAGGATTCGTCAATCGGCGCCAAAGTTATTCAAAATAGAATGTTGCGGATTTCCTATGGAAACACGGTCCTAACTAGAACTATCTACTGGCGACCGCCAGTAGATAATATATATGTGTGTATGTATATATATATATATATATATATTCGCCTGCTATTAGAATCTGTTGGAAAAAGGTTACCTCGGATATATATATATATATATATATATATATATATATATATATACATATACATACATACATACATTTACTGGCAGTCGCCAGTAGGTAGGTAGTTATAGTTCGGAATTAGTCTACATAGGAAAAGCGTTTGGATCTGGTGATTCCCCATAATTTTTAAAAAGAAAGAAGCCCGTGCTGCCATGCTTTTTATCAATCGCCCCCCAGATGTACCAGTTCCCAGGGGCACATGGCGTGTTTACACAGTGGTGAAGGGAGGGGACGGGGCCTGAGGTGACGTGTGCAAACACGCCCTGTGGCGCGTTTTAAGTTGGGGAAATAATTTACCTTCAATCCTGAGGGACCCTGGGGGCCAACTAGCCCACCAGGTGCTTCCAGTAAGCGCCACTGCGCTGCGTTGCAGAGAGGTGGTCTAGGCTGTGCCCCTTTTTACATCTCTCTGCAATGCAGCTCTGTGGCACTTACTAGGAGATACCTAGTAAATAAATGTAAAAAATAAAATAAAAAAGACCGGCATCGCGCCGGAGGCCCCGCCCCCTCCCTGCAGCACTCTGCAAACGCTCACCCTGGCGCGTTTGCAGATGGGAAACTAATTCCCCTTGAATACTGGGGGTCCCTGGGGGTCAACTAGCCTACCAGGAACCTCCAGTATGCGCCAGGGAGCTGCGTTGCAGAGGTGTTCAGAGGCCACGCCCCCTTTTACACCTCTGTGCAAGGCAGCTCTGTGGCGCTTAATAGAGGTACCTGGTGGGCTAGTTGCACCCCAGGGACCCTCAGGATTCAAGGGGAGTTAATCCCCCAACTTAAAATGCGCCATGGGGCGCGTTTGCACAGTGGTGAAGGGAGGGGGCGGGGCCTGAGGTGACATGTGTGCAAACATGCCCTGTGGCACGTTTTAAGTTGGGGAATTAATTCCTCTTCAATCTTGAGGTCCCCTGGGGGCCACCTAGCCCACCTGGTACCTCCAGAAAGCGCCACGGAGTTGCATTGCAGAGAGGTTGTTCAGGCCGTGCCCCTTTTTACACCTCTCTGCAACGCAGCTCTGTGGCGCTTACTGGAGGTACCTAGAGGGCTTGTTGGACCCTAGGGACCCTCAGGATTCAAGGGGAGTTAATCTCCCAACTTAAAACGGCCACAGGGCGTGTTTACACAGTGGTGAAGGGAGGGGACGGGGCCTGAGGTGACGTGAGCAAACACTCTCTGTGGTGTGTTTTACATTAGGGAAATAATTCCCCTTCAATCCTGAGGGCCCCTGGGGGCCAACCAGCCCACCAGGTGCTTCCAGTAAGCGCCACTGCGCTGTGTTGCAGAGAGGTGGTCCAGGCCGTGCACCTTTTTACACCTCTCTGCAACGCAGCTCTGTGGCGCTTACTGCAGATACCTGGTGCACTAGTTGGACCCAAGGGACACTCAGGATTCAAGGGTACTTTATCCCCCAAATAAAACGGCCACAGGGCGTGTTTGCACACATATCACCTCAGGCACCACCCTCCCTTCACCAGTGTGCAAACACGCCCTGTGGTGCGTTTTAAGAGGTAGTTTTAATCCCCCTGCCCTATTATGTACTAAGGTCTTACAGAGGAGGTCATGGTAATCACAGGGGTACCCCAACGCATAGTGTTCCCTAGTGTATGTAGGCGTTTTCACTGTATTCTAAGTGTCTTTTAGCATAGCACTGGCTCTAGGCCTGGTTAGTCAGATTCAGTTACCACCAGTACCCGTCTGAAAAAGTTGTGGGCACAGGAGGACTTTCTGCTCCTCTGTTGATTCTTTCTGCACATCTCTTCTTCTTCCTGCACTTTTCTTCGTCTTTGTGGACTTCTGTTGCTTCTTTCTGCATTTCTTTTTTTTCATTCTGTGCGTTGTTTCTTCTTTCATCACATGTCCTACCTCTGTAGGCATAGTTAGAAACTAGCATTTAAAAAACCTTTTAAATTCACTGAAAACAACCATAGGTTTCAGGCACGTTATAGTTAGAAATTGGCATTTAAAAAACCTTAGAAATTCACTGAAAAACCATAGGTTTCAGAGACGTTATAGTTAGGAATTAGCATTTAAAAAACCTTAGAGATTCACTGAAAAAATTATAGGTTTTAGAGAAAGTTATAGTTAGCTGGACATTTCACTCGTACAAAGCCCGTGAAATTCCCCCGTTATAGTTAGTTCAGCTAACTATAACTCGCGCCTCCGCAATGCACTGCGATTGACGTCACATATTACATCACTCATGACATGGTCAGTGACTTCACTGATTACATCACTGATGACATCTCAAATGACATCACTGATGACATCATCCAGTGACTGTGTGTTTCTCTAACGTTTAAATACATTTTAATATATATAGGGAAAGGCGTGTTGAAGAATGAGTGGGTGTAAAAGTGTCTGAATGTATGATTTACTAGGTGTGTGACTGACTCTATAAGTGAGTGATTAAACATAACTTACTGAATGCATGGGTTAGTGACTAAACTGTGTGAATGTCTGTATCGGTCTGTCTGTTGGTGTGTAAGCGGCTGCATGGGTTTGCGAATAGCTGCATGAGTGTCGATATGGGTTGATTGGTTGTCTGAGTATCTGTATGGGTGCCTGAGTATTTGTGTGGGTGGGTTGTGTATGACTGTGCATAGATATGTGAGTGGGTGATTTACTGGGTGCATGGTTTTAAGAGTGCATCTTTGATGGACTATATGGGTGGGTGAGTGTATGTATGGGTGTGTTAGTGGTTGAATGTATATCTCAGTGGTACATGTGTGAGTAACTACATATGTGAAAGGCAGTTTATATGTGTGTTAGAGTATATAAATGGCTATATGTGAGAGTGTGTGATTCTGAGAGTGGCTGTATGGATGAGTGTATGCTTGTATCAGTGATTGTATAAGAGCATAAGAATGTGGTAGTATTTTTTATGAGTTAGTGAGCTGGTGTGTGTATAACTGTATAGGTGAGTAAATGGGAGTGTGATTAATTATTTGCATGACTGACTAGGTGTGTGAGTACCTCTATGGATGAGTGGCGGTGTGTTAGTGTCTATATAGGTATATAAATGCATATGATAGTTCTGTACTGAGTGACTGTAAGTATGAGTGACTGTACAGGTGAGTGAGTGGATGTGTGTGTAGACCTACGAATCAATGAGTGGGTATGTAGTTATTGGTATTGGAGTATCTATGGTTTTGAGAATGGCCGTCTGTAATTTTGAGTGGGTGCATCAAAGGTTATATTAGGGTGTGAGAAGATGCATCAATTTATCACATGGATGATGTCATCAGTGTTGTCATTGGAGAGGTCATCAGTGATATCATCAGTGATGTCACTGTCCATGTCATGAGTGATGTAATATGTGACGTCATCAGCAGTGCATTGCGGGGACGCGAGTTATAGTTAGCTGAACTAACTATAACGGGGGGGATTTCACGGGTTTTGTACGAGTGAAATGTCCAGCTAACTATAACTTTCTCTAAAACCTATGTTTTTTTCAGTGAATATATATATATATATATATATATATATATATATATATATATATATATTCACTGAAAAAACCATAGGTTTCACACATGTTATAGTTAGCGGAAATTTTACTGATAAAAAACCAATGAAATTCCCCCGTTATAGTTAGTGCAGGCAACTATAACTCACGCGACCGCAATCCTCTGCTGATGCTAATACTGTATTTAGACACTTATTTGCCCATGTCTTCTTCCATAAATTTTTAGCTATACATATATTACAAATATTTTTTTTTCATAAAGACACATATGTCATCAGCAGAAGATTGCGGTCGCGTGAGTTATAGTTGCCTGCACTAACTATAACGGGGGAATTTCATTGGTTTTTTATCAGTAAAATTTCCGCTAACTATAACATGTGTGAAACCTATGGTTTTTTTCAGTGAATTTGCAAGGTTTTTTAAATGCTAATTCCTAACTATAACGTGTGTGAAACCTATGGTTTTTTCAGTGAATTTGTACGTTTTTTTAAATGCTAAGTTACTTTACGCCATTCGTGGCGTGCGCGCCCACTTAACGCAGTTCGTTCCGTGCGCGCACAGTGAGCACGCGGTGCGCTTCGCGCACCGCGCACCCACTTTACGCAGTTAGTGCCGTGCACGCACGGTGGGCACGCGGTATATATATATATATATATTACCTACTGGCGGTCGCCAGTAGGTAGTTATAGTTAGGACCACGTTTCCATAGGAAATCCGCAACATTCTATTTTGAATAACTTTGGCGCCGGTCGACGAATCCTCGCGAATTTTTCAAAATAGGTGGGGCGCTACGCTCCGCTCCTACCCTGAAAGTCTCGGGGGGATTCGTCAAGCGGGGGCTGAGATAAAAGGGGGGTCCCAAAACGCGTTTTTCCCATGCATTTTTCCATAGGACCTTTAGACAGGGCTACAGCCCGAACGGCTGAACAGAATTACTAGAAATTTGGCAGAGAGGTAGTCCTCAGGTCAAGGAAGTGCCTTTTGTAGGTTTGGTGTAAATCTGTTCAGTAGATTCTGAGAAAATAGCCTTTAAATCAATATATATATCTGAGCCAGCTTACGGTGCGCTTACGGTACGCTTACCGTACGCGTACGGTGGCGTGCGCGAGCGCGATTCTGATTGGCTCTTAGATCTAAGTAAACATTCGAATCGGCCGAAACCAGGAAGCGGCGGCTGCCATTTTCTCTCTCGCACTGAGAGTGATTTTTAAAATATAAAGCCCAAAAACATGTAAAGGGGCTGTTTAGACAGCTCCCACACACATAGCCATGTTGAGGGAGTCCCCAAAGATCCCCCAAGGCCAAAAACGGAATTTTTATTTTTTCGGTAATTTCGCCGATTACGCTTACCGTACGCGTACGGTAAAAAATTTAAAAAAAATTATCCACACTCTCTCCACCCCGTGTGCACGGCACTAACTGCGTAAAGTGGGCGCGCGGTGCGCGAAGCGCACCGCGTGCTCACTGTGCGCGCACGGTGCGCGAAGCGCACCGTGCACGCACGGAACGAACTGCGTTAAGTGGGCGCGCACGCCACGAATGGCGTAAAGTAACTTAGCATTTAAAAAACCGTACAAATTCACTGAAAAAAACCATAGGTTTCACACACGTTATAGTTAGGAATTAGCATTTAAAAAACCTTGCAAATTCACTGAAAAAACCATAGGTTTCACACATGTTATAGTTAGCGGAAATTTTACTGATAAAAAACCAATGAAATTCCCCCGTTATAGTTAGTGCAGGCAACTATAACTCACGCGACCGCAATCTTCTGCTGATGACATATGTGTCTTTATGAAAAAAAAATATTTGTAATATATGTATAGCTAAAAATGTATGGAAGAAGACATGGGCAAATAAGTGTCTAAATACAGTATTAGCATCAGCAGAGGATTGCGGTCGCGTGAGTTATAGTTGCCTGCACTAACTATAACGGGGGAATTTCATTGGTTTTTTATCAGTAAAATTTCCGCTAACTATAACATGTGTGAAACCTATGGTTTTTTCAGTGAATTTGCAAGGTTTTTTAAATGCTAATTCCTAACTATAACGTGTGTGAAACCTATGGTTTTTTCAGTGAATATATATATATATATATAAAAATATATATATACACACACACACACAGATAGATAGATAGATAGATAGATAGATAGATAGATAGATAGATAGATAGATAGATATAGAGTCAAATCAGCGGCCATTTAGGTGTCGAAATCAATGCCCATTTTGTGACCGATATATGCATATGTGTGTGTGTGTGTGTGTGTGTGTGTGTGTGTATATATATATATATATTCACTGAAAAAACCATAGGTTTCACACACGTTATAGTTAGGAATTAGCATTTATAAAACCTTGCAAATTCACTTAAAAAACCATAGGTTTCACACATGTTATAGTTAGCTGGGCATTTCACTCGTGAAAAACCAATGAAATTCCCCCGTTATAGTTAGGTCAGATAACTATAACTCGCGCGACCGCCACTCTATCACAAGGATGATGTCATCGGTGATGTCATGAGTAATGCCACTGACCATGTCATGAGTGATGTAATATGTGACGTCATGAGCACTGGATTGCGGGCGCGCGTGTTATAGTTATCTGACCTAACTATAACAGGGGAATTTCATTGGTTTTTCACAAGTGAAATGCCCAGCTAACTATAACATGTGTAAAACCTATGGTTTTTTAAGTGAATTTGCAAGGTTTTTTAAATGCTAATTCCTTACTATAACGTGTGTGAAACCTATGGTTTTTTCAGTGAATTTGTACGGTTTTTTAAATGCTAATTTATGTATTTTTTTTTTAAAGTTTTTTCGCCGTGCGCGCGCTGTGGGCGCGCGGTGCGCTTCACGCACCGCGCGCCCACGTTACGTAGTAAGCGGAATTTTTTCGTTTCTACCGTGCGCGTACGCTACGCGCACTCCGCGATTTTTCGTAAAAAAATTAAAATACATTTGTGCCCTTGGGGGTCCTTCTGGGACCCCCTGACCAAGGCTAGGGGGTCAGGAACTGTCCAGCCTGCCCCCTTTTCACGTTCTCCACCTTTGTTTTTCACCCCCTCAGACTGCGAGAGACAAAATGGCGGCCGACACTTCCTGGTTTCGACCGATTCGAATGTTTACTAAGATCTAACAACCAATCAGAATCGCGCTCGCGCACGGCAGCGTGCGCGTACGGTAAGCTTACGGTACGCGCTCGGAGCGCGCCTATAGATATATATATTGATTTAAATGCTATTTTCTCAGGAAATACTGAACAGATTTACACCAGACCTGCAAAAGGCACATCCCTGACCTGAGGACTACCTCTCTGCCAAATTTCAAGTAATTCTGTTCAGCCGTTCGGGCTGCAGCTTGGACTAAAGGTCCTATAGAAAAATGCATGGGGAAAACGCGTTTTGGGACCCCCCCCTTTTTCTCAGCCCCCGCTTGACGAATCCCCCCGAGACTTTCAGGGAAGGAGCGGAGCGCCCCACCTATTTTGAAAATTTCGTGAGGATTCGTCAATCGGCGCCAAAGTTATTCAAAATAGAATGTTGCGGATTTCCTATGGAAACACGGTCCTAACTAGAACTATCTACTGGCGACCGCCAGTAGATAATATATATATGTGTGTGTATACCTTTCAGTGTTGTCCAAAAACGAAGGCGCACTCCATGGAAGATTGCTAACGTAGCTTTATTGAATGCAGGAGCAGGACTGTGCATTCATGTTCGAATTGCAAATTTCGCCTGACGCGTTTCAAGCCTCCTGGCTCTTGTTCACAGGCTTTACTGGCACAACGGAAACGAAGCAAATCTCGGCCATTTATTTCCCTCTAGTGGGATCGCAGGTGAGTTTCTTTTAGCGCCGTGCACTCTGGTAATTGAAGTGCTGTCAATAATAAACCTTCCAGTAGGTTGTTCCGTTTGCCACAATTTTAATCACTGCTCAAGCCCTCCAGTGGGCCTCCAAACATGCCTTCACAGTCCAATATAATATCTCCCATGGCCGCGGTGAGGCAACGAACAGTTCTTTAGCCCCTCCAGCATCCTGTGACATTTCAAAGACGGTGCGCTTTCACGGCAGGGCGGCCGTTTTCATACCTTTCAGTGTTGTCCAAAAACGAAGGCGCACTCCATGGAAGATTGCTAACGTAGCTTTATTGAATGCAGGAGCAGGACTGTGCATTCATGTTCGAATTGCAAATTTCGCCTGACGCGTTTCAAGCCTCCTGGCTCTTGTTCACAGGCTTTACTGGCACAACGGAAACGAAGCAAATCTCGGCCATTTATTTCCCTCTAGTGGGATCGCAGGTGAGTTTCTTTTAGCGCCGTGCACTCTGGTAATTGAAGTGCTGTCAATAATAAACCTTCCAGTAGGTTGTTCCGTTTGCCACAATTTTAATCACTGCTCAAGCCCTCCAGTGGGCCTCCAAACATGCCTTCACAGTCCAATATAATATCTCCCATGGCCGCGGTGAGGCAACGAACAGTTCTTTAGCCCCTCCAGCATCCTGTGACATTTCAAAGACGGTGCGCTTTCACGGCAGGGCGGCCGTTTTCATACCTTTCAGTGTTGTCCAAAAACGAAGGCGCACTCCATGGAAGATTGCTAACGTAGCTTTATTGAATGCAGGAGCAGGACTGTGCATTCATGTTCGAATTGCAAATTTCGCCTGACGCGTTTCAAGCCTCCTGGCTCTTGTTCACAGGCTTTACTGGCACAACGGAAACGAAGCAAATCTCGGCCATTTATTTCCCTCTAGTGGGATCGCAGGTGAGTTTCTTTTAGCGCCGTGCACTCTGGTAATTGAAGTGCTGTCAATAATAAACCTTCCAGTAGGTTGTTCCGTTTGCCACAATTTTAATCACTGCTCAAGCCCTCCAGTGGGCCTCCAAACATGCCTTCACAGTCCAATATAATATCTCCCATGGCCGCGGTGAGGCAACGAACAGTTCTTTAGCCCCTCCAGCATCCTGTGACATTTCAAAGACGGTGCGCTTTCACGGCAGGGCGGCCGTTTTCATACCTTTCAGTGTTGTCCAAAAACGAAGGCGCACTCCATGGAAGATTGCTAACGTAGCTTTATTGAATGCAGGAGCAGGACTGTGCATTCATGTTCGAATTGCAAATTTCGCCTGACGCGTTTCAAGCCTCCTGGCTCTTGTTCACAGGCTTTACTGGCACAACGGAAACGAAGCAAATCTCGGCCATTTATTTCCCTCTAGTGGGATCGCAGGTGAGTTTCTTTTAGCGCCGTGCACTCTGGTAATTGAAGTGCTGTCAATAATAAACCTTCCAGTAGGTTGTTCCGTTTGCCACAATTTTAATCACTGCTCAAGCCCTCCAGTGGGCCTCCAAACATGCCTTCACAGTCCAATATAATATCTCCCATGGCCGCGGTGAGGCAACGAACAGTTCTTTAGCCCCTCCAGCATCCTGTGACATTTCAAAGACGGTGCGCTTTCACGGCAGGGCGGCCGTTTTCATACCTTTCAGTGTTGTCCAAAAACGAAGGCGCACTCCATGGAAGATTGCTAACGTAGCTTTATTGAATGCAGGAGCAGGACTGTGCATTCATGTTCGAATTGCAAATTTCGCCTGACGCGTTTCAAGCCTCCTGGCTCTTGTTCACAGGCTTTACTGGCACAACGGAAACGAAACAAATCTCGGCCATTTATTTCCCTCTAGTGGGATCGCAGGTGAGTTTCTTTTAGCGCCGTGCACTCTGGTAATTGAAGTGCTGTCAATAATAAACCTTCCAGTAGGTTGTTCCGTTTGCCACAATTTTAATCACTGCTCAAGCCCTCCAGTGGGCCTCCAAACATGCCTTCACAGTCCAATATAATATCTCCCATGGCCGCGGTGAGGCAACGAACAGTTCTTTAGCCCCTCCAGCATCCTGTGACATTTCAAAGACGGTGCGCTTTCACGGCAGGGCGGCCGTTTTCATACCTTTCAGTGTTGTCCAAAAACGAAGGCGCACTTGTGTGTGTATATATATGTGTGTATATATATATATATATATATATATATATATATATATATATATATATATATATATATATACATACATACATACATTTACTGGCAGTCGCCAGTAGGTAGGTAGTTATAGTTCGGAATTAGTCTACATAGGAAAAGCGTTTGGATCTGGTGATTCCCCATAATTTTTAAAAAGAAAGAAGCCCGTGCTGCCATGCTTTTTATCAATCGCCCCCCAGATGTACCAGTTCCCAGGGGCATTTTGTCAATAAAGGAGGTGGGGGCGCAAGTCCCCTGGGGACCCTCACCACCCCGGGGCTTCCCACTATAAATTAATGCGGGGGAGGCGCGAACGGCCTCCCCGCTGTCCCGGGGACCCCCACATCCCCAGGGCTATTGCATTTTAATGGATGCCTCCCTCCTCCTTCTCTCCCCCCCCCCCCCCCCCCCAGCCATGGAGAAATTGTAACAATTGCAAAACCTCATAGGGGCCATCTTTTTTTTTTTTTAATATGGGAGGTGCGGGCTGTGCTACCACCACCCTCCCCCCCCCCCCCCCCACCTCCTTCCTGGGCCACTCTCGACCCTTCGGACCCCCATCTCTCAGGGCAGGCCCTACAAGTAAGAAAGGAGGAGGGCCGCGCGGCCCCCTTCCTGGAGCCATAAATGGCCCTGGGGACCGCCACCCAGCAGGGCCGGCTACTACTATGTCCTGTGGTGCTCACCCCGGGGACATAGCTGTTTGCTCTGGCTTGGCTGGAGCTTTACCGCTCCTGCCAAGCCACAAAAAACGCTCCACTTACTGCAAGCAAGAGCACTAAAACTGCTCTTGCTTGCTGGAAGCGGAGCAAAATTGCTTTCACACACAAAGGGAGCTGCGTTTCCAGCAGATCCCTGTGTGTGAAAGCAGTGCCGGCTCCCGCAGGAGGTGGGGAGCCGGCAGGGACCGCGGGGGCATTACGGCTCCCTCTGCAGTGCCAGTGGAGAGTGGGTGCCCTGAGGCCACCCACTACAAAAGGACAGGCCCTGGATTATGTGATACCCGGGGGGCCAAATTGGACCCAGGGAGGGTGGGCCACACAGTCCCCCTCCGTAAATGACTGCCCCGGGGCCAAGATAGGCCCGGGGAGGGGCACTGCACAGCACCCCTCCCCTGGTATTATTGTAAACATTTTTTAAAAGGCAGGGCCCAGAGGGATCGGGTCCCTGGGGCCAAAATAGGCTCAAGGAGGGGGGCCGCATGGCTCCACTCCCCTGTTAAAAAAACAATCAAAAAAGCCTGGGCCCGGGGTATGGAGTCCCGGGGGCCAAATTCACCCCAGGACAGGGGGGAACTTGTGGCCCCCTCTCCATTAAAAAAAAAGCATGGCCCCAGAGGATGGGAGCCCCAGGGCCAAAATGGGCCCAGGGAAAGGGGGCTGTGTCGCACCTTCCCTAATAAAACAAAAAATAAATTTTCAAGCGCGCCCTGGCAAGTGGCTGGAGGCCACACTCCCTTGTACCACCACTCTGCAAACACGTCTCCTGGCTGGTTGGGGGATGAAGTCTCATTGGCTGCTGAGGGTTCTTGGGGGCCAAGAACCCCTCCTATCTGATAGAGACTTCTATCTGCAGACTCTTTACCTTTGAATTTCCCAGGTGTCACACTTTTGCTGAGCAATACCCCTTGCGCGCGACATCGAGTGGCTCCACTTGGCTCCGCGTGACGTCGTCAGCATCATTAGTGTCAGTTATGACATCGTGGTGCCTATATAGGTGCCACCCGGGTGCGCGGACGTCAGTACTTTTCTTTCCGCGCCAGTAAAGCACCGATCAGGGAAAAGCTACCCCTCTGATGCTTTTTGGCAGGCTTTATCACAACTTTTGTCTCAAGTTTGGATATTTCTGACTTTGTGTGCAAGGGATGTTTTCGAGGAAGACCAGTTTCAAGCCTTGCGGGACTCGTTCCCGCATGATGTCAGTCACCGATCCCCACCAGGTATGTCTTTGGTGTCTCAAGCGCGACCATGATACAAAGTTGAAATGATGATTGATGAAACAGGTACACTTGAAATGAAGTTTAATCGGTGATACAGAGAGCCGCCCCCGTTACAGCCAAGGCACAGGTAGAAACTGTCATTCTTGGAACACCTGGAACCATGTGGTCCCGTACACTCTAAATGACATATGAGAGTTCTCGCAACTCTTTAATTACATGACATCACCACATTTCCCCCTTTTCAATAAAATAACACTAGGTACAACAGGAAATGAAAATTGAGAAAATTAGAACAAAGAGAAATAACAGAAAACAAGAAAGTAACTGAAACACCAGTAGTAACTGAAACACTAGCAATGAAAGCTAGACATTATCTTGTGGTTTTCCCCTTTTTTTTTAACAATTAAAGAGAATTAAACATAATCTTGTAATTTGCGAGGTCTAATAGTAATCCTGGAGCTTTTCCTAACACCATCCCCCTCTGAAACATTTAGATTTGGATTAACATATTAAAAGAACTAGAGGGATCCTTGGCGACACGTGAAGTGCTCCACCAGTTACCATTGGACATATTTACAGAATTCTTCTGCATCTCCACAATTTGTTGCGACTCAAGAAACTTAGAAAAACCTTTTCTCACTGTAACAGGATTTTTAACTCTAAACCAATCTCCAATTCTGAGTCTGTTGGTTTCTTTCATGTTGGTAACTTGATGAAACTTCGAGCAAACACCACTAGAAGTTTCCCTTGCAGATTCCCACATGCACCTCATGTCACAACCAGAATGAAACGATTTTACCATCCAGAATGGATATACTTTTGATGACGCTTTTCTACCTCTAGCTCGAAAGGGGAAAAATTGGTTGCAACATGAGGTGAAGTGCGATACGACCAAACAAGATCTTTAACTGCTTATGTTTACGATGTGTGCGTGTGCCTTGAAGTTAAAAAAAAAATTACTCACAGTTGGCTTCGGCGATTGTACTTCAGAAATACCTCTTCAATGGAAGCGATGAATACGAGAAAGTCAATGGATGCGATGCTTAGGTGACTTGAAAACACTCGCATCAATGTTGATCTGTAGTGAGCTCGCTGTGAAGTCGTATCCCATCGTCTGTCGCCAAATGAAATGATGATTGATGAAACAGGTACACTTGAAATGAAGTTTAATCGGTGATACAGAGAGCCGCCCCCGTTACAGCCAAGGCACAGGTAGAAACTGTCAATCTTGGAACACCTGGAACCATGTGGTCCCGTACACTCTAAATGACATATGAGAGTTCTCGCAACTCTTTAATTACATGACATCACCACAGAAGTCCTGTTCGGACTGTTGGGCGATGGCTCTGAAGACCTTATGGGAGCAGGCGCTGAAGTTACTCACGGCCCAGCAGTCGAAGCCGACCAGAGAGGAGGTCAGTGTCCCGTTCGAAGAAGAGGAGGTCGCGGACCACCCCTGAAGCCCTAAGTCCTCTCCCTCTCATTCAAGGTCCTTGGGACACTCGCAGAAGAGGCATGAGAAAAAGAAGAAGTCCAAGCGGACTTCGTCTTCACCTCAACTGGTGTCCGTCGTCGAGAGAGGTAAGGAGCACCGACGCTCTAGGCTCTGTTCCGTGGAGCCGGAGCCAGAGTCGACTCCGTGCCTCCCCCCTTTCCGGGAGCCGGAGCGACTCCTGCTCAGATAAGAGTTTTACGCGGCCATGTGCCATGTATTTGAGTGGAACAACCCAGGTGGTGAGCCTTTGGGCCCTGTGGGGTCGGATGGGGTCTCATCGGGATCGACGCTGTCGGCTCTGGCTGCAAAGCAGGTGGGGCCTCAGGGATCCAGTCCCGGATCCGGTTCAACGCTGGTCCTGCCACTGCGACCTTCCCAAGTATAGGACCTGTAGTCGGTGCCTGGGACATCACCGATCGGTGGCACAAGCCCCATCCTCATCCCCGACGACACAGAGCTGGAACGATGTTGATCGACGCCGATTGCGACGTCGACAGAACCCAGAGGTTCTATGTTGTTGCCTGGGCACTTTGAGGATGTGCTAGGCTCAGGAGAGGATTGAGAGGGGCCTGGGAAACCTCTTTAAACCCAGGAAGTCTATGAAGAGAATTTGGACTGGTATGGGGAACTTGGGGAGGCCAGTGGACTGGATACGTCTCCAGATACTGGCATGCTCTTTCTGCCAACAGTGCCTACGGAGGAGGGGGCATCCTATGCCATGGTGGTTAAGAAGGCAGCCAAGGTCCTTAGACTGGAGCTGCCCTTGATGCAAGTCAGGACTAATCTCCTGACTGAGGTGCTTCAACCTGGGGTTTCCACTTCCGAACCCTTGATGCCCTTAAATGAGGCACTTACGGACATCCTTCTTGGAACATGGTCCAAACCTAGCACAGGGGCTCCTGTGAATAGGAGGTTTGCACACCGTAATCGCCCAGCACCGGGCTACCCAAAGTTCCTCAGCCAATGCCCCACCCCAGAGAGTTTGGTGGTGCAGGCCTCTACTTCCCAAGGCGCATTCCCTTCCGCCCCTCCGGATAGGGAATCCAAGAGACTGGATTAATTTGGAAAGAAGTTGTTTTCTTCCTCCAGTCTGATATTGTGGACGGTGAATACTGCATGCTTATTGGGCTTTCTCCCATTCCCTTTGGGAGACAGTTGCGCAAGTGCTGCCACAAGCCCCGGAGCAGGCCTGGACTGTGCTCTCCCAAGCTGTCAAGGATGGGAGAGATGCAGCAACATTCACCATACATTGTGACGTGGATACGACCGATTCGCTGGGTAGATCAATTTCAACGATGGTGGCCTTGAGGCGCCCCCCCTGGCTTAGAACAACTGGTTTCTCTGACGATGTCCAAGCCAATTTGATGGACATTCCCTTTGATGGAACCCACCTTTTTGGGGGAAAAGGAGACACTGCCCTGGTCAGGTTCAAGGACTCTCGAGTTACGGCCAGAACCTTGGGCCTCTCCCCCACTCCCGTGGCCAGTCTTCCTTTCGCCCCTTTCAGGGCAACAGAAGTGGTTTGCAGCCATGTCAGCCCTATCCCAGCCACTGTCCCGCACAGACTGCCCAAGCCGTGCAAGGACGTGGACGCGGTGCATTCCGAGCTTGGAATGGAGGCCAGAAGTCGTCTACCACACTGCCTACAACAGCTGCAGCCTCCAAGCACTCCTAGGCTGATTCTGCAGGACCACACTACTCCAGTTGGTGGGAGAATTCATCATCATCTCCCCAACTGGAGATCCATAACAGCGGACAAGTGGGTTCTTGCAGATAGACCAGGAGGGCTATTCTCTGCCGTTTCTTTCTTTTCCACCACCTATTCTTCCAAATCAGGAAAGGCTGACGAAGGATCATTTAAAGTTACTCCAAGAGGAAGTTACGGCTCTCTTGGCCAAGGGAGGTACCGAAAGGGTCCCAATTTCAGTAGTAGGTAGTGGCTGTTATTCCCGCTACTTTCTGATTCCGAAGAAGAACAAGGGAGTACGGCCCATTTTAGATCTTCGGACCGTCAATCTCGTCCTCAAAATGGAGAAGTTCAAAATGCTCACTCTGGCTCGGGTCTTGTCTGTCCTAGACAAGACCAGGAAGACTGGTTGGACCTGTAGGAAGCGTATTTTCACATTCCCATTGTGCCGGGCCAGTAGCATTACCTGCGGTTCAAGGTAGGCCACAAGCACTTTCAGTTTACTGTGCTCCCCTTCGGCCTTACCAGATGGCGTATGCAGGCTCTGCAGTGGGACTTGAAGTTCCAATGGGCACAGCATTAGGGAAATCTCACCGACGTGGTTCAGATCTCGGAAGGAACTGCAAAAGATCTGCAATGGTGGTTAACGAACCTATATTGGGTGAACTGCAGACCTCTCTCCCTTCCCCAACCAGATGTCACAGTCGTGACAGATTCGTCACTTCTGGAATGAGGCGGCCATCTGGGAGAGGTGGAGATCAGGGGGCACTGGTCTCCGGTAGAGATGGGGCTCCACATACATTTATTGAAGCTCCGAGCAATTCGGTTGACATTGAAAGCATTTCTTCCCTCTGTCAAGGGGAAATTAGTGCAGGTGTTCACAGACAACACCACCGCCATGTGGTACTACAACAAGCAGGGCAGAGTGGGGTCGTGGACCCTTTGTTGAGAGACTCTTCATCTCTGAACATGGCTGGAACAGCAGGGCATAACCCTGTTGGTTCAACACCTGGTTCTCTGAATGCCAGGGCGGACTAACGCAGCCGTCGATGCCTAGCAAATCACGAGTGGTGTCTCAAGTTGGAGGTGGCGTAAGGTCTCTTTCAGCAAAGGGGGGAACCTTGGTTAGATTTGTTCGCCTCAGAAGACAATGTGCAGTGTCAGCGGTACTGCGCGCTGGAGTATCCAAGGCGGCTATCACTAGGTGACGCTTTTCGTCTTGAGTGGAGAGCAGGCCTGTTGTATGTCTTTCTCCCCATACCACTCCTGTAGAAGATCAGGAGCAACCGGGCCCAAGTTATTCTTGTGGTCCGTACTGGGCAAGGAGAGTCTGGTATCCAGAGCTTCTGAGAATGAGTATCAATCCTCCGATCAGGCTGCCCCTTTGGGAGGATCTTCTGTCTCAGCAGCAGGGGAGGGTTCTCCACCCGAATCGGTCAACTCTGCGCCTCCATGCGTGGAGATTGAGCGGCGACAGTTGATAGCTTTTGACCTTCCTCCAGAAGTCTGTAACATAAGTCTTACGGTCAGGCGGCCCTCCACTAAGACGGTATATGCCAGACATTTGTAGTGTAATGTACAGAAAGGTCCTTTGACCCTCTTTCTGCTTCTCTTTCTACTGTCCTTTTATTTGTTCTAACCCTTGCCCAGCAGGGCTCTGCTTTGGGAACTCTCAAGGGTTATCCTTCTGCTCTGGCTGCTTTTTTGCGGCTGCCAGACCAGCCATCTCTCTTCAAGTCTCCAATTGTAAATAGATTTCTAAAAGGGCTAGCTCACTTATTTCAACCCACGCCCTTTGTTATGTGTTAGACCTGGCACCTTGGCGTGAGTTTCCCTTCCACTTTTTGCTGATGTGCCTCCTGTGTTTTGTTGGTGTTAGCTGCTCAGGGCACTGTGCCACTGCCAATCAGTGCCACAGTGCAAGTGCTCCCTATGAAAAGTGTATACAGTGATTTGTGTCCATGTTTGGCTTATTTGGTTTACTATCAGCCCCTAGTAAAGGGCACCAGGAGTGCCAGGGCTTGTAAATACAAATGCTGCTGGTGGGCTTGCAGCACTGGTTGTGCCACCCACAGAAGCGGCCTAGTAAAATGTGTCTAAGGTCTGCCATTGCAGAACCTGCGTGCAGTCTGGTACTGTCATGCTGACTGCCCAAGTGCACCTACTTGCCAGTCCCTAAACCTTCCCTTAACTGCATATTAGTCACCCCTATGGTAGGCCCCAGGGCAGGGTGCATTGTAGGCATAAGGTAGGACATGCCCTGATGTGTGTGGCATGTCCTAATAGTGAATTACAGCTATTTTCGTTTTTCACTATTGAAGGCTACCTGCTCTCCATAGGCCAGAATGGGCTGCTGGAATTATTACACTCCATAATCCCAGTGGACTCAGAGAGCATGGTAGAAAGTCAAGTTTAGTATGCCTGAACTCAGAATAATAAAATACTTCTTTTAGTAAAGTTTATTTTAATATCCTGTGTTTGTAGATACTACTTTTAGAAAGTTAGTATTTACTTGCCTAACCATTTCAGTCCGCCTCTGCTGTGTGTGTGTGTGCTGCCTAGTTTCAGTGAGGGGCAGGGCTGGGGAATTCCAGGAGACAGGCTGGCTGCCAGGTGGTGGGTAGAGAGATTACACCAGGATGGGTGGGAGGAGTACACCTTGCCTCTGAATAGACCTGTGTTCTGCCACCACAATGCTGGCTCCGCCCCCTGTGGAGCGGCTGATGTCTCTGCCCTGTGCACTGAAAGGAAAGAGCAGAGTCACCACAACAAAGTGCTCCAAAACCGGACTGAGCCAGGCACAGGCCCCCTGGCGACAAAGAACAAAAGAAACTGTGTATAAAAGAAGGAGCCCTGCTCCTAAGAAATCAGATCCTGTTTACGCCAAGAAGAAACTCTGCCTGAAGAGGAGGACCTGGGAAAGCTACATGGAGGACTACTGTCTCTAAGCCTGAGAGACAGGCCGGCCTGTGGTGGGCGCCTTGCTGCAAGAAGGAGAGGAAAAGACTGAGAAAGACTTTCCAATCAACTTGTGCTTTGTGAACAATCTCCAAGGGCTTGCTGGTGAACTTGCCCCCTGAACTGCGCCCCAGGAACAGTGGGCGCTACCCCTCCCTAGAGGAAAAGGAAGCTGCTGCGGGTGAATTGCCTCCTGACTCCAAAGAACCTGTGCGCCCCATCCTGCCGAGCACCGCGACCCCTGCTTGACTGTGCTGCTGTGAGCACCGTGACGGCCTGCCCTGACTGGTCTGATCAAAGTAAACTGCTGCCCCCTCGAGCCGGAGCTCGCATCATAAGACAGGCTTGTCTCCCTCTGAGCACCGAGGCTCTGTGGCCCCCGAGCCGTAGAGCCCATCGCAAGGACTGACGCCGCTAAGGTTCGGCATCGCTGGACGAAGTTGCAGCACCTCGCGCTGAATTCACCCCCGAGCCGCCCCTCCTTCCTCGCCCCTCGAAGTGAGCTGTGGAAGTCCTGAGGCGCCCCACCGAGCATCGCCGTCCTCTGACCAAGCTGGACTGCAACGCGACGTAACTGGAACCCTATTTAAAAGTCAAATACTGTATTTGAAGCCTACTTGAAGAAACCTATATAAAGAGCTTTATTTTGATAAATACAGTTTTGTGTCTCTGTGTGGTGGGTTGGTGGTTGTTGTGGGACACCCTAAATGCTTAACCTCATGCCCTCTGGAATCTAGCCTGACTGCTCGCGCCACGTTACCTAGAGGGTGAGCAGGGGTTATTTTTCAAGAGTAATCCTTTGCCCTGACTTAGAGGAAAGGGTCCCTGCTTGTCGCAAGTGCATACCTGCGCCAACCAGAGACCCCGGATTCTAACATTGGTGGCAGCGGTGAGGATCTACGGATTTGCATTTGTGGTGTCTGCGCAGTGATTACTAGCCATTGCACAGTGAGGATAGTCCAGTAGCTTAAGCCACAGAACTTTTTTTTTTGCTTGCCAAGAAAGAAGATCCCTAGTGTTTGGAGTCATGCCTGGCCCAAACAGCATTGAGAAATCGACCTCTGAAACCTCTGAAATAGTGGGAATTGAATGGGATGAGTCAAAACTGGATAGCTACAAGAAAACTGAACTCAAGCACTTCTGCAGGAAGCTAAAGGTTCCACATGCAGGATGCAAGAACAAATCAGATCTCTACAAGCGCTGAAAGCCTGGATTGAATCAAGGGGTGCAACTGAGGAAGTTACACCATTAAAACCAGCAGAGAGCGTTCATAGTTTTGGCAGAGGCCTGTCGCCAGAGAAGCTGGCAGACAGACAGGCCACCAGGGATCATGAAATGAAGTTGGCAGAGCTGAAATTAAATGGCCAATTGGAGCTAGAAACCAAGAAGATGGCTCTAGAAGAAAGGAAAATTCAGATGGAGCACGACATGAAAATGAGGGAGTTGGAGCTGAAAGCCAAAAGTTTGGAAAACCCTCCCTCTAGTGGCAGCGCAACGCTGGTACAGGTAGAGTCAAGGGTGTACATGCCAAAAGATGTAGTTAAAGAGTATTTCAAGAATGATGACATAGGGCAATGGTTCCGGGCCTATGAGGTAGCCATGTCCTCCCACCGGGTCCCCGAGAGAGATTGGGGAGCGGGGTTGTGGGGGTGGTTCCTCAGTGACGGGCGGGACACACTCTTAGATTTGCCCTCTGACGTCTATAACTCTTACCCTCACATGAAGGAAGCTTTAATGACCAGGTATGGGCTAACTCCTGAATTATATAGACAGAGGTTCAGGGGGTGTACCAAGATTGTGGGGAGTACGTATGTGGAGTATGTAACCTTTTTCTGCAGAGCACTGGATGGCTGGGTAAAGGGTAGCAAAGTGAATGATTACCAAGGTCTCTTTGATTTAATTGCATGGGAGCACTTGTCCCTTGATTGTTTTCCTAAGCTACGCCAACACCTGATCGATAGCAAGCTGACTAACCCTAGGAAGCTTGCTGAAGAGGCGGACCGCTGGGTCAGCACCAGGGTCCACAAGGGTCATGTGGGAGACTCCGCCAAGGGTGGGCAGGGTCCCAAGCAGAAGAGTGGGGGGGACAAGGGAAAACAGAAAGGGTTCCCAAAAGGCCCCCAAAGTAATCCCCAAGGGAACCAGCAGAAAGGTTCTCAGCCTCCCCCACCCCCGAAGCAGACAGGGCTCCGACAGGTAAACCTGTTCCCAAGGGGCCCCCACAATGTTATAAATGTGGTGAGCTGGGTCACTTTGCCAGTGATCCCAAGTGTCGCCAGTATGTGAAACCAGCACTTACCGGTGCTCTACTGCAGCAGATGGCTACGGTAGCCTTTGGGGAGGAGGTAGAAGTCCAAGGCGGGTGGGACCCCGTTCAGATGACCTTAGTCTCATTAGGAGACAGTGAGATGGTCCCTAACGCCGACTTGCCCTCTAACACTAAGAAATACGGGCAAGTGGTGACAGTCAATGGGAGGAAGGTAGAGGCTCTTTGAGACACAGGCGCCAGTGTGACTGCGGTCCGGCAGCACCTGGTATCTCAAGAGCAGGTTGTACCCCATGCCTATTGTCGGGTTGTCAATGCTGACAACACGGAGAGTCATTGTCCAATGGCTCAAGTTCCCTTTGAGTGGGGGGGGGCTCTCTGGTACTCTGCAAGTCGCTGTGAGAAATGCCATGCCTGTAGACTGTCTCCTAGGGAATGATTTGGAGAGCTCCCCTTGGGAAAAAGTGGAGAAGACAGCTCACCTACGGATGGTGGGTTTACCTGATTGGGCGTGCGTGACCACCCAGTCAATGGCAGCCAGTAGGGGTGTTTAAGAGAACCTGGAGCCTGAGGGAGAGGCCCAGGAACCGGCCTTAGGGAGAGGGTGCAGGGGGCGCGGGAAACCGGCCCCTGAAGTTCCCACGGCCCAGGAGGAAGCAAACCTTGAGGGGGATGCCCTGGAGCATACCGGGGAACAGATAGCCGAACTGGGGGACCTGCCTGAGCTGACCCATTGGCAGCAAGAAGGAGGCCCCTCCAGGGAGGAATTCTGCAGGGAGCAGCAGGCTGCAGCCCCGGTCAATGGTGATCAGTCTGGTACACACTTAGTCTACTGGGAGAACGACCTCCTGTACTCAGAGCCTAAGGTTGCTGAACCTGGGTCAGCCCGTGCGCTGGTGGTACCCCAGAAGTTCAGAGCCTTCCTACTGGGGCTGGCTCACGATGTGCCATTAGCAGGGCATTTGGGGCAGGACAAGACCAATGAGAGGCTTGTCACCCACTTGTATTGGCCTCAAATGCACAGGAGCTCAGATGCTCATTGTAGGACCTGCCAGACTTGCCAGGCAAGTGGTAAGAGTGGAAAGAACCAAAAGGCTCCACTCCAACCTTTCCCTGTGGTCAGTACCCCATTCCAGCGAGTGGGGATTGACATTGTGGGGCCCCTGGACCGCAAGACAGCCATGGGCAACAGGTTCATCCTGGTCTTGGTGGACCATGCCACCCGGTACCCTGAAGCCATCCCTCTGAGGACAGTGACGGCCCTCGTGGTGGGACGGGCACTGATTGGAATTTTCTCACGAGTGGGATTCCCTCTAGAGGTGGTGTCTGACAGGGGCACCAATTTCATATCGAAATATATGAAATCCCTTTGGCAAGAGTGTGGTGTAACCTACACGTTCACCACCCCTTACCATCCCCAAGGGAACGGGAGAGATTCAACCCAACCCTAAAGGGCATGATTATGGGTCTTGAGGAACCCATGAGGCGTAAGTGGGACGTCCTCTTACCATGCCTTCTCTTTGCGTACCGTGAGGTGCCACAGAAGTCTCTGGGGTTCAGTCCCTTTGAGCTTCTGTATGGCCACCCTGTACGAGGACCTCTTTGTCTGGTCAAGGAAGGCTGGGAGCAATCTTCCAGGAAACCTCTCCAGAATGTATACAGTTACATGCGGGCCTTCAGGAACCAGACTCGGCGTTTCAGGCAACTTGCAGATGCAAATCTGGAAGCCAGCCAGGAGGAGATGAAGCGGTGGTACGACCAGAATGCCACTCTGGCGGAGCTTCAACCTGGACAAGAGGTGTGGGTCTTTGCCCCCGTGGAGCCTTGTGCACTCAAAGACAAGTGGACCGGACCCTTTGAGATTGTGGAGCGCAAGAGTTCTGTCACCTACTTGGTGAACTTGCAGTCTCCCAGGAACCCCTTGAGGGTCCTACATGTCAATCGATTAAAGCCCCACTTGGAGAGATCCGAAGTGGGCATGCTCTTGGCCACAGACGATAGGGCGGAGGAGAAGTCCAAACCTCTTCCTGACCTCCTGGTAGCCTCAGAGCGAGACGGGTTAGTGGATGGAGTCAGCCTCTCACCCACCCTGACCTCTGAGCAACAGGATGACTGCCGCCAGCTGCTGGGGCAGTTTCCTCCCTGGTTCCTGGTGTCACAGATTGGTGCGTCCATGATGTGGACACAGGAGTCAGCTTGCCTGTGAAGCACAAGGCTTACAGAGTAACTGACAGTGTCAGAGCCTGCATCAAAGAGGAGGTCTCAAAGATGCTTGCTCTAGGGGTGGTTGAGTCCTCCAGCAGTCCTTGGGCCAGCCCAGTGGTCTTGGTCCCAAAGGTTGCAGCGCCGGGTGCCACACCCGAACTCTGGTTCTGTGTGGACTACAGAGGACTCCATTCGGTCACGAAGACTGACGCGCACCCCATCCCCAGAGCTGATGAGCTCATCGATCGGTTAGGGGTTGCACGGTACCTCAGCACGTTTGTTTTGACGTCTGGGTACTGGCAGATCGCCTTGACTGATGGGGCCAAAGAGAGGTCAGCATTCTCCACACCAGATGGGCATTTCCAGTTCCGGGTTATGCCATTTGGGATGAAGAATGCCCCTGCCACCTTCCAGATGTTGGTCAACCAGGTGTTGGCTGGGCTGACCGAGTTCAGCGCCGCCTACCTGGATGACATCGCAGTGTTCAGTGGCACATGGAAAGAACACCTGCACCACCTCTGGGAAGTGTTGATGGCACTGCGCAAGGCAGGACTCACGATCAAGGCAAGCAAGTGTCAGATCGGGCAGGGTTCCGTGGTGTACTTGGGACACCAAGTGGGGAGCGGCCAGGTGGTGCCCCTCCAACCCAAGATTGAAACCATCCTGGCTTGGGAGCCCCCAAAGACCCAGACAGAGGTGAGGGCCTTTTTAGGACTCACCGGGTGCTACAGGAGGTTTGTCAAGGGGTATGGCAGCATTGTTGCCCCCTTGACAGAGCTGACTTCGAAGAAGCAGCCCAGGAAAGTGATCTGGACTGACACCTGTCAGAAGGCTTTTGACACCCTGAAAACTGCCATGTGCATGGCGCCCGTGCTCTTGGCTCCTGACTTCTCCAAAGAATTCCTAGTGCAGACAGACGCATCAGAGCATGGTGTAGGGGCTGTTCTCTCACAGATGACTGAGGAGGGCTGGGACCAACCTGTAGCCTTTATTAGTAGGAGGTTACTTCCGCGGGAACAAAGGTGGAGTGCGATCGAGCGAGTAGCATTTGCTGTGGTCTGGGCGCTGAAGAAGCTGAGACCCTACTTGTTTGGGACTCACTTCCGAGTTCAGACCGACCACAGGCCCCTCGGATGGTTGATGCAAATGAGGGGTGAGAACCCAAAACTGTTGAGGTGGTCCATCTCCCTACAGGGTATGGACTTTATGGTGGAGCATCGCCCTGGCACGGATCACGCCAATGCTGACGGTCTGTCCAGGTTTTTCCGCCTTAGTGAAGAGGAACTCCCTGGGGTAGGGTAGTTCCCCCCACATTTCAGCTGGAGGGGACACGTGTTAGACCTGGCACCTTGGCGTGAGTTTCCCTTCCACTTTTTGCTGATGTGCCTCATGTGTTTTGTTGGTGTTAGCTGCTCAGGGCACTGTGCCACTGCCAATCAGTGCCACAGTGCAAGTGCTCCCTATGAAAAGTGTATACAGTGATTGGTTCCATGTTTGGCTTATTTGGTTTACTATCAGCCCCTAGTAAAGGGCACCAGGAGTGCCAGGGCTTGTAAATACAAATACTGCTGGTGGGCTTGCAGCACTGGTTGTGCCACCCACAGAAGCGACCTAGTAAAATATGTCTAAGGTCTGCCGTTGCAGAACCTACGTGCAGTCTGGTACTGTCATGCTGACTGCGCAAGTGCACCTACTTGCCAGTCCCTAAACCTTACCTTAACTGCATATTAGTCACCCCTATGGTAGGCCCCAGGGCAGGGTGCATTGTAGGCATAAGGTAGGACATGCCCTGATGTGTGTGGCATGTCCTAATAGTGAATTACAGCTATTTTCGTTTTTCACTATTGAAGGCTACCTGCTCTCCATAGGCCAGAATGGGCTGCTGGAATTATTACACTCTATAATCCCAGTGGACTCAGAGAGCATGGTAGAAAGTCAAGTTTAGTATGCCTGAACTCAGAATAATAAAATACTTCTTTTAGTAAAGTTTATTTTAATATCCTGTGTTTGTAAATACTACTTTTAGAAAGTTAGTATTTACTTGCCTAACCATTTCAGTCCGCCTCTGCTGTGTGTGTGTGTGCTGCCTAGTTTCAGTGAGGGGCAGGGCTGGGGAATCCCAGGAGACAGGCTGGCTGCCAGGTGGTGGGTAGAGAGATTACACCAGGATGGGTGGGAGAAGTGCACCTTGACTCTGAATAGACCTGTGCTCTGCCACCACAATGCTGGCTCCGCCCCCTGTGGAGCGGCTGATATCTCTGCCCTGTGCACTGAAAGGAAAGAGCAGAGTCACCACAACAAAGTGCTCCAAAACCGGTCTGAGCCAGGCACAGGCCCCCTGGCGACAAAGAACAAAAGAAACTGTGTATAAAAGAAGGAGCCCTGCTCCTAAGAAATCAGATCCTGTTTACGCCAAGAAGAAACTCTGCCTGAAGAGGAGGACCTGGGAAAGCTACATGGAGGACTACTGTCTCTAAGCCTGAGAGACAGGCCGGCCTGTGGTGGGTGCCTTGCTGCAAGAAGGAGAGGAAAAGACTGAGAAAGACTTTGCAATCAACTTGTGCTTTGTGAACAATCTCCAAGGGCTTGCTGGTGAACTTGCCCCCTGAACTGCGCCCCAGGAACAGTGGGCGCTACCCCTCCCAAGAGGAAAAGGAAGCTGCTGCGGGTGAATTGCCTCCTGACTCCAAAGAACCTGTGCGCCCCATCCTGCCGAGCACCACGACCCCTGCTTGACTGTGCTGCTGTGAGCACCGTGACGGCCTGCCCTGACTGGCCTGATCAAAGTAAACTGCTGCCCCCTCGAGCCGGAGCTCGCATCGTAAGACAGGCTTGTCTCCCTCTGAGCACCGAGGCTCTGTGGCCCCCGAGCCGTAGAGACCATCGCAAGGACTGACGCCGCTAAGGTTTGCCATCGCTGGACGAAGTTGCAGCGCCTCGCTCCGAATTCACCCCCGAGCCGCCCCTCCTTCCTCGCCCCTCGAAGTGAGCTGTGGAAGTCCTGAGGCGCCCCACCGAGCATCGCCGTCCTCTGACCAAGCGGGACTGCAACGCGACGCGGGACGCCCCTCTGAAGACTGTTGAGGCCGCGGCGAACTCCCCATAAAGAATTAAGGTATTGTGCGCCCCTGTACGACGCGTACTTCCGACTGTACGGCCCGTACTGCTTGGGTCCCCGTACGCCTGCACACGCGGGACGCGTGAGGCGAAGTAGGACTCGTACCTAGCTCTTACTGAGCGTACTTGCGACTGTACGGCCCGTACCGTTTTAATCCCTGTACGCTTGCTCACACGGGAAGCGTGAGGCGAAGAGGGAATCGTACCCGCATTGTACGACGCGTACCAACGCCGGTACGAGATGTACGGAAGGCGCTACGGTGCGCACTGGCCCCCAAGAAGTGACATTTGCACCAAACTTTGCTTTTTAAAGAACTGTGGCATCCTTAACTCTGAAATACAAGTAACTGGAACCCTATTTAAAAGTCAAATACTGTATTTGAAGCCTACTTGAAGAAACCTATATAAAAAGCTTTATTTTGATAAATACAGTCTTGTGTCTCTGTGTGGTTGGTTGGTGGTTGTTGTGGGACACCCTAAATGCTTAACCTCATGCCCTCTGGAATCTAGCCTGACTGCTCGCGCCACGTTACCTAGAGGGTGAGCAGGGGTTATTTTTCAAGAGTAATCCTTTGCCCTGACTTAGAGGAAAGGGTCCCTGCTTGTCGCAAGTGCATACCTGCGCCAACCAGAGACCCCGGATTCTAACATTATGCCACTGTGGGAACTTAATTTGGTCCTTACCTATCTGATGTATGCTCCCTTTGAGCCTTTGCACAATTGTCCCCTCTGGCTGTTGGCCATCAAAACAGCTTTCTTAGTGGTGATTACATCTTCCCTGAGGGTGAGTGAGTTGTAGACGTTATCTTGCTCACCTACTTATCATATGTCCTTTCCAGACAAGGTGGTGCTTCGCACCAGAGCATCCTTTCTGCCAATGGTTTAACCCCATTCCATCTGGGTTAGTCCCTCTCTTTGCCTACCTTCTTTGCTCCCCGCATCCCTCTAAGGAAGAGGAGCGCCTCTGTCGACTGAACCCAAAAAGATCATTCTTGTTTTACCTTGACCGCACAAAAGAGTTACGGTGGATGACCAACTCTTTGTGGGGTATGTGAAATCAAAGAAGGGAAGGACCTTCTCTCGCTGGGTCATTCTCTGCATCAAAATCTGTTATGCCTGGGCAAAGATGCACCCCCCTTAGGGATTAAGGGCCCATTCCACCAGGGGAAAGGCTGCGACTATGGCCTTGGCTCAAGGGATCCCAGTCCAAGACATCTGTCAGGCAGCGACGTGGGCTTCTTTGCACACGTTCACAAAACATTACTGCCTTGATGGTCAGGTACGCAGGGACAGACATTTTGCATGTTCAGTCCTGCAAGACTTCTTAGTTTAGGATGTGAGTCCTCAACCCACCGCTGGGACGGAATTGCTCAGGTATCTAATTCAAAGATAAGGAATCTACAGCTAGAAGTCTCTATCAGATGAACAAGTCACATACCTTCGGTAACGCTTATTATTTTGTAGAGACTCTATCTAGAAGCAGATTCCTTACCGACCCACCCATGCCTCCCCGCTTTTCGGACTGATATTATAGGGCTATGGTTGTTCACACTCTTTCAGGGCCCTAGTTTTGCACATGACTACATCATTTACTTTGTGGCTCTGCGCTTCTGGCGTGGAAAAAACGTACTGACGTCCGCACGCCTGGGTGGCGCCTATATAGGCATATGACCTCATAACCAATGCTAACGACGCCAAGGACGTCATGCGGAGTCGAATGGTGCCACCTGACATCGGACGCAAGGGGTATTGTTCAGCAAAAGTATCTGGATCTAGCCTGACCCATGGGAAATTCGAAGGTAAGGAATCTGCAGATAGATATAGTCTCTACCAGATAATGCATTACCGAAGGTAAGTAACTTGTTAGTTTCCTCCAGTAAGTCCCAGACAGTGGGATTGCTAAGAGGTTTTTCGGAGCCTACGCCCCCTTTCTCCACCACTTGGCAAATGCGCCTACTGATGCAATACTGGTTGGGGGATGAAGTTCCCTTGGTCCTTGGGGGCCAAGAGCTCCTCCTGTTACCTCCAGTAAGTCCCACACAGCGGCGGAATTGTTAAGAGGTCTTCAGAGGCCCAGCCCCCTTTCTCTACCACTCTGCAACCGTGCCTCCTAGCGCACTACTGATTGGAGGATGAAGTCCTCTAGGATGCTGAGGGTCTTTGGGGGCCAAGATCCCCTCCTGTTACCTCCAGTAAGTCCCACACCCCGCAATTGCTGCGAGCCGGACAGAGGCCCCGCCCCCCCCCTTTCTCCACCACTCTGAAAACGTGACTACTAGTTAAAAAACTGAGAAATTCACTTAAAAACCAAAAGTTACAGGACTTTATAGTTAGGAAATAGAATTTGAAAAACTGTAGAAATTCACTGGGAAAAAAACCAAAGGTTACAGGGACATTATACTTAGGCTCAGATTTCACTCTTATAAAACCATAGAAATTTAGCAGTTATAGTTACCTAAGCTAACTATAACTTACGCCCCACAATGCACTACTTATGACCTCATATATTACATCACTCATGACATGGTCAGTGACATCACTGATGATATCTCAAATGACATCACTGCTGACATCATCCACAGAACCACTGACACACCCACTCACCCCATACAACCTCTTGTGCGCCCACTCACATACCCTTTCACAGACCCATACCAGTACTCACACACCCACTCATTCCTCCATAGAGCCACTCGCACACCCACTCACTCGTACAACCACTCCCACAACCATTCACTCACACATACAACCACTCATACAACCAGTCACATAGTCACACACTCACCCATATACCTACCCACTTATTTACCTACACAGTCACTCACAAACCCTCACACTCACTCACCCATACAGCCTCTCAACACAGCCATTATCTCCCATAGAAGCAGTCATACACTCACTCACACAACCCCTAACATACCCATTCACACATCCTTACAAGCACTCACATATCCGTTCACTCACCCATGCAGCCATTCACCCAGACACTCACTCTCCAATACAGCCAGTCACACTTCACCCAGACACTCACTCTCCAATACAGCCACTCACACACAAACTCACTTAACCAAACAACTACTCAAACAGCCACTCTCACCCATACAGCCTCTTACACACCCAGTCACTCTCTCATACACCCATTCAGACACCCACTCACTCATCCATAGTCACTACACACCCACTTACCAACCCATAGAGCCATTCACACTACCACCCACTCACCCACTTATACACTCATTCAGCCACTGATACACCCATACACAAGGATACATACAATCACTCACATAATATATGTTCGTAGTAGTATCATTCAGTCGAAGTGCACCTAGTATACTAATTTAACTTTTGTCGTAGGTTAGTATATGTTTAACAATCATAAACACTTTAAAAATACACTCACTAGATGACGTTATCAGTGATGTCATTTGAGATGTCATCAGTGATGTCACTGACCATGTCCTGAGTGATGTAATATGCGAGGTCATAAGCAGTGCATTGCGAGGGCGTAAGTTATAGTTAGCTCAGGTAATCTGAGCCCAACTATAACGTCCCTGTAACCCTTGTTATATATATATTTCAAACAACTGTCAAACAGGAGCAAGGAGCACTCACAGGATAAAGCAATATAGATTTATTTTTGGCAGATGCATTTCGGAGTATCCGCCTTTCTCAATGCCAATCAAAGCAGATTAAAAAAACAGTGTCCATTTTTAAATCCTCTCACCTCACTCTCATTGGAGGATAGATTGTAAACATTGAAGGCAGACTGTTCTTTGTCTGTGTCTTGGTCCACCAACATGCCGCCATCTTTAAGAGTTTAATGACTCTCAATAGTCCCATATAATATGTTACGCCAACACCATACACCACACGGGGTATGCTGGTACAGATTACAAGTCACATTGTTTTGAGTGAGTGGTTTCTGCAATATCCACATTGCACTCCGTTCGTTCGGCCACAATTTGCCAGGTATGTTGTCAAACTCCGCATGCATAGGTTTAGTAACCGCAGACAAGCATTTTGTAATGCCGACCTCGTGTCGACGGATTAGGCAACGGTGCAGACAAGCGGCGGTTCAGGCAGAGCTCAAAGATATGTTTTCCCAAATTCACAAAACTCTTAAAGATGGCGGCATGTTGGTGGACCAAGACACAGGCGACGAACAGTCTGCCTTTAATGTTTACAATCTATCCTCCAATGAGAGTGAGGTGAGAGGATTTTGCTGTGTCCTTTGCAAGATAAATTGAATTCAGGGCCAGGATCCGGCCCCAACGATGTGCACCCGCTGTTGAGCGCACTGAACTTTTTGGGATCCCTTTGTGATATATATATATATATATATCTGAATTTACTCACACAAAACCCCAAAAAATCAGCAGTAATAGTTTAGTTTAGTTAAACTTATGTTAGGAAACATGCTCATTGCTTTAAGTTACTTAATGGCATGAGTTATAGTTTCTTCAGATAAGTTTAGCTATAAGTATAACTATAACTGCTGAATTTCTATGGTTTTGTGCGAGTAAATTCAGAACCTAACATGTAATATGTGACGTCATCACCAGTGCATTGCGGGCGCGCGAGTTATAGTTAGCTCAACTAACTATAACAAGCAAATTTCTCTGGTTTTATAGGAGACAAATGTCTAACTATAACGTCTCTGAAACCTATGTTTTTTTTCAGTGAATTTCCAAGGTTTTTTAAATGCTAACAATAACGTCTGTAAAACCTACGGTTTTTTTCACCGAATTTCAAAGGTTTTTTAAATGCTAATTCCTAACTATAACGTCTGTAAAACCTATGTTTTTTTCAGTGAATTTCAAAGGTTTTTTAAATGTTAATTTCATATTTTAATATTTATAAAACCTATATTTATTCAATTTTTAAAAATAATATTTTGGAACTCTATTATCCTTTTTTGTTTTTAAATTTAAAAATATGTAATGTTTTTTATCTTCAAAAAAAAGTATGTATATTGTTTTTTGGTTGTTTTGAGAAAACTGAAGTCCCGTACCAGTAGTGTACCAAGCTCCATCAGCACGACAATCCTATCCGCCATATTGCTAAACTCGTAAAGGATGCGCATTTCGTATCCGACGGGTTCGTGGCACCACGTCCCGTGCAACATCACATATGTATGTGGTCACGCCAGCTGCTACTGTGGTATGCGACGGGTACGCAGTCCCAAACCGCGCCTTACGTCATGTACTTATTGGTTCACGCCCTCTGCGCGTTGCGTATGCGACGAGTGCACGCTGCCAGGCCCTGTATTACGTCATAGACTTACGGTGTCGCGGCGGGAACACAATGCCCTCATTTTTTTTTCCGTCTCATAGCTATATCTAAATAAGTTTAAAGTGTATGAGAACAAGCGATAATCAACATTTCTTTAAACATTTATATATTTCTAACTGTAATAAATTTATATTATCATAATATTTTCTCAAAATCGCATCGGGTGCGGCCTCCTTGCGCGCTCGCTGCACGATTGCCATGTGACCTTAAAGAAAAGCATTTTTATTTGGTTCATAACATTTCCCATTGTAACAGTTGGAGGACCCCACCCATTTTCGCCATTCTCTCTACAGCGTTTGATGAGAGACTCCTCTTCTGCTTACAGAGCTTTTTTGAAAACTTTTTGCTATGTACACATATCTGACAGTACACACAACATGCAACCATCATCTTCATCAATATTCATCCTCTGTAAAGCAGCCTTTCACCTGTGATAGCCATGCATCTGAAAGCTACATAACAGAACTTTTCCCCACTGCCAGAGGTAACATGGTTGCATACGCTGTCCACAGCACAATGTAATGTGGTATGGCCCAGGGGCAGTATCATGCATACACAATGAACGCACGGACACAGAAAGATAGTGGAAGTGGGTACGGGCACATCTGCTCGACTGCTTTTTGTTACCAGGGTTACATATCCAGTGACATCTGTGCTGGATGATTGTGGGGTGAGTGTAAAGCAGCCCTCGGGGAATGGTTGCTGCTAGCATCAACTACAACAGTAATCATTGGATCACACACAGAGATTCAATAATAAAAGGGTCAATAGTTTGTCCTGCAGTAAGGTAGGGACACTAGATGTGAAATAATACAGAAAAGATTATATCGTAAAACAACCATAACTTGTGGTATACTAAGATACAGGCAGTAGATCTGAAATAAGACACAAAAAGATTGTATCATAAAGGGTCCATCAGGTCTAGTGCACTTAGATAGCCACATCAAAAGCATTCAGCATGTGCACAGCCAGCGATGATGCGTGCTGCGGGCGGCCTGTACTAGGAGCAATGTCTGTTGCCTACAACACTACATCATCTGCAATAGCGACTCAATCTGAATTGTAAACACTGCTGTCTGCAGTGTAGGCCAGAGAGCGGTCAGCAAGGGCCGACAGCCATGTGGCGTTGACTTGAGCTGCCCAGTTTGCCGTACACGAAGCAACAAAAACCGTGTGTGGACCATGTGATGATGCGTATGTGTGGTGCTGACAGAGCGCACTGGAGCAATGTCTTTTGCCTACAGGACTGCGTCATCTACAATAGCGACTCGATCTGAATTGTGAACACTGCTGTCTGCTGTGTAAATTGAAGGCAGTAGTGAGCACAGTTTTCCATGAATACTTTTTCTCACGTCCTCTTCACAAAATACAACAACATAAATTACACAAAACTCTGCAATAAATAAATCTAAAAAATTCGAATTGCGATCTCTGCTGCCCACTGTGTACACTGTTATTCAGTGTTCTTTACCACTACCAAGAAGAATTTGGACATTGTACTAGACCTATAAGTCATCTTAAAACATTTTCTTCAAGCAAGTATACTAAAAGGCTATTGTGTATATTTCAATAGATGTTGTAGTTAGTTGCGCACTGGATTCTGTAATTAAACAATTACCACTCCATCTGAATTGTGAGCCCTGCTGACCGCACTGTAGGCTAGAGGCAGGTGTCATTAACGCCTCACAGCCACGTGCCGTTGGATTCAGAAGCACGCACCTGATCGGAGTGGGTATACAGAAATCATCAGAAACTTTAACTTCTGACATCCTCAATCACAGAATCAAGACCCTGTTTCACTGTTCCGACCTGCTGTACCACGGTGTACTCCACCGACTGCAGTCAACCAAGCCCAATAAACATGTGCTGCAGTTAGCTACGGAAGCACAGAGTCTGATGCACCTCAACGGAGGGAGTTCTGTCAAAACCAAGCAGCAAGTAATATCGGACATCCTCCATTTTGGGATCAAGACACCATTCCACTGTTGGGACCTAGAGTTGCTTGCACCTGGTCAAAGGGAGTACCTTCATCTCCACTCTCAGATACAGTTCTAACATTGTGCATTGTGGGATTAAGACCCCGTTCCACTGTTCGGACCTGCTGTACCGCGGTGTTCTCCACCGACTACAGTCACCCAACCCCAATAATCATGTGCAGCAATTAGCTACGGAAGCACAGGGTCTGATGCACCTCAACGGAGGGAGTTCTGTGAAAATTCACAAGCAGCGGGTAATATCGGACATCGTCCATTGTGAGATCAAGACACCGTTCTACTGTTGGGACCTAGAGTTGGTTGCATCTGGTCGAAGGGAGTACCTTCATCTCCACTCTCAGATGCAGTTCTAACATCGTCAATTGTGGGAGCAAGACACCGTTCCACTGTTGGTACCTCTTCGACTACTGTGTTAGTAGTAAACAGAGCACTTCACAGTGCTGGGCCTCAGGCTTGGGGCTGTCTGCCTGTGTCGCGGTAGCCAGCGTTGATCTCAGGAGCCTTCCCAGCTTGCAGACCTCGTCCCAAATGCTTCCGCTGGCACGTGGTGGGCCCTCTTTCACATGCGACGGTGTCGAAAGGTGAACTGTGGGGCATATGTGCGTTGCAGCGGCCATGACGGTTTCTGGGTAGCAGCAGGCTGAGAGCATTATTCCCGCAGCCACCTTCGCTCACAGCATCAGCCTCGTGGCGGTGTAAGCTGAGCAGACCTGACAGACATGTTCGCCATTCCGGAAGAGAACCACACCCAGAGAAACGTGCCATTTATTCATACCCCTACGCTAGCCTTGCATACCCCGAGCCAGCCCACTACGCTAAAGATTTGGGGGGGGGGGTGAGAGGGCACATACGCGCTATGTTTTCGTAATCTTCCCTACTGATTGTACTATCATGGTTGCGTCCACTGTCGACTTCACTCAATAGACCATCAGTGTATGTTGACATGTAAATGTCTGTGCTCTGCATACTCAAGTCTCTCCGGCACATCCCCTCAACACTTTGCATTATATACTTTTATAATCGAGAATCACTTGCCACCTTCGCACATACTTTGCTCCCATCTCTCCCCGCATTCTGCATTGTGTGGCAGAGGTGCCATGCCATGTTTGGTTTGTGTACATGGCTAGCCACGGTTCCCACAGTACGTAGTGTCGTTGTGTCTGCTAGGTGTACATATTGTTTGTCATGTTGTATGTGATTATATAAGGTAGGGCGTTTATTTACGAGCAGTGGTTTCTCCCATTTACATATCGCTGTCTTAAAGAGGATACAGAAGTTTTTCTCACAGGTGAAAAGTGCGACCACAATGGCAGTCATTCATTACTATGCAAGAATGTCCAACTGCACGACGCTTCTAAGCTTACAACCCCCAATCTTGCGTGCTTTCTTAAAAGCACACCAACTCCCACAATCAGACCAACATTCACACAGCTTTCTAACGGCAGTTATCCGCTTCTTAATAACATGGACTGCTACGCAATGTGAGCTGGTATACCGTATGTCCTTACTGTTTCAAACCGGATAACTTCCTCTGGCAATCTCTATTCCCACCCACACAAAGTAACTCCCAAAGTTCAACTTGGCCTTCAATGCCTACTTTGAAAACAGATTTTATTATACAGAGCAAACTGAAAGCGCTTTTGTTTCAAACAGAAGTGTCCCTTACTTCTCCAAAAGTAATTTATTGACTGCAGATAGCACGAACTTCAAGTAAAATACACTGCCTTTTAAATACGAACCTCCCATTACACTTTGTGAATTGTTACACAATTTTCAACACATCTGACATTTAAGGTCTGGCACACTTTTTTTAACATTGTCTCCTCCGGCCTTCTCACAGGCTTTCAAATTGTTTTTAGTCTAATACCAGACTTCATTCATTCGATCATCTCTGGAATAACAGCAACAGTGCCCATAATTCTTGTTCTGTTTGCGGCCATCCTACTACTATTTTAGCTTGTTAAAAATGGCTACGCTCCCTCTGGTAACAAGCATATCCAACAGAATACGCCTCTACGCGAAGCTACATCAATACCGTGAAAAAATGGAACAACTTTTCGGCTGCCTGCCTCTATCTATTATCGGAGCCAGCTACAACATGACATTTATTTATGCATATACAATCTGCGTGCGACCATCTTTTTATTGCAAAACTTGCCCAATCGACTGGCGAATGGATCTATGCCTTGCCAACATCCCAGCAAACGCTCCCGATATCCAGCAGGTAATGGAGTATCTTGAAAACCATGAACTTGATTGTTCGGGCAGTGGAGCAATGGCGGATGCAACGCAGAAAGGTATCCTGGTGGAATGGGATTTCTGCGCAGCCGCGAAAGATCTCCTGCAACGTGCGACCTTTGACAACTTCGCAGTTTGCCTGCCAATTCAAATTGCCGCTCCAACATTCGAGGAACATTACTGTCCCTTCGAGGATATGAATTGGATCGCTTCACTTTTCTCACACAATGGCAACAATCGCCTCTTGGAACATTACGCATCTCAAGCCGCTGAAGAACTTCCGGACTGCAATCTCCAAGACTTGTAAGAAATTCACTTTATTCTTGGATTGATTTTTTCCAACTTGAACTATGTTTTCATTATTGGCCCTTACCTATCCACACTAACCAGGGATGGATGATGTATGGCCTATGCAAATACGCTATTTACTTGCTAAATTAGTCTAAACCTGACATCCATTTTGAAACCATATCTATTCTTTGTACACACGTCTCTCTGCCTGCCTCTTATCCACAAAGCCTTTTCACACAAATTAGCTCATCCTCAGCCTCTGCTCACGAACTGGCGATCAAGGTAAAAAAACACGGCATTGTTTAGGAACTGGTTGGCACAGTGTGGTAATCGTATCCTACCTTTATGTTCATTCTACAATTTACAGTCATTCATGTCTAATAGGTATTGTTTATGTCACATGGAACTGTAACATGTAATGTGGAATTGAGTGATGCAGGAGCGTAGCTTTGAATACAGCAGAAGCGGTTGGAGTTTGCCTCTGCTGGATGCCTTAGCTCTCGCACCAGTGGTTCCATTTATGGCACTTACATAAAGACACTTTTTATATAACTTGCAGACTCCATCGCTTTATCCCACACAGCCACTTTCTTAAACACATCTGATTTCACCATTTGTCTTCTGTGGCATTGCAACATTCTTCATTATATTCTTCACGATTATTTCTTTATTCCTGCTCGCTAAAACACTCAATTCGAGTCTTCAGACCGGTAGGGGTGAGTAGTTTGCTTCCCACTCCCGCTATAGTGTAAACCCATACTAACACCACTTGCACAGCTACGCTACAGTGGCCAGTATGCTACAGCGCCAGGAGCACATCAGTTTACAGTAATAAGCTCACGGTTTCATCTCAAGTGTACTGGCACCTCACCTCAGCACCATCTCACTCTGTGCAAAACAGCACTTTCACACCGCTTCACTTCTCCCTGTATAGCACACCATAACCACCCCACTGAGCTCACACCGCTATACTCTAAACCCATAGTAACACCACTTGCACAGCTATGCTACAGCAGCCAGTATCCTACAGTGCCCAGAGCACATCAGTTTACAGCAATCAGCTCACGGTTTCATCCCCGAGTGTACCGGCACCTTACCACAGCACCATCTCACTCTGGGCAAAACAGCACTTTCACACCGCTAGGGGTGAATACATCGCTTCAGACTCCCTGTGTACCACACCCTAACCACCCCACAGACCTCACAGCACTCCTACCCTCCTCTTTCTGCCTTTTTTTCCCCTTACTCGCTTCAACGGAATCACAAAATGGCAGCCAACACTTCCTAGTTGCAACCACTCACAGCGCTCACAACCAATAAGCAGCAAGCTCATGCTCGTAACGCCTCAGCCAATCAGATGGCAGAATTCCCAAATATCGATATCTGTAAATGTTGATATTTCTCAAAAACTACTGAACGGATTTACACCAAATAAACAAAAGTGTGCTTTCTAGACCAAGACCCTCCTCCCTTCCAAATGTGGGGTAATTCCGTTCACCCGTTCGACCTGTAGCCTTGTCTAAAGTTTCGTATGGAATTTAACATAGAGAAAACACGTTTTGGGACCCCCTTTTTTTCTTGGCCCCCCCTTGATGAATCACCCCCAAACTTCCCACATAGGAGCTGATATGAACAAAGAATTAGTTTCGAAAATTTCATGAATATTCATCAACCGATGCCAAAGTTATAAGCGAAACAAAAAATGCTCTTCCTATGGAAACTTGGTCCTAACTATAACTACCTACTGGTGACCGCCAGTAGGAGATAGATATATATATCTATATCTCCTACTGGCGTTCGCCAGTAAGTATAGTTAAAAGTTTCCATAGTAAAAGCATTTTTTGTTTAGGTAGCAACGTTGACGCCACAAAATGTTCAAAACTAGTGTGCCAGTCACTTCAGCTGCTGTCTGCAAAATTTCGGGGTGATACGTCGTGCGGGGCCAGAAAAAGGGGGGGGGGTCCTAAAATGTGTTTTCCCCATGCAATTTCCTATAGGGATTTTAGACACAGCTACAGCCCGAACCGCTGAACTGAATGACACCATATTTTGCCGAAAGCTAGGTATTGGTCCAGAAAGAGTGCGTTTTGTAGTTTTGTGTCAATTTGCACAGTAGTTTTGGGGTTATTAAAGAAAAAAGATGTATGTGTATCTAGAGACACGGATCCACATGCCAACAGCAATGCCGGGATTGGCTGATTACAACCTGAGAGAAAATTTGTGGCTGTCATTTTGTCAATCGGGACACAGCTCCAGGGGGTGGGGGGGGTGGATAAACTGTAAATAGGATATAAGGAGTCAGAATAGAGGTATCCTGACCCCCGTGGGACTAATGGCGGGGTCTGTGAGGAGATCCCTCATGGCCAGATCCCAATTTTTAAAAAAGACACCCACTTACAGACACTCACTCACACACCCACACAAACATCCATACAGCCACTCATGCACCCACTCAGAGACCCAGAACACTACTTACACACCCATACAGCTACTTATACAGCCACTCACACACCTGTACAGCCACTCACACGCACACAGAGACCCACAAAACCACTCACACACCCACTCAGACCCACACAGCCACTCACACACACTAACCCACCCACCCACACATTCACTTACACACCCAAGCAAACACACACACCGATACAGCCACTTATACACCCACTCAGAGACCCAGAAAACAACTCACACCTACCCACAGGCACTCACACACCCACTCACACATCCATTTACACACCCATACAGCCACTCACACACACACATACACTCAATGACCCACACAGCCACTCACACACCCATTCACAGATCAACACAGCCAGTCACACGCACTGACACACCCACCACACACTCACACACCCACACACCCACCACACACTCACACACCCACTTTCACACCCACAAACCCACACACAGACCCAGGTCACAAGGACATATTAGTTAGGAAATATCATTAAAAAACGTTGAGATTTATTGAAAAAAAATAAGGTTACAGGGACGTTATAGTTAGGAAAAAGCATTAAAAACAGTAGAAATTGTCTAATACCCAAAGGTTGCAGGGACGTTGTAGTTAGGTTCAGATTTCACACACAAAACCATAGAAATTCAGCAGTTAAACGTAACTTGAGTAACTAACTTGTGCCCTAAGGTAACTATAACTCATGCACCCCGCCATGCACTGCTAATTACCCCACATATTACATCACTCATGAAATCTTCAATGACATCATTGATAATAGAACTGCAACATTTGCAGTGAAATTAATAATGAGAAAACTGTGCATGGCGAGGGCGCGAGTTTTAGTTACCTTAGGGTATGAGTTATAGCTACTTGAGATAACTATAACTGCTGAATTTTTAAGGTTTTGTGTGTTTAAAATCTGAACCTAACTATTTAGTCCCTGTAACATTTGGTGTTTTCATGAATTCCAGTGGCATTCGCCATAGTTATAGTTAGGATTTGCATTTGGTGCAGTTTGATGCACCTTCACGAAACTTTACAAAAGAAGTGCTACTTTTTGGCTAGTTTGCTTATGGAAACTTTCGGGGTGATCCAGAAAGTGGGGGTGAGGGGTCCTAAAACGCATTTACCTATTCATTTTTCTATTGGAACTTTAGACACAGCTACAGCCCAAAACGCTGAACGGATATATACCAAATTTGGCAGAAAGCTAGATCTTGGCCCAGAAAGAGTGCTTTTTGTGATTTTGTGGGATCCCAGTCCTACAGGGCTGAGTAATTAATAAATGGAGGGGGCAAGTACCCCCCCCCCTTCCATGAGCCTAATTAGGCCCTGGGACCCCCTGCCCTCGAGCCTAAATGTAAATAAAGGGGGAGGGGCCGTCAAACTTAGTAAAAGGGAGGTGGGGCCACATGAACACCCTCCCAGAGCATTTAAAGGCCGCAAGGAACACATGCCTGGCTCAGTGGCTGTGTCCCGGGGAGCACATAGTCCTGGGACACAGTAGTTTCCTTGCCTGCACTACAGCGGGCAGGGAAACCTATGTTTGCTCCTGACTGGCAGGAGCATTTTTAAATCTCCCGCCAAATGGAAGCAAACATGCAAGTCTGCTCTCAGCCAGTAGGAGCTTTAAAAATGCTTCCACTGGCTGTGAGGAGACTTGTGTTCTGTTTTCCTGCCCGCAGGAGCGCGGGCATGGAAACAGAATCCATCTTGCTCTGCCCCCCTCTCCTCTATAAGAACATGCAGTTGCAGGCTATAGGGTCCACGGTGCCTAATGTGGCTTGGTGAAGGAGGCCCGGTGGCCCCCTCCCCCAGGGCCTAATGTGGCTCAGAGAGAGTGGCAGCGTGACCTCCCTCTCCATTTTAGATATATTTGGCCCAGGGGATGTGGTCACTAGTGCCCAAGAAGGTTTGAAGAGGGGGCCGCATGCCCCTCTCCCCAGTTTATCTGTATTTGGCCCTGGAGGGTGGGGTCCCCAGGGGCTAGTGAGGCTTGGTGAGGGGACCCTGTTGCCCCTCCCCTATTTTAAAATGAATTTGGCCACGGGACTAGGGTCCCCGGGGCTTAATGAGGCTTGAGGAGGGGGGCCCTCGCCTTTTCCTTGCCTTTGGCCATGAGGGGTGAGGTCCCCGGGGCCTGATATGGCTTGGGGAGGGAGGCTAATGCCCCCCCTCCCCCTTAGAATTCGGCCCCGGGGGATGGGTTCCCGCACCTATTAAGGCTTAGGGAGGGGGGCAGCACTACCCCCTCGCCTTTTTTGCTGATAGACCCTGGGCCTATTAAGCCTTAGGGGAGCGGGACTGTACACCCCCCTCCCCTTAATATATATGTTTAGCCCCCGGGGGCCAAAGGTCAACCCTACGACTTGCCCACCTCAAAATAAATATATATAAATATAGCCTCGAGTTTTGAAAAAGCCCAAACCACAATATGCTGAGAGAATGGGGTGAGAGTAACTTGGTAGCATCTATGAATTTGGTACAAATCTTGGTAAAATATGCCGAGATTGATCGACGCGCTCTCCTGGAAGAAATAGACCAAATTAACGAAACACTAGTGAAATTGGAACCAAGTGATTTTATCGCCAAAACAAGGAAAAATATTCAGGACAGATTGGCTAAACAGGAGGAAAAGATCAAAATTCGAAAGGCACAGAAATGTTTGAGAGATAAATGCGACTATGAGAAAGGTTGCATTTTCACATTTGCCCGCAAGTATGAGAATGCCAAAAGAGCAATATTTGACAAGGGCCTGCAGAGCGCCATGCCTTCTCAAGGAACAGTCGGAGCCAATATAGGAGGTACAGCATTGGCTAGTGACTCCCTGAACAGTGAGGTATCATCCGACAATGAAAGTATTACCAATATAGGAGTGAGTGGTCAGAAAAAGGGATGTATGACGTTACAACGCACACTTTTACAACGCATGCACTTACAACGCATTTTTTACAACGCATAATCCATTACAACGCATGACATTACAACGCATGACACTACAACGCTTTTTTAAAAAATACCTTTACAACGCATTACCATTACAACGCATACTACCTTTACAACGCATACCATTACAACGCATAATATTAAATTACATTTAAGGTAAGTATTAGATAGTATAGGGGTAAAAATTACTATTCTAACTCCAGGGGGTGCAACAGTAGGGTAAGTGTTGGATAGTATAGGGGTAAAAATTACTATTCTAACTCCAGGGGGTGCAACAGTAGGGTAAGTGTTGGATAGTATAGGGGTAAAAATTACTATTCTAACTCCAGGGGGTGCAACAGTAGGGTAAGTGTTGGATAGTATAGGGGTAAAAATTACTATTCTAACTCCAGGGGGTGCAACAGTAGGGTAAGTGTTGGATAGTGTAGGGGTAAAAATTACTATTCTAACTCCAGGGGGTGCAACAGTAGGGTAAGTGTTGGATAGTATAGGGGTAAAAATTACTATTCTAACTCCAGGGGGTGCAACAGTAGGGTAAGTGTTGGATAGTATAGGGGTAAAAATTACTATTCTAACTCCAGTGGGTGCATCAGTAGGGTAAGTGTTGGATAGTATAGGGGTAAAAATTACTATTCTAACTCCAGGGGGTGCAACAGTAGGGTAAGTGTTGGATAGTATAGGGGTAAAAATTACTATTCTAACTCCAGGGGGTGCAACAGTAGGGTAAGTGTTGGATAGTATAGGGGTAAAAATTACTATTCTAACTCCAGGGGGTGCAACAGTAGGGTAAGTTTTGGATAGTATAGGGGTAAAAATTACTATTCTAACTCCAGGGGGTGCATCAGTAGGGTAAGTGTTGGATAGTATAGGGGTAAAAATTACTATTCTAACTCCAGGGTGTGCATCAGTAGGGTAAGTGTTGGATAGTATAGGGGTAAAAATTACTATTCTAACTCCAGGGGGTGCATCAGTAGGGTAAGTGTTGGATAGTATAGGGGTAAAAATTACTATTCTAACTCCAGGGGGTGCATCAGTAGGGTAAGTGTTGGATAGTATAGGGGTAAAAATTACTATTCTAACTCCAGGGGGTGCATCAGTAGGGTAAGTGTTGGATAGTATAGGGGTAAAAATTACTATTCTAACTCCAGGGGGTGCAACAGTAGGGTAAGTGTTGGATAGTGTAGTGTAATATTATGCGTTGTAATGGTATGCGTTGTAATGGTAGTATGCGTTGTAATGGAATGCGTTGTAAAGGTAGTTTTTAAAAATGCGTTGTAGTGTCATGCGTTGTAATGTCATGCGTTGTAATGGATTATGCGTTGTAAAAAATTCGTTGTAAAGGTAGTGCGTTGTAAAAGTTGCGTTGTAAAGGTTGTTCCCCCAGAAAAAGATCTTAAATTTGGGGGAAGAAGTGGATTTTTTAGCGTTTGACCGATGTCAAACCCTGAGGCCACAGAATCCAAACAACAAAAAAACAGAGCAAGGAAGAACGCATGACGAAGGGAGCGGCGCAAGAAATGAAAGAGCACCATTGAAAAAACCATATTGGCGCAGAAAGCGATTACAAATGATAATACCATTATTAATCTCTCTACAATCACTCTATCACAAGCGGAGGAACAGCTCCTGAGTTTGGGATTATCCTTCTGTCCGGTAAGCGATTTCAATTACTCACAAACTAGAGTTGACGTTTTTTGCATTATAAGAAAACTAAAACTTTGCAAGTTCTTTGCCATTAAGGAGGAGTTAAAAGAAGTGCAGACAAGCCGTTTTGAAAGTCAGGACAGTGGGAGAGAGCCCACTATGGAACTACAGGCATTAAATGTGCCTATACTGCGAGCTTTGCAACATCTGAATAAGGAGGCCAATATGGGGATAGAAGTGGAAGGAGAGATGAGTTCCACACAGGAGGGACTGCGTATTGAGAATATAAAACAATTGGGAGCTGGTATCAGTCCATTCAAATCCAAATCCAAGTTTATCCCTATCATGCCTAAAGACGCGATTGACATTTACCATGAGGTAGTAATTGAAGACATCAAGAAATTGTATCACCGCACAAAACATAGAAAGCGCTATAAAAGTAAAAATGAAATGGAATATGCCAAACTAATCAAAAGAATAAGTGGCAAACATGAGATCATTATGGGAAAATCTGACAAAGGGGGCAATATGGTCATCTGGTCCCAGAGAGATTATACTCTAGAAGCTAATAGACATTTATAAGACAAGGAATGTTATGAAAAGTCCTCTCACACCAGATACAATGCTGCAAGACATACTCTTAAAAAAGAACTAATGACCTGGAAAAGGGAAGGGGTGATATCTATGGAGGAGTTCAAAGTTTTAAATATAGAACACCCGGTTTTAGCAAAACTTTATTTCATCCCTAAGGTCCACAAAAAAACAACACCAGTCCCAGGCAGGCCCATTATATCGGCCATTAACAGCGTGGGGGAACCAATTACACAATATGTGGACTTTTTTCTTCAAGAGTCTGTCAAGCAATTGCCAAGTTATGTGAAGGACACTGGTGATTTTTTAAGAAAGGTACAAGGTATTACGTGGTCAGAGGATTTATTATTTATTACATTAGACATTGAATCCTTGTACACCAGTATTGAACATTGCACAGGTCTTAATGCTATCAGGTACGTTTTAGATTTTAGGCCAATTGAATTTTATCAACATAATAAGATGCTTTTAAGTTTGATCTCATGGTGTTTGCACAATAATTATTTTTTATTCGGCAATGATATTTATTTACAGAAGAGAGGTGTTGCAATGGGGTCTTGCTTCTCCCCCAGCTATGCATGCTTGCATGTAGGCTGGTGGGAGGAGCAGGTCCTCAAGATTGTGTATGCCACTATTTTTAACAAGCATGTTCTATGTTGGCTGCGATACATTGATGATGTTTTAATTGTTTGGCGAGGCAGTGAATCCAGTGCATCTGATTTTATTAAGCAGGTAAATATCAACACTGCTAACCTCAAATTTACTTCTAATCTCAGCAAGAATAGCATTGAATTTTTAAACGTCAAGATTTACCAAAGTCAGGGGCAACTTTTTACCACGCTACATAGAAAGGACACTGCTGGCAATTTAACTTTACATGCAGCAGTGCACAGCCTAACCACCTGATCAGTAATATTCCATATGGTGAATTCTTGCGACTTAAGAGAATATGCAACAACAATGAGGACTTGAACAGATGCACTGAGGAGGCCTACCAAAGATTCAGACAAAGAGGCTACAGTGAGAGGATCCTAAAGGCGGCCATTGATAAAACTAAGGACCGACCAAGAGAATCCTTACTCACTATTAGTATAGGGCTGAGGACAACAACGAATGACAGTGCTGCCCCCAGATTGATTACTACCTATAGCAAGCAGGAAAGGAAAGTACGTGCCATCATCAAACGTCACTGGCCGATTGCTCTGACGGATGGGGTGCTGTCTGCTAGATTACCATCCCAACCAATTGTCACTTACAGGAAGGGTATTTCCACGCGTGCGCAGATTGGGAAGTTCTGCCCTGAGTTGGCAGCTGCTAAAACGTGGTTTCAACCTAAAAATGGCTTTACTAAATGTTCTACTTGTAGAGCATGTAAGTTTGGGAAGAATACCACATATTATTCTTCACCTTTTAGCCATTAGAGGTTCTCATGCAGGACGGAGTTCGCGGTGTATATTCTGACATGCACCTGCGGACTGAGATATGTAGGCAGCACCAAATTGCATGTCAGAATATTACAACACCTGCAGGCCATTGTGAACAATGATCCGACCTATCCCGTGGCTCTCCACTTTAAACAAACACATAATAATGATCTGAGTTGTTTAAGTTATTTTGTGGTGGCAGCCATCCCAAAATCACGCCGAGGAGGAGATCAAGAAAAAGCTCTCAGACAATTGGAGTCGAAATTGATTTTAGATCTAGATACCAAATTTCCTTATGGTTTGAACAATATGGAAGACTTGCACAACTTCTTATAGAGGTCGGTTGGGATCAACCAACACTATGCTCTATGAATATTAATCATATTGGCCCACCTTCATATGAAATGTAATTCCTTTATCCATTTGTAAATTAATAATATTCTGGGCAGCAGCCAAGCAGAATTGGATTTCATTTGGTTTTGGTTGTGTTAAATTATTTTAGGCCCACAAATTGAAAACGTTTTTAGATTATCAAGTATTGTTTGATTGAACACGTGTTGTACTTGTACTTGCACTTTAGGATTGTATGAGACTTGCACATTGGTCAAGCACTTTATATACTTGTTGCACTTTAGGCCAAGAAGGTTGAGAGGTACTTTGTAGTTCCCATGTACAATTAGGATAAGAGGATGGAGTAGGTTCTAGTAGGGGTTCTGACATATCCGCATTGATGCAGGAATTGGGGGCAGTTCTAGGATAACAATATAAGTCGTTTTGAATTAAACGGAGATTTGAAATAAATATTCACATCCAGGAGAATTCATATACAGATATATCTCGGTGTATTTAATGCTATGTTGATAATATTATACAATGAATATGTTTTGATGGGTATTTATCTATTTTATATTTTTATATATTTATTTATATTATATTTAAATTCTCCTATATCATAGATGGAATTGGAAATATTTATTGAAAGTATTTATTGAAACTGCCACAGAACATTATTTGGACCTATCACCTATATATGGATAATCACAGAAGAGATTATACAGACATATTGGACAAAACGGAGAGGAGAAAGAAAAAAAGACTATGTATCTTGGCCGATGTGTGTATTTTCACTATGTTTACTTTGGGTGTTCTATCACGTGTATAAGCATTTTAAAAAATGGCGTTTTTTCTCCTCGCTTGTGTGATCAAGGGCAAGTGGTGCCCGAAACGCGTAATCGAGAGGAAACAGCAATAAACATTTAAATTGCCTATATTCTGGTGGTTCGTGGTTCCTTTGCAGTGGATGCGAGTGCTGACTGCGCTGCGAGCTGGCAGAGGATCTTTTGTGATTTCTCTCTCGCTCTCGCTCTCTCTCTCTCTCTCTCCTCCTCCTCCCTCCTTCCCTCCCCAAAGGTTAAAGTAACGTTATAGTTAGATGAAATTATATCATTTCAGATGTTGCATTTATGTGATCAGTGTCATAGAACATGCCATGAGTGATGCAATATGTGAGGTAATAACTATAAAAGGTCAATTTCAGGATTTGTTTAAAATGTAATTTTTAAGTAACATTTTCTCCTAACTATTACATCACTCTAACCTTTGGTTGTGTCAGTTTCTTACTTTTTTTTAAAATGTAAAGTAAGATATTATAACTAACTATAACGTACCTTTAACCTCTGTTTTTTTCAGTCATTTTTTTTTTACTATACCTAACTAGGCTTACCCCGTGCTGCATACGGCCTTTGGCAGTGTATGGTGTGAGGTTGGCTGCAGGGCCTGTGCGGCCCTGCAGCAAACCCCCTGCGGATGGCTAACTCCCAGGTGGCCATGACCCCATTGCTGACCAACCCCCATGGTCTTGCAGCGTCCCAAGGCCCCAACTTTTTTTACCAGTATTACTACGAAATTACATGGGGACCGTGCTGAGTGTTGTAGTAGTACCCCGCTACCGCAGTTCCAAAACGTTTTTCTTGTTTTTATTTGACACCAGGAGGTGTCCCTCTGAGACCCCCCACCGCCCTTCCCAAGGGCCAGGGAGCCATGGTCCCCCTACACTGCCTCCTTATTTTCATCTATTTTCGACAACACAGGACCAAGTGCCACGTCATTAAATGGCAACCACAACTTTCTCTTCATGTTGTGGCCAGCCTACCAGACGGCATGGTTTGAGCTTGCAGTACTCAGCGGTCGTTTTGTGGTAGTACCACGGGGCTATATAAACATATATGTTTAAAGTAATTTTTCAAAAACTATTGAACAGATTTATACCAAATCACAAAAAGTTTGATTTCATGGTAAAGACTTAGCTTTCTGCCAAGTTTGGTGTAATTCTGTTATGCCGTTTTGGCTGTAGCGCTGTTCAGTTTTCCTGTGGGAAATTTCATGGGGAAAATGCTTTTTGGGACCCCCTTTTTCTTGGCCCTCCACTTGACGAATCCCCCAAAACTTTCTGGGAAGGGGCTGTGGTGGATAACCCTTTTTTGTGTAAAGTTTCATGAAAATTAGTTAACCTGGGGCCCAATTTGTTTTTTTTTTTAGCATACCGCTGATCCACAGAAGATTAGCAGCATCATAAAAAAATTAAAAAGGCTGCCTTTTAAAAAATGAGCCCCTCAGTGTGGGCTAGGACCTGAGGCATTGCTGATGTGTGTTTTTAAAAAAAACATTTAGGGAAAGTGTCATGCGGCCTCCTCCAAGCTATGAGGAGGCCCCGTGGGCCCCATCCCCCAGGACTTGGTAGTTAATTATGAGAATGAGGGTGTAGGAAAGTAGGATCTTCTTTTATGGTTACCCCCACTTTTTGCTTGATATAATGCTGTTTCTGACTAGTCTGACTGGGATCCTGCTAATCAGGACCCCAGTCTCTGTGCTTTCTCCCCTAAATTGATTTGGTAAGTACTTGGGTACATCCCAGATTGGACACTAGTGCAACCTTATCAGTCCCTACTATATGGTACTAAGGTACCCAGGGCATAGGTACACCATGGCCCCCCCAGGGGTTGAAGCATGTATTATGCTACCCCTGGTATATCACTCATTTTGTAACTACAGGCCTGTCATTGCAGCCTGTGTAAGCTGGTGCTAGCACCACTTACAAAAGATATAGGTTTACCTAGATCTAAGGGCACTGCACTTAACACCTATAAGTCACCCCTACAGCAGACCTTACAATCCTGAAGGCATGGTGCTTGGTTCGAAGTGTGAGGGTGCCCCTGCATGAGCAGGACACCCCTACAGTCCATGGAGGCCATTCTCTCGGTTTGTAAGTGGACATATAGAGGGGCACCGTGTCATTACGCGATGACCATCTCGAAACTGGCTGTAACGAACCATGTTGTGTTTGGTATCAAACATGTTGGAATCATACCCTCACAGCGTAAACGCTGTGGAAGGTATGATTCCATGCACTTTAAAGCTCTTTTGGGAGGCCCTCGGTGCTCCCGGAACCAGTCTTCCAGACCCGGACAGCAAGCTAGGGCTGCTGCCGGCCAGAGACACGTTTCTGCCTTCGCTCTGCTGAGCCAAGCTCGAGTAGGAGAAGGCAGAACAATAGGCATCCTGTCACAGGGAGGTGTGGCCACCTCGCAGACAGGTTTTAGTGTATTGGGGCAGGGTGGCAGTGCTTGCCAGCGCCACATAGTCTGCATGCAGGGCACACTTGGTGCCCTCCAAGCACAGTCCAGACCAAACCAGTTCAGGGAGCCTTCGGCTCCTGCTCTGGCGCGAAACTGGACAAAGGACGGGGGAGTATTCCCCCCCTTGTCCAGCCCCTCCTTAGAGAGGGACCACTGAATCGTTCCAACCCCGTTCTTAGGGTACGTAAGGGCTTGCCTGAGGATGGATCCCTAGATTCGTTGTGGGACAAGATTAATTTCAGACACCACTTCTTCGACCGTCTGGGCACTCTGGACTTCGCTGGACTTCGTTTTGGGCATCAAGGCTGCAACCGGGAAGACTCCTGCTGCTCCTGATCTCCTCGCCCTGCTCATCTGCTGCAATGTCCGTGCCTGTGCACCATACAGTAACCTTCCAAGGCCTGTGGGCATCCAAAACACCTGAATATATCTCCCTTGAAGTGAAGGAGTAACTTCCCTGCATCTGCAGGCACCGCAACTTAGCTGACCGGTCTGCTGATCCTGGGCTCCCACGGACTCCGAAAGGCTCAGCAACAGAGGTGGTAGTTTGTCACATCCCTTGAGGCCTGCCCTGTCCTCTCACCAAGTTTGAGGCCAGTATCCCTCGTCGGAGCCACAGGAATCGAACGCCTGTGCACCGCGTCGACTTGCAGTTGCAACGGCTTGTTGGCTTCCTTCAACCAAGATCTTCGGCTCCAAGTTGCCACAACCTCAAGTATCTCCAGTGACCAAGATCTTCGTCCTCACTGCAACACTTGCATCATGGGCCTGCTTCTTTGGTAAGCTGCTTGAGGTCCTCTCGCGACTCCAGTGCCTCCGACCTGTGGGTCCTCTTCAGGGTCATCCTTGAATTCTTTGGGCCTGCCCTGACTCCCCTCCCCGTGGTGTGTCACCGGGACCTCGCTGGTCCTGACATTGCACCTACCTCGCTTTCCATGTTGTTTGCAGTTGCCAAGGCTTGTTGGTGCTCCCGGTGGACACTGACACCTCAACTCTCGACATTCAACATGGGGCAGCTTACGAATGGCTCCTGGTCTTACACAGCGTCGCCTGGTCCTCACAGCTGCAGCTCCAAGGGCACAGTCGACTCTCCTGCAGCACCCGACATTGGTGGGCATTCGTCTTCTGTGCCTCCTGGTTACTTCCAAGTGGCATAGACTCTGTCCCCTCTGCATTCAGGTACTTCTTAACTTGAATCCACCTTTGGGTTCCACCGGACACTTTCACCTTCTCCAGCAGCGGCATCTTCCTGGAGTCCTCCATTGGGTTTGACTGCGGTGCCTGACGTCACTTCACACCTATGCACCTGGCTCCTCTGGGGCAGGTATCCTGGTTCCTAAGGTATCCACGGGTGAGGTGGCTCTCCAACCTTCTGTCTTCCACAGGGTTTCTTCAAGGTCCACTGGGAAGGGTCCTTCTTTTTTAAAATTGCAACCGCAACGTACCCATCGACTTGCATTGATCCCACGGTCGTGTTCCCACTCAGCACATGGCCTCAGTGGGCTCCTGGTTACTTACCTTGGGTGGTTCCTTTGGTCCCCGACACTTCTACGTCTTCTGGGTATAGCCTTGACTTGAGTCGTGGTTTGCATACCACTAATTTAGTATATGGTTTGTTCACCCCCTGGTGACCACAGTATATTACATGCTACTTACCTGTTTCTATTGAAAAGTATTGTGTGCATTGTGTGTATCTCTGGCTAGGAGATACCTGTATGTGTTAGTGAGTGTTATATAATAAATACATATTTTTATAAATACACTGTGTGGTTCTTTTTCACTTAATCTATATCAATAAGATTATGTTCTGGTGAAACAAGCTGCTTTACACTCCTTCTGGACTAAGCCTGAAGGCTGCTTTCCACAGCTACCACTTACATAGCTTTCTAAGGGTGTCTAAGACCACTAAAATCACCATAAGGGCTGACTGGATTGGTGCAGGGTGCCCACTTACATAAGTGTACACCATATACCAAGCCAGCTGCTCACAGAGGGTGTGCACCTCCCCGCCTCTGTAAGGCTCCGGGGACCCAATCCTCTAGGGCCCAAGAATTCATTTTAGGGAGGGGGTGTGCGGGCCACCTCCCGGAACCTAGAGAGGCCCCGGGGACCCCACCCCCGGGGTCAGGTAATTTATTTATGAGCAGGGGTGGTTGCATGCTGGCGGTTGAATGACCACAAGGGTTGGGTGCAGGGCCATGCCTCATAGGCGAGGACCTGTGAGCAGGCCCACATTGTGCATGGCGATGAAAATCTTAATTTACCTTTTTTTTTTAAAACATACAAATTGACTGAAAAAAAATAAAGGTTAAAGAGATATTATAGTTAAGTATTATGTGACTATCTTAGTTTACATTTAAAAGACCTTAGAAATTCACTGAAAGAAACAAAGCTTAAAGGGACATTATAGTTAATGTCAGATGAAACATAGCATTTTAAACTTACAAAACCACTGATATTCACCAGTTATAGTTATCTCACATGATTATAACTTGTGCCCTAAAGTAACTACAACTCGCACCCTGCAATGCTTTGCTAATTACTTTCCATATTCTGTGACTTATAACATGTTCTATGACATCATTGATAACATCACTTCTGAAATGACATCATTGAGGACAATACTGCATGGCGGGGCACTGGCAGTTCCATTTGAATCACTGACAGTGAGTGTTGACTGACCCCTGGAGTTGGGACCAAGGTGCACAAGTTAGAGAGTTGTACTGCTCAGTAACCCTAAGACTTTGGACACCGCATATAGATCAGAGGAAAAATAGATACTGCTCTGGACTTGGGGACAAGGAGCATGGTGGAGGGAACATATGTACCATCCAAAAACCCGAGAAGTCTGGGACAAGACACATGTTAGAGGGAATATAGATACGACCCAGTAACCTCACAACTCTAGAACAAGACGCATGTCCAGTAACCCCACAACTCTGGAACAAGACGCGTGCTAGAGGGGCATGATAGATACTGACCAACATGATGCTGCCCAATTACCCCGGGGCATGGGAGTGAGGCTTTTCACATAGTACAGTATATCACCTCCCTTATGTATATTGCTTTTTCCTTGGATGTGGTCTCTGGGAAGCTTCTGTCTTGCAACCTTTGTATGGGAGTCTAGAGAGTCAAGTGTTGGAGAGAGCATAGCCACGGAGTGGGTAGTGAAGGCCAAGATGGATGGGTTAGATTGGGGAAGCTGGAGAGGGGATACTAGGTACAGATGGATATTAGTGGTAGGAAGGAATGAGAAAGAGGCGTGGAGCTTGGGCAAGAGTTGAGCTACAAGGCACAGCATTTCATAGAGATGTAATACCTCTTCCTAAATATGGCCAGGGCTGGGATAACAAAATGATATATTTTAAACCTTTTACAAAAAGTGATTACAAATGGTATAAAGTGATCATGGGCTTCTTGGGAGTCTTGGAATGGTACTCTAAGACCACAATGGAAGTAGTAAAGCGTTTGACTCCAATAGTAAAGCAATGTAACAATGTAGCAAGAGATGAAAAGCCTAGCTGGTTCCCAAAGCAGCCGTAGTTTGATATGGAGTGCTTGCAGGCTAGAAAGGAGTTAAGGAAAGCAGGAAGGGCGAGGCATCCAAGGGACCCTACAATTGCCCTTGAGAGTTACAATTCTAAAGTAGGGCATACGAGACCCTGGTTAGGGCTAAGAAACAGGCTAATGATCAATCCAATTGGAACCTCATAATTAGTACCCTTCAGGGAAACGACATGAGGAAATGTTGGCAATTAGTAAAGAAGGGATGCAGGAATGCCTCACCTCCAGTAAGATGCATGGTTCCAGAAACATTTTAGGTAAACTTTTAAAGTGATATTTACAAGCCCAGAGAGGATATTGTGGAGGAGAACTGGCTCAAATTGGAAGAAGAGGCATCGCAGTCCTTCTCTGTCCAATCAATGGTCAAGTTAATTTCCTCCTTAAAGCCGACTAAAACAGCTGGGCCATATAATCTCCCAGCAATTGCAATAAAGAATAACCTTCTGTGGTGGGGAACTTTCTTTTCAAATCTGACGTATTCCCGCATAGCTGGGAAGGTGACGTAATCAAACCGATCCATAAAAAAGGGGAGTTGGCTGCACCTGGTAATTATCGGTTGATAAGCCTACTAGATGTGGGTTCAAAACTGTATTCCAAAGTCATACTTATCTCCTGAATTGGATTGATTTGTAATGATGTAATACCAATGGAACAATGGGTATTTAAACACAGGCACTCTATGATAGATCACTGCTTTAGTTTGTGGGCCTTGGGGAAAAAGGCTATGGAAACCACAGGGAGTGTGTTCTGTTGTTTCGCAGTTTTTAGTTCTGCTTTTGATTTGGTCGATCGTAATATGCGTTGGACAAAACTCCGTAAACAGGGCATTCCCCTATGCTTATTGGCAATCCTGCAGGAATCACATTCCCAAAATTGGGCCTAGGTGGAGCTTTACATGGACGGGCCCTCTCAGAAAGTAGATCTTTAGGCAATGGGTTAAGGCAGGGTAGTGTGTTGGCCCATACGTTGTTTTCCTTATTTCTCGCAGACCTCCCGAGGAAACTGGCCAACACACAGTCATTCTCCCTGAAAATGGAGGGAAGGCATGTGCCTTGCTTGCTTTACGCAGATGACCTGGCAATTCTCGACCTGGGCCAATCGGGCCTACTGAGGAAATTGATTAAATGTCACAATTATTGTGAGGCAAATAAGGTAAAGGTGAATATGGGTAAAACAAAAATAATACCATTTGGGGAAAAACTAAATCATTTAAGTGGACTTTGGGGAATAAGATAGTGGAGGTTGTGTTGTCACATAAATATTTAGGCATGATGTTTACAAAACAGTTGAACTGGGCCCAACATAAAGAAATGGATGAAACGAGGGCAGCTGCAACGTTAGGAAGGCTAATTCGCTTTAGGGATAGTTTTGGCGGTCCCTATTGGTTTTCTCTCTTAGCCAGGGTTGGATTGGGATTAAAAATCGGCCCGGGCACACTAAAATAAAGTGGCCCACATTTGCATATTGCCTTTCCGCAAAAAACTACTTAGTCGAAATTTTATAAAAAAGAGGGGGTGGGGGGATGCTTGAAAAAAAAGGCATGGATTAGTTCACACTGGTGAAACACACCTGAAACAAGTGAGGCCACTTTTGCTCAGGCCCCCTGCTCAATATGCATATATTAATGGGTAGGCCCAGCGAGAGAAAGGGAGTGACACCTATGCCCAATGATAAAAGGGAGCTAATGGACGCCCATCTGCCTCTAGAAAAGCCACTCTGGCACCCGCCGCGCCTCTAGCGGGATCGAAAAACGCAGAAATCAGCCATATCGGCCCACCAGGCTGCTCAAAAAAGCAGCCCACCGCTGGAATTCGATACTGGCCCCTCGGGCATTGCCCGAGTGCCCGTGTTACCAATCCGATGCTGCTCGTAGCTGCATACAGTGCGATGGTCCCCACTCACTGTCTTTATGGGACCAAGGTATTGTCCTTAAGTATGCCTGCAAGCTTGGAAAGATGCGAGAATAAGTGCTTGAAAAGACTCCTGTCTCTTCCCAAATCTGCAATGGGCCCAGCAATAAGACTTGAATGCGATTTACAGGCCTGGAATTTCCTGGCGAACAAAATACCCTGAGATTTTGGGATAAACTTTGGTCCTCAGAGATTCAGAAGATAGCAGTCCTTTGTGCTTCCGAAATAGCAAGAAGTGAGCTAAGGTGGGCAGGGGAGGTCAGAAAGCGACTGGGCATCATCGCAGGGGCCTTAAAAATGGAAAAATGTAAGGTGACTGAGGCGTCATTCCTCACTAAAGCAGAGATACAGATGGCCTGCAGAAGGGAGTCTAGATTTGTGGATATGAAGTATGTGGGGGTGAAACCCTCTGCAGTATATATGTAATATTCATGGGATAATAGAACAGTGTTTCCTTACTTAGATGCTTTCCACGATGCCAATTTAGGTTTACTTCTCTTAAAATTTCAGGTGGCTTTACATGTCCGGCTTCTCAGAGTGGAGGAATTCAAATCTCTTTTGGATATGGAGAATAACTGCACATGTGGACAGAAATGTCAAAATTTTAATGTACATTTTTTAATTGATTGTCGCCATTTCAATAGGCCTTGTCTCTCCATGTTTAAAATGCTTTTCTTAAAGTATGGTATAAATCACCGTAATAATGCACTTGCACTTTTGATGAACTTGGAATTCTTGGATGTCGATTTCGCCATAGCAAGATTTTAAAAGTATGTATTGGTTAGAAACGTAGGAATTGTGGGAGGAAGGCTTTTTACTTTTATTGACAAAGTCTACCATGTATTTGTGACTTAGGCCTAGAACCGGGGTTGGTCTAAAGACCGTCCCTCTGTTAGTTTAATTGTTAATTTTAATGTTAATATAATTCTGAATCGCTATGTATTTATGTTTTAAAGACTTGTGTCTAAACATTAATAAAAATTGAATTGATCATGGGATTGCTTAATAGTCTGCACTGTATAACCATTATTGAGCAGCACATGTGCCATCCGGAAGCATCCTCTTACCACTGTTGGGCACTTTTAAAGGTGACATGCAGGACTCTTGAAGCACTCTTGCAAGGCACTGCGGTGGCATCAGAGATGTAGGTACAGTGACATCATTGGCAATCACCCACACAGCCAGGCAGGTCATCGCACAATTGCTGCTCATCTTACCTTTTAACTCGCCTTTAATTAAATTCATTAACAGATCTTAGACATGACGCCAGATGTCCTTATCCTAATCCTACCCTTTAGTTTGCCTCTGAGGCCTGCTATCGCACAGCATCATGTAGAGAGCGTTGTGGGAAACCTGCAGTCATACATGGGGGGAGGCTGCATATTGTACTCACCACAAAGCAAAGAACCTGGACCTGAGAGAAGCAATTGGACGTGCAGTACATACTCACGAGCTTAAGAGCCTGAGAGCTAGGGATGCCAACAGCTTCAGACCCTACCCCTGGGCCGGAAGTGACGTCATACACCCGGGGTCACGTGGGAGGCGAAATCTGGTGCTGGCCATGGCTACCTTACTAAGCCTGGTGGCCACTGACAAAATACTACCCCTGGGCAGCGAGGAAACACTATGGGGCTGTTCCCTTCAGTGTCCCCCTGCGGGTGACGCGGCCGTCCACCTCGTAGCTGTAGGGTGTGATTAGGGCAGGGGTTGGCTACTCAAAGAGCAGGCCTCGTTTGAGTTTTAGAATAGCGAGATGCAATTGCTGCCGCCCTCTGTACACGCCAGATGCCTCAGGATGGCGTCCATGCTGGTGTCTAGGCACTCCTGAGCCTCGGCCTTCCTCTTCCCAGGACGATCATCGGCTCCTCTGGCGCACCTAAAAGGCACTTCCAAATGTATTCAAGTCAACAACCAAATTCAATTATCCTTGTATGCGAGAAGGAAATCCAATTTTACAAGATGGGAGCCAGACGGTGGAAAGGCTTTGATGTCCCCACCTCTTCAGAGAGGCTTTCCTTGGGCCCAAGTTCATAAGCTAGAAGTCCTAATTACTTGGGCCAACACGGGATTGTAGCCCAGCACAAAAGATGAATCTCCTCTCTCAGCCGACGCGATTGGCATCCATGTGCCCAGTTCGTGTGTGGTGCAACCTTTGATGTGCCAAGCGCCTTGACCCCCTGAAGACGTCCAGTTGCACGGCCCCTTGGCCGTGGCGGCCCAGCGCAGGTTGTTTGTTGAACTTTGATGTCCGAGCGGAGTGGGCTCTCTTGTTTGCACGTCGGCAGAGGGGTGGGCCGGGATCCGCCTCCGCGGACAATGGTCAGCAGTGGAGTGTGACCGGTGTTGACCCTTCCAAGTGGCTGCTGGAGCAGAACCAAGCTTGGGAGGCGCAGCAGCACTGACAGAAGGATCCAGGGGCACTGGGGTAGTGGGCCAGGCTTGGGTTTGGCGGCATCCACACCCCCGTTTAACGCTACAAGTCCAGAGGGCACGACGTGGCCTTTTAAAATCAGTCCTTTTAAATTATTTGTACCAGTCGAAGAGATATCCTGCGTCACCCGTGCTGTAACGCTTCTGGTTTTATATGCAGACAGTTAACCCTGCGCTCATTCCGTTTCTACGGTAAAGGCGCTATGCTCTCTTTTTGGCGCTATGCTCTCTTTTTGGCGCTATGCTCTCTGAAAATCATAAAGAACAGTGATGTCCGTGCAGCGTATTATGGTGTTTTTCATTCAGTGTACCTTGCTAAAAATGCCATTAAAACGCTGTCTGTGGTTCTCAGATCTGCCGATTGTAACTGAAAAAGAGATGACTAAAGTCCCTGAAACCTGCACCTCCCCTGCTGTGATCCAATTTTTCTGCTTAAGTGCACTGCAGTTAAATATCACTCAAGTGCTTCGGGTGAAGCCCAGCTCACGATGAGGAGCAGAGATGAACCCGCGGTGCTGTCATGGGACCGACCCCCTAACAAGGTTTCATGGGGGCGGTGGCATTGGTACTAGGTTCGTGCTTTCATCGGTGACTCTGGCTCGGTAGTTGGGCCCTCGCAGTGTCATTCTTGGGGGACCTGGCACTGTAGTTGGGACTGTGCTGTGGTGTTCACGGGTGATTGTGGCCGTGTAGTTGGTAATTCACAATTGTGTTACTGGGTGTCCGTGGCGGTGTAGTTCGTGGATCACAATCGCTTTCATGGGTAACAGCGGCCCTGTCAGTGCTGCTGCACAACTGTATTCTTGGGTGACGTGACACAGCTGGGGCTGTGCTGTCACCTTCAAGAGTGAGGTGATGGTGCTGCACAATCACGTTCATGGGTAGCAGTGGTAATCACCGCTTTGGTTATACATTCGCTTACACTTCCTCTCAAGTGATGTGATGTTGTGGATAACCTTACTACACCATATCCGACACAGGACACTCCCGCCATCGCTGCTAACACCGCGCCCTATGTTCTGCTGAAGTATACTTACCTGGCATTTGTGGTTATTTAACTACTGTTGTGCTGTTCTGTTAAAAATAGAAATGTCAATAAAAAGATTTAAACAAAAAAAAAATGGGTAACAGTGGTAATGTAGGTAGTACTCCAGTGGTGGTCATGACTGATAGCAGCAGTAAAGTTGGTGCTGCGCAGCCACATTCACAGGTGACACTAGCAGCAGTAAGTTGGTGCTGCGCAGCCACATTCACAGGTGACACTAGCAGCAGTAAGTTGGTTCTGTGCAGTCACATTCACAGGTGACAGTAGCAGCGGTAAAGTTGGTGCTGTGTGATCACATTCGCAGGTGACAGTAGCAGCAGTAAAGGTGGTGCTGCGCAGTCCCATTCGCAGGTGACAGTAGCAGCTGTAAAGGTGGTGCTGCGCAGTCACATTCGCAGGTGACAGTAGCAGCAGTAAAATTGGTGGTGCGCAGTCAAAATCGCAAGTGACAGTAGCAGCAGTAAAGGTGGTGCTGCGCAGTCACATTTGCAGGTGACAGTAGCAGCAGTAAAATTGGTGGTGCGCAGTCAAAATCGCAAGTGACAGTAGCAGCAGTAAAGGTGGTGCTGCACAGTCACATTCACAGGTGACAGTAGCAGGTGCTGCGCAGTCACATTCACAGGTGACAGTAGCAGCAGTAAAGGTGGTGCTGCGCAGTCACATTCGCAGGTGACAGTAGCAGCAGTAAAGGTGGTGCTGCACAGTCACATTCACAGGTGACAGTAGCAGCAGTAAAGGTGGTGCTGCACAGTCACATTCACAGGTGACGGTAGCAGCAGTAAAGGTGGTGCTGCGCAGTCACATTCGCAGGTGACAGTAGCAGTAAAGGTGGTGCTGCGCAGTCACATTCGCAGGTGACAGTAGCAGTAAAGGTGGTGCTGCGCAGTCACATTCGCAGGTGACAGTAGCAGTGTAGTTGATAGTGTTCAGTCACGTTCGTGGGTTACAGTAGCAGTGTAGCTGGCAAAGTTCTGTCCTTCCATTTCTTACGGTGGCAGTGTAGTTTTGAATGTTCAGCCCCTTCCTTGGGTTACAGTGACAGTGTGGTTTGGAATGTTCAGTCCCTTCCTTGGGTTACAGTGACAGTGTAGTTTTGAATGTTCAGCCCCTTCCTTGGGTTACAGTGACAGTGTGGTTTGGAATGTTCAGTCCCTTTCTTGGGTTACAGTGACAGTGTGGTTTGGAATGTTCAATTCCTTCCTTGGGTTACAGTGACTTGGGTTACAGTGACAGTGTAGTTTGCAATGTTCAGTCATTTCCGTGGGTTACAGTGTAGTTGGTAATGTTAAAGTCTTTCCAAGGTTTTAAGTGGCAGTGTAGTTTGAAATTTTCAGTCACTTCTCTGGGTTACAGTGGAAGTGTAGTTGGTAATGTGAAGTCCTTCCAAGGGTCACAGTGGCAGTGTAGCTGATAAAGTTCTGTTCTTTCATTGCTTATGGTGGCAGTGTAGTTTGGAAGTTTCAGTCACTTTCATGGGCTACAGTGGCAGTGTAGCTGGTCAAGTTCTGTCCTTCAATTACTTACAGTGACAGTGTAGTTTGGAATGTTCAGTCACTTCCGTGGGTTACAATGGCAGTGTAGGAGGTAATGTTAAGTCCTTCTAAGGGTTATAGTGGCAGCCTTGCGTCTTCCTGTACTGTTCTCCCTGTTTTGGCCTGTGTCCTGCCCTTTGTTATTAATCCAAATACATTCCTTCTAAAAGTTTGACAAACCTTACCTACACTGGCTTTAGGTGGCACACAACTCTCCACTGAGGTTTACATGGTGGGGGGTTGTGCCAGTGGAGAAAGAGGCCAAGGGCTTACACATATGGATTGGCAACTGGTGACTTTCCATGCCAGACTTAATTATGCTCGTCGTCACTCTAATCAGGGACCCTTCCACCTAAAAAACAGCTGGCCAATGGTGTTGTATGTGGGAGATGATGGGGGAGGCATAGCATTCACACAAGTGACATATTTTGGTCTCTTGTATATGATGCAAAACTGTATGGGGCCCACGATACAGCATCTCCGCAGACATCAAAGCATATTTAGGCAGAACGGCACTCCCCTGCCTTCACCAATATACACGAGAAGCTTTCAATCAAATGATATCAGAAGTTCAGGGTAAAGGCAGCAGTGACCACATACGGCGACTTGAAAACAACGGGATCAGACAGTAGGCCGGTGGAATTTTATGTAACGTTTGCCGACCTATTAGCGCCTATTTGGTGGCATTGTATACCACTGTGTTGGGATTGCGCCCTCACCGGACTAATTTCACTGAGGCACAGATTGTCTTGTTGCCTAAACCCCGCAGAGGCTCTACAAATGGGTCCTCCTATAGGCCGCTGTCTATGTTAAACATGGACTATATAATTCTGGGGAAAATACCTGCACATTGGGGACAGCTCTCGTTGTCCTCTATTGTTGCCCACTCCAACAAAACCAAAGTCTTCACCCTGGCCTCCACTCCCTCCACTTGGGACGACTCCTAGTGGCCAGTAGCACTCGGAGCCCCCTCCCCCACACCCACCAACCACACACGCAACCTCTGCATCATCCTCAACTCCTTGCTCTCTATGAACCACCCAATCAACGCTGTATCATCCTCTGCTTCCACACACTCTGCCTGCTTAGAAGGATCTTCAAATGGATCCCCACAGAGTCCAGGAGAACGGTCAGCCAGGCGATCATCAGCAGCAAGCTCGACTATGGCTACGCACTCTACATCGGCACGACACGTTCTAGAGTTTCAGCAGGCACTGGTATTTCCAGCCACTCCCTCGAGGGCTGGACACACATGCACCCCACACCCATCCATTACAGGCATCACAGGTGACGTGACCCTGCCAATAAAAAGGCCCCGGTACACGTGCTCGTGGCCAGTTCCTGTATCGCACTACCGTATCTGTGTGGTCCTTTACCCCGCGTGTGGGCCTCGGGCCCAAGACTCCACACAGCACAGCAGCACCATCTGTGCACCCTGCACTCCTCCCCCAGAGATTAGGAGGAGGTGCACCTGGGGGAAAGGAGAGAAGTGCACCCCCCACGTATGTCCACAGTGGAAAAGGAGAGAAGTCCCAGCAGGGGAAGCACGGAGCTCCAGCACAGCAGCGACACCTGTGCACCCCCACTCCTCCCAGACCTCATCAGCGAGTGGGGAAGAAGGGGGAAGTCCCAGCAGGGGAAGCGCAGAGCTCCAGCACAGCAGCAGCACCTGTGCACCTCCCACTCCTCCCCCAGAGATTAGCAGGAGGTGCACCTGGGGGAAAGGAGAGAAGTCTCAGCAGGGAAAGTACAGAGCTCCAGCACAGGAGCTCCACCTGTTCACTCCGCTCTCCCAGACATCAGAAGGAGGTGCACCTGTGGGAAAGGAGTGAAGTCCCAGCAGGAGAAGTGTGGAGCTCCAGCACAGCAGCACCACCTGTTCACCTCCCACTCCTCCCCCAGAGATTAGCAGGAGGTGCACCTGGGGGAAAGGAGAGAAGTCTCAGCAGGGAAAGTACAGAGCTCCAGCACAGGAGCTCCACCTGTTCACTCCGCTCTCCCAGACATCAGAAGGAGGTGCACCTGTGGGAAAGGAGTGAAGTCCCAGCAGGAGAAGCGTGGAGCTCCAGCACAGCAGCACCACCTGTGCACCTCCCACTCCTCCCCCAGAGATTAGCAGGAGGTGCACCTGGGGGAAAGGAGAGAAGTCTCAGCAGGGAAAGTACAGAGCTCCAGCACAGGAGCTCCACCTGTTCACTCCGCTCTCCCAGACATCAGAAGGAGGTGCACCTGTGGGAAAGGAGAGAAGTCCCAGCAGGAGAAGCGTGGAGCTCCAGCACAGCAGCACCACCTGTGCACCTCCCACTCCTCCCCAGAGATTAGCAGGAGGTGCACCTGGGTGAAAGGAGAGAAGTTTCAGCAGGGGAAGTACAGAGCTCCAGCACAGGAGCTCCACCTGTTCACTCCGCTCTCCCAGACATCAGAAGGAGGTGCACCTGTGGGAAAGGAGAGAAGTCCCAGCAGGAGAAGCGTGGAGCTCCAGCACAGCAGCACCACCTGTGCACCTCCCCCTCCTCCCCCAGAGATTAGCAGGAGGTGCACCTGGGGGAAAGGAGAGAAGTCTCAGCAGGGAAAGTACAGAGCTCCAGCACAGGAGCTCCACCTGTTCACTCCGCTCTCCCAGACATCAGAAGGAGGTGCACCTGTGGGAAAGGAGAGAAGTCCCAGCAGGAGAAGCGCAGAGCTCCAGCACAGCAGCAGCACCTGTGCATCTCCCACTCCTCCCCCAGAGATTAGCAGGAGGTGCACCTGGGTGAAAGGAGAGAAGTTTCAGCAGGGGAAGTACAGAGCTCCAGCACAGGAGCTCCACCTGTTCACTCCGCTCTCCCAGACATCAGAAGGAGGTGCACCTGCGGGAAAGGAGTGAAGTCCCAGCAGGAGAAGCGTGGAGCTCCAGCACAGCAGCACCACCTGTGCACCTCCCACTCCTCCCCCAGAGATTAGCAGGAGGTGCACCCGGGTGAAAGGAGAGAAGTCTCAGCAGGGGAAGTACAGAGCTCCAGCACAGGAGCTCCACCTGTTCACTCCGCTCTCCCAGACATCAGAAGGAGGTGCACCTGTGGGAAAGGAGAGAAGTCCCAGCAGGAGAAGCGTGGAGCTCCAGCACAGCAGCACCACCTGTGCACCTCCCCCTCCTCCCCCAGAGATTAGCAGGAGGTGCACCTGGGGGAAAGGAGAGAAGTCTCAGCAGGGAAAGTACAGAGCTCCAGCACAGGAGCTCCACCTGTTCACTCCGCTCTCCCAGACATCAGAAGGAGGTGCACCTGTGGGAAAGGAGAGAAGTCCCAGCAGGAGAAGCGTGGAGCTCCAGCACAGCAGCACCACCTGTTCACCGCCCACTCCTCCCCCAGAGATTAGCAGGAGGTGCACCTGGGGGAAAGGAGAGAAGTCTCAGCAGGGGAAGGACAGAGCTCCAGCACAGGAGCTCCACCTGTTCACTCCCCTCTCCCAGACATCAGAAGGAGGTGCACCTGTGGGAAAGGAGAGAAGTCCCAGCAGGAGAAGCGTGGAGCTCCAGCACAGCAGCACCACCTGTGCACCTCCCACTCCTCCCCCAGAGATTAGCAGGAGGTGCACCTGGGGGAAAGGAGAGAAATGCACCCCCCACGTATGTCCACAGTGGTCAGTCCCAGCAGGGGAAGCACAGAGCTCCAGCACAGGAGCCCCACCTATGCACCCCACACTCCTCCCCTAGAGATTAGCAGGAGGTGCACCTGGGGCAAAGGAGAGAAGTGCCAGTAGGGTAAGCACAGAGCTTCAGCACAAGAGCCCCACCTGTGCACCCCAGCACCCCCAGACAGTAGCAGGAGGTGCACCTGGGGGAAAGGAGAGAAGTGCACCCCCTACGTATGTCCATAGTGGGAAAGGAGAGAAGTCCTAGCAGGGGAAGCACAAGGATCTAGCACAGAAACCCCACCTGTGTACATCCCCTCTACCCCTCGGACGTCAGCAGTAGGTGCAGCTGAGGAGAAGGCATAAAGTCCCTGCAGAGAAAGCACGGAGCTCCAGCACAGCAGCCCCACCTGTGCTCACTCCCCCAGACAGCAGAACGTGTACGCATGGGGGAGGAGGGAAAGTCCAGCAAGGGAAGCACAGAGCTCCAGTGGACACGTGTCCTCCAGCACAGAGCTGCATAAAGGGCAGTAAAGGAGAAATTACCAGAGAGCAGGCGTGGGAGACCAGCACACCTCTGGCCTCTCACTGTCACACCACGCCCAGAACCATGGCCTGCAGAACTTGAGGGAGGAAAAGTTCAATATCGCAGAGGTGAACAAAAAGGTGAAGGTTGATGGCGGTGTGGGCGGAATTCTGAGGCATGCTGTGCGGCCAGTAATCTACCTGGCGTCCATCTTGTCTGTTAGAGCAGTTTGCAACACTCTGACCCAGGGCACAAGTCCTAAAAGAAGAAGTAGGGGGACTAACCAGGTTAGGCAGTATGCAAGTGAAATCCTGACGCGTGCCATCACAGCCCATGATGTCACGACACGTGACATTGAACGTGACATCACAGGAAATGACCTCACTTGAAGTGACATGAGTACATTTAAGCGCATTATGAGATTTAGCAAATGAGATTTGGGGTTGTGCCAAAAAAGCGGCGCAAACTACATGTAAAATCTGGGCCTCAACTAATACATTCATTTTTTTAAACCTTGCCACAAAGAAATTGGCAACCAGGAGAAGTATGGTAGTAGACCTGTTGTGCTTAATTGGTTGCAAAGTCTACATTTTAAAATATTTGATTGGGTTAAGGCAACTGCTGTGAAGGTGCCCAGTAAATCTCAGGGAATAGTAATAATGGTGAGATAACTCTGGTGGTTCATGCACTTGCTGGAGAGATCTGTGTTTTGTAAAGTCCCACATTTGAATCAAAGTAGAAGAAAAGGTATATGTATCTCCTGCAAATCACATCATCTAACACGCAGATGACCTATTTTTATTTTTATTTAGATAGTAAAGTGGGTTACTGCTTTTAACACAGAGATCCTTTTGTTACCAGCTGTTCATAAATTGTAATCCTTCTAAAAGACCACAGTGAGGTATGAAGGACATGTGACTCCTACACCTTGTAAGACTCACTGTCTTATGTAACACACCTTGTACATTGATTTACTCTTGTACATGATTTATTGTCAATGTATAATGTGACACCCTGCATTGAGTTGCATAGCGCTATAAAACAAATAAAATAGTGCTATTGAAATTGTTATTTGTGTAAATACTGGGACAGACAAACACATCATGCATTCTTAAAGTGCATGCATCTATTATATATAGGGACTGAACAAAGTCAAAAGCTGTGTCTCTTAAGTACTTGTGAAGAGATAACAAGCTGTGTGTGCCTTTGTTTCCCCTCCGTGACATTTACATTTAAGTGTGAGGTTTCAGGCACCCTCCAGTCAGGATATTCAAACAAAAGGAGGCCCGATGGCCCCTTAACTTTGGCCCAGCTGTGGGTGAAACAAGCATTGGCATAGCCAATAGGTCTCGCCTTTGGGACCTTATATGTTTAGCCATGCAACTGTTGATGTTGCACCAAGGATGTTGTGCTGCATAATTAAATACTTATAAGGTCCCAAAGGCGAGACCTATTGACTATGCCAATGCTTGTTTATTTTATGCAACTAACAACCATTGACAAAGCCAGTAGCTCTGGCTTGTTGTAGGTGTAATGTTACTTGTTCTAAGTGTAACGTTACTTGTTGTATTATATATCTGGATGCAATAACAGAAGCAACAAAAATACCAGTCGGGCGGCACATTATATTAAGCACAGATTTTTACCTTATGTGTTTTAAGCCACGCATTTTATTGCATGAAACACCCTTTTGAAGAGACCCCTCCCCCTAGTTTTTTCATCCCACTTAAAGCTCTGGAAACAACACCATGTCACAGTCGCCCCAAGTCCAGGCACTGTGCATCATGCTTGACTCATGGCTTCCACTTTTTCAGATTGCCTATGTGCAGGGACATAGTGAACCCTGCCGCACTCCACCCCTTGCTTTAGGAACTACAGCGAGGGAGGAGTTTTTGATGGGTCTCATAATTAATGTGAAAAGGTGAGTAAGTAAGTGAAGGGATGGGTGGATGGATGGATGGGTAGATGAGTGAATGGGTGGATGGATGAGTGAAATGATGGATGGATTGATGAATTGATAGTGAAAGGATGGATTGATGAATTGATAAGTGAAAGGGTGAATGGATGGACTGATGAGTGAAAGGGTGGATGTAAGGCTGGATGAGTGAGTGAAAGGGCGGGTAGATGGACAAAAGGATGGATAGATGAGTGAAGGAGTGAAAGGGTGGGTGGATGAGAGAAAGGATGGATGGATGAGTGAAAGGATGGATGAATGATAGGTTCAATTGATGGATTAATGAGTGGATGAGTAGATGGATGGGTGGATGGAAGGATGGATGGCTAAGTGAAAGGGGAATTGAAAGAGAAAGGGGGATGAGTAAAAGGATGACTGAACGGGTGAATGGGTGGAAAGATGAGTGACTGGATGGATGAATGAGTAAGGGAAAGAATGGCTGGATAGGTAAATGGCTGTATGGATGAGTGAATGGATGGGTGGAAGAGTGGATGGATGAGTGTACAGATGGATAGGGTGAAAGTGTGGATGGATGGATGATGGATGAGTAAAAGGGTGGATTTGAGGGATGGATGAGTGAAATGATGGTTGGAAGGATACATGATGGATAGGTTTGTAAATGGATGAATATGGACATGGATGGGCACACAGATGGAAGGACAGAATGAAGGTGAAAGACTGAATGATGGATGAAAGTATGATTGTAAGCCCCATTATCTTAAGCAACATTTCCTATACATTGACTTTCACATTTATATGAGTGATTGTCTCTATGTAAAATGTGTGTGTTGCAACGCACTCCAACACTCTGCAGCCTCTGATCGCGTTGCCAGAAGCACTGTCGTCGGGTAGGCGGAAGTGCAGTGACGTCATATTATTTCAGCTGCCTGCAAATCCCCAGGCTTCAAAGCACTGTTTACTGTATTAAGTCCCTGATGGCGACGATGCTGCAAAATACGGGCGTAAATTGCGCCCCCACTAATTGGAGTTAATGGGAGGTGCGCACATGGCACCCCATTCCAAATTCGGTGTTTGAATGGGGCATATGTGCCAACAGTGCATGGCAATCTCCCGTTCTGATGTGCTGATTTGCGTCCACTTTGTAACCCTGTTTTGGGAGGAATTTGGGGTGTCAATTGATACTGTATACGTCTAAATCTGAATACGACCAGCAAGATCATATGAGCAGAATGTAAATCCAGTGTGGGGGGTATATTCCAAATTTTGCAACGAGGAAGCGGAGTGCAGCACCGGGTAATATCTTTACATTATTGTTAATGCTTTAAAGATCACCTGGCGAACGGTGGATCTGCCTTGGGGCCCTGACATGTGAACAGCCTTTCTTAGAAGACTTTAGGGGTGCATTCAGAGTTAGCGGCGGTTTGTTTAGTGTTTTTTCTGGAGCCCAAAGGTGAACCTGCAGCAGTGCACGTTGCCGCGGTGTTGCAGAGCTTGGGGTCAGTGAACAATCTTCAAGGGAGGGATTCAAAAGGCAGCAGCTTGCCGGTAGGGAGAGCTGCAGGCCTGGGATGTGAAGCATACGACCCACACCAAACAGATGTACAGGCCACGTGTGTTAAAAGTAACAATAAGTCTGCAATCTTTTTTTTTTTTTTTTTTCTCATTTCTTTCTTAAAATGTTGTCCTCCAAAGTACAAAAACAGTGACTAACTATCATATATCAGTCAAAAAACGGAGAGGCATGTTGTCATAAAGAAAAAATATGCAATAGGAATAAGAAGAAAAGGAAGAGAATGAAAAAAAGGTAGAGAAAATAAAGAAGAGGATACCAAAGCACAAAATTAAGATTCAATATCATAATCACCAGTTCAAATATTGACAAAAAGTGAATAGTACAACAAAAGATAAAAATGTGTATTCAGACAAAATAATAAAGAAACAAAGTAATATATGCATCAAGACAAATCCGTAGAATAAGCACATGAATATCAAAAGGAGATGACCGAATCAAAACCAGCGTAAATTTATTAAGGGGCCCCAGGTTCTTGCAAAGCAAAGGCGGTGTGGCACAAACAGGCGACTGATTGGGGCGTCACAGCTTTGTACAATACACTTCCTCCTAGGCAATGTCATCTCCCATCGATTAAATATACGCTTTTTAGTTTTTTTTCTGATTACAACATGCACGCCCCAAGAGACCATTTTTTTGTTGTAAAGCTGAGCTGTATAATTTAAATGGTCATTAATTCACCCAGTGTCCATTTGAGGAGCCCAGGTTGAATGTCTAATTTCAGTGAGATTTAGGTCCGATCGAGAATGGCCAAGCCGTCTGCTGATGGCATTGGGGATACGTCGTGTAATGCGTTTCCCCGTTTGAAAGCTGAGCCCGCTTGTTACTGAGCGCCTACTCCATGTAGCACGATCCTACGCTTCCATACCTGATGCGCCTGTCTTGTGCCGAACGTTGCAATTGCAAGTTTTCTTGCTGCGATTTTAAAGCTTTCACAAGATTTGGTTCCAGGCCAGCTAACCCCCCCAGATGAAAACGAGGTGCAGGAAACCAGGAGGAACAGTGCGAGTGGTGCGCGCGCACCACAGAGGAGCAGGGGGAGGGAGCGCGACAGCGAGGCGAACGCGCGCTGCTGCGCGTGCTAGCCACCGTCGGGAATGGGCGTTTCAAAGGCGGGACATTGTCCCACCTTTGCCCTATCGCGTGCCGTTTTTATTTTTTAAAAAGCAAACGCAAGCCAATGCCAGACGGGGAAAGCAAAACCACACGCACGAGCGTGTGGGTAGCTTTCTAAACCCCATACAAGAGGTCTCATGCTGCGCGAGCAGTGCTGAGCACTGCAATGCTAGGCGCGAGACCTAAAAAAACCTCCATCACTTCCTGCAGGTTGCTGCTGGGAATCGAAAGCAGATAACGTGCAGGCGCTTCTGAACGTGTCCCGGTATCTGAAAATTACACATGGACAAGTTCAGCATATTTCTGTGGTGCCCAACTTCTTGGCGGGGGGGACGGCGTCCACCTTGTGAAAAGAGTCGGTGGATGCCGTGTACCTGCGTGTACCCCGACTTTTGCCCTGCTCTGACCCATCATCGAAATCAGTATAAGATGAGAAAAACACCCTCATTACCTCCTTCCCTACCCTCCCTGTGACAGTCCTTACTCTATGAGCGAAGTCTCCTATAATCTATTCACCAAGTCAATAAAACAACATTTGCAGAATGTAACCAGAAAGAGGTTCTCGATTAACTCAAAGTTCTTGGATTAGTTATGGCAGCGTTTCGCGAGCTTCGTAAGTGTGTTTCTTAGCAACACAAGCAGGAAGTAGCCTTTTATATAGTGCAAATTCATCTGGGCATATTGGTGTGTTTGTTGGCAGTTCTGCCAGTGGTTGTTTTGGTCTTTGATGGACCAGCGCTAGAAGTGTGCTGCTAAGAGTCATCATGTTGATGAAGAGAAGCCTTTTGATCCAGAGGGGGAGGCTCTTCTGAAGTGGTTCCTACATTGAGCGGCATACAGCGCATGATTCAGATTGCTGTTGCATCGAACTTAAAGGCAAGAGAAACTCTCCTTCTAGGAAGTCTTGCATAGATCCTGCAGACCCTGATGTTCAGGACATGGATTAACAGGAAATCAGAGGGAGATGTATTCAGAGGTTGGAGTGTAAGGAATTTTTGCAGCATATGAGAACTAATATGGCCTTTCCCGACGCTCCAATATTGGAGAAGTATGAAAATGTATTTGGTCATTCTTAGAGAAAAGGATTTAAAGACTTTGCCCCTGCATAGCACTATTAAAAAGATCATGGACTCTGCGTGGCAGAAAGTGGTTAAACATAGCTTTCCACGTTTTTTTCTCGAAGAGTTATGATATGCAGAGTATTGCAGATGACTTTCCAGCTGCTGTTAAGGTTGACTATTATGGTAGGCCTACCAACTCGGGGCACCATCATTTCAGAGGATGGGTCACAATGTGACCCTTTGCATAACCAGCTGGATACGATAAGTAAGAAGTCAAAAGAAGATAAGAAATTGATGGCACTAGTAAACCAGTTATTAAGAGGGCGGTATTGTGGACGGACTTTTCAATCTGGAGTCATCAGCTAGCCTTTTTGAGGGAGGGGATGTTACTGGGGTATCCCTACCTCAGAAGAAACCCGGTCACAGCAGTCCAGCAGGGCAAGTTAGGGAAAATCAGCTCCTAAGTCCTTGGAGAAGTGTGGCTCAATGGTTAGAGCGGCAGACCCTGATGCAGAGGTCTGGCCCGGGACCAGGGTTCAATTCCCTCCTCGGCGGCTCTTGGATTCAATTTCCCCGGACCTGATAATTCTCGCCTCAGTGCCTATTCTAATCATGGTCCCACTGTGCAACTCTGGGCAATAGCTTGCTTAATCTCCACAACGGCCCCCACAGCGCTAGGCTGCCTGGCTTCACCTTGGGGGTGCCCAGGAGTGGACATCTCACAGGAAAACCAGGAAGGGTTCCACAGCGGTATGAATACAGCGCTACGAGACCCCTGGGTAGAAGTGCGCTATATAAGTACAAATACATTTACATTTGCAGGTTATCCAAGATGGATACCAAATCTTTCAGTCCCGTTCCCCTGAACTGTTTTTGTGTGACACCTCTTCCAAGCAACCCAGAGAAGAGGCAGCATTGTTGAAGGAGGTACCAAAGCTCAAGTGATCATCTGAGGGGGTGGGGGAAGGATCATATTCAGTAGTGTTTCTGGTGAGAAACCCAAACGGAGAATCCAGACCCGTGTTGGATTTGAGGTCAGCAAATGTCTTAGTTCGGCAGTAAAGTTCAAGATGTTGAAACTTCAGGCAAATCTTCCCTTCATAAACAAAGGGGACTTTCTAGTATTGTTGGATCTATTAAATGCTTATCTTAATGTGCTGATGCCCCCAACTTCACATATGTTTCTATGGTTCTGTGTCCAGCAAGAGAATTATCAGTTCCTGGTACTTCACTTTGCTCTTTATTTCTTCCATGAGGGTTTTCACCAAGGTGTTGGCTCCTTTGATGGGATTTATTCATGCTAAGGAAATTCATTTATGTCCTTACCTAGATGACTAACTTATTTGCTCTTCTTTTTCGAAGGCACATCTACATGTCAAAGAAGCTTGTGAGCTGATCCTACATCACAGATTTTTTCTAAACAATGCCAAATTTCATGTGACTCCTACACTGGAACATCAGTTTATAGAATCCTTGTTGAGGATTAAACTGGGAAAAAGTATTTCTGCCGTAGCCAAGGATTCAGAAACTGATGGCAGCATTATCAAGCCTTGTAGCAAGCGAAGCTCCGCCAGCTAGAGATTGTTTAAGAGTCTAGGGTCTCTTGTCATCAACATTGGTGGCTCGTCCCTGGGCCAGTTTACACCTACATCTGTGACCAATTACTTACTGACACATAACGCGCGTACCCATTCAATTTAGTAGGCGAAGGAGAGAGGTTGGTAGGGCAGGCGTTCCTGCTCTCCTCTCCCTTGCAACAGCCATGCCCTCTTGACATCAGCCCTAAGTTAGTGTCAAGAATTCCTGTCATACAAGGGAAACACGCCCTTATGTAAACAGGAGAGCTGTTACATAACTCAAGGGAAACACGCCCTTATGTAAACAGGAGAGCTGTTACATAACTCAAGGGAAACACGCCCTTATGTAAACAGGAGAGCTGTTACATAACTCAAGGGAAACACGCCCTTATGTAAACAGGAGAGCTGTTACATAACTCAAGGAAAACACGCCCTATAAAGGGAGGAACCGGGAGGTACAAGGCTGTCGGATATTGTGTTTACACCGACGTACCTGCTTCGTGAAGAGCAGTGTTCCGGAGTGGTGCTCCAGTAAGGCAAGAACGGAGGTAGGTCGAGTCGTTACTCCCTGGGCCGTGTCTTGCCCCATCGTCACCTGTGAAGGACCCGGAAGCTCTACCGGTCAACCATTGAGCTTCGCTTTTTGACTCGGCTGAGTCCAAGCGCAGTGGCGCTTTTGCTGGTTGGAGTCGTAACTCCCAGCCCGACCAGAGACACAGGGACTGCCAGCTGTAACGCACACCAGGAGGTGTTTGCCGCGTTACAGACTCGGAAGTCCACAGGATCGATCGAGCGGCTGCTCTCGGTTCAGTCTTCTTGCTTGTGATTGGGGTATCGGTGACGCATCACCAGGAGGTGACTCCGCGTCCCGGTGCAGTCTGAGGAAGAGGTTGAGCGGCTGCTCCCTTCAGGTAGAGACCCCGGCTGGGTGTTTCCCTGACTCCTCGATTCTCCCCAACACTCTTCGTGCCCCTCACAGCCTACCGATTGGCATTGTCGGCCATTTCATTTCTGCCCTCTGTTGGCATACGCCGGGATCGGCGTATATGCAGAGGACGGTTAGGACCATCCGTGCTGTGGGCTGGTAACGTACTTAGCCTGGAGGATTCCAGTGACTATAACTTTTGTTTGTTCTTTGTATTTTATTTGCCTTCATTAAAAGAACTAACCCTTCACAAGTGGTTGCGTCCTCATTGTCGTGTCTGTTAAACGATCCTGAGACGTTCAGGGCGTTACAAAATATCCGACCTTAATAACACTAACTGTCTCCCGGTCGATAACAGACATGGCAACACTTGATGATGTGCTGGCTGCTTTAGCGGCCATGCAAGTTGAAGTGGCTGCCTCTAGGCAAGAAACAGCCGATGTAAAAGCCAGACTGGATGCTATCCAATTGGACCCGCTCACGCCCAGCACCTCCCTCACGAACCAGACCCCTGCGGTAGTAGTGGAAATGCCGGTAGCCATCCCCTTGGCAACACCAGAGAGGTACAGTGGGGATCCTAACACAGTGCAGGTATTCCTCACACAAGTGGCGCTACATTTATCGTGCAAACCAAAGGCGTTCCCCACGAGTCAGGCTCGTGTGGCTTTCCTTATATCCTATTTGGCTGGAAACGCGGCACAATGGGCCGTACCTCTGGTGAGCAGGGACGACCCCCTCTTATGTGATTGGGGTGCTTTTCGCGAGGAATTCCTGAAGGTATTCGACAGAATGGCTGACTCGTACACGGCGGACCGTGAAATGCTTGAGTTGAGACAGGGATCCAACGACCTGGTGCAGTATCTCAACGCGTTCCGAAGGCTGGTTGCGGAAACCAAGTGGCCTGTTGCTAAACAGACGGCGCTCTTCCATCAAGGGCTGTGCGATGAGCTCAAGGACGCCGTGGCTCATATTGACCCTCAACCCAAGACATGTGAGGGCCTTATCAACCTGGTATTACGGCTGGAACATAGGCTAAGTGAAAGAAAGGGGGATCATGGGAGAAAAGGAAAATCCCTTCCATCCTATGTGACGGTGGGAAGTCCTGAAACTTCCACCGCATCCAAGGGAGAACCCATGGACATCAGCGCAATACGAGCGAGCCTCACAGCCACGGAGAAAGAGTCACGCCGTAAACAAGGATTGTGCCTATATTGTGGCAAAAAAGGCCACTACGTACGTGAATGCCCTGCCAAACCGAAGACGTCACGTTATCGGGCCAACCGGTCGGTAACAGCCGTGGTGGACATACCGGCGGAAAACTAGAGGACTCCAAGACCAGAGAAGGGGCATCTCGGAGTCACTCATCCATCCCTTCACTTTCCAACTCGGTCACTAAGGGACAACGACACCTGTTTATCACGGTGCACGTGGGAGTGCATGACCAGTGGATACCCTTTGTGGCCATGGTGGATTCAGGGGCCACTGGCATGTTTATGGACCACAACGAGGCATGCAGGCTAGGGCTAGTGCTTCTTCCCAAAGCAGTACCCGAAGACGTCTATGCGGTAGACGGAAGGCGATTGGTGACGGGGCCCATCGGTCAGCACACGGGGGTCCTTCCGATGAGATATGGGAGGAACCATTTGGAACAAATCGATTTTAACATCATCCGAGCGCCCCAATATGGCGTCATATTGGGATTGCCGTGGCTACAGAAACACAACCCCTTTGTGGATTGGCCAACACATCGCATCGAAATGACGTCACCGTATTGCATCCTGCATTGTGGAATAAGAACGGAATCCCTTGACGCAGATGAGAGCGGGAGTCAGACGGTGGCTACAGCGGCAGAAAAAGATGTGGCTCTCCCCCAGGCTTATCACAGTTTTGAGGATGTATTTGATGAGGTGAAGGCGGAAGTGCTACCACCACATAGACAGTTTGACTGCCAGATCGACCTGGTGCCAGGGGCCAGCGTTCCCAGCGGCAGGCTGTATGCCCTGACGGAGCCTGAAAACGTGCATCTCCGGGGGTACCTGGATAAACTCCTCAAGCTAGGATTCATCCGCCCGTCCAAGTCTCCGGCCGCCTCGCCACTCTTCTTCATCCCGAAGGCTAATGGGGAGCTGAGAGCCTGTGTGGACTTTAGGGCATTGAATGCGATAACCATAAAAAATCGGTACCCCTTGCCTCTCATCAGTGTACTTCTGGAACAGGTCAAGAAAGCTCGTATCTACACCAAGTTGGATTTGAAAGGGGCATACCATCTGGTGCGCATGAGGGACGGAGACGAGTGGAAGACCGCCTTTAAGACCAGGTTCGGCCTTTTTGAGTACCTCGTCATGCCGTTCGGTCTGTGCAACGCCCCGGCAGCCTTTCAGTACTTTTTGAATGAGGTATTCAGAGAGGAGTTGGATATCTACGTGGTCGTATATATCGACGACATCCTCATCTATTCGTCCAGTGTGGAGGAGCACGTACACCACGTCAAAGCTGTGCTCCAAAAGCTGAGGGAAAACATGCTGTTTTGTAAACTCAGCAAGTGTGACTTCCACGTCACATCCGTGGAATTCCTCGGAGTGATGCTGAGTCCAGAGGGACAGGAGATGGCAGAACGAAAGATCAAGGCGGTGAAAGAATGGCCGGTGCCCCAAAGCGTGAAGGACGTCCAAAGTTTCATTGGCTTCGCCAACTTTTACAGGCGGTTTATAGATGGATTTTCAGGAGTGGTGGCCCCAATCACACAGCTACTGAGGAAGTCCAAGGAGTTTGTCTGGTCCCCTGAAGCGAACAAAGCCTTTGAGGCCCTGAAAAGCGCCTTTGGTAAGGCGCCGGTGTTGGCTCACCCCGATCCGGATCTCCCCTACGTGGTGGAAGCGGACGCGTCGGATGTGGCGCTGGGGGCTATCTTGTCCCAACGCAACCACGACACAGGGGTGCTTCATCCCGTTGCGTACATGTCCCGCAAACTCAACGACGCCGAACGCAACTACCATATTGCGGAGAAGGAGCTTCTCGCAATCAAGGACGCCTTCGCCGAATGGAGGCATTGGTTGATGGGGGCAAGACATGTGGTATCGGTGTACACGGACCATCGGAACCTACAGTTCATGACGGCCACTAGACACCTTTCTCCCAGGCAGCTGCGGTGGATGATCTTCTTTGCGGGGTTCAACTTCCGCATCACATATCGGCCGGGGACGGAAAACCGGAAGGCGGACGCCCTGTCCCGTCAATCTGCAGTTAAGGAACCATTGCCTGCAACCGAGCGTTCCATCATTTCCCCGAGGATGGTATTGGGGGTTATCCAACCAGATACTTTCCTGAGGGGAATAAAGAGAGGGATCAGGTCATTCGCATGGCGGAGGTGGCTCCTCAGTCACAGAGAATGGCAGCTGAAGGACGGGATACCCCTGAAGGGCAGGTGCCTATTGATACCCACGCCTAGGCTAAGGAAACAAGCATTCATCTGGTGCCATGACTCTCCATGCGCAGGTCATTTGGGCTTTGAAAAAACGGTGGCTACCATGGGACGGCATTTCTGGTGGCCAACCATGAGAGTGGATGTCAGGAGGTGGGGACAGGAGTGTCCTACGTGTGCTACCATGAAGGCCGACCATGGCCGAACCCAAGGGCTCTTACATCCCCTTCCGACCCCGGATAGACCATGGGATAGCATATCACTGGACTTCGTGGTGGGCCTACCGGTAGACCAGGGGATGACGGCAATACTGGTGGTGGTGGATTACTTGACGAAAATGGGGCACTTCATCCCCTGCAAGAGAGTCCCTACGGCCGGGGAATTGCCGTCACTACTCCTACAGAATGTGGTACGACTGCATGTATTACCTGGGGTGATCGTGTCGGACCGGGGGTCGCAGTTTACTGCGCAATTCTGGAAAACTTGGTGCACTGCGCTGCATGTTAAGACCGCCCTGTCCACCAGCTACCACCCTCAAACGGACGGCCAAACCGAGCGCCTGAACCAAACGCTCAAACAGTATCTGCGATGTTTTGTGGACCAGGGCAGGGAAGAATGGGTCGACTTGCTATGGGTTGCAGAGATAGCCTATAACAACGCCACTCACAGCTCCACACAGTCATCTCCGTTCTATAGCAACTATGGCCAACATCCCAGGTTCTTGCCATTTCTACATCCGTTCAGAGAGGACAGGATTCCCGCCACAGCGGACAGGGTGGCACACATAAAAGACACGTTGATGCGCTCAAGGGCTGTCCTAATAGAGGCCAAGAGAAGATACAAGGCTGCGGCAGATAGGAAGAGAAGGCCCGGGCCACTGTACCGCACTGGAGACTACGTCTGGATATCCACAAGAAACATGAGGTTTCGAAAGAACAGTGTGTTCCATCCCAAGTACATGGGCCCCTATCGAATTACCAGGTGTATGGGTCCCGTGAACGTGAAGGTGTGCTTGCCCCAGTCATTGCGGATACACCCTGTCTTTCATGTATCATTGCTCAAACCAGCACCCTCCAAGCCGTCTGGGACACCTAGGCCGGTATGCGTGGAGTCGGAGGTGGAGTATGAAGTGTCGGGCATACGGGCGTCCAAATGGCGCAGGGGGAAGCTGTGGTACCTGGTTGCGTGGAAAGGCTATGGCCCGGAGGAGCATTCATGGGAACCGGCTGAAGGGGTTCATGCTCCGCGCTTGGTCTCCTTGTTCCATCGGCGTTTTCCTGCCAGCGCTGGACCCGTGGGGAGCCGCTGAGAGGGAGGATGTACTGTCAAGAATTCCTGTCATACAAGGGAAACACGCCCTTATGTAAACAGGAGAGCTGTTACATAACTCAAGGGAAACACGCCCTTATGTAAACAGGAGAGCTGTTACATAACTCAAGGGAAACACGCCCTTATGTAAACAGGAGAGCTGTTACATAACTCAAGGGAAACACGCCCTTATGTAAACAGGAGAGCTGTTACATAACTCAAGGAAAACACGCCCTATAAAGGGAGGAACCGGGAGGTACAAGGCTGTCGGATATTGTGTTTACACCGACGTACCTGCTTCGTGAAGAGCAGTGTTCCGGAGTGGTGCTCCAGTAAGGCAAGAACGGAGGTAGGTCGAGTCGTTACTCCCTGGGCCGTGTCTTGCCCCATCGTCACCTGTGAAGGACCCGGAAGCTCTACCGGTCAACCATTGAGCTTCGCTTTTTGACTCGGCTGAGTCCAAGCGCAGTGGCGCTTTTGCTGGTTGGAGTCGTAACTCCCAGCCCGACCAGAGACACAGGGACTGCCAGCTGTAACGCACACCAGGAGGTGTTTGCCGCGTTACAGACTCGGAAGTCCACAGGATCGATCGAGCGGCTGCTCTCGGTTCAGTCTTCTTGCTTGTGATTGGGGTATCGGTGACGCATCACCAGGAGGTGACTCCGCGTCCCGGTGCAGTCTGAGGAAGAGGTTGAGCGGCTGCTCCCTTCAGGTAGAGACCCCGGCTGGGTGTTTCCCTGACTCCTCGATTCTCCCCAACACTCTTCGTGCCCCTCACAGCCTACCGATTGGCATTGTCGGCCATTTCATTTCTGCCCTCTGTTGGCATACGCCGGGATCGGCGTATATGCAGAGGACGGTTAGGACCATCCGTGCTGTGGGCTGGTAACGTACTTAGCCTGGAGGATTCCAGTGACTATAACTTTTGTTTGTTCTTTGTATTTTATTTGCCTTCATTAAAAGAACTAACCCTTCACAAGTGGTTGCGTCCTCATTGTCGTGTCTGTTAAACGATCCTGAGACGTTCAGGGCGTTACAGTTAGGGCTGAGCCACCCTGCCGTATGGGAAATTCCTTTATTACAGGTGGACCAAATATCTTAGTGTTCGACCAATGGGACCAACATGCAAATGTTTAAAAAGAACCGGATGACCTCACACACCCCTTGGGTGTCATGCTTCATCACTGGCCATCCCACGCTAGTCAAAGCATCCTCTAATGGTGGATGGGCCCCATCAATAGACTCCTCTCATCCTTCCCTCTTTCCCATCTCTGTAAACTCAGTTAGAGTAAATTGTGAACCAGTAGCACTTGTTATTTGTAGTGGCCAGAATTGGCAGAAATGGGCTAAGAGTGCTGTATAAAAAACACTTTTTTCCAGTTTTTGTGCTGAATAATTGTCCAGCAGTTGTCTGTGGATTTGTGGTATCCAGTTTCTATGAACATATGACATCCCAGATAGCAGTACTTCATTTACTGTGGTCATGCGTTGTCCTCATCAGCACTAGTCCATAGTCTGTGGATTTGTTGTCTCCACTCTTTATGGACAAATGGCATTCCATATAGCAGTACTTCATAGTCTATAAGCATGCGCTGTCCTCCAAAACACCAATCCACAGCCTACGAACTTGTGGTTTCCACTCTTTATGGACATACAGCATTCCATTTAACTGGGGTGTATCTCCTATGTCATCATTCCCACTGTTCCCGAGTAATACCTCAGCATCTGTCATGCTAAATCTCTGTCCCGTTGTTCTTCTCAAACCTGCTCCAGGGCAAAGCTCCACACAAAGGGGAAGTCACCGTTCTCATCCAGGGGATACTCATCAATAGTCATAATCTATGATAATCCCCGCCCATGTGCGGGATCCCGGAACATATAGAAAATACATATATATACATATATATATATGCATATGTGAAAACCTATACATGTAGCCTAAAATGTTTCAAACCTGGCAAAAATGCTGACATTACATAGGTTTGCATTGTAGTACCCCTAACCCATAAGGAAAAAAGGAAGCACTAAACAATTGTCATACAATAATGCTTTATTGCCATAAAGCAAACTTGTAATTGCAGGCATTTGCCTGTAGGCTGCAGCAGACTACTAAGAAACAAAGAAAACTGACACCTTGCCTTTAAGGCATTAGAGTAGGGGTACCGTGCCTTTAAGACCTGCAGAAGACCCCTTGCTCCCATGATGCACCACAGGTGGCAGTTAGGTCAGTTCTTTTTCCCGGCTCCTTCTATGAGGATCCTGGAGCTTGAGCTCTTCAGTGTTTTATGACTGAAAGTGATTTATTTGATATTTTCTCAGAAAACTCGACATTTTCTGACTCCTCAAGGCTTATTCTACTGGTCTTTTGGTCTTACCACTAATTTTTTCCAGTCAGAATGCCTGCCTTATTCAGGAAATGCCCTTCCTGTGGCAATAAGATGGCACTGGCAGATCCACACTCTGTGTGTATTGTGTGTCTTCCATCCTCACACAATCCTGACCATTGTCCCCACTGCCAGAAATTTTCCAGGCGGACTCTGCGTGACAGAGAGCGCATAAAACTTCATGCCCAGCTGAAGAAGGACAGAAGCCGTCATGGAAGTGCCCATGGAGTCTTCAAACCACCTTCTTCAAGCAAACCACACCGAAAACAGCGGCATACCACCTCTCCTGTGTCCGGAAAGAAGAAGGTAACAGGAGATTCGTCGTCGAAGTCGCCGTCGAAGAGACCCAGACACTCTTCAGCGTCGAGGGACGGATCACCATCTCGACGTCGAGATTCTCCGCCGCATGCAAGTAAGTTGGCGTTGAGGCACAGCACTTTGGGCTCAAAGGCTGTGGGTCCTGACAGACCTGAAAAGTCTCAGTCGACATTGAGGCTTCCGTCGACGTCAAGACACTCTCTGCCACCCTCGAGGGGGTCGGCGTCGAGAGTCACAACGGCGAACATCTCGCCGCAAGTGGGCTTGTTGACGTCGAGAGCTTCGTCGAAGTCCCATCACTCGACCTCAAGAAGATCGACGCCGACTCTGCGCCATGGGAGATCGACGTCGAGATCACCAGGTAGACAGCGGATGTCGACGTATAGGTCTTCATATCACCGTAGGCGATCGACGTCGAGATCACCAGACCGACGGCGAAAGTCGACGTCGAGGTCTTCACATCGCCGTAGGCGATCGACGTCGAGACCACCGCCAAGAGCGGGACGGCGTTCCCATAGCAGATCCCCTCGATCGACGCCGATGGTGACGCAGACTTCATCGATGTCGAGGCATTCGACGTCAAGGAACAAAAGTGCAGCGGCCACAGAGGAGATATCATCTGGGGACCAGTCATCATCCCCAGGACTGCATATTGTGCAAATTTCACCAGAGAAATCTCCTAAAGATAGAGAGAAGTACGGTCTGTCGCCTCGCTGGCTGGAAGGTGTTGGGACAGGTGACTGCAGAAGTCCGGGCTCGGACTACTCTCGCACTTACTCGCCTTCTAGGATCTCTCCTCAGAGAAGCAAGTCTCCCCTCAGAAGACCAAGATCGCCTTCCACACACCGATCACGGTCCAGGGGGTCGTCAGTCTCCCCCCAGAAGACCAAGATCACCTTCTAGGCACCGATCAAGGGTCAGGGCTCGCCGCAGCTCTCATCACGACCGTCCCCAGAAGAGAAGACGCACAAGATCGCCCACATGGTCTTCCTCCATGAGGTCCTCGGTCCGGGACTCTTCACCGAACTTCTCCTCGACTCCTCCATCGCGGGTGTCTCCCATCGATGACATCACGACCTTCTCAGATGTCCTGGGTAGGGGTGCGCAGAAACTGAACATCACATTGCATACCCCTATAGTTCTCACATCTATCATCTTCGACACCTTACACCATCGCACAGCTCCTATGCTATGGCCACATTACTCACCCCTGCTACGGTGGTCTCCGTACCATCCAGGATCGCCAAAAAGTATAAGGCCCCAACCAAGGATCCCTTATTTCTCAGAGCTGATCCACCAGCGGACTCCGTCATTGTGGCGGCAGCCATGAGGTCTCACTCAGCGTCTGTGTCATCTTCTGTCCCCCCAGAGAAGGACAGTAAGCAGATGGACTCCTATGGCAGGAAAATGTGCAATACGTCGGCTTCTTCCATGAAGGTTGCAAGTGCCTCAGCCCTTCTCGGGCAATAAGACCGGTCTCTTTGGGACTCCCTCTCAAGATTCACCGAAAAGTTCCCCAAAGAAGACCGGCAGGACTTCAGCGAAATTCTACTAGAAGGTGGGCTAGTAGCCAATCAAGTTATAAGTGCGGCAGCTGACGCTTCAGATCTCGCCACTCATGGTTACTCCCATGGCGTCTGTTCACGGCGCTCAGCCTGGCTGCGCCTCACAGGCCTCAAGCCTAATGCACAGAAAAAGATTAGAAATCTTCCATTTAACGGCTCCTCCTTGTTCGGGGCTCACGCCGATGAGGAAATGAATAAAATGAAGACAGAACTGGATACTGTCAAGGCTGTAGGTCTGGAGAAGCGCAAAGAATACCGGAAGTGCTTTCGTCAGGGCGACAAACGTTCCTTCTAGCAGAGGGTTCAAACCCCTCAATGGTCCTCCCAGAACCAGCAGAGGTCCCAATTCCAGCAGAGGGGTCGTGGCAGAGGAAGAGGGAACACCAAGCAGCAACAGTCCACCACTAAGCAGCCTCCCAAACAGTGAGGCATTGCTTCCTCCGCACCCGTTTGCTACTCCGGTAGGAGGGAGTATCGTTTTTCACCTGGAAGAGTGGGAAACCATATCAAGAGACAAATGGGTGCTGAATATTGTGCAGCATGGTTACTTGCTAAGGTTCAAGTCTCCCCCTCTGCAAGTGCCCCCGCAATTGAAGCGCCTTCCTCAACTTCAAAGTCGGCTTTTACAAGACGAAGTATCTATCCTCTCCAAGAGGGCCATAGAGGAGGTCCCACGGGGGCGTGGCTCGGATTCCGCCGGGCATGGACGCGTGAGCGGTGAGCTCCGTGTCGGCCTCGTCATTTATCCTGACCTGAATCCCCCCCGGCGGTGTCGCGGGCCCCGAGGCGGACCCCCCATGCTTGGAAGGTGCCTGACGTTACATTAACCCTCGCGCCGGACTCCCGGAGGTAACTTTGGTCGGCGATGGTTGCTGATGCTCCGGAGTGGTCCGGCCATTTTGTTTGCGGCCTACAGATCCCCGGCCTTGCGTAAGGTGTGGCCCACCGAGGGGGAGTGGCGGCCCAGCTGGGACCGTGCGTCTGCCGCGGTGGTCCACGGACCTGGAGGGGGACTCGGAGAGCGGTGTCGGCCCGGGCGGGGCCCCGGAGAGTTCAGACGGACAATTAGGGCACTGCTGGAGCTCGCCGAGACCACGGAGGAGCCGGTGCGCCTACTGAATCCCTGGTGGCCGGCCCTGGAAGGGGCCTGACGGTGGCGGCAGCATCGAGATCGGCCGAGTGGACGGAGTGCGCCCCGCCGCTTGCACGGGGGCTGTGGAACAGTGTGGACGCTGTGGGGGCGCCCTGGTGCTGACCACCCCTCGCCGCGCTGTTACCCCCCTGTGTGTCGGCGCAGGGGAGTACTTGCCCCGTGGAGGATTGAATTGGGTGGACTCCCTCACGCTGTGGCAACGCTTTGGGATCCTGCGACCTGGGCGCTGCGGAGGGGCTGATCCCTGGTGGGCACCTCGTGGTGGCGATACTAGGGGAGCCGCGGCTCGGCCGGCGTTCAGGTACTGGCTGTTCTCCCCCTCCCCTGGCGCTCCCCCTCACAGTGGCACACGCAGACTTTGTTGTGCTGGGGTGCTTGGTTCCTGCCAGCGGCGACCCGGATGAGTGGGTCCCGGCACTACTCCTGGATCCACGGAGGGATTTGCGCCCTGATCGCGACGAGGGTGAGTGTGGTGGACGGCTTGCGGGTGAGACTGGGCGCGACCCTTGCTGCTGGTGGGCCTTGTGGGAAGACCAGTTGGAGTGGTGCCCGTTTGCCTAGCGGTGGTGTAGGCTTCGGCCTGCGAACTTAATCAGGTGGACTGGGGAAGGATCCTGTGGTGCTTCGGGCCGGCTGGGAGCGCGATAGCGGAGCGTGGCGTCCGGAGTGTTCTTCTCTGCTGGAGGTCCCTGGGTGGGGCTCGCCGATCCTAGAGCTGGAGAGGGGCTCTTGCGGACAGGCCATGGGGAAGCCGCGGCGCGGTCCGAGTGTGGCACCGGCTGAGCGTCTAGAGGGCCCGCCCGCCTCCCAGAATCCTGATCCGGCGGGTGCCTCGGCTGCGGGGCTGCGACAGCAGCTAATGGATCAAATCCTCAAGGCCATTTCGGACACACAGGAGGCGTTGTGCCGCGATATAGCGCAGGTCTCCACGAGTCTTGGATTTCTGCGCGCTGATCATGGCAAGCTGGTGGACCGCGTCAAAAACACCGAACTCAATCTTGAGTCGTTGGAACCTGCCCAGAAGGCGACGGAGTCCACATTGGGCGACTTGACGCGCAGGGTCCGGCTGCTGGAGAAGAGGGCGGAGGAGGCGGAAGGGCGCAACAGGCGCAATAATGTACGGGTGGTGGGCCTGCCGGAAAGAATAGAATGGGACAACATGATCGGCTACCTGGAAAAGTGGCTGCGAGAGGTGGTCGCGCCGGAAGGTTTATCGCAGTTCTATACCCTTGAGCGGGCCCACCGAGTGCCGGCCGGCCCGCCTGTCTTGGGCCGCCCACCGAGGCCGGTGGTCGCACGCCTGCTACACTTCAGAGACCGTGATCTCATATTGCGAAATGCTCGGACTTCCGGCCCGTACAAAGTGGATAACGCCTCGGTCTCCATCTACCCTGACTACTCTCAGGAGGTCCAGCGGAGCCGGTTTTCCTTTATGGCAGTTAAGAAGGCCCTTCGTGCTGAGGGGCTTCAGTATGCGCTGTTCTTCCCGACACGCTTGAAGGTGATGGTGGACGGGACGGCTGCATTCTTTGACGCACCGGACGACGCTTGGCACTGGCTGGAGCAATATCGAGCAGGTAAAGATAGCGCGGGCCAGCGTGGGCTGGAAATGGGGGATCGGCCGAGGCCTTGCCGGGGCCGTCGGCGCAGGAACAGTGCGGCGAGTGGACAGTCGCCATCGACCTCTCAGTCGGAGAGGCAAGCAGCATTGCAGGTGGTTTCTCTCATCTCTGGAGCAGCAGCTGCGGCCTTATTGGCGGATAATGGGTCCCGGCGGGGGTCTGAAGGTGTGGGGTCGGCGGGATCGGAGGATTCTGGGGAAGATGTTGAACACCTGCCGGGGGTCACGCCACGCTCTGCAGACGACCTTCTGGACGAGTGACGCTGCCTGTCCTCAATTTGTATGCAGTGAGGGGAGATGCACCGGTGGCTGCTGAGTGGCTCAGTGGGGAGGGGGTCTGGTTCTGTTGAAGTTAGGGGGGGGCTTGCCTCCAGGTTCGGGGGGGGACTGTCTGGGGGGGGTGTTCTCTATTTGGGGGGGGCGCTGGGGGCCGGGCGCTGTCGGGCGGACGGGTCACTGATGCTGGGGGCTTGACACGCAGATGGGGCTGGTACCCTCGTTGTTTGGCTTGTGTTGGTACCGGGCCACCCCCTCTATCTCACACCTATTGTGAGACTCTGGTAGCTACCAGGGTATTTTTTTTTTTTTCTCGCTGTTGGGTCTGAGTTTGGATGGGTAACTATGGTTTGGAGCCTGTTCTGGGGAATGGAGGGAGGGGGGTTTGTTGGGGATGTGTTCTAAGGGAGGGGACTGTCAGTGTGCCCGCTAGGCTATCTGGGAATGTGTTCAGTTGTGTCCTTCTTCCTGGCGACCCGACTTGAAGTAAAATGTGTTACTTGGAATGTGCGAGGGCTGAACTCCATGAGAAAACGTTACAAAGTACATGCATATTTGGTCCTCAGAGGGGTACAGGTGGCCTTTTTGCAGGAGACTCATCTTGATCGGCGGAGGGGCGGGCTTTGCAGAAGAGATGGAGGGGGCAGTTGTTTTACACTACCTTTTCGGCCTTTGCCAGAGGGACCTTGATCTGGGTGAGGTCCGGGGTCCCTTTCCAGTCCACTCACACGATTATAGATCCGGAGGGGAGGTTTGTGTTGGTGTCTGGCCGGCTGGATGGCAGGGATGTGACGTTCTGTAGTGTCTATGCCCCGAATTCAGACCATTCTGCATTTTTTGCGCGGCTCTCTGGGAGGCTGGCGTCTTTCCTGGTTGGTACGGTGTTCCTCGGGGGTGATTTCAATTCTGTCACTGACGTGGAGCTGGATCGTTCCCATCCTCCGCTGGCTCAGTCCGCGGTCCGTAGAGTGGCCAAGGTGAGAAGGGACTGGCAGGAAGCTTGGGGCCTGTTGGATGCCTGGCGGGTACAGCATCCGTTGGACAGGGATTATTCCTTCTATTCGGTGCCGCATGACCTGCATGTTCGGCTTGATGGTTTCTTGTGTTCCCCGGGTGCACTGGAGCTCACGCGTTGTAGTGAGTATCTGGCGAGGACACTCTCGGACCACAACCCCTGTTTGCTGAAGCTACTTTGGACTCAGCAGCGGCAAGTGATTACGACGTGGCGGTTGAACCCGCTGACGCTGGAGGATCCCGTATTCAAGGCGGAGTTGGGGGAGGACGTAGAACGTTATTTCTTAGACAATTCGGGGACGGCGACGAATAGAGCTCAAGAGTGGGACGCGCTTAAGGCGGTGGTGAGAGGGATCTGCATCTCATCGATAGTCGGGACGTGCAAGGTGCTGCTGCAGGATATTGATCGGGCTGAGGCCCGACTGCGCAAAGAGGAGCGCGAGGGCCAGGTGAATGGGGGCGCCCGAGGGGAGGTGTTAGCAGCACGGGAGGAGGTGGCGGCTCAGACCGAGCGGCTTCGCTGCTTTGACTATAAAGACTACATGGTACGGGCGCATGCTGAACGGGACAAGGTAGGGTCGTTACTGGCCTGGCTGGCCAATCCGGTCGCCCGGGGATCTCCAATAGTGTCGCTGTCTGCGCCTGGGGGGGGGTATGGCCTACTCACAAACAGAGATTAATGGCCAATTCCTGGACTATTACATGCTGCTGTACCGGAGCAGGATGAGTGAGCCGACAGACGAACTGGATGCCTACTTGGAGGCAGCAGGTTTACCGCACCTGGACCCGGAACAGGGGGCAGCTATATCCCTCGGAGAGATTAGGTCAGCGGTGAAACATATGGCCCGGGGGAAGACTCCAGGGGCCGACGGCCTCCCGGTGGCATTTTATGCAGCGTATTTGGATATCCTGGCACCGCGGTTACAGTCTGTACAGGGAGGCGTGGGATCTGGGTAGGCAGCCACTCACTACAAGAGGGGCGATTATAGTGCCTCTCCTGAAGAAGGGGGGGACCCCCACCGCCCGGACAGCGTACAGGCCGCTCTCCATGCTCTCGGTTGACTATAAGATCCTCAGTAAGATTTTGGCCACGAGACTCCTAGGCCACATGCGCACCCTGGTCCACCCGGATCAATTGGGTTTCATTCCCACCAGGAATACTGCGTCGTGCATTCGGCGATTGGTGCGGATCATGGGGGAGAGAGGGGAGGGCGCGTCGGAAGCTGTGGTACTGTCGGTGGATATTGAGAAGGCATTCGACAGTGTAGAGTGGCCGTACCTGTTCAGGGTGTTGAGGGGGTTTGGCTTGGGGGACGATTTTGTGCGCTGGACCGGCTTGTTGTATGCCTCCGCCACAGCTAGGGTTCGCACGGGACGTACTATCTCGGCAGCTTGTCAGGTGGAGAGAGGCACTCGTCAGGGCTGCTCCCTCTCCCCACTTTTGTTTGCGCTGGCGATCGAACCTCTTGCGGCGCATGCCCGACGGGGGCGGTTATTTGAGGGTGTTTCGCTGCGTGGGGAGGTCCATCACATATCCTTGTACGCAGATGATCTCCTGTTCTATTTGGCTGACGTGGGGGGTTCCCTGCAGGGCGCCAGAACTCTGCTCCGGGAATTTGGTACTCTGTCGGGGTTGCAGGTGAATTGGGCTAAGACCTGCCTGTTTCCTTTGTCCCTTGGAGTGCCGGCGCCGGCGACGCTGGGAGACCCGCAGTGGGAACCTGCCTGCCTGCCGTATTTGGGGGTCCGAATATTTCATGCTCCCGCCGATCTGTTCGCGGGGAACGTGGGAGGAGCGTTGAGAGGGCTCAAGGGTAGTATGGCGTTTTGGCGCACTCTCCCTCTCGGTAGCCGGGCGGGTAGCGCTGCTGAAGATGATAGCGCTGCCACGATTGCTTTACTTTTTTCGTACTTTGCCGATATGGATCCCGGCCCCCTTTTTTAAGATGCTGCGGACTTTGGTGACAGGGTTTATTTGGGGGACGGGCAGACGGCGGGTGGCTCTGGCCACGCTAATGAGACCCCGAGAGGAGGGGGGGCTGGCAGCCCCAGATTTTGAATGGTACTATTTGGCGGCCCAGCTGCAATGGCTTACACAGGCCGTGGCACGTGAGTTTAGAGGTCCTGATGGCCCCCAGGGTAGGGTCATCCCTCGTCACGTGTTGTCCTTTATTGTGCTCCAGCAGCGGCTCAGGTTGGACCAGCTTACCCTCGAGGAGCGCACCCTCCGGCTGTGCTGGCTTCGCAGTCAGAGACGGGCAGGCTTTGTGGTCCCATACGCTCCGGAAATTCCTCTGGGCATGTGCACGGCCCTCCCGCATGGTGGGGATTGGTCGGCGTTGGCTGGTTGGGAAGAATGTGGGGTTCATATGATCGGGGATTTATACAGGGAGGGTGTCTTGCTACCTTTCCAGGATTTACAGGAGGCTTATGATTTACCAAGGGGGGATTATCTTTTACACGCCGCCTTGGTGTTGGGGATTCAGAAGCACTGGAAGATGGGCCTGTTGGAGCCCATGACCTCTTTGGGGTGCCAATATATCACTATGGCGGTGGGTACGTTCAGGGCCATCACTTGTCTCTATAGGCGTTTACCTACGGAGAAGCTTCCGCCCTTGGATGCCTTGCGGGGTAAATGGGAGGGTGATCTTGGTAGGCCCATTCCTGAGACGACTTGGCCCCAGCTGCTGCGACGGGCCTGGAAGGGCACACGCAACGCTAGATTTCAATTGCTTCAATTCTTCACTCTTCACAGGGCTTACTTAACTCCGGTAAAAATTTTGCGGTACTTTGGAGGTTCCCACTCCTCATGCCCCCTGTGCAGGGCGGACGGGGCTGATTTCGGCCATATGTTTTGGTCCTGTCGGGGATTGGGCTCTTACTGGACGGATGTGGTGGCGTGTCTGAATCGAGTGACTGAGCGCGAGCTGGATGTGGAGATGGGGACTTGCCTCCTGCTTTGGTTTCCGCACACTCCTCGTACTAAAATCACGAGCAAATTCTATGATCTGGGTTTGATAATGGCGAAGAGGGAGCTCACCATGCACTGGAAGGCACAGGCCGGGCCGAGCTTTCGGAGGTGGAAGGCGAGTTTCTTGTCTTGGGCGGGGAGCGAAGGGACGCTTCGGCTGCAGCTGGCCCAGCGGGCGGCTAATGATAAGGCGCTGGATGCGGCTAGGGCATGGGGAGCGCTAGTGGAGGGGCTTCGCGCTTTGGAGCAGTTGGATGAGGAGGACGGGGATCCTGTAGACGTTGGCCGGGGTCTGGGACCCGGGGCGGGGCCCTCTGGGACCGCGGGGGAGACTGCATCGAATGAGGCCCCTTCAGCGTAGTTGGGAGGGGTCTGTGTCTGCACAAAGTATTGCGGTGCACGTGGGTGGTCAGGGCGGGGGCATGAAGAGTATATGGCGGGGGACATGGAGCCTCAGGTCCTTTGAGATTATTCCTGATGTCTTTTCCGTTGCTTAGAGCTGGGCTGTGTCGGACCTCGGGATGCTTAATGTCTCAATTTACAAGGGTTGGAGGCGGGCACACTGACAGAGGGGGGGAGGGGGTAGAGAGGGTGGTAGGGGGGGAGTTAAGGTAGCAAATGTTGACGATCTGGTTTCTCCTGATCTGTGTATTGATGACTGGGTCTTATATAGGATACTATTGTAAGCAACATTGGTTTATTGGTTCGACGGTTGGAAAACCTCAATAAAATATTTTCACAAAAAAAAAATAGAGGAGGTCCCACCTCTCCAAAGAAACCAGGGGGTATACTCCCGCTATTTCCTAGTCCAAGAGCGAGGAGTAGCCAAAGAGTACAGACCTATCCTCGACCTGCGCCTGCTGAACAGGTTTATCAGAAAGGAAAAATTCCGAATGCTAGCCCTGCATCAAATCTTTCCGCACCTTCACCAGGGAGACTGGATGTGTGCCATCGACCTGCAGGACGCCTACTTCCACATTCCTGTCTCAGTGAAACATCGCAAATTTCTCAGGTTTCAGGTCTCTTGTCACTACTACCAGTATCGAGTGCTTCCGATCGGCCTCAAATCCGCCCCACAGATATTCTCCAAGTGCATGGCGGTGGTAGCTGCCTTCCTCCGCAGGCGGAAGTTCTTCGACGACTGGCTCCTGAAAAGCTCCACACCTGTGCTACTCCAGAGCCATCTCTCATACTGCCTCGACCTGCTGCATTCCTTGGAGTTGCAAGTCAACTACAAGAAGTCGGTCCTCAACCCCACTCAATGGATACACTATCTGGGCGCCTCCCTGGACTCCGCAGATGCAAGCGTGTGTCCTTCAGAGGAGAGGTTGTCATCAATGCTTCTCAAGTGCCAAACTCTTCTCGACACTGCACTTTCCACAGCCAGGCAAGTGTCTTCACTACTGGGATCCATGGCCTCGTGCATCTACATTGTGCCCAATGCACGCCTTCACATGCGGCCTCTACAACAGGCACTCGAAGATCAATAGTCTCAGAGGTCAGATCGCTAGGAAGATCGCATCTCTCTCCACCAAGCTGCCAGGGACTCCATCAGATGGTGGATGAAACGTTCTCACCTGCTGCAAGGAGTCCTTTTTCATCAGACGCCTCCAACACAGACAGTGGTCACAGATGCCTCAATACAAGGCTGGGGAGCTCATATGGGCCAGCTTCAGGTACACGGTCTCTGGTCTGAGACAGAAAGAAGTTATTACATCAACTTCTTGGAGCTACAGGCGGTCCATCTGGCGCTCAAATCCCTGTAGCCGTCTCTTCAATCCAGCCACATTCAGATTTAGACAGACAACACAACAACTATGTTCTATCTGAACAAGCAAGGAGGCACCAGGTCACGAGTCTCTGTCTCTGGAAGCCCAATCCATTTGGCAGTGGCTGCTGGCGAGAGGTCTCTCAATCGTTGCAATCCACCTTCCAGGAACCCTGAACGTGCAGGCAGACGGCCTCAGCAGAGACTTCGTAGAAGCGCACAACTGGGTGCTCAACGAAGACGTCGCTCAAGAGGTCTTCTGGCAATGGGGAGTGCCGGACATCAATCTGTTCGCAGACGCGGCAAACACGAAATGCCCCGTCTTCGCGTCCAGATTCCCCCAGCAGGGATCACGGGGGAATTCACTTTTGATCAGCTGGTCACAGACATTGCTGTACGCTTTTCCTCCGCTCCCTCTAATCCCAGCGGTCATACAGAAGTTCTACAGGACCAACACCAGAATGATCCTAATAGCGCTGGAGTGGCCACGCCAGTGGTGGTACCCGGATCTCCTCCAACTGTTAGAAGTTCCACACCAGAGGCTGCCCTGCCGCCCGGACTTACTGACCAAGAACGAGGGGAGAGTGTTTCATCCCAACCTCCCCTCCCTCCGGTTGACTGCATGGCTCCTAAAGTCATCCAATACGGACATCTAGACCTTTCGGCTGAGTGTATGGACATTCTTAGAGAAGCAAAGAGGCCCTCCACCAGAAAGTCTTATGCTTTGAAGTGGAAGAGATTTTACCTTTGGTGTAGGGACAACGCACTTGATCCGACTCAAGGTCAAGAGAAAGTGATTCTTCCAAACTTACTGCACTTGGCAAGGTCAGGCCTGAAGTACCCCTCGATCAGGGTCCACTTAGATGCTATCACAGCTTATGGAAAGTCTCCTACCGAGACCTCATTCTTTCAACTGCCTGTGGTCAAAGATTTCCTAGAGGGGCTTAAGAAAGTGTTTCGACCAGTGAGGTCCCCTTCGCCTCCCTGGGAGCTTAACATTGTCCTCACCAAATTGATGGGTGCGTCTTTCGAGCCTATTCATAAGGCATCTTTGCAGCATTTGACCTGGAAGGCTGCTTTCTTAGTAGCCATCACTTCAGCCCGCAGGGTAAGTGAGATTCAGGCCCTGTGCTGCAAGGAGCCTTACACTGTTTTCCACGCCAATAGAGTGGTGCTGCGGACTCATCCGAGTTTCCTGCCCAAGGTGGTCTCGGATATTCACATCAATCAGATTATCACGTTGCCCACTTTCTTTTCTTAGCCAACCACTCCCCCGGAGAGAGCTTTACATTCTCTAGACCTCCAGAGGGTATTGAAGTTTTGCCTTAATAAAACTCTTCCACTTAGGAAGTCTGACCGGCTCTTTGTCAATTATGGTTTAACAAATACCGGGCTGGCTGCTTCCAAAAGATCTACTTCTAGATGGATCGTCTCCTGTATAGCCTTGTCATACCAACTAGCCAACAAGGTTCTGCAGGGCAGACCACGAGCACACTCTACCAGAGGGAAAGCTCCTACTACAGCTCTCCTTCGCAACATTCCTATAGCTGAGATTTGCAAGGCGGCTACATGGCGCTCGATACATACCTTTACACGCCATTACTGCCTAGATTCAGATGCACAGGCTGATGCCCAGGTGGGGCAGGCCTCTTTGAGGAATTTGTTTACATAACTGCTGTTTGAATGTGATGTTACTTCATGTTCTATATGCTCTGTTGCTCGTCCACGAGACTTTGGGTATGGGCTTGCTACTCTATTAATAGATTATGACTATTGATGAGTATCTCCTGGATGAGAAGGATTAGTTACTTACCTGTAATCCTAGTTCTCATCCAGGGGTATACTCATCAAAGTCATAAGCGACCCACCCACCACCCCGGACGAGCATTCTCTTCAAGTTATTGTTTATTGATTGCAGATCTACTCAGGTGCATATGCACTGTCAAAAAGAACTGACCTAACTGCCACCTGTGGTGCATCATGGGAGCAAGGGGTCTCCTGCAGGTCTTAAAGGCCTACTCTAATGTCTTAAAGGCAAGGTGTCAGTTTTCTTTGTTTCTTAGTACTCTGCTGCAGCCTACAGGCAAATGCCTGCAATTACAAGTTTGCTTTACGGCAATAAAGCATTATTGTATGACAACTGTTTAGTGCTTCCTTTTTTCCTTATGGGTTAGGGGTACTACAATGCAAACCTATGTAATTTCAGCATTTTTGCCATATTTGAAACATTTTAGGCTGCATGTATATGTTTTCACATATGCATATATATATGTATATATATGTATTTTCTATATGCTCCGAGATCCCGCACATGGGCGGGGATTATTCATAGATTATGACTTTGATGAGTATATCCCTGGATGAGAACTAGGATTACAGGTAAGTAACTAATCCTGCACTACCACCCCTTCCAAAATATATCCTCTGCTGCTTTATAGGCACCCAGTACAACCAGGTTTCCATGGCACTAGTCCTGCCCAGCTGCAGCTCCCAAGCAGGATTTCCTCTTCTGCATGTAGCCAATCCATGGCACAGTCAACAGGCAAATCAGCAGCAGTGCTGGTACATAGCAGCTCTTCAGTGATCTGGTACCTCTTCTGTACTCCTTCTGTGTTCCACCACTACACCCACAATAGGCTCACCTGTGGCCCAACCAGGAAGAGGTCAGGCCTCCCACAGGGCTTGACGGTCACATCTTAGATCACCCATTGGGTTTAGCATGAGGGAAGGCTCCAGCTTTGATTCTTTTCTCACGTGGTAGCCATGCATTATGAAGCAAGCATCTGCATGTGCATCATCAGTTCCACTTCTCAGATCTGTTCCTGTAGAGCAGACCACCACCTCATTCAGATGGTATAGCTGCAGTAGTAGTGACCAAGCTGACAGGGAGCATGTTCTCCCCAGTTCATGCAACCCTGTACTAGCACATCATAGTCCAATAGAAGATGATTTACTGTTCCCTTAGGGATTGTCTTCTTAAATGTCCTGATCCAACAGTTGATGTTTTTTTCTTCTCTCTTTTTATGTCTTCCGGAATCTTTTTGTCCTTCACCTTTTCATAAAAAATCAGCACCATCTTTAAGAAAGGGGTCTTCTACAACAAGACAGCCCACCCCTGCGGTACAGCTGACCATCATTGAAGCCTCTGGCCCCGTACATTTTTGTCAAAGTCAATTACTCATGAAAGGACACCACTTTAAGAGGAGGACATCATCATTCTCCTACATCATTAAGTCTTTCCCTTAGAGTACTCATTTTCCAGATCAGCTTACTCAAATCCTCACTCTCTATTAGTATCTTCTTGCTTGCCAAGCACCGACACCTCCTGAAGAAGCCTCATCTGCATTTAGGTGCCCTGTGCATCCAGTACCAATCACTCACCATTCTCCAGACAAAATGAGAAGAGCTCCAAATGAGGTACAGTACTGAAGGAGCAACAAGTCGGCAACCAATAAAACTCTTCAAATTAGAGACGAGGGAGACCCCTGCCTTCTCATTGTCCTTGACCTTTCTGCAGCATTTAAGCAGTAGTTTAGCAGGCTGCCTTTAATATTCTGTTCTCTTCAAGAGGTAGTAAAATGGTTCCCCTTATTTCTCACAGGGAGACAGAAGAGGGTAAGGAAACTTCCAGTCCACCCCAATTTTGCAAGACTATAGCCTAATTTAGAGGTCTGTCCTCTTGTGACCTATCCTCAACTTGTGCGTAGGACTTATTGTAGCCCTACTTGCCATCCATGACACAGTCATTCATCTGTATGTTAGTGACGAGAACTCTCTAACTTGGCAACAATATCCTCTTGTCCACTTGATATGCTCTTGCCCTCAGTGGATATGAACATAGAGATCCACAGGCTGTCCAAATCTAAATGCCACCAAATCTGAGTTTCTTTCACAGCTGTACCTCAGACCCCTAAATCCAATTGTGGCAAGATAACTTGGCCCACACTGCTTTGTCCCATGTACCTAGTGATGCACCAAGCCATTAGGCTTTTATGATAACACTCGGCTCTCCTTTAAAGATCTTGTGAACATAGTGCAGAGACAGCCTAGTACTAGCTATCTGCATTTGCAAAAATTACACCTTCCTTCCCTATTCCAAACCTTTGCTGAGTCGCACGCAGGGTCGGTGCAGTAGAATAGTAGTTTTTGTCAAGTTCATTGACCCTTGGTAATATTTTTGCCTTTTTTTCTCTTCAAGAGTGTGCCGTCCCCTTTGATTCTGCTTTTTGAATCTTTCACTAGTGGATTGTCATTGATCCTGTTCAGCTCATTTGTTTATGCTTTTCAGCGCTTTGACTTTTTCAGCTCCTTCTGCCTTAACTTCAGTTCTTTAGATCATTCTTGAGAATATTTACATTTTCGCTTTTTTCCCTGAGAATGGCCCTTAAATGGAAATACCTGTTTTCAGGAAGTTATTATAGTGTGATGAATCAGGGTGACCACAGAAAGAGTTGGTCATATTTCAGGCGAGTACTTTGGCGCTTGGCAGGTTCTCTGCGGCCTAATATTGACAGCCCGAATCCGAGTAGATGAATGGACAGCTACATAGTGTACCTGCAAGGGACCTAAGATCCACTTTCAGGCCAATGAACAGAGAGAGATGTACTGTTTTCACAAAGGACCAAAAGCCTGAATGCAGGTCAGTGACTAGTGATTAGCAAAATGTATGCAGACCAAAGATCTTAGACCTGGCCGGTGAAGATATAGCTGCAAACTGTGTGAACAAGTGACCGCTCATCTGAATCCAGAAACAAAAAAGCCACATTTTTTTACCCACGAGTGACTCCGGGTCCAAATCCAAGCCTATAAACATAGAGCTCCGGTATGCACAAGTGTCTGAGGCCTGATCTTAGGCCATTGACTTTAGCCTTGTTCACCCTTTCACCACCCTAGTGTTTGGAACAATTTTAAAATTAGTGTCATTGGGGAATTCACTTTATGGCTTGAGTTGAAGCATTTATTAGACCCTCACTGCTTGGTACCCTCTTAGAAACACTCACCTTGGAGCTCAACTCTAACTACATATTGATGGGGTGCCTGCTGTCCATGGCGCAGCGCCTCAAGCTGGATGCCTTGCTGCACATCACTAGCGTCTCCTTCACCCCAAGACACTGCCAGGTGCTACCATTACACCCCCAGATTTCTTTCCCTTAGTGGATCGTACCTCAGCTGCTTCTGCTCTGTAAAGCAGAAAGCACTTACAGCAATTGATTTAACTGCCTGGTGAATTTTTGCTTAAGCAGTGCCCTCTGAGTCATCATCGTCGGGGTGAATTTAGATTTATACTTCTGCAGATGAATAGTTTGCCTCTAATCGAATTAAACGTTGATCAGCAAATTAAAGCCCTTTCCGATCCTAGCCTGTTGAGAATTTTGAGAACCAGTGACTGATGCGAACAGAGGATGGTCTGTGTGGAGGATTTCTGTTCTGTGTATTGTGCTTTATACAGGCTTCATTTTTCCTCCTTTTTCAATTGTGAAAAAAATATACATTTATTTTTATAATGTCTTCTATAGCACTCGGTAGCTTTCCATTAGAAACTGCCAGACACTGATATTAGAAAGAATGAACCATTAAACTTTATATAAAGGTGGTAACTAAGGTAAGTGCATAGCTTGCCAGAGAATGTCCTCCATAGATGTGTGAGGTCTGTAGTTTGTCGCATTGCTCACTCTTTGTATTTATGTCTAGTTATAACAGTGAGTTGAGCTACAGTCTGGGACTTTCGTAAACTAGAGTGCTTTGACCTCCAAGATCCACATCAGTGTTTGCTCGAAGTCACATGGATCATCTAACTTTGGCCTGATTGCAAATTTCTAGTGCTTGTGTCTCTGATGGCTTTTGCATGGTGTGAAGGACTTTTGAATTTGCATTCTGCTGGAGGTAGTGCAGTCACTTTAGTGCAGTACATTTTTATTTATGTTTTTGTTCACATTTAATTCTTGGAGTTTTATGAGAGCTCAGAGAAAACAAGCTGCAAAGGAGGGTGTTGCAGCGCTCCAACAATAATCAAGAAAACAGTTACACCAAATGGCCATCACTATCCTTTCCAGGGAGCACTCACATCATACGTTTCGGCATCAGGAGACACTAAGCAATGGCCATGGGTTAGTCTGGATGGTTGGAGCTATCTATGAGGGGTCATCAACTTCTGTCAAGCGTAGCAGGCATACATATTTGGGGCAGGTCAGTTCTCGGAGCTCCGCTGAGAGGAGGGCTATGTAGGGGCACCAAAGGGCTCTGTAGGGGTCTCCTTGGGCAGTTAGGAATAGGGTAAGTTTCTCCAGTCCCAACACAAGCCATAACCAATAGAGCCCTCCGAGGTGTGTCGGGCATTTAGCTGTGTCCCATTGAGTGAGAATATTTTGGAGGGCTGCTCCCAGCGCTAGGCCTATGTGCGATTTAAGTGGGATTGTGAGCAAATTAGGGAGACCCAAGACAATGTATGCAGGTAATCGAGGTTGTTGAGTGTCAAGGTGGGTGTCAATATTATTTAGGACCCTGTCCCAGTATTGCAGGAGTTTAAAGTATTCCCACAGCAGATATACCAGTGTCCCAGGGAACCCATAGTGTCTCCAGCAATCAGCGCTGTGTGTAGGGTTGCCCTTATGTAGTCCCACTGGTGTAAGATACCAGTACGTAGATATTTTTGTGGTCATCTTAGTGCTGGCCGTCTTAAGTGCTGTGTGGCGGGCTCTGTAATATACCTCCTCCCAGTCCTTCGCCGTTAACTGCCGTCCCAGTTCTTGTTCCCAGCATTTCTGCCCTGGGGTCTTTGGCGCCAGGAGGCGTGTTGTAGAAGACTGTATAGTTCAGTACTAAGGCTTTTGTCTGTGGTTTTGGTGATTAACCATTTTGTTTAATGTAGTGAGAGGCCGTTGCGCCCGAGGGCGCGCCATAGGATGCATTACCCAGAGCTGAGCCTGCAGGCATCATAACCTCTCAGACTCTGGCAGGCTGTAGTCCGCCTAGAGTTGTTCAAAGGAGAAAGGGCCCTCTTCATCGAAGAAGTGGCCCTGGAACGCAGCTTGGTATAGGCCAGGTGTGAAGTCTGTGTTGCCTACCAGCGGTGTCAGCGGGGATTGGAATGACGTCAAACCCCTGCGGGTAGCTGCGTGGTCCCACACATTCAATATAGCTTTAGTAACTGTGGTGAAATAAAGTCCCCATGCTCTCTGCGAATGGTGACCTTCCATAGAGACGTTCTCGCTACGGCCCTATCCATGAACAGCCAAGGTTTCCCTGGACCATTGCAACATATAACATAGCTGCACTGCTTGATAATAGTGCATGAAATTGGGGATTTGTTTTGAGTAGAGTTCCTAGTACAAGTCATGGAAGGTAGATGAAATGGGAGCATCTCCCACAATCTCTGTGCCGTTCCGTGCTAGAAGGGACTCCACCCCAGTAGTTTGTTGTTGTGCTCGAAGTCGGTTGGCCAGCAGATGCCCTCAATTATTTCCCCTTTATAGAAGGAATGTTGGAGTCTAAGCAGTGCATACTCCGCCTTATCCAAGTCGAGCCCCGCCAGCTGAGCTCCCGCCGCCTCCATCTGTTGCCAAACTTGCGGAGTGCCACTGCATTTATGTATTCACTCAAGCTCTTGCACCTGTTGGCTCAGGTGTTACCATTTTTCACGTCGTATTTTGTTATCCGCCACAGACATTGCTATTGACTCCCCCCGAATGGCTGCTTTCAGAGTCTTCCGAAGGAGAGAGATTGCAGTGTCTGCAATGTTGTTTATGTTTAGATAAATAGTGAGTGCCTGAGTGAACAGTCTGACCACTTCAGGTCTCTGGAGTAGGGTTTCCCTCAATTTCCACGGTCGGGGTATTTGTGGCGAGGGTGGGAACTCTAGTGAGAGAGAAACTGCTGCACGGTCAGAAAGGGAGCGGGCTCTATCTCAATCATTGCGAGGAGGGTCTGTACCTCCCTGGTCTCCAAAAAGTGATCAAGACGGGCATAGGTCTTATGGGGTTGGAAATAAACAGTAAAATCCCTAGTCTGGGGATGATGTTCTCTCCAGAGGTCTCTTAACCCCAACTCCCGTAGCAAGTGTACCCCCTCTTGGGAAAGGGCACCCAAACCTCTATGTCTGGGTGCTGATTGGCAAAGGTTGCTGTGAAACATAAGGTTCATCGCCACCCCCAAACCCCATTCAGCACTTTCTTATCCTGAGAGGACATAACATCTGCTACTGCCCGCCTGAGAAAACATTCTTGGCCGTCCTTAGTGACATAGAGTGAACCTACGACGAACGTATGCTCTCGCATACTTACTCATTCTGTACGTCAATAGCCTTCCCTTAATCTCAGCCACTCTGTCCCCCACCTTCCTTTGAATGGAGTGAGAGACCAGAAGGGCAACTCTCGCTATCTTGTTGACGTCGCTGAGAAAAATTGTTGTGGGAAGGCCCAGGATCTGAGTCTGTGACAATCTCCAGCCACCAGATGGGTCTCCTGCAGAAGACAAGATCTGCACCTGACTGTTCCAGAAATTATATGATGGCTCAGTGTTTAATCGGTCATTAAGCCCCTCTACATTGAGGGTGAGGACTTTTAGACTATCATGTGGAATGGGAAGTGAAAAACATCCTCAAAGCTGTCACCCCATCTAATAGCCAAGCCATGCAGTCCCAGATATGGGTTGTTATGTAGCAAACCCTGTGTTGGTGAGTACCTATAGTGTAGTTCTCCCCACAAAACTCAACTACAAACATTAACAACAAAGGAAAAACAACAAAGTTGAGGTGCTGGGTATGTCCGACATTGTCCCATGGAGTACCTGGGTGTAAGGGTCCGTGGCTCCTCATACTCCTTCCTCTTCACTCTGTCCCTCCTCCCCCACCCCACCAGCCTCCATCTCACCAGCATTGTTTACAGCATTAGAGTCTGAGCCTCATTCAAGTACACTCTTATCTGCCGGTGTCTCAGGATATCGTTTCCAGCACTGCTTGTCTCTCCATGACCATAGTCTCTGGATCTGGACGAAGACCTCTGGGGGAGGTTGGCCCTCCCTTCTATCGGAGGCATTTCTGGACTTTCCCCGCTCGAGGTGTGGTTCTTTGGTCACTTTCGGGGGGCTCCTCATTCTGTAGTACCTTGCACATCTCTGTCAGAGGGCGGTTCTGGTAGAGTCCCTCCTCCCAGCGGAAAACGATGCGGAAGGGGTGCCCCCAGGAGTAGGTCACTCCTTTGGCCCGGCGATAGGTGGTGATGGGTAAAAGTCATGCCTTTTCTGCCGAGTAAGAGCTGACAAGTCTTGATAGAGCATCAGTATATGTCCTTTGAACCGCAAGGGGTCTAAGTCTCTGGCTTTACGCCGGATGTGCTCTTTAAGCTGAAAATCATGGACACAGACCAAGATGACGGCTGGGCAGTTGTTCTCTGGTCGCAGGGGAACCACTTAATGTACTCTGACGAGCTGTATCTCCTTTTTGGGTGGCATTTCCAAGATCTGGTTAAAAAAGGCCCGCACGTACGTTTCTATGGTGGCTTCCTCAGCGTTGGTTGGGGCTCCCCAAATCCGTATATTGTTGCGCCTCGACCGGTTTTCGAAGTTTACTGCATGGGCTTGTAGGTCAATATGCTGCTCTTTGAGTCGGCTGACTTCTTGTTGTAGCTGCTCAAGTTCTTCGTCCTGGCTGGGTTTGTGATCCTCCAGCGTAGAGACTCTGTCCCCCACCAGCTCCCGAAGGACCTCTTTTAGATCATGCAATAGGTTTATTTGAACTGTTTGGAGGTCATCCCGGAGGGAAGCAAACAGGGCCTCCAGGAAGGAGCGGTTAACTGGGAACTTATTGCATCGCCCCTGGTGTGCTGTTCTGAGCAGGTGAGGAGAGGTTTGTCCCCTGGATGGCTCCCGGTCGATTTGGTCAACATCTTCTTTAGGGAGCGGTCCTTCTGAGCCCAGTCAGTGGCCATGTCCAGCCTTGGCCACATGCCTCCTGGCTGAGGGAGGAGGGGCCGCAGGCACCAATCTCTCGCACGTCACGAGGGCTGGTGGGGAGGACTTTCTCTTTCGTTATTTAGGCGCATGCGAGGCAATACTTCAGGTGGCGGCAGTATTTGCTGATACGCTACAGGGCTCTGCCAAGAACGCTTCATGAACCCCTAGCGCCTTTATCATGTCACCCAGGGAAGGGCTTTCTGATCGCAGAGGTTTCCACCCCCATCTCCGCTCTTCGGTCTCTGTCAAATGTACCTGGTCAGGAGAGTGAAGTCAGGTTCCCCCAGTCTTGAGCGCACCCTGTCCGAACCCTCCAGCTGGATACTGCAATGCCTAGGGCGTACCCAGTGAGGACCAAGTCTAGCAATGCCTGGCCAGCAGGCCCCCAGATTGCTCCCGTGGGTAGCGCAGCAGGGTCAAACAGGGGCCCTCTGTCGTGAACGCTCTGTCCAGTGGTCTTGCACCGGTGAGCATGTCCATGCCTGGTCTAAAGAGGCAGCATGGATGGCCCAGTGTTCGGTCACAGGACACTCTCGATTGAAAGCCGGCCTACAAAGTGCCAACTGGTGCGTCACTCATATATGCAGGGGTCGATCAAAGGCTGCTCTGGGCTCCCTACAGTTGATATGAGTCCAGAGTGACACTCCACATCCGTGCACAGCCTCCCAGCAGTCGATGGTCGGGTGCCAGACTCTGGTAACCCCCACCCAGCACAGCTGCAATTCCCTCGAGGAGGTCGCACCTACCCCCTCACTGCTGCACTATCACTGCGGCCACGCGGCAGCTGGCATCTTCGGGAGTACGGGCGGCCTTGGTTCCATTACTTTACTACAGCTGTGGTTCCCAGGGGAGGTTCCCCCGCCATCACTGATCCCCTCTTTGCTGTAGGTTGCTGCGCCTTGTAGGTGGGCTTCAGGGGTAGGCGTCTGATGGCTTCCGCTGCCCCCCGTTCATTTCTATCTCGGCGCTGCCATCTTGACTGTTGTGGTCGGCCGCGACGCAGTGTGGCTTCGTTCACGGCACCCAGGGAACACCTCTCAATTTTTAATGTATTACCAGGCATTTGGAGGAGCTCGGCATGTATGGAGGCTATTTTGGGGCTTTAGTCAGTCTGGAATGAAAGCAAACGGCAAACCCGCACGACGATGCGCACGGAAGGACAAGAGTGTGTGTCCTACCTGTCCACCATCTTTGCCACCCCCCTTTATTTATGTTTAGGGCTCCCACTTTTATTGTATTTATTTTTTCAACATTTCTGTCTGTATTTATCCATATTTATTTTTGTCCCTCTTATTGGTATTTATCCGTATTGGTATTATCCGTATTTCTTTTGTGTTTTGAGAATAAATAGAGTTGTTAAAATGCTATATTTCTACATTTATTTATCTGATAAACATGCACTCATACTGTGATGCCTATCGCATTTTAATAAATTAAGCAGACAAATAGCACCTACATGTAATATTAGCATTATATACAAATATATGTTAACGTATGCCTGTATTTTAGGTCATCTCATGCTGTTTTTTGACTCCCCATGCTGTCTTATCTGCTCAGCTGTTGGCCTGGAATTCATGGGGGGAGCATAGAGAGTCATTCACAAGGTCACAAGAAGCACAATATTCTGCATTTATCCGCTTTTGAAAATAAATACATGCAGAAAACACAAAATCAGTGAAAGCGTAAAACTGTGAGCCTTATGTATGGTTCACCTATTCAAGTAATTGTTAAGGGACTCCAGAAAAATGATACTGTGGTTAGACAATGATTTGAGGTTTGGTGAAGACCACCCAATGGTCTGACCTGAAAACTTCTGCTGTACATTGTTTGAGAGGCGCCTCCCTTTGACTGCCCAAACGACTTTGGAGTAAAAAACAGAAAAGTCCTCCCTGAAGATGATGAATACATTATTTACTTTGACTACTTGCAGTCGTATTGGTGCTGAACCAAAGAAGAGCTATAATGCAGAGTGGATGTTCTCACAGGCAATTCGTTATTTATATTATATGCATAAGAATGAACATCCATGCAGATGAACAAACAACAAGCCCCCAAAAAGGAACCGATAGAATCACAGTACATGCTTTATTGAATGTAGCAGGTTTCCCAAATACCTGGATATTTTTTACTTTGTAAAAAGGTTCGTGTTGACAGCAGATCGGGATGTACTTCTAGTAGGAAACAAGGTTTGAAAAATTACACAGAGTATGAATGAGGAACTGAAAACTGCATTTCATTAAATATGGAAACCAAGCTCTGCAAAGGGTACATTTTCAATATATTGAGGAGTACATTGAGCAGCACAATCCATTATTAAGAGGTTTTACTCAAAGTCAGAAAGAGGGCTTCTTTTTCAAGATTTTAGTGTAGGTGTCCGCCTACATTATTGTTTGGAGAAACCGTCAACAGGACACTAAAGGGTACTGACAATAATTAAGATGCCACCACACCATAGCCATTGCGGGCAGGATTCGATTACGTTTCACCCCACATTATTGTTGATAGTGGCCTTCATAAGTGCAAGGGGGAGTATTAACAATGATTAAAATGGTACCATATGGGAACAGAAAGGATCAAATGCTGAATAGGATATCAAGGCAGATAATAATTACTTCACAAGCTAAGAGTGTAGGACGAATAAAATGAGCGGTTTTGTGCTTTTGAGCCAAAATCACTTTTAACTGTGTTTTTGCAGTGAATAAAAACAAAAATATGATTGACTTTATTTTCAACCACCACTGCGCACAGCTTTGCCCATCATCAGTGATGTCATTTGATATGTCATCAGTGATGTCATTTAATATCCCAAAATATCAAAGAAAACTGTATTCATTTGGGTGAAGTTCGCTTATTCAATTGAATCACACCCTGTTCATGCCAACTACATTACATTTATAATAGGGTCTTAATTAGAATTTTTATCAGCTGTAACCAAAATAGAGGATGCAAAGATTCAACAAAAAACAAATTAAAATGTCCTTTTTTATGTACATTTTACTATTCTTCAGCAGTGGCCTAGACTAACACAGAAAGGCAAACGATTTCATAATGTCATAAGCAATGCAAGCAAGAAAACAGAATACATGGACTGGTTCATACCGGAGTTGTACTTGTACTGCAGTTCATGCGGGAAGGTTATTGTAGTTTTACGAGAACATCAGCAAGGGAACCATACCAAATACCTAAGAAAACTGGAGAACGCCACCATTAACCAGAATTCATAACCAAAACTGGAGACTAGGTGTAATGCAATACTTTACTTTTACTCTTTGTATGAAAGTTAATTATGAAGCATAGCACTCCTTTTTGCTTCAAATTCAAAAAGAAAATAATGCCCGGCCCGCTTACGATTCGTACAGCTGAAGATCCTTCATAGAGTGTATGTCACGGGGCCCGGTTTGCTGCGTATGGGTTACTCGATGGATGGACTGTGTAAGCGTGGATGTGGCCTGCCGGGTACCTTTCTTCATATCTTATGGGAATGTTCGGAGATTGTGCGATTTTGGAACGGTATCCACACCGTAATGGAGGAGGTCACGCACGTTGCTCTGTTGCCAGAGGCTAGGAGGTGTTTGTTGAATGTCTGGGAACCGAATGATTGTAATGCGGCACAGACGCAGTGGGTGACCTTGGGGTACATGGTGGCTAAGCGTAACATTGCACAGCTATGGGGCTCCCCGAGGCCGCCCACGATCGAGGTATGGAAGGAGAATATGGACTGGTGTATGTTTAGGGAAGAAAAGACGGTGTATGTGGCGAGAGGCAAGCCAGGGAAATGGACTAAGGTATGGGGTCCATGGAATTTATATCGTGGACGTATCTGCACCCCGCCTCTGCCATTAGAGGTCGATATTGCTTTGTCCCCCTAGCCGCGCATTCTGCGGGAGGGTGTGAGGTGTGTTCCATGCTTTGTTTTCCCGTTGCCCCCCTTTACCGCTTCCGGACAAGAACTGCTTTCGACACTGTATGTTGTTCCCCGTCCTGGGAAGAGCACGCTGCTATTTCGGACTCTCATTGCCTTGAGTGTGTTTTATATTTAATAGAAAATGAAACTGTTGTTTCCGATTGCTCCTGGCCTATGGCCACGGCCTGTTATATGTGCTCACGAACTGCTGGGCGCATTGCCTCTGGTTCATTTGAATGTGTGGCGTTGCACTTCGGGCTCTATAGCGGCCGGCCCTGGTGGTTGTAGGCCCTTGTCTGTATTTTATTGTGTGCTAACGGTTTCTAATAAAAAAAGAAAAAAAAAAAAAGAAAATAATGTTTCACAAACTGTCACAAGAGCCAATATATGTGTGAGTAGAATGTGCCCGAGACCTTAAATGCAAACTACAGTCTGAATCTAAAAGGGGTGCGAACAGGAGGTTGTACAGTATTTCGTTTCATGCGACTCTATGATGGTATTAGGAAGAAAAACCAAAAGTAATTTGTTCAGCTTTCCATGCATTCGGTTTGTAAGAGGTTAAATCTACAGACATGTATTGCTTCAATCATCTAAGGGCTGGAGCGTCTTCTGTAAGTGTCCACCATCACCAAGGCAGAAGTCCTTTAGGAAGGGTGTGCAGTAAAGTGGGCACAGTAGAACTTGAATGAATTGGTGAAGAACTGAGAAAAAGAGGGAAAGATATAATTCCCTTACCTGTGGTGGAAGAGCAGTTAATGCTGCCTTAGGTGTGACTGAATAAAGAAGTGCGATTAACCAAAGACACTGTGTCATATCTGGATATAAAGCTTATGAAGAAAGAGAAGTAACAATTGCACATATTATGTTTCGATGGGGCCCCCTGCATCGATTTAATCAATCGGATCTACCCATGTGTTGTGTAAATGGTATTGTCCGAATACTGTTGGCGCACAAACCCCATTCATTCCTTCTGCAAAGCACGCCTTGAAGGATCAGTAGCGGTGTAGTCCCAGGACTGACGTTGGTGCTCCCCATTGGACTCATCTCAATTTAGGAAGTCAAAGGTGGCAATTTCATGTAACAGAATTGTAGAGCACATTTGGTCCTACAAGAATGACAGACAAATAAGTCTCACCCTTAAAGGTTTTATTTTAAGTATTATAGGCGCACAGGTGATAATTGACTATAGTCAAAATCAGTCAGTCAATAAATTAGAGTGTGAGTGCAAAGCTCAGTTAAAGAACAGGATCAATCAACAACTCAGTAAAGTTCAGACCATCAAATACAGAGTATAAGATGGGGCAAAATTCCAGCTTAGACTTGCCTTCTAAGGTAGGGGGAAAGGTGCTCTGTTTACATCAAGAAATCGCACTTTTTATAGGGTTCTCAACTAAGAATTCCACAGATTTATTACAGTAGTACATGGTTCACAGGATCTAAACAAATCGAAATAAAGCAAAATAGAAACAATTACTTCTGACTACCTTGAAGAGATTTCTCATACTTCCACTACATAGAACTTCTCACGATCAATTGTCTGCACAGGGAAGAGTAAAGGTTACATAGTATGTGACTTTTTCTGGGACAGCCAGGTGTACCTTGAATATGTATACTTTATTCAGAACAGTCTGTGAAAGCCTTCGTCCTTCTCTGTGGGACACATTTCATTTTTATTGTAGTGAGACATGAAATTGAAAGTTGATTCATGTACTGCAATGAAACGTCACAGTAAATATGGCGTTTAAGATCCAGTTTGCCTTAATTTTTCCCGTATAGGAATTTTCACTGCTACAAAGCGTTAATTTCGACAAAATAGCTATATCAGATCCATAATTTTATAAAAACCAATAGGCTGGGTATATAGCCTATATCTTTTTAGGTCCCGAAGAAATGCCACTTGCCCTATATAGGCAGCATGGATTGAAACATGTAGACTAGTCACTAGGACCAAAGAACGACTAATGTTTAATTAACCCACTCTAGATTTTTAATTTTGCCATAGATCAGCAATATAAAATAAAAGGGACATACCCTGGATATTTATAGACAGTTTTATCTCTCACCACACTCACTTTTGTCACTGATTCAGTACCACTCATCAAGGGCTGAAAAAAAAGATATCTGCCAAACAGCCCCCATTTGAGGGGCTCACTGGGCATTGCACCACCCACCTAATGGGGAGCAGGGCCCACGATGAAGAATCATACCTAGGTAGATGTGGTTCCTTGCATCCAGAAAAGGTTACTTCTGGTGATTTCTGCAGACGAAAAAATAGCAGAAAATTCTGTTTCCTGATCTCTAACCGCAATATAGGTTCAGGTTCTCTCTAGAACGTCACAATTGTTCGAATGTAGCACACGCTAAGTAGGCCCTCTGCCCAAACCACGCTACACATGGCTGAAAAATGCGCAGTACGGTGTGTGTGGGTTGGGTGAACAGCCAAATGCCATGTGCAGGAGGGGTTGCAAATTACATACATCATGAAAAAACCTATAAAATTCACTTGAAAAAAACACTGTTAAAAACTGATTTATGGTTCTGGCTCCAGCAGATAAAACCAAGGACGTTCACTAGTAATGGTTATGAATGTACACAACACGCGCTATAACACACAGCGTCTGCTATCATTTTCTCCTGTTAACTGTGTTTGTGTATCTGTGTTGTTGGCAAATACGTAATTTGTGCATGGTGGAAACTGAGTTATGGTGTGTATTTTGTGCGTTCATTACTATAACTCGTGAATTTGAGCGGTTTTGTGCTTTTGAGCCAAAATCACTTTTAACTGTTTTTTCAGTAAATTTCATTTTTTTTTATGATTGACTTTATTTTCAACCACCACTGCACCCAGCTTTTGCCCATCATCAGTGATGTCATTTGATATGTCATCAGTGATGTCATTTGATAAGTCATCAGTGATGTCATTTAATATGTCGTGAGTGCTCTTTATATGGAGCCCTTCAACTAAAAAGAAAAGCAGGGAGAATAAAGTGTCACTATACATCGATGATGTTATGCTAACATTGACTTAACCTTTCACCTCTCTATCCCCTCTCCTACAAGAAATTGAGGAATTCGGGAGAGCCTCTGGGTTTAAAATTAATTTACAGAAAACCCTGGCCCTTAGTTTGTCATCCCCAAAGAGAACTAAGTTTGCCTAGCGGGGGGCGGAGCTAGCTGGCGACTATGGCGGACGCATGAGAGCGGAGCTCCTCGCCTTTGCCCTCGTAAGATCCGCTCAACGATCCTTACACGCCGTGCCGCCTGGCTGGACACACGGGGGAATCTGCCCTCCGCCGAGCGGAGCTATCTGTGGGTCCCTACCGACAGGTTGGGGAGCCGTGAGGGCTGCCGCGGGGACCGGAGCGGAGACTGCCTGTAAGGGCTGGCATCCCCGGCCTGCCCTGGAGACGTACCTGACGTGCGTGCCGCGACGTGCGGCGTGAGAAGTGAAAGTGGTCCCGCTGGGCCGGACCTGCACCCGGACGCCCTGCCGGGCGAGAATATCGTGGAGCGTTCGGCTCCGTAGGACTGCGCTGCCCCAGCGCCACTGGCTGCGGTGGCCCCTGGACCTGGCTCGGGCGGTGGCAGGCGGCCTGAGATCGGCGTGGGGAGGCCGCCTCGGGCGCTTTGGAGATCGGACCTGGGAGCTATCGCTTGAGGCGAGTGGCTGTTTGGCGCCTTGGCTCCTGGAAGTGGACGGCGTAGCGCCTTGCAGAGGGGCTCCCTGGATAGTTGGTGTGCACTAGTGACGTGTGGGCGGCCCCGGGGAGCCTTTTGGTCAGGGAGGTGGTCGTGACCTCGTGCTTGCTTCATCGCCGAGCGTGATACGGGAAGACTGGAGGTGGTGCTGGGTTCGGGGCCACTGCCCGGATTAGCCCTGGCGGGCGTAACACTGCCTGGATAGACGGCGTGCTGGTGGCCGGCGGCCTGCGGGGTCCTGCCTGGGCGTTGTGGAGAGGCCCGGCCTGGGGGGCGAAACGGCACGCCAGAGACTGGTGCGCTCACCGGCGCTGTGAGCACAGATGTGGACGAGGCCGGCCGGCTGCAGGCGACTCCCCCTGACGGCACAGGCGGGAACCCAGAGGTGAGGCCCAATTGCGGGGTTGCTAAGACGGTGAACCGGGGGCCGCCCGGATTGCTCCTAGGAACTGCCGGGGGTGCGCTGTTCTGGGGGCACGCCGGATTCGGACTGCAGCCATGGGAAAAGGTGACAAGACGCAACCCAAGCTATCCTTTGACCCCCGCAGGGCGAAGGGGCCGGCCGCGGAGGCGCCGGAGGCTACGGCGAGTGGCTCAGTCCCGGGGGGCGCAGCGGGAGCGGACCTCAGGGACATGCTGGTGGCGATGGAGAAGGGCCTACAGAGCAGTTTGACGGCAATTGACACCAAGCTGGACGCGCTCACCTACCGAATGGACCGCATGTCGGAGCGGGTGGACAAGAACTCGGAGCGCCTGGACATGGCGGAGAAGAGGGTGTCACACGTAGAGGACGCGCAAACGGAGTGGGACGCGGACAGGAAGCAAATCAGTAGGCTACTCCAAGTCATTCAAGACAAGGCAGAAGACTTGGAGGCCCGCTCGAGGAGATGGAACATCCGCATCACGGGGGTTGCGGAGACGACGCAAACCGGGAGGATGGAACTGTTCGTAGTGAAGCTGCTGGGCACCCTGTTGGGGGAGGACGTGTTCTCCCCCATGTTCGTGGTTGAAAGAGCGCACCGCTCGCTAGGCCCTCGCCCAAAACCGGGAGCACCTGCGCGGCCCATCATTGCAAAGTTGCTGAATTACAGAGACCGAGATGCGGCCCTGAGGGTGGCCAGGGAAAAGGGCAAGCTCCAATTCGAAGGTATGGACATATCCATTTTCCCCGACTTCACTGCCAGGGTACAGGAAGAGCGAAGGCAGTTTGCTCCATATAAAAAACAACTCCGGGAACTAGGCCTGGACTATGCGATGCTATACCCTGCGAGACTGCGGATCAACAGGCAGGGTCGTTCCCACTTCTTCACTGATCCAAAGGAGCTGCAGCGTTCTTTGAAGGACTGGTCAAGGGAACAGCGGAGCAGCCCGCGGAGCCAAAACGACGCTACGGAGGAGACGGCGCGCCTGGAGGAGCAGGACTAGCCTAAGGTGGGCGGTCGGACCTAGTGTACGGAGGGGCGGGTTGGTCTTGCTTGCTGGGCGGGGGGTGATTGATGCCCAGGCACTGGATGGGGCATTGAAGCTGCCCGACGTGCTGTGACTGATGCGGCCGCACATGGGGACTATGCCGCTGCTCTCTGGTGAGACTTTTCTGATATATTGGACAAGTAGGCACACTGGGGACCCCGTGACCTAGTAATAACTGGTGGAAAATACATTGAGCCCGCATAAAGGCTGGCATAAGTAGCCCGACTTCCGGGCACCTGGGGTCCCCCCCCCCCTAGGGTGTTACAGGTTGTTTGCTTATCAGAATTGGTCCTGAGTTTGCCCGGGTGGGGGGTTGGCGGGTGCCGGGGGCCTATTGGGGGCAGCGGACTTGATACATAGGGCGTCTGGCTCGGTCCCACAGGGGAGTGGTTTGGGTTCACCCCCCCTTGACCCAGCGGAGGCGGAGGCGGAGGTGGGGCGGCCCACGTTGGGTGATGTCCGAGGGCAAGGCGGGGAGGGTACATTACTACCCGGAGGTGCTACCTAGTAGGAGGTGACAGGTGCCTGGTAGTCTCTGCCCCCACGCTGCTGCTCTACGAGGTCCCCATTGGGACTGCTCTGGGAAATGTCAACGAGAGTTGTGTGTGGTTTTGAGGGGTGGGGGGTGGGAGTGGGGTCCTGTCTGGCCAGGTTGGGGGAGGTCGGCTGTGGGAGGGGGGGGAATGCAGTTGGGTGGGGTTTTTGGAAGATGGTGTGGTTGGGAGCACGACGCACTGCGAGGCATGTGTTTTGGTCAGTCTTGTACGTTTTGGATGTGGATGCCCGGTATCGCCCAGTAAGTGGTATCCTGCGTAAAATTCCTCCTGGGGGCGCGAATGGAGTGCGGATGTTGCGATGGCAGACCCTAGTGTGGTGAATGGTGAAAGCAATACTAGCATACTCAGAATGCTCACGTGGAATGTTCGGGGACTAAATGACTTCCGTAAACTCCGGAAAGTGCTGAACTATTTTCACAGGCACCACGTTGTCCTAGCCCTAATACAGGAAACACACCTTCCCCCAGGGAGTAAAATGCTTTCTGCATGAGGCTTGGCGGGCACTAGCGTGGCGGCCGGCTTTACAACTCACTCCCGGGGTGTGGTCACGTGGGTAAATCCGAACTCCAAATTGAAGCTGACGGCGCTTGAGGCTGATCCGCACGGGCGCTACTCGATTTCGAGGTGTACGGGAAAGGGTCATGACCTGATGGTAGTAAACATGTATGGTCCAAATATTGACGATCCAGGCTTCTACGTCACGCTGGCTGCACTTTGTAGACAGCACGAACACGCGAGAATGGTGTGGGGGGGTGACTTCAACTTCATATTCGACCCGGCGGTGGATCGCTCATCGGGGTCTGTGAGGCGCCCGGCGGCAGCTGCCATGCGCATGCAGGCGGAGATGACTAGACTCGATCTGGTTGACGCCTGGAGGCACGGACACTCGGGGAAAGGAGGTTACAAGCACTATTCTGCTTACCATGACGTGCACACTAGAATCGACTATTGGTTGATATCGCGCTCCCTACTGGCGGCGGTTAAGGAGTGCATAGTCCTCCCGCGTACGCTTTCGGACCACTCCCCTCTTCTACTGACACTAGACTCCCCGAACAGGCGGATCCCGCCATTCACCTGGCGACTCCCGCCCTACGCGTTGCTAGACGAGGCGTTCAGGGGGGAGTTGGCGGACGACATAGAATCTTTCTTTGATAAGAACCTGGGCTCGGTACAGAGTTTTTACACGATATGGGACTCATTCAAAGCTTACATACGCGGCTATGGCCAAACACTCTAGTGTCCTTAAGTGCATTCGACAGCGTATGCGGACCATAGAAACGCAGTTAGCGCAGCTAGAAAAGCAATTGCTGCGGTCCCCGGCTGACGGGGTTGAAGCTAGGATTTGCGAGTTGGTCGCGGAATACAATAGCGAAGCAGACAGAGAAGTGCAGCACATGGGCAAGTACGCAACTGCCCGTACGTACGGGGAAGGTGAGCGCCCGGGCGCATTGCTGGCGAAGATCTTGCGTAATAGCAGACAGCCCCTGGTAATAGAGGAGCTTGTCACCCCCGCGGGCACAGTGATCACAGACTCAGAGGAGATTGTGGCGGAATTCAGGGAGTACTATGCAGACCTCTATTCATCTAAGTCAGCGCAGATGGAGGAGGAAATAGACGACTACCTCAGCTATATTAAAATGCCCTTCTTGTCTAACTCACAGAGGGAGTTTCTGATGCTGCCCATCCAACAGGATGAGATCCTGGAGGCATTGGGGGGCATGAGGTCAGGCAGTGCGCCGGGCGCTGATGGGCTGACAGTGGCCTTCTACAAGGCCTTCAAGGACGTGCTCCTCCCACATCTGATCACGCTATTTGATGAGATATGCCAGGAAGGATGTATGCCGGATACCATGAGAGAGGCCCTACTGGTCACTGTACTGAAACCTGGGAAACCCCCTAACATATGCGGGTCCTACCGGCCGCTCTCCTTGCTTAACGTGGACGCCAAGCTGTATGCTAAGGTCTTGGCCACGCGCCTGGCGCTGCTGGTGCCGGAACTGGTGGCCCCGGAGCAGGCGGGCTTTATCCCATCAAGAAACCTCACATATAATATCCGTACTGTGTTGGGTGCCATGCAGCATGTACGTCCGGAGTGCAAGGCCTTGGCGCTTTTTCTGGACATGGAAAAGGCATTTGACTCTGTAGAGTGGCCATTCATGGTGCGGGTGCTCCGCAAGTTCGGGCTGGGTGAACCCTTTCTGCAGATGGTGGGTGCCTTGTATTACCGCCCCACAGCTCGGCTGCGGATCGGAGATCGAGTCACGGACGCCTTTGACATAGGAAGGGGCACCAGGCAGGGTTGCCCCCTTTCCCCTCTCCTATACGCCCTGGTGGCGGAGCCATTGGCCTGCGCCATTAGGGAATACCATAGACATGAGGGCATCAGCTTTCCCACTTATAAGATTGGCATTTCGACCTATGCCGACGACACCCTGCTGTATGTGAGGGACCCGGAGGCGAATCTCCCCTCCATTCTTAGGGAGGTAGTCTGGTTCGGGGCGCTGTCTGGCCTTAAGGTGAACTGGGGCAAGTCGTTGGCGTTCCTGTTGTCACCGGTGACACTGCCGTTCCAAATGGAATACCCCCTGCAGTGGACAACGGATTCGGTACGGTACTTGGGGATTCAGCTGCACAGGGACCCGGAGGTGCTCATCCGGGAGAACTACGGAGTGGCATACACCAAGTTAGTTGAAGATGTGGAGACGTGGAATCGGCTCCCCCTGACATTGCTGGGCAGAATCGCCATCATGAAAATGGTGGTCTTGCCGAGGTTCCTATTCCTGTTCAATAATATCCCGGTCGTGCTGTCTAGGGCCTTTTTTCAAGCAGCTAAACCAAGCGCTGGTCACCCTGGCCTGGGGTGGCAAGCAGCCCAGGGTTAGATGGGAGGTGTTGACACTGCCGTACGAACTGGGGGGGCTGGGTGCGCGGGACCTGGAAAGGTACTACAGAATCGCGCAGGCGGCACACCTGCACACGTGGATTCATGCTGACCCAGGGGTCCCCCATGTGATTCTAGAGAAATTGTTCGCGGACCCACTGCCTTTACCGGCAATCGTCTTTCAGCCGGTAGATCGTAGGGTGGGAAGCTGAGACTCCCTTAAGGCCACAACTCATGCTTGGCGGGAGTTAGCGAAGGCCCGGGGCTGCGCGATCCTGTACTCTCCGTTGCTGCCGGTGGAGTGGGCGGTGTGGCTCCCCCCGCTAAGAGACAAGAGTGTGATACGGGCGCTGAGTCAGCTGGGCATTTTACGGATGGAGGATTTGTTCGTAGACGGCGTAGCCAGGACGTGGGACCAGATTGGCTCGCCGTTGCCGGCTCCCACGCCCCTACAGCGTTTTCAGTTCCATAGAGTGCGCGGTGCGCTCTCGGCCCTCTTGGGGCCGGCTACGGCGGAGCCCCCGGAGGTCCTGGAGCTCACGTATGTCATAAAGACCACGGCGTCAGCCAAGCTGGTCACGACACTCAAAAGACTGGGGGACCAGCGTATGGCGAACCGGTGCGACGCGGCGAGAATGGCATGGCAGACGGATCTTAATATGGAGATCACAGATGAGGTGTGGAAATACTGCTGCGCCAGCACCAAGACGGTATCATTAAACGGATGACACAGATTGGTGCATTTCAAATTCTTGCAGCGTGTATATTATACCCCGGAGCGATTGCATAGGTACGGGCTGCGCCAATCCGCGGAGTGTGAGCGCTGCCCTACCCAGTGGCGGATTTCATGCACATGGCCTGGTACTGTCCGGGGGTAGCCAGGTACTGGGCGGAGGTCTTCCGAGAGCTTAGTAAGATGCTGGAGGTGGAGATCCTCCCTAGCCCAGCTTTGGCGTTGTTGGGGTACTCCAGACCCCTCCCGCCGGCATTGCGCCGCCTGGCAGACATTGCACTGCTGATAGCCAGGAGAGTTGTGGCGATTTGCTGGATGAGAGGACCACTACCCACTAAAAAGCGATGGGCCAGCGACATGTTGTATTGCAGCACACAGGCGGAGATATACAGTGAACTGCTACCACCTAAAAGCCGTCCCAAGAACTTTTGGGGGCTGTACAGAGCGACGCTGGCACCTGGGAACCCTGAGTTGGATGGTCAGGGAGGGACACAGAGTGTCGAACCCGGTGGACACTCAGCTGCGGTGGGGGACCATGGATATGATCAGAGCACCGCGGAAGTGCGCCTTTGAGGCTCCCCGTCACACAGAGTGGGAGAGGGGGCTGCATGCGGAGTGTGCGGATAGATAAGTTCCTAGTTTGACTGGGTTGGCTCCGCGAATGGCTCACGTTGGGGTGTGTGGGCTGCGAGGATAAATGTGGACCGACTGTGGGAGGACGTTTGGGCTGGGGACGCCGGGATGGCGAGATGATGGAAGCGTGCGGATACTGCAGAGACATGGGAGAAGACAGTGCGTGTGTGGTGGGTGGGGTGGGGGGGGTTAGCGATAAGGGTGGAACATACAGGGGAGATGGCAGATTGGCGGAATGAGACTGGCGCGTGGGATCTCCTGCCCAGCGCGCGCTCGCTCCTCTAGGGTATGGGGGGAGACACGGCCCTGGCCGGCGTAGTGATCATGCTGGGGGTTTCTTTCCGTTTGGTATGTAGTAATGCCGCCGGTCCCCTGGGATGTCGGCTAAATGGCTGTGTAAGAGCGCCCTCAACTGCATACGTGTGGAGCTGTGCCTTCGCATTGGGAGGGTGATTCTGCCTGTATTGTTCCTTTATGTTAATAAAGGTTTTAGAAACGGAAAAAAATAAAAAATAAAAATAAGTTTGCCTAGCAACTTTACTTCCCTTTGACTAGATTACCCAAGGGTTCAATTACTTGGGGCTTCAAATATACCCAACGACCGACAGCACAGCCCTAGAAAGTTACTCCACACTCCTCCTTAATACTCGTGCAGAACTTTCCTCCTGGAAACAGTATACATTGTCATGGCTAGGCAGACCGGCGGCAGTTAAGATGACCTTGCTCCCTAGCATTTTTTATATCATGCAAACCCTGCCACTTCAACCCCCGGCAAAATTCTTAAGCAAATTGTAACACCTTATACGCGGTTTTTATTTTGGGGGGCAGGAGGGGGAGAAGGCATGCATGGTTCGAACGCAGGTGTATCTGCACCAAGCTGATGGGGGGCTGTGGATTCCACACCTAGAGAGGCACTACCAGGCGGCGCAGCTGCACTACATGGTAAAATGGTATAGGACCAGCTCAGAGAAACACTGGTGTTTCATTGATCAGGCAGTTGCAAGAATTCATGTACGAAGGTACTGTGGCTCCCCAAGAGGCTCCGTCCACCGTGGTTTTATGTCTTACCGGTCACTAATGCCACAGTTAGAGTATGGGACAAGGTGCAGGAGATAAATCTCCTTTCCTCGCGCAACTCACCCATTTCGCCATTCATAGGAAATCCCGATTTCCCTCCAGTGGCAAAGTGAGACTCTTACCTTAAATGGCAGGAAGCGAATCGTTAAGATAGTGGGAGACTTTTTCGATGTAGATGGTATGATGGACTTCCCCCAACTTTGCTCTAACTACGACCTACCTCCCAATACTTTTAGGCAATATTTGGCTCTCCGTCACTGGATTCTCCAGCCTAATATTCGCCCCTATGCGAGTCGTACCCTTACAAAGTGTGAGAAATAGATAATTACGCGTCCGTCTGATAAATGCCTACGCTTTTCTTCTCACTCCCATTGCACACGCCAAAACACTGGCACAATGTAGGTAAGAGGTAGAGTGCAAGCGCGAACTTCACATCTAAAGAGTGGTATGACATAGTAGACAGGCCTAGGGGATCGGCTTGTAGCACAGCGGGCAAGGAGATGCTCCTCAAGATAGCTCACTACTGGTACTATACACCAGCCAGAATAGCCCAATGGAAACCCAGGTGGGACCCTCATTGCTGGAGACAGTGTGGCCTGGGGGGCACCCTCAGACATTTACAATGGCAGTGCCCAAAAATACAATACTTTTAGATTGAAGTCCTGGCAATTATTGATGACATTCACAGCACTGAATTGGCTAGGTTGTCCAGCTATATACTGCTAGGACTCCTGAACACATCGACCTATCCCTTGAAACCACACCGTGGGCGAGCCATTACCTTAACAATTGGAGCAGCAAAGCAGGTGCTGTTATCTCGTTGTGGTACTGATGCTATCCTGACAAAATTGGATTGGCGTCATAAACTATGGGAACTCTTGGGTATGGAAAAGATAACGGCAACAGTCACACATGCTCTCCTGAGGTTTGATAAAACATCCGGCACTAGTATTCGATACTTAGCAAACAAATTTATGAAGCTTACCTGTCCCGTATACTTGCATCTACTTCACCTCACACAATCAGACACTTCAGATGAGTGACCCCCACCCCCACTCTCTGACTATTCCTTAACCAACCTCTGTGCGGAACCTGCCAACCTCTTTAATGAGTATTAATTGAACTTTTCGAATATATACATTCCCTTCTCTTTTGTCTCTACGCTTACCTTTTTGTCTATTTATTTCTTCTTTCATTAATTTATGATATTACTTTTACCCACCGGCCGGCGGATGTAGGTGGGTTGATGTATTATTTGTGTTGTATTATTTTGCTTACAAATAATAAAACGGAGTTAAACCATAATATGTCATGAGTGTAATATGTGAGGTCATAAGCAGTGCATGGTAGGGGCACAAGTTATGTTAATTTTATTAATTTTATATCAGTTCATCACTAAACTATAACACTTTAACCTTGGCTTTTTTGTGAATATAAGTGTGTGTGCGAGTGTGCATGTATTGAATTAGAGCCCCCTACTCTTATAAAGTCCAGGATTCTGCAACTTGCCAGAGGATCTCTTTTCTTCAATGCTCCTGAAACTGCATGGGTCCTGATGACCCTCCCGAGCTTCTGTCAGTGTTAGGGTGGGACGGAGAAGACACCATAAAAGTAACCCTGTCAAACTAAAAGGTGTCACCAGATGGGAGGAAGCTCACGTTGTGGCCCATTCTTGTGATACAAACCTCTACAACTAATATAAAACAGTTTCTCTGTTGTGAATGATCTCGCAAATATTATTAACTAGTTTGAAACTCCTGAACTAAACTAGAAAATGTACAAGCTTCTCAATTCAATGTCTCCGATGTTCTGTTTCAAAACTCATTCTATTCCACTAACACCTGTCCAGCCCATCTGTAGCCTAATGTCTGCTGTGACTCCCATTGTAACCCAGCAGTTAAAGTGAGGCAGCTTGTGCTTCAGAAGATAGTTGTGCCACTAGTGAAAAAATCCACGCTAGGCCCCACAAAACCTAAATATCTTAGACCCATCTTCTGCTTCCTTTTTTTTCCAAGGTGGCCGAGAAACATGTAAATGATCAGCTGATGAGGTTTGTGGAGGCCCAAGACATATTGAAGGAAACCCAATAGGGCTTCCGCCTGGAGTTCATCACGGAGTTGGGGCTTTTGTTGGCGTCTGAATCTCTGAGACTGATAGCGGATGGGAGTAAAACTGCGGCACTGATTATGTTAGACCTAAGCACAGCATTTGACACTGTATCCCAGGGTCTTTTGCTGGAACGTTTATGGAAGTGTGGTGACGATGAGATGGCCCTACGCTGGCTTGCCTCCTTTCTTCAAAATCGCACTTTCCGGGTGGTACAACAACCTTTTCGGTCAGAGGCAGTTTTATTGCAGCAGGGGGTGCCTCAGGGCGCAGCTTTGTGCCCCTCTTTGTTCAACATTTATAAGCGCCCCCTTGCGAATGTCATAGAGCTTCATGGCTTTAACATCGTATCTTTACGCCGATGACACACAACTGATTATCACCCTCTACCAAGATGATGGAGAATCTGCAGCCAGATTAAACTCTTGTCTGGTTGATATGGCAGAATGGGTGAATCATAGTTGCCTCGAACTGAATGCTGGAAAAACAGAGGTCCTCCTAGTAGGGAAACAACCATCTATTTGGACCTCCGCCTGGTGGCCGGATGTACTTGGGCCAGTGCCAACACCCAAGCAGGAAGTGCAGAACCTCAGAGTCCGGTTTAAGGCTGATCTATGATCTCGTGTCTAGTGGGAAGGTATTTCGGTATCCTAAAAATTCTGAGCAAAGTTCTGGGTTTTCTCCCAGAGGCAACCAGGAAATCAGTAGCGCAGGCGCTGGTAGTGTCCAGGTTGGACTACTGTAATGTGTTATATCCAGGACTCTCACAGGGTAGATTGACAAAACTTCAGAGCTTTCAGAAAGCAGCGGCCCATCTGCTGCTTAATATCCAGAGGTGGACATCCATTGGGACAGCTCTTGTCAAGTTACACTGGCTTCCAGTGAGAAAGAGAGTGGCTTTTAAAGCATTGTGTATCTGCCAAAAAATCTTGAATGGGAAGGTAGCCGGCTACTTGCGTCCCCTGATAAAATTCTATCACCTTGAGATCTGCTGGGATCTAGCTTGCTGCTACGCCCAGAGTTAAAAAAGTATGCATGGGTGGCGGGTCTGGTCTTTTGGCCTGCTGGCCTCTAATCAGTGGAAAAGCATGCCTTTATATCTGAGAAAGGAGAAGTCTGAAGCAATCTTTCGGAAGAAACTTAAGACTTGGCTTTTTATACAATTATAGGTTGGTCTAGCTTTTTAGTTAGGGTCTGTTCTGATGTTCTTGGTCATACTGGGGGTAGTGTGGGGACACTCCGAATGGAGTAACCAGGCGCTCTATAAATCACCTTATTATTATTAGTTGTGGCTTGCTAGCTAAACTCCCTCTGGCACAATGGTGAAATGATGTGGACGCAGAGTGGTAGGTTGTCCTCCTGGAATGGGCTGCTGGAGGCACCTTGGAAAAAGGGCTGGCCCAGAAACAAAAGAGGAACAGGGAGAGGGTCTGTCACTGAACAAGAAGACACACCGTGGATCCAAATTTACCCGTCAAATGTGGCACCAAATTTGAGTCAAAGTTGGTCCGAGATTTCAAGACTGTCTTCATTAAACGCAGTCACTTTCTTTTTAGAGCTTGATTTAGGGTCTAAAACTATTTCAGGTGAGAAATCTTGCTTTAGCCTGTAACAGGATTTTGAACTGGTGGACCGTTGCTTGGTGCTCAAATCAGAATCGCACCCCGGAGTGCTCAGATTAAAATGTAATGCTATTTGCCAACAATATCCTTGACAGGTTGTAAAATAGTAAACAGTACATAATTTGCAGATGGGTAAATAGCACATGTGCATTTAGCCCTAGTCCAGATAATACCCAATTTGAAATCCCATTTCAGGTACAAACATTAGTTAGCACCTAAAATGGAATTAGCATTATAGTGTCCAGTGCTGCCCGTCACTGGTGTTATGAGATGTTGGAAATTAACAGAGCAAATAATAAACTTAAGAAATTTCTGCTCATATGCCAAACAAATTTCTTTCATTGGGATTGTGCTGAACGCAGAATTTTGGAGTCTGATGTTGTGGAAGAGGTCAGCGGTTGTGCATGATGCTACTTGCCAATTTCTTTCTGGTTCACTGTATGCCATTTTCAGACCACTCAGGGATTGAGGGCCTCTGGCATCCAGGTAGACCCTGGAGCACTCCAGAATTTACCATGCACTTTGCAGCAGCCACAACATTTTCCTTGCAGAGCAGTATCAAAACTAGAATCCTAGTATAACTCTGACACCTTTCATCTCTTCAGATCCCAAGATCTCCTTGACGATGGATTCCTCAGAATACAGTTGAATCCATTTTTGTGTACATGCAGAAGGTTACCCAAAGGCCTATATGTTGATATCAGCCCAAGATAGTGTGGTATCTCTTTGGCAGACAACTACAGTAGACCAAGAATTGAGTTATTCTTCTACTTACTTCTGCTCAAGGCATTGGCACCAACAAGATTCCAAAGAGTACTCCCTAAGATAAACAATGGGGCCTTAAACAACAGCCCAGGCCAATTTTCAGAACTTAATCAAGTGTGCTGACAGTGACTCGCAAGGCTTCAAGAAACTGCGATTTGATGGGCGTGCGCAGAATAACAAAGTCCAGATTATAGAGATAAGTTTTTACTTAAGTTTCTTTATTTTTCAATCAGTATCAAAAAAGCTTTAAGTTCCAGCCAACGCGTTTTGTTCTCCTTGGGAGAACTTCATCAGGGCTGAAAAAAGTACAAAAAAAATTCAATATTTTGTGGACACAATAATACAAATATAAAGAGAGGAAAAGCAACATATGTTTGAACATAAAACAGCATTAGTACTGACACAAAAATGAATATACAAAAAACAATTATATGAGACAACATGACATCAAATATTGATATTAAAACATAACAATGTGACAATTCCACAATCCTATGAGAGTATTTCTTCTATACAATTACTCTTCACCACACATAATGGATATATACAGGAGAGCATTAATGTGTGGTCCTGAGATAGCTCTTTGTTTGGAAATAGTTCTGAAAGAATATTTTTTCACACATTATAAGAAAAACATGCCAAAACATATTAATGTGTGGTCAGAAAAGTTGGCCACACCAGAATTATAGAGTTTATAACAACATGTATCTAAATAAAAACTCACAATACACTGAAATGACATATTACACACATAAAAACATCAAGTCACACCTGGACAGTCTCTACAGTATAAACGAAAAAGGGAAAGAAAAAAGGAGACAAAAATCATCATATTTTAAAAGTAACATGTAAAGTTTAAACATACATAAACATTTTGTACAACATTTTCCATACATAATAAATCGAACCATTAGTAGCAAATCAGGGTAATATCAAAGAAAAGTAGAGGGGGAGATAGAAAGAAAGAAAAAATAATAAATGAACAAAGAAATGCTCATCGTGGCACCCCTATCAAATCCTAAGCTAAAGACAAATTTTAATATTAAAGCAACATATACCCAATGCTCTTAGATGGACTATTGTGTTATTTACTCGAAAAGGAAATTAAATCTCACCTCCTATGGAATTTTGCCGACCAGTGCAAGGCCTGGTAATATATAAGGTTCACAAATCTATAAGGGTTCCTGAACTCTGCGCTAAAATCTATCCCAGTAAAAGTGTCTATAATAATAAGCAACAAAGTAGATCAATAACGAATATAAGATATTAATATGCGCTGGATCTGTATACACATCAGAACTGGCATGAGGTGCAGAAATTTGTAGTCAACCGTCTTTTCTCTTGTTCTTGCGCTTCAAGAAACTGATCAATCTTTAAAGTCTCAGTTCGAGAGATCACTTATCAAAATATATTACCACTAAACTTCAGCTATTCTTCTTCAGTAACCAGATGCCTGCTCCTGCCCCAGACTCCAAAATCTGTGTAGTATTCGAGAAGTGTGATAATTGTCCAGTGTTGAGCATTTCTTGCCGTGCAACTTCTCTTTTCCAAAACCCAGCCAAACAGTCCGTCTCTCAGCCCCTTGAAACGAGTTCCTAATCTTCGCTTTGCTCATATTTGTGTATCCCAAACAGGATTTCATCAGTGGGTTCTAACTAATATCTGCAAGGATAGCCTGATTCTTTTTAGTAGTTCACTGTCATTGACTATCTAGTACTAAATAATTTTAAGGCTCAGGCACCAGACCATTTTCCACATATATTTAATTGAACATCTTATAAATTCTCTCTCTCCAAGCACAAAGTTAAGAGTTTTAATCCTGGCAATTTTGCTAATCTGCCTTCTGTCTCATAAAATGAAACCTTTGACTGCCTGAAGTTGACAACCGCTCTCTTAATCTGTACTGTACCTGCCCAGGAAAATCCAAGCCGGCCATCCTTACATCCACCCCTGCCAAGAACTAAGAACTCCCAACAAATCTAGCCTCAACACAGTGTAGTGCCCCCATTACCATTATCAACTCTCCCGCAAAGTGGTCCTTCTCAATACACTCCTTGTCGCATTTAAAACTGCTTTGATCTCAGAATCACCATGACACTCATTCAACACTAGCTAAACTAACAGTACATGGTTTGCCCAACACCTCCTACATGTTTGTTGATAATTTATTAACCTCACTTGTGGAGCTAACCACTTATCAAAGAACATTCATATCTTTGGGACATCATGTCAAACCTGCACCCGTTGCATTGGACAACATACAAAAGCTCTGAATTTAATCATGCAGCTGATATGTATAAGCTGTGTCACACCCTTGGCTGGGTGCTAGCTGCATCTTCACTTTTAACAGCCTGGGCATGCTGCCTGTACCCTGCTCTGACAACCACATAATCTCCCTTCATCATCCCCATCTCTAAGTCAAGAAAGCAGTTGCTTTTGGAACAGGATAGCCATTGAATATTTGAGAAACTGCACTAAAGCTGAGGCAACTACTGAAGACATAACTAAATATTTCTGTTCCACAGTGAATGACTCACCTGAGCATTTAGATCGCAGGTCACTTAAGAACATAGAACCACATGAATGCCAGAAAAGTGCACCTAGTTCTCTGAAGATATTGCTGAAATAAGAAAACCCTGCTGGAACCTTGATCATTGATGTAAGAAATTGTTAGAACTACAACCAGATTGCCTTCAGAAGATTCCACAGAGTACTTCCTACATTGAGGCCCAAACAGCCGGGTCCAATTTACAAATATTAATCAAGAGTTCTGACAATGACTCGGCAAAGCTTCAAGAAACAGACCAATCGTTAATGTTACAGTTTGAGAGATCAGTCATCAAAAGATATTGCTCCCAGATATCAGCTATTCTTCATCAATTTAATCAAGCACATTCGAGATGAATCCAAGCTATAGGAGTGGTCGCAGCCATAGCTTTGACCACAAAATCATATACCCTCTCGTTTCATAGGCCTATTACAGATCTCACTGTTGGACACCACCAACCCCATTATCAATGTGGGCCTCTCATCCTCTGTATTAGACCCGTGCCCAGCTAAGATTTTTAAATAGAAAAATCATTGCCCCATGCTTTTACTACTATCATAAATAGATCATTTGTAGACTGGACTGTGTTGCCGTACTTAGAATAAAGGTATTACCCCCAAGTTCCCTCCAGCTCTAGAATCATGTCCTGTCTCCCATTGGTCAGCAAATCTGTGGAAGAAATTGTCACCAACAAAACAAATGTTTGCTGTGTCGAGGGGAAAACTCTGGACTGGTTCACCTCCTTTCTGTCTTGAGGCTCTCAATATTCTTAATATTCCATTCTATCCTATGTTTTTCAACATTTACCTAATTCCTTTCTCGTGATTATCCAAGTTTATCACCTTTGCCTTTAAGGTGTATGACGATAACGAGACTCATTTGCCAGTCATAAATTTGGAGGAGAGAGTCTCACACATGCATTACTTTGCTCAGATATATTTCAACTGACAGCTTTAAGCCCAGGCAGGAATGAATTTCCTGTAATTTAAGGCTCCTTGCCTTGTTAAATCGTTTCACGTGACCATCCGCTATTTAGAAACCCATGATCTCCTCCAATACTATTAAAAATCTTGGTGTTCTTTTTGGTCAAAGGGTACAGTACTAAGGCATACAGGCTTAGCAGACTACTGTTTACCATGACCAACGACAGCTAAGTGTCCAAGATGCTCTTCGGAATTTGGAGTTGTCAGACTATCGGATTGTTTGTTTTCAGAGGAGAAAATGTGATACACAGCCTTTTCTCATAGCTGCTGATGAACTGAACTTTACAGGAAAAGCATTTCTGATTAGCTAGGCAATGAAATATTTTTAGCCGTGTGCCTTGAGGTCTAACTAGATATTCATATTTTGAAGAATCATGGAATAACAACACCTTGAAGTTCTGAATGGTCCTGAATTACCTATACACCCTGAAACTCCCAATAGAACCTCCAATCCTACTATCTCATAATTAGTGATGTCACCAGACGAGCCCATGCTCAATCCCTGTCCCAGTAAATCAATTGCTTGGTATGACATTAAATTAGTGATGTGGACAACTGAATTTCTCATTGCACTAAACTTTAACCAGAGCCAATGTTGTGCATTCTTTTATAGGTGCTTCAAAAAAAGGAGGGGGGGGGGGTGAGATGATATCCTAGATTTGTCCTCCACAACAAGTATTTCATCACAAAATGGGAACCCAGCTATGTTGAAGAGACTAACCCTCTTCTGGAGAAAACTGAGTGCTCTTACAAAACCCTCACCCACCAGGGTTACCCCTTGGTTGCATGCTTTATCATCGGGTCCAGCCCGTTCCACTATGGAACAGGGCTTTCTGCGAGTTACGGGCTACACTGGAGCTTTTAAGTGGCTATACAATGATAAAGGAGATGGTGTTTAAAAATAGGGGTGGGGTGTTCTGTGCTGGAGTATATCTTAACTATACCTGGTCAGTAGGTGTATCCTTATTATTATGGCCTCTGGTTTAGTATGAATTAAAAACAGGGAAGATTGGAAAGGAGGATGTTATGTGCCTGCTTTCCTACAACGTCGATATTTTTCAAGCCATACCCCTATTGGCTTTTCATAAAGACCTAGGGTAAATAACTCCCTGGTACCACTCCTGCTGTGTTACACCGAATGCACACTTATTGCATGCTAAAGAAAATGGTGCAAATACATTTACCACCTATTTGGCGATTTCTGTCTGCATTTCTGTGGAAATGTAAGCAGAGAGTTCGACTATACAACCATGTGGTCGTATGCATGTTTCTTCTTTTAAGTTCAGCAATATCAATCTCGTTGTAGTGAGCACCTCTAAGTGAAGAAAACATGTGAGATAAAATCATGTCATGAGTGGACACATCTAGTGCAGTTCAAATGGAGCTTTATAATCAAACAATCTATGGTCTCAAAATATGTCAAAGGCAGTTTAGACACACACACATAATACGATAAAAACGCATCATATACTTAAAAGATACTCGAGTTTTGCATCGCATCATGGTTCCTCTGGGTTAGTGGGTAGCTTGTAGTCACACTCGAAGGAGAAAGGGTGTTATGAGAAAGATATTTTTGTAGTCAATACGGGGGATTTTAGTAAGGTCAGCGTGTGCTCAGAGCTAGCGATAAATGAGGAAAAGCGAGCGGTATGGGCCATGCTTACCACTCCAAGATTCATCCTCTGCCTTGCCACCCTTCTTGTTGCACCACCGGGGACCGCATATTTCCGACAGTGCATGCCGGCTGGTTAAGTTCTGTTTGGAGCGCTTGGACGTTGCGTCTTCGTGCTCAAGAAAAGACTAGACCATGGTTGAAAACCAAGATGGCGGTCAAACATGGAACCTCCCCGCGGATTAAGTGTGTTAAGGAACTATGTCCTCTCTTAAAACGACAGGTTTTAAAGCATGGTGTGATGTTGGAAAACAGATGTCTGTTACGGACCTGCATGAGGTGTGCTTATAGTGTATGGGCACGGCCGTGATTTTAAGTTGTGCGATAAATACACTCCCATGCATCCAAAGGTGATCAGGGACTGAGAAGAAAAGCTGTAAGTCACTGAACACAACCCTTGCATAAGTTTGCTTTAAGTCCTAGTCAAGGGCTAAGTCTCAGTCTCGAGGTTGACCCTGTGACTAATCAACTTTGCGGTTTAAGTCTTCCGGTAAGTCTAAATCAAAGTCTAAGTGCCAACATAAAAAAAGAAACAGGACTCTACCCCATCCTGCCACTCTGTATCCAACGAGCAGGCGCAATGGTGCTATGATGTGACTCAGTCTCCCTCTAGGTCCCTGGTCCAGGAGCTCTTTTCCCAACAGGTGTGTCCAAAGTTCCCTGGGCATTGGTGACACAGCAGCAGATTGAGGTGATGCTGCAGATTTTTGCCACTCTACTGCCTCCCCCTGTTGCGCGTCTGGGCCCTGAAGGATCTGCAAGGGCCTGCAGTAATTTTACTGCTGGTAGACTCGCCCTTGGTGAGGTCTGAACCCCTGGGACCCTATTCGGGCCCCTGTACTGACTCCAGTTGGGCTTCTATTCTGGCTCAAAGACAAGACTGAGCCCTCACACATCAACGCCGATAGTGAAGCCACCGGTGCCATAAATGGATCTAGTGCTGATTCTGATATCAGACACAAACCGAATTTGGCCCAATCTCACGCTACAAAACTTCAAATGTGCAACCTTACTCTGACCCAGCACCTCTACTAGGGTGGTTAGGTCAACAGAGGTTCTATTATCCTTTTGGCTCTGATTCTGAGCAAGGGACACCCCTGGCTGGCCATGATGATAGTGGCCAGGGAGATTTTCCCTCCCCTCACTGGATTTAGAGGCTAGTAGGCTTGATAACTTCTCCCAAGGCAGGTTTTGACTGTCCACTTGGGCCACCAACACAAGAGAGTGCATCATTTCAAGTAGTGGTTCTAGCGGCAGCTGAGGTCCTGGATTTATAGCTGCCTTCAGTCGAGACTAAAACAAGCATCCTTACAGAAATTCTGCAGCCTGAGCTAGCCATGTCTGAGCCCTTGCACCTCTTTAACAGGGCCCTCACTAATACCTTCACAGGCACTTGGTCAAAGCACTATACCTGTCCACTGGTGAATAGGCGGGTGACAGGCATCAAAATCTGCTCCTGGGTACCCTGATTTTCTCACTAAACATCCTACCCCGGAGAGCCTTGTAGTTCAGGCTTCAACCAGTAAGTTGAATTCCAGTTCATTCCCCATTACTCCTCCATATAGGGAGTCCAAGAGGATGGAGTTTTTGTCATATGTATGTTTTCCTCTGCTAGCCTGGCAGGTCGGTCAGTAAATGTATATGTTTATTGGGTTGCTACGCACAAGCCGTCTGGAGCACATTCAGTGAGATCTTGCCTGTAAGATCTTAGGGCCGCTTTGGTTCACACAATCCATAATGAACAAGACTTGGACAAATATGTGATCTTCGCTGTCCTAGATACTACTCATTGTCTGGGGAAGGCGGTTAGCTTGTCTGGGGAAGGCGGTTGGCACAAGTGTTGTGCTCCGTCGACATAGCTGGATGTGTTCTAAAGGATTCTCCAAAGATGTATAAGCCTCTGTCATGGATATACCTTTTGATGGTTCATCCTTGAAGGTGAAAATGCTAATTCTGCCTTGGAGCACTTTAAAGAGAGTAGAGTCACGCTCCCCGCATCTGCTGATTTGATTGGTTGCTGTGTAAAAATAACATATTGGCACATGCTATTTATGTAATGTCACGCTATGATTTTGTGTATTTTCATTGTCTGAAACCCCTATAAAATGTGATGTTTTGGGGAAAAGTGCCATGCCTTGAGCTTACTACTTTGGGATCAGACTTTGTTAGTCTTTTTATTGGTTTAAATGTTGCCTTTATTGTGCCTTTAAACAAAGCACCCTCTACAATAGTCTGTTTATACACGTTATATTCAGACTTTCTTTGCTTTCCTTTGGAGTTAGCTTTTGTGTCTGTCCTCTTACTGAACTATACTTAGTTTTGGCTGATTGTTGCTTTCGACGTAGACCTTATGTTGATCCTCTTGTATTCTTTGACTATGACTTATTATTGAGATTTTGATTCATGATCAATTACTTTTTGCCTTCTGTAATCTCATTTTTGAATACAACCTTATGGGTTTGTTTGAATTCTTGTCTTGTGATAGTTTTATTAATTTGCAGTAGGACTTATGAAGACATACTATACGTTGGCCTTTTAAAGTTATATAATCAAAGTGTCGACATTCCCAAACTTGAGTAAGGAGCATTTTAGCCATGCAGTCCATATTTTGACAATAACTGTGTTTTTGTAAGTGAGATGGTAAATTACTTACATAGTCGAATGGTGCCATCTGAAGCTGTTCACAAAAATGCAGTTATTGAAGTGGAATGGATTACAAAAGGTGGTCTGAAGTTTTGGGATGGAGTGTAGAGATGATCAGCAAGTGATCCTTGGACCGGGGGATGAAATAGAGTTAAGAATATACACACCTAGATGTTTGTTGCCCTTTGATGACTGAAGTCTGAACTGGTAAACAGAATCCCTTTGATATTATCACTAACTCTGTACGATACAGATATAGAAAGGTTTTGGTGGAATCTATACATGGAAGGCTGAAAACATTTGGAAAAGATGATGTGAATTTTTTAATATCCAGGTCATAAAAAAAAGGGATTGTCGATACTTCAAACTACAGATCACAAAAAAGTGTGCACTGTCAATAGTGACTTAAGAGTCAAAATAACGTCGCAGCCAACATGTTTTGAAGAATAATGTCGGGCCCATCACCAGAGAACTGGGACATGTACATAGAAGCACATGTAGAAATATGACAGACACATATCTGCCTTGCCATTATTTGATTCAATATCTGTTTATAATACCGAGGATGCTGGTTGAAAAATAAACAGCTTATAACAGATTTTAAAGAGTTCGACATGTTTGCTTGGTTGGGAATTTAGAAAAAGCGGATTGTTTAATTGTTATTTTATGATTTTCTTTTTCAGCTGTCAGAAATATTTTAATGACTAAGATGGATTAAATCAACGCTGGTCTTTTGTCTTTTGCTCTTGTATCAACTACAGCATAGTGAAGGCTTTGCTTGCGGCTGGAGCTGACCCAAACCTTGGAGACGATTTTAGTAACGTATACCAGACTGCCAAAGAGAAGTCACTCAATTCTTTGGAAGGTAATATGGTTGTTGATTCTGCTGTTTGTTCTGTTGATTGTTTGGTGTCTTCATCTGCTTAGTTGTATGATAAGATTTGCCTGGTGTGATTGTTTACATGCTGTAATTGTCTTAGATTTTCTAAATCAGTTTGAACACCTGTGTCATGCTCTGTTCACTAAGGAATACATTTGTTACATTAAAAAAGTATCTAATAATATAGAGATTTACGTTAAAATTAAATATGTATTTACTACTTTGCTACTGTCCTCCCGGGGATTGGTTAAAATGCCAAATTTTGTTTAACATATAGAAGTTAATGGAGCATGTGCTGAAGAAAATGTTCGCCTTGTTAGAGTCAGTAGGCCTAAAAACTGTTTTTGAAAAAACCTGTCTCGCCAATATTTACGACATTTAAAACGTTTGAGAAATGCATTACCAAGTACATTTTCCCCAAATGCATAAATCTGTAAAAATTAGGTGACTGGTTCATTTATGGAAGCTGTGCCTACTTGAATATCAGGACCAGTATATATGGCTACGCAAGTTGTTTTGGTACCCCATTGAGGCCATTGGACCTTGAATCTTGTGTTTATTTATGGAGGTATAAGTTGCGCGCACTACAAACAAAGCACTTCTAGGGTCCCTTATTATGAGTAGTCCAGCGTAATCCTTGTTTTTTCCATGCCGCTGAAATTTCTGTTACAAGCGGTCACAGTAATTGTAGGGATATGGCAATAACGGTGCAGAGATTTCCTAACCATCGCTATTGAAATGGTAAAATGGATGAAAATAATATTTCATTTGAAAGGCTTCTCTGCACTATTTAAGACTTAAGAGCCATCCAGTCCTTTGTTTATTCATGGCCTGTTTTGTGTGAAAGGTAAGAGGAGGGGTGGGTGCATACAAGCTCTGCAAAGCTTCAGAGTGAAGTGTGTCTGTGCTACAAGGGCTGCTAATCCGAGTGGAAACCCGACCACAGACACTGCTAGCCCGACTAAAGTCTCTTGGACTCTACTCTACACATCAGAATCCATTTATTAAGGGGGTGTCAAACCCCAGCCCAGTCTGGTCGAAGAGTTTTGTTTGATATAAAGAGAAGTATGGCTTAGGCTGAGATGAGGATTGCGGTAGTCAAGTCTGCTGTTAATTATGAAGCCCAATCCCTTTTCCTTAATTTCAGTGGGGGTGAAAGACAAGGAACTTGTAATTTGCAAACTGCAAGCTTGAATCTCTGTGTCTATCTTGTTCTGTATCCATAATGTTATCAAAGGCAATTTGCAGGTTGTTTTTTTGCCATGAAAATGTGGACTTCAAAAATTGGTGATACTGGCAAATGGTAGTGACTCTTCTCTATGGATCTTTATCTCTAGAAGATTTAATTTAATTTTACCTCCTTTAGTTCTAGGCTATCCACGATTCAATCTGTAAAAAGCAGTTATTGGGTGAACTGAGTAGATTAATTTGGTTGTAATTTATATTTCAGTGGAGGACTCCATGGGCAGCGATAAGTGAAAGGAGTAGTCTTACGGAGACAATGGGAAGAATGTAGCCTAAGGGTGAAAGAACCCTGGTGGTCCCCAAACTAGCATCACATTAATTTAGAGAAGTGTGCTTTCACCTCTACCTGTTGGTGTCTTGGATATATTAATCAGGTTAGCCAAATGGTTAGCAGCAAATTGAAAACTTTTAGAATGCAATGTTTGCAGTCTTTGCTCGGACACATTCGCCAATCATTACAGGTTTTGCTGCAATGTTGACAAAAGTCAACTTCAAACAGGAGAGTGGGAGCACACTGCCTTACTTCCAGCACTCAATTAGCCCCAAAGCATCATGGTAAATGCAGTGCATGATAATGCTTTCTTCAGTAGTAGTCTTATAGTGCCTGTACAGGGTCCTTGCCTCCTGGTGGACTAGTCTCCTATAGCCCTCCCACAACTGGGGCAAACGCTAAGCCTGATCTGGGTCCGGCCGCTCCACATAAACAGCTGCCACCTCTGACAGCTCCCTCTCCGGCTTCGCCACCTTATGGTGTCTGCCTCTATTCTTGCCTGCCACATGCGCAATTAACTGACCCAGGACCACAGTCTTATACGCCTCCCAAATTACCAGTCCCGAGGACACTGACCCCTCATTTTCCTGGAAGTATTGGCCCAACACCTCCGAAACATGGTGACGAGTATCTTAGTCCATCAGCTCCCACGGGTCCGACCGGCGGGCCGGGAAGAGCCCCAGGAAACCATAACTCCGTAATGATCAGGGAGTGATCCGAAATACCCCAAGTCAAGTAGAGAGTGTTCCTGTATATTAAAACATTGCGACCCCGGTACCAGAAAATAATCCAGGTTGCAAGCGATCGAGAGGCACTAGCCACATACGAGAATTACTACTCCCGCCTCAGACACTCCAGCCTCATTGACTCCAGGAAAGAACGAATTCTCGGGTCATCCCTCTGTTCCCCCCTCTGTCCGCACTATGCAAGTTGAAGTGAGATTTACACCCCTCCCCCAACCCGCAACACAGCCTCTGGGCAATCTGCAATCCATTTCCCCATGCTGTCCAGGCCAGGCCCTTGAAATCTGAGAGGACAATACACGGAAGCTACAATCAGATGCTCTCCATTCCAGAAGTCAGCCACCGCTGCCCAACATCCTGACGAAATAGTCCATTTGTGTGTCATCTGGAATAGTATGGACCTACATACCAAAATGCCGACCTCTCCCCCCCCCCCCCCCCCCCAGCCAAGTAGCCCGTTTGAACCAAAGACTGAAACCTGCCCCTTCCCAAAAAATCTCCGTGTGAACCCTTGACGTGTGTTACTTGCAGTAGGATCAGATGTCCGGGCCTGCCTCGCCAAGTAGTGCTGCACCACCCCCCACTTCAGCTGGTAACCGAGCCCATTCACATTCCAGGAGAGGACTCTAAGTGAAGCCCCCCCCCCCCGCTATGCATTGGAAACCCGTTCCCACTATGCACTGCACATGCTCTGTGCCGCTCTCCTCCCCCCACCCCCCCCCCCCATCATCAGCCACCTGGTCTCCATTGTGATTACCCCCTTAAACTGTACCTTCCCACACATCCCTCCACCTTCTGACGCGGGTGTAGCCCTACCTGCTCCCCCCAACTCCAGAGCTGCCTGTCACCCCCCTCAACTGTATGTACTGCTTACCACCATGTTCTCCCAAGTCCATAAGGGGTGATGTGGCTGGCCTCACTGGTTCAAGGCCCTCCAGAAGAAATATGCCCTGCCCCCCCACACCCTTTGATACCCCCCTCCCCCAAAAGAGACCCATCACTACTCCTCCAGTTAAAACAGCCTCTCAGAGGACCTTGTATGCCGTCATAGGGATGACCCTCAGAAGGTCCACTCCCTCCTTCTCCACACCAGAGGTCACCGACCCATCCTCCGACAGCCCCAAGACAGGAGCCAGTGCCGCCCAAAGATTCGCCGATTGTTGTAGGAGTCTGTGCTATATCTCCACGACCACCTTGTCCCGTTTCATATGTGCCTTTGCACTACTAGGGGGTCACCCCTGTCCACCGACGCGGACGGCTCTGTGGCCTCCGAGTCTGCCACTCCAAGGATCTCCCACCAGTGCGGTCCTGCGCCAAGATGACCCTGCCACTCCAACCAGTCCCACACCTCCTTTGCCTCCTTAAGAAAATGCGCTGTAGAGCCCCCCTCTATCTGGAGCCGTGAACAGCAAGGCATAGTTAAGCTGGAGGTGCCACAGACATCTCTGGACCACTAAGAAAAACTCATGCTTACGCTGGACCGTAGTCAGGATAAATGCTCATTGGACTGTTCTCAATCTGGCAGCACCTATGAGCTCGGGCCAGCTGGAGAATGTGATCACGATCCCTTAAGTTAAGTAACCGAGCCACGATGAGTCTAGACTGCGCGCCAGGCACCAGGTACTTGCCCGGGACCCCATGAGCCCTCTCCACAGAGAACAGTGGCATCACCTTGCCTCACAGCACCTCAGAGGCCAACCACTGCTCACCACTGCTCAACAAACAGTTCTGCCGAGGGGCCATCCACCTTCTCTGGGACCCCCACCAGTTGGACATTGTTTCGACGAGAGCGCCCCTCACCATCCTCCACTACCTTTTGCAGCTGTGCCAAACGGTCCTCATGATCCACCACCGTGGGGTGCAGCGGAGCCATAGTCAGTTCCACATCTGTGACCCTCATCTAATTTGGAGTAGTGCGCCCGCAGAAGGTCCACATCAATTACCACCGCCTAAATCTTGTGCTTCAATGCATCTTTCGTATCACGAATAGCTGCCAGTATCAAGGCTGTGTGGACTTCCAGGTCCATAGCTGGGCTGGGCAGCTAACGGGTTGCCATCGCTTCCTTCACTGGTTCGGACCACTTATTTTAGTGTGGACCATGACCAAGGGCAGTCAATCCAGGCCCATACACAGCCACCAGTTCTCACACCAGACACCAATAGTCCTCGTAGCTTCCAAGTGGGGCCGCACTCTTCAAACCAAGGGGCTTAGCCCCCCAAAGTCACTGAGTACGCACTCTAATGCTCGCTTCAAAATCAATGGAGGGCAGACAGGCCAATCCAGGAAGCACCCCCCCAACTCCTTCCCAGAGTTCTTTTCCAAGCTCACCTCTACGACCAGGTCTGCTCCAGCTACAGCCACGCTCCCAGCCACGCAGTCCGCTGCTGAATATCTGCACACCGCCACCAGTTCTCTCCCACTAGCAGTCCTCATGGCCACCAACCTGCTCTCCAGTGGGCCGTACTCTCCAGGCCAATTGAGGAGCAAGATGCCTAGCACCCCACAGTCATGGAGCACCCCCCGATACACACACTCCTCTCCCAAGGGAGACACCCAGGTTGGTCCGGGAGACACTTCTACAACTCCTGGCCAGCACCTTCTTTCGCGCTCACTATTTCCACCAGGCCTGCACCGGCTCCAGCTTGCACTCCCTGCCTCAGAGGCCACAACAAAGGGACTTCAGGGCCCATTCCGCATCCCCCAGGCTCCATGGCAATCCCAAGGCCACGAGGACCACCACTGCTCGGGCCGCCATCTCTGAGGGCCCCCTTGACTGCCTCCAGGCCGTCACGGGAGTCCTCGGCTACAAAAATGGGTGCCGGCCCACACCCCCAGACACCCCTCAGGTTGGCCCACACCTCACTGGGCCACAATGCGGCGACCAAGCCAAAAGGGCCCCCCAGTAGCCCCAGTTCACATAAAGTCATCCGGGAGGGAGAGAAACCCTGCGAAGACCATCAGAGACAGGCCGCGACACTCCCGGCCAGCGCAGTCTCAAGGCTACCTCTGGCAATCTCGTAAAATGGCAGCCAGCGTGATCCCGGCACTGCCCAGCCTTTCTCCACTCGTGGCTCCTCCGCGCTTCTTTGCAGATTGCGGTCAGCCTCACCCCTCCCTCTGGGGCCCTTGTGTGTTGCAACAGCAGCAGCAGCCAGACGGGGGCCCAGCACATTCCAGCTCCGTTCGCCTGCCATCTTCGTTGTAGGCCACAACCTATTACCAATCCTGCTCCAGGCACCAAAGCGGGTACTACAGGACCCACGCAGACAACAATGAAGCCCCCAGTGTTGTTTAGTTCCTAAAAATACATAGTATCTGCGCGTTTGTTGGACAACATAAACTAAGGGATTGGTATCTAGACCTAATCCTGGACACTTCCACAGGATATGTCAGCCTATAGACCAGCTAGCTCACAGTGCCACCATAAGCCCCCGAACCTTACCAAGGAGCGATCGCTTCTGGCATCCATTGAACATGACAACCCTTGATCCTTCAGGGATCGTGGAAACAGTACAGTACTTTTCACTCAGTCAATCATGCTCACTAAGTCCTAGAGAGATACACAGAAAAACGTTGGTGATGTTTTTAATAAGCATTTATTGAACCAGCGTCATTCTAGTATAAAACTTGTTTGCTGCAACAATCAATAGACAGAAGCAAACGTAAATGATTACAGGCACCAAAATCGTAAATAGAAGATAGAATTCTACCATGGTGCTAAAAAAGTGAATATACGCAGACATATAAACATGACAGTAATCTTAGCGTACTCCTACTATGTGTACCTAAATGTACCTAACATGTATTGTGGTGTGAAGCCAAAAATCCCCTAGGAAAGAGCCAACCCCATTACCTAACGGGAGAGAATGAAGGACCCTGTCTTGGTCACGAGTTGGACACCACGCAAGGGATGTCAGACTGCCGTGTGTTGAAGCCTCAGCGTGCAGGGACCTCCATGTCAGTGCCAGTGTAGAAGCGTCTCCTCTTCCTACCTAGGGAAGGTACGGTTCTTTTATACCAAAAGGGTAGCCTCTGAGGTTCTACCACAATCGATATGTTGTGAGTACGATTATGTAGATGAGCCTTAATCAATAATTATATTCATGCAAAGTAGCCCTTTCACCCTAGGATGAAGATAGCAATGACTTTTGTACAGAGTATGTTAATCCTGTTATGTATGTCATGTGCAGGGGATTTTACTAAAAATCCTCATGCATAATAAATAAGACTAGATTCAAGGCAATTAATCGACATTTATTTAGCACATAACTGGGTAAAAGGTCAGTGCTAAAACCGTTATGCAGAGCTAGGTTGGACAAATGAGGTAAAAGGTCACTTTGCTACTTAGGCCTAGTTTAGGAAAATAACACCAGTGCCCCCCGACCACCTGGCAGTGACGGGGGGACAGGGCCAGGACAGATGTAGCAGGATGCTTTCACCAGCAGCATAGCTGCCAAGGTTTTAGATTGCTATGTGTGACATTTTCATAATTTTAGTGTAATTATGAGTGACATTCCAACGACTATGAGTGACACTTTCTTGCGAGCAAAATCAAGCAATGAAATATATAGGGGAACATATAAATATCAGAAATGACACCCCTTTGAGCAACAGAAACTCTAAGAAGTCACTGAACTAAAGTGTGCTAACGGGGGCGTGTGAGCAACGCCGGCGAGCTGCTCTGCCAGTCAATGCCATATTAATGTTTGCCGGTATGTGCCAGCAGGTCTCCGGCGCCGGTGGGGTCAGGTCCGTCTCGGGCTCACATACCGTTGTCCGCGGGGCATACTGCGCTGATGCACAGAAGAGTAATGTAGGACCATATTCTCAAGTATAACTCACACTCTGGTACAACTTACATTCTGAAATTAGAATTGTAGGACAAATAGGTGCACAGATCCAGTGCTCAGTTGTGTGGCATGGTGAAGAGTGAACAAAAAACACCTTGTGGCGAAAATAACAAAACAGAAATCAAAACTAGCACCTCAGCGTTGTTGTCATCCTGTGTGCGAATCCCAGGCCCCGACTCCTAAATGCAGTGCGGCCTGATTGCACGTCACTCCCCTCAGGGAAAGGAGATTATCCTGGGTCAAACCAGCTGCCCCAGAGTTCCGGCGCCCTCCCCGAACTCCTAGCTCCCCCAGGTCCTCACCCTCTGTGGAACCAGTCCTTGCAGATGTCGCACTCGATCATGAAGCGGCTGACATCGTAGGGCAAGTGCAGCATATACAGTCCACAGGCACCGCCGCGTCGGCCATCTTTAAAACTCTTACAAACACATAGAGGGCCAGTCAGAGACTGGGAGGAGGGGGGCGTACGTTAGCCATACAAACATTGCCCAGGACTCACGCTACTAGCCCGAGGCCCACAACGGCATGGGATTATCAGACTGCGCATGTGCGGCAGAGGTGGCCCTTGCACACGCACTTTGGAGCCATCTGTGTGAAATGAGGGTGAAGTGCAGTGAACCCGAGCGCATTTATCCACTGTCTGTGAACTAGGGTGCATGGTGCGCGTATTCATAATATAATTACTGTCAGAGGCAGCTGTTAGCAAAACAAGGGTTAAAGATCACGCTTAGCAGAGACAGGGGAAGCGCTAGGAAACAGATGGTGTACACATGGAGATAATACTACACCAGCACTGGTGCAGGTGTTAACAGCGCTAGTAGCCGAGTAGGCGCAATGCCTATTATGCGTGACTTTGCATTTCAGTGCGGTGATGTGGAGCACCACACTGAAATGCATTAGTCTAACGCCTGATGTGTGGTACTTGGCTGGGCTGCAGAGGGCCAGTGGCGCTATGGGTTAAGTGTCCGACTCCATTGCCGCCTTCGGTAAGGGATTCTGGACAGCTTTTCCAGCTTTCATTTTCCCTTTGGTAACGTTGGGGTGCCTCAGCAGGACCTCAACCTAGCTTTCCCTTTCCTTATAGGGCATCTCTTTGAACCTTTGCGTGCTTGTCCCCTTGTGGTTCTGGCATGGAAAAGGGTATTTTAAGGACCATGACTTCAGCTTAAAGGGTGGGAGAGCTGCAAGCCCTCTCGTCTTCTCCCTTCACACCGCTTATGAAGGATAAAGTGGCCTTGAGGTTGAACCCTTGCTATTTGCCCAAAATTGTGTCCAACACAGTTCCATCTTTTACAGGTTTTTCCTCTGCTAGCTTATTTCAAAGACTGTTTAGACTGGGCCCTGGTAGAGACCTCAGCGCTTTGTACACAAATCTGCAGAATTCCCGCAGTGGACAGCTTATTCTCATTATTCTAATGTCCATTTGGTAGAGTCCTGACTGCTCCTGTGAATTGATTATAACGCCCCCTCTTCCACTGTTGTGGTTGGAAATAGATTCTGGTCTTCCCTACCTTATTTTTGGCTTTGTTCTCTTTGTCCTTATCCCTTGTTGGGGTATAGGAACAAACAGGCATGACTGCCATAACCAGCTTCAGCTACACCAAATGGGACTCAGAGTCACTTCCGGTCTCATCGAGTTTGAAAACATGTGGTGCAGCACTGCGTAGCACAGGTGAAGTGGTACTGCTTAGGAAAATCTGGGTCAATTTGGCACCGCCCCCTGGAGATATAGTTCATATAAGGAATCTGCAGGAGCGGTTATATCTATCCGAAAGAATCTCACTGAAAGATATATAGAAAGACCTCCAAAAATAATGGATTAAGCCTTCCGCCTCACCCACCTGCAATTACCAGCACAAATATAGCACTGCTTATCTTGAATAATAAGAAAATATGAGGCGAGGAATACACGGGAAGCATAATTAAGAAAGACGTTGGAAAAACGAGCCATATCTTGGCTCTGTAATGTTCGGCACGCGCGAGGCGTTCTAGCCTTCCGCGCTGCCGAGGTGCGCTAGCGCTGACGCGTGACGTCAGACGCTAGCGAGTTAATAATAAATGGGCGTGGCCTCGGCGAGTTAGTCCGGAGCCGCGTGAGTAACGCAAACGATACCGGCTCCCGTGTATTATTTAGCGCGCTCGCGCTGCCATGCGTTCTAAGACCTTAGAACTATTACACTGGCGACGAGGGGTCAATTGAGCCCTGTTGTGCTATTTTGGGTGCCCCACATTGCACACCTTGTCCTCCCATGGTGCCTGAGCCTATGTGTGCTGCTCCCCTCATGGTGCCCTGCCTGAGCCTACTGTGAGGCCTGGTGGGGGAAACAGCAGGTGCCCGGAGGATCCATCCTGACTTCGGAGGTGGCGCTGGGTGTGCCCTGGTGCCCCAATCCACAGCCTGGAAGGGGTATGTCTCGCCCAGGTGATGCCGCACCTGCCCCCACGAGGTGTTTGACGACGGCCGCGTCCTCCTCCTGATCCAGGCCCATGCCAGGGGTGATCGCCTCGAACCAGAAGCGCCTGAGGATCCCGCGGACGACGCTTGGAGGTAGGCGCGCCCACCAGTTGGTGCAGCAGCGCGAGGAGGGCCAACACGCAACGCCCGGAGGGAGTGCACGCCTGGTGGCGTCGACGCAGAGGAGAGGAAGCTAGCCTCCACCGCGTGCTGCGCACGTGCCAAGATGGCGTCGATCCCCGCCATTGAGCCGTTTGTCGTCGATGGTGCCCCGTCATCCCTCGCCCCGCGCTGGAAGGATTGGACAGACCGCCTGCAATTTTACTTCGAAGGGGCTGGCATCGCAAGGGAAAGGCGCAGAGCACTGCTGCTCCACCTAGGAGGCAAAGACATCCACCGCATCTACAAAACTCTCGTGGAAGCCACGCCGAAAACGTACCACACACTGCTGAACGCGCTCAACGCCCACTTTGAGCCCATGGCGAACAGGGACTATGAAAGGTTCATCTTCCGTCAGGCCAAACAAGAGGCAGACGAATCCCTGGATGCGTTCCATGGCCGGCTGAAGGAGCTAGCCAGCACGTGTGGGTTCCGCGACGAACAGGAAGAGATCCGAGGGCAGATCATACAGGGGTGTTACTCGTCTAAGCTTCGCGTCACGGTCCTCCAGGAAGAAGGAAAGCCCCTGGCGGACATCCTCACCCTCGGACGGTCGAAGGAGCTATCGCAAGCGAGAGCCTCGCACATGGAGGCAGCCCTACATCGCCCTGTGAAGACGGAACAAGTGCAAGTGGCGGAAACGGTGAACGTAGTGCAGCCAAAAGGGAGGCAAGCCGGAGGAAAACGACAGCCGGAGGCAAAGAAGAAAGACTGTGGGTACTGTGGCGGGCAACCCCACCGCATGCAAGACTGCCCGGCCAGAGGGAAAAAGTGCGGCGCCTGTGGGTGGCTGAACCACTTTGCGGCGGTGTGCCGATCCACCAGAGCCAAGAAGGAGGCGGCCCATGCGGTACGCGAAGAGGCAGACAGTGAAGACATGGACGACGACACCGGGGAGTACCTGGTCCATTATGTGTTTGCAATCCACCAACCACAGACGAAGAAGCGCAGACTTCCGAAATGTCGCATACTAGTCCAACAACAGGAGGTAAAGGCGACAATAGACACTGGGGCCTCCATCGAGCTGATGGCCGCCAACGTCTACCACCAACTGCGAGCCAAACCCCCGCTGAGAGAGGCGAAGATTAGGGTGTTCGCATACGGCCAGAAGACGCCCATTCCCCTCATCGGGTGCTTCCAAACAGAGCTTCAACATGGCCAGAGGAGCATCAAAACCACCGTCTATGTCACGGAAGAGGGCAGCGGGATGCTGCTGAGCGGGCAATCGGCCGAAGGTTTGAGTTTAATATCGTTTGCCATGGCGGTTCTGGAGGAAGAACTGGACACCATCCTGGAAGAGTTTGGAGAAGTCTTCAAAGGCATTGGATGCCTGAAAGGAAAGGAAGTATCCTTACACATCGACCCGTCGGTCCAGCCAGTGGCGCTGAGGCACCGGCGGATTGCTTTCCACCTGCGGCAGAAGGTGGAGGAGGAGCTAGAGGCCCTGGAGAGACAAGGCATCATCGAAAAGGTCAGTGGGCCAACCCCGTGGGTATCCCCGATCGTCATCGCCAGGAAGCCGAAGCAGCCAGGACAAGTCCGCATCTGTGTGGACATGCGCCTCCCCAATGTTGCGGTCAAGCGAGAGCGACACCTGACGCCCACTATTGATGACATCCTGGGAGAGCTGAACGGGGCCAGATGGTTTTCAAAGATGGACCTACGGTCAGGCTACCACCAGCTACCACTTCATCCGGACTCGAGGTACATCACTACTTTTTCCACTCATGTGGGCCTCAGACGATATCGGCGCCTAAACTTCGGCATTTCGAGTGCCGCCGAGGTATTCCAAAATACCATCAGAGAGGTGCTCAGTGGGCTCCCCGGTGTGCTCAACGTGAGTGACGACCTGCTCATATACGCGTCAACCATAGAGGAGCACCACCAGCGATTGAGAGGGGTCCTCAAGAGGATTAGGCCTGACCCTGCACCGGGAAAAGTGTCAATTCCTGCAGAATAAGATCAGTTTCTTCGGATATACCTTCTCGGACCAAGGGGTGGCCCCAGACCCGGAGAAGGTGAAGGATGTCCAAGATGCCCCAGCTCCGACGAACATATCGGAGGCCCGGAGTTTCCTGGGCATGGTCAACTTCTGCGGCCGCTTCATTCCGGACCTCTCCAACCTCACCAAACCCCTCCGGGAGCTGACCAAGTCGTCCACGACGTGGCAGTGGGGCCTGGAACAGGAACAGGCGTTCCAAGCGACGAAGGCAGCCCTATCCGCGGACACTACCCTGTCATACTTCGACCCGGCAAAGCCCACCAACGTGGCAGTCGACGCGAGCCCGTTCGGGCTGGGAGCGGTCCTGACACAACGCCAGGACAATGAGGAATGGGCCCCCATCGCCTACGCCAGCCGGTCCCTGACCGAAACAGAGCAGCGGTACTCTCAAATCGAGCGAGAAGCCATCGCCATCCACTGGGCATGCTGGTACTTTCATGTGTACGTGTATGGACATCATTTCACGGTGACAACCGACCACAAGCCGCTCATTCCTCTGTTCCAAGGGTCGTCCTCGAAGCCGCCGCCCCGGATTGAAAAATGGATACTCCAACTGCAAGGGTACGACTATCGGGTGGAGTACAAACCAGGGGCCACGAACCCAGCGGACTACCTGTCACGACACCCGCAGAAAGCCACGTCAGAGGAGAAGGAGGAGGCCGAGGATACGGAGGAGTATGTCCGGTATGTGACGGAGCGGTCACGACCCCTTCCAATGAGCCTGGCCGCAATAATAGAAGCTTCAGAAGGCGATGAATGCGTGAGAGCAGCAGCGGAGGCCGTCAGATCGGGGGATTGGAGGACAATTCAAGCCTCGCTCAACAGACGGACACCCCAAGCCAAGCTGACACTAGAGTCGTTCCTAAAGGTGAAAAGTGAGCTGTCCGTTGACGCTCAAGGATGTCTCCTGCGGGGTCCAAGACTAATCATGCCGGCCAGCCTCGCTCAACAAGCGGTGGACCTCGCCCACCGGGGACACCAAGGAGTAGTAAAGACAAAGGGTAGGCTCCGAGCCAAAGTATGGTTCCCAGGCATGGATGCGATGGTGGAACAGACGGTGAGAACCTGCACGTGGTGCCAAGCCGCAGGACCGCCGGAGCGCCCGCACCCAGTGGAGACCGAAGACAATCCTCAGCGACCTTGGGAGTGCGTGAGTGCCGACTTCGGACATCTCCCCGATGGGCGGTATGCGTTGGTCATCATTGACGACTTCACCAAATACCCAGAGGTCGAAATCGTGGGGAGCCAGACAGCCACGGGGGTGATTGCGAAGTTTGAAAAAACCATTGCCACTCACGGCATATTCGGGGTGGTCAAGACCGACAATGGACCGCCTTTCCAAGGACAGGAGTTCGCAGAATATCTCAAGAGCTGGGGGATCACTCACCGCAAGATAACACCACGGTGGCCCAAGGCCAATGGAGAGGTAGAGAGGTTTATGAGGACACTTAATAAAACCATTCGCATCGCCATGGCTGAGGGATCTCCACTGGAGAGAGCGATCTACAGTTTCCTGCGCGAATACCGTTTGACCCCCCATGTCACGACCGAGGCAGCGCCAGGAACAGCCACCATGGGGAGAATCGTAAGTGACACAATCCCACACCACCATACTTGGGTTCCGGCACAAGCCACCAACGAAAAGACATTAGCCAACCAGAGGCGCTCGAACGACCACGCCAGCCTGCGAAGAGGAGCGAAGGAGTCCAGGATACAACAGCAGGATCGAGTGTACGTGAGGGACCGCTACCCAGGCAGCAAGTTCAGACTTCCTTTTGAACCTCAACCATGGGTGGTCACCCGCCGGACAGGCACGATGGTGACCGCTCAAAGAGGTGCGGAAACAGTCACGCAAGATGTGTCCTTCTTTAAAAAAGTTCACCCAGGAACACCACCACGTCCCGGGGCCGAGCCCGAGGGGCCGGATCCCGACCAGCCGAGAGGAGATCAGGAAGCGGGGGACGGTCGGAGCGAGGATATGGGTTCCCAGCCCGCCCCAGCCACCCTAGGGGGTAACCCGCCTGGCAGCTCCCCAGCCCGGGTAGAGCCGAACACCCCAAGGCGCAGAACCCCCGAGGTGGTCCCTTCCAGAGGCGGCCCGTCCCGCTACAACCTGAGGAAGAACCCGGCACCGTCATCCCAGCTAGCGGACTATATGGTGTGACCCGTAAGGACTGGCGGACTGGTAACAGATCCATCGTTTTGCTTTAATGTTTATAAAGGTTGGAAGGAGTGTAATGTTCGGCACGCGCGAGGCGTTCTAGCCTTCCGCGCTGCCGAGGTGCGCTAGCGCTGACGCGTGACGTCAGACGCTAGCGAGTTAATAATAAAGGGGCGTGGCCTCGGCGAGTTAGTCCGGAGCCGCGTGAGTAACGCAAACGATACCGGCTCCCGTGTATTATTTAGCGCGCTCGCGCTGCCATGCGTTCTAAGACCTTAGAACTATTACAGGCTCCACTACACGTACAGCTGGCAGAAGTACAGGTTCCAGTGCAGCCCAAACATCGTCATAGTGGGCTGAGCCGTTCCTTTTTACACCTGAACCCATACCAGCTGCCTTCAAGGTGCAACTTGTTACACTTGTCAGACTGTAGGGCGGCTAATAGCGCTTGCAAATCCTTCTTGGCACTTAGTAAACAGTTATGCCCATAATCAATCCTCACCCGCGTGGGAGAAAAAAAAACGCAAAAGATTGTTTAACTACGTGCCTGGATGGAATAGCAGTATATCGCTCAACCGTATACTTTATTCACTGGTAAACATACGCACAATATGTCATCCACTGCAGTTAATTGTTGTCTGCCGCCACAACCGTGTTGGATATACAAACTCATCTCAGTAAAACTTGCACGCTCTCGGGTGACAGGTGTTATTAAAAAGAATAAATTCACCGATGTTCAGGAAGTGATCTGCCTTATTTGCATATTTTGTATATAAACATGTATTTCCATAGGCGCCTCCATCTTGCGGCCTCGCCCGTGCCACGCGCGGCGGCGCGCGCACGCACGCGAGCTGCGCACAAAATATATTACAGACATTTGTATGGATGGCAGGACGGGGAGACGGAGGGCTGAAATGTTCCAGGCACCCGGTGATGGATGGCGCGCGAGGCTCCCCCTGACGCTTTATTGAGTTTCCGATGATTATCTTTCGCGGAGACATTTTTTACAGATGACGGCCAGGCTGTCACAACGGACCGCGGGAGGGGGGAAAACAACAATAATAACACTTTAATCTTTTTACTGCGCTGCTCCCTAGTATCCGAGATTCATCTTCCCTGACGCACGCCGTTCATTATCCTGCCCCTCCCTGCTCGGGAAATAAAGGGTAAAATATGGAGAAGTGTAAAGAATGGAAGAAGAGAGTCGAGGACGGGGAGGAGGCCAGTATAGAATTTATGGTTGTTATTGCAGGTGTTTAGGTTTTATAGCAATTTCTTCGGGGTCGGTGACAAAGAAGAATTTATTAGCAGTCTTTGCACGCTGTGCGTTTAGTTCTTTAAACATCTTATCGTTGGTCCTTCCATTGAACAGGTTAGGGATGTTAATAGCTCAGCAGCGTGGTTGCCCCAGGTACTTGTATATACTGCCGTGCAGAGTAGTTTACATCCATGCACCAGAAAAGGTTTATTCGCGAAGTTTTCGGGCCTCGACTGACCTCTTCAGTCCAGTTACTCTTAAGTTACAGACGCTCGTGCAGGGGCAGGATGACCCTCGCTGAGCCCACTGCTAGCACGCCCCCCTTCTGGGCGATCCCAGCTCTCTCAGCTGCACGCATCACACAGTGAGAACTCAGCACGATATGCATCACTCTGCCCCTCAAGTAGTTTTGGTACTCTTTAAACGGTGGATGGATGTCTTCCCTGGAGATCTCTCATCTTGGATATCTCCACAGGTGTCACTGGATCCAGATTTATTTAAGCAGTCTCTTTACAGGCACACGTGGGCTTCAGAGCATAGCTCAATTTGAACCAGCGGTTGCAGGCGTAACCCACCAGTACTCATTTGTAGAAACCGTCACTTATTTTTCCTCAACAGAATTCGATCCAGAGCAAGAGGGAGAAAAGCACAAAAGGAGTAAAGAACGAGGAAGATAAACTAAATATAGACAAAAACAATGACAAAGGGAGAAAGCAGGAACCAGTGCTTAATTTGAGCAGGTGCTCAGCACCGTCACCTAATCCTCAACACCGGAGTTTATAACACTAGTTTAGGACACACTCATTAGGAAGGCAGGTGATTTCCCACAGTTTCACAGGATGTTGAGCCACGCCAAGGCTCGAACCGGGATCCCCAGCCCCGAAATCATCAGTTATAGCCATTAAGCCAAGTCTCCTCCAAAATAATAAGTGCCGGGGCTCTAGTCTGGAGGCAGTTTGCCCCCGCACATTTCTCCTGTTAGCGCTGCCTCCTGAGGAGACCCCCGGCCCTTTTTTTATTTTACAAATTAACCTTTGGCAGGAACGAAAAAGAACCTGCAAGAGTGATGAAAGAGGCAGGAAGTGTCTGGTGGTCGAAGAACGAGGCGTGAGGTGTTCAATCACAGCTACCTTCGATAGCACCCACACAGGCTTCTAAGCATAACTTTGGGCAGTGGCACTTTTTCTTCTACAAATGAAGCACTGCTGAGAGTGGCTTGAGTATGGAGTTATTCATGTTGTCTGTTGCGGGGTGGTTAGTGATTCTCAACGTTTGGTGTGCATCCCAGGATAAGGACTCACTGTCCGCTCAGCTACTATGTATTGAGATTTGTTGTTTTCGTGATTAGAAACTGTTGGAAAGTGGGTTATTGGTAGGGGCAAATGTAGGTCTGCCACTGGCAATAAGGCCACTAACACATGATAGGACTCAGCATAGGTCTTAGAAAATGATTCCTATGTTCAACCCTTTGTAACGTGGCTGCGAGCAGACAGGCTTAACTTCAAAGACAGGTATGTAGAGCATTTAAAAACACAATTTCAGTAAATAATTAAGACACAACACATAATAAAAATCCAACACCAATTTATAAAACTAGGAAATATTTTTATCTTTAAAATGACACCAAAACGACAAAAATTCAATGTAGGGAACCGGAGATATTAATTTTCAAAGATTTAATAAAATATAGCACTTAGAAGATTATAGCACCTTATTGTTATACCTGCCCGTGATAGACCGGACCAAAGTCAAAGTTTCAGGCCGGGCGCGATGGAGCCCTGAGCGGCTACAGCTCCCGGCAGGTCCCGGTTTCAGTTTCTTCCTTCACACTTAAAAACTTTTCTGGAGCTTTTCCTCCCGAGTGTCCTCAAAGCTCCCAGCCAGTCCGGATCCGGTGAGGGTTCGCCGGCTTGACATGTGGCGAGGTCCCAGTCAACTTACCTGGAGCGGACTTTGAAAATATTTAAAGATTGCTTCAGCGGGACAACCCAGGAATCCAGGCCGACACGCGAAGAAAGGCAGGCGGCTTGGCTCTCGCAGTTGCTCCCGGTCACCTTTTCTACGAGCGGACGTAGAAACTTTTCTCACGGGGTCTCTCGATGCTCCTCATGTAGCCGGACACGGTGAGGGTTCGCCGGCTTCAGTTTTCTTCTAGTCCCGGTCAAACTCTGGAAGTTGGACCCATGGAGCTTTTAGCGGGACGAACCTGGATGGCTTGGCCGGCTCGCGGTTGAAGGCAGGCGGCCTGGCTGACCAGGTTGAGTCGGTCCCCATGTTGAGTCGGTCCCTCTACGGAGCTTTTTTCAAAGTTGCTCCAAAGTTCTCCAAACTTCTTGAGCTTCTTCCTGAAGTTCCTCAAGGGGTCCCAACGTGTCTCAAACTGACTCCAAGGGTCTGGAAGCTCCAAGATGGTCCTTGAAAGTTGAGGATGTCAGTTCCCACAATCCACTGGTACAAAACCCTTACAAATCCACTGGTGGTTCTCCAAGGTGTAGATTTAGTTTGTGATGTTCCAGTTGAGCTCTTTTAACCTGTAGCTTTCAGGGATTCCACTCTTTAGTTCTTTTTCAGCAAAATAATCCACAGGACTGTAGTTTCAGATGATGCAGTTTTCAGAGGTCAGGCCTTAGAAATCTTTGCACAGCAAAACGTCTCAACAGGGCACTTCTTGCGTCAGTAAGTTTCAAGCAGCAGATCTGGAGGGCTCTGCCCCTCTCAGATACTTATTCCAAGTTCTCTGGGTCATGCAGGAGGTCGCTTGTGACCAATGGGAGCAGGGTAACTCCTCAAAGTTATGACCACATCCTGTAGAGTGTGGCATTATTTTGTCCCAGAGTGCATCGAATCTTCCAAATCCATAATGGCTGATTTTCCAGCACGGAGGTTAGAGCTGGCTAAACACACCCCTAGGATGGCTAATTTACTTAGACTCTCCCCCTGCATCTGCTCATACCTTCCTTAATCCTACCATCTGCCTAAGGTGAGAAGTTCAGAGCTGTAAATGACAATGGTCTCTACTCTCCCCTTTGAAGAGCATAGTTTCTCTTCCAGGGGATCCTCATCAAAGTCATAAGCATTAGAATATTCCCGCCCATGCGCGGGACCCCGGAAACACTATATTATATGTGCCCCACATATATATATACATATATATATACATATATATCAAAGCTCAAAGTACCCAAACGTACAAGGAGCACTCGGGCCTCAGCTGCACACAAGGAGCCTTGATAGGTAAGCACGCCTCCAACACAACAATTCCTTTTACTGTTCAAAACTGCCCTGGATGCCTGACGCGTTTCGAAGTGATGGGCTTGTGGGACTTGTAGTGCTTACCTATCAAGGCTCCTTGTGTGCAGCTGAGGCCCGAGTGCTCCTTGTACGTTTGGGTACTTTGAGCTTTGATATTTACGCGGTGACCCTGCCGCGGGAGGAGCACCACCCTGAGAGAACCGGGGGCCATGCGGTCTTTAATAATGGGCCGATATCGTGGGGCAGCAGCGTATGGATTTTGCACGAATCACGCACAGCGAGGCCCATCTGTGGGCTTGAAAGGTTGCCAGCTGAACATTTGCGCAACATGAGGCACTACAAGTCCCACAAGCCCATCCAGGGCGTGCATCCATGCAATTAAGGGGGTGGTGCCCCTAGCGCTTTTTCCAAACTGCCAAAGCCTCTGAAGAGAAGTGGGGACACTTTGAAACGCGTCAGGCATCCAGGGCAGTTTTGAACAGTAAAAGGAATTGTTGTGTTGGAGGCGTGCTTACCTATCAAGGCTCCTTGTGTGCAGCTGAGGCCCGAGTGCTCCTTGTACGTTTGGGTACTTTGAGCTTTGATATTTACGCGGTGACCCTGCCGCGGGAGGAGCACCACCCTGAGAGAACCGGGGGCCATGCGGTCTTTAATAATGGGCCGATATCGTGGGGCAGCAGCGTATGGATTTTGCACGAATCACGCACAGCGAGGCCCATCTGTGGGCTTGAAAGGTTGCCAGCTGAACATTTGCGCAACGTGAGGCACTACAAGTCCCACAAGCCCATCCAGGGTGTGCATCCATTCAATTAAGGGGGTGGTGCCCCTAGCGCTTTTTCCAAACTGCCAAAGCCTCTGAAGAGAAGTGGGGACACTTCGAAACGCGTCAGGCATCCAGGGCAGTTTTGAACAGTAAAAGGAATTGTTGTGTTGGAGGCGTGCTTACCTATCAAGGCTCCTTGTGTGCAGCTGAGGCCCGAGTGCTCCTTGTACGTTTGGGTACTTTGAGCTTTGATATACATATATATATATAAAAATAAGCAATTGCAGCCTAATAAACACCAGAGCTGAATCTTGCTGTAAGGAATTTCCACCATACATGAAAAACATGCATTAGAAACAGGAGAAACAACAAAATTTGTTTAGAAACTGTTTTAATGCTCAGCAAACAGTAGAAATTCTTATAAATCACTGAAAGCATAGGAAGCTCCCAGGCTGCATTGCAAATACCCAGTCTAAAAAGACTGAAAAGCTAACCTGTAGCTGCATAGCAATACACTGACACCGTGCCTTTAAGGCACTCCTGACCACCAGCTTCCCATCATGCCTCAGGGGTGACAGTTAGGTCAGTTGTTCTTTCCGGTTCCTTCAAGAAGGATCCTGGCAACACAGCTCCACTCTTTTCTGCTTTTTGTCAGAAAATCTTTTCACTTTTCACAACTTTTATTCCTTACTTCGACGTTTTTCATCTTTTGAAGTAAGAAGCTGTCTTTTTCTGACAGGTTTGGGCATTTTTTAACAACTTAAAATGCCATCTCTTTTTGACTCTTGCCCTTCTTGTGGTAAAAAGAAGGCCAAAACAGACTCTCATGAGGTCTGTATTCTTTGTCTACCTGAGGATCATGATCCTAAGACCTGCCCTCACTGCCAGAACCTGTCCAGAAGAACCTTAAAGGACAGGAAAAGAATTTGCCTGTATGGCCTGGCAGATAAATCATCTAGAGGAAGGTCTTCGGTAAGGAAGGGCTCCAAGAGGTCTAGAACGCCTTCTAGAACCAAGTCCTCGCGTCCTTCTGCTTCAGCGTCGAGCTCGGCGCTGAGACAAGATCTTCAGGTGGATCATTTATCTAAGAAAAGACCTTCGACAGCGGGCTCGCCGTCGAGAAAAGGTACGTCGTCGACGTCGAAGATTCGGGATCCTCCGCCGTCGTCAACCCGGCGACGATTGGTGTCGAGGAACAAGACCCCTCTGCCATCGTCAACCCGGCGACGACCGGCGTTGAGGAGCAGAGACCCGCCGCTGTCGTCAACTCTGCGACGATCGGCATCGAGGAGCGAAGACCCCCCGCCGTCGTCGGCATGACGTTCGGCGTCGAGGGCAGGCTCACTTCTGTCATCGCAGTCCCATCAGCGATCGACATCAGACTCCTCTGCTGTCGTCAACTCGGCGACGATCTGCGTCGAGGATGAGGTCTCCGTCGTCATCTCGACGGCGTTCGGCGTCGAGGGCGAAAAATACCCCTTTGCCGTCGTCTCGCAGACCTTCGATGTCGAGATTGGACACAGCTCCGCTGTCGTCTAGACGACGCTCGGCGTCGAGAGAGAGAGTCCCTCCGTCGTCGGCTTCACATCGCCGTTCGACGTCGAGACAGCATTCTTCACCTGCTTCTCATCGGCACGGGTCGCCGTCGAGACGGCATTCGACGTCGAGTAGACGGGAGGTCCAACTAGCGAGAAGTCAGGAGCCAAGATCGACGTCTGGAATGCGCGCAGGTTCGATGTCGAGAGCACGCTCGACGTGGAGACAGGCCTCGGTGAGGTCTGGGGATGGATCGGTGGTCCTGGTGACGGAGTCAGCCTCGCGTCATTCGTCCTCTCACTCTTCCAGGAGGGCTTCTTCAAGGTCAGCCACTCCGGGAGCTGCTAGCCATGTCCGCTAGTCTCCTTCAAGACCAAAGGAGGCCCCTTCTGCTGTTCAGTTGTCCCAAAGATGGCAGCTGCCCTTACGTCACTGGCAGGACTCAGGGGCGACAAGGCGAATGCAGGAGTATGCCAGTCTGGTTCATAGATCTCCTCTTCAGAGATTGGTGGACGAAGTTGACAGAGTGAGTTCTCCCAGGCATAGGCACGAGAGGTCCCCTGAGAGACGGCACTATAGATCGCGTTCCCCCAGGTGAGAAGAACGCGCAGTCAGATCACGAGAAAGGAGGCACCGTGCTCATCGGCGAAGTAGAAGAACACCATCTACTTCCTCGACTTCCTCTACCCGGTCCTCCAAGAGGGATTATTCCCCCACACTATCGGACAGCCCGGTTTCCAGGGTCTCTCCCATAGATGACATTAATACATACCATGAGGTTCTGCAGAGGGGTGCTGAGAAGCTCAACATTGAGATGTCTGTCCCGCAAGTCACAACGACAGTGATTTACGAGACTCTTCATCAGAAGACTGCATCTCGGCCATTGCTTCCATTGGTTCCTGGGATCCTTGACCCGGTCATGGACACTTTTTTAACTCCAGCAACCATCAAAGCGGTGCCGGCTCGCATCCTAAAGAAATATAAGCCGGCTACCTCGGATCCGGTCTTAGTCAAGATGGACCCTCCTGCAGACTCAGTCATCGTGGCGGCAGCAAAGAAGACGCATGCTGTAACGGCCACTTCTTCTGTTCCACTGGATAAAGAGAGCAGGTCTCAGGACTCGTGGGGTCGCAGAGCCTGCACTTCTGCGGCTGCATCCCTTAAGGTCTCCAGCACGGCTGCGTTGCGAGGCCGTTATGACAGAGCTCTCTGGGACTCTTTGGAGCGGTTCAAAACCAAGCTCCCAAAGGAAGACCAAAAGGATTTTGACGAGATAGTCACTGAGGGATCTTTGGTGGCAAATCAAATGATTAGCACAGCGGCAGATGGTGCGGTGCTATCAGCGCACTCTTACGCGCATGGAATATGCGCCAGGAGATCTTCCTGGTTAAGATTGACAGGACTAAAACCAGATGCGCAGCAGAGGATCTTGAACCTCCCATTCTCTGGCTCTTCTCTCTTCGGCACACACGCAGATGAAGAGGTGAATAGAATGAAGACCGAGTTGGACACCCTCAAGGCGGTTGGGTTGGAGAAAAAGAAGGAATTGAAACGCCGCTACAAATCCAACCAACACAAGGGGCCTCAACAGAGGGTTCAAACCCCTCAGTGGTCCCAGAACAAGAACCAGGGGAAGTCCCAGTTTCGGGGAGGAAAGTCCAACAGAGGTAGAGGGGGTCACCAGCAGCAGTCCTCTACCACGGCGAGAGCGGGAGGGAAGTCATGAGCAGTGGCTTCCTCTGCCGCCGTTGCCCACTCCAGTGGGAGGAAGTGCTTCACAACATCTGGCAGAGTGGGACAGCATCACAAAAGATCGCTGGGTGCTGAATATACTGCGCAATGGATACGCGCTACGTTTCCGTGCGTTTCCAAAGGACATACCACCGAAAAAGTCTCATCCTCACCAGTTAAAGCTGCTTCCAAAGGAGGTGAGGGCTCTTCTTCAAAAGCAGGCTATAGAAGAGGTTCCGCCCTCTCAAAGAGGAAAAGGAGTTTACTCCAGGTACTTTCTTGTCCCTAAAAAAGATCAGGAGCACAAGTTTCGACCGATCCTGGACCTTCGACTTCTGAACAAGGTAATAGTGAAGAAGAAGTTTCGCATGTTGGCCCTTCATCAAATATGTCCACATCTGCAAGTAGGGGATTGGATGTGTTCGGTGGACCTCCAAGGTGCGTACTTCCACATTTCCATTGCAAAACGTCATCGCAAGTACCTACAGTTTGTGGTCGGCCACAAACATTATCAATACAAGCTCCTGCCCTTTGGACTCAAGTCGGCTCCGCAAGTCATCACCAAATGCATGGCAGTGGTGGCAGCTTTTCTTCACAGAAAAGGTCTCTTCGTCTATCCATACTTAGACGACTGGCTGCTGAAAGGTCCATCCCCGCTGCAGGTGAAGCACGACTTCCAGATCTGTCTACAACAGTTGCACGATCTCGGCCTTCATGTCAACATGGAGAAGTCAGTGCAGCAGCCCACCCAGACCATCCACTACCTCGGCTCCGTTCTGGACACAAGCGTGGGAAGAGCGTTTCCTTCGGAGGAGAGACTGTCTTCGATGAGACAGAAGTGCAGGCTTCTGCTCCAGGTGCAGAATCCAACAGTCCGGCAGGTGGCATCCCTGCTAGGATCCATGGCGTCCTGCATCTTTCTCATTCTCAACGCCAGGCTGAGGATGCGGCCTTTGCAGCAGACTCTGGAGGACCAGTGGGATCAGTCAACAGGTCGCTGGGAAGATCAGATATGTCTCTCCCAGGCGGCGAGATCCTCCCTCACATGGTGGACTCAGTAGCTGAATCTGATGGTGGGAGTCCCTTTTCACCAGCCACTTCCAGTGCAATCGGTGGTGACAGACGCGTCTCTGCAAGGCTGGGGGGCACACATGGGGTGCCTTCAGATACAAGGACGGTGGTCGGCGAAGGAACAGACCTACCACATCAATATGCTGGAGCTACAAGCAGTCCAACTTGCTCTGAAAGCTTTCCCACCGGCAATCAAGTCCGATTCTGTCCTGGTCCAGACCGACAACACGACAACCATGTTCTACCTAAACAAACAGGGTGGAACTCGGTCGCGTGCTCTTTCCCTGGAGTCATAGGCGATCTGGCACTGGCTTCTCACCCGGAAACTCTCGGTGGTGGCAGTACACCTTCCAGGAGAGCTAAATGTCAAGGCAGATGCACTCAGCAGGCACTTCGAAGATCAGCCAGACTGGGTGCTACACGACGAGGTGGTGGCGGACCTTTTCCATCGTTGGGTTCGTCCGGAAATAGATCTATTCTCAGACGAAGAAAACACAAAATGCCACGCCTTCGCGTCTAGATTCCACCGTCCAGGGACAAGGGGGAATGCGCTTTTGATGGACTGGTCAGGGACATTTGCCTACGCCTTTCCTCCTCTGCCCCTGATCCCGAAGGTGGTGTCCAAGCTACTCAGATCCAGCATGACGATGATTCTGATAGCTCCAGACTGGCCATGGCAGTGGTGGTACCCGGACCTTCTTCATCTGTCGGTACTTCCACATAGGAGACTACCTTGCAGGCCAGACCTGCTGACCAAGATGGGTGGGAGGATTCTTCATCCCAACCTTCCCTCACTGAACTTGACGGCATGGCTCCTGAGGTCCTGCAATACGGACATTTGAAACTGCCTCCTGATTGCATGCATATTTTGAAAGAAGCGAAAAGACCCTCCACAAGAGCGTCATGTGCGTTTAAGTGGAAGAGGTTTTTTCTTTGGTGTAGAGAACATCACCTTGATCCTACGAAGGGGCAGGAGGATGTCATTCTCCCTTACCTTCTGTACTTAGCAAGATCGGGTTTAAAGTATGCTTCTATCAGGGTGCATTTATCTGCCATTACGGCGTACAGGAGATCACCTAGTCAGCCTTCCTTTTTCCAAATGCAGGTGGTCAAGGACTTCTTACAGGGGTTGAAGAAAGTGTTTCCCCCTGTTCGAAACCCTTCTCCTCCGTGGGAGTTGAACCTGGTGTTATCTACATTGATGGGCCCATCTTTTGAGCCAATCCACAGAGCTTCCTTTCAGCATTTGTCTTGGAAGGCCGCTTTTCTGGTAGCCATTACATCAGCGCGCAGAGTAAGCGAGATCCAAGCGCTGTGTACCAATGAGCCTTACACTGTTTTCCACCATAACAGAGTAGTTTTAGGGGGGCATCCATCTTTTCTCCCTAAGGTGGTGTCTGATTTTCATATCAATCAGTCAATTTCCCTTCCATCTTTTTTCCCAAATCCAGCGATCCCGGCTGAGCGGTCGCTTCATTCCTTAGACCTCAAGAGGGTGCTTAAGTTCTACTTAGAAAGTACCAAGGGCATAAGGAAGACAGATCAGTTATTTGTCAATTATGGCGCCATGAGAACAGGCTTCCCAGCCGCTAAGAGATCCATTTCGAGATGTATTGTATCCTGCATTACCTTCGCTTACCAGCTGGCGAAAAGACCCTTACCGTTGCCTCCTAAGGCGCATTCCACTAGGGGTAAAGCGTCCACAGTTGCTTTCTTACATGACGTCCCATTGTCAGAGATTTGCAAGGCTGCAACTTGGAAATCGGTTCATACCTTTACGAGGCACTACTGCCTAGAATCCGATTCCAGGGCTGATGCTCAAGCAGGCCAAGCCTCCTTGTGGAATCTGTTTGGATAGTTTTTCTTTTTTTGCTCTATCCAAGCTTGGTTTTCTAAGCTTACTGATCACATTTCTGTGTTCTCCTTTGCCCGCAGAGAGATGAGGTGAGGCTCGCTATTCTATTCTAATGCTTATGACTATTGATGAGGATCCCCTGGAAGAGAAGGATTAGTTACTTACCTGTAATCCTAGTTCTCTTCCAGGGGTATCCTCATCAAAGTCATAAGCAACCCTTCCGCCTCCCCGGGCAAAGGATTGTTATATTTTGAAGATATTGTTAACTCTTTATACCATGGCTTTTTCAGTCTCCGCAAAGAACAACTGACCTAACTGTCACCCCTGAGGTATGATGGGAAGCTGGGGGTCAGGTGTGCCTTAAAGGCACGGTGTCAGTTTATTGCTATGCAGCTACAGGTTAGCTTTTCAGTCTTTTTAGACTGGGTATTTGCAATGCAGCCTGGGAGCTTCCTATGCTTTCAGTGATTTATGAGAATTTCTACTGTTTGCTGAGCATTAAAACGGTTTCTAAACAAATTTTGTTGTTGTTTCTCCTGTTTCTAATGCATGTTTTTCGTGTAAGGTGGACGTTCCTTACAGCATGATTCAGCTCTGGTGTTTATTAGGCTGCAATTGCTTATTTTTATATATATATGTATGTATATATGTGGGGCACATATAATATATTGTTTCCGGGGTCCCGCGCATGGGCGGGAATATTATAATGCTTATGACTTTGATGAGGATATCCCTGGAAGAGAACTAGGATTACAGGTAAGTAACTAATCCTTATGACTCCTCCCCCTGGCCTGGCATTCCTATGGAACAGCACACTGCCCTGCCAGCAGAGCTGGTTATCCCCAGGGGCTCTCTATCACCTCTTCAAGGCAGCCTGGCTAATCCACTTAACTCTGACCAATCAGGGCAGACGACTGGAAGGCGAATTTGGTCTTACAAACAAGAAAGTCTTATAACTTCTTGTATGTACACTTTAGGAGAAATTCAACAACATGATATTGTTGGATTTATTAATACCATTCTGGGAAGTCTTTGAATGGCATTTCTATCCCTCTTCTATCAAGAGTTATTAATCAATAACTTCCTACCATGTTAACCTATGTAACAGGGAATTTGCAATGGGAAAAATGACTTGGGCCATTTTTCCAGCACCAGGACTTACAATAACATATTTTATAAGTACTTGTCTTATATCTACAGGAACCCCACCCCATGTGCAACTAGGGGAGACTTTAGGGGTTCTGAATCTGTAGAAAGATTGCAGATTCTCCTTCCACAGTGCTCCTAGCATCAAAGTCTAATTTGAGTAGCACTGTACCACAATGTGGGGAGTGAAATGTGAAATTTCACTTTACCCAGGCATATAAAACCCCGTTTTATTTAAGGGTGTACCTTATAAATTCCTGACCCCTCACCCCTGGAATATCTAGGGGAGACCCTAGGGGTCCCTAATATGCCAAAACATTGTAGGTTATCCATTTTTAAGTGCCCCACACACCAAAGTCGAGTTTGGGCACAGTTTACTGTTTAAAAGCAGTCCTGGCACCCAGTGCTGCTTTTAAACTGACCTCAGGCTTCAGCAGTGCACACATGCAAGTGCAAAAAGAGCTGCTGGCCTCTAAACTGCCATGTCCCAGGGTACTAGGCACTTTCAATCCCCCTGCCTTATTATATACTAGGGGCTTATAGGGTAGGTCATGCCAATCACAGAGGTACCCCACCATACCATTGTGTACCTTAGTGTATGTAGGTGTTTTAACTGTATTCTAATGTGTTTCTTTCAGCATAGCAGTGGCCCTGGGCCTGGTTAGGCAGAGAAAAGAGTCAGTCAGAGTCAGTTACCACCAGCATCAGTCAGCAAAAAGTTGGGGGGTGCCCAGGGCACAGGATGACTTTGCAACAGAAACCTTGTTAACATAAGCACGGTGAAGAGGTATCTATCAGTTTTTGTCTCGTTTCCTGTATCTACCCAAGCGGTATATCGTTTCCCAGCTTTCCATTGTTGCCAGGTTTCTTAGTGGCCTGAAAAACACACTATTTACTGCTACCTTAGTCCCTCCCATGTTGGGATAAAGTTTGGCACTTAGATTGTGCATTTAAAAAATATACATATTTGTGGACACTGAAAATGCTGTTCTTGTGGCTACTACTTCTGCCTGAGAGATATCAGAATAGCAACTGTTGTTTTATATTCAGCCTTCTGTTCAGTTTTGACCAAACAAAGTAGTGTTGAGGGGTGTGACCTAAGGTTTTGACTAAGGCAGTGTCTGTATTCCATATCTCTGTGTTGCTGCTGGTTTTCCTAACGTCTCTCCACCTTTCCAAAATAGAGGAGAGGTTAAAACGATTAGACCAGAAACAAACTTTCACTACTATGCGGAGAGGTACAAGAGGTGCATGTGGAGATGTACAAAGGGGGCATAGTGGACCAACCTCTTTTCAGCCAATTTTTGTAAGCAAAGAAGGGGAAAGCAGTCCCTTCACGCTGGTTGTCTTCTGCATTAGGCACTTTCAAAAGCTGGCAAAGAAAGAGTTATCTGATGGTGTCAGGGCTCATTTGGTACGGATCAGGTTTCACCTTTGTGTTAATAAGTGGTGGGCCAATTTTGAATATCCATCAAGCAGGCACTTGGTCATTTGTGAATAGTTTTGCTAAGCATTACTGTTTCAATATGGATGAAATGTTGAGGTGCAGTTTCGTAGAGTGATTCTTCAACTATCGTGCATGGGAGTCTTTCTAGGATGGGAGCTGTGTAGGAAGACATATCCTATAGACGGAACATTTTACCTACTTTATGGGGGTGTGGCATGATTCTGATTCAGAACACACATGTCTTCTTGACTAGACCGTTTATTTCCCAGTTGGCCTTTGGAATTCGGGGCTTTGCAGCATTCATACCTGCACGCTGAGCAGTCACTTTACAGCCGCTCCATTGGTTATGCTTCCTGGCACCATTTCCTCTGAGCCTTCGAGTGCACCCTCTAAGTTTGGTTTGAACACGCCTTCTAGGGAGTGAGACTCCTATAACCATTACTTCCTGGCACCCTCTTCCTGGGCCCTTGGGTCCTACACCAAGTGTGATTTGCACACACCATCAAGGAGGAGTAAGAAACCTCAAGCCATTATTTCTTCCTCAGGCTCCTCTATCCTCGAGTCCTGATGATGAGCCTGAGATTCTCACTGTGATCTTAAGATAATTGACTTAAAACACGAACCCTATGGATTCTGTAGTACATTAACAGGCCATGATATTCTTTTACTTTTGATGCACATACTGATCATTGTTTATCACTTGTGCATATCACTTATAGGAGAACACAGATCACGTTTCTGTTCTAAGCACCCAATGTGTTGCTGTTTTTAAGGCTTCTTTCATTATTTTTTTTAAATTTATTAAAATACCTTTCGGACTGACATCCCGAAGAGAACGGTTGATCGCTGTGACTGTGAACTGCAGAACTGAATGTTGAGCGCGCTGACGTCACACGCTGTTGTTCCGGTGAGGTGATGCTGCGGCCATTTCGGCTCCCAGCTTTCCGGTGCCCTTGAAGTTTTCTTGACTTCTCCTGGCTGGTCGGTCCCCAGCTGAGCTGAGGGAAGCAGACCGGATCTTGGTACAGAGCTGCATGGCTTTAGTTTGCAGGGGTGCTGAAGCCTCGCCCGACTGCTTCCGGTTTCTCCAAGCTTGGAGTGAAGCATCACGCTTGGAGCCTGGCAGCCAGTTACCAGCTACTCCCCTCGACCCCCACCCCTTGAGGCTGCTGGGGACATCGCAGGACATAGGGTGCTGAGTGCTGCCTTCCTGCTCGGCTCTCTGCTGAACCCGAATCTCCTTGCACAGTGAGAAGGAGCAGGCGTGGAGGCTGTAGCCAGCCTACATGAAGAGTGAGCCCTGCGAACCTCCAGAAGAAGCCCTTCTAGGTTTGGGTGTAGCTCGCAGGCCAGGATGGTGTGCTCCCACTTGGCCCTCTCACTCACCCCCTGGCATTTTCCTGAAAACCTCCTATCTCGGACTCCAGCAGCTGATGATGAGGCTGCAGCCTCGGTCGATCGACACACTGAGCGAGACGAGGGGGACGTGGTGAGATGCAAGGCTTCCAGCACCTTCCAGTGGAGTCCGCGCCACAGAGTGTCGCTCATTGCCTCATCCTTCTCCACGGCCTCAGTCTGCGCTGTGCAGTGGAGTTGTGGCCAGAGGGACCCAGACCAGAATGGACCGCAGCAGCATCAAAGGACTCGGTTTCATTGGATAAGGGCAGAACCGTGGTCTCTGGCGTTTGGAGCGGAAGTGGCCGGCGTTAGGTCGGTGCGGCATGCCCCATTTGAGGGCCAGCAAACTGTGCTCACTTACCCTTTGTTGTAACCTTTTGCAACCACATTCCAGGTTTGCTGCACGAGCCATAGTGCAAATCTACAGCTATATAGCATTTCCCTGTATGCTGCATACTGCATCATCATCAACAATCCGAGATTACCACAAGGACGCATATTAAAGCTCCCACGTACCTCCAGATGTCTCCTGCTTAGTCTCAGCTCATCTCAGGGAGCCAACTGACACAAAGGATTACCAAAGGTCCGTCAAAAAATCTCAGCAAGCGCACAAATCCTTTTGTTCTGGTGTTGAAACTGCCGCATAGACTAGTCCATCAGCCAACACAATGGCAAAAAGGAGAGATCCCCAGGCCAGCACATGGCGAGCCTCAGCAGTTAGGACCACCCTGATGAGGGTACAAGGAGAGGCACCAATGCCCCAAACAGCAATTGCAGCAGGTACTGAGAGCTCCGGGCATGCCTCTACTGCTGAGAGATTACTGATTGCATGCCGACTCATACTTACACCTGCAGTAACATGCAACAAAGTAAGGAGCATCGATAAGGGCAGCACATCAGCACCTGGGAAGAAAATCCTTTGTCAAGAAGAATCCATCTCGGGTGCATACCCCTGACCTAATCCAACAACGGGACCCTCTAGATTTTACAGAGGACCTTGCAGCCAGGGCAAGCCTATCGAAAGACAGAAAATTGCTTATAACGCTGCTTCCCAAACAAAACTGTGAACGCAACTCAGCCCTCCCCTGGTAGTGGGGAGACACTACAGTTATTGAAATCTCCTCAGACAGCTTGTACGGTAGTGTGTTGGTGGAGATTGACCTTGCAACTAAAGCAGTAGGAATGGACCAGATGGGCGAGAGCCCTATTAACACTATTATCACTAGTGCTAGCACTTTCGCTAGCATCCCCTGTGTACAAAACTCTTGCCCCTTTCAATATTGATTCTCAGGCCCACGCACCAACTACTCGTCTGATAACACCAAACACCATCAGGTTGGTTGCTCAGATTCATATCTTTGGAATGCAAAAAAATGACTCTCGACTGCAGGGCCCCAGTGGAGGTAATCCAAAGTCACCAGAGATGGCTAGCATTCAGTGGGAACAGTGAGACTTGGCCTCATATCACGCTCCCCACAGAGCTGCCCTTCGTATTGAGGGCCACAATGGTATGACACCCAATGTTAATGAAGATATCCAGCTACAAAATCGTCCAACCGCCAACACCACAGGGCCAAATTCACATAGGGAGGCCAAGCCAAGAGGAAAAGTCAATCCTGCTAACCATCCCAACTCATAGTGAGCAAAGCAATCTACTTGCCTCAATAAATGTCACCTTAGTTGCCACAATAAATGCCCTAACCTGACAGTCCGATAAATTGGAACTGCAGCTTGACCTGATACAAGCCCTAGCTACATCAATAGCCAAAATGGAGGCCAAGCTCAGCTCTTTGGAAAAGGGAGCACAAGGCACTAGTTCAGTTGAAAAAGACAAAACGCTTTGTGCGCCTACCATCTGATAGCGGAAAAACAATGCACTCTCCCAGTGGTCCTAAACTCAATGATACTGGACCTGAAATTTAATTTTTAATCGGCAATAAAAAGCAGCTCGTAGTCATTTCAGCATGCACTAATATATAACGGCCAATGGGTCCTCGGAGACAAGAGCCAACCACAAAATGGACCAAAGAGGCAAAGCAGAGACAATCACAGCCTTGCTACCAGGCAAGGCTGCGCCACAGTTGGACTAACCAACAAATTCTCCGGCTAGTCCAGTGGAAGATGCTAGCAAGGTAGCTCTCCAAGCTGCCACAGGTTCTGAGATGGAATTCGAGGAAACCATTCCACCAGGAATCAGTAACGATATAATTGAGCCTACGGAGAACCGATGGACTACAGTTCTCTCAAAAAGAACAAAAAAGAGGCTAAAAAAAACAAAGCGGTAAAAGATTGACACCAAACTCAACCTTTTAAATGACCAAAGTGCATCTGACGAAAACTCACCTAGTGTATACCCCCTGCTCAAGAAAAGAGTGTTAGAGAAGAGGGAAGCAGAACTCCTGATCATAACTCAAACCCTAGTAGCTCCACCACTAGCTCATACTTCACACGAAAATGGAACAACTTTCACTGTTGCTTAAGGTGCCCCAGCAATGCCTTTTGGGTCTAGCCCTCATCCAGAGTTTGTACAACCACTGCTCAATAAAACTTTTGATCAACTGGGAGTGCTGTCGAACTTCAGCACAGCTGCACAGAAAAAGGAAGAGCCACGAGGAAAGGTGACCTTATTTGATAGCCTCAGCAGAATCTCTTCCGAACAAGCTAAGGCTGTCCAAATAGGCAACGACTGCTTGTTCAGCAAATCCCCAGGAGACTCCAGGCTAACAAAGTTGGTGTTTACTCCACAATATCCACCAGAGGGGATCCGTGATATTCAGAACCATAAAAACTTACTATGATTGTTCCAGGCAATTCCAAATCTGTTACACATCATCTCTGAAGACATCTTGAGTGTCGAGTTTAAAGTCATGCCGGAGTGTAACAAAGGCAGAGAATCAACAATACCTACATTAAAAATCATCTCAATTGGAAGAAGCAATACTGGTGTGCAAGTTGACCTTTGAGGAATGGGGTATCGACCAGGAGGGTTGCGCCAGAATCATATGAGGGACAGCATACAACAGACTGGAGCTGGATACCGTCTGCTTTGTCTAATGATACTCAGAACTGCTCCTAGCATCAGTAACTAAGCCCCAGAAAGACATCCATATCTAAAGATACTGTCATGAATTTGTTGCCAGACTGTCAAGACTACTAAAGTCTTCATCCACAAACTTGCTACTTATGAACACTGATCTACTGTGCCTTCAAGATACCTGGTTAACAAGTTCAGTAACTATCCCCGGCTCTGTGAAATACATCAATCTGCGAAAAAACAATATTTTTGGAAGGCCAACTGGAGGACTCTCCATATATCTCAATATCAGCTTGGAACTAAAAGCCAAAGAAAAACCAGCCCAGGACGAAATGCTACAACTGATCACGCTGGACGGGTTTAAAGTGAATGACTCCCGAACAAGGATCTTGCTGATTAACATTTATTTGAACTCTTTTGGCTCTGAGCGAACGGAAAGGCTGACCCAGCTTTGTGACAAATTAATTTAACCAGCGTCATTTAGGAACTATTTCGGTTGGTTGTTTGCCAACAGACTCCCCAACTGACTTGCTCCAAAGCTTCCTGGGCTCAAGTCCACTCAACACATAGTTGAAAATTCACCAGCGCCACCAAAGTTCCCAAAGACATTCAAGGGAATAGGCACAATTGACTACTTCGTCGCCAAAATTGTTGAGCATTTGGAGAGCTTTGAGATCCTCTCACTACAAAAAAGCGACCACCTCCCACTTCGCACAGTATTGAACCTCAGCCAAGTGTGAATGCCAGCTAATGTTGGACACCTCACAAGGCAACAAAACTCTACACTTAATCTGGAGAATAAAATGGTGCTCAGTCTCCTTGAAAAAACTTAAAATCTGGAAATCTGCCAATAGTTTGACACGACTCATAGTGACAAACATCCGCTGGCCAACTGCTAGTCCATTATCAAGAATATCCATCTACCTTTAGACTCTGCTCTAGCTCCTCAGAGGTTCTTCATAAAAAAGACTCTCAAAAGAACTGCCCCATAATGGAAAGCAAGCGGAACATCCGTAGGTTGAGGAAATTAAGGCAAAAAACACACAACCTGCAAACCAAACTGGTCAGCAGTCGACACTGCAGGCCTTAGCAAAACAACATAAGCAACTTGTTTGGTCTGCAAAAAGTTAATAGAATTGTGGAAATATGGATTTTTCTGGTCAGTTATGTCCCCTATCTTGGACCCCAACGGTTCTATGTGCATGTCACAAGTACATGTATGTTCCCTCCAGTTCCAGTTATAAAGACGCAAACATATGTGCGTCCACCGTCAACATGTCCTCTGTCAGATCCGCCATGAATAGGCCGGATATTCCATTCCTAAGTACGAAAGGCCACCGCCTTTATATGGTTCACTTATGCCATTTTACAGTCCAGGCAAGTAGGCCCTGATTCTGTCATCAAACTCTTCTTGCCTTCTGCCTCTGAAAGCTCCAGTCTGAGCCTGCATCTGTGACCATGAACTTTGTCTCATTCTCTGCGCGGCTCACGAAGTCTGACATCAGCCTATTCTCTGCCAAGAACTGTATTTCACCTCCGAGTTATCTGCTTCCCTCTCAGCCGATGCATTCCTGCCTAGTAGTTTAAGTAAACATTCTTCCAGTTACCATGCAAAGGGCCCAGCTTCTCTGCCCTCATGCAAATAATTCACAGTCCTGTTACTATGGAAGATTCCTGCCCTCGCATTTAGTGTAGACACCTAGACGCTTGTACACGCACGCACAGTCAGTATAGAATAGATTCTGTCCGAGAGTCCTTCTTTATGGATAACATAGTTCTTTAAACATAGGATGTTAGATATGATTTGGGATTAGGTTGACTTGACCCCCCAGACTTCTTGTCTCCACATGTAGAGCTAAATGTCAAGTCCCCTTCACCCCCTAGTTACACGTCAATTACACGTCATACTGCTGCGCGCGCATCTATGCCAAGTATTATCTTATAGATCCACCTATATATGACATCATAACCAATTACGTTCCTTTTTACTCCTTATTACACCCATTTTCGGTTACGCATGATATTCGTCATTTTCCTTATCAATTGTTACGCCTACTGTATTCGCCTCATTGTAATGCATGATCTATAAAAGTCATTTCATGTCAATAATGTATGTACTTCACTTCCTGAACCTCCGGGGTGATGGAACTTGAAGCATCCGATTATAATCGATTATTGGAATAAAGCCCATTCCGAACCTCTAATACCACGGATTCTGCCTCTCATTTTATTGAGCTATTTTATTATGTTTCTGTATCAAATTCAGTCCCGGTAAAGGAAAATTATTTACCACATGAATGGCGCCCGAACAGGGACACTTTCTCATCTCACGCGCCGGCGGTGCGTTGCAGGCCCGGTCTCCTGCCACAGCTGGACGGACAATAACGCGTACCAGCAGGATTTCCTGTATCTCCCTCCGGTCAAGCGGGGGCGACTGAGACTGCGATCAACACCCAGACGAGGCGGTGAGAAGTGCGAAGTATCCCGACCAGAGCCTAGCTGAGAGAGCAAGATCCGAGGTACACAGAGACCCACCAGTCCGAAGTCAAGCCCAGTGTCCGACGAGTCGAGTCGAGTCCAGTCCGGTTCAAGTTCAAGTTACTGAGGCCTTCCATTTCCGAAGCTACCCGGTGAGTACCATTGCTGGGGAGGCATTTCTGACGTGCACATAGGTTGTGCCGGTCAAGACGGGTTTGGGTACACAAATCCGGTCTGCACTGTTTTAGCAGTGTATCTGTACTGTTTAGCAGTATATCAAGTATTCCGAAGTATCTAGTTATTGTCAAGAATTAAGCTTGGTGATTAGTTATGCAGACGATCATCATTGTTGTTTCAGTTAAAGGCTTAATGTTAAATGTTTAATGTGTTTAAAAACGTCCTGTATAGTGTGGTATGAATGACTGTTCATTATCGTGTTTATTGTATTAAAGTCTGTTCAAATACAAGTATCAGGTCAGTTGGTCAAAATCAAGTATAAGGTCAGTTCTCAATATGCCGCTCTTCTCGAAATTAAGACAGATCACTACTAGAAAAGGGGTTCTCGAAGAAGCCGTTCCTATTCCTCCTAGGGACACTCCAGGGCACTTCATGTATCACAAACATGGCTTAGACGCTATATTATTTCTTGATTTATGGGTAGACTACACCAAGGGATTACCAGAAAGTCAGAGGTGGCCCACAGCGGGAACCTGGGATGCAGAGTGCATCATGAAAGTTGAGGAAGAGTTATGGAAAAGGAAGGTCAGACAGTCACAGAAAGACGCCGTTGAGTTATGGCGTAAAGAATCTCATAGACGCACAGAAAAAGCACGTAGACAGGAAGAAAGGAATAAAGAAAGTTCAAATAAAGTTCGAGAGAATCTATTAATTGAGGAAGGTATCCGAGTGAAATCAGAACAAGTAGACAGACAAAGAAATGCCCTTATGAATGGTATGTATCCCCTTCTGGCCGAAGGATTACCTAAGGCTACTCCAGAAATACCGAAAGACTTGCCACCCCCATTGTTCCCAATAAAGGTACATCCTAAGGGGCATCCTAGAACCGCAGAAGATGTTTTTCTTTCCTCATATTTAGATGGCGCAGCTCCCGAGTATGCTAATTCCGCCCCACATAGACCGCATACCAGGGAGGTTCAACGCCAAGATCCAGTGCCCGTATCCCTACAGCAACAAATCGAGTCACAAGTTCCGGCAAGCACATCTGTTTCTGCATCCGCTCCTACAGCTACTTCTACAGCTATGTCCACACCTGTAGTTGCTGTGTCACGTTCGACGAATCCTTTCACGCCCGACACCCCAGATGGGGCTACGGGAGGTGCTAGCAACATATTTTCTACGCCACCCAGAATAAATAAACTTACTTTTCAAGAGTCGGCACATCCACGTACACCGAAACTCATAAGTGCCCGTACGCTGAAGGAACTTCTTATAGATTGTAGATATGACCCTGTGCCCGGTAAAGAGGACGAAATGACCCTGGCATCATTGCGTATCAGACGAGCCGCAGTGTATTTAGGAAAGTTACCAGGAATGACTGAGCATCTAGATAAAATATATCATTTTGTCCAAACAGGGCGAGATCCAGAATGTATTAACAGAGCTATGGAATACCAGAAAGTAGAGATACAGGGGGAACTGTTACGTTTCCTCATAAACTGTGTGATCAGAAATCAAGACCGACCGGGGGTAGACCCGGAAGCAATGAAAATTCTTACAAGATGGAGCCAGAATATATCAGAAGGGAGACATGATAAACAAAATTGTATAATAGCCATGTGCCGAAAGATCCGTAAAGAAATAGAACGCCTACACGAAGAGAGATTAGAGGTAGACGAGTTCGAACAAAGCGAGGAAGAAGGGTCAGGACCGCCCACAGGACAGTCGGACACCATAGCCTATGTAGGTAGAGGAAGATCTTGTAATAGTAATAGATGTCTTACTGACTCGATACGTCCGATATGTCCAGATAATAACAGGAATTTCCAAATACCTATAATTAATATAAGGTCTAACGAGCACTCGTTCCAAACCGCCGACAAACTACTCCAAGAACGAAGGGGTTATCATTTTCTCGATTCAATGGATGAACAAGATTTAGCCAGGGCAGCTGTCCATTGGGTGGACAGTCCCGGAAAATATAGTGATGATACGGTAGTACGCACATTTTTGAATCTTACCCCAGATGAACAGAGGTTAGCTGGGATTTATATGATTCAACAACTCATTATACTATATCGGAGTCAGCATTCGGACCCTGGTCCCTTACCTGACATACTGACTGAATTACTTATGAATAAATGGAGAGGTTCAGGTACTAAATTAATTAAAGAAATTCTAGAATCAAGAAAGCAGTATATTCTTTTTGTATGTTCAGACCGTGTCTCATTGCCCGTCAAGAAAAGAACTACGTATCACATGGATAGACAGAATCCCTTACGAGAAGTGCACCCAATAAAAGGCGAGGACAACGAGTTTAAGCGCGTATTTGTATATACGCCCATATCGAAAATAGAATTGTTACAAATGAAAAAAGTGGTACCCAGTCATGACAAAGATCCAGCGGGTTTTCACCGAGAAATTAAAGACATGTTACTCATGGGAGAGTATACCTATCCCGACATTATGACAATATTAAAGGTATTAATGCCTGCTGGTATTTATGAGAAACTCAAGGAAAAAGAGTGGGAGGTAGGAGACCAAAAGATAGAATGGTCAGTGTTAGAAGCGGAAGAAAAGGCCCGAACTGCAGGAGCAGGACTTGGGGATAAAACTAAAGCACTGCCAGGTTTATTAGTACAGGTACTGCCACGTTTATTAACTACGAAAAAGGAAGATTGGGGTACAATTTCAGCCTGTAAACAGAAGCAAGATGAAGACACTAGTGATTACTATGCCCGATTTGAAAAATGTTTTGGTATAAATAGTGGCATAAAAGCAAGTAGCGAATCATACCCACATCTGTTTGTAACAAAATTAGTAGAAAATGCCCTGCCACCAGTAAAGAATAGAGTATTAAAATTCGAGAGTACCTGGCAAGGTAACACTCCATCACAAATGTTACAAATGTTACAGTACCATCACAATAGAATTAGAGAGGAACAAGAACATGAACACAGACGCATGAAAGACACGAAAATGAAAATGTTAGTTTCCCAGACAGTCCCAGCTGAAGGACATAAAAAGGGTATGACACATTCCGATTCAGCAGGACCTGTAAAAGGGACATGCAATTATTGTAAAAAGCCAGGTCATTACGTACACGATTGTTCAGTTTTGAAACATAATATCAGCATAGGTAAAACACAAGAAAGATCACGGCCATTTAGGCAAGAGCAGAATGAACAAGGAGCTCCGCAGCATGCCCAGGCCATGCCAGCCGCACAACAGCCAATACAGTTTGTGCCAGCTGCACCACCGTTGCCTGTTGCTGCCACACAGACAACAACACGACAAATGTATCAGACCGCACAGTATGAATATCCTGAGTATCAGCGTTATGCATGAACTAGCCTAGAGAGGGAAGTTGACTTACCCCTTATTGAAATCCCAGTAGACCAAGAAGGACCTTATGTACATAGTGAATTATTAGGCCAAGATAGAAAATTTCTACTCGATACAGGGGCAAGTCGAACGACCATAAAACGTAGTGAAGTTCCAGGGGCACCCCTCTCAGGCTCACAGAATATTTCCCTTGGTTTTTCAGGAAAACCTATTGTTAATGAAGTGTCACAACCTCTGCCACTTACGATAGGACCTCTGACCCGAACTACAGATTTATTGCTTACTAAATCATGTCCAGAAAACTTGCTAGGAATAAAAACGTTGAAAGCTCTAGGAGCCATAATATGTTGTTCTCCGGAAGGAGTAAGATTGTTTTTACGTGATTTCAAAGGTCACTATGTGTCTAGAGACATGGATCCCCGACTACAGACTTTACCTACACATCTATGGGCACAAGGCCCTACTGATGTTGGACGCATGAATATTACACCATATCAAGTCACATTAAAGGCAGGAGTGGTGCTACCACGAATGAGACAATACAAGTTACCACCAGATGCTGTAGTGGCTTTACTACAAATCATTGACGAGCTCATTGCCCAAGGAGTAGTCGTGGAAACGGACTCCAATGTATGTAATTCGCCGATAATTCCGATTCTTAAACGAACAGATCCTAAGGCCCCGCCAGTCTATCGATTGGTTATTGATCTGCGCGAGTTAAACAAATGCATTGTGCCACAATTCCCTGTGGTCCCAGATATCTCGTCATTACTGACAGCTATTGATTCCGAAGCGACATTCTTTACTGTAATCGATCTCAAGAATGCCTTTTTCAGCGTCCCAATAGATCCGGAAAGCCAATATTTATTCGGATTTAGTTTAAATGGACGTAGCTTTAAATTCTCACGCGCACCTCAAGGATTTACAGAAAGCCCCAGCATCTACAGCCAAGCACTGAAACGAGAACTCGACAGTATCCACATGCCAGTTAACACTGCTCTGCTCCAATACGTCGATGATTTGCTGATCACCGCAAGAAGCGAACCAGAATGTGAAAAAGCATCACTGACAGTTTTAAAATTTCTAGCCGAAAAGGGACACAAGGTGTCCCCTTCTAAGCTGCAATTCTGTGTCCAGCGAGTTGTTTATCTTGGACACTCGCTGTCCAAGGAGGGAAGGCAGCTTACACCAGACCGCATTCAGTTAATAGCTAACATGCCAATACCCAAGACACAAAAGGAGGTGCGGGCTTTCATAGGCCTCACTTCATACTGTAGACAGTGGATCCCGCAATATGCATTTCTAGCAAAACCACTCATCCAGTTGACAACCCAGGAGGCAGCCACATCGACTGTTCTCCCTTGGACTCAGGAACATACACAAGCTTTTGAAAGCCTAAAGAAAGCTTTATGTCAAGCACCTGTTTTAGCAACGCCATGTTACAGAAAACAGTTTACACTCTTTGTTACAGAACGCGAAGGTACTGCTTTGTCAGTACTCACACAGGAACAAGCAGGAGCACACAAACCATGTGCTTATTTTTCTAGTACACTAGATCCCGTAGCTCAGGCTCTGCCTGCGTGCCTAAAATCAGTAGCAGCGACAGCTTTAGCAATTAGACAAAGCGATGCCATAGTGTTAGGACATCCATTGACAGTTCAAGTACCACACACAGTAGAAGTCCTTGTGAATAGAACGCAAACACAACACTTGACTATAGCACGACTTACAGGGTATGAACTTACATTGTTTCAGCCACATATAGAAATCAGACGCTGTAACACATTGAATCCTGCCACACTTTTGCCAGTAACCGGAACAGACCCACTAGCTCATGACTGTATTGAAGTTATTACTATAACGACAAAACCCAGACAAGACTTGACAGATGTCCCATTGTCAGATCCAGACCTGACGTTGTATGTAGATGGTTCATGTATGAGAACGAATACAGGAGAGTTAGTGGCTGCTTATGCAGTCACAACAGATACAGAAGTCATTGAAACTAATCGTATTAATACTTTGTCAGCTCAAGCCGCAGAGCTTATTGCTCTGACACAAGCCTGTATTCAAGCCACAGATAAAAAAGTCAACATATACACTGATTCACGTTATGCATTCGGAGTTGTACATGACTTCGGCGTGCTGTGGCGAGAGAGAGGTTATTTAACTTCCCACGGTGCCCACATTCAGCACGGACCCCTCATTCATGCCTTATTAGATGCAATACATCTACCTACTGCAATATCAATTATGAAATGTAAAGCTCATACGAAAGTTACTGATATCATTTCTCAAGGCAATGATTTAGCCGACAGAACAGCTAAACAGACTGCTCAAACTCAGACTCCCGACATGACAAAGACAATAGTCCCGATACCGACACATTGTATGACAGTTAAAGATCCTACTCTTGACGTAATTGACATACAGACACATGCTACACAAGACGAAATAAAGAAATGGACTGAATTAGGAGGGATCCAAACGGACCAGGGATGGATGATGAAGGAAAAGTCTGTGTGGTTCCTTCCTGATTCAATGGTCCAAGTTATAATTAACACTACACATAGTCCAGCACATCTCGGAGAAAAAGCTATGCTAGACAGCATTCAACACATTTGGTTCAATAAACATTTACGAGCAGCAGCTAAACAAAAAGTCCGTACCTGCATGATCTGTTGCCAGTTTAACCCAGGAAAAAGCGTTCCCGTAGAGCAGGGTGGATTTCATCCTCCTGATCACCCTTTTGAAGTGCTCCAGATGGATTATATCCAGATGGAACGATGTCGAGGATTCAAATACGTTCTTGTAGTTGTCTGCGCTCTGTCCCGTTGGACGGAGGCATACCCGGTTTCAGATTACACTGCCCCGACCACTGCCAAACAGTTAGTTCGAGAATTCTTCCCACGATACGGTTTACCACGTGTTGTCTACTCAGATAACGGCCAGCCGTTCTCATCCGAATTAATGAAACATGTCTCACTTCTGTTAGGATATCAGTGGAAATTCCACTGTGTCCGACACCCCGAGGCAGCTGGTCTCGTAGAAAGACATAACCAGATACTGAAAATCAGATTGTCCAAAATATGCAGAGAGAAAGGTGTCGACTGGGTAGTAGCATTACCAGTTGCACTCTTTTACATGAGAATGGTAGCACACTCTCGAACAGGGCTATCCCCGTATGAGGTGATCTTCGGCAGACCACCAAATATGTGGGGGACGCCCATACCACGCAAAATAACTGATGTTGACTGTAATATGCTGACAGATTATTTGGCTTCCTTGATGTCTGCACTACAATCTTGTCGTTCACAGGTAGCTGCAGCCTTTCCCGACAACACTGAGGTGAAACCCCATGACATAGTTCCGGGTGATATTGTATTTGTGAGGAATTTCGACCGAAAGACTCAGCTGGAGCCCAGGTGGAAGACACCCAAGTTGGTTCTGCTAACCACAAGGACAGCCGTGAAGATCGAGGGCCGCAAGGGCTGGATTCATTCAAGTCATATCAAGAAATTTCATGGACAATACTCGGATATAGACATTGTGCCCTGCACTCCCTCACAGACTGATTCAAAACTTCCTTTGGTTGAAAAGACTGAAACAGAACTTTACAAAGTTAAGTTGAGGCCTAGAACGTCAGACGGTTTGATTGTTTAAGTCCTCTCCTAGGTGAAGCGGTTGAATCTGTCTCTGACATGTATCCTCTAGACCTGAATCATGGACAGTCGCGAAAAATGATGAAACGACAGGCGTATTGTAAATCACTGCGTAGCCATTGTATAGTGACATTATTAATTTTGTTTTCCTTAAGTCTTTTAATAATTATTACAAGTATGTTGTTGCACATATATTACCCTATTGCCCGAAATGTTCACAATGTTATTTCAGAACATTCTTTTAGTGACTTACCTCCGCATGAATTGTCTTATAGACTTGCGCTGCGCAATAATACTTTCATTAGTATGTTACATTATTCCCATCAGACTAGTAATGCCACTAATTGTTGGGTGTGTGGCCGGCTCCCTCCCTATCAGAATTATGAAGGAGGCCTGCCATTCTTTCCACATCCATTTACACATAACGGCTCCTGTGGAGCATGGTTTAGTTTAATCAATTCCATAAACTCAGACACAGCAGTTTACCAAGATCAGTGGGTATGGGGAAACCTGAACCTAGTTTTACTCAAGGTCTGCTATCCTGACAAGGAGGGTCGCCCCAAAAGAACAGGAACTGATCTAGAAAATGAAGTATATGGATTAGGTAATTTTACACCTAATCTCATGATTCTAAATGTCGTATCCGAAGTTGAACTAGTCTTACCCACCATGTCAGTATTCCCAGCGAAGGGTGAATTGTGTGTAAGAAAGGTTGGTTCCATACATATGGGCCATAGTAAGTGTACTACTACAGTAGAATTCAGTGATCAAGGCAAATCTTCATTCAGAGCTTATCGCCACTCCTACTTTATATGTGGTCAGACTGCATATATGCGTCTACCTCTAGATTGGGATGGTACCTGCTACATTGCATTCCTTTTGCCACCTGTTTTCCTAGCTCCTCCTGATTATTATAGAAATATTCATTTAGTACACAATAGAGAGCGGAGAGATCTCCCAATTGTCGATTATACTGAGACAGCATGGGACAAGTATGTAGATTTCAATAAAGGCATCTTTCCCTATATAGGTACAGTTACCAATAGTAAGCTGATACGTAGATTAACTAGAACCCTTGAAGCAGTAGTGAATGAAACTATTTCCGCCTTAGGCAATTTAACAGAAGAGCAGTCTGCTATGCGGATTGTTGTGCTTCAAAATCGTCTTGTCCTTGACGTCATCTTGGCTGATAGAGGTGGAGCTTGTAGGGTCATCGGATCCAGCTGCTGCGTATTCATACCAGAGAATTCGCCATCTGTATATAAAGCTATAACTCGCCTTCACAAGATTGTAAGCCAGATACACCAGAACCCAGGCACTTGGACTTGGTCCAGTTGGTTTTGGAGTGTGATATCAGCCTGGGGATGGAGAGTTCTATCCTTCCTAGGTATTGGCCTTCTCATACTATTCAGTTGCTGTATATGTCTACAATGTGGACCAGCGATTTGTGGTCTGTGTGCCACATCGTGTATTCCACCACCAAGATTTCATTCAAGATCCCGGAAGAAGAAAGAAGAACAAATGATGCTATATGAACAGATTAATGGATTAATGAAGATTGATATCTCTTAACGGGCAAGTAGGGGACAAGGAGGGAATGTGGAAATATGGATTTTTCTGGTCAGTTATGTCCCCTATCTTGGACCCCAACGGTTCTATGTGCATGTCACAAGTACATGTATGTTCCCTCCAGTTCCAGTTATAAAGACGCAAACATATGTGCGTCCACCGTCAACATGTCCTCTGTCAGATCCGCCATGAATAGGCCGGATATTCCATTCCTAAGTACGAAAGGCCACCGCCTTTATATGGTTCACTTATGCCATTTTACAGTCCAGGCAAGTAGGCCCTGATTCTGTCATCAAACTCTTCTTGCCTTCTGCCTCTGAAAGCTCCAGTCTGAGCCTGCATCTGTGACCATGAACTTTGTCTCATTCTCTGCGCGGCTCACGAAGTCTGACATCAGCCTATTCTCTGCCAAGAACTGTATTTCACCTCCGAGTTATCTGCTTCCCTCTCAGCCGATGCATTCCTGCCTAGTAGTTTAAGTAAACATTCTTCCAGTTACCATGCAAAGGGCCCAGCTTCTCTGCCCTCATGCAAATAATTCACAGTCCTGTTACTATGGAAGATTCCTGCCCTCGCATTTAGTGTAGACACCTAGACGCTTGTACACGCACGCACAGTCAGTATAGAATAGATTCTGTCCGAGAGTCCTTCTTTATGGATAACATAGTTCTTTAAACATAGGATGTTAGATATGATTTGGGATTAGGTTGACTTGACCCCCCAGACTTCTTGTCTCCACATGTAGAGCTAAATGTCAAGTCCCCTTCACCCCCTAGTTACACGTCAATTACACGTCATACTGCTGCGCGCGCATCTATGCCAAGTATTATCTTATAGATCCACCTATATATGACATCATAACCAATTACGTTCCTTTTTACTCCTTATTACACCCATTTTCGGTTACGCATGATATTCGTCATTTTCCTTATCAATTGTTACGCCTACTGTATTCGCCTCATTGTAATGCATGATCTATAAAAGTCATTTCATGTCAATAATGTATGTACTTCACTTCCTGAACCTCCGGGGTGATGGAACTTGAAGCATCCGATTATAATCGATTATTGGAATAAAGCCCATTCCAAACCTCTAATACCACGGATTCTGCCTCTCATTTTATTGAGCTATTTTATTATGTTTCTGTATCAAATTCAGTCCCGGTAAAGGAAAATTATTTACCACAGAATGACAAAGAGTGGTTACATGTATACTAATTTAGGGGTAAACGTAGTGAGACTGACCTATGGAGATAAATCCAAAACAAAATGTGCCAGGAAACCACTAGAAATATCACAGTCGCCGAAACCTTGTGGACACAGCACATGAAACAGATGTATGTAGCTTAAACATCATGCACCTCCTTGGCGAACACATTATGTATCCCAGATTACTCCTTAGACAAGTAACCAATGTTCACGAATTAACAGTATTCAAAGAATTCTGTCTAAAATCAGAGCAACAGGTGCTCCTGGCCAAAACGGGATGTCAGCCCAAGTTTTTAAAGATGACATCGACCTGTGGTCTACAAAACTCCTCCCCCTGTACCACACATGCTCAGTGACCAGTCAGGTGCCAGAGAGCTGGAGGGGCTCAATCCTGCATCCAATGTTCAAGATGGGAGATAGGCAGAATCCAGCCAACTATCGCCTGATCGCCCTTCTTATTGAAGCCAAAGCATATGCTTCTGCCCTCTTAAAAGAACCGGGGTGCTGGGTGGGGGCTAATGAGATTGTTCCATTCCGTCAAACGGGCTTCAGGTCGAATTCTTTGTCCTGTTGGACCATTCCAAAATTGGCATTCAGAAAGCCCTAAATGCCGTCCACAAGTACAACGAGGCAAATAAAATTATGGCAAATGAGTCAAAAATAAAAGTAGTAATCTTTGGGAGGATGACCAAGAAATCCAACTACTGCTGGACTATGGGCCCTCAAAAAACCATTGGGACCATAGTCCAGATTTCCACAGCGGTATAAAAACCCACTTTGGCCACCTTAAGCAAAGGCTGCACTAATTACATATTGACTTTCCCAAATTACATTACATAGACCACTCGGAATTAAAATTCTGCCAGTTGAAGACAGGCTGGGGATACTAAAGGAATATTTACCTAGGAGCCTGGTGATCAAGAAAAGAAAGCTCGGCAGGAAAGGGGGATCAGATCAGAAGGGAAGGCTGAGTGTGTAGAAAAGTGCATATTCCAGGAGGCATTTTGATAGGTCTGCTTTGTCCTGTTGGGAGTGGTTTAAAAAGGGTGTAGGGTCAGATGATGACTGTCATGCAACCCGCCCCTGCATTCTTTAGAAGGAGAGAGGTATAATAACGTCCATTGCTCAGATTGTTCAGAGAGCATGGAAACTAAAGGAAAAGATAAGAGCAGCAAGAGGAAATACCTAAAGAAGACTCACGCTCAGCATCCATTAGCCAGATGCACGCTGTTGACAATTCGTTTAGTTCGAAACTGTTGAATGATAAATCAGGAAATAGAATGTGATACACATATGAGAGGCATCTGAAGATTTTTTAGGTCCTGCTGTTATTTTGTGGGCAGATACCTGCCCACCATTTCGTGCTCCAGTGACCATCGCTCACTGTGAACTGTTGCTGTTGTTTCGTGACCGTCTGTCTGTATGTACAGTGTGATCAGGACCAGTTGAATTACGTTTATATGGCAGCAGCTTTTATTGCATAAGTATGGATCTGCCACTTTTACTACATACTCCATCTGCTGCATAATCTGCAGATTTTAGCCCCCAAAAATAATCTTTCTAGCTGTAACAGATCAAAGATTATTAAGAACATGGCGCACATGTTCCTGCGCACTGCAAGGCCCTTTTCAATGATCGACTTGTCATCTTTAATTTGCTCGATGCTGTATTTCGATGTTAAATTGGTACTAACAAGGTGAAATCTTTTTCCAGACCGTGTTAACGACGTATAAAAAGGACAAAATTTTGAAGAAATACTATCACAAAATATGCTGCAATAGGCCACATAATTTGCCTTTTCTTGCTGTGAGTACGCCGTTCAGCAGCGTTGATGACGGCGCCGCTATTCAAGTGTATTATCGTACTTCCTTATACCAGGGCCTTACATGTTTCATGCCCTTGTTAAGCACTGGCCATAAATCGTGTTTGTCCTTTCTAGACAATCTGAAGGAATCTTGCTGTGATCTCCATTACTCTCCTCTTTGAACTGTAGGTATTTCCATAGGATCATCGCATTGGAAGTGCAGGAAGCACTATATGATTGTGGTGTTCCTGGTTTGCTGATGAGAGCACTGAACAAGAGACTATGATGCAGTGTATCTTGAGCATGCTATCGGGTAATATTTGAATTGGAACTCTAGAAGTACAGGTACTCCCTATACCAGAGTACCTGCTTGCTGCAGGGAAATGCTGGTTCTCTTCCATTAAATGTATTGGACCACTGCTGAGAAGTACAGCTTCTCTGCCTTCCACATCAAAGACCTGCGGGCTCTCAGTACCGTACAGTACCTGCTCAATTAAAGCACTACTAGTGGATTTGTATTGTAATTGTATTGTAGTGTAATTGCATTTATATAGCGCTTACTACCCCTGACGTGGCGTCGAAGTGCTTTTTCGGCGAGAAGCACGCTACTCCGGAACCCATTTGTGACTCTGTGAAGAGAGTCTGTTGTCAATATTCTTCATCGCTTAAAAGATAATAGCTCGAAAACATTTCAAGTTAGGAGTTCGATCTTAGCACTTGAAGGTTTTCTCTGATGATTTCTTTTGATGTAGAGTGTTGTAAGCAATTTTAGTCCCGTGTTTTTTACTAGAATTTTGGTTGGGAATGGAAAAACACACTTGGCTTAGCTATTTTATGCAGTTCACCTTCTATAAATGCAAAATAGAAAGTATGGGGCCGATTCTTGCCGTTTGTGAGCAGGAGTCTGCTAAGCTTTTCGTTCAAGATTTGGCTCATTTTAGTGCATTTAAGACTGCTTCAGCTGTAGCGTTTTCCCTTTTTTCTTAAAGATGCCATGAAGTTGGGGAGGCAAAGTGTCTGTTTCCAAAGACACTGCTCCAGAACCCCTAGGCACTTATTTTGTTCCGAATGTACCCAGATTTCGACAGTGTTGCAGGCAGTGTCACACACCTTGGTTTGGGATGTTGCCTCTTAAAAGTACCTTTGCTGATCTTGTTTGACCTGCCTCAATATAAGCATTACATTTCAAGCTCTGCAATATTGTCAGTAAATATTAAACTTTGAAACTTCTCTGGCTGTTGACCCATCAAGATTTTGATGGTTTTTGTTGTGGTTTTTTTTATTTTTAGATTTGCTGCCCCACAGAGGAGCATTTTTGTTGCTGTCGGAGGTTGATTTGGAGTTTTTCTTAGCAATTCTGGGACATTTCACTGAATTATTTCTCATGCCCATTTCCTGTGTTCGCCAACTAAGCCTAATCAATTGCTTGTTGAAGTGGTAAAACATTGCTTCCACCTTTTGACAGAAAGTTGTGAGTCGTCTGTAGAGTGGCTACAGACATATTGTTGACATACAGATTGACTCCACAATTCATGCTCAAATGTGCTCTAGACTTCAAGTTCCAGGCGTACCTACAAGGTGGTGTTGTCATGAAGATTCATGATCATACTTAAGAGATTGGTGTCAATGAATAGTTTAAGTTTCTCCCAGAGTTTTTCCCTCTGTCGACTAGGTCGAAGACTGATGAAAAATCAGGACCTACGAAGCAATTTGTAAAGGATAAAGACCTGGTAGACTGTAAACCGGCCTGCTATGAATCTTTCTTTAGCAGAGCAGAGAATTTTGTCAGTCTCAAACCATTTGTACTCCCGGTCCAGTTTTGTGACTATCTTGCAATCAATGTCTAGTAATCTTTTTTTTAATGTATTTATATTGAAAATTCGAGCACATCATTACAGTACTTTATTACTATGGGTCATGAGGAGTACCTTACGCATTCCAGTTGGCTTTTCAAAACGTCAGTACAAATACACTTTCACACTCCCCCCTGCCCAGAGCAAAGCCCCTTGGTCCACAAATTTAAGGGCATTTCTCTGGTCACTGACCATGTATGCCATACCTTCTCCCATTTTTGTTGGGCATCCTCTGCTTTCATAAATCTGTTTTTCAGCTAGTGAGCACAAGTCCATATCCTGTTTACATGGGTCCTAGTCTAGCAGGGAAACCGTACCCCATTGCTGTACAACATTCCCCCTAGCCACCATGAGTTCCAATCTGAACAGAAATTTGGAGTGTCACTGGAAGATAATATCTCCCCATATGTCTAGCACCTTCATTTTACCCTGTAACGGTTCCTGTAGGCTGGTAGTATTTGCAAGACATCTTCCCACTCCGGACCAAAAGTCCAACACCCGGCATACCCATAATGTGTGTAGAAAAGTTCCCATCTGATTGCATCTCCATAAGCAGCGATCATTTGGCGCACAACCAGCCCTGACAAGCAGCGGCCTTGTGAGATAAGTCCTATACAGTAGTTTTAATTGGCCCTGTCGGAGCCAGATCGAATGGAGACCAATCTAGGTGCACGTTTCTTCTCTTCCCATTCCCCTTCCTCAAAGTTGCCCTCTCATTAATGTTAATAATTGTTTTAGATATTTGAAATTTACCTATATACCTTTGTGTGGGATAACCACGGACAGTAATTTGTCTTTCAGTAGTGTAACGTCTGCAGTGTTTGAAAATGTTTATGAGGGTTTTAAACAGTTTAGGCCCATCTATCCCCCCTCCTTAATTTTCCCTTTTATTCTGCCAATGGCAATCAAGTCCCATTTTCCAAAACCGGGCAGGGCTCCTACAGCTAGTATCATGTCATTATCGCACAAAGGAGTTTCTCTTGTCAGTATCTGATCCCATTTCAGACATCCCAGCACCCAGTACCACACCCTAACCACGACAGAGTATGCCGTGGAAGTTTGTGCTAAGTCCTGTTCCTATACAATGTGAACAGGTAGGACCCATTGTGTATCTGCTGACCCGTAGAAGGGTTCGACCAATGGAACAAAGGCCCATTCGTTAATTCTTACCAATTGAGAAGCCTGTATATCCGGGAGGGTGATCCCACTCCCATAGACCCCTTAACCAGTTTCCCAAGGGCGATTCTTGACACCTTCCATTCCCACAGCACTGTCCTTATTTCAGCCTCCACTGACTTAAAGGACTCTGCTGGTACCCAATGGGTTGTGTTCTGAAGGGTATTAATGAAATTAGGTAGGACAATCATTATGAATAGTATGGCGCTGCCCAGATGGGATAGTGCCAGGTTCTGCATGTGTTCAGCATCCCCACAAAATTTGGCAAGAACCATGTCCAGGTTCCTGTGAAGGAACTCCAGCTGGACCTTAGTAATACATATACTGAGATACTTGAATCCCTCCATATCAATGGGGATATGGTGTCGGAGGGCCCTCATTGGTGACCATCCTGATAGATGATATAACACAGACTTCTCCCAAATGATGTGGAAACCGGAGTACTTACCAAAAAGGTGTAGTGGTTAGTTAGGGGCCTGCTGAATAGAGTAGAATGTCATCAGCGTATAAGGAAAAACACTTCTACAATGAGCCTTCCCAGCTCAATCCACAAACTAGAGAAGCACCTAGTAGCCAGTAAGCGAGGGGCTCCAATGCTCGGACAAAATTTATTGGGGAAAGCCGACATCCCTATCTGATCCTCCTTTCTAGATGGAATGGTTCTGAGTAGGGTCCATTCACCCTCACTAGCGGTTCATTATTATAAAGTAACCCTAACCAGGCCCGGTTAAAGAGGCCAAAACTCCTGCAAGCCAGGACTTCGAACATATAGGCACATTCTAGCGTGTCGAACGCTTTAGCTGCATCCAAGGATAGGATTTCAGTTTGTTCTGGTGTATTTGTAGTTCATGCCATGCAGCCAAAGAGCCTTCTGAGGTTGAGACGGGTATTCTGGTTTGGCATTAAGACAGATTGGTCCGGCTCTATCAGCATTAATATGACCTGCCGGGGACATAGTCAGTACTTTAGCCAAGATATTTGTCTCAATATTGAGCAACACGTTTGGCCTTTACATTCCACACTTGTATTTGCAGAGGCCTTTTTTGGGGTTATGAACACTGTTGTGGCCATACGTAGGTGACAGCTTCCCTGTCTCCCAGTCCCCCTCAAACATTGCTTAGAATTGAGGGGCCAGCTTGTTTGCCAAGCCCTTATAGAATTCCACCTGTATCCAGTTGGTCCCATTAGACTTGCCCGATTGTTATGTTGTAATTGCTTCAGCAATTAAGATTTCTGTGATATATGCCTCAAGCAGCAGCTGATGTTCAGGCAACAGTTTTGATGGAGGGATGTCTTTCAGAAAGGCCCACACTTCTTCCCTCCCTTGGACTGATAGAGGGCCTTATAGAATTCTGCAGATGTCGCAGCCACCTTGTCAGCACCCAGTTAATGCCTCAATCTCCTTTCTAGGCCAGTAGCTTACGAGCTTTGGAGCCAGTCTGGCCCAGGAGTAATACTTCTGTTTTCTAGGCATGAGGAGGAAAATGCCCTACTTACTTAGAAAGTAGTACTGATGCTAACGCCAGCAGCCGATATAGCTCTGATTGGATGGGGAGCCCACGGTCCTAGAATCATCACAGCTGCCTTCTGCACAAGGAAAAGAGGATCAACATGAATATTATCCAATAATATGCACCTACAAATGAACCTACAATTGACAGCAAAGAAGATGAAAAATAAATTTTTTACAGCAGGCTCCATTCCATCCTGGAAAAATGCCTTGAGAGAGACATCACCATACTGATGGGGACCTCAATGCCAAGATTGGAAGCTACAACACTGGATACGAAGAAATACTGGGGAACCATGGCCTTGGCAACATGAGATGAGAATGGTGAAAGGCTTGCAGATCTATGTGCCTTGAACAGTCTGGTGATGGGTGATAGTGTATTCCCACACAAAAGAATACACATGGGACCGTCCGTATCACCAGACCATTCAACAGAGAATCAGATCAACCATGTCTGCATTGCCAAGTATTTCCTGAGGTCCCTGCAGGATGTTAGAGTGATGAGAGGAGTGGACGTAGCATCAGACCATCACCTTCGCGTGCCCAGGCTAAAGCTTAAGAAAGCATGGATGGACCTGACAAACCAACACCAACAATAAAAATCACCCTCCTCAAAGATACACAGAAACAAAGTGACTACTCAGTTACCCTCAGCAACAAGTTTCAACCCTGCAAGGACTAGAGGATGATTACAGTTGTGCTGGCAGTGTTAGCCTTCAGGAGTTTGGTATTTCCTATGTGGGTGTTGAGGCTAAGTTGTACTGATGTCGCTGCCACTTTGTCAGTTTTCTCTTGCATCTGCAGATGGGGATGAAAGAGTAGGGCCAGGTCATCTGCAAAGTCCAGGGCATTTGAGGTGCATCCAAGGTGTCCACTGGATCCCATTTCTTCTCCTAGCTATGGATTTCTTCATGATCCAATATATGGCCGGTAGGAATAGAAAAGGCAAGAGCAAACAACCCTGGCAGACTCCGGTCCTCACTTGGAAGGCTTCCCAGAGTTGTCCTCCATGGACTATTTTGTAGGTCAGTCCCTCGTAAAAGTTCCTGAAGATTCTTACGAGTTTATCTGGCACACCGTAGTGGCGGTGGAGTTTCTAAAAGGTCTCTGTCAACACTGTTGAATGCCTTTTCAGAGTAGAAGTTGACAGAGGGGGGAGTTATATGCCATTGAATGAATGAATGAATACGCACTTGTCTAGCGCATGGCTACCCGAGGGCATCCCAGCGCTTAATATGGCCACTCACTCAGCAAGCACAACTCAGGCGAAAAGGAAGGTTTTCAATTGTTTCCTGAAACTAAGGTGATTGGATTCTAAACAAATATGTTCAGGAATTCACTTCCATAGCTTAGCTGCACTATATGAAAACCGTCGACCTCCTGCTCGAACTCGCTTAATCAAAGGCACTATGAGGAAGCGTTTATGGTTGGATCTCAACAACCTGTTAGGCTGATAGAGTTGTACCATTGACTGGATCAAAGGGGAGCCTTTTCCAGAAATAGCCTTGTGGACAATGCACATGGCCTTGAAACTAATTCTGGCCTGAATAGGAAGCCAATGCAAACCAGTAAGGGCTGGTTTGGCTCATCTCCATTTCGGGATGTTCATTAATAGGCGAGCAGCACAATTCTGAACAATTTGTAACCTGTTAGTAGTACCCTGGGGTGAACCAAGGTACACAGCATTAGCATAGTCCAGTCGCGAAAGTATAATCGCCTGGACTAACACCCATCTAGCATCCAGTGGAAGGAGAGGGAGGATCTTCCTAATCATCCTGATCAGTCCATAACAACTAGCTGCAACTTTGCAAGCCTGTACTTTCATGTCGAGATATACCAATTCAGCTAGAGAACTCATGTAAATATTAAACATGGTGGGACTCAGTGATGATCCCTGGGGGACTCCACACTGCAGATGCATATACTCTGATGCAATTTCACCCTCATAGATGCAGAAACAGCGATTGTCCAAAAAGGACTGAAACCAGGCCAACGCAGTTCCCGCCACACCGACCTCCCGAAGTCTCTGGATCATAAGTTGATGGTTGACAGTGTCGAAGCCTGCGAATTGACTACTCAATGATGATGAACAGTGTTCTGTGCAGGATCTATCATTGCGGAAGCCAGCTTGCTGGTCTCGCAACTGATTGTCAACTTGTTCCTTCATTCTGTTACGGATGACTCTGTTGAACACTTTGCCTAGGGTTGATAGAAGAGTTATCCCTCTGTAGTTACACAGCTATTCAGGTCACCTTTCTTGGGGATCTTGATCAGATATCCCTCCTTCCATTCTGATGGCACATTTTCCTCTTCCCAGATCCTTCCATACATGTCTACTGATGTTTCAATGTCTGCCTTCAGTGCTTCTGCAGGAATGTTGTCAGGTCCTGCTGCCTTTCCATTTCTCAGATGTTTGGCTTGAAGTATTTCTTCCTTGTTTGGGTTGCTGCAGTTAATTGGCAAGTCCTTGTCAGTTGGATGAATATCTGGTGGAGACTGTGGCACGGGCTGGTTCAGCAGTTCTTAAAAGTGCTCCACCCATCTTCATTGTGGGCCTTCGTTACCCATGATTATCTTCCCAGCTTTGTCTTTAACAGGTCTTTCTGGCTTGCTGTATCTGCCGAAGAGTTTCCTTGTTATGTCGTGGAGTTCCTTTAGGTGTCTATGGCTTGCTGCTTCCTGGGCTTCTGTAGCAAGACCCTTGAAGAATCTGTGCTTGTTTGCTCTTAAGCTTCACTTTGTTTCCTTGCTGGTTTTGGTGTATTTGCCTTGAGCTTTCGCTTTTTCTGCTCATGGTCGGCTGGTGTTGACTGAAGCTTTCTTCAGCCAGTGACGTCAAGGCAAGAATCGGCAAAGGAAGGGCTGCCTTCATTCAACTAAAGAAGTTCTGGAGCTCCAAAGATCTAACGCTACAAACCATGATCAGGCTTTTTAACACCAAAGTAAAATCGGTCCTTCTGTATGGAGCAGAAACTTGGAGGACAACTGTGACTACCACCAACAAACTCTAGACCTTCAACACCTGTCTGAGGAAAATCAGCTGGCCAAACACCATCTGCAACAATGATCTACAGCAGGCTTTCCTACTCCTAAAGAAATCATGAAAAGCTGTTGGGGCTGGATAGGTCACACCCTACACAAACCCTTATCAAACACTATCAGGCAAGCACTCACCTGGAACCCTCAAGGGAAAAGGAAAAGAGGAAGGCCAAAGAATACCTGACGTTGCGGCCTCAAGGCTGACTGCAAGGAGATGGGTTACACCTGTAGTCAGATTGAAAGGAAAGCCCAGGACTGAGATGGCTGAATAGTCCTGGTTGATGGCCTTTACCCCAGGAGGGGTAATAGGTATAAGTAAGTAAGGTTTACTGCTTTGTTTGCAACATCGTAGAACCATCTTTGGGTAGCTAAAAAACGTTTTTGAGTTGATTAAAATGCTTTCTTATCCGTTAAATACTGAAATTCTTTTTGTTTTCTTCATAGGGCATATTTAATCTGTAGGTATTTTTCGGCAAAACATTGCCTCTCTAGGCTAAGGATGTTCTTCAACACCTGCTCAGCGGCACCCTTGTGGATCCTCTCCTTGGCAGTCGTTAGTGAAGTCACCTGTCCCTAATAACAGTCTTGAAGGCCTCCCTTAGTGTTTTCTGGGATGGAACAGATTTCATATTCTCTGTAAAGAAATATTTAGTGCCATCTCAGAGTTACCTCACCACCATCCTATCTTTCAGGAACCAGAGGTCCATCCTCCAGGTGCTGTAGGACCGTTGGTCCCAGCCTATTACGTCCACCCACATGTAAGAGTGATTGCTCTCACTAGGTACCTCCCATTGGCAGAACCTTCCAATATCATGCCTGTGTGTGGTGCAGTGATCGATGCATGAAACACTGGGGTGTGTCCCAGAGTAGAAAGAATACTGTCTGTCATAGGGGTGCTGCGCTTGACAGACCTCTACAAGATCCATTGTCTCCAGAAATCTCTAAAACTCTATCCCCCACCACCTCTGTCCTCTTGGCGTGAACTGCCCAATTTGGATGATAGTTAAATTTGGATCTCCTGCTAAGAGCAGGGTCCCTTGTTGCAGCAGTCCCCAAACACTGAGATCTGCAACCTCGAGGGCAGATATGCACATACAAGGTTATGATGTCTACCGTTCCATTGCCCTCTCATGGCCCCAAACCTTACCATAGAGTCAGTCCTTGTCCCTCTCTCCATAAATGGGATCGCTACCCCAATCAGGATGGCTACTCCCCCTAGAGTCAGTCATAAAACTGGGGTTAGCCAGTAGTCTATAGCCACCCCTGTTGAGCATTTGACTAGTATTCTCCTTTAGGTGAGTCTCCTGTGAGAAAATTATTTCTGCGTTATGTCTCCAAAAGTACTCCAAGAGCACCCCTCTTGATATTTTGCTCCCCAATCCATTTACATTCCGTGAGAGAATGCCCAGCTTCAGCGGTGTATGTGAGGTAATTTGTATTTACGCCATGTTTTCATTTCACCATCCATCCCCCACCTGCGACCCCATTTCGCTCCATGACCCAGGATGAATCTATGTTCATGTGGTTGAGCTGTGCTTAAAACATGTAAACTTTCCCAACATCCCCCGCAACCTGCCATCCTGAACGGCTGCTATGAACTGCCTACCACCCCAACTTGTAGGAACCCAACTCGCAGAAAGTCTGTTGTCCCCTCCCCCCTTCCATCTGTGTGTTAAAGAAGCGAAATAAGAAAACCCACTCAGGGGTTACACCTCTCGCTAACAACTGATAACACTTTTCCTGTTGTAACATTCTCAAATCTTCCCCCTCCCCCCTAGAAGTGACCCACTCAATGTCCCTGGTTTGTATCCATCACGTCTATCTGAAGGTGTGAGAAGTCTTCAGCCCCCCCCCCACCCACAGCGAAGTGTCCAGGTACTTCAGCTCACATCTTTACAAAAGGGGTTGTTTTTTGTGTCAGTGCACATTTCGCCAGCTTCGTAGATTGTTGGAGTGTCAAGGATTTGTTGGAGTGTTGATTGTCTGTTCCTGTAAGGCTGCGTTAGCGGCCCCACCATCCGGGGTGGTTGAGCGATAAAGTGTCTCCTCCCTCTCGAGTTGCCACCAAGGGGATCTCTAAAGTTCATTTTCTACCCGGCACTTATTGATCCCTCTGTGTGTACTATCCAACTGCTTAGTTACTCTTCTCCAACCAGCTCCATGCCTTGTCCGGTGTTGTGAACTGAACTGAAATTCCATGTCTTGTTTTCCACCATGATCTGGAGGTTTGCCAGGAACAGCATTATATATTTGATTTCCCTCTCTCTTAGCTATTGTTTTACTGTCTCAGAGCTGCACCTTTGTCCTTGCACCTGTATATGAAGGTAGGGAAGATCTGGATAGTTGTGTTATCATATCGTAGGTGTCCTTATTTTCTTTGCACCTGTAGGGTCGCGTCTCGGTCACTGTGTTAAAAAATGCGGCAGTGACAGTTCTTGGGGCGAATGCTGGTCATGATTGGCGGATTGGCACCATCTGCACCTTCTCCAAGGGAAAAAGTTGGACAGTGCCTTTCGCTGCAGAGAGGTGAGGATTCTGATCCAGATGTATGAAAAATGTGGCCGTTTGCAGATGCAAAATGGCTTTCCCTATGTATGAAAGGCTTTGGCATTCGCAATTTAGGTAATCGCAATTTTTAGCGATTACCTAAATTGCAAATGCAAATAGGGAATCGCAATTTGCGAATCCCTTTTGCACATGTAAGAAGCCTTTCCTAAATGCGAACATGTACATTTAGGAAATGCTAATTACCATCACCTCTAAGTTGGTGGTAACCATGTGCAAATGTTGAAAAATGCAAAACAAATGCATTTTTCAAAGTGCCATGTTGTGCACACATGCCCGTAGTGCATGTGTGTGCTTTACGTGTGCACTATTTACATTTTGGGGGTGCTTCAGGGGGGCCTTGGGCCCCTGGGCACCCTTGGCTTTTCATTTGCTAATTTGCGATTACCAGTTTGCAAATTAGCAAATGCAATACCATTCAATTCTATGGGCCTGTAGGCCCTTTGGAATGAAAGTAGTCATATCACCTAATAGAAATTCGCTACTTACCGAATCGCTATTAGGTAATATTAAGGAATCGCTAAATATTTTGCGATTCTTACATACATAGCATTTTACGATTCAAAATAGCAATTTGGTCAAAATCGCTGTTTCATAATTGCAATAAACTATGTACATACATCTGGCCCTCTGTCTTCAACGAAGAGCTTGATGCTGGGGCCCTCCGCACTCTCAGCCACCCCCACTATGTGGATGTTGTTTCTCCAGCGTTCCTTAAGCGTCCTCCAGGCGTGCTTGTGTTGCTGTGTTCTCAGTTTTTCCATCATGCCTCTGAGGGGTATGTGGGATAAGACCGATGGCATAGAAACAAAAAGGCTTTCTTTCTTTTATCCCCGTACAAATAGGTACATTGATAACCCGGCTAGGAATTGGTCCCATATTAGAACTCGCGACAGAAGAAGGGAGTGGGACGATTGGTCTGTACAGGAAGCTAGAAATATAGCTTCCTCTGTAGGCTGGAGTGGTGTACCAGTTACTAACAGGTTCAGTTGTTTGGAAGCAGTGGATTGACCACCATTGCGATCAGGTTATGGTCTTGAGGGCATTGAACAACCCAGCCCCAAATTTCTACAAACTCTTGCCAGACCTATGATCGAGAAAAGCTCTGTCAATTGCTACATACCTCCGGTTTTCCAGACTAATAATCAAGAAATTCTGCAACCCATAGTTCTATGCCCCTCCTCTGCTTCTCAATCAGGGCTTATCGATGCCCAGTTTTCCTCCCCTATGGAATTTAGTCCACCTGTTGCACTTCCGTCCTCTACTGACTACTTGGGCACTCATATTAATACTGCTCACGAATCTATGGGCACCCTCGAGATCCTCAGTTGGAACCTAGCAGGCATCCATAGGAAACTATGCATGCCCGACTGGAATGCTTTAGTGGGGAGGCATGAGATCTGTTTATTCCAAGAGACTTGGAGTCTGGAACCCCTACACCGAGTTGGTTACACTACGTATTTCGTCCCAGCAGTATCACCTAGAAATGGGAAGGGTCGACCTTCGGGAGGCCTTCTCATTTGGGTAAGCATTGATCTAAATTGCAATACAAAACCTAAGCAAATTAATAGCCTTGACATCCTAGGACTATCCTTAAGAGGCCCTTGTAGAGGTTTAACCCTTGATTTGTACAACATATATGTTAGAGGCACTAAATATGGGGCTATAGTGGCAATCCTAGAAACGGAGCTTAGAGAAAATATAGCCGGCGCCCAAGTCCTGGTCGCGGGTGACTTTAATTGCACCTATGAGCCGTTACAGATTGGTGATACCCTTGACCTGTGCGAGGAAGATGCTAGATGGGGGATTCCAGCTCTAACGATCCCCCCCGATTAAAAAATGGTCCCAATGTTCGATCCAGCTCAATGCTCTCTCGCTGGAGTTTGGCCTACGAGCCACAAACGGCCGTACAACCTCAGACACCATGGGTGCCGCTACATATATTCAATCACACTTCAAGGATTGACTATATCCTGTTAGATTTTATACTTTGGGGTATGGTACAGGATATGGTGGTTTTACCCTCTGTTGAAAGCGACCACAACTCGCTTTCCTTATCCCTTAAAAATCCTTGGATCAACAATTCAACCAAAACTTCTTCTAAGCCAACCCAGAACATTTCAGTCTCCGCATGTGGGAGGCGTTTGAAGTGGAATATAGTCTCAGTTGATGAAACCAAACTTAATACTATCAATACTGTCCTTATAGTCTCACAGACGAAGTTGGACAGTATTGACTTGGCTTCGTCAAACTATGGAAAAGCTACATCTATTTTCGAAGGAACACTTACGACAATTGGGAATGTATTCTTGAAAAAGGAGTGCATGGCCAAAAATGTGGTAACTCGAAAACCAAGAGGCATGAACGAATGGTATACATCGGCTTGCAGGCATGCAAAAATCTTCTTGATTGGGGCTATAAAAAGCAAATCCCAAGTAGCTATACAGCGAGCTAGGAATAAATATAAACAACTATTGGCTGGCGCAAGGAAGGACTGGGAAGAAGATTTCTGGCGCTCCCTAAAAGAGGCAAGCCATGGGAAAGATTCAAGGCGCTTTTGCGACACAATCAGGGCTAAAAAAAGACCAGACTCTGACCTTATAACATGTAACATCTCTAGTCAAGTCTGGGTTAACCACTTTGCCAAATTGTACTCCTGCCCTTTTAGTAATATTATTACTGGCACCCCCAAGGATGTTCAGGAAATGGAGGTGGCCTTAGCAAACTGCGACCTCCTAATGAGAAGAGTAGAATGTGCTACTGACACAACTGGTACTACTACTTTACAAAAGGACTGGGATGTAGACCTAGCAGATCCCGATTCCAACTTCTCTATAAAAGAAATTGAGTATGCCATCAGTACTATTAAGCCCCAAAAGGCGGCTGGGCCAGATGGTATCCCTGGGGATCTGCTACGTTATGATGTCTCGAAATGGGCTAAACTTATCCACTGCTTGCTTATTGCAATTTGTAAGGGTGCTCGAATCCCTTCATCTTGGAAAGGGGCCGAGGTCGTACCCATTTTTAAAAAAGGGGCTAGGGACGACCCAGCAAACTATAGACCTATAAGCCTGCTGGACATAACCCAAAAGCTGGTCGGTAAAGTACTGTTGGTCAGAATATCACAATGGATTAGTGATAATAACATCCTTTCCGACTACCAGGCAGGCTTTAGAGCGGGCACTGGTACAATAGAGCAAGCATTTAGATTATTGTTAATTTATTGGAAGGTGGTGGTCATAGGCAAAGGCAGCCTTTACCTTGCGTTTATTGATTTAAAGACTGCCTTTGATCTTGTCCTTAGGGAGACCCTGTGGAGAGTGCTTGGTAACATGGGGTTACCTCATTATATTTTACGGCTAATTGTAAGACTTCATGAAGACACTTTTGCTCAGATTAGATGGGGAGCAGAAGGCGAGAAGTCTAGTAGAATCCCGGTTGAGAGAGGGGTTCGCCAGGGATGTGTTCTTGCTCCCACCCTTTTCTCATTATATGTTAATGGTGTGGTCGAGCATCTGCTGAAAGATCCTTCAGACGAACCATCCCTGGCGGGGGAGCGTATTCCCACCCTCCTCTTTGCGGATGACATGCTCTTACTGTCTAAATCCCCGATGGGCCTACAAAAATTACTTAATAACTTTCAGCATTTTTGTGTAAAAAGGGGCTTGGTAATTAACATCGAGAAAACCAAGTTCCTTGTGATGAACCCCCCAAAAAAATCTGTGCGTTCCCCAAAGTTGAACGCCACACTCCTGGAGAGGGTGGACGTATTCGACTACCTGGGTATTCGATTGTCACATAATATGCAGTGGGCTCCCCATTTATGCAAAATGCTGTTATCACATAAGAGGGTAACTGGGGCACTTCTGAAAGAGCAGCACTCCTGTGTATTTAGACCTATTGCCCCTGTTATTGAAATTTATGCTGCCAGGGGAGTCAGTTCTGCTCTTTATGGGGCCGAACTGTGGGGCTCATACAATTTTAGCGAGTTAACAAGATCTGAGAGGAAGTTTTATAGAGCGATCATGTCACTCCCCCAGGGCACTCCAATGACCCCGCTAATGTTGGATTTGGGTTGCCAACCTATCAGCGATCTAGCAAAACTTCGCCCCCTACTTTTATGGGCTAGGTTGTGGAGGGTCCCTGAGTTAGCAAAATATGCAAAGGGCCTTTCTGAAGTAATGTCATTTCCCGGGTGGCACAAGATAAAATGGCTGAGAGACATGAAAGCCCTCTTAAGTAATTTGGGTCTAAGCGAAGCCTGGGAGAATAGGTCTTCTCCTCCGAAAGCAACACTGAAGAAGCTATTCTGGAATTGGATCACGACCCAACGGAACACCAGCAGTGCTCTGGGCAGCCTCACGGAGGACTTCTTGAAATTTAAGGATATGCCATTCCGGGAACCATATTTAGACATCATTGAAAGACCCTTTGACAGGACCCTTTATTTCAAATTCAGAACTGGTTCTCTTCCACTTCGTGCTTTTACTTCTCGGTGGAAAACTAAAGAACAGACCACTGAATTTTGCCCCTTTTGCACGCTTAGAGAAGAATCTGTGGCACACTTTTTGTTTGAATGTAAGGAGTATGCTCACCCAAGAAGTAGATGGCTAAAGCAATTGTGTCGCTTGTTGGGAACCAGGCACCATGCTGAAGCGTTGCGTATTTTAATGTCTGACTCCCGCCCTTTTTATGCTTGTGTTCTTTCAAAATTTCTATCATGGGCGTGGTCTATTAGAACCAAAAGGCTAAAAACAATTGTTTAATCTGTTTCTTAAATATTTATGATGTATCTATTTTTTACTGAAAAGGCATATTTTTAGGTGAAACTGTAATCAAATTATTTTTTAATTGTGAAGCTTTTATGATAAATTTTATCGAAATAAAGCCTTTGACTGACTGACTGACTGACTGATTCAAAATAGCAATTTGGTCAAAATCGCTGTTTCATAATTGCAATAAACTATGTACATACATCTGGCCCTCTGTCTTCAACGAAGAGCTTGATGCTGGGGCCCTCCGCACTCTCAGCCACCCCTACTATGTGGATGTTGTTCCTCCAGGATCTTCCTTAAGCGTCCTCCAGGCGTGCTTGTGTTGCTGTGTTCTCAGTTTTTCCATCATGCCTCTGAGAAACTCCACTTCTCTCTGGAATGTGGCAATGAACTGTTCATTGTGTGGGAGCTTTCCACTCATTTTGCGTACATTCCCTCTGATTAGACTGATTCCCATAATAACAGAGTCTATCTCGTTTTCTAGTGTATCTACTTTAAGGGTGGGTTCTGAATTCTCACCTGGTTGTGTTTCCCTGGCCTGTTTGGTCAGATGCCCAAAAAGCACCGTCTCTTACCAAGTCGGCCAGCCCAGGAGCACTCGGGGATGGTCCAGTCCCCTCCCCTCAACCCCATCTTTCCCCCCCCCCCCCCCCCCCCCCGATGTCTATCTAGGCTACAGGCCCAGACGTGCTAGCTTGATAGGATTCGGGTATGGATTTTGTTAGTTGGAAATATTTAAAGAGCGGCGTTAGTTTGGGGTAACAGCCCAGACTTGCATCAAAACGTTCCACTGGGAGCCTATTCATATCTAGATGTTTTCATTTATTATTTCTTGATAGACTTCTTTAGCTTTTGCCAGTGGTTTTCCTCTTACTTTGGTGGGGTTTTAATTATTATTGTGTAGTTGTTTCTGTGCCAAGTTCAGGATCCTCATCTTTGTTTTGTGTGTATAAAATGGAAGCACTTGCATTCGCAAGCATACGTGAATCTTTTGTCTCTCTATTGCTTGGAGCGGGTAATCAAATCATTTGTTTTCTGTTTTTCTCTAAGGTAGGATTATGGCTTTTATGTAATTGTAAAATGCTCTTCAGAGTTACTTTATTGCCCTTCCGTAATTTGTGAACTTTCATTGTTTTTACTGTGTCTGTCACCCAAATATTACAGCGCATAGTTATTTTATGAAGGGACTGGTACTGTAACAAAAGTAAATTTGTAAACCCTGGAAGCATAAAACAAAGAATTAAGGCATGATATGGATTTATTTATTTCTTTTACATCGTTTGCCAAATCCATTATTATTATTATGGCTCATAACTGAATTTTAGGGCTTTCTACATAACCTGTGATGGTGCTCTTACGTTTTGTTTTTCTATATATTGTTGTAAATATTGTATCTAATGGATGTTAACTTTTGTGAATAACCATTTACTTTACATTTTCAGTATGAGTGCTTGGTGCATTTACAGAGGTTATTAAAATAAACGTATTCTATCATGAGAGGTTAAGGCAATAAATGGTATTTCATCCTGGATTTTCTAAAGTACTAGTCTGAAGGTGGAAGGCATTGTGTATAAATTACTTCTTAGAAAGTCTCCTAGATTGTCCTTGATTTTTCTGTAGTTGGTGTAACCATGTAGACATATACACCGGGAATGATTACATCAGGAGCATATTGATTATAGTCCTGTATACTGTACTCTTTTCTTTTCTTCTCTGCTCTCAATGCAGTACTGGTTACCCGGGAGGATGAGTTCAGCAGCCGCCTCAACAATCGTGTCAGTTTTAAGGGATGCACCGCCCTGCACTATGCGGTTCTTGCTGATGACTACAGCACTGTCAGAGAGCTGCTGGAGAAGGGTAAGGCTAGAAAGGACCATTGAAGTGTTTGTTGTCTGTATTCCTATGTCTAACATCTACAGTTTGGATTCATTTCCCTGGAACGTATCTAAAAAAAAAATCAATCTTCCCTCTTAAGGAGGCAATTTTCAACTCCTAGACTGATGGATGTGAATTCTTTCTGAAACAAAATATGAATTGACAGTTAAAATGTTCTGTCTTTTGCCCTAGATTAACCAGTCTTTGATCCATGTAGCATACTGGAACTGGCTCTGGATAAAAGTCAGTCTAACTCTTGTGAGAGTTGGTATCATGCATTCGAGTGAAATCAACGATAAAATGAGATGTGAGCCTCCCTGACAAGGTTGTGGCCGATTAATTTGACCACTTGACAACCTGGCAATAGATTCTTCTGAAATTGCAAACTTTTTACCTTAATGACTACAGTTTTTTTTCCTGAACACTCGTAGTCTGTTTATCAGCTCTCGGTTCCAAATTCGTCAGACAATATTAAATAGTGAGAGGCCTTTCTTGTGGTTACAATTGTTTCAGCCTCAACACTACAGGAGGCAGAAAACATGTGATTCTCTTTATTGGGGTGGAGACCCCACCTGGAGAATCAGTATGTCAGTGGTTTTGGTTGAATCAGGTGTCTGACCTTACTATAAGTTACATTGAGCTCAGGTCACAGCTTGGCACTATTGGTGTGCTTTCTGTTGCCGAGGTAAACACCTGTCCAGCTTTTAAATGCTGATAACAATACTGTGCACTACGTGAACAACAATGCTGTTGTTGCCATCCAAAGTAGGCCTGTAGAAGCCACACACTTGTTGATATGGGTCTTGTACAAGTATATAAAGCTATCAGTCAGCCATCTGGCATACATTTTCAAGCACTCATATGGAAGGGATTCACAACACTCGAGAGGATAGACTCAGAAGGTTACTGTTGACCAATAAATTAATTAAAATGTATAGAGCACACGGCAACTCAAAGAGTGTCCCGTCGCAAGCCGACTAAATGACCCATAAACCAAAACTGATGACGAGTAGTTGATGAACTTCTAGTTGACTCTGAGCATATTCCATTCTTGTGATTTTATGGAACTGAACCTTTTCACCAGCAGCTAGAATGGGAGAGGTGTGTCCATGTTTTGATAACTATAATTCTCCTAGCAGAGAGTAAAAAACAATGCCTTCTCCATAAACTGGGACTTTCGATTTGACTGTGCATTTTCACTTGTATTGTGTGGAATGTATTTCAACACCTGATAAGACTCTACAAAGCACAAATTAGTACCCTTCTATGTGTGGACACCGCATGAGCCTTCCTTGGGGCTACCGCTGGATCTCTTGTCTCAACCGGACAGGAGAGTAATACATCTCAAGCTACAGCATCTCAGCATTCGGGCCTAATTACTGAAATGAGGACTTTAGCTACTTGCACAGTGCTTGCCAAAATACCAGAAGTCATTTTAGCTGCCAATCAACACTATACAGAAGAAGTGAATGCAAAATTTTGGAAGAAATGTGCAAGTTGATGTTTTAATGAAAAGGTTGATCCCTTGAAAGCAGATGTTGATATGTAGTGGGAAGGGGGTTTTGGGCAGCCAAGATAGGGCCCTTTTATCACTTTTTACTGTTTGGGTTTTTAGAATGTTTTATGGACAATTGTCTAAAAAACTTGTTTCTTACTACTACTCCTGTGAAAGCAGAGTTCAAATTGTTGGTACAGTTTACTTTTTTTGACATTCTGCAAATGCATTGCATACTAAACCTTTTATTATGACCATATAGAACCTGAATTTTGTGCTGCCGTTTTTGATTTATCATGTATGTCTCCCAAAGTTAAATCCAATGGTCCGGATGTACAGAGGCAAATTACACACCAACCTTTTGTGACCTACGTGTCATTTTGCCATGCAACCTATGTAATAATAAGTCTTATCGCGAGATGTACAGCTGTAAGGGGTTGTAGAATAACTTGCCTAATGAATAGTAATTAGGCAGGATGCTTTTTGCAAGCTCCGGTGATTGGCTACAAACACAGGAATGCTAACCTGACGGGAACAGCAGACCACCGCCCCTGCATTTGCATTTCTGAACGATAAACAATTTTCTTTTAAAGGAGTCAGTGCTCCTTAAAGGAACAGGTGCTGCTTTAAAAATAAAAATGTTTCCCATTGGAGGAATGTGCAGTTATCCCCAGTATGTGAAGCACCATTGTTTCCCCTCACTGTGTGAAGGACCATTGCCATGCCTGTTCCTTGCACCCTGTCTTCCACTATGTAAAGCACATTTCTCACTACAGTCATCCCAGTATGTGAAGCACCATTGGTTCTCCTCGGTGTGTAAAGTGCCATTACCATGCCGGTTCCTTGCACCCTGTCTTCCACTATGTAAAGCACATTTCTCACTACAGTCATCCCAGTATGTGATGCACCATTGGTTCACCTCGGTGTTTAAAGAGCCATTACCATGCCGGTTCCTTGCGCCCTGTCTTTCACTATGTAAAACACATTTCTCACTACAGTCATCCCAGTATGTGAAGGACCATTGGTTCACCTCGGTGTGTAAAGTGCCATTGCCATGCCTGTTCCTTGCACCCTGTCTTCCACTATGTAAAGCACATTTCTCACTACAGTCATCCCAGTATGTGAAGCACCATTGTTTCCCCTCACTGTGTAAAGGACCATTGCCGGGCCTGTTCCTTGCACCCTGTCTTCCACTATGTAAAGCACATGTCTCACTACAGTCATCCCAGTATGTGAAGCACCATTGGTTCACCTCGGTGTGTAAAGTGCCATTGCCATGGCCGTTCCTTGCACCCTGTTTTCCACTATGTAAAGCACATTTCTCACTACAGTCATCCCAGTATGTGAAGCACCATTGGTTCACCTCGGTGTGTAAAGTGCCATTGCCATGTCGGTTCCTTGCACCCTGTCTTTCACTATGTAAAGCACATTTCTCACTACAGTCATCCCAGTATGTGATGCACCATTGGTTCACCTCGGTGTGTAAAGTGCCATTGCCATGCCTGTTCCTTGCACCCTGTCTTCCACTATGTAAAGCACATTTCTCACTACAGTCATCCCAGTATGTGAAGCACCATTGGTTCACCTCGGTGTGTAAAGTGCCATTACCATGCCGGTTCCTTGCACCCTGTCTTCCACTATGTAAAGCACATTTCTCACTACAGTCATCCCAGTATGTGAAGCACCATTGGTTCACCTCGGTGTGTAAAGTGCCATTACCATGCCGGTTCCTTGCGCCCTGTCTTCCACTATGTAAAGCACATTTCTCACTACAGTCATCCCAGTATGTGAAGCACCATTGGTTCACCTCGGTGTGTAAAGTGCCATTGCCATGTCGGTTCCTTGCACCCTGTCTTCCACTATGTAAAGCACATTTCTCACTACAGTCATCCCAGTATGTGAAGCACCATTGGTTCACCTCGGTGTGTAAAGTGCCATTACCATGCCGGTTCCTTGCGCCCTGTCTTCCACTATGTAAAGCACATTTCTCACTACAGTCATCCCAGTATGTGAAGCACCATTGGTTCACCTCGGTGTGTAAAGTGCCATTGCCATGCCTGTTCCTTGCACCCTGTCTTTCACTATGTAAAGCACATTTCTCACTACAGTCATCCCAGTATGTGAAGCACCATTGGTTCACCTCGGTGTGTAAAGTGCCATTGCCATGCCTGTTCCTTGCGCCCTGTCTTCCACTATGTAAAGCACATTTCTCACTACAGTCATCCCAGTATGTGAAGCACCATTGGTTCACCTCGGTGTGTAAAGTGCCATTGCCATGCCGGTTCCTTGCGCCCTGTCTTCCACTATGTAAAGCACATTTCTCACTACAGTCATCCCAGTATGTGAAGCACCATTGTTTCCCCTCACTGTGTAAAGGACCATTGCCATGCCTGTTCCTTGCACCCTGTCTTTCACTTTGTAAAGCACATTTCTCACTACAGTCATCCCAGTATGTGAAGCACCATTGGTTCACCTCGGTGTGTAAAGTGCCATTGCCATGCCTGTTCCTTGCGCCCTGTCTTCCACTATGTAAAGCACATTTCTCACTACAGTCATCCCAGTATGTGAAGCACCATTGGTTCACCTCGGTGTGTAAAGTGCCATTGCCATGCCGGTTCCTTGCGCCCTGTCTTCCACTATGTAAAGCACATTTCTCACTACAGTCATCCCAGTATGTGAAGCACCATTGTTTCCCCTCACTGTGTAAAGGACCATTGCCATGCCTGTTCCTTGCACCCTGTCTTTCACTTTGTAAAGCACATTTCTCACTACAGTCATCCCAGTATGTTATGTTATGTTATGTTATGTTACAGTGCATTTTTATAGCGCTCGGCTACTCTAAAAGAGTGTCCCGGCGCTTTCCACAGGCAGCTACAGAGTATAACAACATAGTAAGAAGAACAGAACCCAAAAGAGAAAGAAAGAAGCCCACCTAAACAGAATGATTAAAAAGCCAAGTCTTCAAATTCTTCCTGAATTGAAGCAAGTTGGGAGTGCTGCGGAGTGCCAGTGGAAGCGAGTTCCACAGCTGGGAGGCCTTGAGGCTAAAAGAGCGTCCCCCAATGCGGGCCTTCCTCACGCGTGGGACCACGGCAGTGAAAAGGGATTCCGAACGCAGTGAGCGAGCAGGGCGATAGAAAGCCAATCTTTTCTGCAGATATCCTGCGCCTGAGCCAAACAAAGCTTTGTACACCAGCGTCAGGGATTTAAAAATAATCCGCTTCCTGATCGGCAGCCAATGAAGCGTCTGCAGCAGCCCAGAAGCCCGTGCTCGTCTATGCAGACCAAAGATCGCACGGGCTGCAGAGTTCTGTGCCACCTGCAAACGCTGGACCAAGTAGTCCGGAAGGCCTAGGAAAAGAGCATTGGCATAGTCTAGCCTAGATCCGATGAGCGCCTGCACCGTAATCCATCTGTGCTCCGCAGACAATAAAGGAAGAAACTTGCGGAGCATTTTCAGGATGCCGAAACAGGTGCCGGACAGGCCAAGGACATGCGCTCTCAAAGAGAGCTTGTTATCAAGCTTCACACCAAGGTTCTTGGCAACCAAGGAGGATTGTGCCGGAGGACACATGGCGGCCGGCCACCACTGCCGCCACTCGGGATCGATGGCACAGCCGAAGAATAAAACCTCCGACTTACTGGAGTTGGCCTTCAGGCTATTCCGCTGGAACCAGCCGAAGACCCTGTCCAGGCAGTCCCGAATTCTCTCCCCATCAAATGTCTGGTCTTTTCCACATGTGAAGAGGAGTTGCGTGTCATCGGCGTAGGACACGATCTGGGCTCCGTAAGCCTCAACCGCAGCCGCCAGGGGGGACATAAAGATGTTGAACAATGTCGGGCTCAACACAGAACCCTGTGGAACCCCAACTCCCAATGGCGGCATCTCGGCGGAGCTCTGGGAAACCCAGACCGTCTGGCGGCGGCCCTCCAGAAAAGATGTAAACCATCTGAACACCGTCCCCCTTAGGCCGATGTTATAAAGCCTGGCAAGAAGCGCCTCATGGGGGACGGTGTCGAAGGCCGCCGACAAGTCCAACATGACTAACATGGCCTTGCCACCCACATCCAAGGTCTCCCTGAGGATCTCAGAGACCTCCACCAACGCCGTTTCCGTGCTAAAATTCCGACGGAAACCGGATTGGGATGGATGGAGCAGATTGTTGGACTCTAGGAAGCTCGACAAGACGCCATCAACATATTTCTCAGTGATCTTAGCCAAAGCCGGGAGAAGTGAAATTGGCCTGTAATTGGCCAAGACCTCGGCATCAAGACCAGGCTTTTTCAGGAGGGGGATCACCATCGCCCTTTTCCAGGTGCGTGGGACACTCCCCTCCCTCAAGGAGGCATTGAGGATCGGGTTGACCAGGGGATTCACCACTGCCGCCATCCCAGCCAGAAATTTGGCGGGGCAGGGGTCAAGTGGGGAGCCAGATTTGAGACTGGCCAGCAGAATCCGGGACATGTCACTGGAGACAGGAGGAAAGTCCTCCAGGATAGCCGTAGGCATGGACGATGTTCCAAGTCCTGCCCCGGGGTCACAACAACCCTCGACCAAGCTCTCCGAGAAGGAGGCCTGAATTGCCTTAATCTTGTCGGTGAAAAAAGTGGCCAGATCACACGCCCACGCATCAGGAGATACAGGCGGGGGTGAATAAGAAGTAGGGGACATGAACTCCTTCACAATCGTGAAGATCTCCTTGCAGGAGTTCGCCGACGCCTCAATCCTCCTGGCAAGATATTCCTGCTTGGCACCAAGAATGTCACGGTGATAGGCCTTCACCGCCGACCTATAGGCGAGTTTAGCCTCCCCATCATATTGATGGCGCCAGGCCCGCTCAGCGACCTTACATTGGCTGCGAGCCATACGTAGCGCCTCCGTAAACCATGGCGCTGATTGCCGTATCACCGAGGACCGGGGGGTTGCCCTTGGGGCAAGATCATCTATCCTCTCAGTCAACCATCGCTGCAGGGCCTCAGTGTCTCTTTCCGGATCCCCCGAGAGAGGACAGGGATGTTCCGTGAGCGCCTGCTCCAGCATAGCAGGCGTCACTCTGTGAAACGCTCTCGAGGCCGATCTGGGCACCGTGGGGGCGCAGGTGTCAGACCGCCCATTCTCCAACACAGAAAACCCAATCAGCCTATGATCCGACCAGAGCACCGGCCGCGTTTCAATGTCAACAATTGGGACAGAGGAGAACACTTGATCAAGGGTGTGTCCTTTCTCATGTGTAGGCCCTGATACAAACGGTGCCAGGCCAAGCGGAGATGTAATATCCAACAATTTAGCCCCATCCAGGTCGTCCGTGACATCAAGATGAAAATTGAAATCGCCTGCCAGCAGACAATGCTGTGCAGACAGCGCCAGCTCCGAAATGGCTATCTGTAGGTCCTCCCAGAAGGAGCCCACCGGGCCAGGAGGCCTGTAGACCAACAGGCCCTTAAGCGCATGGCCTGGAGACAGTCTCAGCATAAAACCAAGGGATTCAGAGCCCTCAATGGAGTTCACGGGAAGGACTGAACAGGAAATGTTCTTCCTCACCACCACAGCGACTCCACCCCCCCTGCCCTTAGCTCTGTCTTGGCGAAAAATGTTATAGGTTGGAGGGATCGCAGTGAAGATGTCCGGATTGGACGCCTCTCCCAACCAAGTTTCGGTCAGGAACAAACAGAGAGGATTCTCCCTGACAAGAAGACCGTAAATGTGCAAAGCATGTCTTCCTACCGACCTTGTATTAAGCAGCAGACAGAGATGTTTCGCATGCACCTCGGTTGTCCTAAGGGCGCTACTCTGCGCCCCAGTGGGCGACCAACCGCAGGCCGGGCAGCGTCGTTTACCCTTGTGTCGACCAGGAAATACTGAGCGACACAGGCTAGATGTAGTACGCAAGGCGCGGAGCGTCACCGAGGTATAATGGATCATCCTCGCCCACGCCTGACCAGAGTCCTACACCGCCCCGCCGCCTCCGGGACGCAGGCGGGCGCAGACGGGCAGGACTCCGGCACGACTCAGGCTACGCGAAGGCGTCCACCTGCGCGTTCCGCTGCGCGTAGGGAGCGACTTTAAATAGGCTCTCCAGTGAGCCCTTGGCGCACGAGACCGCTCCAAAATGGCGGCCGCCGCCGGACAAGAAGCCCCAATCAAAGATGACGCCTGAAATGGAGCCCAGGACCCGGACCCACCAAAGTGGTGGTGCTTTAGAGGCACAAAGGTGCCCTTTTTAAATGCGGTAAGGGGAGCGGGGCGCGAGCTGCAGACAGCAGAGTTTAAAAACAAGGGTAAATATAAAGCAAGCAGTAACCCAAATACAAAAACGTGGAAAGCTTAAAATTACACAGCGCTAGTACAGCGCAATCGCAGCAGTGTGGTAGGTGGTAGAGGTCGCCACCCCACGAAGGACCACCTTAAATAGGCTCTCCAGTGAGCCCTTGGCGCGCGAGACCGCTCCAAAATGGCGGCTGCCGCCGGACAAGAAGCCCCAATCAAAGATGACGCCTGAAATGGAGCCCAGGACCCGGACCCACCAAAGTGGTGGTGCTTTAGAGGCACAAAGGTGCCCTTTTTAAATGCGGTAAGGGGAGCGGGGCGCGAGCTGCAGACAGCAGAGTTTAAAAACAAGGGTAAATATAAAGCAAGCAGTAACCCAAATACAAAAACGTGGAAAGCTTAAAATTACACAGCGCTAGTACAGCGCAATCGCAGCAGTGTGGTAGGTGGTAGAGGTCGCCACCCCACGAAGGACCGCCTTAAATAGGCTCTCCAGTGAGCCCTTGGCGCGCGAGACCGCTCCAAAAATGGCGGCCGCCGCCGGACAAGAAGCCCCGATCAAAGATGACGCCTGAAATGGAGCCCAGGACCCGGACCCACCAAAGTGGTGGTGCTTTAGAGGCACAAAGGTGCCCTTTTTAAATGCGGTAAGGGGAGCGGGGCGCGAGCTGCAGACAGCAGAGTTTAAAAACAAGGGTAAATATAAAGCAAGCAGTAACCCAAATACAAAAACGTGGAAAGCTTAAAATTACACAGCGCTAGTACAGCACAATCGCAGCAGTGTGGTAGGTGGTAGAGTATGTGAAGCACCATAGGTTCACCTCGGTGTTTAAAGTGCCATTACCATGCCGGTTCCTTGCGCCCTGTCTTCCACTATGTAAAGCACATTTCTCACTACAGGCATCCCAGTATGTGAAGCACCATTGGTTCACCTCGGTGTGTAAAGTGCCATTGCCATGCCTGTTCCTTGCACCCTGTCTTCCACTATGTAAAGCACATTTCTCACTACAGTCATCCCAGTATGTGAAGCACCATTGTTTCCCCTCACTGTGTAAAGGACCATTGCCATGCCTGTTCCTTGCACCCTGTCTTCCACTATGTAAAGCACATTTCTCACTACAGTCATCCCAGTATGTGATGCACCATTGGTTCACCTCTGTGTTTAAAGTGCCATTACCATGCCGGTTCCTTGCGCCCTGTCTTCCACTATGTAAAGCACATTTCTCACTACATTCATCCCAGTATGTGAAGCACCATTGGTTCACCTCGGTGTGTAAAGTGCCATTGCCATGCCTGTTCCTTGCACCCTGTCTTCCACTATGTAAAGCACATTTCTCACTACAGTCATCCCAGTATGTGAAGCACCATTGGTTCACCTCGGTGTGTAAAGTGCCATTGCCATGCCTGTTCCTTGCACCCTGTCTTCCACTATGTAAAGCACATTTCTCACTACAGTCATCCCAGTATGTGAAGCACCATTGGTTCACCTCGGTGTGTAAAGTGCCATTGCCATGCCTGTTCCTTGCACCCTGTCTTCCACTACGTAAAGCACATTTCTCACTACAGTCATCCCAGTATGTGAAGCACCATTGTTTCCCCTCACTGTGTAAAGGACCATTGCCATGCCTGTTCCTTGCACCCTGTCTTCCACTATGTAAGGCACATTTCTCACTACAGTCATCCCAGTATGTGAAGCACCATTGGTTCACCTCGGTGTGTAAAGTGCCATTGCCATGCCTGTTCCTTGCACCCTGTCTTCCACTATGTAAAGCACATTTCTCACTACAGTCATCCCAGTATGTGAAGCACCATTGGTTCACCTCGGTGTGTAAAGTGCCATTGCCATGCCTGTTCCTTGCACCCTGTCTTCCACTATGTAATGCACATTTCTCACTACAGTCATCCCAGTATGTGAAGCACCATTGGTTCACCTCGGTGTGTAAAGTGCCATTGCCATGCCTGTTCCTTGCACCCTGTCTTCCACTATGTAAAGCACATTTTTCACTACAGTCATCCCAGTATGTGAAGCACCATTGGTTCACCTCGGTGTGTAAAGTGCCATTGCCATGCCGGTTCCTTGCGCCCTGTCTTCCACTATGTAAAGCACATTTCTCACTACAGTCATCCCAGTATGTGAAGCACCATTGGTTCACCTCGGTGTGTAAAGTGCCATTGCCATGCCTGTTCCTTGCACCCTGTCTTCCACTATGTAAAGCACATTTCTCACTACAGTCATCTCAGTATGTGAAGCACCATAGGTTCACCTCGGTGTGTAAAGTGCCATTGCCATACCTGTTCCTTGCTCCCTGTCTTCCACTATGTAAAGCACATTTCTCACTACAGTCATCCCAGTATGTGAAGCACCATTGGTTCACCTCGGTGTGTAAAGTGCCATTGCCATGGCCGTTCCTTGCACCCTGTCTTCCACTATGTAAAGCACATTTCTCACTACAGTCATCCCAGTATGTGAAGCACCATTGTTTCCCCTCACTGTGTAAAGGACCATTGCCATGCCTGTTCCTTGCACCCTGTCTTTCACTTTGTAAAGCACATTTCTCACTACATTCATCCCAGTATGTGAAGCACCATTGGTTCACCTCGGTGTGTAAAGTGCCATTGCCATGCCTGTTCCTTGCACCCGGTCTTCCACTATGTAAAGCACATTTCTCACTACAGTCATCCCAGTATGTGAAGCACCATTGGTTCACCTCGGTGTGTAAAGTGCCATTGCCATGCCTGTTCCTTGCACCCTGTCTTCCACTATGTAAAGCACATTTCTCACTACAGTCATCCCAGTATGTGAAACACCATTGTTTCCCCTCACTGTGTAAAGGACCATTGCCATGCCTGTTCCTTGCACCCTGTCTTCCACTATGTAAAGCACATTTCTCACTACAGTCATCCCAGTATGTGATGCACCATTGGTTCACCTCGGTGTTTAAAGTGCCATTACCATGCCGGTTCCTTGCACCCTGTCTTCCACTATGTAAAGCACATTTCTCACTACAGTCATCCCAGTATGTGAAGCACCATTGGTTCACCTCGGTGTGTGAAGTGCCATTGCCATGCCTGTTCCTTGCACCCTGTCTTCCACTATGTAAAGCACATTTCTCACTACAGTCATCCCAGTATGTGAAGCACCATTGGTTCACCTCGGTGTGTAAAGTGCCATTGCCATGCCTGTTCCTTGCACCCTGTCTTCCACTACGTAAAGCACATTTCTCACTACAGTCATCCCAGTATGTGAAGCACCATTGTTTCCCCTCACTGTGTAAAGGACCATTGCCATGCCTGTTCCTTGCACCCTGTCTTCCACTATGTAAAGCACATTTCTCACTACAGTCATCCCAGTATGTGATGCACCATTGGTTCACCTCTGTGTTTAAAGTGCCATTACCATGCCGGTTCCTTGCGCCCTGTCTTCCACTATGTAAAGCACATTTCTCACTACATTCATCCCAGTATGTGAAGCACCATTGGTTCACCTCGGTGTGTAAAGTGCCATTGCCATGCCTGTTCCTTGCACCCTGTCTTCCACTATGTAAAGCACATTTCTCACTACAGTCATCCCAGTATGTGAAGCACCATTGGTTCACCTCGGTGTGTAAAGTGCCATTGCCATGCCTGTTCCTTGCACCCTGTCTTCCACTATGTAAAGCACATTTCTCACTACAGTCATCCCAGTATGTGAAGCACCATTGGTTCACCTCGGTGTGTAAAGTGCCATTGCCATGCCTGTTCCTTGCACCCTGTCTTTCACTATGTAAAGCACATTTCTCACTACAGTCATCCCAGTATGTGAAGCACCATTGGTTCACCTCGGTGTGTAAAGTGCCATTGCCATGCCTGTTCCTTGCACCCTGTCTTCCACTATGTAAAGCACATTTCTCACTACAGTCATCTCAGTATGTGAAGCACCATTGGTTCACCTCGGTGTGTAAAGTGCCATTGCCATGCCTGTTCCTTTCACCCTGTCTTCCACTATGTAAAGCACATTTCTCACTACAGTCATCCCAGTATGTGAAGCACCATTGGTTCACCTCGGTGTGTAAAGTGCCATTGCCATGGCCGTTCCTTGCACCCTGTCTTCCACTATGTAAAGCACATTTCTCACTACAGTCATCCCAGTTTGTGAAGCACCATTGGTTCACCTCGGTGTGTAAAGTGCCATTGCCATGTTGGTTCCTTGCGCCCTGTCTTCCACTATGTAAAGCACATTTCTCACTACAGTCATCCCAGTATGTGTAGCACCATTGGTTCACCTCGGTGTGTAAAGTGCCATTGCCATGCCTGTTCCTTGCACCCTGTCTTTCACTATGTAAAGCACATTTCTCACTACAGTCATCCCAGTATGTGAAGCACCATTGGTTCACCTCGGTGTGTAAAGTGCCATTGCCATGCCTGTTCCTTGCACCCTGTCTTCCACTATGTAAAGCACATTTCTCACTACAGTCATCTCAGTATGTGAAGCACCATTGGTTCACCTCGGTGTGTAAAGTGCCATTGCCATGCCTGTTCCTTGCACCCTGTCTTCCACTATGTAAAGCACATTTCTCACTACAGTCATCCCAGTATGTGAAGCACCATTGGTTCACCTCACTGTGTAAAGGACCATTGCCATGCCTGTTCCTTGCACCCTGTCTTTCACTATGTAAAGCACATTTCTCACTACAGTCATCCCAGTATGTGAAGCACCATTGGTTCACCTCGGTGTGTAAAGTGCCATTGCCATGCCTGTTCCTTGCACCCTGTCTTTCACTATGTAAAGCACATTTCTCACTACAGTCATCCCAGTATGTGAAGCACCATTGGTTCACCTCGGTGTGTAAAGTGCCATTGCCATGCCTGTTCCTTGCACCCGGTCTTCCACTATGTAAAGCACATTTCTCACTACAGTCATCTCAGTATGTGAAGCACCATTGGTTCACCTCGGTGTGTAAAGTGCCATTGCCATGCCTGTTCCTTGCACCCTGTCTTCCACTATGTAAAGCACATTTCTCACTACAGTCATCCCAGTATGTGAAGCACCATTGGTTCACCTCTGTGTGTAAAGTGCCATTGCCATGGCCGTTCCTTGCACCCTGTCTTCCACTATGTAAAGCACATTTCTCACTACAGTCATCCCAGTATGTGAAGCACTATTGGTTCACCTCGGTGTGTAAAGTGCCATTGCCATGTCTGTTCCTTGCGCCCTGTCTTCCACTATGTAAAGCACATTTCTCACTACAGTCATCCCAGTATGTGAAGCACCATTTTTTCCCCTCACTGTGTAAAGGACCATTGCCATGCCTGTTCCTTGCACCCTGTCTTCCACTATGTAAAGCACATTTCTCACTACAGTCATCCCAGTATGTGAAGCACCATTGGTTCACCTCGGTGTGTAAAGTGCCATTGCCATGCCTGTTCCTTGCACCCTGTCTTCCACTATGTAAAGCACATTTCTCACTACAGTCATCCCAGTATGTGAAGCACCATTGGTTCACCTCGGTGTGTAAAGTGCCATTGCCATGGCCGTTCCTTGCACCCTGTCTTCCACTATGTAAAGCACATTTCTCACTACAGTCATCCCAGTATGTGAAGCACCATTTTTCCCCCTCACTGTGTAAAGGACCATTGCCATGCCTGTTCCTTGCACCCCGTCTTCCACTATGTAAAGCACATTTCTCACTACAGTCATCCCAGTATGTGAAGCACCATTGGTTCACCTCTGTGTGTAAAGTGCCATTGCCATGCCTGTTCCTTGCACCCTGTCTTCCACTATGTAAAGCACATTTCTCACTATAGTCATCCCAGTATGTGAAGCACCATTGGTTCACCTCGGTGTGTAAAGTGCCATTGCCATGCCTGTTCCTTGCACCCTGTCTTCCACTATGTAAAGCACATGTCTCACTACAGTCATCCCAGTATGTGAAGCACCATTGGTTCACCTCGGTGTGTAAAGTGCCATTGCCATGCCTGTTCCTTACACCCTGTCTTGCACTATGTAAATCACATTTCTCACTACAGTCATCCCAGTATGTGAAGCACCATTGGTTCACCTCGGTGTGTAAAGTGCCATTGCCATGCCTGTTCCTTGCACCCTGTCTTCCACTATGTAAAGCACATTTCTCACTACAGTCATCCCAGTATGTGAAGCACCATTGATTCACCTCGGTGTGTAAAGTAGCATTGCCATGCCTGTTCCTTGCTCCTTGTCTTCCACTATGTAAATCACATTTCTCACGACAGTGACCTCAGTATGTAAAGCACCATTGCTTCACCTCAGTGTGTAAAGATTCATTGCCATACTCGTTCCTTGTGCCCTGTCTTCCACTATATAAATCACATTTCTCACACCAGTCACCCCAGTATGTAAAGCACCATTGATTCACCTCAGTGTGTAAAGTAGCATTGCCATGCCTGTTCCTTGTCTTCCACTATGTAAATCACATTTCTCACACCAGTCCCCCCAGAATGTGAAGCACCATTAGCAGTTCCGCACAGTCTGTAATCTCAGCAAGGTAGATGGAGAAAACACACCTCCTCCCTGGATCATAAAGTGCGCCTATTGCCCCTGGCTGCAGCATGAGCAATCCTACTACAGAACAGGGGCTGCCTCGGGGTACAGGCTATCCACTGTAGTGACCCAGCTCTGTTCACCAGTCCCAACTGTTTAGGATCCTGATTGAAGGCTGCCTGCCTCTAGCGCCGTGACACCCATAATTTAAGAAAAACATATTTAGTTAATTGTGAGCAGGGGATTCATGGCTCAAGTTTATTGACCTTTTAGGTCTATTCCCTTAACCTGAGTGTAACATGCGTATGTTGTCTCTTTGATTGGATTATTGATTTTTAATGATTTTAAGTAATCGAACAAATAAAGTGTATGGAAAAAACACACTGTGGGCTAGTAGGCTGTGCCTTTTCCTCGTGCACTTGGGGGGGAAGCCTCAGTGTGAACAGTGGCAGTACACTGTGGCTGGCAGCAGGAAGAGGCCTATAACTTTGTAGTGCGAGCAGTGAAGACCTGGCCAGTGGACAGGGGATGCGCCCTATTCTGTGTACGGCAGATGCCAGGGCCATCCAGCCCTGAGAACACGCGACCAAGCCTGAAGCTTCCCAAGGGTTCGCCCATTGCCCCACCTACCATGTAAATGATGTGAATGTTCTGTACAACTGCACTTAATCTTAACATTCTACCTCGGCCCTGCACAACAAAGGGATTATATATAGTGTATGTGGGGGAAGGGGGAGGTTACACCCATCATTAATCTGCATCTAGACATTTCAGTTTCTTTTCTGTAACCAGTGAGTATAATTATGGTTGAATGACAGTGCCATGGCTTTCAAATTATGTACATCTGATAATTATTAGTTCCACTCGTAATATTGAATATTAACTTGATTTTCTACTTTATGACACACTCTGGTTTTCCTGTTCTTGATATGCATGTAAGGTAATAGGGCTGTGCTGGATTTCAGTCACCCAGGCCTGTGCTTAACTCTCCTGGCTGTGTTGAGTTTTAACTGGGTAACCCACAAAAACTACCCGACCTGGGTCAGTATTACAGTACAATAGAAGGCGGTCACGGTAGCAACTTTTTTAAGAACGAACAAGGAAAACGCATTCACCACTTTTGCTTTTCTGAGATGCTTGAATCTAATTTAATTTCAAAAGCATCTAATGCAATTCAAAGTCAAAGCATTTCTTAGTGGCAATACAATTGCTCCAACATATAACAGTGCGATAAATATTTACAGTGCTCTTGGTGTCAAGGGAGAAAAAGAAAAGAGTGGGTATATGGTGGTGGACATGTGAGTGAAGAACAGGGAAAAGGTATTGTGACATATATACATCATTTGTACATAGCATAGGACCTTTCCGGCCTAACACAGGTCAATTGTTCCTAAATAGATACATAACTCTAATGAACATAATTATTGTAAAGGTCTGACCTTAGAGCTTGTAGTGGTGTTGAATGTTGTCAATGTTTCGACCCCTAGGATTGAGGGTAAGTTAGTCCTCAAGGTGGGGTCTTCATCAGGACAAAGCTGTGAAGATCACCTGTGACTAATCGGAGAATTTGTGTGAGAAAAGGGAACTATTTAAAAAAAAGGGGTAAGCGCTAAGATATGTCTGGTAGCGAATACCTACTAATGGCATCAGCAAGGTGGCTTCGCTGTGCGTTCAAGGAAGAGAAGAGTTCATATGTAGCTCCTAAAAGTCATAGGGAAAAAGAGTAAAATAGAATCCGTAATCTCTGTCCAGAACCATGGTCTCACTAAATGGTTTATCGCAATTGAAGGACTTACTACGCCAAAAAGTGACTTCTGCTGAGGTAAATAATTCACTTGCAAGGGGGAACAAATCCAAACTCTATCTGATACAAGGAGAAAGAAATTCAAAACCGGGTAAGAGAACAAATGATCATAATTGTCGTTTGCAGACAGTACCCCGTAAAAGATTCAGCATATTGTCTTGGATTACCTAAAAAGTGATTGAAGACCTTAGCAAGTGTTCGGCTAATGGTGCCTTGTTGTGCCTCATGAAAAAGTAAAGGGCATCATGGTCGCGAGAAATCGGCCTAGGAGAGTCTGGAAAACCTGTACTAGAGCATGCATCCTATGGTTCTCAAAATAATTGGAGCTGTCTCTATTAGCTAAAGACGCGGTCTGTGTGGGAACTGAGTGGTAAAAGCTGAGCCGCTGTTTAAATCCTGGTGGACCAATGTGTTACCAAAAATATGAAATCTCGAAGAAAGGGTGTAAATCTATTAAGCGCCAGGAGGTGGTAGTAACGGTCTGAAGCGTGCCAAAGGAATTGCAATTATTCGCGTGAACTATTTTAAACAAGCATTGGCATAGCCAATAGGTCTCGCTTTTGGGACCTTATAAGTGTTTAGCCATGCAACAGTTGGATAACTAAATACTTATAAGGTCCCAAAAGCGAGACCTATTGGCTATGCCAATGCTTTATTTTTGCTTAGCATTTTCTGGTTTATTATTCAGGGCTTGGGTTGGTGCCCAGGGAACTGTCGAACAGAGAAATAGCGATTTGTCGAAGATGGCAAGGCACCGTGTTTTTAGAGGGAAACTGGGATTATAACTCTGGCCTCTTTGTTTCATAGTCTGCAGGTTACGAGTCAATCACTGGGTCATATTTTTTCTCTATGAAGCTAATCTTGACTATTCTTCATCGACCACAAACCGATTTTTTTCACAAATTTTAACAGGTCTTTTTAATGCTCGATTCAGGAGTGCTCCTTAATATTCCTGAAATGTGCAGACATGGGGTCGTTCTAGGCAGGATTTGCATTAATTTGCAGGTGTTACTTAGATCTCTGAAGTTTGCGCACAACCCAACGAGCTGTCCTCACAGAATTGTCTTACTATTGAACTCTAAAGGTGAAGTATTCCCTTGTAATGTTTTACATTGTGGTGGAACGTTCTTATCAGTGAACAATGAAGATTCCATGCTCACTACGAGACAACTTCTTCAAGAGAATACATTCAATGTAGCGCCTGTGTTTGTCTGGTGTGAGTAACACTAAAGCCGCGCTGTCGGCAGTCCGTTAACACCTTGCAGGCTGTGAGTTCCACTTCCTGTTTTCTCATAGCCCTCATGGGAGCGTCTGCTGAGGCTACTGGGCAAATACAACGACCGCCGCCAGTCATTCGGAGCAGAGTGTGTACAGGGGAGTGATAAACAGCTTTGTGAAGTGCAAACTCCTTTGATGCCATCTTCGTTGCCACCGGGAGCAAGCTGTGCCTTTTGTCAAAATGTCTGTTTATCCAGGGTCACTGCGGTGCCCTTTCCAGGTGTTATCACGCCGATAAGAGCCGTTCCTCTGACTGCACGGCCGTTTGTTTCCATTTGACAGCGAAGACGCATTCACCTTTAAGCATCTCCTCGCCACCCAGGCGCCTTGTAGCCCCTCCGTCAAGGCGCCTGATCCTAGAATCAAGGGGTTGAAGGTAGTTAGTTGATAGATGACAGTTGTCAATGGTGATGGAGCATTCGTGTCTGATCGCTAATGATTCCAAGTAAAATTCATACTGATGAGTCATTCTAACAAGCATTGGCCGCACGCGCGCCTCGCGCTTAAAGTTTAAAAAAAAAAGACAAGCCCGGCGGAGCGTGGCGCGCGCGCGCTTGGTGGCGGGGGAGCGCATTCCAGGCGGGGGAGCGAACCCTTTGAAGTGCTCCCAAAAAGCGGAGTGCATGGCGGCACCAAGCGCGTGGTTGTGCGCGTGCTAGCAATGCAATCCGCTTTTTTGGGAGCACTTTGAAATGCCCTTTTACAATAGTCTCGCTTTGCGATCGCTTACGCGATGGCAAGGTGAGACCTAAAAACCAAGTCCGCTCCGTGAATGGGAAATAAACTAAAGGGCTCTTACCGGCGCGTACCAAGAAACTTCATAACCTAAATCACTTTTTAATAGGCGGTGTCAAGCATCGTAGTGACGAGCAACAGAAATTGAAACGCTGAGAAGCGCTTACATCATCCACGGCTGTCGGGCTCAGGAATGAGTGCGGATGCCGAATCTCATGCTTTAAATGTGGTAGAAGCGTGGCGCAAGTGCATTGCGGCGTGCAGCCGCTGGATGCTGTGTTGGGGGCTCGTCAATTGTCGGCCAATGGGAGAGGGGGAGGGCGATAACGTCATGAGTCTATGGACTTCGAGTTCCAGTCTGTTCCATCAAGAGTGAAGTCAAAAGTATCAGATTCAAGAGAAACGTCCCTCGTATGAAGTAGTAAATAGCGATGTTTGAAAAAAGAGGGTTTGTAAAATAACGTAAAGGAAATGCGGCGTCAGTCTCTGGCTGTTATTGTGCATGGCAGTACTTGTGTACAGTATTCTGTAAGATGCGAGTGCATATTAATCCATAAAAACGTTAGCCCCTTTCATGGAGCCTTTATGGCAACAAATCTAGTATCAGGGAAAACCCTGGGTGAATCTGCTACTTTTCACTTCACTCTTGATGGAACAGATTGGACCTCGAAGTCCATAGACTCATGACGTTATCGCCCTCCCCCTCTCCCATTGGCCGACGCTTGACGAGCCCCCAACACAGCATCCAGCGGCTGCACACCGCAAAGCACGCGGGCCACGCTTCTACCACATTTAAAGCGTGAGATTTGGCACCCGCACTCATTCCTGAGCCCGACAGCCGTGGATGAGGTAAGCGCTTCTCAGCATTTCAATTTCTGTTGCTCATCACTACGATGCTTGACACCGCATATTAAAAAGTGATTTTGGTTATGAAGTTTCTTGGTATGCACCGGTAAGAGCGCTTTAGTTTATTTCCCATTCACGGAGAGGAATTGTTTTTTTTAAATAGTTCACGCGACTAATTGCAATGCCCTTGACACTGTTCAGACCGTTACTACCACTTCCTGTCGCTTAATATATTTGCACCCTTTATTCGAGATTTCATATTTTTGGTAACACATCGGTCCACCACGATTTAGGCACCGGCCCAGCTTTTACCACTCAGTTCCCACACAGATCGCGTCTTTAGCTAATAGAGACAGCTCCAATTATTTTGAGAACCATAGGATGCATGCTCTAGTACAGTTTTTCCAGACTCTCCTAGGCCGATTTCTCGCGACCATGATGCCCTTTACTTTTTCATGGGGCACAACAAGGCACATTAACCGGACACTTACTAAGGTCTTCGATCACTTTTTAGGTAATCCAAGACAATATGCTGAATCTTTTACTGAGTACCGTCTGCAAACGACAATTATGATCATTTGTTCTCTTTCCCGGTTTTGAACTTCTTTCTCCTTGTATCAGATAGAGTTTGGAATTGTTCCCCCCTGCGAGTGAATTATTTACCTCAGCAGAAGTCACTTTTTGACATAGTGAGTCCTTCAATTGCGTTAAACCATTTAGTGAGACCATGGTTCTGGACAGTAGATTACTGATTCTATTTTACTCTTTTCCCCTATGACTTTTAGGAGCTACATATGAACTCTTCTCTTCCTTGAACGCACAGCGAAGCCACCTTGCTGATGCCATTAGTAGGTATTCGCTACCAGACATATCTTAGCGCTCACCCCTTTTTTGTAAATAGTTCCCTTTTCTCACACAAATTCTCCGATTAGTCACAGGTGCTCTAAAAAGCCTTGTCCTGATGAAACCCCCACTGTGAGGACTAACTTACCCTCAATCCTAGGGGTCGAAACGTTGACAACATTCAACACCACTACAAGCTCTAAGGTCAGACCTTTACAATAATTATGTTCATTAGAATTATGTAACTATTTAGGAAGAATTGACCGGTGTTAGGCCGGAAAGGTCCTATACTATGTACAAATGATGTATATATGTCACAATACCTTTTCCCTGTTCTTCACTCACATGTGCACCACCATATACCCACTCTTTTCTTCTTCTCCCTTGACACCAGGAGCACTGTAAATATTTATTGCACTGTTGGAGCAATTGTATTGCCACTAAGAAATGCTTTGACTCTGAATTGCATTAAACGCTTTTGATTTTGAAATTAAATTAGATTCAAGCATCTCAGAAAAGCAAAAGTGGTGAATGCGTTTTCCTTGTTGGTTCTTAAAAAAGTTGCTACCGCGACCGCCTTTCTATTGTACTGTAACTCTCCTGGCTGTCAGCTTGGTGTTTTCAAAGGCAGCTGCTTGGCAGACTGCTCCCTCTTAGCCTCTGTCCTGAGTGAGGGATGTGTCACCAGCCCCAGTGACAGCCTCTTCTCTTATCTCACTCAGAGATGGGCCTCCCACGGGGCCGAGAGGGCACTTCCGAGCGGTCTGTCCTAGAAGGACAGTCCTGTTCCTAGGTCAGCCGCTGGTCCTTCTTAAAGCAGGTTTGAAGGTGAGAGGAGAAGGCGTTTCAGGTGGTCCTTTATCTGCCCTAAAGAGAGCCAAACCACCCTTCATCTGGAAGCCTCCATGACAGCAGTCAATGCAAAAAGTACAATCACGTTCCTATGAAAGTCCGAAAATGGCCATCCATAAATGAAAAACTTTTAGAATACCAAATAGCTTAGCCAGCATTTCCCATAATCATGTATTCCTGCATCTGCTTTGCGATCATAAGTGCATGTTTTGTAATGGTCAGACACATTTGTGGAGCCTTTACACGAGGGAACAGTACAACCCGTTGACTGTCACTCACACTTGGCCTTTAAAGAAAAGGCCTGGCCATGTGATGGGTGGGGTGGCATTCTATCTGTCGCTAAGCACCCCGCATAGGGCTAATGAGCGCTATATAAGAGTCACAATACAGTACAATATTCAGTTAGTAAATATATCATTGTTGCGCTAATCAGTTTAAAATGTTGTTATATTAACCATGCATTTTATGCCAGTGACATAGAGTCACGGTTTAAAGCATAAGTTCCCGAATGTGAGCCAACGTCTTCATCACAGGTTTTAACCCTTGTAGGGTTAGGTCAACAGCTGATCCGAAAAACATGGTCATGTTTTATATTTTCATTTAAAAAAATGAATGTCCTTTCTCCTATCAAGCTTTTGGGGCTTAGAGAAAAAAAGCCCCACTTAAGCAGCAGGGCACATGTTACTGTACAGGACAGAAGTATTCGTAATGGCACTTTACAAGCAGGGCCACTGTGGCAAGTGTCTTCGTCAGGGGCTAAACCCCTAGCCAGGCTCCTCCTCGGAAGTATTAGTAGTTCAGTGGGTGAGCATCCCCAGGTGTACTGCCCCCACCCCCTCCAGAGATGGGATCGAGGCGCCTAGAGCCTCCTTTAACAGATCGCGGCACGTGCCTTGCCGTCTAGGCCTATTCATTGTTCCGGACACCTTTCTTTGAGACCTCCATTCTTCCCGAACAGCTGCAGTTGTGGCTCGAAAGGGATGTCTTTGCCGGCCACGTAGGGCGATGCAGTAATCGGGTTTCACGGTAATTATGAGGGGGCGAGCTTTGAAAGCTGGACCTGGCACCCCTCGCCTGGGCCCGCTGCGTGGCCTCTGTAGCCCTAATGGCCCCGTGCGGCTCTGCCTTTGACATCTTCGAGTGGGTCGTTTCCTGTTTGTTGACATGAAACAGGCGGCCGCCATTCCCCACCGTCCACTCGCCTCCACCTGCCTTTTAGCAGAAGCCAACACTTCCTCCACTTGCCGCCCTTGCCCCCAGGGCCAAATCCATTAAGATCTGCGCCTCCCTCTGCTTAAACAAGTGCGGACATCGAGGGCCGGGCTGCAGGCGGCCTCTCGCGGCCACGCCCCCTTGCCCTCTGCTGACCTTTCCTTTGAGTGGCGTGACCCCGGCAGGACCTCGGGTCCTCGTGGTCAGTTTGTGTGTGCGTGTGCCCACCGGTGGGCATCGAGTGCTCTCCTCTCCCGCTACCCTGACCCGAGCTGACATGACAAATATCGGGTCTGGGAGGCGCTGGGAGTTGCTGCCCTCCGCGCAGTCAATACATTGACTTTATTGTGGGTGTCTGTAGCCATTGGGAGCCGGTGGCCTGTGGAGGCCTCTTAAAGGGGCGCTTCAAGTGTGACCTTTGTCTCTGATCTCGCCTCTGAATGGGCCCTCATCGGGGACAGTCACCTGGTTTGTCACACGTGCAGTCCTCAAACTCAAGAGATGTTGTCGATTTTAATATTTATGGAACCTGTAAAATGCTGTTGTAGTGCAAAACTACACTGAAGTCAAACTGTTAACCGACTATCCTTATCGAAATAAGACTTGTTCGAATGGAGTTTGGCCTGTGACGAACAGTTGACCAGCCCTCAGGGACAGTTCAAAACATGCACCTCGGAGGGCCTATCCAGGCGAGTGCTGCGACTCGACAGCAGTGTTTGCAGTTCCCTCATTCAAACCACCCGGGGTGGTTCATCAGGCCCAAATGATAGCTCCTTGGGTGATCTTAAACCTTAACTCTCTGCTGTGCTATTTGAATTCGAAATTCCAGTCACTAGAACAGTTTCTATAATCAGGGCAAAATGAAGGCCAAGCGTTCAGGATCCACTGATCTAGGCACCAAAATATAAGTGGGCCAATTTAGTGAATCGTTTGGTTAAAAAGTTGCCCACATTTGCAAGTTGGGTGGTTTTGAACTTGTAAAGACACATTGTATAGGTGTTTTACAAGGAATGGGAGACTGTGTGCATGTGTTTGCTACAGGCAATGTTTGTGGTAATATCAGGGAAATCAACAGAAAAAACAGGCCCACCGGACCGTAAACCAGGCCCACAAACCTCCAAACAACTGGCCCACACACTATCCAATCAAACCAGCCCCTCGGCACTGCCTGGTTGCCCTAAAGGCCAGTCCAACCATGCAAGCATTCTTTGATTTTGATCGCTGTAAACTCAGCATTTTATGGTTCCTAGTAGCACCCCGCAGAGCACTGGATCTCTGTTTTAGATAACACAGTTTATGTAGTCTTTGGCATAGCTGAATGGACGCCTTTCTGGTGCCAGAGTAGCATGGGTGGAACAAGGGGGGACTGGGACAATGACGGAAGCTGACAGTAGAAGGTGGCCCAAATCCTGGGAACAGGAATGGAAATAAGCATTGGCATAGCCAATAGGTCTCGCCTTTGGGACCTTATAAGTGTTGAGCCATGCAACAGTTGATGCTGTTGCACCAAGGATATTGTGCTGGATAACTAAACACTTATAAGGTCCCAAAGGCAAGACTTATTAGCTGTGCCAATGCTTGTTTGCCTAGTTTGTGCATGGAAGCTTTCAGGGTGATCTGTCAAGTGGGGGCCGAGAAAAAAAAGGGAGGTCCCAAAATGCAGAATCCCTAAGAATTTTCTATAGACTTCTTTAAGAAGCGCTACCGCAAAAACCTACTAAACGGAATTACACCAAATTTGGCATAAAGAGGGTCCACAGATTTTTCTTTTTGTGATTTGATGTAAATCCATTCTGTAGCTTTTGAGAAATTAAGGTTCAAAACTATTTGTATATCTGGACGGTTCAGTTTGGGGTCTCTTGCCAGAGTCACTTGAACCCAATTTAAAAACAATATGGAGCTTTGGTTGGCCCAAGGAGTTTTATTTTCCCTTGGGCCATGTCACGGGAGTCAGACTCCAGCAGGAGCGAGCACTGTGACTGGCTGAAAGCAACATACAAAAAAAGGTTGCTGGCAGCCATTACATGATTTAGGGACTTAGTCTCCCCTCTCCTTAAGGTATATATAAAAAATAATATATAAAACATTTATATAAGAGGTCAAGGAAAGGCTACCCTGCCCCCAGGCCCCATGGAGGGGACCCAGAGCTCTCCCCCCAGACCAAAATTGAAAAAACAGCAATTTCTGCTGCAATCCAGATGGACTCCCGAGGATCAAAAAAAATGTTTTTAAAATGGCAGGCCAAGACCACATACTTTTATTAAGGGGATGGGGCGTGCAGTCTCCCTCCCTCCCTGAGACGTATTCAGCCCCGCGGACCTCATTCCCCAGGGACCACCGAATATTTTAAGAGTAAGTCAGATGTGAAATGCAACTGTTTTAAGTATATTGACCGGCACGGTGGGGTTTAGTAGGCTGTGTTAGGCCACAGCAATGTTATGAGTGGATATGTGGTATGCTGAGAAGAGTTGTACAGCCACACACACACAAGGACTGTGGCGATCTTTTTTGTCTGTCACTCTTAAAGGTCTTGTGCAACAAACCTGAGGTAACACAGGCAGGAAATGTTGGTGAACAAAGACATGCTTATTCCACATTAACGTTCAACATGAATAATCTGGTCAGCAACAACAAGCTGAAGAAAAACAAACTGCGAAAGGCTGGTTCACAACCAACCTCAACACTAAGAGAAATGCTGTCCGTGAACTGTACTGTTCCTAAAGGAAAGACAGTGCACCCATATTGACTAAAACTGTAAAGGATACTAGGACAAGATACAAACCAACATCTTCAAAACCCAATCTCTATAAAGTCAGAAAAAAATAACCAAAGAAATTGTTTGAAATCGTTAAAGCACACCACTAATGTTCTGAACAGCATTTCTCTGTTGGCAAACTACCAACTTTTCCACATTAAACACAGACAACACAGGGAAGGAAATCTCATAGAATCCCCTCTTAATATTGAATAACAGATGCAACATCACTCCCAAGTACCCACAAGATATCATCCTCGTCTCTTGACACACATTCTCATGGGAATTGTATCACCTTAAAAATACATTCAAGGAGCCAACTATATTCAGCTCCTCCAACCCTGGAAATAGCAGGCTCCTCTTCTCCTTCTTCCTCACTGGTTTAACACAATCAATATTTCCTTGAAATAAGGGCAGGTACCCAATTCATGTGTGCTGTAAGTACCACCAGAGTCTAGGGTAAATCGTTTTTCGTCATAATGAAACCGCTAAGCATCTAAAAGCTGTGACATGTGTACCTTATTTATGTTTGTTTTTATTTCTATACAGGGACAAACGGGAGGAAAAAAAGAAGGTAGTCACAGAAACATTTTAGTACAACACAAAGGCACACAATAGCCAATACACCAATCTCAGAAATTATCGATGTTGTATTCCATGCACAGGTGGCACAATCAGTCACTACACTACACAGAGGCCTATCAACGAGACCTAGAAAGGCAGGGAAAGTAGCAAAATTAGGTAGTAGGGGCAGCCCTTTCAACTTATTTTATATTAACATGTACAACAAAAGGAACGTCAATGTAGAGAAGCCCAGGGTGTCGCTGAATATTACCAACGAGATACAAACCAGTAGAGTTGGGTTGACTTCTGTAATATACATGTATACATAACCATTCAGAACCTGCAGAAATGGATTGTCCAGAGTCCTATTTTGAATACATATTCCTAAATTAGGGTCACCTTGGACACATTTCCTCTGCACTCCTCCTAAGTTTATGATCAGATGCAACACAGTCAATCAGTTTTTCTGCAAAGTATTGACACACAAGTGCCTTCTCTTCTATGGATTTAGACCAGTTTCCCCTTTTTATGAAATCGGACTCAGTGGACCCATCAATTGAGTTACATATTCACTTTTTTTGACAGTTCATAAATCGATACTATATATATGTACTATATGCCCTAAAGAATTGCATATCATAAGTTGCAACATGTAATTATTCACGGTCTCTTACTTTAGCCCTAGTCTATGTCTGATTCTCCTGTTTCTGACGCCCTTTCAAACTACTTTCATGCCATTGGTGGTTCCTCCGCTAAGGTGGGGGAGCGCCTCCCCACGCAGTGAAAAAAATAAAAATAAAATACTAACGCAACATTATCATCATTTTATTTTTCCGTACTGAGGGAGGTTTGTGGGGCTGGGCTGTAGTCACAGCAGCAGGGGAGGAGTGGTTGGGGCACTCGAGTGCGCATGGCGGGTTGGACTGCCGTATTGGGCCGGCCAAACAGTCATGCACACTTTGCATGTTCCCCACTGGCTGTATTGTGCAGCCTGGGTGGAGAATATGCACAGGCTCATAGTCCTCGTCTGTGCGCTCAGCCACGGCGCTCAGACCAATCACAACGCTGCTGTCATGGTGAAAGCAGCATCATGATTGGCTTAGGGGAGCCTGTGTGTGCCTCCTGCTTCCCGCAGGAACAGAAGAGGACTGAGCTCGACGGAGGCGGCGACAAGCAGCAAGGTAAGTCATTTTATTTATTTTTCTACTGCCCTGCCTCACCCACACTTTTCAGTGGAAGCCACCACTGGTTCATGCAATATAAAAATAGAAAATAAATAAAAAGGAAGACATCTTCACACATTCTCTTTGAGGATTAACAAAATGAATAACATGGTTCTATGTATTTTATGCCTCGTGGAAAGAAGTGTTGATCAGGTCTTGTGCTCCAAAAAGCACCAGAATTATAAGGAGCTGACGTTACTTACATAAATTATGGTCACATAAACCACACATCTGTACATAAACGGGCGTTCAAATTGGCTATGGTCTCCCACATCTTGGTGTATAGGTGCGACCAGGCGAATAATTTAATGATGGACGACCCCCCTTTAGTGTATGTATTTCATACTACACTAAGGAAGAGGTGGACGGACACCCTTCCTACACAAAAGGTTTCTTCAGTAACTCTACTCAGGATGTAGTTCTCACAGAGATAGCTTTGCAGAAATTTCTGCAACATACAGAAGGAGAAAACAATTTGAAGAAGGGGGCTTGTGTGGGGGTGTGTGTATGTGGGTGTGATGTTGAGAAACTGCTAGAGATCTCACAGAGCAGGAGAAGAGCAAACAACCATACCACCAACAAAATATTTCAGCCAGGGAGAATTACCAACTCCTTAAACACACATTAGAAACTCCGTGAAATATAATTTAAAAAATTGTTTTTTTGTTGTTGTTTTGTAGCGTAACTTCTGCTCGTACTAGGTAAAAAACACGACTCTTGTAGTACTCCCCTGCTCCTTCCTCACTCACTGAATAAGGGCAGGGGTAGAAAGCTGAAGCGACCTCTTTACAAATGCACAATTTCTCAGTCGACGTTGTATTTTCTTTTCGGGCTTTGTGTCTCAGATGTGGTTCATTGAGGTGTGCACTTTAAGATGACTGAAGGGAGTTAGAAGTGCCTGCTTTTAGAGAGCTGCATGTTTTAATACACACGGTTTTGATGTGATGCTTACAAAGGACATTTGTACACATACTTATTGGAGCTTGATGAAGTGGTGGGTTTCAGAGTGAAGGAATCCATAAGTGAAACACATCTGGCGAAAGTGAGGTATTTAAGAAGCTGCACTTCTGTCTCGCATAATGCCTCAGCTTAACCACCGTGGGACCTCGGCTGTAACGCCCACTGACCTCCCGACTGAGAGGAAGAGCGAGAAACCCCAGCAGAGTTCAGGACGGCCCACAGCTGGGCACCCTTTGCCACCGAAGGAAAATGTGAGGGGTAGCTAATTACCCCTGTGTAAAACGAGTGGTGCGTGCGCGCACTTCCAGGAATGTAAGGAATGCAGCTGGCACCCGGCCGCGATGCTGCTCGCTCCCGAGACCCCTAGGCCATGGGAGTCCACGTTTAGAGAGAAGGCGGGACGTGCACCCGCCTTTGGCCAATTACTGGCTTTCAATTTTTGAAAGCCACACGCAATGGCCAATCACTTCAGCTTTTCAGCAAACTCGTGCGTGTGGCTTTTTTTAGACACCCGCACGAGTTTGCTGAAAAGCTGAAGTGATTCCAAGAGGTAATTTACTAGAGCAATAATATCACAAAAAATTGGGTGGAGGTCTAGGGGAAAAATTTAAAGACCAGCAGGTTATGATTCCCCTAATTAACAATCTCACAACACTGAAACAACCTGGGTCTGGGACTGAGTGAAGTCCCAGACCCAGGTTGTTTCAGTGTTGTGGAATTTACTAGAGCAGCCATGCGCGCTGCGCTAGGCTCAGTGCTTTAAATGGGCCGGTACTCACCGGTACGGAGTACCGGCACTTTTTAATTATCGCCTCTTGAGTACCGGAACTTTTCCTAGGACAAGGAGAGTACTGGTACTCATGGGGGGGCCTTGCATTGACACAGGTGGTGCGCTTCATGGTCTCGTGCCTCGGCAGTACTTTAAACACGACCAGCTCTGATTTTGCAATCCTGAGTTGAGTTCTCACAGGAGCGCCAGAACAGCAGCTCTTCTCACCTTGACACTCAGCAATCTTGTCCTGCGTCTCGGCAATTCTTCCAGCAGGGGTGAGGCGGCAGGGTGTTTTGTTTACCCTTTGATCCTGCACAGAAGGAGTTGAGAGTTGACCATAAAACTAATGGAGATGCGGTGGGGCGTATTCTTCAGGGCAGTACAGCGTTTCAGCATGCCATTGTTTTAAATGACTGTAAAAGTTAGTTCATCAGCAATTTAAATTAAGCATTTTTACTTGAATGTACATCCATGCTCTTGCCACCAATTTTCCGTGTACCTTCAAACAAAAAACACCTTAAAGGCCACACAATTTTTTTTTTGGTTAGGTGCATTTAAAGCGCTTGTTTTGTATGAGAAACCACGTTTAACCCAAATGCGACAGACAGCTCCATGGAATGCTTTAGACTTTCAGACAGTTATGGATTTAAGCTGATAATGCTTTTGCATGCTGGGACTTGTAGTTCTCCTTTCTCATTATAAGTAAGGGTTTCTAAAAATTCCAGTATGCAAAGCTTTGATGGCAAATTTCAGAGATAGTTTTGAACCTACCTTTATTATTATTATTATTAGGGCCATAACCATAGGACAGATACTTCTGATTTTTTTACTTTGCACTTGGATTTCTTGCATATAAAGTTTGGCAATGTTGAAAACCTAGCCCCTCCCCTGGCCCCACCCTTAGTCCCGCCCCACACTCCACCCCCCAGTCCACCGCACCTTTTGGTGAGTACCTGCACTTATTTTTTTCCATTTAAAGCACTGGCTAGGCTCAACCTAAAAAGCCTTCTATCGTTTGAGAGCTGCGAAGGAGAAGAGTGCAAAGAAGAAGAGGCGTATAAAACAGTGGTTTGCAAGGACTCATTTATAGACATTTCAACTTTTAGGTTACAAACCAATTATTACCAGCAATTCACGCCAGGGAAAACCAAGTAACATAAGTATTGAGCCCGACTATACATTACTGAGTGATTAATGTTAAAAAAAAAAAAAAAACGAGTGACCCTCCATTAGTGTAAACTCATTTTTAATTATAGACCGAATGCATGATGGCCATTGTTGTATTGTGCTATGTTTTGGAGCGTGGCGTAGTGCGAGGCATGGAATGCACGTTGTGTTCCACTGCGTGTTCCAGTCCAGGGCATCAGTTGCTACAGATGTCTTGGAGTGGAAGCGGTGCTGCCTGGCTCTCGCCTGTTCCACCTTCCAGCTAATAAAGCTTATTTGGATGCTACTTCAGCGTGCCTCCTTCATAACAGCCATAAACGAAGAGACACCATCACACAGGAAAACAAGCATTGGCAAAGCCAAGAAGTCTGACTTTGATAGCCAGCATTTTGACTTTGGCAATCCTTGTTTATTTCAGTCATGGTTTTTGTAAAACGTTGTTGGCGATGATGTCGGACCCTCCTCAGTCTAAAAGCATTGAGTAAAGGAAAAGATATTTCTTTGGTCCAAAAAGGCACACACCATAGTAGTCCCTGGAACTAAAGGCAACTACTTTGTGTGTAAATGTGCTCCTTGTAAAAGGGAAGCATGTTGTAAGTCACAGTGAAGGCAGACAATGGCTAAAGTGGACTGTTGGTGGAGGAAAAATGTGAATGACATAACAGACTTGTAGATGAAGTCTGGCTGAAAACCCTTATAAGTCACTATGTTAAATGCATCTTTTTAGCAAAATCAAAAGGTCAAACTAACACCGACCTAAAAAAGCCAATCGATCTGGAGTTGGCTGCCAGCCTCTTGACTTTGCTAACAATTTTTTGTAATGTTTATGTACATCTTTATTACAAATAGATAGGGAAAGTTGAAGGTATAGTTAAATAGAGAGGCTTCTCTTGAGATTCACCTTCAGGAGCCAGTAGAGGGTTAAAATAGATATTTAATTGAGACACAGATGACCGCAGCTGGTGCTCCCTCTCCAGCCAGCAAACAACTGACTCAAGAGAGAACCCAAAGTCACAGTACAACAGAATATTAGAACACATGTACAGTAACATTCTAAGTTTTAAGGTACAAGTACTCTTAAGATTAATAAATCTTGTACACAAGTACAACACATCTTCCCTTATAGAAAAAACACTCTTTACAGGAATGATACATAATGTAAAAATGACTAATAAGCACAACAAAATTATGGCCTTCAAATGTAGTCCTCTAGGTATCTCGGTGGTACTCTAAGCCTGGGCAACCTACGATCTCCTGCGCGCCACCCACATAGCCTTTACCACTACCTTCTCTCTGACCAGAACCACAGACTTTCTTTCCCAAAACACCATCATCATAAAACTGCTACAACTCTCCACTGCTGCAGCTCTCCTTTGCTTCTGCCCTGACATCAGAGACTGTAAAGTATGGTCTGGAACCATGTTGTAAATTAAGGCAGAATGTGATTAAGCATTTACTGAAAACATTAATGCTTCCCCTTTTGATCATGTTTTCTTCGTTATGTTGACCGAAGTCCGGACTCCATTTTGTATTGGCATGCTGCCATGTGTTCACCACGAGGAGAGTCCGACCTCTGTGTTAGTTGCTCTTGTAATCTGCCTAGCAACAGTTTATAAATAGCTCTCTCTTGTCCGTCTGGCGCATGCCCAGACTTGACCACATCTGTTATAATTAGCTTTGCTTGACCATGTCCTTTCGCGGGCCCAAGGAGTGTGTTGGCTCCGCCCATGTATTGATTCAGTATCGAGAATGACCATAAATGGTAATGTTCTTCGGCCTCATGTTGTATCCACCCACTTATGAGCCCCTCTGTTGTGTATAAAAGGGGACTGTGTACAAATGTTCTTTGTGCTACTCCATGCAATACTGAAGAGTGTTGTGTGGATTGTAGGACCACCCTTAAGGGTTAATAAACGTTGTTTTGTACTTTGCAGTTTCCGTGCCAACTTCCTTATAGATTCCGTTACAGGAGAGCGAACCCTTGTGTCTTGCGGGCCTAGCTGGGGCCTGTATTCATCAATTGGCGCCCGTCACGTGGGGCTCATCGGCGACTCGGATGCTCGAAGGACTGGTCGCGACGAAGGTGAGGAGTTTGGCCGGGGACGTGATCACTGCCAGCGGCGTCTTAGCCCTGGCATCCCGAGGTTTTTCTTCCTTCCCTTCCGAGCTGACCGTCTGGGTGGCGCCGGTCATCGACTGAGACCTCTTCTGTCGGTCCTGCCGTGAGAGCCGTTTGGGCGATTGTGGAGCTTGGCAGTTGGAACCTGGACTCTTGATTGGTAAGAACCGTTGTACGGTACTTGCTCCGAGTTTTGAAGCCTGGGTTGGCTATTTGAGTTTTGATTGATGATGACTAGTCATATTTTGAATTTGTCTTTGTGAAAATATATGCGTTGCAACACATATAGGCAGGTAATGTGGAGAAATTTCTCCAGGAGCTGTGTAAACTTTGAACGGCGCAACGATTAAGTGCCATTTTTTCCTTATAATATTGCATATTTTGCACTATTTCTGAGCATGCCTGCTTTCAGCGCACTCCGTAAGTGGTGCTGCTGTTTTGGTAACCGGTTGAACCTCGAGGAATCTGCTCCAGCTCCCCCAGAGGGGACTCCTAATAGAGATATGTATGTGAAGCATGGTCTTTCTTCCATAATGTACAGCACGCTATGGAGGAAATACACGAGGAAGGATCCTGAGTTGCGATGGCCTTTGTATGGATCGTTTGATATACGTAAGATTGAGTATGTGGAACAGTGTATGTGTAAGCGACGTGCTCGTCAGGATATGTTTGAGTGTGTGCGATTATGGGTGAAGGAAGTGCGTGAGCGAGAGAAACGTGAGAAAGCGCTGTTTGATAAAGAGCAACGGAAGAATGACCATGTGCGAGCGCAGGAAGCGAAGCATCGGGAGGACAAAGAGCATACGGACAGACAAGAGAAAGAGCGTAGGCTACAGGTCTCGGGTCAATATGTTGTTCGCCAGCCGCTTTATCCTGTCCTTAATAATTCTGATGATGATTTTTATTTACTAGATCGCTCTCCGCCCCCTTATGTTGGCGCATCTGCTCCGCGGCCGCAAGATTCTGGCCCGGCTCCGGGTAAGGTCGACACACGGTCCATGTTATCGGCCGAGCATATGGCTGAGCTTCGGAAACTTTCCCTCCGTGCACTTAAGGGCAAGATGTCTAAGGAGGAGTTGTTCCATACTTGGGGGTCGTGGCAAGATAGAGAGAGGGTGTATTTTCTGTCTCATTTCGCGGATGAAGTAATTGCTGCTTTCCGAAAATATTCTAGTGTCCTTGAGCCTGACGAAGTGTCTTCGGATGCCGGAGCATTACGTAATGGTGTTTTTTCTCCCCCTAAGGCTCCTGAGGCGGCCCGGCGGCTGTTCGCTTTACGGGACGAGGTGCTGGCCCTTAGAGAGAAAGCACGCCAACAAACGGAGGAGGGGAAGCAGTTGGATTCGTCTGCAGGAGGGGGCCACCCATCCGCCTCCCAGTCAGATAAGAATGACATAGTGCATGCTAAACCAATGCGAGAGGCGGCGCCTTTGTATGTTCCTCCTAAGGGAGCAGGGACTAGCTCGGATATTAACTCCGCCGATGCAAGGGGATATTTTGTATATAACTGGGTTTACACTCCATGGCATAGGGCCGATGTTATGGCACTAAAGAATGCGTTGCCTGACCCCCGCAAGAATCCAGCGGCCTTCTATGAAGAAGTCGAGGGGGCCTTGAATTCTTGCATTATGACCTTAGCGGATATAGACCTGTTCTTTGGCCTTATCCTACCGCCGGATACGTGGCGCTCTGTCCGAAAGGTGGATGATGCGGTTGCCTTCAAGGCCCGGTGGTCCGACCTTGAGGATGAGGATAGGGAACGGAAGCCTGCACAGAAACCACCCCAGAATATTTTAGATCTCCCTGCGGCTATTGTGGCTAAGTTGAAGACGATTATCCCCCCTAAAAAGATTGACTGGAATATGTTAACTGCATGTAAGCAGAAAGTTGACGAGTCAGTTGCGGACTTCTTTACGCGCTTTGAGGAGACGTTTCATGATTTTAGTGGCCAGTCGCTTACTGACGACACGGGCCGCCACCTTTTCGCGGACAAATATGTGGCTAATCTGCTACCGGCAGTTGCGGCCCGGTTAAAAGCGAGCGAGAGTTCCTGGTCCTCCGCGACGCCGACGGCCCTTCTGACTATCGCTCAGTATTATGAGCGTCAGGAGCACGAGGCGCAGGGCAAGGAGGAGAAGAAATCGAAAGATCTCAAAACCAAGGTGATGTTAGCACAAGTATATGGCCCGCCCCGACGGGGTAATAATAATAGAGGAAGGGGCGGATCTTATGGTCCCCCTTCGGGCCGATCTGATTTGAATAGGAACCAGTGTGCGTACTGCAAGCAGTTGGGCCATTGGGCCAGGGATTGCCCAGCGTTGCGTGCTTCGCGTCAGGGGCATACTCCGGGTGGCCCGAGAGGTAGAGGGGGCTTCTCGAACTTTAGAGGGAATTCTAACGATAATGTCCGTTTCGATACTGCCGGGCGGCACCGAGATGGCTCAAATGTTTTTGATCGCCAGCACCAGTATCATGTATCGGACATCGATCAATCGGGATATCATGATTCTCAGCATGCATAGGAATGCGTTGGATGGGGGTCCGAATCAGTTGAGGTGCCGGTCGATCAGACGGGTCCTTATGTATCGGCTGAGGTTTTAGGTTCTACTGATCAGTTCCTAGTGGATACAGGAGCGACACGTAGTGCATTGTCTAGGTACTTGGTTCCGGGGGCTCCCCCATCCGGCTCAATAGTTACATCGGTAGGGTTTGACGGTACACTCTCCCGAAGCCCTCTTTCACAGCCCCTTGCATTTAAAGTTGATTGTTTTTCTGCGCCCTGTCCGTTTCTGCTTGCTCCATATACACCGGATAACATTATGGGCCTTGATATGTTAAAGTACTTTAGGGCTACAATCCGCTGCTCCCCTGAGGGTGTGAGGGTGATCTTAAATGACAATTATCCCAGGTCTGGGCGGATGTGTACGATATCAGAGGATGCATTGTTGGCTACCCTCCCCCGAGCTTTATGGGCGACTTCGGACACAGATGTGGGGCAAATGGTGATTCCTCCGGTCCACATTAGTGTCCAGGAGGGGGCGGTGCTACCACGCCTCCCGCAGTATCGTATTTCCCAGGAGGGCGAGGAGGCTCTCATACAGATTGTGCAAGACTTGATAGCAGTAGGGGTAGTGGAAGAAGTTCCCTATAATATCTGTAACAGTCCGATTCTCCCAATTTTGAAAAAGGACACGGATGCAAAGGTCTATCGGTTCATAATTGATTTGAGGGAGGTAAACAAGATCGTGGTACCTCAGTACCCGGTGGTTTCCGATATCACGACGTTGCTTACCTTGGTCCCGCCTACGGCGACCATGTTCTCCGTGATTGATTTGAAAAATGCCTTCTTTTCTATTCCCATTCACCCTGATAGCCGATTTCTTTTTGGGTTCACATTAAACAATAGATCTTATCGTTTTTGTAGAATTCCCCAAGGCTATACAGAAAGCCCTAGTATTTACAGTCAGGCTTTGAAACGACAGTTGGATTCCTTTGTTCTACTCGAGGGGGTCGCCCTCATTCAATATGTCGACGACATCTTGTTGGCGGCTGACACCCTGGAGTTGTGTGAAAAGAGCACGTTATCCCTCCTTTCCTTTTTAGCCTCCCACAATCATAAAGTATCTAGGAAGAAATTGCAATTCTGTAGACCAAAGGTGACTTATTTAGGTCACCTTTTGTCTAAGGAGGGGCGTGCACTCACACCAGATCGTATCCAAGTAATTTTGGACACACCGAGACCATCCACGCAGAAGGATGTGCGTGCATTTTTGGGTCTTGTTTCTTTTTGTAGACAGTGGATATTGGGGTTTTCACACATAGCTAAGCCATTACTAGCTCTTTTGACAAAAGACACGCCCATTCCGATCCCCTGGTCAGATGAGTGTGATGCTGCGTTTCAGCAATTGAGACAGGCCCTTTGTTCAGCACCAGTGTTAGGGACCCCTGATTATGCAAAACCCTTTTCGTTGTATGTGCATGAGAAAGATGGATGTGCATTGTCAGTTTTAGTACAGATGCACGGCGACAAGCAGCGCCCTTGTGCATACTTTTCGGCTGTGCTTGATCCTGTCGCCCGAGCATTACCAGGGTGTTTTCGCTCGGTAGCGGCGACAGCTGTGTCAATACGCCAAAGTGAAGGAATTGTGTTGTCCCATAAATTGTTGGTGTTAGTTCCCCATGCTGTGGATGCCCTGCTTAACCAAACAAAGACGCAGCATTTGACCAGTGCCCGTTTAACGGGATATGAGCTGACGCTTTTGGCTCCTCATATTACGTTAAAGAGGTGCGTGACATTAAACCCGGCCACATTGTTGCCATACCCCGAGACCCAGCCTGAGGCGCAGAAAGCGCATGATTGTATTCTTGTGACTGAGGAACAAACAAAGGGTCGTATTGATCTCCAGGATACGCCCTTTTCAGAGGTAGATGGAGAGTTGTGGGTAGACGGATCATGCCTGAAGCTACCAGATGGTACGACTTCAGCAGCGTATGCAATTACCACATTACACACGATAGTGGAGACAGCACGCATACCACAGAAATCAGCTCAAGCAGCGGAACTGATAGCCTTAACACGAGCATGTGAGCTCAGTACAGGATTGTGTGTGAATGTTTACACAGATAGCCGCTATGCCTTCGGAGTAGCGCACGATTTCGGCCTACTCTGGAAGGAGAGAGGGTTCTTAACGTCACATGGGGTACAGATAATGCATGGGGAGTTAGTCCACAATCTCTTAACCGCATTGACATACCCGAAGAAAATTGCCATTGTTAAGTGTAGTGCCCATAGGAAAGTAGTTGATAAAGTTGGAGAAGGGAATGCGTTAGCAGACCGAGTAGCACGGGAGACTGCGATGCAGCCCGGCGCTACTGCCATGTATGTAGTAAAGTCACAGGTGGAAAGATGGCGTGATGCGAAGGAGGAAGTGCGAGAAATGCAAAGGACCGCTTCTGATAAAGAGCGGGAGCAATGGGCTAGCGAGGGAGAGTTGGATGATGAGGGCTGTTGGAGAAATAAGCAGATGGATAGATGGAAGTTACCCACGGCTTTCGTACAACCTATGGTTCAAATGGCACATGGGCTAGCACATGTTGGAGCTTCCGCAATTGTGAAATTGCTTACCCAAGTCTGGGAGCATCCAGAGATTGCTAGCACAGCAAAGAGGGTGGTGCAGACCTGTATGATCTGCCTGAAGTATAACCCAGGGAAAGGCACTCGAACTCCAGCAGGAGGATTTGCGACGCCCACTGCACCCTTTGAGGTTCTGCAGATGGACTACATCCAGCTTGAGCGCTGTAACAATTTGAAGTATGTTCTAGTAGTGGTTTGCGCTTTCAGCAAATGGGTTGAGGCGTACCCTACGAAAGACAATACTGCAATGACCACGGCGAAGCTGCTGCTAAAAGAGTTTTTCCCTCGATACGGCGTCTGTAGACTTCTGTGGAGTGATAATGGCCCTCACTTTGTAGCGGATGTTATAAAGTATGTCTTGAAGGGTCTAGGCATCACTCAGAAGTTTCATGCCGTGTTCCACCCTCAGTCTGCAGGACTAGTCGAGAAGTATAATGGTACACTGAAGCTTAAGATCGCCAAAATCCAAGCTTCAACATCTTTGACTTGGCCAGACGCCCTGCCACTGGCGTTATTGTCAATTAGGTCGGTGCCACACTCTCGAACTGGCCTTACGCCATATGAAATCGTATTTGGACGCCCAATGAATATTTGGGGTCCACCAAGGCCTAAGGCTGTGTATGATGTACCTTGTGTAATGATGAGCGATTATCTGGCACAGTTAACGGATAATTTGGTTTCTATTCATCAACAGGTCCGAGAGGCGCTCCCTGATCGGTCTACCGGTGAAGGACATGGTCTCCGGCCTGGAGATCATGTTATGGTGAAGGTTTTCGACAGAACGAACAGTTTGGAGCCGAGATGGGTAGGACCTGAACAAGTCCTCCTTGCAACGAGGACGGCAGTGCGAGTCTCGAACAGGAAGAATTGGATCCATTCCTTGCACTGCCGAAAGGTACCGCCCGGATTGGTGGAGTCTGCCGTGCTGACCGATCAACGAGAAATCCTAGCAGCAGAGACAGGCCGTGCTGCGAAGCCGGATGACACTGAGGAGCTCTTTCCGGACCACACGACTTCTGGAGGAAGGCGATATCATCTTCGACCAAGGAAGTAAGGTTTCCAGTGCCGGGACATACTGTCAGAACGGCCCTTGGGTTAGTGAAACGGAGAGCCGATGAGGCAAGGGGGGGGGATCAGCCCTGCATTAGTGTAGTGACACCCGTCTTGGCCCGCTGGTGAAGAAATCAACCGCTGCCCAAGGGGAAGAGTTCTGACAGACTTTTTAGTTTCAGGAAGATATCAGGGTATTGTTTCTTTTGACATGGAGAAGAAGAAAATCCTTTGTGCGTTGGGGTTCATGCTAACAGTAGCTATTGTTGGGATAACCACATGGTTTGTGGAGGAGGCAACTCCTGCTCGAAAGACACTTGTGTTGACGACTCCAGTGCCTGCGGAGCACTACTTTTATACACTGCCATATCAAGAGTTGAAGCATCGACAATCCTATTTGAATAACACTTTCATTCAGATGCTGCATCATACCCACGTTGCTACGAACGCTACGAACTGTTGGATATGTGGGATGATGCCAGCCCATCAGAAGAAAGGAGGAACGCCATTCATACCACTTCCTTTCTCTCATAATGGCTCTTGTAGAGCATGGTACACTTTGCTGTTTGCCACTCGGAAACCGACAGTGGGACGATTGCTTTTTAGACTTAACAGAGAATGCCATCAAGACAAGAATGGGTATCCACAAGCGAATGGGACAATTTGGGAATGGGAAGAGTACCGACCGGACAATGAATCCATCCCCTATATCTTCACGAACACAAGAGACACTGTGGGGAAGGACAAATTCGTAATCCAAGTAGCACAAGCTCAAGCGGATTTGTGTGTCCAGAGTGTGGGTTTTATCCCTGTTGGTGTCAGTGATTGTATAACTGTATTGAATATCGACGGGCTGAACAACAGTACCTTCCTAGCGTCCCATAATACCTATTTTGTATGTGGAAATAAAGGTTACTACCGTTTGCCGGCTGGGTGGTCCGGGGTATGCTATGTATCATTCCTATTACCTCCTGTATTCTTAGCACCTGCGTCGTATCATAAGGATTTGAAACTGTTGAATAATGTGACTGTAAATAGATATAAACTTACTCTATCAATTGATGATGTGGATCAGACCGATACCAGCTTGCAACAGTATATTGATTTTAACTTAGGACTGTTCTTCTTTGTTGGAGCTGCTTTGAACAGTAGGAAGATCCGAAGATTGACAAGAGTGGTAGAAGCTGTGACAAATCAGACTGCTGCCGCTCTTGGGAATCTTACGGAAGAATTACAAATAACTAGGATTGTTGCATTGCAGAATCGTATGGTACTAGATGTAATGTTAGCTGATCGAGGTGGAGCCTGTAAAATTATTGGAAGTAGCTGCTGTGTGTTCATCCCTGATCATACGCCATCCGTTTATAACGCCATTAACAAGCTGCATAAAATAGCAGCTGAAATCCACACAGAAAACGGCACTTGGTCCTTTTCTGGATGGTTTTGGGCGTTGGTTACTGCCTGGGGATGGAAGGTCTTAACTGGTCTCTGCATTATTATAGCAGTTCTGTTCCTTTTCTGTATGTGTATTCAATGTGGACCATTGTGCTGTTCCGTATGCATTTCATTCTGCATTCCAGATAAGAAAGCTATTGCCGATGTTGCTCGACAGAAGGGTCTAGCTAAAGAGGTTAAGGGAATGATGATAATTGATATATATGATGATTATTCTTGGAAACCGGATGTCTTCAGTAAATGCTGAAAGGGTCGTCTGTTGTAAATTAAGGCAGAATGTGATTAAGCATTTACTGAAAACATTAATGCTTCCCCTTTTGATCATGTTTTCTTCGTTATGTTGACCGAAGTCCGGACTCCATTTTGTATTGGCATGCTGCCATGTGTTCACCACGAGGAGAGTCCGACCTCTGTGTTAGTTGCTCTTGTAATCTGCCTAGCAACAGTTTATAAATAGCTCTCTCTTGTCCGTCTGGCGCATGCCCAGACTTGACCACATCTGTTATAATTAGCTTTGCTTGACCATGTCCTTTCGCGGGCCCAAGGAGTGTGTTGGCTCCGCCCATGTATTGATTCAGTATCGAGAATGACCATAAATGGTAATGTTCTTCGGCCTCATGTTGTATCCACCCACTTATGAGCCCCTCTGTTGTGTATAAAAGGGGACTGTGTACGAATGTTCTTTGTGCTACTCCATGCAATACTGAAGAGTGTTGTGTGGATTGTAGGACCACCCTTAAGGGTTAATAAACGTTGTTTTGTACTTTGCAGTTTCCGTGCCAACTTCCTTATAGATTCCGTTACAGGAGAGCGAACCCTTGTGTCTTGCGGGCCTAGCTGGGGCCTGTATTCATCAACCAACATTGGTTAAATAAGTAGTTTATTTAAGTAGAAATGACAGCACACCATAAGACAGGAGTGCTCCGTGCAGGTGGCAACCTGGAACCTTAATAACTGTGGAAAACATAACTGTCACTGTCAACTGTCACATTAGAACGTATCAGCTGTGAACATTCCAGCTGATGACCTAACCAGGCTCGCGAGAGGGCAGGGCCGCGCGAGGAAGAGGAAAGGATGCCTATAGGAGGAAGGAGGATAAAGATAGGAAGGAACACAACACAGCTCCTTTCCTTAAGGAACCCCTAAAAGGGAAGTTATAAAAACAAGAGAATTCACAGTAAAAAGAAGGATGTACTAATCGCAAACAAAGTCTTTATATTTGCTAGGTTTAACTACGCTGCAACCATATCTACTGGTGCTGCATGCTTCCTCAATAGTGTCTCTCTCTGGAATAAGTTCAGACTCTGACGTACTGTTACCTTCCGAACCCAGGGAGCTAACTGTCTCTCTTGTGATAAGATCTCTCTTCTCAGCAATAAGTTCCAACGCATCCTGTTCTTCCTCTGATACCGTAATACTACTAGCACCAGGTGATACCTCTGAAGTACCAGTGCTCAGGTCTCTGTATTCACCAATAGACTCTGAGTTCATGGTCAGGACCTTCACTAGTACCATTGCTGCTAGATTGCATAGGTGTGCTAGCTTCCTCTCCGTCAGATTCCGATGCATCATGGAGCAACCAGTCAAAGTTGTCATTAATACCAACATCCTCCTCTTCGTCCTTGAACTGCTGTTTTGTGGTGTCTTGATTGACAAAGCGTCCGCTGGTGTCAACGACGGATCTGGCACAAACAGAAATCGCGGAGGCATGCCACACCCTCCCATCGCTGAGCAGTGCAGAATTACAAAATACTTTTTCTACCATTAACGACGCTGTAAACCTATTCTGTCCTTTTTCAATGTGGCCACTCCTTTTGACCCTCACTCTATCTCCTTCTTTGATGTTGATTTGTTTGCAGTTGTGTTTAATGTCAAATTTCTCTTTGCACGCTTTTTGTGCTTCTTGTATCCTTTTTCTGACCATTTCCGCCGACCATTCTGCTCTCCTAGCTGTTTTAAGCCATCCTATATTGTCTTTGGATAAGGGTGTCCTGCCTCTCATGATTTCAAAAGGGCTGAGATGTGTCTTCTCCCCTGGTGTTATCCTGTAAGCCCAAATCATTTTGTTCACCTCCTACCTCCAACATTTCTCATTATTGTTCGCCAATTGAATGGTGCCTTTTATTACCCTATTAAACCTTTCCACAGCGCCGTTTCCCGCAGGGTGGTAGACGGAAGTGGTTTTGTGGCTAATACCATTCCTGTCTAGGAACTTTTTAAAGATATCAGAAGTGAACTGACTTCCATTATCGCTTACAATAGTTTTAGGTATACCTTCTCTTGTGAAGATGTTGTCCATGAATGTGACTAAGTCGAGTGCATCAACCGTCCAGCAAACTTTTATTTCAGGCCACTTAGAGAAGTAGTCTACCATGACCAACATGTACACTTGTTCCTCCTGGAACCTTATCGGTCCCATTATATCAATACCCACTCTCTCCCATGGCATATCGGGGCAGTTCAACTGTTGTAGAGGGGGTTTGAGAGTTATCTGAGTTTTGTCAGATTTCTCACACTGTATGCAGCATCTTACTGCTCTTTAAATTTCAGTATCACAACCTGGCCACCAATACCAACTCTTGATTCTCTGTTTGGTTTTGTTAATGCCTAAGTGTCCCTCATGGCAAATGTTGAGTATTCTTTGTCTTAACGTAACCGGAGGTATGACTTTGCCCTGTCTTAAGATGAGGTTACCTTCAACGGACAACTCATTTCTCAGTTCCAAGAACGGTCTTATCTCTTAACACTTTTTTACTTGGCCATCCTTCAACAATAGGTTTATGAACTTCTTGTAAGGTTCCATCTTTCAGATACTCATTCTCCCAAGCCTCTTTCTGCATGCTCGAGAACTCCTCGTTGATGCTGGCAACGCAGAGTTCTTCTTCCTTTACTCCTCTCTCAATGTTTTGTAGGAGTAGCCTGCTAAGGAAATCTGCGACCACATTTTTGGCTCCAGGTAAATATTGCACGTCGTAATTGTAATCCCAAAGTCTTATCGATAAACGTGCCAGTCTGGGTGACGCACTGTATAATCCTTTAACAGTGAGTACTTTAGTCAGTGGTTTGTGGTCACAACGTAATATGAGCCTTTTTCCCCAAATGTACTGGTGGAAGTGTTCCAGTCCTCACATGCAAGCTAAAGCTTCTCGCTCAATAACTGAGTATCTTTCCTCAGTGGAAGTTAATGAGTGAGATGTAAATGCGATGGTGACCTCCTTACCAGTGCTTTCAACTTGTGTGAGGACTGCTCCAATACCCCTTCCGCTAGCAACAGTAGTGACTACACAATTGAGATCCGTGTCAAACCCTTGCAGGGGTGGTGCATTACCAATTTCCTGTTTAAGGTCCTTAAAACTCTCTTCGCAACACTGTGACCTCTCGAACTTGTTCTTAGACTTCAAAAGTGTTCTAATGTCATACGTTTTGGCTGAAAAGTTCCTAACAAATTTGGAGTAGTACTCCACTAGTCCTAAAAATGCCCTAAGTTCTTCCTTGTTCTGTGGACCTGGAGCATCCCTGATGGCTTTGAGTAGTTCTTTCTTGGGTTTTAACCCCTCTGGTGTTATTTCATGACCCAGGTAGGTGACAGTTTTATTACTGAATCTGCATTTATTGTATTCTGCTGTCATACCGCACTATTCCAAGATTTTTAACACCTGTAACAGTCTATGGTCATGATCATTCTGATCTTTTCCCATTACGAGAATATCATCTTGAAAGATGAGCAACTTTTTGAGCCCTTTAAAAATTTCCTGCATAAGTCATCGGAATAACGCTGCAGCTGACGCTAAACCAATAGGTACTCTTTTGAACCTGTAACACCCAAATGGTGAAATAAAGGTGGTGAGGTGTCTGCTTTCAGAATGTAAAGGTACCTGGTGGTATGCTGCAGCTAGGTCAGTGGTAGAGAAAACTGTCATGTCTTTCGTGAGGGAGAGCATCTTGTTAATTTTTGGAAGTGGGTAGTAGTCTTTCAGGATATTTTTGTTGAGGTTGCGCAACTCCATGCATAACCTCAACTTACCGTTGGATTTCCTTGCGACAACCAAAGGTGCGACCCATTCAGAAGATTCTGTAGGTTCAATGATGTCTGCTTTGAGCAATTTATTAATTTCTGTTCTTACCTCCTCCCTGAGTGTTAACGGGATGCGTCTTACCTTGTGTAAACAGGGAACAGCATTATCTTTTAGTTTAATTTTGTGTTGAAATCTCTTCAATTTTCCTATTGTGCCATTAAATACTTTCGGGAACTTGTCAGCCAGGTTAGTACTTTTTATCATGTCCTTCTGCATGACTAGTACAGGTTCTGTACTATTGGGGTTTAGCGTAATACCCAATTTACCCTGGTCTTTCCATCCACGCACAGAAGGACAAGTTGCAGAGACGTACAACTTGCTGATAGTTTCTCTCTCCTTAAATGTAAATGTAAGTTCCTTGAAACCCATAAGCTCAATAGGTTCCCCCGTGAATGTTTTAAGTGTAATATCAGGTGTTTCCATATCCCTTCCTAAAGTTTGTTGGAATTTGTCTCTCCACACATTACGGTTGATTATTGTGCAGGGTGAACCAGAGTCAGCAACTATCTCGATGCTCACTCCTCCTATCTCCACTGTGCACATGGGTTTCTTTTTTTGCCTTTCTCTTTTTCTTAATTTTCTGTTGCCTCAGTCACATTGAGCACACACAAGTTGTACTCTGAGTCGTCCGAAGAGTTCTGCTCTTGTTCATCCTCATTCTATACAAATTTTACTTTTGCTTTCATTTTCCTTTGACAAGCTTTTTGAAAATGCCCCACCAGTCCACATTGTGTACACTTATTGTTCCTAGCTGGACATTTCCAGTTGTTCGCCAAATGCTTATTGCTACCACAACGGTAACATTTTAATTGCGCAAAAGTTTTTACCCCTCCTTTGTATCCTGACTCTTCAGTGTCCCTGCTCTTATGAGCCATAGACTTCTTCTTGCGTCCGCTTATTCTAGCCACTACACTCGCTTCATCTGTTTTTTGTTTTATTCTCATTGATAACAGCTTTAGCACATCTACCAGTCAATTCAGCTTTCTTCACAATTTCAATAACTTGTTGGAGGGGTTTCTCACCTTTGGCCCACAGTGCGTCTTGTATGTTGGAATTGGCAGCACACATAATTATCTGATCCCTAATAAAATCATTGTGCATGTTTTCAAATTTGCATGAGAGTGTCAAGTTCTTTAAAACAGAAACATAGCCCTCTATACTCTCCTCTTTACCTTGTTTCCTTCGGTAAAATGTATATCTGTGTACAGCAACACAGACAGTTGGTTTATAATAACCATCCAAGTCCTCCATTGCCTCAGTACGAACATTCCTCTCTTCTGCTTCTCGCACCTTTTTAGTAATGTTGTTGTACACTTTTAAACCGCCTGCCCCCTAACAATGTAGTAGGATTTTTTTCTTTTCCTCTGGTGGTAGCGGTTCATCAGCCATATCAAACGTAGAGATATTGTTACAAAAGTACTCTCTCCATTCTTCCCATTTAACCTGAGGTACTCCTGCGCCTTTTAAAAACGCTTATGGAGGCTGTAAATTGTAAATGTTCCCTGAAGCCATGTTGTACTACACCAACTTTAAAAGTTCAACAAGTATTAAAATGCCAAAGTACTCAGTTAAAGTAGTTTTGTGCCAAGGTTTCTTCACTGTAAACTGCCTCCACTGTAAATCTCACTTTTATATTCATATTACTTAAAGCGCTCTCACTTTGTAATGAATTCCAGCAAAAATGGACTTGCGCAGTCTTCTTTGTAGCGTGTGCCACTAAAGATGTAGGTTCTCCTGTGCAGCACTCGTAGTGTACAATATTCATCAAATAATTTTCCAAAAATGGCGGCACGAATGCTTCCTGTGCGTAAGGATAAAGACTACACTAACTCTTTTTCAGTCCCAAAATGGCGCCGTGTGCGTGTTGCGTCACCGCCGCACCTCAAGCAAGTGCACACCAACTACTGTGGAGATACTTGAAATACCGGTAAGCCGCTTACTTTGAAAGTTGATAACCTTTTTAATTTCTCCTGTCGTAAGTTTCACTTCGGGGCGAGATGTACCAATTTCTCTTATGTGACTTTATCTGCACATTTACAAGACTTGCCTGATGAGTCCGTTAACACTGCTGAAATACCCGGCTGTAGGACTGCTTCCTCCGACTTCGTTATTAACTGTGAATTTCTTTTAAATTCTCGTGGGTTCTTCGGTGTGTCGTCCTGTTCACCTCGTCGCCATAAATGTAAAGTATGGCCTGGAACCAACGTTGTTTAAATAAGTAGTTAATTTAAGTAGAAATGACAACACACCACAAGACAGGAGTGCTCCGTGCAGGTGGCAACCTGGAACCTGAATAACTGTGGAAAACATAACTGTCACTGTCAACTGTCACATTAGAACGTATCAGATGTGAACATTCCTGCTGATGACATAACCAGGCTCGCGTGAGGGCAGGGTCGCGCGAGGAAGAGGAAAGGATGCCTATAGGAGGATAAAGATAGGAAGGAACACAACAGTTCCTCTCTCATACAATGCCCCTCTCCACATGTTCCAACGTTCCCCGTTCTGTAAGATAACAAACAAACAATGCATATCCCTCACTCTTAATAGACCTCAAATTTTTGTTAGACCACTTTTAATACGTCCTGGTTTCACTTTCACCAAATCGCCCACTTTTATCCTTCCATCATTCTTCTCATTGGACTTGTAATCACCATCATCATCTTCTTGGCTTGTCAAGATTCTGATCCATGCAGGTGACATGTTGGTATTTGCCTTCCATCCCCTCATTCCACTAAACAGAATTTTCCATTTCGTGACACCATTCTCTGTGGTACGATGTGCCCATACCAAGTCACTAACCATAATTCTGACATTTCTTCTCCTCTCCACAGCCATCTGAATCACCCCTTTCACCATGCGGTTAGCACTTTCAACAACAGTATTAGCTTGAGGGTTGTATAATGAGGTCCAGGAATGTAAAAGGGCACAAAAATTCAAATATCTCGTAATTTCCTGTGTTGTTAACTGAGCCCCATTATCAATAATTAATTTCACTGGGTAACCTTCCTCTCTAAATACTTCCTCCAGCATCCTGATGGTAGTTTTCATCTTAATCTCAAGCATACATTTTACCACAAGCCATTTAGAGCACTTCCACCATCACAAGGAAAATCTCAACTCAAAGATAACACCCTCCATGGGTCCAATGAAATCCAAACATACCGTGTGCCATGGCAGCCCTGGATCCACTGTTTCTCCCATAACCGATTGATCCCCTACTCTCAACCTCTTTTCTCTATCCTTACAATCCACACATCGCAACAACTTGATCCATACCAGGCCTCCAAAAATTATCCTGTAATCTTTTCTTTGTCAGAGACTGTCTCAAGAGGCCCTCATGTGCCATCTTGAAAAGTTCAAATCTTAAGCTCTTTGGGGGTACAAACTCATTCCCTCTTAAAAATAGCTTACCCTCGCTCACCGACAACTCATGCACTATTTTAATAAACAGTATTACAGCTACTGGCACTGCAATCTCTCGTACACCCCTTTAAAAATGTCTACCACCTGTTGCAACACTATCTTTGCTCATGCTTTCAAACCACCTGTTTCCCAATGGCTCCTTCACTCCACTCCCCCAAGTCATAGACATCTGAAACCGCACCTTCCTTGTCAAATGCATCTACTTTCACCCTGTCTACATTTTGCCATAGCAATGACAATCTAGACAACTTATCCGTCTGTGCCTTCTTCCATTGTGGAATGTTCTCCAATTTTAATTTGTAGTTTTGTAGGCGAACCGCTAACCGAGCCACCTTCGCCGACCCCTTCTCAGTCCTACCAGGTGACATAATCTTTAATAAGAGCTTATGGTCCGTGCGCATAATCATAGAAAAATCCCACAGGTACATTCTGAAATATTCTGCTACCCATACAGGAGCCAGTGCCTTCCTTTCTATAACCAAATTGCTCTAAGAATCGGTCAAAGAACGGGAAGCAAAAGCCACTGTTTTTCCTCTTCTTTGTTTGTGCATCTGCGACAGGACAGCACCCACGCCTACAGCACTAGCATCTACTGTAAGTATGAATGTGAGTTTGATGTCAATATCTTGCCGGAACAAATATCATGTTTTATATTCTCAAAATACCTCTGTTGATCTTCTGCCCAAACATGTTTGCAACCTTTCCTCAACAATTTTTTGATATGCTCAGTCTTTTCAGCAAAATTCCTGACAAATTTCGAATATCTCAATAAGGCCAAGGAAGGACCTCAGTTGGTCTTTATCTGTTGGAACGGATGCCTTCCTTATGGCCTCCAGAAGATCTTCTTCGGTTTGAGCCCTGAGGTCGACAGTGTGTACTCCAAATATTCAAAACATGCACTTTTCTTTTTTGAGCGTTAGCCCAGCCTCAGAAATCTTGTCTAATACTCTCTTGAGAACCATTTTGTGACTCAGTCGTCTCCCGAAAACTAAAATGTCATCTTGAAAATGGACCACACCATCAATTCCCTTCAAGGCCTGACCAATCGTCCTTTGAAAAACACTAGACCGAACAGCATTCTAGTGAACTGTAACATGCCTTCTGTTGTGATGAATGCCATAAGGTGTTTTGAATCTCGGTGCACCTTAATCTGATGGCAGGTGCTTCTCAGGTGAAGTTTAGAAAAAAACGTACCCCCTTATAGTGAGAATACAACTCATTAATGTTGGGAAGAGGGTAATTGTCCACTACCATGGTTTGATTCATGGTGTGCAAGTCCACACAAAATCTAAATCTACCATCAGATCTGTCAGTGATCAGAACTAGAGAACTCCAACTAGAAGTTTCTGCGGGTTCAATTATCCCTTGATCCACCATTTACTTTAGCATCTGTTTAACCTCCTGCCTTGCAATGATAGGAACTTTACGCAACTTGTGTAGAACCAGCACATCACCCGGTTTAAATATTATCTGATGAACATATTTCTTTAGTTCACCTATCTCAGCTGAAAACAGTTTGCTCCCGCCCCCAACAATCTCCTCCACTGTGACCTTATCAACCGCCACATCTTGATTCGGTGCTCTGAGGTTCATTATTAAGTGGAGATCGTACTGGTGCTCCCATCCTAATATTGGGGGTCCACTTTTCACAACGAAAACCTTCCCTCTCACACATTTCTCTTGAAAACCAATATTAGTCGGCATATACCCTGTTATATCTATTTTCTCCCCTTGGATTGAAATCTTTGGGAAGCAGATATACTTTTGGCCAGTGTAACATAAACATTTCTCTAGGTATTATTGTATATAGGGACCCTAAATCTACCATAAGCTGAATAGTTTCTCCTTTAATTGTAAATGTATCTTTAGGTCTACACCGCCTTCCTAAGCTATCCTGGCATCAAGTATGCAAATAATTCTGTCAGTTTCAATATCATCCTCCGCCCTACTTTCTTGCACTGATGCTGCTTTGAATGTATTGTTTACCTTACCCATAAGGGCAAAGTGCCCCCTCCGGCCACATTGTCTGCACTCTTTACCAATGGCATAACAATTCTTTGAGTCCACATTATGAAAACTACTCCCACATCTGGTGCATATTTTGTGGGTTGTTTTAAAGTCTCTGGTTGTTTAGAAGTATTTACCCCACTGCTGGTGTTTCTCTTTCTAAACACCCATTTTATTGCATTTTTAGATAACCCTTTACCTGTGCTGAGCACTCCAGTTTCCTCCTGCTTAACACATGACACATTAGTATTGCCTTCTTTTTTTCCATTTCCCTCATACATTGATCAAACTGTTCTGCTACTTAGCTATCTCAATGGCATCGTGTAACAATGGATTTGTTTTCCTCCCACAACCTCCCCCGCATTTTCTTATTCCTACACCGTGCTGTTAATTGATCACTGATCAATTCATCCCTCAGGGCCCCAAACTGACATTTTACTGATAGCTCACGTTACTTTGCCACAAACTGGTCTACAGTCTCGTCTGGTTTCTGTCTTTGGGTATAAAATCGAATGCCTACACATAATTATATTGGTGTCTTTGGCAAACTGCTTCTCTAACCTAGCTTTGGCTTCTAAGTAAACATCAGCAATAGGTTGACAATCTTTTTCCACCACTACTGTTAAATATTTGAAGACATGCTGGCCTTCCTTGCCCAATGTACTCAGGACAGGGCCTTCTTTCTTGACTCTCGAAACTCTCTCCCATCCAAGGCCTCTATATAATTCTCAAATATGGTGTGCAGACAGAATATCAAGTTTAAAAAGTCGAGTTGCATAAATATCGAGTCAGAAATATTGTGGTTCAGAAATATCGACAGCAAGAATATCGTGGTCAAGAATATCGAATTAACCCCTTCGCTGCTAGGCCTTTTCCCCTCCTGTGCTAAGCCTTTTTTGGGCTATTTGGGGTAGTGCGCGCTTAGGCCCCTGTAACTTTTTGACCACATTAGGTATCCACGCCAAATTTGCGTCCTTTTCTTCCAACATCATGGGGATTCTAAAGGTACCCAGGGTTTGTGGATTCTCCTAGAGGGTTCCCAGAAATTAGTCAAAATACAGCAAAATTTTGGTTTTTTTGTGAAAAATGGGGAAAAGTGGCTGCAAATGAAAGCGTCTGGGTTTTTCTCTGCAAATGATATCAAAAAAGGGTTTGTGGGGCTGAAATCACAATTTCTCCAGCTTTTAGGGAATGACAGTTTTTTGTCAGAAATCCAACATTTTTTACACAGTTTTGACATTTTTCTGGGACATACCCTATTTTTGCTATTTTTTGTGCTTTGAACCTCCTTCCAGATAATGGTAGAAATGGGTAGAAAAGCAATAATGGATCCTGGAAAGCTATACATTTTTGAAAAGTAGACAAAATTCTGAATTCAGCAAGGGGTCATTTGTGTAGATCCATCAAGGTTTCTTTATAGAAACTTACAGGTAAATATAGGAAAAATTAAAAATGTGTTGAAAAAAGCAGCCTTTTGAGTCAACGTTTTCACCTGTAACTTCTTCGAATTATGACATCTCTTTGAAAGCAATGTACCGTTACATCCGGTGGACCTTCCTGGTTGTGGGGATATATAGGACTTGTAGGTTCACCAAGAGCCCAACGAACCCAGAGTAAAAAATTGAGCAGCATTTTGTAATGTTTTTTTTTTTTGTTCCGGGTATATAGCAATTATTGTGGGAAAATGTATACATGGAAAAATCGGTATGAAAGACACCTATGTATTTCTGAAATGGGAACATATTACAGAGTTTAGAAACAGTGCATATTTGCACATTTTCGACATTGAGAATACTCCTACTTGCATGACAATTATTGGTCATTTTTCAAAATGACTTTTTTTTTACACAATGTCTTTCATTTGCAAGGGAGAAATGCATCAAAAATCAATAGGTAATAACAGTTGCTTTACAAATCTGAACTACCCTAAGTCTCCCGATAAAAATGGTACCTCACGTGTGTGGGTAGGCATAGTGCCCACGACAGGAAGTGGCTCAAAACCTAAGGTGAACGCACCACATTTTCACACTGAAAATGTACACTTTTTTTGCGAAGAGTCTAGCTGTAGTTTTTGAACCCTAGCCCTGCCGGCACCTAGGGAAACCTAGCAAACCTATACATTTTTGAAAACTAGACACCCAGGGGAATCCAGGATGGGGTTACTTGACTGCCTCCCACCATGGTCTGTTACCCAGAATCCCTTGCAAATGTAAAAAAATCACACAAAAAACACATTTTCCCCACATTTCTGGGATGGAAAGTTCTGGAATCTGCGTGGATCCACAAATTTCCACCCACCCCGCGTTCCCCAAAGTCCTACGAGAAAAATGGTACCTCACTTGTGCGGGTCGGCCCAGTGCCCGCGACAGGAAACGGCGCAAAACGCAACGTGGTCACACCTCAATTTTGCAGTGAAAAATGACCCTTTTTTGGCAAAGTGACTAGCTGTAGTTTTTGAACCCTAGCCCTGCTGGCACCTAGGGAAACCTAGCAAACCTATACATTTTTGAAAACTAGACACCCAGGGGAATCCAGGATGGGGTGACTTGACTGCCTCCCACCATGGTCTGTTACCCAGAATCCCTTGCAAACGTAAAAATATGACAAAAAAAACACATTTTCCCCACATTTCTGGGATGGAAAGTTCTGGAATCTGCGTGGATCCACAAATTTCCACCCACCCCGCGTTCCCCAAAGTCCTACGAGAAAAATGGTACCTCACTTGTGCGGGTCGGCCTAGTGCCCGCGACAGGAAACGGCGCAAAACGCAACGTGGTCACACCTCAATTTTGCAGTGAAAAATGACCCTTTTTTGGCAAAGTGACTAGCTGTAGTTTTTGAACCCTAGCCCTGCCGGCACCTAGGGAAACCTAGCAAACCTATACATTTTTGAAAACTAGACACCCAGGGGAATCCAGGATGGGGTGACTTGACTGCCTCCCACCATGGTCTGTTACCCAGAATCCCTTGCAAACGTAAAAAAATGACAAAAAAACCACATTTTCCCACATTTCTGGGATGGAAAGTTCTGGAATCTGCGTGGATCCACAAATTTCCACCCACCCCGCGTTCCCCAAAGTCCTACGAAAAAAATGGTACCTCACTTGTGCGGGTCGGCCTAGTGCCCGCGACAGGAAACAGCGCAAAATGCAACGTGGTCACACCTCAATTTTGCAGTGAAAAATGACCCTTTTTTGGCAAAGTGACTAGCTGTAGTTTTTGAACCCTAGCCCTGCCGGCACCTAGGGAAACCTAGCAAACCTATACATTTTTGAAAACTAGACACCCAGGGGAATCCAGGATGGGGTGACTTGACTGCCTCCCACCATGGTCTGTTACCCAGAATCCCTTGCAAACGTAAAAAAATGACAAAAAAAACACATTTTCCCCACATTTCTGGGATGGAAAGTTCTGGAATCTGCGTGGATCCACAAATTTCCACCCACCCCGCGTTCCCCAAAGTCCTACGAGAAAAATGGTACCTCACTTGTGCGGGTCGGCCTAGTGCCCGCGACAGGAAACAGCGCAAAATGCAACGTGGTCACACCTCAATTTTGCAGTGAAAAATGACCCTTTTTTGGCAAAGTGACTAGCTGTAGTTTTTGAACCCTAGCCCTGCCGGCACCTAGGGAAACCTAGCAAACCTATACATTTTTGAAAACTAGACACCCAGGGGAATCCAGGATGGGGTGACTTGACTGCCTCCCACCATGGTCTGTTACCCAGAATCCCTTGCAAACGTAAAAAAATGACAAAAAAAACACATTTTCCCCACATTTCTGGGATGGAAAGTTCTGGAATCTGCGTGGATCCACAAATTTCCACCCACCCCGCGTTCCCCAAAGTCCTACGAGAAAAATGGTACCTCACTTGTGCAGGTCGGCCTAGTGCCCGCGACAGGAAACGGCGCAAAACGCAACGTGGTCACACCTCAATTTTGCAGTGAAAAATGACCCTTTTTTGGCAAAGTGACTAGCTGTAGTTTTTGAACCCTAGCCCTGCCGGCACCTAGGGAAACCTAGCAAACCTATACATTTTTGAAAACTAGACACCCAGGGGAATCCAGGATGGGGTGACTTGACTGCCTCCCACCATGGTCTGTTACCCAGAATCCCTTGCAAACGTAAAAAAATTACAAAAAAAACACATTTTCCCCACATTTATGGAATGGAAAGTTCTGGAATCTGCGTGGATCCACAAATTTCCACCCACCCCGCGTTCCCCAAAGTCCTACGAAACAAATGGTACCACACTTGTGCGGGTCGGCCTAGTGCCCGCGACAGGAAACGGCGCAAAACGCAACGTGGTCACACCTCAATTTTGCAGTGAAAAATGACCCTTTTTTGGCAAAGTGACTAGCTGTAGTTTTTGAACCCTAGCCATGCCGGCACCTAGGGAAACCTACCACACCCACACATTTCTGAAAATTAGACACCCGGCGGCTTCCAGGGAGGTATGGCTTGCGTGGATCCCCCAACGTTTCCTTACCCAGAATCCCCTGCAAACCTCAATTTTTGCTGAAAAAAATCACTTTTTTCACACATTTTGGGGTGGGAAAGTTGTGGCATCACCGGGCTCACACAAATTTACCACCACCCAGCGTTCCCCCAGGTCTCCCGGTAAAAATGGTGCCTCACTTGTGTGGGAGGCCCAAGTACCCGCGGCAGGCAAGGGCCCAAAACGTAGTGAGGCGACATCAAAATGGCCTATCGCAAAACCACCTGGTTTTGCAAGGGGGGTCACTTTGGTTTTTGACCCGGTGCTCGGCGGCCATCTAGGGAAACCTACCAAACCCACGCATTTCTGAAAACTAGACACCCGGCGGCTTCCAGGGAGGTATGGCTTGCGTGGATCCCCCAACGTTTCCTTACCCAGAATCCCCTGCAAACCTCAATTTTTGCTGAAAAAATCACTTTTTTCACACATTTTGGGGTGGGAAAGTTGTGGCATCACCGGGCTCACACAAATTTACCACCACCCAGCGTTCCCCCAGGTCTCCCGGTAAAAATGGTGCCTCACTTGTGTGGGAGGCCCAAGTACCCGCGGCAGGCAAGGGCCCAAAACGTAGTGAGGCGACATCAAAATGGCCTATCACAAAACCACCTGGTTTTGCAAGGGGGGTCACTTTGGTTTTTGACCCGGTGCTCGGCGGCCATGTAGGGAAACCTACCAAACCCACGCATTTCTGAAAACTAGACACCCGGAGGCTTCCAGGGAGGTATGGCTTGCGTGGATCCCCCAACGTTTCCTTACCCAGAATCCCCTGCAAACCTCAATTTTTGCTGAAAAAGTCACTTTTTTCACACATTTTGGGGTGGGAAAGTTGTGGCATCACCGGGCTCACACAAATTTACCACCACCCAGCGTTCCCCCAGGTCTCCCGGTAAAAATGGTGCCTCACTTGTGTGGGAGGCCCAAGTACCCGCGGCAGGCTAGGGCCCAAAACGTAGTGAGGCGACATCAAAATGGCCTATCGCAAAACCACCTGGTTTTGCAAGGGGGGTCACTTTGGTTTTTGACCCGGTGCTCGGCGGCCATGTAGGGAAACCTACCAAACCCACACATTTCTGAAAACTAGACACCCGGCGGCTTCCAGGGAGGTATGGCTTGCGTGGATCCCTCAACGTTTCCTTACCCAGAATCCCCTGCAAACCTCAATTTTTGCTGAAAAAATCACTTTTTTCACACATTTTGGGGTGGGAAAGTTGTAGCATCACCGGGCTCACACAAATTTACCACCGCCCAGCGTTCCCCCAGGTCTCCCGGTAAAAATGGTGCCTCACTTGTGTGGGAGGCCCAAGTACCCGCGGCAGGCAAGGGCCCAAAACGTAGTGAGGCGACATTTGGGATAGGCAATGTTGATGTGGCCTCACTACGTTTTGGGCCCTAGCCTGCCGCGGGTACTTGGGCCTCCCACACAAGTGAGGCACCATTTTTACCGGGAGACCTGGGGGAACGCTGGGTGGTGGTAAATTTGTGTGAGCCCGGTGATGCCACAACTTTCCCACCCCAAAATGTGCGAAAAAAGTGATTTTTTCAGCAAAAATTAGGGTTTGAAGGGGATTCTGGGTAAGGAAACGTTGGGGGATCCACGCAAGCCATACCTCCCTGGAAGCCGCCGGGTGTCTAGTTTTCAGAAATGCGTGGGTTTGGTAGGTTTCCCTAGATGGCCGCCGAGCACCGGGTCAAAAACCAAAGTGACCCCCCTTGCAAAACCAGGTGGTTTTGCGATAGGCCATTTTGATGTCGCCTCACTACATTTTGGGCCCTTGCCTGCCGCGGGTACTTGGGCCTCCCACACAAGTGAGGCACCATTTTTACCGGGAGACCTGGGGGAACCCTGGGTGGTGGTAAATTTGTGTGAGCCCGGTGATGCCACAACTTTCCCACCCCAAAATGTGTGAAAAAAGTGATTTTTTTCAATAAAAATTGAGGTTTGCAGGGGATTCTGGGTAAGGAAACGTTGGGGGATCCACGCAAGCCATACCTCCCTGGAAGCCGCCGGGTGTCTAGTTTTCAGAAATGCGTGGGTTTGGTAGGTTTCCCTAGAGGGCCGCCGAGCACCGGGTCAAAAACCAAAGTGACCCCCCTTGCAAAACCAGGTGGTTTTGCGATAGGCCATTTTGATGTCGCCTCACTACGTTTTGGGCCCTTGCCTGCCGCGGGTACTTGAGCCTCCCACACAAGTGAGGCACCATTTTTACCGGGAGACCTGGGGGAACGCTGGGTGGTGGTAAATTTGTGTGAGCCCGGTGATGCCACAACTTTCCCACCCCAAAATGTGTGAAAAAAGTGATTTTTTCAGCAAAAATTGAGGTTTGCAGGGGATTCTGGGTAAGGAAACGTTGGGGGATCCACGCAAGCCATACCTCCCTGGAAGCCGCCGGGTGTCTAGTTTTCAGAAATGTGTGGGTTTGGTAGGTTTCCCTAGATGGCCGCCGAGCACCGGGCCAAAAACCAAAGTGACCCCCCTTGCAAAACCAGATTAACTATTGTTAATACAGCGTGAGAATTTTGGAATAATATTGCAAAGAAAATGTGGCAGACATTTTGAGGTTTACAGGACATTGGGGATAAAAAATCTTTTTCAATTCACAAGAGAGACATCACCATGAACTCCCATGGGTTTTCGACAATATCTACAGTTGGTGGGTTATTCTTGCATGGAAAGTGTACCTTGGCAGAGAAACTAAAGACAAAGATTCCTGCACAACCATCTATTCCTCAAACACACACACATACTGGTTGGATTTGGCACGAGGGCGAGTCATGGTTCAGTGTATTAAATTTTATTAACAGGAGATTTCACAAAAATGAAATGCACTGTCAATAATTAAATTCACAAAAAACCAAACCAATGACTCGCAGCTCGTGAGCTGTAAAGCCACGTCAAGGCACCAACCACTTTACAGGCCATTCACACACCTTTCATACGTGATACAAACAAGACCATTCGCACCACCAGGCACAAAAGCAACACATTTCATAATTCACCAAAAAGGGACAAGGTACACCCTGCTTCAGAAAGACAAATATTACTGCACAGCCATCTAATCCGCAAGCACACACACATACTGGTTGGATTTGGCACGAGGGTGAGTGATGGTTCAGTAGATACAATTGTATTAGCAAGTGATTTCACAGAAATGAAATGCACTGGCAATAATTGAAAGGGCGAGAAACTGAACCATTGACTCACAGCTCGTGAGCTGTAAAGCCACGACAAGGCACCAACCTCTTTACAGGCCATTCATACACCTTTCATACGTGTCATACAAAACCATTCACACCGCCAGCCGCGGGCCCATCACATAACAAAACTCACACCAGCACACAGCGCCATTCAAGGGCCCATCACTTTCACACGCCCACAATCCAGACACAGCAACTACACAGGCTGATGGATTGCGTGGAGTGGCACTCAGCTAGCAGTGTGTGTAGTGACCAGCAGAAAGTCACTACTCACACACAGCCAGCCGAGCACCAGTCCACACACACCGCTAGCCAAGCGCAAGTCCAAGCACACCGCTAGCCAAGCGCCAGTCCAGGCACACCGCCAGCCAATCGCCAGTCCAGGCACACCGCCAGCCAATCGCCAGTCCATGCACACCGCCAGCCAATCGCCAATCCACCTACACCGCCAGCCAAGCTCCAGTCCACGGACACCACCAGCCAAGCACCAGTCCGCACACACCACCAGTCCACGCACACTGCCAGCGAAGTACCAGTCCACGCACACCGCCAGCCAAGCACCATTCCACACACACCGCCAGCCAAGCTCCAGTCCACGCACACCACCAGCCAAGCTCCAGTCCACGGACACCACCAGCCAAACACCAGTCCGCACACACCACCAGTCCACGCACACCGCCAGCCCACGCACACCGCCAGCCAAGTACCAGTCCACGCACACCGCCAGCCAAGCACCATTCCACGCACACCGCCAGCCAAGCTCCAGTCCACGCACACCACCAGCCACGCACCAGTCCATGCACACCGCCAGTCCATGCACACCGCCAGTCCACGCACACCGCCAGCCAAGCACCATTCCACGCACACCACCAACCAAGTGCCAGTCCAAACACACCAACAGCCAAGCGCAAGCCTACACACACCGCCATCACATTTAGGATTTTTTTAGAAAAAATAAAAACACAAACAAATTGTAAATAGATACAAATCTTCTAACAGAAAATCAGCAACTAAATACATTGCACTAACACCAACCTTGAAACAGAATCAAATTTTCCAAAGAATACAGACCAGGCAGTTCACTTTACCACTCATGAATGCTCCCAAAAATTCTTTCGCGTGTGGTACGCTCTGAAACAAGCAGGGAGACACAGTGCAGGATGAGAGGGACAGTCGGGGCAGTACATACGACTCTCCTTCCCCGAACCTCTTCACCAACAGACTCTACATCTCCTACTGGGAAAATCTTTTGCGGGTGTGGGAGGAATGTGATCTGGAAAGTGGCGTTATTTCAATCTAGCAACATCCTCCACCACTCCAACTCTAGGAACACTTGCCTGTTCCACTACAACAAGGCTGCCTATTACAGACTCCTGAAACTTAGCAAAAGTAATCTTTGACTCAGGGTAAGAATCCTGGAACACAACAAAAGCATTAAACATTGCCAAGTGGAAAAGATGGATAGCCAACTTCTTGTACCAAATGTAAGCCTTACGAAGAGCAGTGTAAGGTTCCAACCTCTGATCTACTCTGTCAACACCACCCATGTGCCTATTATAGTCTAAAATGCACACAGGTTTGCGCGCTTCAGCGACCTGACCCTAAACAGTCACAGGTGCAGTGCTTTCATCATGGATGGTAGTCAGCATGTAGACATCTCTCCTGTCTGTAAACTTCACAGCAAGAAGCTCCTGGCAACGCAACGCACTGCACTGTCCCCGCACAAGCTTTTGACAAACAAGTTTTTTCGGGAAACCTTTACGGTTAGAGCGGATTGTGCCACAAGCAACAGTGTCCACTTTGGCCAATTCCCTGAACAACCGCACACCAGTGTAGAAGTTATCTACATATAAATGGTGGCCTTTGTTAAAAAACCCTCTACCAAGTTCCCAAACAATTTTCTCAGTCACTCCAAAAGTGGACGGACAACCAGGGAGGTTAAACCTAGATTCCTTACCGGTGTACACCCTGAAATTAGAGACATATCCAGTCCTACTGTCACACAGCATATACAGCTTTATTCCATAGCGTGCCCTCTTACTAGGAATGTATTGCCTAAAAACCAAGCGGCCCTTGAACAACACCAAAGACTCATCCACTGCAATTTCTCTACCAGGGGCATAAATCTCAGAAAATCGATCAACAAAGTGATCAAGGACAGGCCTAATCTTAAAAAGACGGTCACAGTCAGGGTGATCTCGTGGCAACGCTAAACCATTATCAACAAAGTGCATCATCCGAAGCAGAAGCAAATACCTGTCACGACTCATGACTGCCGGAAAAATAGACGTTGCCATCAAGGGACTGCTAGACCAATATGAAGACATTGATGGCTTCCTTAGCAAGCCCATCAAAAAAGTTAAACCCAAGAACTTCTTCATCTCTTCAACATTTGTGGGAGTCCACCGGGTAGCTCTAGAGTGTGGCTTACGACTGGCACTGTTGTCCCTCAAAAACTGTTCGGCATACAAATTAGTCTGCTCAACAATCTCTGCCAAAAACACATCGTCCATAAACAACTGAAAAAAATTTACCGGCAAAAAGTTTTCAGTATTCACTCTAGACCCTGGAACACCAGTAAACTCTGGCAATGCCGGCTGCACCATGCCAGGGGCAACCCAGAGGTCATCACTTTCAACGGGAAGCCTTACAGCCCCAGCCTGCAGCCCAAATGCCTCTTGCCGCACTACACCAACGGGAAGCCTTGCAGCCGCAGGCTGCAGCCCAGAAGCCTCTTGCCGCACTACACCAACGGGAAGCCTTGCAGTCCCAGGCTGCAGCCCAGATGCCTCTTGCTCAGTCTCCTCCTCTAACACAGGCACTTCATCCGCACCAAGAGTATCTTCATCATCCGATGACTCCATACAGAGAGACAACTCACTGCCAGAATCGTCCCCTGCCTCCTCTCCCTCAGATGCAGAGTCAGTCTCTGAACCATGGTCAGAGGAAGACTCAAACAGCAAACCAACAACCTGCTGAGCAGTAATCCTGCGGCTAGCCATTATACTTACTAAGATAGAAGACTGCACAAACAAGTCAACAACCAACAAACAATGTGCAAACCAAGTAAGTAAAGAAATGTGTACCTTTATCACAAAGATCAATGTACTCAAAAACTATACAATCCAATTACAAGAGACAGCTGCACTCACCAGAAACCAACTCTGCAGTGACACAGCAAAAACCAACGATATCAAACTAGAAAGAAGAAAAAAAAACAAATTACTCACAAGACAACAAAATACACATCGAGCACCAATGCAAAAAGTTTTTGACACTCAAAAAACAAACATACTGCTATTATTACACCATTTGCAAAAAAAATTCATGCAGAGAAATCAAACACATTTACATTGTACAAAAAAGAGTCTCTTACCAAACTACACAAACAGCAGAACCACCAGTGACAACACGGCAAACTGAAAAGAGCAAAAGCCTTCACCTAGAACAAAAAAGTAAAAAAAAACACATTACTATTGCAATTCACAAAAAATATAACAATAAACATTACAACCTGCTATGTAACTACCCAAATGGTCAATCGGGTTATGTGCCAGGTGGGGCAGAAAACAGCAGGGAAAAAAAGGCTACTCTGTCCCGGGGCGGGTGGGCCAAATACATATTATAAAAATTGCCCCCTGGAAGCGACACTTGCAAAAGGGGTCACTTCCATTTTTATTTACACTACTTCCCTGGTGTCTAGTGGGCATTTCTGCCCCCCCCCCCCCCCCCCCGGGGCCAGAAACGGACCGAAAGTGGACCGATCTGCCCCCAGGGGGGGCAGAAAATTCTGTGCAAAAATGATTCCCCAAGGGAAGCGACCCTTGCCCAAGGGGTCGCTTCCCATATCCATATAACGACATCCCTGGTGTCTAGTGGGCTTTTCTGCCCCCCCCCCCCCGGGGGCAGAAGCGGACCGAAAGTGGACCGATCTGCCCCCAAGGGGGGCAGAAAAGTCTGTGCAAAAATTATCCCCCAGGGAAGCGACCCTTGCCCAAGGGGTCGCTTCCCATATCACAATAAATAAATCCCTGGTGGCTAGTGGGCTTTTCTGCCCCCCCCTGGGGGCAGAAACGGACCGAAAGTGGACCGATCTGCCCCCAGGGGGGGGCAGAAAAGTCTGAGCAAAAAATATCCCCCAGGGAAGCGACCCTTGCCCAAGGGGTCGCTTCCCATACAACAATAAATAAATCCCTGGTGGCTAGTGGGCTTTTCTGCCCCCCCTGGGGGCAGAAACGGACCGAAAGTGGACCGATCTGCCCCCAGGGGGGGCAGAAAAGTCTGAGCAAAAAATATCCCCCAGGGAAGCGATCCTTGCCCAAGGGGTCGCTTCCCATACAACAATAAATAAATCCCTGGTGGCTAGTGGGCTTTTCTGCCCCCCCCTGGGGGCAGAAACGGACCGAAAGTGGATCGATCTGCCCCCAGGGGGGGGCAGAAAAGTCTGTTAAAAAAATATCCCCCAGGGAAGCGACCCTTGCCCAAGGGGTCGCTTCCCAAATGCCGAAATACACATCCCTGGTGTCTAGTGGGGCATCCCTGCTCCACGATCGCGACGCTGTGCGCGATCGTGGGACAGGAATGCCCAGCATTGAGACATCAGGGGAGAGGAAATACTCTTTCCTCTCCCCCGATGCCTCAAGGCACTGGAATTCGCCCCCCCCCCCGCAACACCGCAAGAAAACACTCACCCTCCCCGTTGGACGCGCTGGAAGAAATGAATTCCAGCGCGTCCAACGCTTCCTGATGACGCTGGTGCGCGCTGTGCGTGCTGACGTCATCAGGAAGCGTGGGGGGGCTCGGGGGTGGCAGCGGAAACTCTTCCGCTGCCATCCCCCTCTGTGGGGGCACGATCGATGCCCCAGGGGGGGAGCGCCAGCGCTTCCCCCAGGGGTTGTGCTCATGACGGAGCGGTTCCGTCATGAGCACAGCTCAGCCGATGCTCATGACGGAACCGCTCCGTCATGAGCATCGAAGGGGTTAAGGTAAGTAATATCGATTTGAAAAATATCGAAGTGTTTAATATTGTTTGCAAAAATATAGTTGTTAAACATATCGATTTTTTTAATTAGTGTTATGTATTTTAGTATATTTTTTAAATCTGTCATGTATGTTTTTTTTATATAAGAATGTTTTGTATTTTTAATATATGTTACATTTTATTACGTTTTTTTAATTAGAATTTTGCGTTTTTAGTTCTGCAGCAGGTTGTGGGTTTATAGGAGAATAGGGTGGGAAGTAATTTATTTATATTAAATTAATTGATTATTTGTATTTATTAATATTTGTTTAATTGAGATATTATAGTATGAAATGTGTAAAGTAATTTGCCAAAACTGTCTGTCTACCTGTGCATGTAATTCAAGTGTGGAAAATATTATGCTTCACTGTATCTAAAATGTTAAAATCTAATAAAAAAATTTAAACAAAAAATGTGCAAGTAATTTATTATTAATTAATTATTAATTTGTTGGTAATAATTATTGAATTTGTAATTAATTAAGGTAATTGGGTAATTAATTTTAGGTGTGTGTTTTGGTGTTTATAGGTGTAAAGATTGGGACATAATTTATTTGTAATTGAATTAATAGTTTATTAATTATAATGAATTAATTGGTAATTAATTGTGGAAATTGTGTAATTTTAGGTGTGTGTTTTGGGGTTTATTGGGGTAAAGGGTGTTAAGTAGTTTATTTTTTATTAATAATTTGTTAATTGACATTGATTGAATTAATAAAACATTTATTATGGCAATTGTATAATTCATTTTAGGTGTGTGTTGTGGTGTTTATAGGGGTAATGGATGGGAAGTAACTTGTGTTTAATTAATATAAAGGTCTTAATTAATGTTAATTATTTGATATTTATTTTGGGTAATTGTTTATTTTTTGTGTGTTGTTTTTACTTTTAAAGGGATAAAGGGTGGGTATTAAATAGATTTTTATTACTTTATAATTGGTTGTTAATAGTAATAGTTTTTAATTTAAAATTAAGTTTTAACTGTGTTTTATTCTTTTATAGTTTGATTTAGATGTGTGTTGTGGACATTATAGTGTTAAAGTGTGTGTAGTTAATGAATGTTAGTTTTTTTAATAATATTTGAATTGATAATTAATTATGTTAATTATGGAAGTAAATTTAATTTAAAATGTTGAAGTGTGTTTATTGGTGTGGTGTTATAGGGTAGGAAGTCAAATAAAAACATTTATGATTTAATGTTTTTGTTTGTAAATATTTTCTAGTTTAAAAGAATTAAACTTTTTTTATTTAATTTGATATAATTGTAGGTATTTGTTATATGTAATTAATATTATAATATGTTTTCTTTTTATATATGTAATATTGTTTTCCTCAAATTTTAAAATATTTATGTATTTTTATAATTGTTCTGTTTTTATTTTGGTTTTTTTACTGTTGGAGTGTGAATAGTACTTTTTGACTCCTCACTATCCAACACTTTCCCTACTGTTGCACTCATTGGAGTGTGAACAATAATTTTTACTCCTCCGCTATCCAACACTTTCTCTACTGTTGCACTCAATGTAGTTGGAATAGTAATTGTTACACTTCCGCTATCCAACACTTTCCCTACTGTTGCACTCACTGGAGTGGGAATAGTAATTTTTACCCCCTCCGCTATCCAACACTTTCCCTACTATTGCACTTACTGGAGTGGGAATAGTACATTTTACCCCTCCGCTATCCAACACTTTCCCTATTGTTGCACTCAATGGAGTTGCAATAGTAATTGTTACCCCTCAGCTATCCAACACTTTCCCTACTGTTGTACGTAGTGGAGTTGGAATCGTAATTGTGACCCCTCCTCTATCCAACACTTTCCCTACTGTTGCACTCACTGGAGTGGGAATAGTAATTTTACCCCTCCGCTATCCAACACTTTCCCTACTGTTGCACTGACTGTATTGTGAAATGTAAGCTTAAATATTTTTTTAATAGTTTAATATTTTAATTTATTATAGATTTTCTTTATATTTTAAATCATTGATATGCATTTTAATTTTTATATAATTTTAAACTTTTAACATAAATGAAAAAAATAGTTTATTAATTGTTTTGAAGTAAATATATATGTATAAATAATTGTTTGTGTGTATCTTTTTTTATTAAGTTTGTTATATTCTATTCCTATTCAAATGTATATTAAATGTATTTTATTTTGTTAAAATTAATTTTATTATTTAATATATTTCATATATATTATTTTATATTTATATAAAAGTTGATATTTTATACATCAATATTGTTTAGTCAGTATTTTTGTACTTACCGTTTTAAGTATAGGAGTCGATATTTTTGTTGTCAATTTTTTTTCCGATATTTTTTTACAGCGATGTTTATTACATTGATGTTGTGTCAGTGAATCCTCAAATACCTCCATTCACTCCTCCCATTCGATTGGTGGAGATCCAGGTTGAGAAAGAAATAATGGAAGAGGTATGATTGCTGCATCCATCATGACTTGGAATTCTCTCCTGTACCATTACGCTAGCAGTATTTCCCAATAGGTCACACACTCCTAAAGGTAGAACACAGTTACTATAACATTCTAAGTTTAAAGGTACAAGTACTCTTGCCATTAATAAATCATGTACACAACTACAACAGCTTCCAAAACAGATAAAGTGGCTCACTAAGACAGATAGAGAAGGTTGTATTGATAGATAGATAGATAGATAGATAGATAGATAGATAGATAGATAGATAGATAGATAGATAGATAGATAGATAGATAGATAGACCGACAGATAGAAAGAATGATAGATAGGTAGATAGATAGATTTGCAAAGATAAATAGATGGGCTTGCAAAGATAGTTAGATTGATAGACTTCCAAAAATAGGTAGATTGATAGATTTGCAAAGATAGGTAGATTAATAAACTTGCAAAGATAGGTAGATAGATAGACTTGCAAAGATAGGTAGATAGACTTGCAAAGATAAGTAGATAGATAGACTTGCAAAGATAAGTAGATAGATAGACAGATAGGTAGATAGATAGACAGCATGATAGACTTGCAAAGATAGACTTGTGAAGATAGATAGAGGGACAGACAGTATATAGAGAGACAGTAGATGCATAGATAGGTAGATTGATAGATGGACAGGTAGCTAGGTAAACGGAAAGATAGACATGTAGAGAGGTAGATAGGATTGCAAAGATAGAAAGAGTTGCATAGATAGATAAAAGTGGCAAAGATGGTGGATAGATAGATAGCGAGGTAGGTAGCCAGACAGGTAGATAGACAAACAGAGAGACATTGTTGCAAAGATAGAAAGATAGGTGGACAGCACAGCACAGATCCAATTATTATTATAATAGTTGAATACATATATAAGCACAACATACAAGACCACTGAAATCAAATTAGAAGGACATACTGACTAAATTGCTTTACATAGCTGTAATTCTCAATTAAAATACACACAGGAGTACAGTTATAAATGCATTTCATTGCGTGCATTCTAAAAACAGAATTACTTTATTAAGAATAGATTCAAATGGACACACTCTGGTATACTCTAGCAGCAATGAGATAAAAATAGGCAGCTCCAAAAGGAATTTACAACATCATTAGCAAGAAACAGGAACAGATTAAGTTGGAATGTGTCCAGTGCTATGAAGAGCCAGTAGAAAGCATCCTACTATCACATCAGCCTCTAAACACAAAGGCAACACTTAAGTAATGATTAAGTACAAACCAAAACTCTGGCACTAAAGAGAACTACCTTTTGTGTGGATTTGCTCTCTGTAGAAGAACAAAATGCAGTCAGTGAAAGTGAAGTTAGCTAGTGGCTGAAGTAGGCTGACCCTTGTTGTAAACTGCAGTGGGCATATGCAAAATGTGAATGACACAACAGACCAATGGAAGAAGAGAGCTGGCTGAAAACCCCTTTAAGTAAGTATATTATACATATCATTTTTGTAAAAATCAAAAGGTCTTGGCTAACACAAGACCTGCATACTCAAGCGCTCAGTGTTGATATCCATCACACAAACAAGATTAATAAAGATATGACTATATGTGTGCATATATAAAGGATCAGCAATTAACTGCCTTTCAATGAGTGGCACTCCGTTATATTTTCATAATCATTTTCAGATTATTCCTTAAATGAATACCTAGAGACCTAGTTCAATATTTGCAATGTTGATGACATTTTAACCTCATTGTTTGCTTTCTAAGGACATCATAGGACATTTACATAAAGACAGAGTAGAGAAGAATGGCCAAAAAGCAATTTAGATAATGTTTATAGCGGTAGATGTGAGAAACAAATATAGGGTGCAAAGTGAACTAAAATTAAAAAAGTATTCTCCATTACGATGTAAATAGATTGTGGTGCAGTGCTCACACACACAAACTTTTGGAAGACCCTTTAAAACTCCAAATTCAGGAAGGTCCTATTTGGGTGGACATGAGGCAAAATGATATCCGAGCCTGCCCGGAAACTGAAGTGGGCGTTACCAACAAATGAGACAAGAGTAAAGTTCTAGAGAAGGTGAAGAAATGTAAGGAGGAACTAACCTTAGAAGCTTAGATGATCCTCTAGTTCCTGAGCAGGTGCTGGACGCAATTCAAAAGACTACAGAAAAGATTTCTTGAAATGGGAGTTCAGGCTGGTTCAGTACCTTAATATTATGCCTCGCAGTAGCTAAACCTTTTTATATTTTTGCATTTTACTTTAAAATTGGAAACTGTACAAATAGTATTATATTTAATCTCAAACCATCCAGATAAATTCTTATTTTCCTTAGATTTCTAACCCAAATTAATTACTTTTATACTGAAAATATATCAATTACACCCATAAATTGGGCTACTGAACTTGCCTGAATCACAGGAAAGTAAATATTTATGATAAATACTATATTAGATATTCTCCTTATGTATGATACTTATCTGCTCAGAAGCAGCAAAAAAAGAGGAAGAAAATGGAGGGCAGGGAGATTTAAAAGGACTTGAGGGCATTATTCTTTGTGGAGTAGTTCTGTGTTCCTATTCTGAGAACGTTTAATTGTTGCTGCTCAGAACAGTGTATACAAGTTTTATGCATATTGCTAGCCTCCTGTCTTGCCATAAAATTCTGCATTCCAGAGACAGAAAAGGTTCTGTTGAAGTCAATATCACTACTGAAAAAAGGCAGCCAGTGCAAGGGAGAAGGAGAAGCAATCTAGTAAAATGAGATTTTAACAGTCTGACATTTTAATTAATTCTGAAATTTAAGCATCTAGTTGTAGGACCAGTGTTGTATTCCAATGAAAATCCGGTAGCCACAATGTAGATTATGTAGGATGTCTATTCGGTAGTTATCATGAAGAACCCCACCAGGAGCAGCTTCCTGCTGCTCAGCCCATTCTCCAACTGACTCTCTCACTCACCCAACATTCCACAGCATCCCCACACATCAACATTCCACAACCCCAGTCACACTGGCAAGCATGTTTACGCAATAGCAAGCGAGACAATAAAGGGGCATGGAAATATCAGGTGGAAAACATCACACACATGCTGCATTACTAATTAAGCAACATATTGCCAAATTAAATGTAGGGATGGTACACGCCTCAATATCAAATGTAATAAAACATGCATGTGACATAATAAATGTAAAAGACCATGCTTGCTGGTCACAGTAGATACAAAAAATAAAGATATACATGAAAAATGGAATACATGCAAGTAACCTGTTGAGTGCAAACATATTATCTGTTTAACTAAAGGTAAAACAGACACTATGAACATGCCCTCTACCATATGCATGCCATTCAAGACAGAGAAAACGATAAAACAAACACGCCTCACTCATCTTCCCCCTTTCAGTCAACAAAAACATATACTCTAACACACCACAACTCCTCTACCAGACGCCTAATGCCACAAACATATCAGCTGGCCAGGCTGACATAAAAGACAGCACGCGGGGAACCAGCTGCCAGAGGCGCAGTAGAGAACAGCCCGTAGCGAACCAAAAAACATAGGGAAGGGTGGAACACTATGGCTGAACACTGCCCTTCACCCCTAACCCAAAGTCAGGGTGGAACAAATACTTCAATCACACGTCAGTTGGCTGAAACACTGCCCTCCACCCTTACCCCGTAGGAAAGGTGGAACACTCAAAAACTTCAATCACATTTCAGTTGGCTTAAACACTACCCTTCACCCTTACCCCGTAGGAAAGGTGGAATACACCCTTAATTAACAAAACCCCCCATGCAGCATATCAGTAATAACACACAGACACTGTATCCCCTCTAGATCTCATACAGCTGCCACGTTCAATCCATCGATACAACATACATAACAGAGCACTCAGCAATAAAATGGAAAACCCTGGAAAAAGACCAAGGCATATACAGGAATAGGCACCCTGGACAATACAGCATAAATTAAGCGTGTCATTAGACATCAATAAGGCCTATAAATTAATAAGTACAACATTTTCAATGTGGCAAAGTATGGAATACAGCAATCCATAAAGACTAGATACGGCACCAATACATAAATGAAAATAAAACTATGGTGAGTGACCTCTCACCCGAAGCACAGTCCCTGTACTCAACCACCATAAAGGAGTAGTAATGTTGCAAAACTTCATATAAGCCCTTGCGTCAGAGAAAAGGTAGTGCACGTTGTACAAACTGACCCCACTTCAAATAGTGAAAATGTCAGGCCAAAAGCCGTGTTCTCCGACAGCCCACAGAAGACATTGCCGGAACCTACAGTGAAAACTTTAACCTGCAACTTCCACGTTGCAGTGACCAATCACTGAGCACCATCACTTACATTTCGCATTGCCACTTCACAATCTCAGTACAAAGAAAATGTTGTAGTTTCCGTAGTGACCAGCAAAGAAGGGAAGTGGCGAACAAACAAGGATGGCGGCTTGAACCGAAGATGCATGCCGGATAGCTCTAGGTGCGTGCGTGCGCCAAAATTCGGAGAGCAATCAGGTCGGAGAAGGGCTGCATGTCATCCCGCAGCACCACCACGTGACCCAAGATTAAGGTAGGAACATGAGCGCTGTGCCTCGTGGCCCGTTCAAATGCCGCATGCCAGTAACGGCCAGCTTCACTTGGCCCACTCCAATGCCGTGCAACTGTGCACTCGCAACATATAGTTTACCAGCGTGCAGATTCTCTATCTTTGTATCGATGTAATATGGCAAGGGACTCGCAACATGTAGCTCACCAGCGGTGCAGTTTCTCTATCTTTGTACCAAATTTAAAACGCAAGGCACTCGCAACACGCAGCTCACCAGCGGTGCAGATTTTTGTAATTTCTTTTAACCGATGTAACACATAGAGTCCCTTAGTATCATATGAAGTTTTCCTCATGATATCTGCTGGATGTAAACCGCATACAAGCTATTTAATTCAAGCATGCGCTGGCTGGTAGGCTGTCCAGTGAAGCAGGACACTGGTGGGGATGGAGGGCATACTGTCTTTCTCAGGACTATTAGGTTGCTTAAGTATCCTTTAAAATTCTTCTTTCTCCAATTTCATCTGGTTTGTTTCTTGTAGATTCCATTTCCAAAGTTTCTTCTTTCTTTCAGTTCATATACGTAGGTTCATCTTTAAAATCGTCGCCAAAATGTATTCCAATGAAAGTCCGGTAGCCACAATGTAGATTAGGTAGGATGCTCAGCCCATTCTCCAACTGGCTCTCTCACTCACCCAACATTCCACAGCATCACCACACACCAATATTCCACAACCCCAGTCACCCTGGCTGGGCAGCAGGTATAACAGCCAGCCCTTCAGAGTCATACCATCAAGAGGCCTGTAAAGAATGTGCTTACTGGCAGGACTTTTGCATTTTCGATGTATGGAAGCTGTTGCCTATGACATAAATCAGTGGACACAGCAATAGGAGACATGGCTGTTAGAATCACTGATAGGTTTCAAGTAGATGCTCCGTGAGTAAAAGTCAATGATCTTACAGTGGTCACTGAACTCCCAAGATTTGTTCTTATTTTGTGCAAGGCAGCAATGCCCTTCTGTCAATGACTGCACCACCAGGAAGTAAGTCCGTCGTAAGGTTATACATTTTGAAGTTTCTAAAGCTTCCTCGCCTTTAAGTGGTATGAGACTCGCACAGAAGGTACTTATGCAGGGGCAGGAATGTGTTCCTCTGTCTCCCTCTAAGGTCTTTGCCGTCTGAGGGTTCACATCTCTTTTTAGGTCTCGGCTAGCGACGGCTGCGCTTGCGCAGTCTCGCTCGCGAGATTTAATGACTTGGAGAAGAGGGGCTTGAACCCGCCCCTCTTCTCCCCTGTTTTCCATTGGCTGGCCTCTTGAATGCTGGCCAGCCATTGGAGAAGAGGTCAGTCACTCCGATTAGGCTCCGTCCTTTTCGGATCGGGGGCGTGTTTTTTGCAGAAAGTCTAATTATCTCCTCCAGCCAATGGCAGGAGGAGATAACAGCAAAACACGCCCCCGAATCCGAAAAGGACACTGCGTTTCTCCGAGGCATTTCTGCTCTGCCTCGGAGAAAGGCGATGGTGTCCCGGCGTCAGCAGCTCTGACCATAAGGTTTGAAAGGATTTTCAAATCTAGAAATATAGCTGACAAACATGATTTAAAACGCCTCATAAGGCTGTCTGGGTCTCCCCAAAACGTAATTTGGGCTAAGAAAAATGTTAACCACAGGAAGCTTTGAAACACGAGCCCTCCCTGCCTACCTCCCTGTCACAGGGAGGGGCTGGCCCGCCTTCTAACCCGAGGAAAGGAAAGTAACTTTGTTCGGTGAGCGATCGGTGAGTGTGGAACCAACGCGGACAGCAGCCATGTGAAGGGAGGCGACCCCCTTCGAGCAGCTCCCGATGACGGCGGCCTTGTGGAAGCGCATTAAATCTCTGGTGAGTGGCCAGAGCACGGCCGTGTTTTGGAGCGCCAGGACCGTCAAGGGCGGGTCCACCTGGATCCGGACCTGCTTTTCCGGCTCTCTCCTGCCTCACCTGTTCTGCTTCCGAGTAGATAATAGCAGGGCCGGCGGGGCGGGCAGGGCTCGTTCCGCAGCTCTGCAGAGATTTCTGTGCCCTTTATTTTACTTAGCCGAGGTGTTCTTGGGTGTGGAGTTTTCGGTTATTCTTAGATTTCTGAAAGGGTTCTGGCAGCGCTCCTCGCCTCCACGAGGCCGTTTCTGTTCGAGTTTGCGAACACCCACTTATGTTCTGTGGCCGGGTGGCCTAGTTGGTTGGGTGTTACTGTATGCTACGATATTTGTGGCTGACAACGCGGCATACCCCGTCTGGTGCGTCCTCTAATCGGAGCTGTGAAATCTCTGCGTACCACCAAGCGCTAAAACGAAACCTGCAACAAGCGGGGAACCTGAGCGGGATCTTTGGGTATTGGAAGATGCTGTACATGAGTTTTCTCTCACTCTGTTGATTTTTGGAAACCGAACATACCGATGTATCTTGTCTCACGATGTAAAGAAATAGGTTCTCTTTGTAGTCAAGCGGAGAGGGTGTAATTGTTCTTACGAACGACTGTGCGACTAGTTACTACCTCTTTGGATTACTTGACGGGTCACTCAAGTGACGTGAATGATGAAAATATGTTACTTGCTTGATAGCCCTGATTCCCTGTCCCTTCTAGACCCATTTTCGGGGGCCCCATCTGGGATGTGATGGCGCAGGCAAATCAGAATTCCCAAGGCAGGGACAGATTGACAAGTCTGACGCCTCCCCTCTTGTCATGTTCATCCTTGGTCTCCAGTGGTGACATTTCTTACAGGGACCTCTTTAAAAGGCAAACAGTGGCTTGGTCGATTTTTATTCTAATCTTTGCTCGCCGACGTTTGAAACCCTCGCTTTGGAGTTATTGGTGGTGGTGGGAAATGAAAGGTTCTGGGTAAATATTGTTCGCAACCTGATTGTATATTTAATACTAGAGCTGTGTGAAAAACCTCTTAAGCATTGACTGTATCTTATCTGCTGAGCTATTTTACCCAGCAGCAGTTGAATGTAAATGTAATGGAGCATTTTTTTTTTTTTTTCTCCAAAAAGTTTTAGTTGGGTGGGTTGAAGCGTTTAATACGACACGCCGCTATGGTTAATGGGACATGCAAACAAACCACTGTCAAGGAGATGACCGTTGTACACGAATCAGAGAACGATTACTTTATTGTATAATCTTTGTAGTCAAACTATTTTTTTATTTGAAAAAAATAGTTTTAATTTCAGCAAAATAACACTTCGGAAGATGCCATTCTGTGGTAAACACAGTTTTGGCAACCATCTCACTGGATATTTTTTGTTCCTGGCGGTGTGAGATTGTGGTGTTTGCTGCCGGTGAGCGGACTGATGGGGAGCCCTGTTGCAGGTTGTGCGGGAGCGGTTTATGGGTGGTAGCAGAGGCGCGGTGTGTGTTGTCGCGCATGGCGCCTCCTCCTCACCACTGCTGTGGGTGTCAGTGAGGGAGATTTAAAAAGGCGCATTCTAATCAATGCCGTTTCATCTCTGGCTTTGGACTCTGTTAGTCCGAGATCTCCTCCACCGAAAGACGTGAGAATCTCTTCTCTTTCACTATCAGTTACATCTTTCATGCAGCCTTCCAGGAATTCTCTTACCTCACTGTCCTGCTGCTTTCACAGTTAAAAGATATACCAGCCCAGAATTACTCCTACCTCTCTGCCCTACCTCACTGTGCATCAAAGCATCTACCCTTTTTGATTCCATCTGCTTCACTCACTGCCCTGCCTCACTTCGAGTTACGACTAAACTCTCCTGTGATTTCTCCTACCTCAAATAAGGAATGCGTCCTTCCATGTGTTGTTTTCTTGTCTATTTCTCTGAAAGGAATCTACCTTGAGGCTGTCTCCCACATCACGGCCCTACCTCACTTTTAGTTAAGAACCACACCCTCCAAGGATGTCCCCTGCCACTATCGCAGACAGGGGAGAGGTCTTTCTTAGGGTTGTTCTCACTCACTGCCCTGCCTCATTCTCTGTTAAGGAATCCACCCTTCCAAGTCTCTCCCACCTCACAGTCCTGTCTCACAACTTCTCTCTCTCAAAACATCACTACCTCACTCTCTAGCTCACAACCTCACAACTTCACTCTCTCGCACTCACTACCTCAATCACTCTCTATCTCACTACCTCACTCTTTCTATCTCACTAACTCACTTTCACTCTCTCGCACTCACTACCTCTATCTCACTACATCACAACATCACTCTATGCTTATATATCACTACCTCACAACATCCCTCTCCCTCACTCTTTCACTACCTCACTCTCTCTATCTCACTACCTCACTCTCTATCTACCTCACTCTCTCTCACTACCTCACTCTCTATTTCAATACCTCACTCTCTCTCTATCTCACTACCTCACTCTCTCTCTGCTAATGCAATAGGTATCACATATGCAAAAAAAAAAGCTAATGCCAATAGAAATGACAGTGCCATTTATTTAGGGATACAAAAATGATAACAAAATAATGAGCAATACCAATAGCTCTACCTATAATGTTGCCGAGACCATTGCATTGTAAATGCTTGTTATTGACGTGGAAGAGGGTGTCTTCTAGGCCATCAGTGCAAATACCTAGGATTCTCTTTATCAAGTTGGGAGGCAGTGGCCTGCTACCATTGAGCATCTGTGATCTGCATCGGTTGTGGTCTTTCCTTTATGCATCTTCAAAGAAAGCAGTCAGACCCCAGAAACCCTAGTGCAGGTTGGCAAGGCCCTGGTCTGCAGCCAGTGAGCTAGCCCCAGAAGAAGTGCAGAGCTGATGGGTTCTACTTTGGATGCCTCAACGGAAAAGAAAGAGGAGGTGCAGCACATGGGGTTACTCCTCTACAGTCAATTCACAGGATTTATAAAGGTGTTCACGCCCTCTTGTGTGCCAATGAATGTGCACAAGAGTCATAGGAAGAGGCGCAAAGGTCTGTCTCCTCAGGGCCAAACCACCCTACCACCACACTGTACTTGAGAGATTTTGTAGGTAGTGACAGTCACCACTCCACTGATGCAGCAAAGCAACCCACACTCGAACAGCCAAGCACAAGCTATGTATGCACTAATAGTGCTTTGGAACCTTATTGCAAGTACGAGGCGCGGTACAAATTGTAACTACAATACCAAAAATTGCAGCCCCTGTTGGACAGGAGACATGAGACTCAAGTTTCCTTCCTTTCAGTACAGTGTTTATTCTCTTGGATGTTCTCTGCTTGTGGGTATGTTGGCTTTTCGTTACTTGTCTCCTCACGTTCCCCAATAGCAGACACTTAGTGCTCGCAATTAAAAGGTACAGCTGTTAATTCACTGTGTGATGTGCCTAGGAGTGGCAGGGTAGTGGGAAGAGAAAAATCATTGCTTATCTTTTCACAAAGTGATCAAAGTCCAGAACAAATACATTTAAGGGCTTCGCTCTATTCATTAGTTTTAGGTTTTATTGATTCCTGTGGATATTAAAATTTGAAATTACGCCCAGATGTTGAGTTGCAGTCAGTGCATCACATTTTGTTACATCAGCTGTCTCTTTCACACATACTGCAAAATCAGATTTGTGTCAGTCGGCCATAAATTCTCTCCTCAAGTAACCTAATTGCGTCTTCTAGTTGTCTCTTCATTATCTTTGAAAGCTTGCGGAGCCAGAGAGTGGGGGATGACAATGCGTCTGCACTAGCAGTGCTCAGATTTTACATATGGCTCCATCAGCTATTTCTCATACACGCTTCCACTCCCCCTCCCCTCCCCTCCTCGCTTGGAGCAAGTGCTGAGTTTGCCTGAGAGTGGGAGGGTGGTTTGTGTGACTAAAATGTCTCCGAAATAGTTATAGGTATCAGCTGCAGGGAATGTTTAAAAAATGTGTTGTTTTCATGGTCATTCCACAAGCACTGGGGTTAAACCACTGAGTGTCCTGGTAGTGACAAACACAGAATACAAGTCATATGAGTGTTGAGGGGTGGTTGGTGGGGACTAGCCAGCGGCGGAGGAGCAGTTAACATGACATTGTTTATTCGCATCAGGCCTCCGGGATGTAAGTGCTAGAACTGTAGGTTCTTTAAATAGCTCAATACGGAAGACTTTCATGCGAAAAAAGGGGGCCCTATATACAGGGTGGAGGGTATAAGAAACCGCAGGTGTGTTAGACGCCACTCAAGTGCTAACGGTGGCCAGGAGACTTGGGTTTAGTTTATTGTGAGATGGTATGACTTTAAGGCTATGCACCCATATGTGTACTGTTCGGTACACTGGTAAGTGCAGTGCCCTCCGACAGTAGGTTCTTGAACTACATTTCCTAACACTTGAGTAGACCAGCTCCTGGAAGGTATACTATACTTCCCTGCTCTTTGGCTTGATCCAGGCCACATTCCAGTTGGTCTGGTAACATTTCTTACTTTCATTCAGAGACCTAACTCCAGGGTTTCCAGGATGGGCTCCTCAAATGCTGATGACCTTTGAAATAATATCCTGTGGTTGCTTTTAATATTAGAAAAGATTAATATACTTTCAAATTAGAGCAGCGAAAGAAAAACAGTGATGCCCTTTGTGTTTTTTAATAGCAACATTAAATTCCGAGGTTCCACAGACATATTGCAGCACCCTAGGCCTGCATCAGCGGCGGGTCCTCAGTTTCCTGCAGTCTCTACGGATACTGTTTCCGGTCCTTGAGATTTGTATGATAGGCTAATGCATTCTGCCTCTTCTAATCCGCTTCCATTGAACTAATTAGACTGAGACACGGGAAATGACTGATTTGTAAGTGAAACATTTTTTATTTGAGATCTGTATGGGTTTTTGCTCAGTGTTAGACCTGGCTGCCTTGGTGTGGGTTTCCCCTGCATTTTTTGCTTTTGCCTTCTGTATTTTTACCGTTTGATGGATTTAGTTTTTGCTGGTCTAGATGCTTTGGGCACTTTGCCACTGCTGATCAGTGCCAAAGTGCAAGTGCTCCCTTTGAAAATTGTTATTATGGATTGGTGATTCCATGATTGGCCTATTTGATTTACTACTCAGTCCCTAGTAAAGTGCACTGTGTGTGCCCAGGGCCTGTAAATGAAATGCTGCTAGTGGGCCTGCAGCCCTGATTGTGCAACCCACATAAGCATGCTGTAAATGTAACTCAGACCTGCCACTGCAGTGTCTGCGCGCAGTTTGGTACTGCCAAGAAAACAATTTACTTTTTCCTGTAACTTAGTTACAGGTATCCAGTATTGGTATCTTTCATAGATTCACATGCAACCCACCTTCCTCACGGGAGAGACTTTCCTTATTATTCTTATATATATTATTGTCACTTGTGCTAGAAAATCTGAGGTTCGTGCCTCTCTGTGGAGTGTTCTAGAGGGTGCTGGTGTTTGATTGGCTGTGTTTCAACTTTGGTTCTTTTTTACGACAATATATGGATGGGCTACTGCAATTACTATGCAGTGCATTGTTGCCTATGATGATATGAATTACTACTATTATAATTTTACTGTGAGACTCCCACCTCGACGACTGGGATGATTCAAGCATGTGAATCTATGAAAGATACCAATACTGGATAACTGAAATTACAGGTAAGTAACTTGTTTTCTTTCCTTCGTCTCCCTGAAGCGAAACGTTAGTGAAGCCACGCCATATTTTACGATTGAACAAAGGGTACTGCAATGCATGCTGTGGTCATTGACACGTATCAATAACGACCTCACAGACAGACTTCCATCTATTCCAGCGAAATAGTGCAGTGCATGCTCTTGTACTCTGCATCCCATAGGACTTCCCTCTGCCAGCCCCAGTTTTTGTACCCCGGCTGAAGAGCAGCTAGAGAAGCGTGGACGGGCCGTCCTCCAAAACATGTTTACTTTATTATGATGGCTGTTGCTTACAACAGTCTCCTTGGCAATCCTCATTCGAGTAATCATCCCACACGTTAAGAGCACCGGCGGCGGTACTGAAGTGTTGAGCACAAGTTACTTACTCTGGAGTAGCTCGAAAAGCCCTTTTAGGATTAAATGTTTACATTTTATTCATTAAGATGAGTAGCTTAATATAAAGGCCTAGCGTGCCGATTCAGACAGTGTGTTGTCCCTTATTTATCCCTGTACCTTATTTTATGCAAGAAAAAAAGAGTCAAGATGGCAGGAGACAATGCTGTCAAGAAAAGTAGAGTGGTGAACTTCAGTCTTTCTTGATCTTGGGTATTTTTCACTCTCAATACAGTTCTCTGTGGTCTGTGCCCCTGTTGTACTTTTCAGACTGTACTCACATATATGTCTGCTTAGTGCCTGCCCGTACTCTCCTCAGTAGCTTTTTGAGTTACCTCAGACCTGCCCCGTGCCACTTGTTATCCCTCCCCCTGTAAGCATCATGGCAGCTTGGTGGGTGTGCCACTTGGCCTGCAAGGTGCACCTCAGAAGTCACATTGTCAACCTTCGGTGCCTGGCATCGATCTCCGATGGTGGGGTGCAGATGACACCCACAGTCCAGGGCAGGCCCTCAGGGACTGGTAGTCCCCCTCGTCCACAGACCTAATCTCACAGTGACCAGCAGCAGGTGCCGACCTGGCGAAGGGATTGTTGAGTCACTACTTGGACCAGTGCTAAGGAAGGCCACACAGGCACATTACTCACTTCTAGTCACTGTGCCATCATTTACGTGGATTACAACTCAGCTCTGCACAGATTGTACCTCGGACACGGTTGGTGGTAAATTACAGTGGTGGTGTGCGATAGTCTTATGCAGGCTTCTCCAACGAGTAGCTCATGAGCTACTTGTAGCTTTCTAGCTACCTGTGAGTAGCTCTCCTGGGTGCAGCCCAGCCTACTAAACTAGAAGCTTTTACATGATTGAATTAATATATTTATTATGAAATCTGTTTATTGGCATTTTGTTAATATAAACATAGCACATAGTACATTTTGAGTTACCTGACGGGCAACGAGTCAACAAGTCTAATGATACATCTCCAATCATGAGCATGGTAACTAACAGGATCAAGTGCCGCACCCGTTTGCTATGAAAGACAAACATTATGGGTCTCTGAACCAGCACCATTATCTCACCATCCCTCTTAGCTTGCCGGGGGGGTGTGCCCCAGGGGAGCCACTCATAATACACCCGTTTTTCCCTAGTGCAGTCCTCTAAACAGTTCATTTAAACAATAAGAAGAAAGAGGCAGAACCACAAATGCCCCAGCATAATAACAGCAGCAGGATTGAATTAATATATTTATACCAAAATTGAAAAGTGAGCATTCAAGATTGAAATGAGTGCTTTTTTCAAAACCCCTAACTTCCATACTATATTTATAACTGATATTTGAATGCTAAATTACGCAGCATTGGGAGATTTATGACTAGTAATATTACCTTGGTATTATTACCATGGTGCCAAGGGCATTGCACATGTGGCCATTAAGTGTCCCCCTTGTAGAGGCATTCAGAATTAAAAAAAACTTTTTTAGGTCGAGTCTGGGCAGCGCATGCGCTGCTCTGCTGCATGCTGTATTGGAGTATGCACTTGAAGCTCTGCCCACTCTCCGTTCATATTTGTCATTGGCTTATGTCTTTGCCCTTCGTAAATGCTGGCTTTTGATTCGTGCATAGGCTTGTTAGTCCGTCCTTAGTACCGCATTGTCGTCATTTGTAACCTCCCATGAGGACTTGCCCTTTTACTTCGGTTGTTACATGGTCTGCTTCATAAGTTTGTGAGCACTATTTTCTTTAATGCTCTTCCCCTATTCCACCCACGACATCACAGCACCTGCCCGCTTTTATTTTAATAGTAATGTATTTTTATTCAGATTCCAGCGCAGTCTGCTTTATAGTGGGCGCGCTTATTTATTTAATATACGGCGTGGTCCGCTTTCACTTTAGCAGCCGCGCCTATTTGAATATTAGCGCGGGCCAATTTCACTTTTAACGGCCGCGCTTATTTAATTACCAGCGCGGGCCGCTTTCACTTTAGCGGTCGCGCTGAATATGCAGGCAGCGTCCAAAATAGGGGCGTGACCACCCATTATAGTTGTCTCGCATTTGCGAGAGTTTAAGCTCTTGGCATTAAAAACAACAATGCCTTTTATATATGTGTAAAAACACATAAATAAAAGACATTGTAATTTTCAATGCCAATAGCTTCAACGCTCGCAAATGCGAGACCTATTGCATGGAAAATGCTTGCTTACATTGCTGCTGGTAATCCTGCTCTGAGGTGATTACTTCGGGTATTCTTGCTTAGGCTGCCCACTAATAAAATCTTTTCTTATATGTATAGCACTAGCTTGGGATGATTTAAATAGAACTTAAGTTGATACTTTGAAGGTTGTAGACCCATGTCTTAAGTATCTGCTGCCTTTTCTCCAATATGGCCGCCTCCAGCCATCCCTTCATTACTGTCCCACAAGAAGGAAGGTATAGAGAAGTGGTACGGAAGACATGCAAGGCAGCAGTGACCGAAGTGAGAATAAAAATTAGGGGACCAAAGTACTAGCTGCTGCTCGTGTTTGGAGCTTGATATTTGTGCGGAAGCTTTGCACAGCTTGTATATGTGTGCATGTTTGTGTTTTATTGTCATTTCTCTGTGTAGGGGATGCTTGTCCTATTTCTCCTTTCCCTGTACTTGTTCTTTGGGTGGAGGAAACTTGAACTGGCTGGAATGCAGATCTGCTCCTTATGCCTAATCTACCCATCTTTTATTTTTTTCCATTTTTACCTATTTTGTGTTACCTTTATTCCTTGCCTCCATTTGTTTCTGTGAAAGTGTGTTTTATTTTTAAACACTTTTATTGATATTTTGCATGATATTCCAATGGTATTTCACTTAAGTTATAATAAATTCTTTATGGTACAGGATCAAAATGTTTAGATTTACACTATTGCTATGACAGTTTTAACATTATTTCTTCAAAACCGAACTCCCCGCCCCCCCCCTTCCCAACCACCCTTTTGTGTCTTAATGTGCATTGTCTGTGTTCTCCCCCGGAGTTTCATAGCCATCATCTGAAGTGCAGCTCCATGTGTCCATTGTTTGATAACTCCTCCTATTACCTACTTCGTTGTGATAGGGCATCACTGCCCTCCACTGCCTCCCCATCTTGGGGATCTCTTAGGTCTGTCAGCATCATGGTCCATGCTCGCGCATCCTCCTCAAGCTTTTCATCTTTCCTTGTAAGCTTCGTTCAAACTAATTCGGCTGTCGCCCACTCATTCATATCTCTGACCCAACCAATGGTAGTCGATGGGGTCGGACTAAGCCATGAAATTGCTATCCTTCTCTTTGCAAGCACCAACCCCAGAAGCACAAACCTCCTGCTTAACTTTTTCTTTTTCGGAGTAGGTATTATATTCAAAAGGACTGAACGTATAGTCCTGGGAATGGACCATCCAGTAGCCATATGTATTAACTCCAATACTCCCTCCCAAAAGGGGCCCAAGCTCCGGCACCTCCATATTATGTGCACAAAGTGTGCTGCCGCTTCTCCGCACCTAGGACATGCATCTGTCCGCTCCGGATACATTTTACTTAACATGTGTAGTGTTCTACTTGGTGTACTATATTGCATTGAATTAATTTAAAGAGTGTGTTGGAACTCACTTCCTGGTCTCCTCCGTGCACTCCCACCCACTCCTGCTCTGAGATGGGTTCCTCCGATTCCTCCTCCCACCTTGTCTGCACTGGGAGGACAGTGACCGGACTATGATCCTGAAGGGCCCTTTATATGTAGGAGATCAGGCGCCCACCTTTCACAGTAAAGTTGTTAAAACAGCTGTGCAAGGTGGCTCCTCTGAGAAGGAACCGCATAACTCCCTAGCCACCACAGCTATACTGTAGGAATTGTCCCAGTCCCAATTCAAAGGTGTTTACAGCCTCCTCTCGGGTCAGAAATTTACAGTTATTATATTGGTCCTCCATTGTAAGGCATCCCCCATCTCTTCACTGTCAGACACACATAGACTCTGCAATTCTTTTGAATGGTTTTACAACCCACCATGGTATTTCAGGTGAATAGGGTTTTCTCCATATTACTTTCTTAACTGCGTCTTCCCAGGTTCTCGCCACGTATCCAATCATTTATGGGTAATCCCTCAGGACTGCTGCCCGCATCATGAGTAACTCGGGTAAAGTATTGTCGCCATATGTGCTCGTCGGTAAGCTTATTGCCCAGTTACTACCTTCCTCCATCCAGTGAACTGCATGTTGCTGTTGTGCCGCCATGTTGTAGAAATGTATATGGGGGATCTCCACACCGCCATGCACCCACTTTCTTTGGAGGGTGTCCAATTTAACTAGTTTTTGCTTGTTCACCCACAGCAATTCCACCAGTAAACTATGTAACCTCCGGAAGTACGACTTGGGGATCTCGTAAAAGGAATGCTGCAGAGTATACGAGCAAAAGACACACAATTGATGGACGGAATGCAGAACAAATCAAAACATTCTCCCCCAGTCAAGAGATCTGGGTTAAATCCATCATTCTTTTGCTCACCATGCCACCCCAGTTTAGACCTGGCCATATGCAAATTAGTCTTGACCAGAGTATACGAGCAGCAGGGTAGTATTATCAATGTTATTATGGCCACCTTTCCCATTTTGGAGAGAGGCAAGGAGTTGCAGAATCCCACTGAAGCTCGCACCCCATCTATCACTCTCCCTATGTTGTACTCTAAAAATAATGTGGGTGAGTGCCATAATTGGACACCCAAGTACCTCATTCCCTCTATTTTCCATGGCAGGCCCACTTCAGGGTATGAGTCAATTGCTTTCTGAGCCATTTTCCCAATTGGGACCAGTATCGATTTACTGGGATTAATGCAGAGACAGGAGAACTTCCAGAATCTCTGTAACTTATTCAAAAGGACTGGAACCACTTAGGGAGGGCGTCTTAGGTATATCAACATGTCGTCCGCATACAAGGAGACCACATGCGTGGTATCCCCCAAGGGAATTCCATATCTCTCCATATTTTTCCTGAGTGTCGTCGCCATTTACTGCGCACTTCAAGTGTCTTGTACCCCGGGGCCCATCTCACCACATCTCAGGTGGGGCTAGCGTCCACAATGCGGCTGATCTGCTACTCCTGGGTCCCCAGGTCGCTCCTTAGCAGCAGGACGCCATGGGTCCCAGGCTCCTCTACTTCGGGAAGACCACGGGCCACTCCTCTACTCCAAGCCCGGTCCCCGTAAAGGGCTCTTGTGGTTCAGGTCCACTCCAGATCCCGACCAGAACCGCATCAATGTTGGGCACACCCAGAGCTGTGCAATCACTGGCGATAGGCCATATCCCCAGCAGGAGGAGCCCCGGGCCGCCAGCACTCACAAGGTCCTCCACTCACACTGCGGTACCCGGCTTTCCCGGCCTCCGCACTCCCGAGACAAGCGCCAACCGCCACTCCTCCGTCTCTCCAGCTCTCAGAGGGGGTGGAGGGGTTCCGGGCCGTCAGGATCCAATTGGAGGCCGCCCCTTACACCGTGGTTGCCGTCTCCGGCAGGCCCTGGCCTTTCGCTGCTTCAAGGCCGCGGATGGCCTCCTCGCTTAAAATTCAGGCGCGGGGTGGCACGCACCGGCCTCAGAATCCGTCGCCGAGGGAGTGACCCTGTTCACTCGCTTTTCCGGCCTCAGCGAGTTGCCTGTTCCCGTCGGGCCTCCAAGCGTCCTCGATCCGTACCACTCCGCGGCCCAGCACCTCCAGGCTAGGCAGGCAGTCCGTCTTTCCTCGCCACACACCGTCCAGAGAGGTCGATACCACGTCTCACCAGGTTTTGTAGGTGAGTCGTGACATCAGTGGTGCACGTATATATGGACATGAATAGGATAAGTGTCGGACTATGTTAAATTATTCTGCCGTCTTGGGGACCTACAGCAGAGACGTCCTATTCAGCCATCTTGGCAGACCACGCCCTTAATCTACCCCTCTTGTGTGCCTACAAGATAGGCAGGCAGTGTGACAGTCTGTGGTAAGCCTGTTCTGTGTGTGGTAAGTGTCTGCTTCTGTTGCCAGCAGGCTACTAGTTTACTGTTTAAGGTATGTTTGTAGGACTACTTCTTGTGCTGTAACTGTTCTATCCACAAGGGAAGCTTGCATTTCTACTGCCTGTGCTCTGTTGTATGTGAGGAAGCTTACACTGATGATGTGCTGTACCTGCTTAGTGTGTAACCAGAAAGCAGTTTGCGTTGCTGCCTCTTGCCCTCTCCTAGGAAAGCTTGCATGGCTGCTGTCTGCATGTGTTAAAGTGAGGGATGTTTTCTCTGAAGTACTCCAGACTACACTCTTTGGTGTCATGTTGCTGTCTGTGTTGTGCCTGTCCAGTGTGCGAGGGAAGCTTGCGCAGCCGGTTTCTTCTTTGTATGTGTTTCCACCTTGAGTAACTGATTCGCTTGTTGATTGGAGAGCAATGAATGGTGTAAAGCTTGCATTGCTTAACCGTAACGTATATGCAGTTTAAGATCTATTAAAAAAGCTTTTTTTTAGGTCTCGCCTACACAGCGCGCATGCGCTGCATAGGAGGGGACCTTTTGAAATCGATCAGCTTTTTGGGCAAAAACGTGCACGCTTTGCATTGCTTTGTATTGCACCGCATGCCCGTTTGGCGTTTCCCTTGCTGGAGCGAGCTTTGGCGACATCTGTTTGTAATTTGCTGCATAGGAGGGGACCTTTTGGAATCGATCAGCTTTTTGGGCAAAAACGTGCACACACTGCATTGCTTTGTATTGCAACGCTTGCACATTTGGAGTTTCCCTTGCGGAAGCGAGCTTTGGCGACATCTATTTGTAATTATCTTGCAAACAGATGGTGTCCTTGCTCGCTCCCGCAAGGGAAACGCTGTGTCTGCTTTTTTTTTTTTTTTTGCTTTTCGCTCGTGCCTTCGCAGAATCGCAGCTACTGAGTGCGTGCCGTGAAGCAGTCCTGCTGACTTCCCCCCACCCTGCCTGTGCAGTCCATTTGCTGCCCGCCGTCGCCGCTGCTGGTTCTATCCTACTTAAAGCCCGGGTCGGATAAAGGTTACATTGGCACCTCTCCGTGCTAAGTCAATTTGGAACATCAGACTTTACATCGGCTTACATATAAATTATAATTTTAACATATGCTTTCTTGGGTTTGGTAAATGGTTCAAAGCCTTTGTAAGCTCACCAGTTATACAGCTTCACATTTTCAATCAACTTTCCCAATTTTGTAATTCGGTCTGACAGATGAGGGACTAACGACTGGAATTGTAAAGCAGTTTTGTTCAGCAGCATGGCTTCTTATACGTTACTCTTTTATATTAAATAAGTTAGTGCTCTAGCTTTTTTGTTAGTAACTAGTTACAATTAATCTTTTTGTGATAGGAAGCAGTGGAAGCACAGAGAGGAAGTGGAAGCTACAAATGTTAAACGCTCGCCTCTGCAAAGTCCTTCTTTTAAGTTTAATTAGCGCTAAGGAAGCAAGGTGGCGACAATACGAAGTCTGCCTAACAATTGCCGAAGGCCACACTAAAAATGGCACCTGCGTGGTCCCGTGGCGTCCCTTCGTGGCGTCATCGCACCACTTGCAGGGCATGGCCGTGGAGAGGCAAAGTTTGTCAGTGAGAATGAGGGTCGCCTTCTTGGTCTTTCGGGAGCGGCTGACTGAGGCGCCACAGGCTCCGGGCCGGGCACTGGAAAGGGGCCTGCTTCTGTTTTTAATTTATACACGTATCTACATTTTTTAAATTCGGGACTGGTGGGCGCGGGGCCTTCTGGCATCTCCTGAGACACAGGATCGGCAGCAGTGATGACGGAAGAGTCCAGCATTAGTGCCCTGCCGTGGTCCATCAACAGGGATGATTATGAACTTCAGGAGGTGATCGGTGAGTGCAGGCCCTGACCCCTCCCTCACCGTTTAATACCTCACAAAATGTGTGGCAGGCCCCACCGCTCGGTTAGTTGCCAGGGCCCCTCTACACTCTTAAATATGGGCTTGTGACAGCCCATGCTAATCCACTGTAGACTGCCAAGGTTTGCCATGCACACCTACAGACATGGGCTGGTTGTTCTCAGATTTACATCTGTGCTATCCGGCACCCATACAGTTAATGACAGTTCAGAGTGCCCCCCCCCCCCCATTTTCTGGCCTGCCATGCTATGTGACCTCATTAGACACAGCCGATGCTGACAAGCGTTTGTTATAATAGTTCTAATTCACAAATCTAGTGGCAGGCTCCAAAGCCAGTCTGTGACCATGAATTTCTGTGTCTCACCCCTACACACACATGAGTTGGTGATGGGTAAAATAGCTTTCTCAGTGCTGGCAGGCCCTGCTACCCCCCCCCCCCCCCCGCCCCATACACACACACGTTGGTGACAGTCCACATTGCCTTCATCTTTGCTCTAAGGCCCTATCCCTGCACACAGACCCATGTCACCCAGTCGTTTTGTAAGACTCAATCCCCCCTCAACATTAAAACATGATTGAGCTCTTCCAGTTCCACACACTTCTGATAGGGCACTTAGACCCCCCTGCCCCCCTTGTTTTAGTAGGTTCTAACCTCATAGGTCTCAATCCTGGGAAGATTTGTGTCATAGCATAAAATTTCAGAATACATCTCTGCAATCATGCAATAAAACTGTTGGTAGTGACAGGTCTGGTTTCAGTTTTTCCCGACATACACAAACCACTGAAAGACTCAGAGGCTTCTCTGTTCTACAAGTCCCTTAGCCCCAGAACACTCAACTAAGATACTATAACAAAACATTCCTGTTCTGGCAAGGTTTATTCCTCAACTCATACACACATGCGCTTGTGACAGACTCCAGTATTCATTTCTGTTATAGAAAATAGCCCCCCCGTCCCCATAGCCCTCTAAATGGTCTTTAACAGGGCAGAGTCGCTGACGTGCTACCCACCCCTCCCCTCCAAATGCAGAAGTCACAGAGGAAAGAAAACATTTAAAATTCTTGGCTACTGCCAGCATTTCTCCCACGCACTTCTTGGACAGTTATAGGTTCCAGATCCTGTACTTGTGCTATTAGGACCTGATCACACACCCCTAAAATATATTGATGACAGAGCCTCTTTCTGTGCTGCCTGGTTGTGCTCTTTTTGGACCCATAAAGGGGCAGAAGCAAGCCCCAAAGCTCCTTTGTTTTGTTGATGTCTACTCTATACCCACAGTTCTCTAAACAGGTGCAGCTTATCTTATTTCTGTAAAGAAAGGATTGCCGCAGACTCTTGCTGTCCAGTCATAGTTTGCCTATCGCAGTTGAAGAACTAAGAGACAGCTGAAGAACCCCTTTCTATCCTTAAGTGTTTATTCTCTACCAACAACTCACACAGGATCTAGTGACATGCCCCAGAGACCTTCTGTGCTGTTAGTGTCGACTGTCTTACTTAAACAAAGACTAGTGATAGTCCTCACTTCATACTGGCTTGTGATTTGTTCCGTAGGTATGGGATGACCAGGCCTCCTTTCTTCCCCTCTCTATACTACAAGAGTTTAATAGCTCACCTCATCCCCAAAGAGATTTGGTGGTAGGCGTCAGTCCTGTCATTCAGTCTGTCTCTCGCTGCTTTTGAGTCTGCATAGTACTGACACACCTAAATAGGCACAGTGTCTGGCGCCCAACGCTCTATTGACTTAGGTTTGCCTCTATTAGAGTACATACTATTAATCATATCCTCAATACCCCACATTCCCTTAGTTTCCCTAGTCTTTTGCTATCCCCTCCTCAAAGAGGGGCTGCTTAAAATGTCTGCAGTGTCTGCATATTCCCCAAAGTTCAAGAAGAATCGGTTACCCTTTGAACTGGGAAAAGTCCTGTGAACCTGTCAAATACTATATGCCATGGCAGTCTGCCAGCTTCACCTTCAAGTGCTCCGTGACAAATCTGGGAAAAGCCCTAAGAATTAACTCTTAGACCTAGCATAGCCTTCCTCCACCTCACACAGGACCCGTGATGAGCCTACACGCCCCTCCTTCGCTAACAAAGTTTGTGTGCTGTCAACCCTTGGTGGGCACAGAAATAAAACCCAGCATTGGCATAGCCAATAGGTCTCGCCTTTGGGACCTTATAAGTGTTTAGCCATGCAACAGTTGATGTTGTTGCACCAAGGATATTGTTCTGGATAACTAACCACTTATAAAGAGCCAATGGCGAGACCTATTGGCTATGCCAATGCTTGTTTTGCATTATTGCCTTCTTCATGAAACGACATTGCCCTTGGAAGGATGAATGTAAGACGACTGTCAGAAAAGCTAAACCTTTTTACAAATAATTTGTATTTGTTTTACAACGTTGTCAATAAGCTCTGCAAACAGATCCTTTACATTCTAGTATGTTTTCGTTGCCTTTAAAATCTTCCTATTGAAATGGTGCTCCACACACCGTTTACTTGTATATACCTCTGATGTGTCCATAATGTCAAGGATTGCTATGCTCTCTGAAGCTGGGGCTTATATGTTCTCTTTAGCTCTGCTTTTAGGGTCCTGAATCTGGAAAGTGTATAAGCTGAAGTATAACCCTGCTTTCTGAAGGACGGATCTATATCAAATGTTTAACCTTGAAGCTGATTTTTCTAAGACCATTGTGATCTGAGGGATAGCTCTACGGTTAGAAGTCTTGGACTGTAAACTGTGTAAAATTGCTTTGTTATCATATGATTCGGCCTGTAATTTTCCTGTTAGGTGCCTGAGCCTGTAATATGTGTGCAGCTGAAAGAATAGCTTTGCTGTTAGACACTGGTCTCGTGCTGAATTTGACCTTGAGCTGCCTGCCGTTAGGATGCTCCATTCCCTCTGCCATTGACTCTGCTGCAACTTCAACAACATAGCATAACTTCACTTAACTTATGAACTCGGATCTCATGATGAAGCCTCTTACACGTTGCATATGGCCTGTGAATGTGTCTTTGCGTTCTTGCTATGACTATCCTACCCTACTGTTCCCTGTGGGTCTACCACACTTGAGGCTGAGTTCCAGCACCCTATACCTTTTGAAACTGCACTGCCTCCCTATGCCACATTGTCTTCTGATTAATAGTTCTACCTAGAACGTAACATTTAGCTATGCAATGGTCGGGGCCAGTGGTAGAAATGGGCGACACTGGCGTTGGCAGCTATACACTTTGCAGATAGCCATAAGTACTAAAATGCGCGAATAATTCCAACGCAAAAGTGAATTTGCCTGTTTTCTAAAGCCCCTTGAATTGTAGCAGCGTTCCATTCTAGCCCTGAAAACCCATTTACTCCTGCTCCTGAGTAGAGTACATTTGGGCGCCTTCTCAGTGTGAAACACTACCAACAAGTGTTTGGTGAGTATGCACACATTTTCAGTTTGGAAGAGTTCACCAAGTTTTTCTGGCAGACCAACCCAGGAAGTCTGTAAAACCCTGGTAGTAAATCGTCTCACACTTAAATTATATCTCTCCCATCTAAGCAAATCTCATTTGCTTGAGTAAAATCCATCAGTCCTGATTCTTTGAATCAGAAACATGATTTTACTCTCACACTTCTTGTGCACCCCTGTTACAGTTATGCATGTGCAAAAAAGATTGTGAATTGGTCTCTGGTTATTTTCAAACAATCAGTGAGATAACTGTGCAAATCAGGATACTAGAAATCTTTGCCCTTTCCTCAGTCCCATGAGCTGTTTTGAAGGTGCGTATGCCGACAGATGAAAAAAGATTTTCACAAGGTTTATAGTAATGTGTGGTTGGTCTTTTTATGGTCTAGCTTGCCAGCGCAGCTGTAGCCAGACAGTTATGTGAGCATCACTAGGGATAGGCTTGGGCTCCCCCACATGTTAGGAGACAGGAGTTCCTTTTGATTGGGCAGATGTGTGCTTCCACAAGAAAAGTGCTTGCCCTCCAAACAGCTGTGGTCATTTTGTTTATTTATCCAGCTGCCTAGACTTGAACTTTCAAGTGCACACACATGTAATGCTATTAAATTGTGTTAGATAACTAGACAGTTTATGTTGTTTCTCTCTGGCAGCAGCACAGATGGCGGGAAGGCAGTCCTTGAGCTAGATGGATTTTTAGGTCTGGATTGATAGTACAACTATCACCTGTCCTTTTAATCTACACCAATATTATTCTACAGTTCTGTTCTTTGACGCAAATTCCCATACTATTTACTTGTAATGCTTTACATTACCATACAACATTCCTTTAAAGCCAGACCTATTGGCATTGCCAATGCTTGTTTTGTCAGTTGTCCCAAGCTACAGGGTGACTCATCCCGATTACCATGACCTGGAGCTACATAATTGCAGAAAGAAGACGAGTACTTCATGTAATGTATTATCTACATTAACATCAAGTTCGTCTGTCAAAGACTTTCGGCCATTTAACTAAGGAACATTATTCTGCATTTTAAATTATACGAATTGATATTGTTAAGAACGAAAGACATTAAAAGTGGGCTTCAAGGGAAATGCACGCTAACCCTAAAAAAATGGAATAATTGATTGTAAGATTTCAACACTCATATTTCATCTTTGTTTAATGTTTTAATGTATGGTTATGAGTTCACCGTATTTCTCCTGAGGCACAGCCGGGAGCAGCGATCTTTTGCAACCTTTTTAAAAAATTGTATTTCACTGTGTTTTTAACTACTTACTCACCTATCTTGGCACATTGAATTCTCTTCTGGCAGAGACACCCCCGCACAGCCGATTTATCGCTGCAGCGGGTGAGGTGTTTTGTTATTATTATTATTGCCGCCATTTCTGCGACCAGCAGGACACGCCCACCTGCGCTGGCCACGCCCCCTCCACCAGGCCTATATCTAGCGCTGACTACAAGCGCCGCCCAGTTCACCGTATTTCTCCTGAGGCACAGCCGGGAGCAGCGATCTTTTGCAACCTTTTTAAAAAATTGTATTTCACTGTGTTTTAACTACTTACTCACCTATCTTGGCACATTGAATTCTCTTCTGGCAGAGACAGCCGATTTATCGCTGCAGCGGGTGAGGTGTTTTGTTATTATTATTATTGCCGCCATTTCCGCGACCAGCAGGACACGCCCACCTGCACTGGCCACGCCCCCTCCCAACCCTCTCTCCCTCTTGCATAAAGTATGTGTCCCTACCAGAAGCGCAGCGGACGAGCGCAGGGGGCGCGACGATTGCACGCCAAAGGCGCGCCTAAGGCAAGCCCGTCTGCGCCCGTCCGTGACCGACCGGACCAAGGGCCACCCCCCCTGCTCCATTAAGACACTACACGTCGGCCCAACTTCACGGTCTTCAAGGCCCCTGGCCGTTCAACGATTCTGTGACTTCTCATATTAACAGCCTGGGACTCACAGCCTCCATATCCTCACCCTTTCCTCCTTCCCCATCCCTCCCCCCCTTGCCCCCTCCCGTCTCCTGTCCTGAGCACCCTACTGCACCCACACTTGCTTCTCTTTCCATCTATTACCTAAACACGCGTTCTGCCGTTAACCACTATCATGAGCTCTCTGTTCTTCTAGATCTACATAAACCTGATCTCTTATTCCCCACAGAGACCTGGTTTCGTGATAGTTCTCTCCCTTCCCTATTAGCGGCTCTCCCTGCCACCTATTACGCGCTCCGAGCCGATCGATCCACGGATAAAGTGGGCGGGGGCGTCGCTTTGATCGCTCGGAAAGAACTTCTCTTCCAGCCTCTCACTTTCCCCCCTATTGGCACTTCGGATTTCCTAGTAGTCCGCTCTCTTTTCCTCAAAGTCCCCCTTACTTGTCTACTCATGTATCGCCCCCCCCCCCCAACCTTCCCCAGCCTTTCTCACCGGGTTTCAAGAGCTGGTGGCCACCCTAGCGGTTAACAACTCTTCCATCATGGTGCTAGGCGACTTTAATTTTTGGCCCTCTGACCCAGCTGAATGCGCTATTTCCAAAGAATTTTCTGATACCCTTCGTTCCCTCAACTTTAATTCGTATGTTCACTCCCCTACTCACACTCAGGGACACACCCTCGACCAGATCTGGTCTCTTAACTGCCCCATAATGTCTCTCTCTATTTCCCCCTGTCCCTGGTCTGATCACTTTTTGATTTCTTTCTCTTCACCCCTTGACTTAACCTCTAAACCCCCACTTCCCAAAAATATCTGGGCACGTTCTTGGGGCCGGATTGACACATCCTTAGTGGTCTCCACACTCCTCCCCCTTTGCCCAGATCTACTTGGATTACCGCTTACAACCCAAGCTGATTCTATCAACTCATGGCTCGTGTCAGGCTGCGACTCGATTGCTCCCCTCCGACGAGTCTCTTCCAAACGGCCTAACGACTCTAACCGCTGGTTCAGTGAGGACCTTAAGGCGCTAAAACTCTCAGTTCGCCATGCCGAACGTGCCTGGAGACGCCAATACTGTCCTAACCTCAAAACCCAGTACACCTCTCTCTTGTCCCAATATAAAAAAACTATTTTATCCACCAAAACGGAATATTTCTCTTCTAAAATCCTAGCCGCTGATAATCAGGCTAAAGAAATATTCTCCATAGTCCACAATCTTGCCTACGCTGACAGAACCACTCTTAAACCCCCGCCGTCACAGTCCCTATGCGATTCCTTGAATACTTATTTCTTGGATAAAATTGAAAAAATCAAAGTCAATATTCCTCCCCCTTCTTCTTCTTTCCACAATCCCCCCAGCCCCTCTGCAAAGGCTCGTTTTGACTCACTCCCCCTCTTAACAGAAGAATCTCTTCTTTCCCTTCTACCCTTGGTTAAATCAGGTTCCCCTCTAGACCCTTGCCCTGCTCACATCCTCAGGCTCATTTTCACAACTTGTGTGCTACCTCCACTCTCCTTTCTCAACTGTTCCTTATCTCAGGGCGTTGTTCCTCCAATTCTTAAAACAGCCATTATTCTTCCCATCTTAAAAAAACCTGGCGCTGACCCCTCTGCTCCTGCCAACTTCTGACCTATTTCCTTACTTCCCTTTTTAGGGAAAGTACTGGAACGGCATGTCACCAGAGCCCTTACTTCGTTTGTGGAAGAAAACCAGGTTTTAGCCCCCCGTCAGGCCGGATTCCGGCCTGCTCACTCCACTGAGTCTGTGGCGCTATCCGTGCTTGACAACCTTAGAGAAGGTATGGACACCAACCTTCCCCAGGCCCTGGTCGTCCTCGACCTGTCCGCCGCCTTCGACACGGTGGACCACTCCATCCTACTCTCCCGTGTCGGGGCGGCCGGGGTCGGCGGAGTAGCCCTGGTCTGGCTATCCTCCTTCCTAAGGGACCGCACCCAAGCAGTGCGGCTGGGCGAGTTCTCGGCTGAGCCCTGTAAGGTTCCATGTGGGGTTCCCCAGGGTTCCTCCCTTTCCCCACTACTTTTCAATCTCTATATTGCCCCTCTTATTTTCGCCCTTCAACAAATGGAGGTCTCCGTATTTAATTATGCGGATGACCTCCAGCTCATATTCAATCTTTCTTCATCCCCTGATCCTATATCCAACTTTCAAACCACTATGATTTTCATCCGGGACTGGATGAGCCACAACCACCTGAAACTAAACCCGGATAAAACCGAACTGATTTTGACTGGTGGTTGTGCCAGCCCCTGGTCCTCTCTCTTTTGGCCCCCTTCCTTGGGTTCCCCCCCTTCCCCCTCTCCTTCCGTCAAAGCGCTCGGTTTCAAGATCAATGATCAACTCACTTTGCACTCCCAGGTGAGTTCGGTGGTGTCCTCTTCTTTCCTTTCCCTCCGCACCATCCGCAAGGTATCCCGCTTCTTCTCTTTCCCTGCCCTAAAACTCATTGTACTGGCTATGGTCGTCTCTAAATTAGACTACGGCAACGCCTTATACTGTGGTATGCCCGCCTACAATGTTCGACGGCTTACACTGGTGCAGAACCAGGCCGCTCGACTAGTCTATAAGCTGGCCAAGTCACATCATGTTACCCCGCTCCTGAAATCCCTGCATTGGCTCCCTATTCGCGAACGCTCACTGTTCAAGATGGGTTGCATTACCTTTCAGGCTCAATCAGGATCCGCCCCTGCCTTTATCTCCTCTGAGATAAAGCTCTATACCCCGGCCAGAGAATTACGATCATCTTCCCAACATCTGTTGGCTGTCCCCCGGTTTCGTCGAAAAAAATGGGGAGGCTCCAAATTCTCCACCATCGCCCCCACCTTCTGGAACTCACTTCCGTTTCAGCTCAGGTCCCTTACCCAATATCCTCTGTTCCGTAAAGCATTAAAAACTTTTCTTTTTTCACAAGCCTTCCCCCAATGAGTCTCTTCCTGTCTCCTGGCCACCTCCTGCTTATTGAGGCTTAGTGAACCACAGCGCCATGAAACCGTCAGGTGTACATGCGCTTTAGAAGTGATTTAAACTAAACTAAACTAAACTAATTATGAGACTGGTGGTGAACAAAGCAGAAGAGTGGGTATTTATAGCAACAGTGTGCCCACCTGGACCTGGGTAAACATTCCTTAAGAAACAATGGTAATGTGCGACTTTTTTTTAGAAGGTAATCGTTCTAGATGGATCTCGGTACAAACTTTCATATGCCACTTAATGAGAAAATAGACACATGTTCATAATCAGTTCAACTGGGCCTTTCTCATTCCAATTTTGGTTATATATATTCTTTTTTGTATACCTTTTTATGCAGGTGCATAACAGTACATCTATCTATTTGTGACAATGATGCAGAAGACACAGTTTGTGGAACAAAGGTGCAGATGTGACTTTGTGCAGAAAAAGTAACTCCTATTAACAGACTCTGCTTTATATAACAATTTATTCAGAAGCCTGTTAACAAATCACAGGTGTTCCTTATGTTTGATAGTCCTTATAAAACAAAGGATTTTATTTGACGGTTCAACCTCAAAGTTATTCATCTGAAAGAGACACGTTAGTGATAGATTCCTTGCCTTAGAATATCCCCAGGCGTCAGGCTGGATCCGGAAAGTTTTTGCTAGCAGTACCTCTGCGCGTCAGTAGGTGGCATCGTGCGGCTCCGCGTCCGTCGCTGGCGTTGTATGCGCCGAGATGACGTCACGGAGACTACTTAGACGCCACGCATGCGCGCTGACGTCAGTTCTTTCTTTTTCCACCCCAGTAAGCGCAGATCAGGTTAGAGCACGTACCTTAGTCTCTTTTTGAATATCTTTTTGAGACTTTTTGTCTCCTGTAAGTTTGAGTCTACTCTGGTGCACGTAGGGATGCCTGGTTTTAAGTCTTGTGGGGCCTGCCGTCACAATATATCGGTGGCGGACCCCCACGACGTCTGTCTCTACTGCCTGGAGAGCGACCACGACACCCGGGTCTGTATGGACTGTTTGGCCATGTCCCCGAAGGCATTGAGGGAGCAGCGCCGGAAGCTGTTTGAGGTCGGGCACTCGTCCCTGCGCCGTTCACGGTCCAGGGGCTGCTCCAGAGAACGCTCGCGGGGCCACCATCTTGCTCCTCGGGCTCCAAGTCTTCAACCTAAGATTCAGGCAAGAGACGACACAAAAAGAAGTCGAAGAAGCGTTGTCGCTCTCCGCCATCCCCTCGTCGGTCCCTGGATGCGGACGAGGGAGACAGGGGTCCCCTGCAGCTCCTTTGGAGCCCGGGAGTCCCGCGGCCTACCCACCTTACCCTGGTCCATTGGCGACTCCGGCACAGGTGCAAGAATTTCTTGCTACCATGGACCGCCTGTTTAGGCCTCGGTCTCCCGCCGGCGCGCCCTTGAGCCCCGTGGTACCGTGTCAGGATCCTGTGGGGCCGTTGGCGGCCCCAGCGCCGAAGGATCCTGCGCCGTTGGCTCTGGCCACGGCGCCACAAGGTCCCGCGCTGCCGCAGTGGGTGCCATTCGTTCCGCCCCTGTCCAGGTTCTCGGACACTTTAGTCCCTACCTGGGATCCATATTGGGACACAGTGCCGGTTCGGCGCCGTTCCCAGCGCTGTTTGTTCCTTCCTCGGCCCCTTCCCTGACGCCGCAGCCTGTCCCACATACGGCGGAGGTGGAGGACGACTGAGAGGGGTCTGAGGACCCTCTTGCTCCGAGCAGGGCTGGGCAGACGAGTTAGAGGAGGCCGGCGGCCTTGATCTCTCCTCTGATTCGGGGTTTGCCTCTCCTCCGCCTACCATGGAGGAGGGCGCTTCATACACGATGGTGCTCCGTCGGGCCGCTGAGGTCCTCCACCTTGATTTCCCTACAGTGGCCCTCAAGACTAATCTCCTCACTGAGGTGCTCCAGACGGCGTCCACTTCGTCGGAGCCCCTGCTGCCATTTAACAACACCCTCACTGACGTCTTATTGGGCACTTGGTCGCGGCCAGCCACAGGGGCCCCGTGGATAAGAATGTCGCCAGGCGGCATCGCCCGGCACCGGGTGAACCTGCCTTTCTGACCCCTCATCCTACGCCCGAGAGCCTGGTCATCCAGGCTTTGATGTCCCAAAGTGTCTTTCCCACGGCTCCGCTGGATAAGGACTCTAAGAAGCTGGAGCAGTTCGGCAAGCAGTTGTTCTCTTCGGCCAGCTTAGGGCTGCGGTCGGTGAACACCGCATGCCTCTTGGGCCTCTATTCCCATGCGGTGTGGGATGCCGTTGCACAGGTGTTGCCTCAGTGTCCTGAAGAGGCCCAAGCTGTGCTGTCTCAAGCTGTTGCTGAGGGTAAAGATGCGGCTAAGTTCACCATTAATGTGGTTTGTAGGCAGTAGGCGCTTTTTGTAACTCCCTAGTAGAAACTGCCATCAATTTAGCTAGCACCTCTGTGAATTTTATGCTTCTGGGCGATCTTAAATCTTCATTTTGACGATCCTAGGTCCACAGTAGCAGTCGAACTAGCAAAGGACCTTGCGTCCATCCAGTTGGTGCAAAAAGTTCTCCTTCCTACACACTCGCTGGACACTGCCTTGACCCAGTGTTCTCTAATCTGTAGACTCTCCAGGGAAATGACCCTATCCCTATCCCTTGGTCCGACCACCATCTGGTGCCCCCAAACTTTTACCCCCCCCCCCCCCAGTCCCTCTCCCTCGGACCCTTATCCGCCCCTGGTCCAAGCTTCCCCAGGAGAATTGGATCCATGAACCGGGAAAGAATATACCTAAGTCTACTTCCTGCCTGGTGGCAATGTATAATAATCTCTGCAGTTGGATAGATGACTCACTGAACCTTGCCCTCCCTAAGGTCCGGATTACAAAAAAGCACGGCTCCACCAGGTCGCCCTGGTACTCAGCTGAATTGCGCATCTTGAAAAAGAATTGTAAAATCTTAGAGAGAAGATGGAGGAAAGACTTCGCGGCTGAAAGCAAGTTCATTTATAGGGAAGCTATACGCAACTACAGAGAGGAAATGAGGAAAGTTCAGACAACCTATTACGAGGCAAAAATCCGGCAAGCTGCCAACTCCCCCAGAGAGACTTTTGCCATTATAAAAAGACTTCTTAAATGTTCAGTCCCCCCTGTCCCGACGGACCCCCACGGAACTCGCTGCGAAAACCAGGCCGAGTTCTTTGATAACAAAATTCAGAACATTTTATAAACTCTCCCTCTAATTGACCCTTCAGCGACGTGCCCCCTAGCAGACCCCCCCTCCCCCATTCACCGCCTGGCACGTTTTCCCCCTCTCACCTTGGAAACGCTCCTGACACTTCTGCCCACAGTAAAAAGTGGTTCACCAAGAGACCCGGCGCCTATGAACATCCTAACCAAAGCTGCTTCTATCATCGGCCCTACAATCACCCAACCTATCAATGCCTCTCTCTGCACAGGAGTAGTCCCCCCACTTTGGAAGGAAGCAATGGTTAAGACCCTTCTTAAAAAGCCACCCCTCGATCCCGCAGATTTGAGAAACTACCCCCCTATCTCCCTCCTACCTGGGATCTTAAAAATCACTGAGAAATATGTAAATTACACCCTCTCCGAGTTCCTGGAAACCTCCAACCTGCTACATCCTTCCCAAACAGGCTTCCGGCCTAGGCAGAGCACGGAGACTGCCTTGCTGGCGGTTGTGGAGGAAAGCAGGAAACTTTTAGATGCAGGAGGCACGGCGGCCATCATCCTATTAGACTTGAGCGCAGCCTTCGATACGGTGAATCACCAGGTCCTGATTCACCGTCTTGGCAAGCTGGGAGTAGCCGGAACTGCCCTGAGATGGTTGCGCTACTTCCTGGAAGGTCGTACATTTCAGGTCTTTGAAGAGGGCATGAGCTCCAAACCCCGGCCTCGCCAGTGTGGCGTACCACAGGGTTCGTCACTGAGCCCGACGCTTTTCAGCGCATATATGGTCCCTTTGGTCCAATTGTAGCCCCTTTCGGGATCCATATGGTCACCTATGCCGACGACACCCAACTGGTCATAGCCTTAAACCAATCCATACCATACTCAACGACCCTGAAAGCTTGTCTCACGGAAGTGGTAAATTGGATGGGGTCCTCCCACCTGAAACTAAATGGAGAAAAGACTGAGGTCATGACCCTGGGCAACTTTGACAACACGGCACTCAGAACAATCTGGCCAGCATGCATGGGTCCAGTTCCAACCCCTAAGCCTGAAATAAAGAGCCTGGGCATCTGGCTAGACCATAACCTGACTTTCCAAGTGCAAGCCAGCAAGACAGTGGCAACTTGCTTTGGCCTGATCAGAATGGCAAGGAAAGTGCTCCCTTTGCTCCCTCCCCAAGCTAAGAAAACCATGGTCCAGTCTATTCTGCTCTCCAGACTGGACTATGGCAATGCGCTCTATCTGAGAGCCCCTACCTCATTAATCAATAGACTACAGGTCATCCAGAACTATGCAGCCAGATTGTTGACGGGAACTTCCAAATTGCTTTCTGCAAAACCCGCCCTCCGTCTCCTTCATTGGCTGCCAGTAAAAGAGCGAATCCGTTTTAAATCACTCTGCATTGTTCATAAATTCCTTCAGAGGACAGGCTCTCCCCTGATTTCAGCCATAATTCAGCCATACAAAGCTAGGAGAAAGCTTTGTTCAGATGACCTCCATCTCATCGCGACTCCCAGAATCAAACGATCTAGAAGTGGCGGCAGACTTTTTTCACTGAATGCAGGCAGACTTTGGAACGCTCTGCCGCCCCATCTCCGAAATGAACCCAGTCACTGCACCTTCAGGAAACAGCTTAAAACCTTTCTATTCCCTTAAATCAATCATTCTGTCTGTCCACTCGCTCAGTAGTCCTGCCTAGCGCTGGGAGGCCTCCGGGTAGCCATGCGCTTTACAAATGCCCTTTTCATTTAATTTGGACACCGCAGACTCACTAGGTAGAGCAATTTCTACGACTGTGGCGCTTCGCCGCCACGCCTGGTTGAGATCTACCGGGTTCTCGCCTGATGTACAAAGCTCACTCATGGACATGCCCTTTGATGGCACCCGTCTGTTTGGCGATAAGGCCGACAGTGCGCTGGAGCTGGTGGCGCCTAAGCAGTCTCCGTGAAGTCATCTCAGCGCATATGACTCCATTGACGGACGCGGAGTCGCACGACGCCACCTACTAATGCGCAGAGGTACTGCTAGCAAAAACTTGCCGGACCCAATCTGACGCCTGGGGATATTCTGAGGTAAGGAATCTATCACTAACTAATGTCTCTTACAGATATATCGTTACACAAGTATTAACTTGTGCATAAGGTCTCATCAGGACAAGTCATCTGACCAGCACCACAGCACTCTTATGTAGTAACACCGAAGTCTATCATGAGAATAGCATTAGCTCAAGGCCTCAATGCCATGGGTGTAGGAGAGTACTACATTTCAACACTAATTCTCTCGTATATGAGCGCGCGCGCGCTTTCTACAATGAAAGCTGCGTCACAGCTTGTTGTGCTGATTACCATTATGTGTTTATTTTCTCATTAAGTGATGTAAGGAAGTTTGAACTGAATTAGGTGGCCGTTGATTCATATATAACTATTACCTTCTAAAATGAGTCCATCTGGCAATGTTGAAGCATTCTCATCCTGCAGAAGTGGGCTTCTTGCATTTACTTATGCTTCCCTGTGTCAAAATTTGTCATTTACATTCTGGAGTCAACATACAATAGTGGAGAGTGAAGAGTACAGAAAAGCTTGAGGAAGAAGCAATAGATGAAAATGAGGACAAAAGTCAATAGTGATTGATGCAACAGATGAGTAAAAGTAATTTATAGATGACACAGTGACATAGGCAGGTGCCCTGAAAAACGGGGAAACACCCAAGAATTGCCCAGGGTTGGGGTGTCCAGAGCTAGGGAATGATAACAGGCTGCAGGCAGCATTAAAAAGTGGAAAGTAGAGGCTGCCTGGGATGGCGTGGCAGTGAGTTAGGGAAAGCAAATTAAATATGCTGGTTTTTATACATGTATTTCTATTGTAATTATACAATAATGGAAAATTTTGAAAAATTAGCTTTGTTCCAAGTTTTCTTACATGTAGGAATATAAGGCGAACTAATCAACAAAACGAAAAAGGGACGAACAGACCAACAGAGAGAGAAGAGCTCAACAATAAATTTTCATTTTAAGTTGGACACAGGTTTAGGGGCATAAAGAAAAGGGGCAGTGACTGACAAATGGGATAAGCAGGCAATGCAGCTAATAGTGGATCATAGTAGTCAATATCCCTCCGTTAACTTAGAAACAGTGATGGCATGGTTAGACGACAGTGGGAGGCAGGCATCAGAATTTTCATAAAAGGTAAAGTATCTGCTTATGGAGAAATATAATCCACTGATGAGCCTAACATATAATAGGCAAATTACACTGAGTTCAGGGCCAGATGAATGAAGACCCTGTTTTGCGATTTCCTAATTGCAAATCCTTGCAATTTGCAATTAGGACATCGCAAAACGCATGCATGAAAGTGTGTTGAACACCTTCTGCGATTCCTAGGGGATCGAAAATGACCTACATCATGAATATTAATGAGGTAGGTCCCAATTTGCGACCCCCTAGGAATCGCAAAAATCACAGCGATGGTGGCCTGCTGGGGTCAGCAGATCACCATGTCCGTGATTACTTTTAAATAAAGCAATCTTTTTTTTTTTGTTAAGCAGCTCGTTTTCCTTAAAGGAAAACAAGATGCTTTGCAAAAAGAAAAATGAAAAGTTTTCCTTTTATTTTTTAAGAGCAGGCAGTGGTCCGTGGGAAACATTTACAAAGGGGAAGGGGTGCCTTGGGGACCCCTTCCCTTATGCGAATAGGTTACCACCTACTTGAAGTAGGTGGTAAAATGTGAATGTTTTGCGACCGCATTTCGGTCGCAAAACATTCATATATACCGATTCGGTATTAGGAAGGGACGCCCTAAACACGCCACTTCCTAATACCGAATCGCAAACCCAAATTGCTATTCGATAACATGTTACCGAATCGCAATTTGGGTTTGATACATGTGAAAAACCTTTTTTGTGTTCACAAACGGGCCAATTTGCAGAATTGGCCTGTTTGCGAACGCAAAAAAGGTTGATACATGTGGCCCTTAATCTCTTGTTGCAGGGATAGTGGAAGCTAAATCATTGCAAATATTCATAATTGAACTAGAATGCCGCTCAAGAAAAAACACTATAAAAATACAAAAGTAAGTACAAAATGGAGGAGTGAGAGAGATGAATCATAGGTACCTCGTAGGGAAACAGGTAAGAATAAAAGCTCAAGTCAAGAATAACTGATTAAACTTAATAGAGAGATGATTCAGCAGAGTCAACAATCGAACTGATGATTTTAATCAAGGGTTGTAAGAGTTTTTGGGTACACTTTTTAGGTTAATCCGCTAAATCAAAATCTAAGAAAGATGAGGATAAATTAGGGGATAAGGAACGTTAAAGGGTGGGGACCCTGTGCACCGTACATACTGTAGACCAGTAACTGGCTCCCTTCAGTACATCTGCTCTAGCACAGAACAGCATCATGAAATTTAGTGGAAGGTGCTCGGCAATGAAAGATGTGGAAAAGGGAGCTTGTGATTGGTAAATCCATGTCTGGGGTATTATTCAATTTTGGAGGCTACACTTGCGGTACACCTTTGAAAGAAGCACATATTATGTGGAGTAAGCTGTAACTGCAACATTAAAGATGTAAATATCTACACCCTCCAGCGGCAGAGGGAGTTAAGACACATGGCTAAAACATTTAAATAGCCGGGTGTAAAAATAATGTTAATGAGGCTGTTGCTGCTGCCCCCGCGGCCCCTCCCCCCTGCCGTATCCCCCTCCCAGCTGTGCTTCCCTCCCCCACCCCTATTTAATGGCGGCCACTGCGACCAGTTCCAGAAACCCTGCATCTCCGACCACCCACCGCTACGACTCAGCTGCTCTCCTCGCTCTCAACCCCAGAAGGAACAACAACTACCAGCTGTCCATGCCGAGCACCACCTACGGGCAGTTCTCCTGCCATCACTGCCATCAGACCTTCACCACCGTCCGCACCCCCATGGCCACCGCCTACTCGCTGAACGCCAACACTTCCGAAGCCCTGAGGTGCATCCTCCTCAACGTGCGCTCCCTGCACAGACACGCTGTAGAGAGCTGGGACCTCCTCGACACCCTCTCGCTAGATATCGCCTTCTTCACAGAAACTTGGACCAACTCCACCTCCGCCCCGGAATCGCCACCGCCATCCCGGACAGATACAAGATCCAGAGGAAGGACCGCCCCAACCGCCAAGGAGGAGGACTTGCCATCACACACAAGAGCTCCCTCCGACTCACGACCTCCAGCTCGGGCGCCAACCTGCCCACCACCGAACCCCTCCATTTCCAGATCAGCCACAGTACAACGACCCTAGGAGGCACCCTTGCCTACAAACCTCCCAGACATCGACCTGCGTTCACCACCGCCATCGCCGACCTCATTGCACCCCACGCCATCGCCTTTACGGACTACATACTCATCAGAGACCTCAACTTCCAACTCGACAACCTCGGGGACCCCAACTCCGCCACTCTTCCTGGACAGCCTCGGACTGAAACAACTCATCACCACCCCCACCCGCAAGGCAGGACACACCCTCAACCATCTTCGCAGGAGGTAACAACATCCACTTCAGCCACACCACCCAACCCCCATGGACAGACCACTGCTGCGTACACTTCCACGTTGACAAACCCACTGTGCCCAAACTTGCACCCTGCCCTCCACGAAGAAATTGGAGCAAAATCACAGAGGAGCAGCTCAACTTCACCCTCAACTGCGATGCCCCCGCCACCTCGACCGACGCCAACCTCGCAGCCAAAGAACTCCACAGATGGATCTCCAACTGCGCAGACAAGCTCGCACCACTCCAGGAAGGCCACCTGGTTTACCGCCGACCTCCAAGAATCCAGACGCACCTGCAGACGGCTTGAGAAGAACTGGAGAAACTGCAAATCCTCAGAGGACCCCACCACCTACAAGAACGCCATGACAGAATACCACCAGCACATCAGATCCACCAAAGGACCTTCATCCAGAACAAGATCCGCGCCAATGCCAGCAGCTCCAAGGTACTCTTCAGCATCATCCAGGAATTCACCAAACCCCCCAGTCAAATCATGGACATCACCCCCCTCCCATGACCTCTGCAACAAGCTCAGCTCCTACTTCCATCTGAAGATCAAGGGCCTCTACGGCAACTTCAACGACCTGACACCTGACTCCGGTACCACTCCATCCTCAAGCAACATCAGCCAGCCCACCATCTCCTACTGGACCCCAGTCACCACCGAAGACAACGCATCGACCATGAAAGGCATTCACTCAGGCGCCCCCCACGGATCCCTGCCTCCCGCACATCTTCCACAGAGCCGCCATCGCTCCTACAAGACCTCTCTGCAGCCTTCCACACCTTCTCACCCCGCACACTCACCGCCAGTCCCCACAACGCTGGTATACAGGGAACCGCTCTCAACTGCCTCAGCTCTTTCCTCGCCGGCAAAACCCAAAGAATCAGACTTACACCCTTCCTCTCCAAACCCATGGAAATTAACGGCAGAGTACCCCAAGGATCGTTGCTAAGCCCCACGCTCTTCAACATCTGCATGGCCTCCCTCGCCGCCATCGTCAGACAGTACGGACTCAGCATAGCATCCTACGCCGACGACCTCATCCTCTCCCTCACCAAGGACCCTATCACCACCAGACTCAACTTCCAGGAAGGTATGAAAGACGTCGCATCCTGGATGAGCAGCAGCTGCCTGAAGCTCAACTCAGAGAAGACAGAGGTCCTTATCCTTGGACCCTCCCCCTCTGCATGGGACAACTCCTGGTGGCTCCACCCCCTCTGCAGCCCCCCACCCCCACAGACCACTCCCAAAACTTCAGCATCGTACTCGACTCCTCCCTCTCCATGACCCGACAAGTCATCGCCGTCGCCTCCACCTGCTTCAACACCCTCTGCAACATCCGAAAGCCCTTCAAATGGATCTCCCCCAAATCAAGGAAGACCATCACCCACGCACTCATAACCAGCAGACTGGACTACGGAAACGCCCTCTATGCCGGGATCAACAAGTTTCTGCTCCGCAAACTCCAGACCATACAGAACAGCACAACCAGACTCGTCCTCTGCATCCCTCGACATGAACACATCGCCCAGCACCTGCGTAACCTCCACTGGCTCCCTGTCGAGAAAACGCCTACGAATGCCTCCACAACACAGGACCCCAATTCCTCAACAGTAGGATCTCCTTCCACATACCCAAGACGAACCTCCGATCCGCCGACCTCGCCGAACCCCCGTGCATCCGCAAAGCAAGAACGGGTGGAAGAACCTTCTCCTACATTGCTGCCAAGACCTTGAACAAGCTGCCGATCAACATCAGATGAGCCCTCACCCTACACATCTTCAGGAAGACCCTCAAGACCTGGCTCTTCGACTGACCGGAGCTGCCCCCCCCCCCCTTCCCTCCCCAGCACCATGAGATCCTCATGGGTGAGTAGCGCGCTTAAAATCTCCCTGATTGATTGATTTTAGGCAATCACTTTCAAATGGATAAAGACTCCAGGACAAGGGATCATGTCACAAAGGTTACTGGGCGGAGTCTGAAGTCTCCAAACATGTCAAAGGGGGTAGGGGAATGGACGACAAAAGTACTTCTATATAGAAAATGCTGTGGGTTCTAGGAATCGATTTCAAGAGGAGGTGGGCGTGTGAAGAGGTGTGGCAGGGGAGAGTAGCATAGAATAGATCAAAACATTTCTTGATGGCCAGCAAACTGTGGATATGCCAGATGCCAAGTGATGCCCCGCTCAAGAGGCATGCGACACCCTCAACTCTTTCTTCTTGGAAAAAATCACAAAAATTAAAAAGTCTATCCCTCCCCCTCCCCAGTCACATCCACCGGATATTTCCTCTAACAACCCCTCGACTTTCACCACTTTCCCCACTCTAGACCCCATTTCCCTAGCGGAACTCGCCACCCGCGTGAAATCTGGCTCCCCGAACGACTACTGTCCACCATCTGTCCTGCGGAGTATATGCCTCAACCTGCCAGATTGTATCCTACCTCTACTTAATGGGTCACTTAGCAGCGGCATCTTTCCCACTTCTCTCAAGGAGGCCATCCTAGTGCCCCTCCTCAAAAAACCCGGCGCCGACCCCGCGGAGCCGTCGAATTATCGCCCCATTTCCCTCCTCCCGTACTTTTCAAAAATAATGGAGGCCCACGTCACCCGGTGCCTGTCAAACTTTATTGAATCTTCCCGTCATCTTGAGCCTAATCAGGCCGGCTTCAGACCTGCCCACTCTACCGAGGCCGTCATCCTGGCAGTTCTGGACACACTCAGGAGCAACGCGGACGCTGGGTCCCCCCAAGCCCTCGTTCTCCTGGACTTGTCGGCCGCGTTCGACATGGTGGACCATAACATCCTCCTCCACCATGTCGAGCAGGCAGGAATCCAGGGTACTGCTCTTGAGTGGGTCAAGTCCTTCCTCACTGGAAGAACACAGGCGGTCCGCCTGGGACCCCACACCGCCCAAAAAACTCCCACGTCCTGCGGAGTCCCTCAGGGCTCCTACCTTTCACCGCTCCTTTTCAATCTATACCTCCGGCCACTGATCCAATCTCTTTAGAAATGGGACATCATCGTCTACAACTACGCCGACGACTTACAGATCATCCTTTCACTCAACTCACCACATGCTATCAATACGTTCCACGCAGTCATGATTCACATCCAACTCTGGATGAACCAGAACCAATTGAAGCTAAACCCCGGGAAAACTGAGCTCCTCCTTCCTGGACTCAGTCACGCTCACTGGGGCCCGCAGTTCTGGCCTCCGGAGCTAGGCTCTTCCCCAGTCCCGGCAAAAGCAGTAAAGAGTCTGGGAGTGATCATTGACGCCGAACTCTCCCTCAGAGCCCAAGTGGGAGCGGCAGTCTCATCCTGCATATACCAGCTTCGGGGGATCCGTAAAGTTCGCCACTTACTTCCCCCCGCGGCACTTACCCAAGCTGTCATCTCACTTGTGCTCTCCCGTCTGGACTTTTCTAATTCCATCTACTACGGTCTCCCACATTTCCTGTTACACCGCCTCCAAGTTGTCCAGAATCAAGCGGCCCGCTTAATTCATAAAATCCCCAGATGGCAATCAGCCAAGCCTCTACTCCACTGCCTTCATTGGCTTCCAATAGACCAAAGGGCAGCCTTCAAGGTGGCATGTCTCACATTCAAAGCCCTCCGCTGTTCCGGCCCCGCGTTTCTGAAATCTCTTATTTGCCCTCACTGCCCAATACGAAACCTCCGATCAGCCCACCGTCATCTGCTAGTCACTCCCAAAAACAAAACAAAGAAATTCGGCTGTCGCCGTTTTTCCTATCTAGCTCCCGGGATTTGGAACCTCCTTCCTCTTTCAATCAAATCTTCCTCTTCCCTTCTGAATTTCAGAAAATTGTTAAAAACTCACCTCTTCCCTCCCCTTAGCTAGAATTCCGCTACTCACGCTCCCTCCTCACTCACTCTGTCTTTCAGCGCCAGGAAGCTTCGGCGTCAGTGCGCTTTACACATTGCACCTAAGATAAGATAAGATACATGCACTGCTGTATGTAGATACTCCATTTAACATCAATAGCATAGATGGGCTTAACACTTTAGTGTATTCTGCCAGTTTGTGTACTTCTCTTTTAGTTGTAGCAGCTACTAACCTCCACAGGATTTATCTGCATCATGTCCAGACCTGTATGTCCCGGTCAGATGTCGGGAATCTTCCTCACCAACTTGTGGAACTGTTTGGGTCTTAAGCAGATAAACTAGTTGAGGTCCTGCAGGAATATCTCATCTACTCTCATATGCAAGAGGCTTATTTTTTGTCCTTTCGTTTTTTTTCTTCCTGCTGTCAGAATGCGCTAAGGTTATTTCCAGATCTTTCAGGAGTAATGTACTGTTCCACACTTAAGCAAATCCACAGCATATATGATGGTTAGCAGTAAATTGGAATGGGAAAAGTAAGAAAACAGACACTGGATATCACCACTCTTACTCATCACTCGTGTACTTGGGTCATAGTGGACAATTTGGAAACAAGATTGAGATGGTAATGATCCTGTCTAAGAGCATACTCATCAAACATTATAACAAACAACATAATACAATGTTATCTCAAACACAGGCTTTCTCTGGAATATTGGAACACCTATGAGATTAGAAATACAGCCCATCGTGATTTCCGACTCTGAGGCTAACTCGTTGCGACCGAGACCATGCTCTGACCACCCCCTGCCATGAGGAGACCTACTCGATAGCTTCAAAGTGACCACCAATACTTCCATACAGCAAGAGTTTCATGGCCTTATGGGAAATTTAGTTTCTGATTTGCATTCAGGCAGCTGCATTGTGTCTCCTCCAGAGCTGCAAAGCCATTTGGCAAGTGATGCCAGTTCTGGAAATGCATTGCTAGCCTCAAGTAAACATGGGAAGGTGAGTCTTTCTTACTCATAATGACGCCCACCTCTTCTCTTTCTTTGTATTGCCAGGGTGACATCTTCCTTTGTAAGTGAAGTGTTGACTTTTGTCGCATCTGAAAGGTTGGGATGAGTGGATCTATTAAGGAATGAGGATTACAGTTCAGGTTCGATCCCTAGGAAGAAATGCAAAGGACTTCTTGCCCACAAAGGTGCGCCAAGACATGGGCCTGTCTCACAGATTGTGGTCTTTTTGGACTGAGTGGTGCGCCCCAAAGCCCTACCCTCATAGTGATGAAAGGCTACTGCCTATACCAGAATTTATGCAGCACAAATGCGGTGGTGGCATCGTACTGTGTTGTGATAAGTAGGTGTGAACAGGCTCTTTTTGCCTGTGTCTCTGGAGTGAGGCCTACAGGCCCACTCTTTCAGAGTTCTGCTCCTGTGTGATTAACTCACCCTTGACCTCGGCCGGTTTGATGTGTTGTTCTGCACAGTGTGTGTGCGCCTGTGAATGGTACAATACAGGGATAGTGCTGTGCAGTACATGTATATTATATGCATGTACTGGATGTATCTGTGCATGTGAATGGTACAACACATAGAGGATGTAGTGCTGTGCAGCATTGTGTGCTGTATGCATGTGCTGCGTGTATGTGTGCCTGTGACTGGTACAGTACGTGGAAGCCTCTGGGTTCCGTTTTGGGAGACCCAGGGTTGACTACAAGGTTATGAGGAGAGGAGGTTAGAGGAACCCCCCCAGAATGATTTGTATATTGCCGCATTCCATATGCTGGGTGGGACACACTAGAGGAAGGGAGAGCCAGTTTTTTTTTTACACTTTCTATGTGCTTTGTGATTCTAAGAGAAGTCACTGGAAAAGGGCCTGGGCACATCTCATGGGAATGCTGATGGACTTTCCTGCTGGGTTTACCGATTTGACCACACAACTTCTCCAGGTTAGGAGTTGGTTCGGGGTGTTCTGAGCTGTTGGGATGGAAAAGTCCTTTGCGTGGTTTTGTACGCGCACCCCTACCGTGAGTACCCCAACTGTACTAATGTCTGAATCCCTAATGGTGATTTTTGTTGTCATGTGTGAACACAAACCGTGCATGTGCGCCTTGACATTGGACCAGGAGGGGCGTCCAAAGTACTACGCTCATAGTGATGGAAGGCTACTGTGTTTGCCAGAAGTTAAGCAGCACAAGCTCGTGGTGGTGGCACCATACTGTGTAGTGATCTGAAGATGTGAACAGGTCCTTTTTACCTGAGTCACTGGAGTGAGGCTTACAGGCTCACTCATTTAACGTTCTGCTGCGTTTTGCTTTACTCACCCTAGGCCTACATCGGTTTGGTGTGTAGTGCTGTGCAATGTGCGTGTGTGTGTGTACCTTTAATGGTACAATACATAGTGGATGTAGTGCTGCACAGCTCATGTAAGCTATATGCATGTGCTGCATGTATGTCTGCCTATGAATGATACAGTACATGGAGACTTCATGTTCCATTTTGGGAGTCTCAGGGCTGACTAGAGGGAACACGAGGAGAGGAGGAAGAGGAATCCCCAGACTGGTTTGTGTATTGCTGCATTCTTGTAAGCTGGGCGGGACAAACTGGAGGTAGGGAGAGCCAGGCTCTTCATACGCTTCAAATGGTACTCTTGGATTCAGACAGGTCAATGGGAAGGGGCCTGGGCACATCTCAGGAAGGAAATGATGCTAATAAGAGAATCCTAAAGAGTAGGGCTGAGGCCCTATGGTAACTCTTGATACAAATATAACTGTGGCTGACATCCAGGTGTAAACCTCCCGTCACGCCCTTGGCCTATTTTGTGAGGTTATCAGATTTGGAGTCACTCCTGCTGTGACACACTGCTTTCTGGAAGAAGAGAGAACAGAGGGGAAGGCACTTCAAAAGGAAGCAAACCCCTCCCCTCCCCCCCCCCAAAAAAAAGCTTCAAAGTCTCAGCCTCTAAGTCACATTTGGTGTCTGGAAATGGACTATAAGAAGGGGATCTTGAGATCCCCAAAATTGTCAACTATTAGGCAACCAGTCAGACTTGTCAGGGAGGAGACACTTTGCAAGACTTCCACCTGTGACCAAGACAGGGGGTCATGGTCTTCTTGTCTCCCACCTGGGTGATGGGACATCACCCAGGGAGTCACCACCTGCCCTTGGAACATAGAACACCAGCGTCTGTCAGATAGCCTAGACAAGTGTGCCTTGTGAGAGAGAGAGAGGAGAGTGTTCTAGGGAGCGAGGTCCAAAGGAGAGATCCTGGTGAGTGGATCCCCATAGCGAGGTATTAGGAGATCCCTGCTGCATCAGTCGAGTCATTGCCCATGTGCCTCTAAAAGTCGGCGACCCCTGTATGTGAGCCCGTCATGACCATTTCTCCCATGCTGATCCGGCTGTGGCCTGTGTACAGTATCAAGTTGGTGATACGAATGCCAGGTGGGGCTGCTGTGAAGTTTGCTGCTGTGCAGATCATTCTGTAGCCCATGCACAGAGGAGGAACAGTCACCTCTTATGCCAGGGGAGGCCACTAGTCCAAAGCAAGAAGCTTGATTTGGTCATTACCGCTGACGGAGGAAGGAAGCAACCATGGTGACCCAAGTAGGCCCAAGCCATGACTAAGGACCAGCACTAGTATCATTACACCCTCCACCCCTTGCTGCCCCCTATCCATGAGAAGGAACCTGAGGAACCTACTAAGCATCAGAGAAGCAACAAGAATGCCCAGACTGCTGCAGTGAGGAGCTTAAGGACACCCAACCGCAGCCCTCCTGGACCGCATGTGAAGGATTTACCGGAGGCAGCTGCTGCAGCTTCAGCACTCGCGAATGAGACGTACTCAGAGAATCCCATCGCTCAGATCCTGCTGGTGCGAGTAAGACTGATTTTCGGGCCAGACGGCCCCAGGAGAACTTGCTTGACAAATAGCGCTACAGCACTGGAACACTTTTAACTGTTATTGAGAGTCGGAGTGGGACTCATGAGACTCAAACTACTAGTGGGACTTAACGGGAATGTCGCCTAGAGTGAATGGGAAAGAACCACTACCGCTAGCTGAAGGGGAGTGAGAGTCAGGGACCTGCCTATGAAAGACTAGAGTACTGGGGGGGGACTGTGTGGGTTGTTCGTGAATGTCGTATTTGAATGTATGACGTTACAACGCATACATTTACAACGCATGCCTTTACAACGCAGTTTTTACATCGCAACATCCTTTACAACGTATACATTTACACCGCATGCCACTACAACAATTTTTTTTAAACTGCATTTACAACGCATTCCATTACATTGCATCATACCTTTACAATGCATACCATTACAACGCATACCATTACATTGCATTTAAGGTAAGTGTTGGATAGTGTAGGGGTAAAAATTACTATTCTAACTCCAGGGGGTGCAACAGTAGGGTAAGTGTTGGATAGTGTAGGGGTACTATGCGTTGTAATGGTATGCGTTGTAGTGACATGCGATGTAATGCCTGCGTTGTAGTGACATGCAATGTAATGGCTGCGTTGTAGTGACATGCGTTGTAAAGGATGTTGCGATGTAATGACTGCGTTGTAAATGTAGTGCGATGTAATGACTGCGTTGTAAAGGTTGTTCTCCGTCGTATTTTACTTTGTGGTTGAATATAAATGCTCCTTTTTTCATCAATGCAAGTATTTGACTAGACAATCATTTATTGCTGCTGCTGTGCCACAATTGGGCCCAGTAACTCCTGCTTGCCCCTTGGCCGTCTGAACAATGGTTGTATCAAGCTCATCACAGAAAGAGTCCATAAAGGCAGACATGTTGGTAAAAAATGATAATCGAAAGTGAGGTGAGGATCAGGATGCTGGTGTTGATCTGCTTGGATCAGGAAATGAGGGAATAGATTCAAGGGTGAAGCGATTTGGAAGCAAGGAAGGGCTTACTGAGGGTTAGCACCTCTGCTGGTAGCAGAAGCTGGAGGGTGCATGATCAAATGAACATGAACGGCTTGGAGTGCTGGTGGAGTAGTCGAGACGCTTCCATGGTTCCATGTTTGTCTCATGCGATGAATGTTGTGTTTTTTGCTAATACATCTAATGTTCCACATAGAAGCACCCCTCCTGGAGAGTTCGGTGGAGTTTTTATGTTCTTGTACAATGCAAGCATTTGCATGATTTATTTATAATTAACCAAGGGTGACTTGTTTAACCTCGTTTGTGCCTGTGCATTTGACTGGGTCGGGAGCGAAATTGGTTGATCGAAGAATAAGGTGAGCTGAAGAAAAAATGAATGCCTTGGGATGAGAATGCAAAAGCGGTTGCTTCTGAACACAATGGAGAGCAGTTGGATATAGCTGACCTGTGGAGGGTGCAGTGGTCCACGTGCAGTAGTTGGAAGGCACTTATTGTTTGTAACATAAAATGTCTTGTTTGGTACAAGAACACGGTCCATGACAATGGTAGAATGGTGACAAACTATGACTGGAAGGGCGGGTAGCCAAATGGCCAAATAGTAATGGATCATGCAGCTTTCCATGATGAACATTTTGTTTTGTGCTTGCACCTCTTGACGGACTACTTTGTTTAGGCGGCTCAGAGCTTGTTGCTCAATCTATGCTGCACCAGCCATGGGAGCAGTGGGTGGGCAGAAGCCCTACTGATTGACCACTTCACGTATCCTCGGGTGGCACACACCACAAACAAAATTATCTCCTGGACCTTACACATTTTATTGGCGTCTGGCAAATTACAAACCCCTTCCGCTAATATTAGAAACAGTAACTTATGGGTCGACGTAGAACTCTGCATCGGTGTCTGACCCACTGCGCCTTCTTTGCTCCTCTTCACTGTAAAGGTGCAGTTTGTTAAATGAGGTAGTTAACTAATGGAAATTAGCTGCAGGTTCAGTGACCATGCACAATGCAGGTGGGTTATCTTAGTATATGCCCTTTTGCCCATAGTCTATTATTTTTCTTGTTTTTCTTTGATTTCCTTCATATTTTCCTCTCCTCTTTGTTCTTAAGCATTTTTGCATTACCTTCTCATATTCCTTCTTTTTTGCCTCTTTTCTGTCTTCTACCTACGGTTCCCTTCATTCCCCACTCCACTTGTGCGGAATATGCATGTCCTTTGTGGTCCTCTCTGGATCTCTCCTCTTCACTCTCTAGACATCTCTCCGCTGAAGCCTACACTCCCCCTTCTTCCTTTTCATGTGGCTCAACCATTTTTTTTCGTTTTCTCCATCACTTCTCCCTCCCTTTAATATTTTCCTATTGCTCCCTCTAGTTTCTCCCTCTTCGTTTCATGTCCCCTCCTCCTCCCTTCTTGCCTCATACTTACAGAGGAGTGTGATAAATTCCGTATTGATTTCCTCTGTTAGACTGTAAATTTTGCAAAAGATGATTAAATAGTGCAATACAGTCTGCAGGCCTCGTGGCTCAATATTTTTGTGGGCAACTGTATCGACCTCCTGCGTCCAAAGACAGCGAGCACTAGTCCCAGCAGAACCAAGGCAAGTAATTAAACCCCTGTGAGACTGGGATTACAAATGTAGCAATGTCGTGGCACCAAAGTTCTTCTCTCGGGGTGCTGGGCTGGTGGGGAGCTTTGTAAATTTCTTTTCCCCACATGGAGATGTTTTAGAAGATCTGCCTGCTTGGTGGGCGCGCTGCTGTACTAGATTAACAGCGCTTCTCTTTTGTCGTGATGTCATGACCAGCTGGCAATAGCCATTGCCTGCAGCCTAGTGTTCTTGCCATGTTTTACATTTTCAAATGACACACCGACCTGCTGTCTCTCCAGCCATTCACCTCTCGGTGTCTCCTCATGCACCGCCCAACGATGGTATTAGCAAGACCACCTCTTACCACCACCTGGCGCGCTGGGGGAGGGGTTGGGGGTTTTCATTTAAAATAAAAAAGTTAACTTACCTTCGCCAGCCCGGTCCTGCGTCGCCTCTCCCGCCTCCGGAAGGAACAGGAAGCAGGCAGCCTCCCTCCCCTCCCCTAAGCCAATCACAACACTGCAATGACAGCATTGTGATTGGTTGGGACACCGACCAGCCAGGCATCTATTGGGAGGCCATTTTCTCCATGTAGGCTGCATGCAGCCTACATGGAGAAAAGGCTGAGTGCGCATGACTAGTTTGGTCGGCCCCAGAGAGCAGACCAAACAGTCAGCGCCCTCAGCAGTGGGCAAGCCACTACTCCCCTGCCCTAGAGCAGCCCTGCCCACCAGCCCGCCCCCAACCAAACACTTCTGCTTTCTCGCAGTGCGAGAAGCAGAAACATGAATGGGTAGTTTTACCATTTTATGTTTCTGCTTCTCGCAATGCGAGAAAGCAGTGGGGTGACGCTCCTCCGCCCTGGTGGAGGAGCTGCCCCTGATGGAAATGCTTTATTAGTTTCAGCCAATGAGATTCTGATGTCCAAGATGCAAGTAGTACACAATACCGCTGCACGACTAGTTAGCAATCTTCCTTCAGGTTCTACCTCCACCCCTATGTTAAGAGCCCTACATTGGCTGCCGGTCAGGAAAAGTTCAGTTTTCAAGCTCTGCTGCCTTACTCATAAGGCACTAATGCAGAAGAAGCATAGCTACTGTTGCCCGGTCAGAAATCTCAGATCTAAGGACAAAGCCTTGCTTAATGTTCTTCGTATGCGTTTGGCAAGATACAGTGGTAGGTCCTTTTCCTACCTCGGTCCTTCATTTTGGAACAATCTCCCATATCACATTCATACTTGTTCAGATCATGCCAAATTGAAAAACTCCTGAAGACAAGGCTATTTTAAGTTATCTGCTGATTCTGTGCCTAGCGAAGCTCCGAGATACTCCTACTGCTGTGAGTCATGGCGCTATAGCAAGTGAAGTTAACATAGTATAACAGAGAAATAGCTACAGATGCAGGTCTATGAGCACAGGGTAAATGACTCATACAGCATAGATCCTCATCTACAATCTTTCTATTGGAGGGCCAGGTCTAGTTAGGTATTTCATTTGGTGAGCATCTCTCTATCTTTGTCTTGTGGGCTCCTCCCTTAAGATATCCTTAAAGGAGTTATGGGCTCCTACTTCACTGCTCTCCACAATTCCAGGTATAGTCATATCTTGCAGACACTTGGCATGTGTGGAAATGCTTGATCTGAAGATGGTCAGTGTATGGAGGAGCACTTCTACCAGGTATCATGTATCTTGTGGTACCCTCGATACATGGAAATACTCAAACCCCCCTCAAAATGTATTTGAAAGTATAGAGGACTTCAACTAGGGTTTAGAATAAATGAACTGTCTTTATAATCAAGTAAGTGGGTTAAGTAATAACTGGTGTTCAGGCAAGAACAAAAGTAGTTAAGTGTTAAGGCAGCAATTAAAAATATATTTTTTTTTAACCTGGACAGCTCCTTTAATTGATCCATACAAAATAATATCTTAGATGACTGATCATGATGAGTTACCATTCTGGAAATCTCAGACGAGGTTGAAAAATAAAAAAACGCAGGTGGAACTATCTACACCCAACTTCTCTTCAAGGCACTTATGATTGCTACAGCGCAAACTGTGGATAAATGTACACCACTTTAAAAGGGTAAACACTTTGAACGCAGCAATCGCTGATTCACAAGCCTGCTTAACACTCTTAAGAGAATGGTGAAGAAGGGGAGGAGCCAAGAGTTGTTGTGAATCCCCATAGCTCGGTCATACTATGGATATTAAGCCTTTCTATAGTCTTAAAACTGAATTAAAAGCCTACTTTGAAGGTGGGATGTCTCCACTACGTTGGTTGATTCACTTTTACCAGTCTCGAGGAAGTGTGAGTCTTGTGACTTAGTGTGAACCAAGTTTCCAGCCAGCACGTAACATGGACCAGTCCTGTGCTCTGTTCTTTTTTTGTTTAAATTTCTTTATTTGCATTTTGTATTTAAATGTTACAATATCCACACAGTATATGATACGATATATATGGTGGGATTCATCAGATGGAGTTCGCATATACATGAATTTATAGCAAAACATGACAGCTTGAATATATTAACTGAGTTAAGGCGGTGCCTCAGTTCACTGTGTGAATACAATAGTTACATTATGACATGTGTGCCCAAGGGGAATAACAGTTGTCTCCTGTGTTTAATGCTTGCCTTGTTCCGGCAGGTTCCTGTGTCAATCTGTCCACTGTGACTTTTGCTAGACATTTATGGCCTTTGTTTATAAAGAGCAGTGCAATATATATTTAACATAAAGATAAAGAAAAGCCCCCACACAAGGATCACTCCAAGCTATTATTAATGATTGCATCCTAGTAGCGACCATCCCCTGGCCTCATGTCCCACCCTTGCAAGACTGGGTGAAGTGAAATTCGAGTTCAGCCCAGCTCCCAAGTGCATCAATATTACTCCCTCTCATGTGGTATGTGTACCGAGTTGTTATGATGATTAGCCCCGGGGTTGTAAACGACTTAGATGTCTGTGTCTGACTCGCCCCTGCCACCGTTTCGTTAATTATTGTCCTCAGATTCCTGATATATATGCTTCAGCTCCATCAATATCGTGTCCCAGTATTGCGGAATGGGCTATTTGCGCAGGCCAGCTATCTCTTCCCTGTGTAGGGCCGTGCTTTCTGCCTGAGCCCACACAACCAGTACGTTTTTCCAGTTGTTGAGGGCAGGGGGGGGTTCTATTTTTCCATCGTTTAGGAATTAGCCTTTTAGCGACTATAAGACCTAGATCTAAGAACCTTGAAGTGACTTTATGCTTCTTGGGTCTGGGGAATGAACTTAGTATCCACTCCTCCCACGTATGAAATTGAGGTCTGCCAGTCAGTGTAGGTCCCTAGTGCCGCAGTGACTTCTTGCCAGTATAGTTGTAGCATGGGGCAGTTCCACATCATGTGCAGGAAGTCAGCGCATACCTGCGTGCAACGGGGGCATGCTGAGTTGGTTAGCTGGAAGTAATTGTTCAGTTTGTCTGGAGACAAGTATGCCCTGTGTGTGAAATACATTTGTATAAGTCTAGAGTTGGCATTTCTTGGTATCTGCGTGGAGCTAGCTAGGATCATGTTCCATTCACTATCCGTCCTTGGAGTTCCCCTGTCCCCCTCCTATAGTGTGATGGGCTGTATAGTGTTAGTTAGTAGAGCCTCTGTCAGCCAATGTGCTATGTGGGACCCATTGCCGATAATGTATAGGTATTGAATCAGCAGGTGCATTTCTGGTTCAGTGTTTGTCTCCCCATGCCAATGTAAGTGATTGTATGATTGAGTTGTATGGCAGGAATTGACCTGCCGGCAAGTCATACTCACAAAACAGTCTATCAAAGGTATCAAGGTACCATCGGCGTACAGGTCACCAAGAGTATGTAGCTCAGCAGCGTGCCAGTTTGTAAGTGCACTATTTAGGGTGCCCGTTTTGTTTCTCGGGGTCCCTAGGAGAGGCAGTGCTGGGGCATATAGGATTGTATTCCTAGTGAGGTATAGGCTGCATTTGTGACAACGATGAGCTAAAGCTAAGTAGGTCGGCGACGGAATGGGAGGTCAAGCCATCGGGTGAAACAAATGATAAATCTGGGATTGTGACCATGAGGGTTGTGACGTAGCTGTGTTATTTAAATTAAGCCTGATGAGCCACTTCGTCACCCACTGTAGCTGTGCTGCCAAGTAATAGAGTTCCATGTTTGGGACAGCGATCCCTCCCCTGCATGGGGATGAATACAATTTCCATAGTTCTATGCTATGGCGCCCCAAGTTCCAAATAAAGCCCTGGATCAGCTGCTCCAGCTAACAGAATGTTTTGATCTTGGCATAGAGTGGGAGGTTGGAAAACTAGTACAACAGCTTCGGCAGTAATAACATTTTGGTCAGAGCGATTCTGCCCATCACATTTAATGGCAGTGTTTTCCAGAACTTAACTTGTGACCTGGTGGCGGACATGGATCATGTCAGGTTTCCTCCAAGATGTCAGCGGGGCCACGATAGGAAAAAATGCCCAGGTATCTGAAGGTGGATGAATGCCAATTAAGAAGAGAGTTGTTTATTAATAGATCTGGGTTCGGGGTCTCGCTCCTGAAGGGATACAGGCACGACTTGGCCCAGTTCACCCTCAGGCCTGACGTCAGCTCAAACTTTTCTAACGTTTCCGCTATGGAGTCAGGTATACTGTGTAAGTCCCTTAGATATAGCAGAAGATCGTCCGCATAGAGCGAAACCACATGTAAGCCAATGCCCAGCTGAATACCCCAACCTCCACCCTTAGTAGTTGTGTTGCTAGCGGTTCCATTGCCAGCGAAAAAAGGAGCGGTGACAAAGGGCAGCCTTGTCTGGTGACTCTGTTAATAGATACGCTTTCCGATGTTATACAACCTGTGCATACTCTGATAGTGGGTTGTGTGTAAAGTAGTCTTATCAATTGGAGAAAGGCGTCTCCAAACCCATATCCGCGCAGAACCACGAAGAGATAGGGCCACTCGAGTGAATCAAAGGCCTTCTCCAGGTCCAAAACCATACAACTCGAGTTGGGCCAGGCGTCCGGGGCGTATTCCTGAACTCTGAAGATTCTACGTATGTTCAGTGACGTGCTCCCGGTGGGGGCAAAACCGTTTTGATCAGGATGAACTAAGATTTTCACCAGCGGCGCTAGCCTCGCAACGATGATGGATGCTAACATTTTATAGTCCGTATTGAGTCGGTCTAGAAGATCCTAATAAAGCTGGATCCGTGCCCCGGCTTGGAGAGAGACCAGTAATGCCTTCCTCTGGGCGTGAGCGTGATTTCCGTTAGTGCGGCGTCATATTCTCTTTTGAGCTGTGGCGCTAGTAAATCAGCGTAGGCTTTGTAGAATTCAGATGGCAAGCCAATGCTGGCCCGGGGTTTTCCCTGTGGCTAAGGAGCGCATACTTGCCAGGATTTCTTCCATGCTTATTGGGGCATCGAGTTCTAGCCTCTGCTCTGGAGTTATTTTAGGGAGGGTGATGTCTGCTAAGTATTGGTTATTCTCCTCTACCATTGCAGTGACTGTAGATTCGTATAATGTGGCGTAGTGTCTAGTGAATTCCCGATGGATATCCAGTTGTGAATAAAATAGTGTTCCTTGTGAGGAGAGAATAGATGCGACAGGGGACCTGACGTCTACATGTCTGACCCACGCAAGGAGCCTACCAGCCTTGTCTCTGGTGTTATGAGTACGTGCTGAGTGTGCTGTGTAGTTAAGGCAGCGAAACCTTTCCAGTACGTGAGCATGCTCTGCCCTGCTCTCACGCAATCTCATGCTGGACCGTGAGTCACTAGCTGCATGTTTTTCAAGGCATGATAGCCTGTTTTCCAGCTTGTTAGATCTATCTCAAGTGTCCTGTGCATGCCTGCTTGTGTACCTAGGCAGTGTCCCCAATCACCGTTTTAAAGGTGTCCCATTTTATTCAAGCCGATGATGCAGTCTTTGTTTTCATCAAAATAATGCGCCACAGTAGCACCTGGAGAATCACGGAAGGGCCTGTCCTCTAATGTTTTTAGATTGCATGCGCCATCTTGGTATTGGTGTTGTGTTGATGCCCTATTCTAGTAGTAATGTTTGTGGGTTATGGTCTGAGTGGGTTGCACCGAGATATTGGGGCTCCGCTATGACTGGTAGTAAGTCATCTGTAACTAGTATCCTGTCAAGACGGACATATAAATCGTGTGCCCCTGAGTAAAATGAGTAGACCTGATCCGTGGGCTTTCTGTGCCGCCACCAGATGCAATTGTGCAGCCCAGCTTTTTAATGCCATCATGGCAGTGGCAGTGGGTGCCCTGGGCAGTGGAGGGAAGGAGCAATCCAGTGACGTGTTGAGTACACAGTTTTACCCCCCCCCCCCCTCCCCCGGGGTAATCTGGTTTCCGTGCCAGGTCGACTATTTACTGGATATGGAGTCTAGGAACGGCGCTTGTTCAGAATTGGGTGCATATATTGTTGCAATTAGCACTGGCCTACCATCCTATCGACCCTTCCCTATGACATAACGGCCGTCTGTATCTATGATCGATTCCTCTACACTAAATGGGGTGCCTGGTCTTACCCAAACCAATGCACCTCTGGCATAGGCTGAGTAACCTGTGGCACATAGCTGCCCCCTCCATCTCCTCTGTAAGTTCCTCGTCTCAGGTCCTGTTAGGTGTGTCTCTTGTAAGAGAGCTATCTGGACCTGGTGACGCTTAAGATATGAATAAATCAGATACCTCCGGGAAGGAGTGTGTATCCCCCTTACGTTCCAAGTGCATATCTTAATTGACGACATGATGTAGGTGGGAGTGTGAGCTCAAGTTTTATGGGGGGTCCTGGGACATCAGTGACATATGTTACGGAGCCTATGGGGTTGCGATGTCTGGCGTCTCAGTACCGTGCCACTTTGAGTACTGTATCGACCTGGTGTGTGTTAAACAACTGAACTATTGAAAATCAGAACATGTAATGCCAATAGTGCGAGAATGCAACAAGCAGTCGACCAAACCATAAAACAGATAGACATATCGTCAATATTTAGGGGGTAGGGTCACTCATACGATGTACGTCAGCTGGTGTAGAAAAACTTGTCCCACCCCCCCCCCCCCTTTTACATGTGGAAAGCAAACTCCGGGGCCATGCTGATCATTGTATGTGCCACCTCATCAATCAAGGCAGTTTCTAAGTGGGTGTGAGGTAATGGCCCTTAATTACCCTGATCACATTTACCATGTTCATGGCCTAAGCAAGGAGTTCTAAATACTACAACTAGTAGGTGAACATTTTCAACAATGTTCGTGAGTCCCGTAATTCATATTCGTCGGTGTCGTCTCACGATCCGAATCCATCAATCAGCATGTAGTATGCTATATTATATCATCTGCTGTCTGGGGCGTGACCACAGGTAAAGTCTCTGAGTCTTGTGAGTTCAGGGTTTCATCAGTGGATTCCGCATCACAGACTCTGTCCGATAGGCTCGCGTCCGATTGTGCATCGCTCAGTTGGCTTCCGATTTCTGCTGCGACTTGGAGCGCATTGTGCTGGTTAAGTCTAATTTGTTCAGGATTCGGGCAGAGATTCTGAGACAGTGATTGTTTTTTGCGCCTTTTTCCTCCTCTACATTGTCCTGAATCCACGTTCAGATGCGCTCTCTCTGTTCTCCCATTAGGCAGGATGCCCTCCGCAGACTCTAAAGAAACTAGCCATTCCCATGCTGCGACGGGGTTGTCAAAAAATTGATTTTTCTTTTTGCAATTAGCTGCGGGCGGGCAGGAAACAGCAGAGAGTACTTGAGGTTAAGCTGATGAAGTTGTCATTTCACTTCCAGAAAGGAGTACCTTTTTCTTTGTACTGTGAAGTCGGGGAAGAACATGACTGTGTTATTCGCCACTTGTACTTTCTGCATTTTTCTGGTCTCTTGTAGTATCGCATCCCTATCTTTTTAATTCAGCACACGGAACAGGAATGGCCTTGGGCTTGCCCCCCGGCGGGGCGGGGGGATCTGTTTGGGACTCTGTGTGCCCGTTCTATAACAAAGTGTTGCGACGGTGATCCCTCTGGCAACAGGTTACGGATCCAAGCCTCTGTGTAGGTTGTTGCGTTCCTTCCTTCTTCATCCTCTGGCAGGCCTATGACACGTACATTGTTTTGTCTGGAGCGGCCTTCTGAGTCTTCAGCACGATTTTCAAGGAATTTTACTCGGGCCATGAGATCTTCAGGGCGTTTTTCAGCGGCTTCCGCCTGTGGGGAGAGTACTGCCATTGTTGCCTCCAGCGTGCATGTTCTGTCCGTAAGCTTACGATGGTATGCTTGCAAGAGGTTTAGATCCAGGGCTACTTAATCGTTTTTGTTTTCAAGCGAGGTGCGTGTCTGCTCCATTGTGGTGCTCAGTTTCTCCACTGCTGCAAATACCGCATCTAGTTTATTGGACATGTGGTCCGCAGGCGTCACCCCAGGCATTTTATCTGATTGGGAGCGGGACGAGGGGGGTTGGCCAGAAGGGCATCCAGTACCTGACCTTAGCCGGCCCCTGTGAGACATATGTTATCAGTGTATGGTGTTGCCAGTCCACCTATTCATGTGGATGTTGTTCTAATCCAGTCAGGGGTTTCTCTAGTCCAGGATTCGTCCGCTTAAGCTCTCAGCATGTACGACTGCAGGTGGAGACCATGGATATGCCCCTTAACACGTTGGGGATAGTCCCTCCTGTGGTCCTGTGGAATCAGCACCTGCTGGTTTAGTTCTCCTGGCAGCTCTGTCCGTCTGTCGTATCGTACTGTGGACGGGTATGCCTATAACACTGCTTCTCTACTGGCTGGGCAGCCAGCTGTAGCGTTGTTTCTACCTCTGTTTGAAGTGACGTGACTTCACCTCACTGCCGGTTCCTGCCGCAGTCTCGTCTCAGGCTTCCTGGCAGGTGCCCTCCTGTGTGCCCAAGTCATACACAGGACTGCGGGCCAATAGTTTTGAAAAAGTAGCTATGAGAATGCAGTGATCTACTGCCGCACACCCCTGTACCTCCACTACATTAGGTGAGTCTCCTGTGCAGTCCAAGGCCTGTATGCCTGCCCAGGCCGTGCAAACGCTAGTTTTATTTGTCCTATAGGGGATTTTGGATGCACCCTCATCTGCTGGGTCCCAAGGGCCTGGGAGTCCTTATCAACTGTTCATTCCACTATCTCTCCCCTCTTTCTGTACGTTTTGCTTTATTTATTTTTTCTTATTCCCCCCTCCCCTGTATTTTCAATTCCTGTTCACCACATGTCCCAGCTGATTTTCATCTGCCGAGCGTGAACCTTGCGTCTTGCACCGCCACAGCCTCAGCACCGCTCACCTCTGTGTCGATCTGCGGTGGTGTTCTCAGGCGGTTCCTCCTCCTGCCACAGGACGAGCCGTGAGTCCTAGAAGACACTCTTAGGCCGCAGCCCCCAATGTCATGCCCAGTCTTGTTCTCAGTGCACACCCAGTTGTCAGTGGCGCACGGGCATCTGGAGGGATGAGGGGGTCCTGCCGCCAGCCTCCCGTGAAACTGCTGCAACGTACTTCCCGGATTGCAGCGGGGCCTCGGTGTTGCATAGCAGCAGTGACCGCACCTCGTGACTCTCAGCATCAGGCCGCGCCTCGTCAACGCTGTCGCTGCATTGTTCTGCAGCACAGCAGCGTCAGCGGAACATGTGGAATAACCACAAGATCATCAAGGCTTTGCTGAACTGTTTAGCGGCCCCGGGGAAGTTCTTAATAGGATAAATGGTCGGATTTCAGGGGGATGAGCGGTGGAGCTCTAACAGAGCACGTCTATTCTTGACGCAGATCAGACTAGGGTACTCCTTTTGGTAGTTTGCAACCGCAGATTTACATCAGAGCTGAAAGTCTCCTGTATCCTAGATTAAGCAGGCCTGTCAGTGATCAATCAGAGCCCAGGAAGTAAAGTCATTGGTATGCTACATCAAGAAGTAAGGGTTTAGGAGGCGGACATAGAGGTAGGTATATGGGCCTCAGACTTTTAAAAAAAAAATCTTCATACCAGCTCTATTCCGAGATCAAGTAGCACTGAAAGACATTAAAGTTGGCAGAGAACATTAGACCCTGATACAACACTAGTACCCCAAATAGCTTCAGAGAATGATCCTAATAGGACTTGAAAATACAATATCCGAATTTTGTAAGCTGCTGTTAGAAATGGGGGTGTCTAGTTAGCAAGGGTTTGCACCTTTGTCCAAGTTGGGACCCTTCCTTCTAGTCAGGATAAGGGAGTTACACTCCTAAAATAACCCCTGCTCACCCCCTTGGTAGCTTGGCACAAGCAGTCCGGCTTATCTTAGAGGCAGTGTGTAAAGCATTTGCACTTAACCAACAGTAATACAGTGAAGGCACTACAAAAGGACACCACACCAGTTTAGAAAAATATCCAATATTTGTATATATCCAAAACAAGACCAAAAACGATATAAATCCACAATACAGTACTTAGAAATCTTCAGTCATTAAAATAGACTTGAAATATAATTCCTTCAAGTCGATAGCTCCTTCTGGGGCTATCATGGTGTCGTGAACAACAAATCCAAACAGTTCTGGCTGACCGCAGCGTCGCGGGCCAGCTACAGTGTCGGGAAGATCCACTAAACAATACCTTTAGAAATGTAGGGTGCCTGGGAACTCTTGATTAGTCCTTGAAGCCACACGCATTGCAGATCGAACTCCTCGTGGTTGAAGTCGGGAGCGCCGGTGTCTGCAGGCGTCAGAGCTGCGGTGCGAAGTGCAGCGGTGCGGCGTGTGGTGCCCTCAGGTCGCGGTGCAGGCAGCGGCTTGGTGACAGTCGCCCAGTGGCGTCGGTGAGGCCAGGGCTGCTGTGCGAAGTGATACGGTGCTCGTGGTGGTGCTGGCAGGTCATGGTGCAAGCAGCGCCGTCGTTGTTGCTGAAGCTCTGTCGTCAGCTGATGAACTAGAGACGATGGCGCCGAAGGGCCAAGGCTACGGTGCTGGATGAGGACGGTGCGTCATGTAACTTACGAGCTCTGCCCTCGAGCCATGGTGCAAGCAGCGGCGTCAATGTTGACGTGGAGCGGCGTCATTGGGGATACCAGGGCGAAGGCGTGAAGCGAGGCGGTGCGGAGTGCAGTGCCCACAGGTTGCGTGCAAGCAGCGGCTCAGTGGTGGCGTCAGGTGGCATCGTCGGTGAGACCAGGGTTGCGGTGCAAAGTACGGCGGTGCCCTCTGCGGTGCCTTCAGGACACGGAGTCTGCAGCGACATCATAGACAGCGTTGGGTTGCTTTTTCTTCTGTTTCAGCACAAAACACACAGTCCCCAATGCTGATGGCAGAAGAACTTGAAGTCTTTGTTGTTTCTGAGACTTCTTGAACAGGGAGCAAGCTCTACCTCAAGCCTTTGGAGAAACTCACAAAAAGAAATTGTAGAAAGTTCAGTCCAGTCCTTTCACTGCCCAAGACAGAAGCAGCCACTGCAGGCCAACACAGCAAAGCACACAACAAAGTGGTTGTCCCTCCTCACAGCTTCTCCAGCTCTCCTTCTTGGCAGTCTTCCTGGTTTTAAACGAGTTCTAAAGTTCTGGGGTATGGGCCCCAATACTTATACCAAAACTTCCTTTGTTCTCTCAGGCAGAGAAGCCCAGCCAGAACCAGTTCTGTCCTTTCAGTGTAGCTGCCCCGCAGAAGGCGGAGACAGCATTGTTTTTGGCAGACCATGCCCATTCAGGTGTGAAAGGAATCTCCTCCCCCTAATCAAAATGCAGACCGGGCCTAATTAGTTGCTAGTGAAAACTCCTCCCACTCCTCTGAATGCAGCCCAGGTCTATTCAGCCCAGCCCTGACTCATCCAGACTCTCTGGAGCCACTACACATCCCCAGCCCTTGTCACTCCAAAGCCAGACAGTCAATACACATCCTAGCAGAGGCACACTGGATGGCTAAGCAAGAAAATACCTACTATTTTCAAACACAGAATGTAAAAATCACCCTCACTAAAAGACGCATTTTAACATTCTGAGTTTAGTCATACTAAACTTTATTTTCTACCTTATTCCCAGGGGTAGTTATGTTTATAAGATGTTATAAGCAAACTCCTGATTCTATCCTATGGTAACAGGTAGCCTTGCAATAGTGAAAAACGAAATTAGCAGTATTTTACTATCAGGCCATGCCACACACACCAGGGCATGTCCTACCTTTCACATACACTGCACCCTGCCCACAGGGGTACCTTGAGCCCACCTTAGGGGTGACTCACATGTAGGAAAAGGGAAGGTTAGGGCCTTGCAAGTGGGTGCACTTGCCAAGTCGACATGGCAGTACTACACTGCAGTGGCAGGTCTTAGTTAACTTTTCAGGGCTACTCATGTAGGTGTCACAATCAGTGCTGCAGGCCCACTAGTAGCATTTGATTTACAGGCCCTGGCACACTCAGTGCACTTTACTAGGGATTTACCAGTAAATCAAATATGCCTATCATGGAAACACCAATCCATTACACAATTTCACAGAGAGCTTATGCACGTTAACACTGAATAGCAGTGGTAAAGTGCCCAAAGTCCTAAAACCAACAACAACAGGTCAGGAAAAAATAGGAGGAAGAAGCAAACAATTTGGGGATAACCCTGCAATAAGGGCCAATTCCAACAGCTGCTCATCAGCAAGGGAAATTGAATCACAACAGCGCCTGGTTTTCTTAAAAGGAGAAATATCATTTGTACTGCCTCCACCTACTCACTTTATGGATCTGCTGGAGAATTCATTCCACTACATTGAAACTACAGGTGACTGAAGTGTTAAATTAAGCGATGCAAAGAACATTTTGTTGCTTTCAGTCATGAGATTGTGCTATGAGGGAAGCTTAACTTTACTTCCATATTCACATTTATCAAGATTGAGCAGCGCGGTGAACACATTTTTAATATTTTGTTCCTTTATGAGTTGGGTTAACAGGGGTATATTTGGTGTGGGTTTTTTTTGCTGCCCAGTTATGGAACGAAGAACCTTTTATTGGTTAGTCCTCTGGAGGGGAGTGAGGGAGCTATCCAGAGCCCATTGTGTGATCTGCAACAAATGTGTTTGTGTGCATGGGATGAGTAGCATGGAAGTCTAATTGTTGTGGCTTGAGCAGGGGGTATTTGGTCACAAGGATGGGGCAGGTGCCTGAATGTTGGAGTTGTTTTTGTTGAACGGCATGGATGTAGGTTCAAAAAGGTTATGAAAGCAAACTATGTGCTCACATTATGGGTGGTGTGATATAACTGTCGATGATACATGGCTGAGCATCTGTGCATTAAATGGGCAGGTACTGTCCGGTACAGAGTACCTGCACTTTTTTATTTTGAGAGGGAAAGTACCCGCACTGCTCAAGAGCGACATAATACTTTTAATTGGAGAGTACCGGCACGTCTGAGAAACAAGCAGGTACTCTGGTTCAGAGTAACATAACAAGGTGACTTATGTGGGAGGCCTCACTAGTATTTTACCTTTAGTTTCTCGGCCTGTGTGGTGTTGGTAAGGGTGAATTCATCCTTCCTGTTACACATCACTAATGTCACCAAAGAGCAGAATATTAGGTTTATTGGGGATGGCGGACACACAGCATTGAAAATGAGCCCTCTTGATCAACAGTTGACACTCCTTACATAGACATTTTTAGGTCTCGCCTGAGCCAGTGCATGTGCTGCTCTGGTGAGACATTTAGTGAGTGGGCTTTCAAAAGTCCGACCAGGTGGCATAGAGCGTGCAGTTACTCGCACAATGATGAGCAGAGGCGCCATCTGGCTTTCCTCTCTCGTCATGGTGCGCGCACATCGCACACCACTCGCCAGCCTGCTTTCACTTTTCCCGTCGCGCGCGCACCTTGCTTCTTTTTTTTTCCTTTTAGCATGCGCACACACACATCTCCCGGGCTTGTTCTGTCTTCTCCCACGCTCCCTCCCCGTGGACTCTCTTGCCCCAGGGAATTCAGCAACTCCTGCCTGTCCTGTTTCCTGACCTCACACCTGCACCCTGCTCCTCTAACCGCGGGAGATGTGTTTGCATTCCTCACAAATATACCTGCTCCGGGCCTCCTCTGTTCCCATTCCCTCTTCCTGCTCCAGAGCGCCTACATCTCCCTTACTTCATCATTACTTTTGCTTATTCCTCGACTCCTATCTGTCTGTTGTCTCGTCCGTCCCTCTGCCTGCTCTGCTCCTGTATCTCCTTGCCGGCTCCGGCTTCCCTATTCCTATCTCTCTCTGCCTGCTCCTGCTTTCTCTTGCTTTATCTTTGTGCCTGCTCCGGCTCCTGCTGTCTCTCATCTTACCTCTCTGCCTGCTCCGGCTCGTGCCTCTCTGCATGTAAGGTCCTGTTTCTCTGCTTCTGCTTGTCCGCGGCGAGGCTCCAAGGATTGGGTCCAGATGTGCTCCAGCTGCGAGACTGGTTCGGCTCCCGTCCACCCCCTCACAACCTAGCCAGCCCCCGCCACAGTCTGTTCTCTGGCCCGACCCGTCTCTCCCACCCCTCCCTGCTGCTCTAGGGGCATTCCTCACAGGATAGTGCATCATATAGGGTGAACGTAGGATAACATCAAGTGAGGCTGGATACATCACAGTGCAGAAGCGAATAGAATGAGTTAGAAGTAAGCACAAGTGCAGTGAAAGAGCCCCATGTCACAGGGTAGGTTGCAGGCAAATGTTATTTGGGATCCCTGGAAACAGCACTGAACAGCGTTGTTTATCGGAGGGAAATCTTTCTGGGGCAGACGTGTTTGGTTTCCACCATGCTGTGTTTGTGTACACTGTGCCTCTCTGATAACAGCGAGCAAGAGCAGAGAACAGAAATGTCCCGCAGCGTCCAACATCAGCAGGATACGGAAGCTCATACGGCTCTGTTTGTAGAAGAGTCAAAAGTTAAAAGCAAGAATCCATTTGTATATGGACAATGTAAAACTGCGGCGCAACATTTCTCGATACCAAGTGCTTACTGTGTCTTGTCCCTACTGTAAAATCAGTGTCAGAGCCAGCCTTCCCCAGGTCCCAGGCAAAACGCATTGCAGCATAGAGATCCTGTGCATTAGGTTGTTTCCATTGAAGTGCCTCCCCAGCCACAGCCTTTCTTTTGTTCTGCCTGGTGTACACTACCTTCTTCTTCTTCTTAGTGCGGGTACGGAGCATGGCCAGCGTCCAGCTTGGTGCAAATGAATTTCGGTCTGCTGAAAAGGATAAGTTGATTTTTAACCCCTTCAGGAAGCCGTGTCCATGACTGGGGCTTTTGCATACAGAGCGAGAGTTCAGGCTGAAGAGATGTTTACTGTAATTATGGTGGCAGCGTCTTTCGCCAGGCTTTGCTTAACTTTTATTCTTGTTTCTCTCTCTCTCTCCGCAGTGCTTGTATACGTGTCCCACCTTTCTGTTCCTAGCGTGTACTTGCTTAACTTTTATTCTTGTTTCTCTCTCTCTCCACAGTGCTTGTATCCGTCTCCCACCTTTCTGTTCCTTGCCTGTTCTCCCTTTTCTGCTATACCGTCCCCTGACTCAACCCTCTCTTCGCCCCTAACCCTCTCTTCACCCACTAACCCTCTCTTCGTCCCTCACCTCAACTAACCCTCTCTTCGCGCTATCAGTGACAGTCATGTACTGTATGGCAGGCAGCCTTCGTAGCACCCTCACACAAGCCCCATGGTACGGACAGGGCCTTGCGGTAATGACAGCTGCACTCTCGGCGCTGCACAAAGCGTCACTACCACAGTGTGCAGTGGAAGCCACAACACTCACTAGACAGTGCCTAGAGGCAGTAACCAAGTACACTGTGCAGTGGCAGCTACTTGGTCACAGTGTGCGCTACCAACTTACAAACGCACTGCAGCCATCGCGGAGACCGCTAGTTTCTTTTCCCTGTGCGTGATGCATGGAGTTTCCCTGTTCTTAATTTCATTTTGGTTCATTCAGATGCCTTTCTTTGCATAGCATTCTCCATTTCGAAAGTACATATTAGTTTTGTCTATGGGCATTGTGCAGCGTTTGCACTTGCCTTGCCAAGGAATGTGTTCAGTCAGAACTCCTTTTTCGACCTCTTCCTAAATATCGCGTTCATACAGACATGGTTGCATTTAAACAAGAAAAATGACTCGCCTGAGATTGCAGTCGGGTGAAGCAGCGCAGCCTTAGACCACGAGTCAGTTAAATGTGAAAGACTGCTTTAAAAAAACTGCTGCAACAACTTCAGAGAACCCTTGGTAGTATGCCTTGCAAACTAGCATTAACGCCGCTCTCACTAGATATTACACTACATAGCCGCAGCGTGGGCATGAACACGGTGTACAGCGACTACACCTCCTTCGGGAGCTACCTGCGGCGGAGGCTGCATCTCATATGAGGTGAGTGGGGGGGCGACAAACTCCTCACTGTTGGCTAACCCATGCGTGACCCCTTCCTGATAACCTAGTGCGTTCTGTGGAATAAAAGGTGCGACACTTTTATTCTTCCCTCTCATGCGGCCTGAAAACTCTGCAGATATTTATGATATAAAACTTACCCAGTGTGAAAGTGACTTAAAAGACGAGGTTTTCAGAAATCTAACGCAACTTTTTATTCTAGCACAGAAGAGGGTAACAATTGGATAAATAAGGCTTTTGCTACTAACACATTTTTATTTATTAAAATTTTTCAATATGCTACACAGCAGCCACACTTTTTTACAACATAACTTTAATACATTGGCTTAGCCAATAGCTCTAGCTAAACACTTAAAAGGTCCCAAAGGCGAGACCTATTGGCTATGCCAATGCTTGTTTTAATGTGGAGCTGATATTCAGACATATATGTTAGTTAGACCATCATGTGGGTGGAAGACTACAGTTACATTAAGGGTACATCATTGGACTTTTCCAGATTCACAAAGAAGCCACTAGAGAGATCCTCCACTGTGCTTCTGGAGTTGGGAAGGATATTTATTTTGATTGATCTATGGCTAGCGTTTAATGAGGCAGCAAAGGTTACTCATTCCATTTCCCCTTATAAATAGTACGCCTGTGTTGACTTTACAAGGGTCAATAAAGAGCACATTTGGAGGGTCAGAGAGATGGAATATTAAAACAGACCTTTAATAGACCATGCACCACTGAGGCTGATTTGAAACTTGCACAGTGATGTTGCACGGTAGTAGTAGAGCTTGCAGATCAGGGACTTTTTGGATGCACCTCATTGTGGTAAAACATGCCTTGCTATTAAAGACTATCTTGCATTCAACAAGGAATCTGTTGACTTAAAAGCACGCTGTAAGAAATCTTCCCAGTGACTATAAATATATGGGCACTACTTATCAATTTAGTGTCACCTGACAAATACTGTGACTAAATTGGAAAATTAGATTAAGGGGTTTGGAAAGATGGATGGTTTAGGGAGACATTGGTCGAGATGAATTGATACTAGAGAAGGAAACACAGTGGAGAGGTGGTGAAAGTATGACTATAGACATTACTTGATGACGTAGAACAAGTGTGGCAACAAAGTAGGGTAGCTGTTGGCATGGTTGGTAAACAGAGAGGGAGGGATTACGATAATTACTGCTATTGGAAGCCAATAGGGACAGATACTGGTACGTCCATACCAAGATTAACCACAGAATATTATCAGGGTCTGTACACACAGCAGATAGATACATGTAACTAGGCTGTTACGCCATGTTTTGCTACCACAGTTGATGGCTGATCTATGGGAAGACCTGAATAGACATTTAAATATAGACGTAAATGTGGAGAAAAATAATTTTGGGACTGGCAATGCTTTGGAGGTGACGGACTAGTAGTTGAATTATGTTACTGTTGAAAGTGTTTCTGATGCTACATCTGCCGGTGGATTTCTCACCTTTTGAATTAACCCCAGCTCTCTCACGTGGGCGAGGACGTCATAATGGAATGGCTCTGCACACGACTCCGCGTGACGTCATTAGAGCCATAAGAAGACCTCATCGGCGTGCTGACGTCAGTTCCATTTTTACCGCGCTGTCAACACATAACGGTTTTTCCCAAGGCTCTCCATTTCTGGGAGATTCATTGTTGCGAATTGTCGTTACTTTGTAGCATCGTGGATGGCTACTCAAAGAAAATCTGGTTTCAGTCCATGCGGGGAATGTGGGGGCCAGATGTCTATCACTGACCCTCATGAAGACTGTTTTTTTTTATTCATGGCAAAGGCCAAGAGGCAAAAAAGGGGTTGAGGAAGGTCACGGTCCCGTTCCAAGTCGCCGACTCCGCATACTTCGAAGTTGTCGAAGAAGCACAAGAAAAAGCGACGCCATGCGTCTCAGCGTCTTTCATCGAAGGATGCAGCTCCGAAGTTGGTGTCCCCAGGTTTCTCCTGAGGGGACTCTGGCCCCGTCTCCAGCTCCGAAAGCTGTTACTCCACTGGCTCCGAGAGAAGCAACGCCTTCACAGTTGCCGAAGCCGACCACTCCACCTCTGGCTCCAGGGTCTCGGTGCTGCAGCCGAAACCAAATGTGCTGCCTCCTCGAGCGGCTTCAGAGTCTGCAGTGCTGGATCTGGTGTATCCTGCCTTCCCGACTCCAGGTACGGATTCATCGCATTTTTTTAAATGCAATGTTTGGTTTGTTTGCCAGAGAGGCAAACCCTACTGGTGCGCCTGTTGGCCCCACGGGTCCGCTGGCATTTTCCCTGGGAGGTGTGCCACCTCATTTCCCTCAGGCACCTTTTATGCCGATGGCTCCAGTGAGTTGGCCTCTTCCGACGACGAGATTTTCTATGCCGGTACAATCTTTGGAGGGGTGAGTGCCACTGGATGGACCTTCTGGGTGCCGTCTGGTTCTGAACTGTTGCCGACTCACCCTCGACTGGCGTTGACTACTGTTCCGGTAGACTTCCCTTTGTTGCCGACCCCAAAGGATGAAGTCTCGGAGAGAGGCACAGAGATTATTAGAAGATGAAGAATACCAGGAAGATCATGGAGAGGCTGAGAAAGAGGAGATTGTGGATCCTGATCCGGATTTTGAAGGTTTGCATGAGGCTAGAGGCCTGGATACCTCTCCTGAATGGGAGCTCTCATCTCCAAAAGGTCTCCTGACGCAGGAGATGACCACTTATCACACTGTGATCATGAAGGCAGCGGATCTGCTGGAATTGCCCCTTCCCACAGTGGATTAAAATCTAATATCTTGACGGAGGTGCTTCATTCTCCTTCCTCTATCTCAGAGCCTTTACTTCCTTTTAACCAGGCTTTGACAGAGCCCATTCTTGATGTCTGGCAGAAGCCGATGTCTCTGCTCCAGCGGTATCCAGGACTGTGGCAAGGAGGTACAAGGTGGCTCCGGGGGATCCTGCTTTCCTGTCCACCAATCCTTCGCCAGAAAGCTTGGTCGTCCAAGCTTTGTGCTCCTTAAGGCAGTCTGCAGGTTCCTTCCCATCTACACCTGCAGATAGGGAGTCGAAACGCTTGGAGCAATCTGCAAAGAAGGTGTTCTCGTTGAGTACTATGGCCCTCAAGTTAACAAATGCCACATGCCTTTTGGGTCGCTATATCCACACCCTTATAGACTCTGCCAGGGGGGTGCTCCTAAAACTGCATGAGGAAGGTCAAGGGCATTTCTCAGAGGTACTGACGGATGCCCAAGCTGCGGCCCGCCAGGTCATACAGTCTGATCTGGACCCTGCCGATTTGGTTGCCAGGGCGATGGGACTGTCTGTGGTTACCAGGAGGCGCACTTGGTTGCGGGGTTCAGGGATCTCTCCTGATGTCCAAGCCACTTTGTTGTATCTGCCATTTGATGGATCTCGCCTGTTTGGGGCCAAAGCTGACTCGGCGCTGCAGTCCTTTAAAGACAGTAGAGCCCCACAGCAAGGTCTTTGGGACTTCAGTCTCTGCCTAGGGGCTTTTGACAATATAGCAAGTTTCATGCCTTTGGGAGGAACTTGTCCTTTTGTACCAGACAGCAGGGGAAGGGGCAAAGGTAGTCTGCGGGGTGCAGTACAACAGCAGGTCTCCTCCTCCTCCTTCTGTTCCTCCAACTGGTGTGGCATGGAAGCATCTCTAGCTCCAGCATCCTAGAGCATACTTGTCCCATGGGAGGATGGGTGTCCCATTTTCTACAGCACTGGAGGTCTGTTACTACAGATCTCTGTGTGTTGAACATCATAGAGAATGGGTACGCCGTACCCTTTCAGGAGTTTCCCCCTCCTTTCCCTCCACACCAGGGTACGTGCTTGGAAGAGCACCTTCTGCTTCTCCAGCAGGAGGTTCTGTCATTACTGCAAAAAAGTGCGATCGAGATGGTTCGGGATCAGGAACGGGATCAAGGATGCTACTCCCGGTACTTCCTGATTCCCAAAAAGGACAGTCGCTTGACTTAAATTTTTACAAACAGGAGAAATTCAAAATGTTGACCCTGGCTTAGCTCTTCTTGCGCTGCAGAAGGAAGACTGGATGGTGTTGATTGATTTGCAGGATGTGTATTTTCACATTCCCATCCTAAAGTTGCATCAGGAGTATCTTTGTTTTACGGTGGGGTCTCAACACTACCATTTTGGGGTCCTTCCGCTCGGCCTTACTTCCGCACCTCGAGTCTTCACAAAGGTGATGGTGGTGGTGGCAGCACATCACAGAAGATGGGGGGTTCCTGTATTTCCCTATCTGGACGACTGGCTGCTCAAAGCGAAGTCGCCAGAGATGGTGCTGCATCATTTGCAAGTAACAACATAGCTGTTGTTCAACTTGTGGTTTTCAATAAATGTACCTAAATCTCACCTGGTGCCCTCTCAGCACAACCTGTTCATAGCGGCAGTACTGGACACTACTGTAAGCCGTGCCTTCCCTCCTCTACATAGGTTTCAAGACAACCAGGCTATGATCCCACATTTTCAGAATGGAGCGGCTGTTCCAGTCCTGAAGGTCTTGCGCCTGCTCGGTCTGTTCGCTTCCTGCATACTGTTGGTCAACCATGCATGCTGGCACATGATGGCACTCCAGTGGTTCCTCCTCAGGCAGTGGTTTCAACACAACAGAGATCTCGAAGAGGTGGTTAGGATCTCCAGAGACTCTGCAGGGGAGCTGTTATGGTGAAGTGTTCCAGGCAACCTGTCTCAAGGGCAGCCGTTTCATCCTCCCACTCCGGTGGCCACAGTGATAACAGATGCCTGCACTCTAGGGTGGGAAGCTCTTCTGGGGGATCTGGAGGTGAAAGGCCTATGGTCTCCAGAGGAAAAATGGTTTCACATAAATCTTCTGGAATTGCGGATGATACCTTTGGCTCTCAAGGCCTTTCTTCCCTTCCTTCGCGGTCACTCGGTTCAGGTCCTGACGGACAACCTTACTGCGATGTGGTACATCAACAAACAGGGAGGAGTAGGTTTGTATCTTCTTTGCAGAGAGGCCCTGCGAGTCTGGTCCTGGGCTCAGGGCCATCAGATTTGCGTGATTGCCAATCATCTGGCCGGGGGACTGAATGTGCTTGCGGACAGTCTCAGTCGGCAGTATTTGGCCGATCACGAGTGGCGTCTCCATCTAGAGGTGGTCCTTCACATTTTCAGGCTGTGGGGGTTTCCTCAGTTCAACCTGTTGCCCCTCACAAGAACGCTCACTGCCCGTTGTTCTGCAGTCTCCAGTATCCGATGCGGCGAGTGTTGGGGGACGCGTTTCACTTAGATTGGGACTCACAGCTTCTTTACGTGTTTCCTCACATTCTCTTGATTCCTCGAGTTTTGAGGAAGATTTGCCAATACCGGGCCCAAGTCCTATTGATCGCACCTGATTGGCCGCGAAGGGTTTGGTACACAGACCTTCTTTACCTCTCATCGCACACTCTGATCCATCTCCCTCTCAGGGCAGACCTCCTCTCACAGTCGCAGGGGCAGGTTCTACACCCCCACCTCCAGAGCCTACACCTTCATGCCTGGAGATTGAACGGGGCAACCTGAGCTCTTTCTCCCACCAGATGTGGTGGATGTTATTTTATGTGCCAGGAGACACCCCACCAAATCTCTCTATTATGGGAGGTGGGGTGGGCCAAGTTTGTTAAATGGTGTGGCGAGAGATCGATTGATGCTTTGCAAACCCATTTGTCTGATATTCTGAGTTTCTCTTTTTCCCTAGCACAACTTGGTTGCGCAGCAGCAACGGTTAAGGGCTACTTGTCTGCCTTGTCGGCTTTTCTCTGTTTACCAGATCAACCCTCGTTGTTTAAATCTCCCATAGTTATGAAATGTATTAAAGGTCTCACAAATAGGGTTCCTCCCACTCCTTTTATCATGCCTCAGTGGGATTTGAATTTGGTTCTCTCTTTCTTGAAGGGTTCTCCCTTTGAACCACTACATAGGGGTTCCTTAAGGTTCCTAGCATTTAAAATGATATTTTTGGTTGCTATCACTTCCGCTAGGAGGGTGAGTGAGTTGCAGGCTCTTAGCTCCAAGTCTCCGTTTATATCATTACATACGGGTAAGATGGTTCTTAGGACCAGAGCGGCTTCCCTGCCTAAGGTGGTCACTCCTTTCCACCTAGGGCAGTTCATCATCTTAACCACTTTCTCCCCTCCCCCTTCTAAGGAGGAGGAGAGACTTCATCGCCTGGACCCCATGAGGGCGGTCAGCTTCTACCTGGACAGAACCAAGGACTTCATGTTGGATGATCAACTCTATATCAGATATGTGGGCAAGATGAAGGGCAAGGCAGTCTACAAGAGAACGCTGTCCAGTTGGATCATCCTCTGTATCACGATCGCCTACGCCTTGGCCAAGAAGGAGACTCCTGAAGGTATTCAAGCTCATTCTACCAGCGGTAAGTCTTCTTCTTTGGCTTTAGCTAGAGGTGTCCCTGTGGTAAACATCTGCAAGGCGGCAACTTGGGCCTCCATCCACACTTTTGTGAAGTACTATTGCTTGGATTCGAAGGTGAGGAGGGACAGCCATTTTGCACGTTTTGTGCTGCATGATTTTTTTGAATAGGCAGGCAGGCACACTCCTCCAGGAGCGGGACTGCTTGGGGATTCAGTTCAAAAGGTGAGGAACCCACAGGCAGATGTATCCATCAGGAGAACAAGTTATTTACCTTTGGTAACGCTTTTTCTGGTGGATACAGTATCTGCCTGTGGATTCCTCACTGACCCACGCGCATCCCCGTTGCCTGTCTGCTTATACCAAGAAAAAACATAATATTCAGTGTATATCTTGTGAGATTTATTGTTGGAATCATGTGATGCTTGACACTAGGAAACGTCTATGATGAAGAATTTCCAGTTTTGCTTGTATTTGCACACTAAAATATTGTCGGTTCAACCGCTCACCTCAAAGGCACGGAAAAAATGGGTCCTCTTATGGCTCCGATGGCGTCACACGGAGTCGCGTGCGGAGCCGTTCCATTGTGACGTCCTTGTCGACGTGGGAGAGCTGAGGAGAAAAGTTTTTCGTGGAATGGTGCGCATGGGGGTAATTCAAAAGGTGAGGAATTGACAGGTGGATACTGTATCCACCAGAAAACGCGTTACCGAAGGTAAGTAACTTGTTCAGATGGCACAATTGACAGCCCCCTATTAGAAATGCTCAATGAATCTCTCAGTAAGCAAAAGCGGTACGTGAATAGAGGTGGCTGTTGGGCTCCACATTTCTGAAAAGAATACCCTTGAATGTTCTTCCTGTAGAACACTATCAATCATTAACGTTGATAGTAAGATATGGGAGAAAATATTGGTGGTCCGGCTGTCCAGGACCGCAGCCACGCCAGTCAAAAAAAGATGAGGCGGGTTTGATAGTTGCCCATTATGCCACCCCAGCATCATATGTGTTTTTTACAATAATGGAACACCTACGAGATAGTCAGGCTCCACATGCAACTGGTACTTTAGCTGCACACAGGAAGTGTTGCATGTGATTTGGAAGAGGTATCTAATCCACGGGTTTCACTGTGTAGATTGAGGTAGTTGTGAGAGCCAAGTTGAATAATTTAGTATTGGAGGCATGATCAAAAGAACGTAGGAACAAGCATTTACAATGCAACGGTCTCGGCATTGTTAAAGTTAGAGCTATTGGCATTGCTCATGACAATGCCGTTTCTTTAAATGTTTTAAAAACAAAAACATACGCAAAAATAATGTCATGAGCAATGGCAATAGCTCTACCTTTACCAATGCCGAGACCGTTGCATTGTAAATGCTTGTTAGACCAGAAAGAGGCCGTGGCCGCGCGCAGCCGGAGTGCGCCCCTGCGCGTGGCATCGAGCCCGCGCTTTGGAATGTGTTTATCGCAGCTGCCGAGACACAGCGTGTGGAGAGAAAAAGCGCTCTGGTCTGCAGCACAGAGAGACCCCAACTGTTCTCAGAACGGCCTCTCCGTTCACAGATTTCCTGTTAAAATAATGCCTTATTACAAATTACATTTCTGTGAACGAAGCGCCACAACTCTGAAGAGTAAATGTCAAATTCCGCAAAATTCTGTGACGTTTGCATATGCTTAAAAAAAATGGTGACGTATTATGGTCGCTCTGCAAGACCATGAAACACCATTTGGAAGTATTGCGAAATTTACACAAAGCTCTTGGGTAGGTTTGGAAAACTCCTGCACCGCAATATTAAAATTCAACCAAATTTCGTAACATCACTTGTACATTATTATGCAGAATTATGTGCTATTTGTGCAAAACTCTCTTACATCACTTGCCAAGTCTGCAAAATGTTGTGACACCATCAAGTAGCAAATCAAATTCCTATCCAGTTTGTTAATTCTGCAAAAATTGAAATTATATAAGAAAGTAAAATGATGTGACGCAGTTAGCTGGTCTTTCAAAAGTCTGAAATTCAACATGATATCTCTGCAAAATTCTGTGTCATGGCCCCTTGATTCGGAAATTCTGTGGCATCATGCGCAAATTCTGCAAAATTATTGACAACATACATTGTGTAAACACAGCTGGAGGGTTTGAAGAAACTGCGGGGCTGAGCTGAAATTTGAATGGAACAAAGGTATTGCAGACTGTTACGCACTGATTGACTATCCTGATGTTATGAGCATAATATTTAAATATGGAATGAAAAGGTAATTCAGCAAAAAACAGTGACGTAAATTTCTAATCCTGCAGCAATTCAAGCACATCGTTTGCTTGATATGTCTGTTTTTAAGGCGGTACGGGCTCAATTAGTGTACGCGGCCTGTGGGAGACCATATGAGGGGGGTTAAAGTGGCCCCTGAGAGACAGCTTCGAAACTAATGGCCCAGAGGATGCGGCGAGACTGGGCACCCAGGGGCGTGCGGGAAGGGCATGAAATATTTATTGTCGAGAGCCTGCCAGTCCGTTAACAAAAGCAGACGGAAATTTGCATGTTTATTAATTCCGCCGGATGAGCTATTTGGCCATCGTCAAAGGTTAATAATGTTAAAAGCACACCACCGCCTAAAGCACACCACCGCCTTTCTCCGAGGCAGAGCAGAAATGCCTCGGAGAAAGGCAGCGTCCTTTTCGGATTCGGGGGCGTGTTTTGCTGTTGTCTCCTCCCTGAGACTTCTCGCAAAAAACACGCCCCCCGATCCGAAAAGGACGGGGCCTAATGGGAGTGACTGACCTCTTCTCCAGTGGCTGGCCAGCATTTACGAGGCCAGCCAATGGAGAACAGGGGAGAAGAGGGGCGGGTTCAAGCCCCTCTTCTCCAAGTCATTAAATCTCGGAGCGAGACTGCGCAAGCGCAGCCTTCGCAGCCGAGACCTAAAAAACAGGGGTGTTCACTGTACTCTGTATTATTTTCAGCAGCCACTAGCGCAGTTTGTGGGCACAGACATTCACATGAATGGCACCCCGCATGGGATTCCGCTATATGCAGATGATGTCATCCCACAAACGTGAATGACTGTAAAGGAGGTTGGTTGCGTTTCGAGATGTGCTATAAATTCTTGAAACCCACTTCTTGCACGAATATTACTACATTCATCACATTGACTATTACAACGGAGCCAAAACCAATCTATTATTGAGTATAGATGTCAGAGATGATACAGCTGAAGTATTTGACAATAATGTAGTATGTCTCATAGATTGGTTGGACTTTTAGTCAAACAATGGCTAAAATTTCTGACGTCACTGATGGGCTCCATTGTATTTATTTATTTACTTTGCATTTTTTTGTAGCTCTTCTCTACCCGATGGTGTCAGCGCACTTTACAATGCAACAAAATGAAGAGAGCGTTCTACGTTAAACCTTTGGATAACAGTAAAGAGACTAGTAGTGGCATAACGAAGAGTATTCAGAACAAGGAAGTGCAAGGGAGAGTATGGGAAGAAGAGGAAAGGAGATGAAGTGAGTGGGTGAGAGGCAGAAGGTATTAAACAGTAAAGAAAGGGGGAAGGCTAGAAGCAAGAGGGTGAGCAGAGGAAGGTGAAGAGGGAAGGAAACTAAAGTAGGGGACGAAAGGTATAAGAAGATTGGGGAAAGGGAAAACGGAAGTAGAGGATTATCTGAGTAAGTTAAGGAAAAGAGTGGGGGGAATTGCGGAAGCATCAGGGAAGGATAGGCAGATGAGTACAGAGTGAGTATTGAAAAAGCAAAGTGGAAGGAAAGGGTGGCAAAGAGAACTGACGTATGAAGGAAGTAAGAAGAAAGACGAAGATGGAATAAGAGAGGACAAGAGTAATGGCAGGGAAGGCAAAATGGAGGTAACAGGAGAGAGGAAGGGAAATTGCAGGAGGATCGGAGGAAGTTAGGTGGAGGGAGAAGAGGAGGATGGTAGAGAGGGCAAGAGAGGTGGATATAAGACAGACGAGAAAGGCGATAGGGGTGAGTCGGTGAAGGAGTTGAGTAGTTCTTCTTGACTGCACCTTTCAGCTGCGAGAGAGCTCCAGATGTTGGACTGCTCCGAAAAAGGACTGTGCCTTGACTTCCATGATTTTCAGATTGCATTGAGATTCTTTACATAGTACAAAGCATCCCTATGGAAATACCCAAATGTTTTAGGCAGTTCGATATATTATTGTAGGGGTATTGGCACACGGATAGCCTTGGATGTACCAAGCCTGCTTTGGGAACAATCAGTCAGGGTTTGCAAAGCGCACTAATCACCACAGGGGTATCCAAGTGCTGCAGAGGGAGGAGCTATTCGAACGTCCAGGTCTTGAGGCCGCTCCTAAATTCGGCGAGGGAGGAGGAGGTTCGGAGGTGGATGGGGAGGTCGTACCAGGCCTTGGCGACGAGGTGGGAAAAGGCACGTCCTCCGGCTCGAGTACTATAGATTTGGGGGGCGGTGACAAGGGCTAAGGAGGCAGACCGCACTCACAGATTATGACCTGGAGACTGTTCTCCCAAGTTAGCCCTGTCACCTGTAGGGTTCCCCAAGCCCCCACACCCCCACCACCCCGGCACCCATTACTGTTCAACATCGGGATGAAGCACCTCGGAGCCACCAGTGCAATCATCATCTCCACTTCCACTCCTAAGCAGATGACACTATAGTGTATCTATAGGTATCATGAGGCCAGCAAATATATTGCTGTAGCCAATATTCTGCTGGTTATTGAGAGTTCGATGAAGCAGCTAGCTTCAAGATAAATGGTTCTACATCCGAAATCTTTATTTTTCCAAGGCCCTCTTTACTTCTTCAAGCAAATAATCCCTATATGCCTCACCCACATTCGTCAGCCAAAATGTACCCATCAATGTCAAAGTAAGACCCCTGGGAGTCATCTTGAACCTTCATGTAAGCCTCAAATCTGAGATATATGATGTAGTTAAAACACATTTTTCCAAATGAAACTCACCAGAACGACCCTACCTTTCATTCCAGAGAAAACCAGGTAATGGTTGTAGGAAATCTGACCAACTCCTACCTTGACTTCAGCATTGCTTTTTATGCTAGTGTTCTTGTGTACCAGATGTCTTGTGTTCAGAGTAAAAGAGATCAATTTGTGATATCACAACTAAAAATCTTGGACCGGCTCCGCTGACCGAAGGGGTAGAGTTGAAGGTCCTTTCCCTACTTGGAAATGTCTGGAAGGATCCACATTGAAATACCTCCTGGGAAAATTACAGAAATAGCACCAACCCACTCCTTGCGCTCGACGAGAATCAGCTGAATTGTTACATCTTTCCACACAACACCCCCACAAAACTCATCCATGGATGGTCCTATTGGTCATACATTTCTGTCTAACTTTTGCTGATTATTTTCTTGAAGGGGAAGGTTCTGCCTGGCCATTTTCTTTTGGCAGCTACGCTCCGTGGTGCAGAAGTTGCCCAAGCATTTGGCAGTGTTGGAAAGAGGACTTTTCATGGAATAATGTGTAGACTTTTGACTCATTCACCAATTATTCCAGATTGATACTTTTTCTGGGCAGGGGAGAGAGGTTTGTCTGGGATACAGGATACTCTCTCTCTAACTACTTTATAGGACATCCGGGTATTCTGTAAACCTTTTCATGTTCTCTGCAACCAGAGGTCCAGGAGTCAAAATTAAATCAACAGCGGAACGCCTATTGGGTTTTTGTGTACCCTCACTCTGTAGGTGGCATGCTTCATCATTGGGTCTCATCCTGGTCCTTATAAACCAGAGAGCACTTTTGTATAAAAATGCCTACGGTATGCCCTAGTATCCCTTCAATAATGGGTGCCCTTGGTATGGTTAAAAGGCGTGTGAGTAGGTGTTCTGAGGATTAAGTATTTCTACACCTTGAGAAAAGTCAACATGTTTTAGCCTCCTCAATGTGGCAACTGTGGGTCCGAAGCTGGACATATAAAATGCATATAAGCTTACTTGCCCATTACTCTAGAGCATCAATTAAAGCCAAAAAGAATATGTATGGATGTTCAGATATCATGATTTGTGTTATATCATGTTATGTGTGCTGATATTGACGGATTAATAGAGAGAGGACCAGGATCCCCTATCCAATTAACAAAATAAAAAATAACATTGTCACATATTGGTGAAAGTTTAGACAAAAAACTGTCTGTTTCATTGTTTGTTCATGTTTGTTTAATTGGTTGTGCTTATAGAGATGTTCCCACTCGCTCTCCTCCTAAGCACTTTGGTGTGCGAGATTTACAGAAAGGAGCATGAAAGCCAAAAACCTATGTTATGAGTTGCCAAGAGCAGTATCCCTTGGGGGATTCTACTCCAATCGGTCCGGTGTTTTCGGACCAGATATTTTCAGATATGGAAAAACCAGAGAGATTTTAACTGGTGTGAATCCCAGAAAAATCAGGACACAGGCTGCAAGGCAATGGCTTAGCCTGTACCCCGCTACCCCCGCCCACCTCTTAGGTACAATGGGGGAAGGGAGTGTCTGACAATGTTCCTCCAAGAGTCTCCCACCCCACTACTTGCTCCACAGGCCTGACCCCATGGGCACCCCACAGATATTCACCACCTCTTTAGAGCAGGTAGTTAAATATATGTTTTAAAATTCCTTCATCCAGGGAAAATCTACAGAAAAGGACTAGTACGTCCTGGTTGTTAACCATTCTTGTGATCCATGACTTGTAATCCTAGTTGTTTCTTGTGGACATGCTGGCTGGAATCAGTAATTCCATCTGCAGTGTCTCCCCACAGAGATAACTGGAAACTTATAATGGGGCACAAAGAGTGGGATGACAAACCCATAGCTAGAGCAATGGCTGTTTCTGCTCAAGGCCAAGTGATTTTCTTTCTGCCCTCAGCCATTATCACCTTTCTGATAGTGACCTAGATAGCTGCTTAAAAAACCCTTGCCATAGAACTGGCCCCGGACAAACCCGAGGAGAAACGCAACAAGTGAAATGTCAAACCTCTCCTCTACTTCATTTAGGGCCTGATGTACTAAGTGATTTTGTGGTTGCAAAGCCTACTAGTCCCAAAATAACTTGTCGTAATGTGCAAAAACCATTTCTTACTCGCAAAAGGTGAGGTTCGAATGTGGTGTTGCTTTCATATTTGTGAGTCTCAATACTATATATACAATTATATATATATATATATATATATATATATTTTTTTTTTTTTTTTTTTTTTTTTTTTTACTGGAACTCCATGACCTCCTTTCATCTTTCGAAACAAATGGAGCACGGACCACAATATCAGCGATTTAAAGTTTTATATATATATGATTTGATACCGTACTAGTGGTTGCAAATCATTGACAAGTTTCAGACACCCAACATGGGAAGGTTACCAATGTCCAAAGTGGAAACTATCCCCGTGGGGCAGCCTCTACTTTGTGAATGCTTACAATCAGCCTCCGCAGGAGCAGACTGTCCTCTAGGGGGCAACTGCATGCTCGCCCTGATGTTATTCCTTGCCTTTAAACATTTTCAGGCTGATTCGCAAAGCCATTAGTGAGTACAGGAATTCATCCAACAGGAGTATTGTTCTAGCCTGACTGATGAGGGGTGATACCCCAAAACTGGTCCCAGGTGTTTGTTTCCACTCCAGAGAGGACCTGGCCTTCCAGTTCGGGCTGGACTGTTTCCATGGGGAGCAGGGTCAAGATTAATTTGCATATGGCTGGGTCCAAAGTGGGGTGGCAAAGTGTTTCATACTGAAGATTTGTGTGCTCTTTTTCTGGGCCACGCCAACTTCCAGTACCTTGTCCACATCTCGTGTCTTGTCCATTGCTTCTCCCAGTGTGGGGGCAGAAGCCCCATCCCCTTTGACTTTGAAACAGAAATTATTTAGGGATACACAACCTCCTACTCAGCACTTCTGCATGGATGCCACCTAACCACCTTTCCCAGTGGAAATAGATTCAAGGCCTTTCTAAAGATTGGAGCCTCATACGACTTACATGTAGCAGTGCTTAGTGCCAGATTGGGATCTGTATGGTGTGCAGAGCCCATCTGCCTTATGATCCGCTGGGTGTCTTTGAGGAGCCTCCAAGCCCCCTGAAGTGCTGTCTACCAATCTGTAGAGAGGGCCACTCCAAACTATTTTATATAGTACTGACAGGTACTGCTCTGAAAGGACCAAGCCTTGTTTTCTGTTTGCTGAGCTCGGACTGCCCACACTTCACGCTGTGTATCCGGTATCTCAAGACATAAAGGGCCGGTGACAAATCCGGCCACTCGGCGAGGCGGAGAGCAGGTTAGGATTGCTCAAAAAGGTGATCATGCTAATTCAATCACAGGGGCACTCGGGAGAGGAGAAGCCTTCTCTGTCACTTTAACAAGCCACGGAGCAGTAATAATGCCACAGCTTGTCAGAGGGATGGCTCCTGACAGCGGGTTATCTTCGCGGCCGGCAGTGGGGGCCGCGGAGGAGGGATCCCTGCAGTCCAGAGGGGGCCTGGCAAAGCAGGAGCTGGTGCGCCTCATGGTGGGGGCGTCCGGTGCGGGGGATCAGTAGGTGAGCCCCGCAGGGGGCAGGGTTTCTAGGGAAAGCAGTGTGTGCCACAGACGCCTCGCCCTGGTCCTTCTCTCCTGTCCATACCTCGGAGCTGTGAAGTAACTGTAGAGCAGGCGCGCAACACCCATTGGACTCAAAGGCTTCAGCCCCCCCTCAGCCCCCCCCCCCGAAATCAGCTCCCGAAATTTTTCCTTAGCCCCCCCCCCCCTTCCCCCCTCCCCCCCGAAATTTGGCTGTAGAGTGTGTAAAGATGTATACACAACACGGTCTTTCCTAGCCTTCCCGGACCTTCAAAAGGTTCACCTCGCCCTGAAAATAAATACATTTACCTACAGGCCTCCTTACGTCCTCCTCTGCACCAGCCCGGCCGGCCTCACAGGGCCCCATCCTCTCAGTGCCTGGCACTCCTCCTTTTGAGAGCCCCATCCAGTCCTGCAAACTGCCCTTGACCCACAGACCTCCTGTGTCTCTCTGCCCTACCCTTTCCAGGCCGCACCGTCCCAGTCATGTCCTGAAACCATAGGAGTTCCCCACATGGAAGAGGGGAGCAGGCTAGAGAATTCATGGGAAGAGCCGAGCCAAGGGACTGGCTGGGCTCTAAGGGCCAAAACACAAGCGAGTCAGCCAAAAAATACTCATGTAAATTCTTTCTCTCATTCTACCTCGATCTTCCTATCTACCTTAGCTTTCTATTACTCCTTCTTTCTGTCTCTCTCTAGTTCTATTTTTCCCTCAGTCCCTCTTTCTGTGTTTCGCTCTCTGTCTCGCTTTCTCTTTTTCTCTTACTCTAGGCCTTATTTTGAGTTCGGTGGAAGGGATACTGTATTAAAAGGTGACGGATATCCTGTTCACGTATACCAAGTGTCATAGGCTAAAATGCACTGGTAATATGGCGGGATTTCCGCCTTGTTTGTGATGGAGTATCCCATCAGCAAATCTTTAAATAAGGTCCTTTGGTTTCTTATTTTGTAGAATGTGATGTCATAGTGCGGAGAGGTGTATACGAGAGGCCAAAGCTAAGTTTTCTCGGCTTGGCTTGCTTTTGGCTCAAGGTTCCCAGATGACCTCAAGTCGATCTAGAGCCGGTCATCTTGCTCAAGCCAGGCTCGACCTTTCAGTAGCTCTCCCACCTCTACTACAGTCCGATGCAGTGTGACTCTCTCATCCCTTAGGCATTTCAATGCCACCCTGGTGTGCTAAAATGTCTCATTTTTCAGTCCTCCCTAAGCCTACTGGCCCAGGCCCCATCAAGTCCTGATTCCCGTGGAGTCTCCTACAGACCTACGATGTCTGAATCTTCCCCAGTCAGCTTGGCCTTCCAGAATCTCCATTATGTCCTGGAATCTCTCGATTTACTAATGTTCTTACCTACTTACAAGTAGGGATGTGGGTTTGCCTAGACTAACCATATGGTGCTACTAGTGCCTGCTCCAGATCAATAGGTCTTTAGTCTTGGCTCACTCTTTTAATCTGTGTGTAATCTTCACCTCCAGGCCTATCTCTTCCGGCCCAAGTAATGTCCATCCCTCACACCCCTCGCTCCATAACCTGTAATAACTGTACCAATAAAAAGGTCCCATGAAAGGACAGTGCCCACCCAGGCCGGTGAAATAGTCTGTTCCGCCCGCATTGTCCCTGGAAAACCAACCTCGTGCTCCTGTTTTCATCATGTTGACTCACTGGGTGTTTGTGCAAGGAACCCATAGATCAAGACGCCAGGCACCGGGGCAGGGAGTGCAGAGGGTCTGCATTAAAAAAGGACAGTGCGAGAGAAGTGGGGAGAGACCATGGTTCCAGGGTGAATGTCCCTCGAGGTGAACGAGGAGGTGGACATGTGACTGTTGCTGCACAGTGCCAGGTGTACATAAGTGTTGGGGTAGAAGTGCCCTGGTGGAAATTGACTGAATCGAGAACAATGGTTCCTATTTAGTATCTTCAAAATTACAGAACACCCAAAGAGATCTGTGATTAAGAACAGTCAAGTAGCGTGTAACTGCATCTTAGTGAGTCAGCTAAAGGTCATGAGTGATGTGAGAGATAGCCTATTAAGGCTCTTCATAGCGTTAACTCAACAGATCGGTGGGGCGCGGGGCTCAGGAGGGTTTGTATTGAAGTCAGTGAATCCAGTTACATCAACATATGTGAAGACGTGAAGAGAACACGAGCTCAAAAAATTATGGAATCATTTCTTCTTGATAATTTAAAGTTTTGATCCCTTTAATGGTTGACGTTTCGAACCTTGCTGGGACCACCACTCCAATTGTGGTCAGATGCTTGTGGAAGGGGCAGCTAAAACGCACTTGTGCTCTGTCTGGTGTTATATTTGAATTTGGGCAAGAACACTCCACCACAAGTCTCCTTTCTGATTCCCCTATATAGTGTATTCAGTCAGACATAGGCAGATAAAGGGTCTAGGATTTTGGATTTCCTCTTATTGCAAATCAAGCCCATTTGTTCTGTATACTGCTGATGTACTGAGGAGAGGTCATGACCTTCACTGTAATGAGTATTAATATACATGTGTACCGACTGGTACTGGGGAGAGGTCATGACCTTCACTGTAATGCGTATTAATATGCATGTGCACCGACTGGTACTGGGGAGAGGTCATGACCTTCACTGTAATCAGTATTAATATTCAAATGTACCGAGTGCCACTGGGCAGAGGTCATGACCTTCACTGTAATTAGTATTAATATTCATGTGTACCCAGTGCTACTGGGGAAAGGTCATGACCTTCACTGTAATGCGTATTATTATGCATGTGTACCGAGTGCTACTGGGAAGAGGTCATGACCTTCACTGTAATTAGTATTGATGTGTACTGATTGGAATTTGGCGAGGTCATGACCTTCCTCTAATGAGTATTAATATTCATGTGTACCGAGTGGCACTGGGGAGAGGTCATGACCTTCACTGTAGTTAGGATTAATATGAATATGTACCGTCTGGTACTGGGCAGAAGTCATGACCTTTACTGTAATGAGTATTAATATGCATGTGCACCGAGTGGTACTGGGAGAGGTCATGACCTTCACTATAATGAGTATTAATATAAATGTGTACCGAGTGGTACTGGGAGAGGTCATTACCATCACTGTAATGAGTATTAATATGCATGTGTACCGACTGGTACTGGGGAGAGGTCATGACCTTCACTGTAATGAGTATTAATATTCATGTGTACCGAGTGCTACTGGGAAGAGGTCATGACCTTCACTGTAATTAGTATTGATGTGTACTGATTGGTATTGGGCGAGGTCATGACCTTCCTGTAATGAATATTAATATTCATGTGTACCGAGTGGCACTGGGGAGAGGTCATGACCTTCACGGTAATGCGTATTAATATGCATGTGCACCGACTGGTACTGGGCAGAGGTCATGACCTTCCCTGTAATGAGTATTAATATGAATGTGTACCGAGTGGTACTGGGAGAGGTCATGACCTTCACTGTAATGAGTATTAATATACATGTGTACCGACTGGTACTGGGGAGAGGCCATGACCTTCCTGTAATGAGTATTAATATGCATGTGCACCGACTGGTACTGGGGAGAGGTCATGACCTTCACTGTAATGAGTATTAATATTCATATGTACCGAGTGCCACTGGGCAGAGGTCATGACCTTCACTGTAATTAGTATTAATATTCATGTGTACCGAGTGCTACTGGGGAAAGGTCATGACCTTCAATGTAATTCGTATTATTATGCATGTGTACCGAGTGCTACTGGGGAGAGGTAATGAGCTTCACTGTAATTAGTATTGATGTGTACTGATTGGTATTGGGAGAGGTCATGACCTTCACTGTAATTAGGATTAATATGAATATGTACCGTCTGGTACTGGGGAGAGGTCATGACCTTCACTCTAATGAGTATTAATATGCATGTGTACCGACTGGTACTGGGGAGAGGTCATGACCTTCACTGTAATGAGTATTAATATTCATGTGCACCGAGTGGTACTGGGAGAGGTCATGACCTTCACTGTAATGAGTATTAATATGCATGTGTACCGACTGGTACTGGGGAGGGTCATGACCTTCAGCCATGCCCGCGTGCAGTATAGGATGCCAGAGCAGCGGTGGGGTGAAGGTAAAGTCAGGGTTAAGGATAGGTAGAGGTACATACATTTACCTCACCCTAAGTATGGAAGGGAATTTAAAAATGTGCATGCCGGTTTATGAATATAGAGATGGGGTTGCAAACTCCGTGTAAAAACGGGAAAAGGTATGTTTTCCGCCATTCTGGAAGCTACTCCATCCTCATGGTGGATTTTTTATACCAACCCTAGCCCCACAGTTTTTTTTAAATGTATCTTTCTTCAAAGGATGACTAACAGAGCTAAAATGATTGGCTCTTGACCGCCAATCAGATGTCTCCTCATGGAGGCTCAAAATGGCTCTTTTAGTACAAAGTAAGCACCACTCAGATCTCTGCACCCTTTTATTTTTCTAATTTCTCAAAAACTACCGAATGGATTTAAACTAAGCACATACGCTCTGTGTTCATTATGAGTCTGGAATACTCCCTTCCAGCATTTGTTTTGCTTTTTTGAGGAACAAAAATTCCTGTGACATTTTGAATGGTGCTTGCAACATTTGGGCCTCCTTCACTTCTCTCCTCCCTGACCAATCTGCAGTCAATGTCTCATATCAAATCTACATACATGTATATTATAGTTGGAAAGTATTGTATAAATTCGTCAACGTGGCCTGAGCTATTAATGAAAATATGCTTTTCCTGTGGACTTCACATTGCGATCTCCAACTCTGCAATATATATGCGATGTATTCAGCTAAGAACCTCTCTCCAGCACAACAGCATTGTTGTCTAACCTCTGAAGGCTCATTCCAGCTGTTGAAATTGACTCCCCAAGACGTGGTTAACGCGTCTCTAGAACAGCAGAAATAATTCTCTGTTAAATGTTGGTGAACTCCGGAGGAGATAAATCCCCTGAATTACTGGCCGCACACTAGGCATCGCCCGGCCCTTCTGCGCATCTCCCGGCCCCTCCGCGCATCTCCCGGCCCCTCCGCGCATCAACCGGTCCCGGCCCCTCCGCGCATCAACCGGTCCCGGCCCCTCCGCGCATCACCCGGTCCCGGCCCCTCCGCGCATCGCGCGGTCCCTCCGCGCATCACCCGGTCCCTCCGCGCATCGCCCGGTCCCTCCGCGCATCGCCCGGTCCCTCCACGTTTCTCCCCGCATCGCTCAGTCCCTCCTCCGCACATCGCAGGCCTGTCCACCAGACCTTGGTTTAAGTGAATGTGCCTCCTTGGCTAGGATGCTGAGAACCTAGTGCTGATACATCGCTTGTCGGATACTTTTTGTCCCGAAATTTACATTTCAAAGGCCAGCCAAAAAAGAAATGAGGGCTACTTGTCAGCTGGCTGCTGAGTCTTTTCATGTGGCTGGCTAGCATACATGTGTACCGGTCAGAGCAGCTCGGTGGCCTGATAGAGTGGTCTCCTGGCTTTACTACCACTTGGACAAAGCTGGCTTGTTACTCCTGGCTGCCGTCGGTTTACTACCTTTTCCTATCTTTATTTTCTCCTTGGGGATTTATTGGCCTTTGGCCTGCAGAGATCTGACCCATGGAGCCAGTGGTTGGAAGCCAGCCCTGCGTCGCTCCAATATTCAGGCTATAAACCATTTCCTGTCCTTAACGTGTCTGTGAAGGAGATGTGCGGTGCTTTACCCGGCAGAGGGCAGGGCCACGCTCCATGTTGGATGGTGGCACGCGCCTACTCTCGGGAGAGATTCCAGGCAGAGGCGCGTGCACATCTGCGAGAATCACGCAGTGTTGCAAACATCTGGACCGTGCAGGTGCTGACTCTACCTCCTGCTCGCACATCATTCTTCTCCACGAAGAATGATAACTTCTTTTATGTACGAATCACATAACAAGTAAATACATTTTACGATGGCCTTATTTCCAATTGTACAATTGGTTTGTGTTTGCTTTTATATCTATTTTAATGTATACATTTGTGTCACAACAGTATTTTGTCAGTCTGTCTTCAACAAGGACTGAAACGTTTTTATGGATCGTCCTCGTTGACCAATGGTCAGTATTGTTTGCAACCCCTGTATACTAGAATCGACTTTGCCTGTTTCAAATGTGCTTTTTTGAGTCTTTGATGAGTTAAACTCATACACATATACGTAGGAAATAGGAGATGTAAATATTTTGTTTGCTAGTGCTTTGACTTCTGCTGATTGCATTGTGACTTCCAATCAGCATCCATTTTCCAGAGGTTGTAGCACCGTGGTCAGTGAATCTGCGGCAGATCATACTTTGAAATATTCTCTGCTCACTTTGATAAGATCAGGTCTCGGACTCTAAGGTACTGGCTCCGTCCCATTCTCAGCCTCTGGGTATCGCTGACTCTTACTGGCGGAACCAGATCAGCTTCTGCTGTCTTGCTAGAGAGCTTTGTTTGCTAGTATCACATATGCGTGCATGTCATGATCAACATGCCAACATCCTATCACGTATCCAACCTCTCGCCAGTGATATTTTTTTGTCTAAAGAAAATTGTGAATTAGAACCTGCTACTTTTGTGCGCTACGACTTTTCCTATGCATAGCCTCCCCCAACACGTTGGATCTTTTTTCACATTTTGCTGTAATTTCCTTTCATGTCCTGCTTCCTTCAGGTTGGGTAGCATATGCTGCAACACTCTGGCTTCCCACACCTAGAAGGGGCTGACTTCATGTGGTATGCGCCACGTCTTCTTTCATTGCCATGTTGCCGGATCCTATCCAATTGAAGATCGTTTGTGGAGGTCTTGGTTTCATTATGGCCTGGCTTGACAGTGTACGTTTTGGGAGCCAGGAGTACATGTTCTGATTGGGCAGAAGCTGTGCTCTTCCTCAAAGAAAGTGCCTGTCCATCACACAGCTGAGATCATTTTGTTTATTTAGCCTACTGCCTGAGCTTGAACTTTCAGGAGCACACACATGGCATTGCAGTGCTAGTAAGATGTCTTAGATAACAAGACACTTTATGGTGTTTTTCTCTGGAGCAGTACATATGGGAGGAGGGCAGTCATTAACCTTCATGGATTTTTTAGGTCTGGCTTGACAGTGTAACTGTCACTTGACCTTTTAACCTACACCAATATTATTCTACAGTTCTTTGATTCCACACAAATACATATCCATCCTATTCTATTAAGCTGTAATTCTCCACATCACTAGAAAACATTCCTTTAAAGCCAGAGCTATTGCCATTGCCTATTCTTGTTCTTGTTGAGTTATTGCAATTCTTGAGGTGACGAAAGAGGGCATTTAAGACTAATTTGCAGTTGGTGCTTGGTCAGTTGTAATTTTTTCTTTCATCTGGGATTTCCCCCTTACTACATCGAATACTAAAGTCGTTGTTCCTTTGTCCCCACCACTTCTTGTCTACATTCAGTGATCAGAGAGCTCAACCATTATTTTACTGACCCTCCCTCTTAGGGAAAGCCCCACAGTGATAACCCTGAAGAATGGCTATAGTAAAATGTATACCCAAGATCCTCTTTCCACAGTGCATGTGCCACCTTGCAAGGCATATACCTACTAATCATGATGCAGGGAGGGGGTGATGTGGCCTAAACAGTGCCCCGGATGTCCCAGGGGTGCTGAGTCCATTTCGGGGAACGATGCCCCTGCTCAGAGGATGTCACCTGTGGTTCAGTTACCACCAGACACAGGTTTTTAGAGGGTTGTCTGCAGTAGCGTAGCTAGACGTTTTGCCACCGTGGCGGTCGGGGAGTTTGCAGCCCACCGACGGCCACAGGTAAGAGTGGTGGGTCCGCCGCCGACAAAACTCGTGCCCTCCCAACCTCACCCCCGCTACGCCACTGGTTGTTTGTTGCTTCTCACATTTGGGTCTATTCTGTCTCATAATCCAGTCCGCTAATATCTCTATGTAATTTAAATGCACCTTTCTTGCTGTTTATATGCAGAATGTATGTGTCTCTGTGGGGACGGGATTCACAGTTCACATTCACTAATTTGATGGATAGACATGCAACAACACGGATAAATCTTATAGAAGGACTGTTGATTACCGGCAATTGAACAAGGTAGCCCCCAACACTGAACTCACAAGTTCAGTGTTGGAATGGTTCCTGGCTGAAATACATGGGTGCTGGAAGTAGGGGGTACCAGGTGCTGCATCACACCCAGACCTGGAGACAGATCTGTAAAATAATGGAAAGCAATGAGGCCTTCAGTTTCATGTAGCATTCACAGTTTGTTCCATTGCAGTCAAAGGTAATTAATGAGAGCATGATGCAGATTGGGGTGTACAAAATCTCCCTACTTCCACAGATAGAGTAATTTCACAGTTACACGCACATACACTCACCATACACTAGGGCCCATTTCACTAACATATACTCAAATACTCTACTAGCATCGAACCTGTGGAAAGAACACTCCCAAACTCCTAAACCCCACACCTACACCGAGGTCGATAAGACCTAGCTATTGCAATTGTCATGATCTAAACAATCTATACATCAAAAATCAAATAGAGTACTCAATAATTGACAAGAAATAATCACCAACACCGTATTAAAGTTATGATTCTTTATCTAAAGTTAGTCAAAAGAAATTAATCAGAATAAATCATTTTCTCATAATTACCTATTCTAGCTAAATGTCAGAATGGGTCATCAGGACAAGTCTCTCAGTAGAAATCTCCCAAGTCACCGTCCTCACAGCATCGATCCTCACCAATGCAGGTTTGGGAAGAAAGTAAAACCGCAATGGAATGGAACCCTCTCTGGTCTAATATATTTATAATAATTCAAACAAAGGAAAGAAACATTTAATTTTTTCTTCATCCGCCGAACCACTGAGCAGAGCGAGAAGGAAAGGATGTAGCATCGCTACATTTTGAAAAATCTCCGCTCAGAAAAAGTCACAAAAATAAAAAGACAGAACAGGAACTAAATCTTAAAATGTTTCTTCTCAACTTCCACATATTTCCTCTGGTGAGCTCACAGTTTAGAGTCTTTCTTTAAAGCTCCTTTGTTTTCCAAGGCTGCCAAGGCTGCTGTCCCAATACATCTGGAAACATGCCCAGATCTGCTGCTGTCCTCACGGAAAGTTTTAACCAGGCAAGGACTGTGGACAGATGACTCGCGTCCATATTCAGCAAGGCCTTTTCCATCACAAATTCTCACTCGAAACCAGGCTTCAAAAGTCAGCCATCTTTTAGTAGGCCACAATAGGCCACAATAGACCATCTTAATTAAAAGAGACAAAACAACGTTACCACAGCATAATGATTAAACAGTGTTAACCCCACTAATACCCTTATGTGTATGCAATTATCTAGCTTTAGCAACACAGGAAAGCATTAATTCAAAAAGCGTTTCGTGCTTAAAAATAAACAGCACTCAGCAACGTTTATTTAATAAAACATGCACATTGTCAATAGCAACATGTAAGCGTTCCCTCGTGTCGGGTTTTCTCTTGTTAATACATACATGTTGATTAATTAAAACATTTACACAAAACAAATAATTAATGATTAAAAATTAGTAATTTTATTTTTACCACGTTTAGACAACTGAAGCTTCAAAACCCGATGAATTTTCAACAGAAAACTCTGCTCCAGCAATCCCCCCTTTGGTGATTTTTATCACCAAATAATCCACAAAAAGAATTTAGTGAAATTTAGTCCCATTTTAAGAGAAATTTGAAATGTCTTTTTCCTCCTTACACAACACTACACACCAGACACTCTTTCATCATCCCTCTTTGTTTCTAAGTAGACACTCTCCCTTAATTCTTCTAATTCAATTTCTTGTGGTTCTCTTTTCAACTTTTTATTTCTCTTTTCATTGTTTCTTTTAATTAACTTCTTTCTCCCTCCCCTGTTTTTACAACACACACACACCAATCTCAATATCAGTAAAGCAACAATTATACAAGTTAAAGGAAACAATATCTTACCTATAATAGTACTACCTATTTTTGCAATAAAACTCTTAACAGCTATCACCTTATTAGCTATTTTAGTCCAGATACTTTCAGCTTCAAGTGGTACTAATTCTTCATGCAAATCAGTAATATTTTTGATACAGACCTTCAGGTCTTTGCTTTCGTCTGGAATGTAAGTGCAACAATGTTGAACTTTCAGCATTCCACAAACTCCACCCTCCTTAGCCAATAATATATCAAGAGCAAGTCTATTTTGCATAGACATAGCACGTACGGCAATTAATTCCGTATTCACCAAAAGAAACCCTCCAGCGGTATTTGTCGATAAGCGATCCACCACTGTTGACAGTTTCCGAATCCCATTAGCATTTAAAGAAATTCCCACTGCTGGAATTAAAGCTCCAAAAATGTCACCCACAATTTCAGACCAAGTTTCCCTCTTGAAGCGCATTAGTAAATTAATATGTTCTACATCTTCTATTCTATCTATATGAAAAATCTTTGGAAAAACCAGGCCCACATAACACGTGCCATACCAATGGTCAGGCAACTTGTAATAAGCCTTGTTCCCACAAACATAATACACTCCTGGAAAAATTGTATCTTCTCCACCTCTGAAACCCCATCCTGTTGCAATGAAGTATGTATCATGACATTCACTAGTCCCAACAAAATATGTATCATATTCGGATTTCCCTCTTGTAATGCACAGCTTACCCTTCTGTGGTGCATCTAAAGCTAAAGTTGGACTAGCTCCATTCCTCAATTCTTTTCCCATCTCAATGTCCCCAATTGTCTCACTCACTTCATATTTCCCTGCCTTTTCATGCATACTCAATCTCCTCTCCTCCACCATGTTCAGGAAAACTTTCTCCTCTTCTTCCAAACTACAAGTTAAATTATTCTTAAAAATGTAATCTAATGTTAATTCTTCTTTTTCAATAAAAATCTCACCAAAAATGTTAGCTTCTTTAGCTGGATTCAGCTCTTTGTTCATTGGCAAGTGCCCAAAAATACTATCTTTGTTAGACATCTTATAATCTATTTTCCCTAACAAATAAAACACACTACTTAATACACTACAAGAAATTCCATACGTAGCTGGTAAATGGTGATAAGTAACACCCTCTGAAACGGATGCAGGTAATTGCATACAAACGTAGCAATCCCTTACTTCCATTGTTTTCACATATTCGTATAACAACTTTGAAAAAACATTACTAGAAAAATCATTAATTGACCTATCTTTATGCATGTAAGTATTACTAATTCTAGTTGGAACTACTTTTTGCGAATTCTTTTCTACATTTGTCTCATTCTCAGTATGTATTCCAAATGTACCTATTGAAACTCTAAATGTAACTAATAAAGCTAAAATACCCCATAATAGCATTAATAATCCAGTACAGCAGCAGCACATTCTACACCATCTTTTTAAGAAGGCACATCTATTTTGATTATTCTCTATGTTAGCCATTTTACTACTTTGACCTTGTCTTTTGACTTAGCCTCTACTACTCCACTACTGTATTTCTTCAAATTTTGGATTACTTCAGACAGCTGAATTTCAGACTTTCTCCTTTTCACTTTCTCCAAGTGATTTCTTCAGTTCACTCAATTTGGATATTCATCACTTTTCACTCCTTCTTCTTCAGCAACATCAAATTGTATCAGATCATCAACAACATCCTGTGCATCTGACTCTTCTCCAATGTCAGTCAGGATAACTTTTAAGATTCCAACAGATTCTTCCTTTTCCTCAACCACTTTTCTCAAGATCCCCTCCGGATTATCTCGAGTCACTGTTTCTTCTTCTCCTTCTTCAGACAGTGCCACATAAGACCATTCCGGTGATCTGTACATTTGGTTGGGTCTTCTAATTCTCTTTATTTCCTCAGGTTCTCTTGACTCCTTTTGCTCCTTCCTTTTTACTTCGTTTTGACTCGATACTTCATTCACTTGTTCAGCTTTCGATGTATTTCCTCTTATCAGTCTGTATCTCAGCCTCTTTACTCTGTTGTTAGGCCAAAAATCTCCTCTTATGACCTTTTTCGGTCTTATCTCCGTATTATTTCTTTCTCCAATCCAAGTTCTCTTTCTCAGAACTCGACCCTTTGATTTTTCACTTTCACTTTCATCTGATTCTGTTTCAAATGCCTCCTGTTTTTCAGCAGTTTTCTTTCGCTCTTGTTCTTCAGCAGTTTTCTTTCGCTCCACAGTCTTTTTCACCACTCTTTGAGACTTCCCTACTTCTTTCCCTCCTCGGGTCTCCGACACGCAATCTTCTTGCTGTCTACTTGTCCCTTCACCTAGCTTATTAGAAGAGTTCCCTACACCTCCTCGGGGGTCTTCCGCAATCTGTCCCTCTCTATCTTCTTCTGACCCTACTTCTTCAGAAATAATCTCAAGTGGTTCTTCAATCTCCTCCTCTTCTGATTCAGGAGTAATTTCTGTGGAACTGCTCTTTTCTTTTCTTTTTCCTCCACTGCTTTTTGGAACTTCAGGCTCTCTCTCAGAATCAGATCTTCTTTCTGAGATTCTCAATGGTTCTCTTGAACTTGTAGGAAAGACTTCTTTCCCTGAACCTTGATCCTTTCTCACTGGTTCTGGGTCTTCATCATCACTGGAATCTGACTCTTCAAAATACTCTCTACCAGTCCCATCCTTTGGATTTGGAACTCTCAGAGTATGACTCGCATGCACCCAGTTCTTCACACCAGCACACTTCACTGCAGTCGTCGTAGTTAGAATGACTTGTCTTGGTCTTCCCCACCTTGGAACCAAGCAATTTCTTCTTCTGTGCACCTTAATCCTCACCCAGTCCCCTGGACTCAGATCATGAGCTTGCTTCTTCTCAAGTGTAGTAGCTTCTTCTCCAATCTGGTGAAACACAGAATGAACTGCGTCAGCCAGGCCTTTACAGTAATCCAAAATCATGTCATCAGTTATTGTCATTAACTTATTGACAGGTACATATGCATGTCGCATTGCACGTCCCATGATTATCTCGTGCGGACTTAAACCAGTAGTTCTATCTGGAGTAGATCTGATAGTCATTAGCACTAGAGGCAAAACATCAGGCCATTTCATGCCAGTGGCTAAGCACATCTTACCAATCCTGTTCTTGATTGTGCCGTTTATCTGCTCAACAACACCAGAAGCCTCTGGTCTGTATGCACAATGTAGCTTCTGCTGTATGCTTAATGCTTCACAAATCAAACTCATGAGTTCATTATAGAAGTGTCCACCTCTATCAGACTCAATCGTTACTGGAAATCCGTACCTAGGAATCAACTCTCTTAACAGTAACTTTGCCACTGTTACTCCATCATTTCTCCTAGTCGGATAGGCCTCAACCCATCTTGAAAACAAACAGACTACTACTAGTACATATCTCAATCTATTCACTTGGGGCATTTCAATGAAATCAATCTGCATTCTTGTAAAAGGACCTCCTTCTCTGCCTATTGTTCCCAGACTCACCACTGTCTTCTTCCCAGTGTTAAATTGCTGGCAAATCAAACATCTTTGACAGATACTCTCTGCAATTGTCCTGAACTTTGCATTGTACCAGGTTTGTTTGAAGGACCTAATCATCGCATCCCTCCCCAAGTGTCCCTGGCCATGATACATCCTTGCCATTGCTGACAGCATGGAGTTCGGCATTACTGGTCTGCCATCTCTATAGACCCAAACATGGTCTGTCTCTCTCGGGGCACAACCTGCCTTAATCCAATCTTTCTTTTCTTCTTCCTCTGCCTCATCCTGCAATTGTTTCACTTCATCCCATGTCTCTAAGACATTAGTAAACATCACAGAACAAAAAGACATTTCACCTTCTCGTTCCCGATTAATAGATTGATTATTTCTTGCACAGTATTGTGCAATGTCGTTAGCGTATCTGTTTCCAACTGTCACGAAATCGTCTCCTTGTCCATGGGCAGCACATTTCACAACTGCTAATTCTTTAGGCAGCTGTATCGCCTCAAGCAATTTCCCAATCAGTTCAGCATTCTTTATTGGAGTCCCACTCGACGTCAAGAAACCTCTTTGTAGCCAAAGTTGGCCAAAGTCATGCACAACTCCAAATCCATACTGACTATCAGTCATCACAGTCGTTCTCAAATCTTTCCCAATTTCACAAGCTTTTGTCAATGCAATTAATTCAGCAACTTGCGCAGATTTCACTCCTTTCAATGATGATGCTTCCATTACTTCTGAAACCTTACACACTGCATATGCTGCACATAGCACACCCTCATCATTCCTCAGGCATGATCCATCCACAAACAACACATGATCACTCTCATGCAAGGGAAGATCCCTTATGTCTGGTCTCGGTTTTGTACAGTAATCAAGCACATCCAAACAATTGTGATCATCTTCTGTTTTCACACCCACATTTTCAATATCCGGCAACAATGTCGCTGGATTCACATTCACACATCTCTCAAGAGTCACATTTGATGCTCCCAGAATGACTTTTTCATATTTAGTCAACCGAGTATGTGACATGTACTGAGTTCTGCTTCTTGTCAAAAGAATTGCCACATTATGAGGTATGAATACCCTTACAGGATATCCCATTATGATTCCCTCACTCTGTTCTAGGCTTCTGCATGTTGCAGCCACAGATTTCAGACAACCTGGTAAACCCACAGCTACAGGGTCAAGTGTCGATGAGAAGTACGCAATAGGCCTCCTCAGTAATCCATGCTTCTGAATTAACACTGAAAGTGCACATCCATTTCTCTCACTGCAGTACAATTCAAACTCCTTTTCATAATCAGGCATACCCAAAGCAGGGGCTTCACACATTCTGCTTTTCAGCTCTTTGAATGCTGCCATTTGTTCTCCATCTAGTTCCAATGGGTCTGTCATCTCACTTTTAGTCAGCTTAATCAGTGGCTTTGCTATCAGCGAAAAATTAATTATCCACTGACGACAATAACCCACCATTCCCAGGAACATTCTCACTTCCCTCTGGGTCTTTGGGGCTTTCATTTCCCTGATAATTTTGATCCTGTCATCAGTCACTTTTCTCAGACCTTTCTCAATATTGTGTCCAAGATAATGCACCTCTTTCTTGCAGAACTGCAATTTAGCTGGAGATACTTTTAACCCTCCATCTGCCAGATGATTCAGTAAAGCTATAGTATCTACTTCACAAGCTTCACGTGTCTTTGATGCCACAAGTAGGTCATCGATATACTGCACTAGTACTGAGTTTTCAGGCATGATCAAACTCTCCAATGACTTTTTCAATAACTGATTGAATATTGAAGGACTCTCTGTATACCCCTGTGGGATACGACACCATGCTAAAATACGCTGGCCAAATCTAAATGCAAAAATCGGCTGGCTGTCATGATGCAATGGAATTGAAAAGAAAGCATGACACAAATCAATCACTGTATACCACTCAGCATCATGTGGAATCTGATACAAAATCACTGATGGATTTGGCACAATAGGACAACATGCCACCACAATTTGATTAACTTTTCTCAAATCCTGTACGATCCTGAATTTCCCATTAGGCTTCTTTAGCCCCATTATCGGTGAATTACACGGACTACTCAGTAGTTCTCTCAGAACTCCCTGCTGAATCATTTTCTCAATTATAGGAGTTATTCCCTCAATTATTTCTGGTGTCATTTTGTACTGAGGAATGTTAGGATAAGTAATTCCCTTTTTCACTGAAATTTTCACAGGATCTACATTATTCATCAATCCCACATCCTCTCCAGTAAAATCCCAAACTGTCCTTTTCACTGTGTCTCTCAGCTCTTGAGGCAAATCCTCTGGATCAAACACAGCATATGCACCAATTAACTCACTTTCTCTATTTTCTAGAGTCACTCGGTACAAAACATCCTCATCTGGTGTTTCAAAAGCTATTCCATCTGGTGTACAAAAAATTGTACAATTCATCTTACACAGTAGATCCCTACCTAACAGGTTCACTGGACTTGTGTCACAGACGATAAATCTGTGCATGTCTGAAAATTTCCCTATTTGTACTTTTACTGGTTCAGTAAGACGTGTTCTGATTTGTGTATTGGCTACACCAACTACTTGGATTGCTTCATCCGAGAGAGGAAGATTTCTAATATCTGTTGACCTGACAGTTGATCTTGTCGCACCTGTGTCTACTAAAAAAGTAACACCTTCTTCATTTATTTTTCCATCCACAAATGGTCCTGTCTGGTCTATTTCTAGAGTTGCACCAAGTATGCACTCTTCCTCCTCTCTTCGGCACCGTCAATAATCACCCTCAGACTCACTCCCTTCATTCTTTAACAAGTACTGTTGTACCTGGTTAGAACGTCTTGGTTTGTTTACCTGCTCATCATTGTAGAATCCCGAATCCGGATTATACTTTTGTGCTCCTCTATTCTGCGGCAAGGGCGGTTTTGGCTCTTGACTCTGCTGTCTCACAACTTTCTGCTGTTGCTGCTGTTGATTTTTCCCCTCGTTCTGCACCTGTTGATTCAAGGAGTTTCCCTCATTATTCACTAATGGTGGATTGGTACTCTCAGATCTCCAATGTCCCAGTTGGCCACAGTTGTGACATGGGAACTTCTTTTTTGCTTCCTCAAGATTCCCCTTTCCTTTCCCTGCATACCTAGGTCTATTCCCTGCATTATTTCCTGGATTATTCGCCTGTTCCACCAACTGTGCTTCCTGTCTTTCCGCAACTTTCACCTGTGCCCACATTGCTTTCTCTTTCAGCTTTCTTTGTTTTGCTTCAATCTCATCACTGAAGTATTTTGCATGTCTCAGAATCTCATCTATTTTCTTACTCTGCCAATCCACAGTATGCTCACAAATTCTTTCACTAATCTCAGGTCTCAGGCCATATACAAATCTGTATACAAAATGACTCAAATCCTTGTCACCCAGGTGTTCATCTCCACTGAATTGTTTAAATGCCAGTATCAGCCTCTCGTAAAAAGCATGAACTGATTCCTTTGCTTCCTGATGTGTTCGATCTATTTTAACCCAGTCTGTTTCTTTTGGAGGTACTTTATTTTTCAGGTATACAATCACCTGCTCATACTTTCTCAATACTTCTGGATCTGGTGCTCCTGTTCTCTGATCCCTTGGATATTCCTCAGTAGGCCAACTCACAACTATTTTACACTCAGCCCACAAGTCTGCTGGAACAATTATATCAAACAGACTATTCAGGTCAATCCACAGCACTTTTGACAATTTCACAAACCTGTCTACCTGCCTGTACCACTCGACGGGCTTTTCTCTCAATCGAGGGAAATCATTCGTAAATGACAAAATATCCTGTCTGGTCCATGGAACATGTACATATCCTCCTCCAGGTATTTCTCTCATAGGATAAGTATCCACTGGTTTTTCCTTTTCTCTCACAGGAAATGCTGAATAAGTCCTATCCCCTGATTCTTCTCTCTTTTTGTACCATCTATCCTTCCACTTCTCAACATCACCCCATTTTCGCAATAAAGCGATCATCTCTTTAATCTGTCCTGTTCTACCAGTACCATTCAAATTTTCTATATCCTTGTCTGTGAAATCCATCCTGTAAGACTTCTGCAAAACTTTCACTTTATCAATGTCAACTCCATAGTCATTTGCTATTGCTCTTAATCTGTCATGTGTATTTCTCGCTCTCCAGGTAATATTCTTACACATGAATAATAATTCACCATCATGATGATTTTTTAGAATTTCTGTTGGAACTGTCCCTGCAACAAGCTCTTCTAATTCTACACGTAACCTAGCAACATCAATTGCTTGTGAATCTTTATCCCTCTTTTGAAGAACTTTCATCCATTCATTCAGATCCTCAGCTGTTATTTCAGTAGATTTTCTCACTGGAACCACTTTCTTCTGCGGTTCTAAAATTGGCATCCCTGAACAACTAGCTTCACCAGCATCCAGTCCTGAATTAGACTCCTCTAATTCTTCATTACAGGTGTTATGTCTGAATTTTCCTGCTCTTTTCCCTGAATCTCCTGAAGGACCAGCCAAACTTGTCAATCTATTCCCAACATATGGAATAACCAAACCATTCTCACCCTTCCTCTGCTTATCAAAAACAGGCATAACCGGACCTATGGTTACGGGTACCGTAACAGCATCTAGATTTTTTGTCAGTTCCTTGATCTTTTCAGTCAACTCCGATGTAGTTCTGGCTAATTCTCTCGTATTTTCGCCACTGCTTCTATTTTCTCTCTCCCTGAAAGGATTACCACTTCTTAACTCAGGTGTCACATTTTCTGTCTCAATGATATGATGCGTATCTCTTATCGGAGAAACAATTGGTGTACTCTCTTCTGGTTCCGGTCTATATGGAGGTTGTCTTTTGTAAATCATGTCATTTAAAACCTCATCCTCATATTCATTAACTCCATATCTTCTCACTTCTGCCTCAGGAACCCTTTCTGCTCCCTCTTCAACTGTTCTCACAGGATATAATCCCTCTGACATACTAGCATCTCGCCATCTGGTCATTCGATCATGATGAGTTTCACGACCATGTCTCCTCCCAAACATATACCTATAGTTGCCTCCAGACCTCTGTTTCTCTCGCTCACGTACTTCCTCTTCCCATTCCACTAAAGCCTCAAATTGTGTCGGCCTTGGTCTTGGGTCAAGACATAACATCTTTTCCCGTAAATTTTTCAACACGGCCAGATTAAATGAACCATGTTCTGGAAATGCTAAAACTCCATCTTCTTTGGTATACCTAACCCAATTCTCCAACCATATACAGGTATGATACCCATATCTCGCAGCCATGAAGGATGCAGGCGTTTTCGATGGAGGTAACAATTCACCCTCTCTCGTTTTAACATCTTTTTCCTTGTCGAACCAATTTTTAATCTTTCTGAACAAAGATTTTTTCTTTTTCTCCTCTTGGTAATACATTTTAACGCTTACCAAAACTTTCCAATCCCTTCCGCAATACAACTACACAATATGATTTTTCAACCAATAACAGCGCGACTCACACTAACGCACCAATCCTGGAACGTTACGTCACTAAATAGCTCCACCAATCCTTGCGCGGCTCACACCAACGCACCAATCTCAGCGCGAGCACTATTCTGATCTAATATCCAATGAGAGCGCGGTCTGTTTGACGTCAGCAGTCGCTGCAGTTTCTCGCTCCTGTCAGTCGTCTACCCCTCCTTTACAAAATTTCTCAGTAGACTTCGTGTCGAATTTCTACAAAATCTATTAGTTACAACATATAAACATCTCCATTGTCTGCTTCGCTAACCAAAGAATAATAAAGAAAATCTATTTCACAAGAAACCTCTCGTTGACACAGTAGCACATCCCTCTACTCTGCCCTTCTAACATACATTCATTAACTGTTTCCTCTAGGACTTGTCCAAAGAGTCTTACAATCAACTAAATGTATAAACATTCACACACATTCATACAAGAAATATAGTACATACACACAGAATCCTGCTTTTCCCGAGAACAGCGAACAATCTGCTCCACTACAGAATTATAACACACCAAAGTTTCTCAAACAAGCTCAGAGAATACCTATTACTTCTCCCGCGATAAGCTTTAACGGCGAACCTTACGGATCCCTGGGACTCAAAACCAGAGTTTCATAGATAACCTTCACTACCATACGCACTCCTTATATACCAGAAATATCTCTAATAGTAACATATAACAATGTCACTGATTCCGAACCCAGACAATGTGAATTTTCCTGCATACATACAGGACCAACAATCCCGTCTTTCCCGAGAGCAGCATATACTTCCCTCTGCCCTACTACGGAACTGCTACTAGCTCCCAAGTTCCAGAAGCACTACATATAACTCAACATGACGACTCCAACATATAGTATTAGTACATATACCAACATCAATCAATAATCAATAATCAATAAGCTAATGTACAAGCAATCTAATCAGATCAAGACAATCATCAATAACCATCATCACTCTGCTACCAGGAACTTGATGCAGATTGGGGTGTACAAAATCTCCCTACTTCCACAGATAGAGTAATTTCACAGTTACACGCACATACACTCACCATACACTAGGGCCCATTTCACTAACATATACTCAAATACTCTACTAGCATCGAACCTGTGGAAAGAACACTCCCAAACTCCTAAACCCCACACCTACACCGAGGTCGATAAGACCTAGCTATTGCAATTGTCATGATCTAAACAATCTATACATCAAAAATCAAATAGAGTACTCAATAATTGACAAGAAATAATCACCAACACCGTATTAAAGTTATGATTCTTTATCTAAAGTTAGTCAAAAGAAATTAATCAGAATAAATAATTTTCTCATAATTACCTATTCTAGCTAAATGTCAGAATGGGTCATCAGGACAAGTCTCTCAGCAGAAATCTCCCAAGTCACCGTCCTCACAGCATCGATCCTCACCAATGCAGGTTTGGGAAGAAAGTAAAACCGCAATGGAATGGAACCCTCTCTGGTCTAATATATTTATAATAATTCAAACAAAGGAAAGAAACATTTAATTTTTTCTTCATCCGCCGAACCACTGAGCAGAGCGAGAAGGAAAGGATGTAGCATCGCTACATTTTGAAAAATCTCCGCTCAGAAAAAGTCACAAAAATAAAAAGACAGAACAGGAACTAAATCTTAAAATGTTTCTTCTCAACTTCCACATATTTCCTCTGGTGAGCTCACAGTTTAGAGTCTTTCTTTAAAGCTCCTTTGTTTTCCAAGGCTGCCAAGGCTGCTGTCCCAATACATCTGGAAACATGCCCAGATCTGCTGCTGTCCTCACGGAAAGTTTTAACCAGGCAAGGACTGTGGACAGATGACTCGCGTCCATATTCAGCAAGGCCTTTTCCATCACAAATTATCACTCGAAACCAGGCTTCAAAAGTCAGCCATCTTTTAGTAGGCCACAATAGGCCACAATAGACCATCTTAATTAAAAGAGACAAAACAACGTTACCACAGCATAATGATTAAACAGTGTTAACCCCACTAATACCCTTATGTGTATGCAATTATCTAGCTTTAGCAACACAGGAAAGCATTAATTCAAAAAGCGTTTCGTGCTTAAAAATAAACAGCACTCAGCAACGTTTATTTAATAAAACATGCACATTGTCAATAGCAACATGTAAGCGTTCCCTCGTGTCGGGTTTTCTCTTGTTAATACATACATGTTGATTAATTAAAACATTTACACAAAACAAATAATTAATGATTAAAAATTAGTAATTTTATTTTTACCACGTTTAGACAACTGAAGCTTCAAAACCCGATGAATTTTCAACAGAAAACTCTGCTCCAGCAAGCACAGAGAACAACTTTCAACAAGCCGCTGCACATTTGCCTGTCATCTCTCTATACCTACGTTTACATTATGTGGCCTCAAAGAGATGGAGTTTGCTAACAAACGTTTGCCACTCTTGTGATCAGGTCCTCTTGAGAATGAATGAATGAATGATGCACATGAAAGGGAATCAATGTAAAAATTGCTTCTTTTTAAAGTTTACTAATATTAACAAGCATCTAAAAAATCCAGTAGGTCTGGCCTCTGAGATGTATTGGCTTTGTCAGTGGTTTTTAGGTCTCGCCTGAGCCAGCGCATGCGTTGTCTCAAGCGAGACATTTAGTAAGCAGGTTTTGAAAGTGCTACCCAGAGGCAGCCGGCCACCAGCTTGCTGTTACGCGCACAGGCGCGCGCAGTCGCCAGCTTTCAGCGCCCAAGGCGCCATGTGGACCCTGATTACTTTCACTTTTGATGCTCACGTGTTTGCCGTCACGTGTGCGCACACCCCTGCTTTCACTTTTGCCGTCTTGTTCTCTTCTGTCTCCGCTGTATGAAAACAGGTCCACAGGAAGATGTAACAAAACAAAGAAAATGCGATGACAACCTTCTCAGCAATGCCCTGCAACATTCCACATCTACAGTCTCACACCTTACTCATTCTATTCTGGAACATCACCTAAGGTGCTGTTCCATTAAGGTCACCTACCGCATTGGTACAACTTACAACATTACTGATTTTGCATTTTCCTTACGGCGGATTTTATCCGAAAATGAAATAACTATATTAAAGAAAACTTTATAGCATCTGTTTGATTGGGGGGGGGGGGGGTGTGAGTATGTGTGAGTGCGCGCTGGGGATGGGTAGTAGGGGCGTTACACTGAATATCGAACCGGCAGCTCTTAAGACTAGTTGACGCTTGCTAAACGTCATGTCTTAACCAGTCTATGTTATCACCCCCTTTTCGGCTAGCTGGCTTCTTGGGTTCTCCCACTTTCGCCCTTCCTTCAAAATAAGGTCGGTCTCTGAGCAAGCTTTTCGCTCAACATACACGTTCCGATAAGGGGCATGCGATTATAAACTACGATATGTTAATAACGCATCCAAACAATTGTCGCCTACTGTGTGCGTTAAGAGGCGAAGGTTCTTTTGGGGAATTTAATCTACATGCTGCCTGTAAGCATAATAATTTAAGATGTTTTTCGGACTTTGGATGTGCCTTTCATCTGCCTTGTACTATATTAAGCGGAGAGGGGAGATGTCACACCGACTAATCATCCAAGTTTCTAGCGCTTAGAATTCTCGAATATCTAAGCGCTTTGTGGTAAAATGAATGAGGTCAAAATCCATCACATTTTCCCAGTGTTCGATGCGAATGCATGCACTGCAATACTAGCAGTCCCCGAACCCCCTTAACTCAATCTTTGTAACATTTCAGAAACACGACTAGTGCACATCACAGTTAAGAGCTCAAAATAATTCGATGTATGTTGACCCTTACCAGCGCCCTTGGATCGCGACACCAGTGACCTCTTTCTTTGCCCCTTAAACCTACACAATCGGCTCTTGAGAAATAAAGCTGCTGAGACTGAGAGAGGGAAGCGCTTTGAATACCCTGCCAAAAACCGTTTTTTTAAAGGTTTAAGGCGGAGGAGGTGTGACGCTAGAAGTGACACATCGGAGGGAAGGGGTTGGGCGCACACACCCCTCTATTGTGCCACCAGGTGGGAAAAAGGATGCCAACCTCTCACTTATTTTCTATTCGCATTATTTCCCCCCATTTCCAACTGTCACTTCGGTTACTTGGAGTGTATACGGAGTTTTCCACACGCACAAACTGCATGAGAATGTAGGCACTGTGGGGTCTCAGGCAGACAAGTCTATCGCAGGCAGATGTTTGAGACGCAAGCCCAAAAAAGAGGTTCTGACAACACTGGTAGTCATCGGAGTGACACGCACCGACACACCGAAGCAGAGGTTTGTTAGTGGGTATTGCCACCCTTAGCGCTTCTGTTTCATGATCATCAGATCACTTAAACCGCAGGCCGAGAACAAAATATGTATTATTAGTTGTAGCACATCCTCATTAAATCTACTACTGTCTCTTATAAAATTGTCATGCACAAGTAGACTGCTTATGCATAGTACTTTTGCTTGATTAAAAAAAATAGGCCTGTAGAAGACGAAAAGCCAGCGACTCATTTATTCTTGTGTGCATTAAAAACAAGCATTGGCATAGCCAATAGGTCTCGTCCTTGGGACCTTATAAGTGTTTAGCCATGCAACAGTTGATGTTGTTGCACCAAGGATATTGCGCTGCATAACTAAATACTTATAAGGTCCCAAAAGCGAGACCTATTGGCTATGCCAATGCTTGTTTAGTTACGCTGTACATCATCAACCCCAATGCTGTGCACCATAGCTAAGAAACACATAAGTATATTTCATCTATTTGTAGGTGCATGCACCATACATGCACGTGCCTACAAAATGACGCAGCTTCTTAATTTCCTTTTATTTGCCTATCCAACTTGTATCGACAGATAATAACAAGCATTGGCATAGCCAATAGGTCTCGCCTTTGGGACCTTATAAGTGTTTAGTTATGCAACAGTTGCATAACTAAACACTTATAAGGTCCCAAAAGCGAGACCTATTGGCTATGCCAATGCTTGTGTTCACTGCTGCAATCTAGTGAAGCCTCACGGAGAACATCAAAAGTGATCGCGATCAAACAGAAAAAGCGGCCGCGAAAGTGAAAGTAATTGCGGTAAAGCGCGCGCCCGCGCACATGCACTGTAGCTCTAGGCTGGCCTGGTAGCACTTTTTAGAGCCCTCACAAAATGTCTCGCCAGACCAGCACATGCGCTGGGTCAGACGAGACCTAAAAACACATGGAAGCTTTTTCTTTTTTCTTTTTTTTAGGTCTCGCCTGACCCAGCGCATGCGCTCGAGACTTATTGAGAGGGCTCCAAAAAGTGCTACCAGGCCAGCCTAGAGCTGCAGTGCATGTGCGCGGGCGCGCGCGTCGCGTTTTACCGCAATTACTTTCACTTTCACGGCCGCTTTGATGTTTGATCGTGATCCCGATCGCGATCACTTTAACTTTCGCGGCTGCACGGCCTCTTTGCATGGCCAATAGGTCTCGCTTTTGGGACCTTATTAGTATTTAGTTATGCAACTGTTGCATGGCTAAACACTTATAAGGTCCCAAAGGCGAGACCTATTGGCTATTCCAATGCTTGTTTTAAGTGTGGTGAAGCAACATGGGTCGGGGCATGGAAGCTATACAGGGACTGGTGAAGGCTGAAGAAACATAGTAATCTGGAAGCAACTTGGAGGGCACGGACTGGGAGAAGCAACACGCAGGGAATGACCGGGTGCAAACCGGTGGGAGGAGGAATACCTTGGATCACGAAGTGTGTGTGAGAAGAACAGCTGGTAAGAAAGAGAGCATTTGGAGTATGGAGGGAGTAGAAGCACACATCGAGAAAGCAATGCAGGTGGGGAAGCACATGAGGGCGAGTACATCCTATGGGGTGTGGGGGAAAACCACATGGGCGAGCAGCGCAGAGAGGAGAGAAGCACACTAGGGAGACAGCTGTAAAACAAATGCACTCTTGTACAGTGGTTAAACAGAAAGAAAAAAGAGCATGAAAAGCCAGCAGTGTGAAGGCACAAAGTGGAGGAGGCAACTACTCATAATCAAGGGGACCCCTGATAGTGGCTGAAGGTAGAGAGGCAGGGGAAAAATAAACTAAATAATCAAGCAAAACACTTTACCTACTTATTTTGAGAGAGGCTATACGTCCACAATTAACTTACCACTTTGGCTGGGCTCAATTGACCAAAGTCTTCAAACACTTTTATTTTGTTATATTATTTTATTATGTTCCATTGTATACAAATTGACAAATAACAATTACATATCTTATCATTGACAAATCGTATATAAAAACAGATCACAACATACATACAAATTCATACTCTATCATTCTCACTCATACCACATATATGGACATAACAAAATAAATCTAGGAACATGCTAAAAAAAAAATTCAAGTTCCCGAATGACATGGATATAAAACGTGTTCGCCCCGCAGAGGTCTTAATCACTGATCTCACAACATCCTAAGGGCTTGTTTTGCAGTATAAATTCAGAGATAAGGAAAAAACAACATGGATAAATGTCTATTGCATGTATAGATTAATAATTCTACTAGAGTGGGGACAAAAATAATCCAAGACGGAATTTATTGCAGCGTCGACGCGCGTTTCGGTGAGACCACCCCTTCTCTGGGTATCACCCTCTTCAGGGCGCGTGTGAACCTTTAGAATTTTTTTGGGGGGGCAATGAGACCTGTCTGCATTTAAAAGCTAGAAATGCGATATGCCTTGAGGATCCTCCTGATCCGAGAGAGCAATAGAAGCTAATCACGGATGATGCTGGCCATGAACTTGCTAATGAGCTGAAAATATCTCTGTTATAGATAAGGAAGGACAGGAGGAAGAGATTTCTGTCAAGGCTCCATTGGGGGAATTAATGAGATAATCGGCAATCTTAGATCTTCAAAGATTTTTTCCGTCAGTTGGGGCTTTAATCGGTAACTCTAAAACAGTTGATTACGGCTTATAAATGTATGTGGAGAAAACCTTGAAGGATTAGACTTGATAATCTAGGAAAGGTGTATAATACATCCAAAATGCTATGGAAACCACAGCTCCCCCAGCTGATGGCAACTATGATTCTAAAGGGGGAGCGTTTTGTGGCATGGCGGCGTGGCGTCCCGTAGTCCCGGCGTCCCGTAGTTGAATCACAACTGGCAAGAAGTTCGCCATGCCGCAAAACTCTGTGTGCAGTCTAGTTGTAAGCGTGTATTCTCAGTAAGTCTGTCACCACCTGTGCCCAGAAGTCTTCTAAAAAGCCACGTCTTCTGCAGGACATCCACATCCCTATCCATAATAATGTGTAGCGGCTTTCACCCCTCTCTCTAATAATATCCAGAGGATAGTGAAAAGACACTGGTAAATACTGAAAACGGGCACTTTTGAACCTGGTCCTCTTCCCCTTTTTGCGTTTAAACGCACCCAGAATTTGAGAGACATTCTAGTACATACCCGTCCTAGAAATAATGCTAAACCATCAGAGACATTTTGGTCCTTACCTCCAGTTGTAGGTCATTACCCATGCGGTTCATGTACCTCCTGTCCCCAAACCAAACCCATGAAAGAGCTGGATCTGGGACTACCGAGACCATGGCAGTTGAAACGTCATACGAACTGCAATTCCAAAAACTGCATTTATCTACTCACCTGCCCCTGCGGACTCCGATACATAGACATGACCACAAGACCTGTCAAAACCCGTATCGGGGAACATAAGAGTACGATACGGTGCAAAAGAACTCAGACCAAGCTGCAGAATCACTTCCTGGAACTCAACCACTCCCCTGACAGTCTCAGCTGGACTGTGATTGACCACAATCCTTTATGGACACCGGCAACCCTGTTCAAAACTGAACAACGCTGGGTCTTCAGACTCCGATCCAATGTCACTGGTCTCAACGACGATATCCCATGGAGTTCCCTCCTCCCATGATACCCGGTAGAGCATCCCACACCCTGCCTTCCGCTCCAGGCATTACATTGACCCCCAACCTGACACCACGGCTGTACCTCTTTCCAGCCACCCGCCTCCAATTTATGGTAGCGAATCTTAGACTGACCGGAGACATTCACAGCAGACACTTGCCATGCTTATCATCCCTACAGCTTATTACGATATGTTCACAATATGCGTGTTTGTGACTAACTTAGACTCGCAGTCTGATAACCCTTAGTTATGCCCAGTATGTCTTCCCCACCCTGCGTGCCCCCGTCACACACACACCCATTGCGGTGCTGGCTTCTGGACGCGACTATCACGGCACCTACACATTCCGCCTTTGGGTAACTCTCAGTCGGTTCACCACACAGCCTCACCACATGGCACACCGAGACCAGCCCCACTAGTCTCCTGCTTCCAGCCTCCTCTTGATAACTACCCAGACCAGGATTTTAGCAGACTAAAACACCCATAAATCCTACTATGGACCTGTTCCATCATGGCTGCCCCCAGGTACACGATAGCCTGATGCGGGGATGCAATATAGTCTCACTTTGTGATACACTAAGACTAGCATCACCAGTCTCTTTTTATGCAGTTATCCATACCAGGACACAAGTATATTGGAACAATCTGACATATTCATAAGTGTGATACGGACCTGTTCCATCATGGCTGCCCCCAGGTACATGATAGCCTGGTACTGGGATGAGGACGCGATTTTTCGTCCAGAATTTTTAATAAACTCTCAGTTGGACTTGAAATATAGTCTCACTTTATGACACACTAAGACTAACTTCACTAGTCTCTTTTTATCTAGTTATCCATACCAGGACACAAGTATATTTGAACTATCTGACATATTCATAAGTGTGATACGGACCTGTTCCATCATGGCCGCCACCTCCAGGGACACGATAGTCTCTCTTTAGTCTCCTACACAGACTACCCTGACTCACTTCCGAGACTACAATTATCCAATCAACTCCCCGCATATAATGAGCTTCCACACGACACAGGCTACCGGCGACAATGGAGGCACCCTAGGTTTACGGACCAGTATTCCCCGGGGCTCATGTAAGTACTGGCAGAACCCTGCTGCCACCCCTAGGCTTGTTTAGCTTCCTGCTTATGTATCCAATTAGATGACTTATGCTCCAATTCTATATTTAAGTGTCTGTTTCCCTCGTTTGATATGACATAGTTACAGATCGACTTTCGGCTTAACAAACGGTTTTTCTCTAGCTGGTGCCCCTGCCCCAGTTGGTCTATCCCGGTACAGTCTGGACCCACATAAATGCGGGTATGATTTTTGTCTCCTCCACCATCGCCACATTTCTTCAGCGTCATTTTGTTACATTGACATGGCCATCTAGAACCGGCACACTTGGCGCGGACATTGTCTACCTCTACTAACCTCTTGCCATAGAGACATATTACGCCCGCACCAGTATTTCTTTGGCGGTCGCTCCTTTGGCACTGTGACACTCCCAGCCAATCTGACGTTGTTTTTATAACGCTATACATATAACTGCATAGACTATTTTTGAGTTGGCATTTTACCTTGCTCCATGTCATTTGCACGATGGTATGGCCACCATCCATCACTACCACGCACGATTATAGCACTGCAATGCATCTCACTTCCTGTCACCCATGTGCTATGTACTCCATCTCAGCAGACGTGCATGACCATCACACCTGCATAGTTCACAGAGCTTAAGTTTATCTTGTTCATGCCCCAACGATGGCCTGGTTGTTCTCACCCGACCCCCTTCTTTCCCTGGCATTAGGTACAACCACTTCCCCAGCATGACTTTGAGCCGGTCCGCTCTCCGCTCTCCACACTGGTGACTTGCGCCATGACCCTGGATATAGCGATGACCCTCTCATTGTGCTTCTTTTTCTCTTTTCCCTCTAGGTTCGACATATGGGACACGAATAATACGTGTTTCCCTCATTTTGAAATGGGATTATAGGATATTTCTGTTCCCGAATCCCGATTTTCCTCTTCCTCACTAAGGTCCTGACGAAGCGCTAAGGATCCACTAGGGACCACGGGCAGCGCGAAACATGTTGACCACCCTCTTCACATCCTCACTCTCACTACACACGGGTTGAGAGCAGTGGGATTGCCAACCTTTTTTTCCCGTACTCATTACAGTGCTATTTAGGTACTATTCCCCGTTAGATTTTACCCAGACCCGACGGACCCACTAATAAATCTGTTTGGGGTACCAGAGGGTCTTTTTAGCCTCACCACGTCACCATCTATCCCCACACACCCGCATGCACAACTACGGCTACTCCAATAAAAGATCTCCGACAGAGAGCCCTCTTGAAGGGCCCGTGAGGGACTGCAGCACCACCCCCACGAGGAGCTTCGCCCTATGATGATGCTTTGCACCCGCAAGGGTGTGTGAGGGCACTTCGAACACCGTCCAGGAGTATCTGGTCTACATCACATCCACACTCACGAACCTTTTCCTCACATTCTCTGTTGCTCTGTTTCTTATCTTTCAGGCAGTAGACCATACCGGCACTGTCTTTCTTAGGAACTGTTACCTCTTTGTCTGTCCATGGTATGGGCCACCTGTATCCCCAAGTACTCCAACTCCCAATGCAATCCCAGGCTGGAGAGACCATCCAACGGAGTACCAACCAAAGAAGCCGATGGAAATAGGAGAGATTTTCGCCTATTAAGACAAAGCCCAGATAGACCCCCAAACTCATCCAAGAGTCGCAACAACATGGGTACTGCCACCTGTGGGGAAGTAATATAAAACAATTCGTCATCCACTTATAGCGAGATCAGATGGTCGGATTCCCCCAGACATATGCCCCAATTTAACAGTCTTTGACGTGCCCTAATCGCCAGGGGTTCGAGCGCTACAGATTTATTATAGTTAACCCTAATCCTGATACTTTTTGGAATTTCTCTGATTTCTCCAACAATTTGGGCAGAGAAACTGAGGGGTTTGTCAGGAAGCAAAGCACATTGTCGACAAACAGAGCTACTTTCATCACAATCCTTGTTTGATTACGGTCCTCTGGTCGCGGCAAGTGATTCCGACCTGGCGTTTGAATCCGGTGGCGCTGGAGGACCCTGTGTTTCACGCGGAGCTTGGGGAGGGGGTGGAGCGCTACTTAAAGCGGTGGTGCGAGGGATTTGCATCTCGGCCGTCGCCGGGACGCGCAGGGTACTGTCACAGGACATTGACCGAGCAGAGGCGCGGTTGCGCCGGGCGGAACTTGCCGGTCATACAGATGGGGACGCCCAGGGTGAGGTCTTGGCGGCGCGGGAGGAGGTGGCCACTCAGGTGGAGCGGCTTCGCTGCTACGATCATAAGGAATATATGGTCCGCACGCACGCTGAACGGGATAAAGTAGGGGCGTTATTGGCATGGCTGGCTAACCCGGCTATCAGGGGAACTCCGATAGTGTCCCTGGCCCTCCCAACAGGGGGCCTGGTTTACTCTCAGGGGGAGATTAATGACCAATTTTTGGATTATTACTCTCTATTGTATCGGAGTCGGATGCGGGACCTGCCTGACGGGCTGGACACTTATTTAGAAGAGGCTGAGTTACCACAGTTGGATCCGGAGCAGAGTTCTGCCCTGGGGGCGGAAATCTCTATAGGGAAAATTAGAGCAGCGGTCAAACACATGGCTCGGAACAAGACCCCGGGGGCGGATGGTCTCCCCGTGGAGTTTTATGCCGCATATTTGGACACTTTGGCTCCGCGTCTGCAGGCAGTATATAGGGAGGCGTGGACTGCGGGCGAGCTGCCGTGCACCTTGCGGGAGGCGATCATAGTGCCGCTGCTGAAGAAGGATGGGGCTCCATCCTCCAGGTCGGCATACCGGCCGCTCTCCATGCTCTCGGTCGATTATAAGATCCTTAGTAAGATCTTGGCCACGCGACTCATGGGCCAAATGAGCGCACTGGTCCATCCGGACCAATCGGGTTTCATTCCCCAGAGGAATACCGCAGCCTGCATCCGACGGCTGGTGCGGATAGTGGGGGACCGGGCGGAGGGCCCATCGGAGGCCGCGGTGCTGTCGGTAGATATCGAAAAGGCATTCGATAGCGTGGAGTGGCCATATCTGTTTCGGGTGCTGACGGGGTTTGGCCTGGGGGACCACTTTGTGCGCTGGACTAGATTGCTATATAGTTCTGCCACAGCTAGGGTCCGCACGGGACGTACTGTCTCGGCGGCTTGTCGGGTGGAGAGAGGCACTCGTCAGGGCTGTTCGGTGTCCCCCCTCCTGTTTGCCCTGGCGATCGAACCCCTAGCGGCACATGCCCGTCGGGGATGTTCCTATGTGGGGGTCCCGCTCCGTGGCGAGCTACATTATATTTCCCTGTACGCGGACGACCTTTTGTTGTATTTAGCAGATGCGAGGGATCCCTTGCGGGGTGCTAGGACCCTGCTCCGGGAGTTAGGCTCTTTCTCGGGACTGCAGGTTAACTGGGCTAAGACTTGCCTATTTCCTTTATCCCCTGGGACCCAGGCGCCTGAGGCGCTTGATGACCTACGTTGGGAACCGGCCTGCCTGTCATACTTGGGCGTCCGCATATTTCACGCTCCGGCTGATCTCCTTGAGGGAAATGTGGGTTGCGCGCTAAGGGGGCTTAAAGGGAGTATGGCGTTTTGCCGCACCCTCCCCTTATCGGTGGCTGGGCGTGTAGCGCTGCTGAAAATGGTAGCGCTGCCGCGATTGCTTTATTTTTTTCGTACCTTGCCGATCTGGATTCCGGCTTCCTTTTTCAAGGCGCTCCGTGCACTGATGACAGGGTTCATTTGGGGATCGGGTAGACGTCGGGTGGCGTTGGCCACTCTGCTGAGGCCGAGGGCGGAGGGGGGGCTGGCGGTTCCAGATTTTGAATGGTATTATTTGGCAGCGCAGCTGCAATGGCTCACGCAGGCCGTGGCACGTGAGTTCCGAGGCCCTGAGGGCCCGCAGGGTAGGATCTTCCCTAGGCATGTGTTGTCCTTTATTGTGCGGCAGCAAAAACTCCGGTTGGACCAGCTTACCCTTGAGGAGCGCACGCTTCGGCTTTGCTGGAACCGCAGTCAGAAACGGACAGGCTTCGGGGTTCCGTACGCCCCGGAAATCCCTTTGGGTATGTGCACGGCTCTCCCGCATGGTGGAGACTGGTCGGCGTTGGCGGGTTGGGAGGACCGCGGGGTTCATATGATTGGGGATCTATACAGAGACGGGGTTTTGTTACCATTCCAGGATCTACAGCAGGAGTTTGACTTGCCAAGGGGGGACTATCTTCTCCACTCGGCTTTGGTGTCCGGGATTCGGAAGCATTGGAAGATGGGGCTAGCGGAACCCCCGACGTCCTTGGGATGTCAGTACGTCGTTATGGCGGCGGGCACGTTTAAGGCCATTACTTGCCTCTATGGGCGATTGTCCACGGAGGGGCTCGCACCCTTGGCTGCCTTGCGGGACAAGTGGGAGGGGGATCTGGGGAGGCCTGTTCCAGAGACGGCGTGGGCGCAGCTGCTGCGGCGAGCCTGGAAGGGTACGCGCAACGCTAGATTTCAACTGGTTCAATTTTACACTCTCCCCAGAGCCTACCTGACTCCGGCGAAGATCACGCGGTATTTCGGAGGCCCTCCATCGATGTGTCCTCGGTGCCCTTCGGAGGGGGCTGACTTCGGCCATATGTTCTGGTCCTGTCCGGGTCTGGGCTCTTACTGGGCAGATGTGGTGGCGTGTTTGAATCAAGTGACTGAACGTGAGCTGGCAGTGGACATGGGAACTTGCCTTTTACTTTGGTTTCCGCACACCCCCCGTACAAAAATTACGGGCAAATTTTGTGATTTGGGGCTGATAATGGCCAAAAGGGAGCTTACCATGCATTGGAAGGCCAGGGCATGGCCGAGCTTCCGGAGATGGAAAGCGAGCTTCTTGGTTTGGGCGGGGACTGAGGGGGCACTTCGTCTCCAACTGGCTAGGCGTGCTTCTAATGACAAGGCGCTCGATGCTGCTAGGGTGTGGGGTACCTTGGTGGAGGAGCTTCGTTCCCCGGGGGAGCAGGAGGAGGAAGGTGGGGACGCTGTGGGGAGCGCCACGGGGACCCCTGGGGCGGCAGGGGAGTCTGTTTAGGTCAAGGCCACTGGAATACTTCCCGCCAGCACTCTGCATTTGTGCAATATATTAAGATGTGCCGAGTGGGCGAGTCCCAGGAGTGATGTGTGCGTGAATGGCGGTATGTAGCCTTTGGGCCTTTTGAAAGCACCGCGGGGGTTCCTTGTCTAATTTGGAGTGCAGCCTTCTTGTTCCTTGGGGTGCTCAATATTTCACAGGGGAGGGGTCTGCTGCGGGCACACTGACAAGGGGGGGTGGGGGTAGAGTGGGGCGGGGTGGGGGAGTTAGGGAAGAAAGTGATGCGGACTTACCTTTTTCTGTAATGTCTTCAATGGCCTGGCCCGCGTTGGGGAGGCTATTGTATGTAATGCTGCATTCATGCTATGATGGTTGGGGGAAAAATCAATAAAAAATATTTAAAAAAAAAAAAAAAAAAACAGAGCTACTTTCATCTGTTTCCCTACAATCACAATTCCTGTAGTTTTGGGATTAAAGTTCACTTTTTGGATCGAAGGTTCCATTGCTAGCGCAAATATAGATGGCCACGATGGGCATTCCTACCTTGCTTCTCTTGTTAGAAGAATAGGATCTGAAAGTCAAGATCTCACATATGAGTCAAAGGTCCCCCAGATTCGCCAATATCAGGTTTTGAACTTTGAACAACAGGCCAGCTCCATATAGGGTCCCTTGAATGAAAGCTCTCTCTACCCTGACAAAACCATTCTCCGCATCCAGCGAGAGAAGGACTAGTTGTATATATTCCCTAGATGCTTTGTTTGTCTAACTCAGGGCAAGACCTATGTTGTCTGCAGTCTGTCAGACTAATCAATCCTGCTGGTAAGGATTCTAGTGAAAATCTTAACATCACTGTTTAGTAGGGCAATAGGCCTATATGATCCGTAGCTGCTCTGATTTTTATTAGGCTTTAATGTAAGAGTGAGGGTAGACTCCATTATTCTAGGGGTGACTGCCCGTGTCTATGAATGTTGCAAACAGTCTGGTTAAGGAGGAGACCAGAATTTCAACAACTGTCTTAAAAAAGGAATTTGAAAAACCTTTGGGCCCAGGGGCCTTATTATTTAGAAGAGACTTAATGAAACTTCTTATTTACTCTTCTGAGATGGGTTCTTCTAAGCTATCTAGTAAGGTCTGAGGAACCCCAGGGAAATTAACTCCATTGGGATACTGGCCCTGAAGTATAGGATTGCTAGGGTCATCTTTACGGCGTGCGGAGAAAACTGCAAGGGCGGCAGCTTTACCTTGACGAATGTTTGACTACAGGGAACCGCCACCGCTCCCGTGCCTTTTTAAGCTACTATGACAGTGAAACTCGGTACATACGCAGTGTATAGGAGCTCCCAGACCAGAGTGGGTCTATCCTCAACCTACCAAAGGAAGGAAGGAGATAAAGGGGGAATTGAGGGGATCATAGGTTCTGACAAAAGCCATAAGACCCTTGTTTGGGCTAGATATAATTGACTGAAATATGTTGGCAATCATGCAGAAGGGAGGGGTGAGGGGCTACTAAGAATCCCTGTCATCCCTGTCACCACCATCCTATATTCATTTTAATCCTTGCCAGGAAATCCAGGAATAAAATTGAAGGGGGATATTCCTGAGTCAGTTTTAGTTTCAAATTTCTGCACCAATATTCTTTTCAGATCCCTATTTTTTGTTGTTGTATTGTCCCCCCTCCCCTCTCTAGTTGCTCCACCTCAGGGGTTGGTCTGCACGGGGGTGTTGTTAGCACGCCCTATGATGAAGCGGGACACAATTTGTGGATGAGGGCAGTTGTCAAAAAATTAAGCGCATTTCACTAATTACATCAATTTTCAGTTTCTTTACCCTTCTACTCCTCATTTGTGTGTTTGGATATTTGTTGAGGAGGTTTTTGTAGGAGTTTAGCCTCTCCTCCCTCATTTATGTGTGACTCATCTTTATTTAGCTCTGTGCAAAATTGTGCAAGCGTTCAGTATATCCCTATCTGAAGTTCTAAGTACTTAATCAGATCTTTTTATAGCTTGGAAATATTTTCGAACTGATTTTTTTCATAATGTACATCTTAACAGCTTGTTGACCTTATCCCCTCGCTCTTAGTATGATTGTTTAATGCTCAATAACTAATGGTCTAATCTTTAACTAATATCGCCTCCAGTTGTCCCTTCAGGCTTCGAAGGTCTCTATGGATGCATCTTGATCCTGTCTGCTTATACTTCTGCCCTAATCTCATTATCTTGCTCTCCAGCTCCAGGTGCCTTGCCTTGACCATCCTAAAAAAGGCAGTCTTATGTTTGATCACTTCACCCCTCATTGCTGCTTTGGATGCATCCCATATCAGCATGCCTTCAGCTTAATTTGCTTGCTTATAATTCTCCAATGCTTCCCTGATATTTGAAAGAAGGATGGGGTCACTCAGTGCTACCTTGTTAAGCCTCCATGTTTGTGGGGGTTTGGTACTCTGGGGTTATCTGCATAATTAATAATACAGATGTGTGATCTGAAAGGACCTTTGTGCCAGTCTCTGAGGACAGTATAAATTGTGAGAGTGGCTGATGTTAAGAAATAGTAAATCCTTGAAACGACACCTGTGGTCATTAGAGGAAAAGAGTAGATTCTCTCCCCTTCTTGTGTAGCACACCACACGTCTATGAGATTCAAAACTCCCACACCAGCTCTCAGCGTGGGGGGCGGGTGTACAATACCACCTGACAGCAGACCTGTCAATATCTAGATTTAGGTTTACATTGTAGTCACCACCTATTACTAGACGATCTCCTGCAAAAGTGACAATCTTAAGAAAAAATTGGTGATAGAAGCATTCCTTGTTGTCTTTTGGGTCACATGTGAAAACTATCGAGAATGAGTGTCCATAAAGTGTGCCTCACCAACCCACAACCCTGTCTTTTGTGCCTGTATGTACTGAGTGAGGGTGATTCAGGACGCTTGAACAAATCAATATACCTGCACCTCTGACCTTCCAGATGGCAGTGGAGTGTACCTCAGTGGGGAAGTATTCAGACTTAAGACTTTTAACATCTGGGAGTAGGAGATGAGTTTTCTGGTGCCGGACGACATCCACTCCCTTCATATGGAGAAAATGCAAGAGGGCTTTATACTTAACCAAAGAATTTAGCCCCTAGGTTTTGAGCGACAAAAACATTATCATATGGTGGGGATTTGAGCCTTTGTTCTGATGAAAGCCCCGCAAAAACAACAAGATGGTGGAAGGAATGCTTGTTTCAATCCCAGCCACTGGTGATCGCTCAGGACCACGTTCCAGACCATTATTTTTTGCCACTGTGACTTTCTAGACAGAGACCCGCTTTATGCATATCTGTCTTGGTCAAACTCCAATAGTAACACTTGTGCCCGAACTGCCAGGCTGGGTTTCAGATGGTACGACAAGCAACCCCAAACCTCTTTTGACCTACTTAAATCTCACAAGTGAGGTAAAGATTGAGTGCTATGGCACAGTGAGCATGGTAGCTATACCTGGGCATACCCGTCGCACTTATAGCGTCTACCGCAAAAATTGCAAGGTGATGGAAGGAATGCTTGATTTAATCTCAGCCACTAGCAATCATTCAGGCCGCGTACCTAATCATCGTTTTTGGCCTAGTGTGCCATTCTAGACAGAGAACCACACCATGAAGATCTCACCAGTGATCTGTAGCTCATATGCTGATATGGCCTCCTTGGGCCTTGTAAAGATCAATGCAGGCCCTACCTATTCGGCTGGCCATACTTGGGACATCATACTCATTTACTCACCCTATATAGCTACAGATCCCCCTCGCCCAGTGATCTGGTCAGATCACTCTCTGATTCATTTTCAGATTAGTGTCTTTCACAGGAATAGAGTACCCTCGTACCTCCCATACAACCATAGAAGACAATGGCACAAAGTCGCACTTGATTCCTTTTGTAAAAATTTCTTACCTCCCACATTTGACGAACATATGGATATTGCTAATAAGCTTAGGATCTTCAATGAGGCTATTACTTCTGTTATAGACCCTTTAGCACCCTTTAAACGCCAACATACTAACATCCATAAGAAATATGCAGTATGGGACACTCCTGACTTGCGTAATGAAAAATCTAAATGCAAAAATTAGGGAAAAAATCTGCTGCAAAAGTAATATGGAGAATTAGAAACTTACCTATAAAAAAGCACTCGCTAGCTACCACAAGAATATAAAAAATGCGCGGAAAGCCCATGTTATCTCAAGTCTAAATCAGGCGGGCAACTCTACTAAGGAACTTTACAAAGTTCTCAACACTTTTACTAACCCCGTTGCCTGCTCCCAACTGACTCCCCCTTTCCAAGTACTATGCGATAACATAGCTAATGATTCTGATTAAAAAATCAATCTAATTTATGATCAATTTCCTCATGATTCTAATTCCTTGGATCTCCCTAATCTGCTGTCCTTTACCTTGAGAAGGACTGATGCCTTCCTTGAGCATTTTTCTGCGCTGCAGACACTACAAGCCGAAGCCATGGTAGGAACAGCGAAATCTGGTTCTACTCTAGATATTATGCCAGCTTATGTGTTTGCCTTACTTGCCCCTCTTCTGGCCCCCTCCATCTGTAACATCTTAAACACCTTATTCAGTGAAGGGGTACTCCCACTTGAATGGAAGGCAGCTCAAGTGCTACCAATCAAGAAAAAAGCACAGGCACCCGCTGATGTGCTGGCTAAGGGTACGTCAACACTCAGCTGATGGGATATCTTGAATCTCAAGGCACCCTTGATCCTTCCCAGTCTGGTTTCAGACCCAGCCACTCTACTGAAACCACCCTCATCGGTGTTACAGATTACATCAAACTGGCACCGGACAACAGCAAGGCAGTGCTGCTGCTTTCATTGGATGTGACAGCAGCCTTTGATACTGTCTCTCACCAGAAGCTGATTAACTGATTGAGAGAGACTGGTATGCATGGACAGGCATTAAAGTGGTTTGCTAGCTTTCTGGACCAGCGTACTCTGATGATCAATCTGGGCCCCTTTCGTTCTCATACATTGAAGCTTACTAAGGGGGTGCCCCAGGGCTCTTGCCTTAACCCCACCATGTTTAATGTTTATGTGTCCCCCCTTGCCAAGATGATTAGAGAATATGGATTTATCCTTATTCCTATGCAGACGACATTCAACTGCTTTTATCTTTTGACAAGGACACAGACTTATTTAAACATCGTTTTGCTGAGGGCATGCAAGCCGTATCTGGTTGGATGACAGAAAATGTCCTCCAGCTGAATGCTGCCAAGACGAGATCTTGTTATTCGGCACCGCTCAAACAATTTGGTCCCCAAACTAGTGGCCTGGTATGTTAGGCCCCGCACTTACCCCGACACCCATGGCGAAAAATTTGGGGGCCGACTGGACTACTCTCTTATCTATGAGAGACCAAGTCATGGCCACCTCAGGGACCTGCTACCACACTCTGAGTCTCTTGCGTAGAGTGTTCCAGTGGCAGCCCTTATCAGTTCGAAGAACTCTGATTTAAGCCCTGGTCATTGGCCGACTCGATTATTGTAATGCTCTCTTAGCATCGACCAATGAATCCCTCTTGAGTAAACTGCAGATAGTCCAGGAATGTTGCCGTGCGGCTGGCTCTCAAGATACCTCCTCGAACCTCTTCCCGGCCTCTGCTGAGGCAGCTTCACTGGCTTCCAATCCGCCAGAGAATTAAGTTTAAACTTTGCTGCCTTGCCCACAAGGCTCTTTATAGTGTGAGCCCTAGCTATTTGGTGGACAAACTCAAGTTTTACGACCCGAGCAGACTGCTTAGATCTGAGGGTAAAGGGCTGCTTGTGGTCCACCGTTACAGGAAACTACGAACAGGAGGCAGGACTTTTGCCTATCTGGCTCCGAAATATTGGAACTCTCTTCCCGTGGACCTGAGTAAATGCCCCAATCCTTTTCGGTTCAGGAAACTTCTGAAGACTGAATTATTCCTGTACTGATCTTTCTGACCTGTCTTTTGCCTCTTATGCAGCGCGGAGATACCCCTTCGGGGAAGATTCCGGTGCTTTATAAATCCTATACAAATACAAAAATAGCTTGAGTCCTATGTCACTGTGAGCACAGGTCCCAAATCTGGGCATATCGGTCGCAATTGGGGTATCTGCTGCACAAACAACAAGGTGATGAAAGGGATACTTGCATTAATCTCAAGCAGTGGTGATCGATTGGGCCACATTCCAAGCCATTGCTTTTGGCCCATTGCCATTGCTCAGCTGGAGACTCTCACATTTATTAATCACAAATGTTCTGCTCTGGCCTTTGGATCCAAGTATTGGCTAACTGATGACACTGGAGCTCTACTTCAGTAGAACGATTGGTATGTTGGAAACCTTGCAAGGGGCGTGGCCTGGCGCCAATGGAGTGAGCAGCGCTGCTCGGAAGCTCCCGTCGGCCGGCCGCCATCCACAATCATCCTGACACCCCACGAAGGGCCTGAACCCCCACAAGGCATCCCCACAATGGCCAGCACAGAGGAAACTCACCGGAGGTGAAGCGAGCCTCCCTAACGTCCAGGATCGGGCGATAACAGCAACGGGGAGCGCGCCCAGGTGCACAGCCAAGATGGCGGTGCCCAGCGAGCGCTGACGAGCCCAGACGCCGTGCAGGACTCCAGCGCGAGTGACTCTGGAGACGGAATGCCGGGGTCCCCCCTTCAGCCCTGCGCCGGCACCAAGCAACCGACCGGCAGGACCCTCCGAGGAGCTGGCTGAGGGAAAAGACACGCACTGTTTGCAGCGCCTGGGAGCAGGCAAAATGGCGGCGCGCCGGGACGGCAGCGCCTGAAGGGACAACAGAGCGCGACCATAAACCTGTGGCACTTCCCTCCAGCCCTTCAGATAGGACCCGACACAGGGCCTTGGAGTCTGGGCAGGATAGCTGACGGAGGACTGCTGCTGGAGAGTAAGCGCGGTGCACGCGCCACTGAGCGCGGCCTGGACAGTGGCGCCAAGTGGGCGCTGATGATCACGGAGGGAGTGCATGGGGCCAGCGAGAAGGCCTTGAAATTACTGGGCGATAGCGCAGGAAGATCGTGTGTACTGCTGACAGATTTGGACACGCCGGCGGCGCGCAACAGCAGAGGCATCTGGGGAGCTGCTGCGGCGTGGACTGAGGCCTGCAGGGCTCACCTCCGGGCCCCCTGGGTGTGAATCAACGCGAGGAGCGGCGGCCAACACAGAGGAACTGGCAGGGGAGCGCAGGAAGACCAGCAGGGAGGGGAGACGGTGAAGGTATCAGAGGGCCTCCCCGGGACGCCACGAAGAGCGACCACTGCTCCGCGGCCTAGGTTGCCGGCGCTTGGGCGAGCAAAGGAAATAGCGCCCTGAAGGTGAGGAGGCGAGATCCTCCCTAACAGACTGACCCCTTCACTCACACAGTCCAGAGGGAGCACGCACACAGAACAGAGGGGCCTGGGGACCTCCGGGGGCGCTAGCCTGAACCTCGAAGTGAGTGGAGATCGTGACCTCGTGACCTTGGGAGAGGACCTGGGAAGCCTTGAGAGCAGCTCCCACGAGCGGAAGGGGCGGAGGAGCAACAGAGCTGGGCCGCATAAGGCGGTGACGCACCTAAGACGGCGTGCTCCGAGCGGCGGTGATGCCGGAAAGCCCTGAGGACTTGGACGGCCGGCGCTCCCTGGGAGTTGCCTGGGGGGCGCCTGTGGACGGGGCCCAGCGTGCGCCCGCGACGGAGGGCGATGATATCCCATGAGCATACGTAGCGCCCGAAGCATAGTGGGGCAGGAAGACACCATGGGGAAGCCTCTGAAACGGAAGGAGAAGGAAGACCTTGCCTGCGGGCAGACCCCCAGCCGAGGCCGAGAAGTCTGCTATGAGGACAGACCACCCAGCAGACCCTACACTACAGGTCATACTGCAAGCTATCACCACTTCCAGCGAACGCCTGGAAGGGAAAATTGACTCTCTCAGCCTGGACATAGGATTGCTCAGGGAAGACCACAAGAAACTAGTGGATAGGGTCGCGGCAAACGAACGAAGATTGGCGGAGACTGTCCCGGCGGTCACAGATATGCAAAGCCACATGACTGTGCTGGAAACCAAGGTGCAAATGCTGGAAGAAAGGTCGGAGGACGCCGAAAATCGATCACGCAGAAGCAACCTGCGAATTGATTGGGCTGCCGGAGAAAATTGAAGGTCGCAACATGGCGGACTATCTCGAAAAATGGCTCAAGGACGAAGTAGCGCCGACCGGCCTGTCGAATTTCTTCGCCCTGGAGAGGGCGCACCGCGTCTCGGCTCAGCCGCCCGCGCCAGGCGCCCCGCCACAAGTGGTGATAGCGAAACTCCTCCACTACAAGGACCGAGATCACATCCTCACTCAGGTGTGGCTCAAAGGCGACATTCAAGTGCACAACTCTATAGTGCGCATCTTCCCGGACTTCTCCCGTGAGGTGCAGCGTCGAAGGGGATCGTACCGAGATGTGAAACAACGATTACGCCAGCTGAACTACAAATACGTGACACAGTATCCGGCAATACTGCGGGTGACCACGACGGAGGGCACCGAATTCTTCAGGACTCCGCAGGAGGCATCTGACTGGATAGACTGACATGGTGGAACAGCGCGGAACCGAGATCCTGGCGCCTCCACAGGAGGAGGCACAACTAGAACGACAAAGTGCAATACAGGTGGTGGCGCTGATCAGCGGGGGAACTGAGAATCCGGGGCCTCCTGCGAGCGACGAGGAACAGGCAGACACGGGCTCAGAGATTGGATCCAGCGAGTCTGAAGCACAAAGCCTGATATTGCCAGATGTCACACCGCAGACCACGGATGACATCATCTAATGGCGGGGAGCGAGAGCCGGTGAGAAACGCGACCAGACTGCCGCAGGACACTGCAACGTCTGTATTAAGGTACAGGGGCATACGGGGGTGTAGCTGAGGGGCGGTTCATTGCAGACTCTGTGGAGGATGGCGGCTGCAGAGACTGGGAGAACACAGGCCAGGGGCCACCCCTGGAGATTGACTGATTGAACTGCAAGCAGTCACTTGTAGACTTTTTCTACTGGTTTGGATGGGAGGTGTTTTCCTACTTATCCTGGGGAGTGGGAGTTGGGGACCAAGTTCACTGTTGACACAGGAGGGTAACCTTGAGTTGCGCTATATACGAAACATTATGGCGGGGAGAGCGGAGGGCGAGGGGAGGGCATTGTTCCGCCTGGGTGGCGAGCGAAGTACCAACTCCACTGTCAGTGGCTGATAAACTACACTATAAATGCATGACGTGGAACATTAGGGGAATGCACACCATGTCAAAGCGCCACAAGGTACTCTCTTACATCAGACGACCGGGGGCCCAGATAGCCCTCCTGCAGGAAACTCACCTAACACAGATGGAAGGGCTAGCACTACACAAAGATGGAGAGGGCAGCTCTACTACACCACCTATTCGGCCTATGCGAGAGGGGCGTTAATATGGATCCAAGCAGGTTTGCCGTTCCAGTTGATATCCTCAGTGGTGGACCCGGAGGGACGCTATGTAGCAGTAAAGGGGAGACTAGAGGGCCGAGAGATCAGCTTAGTTAGCATCTATGCACCCAATGTAGATCAACCCACCTTCTTTGCGACATTGAACCACAGATTAGCGCAATACCTTGCGGCTACGGTCATAACTGGGGGCGACTTCAATAGCGTGGACAATGTGCTGCTAGCCAGATCCCACCCCCATTGCAAAACTCCCAGGCGGCGCGCGCCTCCCAAGCATTCACAGCGTGGAGACGGAGCTGGGGACTGATCGACTCTTGGCGCACCCTGAACCCACAAGGGAGAGATTACTCCTACTTCTCAGTGGTCCATGAAGTACACGCACGCCTAGACGCCCTCCTCTGCTCGGCAGATGTCCAACGCCATGTCACAAGCACAGAGTACCTTGCGCGCACCATCTCGGATCACAACCCACTGCTCATGTTGCTGCAATGGGCACACCCGCCAGCAGCAATCCCTGCTTGGAGGCTCCGTCCAGACACCCTGGAAGACCAGGTCTTCAGAGAGTGGATCAGAGGCGAAATAAAGCATTACTTTCAAAATAACGCGGGCACGGCTGGATCACAGAATGTAGAGTGGGACGCGTTCAAGGTGGTCTTGAGGGGCCAATGTATAGCACGGGTCACGGGGGTTAGGCGCATCCTCACATGTGAAGTAGAGGAGGCAGAGTCGGCTCTGAGAGAGATAGAACGCCAGAGGCCGGGACGTCCAGAACTGCACGTGGCGCTCTTAGATGCCAAAGAGGAAGTGGCGAAGCACACAGAGAGGCTTCGAAGCTTCGAATATAAGAAGTATTTAGAGCGCACGCATGCTGAAAGGGACAGGTCCGGCTCACTCCTGGCGTGGCTGGCGAACCCGACAAGTAGGGGCACTCCGCTAGTGGAGATAGAAGACGAAGGGGGGGGGGGGGCCAGACACTATGCGCCAGACGAGATTAATGAGATCTTTGCGCGATACTATGCCAACCTCTACACGAAGACGCGCATATGCGAACCGGTAGACATTAGGGAATATTTGGCTGACCTGCCGTTAACAGTTCTGAACCCTGAAGTGGCGGGCTTACTCGGAGCTGAGATTACCCTGCGGGAGATTCGGGTCGCCATCGAGGGCATGGCCCGCATCAAGACCCCGAGCACAGACGGCTTCCCGGCCGAATTTTATTCAACATATACCGAGGAGCTGGCCCCGCAGCTGGCTGCGATGTACCAGGGGGCCCGAGAGTTGGGAGAGCTGCCCGAGAGTGCCAGAGAAGCCCTTATTATCCCCATACCCAAGCCCGTGAAGGAACCCCAAGACTATACGGCCTACAGGCCACTGTCCATGCTCAACGTGGATTATAAGATTCTCAGCAAAATCCTAGCGACGCGTCTTCTGCCACACATGCCTCTACTGGTACACACAGATCAGGCAGGATTCATCCCGGGGCGGAACACGGCTATAAATATCCGGCGGCTCCTGGCAGTAATGGATTCAAAGGGGTATGATAAACAAGCGGCGGCGGTGTTCGCAGTAGATATCTAAAAGGCGTTCGATAGCTTGGAGTGGCAATATTTATACGAGGTCTTAGCCAGGATGGGGCTGGGGGAGGGTTTCCTAACATGGGTCCGGCTCCTTTACACCTCCCCCACGGCACAAGTGCGCACTGGGAGGATTACTTCGCCCAGGCAGAGAGTGGAGAGAGGCACAAGGCAGGGATGCTCCCTCTCCCCACTCCTGTTCGCCCTGGTCATGGAACCACTGGCGAGCAGGGCCAGGAGCGGCCGGGACTACCAGGACTTGGATACAGCGATAGGGCAACACTACATAGCACTATTCCTGCGCAATACAGATGGGGCGTTGTAGGGGGCGCGTAGCATGCTGGCTCGTTTCGGCACCATGTCGGGCCTCAGGGTTAACTGGCAAAAATCAAGCCTATACCCACTGGCACCTGATACCCCCCACCGCTTACGCTAGAACATCTGTGCTGGGAGCCTAATTGCCTGCAGTACCTGGGAGTCAAAATATACCATGGTGCGGCAGACTTACTGGATGGTAACGTGGGAAGGGCTATGAGGGCAGCAAAAGCAGCAATGGACTTCTGGAGAACACTTGCGCTATCCGTAGCTGGAAGGGTGGCTGTCCTACTTTGGAACGCTGCCGGTATGGATTCCGCAAGCCATGTTCAAGGAGCTAGACTCAAGAATTATATCATTTGTCTTGGGGTAACGGCAGGTGGAGGGTGGCACTGTCCATGCTGCGACGCCCCATGGCCGAGGGCGGACTGGCGCTGCCGGACCTCGAGTCCTACTACCTAGCGGCACAACTATACTGGCTAATTCAGTGGCTAGCGGCAGATCGGAACCCGGGTCGGGAGCAGCGCCCAGCGGCACCAGACACGGCCACACTTGCGAGAATCCTCCGGGTGCGTCGCACCTCGGCTGCGGACACGACAGAGACCAGGGTGATAGTGCGCTGCTGGACCAGATACCTGAGGAAAGTGGGCGATGCAACTCCCTACTCCCCTGACATACCACTCACGATGCTGCGCTACCTTCCACAGGGGCACACTGGGCAGGGTTAGAGGACTGGGTGGAAGCGGGACTGCGAGTGGTAGGTGACTTATACTGTGACACTGCGCTCCTTCCCTTTGCAGACTTGCAAGCCGCATATGACCTGCCAGAGGGACATTTTCTGAAGCACAGGGCCCTAACACGTAGAACTAGAGCACATTGGAAGATCGGGGACACTGAGCCGTGAGCGCTGGCTGGGTGCAGGTATGTGGCATTATCAGCAGGAAGGATCAAGACGGTGTCCTGTCTGTATAAGGCAATACAGCGGGACATGCAACAGCCGCTAGAGCGCTTGCGAACACAATGGGAGGGGGACATTGGCAAACCCATACCTGAAAAAGACTTGGACAAAATCCTAGAATGCACCCCGAAAGTATCTCGGAACGTGCGCTTCAAGCTAATTAACTACTATGTGCTGCATAGGGCATACTTGCTCCAGTTCGCATTCGAAGGTACTTTGGTGCGAACTCTGCGGCTTGCCCCAGGTGCGGGGAGAGGGAGGCGCACATACTCCATACGTTCTGGAGCTGTCCCACGCTGCTACCATTCTGGGGGGCAATCAGACAGACAATAAGTGACCTGATTCACAAAGAACTCCCACAGACCCAAGAACACTTCCTTTTAGGGTGGTTCCCTCACACGGCCAGGAGCAGAGTAACAGGAAAGTTTCAAGACCTTGCCTATATTTTAGCTAAACGAGAGATAGCCAGGAACTGGAAGGCGCCAGGCGGGCCCAGACCCGCCACTTGGAGAGGAGAGCTCGAGAGATGGGCGGGGGCGGAAGGGAGACTGTTACTCCGAGAGGCCAGCAGGGGAATAGGCAAAATGACAAGGGCCAGAGCCTGGGAGAATCTTGTGGGGGAACTAGTGGCTGCTGACGCAGACGCTGACAGCGAAGGGACCGCTTCGAGAGTGGCAACACTGGACCCAGATGACGGGCACTTAGAGCAACCTGTCTCACACACCTGAGAGACACAGCACGGCAACAACTACTTTCTAGGGCCCTTAAATCTGCTCATCTGCTTGGACATATTTCCGGGTTTTACCTATTATCAAGCAACTCAAGGGGGAGGGGGATTAGTTTGTCAAGAAACGTTTTTTTTTTTTTTTTTTTTAAATCCTCATTAGCCTCTGACCCCCGCAAACTGGTAATCTGCTGGTCTCCACTGTTACTCACTATTGAGAAGTAGGTTTATTTATTCAGGAGTGTTGCCCTTTCGCCAACCTACCAGTGGTACACCTGCATCCGACCTGTTGCTAACCTCTCACTGTTTATGAGAGGGTGGTCATGCTCTCTTCTGATTTTGATAAAACCAGAGACCAGAGTTGTGGACGAAACCCACCTTCGAACACTGTTACCTGGTGACCCAATGATACGGAGGGGGATCCGACCATCTCGGTCAAGCTGCTTTCCGAAAGGCCTAATCATAGGACAAAAAAAAAAAAATGAATGGAAATGATCTTTACCAGTCACATAGAAAAAATTGATTGTTTATGATACTGTATGGACTGGAAGCCATTTAGTCCCAAATTGCTTTCTTCTTACAGTTTTTTAGTCTGGCCAAGTCCATTATTGATGTTTTGTAGACTGATGAAAGCCATTCCGAGTGTATGGGAGGCGAGACCTCTGCCTATTTTTTGCATATTTCTCGTCTAGCCAGCAAAATAGCAAAGAAAAGCAAACTCCTGGAGTATCCAGTGATTTCCATTTGAATACCAAAAATTATTAGGCTAAGGGTCATGAAACGGTTTTGGGGGAAAATACACCATGATTGTTCCAGTACAAATGTACCTGCACATGTATGCAATGCTACAGCATAAATGGCAATAAAATATGGTTTAAAAAAATAAAAAAGTTGGAAACCTTGCAACTGTATGGATCCTTATGGCTAACCCCTTGATTCATATTCTATAGTAGAGAGCTCTTTATTTTATTTAGATTATAGTCACATTTAATATTAATTCTGAATGTGATTACACAATTCCAGTGCCTGTTCCTTATGCAAATAAATATTCTGTTCTTGTTGATTTATCATCTTTAGCTCCCACATCCCTCTTAAGGCTTCATAAAGTGTGCTGTTTATTTTTTCCTTCACATGACTACTGCATCTTCCAAAACTATCTTGGTTCTTTCCAATAAAATAATATCAACCTAACAGGCCACAGGCCATCCTCCTGTTAGTGCGGAATAGCTAGTGATGGACAGGGCAGTTCACCAATGCAAGCACTACTGACCAGGCACTATTATCTAGAGGAAGTGGTGGCTATGAGTACCTCAAAATCTTTGTTTTAACCTTCTCAGCATAGACTACCCAATGGGCAGAAATTAATCTTTAGAAGAATAGGTATCCAAACCCACTCAGGTATTCCACACTTGTAGTAGGAGTCTCAGATATTTGTGCGTGGTAAATTGCCACTTTAAGACCTTCGTTACGAGTTCTCCAGGAATGTCCTTTTGGCGCAAACACAAGTTTGTGCCTGGATTGGGATTTCAACATAGGCAAGAGTTACAACACCACTCCTCCAACCCCCACATGATTGCTGAGTACAATATGGTAGAATTTGTGCAGGAAAATGCAACAATATTCATAGTTTTTGCTCCTCTCAAGTGGTATTATCTCATTGTACTCCTTTCCAAGTTGTTAGATTTGTACTGATACAGTAATGTCGCATCTGGTAAATACCACACCCCATGGTATCCGTATTTAACCAGTAAAGTATTAACCTACCAAAATATAGGGGGTTTTGGCTCTTAGTCTCATTAAGGGCCTGACTCAAAATATTTTGGTGAAATATTTATGAAGGCAAGTTTACCTCCATTAATTATTAAAGTTGTGCATTTCAAAATCACCACTGTGCTAACTATCAGCATGGGCTGCAGGCAGATTGTACGTCTGATGCCTATTTTTTTTTTTTAACAACACATTTTTTTTTAATATTCATTGGAAAGATGGGCAATAGCCCTACAATGACCTGTTGGAGAAAAAGTATTGACATCACTGAAGTTCTGACATTTTGACCATTTTCCAACACCCGCCAAACACGCAGGTGATACAACTGAAACAAACTGCAGACAGTACTAGATCTCAAGACATGAGTACACAATATATTAATATAGGGATCTATTATCAAACAATGCAGGATAGTCCGGTCCATGAGCATTGGGAATAAGGGGCACTAATCGGGGGTCTGCAGGTGGCAGGGGGGAAGCTCAATTCCTCGATATGACGCCCATCGGGTCTAAATTTTCCTATGTTTAGCAGGGCAACCACGAGCTAGAAATACTGCTATTTTGGCCCCCATACATCTATCCAGTTCGGTCTTCCATTTGCCCGGTGTCGGGGGATATGTCCCTTTCCACAGTTGTGCGGTGTCTGGCTTAGCGATAGTGAGAGCTAAAACCAGTAAATGTTGCTTATTCTTATTTCCCCCAATGTCGTCTGTGCTGTGCAAAAGGAAAAGTCGTGGGTCGAGCGGGAGCTCCCATGAAAGTACCTCACTTAGGCAGGACCTAATTCTACGCCAAAAGGGTTACAACGCCGTGCAGCTCCAAACTGTATGCAAGAACGTACCGTCCTCTCGGCCACACCACAGACATGCAGGGCACTGGATAACTCTCATTTGCCAGAGTCTGGTCCGTGTATAGTACGCCCGGTACAAATATTTAAACTGTATCGGGCGGTTTCGTGTAGAGACCACCGCGCTCCGCGGGCTAGCAATAGCCTCAGCCCAGTCATCGTCCGTCAGGTCAGGATTATCGGCTTGCCACGCGAGCCGTGTCTTGCGAGCGTTGTCTGTGTGTGGGTCGTCAGGGTCTGGTATATTTACCTGATCTTGTGTAGGCCAAGATCTCCCATCAGCAGACGGCCCTCTAATAGGTGGAATTCCGGAAGGTTCTCAAGCGTGTGGATCAGGGGAGTCAGCGCATGACCGAGTTGGAGGAATCTGTAGAATTGTGTTTTGTGTAGTTTATACTCCTCCTGTAATTGCTGGAAGGATTTCAGTGTAGTACCCCGCATCACATCGCCGAGGCTCGATATCCCCACTATGTCCCATCTGCGGAACCCCCCCAAGGCGGCCACTGGGCAGAGGTACGTACTCTGCCATAGTGGGGTTGTCTGGGTTAGCTTCCCGCTCCAACCCATCTGTCAGACTTTGGCCTGCCACTGCTGTATCACGACTTTAGCGCCTGATGCCTATTTTGATAGTGAGCCACACCGGTGGTGTTTGTGAGTCTGAGCCTAACTCCGAATGTTCCAGCACATTCGTTTTAATAAGTGAAGACGAGATTAAAAGATTTGCTGCTGTAGCCCCCTGTTTCTCTGAGGTTTTAAACTTGGAATGTAACTAGGGCATGGAAGGTGCATGTGGCTGGCTAGGGACAAACATAGTGCCTCATTGAGAATTTGGTGGAAATGGAAAGCCATCCATTTCTGGAGCAAACTCAACTCTGAATATGGAGAAGAATCCACCAGCTGAATTTACTTTACGATATTATCACCATGGGGGCGGAAATTCAGCCAGTGGAGTGTATTCAGTTTAGAATTTGCAGGATATCCCTGGTATTGGGACAAGAGCCAGATGCTCATCCACTTTTGTGAGGCATGAACAGCTGTTTTCTGGACATACGAAGGTCAGAGTTGGGAGAGAAGCTGAAATATGGTCTGCTGATATAAGGTGGGAGGAGACTGTAGACTCTGCGGGCCTTACTGTCCCTTGAGCCATCATATTTCTGCATATCTATGCAAAGACTGCTGCCCACGAGCCTGTCAGTCAGTAGAGTTATACACTTTGGGGAAACGGACTTGCCTACAAAGATTCTGGTTTGAGTTTTAAGCACCTGGTAAATTGGACGGTCTCTCCTCCTACAAGGGACACATTCCAGGGGTAGGGTACTTCTACCTGGTCTATGTATTGGAGAAGCCCTCGTGCTTCGTAATCAAGAGGCCAACATTGTATCCCATGTAAAGACCGCTGACAGCGCATACTATCATCTCGAAGACATAGTTCATGGCTTAGTAGTACACATTTTGCCTTATGGGACCATACAACTCATTTGACCGCCATCTTGAAGTGAGGCAGGTAATGTTCATTTTATGCAACCAATTTTGTAACCTTCAAATCACTTTGATGTCTCTTGAGATAATAATGCCCGTTTACTTCAGTTTAGATTTAGCGCAGCCTATTTATTGTTAATCCGCTGGCCTGCCTTTAGGGCTGCCTTTGGTGCTAGTGCAAGGTTTTAATATGCTCACATCAATGTGACCAATCTCGAGTGTCGATACAAGTACTGACAAGATTAATTGTGATGAGTGCAAATTAGAGTGTTTTCAGAATTATTTTATTTTTAATTGATTCCATTAGAGGAAGAAAAGACTGGGGGAGAGGTTAGTGAGTGAGAGGAGAGCTTGTGAGATCGGAAAAGGGCAATGAAGCCTTTAATAAAGGCTTTTTCAGTATTAGTACACGTCTCGATTGTGAGAACAGCATTTCAACAACGTAGTGCACACAATAGCATAGACGATTTCAAATATAAATGTATTTACTTTTCCTCATGAATAAATGTATACATTAAATATAGCACATGTGTAATTGTGCATTCCCCATCCCCTCTTTTTAGGTTGTGCTTGGAGACAGATTTAGCAGTCAGTTGGTAAACAGCTCTTTAGTAGCCAAAATAGACCTAGGCTAGACTTTTGGTTCTCGTTTTGCTCATGATTCTATGGCTTTCTTGCACTCTCAGTTCCCTGCTCCGGGTTCAGTAAACGCCAGCATTTGTAAAGCGCACAGCTCCAGGAGAGGTGTCCCGGCGCGGGGGCCGTCGGGAAGATTAAGCAAGCTATTGCCCAGAGTCACACGGTGCTGAAGATTAAGCAAGCTATTGCCCAGAGTCACACGGTGCTGAAGATTAAGCAAGCTATTGCCCAGAGTCACATGGTGCTGGGCTAACCTGCCGCCGGAGCCGGGAATCGAACCGTGAACCCTGTGGTTTGGAGTCAGGCACCCTGGCTGCTGCGCCACACCTCTTCCACCTCTTCAGTGACATTCCTCCCTATTATTGTTTATGTCCTCATGAAGGAGTTTTTCCGTCTCACTATGTTTTGATTGGATGAGTGTTATCTTTTCACTGCTGAATTCAGGACCTTGCATTGCAGAGCATGAGTGACTAGTTTTACTCCTTCACTTTCTCTACCTGCTCTCCTTGCATCCCTTTCCTCTCCCCCCTATATTTATATAAATTGTTGGCTCTCTCCCTGTTTGTCCCCTTAATCTGTATGTCATATACCGCTGTATTGAAATGCCGGCATCTGGGAATGGTTTTTAAACTGTTTTAATAGTATTTTTTACTTTAGAGATACAATATTTTTTCTCTAGGCACACATCATTCTCAGGGTCGAATGGGATTTATTCCTGCCATTGACAGAAGTAAATTTCGACCTTTTTGCCCCTGGAGTAGCGTTTACCAATGCATTATTATAATACCACTGAGAGGTACTATTATGCTTGGGTAAACGAATTTACAAATGAAAGTACACTTTCTGTGGAGGGTTTGCACTGTAAATCAAGTCACCCATGCCCACATGCTAAACTTACAAGCGCAGATACCTAGGTGAATCAAACCCGTAGTTTCCAAATAAACATGTGTATTTTCTTTAAATAAAAGTGCAACAAACGTCCTTGATTAGAATTGCACAAACATTTAGAAACTATGATCAAGAAACCTAGTATGCCCCACCACCCAGTCCTAGAAGAACAGTGAACATTATCCCCTTACAGAAAACTAAATGTAAAATATTAAAAGGAAAGACAGAAAACACTTGCCAGCCTATCCTGGTCACTCACTACCCCAGCACTGTCCTCATGGATTTATTCTCACCTATAACTCTTTAACAACTGTTTTATCCATATTCCTTAAGCATTACATACACAGTCATGATGAACTGATGTTAGTTTGCCATTTTCAGTCTTTGGTGTCCCACCACAGGTCTCTTCTCCTCTGTCCCTGGTGCCCCTCTTCCTCGCTTACATCACCATCGTGGTGCTTGCTTATTTTGCTTTCCACTCTGGATGTTCCTCTGGTGATAGCTTTAAGATTTATAACCTCTCTCCTGTTGGACTAATGTCATAGTGAGTGTCACCCACTTTGTACTGAAGGGAAAATGCCCTGTGCTTGGTTTAGCCAGTTCCATTGTAATATCTAGCACCTCTTTTCTCAACAGTGTATCGTGGGCTGTATCTGACAAAAGTTGAATCGTTTGACACAACAAAACACTGCTACCTCTCTGAATGTGTTTCTCACAGAGACCTCAAGTCTCACCGATTGCAAATGAAACTCACACATTTAGCTCTTAGGTTGAACTCTTACCCGTAACAGGCTCCTACTTGGGAGGAATTCATTATAGATACGACGCAGCATCCCAGTCTTTGCCGCAACTGACAGTTGAATCTGTGCATTTGGTGCAGCCTAGGAAAGTGCGCAGATCACAGCAAATGTGCTGTTCCCAGTAGAGGCGGAATGGTTGTATGACAGAACCACGCATGCGATTATATCGCATGCCTTAACAACAATGTCTTTACCATTATCGTGTCTTTACCACGAATGCCTTCACCATGCATGCCTATACCACGAATTTCTTTGTAAAGGCATGATTGATAAAGGCATATCCGTGGTAAAGATCGCACCCCAGCCCCTTCGCCCTGAGCCCTAAAACCCCGCCCCCAAAAGTATTCCAACTGCCCCACCCTGAGCCCTAAAACCCGACCCCAGCCCTAAAAACGACCCCAACCCCAGTCCCCCACCCTGAGCCCTAAAACCAGCCCCCAGCCCTAAAAACTACCCTGACTCCCCCAACCCTGAAAACTACCCGACCCCCCGCCACAGCCCTACTTAACAAGCCTCGTCCCGATCCTTCCTGTTCCTCCATGCAATCTCACCGTCCATCCGCTCTGAATCTAGAGCGGTGATAGCCTTTACCATGCATTTGTGTGGTTATGGCATATGTGTGGTAAAGTCAAGCATAGTAACAGAACGCGTGTTTCCCCCGCGTTGTAAATGCCGCTTTCCGGCGTCAACCAGCCCTGCACTGTAAACAGCTTGTTTGTTAAAGACAGGCCACCTGTCTGAAGCCACGGATCTGAATTTCACTGTGCAGGCAGCAGCCGGTCTGCACTTCAAGGAGCGGGGGCAGAGATCCTCATGTAAGTGGCTGCAGTAAGTGACTGAACCTGCCGGTAGGTGGCATCTGGACAGGTCTCAAACCACATTTCCACACTGTTAAGGGGGGACCCTCAGGCGCCTTGACTGCAGGGCTCGAGTCGGGGTACCACGCGGGTGGACGGCGTCCCCCCACTTATTTTACCAGGTTTTTCCGGGTGGACGCCGTCCCCCCTGCCAAAAAGCTGGACAGCATTGTGTACCAAAGATATGCTAATATTTGTAATTGGAGACTTTAAGAGGCACCGGTGGTGTGTGCAGGCTGGAGTGATTGGGAGGCGGAGCGAGCAGGCGTTGGCGGTTAACGCTTGGAATGTGTGTCCTTCTGTATCTTGTGCACTTTTGAGCACTTCGTTGTGCAACTGGGGCACCCCCTCGGGGGAGTGGGGGGGAGGGGGGGTTGCAAAGGACATCGAGGAACAGACCAGGGGTAGCAGTGCTGTGAAATGCCCTGTCATCTAAAGGCATATGAATACTCATGAGATTCCTGTTGTGACGTCACTTCCGGTGACAGCGTCCCCCCCACTTCTTTTCATGAGATTCCTGTTGTGACGTCACTTCCGGTGACAGCGTCCCCCCACTTCTTTTTTTAGGACTTGTGCCCTGCTTGACTGTGACCCAGCTTTGTATAGTACAGTCCGTGCCCCCTTGATGGTCTCTTTGTCATCCGTAGTGTGGCCCCAGGTGCAGAGGCAAAGGATCCCCTTGTTTGCATGTGAGCACACACCCTTCAGTGAGTGAGCGCACCCATGACATTAAGCTGGTGCACAATCTGTTTTAAAGAGGGAACATGCAAGAATCTGTGGCCTCTTGTGTAATACCAAAGTGTACTGAGGGCGCAAAAAGCAAGTGCATACGCCTATTGCACCTGTGGGCACTTTTAATAACATGGCTTCTCGTGAGAAATGCTCAAACCTAAACTTTAAATGTGCCCATTAAGAGCTCTGCTGTATGCACAGCATAATTTGCTTCACCAAGAGCTTCCGGAAACAATCCACAGAAGGGACATTCCATCAGACCTCTTCTCTTGATACACAAGAGTTCTGCTCCGTTACTTTTCTTACATATCAGTCTACTTACTTGTTATTTTATTTATTTTACTTTTATTTGATTTGCACCCTTTTTTTAAAATCAGTTCTCGTGCTGTCATTGATGTCAACTTTTTTCTGACATCACTTCCTGTGACTCCATCAGATATGCTAAATAGTTTTCACTTCTGCGAATTCTGATCACGCAGGTCACAGATTTCATTTGTGTCAGAACAGCATCTGCTTTTCATGCTTCCAAGGTCAATAAAAGATGCAGGCTAATAATAAAACATGACTTTAAAGAGCATTTGATTGTTTCGGTAGGGGGTGTGCCGACGCCGTTGATCTATCAGTGCATGGGCCTGCTACCTGGGGCGCCTCCTGGCCCCACATTTTCTTGTAAAATGATTATTTTTAGGGCTCACCTAGCGTTGGAGCGCGCAAGCGCTCCTCGCTCTTCGAGGCGTCTTGTAATCGATAAGATTTCTACAGGGGACTTGAAGCGCGACCCATCAATTTCATTGTCTGGCATCATCATTTATGCTAAACACTGGCCTCCGATTGAAAATGAGGCTTCTTGGTTAATGCCCTGTCTCCTTTTGGCCCCGCCCATCCAGACTCTATTGTTTCCTGGCGACGTTACACGGTCTCCTTGAATTAGTCGGTGGGCACTTATTTTCTCATTCGGGTAATGGCGACAGCTTGTTATTAGTTGTATGTTCATGCTGAATGTGGGTCCTGCTTCAGGGACACATACCTCGGTTTATTTATTTTCTTTTGAAACTTTAAGACTGAGTGCGGCGCCCCTCTTTTCGGACACCGCGCTTGTTTTATTTATTTATTTATACTTTATCACTGAGCGCGGCTCCCGCTTCAGTGACACCGCACATATTTATTTATTTATTTATTTATTGAAACTTTAAGACTCAGCGCGGTGCCCGCTTCAGGGTCACAGCGCTCGTTTATTTGCGCCAGCTAAATCGCTTGTTTATCATGTAATTTAGTCAGCCAGCATATGAGCAACTGCCCGCGGGGAGCGAGGAGGCCAGCTGAGGAAGCTCGAAATGCGGCAGCGCTGAGAAGGAGTCTTAAAGGAAGGCGGAGGGGGAAGAAGCAGCATGGCGTTTTCTTTGTTTTGGGCAAAGGAGAAACAGGCAGACAGATGACACTTGTAGTAGTTCACTGTGTTCTGCAAAATGTGAGGTTTTCATATCTTCGCCACCCCCACTTTCTGTTCAGTGAAAGAAACGCTACAGATTACTTCATTAGCACAAGGGAATCATTTTATTGGTAACCCCTGGGATCTGTTTCTCCATCTATGATAATAACACGAACGCTAAATAAATTGCACTGTTTTCTATTATAAAATATCACACTGGGGAAAAACTGTGAAATTGTTCCACCAAAGGCAGATCTAGGTCTCTGTAGCTGAACAGTGAAGGACACGTGACCTCTGTTTCTCCAGAGGCTGTACCCAAGGGAGAGTAAGGCTGCCGCCTTAAGGCGCCTCCAAGTGGCTGCACTATCTGATCTACTTCCTGATGCCTGCTGTTTTTCCAAAATATTTGAGTTTACCCAAGTTACCTCAAAATTGGGAATTTTCATGCGCATTTGGTGAATTGACTTTCATATGTCACTCCCAAAAGCATGAATGTCACCCTTTCTTCTCTCCTGTATCCGAAAGAGACGCATCAAGTTCCGAAGTAACCGGAAGTACTGGCGGCAAAGGGTAGTGGGGCAGCAGGGGCGACTGTAACAGAGGCTCGCTAAACTACACTCAGTTACAAAGGTACTGCTGTCATGTACTCGGGACTCGGCTAAGTACCAGACTGAACTGAGCAACACATGACGTCAGGCAGCAAGTACAGAGAAGATGTCTGGCCTACAGCAGGGTTTCATGTAAATCCACCACGTGTCCTCTGCCTTGTCCCACAGATTGGGGGACAATTACCCCAGTACTGCTGCAACGACCTCTTCCCTCAATGGATTAGTAATTTACTTTTTACTACATTATATTACTGTGTCTGAAAGCGCTATGATGTGACTTGTTGGAACTATATTTAATTCTTATTTTTATGCTTTCCGTTTTTGATACGATATTCATCATAGTGACACACCTTTACTGTACACCTTAATGATCTCACACCTGTACTGCACTTTTTAATAATCTCTCACCTTTACTGCACTGTTTAATAATCTCTCACCTTTACTGCACTTTTTAATAATCTCTCACCTTTACTGCACTGTATAATGATCTCTCACCTTTACTGCACGCCTTAATAATATCTCACCTTTACTGCACGGTTTAATAATCTCACACCTTTACTGCACAGTTCAATAATCTCTCATCTTTACTGCACGGTTTAACAATCTCACACCTTTACTGCACGCCTTAATAATCTCTCACCTTTACTGCACGGTTCAATAATCGCTCACCTTTACTGCACGTCTTAATAATATCTCACCTTTACAGCACGGTTTAATAATCTCACACCTTTACTGCACAGTTTAATAATCTCACACCTTTACTGCACGGTTGAATAATCTCTCACCTTTACTGCACGCCTTAATAATCTCTCACCTTTACTGCATGGTTTAATAATCTCACACCTTTACTGCACAGTTCAATAATCTCACACCTTTACTGCACGGATTAATAATCTCACACCTTTACTGCACGCTTTAATAATCTCTCACCTTTACTGCACGGTTTAATAATCTCCCGCTACAAGTACCAGAACACTGGCAAAACAAGCATTTGTAATGCAATAGGTCTCGCATTTACGCGAGTTTAAACTATTAGCATTGTAAATGACAATGCCTTTTATTTATCTTTTAAAAATAAAAGGCATTGTCATTTACAATGTCAACAGCTCAAACTCGCGTAAATGCGAGACCTATTGCATTGCAAATGCTTGTTACCAAGTACTGCCTGCAGGTTTGAGAAGCTTGTAGCCTCCGCGAACGTGGTGAAACGGACAATCTCACACTCGGCGGCAGTTTCGGAAGAGAAGGACGCGATTGGAGCCATGCTGGAGGCTGCCCTTAAAGATGGCGGACAGACAGCGAGGCCCGTGACAGTGCCGGGGGCTGCCCTTAAAGATGGCCAGCGAGGCCAGTTACTACCAGCAGCCGCGGTGATGAAACACGGCCCACGGTCCAGACCTCGTAACAGGAACAGGCGCCCAGCACGGCCTCCGATGCCGGGCCGAACGAGCCCTATTGACACATTGAGGATCCGAAGGAATCGAAGACAAATTGTTAAGCGTGTGGAGTTAATAACATTTGAAAAATGGAAGCCTGTCGCCACACTAAACTTTTTTTCAATAGCCCTGACAAAAACATATTTCCCCAGTGAATGGCCTTCCACATCTGTGCCCGCTGCATTGCTGCACGGGAGAGGCGGCCTGTCGAGCTATTTATCAAATATTGTGAGGTGGAGGCTGCTGGGGGTGTTCGGGTAGCCCGGGGTGCTGCCCAGGTGCCAGGCCCTCGGTGGGGACGGGCAGTGCGAGGTGACAAATCGAGAGGCTCTCAGGAGGTCCGAAGGTTTCAGTCCCTCGGGCCTCCCGGCTCCGGCCACTGCTCTTTACTCCAAGGCCAGCTGCCCACGAGCGGGGGGCCTTTATGAACCAGCCGCCACTTCTGGGAGCAAAGGGCTTCAGCGGCGCAGTTAGCAGGCGGAGTGACACGGTTATTTATTAAAGCGTAATATTTTATTGCTCCTTGTACTCGCGGCGCCATCGATCCGAGGTGCAAGTCAGGTTCTATCAATTATTGCCGCAATTAGTCAAGTCATCCGCGCCATTAACAGGGGATTAGGCTAATATTGGATAGACTACATCGATCGGTACAAAACTGCCCTTTGGAAAGGAAAATGGATGTCTTGCCTAAGGGGTGTCATTATTTGGAGAGATAGGAAGGCTGCTGGGGTACGCAGAAGCTGGGCTGTCTTACTTACCCGACCCCGTGGGTCTCAGGACTGGACATAGCTCTATGCCAGGGCTCCTTCTGTGCTGCACCGCGGACAGGGGTCGAGCTGGCACCCACCTTGGTGTAAACCTTGAATGGAGTAATGCCACGCTTACCCTGATTGCTGCAGAACAGGTGGATCTCTCTCGGATTGTACTCCACGCAGAGCAGACAGGTTTGTTTGGGCTGGGGAGTTTTACACTGTTGAAGGCCTGATGATAACTCTTTCATGTAGGATACAGTGAGGTGCAGTAGGAGGCCCTGGATCTGAGTTCAAAGGTCAGCTTGCATTGGAAGTATTTTCTTGGTATTAATACCCCCAAATGGAGTATGTTTTTGTATCCATGCAATAAGAGTCACCAACATCTCTGACCTTCGACCGGTAGTGGGTACTACTCTGTAGGCAGTCGAGAGAGCATCATCTCTGGATGGGTCACTCTGCAGGCCCTTCTCCTCACTGCCCGTGCTAGCCCTACCCATGCAGGTCATGACACCACGAGACATGAGGAGTGGACATGCCAGGGACTATCACATGACTTGAAGAATAGATGTTCACCATCCCCTCTCCCATTGCCCTTCTGCTCCTTATGACAAGGATGACCCTGACGCTAAGCTAATCAGTTGATCATTGTCAGTGAAATTGCTCTCCCACCCTCGCAGCTCCACCATCAAGTGAGGCCCTTCTGAGCCCCTGCACTCTCGAGTGTTGGTGTTCGAGGCCCTCCTCCACCCGCAGGCTATACCTGAGCCTCATCCCTGGTGGTTCAGTGGACCTCTGACTCCTTCTCTCGCTCCACTTTCTGCTCCCTTTATTCTCTCCTTTCGGCTCCGTTTCCTTGCTTTTCACCATTTATTTTTTTTACCCTTTTACTCTTTTTCACCCTTTTACTCTTTTATCACTTTTCTTCACTTTTTAATGCCGCTACCATCTTCCTTTTTCCTACTTTTGCGCCCGTTTTTCCCGCCGTTGCTGCCCCTCCCCCCAGCGCAACCAGTCCAAACCAGTTCCTCTCCTCGCTCCCGCCTCCCAGCTGTCCAGCCCTTCCCGACCCCTACTTAATGGTGGCCGCGCCAAGCCCGTTCGCGACCCGAACGTGACCAGCATCAGAAACCCTAGACCTCCGCACCGCCAACGCTACATCCTAGCGGCACTCCACGCACTCAACCCAGGTCGCAACAACAACTGCAAGCTAGCTTCACCAGCTGACACCCACGGACCCTGCAGCTGTCACCGCTGCCGGCACACCTGCAGCACCGCCAGGACCACGGCTCCAGCACAACCCGCCCGCATGAACACAACCGCACCGAAGACCCTGCAATGCATCCTTCTCAACGTCCGATCCCTCCACAAACATGCCACCGAAATATGGGACCTCCTCGACAGCACCACCCCGGACGTTGCATTCTTAACCGAAACCTGGACCAATACCACCTCGGGACCGGACATCGCCATCCCCCAAGGATACAAGATCTCCCAGAAGGACCGCCCCACCCTCCCTGGAGGAGGAATTGCCACCGTCCAGAAATCCACACTCCCGACGAGCCCACTGACCTGATGGAACACATACACTTCAAGATATAGGCCAGCCCTACCACCACCCTCCGAGGAACCCTCATCTACCGACCCCGCGGACCATTCACCAACTCCATCACGGACATCATCTCCCGCAAGCCATCGCATCCACCAACTACACCTTGCTGGGAGACCTCAACTTCCACCTCGACAACCAACAAGACCCCAACATCACATCCCTCCTTGACAACCTCCACAAAATTGGATGCGCCAGATCGTGGCCGAACCCACACACTCAGCAGGACACACCCTCGACACCCTCATCACAACAGGAAACTCCCATCACTTTCAGCCACACCACCGAACTCCCGTGGACAGACCATCGATGCATCCACTTCACCTTCAGAACACCCACCATCCACAGACCCCAGCATCTGCTCCCACAAAGAAACTGGACCAAAATCACAGCCAACCAGCTCACCTCCTCACTCGGCAACTCCACCCCAACCATCGCGGAAGACGACGACCTCAACAACGCAGCCCGAACTCTGCACAGATGATCTTCAACAGCGCCAACACCATAGCCCCCCTCAAGAAAAACAACAACACACATGCCAAGAAAGCCAGATGGTTTGCCACCGAACTTCGAGAGTCCAGTCACACATGCCGCCGCCTTGAAAAGGCCTGGAGGAACTCCAAATCTACAGAAGCCCACAATAACTTCAGAACCGCCACCAACGTCCACCACTAACTCATCAGAAATACGAGAAAAACAGCGATCAAAGACAGAATCTCCACACACCCACACAACAGCAAAGAGCCCTTCAGCATCATCAAGGAGTTTGCCCAACCCACCAGCGTGTCTACAGACATCCCTCCCTCATAAGACCTCTGCGACAATCTCAGCACCTTCTTCCACCACGAAATCAAGAACATTTACAACTTCGACGAAGACAGCCAACACACTGAACCCTTACCAACCACCCCGACACCCTGAAGCCAACGATTGACAGGTGGACAGCCCTCACCACTGAAGACACACTGAAGACAATGAAGTCAATCCACTCCGTGGCCCCCACGGACCCCTTCCCCCACCACATCTTCAATAGAGCCGCTGACACCATCGCACCCATGCTTCGCCACACCATCAACCGCTCCCTAGTGAACGCCTCCTTCCCCGATGACTGGAAGCACGCCGATATCAATCCCCTCCTAAAGAAGCCCTCAGCGGACCTCACCGACCTAAAAAACTACAGACCCACCTCCCTGCTCCTGTTCCCAGCGAAAGTCATCGAGAAAGCCATCAACCGCCAACTCGCCACCTTCTTTGAAGAGCACAACATCCTCGACTCCTCCCAATCCGGCGTCAGAAAAAACCGAAGCACAGATACCGCCCTCCTCGCCGCAACAGACGACATCCGCTCCCTCCTGGACAGAGGAGAGACAGTAGCCCTCATCCTCCTCGACCTCTCACCACACCCTAACACGCAGACTTCACGATGCAGGGATCCGGGACAAAGCCCTCGACTGGATCCACTCTTTCCTCTCCGGCAGAACGAAGCGGGTCAGACTCCCTCCTTTCCTCTCTGACCCTACACCAACCACCTGGGAAGCCCTCCAGGATCCTCCCTCAGCCCCACGCTATTCAACGTCTACATGGCACCGCTCGCCCCCATCGTCAGAACCCATGGACTCAACATTGTTTCATACGCAGACGACACCCAACTCATCCTCTCCCTTTCCAACGAACCCAACGCAGCCAAACACAAATTTCAAGAAGGCATGGAAGCAGTCGCCAAATGGATGAAAAGCAGCTGCCTATAACTCAATACTGACAAAACAGAAGTACTCATCATGGGCCTACACCCCAATGCCTGGAACGACACCTGGTGGCCCCACGCCCTTGGAAGCCGCCCACCCCCATGGATCACACATGCAACCTCGGAACCATCCTGGACTCCGAACTCAAAATGGACCGCCAGATCAACTCCTTCGCATCCTCCTGTTTCCACACCCTCCGCCTCCTAAGCAAGACCTTCAAATGGATCTCCCTCAAACACAGAAAGACCGTTACTCACGCCCTCGTCACCAGCAGACTTGACTACGGCAACGCACTCTACGCCGGAATAAACAAAAACTTCACCCACAAGCTACAAAACATCCAGAACGCCGCCGCAAGACTGGTCCTCAACCTGCCAAGACACTGCCACATCTCCCAGCACCTGCGCACACTGCACTGGCTCCCCATCGAGGCTAGAATCACCTTCAAGATTCTCACCCACGCACACAAAGCCCTCCACAACACCGGACAAGCATACCTGAACAGCCAACTCGAATTCCACGCACCCCAAAGGACCCTACGATCAGCCCAGCTCTCCTACCCCATTGGTCCCCCGCACCAGGAAGTCCAGATTGGGAGTCCGCTCCAGAGCCTGGAACGCACTACCTCCTTGATGGACTGGAACCTGCACCTCCCCTACTACCCAGCGCCTTGAGACCCTTACGGGTGAGTAGTCACGCTCAACAAACCCATGATTGATCCTCCTTGTGAGCCACATTTTCAGATGCCTCCTTCAATCAAGCAAATCTACATGGTCTTTGGGAGGCTGAATGCTGCTTCCCTTGAACTAAAGGAAAGGCTGCAGGGGCAGGCACAGCCCATCGGTAGAGCCAGGACATTCATGGTACAAATATATTTATTTCAACACTTTGTGGATTGGAGGAGCGGATCGTGCAGAATACGTATGTCTACAGACAAAAGTATGTCCCAGCAGTAGATGTAAAAGAGGCAAATTCCACAGGTTTCAGAGTTAGCTATTGGAAGGGAATGATTCCAGACCATAGGAGACCCTGTGTTATCAACTTCCATTCAGAGCCTTTTCATTTTTTGTGTAAAGTGTCCTCCTATACTTGTAGGGGCTCTCAGGATTGTATCCCTTCTTATTTTTCTTGACGAGGCTGGCATAGGATTTCTTAGTGGGCCCGCTTTAGGATCTGGAGAACTCTTCCTTCTTCCTGAGACATTGTCACAAGAAAGAGCAGAGTGTGTATTTCCTCTGACCTCCCGGGCACCTCTCCGAAGGTTCCTTAGCTGCCTCACAGTGCCTGCTTGTGAGAAGAGATGATGCTGCATGTAGCACCTCTGACCTTCTCTAAGCACTTCTTTATTCCCCTACTCAACACAGTTGGTTCTCTTGCTTGTGGAAAGATAATGGAAGCACCTCTCTCCTCCTTCGTTCCTTGTCCACCAATAGCTTTGCATTGGTGTTTTATAATGCTGCTCCAACCTTTATCACCTAATCCTTCTGTTGAAATGAGTTGAGTTGAGTAGCCCAAAAGTCCTTTTCCAGTCCTTGGTCTAGAGGCTTCTGTGTCTTTTTGTTATCTTTTCTTTGGTCCATCCTTTTCACCTTAACACTCTTGAGAAATTAGCTCACCTACTCTTTTGTCAGCCATGATGACCCATGCTCTGTGGCAGTCTGAGCGAATCCTGCGGACTTCTCCATAGGGGTGTGGGGGGGCCTTCCACCTCCCTCCCATAAGAAGCCAGATTGCTCCACTCTGCCACAGCAAAACCATCAGTAGTAGCAGACCTTCCAATGCCATTTTTACAACAGAATTCCTCAAGTGTCTCAAGACATATACGGCCATCTACAGCAAGAATGTCGGACTACACATGTTTGCCATGGCACATGAAGCTATCCCATTGGGCGTCACAGCTCCACTGTCCGGCACCTCCTACTTGCCTTGTTAATGAGTATAGGTCTCGCCGCTGATTCCATCAATTCCATAGAAAACGTTTGGGAGCCCTGTCTCTTTCAGTGGCTTGCTTTTTCTTTTCCACCCCTAGACTCCTCGGAACCATCACACATGTTTTGATACGGGTATATGTCACAGCTTATAGTGATTTTGTTCTCCTGCTAAGTCCTTCATATCAGCTGTCCAAGAAGTGGAGTTTTACAGGGATGGCTAGAGCCATCTCCAGCACTTTTCTGAGAAATAAACAAATGTAATTTGCAGAGCACAATGATTACTCCAGAGTGATGCCAGGGCAGACCACAACTGACCTCATCACCACTAAGAGGCAGGCCAGGACCACGTCTTTAGCGTCTTGCGGATGAGTGTTCCTGAGTTCGACATTGAATTAAAGAAATATCAGCCACCAAGACGGTATTCGCAGTTCTTGGACAGATTAAATAATCTATTAGAGGATGTAAAGTATGAGTGTGAAGGTTTGTAAGATTCTAAATGCTGCTGACGACAAATGGGGGCTTTGCCCAAGATGCCTCAATGGCAGAGGCTGAGGCATTTGAAGAGTGTGTGCTTGGTTGTGAAAGGGAAAGTGCTACAGTATGATTACTGTCTAGTGGGTCCACATTTTGTCTTTATTTTTTGTTAGTTCATCATTGCTCTTCAAGCAATAGAGGGCGTTTTTAGTGAGATGATTGCTTCTCCACTCAGCAAGCCACTGCCAGAAGACCTTTCGACTCTTACTTTGAGCTGTACACATCTCCATATTGGGCTCTGATATATAACAGCAGAAAGGGAAAAATCACACTTCAGCAGAGAGTGCTTCAACCAAATAATTCCACTATGGGGGCATCTACCCATGGATATATATTGCAGCTATCTTGACACAGTTAGTGATCACGTAGTCAGATAATCCATCTGAACGGTGATGGTAGGTGGGATATAATAGGTTCAGCCTCCTCTGCTTGGGGTGGGTTGGTGGGATATGGAAAGGGGCGATCACCACTGTGGGGGGTTGGAGAACACTACACATATTGTGTCAAAGGGATTTGCGCCGCATCAGCCTGCTATCTAGGAGGGATCCCTCCCTCCAAAGTGAGACTTATTGCAGTTCTTAAAAGTACTCAGAAACATAAATGACCAAGGACACTTCTAGCAGTAGCTTGGATTGTATGTCCCACCTGTTGGGTTTTTCTTTACCTATTTGCATCTTGCCAGAACAGCAGTGACTGCATTCAGATGTTCCAGGCTCCCTACAGAAGCTTCCATACACCAAACCTTGACCCTCTCGGTCAGAAGGCAGGCTGTATCCCTCTCCCAGTACCCAGGGCGGACCCATGATGACTTGTACCATCCTGGGAAGGGCAGAGATCACAACCGTCTGGATAGAGACATTGGGCTAGAATCACCAGGTTAGATAGTAGCCGGTTCCCAGAATCAGCCACACGCAGAAGTTAGGTACCTGAAGGAGGCTGACGCTGATCCCAGCAGTAATTTCCGGTGCAATCAGCCTCCTGCTCTCAGGGCCACTAACAGGCAGAATTAAGGGCTGAGTGCTCAGGAACTGGGGAGAAGCGGCTATGGACGGGCAGGTTGAAAACATGAGGGGTCTCATCTGGCCTCATGTAGTGGGTGCCCCAAAGCTGGCATGCACAGTAACAAATATTCATAAAAATGTGTCATTCCAAAAGTGTGCTGTGGTGTCAATAGGTTGAGAAGTTGGGTTTGGAGCACACATGCCGACAATTCCAGAACAAAATTTGCAATTAGTGAAGAAGTTGCAGGCAAATTTGTTTGTATGTTTTACTCCAGGATCTCACTAGCCAAAAGCATTGGCATCTGTTTGGCACACTGGTATACCTCTGCAAAAGTCGGGTTATGGGCTATATATGCTAAAGCCGCCAGTCAGCCAGGTGGGTTGCGTTAGTTTGTCATTCCAAAAGAGGTGCTGTTACTCCAATAGTGTTAAATATGGGTTTGGAGTACAATCGCTGACAATTACCAGAACACATTTACATTCATATTTAAGAAGGTGCAGGTATATATTTGCTCATATGTTTTACTCCATGTCCTCAAATCCGAAAGCATTGGCTAACCTTTATGACACTCTGGGATACCTTTAGCTAAAGCTGTTGTTGTTCTGCATATGCCGGGGTGAGGGACACCAGCATGGCGACACAGCATCCGTGATCGCAGTCAGACTGAGGGGTTTCATAGGCAATAAGGACAATAAATGTAGAAGAATGTTAGGAGTACCATAAAGGGACCGCGGGCTTTTCCTTCTGTGGTTAGATCCACCTTTGTCTTGGCTTAGGTGAGGAGGCTCACCGGACGTCCTTGTAAGGACATGACACAGCTTAAATTCGATCCATGTCTACATGTTCACTTGCGGACGTGGCACTTGGTAATCAGCCTGAACCCTGATAATTGCGATCATCCAAGCAAGGGGGCAACCAAGGGCTTAACCAACCCCCAATGGAAATGCACAAATTTGCACACAGTGCACAATGGATTGTATCACACAGATCTGTGGTTACGAAGAGAGCTGCGTTATATCCCCAAGGGGTCCTAGTCCTGGCCGGTGCTGTCCTCCTGCACATAGGGAGGTCAGTGGATCAAGATGAGGGTATGGTGTTGGCCACAACATCAACTTGTACAATAGGGGTGCAGAAGCCAAACAACCCCAGGAGTCTTTACGGCAGGACACTGGTGGAAAATGACAGCGACCCGCTAGTCCTTCGGGTGGTTGTAAGCCTGAGCATTCAGGGGTTTGTAAGCCTGAGCATTCAGGGGTTTGCCTGGACACGCTCCGCCCCTAAAAAGGAGTGAGTATAAGGCTGGACTGGTGGTCCATGGTATTAAAGGGGGATAATCCCCAGTAAAAGGTAGCACCGATTGGGTTGGCCACAGTGCAGTTGGCTCATCAGGCAGGCAGGGCAGCTTAGGTCAGTCACCGCTGCCTGCCCTTGGATCGCCCGTAAGTTAACCCACCACGTTGGCCTAATTCTTGTATGAAATAAACCTGCAGCAAAATGTTTTCCCACAAACAAGTCTCATGTGGTTATTTATTGCTGTGCATGCTATGTCTCCATGTCGGGGGTGAGTTGCCTCTATTGGCACTATGGGGAGAAGCAGCTGTGGACTGGAAGGTTGAACACATGAGGGGTCTCATCTGGCCTCATGTATTGGGTGCCCCAAAGCTGGTGTGCACAGCAACAAATATTCATAAAAATGTGTGCTTTCTCGTCCCACTGATAGGCTGCTGTCTTGCCAAGTTGAAAGAATCATTGTTTGCGTTTTTGATTCTGAGTAGAAAATTGTGATTGCAGTTAAAAATGTGCATCTACAGTAGTTCATTAAAAGAGTTAAATTGCTGCAGAGCTGGTCGTGCCCAGTTTTGATAGTGACAGTGGATGTATTGATTGTCTCGCGCCCACGTGCCATGGCAGGTTCTTGGCTGTGCCTTAGGACCCTGTGGGCAGAGGTCACTGGGTGCTGGTTATCACAGAGGGCTGTGGATTGTGCATTAATTCCCATCTCCCCGCACGTGTCTTCTCAGGTGCCAACCCGCTGCAGCAGAATGATATGGGGCACAGCCCCGTGGACTACGCCCGAGAGGGAGAGGTCAAACAGCTCCTCCACACCTGGGAAACCAAGGTAAGTCTGCCCCTCCTCATGTGACAGCAGCCTGTCCTCGCCTTCGCTTGAGCCTGTCCACATTCATCAGGTGTCCATTTCCACACAGGAATGTTTTTTCTTTCATCAGCTCTGCACTCCCATGACAGAGGCTGCCCTTTTTCACCCACAGTGTACTTCCACGCCTGAACCTGTCCTTTTCATTGGTTGTGCACTTCTTTGAGAGAGCTTGTCCTCTTTCATGAGTGGTGCACTACCAGAACCGATCATGTTCTCTTTATCAAAGGTGCGGTTCCACACCGGAGCCTGTCCTTTTCATTAGTGGTGTACTTCCACATCAGCGCTTGGCCTTTTCGTCATTGATGCACTACCACTCCAGACCCTGTCCTTTTCATTTGTTGTGCACTTCACTGCAGAGCTTGTTCTCTCATTGGCTGTGCACTTCCCCACCAGAGCCTTCCCTCTTTCTTCACCTCTGTACTTCCACTACAGAGATTGTTCTCTTTCATTGATTGTGCACTAATAGAATATAGAGCCCGTTCTCTTTCATTGATTATGAACTCCCACAACATAGCCTGTCCTCTTTGATCGATTGTGCACTTCCACAACAGAGCCTGTCTTTTTCATTGATCGTGCACTTCCACAACAGAGCCTGTCCTCTTTCAGTGGTCGTGTACTGCCACAACAGAGCTTGTTCTTTCATTGATTGTGCAATTTCACAATATAGCCTGTCCTATTGCATTGATTGTGTAGTAACCCAACAGAACCTATCCACTTTCATTGATTTTGGACTTCCACAACAGAGACTGTCCTCTTTCATTGATTGTGCATTAACACAACAGAGCCAGTCCGCTTTCATTGATTGTGCACTCCCACAACAGAGCCTGTCCTCTTACATTGATTGGGCACGAACACAACAGAGCCTGTCCACTTTCATTGATTGTGCACTTCCACAACACAGCCTGTTCTCTTCATTGATCGTGTACTTCCACAACAGAGCCTGTACTCTTGCATTGTTTTGTGCACTCATACAATAGAGCCTGTTCTCTTTCATTGATTGTAAATTAGCACAACAGATCCTGTCCTCTTTCGTTGATTGTAAAATAACACAACAGAGGCTGTCCTCTTTCATTGTTTGTGTACTTCCTCTAAAGAGCCTGTTGTCTTTCATCGATTGTGCACTTCCACAACAGAGCCTGTCTTTTTCATTGATAGTGCACTTCCACAACAGAGCCTGTCCTCTTTCATTGGTCGTGTACAGCCACAACAGAGCTTGTTCTCTTTCATTGATTGTGTAGTTCCACAACATAGCCTGTCCTGTTGCATTGATTGTGTAGTAACCCAACAGAGCCTGTCCGCTTTCATTGATTTTGCACTTCCACAACAGAACCAGTCCGCTTTCATTGATTTTGCACTTCCACAAAAGAACCTGTCCTCTTTCATTGATTGTGCATTAACACAACAGAGCCTGTCCTCTTTCCTTGATTGTGCACTCCCACAACAGAGCCTGTCCTCTTTCATTGATTGCGCACGAACACAGCAGAGCCTATTCTCTTCATTGATTGTGCACTTCCATAACAGAGCCTGTTCTCTCTCATTGATTGTGCACGAACACAACAGAGCCTGTTCTCTTTCATTGATTGCGCACGAACACAGCAGAGCCTATTCTCTTTCATTGATTGTAAAATTACACAACAGAGCCTGGCCTCTTTCATTGATTGTAATATAACACAACAGAGCCTGTTTTCTTTCATCGATTGTGTACTAACACAACAGAGCATGTTCTCTTTCATTGATTGGGCACTTCCACAACAGAGCCTGTTCTCTTTCATTCATTGTGAACTAACACAACAGAGCCTGTCCTCTTTCATTGATTGCGCACTAACACAACAGAGCCTGTTCTCTTTCACTGATTGGACAGTTCCACTAAAGACCCTGTTGTCTTTAATCGATAGTGCACTTCCACAACGGAACCTGTCTTTTTCATTAATCATGAACCTCCACAATAGAACCTGTTATCTTCATTGATTGTGCACTTCCAGAACAGAGCTGTGAGAAAGTGCCCTCTTTCTGCATGGTTGCCCCCACTTTTTGCTGAACTGCTAATATACTTTGACTGAGTGTGCCTTGAACTCCTGCCAATCAGGTACCCAGGGCCTATGTTCTTTCCTTAAAACTGCATCGAAGACAAAATGCAATTGGCATCTCTGGCCACAGGTCAGCCCCTGCTAAATGGTACCACAGGTACCCAGGTCGGACTGGGAACTGAAAGCAGCCCTGGCAAATGTTGCCAGACCAGCCCCCGTCCGGCGTGCAGCGAGCGATCCAGACAAATACTAGGAGGGTGTGGGGGCGTTCTCCCCACAAGAAAACTTTGGAAAAAGACGGACCAAAATGGTGAATTTTACAGCATATTTTTCATTACATATTCAATTGCACAGTAAATAGTAGATGATTACCTTAAAGAGCACCAGGTAACCCACCCAGTCATATGTACCCATAGACATTCTTTCGGAGAGCCCCAAAAATAGACACAAGAAGTGAATCAGAGAGAACAAAGTAAAAGTGAGACCAGCACCAACATGATGTGTAGCGAGCAAGCCCAGTGAGCAACCACTACTAGGGGTAGTTTGGGGGGTTGTCCCCCCAAGAAAATTTTAGAGACAGAAAGGCCAAAGAAAAGCATTTTTCAACACATTTTTCATTACATATTAGATTGTATTAACTTTTAAAGCATAGTAAATGATTACCTTATAGAGCACCAGGATACCCAGTCATAAATCACAGACATTCCTACAGAGAACACTAACAAATGAAATGTAGAGCACGAAACATGAATTTAAATATAACCAATTTATTCTTCATATAAAATAGAATAAAGACATTTAAAAACACACTTAACTTCAAACAATTGTGCAAAAAAATGTACAAGACAATGTGCAAACGTTAAATGATTTTTATATCCTGAGTTTTGTCACACATTAAGCACTGACATGTAATGTCACACATGAGAGCACAGGCCACTGAGGCCAAAAGCTGTGGAAATGCCACACATAAGCACCTAGGCCACTGAGAGCAGAAACTGTAGAAATGTTACACATATGCATCTGATAACTAGCACCTAGGGCACAAAGGCCAGAAAACATCACACCCAGGCCTGGTAACACCAGGCCAGAAAGCATGGAAACGTTACACATAACTGGCCTGGGTGCTTATGTCACATAAGCACCCAGGCCAGTAAGCATGGAAATGTCACACATGAGCCTCCAGGTCACTGAGGAAACTATGGAAATAGCACACATAAGCACCCAGGCCAGAAAGCATGGAAATATCAGACATAAGCAGCACCCAGGCCAGAAAGCATGGAAAAGTTACGTCACACATAAGCACCGAGGCAGCCAGAAAGCATGGAAATGTCTCACACAGCACCCTGGCCAGAAAGCATGAACAATTCACACAAAGGCACCCAGACCAGTGGCAGTGGAACACTTTTCAGAGTGTGGGTGCTGCCATCAATGTTGCCTCTACATCACTGAAGCCATAGGATTGTGAAAAGTTCAAGAATCACACAAAGAACAAGGGTAGCAATTGAGTCTTGCCTATTCTGGGACATATAAAACTTAAAAGTATATGCCAAACCATTTAAATACACTGCACTCTGCCTTATGGACAGGACTTGCGCTTGTGGTGACATGTAAATAGGCACCGAAGTGGGTCAAGGGTTTGAATTCCAGGGTCCCAGTCTTTAAATCCTGTGAAAAGGAGTACAAATAGTAAACTCTGACAGTAAGGCAGAGCCGTCTTTAGCGCTGGTGGCGCCAGGGGCAACAGTCTTTCTTGACACACCCCATCATCTCCTTCTCCGTGGAATCCCTCGCCAACACCCTCCAACAGTGCCCTTCTTCTCTGCATAGCCACTCTCACATGCCTTTCATTTGTTTTATAGTGCTACTCATACCAGGCACTGTAGGTTGTGTGAACACTTTACAACACACACATATACATTATATATGGAGACAATGAATTATACGTGTGTAAATTCAGTCTATAGGAAATAATACATAAGACAAGGTGAATTGCAGGGTGTAGGAATCCCATATCATCCATACCGGTAGGCAGTACATTTTAAGAATGTGTGTTCTGGTGAAGCACAAAGTCAGGATTTAAAATGTACCTCAGTGGTTGGGGTTGGCTATACTATGAAGAATATATTTCTACCCAAAACAAAACTTTTTTTTTTAGCAGCATTTGGATAATGAAAAACTGGGGAAAAAATAATGTTCTAGCCTTTAGCATGAAGTTTGCCTGTTGCTCTTTGATGACTGTTTATTGGTCACTGCGCTATATTAGGATTGTAATGTAGGAACTGCTGGTTACAATAACATCTCTGTGGAAAAAGCAGTAACCCACTGAGCTATGCACATAAAATACAGTTATGGGATTTGCATGGTACATGTTCTTTGCAGTAGACACATTAACCCTTTGTGCTACTTTATGATGAGTCAAAACTGTCACTAGCCCAAACTCTGATCTCTCGCCAGCAGGAACATTATAACCACCGGCAGGTGTGTTGTTGCGCACTTCTATACATGGGCGCAGAATGCAAGGCTGTTGAAGCATGTTGTACAGTTTGGTGTAGGTGTGTCGGGCGCTCTACAGCCGCTTAAGTCTAGTAGAGAAGGCTGGTAGAGAAGGCTGGCCTTGGTACCCACATCTAAGAGTATTCACTTAGTACTGCATCTCAACACTGCAGACTTAGATGAAAGAATGGCATCTGTAATGAATGCATTGGCATGCAGAAACAGGTCTCAATGTCTAGCCAGCAACAGCCTTAAAATGAAAATACATACCACCAGCACCAGGCCCCAGCACCTCCCCCCTCACCCCCACGAAATTCAAGTCAACAGCCTGCACTCACCTGAGTCCGGCAGCGGCTGCGGCACCAGGTCCAGCGAGTCTTCCTGCACCCGCCATGACCCACCCAGGCCTGCACGCACCACCAGACTTCAGGCCGGAACCAGCCAGGAGGCCTGGTCGGAACTCGAAGGCCGCCCTGACGTCATGTCACCTCACCGCCCCAAAAGCCAAAACCGAGGCCCGCGGCCATCATCACTAGTCACTGTCAGAGGGAGCACGGCTGCGCCTGCGCGCCAGTTGTTTTTTTTCAGGGGGCAAGAAGCAGGGTCAGTGTCACCTGCATATCTGCACAGTAGGTAGACAGTAAAGTGCTTAAACCGATCTGCTGCCGCCTGCCGAATGACCTTCACGAGGAAAGATGCAAAGACAATAGTCTAAGGCACTGGGCACTAATGCCTCCCTGAAGAGGCATAGCCGCCCATATTGCCTTTGCTTATGAATCAATTGGCGTCGAGGTTCCTAAAGTGTCAGTCATATATTTATAGCCAATCAGTGCATCCAACCCAACATCACAAAACATTCTTCGCGTCAACCTCATGGTGAACTATTTATTTCAGGCAAGGAATCAGGATAAGCTTGCCCCCCCAAATATTTTCTTGTTTTTAACCAATCCGGTAACACATAGTGCATCACCTCAGAAAAAGTGCACACTTTGAGGTTATGCGCATTTTTGGATACCTCTAAGTAAAGGTTTTAACAGTTCCAGGCAGGGCGCCATATTTTAAAGGCGGAACTTCCGGTGCTTAGTAGCTACTGCACAAAAGCTGAGAATGTACACACCCATGCACCCTAACCTAATCCTCTCTACCTCCCACCAGCCCTGCTAGCGAGTGACAGGAGATAGGCAATGTTAATGCAATGCCCTGTTCCGTCTGCAAAACTCTGAGTTCAGGCATTCCATTTGCCTAGATTTAGAAAACCCCCTGGTTGTGTCTACGCTCCTGTGCACTTCTATGTATGGGAATCCCAGGAAATTCTCGGGCAGGGGGCAGGGATTCCCTAGTAGGTATATTTGTGGCTGAAGATTTGTGTGCATCACAGGAAAGGTAATCTTTGGAATTACTGCCACCGCACCGAAAACCGAGGCCGACGGCCATGACCCATCGTCGCACTACTTACTAGTCAGCGGGTCTCGGAGGAGGGCTGCCAATTGGTTTTGTGCAGGGGCCAGGATTCATAAGCAGGGTCAGTGACTCGTGTCACCTGTATTTCTGCACAGACACAACAGTAAGTAAAGTGCCTAAAGCGGCCGCCTGCTGCCGCCTATGCAATTATGATAATGCGCAGTGCGATTCCAGCTGCACCAAGACAACGAAATTAATAGCAGAACCATAAACACTGCCTTGTTGGGAAACCTTAAAACGCTCCCTGGAAGATGCATTCAGAACAAGTAATATATGTGTGCTTTGCGCTCAGGGGTCAAGTTTCCTTTCAGTGAGCCTTTAGGTGATGAAACGCCAGCCTGTATTTTGAATGAACACGCATTTGAACATTTCTCTATTTACTTTTGAGGTCACTTTCTGAAACCCCAGTTAGCTGAGAGCAAATTACAAAGAACAATTGGCAAGAAGTTTTCTCTTTGCTGCGCATCCAAAGTGGGATCTCCCAGAGCCAAAACCAACCTGTTTTTGGAAGTCGTTATGTGATTGCTAATCTGTCTGCGTTAAAATGACGCAGTCACTTTAGGCAGTGCGTCGTGGCTCTTACCTCCACCCTTTTACTTCTCCCGAGTTGCCTCCAGCACCGGCAAATAACTTACAGCTAATAGTTCTTACAACAGGGTTACTCATAATATGCAGACACTCGCTTGTCTGCACAATATTATATGAGCCTGTTCGATGGTAACACCGTTTCCTAAATCTTAAGCAAGCTAGAAATAAGAGAACTGGAAGCCGAATCTGATTGGATGAGCTTTCCCAAGTACTTTATAATCCTATCTGAAGGGCGCTCGGAAGCTGAGTGTGAAACTGACGTGATGGAGCCTCGCGAGCCGGAGGTGACCGTGCCCACCAGCCCCAGCCACCTGACCTGACACACACCCCCCCCCGCCGAAAGTCAAGTAGTGACCTTGACCTGGTAGTGACAGAGGCACTCACCTGAGTCCGGCTGAGGGCCTCGGCACAACTAGCAGAACAACCAGGCCTGAGAACAAGGGACGGTCACGGGACTAGCCTGGGAAACACAGACAAAGGAGAATTTTTAATTGTGCAAGGCTCGCCCTCGCGCTCGCCCAATTGTATCATGCGCATTGCGGAGGTCATCACCAGGCAGCCCCACCCTAAAGAAGACCCAGTGCGCGTGTGACACGTCATTTGCACGCTGCGCGCACAGTCACCACGTTGACACTGACTGACCTGCCTGCAACCCTGCACCCAGAGCTCAATGCCAAATTGCCAATTATATTCCAGTGCCACCCATGATTGATCAGGCCTGAAATGTTGTGCTTCCTTTTTCCATGGACGGACTTACGGAGTCACGTGACGTCACGTCGGTCGGCCCCAGGAAAACCACCCCCCTCTGGGAAAACCGGCCCTCACACTATCCGGCCTACCGGGGGATTGCCCGGTGCCCGGAATTGCCAGTCCGGCCCTGCAGGTACCCAAGTCACTGTGACCAGGGAAGGCCTCTAAGGGCTGCAGCACTTTTTGTGCCACCCTTAGAGGTCCTGTACCTTTACACTCACACACTGCCTTTGCAGGTTGTGTGTTTTGGTGCAGAAAAAAGTGAAGAGTCGACATGGCACACATCTCTGTGTGCCATGCCTACAACCCACTGCCCTGGCATAGATCAGTCACCCCTCTAGCTGGGTGCACTATACCAGTGGAGAGGGTACAGGTGCATGAGCCCTCTACCCCTACAGTGTCTAAGTCCATTCTTAGACACTGTGAGTACAGTGCTGCCATTAAGAGTATATGGTGCTGGGAGTGTGGGATTTAATGAAAAATGTCCACAGGGGGCATCTTAGAGATGCCCCCTGAAAAATGACCTACCACTAGTTTCCAGGCTGAGTGGCTGCTTTTAGCTGCCACCACCAGACATGTTTCTCGACCCCTGGGTCGAGAGCCTGCTGCTATCGGGACCTGAAAAAATACACATCCTGGGACGAGGTGCTAAGCCTCCTCCCCCAGGATGGGCAGGGTCCACAAAAGGGAAGCTTTTAAGGCTTGCCACCTTTGTGAGCTTCCCCAGGCCACTTGCTGGTTTCAGCAACTGGTTCCCACTGGTTCTGACCCGCATTTTGGGCGTGAGAACCGACGGGAAAAACAAGTGAGGAAGAGAGGTGTACCCACCTCTGCCAACTCCACCCAGCCAACCAGAGTGAGACATAAGCCCCCCTCCCACTGGAGGGTTGCATAATAGGGGGTGTACCCACCCCAGGGAAGGGGTCCATTGGTCTCAACCTTTTATCTATCTGTAACAGCCCTAAATCTAGTATTTAGGGTACCCCTGAACCTTGCTTCCTCAGACAAGAAACCAGAAGAAGAAAAGAAGAAGGACCGTACAACAGTGCCGGAGCTTACAAGAGGAGGATGCCTATTGACTAGGCCCCAGCCTTACCGATCTGTCCCCACCTCGAACCTGCAGAGGACCTGCCCTGCCTTCAAAAGAAAAGACTCTGTCTCCCGTGAACACCGGATTTGTTCACCAACAAGACTCCGGCTCCGGCAGGATCCTCTAGTCTGTTCCACTCTGCACCCGACGCATACTGCCGGAGTTCAAGTGGCCCAACACCAGGAGGAGGTCTCCCCGGCGATCCTGACCGGAGATCTGGGGATCCCTGACCTGCCTCAAGCCTCCAGCCTACACCTGCATCCTCAAACCAGAAGGTCCCCCAAAGTGTGGAGTTGGAAAATTCATGAAACCCTTTTAGTATTAAATCATTTTATTGACGGCCAAATATGAAAAACATAAAATGAAAATGCCTACAACCCAATGGGCCGGCCAAGCAATGTCACTGTAAGCAGGCGAAGATACAATGCAGGAGAGAAATACACAAGGTTATACACAGCAAGTCGCCTACAACCCAACAGGGCCGGCCGCGTCTGAAGGAATAAAGTGACCAGAAGTCAGTTGTAGAGAATATCAGTCACACAAGTGTAAAACCAAGCGATGTCGGAAGTGTTGGCGATCCCGGTGTCTGTAGGCACAGCAATGGAGGCCGCATGAAACCCTTTTGAACTCTAACTAAATACCAAAAACGCTTTTACTTACCTGTTTACAGGAAATGTCCCAGTGCAGTATCCAGGTATATTGCACTGTGTATGAAAAGGAATCTGTGAAGTAATCTACTTGACATTCTACTAACAAGCCAATACAAAGTATATGTACAGTATAGCAAAAGCATTGCATTACTAGTAACCTTACTGTAATCAAATCAAAGTGCAAATACAATTGCAATTCAAACTGTTGACAAACTTCTTTACTACTGTAAAGTATTTATTGCTTACCTGTGCCAGGCTTGCTTGGTTCTAGAAAATAAAATAACTAAAAGAATATTTTTATACAAAAACAATTGGGCTGAAGGTCAGTCTTTGAGTGTGTGAATTCATTTGCTGACTGAGTGTGTACAACAAATGCTTAAATCAACAAAAGACACTGTTCCAAAGGAAGGGTGCTAAATAGCCCCTACCGGAAAGCAAAAAGAAAAAAAGAAAAAAGAAAACAGAGGCCTAGGTATGGGAAGGGGCCCCGCACAAAGGAGAAAAAACAAGTCTTGTCCCCTGTTGCCCTCACACACCCCGAAAGGTGTCATGCTTCATCATCGGGCATTTGCTCCTCGTCGGGCCCGGCGCTGCAATGCCCTACGGGTCCCCCGAAGGGTCACTTTAGCGGAGATCTTTTTGGGGAAATGCCGGATGGTGCATGTGGGTGTGTGGGGTGCGGGTCCCTAAAAGAGGGTAAAACAAAGTGCGTGCAAGATGAGTAAAATTTAATCCGGGGTTACAAAATCAAAAAGCTAGAGCAGGGATATTGCTAAAATAAAATAGATTAGAACCCCTCGGGTATAAAGTTACCCCTGCAGGCATATTATGCCTGTCGTGGACCAACATGTTTCGCGCCCCTATTGCCACCAGGGTCGTTGGCGCTTCTTCAGGATCAAAAGACAGATGTAGTGAAGTGCACATGAAATGAATGATTAAAAGTAAATACCCTCATGATTGGTCAGGGCGGGCCACCATACTGTTTCCCAAACAGGGTGGTGAGAGTTTGTAAATGCTCCTGTCGGGTAAGGCCTGCCTTTTGATTTTGTTTTCTTCGTATGCATGCCCAGTGATTTAACATACATGCGAAGTCCCCCTATTTTATGCACTATTTTTAGTCTTTAAATTCATACTTAACCTGTGCATTGTCTGATGGGATTGTGACGAAGGATGGTGTCAACTATATGGACACCATAAGCCTCTTTAGATTGGCAACTTTGAGAATTTAGAAATTTTGGGCAAGCAAACATGGGCCCGAGTCTGGGGGGTGGGGGGATGGTGACATTAGGGGTACACTAGGTGTTCTCTACTTTCTGGTCTTGTGTGTTTTTATTGTGGCAGGTCGTGCACACGATTGTGGCACGTTTTGATGCACCAAGTTGTACTGATGCTCATACTGTGTGTCCTCTATCTTGTTGTTCCTTCCTAGGTTACTTATCAGGAGCATTTACAAACTCTCACCACCCTGTTTGGGAAACAGTATGGTGGCCCGCCCTGACCAATCATGAGGGTATTAACTTTTAATCATTCATTTCACGTGCACTTCACTACATCTGTCTTTTGATCCTGAAGAAGCGCCAACGACCCTGGTGGCAATAGGGGCGCGAAACATGTTGGTCCACGACAGGCATAATATGCCTGCAGGGGTAACTTTATACCCGAGGGGTTCTAATCTATTTTATTTTGGCAATATCCCTGCTCTAGCTTTTTGATTTTGTAACCCCGGATTAAATTTTACTCATCTTGCACGCACTTTGTTTTACCCTCTGTTAGGGACCCGCACCCCACACACCCACATGCACCATCCGGCATTTCCCCAAAAAGATCTCCGCTAAAGTGACCCTTCGGGGGACCCGTAGGGCATTGCAGCGCCGGGCCCGACGAGGAGCAAATGCCCGATGATGAAGCATGACACCTTTCGGGGTGTGTGAGGGCAACAGGGGACAAGACTTGTTTTTTCTCCTTTGTGCGGGGCCCCTTCCCATACCTAGGCCTCTGTTTTCTTTTTTTCTTTTTGCTTTCCGGTAGGGGCTATTTAGCACCCTTCCTTTGGAACAGTGTCTTTTGTTGATTTAAGTATCATGTCAGAGGAGCGCAGACACTGGACCATAATTTGCTCCTCGGTCACCCCCCTCTTTTGTTGACTTAGTAGATGTACGGCGGCTCAGCCGAGGGACCTTATTCTTTTCTTTCCCTCCTATTTCCCTTCCTTTTCACACACTAGACTGCACCACCACCACCCCCCAACCTGGTGTTAGCTTGCTACCCCTATTGGGGGCTGATGTTATGTTCTGTTTTAAACCCCTTAATGTGGGATGATGTTGCGTTGGGCTGTAGTGTCAGACACCACCCTTACTTCTTTTTCCTATACGCATTGTGATCACTTGGTGTCATGTTTGATATAATATATGACTAAAAGGTGCAGCCTTGAGTGCACATTGGTTGCTTTGTGACTACAAGCCTCCATCCCGGTGATTCCATGATATTACCTAGAAAACAGTGGGTACTGCCTACCTGCAGCCAAAGAACCGGTGGTTCGGATATTCCGGGCCGGTGTTTGTCAGTAATACCAGATCCACTGTAGTGGAGTAGAACCTCTCTATATTACTGTCCTCTGTTACCATACTGTCGCGCAAGCGTGGGTGAGTAGTTCTCCCCCTAGACGCATAGGCATCCGAAACTGATCCTTTGTGCAGCCGCAGTATCACCCAGGGGGTCTGAACGTCCCGGAAGAAGGTGCCGCCCTGGCTCCTCCCCTGACATTATTTAATCTTGTGGCCTGTTTTGAGTGCTTTCCCCTGGCAGACGTGAGGACGGGGTAGGTTCTCTGTATCCTGCACCCAGAGAGAACCGGGAGTACAGTAGGGGCATTTTGTTGTGAACGGGCACATTGAGTTCTGAGTGCTCTGCCCGTATACAGCTTTTGGACCTTACCGGTTCCTCTCTGTTTTCCATTCGCTTTTGAATCACCTTTCCCCACTCTGCTCTCCTTTACAGTCCAAGAAGGAGCGGGTGCCCCGCGTCTTTGGCCAGAGGAGAGGTGTCTTTCCCCGATAATGTCGGGTAAGGCCTGCCTTTTGATTCTGTTTTCTTCGTATGCATGCCCAGTGATTTAACATACATGCGAAGTCCCCCTATTTTATGCACTATTTTTAGTCTTTAAATTCATACTTAACCTGTGCATTGTCTGATGGGATTGTGACGAAGGATAGTGTCAACTATATGGACACCATAAGCCTCTTTACATTGGCAACTTTGAGAATTTAGAAATTTTGGGCAAGCAAACATGGGCCCGAGTCTGGGGGGTGGGGGGATGGTGACATTAGGGGTACACTAGGTGTTCTCTACTTTCTGGTCTTGTGTGTTTTTATTGTGGCAGGTCGTGCACACGATTGTGGCACGTTTTGATGCACCAAGTTGTACTGATGCTCATACTGTGTGTCCTCTATCTTGTTGTTCCTTCCTAGGTTACTTATCAGGAGCATTTACAAACTCTCACCACCCTGTTTGGGAAACAGTATGGTGGCCCGCCCTGACCAATCATGAGGGTATTTACTTGTAATCATTCATTTCACGTGCACTTCACCACATCTGTCTTTTGATCCTGAAGAAGCGCCAACGACCCTGGTGGCAATAGGGGCGCGAAACATGTTGGTCCACGACAGGCATAATATGCCTGCAGGGGTAACTTTATACCCGAGGGGTTCTAATCTATTTTATTTTGGCAATATCCCTGCTCTAGCTTTTTGATTTTGTAACCCCGGATTAAATTTTACTCATCTTGCACGCACTTTGTTTTACCCTCTTTTAGGGACCCGCACCCCACACACCCACATGCACCATCCGGCATTTCCCCAAAAAGATCTCCGCTAAAGTGACCCTTCGGGGGACCCGTAGGGCATTGCAGCGCCGGGCCCGACGAGGAGCAAATGCCCGATGATGAAGCATGACACCTTTCGGGGTGTGTGAGGGCAACAGGGGACAAGACTTGTTTTTTCTCCTTTGTGCGGGGCCCCTTCCCATACCTAGGCCTCTGTTTTCTTTTTTCTTTTTTTCTTTTTGCTTTCCGGTAGGGGCTATTTAGCACCCTTCCTTTGGAACAGTGTCTTTTGTTGATTTAAGTATCATGTCAGAGGAGCGCAGACACTGGACCATAATTTGCTCCTCGGTCCCCCCTCTTTTGTTGACTTACAACAAATGCTTACCACTGTCCTCTGATACTGCCTTACTGCTCGACCACACTACCACAAATAGAGAGTGAGGTGCTATCTAACTTAAGCTCTGCCTACCTTTGGGGATCTACTGGACTCTGTGCACACTATACCTCACTTTGGTATAATACATACATAGCCAGCTTCCTACAGGAGCGTGTTCTCTTTCATAGATTGTGCGGTTCCACAACAGAACCTGTCCTCTTTCATTGATTTTGTACTAACACAACAGAGTTTGTTCTCTTTCATTGATGGGACACTTACACAAAAGAGCCTTCTGTGTTTCATCGATTGTGCACTTCCACAACGGAACCTGTCTTTTTCATTGATCATGACCTTCCACAACAGAGTCTGTTCTCTTTCATTGATTGTACACTTCCACGGTTGCAGTGGTGGCCGGCACGGAGTAGGGGTGAGGGGCGAACGCGGGGGAAGTGGCTGTAAATAAATAACTTACCTTCTCGCCGCGTCTCTCCCCCGTAGTCCCTCGCTCCGGCTGGAGCAGGAAGCAAACCCAGGCTCCCAGTCAGCCAATCACAGCGCTGCAATGTAGCGTTGTGATTAATCTGAGCGCCGACGCTGACTGGGAGCCTGGGCATGTTCACCACACAGGCTGTAATGCAGCCTGCGTGGAGAACATGCAAAGTGTGCATGAATGTTTGGCTGGCCCGAGACGGCCTGCCAAACGTTCTTGCACACTTACAGTGTGCTCACCAATCCCCCTGCTCCTGTCGTGGGTGCAGCACCGCCCCGCAAAGCTGCCGGACATCTGGACAAAATAAAATGATAATAACTGTAGTTATCTTTTTTTTCCCCTTAACTTCTAAAAAGCAGTGGGGCGAGGCTCCTTCACTTTAGCAGAGGAGCGCCACTGTATAATTGGAAACACAAGATGAGGATATTCTGCGGTTTGAGCATGTTACAAGCCAAGCCTGCATCACATGTAGAGTACATGAGACAGTAGGCTGTCCCCTCTTAAAATAGAGTGATATAATTATTTACAGTAACAGCATCAAGAAGGCCAGTTTATAAATTTTATTATCCATGGTGCCCCAGAAGAGAAGTAGGACGTCGTGCAAGAAATTAGAACACACCAAACACAAGTGAAACAGCATATTCACTTGAAATAAAAACAGTTAAAATATGCAATAGAATCAAAATAAAACGAAATAGTTAAACTATTCATAAAAGCAGATCACAAAAAGCTTAACATTTTGAATCACTTCCTCGGAAACGCATGGAAGGAGTTCAATGCTCCTAATAAATAAGTGTTGGTCGTAGATATTTCTAAGGAGGCCACTGTGGCAGATATTACCCGCTGCCCCCAGTAGAGTCACCGAATGCCAATCTCACCACACAGGATAGCACCCACATCTCTGGGAGACCGCGACCCAGCCGGGATGAATTTCAAAAAGAAAAATGAAACTTTTTAGTTTCATTTTTTTAGGGCAGGCAGTGGTCCCTTGCTCTTAGAAATATTTTCTCACATACTCACAAAGGGGAAGGAGTCCCCAGGGGACCCCTTCCCATTTGCGAGTGGTTTAACACCTACTTTGAGTAGGTGGTAAACTGTGGTATATGGCATGGTGACTCGGTATTAGGAAGGGACCCCCGTTCCTAATAGTGAGAGTCGCAAATGCTATTTTACAAGTCAGTGATTTACAAAATAGCATTTGTACATGCCATTACCCTTTTTTGCGGTCGCAAAAGGGCCGTACATCTGGCCCGTAGACTTTTGTCAGCAAGAAGCTGAAGGACAGAGAGAGACGCCTGACGCTGGCTACCCTCAATGTAAAATTGGAAGCAGCTGCATCTGGGGTTAGAAGCAGATATTGAAGCTAACGTCTGCTTCAGAGAAGTCACAGTCAGACATTACCTTAGCGGCTGAGAGACCACCTGACTCTTCTCCTAAAAGTCAAACTTCTGGTTAGCCGCTACCTAATAAGGAGAAAGAAAAGTTATGTCCTCAGGAAGCAAACTCAGAAAACTAATAAGAGGCCAGTATTGCGAGATTCAGAAATCAGTTGCCTCGTCGATAGTTAAATTGGAATTGTCTGTGGCAAGAGAAGTAGTGTGTTGTCGATGGTTATGTAACAACAGAAACTCTGCCAGTTGACCTATAATTGTGACTTTGAGGAATATGACGGATAATCAGGTCCTTTCTGCAATGAATACAGTGATACGCTATTGGAGGCCATAGGGTCTCTTGTATTGTCAGCTTCCACAATCACCATTGATGTTGATGGTGCTCATTTACTCTTCGTTAATATCAACTATTCCTTTACAGCCTCCACACCGCTAGCTGCAGTATGCTTCTGCAAGGCAAGAAAGTGGTGACAGGGAAGACTTGGATCAAAGTGAGGACTTTTTTTAGTTAGGGAGATGATCAGGAAGATGATCAAAGTCCTACAAGAGCAGCTGATTAATAGGTTTAGTATGTAAATTCATATGGCATAGAAAACAGTCCCCGTTTTCACAAGCGTTAGTCGCGCAACAATTGGCACATAAATTAGATGACAATCGATGTGAGGCTTCTCAGTGCTGCAAGATATGATCCAAGACATTTACCAAAGGCTTCCTTCGACAGCACCACACAGCCTCCACCAGTAAGCACACCACAGCCACTTGTTTTACAGACCGTTTTACAACCACAACTAGATTACGTTATCCTGCCTATACATCTGCCCCTTCTTCTCCGCAAACAGGTTATGCACTTTCTTTACCAAGAAGAGTTGTGAATGAAAGAGATAGGATTGGTTATGCTGATGGTGACATTGCTGATGATAATGCAAAGCAATTGGTTCTTTATGTGAACAAACAGTCTAAGTGGGATCAGTTTTTGCACTGGATGATGCAAGCCTAGATCCAATGTCCAGAGACTGTTCTCCAGGTGATATAGGAAGATTCCATAGCTTTCTAGAAGGGGTGTCTCAACAGTTGGAAAATTGTGTTATTACTCGACTCCTAAGAAAAGGCACATGAAAACATTCAAGATATCCCTACTCTTGATCACAATTTAGAGGCACTAGCATCTATGATAAATAAAACTACTGCTTCCGTAAACTTGTCAAGGGTAGAGAAGAAATAATTTTCCAACGGAAGCTTCCAGAGATAGACAAGCGACACGTTAGAGCTATTCCGAAGGAGAAAGATATGACTTCACCAGCACTCATTGATGCAGCCATGGATTCATTCACTAGGACGGTGATTCCCAAACATTTGACTCCTGAGGACCCCCATTGAGTCACTAATGGAAGCCGGGAATCTCCAAGCAATTTGTAGGATTTAAATTTCGAACATTAAAACAGTAATTAAAAAAATAGAATAAACATACACATGTGCACACCAAACAAATACTCGAATTACTAAAGATTTTAGTATTTTATATTGGAATTGTTTTGCAAAAATCAAACAATTTCAATGGGGAGGTTGGTGCTGCATCTCGGCGACTAACTTTTGAATGTTTGATTTTATTACGCAGTACAAGGCTCCTTCCCTGCCAGGGCCGGACTGCAAACCCAAAGCACCCCTGTCAAATGTTGTCGGACCAGTCCCTGTACGGTGCACACCAAGTGCAGCTAGTGAGCTTGATCACTACAAAGCGGGCTTTCGGGGGCTCTCCCCCCAAGAAAACCTGGGGGAAAATGGTGCATTCTACACCACATTTGTCATTATATATTGAATTAAACTAGCTTTTAAAGCATAGTAAATTATGATCTTCCTGTGCACCAGGATACGACAATATTTGTTGGGGCTCTTCAATGATTCCCTCACTATCACTCTCCAATAGTGCCTCTCATTTCTCCATTGCCCCTCTGTCACATGTATTTCATTTGTTTTATAGCGCTTATCATACCAATGTAGGGTGCCAGAGCACTTACATCACACACATAAAGAGAAAATGAATTGTACGTGTGCAAATCAGTGTATGGAAAATGTTGCAAAGGGGAATACAAGGTGTAGGATTCACTTGTCATCCATACTGGTAGGCATTCTTAATGAGTGCTTGGTCTGGAAAAGCCCAAACTCAGGATTCAGAACATAACATAGTGGTAAGAGTTGACTTTAATAATAAGAATTTATTTCTATCCAAACAAACCTTTTTTTTAGAAGCATCAGGATAATGAAAGACTGGGGAAAAACAGTTTACATGCAGCTCTTTGATGGCAGTGCATAGCCCACTGTGCTAGGTTACAATTTGTAACTTATGAACTGCACAGTAGCAAAAAACTCTCTGTTACAAAAGCAGTAATCCACTGAGCTATGCACATAAAATACTGTTTTTTTAAATACATAGTACACATTCTTTGCAGTAGGCATGTTAACCACCTGTGCTCCCTTAGATGTGTCAAAGCTGCCACTGGACAAAACTCCCATCTCTCTTCAGCTGGTACATTAATCACAGGAGTTATATTGACACTTTTATTGTTAGCTGAAAACTCCTGATTATACAAGTAACTTTACAGTGCTTTTAAAACTGCTGCCTCCGGACCCCCTGGGAATGTGCCATGGACACCTTGGGGTCCGCTGACCACAGTTTGGGAACCACTGCACTAGCAGATTTAGGCAAACTGTCAATGCCACAGTGGTAGGAAGTTGACTGGGGGTGAGTGCTTGCATTGTTCAACACTCCGTCCATCATTTCCTTTGGTTTTGCTTTGTTCGCCATAAGTTGGCAGGGTATGCTCAGACGTGAGTCCCTTGCTCACTTTGCCACTGGATTCAAGCAAGCCTGGCTGAAGACGGCTGAAATGCCAGAAACCGGTCCTAGGAAGCTTGTTTCCGGTCCAGGGAAGACATGGCTTGGCAGTTCGGGCTGGACTGTTCCCATGAGGCACAGGGTCAGACTGATTTGCATATGGCCATGTCTGAACTGGGGTGGCAGAGTGGGCTAAAGAACGGTGGTGGATTAAACCCAGATCAGTTGACTGGGGGTGAGTGCTTGCATTGTTCAACACTCCGTCCATCATTTCCTTTGGTTTTGCCAGGAAGGTACTGTCAGCCAGATGAACTCCTCAGGATCACTTCATTGCTCAATATGTCCACCTCTCGATATTCTAGTTGAGATGATCAAGAAAGGGAAGTGGGTAAGTGAAGGGAACAGTGAGTAGGGAGTCCTAGAAGAACAAAAGAGAACGTTAGTACTATTCTTTCATGGACCCACTTTCTCCTTCCCTCCAAATGCATCCGTGAGTATATACCTGAAAAGAATATGGGAGTTTTCTAAACCCTCTTCTGGACACCTCTACACTGTGTGGGTTTGGTTTAGGGTTTCTGGAGAAAACACATAAGCCTATAATCGGGATACGTTGCAAATGTCACTCTGCTTGATCTAGGGGGATATGCATGTGCTATTTAGGAGATGATGCTGCGTTAACTGCACATGGCATGGAGACCGGGTCTCGGAAGCAATATGGGAAGAGAATATACCACTCCCGGGTTATCGATCAAGGGCCCCAAGAGGCTGCTAAACAAATGCTGATGATAGCTAGGAACCTTCTAAGAGCTGCACCAGGATCATAAACTCTTGTCTCCCCATGTACCAGCAGTAGTGGCACAAGTCCTCAGAACTGAAGCCTGTCCTCAAACCCTTGCATCTGAAGCTGCAGGCTCAGAAAAAAGTAACCAATCCTCTCTCTTTCGATGGAAAAATGTGTCTGATCCCTGAACAGATGAGGTACTCCAGCAGTGCGAGACAGGCATGGCCAAACTGGTGAGAATCATCCAGGCTGCACCAATAGTACATCCTCTCTCTCAGCCGGTGTACGTTTACACTCCAGGACCGTGGGTGAAGTCTCCCTCTTCCTCAGAGAATAGACACATGAAGAGGAAGTGTTTCATGAGAAAGAATAAGCCTACTGTTAAAATTTCAATGTAGACAAAGAAGTCTCAGTGACCTTACTGGGAAACAACAGCCGTCCTTAAAATCATCTGAGGGGGCCAGATCGACTCCAGTAGGAATGGTGGCCCCCTTTTACAAACGCTCGACCCAAATCCTCACGGTTGCATTTGTTCTCTAAGTTGTAAAGAAAAGCTGTAATCTACCATTGGCTTGTCCATCTCACCATGTTGCTTACACCATAGACCGCATCCAAAGAAGGTCTGCAGAAGGTAGACATGCTCCACGTTTTAAATGCAATCAAGCAAAAAAGTTATGACATGGTTTTTACATTTTGTTATGAGCCCCAAGGTACCCAAAAATAGGCCTAGGTGGCAGCACAAGCTTTTACCTACATTCGCCCTACCTTAATCTACATTACTATTCTGGCGCTGACCTTTTACCTAGTTATGTGCCGAATACATGTTGTGTGGTTTTCTTCGAAAACTAGCCTAATTTATTATGCATGCTGATTCTTAGTTTCATATATTACTCCCCTGTCTAGCAAGGACTACCATCTTCTGTATAATAACTCTGTACAAAAGTCGCCGCTATTGTCACCCTTGATTGACAGACCCACTGTATCATTTCACATCTAGGTAGAACCCCTGAGGGTACTTTTTGGGTATAAAAGAACCACATCTTCACTGGGGAACCAGAGGAGACGGTTTCACGCTGACACTAGACGCTGAGGTCCCAGCCTGCAGAAGCACCAGCACGTAGTGGTCTGACATCCCTTGCGGGGTGTCCAAGAACAAGACAGGGTCCTTCATTCTCTCCCATCAGGTAATGGTGTTGGCTCTCTTCTAGGGGATTTTTGGCTTTAAACCCTACATACATGCTAGGTACATTTAGGTACACTCAGATAGGGTTAACATTTTAGGAGTAGACGTGATTATTGCCATGTATCTATATGCCTGCATATATTCATGGTTTCAGCACCATGGTAGAATTCTACCTTTTATGTACTCTGTCGGTGCTTGCAATGGTATATATCTGTTTCTGTCTAATGGTTGATGCAGCACACATAGTTTATACGAGAATGACGCTGGTTCAATAAATGCTAATTAAAAACATTCCCATTGTTTATTCTGTGGATTTTTTCTGAGATCAAGTGAGCACGAGTGACTGAGGGAAAAGTAGTACACTGGTTCCATGATCCCTGAAGCGTCAAGGGTTATCATGTTCGATGGTTGCCAGACACTATTTGCTCCTTGGTAAAGTTAGGGGTCTTATGGTGGCTCTGTGAGCTAGCTGGTCTAAAGGCTAACATATCCTGTGGAGTGTCTGTAATAAGTCTGGATACCAATCCCTTAGTTTATGTTGTCTAAACGCGCAGATCCTTTGTATTGTTAGGAACTACACAACAATTTCTTGGGGAGGAGGGTTTGAACTCTTTTTAGAACACTATGATCTGAAGCAGTACCTCCGCCTGCAGCAGATGCTGGATTTTAAGCGGGTGCTTTCAGCTATCCAAATCAGTGACTGTCTCTGCTCAGTGACCATTCGGGATGCCTACTTTCATGTACCCATCTGGGAGAATTACAGCATGTAGCTTCATTTTATGATGGGAATCTACCAGTACGATTACAGGATACTGCCATATGCTCTTAGTTCCCCTCTTGGAAGAGATGGTGGCCCAATGGTGGCCTTGCTGCGACTGTAAATGCTCCATTGCTAATCATACATTGATTACTCCCTCGTCATAGCAGCATCTACAGAGTAGGCAAGGCCTACTTTAGCTCTGATACCCTGGACACTATATAAGTTGGGTGGTCAGTAATCTACCCTTGTTCTATTCAAGAGGATTCATTTCATTGGGATGATTCAGCGGGTAACAGGAATCTCAAGGCAGTGGATCAATTAATATACAATGGGACTATCACAATTTTGTGGTTTGAGAGGCCTTTGGGGCTACAAGAATTTAGCTTAGGGATGATGTCGGACCCAATTTGGAGGATGCATGGGACAGACAGGGGCTGCTAGCTACCAATTTTGGTGATTGATACTATTTGCCATTGTTGTCCTGGTGTCCATATTACTATGGCTATACAAACTGGGCCAATTAACTCCCTTTCTGCACTTGAGTCTGCGATGGTGAGTAGTTAAAAACTTCACCAGGAGGTAGTATAATGGGCAAATATTTAGAACTCATCACTCAACCAACAGACCCAATAAATCACTATCCAGACCAGTGCTGGTCTTTTTAGAAAATTAAAAATACTACACAGATAAGTTCCATACTTAAGGTCAGACAGTCTCACCCCCTGGCTTATGCTGAAATGCTGCTCATCCTGATGTCCTCCTGCCCATTCTATGGCATCCCCTTCTGTGTCTAGGGTAGTCCCTCCTTTAAGTTGAGTTTAAGCAAAATAAGGCTCAGGTGCAACTTTCAATGTGAAGTTGTTCCTGGGCAGATCAGATCGTGTCATTCATTGGTCGGAAAGCTCCTTACTGATAAGGATAAATCTTATTGCAAGTTGCTTTGCCTATGTTTACAGCCTCAAGAGCCCATGCTTCACTGTTACCTGCTCAGAAAAGGACTTGGCCTGATAGGCTCTGACTGGTGTGTGCCATAACTTATGCTGGTTTGACTTTTTGGTGATGCCTCCTCTTTTGAGGCGATGTTACTCATTCTCTCTTTTTCTATTGCGGACTGCTTCAAACATGTGCTTAGAAGGTGGGCTGGTGAGGCCTGGTGTGAGAATTTGGATTATTAGTTAAGATTGTAAGTACCCACCTCAAGTTACTAAATAAAAATGGGCTATTGCACAGATCAGACAGGGCTTAACTTAGAGGCAATGTGCAAAGTATTTATGCAGTACAAAAACAGTAACTACATTAAAATGCAAGACAATAAAAATCCTGAAAACGAATAAAAAAAAATAGAGTAAAATATAATAAACTAAATTCCAATGTGGAGATCGTGAGATATTAATTTTAAACGTTTTGTGTAAAAATAGCACCATGAAGCACAAAGTGCCGATGATTGTCAATGGTTGCTGTAAAACAGGACATAGGCACAATCTGACGCTGACAGGAATGGATCACGGTTCAAATACACCAACCAAGTTTGTCCTGAGCAACAGATTTTACCTTCTGATTTTAGTCTTAATTCCCAATCCACTACAGGAGTACATTTCTAAAGACCCCAGTACCTTAGGGGAAGCACTTGGAGATTCACAGGGTGTCAGGGAAAGTCTGGCCTAGGTTCATTTGTCACTACTCAGTTCAGAAAAGGCCTCTTGTAGCTTGTTGTATTCCTGGAGCTTGAACAGCATGTCAGCCTTTTGATCCTTGGAGTCCAATTCTTTGTCCTCGGTACGAGAGAGAGCAGGTCCAGTCTCCTTTTGATCTTCCTCAGATCTAGGAATGTTCTAAAGAGGGTGCCTGGAGATGCCACATTTATGCCTGGCATGAGTTAGTGGGTGAGAGTTACCCCTGTGGGCACCCTAACCAATGGGGTAAAGGCTCCTGAGCTAACCCTACCCACTTGAAGCATTTTTAAAATGGTGAAAGTCTTCGACCATGCTAAAGTTGGGCTCTGAGGGCAGGGAGTGTATGTTGGGAATGCACTATGGTCCTCTCACACCCAACACTAATATCCAGTATGAAGCAGCCAGAGGACCCCCAATAAACCCAGAGATCGAAGTCTGGTAGAACAAAAAGGAGGGTTTTTTGGCAATCAGACAGTGGACACACAAGAATTGTTTTGGCATCCTGTTTCCTTCCTTTTCAATGCTTAAAAAGAGTTATATGTAAACCCTTCAGACCTATCAAACAGACTTTGACACTGTATGCCACTATGTGGGCCACTATCAAAAATAGGCCAACATTGATTGATGTCTACCTGGCAGGGTGAGGGGAGATCAAAGAAAGGCCATGCCCAGATATCAGCTAACATTTGCCTTGAACAGGGAAGGCCTCTTTGAAGTGGGCCCTAACTGTTATATGAAAAAAAACAGAAGACTTGCGAAGCAGGATTTGACACTTTAATGTTAAAAGGATGCTCACAGCCCCTCCCTGAATATTGTGCCAAGTTCATTGGGTTCACCTTTGTCCATTCAGGCCAGCCTGTTGTTTGCTCCAGGGAAGCATTTCACACCCATTCACACCAATTCCAATGACAATTAAAGGTTGGCAGAACTGAGCGAGCATAGTCTCCAGGAACTTCAGGCAGAGGACTTTCTAAAAGATACTTTTCTTAATATTTACTAAAAATCTGACTTCACTATTGAATTGGATTTTTTGATAACTATTAAAAATAGTTGTTTAATTATTTTTCTAGGAGTCACAATCCCGAGATACATTATTAGTATCTAATATTTCCTCAGCTCGCAGTAAACAGTAACTACTGAGGGCATGGATAGGAACCTCTCCACCACTGCCCTACGGGATAATTCAGTTACATCCTTGAACATAAATATGCTGTCTTCTGTGTAGGAGATTCTCTAGGAAATCTTCATCCTCCCTCTTTGAGGCCTTCGGTCATCCACCACTAGACATCTTTGCAACTCTCCTGAACAGAAAATGGTGATTTTACTTCTTGGATGGTCTGTCGGTCTGGATCACAGTGGGACATGCTGATATATTGGACAGGGCAATTCTGTATGTCTTCCTCCAACTTCTCTGATATTACAGCTTTCCATAGGATCTGAGTCCAAGGATCTGCCAGGGGACCAGGGAGGGCTGAAGGTCCTCAATCATCATGGTAGCTCTGGCATGGAGTTATAAGTCTGGTTCTTGGATCTACGCTAAAGGGACCACATCTGCCTCCCTCACAGGAGAATCCTTCTGACCATGTAGGGAGGAAGAGAGAGTTACACTCCTCCCTACCATTGCTTAGCTTGAGTGTATGATTCCTGAATTGTTGACCTGTAAACATCTACTTCTCTCATTTGACCATTGTATGGCCTGCTGGCTTCCAGGAAATCGACCACTGGGATCCAGTGTAAGAGCCAATGGCTTAGGTGCTGCCACGGGGCACTAGCAAAAAAACATTGATCTACTTACATGCTCAGTAGAAAGTGTTATGTTTTCTTCCAACTAGCTGAATCTAGACTGCTAGTGATACTTAAAAGACTTAACTTGCAGCCATTGGAGGAATCCAGTATTTTCCAAGAGGGTCCTCTATGCAGCTAACAAAGACTTCTAAAGGTATATGACAGTCAAATGCTCCTGTTCCGTCTTGTACACTGTTTTGTTCTCCCTAGGCTCCTAAACCTGGTCCTAACCAGAATGATGCTCAAGCCCTTTGAATCAATAACCTCCACAATGACAAGAAACTTACTTTGTGAAAGACTACTCCTTAGTGGCCATACCAATGGCCTGAGGCAAAAGCGAGCTTCAAGCTTTTTGCGCCTTGTAACTATGCACATACTTTTGTAGAGATAAGGTTATTCTCCCTACTCGCTCTTCCTTCATGCCAAAAATACTGCTGGAATTCCCACTAACAGAAGATATTACTCTCCCACCTTTATTCCATTTTTCACTCCCTCTTCAATTGAGACCTTGGACAATCTGGATGGCGAGTGTAACTTGCATTTCTTTCTGGAACGAACCAGGGATCTGGGTTCATCATACAATTTTTAAGTGTCTGTCATGGGCAATGATACAGGGTGAGCTGGCGCTACGATCACCATTTCGAGACAACCCACTGGAATAGAGCCCTATTTCCACTGATTCCCAGGCACACGGCATCTGGCACCTGGGACATTCTCAGCATGCATGGTACCAGTATTCAGATCTCTGTATTAAGATTTAGAAAGATTTTCCAGTCCTGGCACTAGACTGACGATACGCAATCATACTGGAGGGTAAAACGAAGAGACTAATGACTATGGGCGAGTTAGAAGGATGTGCCCAGTTTATTTGAAGGAAGAAGCTTAACGACTAAAGAATGACTGGTTCACTGTAAAGGTGTCCGCCTAGTGTTGTACATAGACATGTAGAGATCGAGCGGTGTGAGACAGACTGTTATTGATTCACATATCTGTTTTCCGTTCAGTAAAAAGGATCCCATGAAGCAAACTATAGGATGATTTAGAGTAGGATCAGAGAAGTAGACAGAGAAGAGTATATGTGGTTATGTGAACTCAGCCACGCGGCCACCTAGTTTGAACTATGCTATTTCATAAAATGTAACCAAATACCCTTATAATGGGAGGTCTGAATTCAGTCTATTATAAAATGAAGACTGTCCAGCAAGGCACGCACTCCGCCTTAGACAAACATGTTTAATAGGTTGGTACCATTTTTGGAGGGTGGAATGCTCTACACGTCTGTATAAGATGACTCCGAAGTTGGTGGAGTGGACCAGTCCCAATGAAGGCCATGCCGCTATACTGCAATAATCAGATCTGATGATGGGCCATTGAAACCAGTGAGAAGAAGCAGCTTGGTCTCTGGCAGCCACTGCGCCACCCTTTCTAGGGTAGAGCTGGACTTCTTATTTGTTTAGTTATGTGACACATTGGCCATGTGGTCAATATGAATAAATGTAGTTTCATTCTGGACATTCCCCTCTGTATCACTGGTCGTTTCCAGGAGTGTAGACACCCAGGAATTGAGTGAAGAACTTAACACTCACTTTGTGTACAAAACACAAAAGCACAGACACTACTAACGATTGAGGCGGGAATATAATTTACATGGCGCCGACCCTACGCAAACCATCTCTTGATGCTTCTCGTGGACGAGCCCGTGGGCACTGAAAAGAAATAAGCCCCGAGTGCCTAGAAGCCGAAGGATATGCAAACGCCACACTTCATATATACCACTTGGTATTTATTTGTATTCTTTTAATATATAATTTATCGAAAAATCAGACCGGGCACCGTACAGTCTTGCAGATAATATTCACAAATAGTTTATTGACAATAAACTTGCAAATTCTACTCACAGTCTTGAGTAGACAAAACTATGCCTCATTAAAGACTCGAAGTTCTGCCTCCCACATCCAGCCCCAAACACTCAAGTACAGGTTTTCATGTTATGCCTTAAAGCCCACAGAACCCGCAGATGGATGGATACACAGATGCGGGGCTAGGATCGGCATCATGGCAAGAGAGACTGTCGCGAACAAATCCGCTTGGAGAATGGACACCGCCAATGTCTCTGTGCTTTAAAAAAACAAGACACAGGCCAATATATACGGAGCCAAGAGTTGCTGCGAGTTGTATTTTTGATGTATTTTCCGCCCAATTTAAAAATGATATTTTAGGAGTTAGACTGGCTGCCTCAAGCCTATACACAGGAGTAACTTACACTATATTTGTAACAGTTGAAAAACGGAATTAAGTTAGTTGAAAATAAGTATTTATTTACTAACATGCATAACTTATACACTCTTACATGTTCTCTTAAGGTTCACTTATGGGCCTCTTCGTGTGTGTCAGGGCAGTGGTCAGGGAAATCTCCAGTCAGTTGTAACGTTTTCTATTTGCAAACATTTGGAAGCGACTTTCTCACACTTTTTTGCTCACTGAAACTGCAATCGAAAGTTTCAGACCAAAATACTACAGTTCGAACTACGAGTGACTAATTTTCTTGCCGAGACTGGTGTATTTTAGTGAATGCATACAAAATCCAAATTTAGGACTAGGAGAAAGAGAGTCGTGTTTTTGTTTCTTTCATTTTTGTGAGTAAACCCATGCTCTTTAAATTGTCCCTTCTGACAGTCCTACATTATGCCTGGTTAAGGAGGGACATTTAAATGGCCCAAGAGGCGTAACTTGAGTGATAGGTTCCTGGCCCTCCTGTAGACACTTCAGAGCAGGGAGCCACCCATCCACTCGCCCACCCATCCACCCTTTCCTTCCAGCTTTATCTATGGGGCGGTGAGATCTGGGACACGCGGCGGTGGTAGGAACGAACATGAATCTGTTTCTAAGCCATAAAGGAGAGCGTTGCCGGTCACGGGGGGTGATGAATGTGCTGCCGACGGGGACACGCTGTCGCACACCGCGATCCACCACCAGCTTCCTCGGGGAATCCGAGGCGATGCATCGCCTCTTTTAATCACAGCCGAGAATGAATTGGTGAGAACATTAGATGAAAAAGAGCCATAACATATATTGTACATGTATATCCCACTGACAGATCTGAATGGAAAAGTTGCGTTTGTATTTTTAATTTGCTCTCAGGAAAATCTATGTGTTTTCCGTGAGTAACATTTATTGCAATAGATCAGTCAGAGCCATGGCACTGCCTGGCGGAGCGAGTATGACAATGTCTGGCGTGTAGGATTGATGCCACCCAGGAAAGGGCCCACCACACGACGGCAGTGGGTGGAGGGGGGAGGGGAGAGCTGTGTTCTCTCCGTCTCCTACTGATGTCTTGGGCATTGCTAATTGTGGGGGAGAGGGATTAGCGCCGATTATACATTAATATAGAATAACATAAGGGGAAAAATACCGCGCCCTGTGTTTTTAGGAAGTGACCCAAAGTGCTATCCTGCAGGAGTAAGACAAATCACGCCTCTTGTCTCATAAGGCGCTACTAAAAGGGGGGGAGTCAGATTGTCTCTATAAGTAGCAAATATCACACAGCCCCCCCCCCCCCCGCCCGAAGAAGTACAGCAAAATGCCTCTTCATCTGAAGTTTGCAAATCCTTGCATCAATTTGATAGGAATCTAATCTCTTTTCAACTCCTAAAGGACCGATATGAGCTGTAATCTTACACTTGACACTGCCATTGGAATCAAAGGTGGCAGCAGACTTTGCAGCAGGGCATGGGACGAGCCAGGCCCAGGTGCCAACATTCAGAGGGGTACAGGGAACTGTCTGCATGCTGGTCATGTCCCGCCGTGCCTCACACACCTAAATGCAATTCTATCCCCACCGAAGATCAGGTGTGAAAATGTAGGTGAGATCTCTGACCTTCTGCAGCTTTAGACTCTCCATCATCTAGGGAGGGCGTTGGTTAACTCAAAAACTACATTCAGCAATTATTATTGTTATCAAGTGGCTGCCGGCCACAAGCCAGTGTTTAAATAGATAAATATGTAAATTAAAAAAGCTGTGCCTGCTGTGTACAATGGGTGCAAATCCTCAAGGTGCTTATTCAGGAAAATATGTATCCGTATCCTTTTTCTGGTTTTGTCTGATTCAGTTTGTGCTTTATCTGTACAAAAAGCTGCAATGGAGTTTAGTGTGGAATATTGGCTACCCAGTTGTTTTGCCACTAGATGTAATGCAAACTATCCTAGTGATTTGTCCTTGGATTGAGAGACCTGAAAGTGTTTGGCATGGAGGTACACCTCTCCTAACCTGGACCACACAGTACAGAATTTCAACCACTGGATCATCCACACAGCCAACCAAATCGCCCCAACTACGATCCCCAAGACCCATAGACCCTCCAAACAAGCCACATGGTACACGCCTTAACTACGCACAGCCAAACAGGAATGCAAACGATTGTAAAGAAGACGGAGAACCAGAAAAAACCACACCGACCACAGAGCATATAACAACAATCTTCAGCAACTACCACTGCACATCAAAACCACAAAAAAGAAGCCCTCACCAGGCGCCTCGAAGCTAGCACTAACCGAGTCAAAGAACTCCTTCTCCATCGTCGGAGAATTCTCCTGCCAAGCCCCAGAGAACTTGATTCCTCCATCTCAACAGCTCTGCAACACACTCACCAACCACTTCATCAACAAGATTGCAACTATCTACAAAAATTTCGACTGCCGGCCCCCGCCCACAACCATGCACCCAACACAGACAACATCCAACAACTTTCCACATGGGACCAACTCACCACACCCACCACCCTGATGAAATCGATCCACTCAGAAGCACCCAACAACCCCTGCCCGGACCTAATCTTCAAATTAGTCCCCAGCTCACCACCATATTAAACACCTCAATCAGCACCAACACCTTCCCAGAAGCATGGAAACACACAGAGGTCCGACCCCTCCTCAAGAAGCTGTCAGCAGACCCCACTGACCATCCAGAATTACCGTCCTATCTCCCTCCCTCCCTCCCTTCCCAGGCAAAGTCCTAAAGAAAGACATCAACACTCAACTGACCAGCCACCTGGAGAGAGACAACCTACTAGACTCATCCCAATTGGGCTTCAGTGCCAATCACAGCACCAAGACAGCCTTGATCGCTTCCACAGATGACATTCAAACTCTACTCTACGGAGGCGAGACGACTGGCCTCATCCTCCTAGACCTCTCTGAAGCATTCAACACCGTCTCACACCTCATCCAAAGACTCTGCCAGATCGGAATCACGAGCAATGCACCCAAATGGATAGAATCCTTTCTCACAGGACGCACGCAGAAAGTCAGCCTCCCCCTTCACCTCACCCCCTAAATACATCATCTGTGGAGTACCACAAGGCTCCTCCCTGAGCCCAAACATCTTCAACATTTACATGACACCACTCGCACTCATCATCAGATCACACCACATCAACATTGTTTCCTATGTCGATGACACCCAGCTCTTCCTCTCACTTTCAGCGAACCCCACAGAGACAAAAGTCAACTTCCACAAATGCATGCAAAATTGTGCAACATGCTTCAAGTTAAACACCGACAAGACTGAAGTTCTGATCTTTCGGCAGATACAACATCCTTTGGAACGACTCTTGGTGGCACTAGGAGCTTGGACCCACCCGCCACCCAAAGACCAAGCATGCAATCCAGGCATCATACTGGACAGCAAAGTCACAATGAAATGCCAAATAAACGCCGTAGCCTACGCCTGCTTCCACCTAATCTACAAGATCTTTAGATGGCTCTCCGCTAGCACAAAGAAAACCGTTACGCAAGCCCTCATTAACAGCAGACTCAGCTACGGCAACGCACTCTATGCAGGCACCTCCTCTGAAATCGGCAGCCAGACTCATCCTTGACCTTCCCAAAAGGTTACACATCTCCACCCATCTGAAGGACCTCCACTGGCTCCCAGTCCACAAAAGATGCCTGTTCAAACTCCTCACCCATGCATACAAGGCACTCCACAACATCCGACCTCTCTAACTGAACCACCTCCTGACCTTCCACATACCCATGAGAAAACTCCGCTCCGGACACCTCGCCCTCGCAAGCATTCCATGTATCCGCCGCACCTGCACCGGGGGACGCTCCTTCTCCCAACTCGCCTCCAGATCCTGGAATGCCCTCCCTCTCCATCTACGCACCACCCCCTCGCTAACCACCTTCAGGAAGGAGCTTAAGACCAGCTTCTCCAGCCAACATGGCTCACCAGTGCCTGCATACCCTCTGGGGTGATTAGCAGTGCTCTACAAGTACTGACTAATTGATTAGAAGTTATGAAGTGTTTTGCCGAAAGAGTGAATGTTATAGAAGCCCTTTCCCAGAATTGGGAAAGTTCATAAATGTCTTTTTAGAGAATAAAAGTCATCATCATACTTTGCCAGGAAAGAAAGAGTTATCTGAATATAAGACCTAGAAAATACAAAAACTACTTGGAAAATACACACAATTGGTTGGAGTTTTTATTATAGCCCTGTGGTTTTTTCTCCAGGCTAAAAATTCTTTAGTTAAACAACAGAGTTCTTTTCTGGCTGGTTTGAATACCCAGTCTCATTCTTCTCCGAGACTCATGCACAGTTAGAGTCTGACTGTGGAAATGTGTGTGCAATTGTTTACACCAAAAAATGTGATTTCTTTACTACTGGATCATCATTGATAGTCATAAACAGCGAACAGTCCACCACCATGTTGGATCCTGGCACACTTTTTTTTCGTCCTAAAAATATATATTTTGGTGCTTGTGTACTGCATACATTTATAGAATATCAGTGGCATTGGTTTATAAAACAAATCTCCTTCTAATTAAAAATAAGAAACTGCAAGGGTATCAACCAACTAATACTACAATTGGTTTGATTTTGAAAGGTAAAACATAACAGAAATAATGATCTGTTATTTGTGGATATAGATTAAAACAGACAAAAGCTTGAAAAAGCTGCAAAATTCACATCCAAAATTTTAATGTCCTACTTCTCAGTACTTTTCCAGGCTCCTAAGAGCAGAACACTGAAATACAGAGATCTACCCATTTCCTGTTGGAAAATATTCATCTTCTTTCATATTTTACTTAATCACTCAGATCATATTCTTTTTATCTCCAAGAAATAAATTCTTATAGAAATAAACACATTATCCAATTCATTAACACGATGCAATTAAAAATATAATAAAAATCTCCAATATAGAACTTAATCATATCAGTGCAACCAGCACATAATACAGACCTAAGATGGATATAAAATGGTATGTAAAAATATCTTCTCAACTAAAGTAAATCTTAGAGGGATCTGCAACCCACATATCCCATATATATCAAATTCTTTAGAAGTGAATCGGTTTAATCTACAACATACAAGACTCATTTCATACAGTTAGGTAAAAAGAGTGCATTATACCAGGCCAACATAAGTGCAAACCGATAGAAGAACAGTCCATATTTAAAATACCTTTTGAAAGAGCATCATAAGTAAGCCTGTGCAGAGATCGGGGAACGGACGAATGCCATTGAAGAGAGAACTGAAGCTGTCGAAAAGGACCAACTGTTGTAAGGGAAGACTCCACATCCCATGAAGCTCAATTAAAAGATGCAATGTGGAAGTTAGAAGATATGGAAAATCGCCAGAGGAGGAATAATCTCTGCTTTCTTGGGATCAAGGAAGGACTGGAAGGGGAGGACATTCGTGCTTTTGTACTTGATTTACTCAAGTCAGCCTTCCCAGAGCTAGGGGGCTGGGATTGGGACCGAGAAATACAGAGGGTACACCGGTTCCCAGCTGTCCTCCGTAAAACCCCTGGCAGGGATATTAACCAACCGAGGGCCATCTTAGGTTTTTTTCGTCATTTCCTGCTTAGACAGGCTATGTTCGAAAAAACTTGCCCTGAAGCTAGAAGACAGTATAAGGATTCTTCCTTTTTTGATTGCCTCGATTTCTGCCACATTACGGTGGAACGCAGGTGGTGTTTTGCGACAGTTAATAACACCCTACCAAGACGCAGGATTTGAGCAATATTTGCCGGCTCCGGCCAGATTGAAGACTATTGTTAGAGGCACTTTCAAGTTCTTTTCCTCTGAAGTTCAGGCGAGAGAGTACCTGGAACAAGTCACTGGGAAATAAGAGATTAGACGAGGACTAGATTAGGCCTCTCTTTCTAATGGGCCTTATAGGTGGCTCTTAGGCTTTTTTTTCTTGAAGTATAGAGGGGTGCAAAAGGGGCTGGGGAGGGGCTGCGGTGCTCTAGCTACCTCCATCACTCAGACCCTATGGGTCTGGCTGCTTTCAAAGGGAGGGTGGGGGGGTGGGGGAAGGGAAGGCTCAGGGAGGGGTGGGAGTAGGTCGAGGCAAGAGGGCACAGGTTAAAATGGTGAAGTTCGAACAACAGCTGAAGTGTTTTTTTGTGGAGTTTTGTGTTTCTTTTGAGAGTATTAAAAACCAGGGACTATTTGTGATGGAGGTTAGGATTAGTGGATGCAACAGGCAATTTAATATTCAAGATAAAGTAAGGTGGTGGTATAGTCTGAACATTTTTTAAAGATATAATGGCTAAATTACGAATCGCTACTATCAATATTTGCGGACTCAATGATAGTATTAAAAGGAGAAAGGTACAAGAAGATCTCAAAGTCCTCAAGGCGGATCTGTATTGTCTGCTGGAAACTCATATTGCACAGAAAGATTGTGATCTGTATAAATCTTTAGGGTTGAAGGTCTTGGCATGCAAGTTGCAGGATGTTAAGACTAAGGGGGTTGCTATTCTTTCGAAGAGCAGCTTTGTCTCTTTGGGGGGGAAAAAGATGGTGGACAGGAATGGTAGATGGGTTATAATGGAGTGCAAGAATGGTGCTGGTTCTTTTACACTATGCTTTGTATATGCTCTAGTGCTAGATGATCCAGATGTATTGCATTTCCTAGCTAATGAACTGCCTTCCTGGCCGGCACCATATGTGGTTTGTGGAGATTTAAATATTAACGGTTCAAGAGGAACCCCAGGCGAGACTGGAGTATCTAGTAAAGGGCGCAAACCGCGCTCCATGAGGGCTTATACCAATTTATTAAAAGATATAAGCCTAGTCGATGTGTGGGCTAAATTAAAACCTGCTGATCCTGGTTATACTTATTATTCGTCCCCCCATGGTAAATTTGCTCAGCTCGATTATTTTTTAGCCTCCCTAGAACTTACGCAGCGGGCTAGAGTGGAGCTTTTTCCTAGAGTTATGTCAGACCACAACCCTATTGTCTTGGAGTTAACGCTTAGTGGGGTACTAAAGGAGCAGCCTGGCTGGACATTCAAGAGGGCACTGCTATCAGGTAATGAATATGTAGAATATTTGAGAGTTTGGATTAGAGAGTTTTTAAAGAACAATATCGATAGCGTCCCTTCTGGGATGATGTGGAATGCGTTTAAGACAGCAACGAGACGGGAGACATTGCAATATAGCCTTACCAAGCAGAAAAAAGGGGTTGCACAGATTAAATCGTTCTATCAGAAGCTTGCAGATCTAGAAACAGAATTAATATGCAAGGTAGCTAAGGGAGAAGATCTTTCCGCAACTCTGAATTCTATTAAGGTTATTAAAGCTTGCTTGTCTGACTTTAACGCTGAAAAGACAGCAGGGAAGTACCTGGCCAAAAGGCAAGACTGCTATGAATTCAGCGAAAATGTTGGTCGTTTATTGGCAATCAGGGCTAGGCAACAGGTCGCATCAGGTCATATCGAACGGGTTAAGAATATGAGGGGGGAGGTTGTTACAGACCCGGGGGCTATTAGAGAGGCTTTTAGAGAGTTTTTTGAGGATTTATACAGTGCCGCTTCCTCTGGTATTCTTTTGGAGGAGGATCTATCAGTATTTCGCCCGAGGGGAAAGGTATCACAGGAGGAGGGTGTCTACAATTGGGGCTGGCTATTTCGCAAGAGGAGTTATATTGTGCAATTCAATCCTTACCTGCAGGTAAGGCCACCGGCACCAATTGTATCCCCATAGAGTTCCATAAGGTTTTCTTTACAGCGATATGCCAGGGCTTGCTTGGGGTATTTATAGAGTTTAGGGAGGGAGCTTCACCACCTGGCTCTTGGGGTACAGCTAATATTCTTATCTTTTTAAAGAAGGTTAAAGATCCTATCAGTCTGGGTTCATATAGGCCCATTACGCTGCTCAATAGTGATGCCAAAATATACTCGAAGATCTTAGCCACTCGGCTGAACTCTGTGATGCATCAATTAGTCTCAGTTTGGCAACACAGATTTATACAGGGCAGGGGGACGGAAGACCATGTTAGAAGGGTAATTACCATCTTTGACGCCACAGAAGCTTTCTCCAAGCCTATGGGAGTTGCCTTCTTGGACGCCGAGAAGGCTTCCGACCGTGTGGCATGGGACTATCTATGGAAGGTCTTGGAGCTTAATGGCCTTGGGGTTTCATTTATTAATGCATTACGGGTTTTGTACATAAACCCCATTGCACAACTAAGACTAATGGGTGAGGATTCGGCGGCCTTTTTAATCAGTAGGGGGACTAGGGAGGGATGCCCGTCCTCCCCCTTGATGTTTGCATTATATATAGACCCCTTTCTTAGGCAGCTGGAAGCCTCGTCACGCATTATTCCGGTGAGCCTTCACTGCTGGGATACCAAGCTCTTGGCCTATGCTGATGATGTGGCTATAATTACTTCTGATCCCGATGGAGCAATGTGAGACGTCGAATATATAGCGGAAGATTTTGGGATTCACTCGGGCTATCTGTTGAATAAAACTAAAACTCAGATCCTGACAAATAGATTTGTCACAGCTGTGGACGCTCGAATTGTTGAGAAAGCTGTCTATTTAGGGGTTTGTATCACAGCAAAGGTCGAGGATATAGTAGAGTCAAATATGGCGCCTATCTTGGGGAAAATTAAAAATGACCTCCAGCGCTGGGACAATCTGAAGCTGTCAATAATAGGGAGATGCAATATTATTAAAATGATTATCCTCCCAAAGCTGTTGTATTTCTTTCACACAATTCCTCTTGAAATACACAATTTTTGGTTTCACTTAATAGAGAGGGAAGTAGCAAGATTTATTTGGTCGTATGGCAGAACAAGGAGAGCTAATGCATTCCTATCCCTTCCAAAGGAAAGAGGGGATGGGGACTTCCACATTTTAAACTATATTATTTATCTGCCGCTCTGCAATATTATGGGTCTCTCCTCGGAGTCAAGGCTAGGGAGAGAAACGATCCTAGCTATGTCCCCTCAATATTCAAAATCTTGATTGATACCCGGGCTAATGGATGCCTTTTAAAATTTTATGAAGCCAGCTACTTTAAAAAAACAGATTTAAGGTTTTAATAGCTGCTTTTCGTAACTGGGCTGGTATAAGGAAAAAATTGGGAGTAGGTAGATATAACAGGTATACCCCCTTGATCGGGGATGTTCAGCTCCCTACTGCCCTACAAGATGAGTGCTTGGCAAGATGGGGCAGGAGCGGCTTTTATAGGATTGCTGATTTTTAAAGGAGATCACATAGCTCCCTTCGATAAAATTCGCGAACGATTCAGTATAGGTCCCCAGGACTTTTTAAAATATTTACAATTAAGGGACTTCCTTCTTAAAAAAGCGGGTGGCGCTGCAGGTTTCGGTAAAGTTGCATTAGTCGAACGGCTGACTTGTAGTACGGGTTCCTCTATTTCACAACTCTATAGCTGTTTGCTGGAGGGGCTGCTAGAAGATTTAGATAAACACACGCAAAGATGGCAGGATAAATTGGGGGTTTTGGACTCCCGTTTCTTGAAATCATTTGAATTGGGGAACGCTGTGCTGTGTGCAGCCAATCTGAAATCACAACATTTTAAGACCCTGTTTGACTTGTTTATTGCGCCTGCTAAAATCGCGAAATGGGGAGGTGTCGAAGGAACCCATTGCTTTAGGTGCAAGGCACAGGCTGCGGATATAACACACATCTTCTCCACATGTCCCCGCATTGAGCCACTTGGTCAAGAAATTTCTGGTTTTCTGCAGCTTGTTTTAAAAGAGGAGATTCCCCTTGCACCATATCTTATGTTATTGGGGGTGAGCGAATCAACAGGGAAGAAGGAAGAAGAGTTGATCTTTATCGCAATGGTAGTTCTAAGAGTCTGTGTTGCCTCTGCCTGGTTGGATCCGCAACCTCTGACTTTTCAACAGTGGAAAAGCCGCTTCTTAAATATTTATAACTTAGAAAAAGCGCTTTATGAATGAAGAGGGAAAAAGGGCAGGATGAAAGGGAAAAAGATCTGTGGCTTGTGTACAAATTGGATTACTCCATTTATCCGGTCAGAATCAAACGTGTGGTTATAACTGTTATGAAAGGCTGCTCCTATGTCTGCCCTTAATCCCATCACTGTTTATAGCGCTGTTTATCATAAAAGCCAACCGCAAATGTCCTAAATCTTTTAAAAATATCTTATTGCCTGTATATAGACTTCTTGCTGCTATGGGTTTTATTTCAGTATATGGTCTTAGTTGATAATGGTTTTAATATGCTATATATAGACACGTATCCACTGTATTAAAAGTAAGGAGAATTTAAGCCTCAGCTGTATTTTTCTTTGTTATGAAATAAAAAAATATATTTAAAAAAAATAAGTAAGCCTACAGCAAAACACTCTCACAGGCATAACTAGGGTATCAAATGAACAAGAAAACAGTTAGCCCTATTGAAGCATAAGCATAAAATCTAAAATATAACAAATAAGGTGCATTGTGCATGGGCATAATTATCAACATACAAGACTAATTTCATATGCTTTAGGCAACAAGAGTGCATTAGAAGAGCTGGGACACTCTTCGGAGTAGCTGTGCGCTCTACAAGTCTTACTCATTCATTCATTCATAAAAGGCCAACAGAGCGTAAACCGGCAGAGTGACAGTCCATATTTAAAATACCTTTTGAAAGGACCTCTTATGCAAGTCTAAAGCAAAACACTTTTACTGACATACATAACATATTAAAATGAAAGACTGCAGTTGGCCCTCTTGAAGCTTAGGCATAATCTCAATTATAACAAGGAAAGTGCATTGCTCAAGGCCATAGTTATCAAAAATTATAAAAATCCTAACCCAGACCGTCCTCACTGAAGAGCCTTATTTTATCCTATTTCAGGACTAATTTCATGCCCAGGGCACCCACATAATTTGTTCTACATCTACCCCGAATAGTGCAAGAATCATCCCAGTATCCCTAAGCGGTAATCACACCAATCTAAGACAACACAAGAGAGGAACACGTGATGTAAGATAATGCAGTTTTGTGCAAATATTGGCCGATGGCAGTGGCTGCATAATGATGTCTCATCCCACGTACCAGGTCCAATCTCATTTCTCTCAACCATATCCTATATTTTTTTTAACTAAAACGTAGGATCTTCTTCCTTGCCTCTTAGAACAGTACACAGTCCACCAGTAGGTGGCTAACTAAATATTTTTTTGCCAGCTTACATGGACACTAACCATGGTTCTCAGCTGTATTCACTTTCAGACCTGGCATCTACCATCCCCGGTCAATTTCTCCCTTCAGCTGCAGAATTTCAATTTGCAGAATCCTATCAGGGATTCTGGATAAATATGGGAAGGGGTCAATGCCCTCCAGGGAGTTTAAAAAGGGCACAGCGAATCACTTGTTCTCCGAGTATTGAATGTCCTCACTCCAACTAGTTTATTCAGCACAGCACCTAAGGGTGCTCTTTATTTGACTAATTTGTTTTGCTTCGCCCCTTTCAAGGCACATATCTTAGATACCTAGGCAATCCAGCATTACTGTCACGGGATTCTTCTTACCAGAGAGGAATAACATTACCTCTGGGAGAATTAACACAGGTAATTTATCACAGGGGGGCTCCATTTCTAATCAAGAAATAACATTCCAGGGCCCTTGCATCCACCAGAGCACTCCAGACTACAGTTTTCAACTCCCTCCTTATAGCTTCAACCATTGCATTTTTTGGTAAGTCAAGGAGTGATTTCAGAATGACACCTTTAAACCCATCCCATGTATCCGGTCTATCCATTGCCAGTACCTCTGCTTCGTAAAGAGCCAGAGGGATAAATTTACCATGTTTGACTTTACTTAGTGGTTCAAAGGTATACCTGCCGTATTTGTGGTCAGACCTCTTCAAGTCACTCACTTCTGTTGTCAATACAAGCCTACGACTGGCCAGATGTTTGTTCCATCTTAAATCGTCTGAAAAAAATCAGCCCCAAATATTTATACTCGCGGAGCTGCTCCAATCGGGCATTGCCATAAACCAGGTGATTCTCCTTTTTCTTTTTGCGAAGAACAAAGTTTTTATCTCCTCAATGTTGATCGTTAATTTATTTTCAAGGCAATAAGAACTTAAGGCATTTAATTTGCGTTTTAGCCCAACGGGTGTAAGATCCATTACTACCAGGTCATCATCGTACATAAGGCAACTAATGTGCCTACCCCCAATCTTAGGAGAAAAACTATGAGTAGCCCTTATTACCTGGGGGAGATCCCTTATAAATAAACTAAACTGAGGAGTCAAAACACATCTCTGGCATAAGTCATTCTCACTGGAATTTTCCTCAAGAGACTACCTGTCCCGTCGAGATCAACCTGAATCCAGTTATTACTAAGTAGTTTTATCAGGAGATCTAGCAGGGCCTCATATATATTCCCCTGTCGGAGCTTTTTCCAAAGGGTTCCTCTGTCCATCCTGTCGAATGCCGCCCTGAAGTCAATAAAGCAGCAGCAAAGACCAACTACCATCTCCATTGTCCTCCTTGTGACACCCCACAGAGTGAAACAGCGGTCTATTTTGAGGGTTTTGGCGTATCCACAGGGATCAGTCCATTGTTAAAAGTCCGAGCATTTTTTTAAACTAAAAAACTCAGTTGTTTTATTGCCTCATGACATATTCAGTCATTTTTGACCAGGTCCCTCATTTCACTTATAATTGCAACTCTAAGAAATGTGATAAAAGACCCACACGTGCTCTGTGTGATGCGTCTTCCCACATCTTTCTAATGACCCTCAACTTCCTCTCCATCTTCTGCATGCCTCCTCTTCCTGAGCACAACTTACTGTCACATACATGTTCACCTTAATCTCTAATATTGTATTTTTGCAAACTGCCCATAGCTCATTCACAAGATCACAACCTCACCTCTTCTGTCTGAAAGACATGCCCCTGTAACCTAACAATCCATGGCCTCCTCTAGCTCATCTATTAATACCTCCAAACATGTGCATGTGTAACATTCCCCTGCTAGTGATCTCAAACAAATCCTATTAATTTAATCGGCACAAGAAACTGGAGTGAGTGCATGCAATGGTTTGTTTGGGCACACACGACTAATCCCAGTGGTCAACAGTAACAAATAAGACTGGACTAACTATTAACTTTGGGTTCCAGAGTAGCATGCTGCCCGGTGTAAAGAGCTTCAACTCCTCGTTAGGGGTAGTTAGCGCTATGTAAATACAATTGCAATATACAGCGCAGAAAAATGCTCTTTGTGACAAAATATGTCGAAGAGGATCATGACCGAGCTTGGTAGCATCCACCTTATTTGAAAAATGCTGGAGGACCCCTAGAAATGTGTGTTTTCAATCAGCTCTGCTGACGTGCCTAAAGGATGCCTCCACCTTCGATCACCCCAGTCAACAGAAAGACTTCCCAGTTGGGTGATTGGAAAAACACAAGTTGGACCAAACAGTCGTCTTTGTTAAAGATTCCATCAGTTTAGCAGCCGTTGACTCAAAAGATACCCTCTGTGAAAGGGCTTTATGGAAGTTCATATAGATGTTCACCCACAGCTTTAAGTGCGATGAAAAATGTAGGGGATCTTTATGTAATTAAAGGCTCCCATAGTGTGGCATCTGATCCGTATTTTGGTTCCTCTCTGAGCTTTCTGTTATTCCATGCAGATATGGAACACAACTGACATACACCTAAAACCAGCCAGTACTAATGGCTTTGCTAATGTTTGTCCTTGTGCACTCTGCAGAGAGGCCAATGATTGGATGAACATATATCCTGAACACCTTTTTCAGAAACCTCGTGACCTGTTATAAACACATCGAGGCGACTCAGTTCAAATAATGCACTATACAAGAGCAATATGCTTCATGGGAAAAATATATAAATGCAAAACATACTGGAAATAGCTAATGCTCTTAGGAGTGCAAGATTAGCACGTGAAATAGAAATAGGAACTAAACACAGGCATGAATTACCTTAACGTGTTTGGCATTCAATGTTCAGAATTCGATCAGTGGAGTTTCTGGTAAAGTTAAGGGCATGAATTTAGGGCCCTATAGGGACCCGTTTCAATGTCTGTTTTAAATTACTGCTGGGTCAGAGACCCTAACGACCTGCCCCACTTAAAGCCCTGCGTTGACTGAGGATCTTATGAAGGACACATTCCAGGCCTCCAAACAGGTCTGCATGTAGGGTTTTTTCCCCTCCAATCACAAGTACTGCTACAGGCCTACCGGACCTGGCTGTCCAGAGCCTGGACTCTGCCTGTTCAACACACAGAAAGAGATTTTGAGCATCCCCCTTTCTAGCTTCACGCTGTTGTGTCTCATACAGATGATGAGATTCACAGGATGATGGTGGAGGCATTGGCCGAAAAACCCTAGAGCTTGAGAAAGGAGGTATTTCCACAGATTCCACCATGAATCCATGTAGAGATGGTGGCATCAACCAGAAGTTCATCCTGCTACTGGCAGCACCAGGTAGAGAAGCCGCAGCCATGCCAAGGAAGCTGCTGCAGGGGAGCCCTCGGCCAACACAAAACAGGGACCTCTTACTTCACTCTCTGTTTTTCATCCACGTCATGTAAGAGAAGTGTCACTTTTCATCTTACAGAGTTGATTAAGATAATCAAAGACCGATATGAGGTTCAAGATGCTACCTCCTGCTACGGCTGCCTGGCCCTGCAACAAGAAAGCAGCTAATAAGAACGCACACTGGAAGTAGGAGCTGTCACTTCGTACATGGATGAGCAGCAATCTTTCTAGTTCGGACACAGGCCTCGAACAAGAATCCATAGCTATCTTCAATATCAAGACAGCAAGCATGGTCGTCATTTGAGGGTCAGGTGCGACCCCAGCAGGATCCTTACGACCTCTGGCACTGCTTTTGCGACCCCCGCCCTCAGAGGCGGGTAAAGGCAAAGCCAAGAAGAAAAGAGGCGTTTAATGGTGCTCTGATGTGCACTAGTTACTTTCTGCAGCTCTGGCTGCAAACTAAGGCATCTTAGCTCAGTAAAAAATATATGTCCGTGTACAGGACTGCAATATAGACATCACTTCCTGGCACGATTCAGTGTCCCATCGTTTGAGTTCACTTCGTGTTATGTGATTTGTCACTGAGAAATTAAGTGATGTCACTGTCGCCCCCCCTGGCATTTTGGTGAATTGACACCCTTGCAAGCAGCACGAGTTTTGAAAAGAAAAGTTGACGATGCTTGTCCTTCACCTGGCCTACCTCCAACAGGTGTAATAGATGTGCACCAGTGGCGTGCAGGAGGCATATTTTCACCTCTAAATAATGTCACGAAAACCTGATTGGTTGGAGGCCTATAATGTAAAAAGTACCGAAAGGCTACTCCTCCGGGGCTTCCTTTCTAACAGCAGAGCCGTCGCCTTTTTAGATTGCCCGACGCTCCTCTGGGTCTTCCAGCGGCGCTGCCAGTGTGTACAGGCGACTCTGCCAGAAGTGGCGGCTGTCCAGCCTCCTGTTGGAGACTGTCTGATCCACCACCATGTCCAACAGAGTCGCAGATCTTTAAATCTGCCACAGGAGGGTGCAAGCTTATGTCCATAACAAGCTGAGAACAACCCGAATATATTAGAGGTACTTGATGTGTAATCACTGACAATGTACCCCCATTTTGGAGTTACATTTCCATTTGATCCTGGTTTTGCACCCGATATTGGAAAGTCACCAAATGTCCACCTTCGCATGCAAAACCAAGGTCTCGCCCATTCACTTGCTTCTGCTTCGGCTGTGAAAATAGTTCTTTACGTTTCTGAATCCACGGAAACCAGACCAGCTGTGTGAACGAACGCTCCTGTGATATCTTCCCACCTCATTTTTTATTATTTAACCGTAAAATCCATTCTTTAGCAGCAAAGGATTCCTGCGGGCCTCGTCCACGGTCGTGAGTTCTGTGTAAACTTCAGAGCTCGGCCGCTCTGGCCTTTAAATATTCCCTGTTGATGAGATTAGAGCCGGGAGGGATGCCATGGCAGATGAGAGCCGAGAACAGACAGAGAACATGATTAACATGGCGCATTAACAACTGACAGCCAATCATTACTGTCCGGCGCGAGCCTCATCTAACTAACACACCCTGACGTCTATTAAAGACGGGGCGCTGCCCAAACCAGCCTTTAACCCTGTATAGCATGGGGCGCTGCCATCCCAGCCTTTAACCCTGTATAACATGGGGCGCTGCCATCCCAGCCTTAAGCCTTTCTAACACGGGGCTCTGCCCATCCCAGCTTTTAACCCTGTATAGCATGGGGCGCTGCCATCCCAGCCTTTAACCCTGTATAGCATGGGGCGCTGCCCATCCCAGCCTTTAACCCTGTGTAGCATGGGGCGCTGCCCATCCCAGCCTTTAACCCTGTATAGCATGGGGCGCTGCCATCCCAGCCTTTAACCCTGTATAGCATGGGGCGCTGCCATCCCAGCCTTTAACCCTGTATAACATGGGGCGCTGCCATCCCAGCCTTAACCCTTTATAACACGGGGCTCTGCCCATCCCAGCTTTTAACCCTGTATAGCATGGGGCGCTGCCATCCCAGCCTTTAACCCTGTATAGCATGGGGCGCTGCCCATCCCAGCCTTTAACCCTGTGTAGCATGGGGCGCTGCCCATCCCAGCCTTTAACCCTGTATAGCATGGGGCGCTGCCATCCCAGCCTTTAACCCTGTATAGCATGGGGCGCTGCCATCCCAGCCTTTAACCCTGTATAACATGGGGCGCTGCCATCCCAGCCTTAACCCTTTATAACACGGGGCTCTGCCCATCCCAGCTTTTAACCCTGTATAGCATGGGGCGCTGCCATCCCAGCCTTTAACCCTGTATAGCATGGGGCGCTGCCCATCCAAGCCTTTAACCCTGTGTAGCATGGGGCGCTTCCCCACCCTAGCCTTTAACCCTGTGTAACTTGGGGCTCTCCCAACCTCAGCCTTTAACCCTGTATAAAATGGGGTGCTCCCTATTCCAGCCTTTAAACCTGCATAACATGCGGCCAGTGACGTAACAAAACATGAAGGGGCACCTAACATATCAGTAGGGGTTGAGGGGGCCCCCTCCAGTCTGGGTAAGCCTGGGCATCCCACCGCACTGTGGGGGCCTTTGATACACCACTGCATGGGGCGCTGCGAACCCCAGCCTTTAACACTGTAGAACATCGGGTGCTGCCCATCCCTGCCTGTAACCCAGTAGAACATGGGGCACTGCCCATCTCTACCTGTAACTCTGTATAACATAGGGCGCTGCCCATCCCAGCCTTTAACCCTGTATAGCCAATAGCGCTGCCTACCACAGCCTTTAACCCTGTTTGGCATGGGCCGCTGTCCACCCCAGACTTTAACCCTGTATAACATGGGGTGCTGCCCACCCCAGCCATTAACCCTGTATAACATTGGGCACTGTTTATCCCAGCCTTTAACCCTGTATAACATGGGGCCAGTGGCATACCAAAACGTGAAGGGGGCCCTAACACTCACATCAGTAGGGGTTGAAGGGGGCCCATCCAGTATGGATAAGCCTGGGGCCCGCACCGTGGGGGCCTTTGATACTCCCCTGCATGGGGTGCTGCCCACCCCAGCCTTATACCCTGTATAACATGGGGCACTGCGCATGCCAGCCTTTAACCCTGTATAACATGGGGCGCTTCTCATCTCAGCCTTTAACCCTGTATAACATGGGGCGCTGCCCAGCTCAGCCTTTAACCCTGTATAACATGGGGTCCTGCCCATCTCAGCCTTTAACCCTGTATAACATGGGGCACTGCCCATCCCAGCCTTCAACCCTATGTTATGTTATGTTATGTTAGTCCAACTTGTATAGCGCAGCAGCTCCCTAAGCAAAGAGGCGTCCCGGCGCTTACTACAGGCAGACTGCAAAAACTAAAGCCTAAACCGAAGGGAAGAGATGATTTTTATTGCCTTCCTAAACGTCAGATAGTTCTCCAGACTGCGAAAGTGAAGGGGGAGGGAATTCCAAAGCTTGGCCGCTAGACAGCAGAAAGATCGTCCCCCGGCACGTAAACGTTTAACCCGCGCGACATGTGGCAGGCATGACCATATAGAGCACAGGTGGCGCGTGGGTGTGTATGGTACCAGTACATCGGTCTGAATACAAGAGGAAGAGAGTTTCAAGATTTTGAAGGCTATGCAGAGAGCTTTAAATTCTATGCGCTTGGCCACAGGCAGCCAGTGTAATCGACGGATTGCACCCGAAATGGGGCGCCTTCTCGGGAGTCCTAAAAGAGCTCTGGCAGCCGCATTTTGGACCCTTTGTAAGCGCATGACCTCAGCTTTATTCGCCCCCCAAAAAAGCGAATTAGCATAGTCAAGCCTTGACAGTATGGCCGCCTGGACAATCAGTTGTCTAGTGGATGTGTCCATATAACCCAGAAGGGGTTTCAATCCCCGTAGAAGACCGAAACACATGCCTGCAATTTTCTTGGTGTGGTCCTGAAAATTGAGGGTTGAATCCATCCATACCCCTAGGTTTTTCACCACTGACTTAGGGGTGGGCGCGCTCCCCTAGGGTGTTAGGCCATCAGTTCTCACTCCAAAGCTTGATGTTTTTACCCACCAGCAACACCTCCAATTTCTTAGCATTGAGCTGGAGGCAGTTGGCGGTCATCCACTCCTGTGAACGCAGCCAGCCCGCTCCAAAATTTATGGGCATCCTGCGTAGAATCGTCGGAGAGAATCACCACCAACTGCGTGTCATCGGCGTAAGTGACAATGGAGAGACCCCTGTCCCTGGCTATCACTGACAGAGGTTGTATGTACAAATTAAAAAGTACGGGACTGAGGGGAGAGCCCTGTGGCACACCTTGTCCAATAGACTGGACACATGAAAGGAAGGGCGGAGCAGACACCTGAAAAGTTCTTTCAGAGAGGAAATATCTGAACCATTCCAAGGCAGAACCACCGATTCCTGCCTCCTCCAGACGATTTAAAAGGATCTGGTGGGATACAGTGTCGAACGTGGTACTGAGATTTAACAGAATCAGTGCCGCGGTGTTACCCGCATCTAGAACGGTCCACAGATGTTCGGTCACAGCAAGGAGCGCTGTCTTATAAGATAGGGCGCTGCCAATCCCAGCCTTTAACCCTGTAAAACATGAGATGCTCGAACATAGGGGCGGGTCCCTCTCCCGTGATCTTCCCTGGCAAGCACAGTAACTTGGTGGTAATCGATTTAGGTAAAGCTGATAGACTGACACATTTCAAGGAGTAGAGAATGGAGGTCGGATTTTAAATATTCTCATTTCATTTTTCTCTGTAGTTTGATCGGCTTGTGGATGTTGAGGTTGTCAAAGGCAATCACAAAATAAAGCAAACACAAGGAGATGATGGACGGAGCGCTGATACTTTTCAGACACTCACCCCCAGTCACAGATCTGGGTTGAATCCATTATCATTCTTTAGCTCACTTCGCCACCTCAGTTCAGACCCAGCTATATGCAAATCAGTCTTGACCCTGTGCCTCATTGGAGCAGTCCAGCCCGAACTGCCAAGCCAGGTCTTCCCTGAACCGGAAACAAGCATCCTGGGACCGGTTTCAGGGTGACACCCCCCATCAGCCAGGCTAGCTTGAATCCAGTGGCAAAGTGAGCAAGGGACCCACATCTGGGCATACCCTGCCAACTTAGGGCGAACAAAGCAAACACAAGGAGATGATGGACGGAGCGCTGAAACTTTTCAGACCCTCGCGCCCAGGCACATATCTGGGTTGAATCCATCATCGTTGTTTAGCTCACTTTGCCTCCGTCCATCATCTCCTTGTGTTTGCTTTAATCACAAAATAAAGGACCAGGTACCAGTGATAATTAGAATGGATGTCTAAGCCTTACGGCCAAATCACTTAGGTAACTGTAGCTATTGCCGTTCTCAATGCAACAGACGCTTGTGAGGGTTTCTTCTCTACACTGTTGCACACCGTATTTCTGGTATTAAATTCAAATCCTGGAGTACTTAGAATTAGTAAAACTTGCAGAATGAGTAGTATTCTTAATGTTAGGAGAGATTTGAAAGTATGACTTCAGGTAAGAAAAAGCTGCATGCAGCAAATCTAGTTTTTTGACGGCCACAAAATTTCATCGACTATAATACATACTGAAAAATCTAAAATATTCCGTCATGCAACGGGTGTGTGCCCACCTGAACTACATGTATTCCCTTTATGTACTGCTATAATAACAAAACTCTATTTACACTCACCTTTTTTATTCAAGCATTAAAAACAGAACTCACTTTTCTGTTACAATATCTGTCTTGAAAGTTTCTGAAATTGTATTTCTTAAGCGCTGCAGGTTTTAAAGACTTTGCAGTCTGCCCCTGCCCTGCTAAGATGAGGACCATGAAACGCCAGAATTTATTTGTCTTCTGACTAAATTGGAATCTTCTCATCTGCTCTGAGATTACAGGATATACTGAATTTTTTTACCATGACGTCAGAGTTATGCAACATTGGTTCCATGTTTCAGAAGTGACAAAGCTTTGATTATTTTTCTTCTATACTTGAATGTTGCATAAGAACTTTGCGCTATCATTTCCACTCAGTCTGAGTCTCCCAGGCTGGGCTTTGGAAAGCTTCTGATTGTGAGCAGATCCCACTTCACATCATTTTTTAGGTCTCGCCTAGCGTTGCAGCGCATGCGCTACTCACTGTGCGAGATCTATTGCCGCCGGGTTTGTTTCGTAAGTGTGGTGGAAGCTCCGCCTCCGCTTTTCATTTGTGCGCGTCATACTTTGTTAAACGCTCGCATTTCATTTCGAGAGAGACTTTTTGGTCCCCTCCCTGTCTCCTTTCCGGCTCGCTCACCCGGACTGGAGATTTGGCTCGCCAACGGCGTCTTGTCTCTTCCACCTTGTTTTAAATATCTTTTTCTTGCCTTTCAGTGACACACAGAGCACCTCCAGTTGGGTATTTCCGAGGAACCACTTTATCTTTAATTATGGCGGTGCGCCTTCCTTTTATTCTCTCTCCACGGCGGGCGCGAAGGGTGACTTTCACTTTGCCAAACGCTGTTGCAGGCAGGACGAGCTCAGTGAGATAGACACCGAGCACTTCAAGCACGGCATGCCTGATGCCAAGCTTTATCTTTAATTATTGCGGCCCATCCTTTTTTTTTATTTTCCACGGCGCCGCTGCAGGGTGACTTTCACTTTGTCAAACACGGGCCACATAACCGAGGCACAACAATGCAGGCGGCAACTCCTTCTGCTGCTGCGGAGCGCCGCGCAGCACCACTTCACAGCACCTCACGTCATCATTATGCACAGCGCTGGCCCAGTCCTTGAGGCACACCAACGTCTCCCTTTATCAGCCGTACTATATAAATACAGGTACTAAAGGGCTCGAGCAATCTCGTATGCCAGCCCTTGGGTCTACCTTGGTAGCGAAGGGGGGAGACCCGGTTTATTGATATTCTGACCTCTCTGATTATTAAAAAAAGTTCACAACACTAGAAGAGGTGACTGGGAAGCTTTAAACAAAATTACAGTAAACGCTCTAAAACGAGCCCTGCTGATTTTTTTGTTCACTGCTGTAGCGGTGAAAGTGCGTATCCTGTCACTAACGTAATGTTATTATTTTTATCTTCAGACAGCATTTTACTTTTGTTTTATATATGCTTCTGGCCTCTGCTCATTCAGCGGCTGTTTGGTCACTAACAAGTAACAGGAGGTTATACGCATTAAGAGAATTTTGAGCCTCGATAAACAGGCTTTGTTTAGAAGAGAGTAGACACTTAGCCGAGGCTCCGTTAACCCGAGGTGCGCAGCCAATTATTTTATGGAAAGTTGTTGCCTCGATGCACCACACGTTCGCTTTAACGCGATTATATGGTAACATTTTATCGTTCCCTTTCAGACTATTGGCAGGGTCAGATGGTTGTAACCAGAGCCCCGCTGGAGTAAATTGACGTCACATGATTCCCCGGATATTGGCGAATCCCTCTATATCCGGTAGAGCGACCCCGCTTCTTCAAACACTGGTAAAGCGTCGCTCCAAGCTTCCACCCCACCGGTAACAGGGAGTGGGGGGCCATGGTTAGGGCTGCAGGCAGAGGGGAGGGTTGTCCAGGGGCTTAACACAAAGAATGTAGGCAGCCAGTATCCTGTTTTCTAACATTGCAAAATTGAATGCAGCTGAGGTGATCCCACCCAACCCCCAGCAACCCCCCTCCTTCCCCACCATCTGCCCTATCCCTGGAAAGCCTTTCCACTACTACAACTGTGGAAACCTGTCGAATTGCTAACTATTTGGCATCTTTACTTGAGTTATCGACCTTGGAAGGATGGAGGGCTCAGCAGGCCACTCTGGCACGGAGCTCTTCACCTGCGCAGTGCACTCGGCCAGCCCCAGAAGTATCTTGACCCACCAAGCTACCGGCCCATGAACCAGTCGGTGCCACCCTGCACCCTCCCAGGCCCCCAGCCCCAAGTACGGTGAGGCCTTCTCTGTTTGTGAATCCCGGCTTCTTTGTGCTGTGTCCGCTCTCTGCAGCCATCCACCCTTCCCTTGTTGATGTGTGTTCACAGGGTGTAGTGAAGCACCGGCTAGGCCGGCTGCTAAGAAGGCTTTGTGCATTCACACACTGCATGCGTCAGGGTGGCAGAGAAAGGGGTTTGAAAAGACGCAGCTGTGGGGTGTTTATTAAAAGAATAAAGTGTTTGCTAAAGGACATGTTGTTCTTGGAATCTTTTTCTTGGAAACTTAGACACGGATGCGCTTACTTTTACTCAAGAACGGTGTGAGTTTTGTTTTATCCACGTGGAGTTCACGAATTTTAGCAAGTTAAAAATAACACTCACCGAGATACATTTTTCTCTAAAAGCATATTTTCAGGAGAGTTCAAAAAATGCTACCATGGCCAGCCTAGAGCTACAGTGCATGTGCGCGGGCGAGCGCTTAGGAGCAGAGGCGCCATATAGCAAACCTCATCATGCTCATTAAGCACCCGCGATCACTTTCACTTTTGCCAGCGATCACTTTTGCGGCGCCCCTTTGATGTTCTCGTTCAAAGAACATCAAACATCAAAGAACATGTTGTTGTGTTAATGCTTTGCTACGCCCGTTTGACTTACAATGTGCTTTCTCTTTCCACAAACTCGATGTTTGTGTTCCTTTATTTTTATATTCTTTTAGTAAATTACTGTCACACACACAACCACATGCACAACCACACACACGCACAACCACACACACACACAACCACACACAAAACCACACACACAACCACACACAAAACCACACACACAACCACACATAACCACACACACAACCACACACACAACCACACACAACCACACACTACCACACACAACCACACACACAAACACACACAAAACCACACACACACAACCACGCACACAACCACACACACATACAACCACAGCCACACCCAACCACACACACAAACACACACAACCACACACACAACCACAACCACACACACAACCACACACAACCACACACACAACCACACACAACCACACCCACAACCACACACACACAACCACACACACACAACCACACACACAACTACACACACAACCACAGCCAGACACAGAACCACACACACAACCACACGCACACCAACCACACACAACCCCACACACACAAAACACACACACAACCACACTACCACACACAACCACACACAAATGCACACACACAAACGCACACACAACCACACACACACAACCACACACACAACCACATCCACAACCACACACACAACCACACACACACAACCACACACACACAACCACACACACACAACCACACACACAACCACACAACCACACACATCCACACACACCCACACCTAACCACACACACAACCACACACCTAACCACACACACACAACCACACACAACCACACACACAACCACACACACAACCACACACACAACCACACATACAACCACACACACAACCAAACACACAACCACACCCAACCACAACCACACACACACACACAACCACACACACAACCACACACACAACCACACATACAACCACACACACCACCACACACACACAACCACACACTCAACCACACACACACACAACCACACACAACTACACACACAAACCACACACAACCACATACACAACCACACACAACTACACACAACCACACACACACAACCACACACACAGCCACACACACAACCACACACACAACCACACTCACACAACCACACACACAACCACACACACAACCACACACACAACCACACACAACTACACACAACTACACACAAACACACACAAACACACACAACCACACACACAACCACACACACAAACACACACACAACCCCACACAACCACACACACAACCACACATCCACAACCACACATCCACAACCACACATCCACACATCCACACACACACCCACACACAACCACATACCTAACCACCCACACACACACAACCACACCCAACCACACATCCACGCACACACCCGCACCCACAACTGCACCCACAACCACACACACACAACCACACCAAGCATTGGCATAGCCAATAGGTCTTGCCTTTGGGACCTTATAAGTGTTAGCCATGCAACAATTGATGTGATTGCACCAAGGATATTGTGTTGCATAACTAAATTCTTAAAAGGTCCCAAAAGCGAGACCTATTGGCTATGGCAATGTTTGTTATGTATGCCTGTAAGCAGCTGGGAGCAACCGCTAGGGGAGGAAGTGTGAAATGTTTTGCAGATTGCATGTTATTTAGGGTCCAGATCGGTGAGATGGGCTGGGGAGAGGTCACCTTGCTTTGGACCTATGCATTAGTTAGGGAGCTTGTGGTGTGCGCCTCTAACGATCTGTAGACGAAGGTGAGGGCAGGAAGCTTGCAGTACAAAGCCAACTGGAACCCAGAGACAGCATTGAAATACTGTGTCTCGTCACAGCGGGTCTGTCTCCATTCGGTCCACCCCGCGAAAACATACAAAGTAGTGTGAACACTCGATAGTAAACTGCGTTTAACATCCCTAAGGGGCTGGCTGCCATATAATGCTTCACTGCCACCTTCTACTCCACCCCGAATGGCCCATTAGCAATTTGAAAAGTTTGGTTTGCCAACAAAACAGGCCCCAACTGTGGAACACAACCACACACACACACACACACAAAACACACACAACCACACACACAACCACATACACAACCACACACACACACACAACCACACACACAACCACACACATCCACACACATCCACACACATCCACACACAACCACACACCTAACCACACACCTAACCACACACACAACCACACACCTAACCACACATACACAACCACACACAACCACACACACACAACCACACACACACAACCACACACACAACCACACACACAACCACATACACAACTACACACAACTACACAACCACACACAACCACACACAACCACACACACAACCACACACACACAACCACCCACACAACCACACACAACTACACACACAACCACACACAACCACACACACAAACACACACACAACCACACACACAACCGCACATCCACAACCACACACAACCACACACACACCCACACCAGCACCCACACCTAACCACACACCTAACCACACACCTAACCACACACACAACCACACACCTAACCACACACACAACCACACACAACCACACACACAACCACACACACACAACCACACACACACAACCACCCACACAACCACACACACACACACAACCACACACACAACCGCACACAAAACCACACATACAACCACACACAACCACACACACAACCACACAACCAGCCACACAACCATACACATACACACACATAACCACACACAACCACAACCACACACCCAACCACACATCCACGCACACCCCCGCACCCACAACTGCACCCACAACCACACACACAACCACACACAACCACGCACACATCCACACACACACACACACACACAACCACACCAAGCATTGGCATAGCCAATAGGTCTTGCCTTTGGGACCTTAGAAGTGTTTAGCCATGCAACAGTTGATGTGATTGAACCAAGGATATTGTGTTGCATAACTAAATACTTAAAAGGTCCCAAAAGCGAGACCTATTGGCTATGCCAATGTTTGTTATGTATGCCTGTAAGCAGCTGGGAGCAACCGCTAGGGGAGGAAGTGTGAAGTGTTTTGCAGATTGCATGTTATTTAGGGTCCAGATCGGTGAGATGGGCTGGGGAGAGGTCACCTTGCTTTGGACCTATGCATTAGTAAGGGAGCTTGTGGTGTGCGCCTCTAACGATCTGTAGGCGACGGTGAGGGCAGGAAGCTTGCAGTACAAAGCCAACTGGAACCCAGAGACAGCATTGAAATACTGTGTCTCGTCACAGCGGGTCTGTCTCCATTCGGTCCACCCCGCGAAAACATACAAAGTAGTGTGAACACTCGATAGTAAACTGCGTTTAACATCCCTAAGGGGCTGGCTGCCATATAATGCTTCACTGCCACCTTCTACTCCACCCCGAATGGCCCATTAGCAATTTGAAAAGTTTGGTTTGCCAACAAAACAGGCCCCAACTGTGGAACTGTTAGTGCATAAGGTGGTGTTACAGATTTTAATTAAAACATCCTTGAAGTAAAAAAAAAAAAAAGAAGCCGGGTCACACCTAACTGGCAAGGTTTATAATTTTTAAAAAAATAGAGTAATTTAGGTCGCATTTACAAATGTTTACTTTGCATTAAATGAAACACGTTAGATGGGCTGGGGAGAGGTCACTGCAACCATGCTGTATCCCTGTAACAACGTTTTTAGGTCTTCCCTGGGCAGCGCATGCGCTGCTGTGCGAGACAGGCAGGGTTCAGGTAGGGCCTTGAAGCTCCGCCGACTCTCTGCACATAGTTTTTATTGGCTTGTGTCATTGTCCTTTGTAAACTCTGGCTGCTCATTGGTCAATAGGTTTAGTAGTCCATCCTTAGTACCACCTTGCGTCATTCTGTAACCTCGCATGGCGACACCCCCGTTGCATGTGTTGTTACTCAGTAGGCTTTAATTATAGCCTCCGAGCACTATTTTCCCAAATAGCTGTGCCCTGCTTGCTGATGCAGACAGAACGTGCTGTCTCCTAACGCTTTTTTATTTTTATTTTCATAGCACGGGCAACAAACGCATTTGCACTCCAATAGATCTCGCATTTGCAAGAGTTTAAGCTATTGACATTGTTAATGACAATGCCTTTTTATTTATCTGTTTTAAAAACAATACATAAATAAAAGGCTTGTCATTTACAGTGCCAGTAGCTCAAACTCTAGTAAAGTGAGACCTATTGCATTGCAAATGCTTGTTTATTATATGTTTGGTCGCTGGAATCTGGAAAAACTAAGTGTGTTTTTATTTAACTTCATACTTGTTCCCTCTGCCAGCAATTGAGCCAACGGTTCATATCTCACCAGGGACAACTCTCCCTCTAATGCATCACCTTTAGTGCAAGCCAGAATCAATACTGCTCTGGTCTACTCACCAGCGGCCCACCCCACCATTCCCTTCCCCTTGAATACTGAGATGGGGACGATAGGAAAAGTCTTCAACACGGAAAAGTGCTGTGAATGATCCAGACACCTAGAGTGTATGAGAGGTGGTTGTAACCAGAGTATATCCTCCCTACATATAATTATATTCACAAAAAATACTCCAATTGACCACTCAGTGGTTGGTGGTGCTAGTGAACTCGTAAATAGGGGCCAGAGGAAATGAGGGGAAGAGGAAATTATGGAGACTCTCTAGTGAAAGGTTGTACCTAACCCAACCATGATTGTGGGAAAAAACAGTTTTTCTTTAAATTACCCTCACACACCCTAGTGGTGTCATGCTTCATCATCGGGTCACCCCGACCCCTAAAAGTCAGGGTGGGTTCAACCACAATATTGGGAGCTCTTTTAATATACCAAAGGCAGAGGGGGTTTTAAATAAAATACCTCAGGCAGATCCCCGTTTTCCCTTTATTCTTGGGTCTGTCTGGGTAATTAAAATTATTTAAAATTGGGTCTTTGTTGGAGTGTTATGGTCCTAAGACCCTAGTGCCGACATGTTTCAGTCCGAAGTGGCCGTAAAGGTCCAGGACTTTCTTCAGGGCAAAAATGACCCCCCTATGTGAGTGAGATTACTAGAATGGGAAGTCCCTATCCTGTCAGTAAGGTGGGGGCAGAGTAACTGCTGCTCGTGAAATGTTTAAAGAAAGGTGTGTATCAACTGCCAGGCTCCATCTGAAAAGAGAAATAGGGACAAACACCATATAAAATATCACAGGCAGAACTACTGCCGTGCTCACTGCCCCAGTGGGGTGTGGTGAAATCCGCACAGTGAACATGCCTAAATTCATATGCATGCTTCTGTTTAGAGGAATATCCCCTCAATGTGCCACTCAGATCCAAATCACTGAAACTTATTGGTTTGTATGTGACAGGCATTCTGTGGTAGTGGCGAATTTAATCGCATCCTAGCGTTATCAGCGTGAAGTCTGATCTCTAAAATAGTGTGCACCATGTGTATTCAATCTCAATTGCACCATGTAGCATAAAAACATCAAATGGGTATCAAGTTATATTGGGAAACTAACCGTGAGTATGAATAATTATAATAAATATAAAAATAAATATAAGGACAGGCATACATAACAAACACGCACACAAACTCTATAGTCATACTTTGCCCAATTCGGGGAGGTTGACCGTTTCACACAGGACCAGAATAACATTGAGGGTGGTCCTGGGGGTGATTTTGAAAAGAGATAGTGTGTCTGCTTAAAATGCGGAAAGTACTGGTCTGCTGTTATGTCTTAGAGGGATCCGGCATTGTGGGATCAAAAAAACGGTAAGGGTCACACATGTGTGTCCATAAATCATTAGAGAAACGAAGAAATATTAATGCGAGAGGGCGCTGCGTGTACGCGCCAACATTAAGCACTTACTATAATAAGATCAGTCACCCAGCATGCTACCTATTCTGGTTCTGTTTCTCGGCTTTAGCAAACCGAGACGCTGGTGTTGCGTTTAAATATGGTATAATTGCGGTGTTTTTCGAGCTATTTGAGACACCGCCCCCGGGCTGAGGGGGAAATGACGTATAGCGTCCTGACGTATGCGGCGTGAGCCGGTAATCTTTGATGGGGATTGTAGTTTTCAGAAGGTTTGAACTGTAGTTCAATGGTACGGAGTGCTTGTAGTTCTGTATTTGATTCCTTGGGTGCTGGCGGACAAAGGGTTCCTACCGGTGTGCACTCATGATTAAAATTTTATTTTAAATTTTGAATTTGTGGAAAAAATGAAAAACCGGTTATCTGTGCCTCATCTCCGGGCTCCGGAGCATGTGATGTTTTACGTGCTGACGTATTCGACGTTTCAGAAGGGTGATTATGACGGAAGTTGTAGTTTATTAAAAAAATGGGTATTTTTTCACAGGATGTTTGTTCGTGTAGTGATACTCAATTGAGTGGGTACCTGCGGAAATGGAGTTTATTCCCATATGCACTTGCAAAGTGGGATATTAAATTCAAGGAAATATGAACTGTAATTGTAGGTGCTCACCAAAATAGAAGCACAGGAACTCATGAGATATTGTCCATCCTGTGAGTACGTCTATAATTGGTAGTTTTTTAAATTAAGGGTGCTCTGATAACGGTGGACATGATGGCCCCTACATATATATTGGTTGGTGTACAACCAATGGGCTTTGTATAAATACAGTGGAAAGAGACATCATGCCCATCTGTCCCGAGAGTGAGGATGATCATTGTGTAAACAAAAGTGACATAGCCCAAGTCATAAGGGCTCACTGTCTTCATAGTGTGTAAGTGTGTATGTTGGTAGTGACGCGATTAAACGTCTTGATTTTGGTGTGGCTATCAGAGCACGTTATTGTGTTCGAGACTAACGGCATGAAGTTTGGTAACTGCCAATATGACTAATCGGGGAGATGTTTTTGCTATGTTCATCTATTTTCATCTATTTAACTGGCTCCAGGGTATACCGTCATTGAGTCCCTTCTCTTGGGTTTTCAAACGATATACCCAGCACTGTTCCCTGTCTAGAAGTCTCTTCTGCAGGTTCCCGATGCCATTGACTTTCTCAATTATTGTCCATCGTATATCTGTGTCTTTATGCTGTTTCTCCACGTAATGTGATGTTAGTCTAGTAGCCGTGATCATACGTCTGATCGTGCTTCTATGTTAACCTATCCGTATTTAGACTTTGCGGCTGGTCATGCCCACATAAGACAACTCGCAGGGCCAATTAATGAGGTAGATCACTGCTTCTGAATTACAGTTTGTGTGTGACCTTTGTTCCCACGGACTACGTAAGCCTAATTCGAGAGTCTTGGTGTGTCTAGTAAATTCACAGGCTACACATGATCCACATGGATAGTTCCAGTTAGTGGCAGTGTATTCCATAATGTCATCTGAACGTCATCCTTAGGTCTATATGTGTCTGTGTGGACTAGGGTGTCTCTCAAACTCTGATTTCTTCTGAAGGAGAACATGGGTTTCTCATATGTCAGCTTATTTGAGGTAAGTATGGACCATTTTTTATTTATTATTTTCTTCACATCATTTGAAGATGAATTGAATGTAGTGACACAGATCATTTGTTGTGGCTGTTGTCTTTCTTGAGTTTCGAGGAGAGCCTCTCTAGGAGTATTTTGTGCTCTTTTCTTAGCTTGTTCGATGATTTTGATAGGGTAGTTTTTTTCTTTAAGTTTATCTGTTAGTATTTGTGCTTCTTTTTTGTAATCTTGAAGTTCGGAGCAGTTCCTACGAATCCGTAGGAATTGTCCCACCGGAAGGTTCTCCCTAAGAGACCGTGGGTGCGCGCTGTCGAATCTCAACAGGCTGTTTTTGTCAGTTGGTTTTGTATAAAGAGAGCTACTAGGTGTGCCATCCCTTGCAATGATATTGATATCTAGAAATTGAATTGTTTTTCTATCTTTGTTGATAGTGAACCGTAGGTGTGGATTTAATCCATTGATCCAGATAGTGAAGTTAGAAAGGCTCTGATCATCACCTTTCCATACCATAAAGATGTCGTCAATGTATCAGTACCATTTACAGATGTTGTTGGTGTATGGGTTTATATTCCATATGTGTAGGTTCTCAAAATGGCTCATGTATAGGCATGCTATACTAGGAGCAAATGTACTGCCCATAGATGTACCGTGGACTTGCCAATACAGTTGGTTCTCGAATGTAAAAAAATTCTCAGTCAATGCTAGTCGCATCAGAGTGATGATCCAGTTGCTGGGGGCAGTCCATTGCCAATCTTCATTTTTAAGGAGTTCTTCAATGACCTCGATGCTTTCCGTCTGGGGTATACTGGTATATAACGCCTCTACATCTAGGAATACCAGGAAATATTCATTCGGGTCGTACTCAACGATAGGAAAAGTCCTGTGTATATGGCAACATTTTTGTTCTCTTTTGCTAAAAGGAAACCTACACATGCACGCACAACAGTTACTTCCAAAACAACTCACTGCTTCCCTTTTTAAGATCCACTCCTATGTTTCAGTCCCTACCCCACGCCCTACGAAACACACACGAAATCAAGAGGACAATCCTACCACAGCTAATGCACAAGAGAAAACCAGAGCAAAAATCGTACTGTCCTATTAATTACTAATCTTGGGTTCCGAAATAGTGTGCTACTCGCCGCAAAAAGCGCTTCAATGCCTCATCAGGGGTCTTACGCACTATATAAATTAATTTACAATTTACATCTTGTACCCACATGAGATGAGAGGAAAAAATATGTTGTCAATGTGTTACATTGTTGAATTTTCTCGACTAGGCACTGAAAAAATAGATAACTTGATCTTGCAAGTTTCTTTCCTTTTCCTGAACTGGGGTATTGTTGACATGTCATTGGTTCAAGTACATTCAGAGAGCTGCACTGGGCTCAATAATAGTCTAAAACGAGGGATATGTGCCTTCTTATATGCCATCACTCAAAGTTTCCATCTCTATGGCTTCAAAATTAAATGGGAAGGCAAGCTTGAACTGCTGAAAGATCCGCTCACCAGGTTGAAGCAGAAAGGTAGGCACATCTGGAAGTGACAGCAGAAGTTCAAGTGCTAGGTTGAAGAGCCTCTACATTAGGAAGCAGCTGCTGCCGATGTGGCGGCATATGTCTTCTGCTGTACATAGGTGCTAGCACATTTCCTGAAGCTCTTTCCCTGTCCAAATCAAAAATGCAGACTTTGAAAACGTCAAACTTCAATCATTCACAATCGGATCCTGGGTCCACTTACAGCTAGTTTTTACTCCATTGATGTTCCTGAACCCATGAAGTTCTCAGGAGACGTTGATGTTGATGTCTACACAGATGCTGGAGGTGACCCTGTTCACCCCATGGGCAGTAGAATGTTGGGCCTTAAATTAGTTGTAAGTGATTTCCAAAAGTAGTAGCAGCTCCTGTGAAGCATTGATTTAGAGTTGAGCAGTTCTGAACCCTGGTACTTCCAAGAACAAGTGGTTCCCGCTTCTCAATCTTCTTAGCCTAACTGAGATAGCAAGGAGGTTTAACAGATAGATAAAATGCGTGTAGTGCATGGCTTTACATACTAGGCATCTACTTTTTAATTTACTTTCCACTTCGATGGGTAACCAGTGTAGGTTTAACACACAGGCAAATGTGTTCTGGCACATTTCTTTATATACTAGGCAACAACTTTTTTATTTAATTTTCACTTCAATGGGTAACCAGTGTAAAGTTCTTAGGAATGCGGTGATATGGTCAAACCATTTTGTTAAGGAGATGAGTTTGCCAGTGGAGTGTAAAATAATCTTGAGAGAGGTGAGTCAAGATTGCAGCACATTGGCAGGGACGGTGTTGGTGAAGACAAAGGACACCATTGCGTGGGCTGGCATTTTTAGGTGGACTAGCAAATGATTGTGCTTATTTTTGTTTATTTTGAGAGTGAAGATGAAAATGTGTGGCTTTTGCTATTCTGTTGAAGGGGTTAAGTGAGATAAGATTCCAAAAAAACATGAATATGTGAAATAATTTATATCCTACTTTGTTAAGATAAGAATTCAAAGATTTAGATTTCTGAACGATGGGAAAACAAATTATCAGTGATGGAAATATCTTGCATATAGTATCCCATTTATCTTTCTAAAAAGAGGAAAGAGATGTGCAGTAGAAAACAATTTCTAATATTTAAAATACCTTAAGTTAGCTTTAAACATTTTACTAAGAGTCCACTTAGAAAATAGGTTTGCCAATCAATCAGGATTTAAAAAGCAATGCTAATCACCCAATAAGGTATCCAGGCGCTTGCAGCTTATTCGAACAGCCAGGTCTTGAGTGACATTTGGAATTCCAAAAGTGAAGTGATGTTCCAGAGTTGCGTTGGGAAGCTGTTCCAGGTCTTTGCTGCAATGTGGGAGGAGCATCTTCCACTTCTGCTTCGGCCGATGTAGGAAGAATAAGCAAGTGAAAAGGAGGTTGAGCATACTCATCTTGATGGTTGGAGGAGGTTCAGGCGGTGGTTAATGTAGGCGGATCCTTGGTTGTGTAGAGCCTTGTGTGCATGGGTCAGCTGCTTGAATTGGCATCTTTTCTGTACAGGGAGCCAGTGGAGTTGCCAGAGGTGGGGTGTGATGTGGGTTTGTTGGGAAAGGATGAGTCTGGCTGCAGCATTCTGCATAGTCTGAAGTCTCTGTAAGAGGTGTGCAGCGATTCCTTTTTAGAGGGCGTTGCTGTAGTCCAGTTGGTTGGTGATGGGGGCCTGTGTCACAGTGCGTCTCTTGTGTCGGCGTAGCCACTTAATGATCTTACTTAGCATGCTCAGAGTGAGAAAGCAGGCAGAGGAGACAGTGTTGATCTTTAATTTCATGGTGAGCTTATTGTCAATGATGATTCTGAGGTTTCTCGTGTGATCGGAGAGAGTGGGTGCAGGTCCTAGGTCTGATGGCCACCAGGAGTCGTTCCATGTGTTGCTACTGTTGCCAAAGATCAGTACTTCTGTCTTGTCTGTGTGCAGCTGCAGACAGTTGTTCTTCATTCAGTTGGTGATGCTTGTCATGCATCTGTGGAAATTAGTTCTGGTGGGTCGTCGGCGGCGAGTGAGAGGATGAGTTGGGTGTCGTCTGTGTAGGAAATTATGTTGAGATTGTGGGATCAGATGATGTTGGCTAGCGGGATCATATATGCGTTGAAAAGCATGGGGCTGAGGGATGAGCCCTGGGGGACACCACAGGTGATCTCCTTGGGTTTGGGGGTGAAAGGTGGGTCCCCTGGGTTTTTCTGGTGAGGAAGGAGGTGATCCATCTGAGCCTGTCCCCTTGGATGCCGATGTGGTGGAGTCTTCTGACCAGCGTGTGGTCGGATACATTGTTGAAGGATGCCGAGAGGTCGAGGAGGATCAGAGCTGCTGTTTCTCCTTGATTGAGGATGTCGTCAGTGGCTGCAATCAGGGCACTTTTGTGCCGTGATTGCTGCAGAAGCTGGATTGAGAGGTGTCGACTGGTGGCTCTGCTCCTGATGTGTCTTGAAGTTGCTTGTTGTTGATCTTTTCCAGTACCTTCGCTGGGAATGGGAGCAGGGAAATTAGCGGGTAGTTTTTGAGTTTGCTGGGGTCTGCGGAGGGTTTTTTGAGTAGTGGTTTAACTTCACCATGTTTCCAGACATCAGGAAATGTTGCGGTGGAGAGAGAGGTGTTGAGCAGGGTGGTGAGTTTGTAGCCAATCTTTTGGTTTCTGAGATTGAAGATGTGGTGCAGCATGGGTCTATGGGAGCTCCATAGTGGATGGATTTCATGGTTGAGGTAGTGTCCTGGGTGGAGAGGAGGTTCCAGGTGGTCAGTCTGTGGTTCATGTTGGTTACGGTGGTGGCATATCTGTCGAGGAAGTCCCTAGGTGTGCGTTGGGGTTTGAAGTTCATGTATATAGTAGTGACCCTGTTGTGGAAGACGTCGACAAAGTTGTCGCACAGCTCCTGTGAGGAGGTGATGTGGTTTTGCTGAGAGTCGGGATGGAGAATTCCTTAATGATATTAAAAAGTTCCTTGGTGTTCTTGGTGCTGGTTTCGATGCGAACAGGTAGGGCTGTCTTCTTTGTTTCCCTCAGCAGGCAGTGGGGGATATTGAGGGAGGCCTTCAAGGCTGCCCTGTCGGAGGTGTTCTTGCTGGTGCACCAACTCCTCTCCAGCTGCTTGCTGTCTCGTTTTGCTGTTCTGAGTTCTTGGGTGTACCAGCTGGCTTTTTTGGAGGATTTTCTCTGGATGTTGCACTTGATGGGGATAATGCTGTTAGCGCAATTGTTGATCCAGGCGTTGAAGTTCTTAACTTCTTGTTTGAGGTTGGTGGCGGTATCTGGGCTGGACCTGTTCAGGGCACCTGTCCAGGAGGTCCCTGAGATTTTGTTCCACCTCTGGCAGGGAGCGCTGGTAGTCGTATAGAGATGGTGCGGGGGCTGAAGTGGATGATAGAATGATTGGTCCATATGAGTTCTGGGGCGTGGCTGTATTTGACGTAGTTGCTGAAGGTGAAAATGGGATCAGGCGTGTGTTCTGCGGTGTGTGTGTAGGGTCATGGACGATCTGGGTCAGTCCCAGGCTGCCCAATTGTCAAGGAGGTATGCGGTGTTTTTGTTGTTTTGGGTCGTCAATGTGGAAATTTAGATCACCTAGGAAGATGTAGTCCTTTGAGTCCAAGGCTAAGGGTGCAATGAAGTCTGTGATGGTTTTGCAGAAGCTGGAGCGCAGGCCTGGGGTGGGTATGCGAGAGTGCCTCTGATGGTTGTCTTGTCTTCCGTGTGAAGTTTGAAGTTGAGAAAATATTATTGTTTTCCATTTTGTTTTTCCCCTAAAAAAACATTTCATTTAAGTGATGCATCAAAGTCAGGTAATACATCCCATACTACCCTTTTCGCTACCAGATTGCAACCCTCTTTCCCCTCTCCCTCTTGGGGTGTAAATCTTTCAGCGCATTACAATACTACTACTCCCCATGTATACAGAGCTCAGTCTCCAGCCCTTCTATACCTCCTCCCAAGTGTAACTGTGTTGTTTGCTTATTGTCTTCCCCCTTCAGAATCAATTATAGGCTTAGTCATCACAGCCCATATCTGTAAATTGTTTTGCACATTTTTCTCCCTTCTAGCCTTCTTCATACTTATTTCCTCCACAACTGTCCACTCTTTCAGGACTTTTTCCCAACTGCATCTCTGTGGACCTCTAAGCGGATAGCCACCTAATACAGCGTTTTGCTAGTAGCAATCCCAATGCCGCAAATTTACGTTGCATCTTACGTTTTTTTGATTTTGGTATAAGACTGAATAAACAGTGTCCCATTGCCACCTCTATAAACATTCCAGTGACTCACCGAAGAGAGGTCACTGCCTTGCTCCAGTATTCTGTTAATACTGTACAATTCCACACCACGTGAAAATATGTACCCCAATGTTTCTGCATTTTGGGCAGTTTGATGAGCTATGTCTTATATAGTAGAAAGGGCATGAGGTAGTGAAAGTGAGACAGATTAAACCTTACATTACTTAAAATAAGCTGTACTACAGTGCATGTTTTTCCCATTCCTTATCCAATTAGATCTATGTCCCATAGCTGTCTCACTTTCTGGAGAGGAGACTTTGAATCTACTTTCAATGCCATTTACAGGTCAGATATTAATCCGCGACCCTGGCCTACTCCCAGTATCTCAGCTGTTATTTAAAGTTAATATGCAAAATAAATAAAATTAAAAAACACACTTTGAACCAGCTGTGTCACTGAAGAGATAGGAACTTGACACATGTTGAGGGCTTTTTCTGATAACATGTGTATGTTGCATATAAATTGGGCATAACTGTATGATAAACACGACTGCAGAAAAATCCTTTAGAGTGTGTATGTGAAAGGCTAAGGGCCTAGAAAGCTATATTTTGAATTATGATAATAACTAAGAGGGTGTACGAGATTGCTGTATTATTTCATAAATTGGCTGACATCAGTCGCACTAACACAAATAACAAGAACGCAATAAAGAATACAACTGTTGTATTGTTCGGAAAGCTTTGAATAGGGCTGAACATTGCAAGGTCGTAGAAGGAAGCATGTTTTGATACAGTTGCTTGCCTCTTCGATATGTCTTTAACTGATGCATTTTCCACACAGTGATGTGGGTGCAGGAAGCTGCACAGTGAACATCCACCCAGCAAAGCCCCTCTGCATAGACATTCGCTAGGGTTCAACTATAAAGGGAGATAAGAATTTCGGAGGGACAGAAACGAAGATTGGTTGTTTGGGGAGAATGCCGAAGAGCCAAAATCCGACGGTAATCCAGAAAGCTTCCTGGAGGTATGCCGAGATAATACACTGCTCAACACGAGGTAGTGAGGGAAGGAGCTAATTACTCCGTCGATACCGAAACCAGGAGGCTAATAACAAGATAGTTATAAAGTTAGAGAGAGGTTACACTGATTATTACAGATCATAAGATGGGGGGGTTCTGCACAAGATGCTTTGGGGTTTTATGGCTGCTGAGACAACAGTAATAGTTTCCATCATTTTGATACTCATTTGTGGGCTGATTATATATCATTAATAATCAGTCATTATAAACACCAGTTGCTGTGCGTCTGCGGCTTTCTAGCATCAGGGTGAGGCCCTGTGCAGCTACAAATAATCCCTGCAGATAGAAGCATCTCTACCCGGGCGGTTTGACTCATAACACTGGCTCTGGAAGAGGAGGAGAACAAACCTCCCTTGGGGCGAAGGAAATCTAGCCGGGTTTGGCCCTTGCTTTTGTGTTTCACCACAAACTATTTTTTGGTGGACATGAACGTAGTACACAGGCTCTGTGTATTCACTCAGAGTGAAGGGAGACAATGGGCAAAGTGACATGACCCGTTGCCCCATGCTGCATTCTTATGGTGGGCGGGCAAAATGTGATCGACGATTAGAGTAGTGGATGAATCCTCTGGTCAAAAGCCCTTTCAAGTAAATGTAAGTGCATTTATATAGTAGGTGTATTATGAATGCATTTTTGGGAGAAATAAAAGCAATAGCCTGGTGTGACAGCTAACGCAGTTCGAAAGGCCAGGCTTAAAAAGGGCTCAGCTCTTAAAAGAAATTCCTCAGCACTTGGGGATTAGTGCTCACATCAAAACTTTCCAGTTCAACTCTATGCTAGACAATCAGTCAGTGTTGTACAAAATAACGTATTTTGAGACGTAATGCCGTATTTTTTAGCGCTCTTTCACTCAGTGTCGGGGAATTCTACATCACAACCTCCACAAAGTTGTGGTAACATACATGTATGGACTGCTAGATGGCTCAGTGAGCTCAGTGCTCGCCTCTGACACCTGCTGGGGCCTGCAAGTCAGGAGTTCAAACCCCGGCGGATTTAGCGTCCCGTCGGTCAGAGCTCTGTAAATTGAGTGCCATTAAATTGAGTGTAATATTGCGATATGAAGCGCTATACGGAATAAATGCTTATTTATTATGTGCTTGTGCTGTCAGTGATTAACGTTCCCAAAGGTTTCGTGTAATTCACATGAAAAACACCCAGTGAATCGAGAGCCTGTGACAGAGGTCAGACACGTAGCCCAGGGTGTGTGCTGCAAGGGAACAAGGCAGCGTCCGCATGCAGGCGTCTGTCTTTGGAGGAGCAGGACTGTCAGGTGTTAAAACATAAATAATAGCGCGCAGTCCAGTGTTTCCTGGCGCTATCAGTCCGTAAATAAAAGGCCCCATCAGTCCTCCTGTTTCACATGGAGCAATAACTTTGGCGTGATCCCCAGGGGGCAGCCGTTCTAGGGTGGATTCAGTCGTCATGGTGACCCCCAGCCGCATCCAGCCTCCCTGCCCACCCCATGCTCCGGTGCTGAAGCTCGTCTTTTCTCCGTCTGTAGTGGGATCTCGGCGAAGTTCTGCATACCGATAGTACCGCCAGGGGCACCCCTCTGTCCCCCCTCCCCCAAAATGCATTCCCAAATAAGAAAATAGAGTTGATGCACACGCTAACAAATAAATGAACAGTTCCATAAATCAGATGCAGCACAAAACTTCCATGGAAGTTTTGTGCTGCATCTGATTTATGGAACTGTTCATTTATTTGTTAGCGTGTGCATCAACTCTATTTTCTTGCATTCATATCAATCCTGTATTGAGCTTTGTGGGATTCTGGGTGTTGTTCCCACTGTTGTTGGCACCGCTGTGAATTTGATATTCATATGTTTGATTTTGTGTAATTTTGTTGGTAGCGCCATTTGCCTTTCACACCCTGCGAATTGTATGTATGCATTCCCAAATAACACATACACAGACTGTTGAGTTGGGTAAAATTTGCTGCAGGTTTATTACATATTACAATATGTAATGGGTGGGTTATCTTACGGGCGATCCAAGGGCAGGCAACCAACTGGGCCGCCTGCCCGCCTGATGAGCCGGGCAGCGCGGGAGCGAACCCAGTCTTTGCTGCCATCCAGGTGATTCTTTTCTAGGATCACGTGCCGTTGGTAACTTCTACTCACGCCCCCCCCCCCTCTCGGGGCAGAGCGTCGCATAGAAACCCCCCCGGTTGTTCAGGCCCACAACCGCCCGCAGGACTAGTGGGGCGCCGACACGGCTTCCGGGACCCTCCCATGAGGCTCCTCGGTTTTGGCTCAGGCACCCCCTATGGTGCCGCGCAGAGGTACCCTTTGTACCGGCCTGCTTCCAGATCGCCCTGTAACTCCGCCACAGCCCTGGAGGGGGCTCACCGTCGCCGCCAGGGCCCCCCTTCAACCGCTATAGTCTTCCTGCCACCTCTCCTGTCTAGATCTTCCTGCACTTGGATGGAAGAGAACCATTCCTGCTGGTTATAGATGGCCCCATCTATATCCCAAAGCCCTAACGGTATCCTGGGTCAGATAGTGTCCGCTGAAACAAAGGACCCGTTGGGCCTGTGAAGCTGTGCCGAGAACTATTCACCCCTATGCTGGAAAGTTACACTGCTTCACTAATCTGGGCGGGTGGATGCCGGCACCCAGGCTCACAAAGCCCCATCAATTTGATGATCTCACCTAGCTGCCGTCCTCCTAGCACCGAGTGTGCCTGAACCTGCGTGCCCAACTCTGGGACAGCAGCCCACTTGCTAGGTAATCACTCCCCCCGCCTGCCTGCTTATGGCTATTATGGCGCGAAGGGTTGTACTTAACCTTTGGACAGTCCCCTTTATTTGCTAAATCCTGACGCACAGGAGTGTTCATAGCTGACAGCGCGTGACCATGGGCAAGGGGCCCTCTTGTCCTTGCCATGCATCCCTTATTCCTTATGGGAATTATGCCCCTTCAGATCCCTCTGTGATGAAACCCCCTAGGCATCCCAGCTTCAGGAATCTGTCTGGTTTAAGCAGTGCGCACTGTCTGCGGAATGGTTCAAGCATTAAGGATTGACTAAGTGCTACTTCACCCCTCCTAGCATGCTCCCAGGTAGGGGGGTGGCAGGAGGGTGCCCGCCGCCAACCCGGAGCTTCCCCAGCGGAGCCAAATTCCTGCTCCGTTGAAGTTGAGTTTTAGTTACACCCTGGGCGTGCCAAGTGTTCTATTGACATAATGTCCCCTTGTGTTTGACCCGCTGATACTAGTTATTGGGACGGCAGCACAATATGTTGGCTGACCGTATCCCCTAAGCGAGGTAAAAGTGTCCGTATCCCAGGTTCCTGCCGCTGCAGTACACGACCAGTGGCTCCGCTGGGAGATACCACCAACCTCAATGGTCCTCCGGACATTAAGAAATGCCCCATTCTCACCTGGGCCTACCTCTGAATGCTAGTAATTTCACACAGCTGTAAGGCCAGAGGCCCGTCTATTAAACCTATTTACTTGTTTTTTGCTACTCGGCCCCCTTATGGTTGGAGCTCTGTGTTTGCGCAGCGCGCGTGCTCCCCGGGCACGGTGTTGCTGGAGAGCTGGTGTCTGTTACCCACTCGCTGATACTTTATCTGTTGCTAACTGCCCTACTGCTGGATGCTTCCCAAGAACTGTAGACTTCGTGGTCCCACCTAGATTGATCCCATCGCTTGGGGGGAACCCAGTAGTAGTCAGGACCTCCACCCCAGCGTAGACTATCGACATATTTGGGACGCCGGAGCAGGAGATGCCCCCTCAAGTCTCAGGTTCTAACCCATAGAAGGATAACCCTGGGGGCAGGCAAGTGTGTGGGAACCGGAAGGTACCTTTGGTGCAAATACCGGCCCTATCCTGAATGTTGAGAATGCTGAATGGTCAATGATGCCCTGTCGCCATAAGGCTCTAACGTAGTGTTTACCAAACTTTTTGAACCACCGCACACTTGTTATATGACAACTACACCACCCCCGTGCCGATGGCTTAACAAGGCTTGTTAGTTGTGGGGGATGACCGAAGCCACAATTCTGGCTTCGCCGCGTAGCATTTCAAAATTGCTTCCATTCTGAAATGGTGGGACTGTCCCTTTCTGTGTTGAATAAGCCTAGGGTGTCTCCCTTCAGTGAATAGCAAGCTCGCCCATGGCTTATGCAGCGGGCACTGCGTCGCCATGCAACCGACGTTATACTAAATAACGTGGCATGTAGGTGGTCCCACGCTAATGTTCTCTGCCTGACACCCCACAGAGCGCTGTGCTTACCGCCTCCACTGTGCAATGTTGTGCCTTCTAAATTCCAGGCCGCATCCTAGACAGAAGTTGGTCACGCAGTGCCCGCTGCTCCTCACCGCGAGACCCCTCTTCGCATGCAGTAATACTTGGATTCCCGGTTAATCTAGTGTTCGGTCGAATCCGCTTCCACTACCAAGTGTGGGAAAGGGAGGCCCTCTAATGGCAACGAGGCTGTAGGCAAATTTTTGCCGGCGCATGGACCGTCTGCACGGCAAACCCCCGGAAACCCACACAACTGAAGAGGAGGTGTACCTCTCTGGAGGCCCCTCTTGTTCCCACTGACCGGCACGGATGCTGGGCGGGGGTTCTGGGAAACAATGACCAGCTGAGTGATCACTTGCGACCCGATCGGGTTGATTGCCCAGACAGAACTGGTATTGAACAAAATGAAACCTACACTACATGGTCCATGATTTAACTCGGGCGCCATGAGGCGGTCTTGAACAAGGACCGGTTGACAGCAAGTCATCGGATTAACAATGAACTATTGGTGGGTTGGAGACAGAGGTACCCTCCAAAACACTGAAATAACAACGGTGAGAATAGTTCTATGAAGAAAAGCATTTAATGAATCGCTCCTCGTGCAGGCATGATACTTGCGCCTGTTCCAAGCCCTCCAAAGCTATACGAATGGCTTGTTCAGCTGGCAACAGTGATTTTAATGCCAAATGCATTGATCCATGCCTGTTGGGTCATCTCTACAATATACGGACAGCACCAACCTGTGGCAGGCTGTCCCCAGCGCCAGTTTGCAATTCGTTCGCGTGCGGCGCACCCGCAACCACTTGGTCAAATTCCACCGGTAAACTTTGTGCTGTGGTTTTGGCCCAGTGGGCGCTGTATAGTGACCACTTAGTCTTTTGCCGCTATGTCAATGCATCCCTGTATTCAATACGATTGGGGCACTCAGCTAACCCATCTTTTGGCCTAATCAATGCTTCCATTTGGATTAGATAGTAAACCACCCTTCTATCTTGGCTGCGTTGCCCTCCAGGAGCTAGCCACCATCCTGGGTGGCTAGGTTTCAGTTTGCTATGTGTGATTTTTACCATATCTGTGCAACTATGAGTGACAGTTAAAGGCCTATGAATGCACTTTCTTTCGAGCAAAACCAAACCATGGGATGCAGCAGCCCTATTGATATCAGTAATTACACAAACATACCCGTGTACGGTAGTCTCTAGGCCATACGATTCGTAGGTATAGCTCGAATTCTCTCGATGGCTCCAACAGTCGACCCCATAATTGGAAAGAACTCCCACTTGGTCTGTACTCCTAACTGTATTTGCATTGAGTGGTCCTATAACGAATTTTAACAAATTGTGTGCATGTGTGAAGGCGTCTGCGAAGCATGGTTCATGTCGTAGCTGCTCAAACACGTGCAGTAAACTGTGCTGACATCGATACTGTGGGACTGTTGTTAAATAGACATGCTCATCTTATGGATTAATATTAGTCAAACAGTGCAGCACACGACAACGGAAATTAATTCCATCATATCTCCTCCATATACCACTTCTTTCAGGCTTAGTGATGGAACAACATAGCCACAGAGCCAACCGGTGGCGTACCATTTGCAACATGGGCAAGCCTAATGGCAAACTTAGAACTAATTACTGTCTTATGTACTAGAAGTAACACATTCTAGATTGGCCATTCAGTCAGCAAGGCGTGCGGACTCGATCCGAAGGTATTGGAGCGCTGTACATGAGTACCGCATTTACATGACATATTCAGGCACAGGGGGAGATTAAGTGATTTGCCCAGAATCACAGGACGCGACCTCGGGGCTCGAACCCTGGTTTCCTGCACCAAAGTGAGCAGCTACACATTGAGCACCGTGTTTACATTCCCTATTCAGGCACGGGGAGGTTAAGTGATTTGCCCATGATTACAGGACGCGACCTCGAGGCTCGAAACCTGGCTCCCTGCCCAAGAGTAGACGGCTGCACATGAGTACCGTATTTATATTACATATGCAGGCACGGGAAGATAAGTGATTTCCCCGGGATCACAGGACGCGACCTCGAGGCTCTAACCCTGGTTTCCTGCACTAAAGTCGGCGGCTGCGCATGAGGACAGTATTTACATTACATATTCAGGCAAGGGGAGATTAAGAGATTTTCCCAAAATCACCAGACGTGACCTCGAGGCTCTCACCCTGGTTTCCTGCACCAAGTCGCGCTTTCTAGGCACAGATGTGGCATCGGCGCTAGATCTCCATAATGCCAGCCGAGGAGGACACGACCGAAAACCAATTGCCACACAGGTTCATGCCGTCCTCCCTCCCTCGCTCTGACCCGTGCTCCCAGTCTGTACGGTTCCTGATCAGGGGCAAGCTGAAATGGGGGGTGGGGGGGGGGGGGGGAATAATCGGGCCCAACGCCTTCCACCTCGTGAATGGAGGAGGCGAAGACCAGCTCCGAACCAGTTCAACTGGTTATACAGCCTGGACGGCTAGCACTCTGCCAGCCTTTTACCTTCCCAACACTGTTTAAGGCGAGCACCCTATCCCATCCGGATAAAGCCAGTATGCCCTGGACCCTTGTAGGGCGACCGGTGCGCCCCAGCAAACGGGAGCGCAGAGGCACGCAAGCGGCCCCCTCGGCCCAAGCCAGGAGGCCCAGAGACTTTAATTGGGCACCCGGTGATCACTTCAGCGCCCCCACACCAAGACCCGTAGCGGCTGCCGGTGCCCCCCTCCCTCGCTGGGGATACAACACTTAATCCGAGAAGGGCGCCCCTTTTAAACCCCCAAGGCGCTGCATATTAGCGCCCGACCAACAGCGGACCGGAGTTGGAGCTGCTGCTGGCAATAGATATGTGCCGGGAGGTGGGGTGGATCATGAGGGCAAACCCTCTGTGCCCGACCGGCAGGCGATACCCGGGCGCACGAGGACAAGGGCTCCCATGGAACCCGCTGCCCCGCGGGAGGTAAATTTCACCTCCTTAACCGGCGCCCGAGATAGCAGCACACCAAGAGCAGGCCCATGTAACGCAGTGACAAGGGTGTGCCATCAGCACTGGAAAGTGAAACCATCGCTCCGTCCGAACCCGGCCCCGGGGCTCAGCGTGAAACGTATGCTCTGGGCGCCAATACAAAGACTCGCCCAGAGGCACACCTTGATGGAGTTGGGCACCTCGAAGGCAGCGGTGAATGAAGGCGAGCGGTGGAAAATATTGCTGCCGATTGAAAGCGGAAAAACCATGCCGTAATACAGCCCACCACTTTAATGCGGTCCACCACAAGAGGGGAGGGGACCCTTCGGCCCAACATGCGTGGTGGGGTGCCTGGAGCCGGCCACAGCACCCACCTGACCGTGAGGCACCCGATCAGGCCCGGTAAGGAATGTGAGGAGGGAAACTGGGTGCTCCGGGACTGTCTGGAGGAGTGGGTTGAGCATGCTGCCCCCGCCGCAAGCTACCCTCTTTGGTGACACTATGCTGAGGGGAACAATAAAAGTAGCAGCGGGGGCTTTCAGACAGTTTATCTTTGTTATTTTTAAGGCAGCACGACTTATTTAGATTTGCCCATTCACAGGATGCGGACGCGACCCGGAGCATCGAACCCTGGTTTCCCGCATCAAAGTCGGCAGCGCAGCCGACGGACCACATCCTCTCCCTGATTTGCCCCGAGCCCCTGCGCGAACTCGCCCGGAGGAGTTGGGGCGCTGTAACTGGGCCTAAGTGATTTGGCCTGGGTCGCAGCGCAAGTTCGACGCGAAGGCCCTGGAGCACTGTACATGAGCCCCGTGCTCACGTACGCATTCAGGCACAGGAGAATCAATGGTTCGCCCGGCGTCCCCGCACGAGCTCACCCGACAGCATTGTAGCGCTGTGGATGTGCACTGTCTTCACGTCCCGGCCCGGGGAGAGTGAGTGGTTCTCGGGGTCACTGTGCAGTCACGACCCGAAGGTAATCGGTCCGCTGTGCGTGCGCCTGTTTTCAATACCCCTCAGGGCGCAGGAAGATCAAATGCTCTGCCCCGGGGTCCCAGCGCGAACTCGCCCAAAAGTATTATAGCCCGTGCCTAGGCACCGTATTCCCATACATGTTCCGGCTCGGGAGATTAATTGCCTCACCCAGCGAACCATTTATACCTCGATTCCGGGCTCGGGAAGGCTAAGTGCTTTGCCCGGAATCACCACGCGAGCTCCCCGAGTGTATTATGACCGATGTGCCGCTGAAACTGCGCCCACAAGGGCTAAGGGATCCCTTCGACAGTGCCGAACAATGCTGCCTGTGTGTTGGGGGGTTTCTTTCGGCGTACTGCGCCCTCCAGCCTGCGGGCGCATGCATTACACCGGGTCCGCAGTATGCAGCCTCTGGTGCTACTGCTGCCACTCTGTGAAATCAGCGAGAGCTCGCATGGCCAGAGTGTCCCCGCCCAAAACAACCAGGTTCACAGACTCAGTTCACAGCGACACCTGGCGGCCACACTTCAATGCAGAATTCAGCCTGATTCAGCTCCCCGAGGGTATTATGGCGCTGTGCATGAACCCCGTTTCTACCTATATGGTCAGGCACCGAGAGAAAATCGGGTCTCAGCGCGCTTCACGTCGCCCCGTTGCGGACCCATATCTAGTTTGTACGGCACAGGGATATTAAGTGATTTGCCCAGAATCACCGGATGCTCAGCGTCATTGCCGAGATTCAAACCCAGGTGTTGACCGCCCAAGCCCTTAGGCCAACTCCTCTCGATAATTGAATCACCCCGTCATAACAGCGCGGGCTAGCCCCGAAGGTCCTCGAAGCGCTGTGCAGGAGTACCCTCTTTCAAATACCTTACCGGGCAAAGGGAGAATAATTGGTTTGCCCAGAGTCAAGGGGGGGGGGTGTGGCCCCGACATCGAGGCAATACAAACACGCCATCGTTAAACACCCCCCCGCCCCCCCCCCCCGCGGCCGTCATCACAACGGCGGCTGCCGGGTGCAATTACAAACGGCCGCCCCCTGCTCTAATTTACCGCCCTTTCTAATCGCCACACGGACATTTATCTTGCGCCCCCTCCGCCCGTGGCAATCCGTGCCACAGGGGCCCGTCGACCTGGTGCTGCCCAGGGACAGGGCCGGGGCGGAGTGGGTGCAGCAAGACTCACCGTTAGTTATGGATGTACGACGATGAAGTGACGACCGATGATGCGGCGTGGTGGGCGACAAAGAGGTCGCCAGGAGGGTGGGGGAAGGCTAAATAGCCTCCCCTTCCCCACAGGGGCCAGGAAGTGACGCGTTTGTGTGTCATATCCGGCCAGCACGAGGAGAGGGGGACACCGGTCGGCGTCCCCGCCCCCTCCCCTTGGGGGGGGTGGGGAGGGGTGACCGGTGCCCCGGCGGCACTAGGGCGCCGACCGCTGAAGTGGCCCCCTGCGGGGCCGCGGTCAGCGGCATATACGTCAGTGTTGTTGTGACGTAGGTTATCAATCAATCAGCTCGTCTTGTACTGCACTCGGAGGATAAATATCGTGTCGGGAGGTGCTCGTGTTCCTCGAAGCACCATAAACCGGTAGGCGGACTCTTCGCTGCCCCCCCCCCCCCCCGGAGCAGCCGCTGACTGCTCTCCTCATGCCCGTTCCCGCCAGAAGTAGCGCCTCGCTGCTTCCTCGAGGCGCAGTGCTGCACCCAGATATTCACGGACAAAACTCATTTACTGCTCTCCTCAAATATATGGTGAAAGACTATTTTATGCCGACCCTACTATTTCCAAGCAGTTATAGTGAAAATGCAGGCATGTCAGTGCACGTGCGTGAAATGTGTTTGTATGTTCAGCAGAGCTGGCAGGACGTGGAACCACATCCAGCGTCAACATACGAAACACGAGCACAAACCCCAGCACCCCGTGGAGCAACACAAGATGGCAGACCCCGAGACGCCCACACCCCACAGATATTCATAATCTTAGGGCTGAGTGGGGCCCTGAAGGGTTGGGCACCCCTTGCTCCGCATGGGCTGGTTCCACTCCTGCCACCACCATTGTTTGCTGTAACGTGTTTCGCCCTAAGTGGGATGGGTATGCCCAGACGTGGGTCCCTTGCTCACTGTGCCACTGGATTCAAGCTAGCCTGGCTGAAGAGGGGTGAAACCCTGAAACCGGTCCCAGGATGCTTGTTTCCGGTCCAGGGAGGACCTGGCCTGGCAGTTCGGTCCGGATTGTTCCCATGGGGCACAGGGTCAAGACTGATTTGCATATGGCTGGGTCCAAACTGGGGTGGCGTAGTGAGCAAAAGAACGATGGATTTAACCCAGATCTTTTGACTGGGCGAGAATGTTTGCATTGTCAGCATTCCGTCCATCATTTGTTTGCTGTAACGCCACCATTGACGCCGTCTTTACCCCGTGGCAGGAAAGGCAAGGAGAGGCATGGGGGGCTACTTTTACAAAGAATAAAGATTGAGTAGTGGGTACTGCTTTAAAACATGTGGGGCCAGTTTCTTATTTTAAAAAAAGAACCAAAACTAGCAGGGGGAGGGAGGTGGGGGAGGGACAGTTACCCCGGCGCGGGCAGGACACTGGCATCATCTATGCTACATTGACCTTCGCACAGTGAAGTGTCTTAGAATCAGTCTAAACCACCATTGCTTTGTTCTATTTTTCTCAGTGTTTGCTAAGATAATGCCTTCCTCCCAGTTCCTCTTGATTTTTTCCTGTGTAAACGGCCCTTCTGGCTTTGTGCATCAGTCGTGACTATTACAACACAGCTGGCTTCCAGTTTAAGCCAAGGATTGCTGCAGCCAGAGCTTTCAGGGGAGGTTTTGCTTTTCAAGTAGGGCCAAAGCATCTTCAAAAGCAGTGGGGAATCAAAGGTGTCCACAGCTGTTACAACGTGTTATATTGGAGAGTATGTTGCCTGATCAACGCCATCGCCTCCACCATCTTCAACTGTATTCGCATCCTCCAAAAGACTTTCAAATGGATCCCCCCGAACACAGAAAAACCGTCACCCAAGCACTCATAACCAGCAGACTGGACTAAGGAAACGCCCTCTACGACAGGGTCAACAGGACCCTTCTACATAAGCTCCAAACCATCCAGAATGCCGTGGTCAGTCTCGTCTTCGGGGCCCCTCGGTACGAACACATGACGCAAAACCTTCGAGACCTAAACTGGCTCTCCGTCGAGAAGAGAATAACCTTCAAGCTTCTCACCCACACCTACAAATCCCTCCACAACATCGGACCCAAATACCTCAACAAGAGAATCTGCTTCCACGCACCCAAAATAAATCTCAGATCCGCCGACCTCGCCCTAGCAGATACCCCCCGCATCCGCAGAAGCAGAGCAGGAGGAAGGGCCTTTTCCTACATCGCAGCCAAGACCTGTAACGAGCTCCCAGTCAGCATCAGACGCTCCCGAACCTGCACGCCTTCAGGAAGGACCTCAAGACCTTGCTCTTCGACTGAGCCGAAGCTGCCCACCCCCTCCCCCAGCGCCTTGAGACCCTCACGGGTGAGTAGCGCGCTCTATAAACCCCCTGATTGATTGATTGATTGGGCACAACAAGGGTTTTAAGAGGGATGAAAAAACTGGAGGGTTTCTCAAAGGGGCGTGGCCAATTTACTTAAAGGCGTGGCTTAAAAACACATAGGCTAAAAATCTGTGCTTAGGATAGTGTGCCGCCCGACTTGTATTTTGCTGTTTCTGTCATTGCATCTAGATATATGAATAAACAAGTAACATCATACCTACAACAAGTCAGGACTATTGGCTTTGTCAATGGTTGTTAGTTGCATGTGACACCACAACAATGTTGCTGCTCCTGAGTTTTAAAAAGAGAAGGGAAATCCTTAGAGAAAATGACTCTCTTTAAAGGATTTCCCTTCCCCTATAACGCTCACCTGGCATGACGTCATGCCGTAACTTCTCCACTAGTGAGAAATGAGCAGTGTGAGCAGCGCACATGGATGTGCCTGCTGTCACTGCAGTCTGTAAAAAAACGGACCGCTTGTGCCAGGGCACAGAACAGAGGCCGATAGAGTCCCGTTTCGAGGCCCCCTTTAAAAAACTGCTGGTGCTCAGACCCGGTGAGACCCGGCCCAGTTAAAGCCCTGGGCACAACTGTCTACCACCTGCACTCTGTTGTCAGCCGACCATTGTAGACTGGAACACAGTAGCGGCTGCTCTAATTTTGGGGTAGTGAGGCGACGCAAATGTGTGGGAATAAAATAAAAACACTTACCTGCACCTGCAGCCGCCACCTCGGTGCTCCTCTCCCGACGTTGATCACACTGCACAGGCTTCCAGGGGACAATCACGGCGCTGCTCTGATACTGGTAATACTGTTTACCAGCATCAGAGCAGCACTGTAATTGACCTGAGCGGATTGACTAGACACTCGCTCAGGCACAGGGAGCCTGTGGCTTTTCTCCAACCCGGCTGTGCAACATAGCTGTGTTGGAGAAACATGAGTGCGCATGTCTGTTTGGCCGTCCTAAGAAGGCCGGCCAAACTGATTTGCTCACTTACAAGTGCCAAACATTCCTCCTTCTTACTGTGACGTGACAATCAGCAGGATGGCCTCGGTTGGCACAAAGAAAAATAAAATGAAACAAAATGGTTTTATTATCATTTTATATTTCAGTGAGGTGACGCTCCTCCACCATAACCGTGGAGCCACCCCTGCTGGAAGGTGCTGCATAATTGCAGCTCAGACATTGGTTAGATTTGCTCCTGTTCTGTGCTGCCTCCATTTTCTTGTTTTTATTTTTTTAAGCGTGCACTGATTCCCTTTGTCTAACTGACTGCAGTCTCTGATTCCCTTTGTCTACCTCGTTGCACTGATTCCCTTTGTTTGCCTCTTTGCACTGACTCTCTTTGTCTGCCTGACTGGACTTCCTGATTTCCCTTGCCTGCTTGTTGCACTGATTTTTTTGTCTGCCTGACTGCACTCTCTGATTACCTTTGTCTCCCCCACTGCACTGATCCCCATTGTTTGTTTTACTGGCACTGCACTCCCTGATTCCCTTTGGCTGCCTTGTTGCACAGATTCCCTTTGTTGGCATGACTGCACTCCCTGATTCCATTTGTCTCTGTTGTTGCACTGATTGCATTTTTTGCCAGACTGCACTCCCTGATTCCTTTGTCTGCCTGTCTGGCACTGCACTCCCGGATTCCCTTTGTCAGCCTTGTTGTACTTATTCCCTTTGTCAGCCTGACTGCACTCCCTGATTCCCTTTGTCCGCCTCGCTGCACTGAACCCATTTGTTGGCATGACTGCACTCCCTGATTCTATTTGTCTCCGTTGTTGCACTGATTGCGTTTTTTGGCCAGACTGCACTCCCTGATTCCCTTTGTCTGCCTGACTGAACTCCCTGATTCCTTTTGTCTTCCATGTTGCACTGATTCCCTTTCTTTGCTTCTTTGGACTGATACTCTTTGTCTGCTTGACTGCACTCCCTGATTTCTGTTGCCTGCTTGTTGCACTGATTATTTGTTTGCCTCACCACACTCCTTGATTCCTTTTGTCTGCCTTATTGCAGTGATTCCCTTTGGCTGCCTGACTGGCACTGCACTCCCTGATTCCCTTTGACAGCCTTGTTGCACTGACTCCCTTTTTCTGCCAGACTGCACTCCCTGAATCTTTTTGTCTGCCTGACTGAACTCCCTGATTCCCTTTGTCTCCCTTGTTGCACTGATTTCCTTTGACTGCACTCCATGTATCCCTTTGCCTGCCTCATTGCACTTATTCCCTTAGTCTGCCTGACTGGCTCTACATTCCCTGATTCCCTTTGTCTGCCTCATTGCACTGATTCCGTTTGACTGCCTGTCTGCACTCCCTGATTCCCTTTGTTGACCTCACTGCACTGAATCCATTTGTCTGCCTGACTGCACTCCCTGATTCCCTTTGACAGCCTTGTTGCACTGATTCAATTTTTTTGCCAGGCTGCACTCCCTGAATCTCTTTGTCTGCCTGACTGAACTCCCTGATTCCCTTTGTCTCCCTCGTTGCACTGATTCCCTTTGTCTACCTGAATGCCTTCCCTGATTTCCTTTGCCTGCTTGTTGCACTGATTCCATTTGTTTGCCCAACTGCACTCCCTGTTTCCCTTTGTCTTCCTCATTGCATCAATTCCCTTTGTCTTCCAGACTGGCACTGCACTGTTTGATTCCACTTGTCTGCCTTGTTGCACTGATTTCCTTTGGCTGCCTGACTGCACTCCCCGATTTCCTTGGTCTGCCTTGTTGCACATATTACCTTTGTCTGCCTGACTGCACTCCGATTCAAGTTGTGTGTCTCGTTGCACTGATGCCCTTTGTCCGCTTAGCTGCACTCCCTAATTCCCTTAGTCTCTCTGATTGCACTGATTCCTTTGTTTTGCCTCTTTGTATTGATTCCCTTTGTTTGCCTGACTCCACTCGTTGACTTCCTTTGGCTGCTTGCTGCACTGATTCCCTTTGTCTGGCTGACTGCACTCCCTGTTTCCTTTTGTCTGCCTCATTGCACCGATTTCCTTTGTCTGCCTGACTGGCACTGCACTCCCTGATTCCCTTTGTCAGCCTTGTTGCACTGATTCCCTTTGTCTGCCTGACTGCACTCCCGTATTCCCTTTGTCTGCCTCATTGTACTGATTCAGTGTGTCTGCCTTGCTGCACTGATTCCCCTTTTCTCCCAGACTGCACTCACTGATTCCATTTGTTTCCCTCTTTGCACTGATTCCCTTTGTCTGAATTGGTGCAATCAGGCAGACAAAGCCAACAGACAGTGCAGTCAGGCAGACAAATGGAATCAGTGCAACAAGCAGGCAAAGGAAACCAGGGAATGCATTCTGGTAGACAAAGGGAATCAGTGCAGCGAAGGGGACAAAATGAATTAGGGAGTGCAGTCAGGCAGACAAATGGAATCAGTGCAACAAGCATGCAAAGGAAGTCAGGTAGACAAAGGGAATCAGGGAGTGCAGTCAGGCAGCCCAAGGAAATCAGTGCAATGAATGAATGGAATCAGTGCAACAAGCATGCAAAGGAAGTCAGTGAGTGCAGTCGGGTGGACAAAGGGAATCAGGGAGTGCAGTCAGGCAGCCAAAGGGAATCCGTGCAATGAGGCAGACAAAGGGAATCAGGGAGTGCAGTGCCAGTCAGGCAGAAAAAGGAATCAGTGCAACAAGGTTGACAAAGGGAATCAGGAAGTGCAGTCAGGCAGACATATAGATTCAGTGCAGTGAGGTTGACAAAGGGAATGTATTCAGGCAGACAAAGGGAATCAGTGCAAAGAGGGAAACAAATGGAATCAGTGAGTGCAGTCTGGCAGAAAAGGGGAAGCAGTGCAACAAGGCAGACAAAGATTCCCTTTGTCTCCCTCTCTGCACTGATTCCCTTTGTCTGTCTGGATGCACTCCCTGATTTCCTTTTCCTGCTTGTTGCATTGATTCCCTTTGTCTGCCTGACTGCACTCCCTATTTCCCTTTGTCTGCCTCATTGCTCTGATTCAGTGTGACTGGCACTGCACTCCCTGATTACCTTTGTCTGCCTTGGTGCACTGATTCCCCTTTTCTGCCAGACTGCACTCACTGATTCCATTTGTTTCCCTATTTGCACTGATTCCCTTTGTCTGCCTGAATACATTCCCTGATTTCCTTTGCTTGCTTGTTGCACTGATTCCATGTATCCACCTGACTGCACTCCATGTTTCCCTTTGTCTGCCTCATTATACTTATTTCCTTTGTCTGCCTAAATGGCACTGCACTCCCTGATTCCCTTTGTCAGCCTTGTTGCACTGATTCCCTTTGGCTGCCTGACTGCACACCCTGATTCCCTTTTTCCGCCTCACTGCACTGAATCCATTTGTCTGCCTGACTGCACTCCCTGATTCTCTTTGTCAGCCTTGTTGCACTGATTCCCTTTGTCTGCCTGACTGCACTGATTCCCTTTGTCTGCCTTGTTGTACTGATTCCCCTTTTCTGCCAGACTGTACTCACTGTTTACATGTGTTTCCCTCTTTGCACTGATACCCTTTGTCTGCCTGAATACATTCCCTGATTTCCCTTGCTTGCTTGTTGCACTGATTCCATGTGTCTACCTAACTGCACTCCGTGTTTCTCTTTCCCTGCATCATTGTACTTATTCCCTTTGTCTTCCTGACTGGCACTGCACTACCTGATTCCCTTTGTCTGCCTCATTGCACTGGTTCCCTTTGGCTGCCTGACTGCACTCCCTGATTCCCTTTGTCTGCCTGACTTCACTCACTGACTTCCTTTGCATGCTTGTTGCACTGATTCCATTTGTCTGCCTGACTGCACTCCCTAATTCCTTTTGTCTCCCTCGCTGCACTGATTCTCTTTGTCAGCCTGGATGCACTCCCTGATTTCCCTTGCCTGCTTGTTGCATTGATTCCATTTGTCTGCCTGACTGCACTCCCTGTTTCCCTTTGACTGCCTCACTGCTCTGATTCCTTTTGTCTGCCTGACTGGCACTGCACTCCCTGATTCCATTTGTCTGCCTTGTTGCACTGAGTCTCCTTTTCTGTCATACTGCACTCAACTGATTCTATGTGTTTCCCTCTTTGCACTGATTCCCTTTGTCTGCCTGAATACATTCCCTGATTTGCTGTGCTTGCTTGGTGCACTGATTCCATGTGTCTACCTGACTGCAGTCCATGTTTCCCTCTGCCTGCCTCATTGTACTTATTCCCTTTGTCTGTCTGACTAGCACTGCACTCCCTGATTCCCCTTGTCTGCCTGATTGCACTGATTCCCTTTGGCTGCCCGATTGCACTTCCTGATTCCCTTTGTCGGCCTCACTGCACTGAATACATTTGTCTGCCTTACTGCACTCCCTGATTTCCTCTGGCTGCCTTGTTGCACTGCTTCCCCTTTTCTGCCAGACTGCACTCACTGATTCCATTTGTTTCCCTCTTTGCACTGATTCCCTTTGTCTGCCTGAATGCATTCCCTGATTTGCTGTGCTTGCTTGGTGCACTGATTCCATGTGTCTACCTGACTGCAGTCCATGTTTCCCTCTGCCTGCCTCATTGTACTTATTCCCTTTGTCTGTCTGACTAGCACTGCACTCCCTGATTCCCCTTGTCTGCCTGATTGCACTGATTCCCTTTGGCTGCCTGATTGCACTTCCTGATTCCCTTTGTCGGCCTCACTGCACTGAATACATTTGTCTGCCTTACTGCACTCCCTGATTTCCTCTGTCTGCCTTGTTGCACTGCTTCCCCTTTTCTGCCAGACTGCACTCACTGATTCCATTTGTTTCCCTCTTTGCACTAATTCCCTTTGTCTGCCTGAATACATTCCCTGATTTCCTGTGCTTGCTTTTTGCACTGATTCCATGTGTCTACCTGACTGCACTCAATGTTTCACTTTGCCTGCCTCATTGTACTTATTCTCTTTGTCTGCCTGACTGTCACTGCACTACCTGATTCCCTATGTATGCCTCATTGCACTGATTCCCTTTGACTGCCTGACTGCACTCCCCGATTCCCTTTGTCTACCTGACTGCACTCACTGATTTCCTTTGCATGCTTGGTGCACTGATTCCATTTGTCTGCCTGACTGCACTCCCTAATTCCCTTTGTCCCCCTCGCTGCACTGATTCCCTTTGTCTCCATCGCTGCATTGATTCCCTTTGTCTGCCTGACTGCACTCCCTGATTTCCTTTTCCTGCTTGTTGCACAGATTCCCTTTGTCTGGCTGACTGCATTCCCTGATTCCTTTTGTTTCCCTCGTTGCACTGATTCCATTTGGTTCCCTCTTTGCACTGATTCCCCTTTTCTGCCTCGTTGCACTGAATCCATTTGTCTGCCTGACTGCACTCCCTGAATCCATTTGTCTGCCTTGTTACACTGAATCCATTTGTCTGCCTGACTGCACTCCCTGATTCCCTTTGTCGGTCTCACTGCACTGAATCCATTTGTCTGCCTGACTGCACTCCCTGATTCCCTTTGTCGGCCCCACTGCATTGAACCCATTTGTCTGCCAACTGCACTCCCTGATTCCCTTTGTCGGCCTCACTGCACTGAACCCATTTGTCTGCCTGACTTCACTCCCTGATTTCCTTTATCAGCCTGACTGCACTGAATTCATTTGGCTGCCTGACTGCACTCCCTGGCTCCCTTTGTCGGCCTTGTTGCACTGAATTCATTTGGCTGCCTGACTGCACTTTCTGATTCCCTTTGTTTGACTCGTTGCACTGAACACATTTGTCTGCGTGACTGCACTCCCTGATTCCCTTTGTCTGCCTCATTGCACTGAACCCATTTGTCTGTCTGACTGCACTCCCTGATTCCCGTTGTCTGCCTCATTGCACTGAACCCATTTGTCTGCCTGACCGCACTCCCTGATTCCCTTTGTCGGCATCAGTGCACTGAACCCAGTTGTCTGCCTAACTGCACTCCCTAAATCCCTTTATCGGCCTCACTGCACTGAATCCATTTGTCTGCCTGACTGCACTCCCCGATTCCCTTTGTCAGCCTTGTTGCACCAAATCCATTTGTCGGCCTGACTGCACTCCCTGATTCCCTTTGTTGACCTCACTGCACTGAATCCATTTGTCTCCCTGACTGCACTCCCTGATTCCCTTTGTTGGCCTCACTGCACTGAACCCATTTGTCTGCTCGACTGCACTCCCTGATTCCCCTTGTCTGCCTCATTGCACTGAACCCATTTGTCTGTCTGACTGCACTCCCTGATTCCCGTTGTCTGCCTCGTTGCACTGAACCCATTTGTCTGCCTGACCACACTCCCTGATTCCCTTTGTCGGCATCAGTGCACTGAACCCAGTTGTCTGCCTGACTGCACTCCCTGATTCCCTTGATCGGCCTCACTGCACTGAATCCATTTGTCTGCCTGACTGCACTCCCCGATTCCCTTTGTCAGCCTTGTTGCACCGAATCCATTTGTCGGCCTCACTGCACTCCCTGATTCCCTTTGTTGACCTCACTGCACTGAATCCATTTGTCTGCCCGACTGCACTCCCTGATTCCCTTTGTTGACCTCACTACACTGAATCCATTTGTCTCCCTGACTGCACTCCCTGATTCCCTTTGTTGGCCTCACTGCACTGAACCCATTTGTCTGCTCGACTGCACTCCCTGATTCCCTTTGTCGGCCTGACTGCACTGAATCCATTTGTCTTCTTGACTGCACTCCCTGATTCCCCTTGTCTGCCTCATTGCACTGAACCCATTTGTCTGTCTGACTGCACTCCCTGATTCCCTTTGTCTGACTTGTTGCACTGAACCCATTTGTCTGCCTGACTGCACTCACTGATTCCCTTTGTCTACCTCGTTGCACTGAACCCATTTGTCTGTCTGATTGCACTCCCTGATTTCCTTTGTGTGCCTCGTTACACTGAACCCATTCGTCTGCCTGACTGCACTCCCTGATTCCCTTTGTGTGCCTCGTTACACTGAACCCATTTGTCTGCCTGACTGCACTTCCTGATTCCCTTTGTGTGCCTCGTTACACTGAACCCATTTGTCTGCCTGACTGCACTCCCTGATTCCCTTTGTCGGCATCACTGCACTGAATCCATTTGTCTGCCTAACTGCACTCCCTGATTCCCTTTGTCTGCCTCACTGTACTGAACCCATTTGTCTCCCTGACTGCACTCCCTGATTCCCTTTGTCGGCCTCACTGCACTGAATCCATTTGTCTGCCTGACTGCCCTCCCTGATTCCCTTTGTCTACCTTGTTGCAATGAACCCATTTGTCTGCCTGACTGCCCTCCCTGATTCCCTTTGTCGCCCTCACTGCACTGAACCCATTTGTCGGCCTCACTGCACTCCCTGAATCTATTTGTCTGCCTCCTTGCACTGAACCCATTTCTCTGCCTCGTTGCTCTGAATCCATTTGTCGGCCTGACTGCACTCCCTGATTTTCTTGAGGATGCTCAGCTCCGATCCGGAGGCCATGAGTGCCTTCAAAGACGAAAGACAACGGTGGTTTCTACCCCATAGTAATGTTTGCCGCTCTGCCTCCAGCCTCGGAGATCATGAGAGGTGGGGCTAGAGCAGTGCTTTAAATGGGCCGGTACTCACCGGAACGGAGTACAGGCACTTTTTAATTATCACCTCTTGAGTACCGGAACTTTTCCTAGGACAAGGAGAGTACCGGTACTCATGGGGGGGGGCCTTGCCTTGACACAGGTGATGCGCTTCATGGTCTCGTGCCTCGGTAGTACTTTAAACACCACCAGCTCTGATTTTGCCATCCTGAGCTGATTTCACACAGGAGCGCCAGAACAGCAGCTCTTCTCACCTTGACACTCGGCAATCTTGTCCTGCGTCTCTTCAATTCTTCCAGCATGGGTGAGGCAGCAGGGTGTTTTGTTTACCCTTTGATCCTGCACAGTAGGAGTTGAGAGTCGACCATAAAACTAATGGAGATGGTGTGGGGCGTATTCTTCAGGGCAGTACAGCGTTTCAGCATGCCATTGTTTTAAATGACTGTAAATGTTAGTTCATCAGCAATTTAAATTAAGCATTTTTACTTGAATGTACATCCATGCTCTTGCCGCCAATTTTCCGATTACCTTCAAACAAAAAACACTTTAAAGGCAACACAATTTTTTTGGGTTTGGTGCATTTAAACCGCTTGTTTTGTATGAGAAACCACGTTTAACCCAAATGCAACAGATAGCTCCATGGAATGCTTTAGACTTTCAGACAGTTATGGATTTTAGCTGGTAATGCTTTTTCATGCTGGGACTTGTAGTTCTCCTTTCTCATTATAAGTAAGGGCTTCTAAAAATTCCAGCATACAAAGCTTTGATGGCAAATTTCAGAGACAGTTTTGAACCTACCCTTAGTATTATTATTATTAGGGCCATAACCATAGGAGATATTTCAGATTTTTTTACTTTGCACTTGGATTTCTTGCATATAAAGTTTGGCAAGGTTGAAAACCTAGCCCCGCCCCACACTCCACCCCCAGTCCACTGCACCTTTTGGTGAGTACCTGCACTTATTTTTTTCCATTTAAAGCACTGGGCTGGAGGGAACCTGATAACCTATGGGATCCATCCACAGGACCGGGTAGTAGCAGAAATAACGCCCCGTCGTCCGCTGAAGGATCCACAGAAATATTGTTTCCCAGTAACCAAGTACTTGTACCCCGTGAAGGCGGCCAGCTCGTCTGATAGGACAGAGCCACCGACCGTTCGTTCCACCTGCCTTAATATCACCTTGGCATCCGAGGGGACGTGAAGATGACCCAATGTTTTACCACCAGGCATGTCTTGGTGACCAGAGGTGCGTTTTGAATCTGTACCCCTTTCCAAAAGTCTTCTTTCTATTGGTGATGTTGCTTCATTTATGTTGTGTACCTGGAAATAAAAAAGCAAGACCTAAAAGACCAAAAAACAAAAAATCAAAGAAAGATTCTGTGTGTTAATGAACGTTGGTTCTTTTTTAAAGTTTCAAGAGGAGCAGAAGAGGAGAGAGCTGGAAGAGCGGCGCAGATTCCCCCTGGAGCAGCGGCTGAAAGAGCACATCATCGGGCAGGAGAGCGCCATCGCCACCGTGGGCGCAGGTACTGCTGGCGCTGCATGTGCGAGGGTCTGTCTCCATGCCTGTCACACTCGCACAGTGGTGGCATCCGCCTGCCCTTCACATGGCCACCAGTCTGGTTTCTGTGAACTAAGGTGTTGGATCAACACAAGATGAGCAAAGCAGAGATGTAAGAGATGCAGAGACAGCCTTAAGGTTTTTTCTTTTAAAGAGAACCGTGGGCTAAGTAAAGAGAACGAATCTAGGAATGTAAAATAACACAGTGTGGGGCTTATCCATCCATAGTCTTCTATGAGTGAACCCTCACTAGCAGGACAATCACTGTTCCATGGTTCCTTTACCTGTGTTAAAGTGTAAGAACTGAAGGTGTTGGATTCTCAGGCGTGAATCTCTGTTGTGCCCATTAGATCATTTGCCATCGGTCTTTGAAAAAACTTGATGTCCAGAGACTGGTGTGGATGCTGCTTCAGCAGGGTGCCACCCCCCCTCCACTGGGGCCTGGCGCACCTGAGAAGGAGACTTCACTCAGGGAAGTGAGCTGGGAGCATCAGTGTGAGCGTTAATGAAGTTATCAGTAGGTCAGGGAGGCTTTATAGAAGATGGCAAAATCTGATCTGTACAACTCCGAAGCTCGTGAAACAGTGCCAGAGGCAGGTATTTTAACGTAAATTCAAGGTGCACTGCACGTCTTAACACATCTACCTTGAGCTGCAGCTCAGCAGTTGTGGTTTCAGTTCCAGCCTGTTTTAAGATTTCAGGGTTTGAAACACGCACATGCCCTGAACCTTTGGTGTTGTACATCACCCTAGTTTTAAAGTGCGGCTCTATCTGTAGACCTTGGATATAGAAGTCATTCTGGGCCAGAAAACCCCCAAATCCAGCTTTTTCACTTTTAATGATGCAAAAAAGTGCCTAAAAACTGCCTTTCAGATGTAAACATCTACAACTAGCATTCAAGAGTTCTTTGGAGTTTTGCTACATCTGTAAGGTCCTTTGGCTTTGCGCTCATGCTACCCCCAGCTTGGTTAATATTGTGCTCTCATTTTTGTTTGTTTGATCTTTTTATTGCATTTCTTGCATAACAATACAGTCGACTAGTATGCAGTACACTTATGGAACCAGTCAGTACCTACAGGAATCTTGTTCTTCAGACATCTGTTAGTATTTTGCTTACAGTGAACTGTTACATTACCCATATCTTGACTACACGATAATTATCGTCAAATACAGCAATCAGAGAAAATCATGCAAAGCGCACTGTCACTGCAATGTAGAAACCAATTACTATTATTGTTGTCAGGACTAGGATTGTGTCATGTATGTAGGATTATTGACGCACTGTAGCTATGCCAATGCCAGGGTTTGCGACCAAACGTCTAAGTGTGTAACACAAAAACATTTAACAACAGTGTATGAGAACGTGGGAGGGGCTAGCAGGATAGACCCAGGTGGGGGACAGGCGGTCCAGTCCTGCTTAGGCAGTGCCATATTTACCACACATGCTGCGACACCCATATCCTTGAAGTGTTACATTACTGCTCCAATGTACGTAATATATATTGCACGGTCCAGGTCTCAACACTGCCATGTCATACCAACTCTCATATATAAGTAAGGCCTAATTGGTGTCTGGGGGGTCATCCCGCGTTATCGCTATCTGAAATGCCATCAGGATCGTGTTCCAGGCCTCTGATAGGGTATTCACGTGTTTACGTAATCCTAACCTGTCCTCCCTCGCCAGTGAGACTGCTTCGGCCTTGGTCCAGTTTTACATAGACTGAGTCCAGGCTTTTAACGATGGGGGGTCTGCTGCTTTCTGACGACGTGACACAAGTCTCTTGGCCACCACTAGTCCTAAATCCAAAAATCTGGAGGAGGCTTCGTGTTTCTTTCTTCTGGGGAATATCCCTGTAATATATGTCTCCCAGGTTGTCCGCAATACCCTGTCTGTGCTCCCGGAGAGCAAGTGAGTCACCCCATGCCAGTAATCTTGCAGCTTGGGGCATGACCAACATTGTGCTCTCATAGCACAACCAGCTCCCCACTGGTGTGAGTGAACCTTAACTATTGGACTTCCTGCTTGTCTACTATAGATGGTTGCTTTGTGTGTCCACTTCACATGTGCCCAAAGTTGATGGTGTTTTTTGAACCATTGGGGCGTGGCTTGAGTCGGGTGATTCATTGTTTCACTCGGAGGGGGGGAGGAGATTTGTTTGTGAATAAGTGGCTTTAAATGGCGGTTTTGAGTGTGGGAGGTCACATTTTTATAGCGGTGGATGTTGAGAGGGAAGAGGAATACGTTTCTGGCAGGTATGTTTTTCATGATTGAAGCGCTTACAGAATGTCGTGTGAGCGTTAGTAGCGATGGTGTAATCAGTGGGGACTGGGAGTAACAGGAGCAGGGGAATGTGCGGGAGACTAGTGTTGTGGATGAGTGAGTGTTGTGAGTGCGGTGAGTATGACTGATTACGGGAATGCAGGAAGTTGCATGAGAGTGTGAATGCGTGAGAGGCGAGTGAAGTGGATGGGTGGGAGTGAGTATGATTGATTCATAGGTGATTGGAATGACTGAATGGGGGAGAGCGGGATTAATTGATGAAGGAGGGTTTTGGCACAGAAAATTCCATGTTAAAAGGATGGTGTTAGTTAACAGTGGGGAAATATCATGGCACAGTTTAGTGGTAGAATGGGATAGACTGGTGTTGTTGGGGGGATGAAGTCATAGACTTGGGAAGGGGTTTTGTGTTTGTAAGATTTCATAAGCAAAATTGTGGTGATAAGATGAATTTTTTAAATGTTATACAAAGGATAATGTAGTAAAGGCGGGTTTTCTCTTAAATTGTTAATCTGCAGTTCCCCCTGACGAAGGGCTGGCATAAGCCCGAAATGCATTGGGTGTTAATAAAGAAATGCTGTCTGGAACGAACCTTGCGTTTTAAGCGTGTTCTTGAAGAGGTCCGGATGGACACATCTATAATATAAGAAGCAGAAAAAATGCAAGAAACCATATATGTGGATTAAAAAGAAGAGCATAAAGATTTTTGGTATACAACGTGTAGAAAACATGGTTTTACATGGAGAAAAATGAAAGGTGGAACTATAAGTTGGATGATGTATCCATTTTCGCAGTGCGACTGGGAGTGGATCGTAATTGCGCTCCCCACAGCATCGGTCTATGACAATGTGCCACAGGGCAAGGCGCAAGCCCAGTAAACGCACACAACCTCCTGACGATCGTTGAAATATGAGGACCAACAGTGACAAGTAACGGTGTGCATACCACCCCTTTCTAATTCTAATTTTTTTATCCATTGACACTACAACTCAAAGCTATTCCTTAAAACACTGGCAGTGCTTCAGTTCCTCTACATAAGTGGGCGGGCGCGTGCGCAGGACTCAGTCATGAGTAGGATTGTATCTGATCCCTTGCACTTGGTTGCAAAGTGAAAGTATTATGTATTAGTACCTGGGCTCTACATGTTATCGACTCATCTCCACATCAAGTGCTCACCCTCGTTTGAACCAAGCGTAACTCACAACGTTTGAGTCTGTCAACATATGCACAAAGAAGTACCAGGCTGGACTGATAACATTGTATTGAATCAGCCACTGCGGTTTGAAATGTTTAATTTATTTAAGAATGCCATTCATTTTGTATGATTGTATTTTATTGAGTTTTGGGGAATTTGCGAGATCATTCTTTTTGGTTAATGGATAAAATTGTATCCTATTTTTATAGATTTTTTAAATGTAGGCTCTCATGCAGCAAATGACCAGCAGATCTCTCACAAACGCTTTCCGCATCTCATTCACACCAGGTGATGATGATGATGGTGACAGTAATGGTTTGGCCCCTTCTTGTAGTGAAACAATATACTCCAGTCCAGTGGAACGGACAGCCTTGAACCGACACTTGTTGAAGCGTAGGGAGGTCGATTCACCAATATACCATGTGGTGCCCGTGACATCACATGCTCTTCACCCCTACTGACATTAAACTGTTGACCCCCTGGTCTCTCACGTGCTTTCTCAACAGCCTTCAGATTTGCCGCTGAGGGTCACGAGGAAGGACACTGAGTGGAGACTGCAGGAAGTAACGAGGGCTGGGAGTCTCTTGTTTACTATGTCACTGCTTTGTACCCCGAGACCAAGGCTAACAAGGGCAGCGCAAGGCTTTCACGGCATGCGGGGATGGAAGATGCTTCCCTCGTTGGCATCCATGGAGGCTTTTGCTGTGTGAAAGCCGCAGCTTTGTTTCTCCGAAGAACCACCGTGTGTGATCACACGTGTCTTCGACCCCGTCGCTTCTGGGCTGTACTCTCTCCGCAGTGAGAGGTATTAAGAGAAGACGGATCACAGCCCATCCCTTTCTAATCTGTGCCGAAGAGGCGCTCAGCTCCTTGAGCGCGCGGCTCCATAAATACAGAGCAGAATATTAAAACTTTGTCAGTAGTGTGTGCCTGAAACCTCCCCTGCTGTGAGCTGGAGTCCATTACCAGGACGGATGATGGAGCGCCTCCCTCACTCACTCACTCACTCACTGGAGGACAGGGGCATCGGTGAAGCCAGCAGCAAGGTGAGGGCATGGTTCGGGGCTAGCTGAGGGCCAAAAGGAAACATAATAATTGCCCTTTGCTTTTGGTTCTTTGTGCTCAATTGTTGGAAAGGAGACAAATGACTTGGTTCGATATTCAATAAAAAGAAACTCTAGGGTTTTGTGTCTACAGACATTGTGGTGTGTGCGCAGTGTTGGTGTACATTCTTAATAAACTACCTTCAAAACCGGAAGCACGTGATGGAGCTAAGAACCAGAAAGGAAAAAGGTCAAAAAGCTGAAATTAGAACAAGGCAAATCTTGTGAAACTATTTTCTAGAAGGAGAGACAAAGCATGGGCTCTGCACAAACCTTCGCATGCATGGGATGGCAGGGGTTTTGTCTATAGCACCCAACCTTGAAAGGCCATGTGGCCAGACCACATTAGATAGCCTTTTATGAGAGTTGGTCCAAGGTCCCCAGGACCAGGAGGGTGGAAGGAAGTAATGACATTAGGATCTATTTTGACTGCCCCTTCAATCCCCTCATTTGACTAAGGTAAGTGTATTCTCAAGGTGATACTTTCATTAGCATGAGGGCACACAAATCCAAAATGTAGATGGGCCAGGGATGGCTCTCTGAAAAAGTACAGGCTTCAGCCGATCTGTACCTACAGGAACCAGTTTTCAGTCACATTCCACATAAAGTCTTTCTTTGGATCGAGGCATCAGTCAAAGTCATCCGACAAGTGCTCCCTGATGCATCCGAAGGCCATCAGGGAGTGGGAAACGAAGCTTCACTTTTCCAAGCATGAGACGGTGATGATCATGCTCTAAAACCCATCACTGGTCACAGACCTGTTCCCGCTCAAAATCCTGATTCCAATCCAGGTCTCCAGCCTTGGGTAAATCAAGGTGAAGTTCCTGGACATGTCCCGACAGGAATCCTGCCATTGTCACTCTCACTCCAGAGAGGGGTCATACTGTTGGCCCTCGAAAGGCCTGACTGCGCAGATCATCCGATTCCAACTCCATTTCACAGTTGGAACAGATGCACCCTGAGTTTCCTGGGCCATCTGTGACTGGTAAAGGCCTTCAAGGAGGCAATGCAGAAAATCTTCAGGATGATTTCAGGTCTCTCAGGCCCACAGATTCACCAGGGCCCCCTTTCGCATTCCAACTGGAAGACACCACCCTTGTACTGATTGACCCTATTCATACACTGCCAGTCTCGCACCAGCGCCAGGCTGGGCTGGGCTGCCACTCCTTTGACAAAGGACACATCTGTCCACAGGCTGCCCGTGCCTGCCTTGGCTACAGGGACACCAGTTCCAGATGCAGCTCTAACACCGAAATCAGATCTGGAGCTGAGTTCCGATTGATCTCTGTTAGAAATGGGGGTCTCTAGTTGACAGTGGCTGGCGCCAATGTCAAATAGTGGCCCTTCTTCCTAAGTCAGAGTAAGGAGGCTACACCCTTCGATAACCCCTGCTCAACCCTGTGGTAACGTAGCACGAGCAGACAGGCCTATCTCAGAGGCAGTGTGTGAAGCATTTAGGACCATATACAATAACGCAGGAGAGACGCTACAAAATAGACACAAGTAATTATATAAAATAGTTATCTTTATATAGATTAAATACGACATTGGGAAATGCTCAAAGAGCCACAATGCACGTAATTACAGATACGTCTCAGGAGCGATGAAAGCGCTTGTGCGTGCGGGTGGAACGAACTTGGTTCGGGGCCAGGGTCTAAGCGACCCGGTGTTGTACAATGTACAAGGTACCTAGGATATAAAGGGGCACGGTACACAGCTCCTCAGAGACGGTGCGGGATGGCAAGCGAACCCACAGCGGCCACAGTTCCTGGGCGGTGGATATCCACAGCGTGCACTCACGGTAATCCTGGGACGGGCGTGAAAGCAGCACCCAGCGGTGCACGCAGAAGTTGGCAAGGCTCTCGATGTGGAGCTAGCGGGGGAACTCAGCGGCGCAGCCCTTCAGCTGCAGCGGCCCACGATAGCAATGATTCTTGTGTCAAGGTAGGGTTGGGCACTCAGCGGCACAGCTTTACGATGGCGGCGGCCCAAAATAGTGATAGTAAGGACTCTCAAAGCCAATGCGGGCCTGCAGCGACACAACTCCTCGGCTGCAGCGGCTCACAGTGGCGGTTGTACTGATTCTCGTAGTAGGTCAGATGCGGGCACCCAGCGGCACAGCTTCTCAGCGGCCCACAATAGCGACAACAAGATTTTTCGTAGCAAGGCCAAGGTAGGCACTCAGCGGCACAGCCCCTCGGCTGCAGCGGCCCACAATGGCATCAACAATGGATCTCGTAGTAAGGCCTATGCGGGCACTCAGCGGCACAGCTCCTCAGCTGCAGCAGCCCACAATGGCGATAGCAATAGTTTCCGTAGACAAGGCAAATGCGGGCACTCAGCGGCACAGCTCCTCAGCTGCAGCGGCCCACAATGGCGATAGCAATAGTTTCCGTAGACAAGGCAAATGCGGGCACTCAGCGGCACAGCTCCTCAGCTGCAGCGGGCCACAATGGCGATAGCAATAGTTTCCGTAGACAAGGCAAATGCGGGCAGTCAGCGGCACAGCTCCTCAGCTGCAGCGGCCCACAATGGTGATAGCAGTAGTTTCCGTAGACAAGGCAAATGCGGGCACTCAGCGGCACAGCTCCTCAGTTGCAGCAGCCCACAATGGCAATAGCAATAGTTTTCGTAGGCAAAGCAAAAGCGGCGTTCTCCACAGTAGATCCAGAGGCCCTGAATTTCTCGACAGAGGCCTCACCTATGAATAGGATTCCTCTCAATAAGAGTCCGGGCTGCTGATGAATGAAGTCTAATGTCCCTGAGACTTCAGCAGGAAGCAAGCTCGATTCAGGCCCTTGGATAGTTGCTTCAGTGGAGGGATCAAAGTTTCAAAGTCCTCTCCCTCTTGTTTACACGGCCAGAGGTTCGTCTTGGCATCCCGTAGTTACCCACCACAAAGAAGTTTCAGCTCAGATCTTTCTACCCCCAAAGTCTTTGATCTTGAGAAAGTCACAAATCACTCGACCCGGCCAGAACCAGTTTGGTGTCGACTTGGGTCACTTTATTTACGAGGCTGCATCCTCCCTTTCAGGGAGAGGGTCCACCATCAGACACCCAGCGGGAGGTGGAGCCATCATTCACCTTGCCAGGCACAGCCATGCTCAGATCAAAGGGGTCACCCCTCCCCATACTTCAGCGGCAGATTGCTCCATTCGACCCAGGTCGGCCCCGGCCTTCCCTGGCCCTCTAAACCAGACAACCAATACACATACCAGTGAAACACACAGAAAGACTTAGACAAAAAGATACCTACTTTCCAAAAGCGGCAGTTGCACACGCAAAACATAGAGACAATCACTACTACCAGATGCACGTTCATATTTGGAGCGGAAGCATACCAAATTCGATCTCCCTAGCATGTTCCTTGGTACTACTAGGACTACACCGGTTCATCAGTTATTTGATAATAAGGAGCATTTGCGCTGTGTCACTGAATGGCAGTGGCACAGCGCCCAGAACATCTAACGCCAGCAACCATGAAGGAGACATAAACGACAAAAATTGAAGGGAGACCTATGCCAATGGTGCCAGGTCTAACAATCCAGTCCAGTGTCTCGCTATGTGATTGGCAATGCCTCCATTCTTGCCAGAGAGGAATAATCCTTATTGCCCAGACGGACGAAATAGAAGGTGCCCAGGAATGAGAGAGTACGCAGGTGCCCATTTAGCTTTTCCTGGCACCTAAAAAGAATGGCAGCCTCAGGCCAGTTTTGGATCTTCAATTCCTGAATGCTCTCCTTCAATAGGACAAGTTCAGAATGCTAACCCTGGCCCAGGTTCTATCCACTCTGGAACCAGAGGACTGGATTGTGTCCTTAGACTTGCAGGACACTTACATTCATGCACTCGTCCTGCAGTCCCGTAGGTGTTTCATCCGATTTGTAAGAGGAGAACAATCACTTCAAGGTCACCGTTCTGCCCTTTGGTCTTACCTCGGCCCTCCGAGTATTGACGAACGTGATGCAAGTGGCTGCAGCCCATCTTTGCAGGTGGGGAGTGCACATCTTCCTGTACCTTGATTATTGTCTGTTGAATGTGAGCTCTTCACATACCACAAATGGCCATCTTGCTGCTTTTGTTCCTGGATTTTCCCTTCCAGGAGTCAAAATCCCCTGCCTGGTTCAGAGGATTCCCTTTTTAGGAGCAGTTCTAGAAACGGTGGATGTTCAAAGACTTCCCCCCCTTGCGAGTCTGGGTAATTCAGGTTATCATCCTGATGTCTTGGGCTTGGTCATGTGGCCCGGTCCAGATGGTTCTGAGGCTTCTAGGTCTTGTGTATTCAGCTGGTGCTTCATGCCCATTACTTCATGCCTACTCTCGAGTGAACCCTTCTCTTTCAATGGGCTCGGGACTTGGAGGTGGCACATAAACACCATTTGCATGTCAGACCAGGTGGCCTAGGAACTTCAACAGGAGTTGAAGGAGGCCGACCTGACACGTGGCCAGCTGTTTTCCCTATCCTACCCAGAGCTCACGATTGTGACAGCTACATTGGCTCTGGGCTCAGGAGGCCACCTGGAAAAGGTGGAGATCAGAGGTCTCTGTTTCTCTGTTGGAAGAGAGATATCGAATCATTCTTCTGGTGCTGCATGCCACATGGTTAGCTCTCAAGGCCTTTCTGCCTTTATTGGGAATTTTATCTCCTCTGTGTGTTTCAATGTCTGCTGCTACTTTCCCATAGTTCTGAAGAAAGTAAGAGGAGACTAGACACGGATCATCCTGATAGCCCCAGACTGGGCACAGAGAGTATGGTACTCTGAACATCTGAGCTTTAACATTTCTCTGTGCTCCATATGCCTCTACGAGAGGATCTGCTGTCCCACTAGTGGTGCAGGGTTCTTCATCCAATTTTCCACAACCACCACCTACATGCTCGAAGAATGACCAGATCCAGTTGAGTGGCTTTCACTTGCCTGTAAAAGGTATGGATGTCAACTTGGCGGTATGCCGCCAGTCCATGAAGTCCACTTACTCTGGGCATTGGGCAGAGTTTATGGCCTGTGCATGGACCATCAGTTCAATCCATTGCAGACTAAAGTTTCTGACATACTTCTTTTTCTCCTGTCTTTAGCCTAGCAAAGTCTGGCTGGGGCATCGTTAAAGGTCATTTATCAGCCCTCTTGGCTTTTCTGCGTTTGCCTGATCTGTCCTACCTGTTTGTCAACAATCGTGATGCACTTCTTGAAATGGCTTACATATATGTTCCCCAAGGCTTTTTTTTTGGTTTCGCAGTGGGACTATAACATGCTTCTAACCTTTTTGATGTGCTTGTCTTTTGCACCTGCACATCGCTGTTTATTGAGACTTTTGACCCTTGAGATTGTATTCCTCATTGCAATTACTTCTGTGCACCGTATTGAGTTGCAGGACACTGTTGGTGCAGCAACCTTATACCACCTTCTTTCGGGACAAGCTGGTGTTGCCAAAAGTGGTGTTGTCCTTCCTTGTGGAGCAGCCTGTCACGCACACCACTTCCGTTTAATGGTTGAATCCTAAAATTGTTCTCTGTTTTTTACATTGATCAAACCAAGGAGCATAGTGTGGACGACCAGCTAATTTTAAGGTTCTTTGGTGCAAAGAAAGGGAAGGCGGTGTATAAAAATGTGCTATGACTTGGCCATGTCGTGGCTTCCTGAGGACCTTTGGGCTGATGGTACCAGAGCTAAGGGTGCCACTACGGTCTTAGCCGGTGGTGCTGCGATGCTGGACATCTGCGATGCAGCTACATGGGTGTCTGTGCAAACCTTCACCAGGAATTACTGTATCGATTCACAGATTCCGAGAGGGCTATTTTGTCTGCTCAGTCCGGCAGGATTTCCAGGTGTGAAGTCCACTCGTCAGAGTCTTCAGCTTTTGGGGAGGAACTGTTTTGGTATCTGTTCAAAAGATGAGGCCTCTGAGGTTAGAAGTATCCACCAGAAGAAGATATTTATATAACTACATTCTTTGATATTATTAAAGTGTTGTGTTTTTTAACAAAGTAACTCTTGCTGGAAGTGTTATGTTTATTGTACCTGTGATAAATGTGGAGTATAGGATATAGTTTCACCCTTCACACCCCGTTCTGTGAGTTCAAATTTGAATATTCACCCTGGAAGTTTGGAATTTTTGGCAGTAGAAAGCCCCACAAGGGTATGAGCAGCCCTGAGTGGCAGCATAGAAAACACTTCCAAGAACCAATTTCCTGAATCCTCAAGTCCTATTGAGTTTCAGTAGGGCAGTCTGCTGCAAAGAGTGTGATTGGGTGATGTTAAACTTCGCCTCAAGCAGATTCAGAAACTTCACCTGAATTCATGAAGGTATAGTTTCCCGACTTCCCCCTGATCTCACGAGCAACGTTTTAATTTCACCCACTCCTAATAAACACCTAACTATATAAATAACTTCATGTTTCGAGGTAAAGGCGGGGTGAGCCTTGGAGCATAGACATTTGTATCTGAAAGGATACATTATGTTTTGAGAAGCCTGCATTTAATTAACAGGCTGATTATCGGATGAGAATAGTTTGATCAAATACCTTGATTAATAAGGGCGCTTTGAAATTCTAATGTGCCTTAATTAGGATCCAACATAGAAAACTCTAGCACCTACACATGTGCTCACCTTTTATAGCACCACTGGAAAACAACCTTCTAGCGCACGGTTCCTGTACTTACCCAGTCCTTTTTTGCTAGAAGTGACTCTGCTTTGTGTCTGATGTTCAGTCCCTGGACTCCCCTATGTCGCTATATTGTCATGTACCCCAAAATAGGCCTAAATAGCTAGATGACCTTTCACCTACATTTGTCCTACCTTGCTCTGCATAACGGTTCTAGCACTCATCTTTTACCCAGTTATGTGCTGAATAAATATCGACCAGTTTCCTTGAAACTAGCCTCATTTATTATGCGTGAAGATTCTTAGAAAAGTCCCCTGCACGTGACGTACATAACAGGATTGACATACTCTGTATAAAAGTCATGGTCATCTTCATCCTAGGGCGAAAGGACTACTTTGCATAATTGCAGGTATTGTTTTAGACTCATTTGCATAATCATACTCACAACATATCGATTGTGTTAGGAACCCCAAGGCTATCTTTATGGTATAAACCATAAACCATACCCACACTAGAGAGACAGAGGACTGAGGACACAAGACGCTGAGGTTCCTGCATGCAGAAGCTCCAGCACGCAGTGGTCTGACATCTCTTGCGGGGTGTCCAAATTGAGCCCAAGACGGGGTACTTCCTTCTCTCCCATCAAGTAATGGGGTTGGCTCTTTCTTAGGGGATTCTTGGCTGTATACCAACATACATGTTAGGTACATTTAGGTACACTTAGATAGGGATGTATCGTAGGAGTACGCTTGATTACTGTCATGTATGTATGTATGCCTGCATATATTCACTGTTTTAGCACCATGGTAGAATTCTACCTTTTATTTACTCTGTTGGTGCTTGTAATCTTATATATCTGTTTCTGTCTAATCGTTGGCGCAGCAAACTTGTTTTATACTCAAATGACACTGGTTCAATAAATGCTTATTGAAAATGTCCCCATCGTTTATTCTGTATATCTCTCTGAGACCAAGTAAGCACGATTGACTGAGCAAAAAGTATTGTAATGTTTCCATGATCCCTGAAGGATCAACGGTTGTCATGTTCAATAGTTGCAAGAAAATATTTGCTCCTTGGTACGGTTAGGGGGCATATGGTGGCACTGTGAGCTAGCTGGTCCAAAGGGTAACATATCCTTTGGGGGTGATTGAATCAGTCTGGACACCAATCCCTTAGTTTATGTTGTCTAAACACGCAGATCCTATGTATTTTTAGGAACTACACAACAATATTGACTTGTTAATTTTTCATTCATGCCTCCTAGTTGAAGTCCTGTATTGTAGACGTTTTAAATGTATTTCTGTCAGAGGTACTCTGCTAAAGGAATAAAAAAAAGATATTGGAAACTTTCATCTGATACTTTCAGTATAATTTGGATTGTATAAGAAACTTCAACTCTGGACCAACTTTGATCAAAGACAATAAAAGACATTAGAAAAAATTGAGAATTCCTTTTGGTTACTAAAAGTTCATAAGGAAAAGCTAGCCAAAAGGAAGATTGTCAGGGGATCTTTTAACCTTTCTCCAGATAGAGGTTAAGTGAGATCCACCCAGGAAACACAGAAAACGCTTCCCACCCAGCTAGCCGCACAAGGCAGAGCGCCTTATCGTTTTATGGAAAATGGAGAGCAACATATGCAACACCTATCTCTGCCCAGCCCCATGTAGAGAACACCACAAACTCAGAAGTCCTGTTCTTGTTTAAGAAAAAGCAAGATATAGGGAACACCTCAACCTCTAATACTCTCTCCTCATGTCAGAATGGTAACCACCCAACCTCAAAAGTCCAACTGAGGATGAAATCTCTAATTAGTGATTGACAATCAGCCCCCTCAAATCTGGATTCTGACACACCAACCCTGCCAAACCAGACCCTTGACTGTGAACACACTAGTGAACAACAGCTGCTGCCATCCAAAGTTGTCACCAATCCGGAAGCGCTCCTGATGTTTTATCTCTATAGGAGGCCTAATCAACATGCTCCCTGCGGCAAAACATGATCTGACTGAAGGGAGTTTGACCTCCAGGCAACGTGGAGGCATGGTTCTCTGATGACTCAAGTGCTACACAGGATGTGTTGATACCCAAAAAGGACAACGTCATCATGGAAAGTAAAAAGGGTAACACAGATTGTAGAGTAACCATAAGGCTTTTGCTCCATGCACGAAGACCGATGGAGCCTCTAGCACCACATTTGAACACACAATGTATACACTTTTAGTCTGAATTTATCTTAAAACATACATATCCTATATCAATAACCAGCTTAAAACATCACTTTGGTCAATTAGTTACCCAGTCCTATTATTATACCATATAACTCATTCTAATACTGAATGACTATAAACCGGGGGCTGTAGATAAAAATAATGATTTTGGCCCACTCAAAAAATAGGGAGAGTGTGGCCAATATTTGGGGAGCCCACACACAAAGCAAGGAGTACACTGGATGTGTTTGTATTCTTCAAAATATTGACATTGACAACCTCTTGGTAAATGACAAGCTGGAAAGAAGCATAACCAAGCTCAACAATTAGTGTGATGGACATGAAGTTTCTATAACCAGAATTTGACCTCACTCTTCTCTTAATCCGTTTATTTCTGGAGGCAGATTCCACCCTAACCCAAATCCTGTCGTCCTTGTACAAAAACATCTCATCTTTACTAGACAAGGTTGTACCCATTCAAGGGGAGAGACAGGAATCTCAATATTGTCCAGCCACCATATGGTACACCGCAAATTTAAGCTAAACTGAACAAGGAGGTTAGGAAAAGAAAGTTAATTTAAGGACCCAGCTACCAACCACCCTATGACAGTCCTTCCTTCAGAAGAAGTGACTAAATCACTCCAGTGGCATGTAGACGGCCACAACATCCTCCACGACAGCCACTTGTACAGAGCCTCCACTGATGGACACCTGAGAAAAAGGCACCTCATGTCTGACTGTGACAATGTGTTCTAACAGGTGGCCATCAAGTAGCTCAGAGGAGACCACAAATAACCGGAATGGCTTGCACAGAGTTGTATGCATCCCAATTCATGGTTGGGTAATCGAGCATTTCACATGTTCTGGCCCTCCTGTTGGGTTACACAGGGTACTCTCTACCTAAAGAGAAGCTGCCACGCTCCAAATTCCCAACTAAGGGGCAGAATCCACAGTTGGTCCTGATGTGCCCTGAGTTTCCTAGGCCATCGTGTACACCGCAACAGATTGAGGCCTTTAAGGAGACACTCTTTGCCTCACTCTGGTGAACCTTTGGGTGCCCAAAGTTCACAGGAGCCTCCAGTCAAGTTACTGCCAGTAGATCCCTCCTGTGTTTTTTTGAACATTCAAACTGAGTTGTAATTGATGGTACAAGGGAAAGAAGGTCACCACAAGGACTTTGTTTTTGATATTTTTTGTATGTTTGCTGTGTATGCATGAGTATAATGGCCATGAGTGTTTGATGATGTTTGTACATATTTTCTATTTGTTTCCAGGGGATTATTAGTTGTTTGCTATTGTAATATATGTTTTGTAAAAAAATTTTTGTATATAAGACCTTAGCGCAACAAAAGAAATGTCTTTGCGTAAAATTATGTTTTGAAATATGAAATAAATTCAAATCATTTCCATTAAATAATAAGGAAATTCATAAAGCCCTCCTTTTCAGTTTCATTTCTCTTTAGGAGTCAGTAAAGTATTGTGTTGAATATTTCTCAGCTTGAACTACTTGTTCTGTTTTCTAGTAGATCCCTCCTCTGCATCATCTGAACCCCTGGAACCCATCTTAGATTATGCACTGACTCTAGTGCAAACTTCCACTCCAGCTCCAAGGCCTGCCCTTTCTCTATCAATGTCTGAAGCAATGCAACCGACACCAAAGGTCGATAGGGTGCAAACTCCAGTGTCTGACCCCGAACCGGCCTGGTCTGAACCTCAACCAACGTCTTGATCTTAACCTGCTAGTATGGATCCGATCTCATTATTGTCTGAGTCTGATTTCCTGCCTCCATTACCACAGAAGCATACTTGGAGACTCTGATTATTTTTTGGCTTTGACTCTGACCATAAGCTTGCCGTTATCTGGAGATGTAGTGGTGGAGATCGGGATGATTTACTACCTTCACTATGATGATGAAGACCGCTTCTGCATAAACTTTCAGGTGGACAGTGGGCCTGATACTTCCCCTAATACAGGGCTGATTTCTCCTTGCGGACCCCCACCCCCTCCCCAAGGGAAGAGAGTGCCTCCTTTGCTGTGGTGATACCATGTGCTGCTGAGGTTCTGGACCTACAGCTGTCTTCTGCTCTTCAGTTGAAGTTATGACAAATGTCCTTACAGATGTTTTGCAGCCTGGACCTTCTTCATCTGAGACCTTGCACACATTCAGTTAAGCCCTCACTGACACAATGATGGACACTAGGTGTAAGCCTAGGTCTTACTTCCAGTGAATAGGAAGGTGGCCAGATACCACAGACCAGGCGACCCTGATTTTCTTCATCCTACTCCAGAGAGCCTGGTGGTTCATGCTTTCACCAGCAAAGTGAACCACAAATTATCCCTTACAACACCCCCTGGCCCCCTCCAACATACAGTCAAAGAGGATTGAAGAATTCAGAAAAGGAATGTCCTATTTAGCTAGCTTAGCTATGAGGTCAATAAATGCTGCTTTTTTATTGGGTCTCTGCGTTCACTCTGTCTGGGACATGGGGAGCGAGTTCTTGCAGGTAGTTCGGGAATATTTAGGGCCTCCTTGGTTCAAACCTAACCTGTCAATATGGGGACAAATACGTGGTTAGTACATACCTGAATACTACTGATTGCCTGGGGTAAGCGATTAGCACTAGTGTGGTGCACCGTTGCCATGTGTGGATGCAATCCACAGGTTTTTCGGGTGATGCACAGACATCCCTTATGACTATGCCTTTGAATGACTCCTGCCTATTTGGAGACAAAGCTGACTCTGCCTTAGAACACTTTACAGAGAGTTGGGCCATGGCAGGCTCCCTAAGCCTTTTCGACCTCTGCCAGACAGTTCACTCACCAATGTAGGGGCTTAACAGGGATACTCCAGGGGTTTGCCTACAGGAACTACCAGTTGCCCCAGTCCATTTCAGGCCAGTGAAGTGGATCTGACAGGCACCGCACAAGTCCCCATGAGCATCAATCCTCCCAGTACCCCTCACCTGCGGCAGCAAGCACTACAAAGCTGCTTTAGTTTTCCCTTAGTGGCGCACAACCACCATATGGGGGAGGCAGGACCCAATACTTTTTCCCCGGGTGGCAATCCATCTCATCCAAAGGATGAGTTAAAAAAATCTTTCACCATAGTTTTCCTGTACAGTTATTTTCTTTCTTGCTGCACCTTCTGCCCACATCAGAGCAGCTCTCAGAGGAGCACCTGTCCATTTTCAGACAGGAGGTGCAAGCTTTACTCTCCAAAAGAGCCATCAAAAGGGTTCCAAACTCGGAAATGGGGACAGTTTTTACTCTTGCTATTTCTTTGTGCCAAGGAAGGTTAAAGGACTTTGGCCCGTCTTGTATCTTCACCCTCTGAATACCTTTCTGCGGAAGGACAAATTCACAACGCTCATGCTAGCCCAAGTTCTCCTGCAGTAGATCCGGGCAACTGGATGATGGCCTTGGACCTGCAGGACACGTATTTTGATATATCTGTACTGCAGTACCACAGACGTTACCTGCAGTTCAGGATTGACCAAGAGCATTTTCAGTTTGCCATGCTCCCCTTTTGCCTAACCTGTGCCCCTCGGGTGTTCGGGAAAGTGATGGTGGTGGACGCCATTTGAATACTGGCAGTTAAAAGAAGGCTCGCCACAGTCACCCGTGAACCACCTCCAGATAAAGGCAAACCTCCTGATATTGTTTGGTTCGCTATAACAGAGTCGGAGTCACGCCTGACCCTTTTGCAGAGGTCTTCTTTCATAGTAGCTGTCTTGGGCACAGTGTAGTTCATGGCCTTTCCTCTGTTGTAATGCATCCAGGAGGCTTGGGCTATGATCCTGATATTTCAGCCGTGGTCCTAGATCTCAACAAAATAAGCGCAGAGGCTTGCATCCCTCTTGTTGACTAGGTCACGTGGCATAAGTAGGCTATGCAGTAGAATCTGAAGTCTCATTAGACACCAGCAAGACCTGTGAGAAGCCATCCCCGGTTTCGGAGAAGACCTCATGTGATCTGAAGTGGTAGCTGCTCGACCACAATTGGCCCAGAGGAAGACCACTCTTCCTTCCCCACCCAAAGCTGATGGTGGTAACGGATGCTGGGTTGGGATAGTCATCTGTGCAAGATAAAAAACAGAGGACTCTGGTCTCTAGCAAGAACCCAACTCTATATCAGTTGTTTTAAGGAGTGGGCCATTGGTCTGGCGCTGAAGGCCTTCCCACTGTCCATCAAGGTATAGGGTCTCATTGACAATACCACCACCTTGTGGTTCTGCAACAAGCAGGGCAAAGTTTGGTCCTTGGTCCTGTTCCAAGAGACACTGACTCTCTGGAGTAGGATCGAGTGTGAAGGCATCTCCCTAATTGTGAAACCACCTAGCAGGATCTTTGAACGCCGGGGCAGCCGAGCTCAGCCGGTGGTGCGGACGGATCCAGGGGTTTAGGGATCTGAGAGCAAGACGACTAGTACTATACCTATTCTGGTACCTGTTCTGAGCATGTTGCCCCGCAAGATCCTACGACTGCTGGTGCGAGTGACTGCACTCGCCCATTGCTCGTGGATCCCTAATCCCGTGGATCCTTCCGCATTACCGGCCAAAGCGCTTATCCAGCCCGTTTGGGAACACGTTTCCCCCATATCACTGGCACTCGCCTTGCTCGTGGAATCCCAATCCCATGGAACCGTCCACATTATCGGCTAACACGTTCATCCAGCCCGCTTGGGAACATGTTTCCTACACACCAAGCCTTCCTCTCTTGCAGTTGGCAATCACTCAGGCATGTAACCTAATGATGAGCCTCAATTTATGTATGGATCGAATCGTCGTCGACTCTCCGACACCCTAACCTGACTATGATTATCATTTCAATGTGTAATGTTGTCTCCTTCATTTGTGCTTTTCAAATTGTTGAAATTTTAAGCAGTAAGTTTTGCCTTAGTCTTTCTGTCTGTTTCATGCTTGATGCAAGAATTCATTCCCACTTCATTGTTTTTCCTCAATTTTGTTACATTAAAGAGATTTCTATCTGGCTGGACAGCATAATATAGATCTAATTGTATTTCTATCTTCATTCCTTCTTTCATTATCCTTGTGAGGGACCACTGTGTTCACAGCATACTGATACCCAAGGTCCCTGACCAATCCTATTGGGTTCCCTTGTCTTCAAATAATTTGGTAGATCAAGTGTGGCATCTACATCCTGAGGTGGCACAGGGTGTCTTCCGGCAGTGATGAGAACCCTGGCCAGATCTTTGCGCCTCTGTTGAGAATACGCCTGCCCAGAGTTCTGAAGAGGATTAGGGACAACTGGGCTAAAGTCATCCTAGTGGCTCTGGGACCCGGAGCTTCTGTGAATTAACATATGCTCTCCGAACAGGCCATCACTTCGGGAGGATCTTCTGTTGCAGCAGCAGGGCAGGATTCAGCGCCTAAACCTGTGAAATCGACATCTCCATAAGCGGAGCATGAGAAACGGCAGTTGAGTGTGTTCCATTTACTGCCTGAGGTTGCAGATGTCATCTCTGTAGCCAGGCATCCATGTAGAAAATCAGTTTCCGCCAGGCTCTGGGACAGATTCGTGGCCTGGTGTGGAACCAATAAAACTCACCCTTTACAGGCTAAACTATCCTGTGTTTCATTGTTTGGTTTGTATTTAGCCCAGCAAGGCCTTGCATTGGGCACAATTAAAGGGTGCTTGTCAGCTTTAGAACCTTTATTTTTTACCAGACCAACCATCCTTGTTTAAATCACCTGTTGTGATGAGGTTTATTAAAGGTTTGACACAAATTTCCATAAAAACCATGTGGTTGTCACAGTGGGACCTGAACTTGGTCTTGACGTTTCACCTGTGTACTCCCTTTGAGCCGGTACACAACTGCTCTTTGTGTCTTCTCACCCTAAAAATTCTTCTCAATTGCGAACACTTAAGCTTGTCACATGAATGTACTTCAGGCTCTATTGCTACAACCGCCCTACACCATCTTTTTTCCAAACTGGTGCTAAGGATTTGTATTGCCTTCTTGCCAATAGTTGTGACTTCTTTCTTCATTGGACAATCCATCACTCTCCTAGTGCTGTTTGCCCCACCTCAACTCTTGAAAGAGAAGGAGAGGCTCCATTGGTTGGATCCCAAGGACCACCTTGTAGACAGTCATATTTTTGTGAGGTTCTCTGGGGCAAAGAAAGGGTATATGTGCAGAAAACGACTGCCACCATTGCTTTGGCATGTGGAGTGCCTGTACTTGACATCTGTGAGGTCACAGTGTGCGTGTCATTGCATATGTTCACAAGGCACTACTGCCTGGACAGCCAGGTCAGATGGGAAGAAGATTTCACCCAGACCTGCAAGATGTTTCGGTCTGGGCCCACTCCACAGACCCTCCACCTTTGCAAGATACTGGTTTAATGTCTATTCTAAAAGTGAGGAATCTGCAGTTAGAAGTATCATCAGAAGAACAAGTACTTACCTCTGGTGATGCTCTTTCTTGTGGATACTCTAACTACATATTCCTCACTCTCTTCCCATCTCTCTGTTCAATGGAGTAATCTATTTTTACAACCTAAAAAGTTACCAATTAGAGATATGCACACTAGTACGTTATATTGTTTTGGGCTCAATGTTCAAGGGTGTGGAACGATTCAAGCAAGAAACTGGCATCTGCGCACAGAGGTGGTGCTTATATATGGCTCTGCTCAGTCAAACCCAGCCAGCCCAGAGCCGTACTGTGCCACCTAGCAGCATGCAGCAGCCCTGCTATGAAAGGTTTCTGGATCCAGTCTAGGCAATATTCTAAAGGTGAAGAATATTCAGTTAGATTGAGTACCCACCAGCAAAAGGGTTACCAAAGGAAAGGGACTTAACTGGTAGTAGTAGTAGAGACATTATGATTGTTGTTTTGTTGTTATTATTACTGTTGTCATTGATAATATTGGTAACAGCAAGAATAACAATAAAACTGTTTATTAGACAACATAATCTGTATGACATGCTAGAAGTAAAAAGGCATCTTCCGAAAACTAAAACAAGCATTTGTAATGCAATATGTCTTGCATTTACAAGTGTTTGAGCTATTGGCATTGTAAATGACAATGCCAATAGTTCAAACTGTCGCAAACGTGAGACCTATTGCATTGCAATTGCTATTTTTGGAAAAGTGCCCCATGCCGCGTTTTCACCTTAATGGCGGCTGCGCCTCTGCCTCTTTCTTTAGACCAGCTCGTCTAAAGAAAGGGGCGCAACCGCCCTTAAAGGGAAAGCGCTGTATGGGGCGCTTTTACACAAAAAAGCATTTTCATGCCGCGGTTTCTCTTTAATAGCGGCCATGCCCCTTTCTTTAGACGAGCCGTGTTTAAAGAAAGGGGCGCGGCCGCTATTAATATGAAAATGCTGTATGGGGTGATTGTAAACAAAACAAATTTCTTTAATTGAGACAGCGCCCCTTCGCGGGCATCTGTGCAGTGGGGGAAGTAGGGGGGTGACGGGGCGCATTTAAAAGTTATATCGCGATGCCTATTAAGCGGGCGCCGCACTGAGTTACTAAAAACGATGGAGCGACAAAGAGTTTCAAAAGCTGCGCATACCCACGTGGCTGCCACTGTAAATAAATTAAAAGTAAATAAATAGAAAAGAATAAAAGTAGTGCGGTGAGGCGCAAATAAAACAAGAAATGCAAATGAAAAGTCTGTTAGGAAGCTGATGTCATTTCTGAGAAGCTGGCAACCCGTGAGTGCTGGGTACATTATTTAAGTAAATAGTTATTGGAACTGCTAAGGAAAGCTCCCGAGTTAGGACACATGTAAAAGGGCCAGTCCTAATGGGATATAACAATAGAAGACATGGAAGTACTAAGAAGGGATAATAAGCCTATCAACAAATCAGAAGCCAACATTTACAAAGCACAATGACATAATGAAATATAAGGGTGGAGCTTCAAGTCCATACCTGAATACAGCATGCCCCGCAGAGCAGTGCATGCGCTGCCCGGGCTCGACCTAAACAACAAGAACACATATGGGCTTTCCAATGCACCTTCCCCCAGCAAAATTCCAGTCTTACTAGATGCCAGGGACTTTTTTTTAAATGGATTTAGGGGTCAGGGCTGCCCAGGATGGGCATGCCAATGCTCCTACCTCGCAAACGTCTACAGTCTTTCTGCTCCTATGGGAGGCAAATGGGGGCAAAAGCCCACTTGGCACCAGGGATTTTATTTATTTTTAATACGTAGGGGTGGGGCCTGCCCAAAATGGGCATGCCAATGTCCCCACCCCCCAAAAATATTCTACAGCCTTTCTGCCACCCCAGGAGGTAGATGGGGGCAATAGCTGCTGATCTGCCCCCCCCCCCCCCGGGTGGGCAGAAAGCCCACTAGGCACCAGTGATTTTGTTTAGTTTTTTTATATGTAGGGGTGGTGGCTACTGAGAATGGCCTTGCTAATGCCCCCACTGCCAAAAAGTCTTTCTGCCTCCCGGAAGGCAGATTGGGGCAATAGCCCCTTATCTGCTCCCAGAGGAGGTGGGGGCTGCCCAAAATGGGCATGCCAATGCCTCCCCCCCCCCCAAAAAAAAAATTTGCCACAGCCGTTCTGCCTCTGCAGATGGGGGCAATAGTCCCTAATCTGCCCTCTGGGGGCAGAAAGACCACTAGGCACCAGGGATTTTGTTTAGTTTTTTTATATGTAGGGGTGGTGGCTACTGAGAATGGCCTTGCTAATGCCCCCACTGCCAAAAAGTCTTTCTGCCTCCCGGAAGGCAGATTGGGGCAATAGCCCCTTATCTGCTCCCAGAGGGGGTAGGGGGCGGCAAAAGCCCACTAGGCACCAGGGATATGTTTATGGGCATGCCAGTGAGAATTCCCACAGGCAGGGGTCGCTCCCTTTTTTTAGGCACACATTTTGGCTGTATCAGTGATATTTTTATTCTCATCAGCACCCTAATGGGGGCAGAAAACCACTAGAAACCAGGAAGAGTTTGTGTGTGTGTGTAAACTTGAGTTTGACTGACGGTCTCCGTGTACTAACCTTTGGCTGGCATTTTGCTGGCGGAGTGTGTGGACCAGCACTTGGCTAATGGTGTTGGTGGACTCACGCTTGATGACGGTGTGTTTAGCTTGGTGCTTGCCTGGTGATGTGCGTGGAGTGGCGCTTGGTTGGCGGGGTACGTGGACTGGGGCTGGGCTGGCTGTGTGCATGGATGGTGCTTGGCTGCAGGTCCGGACTGGCCGTAGCGGGCACCAGACGTTTATCCGGTGGGCTGGAAGGGTGGGGGCTAGTTTTCTGGCAGTGGTGGGCGGTTTTGTCACTGGGAGCTGGTTTTGCAGCAGTGCTCCAATATATGGCCCCAGTAAGAAATGCGCGAGTGGTGACTTTTAAAGGTGAAGTATCATTTTACTCAGGAGACCAAGGGGAACGCTGGGTGGTAGGACATTTGTGCCGACATGGTGATCCCACGCAAAAATGTGTAGAAAAAGTGATTTTTGTCAGCTAAATTTGAGGTTTGCAGGGGCTTCTGGGTAGGAAAATGAGTGATCCACGCATGCCAAATGTCCCTAAACCTCCCCAAGATGTCTAGTTTTCAGAAATGTGTGGGGTTGTTAGGTTTTCCTAGATGGCCGCCGAGCCCAGGGCCAAAAACCCAGGTGGCCCCCCCTTGCAAAACCAGGTCCTTTTGTGATAGGTAATTTTGATGGCTCCAAAATACGTTTTGGGCCCTTGCCTGTCATGGGTACTTGGCCCACCCACACAAGTGAGGTACCATTTTTATCGGGAGACCTGGTGAATGCTGGGTGGTAGGAAATTTGTGTCAGCCCGGTGAACCCTCAACTTTTCCACTCAGAAATTTGAGAAAAATGTGATTTGTTTCAGCTAAATTTGAGGTATGCAGGGGATTCTGGGTAGGAAAACGTTGGGGGATCCACGCAAGCCATACCTCCCTGGACTCCCCAAGGTGTCTAGTTTTCAGTAATGTATGGGTTTGGTAGGTTTCACGAGTGAGGTGTCATTTTTATCGGGAGACCTGGGGGAACGCTGGGTGGTAAGAGATTTGTGTCAGCCAAGTGATCCCTCAACTTTCCCACACAGAAATGTGAGAAATAGTTACATTTGAGGTATGCAGGGGATTCTGGGTAGAAAAACGTTTTAGGATCCATGCAAGACATACCTCCCTGGACTCCCCAGGGTGTCTAGTTTTCAGAAATGTGTGGATTTGGTAGGTTTCCCTAGATGGCCGCCAACCCCGGGGCCGAAAACCCAGGTGCCCCCCCGTGCAAAACCAGGTCATTTTGTCATTGGTAATTTTGATATCGCCACAATACGTTTTAGGCCCTCGCCAGTCGTGGGTACTTGGTCCAACCACACGAGTGGAGTACCATTTTTATCGGGAGACCTTGGGAAATGCTGGGTGGTAGGAAATTTGTGTCAGCCCGATGATCCCACAACTTTCCCACACAGAAACGTGAGGAAAATTTGATTTTTTTCAGCTAAATTTGAGGTTTGCAGGGGATTTTGGGTAGGAAGATGTTGGGGGGGGTCCACGCTAACCATACCTACCTGGATTCCCCCAGGTATCTGCTTTTCAGAAATGTGTGGGTTTGTTAGGTTTCCCTAGATGGCTGGGGCCAAAAACTCAGGTGCCTCCCCCCTCGCCCCCCCACCCCATGAAAAAACCAGGTCGATTTGTGATAGGTAATTTTGATATCTCCACAATATGTTTTGGGCCTTCCCTGCTGCGGGCACTAGGCCTACCCACATAAGTGAGGCACCATTTTTATCGGGAGACTTTGGGGAATGCGTGGTGGGGGGAATTCTGTGGATCCATGCAGATTCCAGAACATTCCAACACATAAATGTGAGGAAAATGTGTTTGTTTTTCACAAAGTTTGAGGTTAGCAAGGGAATCTGGGTAGCAGAACCTGGTGGTGAGAGACACACAAGTCACCCCATCCTGGATTCCTCTTGGTGTTCGGTTTTCAAAAATGTATAGGTTTGCTAAGCTTCCCTAGGTGTTGGCTGAGCTAGAGTCCAAAATCCACTTCTAAGCATATTGCGAAAAAGGGTTAGTTTTCACTAGAAAAATGTGCAATGTCCATGTTGAGTTTCGGACCGTTTCCTGTCACAGGCACTAGGCCTACCCACACAAGTGAGGTACCATTTTTATCGGGTAACATTGAAGTGTAGAGTAACTGTTATTACCTATTGACTTTCTATGCCTTTCTACATTCTAAATATAAGACAATGTGTAAAAAAGAAGTCACTTTGAAAAATATCCAATAATTCACATGCTAGTATGGCTACCCACAATTTCGGAGATGTGCAAATAGCTACTGCTTCTAAATTCTATATTTTGTTCCCATTTCGGAAATACATAGGTGTCCTTTATACCTATTTTCCACTCTTTATATTTTACCAAATGGTTTGCTATATAACAGGTACACAATGAAAAACCATTGCATGATGCAGCGCAGTTATTGGCTCTGGGTTCCTCGGGTTCTTGGTGAACGAACGCGTCCTATATATCCCCACAACCAGAAGGGTTCAGCGGATGTAACGGTATAACGTTTTGAAAAATCTGTCATGCTTAGAAGTTACAGGCGAAAATTCGGGCACAAATGGCTGTTTTTTTCAACTCATTTTCAATTTTTCTTACTTTTAAACTGTTTGTTTCTAAAAAAAAAAACTTGAAGGATCTACTCAAATGACCACTTGCTGAATTCAGAATTCTGTCTACTTTTCAGATATGCATAGCTTTCGGGGATCCATTATTGCTTTCACACCTATTTCTCATCTCATCTAATCTCAAAGAGCTTTATTTCGTCTAAAATTAGTCATAAAAGCACAAATACAAAAACTACATACATTTGGTTAAAAAAAAAAAGAAAGACGTGGTACATTGCATTATCGCAACTAAGGCCCTCGGAGAATACCAGCCAAAGGAATGAAAACAGGTATTATGAACAAAGTCCATTATCAATTCATTTGGCCTTCTGGCTCACCCCCCAACCCCACAATGTTGTTTTGGTGAATGAATGATAAAGTGCTTGTGGAACATGTAGCCACACTGGCATATTGAAATTCAATTTTCCTTCTGCCCCAGGCCGCATCCCCATGATTTAAATAGGGCAGTAACAAACTACATATACATCATATACACATTCTACAAATAGATTAGGTGCTTGTACAACCTACGAACAAACTTAACAGATACTACTTTATGTAGAATAATAAGATAGTGAAAAGCCCTTTTGTAGGCGATAGATGTCCCTAATCTGATCTAACATCAATAAACAATCAAAGAGAAAGGAGATGGGGGGAGGAGCCTAGCGCGCAACCAAGACGGCCGCGTAGGTGCGAGGCTCCCGAGGACCACCACGACCTCCTGAATTAATCCTGGCTATATCCTGTCCTTGTTGAGGGGACTGCATCGGTGAACCCGAGCTGAGGCGCCATCCGTTTTTCCTTTTCGAATCGGACCCCGGACACCGGTGGGAGCACCGATTGAAGGTTGCGGCCTTCTCCGCGCTGGCCCCCCGGATTGGAGTAGTGGGGCGATCCGGGGACAAAGCGAACAACAACAGCGGCGGGCAGGGCTGGGCGACTCGCGTACCCAGTGCTTTCACTTTCGCTTTTGCGCTCTCCTTGCCCTCAAGCGAGGTAGGGTTGCGGAGCGGGGTGCGGTGGTGTGGCCTTGTCCAGGTGCCCGGCTGACCCGCCGGCCGCGAGTCGTCCCGCGGCCCAGTGGTCGCCCTCCCCCCCCCCGGAACCCGTGAACTGGTTTATCGGCCCTTTCGAGGAGATTGGCACGACGGTGGGAGAGCAGGCATGTCCACCAAACAAGATGGCGACCGGGCGAAGGTGAAGACGACCCGCCGCGGCCCGGCGCCTCAATCCAACAGTATGGACCGCTACACCCTCCAGAAGGGATCTCCGGAGACATCGCGCACATCTCCGGCGGGCCCGACGGAGGCATCTGCTCAACCGGTGGATCTGACCCTCCGGGACGTCATGGGCGCCATCGCAGAGATGAAGGCCTCGGTGGACCAGCGCTTCGACACCCTAGCGCAAAAGATAGACTCGGTCCTGGTGGATGTTAGCCTTGTGAGGGCTGACTTGTCCAAAACCAACGACCGGGTCGATTCCCTGGCCCACACCACAACGAGCCTCACGACGGACGTGGTGGCCCTCCAAAAGGAGGTGCGCCGGCTTGGCCAGGCGAGCGCCCTGATGGACCGGCGACTGGAGGATTCCGAGGGTCGGGCCCGGAGGAATAACGTTCGCATTGTGGGAGTGCCGGAGGGACGAGAGGCGGAGGCGGCAGATCTTTTTGTGGAAGAATTGATCCTTACCCATCTCCAGCCCCGGGGGCTGAGTAAGCTTTTTGCGGTGGAACGTGCTCACCGGGTCCCTGGGGGCAGACCTAAGGCCGGTGCCCCGCCGCGGCCTCTCATTGCCCGGATTTTTAATTTTCGGGACAGAGACGCTATCCTGCAGACCTCCAGGCAACAGGGACCGGTCAAGCTTGATAACATGGATGTGCATTTCTACCCAGACTTTACTCCGGCGGTCCAAAAACTGAGATTGAGTTTTCTCGGAGTTAAACGTCGCCTACGGGACCTGAACCTTAAGTATTCAATGCTTTTTCCAGCTAAGCTAAGGGTGGAGGTGGATGGACGCACGCACTTTTTTGACCAACCCGAGGCGGCTGGGGACTGGTTGGACACTCTACCTGGAGATCGGGGCCGAGGGGGTGGGGGGGGTGCGGTTGGCGGGGAGGGCCCGCCGGATCAGAACTGAGGGGTGAAGAATAGGCCTTGCTCTGGACAACATTCCTTTACCATTTACTGATCGTTTAGGTTCCCCTCCGATGGAGGTCGTGTGGGGTCTGTTGGGGGCTTCCCTCCTCCTCTGGGGGACTAGTTAGTTTTCATCTATGGGGCGACAGGCACACTGCACTTTGGGGGGGCTGTCTGGGCTCATGCAGGGGTGCAGGGAGGGGGGAGTTCTGTTGGGATGGGGGGGTGGGGGGGGTGTGTTGTTTGTTTGCACCGCAAGGCAAGCCTTTTACTGTATTGTTGCTCTCGAGAGGCTCTGTGGGGGACGACTGATTGCTTCTACGTATGATGGGGGGTAGGGATTTGACTGTGTTGTCATGGAATGTTAACGGCCTGGGGGACAGGATTAAGCGTGGTGTGGTCCTGCAGTACCTGAAACGTATCTCACCAGATGTTATCTTCCTGCAGGAGACACACCTTATAGGTAACTCCTTCCATGCCATGAATCGGCGAGGCTATCGTTTGGTGGCCCACTCGGGCTTCACCTCGGGCTCGCGGGGGGTGGGTATCATGATTAAGAACTCGCTCCCGTTGGAGATTGATGAGGTGCGCCATGATGAGAGGGGACGCTACACTGTTCTGGTGGGTAGAATGGAGGGTAGAGTGTTTGTTTTTATATCAGTGTACGTCCCGCCTGGGTTACAATCTACTACATTTGCGGATTTGGGGCGCCTCCTCCTGGACCTCCCGGGTGGCCTGCTGGTGGTTGGGGGGGACTTTAATGCGGTAGTTTCTGGGTCTATGGATCGCCATCCCCCTAGGGACCTCCCCCGGGCACAGGCCTGGCTGTCCGGCCTTTTAGATACTTTGGGCCTGGTGGATTGCTGGCGACTAAAGCATCCCGCACAGCGGCAATACACCTTCCACTCGGGTGCCCATGGTAGCCTCTCGCGGCTTGATTATATCCTTGTCCCGGCGGCCTATGCTGGGAGGGTGGGAGAGGTGTGCCATCTGGCGCGGGGCATTTCAGATCACTCCCCAGTACTGTTACACTTCGATGTCTTCCCTAGGGGGGAGGGCAGGGTGGCTCCAATCAATGCTTGGTACTTGCGTGACCCCACTATTCGTGCCGACTTGATCAAATCCTTACAGCGATATTTTGATGAGAATGTGGGGTCTGTCCCTTCGGCCATCTCCCTGTGGGAGGCTTTTAAGGTAGTTCTCAGAGGGGAGGCCCTCTCCTCTATCTCCCATGCCCGGAGGCGCGAGCGGGAGGAGGTAACCCGGGTGGAGGCCGAGATTGCGGAGCTGGAGGGTGACCTGGGGAGCGGGGTAACAGACGCCAAGTTGCATGTTCTGCACCTCAAGCAGGCGGCCTATAGGGCCCTCGTCACGGAGGCGGCCAGGGGCCTCAGTAGAGAGCAACAGGGGCGACTGTATGATGTGGGTGATAAGGCTGGTAAATTGATTGCGTGGTTGGACAAGAGGGAGAGAGCGAGTCGTGTGGTTCCTTTGATTGAGGGGATGGATGGTGTGCCTGTCACCGAGCCGGAAGCCATTGTCTCCTGCTTCGCGGATTACTTCCGCGAGGTGTACTCCCCGGTTTCTCCCTGCTCGGAGGAAGATTCCCATGCCCTGCTTCGGGACATCGTGCTGCCCTCCCTTACGGTGGAGGACAGGGATTTGTTGGACGCTCCTCCCACCTCGGACGAAATTGCCCTGGCTATTCGCTCGGTCGCATCCGGCAAGGCCATGGGCCCCAATGGTATTCCCATCGAGCTTTACAAGCTGCGACCGGATGTACTGGCGCCCCACCTGCGCGCCATGTTCCTGGCGGCCCACTCGCAGGGTTCCCTCCCGCCGGACCAGCGTCTGGCTACAATCGTGGTGATCCACAAGGAGGGGAGACCCCGTGAGCGGGTTACATCCTATAGGCCTATCTCGCTCTTGAACGCGGAACCCAAAATCCTCGCCAAGGTACTGGCCAACCGGCTGGTTGGCGTGGTGGGGGATTTGGTCCACCAAGACCAATCTGGCTTTATACCCCATCGCAACACGGCTCTTAATCTGCGACGCTTGCATGGGGTGCTCGCGCGTGTCCCGTTTGTGCGGGAGCCGGCCATCTTGGCGTCCTTGGACGCCACCATGGCGTTTGACACGCTTGAATGGCCATACATCTGGGCGATGCTGGCGAAATTTGGATTTGGACCGGGATTCATTAGCTGGGTCAAATTGTTGTATTCGGGCCCATTGGCGCAGGTGGTGGTGAATGGGCGAGTCTCGGCCCCCTTTGCGCTGGGGCGGGGCACGCGTCAGGGTTGCCCCTTGTCACCGCTCCTGTTTGCATTGGCCTTGGAGCCCTTGGCGGAGTGGCTGCGGTGGCACCCCTCCATCCGTGGTCTCCGCTGGACCCCCGAGCATGAGGACCGCGTGTCCCTCTACACCGATGATATCCTTTTGTATCTCGCCTCCCCGCGTAACTCGCTGATTGTCCTGGTTGATGTTTTGCGCTCCTTCGGTCGTAACTCAGGCCTTGTCATCAACTGGGCGAAATCCTGCGTGTATGTGCTCTCCGGGGAGGCTCCGGCCCTACCACGGGACTGCCCGATCCAGATTGCCTCCCAGGGGTTCCGGTACCTGGGTATATATATTACTCTAGACCCGGAGGCCCGCTACGAGCGGAACTTGCTACCCCCCCTCCAGCGCTTGCGGGAGGACGTTGCGCGCTGGCGGCGTCTTCCGCTTTCGCCGCTTGGCCGAGCGGCCTTGTTTAAGATGATGTCCTTGCCGCGCTTTCTGTATGCGCTTCAGAACACTATGGACTTGGTTCCGGCGCGCTACTTCCGTGAGGTGGAGAGCCTGCAGCGGCGCCTGTTCTGGGACGGGAGGCCGCGTATTGCTCTGGCTAAATTGACGCTCCCGTGGTACGATGGGGGGGTTGCCCTCCCGGACATTAAACGGTATTACTGGGCCTCCCAGCTAGCTGCGATTAATCATGGCCTTTACGGGCCCGCCCTGAACCCGGCATTTGAAATGGACAAGATGCTCCTGCCCGGTGGCGACTACAATCGAGCGCTCTACTCTGGCGCGCCCGACTCCCGTCTGACGGGACCGACGCGTGTCATGGTGCGTGTCTGGCACGCGGCTAATGCAGCGATGGGGTGGAAGGACCGTTTGACCCGGGCGACACCGCTATATGCGTCTGAGAGGTTGGGCTCCCTGTGGACATCGAAGGGCTTCGAGAAGTGGGACACGATCGGAATCAGCACAGTGGGAGACCTCTGGACAAGGGGTGGATTTAAAACTTTTGAGACGCTGCGGACGGAATTTCAGCTGCAAGGCAGTGAGTACTTTCGGTACTTACAAGTCCGCCACGCGCTGGGCTCCGTCTTCCCTGATGTCGCGTCCATTCCGGAGTCTTCCCCCCTGGAGGACAGAGTGCTGGATGGCCATGTCCCAGACAGCACGATCTCCCTTATATATAAAAAACTGATCAACGACAGATCGTGCCTGCTGACTAGTCTCCGCGAGGCCTGGGTTGCCGACGGGCTGGAACTGGACGACGAGGACTGGATTTCCGCGGTGGCCTCTCCGAAGGAGGTGGCCATCCCGGCTCGCCTGCGCTTCGTCCAGCTTAAGATCCTCCACCGGGTTTACGTGACGGGGCCAAGGCTTCTACGTATGGGCTTTGTTGGTGACGGATTGTGTAAGCGTGGCTGTGGTGCCTTGGCAACTTTCATGCATATTCTGTGGGAATGCCCGGCAACTTTCATGCATATTCTGTGGGAATGCCCACAGGTGGAGCGATTCTGGCGTGGTGTGCATGAGGTCCTGCGTGTGGTGACGCGTGTTGCGCTGTTGCCTGAAGCGAGGAGATGCTTGCTGAATGTGTGGGAACCAAATGACTATTCGGTCCCGCAGACGCGGTGGGTGACTCTGGGATACATGATAGCTAAGCGTGACATTGCTCAATTGTGGGGATCCCAGAGACCCCCGGCGGTGTCGGCCTGGAAAGAACACATGGATTGGTGTATGTTTCGTGAAAAGGTGGTGTATGTTGCGAGGGGTAAGCCTGGGGCGTGGGTGAAAATCTGGGGCCCCTGGAACGCCTATCGCGGGGGTATTTGTGAGCCGCCACTGCTACCGGCCGCCTCACCGGCTCCGTCCCCTTAGCCGACCCCCTCCCCCAGCCGCGGGCATGTGGTTCCCCTGTCCCTGATCTATTCCCATTCCCCTCTTCAGAGTTTGGCTGCTGGTTGGGATCCCCCACTTAAGGAGCACGTGCCGTCACTTTGGATGGCGGGTTGCCTTGCGGGTGTGGTTTTTTTGTGTTGTTCTGTTTGGAAAAAGGAAACCGTATTGTGGGCTTGGAGTTATGGGGCCTGCGCTATTGATATCTCCTGATTTACCGATCTGCACCGCCAAGAGACTCTTACTGTAGGTATGTCATATGCTTCTGCCACTCTAGCGGCCGGCCGGATGGTTGTAGGCCCATGCTTGTAACCTTTTTTTAACATGTAATAAACGGTTTCAAAAAAAAAAAAAAAAAAAAAGAGAAAGGAGATACTCAATATCCATTTTGGGAATTGTAATTAAAAAGTTTTCTTAAAAAGTTCTAAAATACTTGATTACAATTTACAACAGTGCCAAAGAGAAACGAGAGACTTAAGTTCGTCATGGATGGTATAGTACAGTGAAATTAGCCCAATGAAGGTGATGAATTTAAAATGGCATTGCGCACACACCACATTGAAAATAAAAAAGGTGCGACAGAAAACACAATGGGTGGATGTGTATTATATCTCAGTATCTTGTATGCCTCTCTGCAATGTTTAACTCTCAGAATTCTACATATCTGACAGAGCCAGTGCGATCTTACCTTCTTATAGCCTTGGCAGATATAAAGTACATGGATATTTGTCTCCTCTATATTGCTGCAAGCTGTGCAAACTTGAACAGGGCTGACCGCCCATTTGCTAGTAAATGTGCGCAGTGGTAGCACCCCGTGTCTGAATTGGAGATAAAACGTTTTGGCCAGAAGTGGTTGGATGTCATCCAAGGCTAATTCTAAACTGTATTGGTCTTTAATTTGTGGAAACTCAAGTGTTACGTGGCCGGCTGTGAAATTCATTGTGACCTGAGCTCGTTTATATTCTCTATAGCTCTCCACTAGAATATACCTGGGGGTAGTAAGGCAGAATTCTTCTGCATTGGTCCATAGGTTACGTCTCCCTATTGCAGCGCAGATATTCCTAATGTGTACCAGCCAGGCGCGTTTGCCCGCGCCCCGGAGCCTCAACACTTCACTCAATTCTTCGCTATAAGTTAACAATTCAGGGGTGCTCCTTAAGCGATGCCAGACTAAAAGGGGTCTAAGGTTCATCAGAAATTGGTCTAATCCCCAGGTCCATTCTGAGTGGTATAAGAGGGGAGCTGGGGGGAAGACCAAGAAGTTGCCTAGAAAAGGCATTATGAGAATTTACCAAGGAGCCCAAGGGACGATGGCCCCAGATTTCAGCACCATACATTGCTGCACCCCTGGCTTGAACTTTGTAAATTTCAACTGCCGGGTTTAGGATTTTTTGAGAACAGCTCCTGTACACCTTAGGTAAACCCCCCGTTGATTGTGCTAGCTTTAAATTTGCCTCCTGAATTTGCGCTCCCCAATCCAGTTTTTCTGTGAGCGTAATGCCGAGATATTAAAAAATGGAGACCCTCTCTAGTGGTTATCCATCTAAGCAGGGATTGGGGCGAGCACTAGTACTTGCTTTGAAGACCATATATTTGTTTTTTTGTAGATTGATCTCCAGGCCCCGGTTTCTGCAGAACGAACTACAATTATTAAGGACCTTCTGGATTCCCATGGGTGATTTAGACAGAAGGAGGGTATCATCTGCGAACATCATCGCTGGGATTTTATGGTTTGCAAGTTTGGGGGGATCAATGTCTAACTCTAAGGTTAATGACTCCACCAAGCCGATGATAAAGAGGCAGAACAGTGTTGAGGCCAGGACACAGCCTTGGCGTATACCTCTTTCTACTGGAAATAGGGCAGTTAAATCTCCACTTTTCCCATGCCTCATTTGGGCGTAATTCCCTTGGTGAAGACATTCAAACAAATGGCATAGGTAGGGTGGGACGCCCATGTCTAACAGAAGAGCCCACAATTTCCCCCTCGGGACTAAGTCAAACGCTGACTTAAGATCTACAAAGATCAGGTAGAGGCTACCACCCTCTAAAAGAACACACTTCCAATATAACATTTGGAGCCTAAAGATTTGATCGATTGTTGAAATCTTGGCTCTAAACCCAGCGTGGAGGGGGCTGAGTACCTTGTGATCGTCCATCCAGCTCTGTAACCGTCCAGGAAGGACACGGGCAAATAATTTTTGACTTACATCAATGAGACTAAATGGGCGATAATTTGCGGGTAAGAGTGGCGATCCTTTTTTACAAATAGGTATAATTTCAGCCCCAGCCCAAGTGGTGTGTATCGTCATTCCACAGAGGATGGCATTAAATAGAGTGCACAAATAGGGGTCCAAATAGCGGTATTCTGAACGAAAAATGTCACCTGGGATCTTATCAAGCCCTGGGGCCTTGGAGGGTAGGATCCTATTTACTGCCTCTGATGTCTCTTTTAGGGTAATAGATGGGGCATTTATCTCGTGTGGCATGAGAGTGGAGCCCACTAAATCGACAGCATCCACCTTCCTCACATATAGAGATTGGAAATGTGCCCTCCAATCGCTCTCGGCTATATTGGGTTCTATTGTACTTTTAGATTCCTGTGAACCCGTGTTGACTATATTCCAAAATGTTTGTATATCATGCTCACTTAAGGCGTTGTTCAGTGAGGCCCATTTCTCATTTTCCCATGGTTTTTTTTTGCTTGCAGAATGGCTTTATTGTGAAGTGACCTTTTTTCTCTGATTAGGGGCCTATCATTTTTTTAAATTGCGGCAATAAGATCTGACTTAGCCTTACGACAGCTTGCATTGCACTATGGATGGATTGGATTTCCGACCCCTTTCCTTCTTTTAATTGGATTAAGTATATTAGACTAACTATTAACTAGACTTTGGTGGTTGATCGATATTTCGGGAAGGTAATTTGAAACCCCATCAATCCCAATTTGTTGGTCCGCTAGTACAAGAAAGGGAATGGATGCTTGATATAATAGGGCCAACTTTGCATCAGATTGGCGAACTGGGCGGGAGTGAATATTAATCAAGGCGATTCTAAACTTCGTAGGGAAGGATAGAAAAATAAAAAGGATATCCCAGGATGAGGTCTCTTATCTGTTTGGCAATACATCCCAAGTGCACTCCAACCCAAGTGCATAATCCCCCTGATGGCCTTCCTCTGCCCTCGCTGGATGCTGGAATACTAAACGTGGCATAGCCCTCTCTATGAGTGTCGGTCCTTGCCCAGGTTTCTTGGAATATGCAGATTTCATGAAGACCAATAAAAGATTCCCATTCTGGGTTATGCAGTTCGGCAGTGAGGCCTGCTACGTTCCAAGAAGGACATTTCATCCCAGGTGGGCCCTTACAAGCTTCTGGGTTTAGAAGGCGGGTACCATGTTTTGCTATTCGGCCTGGTTTATTTGTCGCCTTTGACCTGTCTGGGTGAAGGCAATTAGAAATGGCGAGGGGGCCGACAGTATTATCTGTGTTATTTGCGATCGCACACTTTTGTACTATAGGTGAGCATGGGGACTCCAGGGGGTAGTCGGGTGTAATATGGGTGTTAACGGCCATATTCCATCCTTTGTTTTCTACTCCACTCTCAACCCCCTTTTGTTACCCTAGTTCCTGGCCTAGTGTCGTCAATCCCCGACAGGGTGAGACCCTCCGGGTCCCCCCTGATCTGACGGAGTTCCCTTGTGGGAACCCCATACTCCCGGGTCAATCCACCAGTTCCAGTAAGTCCAATCTGTTGGTGAGTGGCAGATTGTAAATAAGTGGGCTGGGGAGGTGTGCACCCCTAATGTGGCGTTGCTTAGTCTGTTCCCACACCCCCATCTCAGGACCTTCCTGGCTTGTACATACCGATGAAATGCTTGGAGGGTAGAAATAGCCCAGGGGGAAAGACCCTATGCCGCCCCCCATTCTATGATTCTCATCTGGGAGTGTTTGGACTATACTTGGTGACCTGAAATTGATCAAAACGCAGTTCCCTGTGATGTTTTTCGGCCTCCAGCCTATCCATTCCACCATGCGGGTCGTGAGTATGTCATCTGAATTCTTAAGTGAGAAGTTGCGATATTTGGCCAGCCAAAAAATACATTTATTTTTCAGTTCAGAATGTGATACCCTGCTGCCATTATTCAGCCCTGGAACATCCGTTAAAATTATGACGTATGGAGTTGCGGGCGGGGAGATTAATAAATGGCAAGTCTATGCTAGATTCATCACTTCCTGAGCATTGGGCGGGGTTTACTCCTCCTTTTGATCTTATTCCCTGTTGATCTTGATCCTGCACCTGGGGCCTTGCTGTTTGGACCCTGCTGTCTCTACCTGTCATTTGAACCTGTGCCTGTCCCTGTCTATCTTGTAAATTATTAGTCTTAGGCCTAGCTACAAGTCTCGGCCATTTGATCCCTTCCTCCTGGCTGATATGGTTTTGAGTATGGTGTAAAGGCACAATACTTGGCAGTGGATGCTCCACCATACTAAGAGGTGGGTCTTGGTGTGACACTAAGTATTTAGAGGGTTCATTCCCCCTTGCAAGAGCCTCAATTTTTCCCACCCAAGGTACAACCAGGGCCACAAGCTTATCTACTCTTTCCAAGAGGGTGTTAAGTGTACCCATGGAGGCTGTACCAAACCTTCTTGCAATGAGGGTCCCGTCTCTGTGGCTCCCTGAACATCAGGAGTCAGGCGTTCTGTGGGGGGCTTCTTGCGTCTGGTCCGGGTATTTGCAGTTTGTTTGCGTTTACTCAGATGTGGTATTACAGTACGAGTTTGTCCCGTGGTTGCTTCAGGGCCAGGGCGAGGGCCAGGTGACTTGCATACCTTAAGAGATGGAATTGGGTACTGGGAGGGCGAGTCTAGATCCTGGGCTGGTGGGACAGGTGAATCCTTCTGGATGGGAGGAGGTGGGATAGGATCTATACCCAGCGATAAGCGCCTTTCTGTTCGTTCAATTTCTGTGACCACTGCTCCAATTGTCTTTTGGAGCATCCTGTCAATAGTTGTTTGCTGCCGAGGCATTACATTTTGGGGGGATTGCATTTGCGATTTGCCTGCACCAATGCGCTTTCCCATGGTTTTAACGGTTTGAATGCGTCGTTTACAGACGAGTTATGGGGGCTAATTAAGCCGTCCCTCCCTCAGCCCGACCTTTACTTCAGGAAAATGCAAAAGAAACAGGTCTGTAGTAGGCAAGATTGCCAGCAATCCCCAGTAGACAAAGAGGATCGTAGGTTTAAGTCAATGCAAGTGGGACTCTTTGAGGTGAAAAGACACAGGAAAATCGGACTCTAAACTTTGCTCCAACGGTCCGAATCCAGACGTCCAACCTTAGAGGTGTGGCCCAGCCCAGCCTCTTCCGGGCTCTGACAGGCGCATACGGGCCCGCCCTTGGCCCGGGCACGGCTGCGCGCGTCCCGCACTGCGGGAGCCTGAGGACGCCTTTATTCACCGGCTGGCACGGCAAAAACCACGTTGGCGCCTCCTGGCGCTACAAACGCCGGGTGTAGTTATTCCGGTCCCAAGGGGCGGCTGGCAGTCCTGGTGTGCTGTAGTTGGGGCACACCTATTTCTACCACTAACTGAAAGGAGGTTGAAAGCACAAACAGTTGCAAAAATAGGCTATGTCCCAGTAAAATGCCAAAACTGGGGGGAAAAAATGGTTTTCTGACAAAAGTCAGCTTGTACCTGAAAGCTGGGAAGATGGTGATTTAAGCACCACAAACCCTTTTTTTATACCATTTTCAGGGGAAAAAACTGAAGCTTTCTTCTGCAGCACTTTTTCCCCAAAACAACAAAATGTTGCTGTATTTTAGCTAATTTCTGGGACCCCTCCAGGGGAATCCACAAACCCTGGGTACCTTCAAAATCCCCATGATGTTTCAAGAAAAGGACACAAATTTGGCGTGGATACCTTATGTGGACAAAAAAGTACAGGGGCCTAATCGTGAACTACCCCAAAAGACTTAGCACATGGGGGTGGGGGGAAGGCCTAGCAGCGAAAGGGTTAATAGCAAAAACCTGGTCCATTTGTTTTGCTGTTTTCAGATATCAGCGCCAGAATACCTATCCAGGTGATAATGCACTTTACAGATCTGCATAACATAACATATTGCTGGGGAACCAATGCAAATGTTCTTGGATGACTGTATTGCACTGTAAATGGCTAAAACCCACTGTGCATTCAAACATCAGTAAACAAATACATTTGAAAATATACCCATTGCAGCTTTGTTTTTTACACTAAGCACAAAATAAATGTGTATAAATACTGATAAAATCAGCAAAAAAATAAAATGGATAAATACAGACCGAAATCCCCCAAAAATTAAAATCATGAAACAGGGGGGTCCAATTTTAATACATTTTCTCTGACAACATATTTTATAGGATCATATTATAAATACAAAGACGAATTGTTTCAAATAAGATAAACACGTCATGTGTATGAAAATGCTTGCTGTGACCTACAAAACGTCTGTGCTGTAGTATCCTTCTCTGCACTACTCAGACCGCCTACCTCAGAGGAAGCTGGGCGCTGGACGGTTGTACCAGACAACCAGAAATGCTGGCTTGTAATTGGATAGTAACTGCCTCCTGAAGACACTCCCCAAAATGCACTCTGGAAATGTTTTAAAGCATTATGATGTCATGGATTTTCTCACAGCAAAGAATGGATGCATACCCAGTGCCTAGATGTTTTTAAAGCTGCTCAACAGGGGACACTTATGTACAACAGCAGCATGCACAAAGTGGACCTCACTTGTAACATACTGCATCTATTTTGGAGTTAGCCTTGTACCTGAAAAATGCCACAGTCCCTCCCCCCTCATCTCAGAGACAAAGACAGGCCTATAGTCTCAGCCCTTCCTGCATCACAGTGCCTTTTATCTCCCTTTCTCTTTCTTCTTCCCCCTTCCCCTTCTCAGCTTCTGGAATGGGGCAAGCTTTTTAGCCATTTTTGCAAGTTAGTAGTTTTGAGGCTGTTCTTGGCATTGTTAAAGCAAAAACCCCACATCCTATAATGTACATGCTGTCTTGTTAAAAATCCATTGCCGTCTGTCGCACATCTGATTTGTCCTCTGTAATTCTTCATCTGTGTCTGTGGAGGCCGCTGTCATTGTAGTCCTTTTTCTATGTCTATGACAGCTGTCAAATAGTTCTACTTTTATGTGGACAGTTATTGCAAACTGTAGTCCTACTTCTATGTCCTGCCCCGTTTTTTGTGTTTTGAGAATCTGGTCACCCTAGTAAAGTAGTACTCCCAGGGCTTTAAGTGGGCCGGGTCTCACCGGGTCTGAGCACTGGCAGTTTTTTAAAGGGGATCTCGAAACGGGTCTCTATCGGGCTCTGTTCTGTGCCCTGGCACAGGCGGTCCATTTTTTTCAAACGTTATAGGGGAAGGGAAACCCTTTAAAGAGAGTCATTTTCTCTCTGGATTTCCCTTCTCTTATTTTTTTTTTTTTAAAACAATTTTTATTGTCAAAAACAAAGTATCGGCATACAGCACGAATCGGTACATAGATTGTAACCCCTACATATGTCTAGAACTTTACCTCCATACACTTCCCAGCACAGTCTCGAGCCCTGCAATACCTCTGGTTTCACCGTTACTTTGCGTGCTGTCAGTTGGTGCTACGGGACTTCCTAGACTTTGGATCCTGTGTATGGGTCTGTTCACTCGTATCATTGAGTGACCCAATGAAAACTGCTTGAACTTTACAAATACGTACTTGCCGATATATACTTACCTTTTGATGAGCATCACCTTCATTTCGGATTATCATACCAACTGTCTGCTTAAGGAATATTTATGGGACCTTTTATACTATATGGTCTCTTGGTGATTGCTACAAATACTCCAATTCGCCCTGAAGAAGTTCTTTCGCTTAGAACGAAACGCGTTGGCTGAGGTTTTACCATACACATTTTTTACAAGAATAAAGGAATTATAAAGGACTTCATTTTGAACTTGGACTTTGTACTGGTGCACCTTCCTTTTTTGTTTCATACCTCTGGTCGTTGGGCAGCCTTCCTCGAGGCCCATTACTAGGGGTGGACGCATGAACAAACACAGCAAATGATACAAGTTTATGCATGGTATATTTCCCTACTCGGGGAGGGGAGAAGCTGCAACCTCAGGCGCTAGCTGGTACAACATTTCTAGTTGTGCGCTCCGCAACTCTATCATAGGGGAGATACAAATATCGCCTCGGTATCTGTTCCAATTCCCCCACTTGTGGTCCCACTTCCTAGGGCAGCCCCGTCCCTTGAATACCGTTTTTTCAGCGATCATGGTCGCATCCATATCCTTTGCCCAATCTCTTACCAACGGGACCCCGTCCACCCCCCATTTCTGTGCAATGTTGCGCTTTGCGATAGTAAAGCCCACCGCAGCCCAAGCCTGTTCGGCCAGGGAGAGGTCAGTCGCCGACCAGATGTTTAGGAGGCAGAGCTGGGGGGATTTTTGCAGCGGCTTATCACAGGTTCTCGCTATATGACGGGTGACTGCTTCCCAATACTGTTGTATGTGTGGGCATTCCCATAGAATATGAACAAAAGTACCTACTATGTTACAGTGCCCGAGACAGAGCGTGTCAGGACGCCTACCCAGGCGGTATAGGAGCTTGGCATCAAAGTAGACTCTATGGAGGATCTTCAACTGGATTAACCGGAGCTGCATGGGAATGGCTACTTCCCTTGGGGAAGCCAATGCGTTGCGCCAATCCTCCTCTTCTGTAGTGCCCAGGACTGTCTCCCAGCTCCCTTCCAGTTTCTGCATTGGATCAGGACGGTTATTAACAAGCTTTTCGTACGTGAATGAGATGGCCTTGCGGTCCATGGGGTCTAGTAGCAACCTGTCCTCCAGGGGGGATGAGTCAGGAAGAAGGGTCCCCCTCGGAATGGCTGTCAAAATGGCATGTCTAATCTGTAGGTACCGAAATGCCTTCGATGGCGCAAGTTGGAACTTCGTCTGGAGGTCATCAAAGGAGGCCATCCTCCCCTTCACCCACACGTCCCCCACTGTGGAAATCCCTATTGTGTCCCATTTATCGAACCATGGGCATTGACTGTGTCGCCTTGGTCAAGCGGTTGGACCACCCCAACTGTCTCGTGACTTTGTGCCAGGTCTCCACCGTACGGGCAGTGGGGCCAGTTAACTGCAATTTACGGGGATCTGTGTACAGCGCCCTATTATAGCCACCCGTTCCCATGAGCCAACGGTCCGTTCGGAAGTTGGGATCATCATATTGGCAGAACACCCAGCTGTTAATGGCAATCAACTGGGAGTCCTGATAGTAGAGTCGTAGATCTGGCAACCCTATGCCCCCATCATACTATCCCATTGTGAGCTTGGATAGTGAAATGCGTGGGGTTCGGTCTTCCCATAAAGGCCCCGGACAACGCCGTCAATTTGGGCAAAGTAGGACTCTGGAATAGGTATGGGGGCATTTTGTAGCGCATATAAAAAGCGTGGCAGCGCTAGCATTTTAAACAGAGACGCGCGTCCCAGAAGGATAAGGGGAAGAGATCCCGAGTGGAGGGCATCTGACTTAAGGTGTTGAAGAGGCCCGACTAGGTTTTGTGCGTAGAAGAGATCCGCATCCGGGGTGACAAATATGCCAAGGTAGCGAAAGCCCCGGGCCGCGACTGGTTTCTCATAGCCCCTTGGACTGGCGGGGGGAACACCCCACAACACAAACATTTGGGACTTGGACCAGTTTATACTATTGCCCGAGTGGGAACCGAAAATATGGAAAATGTGCAGCACCCGCCGTATGGATCGCGCTGGAGAGGCCAAATATAGAAGAATATCATCGGCGTATAAAGAAATGCGATCCTCATGGTCTGCCAACCACCTGAGCCCCCGGATCTCTGGATCCCCCCCGACCCAGACAGCCAGCTGGTTCCAACACCAGGGCGAAGAGCAGGGGAGACAAGTGGCACCCCTGTCTCGTACCCCGGTGCAGAGCAAACGTGGCCGAGCGATGGTTGTTCACAGTGACATGTGCGGTAGGTTGTGTGTATAATAACCTAATCCAGCGTATCAAATTGGGACCGAACCCCATGCGAGCCAGCACTGCGAAAAGGAAGTCCCATTCAATAGTATCAAACGCCATACTGGCGTCCAAAGATAGGAGGATCGCATCTTCTTCGAGAGTAGTAATCCTACTGAGAGCCCCGTTCACCCTCCGTAGATTGCGAAACGTGTTTCTGCCCGGCATGAAGCCGGACTGATCCGGGTGAATTAAGTCAGTAACATGAGGAAGAAGTCGATTAGCCAGAAGTTTAGCCAAGATTTTGGCCTCGACTGTTAACAGGGAAGTAGGGCGGTAGGATTTCCAATCATCGACCGGTTTGTTGGGTTTATGGATGACCACGATGGCGGCGTTACGAACATCGGCCGGGAGGAGTCCCAGCTCAAAGCACTCCTGGTAAAGGTTTAGCAAGTGTGGGGCCAACAGTGCAGACATGGGTCTAATAAGCTCGATGGGGAGCCTGTTACGACCCAATTGTCTTTTCAGAGCGGACTCCGTAAATAGCCTTCTGGATCTCAGTCTCTGTGATATCCACCTCGAGCGCCTCCCTGTCCTGCGGGGAGATGCTGGTCACCTCTATGGTGGCCAGTAGGTCAGCCGACATTGGAGCTTGGGAAGTCGGCATCACGGCATAGACCTCCTCAAAATAAGACGCGAAAATGTCAGCAATGAGTTGGGGATCCGTGAGACGCGTACCGTCCGGGGCTGCTATTTCGCGGACCCACCGTGAAGCCTGCTCTTTGTGCTCCAGCCATGCCAGGAGTTTACCCGTTCGCTCCCCATGTTCATACACCCTTGTGCCGTGAAGACAGTGAGCGCATTGTAGCCTCTTCCAGAAGCAACTGTTTATAGTCCTGCCTCTTGATTTTGAGGCTATGCTGAGCATCGTGGTCAGAGCCAGCCACGGTGGACACCTCGAGAGCTAAAATTTCTACTTCCATCTCACCCACTCTTTTGGACATCTCAGTCCTATGCCCCAACACCAAGGAGAGGGCGCTACCTGTTATTACGGCTCCAAACGCTCCCCACAAAGTCAATGCCGAGTCAACTGTACTTTCTGCAAAATAGTTTTCAGAGTCCTTGCGTAAAGCATGCTTAATGTGCGGGACCCTCAACTCCCATGGTTGCATGGTGAGTGTACCCGGGCTTCTGACCCGTCGTAGTGTAAAAGATGTCAGGACAGGGGAATGGTCCGAGATCCCGCCAGCCAGGCAATGCGGCGCCCATGAAGGAGTGAATGTCCTGGGCATGTGTGAATAAGTGATCTATACGAGATTGGCTACCATGTGCCCCTGACTGAAATGTGAAGTGCGTGTGTTGGGGATTGTGCCATCTCCCACAAAGCATTAGTGAATTCAAATAATTGTGAGCCCCGCGGGGGGTCCTCCCGAACCGGCAGACGGTTTCGAGAACCATCCATGGGCAAATTGAAATCCCCACCCATCACCTAGATCCCCATGGGTAGCTCCAACAGCAAGGCACCCACTGCACGCAGCGTCATTCTCTGTAACCCAACGGATATGATATTGATAACACGTCCCTCCCATGAGCCCATAACTGCCACATATCTTCCCTGCGTGTCCGTCCAGGAGTTATGAAAAATATAGGGACAGTTCTTTCGGAGGAGAATCCCCACTCCTCTGGAGCCCGAGGTGAATCCGGAGTGGACCAGCAGCCGATAACCTTTCCTATTCAAGGCTCCACACGTGTTGCCAATAAGGTGCGTTTCCTGCAACATTACTACATCAAGCCCCTGCCTTTGGATATAGTGCAGGACAATACCCCTTTTAATTTTATCCCCCAGACCGTTAACATTCCACGTCGCCAGTTTAAGCATAGCGTCAGTCGCCATTATATGGGCCAAGGGGGAAGAGAGAATAACAGGATGCGTCTATGGACGTGGGGTGCCCACGGGCTACTCCCCAGCTCCAAACCCTTCACCCTGGACCAGAAGCTAAAGATATGAAGCTTGTGAGTGCTAAACGCAGTGGGACTGTGTCGAATGTGGGAGCGTCGAACATTATCGAACATTATCGTGCACCGAAACAGAACATGCAAAAACAAAAAAACATAACAATACCAAACACAAAATCCCCCCCACCCCAACTCCTGCTTCCCTCCCTGCATAACGGGCCTAGAACCGCCTGCCACCCCCAACTTGTAGAGTGCCTGTCGCCCACCCCAAACATTTCAAGGAACGTGATACAACCCCATTCCCTAAAGCATCAAGAAAGAAAAACCGTGCCCGCCCTGGCCCACCAGCCCCCAGATAGCCGGCTAAAGCAAAATCACTGAGCCGGTGGCCACAACCTGCCGAAAGGCCAACAGTTCTGCTGCAAAAAGCTTCTCAATCCATTAAGCCGCACTCCTCTCAGACCCCCTACAGAACTGAATGAGCCGAAGTAGGAGAAAAAGAAGAGAGAAGACCCCCTCAATAAAAGTCTAAAGGTGGTGATGAAAGGTGGGAGGGAATCTTCACCTCTCTAGATAGAGTGTGTACTTCCAGTTCCGAGTCCATCACCCCTCTGGGTCACCCGTCGCCGAGTCTTCCTGCGTCGGCGTCCCCTGCCCGCGTCCGCCGGGGCCTCCAGCACACCCCCTGGACCTGCGGGGTCCCGTGCCAACAGTTCTCCAGCCATCAAGCCAGTCCCATGCCTCCCCCGGACGGGTGAAGAACCAAAGTTTCCCTTCCGATTCGATGCGCAGCTTTGCTGGAAACACCATAGCGTATTTGACTTCTTGATCCCTTAGGGCGCGTTTCACCTCCAGGAAACTGCGCCGTGGTTTCTGGACCCGCAGGGTGAAGTCAGGAAAGAAGGTGACCTTGCTGTTATCGATGACTAATGGTGGGGCCGCCCTCGCTGTTTGTAGGATAGCAAACCTATCGCAGTAGTTGAACACCCTCGCAAGGATTGGTCGGGGTGGGGCCCCAGGCCGAGGTCTTCCCCCCCGCCCCCGAGACCCGGTGAGCACGTTCAATGGAAAAACATTTTGAGAGGCCCCTCGGCTGAAGCTGCTTGAGGATCAGGTCTTCCACGTAGAGGTCGGCCGCCGGTCCCTCCGCCCGTTCCGGCACGCCCAGAATGCAGACATTATTGCGTCTCATGCGGCCTTCATAGTCATTGAGTTGCAGTGTTAGCGCCTCCTGCGCCGTTTGGAGCTCAGATACTTGGCACTTGAGGATCTCTGAATCTGCTTTAAGTTCTTTCGTGGTCACCTTGACAGTCCCAACTGACATTTTGTGCATGTCCGCCCGTATCAGGGACACCTCCGTCGCCACAGAGGCTATACTGTATTCAAGAGAGGTGCGCACTGTTGTTATTGCTGACAAGATGTCCTGCATTGTGGGCTCCGGGCGATCTCCTAGGGCTTTAGGATTTGACTGATCCCCCTCCTGGCACCCCTGCCACGCAAATTTATCAAGCTTGGCTTGGACCGTGTTACGGCCGCTGCGGACAGTCGCCATCTCATCAGCTGTGTGCCCCAGTCCGTAGCGTAAGAGGAATGATAAGGGGAGAGAGCCCTGCGGGCTACTAGCCGCTGCCTGCCGCGAGCACCAACCCGCACCGGCCAGTCGGTTTTTACCCACCTGGCATTCCCCCTACCACGACTTGTCCAAGGGCCCTGGTGGCGCAGCAGGAGTCGATGAGGGCAGAGCGAGCGAATGGGAGAGACTTTGTTGGCAAGCGTACAAACTGAGAAGGGACCAAACCTGTAGTACAGGGAGCAGGCGCTACAGGGTCCAATCGGAGTCCGGAGCAGGATCCACTGTGGCGATGCTGTCCGCCACTGTGCCGTCCCTGGGCGGTGCGGCGCCGACAGGGGCCCAGCAGCCAAGATTGGCAAGGCCAGCTACCCGCGGCCCAGGTCATTGTGGGGCTCCCCCCAGTGGGCGCCTCGGCGCCAGAGAAGCGTATGTACCTGATCACGCGGGTCGTGTACTCCAGTATGTGGTAGAGCCAGAGGTGGGCTCCCCCGGTCCCAGATGTATGGGCAGCCTCAGCGGCGGGTGGGAAAAGCCAAGCAGGTCCGGCGCCGGCAACGTTCGCTGCCTACTCACTACGCCGCAACCCCGGCGTCGAGTTCCGAGTGCACCCGGGCAAGGGCTGGACGTGTTCCGGGCCCCTGATGATGCCTTGCTGCCAGAGACACTCACAAGCCTGGGCGTGCAGGCCGCTGTACTCTGCCGAACGCTTCTGGCTGGCTCACTGGGAATTCCCCGCCACTCGGTAAGTTGCGGAGTTGAAGCTGAGAGCCACCGGCTGCTGGGTATGTGAGCAGCCACAGAGTCTGAGCTCGCCACACCAGGCGGACAAGTCGATTAGGGCCGTCGCCAACTGTCGTGGCCCTCACTCCACGACCACGGCGTCGATTTCTGTGCGTGCCCGATATTGAGTTGGGCGCGTGCCGCGTCGCTGGAGCCTCTGCTTGCAATCCGGGCCTGCCACACCTCACAATTGCCTCCGAGGACCCTGAAACTGCACCTAGTTGCCAGACCGGGGGTCACCTACAGCCGGGCAGCAAGTAGGGCGACGGCAGCCAGGGTCAGCAGGGATTATTCGGATAATACGGGAATGGCGCAACGGAGCTCAGCTACCGTGCGGCCATTTTCCTCGGTAGTTGGCCACGCCCCCTTCCCTTCTCTTTTTGAAACTCAGAAGCAGCAACATTGTTGTGGTGTCACCAGGGCTTTAAGTGGAAGCTTTTTCAATATTCTATACAACTAACAACCATTGACAAAGCCAATAGTCCTGACTTGTTGTAGGTATGATGTTACTTGTATCATATATCTGGATGCAATGACAGAAACAGCAAAATACCAGTCGGGCGGCACACTATGCTAAGCACACTTTTTTAGCGTACGTGTTTTTAAGCTACGCCCTTAATTACATTGGTCACGCCCCCTCCCCCCCCCCAGTTTTTGCATCCCACTTAAAGCCCTCAGTACTCCTGTGGTACTCTTTAATACTCTGTGGTACTCTTTTACTACTTCGACGTGTCTGGTGAATCGGCCCCACTACACGCATTCGTGGCAGGCGCATGTATGACTCTTACACTACTGGGCTTCCTACAAACAAACATGCCCTCCACTGACGAGCGGGGACGGGGGCAGGCCGTGCCTGGGGGTAGGGTGCGGACACGACACGCAGAGCCCCCTCTGCAGACGTGCATGCATATGAGCCTGCCTGTAACAAAGTTAGCGCGGAAAGGTCAAGTGCTCACGTGACCGGGGTCCCGCGCCAGCCACCCGGCCTGGTGTACAGCAGCAGGCAGCGCCCGCAGGCAGCAGGGGCTAATTGGGAGGCTGTGATGAATGGCGCGAGCTTGCCTCTGACACAGGTGGTGTCTGTGCACATTAAGGCTGCCTGCGCGTAGAGGCCTCTGATTGAATTATGGGACCGAGGCTTGATACCCCCAAGCCGCGGATTCAGCAGCCAGAGAGGGGAGCTTCTGGGGGCCTCCCTCCCCACTGCTTATGACTGCATTATTTTACCTCGTTAATTGTCAACGATGCCTTTCGCAGGTCTTGCGACAGGCTCTTTGTTTTGCAGATGTGTGTGTGAATACGTCTCTGTTTTACTCTTGCTGGTAGCGAGTGTGCCTAGCGCAGCACGTCATATATTCAGAGCAGGTCCTATCTTTTTATCACTATTTGATAGTGCTCGGGGTCCGGCGCTCAGAAAGAGCAGCTGGACCAGAGCTGGCCAGCATCAATCAGGCCGGGACCCATGTCTCGCCGTTCTCTTGAGCACCGTGCGTTCTTTCTGGACGAGCCGCACTTTCCTTAATACTATTATCTGAGCATCAGTGGGTAAACCAGCCCGACAGTGCTTCCGGACTTCCTGTGTTCGATTCATGTGCTGAGTGGAAGTAGTGATGTCATCCTGGGAAGACGCACGTTTCCAAATTACAGTCGAAAAGGCAAAAGGTATAGGAAGATGGTGACTGTGTAAGATCACAAATGGTGTCAGTGGGCATCCGAGCTAATTCTTCAACTAAACGCGACGCTTTGTAAAGAAATGATGCTATCTCGGGATTTCTCAGTGGACATGATTTTGAGAAACACTTTCTTAAGTAGCGCTCACCACTTTCTGTGTGATCAGTGATTGTTCACAAGTGGGTTTCGCATTTTCCTCGAATTTTGTAAAAATGAAATGTGTGCTCCCAAATTTGTTTCTAGTGATGAGAGCCATTTGGCCTACTAACATTCAGCATACTGTGGTAAAAAGGATCAAGAGGCGAACGTTGCATTTTATAAAGATGCATAAACACCACAACATGTGTCAAAAGTCATTATACTTTGTGTAGCCTTTGATGTCTGGCTTTGTTGAGTCTGGCATTGCAGCAACATGAAGGAAGGACTAGCCCGCATAAGGTAATGGCTCACGTCTGTAGCAAAGTGAGCAGGATGCCCTCTTTTGGTGTCATAAAGTGGGCATGAGTAAACAATGTAGACGGACCCACTACAGAACAAAAATAATCTTGACTCACAGTGCTAGAAGTTGTAGCAGTGCCTGGGACCCTTTAGGTTTTCTTAAAAGACCCCTCACACACCAACCTAGTTGGTGTCATGCTTCATCATTGGGGTCCCAACCGGGCAGCCAAATGCCACCCGGTTGTGGTACAACGCCTGGTTACAGCGGAGCGAGTGAGGTGTAGTGCAAGTTAAAATTATCTCTGGGAATCCTTGCCCAATGTGATTTATTGTCAGCGGCCCAGGATAAGGTAAAAAATGTCAAGAGCAACTTTTGGAGAGGATTACTCCTAGTTGTCAAAACGGTCGGTCTACATGTTTCAGCCCCTAGGAAAAAATAAAAGGGCTTTCTTCAGGACCAGGTGAATAAGTGAGTGGCAAAAATAACGCCATGTGACAGTGAATTTCAACACACATGCTAAGGTGTGTTGTGGTGTTGGTGGTGTCGGTATACTTACGGAGTCACATCTGTAGTCACACATTCGTTAAGATGGTCTGCCCGCAATAACCTACTCTGGTCTCCCGCGGTCCTGACTGCTCCCGCGGGAGACCAGAGTAAGTTATTGCAGGCAGACCATCTTGACAAATGTGTGACTACAGATGGCTAACCCTCCCGGGCTCTGAAATATTACCGCTTACAACACCAATCTAGTGTTTTTCAAGTGGGTCCGTAAGTATACCGACACCACCACAACACACCTTAGCGCGTGTGTTGAAATTCACTGTCAGGTGGTGTTATTTTTGCCACTCACTTATTCACCTGGTCCTTAAGAAAGCCCTTTTATTTTTTCATAGGGGCTGAAACATGTAGACCGACTGTTTTGACAACTAGGAGTAATCCTCTCCAAAAGTTGCCCTTGACATTTTTAAACTTATCCTGGGCCGCCAACAATAAATCACATTAAGCAAGGATTCCCAGAGATAATTTTAACTTGCACTACGCACTTCACACCATCACGCCACACCCGCTCCGCTGTAACCAGGAGTTTGTAGCACAACCGGGTGGCATTCGGCTGCCCGGTTGGTACCCCAATGATGAAGCATGACACCAACTAGGTTGGTGTGTGAGGGGTCTGTTAAGAAAACCTAAACGGTCCCAGGCACTGCTATGACTTCTAGCACCTGTGAGTCAAGATATTTTTGTTCTGTAGTGGGTCCGTCCACATTGTTTACTCATAGTCCAAATCGGGGATAGGGACGTACCCCTTTGACCTTCCACGCTCTCATCTGTTTACCCATAAAGTGGGCATGCTCATGCATCTACCTCTCCACGTTAAAGAATGGAGAGAACAATCCTTTTGCTGTGTGGGCTCTCGATTGTCCACTGAGTGGCTCACCCCAGATCCTTGTGAAAGGCGTGAGCCTGGTGCCAGGGGAGCTAGCTGTTGGTGTTCTGTCTTTGTGAGCTAAGCTAACCTTTGTCTTTCAGGCACCTCTATACTTGGATGTCACAGGTCTGATGATAGTATGCCACAGTGGATTGATCCATAAGGGATGCCTTGGTGGCGTTGAGTGCACGTGGACCTGCTTGGGTCCTGGTCGTGTTATCTGTGCCTTAGCGAGGCAGCAGAAGAGCTGTGATGATGGCTAGGTTGGTGAAGAGTCGCTAGTGGTGATGGTGTGGAGTTCTTGATATCAGCTCTTTGCAGGGTCACTGGTGAGTTGTCAGTTTTGCTTTAGTATTAGACAAGCATCACTGGAAGGTGGTTGTTAAACGAACTTGGTCTGCTGCAGTAGTTACATACTCCAGAATGTAGATACAGGTGTTTATTTTCCCTGAAAGACTAAAGAGCATTCTATCTTTTCCTTCCTTCTTGTTTTTTTTCCTGTTTAATTTCTTTCTTTTAATTTGAAATTTGTAAACACTCAAAACGTACTTTGTATACAATGTTACAAAAACAGAACCAGTAGATTACGACAGAATTTATCCCAATACATAAGTAAAGTTTAATTACAACCTCGTTAACATTGTGCCAAAAGCTCACAGTTGCAAACCATACTTAATGATTACTTGCTTTATTCTGGAGTTTTTGACTACATTTGTTTTCAGTTTGCAGTGCACCAAAAACAGTCACCACGGACCTCAAACCCTTTATTCTCATCCCAGGGAACAAAATATGTTCAATTGATACAGTCCCAGTCCACAAACTCCACAAGCCCAGTCTTTCCTGGAGATGTGTGAGAACCGGAATACAAACACTCTCTATGGTAACATAACCATATCTAATTTGTAAAGAGTATGCGCACCTGGGGGATTCTTGGTCCTATATATGTTATTGTTACCCAGCTCATTTTAGAGACCTCAGTAGAATGTTTTTATTTAGTTGGCTTAATTGTAACTAACCTACCTGACCTGGAATTAAACAGTAGTCATTGCTTTCCAGTACAGTAGTCCTGGCTGAACCCATCTTCGAGGGTAAGCCTTGAGCAGCTCATTTAGCAACACCTGGCGAGACAAGAGGAGAAGGGGTAACCTTGTTATCTGGTTGAATGCAATAGTGCTGGAGACTCTAATGCACAGCGGTAAACCGCAGTAACCGCCGACTACCGATACATCGAGAGCGACTTCCTCAAAACCACCAACTAAGAGAATGTAATCTGGGCTTATTATAATGGCACTGTTACCCTGAGCCAAGGTGCTCTCTTAGATATCCCACCAACAGCTAAGGTTATTGGAAACCATGCTATCAATATTTTTTGGATGTTCCCAAAATTCTCTGCTTCAGAATGGAGGGGTGGTGTGGAGAACAGGTACCCCCTGGTGATTCCGCCAATACCACCAGTCCACATTGCACCACTGAATTAATTGATTTGATAAATGGACATTTATTACACTCACGAATTGGCTGAAACCAATTTTGGTTGCATCAAACCATGATAACTGCTGGAGTATTGATTCGTGTAAAGTAATACAGTGAATTTATCAGTTCAATACCGAGCTAAAGGACCTCTGTGATGCGCAGCGGTGGTGTAATACTGTTACAAATGTTTGAAATAAAGTGAGAGCTTTCAGGGAAACTGAGAGAGCACCGAAATGGAAGCTAAGTGCCCTCCTCTCACACAGGAAGGTAGCTTTCATTTACTTAATGGAGCTTTAGCACATAGCCTTCTGGTCTCACCTTCGTTTGTATTCAGTCGATTTCACTGCAGTGTTTAGTTGCAGAGAGGGTTTGTAAACGGAAATGCAGACCTGCTGTGAAACGTTTACCTAACGGACCCGACTAACCCACAACAAGCTCGAGCGTTGACGCTCTTGAAGATGTGAACATGGCTCACCATCCTCGTTTGTTTCAAGTTAAAGTAACCCTACTCGGGGGCATCATCATACCCAACAAACTGATGGACATCTAGAACATGGGGGGGTAAAACCAAGTGGAGGAGCAAGTCCTGGTTAGCATCTCAGACCCTTGCTGAGGTGGAAACTGTTCAAATGTCGAGCCCAAGAAGCCGCTCTATTTAGAGCCGGTTGTATGTTGGACTCTACCTCCCCCGTGGCCTTGTCCTAAGTCCTTATGGGCGTTGTTGACTCTGCACTGCCCTCCCTTGCCAACTCTATTATGGCTACCACATAGTAATGGTCATGTCTTCGATACGGACCCTCGACAACGAACCTCTCTTGATGCCCATGGGCGTGCCCTGAGAGCCGTACTCGAGCCGGTAGTGGCAGGTCGAACTGACATGACCACTTCCTGTCTCACCACTTTTTGTCTGGTCGTTGACCAAGACTAGGCACTGTCTCAAAGCGTGACCATGCTGTGCGCAGCACTAACTGAAATCTTGCACCATGACATGCCACGAAATTACAAATACAACTGTGTGCAGTGCACGGACACTATTTACAGTCATGCTTGCCCACACCAGTGCACATTATCAAGTCACATGCAAAAGTTCCTTGCTCGCTAGCTGCACAGGCAGAGATATGTGAGCATGAAAAAAATCTGTCTCTTTATTTGGCAGTATTGTGTTACCTGATTGCTATTGCGTTTTACCTTACTATCAAACCATATCTAAACGAAAGTCCTGTTCTGAGCTAAAGAAATAGCTCTGACCAGATACTTATAAAATGTGTCAGTTACATCTGAGGTTCTTAACCTACATTACGCCCCAAGAATAAACCTAAAGTGATTAATCTCACTTCTCGATGGGAGTAAAAGCCACCAAAGGAGGTCGTTGGATTTTCAATGAGTAGTACCTCGTAGTACCAAGCCCGGTAGAATCCAGACCCTGGTACCTAGAGGTCACAGACAAAATAAACCACAAGGTGGGCGGGGCTTGCAGGACACCGGGATGACTGTTTTTTTCGAGGGGCTGTGGTACTGCTTCCACTTCCAGGCTGTGAACAATGGCAGGGTATGCCACTCAGCATGTTGGCCGACAGGGACAGGTGGCAAAGGCAGAAGGGCACTTGCTGAGTGGGGTAGGGTGCTCTGTGTATCCTGATGGGCCTGGGCTCCCCATCGCTCCTAAGTGCTGGCATGCCTCCCAAGATGGTCCTGCCATGACTGAAGATGGAGCTGGAAGTGAGGCCTACACCACGGGCACCTAGCAGTCCGGTAACCCTATGAGGGATCTGATGGTGATTGGGGGTGCACAGAGTCGGCTGGAGCCCTGTGCTTCGTTCTAGATTTTGCTCTGATGTAGAGAGGAGGAGCGCTGGGTAAATAAAGTGTGCTCGGGGGAGATGCCAAAGAGCTAAGGCGCTCGGTGAGGAGCAGGGCCTGTGGTAGAGTAACCACAGTCGGAGGCTTTAGGGACTTTGGAAATCCTTCTTATCTAGACCTTCTTACTCCGATAACTGTAAAGTTTGCTTTTAGAGATGTGATTGTGCTGTTCTTGAGTAACGAGTTGGATGTGATAGTTAACTTTGGCCAGGTAACTAGCTTCAGTCTGGGCTAATTGGGGATAGGACCATTTGGCCTTGCATAACTTCTAACGTGAGTAGACCTTTTTGGTGAGGCCTCTGATTGAAGGCAAATATACTAAAGGAAGCATGTCCCGCCAGATGAGTTGGAGCCCCTGGGAGAAGTGAACGGAACAGGTCAAGGATGGTTGTTGGAGCATACATGGGACTCTAATTTCTGTGGACTAAGGGGACAAATTATGACTTGGATTGAGGCGTATTAGGCTGGCTGGAGACTTCCAACAAGGGTGGCAAAGCCTCTAGTCTTATCTTTGTTCCCTTTGGTTTCTGGGTCCTAGAGATACCAGACCTGTACGGGCTAAAGTTTCATAGACATAAAGACGCTCAACTGTATATTACAGTGCTTTTCTAAAGTTTCCTGAAGAAATACCACTATGGTGCACTCCACTATTAATACTTGACATCACTCCCAGGGTATAGCATAACTGTGCAGTCTGATTCTCCACTTGCTATGGGATTTATTGCCGGTGCCACCTCTGCCTCTTTTTTACTGGTTAATTAAAGAACGATACTTAGCATGAAATGGAGTCAACAGGTTGGTGTTGTCCATTGTGGACATGATCCGGAGCCAATGAAATGTCTGCCTGACCAAAGACACCATAGCATAAAGGAAAGGAAGTGGTGTGAAAAATAAAATCTCTTGATGTGTTCTGGAGATGACTAGACACACAGGCCCACTACTGAAAGACATAAATGCCACTGTGAATATGGTGAGGGCAGATATCCTTCCCCTGGTAGAACCAGCGAATACATGGGATCAGAGTGGCAAGTACGGCTATAACGGCGAACTGAAAGCCAAAGGTGGCTTACGCCATTTGCTCGTCCTCTGCCTCATTACTCAAAATCAAGAAAAAAAAAACATTGGTTAAAACTAACGTGGCAATCAGGCTGAGGAAGGTATTGAGAAATCAATTGGCATCGAGCCCTACACAAACAAAGACTATTTCATTCTAAATCCTTAAGGTGCTGCAAAAGCAGGACGTCAGTAGATAACTGGGCAAATGATCAAACAATGAGAATCCCTTGGAATCAAGTAGGTCACACCCAAGAGCCTAACTTGTGAAATGACCATCAAGATTTGTAAAGTCTGAGCCTGTGAGGTGCCCACTGCAGGTCTCCAGCACGTCCACCCTGCTAGCATTAGTTGGAATAGCAGGCTACCTCTGCGTATCATATACTAATGAGCTTTCCATGACCTTCTGGACAACAGGCTACAACAGAAAGAGGGACAAACTAAAGCAGTCATCAGCATCGGATAGCAAAATGCTACGTTCTTGTAAAGCCCCAAAGGGGAAAAAAAATGAACACATGGAGACTAGCGTCTAACGTCAGTGAGTACATATTTGGGATTCAATAAAATAACTTCGTTTTGATTTCCTTAACCTTCAGTCCACTGACCTTAGCCAATCAGCAGTCTTGTGCAGACTCTGTATGGTCTTTGTAGCATTTTTGCTTCATTAAGCCAATAGCTTCTACGTTGGTGTCCGCCAGCACTTTAAATGGAAAAAAATAAGTGCAGGTACTTACTAAAAGGAGTCCAAAAGGACTGGGAGTGGAGTTTGGGGGGCTTAAGGGTGGGGCCAAGGGCGGGGCAGGACTACTTTTTTTTTTTTACCTTTCTAAGCTTTGTATGCAAGAAATCTGCATGCGTTGTACAATGTCTGATGTATCTGCCCATGGGTTATTAGACTAAAAACCATTTATATAGCACTTTCTAATTAGTGTTTAATATTAACCAAAGTAAGGACCATAGAGGCCTGGAAGGGGGTGGAACGACAAATGAAGTGGAACAAGAAATGCACAAAAGAAGACCCCCTGTGGGAAGGGACATGCCTGTTAGAATTGGGTAAGCTACATGGTTTTTGACCCTGGGATATATTGGGGATATCCAGACTCGGGGACCAACTAGAGGGAGATGACTTGATCTCCTTCAACTCACTCCAGCGTGAGTATTTGCTGAAAGACACGCAACAATATAAATAGTTGCAATTACAACACACCTGGCGGGCAGAACAACTAGACACATCAAACATCCCAGAATGTGCACCCCTAGAGGGAAGGCTACTTCAAGGAGATATACCAAACAAAGCCATCTCATGGACATACAAAACCCTGATAAATAATATACCAGACAATCTGGGAGCCCTTACAACACAATGGGAGTTCACCATGGGTGAATTAGCAGGCAGATATAGACTGGGAAGCGACACTGACGCATCCAGGAACAATGGCTATCCAATTAAGGTTGTGACTGATACAATTCAAGAGCCTGCACAGGGTTTATTTTGACAGGGCTTGCTTACATGAAATTGGGAGGTCCGAATCACCAGAGTACCTCCGCTGCAGAACAGAGCTTGGGCCCTATATACACACGCTATGGGACTGCCACCATAATAAATCCTATTGGACCCAAATAACAGAGGAATTAGGCAAGGTAGCAGAAACAACGAGACCCATGGATGCCAAATACGTTCTGTTGGGTGTCCCTCCGAGGTCAACCTCCCCAGATACAAACTCTTGTTAGGAGCCTTTATAAAACTATGCTGGAGACTACGCATGTCGGAAAGAGGATCAATCAACTACATATGCTGGAAGGAAATAGAGGAGTAAAAACAGTAAAATAAAAAAGACTCATGTGGGCTATATTTAAAACAGGCTATTGAGGAACTTGAGATACAAGTTGCCTGGAGTGCAAGTATAGGGAAACAGGCCTTTTATAAAGTAATAAAAGCCACAAATAAGCATCTTTCATATTTAACAGACAAGACAAGCCATGTACTCAGACGAAACCGGTCCTAGGATGCTTGTTTCCAGTCCAGGGAGGACCTGGCTTGGCAGTTCGGGCTGGACTGTTCCCATGGGGCACAGGGTCAAGACTGATTTGCATATGGCTGGGTTCAAACTGGAATGGCATGGTGAGCAAAAAAACGATGGATGTAGGCCCAGATCTCTGTACTGGGGTGAATGTATGACTTTGTTCTGCATTCTGTCCATCAATTGTTGTTTTTGCATTTGTCACCCCGAGTGGAAAGGGTATGCTCAGACGTGAGTCCCTTGCTCTCCATGCCACTGGAATCAAGCTATCCTGGCTGACGAGGGCTGAAAGCCCGAAACCGGTCCTAGGATGCTTGTTTCCAGTCCAGGGAGGACCTGGCTTGGCAGTTCGGGCTGGACTGTTCCCATGGGGCACAGGGTCAAGACTGATTTGCATATGGCTGGGTTCAAACTGGAATGGCATGGTGAGCAAAAAAACGATGGATGTAGGCCCAGATCTCTGTACTGGGGTGAATGTATGACATTGTTCTGCATTCTGTCCATCAATTGTTGTTTTTGCATTTGTCACCCCGAGTGGAAAGGGTATGCTCAGACGTGAGTCCCTTGCTCTCCATGCCACTGGAATCAAGCTATCCTGGCTGACGAGGGCTGAAAGCCCGAAACCGGTCCTAGGATGCTTGTTTCCAGTCCAGGGAGGACCTGGCTTGGCAGTTCGGGCTGGACTGTTCCCATGGGGCACAGGGTCAAGACTGATTTGCATATGGCTGGGTTCAAACTGGAATGGCATGGTGAGCAAAAAAACGATGGATGTAGGCCCAGATCTCTGTACTGGGGTGAATGTATGACATTGTTCTGCATTCTGTCCATCAATTGTTGTTTTTGCATTTGTCACCCCGAGTGGAAAGGGTATGCTCAGACGTGAGTCCCTTGCTCTCCATGCCACTGGAATCAAGCTATCCTGGCTGACGAGGGCTGATAGCCCGAAACCGGTCCTAGGATGCTTGTTTCCAGTCCAGGGAGGACCTGGCTTGGCAGTTCGGGCTGGACTGTTCCCATGGGGCACAGGGTCAAGACTGATTTGCATATGGCTGGGTTCAAACTGGAATGGCATGGTGAGCAAAAAAACGATGGATGTAGGCCCAGATCTCTGTACTGGGGTGAATGTATGACATTGTTCTGCATTCTGTCCATCAATTGTTGTTTTTGCATTTGTCACCCCGAGTGGAAAGGGTATGCTCAGACGTGAGTCCCTTGCTCTCCATGCCACTGGAATCAAGCTATCCTGGCTGACGAGGGCTGATAGCCCGAAACCGGTCCTAGGATGCTTGTTTCCAGTCCAGGGAGGACCTGGCTTGGCAGTTCGGGCTGGACTGTTCCCATGGGGCACAGGGTCAAGACTGATTTGCATATGGCTGGGTTCAAACTGGAATGGCATGGTGAGCAAAAAAACGATGGATGTAGGCCCAGATCTCTGTACTGGGGTGAATGTATGACATTGTTCTGCATTCTGTCCATCAATTGTTGTTTTTGCATTTGTCACCCCGAGTGGAAAGGGTATGCTCAGACGTGAGTCCCTTGCTCTCCATGCCACTGGAATCAAGCTATCCTGGCTGACGAGGGCTGAAAGCCCGAAACCGGTCCTAGGATGCTTGTTTCCAGTCCAGGGAGGACCTGGCTTGGCAGTTCGGGCTGGACTGTTCCCATGGGGCACAGGGTCAAGACTGATTTGCATATGGCTGGGTTCAAACTGGAATGGCATGGTGAGCAAAAAAACGATGGATGTAGGCCCAGATCTCTGTACTGGGGTGAATGTATGACATTGTTCTGCATTCTGTCCATCAATTGTTGTTTTTGCATTTGTCACCCCGAGTGGAAAGGGTATGCTCAGACGTGAGTCCCTTGCTCTCCATGCCACTGGAATCAAGCTATCCTGGCTGACGAGGGCTGAAAGCCCGAAACCGGTCCTAGGATGCTTGTTTCCAGTCCAGGGAGGACCTGGCTTGGCAGTTCGGGCTGGACTGTTCCCATGGGGCACAGGGTCAAGACTGATTTGCATATGGCTGGGTTCAAACTGGAATGGCATGGTGAGCAAAAAAACGATGGATGTAGGCCCAGATCTCTGTACTGGGGTGAATGTATGACATTGTTCTGCATTCTGTCCATCAATTGTTGTTTTTGCATTTGTCACCCCGAGTGGAAAGGGTATGCTCAGACGTGAGTCCCTTGCTCTCCATGCCACTGGAATCAAGCTATCCTGGCTGACGAGGGCTGAAAGCCCGAAACCGGTCCTAGGATGCTTGTTTCCAGTCCAGGGAGGACCTGGCTTGGCAGTTCGGGCTGGACTGTTCCCATGGGGCACAGGGTCAAGACTGATTTGCATATGGCTGGGTTCAAACTGGAATGGCATGGTGAGCAAAAAAACGATGGATGTAGGCCCAGATCTCTGTACTGGGGTGAATGTATGACATTGTTCTGCATTCTGTCCATCAATTGTTGTTTTTGCATTTGTCACCCCGAGTGGAAAGGGTATGCTCAGACGTGAGTCCCTTGCTCTCCATGCCACTGGAATCAAGCTATCCTGGCTGACGAGGGCTGAAAGCCCGAAACCGGTCCTAGGATGCTTGTTTCCAGTCCAGGGAGGACCTGGCTTGGCAGTTCGGGCTGGACTGTTCCCATGGGGCACAGGGTCAAGACTGATTTGCATATGGCTGGGTTCAAACTGGAATGGCATGGTGAGCAAAAAAACGATGGATGTAGGCCCAGATCTCTGTACTGGGGTGAATGTATGACATTGTTCTGCATTCTGTCCATCAATTGTTGTTTTTGCATTTGTCACCCCGAGTGGAAAGGGTATGCTCAGACGTGAGTCCCTTGCTCTCCATGCCACTGGAATCAAGCTATCCTGGCTGACGAGGGCTGAAAGCCCGAAACCGGTCCTAGGATGCTTGTTTCCAGTCCAGGGAGGACCTGGCTTGGCAGTTCGGGCTGGACTGTTCCCATGGGGCACAGGGTCAAGACTGATTTGCATATGGCTGGGTTCAAACTGGAATGGCATGGTGAGCAAAAAAACGATGGATGTAGGCCCAGATCTCTGTACTGGGGTGAATGTATGACATTGTTCTGCATTCTGTCCATCAATTGTTGTTTTTGCATTTGTCACCCCGAGTGGAAAGGGTATGCTCAGACGTGAGTCCCTTGCTCTCCATGCCACTGGAATCAAGCTATCCTGGCTGACGAGGGCTGAAAGCCCGAAACCGGTCCTAGGATGCTTGTTTCCAGTCCAGGGAGGACCTGGCTTGGCAGTTCGGGCTGGACTGTTCCCATGGGGCACAGGGTCAAGACTGATTTGCATATGGCTGGGTTCAAACTGGAATGGCATGGTGAGCAAAAAAACGATGGATGTAGGCCCAGATCTCTGTACTGGGGTGAATGTATGACATTGTTCTGCATTCTGTCCATCAATTGTTGTTTTTGCATTTGTCACCCCGAGTGGAAAGGGTATGCTCAGACGTGAGTCCCTTGCTCTCCATGCCACTGGAATCAAGCTATCCTGGCTGACGAGGGCTGAAAGCCCGAAACCGGTCCTAGGATGCTTGTTTCCAGTCCAGGGAGGACCTGGCTTGGCAGTTCGGGCTGGACTGTTCCCATGGGGCACAGGGTCAAGACTGATTTGCATATGGCTGGGTTCAAACTGGAATGGCATGGTGAGCAAAAAAACGATGGATGTAGGCCCAGATCTCTGTACTGGGGTGAATGTATGACATTGTTCTGCATTCTGTCCATCAATTGTTGTTTTTGCATTTGTCACCCCGAGTGGAAAGGGTATGCTCAGACGTGAGTCCCTTGCTCTCCATGCCACTGGAATCAAGCTATCCTGGCTGACGAGGGCTGAAAGCCCGAAACCGGTCCTAGGATGCTTGTTTCCAGTCCAGGGAGGACCTGGCTTGGCAGTTCGGGCTGGACTGTTCCCATGGGGCACAGGGTCAAGACTGATTTGCATATGGCTGGGTTCAAACTGGAATGGCATGGTGAGCAAAAAAACGATGGATGTAGGCCCAGATCTCTGTACTGGGGTGAATGTATGACATTGTTCTGCATTCTGTCCATCAATTGTTGTTTTTGCATTTGTCACCCCGAGTGGAAAGGGTATGCTCAGACGTGAGTCCCTTGCTCTCCATGCCACTGGAATCAAGCTATCCTGGCTGACGAGGGCTGAAAGCCCGAAACCGGTCCTAGGATGCTTGTTTCCAGTCCAGGGAGGACCTGGCTTGGCAGTTCGGGCTGGACTGTTCCCATGGGGCACAGGGTCAAGACTGATTTGCATATGGCTGGGTTCAAACTGGAATGGCATGGTGAGCAAAAAAACGATGGATGTAGGCCCAGATCTCTGTACTGGGGTGAATGTATGACATTGTTCTGCATTCTGTCCATCAATTGTTGTTTTTGCATTTGGACAGTGATAAATTCCTATAAAAAACTACAGCACCAGGATTATCTTACAGCACATTTTTCATCGAAAATAAAACACCTGTTTATGCAGTACTGTTTCGGACAATGGGAAACAAAAGATCAAATGCCATCCTGGAAGGATCAGACAATGAATAAAGAATGTCGCTTATGCAAATATAAGGAAGAAAGTCTTGCACACATATTCTGTGTTTGCTCGAGTCACCTGACAGAAAGAAAGATATTGCTGAAAATAATTTTTAGAGAGCTAGAAATACGAACATGCAGGCAAGCGGTAACCCATTGGCTGGCTGGCTCCTCTATACCGCTTATATGCCGGAGAGTAAAATTTGTTTAAGTAAATATGAAAGCACTAGAACAATCAATTTAGGGTACCAGCACCTCGATGAAGGACTACAACTGGGAAGCATAACCAGAAGATTGTTGCATTGCATTTGTTCTTTAATCTAGGGTTTTCGTAATGTACAAAGGAAGATCATTAATTACTCTGAGCAAAAGAATTGAAAGACAAACAATAGAAATTATTGGTATAAGAGCGATTTAATAAAATCGCACTTTAAACCCCGGAAGAATGTGAAGGAAGACATTCGAATTAAAATGTACCTCAGCACAATAGCACTTTAAATATTAGCTCTTGCACCTTAAATGACGGGACCGCAAAAAGAACTGAGGAAAATGGTCACGCTCCGAGTAGCGAGTTTTAAAAGAACAATTATTCGAGTCAAGGCCTCACAAGAACTGCATTAATGAAAGTTTTATATTTATTTTAATTTGGAGTTTATAAGTCAGTTTTAAAAGATTTGTCATAAACCCATGTTTAAATCAAATTTTATGAAATGTAAGGAACTAATGATTGTGTAATGGTTATTATTGACTATATACATAAAATACAATTAATTGTCAACTCCTGTTAGGTAACCTAGGGCTGATGGTGGCCAAGAGAGACATTGCCCGAAACTGGGGTGCCCCAGCTCTACCCACAGTGATAGAGTGGAGAAAAGGTATGGATCTATATATGGGTGCAGAGAGGGTGACATACAAAAAAAGAAGGATGCCCGAAGAAGTTCTCCAAGGTTTGTGGCCTTTGGTTGAGATACATTGTGCTGGACAGATGAACCCCACCCAAGGCCGGGATAACCGAGATAAATGTGAGAGGAAATACCTACCCCCCTCGCCAAACACCATAAGATTGCATTTACCATTAGATGAGACTCAGTCATGGCTATGCCAGAAATTATCTGTATTTATACCACTGCCGAATGATCGATTTAAAAATTGTCATGTTTCATGATGCTCTTCATCATAAGCACAAAAGCTGCTGTGTTTTCTTTCTTGAAATTTGTGTCAATAAACATTTAACCAAAGTAATCATTTTCCAGCAACGTTAGCACAACAAAATGTTGAGAAAGCAAAAGTTCTAAACATCTGCCTTGTAATTTGCATGCATTACTTTGGTGCAGAATCATAAGTCGCTAGCTATATATATGTGAGCTGCAGTTAACACAAGGATCTCTGCCACAAAAACAATAACCAACTGAGCTATCTATATAAAAAACAAATCTGTGATCTGCATGTTTCATGCTGTGCTTTCCAGAAGACCCTCCAAGCAGTTTTATGCTGAGTTGAACCTTTGATTAGAATGCACACAACTTTCCATCAAGTGCATTAACTACCGAGTTATTAAAGTGCCATTGTTTGTACCCTGGACTAGATGATATTTGAAATGTAGCTTGTTCTGATCAGTTAAGCAAGCCTGAATAGAGTTGTTATCACATTTGTCTTGTTGTCAAATTCTTTCTTGTTTAAAAGGTTTAGAAAACAAACATTTCTTTCTTTCAGGAAATTGGTGGTGGGGCAGCATTTCTTTTCATGCTAACATATTTTTTTTAAGTTGCTGACGGGTGATGATTTTCAGGCATTTAAAACTATGGGCATGCTAAAAAGCTGTACTGCTCTGAACAATGCGGCCACCCCCCCCGTCCATTAGGTTTTGCAATCTCCTTTTAACCCTGGGAAAGGTTAAAGAAAACACCCCGCTGCTACACCCCTCCCCTGCTCTTATACCATCCACAGAGGCACACGTATGTCATTGTGTCCTGGAGACATGAGCAGTCCAGTCTCTTGGACCAGCTCAGCCCAGGTTTCCTCCCTGTTTGAAATGCACGCTGTGAATGATGTGCTGCGGGTAGAGTTGATGAGCGCAGCATCACCTGCGTCCACGCCAGGCTCCTATGAGTACTGGTACTCTCCTTGTCAGAGGAAAAGTTCCGGTACTCAAGGGGAGAAAATAAAAAAGTGCTGGTACTCCGTACCTTTGAGTACCCGCCCATTTAAAACACCGGTCTGTTTGCATTGAACATTTTCAGAGGCCGCATAGAGTGCAGAATACAATAGCCTCCTTGCGGTTGCTGCCAGTTGACCAGCCCTTTTAGGTAGAGCCTAAGGTCAGCACGCATGCGCTACTCGCTCTGCGAGGCATGCTGTATTGAAGTATGCACTGGAAGCCCCTCCCACACTCACCCAATATTTGTCATTGGCTTGTGTTATTGTCCTTCATAAATGCTGGCTTCTGATTCGTAAATAGGCTTGTAAGTCCCCCCTTGGTACCGCCTTGTCTGTATTTGTTACCTCCTGTAACGACTGGACCTTTTACTTCCGTTGTTACATGAACTGTGTTATATGTGGGTGAGCACTATTTTGTTTATTGACTATGAGGTCAAACAATAGCGGCTGCTCTTTTGTATTTGCAGCGTGCCTGCCGATTTTCGTATAGAGCGATATGCCGCTCTAACTTTAAAAGCGGATGCCCCCTATACCCATACCACTCACGGCACTATGGTAAAGCTTTTTTTTAATTGATTACTTTTTAGTAGAGCGAGGCGTCCACTTCAGAGACACCGCGCGTTCGTTCATCTTTTTTTTGTTTTCATTTGCATGCTGAGAGCGGGACCCGCTTTCGGGACACCACGCTCAATTTCATTTTTTAAATTCATTTCTTTACTTTATTGGTGAGCGTGTTGCCCGCGTCACGGACACTGCGTTCTACAATACAATAGGTCTTCCTTTTGCTAAAGTTGGTATTGTAAATGACAATGCCTTTTAATACTATAAAAGGCATTGCCATTTACAATGCCAATAGCTCAAAATCTCGCTATTGCATTGTAAGGCAACAGTATGCAAGCGCGCAGCGCACATGCGCAGCGCCGCGCTGGAGGAGCGCCAGAGGAAAGCCCGTCTGTGCCCGTCCGGGCCCGGACGGGCCTAGGGCCGGCCATCATGCCCGTTGTTCCATCTTTGCAGGGTAGTCTCATCAGGTATGCCACGACTGATCTTTTGTCATTGCGACCACCGAAATCGGATGCATGTGGGTTCTTTGTGAAGGATGGGCAACCTTTTGTAAGTTGTAAGGTGTGTAGCTCAGGGCTTGGGGCCCATAAGGCCAGAAAAAAGTTAGAATTTGGTCTGTTGAACTGTAGGTCACTTCCCTCTCACTCCACGGAAATTAACTCACTAATTTTGGACTATGATCTTGATATCTTATTTTTAACAGAGACATGGACCACGCCCACTTCCGGCCCAGATATGGTCCGAGCCCTCCCGCCGGGATTTGTGATTTTCCTTCTCGACAGACCCATAGGGCGGGGAGGGGGTATGGCTATTCTGTACAGGGTTACGCTTAGTTGTAAAGCACAGGAGGCCGGGGTTAAGGACTGCAAAAGCTGTCAATTCTGCATCCGGCTGTCCCCCACGGTCGCTATCTCAGGGCTCCTTGTTTATCGCCCCCCCTGGGGCAGTAGCCGGTTTCATTGATTCACTAATGGAATCTGTTACCTGTCTAGCCTCCTCTACTACGAATTTTGTCGTGTTAGGAGACCTGAACCTACATTTTGAGGACTCTTTGGACTTGCCTGCTACTGACCTGCAGTCTGACCTGGGCGCTATGCAGATGAGACAAATTAATTCAGGCGCGACCCATGAAAAGGGTCACCTGCTTGATCCAATTTTTTCTAATATGGAGCAGCTAACCGCCCTACCCCCCTTGCCCTACCGTGGACAGACCACTTTTTGGTTTTAGTCAGCTGGGCTCCTGCGGGTTGGGATCTTCCCACACCCAGGACATTCAGGACGGACAGAGCTTGGTCGAGGCTCCCTATGGATAAATGGGCGGCCCATTTGGAGTCAACTTGCCCCCAATGGGGTTCTGACCCGGTGGATGCGGACGCTAGCTTGGAGAGCTGGTTGAGCAGCTCCTTAGACGTCATTCTTCCAAAGAAAAAGATGCTCATCAGGGATAAGAGAGCGGGCTCGGCCCCATGGTACTCTCCTGAGCTAAGGGCACTGAGAAAGAGCTGCAAAAAGCTAGAACGGGGGTGGAGGAAGGATTGGGGGATAACAAGTAGGAACAAGTATCGCTTAGCCATGAGATTGTACAAGAACGCGATAAGGGAGGCTAAGATCAAATACTTTGATGAAAGAATCTGTAAAGCCACTTGTTCCTCGAGAGAGTCCTTCAAAGTGATGAAAGAGTTGCTAAAAAACCCCGACCCACCGGTTATTCACGACAATGCCCAATGGAAATGTCTGGAGTTGGCTACTTACTTCAATTCCAAAATTGAGACCATCCTACGATCACTCCCCCATCCAACCGCAGTGGCAGAGCCAACGGCTCAGCATAGGGTAGGAGCAGTGGAGTTGGACCTTTTTGGCCCTGTGACTGCGGAAGAAGTATTGAGTGTGCTTGGGAAATTGAAGAGTGGCTCCCCCAAGGACCCTGTCCCGATGCGATATTTAAAACAGTAACCGAGCTGATCAACCTGTCTTTATCGCAGGGAGTGGTGCCACCTGGATGGAAAGGAGTGGTCGTTAAGGCCCTCCTGAAGAAGCCGAGCCTTGACCCCTCTGACCTGGCTAATTTTAGGCCGATTTTGTTGCTCCCGGGCGTGAGCAAGATAGCTGAAAGACTGGTCAACTATCGATTATCGAATTTCTTGGAGGCCAATGGCCGGTTACGGGATTCCCAGACGGGATTCCGTCCTGGACAGGGCACAGACACCGCCCTCCTGGCCGTGGTGGAGGAAGCCAGGTGCATTCTGGATTCAGGAGGGTCAGTGGCAGTGATCCTCCTGGACCTGAGTGCGGCTTTTGACACCGTAAATCACCAGGTACTACTCCAGCGGCTGGAAGGGCTGGGCGTCACTGGGATGGCTTTGAGATGGCTTGCCTCCTTCCTAGGAGGACGGTCATTTGAAGTGTGGGAAGGAAACGAGAAGTCCCCCCCCTTTGCCCTCCAGTGTGGGGTCCCTCAGGGCTCGTCGTTGAGCCCGACCTTATTTAATGTATATATGGCCCCCCTGGAGGATGTGGTGTCTCCGTTCGGCTTCAACATCATTAGCTACGCGGATGATACGCAGATGGTAGTGGGGCTCTCTCAGTTAGAGAAGCAACCAGGGGTGCTTCATTCCTGTCTGGAGGAAGTGTTTAGGTGGATGTCTAATTCATCCCTTAAACTGAATGGCTCAAAGACCGAGCTGATGATCTTAGGTCAATCCTCCTTCTCCCTGTCCCCCAGTAGCTGGCCTGACTGCATGGGAGCTCCTCCCAGCCCGAAGAAGGAGATTAAGAGCCTAGGGGTGTGGCTGGAGCAGGACTTGACGTTTAGAACACACGCCAAAAAGATCGCAGGTGTATGTTTTGGTATGCTCCGGTCAGCCCGCAGGATTCTGTCACTCCTCCCTGAAACCTCCCGTAAGCTGCTTATTCAAGGGCTCATTATTTCGAGGCTGGATTACAGCAATGCACTCTTTTTGGGCGCGCCGGAATCTACATTCAAGAAGCTGCAGCAGGTGCAAAACGCAGCGGCTAGACTGCTGACCAATGTCCCCAGAAGGCAGTCCGCCAAACCGGCACTGAAGGCGCTTCACTGGCTTCCGGTGCGGGAAAGAGTAACCTTTAAAGCACTCTGCATGGCACAGAAGAGTCTGCAGGGGAAGGGTCCAGCGATCCTAAGGAATATGATCCAACCCTATAAAGCAGTAAGGGCTCACCGTTCGGATCATAAATTCCTCCTCCAGTCTCCTAGAGTAAGGCAAGCCCGTACTGGAGGGAGAAGGTTTTCAGTGAATACGGCCTCCGCTTGGAACTCGCTTCCACTCGTGTTGCGGGCAGAGATCAGTACTCTGCGCTTTCGCAAACTATTAAAAACTCATCTTTTCCCAGTTTAGTGTGTCATGTGTTGGCGGTGGTTGATCTATGGATAGCGCTGGGATGCTCAAGGGTAACCGTGCACGATATAAAACTCCAAATAATATTAATAATAAATAAGGCCTCCGTTTTTGGCTACCAGATTTGCATCCCACACCAATAGCATTCCAGTGAAGAGCGCTTTCTGACTGTACTCAGATTCTCTAAAGTGAATGAAGGCAATTGTACATTCACACCTTTTCTTCATCAGTGGGGAATCCCTCTTGCGTTCGGTTTTAGTTTCAATAGTTTTTTATTACCATCAGTTATTTACTTTTCTCTTCCAGCTATGCACACCACTCCTCTTCACACCTCTTCTTTCATCCCTCCATCCTTATTGCCACCTTTCACCTACTGCTGTATTCCACCGAGCGGAAACAGTTTAATAGTCTAGAGTTGTTCACGACTTGCCAGTCTGCGGTACCCGGTCGCCTCCCACAAGTAATTGTTGTTACATGATAGGATCTGCACTAGTTGTTTCTGTGCCCACTTGTGGCAGGTGTTCAGTTAATAGGCGGATATCTCTCAGCAGAGGTGAGTGAATCCAACTCTCAGCCTTCTAGGGCAAAGAGTTCCCTCATAAACTTGACTGGAAAGAGGTGAGTGAAGCCAACCCTCAGCCTTCTAGGACAAAGAGTTCCCTCATAACCTTGACTGGAAAGAGGTGAGTGAAGCCAACCCTCAGCCTTCTAGGGCAAAGAGTTCCCTCATAACCTTGACTGAAAAGTGGTGAGTGAAGCCAACCCTCAGCCTTCTAGGGCAAAGAGTTCCCTCATGACCTTGACTGGAAAGAAGGGAGTGAAGCCAACCCTCAGCCTTCTAGGGCAAAGAAATGAAGCCTAAGTCAACAAATGTGAGTGCATTTTCACATGTTGTGAAGTGTTTTTTCTATTGCCCCGCTATCTAGCTTTCCATTCTGGCACCCATTTTCTTTCCCAGTGAGAATCTGGGTATCACCATTCCCTCTTGTAATGCAACAGATAACTAGATCCCAGGGGGCTGACTCAGTATAATTACCACAGGATCAGTAGGCATTGCAATAGACACAGGATATGTAGAGTGGGCCCTTCCTGCTGATGCACTCACCAGCACCTGTACCATTTATTATGGCCTGTGTGTTACCAGGTGTTAGACTTTGCCCTTTTTGGCTAAAGTTCCTTAAACTTTTTGCCTTCCTCCTAGACCTTTTTCTGACATGATGTTGCCGACTTAGATGCTTTGGGCACTTTGCCAGTGCTGATCAGTGTCAAAGTGCAAGTGCTCCCTGTATAAAGTGTTATGGTAATTGGTTGTCCATAATTGGTATGTTTGTCTTACTAGTAAAGTGCACTATGTGTGCCAGGGCTGGTAATGAAAATGGTATTAGTGGGCCTGCAGCACTAATTGTGCCACCCACACAAGTAGCCCTAAAAAGAGCTCTAAGACCTGCCACTGCAGTGCATGTGTGCAGTTTGTTAACTGCGTTGTTGTCCTGACAAGTGCACCCACTTGCCAGGCCTTACCCTTCCCTTTTTATGCACATCAGATACCCCTATAGTAGGCCCAAGGTATCCCTCCCTGGGCAGGGTGCAGTGTATGTGAAATGTAGGACATGTACTGAGGTGTGTATTATGTCCTGACAATGAAATACTACCAAATTCGTTTTCCACTGTTGCAAGGCCATCTTGCCCATAGGACAGAATGGGGAATGCTGTGTCACATGTTTCCAGCATATCTTCCCATAGGCATAAGATGGAGAGATGGAGTTTAGTGTGCCTGAACTCAGAATTTAATAACACATCTTTTTGTGAAGATGGTTTTTAAATTGTGTGTTTAGAAACCACGCTTTTAGAAGTGGTTGGTTTCTTGTCTTAAACCATCCTGTGTGCCTCTGCCTGTTTGTGTATTGACCGTCTGGGTTTGGATGTGACAGGGTCTGGGGAGTGTCCTGACGCCAGAGAGGAGTAGGTGAGACAGCAACAGGCTGGCCTGCATTTGATGTGGGGGGAGTAGTAGGCCCCTGAATGTGAAGAGGGCTGTGTTGCTGCCCCCAAAGGATGGCTCCACCTCCTGCTGAGCATCTGGGGCCCAGACCATCACTGTCAAAGGAAGAGGGTGTGCACTGGCAGGAAGACACCCAGGTCTGGTTTGGACCGGGCACATAGCCCCCCGAACACAAAGACTTCAAAGGCATTTAGGGGTATAAATGTGAGAGCTGAAACCCCTGAACTCAAGACTGAACTTAAGACTGAAAAAGGATTGAAACTACTTCGTGATCAAGAGGAGCCTCTGCCAAAGAAGAACAGTTGAAGAAACTGAAGAGAAGGACTGCCCTTGCTGTGTGTTCTGGGGCTGGCCTGCAGTTTACTAATTTGACTAAGGCGAGGACAATGGACTTTGCTGTGTCCCCCTGCTTGAAAGGACTTTGTTGTGTGCTGTGTCCTGAAGTAACTTGTCTCCAAGGGCCCGAGGAGCGCTGGTCCCCTGTTGTGGAAACTCAGGAACATCAAAGTTTCTAACCGTGTCTCAGCGACGTTTGGTGCGTGTGCTTTTGTACGCCTGAGACTGCCGTGTGGTCTGTGGTGCTGTTTAGAGGTGCCCCGTGACCTCATTGCCCCCGCAGCATGAAACATCGTCCACGCTGCTGCATTGCTGTTTGTGGCCCGAGCCGTCGACATAACTGAGGCTGTGAGTAAGGATCGCCACTGCCGGCCCGAGCCGCAACGTACTAAAGGATTTCTTGAAGCTAAGGAAGCTGCAAGGTGAAAGGGATCGTGATCGTTGTTCCCCAAGAGGAATCTACCTAAGATCGTCAACGAAGGAGAAGGCAGCGCCGTAACCCGTCCAGCTACAGTGTCGCCTAGCAACGGAGCTGCAACGTCATCGGGACAGCTCGGCAGGACGTCCGACAAGCAGGGAGAGAGAGAAAGCGAGGCAGTGCACCGCCGGGTAAGGTTTGGACTCCGGTCGGGAGCCGCAAGCGTGTGTGGCCTGGGGAGGCGTGCAGGAGGAGTACAGGAGTGCTCTGATCTCTCTCCAGCTGCACCGCGTTAGACGTGCTGAGTCCCCGAGCGGCCCATACCTGCTCAGCAGTACCAGGGCCGCCCCGTTAAGTTCACGATCATTGTCTCTGTTGTTGGGGCCTAGTGGTACCCGAGCTGACCGTGCAGATTGGCTTATTACATTATTCTTGCATTACGAACTGCATTATTCTTGCATTACGAACTGCATTATTCCTTGCATTATGAACTGCCTTATTCCTTGCATTATGAACTGCCTTACTCTTGCATAAAGAACTGAATTATTCTTGCATTAAGAACTGCATTATTCCTTGCATTAAGAATTGCATTATTCTTACATTAAGAATTGCATTATTCTTACATTAAGAATTGCATTATTCTTGCATTACGAACTGCATTATTCCTGCGTTACGAACTGCATTAGTACTTTCATTAAGGACTGTCTTATTTCTACATTACAAACTGCATAGCATTGCATTAGGACTGCATTAGATCACTGTGAACTGCTCATCAATACCGCAAGAACCGGCCCAGTGAAATATTACCAATGCGCATATGCTGGATATTTTTTATCGTTTGGTCTCATCTTATGTCTTCTTGATAAAGATACCGCTATTTTTCTAAATTAGTGTGGTGTTATCACTGTGTTACTGGGGGTGTGGTTGCAAATACTTTACACATTGCCTTGGAGATAAGCCTGGCTGCTCGTGCCAAGCTACCAGAGGGTGAGCAGGGGTTATCTAAGAGGGTGTCCCTTCTTTCCCTGACTAGAAGCAAGGGTCCCTATTTGGACTAAGGTACCCACCTCAGTCAACTAGAGACTCCCGTTCTAAGATGAAAATATCTTAGGCCTCAGTTATTGTGCCCCGTACAGTTGGAAGATTTGTTAACTCCCAAAGATAGCTTCAGGGAGAACCATGCCTCATATTGGTGACGATGCTCAGCCTCCCAGATTTTCTCATCCCACAAGTGTTTCACTGTCAACATGACCTCATATATTTAACACCAGTTCATACATACTTAAAGCTTCCAGTTTTCAGTTTTTACTGATTTTTACAGATAAATACAGGCAGAAAACGATGTGTTTCCTGTCTGTATTTATTTTTAAAAGTGGAAAAATACTGAAAATGGTGATACATTCGTGAGATATTCTCCGTGCTCTCTTTCATGAATTTCAGGCAACAGCTGAGCAGATAGACAGCATGAAGAGTTAAACAACAGGATGGGATTTCCTTAAATACAGGCATATGTTAACATCTATTTGTAGTATATCACTAATGTGTACCTGTGAGTTTAGTGTTTTGCTATACATGGTTACTTAATTTGCTCAATTCCGACAAGCATCCATGTATGAGTGCATGTTCAAGAGTTTAATAAATGTGGAAATATAACATTTTATGGCTTCATTCATTCTCAAAACACAAAATAAATATGGATAAATGCAAATAAGATGGCCAAGAAATAAATATGGCTAAATACAGACAGAAATGTTAAAAAAAAAAAAAATACCATAAAACCAAGAGCCCTATTTATCTTTAACACCATACCTGTTCTGTTAGAAAGCTATTTCTTGATTAGACCTGTGGTCTTGTGGCCCATGCGTATAATTGGTTCAGATGTTCAGTGCCTCATATTGTGATACCTGAATCCTCAGAATCAGAGTGATTATAGTTCTGTTTCTTCAGCTCAGGGTACTTTATTTCATACCTGCAGTACCCTTTCCGTAAACATTGGCACACATTGCCTAGTACCTTCGTAAACTCATTACCATACTCAGTCCAGGAGAAGTCAGTGTGATGAATTGGTACTAAGGAGTAAGGGTATACCATGAGAGCAACCCTTTCCCTAGTTCTATGTCAGATGCTTAACAGCAGTCTTGTAGTAGATACATTGTAGAGTAAGCGCAGCTAGGAAATATCCGACATTGGGTAAGGGCAGTTATATGATCAAAGGAAGGACTGCTGTTTTCTGGCTTGTGGTTTGCGACAACCCTCCGTGTTTCTTGGTTGGGACAGCTGGTTAATAGTTTGCCACATCTGGGACAGGCAGGCCAACTTGCTTTTGTTGAAGCACCATTTGACTGACAGAAATTGTAGATTTGCCCTCCCTCCCTCTCACCATCACCCTGCCTCCTCACTTGTCTAAGTGTTTCATAGGACTGTTAGTGTCTGACGCAACGTGCCCAGGCTGGACAAAATGATATTGAAAGTGGTAATCAGCAAAAGGGACTGAGCGTGGCATTTATTCATATCCCTTCTAATGCCACCAAATAACGCCAGGTATCTTTCCCAATAGAAAGTCTGAACTGCATGATATGTATATTCTGGTACCTGCCTTTCTGGTCCCTTGGAAAGGGTATGATGTTTCTAATGCAGATAGTATAGTTGCAGCCACATAAATATCCATTTCCTCCTACCTGGCAATGTTTATTTTGAAGCCTCTGATAATGCAACTCGTGGCCACATACACAAAGAAGGATTGTACAGTGCAAATAAAACGTCCTCTGTGAATACGTCCAGTTTGAAGAACACATCTATATTCAAATGCCTTTCTGTGCATGTTTGCCAATATGATGTCATTACACAAAACCTCAGTTAAAAACCCATATGCGACATGGTATGATTGAAGAACCCCCATCCTACTCAAACAATTTGTCAGCATCCAATGAAGACAATATATCTTTCTTCCCTGATCTTGTGAGGTTATGTTGTATGTTTTTTACTTTTCTTACAACCTCATCTGCTTGTCTGTCCTGGGTTAATCTGGGTTGTGAAAACAGACTAATTCTGCTAGGGTAGACTTTGCACGTTCAACCAATACTTTAATGACCAGTTTTGCATAAATATTGAGTAGTTAAATGGGTCTAAAATGTTCTACCGAGTTAGGGTTCTTCCTAGTTTGGCCAGCATTGAAATCTCTTATTCTGGCGTTGGCCTGCCAGAATCATACCAGTGATTGGGCACTTCATGAGAATCTCCAAGAAGGAGGGCCTGGCGCTGCAGACAGATTCGGCTTTTTAACTGCTGGCAAGGTCCTACCCTTCATAATATGGGATTCGAAGGCCTTCTTCTGCCAGTGCCTTCACCCTGAATCCCGCGGTGCCTTGCTAAAAGTGTCTTTACAGTCACTCCTTTGTCGTGAAACGGCTAGTACAACATCTGGACCATAACTATTCGGCTTTTATCTGCATTACTAATCTCATTCAGTTCATTCATGTATTTAAATGATGTGGCTGTGTGTTTCACTTTAGGTTTGTATGCTGGTAATTGTTGGCCTTTGTTTCTCACCTCCTAGTATTGCTGATTAATTTTAAATAACAAATTCTCTGCTGTTGTAATACTAAAGACAATTTAGGCCTTGAGTTACGTTTACTCCCTAGTAAATTAATTAAATTAATCAGTGAAAGCCGCATGAGCTCTCCCCTTTTCTGGCGGTTTCCTGTTAGCCCTTAATGTTACATAACTTGTATTTCTTGACATTGCAGTTTTGGTTCCCAACACACAGTTCCCATCCGCCCAAACTCCTGTTGCGAAGGTAAAGACATCCAAGCAGGGGCGTGGTGTCCACCACACACCAGCGGGATCCTGTGTCACGTTACCTATGCCCTTATGATAAGTGTACCCCTGCCGACACATAACAGGCACAAGAGAGAGCAAGGCAAGCTATCTTCCACATGCTTACCATTGGTCACCACACCCCTACCCTTCGCAATGCCTTTCGACATTGTGACATCAAAGTTTTCACAAGTTAGTCTACCCACTCAACGCATAGTTTGTTTTTTAAATACTAGGTACTGTTAAAGAAACCGTCTTGATGGCAGTTTGCCATTGCCGGTTGCAAAGGATGAGTCTCCTGCAAAAATGATATGTTCCCCTTGGCATCTTCCAGCTGTGCAAAACCAATACATATATATTTGAGGAGTTAAAACACTGCACATTAAATGAAAAAATTGTAATCCTCTTTTTTAGAAATTACTGTAAAGATGACTATGTTTTCTTATGTTCGAGGCATGTGGGCTGCTGAATTCATATCTGTGCATAGATCGCCGCCTAGTGTTGGGTCCGGATGATTGCACATTGTTGTCCTGGAAGAGTCTTCGAAGTATCACGAGATAGGTGGCTCCTCCCCTGGACTACAGTGCGCATGGGCATCCTCTCCATCCTTAGATTGTTTTTTTCCGCCATTGGGTTCGGATGTGACTATCTTAGCTCAACTTAGGAATACTTAGTTTTAGGCCAAAAGGCCTTTAGTTTTCGTCGGTACAGTTACCGTTCGGTGTCGACTACTAGCTTTGGTGCTCCACACCCTCTTCCAACTTTCAGACCGGATTGGTCCGAACTTCGAAGCTCGATCGACGATGGAATCGAGGACTCCATTCAAGAGGTGTCCGTTATGCCACGCGAAGTACCCTCATATCGACGTCCACCCAGTCAGTAATAAATGTCTCTCGCCGGATCACGACGAATCGAAATGCATGGCCTGTGCACGGTTCCGATCTTAGAAGACTCTGCGGAATCGACGGGCAGCGAGGCTGGAGGCGCAGCAAGCAGCGCCTGCTCCCACCAACATATTCAGCACGGAGGACGAGGACGCCGAGAGCGTGGAAGAAGTAGTCTCTAGCCCCGCTTCAGAACATCATTCCCGATCGGACGACGACGATGAAGTGATCTTTCGACGTGAAGAAACCGTCGATGAGGTAGGAGACTTCGACGAGGCCTAGGGGGCCGAAGAAGACAGCTCTCCTGAGGAGCTAGGCCAATCCGTCAAAACGGAGGCCGAAACTGTACGTCGTCATCAGGCTCCGGTCGAAGGATCGCCTTCGGGCCTTACCCAAGATCAAATACATGGTTCCTCGGCCCCACCTTCCGGTCCGGCCTCGAACACTCTGCAAGAGCCTCTATTACCGAAGACGACCGGGTTATTAAACCCAAAACCATCCATCGCTCCAGTCCCTTCAAAAACGAAAGTGAAACTGGTGGTGGTCGGATCGAAGGCGTCGAAACCATCCACTGCTCCGACGCAGAAAAAAGTCGTCGGCTCCGACCGCGTACAAAGAGACTTCGGCGCCGAGCTCACCGCAGCGGATGCGCTCGACACCCAGAAAAAGCACGCCCTCGGGCACCGCAAGGCACCGAGACCTTCGGCGCCGACATCGAAGGCCGTAACCTCCGCAGTCAAAATGGCTGCCCCGGCTACGTCAACGCCTAGCATACCGATGCCGACTAAGTCCTCGACTACGTCGACTGTCGATACATCCCTTCGGACCAGTGACCCCCTTCCGACAAAAAAGTCGGGGCTGGCCTCGACGTCTACTACCAAGGTGCCCATCAAACCACCATCTGCGTTCACTGTGCAGCAGGTCTCTGCATCTTTACAACGCATCCGTGACCGGGCAACCCTCCACTCTATCTCGGGTCCCGACACAACCACACCCTGTAGAGTGCACTCGGAGCCCACCAACATTACGTTTGGGCTGCCACCGGCATCGGCACCGAAACTATTTCAAATTCGGACACGTGTCCTCCACACACAGTCCACCACCTCTGGCCTTACAGAACAAGACTCTCCGGGGCCACAATTTATCGACGCCGACACTGGCAGGTTAATGCTCCACAAGCGCAAAATAACGCCAGTTAGGGAAGAGGAGCCATACAAAATTCCTCTTAATCGCAAGCTGCCAGCGGAGCAGGAACCAGTGCTCCAAGAACACTTCCAACCCTTCCATTCAGATCCGCAGTCCTTTTCTCCTACCCCTTCCGAATCGGACGCAATACAGGACTATGGCGGGGAGGATACCATCTACCCTGGGGACGTAGATCCTGATGAACAACTACAAGACCCGGATCAGGCGTGGGATGATCCCACAGACCGAAGTGTCGCGCCACATACTCAAGATGCGCAACTCTATAACGTAAAAACGTCTCCTACAGAGGACACGGCTGCATTTAATGCCCTCATCGAACGGGCTGCTGCTCATCATGGGGTGGAACTCCATTCTGACGCTATTGAGGAAGACTTCCTGCTTGACACTTTCGCATCTTCAGAAAGAACTGTCAAAACTCTGCCCATGTTAAAAGGGGTTCTAAAACCTGCCAAAGACATTTTCAAGGACACCACAAGAGCCCGAGTGTTAAATCCCAGGATTGAAAAGAAATACAAGCCTGCACCCGGTGACCCAAAATACATTAGGGGTCAGTTGCCATTAGACTCCATGGTGGTTGCCAATGCTCGCAAGAGAGCCCACTCACAAACGACTGGTGATGCTCCTCCCCCAGACAAAGAGTCAAAAGTACTAGAAACATCGGGCAAACGCATTGCAGCGCAAGCAGCGAACATCCTGCGCATTGCCAATACATAGGCACTCCTGGCACGTTATGACAGGTCACATTACGACACGCTGGAGTCACTGCTCCAACATCTACCAGATGAGTATAAAGAGTCAGCGAAGCTCCTCATTAGAGAAGGACAACTCCTCACTAATGCATCCATAAAATGCGCCCTTGACGCAGCTGACACGGCGGCTAGGGCAATAAACACAAGCGTCATGCTACGACGCCATGCCTGGTTACGCATCTCAGGCTTCAAACCCGAGATCCAAAACAATATTCTGAACTTACCAGTTAACACAGAATTCTTATTTGGCCCAGACGTTGACACTACCCTAGAAAAAATAAAGAAAGACACTGACACTGCGAAATCAATGGGGGCTCTGCAAACGCAGCAATTTCGTAGTGGCTCCTTTCGTTGCACCGGAAATAGGGGAACAACAAGGGGTCAGGGGTCACAACAGCAGTATGCTAAAAGTGGCGCACAAAGCACCTATGACAAAAACAACAGGGGTGGATATCGTGGATCCAGCACCAAAGGCAGGGGACGTGGCTATGGCAACACCAGGTCCTCTCCAAAGAACAAACAGTGACGCCCTCTCCTTACCCCCCGACCACATAACACCTGTCGGGGGACGACTCCAGCTGTTCCTGTCCGCGTGGAAGAACATCACCACGGACAGGTGGGTCAGGGACATCATCCAGCACGGGTACTGTCTAGAACTAACTTCCACTCCACCCAACATACCACGAAAGCACCGTCCTATGTCAGCCGAACACTTAGGTTTACTCCAGCAGGAAATGCTTGCTATGCTCGCAAAAGGGGCAATAGAAGTAGTGCCCATTGACCAGCAGGGCACAGGGGTGTACTCTCTGTACTTCTTAATCCCCAAAAAGGACGGCTCGCTCAGACCTATTCTAGACCTGCGACCCCTAAACCTATATATTCTGTCAGAGCATTTCCATATGCTCACCCTCCAGCAGGTTCTCCCACTACTCAGTCAGGGGGATTTCCTAGCCATGCTAGACCTGAAGGATGCATACTTCCACATACCCATACACCCTTCACACAGGAAATACCTCAGATTCACTATTCAAGGGAATCACTATCAGTTCAAAGTTCTCCCCTTCGGAGTAACAACAGCACCCAGGGTCTTTACCAAGTGCCTGGCAACAGTGGCCGCACATCTGCGAAGACAAAACATTCACGTCTTCCCTTATCTGGACGACTGGCTAGTTCAGGCCAAGTCAGCACACCAATGTGCCACCCACATGTCCAACACCATTCACCTTCTTCACGATCTGGGATTCTCACTAAATTACCCAAAATCAAGTCTCCAACCTGCGCACGTACAACAATACTTAGGCGCAACGATCAACACTCTGGCGGCCACAGCACAGCCAACTTTAGTGAGAATCAACAGCATGCAACTGCTGATCTCAAAATTCCAACCTCAACACTCCCTTCCTGCGCGAGTGTTCATGCAGTTGATAGGCATGATGGCCTCCTGCATTTTCATAGTCCCACACGCGAGACTACATATGCGCCCGCTTCAGGAGTGCTTAGCACGTCAATGGAATCAGGCTCACGGGCAACTAAAAGACCTAGTGTTGGTGAGTGGTCGGGCATACAACTCTCTGCATTGGTGGAGTCCACAAAACCTTTGCAAGGGCCGACCGTTCCAAGAGCCTGTTCCACAAATCATACTAACAGCGGACGCGTCTCTCCAGGGATGGGGAGCTCATGTACTCAATTACACAGTGCAGGGACTATGAACAACACAACAAAAGAAGATGCACGTCAACCTTCTGGAACTGATGGCAATCTTCCTAGCCATGAAGGCATTCAAAGTACACCTGTGCAACAAAGTCGTGTTGATCCGGACGGACAACATGACTGCCATGTACTACATACAGAAGCAGGGAGGAACACTCTCTCCACAGTTGTCTCATTTGGCTCAGAGCATGTGGAAGTGGGCCATTCAGAGGCACATATTCCTCATGGCAGAACACCTCCCAGGCAAGGACAACCAGATGGCGGATCTGCTCAGCAGACACAGCCACCAAATGCACGAGTGGGAGCTACACCCATCAGTTCTCCAACCGTACTTCCAACAGTGGGGTCATCCAGAGATAGACATATTCGCCACAAAAGAAAACGCAAAATGCCAAAGCTTTGCCGCCAGGTTCCCACACCCACAGTCGCAGGGCAATGCGATATGGACGAACTGGTCCGGCAGATTTGCGTACGCTTTTCCCCCAGCACCATTAATACCGCTGGTGGCGCGCAAACTAAGGCAACACTCACTGACCCTTATCCTGGTTGCTCCAACGTGGGCATGCCAGCCGTGGTACACCACCTTTCTGGAACTTTCCATGGTGCCTCATCAACGACTGCGGATAAAACCAGCATTTTTAATGCAGAACCATGGCGAAATTCAACACCCAGATCCCCAGCAACTGAACCTGGCGATCTGGCTCCTGAGGTCTTAGAATTTGGCTACCTAAACTTACCACCTGACTGTATGACTATCATCAAAGAAGCCAGGAGACCCACTACTAGAGCCTGCTATGCGGCCAAATGGAAAAGGTTTGTCATTTACTGCAACAACAATGACATTAACCCACTGGACGCATCTATTCAAAACATCATATGCTACCTCTTACACCTATACCGCTGTAATCTGGCATACAACTCAATACGCATCCATTTGACCGCGATAGCAGCCTACCTCCAAAACAGGCAGCACCTCTCCTTATTCAAAGTACCTGCCATCAAAGCTTTCTTGGAGGGACTCAAACGAGTAATTCCCCCACGACACCCACCAGCACCAGTGTGGAACCTCAACTTGGTCCTCACCAGACTGATGGGTCCGCCCTTTGAACCTCTCCATTCATGTGAGATTCAATTCCTCACCTGGAAAGTGGCTTTCCTCGTGGCCATCACTGCCTTAAGGAGAGTTAGTGAACTCCAGGCACTAACCATTCAGGAGCCATTCATTCAGGTCCACGCAAACAGGGTTGTCCTACGCACCAACCCCAAGTTCATGCCCAAAATCATATCACAGTTCCACATTAACCAAACTATCGAACTGCCCGTTTTCTTCCAAAATCCGCAAAATGTCGCGGAAAGAATGCTCCATACACTAGATGTAAAGCGGGCTCTCATGTACTATATTGACAGGACAAAGGATTTTAGAAAAACTAAACAACTCTTCGTTGCCTTCTCTCCACAACACAAAGGCAACGCCATTTCCAAAGCAGGAATAGCCAAATGGATCGTTAAATGCATTCAGATTTGCTATCACAAAGCTAAACGCACATTAACGGTTCCCCCACGAGCCCACTCAACACGAAAGTTAGGGGCATCCATGGCTTTCCTAGGAAACATCCCTTTACACGAAATTTGTAGAGCAGCCACATGGTCCACTATACATACATTTACCTAACACTACTGCGTAGATGTACACTCAAGACAGCAAGCAGCTGTAGGACAGGCTGTTCTCAAAACTCTTTTCCAGACTGCTGCAGCTGGCACAGGTGGCCGCCGCTAAGGGAGGTACTGCTATATATTCTATGCACAGATATGAATTCAGCAGCCCACATGCCTCGAACTGATTATGCTACTTACCAGTATGCATCTGTTCTTGGCATGTAGGGCTGCTGACATTCATATCGCCCACACTCCTCCCCGGCGCCTGTCGCGGCTGCAGCACTCAGTATTTTCTGTATAGCATGGTTATCACTTACTATATCTACTCCATCACTGCCACAATGGCGAAAAACAATCTAAGGATGGAGAGGATGCCCATGCGCACTGTAGTCCAGGGGAGGAGCCACCTATCTCGTGATACTTCGAAGACTCTTCCAGGACAACAATGTGCAATCATCCGGACCCAACACTAGGCGGCGATCTTTGCACAGATATCAATGTCAGCAGCCCTACATGCCAAGAACAGATGCATACTGGCAAGTAGCATAATCATTATTTCCAATGCCTATTTGTGGTGTAACCTTGTATTGGTGGGCAAAGGCCCAAGGTATGGGTCTGCAAAGAAACAAGCACACAGACCTCCAAAACCAAACAAAACAACTAAATAAACCAGCAGTCACTCACCATTGCACTCCCCTTGTACTCTGAAACCGATCAGCTGTATTTTAGAAGACGATAAGACAAACCTGCCTTCTTTTACCAGGGCCACTTCTATATACATTTTAGCTTGGTGCAAGCCAGCTTCAGAACCAGTTGAGTATTCAAACCGTTGGGTATTCAAAACAGCATTTTAACCCGCTGGTAGTCATTTCACTTGAGTGTGGGGAGGAAACTCTTGACATCTTGACACACACACACTGCCGAAGCTTTTCTCCGGGTCATTGTGACCCCAGAAGGGAAAATCTTTTATTTAGCTACAGCCACCTCTTCCTCCCGGTTTGAAGACTTTATTTCAGTGGTCCTTTTTAGGTCTCGCCTGGCGAACGCAGCGCGAAGCGCTGTCGCCAGCGAGATCTATTGTTGCTGACTTGCCTCGGAAGTGGGACAGGAGATGGGCACGCGCAAGGCTTTTGGAGGATTTGAGCCGGTGTACGCGCACGTGAACACACGCAATGTGCACATCTCCTGTCCCGCTTCCGACGACATGCCAGCCCCGTTGGAGGCTCCGTGTGGGCTATTGTTGGCGTAAAGTGTAATTCTGAGCAACAATAGCCCACACGGAGCCCCCCCAGCCCTTCTTTACTCACCGGGCTGCTCTTCTGCGGGGGGGGGGCTCCTCCTCGCGGCTGCAGCACTTCTCTTGCAGGGCTTCCCTTCACTACTTGGAGCCCCGCGCTGTCGTGGGCAGCCTTGGCCGCTGCACTCTTCACCCGGGCCCCCTCCTGGGACCCGGGGCTTCTCTCCACTCCGGCCGCCACCGCGGGGCTCTCCCTCCAGCATGGGAGCCCCGCGTTAGCACAGCACGCCGGCTTCTCTTCCTGCCGGAGCAGGCCCCGCCCACGTCCCGGGCAAGAGCGCCTGACTTCTGGCTTGTTTTTTTAGGTGGGCGTCAGGAGAATGAAGCTCCAGTTGAATTCTATTAAAACAAGGTGAAGAGCGCTGGTGCAGGCTGGATCGGAGTCTTACGAAACATTTTCGCTGGCAACTTAACCTATATTATAGTAACATTGAAAGCTTGTTCTTGAGGCAGCTTGGGAAGGCTCTGTGGTCGCACAGCTTCTCTCCCTGGGTTTTGATTTCAAGTGCATTGTGCGTGGCGTATATGTATTTGGATGAGGGCCTGTAAGAGTTACGGGATTGCGTGTGTGCCTTTGTGTGGGTTATCTTGTTTCTATATCTGCCTCTAGTTATTTCGTCTGTATTAATCGTATATGTTTCCACACATATCGTGCAGCATATCCATTTGGGCTTTGCCAATGTCCTTGTTAGTATGAGTTCTTGGAATGTACAGGCACTGGCTTTGAGTGTAGTTTTTACTAAATCCGAATAAATATGTTTGCACTTTGTAAATGTCTTCCGTTAGGAATGTTTTCGGCGCATGCGCATATGTAGCTTGTCACACTCACCCTGCCTGCTCCTGGTGGACAGTTATACTATTGAAAGATTTATCTGATGGCCAGACAAATAAACCGCTTTCCACATTGAGAAGCACACACTGAGGTGCTCGCGCTAAGGTCAGGGGGGCTTCCGGTGCAAATTTGATATGATGGTGCAGTGAGATGTAGATGAGTAATGGCAGCAGAGGAATGCTGGGTTACTGGTTGGACTAGGAAATATAATTACGCTTGGTATTGGCTAATGAACGTTTTGAGGGGTGGCAGAAAATACACAGCCCCTTTGTCCCTGTGTGCTTGCTTTTCACTTTCACTGTATGAAGATTTTGTACATCGTCACTTAAAAAAACACATGCCCAGCGATAGCTTGGAGGTAATAGCCCGGAAACTAAACTGTAATTAATAATAGTGATCAATTAATAGGATGCACGTCCTGTAAAATTTATGTTCGCCTTTAAACAACAGTGATGTGTCGGTTTAAGATGGGCACCAATGCCAACTATTTTATGGACATTTCAAATCGTTCTGTCATGATTGTCTTCTGAGACAACGCGCTGTTCCTGCATTGCAGATTACGAGCGTAGGGAATGATATTACAGGAGCAGCACCAGGGTTGTTGGCTGACCTTAGTGCCTGGCTTGAGCTAGGCCTAAACCAACGGCGAGCAGTATCAGTAGAGCAGTGCTGATGAACAAGGGGGGGAATGCATTAAGCAGTTTATCCCCGAAGTATGGGGGCTCCTGTGATGGCAGAAGCTGGACTATTGTTTATTGTTGGCATTCAAAACATGTGATTTGTTCCCATTCCTTGGCCTCCCTTTTTATTTAGAGATTATTTTTGCGTGCTGTTGACGTTTCACTGTTTTCTCAGCGATGAGGGGGTGCACATTATGTCAAATGTTACAACGGTTCTTCTACTGCCAACACGCACAGGACTTTAAATGGGCCAGGTCCAGCCCTGATAGTAATTAAAGACAAGCATTTGCAATTCAGTAGGTCTCGCATTTGCGAGAGTTTCAGCAATTGGCATTGTAAATGACAATGCCTTTTATTTATCTGTTTTAAAAATCAACACATAAATAAAAGACATTCAGGCACATGCATCAAAGGAAAAACCGGTCGCAAACGGGCAGATTCTCAGAATCTGCCCCTTTGCGACCGGTATTTTTGCATTTGGGATGCATCATCCCAAATGCAAAAATCGCAATTTAAGGAATCTCTAAAATGCGATTACTTAAATTGCGATTGCATTTAAGGAATCCCAAATTGAGATTCCTTAAATGCAATGCATTAAAGTGAAAAAATTAGCGATTTCGCTAATAGGGGGAGCAAATTACCATGAAGTTGAACCTCATGGTAATTTGCAAAAAATATGAAAAATGCACTTTTGTGCATTTTTCAAAGTTTCATGTTGCGCACACACATGCCCTTAGGCAATGTGTGTGTGCAACATATGTGCACAGATCAATTTCAGGGGTGCAAAAGGGTGTCATTTTGACAGCTTTGCACCTTTGAAATTGCATGAGCAATTTGCGACTACCTACTGGTACTCGCAAATTGCTCATGCAATCTCCAATTCATTCCTATGGGCCTGGAGGCCCATAGGGATGAATGGAACGGCATTCCTTAATTGCGACTCGCAATTTGCGAGTTGCAATTAAGGAATGTGTAGGAATCGCTATTTTTAAAGTGATTCCTACATGCATAGGCTTTTGCAATTCCTTAATTGCGATTCCTTAATAATCGCAACTAAGGAATCGCAAAAGCCTACGTTGATGCATGTGCCTGTTAGTCATTTACAATGCCAATAGCTCAAACTCTCGCAAATGCGAGACCTATTGCATTGCAAATGCTTGTTGTGACTGTGACTCCTTGGATGATTTTATGTGGCTTTGCTGCTTTCATCTGTTAGCTGTACAAAGTTTTTTGCAAGTTATACCTTCGTAGTACCCTTGTGTTTGTTCACTTATTCCAGCAGTAGTAGAAAAGGGTATCCCCATCTGTACTGCACTTTTTCCTTCCAAAGGAAGACTGTCTTATCCTTAAGCTTCTTTGCAGCGCTTGCATGGAAACGTCCAGGCACACTAGCAGGTCTAAACACACTAGCAATACCCTCCTTATGCATATTTTTATTTTGTTACAGAGTATATTTGCACCAGGTAGCCATTCTCTTTTGAAGCTGTACGTAGCCATTCTGTATATGGAACTAAGTTCTATGGGAGAGCTTTGCGGGTGTTCTGTAATAAACTGAAATAAATAGTTCCTCGACATAAGCATGGATGTCTTCTCCCTCAGTACCACCAGAATATCCCTGCATGTGAATGATATTGCTCCTCATACACATCTCGAGGTGGTCTAGCTTTTGTTGGAGCAGTCTGTTCTGCAGATGCTGTCCTATGTGTTGTCATGCTCCTCCACTCTATTCTTCACAGCTGCCAGACTCCTACAGATGTTATCCACTTCTGTCCTGATATCTGCCAGGCAGGCCCCTGGTGGGCCAGGTCAAAACATGCAGAGTTCTTGTTCAGTTTCATTGAGGAAAATGCCCGCTCCTTCTTGACTACTGCAGACGGATGTTGGGTCCTTCTAGTGAGCTCTATATCTATAAGGAAGGAAAGCAAGCAGTTCTGCAATATTCCTGGACCTATTGCCTCTATCTCCAGTCATTGCCAGCATCATTGCCTTTGGTGTATCCAATCTTGGTAGCCACGCCATATCTCTGGCTATAAAGGCATTGGCTAAGCCTCTTGAGCTTAGCCTGCTCATAAGATTGAGTATTCTCAAGTCTGTCCCAAACACACATATCCTTCCCTGCTTGGACTGGGCTCAAAATACAGGCTGAGGCAAAGGCTGTCTGTGGTGAGGGATTGCACAGTATGTTAACTGCCATTTGTAAAGCACCCTATCGCCAGTGGTCGAGAGCTGCTACACCAAATGTGAGTAAGAACGATTAAGTAAGGAATTTCTTATAAGTCAGCAAAAGCTTGTTGAAACACTTTTCAGCTGACTATGAAACTGAAGGAGAGATGTTTCAAAATGCACATTAGGGGGGTTAAAAATTCCAACGTTTTGCTGCATTGATAGAAGAGCAGTATCCCCTTAATCTACATTTGCAAAATCGAGGAATAGCCATCAGGCAAGAAGATGACAACCTCAAGACTCTAAAGCAAAAGTCACACAAATGATGGACGGAATGCAGAACAAATCAAAACATTCACCCCAGTCAAGAGATCTGGGTTAAATCCCTCGTTGTTTTGCTCACCATGCCACCCCAGTTTAGACCCACCCATATGCAAATCAGTCTTGACCCTGTACCTTGTGGGAACAGTCCAGCCCGAACTGCCAATGGACCAGAAACTAGCATCCTAGTACCCGATTTGGTGGTTTCACCCCTCGTCAGCTAGGCTAACTTGAATCCGGTGGCACAGTGAGCCTGGGACCTATGTCTGGGCATAACCTTAAGGCTCTGCCAGGGACATATGTTTGAAGGCTTCTTTGAATGAAAGCTGGAGCATCCCTCCGACAATATTTATGCACAATACAAAAAGCTTTAATGCATATGCAATGTCTCACTGGAAGCGAAAGAAGCTTGTGTAGTATGGTCTTGGGATGAGTGAAAGGCCAAGTAGATACCATCAGTCTACCTTCTGTGTTCTGGATAACCTGAAGTTTTTTCAACAGGACTGAGCGTAGCTGTGAATTTAACCCGCTTGTGTAGTCCAAGCTGGACCATATCCGTGCCCGACTGCAAGGCGCCTGCTTTCAAAAGTAAGATAAGGAAGGGGTAGTTTTTCTCAGTATTTTGATATGATGCATGCAGAAGCACAACACTGCCACCTTTGAACTGTGACTGTTGTTGCGGCGAACAATCGCTGTTCAAAGGGAGTTCGAACGTGCTTGTGTCTCGACCTGGTACAGTCTTTTATGCCCTTAAACTCAGTGCTTGTAGGGGACTCAACCCATCCCCAGATAGCAAGAATGCCATGCAGAAGATTTTTTTTTGTCTCATTGCTGAGCTCAGTTTGATTCTCAGGCCAAAGGGGCTGTGTTATCCTTCCAATCCTTAGAACGGATGACTACCTCAGCGTATACGCACTCCCTCCAAATACTTGTTACGTGTAAGTGGTGTCCCATGCGGCCAGTGCCCCAGTAGCCGTTGGCCCCAGAATCGTGCTAGGCCTCAATAACCATTCTTAGCGCTCTGTCCCTCCGCTCTAAGTCTTCCGGCTGCATTTCAATGTATGGTGGTCTCTGTCCCCAGTTTCATGGGGAACTGCAGAGCTACAGGACAGTTTGTTTCTCTAAACTAGTATGGACCCACCTGTATCTCCGGTAAACTCCTATTACAGCGGTGGCAATTGGACGCGGTGCCTTTTCAACGCTACTTTTACATCGCAGGGTCCTTGCGTCGCATGCCTTTACAACGCATGCCATAACTGCGCACTGACATTTCCATCGCATGCAATTACAACGCATGCTTACGCTGTAAAAATGATCGCATGCCTTTACAACGCATGCCATAACTGCGCACTGACATTTCCATCGCATGCAATTACAACGCATGCTTACGCTGTTAAAAATGATCGCATGCCTTTACAACGCATGCTGTAACTGCGCACATGACAGCTCGAAACGGAAGGGGGCATGGACGGAAGGCAATTCACTTTTGATTGTTACTAATATGCTAATTCTCAATATTATTCATAACTGCGCACTGACATGACAGCTTGGAACAGAAGGTTCCCTATTGATTGCCTTTACTAATATGCTAATCCTCAATAGTATTCATAACGAAACGGAAGATTGCATGGACGGAGGGTGGCATGGACAGCTCGGTATCTGTACTTTTTTATTTTAGATTTGCTGTATAAATAATGCTCGCAATTCACGAGTGATTGCCTTTACTAAATGCTCGGTATCTGCACTTTTTTATTTTAGATTTGCCGCAAAAATAATGCTCGCAATTCACTAGTGATTGCCTTTACTAAATGCTAATCCTCAAAATTATTCGTAAAAATGAAGAAAATATAAATACAGCAAGTACCATTACACCAACAACGAGACAGGACTAATGGCTTTGTCAAAGGTTGTTAGTTGCTTAAAAAAATGCAACCATGGCTTTGTTGAATATTCAAAATACTTCAGTTCTAAAAAAAAATGAGACAATGAAAGAACGATTTCCTCTCCCAGCCTGCAAGCAACCTCCCCCTGTCTCCATCTAACACCAGTAGGATTACCTTTCTGGTTAGAATAATCGCTTCGTACTCAAGCATAAATAAATGTTTAGCACTTTGCAAAATACACATTCGGGCACACATAAATTGCACACCGGACAGTACAGGAAATGTACACTTGTTACACTGACGAACGATTTATTTTAGTTCATTGTTACAATGCTGGCACAATTAAGTTTGTTTTATTAAACGTTGTGACAACAGATATTAGATTTATCTGTTGCTATACTTACAAGCTTTACTGCGGGAGGGATTGCTCTCAATTTTGGCGCCTTTTCAAAACGCTGACTTTGGAGTTCACACTCTGTAAAAATGTACACAAATGTACTTTTAGGGCATTTACTGCTACAGGACAGTTAGTTGGATAAGATTACTGGAATTTAAGTCACTTACTTGTTTGGGTAAATGCCTTTGCTCAAGGTAGTCCGAACGTAAGCACAACGCGTCTGGTGTGCCGTGGGAACTGGTCAGAACTGGCCTGCAAATGGGGTGTGCCTCCTTTTATACCCTACCTAAAGTTTGCGTTTATTTTAATAAAATATGTTTCATTTACCACTTTTTAAGCCTGTTATTATCAGGTTTTGAAAAATAAATTAAGCTTTAAATAGGGACATTATAAAATTCCGGGGGGCTTTGGGGATCCGACATTGACTACACCTGTCTGTCATGGTGCATTCAGTGAAACTGTGGTAGGACTTTTGTTGTGGTGCTTTGCAAAATAGTGTCTCACTATTCACTGTTTGATTGATAGTTTAAGAGGGTACAAAAATCAATGTGCCTACTGGGGGTTATTAATAACTAATCATCATTACGTCCAAATTCATTTTTATTCTTTTGGAATTTGTTATCAACCACACAAAAAACGCTTACCCATCAAACAATAATACACGGGTTACAATATTAATACCTGAGTACTTTTTGTAGTACTCAGTTGCTATTTGTATGTTGGCATTTATTCTTATAACTACCCCATCCTTAAAGCCCTGGTTTAAGGGTCTTTGTCCCAGGGAGTTAATTGACTTAAAAAAAACGTTGTAACGGGAGATGGTTTAATCAACTGCGTTGCAATGGCAAAACACAGCCGAGACACTACAATAGCGTAGCAACAGCATGCGCAGTAAATGCATGCGAGTTAATTGCTTTTGCGATGTTCAAACTACGGGGAGATAGCATGCGTTGTTCTGGTTTGCGAGGCATCATCATACAACCAGTTGGGCTCCAGTGAGCTCCCACCTCCTGTCATGTTCCCATGAGAAGCCCAGCAGCAGTCCTGCATTTCTTTGACTCACTCCCTGCTTTCCTGACTTAGTGACCCACAGTGGGCACTGTCCCTCACCAGCTACCTGAGTACCCATGTGCTAAGATCAATGCTGTAACTGGAGCCTCCCGTTTATGAGGCCTACCTCACTTCTTCACCAGCTGTCCTACTGCAGAGCCCCTTGTGTCAACAGCCCCCCCCCCCCCCCCCCCCCCACTTGATCTTCTGACTGCCCCTAGCGGGCTGTACCATGCACCGCCAGCCTAATACACGTCAGTCAGGCCCAAAAGCTTCGTTTCAAGCAGGGAGTGCTCATGAATTTACTCCAGACCCAGAGTGAAGGCAAAGATTAAAAAACATCATCCTTGAGGTTTTGGATATGTAGGACGAATTTGCTGAAATAAATATGCTCTTTAGGTCTCGCAGCGCATGCGGTGCTCGCCTTGGCGAGATCTATTGATTTCAGTTTTTCGTCGGAAGGGGGACAGGACGTGCAATCGTGCAGAGAACTGGAGTTGTGCACGTATACGCACATCTCCAGTCCACGCTCGCGGCGTTTGAGCAGAATGCGCGCATGGCGGGCTTTCACTCTCACGGCGACAGCTAGTACAGGAGTTGTGCACGCGTACGCACTTCTCCTGCCCCGCGCTTTCACTCTCATGGCGACAGCTAGTCTTGTCTCTGTCAATATTTTAACAGCTGTGACTTTACACACTTTTCCATGAGGCCCTGATCGCAGTAGGCACATCTGCGCATCATCTTTGGGTTCTACAAAGAGGCCAAGGACTGGATGAGCAGGTAGTGTGAATACCTGCTTTATTACAGTGACTGGCAATGTGAGACACGTGACCACTATCATGTTCAACTCCAGAGCTCTTTCTACATGCGTGCCCCCATGCACATTGCAAACTGACGCAGGCACCCTGAGGCCTCCGCTGACTTGAATTACTTTCAGGATTCTATGCATTTTGTTTAGATAGAGATCCTTCATTATAGGTGAAAGTTCAGGAATACATTTAGAGCCTGGTCGAGGCCGACATCAATATATGTTACTACTTACTGCCCGTGTTCGTGAGGACGTGCCCCACTTAAAGCGCCGCTAGCTATGCACAGGCACGTCCAGAAGACATGTATGCGTATTATGGACTAACTATACACACTCACACCCAAGACAGTGTCTGCCCAAGGTGAACTAGCTACACACACATGCGTGCACTGTTTTCCCACAACATACTAGCAATTGGCAACGCACACACACAGAGGCCATGCAGTGTCTGCACACAGTATATTGGGTATTGGCAGTGCACACACACGAAGGCCGTGCATTGTCTGCACACAATATATTGGCAGTACTCACACACCAAAGGTGTGCAGTGTCTGCACACGGTATATTGGCAGTGTACACACACTCTAGGACGTGCAGTGTCTGGACACGGTATATTGGCAGGGCACACACACACAGAACGTGCAGTGTCTGCACGTGGTATATTGGCAGTGCACACACACCAAGGCCGTGCAGTGTCTGCACATGGTATATTGGCAGTGCACACACACCGAGGCCGTGCAGTGTCTGCACACGGTATATTGGCAGTGCACACACACCAAAGGTGTGCAGTGTCTGCACACGGTATATTGGCAGTGCACACACACTAGGACGTGCAGTGTCTGGACACGGTATATTGGCAGGGCACACACACACAGAACGTGCAGTGTCTGCACGTGGTATATTGGCAGTGCACACACACACAAGACATGCAGTGTCTAGACACGATATATTGGCAGTGCACACACAGAGAGGACATTCAGTGTCTGCACGTGGGATATTGCCAGTGCACACACACGAGGACGTGCAGTGTCTGCACACGTAATGCTCACTATGTGCACACATAGATCAGCCGACTCCACTCTCCCTATGTCCTCAAGATGACTTTATAATGGCAGATTAGCGCCGCTCTTTTTTCCGCTTATAATATACTTCTGCAAAATAAATATGTAAACATTCACTTCTTTTCATCAAAATGTGACATATATTTTCCTGGCCTTTTGTGTTCGACAGAATCCTGTGTATAACACTTTCTGAATGTGCTACTATCAGTGTATGCTTTGTAAGCCAGTCTGTGAGGAATGAGAGCGGGTCTCTGGTAGTGCGCGACTGCTAGTCTGTGAAGAGTGAGACCGGACCTCTGGTAATGCATGACTGCTGGTCTGTGAAGAGTGAGAGCAGGCCTAAGGTGTCTGTCAGTCTGTGAGTAGTGAGAGCAGGCCTCTGGTAGTGTGTGACTGTCAGTTTGTGAGGAGTGAGAGTGGGCCTCTGGTAGTGCGTGACTGCTAGTCTGTGAGGAGTGAGAGCGGGCCTCTGGTAGTGTGTGAGGAGTGACAGCGGGCCTCTGCTAGTGTGTGACTGCTAGTTTGTGAGGAGTGAGAGCGAGCCTCTGGTAGTGTGTGACTGTCAGTGTGTGAGGTGTAAGAGCAGGCCTCTGGCAGTGCGTGACTGCTAGTCTGTGAGGAGTGAGAATGGGCCTCTGCTAGTGTGTAACTGCCAGTCTGTGAGGAGTGAGAGCGGGCATCTGGTATTGTGTAACTGCCAGTCTGTGAGGAGTGAGAGCGGGCATCTGGTAGTGCATGACTGCCAGTTTGTGAGGAGTGAGAGCGGGCCTCTGGTAGTACGTGGCTTCCAGTCAGTGAGGAGTGAGAGTGGCCTCTGGTAGTGCGTGACTGTCAGTGTGTGAGGAGTAAAAGTGGGCCTCTGGTAGTGCGTGACTGCTAGTCTGTGAGGAGTGAGAACGGGTCTCTGCTAGTTTGTGAGGAGTGAGAGCGAGCCTCTGGTAGTGCGTGACTGGCAGTTTGTGAGGAGTAAGAGTGGGTTTCTGGTAGTGCATGACTGTCAGTCAGTGAGGAGTGAGAGCGGGCCTCTGATAGTGCGTGACTGTGGGTGTGTGAAGAGTGAGACCGGGCCTCCGATTCTGCTTGACTGCTAGCCTGTGAGGATGAGAGTGGGCCTCTGGCAGTGCTTGACTGCTAGTCTGTGAGGAGTGAGAGCGGCCTCTGGTAGTGCGTCACTGCTAGTCTGTGAGGAGTGAGAGCGGGCCTCTGGTAATGCATGACTGCTGGTCTGTGAAGAGTGAGAGCAGGCCTAAGGTGTCTGTCAGTCTGTGAGTAGTGAGAGCAGGCCTCTGGTAGTGTGTGACTGTCAGTTTGTGAGGAGTGAGAGTGGGCCTCTGGTAGTGCGTGACTGCTAGTCTGTGAGGAGTGAGAGCGGGCCTCTGGTAGTGTGTGAGGAGTGACAGCGGGCCTCTGCTAGTGTGTGACTGCTAGTTTGTGAGGAGTGAGAGCGAGCCTCTGGTAGTGTGTGACTGTCAGTGTGTGAGGTGTAAGAGCAGGCCTCTGGCAGTGCGTGACTGCTAGTCTGTGAGGAGTGAGAATGGGCCTCTGCTAGTGTGTAACTGCCAGTCTGTGAGGAGTGAGAGCGGGCATCTGGTATTGTGTAACTGCCAGTCTGTGAGGAGTGAGAGCGGGCATCTGGTAGTGCATGACTGCCAGTTTGTGAGGAGTGAGAGCGGGCCTCTGGTAGTACGTGGCTTCCAGTCAGTGAGGAGTGAGAGTGGCCTCTGGTAGTGCGTGACTGTCAGTGTGTGAGGAGTAAAAGTGGGCCTCTGGTAGTGCGTGACTGCTAGTCTGTGAGGAGTGAGAACGGGTCTCTGCTAGTTTGTGAGGAGTGAGAGCGAGCCTCTGGTAGTGCGTGACTGGCAGTTTGTGAGGAGTAAGAGTGGGTTTCTGGTAGTGCATGACTGTCAGTCAGTGAGGAGTGAGAGCGGGCCTCTGATAGTGCGTGACTGTGGGTGTGTGAAGAGTGAGACCGGGCCTCCGATTCTGCTTGACTGCTAGCCTGTGAGGATGAGAGTGGGCCTCTGGCAGTGCTTGACTGCTAGTCTGTGAGGAGTGAGAGCGGCCTCTGGTAGTGCGTCACTGCTAGTCTGTGAGGAGTGAGAGCGGGCCTCTGATAGTGCGTGACTGTGAGTGTGTGAAGAGTGAGAGCGGGCCTCTGGTAGTGCGTGACTGCTAGTATGTGAGGAGTAAGAGTGGGCCTCTGGAAGTGTGTGACTGCTAGTCTGTGAGGAGTGAGAGCGGGCCTCTGATAGTGCGTGACTGTGGGTGTGTGAAGAGTGAGATCGGGCCTCTGGTAGTGCGTCACTGCTAGTCTGTGAGGAGTGAGAGCGGGTCTCTGGTAGTGCATGACTGCTAGTTTGTGAGGAGTGAGAGTGGCCTCTGGTAGTGCATGACTGTCAGTCTGTGAGGCGTGAGAGTGGCCTCTGGTAATGCGTGACTGTCAGTCTGTGAGGAGTGAGAGCAGGACTCTGGTAGTGCGTGACTGCTAGTCTATGAAGAGTGAGAGCGGGCCTCCAGTAGTACATGGCTTCCAGTCTGTGAGGAGTGAGAGCGGGCCTCTGGTAGTGTGTAACTGCCAGTCTGTGAGGAGAGAGAATGGGCCTAGTATGTGGCTTTCAGTTTGTGAGGAGTGAGAGCAGGCCTCTGGTAGTGCTTGACTGTCAGTCTGTGAGGAGTGAGACCGGGCCTCCGATTCTGCTTGACTGCTAGTCTGTGAGGATGAGAGTGGGCCTCTGGCAGTGCTTGACTGCTAGTTTGTGAAGAGTGAGAGCGGCCTCTGGTAGTGCGTGACTGCTAGTCTGTGAGGAGTAAGAGCGGGCCTCTGGAAGTGTGTGACTGCTAGTCTGTGAGGAGTGAGAGCGGGCCTCTGATAGTGCGTGACTGTGGGTGTGTGAAGAGTGAGAGCGGGCCTCTGGTAGTGCGTCACTGCTAGTCTGTGAGGAGTGAGAGCGGGCCTCTGGTAGTGCATCACTGCAGGTTTGTGAGAGGTGAGTGTGGGACTCTGGTAGTGCGTGACTGTCTGTCTGTGAAGAGTGAGAGCGGCCTCTAGTAGTGCGTGACTGTGAGAGTGTGAAGAGTGAGAGCGGGCCTCTGGTAGTGCCTCACTGCTAGTCTGTGAGGAGTGAGTGCGGGCCTCTGGTAGCACGTGGCTTCCAGTCTGTGAGGAGTGAGAGCGGGCCTCTGGTAGTGCGTCACTGCTAGTCTGTGAGGAGTGAGAGCGGGCCTCTGGTCGTGCGTGACTGTCAGTCTGTGAAGAGTAAGACCGCCCTCTGGTAGTGCGTGACTGTCAGTGAGTAAGAAGTGAGAGCAGCCTCTGGTAGTGCGTGACTGCGAGTCTGTGACAAGTGAGAGCGGCCTCTGGCAGTGCGTGACTGTCAGTCTGAAGAGTGAGAGCGGGCCTCTGGAAGTGCATGACTGTCAGTCTGTGAAGAGTGAGTGCGGCCTCTGGAAGTGCGTAACTATCAGTGTGTCACGAGTGAGAGAGGGCCTCTGGTAACGCGTCACTGCTAGTCTGTGAAGAGGGAGAGCAGGCCTCTGGTAATGTGTGACTGTCAGTCAGTGAGGAGTGAGAGTGGGCTTCGGGTAGTGTGTGACTGTCAGTTTGTAAAGAGTGAGAGCGGCCTCTGGTAGTGCGTGACTGTCAGTCTGTAAAGATTGAGAGCGGCCTCTGGTAGTGCGTCACTGCTAGTCTGTGAGGAGTGAGAGCGGGCCTCTAGAAGTGCGTGACTGTCAGTCTGAAGAGTGAGGGCGGGCCTCTGGCAGTGCATGACTGTCAATTATCACAGGTCCCCAGCACACGTGAATATAACATTTCAACGTTCAAGTCTGTTTAGTGAAAAACACAATATGCCAAACAATTCGAAGAGTCATGGATCAAATCTTCTTCTTGTCTTTTATTCAAGAAGCCTTCATAAGAAACTTCACAGCCATAACGTGTTTCGTCGTACAAGGATATAAGGTCCTACGACTTCCTCAAGGCTGTACAAGTAAACATTTATAAAGACCAGTACATGAAATCAAATTTTATAAATAAAATATGGGTCTCGCATCATTACTATATAAGACACACAATATGGCGAGAAATTACAAAACCTAAACGGTCTTAAGGCAAAAGTTGAAGTCCAAATGTGAATATTGAAACATTATAAAGGCTATGATCCCAAAAGGATGGAGAGAGAAAGGATATCTAAAGTGAAAAGATTTCAAAATGAAACTCTTGTGTTTGTTACTTAAATGAGTGAAATCGAGTGAAAAACGCGTGAAAAGACGAGTGAATAAACGACCCTAGTGCCATGGTGTAGTGTGCTTCCTAGATATCCATGTGAAACCGTGATGACTCCCCAAGTTAAAAGTCCACCAAGGCTAAACAGATGTACCTCGTTCCTCGGTTAATCTTTTATCTAGAATTGCAAGGAAAGTGGAAAAAACCAAATCGGGAAAAATCCAACAGGAGTCTGATTGTGTCCAAACGTACCCGTTAACAGAGCAGTCACCTACTTGCAATGTGGTACAAATTCCAGACCACACAGGATTCTATTCTTGGACGGTAATAACTCTCGTTTCAAAATCACGCAAAGTGTCGACTTCAAATGAAGCTGGAAAGTCAAAAACAGAAAACCCGTGTTTACTCGTATGGAGTACAGGTCCCCTTTGTAGTAAACATAACAACATTCTCTTCATCCTTCTTTAAGGATTACAGTTACCTAACGTTTCAGGAGGTTAAGCCAAGTCTAACCTAAATATCCATTAAAAGGTCCTTATTCCGAAACTAAATGACTAATGGCCGCCAATAATAATCAATTCTCTAAGTAAATATTCGTGTCCCCAGAGTCATTCAATATCCTTACCTTTCGGTACGAAACTTCAATATCGATACACGGTCCTTCCAAATGCTTAAAACCGTGAATATGCCGAGTGCAGCTGTTCGTGTTCCGGGTGTTTCCGTCTACATCTCCGAATACCCACCATGCGTAAAAAAAACTTCCTAATGACGTTAACGTTCCGCGTCAGCATCAAGAACATAGAAAACAGACTCCGTGATATCTTCTAAAATATTTCACGAACCAAATAGTCGCAAACAAATAAAATGTTACAGGTTAATATAAAACCTCCAATATATTCAAAATAAATTAATCCTGAATTTCAAATCTAGATTCAGATATGAAAAAAACCGTAAAACCGCGTCGTATAAGAAAACCGCGTAACTTAAAGTCGTCGCTTCATAAACGTGCTGCGTTCCGTGCCCTTAGATCTCTCCATCAATTGCGGTCATCACAATAATGTCCATAATATTCTAATTCTTGTGATAAAACACTCATGTTATAAACATCACATTCCACATTTCAAATATTAGCTGAGAAAGACAAAGGTTAAGCAAACAGTTCAAACATAGACAATAGACATTTTATTCACAATCCTCCAATTGGTTCTCTTTCATTAAATCTGGATACAGACGTTACTGGCTAGCCCACCTCAAAACAGTGACTAAGCATTCCACCAAGGCTGGCCCTGATTCTCTTCCATTCCGTCAGGATGGTGGCGTAGTTGGTCAACCCACCCCAATATAGTGACTCATAATCCATCCCAGTCTCCCCCTGATCAGATGGCAGAACCTTTTAATAAAGTTCATGCACGTTCGAAGGAAAAAACTGACTTCAGACAATTTATCTGCCCAAGAAGTAGTGTAACTCCTGATCAATATTTAGACCACACTCCGTACTCCTCAATTTTAGAATCCACAGAGCTTCCTTCCTTCTCAATATCAGTTCCCTATTACCACCCCTCGGGTGTCTGGGTATGTGATCAATTCCGTAGAATTAAAAACTTTTGTTAGTAGTTTGTTCTGTACAAATAGACATGTAGGCATGCAAATGGGCACACTCGAAAATCACCGAATTTCAGGGACCTGGAGGGAAGACATATAAGATTAGGACAAACATCACTTGTCTCACCAAATTTGTGGTTTATGTCATAGAGTGCAAGTGTAGCAAGAGATACATTGGCAGCACTATCAGACAACTACGGGACAGAATCGGAGAGCACGTACGGGCTGTGAAAAATGGGGACATGAGATACCCGTTAGCAGCACACATGTCTATTTGTACAGAACAAACTACTAACAAAAGTTTTGAATTCTACGGAATTGATCACATACCCAGACACCCGAGGGGTGGTAATAGGGAACTGATATTGAGAAGGAAGGAAGCTCTGTGGATTCTAAAATTGAGGAGTACGGAGTGTGGTCTAAATATTGATCAGAAATTACACTACTTCTTGGGCAGATAAATTGTCTGAAGTCAGTTTTTTCCTTCGGACGTGCATGAACTTTATTAAAAGGTTCTGCCATCTGATCAGGGGGAGACTGGGATGGATTATGAGTCACTATATTGGGGTGGGTTGACCAACTACGCCACCATCCTGACGTAATGGAAGAGAATCAGGGCCAGCCTTGGTGGAATGCTTAGTCACTGTTTTGAGGTGGGCTAGCCAGTAACGTCTGTATCCAGATTTAATGAAAGAGATCCAATTGGAGGATTGTGAATAAAATGTCTATTGTCTATGTTTGAACTGTTTGCTTAACCTTTGTCTTTCTCAGCTAGTATTTGAAATGTGGAATGTGATGTTTATAACATGAGTGTTTTATCACAAGAATTAGAATATTATGGACATTATTGTGATGAACGCAATTGATGGAGAGATCTAAGGGCACGGAACGCAGCACGTTTATGAAGCGACGACTTTAAGTTACGCGGTTTTCTTATACGACGCGGTTTTACGTTTTTTTCATATCTGAATCTAGATTTGAAATTCAGGATTAATTTTGAATATATTGGAGGTTTTATATTAACCTGTAACATTTTATTTGTTTGCGACTATTTGGTTCGTGAAGTATTTTAGAAGATATCACGGAGTCTGTTTTCTATGTTCTTGATGCTGACGCGGAATGTTAACGTCATTAGGAAGTTTTTTTTTACGCATGGTGGGTATTCGGAGATGTAGACGGAGACACCCGGAACACGAACAGCTGCACTCGGCATATTCACGGTTTTAAGCATTTGGAAGGACCGTGTATCGATATTGAAGTTTCGTACCGAAAGGCAAGGATATTGAATGACTCTGGGGACACGAATATTTACTTAGAGGATTGATTATTATAGGCGGCCATTAGTCATTTAGTTTCGGAATAAGGACCTTTTAATGGATATTTAGGTTAGACTTGGCTTAACCTCCTGAAACGTTAGGTAACTGTAATCCTTAAAGAAGGATGAAGAGAATGTTGTTATGTTTACTACAAAGGGGACCTGTACTCCATATGAGTAAACACGGGTTTTCTGTTTTTGACTTTCCAGCTTCATTTGAAGTCGACACTTTGCGTGATTTTGAAACGAGAGTTATTACCGTCCAAGAATAGAATCCTGTGTGGTCTGGAATTTGTACCACATTGCAAGTAGGTGACTGCTCTGTTAACGGGTACGTTTGGACACAATCAGACTCCTGTTGGATTTTTCCTGATTTGGTTTTTTCCACTTTCCTTGCAATTCTAGATATAAGATTAACCGAGGAATGAGGTACATCTGTTTAGCCTTGGTGGAATTTTAACTTGGGGAGTCATCACGGTTTCACATGGATATCCTTTTAAGCACACTACACCATGGCACTAGGGTCGTTTATTCACTCGTCTTTTCACGCGTTTTTCACTCGGTTTCTCTCATTTAAGTAACAAACATGAGAGTTTCATTTTGAACTCTTTTCACTTTAGATATCCTTTCTCTCTCCATCCTTTTGGGATCATAGCCTTTATAATGTTTCAATATTCACATTTGGACTTCAACTTTTGCCTTATGACCGTTTAGGTTTTGTAATTTCTCGCCATATTGTGTGTCTTATATAGTAATGATGCGAGACCCATATTTTATTTATAAAATTTGATTTCATATACTGGTCTTTATAAATGTTTTTTACTTGTACAGCCTTGAGAAAGTCGTAGGACCTTATATCATTATACGACGAAACACGTGTTGCCTGTGAAGTTTCGTATGAAGGCTTCTTGAATAAAAGACAAGAAGAAGATTTGATCCATGGCTCTTCGAATTGTTTGGCATATTGTGTTTTTCACTAAACAGACTTGAACGTTGAAATGTTATATTCACGTGTGCTGGGGACCTGTGATAATTTATGCTAGCTATACTTCCCCTTGTAGAGTTTGTGGTTCTCTACACCCTTCAGCACCGTCGTAGAAGTAGAGGCCAGATAACTAGTGTTAATCTTCTAGCGGCGCCATCACACCTATAACCAATACCACGCAGCTATTTAAAAAGTGCGTGACTGTCAGTCTGAAGAGTGAGAGCGGCCTCTGGTAATGTGTGACTCAGTCTGTGAAGAGTGAGTGCGGCGTCTGGTAGTGCGTGACTGCCAGTCTGATAAGTGAGAGCGGGCCTCTGGCATTGAGTGACTGTCAGTCTGTAAAGAGTGAGAGCGGCCTCTGGTAGTGCGTGACTGTCAGTGTGTGAAGAGTGAGAGCGGCCTCTGGTAGTGTATGACTGCTAGTCTGTGAACAGTGAGAGCGGGCCTCTGGCAGTGCGTGACTGTCAGTCTGAAGAGTGAGAGCGGGCCTCTGGAAGTGCATAACTGTCAGTCTGTAAAGAGTGAGAGCGGCCTCTGGTAGTGCGTGACTGTCTGTGAAGAGTGAGAGCGGGTCTCTGGAAGTGCGTGACTGTCAGTCTGTGAGGAGTGAGAGCAGCCCTCTGGTAGTGCTTCACTGCTAGTCTGTGAGGAGTGAGAGTGGGCCTGTAGAAGTGCGTTACTGTCAGTCTGAAGAGTGAGAGTGGGCCTCTGGAAGTACATGACTGTCAGTCTGTGAAGAGTGAGAGCGGGCTCTGGTAGTGCGTGACTGTCAGTCTGACGAGTGAGAGCGGGCCTCTGGAAGTACATGACTGTCAGTCTGTGAAGAGTGAGAGCGGGCCTCTGGAAGTGCGTGACTGTCAGTCTGTGAAGAGTGAGAGCGGGCCTCTGGAAGTGCATGACTGTCAGTCTGTGAAGAGTGAGAGCGGGCCTCTGGAAGTACATGACTGTCAGTCTGTGAAGAGTGAGAGCGGCCTCTGGAAGTGTGTGACTGTCAGTCTGTGAAGAGTGAGAGCGGGCCTGTAGAAGTGCGTGACTGTCAGTCTGAAGAGTGAGAGCGGCCTCTGGTAGTGCGTGACTCTCAGTCTGTGAAGAATGAGAGTGGCCTCTGGTAGTCCGTAACTGTCAGTGTGTGAGGAGTGAGAGCAGCCCTCTAGTAGTGCTTCACTGCTAGTCTGTGAGGAGTGAGAGTGGGCCTGTAGAAGTGCGTGACTGTCAGTCTGAAGAGTGAGAGTGGGCCTCTGGAAGTACATGACTGTCAGTCTGTGAAGAGTGAGAGCGGGCTCTGGTAGTGCGTGACTGTCAGTCTGACGAGTGAGAGCGGGCCTCTGGAAGTGCATGACTGTCAGTCTGTGAAGAGTGAGAGCGGGCCTCTGGAAGTACATGACTGTCAGTCTGTGAAGAGTGAGAGCGGCCTCTGGAAGTGCGTGACTGTCAGTCTGTGAAGAGTGAGAGCGGGCTCTGGTAGTGCGTGACTGTCAGTCTGAAAAGTGAGAGCGGGCCTCTGGAAGTACATGACTGTCAGTCTGTGAAGAGTGAGAGCGGGCCTCTGAAAGTGCGTGACTGTCAGTCTGTGAAGAGTGAGAGCGGCCTCTGGAAGTGCGTCACTGCTAGTCTGTGAGGAGTGAGAGCGGGCCTCTAGAAGTGCGTGACTGTCAGTCTGAAGAGTGAGGGCGGGCCTCTGGCAGTGCATGACTGTCAATTATCACAGGTCCCCAGCACACGTGAATATAACATTTCAACGTTCAAGTCTGTTTAGTGAAAAACACAATATGCCAAACAATTCGAAGAGTCATGGATCAAATCTTCTTCTTGTCTTTTATTCAAGAAGCCTTCATAAGAAACTTCACAGCCATAACGTGTTTCGTCGTACAAGGATATAAGGTCCTACGACTTCCACAAGGCTGTACAAGTAAACATTTATAAAGACCAGTACATGAAATCAAATTTTATAAATAAAATATGGGTCTCGCATAATTACTATATAAGACACACAATATGGCGAGAAATTACAAAACCTAAACGGTCTTAAGGCAAAAGTTGAAGTCCAAATGTGAATATTGAAACATTATAAAGGCTATGATCCCAAAAGGATAGAGAGAGAAAGGATATCTAAAGTGAAAAGAGTTCAAAATGAAACTCTTGTGTTTGTTACTTAAATGAGTGAAATCGAGTGAAAAACGCGTGAAAAGACGAGTGAATAAACGACCCTAGTGCCATGGTGTAGTGTGCTTCCTAGATATCCATGTGAAACCGTGATGACTCCCCAAGTTAAAAGTCCACCAAGGCTAAACAGATGTACCTCGTTCCTCGGTTAATCTTTTATCTAGAATTGCAAGGAAAGTGGAAAAAACCAAATCGGGAAAAATCCAACAGGAGTCTGATTGTGTCCAAACGTACCCGTTAACAGAGCAGTCACCTACTTGCAATGTGGTACAAATTCCAGACCACACAGGATTCTATTCTTGGACGGTAATAACTCTCGTTTCAAAATCACGCAAAGTGTCGACTTCAAATGAAGCTGGAAAGTCAAAAACAGAAAACCCGTGTTTACTCGTATGGAGTACAGGTCCCCTTTGTAGTAAACATAACAACATTCTCTTCATCCTTCTTTAAGGATTACAGTTACCTAACGTTTCAGGAGGTTAAGCCAAGTCTAACCTAAATATCCATTAAAAGGTCCTTATTCCGAAACTAAATGACTAATGGCCGCCAATAATAATCAATTCTCTAAGTAAATATTCGTGTCCCCAGAGTCATTCAATATCCTTACCTTTCGGTACGAAACTTCAATATCGATACACGGTCCTTCCAAATGCTTAAAACCGTGAATATGCCGAGTGCAGCTGTTCGTGTTCCGGGTGTCTCCGTCTACATCTCCGAATACCCACCATGCGTAAAAAAAACTTCCTAATGACGTTAACGTTCCGCGTCAGCATCAAGAACATAGAAAACAGACTCCGTGATATCTTCTAAAATATTTCACAAACCAAATAGTCGCAAACAAATAAAATGTTACAGGTTAATATAAAACCTCCAATATATTCAAAATAAATTAATCCTGAATTTCAAATCTAGATTCAGATATGAAAAAAACCGTAAAACCGCGTCGTATAAGAAAACCGCGTAACTTAAAGTCGTCGCTTCATAAACGTGCTGCGTTCCGTGCCCTTAGATCTCTCCATCAATTGCGGTCATCACAATAATGTCCATAATATTCTAATTCTTGTGATAAAACACTCATGTTATAAACATCACATTCCACATTTCAAATATTAGCTGAGAAAGACAAAGGTTAAGCAAACAGTTCAAACATAGACAATAGACATTTTATTCACAATCCTCCAATTGGTTCTCTTTCATTAAATCTGGATACAGACGTTACTGGCTAGCCCACCTCAAAACAGTGACTAAGCATTCCACCAAGGCTGGCCCTGATTCTCTTCCATTCCGTCAGGATGGTGGCGTAGTTGGTCAACCCACCCCAATATAGTGACTCATAATCCATCCCAGTCTCCCCCTGATCAGATGGCAGAACCTTTTAATAAAGTTCATGCACGTTCGAAGGAAAAAACTGACTTCAGACAATTTATCTGCCCAAGAAGTAGTGTAACTCCTGATCAATATTTAGACCACACTCCGTACTCCTCAATTTTAGAATCCACAGAGCTTCCTTCCTTCTCAATATCAGTTCCCTATTACCACCCCTCGGGTGTCTGGGTATGTGATCAATTCCGTAGAATTAAAAACTTTTGTTAGTAGTTTGTTCTGTACAAATAGACATGTAGGCATGCAAATGGGCACACTCGAAAATCACCGAATTTCAGGGACCTGGAGGGAAGACATATAAGATTAGGACAAACATCACTTGTCTCACCAAATTTGTGGTTTATGTCATAGAGTGCAAGTGTAGCAAGAGATACATTGGCAGCACTATCAGACAACTACGGGACAGAATCGGAGAGCACGTACGGGCTGTGAAAAATGGGGACATGAGATACCCGTTAGCAGCACACATGTCTATTTGTACAGAACAAACTACTAACAAAAGTTTTGAATTCTACGGAATTGATCACATACCCAGACACCCGAGGGGTGGTAATAGGGAACTGATATTGAGAAGGAAGGAAGCTCTGTGGATTCTAAAATTGAGGAGTACGGAGTGTGGTCTAAATATTGATCAGAAATTACACTACTTCTTGGGCAGATAAATTGTCTGAAGTCAGTTTTTTCCTTCGGACGTGCATGAACTTTATTAAAAGGTTCTGCCATCTGATCAGGGGGAGACTGGGATGGATTATGAGTCACTATATTGGGGTGGGTTGACCAACTACGCCACCATCCTGACGTAATGGAAGAGAATCAGGGCCAGCCTTGGTGGAATGCTTAGTCACTGTTTCGAGGTGGGCTAGCCAGTAACGTCTGTATCCAGATTTAATGAAAGAGATCCAATTGGAGGATTGTGAATAAAATGTCTATTGTCTATGTTTGAACTGTTTGCTTAACCTTTGTCTTTCTCAGCTAATATTTGAAATGTGGAATGTGATGTTTATAACATGAGTGTTTTATCACAAGAATTAGAATATTATGGACATTATTGTGATGAACGCAATTGATGGAGAGATCTAAGGGCACGGAACGCAGCACGTTTATGAAGCGACGACTTTAAGTTACGCGGTTTTCTTATACGACGCGGTTTTACGTTTTTTTCATATCTGAATCTAGATTTGAAATTCAGGATTAATTTTGAATATATTGGAGGTTTTATATTAACCTGTAACATTTTATTTGTTTGCGACTATTTGGTTCGTGAAGTATTTTAGAAGATATCACGGAGTCTGTTTTCTATGTTCTTGATGCTGACGCGGAATGTTAACGTCATTAGGAAGTTTTTTTTTACGCATGGTGGGTATTCGGAGATGTAGACGGAGACACCCGGAACACGAACAGCTGCACTCGGCATATTCACGGTTTTAAGCATTTGGAAGGACCGTGTATCGATATTGAAGTTTCGTACCGAAAGGCAAGGATATTGAATGACTCTGGGGACACGAATATTTACTTAGAGGATTGATTATTATAGGCGGCCATTAGTCATTTAGTTTCGGAATAAGGACCTTTTAATGGATATGTAGGTTAGACTTGGCTTAACCTCCTGAAACGTTAGGTAACTGTAATCCTTAAAGAAGGATGAAGAGAATGTTGTTATGTTTACTACAAAGGGGACCTGTACTCCATATGAGTAAACACGGGTTTTCTGTTTTTGACTTTCCAGCTTCATTTGAAGTCGACACTTTGCGTGATTTTGAAACGAGAGTTATTACCGTCCAAGAATAGAATCCTGTGTGGTCTGGAATTTGTACCACATTGCAAGTAGGTGACTGCTCTGTTAACGGGTACGTTTGGACACAATCAGACTCCTGTTGGATTTTTCCTGATTTGGTTTTTTCCACTTTCCTTGCAATTCTAGATATAAGATTAACCGAGGAATGAGGTACATCTGTTTAGCCTTGGTGGAATTTTAACTTGGGGAGTCATCACGGTTTCACATGGATATCCTTTTAAGCACACTACACCATGGCACTAGGGTCGTTTATTCACTCGTCTTTTCACGCGTTTTTCACTCGGTTTCTCTCATTTAAGTAACAAACATGAGAGTTTCATTTTGAACTCTTTTCACTTTAGATATCCTTTCTCTCTCCATCCTTTTGGGATCATAGCCTTTATAATGTTTCAATATTCACATTTGGACTTCAACTTTTGCCTTATGACCGTTTAGGTTTTGTAATTTCTCGCCATATTGTGTGTCTTATATAGTAATGATGCGAGACCCATATTTTATTTATAAAATTTGATTTCATATACTGGTCTTTATAAATGTTTTTTACTTGTACAGCCTTGAGGAAGTCGTAGGACCTGATATCATTATACGACGAAACACGTGTTGCCTGTGAAGTTTCGTATGAAGGCTTCTTGAATAAAAGACAAGAAGAAGATTTGATCCATGGCTCTTCGAATTGTTTGGCATATTGTGTTTTTCACTAAACAGACTTGAACGTTGAAATGTTATATTCACGTGTGCTGGGGACCTGTGATAATTTATGCTAGCTATACTTCCCCTTGTAGAGTTTGTGGTTCTCTACACCCTTCAGCACCGTCGTAGAAGTAGAGGCCAGATAACTAGTGTTAATCTTCTAGCGGCGCCATCACACCTATAACCAATACCACGCAGCTATTTAAAAAGTGCGTGACTGTCAGTCTGAAGAGTGAGAGCGGCCTCTGGTAATGTGTGACTCAGTCTGTGAAGAGTGAGTGCGGCGTCTGGTAGTGCGTGACTGCCAGTCTGATAAGTGAGAGCGGGCCTCTGGCATTGAGTGACTGTCAGTCTGTAAAGAGTGAGAGCGGCCTCTGGAAGTGCGTGACTGTCAGTCTGTGAAGAGTGAGAGCGGGCCTCTGGAAGTGCATGACTGTCAGTCTGAAGAGTGAGAGCGGGCCTCTGGAAGTGCGTGACTGTCAGTCTGTGAAGAGTGAGAGCGGGCCTCTGGAAGTGCATGACTGTCAGTCTGTGAAGAGTGAGAGCGGGCCTCTGGAAGTACATGACTGTCAGTCTGTGAAGAGTGAGAGCGGCCTCTGGAAGTGCGTGACTGTCAGTCTGTGAAGAGTGAGAGCGGGCCTGTAGAAGTGCGTGACTGTCAGTCTGAAGAGTGAGAGCGGCCTCTGGTAGTGCGTGACTCTCAGTCTGTGAAGAATGAGAGTGGCCTCTGGTAGTCCGTAACTGTCAGTGTGTGAGGAGTGAGAGCAGCCCTCTAGTAGTGCTTCACTGCTAGTCTGTGAGGAGTGAGAGTGGGCCTGTAGAAGTGCGTGACTGTCAGTCTGAAGAGTGAGAGTGGGCCTCTGGAAGTACATGACTGTCAGTCTGTGAAGAGTGAGAGCGGGCTCTGGTAGTGCGTGACTGTCAGTCTGACGAGTGAGAGCGGGCCTCTGGAAGTGCATGACTGTCAGTCTGTGAAGAGTGAGAGCGGGCCTCTGGAAGTACATGACTGTCAGTCTGTGAAGAGTGAGAGCGGCCTCTGGAAGTGCGTGACTGTCAGTCTGTGAAGAGTGAGAGCGGGCTCTGGTAGTGCGTGACTGTCAGTCTGAAAAGTGAGAGCGGGCCTCTGGAAGTACATGACTGTCAGTCTGTGAAGAGTGAGAGCGGGCCTCTGGAAGTGCGTGACTGTCAGTCTGTGATTAGTGAGAGCGGCCTCTGGAAGTGCATGACTGTCAGTCTGTCAAGAGTGAGAGCGGGCCTCTGGAAGTGCGTGACTGTCAGTCTGTGAAGAGTGAGAGCGGGCCTCTGGAAGTGCGTGACTGTCAGTCTGTAAAGAGTGAGAGCGGCCTCTGGTAGTGCGTGACTGTCTGTGAAGAGTGAGAGCGGGTCTCTGGAAGTGCGTGACTGTCAGTCTGTGACTGTCAGTCTGTGAAGAGTGAGAGTGGCCTCTGGTAGTCCGTAACTGTCAGTGTGTGAGGAGTGAGAGCAGCCCTCTGGTAGTGCTTCACTGCTAGTCTGTGAGGGGTGAGAGTGAGCCTGTAGAAGTGCGTGACTGTCAGTCTGAAGAGTGAGAGCGGCCTCTGGAAGTGCATGACTGTCAGTCTGTGAAGAGTGAGAGCAGCCTCTGGTAGTGCGTGACTGTCAGTCTGTGAAGAGTGAGAGCGGCCTCTGGAAGTGCATGACTGTCAGTCTGTGAAGAGTGAGAGCGGCCTCTGGAAGTGCATGACTGTCAGTCTGTGAAGAGTGAGAGCGGCCTCTGGAAGTGCATGACTGTCAGTCTGTGAAGAGTGAGAGCGGCCTCTGGAAGTGCATGACTGTCAGTCTGTGAAGAGTGAGAGCGGCCTCTGGAAGTGCATGACTGTCAGTCTGTGAAGAGTGAGAGCGGCCTCTGGAAGTGCATGACTGTCAGTCTGTGAAGAGTGAGAGCGGGCTCTGGTAGTGCGTGACTGTCAGTCTGAAAAGTGAGAGCGGGCCTCTGGAAGTACATGACTGTCAGTCTGTGAAGAGTGAGAGCGGCCTCTGGAAGTGCGTGACTGTCAGTCTGTGAAGAGTGAGAGCGGGCCTGTAGAAGTGCGTGACTGTCAGTCTGAAGAGTGAGAGCGGCCTCTGGTAGTGCGTGACTCTCAGTCTGTGAAGAATGAGAGTGGCCTCTGGTAGTCCGTAACTGTCAGTGTGTGAGGAGTGAGAGCAGCCCTCTAGTAGTGCTTCACTGCTAGTCTGTGAGGAGTGAGAGTGGGCCTGTAGAAGTGCGTGACTGTCAGTCTGAAGAGTGAGAGTGGGCCTCTGGAAGTACATGACTGTCAGTCTGTGAAGAGTGAGAGCGGGCTCTGGTAGTGCGTGACTGTCAGTCTGACGAGTGAGAGCGGGCCTCTGGAAGTGCATGACTGTCAGTCTGTGAAGAGTGAGAGCGGGCCTCTGGAAGTACATGACTGTCAGTCTGTGAAGAGTGAGAGCGGCCTCTGGAAGTGCGTGACTGTCAGTCTGTGAAGAGTGAGAGCGGGCTCTGGTAGTGCGTGACTGTCAGTCTGAAAAGTGAGAGCGGGCCTCTGGAAGTACATGACTGTCAGTCTGTGAAGAGTGAGAGCGGGCCTCTGGAAGTGCGTGACTGTCAGTCTGTGAAGAGTGAGAGCGGCCTCTGGAAGTGCATGACTGTCAGTCTGTCAAGAGTGAGAGCGGGCCTCTGGAAGTGCGTGACTGTCAGTCTGTGAAGAGTGAGAGCGGGCCTCTGGAAGTGCGTGACTGTCAGTCTGTAAAGAGTGAGAGCGGCCTCTGGTAGTGCGTGACTGTCTGTGAAGAGTGAGAGCGGGTCTCTGGAAGTGCGTGACTGTCAGTCTGTGACTGTCAGTCTGTGAAGAGTGAGAGTGGCCTCTGGTAGTCCGTAACTGTCAGTGTGTGAGGAGTGAGAGCAGCCCTCTGGTAGTGCTTCACTGCTAGTCTGTGAGGGGTGAGAGTGAGCCTGTAGAAGTGCGTGACTGTCAGTCTGAAGAGTGAGAGCGGCCTCTGGAAGTGCATGACTGTCAGTCTGTGAAGAGTGAGAGCAGCCTCTGGTAGTGCGTGACTGTCAGTCTGTGAAGAGTGAGAGCGGCCTCTGGAAGTGCATGACTGTCAGTCTGTGAAGAGTGAGAGCGGCCTCTGGAAGTGCATGACTGTCAGTCTGTGAAGAGTGAGAGCGGCCTCTGGAAGTGCATGACTGTCAGTCTGTGAAGAGTGAGAGCGGCCTCTGGAAGTGCATGACTGTCAGTCTGTGAAGAGTGAGAGCGGCCTCTGGAAGTGCATGACTGTCAGTCTGTGAAGAGTGAGAGCGGCCTCTGGAAGTGCATGACTGTCAGTCTGTGAAGAGTGAGAGCGGCCTCTGGAAGTGCATGACTGTCAGTCTGTGAAGAGTGAGAGCGGGCTCTGGTAGTGCGTGACTGTCAGTCTGTGAAGAGTGAGAGCGGGCCTCTGGAAGTGCATGACTGTCTGTGAAGAGTGAGAGCGGCCTCTGGAAGTGCATGACTGTCAGTCTGTGAAGAGTGAGAGCGGCCTCTGGAAGTGCATGACTGTCAGTCTGTGAAGAGTGAGAGCGGCCTCTGGCAGTGCGTGACTGTCAGTCTGTGAAGAGTGAGAGCGGCCTCTGGAAGTGCATGACTGTCAGTCTGTGAAGAGTGAGAGCGGGCTCTGGTAGTGCGTGACTGTCAGTCTGTGAAGAGTGAGAGCGGGCTCTGGAAGTGCGTGACTGTCAGTCTGTGAAGAGTGAGAGCGGGCCTCTGGAAGTGCGTGACTGTCAGTCTGTGAAGAGTGAGAGCGGCCTCTGGAAGTGCGTGACTCTCAGTCTGTGAAGAGTGAGAGCGGCCTCTGGCAGTGCGTGACTGTCAGTCTGTGAAGAGTGAGAGCGGCCTCTGGCAGTGCGTGACTGTCAGTCTGTGAAGAGTGAGAGCGGCCTCTGGAAGTGCGTGACTGTCAGTCTGTGAAGAGTGAGAGCGGGCCTCTGGAAGTGCGTGACTGTCAGTCTGTGAAGAGTGAGAGCGGCCTCTGGAAGTGCGTGACTCTCAGTCTGTGAAGAGTGAGAGCGGCCTCTGGCAGTGCGTGACTGTCAGTCTGTGAAGAGTGAGAGCGGCCTCTGGAAGTGCATGACTGTCAGTCTGTGAAGAGTGAGAGCGGGCTCTGGTAGTGCGTGACTGTCAGTCTGTGAAGAGTGAGAGCGGGCTCTGGTAGTGCGTGACTGTCAGTCTGAAAAGTGAGAGCGGCCTCTGGTAGTGCATGACTGTCAGTCTGTGAAGAGTGAGAGCGGCCTCTGGAAGTGCATGACTGTCAGTCTGTGAAGAGTGAGAGCGGCCTCTGGAAGTGCGTGACTGTCAGTCTGTGAAGAGTGAGAGCGGCCTCTGGAAGTGCGTGACTGTCAGTCTGTGAAGAGTGAGAGCGGCCTCTGGAAGTGCATGACTGTCAGTCTGTGAAGAGTGAGAGCGGCCTCTGGAAGTGCATGACTGTCAGTCTGTGAAGAGTGAGAGCGGCCTCTGGAAGTGCATGACTGTCAGTCTGTGAAGAGTGAGAGCGGCCTCTGGAAGTGCGTGACTGTCAGTCTGTGAAGAGTGAGAGCGGCCTCTGGAAGTGCGTGACTGTCAGTCTGTGAAGAGTGAGAGCGGCCTCTGGAAGTGCATGACTGTCAGTCTGTGAAGAGTGAGAGCGGCCTCTGGAAGTGCATGACTGTCAGTCTGTGAAGAGTGAGAGCGGCCTCTGGAAGTGCATGACTGTCAGTCTGTGAAGAGTGAGAGCGGCCTCTGGAAGTGCGTGACTGTCAGTCTGTGAAGAGTGAGAGCGGCCTCTGGAAGTGCATGACTGTCAGTCTGTGAAGAGTGAGAGCGGCCTCTGGAAGTGCGTGACTGTCAGTCTGTGAAGAGTGAGAGCGGCCTCTGGAAGTGCATGACTGTCAGTCTGTGAAGAGTGAGAGCGGCCTCTGGAAGTGCATGACTGTCAGTCTGTGAAGAGTGAGAGCGGCCTCTGGAAGTGCGTGACTGTCAGTCTGTGAAGAGTGAGAGCGGCCTCTGGAAGTGCATGACTGTCAGTCTGTGAAGAGTGAGAGCGGCCTCTGGAAGTGCGTGACTGTCAGTCTGTAAAGAGTGAGAGCGGCCTCTGGAAGTGCATGACTGTCTGTGAAGAGTGAGAGCGGCCTCTGTAAGTGCATGACTGTCAGTCTGTGAAGAGTGAGAGCGGCCTCTGGAAGTGCGTGACTGTCAGTCTGTGAAGAGTGAGAGCGGCCTCTGGAAGTGCATGACTGTCAGTCTGTGAAGAGTGAGAGCGGCCTCTGGAAGTGCGTGACTGTCAGTCTGTGAAGAGTGAGAGCGGCCTCTGGAAGTGCGTGACTGTCAGTCTGTGAAGAGTGAGAGCGGCCTCTGGAAGTGCATGACTGTCAGTCTGTGAAGAGTGAGAGCGGCCTCTGGAAGTGCGTGACTGTCAGTCTGTGAAGAGTGAGAGCGGCCTCTGGAAGTGCATGACTGTCTGTGAAGAGTGAGAGCGGCCTCTGTAAGTGCATGACTGTCAGTCTGTGAAGAGTGAGAGCGGCCTCTGGAAGTGCGTGACTGTCAGTCTGTGAAGAGTGAGAGCGGCCTCTGGAAGTGCATGACTGTCAGTCTGTGAAGAGTGAGAGCGGCCTCTGGAAGTGCATGACTGTCAGTCTGTGAAGAGTGAGAGCGGCCTCTGGAAGTGCATGACTGTCAGTCTGTGAAGAGTGAGAGCGGGCCTCTGGAAGTGTGTGACTGTCAGTCTGTGAAGAGTGAGAGCGGCCTCTGGAAGTGCATGACTGTCAGTCTGTGAAGAGTGAGAGCGGCCTCTGGAAGTGCGTGACTGTCAGTCTGTGAAGAGTGAGAGCGGCCTCTGGAAGTGCGTGACTGTCAGTCTGTGAAGAGTGAGAGCGGCCTCTGGAAGTGCATGACTGTCAGTCTGTGAAGAGTGAGAGCGGCCTCTGGAAGTGCATGACTGTCAGTCTGTGAAGAGTGAGAGCGGCCTCTGGAAGTGCGTGACTGTCAGTCTGTGAAGAGTGAGAGCGGCCTCTGGAAGTGCATGACTGTCAGTCTGTGAAGAGTGAGAGCGGCCTCTGGAAGTGCATGACTGTCAGTCTGTGAAGAGTGAGAGCGGCCTCTGGAAGTGGGTGACTGTCAGTCTGTGAAGAGTGAGAGCGGCCTCTGGAAGTGTGTGACTGTCAGTCTGTGAAGAGTGAGAGCGGCCTCTGGAAGTGCGTGACTGTCAGTCTGTGAAGAGTGAGAGCGGCCTCTGGAAGTGCGTGACTGTCAGTCTGTGAAGAGTGAGAGCGGCCTCTGGAAGTGCGTGACTGTCAGTCTGTGAAGAGTGAGAGCGGCCTCTGGAAGTGCATGACTGTCAGTCTGTGAAGAGTGAGAGCGGCCTCTGGAAGTGCATGACTGTCAGTCTGTGAAGAGTGAGAGCGGCCTCTGGAAGTGCGTGACTGTCAGTCTGTGAAGAGTGAGAGCGGCCTCTGGAAGTGCATGACTGTCAGTCTGTGAAGAGTGAGAGCGGCCTCTGGAAGTGCATGACTGTCAGTCTGTGAAGAGTGAGAGCGGCCTCTGGAAGTGGGTGACTGTCAGTCTGTGAAGAGTGAGAGCGGCCTCTGGAAGTGCGTGACTGTCAGTCTGTGAAGAGTGAGAGCGGCCTCTGGAAGTGGGTGACTGTCAGTCTGTGAAGAGTGAGAGCGGCCTCTGGAAGTGCGTGACTGTCAGTCTGTGAAGAGTGAGAGCGGCCTCTGGAAGTGCGTGACTGTCAGTCTGTGAAGAGTGAGAGCGGGCCTCTGGCAGTGCGTGACTGTCAGTCTGTGAAGAGTGAGAGCGGCCTCTGGAAGTGCATGACTGTCAGTCTGTAAAGAGTGAGAGCGGCCTCTGGTAGTGCATGACTGTCTGTGAAGAGTGAGAGCGGCCTCTGGAAGTGCATGACTGTCAGTCTGTGAAGAGTGAGAGCGGCCTCTGGAAGTGCATGACTGTCAGTCTGTGAAGAGTGAGAGCGGGCCTCTGGCAGTGCGTGACTGTCAGTCTGTGAAGAGTGAGAGCGGCCTCTGGAAGTGCATGACTGTCAGTCTGTAAAGAGTGAGAGCGGCCTCTGGTAGTGCATGACTGTCTGTGAAGAGTGAGAGCGGCCTCTGGAAGTGCATGACTGTCAGTCTGTGAAGAGTGAGAGCGGCCTCTGGAAGTGCATGACTGTCAGTCTGTGAAGAGTGAGAGCGGGCCTCTGGCAGTGCGTGACTGTCAGTCTGTGAAGAGTGAGAGCGGCCTCTGGAAGTGCGTGACTGTCAGTCTGTGAAGAGTGAGAGCGGCCTCTGGAAGTGCATGACTGTCAGTCTGTGAAGAGTGAGAGCGGCCTCTGGAAGTGCGTGACTGTCAGTCTGTGAAGAGTGAGAGCGGCCTCTGGAAGTGCATGACTGTCAGTCTGTGAAGAGTGAGAGCGGCCTCTGGAAGTGCGTGACTGTCAGTCTGTGAAGAGTGAGAGCGGCCTCTGGAAGTGCGTGACTGTCAGTCTGTGAAGAGTGAGAGCGGCCTCTGGAAGTGCGTGACTGTCAGTCTGTGAAGAGTGAGAGCGGCCTCTGGAAGTGCATGACTGTCAGTCTGTGAAGAGTGAGAGCGGCCTCTGGAAGTGCGTGACTGTCAGTCTGTGAAGAGTGAGAGCGGCCTCTGGAAGTGCATGACTGTCAGTCTGTGAAGAGTGAGAGCGGCCTCTGGAAGTGCGTGACTGTCAGTCTGTGAAGAGTGAGAGCGGCCTCTGGAAGTGCGTGACTGTCAGTCTGTGAAGAGTGAGAGCGGCCTCTGGAAGTGCGTGACTGTCAGTCTGTGAAGAGTGAGAGCGGCCTCTGGAAGTGCGTGACTGTCAGTCTGTGAAGAGTGAGAGCGGCCTCTGGAAGTGCATGACTGTCAGTCTGTGAAGAGTGAGAGCGGCCTCTGGAAGTGCGTGACTGTCAGTCTGTGAAGAGTGAGAGCGGCCTCTGGAAGTGCATGACTGTCAGTCTGTGAAGAGTGAGAGCGGCCTCTGGAAGTGCGTGACTGTCAGTCTGTGAAGAGTGAGAGCGGCCTCTGGAAGTGCGTGACTGTCAGTCTGAAGAGTGAGGGCGGGCCTCTGGCAGTGCGTGACTGTCAGTCTGTGAAGAGTGAGAGCGGCCTCTGGAAGTGCGTGACTGTCAGTCTGTGAAGAGTGAGAGCGGCCTCTGGTAGTGCGTGACTCTCAGTCTGTGAAGAGTGAGAGCGGCCTCTGGAAGTGCGTGACTGTCAGTCTGTGAAGAGTGAGAGCGGCCTCTGGAAGTGCGTGACTGTCAGTCTGAAGAGTGAGGGCGGGCCTCTGGCAGTGCGTGACTGTCAGTCTGTGAAGAGTGAGAGCGGCCTCTGGAAGTGCGTGACTGTCAGTCTGTGAAGAGTGAGAGCGGCCTCTGGAAGTGCGTGACTGTCAGTCTGTGAAGAGTGAGAGCGGCCTCTGGAAGTGCGTGACTGTCAGTCTGTGAAGAGTGAGAGCGGCCTCTGGAAGTGCATGACTGTCAGTCTGTGAAGAGTGAGAGCGGCCTCTGGAAGTGCGTGACTGTCAGTCTGTGAAGAGTGAGAGCGGCCTCTGGAAGTGCGTGACTGTCAGTCTGTGAAGAGTGAGAGCGGCCTCTGGAAGTGCGTGACTGTCAGTCTGTGAAGAGTGAGAGCGGCCTCTGGAAGTGCGTGACTGTCAGTCTGTGAAGAGTGAGAGCGGCCTCTGGAAGTGCATGACTGTCAGTCTGTGAAGAGTGAGAGCGGCCTCTGGAAGTGCGTGACTGTCAGTCTGTGAAGAGTGAGAGCGGCCTCTGGAAGTGCATGACTGTCAGTCTGTGAAGAGTGAGAGCGGCCTACTGGAATGGGCGTGATTGTGTGACTTGGTTTCTGAGGAGTGTCAGAGTGCGGTTGGTGTTATGCGTTTCCGCTTGCGGGCTTTATTGTCTCGCCTCCTAGTCTCATTGAAGCCATGGTTGTGTAATTAACGATGGGTGATTCTTACTCTTGTCCCACGCTGCAGCTGTCATTTCCAAGCAGCCTTTTATTCTGTTGTGGGACTTAATTGTCTTCTTCCTGTAATAAGGATGTCCAAAGATTGGGGGGCATTAATAACTTCGAGAATCGATGTATTTACTTTCCAGCACTCGTGTACAGTGACCGCTGGCAGACTGCCCCCTTCTACCAGCCCCCATAAATACCACTGACCCCCTCATAATGTCCACAACCAGTTGTGTTTACTAGTGTCACCAAACACCAGTTGCATCAGTGAACAGAGTCCCTGAGTATTTGCGGAGACTCACCCTCTGCTCCTGTGTCCACAAGCCATCCCGTCACAGGAGTGTGCAAAACGTATCACGTCACAGGAGTGTCAATAACTCATCATAATGCATCACGTCACAGGAATGTCCGTAAGTTATCCATCACAGGAGTGTCCATAAGGCATCACGTCACAGGAGTGTCCATAACACATCACCTCACAAGAGTGTCCATAACACATCACTTCACAGGAGTGTCCCTAACGCATCACCTCACAAGAGTGTGCATAACACATCACCTCACAAGAGTGTGCATAACACATCACCTCACAAGAGTGGGCATAACACATCACTTCACAGGAGTGTCCCTAACGCATCACCTCACAAGAGTGTGCATAACACATCACCTCACAAGAGTGTGCATAACATATCACTTCAAAGGAGCGTCCATAACGCATCATGTCACAGGAGCGTCCATAACACATCACTTCACACGAGTGTGCATAACAGTTCACCTCACAAGAGTGTGCATAACACATCACTTCACAGGAGTGTCCATAACGCATCATGTCACAGGAGTGTCCCTAACGCATCATGTCACAGGAGCGTCCATAACGCATCATGTCACAGGAGTGTCCATAACACATCACCTCACAGGAGTTTTTATATTGTGACACATCACAGTAGTGTCCCTAACGCATCATGTCACAGGAGTGTCCCTAACGCATCATGTCACAGGATTGTCCATAACACATCACCTCACAGGGGTTTTTATATCGTGACACATCACAGTAGTGTCCCTAACGCATCATGTCACAGGAGTGTCCATAACGCATCATGTCACAGGAGTGTCCCTAAGGCATCATGTCACAAGAGTGTCCATAACACATCACCTCACAGGAGTTTTTATATTGTGACACATCAACAGGAGTGTCCATAACCCATCGCCTCACAAGAGTGTGCATAACGCATCATTTCACAGGAGTGTCCATAATGCATCATGTCACCGGAGTGTCCCTAACGCATCATGTCACAGGAGTGTCCATAACACATCACCTCACAGTAGTTTTTATATCGTGACACATCACAGGTGTGTCCATAACTCATCATGTCACAAGAGTGTGCATACCTCATCACTTCAAAGGAGCGTCCATAACACATCATGTCACAGGAGTGTCCATAACACATCACCTCACAAGAGTGTGCATAACACATCAACTCAAAGGAGCGCCCATAACGCATCATGTCACAGGAGTGTCCATAACGCATCATGTCACAGGAGTGTTCCATAACGCATCACCGCACAAGCGTGTGCATAACACAACACTTCACAGGAGTGTCCATAACGCATTATGTCACAGGAGTGTCCCTAACATATCACCTCACTAGGGTGTGCATAACACATCACTTCACAGGAGTGTCCATAACTCATCATGTCACAGGAGTGTCCATAACGCATCATGTCACAGATGTGTCCCTAACTCATCATATCACAGGAGTGTCCCTAACGCATCATGTCACAGGAGTGTCCCTAACGCATCATGTCACAGAAGTTTTTATAACGTGACACATCACAGGAGTGTCCCTAACGCATCATGTCACAGGAGTGTCCCTAATGCATCAGGTCACAGGAGTGTCCATAACACTTCACCTCACAGGAGTTTTTATATCGTGACACATCACAGTAGTGTCCCTAACGCATCATGTCACAGGAGTGTCCCTAACGAATCATGTCACAGGAGTGTCCATAACGAATCATGTCACAGGAGTGTCCATAACGCATCATGTCACAGGAGTGTCCCTAAGGCATCATGTCACAAGAGTGTCCATAACACATCACCTCACAGGAGTTTTTATATCGTGACACATCACAGGAGTGTCCATAACGCATTATATCACAGGAGTGTCCATAAAGCATCATGTCACAGGAGTACCCATAACGCATTATGTCACAGGAGTGTCCCTAACGCATCATGTCACAGGAGTTTTTATAACGTGACACATCACAGGAGTGTCCCTAACGCATCATGTCACAGGAGTGTCCCTAACGAATCATGTCACAGGAGTGTCCATAACGCATCATGGCACAGGAGTGTCCCTAACACATCACCTCACAAGGGTGTGCATAACACATCACTTCACAGGAGTGTCCATAACTCATCATGTCACAAGAGTGTCCATAACACATCACCTCACAGGAGTTTTTATATCGTGACACATCACAGGAGTGTCCATAACCCATCACCTCACAAGAGTATGCATAACACATCATTTCACAGGAGTGTCCCTAACGCATCATGTCACAGGAGTGTCCCTAACGCATCATGTCACAGGAGTGTCCATAACGCATCATGTCACAGGAGTGTTCCATAACGCATCACCTCACAAGCGTGTACATAACACAACACTTCACAGGAGTGTCCATAACGCATTATGTCACAGGAGTGTCCCTAACACATCACCTCACAAGGGTGTGCATAACACATCACTTCACAGGAGTGTCCATAACTCATCATGTCACAGGAGTGTCCATAACGCATCATGTCACAGGCGTGTCCCTAACTCATCATGTCATAGGAGTGTCCCTACCGCATCATGTCACAGGAGTGTCCCTAACGCATTATGTCACAGAAGTTTTTATAACGTGACACATCACAGGAGTGTCCATTACGCATTATGTCACAGGAGTGTCCATAAAGCATCATGTCACAGGAGTACCCATAACGCATTATGTCACAGGAGTGTCCCTAACGTATCATGTCACAGGAGTTTTTATAACGTGACACATCACAGGAGTGTCCCTAACGCATCATGTCACAGGAGTGTCCCTAATGCATCATGTCTCAGGAGTGTCCCTAACGCATCATGACACAGGAGTGCCCATAACGCATCATGTCACAGGAGTGTCCATAACACATCACCTCACAAAAGTTTTTATATCGTGACACATCACAGGAGTGTCCCGAACGCATCATGTCACAGGAGTGTCCATAACGCATCATGTCACAGGAGTGTCCATAATGCATCATGTCACAGGAGTGTCCCTAACGCATCATGTCACAGGAGTGTCCATAACACATCACCTCACAAGAGTGTGCATAACTCATCACTTCAAAGGAGCGTCCATAACGCATCTTGTCACAGGAGTGCCCATAACGCATCATGTCACAGGAGTGTTCCATAACGCATCACCTCACAAGTGTGTGCATAACACATCACTTCACAGGAGTGTCCATAACTCATCATGTCACAGCAGTGTCCATAACGCATCATGTCACAGGAGTGTCCCTAACGCATCATATCACAGGAGTGTCCATAACGCATCATGTCACAGAAGTTTTTATGACGTGACACATCACAGGAGTGTCCATAACGCATCATGTCACAGGAGTATCCATAATGCATCATGTCACAGGAGTGTCCCTAACGCATCATGTCACAGGAGTGTCCCTAACGCATCATATCACAGGAGTGTCCATAAAGCATCATGTCACAGAAGTTTTTATGACGTGACACATCACAGGAGTGTCCATAACGCATCATGTCACAGGAGTATCCATAACGCATCATGTCACAGGAGTGTCCCTAACGCATCATGACACAGGAGTGTCCCTAACGCATCATGTCACAGGAGTTTTCATAACGTGACACATCACAGGAGTGTCCCTAACGCATCATGTCACAGGAGTGTCCCTAATGCATCATGTCACAGGAGTGTCCCTAACGCATCATGACACAGGAGTGTCCCTAACGCATCATGTCACAGGAGTTTTTATAACGTGACACATCATAGGAGTGTCCCTAACGCATCATGTCACAGGAGTGTCCCTAATGCATCATGTCACAGGAGTGTCCATAACACATCACCTCACAGGAGTTTTTATATCATGACACATCACAGTAGTGTCCCTAACGCATCATGTCACAGGAGTGTCCCTAACGAATCATGTCACAGGAGTTTCCATAATGCTTCATGTCACAGGAGTGTCCCTAAGGCATCATGTCACAAGAGTGTCCATAACACATCACCTCACAGGAGTTTTTATATTGTGACACATCACAGGAGTGTCCATAACCCATCACCTCACAAGAGTGTGCATAACACGTCATTTCACAGGAGTGTCCATAATGCATCATGTCACAGGAGTGTCCCTAACGCATCATGTCACAGGAGTGTCCATAACACATCACCTCACAGGAGTTTATATCGTGACACATCACAGGAGTGTCCATAACGCATCTTGTCACAAGAGTTTGCATAACTCATCACTTCAAAGGATCGTCCATAACACATCACGTCACAGGAGTGTCCATAACACATCACCTTACAAGAGTGTGCATAACACATCACCTCAAAGGAGCGCCCATAACGCATCATGTCACAGGAGTGTCCATAACGCATCATGTCACAGGAGTGTTCCATAACGTATCACCTCACAAGCGTGTGCATAACACAACACTTCACAGGAGTGTCCATAACGCATTATGTCACAGGAGTGTCCCTAACACATCACCTCACAAGGGTGTGCATAACACATCACTTCACAGGAGTGTCCATAACTCATCATGTCACAGGAGTGTCCATAACGCATCATGTCACAGGTGTGTCCCCAACTCATCATGTCACAGGAGTGTCCCTAACGCATCATGTCACAGGAGTGTCCCTAACACATCATGTCACAGAAGTTTTTATAACGTGACACATCACAGGAGTGTCCATAACGCATTATGTCACAGGAGTGTCCATAAAGCATCATGTCACAGGAGTGTCCCTAACGCATCATGTCACAGGAGTTTTTATAACGTGACACATCACAGGAGTGTCCATAACGCATTATGTCACAGGAGTGTCCATAAAGCATCATGTCACAGGAGTGTCCCTAACGCATCATGTCACAGGAGTTTTTATAACGTGACACATCACAGGAGTGTCCCTAACGCATCATGTCACAGGAGTGTCCCTAATGCATCATGTCACAGGAGTGTCCCTAACGCATCATGACACAGGAGTGCCCATAACGCATCATGTCACAGTAGTGTCCATAACACATCACCTCACAAAAGTTTTTATATTGTGACACATCACAGGAGTGTACATAGCTGATCAAAGGATGTCAATAATAGCTCACGTCACAGCAGTGTCCCTTTCTTTTCTTTGAAATGAATGCAGTCTGGCAGTATGCTTCTTCTGGGGGGGTTTAGAAGCAGGGCTCCCGGTTTATGGTACTTTTTTTTTTTTAACTCCCGTCTGTGTTTATCCATATTTATTTTTGTCCATCTTATCAGTATTTATGCATACTTATTTTGAGTTTTGTGAACAAATGAATTGTAACTTGTATAGTTTCATGTTTATTTAAGTTATAAATGTACGCGTTGAAAAGCCAAATATAATAAAACATAACACCCAAATTAAAATATTAACATTATAACAGAATAAGATATGAACTCATTTAAGGAAATCTCATCCCATTATGCCATTTTTAGACTCTGGGATTTCAAGCAACACAGCTATTTTCCTGGATTTCAAGAATGATAACTTAGAGACTCGCTCAAAAGACGCCCAATTATCTCGATTGTTCCGCGTTTAAAAATGAATACAGATAGGAAACACACTATTTTCTGTCTGTATTTAGCTATAAAAATTAGTAGGGCCTAAAAACTGTGAGCCTTACTTTTAAGGTCCGATCCTGTGCGGGTTGGAGGCCGTGATGAATATGGTGACATACAGCCACATCTCTTCCGAGTATTGTGATGAGCATGGAGGGGTAGATCATTGTGTGTTTAGTGGCTTGGGTTGTGGTGCGTGGGTTTAGGTATCCGAGGAAGTGGTGCTCTGCCTCTGTCACCTGTAAAGATCATGAATTTCGGGAGGAAAGTGGTGATGTTGGAGAGTGGACATTTTTGGAGCATTGTAAATTTCAGGTGAAAGGGGTTGCCATTGAGTAATAGCAGGGTTTGTTCCAGATTCTTTCTGTTTCTTGAATGGTATCTGTATGGTGGGTGTGTATGTGTGTCCATGTGAGTGCTGTTGAGGTGTGTGGATCAATTCTTGCCTTTATTGCAGGGAGGATGGTTTGTTGTGTTTAATACCCGGGTTCAGAGGGGATTTGAATGTGTTGTGTCAGCAAGGGTGGATTTGATTGGGTAACGCTCAGAATATCAGCTCTGGTGATTGGAGGCCGGGGGTTGACGTATTGGACTGCGGTCCCGGAATGATGCTTCGGCGCCCATGCCATGGCTTACCTCACTTCGTAAGAACCAGCGCGTGTCGCTGTTACATCTACTTGTCAGTACACCTGGCTGTCCTGGCCTGTGGTTACTCTGTGAGGGCCCTCTGGATGAATGTTGTCCCAAACCGCGCCTAATGTTCACTACCCTTCATATCTCACTTCGGGGATTTTTACTGGCTCCCTACGGCTGAAATACTCCTTGGGTTTAAAATAATGTTCAGCTTTAACAATTTCTCCTGTTTTGATCTTTACATTTTAGTTTACATAAACACATTACTCCTGAAAATATACATTTGGTAGATAGATTGATTGGAATACCCGGTGATGGATAACAAGGGTCGGGTGCTGGCCTCAGACTCTAAAGAGGCCTCACGCTATTCGTTTTTACAGATCGCTTCAAAGACATCGGACAGGTTATCACGAAGCGCCCTGTGTAAAACGATGCGTGTTCTTCAGTTCGTGTGAAAAGACTCCCAGCGCTCGAGCGGCTCTCTGCTCTCTCTGCTCCTGGCGGGATGCTCGGGGTGGCGGCTGGTCCACCCCGTGTCTGCATCAGGAGGCCCTTGTTGGAAGAGTGAGTCTGGGGTTGACTTGCTTCCGGCCGTCGTGCGACCATACTCTCATTCCAGTGCCAGCCGGCTCTAGCCGCGCATTAGTATTCGGGATCCGCGACTCTTCGAGCTTGAAATAAGATTGAGGTGCGCCCGTCCGGCCGTCCGAGGACGGGGTCACCTTGAATCCGGGCGTCCGTCCTTTCATCCTGTATAAGCCATGCTGAAAGGACCCGCCGAAGGTTGCGGCGGACAACGCTGATAGCTACAACGCCTTCGCGCGCCCCCTCCTTCCTGTCCACCCTGCTGTCTTGTTTCCTTGGCAACATTGAGTGCACATCCTGGAAAACTTTATCCGAAATCGGCTCTGGGCAGCTTTTTAAATCCATACTAACCTGATTAGGGGCCTCTGCGGGCCTTGCCGGCTAATCAGATTAGGTAGCTCTAATGGTAGCGAGGACTTGGAGTGAGCAGAGAGCAGTAAAACATTGTGTATACTTAGTGATAATTATACTTGGTTTTGTGTCATTGATTTATATGCGCGGCCCAGCAGCCTTATCCCTCTGCTTCTCTCCCACTGCAGCTATCCGAAGGAAGGAGAATGGCTGGTATGACGAGGAGCACCCCCTGGTCTTCCTGTTCCTGGGATCGTCTGGAATAGGTAAAGGAGGTCCTGGCTTTCAGCATCACTCCCATTGCCTGCGCGTGTGCCCTCCCTGGTGCAGGAGCCAGCGGTGAGGCGCTCTGGTGGATGGCAGCATCTGGGCTCTGTGGCAATGTCTGCATTAGGAGACTCCACAGAGCCCATCGGTGTCCAATCCGACACTCTGGTGGATGGCAGCATCTGGGCTCTGTGGCAATGTCCGCACTGGGAGACTCCACAGAGCCCATCGGTGTCCAATCCGACACTCTGGTGGATGGCAGCATCTGGGCTCTGTGGCAATGTCTGCACTGGGAGACTCCACAGAGCCCATCAGGGCCCAATCCTACACTCTGGTGGATGGCAGCATCTGGGCTCTGTGGCAATGTCTGCATTGGGAGACTCCACAGAGCCCATCGGTGCCCAACTCAACGCTCTGGTGGATGGCAGCATCTGGGCTCTCTACCAGTCTTCACTGGGAGACTCCACAGAGCCCATCGGTGTCCAATCCGACACTCTGGTGGATGGCAGCATCTGGGCTCTGTGGCAATGTCTGCACTGGGAGACTCCACAGAGCCCATCGGTGCCCAACTCAACGCTCTGGTGGGTGGCAGCATCTGGGCTCTGTGGCAATGTCTGCAGTAGGAGACTCCACAGAGCCCATTGGGGCCCAACACTAGTGCTTTAAATTCAGGAGGACATTGACGACTCATCCCTTTCAGGAATCCAACTTCCAAGTTTTGGGCTGAGGCGTTGTCTCCTCCCCCGTCTGTGTTGGAACCACACATTGGACGTAATTAAGGAGGACTCTGAATGCACACTGTGAGACAGCCAGTAGGCTTCGAGTTACACAAACACCACAGCACACTGCAGTGGTCGTCATTGCACCAGGGTGTCAAGGGCAGCGCAAGAGCCTGTCCATCTCAAGCATACTCATCTTATTGTAAAGCAGTGCTATCGACAAAGGTCGGTGAGGGACGGATGCATTGCAGATTGTCAGTGTAACCACTGACCATATCAGCGGCTAACATTTCAATTCATTGTATATGTAACTGCTTCATATAGAGATATGCTGAGAATGTGGCATGGGTTCGACCCTCGTGGCCCAACACTGGATACTCCAACAATAACTTTACTCCTGAAGTCTTCTGACCTAAAACAAAGGTATAGGAGAGAATAATAGGTATACATATGTGTTACCTGCTGGCAGCATGTTCTCGTTGTTTATATGACTCAAGAGCTTGAGTGAAGCAAAAATGCCAACTTAGAGCCCAAAGTGGGAGTAGCTTTACCTCTCGGTCTCTGCAGGTGACTCCATGTTATCTCGTTGGTATGAGGTTGTGATGTGATAGTTCTTTTAACTATAGCTGTGGTGTTGTCAGTGGAGACTGCTCTTACCTCCTTATAGGACTTCCATTCACTTGCTTACTTAAGGTGCTTCCGTCATGCAGTAGCAGGTAATTGTCACTATGCCCGGTAGCATCTTATCACATGTATTAATGACCTAAAACGACCGTCCCCTTGACTGTAATGATCCTATTGCCTTATGTGCTTGAGCAAAGTAGACCCTACAGCATGCATACTCTTTAATCTAGTGTCATGACTGAAGACCTTCTTGAATACCCTTCTAAACTGCACGTCACAATATCCATTCAATGTGGTTCTGGTGAACGCTCATATGAGATTCCTTAGGCCGCTCCTGCCCTTTCTTACTAGTGGTTCAAATAGGCGCTACCTCCTTGGATGATACGGGCCAATCCAAACACAAAATGCCAGGTAGTTTCCCAGTATTGAGATCTAGAGAGATAATTTAACGCCTCTCTCTGCGCTCCAGTGTCTATATAGCACTGGTCTGTCACACTGTAAGGCTGATAGGGATGGTAAGACCACCATCCCATTTCTATAGAATGGCTTCCATTGCCCTGCACTGCGCTCCAAAGTTTCTGCACCCAACAGCGCTTGATTCTGCCCTGGTTGCATGGAACCTTCCTTACAAATCCTGTTACTGTCCCTTCTTTCACAGAAACGTGGAGTGGTATGATTAACACTGATTGCTACTGGTTAAACTAAAGCTTGCTTGTCTTGAATAACTGTTTTTAGATTTTGACTGCACTTCTGCACTACCTTTGATCTTCATGCGGACTAATTTTTTTTGAGAGAGGTACTGAAGTGTACAACTGGTTTACACTGTTCTTCTTTTCCTGCTGTTTTTGAACAGGTAAAACTGAGCTTGCCAAGCAGACAGCCAGGTACATGCACAAGGATGTCAAAAAGGTAATCATGCGTAAATATATTACATAAAAGGGGCTGTTGTCTACTCAATCCCCAAGCAACAGAAGCTAAGAACAATAATATGCAGGGCCCGTTCTAAGGCCACCATTAATTTTGGATGTCACTGCATGATAGGAGACCCTGCACTTTTTATAGTTCCTTTCTAGGTTTATGCATGCAACTCCTCTTCAGCTGTTATTGGGCAATTATGTATTTTCCATACAGCTAATTATTTTTGGGCTAGAAGAGGTGTGTAGGTTTTAATGAAAATACTTGTTATTTTCTGTACACACTAGTTCTCCAGTATTGAATTCTTTCATAGATTCACATGCTTGAAACTTTCTCGCCCTCTAGGTGGTAGTCTCACAGTAGTTGTAACAAGTAGTTCAAAGAAAGCATTATATAGCAAAATTCAAACAACTGACATTGTTAACCAATTCACATTGTTTTAATAAGAATCAAACTTGAACCAACAGGAAGCTGCTCCTGAAGCACTCTTCCGCTTAAGGGCCGCCATACCTCAGATTACCCAGCATAAGTGTAAATGGCAATATAGATGAGGTAATCAATGTGGGAGCTCCTGTCATGGAAGCAGGAGGGTCTCATGTAAATCAATAAAAAATATCAATACTGGAGAACCATAGTGTAAAGGTAAGTAACTAGTTTTTCTCCAATATTGAATGTTTCATAGATTCACATGCTTCAATCCAAATAGGGAGCAGTATCAAAATATAATAATGTGGCGGTGGGAAGATCGCAGGAAAAAAAATCTTAAAGTAATTATTATTGATATATAAAAGAAAAGCTCACCTCATTGAAAGAGATGGCGAAGGAATGCTTGACCCACTGCTCCATCATCTCTTTTTGTTACTTCCAAGCAGTAGTGTCTGGTAAGGATATGTCTGTTAGTCAATGTAGCAGCCCTGCATATATCTGATGAGGATACAAAGGCAAACAGGGAGGTAGACGTGGCTACACATCTTGTGGAGTGCGCTCTCACCTTTCGACTCGGTGAACGTTCAGCTTTTTTATGACAGACCACAAAAGTCGCAGATACCCAATGGGCTATAATGCTTCTTGGTAGACCACAACATTTCCTGGAAGGAAGTTGATCTGATTTCCATTTTTTTTTTTACTTCCCTCTATATATAACTTTAGGCATCTTCTGACATCCAGGGTATTAGGGTCTTTTGTTTTTTTCTGCGTTGTTTAGATATTTGAAGAACATTTTTAGTATTATTGGCTCATTGAGATAAAAACTAGATGGGGCGTTAGGGATAAAATGAGGATTGTCCCTCAAAATGGCAATATGATCTTTGAATTTTATGTAGAGCTATTTAATTGTAAAAGTCTGTTCTCTTTCAGGGCATCCTCATCAATAGTCATAAGCACTGAATATTTCGGCCCATGTGCAGGGACCCCGGAATAAATAAAAAATAAAGTGTTTACCATGTGATCAAGGCCGTATGATATTGAGGCATCGGTCTCCGTTGGCCAGTTCACGCCCAACGTCGAACCACCAGTCTCCGTTGACGGGCCATCGCTCGACGTCGAAGATTAAGACCCATTCGGCGTCAAGACTCTAATCTCCGTCGGCAACACATCTCCCGATGTCGAGAATTCGAACATCGTCGGTGTCTTCCTAGCCAGAGGTCTTGGAGGTGCAGTCTCTCTCAATGTTGAGCACTCATCTCTTGACGTCGACACACTGATAGCCATCAGAAAGACCTTGGCAGTCTACCAGTTCAGCGTCGAAGGGGCGCTCAGCGTCCTCAAACTCGCAGTCGAGGTCACTGCAGGTGCCTCTGTCGATGTCAAGGAGTTCCATTTGTCTGTCTCCTGAGTGGCGGACACAGTAGGGGACACCACAGACGGCGGTTTCTCCTGCAAAGCAAAACAAGGGACAGAGATAACCTTCAATGAATCTATCTCCCAGATGGCTCTTACCAGTGCACCACTGGCAAAAATCTACCACTTTGCAAGTGCAACAAACTCTGGACTACTCTAGTCCTCTACAGATCGTCTCTGGCTCGCTTGGCACAGACGATGGACCTTTCTCCTACTACATCTCCCAGAGGTCGACAACGTGGCTAGAGAGAATCTCCATCACCAAGTAGGAGGTCACCTGCATGTAGCCACAGCAAAAGGCATAGGTCACCTTCATAGTCCTCGTCTTCCAAGCGTTCTTCCAAAATGGACTATTCTCCCACGTTAACAGGCAGTCCACCTTCGAGAATCTCTCCAGTGGATGGCATAAATACGTTTTACCAGGTGCTCGCAAGGGGAGCACATAAGTTGAATATTGATATGCCTACTCCACAAACATCATCTTCTGTCATCTTTGAGACTGTGCCAAATGTCGGCAGTAAGACCATTGCTACCCTTGTTACCTGGTCTTTTACAACCAGTCATGGACACTTTCCTCACACCCGCATCTCTCAAGATGGCTCCAGCGAGGATTTTAAAGAAGTATAAACCTACAGGGCAACATCCTCTGTTCCTAAAAGCGGATCCTCCTTTGGATTCCGTAATTGCTGCTGCTGCAAAAAAGACTCATTGAGTGGCTTCCCCTTCAACAGTGCCTCCGGACAAAGAGAGTAGAGCACAAGACTCCTGGGGAAGGAAAGTTTGTAGCACAGCAGCTTCATTTTTGAAGGTATCTTCTTGGGGCGATAAGATAGGGACCTGTGGTACTCCTTAGAACGCTTCATAGACAAGTTGCCAAAAGAGGATCGCCAAGACTTCGAGGAAGTTCTTCGGGAAGGATGTTTGGTTCGCTACCATCTCCGGCGATTCTCCCAATAAAAACCATGTGTCACCAGCTGTCGCTGCTGAAAGAAGTAGACAGTCTCTTACAAAAATCTGCCAGAGAAGAAGTTCCCAATCCCAACCAGGAAAAGGGGTGTTCTCATGGTACTTTCTGGTACAAAAGAAAGGTCACAAAGCAGAGTTCAGACCTATATTTGACCTTCGTATTCTCATCAAGTCCATCCAAAGAGAAAGATTTTGCATGCTGTCTCTCCATCAAATATATCCTCATCTCCAGCAAGGAGATTGGATGTGCTCGATCGATCTGCAGGATGCTTATTTTCATGTACCAGTCACCTTGCGCCTCATGGTAGGGACCAAACACTACCAGTACAAAGTCCTTTAGTTCGGATTGAAATCAGCCCCTCAAGTGTTTACCAAATGCATGGCTGTAGTAGCAGCTGCTCTACGCCGCCATTTACTGTTCATTTATCCGTACCTCGACGACTGGCTACTGAAGAGTTCATCTTCTCAGTGTGTGAAAAACCACTACCGGATCTGTCTAAATTTGTTACAATGGCTAGGCTTTCAGGTCAATTGGGCAAAATCAGTTTGTCATCCTACTTAAAGAATGCACTATCTGGGTGCGACACTAGACTCCAGCACAGGAAAAGTGAATCCTTTGTAGGAGAGGCTATCATCTATCTCTCTGAAGGTCAATCAGCTTCTTCGCTCTCCTCATCCTTCGGTCCGGCAGGTTGCCTTGCTTCTGGGGTTGATGGCATCTTGCATTTTCCTAGTTCCCAATGCCAGGCCGAGGATGCGACCTCTGCAACAGGATCTGGAGGACAAATGGGATCAGAAAATGGCTCAATGGGACGACAGGATCCTGCTTTCCCAAGCTGCAAAATCATCCATCTCATGGGGCACCCATCGCAAAAATCTCCTGGCAGGGGTTAATTTCCATCAGACCCCTCTAACGCAATCTCTGATCACGGATGCCTCCCTCCAGGGTTGGGGAGCACACATGGGCCTTCTTCAAACTCAAAGTCTGTGGTCGAGCAAGGAGCAGGCATATCACATCAATATGCTGTCGCTACAGACGGTGCATCTGGCCCTCCAGGCCTTCTATCCCTCCATCCAGACAAGCTCCCTATTGGTCAGAACGGTCAACACGACCACTGTGTACTATCTAAACAAGCAGGGAGGACACGCTCTCGCCCTCTAACCTTGGAGGCTCAGGCGATCTGCTATTGGCTTCTAGCCAGACAACTATCAATTAAGGCAACCCATCTGCCAGGAGATCAAAACGCGCAAGCAGATTCCCTCAGCCGTCACTTCGAAGATCAGTAAGACTGGGTTCTGCACGACGAGGTGGTGAAAGACATCTTCCGAGAATAGGGTCATCCAAGCACCGATCTCTTCGCGGACGACACCAACAAAAAATGCAGAGACTTCACGTCAAGATATGATCTGTTGGTCAGGGGACATTTTGTATGCTTTTCCACCACTTCCTCTCTCCAGAGAGTCATAACCAAACTCTACCACTCCAGAGCGAGGATGATCCTGATCGCACCAGACTGGCCACGACAGTGTTGGTACCCGGACCTTCTACATCTCTCAGAGCGTCCACACAGGAGGCAGCCATGCAGGCCGGACCTGCTTTCCAAGCTGAAAGGGAGAATCCATTATCCCAACCTCCCCACGCTGAACTTAGATGCATGGCTCCTGAGGTCCTCCAATATGGACATCTAGGACTTCCTCAGGACTGCATGAGCATTTTGAAGGAATCAAGAATGCCTTCCACGAGGCGTTCCTATGCATTTAAATGGAGGAGATTCTACATGTGGTGTGTGCAGAGGGGTTTCCAGCCAGCCAAAGGGCAAGAGGAGGTATTCCTTCCGTATCTCCTACACTTGGCCAGGTCAGGTTTGCAGTTTACATCCATAAAGGTACATCTTGCTGCCATTACAGCTTACAGAAATTCTCCTTCCCAATCATCTTTCTTCTAGCTTCAGGGGCTTAAGGATTTTTTACAAGGGTCAAAGAAAGTCTTTCCCCAGATTCGCTCTCCTTTTCCTCCCTGGGAGCGCAATCTGATTCTCTCCAAACTCAGGGGTCCCCCCTTTCAACCAGTTCACAAAGCGAACCTGCAACATCTCACATGGAAAGCTGCCTTCTTGGTGGCAATCACTTCTGCTCGTAGGGTGAGCGAGATTCAGGCTCTCTGCTCTAATACACAGTTTTCCACAACAGCAAAGTAGTGATGAGAACCCACCTGTCTTTCCTACTGAAGGTGGTGTCCGATTTTCACGTTAACCAGTCCATTTCACTACCTACTTTCTTTCCCAACCCCTCCACTCCAGCTGAAAGGTCTCTGCACTCTTTAGACCTAAAAAGAGTCTTAAAGTTCTACCTAGACAAGTCTAAGGCTATTAGGAAGTCTGATCACTTATTTGTAAATTACGGATCCATCAGAACAGGTATTCCAGACTCTAAACACTCCATCGCCACATGGATGTTGTCTATGTACCTTTTTGAAAAGGCTGATGTTTTCAATAAAGGTTTTTTTTGTGTGTGTGTATATATATTCATAGAAATGTTAAACTCCGCTTTACTCGCTACACCTTTTGATTGGTAGTAGAAAACACCCTGGAATGCAAAAATGTTTTAGGTTAAGGCAATTTACATTAATGCCACTATGAAGTCAGTATGTACCTATGTGGACCGGTCTCTCGTATCAAGAAATTCCCTGATTGCTTTTAAAATTGCCTGTTGGGTAATGTTGGTGTAAATTGAAGATATATTCATAATAACTACCGGTTAGTTCTGAGATGTAAATGGGTAGCTATCTTTCTGTTTGATCACATCCATGGTGTCATGCACATGGGCATGAGTGCTGCTTACAAAGGACTTGATAAATATATCAATATATTTACAAAGCGGTTCCAGGATGGATCCACAACCAGACACAATGGGACGGCAGTGGCTTCACCAAACTCTTATTCATCTTTGGGAGAGTGTATACAGTGGGTGTTCTGGGATGTTTTTTATTTAGGCACTGAAATTCGTGGTCACTAAGGTACCCCACCACTTACCTTTTATTAGTTAATTCCTTAACCAAGTTACTGACTTCCTGAGTGGGATCTGCTCTTAGTTGTATGTGATGTTCCTGTATACCCAACTATTAGAATATCTTCCCCTATAGTCTTTTCATAGCACAAACCACTATGACACCCCTCTTATCTGTAGTGTTAATTACAATTATGCTGTTTTTCTTGATTGAGTCTAGACTTAAACTCTCAGCTTTACTAATATTGTGTTTAATGTATACTTTTTTGTCCCGTAGTTAACTAACATCCTCAAGGGACACTTATTCAAATGCTAGTATTCTCTGGGGCATGCAGAGGTATACAAATTGAGGGTATCTTAAGATGCATGGTATCACCCTAATGTTAGTAAGGGATTTTATTAAAATAGTGTTTTAATATTATTTTTCTGAAAACTTGATGGAGGTCCATCTTGATGTTGAATGAGTTTGGTATTGTTGTGGGGACAAATGAAGGACCCTTAAGCAAAATGTCAAGTTCACCTTTAGACAGGGTGTGTCTAGAAAAAGTAATCCCTGGGGTACAATTCTCTGGTTTTCGTTCAAAGGCATGCATGAATGAGGTCAACCGAATTTTCAGGCTATGTTCTGGCGTCCCTAATAAGTATGCCCTTCGATGAGACCAGAATCTTTCGACAAAAAGTGGACTCTGCGCTATAGAGATTTAGAGACAACCAGACTACTGCACACTCTTTGGGGTTACTGAGGCCAGCCAAACAGATTTGTCATCAATACAGGAAATTCTGAGACTATTCAAGATAGCTAATTTATATGCAATACCAGCCTTCACCGCACAGTGGTCCAGTCCATTCAGGGTCGTGGTTGTGGCACCAGCAATCACTGCACAGTCCATAGTCCTCTAAAACCCCTCCCCGGCTGCAACAGTAACTAATCTGCTTTAGTTTGTCCTCAGTGGCTCATGGCAGGCCGGTGGGAGGCAGGATCCAACATTATGTCCCCTGCTTGAGATCGACTGCATCAGACAAATGGATCTTCCAAAATATTCAAAGGGACTATGCTTCATATCCTCCCTGCACCAACTTTCATCCTTGCTAGAGCAAATTTCAATCCTTTTTTTTTTTTTTTTTGTGTCCTCATATTACCAAAGAAGAAGCTCTTGATGGGATTCCTCCGATCTATCCAAGCCAACTGTTACTGACCTTTGAGGTGTGGCATATGGAGAGAAAAGAGATCTTTCCCTCCAAGATGTTACCATTACCTATTCCCACTCCTGTTCGCATTTCGTGGAGCGCCCAATGTTACTTAGGAGGACAGGACCAATGGTACCTTGGCTTAATCATAGGACCAAATTTTACTTTCCCCTCCAATCCACCAGAGCAGCCCAAATCTTGCTTTCACTTATTTAGTCACAAGCCACATCTAATTTGCTGGTATAGATGATGTTCTTTAAGCAATCAGCAAAATTCGGGGGGGATTCAGATTTCCATACTCTGCAAATTTCCCTCCTCGCAAGGATTACCACATAGAACACAAACTTGGAAGCAGATGCATTCATAGAATAACCATTTGGTAAGCCAAAAAAAAATCATGTTAAGACTTACTTCCATCTGTTGATGCAATACAGCTTCCAAAAAAGCGCATACCTCAGTCCAATACTGCTTGATTCTTGGACATTCCTTAAACATGTGAATATCATCAGTGGCAGGGCATTTGAACAGAGAGCAGATATATTCCTTCCCAGTAAATTTAGATAGTTTTTTTGGAGACCAATAAACTCTGTAGGCCGTATAGAGGTGATTCCTCCTAAGTGCGGCTGGTTTAACTACTGCCTGCAACAAAGAAAAAGGTCAGGCCATATTTTATAGACTTCCTTTTCTCCACCTCTAAATTCTTTGCCCCACAGTCTTGCAATTTCAAGATACACATCCTCACCATATTCTAAGGGGGCCCAGTACCAAAAGGAAACTTCCCTTTTCCATCTACTTGTTCTGGAAACTAGATCAAACTTCCAGTTCATTTCATCTTTGCTCCAAATCTGTGTTGCCCACCAGGAGGATAACTGTTAAAACTTAAACCTAGTCAGCGTCCCTCGAGTTAGGCTACTTAACGCCTCCCAGCTTAATAATTTTGAGTCCACTTGCAAGTCTCCCCAAAATCTTACATCTGCCCTTTTTAGCAGTTGACAAAGTTGATCTCGTAGGCATTCCGGTGTACCCGGAGAGTCCCAGATTGGAGCATGTGCTGCAAAATACGGAATTCTCATTCTTCTCCTGATTTGCATCCAAGTCTTTAGTGCCGCCCCCAGAATCTTTAGTCTGACTTTTTTATAGAACTTTGGATCTCCATACTTATAAAGAAAAAACTCCTGCCCATACTCCACATCCTTTAACATTGCCTCAAATAATAACCCTAATGATGAGGAATCAGTTTTGTTGGCCAAAATTCTAAAAAAAATTTGAAGTGAAAAGCATAGCAGTAAGTAAGTAAGTAAGTCGGGTACCGCTAATCCACCAACAGTGAGACCTCTCCTTAACTTTTTCCACGCTATCCTAGGGCTTTTTGTGGCCCAGATGAAGGAGCCTATTTTCCCCTGTAATTTAGCGATATCCTCTACCTTAAATGATAATGGAATAGAGTTAAATAAAAAGGTGATCTTCAGCAGGATTATAATTTTACAAGGTTAACCCTCCCATTGATGTTTAAGGGGAGGTTAGCCCATCGTGTAAGTAAACTTACCACCTCTTTAGAAACCCTCTTCCAGTTGATTTTGGGGATATCTTCTAGGTTCCGAGCTAGATTAACGCCAAGATAACTCATTTGTCTCTTAACCCCCGACTACCTTTAGCTTGATTCCATTCCATTATTTCGGTCTTTTCTTTATTAATTTTATAGCCTGAAACTTCTCCAAACATTTCTGTCTTTTCAAATAACCTGGGTATAGCTTCTGCGCGGTTTGGTGTAAACATAAGGAGGTCATCTGCATAAAGGGCCAATTTTAACTCTAGCTCTGCAATTTTAAAAGGATGAATAATTGGGTCTGCCCTAAGCCAACACACAAACGGATCGATATATAGGTTAAACAAGAGGGAGACATGGGGCACCCCTGCCTAGTACCTCTCGTAATATTAAACCAGTCTGTCAGTGCACCGTTCACCAAACTTTTAGCTTTCGGGTTGAAATAAAGAGACCTCACAGCCTGAACAAAATTGTTAGGAAAACCAAAACTTTGTAGTGTCTCCCAAAGATATGCCCAATTCACCTGGTCAAAAGCCTTTGCGGCATCTATTGCCACAATTGTGAGGGGGAGCTTCTTTACTTCAGCTATATCAATTGCACCCATTACCTGGAAGGTAAGCTCATTTAACTGTCTCCCAGAGTTGAACCTACAGAAGGCGTCCTTGGCGCCCCAGGATTTGGTGTCATATTTGGAAAAAGAGTTGAAAGGTTTACAGGCAGAATATCAGCCACATTTGGATAAGAAACTTATCAATAGGTGGAAAGTCAGCAAGCTCCAACATTTCTCATATGGCGAGAAATGTAGTTCTCTTTTAGCATGGAAGGCAAGGACAGACAGGGCAAGGAGTTTGATAAAAAACTTAACCCATAGAAGGACAGGAGTATTGCTATATGAGGATGATGAAATTCGGGAGGAGGCAAGATCTTTTATGAATGATTTATATAATGAAGATATTGAATCAGGTCTTGAGGGAGCCAAGGTATGGTTAAAGCAAATAACTCTCCCTCAGTTGACTGAAGATCATAGATCACTTCTGCAAGCAAGTATAACAGAGGAAGAGGTTAGGGTACAATGTAAAAAAATGGCCAGGGGCAAAGCAGCTGGCCCAGACAGGCTTCCTATCGAGGTATATTCAGGGATGTTGGATAAGGTAGTGCCAGTCTTAAAAAATCTCTTTAAGAAAATATTCATGGAAGGGGAAGGCACCCCAAGTTCATGGGCAGAAGCGACAGTGACCCTTATCTTAAAACCTAATAAAGATCCTCAGAAGATTGAGTCTTACAGGCCAATATCCCTGTTAAATTCAGATCATAAGGTCTTTGCAGGTATTCAAGCAGCAAGAGTAGCTAAACGTATCAAGACTATAGTCCATCCTGATCAGAGAGGGTTCGCACTTGTCAATCCTGATGCAGGAGGTATGTCTATTGCTTTCCAAGAGTGCCTTTAAACAAGTACTGGACTCGGGTAATGGCAAGAGTTGCTGTTAGTGCTGCTTTCTCGTCCCGAAAAAGACAGAGCCTCGGGCCTATCCTGGACCTTTACCAGTTTAAAGTCTTTTCTGCTGAGGAACAAATTCAAAATGCTCACGCTGACTCAGAACCTATCTGCCCTAGAACCAGGATATTGGATTGCGTCACTGGACTTGAAGACGTGTATTTTCATGCACTCGTCCTGCAGGACCATAGGTGTTACCTGTGGTTCAAGGTGGGCCAGGAACACTTTCGATGTGCCATGTTCCCCTTTGGCCGTACCTCGGCCCATCGGGTGTTCACAAAAATGATTGTGGTAGTCGCAGCTTAGCTTCGAAAGTCGGGAGTAGATGTATTCCTATACCCCAACGACTGGCTGCTAAAGGCGGGCTCGCTGCAGTCAATCTGAACAACAGCCAAACTCTTGAAATTACTTGACTTTATCAACGAGCCAACGTCCCACCTGTGCTCCATGCTCAACACAGAGGTTTCCATTCATTGGTATGATTCTGGTCACAGTGGCTTCATGCTATTTCCCTCCACCGCAGCGAGTACAAAATATTCTGATCCCAATTTTTGGCATCAGTCCTGAATCTCACTGAGGATGGCTCTAACACTTCTTGGCCTCATGTGTACTCCTCAAATCACAATACCAAGTCGCACGCGAGCCCTGCTTTGGAACCCCAAGTCCCATTGGGCTCAGCATTAGGGATGCCTCTCTGACTCCATTCAGGTCTCCAAGGAGAGGGCTTCGAATTTGCAGTAGTGGCTGTCAGATGCAGATCTGGATGGCAGTAGGTCACTCTCCTTTGTCCACCCAGAGGTCACTGTTGTGATGGACACATCACTGCTGTGCTTGGGGTGTCACCTGAGGTAGAGATGAGAGGCCTTTGGTGTCTAGCAGAGAGCCACATCCTAATGCACAAAACAACAGGAATGTGGTCCAGCAACAAGCAGAGCAGAGTGGGGTCCAGGACTTTGTGCCAGGAGGCTCTGCTCCTACGGAGGTAGCTAGAACAATAAAACAACTTCATGGTCACCACCACATTTCAGGGTCACTGCACGCAAGACTAGACGAATTGAGCAGGTACCAACTGGCGGATCAGGAATGGTGTTTTCATCTTGAGTGGGGCAGGGTGTCTTCGCTGACTGGGAAGAGCCCCGGCTAGATCTATTCGCCACTGTTGAGAATGCAGAGAATCAACAATTTTGTGTACTGGAGTTTTCTCCAAGATACTTCTTAGGGTATGAACCCTGGTTGGAATGGAGCGAGGCACTCCTGTATGCCTTCCGGTTCTTAAAAAGATAATCACGAAAGACCGGGCCCAAGTCATCTTGATTGCCCTAAACTGCACTAAGAGTGTAGTACCTAGAGCTTCTGAGCCTGATCACTTGCCTTCTGGTCACGTTTTTGCTTCAGGAGGACCTCCTGGCACAGCAGGAGGGCAGGGCCCTGCTATCAAATCTCCACAACATAAACATCGTCCATGCGTGGAGATTTAACAGCGGCAGTTTAGCACGTTTAAATTGCCAACCGAGGTGGTGGAGGTTACCCTTGCTGCCAGAAGCCCTTCGACAAAGTCCATCTGCTTTGAGAACAGTTTATTGCTAGGTGTGGAGCCTGAGACACTGACCCTTTCTAAGCCAAACTTTTCAGTTTTTGAGGGCCTGGGTAACTGTCTTCTTGTGAGGCCTTTTCACGTTGGCATATTGATCACCTTGCTTGCATTCTTGGACCTCCATCATCCTTCAGTAGAAGAGAGGTTCTGTCACCTTGACACAAAGAGATTGTTGAGTTTTTATATCAACCGGAGAAAATATCACCGAATGACAATCAGCTCTTTGTGGAATCCGCTCTTCGTGGAATCCTCGGATGCGAAGAAGAGCAGGGTAGTGCAAAAGAGGAACTTATCACAATGGATAGTGCTTTGCATTGCGACCTGCTACTCACTGGCCAAAAGGCAGCCCCAGAGGGTCTGAGAGCCCATTTCACCAGGACCAGGGCCACTATGATGGCATTGGCATAAGAGGTGGCTATTCTTGACATCTCTAAAACACAAAAAGGTGCACAGGGTCTACAGAACCGACCATATTAGATCGATCCTAAAGGGGTTGTCTCTGTAATTTTGACAAATTCCTTTGTTTAGGAAGGGAACCCTCACTCATCCTTAGATGATATGCTTCCTTCTGGGGTCCCTCCTCACACCAGCCACAAAGGTGCCGGTGTGGGCTGCAACTCCCTTCTGAAAGGGAAGAGCTCTTGGAGTGTCTTTGTAAATGATATTAATTGCACTATTTAAGCTATAAGTGTGACTGAGGTTTGCAGAGTGTTCTTGACATGTGCCAGGCTTTGGAATAGGTGTTGGTGCATATGTTCATGAAGCATTACTGCCTTAACAGCCAGGTCCAACGAGAAAGTCACTTCACTTACTCTTTCATGAAGAATATTATGGTGGGAGTCCACTCTCCAGACCCTCCATGTTTAGAAGGTACTGCTTTGTTTATCTGTCCTGAAGGTGAGAGATTTGCAGTTTGAAGTAGCCATCAGAAGGACAAGTTATTTACCTGTGGCAATGCTGTTTCTGGTGGACATTCCCAGAACATGTGACAACACTGGGTTTCAAAATACCTGGTCCAAAAATTACTTTTCAAAACCATCTTTCACAATAACATTGTTTTCCCTAGGCATCTCGCTTGAAATTACTCACTGCATTCTATGGCACACAAACGTAATTTAGCTTAAAAATATGTAATTGTAAATTGGCAATGTAGTTTCAAAAGTAAGATTTATCAACTTTCACTGTAGAACATTTTGTAAAGAATTTAAAACATAAAGTACATTCTTTGGAATGTTAAATGGATATTTAATGGCTCAATAGACAAAATAAAAATTTCAATAAGTATGTTTGTGTATATGTGTGTGTGTGTGTGTGTGTGTGTGTATATTTGCATATATATACACACACACATAGATACAAATATGTATAATATATATATATATATATATAGAGAGAGAGAGAGAAAGAAAAGGCACTCAAACATGTAATGAAAGGGGATTTGGTCCATCCCTCCCCCCCAAAAAAATAACAAAATCATATATATCAATTAGGAGGTTTGGGGGGCTTCTCGTCCAGATAAATTAAATGTAAAAACATAAACATGTGCATACATACATACACAGGCAAGGCGCATGCCTACATCATATAAAAAAGGAATTTGGGGGGTTGTTTACCCACCAAACACAACAAATTAGAATTACTTTGGAAGTATATATGTGTGTGAAACAATGTTAATACAAACAGATTTTTATTTACCTGTTTATTGCATTTTTATCAAATAAACATCTCACAACAAAGAGTGAACTGTTGGAAATGGGAAACAGTCAGGACACTGCGGTCTTAACCACATGTGTTCCGACTAAGCAAGGTCAACCACGCTGCTGCTGCTGTGATGAAGGCAGAAGCAGGAAGATGCCAGGAAGAGACACAGTGAGGTAAGTGGGGCTGGGGGGGTAGTTTTACTGGTTAGCGGGTTGGGGGGGTCGGAGTAGTTTTAGGGACAGTGCGGGGGTGGGGATGAGCCAGGGTAGAGTATGTAAAGCGTTAGGATTTTAGGCCTTAGGGCAGGGGAATGGGTAGTCAGGGTACCTCTCAAGGCAGTGGGAGGGTAATGTGTAGTCAGGGTAGTTTTTAGGGCTGGGGGTCGGGGTAGGTTTCAGGGCATTGGAAGGGGTTGGAGTAGTTTTAGGGATAACGCAGGGTGTGTGGGTGGGGCGGGGTAGTCTATGTAAAGGGGCAGGGTTTTAGGCCTTCGGGCAGGGTAATGGGTAGTTGGGGTAGTTCTCTCGTAGGGAATTTCCATGTATAGACAAAAGTACTTTAATAGTCCAGCCCACGTGCGGAAACACTGGAGAACTTCTTTAGATATATCTTCGTAAGTGGGATTTTTCACCTTTCTTCAGGAAGGCCTGCAAGACACTTAAGAGATAGAGAGACAATGATGCAGGCACACTGACCGCATCTTCATCTTGAAGTGTATAGTATACTATATTTTGTATCTTTTTTTAAGTGTTTAACACAGAAGAATCCCCTTCACAAAACTCCTTTTTTCATGACCGAGATGAAAGGAGAGGACAGAATAGCCCCAGAGGCTGCCATTGAATATGACACATTACTCCGCACACGTTTACAACACGGGCTACTACCCTGCATTTTTTACTACGCAACAACTTTTACAGCGCAGGGCTTTACACCGCAATTCATTACAATGCATTGTCCATTATGTGGCAATTTACTGTTCTAACTCCACCGGGGCGTTGTAATGGGGAATGCGCTGTAATGGCTTGCAGTGTAACGCCCTGCATTGTAAAAGTTGCTGCGGAGTAAATAATTGCTGGGTAATGACATGCATTGTAACACAGTCGGTGTAAAGGATGTTTACTGCTGCCATTATATGTCTTAAAAATAGAAGCTGTGCCTTTAAGAATTCAGAGACCACCAGTTTCCCATCATGCACAGCTAGTGGCAGTTATTTCAGTTCTTTTTTCCGGCCCCTGCTATCAGGACCCTGGAGCATTGAGCTCTACTAATTTTGTTTTTTTCTTCAAAATTTCACTTCTGAGTTCAACAAATATCTACTTCACTCGACATCTTTGGTCTTTCCCTGCGTTTTTCTAACAGGAAATTTTGCAGTTTTCACTTAAAAATGCCTTCTCTTTTTGGTAAGTGTCCAGACTGTGGTGGAAGAAGGCCAAGACTGATCCTCACAGAGTGTGTATACTATGTCTGCCTGCTACTCATGTTCCTGACTCCATCTGTAAAACGTTCTCTAAGTGCACCCTGCGTGACAGAGAGAAGATTCAAATTCAGGGAGCAGAGGAGCGACAAAAACAGCAGGCCCAGTCTTCAGGTGGGACTTAAGAGCGAAGAGAGGGTCAGTCCTGTAACCGTGCTCTGTCTTCAGCCTCCGGAGGGCTCCCCAGCAGAAGAAGGGCTGAAAAATGGCACAATTCCCGGTCGACGTCGAAGACGCTGGCGTCGCGAGGAGGTACAGGTCCGACCTGTTCACTGTCGACCCAGGGCTCTGGGTCAAAAAGAAATCGACGTTCCACGTCGAAAAGAAGATCTTCATCGTCGATTACGAAGCCGATGACAAGAACACCTTGGTCCGTGTCAGGAAGCCCACCTCAGACGATGACACCTTCCAGGTTGCCGTCAAGGATCTTATCACACAGTCACAGTCGCTCAACCTTGAGACACCTCCGTCGATCGATGTCAAGTCACCACCGTCGATCGCCGACGCATTCGCACTGTTGACCGACGGCGAGAGGTCATTGCTCGACGTCAAAGCGAGATCCTCCTTCAAGGCGATATCGAAGGTCACCGTCGAGTAGATCAACGTCGAGAGGGACGGAAAGATCTTATTCAGGGACTTTACAGCTTCTTCAAGGCCTCAGGAGGCGCGGAAAAAGAGAAGGCTTATTTACACATCAGATTCAGAGTACTCCCAAACCTATTCTCCATCTAGGACCGTTCCCTCTCCAATGTTTCCTCATCAGCAGTCTCCACCTCCTCTACCAGATGTGGAACCAAGACTTCCGACACCACCTCCGCCTCCTTCTCCTCCGCTGCCGCCTCCTTCTCCACCACCTCTTCCACCATCACAACGCCACCGTCACAAAGAACAAGGTCTAGGTCTCACATGAGGCATCGGTCTTACAGTCATAGACGCTCATCTTCTCATTCATATCGTCAGCATCACAGAGGAAGGTCTCATTCCAGGCATACCAGGGACACCTCCTCTTCAAGCACAGGGAGGTATTCTCCTACACTGTTGGACTCTCCTCCCCGTGCATTTCACCAGTTGATGACATTTTGACCTTTCAAGAGTGTCTTGTGTCCACTGCTATACCAACAACTTCTGTGATATTTGAGACTCTAAAGCAAAAACAAGCTTCATGTCCATTGCTTCCTCTGGTGCCAGGCCTCTTAGAACCAGCTATGGACCTTTTTCTGACACCCTTTTCAATTTAGTCCGCTCCATCCAGACTGCAAAAGAAATACTAGCCTCCAGAGCAAGACCCTACTTTCCTACGGACGGACTCAGCTCCGGATTCTGTTATTGTGCTGGCGACAAAAAAGAAACATGCCACAGCTCCAACCTCGACAGTGCCACCATATAAGTAGAGACGAAAAATAGACTCAATAGGGAGGAAGGTTTGCTGCACAGCAGCAACTACCATGAAAGCTGCTAGTGCCACATCCTTACGAGGCAGATATGACCGAGCACTGTGGGAATCACTCCAACAGTTTGCAGACTACCTCCCTAGAGACAAAAGAGAAGATTTTAATGAGATCTTGACAGAAGGTTTTATGATCTCAAATCAGGTCATAAGCGCAGCAGCTGACACATCCCTTCTTGCTGCACATGGGTATTGCCACAGAGAGGCACTTCGGCGGCAGTCATGGCTGCGCCTTACGTTGCTTGAACCTGAATCACAGCAGACGTGGAGATGGCCTGAATGAAAGCAGAAATGGAGACACTAAAAGCTGTTGGCAACGCCGCTATTCTACACAGAGGGTTCAAACCCCTTGGTGGTATCAGAACCGCCAGTCAGGTACGCTACCACAGTACCAAGGCTCCTACCAGCCTTATCAAAAAAGACAAACAAGAGGAAGATCAGGACAGCAACCTGCTCAAGGAGTCAAAATGCCAGCTAGGTCGAAACCCTAAAATCTGTCTTCCCCCTCTACCGTTACCCGCTCCGGTAGGGGTAAGCATCCAATATTACCTGGCAGAGTGACAAAAAAATCACTCAAGACAATTGGGTGCTAAATATTGTTTACAATGGATATTCTCTCAGATTCATAAGCCCTGCACCGTCAATACCTCAGAAACAATCAAGATTCCAATTGCACCAATTACTGTTCCTCCTTTACAACGAGGCACAGGGCTATGCTCAAGATTCTTTCTTGTCAAGAAGAGCGAAAAGAACGAGTTCAGGCCTATACTTGACCTAAGGATAGCCAATAAGTGGATTTGGAAAGAAAGTCTCCAGATGCTAGCTTTGCACCAAATTTAACCTCTGCTACATCGAGGGGATTAGTTATGCGCAATCGACCTTCAAGACACATACTCCCACATTCCCATCATAAAAACGCATTGCAAGTTCTTGAGGTTTGCAGTAGGTAACAACCACTGTCAGTACTGTGTACTTCCATCTGGCCTGAAGTTGGCACCCAGGACTCTCTCCAAATGCATGGCAGTGTTAGCAGCCCATCTGAGGAAGCACAAAGTGTTTGTCTATCCCTATCTAGACGATTGGCTAATCAAGGCATCCACGTCTCAGGAGGCTTAACCGCACTTCAATTGGACCTCCAATCTTCTACTTCAGTTGGGACTTCATGTCAGCCCGGTGAAGTCAGCCCCAATCCCGATACAGTACCTGCAATATTTGGGAGCATTAATCGATACACTCACAGCAAATGTGTGCCCTTCGGAGGAGAAGTGCTTATCTATCCTTCAGAAGGCTCAGGCTCTCGTGGCAATGTCTCACCCAACCGTGAGGAAGGTCTCCTTTCTTCTGGGCTTGCTGGCATCCTGTATATTCCTCACACCAAATGCACATCTCCACATGAGATCCCTCCAGGAATGCCTAGAAGACCAATTGTGCCAGCAGACAGGGGATTGGGAAAACCAGATTCGATTGTCTCAGCATGCCCTCCGGTCCATCCAATTGTGGTGCTCTCCTGCCAATCTCCTCCGAAAGATCTCCTTTTACAAGGAGATACCTGTTCAGACCATAGTCACGGATGCCTCTCCCCAAGGATGGGGAGCCCACACAGGCCAACTTCAAATTCAGGGCAGATGGTCACACGGAGAATCCACTTACCATATCAATCTGCTAGAGCTACGAGCAGTTCATCTGGTGCAGAAAGCCTTTCAGCCATCACTCCGCTCCAAATCCCTGCTTGTCCAGACAGACAATACAACAACAATGTACTATCTCAACAAGCAGGAGGCTCAAGGTCAAGACCTTTATCTCAGGAAGCCCAGACGATCTGGAAGTCACTTCTGGCCAGAAACCTGACCATAACAGCAACTCTCCTCCCAGGTGTTCCGAATGCCCAGGCCGACTCTCTCAGCAGGCTCCTCCAGGAAAACCATGAGTGGGTCTTAAACGACGACATGGTCCTAGATATCTTCAGAAGATGGGGTACTCCGGAGGTTTACTTGTTCGCCACCGCAGAAAACAGCTAATGCCAAAGCTTCGCATTGAGGTACTAGCAACCAGTAACCCTGAGGAACGCCCTATGGATCTACTGGTCAGGCAGATTTCCCTACGACTTTCCTCCAGTTCCCCTAATCCCAGCAGTCCACATCAAGCTGTCAGTCACGGGCCAAAATTATACTCATAGCTCCGTAGTAGCCACGTCAATGGTGGTTCACTGACCTCATTCACCAGTCTATCGGTCGACATCTCCGGCTGCCATGCAGAACAGATCTGCTAACGAAGTTCAGAGGCCAGATGGTGCACCCCAACCTCTCCTCTTTGAATTTGGCAGCATGGCTCTCCTGAGCTAGTACAGTATGTATAGACACTTGAACTTACCTCAGAGCTGCATGGACATCCTGAAGCAAGCAAAGCTGCCGTCCACACGTTCCGCTTATGCACATAAATGAAAAAGAATCTGTATTTGGTGTTCATCGAAGAATGAGGATCCTACTTCTTACCAGGAAGATGTCATTCTTCCATATTTGCTCCATCTGGCACAATCTGGCCTTCAATCCTCTTCCATTAGGGTTCACCTGGCAGCCCTAACTGCCTACGGGAAATGCCCTTCACAAACTTCATTTTTCAGAATCCCTCTCATTAGAGATTTCTTGGAGGGTTTGAAGAAGGTTTTTCCTCCCATTAGAAGTCCTTCTCCTCCTTGGGAGCTTAATGTTGCCCTCTCTTGTCTTATGCAAGTACCTTTTGAACCCATACCTAAGGCTTCTCTTCAGCATCTGTCTTGGAAAACGGCTTTCCTTGTGGCTATTACATCGGCCCTCAGGGTTAGTGAAATCCAGGCACTTTGCTGTCAAGAGCCATACACAGTGTTTCATGCATCTCAAGTAGTCATGAGGACTCACCCAAAATTCCTCCCTAAGGTGGTTTCAGAATTTCATGTAAATCAGACGATTTCTTAACCTACCTTTTCCAGCATCCATCTACTTCAGCAGAGAGATCTCTTCATTCCCTGCATGTTAGACGGGTTTTAGAATTCTATCTGGATAAAGCTAAGGATCTACGGAGACCTGACCAGGTATTTGTAAACTATGGCTCTCTCCGTACAGGTCTAGCGACTTCCAAGCAGTCCATCTCCTGATGGATTGTTTCCTGCATCTTACTCTGTTACCCAAAAGCTAATACATCTCTGGCCGTTAAGCCTAAAGCTCATTCCACCAGAGGGAAGGCAGCTACTTCTGCTATGGTTCGTATTATACCCATTGCAGAAATATGCAAAGCTGCAACCTGAACATCAGTTCATACATTCACCAAACACTACTGCCTGGACTTGGATCCCAAGGCAGATGCTCAAGTAGGGCAGGCTTCCCTTCGGAACCTATTTGCCTAAATCTGCATTCCTTTTTTCTCTGTCTCTTCCACCGCGTTCTATATGGATGTGCTTGCTAATCTATTCAAGTGCTTATGACTATACATGGAAATCCCATACGAGAGAAGTAACAGTTTCTTACGTGTAACTCCAATTCTCCCGTAGGGGTATTTCCATGATAAGTCATAAGTAACCGTTCTCCTCCCGGTGGATCCATAACAGAGAACAGGCATTCACTTCTCATCACCCTCAAAAAGAACTAAAGTAACTGCCACTAGCTGTGTGTAGGAGAGTAGGAGCTGCTTCTTATAGTTACCCCCACTTTTTGCTGATGTTTCACTGTTTTCCGACTTTAGTCTGGCTGGGGGCCTGCTAACCAGGACCCAAACCTAGCTGCTTCCTCTCTAAATTGATTACCAGTACTTTAGGTACACTCCAGATTAGATTCTGGGGTACCCTTTATAAGTCCCCAGTATATGGTATACTATGTACCCAGGGCATAGGTACTCTAGAGGCCTACCAGGGGCTGCAGCATGTATTAAGCCACCCCTCGGCAGCCTTCCAAAATGACACAACAGGACTTCTACAGCAGCCTGTGTAAGGTGGGGCCTGCCCCTTACTGAGATATAGGTTCACCATATCTCTCCATATCACTGCACATATAAACCTATCAGTCACCCCTATGGCAGGCCTTACCAATCCTGAAGGCAGGGTGCTGGGTTTTATGTTGAGAGGGTGCCCATGCATGAGCAGAGCCCCTCTGCAGCCTTTGGAACCTTAATTCCGGGGTTGTTTGTGATGCAGCCAAACCATATACTCTTAAGTGCATTATAACCAAACGGTAAAATGCTAACTTTGGGATGGCTGCACGGAAACATGTTGTGTTTGGTGTCAAACACCTTGGAATCATACCCCCACCCCAGTAACTGGTGTGGAAGTATGATCCCACCCTTCTAGAGGGAGAGGCATGACAGCACCGGTATACCTGGTACCAGCTAACAGAGCCCTGGCATCACAAAATGGATTCTGCCAGCCACAGACACAAGTTTGCCCTCCTGCTGCTGGACTAAACTCCGGCAGGGGAGGCCTGGACAATAGGTTTCCTGTCACAGGGAGGTGTCACCACCTCCCAGACAGGCTTTAGTGTATTGGGGCTGGGTGGGTGCACTCCAAGAGTGCTTTGAAGTCTGCACTGGGGGGACATTTGGTGTCCCTGTGCATAGTCCAGCTCAAACCGGTTACCAGCCCCTGCTCTGGCGCGAAACTGGACAAAGGAAATGGGTGTAGCCACCCCTCTTTCCTGACCATCCCATAGGTGGGATCCTATAGTTTGTCCAACCCCTTCCTTGGGTATAAGATAGGAACCCCTGGCTACAGGACTTTAGATTACACCTGGATGAAACTCTGATACATAATCCTTGAACTTCGATGATCTACAAGGTGCTAGATGACTGAAGAATCTCCCTTGGAGTAAAGGAGTTACTCCCCTGTTTGGCAGGAACCAAAGACACATCTGCCCGGTTTGCATCTCCGAAGCTCCCGCCGAACTCCGAAGAATTTGCAACACAGGAGGTGGGATCCCAGACTTCCCAGAGGCTGACCCGAGCTCCCAGCAAAGCTGAGACCCGTAGCCCTCGTGGGGACCGTGGAACCGAAATCCATGGACACCGTGCACATTTGCAAGTGCATATGCTTCTCGTTGATCCTAGAGGCTGTGCTTTGGGCTACTTGTAGTCCACACCCGAGCAGTGTCTCCACCGAAGATTACTGGCCTACACTCACCGAATGACCCGTGGGCTGGTATTGTGTGATTCCTCTCGAGCTCCCTTCGCGATCCCTGGTCCGTCAACCTGTGGGTCCCTGTGAAGGCAACTCTAACTTAAATTGGGCTTACCTGGTTGCCTCAGACGTGCCCTGACTCTCCATCACTTGGGGAGTCCCCAGTACCTTGCTGGTCCGCACCAATGCATCTTTTCTTTTCCTGCTTGGGTTGCTGTTGCCAGGGCTTGTTGGATTCAAATCAAATCAAATCAAATATCTTTATTCGGATATTTACAAATAACCATAAAAGATGCACATCATCAAGTCAACATACTTTTGTTAAAAACCACAATCAAATATACATAATACCCTAAAATCATCAATACATAAAATCCCAAAATGCGAGATCATAAAAAGCAGGACAATTAAGTGCTAAGGTTCATATGTCGGCAGCCTTCTTGTGCCTATTAATGATTGTCTATGGCAGAGAGGATACTTTATAATCATAATAACAAGGTAGCAGTCCTAGTAGTTAGTCCTCTCCTCTGGTATTTCTTAATCTAACTGCCAGTCGCAAAAAGTGCACAGTGCTAAATAATACAAATGGGTCAGCAGAGAGTTTGAGAAACAAGAGGGCCACTTTAGCCTGTCTAATTCCCGCGCGTTTCAAGATGTTTTTTAGAAACCGCTTTCTGGGAAGGTCGTAAAATGGACATATGAGAACAAAGTGGATGGTGTCTTGCGGAGATCGTTGATCGCAGCCGCAACACCCTTTTTTGCTAATATCACTCGTGTAACCAGCTGGAACTGATAAAATGTGGTGCAGGAGGTTTAATCTGAATCTTGTTATCAGGAATCTGTCATGTCTGTTATGTATATTGGACAGATAGAATTCCATCCCCGCACAATTTTTTGTAAGCTGGTGTTCTCTTACGGTAGATTTCCGCCCTTCCCTTTCCTCTCTAACATTAGCTACATATAGTGAGAAGTCTGCCTTTATGGCCTCTTTGTCTCTCGTTCCTATTATGGAGGGGTCATCAAAAAGATTAGCATGGCCCAAACTAGTCAGTGTGTCCTTTACGTATTTGAGCCAGGGTATTTGCAGCCCCTTGTCCCCCTTCAGACAGTCCTCCAAAATTTGTCTGCTAAGGCTTGCCTCAGGGTTTATCCAGATTTTAATCCAACAGATGATGGGTTTGAGGCATGCCCTATCGCTAATATAGGGGATACCCAGCTCTTCGTGGACTATGAAAGAGGGGATGCTTTGAGGGACTTGCAAAAGTCTCCTCAAGAACTTATCTTCCTCAGTCTGAATTTTTCTCCCATTTGTAAAACCCCACACCTCACTTCCGTACAGGGTTTTGGCGCAGCAGACAAGACTATATAAATGTACAATTTCGTTGGGTGACCAGCGACCCAGTCTGCGTGCATAATTCATAATTGACCCCTCAGCACCAAGTTGTTGGGTACATTTATGACTTACAAGGGGTTTAAAATTTAAGTCTTTGTCAAAAACCATACCCAAGTAGTTAAAATGTTTCACCTTCTCCAGTTTGTGTGTGCCTATGGTGAAAACACAATTCTTGTGTGGGGTTTTTCCTACTTCCATAATGAAAGATTTTGTGAGGTTAGGGACTAAATCGAGGTCTGCCATAAAGCTGACAAATCCCCCAATGAGGGCCTGCAGGCTCCTGCCAGTGCGCGCCAGGAGGACCGCATCATCTGCGTAAAGGAGGACGGGTATTCCTCTCTTCCCTATGCTGGGGCAATCTGCCTCCAGGGCTCCGAGCGCCTTGTCTAGCCCATTGATATAAAGCGTAAATAGGAAGGGTGCCAGGATACATCCTTGTCTCACCCCGCCCTTACACTGAAATTCCTCAGTGACGTCGCCCTCGTTTGTATACCTGACCCGTGCCGTGGTGTTTTGATGAAGCATACGCAGGGCGTGGATCAATCCAGGATCCACGCCCATGGCACTCAGGATCTCCCACAGCCTTCTTCTGTTCACACAGTCGAAGGCCGCTGAGAGATCCATGAATGCCAGGTAAACTGTCCCCTCCCTGGCCACAGTATACTTTGCCACCAGGTGGTAAAGGTTAAGGCATTGATCAGTTGTGGAGCGCCCTTTTCGGAAGCCATACTGTACGTCAGTGATAATATTGTTTTCGTCAGCCCATATCATTAGACGATTTAGAATGACTCTTCCCAAAACTTTCGCCGTTACATCTATTAGGGATATTGGGCGATAACATTGAGGGTCATTTTTATTACCCTTCTTAAATATGGGCACAATGACGGCCGTAGACCATGATCTCGGCATGCCCACCTCCATAGCTGTGTTATAAACCCTAGTTAAAATGGGGGCCCAAAGATCTATCTGGCTTTTAAATAGATCAGGGAGTATCCCATCTGGCCCTGGCGCCTTCCTCACTACTAGGCCTTCTATGCCCAAATGAACCTCATCCACCATAATGGGTGTCCAGGCACTAATGGGGCAACCGTTTACTGGTGATAACTGTGCCTCAGGTGCCCCACGATTATACAATCTGGAAAAGTGTGCCTCCCACGCCTCTGGTAAAATATGGGAGGCCAATTGTGGTTTATCCAGGGGTTGGAAACAAGGGGCGTTTATTACCCTCCAGAAACTACTCATGTCTTTAAGCTCGGCAGCCTCTCTTAGAGAAACCCATGCTTCATTTTGTAGGGCTGTTTTCCGTGACTTGGTCGCCTTTTTGTAGCTACTCCTGCAAGCGGCTATCTCACCTTTGTCCTTAGGGACCTTGGTTAATGCCAACTTCAGGTCCCTATGGGCCTTTGAGCAGTTCTTATCGAACCACCTGGGACAAAAGTCACCCTTAGGCTTGGGTTTACTTCTTAAGAGACTATCGATGTGCTGAGCAGTGCCTTCGAATGCTACAATTAAGTCCGTCCCCTCTATCTTGGGATCTAAACACCTCCAGATGTGATTCTCAGCATTGTTGAGGAGAGCTCTGTGGAGTTCATCGCCATCAATGTTGCTCCATTTGATTCTTCTCCCCTGGTCCCTGGCTCTGTATTCACCCACAGTAGATACTACAGCCACCTTGGTACCAAGTATGTCCACTAATGACAAAACCAGAGGGTTATGATCACTGAACACGCTTGGCACTATCTCAAAATGGGCTACCCTACTTTCAAACACGGTGGATATAAAAAAATAATCTATAATTGAATCCCTTCCTCTCCCCTTAAAGGAAGGGATTAATGAGTTAGGTGTCCCATTCCTAATCATATCCATCGTGTGGGTTAAAGCAAACTTGCCGAGAATTCTACTTAATGCCAGGCCCTCACTGGAGTGTTCCAGATGCCATCCACTAATAGTGGGACAGGCATCCCACATCCCATCTTCCCATTTCAGGTGTGGGCACTGATGGCAATTAAAATCCCCCATAAGAATTAATTGGGTGCCAGCATCCCTTGATTCATTTAAACTAGTCAGCCTCTCTTCCAGTTCAACCAAATTTAGCATAGATTGTCCTGCATTGTAAAAATTTATAAAAATGATCTTTATACCCTTGGTTATGAGTCTCACTCCCTGTAGGCAACTTGAATCCCATTCTAGATCTACCCACCTCCCATTCAGTGCCAATGCCACATACATAATTAGCCCTCCCATGGCACGGCCCATAGTTGATTTCCTGGCTGAAACAAAGAATTGCTTGTAACCTTCAATGAATGAGGCGTTGTTACTTGTTTCCCATGTCTCCTGGAGGCAAATAACATGGTATTTCCTAATAAAATCTAGCCAGTCCGAATTATGAATTTTAGATGCCAAACCGGCAGTATTCCAGGAGATCAACCTCAAATCGTTATGGTCTGAGTCTTGTCCTTTTGGTGCACCGGGCGAGTGCCTTGGGGTGGAGCCCCTCAATAAACAATTAGTATGAGGTCTCCTGGATCCAGCTTCTCTACCCAACATGCCTACATCACCAACTGCTACATCTGGGTCGGGGGTCCCCTGAGCCAAATCAGGTACCATTAAGGGAGGCGATTCTACATGATTACTAAAGGTGTCTATGTCTGTCTCCTGCTCCCCGTTGCCTGGTATCGTCAGTCAGTCTTGCTCATCCAGGGGAGATAGGCTTGAAAGGGGGGCAAATCTGTTTGATTGAAAGCCGTGAGCCTCCTCCCTTCTTCCAACTACTGTCCCTGACCCCAGCCAACTAGTACCCTTAGGCGGAGCTCTACTTCTATAAAAGAAATGCAGAGGTAACATCCTAATACAGGACCCAGGGACTCTTTCCTCATATCGATTGTCCAACAAATCTCTGACTAGCTCTGGGTACCTGAAGTTAACTATCACACAGTCGCCCGCAAATTTTTTCGCGGTCTTTCCAATCCAAGCTACCCTCCTAGCCATAAGGATATGCCTGTGCTGCAAACTTCTATCAGGCGTGTTATTGAGTAACCAGTGTGAGGCTTTATTAATCAGAGCGTTGGTTGTTTCCTCTCTATCATTGTTCAGACCCGGCACTCCTACTAAAACAATCGAATAGGGGCTAGAGGCAGGGGGCAAATCCAGAGTCTGGAGGCCTGGGGTGCTTTGAACACAAGCATTCGCAGTGTTTTTATCCCTGGTGGCTTGCTCGCTTGGTCCCCAACAGGCCTCGTTTGATTCGGGAGGGAATTGTGTGGAGCCCTGGGCCATGCCACCGAGGGTTCTGTTGCTTGTATTCCTGTGGTCCGGGGGTACTTGCCTATGGGCTCTAAGATCAGGGTCAGGATTGGTTACAGACTTAATCCCACTATCCTCCACTGTTGACTCCTTCTCCTTCCTTGGTGGAGTAACCCCATTGTGCTGCTCACTAACTAAGTTTACCAGCCTACTTATCTTTTCCACTAGATTTAAAACTACGTTCAGGACTGGGTCTAGGTGTTGGGCTAAAAGCTGTTCCATTTTTTCCCCAAATGCTGTGGTGATATCCTGCAGCTCCCCCGCCCTGTTTATATTTTGACAGCCTGGGCATGCTATATTCTCACTGTTTGTGTTCCCTCTTTTGCTAGACGTGGTTCGCCCTCCGCGGCCAGACTTGCTGGGAAGATTAGCAGCACACCTTCCACCATTCTCTAGTTGCCCTGCCGCATGTTGGGATTTTTTAGAACGTGTGATAACTTCGCTAATGGGTGATTGTATAGGGTGTGAGTTAGGCATTAGTGTTTGTGCACTGGTTGCCCCCCTAGGTACTCCTCCCCCTATGATGTTATTGTCATTAGCCAAATCAATGTTAGTGCTAGCGGGCTGAGGACTGCCTATATTAGTGTGGTCGGTTGTTGATTGACCTAATGAGTCTGAGCCCCCCCGAGAGCAATTATCTATCACTATCGGAGTATCAGAGGACTGAGGCTGGGGTGGATGTGCGTGCGTCGTTTGGGACATACATGTACCTCCACCCGGTGTAGGGCAGAGGGCTATGTTGCCCAAAGAAGACCGTTTATTAGCAATTAAAGAGTCCAATGAAAGCCTTTTCTCAGTCAACAGAATCTCATGAGCTAGGAGTGACTCTGCGCGTATAATAAAAGCGTCCAGGGTTCCCCTCACCCCTCCCTCTGCCCTTGTGTGCTGGTTTTTTGGTTTGACCATGATCTAACTGACTCTACACCACTTGTTTGTTCTTCAGCCTTGATGGGGAATAATGTAACTTGTATGTCTTAGATGGTACAATGTCCCGACAGTCCCTCTCCTGTGGCTCACCTATCACTTACCAATACCATAAACCGAACAATGGGGCCATACACGAACTAAGTACCTCAACAAGATGCGATGATGTCAGGATACGGTGAATATGTCCAGATAGTCCTCCACACGGACAGCGTGTAACTCAAAAATAAGGGACGGGGCCCAGCCCTGCCTCTTCCTGCCCCGGACGGCCACAGACGGCCCGCCCTTTGCCCGGGCTTAGCCCGGCGCTGCCCGCGCGCGTCCCGCAACGCGGGGGCTGAGTTCGATTTTAAACGCCTCCGTGCGTGAAACTGACGAAAGCGGACTTCCGCCGCTAAGGCTCCTGGGGGCTGTAGTCCCTCCCACGCTCTGCGGCCGCTATGTGGTGAGAATGCGGCGGCGGCAGGAGGGCAACAGCAGCAACACCGGGACCAGGAGGACAACAGCAGCAGCACCGGGACCAGGTAGGCACAGGACAGCAAGTGTGGCAGCAAACCGCAAAGTTCTAAGAGCGCCCGCTCTGCCGGGGCTGAGTTCGATTTTAAACGCCTCCGTGCGTGAAACTGACGAAAGCGGACTTCCGCCGCTAAGGCTCCTGGGGGCTGTAGTCCCTCCCACGCTCTGCGGCCGCTATGTGGTGAGAATGCGGCGGCGGCAGGAGGGCAACAGCAGCAACACCGGGACCAGGAGGACAACAGCAGCAGCACCGGGACCAGGTAGGCACAGGACAGCAAGTGTGTCAGCAAACCGCAAAGTTCTAAGAGCGCCCGCTCTGCCGGGGCTGAGTTCGATTTTAAACGCCTCCGTGCGTGAAACTGACGAAAGCGGACTTCCGCCGCTAAGGCTCCTGGGGGCTGTAGTCCCTCCCACGCTCTGCGGCCGCTATGTGGTGAGAATGCGGCGGCGGCAGGAGGGCAACAGCAGCAACACCGGGACCAGGAGGACAACAGCAGCAGCACCGGGACCAGGTAGGCACAGGACAGCAAGTGTGGCAGCAAACCGCAAAGTTCTAAGAGCGCCCCTTGTTGGATTCAATCCGATCACCGACACCGTAGCAAGCACGCAACATCCTTCGTGGGACAGCTCGAATCCAGCTCCTGGTCATCGTCGACGCCTCCTGGTCCTCGTGGCTGCAGAGTCAAGCTTCACCTCTTCGCACCTGAAACACCCGACAATGGTGGGCATTCGTCTATCGTGCCCCTGGTCACTGGCAAGTGACCCAGACTCTGTCCCCTCTGCTTTCAGGTTCTTCTGATCTTCGATCCAGGCTTGGATCACACCGGACACTTTTCTCATTCCCGGCAGCAGCACTTTGCAGCAGATTGCCATTGAAATCAACGACGATTCCCGACACCATTTGACACCTATGCACCCGGCTTCCCTGGGTGAGGTCAATCAAGTACTCTGGTGCTCCCATGGGGTTTGACCCTAGAACCCCCCCAAGTCTAAAGGGGTTTGCTCAAAGTCCTCTCCTACATGTCCTTAACTTCTAAAATTCCAACTGCGACTTTCCCATAGCCTTGTACGGGGCTCGCGGCTGTGTTCTCACACTGCACACGTCCCCCGTGGGTCTCCTGTGTTACTATCTTGGGTGGTTCCTTGGGGTCCCAGCGATTCTACTTGCTCTAGTCAAGTCGTGGTTCTTATACCACTTTCTTAATATATGGTTTGGCCCGCCCCTGGGGTCCATTGTATATTGTGCTATTTACTGTTGTTTTAGAACTGTATTATTGTGTATCTTGGACTCTAATCTCATAGATTAGTTGTGAGTGTTTAGAAATAAATACATATTTTATATATATACCTGGTTTGGTTCTCCTTTCATTTAGTAATTCAAGAGGTTATAATCTGGTAAACCAAGCTGCTTTACACTCCTTCAAGACTTAGCCTGAAGGCTGCTCTCCATAGCTACCACTAGGATAGCTTTCAATAAAGGTTGTCTTTAAACCTATCATCAATAAGGGTTGTTTGGACTGGTGCAAGGTGCCCACTATAACTAGTGGACAGCATATGCTAGGCCAACGTCTCATGATGGGATACTGGTGGTCTCTGTCTTCCTAAAGGCACAGGATATATTTTTAAGACGTATAATGGCAGCCTCTGTGGTTATTCTGTCCCCTGTCTTCATCTTTATCATGAAAGTTTTGTGAAAGGGAGTCTTGTGTGTTAAACACTTCAAAAATGATTCAAAAAATAGTATACTGGCCCCTTATTTCACTTCAAGATGAAAATGCGGCCAGTGTAGCCTATTTATTTCGGCTGCATTATTGTCTCTCTATCTCTTAAGTGTCTTGCAGGCCTTTCTGAAGAAAGGTAAAAAATCCCACTCAACTCGTCTGCTGCTAGGCCTCCCCCCCCCCCCAGCCACCTCCACCCTTACCACCCCAAAGCCTTTTTTTGGCTATGTGGGGTAGTTCGTGGTTAGGCCCCTGTAACGTTTCGACCACACAAGGTATCCACGCCAAATTTGCGTCCTATTTTTCCAACATCACGGGGATTCTAAAGGTACCCAGGGTTTGTGTATTCCCCTAGAGGGAACCCAGAAATTAGCCAAAATACAGCTACATGTTGTATTTTTTGGGAAAAACTGGCTGCAAATGAAAGCGTCTGGGTTTTTCCCTGCAAATGTTATCAAAAAAGGGTTTGTGGGGCTGAAGTCACCATTTTCCCAGCTTTTAGGGAATGACAGAAAACCAACATTTTTTACACAGGTTTGGCATTTTTCTGGGACTTACAGGCACATGCATCAACCACAAAACCGGTCGCAAACGGGCAGATTCTCAGAATCTGCCCCTTTGCGACCGGTATTTTTGCATTTGGGATGCATCATCCCAAATGCAAAAATCGCAATTTAAGGAATCTCAAAATAGCGATTCCTTAAATAGCGATTGCATTTAAGGAATCCCTAATTGAGATTCCTTAAATGCAATGCATTAAAGTTTAAAAAATAGCGATTTCGCTATTAGCGGGAGCAAATTACCATGAAGCTGGACTTCATGGTAATTTGCTAAAACTTAGAAAAATGCACTTATTTGCATTTTTCTAAGTTTCATGTTGCGCACACACATGCCCTTAGAGCATGTGTGTATGCAACATGTGTGCAGAGTTCACATACATGGGTGCAATAGGGTGTCATTTTGACACCCTTGCACCCTAGAAATTGCGGGAGCAATTTGCGAGTACCTCAATCTCCAATGCATTCCTATGGGCCTGGAGGCCCATAGGAATGAATGGGAAGCCATTCATTAATTGCGACTCGCAATTTGTGAGTCGCAATTAATGAATGTTAAGGAATCGCTATTTTAATAGCGATTCCTACATGCATAGGCTTTTGCGAGTCCTTAATTGCGATTCCTTAATATTCGCAATTAAGGACTCGCAAAAGCTTTTCTTGATGCATGTGCCTGATAGCCTTTTTTGCTATTTTTTGTGCTTTCAACCTCTTACCAGTTAATGATAGAAATGGGTATGAAAGCAATAATGGATCCTGGTAAGCTATACATTTTTAAAAGGTAGACAACATTCTGAATTCAGCAAGGGGTCATTTGTGTAGATCCTTCAAGGTTTCTTTATAGAAACTAACCGTTAAATATAGGAAAAATTGAAAATTAGTTGAAAATAACAGCCATTTGTGTCAACGTTTTCACCTGTAACTTCTTCTAATTATGACAGCTGTTTGAAAGCAATATACCGTTACATCCGCTGGACCTTTCTGCTTGTGGGGAAATATAGGACTTTTAGGTTCACCAAGAACCTGACGAACCGAGAGCCAATAACTGAGCAGCGTCTTGCAATGTTTTTTTATTATTATTTCTGAAACTGGAACAAAATATAGAGTTTAGAAACAGTAAATATTTGCACATTTCCGAAATTGTGATTACCCATACTAGCATGAGAATTATAGGTCAATATTTCAAAATTACTTATTTTTTACACATTGTCTTTCATTTGGTAGGCAGAAATGCATCGAAAGTCAATAGGTAATAACAGTTGCTCTACAATTCTGTTTTCCCCAAAGTCTCCCGATAAAAATGGTACCTCACTTGTGTGGGTAGGCCTAGTGCCCGCGACAGGAAACAGCTCAAAATGCAACGTGGACACACTTTATTTTTACAGTGAAAACTGACCCTTTTTATGTCTTGCCTGAGCCAGCGCATGTGTTGCTCTGGAGAGACATTTAGTGAGTGGGCTTTCAAAAGTCCGACCAGGTGGCATAGAGCGTGCGGTTACGCGCACAATGACGAGCAGAGGCGCCATCTGGCTTTCCTTTCTCGTCATGGTGCATGCACATCGCCCATCACTCGTCAGCCTGCTTTCACGTTTCCCGTCGCGCGCGCACCACTCTCTGCCTTTTTTAGGTCTCGCCATCTGTCTTTCCTCTCTCTTGCTCTGTCACTCACTTTCACGGCCACAGGCGCGCGCGCTTTGCAGACCAGTCTCTACAGTGCATCACTCATGCAGTTTCGTATTTCTAGCTCACTAGGCTCCGTTTTGGATCAGTCAATGTAAGAGGGACCGCGATTAGATCAGCTCAGATAGTTCTACAGGCCAAGGCTTTCTGTTACATTCCGTACTGTTTACATCACCAGACTCTGTTTCAGTCAAAACACTACAGGTCGCTAATTTCTGTTACTGACCAGTCTCTACAGTTCCTTCATCACAACTGTATCTCCTTCCTGGCGGTCCCAGAAGCCAGTCTCTAACTGTCTAAGTCACTATTAATGAAGTTCTGTTTTCCTGGCACACTTTTAGTAATATGATAAATGGGGACTCTGGGGTATCCTTGTTACCCGATCCGTTCCCGTTGCTGTGGAACATCAGGCTGCTTCTTCTGAGCTGTCGGATTACGATTGAGCATTATCTGCCCTAGAGCAGAGGGCACTGCTCGAAACCGTATGACTAGTGTAATTTCACAACCCATACAAAACACCGTGAAGGCCACAGAGATCCCGCCCCGCCTTTTATTGGGGCCCCGTTAACAACTGTCTCACCAGTGACCTCCACGCGTTCTCGGCCATGCTCGGCGCTGCTGTTAATACCAAAGTGTCTTCTATCCTACTGCGTACAACCACTTACATGCACTGTCCGCAAGAGGTGAGGAAGCGAGCTGAATATGCAGTAGGCTCGTGCGTCTGATCAACGTACCTATGTCTTCACTCGTTCAGGAGCATTCAGTGACAGGCGTGGTATGAGATCACTTTTATCTGTGACGTTTAAGATGCTGTTGCGTTGAAGTTACGGGAAAAACAAGATGGCTGCCGCCTAGACGCTTGCGTCGGTGCTCCCCCGGAGCTTTCAAATCTTACCTTGCTCCTTTTGCATGAATTGACCTGGCTCTCTGGAATTCCTCACGGCTCATGGCTCCTTCGGGCGATTAATCCGCTTCACTGCGATGCTCACAAGATCAGCGTGGAGAGGGACGAAGAACGGGGACTGGCGCCTATTCTGGGAGCCTGCTGCTCGCCGGTGTCTCAGTGCTCTGGACTGGTGGGAAGGACTTGCCAGGAAGCTCCCTCGACTGGCTCTCGGATCAGGATACCATACTGCCTGGGTGGTTGCCTGCTCGAGAATGCCACCAAAACCTGCAAAGACCCTGAAAGACAAAGGTGAAGCGTCCAGTATGGCGCTGAACAGATCTACAACCCGAGCTCCTGCTGCCAGACAGGATGGGACTCTCGAGCAGTCTGGGCCAGGTAAGGCAGCAGCTGCAGTAACAGCCCAGGTAGGAAAAAATAGATTGGGCAGTATCAACACTAGTAAAAGGAGGAATCAAGCCCCTAAACCAAGTAAGATAGGTGCTTGTGCTGGTGCAGGTGTTGAAGAAGTAACAGGGGCTCTGGACACTGACTTACAATATGCACCGCAGCCCTCAATTACAGAATTTTTTACCAGCAAAAATACCGAGAACTGGCCATCTTTACCATCTCTGCCATCTGCGATTAAAAAAAAAAGTAGGCAGGCCACACCGGCACTGTTAGATGCCACACCACAGGTAGATGTGATGGGAGAGGACGGAGAGGATGGGACAGAGGGCAGGGACCCCCACAGTTCCAGCGATCCTTTGCTACCTGAACAATTAACCGAAGCTGCAGTGGCAGGGGGTGGCATGGCCAAAAGCAAGGAGGGTAAGGACCGCGCTGCTGGGCTAAACTCTAGGTTTAAAGGTTATTTGTCATACAACACAAGAAACCAGGAACAGGGGGGTGGCTATTTTAGTGAAAGGCACCTCAACTATTCCAGGCCGCAGCGCAGTTGACAAGCTGGGTAGATGGGTGATACAGGAATGCAGGGCCGGCAGTGGCTCTTTTACACTATCCGTAATATATGCCCCATTGTTGGATGATCCAAGTGTTTTTAACTATCTGGCTGTTGAATTATTAACGTGGCCTGGTCCATTTGTTGTTTGTGGGGACCTCAATCTAAATGGGTCAAGAGGGGGGCTCTGTAATATGGAAGAAAACCATACTGGACGAAAGCCACAATCATTTCATGCACTTGGGCATTTGCGTAGAGAGCTCGGTCTGGTAGATGTATGGGATGCCCTAAGGGCACCAAACCCAGGATATACCTACTACTCGGCCCCGCATGGCAGCTTTGCCAGGTTGGACTACTTCCTAGTTACACCTGTATTGGGCAGAGGGGCACGGGTGGAACTATATCCTAGAGTAGTGGCCCACCATAACCCGATTGTGTTCGAACTAATAATTGCTGGTCTGACTCGAGTACCTAGAAAGTGATCGTTTGAAAGGGGGCTGCTTTTGGATCCTGATTATGTTGAGCATATGCCGGCCTGGATTACGTTTTTTTTTCCATAAATAAGGGAAGCGCAGAGGAAGGGTTTGTTTGGGACTCCTTCAAATCAGGCATAAGGGGTGAAACCCTGAGCTTTAGCATTGCTAAACAGAAGAAGGCCCGTGATTGCTGGGGAGAACTATATCGAACTTTAAGCACCTTGGAAATTAGATTAATTGGCGCTGTCCAAAATGGAAGAGACTTGGCTCCTGTCTTAAATGAGATAGCTATCACTAAGGCCCGCCGTAATGAACATCATGCAGAGAAAATAGCTGGGAAACTCCTTGCTAGCGAACAGGATCGCTATGAATACAATGAGCGCATTGGGAGGCATTTGGCAGTCAGGGCAAAACAGCAGAGCATGGATTTTAACATCAGCAAAGTTAAGACCATGAGTGGAAATATAGTTACGGAACCTGGGGAAATTAGGGAGGCCTTCAGGGAGTTTTACGCTAACCTGTATAAAGAACCGCCTATATCCAGCCCTGCATTACCAGACAACCACTTGGTTGGCCCGCTGGGCTCTGCTATACTTACAGATGAAGACAGGTTGATGATAGGGAGAGAAATTTCATTAGAAGAGCTGCAATTGGCCCTGTTTGCCCTACCCTCAGGGAAGGCCTCAGGATTAGACTCTAAACCATTAGAGTTTTATAAAATATTCTTTGCGGAAGTTCAGCAGGAGCTCTTGAACCTCGTAAATGGAGTCAGAAAGGGGATTTCACCGCCCAGATCGCTGCCAACATAATTATATTCTTAAAGAAAGATAAAGATCCTATTGCTCTTGGCTCCTACAGACCTATTACACTGCTAAACAGCGACGGAAAGCTATATTCAAAGATCTTCGCTACCCGTCTGGCTGGGGTCATACATCAGCTTGTATCTGATAAACAGCACGGGTTTATCCCTGGGCGGGGAACTACAGACCATATCCAAAGGGTTATAACCATATTTGATGCAACTGAAGTCTTGGCTAAACCAATGGGGATCTGTTTTTTGGATGCTGAAAAGGCCTTCGACCGTGTGTCGTGGGCCTTTCTTTGGAAAGTGATGGAGGGGGTTGGATTGGGGATAAACTTTATCAACGCTATCCAGGCAATATATAAAAGACCTATGGCCTATCTGAGTATAATGGGACAACAAACTGAACCCTTTGTAATAGAGAGGGGTACAAGACAGGGTTGCCCTATGTCTCCCCTACTCTTCGCACTATTTATTGACCCTTTTATTAGAACGTTAGAAACCTCACAAGAGGTCGTGCCCGTTACATTACAGGGGTGGGATACTAAGACCCTCGCCTATGCCGATGACATCGCCATAATTACAAGTGATCCAGGCAGGGCTATAAGGGCAGTGGAGAAACTGGCTGAAGCATTTGGAAATGGGTCAAGATTTTTGTTGAACAAAACGAAAACCCAAATATTTGTCAACAGACACACGCTAGCAACTTATATTAGGATCACAAATGAGGCCACGTATCTTGGTATTCGTATTACTTCAATGATAGACATGATAGTCAACAAAAATTTGTCCCCTATCCTGGAGAAAGCCAAGCTTGATTTTAAAAGATGGGATAACTTGAGACTGTCGATAATGGGAAGATGTAATTTAATCAAAATGATCTTTCTTCCCAAAATATTATACGTGTTTAGATCTCTCCCACTAGAAATTAATGATGGATGGTTTAAGAAAATTGATCGGATAACAGCTAGTTTTATTTGGGCATACGGGAAGACCAGAAGAGCGAACGTTTTTATGTGTTTACCTAGAGGTAGGGGCGGCTGGGCACTACCAAACTTCAGGCTGTATTATCTCTCTGCAGTCTTGCAGTGTTATCGGATATTGTTTAGCTGTCGCACAATGGCGCAGGATTCCAGTATCAGGTCACCCTCCATTTATGAGCTGTTGCTTGGTAAATCTGCTCAGGGCTGTTTAATGATGTTTTTTGAGCAAAGCTATTTCAAACGAACCAGCTTTAAGACTTTGTATGCAGCTTATAGGAATTGGGTATTGGTTAGGCAAAAAGCAGGGGAGGGTAGGTATAGCCGATAATACCCCTCTGATTCAAAATGAGCAACTGCCTTGTATCTTTCAGGACAGCTGCTTTAATAGATGGGGGTGTAATGGGGTTAGTAGACATGGATCCACAAAATTCCACCCACCCCGCGTTCCCCAAAGTCGTCTGAGAAAAATGGTACCTCACTTGTGTGGATAGGCCCACAACAGGAAACAGCCCAAAACACAACGTGGACACACCACAGTTTCACAGTGAAACAAAATCCACAGGTAGGCAGACTGCTAAAAATAAGTCTGTGCCTTGTGGGGTTTCTGCCGCCCTGGGGGGGATTCGCAGGGTGGGGGGAGTTTGCCCAGATATGGCCCCAAGGGGGAGCAGAAAGACTGTGGCTATTTTTTGGGGGTGTGGGGGCATTGGTATGCCCATTCTGGACAGCCCCCACCCACACACAAAAAAACAGCCAGTGTAATCTCTAGAGCCTAGTGGGCTTTATGCCCCCCCAGGGGGCAGATCAGGGGCCACTGCCCCCATCTGCCCCTACCGGGAGGCAGAAAGACTGGAATTTCTCAGGGGGGGTATTGTCATGCCCATTTTGGTCAGCCCCCACCCCTACATGAATAAAAAAAATCCCTGGTTTCTAGAGGGCTTTCTGCCCCGGGTTCAGAAAGACTGCAATTATTTGGGGGCAGGGGTGGGGGCATTGACATGCCCGTTTTGGGCAGCCCCCACCCTAATTTCAATTGCCCAAAATAAATCCCTGCCATCTAGTAGGCTTTTTGCCCCCCCCCCCCCCCCCGGGGGGACAGAAAGGCTGTAAGTTTGTTGGGGGGGGGTGGAGGCATTGGCATGCCCGTTTTGGGCAGACCCCACCCTAATTTCATTTGGCCAAAATAAATCCCTGGCGTCAAGTGGGCTTTTTGCCCCTTTAGTGGGGCAAAGTGGGGGCTACTGCCCCATCTGCTCCCCAGGGGGGGCAGAAAGACTGCAATTCTTATTTGTGGGGTGGGTGCATTGGCATGGCCGTTTTAGGCAGCCCCCACCCTAAGTAAATGTTTGGGGAAAAAAATCCCTGGCGCTAGTAGGCTTTCTGCCCCCCGGGGGGGGGCAGAAAGTGTCATTTTATTGAGGGGGGTGGGGCATTGGCATGCCCGTTTTGGGCAGCCCCCACCCTAAGTAAATGTTTGGGAAAAAAATCCCTGGCGCTAGTGGGCTTTCTGCCCCCCGGGGGGGCAGATTGGGGGCTACTGCCCCCCAGGGGGGCAGAAAGACTGTTGTGCCCAAAACAGAATGGGGGCCACTCCCCCCTCCCTGGTGCTAATCGGTGGATTGCTGCTTGGGGATCGCCCTCCTGGGGAGATCCTCAAGCAGGGAACCACTAGGGAAGGGTATCATTGGAAAGGGTAGATTCTCCCCTTTACAACGATACTTCGCCCAAGTGTTTCGGTGCTTAAGGGGCTGAGATAGCCCCACGAGCACTGAAACTGAAGCTAAGTTTTAGTTTCGTTTTCAATGTTATGACGACAGCGTGCCATTCGCGTGATCGTCATTACACTGAAAACCAGGGAAGGGCCTCTGGAGTTTGGGAAAGCTCTTCCCCACCTCCTGAGGCACCCATGACCGTGCCCTTCCGTCATGAGCACCGAAGGGGTTAAGAAGATATATCTAAAGAAGTGCTCCGGGTCTCCGCACGTGGGCGGTACTATTCAAGTGCTTATGACTTATAATGGAAATAACCCTAGGAGAGAACTGTTCGTTTTTAAGCCTGGACGGGGGTCGGGGTAGGTCTCAGGGCAATGGAAGGGGTTGGTGTTGTGTAAGAGACAGTGTTGGTGGGGGGGTCCGGTAGTATAAGTAAAGGGGCAGGGTTAGGCCTTAGGGCAAGGGGAGGGGTATTTGTACACAGGTTAGTTTTAGGGATAGCGCTGGGGTCGGGTAGTGTTTGTAAAGGGCCAGGGTTTAGGAATAACGTGGAGGGTTGGGGGTGGAGGGGGTCAGGGTAGTGGTGACCTTAGCCACACATACCCCTTTACCATTCATGCCTATACCCCGAAATTGCGTAGTAAAGGCATGCGTGTCAAAGGAATGCGTGGTTAAAATGCATTTGTGGTTTGGGCTGTATGGTAGAGGCACTCATGGTTTAACCATGCGTGTCTCTATCATACAACCATTGGAAACGAAACATAGTACATACTCCATGTAAAATAAACAGATTTAATACAAAAATAGAAATAAAAAATGTTAAGGGGATGTCAAAATGTTATTGAAAGATATTTTGTTCACAAAAATATGCAACATAGAAAAGCAATGTCATTGTAAAAAAAAGTTTTTAAAGTAATTTTTGCAAAAGATGTTTTGGAAAACAATCTTATCACATGGAGCTAGATGCTCTATCTAACCGCATATTCCTCACTGCCCTCGCTCCGTCTCAGTCTGGGATGAGGCCTCTTTAACATCAAAAAGATCCAAAGCTAGAGATCAGCAGACTGTCACCATCATTTATTCTGTGCTCCATGGCTGAGGGCATGGAAGTGAAAAGAGACAAGAAACTGACTCCATCACTTCTGTACCATTGTGGCATCGACGCAGGGCCACACAATTCCACCTGCCAGCACATGGGAGCTGCTTTTGAAATTCTCTGTATCTTGTCTGGTGCGTGGGCATACGCTGAAGGTGAGGAATCTGCAGCTAGAGTTCCCACTAGAAAGAGCATTACCACTGGTAAGTAACTTGTATTGTACATCTCTGAAGAACTGGTGATATATTTTTGTAGTCAGACCTGGAATAGAAGGCATGAAAAGGACATAATAGCTTAATATAAATAGTTAAGGGAAACAAACAACAAGAAAGTAATATTACAATAAAGATAAATAGAGCGAATTCTTCACATTACAAAATAGATTTAAGTTCGGTTCTAAAATAATCTTACTGAACATTGATCTCTTATTTGAATAAAATGTTTAGCAATTGAATTGTCTCTTGACGTTTAAATAATAGCTGTTATTCAAGATGCTGATATGGTGATTTTTGTATTTTGTAATCCTTAAACTGGCCATGTTTTGCAGTTTCCTTTGCTTAATTTGGTTAGAAGCACCATTATAATTCACCACAATAAAGTTACTAGCAGCAAGTTAAACTGTTGGTGCCTGACAGCATTTTGGGAAAGCTGATGGAAGATTAAAAGGTTTGGAAAATGGAAAGTGACATTCAGGAATAAAAATAAAGTCCAACAAATGTATCAAAGTCACCTTAAAAGGCTTTTTCTAAACAAATGCTTCTCAAAAAATGGCTCCCAAATACTTTTATACTTAGTGCTCCCAGGTGTGCCCTTATGGACTGTTTCCTAATGATTTTGTCGAAATAATCCACCTCTTATATTACTCAAATATGTAAGTCTGAAATGATTTTGTTTGAAGAATATTATTTTGCTTTATTTAGTGGATAGTGTGTTAGAACTGCCTGTTTACAAATCATGCTTCAATTTTCCTGTAGGGCTTTATACGAATGGACATGTCTGAGTTCCAAGAGAAACATGAGGTGAGGAAATATTTAAGTAATTAACAAAAATGTGTTTTTGCTGTTGAACTATTGGACTGATGAAAGGCAAGAGTTTCTCCTGCTACCAATAATGTCTTACTGAAGTTAAGGTTTTTGATAAATGCGTTTGGTAACCAGGGTTCAACAGGTATATATAAGAAAAAGATGTCTTGCATCCGCCAAATAAATATCAGTTGGTCATTCTGCTGCTACTTAAGAAGTGGTTCCACCAGTACCGAAAGTGTGCAACATGTGGCAAGCATGTTCCATTCTGGGATGCTTGAGAGCCTAGGGAACTCTTTAATTGACATTTCCCAGGATCCTCAAAACGGTTCTTTCTTGTTGGTTGGGTTGCTTGCTTTCTTAGAAAAAATACTGGACATTTGTTTGTATTTTGCTACTCTGTAGAAGCCAAGATCTTGTGGGCAAAATAGTATTTATGTAAAATTGTCAAGATTATTTCATAAGAAATGGATTATCCCCCTATTTACTCTAATAATCATTCTGAAACAAGTTAGCTCTCAAATACTTCTTAACTGATATCTTTATACGTTTGGGGTTTATGTTTCAGAAAGGAGAAAAATACCGGGTTTCACAACACTTCCTCATTTCTTTACTGGCCCGGACTTAAAAGGCCTTAAAAACGCTGGGCAGGCCGGTAAGAAATGCTGAAATGGCAACCCTACTTGCTGGAGAGAGCTGCACTGTGGTTAGCTAAATCTAGGTTCAGTCCCAGAAATGCAAGATTAAATTACCTTATTCCTTGTAATTTACTGCATTCCCAACACCAATATTGAAAAATTATGGTGGAGTTTAAAACTGTGAATGAAGCAGGTGCATGGCACTTTGAACCCATGACTACCCTGCCTTGGTTAATTTGTGTTATGCATGCCTTTGGTCTCAGAATAGTTTATTCTAATCACCATTGTAGACTTTAACTGTGTCTTGGTCTGCCTACACCTATGTCTGTAGCATGTCACCCGCTTGCTGTTCTTCTTCCTGGTCTCTAGTGCAGTCTTGCCACAATCCAGATGATCCTAAAGTTAAAGCCCCTGACATACCACCTTCTAGCAGCTGTAGAGGACTTTGGATCCCCTTTTCCAATTCATGGACTATTCTCCCTGTAGTCTGCCTTTCGCCATATTGAAGCTACATTGCAGAGTGGAGGAAAGCAATAAGTATCAAGCAAGAAACATAGATTTCAAAACAAGCCTGAATCAGCTGCGGGTTCAACTGGCACAAATCAAATCTGCCCAAAAAGGCCAGTCTCACTCCTCTTTGAAAATGTAAGCAGCACACCTACAAATCTTGATGCAGGCACCCACAGCAGGGAAAGGACTATATTGCTTAAACCGTCAATGGACAAGCTTCAATCAAAAACAATGGATACTCAATATCTTCATGGATCTTCTGTCGATCCTACACATCATTTGAGACTGAAGAAGGAAATACAAAAGCTTTTATTTCTGGTTCACTAAAAATACACGGGGCATCTGGGCAGTATTAGATCTTTATATTTTCAATCTGTTTCTCTTTGTTGACTCTTTCCACTCTGACGCAAGCTCAGACCATGAGGACACGCTCCTCAAGCGAGTAGATAACAGCTGTGGATTTCAACCAGTAAAGGAAGAATGTCACCATTGCATGAGAATCTCCATTTGACACTTTCACTATCTCAACAGATACCTATCATTTGGCCTACAGCTGCTTGTAGTGTGTTTGCAAAGCTCCACTTCGTGATTGTATCTATCGCGACTGGTGCTATACATCTACAATTTCAGCTTTCAGTGGATGTGTGAACCTAGTATTCCAGACTAAGATGTTCTATGCATAGTCCATGGAAGGTACAGCGGATGGTGCACTCATAACATTGGTGCTGTTTGCAGAAGGGCTTAATGTCTTTGTCAGGGAAGGGTCCTGAGGGCAGTTCTGGAAACTAATTTCCCATGAAGCCACAGAACCCTCATGACGTTTTCAAATGGTGGTGGTCGTTTTGAAATTATCAAGTATAAGTTTCCTCATGGTCCAAAGCATCCTTGCAAGGGAATCAAGATACTTTGTTCCTGCCGCCAGGACCTTCTTACCAGATATTGTGAAAACCTTGATATTGATTTTGTTTTTGAGCCGCTTTTGAAGTCCAAGCTAAATTCAGAAAAGTATTAGGAATTCAGTTGCACTTTACAACTTAACTTCAGTAGTTAAAGTACTGTTGCAGAGGTATTTTTGAAGGAGTGTAAGCTAATATTTTCTTTTGCTCATTTAGATAGTAAGATATGTGAGGTACAGGAAGGATCCTCATCTCCTTAAAAGACTGCTGGTAGTCTTATGATGCATGTATTGTATTTAAGGTAATGTTATGTACTGAGTAAATCGTTTTATTTCGTATCAGTGCAAACTATATGATTCTGATTCATGTTTTTTTTATTTTGCAGTTTAAGAAGCCGCCTTGAATGTGTATCAGAACCAGAGTGGGTATACCCACAAATACAGAACGTAGTTACTTTGTCACAGAAGGGAGTGAAATGATGCCAGTGTATTAGATAGATATTATTTATTTGCAGTTCCAGGAATGTTTCAGAGTTTCACTAAAAACAGAGTCTAAGAATAGAGATATGCTTAATTTATATTATTTGTTATATAAGTTGTTCAGTAGTGCAATAAGGTACTAAAAATATTAATCTGGTCTTTAGATATCCACTCTGATCCAGTAGACTTCTGTGTCCACTTTACCACTGGATTCAAGCTAGCCTGGCTGATGACGGCTGATTAGCCAGAAACCGGTCCCAGGATGCTTGTTTCCGGTCCAGGGAAGACATGGCTTGGCAGTTCGGGCTGGAGTGGTCCCATGAGGCACAGGGTCAGACTGATTTGCATATGGCCATGTCTGAACTGGGGTGGCGGAGTGAGCTAAAGAATGATGATGGATTAAACCCAGATCAGTTGACTGGGGGTGAGTGCTTGCATTGTTCAACACTCTGTCCATCATCCCCTTTGGTTTTGCTTTGTTCTCCCTAAGTTGGCAGGGTATGTCCAGACGTGGGTCCCTTGCTCACTTTGCCACTGGATTCGAGCTAGCCTGGCTGATACAGCTGATTAGCCAGAAACCGGTGCCAGGATGCTTGTGTCCGGTCCAGGGAAGACATGGCTTTACAGTTCGGGCTGGACTGGTCCCATGAGGCACAGGGTCAGACTGATTTGCATATGGCCATGTCTGAACTGGGGTGCCGAAGTGAGCTAAAGAATGATGATGGATTAAACTCAGATCAGTTGACTAGTGCTTGCATTTTTCAACACTCTGTCCATCATCCCCTTTGGTTTTGTAACACAGTAACATGTCAGACTGGTGATATTTTATGTCTCTATTTTCTCTCTTATATTTCTCCCCTTTAATCCGGGTTTATTGCTAACTAGCATGTTCCTGCTGTTATGGTTGACTGTGGATACGTAGAAGTGCAGAAAACGTAATCAATCCAGTTGGATTGCGAAAACAATTTAGTGCATTTTCAGAGGACTCAATATTTGCCTATATGGAAAAGTTTATCCTCTTTTTGGATACCAAGCTCAGTCTCTCATTGCTCGGAGACAACAGACCATTCAGAACACCGCAGTTAGACTTGTCCTCGACCTTCCCCGATACATCGACATCACCTCAAAAAATTCCACTACCTCCCAGTGCAGACGAGATGCCAATTCAAGCTGCTGACCCACGCATACAAGGCCCAACCCAACCAAGGACCCGCCTCCATCAACCACCACCTTAAGTTCCACCAACCGCCACACAACTATGCTCCGCATACCTTTCACTCGCCCATACTTCCCACATCAACAGAAGCATGAGCAGAGGGAGCTTCTTCTCTTTCTTTGCAGCAAAGTATGGAATGGCCTCCCCTTCTCTACCAGAATTCCGAAATGCGCTCAAGACCTGGCTATTCGACCCTCCAAGCGCCTGGATACCCTCTCAGGTGATAAGCTGCACATTAAAAATCAACTGATTGTTGATTGATTCATTGCTCATTAGGACAGCCTTCACCTGGTTTTCAGCACTTTTATTCAATCTGCTATTTCCCAACAATCAAAAAAAGACTTCTCGAGGAGGAGCCTAGCGCACAACCAAGATGGCCGCGTAGGTGCGAGGCTCCCGAGGACCTCCGCGACCTCCTACATATATCCTGACAATATCCTGTCCTAGATGAGGGGACTGTGTTGGTGAGCCCGAGCTGAGGTGGCACCCGCTTTCCGCTTCCAAATTGGACCTCGGACTCCGGCGGTAGCACCGATTGAGATTTCCGGCCTTCTCCACGCCGGACCCCGGATTGGAGTTGTGGGGTGATCTGGAGGCAAAGTCAACAACAGTGGCGGGCTGGGCGCGGCGGCTCGCGTACCCCGCACTTTCACTTTCGCTTTTGCACCCTCCTTGCTGTTTCGGCGAGGTTGGGTCGCGGGGCACTGTGAGGTAGTGTGGCCCCGTTGGGGTGCCCTGCCGACCCGCCGGCTGTGATTTGCCCCGTGGCCCTGTGGTGACCCCCCCCCCCGGATCCCGTGAACCGGCTTGCCCGCCCTTTACGATGTGCCTGGCACGGCCGTGGGACTGGAACCATGTCCACAAAGCAAGATGGAGATCGGGCAAAGGTGAAATCGACCCGACGTGGCGCAGTCCCCCAGTCTAACAGCATGGACCGCTACACCCTCCAGAAGGGATCTCCCGAGGTGCCGCGTAGGTCCCCTGAGGGTCCGACTGATGCTCCTGCTCTGCCCGCGGACCTGACCCTGCGAGACGTGATGGGCGCCATCGCTGAGATGAAGGCCTCGGTGGACCAGCGTTTTGATACACTGGCGCAGAAAATCGACTCGGTCCTTGTGGATGTTGGCCTGGTAAGGGCCGATTTATCCAAGACTAATGACCGGGTTGATTCGTTGGCCCACACCACATCGGGCCTCACGACGGATGTGGCAGCCCTCCAAAAGGAGGTGCGCCGGCTTGGTCAGGCGAGCGCGCTGATGGATCGTCGCCTGGAGGATTCTGAGGGTCGGGCCCGGAGGAACAATGTCCGTATTCTCGGGGTGCCTGAGGGACGGGAGGAGGCGGCGGCGGATCTATTCGTGGAGGACTTGATTCTCACCCACCTCCAGCCCCGGGGATTGAGTAAATTCTTCGCGGTGGAGCGGGCCCACAGGGTTCCCGGGGGAAGGCCCAAGGCCGGAGCCCCCCCAAGGCCTCTCATCGCCCGGATTTTCAACTTCCGGGACAGAGACGCTATCCTGCAATCCTCCAGACTACAGGGGCCGGTCAGACTCGACAATATGGATATAAATGTTTATCCTGACTTCACCCCAGCGGTCCAAAAGCAGAGACTAAGCTATCTCGGAGTCAAACGTCGTCTACGGGACCTCAATCTCAAGTACGCTATGCTTTTCCCGGCTAAGCTTCGGGTGGAGTTGGATGGCCGTACGCACTTCTTTGATCGTCCCGAAGCAGCCGGGGACTGGTTGGATACTTTGCCTGGGGATCGGGATCGGGGGGGTGGGGGGGGAGCGGTGGGGGGAGAGGGCCCGCCGGATCAGGACTGAGGGACTAATATTATGCCTCGCTCTGGACAAAATTGATGTCACTTTTGACTGTTCGCCTGTTCTGTGGAGGTCGTGTGGGGTCTCTTGGGGGTTCTCCCTCCTCCTCTGGGGGTTTAGTTAGTTTCACCATCTATGGGGCGACAGGCACACTGCACTTTGGGGGGGCTGTTTGGGCTCATGCAGGGGTGCAGGGAGGGGGGAGTTGGGGTGGGGTGTTGTTGTTCGTTTTTACCACAAGGCTAACCCTTTTCTGTATTGTTTTTAAGGTGCTCTCCGGGGGACGATTGATGGCTCCTTTGTGTTATGGGGGGTAGGGAGTTGACTTTGTTGTCTTGGAACGTTAATGGACTGGGGGATAGGATCAAACGAGGTGTGGTCCTGCAGTATTTGAAACGAATCTCACCCGATGTAGTCTTCCTGCAGGAGACACACCTTATTGGAAACTCTTTTTGTGCCATGAATCGGCGTGGCTATCGTTTGGTGGCCCACTCGGGCTTCACGTCGGGCTCACGGGGTGTGGGCATTATGGTGAAGAACTCGCTCCCGTTGGAAATTGATGAGGTGCGCCATGATGATAGGGGGCGCTATGCTGTTTTAGTGGGGAGAATGGAAGGCAAAGTGGTGGTTTTTGTATCGGTATACGTCCCACCGGGGTTGCAGGCGACCACTTTTGCAGACCTGGGGCGCCTCCTCCTGGGCCTTCCGGGGGGACTCCTAGTGGTTGGGGGGGACTTCAATGCGGTGGTTTCTGGGACTCTGGATCGTCACCCCCCTAGGGACCTCCCCCGAGCCCAGGCATGGCTACCTGGCCTCTTGGATACACTGGGATTGGTGGACTGCTGGCGCTTAAAACATCCCACGCAGCGGCAGTACACTTTCCACTCGGGGGCGCATGGTAGCCTCTCACGGCTTGATCATGTCCTTGTCCCGGCGGCCTATGCTGGGAGTGTGGGGGAGGTGCGCCATCTGGCGCGGGGTATTTCAGATCACTCCCCGCTCCTGTTCCATTTTGATGTCCTTCCGAGGGGTGAGGGCAGGGTAGTTCCCATCAATGCCTGGTACCTGCGCGACCCCACCATTCGCGCTGCTGTGATTAAATCCCTGCAGCGATACTTTGATGAGAATGTGGGGTCCGTCCCTTCGGCTATCTCCTTGTGGGAAGCCTTCAAGACAGTTCTCAGAGGAGAGGCCCTGTCCCTCATTTCCCATGCCCGGAGGCGTGAGCGGGAGGAGGTTACCCGGGTGGAGGCCGAAATTGCTGAATTGGAGGGTGATTTAGAGGGCGGAGTGACGGATGCTGCACTGCATGTCCTACAACTTAAGCAGGCGGCCTACAGGGCCCTCGTTACGGAGGCGGCCAGGGGCCTCAGTAGGGAGCAGCAGGGGCGACTGTATGATGTGGGTGATAAGGCGGGCAAACTGATAGCGTGGTTGGATAAAAAGGAGAGAGTGAATCGTGTGGTCCCGCTGATTGAGAGGACGGATGGTGTGAGTGTCACCGAGCCAGAAGAAATTGTCTCCTGCTTCGCGGATTATTTCCGCGAGGTGTATTCTCCGGTCTCTCCTTGCTCGGAGGAGGACTCCCATTCCCTGCTTAGAGATATCGCGCTGCCTTCCCTCTCGGAGGAGGACAGGGCGTCGCTGGATGCCGCTCCTACATCCGACGAAATTGCCCTCGCCATACGTTCGGTTGCCTCTGGCAAGGCCATGGGCCCAAATGGCATCCCTATCGAGTTATATAAGTTGCGACCGGATGTATTGGCGCCCCACCTCCGCGCGATGTTCCTGGCGGCCCGCTCGCTGGGCTCCCTCCCACCGGACCAGCGTCTGGCTACTATCGTGGTGATCCACAAGGAGGGGAGGCCTCGGGACCGGGTCACATCCTATCGGCCTATCTCGCTTTTGAATGCGGAGCCCAAAATTCTCGCCAAGGTGCTGGCCAATCGGCTGGTCGGCGTGGTGGGCGACCTGGTTCACCAAGACCAGTCCGGCTTTATCCCCCATCGCAATACAGCCCTTAATCTGCGGCGCTTGCACGGGGTGCTCGCACGTGTCCCATTCGTGCGGGAGCCGGCCATTTTGGCGTCCTTAGACGCCACTATGGCGTTTGACACGCTTGAGTGGTCATACATTTGGGCGATGCTGGCGAAGTTTGGATTCGGCCCGGGATTCATCAGTTGGGTCAAATTGTTGTATTCGGGCCCATTGGCGCAGGTGGTGGTGAATGGAAGAGTTTCGTCCCCATTCGAGCTGGGCCGGGGCACGCGACAGGGCTGCCCCTTGTCGCCGCTCCTGTTTGCGCTGGCCTTGGAGCCCCTGGCGGAGTGGCTGCGGTGGCACCCCTCCATCCGTGGACTCCGTTGGACCCCCGAATATGAGGACCGTGTGTCCCTATACGCTGACGACATCCTTCTGTACCTAGCCTCCCCACGTAAGTCACTCATAGTCCTGGTTGATGTTTTACGTTCATTCGGCCGGAACTCAGGCCTTGTCATCAACTGGGCTAAATCATGCATGTATGTGCTCTCTGGGGAGGCTCCTGTCCTTCCGCGGGGTTGTCCGATTCAGATTGCCTCTCAGGGGTTTCGATACCTGGGTGTCTACATTACTCTGGACCCAGAGGCTCGCTACGAGCGGAACTTGCTTCCCCCTCTCCAGCGCTTGAAGGAGGACGTCGTGCGCTGGCGGCGCTTGCCGCTTTCGCCGCTCGGCCGGGCGGCGTTGTTTAAGATGATGTCGTTGCCACGTTTCTTATACGCTCTCCAGAACACCATGGACCCAGTCCCGGCGTGCTACTTCCGTGAGGTGGAGAGTTTACAGCGCCGCCTGTTCTGGGACGGGAGGCCGCGCATTGCCCTGTCGAAGTTGACGCTCCCATGGTATGACGGGGGGATTGCCCTCCCGGACATTAAACGGTATTACTGGGCCTCCCAGCTAGCTGCAATTAACCATGGCCTCTATGGGCCCGCCTTGAACCCGGCGTTTGAGATGGACAAGATGCTACTGCCCGGTGGCGACTACAATCGAGCGCTCTAATCTGGCGCGCCCGACGCTCGCTTGACGGGACCTACGCGTGTCATGGTCAGAGTATGGCATGCGGCTAATGCAGCTATGGGGTGGAAGGACCGTTTGACTCGGGCGTCACCGCTGTATGCGTCTGAGAAGTTGGGCTCTCTCTGGACCTCGAAGGGCTTCGCGAAATGGGACATGATAGGTATCAGTAAAGTGGGGGATCTCTGGTCGAGGGGAGGATTTAAAACATTCGAGATGCTGCAGACGGAGTTTCAGTTGCAGGGTAGTGAATTCTTTCGATACCTGCAGATCCGTCATGCACTGGGCTCCGTCTTCCCAGACGTCGCCTCCATCCCGGAGTCTTCCCCCCTGGAGGATAGAGTGCTAGATGGCCACGTCCCAGACAGTACGATCTCCCTTATTTATAAAAAACTGATTAATGATCGATCGGGCTTGCTGATTGGCCTTCGCGAGGCTTGGGTTGCCGACGGTCTGGAATTGGACGATGAGGACTGGATCTCCGCGGTGGCCTCTCCGAAGGAGGTGGCTATACCGGCTCGCCTTCGCTTCGTCCAGCTCAAGATCCTCCACCGGGTCTACATGACGGGGCCAAGGCTTCAGCGCATGGGCTACTCTGTGGACGGATTGTGTAAGCGTGGTTGTGGTGCCGTGGCGACCTTCCTGCATATTTTATGGGAATGCCCGAGGGTGGAGCGATTCTGGCGCGGTGTGCACGAGGTCCTGCGAGTGGTTACGCGTGTTGCGCTGCTGCCGGAAGCGAGGAGATGCCTGTTGAATGTGTGGGAACCAACTGACTACTCGGCTCCGCAAACGTGGTGGGTGACTCTGGGATATATGATTGCTAAGCGTGACATTGCGCAACTGTGGGGATCCCAGAACCCCCCGACGGTGTCGGCCTGGAAAGAGCACATGGACTGGTGCATGTTTCGAGAAAAGGTGGTGTATGTGGCGAGGGGTAAGCCTGCGAAATGGGTGAAAGTGTGGGGCCCCTGGAACGCCTACCGTGGGAGTATTTGCGCGCCACCATTGCTGCCTGCTGCCTCACCAGCCCCGTCCCCTTAGCTGACCCCCTCCCCTAGCCCCGGGCACAGGGTTCCCCCAGTCCTCGTTCTGTTTCCCTTCCCCTCTTTGGACTCCTCTAATGGTTGGGGTTCCCCATTGGGGAGCACGTGCTGCTACTTTCGACTGTAGGGTGGCCTTGTGGGTGTTGTTTTCTTGTTGTTTGTATAAAATGAAACCGCACTGTGACGTATTATGGCTGTGGCCCATGATGTTGATGACTCCTGCTTATGCTCCTTTGTAATGCCAAGGGTTCTATGAACGTATGCCATATTTTTCTGCCATTCCTAGCGGCCGGCCGGAAGGTTGTGGGCCCATAATTGTATATTCTTGAGATTTGTAATAAACGGTTTCAAAAAAAAAAAAAAAAAGACTTCTCAGTAGATTAGAGTAGTAATAGACTCTTTACGGTGTCTAAAATTTCCATCTTCACAGACAATCAGGTCATCTTATTTCCCAGTTGTTCTTACAACCTCTGTATGATGCTTTAAACTTTCATGTGTGATGCCACTTTACATCATTGCTTGCCATTGGCTTGTTCACAGGTGAGGATTTAGAAGCATCATATGGTTGAGAACTGGGTTTATTCTGAACAGCCTTAGTTAAAAAAAAAAACTAGTCCCTAGAGGACTGCAGATGCCTGTTTATTAGTGAACTGTAGAGTCCACACCGCTTAAAATGATCCTTTTGAGTGTCTCACTCGTCTACTTGCATTACAGTGGCTGAGAAGTCATAACACTACATGAAAAAGACTGAAGACACAGCACACCTCCCTCCCTAAATAATACAACATCAAACAAAAAGATAATGTGCCGAAATAAACATAAATGAATAAAACAAGTGTTAACAAAGCCAAAATTATACAAATGAAGTAAATTGTAACACAACCTAAAATAAATTGCATTAAAGTATTAACAACTGGATACAAGTCCATATCGTGGTAGCATAAAGATTGAGCTAGGTAACATTAATGGTGGAAAAAAACAAGGTTGGAAAAAATAAGAATAATTTACCCAACAGATGGTTATATTTTTCTGTTATAAATATGGCACCATGTCTACAGACCACTGGGAACAAGATGCCTACTATTTGTAAATGTGACACTTTGAAATGGGAGAAAATTAAAATGACGAGTTTTATGGAATCCATAGAAACATAGTTAACTCTTCAGTTTAATTTTCTCCCATTTCAAAGTGTTGCATTTACACACAGCAGGCCTGGCATAGTGCCCTTAGTCTGCGTATTTTGTTCAAACCATTGTATTTGACTCTATGGACATTAGGCTTGAAGTCATTGAAGCTGGACGCGGGGGTGTCTTGGTAGCAATGCGCAAGTTGCTTAGTCTCCATTAGCTCACAATGATTTTCACTGTTCAAAAGTAGCACTCGCTACAGAAAAGGTTGGAGACCCCTTATTTAAAAGAAGAAGCAACAAGGAATTTTGACCCACAACAATAACAAAAATTGCTAATGTTAGAATTTTGTTTCCTCTGCAATGGTTTGATTGAAAACTTTTCTCTCTAACAGGGAACACAGATTCCCCCACATATTTGTTTAGAATTTTAGCTTATTCTTTCGAATTTTGTATACTGTTCACTATTTCCATAACTTCTTTGAGAGACGTCAATAATCTATCTTGTATTTTGTAATTGTAAGACCTGGTGATCAGTTAGTTTTGGATGAGTTGGTCAGTAAAGTTTTCAATTTCTCACTTAGCTGCTAAAACTCCTAACAAGCTACATACTTGTCAAAAGTTTCCATGAAAGTTTTTTCCCTAGAAAATAACTTGTGCCTTCTGACTTTAGCGGTTTGCAAAAGTACTTTTCCAGTCTTAATAACGTAATCGTATTCATCAGTCTACTCGTCATCCTCATCAGGTGTAAATGTAGACGTGCGAACATTTGTTGCCCTTCCATGCCCAATGAATGTTCTGACAACCATCATTTCCTGTCAAGTTTAATTCCAAACAATCAATGGCTCCAAGAAAAAGCATTGAAAACTCTGAACCACCCTTTCCAAGCAATGGGTGATTCTCCAGATGATTGCAAGAAAGGTGGTTGGGAACTGATTGATTATATGGTTACCACCACAGAGCAATACTGCTTTTTGTAAGTAGAGTAAAAGGCGAAATATAGGCTACGTTCAAGGGGCCTCATTTACAAGAAAGTGCTGCAGTGCGGTACTGCAAGCCCTTCGGCTGCGCCAGGCTGTGGCACTTTCAAAGCACAGGGATGTGTCATATCTACAAGGTTCTGACCGATCCCTTTCCTCTCTCCTGCGCTGGCGCACAATAAGCTGCCGTGCGCTGATGCAGGCCCCTTTGTACCATGGTGCAAGGATGACTGCATCACAGGGATGATTGTTTATGTGCAGGAAGGTGTCCCTTGATGCACATAAACAATCTGAAATTGCGTTTTTCAACTATTATGTGTACTGCATTAGCACACATAGAACTTGCAAAATGTCATTTTTTAAATGATTGTTAATGTGCAGGAAGGAGCACCTTCCTGCACATAAACAATCATAAGAGGTCAGTTTTTTTGTTCTATGTGTGCTGCAGAATGCAGTACGCATAGAAAGAGGGAACAAAATGGGGAGAAATTAATACATTTTTCCTCGTTGCGCCTCACTATGCCTCCCCAGGGGAGGCTTAGTATTCAGACGCTTTTCCAGGCTTACGATTTCTCATAAATCTGAAAATGTGCCAGGTACCATGAGTGTTGCGTGGGGACACCCACAGCAACAACCATGGAATGCCCCTTTCACGCAAAGTGCTGCTCGTAAAGGGGCCGTATTTACAAGGACAGGAAAAACCATGCAAAATGCGCCGTTGGTGCATCACAAAAAGTGACACACCAGTGCCGCAAGGGGTTGAAAATAAGCCCCACAGAATTTTGTGAATAACAATTGTATATTGTAATAGATGTTGTAGTAGATTGTAGTCAATGTTAGATTCAAAACTACCCCTGAACCAAAATACCCAAACTATTTAACTTGAAATTGCCGCAGCGGGGAAAAATCAGGTACTCCTTTAGAAGGATAGCAAGCCAGGTGTGTCGGGCAAGTGCTCCTTTAAATGGACAGTGGGTCTGTGGAGACAAGATGGCGCCCAGGCAGTGCGTGAAATGATGTTTTAAGTAGTAGCTTGAAGAGATGGTGTCTCAGAATCCTCGTGTGCTGGAATTCTGTGCCCCACGGCAATCGCCCACGGAAAACCATGATGAGGCACAGCTAGATTACAGGGTTGTGTTCAAAATCCATGCACTCTGACTGACACAGATGAAGCGGCGATGTAATAAACACACCTACCTGTCGGAAATGCTGGTAAACACTTTAATAAAGACCGGTAGTTCGTCCTCCTCCTCCCCGTTAATATTAAGTCTATAATGGACTTGCGGCCAAACCATGAAAACGTTGGGCAAAATATGGTAGGAAGCCATTAAGTTTATTTGAAGGAAAACTCAGTAACAGCATTACGAGCAGTTCCATTATACCAACCGACTTCACTCCACCTGCTGTCTCTGAACTCTGTCATCTGGAACCTTGGAACTCTTAGGTTCCACGCAAAGAGGAGTAATATAACAGGAAAAGACCGAAGATGCAACAGTTTCCCTCTCTTTTTATTATTGTTTGGCTTTGTTTGAAGAGCCTCTAATGTGAGGGACTTCCCTAGCTATGCCCCTAGTCCAACACAGGAACATAATCTGTGATCTAGTTTATTTGCCATTGTATTTGAAAGTATGCTAACTTAACAAATGCACAACAGAGAAATGATCAATTTTGTCCCATCCCTGGTGGAGATTCTAGGCTGAAAGGTTGAAGGGCCCTGAATATATTCTGGGGAATACTCTGATATTTGTGAAAGAAGCAAGGAAAAAACAGGTTGCCTGGTAGGCGCAGCTTGAGAAAGCGGTTAAAGAAAAAAGGTGCTTCTCACTGGGGGCGCTTCGAGTGACAGGTCAGACACCCTTATCTTTTGTGCTAGCCCTGGATCTCCTGGATGTCTGGTTCACACACAACCCTTCTCGGGGGAAGGTGGGGGCTATACACCTCCCCTCACAGCTCTTTTTTGCATCTTGATTACTTTTTTCTTTCTGGAAGTTACATACATAAAGTGAGGGAGATAAAGGTGCTCCCTATTGGCCTTTCCGACCATTCCCCAGTGGCAATGGATGTGCTGATGGGTTCCATTCGCCATGCGTTCCAGTGGCATCTTTCAACGTGGCAATTGCAACGTCTGGATTATTGGGGACATATGGCTGATAATATAGACGAGTACTATGCCCTTAATGCAGGCTCGGTACAATCCCAACAGATTCTGGAGAATCTGGAGAGCTTAGACGTGGCTGATCTGTAGTCGAGGATCCTAGAATTAGATAGACAGAGCCGCCAACTAGATGGCGATCATGCACGTAGTCAACTCGTCCTGGCGCATCAGAGATACCAACAGGTCCTGCTGGATGAGGCACGTTGGCCTGGAGGGCCTCTCAGAGTTGTTTTTACCAATGGAGAGATAAATCGAGCTGATTGCTCCATAGGCTGTGCCGAGGAACTTATAAGTCCTCTCTTCCTGAGTTGAAACAGACGCGGGTCCCTGCTCACAGATCTTAGTGTAATAGCAAATGTCTTTACCTGTCACTTGCTGGAGGTTTATGCTGAGAGAGAGGTACTGTCGGAGACACAGAGAGGAATTTGTATGGGCACTTCCACTCCGCTCCGTGTCTTTAGGAGCTCGAGAACATCTTGTGGCATCGTCGGATATGAATTCTGGTAGGTTGCCTGGCCCTCATGGCTTCCCCAGTGAGTTATTTAAACTTTTTATGCCTACATTTCAGACTCACCTCCTTGCGGCAGTGTGGTCTGCGGTAGTAACCAGAGTCATGCCACCTGATTAGCGCCACGCTGAAATAGTAGTCCTTCCCAAACTGAGACTTCCAATTTCCCTTTAAATTTGGATGTTAAAATCTTAGCCAAGGTTCTGGCGAATAGATCAATCACTTATATTACTGATTTGATCCATCCTGACCAGGCCGGGTTTATGCCCCATAGAGCCACATGCCACAACATTCAATGCACATATAATGCACTGGCAATGGCGGATAGGTTGGGGGAGACTGTAATGCTTCTCTTGGCCGATATAGATAATGCCTCTGATTCTATGAACTAGGCGTATCGGTTCCTTCTTCGTCAGCGCATACATTTTGGGCCACAGTTTAGCTCTTGCGTCCGCCTATTTAACACAGCACTGACAGCGTTGCGGAGGGTGGCTTCGGCGAGGTCACACACCTTTTCCATTCTGTGGGGGACAAGACCGGGTTGTCCTCTGTCCTCCCTGCTGTTCGCCATTGTCATGGAACCCTCAGCAGTGTGGGTACAAATGGATGCACAGGTTCGGGCATTTGAGTGGGGGGTTTGGCCTATCAAATAGAATTGCCTTATATGCAGACGACGTACGATTTTTTATTACACAGCTAGATACGTCAGGACCCAGATTGTTGCAGATAATGCAAATATTTGGAGAAACCTCGGGCCTTCAGATTAACACTTCCAAATCTACGCTATATGTGAAAGGATCAGGTCTGCATCATGTCAATTGGGCGGCTGATAAACTGGTAGCCACAGTCTGTTTTAAATACCTAGGGGTATATGTTTCTCCAGTAGCTGCAGTGGCGTAGATGGTCAACAGGGAACCACTTGTTACTTGATTGAAAGAGGATTAAAGGGTATGGACTGAACTCCCATTGTCCCTAACAGGCCGCTCAACGATCTTTAAAATGGTCTTGCTGCCCAGACTGTTATACTAATTGCAAAATTTCCCATTTTAAATTTTGCGGGAGTGGTTTCCTGAGCTAAACTCTTTTCTCAATATCTTCTTATGGGCTGGAGGAACCCCTTGAGTAGCCCTAAGTAAATGCTTTCAGTCTACATACTGCGGGGGCATTCCAGGAGCAGATGTTGAATCTTTTTATAGGGCGGCTCACCTCCAAATAATAAACGAGTGGTGGTCAGATACCCATGGGGACCATGCATATGCTCTGGAAAAATGGGTAATGGGAACAATCCCATTCCACACATATCTATATGGAGGAAGCAGTGTTTATCTTCCCACAGCAACAAAAGTGGTTGTAGAATTATGGAGCTCGACCCGTGGACAGATGAAATGGTGGGGTAGACTGACACAACAAACTCCATTATGGTATGGACAGGTGCTTCCCTATGTAGCACAATTGGAGGGATTCCGAAAATGGGATCTTGTTTGGATCTCTACGCTGGGAGACGTTATGCAGGGCATAACCCTGAAGTCTTATAAGATGCTTCAGACCGAGTTTCAGCTACATTGTAGCCAATTTCACAGATCTCTCCAGCTTCGCCATGCACTGACCCCTTACATCAAGGGATTGATGGGTCTCCCTGAAAGGTAAACTATTTATGGGTGATGTGGTTGATCATAAAATTGCCAAGATCTATCAATCCCTCATATCTAACCAACCGACGCCTTTGGGGCCTTGCGTGCAGCATGAGAGATAGACATGTGCCAATTAGATAACGAGGATTGGACAGAAGTGCTGGGGTCCCCTAGAGGAGTGGCCATTGCTGCGAGACTTCAGCTTATTCAATTTAAATATCTCCATAGGGTTTATCTGACACGACGCCAGTTGTGGTGCTTGGGAGTAACTGATAGCCCAGATTGCCTCTGTTGTGGAGCTGCAGAGGTACCTTTTTCTATACTGTGTGGAGTTGTCCGGTGTTGGAGAGATTTTGGCGGGGAATACTCGCATGTCTGAGTCGGGTCCTGTCTTGGCAGATTCCATTTGACCCCTATTTGTCCTCCTTCACCTAACGGGTGATGTGGGTGGGAATAAATATAAATTTTCCTTGTTGGGCCTGGGTTTGATGCTAGCTTAGCGGAATATTGCAAGGGAGTGAAAATCTGTTGCTTCTCTGTCTTTATCAGTTTGGAAAAAGGTTTGGAGATTGCAGGATTTAGGGCTAGGGGATTCCCCCAAAAACATCCGAAGATATGGAAATGTTGGGTGGAATACAGGACGATTGACCTTGAACCAGTTCGAGAGAGTCACCAGCTATTTGATGATGAAATATGATCTTATCATGGTCCTGGAGGTCCAGTGTAACGTCACCATATGGATGGTTGCATATTTTATATTCAAGATGCGTCCTTTTCCTTTTGGAAGTGTTCATGTGGCTGTGTGGTGGGGGCCAGGGGGAACTGACAGATCTTTTATTTTTCTATTATTGATGTGGATTTTTTTCCCATTGTGTTTGTTTTTTAGCTCTTTTCTGGGCCCATTAGGCCGCATTGTATCTCAATTAAAATTCTCAATACAATGTGTTAAAAATGAAGTTTTTCATTGCGTGAGCAGTAGCCACGTATTCATGATAGAAGTTAAGTTCCGCCAAAAAGAGATATAAGGTCATATAAACTTGGACAACAAAAATACCTAGAATCCACCCTTAATGATCAAATTGAGGTGTGCTCTACAGTGACCCCCAGCTCAGTGGAATACGAAACTTTCAATTATGCAACTCTCTTAGTAAGAATTTTACAATATACAGAAGCACATATTTGTGTTTTTTCATCTGTGTGTTTGTCTTTTAAACTATGGTCATCACTCTGCCCCTTGACATAAAAAGATCAGTAATATGGCTTCCACAGCTTGGAATGTTACAAGCATTTCAGTTGGGACCATATGCAATATCACCTTAGATACTTCTGGTGGACCCTCTAGGTTAACGGGTTGGAGCAGAGTCCTTAACTCTTCCCCCCCCCTGTCCTCTATTGGAAAGTTATTTGAGACTCCTTATCTATAACATATCCACTATTTTTATAACAAAAGTGGGGGGGAATCAGTTTCATTCTATTTAGTGGGTAAGTGCTCAGAGGTGGCTGGCAACTGTGAAAATTATTGGGGCCCAGCGCGCCGTAAACTCACCAATAAGTTGCCTTTCTTCACTCACCTCTCCCGACGATGAAGAGCAAGAAGAAAGGTGGTATACTTCCTACTTACGAATCCGACCAATCCTGGAGCTGCTGGAAGCAGCTCCAGGATTGGTTGGAGCAGGCTAACCCAGTGCCCATTTTGAGACTGGGGCCTGTGCCTGCAATCCCTCGGCTGTTTTTACAGCACTGGTATTGCAGGCTTTGAAATGCCCATGACAGATTGGCCGGCTGTAGACAGCCAGCCAATATGTCATGCGCACTGAGCAGTCATCCTACAATACGCAGGAATTTGTTTGCCTCGCCCCTACCATCATGCTTGAGCTAGTGCGGCCGGCGGCACACAGAATAATAAAATGGTAATGACCATTTTATTATTCTGTGTGTACCTGCTGCTCTTGCAGAGGGGGTGTTTGACGCCCCTCCGCCTTAACAGAGGAGCTACCGCTGTAACTACCAACTTTAGAATTGGCCCTCATCCAACAACATTCTTCTGTAATGTCCTACCTGCAGGGGAAGAGACATGTAAATGCAGAGTACTCCGTAGGCTACCACATGGCTCAAGTGAGTGAGTGAGTCAGTAAGTCAATCAAAATATTATACTGCAGTGTTTTGAAGACTTGGGGCTTTTAACAGATACAGCAAAACCAAAGGAAATGATGGACGGAGTGTTGATCATTGCAAGCACTCACCCCCAGTCAACTGATCTGGGTTTAATCCATCACCGTTCTTTAGCCCACTCTGCCACCCCAGTTCAGACATGGCCATATGCAAATCAGTCTGACCCTGTGCCTCATGGGAACAGTCCAGCCCGAACTGCCAAGCCATGTCTTCCCTGGACCGGAAACAAGCTTCCTAGGACCGGTTTCTGGCATTTCAGCCGTCTTCAGCCAGGCTTGCTTGAATCCAGTGGCAAAGTGAGCAAGGGACTCACGTCTGAGCATACCCTGCCAACTTATGGCGAACAAAGCAGTTGTTGGCAGTTCGGGCTGGACTGTTCCCATGAGGCACAGGGTCAGACTGATTTGCATATGGCCATGTCTGAGGCAGAGTGAGCTAAAGAACGGTGATGGATTAAACCCAGATCAGTTGGCAGGGTATGCTCAGACGTGAGTCCCTTGCTCACTTTGCCACTGGATTCAAGCAAGCCTGGCTGAAGACGGCTGAAATGCCAGAAACCGGTCCTAGGAAGCTTCTTTCTGGTCCAGGGAAGACATGGCTTGGCAGTTCGGGCTGGACTGTTCCCATGAGGCACAGGGTCAGACTGATTTGCATATGGCCATGTCTGAACTGGGGTGGCAGAGTGGGCTAAAGAACGGTGATGGATTAAACCCAGATCAGTTGACTGGGGGTGAGTGCTTGCAATGTTCAACACTCCGTCCATCATTTCCTTTGGTTTTTGCTTTGTTCGCCATAAGTTGGCAGGGTATGCTCAGACGTGAGTCCCTTGCTCACTTTGCCACTGGATTCAAGCAAGCCTGGCTGAAGACGGCTGAAATGCAAGAAACCGGTCCTAGGAAGCTTGTTTCCGGTCCAGGGAAGACATGGCTTGGCAGTTCGGGCTGGACTGTTCCCATGAGGCACAGGGTCAGACTGATTTGCATATGGCCATGTCTGAACTGGGGTGGCAGAGTGGGTTAAAGAACGGTGATGGATTAAACCCAGATCAGTTGACTGGGGGTGAGTGCTTGCAATGTTCAACACTCCGTCCATCATTTCCTTTGGTTTTTGCTTTTAACAGATAGACACTTTCCACCACTGAAAACAACTCTCAGTGTTCAGAGTCTGCATCCTATCAAAGAGTTGCAAGAGACCTCTTGAATTGGTCTGGGAAGTTTGCTTTCCTCTTCTCCCCATCTCCCTCAAATTATCAGAACCTTGTGAAATGTAGTTGATCCTCCAGTCTGATTACTACTCATAGCTCCACTTTGCCCTCGCCAAATTTGGTTCATAAATTTCCTGCTTGTTTACATAACTTATTTCGGATGTCACCTCTGGTCTTGTATAGTTTGGTCCATCAAGAGAGTTTGTTTCTCCACTACTCACCCCTTTAATGGACGTGGGGCTTTGATTCCTGAATTATTAGCCTGGTGCATATTTGGACACTTCTGAAGAAAACCTATCCCTCATATGTGCGGTTCTGGTTAATCCACATAGGAAGCAAAACAAGGTTAACGGCTAAGAATTTGCAAAGGGGTTAAAGTCCATTAATGGCTTCCTTGAATGAGTGGTACAGGGTATAACATTAAGACCTGTAAAGATTGTTTGTCAGTGATCATATTCCATATAAATTCTCGGAACGTCCGATTTTATTTGAGGAACCGGGAAGGGTTACAAAGGAGCATGCATTCAAGAAACGAAGGAAAATTCCTCGCGCTTCAGGCTGATGTGTACCTCGAACATCGCCCTCAGTGAAAGCTGAGCTCCCAAACCACTTTAGGATCTCCACACTTGTGGTCACCTGGAGGGGTGTTTTGTGAGCTGCCTGGAGTGCTGGGTCTGACAGACGCCGGTGGGGTTGAGGATGTCAAACTTGGGCTTCTACAATCTCCAAAACAAATGCGCTAAGAGGGACGAGGACTTTAGGTATTTGTGGAAAACTGAGTTTTGCTTTCCATTAGAGTGGTTCAAGAATTCTACAATTTTTCAATGCTTCGTGGGTTTTATTTAAATAAAAAGATTACTCTTCCTCTCTTTCCGCCAAGACCCAATGCTTCTTCAGCCAGAGAAATATTAAACAATCTAGTCGTCCCTGGAGCGCTGAAGTTGTACCCAGAAAGTCAAACTCCTATTAAAATCTCTGAGAATCACTGTGACTGTTGGGCATTTCACCAGGCAGTAAAGCACCAACACCACTGCTGGGTGGATGTATTTCAAGGTCTTGAAATGCAAGAGCAGTGTTGTGTTTTCAGAGACTACTTCATCATTCTCCCAGAGCAAAGGCTGCATCAGTGGCATACTCTCATTTCAGATTTTATGGATGTATATTTGTGAAGAAAAGATGCTGACTCGGGCCAAGAGTTTCTGCACAGTATGTGTTTTTCCCCTCCCTACATTAAAAACCAGTAGGGAAATACACGCAAGAAGAATGCTTCTCAAAATCCATGTGAGAGATGTTGGCACTAGTTCAGCAATGACTGATGAGCTAGCGAAGTACACGGCGGTCAATAATCTAAACGGCATGGGTTAAAGGGACACTATAGTTCAAATTATAATCAAGTGAGGGCAGGAAACCTCCCTAAGGATTACTTGGGGGAGTACTGAGGTACTTTTCCTGGAGGTGATCTTTCCTTCGAGCTGCACTGCTGTGCTTACCGCAGTTTGTGTCCTTGTGTCTTTTGCAGTCCCCGGGGTGTGCTGGTGCGTTGTGCTCCCTGCCCTGCTGTTGCCGTCCTGGCCTGTGTGGAGCCCAGCGCGGAGCCGTACTACATTACCCAGCAGCCCTTGCGGCGGACCCGGAAGCCGCCGACCGCCGTTTCGCGCCTGGAGGCGCTTTAAAAACGGACACTGACACTAACAGAGCGGGTGATCTTTCCTTCGAGCTGCACTGCTGTGCTTACCGCAGTTTGTGTCCTTGTGTCTTTTGCAGTCCCCGGGGTGTGCTGGTGCGTTGTGCTCCCTGCCCTGCTGTTGCCGTCCTGGCCTGTGTGGAGCCCAGCGCGGAGCCGTACTACATTACCCAGCAGCCCTAGCGGCGGACCCGGAAGCCGCCGACCGCCGTTTCGCGCCTGGAGGCGCTTTAAAAACGGACACTGACACTAACAGAGCGGGTGATCTTTCCTTCGAGCTGCACTGCTGTGCTTACCGCAGTTTGTGTCCTTGTGTCTTTTGCAGTCCCCGGGGTGTGCTGGTGCTTTGTGCTCCCTGCCCTGCTGTTGCCGTCCTGGCCTGTGTGGAGCCCAGCGCGGAGCCGTACTACATTACCCAGCAGCCCTAGCGGCGGACCCGGAAGACGCCGACCGCCGTTTCGCGCCTGGAGGCGCTTTAAAAACGGACACTGACACCGCATCGCGGGACCGCGGGCGGCGCCGGGCTAAGCCCGGGCAAAGGGCGGGCCCTCTGTGGCCCTCAGAGGCCAGAAGAGACTGGACTGGGCCAGGTTTCTGTGCATCTTGTCGAATGGTGGTGACCGCGCATTGACTATTGTTGCCATTTGATATATCCATTTGTGTTTTTAATCTGATTGTCCTGTTTGTGAGTGCGTAGGCAGACACTAGGGTTTCTGGGCAGAAGCTTAACCAATAAGCGAACGGAATGGTTAAATCAAAAACTGATAAAGCGATGGCGGCTCCAGCTACCCTAGATAATTTCCTGGTCAGGAAAGTAACACAGATTAATAATGATAGACGTGTATCCTTGGGGAAAGGCATCGTGATTGAAGATACATTATTAGAAAATTATTCTCTAAGCCAGCCCCAAGACCCTGAGATCAACCCGAGTGGTGTTATCTCTACGGCCCTCCCAGTTTTCATTCCTGTAGAGGTGGAGGTCCATTCTGCTTCTCGGGTGTCGTCAAGTTCTGATGCTGATGTACTAAATGAGACCCAACCTGAGACTAGGCATACGAGATCATGTAGAACACGGTCTCAAAGGGAGAACGGGAAACATAATAATTGTAAACCAAAAAAGAAGGTCGGCAAGCCAAATACTGGTACTGTTATACCAAACCCTTTTGTATTCGCGGCCACTAATGGTGCTGGTAATGGAGCTAATCTAAACTCGGATATGATTGCCTCACTCTTAAAAAACTTAGAAGCTTCTTTTACTGTCAAAATGGAGGAGCTTATTAAACCATTAACCACTAAGATTGATGATTTAGCTAAGGAAGTGATAAGGCTGGGTGACCTGTTATTGTCTCGGGAGATAGTTCAGCCTAGTGGAATTGATTACTCTGGGGGGAAAAGGAGAGATACTGCTGTTCCTAATGATATACAGAATAAGGGGAGGGGAGAATCTGCTGATACAGTTATCCCAGGACCCGTAACTTTTACCCAGCCGGATATTCCTGTGGAAACTGTTTTGCAGCAACAATTATCCATAACTCCCCACAGCATTAGAGCCTCTAGTGTGGCGAGACACAATGGTCATCTTAATCTACCACCAGATTGTGCTCCTTTTGTAGTAGTACTGACCAATGTGCCCTCTTGTGGCACCCACCCTGCATCTCCCCATGATGAATCCTTTATCTCTCTGAAAAATAAGACAGTGTCCTGGCTCAACAAAAATTGTGGATTTCCGATTTCCTATTTTGACGAAATATTAACAGTAAGGCGTGTAAATTGGGTAGGGCCGTCCAAAAAGTCTGGTTCAGGGGACTGTATAGTCGTAAATTTTAAACACCCCCAGCATGTAGCCACCGTACTTTTGAGAGCTGCTGCACTGGTTTATAACACAAATAGTATCTGTGTACGCCCCTTGGGTTATTTTTATGCACATTTGTGCAAACCACGACTGCAACAGAATTTAACCAGGCGGGGACGTGAACCTTTTACTCCCGTGCAAGAGACCCATCTTCTGCATAATATTACTAATTCCTGTGGTGTAGGTGGACCGATTGGCGTGTCTAATAGGAGTGTTAGTGCTGGACACTATCAACATGGGCCGAATCTTCACACACAGAATAGGTTCGAAGTATTATCTGGTCTTGAACTGTGCGATTGACGGGGGGCACCTGCAGCTCAGGACATCGGGGCTTCAGGTGAACCTACTAATCCAGATAATTTGGTAGGTAAATTGTCAGGATGTCTTGCTGTCTCTTGGAACATTGCGGGTCTTGCTGCCAAAATGTCTGAAGTAAACTGGGTGATCTATATCAAACAATTCTCGATTATTTGTTTACAAGAAACCTGGGAATTGGGATGTGAACTCTTTTTGGAAGGGTATAGGGCCTTCTTCGTGCCAGCCTTGCCATCTGTGCGGGGTAGGCCCAAGGGGGGCCTTGTAATTTTTGTATCTATATTAATTCCCTGTGAAGTACAAAGAATTGTTGCACAGCATACAGGTGTAATGGGTGTAACCTTAAGTGGAGGTAATGTCCGTGTCGGGCTGGTGAACTTTTACAATGCTGTTCATGATAGTGGTGGCAGGAATCATATTTATTTTTTAAATTCCTTTGTTTCAAATTTTATGGAAAATGTGGGCCATAACCTCCTGATTATGGGGGATTTTAATTTGCATCCTTGTATAGACCCATTGCACAAATGTTTACCAGAAATGGTATGTGATCGGGCAGACTGTCTCCACATGGAGCACACAAAGGAGGGTGAACTGTGTAATGACTTTCTGAATGACCATGACCTCTGTTTGGCCATGTCTTTAAAAGACCCGCTATTTCGCTTTGATACCCCTACTTTTAAAGGGCATGGAAGGGGTACCTTTATAGACCATATATTGGTCTCTCAGACGATGCAAACTTTTGTGGATTCTTTTACCATCGACTTTAGTGAATTCAGTGACCATAATCCTCTTATAATCGGTCTAAACTGCCCATGGTTCAAAAAAAGTATTACGAGTATCAGGCAAGGTAGTTTGGCTACAACTGATGGTAAGAGGCGCTTAAAATGGTCTATGGTCTCTGAGGATGTCCTCTATAAGAATATCACTGCAGGTTGTGCCGAGGACATCAAAGTTTGTATGAATGGGGGAGGTGAACCCAAGCTGGTTCTAGAAGCGTACCAAAACATTACGGAAAGGGTATCAGCATTTCTATCGGTCCCATATAAACCCCGACTTAACTTAGGCCCGAGATGGTTCAGTCATGACTGTACTCTAGCTGCCCGTAATTTGAGGGTAGCCTTGGCAGCAACCCCGAGGAACAGGGAGGCCGTAAAACTCTGTAGAAAGGAATATAAGGCTACTATTGCTGCCCGTAAAGAGTTTTTGAGGAAAGAGGCCTGGGAGGAATTGCTTGATCCCGCTACTTTGAATAACAGCACTAAATTTTGGGGTCTGGTAAAGAAACCTTTTTTGACTGGGGACTCGGGAGATGGACTGGTTTGTTGTATAACAAAGGAGGAATGGGAGAGTCATTTTAAAAGTTTATATTATTCAGAGGCAGATGCAACTATGGTTGCTGTCCCCTCTGATAGGGAAAGTACTGCCATCATTTTTGATATAAATGAGGTTCTGGTTGCTATAAAGGGTCTTACTGCTAACAAAGCCCCTGGCCCTGATGGAATACCACCTGATCTTTATAAATCTGATCCGGACTTTTGGGCTCCCATTCTGACTGCTGTTTTTAATGCAGCAGCCACATTGGGTTGCCCGGAGACTTGGGGTCTCTCAACAATAGTTCCGGTCTTTAAAAAGGAGACAGGGGTAGTGCTTTGTGTTATCGCCCAATCTCGTTAATTGATTCAATGGTGAAGATAATGGGGAGAGTTATACTCCAACGCCTAACAAGCTGGACGAACGAAAACAATATTTTGTCGACCTCTCAATATGGTTTTTGTGAAGGGCGTTCAACTATAACTCAATGTCTTAATTTGTTTCTTATATTGAATAAATATACTGTTGTGTATAAAGGAACAATTCACCTTGCCTTCATGGATCTGTCCTCTGCGTTCGACTGTGTCAACAGGGGGAGGCTGTGGCAGACCATGAAGGATAAGGGTATTGATAAGGGGATTGTGGAGTTCCTTGCGGACCTGCACAACGACACAAGAGCTAACGTGAGGTTTTCATCGACCGGGGAAACTACAGGAAGTTTTAGTATCAATAAAGGAGTACGTCAGGGGTGTATTTTGGCCCCTTTTCTTTTTAACTTTTATATAAATGACCTTGAGGCTGTCTTACAAGAGGTAAAATCAGACTGCCCTAGAGTTGGTCTGAGGGGTATCCCTCTACTTTTATATGCTGACGATGCGGTCTTAATTTCCAGAACAGAAGTTGGTCTCCAGGCACTATTGAATGTTTTTAATAATTTCATGTGTGATAGGGACCTTAAGGTCAACAACTCAAAATCCTATATTATGCATGTTGGCCGACAACCGAAGAAGAAGTTCAATTTTAAATTGAATGATGTCTCGATCCCTACCACTCAAACATTCACCTATTTAGGTATCTTATTTGATACCAAACTTAATTGGGCTCCTCACTTGGCCAAGAAAAAGGGGGAAATGACTAGAGTCAATGCCTCCATCTTCAATACTGCGTCTAAACTGGGGAATAAACCAAATGTGGATATGATGAAATTATACAACTCTAAATCCATAGCCACTGCTGTATACGGTAGTGAGATATGGGGCTACATAAATGGCGAACAATTACAAATAGTTGAAAATAAATTTCTAAAACGCCTGTTATGTGTCCCATGTAGTACCTCGAACTTAATTGCACATGAAGAACTTGGCTGCCAGTATTTATCCGACATTGTCAGTTTAAAACCTCTGTTATGCTGGGTAAAACTATGGTTAAGTGATGAAATCCCTTTAACACATTTGATAGTGGAAGACCTTATATCACTTGATCATGCCATGTGTGTACCTTGGCTTAAATACCTGAAGTCCCAATTTTTGAAACTTGGTTGCCTGAACTTGTTTGATAAACCGAGGGATATAGTCAAGGGTGATGTAGCAGCAATTAAAAAAGTTTTCTCTATGAAATGTATTGCCCTAAGAGATGAAGTTGAGCTCTTAAAACCTAATGTTAGAAAGTATATTATGCTGAGTACTTGCAATTCTATGGAAAAGTATCTAACATGCCCCTTCACCTCACATGAGAAATTTTTGCTGACCCGATTCAGGTTTAACATTTTCCATCTTCTCTTATTTAGACCCACGGCAGATATTTTTAAGAAACCTGTAGCTCCCTGTGGCTGCGACGGGAAGTCTCCACAGGATATGCTACATTTTATGTTTTTATGTACATTTTATGAATATCCCCGTAGGAGATACCTTGTTACCCTTTTAAAGAAATTAAATTTTAAACAAATTAGACCTGCCTTTATGTACTTACAGCTGCTGCACCCGGATAGTGTCCTCCAGGTGTTAGAATTTTTAAAATTGACACTAAGATTTAGAAAATGTTTAGATGAGTAAATGTAACTTCCTCTGAACTATTAGTCGCCCATTGCACTTATGCACTTTTTTTCCTGTACTGTTTTGCCTTTGCACTCTTTTATGGAATTTATGTATTGTATGTCTGTGTGATCGATTTTGTCATTATTGTGATGTTTTTTAATATGAACTGTTTATTGATGTGTACTTTTATGGATTGAAAAATATCCGAGATAAAGTCATTATCTATCTACATGAAAATGTGTGTTTCAATAATGTTCTAAAGGAGAGGTTGGTGGCAGGCCCAGAAAAGAATTGCTTCAAGTGTTGAAGTAATTTGGGACTGTTCTGATACTAGTGATAGAGATGTTTTATGACAGGGAAGTAACTTTTCTTTATTGTAGGTATTATTTCCTACTTATCCCTATCCTTTGTTCATGCGCTTCATGAACTTAGCTAGTGGGGCGGGGGACAAAACGGAAGAAACTGGTACAACATACAAATTACCAACCCATCGCTGCTCCAACATCCTCATCTCCAGTCCCGCCGTAGAATTGAGTAAAGCAGATCCTCTTACCCAACCCAAGCAGCAGGTACTGTTGTAGCTCTGCTCCTCAGCACAGCCCTTTTACGATGTGTACATCTGCCAATTGGTATACACGTCCCTTAGAAGTCAATCATATTGCATGGATCTTTTTGAAATCTCCTTACTCAGTATCTCAACTGTTATTGAGACATACTCCCCCACTTAGTATAAGGTCCTACTCTTCTATGCATGCACTTATAAAGCCCCTTATCCAATTGCAGATAACTCCAACCTTTGTGAAGACATCTGTGACGATGAATTATATATTTATATTTTGGTTTGAAGAGTGCTTTTTAATGGGTAGGGGTTGTGCCAAGCAGTGGAGGGTCCTCCATTGCTGTGTCTGGTTCTTCCACTGAGGATGGTGATTAATATTAAAATCAGGATAATCGATTGCTCAAACTTTTCTAGGAGGGAAATAAACCATTGAGGCCCATTTGAAAAAAATAAGTTCCTTCAAAGTTACTGTTTCTTTAGGTATGGAATAGATTCGTAGCTTATGGGAGTTGTTGGGGCTAGATAAGTTCATCACATCCATTGAGAGAAACGAGTCTGCTTTTGCAGATGCGGAGAGTCACCTGTTGAGTTTCTGGTGCAGAGTACATGGAGCTTGCATGACCAGGTTGTTGTTGGCACATAAAATCTACCCCCAGGAGCAATCACAATAAAGACCCTTGCAGCTCGCTTGGGGTGGAACCCTTCAGGTATGGAGAGTCCTAACCAAGAAGCTGTGACAATTACCTGGAGTAGGCTGAGTGCCTCTTCCCCCCAACCCCAATCTTTGGGCTCGGGTGAGAGCAATACGAGCAATATCATTTGCAGTAGACTCATACTGTAGTAGGGGCTGGAGAAGGAGAATGGGAAGTAATTATTGTTTGTGTTTCTCTTTTACTCATTTTTGAAATTGGATTATTTATGTAAAAACATATAAATCGTATCTAGGCAGGGTAACAAAAGATTACTGTTTCAGAAAAGTAAGACATTATCTGATGTATGCTTGGATAGCTTACAATTTTAGATCTCTTTTCCCATCAGGTCGCCAAGTTCATTGGCTCGCCACCCGGCTATGTTGGGCATGAAGAAGGTGGACAGTTGACAAAGAAGCTAAAGCAGTGCCCAAATGCTGTTGTCCTTTTCGATGAAGTGGACAAAGCCCATCCAGATGTCCTTACGATAATGTTGCAACTTTTTGATGAGGTAAGTGTGGGACCTACCAAAATAAATGCACTTGTGGTTTACAACTATCTGGTCAAGCCTGCAAATTTTATATCCTAAATTTAGTGGAATAACATACTCACAGGGGCATTGTAACCCACTGGGTTGAATCAGAAAGGAGACGTGAGATGAGTGGACCATGTTTTTTTTTTTACTATATTGTCTTGACTTGTACTACTACTTTTTATGCAGGATCCTTCAGTGTGGCATTTCCTTACCATCAGATTGATTGATGTAATTTACTCATCAAATTTGTCTTTTACCCTTCCTACTCCAGCATAAGTTGTTCTTTTATTTGACAGTGCTGCTTTGGTTATGGGATACCTCTAATTCATCTAATTTCTGTTCATGTTTATTACAGGTTATTGTCTCGCATAATAGTTGTTTGTCGTGCCCAAATTTTTTTCTCCTGTCCACTGGACAAACTCCCAGTTCTGCACCAACATGAAAGCTAACCCTTCTGCTTTGCAATCACTGCCTTCAGATTGTTTCATCGTCATTCTACCTCTCGTATCCACTTAATCCAAAAACTAGCTAATGTATTGTACAATCCTGACATTGTATCTTCAGTTAATCCAGTAAAAGTACCTTGGGTCTTTGATCCCACTCACTATCTCAGAAATGCACATCCGCTCAAAGCTGATTAAGTTTACCCACATATCTCTGTCAAATCAAAAGTGAAGTATTCCTCCATCCACAGATAGTGAACTCTCTCTTTATTTCTAAAACCTCCAAGACCCATGAAACTGGATACCATTATTAGCTGTATATTTGTATCTGTTTTTATTACCAGGTTCTATATTAGTAATTTACTTATGATCACAGTGACTACAGTGTTGTGTCACCTTTGCCATTTCAATTGATAATATGCACCAATGATTTTATAGCTTTAAAAGCAGTATATAGAACACTTATGCACAAACAAATGCTACATATTGGTCGTAGGGGTACATAAATACATAGGAATGCTTGGTAGAAACGAGAACACACAGCAGAGGTACTTGCTGAAAATAGTAATACATCTAAACACAAAACTACTTGGGGCCTGATTACAAGTCTGGAGGAACCAACTGTGTTTATTTCGCTCAGTCTGATTATATTACTGGTTAGGTTTTTCTGCATCCCGGTTTACTGGCTGTGGAAGGCCCTGACCTGATTTTTCTGGCTGGTAAAACCAGATGGAAAACTCGCATTAGATTTTGACTGCACAAGCAGCCAAATGTCATTTCATTTTTTTAACTAACTGGAAAAGTATAGAAGGCTTCATCCTTCTACAAAAACATTTACTTCCCTCCTCCCCCAAAGCTCTGAGCAGATGGTAAATGTATGTGGAAAAAAATAACATAGGGGATTCTGTGTGGTTTTCCGTCGAAATATCAACCACATCCAATAATTCCAACTCAAAGGTACACAGTGTTGGGGCGGTATCGTGGTAAAATCACCCTACTTCTGGGCAACTGCTAATTAGGGCCAGAAACTATGGAAGGATTCAAACCTAGGTATGCGTATAGTGCCGTATTGGATTAACGTTGTGAAAAAATATACATATACCGGCGGGAAGGCGAAGCGGACGACTGTAGATGAGACTGCTGGAAGTGCTGAAGATGACAAATTGTCACAGTAGGCCATTCCACTCTCGACCTCCCATGGAGTAAGTAGGATAGTGTCTTTGGATACTCTTACATTTTAGTACTGCAATACACAGGGAGTTTTTACCCTCACCCCCGGTCCGATAGTGGTCGTTCCTTCATACACATAGTGTAGAAAGACAGAGCCCATTATACATTCTGGTCCTGACGAATGCTATGTACCCATCAGGGACGCAAAGCAGAAACATGTTGACCATGTCTAATACGGTGAAGGGATAATGAGTTCCCATATCACCGTCCACTTCTTTTAATACCATACATTTGCTCTTTAATTAAATTACCTGTGGACAAATGTAATGGTTTTTAGATCACTTCTCACCAAATCACGGCCCACCACTTAGCTTTAGAAGTGCATCCCTGTATTCAGGTGTATGCCCACCCTCTATCAAACGGAGTTTTTAGAGGGCGAGGACGGCCTATGATGAAGCATGACACCAGGTGGTGTGTGAGGCCAGTCCTTCACTTTTTGTGAGATGCCCCCATTGGACTTGCATCTCTAGAGACCCTGTAGGAACCGGTAGGAATCCCAACTAGGGACAGCCCCATTTGTGTTTACAAAAAATATACATTACCAGTTTGGGCTATGAAATTTCAATGCATTTCGTGGTCATGGAATTCAGAGCTGCTTAGAGATTGGGAAATAAACAAAACAGTTGGATTTTAAAGCAATTTGGGAAACCTATTTTACCAAACTGCCCCAGAAAATAACACATTTTATTAAAAGAGGATACAATGGGCAACTTTAAAGATGAGCATTGCCACTGCTTCAAATCTTCAGCAGTGCAAATGGTTCAAAGTACATAACGCAAACTATGTTTTATAAAGCAAGTGGCCATCTCAGAATACTCCCTTCAGAGTATCGACTATAACCCTCCCAGTATAAAAAGTAGGGAGGGTTATGGATATTGGGGAGGTGGAGAACATGGAAACACAGTATTTCTAGCACCTATTTGTTCCCTCATAAGAACATTTCGGTCCAATCCCTTTAACTCCAGCCTGTCCTAATAATAAGCAGCTATCATTGTGTCTGACAATCTTGGTACGTTAGAGTCCGTTCAGGATCACAATCCACTTGTTCAACCTGCATCACTCTTTTCACACTTCATTGACCTTGTATAGCCTCTACCTGAGAAAACCTATCTATTTAGCCCTCAGGAAGGATGTTTCTGCCTTGCATGGTGACTCTACTCTCAGTGAACCCCAGTCCTTCTGACCTGCTGCAGTTGTTAATGTGGAGTTATGGTTGAACTGCTGTAGCCAGAAAAGACGAGAACCGTTTCACCTTTTAACAATACCTGTGCCTGTTGGACCATACAAAACAACACTCCTATTTGTACCAGGCTGCTCAGTTCAGCAGTCACAATGCCCCTCAGCTCATGTTCTTCCTTCACGTTCTTCATTGGTGGTCTGTAGGCCTGGAGTATTGGTACTTGGTAGAGTATGTCAGTCGATAGAACCTTATTTTCCTGGTACCTCTGCAATGCAGATAAAATTGAAACATCAGCAGGACCCTGCGGAACATAAGTACACAAATACTCCCAGCTCATGTTCTAGCCGGTCTTCCAAACATATAGTAGATGCTGTAATGCAATCCCTAAACTTGCAGCGACCCTTCCCTTCTGTCTATAAGTAAGCTGCCAAATATTAAAGATGAAAGATCTTGTCGTCTTATCCTCTTTCACTCTCTATCCACATCAGGTTTTTATCCTTTAATAACACAGTTTCTTCTATCTCAGTGTTTTTTACCATTGTATTTAGAAGTGTGGTGAAAGTCCTACAAATATCGCATAGTCAGTGATTTACTTTGGAAGAGGTTCATGTGGCAGGGCCTTCCCACCTCCCTTATCATCATGATCAGATTGCATTGTGGTGTAGCTCTTTGTACTTCTATAGTAATTTACTGTCATAGAAGATTCTGTTCTTGCTGTCCTGTATTCGTTCGCATAATCTTTGACAGTTAGAAAGGAAGCACAGCCCCAGGTGTTTGTTTTGCCTGAATGCCTTTTGTGCTTCTCATGGCCTTGCCATTTGCTATCTTCCATGCCATCCCCGGTGCCTTGCCCACTGTTTTGATAAGTGTGAGGAAATGCAATGTATTATATGTTGTGGTTGTGCGATCGCTCCATGTAATAAACTCACAACCATGCTTTGCGTCCAGTTAGGCTTGTTTGAAAAACCTTAGATCAACCCTGGATAGCTGTAACGTTGAGCAGTCAGGCTTTAACATAGGATCAAGCGGTAAGCATTTAGAAGTACCAAAACAATTGAACTAGTCAGAAACACGACAAAAGAAATCCAACACTAATTTATAAAAATATATCTTATTTTTATGAATTTTTAGACACTAAAACAAACAAAATCCACCAGAGGGTTCCAAACATATAGATTTTTGAGTAAATCGTAAATCCCTTTTTTTTTTTTTTTTTTTTTTTTTTTTTTTTGAAACCTTTATTACAGAATTCAAAAGATATACAAAGATGGGCCTACAACCTTCGGGCCGGCCGCTAGCAAACAGTATAAGCATAGAAAACAGTCAGTAAACAGTCGCTGCAGCGTGAGAGAGGTCACAGGAGTTGAAAGAAGCGTTGGGGGCCACACCGTCCGGACCCTCCACATGGCGGTTCCATTTTTATATAAGAAACGACAAACAAACCCACAAGGCAGCCAAAAGTCAAAGCAACAGTATGAGCTCCCCTGGGGAGGACCCTACCGATACACAGGAATAGCGGGGGGGGATAGGAGACAAAGTGGACTCAAAGCCCAGAACCAAGGCGACAAGCAGACTAAGGAGACGGGGCCAGTGCCAGGTCAGGCATCAGCGGCGGGGTACAAATTCCGCCACGGTAGGTGTTCCAGGGGGTAAATCCCATTTTTCACTCGAAATGCAAACAAGCATCTGCAACTACTGGAATTAGTGGTTACTTTGAAATCTTTTTATAAAGTTGTGTTCTGTTACTCTAGCCCGCTTTGTGCGACCAAATCAGTCAGGGAGGGAGTGAAGGGGGCGAGTAAGACTTAGCCAGACAGTTACCTTACAGTCAAAGCAGTTTTTAGTCCAGTTTCAGACTCTATTGGAGATTCACCTTAGGCATCAATGAAGTGGACTTGATGCAAAGGATACAGGATGCTGAAGAATGCTGTGGTTGCTGATCCGGATGACAGGGGTCTTACTGGGCCCACCCCTCGGTCCACGAACTTAGTAGGGCAACTTTCTCCACAGAGGTTGATGTCCCTTGAAGTCCAGTTGAAGTCCAGCCAAAACCTAGTTGCCACTGGTCTACAGGTCACCGGTCACAGCAAAACCAGTGGTTCCCTTTTATTGAGGCAAGTGTCTATCTTGAGCGACCAAACTGCACTTTGAGGACTCTCCCAGGTCCAGCAGAGTAGAGCGCAAATGTTAAGTGCCAGTATTTGGTCTCCTGTGCTGCGCTTCGGCAGTTAGCAGCAAGCAAGTAATTGTGACTACCAACTCTGCTAAGGTGACTTCTCCAGCTTTTGTGGCCCAGCTGACTCTTGGAGTTCACTTCTTCTGTCTGGGGGTCAGGTTGAATTTTCCTCGAGCAGAATATCATAGACACAGTCCTCTCTTTGGTAGCTTAACAGCTGCAGGTGCAGTCCCGCCTTTGGTGCAGCCTCTCTTTGTCAGGAGCGGATAACAGCAGGGCTGTTCTTCTTCGGCCCTCTATCCAGTGCAGACTTGATCAGAGGTCTGTGTGCCAGGAGTGTCAGTTTTATGCCTACAACTTGCCCTCGGGGATGCGGTGACTGCTAGCCAATGGGCTACCAGGTTCCCTCCTGCCTGATGAAAACTTCCTGCAATGTGTGACATCCAGCTATTCCAGAGTGCAGTATTCTGTCCATTCCCAAGATGGCAGAACCCTTCTCTGGGTGTGTGGAACTTGCTGGCCTGCCTTAGAGATGTGGCTACCTGAGGGCTATATGCCCACGGGAAAACTAGTTTGGCACATGTTTTTCCCTCTCTGTCTCCGGGGCCAACCGGTCTACCTGAACAAAAGAGCAGCCCCTCTTGTGTGTGTCCACCATTTGCCATTCAAAGGTGACTTCACATTTGAAGCTCAACTTTTGGGCTCTCAAACATTGTGGCTGCTGCCTAGGAGCGGTAACACCTCTTGCAAAGGCAGGCCTCTATTGTGTCCTTTCCTGGGAGTTAATGACACTTCTCGCTAGGAGGGAAGGGCCCCTGGAAAAATTGAGCAACAGAATGGCAGATTTCTAAAGTTACCTTTTTTGTTAAAAGGTTACATTAAATTTGATTTGGCCATATGGTCAGATTTAATGTAATGATTTTTATGATACCATGAAGTACCAACTTTAGTATTCTTATTCAAAAGTGCTTAGTTGTAACGTGTAACCCGGCAGTCTCCGTTGGGGTCATTAGCCTTTCCACAGTAAAAGCAAAAATTTGGAATTTTTACTGTAAGGACATATGAAAGTACATGTCCTGCTTTTTAATATACAGCACCCTGCCTTAGGGTTCGACAGGCCTACCTTAGTGGGGACATATATATGAAAAAGGACAGTCTGGACTTTGTCCTTCATTTAAATGGCAAAGTTAAGTTAGCAGTTTACCTGCTCCACCAGTCTGTAGTGGCAGGCTGGGAGACACTTTTTGCTTTGTCTCACTTGTGGTGGCACAATCAGTGCTGCAGCCCTCAAGGGTCACTTTAACTTACAGGCTCCGGGTGCCCTTGTACCATATACGAGGGACTTATAAGTAAGTTATCGCATGCCAATTGGGTATGGGCCAATTAAACGTACACTTTTGAGAGTTAGAGAACTGGCACTGAGGTCTGATTAGCAGGACTGAGTGCACTCTCAGGGTTGAAAAACCAGCAGCATCAATCTAAAACTTTAGGGTGACATTTCTTTACAATATATTATGGTATAGGGATTTGTGTGGTGTGCTAATCACATGGGGGTTATCCAGGTGCTCTAGAAGGTGTGAACTGAGTTGTCTGAGTGGAGCCTAGTATAACAGCCATGTTTTCAGTTTCCTTCTGAATTCTGGGAGGGAGCTGGCTGCTCTGAATGGGCACAGGGAGCTCATTCCAGACAGGTCTTTGAGGCAATGTGGGAGAGGTTGATCCCCTCCATTTGAGTGTGCTGGAAGCTGGGGGTGTGGGAGAGGAGTAGACCAGCCAATCTGAGGTGTTTGGATGGGATGTGAAAGTCTATGTGGTCATTGAGATAGACTAGGCATAGGTTGTGCAGTGCCTTGAAGATCAGGGTTAGGATTTTGAAGGTAGTGCATTTCTGGATGGGCAGCCAGTGCAGGTCTCCAAGGTATCCGGAGATGTGAGCTCTTGGAGCAAAGTTGAGAATGAGTCTGGCAGCCATGTTTTGAACTAGTTGGAGTCTGTTGTTGAGGTTTCTGAAGAGCATTGCCATAATGAAGCCTATGGGTGATAATGACATGAGTTACCGTCATATGAGTGTCAAGTGGGAGCAAATTAAATATTTTTCTGAGCATCTTTAGGGTGTGGAAGCACACTGCTGCGACTGTGTTGATTTGGTTGGACATGGAGATTTGGCTATCTGTTATAATGCCAAGGTATCCTGGTGGGGATGGATGCTGGTCCTAGCTCGTCAGGCCACCAGGCCGGGACCACAGAAAGGTATGTTTATCAAACAGTATCACTATGGATTTGTCACAGTTGAGCTTGGGACAGCTTCTTTTTATCCAGTCTGCTATTTCGGACATGCACGTGACAAAGTTGGATTGTGTGGTAGGCATGTCTTTTGAAATGGAGAGGATCAGTTGCATTAATCTGCATAGGAGACGATGCTGAAGCCGTGGGAACGGATAATGGTGGCGAGAGTGGCCATGTAGAATGAAGAGGATGGTAGAATCAGACTGAAAGTGGGCTAGGCTTACCATCTGAGAACCTCTAGAGAAGAAGGAGTAGATCCATTTTAAGATAGGGCCCCGAATACCAGCCTTTTGGAGTCTCTGAATAAGGATGGGGTGTGAGACGGTATTGAATGACACCTTATAGGTCCAGTAGGATGAGGGTTACTGTGACTCCCTTGTCGGAGATAAGGCCCTCATCACCGTCTGTTGCAATGAGAGTTATCTCGGTACTGTGGCTGACCCTGAAGCCCAATTGTAAACTGTTGAGAAGGAAGTTGATCTCGAGGAAAAGGTTGAGGCGAGAGTTTACCAGCCTATGCATTACTTTGGCAGGGTGAAGTAGAAGGGAGATGGGCCTGTAGTAAGACATGATCATGGGATAAGTTGAAGGTTACTTGAGGCGGGGTACTATGGTTGCTTGTTTCCAGGAGTCCACAAAGGTGGTGATGTGAACTAGATGAGAAGTTGAGTATTGAAGTGTGTGTTGAGCAGATAGAGTCCAGACGTCTGACGTAGATGTAGTGAGCGCAGGGGACAGAGGGAGCTCCAAATTTGATGGATCGCTTGGTATTGGTAGTTTCAGTTTGTGGAGATTTCCATCCAGCAGGTCAGCTGAGGTCCTGGCCTGGTGCTGGTAGCTGTGTGGTGGAAGGTTAAAGGTGTGGGATCCTGTTGTGAGACAGTTATTATAGATGGTCTTGATTTTCTCCTAGAAGTGGATGGCAAGTTTGTTAAATAGATGCTGAACGAGGCTGGTGAAGGCCGGGCTGAAGTTGGATTTGGGTCCAGGGGGTCAATATGGTAGTGGTGTTGGGAATGTTCATTTTGAAAGTCAGGGATTGCAGCCAGCTGTTGGTGTCAGCAGAGGTGGCAGTACAGTTGATGTTTTTGGGGTGTACAATGACTATGCCACCCCTGGGTTTGCTGGCTCTGTCCTATTTGATAAGGGGAGTGGCAGTGGCTATGTCTGGGGCACATGTAGGGTTGAGACAGGTTTCCGTGAGGAAGAGCAGCTCGGGAGAGGTGTCGTCCTGAAGGTCCCACAAACTTTGATGGCACACTTCACCAAGGAACAAGTATTGAGGAGGAGGCATTTATGGGAGCTGCATGTTTTGGGGTCCATGATCCTCGGGACAGACCCCAGGGTGTGAGTGTGTGTCAAGATTTTGGGGTGGTGCTGCAGAAATGGCAGTTAGAGCAGGAGAAGGCTCCCACCATCCTAGTGGAGGTGGCCCTGGTACTGTGTGTGGAAGTGGGTCCCAGGTTGAGGTAGAGGTGCCCATTGGGTGAGTAGTGCCTGGATGAGCCGGTTTTTTGGTGCTGTGCACTGACGGCCTTGCCTTTGGTGCGCCAGCGGTATGTGTCTGCATTATGGACAGAGAAGGTAGGAGGAGAACCATAAGATGGTGGGCGGTGTGGGTGCTCAAAAGGAGCATGGGTGAGCGGGCTCAATAAAGGCGACAAAGAGCAATGGAAATAAAAAGGAATAACGAGTGCGAAACAACAGAAACCGGTCAAAAGCAAGAAAGGAGTCAAAAAGTGTGTGAGTGAAAGAGTGAGAGAATAAGAGGGAAAGGAGAAAAAGAAAAAAGGAAGGAGTAAAAAAGCGGGTAATGGAGAGCTGCAAAAGACGTGATTGTGGGAAGGTGAAAGGGAGGCTGGTTTGCCACAGAGGCGCAGAAGGAGGTCCGAAAGGGCTTGGGCCTGTTCAGAAGGCCAGAAAAGCAGGAGATGAAGGTCAGGCCATCAGGCAGTACATTCTAGTGGCTGGTCTGTACTACAGCCACCATTTTGAAGGACAGGCGAGAGGAATGGGACCAGAAGACTTGTACAAGAGCTCCAGAGGAGGTCCGGGAGGTGACAGAAGGGAGGCAGCAAAGTGCAACTGTTAGAAATGGGGGTCTCTAGTTGGCAGAGGTAGGTATCTTTGTCCAAATAGGGACCCTTGCTTCTAGTCAGGGAAAGGGGGGTACACTCCTGGATAACCCCTGCTCACCCCCTTGGTATCTTGGCACGAGCAGACAGGCTTTTCTCAGAGGCAGTGTGTAAAGCATTTGTGAACAACTACAGTAATACAGTGAAAACACTACAAATGGACACCACACCAGTTTAGAAAAGTAAGTAATCTTTTCTAGACTTAACACAAGACCAAACAACAAAAATCCACAATACTGTAATCAAAAAATAAGACTTTAAAATGGTAGAAATAGCTTAGTTGAATGTAAATGGTAAATGCAACACTTAACTCTCAAAGTACCTTGGAAGCGTCATGCAATACAAACAAAAGGGTCGCAGGGAAGAAGATGCGTCGGTTCCTTGCTTTGGGGGAGGTGATGCGTCGGTTCCTTACTGCAGGGGAGGTGATGCGTTGGTTCCTTACCAGAGAGAAGGTGATGCGTCAGTTTCTTACTGTGATCCGGTGCGATGCGTCAAGATGGCGCCTCGGTGCGATGCGACGATCCGGTGCAAACCAACAAAATGGCGTCTTTAATGCAATGCGACAACGTGGATGTGATGCGTGCATGCCCGACGTCCGTGCGGTGAAATTGGTGATCTTTGGAGCCACGATAGGCCCTGCGACATGCTTCTCCGGTGATGCGACGGCGACTTCTGCGGCGGCGGCACGCCTCTCCGGTGATACGACACGCTTCGTCTGCGTTGCGACGGCGAACAGCTGAGTCGGCAGCACGCTTCTTCGTCGATGCGACGGCAACTACTGCGGCGGCGACACGCTTCTCGTTGCGTCTCGCTTCCAGCTCCCAGCGACAAACAGTCTCTAGAGGTCCTAAACAGCTGCAGGCACCTCTCTGTAGGTTAGAATTCCCAGCAAGGAAATTCAGGGGGAGCTGGTGGTGAAGTCTTTGTGTCCCTGAGACTTCAGACAGGAGGCAAGCTCAGTTCAAGCCCTTGGAGATCTTCCTCAAGATGACAAGGCAAACAGCAAAGTCCTTTTCTCCTATCCTTGGCAACAAGTAACCACTGCAGGCCAACCCCAGACAGCAAACAGCACAGGGGCAGTAATCCTCCTTCAGCTTCTCCGGTTTCTTCTCCTTGGCAAAGGTTCCTCTTGATTTCCCAGAAGTGATCTATGTGAGAAGTTGGCCTGATATATGCGGTCCACTAGTTATAGAGGGCACCTTGTATCAGTCCAAACAACCCCTTATTGGTTATAGGTTAAAGACAACCTTTATTGAAAGCTATCCTAGTGGTATGTATGGAGTGCAGCCTTCAGGCTAAGTCTTGAAGGAATGTAAAGCAGCTTGTTTTACCAGTCTATAATCTCTTGAGTCACTAAATGAAAGATAGCCACACCAGGTATATATATAAAATATATGTATTTATTACTAAACACACCCTCCTAGTCTCTTTATGAGACTAGAGGTCAAAACACATAAGTTACACTTCAATAATCACAGTAAAATAGCACAAATACACGTCAGGCCCTAGGGGCGAGCCAAACCATATACTAAAGTAGTGGTATAAGAACCACGACTTAACTAGACACAAGGCCTAGAGCCTGTAGAATCGCTGGGACCACAAGGAACCACCCAAGGTAGTGACACAGGGGACCCACGGGGGCCGTGTGCAGTGTGTGAACACAGCCGCGGGCTCCCATTAGCTTCTATGGGGAAAGTCGCGGTTAGCTTTTTAAAGATTAGGGACACTTAGAAATGAGTCAGGACCAAACCCTTTTGGACTTAGGAAATTCTAGGGCTAGCACCCACGGGAGCACCGGAGTTCTCGTGTTACCTCACCCAGGGAAGCCAGGTGCATAGGTGTCTTTTGGTGTCGCGTCACGTCATCGATTTCAATAGGAGCTGGCGAAGAAGTGCTGCTGCCGTAATGCGAAGTGTCTGAAGAGATCCAAGCCTGGATCGAAGATGAGAAGAACCTGAAAGCAGAGGGGACAGAGTCTGGGTCACTAGCCAGTGACCAGGAATGCGATGGACAGATGCCCACCGATGTCGGGTGAGTTCAGGTGAAAGAGGGGAAGCTTGACTCTTCAACCACGAGGTCCAGGAGGCGTTGAGGACGACCAGGAGCTGAATTCGAGCTGTCCCACGAGGGATGTCGAGTGCTGCAGCGTCGGTGCCCGGATTGGACACAACAAGCCTTGGCAACAGCAACCCACGCAGAAACGAGAAAGATGCTTCGGTGCAGACCAGCAAGGTCTGTGGGACTCACCACTTGGTAGGGAGTCGGGGCACGTCTGGAGCAACCAGGGAAGCCTAAGGAAATTCAAAGTTACCCCCTCAGGGAGCCACCAGTCAACGGACCAGGGATCGCGAAGGGACCTCGAGACGAAACACAAAATGGCGGCCCACGGGTCACTTGGAATGACCAGGCCGACAATCTTCGGTGGATTCAGTGCTCGAGGTGGGGGCTACAAGTCGAGAAGTCAATGCACTTGCAAAAGTGCACGGTGACCAGTAGTTCCGGTTCCACGCTACTCATGAGGGCTGCGGGTCTCAACTTTGCTGGGGACTCGGGTCGGCCTCTGAGATGTCTGGAAATCCTCTTCCTGGGCTGCAAATACATCGGGGTCCGGCAGGAGCTTCGATAATGCAGACCTGCAAATTGCTTTGTTGGTGCCTGCCAAGCAGGGGAGTCACTCCTTGACCCCAAGGGAGATTTCTGTAGTCCTCTGGTCTTTAGCAGAGCGTCGAAGGTCCAGAATTCGGCTTCAGAGTACCCCACCCCCCACATATAACCAAGCACCCTGCCTTCAGGATTGATAAGGCCTGCCATAGGGGTGGCTTATAGGTTTCTATGTGCAGTATATGGTGAGATATAGTGAACCTATATCTCAGTAAGGGGTGCATGCACCACCTTACCCAGGCTGCAGTAGCAGACCTGTGGTGTCATTTTGGGTGGCTTTCCAGGGGTGGCATAATACATGCTTCAGCCCCTGGTAGGCCTCTGGGGTACCTATGCCCTGGGTACATAGTATACCGTATACTTGAGACTTATAAAGGCACCTCGGATCCAATCTGAACTGTACCTAAAGTACATGGAATCATTTTAGAGAGGAGCAGCTAGGCTGGGGCCCTGAATAGCAGGGTCCCAGCCAGACTAAAGTCAAAAAACAGTGAAACACCAGCAAAAAGTGGGGGTAAACATGTGAAGCAGATCCTACTCTCCTACAATCTAACGTTCTGGGGTCTGGGTCCCCCTTTTTATACCCACAAATCCTTTGCTTCTGAAGGCAGAGAGTGTCTGTACCTAGTCCAAACCAGTTCTGGCCTCCTGGGTGCAGCTTCCTGGCAGGAGGTGGAGACAGCATTGTTTGAGAGCATACCTGGCCCAGGTAGCTGAAAGGAAATCTCCCCCCTACTCTCTATTCTTTGAGGGCTCAGGTCAGTGAAAGACAATCACCGCCCTCTACTCACTATTCAATGCAGGCCCTATTCAGCCCAGCCCTGACCCATCATACTGCTGTAGCCAAGGCCCTCTCCAGCCTCCTGTCATCCACAACCCAGACATGGAATACACAAGCCCAGCAGAGGCATGCTGGATGGTTAAGCTAGAAAATACCTACTTTCTAAAAGTGGTATTTCCAAGCACAGAATGTAAAAATCACCCTCACTAAAAGATGTATTTTAACATTCTGAGTTCAGGCATACTAAACTCGAATTTCTACCTGGTTCCCTGGGTCAGTTAGGATTATAATGTGTAATTGTAACTGATGTAACCTGTAACACACTGATCCTCATGTAAAGCGCTCTGAAACCTCCGGGTCTAGCCAGCGCTATATAAAACTCTTCAAATAAATACAAATAAATAAATAAATCAATGGGGGCAATAATGCTTCTGGCCACTGGAACTGGTATCGCCCAGCTGCACATCATCCTCCAACTGGTGCTTGGGACCCCAGAAGATGGAGCTACATCGGTGGGCACTAAAGATCCACATCCTCACAGGAGTCCAGATATAGATTTGTCCCAACCTACAGCATGGCTGAGACTCCCAACAAGATTTAAAGTCCCCTTTCAAGCTCTGTCAGAGATGTTGGCAAGACAAATATTTATGGATGGTCTGTATTTACAGTGCATTCAGTGCCCCCACCCTAAACATCTGCCAGTAACATGTGACATTTGCAAGTTCTTTGTGGTGAAACCCTGAGGGACAGGCAAAGAAGGCTGGTGTTTGATCTCAACAGAGCCTGGTCTCTATGGAGGAATCAGTTTAGAGTGCTCCTCCGTCAATCTGTTCTTCAAGTGATTGAATCATCTTTATATATCAGAAGAGGCATGTGCACATATCACTTCTCTAGCTCACCCTTCCTATGTAGGAACCTATCCTCCGATTGTGGCGATGACTGAAGGTGTATTCAGGATTTATGTTTTCCTGCTGGAGCCTATTTGGCACATCATTTGGCTACGTCCAGCGACCAACAGCCATGGCTTCTGCTGGTTCCCCTCCCCCAAAGACCATTCTACAGTCCATTTTCTGTGCCCAGTTGGCTGTGGATGCTTGACTCACTATTCAATGCAGGCCCTATTCAGCCCAGCCCTGACCCATCATACTGCTGTAGCCAAGGCCCTCTCCAGCCTCCTGTCATCCACAACCCAGACATGGAATACACAAGCCCAGCAGAGGCATGCTGGATGGTTAAGCTAGAAAATACCTACTTTCTAAAAGTGGTATTTCCAAACACAGAATGTAAAAATCACCCTCACTAAAAGATGTATTTTAACATTCTGAGTTCAGGCATACTAAACTCGAATTTCTACCTGGTTCCCTGGGTCAGTTACGATTATAAAATGTTATAATCAAACTGCCCATTCTGGCCTATGGGAACAAGTAGCCTTGCAATAGTGAAAACCAAAATTGGCTGTAATTCACTATCAGGACATGCCACACACATCAGGGCATTTCCTACCTCTTACATACAATGCACCCTGCCCATGGGCCTACCTTAGGGGTGACTAATATGTAGAAACGGGAAGGTTTAGGGACTGGCAAGTGGGTGCACTTGCCAAGTCGACATGGCAGTCCCAGACTGCACACGGGCTCTGCAATGGCAGGCGGCCTGAGCCATATTTGACAAGGCTGCTTCTGTAGGTGGCACTACCAGTGCTGCAAGCCCACCAACAGCATTTGATTTATAGGCCCTGGGCACACATGGTGCACTGTACTCGGGTCTGACAAGTAAATCAAATAAACAATCATGGAACCACTAATCGATCACATCATTTTACAATAGGGAGCACTTGCACTTTGGCACTGATCAGCAGTGGCAAAGTGCCCAAAGCATCTAGACCAACAAAAACAGATGAGGCAACAGCAAAAAGTGGAAGGGAGACTTACGCCAATGGCGCCAAGTCTAACAGCAACTGAGAAAAAGAGCGAGAAAAAGAGGCCCAGAGACAAAGACAGAAAAGAGGAGCAAAAGAAATTAGCAAATGTGTTAGAGAGTCAAAGTGTGGGAGATGAAAAACGATTTTGAAACAAGAGCCAAAAGCCAGAATGAAAGAGGGACAAAAACCATGAAAGAGTGAGAGAAAAAGAGCCAATACCAGTGAGAGAGGTGAAAGTAGAGAAAAGAGTCCGTATTAAAACAAAAACTAGGATAGAGAGCTGGAAAAGTGGCAAAAGAAACAAGTGTGTGAAGGTGAGAGAGACGCTAGGGAGCTACAGAGGTGCAGAAGGCGGTCTGAGAGGTGGTCGGAGAACCAGGCAATCAGGAGCAGAAAAAAAACCTCAGGCGGTTAAGCAGAACCTGGGAGCACCTGCTACACTGGATATACACTGGCCCATTTAATGTACAAAACCTGGTGTGCCCGATGCCAAGGCCACCTTTAAGACTCCTGCTGCAGGTGGAATCTCTTATCTCCAGTGAGCCAAGAACACTCTGGTGCATCTTGAACCTCCACTCAGCTAACAGAGAAGACTTCCTCGCCATGTTTTGTGGCTTGCAGAATAGATTTAGTTCATCCAAGTTCACATCTTTGTTACCCACACTTTTAGCAATTTCTTAACCTTCCACATTTTTTTTAATTGTCTGATGTGTGAGGACACATGTGGCTGTACTAATTGGGCTTTTGGATTTTTGTAAGGAAAAGGGGTAGTGCTTAGCCACCACTCTAGGTAATATAATGCTACATTTCTCAAATATCATGTTTCTTGCTAATATTAGGTTTGTTACTTCAGCAGAGGACCATACGTGGACCCTCTCCTGTTTTGTCCGACTTGCTTACTCTTAGTTTTGGCATCCACTTAAGAATCTCTTCTCCATGCCCGATCTTCCATGATTGATATGTATCATTGCCCTTTTCTTTCCCCCTTCTCCACTTTGCTCCTTGGTCTTGTTTTCCATCTTTTCTGTTGCTCTAGAAACTGAAGTATTTTATCTAGTGCTCTATTTCAACAGATGTATTTTTGCAACATGCGGTTGTTGTGTTTTTCTGCTCCAGAAACTAATTGTAATCTTTGTAATCACTGTTCTGCTGTAATAATTTCCTTATTTTAATGCGCTCTTATACCTCCGGGTCTAGCCAGCGCTAGTGTTCAGCGGAGCCCGAGAACCATTGGCCATTGCCCGGTGGAGCTATCTTATGCCGCTATAGAGGAGTCTGGCTATGGCTCATCCCCTCGGCCGTCACCTACCCAGCCAGACTTCGGACATTGTTTCAAACGGTTCCTCATGGCTTTGGCTATCTTTCACATTGACTGCTTTAAATGCTTTATTCCTCCTGAAGTACTTTCTCCCTTCTGGTCTGCCTTACTTTATCTACTTTCCTTTCCCCTCATTTTTCCTCTCCACCTCTTCCTTCCATTCCCCTTAAGACGTTAGTCTTGGCTATTCAACGTGCTAATAATTTTTTTATTATGTATTCTCATGTCTTTCTCCTATGCCTATACTTGTAATTGTAACTGATGTAACCTGTAACACACTGATCCTCATGTAAAGCGCTCTGAAACCTCCGGGTCTAGCCAGCGCTATATAAAACTCTTCAAATAAATACAAATAAATAAATAAATCCATGGGGGCAATAATGCTTCTGGCCACTGGAACTGGTATCGCCCAGCTGCACTTCATCCTCCAACTGGTGCTTGGGACCCAAGAAGATGGAGCTACATCGGTGGGCACCAAAGATCCACATCCTCACAGCATCCCAGATATAGCTTTGTCCCAACCTACAGCATGGCTGAGACTCCCAACAAGATTTAAAGTCCCCTTTCAAGCTCTGTCAGAGATGTTGGCAAGACAAATATTTATGGATGGTCTGTATTTACAGTGCATTCAGTGCCCCCATCCTAAACATCTGCCAGTAAAATGTGACATTTGCAAGTTCTTTGTGGTGAAACCCTGAGGGACAGGCAAAGAAGGCTGGTGTTTGATCTCAACAGAGCCTGGTCTCTATGGAGGAATCAGTTTAGAGTGCTCCTCCGTCAATCTGTTCTTCAAGTGATTGAATCATCTTTATATATCAGAAGAGGCATGTGCACATATCACTTCTCTAGCTCACCCTTCCTATGTAGGAACCTATCCTCCGATTGTGGCGATGACTGAAGGTGTATTCAGGATTTATGTTTTCCTGCTGGAGCCCATTTGGCACATCATTTGCCTACGTCCAGTGACCAACAGCCATGGCTTCTGCTGGTTCCCCTCCCCCAAAGACCATTCTACAGTCCATTTTCTGTGCCCAGTTGGCTGTGGATGCTTGACTTGGTCTGAGGTTATTCCCTGTGCCCAGTCCTCCAACCTCCAGAACCTACAGGCCTTCTCTTCAGCCGCATCCGGCAAGCTCTTTTTTTGGCCATGTCCTGCATCCGCCTCCCTCGGTTTCAGAGTGCACTGGGCAAAGCTTGTGGGTCTTTATGAGTTCTGCTCTCTCCAGACCCTCATTGTATCCCTGATCCAGCCCGTTTGCCTTTGGCAGCCTTGCCTGCCCTTCGAGATTAAATGTGAGCCATATTTGTTCTGAGGCAGATCTGCCCGATTTTGTGTTTAGTGGACTCTTGTAGGTTCCTGATCACGGATGACTCGTGTTCCTGGTACAACAAAAATTCCGGACATGTTGCAGGCCGCCTTCTTTGTGGGGTGGGCATTGATGGTCTCAGACTTCTCTGAAGTCTCAGACATTCCGCTGCCCTTTGTGCTGCAGTGCAGGCTCACATACTTGGCTACATGCTAGTCTTTAGACACATGTCTTGGAACGAAATATACTATGACCAACGTTCGCGTATGAATCTTGATTCTCTGTAAGCCATTCCGGCCCTCTGCCAGCTGCTGTCTTTCGCGAGAATCAGCCAGGCCAGGGCATCGCGGATAAATGAATTCGAGTCTCAGCAAGTGGGCTGCTCCCAGAAATATGGAACCACAAAGTCCGTTTTGTGTTCTTTTACAGTATCCATCCGTCCTGCGCTGTTCCGAAGCACAATCTGTCCCCGGAGGGCCCCAAGGCGCTGTTGTTTGCTAATAAAACTTTTCCTTCATCCCCCTTTTCTCGCCAGGATTAATCGCGCCACTTTTTCTTGCATAGATCACGGCGGCGGAGCCAAATGTGAAATCAATGTCTTCTGCGCGCGTTTGACAGGGCAATAACCTGAATGTTAATCTCGAGCACCCAGGCAGGATTTGTGTCCTGGCGTCCAGCGTCTGCCACCGGATACACTATTGTCTTGAGGCTCAGCCCCTGTTATTCTTCTCTGTTGTGTCAAAGCAGCAATTATCTTCGGAAAGGTTCCTACTGTAGGGCTGTCGCAGGAGCATTGACAACCGCGTGTGTGGCACTCGGCGACTGCCCCCTCCGCCGACTGGCGGTGCTGTGTCACAGCACACGTGGAGGCAACCTCTGAACACTCTAGGCACATGGAGACAAGGCCACTATGTTTTGTGGCAGGCGTGTAGCTTTATTATTCTGTTAATGTATTTTATTTGGGGCTACATGTACGAACAGTAGTGATAGCGATTACCAAATACCTATTTTTTGTGCATCGCTATTACTAATGTACAAAGGTGTTATCGAGCCTTTATTTCCTAACTAGCGATTTGTAGTGCATCGCAAATAGACATACCTCATTAATATAAATAACGTAGGTCGAAATTTGTGACCCACTAGGATTCACTGCCATTACAGGGATGCTGGCCTGCTGGGGACAGTAGACCACTATGTTTGTGATTCCTTTTTTAAATTTTTTTTATCAAACATTGTCATATGAACGAATTACAGAAATGCTCTCAAAGAATAGATATGTGAAGTAAAAAAAAGTACAGAGGTATTTCACATGTTACATGAGAAGCCAATAAAAAGCATTTGTAGAACATATAGATGTAGATGTGAAGGCACTGAAGATCAGATTACCAAAATGAATTGGATAATATAGCTGCCATGGTTCACTCCCATAATTTGATGGTGATATACTTCTTGTGTGAAAGGAGAGAAGAGTGGAAAGTGTAAGAAAGGAAGAAGAATAGTAAAAGAGGGAAGGAGTGAGGAGGTAGGAGGGGGAGGAAGGGGGATACCCCCAGGGCTCGAGTCGGGGTACCACGCGGGTGGACGGCGTCCCCCCACTTATTTTACCGGGAGCTCGATAACTGGAGCCACACATTTACTATTTGGCTTCTCTGGGGCGAGATCGGAGCTCATTCAGAACGCTGCTCACGTGCTTGCTTCTCTGATGCATCGCATCTAAGGGGTGAGCGAGGGGAGGCAATCAGTCTGATGGTGCAAGCCACCTTTCATGACGTCACTTCCTGTCGTGACGTCAGCATCCCCCACTTCTTTTTTTAGGACTTGTCCCCTGGATACCCCAAGAACCTAATTGTGGATGAAAAGGGGTTAAGTGGTTAAATGAAGTTCAGCTCAGGACCCATATCGGAGGGTGATGGGGGGGGTGATGGTGGTCTGTAAGTAAGCGTCCAGGGATAACCAAAGCCATCTGGATCTACTGTGGTTGAAGTTTTGGTAGAGAATAATGTTGTCTGAGGTTCTGAGAAAGCATACCCAGGCCAACCAAGTGTGGTAGGAAATAGATTTGAAGTCTATCGAATCGCAAAGGATCATTTCGACTCCTAATGTGAGTAGTAAATTAAATAGTTGGAATTCTGCTTTGTTAAGTGGGGAAGAATCCATGGGCCTAAGCATGTGAGGACCAGGTCCAGAATTACCTTACAGTCATAAATGTTGTTTATGGTTTTGTTGATATCGTCCCAGTATGAGTGGAGCATAGGGCAAGAAAAAAATCATGTATTCGAGTTCTCTGACCTCAGTTAAGCAGTTCCAGCATTTCAGTTAAGCAGTTTCAGCATTTGTCTGAGTTTTATAGACAAAATCTAGAGAGTTTGTCCGGGGTCCAGAAGGACCTGTGTAGCAGCCACTATGTACATTGTGTGATGCTGGGGATGATTTTGAGCTTAGTCATGTTTCCATATATCGGACCAATTTTTCTTAAGATGTGTGTATCCTTCTTTAAGCCAGGAGGCGGACCACTTGTTTTGAGGCTTTTATATGAAATTGGGAGTGTGTTCCTGGAGGACTTTATAGAGTTTGGACACTTGGTGGTCTTGAGATGCGACCAAAGCTAACTTCTTTAGAATGCTTGAATTTTGTGGATTCAGGAAGAATTGTTTTCGGTTAATTGGAACTCTGAGTTTGAAGAAATTGTAGCTTTCCTTGTCAGGCATGTTAAAGTAAGAGTGAGAAGGGAATTGGATTGGCTCTATCGATCACCTCCTTAATGTATAAAATATTATGTGTTGACCAGGTATGCCGGTGGTTAGTTTTACAGTCAATATTTATTAATTGGTTGTGGCATAGCGAGGCTTAGGAAGAGTGTTTGAGTTTAACAATGCCTTTGTTGTCCAGGTGTTTAACTGCCAGTATCGTGTCTTTGATTTTATTGGAGGAGTGTTAAGGGCGTAAAGTGTTTCATTGAGGTAGCTTCTAGGGAGGTGAATGGGGAGAAGACGTCTTTCGATGTCTGCCCATTTAGGTGGGAGGAGCAACTGGTTCAAGTGTATCCAGTGTATAGATTGTTTAAGTATAAATACCATTTGGAGTTTGCTGAAGTTGGGGAGACCAATCCACCTTTTTCTTTGTCCAGTAGTAGAACTTTAGTTGAGATTCTGAGCCTTTTACTGCGCCAAATAAATTGTATGATCTTGTTGGATATTTTGAAAAAGGCAGAGGAAAGCTGTAGAGAGAATATGCTTATTATGAAGGTTGACTGCTGCGCTATTAGCATTTTAGTGCAATCCTATCTGCCCCATCAGGTCCTGTGTTTGGGAAACCATGTCTTGATGAGATTCTGTATTTTTTTAAGAAGGGGTACAAGAGTCGGCCAGCGATTTACAAATTTGTAGGCCCAGGTATTTAAGGTGATGGTTTTGCCATTTGAGGTTACCATTACAGAGAATTGCAAGTGTGCAGAGTGGTTTTTAAGAGGAAAACCCCTGTTTTGTTTTTATTTAATGTGTAACCCGAGGCTTTAGCATAGGCAATAATTAGGTTTAGGATTTTCGATATGGCTGTGTCTACCTCTTCGAAGTAGAGGACATCATCGGCATATGCTGCCACCTTGTAAGGTTTTGATGTCAAATGGGATGCCTTTATGATGGTGTGACATCATTCAGTTAGGAAGCACTCAATGGGTAGGAGAAAGAGTAACAGGGAGAGGACCCAGCCTTGCCCGGTGCCATGAGATAGTGTGAATCTCTCAGATAGGGATACATTTACCCTGACTGGCTGATGGGTTGTTATATAGTACTTTGAACCTGACACCCGATTTCCGGACGATACACCGTCGAAATATAGACCCACCCGATTAAAGGAGAGGAACGAAAGCCTCGCGGTGCGTGGAGGTTTACATAGAATTCCGAGAAACCCGATACAGGAAGGAATTTTTAAACGGAATTAAAGACACATGAGGGGTGGAGTATTGTACATATACAAAAATATAAGACATTGGATCAACGAGTCATTCAGTTTGAATAGCGGTGAAATAAAACTACGAATACGCATTGATTTGAATACATATTGAGGATCTGACATAGGAGGTAGACAGAAGTTTTGTGTCTTGAAAAAGATGGTACGATTAACTTAAAGCCATCGAAACGCGTCAACGCTGTTGAAGGCACAATCCAAGGACCAACATAGACGAGTCAAATACTGATTGAATCAATGTATTATGAGCTATGTTTTTAAGTCTAATGTGATGTGCACCCGTAAAGAATGGAAGCCGTGTCTTACATATGTGTCTGTCTCTATTATGCTGGTCATCATTGTGATTTGTTGTTAATTCATTTTTCCAGTCAATATAAATTGTATGTTGTTTTAGCGCATATTTTGTTTTAATCATTGTGATATGAGATGTTATTTTAATTGTTTGGAAACAATAAGGAGATAATAATTTTCGTAATAAAATATTGTTATAATATAGATTTTGGATATAGCATTCAATGTTTCTATTTGGTAATTAGCATCTACTGATATTGAAATTGTTGGTTCAAGGGAATTTCTGTTTCTTTGGTAGATACAATTCATACATCAATATCCATAGATTAAAAACACATTGAATTATAAAAAGTCACATAAAAATGTGCTAAATATACAAATTCAAAACTGGCACATAGTCACACAAATTCATAAATCATACACGAAACATGTAGTGTCAACGTGGCGTTTCGGTGGATGGTACTCGATAGAAGGTGGTTTATATCGAGTACCGTCTATGAATATTGCTGTATGACAAAGAGTAGAATCCGTTGGGTTCAGTATTTTCAGTTTTTTATATGATCGAGGTGTGATTAGTAGAGGATTTTTTGTAGAAGAGAATTTTAGGGTCATATGGGGGGTGTCCGTAAACACCTGTACCAGCCTTTCCCTGATGGATGGAAGAATGGCCTTCAATGCCATACCTTATCGCTCGGAGATCCAAGAGGTTTATGTGTCCAAAATCCACTACAGACCAGAGTCCACTGATCTCCACCTCTCCCTGATGCCGGCCCAGCCCAGAAGTGATGCATCAGTCGCCACATCAGCTCTGGCTTGGGAATGGAGAGGGGTCTGCCGCTGACCCAGTTGTGGTTCGTTAGCCACCATTGCAGGTCTTTTGCAGTTCCCTACGAGATCTGGACCAAGTCAGAGATTTCCCTGATGCTGTGCCCACTGACACTTCAGGTCCCACTGCAGAGCCCTCATATGCCAATGGACATGTGTCACATGTAGGATGCCGGAGGCCATGATGCCCAACAGCGTCAGAGTCAGTCTTACCGAAAATCAGGATATAGGCCAAAACGTTGCTATCATAGCCTGAATATCTTGGACTCGCCGCTCGGGAGGATAGGCCTCAAACTACACTGTGTCCAGAACAGATGCGATGAAAGGGAGCGTCGGAGAAAGAGTCAGGTATGACTTTGGCATGTTGATAGTGAACACCAGTGAGTGAAGGAGGTTCGCTCTAGTCTGAAGCTGGGAGATGACTGTCTGGGCCGAGCCTGCCATCAACAGCCAGTCGTCCAGGTATGGAAAGACTGAAATTCCTGACCTCTGCAGATGAGCTGCGACCACCACCATCACTTTCATGAACACCCGAGGAGCGCTGGTAACGCTAAAGGGAAGCAAGTAAACTGAAAGTGCTTTTGGCCGACCGTTAACTGCAGGTAATCCCTGTGGGCAGGCAGTGCAGGGATGTGAAAATAAGTGTCTTTTATGTCCAGTTATACAATCCAGTCTACTGGGTCCAGGGCAGACAGGACTTACATGAGTGTGAGCATTTTGAATTTCTCCTTTTTCAGGAAGAGATTGAGAAGGTGCAGGTATAGAATAGGATGAAGGCCTCCATCCTTCTTGGGCACTAGAAAGTAGAGGCAATAGAAACCATGACCTACTTCTGATACTAAACTGGGGTGGCATAGTGAGCAAAAGAATGATAGATTTAGCCCAGTTCGCTTCACTGGGGGTGAATGTTTTGATTTGTTCTGCATTCTGTCCATCAATTGTGTGTCTTTTGCTTTCTCGCCCTAAGTGCGCCAGGTATGCCCAGACTTGGGTCCTGGGCTCACTGTGCCACTGGAATCAAGCTGTCCTGGCTGAAGAGGGGTGAAACCCCGAAACCGGTCCTAGGATGCTTGTTTCCGGTCCAGGGAGGACCTGGCTTGGCAGTTCGGGCTGGACTGTTCCCATGAGGCACAGGGTCAAGACTGATTTGCATATGGCCAGGTCTAAACTGGGGTGGCATGGTGAGCAAAAGAATGATGGATTTAACCCAGTTCTCTTGACTGGGGGTGAACGTTTTGATTTGTTCTGCATTCCGTCCATCAATTGTGTGTCTTTTGCTACTTCGGATGCCAGCCCCTTTTCTATAGCTCCGTTGGCCAAGATATCTAACACCTCGTGACGGTGTCCTCCGTCAGTTTGTCATAAGTAGGTTGTCAAGAAAAAAGGGGACAACCCAATAACCTGGGTTGATCTATAATTAGTATCAGACAGAGACTTTTTCATATCCTTTGAATTTCCCAGGCGTCAGGCTGGATCCGGAAACTTTTGCTGAGCAATACACCTCGCATGCGCTTTTGGGTGTCTCCATTCGGGTCTGCATGACGTTGTTGGCGTGGTTAGCATCGGTTATGAGCCTGTGGTACCTATATAGGTGCCACCCAGGATCACGGACGTCAGTTATTTTCTTTCCACGCCAGTTCAGCGCCCGATCCGGGAGAACTACCGCTCTGCCGCTTTTTGACAGGTTTTTTCTCAACTTTTATCTTGGTTGAGGATGTCATCGTGGAAGACAGTATTTAAGCTGTGCGGGACCTGTCCCCAGACAATGTCGGTCACCAATCCCCACCTCGCCTGCATCTGCTGTCTCGAGCGCGACCAAGATCCGAAGTCGTGCTCGGACTGTCGGGCCGTGGCTCTTAAGACTTTACGGAGCGGGCTTTTGAAGCTCCTTGCGGCCCGACAGCTGACACCATCAAGCAAGACTCTGCAGAGGTCCCGGTCCCGATTGAGGAAGAGGTTGCAGGACTGCTCTCATGGCCCAAAGTCCTCTTTGTCCCACTCGAGATCATCGGGACACTGAGGGAAGAGGCACAAGAAGAAGAAGTCCAAACGGACTTCATATTCACCTCAACTGTCATCCGTTGAGGAAGTAGGTAAGGAGCAACAACGCTCTATGCACTGTTCCACGGAGCCGTAGCCAGGGTCAACTTCGCGCCTTCTTCCTTTTCCAGGAGCTGGAGCAACCTCTGCTCACATCAAAAAGTTCTACGAGGCCATGCACCGCGTATTTAAGGGGGCTGAGCCCTCTGGTGAGCCTTTGGGCCCGTCAGATTTGGTGCCTCAGAGTTCCGATAATGGATCTGGGTTGAAGCTGGGACCGCCCCCGGCATCGGGCCCGAAGGCAGTGCCTACGGTGCCACCGGTGCCCATCAGCAGGGCCAGCCCCATCCTTATCCCCGACGACACAGAGTCGGAACGACAATGCTCCACGACGATTCTGACGTTGATTAAACCCAGGAGTTCTATGTTGACGTGTTAGGCTCGGATGAGGAATGGGAGAGGTCTATGGACCCTCTGGAACATCAGGATGACTCTGCTGAGCAGCTGGACCGGCATGGGGAACTTGGGGAAGCCAGTGTACTGGATACTTCTCCAGATACTGGCATGCTCTCTCCGTCAACTGTGGCTACAGAGGAGGAGGCATCTTATGCCATGGTGGTTAAGAAGGCAGCCGAGGTCTTTGGACTGGAGCTCCCCTCAGTGGCGGTCAGGACTAATCTCCTAACTGAAGTGCTTCAGCCTGGGGCTTCCACCTCAGAACCTCTCTTGCCCTTCAATGAAGCACTTACCGATGTCATTCTAGGCATGTGGTCCAAGCTTAGCACAGTGGCTCCTGTGAATAGGACAATCGCCCGCCATCCTCGCCCACCTCCAGGCGACACAAAGTTCCTCAGGTAACACCCCACCCCAGAAAGTTTGGTGGTGCAGGCCTCTATGTCACAAGGCGCGTTCCTTTCCACTCCTTTGGCTAGGGAATCCAAGAGGATGGATTCATTTGGAAATACACTTTTTTTCCTCCTGCCTGGCATTACGGTCCGTGAATACGGCGTGCTTATTGGGCCGTTTTTCCCACTCCATTTCGGAGATGGTTGCGCAAGTGCTGCCATAAGTCCCAGAGGAGGCCCACGCTGTGCTCTTTCAGGCAGTTAAGGATGGAAGAGATGCAGCAAAATTCACCATAAGGTGTGGCCTTGATACGACCGATTCGCTGGGCAGATCGATTTCCACGACAGTGGCCTTGAGACGCCACACCTGGCTTAGGACAACTGGCTTCTTGGGTGATGTCGAAGCAAAACTGATGGACATGCCCTTTGATCTAACCCGCCTTTTTGAGGGAAAAGGCAGATTCGGCCCATTGTGAGGTTCAAGGACTCTCGTGCTTCGGCCAGATCCTTGGGCCTCTTTTCTACTCCTTGTGGTCAGTCGACCTTTCGCCCCTTTCATGGCAACGGAAGGGGTTTCCAGCCGCGTCAGCCCCATCCCAGCCTCCGTCCTGCGCAGGCTTCCCAAACCTGGCAGGGATGTAGACACGGTTCATTCTGGCCTAGGAATGGAAGCCAGAAGTCGTCGGCCACACAACCCTCGGCAGCCGCAGCCTCCAAGCACTCCTACTATGACTCTGCAAGACCACACCACTCCAGTTGGTGGGAGAATCCATCATTATCTCCCCCACTGGAGGTCCATAACATCGGACAAGTGGGTCTTGCAGATCATTCAGGAGGGCTATTCTCTGCCTTTCCTTTCCACCTCCTGTTCTGCCAAATCAGAAATGGCTGACTGAGGTTTATTTAAAATTGCTGTAGGAGGAAGTTACAGCTCTCTTTGCCAAGGCAGCTATAGAAAGAGTCCCGGTTTCAGAAGTAGGCAGTGGTTGTTATTTCCGCTACTTTCTGATTCCGAAGAAGAACAAAGGGTTGTGGCCCATTTTAGAACTTTGGACCGTCAATCTCTTCCTCAAGAAGCAGAAATTCAAGATGCTCACTCTAGCTCAGGTCTTGTCTGCCGTACACCAAGAAGATTAGATGGTAGCCTTGGACCTGCAGGATGCGTATTTTCATATCCCCATCCTGCCGGTCCACAGGTGTTACCCGAGGTTCAAGGTAGGCCGCAAGCACTTTCAGTTTACTGCGCTGTCCTTCGGCCTTACAAGTGCTCCTCGGGTGTTCATCAAGGAGATGGCTGCGGTTGCAGCTCATCTGTGCAAGATAGGGGTTTCAGTCTTCCCCCACCTCGCCACCTGGCTGTGGAAGGTGTCCATGCTCCAGGCTGTTGTCTCCCACCTTCAGACTACTACGAACCTCCTGCATTTGCTGGGGTTCTCTATAAATGTGCCGAAGTCACACCTGACTCCTTCTCAGACGCTCCCTTTCATCGGAGCTGTACTGGACACAGTGCAGTTTTGGGTCTATCCTCCCGAGCAGCGAGTCCAGGATATTCAGGTTATGATTCCGATGTTTCGGCCTTTATCCTGGATTTCGGAGACTGATTCTGAGGCTGTTCGGCCTCATGGCCTTCTGCATCCTGTTAGTAAAGCATGCCAGGTGGTGTATGCGGGCTCCGCAGTGGGGCTTGAAGTTCCAGTGGGCACAGTGTCAAGGAAATCTCACCGACGTGGTCCAGACCTCGGAAGGATCTGTGAGTGATCTGCAGTGGTGGTTGATGAACCGCAATTGGGTCAACGGCAGACCCCTCTCCCAACCAGATCTCACAGTCGTGACAGATGCGTCACATCTGGGATGAGGCGGCCATCTGGGAGAGGTAGAAATCAGCAGACACTGATCTCTGACGGAGTGGGAGCTCCACATACATTTGTTGGAACTCTGAGCGATTCGCTTGGAATTAAAAACATTTCTTCCCTCTGTCAAGGGGAAGCTAGTGCAGGTGTTCGCGGACAACACCACAACCATGTGTTACTGCAACAAGCAGAGTGGGGTGGGGTCGTGGACCCTTTGTCGAGAGGCCCTGAGTCTCTGGACATGGCTTGAACTGCAAAGCATAACCCTGGTGGTTCAACACCTGTCAGGTTCTCTGAACGCCAGGGCGGACAAACTCAGCCATCAATGCTTAGCAGATCAGGAATGGCGTCTCCAGTCGGAGGTGGCGGAAGGTCTCTTTCATCAGTGGGGAAAACCTTGGTTAGATGTGTTCAACTCCAAAGAGAATGCACAGTGTCAGCAATACTGCGCGCTGGAGTTTCCAAGTCAGCTATTGCTTGGCAACACCTTTCGCCGCAAGTGGAGCTCAGGCCTGCTGTACGTCTTTCTGCCCATACCACTCCTGCCCAGGGTTCTGAAGACGATCAGGAGCGAGCGGGCCCAAGTCATTCTTGTGGCTCCGGACTGAGCGAGGAGAGTCTGGTATCCAGAGCTTCTGAAGATGAGCATCAATCCTCTGATCAGGCTGCCCCTTCGGGAGGATCTTCTGTCGCAGCAGAAGGGGAGGGTTCACCACCGAACCTGTCAATTCTGCGCCTCCATGCGTGGAGATTGAGCAGCAGCAGTTGATGGCTTTTGACCTTCCTTCCGAAGTATGTAATGTTATTTTGGTGGCCATGCGGCCCTCCACTAAGACGGTATATGAATGCCGTTGGCAGAAATTTGTATTATACTGTACAGAAAGGTCTATTAACCCTCTTTCAGCTTTTCTTTCCACAGTTCTTTTATTCATTCTGACCCAAGCCTTTACATAACTGTCCCCTTCGGCTGTTGACCATCGAAACAGCTTCTTTAGTGGCGATTACATCTACCTGGAGGGTGAGTGAGTTGCAGAAGTTATCTTGCTGGCCTCCCTATCTGATGTCTTTTCCAGACAAAGTGGTGCTTCACACTCAGGCTTCCTTTTTACCAAAGATCGTGACCCCATTCAATCCATCACATTGCCCACCTTCTTTGTTCCTTCGCACTCCTCTAAAGAGGAGTGTCTCCACTGACTGGGCCGAAAAAGAGCGTTGTCATTCTACCTTGACCGCACAAAAGAGTTCCGGGTGGACGACCAACTCTTTGTGGGGTACGTTAGAGCTAAGAAGGGAAGGGCAGTGCAGAAAAGACCTTCTCTCGCTGGGTCGTTCTCTGCATTAAGATCTGCTATGTCTTGGCAAAGAAGCAGCCCCCTGAGGGGATTAAGGGCCCATTCCACCAGGGGAAAGGCTGCGACTACGGCCTTGGCTTGGGGTGTCCCAGTCCAGTACATCTGCCAGGCAGCAACGTGGGAATCTACTCCCTGGACATTCAGGTCCGCAGGGATGGGCATTTTGCCCATTCGATCCTGCAGGAGTTCCTAGTTTGAGGTATTGGTCCGCAAACCACCGCCAGGATGGTATGGCTTTGGTATCTAATTCAAAGGTAAGGGATCTGCAGCTAGAAGTCAGATGAACAAGTTACTTACCTTCGGTAACGCATTATCTGGTAGAAACTAAATCTAGCTGCAGATTACTTACAGCCCAACCCATGCCTCCCCACCTTGTGGGCTAATGTTGTAGGGCTAGGGTTACTCACCCTTGCTAGGGCCCTAGTTTTGCACACGACTACGTCAGTTACTTTATGGCTCTGCGCTTCTGGTGTGGAAAAAACAAAAAGTACTAACGTCGGCGCCCCTGGTTGGTACCTATATAGGTAGCGCAGCATTATTACAAACGCTAACGGCGCCGACTACGTCATGTGGAGTTGAATGGAACCACCCGACGGCGTAGGGAAGGGGTATTGCTCAGCAAACATTTCCAGATCCAGCCTGACGCCTGGGAAATTCAAAGGCAAGGAATCTTCAGCTAGATAGAGTCTCTACCAGATAATGCGTTACCGAAGGTAAGTAACTTGTTCAACACAAACGGTCCTTGTGAGGGAAGTGTGGCCCATGAGTTCCATAGCAATAGTTAATTAAGGAACCCGTCTTACAAATAAGGCATCTTTATGCAATTAGTGTATTTATTTCTCAGCAGTGTGACCGTTATAGCCAAACATTTGCGAATGGGACCAAGTAAGGGTAACAACAGATGCAATTGCTCGATTGTGTTCTATTTTTTATTGCACATTGACACCCTGAAAAGGGTCATGCTGTAGGACATGTAAAAGGCAATGATATTTGTTTACAAACAGTGTATTTATTTCTCATTTCAAAAAGATTATTATCTGAAACAAAGATAAACAATCTGTAATTTCAAATTCCTGGCTAAGGTGCTCCTATTAAAGGGACTGTGCAGTGAGCAGGTGATACGGTGAATAAACACTGCGCCAGTGCTATATACAATATTATTTACTCATGACTGACAGGGATAATGCGATGTTTTTACGAAATTTGTATTATGAGTGTCGCGATCCACAATCAAATTTAAAAACAGTCCACATTTAGACATTATCGACGTGATCCGCTATGCCAAATGAATCAGAAAAGGTTCATCATTAGGACAAAAGTTTGAAGGAGACACAGGAGGATTTGTGGCAATAGTCCTGTAATCGTCATGAGTACAATGAATAACTCATCTAGGCTTGTTTTGTGAAAGGACAAGCTAAAGAGTAAAACTTTTTTTAGAATAGGTCACAGGTTGAAAAAGGTTGAATTCGCCACACGCTATATTGTAGTTGCATTGGCATATGAAGCCTGCTGAATAAGATTCTCTTTACATAAGACTGCAACACGAAATCCATTCACTGTTGCCCATCTTTATTTGTCCCTGAAGCGAGAGGTCGGAAAACAAGAAAATCCAAAGTCAAGTATTGCTGTCCAAAAGATCGGTATATTTTTGTCGAAAGGTGCGCCGTGCAGAAATTCCTACCCGGGTACCTAGGTTACGCGTTTGGACAAAAATATACCGAACCTTTAGATGGCATCACTTGACTTTTGGATTTCCCTGTTTTTTTTTTTTTTTTTTTTGTTTTTTTTTAAAAAACCTTTATTTCAAAAATCAGGACACAGCTATTCAGCCGACAGCCCGAAGGTTCGGCAGCATTGAGAGTTAGATACAGTGATGTGTCCCCAGTACAGTACAAAGAGTAGTGCAAAGGTCCAATTTTAGATAAACACAAAAAACCCACAACAAACCCCAGCAAGGCAAGAACATTGAAAGCCCATGGTGAAAGCCCCCAGGGGAGGCCGGACCCCACTCATCTACTAGTTACAAGACAGTGTACGGAGGAAGAAGGGGGACAGCAGAGGCCCAAAACGGTTCCTAAAGCCAAACTGTGCTGGAAAGAAGGTCAGGGGGAAAGCTGTTCCTCGGGAGGTTCCAGATCCGGGGCAAGACATATTCCCCCCCTGTATTGGTTCCACCGCCCCCAGATGGCATGCCACTTCCGGGGGCGACCTCTGGAGCAATAGACCGTCTTCTCCCTAAACATGCTCCAGTCCATGTTCTCTTTCCACGCGGTCAGTGTAGGGGGTCCCGAGGAGCCCCACAATCGCGCGATATCCCTTTTAGCGACCATGTTACCCAGAGTCACCCATTGGGTCTGCGCCTCATCGAGGTCAGTGGGCCCCCAGACGTTCAGGAGGCAGCACCGCGCCTCCGGCTGCACAGCAATGCCCGTCACCTCCCCCATAACTGCATGGACTCTCCTCCAGAACTCCACAATGACACCACATTCCCAAATGATGTGCATGAAAGTACCCACCATACCACAACCCCTCCTGCACAGGCCGTCCTCCGAGAATCCCATGTGGACCAGCCTTGGCCCCGTCACATACACCCGGTGCAGTATTTTAAGCTGCACCAGCCTCAGACGCGACGGGATCGCAACCTCCTTAGGAGAAGAAACCGCTGACTGCCAGTCCTCATTATCCAACTCAAGGCCATCCCTAGTCCACTGTTCTCTCAGCCCCAAAAGCATGTCTGCCCGGACGTTAATCAATTTCTTATATATGAGCGAGATCGTGCTCTCGGGCATATGACCATCAAGGACCCGGTCCTCAAGGGGAGAGGACTCCGGCACCTTCTCACCCTCCACGAGGACTGATCGGAGGGCGTGGCGCAGCTGGATATACCTGAAATACTCGGAGGGCCCCAGCTCATACTCAGTCTGCAACTCCTCGAAGGACTTCACCCTCCCCTTATGCAGCACATCTCCCACCTTGGATATACCTATCAGGTCCCACTTATCAAAGCCCTTCGTATGCCAGAGCCTTCCCAATCTCTCCGATTCAAACAATGGGGTAGCGAGTGTGAGCCTATCCTTCCAGCCCAGCGAGTCAGTCGCCATCTTCCACACACGCACCGCCACACCTGTGGGCCCCGTGAGGGACGAGTCTAGGGACCGCGAATACAACGCCCTGTAGTAGTTGCCACCACGCAGCAACCACCTGTCCATGGCATACCCAGGGCTGAGGGCGGGGCCATAAAACCCATGGTTGATCGCACTCAGCTGCGTGGCCCAATAGTACCGTCGGATGTCTGGGAGCGCAATGCCCCCATCGTACCACGGGAGCGTCAACTTTGCAATAGCTATTCGCGGCCTCCCATCCCACAGCAACGTCCGTTGGAGGCCTTCGACCTCCCGAAAGTATTTGGCCGGTACCCAGTCCAAAGTGTTCTGGAGGGCGTAGAGGAAGCGGGGAAGAGACATCATTTTGAACAGGGCCGCACGCCCAACAAGGGAGAGCTGCAGCCTCCGCCAACCTTCAACATCTCGCCTCAAGCGTGCCAGGGGGGGGAGCAGATTCTTCTCGTAGCGCACAGCAGGGTCCATGGATATAAAGATCCCCAAATACACGAAACCCTGCTGGGCGACCTGTATCGAACATGTTCTAGGGATCGGTGGGACCTCGCCACTAAGAACGTACAAGTACGATTTGCCCCAATTAATAACGAGCCCCGAGTTCCTACCGAACGATGCGAGTACGTCACAGACCACTATAAGTGACTTCTTAGGTGAGGCAAGATACAACAGGATATCATCGGCATAAAGCGAGATACGGTCCTCGTGATCAGGCGACCACCGAAGGCCCCGTATATCCGGGTGCCAACGTATCCACGCAGCCAACGGCTCAAGGGCGAGGGCGAACAACAGAGGCGACAGGGGGCAACCCTGCCGAGTACCCCTACCAAGCCGAAACGGAGTAGATGCCCGACCATTCACCACAACATTCGCTAGCGGCCCCTCGTACAGCAACCTAACCCAACTCACGAATCCGCGACCAAAACCAAACTTGGCCAGCACGGCCCATAAGTATGCCCACTCCACCGTGTCAAAGGCCATCGTGGCATCAAGAGACGCCACAATAGCCGGTTCACGCAGCGTGCCCGCCCTGGCGATGACGCCATGAAGACGCCTAAGGTTTAATGCTGTGTTTCGGTGCGGGATGAAGCCGGATTGATCCGGGTGGACCAAGTCGCCAAGTACCCTAATCAAACGGGTAGCCAGGAGTTTAGCCAGAATTTTCGGCTCAGCGTTGAGGAGTGAAATGGGCCGATAGGAGGCGCACCTATCTCGGGGTTTACCCTCTTTATGTATGACCACGATCGACGCTAGCCGCTGATCCAACGGAAGGATCCCATCCCCCCGCGCCTCCAAAAACATGGCGCGCAGGTGAGGGGCGACCCTATCCGGGAATAGCTTGTACAGATCGATCGGCAATCCGTTCGGTCCAGAGGCCTTACCCGAGTTTAACGCGCGAATAGCCCCCGCCACCCCGTCAACCGTTATGTCACCATCCAAATCGTCCCTATCTATGTCAGAGAGGCAGGGCAACTCGATATCACGGAGGAGATCCGATGAATCCTCGGGCGGCCTGTCCGACACAGAGGAATAAACCCTACGAAAATACTCCGCGAAACACTTCACAATCCCCTCAGGTTCCACAATCGCCTCTCCCCTCTCTCCCGTCAACTCCGGCACCACTCTATTGACCCGTTCTTTCCTGTCCAACCACGCCAGGAGTTTCCCTGCCTTATCACCAACATCATACAGGCGGCCCTGTTGTTCCCTACTGAGGGTCTTAGCGGCGTTCGTCACCAGGTCCCTATACTCCGTCTGCTTCAAGCAAAGCTCATGCAGTGAGGACTCTGTAACCCCCTCCTCCATAGCCCCCTCAAGGGCCGCGATCTCCTCCTCTACCTGCCGTACCTCGCCATCCCTCCGACTCTTGGCAGCCACCACCAGGGAGAGGGCTTCCCCCCGAAGCACGGTCTTAAAAGCTTCCCACAGCGACACCGCCGAGTCCACGGTTCCCAGATTGTCCTTGAAGTAATTATCTACCTTCATTACCAGGGCGCTGCGCATCTTGGGGTCTCGGAAATACCATGGGTTGATGGGGGCCACCCTCCCTCCTCCCGCCCGACCTAGATCCAGCCGGATCCACACTGGCGAGTGGTCAGAGATACCGCGTGCCATGTGCCTCGCCTCGGATACCAACGAGGCATGTGCGGCAAGAGTGAGCAGGTAGTCAATCCTGGAGAGGCTACCATGCGCCCCGGAGTGGAACGTGTATTGACTCTGTGTGGGGTGCCGGAGCCTCCAGCAGTCTATCAGACCAAGCGTGTCTAGGAAATCTGGAAGCCATTTCTGAGCCCCCCCTGTGTCCCTGGGCGGGTATCTATCCAACAGTCCGGAGCCCACAGCGTTGAAATCCCCTCCCACTACCAGCATACCCCCCGGGAGAGTCAGCAAAGCCCTGCCCAGATCAGCAAATGTGGAGGCCTGCAGGGCCGGCGGGACATAAACCGAAACCAAAACCAAAGTCCTTCCTTCCCACCGCCCCGCCACCGCCACAAACCTCCCCCTATCGTCAACAATGGTGGAGTCCACCTCAAAAGGCAACGATGCTCTAACTAGGATGCCCACACCCCTGGACCCAGAAGAGAATCCCGAGTGTGCAATGAATTTATACCCCTTCCTATTCAGGGCATAGCACGTATTACCTATGAGATGCGTCTCCTGCAGCAGGGCAACATCTGGCATTGAGCGTTTCAAAAATTGCAAAACAATCCCCCTCTTGATGCGATCCCCCAAACCATTAACATTCCAGCTTATAACACTTAAGCCTCTACCCCCCATCCTCAAACGGAAAGAGGCCCACCCCACACCCGAGGAGCCACCATGGAACAGCCCTGAGGATAATCATCATGCCTTGCAGAACTAAACCCCCCAACAACAAACTCCAAATCCCCGAAACTCCCCCCACCCTGCACCCCTGCTGCAGCTTACAAAGCCCCCCCAACTTGCAGTGTGCCTGTCGCCCTACAAAACCAAAAGTCTACAAAAAGTACCCTAAGGGAGGAAAAGAGCACCCCTCGTCCTCCCGCAACCCTCCACAGTTACTGCACTCTGTTCAATTTCTCAAGTATAGTCAAATCAAGTCAGGCCGGCTCTGAGATATCAGCCCTGTCCATCCCGGCCACTGTCTCCATGCTCGGCTGTGTCGTCCCCCGTCCGTCGCCGGGGCAAAGCGTCCAGCCATTCGTCGGCCATAACAGGAGAGTCAAAAAAGAATGTCCGATCTTCGTGCACCACCCGTAGTCTGGCAGGGAAAAGCATGGCATACTTCAGATCCAGTTCCCGAAGCCTCCGCTTCACCCCCAGGAAGCTCTGTCTCTGTCTCTGCACCTGCTGGGTGAAGTCCGGATAAAAATTCACCGACGCATTCTGGAAAGGAACTGGGCCCGCCACCCTCGAAGCTTGCAGGATAGCGTCCCGATCTCGAAAATGAAAGAGCCGGGCGACAATCGGCCGCGGCGGGGCACCCGCCTTGGGCCGCCCGCCCGGCACCCTATGGGCCCTTTCCACCGCAAAAAACTTTCCAAGGCCCCTAGGCTTCAGATGATTAAGGACCAAATCCTCAACAAGCAGGTCCGCCGAAGCCTCATCCGAGGACTCCGGGACCCCGATGACGCGCACGTTGTTGCGCCTGGCCCGGCTCTCGAAGTCCTCCAGCCGGCGGGCGACGAGGTCACTCTCGGCCCTCAGCTTACGGACCTCGGTCTGCAGTTCCGCAACATCATCAGTGAGGCCCGTGGTCTTGAGGTCCAGGTTCTTAACACGTTCGTTCGTCTTGCCCAGGTCCGAGCGGATCAGATTGACATCCACCAGGATGGCATCCACCTTATGCGCCAGGGCCTCGAACTGTCTCCCCATCGAGGTCTGCATCCCGTCGAGCGCGCCCATGACATCCTGTAGGGAGAGCTCCGGTGTCCCAGGCGAGTCCTCCTTCTGGGCATCCGGTGCCTGGCTCGATCCACTCGGTGATGCTTTCTGGAGAGCGTAGCGGTCCATGCTGTTGACTTGGGTATATGTTCCCCGTCTGGTAGACTTAGTCTTCAGCCGATCCCCTTCTGCTTTGCCCGACATAATGGACTCCAGGCAGTCCAGTGCAGTTAAGACTGTTCCCTCTCAGGGAGAGGAATAAGGAGTGAGCAGTTCTGCCTTATGCTGCCAGAGTAGCCCGCCGAGCATCCTTGGGGTAATAAAGCCACCCAGAGCTCTCCAGTGTCCGGGCAGACAAAGGGAACGAAATCGAAAGTGAAAGAGCGGGGACCTCCGTCCGACAGTTCACACCTCGCCTGGCCGTTGTTGATCAACTAGGAGCCGGGCATCCTGCCAACTCTAGTCCCTGGCATCCCCGGGAGATAGGCCGCAATCTTCCGCCAGGCGTAAGTCCGGTTCCCGATGGGCGATCCGACCGCGGGTAGCATCAATCGCCACCCTGACAACTCACCAACACGATGCCATGCATACCATCAGGATTAGAGACAGGATAGTCGACGGAGGGCGCGGGGGTCTCGGGAGCTCTAAGCTCACGCGGCCATCTTGGTCAAGCGCTAGGCTCCTCCCCCTGTTTTTTTAATATTCTTTTTGAAATGAGAAATAAATACACTAATTGCATAAATATGCCTTATTTGTAAGAAGGGTTTCTTAATTAACTATTGCTGTGGAAGTCAAGGGCCACACTTTCCCCACAATAAACCGTTTGTGTTGTTAATTATCGATCTACCTGGGTTACTGGGTTATCCCCATTTTTCTTGAAAATCTACTTATGACAAGCTGACTGAAGACCACCTCAACTTGCTCCATCAGGAGATGTTAGATGCCTTGGCCAAGGGAGCTATAGAAAAGAAGCCGGCATTAGAAGTAGGTCATGGTTTCTATTGCCGCTACTTTCTTGTGCCCAAGAAGGATGGATGCCTTTGTGCTATTCTAGACCTGTGCCTTCCCAATCTCGTCCTGAAAAAGGAGAAATTAAAAATGTTCACACTTGCGTAAGCCCTGGACCTAGTAGACTGAATTGTATTACTGGGCTTACAGGATACTTATTTTCCCACCCCGCCTGCCCACAGGTGTTACATGCACTCTGGGTTGGAAGATACCTGACGGTACAAAAGGGGGTGGTGATGGACGGAGCATCAGAACCAATCAAACACTCACACCCAGTCAACAGATCTGGGTTTGATCCATCACCGTTCTTTAGCCCACTCTGCCACCCCAGTTCAGACATGGCCATATGCAAATCAGTCTGACCCTGTGCCTCATGGGAACAGTCCAGCCCGAATTGCCAAGCCATGCCTTCCCTGGACCGGAAACAAGCTTCCTAGGACCGGTTTCTGGCATTTCAGCCGTCTTCAGCCAGGCTTGCTTGAATCCAGTGGCAAAGTGAGCAAGGGACTCACGTCTGAGCATACCCTGCCAACTTATGGCGAACACAGCGGTACAAAAGGGGGTGTTGATGGACGGAGCATCAGAACCAATCAAACACTCACACCCAGTCAACAGATCTGGGTTTGATCCATCACCGTTCTTTAGCCCACTCTGCCACCCCAGTTCAGACATGGCCATATGCAAATCAGTCTGACCCTGTGCCTCATGGGAACAGTCCAGCCCGAATTGCCAAGCCATGCCTTCCCTGGACCGGAAACAAGCTTCCTAGGACCGGTTTCTGGCATTTCAGCCGTCTTCAGCCAGGCTTGCTTGAATCCAGTGGCAAAGTGAGCAAGGGACTCACGTCTGAGCATACCCTGCCAACTTATGGCGAACACAGCAATACAAAAGGGGGTGGTGATGGACGGAGCATCAGAACCAATCAAACACTCACACCCAGTCAACAGATCTGGGTTTGATCCATCACCGTTCTTTAGCCCACTCTGCCACCCCAGTTCAGACATGGCCATATGCAAATCAGTCTGACCCTGTGCCTCATGGGAACAGTCCAGCCCGAATTGCCAAGCCATGCCTTCCCTGGACCGGAAACAAGCTTCCTAGGACCGGTTTCTGGCATTTCAGCCGTCTTCAGCCAGGCTTGCTTGAATCCAGTGGCAAAGTGAGCAAGGGACTCGCGTCTGAGCATACCCTGCCAACTTATGGCGAACACAGCGGTACAAAAGGGGGTGGTGATGGACGGAGCATCAGAACCAATCAAACACTCACACTCAGTCAACAGATCTGGGTTTGATCCATCACCGTTCTTTAGCCCACTCTGCCACCCCAGTTCAGACATGGCCATATGCAAATCAGTCTGACCCTGTGCCTCATGGGAACAGTCCAGCCCGAATTGCCAAGCCATGCCTTCCCTGGACCGGAAACAAGCTTCCTAGGACCGGTTTCTGGCATATCAGCCGTCTTCAGCCAGGCTTGCTTGAATCCAGTGGCAAAGTGAGCAAGGGACTCACGTCTGAGCATACCCTGCCAACTTATGGCGAACACAGCGGTACAAAAGGGGGTGGTGATGGTCGGAGCATCAGAACCAATCAAACACTCACACCCAGTCAACAGATCTGGGTTTGATCCATCACCGTTCTTTAGCCCACTCTGCCACCCCAGTTCAGACATGGCCATATGCAAATCAGTCTGACCCTGTGCCTCATGGGAACAGTCCAGCCCGAATTGCCAAGCCATGCCTTCCCTGGACCGGAAACAAGCTTCCTAGGACCGGTTTCTGGCATTTCAGCCGTCTTCAGCCAGGCTTGCTTGAATCCAGTGGCAAAGTGAGCAAGGGACTCACGTCTGAGCATACCCTACCAACTTATGGCGAACACAGCGGTACAAAAGGGGGTGGTGATGGACGGAGCATCAGAACCAGTCAAACACTCACACCCAGTCAACAGATCTGGGTTTGATCCATCACCGTTCTTTAGCCCACTCTGCCACCCCAGTTCAGACATGGCCATATGCAAATCAGTCTTGAGTGGAGCTCCAACCTCCAATACACCTTTCCGCCAATACCACTCCTGCCCAGAGTTCTCAAGAAGATCAGGAACGACCAGGCCCAGGGCATTCTTGTGGCTCTGGATCGGGCACAGAGAGTCTGGTATCCTGAGCTGATGAGCCTGAGCACAGTCCTCTGCTCAGGCTGCCTTTCAGGCAGATCTTCTATTGAAGCAACAGGGAAGGGTTCTGCACCCAAAAATGAAAACGCTCCATCCTAATGCATGGAGATTGAGTGGCGACAGTTGACAACTTTTGACCTTCTGCCCGAAGTCTGCAATGTTATCTTGGCAGTCAGGCATCCCTTCACCAAGACGGTATACGCCTGCCGTGAGAGAAAGTTTATGGTATGGTGTTCTGAAAAATAAGTTCACCCTCTCTCTTCACCCCTTTCCCAAGTCCTTCTGTTTATTCATATCCTAGCCCAGTAGGGCTCTGCTTTGGGCACATTGAAGGGGTATTTGTCTGCCATTTTGGCATTTTTGTGATTGCCAGATCAGCCATTCCTTTTCAAATAACCTGTTGTAAATAGGTTTCTTAAACGTCTTCAACACGTTTCCATCAGCTCCTTTCATTATACCACAGTGGCACCTCAACTTAGTTCTCAAATTTTTTGTGTGTGCTCCCTTCAAGCCACTACACAGCTGCCATCTCAATAAGAGCATTGTCGTTCTACCTTAACAGCACAAAAGAATTCCGGGTGGATGAGTCAACTCTTTGTGGGGTTCATTGGAGCCAAAAAAGGAAAGGCAGTGCAAAAACAGAACATCTCCCGATGGATAGTGCTCTGCATTACAATCTGCTATGCTTTGGCCAAAAAGCAACCCCCTGAAGGTTTACGAGCCCATTCTACCAGAGCCAACACTGTGACCACTGCATTAGCTTGCACCGTACCTGTCCTGTATATCTGTCAAGCTGCAATGTGGGCTTCCTTGCACAGGTTTACGAAGCACTATGCCTGTACAGTCAGGTCCGATGTGACGGACACTTTGCCCGTTCACTCCTACAGGACTTTTTAGCCTAATCCGTGTTGAGGCCCCACCTCCAGGGAGGTATTGCTTGGGTAAAGAATCTGCGACTAGAAGTCTCTATCAGTTGAACAAGTTACTTACTTTCGGTAACGCCTTATCTGGTAGACTCGGTCTAGCCATAGATTATTTTCCAACCCACCTACTATCCCGATCTGCGAACTGATTTTAGAGTATGGGTTTGCTTCCCTTACAAAATCCCTAGTTCTAACACACCAGTGGTCATGGTTTTTCGTGACTTTGGGCTTCTGGCATGGAAAGTGGCAGAAAGAAACTGACGTCCGCACACTGGGTTGGCACCTTTCTAGGCCCTCGCGCACATCACTTCTGGAATGGATGCCGACGCCACATGAACCTCAACGACGTTGCTGTACGCAGGAGTACCAAAAATTCCGGATCTAGTCTGTCGCCTGGGGAATATTCTGAGGTAAGGAATCTGCAGCTAGATAGTCTCTACTAGATAAGGTGTTTCAGTAGGTAAGTAACTTTTTCATTAACGGACCAGCGCTCTGCCGTCTGAGCCATTGGAACATACAAAGCTAAATTTTCTTCATTTTTAACCTTCTTTTTCACATTTCTATAATGCAGCACGCAGAGGATAGGACAAGTGGTGAAACTCAATATAACCACTAACGAGCAGGTGCCTAGTTTTTCTTGTGGGAAGAACGTAGAGGTCTGTCAGAAGGAGATACAGGGGGGCACGACAGAAAGCTGATTTCACTTCTGCGGTTTCTCGCTTGTTCATGGCAACTTCAAAGCGAGGCTGTTTACTTGAGCAGCCAGGCTAAATGTGCAGTGTACTGCATCAAAATACAAAATGGGAGCATGTTTAAAATGAATGTCAATTTGCAATAACACAAGGCTTTGGTAATACTTCATGCAGGTAGAAAAATGATTCTGCAATCCCTTCTTTTTCACCGTAAGGTGGGAACTTACAACAGTTGAGTAGCATTCAAACTGATAGTTTCAGATGAAGTTCTCCATCTTTGCATTTTTCTTTTTTAACGTAACTGTTAACATCATCGGCACTATCAAGCTGATAAGCAGGGCAATGTCTTTATTGTAGTTCCTTAACACTACTCTTAATATAAGCTGTGTGCTCATGTATGCTGAGAGAGGTGTTCGGAATTAATTCTGATTAAACTATGGGACAAACCTCTCTAGTGCCAGTTCGGATGATGTCAGGGGCCATTCTGTTTTGCATGAGCATGGTCTTCTGGGCGTGGGCAATTTCCTCTAGTATTTTGGCATTTCGTCCTGTGTCATAGATAGCCTGCCCTACACCATAATTGGAGAACAAAATGAAGTAGAATCTCTTTGACTCTGATATTTTACGAGATCTCTGCAGTTATTGAAGTGGGTGCCGGGCAGAGGGTCTGAGAGCAGGCATAAGTGTTCTTGCCTTAAATGAAATGAGCATATATATTCCTCTTGAAAATGGTGCTTCGGAAAAACTTGTCAGTGGGAAAGCGGGTTTCAAAGGAGGTAACAAAGATGCTCCAGTTTCTGGAGTCTTGATGCTCACAAAACTACCCATGTTCTGAGTTTGTAAGAAGAGTAGTGTCTGACAGAAGGTAACCTTTCGGCTAGTAGAAGTCATCCATTTCTCCAGGGTATTCTGGGGTAGTGCTTGTGTACTCAGGAATACAGTGCTCATTATGGAACAGTCCAGTGCAAGTTACATTCTTCTGAGGGGCATGCCAATCAAAGGCACACCGCCCACAAATGTTGTTGGGCAAATGAGTGCAAACCTAGCAAGAAGAAAGAATTATGGTTTCACAATATTTCTCTAGTAACAGTATGAGTGGTTCTGGTACAGAGATCTGTGGCTCCATTCAAGGACAGGTGCAGTGCAGTTTTACTTTCTGCCAGCACCCAGTTCAACTTGAGTTATTACACCAGGAGCACAAGAAAAGGGCAACAGCAGACACAGGCCAGACCCAGAGGGGGAACCAGTGTAGTGAAGATTGTTATCTATATATGTACAATGCTAAGTTAGCACAACCGTGTTAGATGTTAGAAAGCCATCTTGCTGTTTTTGCTGCTTTTGCACACGACACTGTAGTCACATGTTATTAAATTGAGAAATGCTTACTCGACTTTGCTTCACATGAGAACGGTCTGTTGTTCACATCCCAAAGAGTGAGCAGCGACCTTGGTCTGTACACAGTATAAAGAAACAGTCTGGGTCGCTAGACGGTGCTTGTTGTTGAGTTCAGGTTGATCGGCCCACTATTTTAGCCATAAAACGCACGCAGCTGCAAATGCCTGAAAGTCGGGTGCTTTTAATATTGCAGTGTTACATGTTTTCATTACATTCGTAAGAAGAGCTTTCCCAGGAGCAGAGCCTAGCTGATCCTGTGATGTGATCTCACTGAGCTGATCTTTACGGTATGGGGTTCCCCATTCAAGCCTAGAGACCTTTTACTAGTCTAATAATAATACTATTAGTTTGCTAGAGAAAGGAAGGTGGCTTAGATCCACTGTCATTTTAGTATGATTACTCCTTTCATTTTCTATGGTATTGTAACTATGCTGATGGTTTTGATTTTAATCGTTTGTCTGCTTATGTTAGCCAAACTGCTGCATCTTAGGACACGAGGTTTATAAAATAAACTCTTTAAACTTTACTGTGTCTCTGTTTATTCTGTTGTGGACTGATATGAGAATAATTACGAACAGGTATTTCTGATTCCCACCATTCCTGAGATATACACTAAGTCGCTTGTTCTAGGTTGTCTATACATTGGGACCGCCGAGCTAAACCTCGGATAACGAATGGGACACTGATGCTGGTCGGATAAGGGGTTCTGGGTTCTGAGGTGAGTTTTTTGATACACCACAATTCACTGAGGGCCTGGGTTCCTGCACATAGTTCTGTGCATAAGCAGAATCCCTGCAACATGGCGCACCTAACGTTTGGTCTATTGATTTGAAACGCCTTAGTAGTGCTTATATTAGTCCACGACACCCTCACTCTGGTTTCCGGTTGACGGGAGTGACGGTTTAACCTACCTGTGTTTCGACTAATAGGTTCCTTCAAGCTTGATCATTAAAAAGGTTATTTTTTCTGAACCCCAGTGCTACTGTTGATATCGTTGATACTCTTTAGAGTGTCCTAATGGCGGTTGACATAGTCGCGCATAGTCGTGCACCTCTGCGCCGTCATTTGACGACGTATGGGGTGCCAGATAATGGGATGGCTGTAATTCTTGTGGTAAGCGCTGATGCGTCATACCCGTATGAGTTGTTTTACTCATGGGTGACTTTTCCGGCGGTAGATGACGATGATACGTTTCATGCCTATACTGCCACACAGCTGCCTGCAGTCTATACCCCATATAGGACACAAGAAATTCCAATCTCTGCCTGGCAGCATACTATTTGGTTTAATGGCGCCCTTCCCCATGCGGTTGCACCGGCGAGAATGGGCCCATTGTCTATTGCAGGGGCCACATGGCCGGTGCTGGCCGGCTTTACGCCTCATCCCGCTATCTCACGGTGGCGGTGGCTGAGTTGCGGGTACTACACACAGCCCTGATTACAGTCCATAGGGCTTTAGTGCAGTACGTGTCACGCAACGTACAGGTGGGGGCACCGGCTGTTGCGGGATAACCTACGGACCACCACGCGGTGGTTATTAGTCCTGTTATGGTTAATTCCGTGGTCGGCAAGCGCCCCCAAAGTAAGTTTCCTTATTGGCTTGCTGAGAAATTTGACCAACTGGAAGCGGTTTTTCCAAATGCCACTCCTGTGGAGAAACACAGGATCCTCACCATTACTTTGCCTAAAGACTTGGTCCCGGATATGGCCGATTGTGACAACTGGGGTAAGGTCTTTGCCGCGACCTATTCGAAGTGCTATGGCACTCCGTCTAGGTCTGTGCTACCATCCGTCATCAAAAAGGCTCAGGAGAATCATGGTGCGGAGGCTGCTATTGAATTGGGAATGAGGCTTGTCGACAGCTTCGATGTGGTATGCTCCATGGTAATGGGCAACCTCAAAGGAGATGCCATGCAGTTCCAAGTTGCATATATGATGGACAGCGTGGATGAAGCCGACAAGCCCAAAGAGTTTGCTAAAGTAATTGCGAAGGCATATAGGACCGTGGGTCGTAGTGCCTTGGGTGTAAAACCGACTGTGATCATTCCTGATATAGTACAGCAAACTAAGGTGAGCTCGTCTACAAAAGACGAACGCCCCAACTTTCCTAAGCAAAGTTGGAGAGCTAAGAAACAGGGGAAACAGCAACAGAAACAGGGGTCCCGTCCTGCCTCACCGGTACAGTCGTCTACCGAACGCACATATGATCTGCGCGATAGATCTCGTATTAAGTCACCTGATAGATTTCAGGTTTCTGAACAACGCTCTCCTCGTTCTTCACAGGAAACATCGGCTTCACAATCCGGTGGCGGAGACCGTGGGAAAGGAAGGGGTGCCCAAGGTCGTGAGCAACCCCGCCAGTCTGACGGCAAAGGCAAGCAGGACGAGTCTGCACGTCAACGACCCCCGTTTCAAAAGAAGAAAGTTGCTGCGCAGACGGCAAGATATGCCTCAGATGGTACGGACGCAGCTTCAGAACCTGACATGGGCACTAACGCTGCTAGACAGCGCGGCGGAAGTTACAGTAGTGCGACAAACACTGCGTCCATATCTGGTGGTGACAGCAACTGATATGTTCGTGAATATTGAAACTGCTGATACTCGGGTGTCTCCCCCTGATAGACTGTATAATATAGTCATTCAAATTGAAGGTGACATACAACGTACAATTCAAGGTTTTTTAGGGGATAATCTGACCACTTCCTATGATATTCTGTTGGCGGAGGCAGATTGGCCCCCGGCTTTCGTTTTAGATGCTCCTAGAGGGGAGGAGGTAATCCTCCCGTCCTTTGCGCACACAGTGCCGAAGGTCCAAGCTAAAAAGTACGCCGAGGAATGGGCTCAGGGGCTAGCACCTGCGTTATATCGGAATCAGGTGGGCTGGGATAAATTGTCTCCCGGCCATGAGATTCCGTTGCGGACTACGCCCCGACCACAACCCCAATACCCCATGCGTCGCAAAGCTAGACCACACGTCGCGTCGATCCTTGAACAATTGGAATATCAAGGAGTAATCGAAACATGTGTGTCACCTATGAATAATCCTTTGTTCACTGTGACAAAGCCTGACGGGTCGTACCGCCTAGTTTTGGATTACCGGCACCTAAACCGACATTGCCGGACATGCGCTGTACAAAACACCCACAGTTCGGCTCTCGTCGATAGTCTCGTGAGAAAAAGGTTTAAAACCACACTTGACATTTCCAATGGCTTTTACAGCCATAACCTGTCCTCTCTTAGTAGTGAGTGGACGGCGTTCACCTCGGGTGGCAAACAAAAACAATTCAAAAGATTACCAATGGGCTATAAGAACAGCCCTGGGGTCTTTGCCGCTCGCGTGGTCTCTTTCTTAGAGGGCATAGACCCTGATGCGTACTCGTATGTGGATGATATTTATCTCACAGATGACGAGTTGGAAGCACATCTCCGTTGCGTTGATCGCATTATTGTTTTGTTTGCTGACTTCGGTTACAAATTCAACTTTGCGAAGTCTCACATTGCGGAATATACAGTGTTGTTCTTGGGGTACGAACTCAACAATGAAGGTCGAGGATTGGCTCCGATCTTTCTAGAGAAGTGCGCATGCCTACGTGCTCCTACGACACTGAAAAAATTATAATCTCTGCTGGGCTTTCTGAATTTCGGTCGGACTTACATTCCGGATTATGCCCAGCATATCAAGCCGCTTTCTGCCTTGGTACAACCTACTTTTTCCAAATCTTGTTGGCTGCCGGAGCATTCAGCTATTTTGCAGTCATTGCAGGCTGATCTTCTTGCTTCAAAATACTTACTGACGCGTGATAACCACACTAACCTGGTCATAAGAATTGTGCCAGGCGCAGTTGGTTTCACATACTTAACGTTCAATGAGGGCGACACCGTCCCCATTGCCTACAAATCTCACTTGTACACTTCGGCTGAACTGCGATTTTCCGCTGTCGAGAAAGTTCTGACGGCAGTGCAGATGGCGATTCTGAACGAACGAGCGCTGTCGCAAGGTAAACGCATGTTGGTGGTAACACCGTATCCTGCCCTTGAGGCGGTGACGAAGGCTAGTGTACCAAATTCTAAGGCTGTGCATCCAAGGTGGATACAATGGGCCATTTCCTTGACATCACCGGACGTCACATATATCTTTGACGCGGCACTTCAGACTCAGGAGTTTTTGCAGTATGAATTTGTTCATCCGGCTCCTCTGTCCTTGCGCCCGCTCGAGGATTACCATTGTGTCATTTACACTGACGGTTCTGCGCAACCGGCAACTGGATCAAAGCACGCCTATTCAGCGGCTTGCGCAATTGTGGTCGGTACTTTCGTAAATGGTGAATTCCAGTCCGATGTCGTGCATACGCAGTCATTGGGTGATTGTACCGCACAGTTGGCGGAGCTTCATGCTCTAGTGCTAGCGCTAGAGTTTGCTGATCCCTGAGTCACTACCCTTATAGTGAGTGACTCCTTTTATTGTGTCCAATCTTACAATGACAATCTACATTTTTGGTCTCAGAATGACTACCGTGATTCCAAAGGTAGCACGATTAAGCATAAATTGCTTTGGGTTCGAGTGGCAGATCTTAAAGACCGTCTGCCTCTCGTGAATGTTATTCACACTCTTGGTCGCCAACGAGTTGGTGTCCATGCTGTCGGCAACAGCCTGGCTGACGAGGCAGCAAAAACAGCAGTGGCAACATACTTAGTAGCAGCAGTTACAAGATCCAAAAGTCAGATCGATGATGACATCTTGGCAGCTATTGCTGCTACAGAGCAGGGAACGAAATTTCCAAGAGGTTTCCCTTCTCGTTACCATTATCGCTTAAGTCCTGATAACGCTCCATTAGTGAGAATTAATGACGTTGGCGACAGATTGATTTCCAACGCGGACTGCAGACCATCTTTGACATTAGCGGCTCACGAGGGCATGGCGTCCGCGCATGCCGGCGTTGCAGCTACTGTATCTCTGCTACAACAACGTTACTGGTGGTGCGGTTTGTATAAACAAGCCAGAGCTTATGTTCTTAACCGTGACATTTGCCAGCAGATTAAACCTTCAACTGCGGCGCGCCCACCACAAACTCAGTTGTACATATCTAATAAGCCAATGGGTTGTGTTTATTTAGATCATTGCGGTCCATTTACCTCTGATACTGCGTACAAATACATCTTGGTTGCAGTTGATTCGTGCACACGTTTTCTGTGGGTGTGGCCACAAAGGAGTGCTGATTCCCGCACTGTCATAAAGGATTTGCATGTCTTTGTTGGAAGTTTTGCATGTGGAACCTTTCATTCTGATCAGGCCCTGTGTTCGCCTCTAAGGCGTACAAAGAAGCCATGAGAAATTTGGGGGTCCAAGTCAAATTTTCGTCTCCATACCGGACTGAGGGTAATAGTGTGGTGGAGCGAATGAACCGTGACTTAAAGCAATCTTTGACAGCCAGGGTTTTAGGTACTGGCTGGAACTGGCTAGCCCACTTATATGACGTGCAACGTGCACTTAATAATCTCCCTAGAAGGTCTCTGGGTGGGCGGACCCCATACATGATGCTCTTTGGTGTACGAATGTTTGTCCCAGACCTTGATGGTCTAGACATAGCGGCGTCAGCCGCACCCTTTGACGTAGATGAACACTGTGCTGTATTGCAGAATGTTCAAGAAGCCAGAGACAGTCTAGCGAAGGAACACGTACCCTCCTCATCTGATGCTGCGCTTCAGGTTCCGGTAGTCGGCTGGCTACCTCGAGTTGGTGATCTGGTCCGTGAGAAGGTGGAGAACAAGAAGGAGTTCGGCCCCTCTTATCGTGCACCAGTTCCAGTGCTTGGAGTACAGGGTACTAGAACAGTCATTTTACCTCCGCTTCCTGGTCGAAAGGATAACAGGTACATCTCTATTGACAATGTCAAGCTACAGACTGGCTCCCCCAGCGAGACGGGAGGACATGACGGCCGGAAGCTAACGGCCGTGACGAAGCTCCTCCCCTTGTGTATGGCTGAACGCTGAATGCTGACATTCAATCTACGCTTTTCTCTGGTGAGGTTGTGTGAATTTGGACTATGTGCCGGATTTTTTTAGTGGCAGGGGTGGACATTGTTTGACCGCGGAGGTATTCATACAGCCGAGCGAGTTTCGAGCAAGTTCCGAGTCCCGTTTACAAGCCAGGGTGCGGGACTGAGTTAATGTTTTTTTTTCCGGCTGATTTGGGAGTATACGTTTTTTTTTTTCTTCTTTCTCGTGCATCAGAATAGAGCGGTGCAGAGAGCGGAGCGGATGATCTTGATTGGAAGCGGCGGTGAGTTGGCCGCGCCGGCATAGTATAAGGAATTAGGAGCCGCTAGGTTTTGGTGGGAGATTCCAGGGAGACTGTCTTTTAGGTCTGGAGGATTGTTTGCCGGACGGGAAGTATATCAGGTCGTCAGCACTCCCGGTAAGGCATTTAATACTGATAATTTCCCTAGTAATAATACATGTTCAAGAAATAAGTCATATATCCTCTTCCAGGGTGATGTGAGATCTCAGGAGTACAAAGCAAACAACCACGGTGTGGGCCTGAGCTTAGATTTTTATAAGCCCATAAAAACCAGTTTAAAACAGGCCACGTATATCCAGTACAGGTACCAGGATCAGGTTTCCTGTATGGAGGAGGGAGAAAACGGTGCGGCTACTGCTTCTATTGGTGTACAGTTAAAAAGCTGTTGGGTTAACCGTGGCTGTAAATCTGGTACTTCTCCTCCCCAGTCTGGGATAACTCGCTATACATTGCGAAACCGGGGTACGAATGCGACTACTGTAACAATACCCTCAAAGCCAATAATCTCCCCGCCAGTGATACAACCGAAGGTGAGAACGAGGAGAGGCAAGCTAAGCCTTGGTGAGGTGGACACCCCCCCAGGCAAGGGGAAAATTAAGAAGGTGAGAGCCGGTATATTGGGAGGGGCATCTGGCCTTCCTAAGGTCACACCATCATTGAAATCATACTATAAGGTCTTATCCTTTAGTGGTGTAGATCAAGGAAAAAAGATGGCAGCAATCGGTACCGTAAATACTATAAGCGTTGTAACCACTACCAGTACCATGAGCACTGCAAGTAAAACCATAAGAAATAATACGTCTATAAGTGCTAATAATATCATGAGCGCTACAACAACGATTGGTAAAGCGGCGAGGGCGAGCTCCATTACTGCCTGCTCACTTTCTATACTCACTGCTCTTAGTACATCTAATTTAATAGACCCTATAGATCCATTGCCTCACTCTACATCTTCCCCTATACAGGACATAGTACATCCAACAATAGTACTGTCAAACAGCTTTTCAGCTCTGGCCATTCAAGATGTGGCTCAAAACGAGGAGGATGAGCAGGCCCAGCAGGACAGCCGGACAATTTGGGAGGATAATTTAGGTGAAGAAGATTCACTTATAGCCATAGTAACATCTAAGGAGGGCACGCCTGCAGTGGCTCATACAGATAATACCCTCATAGTTCCAGATGTAATGCCTGCCCCTGGTACATTGGCGGATTTATTGCTAGGGTTAAAAGAGGACATTGGAAAACGTTTCACTATTTCGGAAGCAAATCAGAATGCGATCCAGGCTTCGTGTGAGACGCTTACCCGGAGGGTGGAGGAGGTTGCATCGAGGACGGATGCATTAGAAGTGGAGCTCCCAAAAATAAAGGAGGCACTAGGTGCTACTACAGTGGCTTACGATAAACTGGCCCAGCAGAACCGGGAAATGCGAGATGACATCGAGAGATTGGAAAACTATACAACTTAAAATTTTTGAACGTACCTGAGGACATTGAAGGAAGCGATATTAAGACATTTATTATAGCCCTTCTCAAAACAACAGTGCTAAAGGAATCCCGGAAGTGGATCTGGACTTATCAGTAGACATTCAGCGGGTTCATCGTGATCCTTATAGGAGGAAACCAGGCAAAGAGCATCCAAGAAAGATATTGGTTAACTTTTCGACCTATGCCATTAAAGAAAAGATTCTATCATTGGCTCTCAAAATAGGCCATATAAAATCATCTTCCTTTACCAGTCCATTTTCATATACGATTCGCTCGGATGTCTCATCTATAACAGCTGCCAGACAATGGGAACTGGGCAAGCGGGTGGCAATACTTAACTCACTGGGGACCCGTGCTCAGCTGAAGTTTCCGGTTTCACTCCGTGTGATGTGGAGTAACCATATGCATATTATACGTCAGGTGGAGGAAGCAGATATCCTGATAGACAGTATAAGGACTGGCAGTGAGGGGGGAAAGTAGAGAAAAATAGAGAATTTGAAGCAATTGGAAGCAGGTTAAGAGCTTCTTTGATATATGATAGGAAATATATTGTAAGCCACATATTAGCTATATTCTAGTTTTTTTTTTAACATTAAGTGTGCTTATCTTAGAGCACAATCACCAGTTACTAATTTTGTCTTTTTTCTATTTCACTTTTTTCAACTCTGCACGAGTGGGGGGGTGGGGGGGGCGTCAAAGGGTGTATGCCCAGGAAGACAGGGAGGGTCCTCCAGGGAAGGAAGTGGGTTCTGGGGTGTTGCTGGGTGGGGGGGACGGGTGAGGGTGGGATGAGGGTTGGGAGGGGTAAAAAATCAAAATTTAAGTTCTCATCATACTCACCACGTTCTACTTTGGCGGAGTTCCCTATTAACCATATGGGGCTATGGGTGTAGGGTAAGGGGAGCATTCAATGACTAGTAATAAAGTTTTCTATATTTCCTGGAATGTTAATGGGCTCCGTTGTCCGAGAAGAAGAAGGTTAGTTTTGAAGTATATAGAGCAATCTCAAGCTAAAATAGTTCTTCTTCAAGAAACCCATTTAAGTTTTAGTGAGAGCAATGAGCTCTTTGGTAAACTAAGATGGGTAGGGGCCTTCTGTTGTTCTGGACAATCTGTTGCAAGTAAGGGGGCAGCAATTCTGATAAAGACCGGGATAGGTGGTATCATAAGATCGACATTAACGGACCATACAGGAAGATGGGTAATGGCTCAGGTAGACTTTAGCGGGAAAACGCAGACTATTGTTTTATACTATGGGCCCAACATAGACGATCCTACTTACCTACTTAAAGTGCAATTTAATTTGGTCGAGGTCAGTTCACCCATTATTATGGGGGGGGGGACTTTAATGTCCTCCTTGATCCTAGACAGGATCGTTCTAATTATTGCCAGCATGTTACCGCACTACGATCTAGGCGCGCCATGGTTAATATGATGAATGAGATTGGACTTATTGACGCTTGGAAGGTCAAAGGGGGGGCAGCTCCAGGATATACCTATTTCAGTAAAAAGCATGGTCATGCATCGAGATTAGATTATATTTTAGTAGATAGGCATAGTTTAGAGAGCTTGGAAGATGTGAGAGTTCTACCTATTATTATATCGGATCACGCACCCATTATGTTCTCGGTTGTTATTAATGGGAACTCGATCATGGCACAACCAAGATGGACTTTAAAAAGGTCTGCACTACATAGTCAAAATATAGTTACATCTGTTAGATCATCTATAGATAACTATTTTATTGATAATGACGGCTCTACTCTCCCCGAGTACGTATGGGACGCCTGGAAAGCAAATATAAGAGGTCACCTCCATAGTCTAATTTGTTCGGAAAACAAGGAGGAGGCGAGGAAGTTTAAAACTTTAGAGAACAAAATAACCTTGCTAGAGAATGCTCGACTGGGTGCTCAACAATTAAATTCCACACAGTTATTAGATGAGTTGGAATTCCTCAGATCAGAATCCAGAGGGCTATTAGACCAAAAAATTAAAGCTCAATGGGACGTTCATGCCATGGATAACTATGAATTCGGAGAGAGGGCCGGCGCAGTTTTGGCAAGTAAGATTAGAACGGATAGGGTGTGGAACAATATAGATAGGTTAACGATAGATGACCAGGGGAATATATCCTGCAAACAGAAAGATATGGAAGATCATTTGCTCTCTATGTTTTCTAAATTATATGAGGAAGAACCATCCTCCACACAGGAGAATTCTTTATGATGGTTGGAGAGCTAGGCCCTCCCTGGCTTGACAGATGAAGGCAGAACCATTCTTAATAGCCCCTTTACTGAGGACGAGGTTAGGGATCATATTGAAAAATTAAAAAATAACAAAGCAGCAGGGCCAGATGCTCTTCCGGGCGAAATATATAAAATCTTTGAGGAGAGTTTGGTGCAAAGATTATGTGAACTATTTAACTATATATATAGTACAAAGGGTAGGATACCAGCATCATGGAGGAAGTCTATTATTGTACTCATCTTAAAGCCAGGAAAGGACCCCCTTAGTGCAGACTCGTATAGACCCATCTCCCTGCTAAACGCTGACTATAAAATCTTTACTAGTGTTTTGGCAGGGAGATTGGCTAAATTGGTCCCACAACTTATCAATATGGACCAGAAAGGCTTTGTGCCTGGCAGATACATCCATGAGTTGAATCTGCAGCTGATAGGAAGCATAGATTTAGCGGTGACACAGTCGGAGCCTCTGGCGGTGGCCGCATATGATGCAGCGAAGGCTTTCGACCGTGTCAATTGAGGATTTCTGTGGAACGTATTAGGGGTAATGGGTTTTGGTGAGACCTTTATTCAAACCATGAGAGGGTGCTATGAGGGTGCCTCGGCGGAAATTCTATTGAACGGCCGTCTAACATCAAGTTTCAATATAGGGAGGGGCACTAGGCAGGGGTGCCCCTATTTCCCCTCTCCTTTTTGACATCTACATTGAGCCGTTGGCACAAGCACTTAGGATTGACGAGACAATTACTCCCTTTAAATATAAGGATTACAGTTGTAAGCTAGCTTTATATGCTGATGATCTTCTGATCTATACGAGCAATCCCATGGAAGTACTCCCTAGGGTAGAGGCGATAATGGCGGATTTTGGCCTCCACTCGGGTTATCAGATAAATAATTCAAAAACAGAAATTATGTGTTGGGGGATTGATAACTGGGTAGGTCCTTGTAGCAGTCAGTTTAGATATCTAGGAATTATTATCACTCCAGATATTAATAATATAGTTCAAATCAATATTAAGAAACTATGTAAGGATATTGATCAGTTTTTTTCCAGATGGCAGAATCTTCCCCTCACAATATATGGCCGAGTCAATTTGGTTAAAATGGTTATTCTGCCTAAGTTGACTTATTTGTTTAATACAATACCCCTCCCGTTTTCAGATAAAATTTTGGCGAACATTCAGGGAAAGATTGGTAGTTTTATTTGGGCAAATAAAAATTCCAGGTTATCATGGAAAAAGCTAAAAAGAAGACTATTAAAAGAGGGGCTAGCACTCCCAGATATAAATTGGTATGCTTTATCTTCCCAGCTGAAAAATATTAGGTGTCTTTTGTCATGTCCCGATGATTCTAATTGGGGGAGAATTCTGAACATAATGGTAGGTCTAGAGGGAGGAGAGACCGGGTTCCTATATAAATTTGGAGCAGTAAAATACTACAAAAAAGTACGTCTAAAGGTATTAAAATCAGCCCTCAGAGTCTGGAATAAAGTTAAAGGGAGATGGGGGATCAAATATTATTCTGAGTTTGCCCCAATTTGGGAATCTCCAGGTCAGCCCTCATCTTTAAGGGATAGTCTGTCCCTCCCTATGAGGAGAGCATGAATAAACATTTGGTCTGATTTAAAAACATCAGAGGGGGTTCTCCCGTGGGAGGTACAGAAATCTAGGATTGGGGATTCTCTTTCTAGATTTAAATACATTCAACTCTGCTCCTGGTTTAAGGCGGAGAAAGAGAACATCGGAGGAAACTGGGAAATCGAGTGTGCTCTTTTACTTCCAAGGCCTAGGAAGAGAGAAGTGGGGTTTTGGTACAGGAAAATGTTGGAAGCGGAGGAAGCGCAGTCCCCCTCACCAAATCGGGTTTGGAATTCTACGAGGCTGGAGGTAGAGTCAGCTATTTTATATGATCATTCTTTAAAAATACTTTATAAATATGTTAGGACTGTCTCCCTTAAAAAGAATAATTTTTTCACTATAAACAGACTATATTATACACCAAAAAAACTTGCGAAGTTTGTAAACCCACCCCCTTTGTGCCCAAGATGTGGGCTCATAGAGGCGGATGATATCCATATTTTTTATGATTGTTTGGCAATCGGCCCCTTCTGGGGTAGAGTGGAGAGGGCTGTTGAGAGTATTTTTAAATTGAAGCTATGTTTGAACCTAGCGAGAGTTATGTTTGGGTTGGATGCAGAACTCATTGTTGAATTGAGGGAGACACAAGTTGCATTATTTTTTTGTTTCATTTTGATTGCTCGAAGAGAAATATGTAAGATATGGAAGGACCCCAACCCCCCATTATATGAAAACTGGTTACGAGCTACACTTAGATTTGCACGCCTAGAATCACTTTTAACTCACAATGAAAATAGTACCGTTTGGAAACCCTTTATTGAATGGGGAATTGCAATGAGGTTGTAACAACATAAGGTCCAATGATTAACACCATGCCTTGGTATAAAAAGGCAGGCCAGGTTGGCCCCAGGCGAAAGCAAGAACTCTGGCCCGGGGTGCCCAGGTCAAGATCGGGCTATAAGGAGATAAGTTGCATTCGTTAGTGGTGAGATGAGGATAAAAAAAACTAAAAAAAACAATGTCAAGCTACAGCGAGTGGCCGATTCTTCTTAGTATGACTCCGGCGGTTTCTTGCCTTCGATGCTGAGAAATTCTGTTGTGGCCCGAGCTTCTAACACAGCCCCTGATGTTGCCGTCGAGATGCATACAGTTACTGGTCCTTTATTGTCACCGACACCTGGTGGTCTGCCTGAAGATGTTGAGTATGCTTATCCTGCGGATGTTACATTGCCTGTTTTACAATCCACCACAGTTGCCCACTCACAGGACTCTTTTGACTCTAATTCAATGACTTCCATTGCCCCGTCCAAAGTTTCGATTTTTGTGGCCTGGTTCAAAAGATATTTTTTAATTCCCCCTTGGACTTACATTTGGCTGGTGCTCATATGTATTTTTTTTGTTTATGTCCATTGGCTTTGTGGTAGTGTTTTTTAGACTTATCAATGGACACTACCTGAAAGAAAGATCTACAATTCGACTAATTGATGGAACTTTGGCCCCCCACTCCTCATCACATATTATGAAAAGGGACCAGACTTTTGTGAACATTACTGCCTGGCCTGTACGTGATGGGATCGCTTGGGATGCTGTAAAATTTCAAATTCATGGCCCCACTGAAGTAATTAATGTGCTAAATGTATTTTGTGTTTCTATGGGTGATGTCGTTAAGCAGAACATCCATGATGACTGGGATGTGAAACGAAGTTACATATATAAGGAAAACCAATAACCTCGATTGTGTAGGCTATTACCATCCAAGACAGGACGTGCAAACCAGAACGACCCTTTGGCATTCTGTAACTGGTCCTTTTACATTGAGTGATGGAATCCTGATGAAGGCATTGCCGAAACGCGTTGGTTCTCCCACCATGTGTTTTTCCATCATGTATTATTGACAATCTATTTTCCTCTAGACCTTATGTATATACTGTAAATGTTTTTGAACATACAAAAAAGAGATATTTAAGCACAGCATCACTAATGCTGGTAATTGAATTGAGTATACTGTACCTTTCTACCTTGTATCATTGATTGTATTGAGAATTCATGTACATGTGGTTTTTTGAATAATGACATGAGTAGAAGTAACTGTCTCTTTCACTATTTTTTGTAAATAGGCACAACTACATGTCTTTTTACCTTTTGATATAAGAAATCATCTTTGAAAATTAATTAAGAATAATTATATTCAACAAAAAGAAATAAAATTGAAAAATATACAATTATGTTATTATTTTCATTCTTATAGAAATCATGTTTTTATAGTTTGGTTTAATTTTTGCTCCTTCTTGCACAGTGTATTAGCCATACAGCTAAGAATTCTTACCTCCTCTTTTCCAAAGTAGACTGGGATGTTCAAGCAATAGAAGCACTGTTTTCTGATTTGAAATATTATGCTGCATTTGATGCTGAGGATTTGTATTTAGATACTGCTAATTATGATGAGCAATTCTGTTATCAACATTATGGCACGCATTTCCTGCACAAAGCAAATACGTTTATAAATTTTGTAAATTATACTCAATGGGAACACTGTCCCGCCCCTAGGATGGGCAGCTCTGCCATGTTAGTGGACAAATTCACCTATTTTTCTGATTTTAGTGTGTCAAATCCGGCTTCTTTTTATTTTAAGGTTGCGCCTGAGTCTGCTTCTAAAGTTAGACTGACACACACAAAATTGTTGTATTCCAAGTCCTTTATGGACGAGTTGGCAATTGGAGGGTATGATCTATGGAAAGCTACTATCGATCTTAAATCGGTTTGGGGCTCCAAACCGTGGCAAGTACAGGGAACAGAAGCTTTGCATCGTGCCTGTCTTATCCCGAATCACATGTTATTTTTAAATTCGTCCATTTTTCAGACCACCTGTTTTGGATTGGCTACTTCTAAAAAATTAAATTCTCCCTCCATTCCGGGTCTGGGTGCTTATCCTAATTGGGGTAATCATACGGATCTGTCCCTTGCTATGTTGCATACATATGTTTCCAACACATCCTTCAATATTTCTGAATTGAATCCGAAAGGGTGGTTGGTGTGGCAGACGAGTTCGGACTCCTGTCAACATCGGTTTCTGGATTTAAAGCAGGGGTATACACAGGTTTGTGTAGACCCCCATTTTGAATCTTCTCACACTGTAACTACCTACTCAGTAGGGAAGTTATGCCAGTCTTGGCTGCAACATACCACTTTAGCATCTGTTAAACTTCATTTAGCACGATTAAACGACAAAATAGATGTGAATGATTTTGTTAAGGCTCCTGCAGTTGGCAGGTCCAAAAGATGGGTATATGCTGTTTACAACGAAGTTTGGAAGCTATCACAAATTGAGGCTGCATCCAGATTACGTGCTATTGATCAGGCCAATATGGAAAAGGTGTTGGCTGTTATAGATAATAGCATTAACACCCTGTCTTCCAGAATTTATACCTTGGATAATATAGTGTCATCTGTGGTAGACATTGTGCAGGATGATTTGTCTGTATTGTACCATGGTCAAAATCAATTGCGTTCTATTATGCAATCTGCATGGACCTTGCAAACGTTAAAGGCAGGGAAAGTCCCTTGGAATTACATGAACACTTCATCTTTGTTCCTTCCTTTTAATTTAACTGCGAAACAACAGTTCATGTCCATGAAAGATGCTACATATTCATTACTGCACATTGAGAAATTAGAACCTTTGCCTTTCTCTTTTGCTGAATTGAATTCTGCTGTGTGGCTTATACATGGGTTAATCACGTTACCGTTCCCCCTGTTTAAGTTCAGTTCGTGCATGAAACATTATGCTCTAGGCAGATATGAACAACTTGGTACTGCCTTCCTGCACGAAGTTTGGTCACTCCCATTCACGTATAGATGTGTGAGAGACGGCAAAGAGGTATACTTGAAAGGTGAAGAGTGCACTACCACTCCGGATCACTCTGTAGTGTGGAGGCACATTCAATTGCATGGTGCATGTTATGTGCACGCTCCTAATTTAGCTTGCGTCCTGAAAGGGATTCCTGTGCCAGTTATAACACCGTCTTTTACGCTGCTTGCTAACGGTAGTTATTTGCTATTAAATAATTAAGCTTGCTGTGGGATGTTAGTGGGAATTCCCTATATAGTGACTGTATCACAGAGGGTAGTTTGCTGTAATAACGTCCTTTTCCCACCCCTGCATGGCCGGCTCGATGTATCCATCTGGCCTTCCATTCCAACCTTGAAAGCAGAGTTCAACAAGATGAGCAGAATAAGGGCTCTATTGTCTCAAAAAGAAGTCGCGTTGACTTCATCCCGGGAAACATATGTCCTTCACGTAGCAAACACCCGCACTGAGGTGCAAGCGCTTTTGAATACTGATCTCCCACTTCATTTTGGGACCCTGATTCAGACTATCTTTAATGCCTCGTCAACAAGTGGCCTGGCTCATTTTTTTTTAAATTGTGGGCTCCGGCCTCGTGATCTCCTTTCAAACTATTTTTGGTGTGATCCCGGCATTTTTTCATTCTATTTTTTCCAGCGTCTTCGGAGGTCTCCCTTTACTTCTCGCCCTCATAGCTGGAATTCTTTTGTTGATCTGCGCACTGCGCTATGGATGCACAACTTGCGTCACATGACAACATGTCCCGGCTGCTCCATCTTCGTAACCGGATGCTTGAATACTATGGCACTTTACCACTGGCAACTCTAAGCATAGCCTATGGATTGTCCTTCCGGTTTCCCTACTTTACTTGTGTGCAGCCCGTCTTTCATTGCCTAGATTGTCCCTTCCAATGGGCTCTGGATTTGTGTCTGTCGAACTCGGTGTCTCCTGCCCCGGATTATGATCGACTGATGAGCCCCTTAGTGGCTCATGAGTTGGACTGTTCTGGCGTCGGGATTATGGCCTGTGGAGCGGCACATGGAGTCCTTGGGAATTGGGACATCGGAACGGCTGCGATTGACTTCTTAGCAAGAAGTTATCTTGAAGAACACGCCAGTTGTCCTCGTCTGGTGCTGGAGGCTCCGGTGGTTGAGGAGCATGTATGTTCCTTCCCCGTCCTGAACTGGATGGCAGATAATTTTGCGGAACATTCCAATGATTTCCTCTTGGAAGCTGTTGCAACTTATTGTGCTTATACATTGATGGATTGACTTTTGTACTTTCATTTCGTCCTGCGTCCTTCAATTATGTTTTTTTTATCCTCTACATGGTTTTTTCACTCCTTTTTAATTTTTTTTTTCTTCGAACTTTTTCACTTACCTTATAAGGACTTATAGTAAATGCCCTTGGTTCCGTTCTATCAAATTTGAACTCTGCGTTCTTGCAAGTGCGCCCCTACTGGTTAGTGGTCCGATCAAGGGGGGGTGTAGTGAAGATCGTTATCTATATATGTACAATGCTAAGTTAGCACAACCGCGTTAGATGTTAGAAAGCCAACTTGCCGCTTTTGCTGCTTTTGCACACGACACTGTAGTCACATGTTATTAAATTGAGAAATGCTTACTCGACTTTGCTTCACATGAGAACGGTCTGTTGTTCACATCCTAAACAGTGAGCAGCGACCTTGGTCTGTACACAGTGTAAAGAAACAGTCTGGGTCGCTAGACGGTGCTTGTTGTTGGGTTCAGGTTGATCGGCCCACTATTTTAGCCATAACACGCACGCAGCTGCAAATGCCTGAAAGTCGGGTGCTTTTAATATTGCAGTGTTACATGTTTTCATTACATTCGGAAGAAGAGCTTTCCCAGGAGCAGAGCCTAGCTGATCCTGTGATGTGATCTCACTGAGCTGATCTTTACGGTATGGGGTTCCCCATTCAAGCCTAGAGACCTTTTACTAGTCTAATAATAATACTATTAGTTTGCTAGAGAAAGGAAGGTGGCTTAGATCCACTGTCATTTTAGTATGATTACTCCTTTCATTTTCCATGGTATTGTAACTATGCTGATGGTTTTGATTTTAATAGTTTGTCTGCTTATGTTAGCCAAACTGCTGCATCTTAGGACACGAGGTTTATAAAATAAACTCTTTAAACTTTACCGTGTCTCTGTTTATTCTGTTGTGGACTGATATGAGAATAATTACGAACAGGTATTTCTGATTCCGACCATTCCTGAGATATACACTAAGTCGCTTGTTCTAGGTTGTCTATACATTGGGACCGCCGAGCTAAACCTCGGATAACGAATGGGACACTGATGCTGGTCGGATAAGGGGTTCTGGGTTCTGAGGTGAGTTTTTTGGTACACCACAATTCACTGAGGGCCTGGGTTTCTGCGCATAGTTCTGTGCATAAGCAGAATCTCTGCAAAACCATTGTCTGAAAGACTGTGGATTACCTTGGACATAGGTAGTTGATGAAAGGTGGTCGACTCATCATTGCGTGGTTGCAGGGGAGAAGGACAGATGAGCTGACTCCCCTCAGCAACAGATAAGAATGGCTGGCCTCAGATGTCCGGTTCCGTTGCAGAAGAAGAGACAGAAGCAAGAACAATTCCAGCAGGTCCGGAGATGGGTGCCGGTGGACAGGCATCCAGTGGACGTGATGCACGCTTGCACTCACAGGAGAGGATCCACACAGGCAATCCGTGACACTTCCCACCTGTGTTAGTGATGTGTAGCAAAAGGTAAAGCCCCCTCTTGCAGGGCTGCAAGGCTAACTTCTCCTCTAGTGTACCTTAGTATCGAACCAATTGCCTGACTGAAAGGTGTGGCAGATCTCGGCTGGGAAAGGAAGCTTGAACATGAGAACGGAAAATGCAAAGAGAGCAAATATATTTTTGACAGCACTGGGAACATCATTCAATTGCAATTCTAACAGGTGGGAAATGTGGATTTGAAGTTATCATCATAGGGTGTCCCATAACTATTTCGTAGCAGCTCAGTTTAGTCCTTTGAGTTGGAATAGCAATGATTGATCACAAAACCAATATATTGTGTATTGTCTTATTTTACAAATATATATATAGATACAAATACTTTGGATCATGTTCTGGTGTTGGTTTTTGAATAAGAAGAATTGTTTGGACATAAAATTCCATGTCAGGGATTAATTTAATTTTCCTTAAAAAATAAGTTTATTCCAGATTTGTTCCGTCGCATCAATTTTTGTATTTCCAGAGTGTTGTAATTCAAAGCAGACTTGGCTTGGCAGTTCAAGCTGGACTGTTCCTGTTGGAGCAGGACCCAGGCTGATTTGCATGTGGCTTGGTCTAATGTGAGGTGGCATGGTGGGACAAAACACCATGCCAGGAAGCGGCCCAGAGTAATTTTCATAGCTGAGATTAATTTAAGCATTCTTCCACCACTTTTTTGTATTGCTCATTGTGATGCCCTAAGTGCAACGGATAGTCCCACATGTGGGTCTCGTGCTCACTGTACCAGTGGAGCCAAGCTGCGCCCAACTGAAGAGGCCCAGATTTAGTCTGGGGTTGCTTGTGTTTCGGTTCACCAAGGACCTCGCTTGGCAATTCGGGCTGGACTGTTCCTGTTGGATCAGGCCCAAGGCATATGTATTTGCATGTGGATTTGCATATGGCTCAGTCTAATCTGGTGTGGTTTACAAGGTAAAACAATGATGGACTGGGAACACAGCATGAGTAATTACCTTCGGATGAGATTAATTCAAGCATTCCATCAATTACTTTTTGGTAGTCTTCATTGTAATGCCCTATATGCAACACAAATGCCTAGACCTGGGGCCTGTGCTCACAGTGCTATGTATACGTGTGTGTGTGTTTGTGTAAATTAGATAAGAAAGAACAATACAAAATAAAGAAATTAGCCAGTTACAGTTTAGTGAACTAACAATAATTTGTGCCCCGTCATGCACTGCTTATGACTTCACATATTATGTCATTGATGACTTCTCAAGTGACATCATTAATGGCATGCCAAATCATCACTGATGACATCATCCAATCATTTGTGAAGGCTTCCTGTATGGTTTGTGGGCTTGTAGTAATTCAATAAGCTACACCTGCATCCAGTTTTCTATTACCATTTGAGTGACAATAGCCATACTCTTTGACCACATGCTGGATATGTATAATACCTGCTGTGTCACCCACATTTGATGGATGTTACAATCTTTTTATTGGTAGTTACACCTTAACAAACAAAATACCTCCATACTTCTTAATGGGGTTGCCTTGAACACCTTCCAAATAAGAGTTTGTTCTCTATTCATCCTAACAGGATCACGCTGTTATGGAGTTCACATGACCCACAATTTTGAGTCATGAGGTTGACGGTATGCATTAGCCACTGATAAGACACCGTCTGCCAGACCCTGTGAACAACTCTCCGTAGTTTGGCGAAATGCACTGTGCACATTTCTGAAATAAGTATAATGGTATATACATTCTTAGAGCCATGCTTACAATAATATTATAAATTAAACCACCTCTAAGTGAGTCACCCCTACATTCTACATTATTCAACAATTTGCAAAGCCTTAAAATCTTTAACAAAGTTCTGGAAATAAACATCCACACCTTATAAACATCCTTAAGTACATTTTGCCTATAGCACTATATTACAACTATTTAACATGGGCATGTGCCCAGACATCCACTGGTGGATAATCTGTTGTCAAGAAAAGCTTTGGCTTTTCTCACAAATTTTGGGAAACAGAGTTTAGCTATAAGTCACAAATCTACTTCAAAACATGCCTCTGTAAGCCACGTCAGGTGCAATCAGCGATTACCTTGTTTAACAGGGCGTTCTACTTGTGCTCCAAATTATGCTGGTTTGTAAACAGTGCACCATATAACTTTTAATATGCACAGTGGCACTTGCCTCCAGGGCTTATGCTATTTCCAGTGTATGCACCCACATGTACACACAGTACCTCTGTGCTGTATATGACTATTGCCCCTTTTCTAACAACTTTCCTTTTAAAAATGAGAGGGTTGTAGTCTGACGATGGCAGACGCTCTTTAAGGAGGTTCTGCGACGAGCCCCCGCTTCAAAGCCCATCCTGAAGCTGGCAGCCAAATTCAGGCTCAGCAAGGGACCTTGGACTCCTCAAGAGTTTCCCTTCAGGGTGGAGTAACTGCCCCCCCCCCCCCACATGTGTGTCCCCCACGCTTTGAAGGCCGTGGCCAGTCTATGAGCACCAAGATGGCTGCAGCGGCCCAAGCGGGGCTTCACTGGACTCATGGCTCACGGACAGCACTGGGTGAACACTGTGGTCCTGCAGCAAGCCAGGTGGGACCCACAGTTTGTTTTGCTAACCGCCTCCTCCCTTACAGCCTCCACAGGGACCTGCCAGAACCAGCTGGCTTTGTGAGCCACCCCTGCATCTCGGAGCGGGGTCATTGGCCAGAGACGCCACTGAGGCTGCGGCTGCCTGCACCAGCACTGGGGCAGGTGGCATCTAACAGGCTGCATAGGAGGGGGGAGATCATACTTGTGGACGATGCTGGAAGGTGGCCACCTTTCTACAGCGAATTGGGTGAGGTATGCAGCGCTCTACACTAGGCCCACATGTGTTCCTCCTGGGACCTCACTGGTGGGCAGGCTTTCTTCTTACTTCAGGGCCCATACTTCGGCGGCAGGTGTTGCTGGAGTTGCGGCAGCCGGGACTAGCACCGGTGGAGCTGCACCTGGGGTTCGGCATGGCCGGTCTGCTAGGGGCCTTCCTGACTTCACTTGTACGAATCTCCCTTTCCGCTTACATCCGTGGGCCCCGGGAACTCCCAGGCCTAGTTAACCGGATGCGTGGGGGGCCTCCCTCATGTGAACTGGTGGTTGTGGATCGACCCTGGCTCCCTCTACCCCCTGTAAACTGTCTCCAGACCTTGTTGCAGGGGGCCAGCTTTGGCTGGACCCTAGAACTATTGCCTCTCTCTTCCCCTGGGTGAACCTGCATACATCCATATGTGGGGCGGTTCGGCTACTCATGATGCCCACATGGATCTGTGGTGCAAGCGAGCTTAACAACACCTTTTCAGCCTTCCTGTGGTTTTGACTCAACGCCTTAAACCTTGCCATGGGCAAGGACCAACCACCTTCCTCTCAGGCCCAAACAAAAATGAAACATGACAACATCTCCTCCTGCTTTGTCCTGGAGGGGGCTCACAGGTCTCTGGTGCAGGTTTCTCCACCTGGGTCCCCCGACCCATTGTGTCCAAAATCCTTAATTACAAAGAGAAAGATGCTATCCTTCGGGGGCTAGATCTCATAGGCCTATACCCTTTCAAGCCGGCTGTATTATCATAATTCTGGATACTCTCGCTGTGTCCAGAAACAATGTAAGTCCTTCGACTCAGTTAAGCAAAAATTCTATGCGGTGAACCTGTCAATGAACCGGTCATACATGTTTATGTTCCCCACCAACTGAAGGAGGTGGCATTGGAATGGGCCCTGCAGCATATGTTGATCAAACCCCACATGCTGCACCCTTTTCAGCAGGGTGGACACCCCATATTCACGCGGACCTGTGGTGAGCACAGCCGGGGACCACGGCTGAATAAGACAACAAAGAATTCTTCTGATGGCGATGATGACCAACGAGGGTGTGCTGGACGGAGAGCCGGTTGTCTTCAGCAGAGTCCCCAGTCACCTCCACCTCCTGGCCCCAGTGAAACTCACTCCTCGTGCCCAGACTTGTATCCTGTGTGCCACCCCCAGCTTGATGACTTATGTTACTATAAAACCAAATATTCTGCTATTGTCTTTTACCTAATGTAACTATTGCCAGCAGCAGAATATCCCGCTCTATGATATGATGTGGGCCGTTGAATACAGCCTGTCCATTCCCCCCTTTGTTGTTTAGTTTAAGTGGAAGTTTGGGCGACAGATGCTACTGGGGCAGATGTGTAGGTTGGGAGATGTTGGTGGATTTGTTGGGAGGATGTCTGCACAGTTTTTTCTTTGGGTTTTACACCTGCACAGTATGCACATCCACTACATCTACCATGACACAGACACAGACAACTCCCCGGGCTCCTCCACGGGTAACTGGGGATCCTAATTCACCCGTAATCCTCATCGATTCAGACCCCTTTTGGCCACGTGGCGTGATGGCAATATTCACTGTCATGAGCTAGAAGGTCAACCGCTCATAGACCGCATTAAACGAAGCGCAGTCCTTCGCTTGGCCAATCGCAACTCCCCACCATGCTGTTTCTTCAAAAAATGCACTTCCTTGATACCCGCTGTCTGGTTCTCACCCATTTGGGTGCAACAGTCTACCCTGGGCCGAGGAGTTGCGATATACCTTCACAAATCCTTTCTTCTCTCTCTTACCCCCTCAGTGTCGGATGTTGAAGGGGTGTATGTTCAACTGAAGGGCCTCCTACAGGGTAAACACAACAATTTCCTTAGCATATACATTCCACCACACTGGGCACAAACATCCCTAGGTAGTGTCCAAGCCATCATTTGGACCTCCCACCTGGTCTCACTATTATTGGTGGCGATTTTACCAATGTGGTTGACCCTACCCTTTACACGACCTGGGCTAGGGCAACACACCATCAGCCACCCCTTTCCGTTGGCGGAGTCTCTGAGATGCCTGGAGGCAGTATCACCCAGGACTAATCAAGCATACTAACCACTCCGCAGCCCATGGTAGTTTTTCCAGGACTGACAATTCCTTCCAGCCGTAGAAATCCCTAATATGATGGCCACGTACATCCTACAAAGCAAAACCAAAGGGGATGATGGACGGAGTGTTGAACATTGCAAACGCACACCCCCGCAGTCAACTGATCTGGGTTTAATCCATCATTATTCTTTAGCTCACTCCGCCACCCCAGTTCAGACATGGCCATATGCAAGCAAATCAGTCTGACCCTGTGCCTCGTGGGAACAGTCCAGCCATGCCAAGCCATGTCTTCCCTGGACTGGAAACAAGCATCCTGGGACCGGTTTCTGGCCAATCAGCCGTCATCAGCCAGGCAGCTTGAATCCAGTGGCAAAGTGAGCAAGGGACCCACGTCTGGGAATACCCTGCCAACTTAGGGTGAACAAAGCAAAACTAAAAGGGATGATGGACGGAGTGTTGAACATTGCAAACACTCACCCCCAGTCAACTGATCTGGGTTTAATCCATCATCATTCTTTAGCTCACTCTGCCACCCCAGTTCAGACATGGCCATATGCAAATCAGTCTGACCCTGTGCCTCATGGGAACAGTACAGCCCGAACTGCCAAGCCATGTCTTACATCCTACCCCAGGGCATTTCCAATCACGCTCCACTTGTGTTGCAATATGGCCAACACGCAGGAGGCATCAAGCCTTTATGCCGCCTCAATGCTTGGTGACTGGTAGATGCTCATTGTACTGCCTACCTGTCTCAGGAGCTCCATTCATATTTTCATCTTTTTAAAAATGAGGTATGGTTTTATGGAGCAATGTAAATAGCAGTATCATGGATGATGCCATTTTAGATGTTATAAGTGATGTGATCAATGATGTCATTTAGTACGTCAAGAGTGATGTCATAAGCAGTGCTTGACGTTGGTTATAGTTAATTCACCTAAGTTTTAACAGGCAAATGTAATACTTTTTAAACAGCCATGGGCAGGGGATTGGAGGTGTTGGCCGTTTTATCTGGCCTTTTGCCAGGCTCTACACCAACCTCCTCCATGTGCCCAGCCCCTCTCAGGTCTTTGGCCATGCAAGACCAAGGGTTGGGTGCAGGGTGTGGCCTCTCACCAGGCCCTGTGCCCATCCTTCTGCGGGCACAGAACTTTCTTCTGCACACAGTCAAAATCTGTGCTGAACAGGGGTGAGCCTACGCAGGAAAGATGCCCCAGTCCACAGGTACTCTACAAACAACACTCAATAAATCATTGTCCAGTGCTTTTACTTATAAAAATGGAAAAGTATTACGCACACTCTATTTAATACTACATATTAATTTACAAATACTTACAGGGAAGCAGGTGAAACTACCTAACAGTCAACACCACTATTGAGACCTGAACCCTAACACCATGATACCCCCTCATAGACTAAACACCATATAAGGGGGTGTAGTAGACCAAAGGCAGGCCTACTGTCTTTGTCAGGGTGTCACCACTTTCATAAATGCAGAAACATAATAACAGACCAATGTGAGAAGTTGGCCTGATGTATGATGTCACTAGTTATAGTGTACACCTTATATCAGTCCAAATACCCTTATGGTGATTGGTTGTAAAGTCAACCTTATAGACCAGCTATCCTAGTGGTAGCATGGACAAGAGCAGTCTTAGGCTAAACTCTGAATGGCATGTGAAGCCAGCTGTGATACCATATATAATCCCTTGAATACCAAATGAAAGGACACCACAACAGATATATATATAAAATAAAGTGTATTTATTCTAAGCAAACCCTCAGCACTCTTTATGAGTTTAGAGGTAAGTACAACACAGTCTTATTAATGCATACAGTAAGTCACACAGGTAAGTAATACAGTTAGGCCCTAGGGGCCACGCAAACCATATACTAAAGAAGTGGTATAAGAACCACTGTCACGGAAATAGAATAGGCCTAGGCCTAGGGAATCGCTGGGGCTACACTACACTAGCGTTAGTTAGGAAGTGGGAGGCCCACGGGATTCGTGTGCAGAGTGGAAACACTCACGCGTAATGCGTAAAAGTCAATAGTAATGTTACAGTTTAGAAATAGATAGATTTAGGACACTTCCGGAGTAGCTAGGAAGTTGAGACTTGAAAACTAGACACTAGGATAGTCACTATCCTGATGAGCACCGGAGTACCCAAGTTACCTAGCCCACAGGCTGCGGGTGCATAGGGGTGAAGATGCGTCGTTTTCGTCGTCGACTCCTATGGATGCCTGAAGAAAGATGCTGACAGGCAGTCAGGAGAGAGTGTCCGGTGGATCCCAAGCCTGGGATCAAGAAGAGAAGAAACCTGCAAGCAGAGGGGACAGAGTCAAGGTCACTAGCCAGTGACCACGTGGAACCAGGAAGGAACCAGGCGATGTCGTGAAGAGTTGCAGGTGTAGGTGAAGCTTGTCGCTGCAGCCAGGAGGACCAGGAAGCGTCGAGGACGACCAGGACCAGGAGGCGAGCTGTCCCACGAAGGCTCTTGCTGTCGGCGGCGTCGAAGTTGGACTAGGACTCACCAAGCCTTGGCAAGCGGAGCCCACGAAGAACAAGGGACTTGCTTCTGGTGCAGACCAGGGAGGTCTGGGGTGCTTCTTCTTTGCAGAGAAGCGGGAGCCAGTCTGGAGGAGCCAAACCAGCGCAGAAGATTTCAGGGAGCGTCGTCACAAAGACCACTAGCCAGCGGGCAAGCAACCGGACAGACGCGGCAAGCAGGAAAATGCTGAAGGGCCCCACGCAGGACTCGTGGAGTGTGGGGGGCTGGTCTTCGGTGCAGATGGTGCTTGGGGTTGGGGCTTCTCAATCCCCGGTGCACAACTTCGAGGGTGCCTCAGAAGCTGCGCTGTAAGTTACTAGCCACTTTTCCCAGGTAGCCGGTCCCACGTCGCTCGTCGCCTCCACGGATCTCAGCTTTGCTGCAGACGTGGATGAGGGTCGGAGAAGTCTGGAAATCAAGGTTCTGGTCGGGCTCTGCAGTCGGTTCCTCGTCGAACGTTTCACAAAGCAAAGGGTAGTCACTTGATGGTGCCTGTTTGCACAGGGTAGCCACTCCTTGGCTACAAGGGAGATTCTTCAGTCTTCTTCTTTCGTCGAATGTCGAAGGTCCAGAGTTTCTGTTCAGTTTTGCAGGTTCAGGATAATCTAAAGTCTTGAGGCCCAACTCCCACTCTTATACTAATCTGGGGGGCTGGGATACCTGCTAGGTCACGCCTTATGGGTGGGACCTGGGAGGGGGTGGTTACACCCACTTCCCTTTGTCCAGTTTCGCGCCAGAGCTGGGGCTGGAGTGCCCCAGCGCCTGTTTGAACTGGACTATGCAAGGAACACCTTGTGTGCCCCAGGCATGTCTCATTCCTTTCAGCCCACCCTGCCCCAATACACTAAAGGCTGTCTGGGGAGGTGCTAGCACCTCCCCAAGCAGGAAACCTATTGTCCAGGCCTCCCTGGCTGGGATCACTCCCAGCTGCAGGAGGTCAGACTTGTGTCTGTGGCAGCAGCATCCATTTTGTGATGCTGAGGCTTTGGTTAGAGTTAAACAGCAAAGTAGGATTTTAACATGTCTCTCCCTCTAGAAGGGAGGAATAATATCCTCATCACCAGAAATGGTATGGGGGTATTATTCCAAAGTGTTAGACACCTTACACGACATGTTTTGATAAAGCCAAACCATAGTTACCATAACCGTTTAAGATTATAAGGCACTTTAAGAGTATATGGTAGGCTATATCATAGAACAGCTATAAGGACTTGGTTCCGAAAGCTGCAGACAGGCTCAGCTCATGCTAGAGCACCATCTCACATGTTACCAAGCACTCTGCCTCCAGGATTGTTAAGGCCTGCCATAGGAGTGACTGATAGGTACACATGTGTCTATATATAAGGGTAGATATAGGTATACTATATCTAAGCAAGGGGTGATTACACGACCTTGCCCCAGCTGAGTGATCAGCCAGTTGTGTCTGATTGGAAGGCCAGACCAGGGGTGGCATAATACATGCTGCAGCCCCTGGGAGGCCTAGGGTACACCTATGCCCTGGGTACCTAGGGTACACTGTACAGGGTCCAATAAGGTGATCCTTACCAATTGGTTATGTACCTAGGGTACATGGAGTCCATTTTACAGAGAGAGCAGACAGCCTGAGACCCTGAATGGCAGGATCTCAGGCCAACTAAGTCGAAAAACCAGCTAGACACTAGGCAAAAAGTTGGGGGTAACCATAGTCAGATATCCACCTTCCTACACAACCCCCCCCCAAACGAAAGGAGATAAGGCTGGCCTTGACAAGGTAAGCCTCTATTGCCTGAGTGGCCATATAAGGAAGAACCAGCACTGGCATGGTTACCCCCTGTCTCATGGTCCACTAAGCAATCCCTCATCCTAAAGATATCATAGGGTCTCCACCATAGGGAATCTCTACCTTTGGTGTGTCTTTGTAAAGTAAAAGGCTGGTGTTGAGATGGAGTACTGAAGTGAGTGTCCTCAAAGTGAGGCCTCAGCTTCCTCCAATCATCCTCCACCATGGATGCCTTTCTTTCTCTAACTGAGTTGCACTGTGCTCTCAGGGTCAGCCTCTGGCTACCTAAAGCTGGAGGCTGGGTCCCTTTTGTGGGCTTACTGGAGGGACAGGTCAGGTTTGGGGCCCTAAGGTCCCATGTTTGCCTGTGCCCAACAGAATCCCTCTGGGGGAGGTCCCTAACCACCTGGGAAGGGGATCCCTCAGGAATGTTTTTACCCATCACCTGGCTAGGGCAACTAACCAGGCAATCCTCATTCTTTTGAAGGGGGGGTTCTTGTGGACAGGGGCCCTCTTGGGGTCCACTGGCCTCCCTGACCTCTGCAGCCCTGGGCTGACTGAGGCAGGGTAGAGAGAGGCAGGCTACCTGCACCAGACTGGGTCCCACCTTGGAAGGGGCCACTGACATCAGAGGCTCTGCCAGGCCAGGCCTGGCTACCTCTGGGGCAGTTCCTTCACAAGGGGTGAGGTCAGATCCCTGAGGAGGCTGACCTCTTCCTAATGTCTGGGGAGAGGGAGACTTTTCTTCCTCCCCACTACTCTCTGTTTGTGTGGAGTGATCCATAGTTTCAGGCTTCACTACACCTATATCAGTCTGAGTGTGGGCTGAGACCATTACAGCCTTGCCAACCTTTTCAGGAAGGCACTCAGTTTGTGTTTGAGCTGTGACTGTCACAGCTCTGCCAATTTCTACAGGGAAGTCTGTCTGTGCCTGGGCTGTGGCTACCACTGCCCTTCCAACCTTTTCAGGGAGGAAAGCTACTTGGACAGGGGTTGTGACTGGCACAACCCCACTACCCTTTATGGAAAGGCCTACCATTTTAGAATGGGTGTCTTGTTCAACTCCAGCCCAAGCTGAGAGTTCTAAGTCATTCCCCAGTAAGCAGTCCACAGGCAAGGTTGGAGACACTGCCACCCTTTTAGGGCCAGTGACCCCTCCCCAGCTGAGACATACCTCTGCCATGGGATGACTGTTCTGTTTGCCATCAATGTTAGTTACCTGGTATGAGAAACCAGGCAAAAGCTGCTCAGAGGGAACTAGCCTATGGGCCACCATAGTGATGCTAGCTCCAGTGTCTCTGTAGGCCTCAGCTTTTCTACCATTGATGTAGGGTTCCTGTCTGTACCTACCCAAAGTGTTGGGACAGGCAGTGAAGTTGGCAAACCCCATGCCACCATCACAGACAAGAGTAGCTGCTGTAGGGGAATTGGCTAAGCCAGAGTCCCCCTGTGTTCCCCAAGAAAACCCAACCAAATTTTTGGGGGCACTCCCACCACCTGGGGGATTACTGCTGACAGTAATAGGTGGTGTGACAGGAGTAGTTGGAGGAACAGTTTTATTTTTAGCCTGTGGACAACTGCTGTCAGTTTTCCAATGCCCAGGTGTTTTACACACATGGCAGTAGGGCTTTTTAACTGTGGTAGAGGAGGGAGCTTGGGACCCACCACCCTGTGTGGAGTTTTGGGGCCCTGAGGAAGATTTCTCTTTTGCTTTATCCCCACCCTTCTCTTGAGGCTTGGTGGTATCTTTCTTTTGGTCACCACCCTGATTTTTAGGCCTAATCCTGGTCCTGACCCATTTATCTGCCCTCTTTCCCAATTCTTGGGGAGAGGTCAAATCTGAGTCTACCAGGTGTTGATGGAGAAGCTGGTTCTGACAATTACTAAGGATCTGCTCCCTCATAATCAAGTTGTACAATCCTGTATAGTCCTGCACCTTGCTGCCATTTAACCAACCTTCCAAAGCCTTAGTGGCACAATCCACAAAATCAGACCAGTCCTGTGTCTGTGTCTTCTGGGTGTCTCTGAACAACAACCTATATTGCTCAGTGGTTAAGCCAAACCCATCTATCAGAGCACTCTTCAGGACTTTGTAATTGTTTGCATCCTCATCACTGACTGTGAGGAGCTTGTCTCTACCTTTGTCAGAAAAGGAGAGCCACAAGATAGCTGCCCACTGACTTTGGGGTACCTGCTGTACTTTGCAGGCCCTCTCCAAAGCAGTCATCCATTTGTGGATGTCATCCCCATTCTGATATGGGGGGACTATCTTGCTTAGGTTTCTATGGTCATAAGACCTATCCCTATCTCTAGGAATGTTGCTGCCACCAGTGGGTTCTGACCCACACAATTTTTGCTCTCTAGCCAGAGCAAGCTTCTCTTTGGCAAGGGCAATTTCTTCCCTCTGAATCCTCAGATTAGCTTCCCTCATTCTGGCTTTATGCTCCTTTCTCTCAGGTGAAGTCATTCCCCTGTGAGAGGAAGCATTAGAGATGCTAGAAACATGGGAGTGGATGGATTCCCTTGAAGGGGATCTGTCCCTCCTGCTTCTCTGTGAATGTCTACTTGTGGGTCTGTATGGGGGGACCCCATGCAAACTCCCATGTAAACTTAAGTTAGCCTGGCTAAGTCTCCTTACTTGGCTCTGGCTGTCTACCTCCCCATCTGAAGCCCCATCTGACTCCTCTGTGGTGGGTAGACCCTCCTCTGTGCCTAGGGCACCTTCCTGAGATGCCCTCTGAGCATCATACTCCTCTAGGAGTTGTCTTAACTGAAGGAGGGTAGGGTTTGCACCCTGTTTTATTCCTCTGGAGGTACACAATTGTCTCATCTCCTGGAATGTTAAGGTATCATACCTAGAGGGGGTCTTCTGCAGACCTGCCCCTCCTGAGAGAGCATCTACTTGATCTCCTCCCAGAGGCATGATCTAGTGAGGGTGTGGTGTGTGCACCTACCTACACTAGTTGTTTCTACTAAACCTCTCTAGTAGTTGTAGTCAGGGTGTGTTACTCCCTTCAACCTACAACCACTAAGTCCAGTAGGACTTAAGTATTATAAACTATGTTATATGTACCTAGACAATATCTGTGTGATCTTTCAATTTAGTATCTCAAGATTACAATGGTATTACAACAGCAAGCTCAGATCCCAACCGCTGCTCACCAATGTGAGAAGTTGGCCTGATGTATGATGTCACTAGTTATAGTGTACACCTTATATCAGTCCAAATACCCTTATGGTGATTGGTTGTAAAGTCAACCTTATAGACCAGCTATCCTAGTGGTAGCATGGACAAGAGCAGTCTTAGGCTAAACTCTGAATGGCATGTGAAGCCAGCTGTGATACCATATATAATCCCTTGAATACCAAATGAAAGGACACCACAACAGATATATATATAAAATAAAGTGTATTTATTCTAAGCAAACCCTCAGCACTCTTTATGAGTTTAGAGGTAAGTACAACACAGTCTTATTAATGCATACAGTAAGTCACACAGGTAAGTAATACAGTTAGGCCCTAGGGGCCACGCAAACCATATACTAAAGAAGTGGTATAAGAACCACTGTCACGGAAATAGAATAGGCCTAGGCCTAGGGAATCGCTGGGGCTACACTACACTAGCGTTAGTTAGGAAGTGGGAGGCCCACGGGATTCGTGTGCAGAGTGGAAACACTCACGCGTAATGCGTAAAAGTCAATAGTAATGTTACAGTTTAGAAATAGATAGATTTAGGACACTTCCGGAGTAGCTAGGAAGTTGAGACTTGAAAACTAGACACTAGGATAGTCACTATCCTGATGAGCACCGGAGTACCCAAGTTACCTAGCCCACAGGCTGCGGGTGCATAGGGGTGAAGATGCGTCGTTTTCGTCGTCGACTCCTATGGATGCCTGAAGAAAGATGCTGACAGGCAGTCAGGAGAGAGTGTCCGGTGGATCCCAAGCCTGGGATCAAGAAGAGAAGAAACCTGCAAGCAGAGGGGACAGAGTCAAGGTCACTAGCCAGTGACCACGTGGAACCAGGAAGGAACCAGGCGATGTCGTGAAGAGTTGCAGGTGTAGGTGAAGCTTGTCGCTGCAGCCAGGAGGACCAGGAAGCGTCGAGGACGACCAGGACCAGGAGGCGAGCTGTCCCACGAAGGCTCTTGCTGTCGGCGGCGTCGAAGTTGGACTAGGACTCACCAAGCCTTGGCAAGCGGAGCCCACGAAGAACAAGGGACTTGCTTCTGGTGCAGACCAGGGAGGTCTGGGGTGCTTCTTCTTTGCAGAGAAGCGGGAGCCAGTCTGGAGGAGCCAAACCAGCGCAGAAGATTTCAGGGAGCGTCGTCACAAAGGCCACTAGCCAGCGGGCAAGCAACCGGACAGACGCGGCAAGCAGGAAAATGCTGAAGGGCCCCACGCAGGACTCGTGGAGTGTGGGGGGCTGGTCTTCGGTGCAGATGGTGCTTGGGGTTGGGGCTTCTCAATCCCCGGTGCACAACTTCGAGGGTGCCTCAGAAGCTGCGCTGTAAGTTACTAGCCACTTTTCCCAGGTAGCCGGTCCCACGTCGCTCGTCGCCTCCACGGATCTCAGCTTTGCTGCAGACGTGGATGAGGGTCGGAGAAGTCTGGAAATCAAGGTTCTGGTCGGGCTCTGCAGTCGGTTCCTCGTCGAACGTTTCACAAAGCAAAGGGTAGTCACTTGATGGTGCCTGTTTGCACAGGGTAGCCACTCCTTGGCTACAAGGGAGATTCTTCAGTCTTCTTCTTTCGTCGAATGTCGAAGGTCCAGAGTTTCTGTTCAGTTTTGCAGGTTCAGGATAATCTAAAGTCTTGAGGCCCAACTCCCACTCTTATACTAATCTGGGGGGCTGGGATACCTGCTAGGTCACGCCTTATGGGTGGGACCTGGGAGGGGGTGGTTACACCCACTTCCCTTTGTCCAGTTTCGCGCCAGAGCTGGGGCTGGAGTGCCCCAGCGCCGGTTTGAACTGGACTATGCAAGGAACACCTTGTGTGCCCCAGGCATGTCTCATTCCTTTCAGCCCACCCTGCCCCAATACACTAAAGGCTGTCTGGGGAGGTGCTAGCACCTCCCCAAGCAGGAAACCTATTGTCCAGGCCTCCCTGGCTGGGATCACTCCCAGCTGCAGGAGGTCAGACTTGTGTCTGTGGCAGCAGCATCCATTTTGTGATGCTGAGGCTTTGGTTAGAGTTAAACAGCAAAGTAGGATTTTAACATGTCTCTCCCTCTAGAAGGGAGGAATAATATCCTCATCACCAGAAATGGTATGGGGGTATTATTCCAAAGTGTTAGACACCTTACACGACATGTTTTGATAAAGCCAAACCATAGTTACCATAACCGTTTAAGATTATAAGGCACTTTAAGAGTATATGGTAGGCTATATCATAGAACAGCTATAAGGACTTGGTTCCGAAAGCTGCAGACAGGCTCAGCTCATGCTAGAGCACCATCTCACATGTTACCAAGCACTCTGCCTCCAGGATTGTTAAGGCCTGCCATAGGAGTGACTGATAGGTACACATGTGTCTATATATAAGGGTAGATATAGGTATACTATATCTAAGCAAGGGGTGATTACACGACCTTGCCCCAGCTGAGTGATCAGCCAGTTGTGTCTGATTGGAAGGCCAGACCAGGGGTGGCATAATACATGCTGCAGCCCCTGGGAGGCCTAGGGTACACCTATGCCCTGGGTACCTAGGGTACACTGTACAGGGTCCAATAAGGTGATCCTTACCAATTGGTTATGTACCTAGGGTACATGGAGTCCATTTTACAGAGAGAGCAGACAGCCTGAGACCCTGAATGGCAGGATCTCAGGCCAACTAAGTCGAAAAACCAGCTAGACACTAGGCAAAAAGTTGGGGGTAACCATAGTCAGATATCCACCTTCCTACAACCAATACAACCCAATTACAACAGCTGATAATACCATCCTGCAGTAACATTCATTAGAACTTGTACTGACTCACTGTAAACCGGGTGATCATGAATAACACATTCCTATGACCTTCACAAAGGCATATAAAACATAAAGCCTCATTGTTGATTTTTGTCATTGTCAATAGCCTTAGGTCCTACCCAGAGCCTCGGAGCAAAAGCCCACGCTCTACGATTGCTTGAAAACTCTTTGTCACGGGTTTATTCCCCTGTGAGACTGCAGGTCTCCTGGCAGCCCCACACACATTTAGTTACATGTTTGTTGTGCTCCTACCCACTCAGGGGCACCACAATTGGAATAAGCACATTTTAAATTGCCCTCACAAGGGCTTGTAGAGTGCTCCAAGTAACAGCTGGTCTGAACCTCGCATGGCACTTTGATGTCGCCACCGCAGGGAAACTGCTAAATTATTTTATTTATTTTTTTAAAGGTGCTCCAGTCTCACTTGGGACACCCACAGGATTAATTTTTCATTGGAGGCCACAGGGAAGCCCCTAAAGCCTCTGCTGGCTTCCTAGTATCCTGGGCATGGCTGTTCAGTGCAGTGCGAGAGCCAGCATCTTTCCCTGTTCCCACCTGTGCTGACTGTAGCAGGAACAAAGCACTTTCCCGGCCCACGGTTACAGTGAGTTGGAATCTCGAGGCCTGGCGTTTTCGCACCCCCAAACATGATGACACGGATAGATGGGCGTAGCACCCAGCTGGTCGCCTCACTCTTGGTCCCTGGAGAGAGGGGTGTCCAAAGGGACACATATGTCAAGAGTGCGGTGGTGTTCATTTTCTTTTTTGTTGCCCCTGAGATTGGGGCCTTCGGCAGCTAGTAGACTCCTAGGGTGGAGGCTCCATGCACGTCCCCTCCCAGCGTCTATATGTTTTTCGTCTCTCCTTGTGCCAATCCCAGCCGGTCCTCAACCTTATGTAAGCATTTTTCTCGGCCCCTGGTGTATCAATTGAGATGCTTTTTGTGTCCTTTTGTTCCTGGTGACTCGTTCTAGCCACCAGGAGGGGTCTCTTCAGGCCTCCTGCCCGGTCCCACCAGCATGGCACTGTGAGCCAGGGTATGCTCACTCTGTCCCCTTACGTGGCCATTCTTTGTTGTTTTTTCATGAGCCCTTTAATGGCTGCCACCACATATTCTCCATGTTATAGCCACCTAATCAGGATACTTCCATCCACTTGGAATGGACCAGTCACAGCATATTTGGACGCCAATGGTCCAGATAGCTCTAACTTTTTACCAGTGTTATCTTCTTCATTGCTCACCCAAGCTCCTTTTTAAACACTAATTTCTGCGCCAGGATACCTTTCCAGGTGAGTCATGTGCTATACAAATACACATAACATGACTTAAAATAATATTACAGACTTCTTATCTAAGATTCCTCACCTTCTGACTATTTCAGCAGGAACCCTGCGCAACATTAGGTGACATTGTGAGGCTCCACTCTGGCATCGTTCCGCTCTGGAAATGACATGCTGAGTTGCATATAAGTTCTACCCTTGTGCGCCGACATCAGTTCTTGTGTTTCTGCCCCACCAGAAATGGGTCCAGAGCTTTTCCATCTCTTAATGAGACTGTTTACTACAAAATGTACTTTAAAGCTAGCAGTGTGCAGGGGGAATGTCACCACCTGAAACCACAGGGTTCAAACCTAGTGTGTGTGATAAATCCCCATCAGATTTGTCTTTGGCGCTTTGGGTCAGAACACAACTTCAAGACCTGGAGCGACTGTGCCTTGATGAATCTGAAGGCCATTCAGGACTGTGAGGCGAAGCTGTATGGCGCCAAGTACAGGTATACTCCACGTCATGACCAGTAGAAGTTGAAAGGAAGGTCCTAGTCCCGCTCCCGAAATCATTCCTGTGTCAAAGTCCTCGGGGAAGCCGAAAAAGAAGCTCAAGAAGTCCAAGCAGGACTCAGGCCCTTCCCGCCACACAGAAACTCCTAAGAAGTCGCAAGGGTGTAAATGTGCCTCTTGGTTTCTCTTCCTAACTCTTCAGAGCTGATGCCAACTCTTGTCCAGAGAAAACTCAACTGTTGGATTCATGTCAGCTGTAGATCACATGCTTTGCATACTCCTGCCATCTAGTGTTGGGTCCGGATGTTTGCAAGTTGTTTTTCTTCGAAGAAGTCTTTCCAGTCACGAGGTAGGTGACTCCGCCTTTCGGTGATAGTGCCCATGGGCATCGACTCCATTGTTAGATTGTTTTTTTCCGCCATCCGGTTCGGACGTGAATTGCTGTGCTCTGGTTCAACACCGTTTCTCCGGTTTCCCTCGGTGCGCAAGACACTCACCCTCGACTGTATTGTTTTCAATCGTGTAATCCCATTCTCCGTGTATCGTATTTACCGAAAAAACCCTCTTTCGCTCGGGTAGCTCATGGAAGGCCGTCGGGCCTACCCGCGTTGGTCGCAGTAGATGGAACGGACTCAATTTAAATTCTGCCCTCGATGCCACGTGAAGTGTCCGCGCACTGACTCACACGAACTGTGCAACCTGTGCTTGTCTCCGGAGCACAGCAAACAGGACAGCAATGCGTGTAAGGCTTTAAGCCTGAAGAAAACGCTTCGCGACCACTGGGCTCGATATCGCGAAATGCTGAGACAACACACAAGTTCCATTCCGGACCTCTTCACAGAAGACTCGGAACAAGAGGCCGGAGACGCCATGGGAGCCGAGGAGGAACAAGACCCGATCTCCATCTCCAACTACAGCTCCGAGGACATCCTGCAAGGGCAGCCTACCGTGAGTACAGATCCTCCCTTGCCCCAAAGTCCACCTCAGCCCATGAAGAAGACAACGGTCAAACCCCCGCCTCCGGGCCACGGTCAGCACCGACAACATGTTTCCGATGCCGCCCTCCTGCTTGGCACCAAAACATACCCAAAAGCCTTCTGGCTCCGAACATAGCCGTTCCAAGACGGGCACCGAGCCGAAACCTTTGGGTCGAAGTCAAAGACATGCTCTGCCCTACCCCCTTCGATGCCGAAAACATCTTCGGATCCGAAATCCATGGCATCGAAAGCACCCAAACACCAGCAGCGAAACAAACAGATGTGCTGATTCCATCCAAAGAGCAACATTTCGATGCTCCGCCCTCCAAACCAGATCTGAAACAGCGTTAGCTATATATCCACCCAACTACTGGACATATAACCACAAAAGTGACATTAAAACGCAAACCTGACACAGAAGAGGTCTACCACATTCCTTTAAAAAGGAAAAATGTTGGTACTAATCCTTCTCCACCTCCTCTTTCATCACCTCCTTCTCCTCAGTTTCAACTCTTACTAATTTCACCTGAGCACTCACCAACACATACTGCTGAAGATTAGGTTGATGGGGAGGGGGACAATGACCCAAAACCAACAGACCCCTGAACAGATTACAACACCAATTCCCCACATGGAATGATCCTGATCTCTACCCTACCAAGCCTTCTTTACCAGACAACAGTGTAGGATACATAGAACTGTTGGGTAAAGCTGCTAACTACCATGGGGCTCAGCTGCATAAGGAATCGCTAGAAGAGGATTTCCTTTTTGAGACTCTTAGGAGTACCCAAAAGTCCTCGCACAGCCTCCCCATGCTCAAAGGTATGATCAGGCACGTAGATGATATTTTTAATGATCCCATCAGGGCGTGTATCCTCACCCCTAGGGTAGACAAGATATATGAGCCGGCACCATCAGATCCAGCATACATAAAGGGGCAGTTACCTTTGGATTCCTTGGTAGTTTTCAACGCACGCAAAAGGGCCAATTCACAAACAGGAGATGCTCCACCCCCAGACAAAGAATCTAAGCTCATAGACGCTTCGGGGAAGAGAGTAGCCTCCCATGCTGCGAACTTTTGGCGCATCTCCAATACACAAGCACTGTTAGCTAGGTACAACAGGGCCCATTGGGATGAAATGGAGGAGTTGCTCCAGTTTCTACCTGATGATCACAAGTCCAAGGCACAAGACCTAGTGCGGGAGGGACAGCTCATTTCCAATAATTCTATCAGATGCGCCCTAGATGCTGCAGACACTGCAGCTACAGTTGTCAACACCAGCATCCTTTTAAGAAGGCATGCCTGGTTACGTATATCAGAATTCAAACCAGAGGTTCAAACTTCCATCCTGAACACACCTTTTGACAAGGAACACCTTTTTGGCCCTGTGGTAGATTCCTCACTAGAAAAAATGAAGATGGACACAGAAGTGGCCAAATCTATGGGAGCCCTTCAATTAATACCAGGACGTGGGTCCTTTTGGCGCTCCTTCTAACACGGAGGGTCCGAAAACACCCCCTCAGAAACTGCCACCACCACCTATAAAGGCAACAATCAAACCTCTGCCTCTAAGGATTACTTCTGAGGGGGTTACAGAGGCAATAATGGCAAAGGTCGAGGTAGAGGCTCCAACACACACGCCTCCCCCTCCAATACCAAACAGTGACTTCCCTACACTCCCTCCCGACCATTTAACACCTGTCAGGGGCGTCTTTCACATTTCCTACCTGTCTGGCAGTCTATAACTACAGACAAATGGGTACTGGAAATTATCCGTTCTGGTTATTGCCTGAAGTTCACCAACAATCCTCCAAACATTCCTCCATGTTCACACAAACTGTCACCGGATCACCTGCACTTCCTCAAACAAGAGGTTCAGTCTCTCCTCTTAAAAGGGGCTATAGAGCCAGAGCCCGTACCACTACAATACCACGGGTCGGGCGTATACTTTTTCTACTTTCTCATACCCAAAAAGGACGGTTCTCTCAGACCAATCTTGGACCTCAGAGAATGAAATGTTTACATACTGTCAGACGATTTTCACATGGTAACACTTCAACAAGTGCTCCCACTTCTGCAACAGGGCGACTTTCTGTCTACTCTAGACTTAAAGGACGCCTATTTTCATATTCTAATACATCAGGCTCATCGCAAATTTCTCAGATTTGTGGTAGCGGGCCAACATTACCAGTTCAAGGTACTCCCGTTCGGAGTCACCACTGCTCCCAGAGTCTTTACAAAGTGTCTGGCAGTAGTCGCTGCTCACCTGAGAAGACAACACATTCATGTCTTCCCCTACTTGGACGACTGGCTCATCAAAGCCAGTATGTACCCAAAATGTCTCCAACATACCCGCAGGACATTACAGTTACTACACCAACTGGGGTTCACAATCAATGTGTTGAAATCGCATCTACAACCTACCAACACTCAAAACTACTTAGGAGACACTTTAGATACTCAAAAGGATCTCACCTTTCCCAACGCAGCCAGAATTTGCAACATTTCAGGCTCTAGTTCTCCAGTTTCAGTCCAATCACTCGCTTCCAGTCGAGTGTATATGCAACCACTGGGATGATGGCATCGTTCCCCATGCCAGGCTTCACATGCGTCCCCTACAAGAATCTTTAGCGAGTCAGTGGAACCAATCACAGGGTCTGTTAACTGATCTAGTGTTGGTAAGCAGCCGTACTTATCGCTCGGTGCTGTGGTTTATCAATTTATTAAAAGGACGGCCCTTCACAGACCCATTTCCACAGTGGAACTGGGTCTGTGAAGGGTCACAATGCTAACAGAGGACACATCCCTCACTGGTAGGGGGACCCATCTTCAGCATCACACAGTGCAAGGCCTGTGGAGTCAACAGCAAAAATCTCTCTACATAAACCATCTAGAGCTGCTAGCAGTCTTTCTAGCGCCTAAAGCATTTCAGACTCAGATGGTAGGCAAAGCTGTTCTAGTTCGCACCGACAACATGACAGCTATGTATTACATACAAAAATATGGGGGGAGGGGGCACTCTCTCCAATTGTCACACTTGGCCCAAGACATTTGGTGATGGGCCTTTCACCACAAAATCTATCTCCTGGCGGAACACGTCCCAGGAGTGAACAATCAGATTGCCGATCTCTTCAGCAGACGTAGACAGCAAATACACGAATGGGAACCACACCCTCGGGTTCTCCTCCCATACTTTCAAAGTTGGGGAGTTCCTCAAATACATCAAAACACAAAATGCCCAAACTTCGCCTCCAGGTACCCACACCCGCTCTCCAAAGGCAATGCACTATGAATGAACTGGTCAGAGATATTTGCCTAAGCTTTTCTGCCTCTCCCACTCATTCCATCATTGGTTCGGAAACTCAGGCAAACACCCCTCACACTGACCCTAGGAGCTCCCACTTGGGCTTGTCAACCATGGTTCACTACCCTGTTGGAGCTGTCACTAGTTCTACATCGAAAGCTGTACCTCACATCCAGTCTCCTCACACAGCGCCATGGAGAAATCAGACACCCAGATCCCAAACAACTGAGCCTCGCGATCTGGCTCCTGAAGTCATAGAGTTTTGTTGTCTAAATATCCCATCAGACTGTATGAACATCATTAGAGAGGTCAGAAGGCTACTACAAGAGTCTGTTATTCAGCCAAATGGAAACGTTTTTTTTCATCTATTGCAATAACAACAACATCCATCCTCTTGATGTTTCAATACAAAATATCATTTGTGACCTGTTACACTTGCAGCAGTCAGGATTACCTTGCATTTCTATCCAACTACATCTTGCTGCAATAGCTGCATATCTACAGAATAGGCAACATTTATCGCTTTTCGGAGTGCCAGTAATCAAAGCTTTCATGGAAGGACTCAAAAGAGTTATACCACCAAGACTTCCACCTACTCCAGTGTGCAATCTTAACATCGTCCTCACAAGAATAATGGGCCCACCTTTTAAACCCATGCATAAATGTGAGCCACAGTTTCTCTCCTGGAATACTGCTTTCCTCATTGCAATCACTTCATTGAGTGGGTGAACTACAGGCATTAACTATAGAAGAACCTTTTTTCCAACTTCACAGAGACAAAGTGGTTCTTCGTTCTAACCCCAAATTTCTACCTAAGGTAGTATCTGCCTTTCACATCAATCAGTCAGTTGAATTACCGGTATTCTTCCCTCAACCTGATTCTGTGGCAGAATGAGCTATACACACCTTAGATGTCAGAAGAGCCCTTTTATATTACATTGAAAGAACAAAATCATTTTGTAAGACTAAAAATACTTTCGTTGCTTTTGCACCACCACACAAGGGCATATCCAAGTCAGGTATTGCCAGATGGATTGTTAAATGCATTCAAACTTGTTCTGCAAAAGCAAGGTGAACAATAACAATACCCTCTAGATCGCATTCCACTCGCAAAATAGGGGTAACTATGAGTTTCTTAGGAAACATCCCCAGAGATGTCATTTGTAAAGCTGCAACATGGTCTAATCAGCACACATTCACCAAACGTTATTGTTTAGCTGTGTTAGTGAGAGAACAAACTAATGTGGGCCACGCAGTACTTAGAACACTATTTCAGACAACTCCAACAGCTACAGGTTAGCCACCGCTTTGGGAGAATACTGCTATATAATCTATGCAAAGCATGTGATCTACAGCTAACATGCCTCGAACGGATAATGTTACTTACCCAGGTAGCATCTGTTCTTGGCATGTAGAGCTGTAGATACACATGCGCCCACCCGCACCTCGGGTACCTGTACTTGTTGCAGTTCTCTCTCTTGATCTATATACATACGCATGGACATTTCTATTCTTTACTTACTAACTACATTCTCACCCTCTGTGGGAAAACAATCTCACAATGGAGTCGATGCCCATGCGCACCATCACTGAAAGGAGTAGTCAATTACCTTGTGACTGGAAAGACTTAGAAGAAAAACAACTTGCATACATCCGGACCCAACACTAGATGGCAGGAGTATGCAAAACATGTGAATCTGAAAGAAACACGTTAGTTAGATTCCTCACCTTAGAATATCCCCAGGCGTCAGACTGGATCCGGAAGATTTTTCGTCAGCAATACCCCTTGCGCGTCGCTAGGCGTCGCCTGCGGCTCCGCGTCCGTCGTCGGCGTCGTGCGCCGGAATGACGTCGTCGGAGTACTTAGACGCCGCCCTCGCGCGCTGACGTCAGTTCTTCTTTTTTTCGCGCCAGTAAGCGCAGATCCGGGAGAGCTACCCCTTTAGTCAATTTTTGACTAACTTTTTGATCCTTTTTGATCCTGTCAATCGACTCCGGTGCCGGTAGGATGCCTGGTTTTAAAGCCTGTGCTGACTGTAACCGCCTGATGTCGGTTACGGACCATCACTGCCGGTGCCTGTACTGCTTGGGCCTTGACCACGACGCGGAGTCGTGCTCGGACTGTAAGGCCCTGACCTCGAAGGCTAGACGGGAGCGGTCCCGTAAGCTTCTCGAGATTCGCCACTCGGCTCCGCGCGCCTCTCGATCCTGGTCCAGGAGGAGGTCCAAGGATCGGTCGCGGAGCCGCAGCCGACGTCACCATCGGTCGTCGGGATCCAAGTCTTCGGGTAAGTCGAAGCATTCCAAGAAGTCCAAGAGGCGACATCGCTCTTCGGACTCCCCTCGCCGGTCGCGCGACTCGGCCGAGGGTCAGGGTGGTTCCACCCCCGCGGCTCCGGCGGAGCCGCAGGCGCCGCGCACGTCCCCATACCCTCCGGTCCCTGGGACTAACGCGACGCCGGCGGAAGTCAGTGCCTTCCTCTCGGCCATGAGGAACCTGGCTCCGCCGTCGGCGCCCGCTGGTGCGCCTTCGGGCCCCGCGGACCCGACTGGACTGCCTTGCCTGCCGGTGGCTCCGGCGCCGTTGACGGCTCCGGCCTCGACGCCGCAAGCGCCCGAGGGACCCGTTCTCGAGTCCCCGTCGACGCCGGTCGACCTCGTCACGCCTCCTCCGCCGGGTACCACCCCCGACGCCGACGTCGACTCCGCTCGACGTCGTGCCCCAGTTCAGTCCCGCTCCGGGCCCGGCGTCGATGGACGCCGAGATCGACGCCGCTAGAGACACATTTTGTCTACCGCCCGGCTCCGTTACTTTCTCCTCTACACCTGGAGTCGGATGATGGGGACTGCTGGGAGGGATCCGAGGATCCTATGGCCGCTCAGGCCCAACTGTCCCAGGACTGGGCAGATGAACTGGGGGAGGCCAGTGGTCTGGATACCTCGCCAGACACTGGATTCATCTCTCCTCCGACTGTGGCTTCGGAGGAGGGTGCTGCTTTCTCCGTGGTGCTGCGCAAGGCGGCCGCAGCCCTTGGGCTCGAGCTACCTGCCGTGGCTGTGAGGACGAACGTCCTCACTGAGGTGCTTCAGTCTGCAGCAAGCTCCACTGAGCCTCTGCTGCCGTTCAATGAGGCCCTCACTGACGTTCTACAGGGCACCTGGTCCAAGCCCTCCACAGTTCCTCCTGTGGACAGGAACGTCGCCAGGCGCCACCGCCCTGCTCCGGGCGACCCCAGTTTTCTGTCCCAACACCCTACCCCTGAGAGCCTGGTTATCCCGGCCTCCACCTCCCAATCCTCTTTCCCGACCGCCCCGCCGGACCGGGATTCCAAGAGACTAGAGCAGTTTGGCAAGAAGCTGTTCTCTTCCCTTAGTTTGGGCCTGCGGTCTTTGAACACCGCTTGTCTCTTGGACCGTTATTCCCACTGTCTGTGGGATGCGGTGGAGGACGCGCTGCCCCTGTGTCCGGAGGAGGTCCGGACACGACTTACCCAGGCTCTGGCCGATGGGAGGGATGCCGCGCGACATGCTATAAGATGTGGGCTTGACACCACGGACTCGCTGGGTAGGGCGATTTCTACCTCAGTGGCGCTTCGACGTCACGCCTGGCTGCGGTCCACGTCATTTTCGGTTGATGTCCAGAGCTCTCTCATGGACATGCCCTTTGATGGCACTCGCCTTTTTGGCGAGAAAGCGGACAGTGCGCTGAATCGCTTTAAGGACTCCCGGGCTACGGCCAAGTCCTTGGGCCTCTCGGCCCCGCGGTCGCAAACTTCCGCCTTTCGCCCCTTTCGTGGCCAAGGAAGGGGTGCTTCCTCACGTACGCCTAGCCACCAGCCGCAGAATCAACCTGCGCGCGGTCGCGGACGTGGTTTCCGCCGAGGCGGTTCTGGAGGACGACGAGGTCAGTCCACATCCACCCCGGCAGCATCCGCCTCAAAACCTTCCTAGTCCGAGCTTTCAGGCCCATTCCACGCCAGTGGGCGGCAGAGTTCGCCATCACCTGCTTCACTGGCGGTCCATCACATCGGACAGGTGGGTGCTGCAAATCGTCCGAAGGGGCTACTCCCTCCCCTTCGAGACGACCCCTCCAGCCATGCCACCGCAGCACCACCGTATCTCGGGGGATCATTTGAATCTTCTCCACGAAGAAGTTTCCGCCCTCTTGGCCAAGGGGGCCGTCGAGCGCGTTCCGAGTCCAGAAGTGGGCCGTGGTTGTTATTCCCACTACTTTCTGGTTCCCAAGAAGGGCAAAGGGGGCCTACGCCCTATCTTGGACCTCCGGAACGTCAATGCCTTCCTCCGGAAGGAAAGGTTCAAGATGTTGACCTTGGGTCAGGTTCTAGCTGACCTAGACCCTGGAGACTGGATGGTAGCGTTGGACTTGCAGGACGCATATTTCCACATCTCCGTCCTGCCGGCCCACCGGCGTTACCTGCGGTTCACGGTGGGCCCAGAGCACATTCAGTTTACCGTGCTCCCCTTCGGTCTCACCAGTGCCCCTCGGGTGTTCACGAAAGTGATGGCGGTGGTCGCAGCTCATCTGCGCAGATCAGGGGTTCCAGTCTTCCCCTATCTCGACGACTGGTTGTTGAAGGCGGGCTCGCCCCGGGCAGTCGTCTCCCACCTCCAGACTACGGCGGATCTCCTGCATTTGCTGGGGTTTTCCATCAACGTGCCGAAGTCACACATGAGTCCCTCTCAGAAGCTCCTCTTCATCGGAGCGGTTCTCGATTCGGCGCAGTTCCGGGTCCATCCACCGGAACTGCGGGTCCGGGATATTCAGGCCCTGATTCCCATCTTTCGGCCTCTATCCTGGGTTTCGGTCAGGCTAGTGTTGCGGCATCTGGGGCTGATGGCCTCCTGCATCCTACTGGTGCATCACGCCAGGCGGCGCATGCGGGCTCTGCAGTGGGACCTGAAGTTTCAGTGGGCCCAGCATCACGGCAACCTGTCCGACCATGTCTTGATCTCGGAGGGCACTGCACAGCAGTTGCAGTGGTGGCTCACGGACCGCGATTGGGTCATGGGCAGAAGCCTCTCCCTTCCCCAACCGGAGCATGTCGTAGTGACGGATGCGTCCCTCCTGGGATGGGGTGGCCATATGGGAGAGGCGGAGATCAGAGGCCTCTGGTCTCCGGCGGAGTCTCGTCTCCACATCAACCTGTTGGAGTTGAGAGCGATCCGACTTGCACTGAAAGCCTTCCTTCCCTCTGTCAGGGGAAGTGTCGTGCAGGTGTTCACGGACAACACCACCGCCATGTGGTATTGCAACAAACAGGGCGGGGTGGGGTCGTGGACCCTTTGTCAGGAGGCTCTGCGCCTCTGGACATGGCTGGAACACCAGGGCGTCACCCTGGTGGTTCAACATCTGGCGGGCTCTCTGAACGCCAGAGCAGACGAACTCAGCCGCCGGTGCATGATGGATCACGAATGGCGTCTGAACTCCGAAGTGGCACAAGGTCTCTTTCAGCAGTGGGGAGAGCCTTGGTTAGATCTATTCGCCACCGAAGAGAACGCGCAATGTCAGCAGTTCTGCGCGTTGGAATTTCCAAGGCGGCACTCGCTCGGCGACACTTTTCGTCACGAGTGGAGTTGCGGTCTGTTGTACGCCTTTCCGCCTATACCACTTCTGCCCAGAGTGCTGAAGAAGATCAGGGACGACCGGGCCCAAGTCATCTTGGTGGCTCCGGATTGGGCACGAAGGTACTGGTATCCCGAGCTACTCAGTATGTTGACCGATCCTCCGAAACGTCTGCCCCTTCGGGAGGATCTTCTTTCGCAGCAGCAGGGATCGGTCCTCCACCCGAACCTGTCCAGCCTCCACCTCCATGCGTGGAGATTGAGCGGCGGCAGTTGATGCCATTCGACTTGCCTCCTGAAGTTTGTGATATCATTCTGGCAGCCAGGCGTCCCTCCAAAGACGGTATACGACTGCCGGTGGAACAAATTTGTGGCATGGTGCACAGCAAAGGCTGTGGATCCCCTTTCCGCCCCTCTTTCTAAGGTTCTCCTCTTTCTTCTTTCTTTGGCCCGGCAGGGCTCTGCCCTGGGCACCCTGAAAGGTTATCTTGCTGCCATCCCTGCCTTCTTGCGGCTTCCTGATCAGCCTTCTCTTTTCAAGTCCCCTGTAGTTACACGCTTTCTAAAAGGCATTACTCACACGTTCCCTCCTGTCCCTTTTGTAATGCCTCAGTGGGACTTGAATCTTGTTCTCACATTTTTTTTTTTTTTTTTGAAACCGTTTATTACAAGTCTTAAAAGTATACAAGTATGGGCCCACAACCTTCCGGCCGGCCGCTAGCAATAGTAGGAACATACGACATACATTTATGGAACACGTGGCGTCACAGGAGGAGCATTTCACAGTAGGTAACAATGTCAAAAGCCACGTCATCCAGGCCCCATTATGCGGTTTCATTTTAATTTAAGAACAACAAAAATTAAAACCACACCCACAAGGCAACCCACAATGAAAATAGCAGCACGTGCTCCCCAAGAGGGGGGATCCCAACTATACACAGAAGTGTGAGGAGGGGGAAGAGAACAGAGCGAGGACTGGGGGAACTCAATGCCCGGCAGCGGGGGAATGAGTCGGCTAAGGGGATGGGGCTGGCGAGGCATCAGACAGCAGCGGTGGTGCGCAGATACCCCCTCGGTAGGCGTTCCAGGGGCCCCATACTTTCACCCATGTCCCAGGCTTACCCCTCGCCACATACACCACCTTTTCGCGAAACATGCACCAGTCCATGTGTTCTTTCCAGGCCGAGACCGTCGGGGGCCTCTGGGATCCCCACAGTTGAGCAATATCACGCTTGGCTATCATATATCCCAGAGTCACCCACCACGTCTGCGGCGCCGAGTAATCAGTCGGTTCCCACACATTCAACAGGCATCTCCTCGCTTCAGGCAACAGCGCCACATGCGTAACCAGTCGCAGCACCTCATGTACACCACGCCAGAACCCCTCTACCTCTGGGCACTCCCACAAAATATGCATAAAGGTCCCCAAAGCACCACACCCACGCTTACACAACCCATCTCCAGCATAGCCCATACGCAGAAGCTTTGGCCCCGTCATGTAGACCCGGTGGAGTATCTCGAGCTGGACGAAGCGAAGGCGAGCCGGTATGGCCACCTCCTTCGGGGAGGCCACCGCGGAGGTCCAGTCCTCGTCGTCCAACTCCAGACCGTCGGCAACCCAAGCCGCACGAAGGGCAGTCAACAGGCCCGAGCGGTCGTTTATGAGCTTTTTGTATATAAGTGAGATCGTGCTGTCCGGGACGTGCCCATCCAGCATTCTATCCTCCGGGGGGGAATATTCCGGGATGGAGGCAGCGTCCGAGAAGACGGAGCCCAGCGCATGACGGACCTGCAAATACCGAAAGTATTCACTGCCCTGCAACTGAAATTCCGTCTGCAGCATATCGAACGTTTTAAATCCTCCCCTCGTCCAAAGATCCCCCACTTTACTGATACCTATTATGTCCCACTTCTCGAAGCCCTTAGAGGTCCACAGGGAACCTAACCGCTCAGACGCGTATAGAGGTGATGCCCAGGTCAAGCGGTCCTTCCACCCCATAGCTGCATTGGCCGCGTGCCAGACTTGCACCATAACACGCGTGGGGCCCGTCAGACGAGCGTCGGGCGCGCTAGATTAGAGCGCTCGATTGTAGTCGCCACCTGGCAGGAGCATCTTGTCCATTTCAAATGCCGGGTTTAAGGCGGGCCCGTAGAGGCCATGGTTAATGGCAGGGAGCTGGGAGGCCCAATAGTACCGTTTAATATCCGGGAGGGCAATCCCCCCGTCAAACCATGGGAGCGTCAGCTTAGCCAGAGCAATGCGCGGCCTCCCGTCCCAGAACAGGCGGCGTTGCAGACTCTCCACCTCACGGAAGTAGCGCGCCGGGACCAAGTCCATAGTGTTCTGCAAAGCGTACAGAAAACGCGGCAGAGACATCATCTTGAACAATGCCGCCCGGCCGAGCGACGAAAGCGGCAGGCGCCGCCAGCGTGCGACATCTACCCGCAGACGCTGGAGGGGGGGAAGCAGATTCCGTTCATACCGGGCCTCCGGGTCCAGAGTAATGAAGACACCCAGGTACCGAAATCCCTGCGGGGCGATCTGGATCGGACAGCCCCGCGGGAGAATAGGAGCCTCCCCAGAGAGAACATACACACACGATTTAGCCCAGTTGATGACGAGACCGGAGTTACGACCAAACGAGTGTAAAACATCAACTAGCACTATAAGTGATTTACGTGGGGAGGCTAGGTACAGAAGGATGTCATCAGCGTATAGGGATACGCGGTCCTCATACTCGGGGGTCCAACGGAGACCACGGATGGAAGGCTCCCACCGCAGCCACTCCGCCAGGGGCTCCAAGGCAAGCGCAAAAAGAAGCGGCGACAAGGGACAGCCCTGCCGCGTGCCCCGGCCCAGCTCAAACGGGGCCGATACTCTTCCGTTCACGACCACCTGCGCCAATGGGCCCGCATACAACAGTTTGACCCAACTGATGAATCCTGGGCCAAATCCGAACTTCGCAAGCATCGCCCAGATGTATGGCCACTCAAGCGTGTCAAACGCCATGGTGGCGTCTAAGGACGCCAAAATGGCCGGTTCCCGTATAAATGGGACGCGCGCAAGCACCCCATGCAAACGCCGCAGATTAAGGGCCGTATTGCGATGGGGAATAAAGCCAGACTGGTCCTGATGAACTAGATCTCCCACCACACCGACCAGCCGATTGGCGAGTACCTTAGCGAGAATTTTGGGCTCCGCATTCAGTAATGAGATAGGCCGATAAGAAGTAACCCGATCCCGAGGTCTCCCTTCCTTGTGGATCACCATGATTGTAGCCAGACGCTGGTCAAGCGGGAGGGAGCCCAGCGAGTGGGCCGCGAGGAACATTGCGCGGAGGTGAGGCGCCAATGTATCCGGTCGCAACTTATACAGCTCGATAGGGATACCGTTCGGGCCCATGGCCTTGCCAGAAGCGACCGAGCGTATGGCGAGGGCGATTTCGTCGGAGGTGGGAGCGGCGTCCAGCGACACCCTGTCCTCCCCGGACAGGGAAGGCAGCGCGATATCCCTGAGCAGGGCACGGGAATCCTCTTCCGAGCAAGAAGAGACAGGGGAATACACCTCGCGGAAATACTCCGCGAAACAGGAGACAATTTCTTCTGGCTCAGTCACACACACACCGTTCGTTTTCTCAATCAGCGGGACCACACGATTCGCTCTCTCCTTTTTATCCAACCACGCTATCAGTTTACCAGCCTTATCACCCACATCATACAGTCGCCCCTGCTGCTCTCTACTAAGGCCCCTGGCCGCCTCCGTAACGAGGGCCCTATAAGCCGCCTGCTTGAGCTGGAGGACATGTAGTGCAGCATCCGTCACCCCATCTTCTAGATTACCCTCCAGCTCAGCTATTTCAGCCTCCACCCGGGTCACCTCCTCCCGCTCACGCCTCCGGGCGTGGGAAATAAGGGATAGGGCCTCCCCTCTAAGTACTGTTTTGAAGACCTCCCACAGGGGAATAGCTGAGGGCACTGACCCCACATTCTCCTCAAAGTAGCGCTGGAGGGATTTAATCAAGTCAGCGCGAATGGTGGGGTCGCGCAGGTACCAGGAATTGATTGGGACCGCCCTGCTCTCAGCCCTCGGAAAAACATCAAAATGCAACAATAGCGGGGAGTGGTCCGAGATACCCCGTGCCAAATGGCGCACCTCCCCCACCCTCCCGACATGGGCCGCCGGGACAAGGACATGATCAAGCCGTGAGAGACTACCATGGGCCCCCGAGTGGAAAGTGTATTGCAGCTGCGTGGGATGTTTTAAGCGCCAGCAGTCCACCAATCCCAGTGTATCCAAGAGGCCGGATAGCCACGCCTGTGCCCGGGGGAGGTCCCTAGGGGGGTGACGATCCACAGTCCCAGAAACCACCGCGTTGAAATCCCCCCCCACCACCAGAAGCCCCCCCGGAAGGCCAAGGAGGAGGCGCCCCAGATCTGCAAAGGTGGTCGACTGCAACCCCGGTGGGACGTACACTGACACAAAGACAACCACTTTGCCCTCCATTCTACCCACCAAGACAGTGTAACGTCCCCTGTCATCGTGGAGCACCTCATCAATTTCTAACAGGAGCGAGTTCTTTACCATGATACCCACACCCCTCGAGCCTGACGTGAAGCCCGAGTGGGCCACGAGGCGGTAGCCACGCCGATTCATGGCACAGAAGGAATTGCCAATAAGGTGTGTCTCCTGCAGGAAGACCACATCAGGCGAGAGGCGCTTCAGATACTGCAGGACCACACCTCGTTTGATCCTGTCCCCCAGTCCATTGACGTTCCAAGACAACAAAGTTAATTCCCTACCCCCCATCATACACCGAAACCATCATTCGTCCCCCCGAGAGCACAGTAGCACCAACACAAAAAAAGGGTTGCCTTGTGATAATAACGAACAACACCCCATCCCTGCCCACCCCCCCCAACAAAACTCCCCCCTCCCTGCACCCCTGCATGAGCCCAGACAGCCCCCCCAACGTGCAGTGTGCCTGTCGCCCCATAGATAGTTAAACTAACTAGACCCCCAGAGGAGGAGGGAGAACCCCCAAGAGACCCCACACAACCTCCATAGGAGGGGAACTTTAGCAATCCGACATATATTCAAAAGTGGCATCATTTTTGTCCCGAGCGAGGCCTAATATTAGTCCCTCAGTCTTGATCCGGCGAGCCCTCTCCCCCGGCCGCTCCCCCCCCCTCCACCCCGATCCCGATCTCCAGACAGAGTATCCAGCCAGTCCCCGGCCGCTTCGGGACGATCAAAAAAGTGTGTGCGACCTTCCACCTCTACTCGCAGCTTAGCTGGGAAAAGCATGGCGTATTTGAGATTTAGGTCCCGAAGACGGCGCTTGACACCAAGGAAGCTCAGTCTCTGCTTCTGGACCGCAGGGGTGAAATCAGGATAGAAATTAATGTCCATATTGTCAAGTCTAATCGGTCCCTGTAGTCTGGAGGATTGCAGGATAGCGTCTCTGTCCCGAAAATTAAAAATCCGGGCGATGAGAGGTCTCGGAGCGGCTCCGACCTTAGGCCTTCCCCCGGGAACCCTGTGGGCCCTCTCCACAGCAAAGAATTTACTCAGCCCCCGTGGCTGGAGATGGGTAACAATCAGGTCTTCCACGAAAAGGTCCGCCGCCGCTTCCTCACGTCCCTCAGGCACCCCGATGATACGGATGTTGTTCCTCCGGGCCCGACTCTCGGAGTCCTCCAAGCGACGATCCATCAGCGCACTCGCCCGAGCAAGCCGGCGCACCTCCGCCTGCAGGGCCGCCACATCTGTCGTAAGGCCCGATGCGGTGTGGGCCAAAGAATCGACTCGGTCGTTGGTCTTGGAGAGATCGGCCCTTATCAGGCCAACATCTACGAGGACCGAGTCGATCTTCTGCGCCAGCGTGTCAAAATGCTGGCCCACAGAGGCCTTCATCTCGGCGATGGCGCCCATGACATCCCGCAGAGTCAGATCCGTGGGCAGATCGGGGGCATCAGTAGGGCCCTCAGGGGACCTGCGTGGCACATCAGGAGATCCCTTCTGGAGGGTATAGCGATCCATACTGTTGGACTGATGGGCTGCGGCACGCCGGGTCGATTTTACCTTTGCCCGATCGCCATCTTGTTTCGTGGCCATAGTCCCAGTCTCTCGATCGCACCAGCCACGTCGTGAAGGGCGGGCAAGCCGGTCCACTGGCTCCGGGGGGGTGCCACCCCAGATCTGCGGGGCGGATCACAGCCGGCGGGCAGGCAGGGCCCCCCAGCGACGCCACACCAACACACAAAGCCCCGCGACCCAACCACGCATAGACAGCAAGGAGGGTGCGAAAGCGAAAGTGAAAGCGTGGGTTACGCGAGCCACCAAGCCCTATCCGCCGCTGTTATTCACTTCGTCACTGGATCGCCCCACAACGCAAATCCGGGGTTCGGCTAGGAGTAGGCCGCAAACCTCAGTCGGTGCTAAAGTCGGTGTCCGAGGTCCGATTTGGAAGCGGAAAACGGGCGCCACCTCAGCTCGGGCTCACCAACACAGTCCCCTCATCTGGGACAGGATATGTTCAGGATAGTCATAGGAGGTCGCGGATGTCCTCGGGAGCCTCGCACCTACGCGGCCATCTTGGTTGCGCGCTAGGCTCCTCCCCCCGCTGAATTCGTTCTCACATTTCTAATGTGCGCTCCCTTTGAGCCTCTTCATAATTGTCCTCTTCGTCTGCTGACGCTTAAGACTGCTTTTCTGGTAGCCATCACCTCGGCTAGACGGGTGAGTGAGCTCCAGGCTTTATCTTCAAAGCCTCCTTTTCTGTCTGTTCATCCGGACAAGGTTGTCCTTCGGCCTCGTCCCTCCTTTCTTCCGAAAGTGGTGACTCCATTTCATCTTGGGCAGTCTGTCACCTTGCCCACCTTCTTTCCGCCTCCGCATCCTTCCAAAGAGGAAGAGAGGCTCCACCGTCTGGACCCAAAACGTGCGCTCTCCTTTTATTTGGACCGCACAAAGCAGTTCCGGGTGGACGACCAACTTTTTGTTGGATACGTGGGTGCTAAGATGGGGAAAGCGGTGCACAAACGGACCATCTCTCGGTGGGTCGTTTTGTGCATCAAAATTTGCTACTCCTTGGCAAAAAAGGACCCTCCTGTTGGGCTGCGCGCCCACTCCACTCGGGCCACAGCGGCTACTACTGCTTTGGGACGGGGTGTCCCTTTGCAGGACATCTGTCAGGCGGCGACGTGGGCTTCGCTACACACGTTTGCCAGGCATTATTGCCTTGACAGCCAAGTCCGGAGGGATGGCTTCTTTGGCCGTTCTGTCCTCCAGGACTTTCTGGTGTGATCTTGGTTCGCACACCCACCACCGGGGATGGTATTGCTTGGGTATCTATTCTAAGGTGAGGAATCTAACTAACGTGTTTCTTTCAGATGAACAAGTTACTTACCTTCGGTAACGATGTATCTGTAAGAAACATTAGTTAGTTAGATTCCTCACCGACCCACCCATCCTCCCCGTTCTGCGAACCGACATCTAGGATTAAGGATATCCTTTTCAGGCCCCTAGATTTTCTTTTTGGCACCAGTGTCGGTCTTTGCATGGCTCTGCGTTCCTGGCGCGGAAAGCTATGTACAAGAACTGACGTCAGCGCGCGAGGGCGGCGTCTAAGTACTCCGACGACGTCATTCCGGCGCACGACGCCGACGACGGACGCGGAGCCGCAGACAACGCCTAGCGACGCGCAAGGGGTATTGCTGACGAAAAATCTTCCGGATCCAGTCTGACGCCTGGGGATATTCTAAGGTGAGGAATCTAACTAACTAATGTTTCTTACAGATACATCGTTACCGAAGGTAAGTAACTTGTTCTTCTACAGCTCTACATGCCAAGAACAGATGCTTACTGGATAAGTAACATTAGCCTTCCTAGTCCTTGAGCGATGCTGCCCAAATCAACGAGTTCTGTAAAAGTATGCTGCTAGACTAGGGTGCTCTGCTGGCTCCCTCTGGTGCACCTCTGGACCCCAAAGAACCGCAAAGATATCCACCTGGGACTCCACCAGCAGGTTCACTCTCATCACCAGCTGCAACCTCTGAACCCATTGCAGTCCCCACACTGGCTTCGAGACTGACATTGGTCTTGTCACCACAACCCACGCCAGACCCTGGAGCATCAAGGCTGGACGACGAAGTGCAACCAATAGTACTCTCTGACTGTAAGCTGACTCAGTTTCGATTTCAGCTGAGGTTGTACTCTTATCCCACTGAGTTGCACCCTTCTGTTAACCCAGTGGACTCTGATACATTGCCCATGCCTCAAGGAAGGGCCCAAGTCATCCACAACCTTTTTGGCACAGATTCTGATATCTGTCAAAATGGAAGAGACAAATTTGTTTAACCCTATACTGATGACAACTAGTATGATGAGCTGCAAGGTGCCTGTGGACTGGATACTTCTTCAGATTCTGGGCTTGTCACCCCACCTGGGCCGGCTACTGAAGAAAGTGCCTTCTTCACAGTAGTAATGCAGAGAGCGGCCAAGGTTCTTGACATCCAGTTTCCCACTATAGAGGTGAAAACCAATGTTCTCACCGAAGTGCTCCTACCCACACAAACTCTTACTTTCCATGATGCCCTCTCAGACACCCTTTTTGGGACATGGGCAAAGCTATGTTCCGGACCTCTAGTAAACAGTCGCCACCGCCCTGTTCCAGGTGATCCAGCCTTCCTAAAGCAACATCCAACTCTGGAAAGTTTGGAGGTTGAGGCATTCTCAAGCAATGTCAACCCCAATGCTTTTCCTTCGACCCCACCGAATGGAGAATCAAAGTGCCTTGATGCCTTTGGGAAGCACATTCTCCTCTACCAGCCTCGCATGGCGGTCCATCAACGCCAGATGCCTATTACGACGCTATACGCATGCCCTATGGAATTCCGTATCTCAGGTCTTGCCTTCTGTACCAGATGACTTGTGCCCCACCCTTGCACAAGCAATTCAGGAATGCCACGATGCGGCCAAATTCACGTTTCGTTGGGGACTGGATGCTACAGATTGCCTTGGTCAGGTAATTGGCACCAGTATGACACTTAGGAGACATGTCTGGATGAGGTCTACAGGTTTATCGGGAGATGTCCAATCTATTTTAGTGGACGTGCCTTATGATGACTCTTGCCTCTTTGGCAAGTAGGCAGACCTGGCTCTTATCTTTTACAACGATCGTACCAAACCCCATCGGGTGGACGATCAGCTCTTTATTAGATTTGCTGGACCAATATAGAGTGAGGCCATACAGAAGAGAACCATTTCTCATTGAATCATGCTGTGTATCAAAATCTACACAGTGGCCAAGAAAGCTCACAGGTTCATTCCTCCAGGGCCAAGTTTGCTACTGTGCTGACACATGGAGTGCCGGTTCTGGATCTTTGTATAGTTAGTTCACTAAAGTATAGGTGGGGTATATCAATGTTTTTTGTTTTTTTTAATATTAGCTTGTGCCTTATTCCAACACCTAACTATAACAACACTTTGACCGTTGTTTTTTTATAGTACATTTCTGTTTTGTTTTTAACATTAATTGATGTTTTAGCACCTAACTATGATGTCACTCTAATCTTTCTTTTTTTCAGTGAAGAAAATATATATCACCTTCTGGCGGGCACCAGTAGGTAGTTATTGTTAAGACCTTGTTTCCATAGACAAAGCATTTTTTGTTTTGCTTATAACTTTGGCTCAGTTTGACGAATCTTCACAATTTTTATAAAAACTAGTATGCTAGTCACTGCAGCTGCTGTCTCGAAAGTTTCGGGGTGATTCGTCAAGCGGAGGCCGAGAAAAAGGCAGGGCCCCAAAACGTGTTTTCCCTATGCAGGTTCCCATAGGGATTTTAGATACAACTATAGCCTGGCCCACTGAATGGAATGACACCAAATTTGGCAGAAAGCTATCTCTTGGTCCAGAAACAGCGCTGTTTGTAATTTGGTGTAAATACATTCAGTAATTTTGGAGTTATTAAATAAAAAGGTTTATGTATAACTAGATATGCAGATCCTACAGATCTCATGGTGCGATCTGATTGGCTGCCACCACTTCCTGCTTGAAGTGGTGGCTGCCAACCATCTTGGGACATGGACTCAGCTGAGTCCCAAGAAAAAACATTAAAAACACACAAGGGGGTAGGAATACCCTGACCACTTAGGCATGGTGATGGGGTGCCGCAGGGATCTCAACTGAGACCAGAAATGTTTTTTAAAACTTTTGTGCCACTAATTCGCAGAGGATCTATGAATCTGTGGTAAAATAAAAAAAACTTGTTTTCTTCATGACCCCTGGGTGAGCCAGTTCCCGGGGGGGTCAGGCGTTGTTTTAACAGTATAATTGGTGGACGGGGGCGCACGGCCCACTCCTCGTGCCATTTTTGGCCCGCAGGGACCCCATCCACTGGGGCCCGGCCTTTCAAATATATTGGGAAGGGGCGCGGACACCCTCCCGGGTTGATTGTGGCCTCGAGGACCCCAGGGCACAGCCAATAGGACAAAGGGGGATGGAGGGCTCTCCCGCCCCCCCCCCCCCCAGGCCTAATTCAGCCCCAAGGACCTGATCCCTGGGGCCCAACCTTGCATTTAATAGTGAGGGAGCTGTGTGGCCCCCTCCTGGAGCGATTATTGGCCTTGGGGACCCCATCCCCCAGGGCTGGCTCCAGTTATGTCTAGGGGTGCCCGCTCCCCTCCCCACTGAAGCGGGCAGAGAAACAGATGAAAATATTTCTCTTGCCCACAGGGGCCCCATGGGCAGGAGCAATGATGGCTGCTGCTGGAGGTGGGGAGCAGGATGGGGCTGCAGGGCTCTCCCCGCGGCCCCCAGGAAGAAGATGGTTGGTGCCCTGAGTGGACACCAGGGCACTCACACTTTATTAGCTGGGCCCCGGGGGATGGGGTTCTTGGACGGAAGTCAGCCGGGAGAGGGATGTTGTGTGCCTCCCTCCCCTTTTAATTATTGCTTGGGGTCTCTGTGGCCAAATTGGCCCTGGGAGGGCAGCTGCATGCCCCCTTCCCCCTCTAGTAATTTGCCGGGCCCAGGGAGATGGAGTCCCCTTTGCCAAACTTGGCCCGGGAGGACAACTGAATGCCCTGTCTCCTATAATTATAGTGGTGGGTGCTGGGGGATAGGATCTCCAGGGGAAAAAACGTCCAAGTGAGGGGAGCCACATACCCCCTGCGCTAAAAAAATACACCAGGGGATGGGTTCCCCTGAGTCAAAATCAGCCACGGCGGGGGGGGGGGGGGGGGACATGCCCCCCACTAAATATGATAGACCCCAGGACCAAAATCCACCCAGGTAGGAGGGTTGCGAGACCCCCTCCCTGGTTGGCCGCAGGCACTGCACCGCCAGAGTCCAGGAGCAGCAGGGGGTTGGCTGAATGCAGGGGGTTGGCGCAGCCCTTTTGCTGTGCACGGCGGCTGTTGGATTAATGTAAATATTACTTTCCGTTAAAAAAAACCAAGAAATTCTGTGAAAAAAACATAGCTTACAGGGACGTTATAGTTAGGTTTAGATTTTACACACATAAAACCATAGAACTTCAGCAGCTATAGATAGCTATATAATTCATGACATCTTTTATGACATTATTGATAATATCTGATAGACTACTAGCCGTAGATTCCTTCACGTAGAATTATCCCCAGGCGTGAGACTGGATCCAGAAACTTTTTTGCCACAGCATCCCTGCGTGCCAGGGGCGGGGCGATATCACACGACTCCGCCCAGGCGGCTTCCGCGTACGTGACGTCAGCGAGGTCACATAAGACCTGCTCCGGCGCGCCTACGTCAGTTTTTCCTGTTCCGCGTGCAACGCGGATCCGATCCTTGCTACGGGCCTGTTGGGGCCCCTTTTTCTTCCATTTCCTTTTGATGGAACAGTGTGTGAATGCCTTCGAGCTTCAAAACTTGCACGTTTTGTGGGCGTCTTATGTCGGCGACAGACCCTCACCTCATTTGTATGTGGTGTTTGGGGGAGGATCACGGCACCACAGATTGTGCGGCGTGCCAACAGTTGAAGCCGAAGTCGTGGCGGGAGCGCCGGATGAAACTTCTCTGGGCGCGTCTCTCCAGGTCGACGTCCTCCCCTCGGTCTGCTTCGGCGGACGGCTTCAGATGCAGCCGTGGTCGTCGTCCTCGCCGTTCTCCGATGTCACGTGAGCGTCGCTCCCTGGTGGGTAAGTATCGCAGTTTGTCCCCGGGGGCTGGTTTCCGGCCTTCCGGGGGCATGGACTCTACGCGGGTGATGCAGCCCCGCATGTCATCCTATCCACCATTTTCCGGTGTTGGGGTGTCGAAAGTCCAAATGGAGACATACCCGGCGGCTTTGCAGGCCTCGCTGGTGTCTCCTCCTCCTTCCCCTCCTGGGGCGTCGGCAGATCCCTCACCCTGCGCAGGGCCCGCCGCAGCGCCGCCCGTGGCTCCGGCCCCGGCGCCGACTGGTTTGGATCCAGGCTTGGAAGATGTGGTGCTGTTGGGGTCCTGCTCCTCTGGGGCACCTCCTTCAGGCCACGGCGCCTCTGCCTCGCCGCAAACTGCCGCGAGAGTCACTGTGGTGTCGCAGGAGGTCACCGGGGCTCGGGTCGCATCCCCAAGCCCCTCTCGGTCCTTTGACAAGGTGGTCCTGTCAAAGGCCAAGGTGACGCCGCTATGGCGCCGGCAGCAGCTGGACCGTGCGGAGCCACAGGGGTCGGTGGACCCTCCTCGTCCCGCTCCGGGTCGAAGCCGAGGGAGGACCTCTCGACCCTCTCCGGACCCTCTCGTCCCCTCCCCACAGGTGACTGCCTTGTCGGAGGGCGAGTTGGAGGTTGAATCGTCCCTGGTGCCGCCACATGGGTTGCCGAGCGATCTTCGCCTCATTCTGGGCCGCGGCTGGCGGAGGGCTTTGTGCCACTCCCCAGGCCCGACTCGTTCCCCCATACAGGGTGCTGCCTCGGCGGGGGTCTGGTCGGTGTCATTCCGGCGCCACCCCGGAGCCGGTGAGGCTCCAGCTCTACTCCGGTCTCCGCTCCGGTCTCCGGTGCGGCGTGACTTGGAGGTACCTTGTTCGGTGATGCCGGATGGTGCCGATGTCCTACCTCAAGCAGCGGACTCTACGGTTCCGCGCAGGAGTCCTACCGCGGATTCGTCTATGGACGCTCCTTCTTCTCCGGAGGCAGGCTGTATATTTGTGTCGTCCTCCCCGGAGACTGGTCGCCGTGTGGTGTCTTTCTCACCGGCATCGAAGGGCGGCTCCCCGACCTTCCTGAGGCAGAGGTGTTCGTCGGAAGAGCGGCAGGTCCCTCATTCTTCGGCTCCTTCTGACTTCCAGGTCTGGCCCTTGCCCGTCCCGCTTGGCCTCTGGGACGGCCGCCTTAGTTTGTAGCCATCCCCCACGGAGGAGCTGCTTTCTCTACCGCAGGGTCCTACGGAGGCGGGTGCGGCCTGCGCTCACGTGGTGTCCACGGCTGTGGCCATCTTGCGCATGGGTGACCCGGTGGCTCACTTTCCGGCGTACCATCTATTGGAGGTCCTCCACCAGGGCTCTGGTGGGAGGGAAGTCTTACTTCCCTTTGAAGGTTCGCTCCTTTATTCCTTGATGGGGGCTTGGAGGCGTCCTGCCTCAGGGGACCCGGTGCCTCAGCATCTTCTGCACCTGCACCTCCTGGCGCCACGTGACCCGGCGTGTCTTTCCCTTCACTCCTCAGCCGCCAGCCCCCTTTTTCGGACTGCTTTTCCCTCCCTGCCGCCACTGTTGACTCCGCCGTCCCGAAAGGTCCGCTGGCTGGACTCTTGGGGGCGCAACATGTTCGCCTCGACCAGCGCGGCCCTGCGGGCCCTTAACACCTTGTGTGTGCTGACTAGGGCCTCCTCCTGTTTGTGGGACTCGGCTGAGTCTCTGGGATCTGCAGCGTCCCAGGAGTCTGGTCAGGTGGACTTACGGCATCATGCATTGGATGGCCGGGAGCTTGCGGCGTTTATTCTCCGCTCTGCTCTGGACCTCTCAGAGGTACTGGGCTGGGCCATGGCTTCCTCAGTTGCTCTCCATCGCCATGCTTGGGTTGTGGACGGAGTATTCCCTGAGAATATTCGGGAGCGACTCATCGACCTTCCGTTTGATGGCAGCCTGTTGTTCCATGCTCCGGCCAACTCCGCCATCCAAAGGCTCTTGGCGGGGCTCTGTCCTCCTCCTCCTCCGCCTTATCCTCCTCCTCCTCCGTCCCCTCCTCAGTGACTTCTGAGTTGGGTTGATTCTGGGCCTTCTTAGGGCGGTTGTTCGGGCTGTGGAGTGTGTCTTCTCACCGTTTACGTCCTTTCTTGGGATTTTGGCATTGTTGGCTGCTGGACGGCCCTTGTGTTGATTGTGTGTGGGTTCTACAGGAGTCGTTGCGCGAACTTGGCCCTGAGATTGGGCCTTCTGCTTTGCTTGGGCTGATTATCACGCCTTCAGCGGGGGTGTTTTTTTCCCCGTGGCTCTTTGGTTTTTCCTCTGCTGCGGAAGTTCTTCCAAAGAGGGTTCCCATATCTTGGGACTTAACGTACCCTAGGTGGGGTAGTGGTAGCTGTCATATAGCTTGCGCTCTGCTAGAGGGTTCTGGTCGCCTTCGGGTACCTGTTCTCCATGTCGTTTAGGTAGGTTGCTTTTGCTTCCTGAGGTCCTGTGCGTGGCCACTCGTAGTGGTGTGCCCGGGCATCTCCTCCTCTCTCTGCTCCTGTCCTGAGGTCTGGAATGATCCTGTGTTCTCCCTTGCCAGGCGTCGCCTACTCGGCCTTCCTAGGGCCTGGGCTGTTCTTCTTGCGGCTTTGACTGCCGGCGCTGTTCTGGCTGGCAGGCTGCTCTCCACCTGGAGTGGGTTTGCCTTCTTTTCCCTCGTTTCCTTGGGCCCTCTAGGCTTCTTCTTCCGCTTTTCCTGTCTTGGCATTGGGCAGAAGCTATGTTGCCTTGTCGGGGAGTGGGGTGCTTCAGCCTCTCTGTCCTTGCCCTCGGTTCCTCTGCTGTGAGTGTACGAGCCTCTTCAGCCTTCTTTCCCTCCTACATCCCCTTGGGGTCGGTGGGGTTCTGCTTGTGGGGATTCCCTTGGCCTGGCATGGGAGAGGTTCTACCTGATCCACAGATCTGGTCCCCTGTGGGGCCCTCTGTTCTGCATTGGCTGGTGGGGTCCTTTCGCAGACCCTCCTTACCAGGGGATATGGCTAGGGTATCTATTCTACGTGAAGGAATCTGCGGCTAGTAGTCTCTATCAGATGTACGAGTTACTTACCTCCTGTAATGATGTATCTGGTAGAGACGATTCTAGCTGCAGATTCCTTCACGGCCCGCCCTTCCTCCCGTATTCTGTGAGGACCCTTGGGTTGGTCTTCGGTACTCGCCTCCCGGTGGGGGGCTGTGTCTCCTGTGAGTGCCTTCCTTGTTCTTGACGGGTGGCTCCGTCTGGGGGCGGTTCATTCCTCCTTTGGTCCTTTGGAGGATGGGGTTCCGGTGCTCCGGTGCCCTGCTGCTCTGGCTACTCCAGGTTTGGGGGGCATTGCTTTCTATCCCTGCCCTCCCTCCCCTCCCTTCCTTCCATTGCTATCCTCTGATTAAGAATCATCTGGCCTTGTCTTGCCCTTGTCCCTTGTGGGTGGTTGCCCTCTAGGTTGGGGTGACTTGGAGGTTTGTTGTCCCTGTCTGTCATGGGACTGGTCCCATTCCTTGCTCAGGATGGGGGGGTGGGTTTACTACATGTGCCATGACTTTTACGCATGTTCTTTGCCTCCGGGGCACAGGGATGGGAGGTTGTCTATGTGCTGGCAGGGTGACTGCACAGGTTTCTGCCTGTTCTTCTTTCTTCTTTCCCTGCCCTTGGGTTCTGCGGTGTTGGCACTACTCTGGTGGTGTTGTTAGTCACAGTTTCTTTCCAATTTTTCTGCTCTTCGCACACTGTTCCAATGCTTCCACAGTTTTTTATCTGGTGGTTCCGCGTTGTGGTACGGAAAAGTTCTCCGAAGAAAACTGACGTAGGCGCGCCGGGGCGGGTCTTATGTGACCTCGCTGACGTCACGTACACGGACGACGCCTGGGCAGAGTCGCGTGATGTCGCCTCGCCCCCGGCGTGCAGGGATGCTGTGGCAAAAAATTTCCGGATCCAGTCTCACGCCTGGGGATAATTCTGCGTGAAGGAATCTGCGGCTAGAATCGTCTCTACCAGATACATCGTTACCAAAGGTAAGTAACTCGTACATCACTGCAACATTTGCTGTAAAATTATTATTGAGAAAACTGTGCATGGCGGGGGGGGGGGCGAGTTATAGTTACGTTAGGGCATGCGTTATAGTTGAGATAACTAGAACTGCCTAAAAATCCAAGGTTTTGTGTGTGCAAAATCTGAACTTAACAATATATAACGTCCCTGTAACGTTTGTTTTTTTGTAAATATCTAAGGTTTCTTTAAATTCTATTTCTCAATTATAAAGTCCCTGTAACCATTGATTTTTTTCAGTGAATATATTACTAGTTTGAAATGAAGTAACTGTATGGGTTGGCTGGAAAGGGGATGCAGACACCTCTTTCTTTAATAGTTTTTAACCCCTTTACAGATACATTATGCCTCAAAATACTAAAAACCCATACCCTTTCCTCCCATTTTTAACTCACTGGTCTCATGCCTCTATTAACATCTCATCACTCCTTTACTTCAGCTTGCTTCTCAGAAATGGCTTTAAGTTCAACAGCTCCTTTTCCACCAAAATAGCATCCAGGAGTGCCTCACTTTTGTCTTGAATACGAAATGTTAGTGCTCTAGTTGTTCATTAGAAATGTGTGGTGCACTGTAGCTGATTTCTATAGAGTTACTGCTGCAGGTGTTGGAAGTATGTTTCATTCTGCATATCAGGCTTTGTTATTGAAATGAATGATGAAGATTTTTGAGAACTCTCAGAAAATGCATCTGTGTTTCAGATTTTGGAACACTAACCATAATTCTTATGGCAGAAAAATAAAACCTCATTTATTTTTATTTACTGCAGTATCCTCTGTAAGAAATTAATTTCAGTTTTACAGCTTTTATTCATCAAGATAGTGTTCAGGTGTGCCACACATTTATCTTAAATACAGGATGTAAGTGATATAGTTGCTCATTACTACTCTATGGTGAAGTTGCCGTTCGTCGCAAGTTAATTAACAGACAAACTGCTGCTGGTGTTGAATGTACTTGTTTCAATCTACATGTCAGAACGTTTTACTGACATGAGAAAGAGATTTGAAAACTCATAGAAAAGATGTCCTCGTTTTAGCTTTCTAGAGCACTAGCCATAATTTCTATAACAAAATGAATCCCCTCATTTTGTTCATTTCTATATGAAATGTTTTAAGGTTTACAGCTTGATTCCATCAAGATAACATTCCGGAAGGCACAGGTGTGTCATATTTACATATTGTTAGCGCTCTAGTTGTTTATTACACCATTGTAGCAAGCTGCCGTAGAAAACTGGGGAATCAACTTGCTGTTGGAAGTACATGTTTTACTCAGAATATTAGACTGCATTCTCACATTACTGAGTAAGATAGTGTGAGCATATAAAAAATATGGTATCATTTTAGCTTCTGAAGTATGTTCCATAACCTCTATGAGAAAATCATGAGTGAAGATAATTTTCTCTCAAATATGGTTCATCCAATCCCAGTAGAGGGTTAGCATTTTTTACAGGTTAAAATCACCCGAGAACTCACTTGAATTCCTAAAATGGATATAGCACCACCAACAAATGATTTATATTATGACTAAATCAGTTATCACCCTTTATATGTGTTATTTTTTGTGACCCTCAAAAAGGGACTTTTGCTGTGATGCACATTTTATTGGTAATCATGACCCAGAGTCCTGTAATGGCTGCCACAACGTGGTGTCCATGTTGTGGCTAGCCAATTAATGAGGGGGCCCTTAGAACTTTCTCACATGCCCGTGGAATCAGGTTGTGCTTGCACTACCCCCTCATATGTTTTTAATTCATTTTCAGGACACATAATCCATCTCCCTGAGTCCTTCCTTTGGAAAATCTGAACTAACTTAACTACAAAGTGGCAGTTTTCAATGTTTTTTAAACACAAGGTAGAAGACCTGCGTGGCTTCCTACCAAGATAGAGGGCTCTTGTTGCCCAGGACCACAATCCTCAGAGTGCCAACACCATTACACGGTCTGGTTGTCTTCCTGTCTCAATGCCAGTTGACACCGATTGTGTACGTATGTTGCCCACTAAGCACACATGGCACTGCAAAGTATCTTTTTCTTCTTATTTAGTATGTGAGCTATTGTTCGATATTACAAAGCAATTTATCTTAAAAAGATAACACTGTCTCGACATTGACTTATTGTGAGTGATATATCTGCTGCTCGAAGTTTCTTTCTAACCACAACCAGCCTTCAGGTGTAAACCTTGACTGTTCAGCTTCCCTACCCTTGAATGTCAATGGTGTAAACAGGAGGTACTTGGGCAGTTCAGTGAGCTCACAGTTGTATCTGGCGTCTCTGGTTCCAGGGACTACAGCAGTGCTTGTTGCAATCCAGAGGCTATGTAGAACTACTCTTTCACTGGTGGCAAAATGGGAAGAATAAATGACTTAGCTCTCAGAAAGTACTGAATACCAAACAAAAGGGCCGGTACATTTACTATTAAATGATTTGTAAAATTGTAGCCACCTACCACTTTGAGGTATCTGAGTAGTAGGTTTTGACCACGAAGAGCTCAGAGTAGCATGTTGAATCAGGCAAGTTAAATATGCAGCTTTGCATAACACAGCTACTTGCGGAGGTGATGAGATCTTAGAGGCCTAAGCTGAGAATGATGCTAAGGCTTGAGTGAATGTTGGATCCTTGTAGATAAACACCATGAGCTCACCCCTGAGTATTGGCTCTCCTGCATTCCCTGTTGCCCCACCAGCCACATCTTGAATCCGATTGTTAGCCATGCACCCACAGAATGCACTTCAGTGGCACTTAGAAATCTACAGATTGAGCTGCAGAAGAATAGAGAGGATGAAGACTTTCAAAGCAAGACACTTGCTGGAGGAGAAAAGAATTCAGGCAAGTCAGGAACCAATAAATGTGACAAAAAGACAAAGATAGATAAACCTGAGATGGAAACTACAAAGGCAGTACGTACATCATCATGGAGATCTGTGTTTTAGAACAGCTCTACCTATGCAAAAGTATTTATTTCTCGACTATAACATAGCAGCTCACATGACTGCATGGGTAAATGGCTTTGGACTAGAATGTGAGAAACAGACGGGAAGTGAGATTAAGAAAGTGTCTGCTTTACTGAGCAGCACACTTCCATTAGCAGGAAAGGAGACTGCAGTGGAAGTGAATGATAGTGTGACAGTATCAAATGTGAGTGAATGAAGGATGCTAGGCGAATATTAACCTGGATGATATTTCTGCTTGGCGTCCGTAATTGTTTCAGTGGGTATGTACATGGAAAAATGAAGCCAACTTTGGAAGGGTTGTTTAATCTGCTGTTATTTTGAACAATTTGTCAATTAAGCTCCATCAGTAGCAGGTTCAGTGATCCCAAGGACCTTGCAATACAAGTGGATAGGGAAACAGGAGAGGGAGAAGACACGCTTTAGTCTGGTGGCATAAGGGTACAGTCACAAAACTAATTCACAAATGGTTCAGACTTTTAAGGGCAATCAAAGGAGCCCGAGCTGAAAGACTAAAGGGGAGTACATCCTTTCAGAAGGGTCACCAGCATGGGAATGGTGGACATAACCAAGGGGTGCCTGGACCCAGACCCAGGGATGAGCACTGTTTCTGTTTTACTGCCTTCTCAGTATAGCCCTTATTGATAAAGTAACTCTTATTTTTGTCTTTGATCCAGGGAAGATTGACTGATGGGAAGGGGAAGACCATAGAATGTAAAGATGCCATCTTTATTATGACCTGCAATGCTGCCAGTGATGAGATTGCACAGCATGCTCTGCAGCTCAGACAGGAAGCTCTGGAGTTGAACAGGAAAAGGATTGCTGAGAATCTAGGTAAGATGCTTTCTTCAATCACAGGAAAAATTGTTTTCTTCATGTGAGAGACATATGTACAATACAATATGTCCTTCATGAAAAAAATCAGAGAATCTTAATTCATCACTCTTTGTTCTTGTATCCAGAAGATTTTGGTTAGAAATATTTTTCAACTTTTAGTACCTCAAAATAAGGACTATTTTGTAAGTCCGATTTTGCAAACATATGTTTGGGAATGAGTGAATGAACGAGTGACTAGATTTTTTATTTCCTTTCCAAAGTGAGTCAAAGCTTCATTTGAATGCTATGTATATATTAAACAGCTAGTCTGGTGTAGGCTTTAAAGAAAATTAACAAACAAGTGCTACTCTTCTGTTGATTTGCCTCCTATCTTCTCTTGTGTGAATGGCAAAGTGTTGGACCTAACGTCCTAAAGGTAGCTTGGCTCAGGCCAACAGGCTTTTTATCCCCTCATAGCGCCTCGTGCTTGCATCACACCCAGCTCACAATTTAACGCAACACCACTTAAAAAGGACACTACACCGATTAAATTTAAAGATTACTTGAACTCTTTATCTTGTCTTCTCAAACGTGGATACTCAATTTCCCCTTTCAGGACAAAACATTTCCTTACATTGCAGGTTCAACATTTCATTACCTTACAGGATAAACATTTCATTTCATTTCAGGGTAAACATTTCATTTGTCAATACAGTTCTTTTGATATAACCCCAGCACAGCAAATATTTAGACACAATATATGGCTTTCCCCTAATCTAAACGATGTTCCCCTGATAGCTGGTTTCTCTATCCGCTATACTTCTGGACTCTTAGACGGTCACGGATATATACTCATTACACTCAAAGACTAACTGGTCAAGGACCGTGCTGCTGGCAGTTACTTAATGCTATCTAGGCAGTTTATTCGTAGGCTCTTTATTACCAAGCTTAATCCCTTCTGGAAAGACCTTACACATCAACTCTCGTTGGTATTAGGACTTGGTCTGCTGCCTTCAGCATTATGTGGATCCTTACTACCGCTTTGACTTCTGTCCCGTGTGGAATTGGGACTGTGTATTGTTATTCACAACCTGGAACTGGGTTCACTCTGGGCTAAATGGACCGCCTCTGTGCGTGAATGCGGGCTCCCTTGGGCTCTTCCCCCCACTCTGTTTATGCCCCGCTTACTGTTTCCGTAGTGTCCTTCCTACGACGTTCCTCAGAACCGGGAGTCGAGTGCTCACCCCCACGGGGCACACGGAGTTCGTCGCGCTGACAGGACGATCTTTCTCGGGGGACAGGCGAAGGACAGGGCACAACCACCAACCGCCTCCCCCCCCCAAGGACTGCCCTGCGGGTGAGCTTCTCCGCTGGTGGAAGCCTCGCTCCTTCACTCTCCACAGCTCCCTGGACACTTTCCTCAGCAATCTCCACAGGCCAGGGGGATGACCCAATACTTCTGCGTCCTCCGTCTCGGGCTCCCGCAGCCGCCAGTAGCAGCGCGGCTTGCGGAGGCGCGGCCTACCTTCTCCACTGGCAACAGCGGGGCGGCGCTTCGGCGTCGGCCCCGCTCACGTGACCCTGGGCAGTGACTTCAAGGCCAGATCCGCCCGCACTTCCTGGATGCAAGTTTTTCTCCTCAGCTGGCTGACGCGATGCCGGCCAGCGCTTCCCCAAGAGATTCCTTCACTTCTCCAGATCTCCCAATGACCACCGGCCACACCCCGGCAATCCCAGGCAGTCTCTCAACCTCGGGGTTGCGGCGGTGAGTACTCCAGGCAAGGAATCGTGACGGGGGGGGCACAAATTAAGGCCGCAAGGCTCACCTCACGACCGATGATTAAGCCAGCCAACCTCTACACGATAGGGCCCGGGCCCCTCCCCTGTAGTCAGGGACAGTGGACAGTCGCTAGGGCCAATTCGACTAGGAAATCCCAGGCCACGACAGGGGTGAGAGAAAGGTAGGTCCAGATGGCGATTCTCCCCTGGGTCCAAACCTTCAGGGAATCTGACTACTTGGAGGCTCTCAGGGAAACGATGACCCCCAAAGTCTTTGGCTGTGTTCAGGGACCGGTCAGAAGGTTGGGGGTGGTATCAGCTGATTTTGGAAGACGCGCAGACCCAAAGACCTGTCACTCCCCTATCCAGCGCAGCCACCTCCTCACACAGGTGCCTTACTCCTGACTGCCTCACAGCACCTCCCACTCCTAAAATGGCCGCCCTACCCCCACCTCTATTTATCACCTGGGGCCTGACTGGCCAGAGTGGCCCAGAAGGTTCCGGAACCTCTCATGGCAGCCTATGGCCCAGGTGCAGAGGTGACAGTTGGAACCACCATTTTGTGAGTCTAACCTCCCTCTCCCTGTTTCTACAGTGAAGCACCTTGCGCCTCTCCCTCAAGTAATAAGGAAAAGGTGCCCAGAGCCTCTACATCAACATCCAAAAAGTAATTAGTGGACAGAAAAAAATGAGAAGGGAAAGGGAAAAATAATAATATGAGGAGGGAACTGCCAAAGGGCTGACAGGTCTAACACAAAGCATTTTTGAGGAACTGGTTCCTGGTTTTAGGCATTGAAGTATATGAGGATAGTCATACCCGAGCAGATCTACCTCTTTCATCTACCAAGACACAGCCCTCTTAATTTATTTTGCTATATCTCTGATTCCTTTTACACTAAACCCTTTGAAAATGGTGCTGCTTGGTTTAATACATTCTTCTTATTCGATTTTTTTGGGTAAATGGTTCAAACACCTCTATATAATGTCATGGTACATCTCCACACAAGTAGTTAAAAGAAAATATTATTTATTTTCGTAAGACTTTACCAACCACATATTATCGAACCTCAGGGCAAGCCACATAGGGTGTCTGTATTTTCTGAAACTTTTATGAACAATCTTCTTATGTATAAGAAAATCTATTGATTCATGCTTATGGCTATTTCTCTCAACCATGTCTCTTTATCTGGAGAAAAACCATCATGCTCCTTGCATTCCTTTCAATGAGGTGTATTCCATGATTTTCCTAAAGTGATATATTTGACTTCAGCCCATCACCCAACATTACACCCTTTCCTTTTACTGCCTGAACTAATGAACCTCTCTGCAGCTCTATGTTGATATGGATGAGATCTCCATTTTCATCTCAGGCAGTGTGCTGTCTCAGGCCACCCAATATGAAAGAGCTTGTATAGGGTGTTTGCCATCTATCTCCTTCAAAAACAAGAAACTGTAGTTTAACTCATTTTTAGTTAGAATAGGGAAAATATCAAGTTTACTAAACTTTATAATAAATTAATAAAAATATGTATATGTTTTTTAAGTTCTGCTTATCGGCATTTTAAACTTTTACAAATTACTGCAATGTGTCATGGGATAACAAATTTAAAGTGTAAAATAAACTTATTTTCAGTGAATAACACTCTAGTTTGTTCATGTCCGATTATTACCATCAATCCACACAGTTCCTGTTCTCAGGAGATCTCCACTTGCTTTTATGAAAGAGGGGTATATAAACAATACATTGGAAAATATAAAAGCACATTTGAGGGAAAGTGAAGTGCCAATTTTCGAATAAACAGTGTGAAAACATAAAGAAATAATAATACAAGGAAACAGGGGAACATGCGCAGAGGAGGGACCTAATCAACATTGCGCCACCCACCTCTAATGCATGTTGGTAGTGACCGTCTGTTATCAGGGAGATAAGTGTGGGGCGTGGGGGGCCAGGCGCCCACCTCCGGGTGGCGAGGGGGATCTGTACTCCTCCATTTGCTACATCTGGGCAGAACACCAAAGCTAAGGTCCTATGTGTGCTCCTCGACTCATCTCTCAGTTACCTCATCACCTCGGTGCCCCAGCTTCCTCCTCTCCAGGCCAGTCATTACTCCCCTCCAGGTCTTCCCCGGGGCCATTCTCCCATGCCACCAACACCTCAGTCCATAGATTCGCTGTAGGGTGGATGTTCACCCCTCTAGCCTTTTCCCTGACCAGCACCCTTTCTTCAGCTCCTGCCCACTGGGTCATGTTTGCCCTTCAAGCCTGGACCCGGTCCAACTACCGATTTCCAGGTCATAGCTATGCGCCTTCTGGCTAACACTAGGGCTATGTCCATAAACATTGTGCCAACTTTTTGTTTGTTGGGCCTTGGGAATAGCCCCAAAATACAAGCCTCCACGGAATGGGAGGGGAGGTTGCACCCAAGCATGGAATCTAGAGCAGAGAGCACCTCCTCCCAATAGGGTTGCCATCGGGGGCAACACCACACCATATGAGCAAAGGGCCGGGGGGAGGTTCGGCTCCGTAAACAAACCTGGATTCTATGTGGTGTCATGTATGTGATGTGTGCATAATTGAAATGGAGGTATTTCAACCTCGTGTTCCTAGAGATTTTTGGCGGGGAGGCTAATATATTTTCAGCCACTCGGGGTCTTATAGCTCTTGCTGCAGGATTCTTTCCCATCTATCCTACAAAATAGTTAAGGGGCTGCGGACCGTACCCGAGAGAGATCAATAAAACCAGGTCACCAGGTGTCTAGCTGTGCCCATTGAGACCAATAACTGCGGGTTTCTCCCGTTCTCCGGCCCACAGGTCCCGGGAACGCTAGTGTCAGTGCTTCATGTGTAAGAAATTAACCCAACTTCAAATTATAATTCTCCATTAGGTCCTCTAAGGCACCCTGCTGATAGCAGTCCTGCCCGTAACCAACCCGAACAAATACAGCCCGTAACCAACCCGGCATCTTTCCAGGCCGACAATTGCACAGCAGTAAGATATGAGAGGGGTTCACCATGAGGAAGCCCCACTAAGGCAAACGCCGGCTCATACAATGGCGTTCTTGCAGTTTTTAGGGTGCATCTATGCCAACATTTCAACGCCGCAGTAACAGCACCGCTTGACTTTGGATAGCCACTGATGAGCAAAGCAGTTTTACCAGTAGAGTTTCCATGTGTGCCGACTGCCCAGTTATCCCCAGCTCGCCTTGATTAGCTCCATCCAGTCATAGTGTAATCCACTGGAGTTGGGAAGCCAAGAAATAAAGCTCGAAGTCCAGGACACCTAAACCCCCCCCCCCCTCTTCAGGAGGTCGACAGAGGACAGCCAGAGACACCCTATGGCGGCTCCCATCCCACGTTAGGTCATGTAACAAGGTGTCCCAGTTGCTTAAACTACGAGACCAGCACTCCGACTGGAAAATTTGTGAAAAAATATAGGAGCCTCAGGAGCTTAATCATTTTAGAGACCGATATCCGAGCCATAACGGGCAGCTTAAGTGAGCGCCGGTAAGCAACACAAGACCTCCGAGAGCGGAGAGCCCTCTCCAAATTGCCTCCAATCTATAAACAATCTGGATCCCTAAATATCAAAAAGAGGTAGGCGACCACATCAGGTCCGAAGGAAGACCCAGTGGTTGCACTGTCCCAGGACAGTGAGGGAATATGTGGGTTTTGGTTTTATTAACCCAGAGTCCAGACGCCACTTCCAAATCCCACAGGAGCTTTAAGGCTTTGGCAACGCCCGAGGTACCATCTCTCAAGTAGAGAAGTATATCTTCCGGGCAGAGGGAGATAATATGTTCTCGTCCCTCGGCCATCCCACCGCTGCCCCGACCCTCTTGTATAAAAAGTTCCTCAAGAGGCTCAATAGCCATGGCAAACAACAACAGGGACAGCGGGCATCCCTGCCTCGTACCCCTGCATACCCGGTATTGTGAGGAGAGCGTAGTGCCACTCTTGACCTTGGCCGTCAGAGCAGTGTATAGCAATTTGACCCACTTAACCGAATTCTCTCCTAGCCCATCTGTGTCATTACCTCGAATAGAAAATCCCATCGCACTGTGTCAAATGCCTTTTCAAGGTCCACTGACATCAGTACTTACTGAGTCCTGATTATCGAGGACTTCGGGATGATACATCACATGATAAAGCTGCCTAATATTTTGAGGTGTTGCGGGTAGGGATAAAACCGCTCTAGTCTTCATGAACCAATGCCCGCAGGTTTGGGAGTAGTCGGAGAGCCAACACCTTACTTAGGATCTTGAAGTCTAGATTCAGCATAGAGAGGGGGTGGAACTCGGTGACATGGGCTTACTGTGTCGTAGTCTTGGGCAGGGGAACAACCACAGCTTCGTTAGTGGATTCTGGGAGAGTGTCAAGCTGAATAGAGTTTGCATATAACTTTTCAAGCTGCAGGGCTAAGGTTCCTGCATAGGCTGCATGGAACTCAGTCGGAAGGCTGTCGGGTCCTGGTGTTTTGCCCCTCGGCATCCTCTTGATAACCGCTCAGATCTCGTGGACAGTTATGGAGTCCCCAAATTCTTGCGGTGCTGTTCAAGTAATCTATTCAGTGATATAGTTGTTAAAAAGGCAGACCGAGCCTCCACCTAGAGAGGCACAGGGGTAGCATATAAACCTCCATAAAAATTGCTGAACTCCATATTAATGGAGGTGGGTGAGTACAAGGGCAGACCATCTCCATACCGGATGTGTGTGATGCCCCCCCCCCCTCCCCCTAGATTCCGGTCTGATTAGCCATGACAATAGTCGGGCCCGACTTCTCCTCCTTGCTGTGTGCCCTATCAACATACTTATTTAAATCATGTTTGTGTAGCTTCTCCAGGGTAGCTTTGTGCTGTTCTCTCGTCCCCGGATCTCGTCCAGTGTTTCTGGCCGGTTACTAACAGCATTATCCAGGGTATGCAGTTTATTCTAGAGAATCTGGAGTTCCTTATTCAACTCCTTCTGGGTACTGGCTGTTTGACCAATACAATGGCCCTGTATCATGACCTTAAAGGCCTCCCACTCCACTATACCCGAGGATGCAGAACCCTGGTTATGAGTAAAATAGTCTGAGATCGCACCCCCCAAGTGATTACGAAAGCATGCGTCTTCAAAAGAGGCCTGGTTGAGCCGCCATGTAGGGACAGGTGGGCACTCCCCCACCGGTTTAAACCCCACTAAAATATGGCTGTGACTGGATAAAGTTAATGTAAAGACAGAGGCCCCCTGCTAATGAGGTAAAGTTCCTTAACTCAATGTAAATACTTAATGCAACAATAATAATAGTACCGACAAATTACATTTGAATAATAAACTGAGAAAATGTTGGAAGAAAGAACCAACCAAAACTATGTTTCTTAAAGAAATACAAAATATATTTTATTAATGATCATTTCAGTAATAAGAAAACCCAATCATACTATTCCAATCATTTCTGCAGTCATACATCTCACACAATCTGAACTCAATTAAAAACAGCAATTTAATGAAAAAAAATAATTGTGAGGATTGATGTCTGGTTTTCATATCCATAGAAGAACAATGTGGCACAATTGCATTTTACTGTTGTGTTCTATGCGCTTTTCGGCACTGGAAGGTGCCGTCGTCAGGAAAAGGCTACAATCAAACAACGGTGGTATCCTATTTTTATCATAGAGGTCATCAAGCTGAATCTATCGGTTGTGTAGCGCGATCTCTGTTTAGGGCTATAATTTTTAAATTTAGTGGAATTAACACCAGATACAAAGATGTAGTTTGCAGTTAGGTCAAGGACAATCTGATACTGACGTAAGATTATTTAAAACAATGCTTCCATAATGGTGGTTTAATCACGTTGCATAGAATGATTCACAAATTAAATGTTTTTTGCTGATGATACTCAATCTCCGGATTAGGGATTCCTCCTCACGCCGTTGTTTGATTGTGGCTTTTTTCTGAGGAAGGCACCTTCCAGTGCCGAAACGCACGTAGAACACAACAGTCAAATGCAAATGTGCCACATTGGCCAAGTAGGAAGTGGCATAGAGCTGGCCCCGCAATCTTCGTTTCAATCGGTCTATCTCGGCCCCAACTTGGTACGTCTCCTGGAGCATGGCCACCTGTACTCCCCTTTGCCTGAGGTACCAATGGATACTATATCTCTTGGAGGCCGAACCCATCCCTCTGATATTCCATGCCTTTGTTCGGATGAAGGTCTCCACTCCTTTGACTCGATCTGCCAACTTATGGTGTTCCGCTCGCAATAAGCCAAGGCCCACAGACACAGTGCCTATATCTTGTTGAAGAGTGGTCTTAGTATCAGCTATGGCTGCTAAGATCTTGTCTAGCTGGAGCCGTATGGGGTCCACAGGTGAGACAGTATCGCTCCTCACTGTGTGTACCCAGGGCCCCCGTTCCTGAGAGGGAGATAGTAGAGATGGAGATGTCTCCTGGTGCCTCTCTTCACACCTCCTTGGCACAGTTGCCCCAGACGTCTCGTAGCAGGTGCTGCTTCCTCACTATGGCTCTAGTAATCTTTCAGGGCCCTCGCTCTCCCAATGCTATTTCTTGAAGTCAACAGCTATCCCCTTGCCCCCAGGCGCCTAGGACACAATTACTTGTGGAGGCCACAATGTCCGCCCCCTCTTACCAGGACTCTCATGGCCTCTTCAAAGGATTTGCTGCGGCCCCCGGAGCCTCCGAGGAGCAAGCCACAGTGCTTTGGACCTCTCACCCCAGGCGATCTTGTGCATGCCGCATTTTATTATTATTATCATGTCATATTTTATGCTAAATTAATTTTATATATTATTTTACCTGTAGAAGAAAATGTAATTGCTACAGCACTAAATTTTGAATTAAATCTTTAAATAATTTAAATATATTAAATAGAAAACATTTTTCTGTAGGTTAAGTTAAAAAATAAATGTTCACCTAAAGTAAAAAGATATAAAATGCTTTAGTAATTATTAAGCTATATAAATAATTAATGTAAAGTAATGTATTTATATTTTAATAAACATTAATATTAATAATTTCAAAGCAATGTTAAATATTTAATAATTGAATAATAAATGTTCTATATTTAGTTTTTTTACATTAATTTATTTTTATTTATATTGTAACTATTTTACATATTTTTATTCAATTTAACATAATTTTTTAATATGTTTTATTATAAGTCCCTACCTCTGTTATTTTCTATGGGGGTGTTGCTATATCAGTGCTTGGCCATGTGTGGTGCTGGACTTTCTACTGTTTCATTTTTAGGCACTAGTAACTTAGACTCGTAAATTCGGCAGGGTGGAGACATGCAAGTCTACACTTTTGAGTAACCTCACACTCGGATTTTGGGAATAGCCAAAAATAGTAAAGTTACTCAAAAGTGTAAGAGTAAATTACATGCTTATGTAAGTTACCTCTGTGAATAACTCTGAAAATGTATTTTTCACCCATGAAAGTTTTAGTTTATTGTTTGTCTCTACTTTCCACCTTATTTTAGATGATGTGCAGATAAATGAAAAGATAACTATCTCCAGGCGTTTCAAGGACGATGTTATCCGCCCCATTCTCAAGGTAGGCTAGGCCATTTTATTGGACATTTGCTGCATGTGCGGGTTGCTGGTGCATTTAGGAGTGGCTATATAGATCCTTTTATTGCACATTTCCACAGTCTTACTGGGTCAGAGGAAACATTTTGAAATTATCCATATACTGTTTCAAAGCAGCTTCCAGAGTGTATAGAAGTTTGTCTTGTGTCTCATTAATAAAAGGGGTTATTCAGAGGAGAGGAAACTGTACTTGAAAACTCATTTTCTCCCTGGTGGCCACTCTAAACAAGGGGGCCCCTTCCAAACCTGGCTCTGGGCATAGAGAAGGCAAGCCTTGACATAGCTTCACACTTCACTGTGCACTGAGGTTGGGGATACTCCAAATACCCACTGAAACACTAGTGAACCTTGTTTAAAATGTTTGTCTCTAGTCAGGCCAGCAGCGAACTGTCCTTTTCTTCTCAGGGATCACATTTTTAGATCTGGCTTGGCAGCGCAGCTGGCACCAGAACTTCTGTGATCAACAGTAAAAAAGCTTTCAAAAGCTATGTGTAGCGATAGACTTGGGCTTTGCCCACATGTCAATCTTCTTAAAGGATTTAACTAGGGAGAGAGTTGTATGCGTCCACTGAAAAAGAGTGCTTGTATTGCACAAAAGATGCTGCATTCAGTAAGGTTGAGTTTATGTTGAACAGCCAATGATAGGGGTTATGTATTGTTTTGCCAACTGTAATTCAGTACATATTTGTAATTGTATAACTATGTTATATAACTTACTTCATTTATGCATCTATATACCTTCCATGTATACTTATGGCTCTATATATTTATTACTTTTCTTTGAGTTAAGCATATCCAATGCACTACCGTATTTCTCACCCTATACCTCTCAATATATCCTCTACCTAAACTCAGACTCATCTCAAACCTCTTTCTACTACTCCTACCAATGCACAACCCTATTTCTCACTCTATACCTCTATTAATATATCCTCTACCCCGCTCTCTCATTCATCCCATACCCCATACCACTACTCTGATCTCCAAAATAACCCTTTCTAAACTCTTCCCTACTGTACCCCTCCTTGCATATTCTCATACCTCTTTTCCTCATCCCAAGCCGGCTCCTACGACTACAATCTCCAAAACAAAACAAAAAATGTCTAAATCCTTCCATCTTCTATCCCTCCACTATCCTTTTCTATCCAAATAACTTACTAACATATCCACCACTCAAATTACTTTCATTTTTCACTATACTAATTAACCATTAATCCTTTATGGGTTCCGAAGTAGTGTGCTACTCACCAAAAAAAAGCTTCAACACCCCATCAGGGGTAGCAAGCTTTATATAAATGCAAACCTTTTCCCTCTTCTATCCCTCCACTGTCCTTCTGAATCCAAATAACTAACTAACATACTCACCATTAAAATTACTTTCATATTTCACTACACAAATTCACCACTAATCATTTGTGGGTTTCGGAGTAGCTTGCTACTCGCCAAAAAAGTGCTTTGACGCCTCGTCAGGGGTAGTGAGTCCTATACAAATGCAATTACAATACAATACAATGTGCATGATGGTTGCCAGCTTATGTGCAATTCAGTACGCATGTGTTAGTTATGGTGACTAACGTATTACAAAGGCTGACGTGTTCATTGAAAATTGGTATACCAGATGCTATAGGTCTGATTTGTTTATTATAAAAAGTTACGAAAAATGCGTTAAGCCTGGCTTACTTATTGTTAAAAGCATATGTTAAAGCCAACATGCCTTAATGGGTGTGTTTTTATCACACTATGTTAAAGCTTGTAGAGAAATATAGCATACAGTAGTATGTAAGGATTTTGTTGTTGGTTACTCCCCTGTGACAATCCTTAGGGGTAGAAGATTTGAACTGTGATAATATTTGTCATCTCCCTTAAGAGGTGTTGTATATTGTTTAGCTAGCCCCAATTTTGCATGTTTCATGATTTATATCTGAATGGTTGATGGCTGCATCCTGCGAAAACCTATACTTAATACAGTAGACCTGAGTTGGCTATGGTGACTAGCCATTGATTAAGGCAACATGACTGATTTTTTCACTGAGAAAAGTTAAATCTGATGCAGTAATTCTGATCTGTTTGCTATGAAACATTGCAACAAATGCATTAGGCTTGAGTTGTTGATTATGGTAAGCATAGGGTTAAAGTCAAAAGGCCTTTAAGGGTTGTTGTTTTTGCGCTGTGGTGTTAAAGCCCATAATTCTGTGTTAAAGCCCAAAATTCTGTTACATGGAACTTTGTAGATAACTGTGTTAAGGAAAACCTTTAGTGTTTGTTAACCCTTCTGATAAACCATGGGTATAGAGAATTTGCACTTTGATAATCCTTGCTTGACCTTATTTGGAAGGGTTTTATATTATTTTCTCCTTGTGTTTGCTTTGTTCACCCTAAGTTGGCAAGCTATGCCCAGACGTGGGTCCCTTGCTCACTTTGCCACTGGATTCAAGCTAATCTGGCTGATGACGGTGCGACCGCGAAACCGGTCCCAGAATAGACTTGGCTTGGCAGTTCGGTCTGGACTGTTCCCATGAGGCACATGGTCAAGACTGATTTGCATATGGCTGGATTTGAACTGGGTGTTGAAGTGAACTAAGGAACAATGATGGATTCAACCTAGATCTGCAACTGGGGGTGAGTGTCTGAAAAGGTTCAGCGCTCCGTTCATCATCTCCTTGTGTTTACTTTGTTTGCCCTAAGTTGGCAGGGTATGCCCAGATGTGGGTACCTTGCTCACTTTGCCACTGGATTCAAGTCAGCCTGGCTGATGAGGGGTGTTACCCCAAAACCGGTCCCAGGATGCTTGTTTCCGGTCCAGGGAAGACTTGGCATGGCAGTTCGGTCTGGAATGGTCCCATGAGGCACTTGGTCGAACCTTATTTGCATATGGCTGGGTTTGAACTGGGGTGGCGAAGTGAGCTAAAGAACGATGATGGATTCAACCCAGATCTGTGACTGTGGGTGATGTCTGAAAAGTTTCAGCGCTCCGTCCATCATCTTGTGTTTGCTCTGTATATTATTTTGCCATTTGTTTTTGTGTGCACATTTCTAATTTAAAGCATATCATTTAGCTGTATCAATAGTACTGTACTTTTCAAATCTGGGCTGACGATGCTAGCAGTCTGCTAGGTTCTTGTAATCAAAACAATCATACTTCAAATATATACATGCATATACATACATAGAGGGGATTTCAGTCAGTGTTCTGTTTGAGTGTCATTCACGTTCTGCTTCCCCTGTGACATCATATACTATATGGCAATAGGCCAGGCTATTTCAGCCATTCACTTTCTTGCCCTGTGAGTTACTGCATTTCGCCTGATCATATGTGCACATCAGACTGAAAATTGGTGTGCTTCAATGCTAGGGCTGATGGGCCAGTTCTTTAGCTTTTGCTTTCAGCCTGTTTGTGTCCCTTATCATTTCTTTCCTTCTCCTTGGGTTTTACAGAGCCTGGTCGTACCCCAGTCATTGTTATCAGGCCACTCACTTGCAGCTCTTTTTTTATTTTTATGGAGTTTTATGTAGTGCGAACTTGACCCGAAGGTATCAGGTATCAGAGTGCTTTACAAGAGCACCAGTTGGGTTACACAAGGACACATTAATTTTTTTTAGGCACGGGGAGATTAGGTGATTTGGCCAGAATCACAGGATGTTGAGCTCATTGCCGAGACTTGAACCCGGTTCCCCAGATCTGAGGTCGACCATCCTAGCCGTTAGACCACATCCTCTCCCCCATGTTCACTATTATGCAGTGTGCTGCGTTCCGCGCAACCACTGTTTCTAAACTGGGTGGTCATCTTTGAATGGTTTTATCCTTAGTTATCATTGTTTTGCTACATGACAATAGCCGAATAATACCGGCCAAGTTGGATCGTAAAACCAGTGATACACTATGCACAATGTCATTCCAGGGAATACCAAAACACTGGCATTGACTGCGGATCTCCATTCCCACTAAGATAAAAGTAAAAGGTAATTAATGATTAGAAACATAAAGCAGTCCACTAGCTCGTGGCAACTGCACAAAAAGAATGAATTACAAAAAATGAGAAATGACCTAGCCTAGTGTCTCAAAATCATCACTCAGCTCCCCATGATCTAGGATCATTTTCTTACAAAGGACCCCCAAAAATCTTTGAATAACGTTAGTTCTGTAGTAGGGGATCTCTGTGTATAGTCATAATCTAGTGAAAAGTCCCGCCCATGTGCGTGGACCCCGGAGCAATAAAAAATAATCTCTAAAAGGTGACAAATCATGCAGACCTGCATACACCTTTAAGAGAGAATTTAATTTAAAGACAGATAATGCAGCCTATACCCACAGGCTACACTGTCCAGTACTTCAACTAGAATTCCACCAACATCCACAAACAGCACTGCCTGTCTAGTTTTTCTCCCCATAGGAAAAAACCCTGCCTCTACCAGCAAAAGCCTCTGGAATGATAGAGAGGAAGGAGTGGACAGACAAGCCCCATAGGCTGCCATTATGTGGCTTAAAACAGGATACTGTGCCTTTAAGAAAACTTTCCAGGTTTCCAGAACTTTCCCCAGTATCCCAGAATGCCCAGCAGGTCCCATTTACTTTCAGTTCTTTTTTCCGGCTCCTGCTAGCAGGACGCTAGAGCATTGAGCTCTCCCCTTTTCAAGGGTTTTTTGGAGATTTTGTCAATTTTTGTCACTTTTTCAAGTGCTTAGTAGCTGGTACTGTCAACATGCCTGGCTTGTTCGACAAGTGCCCGGAATGTGGTAGAAAGAAGGCTAAAACTGATCCACACGAGGTGTGTATAGGTTGCCTTCCCCAGTCCCACGTGCCTGAAAACTGTACCATCTGCCACTCGTTCTCAGCCAGGACCCTGAGGGACAGGATGAAAATCAGGCTTCAAGTTCTGGAGGAGAGAAGACTGAAGGCACCAGGTGGGTCTGGAGGGGCTGATTTGCCCCATACTGAGTCCTCTGGGGGGCTCCCCAGGGGCAGGAAGACCAGTAAGCGCTCCCACTCCCCGTCGTCGTCGAGGGTGTCGACGTTGACGTCGAGGAGGATGACCACCGTCTGTTCGCCATCTCCCCAGGGCTCTGGGGAGAAGCGGCGTCGACGATCGGCGTCGAGGGACCTGAATAGGCCGCCGTCGACTACATCGGCATCGTCGGCGACGACGCCGTCTTCGGCGCCGTCCAGCAGTCGGCGTCGAGATCGGACCCGGCGTCGGCGCTCGCCGTCGAGGGGAGATCGCCGTTCGCCGTCGATGAAGAGGAGACGGTCGACGTCGACGCCGAAGAGGAGATCGACGTCGAGACGCTCGAGATCGAGGAGATCGCCGTCGACGTCGAGGCACAGGTTGCCGTCGAGGCACAGGTCGCCGTCGAGGCACAGGTCGCCGTCGAGGCACAGGTCGCCGTCGAGGCGGAGGTCCCCGTCGAGGCGAAGAGCGACGTCGAGGAGAAGATCGACGTCGAGGAGAAGGTCGACGTCGAGGAGAAGGTCGACGTCGAGGAAGAGAGAGTCACCGGAATCGGTGTACTCTGTGGTGTATACGCCCCCTCGGATGCCTCCATCACCGCCTCCTCTCCCACCTCTGCCGACTCCTCCGCCAACACCTCCACCAACGCCACCTCCTCCACCTCCACCACCTCCTCGACAGCCGCGGACACTGCCTCCGCCGCCCCCACCTCGGTCGCTGCCACGCACTCCGGTGGGACCGCCGCCGGTTCCCCCGCGATCGGTTTCCCTTCCGAGGTACCCGACTCCGCCGCAGGGGACCCCGAAGCCACGACGCCCGAGGTCGCCGGGACCGGCTAGACCGGCGGACAGGCCGAAGCCGAAGAGGTCGCGCTCCCGCTCTCACAGGAGGAGAAGGTCACGGAGCCGTGGACGGTCATCGTCGGACTCCGGACGACGCCGTAGGAGGCACAGGTCCAGGTCACACACGCGCTCCTCGACCAGAGACTTTTCCCCGACGCTGTCGGACTCACCGGGGACTAGGGTGTCGCCGGTGGACGATTTGGTCTCTTTCCAAGAGGTGCTGTTGAGAGGGGCAGCAAAGTTGGGTATCACGGTGACGGTTCCAACACCCACGACGTCCGTGATATTCGAGACACTTCATAAGAAACATCTGTCTCGCCCTCTACTGCCTTTTGTACCAGGACTGGTGGAACCCGCGTTGGAGCTGTTCCTCACTCCCGCGATGACGAAGGCCGCCCCCTCCAGGCTCATGAAAAAGTATAGGGCCCCGGAGTCGGACCCTACCTTTTTGAGAGTGGACCCGAAGCCGGATTCGGTCATCGTGACGGTGGCGAGGAAACAACATGCGACCGCGCCTTCGTCGACGGTCCCGCCGGACAAGGAAAGCCGCTGGCTGGACTCTGCGGGCAGGAAGGTGTGTGGGACCGCCGCCACTACCATGAAGGCGGCGAGTGCAGGGGCTTTGTTGGGCCGTTACGACCGGGCCTTGTGGGAGTCCCTGCAGCAGTATGCGGACCTACTGCCCCGGGACAAGAAGGAGGACTTCTTGGAGACAGTGCGCGAAGGCATGCTGGTTTCTAACCAGGTGATCGGCGCAGCGGCGGATGTATCCTTGCTGGCCGCCCACGCTTACTGCCATGGCGTTCACCAGAGGCGGCATTCGTGGCTGCGACTGACGTCCCTCAAGCCAGAGGCGCAGCAAAGAGTGGCCAACCTGCCCTTCTCGGGGGAAACCCTGTTTGGGAAACATGCGGACGATGAGATGGCCCGCATGAAGGCGGAGGCGGAAACCCTGACGGCCGTTGGGTTGGAGAAGGCCGAGAAGAAGAATTGCCCGTTCCAGAGGCGGTCCGGGTCTTCGGGCAGAGGGCGTGGGCAGGGTTCGGAACAGCAGCAGCAGCAACAACAGCAGCAGTTCCGCAAGCCCTTCCAGAAGCGCCAGAGGGGTAGAGGAGGCCAGCAGGCTACTACCACTACCAAGGGCCCGGCCGGGTCTCGGCCCTGAGCGGCTACTTCCCCCTCAACCGTTACCCACTCCAGTGGGGGGAAGCATTCAATTTTTTCCGGCAGAGTGGAGAAAAATTACTCAGGACAAGTGGGTGCTGAATATTGTTTGCAATGGATACAGTCTTCGGTTTATCAGCCCGCCTCCAGCGATTCCGCCGGTCAGCTCTCGATTCCAGCTGAGAGAGCTCCAGGCGGAGGCAGACATCTTGTTGAGAAAAAAGGCGGTAGAAGAGGTACCTCTGTCTCAAAGGGGAAGAGGTCTGTACTCTCGGTTCTTCCTCGTTCGCAAGAAGGACAAGAACGAGTTCAGGCCCATTCTGGATTTGCGACAGGCAAACAAATGGATTCGCAGAGAGAAGTTCCGCATGCTATCGTTGCACCAGATTTACCCTCAGCTGCAACGGGGAGACTGGCTCTGTGCCATAGATCTACAGGATGCGTACTTCCATGTGCCCATAGCGAGGAAGCACAGGAAGTTCCTGCGATTCCAAGTCGGCGCCAATCACTATCAATACACAGTACTGCCATTCGGGCTAAAGTCTGCTCCCAGGACCTTCTCGAAGTGCATGGCGGTGGTGGCGGCACACCTGCGGAGGAACAAGGTGTTTGTCTACCCGTATCTGGACGATTGGCTGATCAAGGCTTCATCCTTCTCGGAAGCACAAGATCACTTCCGTTGGACGTGCGCTCTCTTACACAAGCTGGGGTTACACGTCAACATGTCCAAATCGGTCACGACTCCGGTCCAGTGCATACAGTACCTGGGGGCCTCCATCGATACGCGGTCAGCAAGCGTGTCTCCTTCGGAGGAGAGACGGTTATCACTCCTTCGGAAGGCTCAGGACCTCAGGACTGCTCCATCGACGACAGTGAGGAAGGTGTCTTCTCTACTGGGATCGATGGCCTCCTGTATCTTCCTCACGCACGGCTACACATGAGGGCACTGCAGGAGTGCTTGGAGGATCAGTGGGATCAGAGGACAGGCTCTTGGGACGACAAGATACGACTGTCGCTGCATGCTCTTCAATCTCTGAAGTGGTGGTGTTCGGCGGAAAACCTCCTCCAGGGGGTTCCCTTCCACAAGGACATTCCCACGACGAGTGTAGTGACGGATGCTTCTCTCCAGGGCTGGGGAGCGCATTCCGGGGACTTGCAGATTCAAGGAAAGTGGTCTCCTCTGGAATCAACGTACCACATCAATTTCCTGGAACTCAGATCTGTCTTCCTGGCACTGAAGGCCTTCCTTCCGTCCTTCCAGACCAACTCGCTGCTGATACAGACGGACAATACAACCACGATGTATTACCTCATCAAGCAGGGGGGGTCGAGATCGCGCACTCTGTCACAGGAGGCGCAGGCGATCTGGCGCTGGCTGCTGGCCCGAGGACTGACGATTACGGCCACGCATCTGCCAGGAGTGCAGAATGCTCAGGCGGACGCCTTGAGCAGGCTGATTCAGGAAAACCACGAATGGGTCATAAACGACGAAGTACTAGGAGAAGTCTTCGCAAGGTGGGGGACTCCAGACGTAGATCTGTTCGCCACCGCCGAAAACAGCAAATGCCGAGACTTCGCATCCAGGTACTACCAGCGGGGGACGCTAGGGAATGCGCTATGGATCGATTGGTCGAACAGCTTTCTGTACGCTTTTCCACCCATTCCCCTGATTCCGGCGGTACTCATCAAGCTGTCCCAGTCCAGGGCGCGGATGATCCTGATCGCCCCGGAGTGGCCCAGGCAGTGGTGGTTCACGGACCTTCTTCACCGGTCTCTCCTTCCTCACATGCGGTTGCCGTGCAGGCCGGACCTTCTCACGAAGTTCGGGGGGCGGATGGTGCACCCCAACCTCTCGTCTTTGAGTTTGGCGGCATGGCTCCTGAAATAGTGCAATATGGCCATCTGAATCTACCAGACGATTGTATGGACATTCTGAAGGAGTCTAAGCGACCTTCCACTAGGACATCCTATGCTTACAAGTGGAAGAGGTTCTGTATCTGGTGTAAGTCCAAGAACTTTGATCCGACAACATGTAAGGAAGATGTTATCCTTCCATACCTTTTACATCTGGCGCAGTCTGGCCTTAATTTCCATTCCATTAAGGTTCATCTGGCTGCTTTGACTGCTTACAGGAAATGCCCTTCACAGACTTCCTTCTTTCAGATCCCTGTGGTCAAGGATTTTTTGGAAGGCTTGAAGAAAGTGTTTCCTCCCGTCAGACTTCCCTCGCCTTCCTGGGACTTGAACGTGGTGCTGTCCAGACTGATGAAGGAACCTTTTGAACCCATTCACAAGGCTTCATTGCAGCACCTATCCTGGAAGGTGGCGTTCCTAGTGGCCATCACATCGGCCCGTAGGGTGAGTGAACTTCAGGCATTATGTTGTCAAGAACCTTATACTGTATTTCATGCTGCTAAGGTTGTGATGCGTACTCACCCTAAATTTCTTCCTAAGGTTATCTCTGATTTTCATGTCAACCAGACTATAACTTTACCTACGTTCTTTCAGAATCCCTCTTCGCCAGCGGAAAGGTCTCTCCATTCCCTGGATGTTCGGAGGGTGTTGAAATTTTATCTGGATAAGACCAAGGATATTCGTAGGTCTGACCAATTGTTTGTTAATTATGGCTCAGTCAGGACTGGTCTTGCGACCTCTAAGCAGTCCATTTCTCGGTGGATTGTGTCCTGCATACAATTGTGTTATCAAAAGGCTAATAAGACCTTAGGGGGTAAACCTAAGGCTCATTCCACCAGGGGCAAAGCTGCCACGACGGCTTTGCTGCGTAATGTTCCGATTGCGGAAATCTGCAAGGCGGCCACTTGGAAGTCGGTCCATACCTTTGCTGCGCATTACTGTCTGGACACGGATGCCAGGGCAGATGCTCAGGTTGGGCAGGCTTCGCTGCGAAATCTGTTCGCACAGTAGTGGTAGTGTCTTGTGGGTTCTCCACCGCTTTTGTTGTGTGGGGATGGGCTTGCCATTCTATTCACTAGATTATGACTATACACAGAGATCCCCTACTACAGAAGGAGTAGTTTCTTTTCTGTAACTCCAGTTCTGTAGTAGGGGTATCTCTGTTATAGTCATAAGCGCACGCCCTCCTCCCCGGTGGAGAGATACTTATTCATTTGTAGAATGCTACAGGTCTGGCGTGCTACGCCTTCAAAAAGAACTGAAAGTAAATGGGACCTGCTGGGCATTCTGGGATACTGGGGAAAGTTCTGGAAACCTGGAAAGTTTTTTTAAAGGCACAGTATCCTGTTTTAAGCCACATAATGGCAGCCTATGGGGCTTGTCTGTCCACTCCTTCCTCTCTATCATTCCAGAGGCTTTTGCTGGTAGAGGCAGGGTTTTTTCCTATGGGGAGAAAAACTAGACAGGCAGTGCTGTTTGTGGATGTTGGTGGAATTCTAGTTGAAGTACTGGACAGTGTAGCCTGTGGGTATAGGCTGCATTATCTGTCTTTAAATTAAATTCTCTCTTAAAGGTGTATGCAGTTCTGCATGATTTGTCACCTTTTAGAGATTATTTTTTATTGCTCCGGGGTCCACGCACATGGGCGGGACTATTCACTAGATTATGACTATAACAGAGATATCCCTACTACAGAACTGGAGTTACAGAAAAGAAACTACTCCTTTATCGTTAAGCTTTTGATTCATTATTTCATAAGTCACCATTATGCACAAATTTCCAAGCAGGTTTGAAATGTCATGGTTGTACTTGTCTTCCGGTGGCTGGGGATAACCTGTGCAATGGCTACCCATCTTTTGACGTGTTAGAGCAGGTCTGAGATATCATACAGTAACTCATCGTGGTAGACGTATGGAGTGCAGTTTCCAAGTAGTCCCATATCTCTCACCTATAATCATTAAGCATTCTGCATTCCAATAGGATATGTACAATGTCACTTCTGCTTACCCCACATCTCCGGCTTTGGGAGTCATTGCATAGTTTAGCTTTGTAAACTTTTATTGGTGGCCAATGGCAGTGATGAATGATTTTGAAAAAAATATATTTGAACTGGAATTGCATCAGTCCTTTGTTATAATTTGCTAGTATTATGTCCCACTTTCCCTGCTTTAAGTTGCATTTCACATCATATGCGCAGTGCAGAAGATGTGTTTTGTAAATAACAGTGATCAGTTAATGTGGTGTGCAACCCTGCTATGACCCCTCCATAGTTTTTGAAGGTATGTACGTAGTGGGCAATAGGGGAGCCATCCAGGGTAATAGATGGTTTCCCTAGCTTACCAGATAGTACATATAGCAATTGGAGATATCTCAATTTCTGTGTGGTAGGGAGACCATATTTCTGTGAGAAGACATCCTCAATATGCCATGTCAATTAATTTCCTCCCCTCCTATTGTGATGTCTGTGTTACGCCATAAGAGTGCTTTGGAATGTAGGCAGTGTATATAATAGGGTTGCTGGGGGGAGGGGGTGATTTAAGGCAGATTCACATAATAACAGCAAAATCATCTCTTATGCTTAATACATGTCTTTCAATTGCAACCCAGTGAGGTGTTGCGCTGCAAGTTCTTATTATATAGACTGAATGAGCTGTTGCTCCAGCTAATAGCTTTCTAAATGGGGCAGGTGGAGGCCACCCTTCTCAGTAATTGTGTATAGGCCTTGTAGTCTTGGTTTGTCCTCCCCATAACAATTGGGAGTTATTGTGTGCCCTTGGGATATTAAAAGAGGCCTTTTAACAATCAGAATAGAGGGAGGTAAAAGCAGTTTGGGTTCACTCTGCTTCCATAGGCAATACAGAGTAAATCAAAAGAGAGTGAATCTCACCTTTCTTAATACCTCACAACTAATATCTTGGAAACCATTAACCACTATTTCCAGCCAGTAGTGAATGAAATCTCCATTAGTGTAATATAGTAGACAGCTTTATCATCAGGTCTCTTACCTTGGTATGATGTAGTCCAGGTAAGTGGCGCCTCCACCAGGAGGGAGAGTAACTGGATAAAGATTAAAGGTGGAATCTGTCAACAGAGTTAAAATTACCTCCTACACCACTGGTAGTGACTTTATTTTGAATTGGGATGGGGTAAGGTTAAAAGCAGAGAGATGTTTTTCGGATGCACTACCAGTACTGAACATCTAACGACGCAGTCTATATGTTTCAGCCATGGGTGCCTACTTAGGCCGGTTGGCTTTCGTCAGGACCTTACAGATCAGATCCCTTTCGTTAATATTCAGGTTGGTGCCTATCGATACGGTAATAAGAACGTTCACTTACCGATCTTTGTTACAAGCATTTGTTGCCTATACCATAGGGAAAATAAGGGGAACATAAAACATAAAAAAACATGGTATAAAACAATATTCCACAGATAGTTATCATTGTGTCTGCCGATAACTAATTCACCTTTTGTGCATCCACTAATAATAAGTGCAAAAAATTGCATAAAAATAATATGTAATGAACAACATTTGGGACTGCGACTTATCTTGATGTATATGTGATATACAGAACACTCTCATTAGATGGTTTAACAATCGAATGTTGGTTTTTGCTGACAGTGTCGATGCTCACAAGGTTAATTGTGCATGTTTTCAGGGACTACATAAAGACCCTGGAAAGCGTAATATCTGCTGGGAAAACAGTAACATATTGGTTCAAAGAGGAGTGTCAGGTGATTTCACTGTTCTGGCCACTTGCCATGTGTATAGGCGTTAAATATAGGTATTGGTGAAAGTGTACCAACAATAAAACAACGTGGGTGCACTGTGTGTTTCTCATTTAATTATGCCCATCTGCCAGTGTGGCTTCGCAATAGTTGTTATGATGTCACTGCATGACAATTTTTACAGCATAACATTTATTACAGAGGTGGCTCTGCTATTATGCTCATGGCAGTGCATGTGATAGGCTGTTATCTTTTCATTTACCACACCTGAGACGTAAAGTTGCATGCAATATTAAAATATATCAATCATGCTGTGGTGTGATATAAACCTAGTCCTAGTTGTGCAAAATATACCTGAAAGCAGGTTCGGAAGTTCTCCGTAGATTGCAGGTTAAGGCGGGCAGTTTTGTGAGTCATGTAATTGTACCCATCTAGTAGTGTGAATTTGTGATAGTTTTTAATATAACTGCATGAAAACAGTTACAGAGGAGGTTCAGTGATTGCTTTCATAGCAGTGCGTGTATAGCCGTTATCTTTTATTTAACTGCACTTTCAGTCAATCAGGATTTATAAAGAGCAGCTAATCACCCGATAGGGTATCGAGGCGCTTGCAGGCCCTGGATGCTTATTCGAACAGCCTGGTCTTAGGGGGATTCGGAATTTCGGAAGTGAGGTGACAGTCCAGAGGTGTGTGGGGAGACTGTCCCAGGTCTTTGCTGCGATGTGGGAGGAGCGTCCTCCACTTCTGCTTCGGCCGATGTGGGAAGTATGGGCAAGTGAAAGGGAGGTTGGGCGTAGTCTTCTTGATGGTTGGAGGAGGATCAGGCGGTGGTTAATGTAGGCGGGTCCTTGGTTGTGTAGAGCAATGTTTGCGTAGGTAAGCAGCTTGAATTGGCATCTCTTCTGTACAGGGAGACAGTGGAGTTTCCTAAAGGTAGGGTGTGATGTGGGTTCATCGGGAAAGGCCAAGGATGAGTCTGGCTGCGGCGTTCTGTATGGTCTGAAGTCTCTGCAGAAGGTGTGTCGCGATTCCTACGTTGACGACATTGCCCTACTGCCCGCATCAGAAGTAGGTTGTGGTTGCTATTCCCTATACTTTCTGGTGCCCTAGAAGGACAGATGCCTCCACCCTATTTTAGACTTGTGCCCTCTCAACTCCTTCATGAAGAAGGAGAAATTCATGATGCTTATGTTGGCCCAGGTTCTGTCCGTCCTGGAGACTGAATGGTAGTGATGGACTTGCAGGACACCTACTTTCACATCCCTCTCCTGTCTGCCCAAAGGCTTTACCTGCATTTCACAGTGGGCCACGAGCATTTTCAGTTTGCTGTGCTGCCTTTTGGCCTCCCCAGTGCCCCTCGGGGGTTCACCAAGGTGATGTCGGTGATTGCAGCACATCTGCAGAGGTGTAGGAAAATAGGATCTTTCTTCTATGGTTACCCCCACTTTTTACCTGGTGTCAGTATGTTTTTACTGTAGTTTACTGGGATCCTGCTAACCAGGACCCCAGCATCTGTGCTCTGTTTCCCAAAATGGCTTTGGTAAGTATTTTGGTACCTCCACCACTGGCTACTGGTGTACCCTTATAAGTCCCTAGTATATGGTACTAAGGTGCCTAGGACATAGGTACACCCCCAGGGTCTCCAAGGGGCTGCAGCGTGTATTGTGCCACCCATGGGAGTCCACTTAGACTCAGACTACATGCCTGCGATTGCAGCCTGTTTGAGATGGTGCTTGCACCTCTCATGACAGATATAAGTTCCCTTATATCTGAGATCACTTCACTTAAAACCTATAAGTCCCCCCTATGATAGGCCCTGCAGTCTAGAGTGCAAGGCGCTTGGCTATAAGCCTGAGGGTGCCCCTGCATTAGCACGACATCCCAACAAACTCCAAAGTCCATTCTCCAGGCTTTGTTAAGTGCAGTCAGACATTTTAAGACTTATAGTGGACATCTGTCATTACAAGATGTCTAACTATATAATGGCTATGCCAAACCTGGTCATATTTGGTATCAAACATGTTTAATATCATACCCATACACTGATTCCGGTGTTGGATGTATGTTCCATGTAATGGGGGCTCCTTCAAGGAGCCCCCTTTACTCCCGGTTACAGCCTTTCAGGGTCTGATCGCAAGCTAGTGCTGCTGCTGCTGCCGACCACAGACAGTATTCTGCCCTCCTGCTGCTGCTGAGCTCGAGCAGGGATAGGTAGAACAAAAGGTTTCCAGACAAGACTTAGTCTATTGGGCTGGGTGGGGGCGCTTTCAAGCGCCAACAGACTGCATTGAAGGGCACATGTGGTGCCCTCCTTGCATACACTTTTTTTTTAACAACAAATTTTATTTGGTCATTTTTCAATATATCGGGCCAAAGCCCCACATTGGCATACACGAATAAGTGGACAACATTTGGAGCAATATCTATTACCACTAAAATAAACAGCTCCTGCCGAAAATGCAGGTGAACAAAAGATAAAAACATTATGCAGACAGCGGTCAAATCACCAGATTCAGTACATGATGCTTGCATACACTGGTTTGAGCCAGTTCAGTAACCCTTGGTTCCTGATCTGGCACGAAACTGGATAAAGGACAGGGGAGTATCATCCCCTCTGTCCAGCCCCTCCTCTGAGAGGGATCCCTGAGTTGTCCCAACCCTTACCTTGTGTATTTAAGGGCTCCCTGTGTGTGGCTCCTCAGATTCGCCATGGAACAAGACTCATCTTTGAAACCAAGACACTCTTCCACCATCTGGACACTTGGACTTCTCCTGGGACCGAGACTGCATCAAGGCAGACTCCTGCTGCTCCTGGTTTCACTGTTCTGCAAGTATTCTGCCTTATCTGTGTCTGTGCTTCGCTCAGGATTTTCAGGGACCTATGGGCATCAAAGACATCGAAGTAATCTCCCTTGGAGTGAAGGAGTCGCTCCCCTGCATCAGCAGGCGCCGCATCAAAGCTGACATGTCTGCTTCTCTTGTCATCCTATGGACCTCCCGCTGCTCAGCAACATAGGTGGTGCTTCTGTGGTTCCCCCGAGGCCTGACCTGTCTTCCCTGCAATTTGGAGGACAGTATCCTTTGCGGGAGCCGCTTGGACCAAACCCCTGTGCACTTCATCAACTTGTCGTTGCAAAGGCTTGTTTGCTTTGCACTCCAGAGATCTTCGGGCTACAAAAAGCTCCAGCCTACTGCATCTCATCCCTCGAAGAACAGCGTCCTCCCTGCATCCTTTGCATCGTGGGCTTCCATCTTTGGTGAGGTACCCGAGGTCCTCTTGAGACTCTTGTGCCTTTAGCCAAGGGCTTCTTCTGCTTTGATGGGCTCTCCTGCTTGCTCAGGGCCTGCTCTGCCTCCTGCATGTGGTGAGTCCCTCGGACCCTGCTGGCCCCAACGATTGCATCTTTTAGTCTTCCACGTTAGTTGCTGCTACCAAGGCTTGTGGGTGCTCCCGCTAGGAACTGACCACCTTGACACCGACATCCGACAGCACTTGTATGGCTCCTATTCTTCCACAGCATCCCCGGATCCCCACAGCTGCAGTGACACGGTCCTCGTGAACTCTTCTGAACTTCTCGACAAAAGTGGGCATTGTGCTTCAGTGTCTCCTGGTCACCTCCGGATAGCATAGACTTTGTACCCTCACCGGACATATTCACAGACTTCTCCAGAGGCCTTTTTTTCCGAGTCACCAATTGTCGTCTACGAAAGGTTCAAACATCACTTCATCCCTATACACCCATCTTCCCCGGTGCAGGTAACCTAGTTCCAGGGGCTTCCACGGATGGGGTGGCTCTTCAACCTTCGGTCCTCCAAAGGGTTTATTTGGGGTCCTCTGGTAAGGGTTGTCTATCTTTAAAACTGCAACCACGACTTCTCCATTGACTTCTATTGAACACACAGCTGTGTTTCCACTCTGCACACAGCCTCCTTGGGGTTCCTGCGTACCTACCTTGGGTGGTTCCTGGTTCACTAAGCTCTTCTAAGTCCTTTGGTCAAAGTCCCATTCTCCATTGCAGTTCACATTCCACTTATTTAGTATATGGTTTGGTCTCCCCCGGAGGCCAGTGTAAATTTGTGCTACTTACCTGATTTCTTTGAAGTATTATTATATGTATTATTGATATCTCTGGATAGGAGATATACCAAGTGATAGTGATTGTGTCGTGTTAATAAATATACTTATTTTTCATAAACACTGTGTGGTTCCTTCTCATCTAATCTACACTAATGATTAAATGTAGTAAAACAAGCTGCCTTATACTCCTTCAAGATACGTCTGAAGACTGCTCTCCACAGCTATCCCTATGAGAGCTTTGAGGTTATCAAAGGCCACTAAAATCACCTTAAGGATTGCCTGGATAAGTGCAAGGTGTATCACTTCTTTAAGTGTACACCATATACTAAAGCCACCCTCTTACATTGGTGTGCAGTGGTTGGGATTAAAGCCTGCACTGTTTTACCACTTAATCACATGAAGGTTACATGAGAATCCATCACTAGCTAGGTACATATAAATACTTATCTCAAGTAAGTTTTACTGAACTTTTTGGATTGGTTGTCAAGGGTCCTAGCATAACCCTTTATCCAATCTTTGGACGTTTAGGAGCACTGTGATAGGTAGGTACATTACACCACCGTACACCTAGCACCATATCTCAGGTTGGTGAGCCCTGTGGGGCTCAGCCCTCTAGATACAGTAGTCTTGGGTTCCAGGAAGTTAGGACCCTGTACGGAGCTATAAGACTGGTAGTAACCCTACCAAAGATCATCTCTAAAGATGCTCCTACAGGATGACCTCGAAAATATTAATAGGTTAGATGAGCAGTACAACTTGGGTATTTGTGGTGATGCTCAACAGGAAAAGTCAGAGGTGCACAACACCAATGACTCTGCTTCTGAGCAAATCCAGGAGTCGTCTGAAGACTCCTCACTGGAGAACTGTAGTCCGGCAGGGAATAGAACTAGTAATACAGAGAAGGTCCTAGAGGTAGGTCCCCCTTTATTCCTCCTAATGGGGTACAAAGAGTTCAGGGGAGGTCCAGATCCTCCTCAGTTGGTTCATTCTCCTCTTCTACTACAGTAGGTACCTCCATCTCTAGCAAGAGGGAGGACTCCTTAGACAGGGGGTACCACCTACTCAAGTTTGAAAGAGCCAAGCTCAGGCTCAAGAAAGAGCAGTTATCCATAGATAAGGAGACCCTAGAAGTTCAGAAAGCAAAGACAGATTTGGGATTAGAATACCATGGTGGTAGCACTAGTGAACCTAGGGTCAGGCAACACACTTTTGACACTAGGAACTTAAGAAGTATAGTCCCTCCTTACCAGGAAGGTAATGACATCCAGAAGTGTATCATTGCTCTAGGGAGGGCATGTAAAGTTCAGAAAGTCCCTCAGGGGCAGTGGGCAGCTTACCTGTGACTGTCCTCTGCAAACAAAGGTAGAGACAAACTCTTAACTCTGAGGGAAGAGGATGCAGATAACTACAAAGTCTTGAAAGGTGCACTCATATATAGGTTTAGGTTAACCACTGAACAATACAGGATTAAGTTTAGAGACACACAGAAGGCACACTCTCAACACTGGGTAGATTTCATTGATAGTGCTATAGGCTCTAGAAGGCTGGCTTCATGGAAGTAATGTACATGATTATGAAGAACCGTATAATTTACAACAACCTTAATAATTGTCAGAATGAGCAACTGCACCAGTACCTGGTGGACTCAGATCTGACCTCTCCCCAAGAATTGGGAAAGAAGGCAGACAGATGGGTTTGTTCCAGGGTGAAAAAAAGTCTCATAGTGGTGGTGACTTCTTTACGTCTTTCCACAATTAGGCAGCATTTGTATTTCCGTAACAACAAATGGCTCTTTGAGAACACCCTCTCAAAAGTGTCAAATGTACCTCTCCGTCTTTGAAAACAGATTCTTCCACCGAATCAGATATACTGAGGCCCCAAGACATCTAGGAGCTTATCCTGACAGTGTGTGATAGAGCGCTCCAAACCTTTTCTAGTCTCCCTACCAAATTTAAATAAATATGTAGTTAACTTAGGATCCAAATTTGGGTCATACATTCTCTGTCCCCGGCCATTGGATGAGAGAATTTTGTCCTCATAACACCCCTCTCTTCCTTGTTTAATGGCCTTTTTATCCAGTGGCCGATAGATTCGGCTGCATGAAGAAGAGGCCACCACTCTGACTGTACTATGACTGTTATATCCATAGGATTGAATATGGCTTGCCCCAAAGGATCCCTTGCAATTGTTGCTAGTGATTTATTATCATCATCTCTGTATTCGTTCCCAGTGAAATTTTCACTGTTTAGGTCTGAGACATACTCATCAATTACTGAATTCAGATAATTTTGCTTAAAAGGCCCCTAAAAGATCCCATCCAGTGCAGGCCTATCCTGCAATTTCTGTGTGCCACTTTAGACACCAATCTCAAGTGTACCTCTATGGACACCAAACCTTCCCCCTCACTGAATTATCCTGCAGTCCAGTTGCATTAACACACATGAAAGGTACTTTAAAGGGTATTATTGAGAACTTCGTGCAGACAAAAAAGAGATAAAGCAAAGACAACTGTAAGATTACCTAACAGAGCATGCTTGACATCAGTAGTAAAGTTTCCTTCACTCAACAGGGTCAGCACAAGGATCAGATGTGCAAGCTTCCTCAACACAAAACAGGCACAACTGGTACAAAAGAAGTGTCGCAGTCTGGGTCACAACTATAAAAACCGACTTAAGATATTAGAGATGCACTACAAAAAGTTGAAGTACAACTGTCCATTAACTAACAGATACAGTAAAAAAAATTCAATGTGCATGCTTCCCTCACTCAAAACAGGTACAGCATGGGTAGCAGTAGTTTGAACCTCCTTCACCAACGGGTAGAGTATAGAGAGCAGCTGTGTATGCCCCCTCATACAAAATAGATATCACATGGGACGCAGCAGTGAACTGCATTATCAAAATTGGAATTATGTTCAAGTTCATGCCAAAACACGTTGATATATCTATATATATATATATATATATATATATATATATATATATATATATATATATATATAAAATCTACTGGCGGTCGCCAGTAGATAGTTATAGTTAGGATCGTGTTTCCAAAGGAAATCTGAAAATTCTATTTTGAATAACTTTTGCGCCGGTTGACGAATCCTCGCGCAATTTTCAAAACTAATGGGGCGCTCCATTCAGCTCCTACCCTGAAAGTCTCGGGGTGATTCGTCAAGTAGGGGCCGAGAAAAAAGGGGGGTCCCAAAACGCGTTTTCCCCATGCATTTTCCCATAGGACCTTTAGACACAGCTACAGCCCGAACGGCTGAACAGAATTACTTGAAATTTGGCAGAGAGGTAGCCATAAGGTCAAGGAAGTGCCTTTTGCAGGTCTGGTGTAAATCTGTTAAGTATTTCCTGAGAAAATAGCATTTAAAAGCATATCAATATCTATACGCGCGCAGGGTGCGCGCACCGTGCAAGCACCCTAACGTGCGCGAGCGTAATTCTGATTGGTGGTTACATGTTAGTCAACGTTCGAATCGGTCGAAATCAGGAAGTGTCGGCCGCCATTTTGTTTGTTTTCAGTGCGAGAGTGAAAAAGGAAGGTGGCGAACGTGAAAAGGGGGCAGGGTAGAGAGTTCCTGACCCCCTAGCCTTTGTCAGGGGGTCCCTGAAGGACCCCGAAGGCAGAATTTTTTTTTTTTTTTTTTTTTTTAAATCGCGGGGGTACGTAGTTTATTGTAAAATAAATATATAAAAAAATAATAATACATAAATAAATTAGCATTTAAAAAAACGTACAAATTCACTGAAAAAACCATAGGTTTCACACACGTTATAGTTAGGAATTAGCATTTAAAAAACCTTGCAAATTCACTTAAAAAACCATAGGTTTCACACATGTTATAGTTAGGTGGATATTTCACTCGTAAAAAACCAATGAAATTCCCCCGTTATAGTTAGTTTAGATAACTATAACTCGCGCGACCGCCACTCTATCACAAGGATGATGTCATCAGTGATGTTATGAGTGATGCCACTGACCAGGTCATGAGTGATGTAATATGTGACGTCATGAGCAGTGGATTGCGGGCGCGCGAGTTATAGTTATCTGAACTAACTATAACGGGGGAATTTCATTGGTTTTTTACGAGTGAAATATCCACCTAACTATAACATGTGTGAAACCTATGGTTTTTTAAGTGAATATATATATATATATATATACATACATACATACATACATACATATATATATACATATATATATATACAACTAGTGTGGCTCGTTCTTTTACCACAAATATAGTAAGTAATTTTTTTTGATAGATATATTCATATATATATCAAACAAAATTTCTTACCAAATTTGTAGTAAAAGAACTAAGACTGCCAGAGGTCGAAACGCGTTATCGTTTGCCCAAATAAATTAGATTAACAACCCCAACTGGTGTGGTACATTCTTTTACCACGAATTTGGTAAAAAAAGATATATTTATCTATCCAACAAAATGTCTTACCAAATTTCTGGTAAAAGAACGAGCAACGCCAGTTGTGGTTGTTAATCCAATTTATTTGGGCCCTTCAACCTCTGGCGGTCTTGGTTACAAGACACGTACGTCGAGTTCCTGTCATTTTAAGCAATCACGGCGTCCTTGACGACCTTCACATTTGATCAAAGAAATAAACAATAGACTATTTAGGCATAGTCACAAACAACAAGTCATAAATGTGCATAACATCATCAACCAAAGCATGTTTCTGAACGGCATGATTGCCAGAAACGTTGGCATCTTTTAACAAAGGGTCATATGGAAGAAACAATAATATAGGATTAACAAGTTCCCGCATTAGTTCTTTCAATTTTTGTGGTTGTCTGAGTGGTGCCCACATAATTGGAAATCTACCAAAGGAAAGACCCCTTAGAGCAACCATGTAGTTACAAGCAAATTTCATTGTTATGTTTGTTACTCCAATCAGGTATAGTACCCTTGTTTGTGTTCGTTCCTCTGAGTGTCCTAATTGACTCGACATCTTCTATGACTTCAAAACAATACAACTTTATCAAGTGCAACTGCCTCATTTCATTTGAAATAAAATGTTTGAGTTTCTCTGGCTACTCTTTCACATCGAGCAACTTTATGTTCTAAACATTTTTGATACCTTTAGCACATTCCGCTATCGATAGAGGGTATAGTACCCTGGGAGACACTAATCATGACCCCCAGTTCAACATAAGATACAGGGTATAGTGCCCTTGGAAACCAATCGCGACCCCAAGTTGATCATAATTGTGCATCTTTTTCTTGAATGGGACTACTAGGTACAGTACTGCGTGAACTATAGACTTTTATCAGTTAAGGTCTATCATACATCATCCAGTTCTAATTCTATTCTCACTAAATAAAAGTCCTTCTATAAAGGACTTGGATCCTCAGCAGACAGAACCACATGATTGAAAAACACAAATCTCAACTCTGTTCGATATTCCTTATAAGGAGAAGTTCGAGGCATGTGGGCTGCTGAATTCATATCTGTGCATAGATCGCCGCCTAGTGTTGGGTCTGGATGTTTGCACGTTGTTGTCCTGGAAGAGTCTTCGAAGTATCCTTGGATAGGTGACTCCTCCCCTGGACTACAGTGCGCATGGGCATCCTCTCCATCCTCAGATTGTTTTTTTCCGCCATTGGGTTCGGATGTGCTATCTTAGCTCAAGTTAGGAAAATATTTGGTCGAGGCCAAAAGGCCTTTAGTTCGCGTCGGTACTGTTTATCGATCGGGTTTCGATAGCATTTTGGTAGTTTACTAACTTTCAGCACCGACTTCTTTCGCATTTACCTGTCCATCGACTACTTCGACGATGGAATCCAGGACGCCATTCAAAAGGTGTCCGGTATGCAATGCGAAGTACCCACACATCGACGTCCATCCGGTGTGCAACAAATGCCTTTCGCCGGACCACGACGAATCGACTTGCATGGCCTGTGCCCGGTTCCGTTCCAAGAAGACTCTAAGGAACCGAAGAGCGGCGAGACTCGAGGCGCGGCACGCGGCACCGGCCCCAACAGACATCTTCGACGAGGCCGACGTCGAAGAATTAGAAGTCATACCCTCCAGTCCCGTTTCCGAACACGACCCCGGATCGGACGAGGGCGATGAGTCACTCTTCCACAGAGGTGAAGACGACACCGAGGTAGGAGACGACGAGGAGGCCTTAGGGGCCGAAGAGAGTAGCTCCAATGATGAACAAGGCCTACCTGTTCAAACCGAAGAAACACCAGCGCCACAGCCTTTGGCTCCGGTCGAGGGATCGCCTTCGGGCCTTACCCGAGACCCATCCCGTAGTTCTTCGGCCCCGCCCTCGGGCCCGGCCTCGGACGTTCAGCAGCAGCCATTGCTGCATAAGCCAGCTGGTTTCCCTACCACAAAACCGAAACCGAAAGCTGCTCCGGTTCATACGAAACCGAAACTGAAAGTAGCGCTAGTGGGATCGAGGCCTTCCACGCCTTCGACGCCAGCGCAACGCGTCGGCACCGACCGCACCAAGAGGGACTTCGGTGCCGAACTGGAATCGGGCGACATCGGAGTCGACAAGCGGAAAAAGGCCATCGGCACCGAGAAACCTACTCGGCTACCGACGCCAACAACACCGAGGGCAATACCGCCCGCTTCGCCTCGCGTCGCTCCCTCGACGACGCCGATGCCTCACCTATCGAGGACGTCGACGGTGCTCTCCACACCTCGACTCGAGGACCCGCCGGCACCGAAAAAATCCACGCCCGGCTCTACGAACCTGCCCGGTGCCAAAGCCTCAAAGACGCCCCAAGTGCGGCCTGCTGCGACGCAAAGCAACAAAACCAAGGCGGCCCTCAAAGACCCGTCGGGTTCCGGCCCGATCGGAGCTCCAGCAACCTCTACGGGGCCAGCCAACATTACCTTCGGCTTGCCTCCGTCAACAATCCCGAAGATGTTCCAACTCAGGACACGGGTTACCCAGACTCCGGTTCCACCGGACGAGACGTCTCCGTCACGGGTCATCGACGCCGACACTGGCAGGATGATTCTCCACGACCGAAGAATAACTTCGGAACCGCCATTGGACCCTTTCAGGATCCCACTAAAAAGGAAGCTGCCGGTGGAATCAGAACCTCTCCTTTATGAACCGTTCCATTCCTCCTACCGGGATCCACACCGGTTCTCCCCCACGCGCTCCGACACGGATGCATTGGAGGACTACATGGATGACCAAGCACCCTACCATGTAGACACAGACCCTGATGACCAGCAGGACCCTGATCAAACTTGGGGCGACCCTGCAGACCCCAGTGCACCTCTCGATACACAGGACCCACAACTCTATGGGGCAAAAACATCTCCCACGGAGGATACTGCGGCGTTCAACGCTCTTATTGAACGTGCTGCGAATAACCATGGGGTACAGCTTCACTCAGATACCATCGAGGATGACTTTCTAATGGACACTTTTGCATCCTCAGAAAGACATGTAAAAACTCTGCCAATGCTTAAGGGGGTCCTCAAACCAGCTAAGGACATTTTCAAGGAACCCACCAGGGCACGAGTGATAAACCCCAGGATTGATAAAAAATACAGATCAGCACCTGGGGATCCTACTTACATCAAAGGACAATTACCACTCGACTCCATCGTCGTAGCGAATGCTCGCAAGAGGGCACACTCGCAAACGACAGGTGACGCTCCTCCCCCGGACAAAGAGTCCAAGGTGCTAGAGACCTCCGGCAAGCGAGTTGCCGCCCAGGCTGCCAACATATGGCGCATAGCCAACACTCAAGCGCTCCTCGCTCGCTACGATAGAGCGCACTATGACACATTGGAGCAACTACTCCAACATCTCCCTGACCAGTTCAAAGAAGGTGCAGAAATTCTTATCAGAGAGGGGCAGCTACTCACAAATGCTTCCATCAAATGTGCACTAGATGCTGCAGACACGGCTGCCAGGGCCATAAACACAAGCGTCATGCTGCGACGACATGCCTGGCTACGAATCTCAGGATTCAAGCCTGAGGTACAAAATAACATACTGAACCAGCCCGTCAACCCCGACTATTTATTCGGCCCAGAGGTTGACACCACCCTCGAAAAGATAAAAAAGGACACGGACACTGCAAAGTCCATGGGCGCCCTCCAAACTCAGTCCTTTCGGAGCGGCTCCTTTCGTCGCCCCGGAAACAAGGGGGCAGGTAGAGGACAGGGGTCACAACAAACGTATAACAAAGGCAATACACAGACAACCTACGATAAAAACACCCGAGGTGGATATCGTGGCTCCAGTACAAAGGGCAGAGGACGTGGCTACGGCAACACCAGGTCCTCCCCCAAGAACAAGCAGTGACGCCCTCTCCCTTCCTCCCGACCACATAACACCTGTCGGGGGAAGACTACAAAGGTTCCTGTCCACGTGGAACTCCATCACCACGGACAGGTGGGTCAAAGATATTATAAAATACGGTTACTGTCTGGAGTTAACCTCCACTCCACCCACAATACCACCAAGAAACCGTCCTATGTCCTCAGAGCACTTAACGCTCTTACAGCAAGAGGTGCAAAGTATGCTTCTAAAAGGCGCTATAGAGGTCGTCCCCACCCACGAGCAGGGTACAGGGGTGTACTCCCTCTACTTTTTAATTCCAAAGAAGGACGGGTCGCTCAGGCCTATATTAGACCTGAGACCCCTGAACCAGTACATTCTTTCGGAGCACTTTCACATGCTCACCCTACAGCAAGTCCTTCCGCTTCTCAAGCAGGGAGACTTCCTAGCCTCACTGGACCTCAAGGATGCGTACTTTCACATACCCATCCACCCCTCACACAAAAAATACCTCAGGTTCACTGTTCAGGGGCAGCACTATCAGTTCAAAGTCCTTCCCTTCGGCGTGACAACAGCGCCCAGGGTTTTCACGAAGTGCCTAGCTACGGTGGCGGCACATTTACGGAGGCAGCATATACACGTCTACCCCTACCTAGACGACTGGCTCGTTCAAGCGAAGTCAGCCCAGCAATGTGCAAGCCACATGTCCCGCACCATTCACCTTCTTCACAGTCTGGGATTCTCACTAAATTACCCAAAGTCCCGTCTCCAGCCCGCACACGTACAACAGTACCTAGGTGCGACTATAGACACTCTGGCGGCCACAGCTCAGCCAAATTTAGTGAGGATCAACAGCATACAACTGCTGATCTCCAAGTTCAAACCCTATCACTCGCTTCCAGCGCGAGTGTTTATGCAGTTGATAGGCATGATGGCCTCCTGCATCTTCATAGTCCCGCACGCGAGGTTACATATGCGCCCACTTCAGGAGTGCCTAGCACGTCAGTGGAATCAGGCTCAAGGACAGTTGAAAGACCTAGTGTTGGTGAGCGGTCGGGCATACAACTCTCTGCATTGGTGGAATCCACAAAACCTTTGCAAGGGCCGACCGTTCCAAGAGCCTGTTCCGCAAATAGTACTGACAGCGGACGCGTCTCTCCAGGGATGGGGAGCTCATGTACTCCACTACACAGTGCAGGGACTATGGACGACACAACAGAAGAAGATGCACATCAACCTTCTGGAACTGATGGCAATCTTCCTGGCCATGAAGGCATTCAAAGTACATCTGTGCAACAAAGTCGTGTTGATCCGGACGGACAACATGACTGCCATGTACTACATACAGAAGCAGGGAGGAACACACTCTCCACAGTTGTCTCATCTGGCTCAGAGCATGTGGAAGTGGGCCATTCAGAGGAACATGTTCCTCATGGCGGAACACCTCCCCGGCAAGGACAACCAGATGGCGGATCTGCTCAGCAGACACAGCCACCAGATGCACGAGTGGGAGTTACACCCATCAGTACTCCAACCGTACTTCCAGCAGTGGGGTCATCCAGAGATAGACCTATTCGCGACAAGCGAAAACGCAAAATGCCAAAGCTTCGCCGCCAGATTCCCACATCCGCAGTCGCAGGGCAATGCGATATGGATGAACTGGTCCGGCAGATTTGCGTACGCTTTTCCCCCAGCGCCGCTGATACCGCTGGTGGCTCGCAAACTACGACAACACTCCCTGACACTCGTCCTAGTTGCTCCCACGTGGGCACGCCAGCCGTGGTACACCACCTTCCTCGAACTTTCCGTGGTGCCGCATCAAAGGCTGCGGATCAAACCCGCGCATTTGACGCAGAACCATGGAGAGGTTCAGCACCCAGATCCGCAACAGCTGAACCTGGCGATCTGGCTCCTGAAGTCCTAGAGTTTGGCTATCTCAACCTGCCACCTGACTGTATGGACATCATCAAGGAGGCCAGGGGACCCACTACCAGGGCTTGCTATGCAGCCAAATGGAAAAGGTTTGTCATTTATTGCGGTAAGAATGACATCAACCCGCTGGACGCATCCATCCACAACATCATCTGTTACCTCTTACACCTATACCGATGCAGTCTGGCGTACACCTCTATACGTGTCCATTTGACCGCAATATCAGCCTACCTGCAAACCAGGCAGCACCTCTCTCTATTCAGAGTGCCTGCCATCAAAGCATTCTTGGAAGGGCTCAAACGAGTCATTCCACCTAGTCACCCACCGGCTCCAATGTGGAACCTCAACTTGGTCCTCACACGCCTGATGGGTCCACCCTTTGAACCTCTACACTCATGCGAGATTCAATTCCTTACCTGGAAAGTGGCCTTCCTAGTAGCGATCACTTCCCTAAGAAGAGTTAGTGAACTCCAGGCACTAACCGTTCAAGAGCCATTTATTCAGGTTCACGCCAACAGGGTCGTACTACGTACCAACCCCAAATTCATGCCCAAGGTAATATCGCAGTTCCACATGAATCAGACTATTGAACTGCCCGTTTTCTTCCAAAACCCACAAACTGTTGCAGAAAGGGCACTACATACACTAGATGTACGGAGGGCCCTCATGTACTACATCGACAGGACTAAACCATTCAGGAAGACAAAACAACTGTTCGTTGCCTTTGCCCCACACCACAAAGGTAACGCCATCTCCAAAGCAGGGATAGCCAGATGGATAGTTAAGTGTATTCAAATCTGTTATCAAAAGGCAAAACGCACATTAACTATTCCACCACGAGCCCACTCAACACGTAAGTTGGGGGCTTCCATGGCCTTCCTAGGAAATATTCCCCTGCATGATATATGCAGAGCAGCCACATGGTCCACTACACACACATTTACAAAACACTATTGTGTAGATGTGCAGTCAAAACAGCAGGCAGCTGTAGGACAGGCTGTTCTCAAGACACTTTTTCAGACCGCTGCAGCTGGCACGGGTAGCCGCCGCTAATAGAGGGCACTGCTATGTATTCTATGCACAGATATGAATTCAGCAGCCCACATGCCTCGAACTGAATATGCTACTTACCAGTATGCATCTGTTCTTGGCATGTAGGGCTGCTGACATTCATATCGCCCTCCCTCCTCCCCGGCGCCTGTCGCAGCTGCAGCTCTCAGAATTACTGCAAGCATGGTCATCACTTTCTGTATCTACTCCATCACTGCCACAATGGCGAAAAACAATCTGAGGATGGAGAGGATGCCCATGCGCACTGTAGTCCAGGGGAGGAGTCACCTATCCAAGGATACTTCGAAGACTCTTCCAGGACAACAACGTGCAAACATCCGGACCCAACACTAGGCGGCGATCTATGCACAGATATGAATGTCAGCAGCCCTACATGCCAAGAACAGATGCATACTGGTAAGTAGCATATTCAATGGATGTATTGTATGACCAACCAGTTCTCCGTGCTCTTAACTTCCTAAGAAGTGGCACCTCTAACTTTGTATCTCCTTCAAATCTCGATGTTCTGCCAAACGAAGGACAATGCCTTAATACACAATGACTGAATGGTACTCTTCCAATATACCATGTGGGCCCTGATCTTTGCCCAAATTGGTCCTTTATACCTGGGGTCTACATTATTGTTGCTTATAAGTGATGACCAACTGATCAATCAGAACCATCTCTTTATAGGAATTGTGAAAACATGAAAAACTAAAAAAAAAATTAAATAAATAAATAAGAAATATATTGTTAAATTATTGTTGAGAAAAACAATGTGAAAATTGAAATGTTCCTATGAAACTGATCTAGGAACTCCTGTTCAGGAGTAGAGCATTGGAGGCTGTCAGCGAATTACACGTGTGCATGCAATTCTTCATCATTATTCATGCCCCCAGGAAAAACACTGCCAGCCTGCAAAATCAACTTAGATTCTAGTCTACGTAAGGCCTGTGTGTGATTACCACCTCTAGTCTATGTAAGGCCTGTGTGTAATTACCACCTCTCTTTAACAGCAGAGACTGCAGTCCTACTAGTTCTCCAGGATGATTAGTCAGCAGCTTCTCATAGCAAAATGCCTAATCAAATTACTAAACCAGCCTTGGTTCCTATGTCTTCACTTCTAGATCCACAGCTCCAGGAATGTCAGCAATACACTTTCACTGTCTGGGAAAACAACCTCACCTCTATTTTATGCACATGGCCAGACCAGCAGCATCCAAAATGGACCGCACTGGCCACTGTTTTCTCTGGCTCATGCATAGACACAATGCATGTACTATGCTGGCCACATACACAAACACACACAACATATACCTGGGTATTAGTGCTAGGAGGTAGATTAGTGTATAGTAGTAGAATTTTACACAAGAGGGCCAGTAGACACAGATAACAAGCATTTGCGGTGCAATAGGCCTCACCTTTACACTAGTTTGAGCTATTGGCATTGTAAATGACAATGCCTATTATTTATGTTTTGGTTTTTCAAACATAATTAAAAGGCAATGTCATTTACAATGCTAATAGCTTAAACTAGACCGAAGTCAGGCGAAGCATTGAAACCCCGGAGCTGGCCTGGTTCCGCAGCTCTGCTGCTGCCTCTGAGCCAGGGATCCTTCTCTGCCTCGCTGCTCCTTCTTCCAGCCAACTCTGCCGCTGATAATGACTGCTGCTTCCCTCTGTGCAATAAGTCGGCGGCATCGCTCCCAGCTACATCGTAAAAAAAATCACATAGTTATTTTACGATGTTCAGGGAGCGATGCCGCCGATACTTTGGTTTGGGTGAAATCATGGACGGGAGAAAGGCATGTGACTGCCATGATTTTATGTTTAAAAAAGAAAAAGAACGAGTTGGGTGAGCTGCGCACGACAAAAGGTGCAGGTGCCATAATTTAATGTAAAAATAAATAAAAAACGAGCTACTCCCGTCCCGCAAGTGGTGGGTGTGGCCCCGTTGTGTAAGTGAAAGCGCACACAGCGCGCTGCAGACACAAACAAAAAAAGCAGCCCCCGTAGCTGAAGCTCGTGTTTCACCAGTGGTGTTTACATTAATTAAACAAAGAGTTCTTGCTAAGGGCTAATACAAGCTAAACAGTAAGGATACGGTAAAAGGTCCAGTCCTGATGGAAGGTTACAAATAAAAACAAGGCGGTACTAAGGAGGGACTAACAAGCCTAATAACAAATCAGAAGCCAGCGTTTACGAAGGACAATGACACAAGCCAATGAAAAATATGGGCAGAGTGTTGGCGATTCTTCAAATCCATACTCCAATACAGCATGCCTCGCAGAGTGGCGCATGTGCTGTCCAGGCTCGACTTAAAAAGGTCTGGTCACAGCTATGGATTTACAAAACACTGTATTCTACCAACACCCCTCTATGTCCTAACCTCATGATAGAGAAGGAAATCCATATCAGTGCAGTGAGGTCAATCTTGATGTGTCCTCAAGGTCACAGGACAGATCCAGTACTACACTCATTCATGTCAAGGGACAGGCCTAGACCTCTACACACATACTAGATAAGTGTGAAGCTAGGGACAAAATCAAAAATCAGTCTTACAGAGGCATACAGTCGGGTGCTTGGACAGTGGAACACAACTGTACCCCATGCATGGGACATTACCGTCCCTTCAGTAGCTGTGCACACCACATCATAAAAACAGGTACAGCAAGCGAAGTGGCAGTGCAAGTCTCCATTATCAACCAGGTACAGCATTGCTGTTAGGCCTGTGTAGTCTCCTTTGCACAACACATTTACCACAAGGGAAAGGGGCACTGCAAACCTTTTCTCATATAAGAGGTATAGCACAGAGCACAGTGTCATCAAACATAACAGGTGTCACATGGGAAGCAGCGGTGCATGCCTCTGTCTCGAAAGAGGTACAGCTCACCTGTGTAAGCCTCTTTTACAAAAACATGAATTGGAGGGGCTTTAGAAGTGTAAGCCTCCCCAGACAAACAGGCACAGTGGAAACAACAAAATAAATACACCACTGTCCGCAGGAAAAAAACTTAGCGAAGTAAAGATGTGCCCAGCTGCCAAGTGGCCCATTACAAATGTGACCAGTCTTTGTTTTTAAGCAAAACTCTTTGCAAGCTTGGGCTTTGTAAAGTCAAAAACGACTGAGTCTCAGAATACAAAAAGTATTCGCTGAATAATTCCATATGACATAGGGCCAACTTTCAACTATATGCATTCACTCTGTGAGGCATCCAGCCTTAAAACCCGATTAAGCTTCAACATCATAGTCGCTCTTAAGGTAACATTCGGAGCAGTTGAATTTTCAAAGTCATGCTTTCTGGCCAGCTGCTGAGACCTCAAGTTGTACACAAGCTTTTCCCAGACCCGCAGGACGGAATATGTGCATTTTAAAGAATGTTTACATATTTCTTTTTGCACCGCTACGACTGTGAAAGTTTTTGCACACACTCTCTCTAGTCCTGTCAGTGGGTAACTGAGATGAAATAAAACCTGCTTCCTGTTAGCTGGAGACGGCGCGGAAAGGCAATTCAGGGGCCTGTCGGACACAGTGCTGCAGGATATGGTGTGACGTCATTTCGTTTTGGGCACACACACTGTTTTAAGCAGGCTACAAGGAGAACGGGTGTGACATTCTGTCCGCTTCGTCGTTTCACTGTTCTTGCAGAGCTCTGCACAGCCCATGTTAATGCAGTAGCTTCGAAAGTGAACCCATGCCTTCTGCGTGGGTAGCTGAAACTGCTCGCTCTCTTTAGATTAGCGGGCCTCAGCTAAAGCGGCCCCCACATCACAGAGCCTCAGCTTACTGTTCTGCACCTTTCCCTGAGAGACACAAGAACCCTGGAGCTAGGGGCCCATCCAACCAGTGCCAGCGTTGACAGTCTCAGATGAGTGCGACCCCTGCTTACAATGAAAGTGGTCCCTGTTTTGCAGTTGGAGGCCTCCTAAACAGCGGGGACCACTTGCACTGCAGGGGATGTGAGGGCTTGTGTTACACCCCAGCCCGAATCCCCAAACCGGAGAAGCATAGCTTACGCAGGGTCCACACAGGGGCAGCCCTCAATGGTCACAAGGGCAACAGGATTGGCGAGTCTCATCCTGTTGGCAGTAAAAGAGGATCTAGCGGAAGGAATTTATAGATATCGTCATTATTGAAGATCCAGCTGGAGGGCCTAGATCTGACGGTGTGTGATAAAAAAGAGGAAGAAAGGAAAGGAAGAGAGTGAGGAAGGAGAGCAATGGTGTAACTGCATTGACTCATTCAGGAAAACGACATGCATCATTGTAGAGAAGTTCCCTCATGGCGCACAGAATCTATGGTTATATTGTATACATGAAGCACATTCCCAGTTGAGGCATGGCTGGAGTACGACAAGGGTTTTAGATTACAGATGCAAACGCACCCTGACGTAGTGGGATGAGGAGGACGTATACGGATTCATTCATTTTGTTTTCTCACATATTTTATTGCATTTTCAAGAATCAGTACAGAGCAATATCATATGATTAGGTGGAGTTTGATACATAGCATATGGAATATAATCAAGATTAACAGTGTGCTCGTGATAGAGTCGAAAACATTGCTGTCATTATTGAAATACATTAAAAGTGATGGTAGGAGAATAGGATCTGCTTCACATGTTTACCCCCACTTTTTGCTGGTGTTTCAATGTTTTTCGACTTTAGTCTGGCTGGGACCCTGCTATTCAGGGCCCCAGCCTATCTGCTTCCTCTCTAAAATGATTCCATGTACTTTAGGGACAGTTCAGATTGGATCTGAGGTGCCCTTATAAGTCCCTAGTATATGGTATACTATGTACCCAGGGCATAGGTACCCCAGAGGCCTACCAGGGGCTGAAGCATGTATTATGCCACCCCTGGAAAGCCACCCAAAATGACACCACAGGTCTGCTACTGCAGCCTGCATAAGGTGGTGCATGCACCCCTTACTGAGATATAGGTTCACTATATCTCACCATATACTGCACATACAAACCTATCAGTCACCTTATGGCAGGCCTTACCAATCCTGAAGGCAGAATGCTTGGTTATATGTGAGGGGGTGCCCAGGCATGAGCTGAGCCCCTCTGCAGCCTTCGGAATCTCTTCTACGGGGTTGTCAGTAGTGCAGCCTGACCATATACTCTTAAGTGCATTATAACCAAACGGTAAATGCTAACTTTGGACTGGCTGCACGGAAACATGATGTGTTTGGTGTCAAACACCTTGGAATCATACCCCCACATCAGTAACTGGTATGGGAGTATGATCCCACCCTTCTAGAGGGAGAGACATGGCAGCACTGGTATACCCGGTAGAAACTTAATAGAGCCCTGGGGGGCGCTAGCGAGCCCGCAGCAAGATGGCCTCGCACTAGTGCAGCTCTGCTGGTCGCGGCCAAAATCTGTACACTATCCTGCTTCCCTCAAACACAGCTTGTGATTTATGGTGGCGTAACTGGTCTCTGAGACTGCTGTGCATCGATTACTGAAGAAACGGGCGCTATCGATGCGCGCTGTGGTCTGTGCGCGAAGAATTCGGCCCGCATCGGCCGCTGCGGAAATGGCGGCGGGCTCTCTATGACCCCGGGATGTGAATGCCAAGCCGCGCTGCGGGGACACGTGTGCGGAGAGCGAAGCGGAGCTGTGCTACCCGTGGAATGGCCTTGTAGTGTGGAGCGTGCAGTGAAGAGGCCGTGGAGCGGCAGGCGGCATAGACGCTCTGGAGCGGTAATACCTTACCGGGTGGGTGCGCGGCGGCTCGGCTCCGGCGAGCTCCGCATCGCTGCCGGCGCTGGCTGCTGTGTCGCGGCGGGTCCCCGGGGAGGGCGCTGACTTGTGGAGCGCTGCCCGGACGCCTGCCAGGCTTAATGGAGGCGGGGGCACACAGGTGAACGCACAAAGTGCTGACGGCTCCCGCGCTGCTATGTGACTGCGTGCAGGTGACAGGTGGCGGCGCTGTGCAGTTGGAGACCCGCCATATTGTTCCTAACGGTCCAGGAGCTAATACACATGAGGAATCTGCCATTTTCACAACCGGGCGCCCGCTGTTGGAGTTGCTGGCGCTGCATTGCAAACACAGAGAAGACCCTAGCTTGGGTGGCTGGCATTGGTGTTCAACCTGACCTGGCGTTCTGATTACTACCCTGCTTCATAGGTCAGCAGGCTACGTGACATCTTGACTCTTGGGGCCTCACCTTGGTTGCTGCACACCGGATAGGCGGAAGCCTGGTGATGTTCTTGGACCACGCGGTGGTAGAGGGGCAGCATCGCAGTGAATGAAAGGGGTCGCGAGGTCCTTGCTGTGGAGCTGTTTCAGCCTGTGTGTTTCAAGCTGCGAAAGGAGCCTCTCGGCGTATTCAGTACAGGACACCTCTGACGGTGTCGGGTTGGAGGCACCTGAACTGTGCCTTGGTGTGTGCACCGGCAGCAAGCGCTTCCGACTAGTGTGTACGCCTCCACAATGGGCAAGCCGGAGAAGCAGGTGCAGTCCACGTTGCCCTTTGAGTCAAAGCGCCAAAAAAAAACAGTCGGCCCCCATCGCCACCTTGGACACGAAAACGGAGGTGGAGGCGGGTGGTATTAGTAAACTTGAACGGATGATGATGACAATGCAGCAGAGCCTGCATACTATAGACAGTAAAATTGATTCACTCAACCTGCGCATGGACAGTATGGCGTCTAGGCTGGACAGGCACGACGAGCGCATAACCGAGGCAGAGCAGTGCATTTCTGCTGCTGAGGATAAAGGTGGAAGTGTTGCCAAGACCTGCGCGCAAATGGAGAAGCTGCTGTCTGTGATTAATGCGAAGAACGAGGACTTAGAAGCCAGGTCCAGACGCAATAATCTACGCATTATTGGTGTGCCTGAATCTAAGAATATAGGGAAAATGGAGATATACGTTGAAGATTTGCTGAAGACGCTGTTTGGTGCAGAGAAATTTTCTCACCTGCTGGTGGTGGAGAGGGCGCACCGATCTCTTGCACCGCGCCCGATTCCAGGGGCTCCCCCACGCCCAATAATCGCCAAACTCCTCAATTATAGGGATCGTGATGTCGCGCTCCGATTGGCGAGGGAAATGGGCACTACAATCTATCAAGGGGTAGAACTTCAGCTCTTTCCGGATTTCACGACGGCGGTGCAGCAGGCCCGGCGCGAGTTTCAGCAGGTAAAAAAGCGACTGCAAGCAATGGAAATCCCATATGCTATGCTATACCCGGCCCGGCTCAGGATTCAGCATGGCAGCAAACCCAAAATACTCACGATGCCAAAAGATGCAATGCTCTTCATCAAACAGATTGATCGACGGGGAAAGGCAGATGTAGGCGGTGCCGGGGCGGATGCTGAGGATTAAATTCATTGCCAGCAGGTTTCAACTGGTCTTTGGTACTGGTGTCTACGAACTCTGAGGAGGTGGGCCCACAGTTGCTCTACGCACGATCTAGAATACACCTTATATTTGGTACACGTTGATGATCTGGACCTGTATTAGGCAGCAAACACTGAGATTCTGTAGTCCAGACCAGACTTTGAGACCTTGATAGGGCCGGCGAGGGAGGCTATATACGGCATGCCTAGTAAAGGGAATATATGGGAGCAGGGAGTAGCGCCCAAGGTTTTATTAAAGTTGTTGGAGAAATCTAATAGTACAGGGTGTGACACTGCCTCAGAGCTCTGGCATGGTGGTAATAGCTGTGACTTGAGCTGGAAATGTCGATGCTACGTTGCCGGCCCGCATTGTGTAAGTAGGTGATAACGCATACGACTATGGGCTACCAGTATTAGATGTTGCATATCACCTTTTTTGCGTGGCTGGGAGCTACTTGGTACAAAGGCTAGAGTGCAACCTGATATAATCTGACAAGATGAGGGAAATTAGATATAGCCCTGACCACCCCTTACTCCAACGAGGAGGTAGTTGGGCGGCTGGTGTCCTCCATAAGGGTACGCCCCAAGCAGTTGTGGGTATGCTTATTGGGTGCGAGCGGATTAGCTGCTCATGGTGAGTGGGGGGAGTTTTGTTTGATGGGTTTTCTGCACTGGGGATACTTGGCATAATTGGGATGTTTCAGTGGGTGGGGGTGATGGTTGGGGGTTTGTTTAATTGCAATAAAATGTGAATCAGAGTGCATTGTGGAGGACGGAATGTGATATATAATATGCATATGAATGTCCAGTATACTATATACGTTGAGAACAGGGTAGATGGCGGCTGAGATAGGCAAGCTTACATGGATAACATGGAATGTCAGGGGCTTGAACAATCCGAAGAAGACGATACAGGTGCTAGCCTACTTGGATAGGCATGAGGTACATGTGGCGCTCCTCCAGAAGACACATCTGAATAAGCGGGCAGTTGAAAATGTGGCCACCAAGTGGGCTGGGGCAAAATGGGCATCATCCTACTCCTCCTATGCGAGAGGTGTCATGATTTTAATCAAGAAAGATATCCCCTTTCTGGCAACACATGTGGATAGCGACGATAATGGTCGTTATATTATCGTACAGGGGAAGCTATGTGGCATGATGGTGACTCTTATTAATATATATGGTCCTAACGTTGATGACCCCGGGTTTTACGAGGCGATTTGGAACAAAATCCATAATCTGCAGCCGGCTTCCATCATTTGTGGGGGGGACCTGAATGTAGTCCTGGATCCGGCCCTGGATCGCAAATCTAGTGGGGTACCCGTAGTCAAAAAAGCTGCGCAAGTTGTTAGAAATGGTATAAAGGAGCTCTCCCTCATTGACGTCTGGCGGCTGCGGCATCCAGGTGGACAGGAGGGTACGTGTCACTCATATGTGCATCGATCTTGGTGTCGATTAGACTATTGGTTGGCTACTGAAGACGTAAAATCCCTAATTACTGAGGTGCGTCACTTGCCTGGCACGCTCTCGGATCACTCCCCAGTGCTGTTTTCAATGCTTGTGCCCACATACACTCCGCCTGCATTCCAATGGAGATTGCAGACCACAGCCTTGCAGGACCAGGTGTTCCGGGAGGGTGTGAGGGATGCCATTATACATTATTTTGCCGAAAATGCTGGCTCAGTCGGAAATGTGGGTACAGTATGGGAAGCATTCAATGTGACGATCCGTGGGGTGTGTATAGGCTTACAGGCAGTGGTGCTCAAATCACTTCGGGGCTCTATGAAACGTTTGGAACAGGACTTGTTCGACCTGGAGCGTCAATATGAGTCCACATCCGACATACATACCCTAGCATTGATCAGAACTAAAGTCACTGAATACAATGATTTAGCGGACTCTGAAGTGAAGTATATGTCTCGGCGTTGGACAGCCAGATATTATGGGGAGGGTGGAAGGCCGGGAAAGGCTCTAGCCAACAAAATTACAATGCGATGGGCGAAAACCAATATGGTGCAATCTATTGTGGATGGTGATGCTAGACACTGTGACAGTGCAGGTATTCTTGACACCTTTGTCCGATATTATACGGATATGTACAGGTCTCGCCAGACAGCTGGTGAAGAGGACATAGCGTAATACCTGGAGGACATTGCATTGGTCTGGCTCTCAAAAAGACAGCAAGATTTTCTAATGCACCCTATCACAGCGGGTGAAATACGGGATGCGATCCTCACTTTGCCTAATGGCAAAGCTACGGGAACGGACGGGCTCCCTGCGGAGTTCTATAAGGAATATATAGATTTATTGCTGCCGCAGCTGCATACCATGCTTGAAGATGCCTATGAACAGCAGAAGCTGCCGGACACACTACGTGAGGCATTGGTCGTCACCCTGTTGAAGCCAGGAAAGGACTCTGATAAATGTGAATCATATCTGCCGTTGTCCTTAATGAATACCGACGTTAAAATACTAGCAAAGGTCCTGGCCACCCGGTTACAACTGCTGTTAACGGTCATGGTGCTGCCGGATAAGTCGGGCTTCGTCCCTGCTCGGTCCACGGCTCATAATCTACGTACGCTCTTCACGGTCATGCATCTATTGGAACCCACGTTGCCTGCTGCGGCGGTCCTTTTGGATGCCGCGAAGGCCTTCGATTCCATTTCCTGGCGCTACATGGTAGCTGTGTTGCATCGAATGGGTGTACCTTTCGTTTTCACTAACTGGATCAAGTTACTGTATGCCGATCCAGTGGCTCGGGTGCGGGTAAATGGTAGGACGTCTGGTCAATTCCCCATACGGCGCGGAACGCGACAGAGCTGTCCTTTGTCACCAATACTCTTCGCGATAGTGCTAGAGCCGCTTGCTTGTATATTACGACAGCGACATGCAAAGGCGGCGCTCCGCTTTCATCAGAGGCCGTTGGCAGTTTCCATGTACGCGGATGACATGGTGTTGTATGTACGTGAGCAAGCGTTGTATCTAGAGCAACTCATTAGGGAGTATATAAGGTTTGAATGGCACTCTGGTTTGGGCATCAACTGGAATAAATCAGTAGTGATCTCCCTGACGGCATGTACGACAAGGTTTGATTTAGGATTCCCTTTAGTGTGGAGTGATGATCCAGTTAAATATCTAGGTGTGTGGGTACACAGGGATCCGCAATGTGTCATCAGGGAGAATTATGGCGCCGCGATAACCCGGCTTGAGGAACAGGTCGCCAGATGGACCCGTCTGCCTTTGACGTTTGCGGATAGGGTGGCTCTAATTAAAATGGTAGTTTTACCAAAGTTCCTGTATTTCTTTGTCACCATACCCATAATATTGAAATCGCACTTCTTTAGCACACTCCGCGGATTATTGATCACACTGGTCTGAGGGGGGGAAAATCCACGTGTCAAGTGGGAGGTCTTGACGCGTCCTTATGAGCTGGGAGGCTTTCGAGTACCAGATATGAACTTATACTATTTATGTGCGCAGGCGCAATATGCCTTCTTCTGGCAGAACGCGCCCCCATACACACCGCATGTAGCGGTTGAGGCAGGGGCTCTGTGACCGATACCGCTGAAGGCGATGGTTGTAAACACACATACGGTGTTTGAAAAGGGTGAGATTGATATGGTGCAATGTACAGCTCATGCATGGAAAGAACTTGGGATACGTGCTAAGAGGTTGCCATTGTATGCACCGTCAATGCCGCTTCTGCATCATGAGGGAATATCGGTGACGGGTGAACGGGGCGCCCTCAATGTTCTGCAAGGTGCTGGAATGTACACGATGGGGGACGTCTACCCTGCTGGCAAATTTGTTGAGCTTCAGGCCTTTGTGGGGATGGTGGGACAGCCTGCGATGGCAACGTTTATATATAGTAAGCTGAGAGCTGCGCTGAGAACATTACACCCCTGTTTCCCAAACGAGCCACCGACTTTAACAGCGTTACAGATACTATACACCTTACCAACCCGTACTAAATTAATTACTAGGTTATATAATGCCTCGCAGGCTGATGAAGTGGTGGTTACCCTGGGTCCTAGGGACAGATGGAATGCTATACTGCCACAACCGATCACAGATGAGGAGTGGGAAACATGTTGTAGGTTAACAGGACAGTATGCGTCTAATGGGAACTTGCGGTTGATCCACTACAAGTATTTGCATCAAATGTATTATACGCCAGCACAACTGCATAAATATGGGCTCAGGGAGTCAGACTGCTGTAGGCGCTGTGGTATGGATAATGCTGACTTCTGTCACTTGGCATGGAATTGTCCAAAGGTGTCTGACTTCTGGGACAAGGTCACAGGGGCCCTAGCGGAGATAATTGGCGAGCAGGTGGCATGCGATATGACATTATGCCTTTTAGGTAATGTGGTGAAGCTTAAAGCCTCTAATCGGAAATTGGCGGCACTGATGTTATTGTTGGCGCGCCGTAGGGTTTCCATACATTGGGATGGCAGACCTGCACCACAGATAGAGCATTGGCTCAGAGATGTCGCCTATTGCCGTGATCAGTTGGTAAGTTATGGGGAGGAGCTGCCACAAGCCTCAAGACCAAGGAACATTTGGGGACCTTTCACTGCTTATATATTAGCGCATTCTGCCACCAGCGAATGTCTCCGGATATGCCTCTGCGAGTGATATATGCCTCACCGCCAGGCTGAGTGTTTCTGAACTGTCATTGAATTTGATGATAATATTCTGTCCTGCTACTGTGTACTCTGTAATATGGCTAAAAGGATAAACATGTACTCTTGCTTTTGTTAACTGAAAATTTTTCAATAAAAAAAAAAAAAAGAAACTTAATAGAGCCCTGGCATCACAAAATGAATGCTGCAGCCTCAGACACGGGTCTGGCCTCCTACTGCTGACCGAAACTCCGGCAGGGGAGGCCTGGACAATAGGTTTCCTGTCACAGGGAGGTGTAACCATATCCCAGACAGGATTATGTGTATTGGGGCTGGGTGGGAGCACTCTCTGAGTGCGTTGAAGTCCTGCATTGGGGGCACATTTGGTGTCCCTGTGCATAGTCCAGCTCAGACTGGTTCAGGGGCTTCCAGCCCCTGCTCTGGTGCAAAACTGGACAAAGGAAATGGGTGTAGCCACCCCTCTTTACAAACCCTCCCATATGAGGGTCCCCAGAGCTAGTCCAACCCCTTCTTTAGATATAAGTAAGGAACCTCTGTAACCAGAACTTTAGATTACCCTGGACGAAACTCTGAAGCCGAATCCTGGACCTTCGACGCTCTGCTAAAGACCAGAGGACTGAAGAAATCTCCCTTGGGGTCAAGGAGTGACTCCCCTGCTTGGCAGGCACCAACAAACTAATTTGCCGGTCTGCATTACCGAAGCTCCCGCTGGACTCTAAAGTATTTGCAGCCCAGGAAGAAGATTTCCAGTCATCACAGAGGCCAACCCAAGTCCCCAGCAAAGCTGAGACCCACAGCCCTGGTGAGTAGCATGGAACTGGAACTCCTGGTCACCGTGAATTTCTGCAAGTGCATTGACTTCTCGACGTCTCTTGAAGTCATGCTTGAGCCGACTTGTAGCCCCCGCCTGGAGCACTGAATCCACCGAAGATTGTCGGCCTGGTCATTCCGAGTGGGCTGCCATTTTGTGTTTCGTCTCGAGGTCCCTTCACAATCCCTGGTCCGTTGACTGGTGGGTCCCTGAGGGGGTAACTTTGAATTTCCTTGGGCTTTCCTGGTTGCTCCAGACGTGCCCCGACTCCCTAACAAGTGGTGAGTCACACAGACCATGCTGGTCTGCACCGAAGCATCTTTCTCGTTTCAGCTTGGGTTGCTGTTGCCAAGGCTTGTTGTGTCCAATCCGGTGCACCAACGCTGCAGCACTCGACATCGTTCGTGGGACAGCTCGAATCCAGCTCCTGGTCGTCCTCGACGCCTCTGGGCCTCGTGGCTGAAGAGTCAAGCTACACCTCTTTCACCTGAAATCACCCGACATCGGTGGGCATCTGTCCATCGCCTTCCTGGTCACTGGCTAGTGACCCAGACTCTGTCCCCTCTGCTTTCAGGTTCTTCTCATCTTCGATCCAGGCTTGGATCTCTTTGGACACTTTGCATCTTCACGGCAGCAGCACTTCTTCGCCAGCTCCCATTGAAATCGACGACGCGACCCGACACCAAAAGACACCTATGCACCTGGCTTCTCTGCTCTGGGTGAGGTAACACAAGTACTCCGGTGCTCCAGTGGGTGCTAGCCCTAGAACTTCCTAAGTCCAAAAGGTTTTGGTCCTGACTCATTTCTAAGTGTCCCTAATCTTTAAAAATCTAACCGCGACTTTCCTCATAGAAGCTAACGGGAGCTCGCGGCTGTGTTCACACACTGCACACGGCCCCCGTGGGTCCCCTGTGTCACTACCTTGGGTGGTTCCTTGGGGTCCCAGCGATTCTACAGGCTCTAGGCCTTGTGTCTAGTTAAGTCATGGTTCTTATACCACTATTTTAGAATATGGTTTGGCTCGCCCCTAGGGCCTGACGTGTATTTGTGCTATTTTACTGTGATTATTGAAGTGTAACTTATGTGTTTTGACCTCTAGCCTCATAAAGAGACTAGGAGGGTGTGTTTCGAAATAAATATATACATTTTATATATATATTCCTGGTGTGGATATCTTTCATTTAGTGACTCAAGAGATTATAGACTGGTAAAACAAGCTGCTTTACATTCCTTCAAGGCTTAGCCTGAAGGCTGCTCTCCATAGCTACCACTAGGATAGCTTTCAATAAAGGTTGTTTTTAACCTATAACCAATAAGGGGTTGTTTGGACTGATACAAGGTGCCCACTATAACTAGTGGACAGCATATATCAGGCCAACTTCTCACAGTGATAATAAACGTTCAACAATACCCATCCCACCCCTCACCTGTTAACTGTGTCACTTGTTTAATGTATCCGATATATGATGGCCTAAGCTCCGGGACGGTAGTGCTATACATATGGATTCATTCATAACATGTTGGTGGCGAAAGATGCCAAGGATTGGTCAGGAAAAGGGGAGCAGCCCTTTTGGAGAAACCCCTTTTGGGGGAGGCAGGACAAGCAGAGACCATTTTACAAAGCAAAACCATACCCTCGCAGGAAGTCAGCAGCAGACAAAGGGGGCGCAGAGATTTGCTGGAAGTATGATTCAGATGAGTCTAAGGGGGGCTCGTCATGCAAATTCAGACATGCGTGCTCAAAAGGGGGAGGCGAGGGGGGTCACCCAGCCTCAGGGTGCAGGTGCTGGAAGGGATATGGAACAAAAGGGAAATAAAAAAACACTAGAAGGGGGACCACAGAGTTTGGAGGGTTTTAGTGCTGGCCAATTCCCCCATTAACACTCACAGGCCCAGAAGGCTAGGAAATACCTACACCAACAGAAAGGATGCCACGTTTCTGATGGAGGGTTTTGAGGAGGGATTTCAGATCCCATTCAAGGGTCCCAACGCCACAAACAATGCAAAGAACCTGAAGTCTGCCCAGGAGCACCCTGATATAGTCGGCCAAAAGATTCTTAAAGAGAAAGACATGGGGAGAATAGAGGCCCCCCTCCCCTCACCTATTCCCACGGGACTGCTGATATCCCCGTTGGGAGTGGTACCCAAAAAAGAAGCAGGCCAATTCAGACTCATACACCATCTATCTTTCCCAGAGGTGGCATCTGCCAGTGACGGGATCAGCCCAGAGGCATGTTCAATGGGGTACTCAACAGTAGAGGATGCCATAGATTCAGTAAGGGCGACAAGAAAGGGCTCCCTCATGGCAAAGGCGGACATGGAGTCCGCCATCCGGCTTCTCCCGGTGCACCCTGTGAGCTACCACCTCCTAGGTTTCAAATCAAAGGGCAGAATATTTTGACAAAGGGATGCCAATGGGGTGCTCAGTCCCCTGCTCTTACTTTGAGCCTTTCAGTGCATTCTTAGAGTTAGTCCTAAACAAGCAACACCCAGAAGGAGGCACGCTGCACTACTGTAGTGTAGTTCCTATTTCCTTCATAGGCTCTGCGCATTGGAATAATATACCCTATAGATTTGGCATAGGACTGAGGTCAGTATGCCCCTATCGAGTATATTAAACTTAATTAATTTGTACCAGCTAACTCAGAGGCCACTAGAAACTCCTTGTTAACAAGAAGGGAGTAGTTTCTGGCAACCGCATAAACATGACAACTTTGTTTCCCTTTAGAATCGGAACATTCTCAGAATCGTGGAAACAACAGATAACAGTTTCACTCAACTAATCGTGCATGCTTAGTTTCTTCAGAGTTACACAGAAAGAATAGACGGGCATTTCAATAAAAGGATTTATTGAACAGTCTTGTTTCCCGTTTAAGAGATATGAGCTGTTACAATCACCAGACACTATGCAAGATATATTATGTACAGCGTATGCAGTAGAAAGAAATAATACTGCGCTAGCATTATCTTTTAGCTATGACACATATATTCATATACATAAATAACATAAGCTAAAAATGCGAGTACTCGAGATGCGTCTCTAACTAGTTCTACCCCAGTGTACCTAACCTAAGTTTAGTACAATGTAAGAAGTTGGTGCTGTATGCTATAGTCTGATATGCCATAGTCTAGTATGCCATAGTCTGGTATGCCAAGAGTCCCTCTAGGTTCTACTCAACTCCATACCTTGAGAAGGAGAGAGGTGGGAATATCTTTCCGTATCTCGAACTCTTAACACCCCGCAAAGGGAATCAGAACACTGGAAGCTGGATTCTCTGCGAGCAGGGATAACAGCGTCTCTTGTCAGTGTGTCAGGCCAGGACACGGGCTCCTCTAAAGTCGAGGTCTCCTCCTACTTGCTTGGGCAAGGGAAATTATATTTATACCCGGAATGTTAGCATTGACGTAAAGTCTTGCAGAGGAAGACGTCAGGAATGAACCCTTAAGGAATAGCGGTTCATGCATAATAAATGAGTTCTTGGAGAAATCAATAATCCTGTTCTAGGGGAACTCCCAAGAGCTTAAGGGTCTGGTTTCTAAGAACTCGTTGTGACGTTGGGGTGGACAGATGTAGGTGACCATGCCTGTATTTGGATAGCATGGCTAATGCCTAAATAAGGACTGGGATCTTATGTCTATATAAGGGCAATGCGAATTGTGCCTATATAAGGACATGTATCATGAAAACCTATATACGGACACCTAAAGCGGAATACAACACCTACTCCACTATCGAATGAACGATAATACTAAATGCTAAACATAAAATGCTAAACATTAAACTGAGTACCACATGTTGCTAAAAAAACATTTGTAAAAGCATACTAAAATAAGTTTGACATTTTGTTTTTGCTAAACAAGTAATGCAAAGGTACTGTACATTATAAAGCAGTTCTTCATTCTAAGCATATATCGGAAATAAATGCAATAGGAATGAATATAAATATATACATATGACGAAATGGTCGACAAGTATTCAAAAAATCAAAGCCATTTCATAACATGATACTGAATGAAATTGTGGTAAATAAGGGGACAATGTGTCCCTGGAAGTATTCAAAGAAGTCCGTTCTATATGAATAGCTCTACTATAAGCAGATCGATTTGCCATGTACTTTCAAATTTAGAAAAAAGTCAATTTTAGGAAGAGTTCCAAGTTCTGTTCTGTCATGAAAATATGGAGGCCAAAATCATTGCTTTCCTGGTACACTGTGAACCGAGTCAGTGTATGGGTCTGGAGAAAATATGAAATTATCAACTCTTGTAGACAAAAGATAGTCTACCGATGTCGGTGACAGTTGGAACACATCGTTTAGAAGGTTAACTGCACAGAGATGTGAAGCAACGCTTCCAGTGTAGGATGCCTTAGCAATGTTCGCGTCCGTTGTTACCTGTGTGCCTGTTGATCCATCTCGTACCTCAGCAGCAGCAGGAAGCATCTGTGAGATCTCAATGAATGCTGTCATCAGGATTGGTAGCCTCTGGGGACAACACAGAGCATGGGCCGTTATCGGGTCCAGCAGAGTATCGCTATCCGTTGGCATGACTGATGGGAGTGTTAGACATATGTCCAACACGCATTCTTCACCGCAAAGCAGGCAGCGTAGAACAGGTAAGATGCAATCTTGCCAGATTGGTCTAAATGACAGAAACCATGTTGTATTAAGTTCCCGTAGATGAGGTATGCCCAAAAGTTGCACTATGCGCTCACGCCACTTTCGTTCTAGGAGAGCTTTCTCCAAGTTGCTGAGAGTGACGCCGGTGGATAGGCTTGCCATAGCGTAGCAGTAGGAATAGAAACAGGATTCCTAGATCCCAGGAGTGCTAGAACTAATGGCAGACCACCAAACACCGAATGCACGAAGTTTGGAATGATTCTGAGGACTGCCTGAAAAGGTGTTAACAGTCCTGAACATATGTTCTTAAATACATGTACAACCCCGCTCATATCGGACAAGTTTAAGATGCGTCCCATCATTTCTACGAAATATATAGGGCAGTTTGTACGAATTAGAGCTTGTATCTCAGCCGAAGTCCTTGCAATTTGTAGATCATAGGTTTCTTTGGCTGAGGTCAAAGGCACGGTCTGTTGCAAAAGCATGGCTTTTATTCTGCTTAAAGTATCAAAACGTATAAATGAAACATTCAATGAAGGCAATAGAGGCGACTCCCTGACTGTGTCTATTTGAGGGAACAATACTTGCATACAACAAGTAACCCTGGAGCTAACCGTTACCAGATATGGGATTCCTGGCAACATGCCACAGCAACTTTGATCATTCAACATGAGGTAACTCCCGTTAGAAAATTGGCCAAATGCTGGATTATTCACGGCAGCTGGTGTACCCTGCAGGTAGCAGGACAAGTTTGCCACAGAACCATTACAAGTCCCATGTAAAGAAATGTCCTGACATATGAGAGATACGCTCAGTGCATTTTCACAGTGTGTACCGCTTAGAAACACTTCACGACCCGCACGCCAACATCTGTATTTGTAAGGTAAAACCCAGGATGTCTTAATGTATTCTTTACCCAACCTTTCATATGCTTGCATTTGTTGAGGCAATACTGAAAATGAAAAGTAGTGACAGGCAGAGTTATTTTGCCATGGATAAGCCATTCTGTAGCTGGTTTTTCTGCTGCCGTAAAAGGTAATTTTCCAGTTTTTCAACGCTCAGCACTGTATACTGTGCTCCCCTTTGTGCCAGTTCGATCTGGTTATCCTTGAGATTGTATTCTGAAAACAGAGACAACGTGTTGATAAAACGCCTAGGCACATAGCCTGCACGGAAGAGTTGCAGCGTCCAGCCTAATAACATAATAGAACGTAACTGAGTTTGGCCTTGTTGTAACATGCCTACATCTTGTTCCAGTATGTCAATAGCAGAGGATACAATGTTGTCCAGTGAATATATTCTGGATGACAAAGTTGTTAACCCATTGTCGACCACAGAGAGAGCTTTCTCTGAGTTAATACGATCAATCTCACGTATTCTTTCTGCGGCCTCTGCCTGTGAAACCTTCCATATTTCAATATAAGCAGCATAAAGGCCGGCATATATGAAACGTTTTTGACACGGTTTTCTCGGTCCTAGCAAGAAATCCCTAAGGTCAGGGTCTTCTTTAAGTAAAGAAAAGTGTTGTTTCATATCCTCGTGTGTAGATTTTTGTAACCAGCCTAGGCACAATTTCCCTACACTGTATGTTGTTACTACCCTCGGATGCTGTAGTTGAACATAACGTGGGTCTGGCCTGTGGATACTAAAGCTCTGTTTTCTATTCAGGAATCTTTCTTGACAGATGTTTGTGTCTGTGGGCCAGAGCAACCATTTTTCCCAATCAGGATCTGATGGTTTGTAGTATTGTGTCTACTGTGACCGCTCCCTGTGTAGTGCTATTACTTGCAGGTGTTGGTACAGAAGGTGTGTTCATGTCTTTGATCTTGGCTAATCCAAGGCAAGACGTTTGTTGCACAGTGTCATTCAAAAACATTGCTGTGGGATGATACAGGCTCTAAACAAAGCTTCTATCTCCTGCACTTGCCAATCTTTAGAACCCCAGACAGATTTTGTGTCGATTGTGTCTTTCCAAAAGTCAAATCCTTGTCTAGACAGTTGGGCAATAAAGGCTGCAGAATAAATCTGTTTTGTATTAGTTAACATATTTGTCTGTCCTGTTATGTTCACATTTCTATAGAAAAATGGTTCTGGATCAGATGTATTGTTCCCTGAAAAATATGGAAACTTATTTGTAAACGTTTTTGAACTACCCTTTGGTGGTGTAGGACAATGTTCACATTGGTTAAACATAAATACATTTCTAGGTGTTGCAGATCTATGCAAAAAATGATGACCATAGTGGTTGTAACAAAAAAGCTGTTCGTAGTCTAATGAACCCTCTAAGTTTTCATTGTTAGAGAACGCAGCAGACCTTTCTAGATCGGACATCATGTTATTAACAGTCTCAAAGTCCCAATCATCAGAATAGGTACTGGAGGTAATAAAGTCACTTAATGACATTTTAAATAAATGTGGAATCTTCAGAAGTTCCGTCGGGCCAAATATGTCGAAATCGGTTTTGTCCCAAACTATACCATCCTGTATTGGAACGGCTGTGATTTTCACTGCTGACAAATCTCTTGCTTCACTATGGGAAGATTTGTGTGGCTTTAAAAGTAAGTTCAAATTTTCACTTTCAGTGTCCATACGAATGTATCTGCCATTCATAAGCACGCTAAGAGTCATTATCAAGTCTAGCCAAAGCAGAAAGAAAAATATTCCAGACATAATCCATAGTTCAATCCATGGTGAAACCAGATAAGTCTCTTTCAGAAATTGAAAAAAGTCTTGTACTTGTTGTTTGAAAGTTTTTAGGGCTGGCGTCGTTTCAGGCTCGCTGGAACCAGTTGATCATGTGTTACGTTGGTGTAGACAGGTGTATCTGGACGAACTGTTACTTGAGTTTCAAGAGGGATGAGTTCCATAGCATTGTTGCTTAGTCCTTCATCTCTTACTGCTGAATTCTCGATGATTATGAGTCTTTCAGTCTGAACCTCTTGGATAGTAGCGAGAGGAGGGTGTCTCCTACTAGGTCGGAGTCCACGAGGCCTACTATTTAGTATCGGCCACATAGTGTGGTTTGATGAGGTCGATTGACATAAATCTTTTCTCCTTTTTCCAGCAAGAGGCAGCAGAAGTACTGTTCTTGTTCCGTGGATGGCTAGGACATGTACTGGTTGTCTGTAAGAAGGTCCAAATTCCTTCTTGTCCGCAATCTTCTCTCTGACTAGTTCCCCAACTTTTGCCTTGCTGGGACTGCCGGTTCTTCCCCAGTGGTGGTTGGCTTCAGGAACACATTGCTTTGTTTCGATCTTCGTTCATTTAGATCCTGTAAAATAGCCAAACCATCTTTGATATCAAAGGGTTTATTTTCCACCACTGTACCTTTACATTCTTGTCCCAAATAGGACCTCGTATAGAATGTCCCCCCCCAGAGAACTTCTTGGCAAATTATTTAATGAGCGTTGGACCCCATAAAGATGTTTGACCCGCACATCACCCGAACATAATACTCTAGCTGTTATGGACTGTTTTATGTCCCGGTTTTTCCTTTCCACAACAGAATTTCTCTCAGGATGAAATGGAGAGGACTACCGCAATGCTACGCCCAACTGGCCATGGCTTCTTTGTAAGCCTGAGAGCTAAACGCAGGGCCCTGGTCAGAATGTAGTGTGCCAATTGCGTATGTGCCGATAAAGACTCGCAAATCTTTTATAACAGTTCGAGCATCAGCTGAGCGCTGAGGCCACATCCATAGGAACCTTGACTTAGTGTTTGTGGGAATGCATTTGTCATAAAGGACACCTGCGCGTAGATAGTCTAATGCTGTCTAACAATGGTGTCTGTACTGGGCAGGCTACTTCGTAGTCTGGTGTCTGATGGCGTTCTGCATTATGCTGTCTATTGCAGTCTCTGCAGTCATTGATGAAGATGTGAATCAGTGTATTCATTCCAGGCCACCAGTACATCTCTTTTAATGTTAATATTGTCTTAGAGATCCCCTGATGTGACAGACCCTCCCCAAGATGTGCTTCATAAATCAAAACTGCTCTACGTTCCATATTTGGAATTACCCTATCCCCCACTCCTGGGATTCGAGCAAAAGGAACGTTGTTCCCATCAATTACATATGAGTACTTGAGTGGAAATGTCTTTGGTAACACTGCACCACTGCCTTTGCTTGAAACATTGACAGCCAACAATATCTCACTGTCTATTCTTGTACGAGTGATCGCAGCTACGGAAGCTGTCTGAACAGCCCCCTTTCCGACACCATCAGCCAATAAATTCCCTGTAACATGAACGCCATCACGTTAATGACTCAGCGTGTGTATCACGTGAGCTTTTGGTAGTTCGTTTCTCAACTGAACTACTTGTTCCCAAAGCGTTTTATGCTTTATTGTGCCACCTTTTGCATCTTTTAATCCGTTTTGAAGCCAATTCTTTAAATAATTATTATATGACTGGACACAGTAAAAGGATTTGCACACTATAAGTGGGGAATTCGCGATCTGTATTTTCAAGTGCCAGTTTGAGTGCTTGTAGTTCAGCTCGCTGAGCTGTACAATCTCCTAGAGATTGAGTTTTAGTGACCATTGGTCGGAAATTACCATTGCGCATGCGACCTTTAATGATTGCGCAGGCTGCACTGTAAGCTTACTTACTCCCTGTAGCGGGTTGTGCTGATCCGTCAGTATTAATTATAAATTCATACTGATCGAGAGGCAGAATTTCAGTGGGCAGAGGACATTCATGTTCATATTGCAGGAACGCTTGTGTTTTTAAATCCGGATCAAAAACATATTCAACATCTGTTGCAGCAAGATAATTAACCCATTGTTTCCATCTAGGATGTAAAGCTTTTTCATTTGGAATGCTCGCTTTTGTAACTGCCTCTAAGGCCGGTACTGGAATCACGACAATAATGCGTTTCCCCTGAGCTAGAGCTCTCTCTTTTGCTACAGCGGTTTGAACTGCTGTCAGTATCTTTTCTGTTGAAATTAAGCGCATTTCTGCTTGTGTATACAAATGTGATTTGTATGCTATTGGTACTTTTTCACCCTCATTAAATGTTAAGTAGGTGAATCCGCATTGACCCGAAATTATTCGGATCACTAAATTGTGTTTACGCGTGTTTGTAAATGATTTGTTGCTAACATGTTAGCTTGGAGTGAACGCAGGATGTCTGTGTGTTCCTGTGTCCAATGTTTTGTTGAAAACTCAGGTTTGATTAATTCGTAGAGAGGTTTAACCCTTTACGCGTAATTTAGAATGTAAGTTCTTCCAAAATTTAAGAAACCCAAGATGGATTGTAAATTTTTCAGCGTTTCTGGAGGTTGGAGCAGCGCACACTTTTCTAAAAAGTTAGCTGCCAGGCTCTTGCCTTCACTTGAAAGCTCATATCCTAGGGAAAGGACATTGAGATGGGCAATTCTGGATTTTTTAAAGTTGAACTTATAGCCCTCAGAGGCGAAGCCCAGTATAATGGTATTCACCCTGTTCAAGTGCCTATCTAGGTCATCGTCTGTCAGATAGATGTCATTGACATATGACAATGCCTCGTTATCATACATTTGTAGTAACGCTGTTACCCTTGCTGAGAATAACCCCGGGCTGTTTTTGAACCCTTGGGAGTCTACAAAAGTGACGTGGGGTCCCCATTATTGAGAAAGCTGTTAAGTACCTGCTTTCAGGTGCTATGTTTTGACAAAAGAAACCATTTGAAATGTCCAATGTGGTTATATATTTTTTTTACTTACAATGTTATTCATTAATGCTGTACTATGTGCATTTTGAACTGCAAATGTTTTGGAACAAGTGTTCAAGTGTCAGTAATCCAAAACTAGACGATATGTATTGTCTGGTTTGGATACAGGAAACAAAGGATTGTTCCTTGAGGAGGTGCATGTTTCAATCACCCCTTGGTATTCAAGTTGATCTAAGATCTCCCTGACCTATTTTTTAGCTTCTTGCTTTAATGGGTACTGCCTTTGTGCAGTAGGTTGATTTTTTAAGCTGTATTTTGTGGTGAGGTGAGTCCTCATCCCATCCTACATGATTTTTGTATAGTGCTGGGGCCTGGGCTACTGCCCATTTCCTGGCATAAGTATATTTTAGGTGAATTGGAATATGGTTGGAGAAAGCTGGCATAATGATGTCCTCGCCATGTGGGCACTCCCTAACAAATTTTGGTGGCCAGTCCTGTTCTGCTAGAAGTATATCATAACCCCTTGAAAGTTTCTCCCAAAAGAGTGCTTTCACTTTTCTTGGTATGTCTCCCTCCATTCGGAGTGTTATTTCATATAACTTTTGTGGAGTACTAACCCTGGTGGCAACAGTCTCTACTGTGATGTACTCATTTAAGTCCACTATCTCCAGAAGTTCCTTCAGGTTCTGGCGAGCTATTGTTACTTCAAACCAAACAGCTAATATATAGGGTTTTTGTCCTATTCAGCTTTGGTGGATACTTAACCCTATCCACTTCAGACGTCTTATGGAGTATGTGAGTGAAGATCTCTGAGAAAAGCACGACGGAGTTACTCAGTATCTAGCGTTAAATTAGTGCCTTACCAAACGTTGGGCGCCATGTAGTGTAGTAACTATTTCCCTAATAGGCTCTACGCATTGGAATAATATACCCTATAGATTTGGCATAGGACTGAGGCCAGTATGCCCCTATCGAGTATATTTAACTTAATTAATTTGTACCAGCTAACTCAGAGGCCACTAGAAACTCCTTGTAAACAAGGAGGGAGTAGTTTCTGGCAACCGCATAAACATGACAACTTTGTTTCCCTTTAGAATCGGAACATTCTCAGAATCGTGGAAACAACAGATAAGTTTCACTCAGCTAATCGTGCATGCTTAGTTTCTTCAGAGTTGCACAGAAAGAATAGACGGGCGTTTCAATAAAAGGATTTATTGAACAGTCTTGTTTCCCGTGTAAGAGATATGAGCTGTTACAATCACAAGACAGTATGCGAGATATATTATGTACAGCGTAAGCAGTAGAGAGATAATACTGCGCTAGCATTATCTTTTAGCTATGACACATATATTCATATACATAAATAACATAAAAGCTAAAAATGCGAGTACTCATAAGATGCTTCTCTAACTAGTTCTACCCCAGTGTACCTAACCTAAGTGTAGTACAATGTAAGAAGTAGGTGCTGTATAGTATAATCTGATATGCCATAGTCTAGTATGTGATAGTCTGGTATGCCAAGAGTCCCTCTAGGTTCTAGTCAACTCCATACCTTGAGAATGAAAGAGGTGGGAATCTCTTTCCAGGTCTCGAACTCTAACACCCCGCGAAGGGAGTCAGAACACTGGAAGCTGGATTCTCTGCGAGCAGGGAGGACAGTGTCTCTTGTCAGTATGTCAGGCTGGAACACAGGCTCCTCTAAAGTCGAGGTCTCCTCCGACTTGCTTGGGCAAGGGAAGGTATATTTGTACCCGGTAGGTGCCTTGGAATGTTAGCATTGATGTAAAGTCGGGCAGAGGAAGACGTCAGGAATGAACCCCTAAGGAATAGCAGTTCATGCATAATAAATGAGTTCTTGGAGAAATCATTAACTCCCAAGAGCTTAAGGGTCTGGTTTCTAAGAACTCGTTGTGACGTTGGGGTGGATGGATGTAGGTGACCATGCCTGTATTTGGATAGCATGGCTAATGCCTAAATAAGGACTGGGATCTTATGCCTATATAAGGGCAATGCGAATTGTGCCTGTATAAGGACATGTATCATGAAAACCCATACACAGACACCTAAAGCGGAATACAACACTACCTCAATGATTTCCTATTCGTGGGATAGGCAGGAAGATGTGAGTGCAAGGGCACGCTGAGTGCTTTCCGGACCTAGCCACAAAACTAGGGATAACACTTGCAGGGACAAGACGGTGGGCCCAGCAACAAAATTGGTCTTCCTAAGGATAGAATTAGACTCTATAGAAGGCACATCCAGGATATCTGCAGACAAGATCCGGGCAATGAGAAAAAATTTGAGAGAAATGTGCAGCAAGGAAAAATCCACTTAGCAAGAGCTACAAGTTTATATAAGCAGGGTGAGTGTTTGCGAGGCGCTTGACCCGGCTGACTGCTGGACTAAAGGAGAAACATCACCACTTTAGACTCAAGGCAGGGGTGAAACATGACCTGTCCATGTGGCACTCACATGGACAGGTTGGGTGACTGCTAGACAGATAGCCCTTTTTACAAATTCAGCAGAAAGCCAAGGCTTTGGAGCAGTATTAGGGAGGTCATGGTGCGCAGGAAAGTGGCCCAGGAGGTGGTAAGAATTAGGCTTCAGAAAGAACATCACCTTCCCAGAGTTGTTCCCCATAGTAGTGGCCCTCACTGTTTGGCAAGAAAGGTTGAAAGACATCCAACAACCAGTTGGTGGTGCATGCAAGAAACAATGGGGCAGTCAGATGCCCTAGCATACTGAGGCTATTGAGGTACATGGTAAATGTCCAATTGGAGGGCAACCTCGATATGAAGGGAAGGCATGTCCCAGGGGTTAAGAACTCACAAGCAGATGCGCTCTCTCGTTTCCAGATGAGCAAGTTCAAGAAACTAGCACCAGAGGCAGAGCAGCAGATGACACCTTTCCCAGAAGCTATGTGGTAGCTGGCAGAAAGGGACCTGTCCAATCTGATCAAACACTCACTCAGACTCAGTACGGCAGCGCGCTACAGGAAATACACAAACAGTGATGCAGGTGACAGGGCTCCAGGTGCTGGGGGACACAGAATCCACTGCCAAGGCAGTGGAAATGTTTATCAAATGGGCATATGACCAGCAGAAGTCACAATCATGGGCACAGGCCCACATAGCTGCGGTAGCACATTTTGCCAAATTAATTTCAGGGAAAGACCCCACCGTATCCCACTACATAAGTGCATCGATGAAAGGCTGAAGGTGCCTGGAAGGAAAAAGGCAGGACACAAGCCTACCCTTAAACTTCAGAAAGCTGATCCGGGTCATGGACGCAATTGAGGTAATGGCCCTAGACCCATTCGAGGTTGGTATTCAGTCAAAATATTGAGTTGGAAATGTCGATTCACACTAATATCTAGTTTAAATATCGTGACACACAAATATTGACAGCAAGAATATTGTGGTTAAAAATATCGACTTGAAGGTAAGAAATCTTGATTTTAGAAATATAGAAGTCATTAATATTGTTTGCAAAAATATAGTTGTTTAAAATATCGTTTTTTTTTAAATTAGTGTTATGTATTTTAGTATATATTTTAAATGTATGTGATGACTTTTTTGTATAAATAGTTGTTTTTATATATGGGTTAAATTTTTAGTAGTTATTAATTTAATTTTAATTAAATTTTGCGTTTTTTAGTTCCGTAGTGGGTTTTGGGTTTATAGGGGAATAGGGTGGGAAGTAATTTAATTATAATAAATTAATGAATCTATTTATTTTACAATGTTAATTGTGTTTTTACCTTTTTTTGGGTACATTTTAGGTGCGGGTTGGGGGGTTGATAGTGGTAACGGGTGGGTAGTTTATTTTTAATTAATTATTAATTAGTGGTTAATTAATATCAATTAATTAATTGACAATTAATTATGGTAATTGTGTAATTATTTTTAATTCCGGGTTGTGGGGCTTATAGGGATAAAGGGTGGAAAGTCAATTATTTTTTAATTACTTGTTAATTAATATTAATTCATTTATGACAAATATGGCAATTGTGTAAATAATTTTAGTTGCGGGTTGTGGGATATTTAGAGGTAAAGGGTGGGAAGTAATTTGTGTAATTATTTAATTATTTTTTGGGTGTATGGGTTTTGGGTTTATAGTGGTTAAGGATGGGGAGTAAATTAATTTTACTTACTTTATAATTAGTTGTTAAATACGATTAGTTATTTAATTGAAAACGTTTTTTAATTGTGCAATTAATTTTTTACAGTTTTATTTTTGGTGTGGGTTGTGAGGATTATAGGTGTAAAGGGTGGGAAGTTAATGAAATGTATGTGTTTTAATTTGTTTTTTAATTAATAATATTTGTTTCATTATGGAAATACATTTTTATTTTTATTTTCAATGTGGGTTGTGAGTTGTGTGGTGTTGTTTGAAAGGAAGTAAATAGACTACATTTATGTAATTATTAATGTTCTTGTTTATTAATAATTTCTACATAAAAATATTTGTTTGACATTTTTTTTAATTTAATATAAGATTTGTAGGTATTTATGATATGTATTTAACATTATGATGTTTTTTTTTATAAACTCTTTTTTATTGAAAAAGGCATGTAGACATTTAGAACACAACATTATACAGGTAATCAATAACACACAGCGCAGTAAGACATAAAAAACACCTATTGCCACAGTACAACATGATTGTCCTCGAGAGGACCCTGCTATCCAATATTAGCAACAGTATCATTCCGGCTCCTCGGCAGAACACAGATCTCCCCCCGGAATGTGTTCCAAGGCCCCCATATCTGCGACCACTTCTTCGGGCATCCCCTGGAAACATAAATAGGTACCTCTGTCACCATACACCAGTCCATATCCCTGGCCCAGTCAGCAATGCGAGGTGGGTTCGGAGCCCTCCACAATCGTGCGATATTTCACTTGGCCACCATGAAAGCCAAAGTAACCCAAATCCTCTCCTTGGCATTAAGGTCAGTAGGGTCCCATATGTTCAACAAGATCAATTTGATGTTGCACTGTACCTGCTGACCAAATACCTCCTCCATCATGCGTACCACCCCCTCCCAGAATTTCTAAATTATCGCACATTCCCAGAGGGTATGGATGAAGGTGCCTTCTTGCCCGCATTGTCGTGCACAGCTACTGTCTTGGACGTAGCCCATGTGGAACAGTGAGGGTCCTGAAAAGTACATTCTATGGAGGATTTTTATTTGGACTAATCTGAGTCTGGAGGAGATGGCAACTTCACGGGGGGAGCGACTGCGGCCCGCCACTCCTCCTCCTCCAAGCCAGCTACATCAAGGTCCCATTTACCTCTCAGGCGGGTCAGGGGATCGGTCATGTTATTAATAAGCTTTTTATATATGAGCGATATGGCTTTTTCGGGCAAGTCACCATCTAGGATCCTGTCCTCCAGAGGGGAGGAATCAGGGAGGACCGTGCCTTTCGGGAGAACTGCGAGCAAAGCGTGTCTAATTTGGAGGTACCGGAACTGTTCAGACTTGGCCATTTCAAATTCTTGATGCAGTTGGGAAAAGGGTATGACAGCACCCGATTTCCAAAGGTCCCCTATTCTGGAAATACCAGTGATATCCCATTTTTCAAAACCCAAGGAGCACGACAGCCGACCCAGCTGGTCACAATGCCAGAGCTTGAGTGAGCTTGCCCTCCCAACCCAGGCTTCTGGTAGCGTCCTTCCATACTTGCACAGCATGTTTGGTCGGGCCGGACAAGAAGGATTTCTGCGATTTTGTGTACAACGCTCCCTCAAATCCACCCCCCCCGAGAGGAGCCAACGATCGGTCCAAAAGGCCGTGTCATCATGCCGCCTATACCTGAATTGGTTAATGCCAGCAATCTGCGAAGCCCAGTAATATCTTTTCATGTCTGGGAGCCCGATGCCCCCATCAAACCACCCCAGTGTGTGTTTGTGTGTGGCGATGCAGGGGGGTTTACCCACCCAAAGTAGATCCCGCACTGTACCCTCCAATTCCCTGAAGTACGTCGCCGCGACCGGAAGGGGTGTATTCTGTAGCGCATACAATAGTCAGGGGAGGGTCATCATCTTGAACAGGGCTGCACACCCCAGGAGGGTTAAGGGGAATGATTTCCAGTGCTGAACATCAGATTTAAGACGTACTAGTGGTGGCCAAAGGTTGGTGTCATAGAATCGTGAGAGGTCTTTGGATACCCAGATTCCCATATACTTTAGGACGTCCGCGGCCTCTGTCAGCTGGCAACCCCAGGGAAGTCGAGGCCGCTGTCCACTAAGAACATAGAGCACCAATTTGGACCAGTTAATCATATAGCCTGCGAACCTACCAAAAATTTAGAGTATGTCCATTACCACATTAAGAGACGCTGTCGGGGAGGCCAGATATAGCAGGATATCGTCCGCGTACAATGATATGCGGTCCTCCCACCCATATGTCCATTAAAGGCCCCTAATGGCGGGGTCCTGACGGATCCATGCCGCCAGAGGGTCCAAGGCTAAGGCAAAGAGGAGCGGTGACAGCGGGCAGCCTTGCCTGGTGCCCCTACCAAGAGAAAAGACAGGGGATTTCCGGTTATTGTCGACCACTTGTGCAAACGGTTGACAATATAGAAGGCGCACCCATTTAATAAATTCCGGGCCAAGACCTAGTTTGCGAAGCACAGCAAACATGTAAGGCCATTCAATAATGTCGAAGGCCGAAGCAGCATCCAGAGATACCATCACGGCGTCCTCTCTGATCGTATCCGCCCTGCAAAGTACTCCGTGTAGCCGGCAGAGATTAAGAGATGTGTTTCTCACCAGCATAAACCCGGACTGATCCGGCTTTATCAGGTTGGTAAGAACTTGTAATAGGCGAGTGGCAAGAACTTTCGCAAGGATCTTGGCCTCACAATTGAGCAGTGAGATGGGCCTATAAGAGGAACACAGGTCAGCAGGTTTACCCGCTTTGTGGAGGATGATGATGTTGGCCAGTCTATGATCCACAGAAAGAATTCCTATCTCTTTACTTTCACGATACATGTCTGTGAGAAAAGGGCCGGTCGTATTCGCCGTTAGCTTAAATAATTCTATAGGGATCCCATTGGGGCCAGACGCTTTCCCCCCGCGCAGATCATGGATGGCCTTGTCCACTTCAGCGACTGTGATGTCTCGATCCAGGTCGGAGCATTCCTCCGTGGTAAGAACTGGCATCTGAATATCGCGTAGGAGGGATGAATCCTCCTCCCCGGAGTATGTCATGCGGGAGGTATACATGGAGTGGTAGTATCTACCAAATGCGACCGCAATGTCTTGTGGAGCGGTTAGATATGTTTTTATTTTTAATAAATATATTTTTATTTACATTTTTAACATATTTATATATTTTTTATTTACTTTTTTACAATTATTTTTATTTTGTTGATGATATTTTGTTTGTTTTTAATTTTGGACTGACTGGAGGGAGAATAGTAAATTTTACCCCTCCACAATCCAACACTTTCCCTATTGATGCACTGACTGGAGTGGGAATAGGAATGTTTACTCCTCCGCTGACCAACACTTTCCCTACTGTTGCACTCATCGGAGTGGGAATAGGAATTGTTACCCCTCCTCTATGCAACACTTTCCCTACTGTTGCACTGACTGGAGTTGGAATAGTAAATGTTATCCCTCCACTATCCAACACTTTCCCTACTGTTGCCCTCACTGTAGAGGGAATCGGAATTTTTACCTCTCCGCTATCCAACACTTTTCCTACTGTTGCGCTCTTTGGAGGGGAAATAGTAATTTTTACCCCTCTGCTATCCAACACGTTCCCTACTGTGTGGGAAATGTAAGTTTAAAGATTTTTTAATAGTTTAATGTTTCAATTTATAATAAAATGTTGTTTGTAATAGATTTTATGTCATTGGTATATGTGTGTATTTAAAATTATAAAATACAATAAAATTATTAGTTTAATAATTGTTTTAAAGTAAATATATATTTGTATATTAATTATTATAAGTGTGCTTAACTTTTTTTACATTAAGTTTATTTGTTGAAATGTACATTAAATATATATTTTTAAAATTAATTGTATTCTTTAATATATTTAATATTTATTAATGTATTTTATATATACAACTACACTCATGACAACGATATTTTTTGTTTGATATTTTTGTACTTACCATTACAAGTATAGGATGTAGATATTTTTTACATCAATATTTTTGTCACAGTATGTTTGTTTGGGGATATTTTGTGTGTCAGTATTTTGTCAGTGTACCTTAGAGGTCACCCTTTTCAAGGTAGCATTTGCCAAAGTGTTGTTTGGAGCATTTAGGGTGAGCGAGCAAGTGGCCCAAGCAAAAAAGGAGGCAGGCACAGCATGCCTACAAACAATGGATGTGAAACCAGGTGCTGGGCAAGTTGCATTACTATTGTGAAAGTCAAAAACAGACCAGCAAGGTAGGGGGGCCTGGGTAAAACTGTAGTGCTTGATGGATCCCAAGTACTGCCCAGTATAATGTTTGTGTGTCTACATGGCAGTACGACCCTCAGGGGAGGGACCGTTGTTGAGACACAGAAATGGGGATTAACTGAGCAGATTTCAAATCACAGCAGTAATGCAGAAGGCCCTTGTGCAGGCAGGCCTACCGACATCCCTATTTGGGCCTGACTAATTTAGGATAAGAGCAGCAACGGCTGCACAGCACAGTATGACAGAAGCAGGGATCAAAGTGATGGGCAGATGGCACTCCAACGCATACAAAACCTATGTGAGACCCCAGTTCTCATGACCAAGCATGGTCGGGGGAGTGGGCAAGTTGACAGTTGTGTGTTGTCTTGCCAGGGAACAGGTCCAGGACAGCATGGGTGGTCAGTCACTACTTCATCCACTAAATTAAAGTTTGGTGGAGCCACAGGCGCAGCAGTCGGCTAAAGCAGCCAGAGCCCACCAACATAAGATGTTGGGGCATTCCAGCAATGAGATGGGCTAGCTGGCAATAACGGTGGTCAAGCTTCAGTCTTCGGCTGCATAACCCCCGGATATTCTAATCATACACCTGTGAGGCAGCAACTTCGCCCAGCTTGGGAGGAAAGACCTCCTGCACGACATTCAAATAGGGCTAACGGAGACTGCTAGAGCCTTCAGCAGCTCCACCATCATGTAGTCAGAACTCATCCCCAGGCAAAGATGGAGGGGGCCCTATCAAATGGTACTGTGGATTACTCCAGAAGAAAACTTAACATACCAGTCAGCAAGTTTTGCAAACCAAATGGCTTGGAGAGCATCAGACATGGGCTGATTAATTAGAGGCACAGAGTTGTACGCAGGAGATGGAGTGCACCACTCAGACAAGAGCATTCAAGTGTTCTGGGCGAACCTATGGCCAGCCATGGCGATAACTGGCTGCTGCTAAAAAAGAGAACCCCTGCAAGTGGGGAATCCGTCTAGGGACCTGAGCCTTGCAGGTGGCATGGCAGTAAAATAAGGAGCAAGTGTTGGCAAAAGAAGGCACACCAGCAGAGCAGTGTGCTGGATGATGGCCACTTATCTGGGGATGGCTTATGGCAGGTTGAGTCAGCCGACAGGGGGAGTACGTAGAACACCGCCCTCGCAGCCCGACCCGCCACACCGCAAGGCACAAGGGGACATACAAGGTAGCAAGTTTAGCTTAACAGCAGTGAGAGGTGGCCCCCTTACTGTTAGAGGATAAGTCCAACATAGAAATTCTGTTTACCTTACAGTATTGACATGTATGATGGACAACATAACAATGATTGAAACTTGTACGATTTATGGCAGGGCTTATGGCCAAGAGTGAATGATTAATGGCCTGTCTAAGTGATTTATGACCGTCAATGATCAGTCTAAACGATTTATGATCTGTCGAAAGTGATTTATGACTTGTCAAAGGTGATTTATGAAACCTGTCAAAGTAAAGTATGTACCTAACGACATATATGTGCCAATCATACTTGACGATAAAACTGCAACCATTAAGTCCGTGAATCACAATCCTTGCCTCCTGTCTCTATGTGATACGTCATCACAGTGCGTATGTGTTGGAGTGGACCAAGTGCAGGGTTAACCATCTGAGACTCTGCACACAGGGGTGCCACTGCTTCCCCCTCTGGAGTTGCCTGTAAATCCCTGACGTATTTCCGGATCACGAAACAAGGCCAACAACTTCTCCATGGCCAAACCGGGCCTGACCACAACTTGAACTGTTTTTAAATCCACACTTTTTATCAGGTCCCCAGTGCTTCGGGGGCTGGGCACAAAAATCATCACTTGCCCCTCAACAGAAGTAGGAGGAACACCTATGCAAACAGAATATTCCTGTATCAGACCAATAGACCCACCCATCTTTGTTTACATTGCCTTAGAAGGTCGTGACAAACTCAAACACTGAAGGTCTTCCCCCAGATAACTGATTGTGCATCTTCTATCTCTTTCGGGAGCATGGCTGTCATGAACCAGCCTGAATTGATGCTTCCTAAGTGTACAAAATTGTACAAATTTGACGATAGCATTAGCACTTGCTTTCATTCTGTAAATCTTTATTTAATTCCTTGACCATCTCCTCCACTTCTGGCACTAGAGCTTTTCCTGCCCTAGTCGAAAAGTGCCCAGTGACACTCCATCAAACCCTTTCTTTGCTGTCACATGCAAGCGTGGACAAACGTGCACACACAAATATATCAGCAAGTTATTTCTTTAACATATACTTGGCACCATTATCTATCAATAATGCATCTTGTATGGTACATGTGTTGTAGTGGTTTTTCTCTGGTCTTCAATCTAAGCACTACTGATGAACAGGGAGCAGCGTTAATCCCCCAAATATTTTTTGGCTCCACAACTGGACTTGGTTAACATGTAAATCAAATAACATTTCAGAGTGTGAAGCCCATCAAGCTTCACAATAAAGACTGCCAAGTATTGTAATGTAAACCACAAAGGTTTATTAAAGGCTTAAATCATTACAGAAAGCAAAATAAATGGCAAAGAGTCAGTCACTTGTCATATAAAAGCTTGAAGTTCAGAATAAAATGCAAATTATGAAATAGCAGAACAGAGTATACTGCTGCTCGGTGACTAGTTCAGAAATCTAAGATCAAATCAACAGTGTCGCCTGTTAAGGATCAGGACAAAAGTGAGCCCAACACCCTCTGGGTAAAGCTCATTTTATAAGGTAAAATACAATAAAGCATATACGTTCTGGTGTGAACATTCGAAGATCCAAATATCCCACCCAATCATGTTACAGAATGAAGAATACAATTTGAAAGCATATTTGTCAGCACTGGCTCACAGATTTGTACAATACAATTCCTATCCCCAGTGCTCCTTTGACACGTTCTAGTTAGTACAAATTTTGCTAGATGTCAAGTTTAAGTTCTCATGAGAATCACAAAATGTTTTGAGTAGGTGAAGCCTTGATAAAGCATTTTCTGTCCCATCACAGCGCGAAATGAAGCTTGAAAACGAAATATCATACTCGGTGCAAGGTGGGGAAAGGACATAAAGATGACTGTGTGCAATAATAGGATGGTGGCAGGAAACAAAAACCATTTTGAAATTGAGGCCTATTACCCCTTTTGCTGCTAGGCCTTTTCCTCCTAGAATGTTAAGCCCTTTCTTGGCTATTTGGGGTAGTTCGCTTAGGCCCCCATTACTTTTTTTTCCACATAAGGTACCCATGGCAAATTTGCGTCCTTTTTTTCCTATATCTTAGGGATTCTAACGGTACCCAGAGTTTTTGGATTCTCCTGGAGAAAACTGAGAAAATATTGAAAATATAGCAAAATTTTACATTTTGGGGAAAAATAGAAAAAAGAGCTCCACAAAAAAGTCAGTTTTTTTTTTTTTGTAAATCTTTTTATTGTTTTCAGACAACAAAACATAAACAAGTCACACATGACAGGTTTCTTTCATGCAGTGCATCTAGGGTGGCGCAGCACCGGAAGCTTATGAAGACAGCCCAGAGACCAAGCTAGTAGCCCAAGCCGGCCTACAACCTATGTTACGTCCACATTGTCCAGGCCGGATATGCGGGCCCTAGGCGGCTCAACTATATATCCTCGGTAGGCGTTCCAAAGCGACCACACCTCCTCCCATTTCCTGGGACACCCTCGTGCCAGATATACCGTCTTTTCCTGTAGCATACACCAGTCCATATCGTTCTGCCAGTCCCTCAATTTCGGCGTGGTCGATGCCCCCCATAGACGGGCTATATTCCTTTTGGCAACCATTTGTCCCAGTGTGACCCATAGTCTCCCCCGGTGGGACAAGTCCGTGGATTCCCAGATGTTCAGCAAACATCTCTTAGCCTCCGTGCGTATCTCAGTTTCCCACACCTCCTCCATACAGGACACCACCCGCCGCCAATACCGCTGCACCCCTGGGCAGTCCCATAAAATATGAAAGAAAGACCCTCTCTCTCCACACCCCGACGGCACAGTCCCACCCCTCCCCTACCCATCGCCTGGAGCCTAGTGCAGGAAACATACACTCTATGCAAAATTTTTAGCTGCACCAGTCGGAGTCTAGCTGATATTGCTACTTCCCTAGGAGACCCCAGGGCGATAATCCACTCCTCATTGTCAATCTCCAGCCCGTCTGCCACCCATTTCGCTTTCAGGGAGTCTAGAGGGTCGGGGGGTTGTTAATCAGTTTTTTGTATGTGAGGGAGATGGCATGTTCCGGCATAGGGCCGTCCAACAGTCTATCCTCAAGTGTGGAGGCCTGCGGAAGTCGAGTCCCCGGTGGGATGTTAGCTCGAAGGGAGTGGCGGACCTGCAGGTAGCGGAAATATTCTGTACGCGCCATGTCATAGGTGTCCTGGAGGTAGGCAAAGGATCTGACCCCCTCCGGCCCCCAAAGGTCCCCCACCCGGGAAATCCCGATGAGGTCCCAGTTACGGAACCCCTTCGTATGCCTCAGACTGCCTAATCTCTCTGAGGCCCATAGGGCCAGTGTAAGTGTGTTAGCCCACCCCAGCGCCCGGTGCGCGGTGTGCCATATTTGGACTGAGTGCTTCATCGGCCCCGTGAGGTGGAGCTTGCCTGGTCTAGAGTATAGCGCAACATCATAGTTCCCCCCCCGGGAGCAGCCATCTGTCCATCCCGTAACCCGGGTCATTGCCGTCGCAGTATGTCCCCTGGTTTATTGCCGACAGGTGGGCGGCCCAATAGTACTTGCGGATATCCGGAAGAGCAATCCCCCCATCATACCACCCCAGGGTGAGCTTCCGCAGCGCAATTCTGGGTACTCCCGACCATAGGAGGGCCCTCTGCGCCGCCTCCACCGCGGCAAAATATGAGGCAGGCACCAGATCCGGATGGTTTTGGAGCGCATACAGAAACCTAGGGAGGGCCATCATTTTAAAGAGGGCCGCGCGGCCCAGCAGCGATAGCGGCAGCCGGTGCCACAGGACTGAGTCGCGCTGGAACCGCTGCAGCGGCGGCATGAGGTTCCTATCAAACCGAAGGGCAGTGTCCAGCGTGACAAACACCCCGAGGTATCTAAAGCCCTCCACAGCAACTGCCAGCGGACAGGTGTCAGGCAGCCTGGGGGGGTCACCGTGCAGTACATAAAGGACGGATTTCGCCCAATTGATGCAAAACCCAGAATTCTTCCCGAAGCTGGCAAAAAGATCCATCACCGCCAGTATGGATCTTCGCGGGTGGGAAAGATAAAGGAGGATATCATCAGCGTAGAGGGATATTCTGTCTTCCAATCCGTCCGCCCACCGTAGCCCCGTGATGCATCTGTCTTGTCGGATCCACGACGCCAGCGGCTCAAGAGAAAGTGCGAAGAGGAGAGGGGAGAGCGGGCACCCCTGCCTGGTGCCCCTCTCCAAACCAAACACCTCAGACACCCTGCCGTTAACCACTACCTGCGCCAGTGGCTCCGTGTATAGAAGGCGAACCCAGGCTATGAAGCGCGGCCCAAAGCCCATCTTTCGGAGTACTGCCATCATATAGGGCCATTCGAGTGTGTCGAATGCCATCGTGGCATCAAGCGATACAACCACCGCGTCCTCCCGAATCGTATGGCATCTACCCAGTACTCCGTGCAGGCGGCGGAGGTTGAGCGCCGTGTTACGATGGGGCATGAAGCCAGATTGGTCCGGGTGGACCAGCGTGGGGAGGACTGAGTGGAGCCTGTTCGCGAGAGTCTTGGCAAGTATTTTCGGCTCTGCGTTCAGCAGGGAGATCGGCCTATACGAAGAGCAGGCATCCCTGGGCCTCCCCTCCTTAGGTATGGCCACTATGGTGGCCACGCGCTGGTCACGCGGCAGTATCCCCACCTGTGCGCTTTCCTCGAACATTCGTAGGAGATGCATGCCGAGGACGTCCGGCTTCAGCTTGTAGAGCTCAATAGGCAAACCGTTGGGGCCCAGCGCCTTCCCCGGGCGGAGGTCCGAAATCGAGCGCTCCAGTTCGGTCGCGGTGAGAGGGGCTTCCAGAGCCTCCCGGTTGGCCTCTGACAGGCTGGGCATACGAATATCCGCCAGCAAGTCGTCTGAGTCTTCCTCCGGACGGTCCGACCCCCTACTGTATACCCGCCGGAAGTGCTCCGCGAATTCCGCGACAATCTTTCTGGGCTCCGTTACCGTATCCCCAGCCCCTGTCCTGATCTCCGGCACCACCGTTGCGGCCCGCTGCTTTTTCTCCAACCACGCGATAAGTTTGCCTGCCTTGTCTCCCTGGTCATATATCCTGCCCACCTTGTGCTGAATGGCAGCCTGGGCCTCGTGCGTCACCAATTCCTTGTATTCTGCGGTTTTAAGTCGCAGCCGGTGGTGTACACCCAGCTCCCCCTCCGCACATGCGGCCTCCTCAAGCGCGCGCAGGTCCGCCTCAGCCGAGGCAACCTGTGCCTCTCGTTCCTTACGACCGCCGGCAATAGCCGACCGGGCTTCCCCCCGCAGCACCGTCTTGAAGGCTTCCCATAGGGTCACCGCAGAGTTCGTCGACCCAGTGTTGAACGCGAAGTAGCGCTCAATGGAGCTAATCAGCTCTCGTCGCGTGTCCTCGTTCCGGAGGCGCCAAGCGGGTATGGGGAAAATACATCCCTCCCGTCCACCCTCCAACTCCACCCGCACATACACGGGCGAATGGTCAGAGATGCCCCGCGCCAGTAGCGTGGCCTCTCGGATATGCATATCTGGCTGCAGGGAGGTCAGGACATAGTCCAGTCGAGTGAAAGAACGATGCGGACCCGAGTGGAAGGTAAAGTGTCTACAGTCAGGATGCATCAGCCGCCAGGCGTCCGCAAGCAAAAAAAAGTCAGTTTTTTAAAGAATGTCATCAACTAAAGGTTTGCAGAAAAACCTCACAGTTTTGGGCATTTTTCAGAGGTAGCCCATTTTTTCAAATTTTTGTGCTTTCAACCTACTTACAGTTTGTGATGGAGACTGAGGCTAAACTCATGGGTGATCCGGGAAAGCTTTAGTTTTCGGGAAAGTAGACAACATTCTGAGTTCAGCAAAATATTGAAAATGAGTCGGGGGGGAAAAAATGGCTAATTTCTGAAGTTTTCTTTTGTTACTTCTTGTCATGATAGCAGATTTGCGAAAGCAATATACTATTATGTCCGCTTGACCCTTTTTAGGTCCCGCTCTCGAGACCTATTGTCGCCGAGATGCCTCTCAAGGGAGACAGACCGGGTCACGCGAAGTGATAGCGATTGGGGTCGGGGTCTGTGGACGCGCTTCTGAGACGCGCTTGCGCAGACGCACACACAGACACACGCGCGCGCACACACCCCGCCGCTGCCGACCCCCCTCACCGCATCCGCGGCTGCCTAACGTGCGCGCACACACCTTGCCACCGCCGCCGCCCCCCCTGTACAACAAGCATTGGCAAAGCCTATTTTAACTTTTCCACAAATGTACTCCTCTATTTAGCACCTCTTCCGGATGGGGAAGCAGAGGAGGAGTTAGCAGTTACAACCCCGAAGCATAGTAGGGAGACTGTGTCCACAATCCTCTGTTTTCCGCAAGGCTACCTGGACTTTTCTAGAGCTCTGTGCAGCCTAAGGGGGTGTGGCGGGATCTGCACTTGAAACAAGGCGTTCTTTCTGCTTTTCAACACCTTTAACTCGCACATTTCCTTCCTACAGCACTATTTCTAGCTGTGGGGTCGAAAGGGATCTTCGCCCCACTGCAGCCCGCAAAGGGAGTCTGGAGGAGCTGGCACCCAAAGGCGGAAGGTCCCTTTCACCCTCCCAAAATATCATTTTCTGTTTCTTCCCCCTTGCACTCACTTGCTGTTGGTCTGCCCTTCTCCGGTGATGCTCTTCACCCCCTCCGCTGCTGCTTCCGCTGCCCCGGACCCTCCATGCTTCTTTCCTTGGGTTTGTTTTGTTTATGTCCTAGCTTACGGGTTCCCGGAAAGCGCGTGACTCCCCCTGGTCACTTGTGACTCTACAGTCCAATTGCAAGACCCCGGCAGCAGGCGTGGGCCAATCACTAGCCGCCTGCTACATGGGCAGCCAATAGCAGCCCCCTTGCTCGGATGTCCAATGCATGCTTTGGGAAGAGACTGGGAGCAGATCACAAGCTCTGCAAGTTTTTTTATTCCACATTTTGCAATAATTATTCGCTAAAGGCAACAGAAGAAGCTATTCCGTTTTTTTTAGGTCGAGCCTGGCGTTAGCGCGCTGCTTCGCTCAGGCGAGATCTATAGTCGCTGAGATGCCTCTCAAGGGAGACAGGACCGGGGCACGCGCAGAGTGTTGTGATGCCTTGCCTTCCAAGTGCGTTCATTAGGGAGACAGGGCGGGTGCACGCGCACAGACTGGGTGACTGTTGCGCGCACGCCGTGTTGTCAGCCCATCCCCGGGGACCGTCGGCGCGCCCCCCTTTCCCACTTTCCATCCCTTCGGCTGCACGCGCCCCCGCTCCTCCTCTCCATCCCACGGAGCCCAAGAGGAGAGCGAGCAGGACCTGGAGAGCCGGTGGCAGGAGAAGGAGGCCGCCGCGGGGGCAGGACACGAGAGCCCGAGGAGCGCGAGCCCCAGCCCACCGGGACACAGCTGCATGCAGGTGCCCCGCACTCCGCCACCCCCTGCAGCCGGTTAATGGCCCGGGGCTGCCCCCGCCTGGTAGCGGCGCGGCGCCCGGGACCCCCGACACCCTGGGCCGGACTCCAGAGGACCCGCCACCCCTGCCCGGACTCCCAGCAGCGGCCACGATGAGGTGAGGAGCCGCCGGTCACCAAGGAGTTGCCGCGCTGCGCCGCTATATTTAGGCTTCCATTGAAAAAAAACAAACCTGACTGTATTCCTCGTTTTAAAGCTGCGTGCAGGTGGACCCCTCGCCCCCACTGCTGGTAGCAGTGCACTGGTTAATTTAACTTTGTATAATGAATCGCCCGCCACCCGCAGGCCCTGCATCAGGGTTTCTTTTTCATATATACCTGGTTGAAGGGCAAATACAATGAAGGTGTGGTGCGTGAAAGTGGGAGTAAATGCACTGGGTGTGGGTGCTGGTAGTGTTTCTGGTTAATGAGGGGGTTCTTATAGTAACTTAAACCTAATATGGAAAAACACAGCTTATGCTGCCTCCCCTGCCAGGCAGCCACCACACCTGATCACTTGCCTTACCCTTTGCTTTCCAGTAGGTTCAACGCATGTGTTTTCTGACATTGTATTTCCCATATCTATGCTGATGGCTTTTCTGTATGTCTCAGCTTGGCATTTCCCCAGTGTTCAAGGGGGCGTATTGTAGAAGGGGACTTTGCCCACCACTAGAGTAGCCACAGTTTAGGGTTTTGTATATAACCCCAGCTAGATACCTTGCTGAGAACTGGGAAGAAGGAGACAGGGCGGGTGCACGCGCACAGACAGACTGGGTGAGTGTTGCGTGCACGCCGTGGCGAGTCTTTCGCTCATGGCATCTCTTGCACGCGCTGTTTTCTACAGGGCCGCGGAGTAGGGGTCCGGCTGCATGTCCTGTAACTGGCGCTTCCGCTTCATCCGGAGAACGAGAGGACCATCCCCCGCACGCCCAGCTAGATTCCTCACCGAGGCAGGTTATTTGTGGCTTTCTGCCCTCTGCTCCTCTCGTCTTTCGTGCCCTTCTGCGCCACTCGTTTTTGTGCCTTTCTGCCCTCTGTTCCACTCGTTTTTCCCTCTTTTTTTGTGCCTTTCTGCCCTCTGCTCCTCTCGTTTTTTCTGCCCTCTGTTCCACTCGTTTTTTTGTGCCCTTTTGCCCTCTGTGCCACTCGTTTTCCCCTCGTGTTTTGTGCCGTTCTGCCCTCTGTTCCTCTAGTTTTTTTTGTGCCCCTCGTTTTTTTCCCTTTTGTGCCCCTTTTGGCCTCTGTCCCACTGGTTTCCCCGCCGCTGTGGACCCCTTCCAACACTACATATTCACCAAAGGATTGTGTGTGTGTGGCTCGGTGTGTGGCTCTTTTGTTCCCTTGTGCCCTCTGTGCCACTCGTTTTTGTGCCTTTCTGCCCTCTGTGCCACTCGTTTTTCCCTCTTTTTTTGTGCATTTCTGTCCTCTGTTCCACTCGTTTTCCCTCTTTTTTTGTTCCTTTCTGCCCTCTGCTCCTCTCGTTTTTGTGCCCTTCTGCCCTCTGTGCCACTCGTTTTTGTGTCTTTCTGCCCTCTGTGCCACTCGTTTTTCCCCTCTTTTTTTGTGCCTTTCTGTCCTCTGTTCCACTCGTTTTTGTGCCCTTCTGCCCTCTGTTCCACTCGTTTTTTTGTGCCTTTCTGCCCTCTGCTCCTCTCGTCTTTTGTACCCTTCTGCCCTCTGTGCCACTTGTTTTTGTGCCTTTCTGCCCTCTGTGCCACTCGTTTTTGTGCCCTTCTGCCCTGTGTTCCACTCGTTTTTTGTGCCTTTCTGCCCTCTGCTCCTCTCGTCTTTTGTTCCCTTCTGCGCCACTCGTTTTTGTTCCTTTCTGCCCTCTGCTCCTCTAGTTTTTGTGCCCTTCTGCCCTCTGTTCCACTCGTTTTTTTGTGCCTTTCTGCCCTCTGCTCCTCTCGTCTTTTGTGCCCTTCTGCCCTCTGTGCCACTCGTTTTTGTGCCTTTCTGCCCTCTGTGCCACTCGTTTTCCACTCTTTTTTTGTGCCTTTCTGTCCTCTGTTCCACTCGTTTCCCTCTTTTTTTGTGCCTTTCTGCCCTCTGCTCCTCTCGTTGTTTGTGCCCTCTGTTCCACTCGTTTTTTTGTGCCCTTCTGCCCTCTGTGCCACTCGTTTTTCCTCGTTTTTTGTGCCTTTCTGCCCTCTGTTCCTCTCGTTTTTCTGTGCCCTTCTGCGCCACTCGTTTTTTTCCCTTTTGTGCCCCTTTTGCCCTCTGTCCCACTCGTTTTCCCGCCGCTGTGCCCCCTGTGGACCCCTTCCAACACTACATATTCACCAAAGGATTGTGTGTGTGGGGCTCGGTGTGTGCGTGCGTGCGTGCGTGTGTGTGTGTATATAAATGCAATAGGTCTCGCCTTTGCGAGAGCTAAAGCTATTGGCATTGTAAATGACTATGCCATTTATTTATCTGTTTTCAAAACGAACCCATAAATAAAAAAGTTTGTCATTTACAATACCAATAGCTCCAACATATGCAAAAGGCGAGACCATTGCATTGTAAATGCTTGTGATAACCCAGTTTTGGACTTTTTACTGTGGGTGAATCACACTACTTGTGTCTAACCCACTGTAATCACACAGTAAATGGACTGTGCGTGTTTCCCGCCAGTGTCCGCCTTTTAAGATAAGGCTGCTGCAACACGGCTAGTGTAAGGGGCACTTGACTGGCACTCATAGGTAAAGTCAGTATGGTTTACTGTTCCATCTGCAGTTACACTTTATTATACACATAGGGGGAATTGTGCCTTACAGTGTAGTTTTGTTTCCCTTTGGCCTACAAAGTCCAGCAAGATATCAAATGGGGTCAAAAGAGTGCGCCCAGTTCAAATATGCAAGTCCCCAGAAGATATATGTACATCTTATGGGTCCTCCAGAATTTCATATTTCTCTGGCTCAGCTCAGGATTATAGCCCAGGCATTTTGCCACCCTGCTGGGCCAAGTTAATTACATTGCTCACCTTCAGAGTGCACAAAGGCCTCCCCACATAACATTTTCAGTGTCTCTACAGCACATTAACAGTGCTTCCCTCAGCTCCTAAGGAGGAAGGGGTGGGGAAGAAAATCTGTGTCTGTTAATTAGCTGTCACACTGTACCAGGGCTGGGACAGCCCCTACCTACTGAAACAAGCATTTGCAATGCAATAGGTCTCGCAGTTACGTGAATTTAAGCTATTGGCATTGTAAATTACAATGCCTTTTATTTAGGTTTTTAAAAAGAAAACAAAAATAAAAGGCATTGTTATTTGCAATGCCAATAGCTCAAACTCGCGTCAATGGTAGACCTATTGCATTGTAAATGCTTGTTTTTTTACTGCACCTTAAAATGGTTTCTTATTGTGTTTCGGGTATAGAGCAATTCATATGATAAAATATAAAGAGTGAAAAAGGGGTAGCAAGGAGAGAAAATAAGTTGCTTACCTGTAACTGTTGTTCTCCAGTATTAGAATCTTTCATAGATTCACATGCTTGAATCAGATTATAAAGCAGTTATGAAGCACATTTTAAAATAGAAATGCAAAATATATAGCTGCAGATATATCGACATATAAAACTATACGGACGTATATATTGTAATGAAAACGAAGACCTAAAGGTCCCATAAATAAATATACATATATCCTACTGGATGTCACAAGTAGGTACTTATAGGACCCAGTTTCCATAGAAAAAGGGATTTTTGACTTGCCTATATCTTTGGTGTTGTCTGACGAATCTTCGCGAAATTAATAAAAAAGAAAAGTGCCCCGACGATTCTTGTGGCGCATGGAATGTTTTAGGGTGATCGGTTAAGCGGGGGCTGAGAAAAGGGGGGGGGTTGTCATAAAACATGCTTTTCTTATGTTAACTCCCATAGGACATTTAGACACAACTACAGCCCAAACTGATGAACAGAATTACACTAAATTTGGTAGATGTTGTCCAGGGTAGGGCCTTTTTGTGATTTGGCGTAAATCCATTTAGTAGTTTTAGACATATTAACCGAAACCCAAATTTGCATATATAGGGATGCGGTGGAACTACGAACCTTTCCGATCTCGTGCGAAGGTCTGATTGGATGCCAACAGTTCAAACCAGGAAGTGTTGGCAGCTATCTTAGGACTTGGCTTGACCTGAGCCCCAGAAAAACAACATTAAAAATAGAAAAGGGGTCCGGGTGGAATTAACCTGATCTCCTAGGCCTCTTGGGGGAGGGGGTCCTGCAGGGCCAAACAATACATTTTTAAAAAAAACTATTTTGGCAGGAGTTGTGCTGGATTCATGGATCCTGCCAGAAATGTTAAAAAAAATAAAGCACGAGATCCCACGCATCGTTAGTAATCAGCCTCCAGGTGGGTCAGGTCCCTGGGACATTTGCATAAAAAAGGAGGGGGGCTCATGGCACCCCCTCCTGGGACGTATTAATGCCCCTGGGACCACCACCTCCCCTAATACATTGTTTTGAGGGAGGCCTTTCAGACCCGCCGCCTCCTGGCCCCAGGGACCACCACCTCCCGGGGCCATGATCAAATTGAAGTGTAGCGGCTGTCAGGGAACCCCCCACTCCCCGGCCCTGGTGGCCACCACCTCCCCGAAGCTATTTACTTTTGAAAAAATTGGTAGGGGGGCACATGCCCCCTCCCCCTCGTCTGGGGACCGCCATCTTCCTGGGGCAGGCCCTACACATAAGAAAGGAGAGGGGGCCGACCGGCTTGCCCTCCTCCTGGAGCCATATATGGCCCTGGGGACCGCCACCCCCCAGAGCCGGCTCCTGCTATTTCCCAGGGTGCCCACCCCTAGGACATAACTGTATGCTGTGGCTTGGCAGGAGTTTTATCACTCCTGCCAAGCCACAGCAATTGCTCCGCTTCCAGCAAGCGAGAGCATTTAAAATGCTCTTGCTTGGTGGAAGCGGAACAGAATTGCTTTCACAGACATGGAGCTGCCTTTCCAGAAGCTCCTTGTGTGTTAAAGCAATTCTGCTCCGTTTTCCAGCAAGCAAGAGCATTTAAAATGATCACGCTTGCTGGAAGCGGAGCAGAATTGCTTTCACACGCATGGAGCTGCATTTCTAGAACCTCCTTGTGTGTGAAAGCAATGCCGGCTCCGGCAGGAAGTCGGCAGGGAATGAGGGGGCCTTCAGGCTTCCCCCGTGTTCCCCAGGGAAAGACACTGAGTGCTCTAGGTGGCACCAGGGCACCCAGAATAAAGTCCGAGCCCAGGAGGATGGGGTCCCTGGGGCCTAAATCTGCCCGGGAGGAGGGCCGCATGGCCCCCCTTCCCCATTCTGAAAAAGCCTTGCCCTGGTGATGGAGTCCCGGGGTCGCCTCCCCTAATAAATAAAAAAAAAGCCGGCCCCAGCAAGTTGCAGAAGCCCTGCCTCTTTTTACCACCACTCTGCAAACGCGACTCCTGGTACGAGTTGAGGGATGAAGTCTTGACTCCTGGGGGTCTTTGGGGGCTAACCACACCTCCTGTTACCTCCAGTAAGTCCTACACAGCAGAATTGCTGAGAAGTCTTTGGAGGCCACGCCCCCCTTTCTCTACCACTCTGCAAACTCGCCTCCTGGCGCACTGCTGGTTGAGGGATGGCATCCTCTTGAATGACAAGGAACCTTGGGGGCCAAAAGCACTTGTGCTACCTCCAACGGGCACATTCAGCTGCATTTCCTCATAGGCACTACTTTGTTCAGGTTTCTCCTCCTCGATCTTATTCTTTTACGTATCTTTAACCCACAAACACCCCCACGGGTGGTTTGTTTAACCTTCTTTGTTTCCCTTCTTTACACTGGAGCACACACACGGTGTTGAGCATGATCCCAGTTCCCGTACTATGATTGCATGAAGTCACCAGCTGTTGCGTTAATAATTTCCACCGTTGATTTATTGTATAAACGAGTAATCTCAGAACATTTATTTTAGGTTTGCCCCTGACGAAGGGATCTTTTTATCCCGAAATGCATCGGGCCCCATGTTCAAAAACGGATGAAGAATTGATTTACTATTGTATTATTGAATACCATCAATGAAATAGTATACATCATTAAGAATTATTAACCCCTTCCCCGCTCATGACGGAACCGCTCCGTCATGAGCCACGGTTGCCGTGTGCTCATGACGGAGCGGTTCCGTCATGCCACGACCGTTGGCGGCCGCTCCGCCCACGCGGCGCTGTTACCCCGCCTGTGCGGGGGGACAACGCAACTGGGCGGAGTCATGACGAAACCGCTCCGTCATGAGCACAGCTCAACCGTGGCTCATGACGGAGTGGCTCCGTCATGAGCACAGCGCCGCCGCGCTGCCCCCCCCCCCCCCGCACCCCCCAGCGCTGCGGCGGAATTCCCGCCGCAGCGAAGGGGTTAATGTTATGTATTTTCAAACATTGTAACTTGGTGTTCACATTGAGCATGTTATTATTGTTTTTGCATTGAAGTGCTTAAGTACCAATTGAAAACGCTGATTGAATACATTTTGGCTTAGTTTTTGTTTATTGATTTCAAATACGGGTTTGTTAGTCACAAACCAGTGAACAGTGCATGGTACCTAGCAGGTTTTCCTGCTATATTTTTTGTTTCCTCTTATTTATTATCCGTCGTGACAGCGGATATAGTACTGTGGCACCCATTACCTCATGTACCAAAAGATTAGTTAGTATTAGATTAAATAAGAGTGCACCTTTAACCCAAGAATTCATTGTCATTACTGTCATATAAAGGTAGCACCCTCTAACAAGATGTCATTTGACTATTACCAACTTAACTGACAACAGGGCGGTTACAAAAGTATTCACTTCTGATGAGGCCTCTGAGATTTACTCATTAATTCAGGAAGTTAAATTTTCTGATGCTCACGGTGGGTCTATTACCCAACAGCTCAGACAACTAGAATTTATTACTAGAAAACAACTGAATCAAAAACTGCATGCATCCACGCTTGTTCAATATCATAAATCCAAACGCATACCCCGGGGACTCCGATTAGCGATTAACCTATGCTGTTCCGGTTTCACCTCAATCCTACATTCATGGATAAATTGTATGCGATCCTTAATAAGTGTTCACTCGACTTAATCTTGCTCATAATTGAAGAACTCTCTAAAACCATACGGGATCTGGAAGAAGAGATTTTGAATTTAAAAGGAGAATTACAACAACGTATGGAGGTCAATGCCTGGAAATTACAAATTGAGGTTTTAAATCAAAAGCTTGAAAGGTATGAGAAGGAATTACAGGAAGGTAAACTTCGTAAAGGGACACCATAGACTACAAACTAAATGAAGTCTACACCTGGGATGAGATTTACTCAAGGAGACGCATTGACAACAAAAAAGGTACTAAATCATCTGACGAGAGCATGGTATCTGACCCAGATACGACCACCAAAAGAACACCTGCAAGGGTTGTTTCATCTGTAGTTCAAACATCTGGATCATCAACAGAACCAACCCATACTCTACAAACAGCTCCTCAAATTTCTCTTTTATCTTAAGCCCCGGATCACAGCCGTCCCACATTAACATCGGACAGCAGCACCTCATCAATACTAGAAAAACAAGGAGAGGAAAAGGAAAAAGCCGTCAAATCCCTTCGAAGTGACAAGACAGTGATTTAGTGATAAATATTTCATCCCAAACACTAAGCACACAACAAAAGAACATTCTTGCACGGGGGATGTCATTCGTTCCGACAAACAAAACCACTGTTTTTCATGTTGAAGCAGATTTTTACATATTTATGAGACCACTCAGATTACGCCACTTTTTCACGAGCGTAGCTCCTACTGAACAAAATCTCACCACCACTGTCGCAAATACTTTTAAACCACGGAGTAATTTTATTCCACCAGTATCCCATAACATTTTGGACTCATTTGAGCTTCTGGTTCTAAAGGACTTGTCTTGCATCAACTATCAATCCATGAGATTTAACAATTTTACCAAGCATGACAGATTATTCATCAAAAATCTAGCTAATAATCCAGATATTACCATGCAACCTGCTGACAAAGGTGGAGCAATTGTTGTCATGGATACCACTTACTACATCGCAAAAGTTAATGTCCATGTATCTGATGACAACACCTACATGCAACTGGCGCATGACCCAACTGCACAACTACAAAACATTCTCTTGGACTTACTTGATGAAGCTACTGATCAAGATTGGATCACTGACCAAACCAAAGCTTACCTTACAACCAAAGACCCGAGAAGACCTAAACTGTACATGATACCTAAGATACACAAAGATACTCTGGACCCACCATTCCGTCCTATTGTATCTGGGTGTGAATCAATTTTTGATCCCCTGGGGAAGTTTTTGGATTACTACATGCAACAATTTGTCCAACAGTGGTGCTCATATGTGAAGGACACAACACATTTTCTTCAAAAGTTGGAAAGCATTGGTGACATGGACATCTCGGGAATTACGTTATGCACCATAGACGTTACTGCGCTATACACGTCTATACCACACCAAGCCAGCCTTGAAGCGGTTGAGTGGGCACTATTACGCACAGAGGACATTGATATGGAAAGACTTTTCATTATGAAGTTATTGAAATTCTGTCTCAACCACCGTTACTTTGAATGGCAGGGATGTTTTTATGCTCAACTTACCGGTACCTCAATGGGCTTTTCTGGAGCCCCTGCATATGCCAATACATTCATGGCTCTCTTTGAATCAGAAAACATCATGATGAACATGGATTGGTGGCAGCACATAAAAATGTACTGCAGATACATTGATGATATATTCATATTATGGACAGACACCAGCACTAAACTCAGGACTATGATTGATGAACTCAACACCATTGACCCAAGGATCCAATTCACTCATAACATTCAGCATCACAGCATTCAATTTCTGGATGTCCTCATCACTAAATCCATGGATAATCAAAGATTTGACACTTCAGTTTATCAGAAACCCACAGACCGCAATAGTACTCTTGCTTACACTAGTTTTCATCCTAAAAGTCTTCTTAAGAACCTTCCGTGCTCACAGTTGATCAGAGTTCGACGTATATGCACAAATCCTGACACTACGGCAAAGAAAGAACAAGAATTTATATATCGCTTTAAAGCCCGGGGTTACCCCGATGCTGTTCTTGAAGATTGTTTGAAACGTGCACAAAAGAACAAACGGCAAGATCTACTACAACAACAAATCGGACAACAGTCAGATAAAATGTTTTTTGTCTCCAAATATTCCACAGCATCTAAATCAGTGCAAAAGATCATCAATTCAAGATGGGAAAGGCTAGAACAAGAAACTGATTTCAATGGAATTTTTGCAAAAAAAACCCTGTATGCATATACACGTGGCAACAATTTAAGGACTCTACTATCATCTCCTACATACACCACAATTGAAGTAAAATACAAAGGAACCACCAAATGTAATAACTGCATCCATTGTAATAATGTCATTATTGGCAATGTCCTCACCCATCCATTGACTGGCAAAAAAATCAAGCTCAAACACACAAGTGATTGCAATTCCAAAAATGTTATATACTGTATCAAATGCCCCTGTCGCAAAGCTTACATTGGCAAAACTGAAAGAAAAATTAAAATCAGGATAACAGAGCAAAAAAGTAAAATCAGAAACCATAGTTCGACGTCCTCTCTAGCAACACACTGGGACAAGTCCAGACTCATCATTTCGCAATTGAGGTTTCAAATTGTTGAGTCTGTCACTCCTTACCCTGGGTTAGATATCACCAAAAAACTACCTCAAAGAGAGGTTTATTGGATTAAACAGCTTAATACCATGATGCCATTAGTGCTTAGTGACCGAATGGACATGAATTGTTTCCTTTGAATTAGAGTTATCGACATGTCATTTTATTTGTATCATGGTCCTTCGCACCAGTGTCTACTGTTAGTACTACTATGGTTACACATACCAGAAGTATGTCTCACATGTATCTTATTCATGACCCTCCATCTTTATCACAAATGAAGCTCCCACACATAACACAATCATTTCCTGTTATGTTGGTGATGGTATTCTTGTTTTGACTTGTTTCCTGCACCACAAATTCCTTTTCTATTCAGTTTGCGGGATTACTTTTTCTTGTTTCACCCCTGCAGTGTCTCCTATCAGTTTCTGTATTAAGGTTTTTACCATAGTACCATTGTTCACCATCACACGATTTGTCCTTTTTTAGTCAACACTCTTTCGTTTTGATTTAGCTTAAACTTTCATTCTTTTTTCAACAGGGCTAGCTTGACTCAATTTATACATTCTGCATCTTTTTTCTATATTCAGCTTCATTGACATATATTTTTTTCCGTCGTTGCTTTCTAGTCTTTCCCGTTATTTGGATATTCCACTTGATCACCTCACCAAATGGGCCTTTGTATCACCACAAATGCGAGACTGTTTATTTTTTTCGTTATTATTGTTTTCATTGCATTATACTATGACCCATCCGTCTGTTTTTTCCTCCTAGGTACGTATTTTGGCTCATCTACACATTGGTAGTTCTTCCATTATCTTTCTAACTACCCTCAGTGCATCATTTACGTTCACAATACCCGCCACACGTCACGGGGACCTCTCGCCTGTCTCCAGTCCTTATTAGCACATTTTGTGTTTCCCAAATGTGGATAATTATGTTTTCCCCCGATTATTTATTGTTTTAGAGGATCTTGGTTTATTTACATTATGGTAGTTTCCTCTACCTTTCTTCGAAAACTACCAACAGTGCATTGTTTATATCCATGACTTCCGTCATGTGACACAGGCGTTATCCGATAGCTACCGGTTCTCTTTAAAAACCTGTTGTGTCTCAATCAGTATGACACGCCAATCTTCGAGAAACCGCACGATACATTTGGAACTGCCAGGATATCCTCATATTTTCATTTGGTAAGAGCGCGGTCCTTCTTTTCTCCATGCATTTAAATCTATAAACGCTAGTGTATTGAGTGTCCTCGCTTCGCCTCCCATTGTTGTTGTAGGCGACTGGGAAGATTTACCCCCAGTTTGAATCTGCAGAGTAACGTGTTTTCCGCTAATGCACTTGAGGTGAGCTTTGCAGTCCACAGCATATTACAGACTTTTTCAACATACTGCAACTCGTTTCTGTTTATAATTCAGCCAACACACTTTTGTATTCTGTCCTTAGTGCTACTACTTTTCATCGACTAGAGTGATATTGCTCATATTATGCGTTATGGTGAGTTTTTATTTTCCCGTTGGTTTAATTATGAAACTAGCACATTCAGCTGCATTTCCTCATAGGCACTACTTTGTTCAGGTTTCTCCTCCTCGATCTTATTCTTTTACATATCTTTAACCCACAAACACCCCCACGGGCGGTTTGTTTAACCTTCTTAGTTACCCTTCTTTACACTGGAGCACACACATGGTGTTTAGCATGATCTCAGTTCCCGAACCATGATTGCATGAAGTCACCAGCTGTTGCGTTAATAATTTCCACCATTGATTTATTGTATAAACGAGTAATCTCAGAACATTTATTTTAGGTTTTCCCCTGACGAAGGGATATTTTTGTCCCGAAATGCATCGGGCCGCATGTTCAAAAATGGATGAAGAATTGAATTACTATTGTATTATTGAATACCATCAATGAAATAGTATACATCATTAAGAATTATTAATGTTATGTATTTTCAAACATTGTAACTTGGTGTTCACATTGAGCATGTTATTATTGTTTTTGCATTGAAGTGCTTAAGTACCAATTGAAAACGCTGATTGAAGTGGCTTAGTTTTTGTTTATTGATTTCAAATACGCGTTTGTTAATCACAAACCAGTGAACAGTGCATGGTACCTAGCAGGTCTTCCTGCTATATTTTTCGTTTCCTCTTATTTGTTATCCTTTGTGACAGCGGATATAGTACTGTGGCACCAATTACCTCATGTACCAAAAGATTAGTTAGTATTAGATTAAATAGGAGTGCACCGTTAACCCAAGAATTCACCTCCAGTAAGTGCCATACAGTGGGATTCCGGAGAGCTGGTTGGAGGCCCTGCCCCCTTTCTCCACCACTCTGCGAATGCGACTGCTAGTTAAAAAAAACATAACAATTCATTAAAAAAAACTAAGGTTACAGGGACGTTATAGTTAGGAAATAGAATTTGAAAAGCATTGGAAATTCACTTAAAAAAACAGAGGTTACAGGGACGATATAGTTAGGAAATAGACTTTAAAAAAACATAGAAATTCACAGAAAAAAACAAAGGTTTCAGGGATGTTATAGTTTTTTTTTTTTTTTTTTTTAAACCGTTTATTACAAAACTCAAAAAATATACAAAGATGGGCCTACAACCTTCCGGCCGGCCGCTAGTAAACAAAAGGAGCATATGATACACATTGTAGAGCGCGCGTTGCGGCTAAGGAAGATGCACAGGAGTTAGCGGCGTTGATAGCCACACCATCCGGACCCCACTGTATGGTTTCATTTTAAACTGAAATAACAACCAGAAAAAACAAAAACCACAAGGCAATCTACAATCAGAAATAGCAGCATGTGCTCCCCTAAGAGGGGGACCCTACCAATCCATAGGAGTATCAAGAAGGGGAAGAGATCAGGATTAGGGCTGGGTAAAACTCAATGCCCGGAACAGGGAAGATGGGTCGGCTACGGGGATGGGGCAGGCGACGAATCGGGCAATAACGGTGGAGTACAGATTCCCCCGCGGTAGGCGTTCCAGGGGCCCCAGACTTTCACCCATGTCCCAGGCTTACCTCTCGCAACATACACCACCTTTTCCCGAAACATGCACCAATCCATATGTTCCTTCCAGGCCGAGACAGTCGGGGACCTCTGAGATCCCCACAGTTGAGCAATATCACGCTTGGCCACCATATATCCCAGAGTCACCCACCACGTCTGTGGCGCCGAGTAGTCGGTAGGTTCCCACACATTTAACAGGCATCTCCTCGCTTCGGGTAGCAGCACCACATGCGTAACCACACGCGGGACCTCATGCACACCACGCCAGAATCGCTTCACCTCCGAGCATTCCCACAATATATGCAGAAAGGTCCCCAAAGCGCCACACCCACGCTTACACAACCCGTCCACAGCATAGCCCATACGCAGAAGCCTCGGCCCCGTCATGTAGACTCTGTGGAGTATCTTGAGCTGGACGAAGCGAAGGCGGGCCGGTATGGCCACCTCTTTCGGGGAGGCCACCGCAAGGGTCCAGTCCTCGTCGTCCAGCTCTAGTCCATCGGCAACCCAAGCCTCACGAAGGGCAGTCAGCAATCCCGTGCGGTCATTGATCAGTTTTTTGTAGATCAGTGAGATCGTGCTGTCCGGAACGTGTCCATCCAGCACTCTATCCTCAAGGGGGGAACACTCCGGGATGGATGCAACGTCCGGGAAGACGGAGCCCAGTGCATGACGGATTTGCAAATACCGAAAGTACTCCCTGCTATGCAAGTGGAATTCCGTCTGCAGCATCTCGAACGTTTTAAATCCTCCCCTCGTCCAGAGATCCCCCACCTTGCTGATGCCTATCATGTCCCACTTCTCGAAGCCCTTCGAGGTCCACAGGGAGCCCAACTGCTCGGACGCGTATAGTGGTGACGCCCGGGTCAGACGATCCTTCCACCCCATCGCCACATTCGCCGCGTGCCACACTCGCACCATGACACGCGTGGGGCCGGTCAGCCGAGCGTCGGGCGTGCTGGAGTAGAGCGCTCGATTATAGTCCCCACCCGGGAGTAGCATCTTATCCATTTCGAATGCCGGGTTTAAAGCGGGCCCATACAGGCCGTGATTAACCGCAGCCAGCTGGGAGGCCCAATAGTATCGTTTGATATCCGGGAGGGCAATCCCGCCGTCATACCATGGGAGCGTCAGCTTCGCCAGGGCGATACGCGGCCTCCCGTCCCAGAACAGGCGGCGCTGCAAACTCTCCACCTCACAGAAGTAGCGCGCTGGGACGGGGTCCATAGTATTCTGCAAAGCGTAGAGGAAGCGCGGCAGAGACATCATCTTAAACAATGCCGCCCGGCCGAGCGGCGAGAGCGGCAAGCGCCGCCAGCGCGTGACATCTTCCTTCAGGCGCTGGAGGGGGGGAAGCAAGTTCCGATCATACCGGGCCTCCGGGTCCAGAGTAATGAAGACACCCAGGTACCGAAATCCCTGCGGGGCGATCTGGATCGGACAGCCCCGCGGGAGAATGGGCGCCTCCCCAGAGAGAACATACACGCACGATTTAGCCCAGTTGATGACAAGGCCGGAGTTACGACCAAATGAATGCAAAACATCAACCAGTACTATAAGTGAGTTACGTGGGGAAGCTAGGTACAAGAGGATGTCATCAGCGTATAGGGATACGCGGTCCTCATGCTCGGGGGTCCAACGGAGACCACGGATGGAAGGCTCCCACCGCAGCCACTCTGCCAGGGGCTCCAAGGCAAGCGCAAAAAGGAGCGGCGATAAGGGGCAGCCCTGCCGCGTGCCCCGGCCCAGCTCGAACGGAGCCGATACTCTACCGTTCACCACCACCTGCGCCAATGGGCCCGAATACAGCAATTTGACCCAACTGATGAACCCTGCGCCAAAGCCAAACTTCGCAAGCATCGCCCAAATGTATGGCCATTCAAGCGTATCAAACGCCATGGTGGCGTCCAGGGATGCCAAAATGGCCGGCTCCCGTATGTACTGAACACGTGCAAGCACCCCATGCAAACGCCGCAAGTTAAGAGCTGTGTTACGATGGGGAATAAAGCCGGACTGATCCTGGTGAACCAGTTCGCCCACCACGCCGACCAGCCGGTTGGCCAGGACCTTGGCGAGAATTTTAGGCAGGAATGTTATAGTTAAGTTCAAATTTCACTTGTACAAAACCAGTGAAATTCAGCAGTTATAGTTACCTGTTCTATCTATAACTTACGGCCCTGTGATGCACTGTTGGATACGCTTGTTGAGAGTGGTATCAAGCGTCTCATCCAGGAAAGTGATTTTCCTTGATTGGTCTAAGACCAATTTCTTTGGGTACAGCGTAAGACCCCGCTTGCTGAACAGGGTTGTAAAGGCGGCCGTTGATGCCTGTGCTGCACGGCTGGACGGTGCTTTGACTAACTAGTCCTCTAAATAGCTAAACACGTTTTGTTTTTGTTTTCTTTAAAATATTGCCACTGGTGAATATTTGGGGAGCAGATTTCAGGACAATAGGTTGGTCCTAGAACTGGTAATGGCTCCCATCTATTGCGAATCGTAGGAACTTTCTGTGAGATGGATAATGGGGGATGTGAAAATGCGCATCCTGAAGGTCGATGGTTGTCATATAGTACTCTTGATTCAGGAGCAATAGAATGTCTTGCAATGTTACTACCTGGAAAGATTGTTTTTTGGGATAGGTGTTTAGATTTCTGAGGTCCAGAATTGATCGCCATTCTTTGATTTTTTTGCAAACCAGAAATAAGGGGGAATAGAACCCCTTTCTCCGTTGTGATGCCAGAACTTTTTCTATAGCTCCTTTCCTGAGCATTGAGATGACCTCTAATTTGAGATGGTGTAGATGCTTCGGAATGGAGGGTTGGGGGTGGGGTGGTGAGGTTGCGATAAAGTCTAGTGTATGGCCAAATTGAATAAGATTCAGTACCCATTGGTCTGTAGTTATGTCCTGCCAGCGATGAAGATAGCTGGATACTTTTCCTCCTGAGTTGGTTGAGGAGGAAGGAGGAATAGCAAGAGCCTGTAAACGGTCATTGGTGAATGCCGGTGTCGTTTGCTTAGCGTCCTGCTCTACCTCTTCTGGCAGATCTGTTGTTGGCAGCTTGTGGTGGTTGGCAATGTGAATATTGGGGACGAAATTGTTGTTAGGAAGATAAATATGAGGGGTAACGACATTGTTGATAAACTCCTCTGTAGTAGGGAAGACCCCTTCCTCTGGCACCCTGAAATGGCACATTTCAATATTGAAGCCTCCCTAACAACTTGACTGTATCCATGTCTGTATTAATCGCTAGGAGAGCTTTGTCCACATGCTTGCCGGAAAGGGCTTCCCCATTGAAAGGGAGATCCAGTAGTTTGTTTTGGACCTCTGCTGTAAACGAGGTAGCCTTGAGCCAGCCCTGCCTTTGTAACGCCTCAGCACCCAAAAGTTGCCTAAATGCAGTAGCTGCAATATCCATTGCACAGTTAATCAACTCTAAAGATGTGCTTTCTGCTTCCTGTAGAACCTTTTGGGCGTCCTGTTTGATATCCTGGTCTAGATACAGAGGAATGTTGGACCACATTTGGTGGTCATATTGTCCAATATCTTTTTTTTTTTTTTTTATATTATTTTTCACAGCAGCAGATAAATAGTTGACCGAACACAGTATATCCGATGGGTTACATAAGGACATTGATAATCAATTGATTAAACACCTTTTTACATAATTCATAACAAGAAAACCAAGCTAATTATAAATTATATTATTAACGTTGTAACCAATGGTAGATTGCAGCCCATAATTTTAGACCGAAATTTTTCTTTTTCGTTCCCTTTAAACAATACACAGCCTTCTCTAATTGATAAATATTTAACAGTTTAGTTTGCCATTGAAGAAATAAGGGAGGATCAGCATCGAGCCAATGAGAGGTGATACAGTATCTATAGATAGACATAGATATAAATAAAAAACCTTCTTCTACACGTGTGTACAGCCGAGTTGGATTAGCTTGGATGCCAAGTATTACAAGATCAACTGACAATACTAAGGGAACATTCATTATTTGATGTAGAAACATTTGAACTTCAGAAATAAATTGAGATAATTTAGAGCATAAGAAAAACATATGGATAGAATTTGCACCTATACATCCACAGCGATTACACTTGTCTCCAGCATTCCCTTTCCATTTTAATAACTTGGCTGGAGTGTAATATAAGTCAATAATACTCATAAAACTCTGACTTTTTAAAGATCCATTACATAATACCTGATCAGACAGAGCTAAAGCATCCGATATATCTATATTTTCAATACCCATTTCTTTTTGCCATTTTGCGTTAACAGACATGAGATTGTCTTCTAAGCCTTTAATCATAACCTTATAAATCACCCCAATTCTACTTTGTTTCCAACAGCTTTCTAATACCTCATGTTTCTTAATTTTATTAGAATTCACTAAATTTTTAGAGTTTAGGAAGCTGCGTATTTGAAGGTATTTTAAAAAGTCTGCTTTAGGTAAATTATATTGTTGTTGAAGATAAAAAAATGTTGCAAATTGTTCGTTCGGAAAAAGATCCCCTAGCTGACATATATTAAGATTTTGCCAACGCTGCATGATATAGTCTGAAAATATTGGTGGCAATAATGGATTGTCAAATAGCGGCGTATAAAAATTAAAGTTGTCCAGACGGAGTCTTCGTTTACATATTTTCCATATTTGGAAGGCCGTTTCCATAACTTTGAATCTTGTCTTCTTATAGTAATTTGGTTCTAAGAACCGGACTAAACATCTTTGCGCTTGACTGCCTAGAATCATTGTATAAATAGAAGGGTATAAGAAATCGTCCAGAAATACCCCCTGAAAAATTAAAATACTCATTAGTCTAAGTGATATCGCCATATAATATAAACGAAAATTAGGAATTCCCCAGCCACCTCGAAGCGGGGGTAAAGTACAACTAATAAGAGACTTCCTTGCTCTTTTATACCCCCATAAAAATCTAGAAATAATCCTATCTAATTTAATAAAAAAACTAGATGGGAAAAGTAATGGTATGGTCCGAAAAAAATAAAGGAATTTAGGGAAAAAAAGCATCTTAACAACATTAGAGCGACCATACAACGAAAGGTGTAAGTTATCTAACCTCTCGAGGGACCTATTTGTAGAGGCAAGTAAGGGGTCAAGATTAAGCCCCACAATATCTTCTACTTTAGATGACAGAATCACGCCTAGATACAAAGCCGTCTTGGATAAAGGCAGGCCTATTGGTACACCAGCAGCTGAATGAATCATCTGTGTTTTTGAGACATTTAATTTGTATCCGGAATATGCACCGAATTCAGTAGCTGTTTCTAAGATCTTGGGAAAAGCTCGATTAATATCAGAAGTCACTATCGCAACATCATCAGCGTAAGCCAAAATTTTATACTCTATTTGATGGATCATCACTGGAGGAATATTGCCTTCTCGCGTGATTTTTTGTAAATATGGTTCTATATATAGTGCAAATAGTAGGGGGGAGCAGGGACACCCCTGCCTTGTCCCCCGCGTTATTGATAAAGTTGTAGAGATATCCGAAGCAATTCGTATATTTGCCTTAGGGTCAGTATATAAGGCTTTCAAGGCTGTTATATATTCACTTGGGAATCCCTTCCAGACTAGGACAGACCAAAGGAATCCCCAGTCGACCCTATCGAACGCCTTTTCTGCGTCCAATAGTGCCACACCGACCGGGGATCCCGAAGCCTGAGCCCAGTCTAGAAGGGTAATAATTCTTCTTATATGGTCCGTAGTATCTCTATTTTTAATAAAACCATGTTGAAATTTTGCAACTAAATTAGGCATAAAATCTTTCAGTCGGTTTGCTAGTATTTTGGAAAAAATCTTGCTATCAGAGGTTAGGAGAGAAATTGGTCTATACGACCCTAAATCCAAAGCTTCTTTACCTTTTTTTTTAAACACAACTATAGTTGCTAATGACCATGAAGGAGGAGATCGGCCTAAAAAAGCTTCTTGAAAAACTTTTAGCAGCTCAAATTTCAAAATATTGCGAAACGTGCGATAGAATTCCAAAGGAATTTTGTCCGGACCCATCGCTTTTCCCACAGCCAAGCCCAATATCGATTCTTCTATCTCTTCCAAAGTAATTGGAGCAGATAATATTGTACTTTGTGCAGCAGTAAGAGAAGAAGAATTATCTAAGCTTGAAAGATAATTAGCCACATCTTTCCTTATGCTGGTGCCATCATTCGATTTATTGTATAAGGATTGGTAGAAATCCCGAAATGCTCCTAATATGCCACAAGTATTGTCTTGAACTACGCCATTTTGATCTACTATTTTAAAGATTTCCGTAATGACTGCTTTCTGTTTCAACCTTTGGGCTAAGATCCTGCCTGTCTGCTCACTTAATTCATAGCAGTCTTTTTTAAATAGTTTATATTTCATCGCTACCTGTTCTGCCAAAAAGGAATAAACAGTTGAACGTTCCACCGATACAGTTTTCTGGGCTTCTTGGATACCAATACCATTTCCAATACAAGAGGCTAAATTTACTTCTGCCAGAGTAATTTTATCCAAAGCAGCCATAAATTCAGCTTGTTTTTTCTTTAAACGGTGTTGCGAAAAAAAAGTATCCCAGACTGTTTGCATCGAAGCAGACTCATTATTATTAACAAAGAATTCTTTAATGAACCCATCCATATGGGATAGGTAATCCTGATCAAGCAATAGGTTTCTTTGAAATGACCATTGCCTCTTTTTATAGTGCCCAGTAGAGGGAATTGAAAATTTTAAAACAATAGGGTTATGGTCAGAAATGATTTGTGGTAAGACTTCTATGCTTAATTCTTCAAAATGTTTAGGAGAAATAAAAAAGTAGTCTAAACGAACAAATTTATGATGCGGCGCAGAAAAATAGGTAAAACCTGGTTCTGTGGGTCTAAGCTTATTCCAAACATCAATTAATCCATTCCCCAAAACTAAATTCCTAAGAGCCCTATATGATTGAATCTTCCGACCTTGATAATTCCAAGTATCTCTTATATTACAATTCGCTACGATGTTGATGTTAAAATCGCCGCATAGAATTAAAGGCTGATTTCAGTTAGCTAATTCACAATTGATAAGATTAAACATTTCTTTATCATCTAGGTTAGGACCATATAATGAACAGACTGACATTTCCATCCCGTCAATATTAATCTGCACAATTCCCCATCTACCCCATTTGTCACCTAATGTTTTACTACACTTCCCAATCCCTTGTTTCATGAGAACAGCTATTCCTCTTGTGATTCCCATTTGTTTAGAACACACTAAAAGCTCAAGGCCCAGTCTTTTTAGCAGGTCCCTCTTAGCCCAAGAGATATGTGTCTCTTGAAGGCAAAGAATATCAATATTCAACAACTGAATCAAATGTCGTAGGACCCCAATCTTCCTATGATCATTCAGACCATTTATATTTAGCGAACACATTTTTATTATTCTCCCCATCTTGTAGTCTTAACAAAAAAATTGATAGAGAATTCCTCCTTATAAAACACAAGTTTGATAAATTTCTAATACCTAGGTCAACCATTCTTGCTGCTTTACACCCCAAACCCCGCCACCAACACTTTTCAAGATCCGATAATTTCTAGGAAAGATTATCCTTGAGGCCTTTGACGACTTCAAGCTCTAGCTTCTGGGATTTCGTTTCTTCTTCTAATGCCAGAATACGGGCCTCAGCTTCTGTCACTCTGTCAGCTGTTTCAGAGGAAAGTTTAATTGCACGGCGAACAGTATTTTTCAATTTTGCACAAGTAGCCTGAGTACGAAGGTTTTCCAATTTAGTTTCCGCCCGATGAGCCATCATGGTATCATAAATAGTGGACAAGGTTATTTCAGAAGGTGTTTCCATCGGAGAATTAATTTCTGTAATAGTAGCAGACCTTTCTATGCTTACAGCCCCAGTTTGGACATCAAGACTGTTTTCGGCAAGAGAAATAGGTAGGGTATTCTCAGCATTTTTGGAAGTATGTTTGTTAGAGGCAATATTGCACAAACTCCTTTTCTTAGATTTCTTCAGCGTAGCCACACTATCATTGGGTGATATCAGAAAAGATTGGCTAGCCACTTCATCTTCATCTTTGCCCGAGAGGCTATTTTGTTCCATATTCTCCGCCCAGTCCCTCCTTTCGCTTGCGCTTTCATCAGAAGAATGATCTGACAAAGAATAAAAATGTTCCAGAGCCTCTTGGGTCTTTGAGCTTTCCGTCATATAATTAGTTTTTGTAATGGCAGAAAACTCGCTAGGCATTATATCCTGTGGCAGATCACCTTGGCCTTCATCTAAAATAAGACTCTGTGGAGCCAAAACCCGGGGGCTCGTACTTGCTACTGTTGCATCTGTAACCTCAAGTGTCCCTCCAACCATGGCACCACTGTTACAATTAGACACTGCAGCCTCCGTAATAGTAAGCGTTGAAGATGCGATTGCAGTATGCTTAGATGCCTTTTTATCAAAAAAACCATGAAGTGGATGAGCATTTTGTTTTAAAGACCTTTGAGGAGCAGCTGTGGATATACTTTCACTTTTCTGTTCTCCCAGAACGCTATCCAGACCGTCAATAGGCTCATGCTCTTTAGTAAGTATCGGTTCAGTTACAGCATTTTTTACTATAGATAATCTCTTTACCTTTCTGGTCTGAGCTTTCGTTTGCGTTTTTTGCACTCTCTGCGGCATTCTCCCACCTTCTTGCAAAACGCTGCTCCTACTCTCTTTCCTGCGGGCAACCAGGAATCGTTTTCCCGCCAGGGATCCTAGAAGATGCCACAGAACGAAGCGTTCACGGGACCGAAACACGTCAAAGACGTCAAACAGCATCCGTAGCTGACTACGTTCGACGTTCGCCGCTTCAGAAGTCAGCCGGGCAATCAGTAATCTCCGTAGTGGAACGCCAGGAATGGACACGCCGCTAGAGTCTGAAAACTGCCAAGGTTGCAACAAACGCCGAGATATAGTAAGTACCTACATCAGCAGAGGTGTGCACTTATATAAATACTCTCGGTCTAGGAAAGAAGAAGTTTCGTTATAAATTCAGCCCTCCGTCAGCATGGTTCTCCTTTTCTCTGAAAACGCGGAGCCGGGGAACAGAGCTGCTTACACAGCCCGCGTCGCAGCCTCCATCTTGATCCCTAACCTCAACCAATATCAGCAAGGGAATTTGGTACCCTAACAGTGAGTGCTGACATGGATGAAAACCTCTTCCCGATATTATCAAGGCGCCAATCTTCCTTGTCAGGAGGCGCAGTAATTGGTGCTGATGGATTCTTTGATCTGCATTGAGCTTCCAGTGTAATGACAGAATCCAGTTTACAGTACCCAATTAAACATGCAGGATCATCTTCTGTAGCCTTGTACTTTGTATCTAAGCAGAGAAGGACCGTAGTAACGGTGGCTGGAGTCTTCATGACTTTTAAACCCTCTTCCCATATGTAGCTCACAGTGGGCATCGCTGGTACACTCTTTCTAAATGGCTCAAAAAAATCATACAGAAAGCAGTCTGTCTGATTAGTGGGCATGGGTAAGTCAAACCTTTTTTCTGCTCTTTCGAGCAGGTTATGAAAACTCCCAATGTCCTCAGGAGGAGAATCCACAGGAGTTGGTGAGGGGGATGATGGCGTATCAAATAACCATCCCATTCTGCATTACGGGGTTTAAAACTATTGGTTATTTGTAAATGTCTGAATTTGTGGGAACCATACTAGCATGTAATTCTGAGGGCATTTTTCAAAATGTCGTTCTTACACACTGACTTACGTTTCGAAGGCACAAATATAAAGAAATACAATTGGTAATAACAAATATTCTACTATTCTGTATTCGCACATGTCTCCCGATACAAATGGTACCACACTTGTGTGGGTAGGCCTAGAGCCTGCGACAATAAAGGGCCCAAAACCCAACATGGACACATTACATTTTTTCTACTGAACACTGGCCCTTTTTTTCAATGTGCATAGCTGTGTATTTTGGTCCCCTAGAGGAAGGTTTTGTGTAAACATCTTCAATCTGCCCCTGGGGAGACAGAAAGGTGAATGCGACTATTCTGAAGTGGGCAAAAAAGGATGTGAGGGCCAGCTCACCCAGGAATCACACCCTGCTTTCACCCCAGAATAGGTGCATCAGTCTTTCTGCCCCCCCCCCCTCACCCCTCACCCGCTCCAGTGTGGATTGAGGGTGTTTACCCAAAATCTGCCCCCCCAGCGACAGAAAGGCAACTAGACATCAAGGGAAAACTATTATCAAAAATAAAAAAGGGGGTGGGGCAGCTCACCCAGGCATCACGCTGTGCTCCCACCCCAGAACAGTTGAATCAGTCTTTTTGTCCTTCTGCTTTCTGCCCCCCTCCTCTCCGGAAGACAGAGTGGGGCTAATTGCCTCAATTCTTTCAGTGAGATGCTCATAACTGGTGAGACGCTGATATTTAAGTTTCTATTTATTGGCTTCATGCACCCGGGTTTCACATATTCTTAATTATATTTGTTTTTGAAATTATCTTTTTTAAACACTGGATGATGGAAATGAAATTTGTAAGCCACAGTTTGGTGCAATAATTGTACATTGTCGTAGACCAGGGCATGTTTATATTTAATTGCTTTATGATGCTCATGGGTGTTATATGACTGGATTTTGTGAATTTGAGTTCCTATTAATATTATTTGAGTTTGTATACGACACACACTGTGCTGTACGTGTTGGAGGAGTATGAAGTACTTCAGTAATATACTCCTTAAAGTTGTATTTATGTTGACTCTAGCCCCGAGGAAGTCAAAGGTACACAAGTCACTATGACGAAACACTTGTTGGCTAGAGGAACTAAGTGAAAACCAGATTTAAAGGATGCAAAATTGATAAATATACTTCGTTGTTAATTGATTTTGGTGGAAATATATGCTCCAAGAATGTATTTATTATGGAACTTCTTGTTTCTTAAAGGTTGTTATGGCTACTGCTTTTCCTTGTGCACTAGCCATTTAATATATATGTATCTTAACTCTTTAGTATACCTGTAGGTGTGTGCCAGATTTCAACCCAGCCACCATTGCGGTTTGTACTGTAAAAAATAAAATATATATTTTTAAAAGACGAGGGATGTGAGGTGGCAAGCGAGTAGCAGGTGGAGGGGGAAACAATGGGGAGTGGGTAGGGGAGGAAAAAAGCAGTAGGAGCATTATGTGGGACAGAGGGAATCGCACTTGCAAGAAAGCAACACGGAGCACAGAAGATGGAGGGAGTTTGGTGGGGAGAAGCACACGAGAGAGAGCTTGCAACATGAGAGAGACAGCAACATGGAGTGCCCGAGCGGGTATTCAGGGGATGAAACACACAAAGGAGAGAGCGGAGTGCTTAAGCAAAAAAGAAAATAGTAGTTCGCTGAAAATTGGCAATGGAAGGATAGAAGCCAGCCAATCAGAGAAATGGCTAAGATGCTATGCTCCAGAAGAGGGACATAGACGAGATGGACAAACTAGGACAAAGAAAGCCATCAATTAAGATGTAAACAAATGAGAGTGAAAATAAAGCCAGCCACTGGTAATCAGTTGGTGGGCTCTAAGCCCCTGTAAGATTTTTTGCAATAGGTAGGCTCGACCTAAAACAACTCCGTGAACGGAGCGAAGTTCACCGCCCAGGCCTAGTTATAGGGTACTTTCTGAGCTCCTCCCTCCCCCGCTTAGCTTGTATCGCTCCTGCCGCTCTCCAGCGCTCCACTGTTTTATAACTAGGTATACATGTCCTCTACATACATGCAATTTCTTTATACACCAGTGGTTGTAATTTCCACCTCTTCTCACTAGGGCTTAAGTCAATGTACACTAGAGGTTCCGAAAAAGGTTACGCAGGTATTTCGAGCAAGATCCATTTATTGTAAGAGACTTCTACAGTAGACACTACTTTGTTTAGCAAATACTCCTCCTTTGGGCATCAAATGGTTCCTGGTATAGGGAAAGCACCAAAAAGGCTGGTGAGATATCATGGAGTTTGCAGATTGTCATGGTTGGCCGGGGCTGGTCTACCAAGGTCGTGCACTAACACTGTTGTACAGGCATAAAGTGTTTCCGAAAGTCAAAAAAGTGCTTATATGAACGAAAATGGCTGGGTTTACACTTACAAGGAGGTGGTCTTGCAGACTTGGAATCACCTGCTAACTGTATAACATTTAACCATGGTTGCATAATATTGCCCCGCTTAGCTTGTATCGCTCCTGCCGCTCTCCAGCGCTCCACTGTTTTATAACTAGGTATACATGTCCTCTACATACATGCAATTTCTTTATACACCAGTGGTTGTAATTTCCACCTCTTCTCACTAGGGCTTAAGTCAATGTACACAAGAGGTTCCGAAAAAGGTTACGCAGGTATTTCGAGCAAGATCCATTTATTGTAAGAGACTTCTACAGTAGACACTACTTTGTTTAGCAAATACTCCTCCTTTAGGCATCAAATGGTTCCTGGTATAGGGAAAGCACCAAAAAGGCTGGTGAGATATCATGGAGTTTGCAGATTGTCATGGTTGGCCGGGGCTGGTCTACCAAGGTCGTGCACTAACACTGTTGTACAGGCATAAAGTGTTTCCGAAAGTCAAAAAAGTGCTTATATGAACGAAAATGGCTGGGTTTACACTTACAAGGAGGGGGTCTTGCAGACTTGGAATCACCTGCTAACTGTATAACATTTAACCATGGTTGCATAATATTGTGCAGAACTAAATTCCACTGAAGTGAACTTTTTAACCTGGCAAGGGAACCCTTGTATTAAACTCAATTCACTTCGGTATCCCTTAGCTAGTTTTAACTCTCACTCACACACATGTTTTCATAGAACCCTCTATCTCACACCCTCACTCATCATACGGCAGTACCAATTAAAGATCTCCGCCAAAGCAACCCTTCGGGGGACCCCTAGGGCATTGCAGCGCCGGACCGACGAGGAGCAACCGCCCGATGATGAAGCATGACATCCTTCGGGATGTGTGAAGGCATCAAGAGACAAGACTTGCGTTTTTTCCTCTAGCTTACAGGGTTTAAACCTATGACCCCACTCCGTTTATTCCTTTTTCTCCTTTTTATTTGTTTTGCACCCAATCCTGGAACAGCTACCCCTGTTTGAATTGAGATTAAAACAGGGACGCACGGTTACTGGACCATAATCAGCTCCCTGTCCCCCCTCCCCTCTCTTTTGATGCACAGCAAGTGAATCAAGACATGACTTGGCTTGTAAGTTTGTGAATTCTCACAAACATGTCATTTGCCGAGCATTCCTGTAGTCCACCTTGGGAATGCGAATGGATCACTCCCAAGTATTGTGGTTTTCTGGGGACGGACTTCCCTACAGGAAACCACATTTTGTGAGTGCACTTCTGCCTTGCTGAAATGCAAAAGTTTAAAAGTCGGTAGAACTTCCCAGGAGTATTCTTAGAAACCTATGACTGGCAAAGCTCTCCAGGAGTACCCTTGGAAGATTTTATGAATTGCCTAAAACGTAAAAATACGTACGAGCAGGGGAGAAATTCGTCCTTCATACTTTGACATTTTATTTTGTGATTCGTCCAATGGATGTATGCGATGGACAGTCACCAGGCTTGGTGATGAATCGGGCACTAGATGAATTGTCCAAGAAAGAGACATTATCAAGTGTACTCACTGTTCTGCTTACTCGGACTAATACAAGCCTAACAACGATAATTAGGTATGTAAGAGAGGATATGGCATAAGGGCCGGCCAGAGCTGCCGACTTTGGAGCTGGGAAACCATGGTTCAAGCCTTAGGGTTGACTCCACATCCTGTGATTCTGGGCAAAACACTTAATCTCCCCGTGCCTACCAAAAAAAAATATAATGAATATGTCCTTGTGTAACGTAAGTGGTGCTCATTTAAAGCGTTCTAATACCTTCGGGTCGAGTTTGCGCTATATAAATCTGCACATAAGAAAGAGGTCCAGCTCCAAATGGGAGTGTGTTATATTCAATATAGGTACCCTAATATAGGCTCAGGTAACATCATAACTCTTTACCTATATTCTCCCCTACTTTACATACATAACGGTTCTTAGGGACTGACCTTTTACCTTGATACGACACCACACACAGAACGCGGGATTTTCCCTGGTCGAAGCCTCATACATTATGCATGAGGATTCTTGAAAGCACTGCAGGACTACCATCTCCTGTATAATATCTATGTACAAAGTTCATTTCCGACGTCATCCTAAGTCCGACAAAGTAATACAGTGAGGTAGAAACCCCGGGGAGACCTATGGGTATATATACATCACATCTTGCTAAGACAGGGAGAGGAGACCAGAACTTCCCGCCCAACACACTGACCAAAGACGCCAAGGTTCCTGCATGCAGATACTCCAGCTTGCAGTGGTCTAACATCCCTTGCGGGGTGTCCAACTCAAAACCAAGACGGGGTCCCACAGTCTCTCAATCAAGGGAATGTGGTTGACTTTATCCTAGAGGGATTCTTGGCTTAACACTTACACACATGCTAGGTACACTTAGGTACATTTAGTTAGGAAGGCATCATAGGAGTACGCACTTTTATTATCAACTTTTATTATCATGTGTTTTATATAATCGAATGTGTTCATGATTATTGCAAGAAGGTAGAACTCTATCATCCTTTTACTTTCATAGTGCTTCTAATCATTTATATCCGTTACTGTCTAGTGGTTGTTTCAGCTCATCTATTTTACACTAGAATAACAACTGTTCAATAAATGCTTATTGAGAAACGTCCAGACCGTTTATTCTGTGTATCTCTCAGAGACTAAGTGAGCACGAGTGACTGAGCGAAAAGTAATACACTGTTTCCACGGTCCTGAGGGATCAGGGTTGTCATGTTCGAAGGTTGCCAAGAGCTATGCTCTCCTTGGTAAGAGGAGATTCTAGTGGCACTGTGAGCTAGCTGATACAAAAAGACCAACATACCCGGTGGGGGTGTTTAGAATCAGTCTGACACCAATCCTACAGTATATGTCGTCCGAACTCGCAGATCCTGTATAGGTTTTATAGGAACTACATGACATGGCGCCACCATCGTTGGTTGGGTACTTACTTATATAACAGTCAAATCGGAGTAGTTCAGTCGTGCTATTCTCAGAGACCCCTACTCATATTTCTTCAGAGATGTTTGGAGTGAGAGGGTACAAAATCCACCGCAGCTGAGTAGGAAACATCCTATTTATTGGCTGTTGGTTAATCAAGCTTGAAGGACACATTGTTCCTAAATTGTGCATAACACCTTATTTTAGTTCCCTTGGAAAGCTCTTCTTTACTAAAACAATGACTGAGCCAGTAGATAACGTAGTACAACATCTACACCTCTCAGCCGGAGAAGAAGATGCAGGTGCAATTCACATTGCAGAAAAGTTAGGGATGCCGTCACGATAAAACCAGGTGCACATGGTTTAACAGGCAGGGGTGGAAAGTAACATTTGTGATTGAGGCACATGAATCATTTAGAACAGAGGTATTGAAATTAAATTAAATGAAATGAAAAGGAAACTTATAGAGCGCGAACATTTACCCAAGGGTATCAAGGGGCTAGCCTTTCATTCTATTCATGGGTTACATTCCCAGTTACGAATGCAATAACAAAGATATTTCATTACTACACAGAAGATGACATACCGGACTAATATTGTCCCTATGAGGACATTGAAGTTCCACTAACTTACCAGGAACACTTATACTGGTTTAAAGGCACCCTCCCCCGTACAAGAAATAGAGTAAGACTCGGCCTACTCAGTAGAGATGGAGCAACATGGCCGGTATTAGCGGCCTACATCCTGACATTGAAACAATGCCAGCAGGACACTTACTTACACTTCATAAAGAACTAATAAAACTGTACAGAAATATGACAGTTCGTGATGAGGACTCTCACAATTCAGCCAGCAACGGCTACAATAACAGGTCCAATTCAGAATTCAGCAACTAAAATAACACCACAAACGTTACACGCACTAATGGGTAAAATGCCTGCAAAACGTGAACAAATGCCATGCTGAGCAGCTCAAAAAATAACACAGCTGGAAGCAGTATTCCCGAATACAAGCCTATTTGAAAAACACAGAATGTTACCAATCTGCTTACCCATGGGGATAACACCACAAATAGAGGATTGTACCTCTTGGGGTACAGTTTTTGCTGCCATATATACCAGAACTCATGGTATCCCGTCGTTAGCAGTAATACCAGATGTATTAAGACAAATACAGAATGAGTACAGAGCAGAACCTGCTCTAAACTTAGGGATTAAATTACTTGGTAATTTTGCCCAGGTATCTGCTATAATATTAGTAAAAAATGGGGAAGCCGCATCAGTGGCAATCCGTCAACGCCTAAGGGAGTTCAATCCTTTACAACAGGAACATGAATTACCCAAAACAATTGAGACTGCATATGCAGAATTAGGCAGCGACAGTTTGGGGAGAAAAGCAGTAAAACCTCAGCTGATGAATGAGAAAAGGACACCTTCAAGCAGATACCTGCTTCTTCTAAGAAGTGGGACAATTACAAAAAGAAAAAGAATAAAGAAAATAGATCTCAATCCAGAGTTAGGTCTCCTCCACAGGAGCCCTCCGAAAGGAGATATAACCTTAGTAATAGGGACAATATTAGAAAATCTGACAGGTATCAGGATACTGATACACGTTCCTTTCGTTCCTTTAAGGGTTCAATGAAAAATCTCCGAGAGGGAAGGACGGTCAGACAGACAAGAAGAGCCTACAAAGCCCAGAGACCAGCAACACGCTCCAGACTATACATCCAAAAAAGAAGACAAACCAAAAACAAAACCTCAATTCAAAAAGAAGAAAGTTGCAGGTCTAAAGATCAGACATGCCCAGAATTCTGAGGACTCAACTACTGAACGAGGAATGGGCTCTGACAATGCTAGACAGCGCGGCAGGAGTAACAATAGCTCGCCAGAACCTGATGGACTTTCTGGTGACAGCAGACTTGAATGATTATATCACGGTGGAAACACCTGATACTAGGGTAAGCGCCCCACATAAGTAATATGAAATAACACTTGAGATGGAAGGGAACAAGCCCACGAAAGTTAGAAGTCTCTTTTGGGAGAACTTGACGTTTGGCTATGACGTTCTTTTAGCTGAACAAGATTGGCCCCCAGCATTCGTTATGGATTGCCCTAGAGGGGAAATGGTCATTTTTCCAGACCCTGTTCCCAAGTATCTAAAATTCACATACGCACAGGAGTGGGCAGTAGCCCTAGCCGCTGCCTTATATTGAAACCATGTTGGATGGGATGAGGATTCAACACACCACATAATACCATTGAAAACTACTCTGACCCCACAGAGGCAGTATCCAATAAAGCAAGAAGCAAGAAGCTAAAAAGCAGGTCAGAGAGATCTTATATCAACTTGAATACCAAGGGGTGATGGAAACTTGCCCCTTCAAATGAATAATCCTTTGTTTCCCTTAATGAAACCTGACAACTCATATCGTCTAATTTTGGATTACAGACATTTACACACTTGCACAAAAACATTTGCAGTACAAAACGCACACAGTGCCGCATTTATGAATAACACTGTGCAGAAAAAATACAAAACCACACTAGACATCTCGAATGGATTCTTCTGCCAAAATATGGCGCCTGAAAGCAGGTATTTAACAGCATTCTCCGCGTTAGGCTCACAGCACCAATTTTGTCAATTCCCCCAGGGGTATAAGAACAGCCCGGGGTTGTTCTAAGCCAGAGTAACTGAATTACTTCAAAATCTGTATGAAGAGGCATTGTCCTATGTGGATGATATTTATTTAACGGATGATGACCTGAGGGAACACAAGACCAGAGTGAATACCATAATATTGGGATTCGCCTCAGAAGGCGATAAATTTAATTTTAAGAAATCAAAGATAGCCCACCTCAATGTCCCATTTCTGGGATATGAGCTCTCAAGTGAAGGAAAAAACTTAGTATCTAACTTTTTAGAAAAGTGCGTGCTGCTCCAACGTCCAAAATCATTGAAAGATGTACAATCAATATTGGGATTCCTCAACTTTGGCAGAACATACATTTTGGATTACCCAGAAAGGGTTAAACCTTTCTACGATCTAATAAGACCTGATTTTTCAGTTAGGCAATGGACACAGGAACACACAGATATCCTATGTCCCTACAAGCGGACATGATATGGTCTAAACATTTAAAAACACACATGAATGTCCACAAGCTGGTGATCCGTATAGTTGTGGGTCAATCAGGGTACACCTACCAAACATACAATGAAGGTGAAACAGTACCAATAGCATACAAGTTTGTACACAAATGCTGAGATGCGTTTCGCATCCCATGAAAAAATTCTGACAGCGGTGCAGACTGCTGTAGGAAGAGAAAGAACACTGGCTCAGGGGAAAGGAATAATTGTCGTGATTCCAGTACCAGTCTTAGAAGCTGCGACAAAGGCAAGCGTCCCGAACACAAAAGCCTTACATCCGAGATGGATACATGGGCTAATTCTCTCACTGCAACAGACGTAGAATACAGGTACGACGCAAATCTAAAAACACAAGCATTCCTGCAATACGAACAAGAATAACCTCTCCCGAATGAAATAATGCCTCTAGATTAGTATGAATACATAATTTACACTGACGAATCTGCACAGCCGGCCATTGGAACTTAACAAAAATACAGCGCTGCATGTGCAATCGTTAAAGGACACATGCAGGATGGAAAATTTCATCCAAGTTGTAGAAAAACACAGCCTCTAGGAGATTGCACAGCGCTGCTAGCAGAATTAAAAGCTCTATTACTGGCACTGGTAAATACGGATCGAGAATTCCCCACACTAATTGTGTGTGATTTGTTTTACTGTGTACAGTCGTACACTGAGTACTTACACCACTGGGGTCAAAATGGGTTCAAAGATGCAAAAGGTGGCACAATTAAGCACAAAATACGATGGGAACGTGTAGTGGAGTTAAAAAACGAACTACCGAGAGCTCACATGATACACACACTGAGTCATCAACGTGATGACGTTCACGTTGAAGGGAATTCATTGGCAGATGAAGCCGCAAAGGGAGCTGTACGCACAGCTTCCATAGCTGTAATCACTTGTTCAAAAACGAGAATAGACGGTGAGATTATGGTTGCAATTATTGCTACATGCAATAAATCGGCACTTCCGAAAAGATTCCACTCAAGTACTCCTACAAGTTAGATGCAAATAATGTTCTATTTGCTCAGACTCCTGGAGTGGGGGATAGAGTAATACCAAACATGGATCACAGATTAGTCTTAATATTAGCTGCACATGAGGGTTTGGATTCTGCGTATGCAGGGGTTACGGCGACTGTTTTCTTTCTGTAACAACGCTATTGGTGGCCAGGATTAACAAAACAGACTAAAGATTATGTCTTGAAATGCAACATCTGCCAGCAGATGAAAGGCTCCACCATAACACGTCCAGTGCAGACACCATTATTAATATCAGACAAACCACTAGTGCGTGTTTATTTGGACCTCTGCGGATCCTTACAAACAGATGGGGCTTACAGGTATATCATGGTTGCAGTAGATTCCTGCTCGAGATTCCTATGGGTGTGGCGCAAGCGCTCGGCTGACGCACAAACTATTATCAAAAGATTTGCAAGTCTTTATAGGTACATATACGCAATTGGCACATTACATTCTGACCGTGGCCCCCGCGTTTAGCTCTCGGGCTTACAAGTAAGCCATGGGAGGTTTGGGTGTAGCATTGCTGTAATCCTCTCTGTACCATCCTGAGGAACATTTGGTTGTGGAGAGGAAAAACCAGGACTTAAAGCAATCTTTAACAGCTAGAGTATTAGGTTTGGGTGGTAGTTGGGTCAAACATTTTTATGGAGTACAAAGAGCCTTGAACAACATGCCAAGAAGTTCTCTAGGGAGTGTCACTCCTTATGAGGGCCTTTTTGGGATGAGAATGTGGGTGCCTGATCTTGATTGTGAAGGCACAGTGTTGGATGAGAAACCTTTTGACATCCAGAAACGTTTGGCTGTTTTACAGGATCTGAATGAATCCCGGGCACTACAAAGCAATGTCCAGGTAAAGAGGACCGCCACTGGATAAGTCAAGGCAGTCACGGCAAGACCTGTCTGGGTCTCAAAAGTTGAGGATCTGGTCAGAGAAAAAGTAGCGGACAAAAAAGAATTTAGGCCATGATACTGAAAGCCTGTACCTGTCCTGGCCGTTGAAGAAACGAGAACTGTACTTCTGCCACCTCTTGCTGGGAAAAAGGAGAAAAGATTTGTCACCATTGATCTGATAAAACCACACTATGTGGCCAATACTGAATAGTAGGCCTTGTGGACTTCTGAGTAGCCAACCCCCTCCTCTCGCTACTATATAGGAAGTTCAAACAGAAAGACTCATCACGTTCGAAGAGTCCCCAAAACGGAATGATGGACTATGCAATAATGCCATGGAACTCGTTCCTCTTGAAAATGAAGTTCAAATTCAAAATCAAAATGAAAGACAAAGTTATGTTCGATTAAACACTGATGTCTACATTAACATGCCTCAACAAGAGCCATCTACAAGTTCAACAAAACCTGCGGAACTACCAAAAATAGATCGAACTGCATCTGGCTATTTCATCGACTTCGATATGTTTTCATTGGATCCAAGTGAACCTGAAACGTTGCCAGCCCAAAAAACTCGTCACCAGCAAATCAAAGACTTTTTCATCTTTCTTAAACAGACATACCTGGCATCACCTTGGATAGAACTTTGGGTAATCACCGGGATACTGTTCCTTCTTTTCTGTATAGGCTTAGTAACTGTTTTTAGCATGCTTATTATTTGAACTTATCTTACACAAAGCTCTGCAGCATCAAAAGTTAATCTGATTCTGAAACCTCACCTTTCATCACATCTTAAACAAAGAGACTGGTCATCAGTGAACATTACAGCAGTTCCTACACCTGATGGTATAGTGTGAGACAAGGTTGATTACGATATATGTATACATATATATATATATATATATCAATATATATTTATTTAAAATATCCTTAAATGATGTCATCACCTCCAGGACATTCTCAGATGATTGGGATAATAATATGTTGTCTGATTTAGAACAATCTTCTGCCTTTTCTAATAATTAAATATTGGAAGACACATCAGATTTCAACACAATGTATTGTTATAAACATTATGGTCATCATTTTTTGCTCAAATCTGCTAATCCCAGAAATGTTTTTACATATCACCAGTGGGAACATTGCCCCACACCACCGAAAAGCAGTTAAAAAAACTTTTGCACAGAAATTTTTATATTTTTCAGGGTTTAACACATCAGACCCAGCCTTATATTATTATATGGTTCACCAACATCAGCACAGAAAAATATGTTGACAAACCCCAAACAGATTTACCCTGCTTCCTTTATTACCCAGTTGTCTGAACAAAGTTTCGACTTATGGAAAGACCCACTAGACAGAAAATCATTCTGGGGTTCTACAGACTGGCAAGTCTAGGGAACAGAAGCGCTATTTAGAGCATGCCTCATTCCTCAGCAGATTACGTTCCTGAATGATACTGTGCAACAAACTACCTGTCTTGGAATAGCCAAAAATAAGGATTTGAACGCACCTCGGATTCCGACACCATTACATAATCAGGGTAACCTTACATCACAAGAAGGTATTATGCTAGATGACATCATGCAATACAATAGATCAAACCCCAATTGAATGAGATGGTTGGTTTGGCCCACAGACACTAATAGATGTCAGGAAAGATTCATAGGTACAATCAAATAATTTAGTATCCGCAGGCCAGAGCCATGCTATGTACAGAGAGAATATTCAGGGATAGTGACGTCATACAGTGTTGGTAAGTTATGCCTCGATTGGCTAAAAACCTCAATACTTACACAGGTGAAACAACACTTATCCTTACCTACGGAGGATGTGGACCTACTGAATTTTTTATTGGGTCCCAGAAAGCCACGTCAAAAGCGTTTCTATTATGCTGTCTATAATGAAATCTGGATAACCTCCCAAAAAGAAGCCACGGACAGGTTACCAGAAATAGATCAGACTAACTTAGAGAAAGCTTTAGCCGTAGTTGACAATGGTATGACTACGTTAACTTCTGGGATATATTCACTGGGCAACATTGTATCTTCTGCTATTGATGTACTAGAACAAGATTAGTCCATATTACCGCAGGGGCAATCACAATTGCGTTCTATTATGTTATTGAGCTGGACGCTGCAATCTTTGTGCGCAGGCTATGTACCCTGGCGTTTTATCAACAGTACGTCTCTGTTTTCTGAACAATATGACAGAAAAACAGACAAAAAATGGCACAAAGTGGAGCAAAATATATAATGCTGCGTATTGAAAAACTGGACAGATTATCTTTTACAGTGGCAGAATCACCGTCCACAGAATGGTTAATACATGGCCATATAACTCTACCAGTCACAACTTTGCAGTTTCAGTATTGCCTAGAACAGCAGCAGGCAGGCAGATCTAAGAAATGGGTAGAGAATTCATCAAGGAATCTTGGGAATTACCGTACAGATTTCGATGCAGGAGTGGGGATCTAGAAGTGTTTCGAAGCGGTACAAACTGTGAGAACGCTTTAAGTGGATCCCTCATATGCCAGGATATAATGCTGCATATGGCCTGTAACGGATCAATAGCTAACTTATCCTGTCACTTGAGATGTGCCCCGGCAGCCGTGGATACTCCAGTGTTCAGGCTACTTTTGAATGGGAGTTACTTGATGCTGAACAATGAAGGTTGTTGTGGGATGCTTCCGGGCATCGCATATCTGGTAACCGTGAGCTCCAGGGTTACTTGCTGTATGCAAGTATTGTTTCCACTGACACATACAGTCAGGGAGGCGCCGTTATGCCCTTCATTGAATGTTTCTTTAATATGGTTTGATATATTGAGCAGAAGGAAAGCCATGGTTCTACAGAAGACCGCGCCCTTAACCTCTGCACGAGAGACTTTTGATCTCCAAATTGCAAGGTCCTCAGCTGAGAAACAGGCACTCATATGAACGAACTGCCCCTTCCATTTCACAGAAATGGTAAATCTTATCTTTAACATGTGTGATACGACAGGTATCGTCCACCTATTTAAGAACATAGGTTCAGGACTGTTAAGCACCTTTCAGACTGTTCTCTGAGTTATACCAAACTTTATACACTCCGTATTCTGAAGCATTTTTGGAGGACTTCCGCGAATCCTGTTTCTAATAGCAGGTATCCTAATTGTCATTTTGCTGCTATGCAATGGATGTCCCAGTCACCAAGGAGATGGAAAAAGCACTCCAAGAGCATAAATACCATGATCGCATGGTAAAGCATCTGGGCACACCTCGCCTGAGAGAACTAAGTGCATCTTGGTTCTTGTCATTTAGACCAGTCTGGAAAGACTGCATCTTACCTGTCTTCCGATGCCTGTTTTGCAGAGAAGAATGCGTGTTGGATCTCTGTCTGACACTCCCATCAGGTGCGCAATCGGACGTTGATGCTTTATTGGACCCGATAATTGCCCATGTTCTGCAGTGTCCCCAGCATATTCCAATGTTGATGGCGGCATACCTAGACCCTCCACAGGTAGTCACGGCTCCTGTCGGACTGGATACCGGCTTCTCCACTGACACCCAGGCCTTGGACCGCGCACAGGCTGCCCCTGCATCGGCTGCAGGCAGTACGGAAGATCATTTGTGCTCAATTGACATAATCTGTGAGGTGTTACAGGGATCGTTGTCTGCGAAGGCAGGCAACAGTAAACAATTGGCTCATTGTATGTTTTTTTACACAAACTAAAATTGAAGCTCAAAAACAAATTGACACTTTTTATGGACATCAAGGCTTTCAGACGCTTGTTGTAGTTCAAACTATACATACGGACATATTAGACCTAAATTGGAGCTATGGATTGAAGTGACCATTTCCTTTTTCCATTTTTTAATGATTTAGAATTTTTAAACATTTTAGTATCATGACTATTTGTTTTACTATAGTTATTTACGTACCAGTGCCTGGTCAACCTAGTAGTACGTTTAGAATTTTAAATATGTCGTCCAGTCGGATGAGGAGTGGGTGTTATGTTCCATATAGGCACCCTAATATAGGCTCAGGTAACATCATAACCTTTCACCTATATTCTCCCCTACATTACATACATAACGGTTCTTATGGACTGACCTTTTACCTAGGTACAACACTGCACACACAACGCTGGATTTTCCCTGGTAAAAGCCTCATACATTATGCATGAGGATTCTTGGAAGCACAGCAAGACTGCCATCTCCTGTATAACATTTATGTACAAAGTTAATTCCCGACATCATCCTAAGTCTGACAAAGTAATACAGCAAGGTAGAAATCCCGGGGAGACCTATTGGTATCTATAAATCACATCTTTCTAAGACAGGCAGAGGAGACCAGGACTTCTCGGCTGACACACTGATCAAAGACGCTGAGGTTCCTGCATGCAGATACTCCAGCTCGCAGTGGTCTAACATCCCTTGCGGGGTGTCCAACTCGAGACCAAGACGGGGTCCCACAGTCTTTCAATCCAGGTAATGGGGTTGACTTTATCCTAGAGGGATTCTTGGCTTAACTCCTACACACATGCTAGGTACACTTAGGTACATCTAGTTAGGAAGGAATCGTAGGAGTACGCACTTTTATTATCATGTATTTTATATACTCGCATGTATTCATGATTATTGCAGGATGGTAGAACTCTATCATCCTTTTACTTTCTTAGTGCTTCTAATCATATATATCTGTTAGTCAACAGATTTCAAACTTTATTCAAATTAATATTTCAAGGAGAAGTAAAGTAAATCTGCAGTACTCGCAGATATACAGGAGTGCTTGCACAAATAAATATTTACACATACAGAAAAGTAGCAAGTCATAAATGTAATGCATTAGTGCTTGTTCATCAAATAGCTATGTGTATTCCATGTGGAAAACACTCGTGTACACCTCGACCAATTTCGGCGGTGTTCCCTTCCTTTGTCACTTGGTAAACAGATTTGTTCCGGCCTTTTACAGTTGTGTATTGACTGTTTCCATGAGATACACTACCTACAAACGGTTTGTGAATAAGGTGGCCACCTTTTGCAAGACTCCGTATGAAGAAAACGCACACAAACGTAATTTTAAGTGTGAGTAGCTACATGGCCAAAAGCTCAGTCCTAGCATTTCGAATATAGTGTATCTGGAATACGATGTTGTCATTCATATATTTTGGGAAGTTAACCGCTTTGTGAAAAAGCAAGGCGTCTTTATCGTAACTACCCAGGGCATAAACGCACCATTATTAACCCTTCTTCCTTAGAATTAACACCATTTATCATTGTTTTTCCTGGCGAATAACGAAAATGGCGGACTGCATTTTCAAAGCTCATCCATCGATAAAGACATCCGAGAACATGGAGTTAGTATGCCTTCTTTGGCACACTGAGTGAGATAGTCCAGACTCCAAGTGAAGGGCGGTAATTCAGTTTGGACGAGTCTGCTTCTGATGTCATAACCTGTGAGTGCATCTCCCCATCGGTTAGAGATGGCAGCAGGACTTCCAATTGAATTACAGCCTGCCATCCAATCTGGAGAGAAATGTCTTTGTAGTGGCTGCTAGGGTTCTGCTCAAAATAATGGGCACGTCGTACACTGCATGTAATGAGCACACTGGTGATCTGAGTATATACACATCGCAAGATACTGGTTTTCCCAGCCTGGTAATTTTAAGGGGGGCTTGTCGGGTGTATTGTCTGTATTTTCATACAGTTCTTGTACCCTATGCTTATTGCGGCCATTCTCATCAGAACAAAAACAAACGATTGATTAAACCATCCCACACCACACCACTCTCATGTGTCGTTTTCGGAGGTGAAAGCTATTTGTAATGGCTCTCCGCAAATTAATAATATGGTACCTTATTTACCTCTTCGGTTGCGGTAAATCTATCCCATTATGATTGGGACCCTAATGTTCGCTAAGAAATGAGGAAATAGCGCGGTAATTGATTATCTGAAGCACATGTGCATCAACACAGAAAAACGCTATATTTAGTGCAGTGTGTATATTTCCTTTGTGCTTTAAGGTGGTATACCTCTGGATCTAGTGAAAGGTACTGTCAATAATTTTTCATCGGTAAATAAGGTACTTTTGCTGCAATTATACCTGTGTTCATTTGTGTATAAAAATGCAGGTTATTTTTTTCTGGGGTATTGTGGGAGTGGAGACATGTAACCATAGTAAGGAAGACGTTGAGAGGGCGTACCACATTTTAGGTTACGTCATAGTTGTGTACATTCGTAGTCCCGAAGTACATTGAAGTACTCGTCTGTAATTTTCTTATAAAGCTTAAGTGTATTCTGATGTTTGAAAGAAACGTGTTCGCCCGCGTTTCCTTACACCTGGTGTCTTGTATATGGAATTCCGGTTGGGACGAATTTCTCTTGGATTCTGATTGTATTACACGTGTGTTGGGGGTTGCTTGTTTCTTACATCTTGTTTTTTTTTTTTTACATTTTCGGGGGAGCAAAAATCTCCCATTATATAGGGTATGCAAGTTTTGCGTGTATGTAATTGGTGCGATATCTTTCATACATTTTCTCAATTTTTTGGGCTTCATTGAGTCCCATCTTTGTTGTGATAAGGCAGAGTTTCATTGAGGCTTCTTTCCTCAGTAGTTTCTCATTCGTGTTGCGACCTCGTAGGTGGTTTTTGACTGCTTGTAGTGTGCTGTATTTGATCAAATCCGGAGTAATTTTGTTCCTGAAAATGACGGGCCATGTTTTTTTTATACTGCATCTGTTTATCAATTTATATTGTATTATTCTTTATGCGATTTCTTATGTTACATATATATATCAGCTGCTCGCTTACGTTTCTCGTCGCCTTTCCACCAACAAACGAGAGTGGACCCAAGATGAGTGCAATTTGTGTTTATTCATCGCCTTGCAAGTCTCGCCATTACGCGTTTCGGCAGTCGCCTGCCTTGATCACATGACAGCGTAAGGGATTCACATCACCAAATTTAAAGTGCTAGTGCAGTCAGAGTCATAAGTGAACATGGAAAAAATACTATCATCACAGTATTTTACATATTGAATCAGCATCACTTTTGTTATTGCTTGCTTGAATGCATTTCCACAATGCGGGTGTGCTTCGCGCCATCCGCGATCGCCTTGCTCTTCTTGAGGCTTGCCTACACGATTTAGAGGCACGTCAGATTCGCGCTGATGACCCAGAGACTCGCAAGCAGATCAGGATTACCTTGGCCGACTTCCATGAGGAAGCGGACCGGGAAGTGAAATATATGGGTAAATATGCGTCTGCCAGAGCCTACGGCGAATCTAACCGCACGGGTGCCGTTCTGGCTGCATTGGCTCACCACCCCTTGGGGTCGGGTGGGCTCGAGGAACTGGAGGATGACGATAGGACGCCCCTCACGGACGGTGCAGAACTTAACGATAGCTTTCGCTCCTATTACCAAGACCTGTACAGCTCCAAACTTTCCCCTAGCGACGAGGATATTGCTGACACCTGGAATACATCAAGCTCCCATGGTTACAGAACTGGCACCGAGAGTTCCTGATGCGCCCTATTGAGGCTGCGGAGGTCCGCCTCGTGTTGCGCTCCATGCGGGAGGGCAGCGCACCTGGCATGGACGGGCTCACTGTCACGTTCTGTAAGAGCTTCAGTGATCTCCTTATTCCGCACCTAATCACCCTATTTCATGAGATTGCGGCTGAGGGCTTGATGCCCCCTACCATGCGGGAGGCACTGATCATCACGTTATTGAAACCTAACAAAGACCCGCGTAAGTGTCCTTCCTATCGGCCGCTCTCACTCCTCAACCGTCTGTCGCCTCTGCTCCTGCTCCCGCGGTTGATTGGTCCTGAAGAAGCGGGGCTCATCCCGGGCCGCACGCTATATTATAACCTCCGCACAGTCTTCGGAGCCCTACAACATGTACGCCCAGAGGTTAAAGCTGCGGTGGTCTTTCTCGATGCTGAAAAGGCCTTCGATTTGATCAAATGGAAATTCATGAAGGCTGTGCTCACTCGGATGGGGGTTGGTGAAATATATCTACAGCTGATATCGGTGCTGTATAATGCACCCATGACTCGGGTGCGGACGGGTGATGCGGTCTCTGACCCGTTCTCCATCACGCGGGGCACCGTCAGGGGTGCCCGTTGTCCCCACTGCTCTATGCGGTGGCCGCTGAAACCCCTGCTACGAGCCCTGTGCGAATATCACGGTCACAGAGGGCTTCGCTTCCCTAGGTATAACCTCATCACCTCCGCTTATGCTGATGACACTCTCCTCTATGTTCGAGACCCAGAGGTTCATCTTGCTCCGGTGATTCGGGAGGTCCTCCGTTTTGGTGGCCTCTCGGGTTTACGGATTAACTGGGACAAATCTCTCATCTTCCCTTTCACGCCTTCGACGGTGCGGTTCCAACCTGATTTTCCCCTACAGTGGACTACTGAACCCGTGCGCTATCTGGGCACCGGACCTCGTGATTCAGGCCAACTATGGAACAGCAATTGACAAGCTCAATGACGCCATTGACCGGTGGATACGGCTCCCCCTCTCTTTAACGGGCCGCGTTGCTCTGATGAAGATGGTGGTGGTCCTCCCTCGCCTGCTCTTTCTCTTTGTCAATATCCCTATAGTTCTCCCACAGTCTTTGTTCCGCGAACTTCGATCGTTGATGTCTAAACTGACGTGGGCTGGCAAGACTCCCAGAATGGCGCTGGACATGCTTATGCTTCCATACGCTGAAGAGGGGCTGAATGCCCCGAACCTCGAGCTCTACTACAGAGCTGCACAGGCCACTCATGCATATGGTTGGATGCATGGACACCCCGAGCTGCCACATCTTCAGATAGAGAGCGTCGCTGCTTCCCCTCACCCTTTGCCTCGCTTTATCACACAGTCTCCCTCGCGCTGCTGCGGCATACTAGACTCGATCAACTCGGTGGTGCATGCATGGAATGCGCTCCTCAGCCTATATGATAGTGCACAGCTGTGTTCACCTCGCTTATGAGCGGAGTGGTGTCACTGGTTTGCGCTGAGCTCAGACAAGGGACTCGCTTCATTGTGCCGTCTGCATATTCAAACCATGGGGGACCTTTTCCGTGACGGCCGAGTGTGCTCTTGGGAGGAGGTGACATCGGATGGCAGTGTACAGTCGCGCTGACGAGATTTAATTTCTTCAGAACTCGTCACGCCTTGCGAGTGATTTTGGGTGATGAGCCCCATGAACCCCTTACCATCCCCCCTCTGACATCCCTTTTATCCACGCAAAACCCGAGCAAACTGATCTCAAGGTTATATAATTCCGCTTTGGCCACTAAAGCTCCCCCACACAATAAGGTTTGGCAGGCTTGGCAGCTTGACATTGGGACTCCGATCACAGATGAATTCTGGCTCTATTGTTGTACTGCCACCGGTCAGATCTCTATCAATGGCCGGCATAGGCTTTCCCATTTTAAATTTCTGAACAGTGTACCACTCTCCCCTACACCTTTTCAGATTTGGCTGCGGGACTCTGACAAATGGGAATGATGTCGTGCGGCTAAAGCTGTTTTTTTTCATCTAGCGTGGGGGTGTCCTCTGGTGGAGCGCTATTGGGTTTCGGTTTTCTGCAGGCTGAGCGACATCCTGTGCATTACTCTTGCCCCCCGATCCCCTATTGGCACTGTTGGGCTACACTAAACCGCTACAGAACTCTATGCGTAAATTAGTGGCTTTCGGTCTTCTGTTAGCCAAGCGCAGATTGGCGATGCGCTGGATGAGGGGGCCGTTGCCCACTATTGTGAAATGGGAACAAGATATGGTCTACTGCAATACTCAGTCTGATGTTTATAATAAGATGCTTCCTCCCTGCAATCGCCCGAAAAGTTTCTGGAGCCTCTTTGCTCAGTATCAGGCTGCTAGGATGGCCGATGCGTCTGCACCCGACGACTAATCTGTGATGCTGATAGCCGCGTGGTCATACACACGCTAGCGTCGCTGGCGTCTACCCCCCCCCACACCTGCTTCCGTCTGTAGTGGCACTTATTGCGCAGTGCATATACCGCCTTCTCAACTTGCTGTGCACATCCCCATGCTCCCCCGTGTGGTTCCAATCTCCTTATCTCCTTCCCATGATTATTATGGGTTTTTTGTACTGTTGTTATATCCACTATTATTTGTTCCAGATTTTAGCGATCCACTTTTTTTTTGTTAAAATGTCAGTATGATTTTTTGGGTCGTTTGATTTTTCACGTATGTTGGGATCTTCCTTTTACATTTGTATTGTCTGTTTATGAAAATGCAATAAAATACAACAATACATTTTTTTTTGAATTTTTGGAAGGAACTTTTTCTGTAGCATTCTGTGTTGCCCAGTTGTGCCATTGCCTCAGTCATATATTGCTTCAGAGGACAATGTTCCCACCCTTGTCCTTGTTTCTTACGACAACCTCTTTAACTTTTCGAAGTCTCTCCATCAATTGACCATACTTTCTTTCGTGGTCTGTAATTTTCCTTTTGTTCTTATTGATATCGATGTTGAGTCTTTTAATTTGAGCCACAATTTGATCATTAAAAGTATCTATGGAATCTCTCGGCATTATTGGTGTGAAGTTTGATTTTGCTTTAAAATTCGCATTTGGTTTGCCGCATGTTTCCACGTCGAGGATTCCACTGCCTTGTGAGTCATTGAGATAGTCATAGTACAGTTCTTCATCCTCTGTGTAAGCACTTTCTTTTTCCAGGTTTTGTAAATCCCTCAATGTTTCTACATCTGCTGCTGTAAGATTGGGAATGTTCGTTGTGTTTGTTGTAATCGGGCTAGTCTTCTTTTCCTTGTTGAATAATTGTAGCTTATGATATTTTCTCAATTTTAGTTTTCTAATGAATCTATAGATATCTGCTCTTGTTTGTGTGTAATTAGAGTTCGTCTCGGGATAGTATGACAAACCAAGGGAAAGAAGTTGCTCTTCCGCAACGCTCAGCACAATATTTGATAGATTAATGATGGTATTGGCGTTTGTGGGGGTAATATTAGGTACCGTTTTTATATTTGATTCCGTTTCCAAGTTCCCCGTCCCCTTGCCGAACTTTTGGGTTTTGCGCCTTCTTCTTGCCTTTCTCCACTCCCGCCTGTTTTTGGTCCTTCGGTTTTTGTCGGTAAGTTGCTTGGGCGCAAGGTTTCTCTGCAGCTCCGTCTGACATACTCCAATTCTTCTCCCAATGTTGGTTTGATGGTGTTTTGGGTCGCACAGTTCCTTTCTCTTTGTCCCTCTGTGTCAGATTCGCTTTCCAGCGCTGAGCTCAGATCCGAGATTGAGGTTGCCCCTGCCAAGGACTGCCCCATATTATTGGAATTTGCCCACTGTGTTCTTCTATCTTCTGCTGCCTTTCTGAACGTGTCAAACTTGCGAGCAAACGTAAAAATCTGCCCATTTGCATAGTCCTCTTTATCACGCTTAAATTGATAAGATTTTCTTTGTTTGATTTTGTCCTCCTCCTCGTTCAGTCTGCTGGTCATTTCATCATAGAATTTCTGCTTTTGTTGGGAATCACTGTGTGCCTGAATTTCATCATTCATTTTGTCCATTTTCAGTTGGATATCTTGTATATCGCTATCGGCATATTTTACTAATATGGCCCCAAGTTTGCGTGATGATTCCAAATTGCATTGTGCCCATTCCACCATCATTGCTGGATTTGGTGTTTCATAACTTGGGGCAATCACAATCCGTAAGCCCCTGGGAATCCCCCCCCCACATCAAGGTATTTTTGTAAGGATTTTGCTTCCCACCACTTCGACATCTCTTGGCGCATTAATTTCTCTAGTGCCCGATATTTTTCCTTCAGGCTTCTTAGTCCCCACTTGCTTCCTCATTAGCACTCCCAATGGTATCTGACTGCTCCGAAGCGGTTTCAGAGAACATTTCCTCCGCAGTGGATTCCCGATCCCTCAACGCTTCAGCGGACATGCTGGGCGGTTGTTATATTTTCAAAATTAAATTAGCAATCTATCTCAGCTTGCACAATACTGCCGAAGATAGAATTGCTACTGCACACCTCCCCACCTGCTAAAATGCTGCGAAGTCCATTACCTGTTAGGAGAGTTCACGGTCCCAATGCAGCCACTTAACGCCGCTTCACTCGTCTGAGCTACCGCTGCGCCGCGCTCTGCCTGAGCCGGTCTCCGTACGGTATCCGTATCGCCGCGGCAGGGGGCTTCGTGTATCCGTTTCCGGCCAATGTCGGGTGCCTCAGGTTTCCCATTCCCACCGAAGCCTCAGTGTTACCTGGTACATACAGAGGCTGATTTCTTTGCCACAAAGCCGTCTCACGGGGAGGGGGTCCACTTATTCCGAAGAAAATCAACCCGGATAATATGTCAGCTGCTCGCTTACGTTTTCCGTCGCCTTTCCGTCAACAAACGAGAGTGGACCAAAGATGAGTGCAATTTGTGTTTATTCACCGCCTTGCAAGTCTCACCACTACACGTTTCGGCAGTCGCCTGCCTTGATCACATGACAGCGTAAGGGATTCACATCACCAAATTTAAAGTGCTAGTGCAGTCAGAGTCATAAGTGAACATGGAAAAAATACTATCATCACAGTATTTTACATATTGAATCAGCGTCACTGTTGTTGTTATTGCTTGCTTGAATGCATTTCTACAATACCTTCTAGATAATACTTGTTAATATAGTGTTAATTGTAATATATGTATGAGGCGATCAAATTTAGAGTGTTGCTGGTGCTGTAGGGTGCTCTATAAAGGAGCTGCTCTCCACCTAATCTTGGGAACTACCCAGAGTTCTCTGCTTCTTTTTTCGCATAATTTATGCGTCACTCTATGCCTGGAAGGCTATTGTTTTGCGATATATAAATATATATATTGCTAATGCAAATAATTATTTCAGTTGTATTATTTAAGTTAGTTAAGTCTTTGTGTTTCGTTTCACCTTGCAATGAAAATGTATCTAATGTGATGGCATGGGCACATAATGCACAGTTTCTGCATTGGTGATGGCCTTTTCAAGAGTATATTCCAAATCTTAATATGGAGTAAACATTTTGTTCTGTTTGTTTCCTTTCTCAGAGTGACTCCTACTGTGTCTTTTTTAGGTTTCGCCTGTGAAATCTCTTGTATTTAATATATCTTAAAAGGGGGCTCGTATCAGTTCCCATTGCCGTATCACTGTGCTCATTTGCTTGGGTGTGGAACTTTTTTTTTTTTTCTTTCCCTAGCAGCATGAATTTACGAAATTTCTTCTAAAGCAGTTCACACGGTTTAGGACCCATCCACAGTCAAGATAAGATCTCTTCCCACGGAAAAGGCAGATAGCTTCTAACAGTATGCTGGAAGGCTTGCTTTTTATTACTTACTTGTGTAAAGCAGATGCTTTAGCCTTAGAACGTTTATGGCATTTCCAATTCATACCTCAGTACATTTCTTTGGAATTTGTAGGCATTATCAGATTGATTTTTTCAACTTAATCTTTTTGGTCATTACGCTCAAATTCTAAATGTTGTAATAAACATTACAGGTTAAAAATAAAGTTAATATACGAGAGCGATGCTATATTTTACTACTACACATGTAGCCACAAGTGCAGTTACCGTGCAGACATCAGGATCATGATTTGAATGGTGCAACAGGTGCAGTAGCACCGGGCCCAAAAGATGTCGGAACTCCTCTAAACACATAATATTGCTATATTTGACTACTAAACCGGCAGTCACAATTGCAGTTACCTTGTAGTTAAGAGGCTGAATGGTGCAGCAGGTGCAGTGGCACCGGAACCAAAAGCTCGAGGCACCCCACTAAACACCGATTATTGTTATATTTTACAACTAAACAGGCAGCCACAAGTGCAGTTATCTTTCAAGCACTAGGGCCATGATTTGAATGGTGCAGCAGGTGCAATGGCACCAGACCAAAAATTGTCAGAACTCCTCTAAACACATAATAATGCTATATTTTACAACTAAACAGGCAGTCAGAAATGCAGTTATCTAGCAACCACTAGCGTCATAATTTCAATAGTGCAGCAGGTGCAGTGGCACCCGGACCAAAAGCTACAGGCACCCCACTAAACACCTCATATTGCTATATTTTGTTCCTAAACAGGCAACCACAAGTGCAGTTACCATGCAGACAACAAGTGCATTTATCTAGCAGGCAATAGGGTCATGATTTGAATGCTGCAGCAGGTGCAGTAGCACCGCGACCAAACGCTCTAGGCACCCCACTAAACACCTAATATTGCTATATTTTACTACTTAACAGGCAGTCACAAGTGCAGTTACCTTACAGGCAGTAGTTATGATTTGAAAGGTGCAGCAGGTGCGGTGGCACTGGGTCCAAAAGTTGTCAGAACACATCTAAACACATATTATTGGTATTACATCAATTAATTCTATTATTTCCCTCTTTCATTTCATTTTTCAAAATGTTGCTATTACTTACCACCACTATACCACGAGTAACAGCACAATATATTGCCTTTTGTTAACATAAACAAGTCATAACACTTTAACAGACTTTCTGTCTCTTATATTGTACAACTACTCAGCGAGCTGCAATTACAATAAAAAACAGCTTATTATTAATCACATAGGGGAAACTTAATTCATTTACCAATGCTTGTTAAAATTCTTGTTTGTCTTTAATGCAATGAATGATTTGAGTAGTGGATCACTTACTGTGTTAAAGAAGTGTCCTGCCCTCCTATGATTTAACAATAGTACTTTATGTGTGTGGCAACCCTGTAGACCATGCATTATGTTGCACCTCCACATGAAATAATGTATGCATGCAACATTCGTATGGTGGTTTTTAAGATGCATCACCTTGAATATGATACAAGACACTTTAAACTTGATGCTGTCTTTAATTACAAGCCAATGGACATCTATTAATACAAGGCGAGTGTGATCAGTCTTTATCTTCCCTGAAAGAAATCTTACAGCTAACTGGAAGACAGCCTTATAGGATGATAGTGAAGTTTTATGAAGTCCAGTCAGCATTATATTTCCAAAGTCCATTGGCGAAATTGCTAGGGTTTTGTGTAAGAATTGGTTTCATTTTTTTTGCCTGAAGAGCAGCTCTGGTGTTTTTGTAGCTTGATCAGAATGGGCTATCATAGAAAGATGTGGATAGATCCAGAAGGCTAGTGATTTTAGCTTAGAAGAGCCGAGGTGTGAAGTTGTTTACTTTTGAGTTTGGTGATCCAGTTTGTGCTTAGGTTTGATTTGGTTGACCTGGATTGCAGAATATTTGTTATCTGGGGTGAGACCAAGAAAGTTAGCCATCATCCAGCTTTGGATATTTTGCAGGTCATTTTTCAGAAGATAAGTACTTTTTAAATACACTCCACCCGGTCCCTGGACTGTCCAGGTCATCCCTTAGAAGTGACTTATATGTATTAAAAAGGACAGTTTGGACCTGGCAAGAGGGTTAATTTGCCAAGTCGACATGGCAGTTTGAAACTGCACAAACAGGCTCGGCAATGGCAGGCCTGAGACATGCAAAATCAGTGGTGCAGGCCAACTAGTATCATTTAATTTACAGGTCCTGGGCACTTGTAGTGCTCTTTGCTAGCGACTTATAAGTAAATTAAATATGCCAACTGTGGAGAAACCAATGTTACCATGTTTAAAGTAGAGAGCACATGCACTGGTTAGCAGTGGTAAAGTACCCAAAGTCCTAAAAGCAGCAGAAAACAATATTTTTATTGTTTTTAAATGTAAGTTTTATTTTTTAATAATGTTATGTTTGGACTGGTTTGGAAACCTATTGTGATTTGAGTAGTCACATACACCCGTCAAAGAAGATACTTAAAGTACTTAATATTGTACAAAACTGAGCAGCCAGGCTGATCCTTTCCACATACAGATCGGAGCTTATAACACCTGCGCTTAGATCCTAACTCTGGCTACATATTGAACAAATGGTTACTTTCTGCCTATTGTGTTTAGGCTGTGGCCATGACACACATTCAAAATGGAGGTAACACTCAATGGCAAGGGCAAAATAAGGTAGACAGATTTCTCATTCATGTTCAGGCTCTCAGTATATACTGAGCGGACAGGCTTCGGCATCACAGGAGCAACTCGCTACATCGAGCCCGGCACACTTCTGTACATAGACTAGTACAGCCTTTCTGCTTCAAGCACCATTGGGGGTTATCAGCTCCCGAGGCAAACCACAGTTATTTATTTGTGATCTCATGTACCATCATATTGAGAACGATACCAGAAGACAACAACACTTTCAGACCTCCTACGCTGTTATATCCCTTACAGGAGGTCTGACCACTGAAGCTTACCAGAATATCAGCCCTGACTAAGTCGTAGGGATTATAACACAGAAAATCCTTGGGTCTATGCTAGCACGCAATCATGCATCGAAAAAATGAAGGATTAAAGTCTCACGAAATCCCCCATAAAAACAGGTGGAAGATCCCTTTCAGGACAAAAACCCTCACCCACCATAGGTGGCATGCTTCACCATATGGGTTTCTCCTCCCAATGGGAGAACTAGTCCCACTGAGGGCTACAACTCCCTCACTGTGAGGGAGGAGCTCTGGGATGTTTTTTAGACGGTAGAGACCTATCTAGGATGCTAAAATCCCATATAATAATAAATTCTTTATTCGGTTTTTACAATTAAAAAACCATAAAAGAGCAGTTACAAATAGAACATCGCACATAGATTAAAGAATAATAAAAATTAAAGCTAAACAATTATCAGCTCATATAGTTAAAACCAAGGTTTTACAAAAATTCATTTCATCTACAAATACTGGGATCAAACCGCTGCTTACAAATTATTCCTATGTTGCAGAATACATTTAAGGAAGTTAAGAACAAGATAACAGGTCAATTCGGAATCTAGGCTTTGAAGGCGTAGCATTGCCGGTCGACACTGTCTTAGTCCCCAGCTCTTTAATAAAGGTAGTAACCAGACCCTCCTGTGTGGATGATGAAATTTACAAAACAGAATAGTGTGTAAATTTGTCTGAGTTGACACTTCATCACACGGACAAGTGGTGGAAACCTTCTCCCAGCTGTTTCTCTTGGGGAAGGATACTAGCCTAAAAAAGGAGTCAAATCTAAATCTTGTTAACAACATTCTGTAATAGGTGCTAATCTGTAATGTCAAATAAGGTTGGATGGAGTAAGTGGTCTGAATTAAATTAGCATGAACAACCGAGGGTTTCGATGCCACGGAGGTCAGTCTCAGGGACTCCAGATGCGTTAAAGCCAGTTTTTTAAGTCCTTTCTTTGACAATTCGTTAATTTTTTTTGGATCTGTGTAATAGATCTCCAAATCTAGATCCTTAAAAAAATTTTGTACATAGCACAACCATTGAATTGATACAGAGTGGTCTATGGCCATTGCGTCCATCAGAATTTCTTGTGAAAACACATTGTTCACGGAAGACCAGATACGACGCCAGAGCAATAGCGGTTGAATTCTTATCAGGTCCTCAAGGTAGGGAATACCAAGCTCCAGATGAAGGGCATATACTGAGGAGCTCATTGGTGCTGCTAAGAGAAATCTTAAAAAGTTATTTTCGGCGACCTGAAGGGTGCTGATTTCTGCGATTCCCCACAGGCCTGCTCCATAAAGGGCAATTGCCTGGCATTTAGCTACGTAAATTTTTAACAGCTCCACTGGAGGCCTTTTCCCTAGCCTCTGTGAAAAACTTATCAGGGACATTGTTGCTCTTTTAAACAAGTGACATCTGGCCTTCACTGCTGCTCTCCAGCTAAGCCTATCATCAATCATTATCCCCAAATAGCAGTACTTCGTAGTTACCTCAAGTTTTTGCTCTTTAAGAAAAATATTCTTTACACATTTTTTGGCTCGCCCGGCTACCATGACAAATGTTTTTTTCACGTTAACCTGTAAATCCAGGCAACCCATGAACTCAACGTATCTATTTAGGGATTTTTGCAGTTCGAGTGGCGTGCGGGCCAAAATGACCGCGTCGTCGGCGTAGAGCAAGGCGGGTATCAATCGCCGTTTGACCCGGGGTAGGTCCAGAGCCCCCCTCAACATCTCCGCCTCTAGGCCATTTGTGTAGAGGGAGAAGAGGAAGGGGGCAAGGACACATCCCTGCCTGACGCCTCGCTCCACTCCGAACGGCGTAGTCAATTCACCCTTTGTGCCAAAACGCACCCTAGCGGTGGCACCCGAATATAGTTCTCTCATAAAATCTACGAGAGATGAGTCCACTCAACGAGAGATGAGTCCACTATAAAAAAAAAAAAAATCCCATATGTGAATCACAGGTGTGGTGAGAGCGCAGCGCAACAAAAAGTGATGAAGTGAGTTTGCAGTGGTGAGATCAAAACTACCTAATGAGGGCAAAAAACTCTTTATTCACTTGCTCGCACTGGTAGGATTAAAAGGCAGTGCAATTAGCAGTATTGATTTAAAACTACTATATAACAAACGGTCGACATGTTTCAGCCTTAGTGATCAAAAACAGTATCTAGGCTTTCTTCAGGACCAAAATGAATCGAAAGCTGCTGCTAGTGCAAAAGTGAGAAAGAAAACTATACACAACCAGTAATCCTATATGTTGCTGATGGGTATTACTAGAGGTATCTGTAAGGGAGAGACAAAAAACAAAAGCGTGACAAATCAAACAACAATCCTTCATTTATAATGTGGTACATGCTGCTCTAAAAGGATTAACCATATCCTCATTAGCAGGTGCTCACACGTATTTCAAGAAATACACTTACCCAAGGATTTTGGATAAGTGGCCACACCTCTACCTCAGAGAAGGGGGCCCTGCTCTGTAAGAAACAAGATCCAGTGTCACACATTACAATTCCAAATGTGGGCGCTGATCTGTAGGTGAATGTGTGTGAAGAAAGCAAACCATTTCAGACAAGACAGTGTAGGGAAACAATAGACCTTAGCATACGTATCGGAATAATAAAAAGGTGCACTTGGCTGTATTACAATACTTATGTGCACCAGGAGCTTGGATATCCCAAATGGCCACTAAATGCCCGAACCCAGGTTTAAGCAATACTATATATTCATCCATCCCACGAGCTTATACACTGGATCATGCCACTATTGGCCGTTCATACACTAGGAGTATTATGAATTGTCTAACCAGTACGCATAATCGTAACGATGTTGGGCAGGGACTGTGGACAAAGCAACTACCACTAATGGTTGCGTGCCGAGATAGCTGCACGAAAATGCCGGCATCATCAGAATGGGATTTCTTTTGTGAATGGTAGTATAGCTGGTCAAGTGACTGTTTCAAACAAAGCCGTGATAAAAGGGCATCCAGAATATTTAGTGGGACCGCCAACCTACAACAGCGCCGAGATCCCAACAGTGGCTAGTTTAAAACCACTAGATTACTAGTGTTAACAAAGAGACTCCTAATGTTTGAAGAGACTAATCAACTCATTCCTTTCATCCAGATCAGGTGGCAGAGCACCAGACACCAAACCCCCCACTTACCTCTCCGTCGGTACCCCGTCGTGGTACACGAGCTGCGTCCGGAGGTACCGACCGGAAGGCAGGACAGCCGTTTAAATAGTAATTCTTTAGCGCATCTCTCCCCGCACATTGATATCAGGACCCCTGTGTGTCTTCGTGCTATGCCTGGGTCCTCTAGTCAAAGCACACATGGTGCATGTGTATCGAAAAACAGGCCCAGTGCGCATGTGTGCAGATACTACACTTATACTGCAACCAGGGAAACTTTGACTTTTGTAACTTTATTGCGCGTGTGTCAACAATGTTAGACACCCGCGCATATTTGAGAGTATTGCATGCGTTCATTTCATGAATTACAATTCTCTTTGTGGCCCCAAACGTGTATTACTTGCCATTCATCATAAAATCATCTCTGTTTTCGGAAAAACATGTGTTATGGTGCTCTGTTCAAGTATGCTTTAAAACAGGTTATTTCATGGACATCTCTGGATACATAAACAATGAGATGTGCATGTTACAAGTAACCTGATAATAACTGAACACAAGTATATAAAGTTTGGTATATGCATGGCGTCAGAAGGTGTGTCTTGATCATACCATAGCATAATTTATGATATGTAATAGAATTTTACTCAAAGGTGCCATGACATGACATGAAAACCCCTGTCTATGTGGGCTTAAAAACTGACCAACGCGTGGTGGCGTATTAAGTGTGGGACAGTAGTGTATGCTGCATAAAAGATGGTTACGCCTCAGGGCTTCTATAGAGCCAACCATGGAATCTCGTTGTTGAGTCCTGTGGTATCACTTTTTATTCTGTATACCCAACGTTGTTCACGTCTAAACAAAGATTTCGATATGTCTGATGTGTGTTGGAATCCAAGGTTGCTATGAAACCAAAGATTTTCTCACAGAACGTTTTGAGTGTTGGGCAATAGTAGATAAGATATGCTAGGTCCCCCTTTTCCTTGCTACAGTTCCAGCATAGATCATTTTCCTTGAGGCCTAGTGAGAATAAAATTGCAGGGGTCCAGAAAGCCTTATGGAGTAGCCAAAATTTTGTTTGTGATATTACCAGGGAGATTTTATTACGTGAGGCAGAGGCCCATAATATAGCCAGTTCTTGCTAATTAAGTGTGTTATTGCTTTGTTTCACCCAATTGTCTTATCGTTAAGTTTGGTGGAGTTTGGGCGTAGAAGTTTGTAGAGGTGTGATACCTAGTGACCTAGTCTGTTGATTTTTGCCATGTACTGTAAGATTGACGGTTTGGCGGGTGATAGTTTGGCTTTGGATAGGGCTGTTTTGACTTTCAGAAAGGTGTAGAACTCAAGGTCTGTTAGGTTATGTCTAGATTTCAGTTCGGCAAACGTTTTGGGATATCCCCCTTCTTCTAGTTGGTCTGGGTGGGAAATGCCTTTCTCTATTCATGTGTCGAAGACTAGGCCTTTCCCCTTATATCTGATCTTGCTATATTCCCAGAGTGACTCCAACTTAGAGCCCTTTATGCTGTTCTCCATTTTCTTATCTATTCTTAGTAGGGCAATTTTTGTGTTTTTAAAAATGGAACTGGAGGCGTGAAGATGCTTATTCGCTGTTAACAGTGCCATTGGGTTTAAATTGTTCTCGACTTGTAGCCATACCGGTGTGTATCCATGAGGAGATGATATCCAGTAAGCCCCCTGCTTTGCCAGAAATGCTGTTTGGGAGATTCTGAAGTCTGCTAGATTTACCCCTCTCAGTTTTTTCTCCAGTCGTCGATCCAGTTTTTTTATGCTTATCCGTGCCTTCTTCCCTCGCCATAAGAATTTAGTGATCAGGATATCTATTTTACGGTGAAAGTCATCTGTGAGTAGGAGTGGGAGCAAACTGATCAGGTAGTTGATCATTGGGGTGATCATCATTTTGATTGTTTCAATTCTGCCCCACCAAGTTATACATTTCAGGGAACAGACCTCCAGGAGTTTCTTTAATTTTTCTAGCAATAGTTTCTCATTGTGGCCTAGTGTGCTCATCAATCAATCAATCATAGCATTTGTAGAGCACACTACTTACCCGTGAGGGTCTCAAGGCGCTGGGGGGTGGGGGATGCTGCTACTGCTCGAAGAGCCAGGTCTTGAGGAGATGTCCGAAGGACAGCAGGTCTTGGGTCTGCCGTAGGTGGATGGGGAGGGTGTTCCAGGTCTTGGCGGTGAGGTGGAAGACTGATCTGCTGCCGAAGGTCGGTCTTCGGATGCGGGGGGACTGTGGCCAGGGCGAGGTCAGCGGAGCTGGCGGGTGGGGGTGTAGAAGCTGAGTCGGCTGTTGAGGTACGCTGGTCCGGTGTTGTGGAGTTCCTTGTGTGCGTGGGTGAGGAGCTTGAAGGTTATCCTCTTGTTGACGGGGAGCCAGTGCAGGTCTCTAAGGTGGGGTGTGATGTGGCTGCGGTGAGGGATGTCGAGGATCAGGCGTGGAGAGGCGTTCTGGATGCGTTGGAGCCGTTTCAGGAGTTTGGCCGAGGCTCCTGCGTAGAGGGCGTTTCCATAGTCCAGCCTGTTGCTGACGAGGGCCTGGGTGACCGTTCTTCTTGTTTCGGTGGGGATCCACCTGTAGATCTTGCGGAGGGTGTTGAAGCAGGAGGAAGAGACGGCGTTGACCTGCTTGGTCATGGAGAGGGTGGAGTCGAGGATGACCCCTAGGTTGCGTGCGTGGTCTTTGGACGTTGGAGCTGTTCCCAGTGCGGTCAGTCACCAGGAGTCGTTCCAGGCTGAAGGGGTAGATCCGAGGATGAGGACCTCCGTCTTGTCCGAATTCAGCTTCAGTCGGCTGTTCCTCATCCATTCGCGGAGGTTGGTTTTGGCGGTGTGGGGGTCCTTGGTGAGGGAGAGGATCAGCTGGGTGTTGTCGGCGTAGGAGATGATGTTGAGGTTGTGCAGTCGGGCGACGTGGGCGAGTGGTGCCATGTAGATGTTGAACGGCGTTGGGCTGAGGGATGAGCCCTGGGGTACGCCGCAGATGATCTCGGTGGCTTCGGAGCGGAAGGGGGGGAGGAGGACGCTCTGTGTTCTGCTAGAGAGGAAGGAGGTAGTCCAGTCCAGGGCTTTCTTTTGGATACCGGCGTCGTGGAGGCGTGTTCGTAGTGTGCGGTGGCAGACCGTGTCGAAGGTGGCTGACAGGTCCAGGAGGATGAGGGCCGCGGTTTCTCTGTTGTCTAACAGGGTCCTGATGTCATTGGTGGCAGCGATGAGGGCAGTCTCGGTGCTGTGGTTGCTGCAGAACCCGGACTAGGACGGGTCCAAGATGCTGTTTTCCTCGAGGTAGCGGGTCAGTTGTTTGTTGACGGTCTTCTCGATGACCCTCGCTGGGAACGGGAGTAGGGAGATGGGTCTGAAGTTCTTGAGGTCCTTGGGTTTCTTGAGTGAGGCGTTCCAGCTCTCCGGGAAGGTTGCTGTCTCGAAGGAGCTGTTGATGGCTTTCCGGAGATGGGGTACGATGGCGGTGCTGGCTTTGTTGAAAATGTGGTGTGGGCAGGGGTCTGACGGAGATCATGAACACCATCCATCCGGATCTTGATGGTGTCGTCGTCGTTGATGTTGGTCCAGGCGAGAAGGTGGTTGGTGTGGCTGGTGGTTGTGGGGGCGGGGGTCTCAGTGGTTGTCGTGGTGGTGGTGGTGTTGAAGCTGTCGTGGATGTCTGCGATCTTGCGATGGAAGAAGGTGGCCAGCGAGTCCCACAGGTCTTGCGAAGGTGGGATGTCGTTGGTGTTGGAGCTGGGGTTGGATAGTTCCTTCACTATGTTGAAGAGCTCTTTGCTGTTGTGTGCATTGTTGTTTAGGCTGTCTTTGAAGGAGGCCCTTTTGGCGGATCTGATGAGGTGATGGTGTCTGTGGGTGGCGTTCTTGTGGGCTGCGTAGCTGTCTGGTGTTCGTTCACGGAGCCAGTTCTTCTCCAGCTTTCGGCAGGTTTGCTTGGAGGCCTGGAGGTCTTCAGTGAACCAGCTGGCTTTCTTGCTGGTGTGACTGTTGGAGGGTTTCTTGAATGGGGCGAGGGTGTTGGCGCAGTCATCGATCCACTGTCTGAGATTGCGGGCGGCTGTGTCGGCGTTGGAGGGCTCTGGGCGAGGATGGTGGTTAGCTGGTCTTCGGTGACTTTGCTCCAGCGGCGGCGAGGCATCTGTTGGGAGCGGTGGTGCGTGGTGGGTTTCTGGAAGGTGAAGTGGATGCAGCGATGGTCGGTCCAGTGGAGTTCGGTGGTGTGGTTGAAGGAGACGTGGGGGCTTGCGGAGAAGATGGGGTCGGGAGTGTGACCGGCTGAGTGGGTGGGTGTTGTGACGAGTTGTCTGAGTCCGAGGTTGGCTAGGTTGTCGATCAGGATGGTGGAGTTGGTGTTGTTGTTGTTCTCGAGGTGGAAGTTTAGGTCCCCGAGGAGGATGTAGTCCGTGGAGGCGAGGGCGTGTGTGCTGATGAAGTCGGTGATGGACTAGTTGAACTGTGATCAGGGTCCGGGGGGTCTGTAGATGAGGGTTCCTCTGAGGGTGGTGTTGGGGTTGGTGTGGATCTGGAAGTGCAGGTGTTCGGCGGTGCTGAGGGTATAATCGGTGCTGGTCAAGACTCTGAGGGAGTTCCTGTGGACGATGGCGATTCCTCCTCCTACTCTGTTGGTGTGGTCCCTGCGGGTGATTTTGTAGCCTTCTGGGATGGCTATGGCGATGTCGGGTGCTGAGGAGGGGTTCATCCAGGTCTCCGTCAGGAAGGCGACGTCTGGGGAGGTTGCATCAAGAAGGTCCCAGAGTTCAATGGCGTGTTTGCGGGCGGAGCGAGTGTTGAGAAGGATGCAACTGAGTTAGTTGGGTTCTTTCCTGGTAGGTGGGTTGGCGGGTCGGATGCTGGTGTAGCTGCAGTTCCGGCAGGAGAAGGGTCCTTGTGTGCGCTTCGGGGCAGCCCAGCAGCAGGTGCGTGATCGTCCGGCGTTAAGTGCGTGGAGGGTGCTGGAGTCGGGCGTCTGGCGTTTGCGGGGGTCAGGGGTTCTGGCGCGGGGCGTGGTCCAGGCGCGGACGGGCGCAGACGGCGCGGCCTCCATATGAGGGGAGGTGGATGGGAGGAGTAGCTGGGAGGCGGGAACGGGGTGGCGAATGGGAGAGCAGAGGGGTGGGGACGCAGCGGCGGTAAAACGTGCGAGGGACGGCGGGGGGTCAGCGGGAGGACTGGGCACAGAGGAAGGAAAAACAAGTTAGGCACAGAGGAGAGAAAAGAAAAACAAGTTAGGCACAGAGGAGGAAAGAAAAACACAGTGTAGGCAAAACAATTGCAAGTACAGGCAGTGAGGCAGGCAAAGACAGGCAGAGCCGTGCAGCAGCATGGGGAGCAACCTGCCTGCGAGCAGGGTCATGAGGTAGTTTCCAAAGTGAATACCCAGATATTTGATAAACCCTGTCTGCCAGGTCAGGCCCAATCCCCCTAGAATGTCCCTAGTGCAGTGGATGTTCAGGGGTTTGCATTCTGATTTATCCCTGTTGAGCTTATATCCTGAGTGTCCTGAGTATACCTCTATGGTGTCTATCAGGGCCTCAATTGAGGTCTTTGGTTGCTCCGTTACAATTAGAATGTCATCCGCGTATGCGGCCAGTTTTATTTCAACGCCATTAATATTGACCCCTTTTATTTTCATGTTTGCCTTGATGTCGCTGATCAGGGGTTCCAATGCCAGCAGAAAAAGCGAGGAGGACAGTGGGCAGCCCTGTCTAGTGCCGCGTTGTAGCGTAAGTGGTTCGGAGAGTGACCCGTTAATCACAATACAGGCTCTTGGGTCCCCATACAGAGCCAACACCTTCCGTATATATCCTTCTTCTAAATTGAAGGATTGCATGCATTGCTCCAGGAAGGTCCATGATACTCTGTTGAAGGCCTTCTCGGCATCAAGGGTAATAGCTCCAGCTGGCTCTGCTTTTTTGGCTGTATGTTCTAGTATGTGGCAGAGAAGTCTGGTGTTGTCGTTAGACATCCGGGTCCTTAGGAAACCCACTTGGGAGTTGCTTAATAGGTTGGGTAGGACGGAATTTAGTCTGGCTGATAGGATTTTTGTATATATTTTGCAATCCACATTAATAAGGGATATGGGTCTGTAGTTCTTGGGTGACAAGTGGTCCTTACCCTCCTTTGGAATGACTATTATGTTGGCTTCCGACATGGATTGTGATGCTGACCCATTCTCCGCACAGTAATTGTACACCCTCTTCATGGTAGGTTTCAGCTGCTCTAGAAAAGACTTGTAAAAGGTGGCTGTGTACCCATCCGGCCCCGGGGCTTTGTTATCTTTCATTGATTTGACCGCCATTTCAATCTCGGCGATACTAATTTCTTGCCCTAATCTCTCTGCGTCTGCACTGGTTAGCTGTGGAAGATCAAGTCTGTTGAGGTATTTTGTGCATGCCTCCAGATCCAAGGTCTGGTCGTTTTTTATAGAGTTCCTGATAGAGCTCTTGAAAGGTCTTGAGGATGTCTTTGTGTCTTGTGTAGGTTTTGTTGTTTAAGTCTGTGATGGCTGAGATGGTAAATTGGCTATGTTTATGTTTCAGTTAGGAGGCTAGTAGATTCCCCGCTTTATTTTCTTTGCAGAGGTTAATGGCCTTGTATTTATTAAACCACAGACCGGCTCTCTCACTCAGGATCTTGTTATACTCATATTTTTTTTTATTAGGTCTGTTAGGAGTTTGGTATCATGTGTGCCCCTGGCATGGGCCGTTTCTAGGTTTTTGATGTGCTGCTCGAGCTGAGTCAGCTGTGAGTTTGTGTTTTTGTTTATTTTGGATTTAATTTTGATTATTGTGCCTCTGACGGTGGCCTTCAGTGCATCCCATAGGGTGGTAGTGCTAGTCCCCGGTGAGTCATTGTATCACAGGTATTCCATTATGGCCTCCTCAATCTTTTTTTTCTTCTCGGGGACTGCTAGGACATCGCTGTTAAACCGCCACCTCCGGGGTATGGCTTCGTTATGGCAGTCGCTCAGCTTTAGGCTGATACATGAATGGTCTGACATTAACCTAGGCGCTATGTCAGAATGTTCTATTAGATCTGTGTGGGGTCCTGTGATTAGTATGTAGTCTATCCTGCTGTATGAGTTGTGTGGGTTGGAGTAGAATGTAAAGTCCCTAGTGTCCGGGTGCTGGAGACGCCATGGGTCCTTAAGGTTGAATTTGGAGTAGAAATTCTTGAGTGTAATGTGTGCATTTGTGGGTTGGTATTGGCAGGATGACTGCCTATCCAGTATATGATCCAGAGGCATGTTAAAGTCCCCCGCCACCACCATGAGCCAGGACAAAAGTGGAAAGGGGGAAAGGAGGTTACGCGCGACCGGCAAGGCACAAGGACAAGTCCAGCAAACCCAGCGAGTTGGAAGTTGCAGAGTAAGGAGGAGGTCGCAAGAGGACCGGAAGGGCAGATCAACCAATACCCCCGAGCCAACAAGCATCGTAGGCGACTGAGAAAGACAACAGTCAGCGCTGTGGTGACACCGGGGTAAAGCAGGGCAAGCCCCAACAGGAGCTCGGCAAGACAAAGGGTAATGGCGGACTAGAAACGAAACCAACCAGCAGTGAGATAAGCACCGCCGCCATTTTAACCGGGGAGCCTGAGAGCAGTTTCGGCTGTGTGAGAAGGCTCAAGATCCAAATCTGTGAAAAAGCGTCTATCTTTTAAACCAGGAAGACGTGGAGTCTACTAAGCCTTCGTGCTGCCCAGCCAAGTACTGTGAGCTGAGAGGCGCCACGGGAGGGCCCAGCATAGTGAGAGGCGTCACAGGACTGCAGTGTAGGCAGTAACGAGCCAGGACAAAGTGTAAAGGGGAAAAGGAGGCTATGCGTGACCGGCAAGGCACAAGGACATGGGAGATCGCAAGAGACCGGAAGGGCAGAGCCACCAATACCCCGTGCCAACAAGCATCGTAGGCATTTGTGAAGACTACCGTCAGCGCTGTGGTGACACCAAGTAAAAGCGGGAGCTCGGCAAGACAAAGGGTAATGGCGGACTTGGAACGAAACCGAAACAGACCAGTGAGTTAAACACCTCCGCCATTTTAACCGGGGAGCCTGTGAGCAGAGTTTTCGACTGAATGTGAAGGCTCAAGATCCAAATCTGTGAAAAGCGGCTATCTTTTAAATCAACTACTGTGAGTACAAACATAGAGGCACGTGTGGGGTAAATAAAAGGCGCAATGCAGCAAATGCAATAAGCGCAGTGGAAGTGAGACGGCAGCGAGAAGTAGCACGTAGAGGGGCACCAGAGCTGGGACACAGTGCGAAACAGAGAGCTCAGGAGCCCGGCCAGGGGAGAGGGAGGGGAGGGACTGCTAACGAGAACAGAAACAAAGAACAAAGGAGAAAATAAAGGAAGAGGGGAGAACCCTAGGGTCGTGTAGGGAGGAGGCCACACAGGAGCCTCGCAACAGCCACGCAGCAGCCCCACACCTTATATTGGTTCTGAAAATCGAGGGACAGCGCGACAGGAGGACAGACAGTCAACCCCCTCAGAGGGTGGAAAGTTGCAGAACGTGCTACATGCACACCCAACACCTGTCACACCTACTGAGGGCCTCTGCCAGACCATAACATAGCAGACCTCTGGAGCCAAAACTAGCACCCAAAAGAACCACAGCCAAGGAAGCCAAGGAAACCGAAATAGAGAAGCGCCACGAACAGAGCACGCTCCCAATAACCATTACAAGATATAGCCGGCGCAGGTACACTTCCAAGGAGGATATAAGTTATGATACGGACCCGGGCGGCTCCTGGACGAGATAAGGAACCCTACCAGAAGAGAGTGGTCAAGAAAAGTGGTCAAGTAAAACCACTATAGTGTAACCATAGGAAAACCAGCACCTTGAGCACAACATGAAGATAGACTGTAGGCCAGCAGTGGAGCCCAAACATCCTCGGCAGACAGACGAGAAAACAACACAAACCCACAGTGGTACAGGCACAGGGGGAAGAAGAAGTTGGCAATTTGAACTTCACCAGGAAAAGAGAAAACTCACGAAAATGGCGGGGAGTGAGGCAAGACTCCAGCAACAGCTTAAAAAGAACAAGAGCGAACCCGTACTATCCGACTCACCACTCAAACAGAAGCCAGACATCAACGGCACCCTAGAGATTATCCTAAAAAAACTGGTGGATGTACATGACCTGGCCAAGACAACAAAGCAAACCACAGACGCGATACAGCTAGAAATAGCAGCTGTCAGGGCGGACATGCATATAGTTAATATTAGACTAACTGCAGCAGAACAAAGAATAAGCGATATCGAGGACACGGACCTAAACGTGAACAAAGAGCGGAAATCTCTAACAAAAATCACAGCGACTCTCCAGAAAAAAACAGCTGAATTGAAAGACGGCAACCGGCGGGGGAACATCAGAATCCTAGGAGTCCCAGAGGGGGCGGAAGACACGACGGGCTCATGCTTGGCCTTCCTCGAAGATATGGTCCCCAAAATTACAAACCTAAAATGTGACCGTTAGTTTCAGCTTGATAGAGCTTACAGAGTCCCCACCTTTACATCCACAACAAGGAGCGTGGCACGCCCAATAATTTGCAAGCCACTGAGATCACAGCACACAGAAGCCATCTTCAATTTTGCACGGAAAAACCACCGGATCACATGGAATGGGCAGAAGATTATTTTCACGCAGGACTACTCTAAACCCACGGTGGATACTAGAAAAGGCTTCCTGTCCTTACGCGATAAAATGAGAAAAAAAAACATACAGTTCTCTTTTATTGGCCCCGCCAAATTCAGGATAAATGACAGCGGGCGTTCCCACCTCTTCGACCCGAATGAGCTAGCCAGATACCTGGACGGCCCAACAGCCCAAGACATGGAGATATCTCAAGCAGGAATCAGTAAAAGGAGAGCCTCACCGGAGCTGGGGGGCGATTGAAGCAAAGCCTGCACAAAGAATCGTAACAAACACCTACTGAAACAACATGGTCTACCTCACTAGCTACCTCAACAACCACTTACTAACTACCTCAAAGGTACCTCAAGGTACAGCAAAGAACTTCAATGTACACATGTAGTCTTGCCGAAGGACCTGCAGACCGAGCACAACCGGACCGGCACCTCGACCTCGACAATCAACAACCAACAGCTGATGGAGGCTCACAACCCTAGAGTCAACAAAAAGGAGAACATATCCTGTGCGGTGGGAAAATTTACTCAAACCTGCACAAGCACCTACATCCAGCACCCACTGCAACAGCATGATCTACCTCTTTAGATACCTCAGCAACTACCTCACCGCGGCGCTGGCAGCGCCTCCACCTCGACAGCCGACACCGAAATCTGAAAGGGGACAAGCGGCACAATCTGTATATCCGATATCATGCACAGAAGCCGAGACAATCTTCATATCCTTTTCTCCTATAAAGACACAAGGGCAAGGGATAGGGGCGGGGGCAATAACACAGAAATAGCACAACTAAGAAACTGAAAATGAAGACTTTCTTGGGATCATAGAGACACAGAACTACTACCCAACAACTCCCTGTGAGACGGGAAGGCGACCCTGTCGTTGCACGTCCAGCATATGATGTTTCTGTGAGGGGGGTCACTAAGCTCTTTGCTTTCCTTTTTCTCTGTCTTTCTTTTCACTTTCACCTCTTTATTCCAATTTTTCTCGACAAGAAGGTTCAACCGAGTACTCTTACCGGTAGAAGAGAGAGACCTAACACTGTTGCTAATACAAGGCAGACACCCGTCCCACATCATGTGGCCGTGCGGGAGGAGAGGGGGGGAGAAGAGGAAAGCACCACCCCCCAGTACGTGGCTAGGAGATAGCACAAACGCGAGCTGGGGGCATAGATTAGGTTTACCAGACATGCCTCACCCTAGACAATGACCCTCACTAACAATCTCAACCTGGCTTCTGACCTAAAGATTGTATCCCTCAATGTCAAAGGGCTCAACCACCCCATTAAAAGCAAGAAGATCTTAGACTACCTAGCTAAAACTAAAGGAGATGTGGTACTGCTACAAGAAACCAAACTATCCCTGGGGGATGCCAGGCTAGTGAAAGGTAATTGGATCTCACAGGTGGCTTGTTCACCGGCTGAAGGGAAGAAATGAGGGGTAATCACACTGGTATCTAAAAGATCCAAGCTAACTCTAGAATCACAGTACCATGATGAAGTAGGTAGACTCCTGATAACACACCTGAGAAGGGGAGAGGAGCTTAGCCACGTAGCTAACATATACGGCCCAAACACAGACGACCCTCCCTTTTGGGAAGGGGTGTCACACTAGCTTGATAGCCTCCCACCTTATATTGGTTCTAAAAATCTTTTCTTCTAGATCCGTGAGATGCCCCTGTAGGAATAGAAAAAGTTTAAGAAGTGTCCTGAACCTTTGATGCTGACATTGACGCCATTGGCGCCAGGTCAGAATTTGACACTGGTGGCAGAGGAGAAGCACAAAGTGGCGCAAAGGTCACCAACGTTGGGTGTGTGGACAATGGCGCTGGTTATGGAAACGTTGCGCTTGCAGAACTGAAGGCTGATGCCTAAATGGTGGGGAAGGAGCGAATGACACCGATGGAATACTCATAGGTGGGAGTTTGAACACCACCCCCGCCTAGCCCTTGTGACTCTAAGGCAATCCAGAAGTGACTATAACGTTCCTAAACTTGAATGTAGAGTTAAAAAAGAATGCAGGACCCGCCCCAGGAGCAGGAAACTCAAGTTAGGAGCGAGGACCACCTGAAGCCAGATTCTGAAGAGTGGGGACTGGCGCTGAGCGGGGTTTTGTCTGCTTCGCTTCTGGAAGTAATGCTGCTATCTCTGGCTCCAAAGAGTAATATGATGTGTGACTAGACTAGGGTGACTTACCTCATTCTCTCCTTACCTTCTCTTCTTCTAATGTTTTTGTATACTATAAGTCGTAGGAGGAGGAGAGATCTGAGATACTGAACATGAATGAGAAATCTGCCTAACTTCTTTTGCCCTTGCCATTGAGTGTTACCTTCATTTCGAATGCGTGTCATGGCCACAGCCTAAACATTATAGGCAGAAATCATGAGGATCAGACATCTGACCCTCACAATCTCTACCGGGCTTTAAGTCCAGTTTCTTAAGAGGAGATATTTTAAAATGTAAAAAGCCGCGTTGGTGGCATGGAAAAAAAGGGAACTGCGGTTGCTGTGCCTGCTGGGCAACTTATACCTCCAGTGATGTCACAAGGTTAAACATGCCGATGTCGAAATTGAGTCACTGCCCTCTGCCGGCACGGATGAGCTATTCAAGAAAACTTTATGGGCCCAGGCTGTTATCAAGGGATGCTCACAAGTTGAGGAATCTAAAGGTAGACGTATCCATCAGAAAGTAACAGTTTGTTCAATGTATATACAGTTTATACTGAGCGGACACGTTTCAGCATCACAGAAGCAACTCGTTATATCGAGCCCGGCACGCTCCTGGCTATCTAAACTGCTGCCATCACTGTGCATTTATTTATTTGTTTTCTGATGTACCATCATATTGAGAACGATACCAGAAGACAACAACACCTTCAGACCTCCTACGCTGTTATATCCCTTGCAGGAGGTCTGACCACTGAAGCTTACCAGCAGATCAGCCCTGAAATCTCGTCTGTTTAAACTGTTGATTTATTTGAATAGCTTGTGCTTCATAACATTAGACATTGTTCTTCAATCTTAGGATTGTACCAAGGGGAGTAGGGTGTACCTTCCCACCATTGAATGCACCGCGCGTAAAAACCCTGCTCTTAAATACGTATATGTGTTGACTGTATGAGCGCCCAGGATACCTCATAAAGACCCGGCTTCAGCAACAAGAGTTTGTTCCAGGCTTTGGAAGCCAGATAACAGAATGCGCACCTGCTGACTCTGGCTCTCCGGATGCTCAGGATGTGGGCATGCCGGAGGTTTGTAAATTGTGAGCCAGTGGAGGTCCTAGGGTTTCATGGTAGTGTGAGTGCAGGGTGAGAGTTTGAGCATGAGCCTGGCTGCTCTGTTTTGTATGACCTGGTGTCTCTTGGTGAGCTGTGCAGTGACAATGACAAACTGAGTTTCCATAGTCCAGCTGGCAACTGAGTTGATCTGGCTAGATGCTGAAATTTGGTTGTAAGTTACTATCCCTAAGCTCTTAGCTTTGTTCGATGGGATGAGTGTTGGTCCTAGTTCAAGTATCCACCAGGCCGCAGTCCAGATTGTCTTTTCTGAAGTACACCACCTCTGTCGGAGTTGCGCTTCAGGCAGTCTTTTTCCGGTTGGAAACCTGGAAGATGCAGGTGGTGAATACTGTCTGGATATTGGTGGTGTCATAGGGGAGGGAGAGGATTGACTGGGTGTCATCACTGTACAAATCGATGCTGAGGCTGTGGGCATAGACATGTTGGTGAGCGGTGCCATGTAGACATTGAAGAGCACAGGGCTAAGCAAGGGTCCATGGGGGGGGCTCCACAGATCATGTTGAAGGCAGAAGAAGTGTAAGGATTCAGTCTGACAGAGTGCATCAGGTGAGGAAGGTGCTGATCAATCAGAGAGTGGATCTGCATATGCTAATTTTGTGGAGCCGTTGAATGAAGATGGGGTGAGAGCCAGAGTCGAACTATAGAGAGAAGTCGAGCAGGATGAGTGCCGCTGTGTATCCCTTGTCCGTGATAAGACAGATGTCATCAGTGGCGTTTTTGGTGCTATGATTCGTCTTGAATCCAGATTGTGAAGGATCCAGGAGGCAATTTTTGTTGTTTATTGATGAGTTTTTCCATGACTTTAGCCGGGTATGGTAGCAAGGACACCGGTCTGTAGTTGTCCAGAGTCTTTGGATCTGCAGAAGAATTCTTCAGTTGAGGTAGTATGGGGCTGTGTTTCCAGGCATCTGGGAACATGGTTGTGGTGAGTGAGTTGTTAAGTATTGGTGTGAGGGCTGCAGATGAGTTTAAATCCTTTGGTGTAGATGAAATGTGGACTGGGGTCCAATGGGGCTCCCAAGGGGCTGGAAAGCATGTTGGTGGCAGTTTCCATAGTGGTGATGATCGACCAATGGGTAATCCCGGTTTCCAAAGTCCTTGTCTCTTTGGGTAAGGAGGCGGTGTCGGTGAACAGGTCCTGTTGTGGAGCAAAGTTGTTGTAAATGGTGCTGATTTTGTTGCTGAAGTAGTGGGAGGGTTGGGTTCATAGTTCCTTAGTTGCCGTTGACTGACGTGGTGCTGATGGTGGGGGAGCTGAATTCCTTTACTATGGTGAATATCTCCTTGGAGTTGTGGAAGTTGTTTTCAATTCATTTGGTCATAGCTGAGCATTTGGTGGCTCTGTGTCGCTGGTGGTATATCCAGAGAGCTGATCTGTTAGTGCTTCTGTCATTTTGGTCCTGGTAGTGTCTCCATTTGCATGCTAGTTATTTGCAAGTGGTGTTTTCAAGAGTCGTAATTCTTCTGTGCACCAGCTGGCTTGAGATTTAGTCTGTGGTTCGTTGATGGTCTTGAGCGGGGCCAGGGTGTCTCTGCAAGAGGTGATCCAGGAGTTGAAGTTAGTGATGGATCAAAGGAGGCCATCGAGATAAGGTGGGCAGTGGGTTTTGAGTCCTGTGATCCTGGTTTCCTTGTGATGCTTATCCCAGTTGCGTCAAATGGTTTTGGCCAATTTGGCAGTGATTCAAACACTATAGAGGATCCTCTTTTAAAAGGAGAGACAGGTCTTAACATTTTATTTCTTCGGACACTGATTAATTTCAGGACTTGCTATTATACAGTATTTAAAAAGGCAGTGGAGGCCCTAAAGTCACCTCTTACCCCAGTTGAGACAAATCTAAAATTGAATTAAAGATCCCCAGTTTACCTCCCACGCAGTAGATCCTCTTTTGCCTTTCAATGAGACTTTATTGGACTCAGCTCTAAATGCCTGCAAAAGGGAATCTACTGCTCCTGTGGTAAACAGAATTATAGACAAAAGGTATAGGCCTGCTCCAGCCTTCTTATCCGGTCAGCATTCTGCTGAGATTCTGGTAGTCGAAGCATCATGCTCTTCTCAATTTTCTGCCAGTGCCTTTTCTGCAGCACTTGTTAATAGGCAGTATAAAACGATAAAGGTTGTTGGCAAGAAGCTGTTCTTGGCAGGAAGTTTGTCAACAAAGTTGCTCTATGCCACTTGCGTGTTAGGTTGTTACACACAAGCAACTTAGGATAGGTCCACTCTAGCTTTCCCAATGTCCCAGATAACCTACATGGTCATTTTTCACAATTAATCCGGGATTGTCAAGCAGCTTGTAGACAGATCATACAGTCGGGCTTGATACAGCGGATACTGTAGCAAGAGCCATGGGATCTTCAATCTTTTCCAGTTGCCATGCTTGACGTCTGGATTTTCTACTAATGTCCAAATTACATTCATTTGCCTTACATTTGATGGTTCAAAACTCTTTGGATGTAAGACTCTGCTCTTTAAAGATTTAAATCCAGCAGAGCAACAGCTTGTTATCTAGGCCTTTAAACACGCCGGAGAAATTTTCCACAATATTGAAAGGATTCTCAATAGGCTTTGGGTTTCAACACAGGGGTAATGCAAATCTAGATGCTGGTCAATGCACCAACCTAGCTCTTCCTTCTCCTCCTCTTACTCAATTCTGCCCTACCCCACCAAACTCCCCAAACCACTTGGGAAGATAGTTCTAGTGTGATCTTGTTGCTTCACAAACGACCAGTGGGAGGCACAGTATCCTTTTGTCTCCAGACCTGGAGGGACATTACTTCATACCGGAAGATCCTACAATAGAAAGAAGGTATAACTTTCCTTCAGTCTCCTCCCCACAAAAGAGCAGTGGAGCTGGTGCCACAGGGAAATTGGGCAGGAGTGCTACTCACAGTACTTTCTGATCCCAAAAAAAGAATGGTGGCATAGGAAAGTGCCCCTTCTTTGCATTGTTACCCTCCCCATTTTTGCCTGACATTTGATGCAACCCGAGTTGATGTTCCCTGGGACCCTGCCAATCAGGTTCCCAGGGCCTTTGTTCTTTCCCAAAATTGTACCTTCGTATCCACAATTAGCACGTCCCTAGCCACAGGCAAGCCCCCTGTAAAAGGTACCATGGATACCAAGGGCACTGTGACCAAGGAAGGCCTCTGAGGCCTGCAGCACCCATTGTGCCACCCTCAGGGGCTCTGCACCTTAACCTACAAACTCTGCCACAGCAGGCTTCTTGCTTTAGTGCAAAAAGTGAAGAGTCGACATGGCACACAACCCTGCATGCCATGCCTGCAATCTAGTACCTAAGGCCTAGGTAAGTCATTCCTCTTGCAAAAGGCACTAGTCCTAAGGTGAGGATACAGAGGCATGAGCCCTGAACCCCTACAGTGTCTAAGTCCATTCAATAGACATTGTAAGTGTAGAAAAGCCATAAAGAGTATATGGTCTGGGCGTTGGTCACTATGAACTCCACAGCTCCATAATGGCTTTACTAAAAATGGGGACATTTGGTAGCAAACTTCTCAGCACATTAAACCCACACTGATGCCAGTGTGGTATTTAATGCAAGATGTCTTAGAGGGCGTCATAGAGATGGCCCATGAAAGACGACCAGCCCTGGTGTGGCTCCTGAAAGGCTACCCGCCATTGCCATCATCAGACAGATTTCTGGACCCCTGGGTACAAGGCCTCCGCTCTCTGGGTCCAGAAACAAAGGCCATCCTGGATAGAGGTGTCATGCCTCCTCCCCCAGGACGGGCTGTGCTCATGAAATGGGAAGCTTCAAAGGCCTAACGCCTTTGGACGCTGTCTCTGCCTTTTGCTGCCCCTGGCAAATGGCTCCCACCGGGTCTGACCCCCACCTGGGCGTGAGAATTGGCAGGAAATACAAGTTAGGAAGAGAATTGTGCCCACCGTTGCCAACCCCACCCCTACAAGATGAAGCATACATTTCAGTCCCCTCCATCCTGAGGATGAGGGGACTTAGCCAATTAGGAAGAGGCGCATTCCCCCTTCCACTGGAGGGTGGCATAATAGGGGTTGTGCCAACCCCAAGGAAGAGATCCATTGGGCCCAACCCTTTAACACTCCTAAATTTAGTATTTAGGGGCGACCCTGAACCTTGCCTCCTTAGATTGGTGAGAGAAAGAAGGAGGACTGAAGAGCCTGCTAACCCAGGAAGAAACCGAGGATACCAACTGACTTGGCTCCAGCTCAATCGGCCTGTCCCTACCACGACCTGCCTCCAGAGAAGAAACTGGCGTGTCCTGCAGCAGCAGTCCCCAGAGCCCGGAGGACCTGCCCTGCATTCAACCAACAGACTCTGTCTCCCGTGAGCACAGGATTTGCTCAAGCCAAGGACTAAACCGTCAGAGTTAGGACTCTGCGATTCTGCACCTGGCTGCCACGGCCCGAGGTCGAGTGGCCCCATACTCCAAAGAAGTTCTCCCCAGCGATCTTAAGTTGGGATCCGGGGACCCCTGACCTCCGACAAGCTTTGACGCGAAACCTGCAGCCTTTACTTCAAGGGCCCCCCGACCGAAGGCGGTAAGAAAACTGTTCCCTTGACCGAAGCAGTCCAGCAAGTCCGACCGCATCTGGTCGACTGATGCCAACCGCGACCGATCGCAGCCTAAGGAAACCAACGCCTTAGACACCTCAGCCCTCGACGCCTTCTCGGCTCTGGGTAGCCCAACCGACGGTGTCCAAGCCTCCTTCCAGATCTCCAGTCGCCCTCCCAGTCTTTGTTTGCCTCCAAGAAGTCCTCCCAACCGAGCCTGCAAGTTTCCGAAACTGATGGTCTCGACTGAGAAGCCCAGGGACCGCGATGTCCGCGTTACATCCTGCACCTGGCTGCCTTGGTGCCGTGGCTGGTATAGTTCTTGTGTCGGTCGTTTGCCCCTGCAGTGCCGACCGCAACCTTAGGAGCTTTGCTTCCACACCCAAGTGGCCTGCTTGCCAGCAGACCCCATCCAAAGGCCCTTAGCCCGCTGGCTAACGTTGGGCCCCTACACTCTGAATCAGGCCGCCCCAGTGCTGCCGGTGGTGCAACTAGAGTGTCCACTTGGACCTTGATCCTAACCCTGAAACCTCAACCTTGTAAGTCCAATACTTACCTCCGAGTTCGATAACCAGTTTTCCTCCCACAGGGACTCAAGTCAAATCAAAATCCTTTATTCGATCTTACACATAAGATCATAAAAGTACTTACAGTCACAATTTATAAAAAGACATAGATAAAAAATATCATCAACAGTGCTGCCGGTGGTGCATCTAGAGTGTCCACTTGAGCCTTGATCCTAACACTGAAACTTCAACTTTGTAAGTCCAATACTTACCTCCGAGTTCGATAACCAGTTTTCCTACCACAGGGACTCAAGTCAAATCAAAATCCTTTATTCGATCTTACACATAAGATCATAAAAGTACTTACAGTCACAATTTATAAAAAGACATAGATAAATAATATCATCAGGGACTCATAGAATGAGATGTTGGATCTAGAAAGTGTTCTATATAGAACTGCTAATGTATGGGTAAAAGTGAGCACTATTGTAACGTAATCTGAAAGTAATCAAAGAATAATGCCAAGTATTCTGAAAAGTGATATCAACCTGTATCTGTTACAATTACAAGAACAGCTGCATTTCCTTGACAGTTGTGCATTTTGAAAGCATTAATTACTTACTTGTACCAAGTCCTTCTTGATACTATAAATAAACCATAAGTATACCTTTTTTTTTTTACCTAATTGGTCTGAATTCTGTCTCGGAGTGTGTGACATCAGTCTTGATTGAGTGAATACATTAAATTCTTAACACACTCTCCTGATAAGCCTAACTGCTCGTCCACACTACCACAAATAGAGCTGTTAGTGATTATCTAATTTAGCCTCTGCTATGCCTCTGGGGATCCACTGGACTCTGTTCACGCTATACCTTAATTTGGTATAGTATATGCAGAGCCAGCTTCCTACAGGTGGTCTATACCTCAGGATTTTAGCACTGGAAGATCGAGGCTGAATGATGCCACTGGATTCCAGAACACATATTGACATGTACTGATCCTGCAACCGCACAGGAAGTACCTTCATTTCGTAGTAGGTTCCACTCACCACCAATTTGCAGTACTTCTCTATGACCTAACTACTGCATCTAGAATCTTTACAAAGGCGATGGCAGTGATAGCAGCTTATTTCAGAAGATCGGTAATCCTTGTATTCCCGTATTTGATAGAGACTTCTAGCTGCAGATTCCTTACCTTTGAATTTCCCAGGTGACAAGCTGAATCCGGAAACTTTTGCTCGAGGAATACCCTTTGCGCTCGCTGTCGGGTGGCTCCATTCAGCTCCGTGTGATGTCGTCGGCATCGTTTATGATGTTGTTGTCACATATATAGGCGTGCAGACGTCAGTTCTTTTCTTTCCGTGCCAGTTAAGATCCGATTTGGAGGAGAGATACCCCTCTGCTGCTTTTTGACAGGCCTTTTTCAACTTTTGTCGACTTTGTCATTTTTCTTTGTGTACGAGGATGTCTTTGAGGAAGACAGGGTTTAAACCGTGTGGTGCCGGTCACCGCATGATGTTGGTAACCGACCTCCGCCTCGTCTTTCTCTGGTGTCTCAAGCGCAACCACAACTCGAAGTATTGCTCGGACTGTCAGGCTAGGGCTCCGAAGGCCTTGAGGGAGCGGGCTATGAAGCTCTTTGTGGCCCGGCAGTCGACACCATCCTACGAGACTCCACGGAGGTCCCGGTCTCGTTCGAAGAAGCGGAGGTCACGAGACCGCTCCCAGAGCCCCAGGTCTTCTTCATCCCACTCGAAATCATCACGACACTCGGGGAAGAGGCATAAGAAAAAGAAGTCCAAGCACACTTTGTCTTCGTCTCAACTGTTGTCCGTCGACGAACAATGTAAGGAGCACCGACGCTCTAGGCACAGTTCTGCGGAGCCGTAGCCAGGGTCGACTTTGCGCCTCCCTCCATAACCAGGAGCCGGAGCGACCCCCGCTCAAATTAAAGATTTTTACGAGGCCATGCACTGCGTGTTTGAGCAGACCGAACCCTCTAGTGAGCCCTCTGTCCCCATATGGTCAGAAGGGGCCCCATCGGATTTGATGCCATAGGCTCCGGCAACGGCACCGGTGGGGCCTCAGGGATTTGATCCTGGATCTGGGACGGTGCCGGTCGTGCCATCGCCACCTTCCCCGGCATCGGACCTGAAGTTGGTGCCTTCAAGCCCCATCCCGACAACACTGAGTCGAAACAGCAGTGCTCGACGTGGAGTTCTTCGTCTATAGAACCCAGGGGTTCTATGTTGTCGCCTGAAGATTTTGATGATGTTTTAGGCACGGGAGAAGATTGGGAGGAGACTGTGGATCCTTTAGAACACCATGATGTTTCAGAAGAGCAGATGGACTGGTATGGGGAACTTGGGAAGGCCAGTGGACTGGACACTTCCCCAGATACTGCTATGGAGGTGGGGGCATCCTTTGCCATGATAGTTAAGAGAGAATCTGAGGTCCTCGGACTGGAGTTGCCCTCTGTGTAGGTCAGGACTAATCTCCTGACCGAATTGCTTCAGCCTGGGGCTTCCACCTCTCAACCCCTTTTGCCCTTGAATGAGGCACTTACTGATGTCATTCTAGACACATGGTCCAAGCCTAGCACAGGGGCTCCTGTGAATAGGACAATTGCACGCCGCCATTGCTCGGCTCCATGCGACCCAAAGTTCCTCAGCCAACATCCCACCAATGAAAGCTTGGTGGTTAAGGCTTCTACCTCCCAGGGCGCGTTCCCTTCCGCCCCTCCAGATAGGGAATCCACGACGCTGGAATCACTTGGGAAGAAGATGTGTTTCTTTCCTGCAGCCTGGCATTGAATTCTGTGAATACAGCATGCTTATTGGGCCGTTTCTCCCACTCTCTTTGGGAGATGGTTGTGCAAGTGCTGCCACAAGTTCTAGAGGAGGCCTGGGCTGTGCTCCCTCAGACGGTTAAGGACGAGAGAAATGCAGCAAAATTCACCATAAGGTGTGGCCTTGACACGACGACTGATTCGCTGGGCAGAGCGACTTCATCAACAGTGGCCTTGTGGCACACTGCCTGGCTTATAACGTCTGGCTTCTCGGACGATTTCCAGGTAAACGTGATGGACATGTCGTTTCATGAATCCCGTCTTTTGGGGAGAAGGCAGACTCTGCCCTAGTGCAGTTCAAGGACTCTCGAGCTACGGCCAGATCCTTGGGCTTCTTTTCTACACCTCGTGGCCAGTCTAGCTTTCGCCTCTTTCGTGGAAACAGAAGGGGGTTCCAGACGCTTCACCCCTATCCCAGCCACCGTCCTGCGCAGACTTCATAAGTTGTGCAGGGACGTGGACCATTCCGTCCAAAGAATGGAAGGCAGAAGTCGTCAGCCACCCTGCACTCCGCAGCTGCAGCCTCCAAGCTTTCCTAGTCTCACTCTGCAAGACCACACCACGCTAGTTGGTGGGAGAATCCATCATCTTCTCCCCCACTGGAGGTCTATAACATCAGACAAGTGGGTCTTGCAGATCATTCATGAGGGCTGTTCTCAGCCTTTCCTTTGTTTTCCTCCTCCCATTCTGCCAAATCAAGAACGGCCCGCGGAGAATCCTTTAAAATTGCTCCAAGAGAAAGTTACAGCTCTCCTGGCCAAGGGAGCAATAGAGACGGTCCTGGATTCAGAATTAGGCAGTGGCTGTTATTCCCGCTACTTTCTGATTCCAAAAAAGAATAAAGGGTTGCGGCCCACTTCGGACCGTCAATCTCTTCTTCAAGAAGGAGAAGTTCAAGATGCTTACTTTAGCTCAGGTCTTGTCTGCCCTAGACCAAGAAGACTGGATGGTAGCGTTGGACTTGCAGGATGCGTATTTTCACATCCCCATCCAGCCGGGCTACAGGCATTACCTGCTGTTCAAGGTAGGCCACGAGCACTTTCAGTTTACCATGCTCGCCTTCAGCCTTACCAGTGCTCCTCGGGCTTTCACCAAGGTGATGGCAGTGGTCGCACCTGATCTGCGCAGGTTAGGGGTGTCTGTCTTCCCCTACCTAGACGACTGGCTGTTGAAGGCGTCCTCGCTTCAGGCTGTCGTCCCCCACCTTCAGACTAAGGCGACCCTCCTGCATTTGCTGGGGTTCTCTATAAATGTGCCGAAGTCACTCCTGACTCCTTTTCAGACGCTCCCTTTCATCTGGGCTGTTCTAGACACAGTGCAATTTCAGGCCTATCCTCCCGAGTAGCGAGTCCAGGATATTCAGGTAATGATTCTGATGTTTCAGCCTCTATTCTGGATTTCGGTGAGACTGACTCTGAGGCTGCTGGGCCTCATGGCCTCCTGCATCTTATTGGTAAAGCATGTCAGGGTGTATGCGGGCTCTGCAGTGGGACTTGAATTTTCAGTGGGTGCAGCATCGGGGAAATCTCACCGACGTGGTCCAGATCTCGGAAAGAACTGCGAGAGATCTACAGTGGTTGTTTAAGAACCGCGATTGTCTCAACGGCAGACGCCTCTCCCTTCCCCAACCAGATCTCAAGTTGTGACAGATGCGTCACTTCTAGGATGGGGCAGCCATCTGGGAGAGGTGGAGATCTTGGGACACTGGTCCCCGGTAGAGTTGGGCTTCACATCAATTTGTTGGAGCTTTGAGCAATTCGATTGGCATTGAAGGCATTTCTTCCCTCTTTCAAGGGGAAGTTAGTGCAGGTGTTCATCGATAACACCACCGCCATGTTGTATTTCAACAAGCAGGGCTGGGTGGGGTCGTGCACCCTTTGTCGAGAGGCCCTACGTCTCTAGACATGGCTGCAACAGCAGAGCATAACCCTGTTGGTTCAACACTTGGTAGGTTCTCTGAACGCCAGGGCAGACGAACTCAGCTGTCGATGCCTAGCAAATCACGAATGGTGTTTCCAGTCGGAGGTGGCGCAAGGTCTCTTTCAGCACTGGGGTGATCCTTGATTAGATCTGTTCACCTCCAAAGAGAAAGCATTGTATAAGGAATACTGCGCGCTGAAGTTTCAAAGGCGGCAATGGCTCAGTAACGCCTTTCGTCGCACGTGGAGCTCAGGCCTGCTGTACGCTTTTCCGCCCATACCACTCCTGCCTAGGGTTCTGAAGAAGATTAGGAATGACCAGGCCAAAGTAATACTTGTGGCTGGGTGAGGAGAGTCTGGTATCCAGAACTTCTGAAAATGAATATCAATCCTCCGATCAGACTGCCCCTTCGAGATGATCTTCTGTTGCAGCAGCAGGGGAGGGTCCTCCACCCGAACCTGTCAACTCTTCGCCTCCATGCTGGAGATTGAGCGGCGGCAGTTGATGGCTTTTGAACTTCCTCCTGGAGTATGCAACATTATTTTGGCGGCCCTCCACTAAGACAGTACACGCCTGCCGTTGGCAGAAGTTTGTATTATACTGTACAGAAAGGTCTGTTGACCCTCTTTCTGCTTCTCTTTCCACATTTCTTCTATTCATTCTTAACCCTTGCCCAGTAGGGCTCTGCTTTGGGACTCTTAAGTGTAATCTTTCTGCTCTATCTGCTTTTTTTCGGCCTCTCTCTTTAGGTCTGCAATTGTAAATAGGTTTTGAAGGGGCTGGCTATCTTGTTTCCGCCCACGCCTTTTGTTATGCCGCAGTGGGACCTTAATTTGGTCCTCACGTTTCTTATGTGTGCTCCCTTCGAGCCTTTACACAACGTTCCCCTCTGGCTGCTTACTATCAAGACAGCCTTTCTAGTAACGATAACATCTACCCGGAGGGTGAGTATGTTGCAGGTGCTATCTTGTACGTCTCCCTACATGATGTATTTTCCAGATAAGGTGGTGCTTCGCACCCGTGCTTCATTCTTGCCAAAGGTTGTGACCCCATTCCATCTGGGTCAGTCTATCACACTGCACACCTTCTTTGCTTCCCTGTATCCCTCTAAGGAAGAGGAGCATCTCCATCGCCTGGACCCAAAAAGAGTTTTGTTGTTCTACCTTGACTGCACAAAAGAGTTCCAGGTGGGGTACGTGGAGCTCAGAAGGGTCGAACTGTGCAGAAAAGGACCATCTCTCGCTGGGTCTTTCTCATAATTAAGATCTGCTATGCCCTGGCTAAAATGCAGCCCCCTGAGGGATTAAGAGCCCATTTCACCAGAGGAAAAGCTGTGACTACGGCCTTGGCTTGGGGTGTCCCAGTCCTGGACATCGGTCAGGCAGCAACGTGGGTATCTTTGCACACGTTTGCCAAGCACTACTGCCTGGCTGCTTCATCTTGCCCCGTCGAGGGCCAGAATCTTCATCCGAAACTTCAGAACCTACACCTCCATTCCTAGAGATTGAGAAAGGACATTGGGTGTATTAAATTTACCATTGGAAGTGGTGGGTGTTATTCTGTCTGCTCGCTGTAACGCCACAAAAGGTGTATTCCAGAAGGTAGAACAAGTTTGTCAATTGGTGTTCTGAACACACTGTGGATCCTTTAAAAGCTCGTCTCTTTAACATTACTTGCTTTGCTATTTCTTTAGCACACCAAAGCTGTGATGTAGGGATGGTCCAAGGTTATTTGGCTGCCTTGTCATCATTCCTCTGCCTTTTAGACCAACCATCCCTATTTAAATCAACTATTGTTTTGCGTTTTTTATAAAGGTCTTAAAAACAAATTCTCTAATTATGCATCAACGGAACCTCAATTTAACTGCGTTGTCCTAGAACAGAACAACGTCTACACTTTGCACTCCAATTGTCAATTTTTCAAATAATAAGTACTGTTTTTATATTTCTAATCAATCCGTTCTTGCAATGTCAATTTTCTTTTATTCGAATTTGAATATATTAATGTTCATTGTGTTGAAACATCACACAATGATTGAAATTCTTCCAGTGCATTCTATAGGAATCCCAATGTATTTCTGGACTAGCGCTTCATCTAGGGAAAATGTCCAAAAATATGAAAAACTGAAAATCAACTATTCGAATCTTCAAAAATTACACAGCCACATTAAAGATTATAGTTAATGTGAGACTAATAACATGCGCATCAGTTCAGGAAACAATATAACTCGTTTCCGTGAGTTCCATAAGATAATACCCAACAAAGGAATAATTGATTAGTGATAAAAATAAAGTAACCATTAGTGCCACCAGTGATATAGGGGCAAAGAATTCATGCGTGCCGTAGGTAATGACTGACACTATTAGCCTTAGCAAAACGAGTGTTAAGACATGATCACTGAGAGTGTTGCCCATGAGATTAAACTACTCCATGCTTCATACGTCTATACCAATTCGTGTGAGTCAGATCGTATGAACTGCGCTGCAATAAACGCCTTAAATTAAAGGGTGACAACCCTTTTCAAAGACTGAAAACCATCCTAAGTGAGGCGTAAGCCGACCGAAGTATACAATCCATGTCAACCAATAGTCACGGTGCTGGTTATTTTGACCGCATACAAGGTATTCATGCAAGCTTCTAAGTAGAGTTCACCTACCATAAGTTTCATAAACACCCACGTCTTGTGGTGAATCCATGTCGGATACTTTCCCCAAGTCAATGCGTATTAAACTCATTTGTGCCATTTAAAGCATTAAGTTAGAAGCGTAACCACCCCGTGAATAAGAAATAGAAAGAGGACTACATTTTTTTTAAAATGTAATAAAAAGTCAGTGCCATCTTAAACAGGATATATATCAAACCGTTCAACCTAAAGAATAACAAAGTAAAACAATTGTAAAACTGAATGTGAAAAAGTGGCAACTTAAATGTGCAACGAAAGCAAGTATATTCATTTAAACAAAATCATCAATTTTCTAATATAACAATGATCATACTGGTAAAAAAAATCTGATGGTTAAAGGTAAAAACTGAGATCTGGCCGTAGTAGATGTTTTCTGTTGTCTCTGCCCTCCTGTGTAAGAATAGTTTCTAGCACCAAAAATCTCAATTGACTTATATTAGGTTTATGTTTGTTAAATTGAGAGGCCACTGTAGATTTCTCATTTTGATCACGAAGGTTGCTTTTGTGTTCAGTGAGTCTTATTTTCACCTTTCGTTCGGTTTTCCCCACATACACTACTCCACATTCACATTTCAGCATGTATACAACATTTTTAGAATCACAAGTATCTGCAATGTGTAGCTTGATGGTACCTTGACCAGGATGCATGATGGTGTTGCCTTTTATGATATTGTTACAATGTCCACAATTGTGGGGTGGTTCCTTTATGAATTGGACCTTTTTGTAGTTTGACTGGTTTGGTCAAGCATTCTTTTAGGTTTTTTGTTCCCTTGATATGCAAAAAGGGGTAAATGATTGTGAATGCCTTTAAAATCATCTTCAATTTGCAACATCGGCCAGTGTTTTACCACTGCTCTCTTGATGAGATGACTCCTAGTAATTTGGAAACAAAGACAGATCTTTTGGTACTGTTGGATAATTTCTGACTAGTGAGCAATGAATTCCTGTCTTTGAGATGTGCCCTCTCCAGAGCTGTAGTTATAATACTGTTAGGGTACCCTCTTAGGTTGAATTTATTGGCCAGTGTATTGCAATTTCTCTTGTAATACTCTGCAAAGTTCTGTTCTAGGACAACGCAATTATAAAGTTAGTTCAATGTCATATTTAATTGCTAAATCTTGCAGATTATTTGATAAAAATTCTAAAGTGGCTTAAACCTCCCTTACAAAATTCCAAAAATCATGCCCCTCCAATTGTTTTTACTGTGTCCTTAAGTAAGTTCCAAAACAAATATATAGATAAAACCTGTCCCTTTGCATTTATTGGTTGTAGGCCTAATTTAACATGAAATGCCTTGATCACTGTAAAAGGGAGGAGACCAAATTCCATCTTCAGCTGTTTCGCCAATTTTATCATTGATAAAAAAAGGTTCAAGCACAGTGAGTGGCCATGCAGTAAAGTTGGTGGGATTATTGCTTTGTATGCCTGCTGTAAAAGCAGTATAGATAGTTCACTTTACTATATGTTAATTCTGATGAGGGTTCCAAACGCAATTAAGGAATTACTCGCCATTATGTCCATTTGGACCTTCCATGGCAAAGTATATGCAAAAGTAACTCATAAATAGTTATATTTTTGCACTGTTGTAAATGTTCATCATTCAAGAACCAGTTACTCCTTTTCCCAAAAGTAAGAGTTTGTATTTCTGTACATCAATTACCAAATTAGTGCCTGATTTACAGAGATAAACTTACAATTTTGTTTGTTTATTTTTGGAATTCACAAACTACGAGTTTAATTTTACTAATAGTAATTTTACTACTGGCCTATCTTTTTATGTGTGCTGTCTCTGTCACAAATGCTTATTTTCCACTTTCATAAAATTACCATTAGTAAAATTAAACTCATACCGGTGTGAATACCAAACAATTTGTAAATGTAAACAAAAGTGTAAGTTTACATTTTATGAATCAGGCCCTTATTATTTAGGCAATACCATGATAATGAATGATGTGTACTCTATAATCTGTTTTTTATTTACCCATAATGTAGATTTAATATGTCTCTTCTTCATTACCTTTCATTTTGTCATTGCAAAAATGCACACAAACACCTTTCTATATTTAATACAGCTGTCGGGTGGTTAATGCTGCCAGTCACTATTGGGAATTAAAATTGGTGCAGGAAAGTGCACACCTGAAAAAGGCATGTCTTGAAGTGTTTTTTAAAGATCTTACTGAAGACGCCACTCACAGGTGTAAAGTAATGGCATTTACCAGTTTGAACGTTGAGCTTTGGTTCACATCTTAGATTCACAGAGCAATTGTTATATGAGAGCCATCTGGCTAAAGTGTCCTGTACTTCAAAGTGAAAGTGAGTCCTGTTAAGGTCATAATGTGAAGGGTATGGCTTTTAACGATTAAATGGAGTAGTCATTCATTACCTTTGTTATTATTTAAGAATCATCTCATTTAATTTGCTGCTTATGATGCCATTGATCAGAAGTGATTGTAATAACTCGGGTTGATTTTGAAGAGCGGTTGCAGACAACAAATCATATGCTGACTTTTACTTTTCTCTTCTTTGTAGGCTCACTTCCGGAGGGATGAGTTTCTTGGAAGGATCAATGAAATTGTTTACTTTCTCCCTTTTTGTCATTCTGAGCTCATCCAACTTGTGAACAAGGAGCTAAACTTTTGGGCCAAAAAGGTACTTGTATAAGACATAATTTGTTATGACAGTATTATATTTGGAATTTCTAATTTTCTGGTGCATTTGCACATTTACAGGTGTGGCTTGAATTTGATCAATCAGTTTTGTCAGATTAGCAACATAAGTAGAGGAAATTGAAATATTTGTAATGTCTTCTTAATAACAGTGCTGATTTTTTATCTATGGGAACCTGGCTTCTCTGCTTTGCAGATCTGCTTCTCAATGTTGTTATATGTCAAATCCGTTTGTGTCTCACATGTTTAACCAAGTTTCTTTTAACATGGAACCTCGCCAGAGGATTGTCAACGGAGCAGAAATCGCCATCGTCCACAGAAGCACCCTCAGAATCTCGACCAGCACCGACGACACCCTCAGCGCCGCCGAACACCTGCACTTCCACATCCACATCGACCCCAACACCACCCTCATTGGAACCTAATCCACAGACCCCCTGGCCACAGTTTAGCTACTCCATCGCCGACTTCGTCAGCACGCACGCCCTTGCGTCCACAGACTACATCATCCTCGGAGACCTAAACTTCCACCTCGAGAATACCAACAACAACAACTCCACCACCCTGCTCGCCAACCTCGCCAACCTCAGACTTAAACAGCTCGTCACAACTCCCACCCACTCCGCCGGACACACGCTCGACCCCATCTTCTCCGCCAGCAACCACGTCACCTTCAGCCACACCACCGAACTCCACTGGACCGACCACCGCTGCATCCACCTCATCTTCGAGAAGCCCACCGCGCACCACCACACACAACGGCCCCCCTGCCACAGCTGGAGCAAAGTCACCGAAGACCAGCTAAACACCACCCTCGCCCGAAACCCACCAACTGACACCACCGACACTGCCGCCCGCAACCTCAGGCAATGGATCGACGACTGCGCCAACACTCTCGCCCCGATCAAGAAACCCTCTAACAGACGCACCAACAGAAAGGCCACCTGGTTCACCGCCGACCTTCAGGCATCCAAGCAGGCCTGCCGCAGGCTCGAGAAGAAGTGGCACCACAAACAGACACCGGACAGCAATGCAGCCTACAAGAGTGCCATCCGCAGACACCACCAACTCATCCGAACTGCCAAAAGGACCTCCTTCAAAGAACGCATCGACAACAACGCACACAACAGCAAAGAGCTCTTAAACATCGTGCAGGAACTCTCCAACCCCAGCTCCAACTCCTGCCATCGGAAGACCTCTGTGACTCCCTAGCCACCTTCTTCCACTGCAAGATCGCAGACATCCATTACAGCTTCAACAACCAGGCCCCCCCGACAGATACCGGCACCTCAGACTCACAGCTCCCCAGCCACACAGACCCCCTGCTTTCCTGGACCCACAGCAACGACGACACCATCAGAATCATGAACAACCTCCACTCTGGCTCACCATCAGACCCCTGCCCGCACCACATCTTCAACAAAGCAAGCTCCACCATCGCACCCCATCCCCGCAAGATCATCAACAACTCCTTCGAGACTGCCACCTTACCGGAGAGCTAGAAGCACGCAAAAATCAACGCCTTACTCAAGAAACCCAAGGCGGACCCCAAGGACCTCAAGAACTTCCGGCCCATCTCCCTACTCCCGTTCCGGCGAAAGTCATCAAGAAGATTGTCAACAGGCAACTGACCTTCCTCGAAGAGAACAACATCCTGGACCCGTCCCAATCCGGATTCCGCAGCAACCACAGCACCGAAACCGCCCTCAGTGCCACCACCGACGACATCAGGGCACCGCTGGATAATGGAGAAACTGCGGCCCTCATCCTCCTGGACCTTTCGGCCGCCTTCGACACCGTCTGCCACCACACCCTACGCACACGCCTCCACAAAGTAGGGATCCGCGACAAAGACCTGGACTGGACCACCTCCTTCCTCACCAGCAGAACCCAAAGTGTCTGCCTCCCTCCATTCTGATCCAAAGACACCAATATCATCTGCGGGATACCCCAAAGATCGTCCCTCAGTCCGACACTCTTCAATGTCTACATGGCACCGCACGCCAACATCGTCCGATCGCACGACCTCAACATCATCTCATACGCCAATGACACCCAGCTGATCCTCTCCCTCACCAAGGTCCCCACCACCGCCAAAACCAACATCCACGAAGGAATGAAGGCCATTGCCGAATGGATGAAGAACAGCCGCCTGAAACTCGGACAAGACAGAGGTCCTCATCATCGGATCCACCCCTTCGTCTGGGACGACTCATGGTGGCCGGCCGCACTGGGAGCTGCACTGAAGTCCACTGACCACGCACGTAACCTAGGGGTCATCCTGGACTCATCGCTGTCAATGACCCAGCAAGTCAACCCCGTCTCCTCCTCCTGCTTCAACACCCTCCGCATGCTCCGCAAGATCTACAGATGGATCCCCACCGGAACCAGAAGGACGGTCACGCAGGCCCTTGTCAGCAGCAGGCTGGACTACGGCAACGCCCTCTACGAGGGAACCTCAGCCAAACTCCAGAAACGACTCAAACGCATACAGAACGCCTCGGCACGCCTCATCTTTGACATCCCCCTCCACAGCCACATCACAGCCCACCTGAAAGACCTGCACTGGCTGCCCGTCAACAAGAGGATCACCTTCAAGCTCCTCACCCATGCTCACAAAGCACTCCACAACACCGGACCAGCATACCTCAACGAACGACTCACCATCTACATCCCGAACCGCTACCTTCGCTCCGCTGACCTCGCCACCATTCCCCGCATCCGACGAGCGACCGGCGGCGGCAGATCATTCTCCCACCTCGCCGCCAAGACTTGGAACATACTCCCCTTCCGCCTACGACAGACCCAGGACCTGCTGACCTTTAGGAGACTTCTCAAGATTTGGCTGTTCGAGCAGTAGCAGCACCACCACCCCCCGCACCTTGAGACCCTCACTGGTCAGTATTGCGCTCTATAAATGGATTGATTGATTGATTGTTTTAGGGAGTCTGCATCACTTCTAAAGCTGTTATGTTGTGGGGAGTCATCGCTGTCAAGGAAGTAGTTCTGTAAGAATGTGTGAATTAATGCCCAGATCGCGGTCTGACAGATGTCCAGAACAGGTACCCTGCATGCCAATGCAGCGGTAGCAGCTTTGGCTCTAATCAAATGAGCCCTCAGACTCTCTGGAGTCTACTTCTTGACCGGTGCATTGCAGATCTTAATACAGATGACTATCTACCGCAATATCATACTTTTCTGCCCTATCATATCCTTCTTTGCCCCCAGAGAACCCCACAAAGAGCAGATCTTTCATCTGATGGTCCTTGGTATGATTGATGTAGAGACTCAAGAGTCTTTTCTGATCAAGGCAATAGAGTCTATCCTCCTGTTTCGAGGGGTGAGGCAGAACAAAGGGTTCTGGAAAAGTGATGGATTGGCAGACATGAAAGGGAAACACACGATCTTCAGCACAAAGGCAGCTCTGGTCCTCAACACTAGTTTGTATGTGACAAAGGTGGTGTATGGAGGTGGAAAACATTACTAAACTGCAGGTGAGTAGTTAGAAACTGAGTTTGAGAAGAAATTATTTGTAAACGTTATCAAAATAGATCAGCTCTAATCTTCTTCTTGTGATTAAGAAACAGTATATATCCTAGTTACCACAAACCATATTCTACCAAGAATAAAATAACAATTTAGAAAAATCTTTTCAAAAACATAGTATCACTTTGAAGCAATTGCAATAGAAGATCTAATAATGAAAGAACAGTAGTAAAATTATACATCAAGTGATAACGTACAATTTAGAACTTCTGAACACTTGCACCACACTAAAATCCATAATGATTTAACATACTTATAGTAAAACAGCATGACAGTTATAGAACCTTCATCACTTTCACAAGACCAACAAAGATGAGCTGCATCAAGCAAACTTGGTTACAGGGACTGGGGTAACGAAAGCACTCATGAATAGAAAATGATGATTGAGTGAAATTTACCACTCTAGCCTTTAAAATAGTTTCAGCCACATTATGTCCCAAAATTGAACAGTATTTGAAGCTTGTAAGCTATCTTTCTATAAAAGTTATACTGCAGATTAAGCTCTAGTTGAAAAAGATTGAAGCAAAGTCTAATATAAAATAGCAGCCTTTGGAAGATAATCATTCCAAATAAGATTAGCAGTTGCCGATGCTGCAGGAATCGTAAAGTCAGATGTCACCAAAGATACGGAAACATAGTGTTGACTAGTCACACAGCAAGGTGTATTTACTTAAAATAATTAAGGTTATTCATATTTCCTTTGAAGAAATTCAAAGGAAGCTATGGCTTTCTCACTCAGTGCTTTCTGGTGCTCGGCACCAGCAATTACTTGGTTTCCGATGCTCTGCACCAATCACTTAATTTTTAACAATACATTTATGACAGTCTTCACATGGTGGCGCTAATCATCTAATTTAGAGATGAGCAGAACAAAGTTTGTTTATGAATACAATATACATTAAAAATTATTATTCTTACCTCCTTAGCCATTCCTTTAGTTTTGGGGATCTCAAATAATCTGAACTATCTCACTTACAGGCGAAAGAGTACCGTAATTGACAGCAATGATGGGCAATGGATGGTGCAAGCTTCAGTGGCCTCCTGGCCAGGGCCCTGGCACTTATTTTACCAATTAAGCATTGTTCTTGCTCCACAATTAGTAGACCAATATGATACCTTTGTCTTTCCAACGGTTGAAGCAAAAGGACTTAAGTATTTTTCAGTGTTTATTTATCTATATTAGGGAATAAATGAAGCATTGTTGAAATAAATACTGATTAATAACTTTCATAGCAAGAAGCATGTGTATTTTAGAATAAGGTACTTCGTAATGTCGCAGAAATTGGGCATGATAATTAGATCTTTAAATAAGAACTCGTTAAACATTGTTTGTTTAAACCAATCCAATATGGAATAGGATTGTAAAAGTTGTAAGGCAATGCACAAGATTCTCAGATTATAAAAGAGGAATTATTTAATTTAGAATGAGGGAATCTTAGTCCACCTTCCAATTTTTGTCTCCTTAATCTAGATAATGAACTATGAGGAGTTTTATTGTTCCATAGAAATTAAGAAGACATTTTGTTCAACTGCTTCCAAATATAATTTTTAATTTTAAAAAGGAAGGATGGAGAAAACATACAGAATATGTGGAACAATCATCATTTTAATAGTGCTGAGTGACCCCGCCTTTAGAAGAATAAGGGAGACACTTAACAAGCCATGAATTTTGGATTTCAGTGGCAAGGTATTATATTGAGAATTTTTTTTAACATTAGGAGAAAACCAAATACCAAGAAAATTAATCTTTAAAGGGACAAAATAGAATTAGAACTCTCAAACATAGATTGAAAACAAACATAATTCAGTTGTACTGCCTCTGTTTTGTTCAAATGTAGCTTATACCCGGATACCATTGAGTATAATTGTATTTCTTCCAAAAATATAGAAGAGGGATTTGACATCTGTAACAGGGTGTCATTATGCATGGGCAGATATTTAAAATTCCTTCTTTCCCTTCTGAAACCCAGTAATAGATGGGTTACACTGAAATCTCTCTAAAACAAGTTCCAAACTAAAAATAAATAATAAAAGTGAAAGGGGACGCCCTAGTCTGTACCCCTACCTAAATTAAAATAGGGAGAGGAACAACTATTTATAAAAACACTCTAGGTTTGGAATATAATAATCTCCCAAACAAAGAAAATTCAGGGCCAAATCCAAACAATTCAACAGCCTTAAATATATAATTCCAGCTAATTAGATCAAAGTTTTGTTCGCTTGTCAAGTAATAATGCAGCCAATGGACTTTTAAATATAGCTGCTTGACTAATAACACTGGAAAGCATTCTTGCATTATGTGAGGCCAATGTACCCTTAATAAACTCTGACTGATCTGTTTTATTAAGAAATAGAACAGCAGATTCCAAACAGACGTGAACATCTTTGCGTATGTTTTACAATCATAATAAGAGAGATGGGCTTGTAATGTTTACAATAACTGGCGCCCTTAATTTGCTTGGGTATGACAATAATTAAAGCGTCCAAAAAAGTGCCACTAGCAGTGGAGTTAAAAATAAAGGCATTATACAATCTAATAATTGTGATGTGAAAAAGGAGGATTTAGATAAACTAAGCTTACTAGAAAATTCCTCATGGCACTGACCTTTTTGTTTTTTTTAATGTAGGACATCCAGAAATTCTTGTAATAACATTTCTGCTCCACAATCTTTAGCACTAATATTTTGAAACTATATGTTGGGAATACTACTAAAAACATTATCAAATCTCTGACTGTTTGGATTAGTATCATCAGTATAAAGGCGCTTTTAACATTTTGTAAGAGTTGGAAATATCTGGTTTTGCTAATGAAATTGTGCTATCCCCTTCATTATTGAAGAGCCAATCGCTTTGTGTTTGGTTTTGACTTTTAAATATTTAGAAAATATCTAAATTGTTTTCTTCTTACCCCAGTGAAATGTGGACTTAATTCGCAGTAAAAATTGTAGCCATTCATGGTAGCGATCTTATTTAACACCGACTTGGCTTTTTAAGATCATTTAACATATGTGGTGACTTGGAAGTAAAATAATTGTGTTCAAATGTCTTAATAGTTTTTTAAACAAATTCATATTGACCATTAATTTTCTTTTACTTGTTAGGAGTAAAAGCTTTTGTGAAACCTCTAAAAAAAAAAAAAGAAAATAAGTCGTTAAAATTCCTCATGGCACTGACCTTTGTTTTTTGTTTTTTTAATGTAGGACATCCAGAAATTCTTGTAATAACATTTCTGCTCCACAATCTTTAGCACTAATATTTTGAAAATATATTTTGGGAATACTACTAAAAACATTATCAAATCTCTGACTGTTTGGATTAGTATCATCAGTATAAAGGCGCTTTTAACATTTTGTAAGAGTTGGAAATATCTGGTTTTGCTAATGAAATTGTGCTATCCCCTTCATTATTGAAGAGCCAATCGCTTTGTGTTTGGTTTTCACTTTTAAATATTTAGAAAATATCTAAATTGTTTTCTTCTTACCCCAGTGAAATGTGGACTTAATTCGCAGTAAAAATTGTAGCCATTCATGGTAGCGATCTTATTTAACACCGACTTGGCTTTTTAAGATCATTTAACATATGTGGTGACTTGGAAGTAAAATAATTGTGTTCAAATGTCTTAATAGTTTTTTAAACAAATTCATATTGACCATTAATTTTCTTTTTCTTGTTAGGAGTAAAAGCTTTTGTGAAACCTCTAAAAAAAAAAAAAAGAAAATAAGTCGTTAAATGCATCCTAATGATTAATAATGGATGTTTAAAAATATCTTAATAAATTAAAAATATTCTATCATAAAAATATTAAATTCAAAAAAGAAATTACTGTCAGGTATACATGATTATTAAATCTCCACCTGCCTGATTTCAACTCACTAGCAGAGAAATGCAAATAGGCCAAAACCAGGGCATGATTAGAGAGGAAAATAGATCAGATCTCTGTGAAATGCAAACGTAGCAAAGATTTAGTAACCAAAATGTAATCAAACCTAGAAAGTGGTCTGTGTACATTTTAAAAGAAGGAGCATTCAGAATTCTCTAGATTACATGTTCTCCACATGCTAAATAACGGGCTAGAAGAAATCAGGAACTTAAAGGTTTTAGGAGGTTTATCAGATTTAAATTCATACTCAGGGGCCTATTATGATTGCGGGCGGATTTTGTCATGGCGGTCCCGCAAGTGGCATTAGGATGCACCTGCCAGACTGGTGGGCGCATCCCGTATTTTAAACATTGCGGCGGGCGGTGGTGCAAGCAGCACCCGCCGCAATGTGGAAAATGCATGTTGTGCATTTGAATGTACAACGTGACAGGCACCGCGTTGTGCCTGCCACCTTGTGCATGCAAATGCAGGGAGGGGTACCATAGTTACCCCCCATGTGCACCCCCCTGAACACCCTGGGGGGCCGTAACGGGCTCCCAAAGAAACAAACGCATGCCTTTCCATGGCGGAGTCTCCGCCTTTTAAAGGCAATTCACCGCCATGATGATAATATGGATCGCTGTGCCTGCAAGGCCCCGCCACCAAATTCCTGGGCTTTTCTGCCCAGGTAGGCAATCGGGCGGATTGCCTACCGGTGGAAATCTGGCGGACGGTCTTCCCGACGTCCAGGGTCCCCCCCGCCATTGTAATGTGGCGGGGGAAAAGTTATGCGGGCGGTAGATTTTGGCGGGCGGATCGCCTCCGCCATACAGGCGGTGGCGATCCGCCCGCTATCATAATGACCCCCTTAGACTCCTATCAAAAAATGGATCCAAAATCTGAGTAAAATCTCCTATCATGATAATAATAGATTTGGAAATATAAGCTAGATTGGTCTTCATAACATTCCAGAACTCAGAATCTAGTTTCACAGGGCCATAAACGTTAAACAAAGTTGTGTTTATTCTCAAGTACAACATTAACTAACTCTCATCATCCCACAGCATCCCACTTTGCAGATATGACCTATAATCTTAAAGTTTTTTGTCAGAGTATGGTCACTCCACCCTTCTGATCAATAGAAGGAGAAAAGAAAACATGTCTCATAAATGACCCTTTAGTTTTACTAACTCAGCTTTACTACAATGCGTTTCTTATGTAAATGCACTTTTTACATTAATTCTGGACAAATGAAAAGTACCTGTTGTCTTTTCATAGAGTTTTTAAGCCCACAAAAATTCCAGGCAATAAAATTAAGCATATGTAAATACAGAAGTGTAGACTAACTGGAATAAAGATGACAATCCTTAAGGCAGACAAAGAATAAACAATAATAAGGTACTTAAGAGAAGTACAAAGATAAAAATTGATACAACTTGACAGAACCACAGTCAAGGAAAACTAGAGAGTAAGAAATATGCCAAGACAAACGGTATATATTTAAAACATTAAAAAAACTAAAAGATCAACGGACACCACTCTGATCTAAGAGAAAAATGCATGAAAATGGGATATTTTGTGTCAATAATATGGTAAGTCAGGAAAGAAAAACACTAAATTATAGAATGCACATGCAACAATTAACATAGTGAAGAACATCAAATTCTAGGCCAGAAAGTGTCAATCCTGCTACGGAAAATACTTTGAAGATAATCTCTCAGCTTGACAGGGTTACTAAAAGATTTTGTATTGCCCTCATATGTTAATTTACATATTGAGTATACCATATCTGATATTCAGTTGTCTCATGAAAAGGTCTGATAGCAGAAACCGCTTAGCATAATTTGCATTTAATACATGTCAGACCTAGACCTCTCTCTGCAGGATCACCCCCAAACATTTTGGCTTCGACCCTCTTACTCATTTTGCTGAATTTGGTTTTGTTGGCCTTATGACTCTTTGCACTTTGCCACTGCTAACCAGTGCTAAAGTACTTGTGGTCTCTTCTCTAAACATGGTGGAATAGGCTTGCGCCCAATTGGCATTTTAATTTACTTGTAAGTCCTTTGTAAATTGGTACCCCATGAACCCAGGGCCTGTAAATTAAATGCCATTGTAGCCCATATGTGCAGTTTTAAACTGCAATTTCGACCTGGAAAAATGAACCTTTTGCCAGGCCTATGTCACCACTAAGGTAGGCCCTAAATAGCCTACAGGCCATGATGCAGTACATTTAAAAAGGTGGACATATACTTTAAAGTTTTACAAGTCCTGATAGTGAAAACTCCTCAATTCGTTTTTCGCTGCTGCAAGGCCTACCTCTCCCATAAGATAACAATGGGTTAACTTATTACATTTAATAAGTGATAACTTTCAATTGGGAACAGGTAGACAGGTCGCGTTTGGTGTCTAAAGAAGGGTAATTAAAAGCCCTGTTTAATGGTAAAGTCTGATTTTTTTGTCACAGTTCTGAAAATGACACTTGTAGAAAGTCAGCAATTTCTTGTCCTAACCATTTGGTGCCTGCAACCTATTCCTGTGTCACATCACTAGGTGAAGCTGGCAGTTGATCTTTGTGCATTGCTCCCAGACAATGAAACAAAGGGAAGCTAGGTGTTGGAAGGAAGGGCCGCTCCGACTTAAAAATGGGGAGCAACTGTCATCTACCACACTCCCAAATCACACAGGCTCTGCCTGAGCACTCTCACCAAGGGTTTGTCACTAGTCTTTTGTTTCCCGAACAAGCTGCGGCCGGGGCAGGGAAGAAGCGAATGCCTGACACGTCTGGGGGTTGAAAACAGCTAGAAACTTTCACAGAAATGAGCTCGTAAATAGGGAATGGTGTTCCTAATTGCTGGACCAATGTAGAAGCAAGATGGCAAAAGCTTGATAATATGATCCTTGATGGTGTGATCGTTATCAAATATAACCCCTAAATCATAGCCTGCAGGTACTGATGTGGGGAGAGAACCTAAGTCACCAGGCCACCAGATGCCAGTCCAAGCAGAGAGTTTGCAGAAGACAATCACCCCTTTCTTACCTGTTTTAAGTTTGACGAAATTGCAGTGTTCGAGGCATGTGGGCTGCTGAATTCATATCTGTGCATAGATCGCCGCCTAGTGTTGGGTCCGGATGATTGCACATTGTTGTCCTGGAAGAGTCTTCGAAGTATCACGAGATAGGTGGCTCCTCCCCTGGACTACAGTGCGCATGGGCATCCTCTCCATCCTTAGATTGTTTTTTTCCGCCATTGGGTTCGGATGTGCTATCTTAGCTCAACTTAGGAATATTCAGTTTTAGGCCAAAAGGCCTTTAGTTTTCGTCGCTACAGTTACCGTTCGGTGTCGACTACTAGCTTTAGTGCTCCGCACCTTCTTCCAACTTCCAGACCGGTTTGGTCCGAACATCGAAGTTCGATCGACGATGGAATCGAGGACTCCATTCAAGAGGTGTCCGTTATGCCACGCAAAGTACCCTCATATCGACGTCCACCCAGTCTGCAATAAATGTCTCACGCCGGATCACGACGAATCGGAATGCATGGCCTGTGCACGATTCCGATCTAAGAAGACTCTGCGGAATCGACGGGCAGCGAGGCTGGAGGCGCAGCAAGCAGCGCCTGCTCCCACCAACATATTCAGCACCGAGGACGAGGACGCCGAGAGCGTGGAAGAAGTAGTCTCTAGCCCCGCTTCAGAACATGATTCCCGATCGGACGACGACGATGAAGTGATCTTTCGACGTGAAGAAACCGTCGATGAGGTAGGAGACTTCGACGAGGCCTACGGGGCCGAAGAAGACAGCTCTCCTGAGGAGTTAGTCCAATCCGTCGAAACGGAGGCCGAAACAGTACGTCGTCATCAGGCTCCGGTCGAGGGATCGCCTTCGGGCCTTACCCACGATCAAACACATGGTTCTTCGGCCCCGCCTTCCGGTCCGGCCTCGAACACTTTGCAAGAGCCAATATTACCGAAGACGACCGGGTTCTTAAACCCAAAACCATCCATCGCTCCAGTCCCTTTGAAAACGAAAGTGAAACTGGTGGTGGTCGGATCGAAGGCGTCGAAACCATCCACTGCTACGACGCCGAAAAAAGTCGTCGGCTCCGACCGCGTACAAAGAGACTTCGGTGCCGAGGTCACCGCAGCGGATGCGGTTGACACCCAGAAAAGGCAAGCCCTCGGGCACCGCAAGGCACCGAGACCTTCGGCGCCGACATCGAAGGCCATAACCTCCGCAGTTAAAATGGCCGCCCCAGCTACATCAACGTCTAGCGCAACGGCGCCGACTAAGTCCTCGACTACGTCGAATGTCGATACATCCATTCAGACCAGTGACCCCCTTCCTACAAAAAAGTCGGGGCTGGCCTCGACGCCTACTACTAAGGTGCCCATCAAACCACCATCTGCGTTCACTGTGCAGCAGGTCTCCGCATCTTTGCAACGCATCCGTGACCGGGCAACCCTCCACTCTATCTCGGGTCCCGACACAACCAAACCCTGTAAAGTGCACTCTGAGCCAACCAAGATTACGTTTGGGTTGCCACCGGCATCGGCACCGAAACTATTTCAAATTCGGACACGTGTCCTCCACCCACAGTCCACCACCTCTGGCCTTACAGAACAAGACTCTTCGGGGCCACAGTTTATCGACGCCGACACTGGCAGGTTAATGCTCCACAAGCGCAAAATAACACCAGTTAGGGAAGAGGAGCCCTACAAAATTCCTCTTAATCGCAAACTGCCAGCGGAGCAAGAACCAGTGCTCCAGGAACACTTCCAACCCTTCCATCCAGATCCGCAGTCCTTCTCTCCTACCCCTTCCGAATCGGACGCCAAACAGGACTATGGCGGGGAGGATACCATCTACCCTGGGGACGTAGATCCTGATGAGCACCTACAAGACCCGGATCAGGCATGGGATGACCCCACAGACCAAAGTGTCGCGCCACATACCCAAGATGCGCAACTCTATAACGTAAAAACGTCTCCTACAGAGGACACAGCTGCCTTTAATGCCCTCATCGAACGGGCTGCTGCTCATCATGGGGTGGAACTCCATTCTGATGCCATTGAGGAAGACTTCCTGCTAGACACTTTCGCATCTTCAGAAAGAACTGTCAAAACTCTGCCCATGTTAAAAGGGGTTCTCAAACCTGCTAAAGACATTTTCAAGGACACCACAAGAGCACGGATGTTAAATCCCAGGATTGAAAAAAAGTACAAGCCTGCACCCGGTGACCCTAAATACATTAGGGGTCAGTTGCCATTAGACTCCATGGTGGTTGCCAATGCTCGCAAGAGAGCCCACTCACAAACGACTGGTGATGCTCCTTCCCCAGACAAGGGGTCAAAAGTACTAGAAACATCGGGCAAACGCATTGCAGCGCAAGCAGCGAACATCCTGCGCATTGCCAATACACAGGCACTCCTGGCACGTTATGACAGGTCACATTTCGACACGCTAGAGTCCCTGCTCCAACATCTACCAGATGAGTATAAAGAGTCAGCGGAGCTACTCATCAGAGAAGGACAACTCCTCACTAATGCATCCATAAAATGCGCCCTTGACGCAGCTGACACAGCAGCTAGGGCAATAAATACAAGCGTCATGCTACGACGCCACGCCTGGTTACGAATCTCAGGTTTCAAACCCGAGATCCAAAACAATATCCTGAACTTACCAGTTAACACAGAATTCTTATTTGGCCCAGACGTTGACACTACCCTAGAAAAAATAAAGAAAGACACTGACACTGCGAAATCAATGGGGGCTCTGCAGACGCAGCAATTTCGTAGTGGCTCCTTTCGTCGCACCGGAAATAGGGGAGCAACAAGGGGTCAGGGGTCACAGCAGCAGTATACTAAAAGTGGCACACAAAGCACCTATGACAAAAACAACAGGGGTGGATATCGTGGATCCAGCACCAAAGGCAGGGGACGTGGCTATGGCAACACCAGGTCCTCTCCAAAAAACAAACAGTGACGCCCTCTCCTTACCCCCGACCACATAACACCTGTCGGGGGACGACTCCAGCTGTTTCTGTCCGCGTGGAAGAACATCACCACGGACAGGTGGGTCAGGGACATCATCCAGCACGGGTACTGTCTAGAACTAACTTCCACTCCACCCAACATACCACCAAAGCACCGTCCTATGTCAGCCGAGCACTTAGATTTACTCCAGCAAGAAGTGCTTGCTATGCTCGCAAAGGGAGCAATAGAAGTAGTGCCCATCAACCAGCAGGGAACAGGGGTGTACTCTCTGTACTTCTTAATCCCAAAAAAGGACGGCTCGCTCAGACCTATTCTAGACCTGCGACCCCTAAACCTATATATTCTGTCAGAGCATTTCCATATGCTCACCCACCAGCAGGTTCTCCCACTACTCAGTCAGGGGGATTTTCTAGCCACGCTAGACCTGAAGGATGCATACTTCCACATACCCATACACCCTTCACACAGGAAATACCTCAGGTTCACTATTCAAGGGAATCACTATCAGTTCAAAGTTCTCCCCTTCGGAGTAACAACAGCACCCAGGGTCTTTACCAAGTGCCTGGCGACAGTGGCCGCACATCTGCGAAGACAAAACATTCATGTCTTCCCTTATCTGGACGACTGGCTAGTTCAAGCCAAGTCAGCACAACAATGTGCCGCCCACATGTCCCACACCCTTCACCTTCTTCACGATCTGGGATTCTCACTAAATTACTCAAAATCACATCTCCAACCTGCCCACGTGCAACAATATTTAGGCGCCACAATCAACACTCTGGCTGCCACAGCTCAGCCTACTCTAGTGAGAATCAACAGCATGCAACTGCTGATCTCAGAATTCAAACCTCAACACACCCTTCTTGCGCGAGTGTTCATGCAGTTGATAGGCATGATGGCCTCCTGCATTTTCATAGTCCCGCACGCGAGACTACATATGCGCCCGCTTCAGCAGTGCTTGGCACGTCAATGGAATCAGGCTCACGGGCAACTAAAAGACCTAGTGTTGGTGAGCGGTCGGGCATACAACTCTCTGCATTGGTGGAATACACAAAACCTTTGCAAGGGCCGACCGTTCCAAGAGCCTGTTCCACAAATCATACTGACAGCGGACGCGTCTCTCCAGGGATGGGGAGCGCATGTGCTCAATTACACAGTGCAGGGACTATGGACGACACAACAAAAGAAGATGCACATCAACCTTCTGGAACTGATGGCAATCTTCCTAGCCATGAAGGCATTCAAAGTACACTTGTGCAACAAGGTTATGTTGATCCGGACGGACAACATGACTGCCATGTACTACATACAAAAGCAGGGAGGAACACACTCACCACAGTTGTCTCATCTGGCTCAGAGCATGTGGAAGTGGGCCATTCAGAGGAACATGTTCCTCATGGCGGAACACCTCCCGGGCAAGGACAACCAGATGGCGGATCTGCTCAGCAGACACAGCCACCAGATGCACGAGTGGGAGCTACACCCATCAGTTCTCCAACCGTACTTGGAGGTCATCCAGACATAGACCTATTCGCAACAAAAGAAAACACAAAATGCCAAAGCTTTGCCGCCAGGTTCCCACACCCACAGTCGCAAGGCAATGCGATATGGATGAACTGGTCCGGCAAATTTGCGTACGCTTTTCCCCCAGCACCATTAATACCGCTGGTGGCGCGCAAACTGAGGCAACACTCGCTCACCCTTATCCTAGTTGCTCCAACGTGGGCACGCCAGCCATGGTACACCACCTTTCTGGAACTCTCCGTGGTGCCTCATCAAAGACTGCGGATAAAACCAGCGCTTTTAACGCAGAACCATGGCGAAATTCAGCACCCAGATCCCCAACAGCTGAACCTGGCGATCTGGCTCCTGAGGTCTTAGAGTTTGGCTACCTAAACTTACCACCTGACTGTATGACTATCATCAAAGAAGCCAGGAGGCCCACTACTAGAGCCTGCTATGCGGCCAAATGGAAAAGGTTTGTCATTTACTGCAACAACAATGACATTAACCCACTGGACGCGTCTATTCAAAACATCATATGCTACCTCTTACACCTGTACCGCTGTAATCTAGCATACAACTCAATACGCATCCATTTGACCGCGATAGCAGCCTACCTCCAAAACAGGCAGCACCTCTCCTTATTCAAAGTACCTGCCGTTAAAGCGTTCTTAGAGGGACTCAAACGAGTAATTCCCCCAAGACACCCACCAGCACCGGTGTGGAACCTCAACTTGGGCCTCACCAGACTGATGGGTCCGCCCTTTGAACCTCTCCATTCATGTGAGATTCAATTCCTCACCTGGAAAGTGGCTTTCCTAGTGGCCATCACTTCCTTAAGGAGAGTTAGTGAACTCCAGGCACTAACCATTCAGGAGCCATTCATTCAGGTCCACGCAAACAGGGTTGTCCTACGCACCAACCCCAAGTTCATGCCCAAAGTCATATCACAGTTCCACATTAACCAAACTATCGAACTGCCCGTTTTCTTCCAAAATCCGCAAAATGTCGCGGAAAGAATGCTCCATACACTAGATGTAAAGCGGGCTCTTATGTACTATATTGACAGGACAAAGGATTTTAGAAAAACTAAACAACTCTTCGTTGCCTTCTCTCCACAACACAAGGGCAACGCCATTTCCAAAGCAGGAATAGCCAGATGGATCGTTAAATGCATTCAGATTTGCTATCACAAAGCTAAACACACATTAACGGTTCCCCCACGAGCCCACTCAACACGAAAGTTAGGGGCATCCATGGCTTTCCTAGGAAACATCCCTTTACACTAAATTTGTAGAGCAGCCACATGGTCCACTATACATACATTTACCAAACACTACTGCGTAGATGTACACTCAAGACAGCAGGCAGCTGTAGGACAGGTTGTTCTCAAAACTCTTTTCCAGACTGCTGCAGCTGGCACAGGTAGTGCCGCTAGGGGAGGTACTGCTATATATTCTATGCACAGATATGAATTCAGCAGCCCACATGCCTCAAACTGATTATGCTACTTACCAGTATGCATCTGTTCTTGGCATGTAGGGCTGCTGACATTCATATCGCCCACCCTCCTCCCCGGCGCCTGTCGCGGCTGCAGCACTCCGAATTTTTGTATAGCATGGTCATCACTTCCTATATCTACTCCATCACTGCCACAGTGGCAAAAAACAATCTAAGGATGGAGAGGATGCCCATGCGCACTGTAGTCCAGGGGAGGAGCCACCTATCTCGTGGTACTTCGAAGACTCTTCCAGGACAACAATGTGCAATCATCCAGACCCAACACTAGGCGCCGATCTATGCACAGATATGAATGTCAGCAGCCCTACATGCCAAGAACAGATGCATACTGGTAAGTAGCATAATCAACATCCAGCTGGCTACCGTAAACATCCCTTAAGTTGGTTTTGAAGAATGGGAAGTTCACCATCCTGATAGACAATCCATTGGGTAACATCAGCATTAGTGTAAAAAGTCCGCCTGAAAGAGTCGGTTAGGGATACCAGTGGGGTGAAATATATGTTAAAGAGAGTTGGACTGAGCGCCGAACCCTGCTTTATTCTGCAATTAAGTTTCTTAAAGTAAGATTGAAACAGGGTAGAGCTAATGCCTGGAAACAATTGTCCTTGAAAGAGGTCTGTTGGACTGGTCAACCTTAACGTGGTCTTCCCCTGAATGTTTTTGCCTATAGTGCTCCTATTTTTGCTCAGTTTGTTTTTGTTGGCCTTAGGACTGCTACCCAGTGCTAAAGTGCTAGTGCTCAATCCCTAAAACGTGGTAAAATTGGCTTACACCTTATTGGCATATTTCATTTACTTAATAAGCCCCTAGTAAAGTGGCATACCATACACTCAGGACTGGTACATAAAATGCTCCTAGCGGGCCTGCAGCACTTAATGTGCCACCCACTTAAGTAGCCCTTTAAAACATGTCCCAGGTCTGCCAGAGAATAGAGGGGGAACCAGGCCATTGGGTAAGCACATAGTTACAATTCTGTACTCAGCTTGTGGTCCTGTAAGGGGAAGCACAGCTTCAAGTTGATCTATTTTTTGGACAGTCCAAAAGGGTATTTCTTCACTATTTGTGGGTTGTTTACCCATACCTAAATGAACAGTTATGGGAGTGCCACGCATGAGGCCCCTTCAATACTTTAGTCCATGCGGACAGTGCCAAGCATGTGGGGAACTGCGCCATTAAACCAAGTCTGGCGTTCCCAGACGGTATGAGGAATTTCAGTAAGTGCATATGGGTGATATGCATTAGGAACCAGTGGTATGGTGTATTCATGGAAAGAATCATCATTAGCATTGACAGCCAGGAAAGGGCCCAAGAATGGAAAACTTCAAAGCAGAATGCTGCATCCGTTTCTATTACAAAAATCACAGCAGCTCCTGCATTAGGAACTCTGTGTTTCATTAAATGCTGAGTTACTACCAGGTGGCAAACAACAGGAATAGCGACGGGTTAAGCCATAGCTTACTGAAAAAGGATTCAAGGTGTAGCACAATTAAGGTGTAAACCTTTTAATAAAAGCCAACAGAACTAGGTGATCCATAAAAACTGCGGAGGACGAATCCCTAACACCATAGATGTCTCTGAGAAAAAGTGTGAGGGTATTGTGGACAAGCGCTACTCGGGGTTCCCACAAGTAAGTACCAGACCAAACGTTGGCAGTGCCATGTTGCAGGGATTCTGCTCTGGAACAGAACTATGCTTGGAACCTAAGAACATCAGTATGTAGTGACTGGTTACCATACCATCTCAGTGTCTATGAGTCTGAGTCCGACTAGCTATAGTGCCTGACTTGCCCTCCTAACCTTACCAGAGAAACAAGTGAGTTGGCACCTCAGAATAACACTCTTGACTCTCTCAGAGTTCATGGTAACAGGACACTCCTCTTTCGCTCTCTCACTCGTACTTGTCCACAATAAGATAACCAGGAGACACGAAGAAAGTTTTGAATATTTATTCAAACTATCATATTCTGAAATGCAGTATACGTGCCACAATTAGAAAACAAGTGCAAATGGAAGCGTCTGTTTTTTCCCTGCAAATGGTATTAACAAAGGATTTGTGGGGTTGAAATCACAATTTTTCCAGCTTTCAGAGACTGACAGACTTTTGTCAGAAAACCAACATTTTTTACACAGTTTTGGCATTTTACTGGGACATACCTGTAACTTCTTCTAATTATGACAGATGTTTGAAAGCAATATACCATTACATCCACTGGACCTTTCTGGTTGTGGGATATATAGGACTTGTAGGTTCACCAAGAACCCCACGAACCCAGAGCCAATTACTGAGCAGCGTCTTGCAATGGTTTTTTATTATGTACTGGGTATATAGCAATTCATTTGGGAAAATATATACATATATACAGTGAAAAATCGGAATGAAAGACACTTATGTATTTCTGAAATTGGAACAAAATATAGTGTTTAGAAATAGTAGGTATTTGCACATTTCCGAAATTGTGAGTACCCACACTAGCATGAGAATTCTAGGACATTTTTCAAAGTGACTTCTTTTTTACACGTTGTCTTTCATTTGGAAGGCAGAAATGCATCGAAAGTCAATAGGTAATAGCAGTTGCTCTACAATTCTGTTACCCTAAGTCTCCCGATAAAAATGGTACCTTACTTGTGTGGGTAGGCCGAGTGCCCGCGACGGGAAGTGGCCCAAAACGCAACTTGGACACACTTCATTTTTACAGTGAAAACTGAAATTTTTTTTGCAAAGTGCCTAGCTGTAGATTTTGAACTCTAGCTCTGCCGGCACCTAGGGAAACCTAGCAAAGCTATACATTTTTTAAAACTAGACACCCAGGGGAGTCCAGCGAGGTATGGCTTTCGTGGATCCCCGTTTCCCTACCCAAAAGCCCTGCCAAACCTCAAATTGTGCTGAAAAAAGAACTTTTTTCGGTCATGCATTTCATGGTATGAGTTTTTAGGCTTTATAGAAGGCTCTTTTTGTTATTCTCCTACGATGCTTTTTGCATCTGTCTGAAGATTAGATATTTCCTGTCCTCTTGGGGTATGTATCTACATTTTCTCTGTGCCTAACAGTCCTTGGGAAATCATGTCTGTTGGTTCTTGAAGAAGTGTAAATGATATATCCCCCAACACACCTTTCTCTGCACCAGAAAAAGCCATTGATGCCATGATTCTTAGTAATCCAAAGCGCTTTATTTGCACAAAGTATTCAAACTGCCTGCATACATTCTCTGTCCCAACGCGTTTCAGCTCTGGTATCAAGCCTTGCTCACGGGTAATAGGAAACATTGCTTCCAGAAATGACCATGTTTATATACAACTTCTTAATGGCATGATTTACAACACCTGAGTGTCATTTCATTGGTGCTTGCGCAGTGAATTCAAATCGGCACTTTACTTTTCCTTCCAGCGTTAAATTTCCTTACACGCATGGCTTTCGTATTATTACTGCCAATTCAGTGCGCAAAAAATAAAAATTATATTCACCAGGTCACAGGCAGTCATTACGAATATTACACTGTGTGTCTTTTGTACACTAGAATCTGTGAGCTTGAAGGCATTTCAGCTCACATCCCTTACTCGTATTTCACTGGTATTTTAATTGGGAAATCCAGTCTTTGTCCAGGAAAGCACACAAATGAGTCGGGCCTCTTTAGTTCAAAATCCACCTCCAAATTGCTCCGTGAAAGAGGCCACTTACTCTTGAAGCCGCCCTGGCTCTCTATCAGATGTAAAAGTTATTTACCTTTGGTAACGTAATATCTGGTAGATACACAGTCTAGCCGTGGATTCCTTAATGCCCTGCCCAGCCTCTCCACTCTGCAAACGACTTATGAGGTAAAGGTTATACCCTTTTTCAGTACTAGTTTTATATACCGGTGATCATTGTCTCAACTAATGTTGGGGCTCAACAGACCACTTGGTCTTGTCACATAGGATTTGTTTAGATGTTGCCATACCATCCATTTCCAAATGTGAGTGGTCAGTAGGGTGGGGGTGTTTCCTCTTTAACACTGGATTACACACCAGTGAGCAGTATTGATTTATTTGTTTTTTCTTGAAAGTCTTTGTTTGGTATCATCATACCTTGTATTGGCGCTTTCACTATGTCACACTGTGGTGTGATTCAACAAACAGCTTGGTGTTGTTTTCATAGGTTTTGTTTTGCTATTGCCATGCCATTCATTACCACTGATGAATGATCTATAGAATGTAAGGTTTTCTTCCTTTACATGATGATTATTGGCCAGGGTGCAGGTTTTCATGTTTGTTGTGGTTTGTTGATTCTATTGGGATTTTCTCTAGAATCCGTGCCTGGTATTAACATACCCTTTGATATTTCTTCTTAATTAATGTTTCAAAGATTTTTGATCCTTTTGGCACACTGTTTCCTCAACCACTTTATATAGTGGCTTCGCGTTCTGGCGGGAAAGGTTTCACAGAAGTGAAGAACTGAGATTTTCTCTCAGCGGCGCAGGGGCACGCCCTAAGTCTTCGGGTTCTTTCCTGTCATGGAGTACAGAGACACGGGACTCTTCTTGGTGATGTCAAAGATAGTATTTATTAGCTGCAGCCAGTAACAGAGGTCCTAGAAGTACAACACGGTGTATGTTCTTAGGAGACTGCTCAACTTATTTGGCGGAGCATCGTCTTATATACCAAAATTCACATTCCTGGCTAGCATCCATTACTTCAAACTTGTCCAATCAGAGAATGACATTACAGAGGTATCACATAACGACGAACGCACTTTCAGGTTATCCAGCCCACTAGGAATGACGAAGCAACATACAGCATTCTTGTTCGAACAGGTCGGAAGACCTTAACCCAAAATCGATAACTTAGGTCATAAAGGGAAGTGGAGATGTAGATGAGAAGCAAGATAGAAGGGTGTGTGCATGTACCATAAAATCAGCTATGCCCTGCTCTTTGATCTCTATCTGACCAGCTGCCTAACGAGGCACTGGCTCAACAAGTTCAGCCTGGGGCAACAGGGCCAGTTCACTCAGGTCACACAGGAGTCAACACGACCTTAAGCTAAGGTGCATGCGTCCCGAGAGACTTGCTTTGGCCACAGTCATCGTAAAGTCATAAGCCTATGTGAGGGCAACCACAAAATGGCTGTCATGCATAAAATGGAACCCAAGGGTTCAGACTAGATCGCAAAAATGCATCGTGAATCCATCGGAGAATCATGACGAAAACTCTAATGCACACCGCACTCGTCGTTTGCGGTTCGCTGATACCAGAATCGTCATGAACCGGCAACCTTTATTGACGGGTGTCAGGATTCACGGAACCACAGAAGAAACTGACATCTGCGCAGTGGTACTGCTGAAACATTTCCGGATCCAGACTGGGGCCTGGGGAGAATTCAAAAGTTAAGGACTCTGTGCCTAGACTGTGTCTCTACCAGATATGTTACTGAAGGTAAGTAACTTTTACAACAAGCAATGTCAATGGCAATACCTCTGGCTCATTTTATAAGTGATAGTGTTTATTGGTAGGTGGCTTTGTCTGTATAAACGTGAATGTATTACTGGACAGGTTTAACTGGTAGATGTATGGATGAGTGAGTGTAGGGATGAGTGGCTAGATTGATATGAGTGGATGGATGCTTCGAAAGGTGAGCAAGTGAATTAATGAGTGGGTGGAGGTTGGATGGGTGGGTGGATAGTTGGCTATGTATATTGAAAACAGAGTAGATGCCTTAGCTGGTAGACAACCCGACGGGTGAATGGCTGCATTAATTCTGGTGTGGGTGTATAAGTGGATAAATAGGTGAGTCAAAGGATGCCTAAGTGGGTGTATAGTTGGATGGGTGGATATGTGGATGCCTGGGCTGGTGTATGGTTCAATGGGTAAGTGGATGCCCGAGTAGGTGTGTGGGTCACTGTATTGGTGGATTTGTGGAAAATCATTTAGATGGATTGATGAGTTGATGGGTAGATAGATTAGGGATTTGGCAGATACAAAAATGGAAGTGGATGCATTGATTAATGGATCAGTTAGTGGGTGGATATACTGGTGAGTGGGTAGATGACGATGCATTTATTGCTTCCCCTCACTTTGTTTGGAGTGCAGTGTATACAGGTTTCGCCAGATCAGCATATAATAAACTGAGGTGCTTTGCCCCTAAGGTGGAGATGTGCGGTATCACAGGAGCAGTGGAAGGGGCAGCCGAAGACACAGACACCTCTTTCCCCAAGTTGAGCTGTAGTGGGGCGGCAAGGGCAGGTGGTTACTGATACGGGCAGTAAAATACAGAGGTCAGAATGTAAAATCATTTGGGCCGGGGTCCTACAGAAAGACATTTCTGCTTCTGGACTAGATAGCTCTGGTGCATCGGGCCAGTCTGAGTGGGTGATGGCAAGTGGAGAGATGTGAGCAGTAGTCACCTCTGCAGAGAAGCGTTGAGCAGCTTGGGAGCACAAAGAGATTGGAGAACTCCATGAACGCTCCAGGAGGAAATCATGGTCACTTGCTTTGCTCACGCGCTCAGGCCAATCTGCGACAAAGATTTGCCCCCCATCACTTTAACGTTCATCAACCACTCCTGCATCAAAGCACAATCTCTATAAATCGGGGCTCTTCATCATCGCAAAACCCTCCAGCTCTTCCTGTTTGAAATATGCGAAACCATGTTACTTCCAGATGCTGGTTTTACACAGTGCTTTAAATGGGCCGGTACTCACCGGTACGGAGTACCAGCACTTTTTAACTTTCGCCTCTTGAGTACCGGAACTTCTCTTAGGACAAGGAGAGTACTGGTACTCTTGGTGGCCTTCCCTAGACACAGGTGGTGCTCCTCGTATTTTCTCGTGCCTCAGCAGCACTCTTCGCACGACCCGCTCTGATTCTGCAATCCTGAGCTGAGATCGCACAGGAGCGCCAGAACAGCAGCTCTTGTCACCAGGACACAGCAATCTTGTCGTGCTGCTCTGCAACTCTTCCAGCAGCGGTGAGGAGGCAGGAGTTTTGTTTACCCTTTGATCCTGCACAGTAGGAGTTGAGAGTCCACCATAAATGTGTGGGGTGTATGCTTCAGGGCAGTACAGCTTTTTAGGATGCCATTGTTTTAAATGACTGAAAATGTTAGTTCATCAGCAATTTAAATTAAGCATTTTTATTTGAATGTAAATCCCTGCCCTCGCCGCCAATTTTATGATTACCCTCAAACAAAAGAACACATTAAAGGCAACGCAATTTTGGGGGGTTTTGTGCATTTAAACCACTTGTTTTGTATGGGAAACCATGCATAACCCAAATTATGCAGCTCCATGGAATTCCTTAGACTTTCAGACAGTTCTAGATTTTAGCTGGTAATGCTTTTGCATGCTGGGACTCGTAGTTCTCCTATCTCATTATAAGTAAGGATTTCTAAAAATTCCAGCATGCAAAGCTTTGGTTGCAAACTTCAGACGCTTATTAGTAAATGCTTTATAAATGATTATTAGGGCCATACCCATTGGACAGATACTTCCAAGTTTCTTACAATGCACTTGGATTTCTTGGATTTTAAGTTAAGAAAGGTTGAAAACCTAGCCCCGCCCCTGGCTGCGCCCCTAGTCCCGCCACACACTTCACCCTCCAGTCCACCACTCCTTTTGGTGAGTACCTGCACTTATTTCTTTCCATTTAAAGCACTGGGTTTACATGAGTTTTTGGGGAGTGGGGGAGTTTATCCTCATTATATGTGATGTGTGCCTGCTTGAGTAATGTGTCCTTGGGAATTCTACACGTCTTCTCGTGTGAGAGTGGAGGTGAAGACGTGATGCTTTCTCCGCTCCCACCGCGTTAGTGACTGAGGGAACAGGGGATATAGCATCCCCACTGGCTCCTCTGACTGCCATCCTTCTGCGCTGAGCCGTTCTCTTTCCATGTAGACTAACCGGGGCTTCATTTTTCTCCACAGGCCTCCCAGAGACACAGCATCACGCTGCAGTGGGACCGCGAGGTGATGGATGTGCTCGCGGACGGCTACAATCTACACTACGGTGCCCGCTCAATCAAGCACGAGGTACGGACTGGGCTAACAGTGTCCGCACATACTTGTCATCCTTCATCTCAGCAGGTCCAACTTGCAGCCTCTCTTTCCAGTGGGTATCTGTTTCACTGGCTGTGCTCTCGAGGCATGGTGCATGAGGTGTTTCTCACGTCATGGTTCCAAATGTAGCACCTGTGAGCACTGACTCAACCCATCTTAGTGGGTTTCTTGACGGGTGTTAGCCGTGAGTCATTCCCAGCTGTCTCTATTGGGCGGCTTTTGTTGTGCTACAATTGCATCTGAACAAATCACTTAAGTGTTAACAATCTGGCAAAACAGATTGCAAAACTAGAAAATATACGTGTAAAAGTTTTCTCTAGAGATGTTTATGCACACCTTTTATGCATACGGTTGTCATAAAATGGTGATTTAGATTTGCGTTGGCCATGCCGCAACTGTTTGTTATGTGATATTTCTTTGTGTACTCACCTCCATTTCCTCACCCACCTCCATTTCCTCAAAGCTGTGTTGAGAATAAAATCTGGGATGCTGTCCCAATGTGATTTTAGAATTCCTTATGAATCTGAAGTTGTAGCTGCCATGATTTCTCATCGAGTCCATTTAAGGTGGATGAGCAGCTTATCACTAGAAGGCATCGGGAGGGATGGGAAGAGAGAGGTTGGGGTATTCCTTGTCCGACGCACTAGGTGGGATCTCGCGAATACATTTGCGTTTATGTACCTAGGGAACGGTTTCTTCTTCAGCTGCCCTTTTGATGACTATGCCAGTTACTGACATCTGCAACGTGGCTGTTAGTTCAGCCTTCGCCACGCACTGCCAGCTCCGTTAAGGGCGAAGAGGTTAGTTGACGTTCAGCCAGATTATTTCCAGCGATATTTTCTGCATGGTCTTGGAATCCCCAAACTCGGCTCCTAAATTCCAAGGCACTACTCTGGAGGAAGTCTTCAAACAAGGAATTTGTGGGAAGAAACATCCCATCAGCACTGTCAAGCATATTTCGTAATATTTGTGTTAATTAACACAACGGTTGTAGGAGAGTAGGGTCTGCTTTCTATGTTCACCCCCACTTTTTGCTTTTGCTTTACTGGTTTTCGACTTAGATGTGGCTGTGGGCCTGCCAATCAGACCCACAGCCCTGCTGTTCTCTCTCTAAATTAATACTATGTACTTTAGGTGCATAACCCATTTGGATAGGATCACCTTATTGGCCCCTGTACAGTGTACCCTAGGTACCCAGGGCATAGGTGTACCCTAGGCCTACCAGGGGCTGCAGCATGTATTATGCCACCCCTGGCCTGGCCTTCCATTTTGACACAACTGGCTGATCACTCAGCTGGGGCAAGGTCGTGTACTCACCCCTTGCTTAGGTGTAGTATTCCTATACCTAACTTACATATAGACACATGTGTACCTATCAGTCACTCCTATGGCAGGCCTTGACAATCCTGGAGGCAGAGTGCTTGGTAACATGTGAGATGGTGCTCTAGCATGAGCTGAGCCTGTCTGCAGCTTTCGGAACCTTGCCCTTATAGCTGTTCTATGATATAGCCTACCATATACTCTTAAAGTGCCTTATAATCTTAGACGGTTATGGTAACTATGGTTTGGCTTTATCAAAACATGTCGTGTAAGGTGTCTAACACTAGGGAATAATACCCCCATGCCATTTCTGGACATGAGAATATTATTCCCCCCTTCTAGAGGGAGAGACATGTTAAAATCATACTTCAACTGTTAGCCTCTGACCAAAGCCTCAGCATCACAAAATGGATGCTGCTGCCACGACACAAGTCTGACCTCCTGCAGCTGGGAGTGATCCCAGCCAGGGAGGCCTGGACAATAGGTTTCCTGCTTGGGGAGGTGCTAGCACCTCTCCAGACAGCCTTTAGTGTATTGGGGCAGGGTGGGCTGAAAGGAATGAGACATGCCTGGGGCACACAAGGTGTTCCTTGCATAGTCCAGTTCAAACCGGCGCTGGGGCACTCCAGCCCCAGCTCTGGCGCGAAACTGGACAAAGGGAAGTGGGTGTAACCACCCCCTCCCAGGTCCCACCCATAAGGCGTGACCTAGCAGGTATCCCAGTCCCCCAGATTAGTATAAGAGTGGGAGTTGGGCCTCAAGACTTTAGATTATCCTGAACCTGCAAAACTGAACAGAAACTCTGGACCTTCGACATTCGACGAAAGAAGAAGACTGAAGAATCTCCCTTGTAGCCAAGGAGTGGCTACCCTGTGCAAACAGGCACCATCAAGAGACTACCCTTTGCTTTGCGACCGTTCTACGAGGAACCGACTGCAGAGCCCGACCAGAGCCTTGACTTCCAGACTTCTCCGACCCTCATCCACATCTGCAGCAGAGCTGAGATCCGTGGAGGCGACGAGCGACGTGGGACCGGCTACCTGGGAAAAGTGGCTAGTAACTTACAGCGCAGCTTCTGAGGTACCCTCGAAGTTGTGCACCGGGGATTGAGAAGCCCCAACCCCAAGCACCATCTGCACCGAAGACCAGCACTCCACGAGTCCTGCGTGGGGCCCTTCAGCATTTTCCTGCTTGCCGCGTCTGTCCGGTTGCTTGCCCGCTGGCTAGTAGCCTTTGTGACGACGCTCCCTGAAATCTTCTGCGCTGGTTTGGCTCCTCCAGACTGGCTCCCGCTTCTCTGCAAAGAAGAAGCACCCCAGACATTCCTGGTCTGCACCAGAAGCAAGTCCTTTGTTCTTCGTGGGTTCCGCTTGCCAAGGCTTGGTGAGTCCTAGTCCAACTTCGACGCCGCCGACAGCAAGAGCCTTCGTGGGACAGCTCGCCTCCTGGTCCTGGTCGTCCTCGACGCTTCCTGGTCCTCCTGGCTGCAGCGACAAGCTTCACCTTCACCTGCAACTCTTCACGACATCGCCTGGTTCCTTCCTGGTTCCACGTGGTCACTGGCTAGTGACCTTGACTCTGTCCCTTCTGCTTGCAGGTTTCTTCTCTTCTAGATCCCAGCCTTGGGATCCACCGGACACTCTCCCCTGACTGCCTGTCAGCATCTTTCTTCAGGCATCCATAGGAGTCGACGACGAAAACGACGCATCTTCACCCCTATGCACCCGCAGCCTGTGGGCTAGGTAACTTGGGTACTCCGGTGCTCATCAGGATAGTGACTATCCTAGTGTCTAGTTTTCAAGTCTCAACTTCCTAGCTACTCCGGAAGTGTCCTAAATCTACCGTTTTCTAAACTGTAATATTGCTATTGACTTTTACGCATTACGCGTGAGTGTTTCCACTCTGCACACGAATCCCGTGGGCCTCCCACTTCCTAACTAACGCTAGTGTAGTGTAGCCCCAGCGATTCCCTAGGCCTAGGCCTATTCTATTTCCGTGAAAGTGGTTCTTATACCACTTATTTAGTATATGGTTTGCGTGGCCCCTAGGGCCTAACTGTATTACTTACCTGTGTGACTTACTGTATGCATTAATAAGACTGTGTTGTACTTACCTCTAATCTCATAAAGAGTGCTGAGGGTTTGCTTAGAATAAATACACTTTATTTTATATATATATCTGTTGTGGTGTCCTTTCATTTGGTATTCAAGGGATTATATATGGTATCACAGCTGGCTTCACATGCCATTCAGAGTTTAGCCTAAGACTGCTCTTGTCCATGCTACCACTAGGATAGCTGGTCTATAAGGTTGACTTTACAACCAATCACCATAAGGGTATTTGGACTGATATAAGGTGTACACTATAACTAGTGACATCATACATCAGGCCAACTTCTCACATTGGTGAGCAGCGGTTGGGATCTGAGCTTGCTGTTGTAATACCATTGTAATCTTGAGATACTAAATTGAAAGATCACACAGATATTGTCTAGGTACATATAACATAGATTATTATACTTAAGTCCTACTGGACTTTGTAGCTGTAGGTTGAAGGGAGTAACACACCCTGACTACAACTACTAGAAAGGTTTAGTAGATACAACTAGTGTAGGTAGGTGCACACACCACACCCTCACTAGATCATGTCTCTGAGAGTAGATCAAGTAGATGCTCTCTCAGGAGGATCAGGTCTGCAAAAGATCCCCTCTAGATATGATACCTTAACATTCCAGGAGATGAGACAATTGTGCACCTCCAGAGGAATAAAACAGGGTGCAAACCCTACCCTCCTTCAGTTAAGACAACTCCTAGAGGAGTATGATGCTCAGAGGGCATCTCAGGCAGGTGCCCTAGGCACAGAGGAGGGTCTACCCACCACAGAGGAGTCAGATGGGGCTTCAGATGGGGAGGTAGACAGCCAGAGCCAAGTAAGGAGACTTAGCCAGGCTAACTTAAGTTTACATGGGAGTTTGAATGGGGTCCCCCCATACAGACCCACAAGTAGGCATTCACAGAGAAGCAGGAGGGACAGATCCCCTTCAAGGGAATCCATCCACTCCCATGTCTCTAGCATCTCTAATGCTTCCTCTCACAGGGGAATGACTTCACCTGAGAGAAAGGAGCATGCAGCCAGAATGAGGGAGGCTAATCTGAGGATTCAGAGGGAAGAACTTGCCCTTGCCAAAGAGAAGCTTGCTCTGGCTAGAGAGCAAAAGTTAAGTGGGTTAGAACCCACTGGTGGCAGCAACATTCCTAGAGATAGAGACAGGCACTATGATAATAGAAACCTGAGCAAGATTGTCCCTCCCTACAAGTGTGGGGATGACATCCACAAATGGATAACTGCTTTGGAGAGAGCTTGCAAAGTACAGCAGGTACCCCAAAGTCAGTGGGCAGCTATCTTGTGGCTCTCCTTCTCTGAGAAAGGAAGAGACAAGCTCCTCACAGTTAGTGATGAGGATGCAGATAATTACACTGTCCTGAAGAGTGCTCTGATTGATGGGTTTGGCCTAACCACTGAACAATACAGGTTGTTGTTCAGGGATACCCAGAAGACACAGACTCAGGACTGGACTGACTTTGTAGATTGTGCCACTAAGGCTCTGGAAGGCTGGCTAATGGGAAGTAAGGTTAAGGACTATACAGGATTGTATAATTTGATCATGAGAGAGCAAATACTTAACAACTGTCAAAACCAGCTATTGCATCAACACCTGATTGATTCTGATCTGACTTCTCCCCAAGAATTGGGAAAGAAGGCAGATAGATGGGTCAGGACTAGAGTTAAGCAGAAAAACCAGAACCAGGGCGGTGATCAGAAAAAGGCAGACCAGAAGGGTAATGAGCAGAAACAAAAAGACCAGAAGTCTTCACCAGGCCCCCAAAAGGCTCAGGGGGAGGGTGGTTCCAAAAAGGATAAGAAGAAAGATGGCCAAAAGAAACCATGGTGCAACTATTGTAAGTCCAACTCACATTGGTTTAGTGAGTGCACCAAAAAGGATAAGCCCCCAGCCACCATTGCCCCTAAGGCAACTGTACCCCCTAGTTCAGCTGTAAGTGGTGGTTCCCAGCAAAAGGGTGTAGTAGGGTTAACCCTGGGAACTGAGGAGGATTCTGGCCTAGTCAGAGTACCTACTCAGGCTGTCCTGATCTGTGATGGGGACTTAGCTTTGTCCTCTACTGTAGGCCCCAGTAACCTGGGCAAGTACAGATAGACACCTTTTATCAACCAAAGAATGGCTCAGGCCTACAGGGACACTGGAGCTAGTGTCACAATGGTGACACCTGCTTTTGTGGACCCTGGACAGATCATACTAGGTGAGAATTACCTAGTGACCAACGCTAGCAATGCCACTACCTCCCATAGTGTGGCTATTGTTAACTTCTCCTGGGGAGGGGTAACTGGCCTCAAGAAAGTTGTTGTTAGTTCAGACCTTCCTGTAGAGTGTTTACTGGGCAATGATCTTGAAACTTCAGTTTGGTCTGAAGTGGAGTATAGGACCCATGCAGAAATGCTGGGGATAGATGCACATGTCCTTGCTGTGACCAGGTCACAGGCCAAAAAGTGCAACACTGAACAAGTGCTGGATCCTGAAACTATGGACCAGTCACAATCCAAGAGAAAGAGCAGTAGGGTTAAGGCTGTGCCTTCCCCCCTGCCTCAGGTGGTGGATCAGCCCTCCCAGGAGGATGATTCTGAGAGCCCTGAAGGAACTGTCCTAGAAGAACTTGAACCTGATCAGGTTGAGTTTCTTGGGACAGGGGGACCTTCCAGGGCAGATCTGAGGCAGGCTCAATTAGACTGCCCCTCTCTTGAACCCCTCAGACAGCTGGCTGCTGCTGAGGCTGCAGGGAATGCTCAAGGTACCCATAGAGTGTATTGGGATGAAGGGCTACTGTACTCAGAGGCTAGAGACCCCAAGCCTGGTGCATCCAGGAGGTTGGTCATACCACTGAAGTTCAGAGGCTTCCTTCTAACCTTGGCCCATGATATTCCCCTTGCAGGGCATTTAGGCCAGAACAAGACTTGGGACAGGCTTGTCCCTCACTTTCACTGGCCCCATATGTCAGAAGATACCAAGGTGTTTTGTCGCTCCTGTGTCACCTGCCAAGCCAGTGGCAAATCAGGTGGCACCACAAAGGCCCCCCTCATACCACTACCTGTGGTGGGGGTCCCCTTTGAAAGAGTGGGCATAGATATTGTAGGACCAATGGACCCACAAACAGCATCTGGGCACAGATTCATACTGGTGATAGTGGACCATGCCACCAGGTACCCAGAAGCAATTCCCCTGAGGACCACAACAGCTCCTGTTGTGGCAAGGGCCCTGCTTGGAGTATTCTCCAGAGTGGGCTTTCCAAAGGAGGTCATTTCTGACAGAGGTGCCAACTTTATGTCAGGATACTTGACTGCAATGTGGAAGGAGTGTGGTGTTAACTATAAGTTCACCACACCCTATCACCCACAGTGCAATGGGCTTGTTGAGAGATTCAACAAGACCCTAAAGGGAATGATAAAAGGATTACCAGACAAGCTTAGGCGAAGATGGGACATCCTTTTACCCTGCCTTCTGTTTGCTTACAGAGAGGTCCCACAAAAGGGGGTTGGCTACAGCCCTTTTGAGGTTTTGTTTGGGCATCCTGTAAGAGGACCCCTGTGTTTGGTGAAGGAAGGATGGGAGAGACCTCTCAGACAACCCAAACTAGACATAGTGGATTATGTACTTGGTCTCCGCTCCAGGATGGCAGAGTATATGAAGAAGGCTTCTAAAAACCTTGAGGCAAGCCAAGAACTCCAAAAAGCTTGGCATGACCAAAAGGCTGTACTGACTGTTTACCAGCCAGGACAGAAAGTGTGGGTGTTGGAGCCAGTGGCCCCAGCAGCAATCCAAGACAAATGGTCTGGACCCCACACTATTGTTGAGAAAAAGGGAGAAGTCACCTACTTGGTGGACCTTGGGACTCCCAGAAGCCCCCACAGGGTGCTTCATGTCAACAGATTGAAGGCATATGTTGACAGGGCAGACATGGGGCTACTCATGGCTACAGATGAGGGGCAGGAGGAAGAGAGTGACCCTCTCCCAGACCTGTTGACTCAGAACCCTGATGATGGCTCAGTTGATGGTGTGGTCTTTTCTGACAGCCTCACTGTCCATCAGCAACAGGACTGCAGACAGGTTCTGCAATCCTACAGACATATGTTCTCTCTGACCCCAAGTCAGACAAACTGGTGCACCCATGAGGTGGACACTGGTGACAGTCTGCCTGTGAAGAGTAAAATCTACAGGCAACCTGACCATGTCAGGGACTGCATAAAAGTTGAGGTACAAAAGATGTTGGAGCTGGGAGTCATTGAACCTTCAGAGAGCCCTTGGGCTAGTCCTGTAGTCCTTGTGCCAAAACCTCACACCCAAGATGGTAAGAGAGAGATGAGGTTTTGCGTGGATTACAGAGGTCTCAATGCTGTCACTAGGACAGATGCCCACCCAATACCTAGGGCAGATGAGCTCATTGACAGACTGGCAGCTGCTAAGTTTTTGAGCACATTTGACCTAACAGCAGGCTACTGGCAAATCAGACTAGCTGAGAGTGCAAAGGCCAAAACTGCTTTCTCGACCCCAGGAGGACCTTATCAATTTGTGGTAATGCCCTTTGGTTTGAAGAATGCACCTGCCACTTTCCAAAGGCTGGTGAATCAAGTCCTTACTGGGTTGGATGATTATTGTGCAGCTTATCTTGATGATATTGCTGTCTTTAGCTCCACCTGGGAGGATCACCTGGTCCACCTGAGGAATGTTTTAGAGGCCCTGCAAAAGGCAGGCCTCACTATCAAGGCCACTAAGTGCCAGATAGGGCAGAGCAAGGTTGTATACCTGGGCCACCTAGTTGGTGGGGGTCAGGTTCAACCACTGGAGAGCAAGATCCAGACCATAAAGGACTGGGCTCCTCCAACTACCCAGACTCAGGTCAGAGCTTTCTTGGGCCTGACTGGGTACTACAGAAAGTTTGTTAAGAACTATGGGTCCATAGTGACACCACTTAATGACTTGACCTCCAAAAAGATGCCAAAGAAAGTTCAGTGGACAGTAAGCTGTCAAAAAGCATTTGATGACCTGAAGCAGGCCATGTGCAGTGCACCTATTCTGAAAAGTCCAGACTACTCCAAAGAGTTCATTGTCCAGACAGATGCTTCTGAGTTAGGTGTGGGAGCTGTTCTTTCACAACTGAATGTAGATGGTCAAGACCAGCCCATTGCTTTTATAAGTAGAAGGCTGACCCCTAGAGAGAAACGTTGGTCAGCTATTGAGAGGGAGGCCTTTGCTGTGGTTTGGGCCCTGAAGAAGCTGAGGCCATACTTGTTTGGCACTCACTTCAAGATTCAGACAGACCATAAGCCCCTCTTGTGGCTAAATCAGATGAAGGGTGAAAATCCCAAACTTCTTAGGTGGTCCATTTCCCTACAGGGGATGGACTTCACAGTGGAACATAGACCTGGGACTGACCATGCCAATGCAGATGGACTCTCCAGATATTTCCACTTAGAACATGAAGACTCAACTGGTCAAGGTTAGTTTAATGTCCCTAAGTATGGGGGGGGGTTGTGTAGGAGAGTAGGGTCTGCTTTCTATGTTCACCCCCACTTTTTGCTTTTGCTTTACTGGTTTTCGACTTAGATGTGGCTGTGGGCCTGCCAATCAGACCCACAGCCCTGCTGTTCTCTCTCTAAATTAATACTATGTACTTTAGGTGCATAACCCATTTGGATAGGATCACCTTATTGGCCCCTGTACAGTGTACCCTAGGTACCCAGGGCATAGGTGTACCCTAGGCCTACCAGGGGCTGCAGCATGTATTATGCCACCCCTGGCCTGGCCTTCCATTTTGACACAACTGGCTGATCACTCAGCTGGGGCAAGGTCGTGTACTCACCCCTTGCTTAGGTGTAGTATTCCTATACCTAACTTACATATAGACACATGTGTACCTATCAGTCACTCCTATGGCAGGCCTTGACAATCCTGGAGGCAGAGTGCTTGGTAACATGTGAGATGGTGCTCTAGCATGAGCTGAGCCTGTCTGCAGCTTTCGGAACCTTGTCCTTATAGCTGTTCTATGATATAGCCTACCATATACTCTTAAAGTGCCTTATAATCTTAGACGGTTATGGTAACTATGGTTTGGCTTTATCAAAACATGTCGTGTAAGGTGTCTAACACTAGGGAATAATACCCCCATGCCATTTCTGGACATGAGAATATTATTCCCCCCTTCTAGAGGGAGAGACATGTTAAAATCATACTTCAACTGTTAGCCTCTGACCAAAGCCTCAGCATCACAAAATGGATGCTGCTGCCACGACACAAGTCTGACCTCCTGCAGCTGGGAGTGATCCCAGCCAGGGAGGCCTGGACAATAGGTTTCCTGCTTGGGGAGGTGCTAGCACCTCTCCAGACAGCCTTTAGTGTATTGGGGCAGGGTGGGCTGAAAGGAATGAGACATGCCTGGGGCACACAAGGTGTTCCTTGCATAGTCCAGTTCAAACCGGCGCTGGGGCACTCCAGCCCCAGCTCTGGCGCGAAACTGGACAAAGGGAAGTGGGTGTAACCACCCCCTCCCAGGTCCCACCCATAAGGCGTGACCTAGCAGGTATCCCAGCCCCCCAGATTAGTATAAGAGTGGGAGTTGGGCCTCAAGACTTTAGATTATCCTGAACCTGCAAAACTGAACAGAAACTCTAGACCTTCGACATTCGACGAAAGAAGAAGACTGAAGAATCTCCCTTGTAGCCGAGGAGTGGCTACCCTGTGCAAACAGGCACCATCAAGAGACTACCCTTTGCTTTGCGACCGTTCTACGAGGAACCGACTGCAGAGCCCGACCAGAGCTTTGACTTCCAGACTTCTCCGACCCTCATCCACATCTGCAGCAGAGCTGAGATCCGTGGAGGCGACGAGCGACGTGGGACCGGCTACCTGGGAAAAGTGGCTAGTAACTTACAGCGCAGCTTCTGAGGTACCCTCGAAGTTGTGCACCGGGGATTGAGAAGCCCCAACCCCAAGCACCATCTGCACCGAAGACCAGCCCCCCACACTCCACGAGTCCTGCGTGGGGCCCTTCAGCATTTTCCTGCTTGCCGCGTCTGTCCGGTTGCTTGCCCGCTGGCTAGTGGCCTTTGTGACGACGCTCCCTGAAATCTTCTGCGCTGGTTTGGCTCCTCCAGACTGGCTCCCGCTTCTCTGCAAAGAAGAAGCACCCCAGACCTTCCTGGTCTGCACCAGAAGCAAGTCCTTTGTTCTTCGTGGGTTCCGCTTGCCAAGGCTTGGTGAGTCCTAGTCCAACTTCGACGCTGCCGACAGCAAGAGCCTTCGTGGGACAGCTCGCCTCCTGGTCCTGGTCGTCCTCGACGCTTCCTGGTCCTCCTGGCTGCAGCGACAAGCTTCACCTTCACCTGCAACTCTTCACGACATCGCCTGGTTCCTTCCTGGTTCCACGTGGTCACTGGCTAGTGACCTTGACTCTGTCCCTTCTGCTTGCAGGTTTCTTCTCTTCTAGATCCCAGCCTTGGGATCCACCGGACACTCTCCCCTGACTGCCTGTCAGCATCTTTCTTCAGGCATCCATAGGAGTCGACGACGAAAACGACGCATCTTCACCCCTATGCACCCGCAGCCTGTGGGCTAGGTAACTTGGGTACTCCGGTGCTCATCAGGATAGTGACTATCCTAGTGTCTAGTTTTCAAGTCTCAACTTCCTAGCTACTCCGGAAGTGTCCTAAATCTACCGTTTTCTAAACTGTAATATTGCTATTGACTTTTACGCATTACGCGTGAGTGTTTCCACTCTGCACACGAATCCCGTGGGCCTCCCACTTCCTAACTAACGCTAGTGTAGTGTAGCCCCAGCGATTCCCTAGGCCTAGGCCTATTCTATTTCCGTGAAAGTGGTTCTTATACCACTTATTTAGTATATGGTTTGCGTGGCCCCTAGGGCCTAACTGTATTACTTACCTGTGTGACTTACTGTATGCATTAATAAGACTGTGTTGTACTTACCTCTAATCTCCTAAAGAGTGCTGAGGGTTTGCTTAGAATAAATACACTTTATTTTATATATATATCTGTTGTGGTGTCCTTTCATTTGGTATTCAAGGGATTATATATGGTATCACAGCTGGCTTCACATGCCATTCAGAGTTTAGCCTAAGACTGCTCTTGTCCATGCTACCACTAGGATAGCTGGTCTATAAGGTTGACTTTACAACCAATCACCATAAGGGTATTTGGACTGATATAAGGTGTACACTATAACTAGTGACAACATACATCAGGCCAACTTCTCACAACGGTTAACTCAAGCAAACCCTATCATGTAAAAAAAAATAGTTCATTTTTAAACTCAAAGTATTAAAAGTAAAAGTAGAGTCACACAATGCCTCAATGAGTTACTGAACCTAGGAGAAAGAGGTGAGGTGTTGGAACTGCATGGGTGTAAGTGACCTGAGACGCTGTGCCTCATAACAAGGGGAGGTGAGAGTGGAAAGCACATCTCACTTACAGGTGGAGGTAAAATTGAGACACGGGCTACCTACCTCGGAGCTGCCTTTCTGCGACTGGAACACTACCCTCCTCCTTGCAGCAACAAAGGAGATAGAGCAAATACTCACTGAAAGTGTTTGTTACCTTCAATGAATATGATCAGAGAGGGGAGGAAGAAGTGAGTGAAGCCCATGATGTAAAATAAAGATTTAGAAGTGGTAACCTCAGCAAAATAAAACGAACAAGCCTTGGCTAAGCCAATAGGTCTTGCCTATGTAAGAGCTATTGGCATCGCCAATGTCTTTTAGCCATGTTGTACAGCAGCATGGCTCGAAAGTTAGTGGCGTGGCACAGAGTGCAGGTGAGTGGCGTATATCAGCGTAGACTAGAATGGCATAGGATATAATGGAGTGGTGTAGATTAGTGTGACAGAGTGAAATGGTGTGGCATACAGTGGAGTAGTGCCATGGAGTAGTATTGAGTGGAGTGACTTTTAGTGGTGTAGAGTGGAGTAGTGACGCAGAGTAGATTGGTATATGGTGGAGTGCAGTAGAGTAAATTGGCACATGTGGCATTGGGTGGGGTAGAGGAGAGTGGAGTGGCATAGAGTAGAGTGCAGTAGAGGACAGTGGAGTGGTGTAGAGTGGCATAGAATGGTCTGGAGCAGAGTGGAATGGAGTGGCCTAGAGTGGAGTGGCTCAGAGTAGAGCAGCATTGCATTGAGTGGATTGACGTAGAGTACAATTGGTGGAGTAGAGGGGCATAGAGTGGAGTGGTGTGGAATAGTATTGAGTAGAATGTCAAAGAGTGGCGTGGAGTAGTGTGGTGTGCAGTGGTGTAAAGTAGTACAATTGTGGGTGTAAGTAACTAATGCGTCTATAGAGATGGCAGCTATAAAAGCTGTGAGGAAATGGGGTCTATTATATGGTATGGTCGTGCGACCTCACCGTGTAATACACTTACCAATCGCTTTGGGTCCAAGAAATTTCGTCTGTAAAACGCTCAGCTGAACCTTGGGTAGCTGTGGCACTGAGCAACAAGAGCTACTCAGCGGAAGAAGTGTTAAACTTTTAAACCGCACCCAAAAAATTGAAGAAGAAATAGACACAATACTCAAGAAATCCAACAACAATTTATAAAAATAGACTGTATTTCTAATTTACACACCAGAACGAAAAAGATCCATCGGAGGGTTCCAGAGATACAGATTTTGCAAGCAATAATAAATCAAAACAATGTCACTCATCTGAGAACAAACATTAGCAAAGTCAACAAACTGGACAATTAGAAACTTTTTCAAGGAAAACTAAGGTCATTGTCAATGTGGTGATCCCCGCGATGGTACCCTGGATCTAAGTGTCAAATGTCAGAGCATGAGGAGGCAATGGTTCTCATGGAGGCAGTAACTGCATCTATTTTGGCCGACAGTGGAACCGATGTGGTGAAGGAGACCCCGGCAATGGAGGAGTCCTACTGCTACTGTGCAGAGTGCAGACTGTTGTGGGGAACCTCCCTGGAGATAGCGGCTGGACTAATCTTGTTGATGCAGCCATGGAGCCGGTGGGTCCAGGATAGACCCCCAGGCACACAGCCTACTTTCCTGAGCTGTGTAATATGTAGATGCTGTGCTAGTGCTTTAGCATAAGAATTGGATGTTGAATATATGGGCAGAGCTACTCCCCGCACTGTGGTGTGGAAGTTGATGTTTGGAGTGTGGGATCTGAGTGTTTGTGTGGTAAGAGTTGCATGATTGTGCATGGGTGAGTGTTGTGTGCGTGTTTAAGTGTGGATGCAGCAGTGTTTTGCTTGGGAGTTGCTACGACTGGCTGGCACCGGGCGGGCACCCCCTCGATACATATTACATTTGTGAGTTGCAGGGGTTAGTTGGGGTGGTTGGTGTTTTTTTTCTTAATTTTTTATGTAACGTGGTTGGGTGTGTGAGGAACTGTTAACAGGGAGGGTCTAGGGGGGACTGATGTTTGGGGAGGCATGAGTTGTTTTTCTGTATTCACTCGGTAGGAGGTAATGATTTGTTTCAGTTGGGATCTGACAGCAGTGAGGTTAAGGGCTTGTGGTGGCCGGTGGGAGTAGGAGGGAGAGGTGGTGTGGTTTGGGGAAGGGCTAAGGCAGAATGATAGTCCATGTTAAGTTGAGAACATGGAATGTTCATGGGTCAACTCATATGTGAAAAGGTATAGGGTACATACGTACCTGCGTAGGCAGGGTGTGCATATTAAACTGCTGCAGGTGATGCATTTAATGGAGAGTGAGGTACACAAGGTACCAAATGGAGGGGACAGTTGTACTCTGTCACTTATTCCAACTATGCACGTGGGTTTGTGACCTGGGGGCCCCACAGGTTCCCATCCGGGTTTGTGGCTTTAAGGCAGACATTGAGGGGAGGTACCTTTTATTGCATGGTGTCCTGGACGGCATGGAAGTGTGCCTGTTGAACGTATATGCACCAAATTTTGATGGTAGTGGTTTCTGTCTGGAGTTGGAAAGGGAACTGCTCCATTATGTCGGAATTCCAATGTTGTGGTCAAGGGATTTCAACTGTATGTTAGATGGGCAGTTACATCGGCATCCGCCGAGGCCTCACACTAAATCGCATATGCTGGAATCCCTGTGTGATGTGATGGAACGTGTACAGTGCACAGATATCTGGCATGAAACCCACCCTAGGGTGTGGGAATTCACATGCTATGTACCGACGCATGAGACATATAGTCGTCTCAACAGATTTTTGATGTCAGGCAACGTGGCAGCTGGCATACTGATGGTCCATATTTTGGGTAGATTCCGATCAGACCACGAACCGTTTTTGCTGAATTTGGCATGGGTGGCATTAGGCCGCGAGTCCCCTTATGCCATCTCCACCCAGAGGCACTGGGTGACAAACTGTTTCTGGAAAAAATCTGTGAGGTGACTACCAGCTGCTTCGAGACAAATTGGTTGCCAACCGCACGGCGGGGGGTGGAGTGGGACACCCTGAAGTTAGTGAGGCTCGGGGAGTGTATGTCCCACATTTGCGGTACAAGATACCGCCTTGAGATGGATCTCACTGAGGAGGACGGAGTCCTGACGAGTGTTTCCTCTAATTTTTTTCCTCTGTAAGGTCTCTGTGCACTGCAGCCAAGGCTATGTGCGCCAAGAACCCGACCATGCATGCGAATGCAGCAACAAATATCAGTGCAAATACAATTCCAAACCTTTGTGTAAAAAAGTGAAAAGAAGATGTATTTCCACACATAGAGCAGCACGTGAGGGGGCTTAAGACAGGTTTGCAATTTAGATACACATGCTATGACATGAATTGGTTACACAGGCAAGTACCTGAAAAAAATCCTACAGTTTCATCACAAAAGAAGGTAAATCAATTGTGCATAACTTACAATGAATATAACCTGTGTAACAATAATGGACTCTGCACGGGGCACACATTATTTATGCAACAGACAACATTCCACACGTGAACAACTTAATTAAATCCTTTTATTTTGATGAGAACTTTACGTTGCAATGCTATTAAGAGAGCTATTTTTACAGGTTTCACATATAGATTCCAACCATCCATGTTTTCTCCAGTAATCCGACAAAAAACATGTTACGGCACTGTAATGTGCATATAATTCATATGTTTTCGTATTTTATATGAGTCAGAGTTTCAAATTATTTGCAGAGACATTCTGCTTTCCAGCACAGGGCCAGCTTTAGCGCTGGCAGCACCCAGTGCGACAATGTTTGTTTGCGCCCCCCATCCATGGTAAAGGTAGTGACCCCCTCCAACACGGATTCCCTCAATACCACCCTTTAACAGTGCCCCTCAAGTCTTCATAACCACTCTCTTTCAGATGCATTTCATTTGTTATATAGCGCCGCTCATACCAGTGTAGGGTGTCAAAGCACTTTGCATCACACACTCAATCATGATACATGTGTATATCAATGTATAGGAAATGTTGCATAAGCCAGAGATATACAAGGTATAGGAGGGAAATGTCATCCATACTGGTAGGCAGTTTAGTTTATGAGTGCTTGGTCTGGAGAAGCACAAACTCCGAATTTAAAACGGAACACCATAGTTGGGGGTTGTCTTTAATAATAAGATTCAATTGCTACCCAAATGAATATTTTTTGCAGTTCTTTGATGCCAGCTAATAGCTCTCTGTTCTATATTAGGATTTTAACTTATAAACTGCACGGAACAAAAGGATTTCTCTTAGAAAAGCAGAAACCCACTGACCTTTTTACAATATATGCACTTTGTGATCTGCATGGTACACGTTCTTTGCAGCAGGCATATAAACCCTCTGTGTTATTTTATGATCGGGCAAAACCTCAGCTAGACAAAACTCCGATCTCTCTCTAGGAAGAACATTAATCACCGGAGTTATTACTGTTACCTGGATATTGCTGGCGGCAAGGAATGCGGCATTCAGTGCTTTTAAAACCAAAAATAAACGTGCGGAAACTTCCTCAATACAAACTGAGATGTATTAATCTCTTGGAGGGCTGCTCTGTGGTGAGAAACTTCCACAGCAAACCAACAACTCACATGCAAAGAGGTCCGATCTAGATGAGAGATAGAAGTGATCTTGAAAGTGAGATAACAGCACCCTCTCAAAGCATGACGCGTGCTATCATGATTAACCCTGGGCGTAGTACTACACTACGCTCAGGGAGCATGCAAAGTTAGTACTACTACGTACTATGCAAAATGCACGTAGCACAGTGCAGAAACTGTGCTAAAACACGTAGCATAGCAGCAAAACCAACAACACCCACAAATGCTTTGATTAAGCAATTTTACATGCTAAAAAGCATATAACCAATTCACAAAAGTGAATTTTGACATGAAAATACAGGCAATGAGAGAGGTGTTGATTTTGGGGTTCCCCCTAACCTAGGGGGAGGACCAAGCAGATGCCTTGAACACAAAGAGCATATCATGCTGGTGAACGATTCAGTGGTGGTCCCTTCCTCCTAGGACCACCCCAAGCACAGTTATGGGCACAAATATAATCCCAACCAAAGGCCCTGCAAAGCATTATGGGACGAGATTAGCAGTGGGCAGAGAATATTAGTGTCCAGTATCAAAATAATTCTACAAAGAGCTGCAGTTCGAGTCGTTACTAGATGTCCCTCACAAGTCAAATGCAAAAGCAACTAAATTATTATTACATCAAGCTGCAGTTCCACTAGTCGTTACTAGATGTCCCTCACGAGTCAAATGCAAAAGCATTGAAACCCTTTCATGAAGCTTTTGCATTTGACTCGTGAGGGACATCTAGTGTCTTAGAAACACAACTTACCCAAACTCGTTTTTCTAGGTACTGTCTCTATAGTGTTGCCCAATCACACAACTTATCAGTACTTACTCCGTCAAGGGTCCTGCCCCGCCTTTTCACCTATTTGGTCCCGGTCCCCGGCTTTCGCTCTAAGGTACCGGAGGCCGGAGTTTAAATAGATCCATCTTGCGCTGACATCACAGTGGGCGGGGATGTCAATTCACATTTCTCAAATAGGTGAAAAGGGGGGCAGGACCCTTGACGGAGTAAGTACTGATACATTGTGTGATTGGGCAACACTATAGAGACAGTACCTAGCGTCTCGAGGGAGACTCTATATACCCTAATCTCTAAAAACGCGAGTTTCCGTTTTTTACCCTCCCACTTATTTATGGGCAACATAACAGGGTTCGACTACAGGGCTACTCCATTTTGCCTAGCGGTTCCCAGAGTAAGGGTTTCTCTCCTCATCTTGGGTAAGAAATTGAATGGTTTTATACAAAAAGATGTGAGTGCATATTTTTATAATTCACTTTGAATGATAGCAGCCTAGTGCTGTTTGTAGAGATTGTCACTCGGTATTGTATGTACATGCACTGGCTTGCTGATAATGTCAGTATGCGAGTAAAATCGCCACCTCACATTTATCTGACACATAGAAAAGTTATGTTACAGATACAGATGTGAACGGCACAAGTCAAGTGAGAACGTGGTCATTTGTCTGCACATTCACTTGGCATTTCAGGTGTTTGGTCTCAACCAATCCACCTAATTGGGAGAAGACATGACTGCAATACCTAAATTAAGTATGCTCATGAAATTATGTATGGTGTTTTTGTTTTTCACAGATGGAGAACCAAATATGACGGATTAATATATCTGTAATTTCCACATAAGGAGCAGCTACTCTGCCCTTACTAAATTTATAGGATAGGGACTCCCCTTCTTCTTCTCTTCCCAGTGTGGATGATCCTTGCCCTGAAGAAAGTCCAGAACCTTTACGGCCGACCAAGGACTGAAGCATGTTGGCAATAGGGTCATAGGACCATAATACTCCCATTGACCCGAAGTTTAAGTATTTTAATACCCCTGACAGACCCATGAATAAAGGGAAACCGGGGCCTGTCTGAGGTTTTTATCTTTAATCCCCCTGGTCTTCATTTTCACAAGAGCTCCCAACACTGTGGTTGAGCCTACCCCGACTTATAGGCGTCGAGGTGACCCGATGATGAAGCATGACACCACTAGGGTGTGTGAGGGTAACTAAACAAAAGGGAATTGCTTCCCTCCTCACCAGTTGGTGAGCCTAGGTACATCCTCACTCAGAGTAATCTGAAGTTACCAATACCAGTGTTATGCTACTCTTACATTTTACAGATTGCTGCACATTGGTTTTGCAGTTACAGAATGCACATGGGTCTCGATTTTTTTCACCAGTACCTTTATAATTATGATATAAATGTGTGCTGGACTTGGTAGGATGTTATAAGTTGTGAATATTTGTATTGGGGTACATGTGAAGACTGACAGGTGGGACTTCAATTGTGAATACCATCTTTGTACATCCTTGGCTGGGTGGTTAAAGCATTACAATCTTCTGAAGTCTTTCTATGACTAACACAAGAGATGGCTAGTCTGTGGAGCAACTACTTATCTCTAAGGCAGGGTTTTCAGGTTTATTCCTAGGGACAGTCCCATGAAGCAACACCATAGTTCTCTGGTAGAGTTTGTAGGTATAATCCTGATGGGTAGTCTGCCAAGCATTTCTCAAGTAAAGCTATTGGGGATAAAGCTGAGGAATAGGGGAACAACTTGTTAACTCTCAGATAGAATTCCAGTGTTAGCCTCTGTAACACCATCTTAGCTCAGGGGTAGGGTTCTTTGGTATGATCATACACCTGAGCGGGCCCTTAGCTATTGTAGTCACAAGGGTTAAATTCTGAAGCATCTCCTTAGCTCAGAGGGGGAGTTCTTTGGCATGACTGCGAGGGATAGACTATGGAGCAGCTCCTTAGCTCGGAGGTAGTGTTCTTGAGTATAATTATGAGCATTTGTCTACAGAACTCTGCCATAGCCCTCCAGAAGTGTTTGTGGGCATAATACTGAAGATTAGGCTATGAAGGAGCTCTTTGGGAAAATAAGGGTTTTTAGATATATATACTTGCGAGGGTTAGCATGTGAACCAGCTCCAGAAGTAGCATTTTTGGGAATCGATTGAAATTTGGAGGGTTAGCGTGGAGACAGCCCTTTAGCACTGGGTTCTTGGATGTGTTCCTGCTTATTAACCCGGGGGGAAGATACTTAGCTTCAGATTCAAGAACATTCCTACACCAGTGCTAACTTTTAACTGGAGGTTGGGTCCTGCGCTCTCAAAACCACTTTATCTCCTTCATGGCCTCCTCCTTCTGCTGTTCCTATTATTACTCCCCTCTCTTAGTCCCCAGTGCTCTTTTCCCTCTGAAATGTCTAAAAGGTAATTTGCTGGGGCTATACAAGGAAATAAATATGCTGACCCATAGTTCACATAGCATTTACTACCTTTTCTATCCACCTCAGGTTGATCGCCGTGTTGTCAACCAACTGGCTGCAGCCTATGAGCAGGACCTTCTGCCTCGGGGGTGCACCCTGCGTATTACTGTCGACGATTCAGACAAACATCTACTCAAAGCCAAGGAGGGAGACGTGGACCAAGAGATGAAGACACCAATGCTGAGGCTTGAAATCGTAGAGAAGAACAGCAAAATCAGGAAGCTGGACATCATAGTCCCACGCAATCCTGAGGAAATGAAGTTTGTTTTTTAAGCGTGCAAGGACCTTGCCAAAGCTTTATCCATCTGACTTGGTCATTTTAAAGCAGATCATCGATATGGAGCATCATGGGAAAAACAGCTAATCCATCAGATTTATTTAGCATATGTTAAGTGACAGAGCAAGAAAACACCATATTCTCTGTTTTTGACGTTTGTTTTTATAAAATGAAAATTCTGATGGAGAAATGATTCCATTTGGTTCTCTTGTTTCAAGCATGAGTCAAATGCTGTTGTCTGCTGCAGTTATTTGCTCTTAACGCTCAAGATTTACATTGAGTTAAATTGCTGTCAAAATCTATATCAACAGGTCTATTTCTATTTAATGCCCTCAGTTGTCAGAATCGTTATCCTTTAAAATATGAGCGAGGCATTGGGCATAGGTGGAAAGAATCTCACCATAGGCCATGTTCTTTTAATTTAATTTAGGATCCCTGGATAAGTGGTTCAAGTATACTACGTATAATTAAGGAATTCAGGTAGGGGAGGAGCATGGGGACCAACTATCAAAAATCGCTCCTGTTGCCAGAATAGAGAAACAGTTCGGCCTTCAAAGTGAATCGCAGTTATTTTGATATGCGTGGAATGTGTGGCCAGAACCATGGAGCAATTTTTAAAGCACGACCTAAAGACCGCGCAGTAAAAAGGATTGTATCTGAAGGTGTCCCTTACTAAAACTTAGTGCATGTAAGAATTGAGCTAATAACCTCGAAGGTAATGTCATAGGGGCATGTCAGCAACACCCGGCGATAATTATCGCTCAGCGCTCTTAGCGTGAGTATAGTTATCGCTGGGTAATGTGGATTTTTATCGCTGAGATAGCGTGCTATTAGCAACGCTTATCTCCTCAGCGATAAAAATCCTCACGCTAACTGCCTAACGTGGGATTATCGCTGGAAACCCAGCGATAATCTCACGCAATGTGGCGTTAGCTTGCTGATAGGGACTCACAAACTTAGCCATGATATCCACCCTCCATAGGATATCATGACTAAGTCAGTCCTGAAGCAGGCGTAAGGAAAGTAGCGATAACAGGGGTTATCGCTACTTTTCCTGACGCTATGCTTAATAGCGTGGGGCTTGATGATAGGAGAAATGCAGCTTAGCGACATTTCTCCTGTCATGTTAGGTCAGGAACGCCCACTTTGCATCTCATTAGAGATGCAAAGCTGGGCGTAAAGAATCCCCACGCTAAAGAAAGGTTTCACGCATTAGTGTGGCCTTGCTAATTAGGCGATAAAATAATCGCCGCTTTTCGGACGAAAACGGCCGCAAAAGCGGCGATAATTTTTTAGCGCTTGCTTGTAAATATGCCCCATAATTACTAATGTACCCAATGTTTGAGTAACGATGGCCGAACAAACTTGTTAACATTTTTAATCACATCACTTCTTTCGTGGTGTGTTACAGCTTTAAAAATGTTTTTCTCCTACATTGGTACTTCTTCCTTTCCCACCTCCATTATAACTCTTCAGGCTGCTCCGTTCCTCCTAATACTGTATCTCTTGTTGTACTTTTTGTACTTTTATTTTGTTTTATTAACAAAGCCCCCAGCACGCTTCTCCTGCTTTTCTCCATATCCCACTGCTCTTTTCTCTGCCCCTTTAGTCTCCCGGCTTCCAACTGTCCTCACTCACCAGTGTAGAATCGGTGAGTTCTGTGTAGGACTGCTGGGGACAGAGGAGTGGAGCAAGGCCCTAAGGACTCATAAAGCGGGCATAATCAGCTCAAAATTTCGATGCCTACATTATGTTTTTCTACTGGTACAATTATTCATGGTTACAAATCCACATGATGAAGCGAAGCAAACACCTTAGGTGCTTAGCTTTTAGAAATGAAGAGGGGGCTTTCCTTCATAGACTATAGGAGTGTAAAAAGATGCAGTTGTTCTGGAGGAGGTTTTTGACTCAATGTCATAGATGCTGGCATTGACTATTGAAATGGATTCTGAGCAGTTTTTTCTGGTTGTTTGGGGAGGCGAAGACCTTGCATTGGGGTCAAATTGTTATTTAAAGACCATTGGAGCCTTCGTAGAGAACATAGTTGCTTTCTGGGAGCCAGAGGAAGCCTTAACAGTTGTGAAATGGAATTGTGGAGTAGACTATTGCATGTTTCTTCTGTGGTATAAAAAGGTATGCTGTGTTCTGAACAATTTCACAGAGTTTAGTAGAAAATGGAAGCAGCGCATATACGACTACAAGTGGTGGAGATATAAATGGGAAATGGAAATAAGGAGTGGCCTATAGAGGGTAGAATAGTTGGGTTAAAGTATGGAGCTAAAAAATTGACATTTTCCTATTTTAAGGACTCATGGTTGAGAAAATAGAAGGGCTCCTTGATTCTTGGCGTTTTGTGGGAGAGTGGATCCTTAGGCATGCATATATTCTATCACTTATTCGTTGTAATAATTTTAAAATGCCAAAATAAATATTTCAGAAGCGAATCCAAGGGAAGACGAATAATCCAGAAATGTATAACGTAGATTGAATGCAGGAGAGACCAATGAGGATTAGCAGGTCAAAATCCCAATGACGGCCTCCACCGGTAGCCCTCATCCCTTAAATTTCCATACACTTCCTACTGCACTTACTGCTTCAGCATGTGATCCAGTGCCTCCTTTGATGCCTCAATCATAAAACCATCTTCTTGACACACTTCCATTGAGTTTCTTCTTAGGTTTGTCAGGTATTTATGTATTGAGCGTTCTGAGGCAGATGGTAACATTGCTGGAGTCACTACCATTTACCTTCACACTGGTGATAGCTCTGTAGGCTTGTCATTAATAATGTTATTTGCGCTTGACCTTTCACAAAGCCACCATTTTATGTACAGACGTGCCTATGAAATAACAGAAATAAGTAGTGAAGGAGCAAAGGGGCTGGGATGGAGTTAGAAGTTGAGGTTTCTGATTGGCAGACTATACATATCACACAAAAAGAGAGCCACGGGTCCAGATTAGAAGGAGGTTATTTAGCTGTCTCAGTGTACTCTGCCATGCAAGATAGGGGGTTTCCTTTTTCAGGACAGTTCCCCTCACACACCAGAGGTGTCATGCTTCATCATAGGGGTGCCTCCTCACGTGAAAGACCTACTCTTCGCGTGGGCTACAACCCCCTCTCTGCGAGGGAGGAGCTCAGGGATGTTTTTATTGAGTCAGGCGGGGTGTACTAAAGCCATGTGTGAGAATGGCGTGTGTGTAAAAAGGTGTAATGCTGTGATGTGAAAATTTAAAACTGGCTACAGGGTTAGCTATGTTGTGACTTTATTGAGCTACCCGGCGTCAGGATTAAAAACTGTCTTCAGGGTCATTTGTTCAGCTACTGCAATAATTAGGTGCAAGTAAACGTGAAAACAACTAAAATCACGTGAATAAATCAAAAGTATGATACTGAACCAGTATGATTGACTGTTCAGTATGTACTGCATACAACCTATAATAGAGGCAAAAGGCATGTTGTCACCAAATGCATATACAGTGTAAATATAGCATGAGTCAAACACACAGTTAAAACCTCCTGAGTAGTAATATTCTCAAACACATATACATATTAGATCAATGTGCGGAAAAGATTGACGTTTGACTCACCACTGTAGGTTGCGGAATTCACTACATCTGTCCCGGCATATTAGCTATGTGGTATGTGCACCAAAACCTGCCAACAAGAGGTACGTGTAATTAAAAACAGGAGATCCCAAGGGAGGGATTTTGAGATAGAGCGTAAGTATGACTGGAATGTCATCTGGCCCATGGTTCGACTCAGCGAAGGATGTGTGCAGAGTCACTGTCATTTAGAAGGCACAGGCGTACAGAGAAGTGTACAAGCAGAAGACCACGGGCATTACCAACAATGGACGTGATTTGGAAACCAGGGGGAGGGGGGGGGGGGGGGTGGTTCAATGCCCAAGGGGGCGGTGAGAACCATTGGGCTGGTGAGTCGGCAGGCGGAAACCAGGGACAAACCCTGCATGAAACAAGCAGTCAGCCCCCGCGTTGTGAGGGCTGTTAACTGTTGTGACAAAAGTAGGATTGAACTTAAGCAAGGGAAAATAGGGGATCCCTGCAGTGGCATGAAGTAGCGGGCAGAAGCGGGTGAGAGAGGAAGCGGGGGAGAAGGGTAAAGCAGTGTTGCCATCAGATTGAGGATTGTCTGGGGCGGGAATGCACTCGATCAGGGGAGCCCTGCAATGTCGTCTTCTTAGCTAGAGAATACGATGCCCGCTGGGTCCAGGGCACACAACGGTGCCTCTCGTGGCATGAGGCGGGGCTGGACCCAAGCAGGGCGGATCCCTGCGTGGGCGTGTGTATTGCGGGAAAGGGTCATGGGTACAACCGGTGCCGAAAAGTGGCTGTGGGAAAGGGGGGGTATTAGGGTGCAGTCGTTGCCGATAGCGGCATGGTGGTATGGCCAGAATGTGCTATCAACAGGATCTCAGCAGCCGTGTGTGGCAGGGGGGAGAGAGCGGGTGCAGCCTTGGTATTGCAAGGTGCCGAGGAGGGCGGGGGAGCGGTATCACTTACCACGGTTCGTGGATGCGTCCAGATACTCCACACACGTCCAGGGGCAGGAAAACGGATGTCAGAATGGCTTCCGTTATATATATGCACATGACGTGGTGTGGAAAATGAAGTGCAGCTGAGTTCCGCAGCGTGTGCCCGGAAGAGCACTCGAGGCTCATGGGAGTTGTAGTTTTTGGATGTGGGCGGCTAGGAAAACAGACGCAAGGGGTCTGAAACTATGGGGTTAGCAGTGTTGGAGACATGCTGCACCATGCCAGGTGGATGGAGATAATGATGGTTAGCACGCCCTTTAATGATTGCCAGTGGTTCAGGAAGCAGGCGCTGCAAGTAGTAGTTTTGATGCAGGCGACTTGGAAAACAGACACAAGGGGTCTGGAACTCTGGAGCCTTCTGGGCACGGGCGAGCAGAGTAGGAGACATACTGCACTATACGAAGCGATCAGTGGATGGAGATGATGATGACCCACACGCCCATTAATGATGGCCAGTGATGCAGGAAGCAGACGTTGCAAGTCGCTTGTCATGGGCAAGCTGGTTGGCCGAAGTGGCGCACCATAGTGTGGGGGGAAAAAGGGGGGTGACCAGCATGGATCAGTACAGCACAGGTGGCCATTGTGGCGCGCACTGTGGGATGGGGGGTAAGGGTGCCCAGGTAAACACGAAACATTGGCGGTAGAAATGGTGGCCAGAAGTTCAAGAGAGTGCCAACCATGGAATCTCGTAGTTGATGCCCCTTTCCGAGGTCCCAAACCTGTACACCCATCTCTGTTCGATTCTGTGGAGCTTGGTCGTGAGATCAAGAGTATTGGTATTCAGGTTTGGTTCATCCAGAACCGTCCAGCTCAATGAGCCTTGTCCTTGTTCCATATCAAAAAAGTATTTCGTCATTTTGGTAATCTGTTTTGCACACCTAATCGTACTTTTGTGTTCTAAAATCCTAGTGCGTACTTTCCTGGTGGTCATACCAACGTATCTCAAGCCACAAGGGCAAGTGATTAGGTAGATCACCCGCTCGCTGTTGCAGTTGGTGTGTTTTTGTTAATCCCATGGTCTGGAGGTGCCTTTGTCTATGCTCTTGGTCATTCTTGTTTGGGCACACACTGTGAAGGACCCACATGGGTAGTGCCCTTGGACATTTGGTAAGTTCCCCTATCTTGCATGGCAGAGTACATTGAGACAGCTAAATAACCTCCTTCTAATCTGGACCCGTGGCTCTCGTTTTGTGTGATATTATTTGGTGGGGAGTTGGCTCACACAGGTCCTTAAAACTCCTCAAGCCCCCAAGTGTATTTATTGTCTAGCGCAACGGCTCAGCTGCGGGCTTATTCCTCTACTCTCTTCTCTTCCTAAAATTGCTGCCTAGCGACTTACAACCATGGCTGAACGCACAGGACTCACATATGACGATGGAGTACTAACAGAGATTCTAACAACACCTAGTATCTTAGAAACACAACTTACCCAAACTATGGCCACCTCAGATGACTGGCAGAAACTGACAAATCTCAAACGACTATACATTAGAACAACTACACACGGTTCCATCATGACTGAATATCTCCGGGGTAATTGCGCCCCAACAGGACTCACAGTCACCAATATCCCAAGATTGTTCCTAGACAATCCCTCCTTCTTGAAAGACTGGTCCCTCATCACCTGGCGATATACGAGAGACTGGCTTATTTTAATTGTCAGCACGGCCAAGAAGCAAGCTGAGAAGGTTTTGGTTCAAATTCAGACACTGGAGGCAGAGATAAAAGTCATCATTGGCGCAACAGTCTTTAAAAAGAACGTGGATGAAACTAACAAAACAACTAAAGAATACAAGGAGACCTTCCTAACCAGTAAAATCACGAAATTTAAGACGGATTTGGCAAAATTCTCAATGGAGAAGGTGTACTCCTACACTGACACCTCCTATCAACCTCCAGAATTTCACAGAACAGGCAGAAGATATGGGTTCAACTATTCATCTTCCGACAGAGAAGACACCCCAAGTGACTCGGACACAAGTCAAGGCAACACTAATCAAAGATCACAGCACCAGAATCAGAGAAGTTGGTGTGGGTCCCGAGGTGGAGCCCGAAACAACCAATGGTGGCTCCCGAACCCTTGAAGTTATCCCATCTTCCCTTTCTTTGGACAAGGTCCACCTGGTCCGCTAATGAACTTCCAACAACACCAACAAGCAGGGTACAACCAGCCTTTTTTAGGGTAAGGCCAAGGCCGGTCCAGAGGCTGCCGGGGTTCCCAACAACAAGTACACTGGAACTCCCTAATCACCCAACGGAACACGAGGAGCATGACCAAGACCAACCAACAAGCAGGCCCGAGCAGGGACCCAGTCTGATTGTCAACTTGAGTAAGCGAGTACTTACACCTGAAGAAACTACAGTACTCAACCGAGGCTGATGGTTTTGTACCTACAAACAATGGTGACCCTCTTCCAAATACAACAAGAGGTACACCTATTTTTCAGGAAAGTGAGACTCCACTTTTTCTTCGCAGACAAAGACTCGCTGACAGACAGCCAACAGACAACCAACACGAATCTACGCCCGAAGTCGAAATTCAATCCACCGATTGGCATGGTTCCATCTGAGGTAGCAACGTTCGAGAAGGCTGTCCCAAAAGATCGGACCAGTGGACTATCTACGCCACCGAGGACCTTCGACCTTTAATAACATTCCAAAAAAGGAACTAACAGCTCTACGTTCCCTGACTGCGGACACAACTATCCCCATCAAAGCTGCCGATAAGGGAGAAGCATCTGTAATACTAGATAAAGACACCTACAGGGCCGAATGTCTTAGTCAACTCAACGACAACACCACCTACCGACGACTGGATCATGACCCTACAGAGAGGATCACGGAAACCATCTCCATCGTAACCAAGGAAGCATGTGACAACAGCTGGATAACGCAACGAGTGGCCGAATTCCTCTGTACCAAGATACCGACGACTCCCTATTTCTATGTATTACCATAAATACACAAGTCACAAAGGCCTCCACCAGGGAGACCTATTATCTCCGGGGCAGGGTCCGCCCTCGAGCCACTGTCACAATTAGTCGACTTCTTCCTCCGTCCACTGGTCAGCGAAATGCCAATTTATCTCAAAGACACGACTGATGTGCTTCGCCTCCAGGATGATATGATCTTCGACATCAAACCGACTACCTGGTCTCGTTCGACGTGGAGTCGTTGTATACTTGTATACCTCAGGACCAAACTCTTGAGACAGTAAAGTAACTACTGACTGAACATCCACCCGATACGATCACACCGATCTCATTCACAATGAAGTGCGCGCAAATGGCTAAGAAGGAAAATTTCTTCCAGTTCGAAACTCAGTTATACCTACAAATCTCAGGCACTCCCATGGGCAGCACCTTCGCGCCTAGTCTAGCGAACCTCTACATGCACGAAGAAGGTGTTGTCCTGGGTGGACAGAACCCATTTCTCGCGCACATACTCCTATGCAAGAGGTACATTGATGACATTCTCGTCATCTGGCGAGGAGATGACGGGACCATCAACCACTTCCACAACTGGTTAAATAACAGAAGCGAACAGCTACGTTTCGCCTGCGAGTATAGTAAAGAGAAGTTGGCCTTCCTGGACCTCCTGATCTATCCATCAGGGGGCATCCTTGAAACAGAACTTTACCAAAAGCCAATGGCCCGCAATGCACTAGTCGAATATGAGAGCTACCACCCCAAATCATTGCGGGACAATCTACTATATGGGCAATTCTTGCGACTCCGCCGCAATTGCTCTACAACAGAGAAATACAACACACATGCCGCAAAACTCAGAAGCAACTTATTAGACAGGCACTACCCTGCGAAACTGGTAACGAGATCGGCTAAACGGGCCCTCAATACCAACCGAGAGGCCCTCTTGGAACAGCCGTCTGCCAAACTAACACCATCGAAACTCGTCTGTGTTAATACTTATAGCTCTATGTCCAATGTAGTCAAAAAATCAATACTACACAATTGGGACATCTTGAACAAAGGACACTTGACCCTTGAAAAACCACTTTTTGCCTTCAAAAGAGGCCGCAATTTGAAAGAAACTCTGAGCCACACGAGACCGACTGTGCCAGAAGCAACGAGACCCAATACACTTTGGAACTTACCAAATGTCCAAGGGCACTACCCATGTGGGTCCTGCACAGTGTGTGCCCTAACAAGAATGACCAAGAGCATAGACATAGGCACCTCCAGACCATGGGTTTTACAAAAACACACCAACTGCAACAGCGAGCGGGTGATTTACCTAATTACTTGCCCTTGTGGCTTGAGATATGTTGGTGGAATATACGACGTTACTTCGCATGCATCTAGTACGCATGCCATTACTACGCGGTCGTTAGTACGACCGCGTTTTTAGTTCGCATTCCTTTCCTACGCAATTCGGAACAACGAATTGCAGTAGGGGGTGCTGGATGTTGGAATAGTATAATTTACTATTCCAACACCAGTCTATGCGGACACTAGGGAAGGTGTTGGATTTTAAATCCAACACCTCCCCCCCCACCCCCCCCCCCCAACGCAAGTCGCTGTTCCGACTTGCGTAGTAAAGGTTTTCTAAGTAACAACGTGTGTGTGCTAACGTCCGCGTAGTAATGGCATGCGAAGTAACGCATGCTAAGTAAACGCCGTTTACCATGTTGGTGTGACCACCAGGAAAGTACGCACTAGGATTTTAGAACACAAAAGTGCGATTAGGTGTGCAAAACAGATTACCAAAATAACGAAACACTTTTTTGATATGAAACACGGACAAGACTTACTGAGCTGGACGGTTCTGGATAAACCAAACCTGAATGCCAATACTCCTGAACTCACGACCAAGCTCCTCAGACTTGAACAGAGATGGGTGTACAGGTTGGGGACCTCGGAATCGGGTGTCAACGATGAGATTCCATGGTTGGCACTCTCTTGAACTTCTGGCCACCATTTCTACCGCCAATGTTTCGTGTTTACCTTGGCACCCTTACCCCCCTCCCCATCCCGCAGTGCGCGCCACAACGGCCACCTGTGCTGTACAGACCGATGCTGGTCACCAGCACACCACCTCGACACCCCCCTTTTTCCCCCCACACTAGGGTGCGCCACTTTGGCCACACAGCTTGCCCGCGATAAGCGACTTGCAGCGTCTGCTTCCTGCATCACTGGCCATCATTAATGGGCGTGTGGGTCATCATCATCTCCATCCACTGATTGTTTCGTATAGTGCAGTATGTGTCCTACTCTGCTCGCCCGTGCCCAGAAGGCTCCGGAGTTCCTGACCCCTTGCGTCTGTTTTCCAAGTCGCCCGCATCGAAACTACTACTTGCAGCGCCTGCTTCCTGCACCACTGGCAATCATTAATGGGCGTGCGTACCATCATTATCTCCATCCACCTGGCATGGTGCAGCATGTCTCCAACACTGCTAGCCCCATAGTTTCAGACCCCTTGCGTCTGTTTTCCTAGCCACCCGCATCCAAAAACTACAACTCCCATGAGCCTCATGCGCACTTCCGGGCACACGCCGTGGAAGAACAATAGTTACTTACCTGTAATCTGTGGTTCTCCAGTATTGATGTCTTTCATAGATTCACATGCCTGAATCATTCCCCGCAGTCGGAGTGGGAGTCCCACGGTACATAAAAAAGCAATAATTATGCACATAATAACCATAACATAGGTAACCTAGAACCAGGAAGTAAAGTAGTCATAAACTACAAGGAAAAAAACTTCCACATCTATGACTTGTCCAAGTCATTATATAAAGGCCAAACTGCAGCCAATCAGGCGACAGCACCCTCTAGAATGCTCTCATCAGAGGCTGAGGTTCTCAGATTTTCTTGCACAAGAGTGAACCAAGTGATAAGAGCATAAACCAGCCTCTGAGGGGAGGTGGGTGGGTTGCATGTAAATCTATGAAAGACACCAATACTGGAGAACCACAGATTACAGGTAAGTGAATCAGAATAGAAAGCAGTACGCCAAGAATGCGCGTAAGATGCTATTTGTAACATAAACATATGTACAAAAGACATTATGCAATAACATAACTAGAATGCCATACTATGCATAAATACATGTATATATGGTTATACAGGGCAATGCTATGATATATAATAATCATATCTGAAATGCGTCTGAGAAATAGTACAGAGGAGGAGGGAAGAACAGAGGCTCACTTTATTTAAAAAGATTACGGAGAACCGCTTGTCCTACGGATGTATCTGCATCACTGGCAGCCTCCAAACAGTAGTGCTTGGTAAAAGTGTGTCTGCTGGACCAAGTTGTAGCTCTGCAAATTTGATGAAGAGGCACACCAGCAAAGAGAGCAGTAGAAGAGGAGATAGCTCTTGTAGAATGTGCTCTAGGAGTTTTTTGCAATGGTCTTCCTGCTTGCTGATGGCAGAGGCGAATTGCGGCAGAAATCCAACGAGCTATAGTCTGCTTGGATACTGAATGTCCCTGCCGCATCCTTCCATAGGCTACAAATAGCTGGTCAGATTTACGGATTGTAGAAGTCCGTTGTAAATAGAACTTGAGACATCTTCTAATGTCAAGGGAATGCAAAGTTCTTTCTGCGTGTGATTGAGGATTGGGAAATAAAGTTTTTTAAATGATAGGCTCGTTAAGATGGAAGTCCGAAGGCACCTTAGGCAGAAAACTGGGGTTAGTGCGTAGCACTACTGAGTTCGAGGTGAATTGAAGAAAAGGTGGATGAACAGTAAAAGCTTGAATGTCACTAACTCTCCTAGCTGATGCTAAGGCCAATAGCAGCGACGCTTTCCACGATAGAAATTTTAAATCCACTTTATGAATAGGCTCAAAGGGGTGCTGCATGAGTTGTGCAAGCACCACATTAAGATGCCAGGATGGAGGTGGGCATCGGATGGGAGGAAACATCCGAAACAATCCTTTGAAGAACTGCTGAATGATCCTGTCTGAAATAGCTGCCAAAAATACTTTCAGAGTAGAATAGGACAGACCTGATCTTGCCAAGTGTAGAAAGAACGGTAAAATCTGTTCCGGTTTTGCATGAATTGGGCGAATATTGGCAGATTGACACCATAAGCAAAATCTCTTCCATTTAAGCCTGTACGTCTTAACAGTGGCAGGCGCTCGAGTATTGGCTAACACTTCCTTACAATCCGTAGGAATGTTCAGATGTGCGAATTCAAGGTGTTCAGGCGCCAGGCTGCTAATTTCAGAGAAGCAGGGTCCGGGTGGCAGATCTGTCTGTTCTGAATGAATAGGAGGTTCGGTATTGGTCGAAACTGAATGGGCGAGGCTATCTGGGAGCGATGAGAACTAGGCGACAAGGTTCTCTCTTCATCTTCCGGAGAACTATGGGAACGAAATGTATCGGAGGAAAGGCGTAAGGATATATCTGCGACCAATTCATCGAAAACGCATTCCCGCGTGACCCCTTGTGGGGAAGCCAACTTGCTAAGAATGGGCATTTGCGGTTCTGATTGGTCGCAAACAGGTCCAGGTCGGGACGACCCCACTCCTGAAAGACCCGATTCAATGTTGGCCGATGTGACTCCCACTCGTGATTGGAAACTGCCGATCTGCTGAGGGAATCCGCTAGGACGTTGGAGACTCCCGGAACATGGATCGCTGATAGGCTGATTCTATGCCGTATCGCCCAGTCCCAGATTTCTTGGGCTTGAAGAGAGAGAAGGGGAGACCTTGTTCCTCCTTGTTTGTTCAAGTAGTGCATACTTGTAGTGTTGTCTGTCCGAATTAGTACTGAAGATCCCAGGATGATGGTTCGAAAGGATTTTAGGGCTAAAAAGATGGCTCTCAACTCTAGAAGGTTGATATGCCACGTTTTTTGCTGGACGTTCCACTTGCCCGCCATCCCTTGAAGGTGTGCTCCCCATCCCTCGAGGGATGCATCTGTGGTGATGGTGAAATTTGGGGCTTCTACCAGGAATGCACACCCTTTTTCCACGTTCTTTATTAGAGTCCACCAGAGTAAGGCTTTTCGCATCTGAGGAGTGATGCGAATGATGTCATCGAACGACCCCGAAATCTGTAACCATTGGTGGTTGAGCTCCTCTTAAAGGGGCCTCATTCTGAGATGGCATTTGGGTATCATAGGGATGCCGGAAGAGATCATCCCTAGAAAAGACGAACAGCCGGTCTGAAAAGCACCTTTTTGATCGTAAAAGGTGGGCTAGCTTGCAGATTTTGTGTTGTCTTTCATTTGAGACAAATGCTTGGGTAAGCTGAGTGTCTAACGTGGCTCCCAAGAAGGTCTTTCTTTGTGATGGAACAAGATGAGACTTGTCGAGGTTGATGGAGAGACCTAGAGATTGGAAAAGTGACAGACATCTTTGAATGTGTGTGTTTGCGGTTGGAAAATAATTTGCCTTGATAAGGCAGTCGTCCAGGTATGGAAAGATTTGAATCCCTTCCAGACGAAGGTGTGCAGCCACTGGTGCCAGCACCTTGGTAAATACACGGGGTGCTGAACGTAGTCCGAAAGAAAGGACTTTGAACTGAAAGTCCCTGCCAGCCACTCTGAACCGCAAGAATTTTCTGTGTCTGGGTAGAATTGGCACATGGTAGGCATCTTGGGTGGCCATGTAATCCCCCGCCGAGAGGAGCTGAAGGATTTCTTGAAGTTTCAACATTCGGAAGGATAATTTTTTCAGGTATTTGTTGAGGGAGCGAAGATCGAGGATGGGGCGCCATTCTCCCAACTTTTTCATTATCAGGAATAATCTCAAATAAAATCCTGTTCCTCTTTGTAAATGAGGGACCCTTTCAATCGCTCCCTTCCGAATCATCAAATTTATTTGGGAAAAAAGCTCCTTGAGATGAGCAGGAGTTGGGCCCTTGGGAGGAGAATTTGGAGGAATCTTTATGAATTCTAGAACATGGCCTCGGGCCACGATGTCCAGGACCCACTTGTCTGGTGTGATAGCAGACCAGTTCGAGTAATATTGGGAGAATCTTCCTCCAACTCTTAAAGGGGTGGGCAGTAGAAGTGGTGGCAGGTTTTCATTGCTTTTTAGCTGAATCCCATCCACGGTAGGAGGGCCTTCTTTTGTTTTGCGAATAGGAGGTATTTCGCTGTCCGTATGACTGTTGTCTTTGGGACTGATATCTCTGATTGCTTTGAAAGGACTGGTATGACCTTTGTTGGCTGTAGCCTGCTCTATTGGAAAAGGATCCGCGTCCCTTAGCACCCCGAAAGGGCGGCTTGCAAAATTGAAGAGTACCGAGAGATATTGCTGTCTCGGTATCTTTTTGAGTGGCCTGAAGGGCCTCTTCGACATGCTGGCCAAATAGGGATTCTCCATCAAACGGCATGTCAATAATCTTTGCCTGAACCTCCTGGCGAAAAGATGTCGACTTTAGCCAGCCTTCCCTTTGCAGAACTGCAGCACCCGCTAGCTGTCGAAATCCTGTGGATGCAACATCCACGGCCGAATCTATTATCTCAGCAGAGAAACGCTCCCCTTCTTGCAAGATCTTTAAGGCCTCACAGACTTTGATGGTTCTGGCAACATGTTGGTTTAGGGAGAGATGTCCGACCACATCTGTCTATCGTACCTCCCTAATATGGCTAGTGAATTAGCAGCATGTACGGTCGTCGCTGCCATGGTGGAAACCTTCTTCCCAATAGCATCCAGTCGTCTGCCGTCCCTGTCTGGAGGAGCTGTAATTGGAGAGGAGGGGTTTCTAGCTCGTCTTTGTGCCGCTTGGGCAATAACAGAGTCAGCTTTCGGGTGGCCTATGAAGCAAGCAGGTGAGTTATCTGGTGCCTTATACTTCTTGTCTAGCCGAGGCAAGACCGCAGGAATAGAAGCAGGCGCTGTCATGACCTTCAGTCCTTCCTTCCAAATGAAATCAATAATGGGAATGGTCCGTATCTGTTTCCTTGGCTGATCCTTAAAATCGTAGAGGAAGCACTCATCCTTCCTTATCTCCATTGGTAGAAGGAACCTTTGTGTTGCCCTTTCCATAAGGAGATGAAAGCCTCCGATATCGACTGGAAGAGAGTCAATGGGAGCTGGAGTTGAAGGGGACGGAGTTTGATAGTCGTCCCACTCCGTAAGAAGAGATCTATCGTCCAATTCTCCTTCTTCCCTATCATCATCAGTGGTGTTAACATCATGGGAATGGTGACACTGTACTGGAGAAGGTAGTCTGGGAGACCTCAAAGAAGAGCCAGAAGGTTGAGGCATAGGTGTCGATGAAATGGCCGATTCAGATGGAGGAAAACGGCGATAATAATCGTCCCAACATATATTGTAGATTAAGCAGAGCTAGAGGCATCTGTTATACTCTTCGGACTCCTCATCATCCTCCCCCGAGTCGAGTAATTTCTCAGGTACCTCAATAGGCACCTTGGTAGAGAGATATGAAATGGAGAGAAAGCCTCCAATGAAGAACCACGTCTCTGTAGCAAAGAAGATGCTGTCGTAGACGGTGCAGAGGAGGCCGTGGCCGTAGATGCAGACCAAACTTGCAATTCTGTGCAAGAGGACAATTGAAGCGTCGACGAGGGGGCAGCCGACGGTATCATCGACGATTGTGCTGGCGTCAAGGAAGTAACCGTCAACGAGGCAGTCGTCGCAGATGACGCGGTAATCTTCGCGGACGAGGCATTTTTCGGCGACGAGGTGGGAGTCAACGACGAGGTAGTCTTCCTCGTCGACGACGAGGCAGTCTTCGACGTCGAGGCGGCCGTCGATGAGGCAGTCTTTGACAACGAGGCGACCGTCGACCAGGCAATCGTCGACGAGCTCTTTCTAGCCTTCGCCGTCGACGGTGCGTCGGCGGTAGATATAATGTCCTTCGTCGACGAGATGGGCTTCACAGAGACAGAGATCAGCGTCGACGGAGATGAGGCTGATGACATGATCATTTGTGGTCTCGGCGACGAGAAGGTAACAGTCGACGTCGAAGTCGCATTGACGATTTTCGTCGACGGAGGAGTCCGCGACGATGCCGTCGACGACAGGATTTTTCTCTGAGGTAAATCTTTCTCAGGAAGTCGTTTTGAAGCCAGAGACTTCACAGTCTTTGTAGGGGGCGTAGCAGGCAGAGGCTTACCCTTAGAAGTTGGGGGAGCCTTTTTTGAGGTAGAAGGCAAATCAGAACCCTTAAAGGGTTGCGTTTTTCTCGACACCTTAGCCCCAGGAGAAGACAGATCCTCCTAAGCCATCCTCTTCCTAGAGGACATAGATGAGCCAGAGACAATACTTCCCACCTCAGATAAGGGGTTGGCTTGATCCTTAATCTTCTGTAGCCACAGAAGTAGTCGCCTTTCTCTATCTTGGAAGGTTTTCTGAGGGAAGGTCCTGCATATCTTACAATCTCTCACCTGGTGATCAGGATAAAGGCAATAAATGCACTTCTTGTGGGGATCTTCAGAAAACAGCCGGAGCTTCCCACAAAAGTCACAAGGTCTAAAGAGAGATTTATTTGAAGGTAACATCTTGAAAGAAGAAATTCCAGAAGAGTAGAAGAGTACTGCGCAGAGCTCAGGGAGACTCCCTTCACACGACGTGCGGTAGAAAATCTGAGAGCCTCAGCCTCTGAGGAGAGCATTCTAGAGGGTGCTGTCGCCTGATTGGCTGCAGTTTGGACTTTATATAATGACATGGACAAGTCGTAGATGTGCAAGTTTTTTTCCTTGTAGTTTATGACTACTTTACTTCCTGGTTCTAGGTTACCTATGTTATGGTTATTATGTGCATAGTTATTGCTTTTTTATGTACCGTGGGACTCCCACTCCGACGACGGGGAATGATTCAGGCTTGTGAATCTATGAAAGATACCCAAATATTGGAGAACTCAGCTACACTTCATTTTCCACACCACGTCATGTGTGTATATATAACAGAAGCCGTTCTGACATCCGTTTTCCTGCCCCTGGACGTGTGCTGAGTATCTGGACGTATCCACGAACAGTGGTAAGTGATGCCGCTCCCCTGCCCTCCTCGGCACCTTGCAGTACCGAGGCTGCACCCGCTCTCTCTCCCCTGCCGCACGCGGCTGCTGAGATCCTGTCTTTAGCACATTCAGGCCATACCACCATGCCGCTATCGGCAATGACTGCGCCCTAATACCCCCCTTTCCCACACCCACTCTCCGGCACCAGTTGTACTCGTGACCCTTTCCGGCAATACACACGCCCACGCAGGGATCCTCCCTGCTCTGGTCCAGCCCCGCCTCATGTCGCGAGCGGCACCGTGTGCCCTGGACCCAGCGGGCATCGTTTTTTCTAGCTAAGAAGACGACACTGCAGGGCTCCCCTGCTCCAATGCATTCCCACCCCAGACAGCCCTCAATCTGATGGCAACACTGCTTTACCCTTCTCCCCCGCTTCCTCTCTCACCCGCTTCTGCCCGCTACTTCATGCCCCTGCAAGGATCCCCTATTTTCCCTTGTTTTAGTTCAATCCTACTTTTGTCACAACAGTTAACAGCCCTCACAACGCGGGGGCTGACTGCTTGTTTCATGCAGGGTTCGTCCCTGGTTTCCACCTGCTGGTTCACCGGCCCCCTTTGGCATTGAACCATCCCCACTCCCCCGCCCCCCTCCCCTGGTTTCCAAATCACGTCCATTGTTGGCAATTCCCGGGGTCTTCTGCTTGTAGGCCTGTGCCTTCTAAATGACACTGACTCTGCACAGATCCTTCGCTGAGTCGAACCATGGGCCAGATGACATTCCAGTCGCACTTACGCTCTATCTCAAAATCCCTCCCTTGGGATCTCCTGTTTTTAATACCATATTCCTCTTGTTGGCAGGTTTTGGTGCACGTACCACATGGCTAATATGCCGGGACAGATGTAGTGAATTCCGCAACCTACAGTGGTGTGTCACACGTCAATCTTGATCACACATTGATCTAATATGTATATGTGTTTGAGAATATTACTACTCAGGAGGTTTTAACTGTGTTTTTGACTCATGATATATTTACCCAGTATATGCATTTGGTGACAACATGCCTTTTGTCTCTATTATAGGTTGTATGCAGTATATACTGAACAGTCAATCATACTGGTTCAGTGTCATACTTTAGATTTATTCAAGTTTACATGCACCTAATTATTGCAGTAGCTGAACAACTGACCCTGAAGAAGGCCATGACACTATTATAGGTCTTTCTGGCCGAAACATGTTGGTCTAGTGATCTACACATTTGTCTCTAATGTCGGCACTGGTGTTATCAGCTTTTCACTGTTTTTAATCCTGACGCCGGGTAGCTGAATAAAGTCACAACATAGCCAACCTTGTAGCCAGTTTTAAATTTTCACAGCATTGCACCTTTTTACACACAAGCCAGTCTCACATAGGGGTTTAGTACACCATGCCTGACTCAATAAAAACATCCCTGAGCTCCCCCCGCGCAGAGAGGGGGTTGTAGCCCACGCGAAGACTAGGTCTTTCACATGAGGAGGCACCCCTATGATGAAGCATGACACCTCTGGTGTGTGAGGGGAACCGTCCTGAAAAGGGAATCCCCCTATCTTGCATGGCAGAGTACATTGAGACAGCTAAATAACCTCCTTCTAATCCGGACCCATGGCTCTCTTTTTGTGTGATATTAATTTGGTGGGGAGTTGGCTCACGCAGGTCCTTAAAACTTCTCAAGCCCCCAAGTGTATTTATGGCAGAGTATACACCCTGTCCAGGCAGGCGCCACAATCCTAGTCAGATACAGAAACTAAATTAACCTGTGCTCACCCTCTGGTAGCTTGGCACAAAACAGTCAGGCTTAACTTATGACGCGTCGTATTCGAATGGGCACTGCGTCTGTTCTAATCTGCGCAAAGGTGTCACTGCACTGCGTCGATTTTTGCAGAAAACACCTGCAGGACCCACTTCTGAAGCCCAGGACTGGAGGGGGGCCTTCGGCAAGAACAGCACTCACAGACGGCAGAGTCCAGAAGCACCAGCAGGATTGCGAGAAGTCTTTTCTGACCCTGAGACTTCAGATAACAGGAGGCAAGCCAACAAGCCCTTGGAGAAACTTGAGTTCAAGGATGTAGAGAGCAGGTCCAGTCCCTCTCACTCCCACGCAAGAAGCAGCAGGCCAACACAGAAGAGCAAGTAAGAAAGTGAGAGTCCCTCCTATAGCACTGCAATCAGCAGGACAACACAGCAATGCAGGTAGCAAAGTGGCTGTCCCTCCTACATCACAGCTGCTCTTCTTCCATGCAGAATGTCCTTAGTTCCAGCAAAGTTCTGTTTTAGTGGTGTTAAGGGTCCAGTACTTATACCCAAATGTGACTTTGCAGTGGTGGAGACATCAACGAGGCCTTTGAAGATAACAAGGTCCCTGCATTTTATGCCCTGGCTCCAGATACACTACGGTGGGGTATGCAGCTCTTTGTTAGGGACCGGCACAGCTCTAATCAGGTGCAAGTGTGAGCTACTCCCTCCCAATCTACCCCAAGAATGCCCATTAGCCTGGTGATGGGCCATCAGGATGCAAATGTCACACCTCATGTTCCCTTGTGTATCTGTCTAGAGGAAATGCATAAAGCCCAGCTGTCACCCCACCCAGATGTGTAATCCGAGACAGGCAGAATAGTTAAGAGAAAAGTAAGAAAATGCCAACTTTCTAAAAGTGGCATTTTCAGAATTACAATTAAAAATCTGACTTCACCATAAGTTGTGTTTTAAATTGTGGGTCACCAAGCTCCAAATTTCTATCTGCTCCCAATTGGAAATTACACTTAAAAGGTGTTTAAGGCAATCCGAGTGTTAACTTATGTGAGAGATAAGCCGTGCAGTAGTGAAAAACAAATTTAGGAGTATTTCACTAACAGGACATGTAAAACTTAAGAAGTACATGTCCTACTTCTTAAATACATTGCACCCTGCCCATGAGTTACCTCGGGCCTACCTTGGAATGATTTACATGTAAAAAGGAAGATTTGGGCCTGCAAGAAGGTTAACTTGCCAGGTCGACATGGCAGTTTAAAATTGCACACACAGGATCTGCAGTGGCAGGCCCAAGCCATGTTTAAGGGGCTACTGAGTGGGTGGCACAATCAGTGCTGCATGCCCACTAGCAGCATTTCATTATCAGGCCCTGGGTACATATAGTGCACTTTACTAAGGACTTATAAGTAAATTAAATATACCAATTGCGGATAAGCCAATGTTACAATGTTTATAGTACAGAGCATATGCACTTGAGCACTGGTTAGCAGTGGTAAAGTGCCCAGAATCCTAAAGCCAGCAAATTTGAAGTCATCAAAACAGGAGGTTGGGAGGCAAAAAGTCAGAGAAAACCAGGCCAAGGATGCCGGGTCTAACAAATGGTATTGTGCCTTGCACTTACAGCGACCTCTCTGGTCCCAACTTGTAGTCTAAAAATGGAGAACTGGAAAAGGGATACACACAAAGTGCAAAAGTGGAGCGCCTTCAGTTTCAACCCAGTCTCACATGCTCAGTGTAGGCCTATGAGAAAGTTGTGAGAGCAATCATATGATATTAAAATTGGCTGTTTTACTAGGGTTGTCAGTGAGAATGTGTCTCATTTGTAACTTCGACAGTGCTGCTCCCCAGGTCTCCGTCTCCACTTCTCAATGGCAGATGTTTGACAGGCCACTTCTTGGCTACCTCTGGTATAATAGTTACCCTTCCTTGACATGCTTTGGACATTTTTCACAACATTCTAGTTATCCTTGTCATAATAGAGGCTATCCTCAAAATATTGTGGGCATTCATTACTACATTCTAGCTATCCCAGTAAGGACAGACGTAATGAGTGGCAGGTTGGTGCCCAAAGTCATAGAGGCTTGCATAGGAGCATTTGAATAATGTATAGGTTTGTGAAGTCTTAGATATTATAGTACTGAAATCCTGCCAAATAATGGCAGATGTACTATTGCTTGCAAATTAGGTACGTGGTCACTTTTCTTTCTGATATTTGAGAGTTGGTTAGTTGGGTGCATTACTCAGCACTGTGTGTGAGCGTGGAGGTGGTTTTGTGGCTGAATATGGATAAGTTACTTACCTGTAATCCTAGTTCTCTTCCAGGGGTATCCTCTTCAAAGTCATATGCACTGAATATTCCCGCCCATGTGCGGGGACCCCGGAAATAATAAAAATGATATATGCAAAGTATATATATATATATATATATATATATATATATATATATATATATATATATATATATATATATATATATACTTTGCATATATCATTTTTATTATATATATATATAAAATCATTTTTTCTTATACCAATGCAGCTCCCATCTAGTAGGCTAAACAATGTCAAACACAAACTGCTTTTGCAAAATATATAAAATATATACAAAAACACAAGAGGGCAAGTAGCATTTGAACTCTGTTTTTAATGAGTAAGCCTCATAAAGAAACAACTGCAAATAAAAGCAGACTTTGTTAGCCTACAGGCTGCATTGCAAACCAATAGCATAGAAAATGAAAGCATTTTCTTACAAAACTGGCACCGTGCCTTTAAGGCAGTCATGACCCCGAGCTTCCCTTCATGGCTCAGGGGTGACAGGTCAGTTCTTTGCGTAACCCTGAAGATCAGGGAACAAAGATATCCTCAAACAATGAAGAAAATCTCATTTGCCTCGGGAGGCGGGTGGGTTGCTTATGACTTTGATGAGGATACCCCTGGAAGAGAACTAGGATTACAGGTAAATAACTTATCCGTCTCTTCCAGGAGATCCTCATCAATAGTCATAAGCACTGAATAGAATAGCAAGCCCATCTTCCACCTGCAGGCAAATGAGAGAGAATGACCCAACATACAACAACAGCCGTCATCAGCTGCTGAACAGATTTCTCAAGGAAGCCTTGCCTACTTGAGTGTCTGCCCTGGTGTCTGAATCTAGACAATAGTGCCTTGTAAATGTATAGACGGACCTCCGATAGGCACGTTATGAAGAAAAGCAGTCGTAACCGCTTTTCCTCTCGTGGAATGCACCTTGGGAGTAGACCCAAGGGGCCTTTGCGCTAACTGATAAGCTAACTTGATGCACAAAACTATCCATCTGGAGATGGACCGCTTAGAAGCTGGAAAACCCGTTCTGATCAACCCATAGTTAACAAATAGTTGATCAGATTTTCGCGTGGACTTTGGACCTATCCAAATAGAATTTTAAAACTCTCTATAGGTCCAGAGAGTGTAAAGCCCTCTCAGCTGGAGTGGAGGGATTAGGGAGAAAGGTGGGCAGAGAGATGGTCTGATTCACATGGAAATCTGACACCACCTTCGGGAGGAAAGAGGAATGAGTCCTCAATACGACCCTATTAAGATGGAAAACAGTATAAGGTAGAGCAGAGGGCCTGTATTTCGCTCACTGATTACATGATTGCTACCAAAATATCCGCCTTCCAAGTGAGGTGTTGCAAGGTTGCTTTGTGGATCGGTTCGAAAGGTGGACCCATCAACTTTGATAGCACCAGGTTTAGCTCCCAGGGTGGTGAAGGAGGCCGGACCGGAGGGTAGACCTTTTTCAGACCCTGTAAGAAGTCTTTTACAACCTGTAACTGAAAGAAAGAAGGTTGAGAAGGTGAGCGCTATATGCAGTGATAGCTGCTAAGTGCACCTTAATGGACGGAAACTTCAAACCTGCTTTTGCCAAGTAAAGCAGGTATGGTAGAATGACCTCCTCTTGTCCTTTGGTTGGGTTACAATTGTTTTGAACGCACCACATATACAAACGTTTCCACTTGCACGCATATGAGTGTCTAGTGGAAAGCCTTCTTGCTTCTTTTAAGATGGACTGGAGGACTTCAAGAGCCTTGCTGCCAAGTTCAGTGAGGGAAGGTTGGGGTGATGAATACTCCCGTTCATCTTGGACAGCAGGTCCGGTCTGCACGGCAGCCTCCTGTGAGGGCATTCTGACAGGTGCAAAAGGTCCGGGAACCACCATTGTCTCGGCCAGTCCGGGGCTATCAAGATCATTCTCGTGTGCGAATGAGACAGCTTGGTCACCACCTTCAGGATGAGAGGAAGGGGTGGAAAGGCATACACAAATACCCCTGACCAGACTATCAAAAGGGCATTTCGACCCTGGCCGGTAGAACCTTGAGTGGAAGTCTCGGCATTTTGTATTTTCGTCATCCGCGAAGAGATCGATGCTGGGATGACCTCAAGCCTGGAAGATGTCTTCAACGACCACGTCGTTGAGAACCCAATCCTGTCTGTCTTCGAAGTGTCGACTGAGAGCATCCGCACTGTTTTCCTGGCAGGTGTACCGCTGTGATTGATAGGTTCCGTGCCAGGAGCCAATGCCAGGGAGCTTAGACTTCCAGAGACAGTGTGCATGAGCGAGTTCCACCCTGTTTGTTCAGGTAGTACATGGTGGTGGTATTGTCCGTCTGTACTAAGATTGAACTTGCCTGAATCGAAGAGAGGAAAGCCTTGAGGGCCAGGTGAACTGCTCCCAGCTCCAGCATGTTTGTGATATGACCTTTCTTTTGATGACCATTGACGTTGTGTCTGGAGAGACCCCATGTGCGTTCCCCAGCCCTGGAGGGAAGCGTCCTCGATCAGTGTTTGAGAGGGATGTACTTGATAAAAAGGTATCCCTACTTGCATATTCTTCTTCTTCATCCACCATGGGATGGATGCTCTTGCTGCGTTTGAGAGACTTATTTTGTCGTCCCAGCGAGCTGTTTGCTGGTCCCACTTGTCCTCCAGATCCTGCTGAAGAGGACGCTTTCCCAGCCTGGCATTTGGGACCAGGAAGATGCAGGATGCCATCGACCCTAACAGGAAGGCAATCCGACGAACCAACAGCATTCTATTGTCCAGAACAAGTTTGCATTTCTGTATGATGGAAAATTGTCTCTCCTCTGAAGGAAACACTTTTCCTACCTTGGAGTCTACAAGAGCTCCTAGATAATGGATTTTCTGTGTGGGTTGTGGAGTTGATTTGTCGAAGTTCACATGAAGGGCCAGCCGGTGACAAAGCTCTAGGCATTGTAGGAAATGACTCCCCACGATATAATTTGATGGAGAGCCAACATGCAAAACTTCTCCTTCTTGATTGATTTGTTGAGTGTTCACAGATCCAGAATGTGTCTGTATTCTTCTTTTTGACTCTTTTTCTTTACTAAGAAGTATCTTGAGTAGACCCCTCTCCCTCTTTGAGATATTGGCACCTTCTCAATGGATGATTTTCGCAGAAGGGTGGCAACTTCGCTCTGCAATATTTTCATCTGGTGAAACGATGATGGAACCGAAGGGATTGAAGGAGGATGGCATCGAAAACATAGAGAGTACCCATTCTTAAGCATATCTAACACCCACTGGTCTTCTAGATGATTTGCAATACTTCCCCCCCCCCCCACTGGAGTGGTGAAAGGCGATGGGGGAAGTGAACACTCATTGTTTGGCCTGCGTCTTAGCGGAGGTGTTAGCCTGACGCTGGTTTCCTCTTCCTCTGGAGGAACGCCTGCCTTGATATTAAGACCTTTGTAGCCCTTGCTGATCCTGGTTTTTCTGCCAATGAGGGGTTTGAACCCTCTGTTGGGAGGATCGCCGATTGTAATGCCTGAATCGTTTGCGGAACTCCTTCTCTAGACCCATGGCCTTTAGTGTGTCTAGATCCGTCTTCATACTGGACATTTTTTCATCCGTGTGTGCCCCAAACAAAGATGAGCCAGAGAAGGGAAGATTTAGGATCCAAGACTGTGCCTCTGATTTGAGCCCTGCGAGTCGGAGCCAGGAGGTTCTTCTAGCGCATATCCCATGCGCATAGGCATGAGCCTAAAGAGTAGCTCCATCAGCTGCAGCGCTGATAACTTGGTTAGCCACCAAGCTGCCTTCATGCAAGATCTCATCAAAGTCCTTGCGATCTTCTTGTGGTAACTTTTCCGTGAATCTTTGCAGGGAGTCCCACAGAGTCCTGTCATACCAGCCCAAGAGAGCCGATGCACTTGATAGCTTCATCATAGAGGCTGATGTGTCACATACCTTCTTTCCCCATGAATCCTGTGTCTTACTCTCCTTATCTGGTGGAACAGTAGAAAGCAATAGAAGGAGTCTTTTTTGCTGCAGCGGTCATCACAGAATCCGGTGGGGGGTCAGATTTAAGGAAAAGCGGGTCCTCTTCCGGTGAACGATATTTCTTTAAAATCCTAGCCAGCGCGGTCTTGAGTGTCGCCGGCGTGAGGAAAATGTCCATAACCGGTTCTATTAGGCCCGGGACCAATGGTAGCAGAGTTCTAGATGCTGCCCTTTGCTGTAAAGTCTCAAAGATAACAGAGAACAAACTCTGTTGAGTCGGCAATGGGATGTTTATTTTCGCCGCCCCTCTGCCAAGCACGTCCTGAAATGTGCCCACGTCATCCACCGGAGAGACCCTCGACGGCGGGCTGTCAGTAAGAGCAGGTGAATAGTCTCTGTGTGACGTGTGTGTGGAAGAGGAGGAAGGTGTTGGAGATCTGTGCCTTCTCCTGCTTTTGGATCTAGATCTCCTACAGCGAGAGTGCGCTGGAGTGCGACTGCACTTGATGGAGAATGCTCTCTATCCACCGCCTGTACCAGCCGAGCCAACGGAGATCTGTGAACGGGGCTCGGGTAATACTGTGCTGCTGTGGCTGGAGTTGTGGCCCAGTGATGCAAGGGCCTGTTCCATCTTGGTGATAGATGAATGGAAGGTGATCTTTGCCCTTCTCGTCCCTCAGGAGAATGTGGAGGAGGAGGAGGAGAGTTCTCTGTTTCTTGTGCAGGCCTGGTCGGCGAATCTTGGTGTCCCCTGGGCACTGGACTGCTAGACGTCGAGATTACAACCTCCTGGGATCTTGATGTTGAACCTCTGTGAGAGCTGGGCGAACCTGTTCTCGACGTCGGTGACGGTGATGTAGACAGGCTTACCAGACGAGAGGCCTCTTTGGACTGGTGCTTCGACGTCGATCTGGAACGTCTACCTTCTTGACGTCGACCGTCGTCTTGGTGACGGTGACGCCTGCCTTGAAGTCGACTTTCTCCTCTTGGATGGAGGACTCAATCTTGCAGTCGACCTGCCTCTCGACGTCGAACGTCTACTTGACGCTGACGGAGTACCGTGCTTCGACGTCAGCCGCCTCTGCTCTGAAGATCGGTGTCTTGACATCGACCTGCGTGTGCTGCCGCCGACGGAGAGTTCTGCTTCGACGTCGGAGACGGAGTCTTGTGCCTCGACGTCGAAGATCTTTGCACTGACCTCGAAGGCGACTTCTGCCTCGACATCGGTGACTAAGTCTTGCGTCTCGACATCGAAGATCTTTGGACTGACCTCGACAGAGACCTTTGCCTCAACGTCGATCGCCGTTAATGTGACGACGACGGAGATATTCATCTCGACATCGATCACCTAGCCAGAGTCGACGGAGATTTGCTCCTCGACGTTGATCGTCACCTGGTTGACGACAAACGAGGGCCCTTTACCTTCGTCGACGTGAGAGCGTGGTCCTCGATTTTTCAGAAGAGTGATGCGCCGGCACCATCGTAGTCTTCGACGACGATTTCTTCGCCGTTGGCAGCCTCAACGTCGATCCCGACGCCGAAGGAGAACAGGTCCGGACCTTGCCTCTCGACGTCAACCGAGTTCTCTTTTTCTGCTGCCTCACTGGAGACCTACCTCTTTCAGAGAGGCCATAAAGTCGAATTCTTTCCTTGTCCGTGATGGTCCTTTACGACAACTTCTTGCGATGATGACAGGTGGCAGAAGAGTGAGAATCAGGGAGGCAAAGAATACTCACAGGGTGTGTGTCTGATCTGGCCTTCTTCTTGCCACAGGCAGGGCAAGGGTTGAATAAGGAAGGCATTTCTGACAGAAATAAACCTTTTCCGGAGCACAAAAAAGGCTTCACTCTCACTCTAGGGCTAAAAGACGTTGAGTGAAAGCAAAACATTCTTCAAAAAATCAGATAATTTTTTACAAAGTCTAAAAAATGGAAGAGCTGTTAATCCAGGGTCCTGACTGAAGGAGCCGGAAAGAACAACTGACCTAAATGTCACCCCTGAAGCATGATGGGAAGCTAGGGGTCATGGCTGCCTTAAAGGCATGGTGCCAGTTTTGTATGAAAATGCTTTCATTTTGTATGTTATTGGTTTGCAATGCAGCCTGTAGGCTAACAAAGTCTGCTTTTATTTGCAGTTTTTTCTTCATGATGTTTACTCATAAAAAACAGAGTTCAAGTGCTACTTTCCCTCTTGTGTTTTTGCATACATTTTGAAAAAGCAGTTTGTGTTTATTACATTGTTTAGCCTGCTAGATGGGAGCTGCATTGGAATAAGAGAAAATGATATATTATTATTATTAAAAGCGATTTATAAAGCGCACGATTACCAAATAGGTGTCCTGGCGCTAACTACTTCTCCAAGGATAGGGCAGGGGCAGAAAGGAATTATTTCACAAAAAGCCAAGTCTTCAAAGATTTCTGAAGCTTAGCAGATTGTTGATGTTTCTTAGGTAAAAAGGCAATTTATCCCATAGCTTGGCAGCGCCGAAGGAAAAACTACGCCCGCCCCATCAGGCTTTTTTTATCAAGGGGACTGAGATCAATTTAGCTTCAGATGATCGTAGCAAGCGCGATGGGGAGTACCATTGAAATTGACTTTTTAAATGGTCCGGCCCCTCACCATGTAACGCTTTAAAAACCAAGCAAAGAGTTTTAAACTGGACCCTGTTCTTAACCAGGAGCCAGTGCAATTTTTTTATCATGTTAGAAATAGGAGCAAATTTGGGGGTACCTGTCAGAAGTCTAGCCGCAGCATTTTGAAGCATCTGGAGCTTGTGCAACAGATTTTGCTGTAGATTTAAGTAAAGGCTATTACAGTAATCCAGCCTAGATAAGACCAAGGCCGTAACCACAGTTTTACGGCAATCAAGCGGAAGCAAAATCAGGATCTTTTTCAGTGTTGTTAGAATATACCCTGTTTTGGAGGCTACCGCCTTAACTTGGGCAGCCATAGATAGTTTTGCATCAACCAGGATCCCCAGGTTTTTAACCTTCTCGACCGGGGTAGGAAGAACCCCCAGAGAAGGCGGCCACCAGGAGGGTGTCCAAAAGTTAGGGTTATTTCGTTACCTGCCATCCAACGTCCTACCTCCGTCATACATGACTGGAAATTGAGATCCAACCCCTTCTTCAGACCCGGAAGTAGAGACACCACAATTTGTGTGTCGTCCGCGTACGAGGTGATCCCAAACCCGTAGCGACTAATGATTGGAGCCAGGGTTGTAACGTACACATTAAAAAGGGTTGGGCTTAATGATGACCCCTGCGGGACGCCGCATGGTAAGGAAAAGGGTTGTGAGTGAAATTTGTCCAAGTGCGACTATCTGGCTTCTATCCGTGAGAAATGAGTTGAGTAACTCCCAGGCTTTCCATTGAACCCCACATTTCCTTAAAAGGTCCATCAAAAGCCCATGATGGACCGTATCAAAAGCGGCCGAGAGATTTAAAAGGATCAGAGCTGCCCTGCCTCCCTGATCCACAGCTGACCTGATTTCCTCCGTGGCTTTAATCAAGGCAGATTCAGTGCTGTGCCCTTCCCTGAAGCCGTACTGGGACGGATCAAGCATATGGGACTTCTTTAGAAAGGCACTGAGTTGCCTATTCATTGCCTTTTCAACCAGCTTAGCAGGGAGAGGCAAACGAGAAATAGGTCGAAAATTGTTTGGATCAAGAGGGTCCAGACTGGGTTTTTTTAACAGCGGTAGAATGGAGGCCTTCTTCCATTGTTTCGGAAACTGACCGCCTTCAAACATCCCCTTAAAGATGGGGGTGAGATAATAAGCAATAGGGACCGGGACCATTGTAATAATTTTCAAAGGGCAAGGGTCCAGAGGGGACACAGATTTTGCATTAGCTAAAAGCTCCAGTGTGTCTTGCATGGTTAGTGAATTGAAAACCTCCAAGGTCTCTACCTGCGAAACCGTGTTTCCCCCTTCAGTCACTATCTCCAAGGCATCCTTTATAGGATCACAGAGGCTAGAAAGGATATTGGTGACCTTAGTTTGAAAGAACGAGGCAATCTGTTCGCAGAGCTCCGTACTGGACTGGATGGAGGCTGACCTAAGAGTGGTCAGGTTGGAAAGAGTGTGAAAGAGCTCTTTAGAAGAGTTTTTGGCTAACTCTATTTGAGCTGCGTAGTATTTCTGTTTGGCCAGCCGTACCATTTGTTTATAGGTAAACAAGCTAGCTTTGTATATCAGCTTCTCTTTGTCGAAATAGCAATTCCTCCAGTTGTGCTCCAATCGTTGGCATGTAGATTTTTGCAATTTGAACTCCTCTTAGGGTAGCTTGTGTTCCTATTACACATGAACAACATTATAGTTTATTAAATCAAACACATGAGAAGGTTTTGTTTAGCGCACATCCTGTGGTCATGTATTTTGAGGTCCTCTAACGTGATAATGAAGAAAAAGGAGGAAAAGTGAAATAAGTGAAAGACCAACTACAAAAAGAAGTCAACACTCTATCGGATAAGCATGCTGGTGGAGGAGGTTCCTCATCACCAGAGAGGATAGGGATTGTATACTCGATTTTTTTTGTTGCACAAAAAAAAAAGGACCAAAAGAAGAATTCAGACCCATCTAGATCTTCAAGTACTAAACAAGTACATAAAGAAAGAAAAAATCAGAATGTTGGCATTACACCAGATATATCCTCAACTACACCAAGGAGACTGGATGTGTTCAATAGACCTTCAAGATGTCTACTTTCACATTCAAATATCAGCAAAACATCGAAAGTTCCTTTGTTTCTTAGTAGGATCTCACAATTACCAATAAAAGGTCCTACCCTTTGGATTGAAATCAGCTCCACAAGCATTTGCAAAATGTATGGCCGTCATAGCAGCCCATCTAAGGAAACAAAAGATCTGGGTCTATCCTTAGCTGGACGACTGGTTAGTGAAGTGTGTGTCCCCAACAGAGACATAAACATTACCAGTTTAGTCTAAAGACAATTACCAATCTGTGTCTGCAGGTAAACCTTAGAAAGTCTACAAGCAGCCCACTCCAAAAGATACAATACCTTGGTGCAATACAGGATACCCAATCCGCAAAAGAGTATCCTTCAGAGGAGAGGTAATTATCAATCAATCTGAAATGTCAAAATCTCTAACATACTCATCATCCAATAGCGAGACAGACTGCATCCCTACTGAGTTCAATGGCCTCTTTAATCCTTCTAGTTCCACATGCAAGACTTCACATAGGGCCCTTAAAACAATGCCTAGAATATCAGTGGACTCTGCTCTCAGACCACTGGGAAAAGAACCTGACACTCTCACAGGATACAATTCAATCTCTCTCATGATGGAAACAACTGAAGAACCTATTGGTAGGAATACCATTTCATCAGGATCTGCCAACTCAAACATTGATCACAGAAACCTATCACCAGGGATGGGGAGCTTATATGGGACACTTACAAACCCAAGGGATTTTGTCAGATAAAGAAAAGACTCATCATAGCAATCTTACGGAATCGAGAGCCGTTCATCTGGCCATGAAATCTTTTCTTCAATAACAACTCCCTTCTTGTTTAGACCAATACAACAAAGCTGAATTATCTGAACAAATAATGAGGAACTCACTCTTGACCCCTATCACTCGAACTCAAGCCATGTGAAAATGGTTAATAACCAGGAACTTAACCATAACGGCTATTCATCTAACAGGGGCTCGAATGTACAGGCAGATTCACTCAGTCGGGTATTTCAGGAAAATCAAGCCTGTGTTCTAAACGACAAGGCTTTAAAAGATATTTTCCAAGACTGAAGCTATCCGCAAATAGATTAGAATAGAATGCTAGGACTATGCGTACAGATTCTTCCAACCAGGGTTGAAGGGGAATGCCCTTTTGATAAACTGGTCAGGAAAATTTCTCCACGCATTTCTCCCAATTCCTCTCATACCAACAGTACTCATCAAACTCTACAATTCTAAAACCAGAATGATAATGATAAAACCAGAATGGCCTTGTCAATGATGGTTCAGGGATCTTCTTCACCTCTCAGAATGACCACACCAAGCGATTGCCGTGCAGACAGGATCTCCTATACAAGGTTGTGGGACAGATACTATATCCCATCCTTCCGTCACTGAACTTAATGGCTTGGCACCTGAACTCTTCCAATATGGTCATTTAGGCCTTCAACAACATTGTATAGACGTATTACGAGAGGGTAAAAGATCTTCCATGAGAAAATCTTATGTGTTTAAGTGGAGAAGGTTTAGCTTATGGTGCATCCAAAACAGATACAACCCACCCTTGTGTCAAGAAGAGGTGGTTATACCCTACCCTTTTCATTTGGCAAGGTCTGGGTTACATTTTCTTCGATTAAAGTGCTCTTGCGGCTGTAACGGCCTATAGAAAATCTCAGTCACAACATCTTTCTTAAGAAAACATTTACTTAAAATACATCCTAGAAGGGCTTAAAATGGTATTTCCTCCAGTTAAGACACAGTCTCCTTCTTGGGAACTTAACTTTGTTCATTCCAAACTAATGGGACCCCCATTTGAGCCCATTCAGGTAGCCTGTTTACAACATCCTACATGGAAAGATGCTTTCCTAGTAGCCGTTACATCAGCATGAGGAGTGAGTGAAATTCAAGCATTATGTTGTGTAGAACCATACAAAGTGTTTCTTGGTAATAGAGTTGTGATTAGAACTCATCCCAGTTTTCTTCCCAAGGTGGTTTCCGAATGTCATATATATCAAACCATCTCAATACCTACCTTTTTTCCTAAACCATTGATTCAAGCTGAAGTCTTTACACTCGTTTGATGTTAAAAGTTCTAAAATTCTATCTAGACAAAACCAAAGATATGAGAAAATCAGATTGTCTCTTTATTAATTTTGGCCCAGTAAGAGCAGGCTTTCCATCATCAAAACAAACCATCTTTAGGTGGATAGTTTAGTTCATACTTTTTCTTTACCAACTAGCTAAAAAGCCCCTACCTGGAAGACCTAAAGCACATTCCACAAGGACAAAGTCTGCTACTACAGCTCTTCTTAGATATTTTCCCATTTCTGAAATATCTAGAGCTGCTACATGGAGATCTGTACACATCTGTACTAAACACTATAGTCTAGATTCAGACTCTAAAGCAAATACTCTAGTAGGACAGGCTTCTTTGAGGAACCTTTTCAGGTGACTGTTGGAGCCATTTCTATTTCATGTCTGCTTCTTTTGGGATAGGCTTGCTATTATATTCAGTGCTAATGACTATTTATGAGGATCCCCTAGAAAAGAAAGATGAGTTACCTGTAATCCTAGTTTTCTTCAGGGGAATATTCATCAAAGTCATAAGCAGCCCTCCCCGAATAGGAACTATTACAGCTATCAATAACTACTTCACCCAGGATTCCTAATTTCCGTAAAAATGACCTGACCTAACTGTCACCTATGAGGCATGATGGGATATGGGGGTACTGTGAGGTTCTCAAATACACAGTGCTAGTTTTCTCTACTATCCTTTGAATGGCAACCTATTGGCTAACAATGTCTCATTTTCCCTTTCGTTTAAAAAAAGGTTTGTGAAAATCTTTTTCTATGGTCATTTCTTTAATTGATGACACATCTATGTAATTGGATACTTTTTAAAATGAAAACTAAATGTAATCTGATCATTTAAGCCTTTCTTTAGACTGCACATATATATGTAAAGTACTATGTACACAGTTTGTTATACAGATATTAAAATCAAACGTTTGAAGTGCTCCAGGATCCCCGCACATGAGCGGTACTATTCAGCGCTTATGAATTTGATGAGGATTCCCCTGAAAGAGAACTAGGATCACAGGTAACATTTCCTTTTTTATTATTTAATGCAGAAGTAGTGATGTTGAAATCTGAATTTAGGGTTCATTTTGAAGTGAAGTTCCTTCCATTAACGAGCCCTTTGATATTAGTGGTGTTGCAGAATATGTAAAGCCAGGCAGAGACGTTTGCTTATGAAACAAAAAATCAATGGCATGGTAGCTGTTAATAATTAGAATTTGAGGGTGAGCTTTTACGATATGTTTGAAAGCTTTTGCTACAATGGAAACCACGTTTGGAGGTTAAGTTTTGAAAGAATGATGCTTGTAGTGAGAAGGTTAGATGCCATGGCGACGGAAGGGTGTAACTGGAGAAGAATGGTGGTGAGAAGTAAAAGAGAGATTATCAGCCAGATACGTAGGTGGGCAATTGAAATAGGAGAAACCCATGATCTATCTGCAGTGGACGGGGGAGTTTGGGGAAACAGAACGGTATTTACAGCATGTGTGTAACGAACAGTGCAAACATTTCGGTAGTCAGAGCATCCAAGAGAGGTAACGTTTACCAAATTGAATTCAAGCATTTACCAAATAGTTGGTGCTAAGCAAATCAAAAATCGATCACATATGGGTAACAATTAGTCACTTCAAAAAAGCCCGCTGGTTTTTCCCCGTCCTGCATAAGTCCAGACGCTCCTGTAGACAGCTCGAAAGAGATGGAGGAGCAGCAAGACCGTGGAAGACCACTCAGCCTTCAAAACCACTCTCACCGCACATCACCACCTCATCAGAACAACAAAGAAAGAGGCCCTACAAAAAAGGATCAATGCGCACAATAACCAGGAACTTGTCACCGTGGTCAAAGATTTGTCCAAACCCAGCACAGGGACAGCAGACATCCCACACTCCCAAGACCTCTACAACAACCTCCGCGCCTTCTTCCACCACAAGATTAAGAAGATCTATGACAGCTTTAACAACCTCGAGATCCATGACCCACTCGCCACCACGGCACCAGGCCCTGATTAGTTGGACTCCCCTCACCACTGACGGCACCCTCAAGATCATGAAGAGCATCCACTCTGGATCACCCTCGGACCCCTGCCCGCACCACATCTTCAACAGAGCCGGCACCTCCATCGCCCCCGAACTCTGCCAGACCATGAACTGCTGCATCAACTCCGCCACATTCCCGGAAGACTGGTAACACGCAGAGATTAACCCCTTGCTGAAGAAACCCTCTGCCGACCCAAAGGGCCTCAAGAACTTCAGACTCATCTCTCTGCTCCCCTTTCCAGCCAAGGTCATTGAGAAGGCAATCAACGCCCACCTTTCCGAGTTGATTGAGGCGAACCACATCCTGGACTGCTCTCAATCCACCTTCCGAAGCAATCACGGTACGGAGATTGCCCTCCTCACCGCCACAGACAACGTCTGCACCCTCCTCTACTGAGTTGAAACTGCAGCCCTCATCCTCCTGGACCTCTCGGCTGCCTTAGACACCGTCTCCCACCGCACCCTATGCACAAGACCCCACAATGCCGGCATCCGTGAAAATGCCCTGGACTTGTTCCAAACCTTCCTCACCGGCTGAACATAGAAAGTCAGGCTACCACAGTTCCACTCGGAACCTACAGAAATCCGCTGCGGAGTGCCTCAGGGCTCCTCCCTGAGCCCCACTCTCTTCAACATCTACATGGCCCCGCTAGCAGTCATCATCAGGAAGCACGGATTCAACATCGTCTCCTATGCCAACAATACCCAGCTGATCCTTCACCTCACCAATAAACCCAGTCGCCAAGAGCTACTTTGACAACGGGATGAAATCTGTTGCAACCTGGATGAAGGACAGCTGCCTCAAGCTAAACTCAAAGAAGACCAACGTCTTCATCTTGGGCTCCACCCCCACCGCTTGGGACGACTCCTAGTGGAATGCAGATCTTGAACCTCCCCCCACACCAACAGACCACGCAAGAAATCTCGGCATCATCTTGGACTCCTCACTCGCCATAAACAGCCAGATGAGTGCTGTCATCATCCTGCTTCCACATGTGCTATACCTGCTCCGAAAGATCTTCAAGTGGATCCCCACAGAGTCCATAAAGATAGTCACCCACTCAAAAAACTGCAAAGCATCCGGAACACCTCAGCTAGACTCATTCTCAACATCTCCCGCCACATCACCAGCCACCTGAGAGACCACTACTGGCTCCCAGCCAACAAAAGAATCACCTTCAAGCTCCTCAAACATGCCTACAAAGCCTTACACGACACAGGACCTGCATACCTCAACCACAGCCTCTCAGGACCTGCATACCTCAACCACTGCCTCTCGTTCCAAGCACCCACCAGAGACCTCTGCTCTGCTCAACTGGCCATGGCTGCCATCCCATGTATCCGCAAGACCACTACTGGGGGAAGATTCTTCTCCTACCTCGCAGCAAAGGCCTCTCCCCTTAAGGCAATCATCATCACTGCCCCAATTCAGGAAGGACCTCAAGACCAGGCTATTTGACTGAACCACAGTGCCTTATGACAGATCTGCAGTTGCCCCCCCACCTTGAGACCCTTATGGGTGGGTAGTCACACTTTACGAGCCACGTGATTGATAAACCACAAGACTATACAATGCACCGGGTGTAACCCCAACAGTTACAAGTAGGTCGTTACACTGCACAGGCCAAGTGCAAAAGTCAGTCGGGGGAATGAGGAGGTTATGGGGTTGAAACATTAGAGAAGTAGGGAAAGCAAAGTTGAACATGAGGTACAGGCAACATAAAGAACAATATGTAATTAGGGGTGAGGCTTTGCATTAACAGACAAACATTCAAGGACTTGCAAACACTGTTGCATAAACATGATTATTTAGTGTGATGTGCTTAGAAACAGAACAAGTTGTGGTTTGTACGAGGTGTAGGATTGAGGCAAATGAAAAAGTGAAAGGTTTTCTGCCAGCTGGAACAAAGTCATTGATCGGGCGGCTTAACACAGTCACATGGAGTGGGGGAGACAGGATGGCAGCCCAACAAGCAGCAGAGCTGGGCAACTGATGAAGAGGGGGCGAGGATCTGTACAACTTGTCCCCATTTGGCTGCAGGCAGCTTTATCACACAGAGAGAGCTGTAGAAGCAGCAAGGGCATCTGTTCAACAGGAGAGGAAATGGGTGGTAGGACCAGTTGTAACTGGAGGTATGTGGAGCCTGTGCAGGACGTCTGGGAGAAGGGGTGAAACATTCCTGGTTTAGGAAAAAAGAGAAGAGTGCATGGTCCACGGCCAAGATATTAGGACACATTTACTAAACTTTCACGCAATGCAGGGCAGCAAGCAGAGTTGCCGCGCTGTGTTGCGTGAAAGTGAGAGCGCTGAAACGCATCATATGTACAAAGATATGGAGTATTTCTGCTCTCTCCTTGCAAGGATTCTTTTTGTGCAGAAGGCTTACCTTCCTGCACAAAAACAATCTTTAGAAAAGAACAGAGGCATTTTCCTTTTTCTGTGTGTGCTGGGCAATGCAGCACACGTGGAGAGCGGTAATAAGGAGGAGAAATAAAGACACTTCTTGTTATGCCTCACTTGGGAAGGCACCAAAATCTACGGCTGTATGCATGGGAACACCTATGCTCCACCCATGGAACGCCTTCCAATTTGAAATGTAAGGTACTGCAGCGCATTTCTTTACACACCCATGCAAATCAGGCATTGAGTGGATTTGTAAATGTCACAGAAGACTTTGCATTGTCCTTACTTGACGTAAGGGCAACAGAATCCTTTGATAAATCTGGGCTTTAGTGTCAAATGATATAGAGAAACGGACCCTGCAGACAGCGCCTGTGATAGTATAGGGTAGAATGGAAGGCGCACAAAGAGGCACCGGACCTGGCTGAGATGATGGTTGTAATACAAGTCTGATGGGTAATCCCGGCTTCAGTGATTCTTCAGTGATTGTCTCGAGTAGGGCCTGTAGGAATGGAAATCTCGGTGCAAACATATGAGGGAAGGAGGGGCAGTTTCTATATATATATATATATATATAGAGTGCAGTAGTGTAGAGTGCAGCAGCGTACAATAGAGTGGCGTGAAGTGGTGCATAGTAGATTGCAGTGGTGTGGGGGTCCCCTATTTTTTTTAAGACATGGGCCAGCTGTCCCTGATCCAATTCCCATTTGTGGCACTGACTGTTGGTTCTGCTGAGACAATCTGCCCAAGTGTTGTGTATGCCTTGGACATTCTCCACTTGAAGTTTGATGTTGTACTTCAGCAACCACTGCCAGGTCACTTGAGAGGATAGTATTTGTGATCTGGTTCCCCCTTGTTCGGCAAGGTAAAGCATAATTGTGGTGTTTTCCATTCTTACTAGAACAGGAGAATCACGAATCCTTGGGGAGGAATGCCTGTAGTTCTAGAAACACCGCCTTCAACTCTATGAGGTTGATATGCATTTGTGCCTCTTGGACAGTCCACTGTCAGTGAATCTCTAGTTCCTGAAGATGTGCTCCCCATCCGTGAAGGGAAGTGTCCTTAGTCATAATGTAACTGAGGCATTGCACCTCGAAGGAGAGGTCTGGAGATATATTTTGTTGTATTTCCCACCATGACAGGGCTTCTTTCATTGCCAGGGTGATGACAATGATATCGACGAACGAGCCGTGAAGTTGAATCCACCGGGCATCCAGTTGTTCCTAAAGCAGCATCATATGCAAGCAACAGTTTGGAATAAATGGGATGCACGAGGATGGCATTCCCAGCATGAATTTGAAGATCCTCTCTGAAGCAGACTTTCTTTTTTGTATTTGAGCCAATATATGCAATATCTTGTGTATGTGTTCTGTTGTGGGGTAAGCCTTTGCTATCTAGGTGCCCAAAACAGCCCCAAGGAATACCAGAGATTGACTTGGGACAAGGAATGCTTTTCCTATACTGACCTGCAGTCCCAGAGATTTAAAAAGTTGACGACAAGCTCATGAAGAGTTTTTCACACAGTGGTACGTGGATCCCTAGACTAGCCGGTCGTCCAGGTAGGGATAAACCTGGTGCCACTGCTGTCTCAAGAAAGTGGCCACTGGAGCCATGCACTTCATGAACCCTCCGGGCGCTGCTCAGAGGCCGAAAGACAGGACCTTGAACTGATAGTGGAACCCTGCCACCTCGAACCATAGGAACTGTCGATGTGTCGTGAATAGGAATGTGAAAGTATGCGTCTAAGAGATCGAGAGATGTCATGAAGTCCCCTTAGTTTATCATCAATAAAATCTCTTGAAAAGACAGCATTCTGAAGAGCTGTTTTTTAAATATATTTGTTCAAGTGTCTGAGATCTATGTCCTGTCTCCATTTGGCACATTGCTTTTTTATCAGGAAGATGTTTGAGTCTTAACCTCCTCTATTGCCCCCTTTAAAAGAAGTACTGAAATATCTTGCTTTAATAGAGCCAGATGTTGATGTTTTCTCTTGACAGGTGGATGACCAGGAGGCTTTTAGACAAATTCTCGGGTGTGACCTTGATGTATAATGTTGAACGCCCATTTGTCTGTTTTTATATTGTGCCTTTGATGATAAAAGACAGACAGGTAATGGACCTCCTGAGGTTGGTTTGGTATGAGGTGACTGGTGGAGCAGAAATGTCACTGACAGCTGGTGTTATCCTGGGATTTTTCTCTTGTTGGAGGGCATCGTTGAGCTGATTGCTGAGTGTAAGGCATGTTAGAGGCTGGAAACGGTTGTTGCCAAGTGTACTTTGGTTGTAGCCTTGTGGATATGGCTGATATCTCTACGATTGAAAAGAGGATCTTTGCTGATAATGACCTCTTCCTCTCCCTACACGAAAATGTTTGAAAACGCTGCGGCTGGAGGGTTCCTAGGGAGCGTGCCGTTTCAGTATCTGTCTTTATTCCCTGAAGTGCATTATTGACATGTTTTCCGAACAAATTTTCACCATTAAATGGCATGTCTAGGATTTTAGATTGACTCTCAGGGCGGAAAGAGGTAGCTTTTAACCAGCCCCGCCTGCAAAGAAGTATAGCTCCTGCCATTTATCGGAATGCGAAGGAAGATATGTCCATAGCAATGTCTATGACCTCAGAAGCTGCCCTGGCACCTTCCTGAAGAATTTGCTTAGCCTCTACCTTCTTATTGTCAAAGAGATGGCCTAGAAAGGGTGCCAGGTCAGACCACATCTGACGGTCATACCACCCTAAATGGCTAAGGAATATGATGCTTTGATGGATGTAGCTGCAATTGCTTCAAAACGCTTTCCAATACTATCCAGTCTTCTGCCTTCCCTATTGGAAGGAGCGGAACAAGGGGTCAAACATGCAGGAGAAGACTCAGGGGCTTTGTATTTCTTATCCATTCTCGGAACCACAGCTGTGATAGAAGCCAGATTCTTCATTAATTTCAGTTTTAGCCCCTCCTCCCAAATGTAGCTCACCATGGGAATGGATCTTATAGACTTTCTGGTGGACTCCTTAGAGTCATAAAGGAAGCATTCTGCTTGCTTCGTAGAGAGGTAAATCAAATCTCTTAGAGGCCTGTTGCAACAACTCGTAGAATCCTCCAATGTCCTCTAGCCGAGAACTGGCTGGGTGAAGGAGACTGTGAGGATGGTGCAATGTAGTCATCCCATTTCCGACCTGCAGAGTCTGTGTCCTGAATTAGCTCTACTTCCTCCGGCTGATCATCCGGGTCGCTCTCAATGTAGTCATCCCTGATGGTTATGATCCGAGGGGCCGACGTACTCTCTTCAGCTGGTGGAGGTTCAGAAGCATCAAGTAGTGGTGTTTCAACTTGCCTTTCAGGTGTCCCGGAGTGCGAGGGACTGGTGCCTGAGTGTCCGGGAAACGCTTCTTATAGTCATCAAGCATGTGCCTGAGATCCGTGACCAGTGAGATTGGCACTGCTATGGTGTCACCCCTTGAAGGTTGCATATTTTCATATTCTTCCTCATCGGTATAAAGCTGTTGAAAAGAGTCATATCGGTGTGACCTGGCCTATCCAGATAGTCAGAAGTATCACCCTGGTACTCTCTCTCATTGTCAGTGTCTTGGCACTTCACTCTTATATGTGAAGGGCTGTACAAGGCCCTCTTCTGCTGACTCTTCCATATCTAGAAGATGTGATGGAGGAAGCGGAGATACCTTGCTCAGTGATGTCAAATATGAAGGCATCCATGCAGGTTCAGGTAGCAAAGCGTCTCTTTGCAGTTCTGTCGACAGAGAGATGCGCTTTATAGTAATCGTCGTTGACGACCCCTGGATTGACATTGGAGATTTGAAAACCGTAGTCGACGGAGTGTTCATCGACGAGGTCGACAACAAGGTCGTCGCCGGAATGGGCGTCGATGAAGGTGTTGATGAGTTTATCGTCATCACTCCTCTCATCAATGAGGCCATCGTCACTGTCGCAATCGGAGTGCTCGTTGTCGGCATAGAACTGGAAGTGCCAGTCATCAGCAATTTCAATTTTGTTGCCACCGATGGAGGGTCCGTCGACTGAGTCTTTTTTGATGACTAAGCCTGTTTATGAGGGGTACGAGGCACAGAAGCATTCCATGGCTTCTTATGACCAGATTTTATAGATGGCTCTTTATAGGCTGATTTTGCAGATGTTTTTCCAGCTTTTACCTTTTTAGATTCAGTTTGTAATGAGATGAAGCCCTCATTTTTACGTTTTTGCTCAGAAGTAAAGCGACTTAAACTTTCCTCATTAACTGAGCCAGATTTAGATCTGGATTTTTTCTTTTGCAGCCATAACAATAATCTGGCCTCTCTGTCCTTTACAGTCTTGGCAGAAAAGGCTCTGCACTATTTACAATCCCATGGTATATGGTTGGGATGTAAGCAATACAAACAGTCCTTATGAAGATTTTCTGGAAACAACTTTGCTTTCCTACAAGACCTGTAAGGTCTGAAAAGTCTCTTATTGGATCCTTCTGACATTTTAAATGAAAAAACGCACAATACCTTATACTGAATTCCCAAGAATGGACCTTAAGAGGTCAAAAGTTCACCAATAGTAAGAAATGAACAGAGCTCAGGGAGACTCCCTCACACACGACTTGCGTTAGAAATTTGAGGTATGGTGGCTTTGTAGGGGACTTGTGGTGGCTTATATCTCATTGGCTGAAGTTAGGGTCTTTTATAAGGATGTGAATTGGTAAACAAATTCACTTGCTTTCTAATGTACTTCTTTTAGTACTGCTTATTTAAGAACTGTGGGACTCCCACCATGACGACAGGTACGATTCAAGCATGTGAATCTATGAACGATTCAGTACTGGAGAATCAAGTAGAGTACAGTGACGTAGAGTAGATTGCTTTAGGGTACAGTGCAGTATCCGAGTGTAGTGGTGCACAGTAGATTAGAGTGGATTGCCGTAGAGTGCTATGTGGTAGAGTGATGAAAAGAAGAGAGGTGTAGAGTGCAGTGGTGCGGAGTAGAGTGGTGTAGAGTTCAGTGGCGGAGAATGCAGTGTTATAGAGTAGCATAGAGTGGTGACAGAGCGGAGTGGCATTGAGTGCTTTGGGGTTGAGTGGTGCAGTGTTGCAGAGTAGACTGTGGTAAAATACCGCGGTGTGCGATAAGAGTGCAGTGGTGTGGAGTGCATTAGTGTAGAGTAGAGTGGCGTAGAGTACTGTAGTGCAGAGTAGAATACAGTGGGGTAGAGTGCAATGACTAGAGTACAATGGCATAGAGTGTTGCAGAGTTGAGTATAGTGGTTTAGAGTGCAGTGGTGCAGAGTACACTGTCATAGAATGCAGTGGTTTTGAGTAAAGTGGTGTTGAGTGCACTGACATTGAGTGCCGCAATGTGGAATGGTGCAGAGTAGAGTGGTGGGGTGCAAAGTGGAGTGGCGCTGAGTGCAGTGGCGTAGAGTAGATTGTTGCAGAGTACAGTGGTGTAGAGAGAGTGGCATAGAGTGGACTGGTATTAAGTTGAGTGGTACAGAGTAGAATGTATTGGTGTACAGTGCAGAGGAATAGAGTGCAGTGGTGAATAGTAGAGGAGTTTGGGGGTAGAGTGCATTAACGGAGTAGAGTGGTATGGAGTAGAGATATGTAAAGTGAAGTGGTGCAGACTAGAGTATGCCACTCTAGTCTGCACCAGTGTCGTAGTGTGGAGTGGCATGGAGTGGGATAAAGTGGAGTATGTGTGGTGTGGTAGTGCACTGTGTCAAGAATTCCTGTCATGCGAGGGGAGGAAAACGGTAACCAGCGAAAACGGACTACATCTCCCAGGATGCTTAGCGGTTGAGAGGTTATGTAAACAGGAGAGCTGTTACATAACTCAAGGAAAACACGCCCTTAGGTAAAACAGGAGAGCTGTTACATAACTCAAGGAAAACACGCCCTTATGTAAACAGGAGAGCTGTTACATAACTCAAGGAAAACACGCCCTTATGTAAACAGGAGAGCTGTTACATAACTCAAGGAAAACACGCCCTTATGTAAACAGGAGAGCTGTTACATAACTCAAGGAAAACAACGCCCTATAAAGGGAGGAACCGGGAGGTACAACGCTGTCGGATATTGTGTTTACAACCGACGTACCTGCTTAGTGAAGAGCAGTGTTCCGGAGTGGTGCTCCAGTAAGGCAAGAACGGAGGTAGGTCGAGTCGTTACTCCCTGGGCCGTGTCTTGCCCCATCGTCACCTGTGAAGGACCCGGAAGCTCTACCGGATAACCATTGAGCTTCGCTTTTTGACTCGGCTGAGTCAAAGCGCAGTGGCGCTTTTGCTGGTTGGAGTCGTAACTCCCAGCCCGACCAGAGATACAGGGACTGCCAGCTGTAACGCACACCAGGAGGTGTTTGCCGCGTTACAGACTCGGAAGTCCACAGGATCGATCGAGCGGCTGCTCTCGGTTCAGTCTTCTTTGCTTGTGATTGGGGTATCGGTGACGCATCACCAGGAGGTGACTCCGCGTCCCGGTGCAGTCTGAGGAAGAGGTTGAGCGGCTGCTCCCTTCAGGTAGAGACCCCGGCTGGGTGTTTCCCTGACTCCTCGATTCTCCCCAACACTCTTCGTGCCCCTCACAGCCTACCGATTGGCATTGTCGGCCATTTCATTTCTGCCCTCTGTTGGCATACGCCGGGATCGGCGTATATGCAGAGGACGGTTAGGACCATCCGTGCTGTGGGCTGGTAACGTACTTAGCCTGGAGGATTCCAGTGACTATAACCTTTGTTTATTCCTTGTATTATTTTTGCCTTCATTAAAATAACTAAACCTTCACAAGTGGTTGAGTTCTCATTATCGTGTCTGTTAAACGATCCTGAGACGTTCAGGGCGTTACACACTGCCATTACTGACAACACATCTTCAATTGAAATGACCATTACATGTGCACAGACATAAGTTTTTTTTTTATACTCAATTTTATTGATTTTGAGGAAATATAAGGAACAGTACAGCACATTTCAGCAATGCCTTAACGGACAATGAGACAAAGATAAATCAATAGTGTATTGACATACATTACCATCCACAAACCCACGCTGTTATGTACAGGTTTAGACAAGGAAGAGATGAGAGACTCTTCTACCCAATCAGGCCCAACCATTTGCCCCATACTTAACGATGTTTGGCTGGGCACCCCCTGGCTTCGTATAATGGTTTCTCCTGCGCTGTGCACCAGTCCACTCCTCTGTACTACCTAGTTATACTTGGAGGGAGCGGCAGCGATATCTTGCTTGGCTACCCTGATGGTGGTGCCCAAGAATAGTTTGTCCGCCCTAGACCCGTCCAACCCGTCTGTGACCCCCAGGAGCATGTTCAAGGGGTGTTTTGGGACCTCCCACCCCAGGACTTCAGTGAGTTCCACTTCTAATGATTCCCATAATGGGGCAAGGAGGGGGCATGTCCACACCATATGGTAGAAGTCTGCCGGCTTTAACCCACACCGTCTACAAGATGGATTTGGTTTCAGGCCTGCCCTGTGAAGGCGGTCTGGAATAAGGTAGGAGGCCTGAAGATAGTACAGTTGGACCAAGCGGAGCCTGGCTGAAGCAGAGATGGTTTTGAGAGCCATCAAGGCATCTCTCCAGTCATCGTCATCCAGGGCTCCCAACCAAGACTCCCACCGGCTTCTGAGCGAGTCTAGGGTGGTTCGGCCGTTTAAGTTAAGGAACTATAGATGCGTGATACCCCTCCCTTTCCCAGGTCACCCATCATGGTATGTGCTTCCAAGGGGCTGTGTTCTGGGAGTGTCGTGCCAGTTATTATGTATACGTTGACGGCAAGGCAGAGTTGCAGATATTTGTAAAACTGCGAAGGATAGAGCGAGTGTCGGGCCTGTAGGTCTGGGAATAAACATATATGGTCACGAACCCAGACATCGCCTAGTTGCGAGATACCAATAAGCTCCCAGCCCGGAACTCCTCCAGTTTCCCCACGTCTTTGTGCCAGGCGCCCTGCTCGAGGGGTGTATGCTGGGTCAGCTTGTTCTCCCACCGGATATTGCGCAAGGAAGCACGCCAGGCCAGCAGAACCGCACAAGTCACTGTGGGTGGGGCCTTGTGTATGGGCCCTCCGTACATCGTTTGAATTTGTGGAAGTCCCAGTTCCTTCAGCTCGATCCTGTAGGCTGGGTCGGACCAGCCCCGTTGAACCAGTCGTGTAATGTGAGTAGACGGTTTGCTAGGTAATATAAGGACAGATTTGTCATACTCATACACCCGTCGAAGGGCAGGCTTTGGCATCAGGTGCGAGCCATACGTGGTCTCGATCCACTTCACAGGAACCTTGTAGCCAGGCTGTCCAGTTCTCTGAACCAAGTCCGAGGAAGATGGAATGGGGTATTTTGGACGATGTACAGAAAGCGGGGGAGAGTCATCATTTTGAAGAGGGCAATTCTTCTTAGTGGGTTAAGCGGCAAAGTTTGCCACTTCCGGAGATCTCCTTTAGCTTTCTTGACCAGTTCGGTGATGTTGAGTAGCCATGTCAATTCGGGACGTAAGGCAACCCAAATCCCTAAGTACTTAAATGACTGCCCCCTGATTGGTATAATAGACTGCCAATCAAAACAGTCTCTTGATGTGTAGGTGTACCAGGGTCGCCTTAGCGGAGTTCAAGTGCAGGCCTGAAATGTGTTCAAAGGTGTGGAGTATTTTAAGGCATCTGCGACCGGACTGCAGGGAAGAGCAGGACAGCGTCCACGTATAGTGCGATCTTGTACTCATGAGAGCCCCTTTATTTCCAACCCTGAATCTGGTCATCAGCTCGAATGAGGAAAGCTAAGGGTTCCATCGCCAGGGCGAAGAGGAGGGGTGAAAGGGGCACCCCTGCCTCGTGCCCCTCCTGATCGGTAACATTTCTGAGAGCGCTCGGTTTATGATCACCCTTGCGTTAGGTTTGGAGTATAGGACTCGGACAAAGCGGCATTAGTGGTGTCCCAGGCCCTTGGCAGCGAAAACATTGTCCAAATTAAGGCTGGGCGTAGTGGGCGTAGTGAGGCTACGCGTAGCATCACGGAGTGGGGGCAAATCTACGCCCACCCGCACACTCCGCGTAGCCCCACTACGCGCCACCCGCCTCCCTCCCGCCCGCTTTTAAAATACATTAAGAATATTTTAAAATACATTAAGAATAATGTTAACCTTTTAAAAAGCAAGGTTCAAGTAAATTAAATAACTTACCTGAGCTGCCGCGTCCCGGGGCTCCCTCTTCCTTCTCTCGCTGACGACTTCCTCACAAATGCGCATGCTTAATGTATTTTAAAAGCAGGCGGGAGGGAGGTGGGTGGTGGGCAACTCGCTCCGCCGTGGGTGTGCGTAGCTTGCATGACCTACGCCTACTTCGCGGATCGCGATGTAGGCAAAGCTACGCACACTCCGCGGCCGGAGCGTAGCACTGCGCCCAAGGTTAGTCCAAATATTTCCAGTCAACCGAATCAAAGGCCTCTTGAAGTCGATTAGGAGAAGTGCCAAATAGCGGGTAAGCGACTGGCGGTTGGCTAGGGCTAGGTGTAGGCGCCGGAGACAATGTCTAGTGGTCCGCGCCGGCATGAAGCCACATTGGTCTGGATGGACCAGTTTCCTGAGGTACGGTCGTAGATGTTGGGTCAGAATCGTGGCATAGATTTTGATTCCCGTGTTGATTAGAGATATTGAATGGTAATCTGTGCAGGCTGGTGAGGGTGGTTGCGTTTTAGGGATTACTACTACAGTGGCCGCATCCTGGAGTGAATGATCCCGATTCTACAGCTTCTGCGAATAGAGCAGAGAGGTGGAGGACAAGTATGTCTCGATAGGCGTAATACTCCTGTGGAAAGTCGTCAGGGGCTGGTAATTTGCCCAGCTGCGATTTGCGATATAGCGTTATTTATTTCTTTGTGCGTAATGGAGAGATCTGTTCCAGCTGACTCAACTGCGTTGAGGTGGGGAAGGTTGAGTCTCTCTGGGTTAGTCAGCTCTGACCGTGAGGTCTCGAGTCTCTGGGCTGAGTAGAGTTCGGAATAGTAGTCTGCGAAAGCTTGGGCTATCGCCTTAGATGTACGGTGGATGACCCCCACCCCCCGGAGCCCCGAATTTCTGGAATTATACGGTTAGCCAAAGGGTACGACACCAGCCTGTGTAATATCCTCACATTTTTGTCTCCCCACCCATATACTCGGGCGATGGCGGATCTCCATAGCAGCTTAGCTGAATCCAATGAGACAAGCATTCATCCTCCACATGAGGCGGTTTGTGTCAGAGGGTTTGCCTCAAGTTACGAGCAGAGGTGAGTGGCCTGAGATGCCTCGGGGAGGATGACCATATCTCTGACCCTGCGGCACTCTGGAGCGAGCATAAATATCATGTCTATGCGTGCATGTTTGTGTTGTGCTGCAGATGTATGGGTGTACTGGGTGTCTCGGGTGTTGCATGCCCTCCACACATCACAAATACCCAAGGCATTTGTCCAGCCTACTAACTGTTTGGCGTGTAGTGTCTTTGAGGCAGAGGAGATTCCCGTGGTGTCAAGATTGGGTTGCATGACCGTGTTGAAGTCACCCCCTATCACAGTCTCACCCAGGGGTAGGGAGCTAATCACGTCACTGATCCGACTCAGAGTTTGTGTGAGCGTAGCAGTAGGGATGTATATGGAAATTAAGTTGAGGATGTTTCCTCCCAGCATTCCGGAGAGGGCCACAAAACACCAGTGGGGATACCTGGTGGTCTGAGTGGGTACGAAGGGCAGATTACGTCTCAGGAGGATTGCCACCCCTGTGAACCCTGTTCGAAGCCTGAGTGCCCGTATCTTGCGAGGAAGGGACAAAGGTTGCCCATGAGGTGGGTTTCCTGGAGCAGGAGTATGTCGGCAGTATGTCTCTGGGCATATCGAAGGACTGCAGTACGTTTGACTCTATACAGCAGGCCATTGAGATTCCATGACATCACTCGGAGGTGGTCTCCTCTATGTGCCATCTGTGTTATGATTTGTATAGGTGGGCCAATGAGTCGTGAAGTCCCAGTGTTGTGGAGGGACAGGTCGGGATGCGGATGTTTGTGGTAGAAAGTCTTGTCTTTTGGTGGGCGGGCGATGTGTGGTGTTGTGTTGGTACAGGCCGTCGCATTTTGGAGGTGCAGCCGGAGTAGCACCATGTCTACCCTGGATATCAACACAGACACTGGCTGAAGTCTCTTCTCCTTCCCAGGTGAACGTCGACGCGTTTCACCTCGACGCTGTTTGACATAGCCTCGACGCCGTTTATGAAGCCGTATGCAGTGCCGGTCATTTCTGTGGAGGATCCACATGACCTATTAGGGGAAGGCTGTGAGGAGATGATCACCTTGGAGCAGCCAGTGGCCCCTTCTGGGTTTGACAGCTGGATTGCGGAGCTGGGTGAAGTGAGTGGGCTAGATTTGTCCCCGGCTTTCTCCCTTTTGTCACCTCCGGGCCTTACCTTGGACGCCAGTTCCACTTTGGCAAAGGTCTTGAGGAGAGTGGCTGATATCTTGCATCTTACTCTGCCTACTGTGGAGAAGGCTATAAAGCCTCTTATTGAGGTTCTACATCCCGGTCAGGTGTGCCAGTGGACCTCATCAATGCCCACACATACAGTCTTGCCCTGGGTGACCCCGCTTGCCTGGTTCGGCAGCCGACCCACCACAGCTTCGTGGTGCAGGCCCTTACGGCGTTCCCCGAGATGGGGAACCTCCTTCATTCCCCTCTTGGTAAATAATCCAGGATTCTCGGGGGAGGCGGATTTGTTCCTGGACAAGTGCGGATTTACGCTCCACTAATACGGTCTGCATCCTTGGACGTTTTCTCCATACCCTGTGGAAGTCTTTGAGTCCATTTTTAACCTTGTTCCTTGAAGCTAACAGGGGCGAGTTGCATCGATTTCAGATGGCGGATAAGCAACCAAGCTGTTCATCAAATGTGGAAATGGATTCCACTAACTCCATTGGACGGGCCATGGCATCTGCTGTGGCATTGCGATGACATGGTTGACTCAGGATGTCTGGATTTTCAGAGCTGTCCAGTCGGTCTTGCTCGACATGCCATTTGATGGGGCTCATCTTTTTGGTGCCCAAGCGGATACGGCCCTACGTACGTTTCGGGCTAGTCGCGGAAGGTCAGACCCTTAGTCTGTCTCCTCCTTCTTTTTTCAGTTTGTGTGGATGAGGGTCCCCTCTGACTTTCTTCCATTGTACCTGACTTGACTCAGTCGGTATGATTTTTGTTCCACCGTTTGCATTGCTGGTGTTATGGCTTATTCTGCTTATCTTTGCAGAAACGATTTGTTGCGGGAAGCTGATTGCCCACAGTATGGCCTTTTTAGGTCTTTTGCTTCCCTTTTTATGCCGCCATGGTCCTGGATCTTTAAGTTGGGTAAAGGATTATTTTTTGACTACGATGTTGTACTTGTGATGTTGAAGTATTAGGTACAACTTCTTTCTTATTGAAAGAGTGTTTGCCTCCGGTTTCTGATTCCCCGATGGTCTTTGCAGCTACATAGCTGTTTTGTTCTTTTATTTTACTCTGATGAGGAGCTCAGTCTCAAGAGAACCTTTTATGGTACACGCCTTACTCTATATAGAGGTTTGGTTGGCAATTGTATAGCTTGTATGTGTAGCTTGTATGTGTACTACTTACGTAGTCTACTTGTTTGCTATTGGATTGGTCTTTCTTGGACTACATTATATGCCTTTTAGGTGCCATTATGGTGGGCTCATAGCCAATATTTTTCTTCGATACTACCTTTCACTCTTGTCAGTTTTTTTCTTAATCAGGGTCTTTTGTGGAGTTAGTTTTTTTATTTGAAGCAGACTGCATATGTATTATGAGTGTTTCGATTCTGACCAACCATGATTGTATTCTTGGAATACAAAGGTTTGTAGATCCCTTTTTTCGTGGAAGGCATAGGTAATTTCTTTGTTCAATTTTGGAACACAGTGGTATAAGCTCAATGCCTTAAACCGTCTGAGAGGTAGTGTCGGAAACAATTAGGGCTGTTTTCAGTCATGTGCTACATAGTAGGAGATCTTTTTGGGATAAGAAGGTATTCTTCTTACTCTCCTACAATGTTTCTGCATATGTTTTTCTGTCTAAGGTTGGATATTACTGGTCTTTTTGGAGTATGTATCCAGTTCTCTTTCCGGTACTTAACAGTCTGGAGAATTCATGGCTGTTACTTCTTGAAGAAGGGTAAATGAAATATATATATATATACACACTTAAAGAGCAGAAGGCATTAAAGGACCTAAGGGACAACCCGGAAATTGTCATAAAAGCTGCTGATAAAGGCGGGAATATTGTTTTACAAAATCGAGAACAATATATCTCTGAGGCATACCGGCAACTGAGGACTCAAGAGCACTATCAAATATTGGAGAAAAACCCAACGGAACAATGGACCGTGGAATACCACTCACGATTGCTAGCCTGGAAAGAAAGGGGATTGATCAATTTTGAGGAATATATGTACCTCAAGGTAGACAATCCAGTGACAGCGACTATATACTTTTTACCTAAAGTACATAAGTCACTCACTAATCCCCCTGGAAGACCAATAGTCAGCTCCATGGGCTCTCTATATGAAAAAACTTCTCATTACATTGATGTGTTCTTGATGGAATATGTGATCTCCTTACCTTCATACCTAAAGGATACAACTGCCTTCCTCAACAAACTGCGAAGCACCAATTGGAAAAACAATCTAACCATGGTCACGATAGCTGTGACCTCGTTGTATACATCAATTCTCCATAAAGATGGCCTAACAGCAGTAAGGAGGTTCCTGAAAACAAGATCTTTAAGCTTCTTAGAACACTCCGAAATGATCATTCACATGCTGGATCAGTGCCTAACGCATAATGTTTTCCTTCCAAGGTACAGCAATGGGGACGTCATTTGCTCCAACATACGCAAATCTTTTTATGGCAGTATGAGAGGAAGGGATCCTACAGAGCAGGCACAAGTCGAATATCAAGTCATGGATGAGATATATCGACGACTTATTCGTAATCTGGGAAGGAGACCAGCCAAGCCTTGAAGAATTTATTCAAAGCCTGGACCAGAATGGATAGAATTTATCTTTCACATCCACTTGTAGCAGAACACAAGTTACCTATTTGGATGTAGAAGTATTCGCACAAAAACACCAACTCTGCACTAGAATCCATAGGAAACCAACTGCCACGAACAGTATCCTCCATGCAAACAGCAGACATCCACAACATCTGAAATGGAGTATTCCATATGGAGAAATGCTCCGCGTTAAGAGGAACTGTTCTGAAACCACAGACATCGAACAAAATCTAGATGAAACAGGTAGATTTTTGGCAAGGGGCTATCCATTGGACATCATTGAAACATCCAAAGATAAAGTAATGCGAAAGACATGATTAGAACTATTGGAAGACCATGAACAACTGGAAAGTGATGATACAACTCGCATCATTTTAGACTTTAATGTGGAAAACAAGTGCCTTAGAAATATCATCAAAAAACAATGGGGTATCTTGATGTAGGATGAATCATTCAAACGCAAGTTGCCAACAACTCCAAAAATAACATATAGGAAGACAGCCTCATTGGGTGACCTCTTAACACATGCGGTCGCATGAGTTATAGTTTCCTGCACTAACTATAACGGGGGAATTTCATTGGTTTTTTATCAGTAAAATTTCCGCTAACTATAACATGTGTGAAACCTATGGTTTTTTCAGTGAATATATATATATATAAATCCATATATCGGAAGCAAGGCGCGGACGCTTCGAAACGCGTAGGGTGACTTTGCTGCAATAAAATCAAGCTTAAGAAAGTTTGTGGCCAAGGCGTGCTGTCTGTTGAATTTATCGAGACAACGCTTTTGTTGGATGAATACGGCCTTGCGACCCTGCCACGGCCCGCCATTGCAAGCGGCGCAGGTTTGAACGCAACTGAACTGTTGGATATATATATATATATATATATATATATCTAATGGCTGTCGCCAGTAGGTAGTTATAGTTAGGATCTATTATCCATACGAAAAGCGTTTTTTGATTTGCCAATATCTTTGGTGCCGGTTGACGAATCTTCGTGAAATTTTCAAAACTAATGGGGTGCTCCGGTCAGCTACTGTCTTGAAAGTTTCGGGGTGATTTGTCAAGCGGGGGCCCAGAAGAATGGGGGGTCCCAAAACGTGTTTTCCCCATCTTAATTTCCATAGGAATTTTGGAACAGGCTACAGCCTGAACTGCTGAGTGGAATTACAACAAATTTGGCAAACAGGTAGCTCTTGGTTCAGAAAGCGACTTTTTTTTAAATGGTGTAAATCCGTTCAGTAGTTGCAGAGAAATTTAAAAAATATCGATATCTGAGCACCGATGAGGATTCGCGAACCCTCCTGAGCAAGAGCTTCATTTTGATTGGCTGCCAACACTCCAAACCAGAATGTGTTGGCAGCCATCTTGTGACTCGGTAACTGAGTCACAAGAAAACAGTACAAAAAAGGTGAAAAAACAAGAAAAGGGGGCAGGGTAGAAACACCCTGACCCCCTAGGCCTGCTCATGGGGTCCCACAAGGACCCCAAGGGCCAAATAAAACATTTTTTTTTATAATCGGCTGAATTTGCGCGAATCCGGCAGAGAAAATACCAAAAAACGAAGTGCGGACTCCTGTGCTTCGTTTTCCTTAAGCCCCCGGGACCTGGCCCAGAAATAATTATATAGCAGGGGCCCGCACCTCCCCGGGTCTTCATTCATGATTTGCATGGAGGCACGCAGCCCCCCCGCTGCCCCAGGGACCGCCACCTCCCCGGGGCTTATTTATAAATGGGGCTCTGATTTAAAAGAAAATGTGTGGGGGGCTCGAGCGGACCCTGGGGGCTTTGAAATGAATGGAGGGGGGCTGTGCGGCTCCCCTATTGGTACCCTTGATGGTCCTGGGGACCGCCACCCCCTAGGGCCGCCTCCTGCAATGTCCTGGGGTGCCCACCCCCGGGGACATTGCCTTTTGCTTTGGCTGGGGCGGCAGCAAACTCTGCTTTGCTTCATTGAAGCGAGAACAGGAAACCTGCTCTCGCTTCAACAAAGCGAAGCAGATTGCTTTTGGGCAAGGGGAGCAGCATGTTAGCAGCTCCCCTTACCCAAAGCAATGCCGGCACCCGCAGGAGGCGGGGAGCCAGCAGGGACTATGGGGGCATTAAGGCTCCCCCCACAGTTCGCAATGCTAAGGGCCGGACCCGGGGGATGGGGGCCCCAGGGCCAGAAGTGGCCCGGGTGGTGGGCAAAGCAGCCCCTTCCCTTTATTTAAAAAAAAAAAGAATGGTCGGGCCCTGGGGGATGGGGTCCCCGGGGCCGAAATTGGCCTGGGGAGGGGGGCCACGTGGCCCCCCGTCTCTATAAATATTTAAATAAGAACAGGCCATGCCCCGGGAGATGGGCTGCGCCGCCCCCTTCCCGTTTTTAATTTTTTTTTTTTTTATGAAAGGGTCAGGCCCTGGGGGATGGGGTCCCCAGGGCCCAAAAACACAAAAAGAAGGGGGGCCACACAGCCCCTTCTAAAAATATATATTTTTTTTAAAGCAGGCATCTTGCCATAGGCCCCGCCCCCTCCCTGCAGCACTCTGTCCTTGGGGGCCAACTAGCCCACCAGGTACCTCCAGTAAACACCACACAGCTGGATAGCATATAGGTGGTTCAAGGCCATGCCCCTTTTTACACCACTCTGCAAACGTGCCTCTTGGTGCACTGCTGTTGGGGCGATGAGGTCCTCTTGTGTCCTGAGGACCTCAGGACACAAGTGAACTTCATCCCCCTAGCAAAAGTGCACCAGGAGACTTGTTTGCTGAGTGGTGTAAAAAGGGGGTGTGGCCTTTGAGCACTTCCAGCAGTCCAGCTGTATGGCACTTACTGGAGGTAACAGGAGGGCTAACCAACCAAGAGCGCGCCAGGAGGTGCGTTTGCACAGTGGTGGAGAAAGGTTACATGGCCTCTGTCCACCTCTCAGCAATCCCACTGTGTGGGGCTTACTGGACGTAAGAGGTAGGCTAGGTGGCCCCTAAAGGACCCCCAGCAGCGACGGAGACTTCAATCCCCATCCAAAAGCGCACCACGGAGTGCATTTGTAGTGTGGTGGGGAAAGGGGGCATGGCCTGCTTTGAGAATTAGCTATCGTGCTGTGTGCGACTTACTTGAGGTAACAGCAAGGGTAGTTGGCCCCCAAGAATGTCTTTGGGGCCCAACTACCCCTCTTGTTACCTCCAGTAAGTCCCACACAGTGGGATTGCTAAAACGTCTTCGGAGCCATGCCCCCCTTTCTCCACCACTCTGCAAACGTGCCTCCTGGCAGACTACGGGATGGGGGATGAAGTCCAATTTACTCCTGAGGGACTTTGGGGGCCAATAAGCCCTTCTGGTACCTCCTGTAAATGCTACGCAGCGGAATTCCTGAGTGCTGGTCAGAGGCCCAGCACCCCTTCTCCACCACTCTGCAAACGCGACTACTAGTTAAATAGTTAAAGAAGTGTTTGCAATGTAATGGGTTTCACATTTGCGAGAGTTAGAGCTATTGGCAGTGTAAATGTAAATGTTTTCCTCTAATGTTTTTTGGAGTGGAGTGGATGTACGTTGTGTGTAGTGGAATTATGTGGTATGTTGTGCAGTGAAATTATGTGGATAGAAAGTATGTGGTATTTAGTGTATAGGAATTATGTAGAGTGGGATTATGTGTTATGGAGCGTAATTATGTGGTATGGTAGTCTGTGTTGTGGAGTGGTAACCTCAGGTTTAGTCTTCCTCGTTTCCATAGGAACTCAACTATGAACTCAGACAAAAAAAGAAGGAATCACTGAGGAGCACTTGTGGACCTAGTCAGAGGTATGAGCAGGGCCACTGGAACTATCCGACTGTTTGCCTGCACCGACTTTCGCACAATTATACATTTTCTGCATTAGCCACATAATTCCTCATCTGGTCCCTAATCTGCAGATTTGAACAAAAAAAGGCTTGTTTCTAGATCAAACGGCTCAAACATTACTAAAAATGCAGCAACAAGTGTTACAGCGTGGTGGAAGGCCCTTTGCAAACCTAGAATGGTCACCTGTTACTTATTGCTAAATGTGGGTGTTAAATTGGTACTAATAGTGTGCAAGCCACTCTTGCTTCCTTCTGCACCTCTCTTGCCTCTTTCTGCATTTCTGTTGCTTCTTTTTGCACATTTCTTTCTTTTTCTGCACTTCTCTTGCCTTTCTGCAAATATCATCTACTTTCTGCACCTCTCTTCCCTCTTTCTGTACCTCATTTGGTTCTATCTGTACCCCTCTTGCCTTTCTGCACCCTTTGTCCCTCTTTCTGCACCTCTCTTGCCTTTTTCTGTACCCCTCTTATGTCTTTCTGCACCCTTTTTGCCTCTTTCTGCACCTGTTACTTCTTGCTGCACTTCTTTTCCTTCTTTCTGCACCTCTCTTGCTTCTTTCTGTACCTCACTTGCCTCTTCCAGCTCTTCTCTTGCTTTTTTCTGCAGATCTCTTGCCCCTTTCTGAACCTCACATGCCTCTTTCAGCACCTGTTACTTTTTTCTGCAGATCTCTTGCCTTTCTGCACGCCTTTTCTCCTTCTGCATCTTTCTTGCCTCTATCTGTACCCCTATTCCGTCTTTCTGCACCTTTCCTGCCTCTTTCTGTACCTCTCTTGCCTACTTATGCACCTCTTCGCACCTCTTACTTCTTTCTGCAGTTCTGTTCCTTCTTTCTGCACCCCTTCTGCCTCTTTCTGTACCTCTCTTGCTTCTTTCTGTACCTCACATGCCTCTTTCAGCACCTCTGTTGCTTTTTCCTGTAGACCTCTTGCCTTTCAGCACACCTGTTGCTTTTTTGTGCAGATTTCTTGCCTCTTTATGCACCCCGGTTCCTTGTTTCTGCACCTTTCCTGCCCGTTTCTGCACATCGCTTGCCTATTTCTGTACCTCTGTTCCCTCTGCACTGCTCTTGCCTCTTTCTAAAATCTCTTGCCTCTTTGTGCATCACTCTTGCCTCTTTGAGCACCTCTGTTGCTTATTTCTGCACTTCTCTACTCTTTCTGCACCTGTTGCTTCTTTCTGACCTTCTATTGCCTCGTTCTGTACCTCTCTTGCCTATTTCTGCACCTCACTTGCCTCTTTCAGCACCTCTGTTGCTTTTTTCTGAAGATCTCTTGCCTCTTTCTGCACCTCTCTTGCCTCTTTCTGCACCCCTATTCCCTGTTTCTACCTTTCCTGCCTGTTTCTGCACCTTTCGCGCCTCTTTCAGCACCTCCATTGGTTCTTTGTGCTCTGCCATTGCTTCTTTCTGCACCTCACTTGCCCCTTTCTGCACTTCTCCTGCTTCTTTCTACACGTCTGTTGCTTCTTTCAGCAATTCTCATGCCTGTTTCTGCACTTTGCCCCCTTCTTTCTGCACCCCTCCTGCCTCTTTCTGTACCCCTCTTGCCTCTTTTTGCACTTGTTGGTTCTTTCTGCACTGCTCTTGCTTCTTTTTGTACTTCTCATGCTTCTTTCTAAACCTCTGTTCCTTCTTTCAGCAATTCTCGTGCCTCTTTCAGCACCTCTCTTGCGTCTTTCTCCACCTCTGTTGACTTTCTGCACTTTACTTGCTTCTTTCTGCACCTCTCTTGACTCTTTCGTCACCTCTGGTGCTTCTTTCTGCTCCCCTCCTGCCTCTTTCAGTACTCCTCTTCCATATGTGTGCAACTCTTGAATCTTTCTATATTTCTCTTCCCTCTTTCTGCACCACTTTTGCCTCTTTCTGCACCCTTCGTGCCTTTCAGCACCTGTGTTGCTTCTTTCTGCACTTCTCTTCCTTCTTTCTGTACCCCTCTTGCCTCTTTGTGCACCCCACTTGCCTCTTTTTACACCTCTGTTGGTTGTTTCTGCACTGCTCTTGTGTCTTTCTGCACCTCACTTGCCTCTTTCTGCACCCCTATTCCCTGTTTCTGCACCTTTCCTGCCTGTTTTTGCACCTCTCTCATCTTTCTGCACCTCTGAGTTAGAGGTAGTTTTAATCCCCCTGCCCTATTATGTACTAGGGCCTTACTGGAGAGGTCATGCCAAAAACAGGGGTAACCCAACCCGTAGTGTACCCTAGTGTATTACGGTGTTTTCACTGTATTCTAAGTGTCTTTCAGCATAGCACTGGATCTGTGCCTGGTTGGTCAGAGTTAGTTACCACCAGTACCAGTCAGCAAAAAGTTGGGGGCACAGGATGACTTTGCAACAAGACCTCTTTCTGCACCTCTGTTGGTTCTTTCTGCATATCTCTTGCTTTTTTCTGCACTTTTCTTCGTCTTTCTGGACTTCTGTTGCCTCTTTATGCATTTCTCTTGCTTCTTTCTGCGTCTTTCTTCCTCTTTTTTCTCATGTCCTACCTCTGCAGGCATCATTAGAAATTAGCGTTTACAAAACCTTTGAAATTCACTGAAAAAACCTTAGGTTTCAGGGACATTTTAGTTAGAAATGGTCATTTAAAAAACCTTTGAAATTCACTGAAAAAACCATAGGTTTCAGGGGCATTATAGTTAGAAATGGTCATTTAAAAAACCTTTGAAATTCACTGAAAAAACCATAGGTTTCAGGGACGTTGTAGTTAGAAATTAGCATTTAAAAAACCCTAGAAATTCACTGAAAAAACTATACGTTTCAGGGACGTTATAGTTAGTTGGACATTTCACTCATTCAAAACCAGAGAAATTAATCTGTTATAGTTAGTTGAGCTAACTATAACTCGCGCCCCCGCAATGCACTGCTGATGATGTCACATGTTACTATAACGGCTACATTTCTCTGGTTTTGTACGAGTGAAATGTCCAACTAACTATAACGTCCCTGAAACCTATGTTTTTGTCATTGAATTTCTATGTTGTCTCTGAAACCTATGTTTTTTTAGTGAATATATATATATATATATATATATACGGGTAGACTAACAAACATATTTTCTTTTGGATCACAAGTGTGATTGCATATATTTACTGCTGGCAACGGTTCAGTTTTACTGTAGGCATAATTTTAATGCCAGGATACCTGTGGTGGTACATGTCACCTTAGGTGGTTTGTTGTTTGGTGCGGTACCTTTTTGAGTAATATTATAAAGTATTTTTAACTGTTTTTTCAGTTCTGTTTTGCCATCGTGTATACAGTATATACACGGCTGTGTACATGTGTTAAACATGTATGGTTAAAAAAAAAGAAAACAGAAAGAAGTTTTAGTGTGAGATGCAGTTGCTTCTTTGTACTTGTTTCCCTTTGATGGCTCTTAAGGCCATGTGGGGACAAACTTATGTAGATCTTTGCCATCCGGCAGGGGACATTGTCAGGTGAAATTTTGTGAGTTGTCGGCGATATCTGGTATATATATATATATATATATATATATATATATATATATATTCACTGAAAAAACCATAGGTTTCACACATGTTATAGTTAGCGGAAATTTTACTGATAAAAAACCAATGAAATTCCCCCGTTATAGTTAGTGCAGGAAACTATAACTCACGCGACCGCAATCCTCTGCTGATGCTAATACTGTATTTAGACACTTATTTGCCCATGTCTTCTTCCATAAATTTTTAGCTATACATATATTACAAATATTTTTTTTTCATAAAGACACATATGTCATCAGCAGAAGATTGCGGTCGCGTGAGTTATAGTTTCCTGCACTAACTATAACGGGGGAATTTCATTGGTTTTTTATCAGTAAAATTTCCGCTAACTATAACGTGTGAAACCTATGGTTTTTTCAGTGAATTTGCAAGGTTTTTTAAATGCTAAGTTACTTTACGCCATTCGTGGCGTGCGCGCCCACTTAACGCAGTTCGTTCCGTGCGCGCACGGTGCGCTTCGCGCACCGTGCGCGCACAGTGATCACGCGGTGCGCTTCGCGCACCGCGCGCCCACTTTACGCAGTTAGTGCCATGCACGCACGGTGGGCACGCGGTGCGCTACGCGCACCGCGTGCCCACGTTACGCTAGATGGGCCATGTACGCACGATGCGCTTCACGCACCGTGCGCACATGGAGGACATATTATGCGCTTCCTTGTGATAGGTAATCTGTTGAAATTTTTTCGGGAAATGCTGTGCTCTTATATGCCATGCACAAATGGTGGCCTTCGGCCACCATTTGCACACGGGGTGGAGAGAGTGGGTTTTTTTTTTTTTAATAATTTTTTACCGTACGCGTACGGTAAGCGTACGGTAAGCGTAATCGGCGAAATTTTCGAAAAATAAAAAAATACCGTTTTTTGCCTTGGGGGATCTTTGAAGACTCAACTAACATGGTTATGTGCATGGGCGCTGTCTAAACAGCCCCTTTATATGTTTTTGGCATTTGTTTATCAGCTCCCCCCTCAGAGTGCGAGAGAGAAAATGGCGGCCGCCGCTTCCTGGTTTCGACCGATTCGAATGTTTACTAAGATCTAAGGGCCAATCAGAATCGCGCTCGCGCACGCCACCGTACGCGTACGGTAAGCGCACCGTAAGCGCACCGTAAGCTGGCTCAGATATATATATTGATTTAAAGGCTATTTTCTCAGAATCTACTGAACAGATTTACACCAAACCTACAAAAGGCACTTCCTTGACCTGAGGACTACCTCTCTGCCAAATTTCAAGTAATTCTGTTCAGCCATTCGGGCTGTAGCTGTGTCTAAAGGTCCTATGGAAAAATGCATGGGAAAAACGCGTTTTGGGACCCCCCTTTTATCTCCCCCGCTTGACGAATCCCCCCGAGACTTTCAGGGTAGGAGCGGAGCATAGCGCCCCACCTATTTTGAAAAATTCGCAAGGATTCGTCGACCGGCGCAAAAGTTATTCAAAATAGAATGTTGCGGATTTCCTATGGAAACGTGGTCCTAACTATAACTACCTACTGGCGACCGCCAGTAGGTAATATAGATGCAAGAAAATGCAGCACTCTGAAATCTGATATTTCAAGTTTTAATTGCACTCGTGCGGCGTTTTCTTGCATCAAAATTGAATCTGGAGCTTGGATTCGGCGCCTACACCTGCCGTTGTGCGTGCTGCCAGCTTGAATCACATTGTGGAACCATATCTGTATGGGTCCATATATACATCTTCATGGCAAGATTTTATACTTCTGGCATACTGATGGAAGCCTATACCAGATTCAAAGCTGATTTGATGTAGGATGTAACCTTCAGGTGGTCATTTGGTTAAGCAAATGTTCTTTATACCAGGGAGGTATTATTCTTCTCCTTTCATGGTGGAAGGATTATGTCTTCCATTTTGTATTGAGGTTCATTCATTTTAGTATAATGGAGATGAGTCCTGGTTGTCCTTCTTTATATATTTTATCAGGGTGGTTCTTCTCTGATATTACTTGATTGAGGTGAAGGATATAGATTACAAGGCTTTTACCTTCTTTTTGGCCCTTTTTGGTCCACAACTTCTCTTTCCTCTGTGGATGCTAGTTGATAGTTTTCTGATAACTCTCAGATGGCTATTTAGAGGTCTTTTCCAACTTTTCCGTCAGGGCTCGATTTTTCGGGCCTATAGAGTGCTTTACTATTTACAAATTCTGTGATAGCGATCATAGGTACCATTCATTAAGAGCCAGGCTCTTTTCCTACTGTTCCTACGTACATTTAGTCGACTGTTGGTTTTGATCGGCTGGTTCTCTTTGAGAACTGTCGTAGGATTTGTTTGCAGGAGTCTACGTCTGACTATTTCTCTACCAGATATTACGTTACCGAAGGTAAGTAACTTGTATACCAAAACAAATAAAAGAAGAAATACAATAAACACTCAAGCAATCCGATACCCATTCGTAAAAACAAACTGTATTTTTAGACCCCAAAACAAAAAAGATCCACTGGAGTGTTCCGGAGATGTAGATTTTACAAGGTATAGTAAATATGTACTTTTTCACTTAACTGTGAACAAGCATTGGCAAATTCAACAATTTGTTCAGGAAAAAACATACGTATCACTGCAGTTACTTTAAGTGATCAACTCCAGCAGGGAGCCAGTCAAGAGGACAGCAAGGTCTACAGAAGCAATTACCTAAAAGGAAGAAGCAGTCTTCAGGGAGTTCCTGGCAATTTTATCTCCTTGCCATAGGGTTCTATAGGAGTGGTCCTGATGCAAGAGATATAGGATTCTGAAGCAGTTCAAGGATGCTGTGGATGAAATGCTGTCTAGGGAGGTCTTTCTGCAGCTACTCCTCGGTCCATGGGCAGGGTGAGATGGTTCTGGCCACAGGGTCAACGTCCCTCGAAGTTCTCTCGGTCCAGGTAGAAGTCTAGTCACTTGGTATTGCAGTTACAAGCAAATCTTTCCTAGACGGGAACTCGTCTTCTAGGCAACGAAGCTGCACTCTAACAACTCTTCCAGATCCAGCAGACTCGGGTGCAACTTCGATCATCTGGTCCTTGTCTTGGATGCTTCACGGCAGTGAGGCGAAGATCTGACCTACCAACCTGCCCTAGCAGGCTTCTTCAACTGTTGTGGCCCTATGCTGCGAACAGTAGGTCAGCCAACTGACACTTGTAGTCTCTTCGCCAGGGCCAGGAGACAACTTCTCCATGAGCAGACACAGTACCTTCTTATTTGCTAGCTACCTGGTTCAGCAAGCGCAGTCCATGTCGGTGCAGTCACTCTTTGCAGGGGCTTTAGGGCAGTCCGTCTTCCAGTCCAGTCAAGATCTGAGTGCCAGGGGTGCCCTTTTTATGCTCATAAAATGCTCTCATGGTAGGATGCAGTTATTGCTCAATGGGTTACTAGGTTCCTTCCTTCCTGATGGCTGCTTCCTGTGAGTTGTGGCATCTGGTCATCCCAGGATGCATCATTCTGCCCACTCTCAAGATAGCAGGACCCATCTCCTAGAATGCAAAGCTTCCTATTCCAACTCAAAAGGTGTGGCTAACAAGGGGGCTACATGCCTCCGAAAACCAGTTTGGCAACCCGTTTCCCCTCTTCTGCTTGAGGCCCAGCCTGTCTACCTAAACAATAGGGCAGTCCATCTCCTAAGTGTTCCCCATTTGTTCTTCAAATGTGGCTTCTCCTTGAAGCTCGCATTTTGGGCCAACAACTGTATGGCTTCCTACCAGGCAGGGGTAACACCTCTCTCCCGTGCAGGCTGCTATTGTCTTCTTTCCTGGAAGTCGTTTGCATGTCTCCCCCAGAGGGCAAGAACCTACCTCAGAGACAGACCCTGTGTGCAACCATGGACGGGCAGAGGGGTTTCAGGGAAACAAAGGGGTAACTTTGTAAAAGTTGCACACTGCAAGAAGTTACATTATTCTTAACTTGGGCATCAAGTCGGGCTTAATGTAGCAGTTGTTTGATACCTTACAGTATCTACTTTAGTAGTCTCAGTCAGATGTTTGCAGGGCTTCTCTGGAAGCCTGCAACTCTGAACACGCCAATGGGGATACTAGCCTTTTCCATGATAAAAACAACAATTTTAGGTTTTTGTCATTGTGGGGTTTTACTGTTGGAACATGTAAAAACACATGTTCCACTTCTTAATATCCTGTATGCTGTCTTAAAGCTTGTTAGGCTTCCCTTAAAGGTGACTTACATATATCGGAAGGGAGGACTTGACTTAGCCATTGCTTTAAAAGGCAAAGGCCATTTAGCAGTTGAAAAACTGCTCTTTTAAACTGCAGTGGCAGACTAGTAGCCATGTTAACTTGGCCCTCCTAGGGTGGCAAAACCGGTGCTGCAGGCCAAGGTGGTGACCCACCAACTCACAGTCCCTGTGTACCCCGGACACCATATACTAGGATCTTTTTTTTTTTAAGACAGATTTTATTGGGGTTTTATTCAACAAAATACAACTATCCGTGGTCGTTGGTTCTCAAGCATAGACATCCTTGCATTATCGTCATCCCCTTCCTGTTAACTGTGTTATCCCAACTCTCGCCCCCTATGAGTCGCTTCACTGTTGACTGTTAGTCCTATATATGTATGATTATGCTTTTGTGTGTACTACCTATTTCGGAGGAGTCACCCTGTTGGTCAGGGTATCAGCCGTGGCCTATTTCCGCCTATGCTCTCTGGCCCCTTCCATTTCCTCCTCTCTCAGGTGATGGGGATCAAGAGGGATTCAAAATAAACAAAGAAGGGGGTATCCTTAAATGAGAGAAGGTAAAGACCTTCTGTCTGTTAGAGAGTTCTCAGAGAAGTAAAAAGAGAAAATATTTCTTTTTGGATGCACCTTAGTGCGTGTAGACCGCCCGGTGTGTCGATAGGTCCTGACGAAAACCTGTGATTATACTCTAAGGTTGAAACATGTAGACCGTCAATATTTGGATAATACTTTAGGTCAAATTAAACCTACATTAGTATTACACTTCACTACTTTTTTAATCGTGACCCTGCTGCTCCATATTAAATTTGTTAGGGAGTACAGTAGGATTACTTTTAACTTTATTTCACTCACTCACACACGTCACTTACACGTACTGATATAATAACAAACCTGCTCCGCTGTAATCAGGCGTGGAAGCACACCCGAGTGGTATTCGACTGCTCGGGTGGACCCCGATGATGAAGCATGTCACCAACCAGGTTGGTGAGTGAGGGGTTTCATAAAAAAGAAATATTTTCTCTTTTTACTTCTCTGAGAACTCTCTAACAGACAGAAGGTCTTTACCTTCTCTCATTTAAGGATACCCCCTTCTTTGTTTATTTTGTGTACCTCAGGGGACTGGGAGTACCCCTTACAACTTAGTTGTGAAATCCCTTTCTCTCTCTTTTGTTATATTGTGATCAAGAGGGATTCACCACTGCCATGTCCAAGTCAATTGTCTGTAAGTGATTCACTAATCTCCCCCAAGCCTTTGCTGTGTTCTCGCCCTGCTTCTCGCAACAGTTTTCTGCTCTCGGAGCTCGCTCACCTTTTGAGTTCTTTTTTCCACACCCCTGTTCTCGGTCCTCTCATCGACTTCCAATTTCTAGTTATTTCCCGCTTAGCTAGTACGTATGCAAGGTCTTGGAATTTCCCTGTTACCTTTGTTTCGGCTGTGTGCAGGAACCAGTTGAGTAAGCAGTGTCCTGGCATGTGTGGAATCTCTTTGTCTTTGATGCTTTCTACTAATCCTAGTACCTCTTCCCAGAATGAGCGGAGATGGGGGCAATCTCAAAACATATGTAGCACATGTGCCTCTCTTTCCCCGCATATTGGACAAGGCGCTGTCTCTGCTTGTAAGTATCTTCTAATTCGCACAGGAGTAAGATACGCTTTGTGCAGTACGTGATAGTTTATTAATTTAAACCTCATGTTTCTAGATATCTTAAGGGTTCTCTCCACAGTGACATCCCAGCTCGGCTCCAGGATTGGAACTCCCAGGTCTTCTATCCATTGGAGCCGTAGCCGCTCCATGGGTCTCTGTACATCATCCTTGATCTCCCTAAAAAGGAGATTGTTTTGATTCTACCCACCGACAGGGCCACATATCTACAGTAGTCCAGTGCCCACGGTTCCGTGGATCCAGAGCCCCAATGCTTTTTAAACGCCGTGGTAAGGGCCCTATGTAGCAATAAGTGGCCCTGCAGCAGGCCAAACTCAATGCGAAAGTCCTCAAAAGGGAGAATCTCGGAGTCCCTAAAGAGATCACTGTCACCCCGGCCTCTCTCCAGTCATCTAGACCCGTCCAGTTCCCCCGTGTGACAGGTACCGCAGATGTTCCAGGGGGAGGTCTGGGGAGTAAGGAACCCTACACTGGGTATGCTGTAGGTATCTAGTCCAGCACCGAGCCACTACCTTAGTCTCCTCCAGGTCACCATGTGGCCTCCTTTGTATCTGCAGTACTATTTTCGTCAACTCTGAGGTTTCTGGGGTGAATGGGTAGGGGGTCTCCTCTGGATTCCTCCTAACCGCCAGCCATCGTACGAGCCATTGAAGCTGCGCTACAATGTAGTATGCTTCAAGGTCCGGAACCGCCATCCCGTCGCCGTGGAGCGCTGCATGCTTGCCAGTTCCACTCTTCCCCAAATAAACATTGTGAGTTGCAAGTTCAGGTCCAGGAACGTTGCAGTTGGGATCCATATTGGGAGAGTCCCGCAAAGGTATAGCAGGTGTGGCAGGGCCACCATCTTCAAGAGGGCTACCCTACCCGCCACTGACAGTGGGAGAGTCCCGCAAAATCCCATGGAAGAACGGAGGGATCGTATCACTCTGCTCACATTGCCCTCTATAAGGTCAGCGGCTTTGTGATATACTTTTATTCCCAGGTATTCTAGGCAAGTGGGTTACCATTGCAAGCATCCCAGCTCGCTTGGGAGTGGTCTATTGGCTGTTGCGGGGAACAGCCTCGATTTATGCCAATTCACCTTCAGCCCCGAGTGTTGGCTAAACCCATCCAGCATGTTCTGAGCATCCCGTAGATCCCCCTCTATATCTCGAAGGAAGAGCAGAAGGTCATCAGCGTATAGGGCTATGTCATGTTGGGTCCCCTGCACCTCCAACCCTCTGTAATCTCGGCCCATCCTCGCGCAGCATGCCAGGGGCTCCATGGCCAAGGAGAACAGCAGAAGAGAATGAGGGCATCCCTGCCGCGTGCCTCTCTCCACTTTTTGATAACCCTCTGAGTGTAGATTCTAGCCTTCGGGTTCGTGTATAGTAAGGTTACCCAGCCCCGGAATCCCCTGCCTCGTCCCAGCTTACCCAGCACCTGGTATAAAAAGTGCCACTCTAGGCTGTCAAAAGCTCCATATACAAGGGTCTTATAAGTAAGTTAGCTGAGGCCAACTGAATGTAAGCCAATCAAACATATTCATGTTTCAGGTCAGGGTACAGGCCCTGAAGTGTAATTAGCAGGCCTTGGTGCACTCTCGGAGTTGAAAAACTTGACCAGCCAACAGCATTCATACCTTTAGTGCTTATTCCTCTTCTCACTTGGAGAAGTAAGCAGCTCTGCTGCCACTTCAAGGAGAGAAAACATGATCACCTTCCTTCAAGCAGATTGCTACCTACCATTTTGTTAACTCACTCAAAAACTATACTCACCCTCAACTATTTTTGAATGACTCCATATCGAATTGGTAAACAAAATATGATGATTGCAGCTCCTGTTCCTTCAAAACTCATCTGAAACCGTCATGTCAAACCCTTACCGAAGGGACAGAAGCCTGAACTTTATTGGCCTCATTTATGAGGTTTTGGCGTAGGGCAGTGCAGCAGGGAATCTTGCTGCACTGCCCTACGTCGAAACAAAAGGACAGGAATGCGCCGTATCTATAAGATACAGCCCATTCCTGTCCTTTCCCCCTGCGCACAAAGGGCTGCCATGCGCCAACGCAGGCATGCTTGCGCTATGGTGCAAGTGTGCCTGCGTTGCGGGCATGATTGATTTTGTGCAAAATCAATCACAAGAGGCGATTTCCTCTTTCTATGGGGCATATTCTCAAGGAGGTATCGCAGAGTTATCAGTAATTTATCGCAGCCAAATTGGCGATAAATTTACCGCCCCATTCACAAGCCAGTGCTAACAGCCCATATCACCAATTTTCCGGTGATAGCATCCTCCAAAAACATCGCCACGGATGACCCTGGCAGCTATCGCTAATGAGATGCAGAGTAGGCGTTCCCGAGCAAAAAGCCTCGACAACACCACACCTCAGCATTCTCAACGACCAGCCACATCAGCGATAAGATCACAAAACAGGTGATAAGGCGCGTTAGCAGCAGGAAACTAACACCTGCTCTGATCTGATGCAAAGTCGGACGACAACCTGCACCAGAAAAGGGAGCCCAGAGCCAAACATGAAGAACAAAAGATGCCATGGAGCCAACAGTCATGCAGCTCGAACACCCAAGAGGGCCACAACACTCACCGCCACCCACCCCCCTATCACCTCCCACCCTCCCCTGGGACCCCACCCTGGGCACCCCCCCCACCTCCCCCGGACCAAGAAATTGCACATCGTCACAAAATCATGAACAAAATCATTCGCCTGATGCCGCAGAATCACAACAGCTAACAGTCATGTGAGTACATAAAAGGCAGATCAACCATTCACCATTGAGAGTCCAAACAAAATATCACAATAACATTTCTCACCAAACAACCATTTGGAAGAGTCATGGCGGGTCATCCCTGGACAATCCGTAAGTGACAGCCTGTAACACAATATCCCAGCTAAGAAGGTGTGTCAGGCACTCATCAAAGGAAAGAGAGAGAGAGAGACTGAACAAGGAGCGCAAGGACAATCGGGCCCTTGGCACATACATACCAACTGTTGCATGTGTCTCACAATTTTGGTGCACCCAAAATCTAAGGCCTGGCAACAATTTCAGTGCGAAGGCCACATCACATGTCAGAAATGCAACCAGTAGTCAGACTAAAATCAGGCATGAAAGCTCCTTTGTCTCAATACACAAGGCAGAAGGACATCCGAACCTCCGACCTTGATCTCCAATGCGCCCGGCACCCCGTGAGTGAGATACCATACCAGACTATGGCCACGAACTGTGCTAATGAAAGAGCAACGTGTCCACACCCCACACACACTTGTCCCTGCTCGAGCTACACCTGCATGGCATGCCCCCAACACATCTGTAACAAAGACAACCCATACATCCAAACGTTGAACACACATATGACTCATTGCCCAGAGCCGTGGTATATCGTCCACAGAACTGCCGCCGGTCTGAGGAGTGCCGGTGGTACGAGACCAACAAACGCAATGGCGGGCAATCCCAGGCACATGCACAACTCCAGTCACGTGGAACTGTACTGTGCATGAATGCTGCATCTGTTGGGAGCTCTGTCAATGGCAGTTTTGCTAATCAATTACCGTCTGAGTTTCCGGCTTGCGTACGTCACAGGCATCCAGCCATGGTTCCACTGTCGATCATGCACATTGGCCCATGGAGGTCTGCCTATCCAACACAACGGTAGCTGAACTGGATTATGACTTGTGTGTGCGCCCCCTGTTGGCCCACGAACAGGAGTGCAACCGGGATACCCCGGCATGGGATGCCTTGATATGTGGTGTCTGTGCCGGCAGCAGTGGATGGGAGACTGCACAAGTCATCGTGTGCAGTGACCACATCGAGGCGCTCCCCTATTGGGCTGTGTTGCGGATTGGTGAAGAAGCGTGGTTGTAGCACATCTGTCCGGACCCGTTAATGGATTGGCTCCCCCTCGTGTTCCTTGAATTCGAGAACGACATACTTCTGGAACTGATTGCCTTTGAAGCAGCGCTCGCATTCATGGACGAGTAACTACCTTCCTGCAGCCACAATTGACTGCCACCCAGAGCACAGGTCCCAACACCGTGTTGCATCGTGGAGGAATGGTCACATAAGCCAGAACAACAGTGCACATGTCTGCATTTGCTCAGACTCAGAATGCACGTGCGTGCACCTATGCGTGTTGTCACACACCTGTGCAAGGTGCTGCAGCCCCATGGGCAGAGGTGCACAGCGTCGCTTGGCAATGTTCCTGAATCTGACATACTGCACACATGGCAATGTAGCACAACATGTGACCTTGTTGGTCCCTTTCACCTGCTCACTGTCAGCATAGCACACAGTCGGCGCAGTCCGGTGGTACAGCTCTATGCAGATCCCATGTACTGTGAGTCATGTCCCCTGACGGCTCCGCATTCGTCGTGGTCGCCGGGATGATGTCGCAGAAGCTACTTAGACACCGCCCTCACGCGCTTACGTCAGTTCTTATACACGACATTCCACGCCAGAAGCGTAGAGCCATGCAAGACACTGACCACTGGTGCACAAAACTAGGGCCCTGAAAGGAAGTCCTTAACCCTAGAAGTCAGTTCGCAGAACGGGGAGGATGGGTAGGGTGGTAAGGAATCTATAACTAATCTATGTCTCTTACAGATATTTATAGGTGATTGTGGACAATTCTGTCTCAAGGACTGTCTCCACCTGCTTCGGGATCATTAGGATCCTCAGAAAAATCTCTCACTACCTCTCCTTCGAAGCACGCAAGCAGGCCGTCATTGCCTTAGTAACGTCCAGATTGGACTATTGTAATGGCCTTTATCTGGGCATTAATAAAGGCCTTGTTTGTCGCCTGCAGATGGTGCAGAATGCTGCGGCCAGGCTGGTATTGAACCTTCCTAGACATCATTCAGTCACGGCTTCGATTAAGCTACTGCACTGGCTGCCGATGGACCGTAGGATTCTTTTTAAGATCCTATGCCTGACTCATGAAGCCTATTATGGCTCTGGCTCAGAGGGCATTAAGTCGATGGTTCATCACTATGTTCCTAGTAGGCCGCTCCGGTCCTCGGACAAAAACTTACTGATAGTTCCTAGATCTAAGAAGGCTAAATGGGGTGGCAGAGCCTTCTCTACGGCTGCGCCCAAATTGTGGAATTCCCTCCCAGAGGAACTTTCTAGTCAGGTGTCCCTTCCGCATTTTCGTAAAGACTTAAAGACCTGGCTTTTCCTAGATACATCAGTTTGAGCAGGTTTCCTCTTTCACCGCATTCTGATGCTCTGCAGTCAGCGCCTTGACGCCCTTGGGCTAAGTTCGCGCTTTACAAAATCAATATTCATTCATTCATGCACAGATATATCATTACCGAAGGTAAGTAACTTGTTCATGTGAAAGAGACAATTAGTTATAGATTCCTTACCTTGTGAATAGATACCCCAGCAATACCAACCCAAGAGGTGGGTCTACGAACAAAGTTCACACCAGAAAGTCCTGGAGAACAGAACGGCCAAAGAAGCCGTCTCTCCGGCAGTAGTGTTGTGTGAACGTGTGCATAGATGCCCACATAGCTGCCTGACAGATGTCATAGAGGGGGAATCCCCATCTCAAAGCAGTGGTAGCTGCCTCGCCCTGGTGGAATGGGCGCGCAGACCCACTGGAGGCTCCTTCTTTGCCAATGAGTAGCAAACTTTTATGCACAAAACAACCCATCTGGAGATGGTCCTTTTGTGCGCAGCCCTACCTTTTTTGGCGCCCACGTAGCCAACAATAGCTGGTCGTCCACCCAGAATTGCTTGGTGCGATCCAAATAAAAGAAAAGCGCACATTTTGGATCCAGACGGTGGAGACTCTCTTCCTCCTTAGAAGGATGCGGAGGCAGAAAAAAGGTAGGCAAAGGGATGGTTCGACCAATGTGGAAAGAAGTAACCACCTTGGGAAGAAAGGAAGGTCTGGTTCTTAGGACGACCTTATGCGGATGAACAGCCAAAAAGGGAGGCTTTGAAGTTAGAGCTTGGAGCTCACTCACCCTGCACGCAGAGGTGATTGCAACCGGAAAGGCAGTCTTTAAAGTAAGAAGTCTGAGAGGACAGTAATGTAGCGGCCCAAAAGGAGCGCACATAAGATAACTAAGAACCAAGTTCAAGTCCCACTGAGGCATTACGAAGGGAACAGGTGGAAAAAGAGGAGTAATGCCCTTAAGGAAGTGATTTACAACAGGGGACTTGAAAAGAGAAGGCTGATCAGGAAGCCTAAGAAAGACTGAAATGGCTGAGTGCCCAGAGCAGAGCCCATCTGGGCCAAAGCCAGGAGGAACAAGAGAACCTCAGAAAGAGTGGCAGAAAGGGGATCCACAGTCTTTGCTGTGCACCATGCCACAAATTTGTTTAATCTGCAGGCGTATACCGTCTTAGTGAAGGGACGCCTGGTTGCCACAGTAACATCACAGACTTCAGGAGGAAGGTCGAAGGCTGTCAACTGTCGCCCCTCAATCTCCACGCAAGGAGGTGTAGACTGGACAGGTTCAGGTGGAGAACAGTCCCCCGCTGCTGTGACAGAAGATCCTCCCGAAGAGGCAGACAGATCGGAGGATCGATGGCCATGTGTAACAGCTCGGGATACCAGACGCTTCGTGCCCAATCCGGAGCCACAAGGATGACTTGGCCCTGTTCACGCTTGATCTTCTTCAGCACTCTGGGCAGAAGTGGTATAGGCATATAGAAGACCGCAACTCCACTCGCGACCAAAAGCGTCGCCTACTGAGTGCCGCCTTGGAAATTCCAACACGCAGAATTGCTGACATTGTGCGTTGTCTTCGGTGGCGAATAGATCTAACCAAGGCTCTCCCCACTGCTGAAAGAGATCTTGCGCCACCTCCGAGTGAAGACGCCATTCGTGATCCATCATGCACCTGCGGCTAAGTTCGCCCGCCCTGGCGTTCAGAGAACCTGCAAAAACAACAATTGATGGACAGAATGCAGAACAATGTCATACATTCACCCCAGTTCAGAGATCTGTGCCTAAATCCATAGTTTTTTTGCTCACCATGCCATTCCAGTTTGAACCCAGACATATGCAAGTCAGTCTTGACCCTGTGCCTCATGGGTACAGTCCAGCCCGAACTGCCAAGCCAGGTCCTCTCTGGACTGGAAACAAGCATCCTAGGACCGGTTTTGGGGTTTCACCCCTCTTCAGCCAGGATAGCTTGATTCCAGTGGTATTGAGAGCACGGGACTCACGTCTGAGCATACCCGTCCCACTCGGGGTGACAAATGCAAAAACAACAATTGATGGACAGAATGTAGAACCATGTCATACATTCACCCCAGTACAGAGATCTGGGCCTAAATCCATAGTTTTTTTGCTCACCATGCCATTCCAGTTTGAACCCAGACATATGCAAATCAGTCTTGACCCTGTGCCTCATGGGAACAGTCCAGCCCGAACTGCCAAGCCAGGTCCTCCCTGGACTGGAAAAAAGCATCCTAGGACCGGTTTCGGAGTTTCACCCCTCTTCAGCCAGGATAGCTTGATTCCAAGGGCATGGAGAGCACGGGACTCACGTCTGAGCATACCCGTCCCACTCGGGGTGACAAATGCAAAAACAACAATTGATGGACAGAATGCAGAACAATGTCATATATTCACCCCAGTACAGAGATCTGGGCCTAAATCCATCGTATTTTTGCTCACCATGCCATTCCAGTTTGAACACAGACATATGCCAATCAGTCTTGACCCTGTGCCCCATGGGAACAGTCCAGCCCGGACTGCCAAGCCAGGTCCTCCCTGGACTGGAAACAAGCATCCTAGGACCGGTCTCGGGTTTCACCCCTCTTCAGCCAGGATATCTTGATTCCAGTGGCATGGAGAGCACAGGACTCACGTCTGAGCATACCCGTCCCACTCGGGGTGACAAATGCAAAAACAACAATTGACGGACAGAATGCAGAACAATGTCATACATTCACCCCAGTACAGAGATCTGGGCCTAAATCCATCGTTTTTTTGCTCACCATGCCACAGATCTGTGACTGGGGGTAAATGTTTGACAATGTTCAACATTCCGTCCATCATCTTTTTGTGTTGCATTTTCACCCTATGTGGGAAGGGTATGCCCAGACGTGGGTCCCGTGCTCACTACGCCACTTGAGTCAAGCTATCCTGGCTGATGAGGGCTGAAAGCCCGAAACCGCTCCTAGGATGCTTGATTCCTGTCCAGGGAAGACATGGCCTGGCAGTTCGGTCTGGACTGTTCCCATGAGGCACAGGGTCAAGACTGACTTGCATATGGCTATGTCTGAACTGGGGTGGCGTGGTGAGTAAAATAACGATGGATTAAACCCAGATCTGTGACTGGGGGTGAATGTTTGACAATGTTCAACATTCTGTCCATCATCTTTTTGTGTTGCATTTTCACCCTATGTGGGAAGGGTATGCCCAGACGTGGGTCCCATGCTCACTACGCCACTGGAGTCAAGCTATCCTGGCTGATGAGGGCTGAAAGCCCGAAACCGGTCCTAGGATGCTTGATTCCTGTCCAGGGAAGACATGGCCTGGCAGTTCGGTCTGGACTGTTCCCATGAGGCACAGGGTCAAGACTGACTTACATATGGCTATGTCTGAACTGGGGTGGCGTGGTGAGAAAAATAACGATGGATTAAACCCAGATCTGTGACTGGGGGTGAATGTTTGACAATGTTCAACATTCTGTCCATCATCTTTTTGTGTTGCATTTTCACCCTATGTGGGAAGGGTATGCCCAGACGTGGGTCCCATGCTCACTACGCCACTGGAGTCAAGCTATCCTGGCTGATGAGGGCCGAAAGCCCGAAACTGGTCCTAGGATGCTTGATTCCTGTCCAGGGAAGACATGGCCTGGCAGTTCGGTCTGGACTGTTCCCATGAGGCACAGGGGCAAGACTGACTTGCATATGGCTATGTCTGAACTGGGGTGGCGTGGTGAGCAAAATAACGATGGATTAAACCCAGATCTGTGACTGGGGGTGAATGTTTGACAATGTTCAACATTCCGTCCATCATCTTTTTGTGTTCAGAGAACCTGCCAGGTGTTGAACCACCGGGGATATGCCCTGATGTTCCAGCCATGTCCAGAGACGGAGAGACTCTTGACATAGGGTCCACAACCCCACCTTGTTTGTTGAAGTACCACATGGCGGTGATGTTGTCTGTGAACACCTGCACTACTCTTCCCCAGAAAGAGGGAAGGAATACCTTCAAGTGCAAGACGGATCACCCGGAGCTCCAGAAGGTTGATGTGGAGCCCATACTCCGCCCGAGGCCTCTGATCTCCACCTCTCCCATGTGGCTGCCCCACCCTAGAAGTGATGCGTCTGTCACCACTGGTTACTCTGGCTGGGGAAGGGAAAGGGATCTGACGTTGACCCAATCCTGGTTCTTTAGCCACCACTGCAATTGTCGTGCAGTGCCCTCCGAATTCTGAACGCAATTGGACAGATTCCCTTGATGTTGTCCCTACTGGAACTTCAGGTCCCACTGCAGAGCCTGCATATGCCACCTGGCATGATCCATCAACAGGATGCAGGAGGCCATGAGGCCCAGCAGCCTCAGGGTCATTCTGACCGAAACCCGGGATAGAGGCTGAAAGATCGGAATCATAGTCCGAATATCCCCGACTCGCTGCTCGATGATAAACCCAAAACTGCGTTGTGTCCACAACTGCTCCGATGAAAAGGAGCTTCTGAGAGGGAGTCAGGTGTGACTTTGGCACATTTATAGTGAACCCCAGAAAGTGCAGGAGATCCGCCGTAGTCTGGAAGTGGGAGGCAACTGCCTGGGGAGAGCCCGCCTTCAACAGCCAGTCGTCGAGATAGGGGAAGACTGGAACCCCTGATCTGCGAAGGTGAGCTGCGACCACCGCCATCACCTTTGTGAACACTTGAGGGGCGCTGGTAAAGCCAAAGGGGAGCACGGTAAACTGAAAGTGCTCGTGGCCCACCGTGAACCGCTGTTAATGCCGGTGGGCCGGCAGGACGCGGATGTGAAAATAAGTGTCCTGCAAGTCCAAAGCTACCATCCAGTCTCCAGGGTTGAAGGCAGACAGAACCTGAGCTAGCGTCAACATTTTGAACTTCTCCTTCCGGAGGAAGCAGTTGACGTTCCTTAGATCCAAGATAGGACGCAGGCCTTTTTCTTTCTTGGGCACCAGAAAGTAGTGGGAATAGCAACCACAACCTACTTCTAGGGCAGGAACTCGCTCGATGGCTCCCTTGGCCAAGATAGGCATAACTTCCTGTTGGAGAAGGGTCAGGTGAATTTCCGACAGTCGATGGTACTGAGGTGGAATGGCTGGGGGGTTGTCTCGAAAGGGAGGGATTAGCCCCTTCGGACTATTTGCAAAACCCACCTGTCTGATGTGATGGTGCACCAGTGGGGGAGGTGATGGCGAATCCTGCCACCCACTAGTGATTGGTGGCCCTGAAAGGTCAGACTAGGAGGGTTTGGAGGCTGCTGCAGAGGGGGCGCTGGTGGACTGGCCCGCTCGCTGGCCCCCAGACTCATGGCAGTGGGTCCCACGTCCCAGCCGTGCAGGGGTTGAACAGCTTGTGCCTGCCTGTGGCTCTGGGAGGAACGTGGCAGGGCACCCCTTCCGTAGCCACGAAAGGGGCGAAATGCAGACTGCACAGGACGGGTGGTGGAGAGGCCCAAGGACTTGGCTGTAGCCTAGGAGTCCTTGAAGCGCTCTAGGGCGTTGTCTGCTTTATCGCCGAACAAGCGACGGCCATCAAAGGGCATGTCCATGAGGGTAGCCTGGACATCCCCAGAAAAAACAGTTGACCTCAGCCAGACATACCGTCGAAGGGCTACCGACGTTGAAATCGTCCTGCCTAGCGAGTCGGCAGTGTCCAGTCCACATTGTATGGTAAACTTGGCTGCGTCTCTCCACTCGGCGACTGCACGGGAGAGCACGGCCCGGGCCTCCTCCGGGCACAGTGGCAGCACCTGCGCTACCGTATCCCACACAGATTGGGTGTAATGGCCCAACAGACATGCAGTGTTTGTCGATCACAGTCCCAAGCTGGAGGAAGAAAACATCTTCCCAAGATGGTCCAGCTTTTTGGATTCCCTATCAGGTGGTGCAGTAGGGAATGCGCCTTTGGACGTTGAGGCTTGGACCACCAAGCTCTCTGGGGTGGGGTGTTGAGAGAGGAAAGTGGGATTGCCCGGAGCCAGGCGGTGGCGTCGGGCAATCATCCTATCCACAGGAGCCCTTGTGTTGGGCCTGGACCAGGCGCCCAAAAGGATGTCAGTTAGGGCTTTATTAAACGGCAGCAGGGGCTCTGAAGAGCTTGCTGCTAGGTGAAGCACCTTTGTCAGGAGGTTAGTCCTGACTGCCACCGTAAGTAGCTCGAGGTTGAGAGCCTCGGCCGCCCTACGCAACACGCCTGCGTAAGACGCTCCCTTCTCCGTAGCCACGGTAGGAGGAGACAACAGACCAGGGTCTGGGGAGGTGTTCAGATCACTGCCTTCCCCAACTCCTCTCCCCAGTGTGGATCATACTCAACTGGTCAGTTAAAGGGTCTCCAGACCCCTCCCAGTCCTCCTCGCCCTCCTCTGGTTGCCAATCTGGCCTGAAAGGAACACCAGGGTGGAACAGGGGTACAAAAGTACCCATCGGCGCCTGATCCGGTGTCGGTCAGGCTCTGTGTCTACGTTGGGGTAGAAGGCCGGGGTCGACGCTGGCTGGGGACACAACCAGCGTCGGCTGTGGACATGGTGCCGGTGGGATCTGTGCCTGGGGAGGTGTTATGAGGTCGACCGGCGCCGATCTGGATCCAGGCCTGAATCCAGAGGACCCTGCAGTGCAGGGGCCGGAGCTGCTGGAATAGAAGGCCCAGGGCCCCCAGCTGAGTCTGCGGGGCCGGAAGGCGCGCCAGCGGGGTCGGGCTGCCCAAAGATGGCATGCATCGCTTCGTAAAAACTTCGAAGCTGGGCAGCGGTCGCTCCGGGTACCAGAAAAGGAGGAAACCTCGGAGTCGACCCTTCGGGCTCTGCACGTGGAGCCACAGGAGGTGCACCACCCGCATCCCTCGTTGCATCAGCCGACGGACGGGGAGAAGTCGGAGAGCGGCGATGCTTCTTCGACTTCTTCTTGTGCTTTAAGTTACCTGAGGAATGCGAAGACTTCAAGGACGAGTTCTGGTGGTGGCTCCGCGACCGGTCCCTCGACCTCTGGCGCAACCGGGACCTTGAATAGGGTGGAGCAGACTGCCGGGCATCGAGAAGGTTTCGGGACCGCTCCCGCAAATACTTCGGATTCATGGTCCGAACGTCGGAACACGACTTGGGATCGTGGTCACGTTCGAGGCACCACAGGCACATGCGGTACGGATCCGTCACCGACATCAGTTTTTCACAGGAGCCGCAAGCCTTGAAACCAGTCAGCCCTAACGTGCACCAGGAGTCGATAGACTCAAAACAGTGTCGACAAAAGTCGCGAAAGTCAGTCAAAAAGTGACTGGAGGTAGCGCTGGCTGGCATGGAAAAAGAAAGAACCGACGTCAGCGCACGAGGGCGGTGTCTATGTAGCTGCCGTCATCCTGGCGACCACGATGCCAACGACGAATGAGGAGCCGACCCACGCCACCTTTTGACGCGCAGGGGTACTGCTGACGAAAAGTGGTCCAGATCCAGTCTGAAGCCTGGGGGTAATTCACAAGGTAAGGAATCTATAACTAATTGTCTGTTTTAGAGTTGACCATGGTAAGTAATTCTGTACATCCACAATTGGCTACTGGTGTACCCTTATAAGTCCCTAGTATATGGTACTAGGATACCCAGGGCATAGGTACACCAGGGGTCTCCCATGGGCTGCAGCATTTATTGTGCCACCCATGAGAGACCACTCAAACTGTGACTATAGGCCTGCCATGATAGCCTGTGTAAGCTGGCGCTTGCACTTCGCACAACATTTATAAGTTGTCCTATATCTTAGGTCACTGCACTTAAAAGCTATAAGTCACCCCTATAGTGGGCCCTTCAGTCCTGAGGGCAGGGCACTTGGTTATAAGTGTCACTGTGCCCCTGCATGAGCAGAACACCCCTACAAACCCCAGAGTCAATTCTACAGGCTTTGTAAGTGTGGTCAGCAATTTCAATACATAGAGTGGACATCAGTCATTGTAGGAAAGTAGATTCTGCTTTCATGTTCACCCCCACTTTTTGCTGGCGTCATTATGTTTTACTGACTAGTCTGACTGGGATCCTGCTAATCAGGACCCCAGTCTCTGTGCTTCTTCCCTACATTGGATATGGTGAGTACTTGAGTACACTCCAGATTGGCTACTGGTGTACTCTGATAAGTCCCTAGTATATGGTACTAAGGTACCCAGGGCATAGGTACACCAGGGGTCTCCCATGGGCTGAAGCATGCATTATGCCACCCATGAGAGACCACTCAAATTGTGACTAGAGACCTTCCATTGTAGCCTGTGTAAGCTGGTGTCAGCACCACTTACAACAGTTATAAGTGTCCTTAGATCTGAGGTCACTGCACTTAAAACCTATAAGTCACCTCTATGGCAGGCCTTTCAATCCTAAAGGCAGGGTGCTCGGTTTTAAGTGTGAGGGTGCCCCTGCATGAGCAGGACACCCCTACAACCTTCAGAGTCCATTCTCCCGGGTTGTAAGTGGATTAGCCATTAAGATGCACAGAGTGGCCATGCGTCATAACGCGATGACCATCTCTAAACTGGCTGTAACAAACCCTGTTGTGTTTGGTATCAAACATGTGGGAATCATACCCCCACACCGTAAACAGTTTGGGAGGTATGATTCTATGCACTGTAAAGCGCCTCCGGGAGGCCTTCAGTGCTCCTGGTACCAGTCTTCTAGTATAGGTTCTTCATAAGGCCTGTGGACATCCAAGACAACCGAAGAAATCTCCCTTGGAGTGAAGGAGTCACTCCCCTACATCTGCAGGCACCACAGCGCGGCTGACCGGTCTGCTGATCCTGGGACCCACGGACTCCGAACAACACAGGTTGCTCCCTCGAGGCCTGCACGGTCTTCTCACCGAGTTTGAGGCCAGTATATCTTGTCTGAACCGCTGGAACAGAACCCCTGTTCACCTTGTAGACTTGCTGATGCCGAGGCTTGTTGACTATTCTCCGGAGATGTTCAGGCTCCAAGAAGCTCCAAACTCAAGCATCTCCTGCAGCCAAGATCTTTGCCTGCATCACATCCTTTGCACAGTGGGCCTTCATCCTTTGTTGAGCTGCTCAAGGTCTTCTTGCGACTCCTATGCCTTTGGCCCCTTCTTTGGCTCCAGTGGGCTCTCCTGCTTGCTTGGGGCCTGCTCTGATTTACCTGCTCGTGGCGAGTACCGACTTGCTGGTACCGACACTGCACCTTTTTTCTTCAACTATGTTCATTGCGGCTGCCAAGGCTTGTTGGTGCCCCTGCCGGACACTGACCCCTTGGCTCTTGACATCTGACATGGGACAGCTTGTGCATGGCTCCTGGTCCTCCTCTGCGACACCTGGTCCATACAGCTTCAACTTCAAGGGCACCATCAACTCTCCTGCAACTCCGACATCGGTAGGCATTCGTCTTTCGTGCCTCCTGGTCACTCCTGAGTGGCATAGACTCTGTTCCCTCTGCTAGCAGGAACCTCTCATCTCAAATCCACCTTTGGGTTCCACCGGACACTTTCACCTTCTTCGCCTGCAGCATCTTTGCTGAAGACCTCCATTGTGGTCTATAGCGGTTTCCGACATCACTTCTCACCTATGCACCCAACTTCCCAGTTGTAGGTATCCATGTTCCTGGGGTATCCACGGGTGCAGTGGCTCTCCAACCTTTCATCTTCCATGGGATTACTTCAGGGTCCGCTGAGAAGGGCCCTTCTTTAAAATTGCAACCGAGACTAACCTATTGACTAACATTGAGCACGCAATCGTATTCCCACTCTGCACACGACCTCTGTGGGGTTCCTATATACTCACCTTGTGTGGTTCCTTGGGTCCCTGGCTCTTCTACGTCTTCTGGGTCCATAGGTCGTGGTTCGCATTCCACTATTTGAGTATATGGTTTGCCCTCCCCTGGAGACCACTGTGTATTCTGTGCTATTTACGTATTCTATTGACAAAGTATTGTGTGTATTATGTTTGTATCTATGGGTAGGAGATAATACATTGTGTTAGTGAGTTTTAATAATAAATACATATTTTTTATAACTACTCTGTGTGATTCTTTTTCACTTAAACTATACCATAAGGTAAAGTACTAGTGAAACAAGGTGCTTTACACTCCTTCTGGACTAAGCATGAATGCTGCTCTCCGCAGCTACCACTTAGAGAGCTTTCTAAGGTTGTCTAGGACCACTAAAATCACCATAAGGGTTGTATGGATTAGTGCAGGGTGCTACACCATATACTAAGCAAGCCTCTCACAGTCATTACGAGATGTATAACTATATAGTGGCTGAACCGAACCCAGTCATGTTTGATTTCAAACATGTTGGAATCATACCCCAAAACCGATTCCAGTGTTGGAAGTATGATCCCATGTACTGGGGGGCACCCTTGGAGTACCCCCGTACTACTGGTAACAGCTTTTCAGGGTCCGACAGCAAGCTAGTGCTGCTGCCAACCACATACGTGATTCTGCCCTCCTGCTGCTGAGCTAAGCTTGAGCAGGGGAAGGTGGAACAATAGGTTTCTTGTCGCAGGGAGGTGTGACCACCGCCCAGACAGGACTTAGTGTATTGGGTTGGTGTGGGGGGGTGCTTGCCAGCACCAGCAGTCTACTTTGAAGGGCACATTTGGTGCCCTCCTGGCATACTCCAGTTTGAGGCAGTTCAGGGAGCCCTTGGCTCTCGCTCTGGTGCAAAACTGGACAAAGGACATGGAAGTATTCTCACCTCTGTCCAGCCCCTTGTCTGTGAGGGACCCCTGAGTCGTTCCAACCCATTCCCTAGGGTACTTAAGGGCTTACTTGTGGGTGGCTCTTCAGATTCATTGTGGGTTGAGACTCAAGCCTTTAACCACGTGACTCTTTGACCGTCTGGACACTTGGACTCTGCTGGACTTCCCCTGGAACTGAGACTGCATCAAGGAAGACTCCTGCTGCTCCCGGTCTTGCTGTTCTGCAAGTCATCTTTGTCGTCTGTGTTTCTTCCAGGATCTTCAACAGACCCGTGGACATCAAGGACACCCGAAGTAATCTCCCTTGGAGTGAAGTAGTCACTCCCCTGCATCTGCAGGCACCACAACAAAGCTGACTGGTCTGCTGCTACAGACGTCCCACAGACTTCGAAAGGCTTAGCAACACAGGTGGTGATTCTGTAACTCCCTCAAGGCCTGACCTGTCCTCTCTGCAATTTTGAGGCCACTATTCCTTGCCGGGACCGCTGGGACCGAAACCCCTGTCCACCGCGTCGACTTGCTGTTGCCAAGGCTTGTTGCCTCTGCACTCCAGTGATCTTCAGGCTACAAGACGCTCCAGCATCCCTTCTTGCCAAGCACAGCATCCTCACTGCATCATCTGCACCGTAAGCCTTCCTTCTTAGTGAGCTGCTCAATTTCCTCTTGCGACTCCTGTGCCTTCGGCCTGTGGGTCCTCCTGAGAGTCTTCTCTTGCTTCAGTGGGCTCCCCTGCTTGCTCGAGGCCTGCTCTGACTGTCCTTCTTGTGGTGAGTCCCTTGGATCTTGCTAGTCCCAACGTTGCTCCTTTGCTCTCTACGCCAGTTGCAGCCACCAAGGCTTGTTGATGCGCCCACCGGACACCCAACCCCTGGTTCTCAACTTTCGCTGTGGGACAGCTCGTGTACATCTTCTGGTCTTCCTCAGGGTCACCTTGTCCTCACAGCTGCAGCGACAACTTCACCATCGGTATTTCTGAACGTGGCTATTGCTCTTTCATGCTTCCTGGTCACCTCTGAGAGTCATCAACTCTGTTCCCTCTGCTTACAGGTTCTCCAGTTCAAGAGTCCATTCTTGGATTCCACGGGACTCTGGCATAATCTTCTCCTGCAACATCATCTTCGATGTCCTCCATTGTGGTCAGCTGCAGTTTCTGACGTCACTTAACACCTATGCACCCTGCTTCCCTGGTGTAGGTATCCTGGTGTCTGGGGTATCCACGGGTGGGGTGATTCTCCAACCTTATGTCTTCCACTTGGTTTTTTTTTTAGAGTCCACTGGGAAGGGTCCTTCTTTTTGAAAACTGCAACAGCAACTTTCCCATTGACTTCTATTGACAAGCGGTTATGTTTCCACTCGGCACACAGCCTCCGTGGAGTTCCTGGGTACTTACCTTGGATGGTTCCTTGGGTCCCCAGCTCCTTTGAGTCTCCTGGTTCAAGTACCAACTTCGGTTGTAGTTCGCATTCCACTTTTTTGGTATGTGGTTTGGTCTCCCCTTGGAGACCACTATATTTGGTGCTTATTTACCTATTTGCAATTGAAATATTGTTGTGTATTTGAGTTGATATCTCTGGGTAGGAGATATACCAATGTGTTAGTGAGTGTTGTGTAATAAATAGACTTTTTTTATACATACACAGTGTGGTTGTTCTTCATTTAACTTACATTACATGATTTAACTGTTCAAACAAGCTGCTTAACACTCCTTCAAGATACGTCTGAAGGATGCTCTCCACAGCTGCCACTTTTGAGAGCTTTCTGTGGTAAGCAAAGACTGCTTAAATCACCGTAAGGATTACCTGGATTAGTGCAAGGTGTATCACTTACATAAGTGTGCACCATATACGAAGCCAACCTCCTACAAACTGGATCTGTTCAACATATTTAAATAGGAACAAAGCTTTCACATTATTTAAAAGTAACTACATACATGGACTATGCCAACACCACAAAGTGCTCAAACAAAACCGTGCACACAGTCCCTTATCTCTCCAGGCAATTTTTTAGAGAGATGATGTAGGAAGCTGGCTCTGTATATACTATACCAAAGTAAGGTATAGTGTGCACAGAGTTCAGGGATTCCCCAGAGGTATAGCAGAGGCTAAATTAGGTAAGTACTAACCGCTCTTTGTGGTAGTGTGGGCGAGCAGTTAGGCTTTTCCAGAGAGTGTGTTAAGCATTTATTGTATTCTGTCAATCAAGGACTGACACACACCCTCAGAGACAGATTACAGACCAATTAGGTAAGTATAAAAAAGATATACTTATGTTTTATTTTAGAACCAAGCAGGACTTGGCACAGGTGAGTAATAGATACTTTCAAAATGCTAGACTGTTCAAGGTAATGCAGTTGTGCTTGAAATTACAATTGTTACAGGTTTGTATCACTTTTAAATGCAGTTTGTATCATACAGTAAATACTTTTAGATCACTTTTGAGTTACTTTGGATTACTTTGAGTACTGGGGTGGTATGCCTAGATACCACACCTTAAGAGTTCTACATACAAGGTAAGTATGACTTTTTATACTTTGCAATTGAGTTCAATTTTCTCCATACATTAGCTGTTCCACACTTAGAAACATTTTAGTCCCAAAACCTTATAACATGGGTTCCTACGGGAGAAAAATGGTAATCAGTTTTGGAGGTAAGTACTTTACTCACGAGGGTGAGCTTTGGGGGTTACGACCAAGGGTCCCCAAGGTCTAGGGGCGCACTCAAGTTGCACCGCCAGTTGCACTGGAGCGGCCAGGTGCAGAGTGCTGGGGACCAATGTTAGCCAATGGGGCTAAGTGGGCATTCAGTTAGGGTCTGCTGACAAGCAGGCTACTCGGTTGTGGGAGCCACGCTCCTGGTGTTAAGGTAAGCACTGCAGGGCCAACAACCAGCACAGGAGCTGCACCACCAGTGGCACTCAGGCTGCCAGGTGCAGGGTGCAAAACAGACATCTAGGACCCTGTGCTTCCCAATGGAGACCTTTGTTTTGTAAAGATGCTGCAGGCAGGGAGACTTCCTGAAAGCGACCACCAGCTGGAGAGATAAGTTGGGATCTTGGGGGGTGCCTAGACACGGTCAGTTGGGCCACCCAAGGCCGTGGAGCATCGGGTGCAGGGGTGTCTTCTGGTGTCGGGTTTTTCTTACCAGCTCCAGTCGCGGGGACCCTTCAGGCAGGCGTCGTTAGGAGTCTAGAGGGAGGTCTGAGCTCACTAGATCCCAGGTCTGGATTGGTGGGGAGACCTCCTTGGGGTGTTGGGCCACTCACACTCGAGCCGTCGGGTGCAGAGTGGTGAAGAATCGCGGAGTCGACGGAATCCAGATTCTGGAGGTTGGTTGAACAAATCCAGTGTTCACAGGAGACAGAGTCTGTGGAAAGGTTGCAGGGCAGGTCCTCCAGGCTCTGGGGGTTGATGGCTGCTGGACTCATCGGGTTCTTGCTGTAGGCAGGTGGTAGACGGGACAGGCCACTAGGGCTGGGGCCAAGGCAGTTGGTGTCCTCTTCTTCTTCCTGGGTCAGCACGGCTCTTCGGTCCTTCTTTCGTCCTCAAATCTGAGGAGGCAAGGTCCAGGGTCACCCCCAAATACAATATTTATGGCTGTTAAAGGAGTGTGCAGGTCAAGACCAATTGGTCCCTTCCTTTGGGTGGGTTCACCCCCTATTATGCCACCCTCTAGTGTTAGGGGGCATGAGCCTCTTCCTAATTGGCTGGGTCCCCTCATCTTCAAGATGGAGGGGACTGAGATGTGTGCTTCACCTCGCCTCCCCTACCTGAGAGGTGGGGTTGGGAAAGATGCACACACCTCTCTTCCTAGTTTGCGTTTCTTCCGTCTAAAGTAGGGGCCAGAACCGGTGGGAGCCAGTTGCTGGGGGCAGCGAATGGCAGGGACAGCGTCTAAAGGAGGCAGGCCTTTAAAGCGTCCTTTTTCATGGACCCAGTCCATCCTGGGGGAGGAGGCATGACACCTCTGCCCAGAATGGGAGAGCGGAGGCTCTCTACCCAAGGGTCCAGGAACCTGTCTGGTGGTGGCAAATGGCAGGTAGCCATTCAGGAACCACACCAGGGCTGGTCGGTTTTCAGGGGCCATCTCTAAGATATCATCTGAGTGCTTTTTACATTAAATCCCACACTGGCATCAGTGTGGGTTTAAAGTGCTGAAAAGTCTGCTACCAAACTTCCCAGTTTATAGTAAAGCCATTTTGGAGCTGTGGAGTTCGTAATGACAACTCCCAGACCATATACTCTTTTTGACTTTACTACACTTACAATGTCCAAGAATAGACGTAGAAACTGTAGGGCTACATGGCTCATGCCACTGTACCCTCACCTCAGGACTAGTGCACCCTGCTAGAGGGGTGACTTACCTAGACCTCAGACAGTTTGTTAAAGGCATGGCACACAGGGATGTGTGCCATGTCTACTCTTCACATTTCTCTGCACAAAAACATGCAGCCTGCAGTGGAAGTGTGTTAAAGTGCAGGGCCTCTAAGGGTGGCACAACAGGTGCTGCAGCCCTTAGAGGCCATCTCTAGTCACAGTGCCCTTGGTGCCCTTGGTACCTATGGTACCTTTTACAAGGGACTTACCTGTGGCCAGGGATGTGCCAATTGTGGATTCATAAGTACAGTCTTGGGAAAGAACACAGGCCCTGGGAATCTGATTGGCAGGGGCCCAGGGCACATCAAGATAGGTTGCATCAGATGTCAGGCAATAAGTGGGGGGTAGCCATGCAAAAAGGGGCACTTTCCTACAGATGTCCATACTTACCTTTGTCCATGCATCTATCTACAGACACCCAGTAGTCAATTGGTTGCTTCCCACTGCAACGTCTTTGTTAAAAAGCCCTCAGAGAAAACACCATAAAGTGTGAATACTAAAAACATACATGTCCAGTCGACCACGACCTGAAAAAACAACCCAATATACATCTTATAGGAAACAAAAAGTGCCTATAGGAGACATAGAAAAAAGGAAAACTCCCCTACGTCCCTTAGATACATATATAGGAGAATAATGGCTTACTCTCTTCTATTTCATCAGAATATGATATAGTATCCCATATATCTCTGGCTTCTTCTTTCAGCAGGCAGGGCAGAGACATCAGATGCTCCCCAGGGGGTGGAGCCAGCATTGTGGTTGCAGAGCACTGCCCTATTCAGAGTCAAGGTGCACTCCTCCCACCCATCCTGGTGTAATCTTTCTAGTCACCACCTGGCAGCCCCAGCCTGTCTCCTGGAACTTCCCAGCCCTGTCACTCAAGCTACACACAAAGAAGATAGCCCTCCCCTCCAGAGGCGGACTGAAATGGTTAGGCACGCAAAGGCTAACTTTCTAAAAGTAGCATTTGCAAACCCAGGATATTAAAATAACCTTTACTAAAAGATTTATTTTATTATTCTGAGTTCAGGCATACTAAACATGAATCTCTACCATGCTTCCTGAGCCTGCTAGGATTATAGGGTGTTATAATCTAGCAGCCCATTCTGGCCTATGGAGAGCAGGTAGCCTTACAATAGTGAAAAACGAAAATGGCTGTAATTCACTATTAGGACATGCCACACACCTCAGGGCATGTCCTACCTTATCCTTACAATGCACCCTGCCCTAGGGCCTACCATAGGGGTGACTAATATGAAGGTAAGGGAAGGTTTAGGGACTGGCAAGTGGGGACACTTGCCCAGTCAGCATGACAGTACCAGACTGCATGCAGGTTCTGTAATGGCAGACCTTAGACACATTTTACCAGGCTGCTTCTGTGGGTGGCACAACCAGTGCTGCAAGCCCACTAGCAGCATTTGGATATACAAGCCCTGGGCACCCCTGGTGCACTCTACTAGGGACTGGTAGTAAACCAAATAAGCCAAACATGGAAGTCAATTCACATAATACATTTTACCATAGGGAGAGCATATGCACCTTAGCACTGGTCAGCAGTGGTAAGGTGCCCAGAGTCATAAAACAGCCAACACCAGGTTAGAAAAAATACAGGAGGAAGGCAAAAAGTTTAGGGATGACCCTGCAAAAAGGGCCAGGTCCAACACAACCCCCTTCCAGCCAAAACGCAGGGTAAACCAATCACCACCGTGATGGTCTTCCCTGCTTGGGGCGATAGAACAAGGACCTGGCCCGCAACTGCAGGGGCAGACTCCAGTTCTACTCCAATCTGAACCTATTGGCATCCTTCTGTCCATACTCTCAGGGCCCACCAAGCCAATCCATGGGGAACCCTTCTCCTCACCTGTGGACACCACCTGTGCAACACCTAACCTTAACTGGCCCACAGGTGTGTCCCAACAGACAGACAGCAAAATGCTACAGTGGCCACTGACAGTAGTCAGGGATGAGACCCAGGCCGTATGCCTCTCAGGGCTCTCAAACCTCTGTGGCGCCAGGTAGCGGGGGCAGTAGCCCCAGGTGCTTGGCACCCTTTGTCCATTCTCCCCCTTGTCAGGTCAGGTATGACATCCTGGCACTGACCCACCAGCCCCAGGACTGTACCCGGCGGATGGACTAAAGACTGGGGTGGCCTTTCCCACACCCGGTCCTCCCTCTTGGGGCTCTGTACCCTCCCACCTGGAGTGGTACCCCCTTCCAGAATTGCCAGGGCACCTGGGGCAGGTGTCCTGCGCAATTCGCCCACCAGTTCAGGGGTTCTATCCTGCAACTGGGCGTCCAGGTCAGGGGGGACACCCTGAACCTGGCCCTCCAACCTAGGGTCTAAACCCTTCAGTTGAGCCGGGGTCAGAGGCGAGGACTCCCTCCCTCTGCACCCCCTTCCAGAGTACTGCCCATTCCCAACTGGCGTGGTACCCCTAGAAACAACATGGGTCAGGACACTGCTTACAGTGGTTCCACCCTCCAGGTCAAACAACACCTGAACCTGGCTCGCCAACCCTGGGTCCAACCCATGCGGTTTAACGCTCGCCTGGCGCACCAGGACTTCCCGGGGAGCACGCATGCCCCCCCCTGAGGGGGACACATAACTCATGTGTCGCGTGACAGTCTGCCTGGCGCTGATCTCCCGACCCCTGTCCATCTGACAGTGCCTGAAGATCCCCCAGGACAGAAGTGGTGTCACCATGGTCATTCACTGGTGACGCAGCCCTTCTGGCTGGCCCCTGACCCACTGGTTCTTCCACTGGGGACTCTTTCCCCCTCTCACCCCTCGCTCTGGACTTTTGCACCCTCCCAACTGGAGCGGTACTGCCAGACACCAGAACCGAGGGAGGCCTGCTTACAGACACTCCCCGTCCACTAGACACTAGGGGATCCCCCTCAACGGGCGGACCATCAGGACAGCCTAGGCTCCCCGCCTGGTGTTCCCTTAAAGAACCATCCAGGCTCTGAGACTGGGTTTCGGGCACCTGGGGGCACACAGCCCCACACTCACTCCTTCTCCACTGAGACAGGACGTGAGCCCCTACACCCCTCCCACTACCAGGGGACCTAGCTGGGCTACTCTGCACCACTTCCACCACTCTGGATTGGAAGATACCTGAGCCACTCTCCACTGGGTCACTCCCCAATGCCTCTCCAGACCCCCTGGAATCCAGCAAAAGGTCTGCCTCCAATGTGGGCTCTCTGCGGTCAGAGAACTCAACCTCACACAGGTGTTGGCCTAGCTCTGGAAAACAGGGACTTACAATATGCTCTCCCACAATTGGATCACACAGCCCCCTAGCAGGGTTAACCAAACTATCCTTCACCTTACCATCCAGTGCCTCACACACGTACTCCACACCACTCTCCTGAGACTGGCAAGACAGTATCTGACTGTCTCTGTCCCACAACCCACACTCTTCTGGGCGGTCTTCACACTCACCCACCAGGACTTCAATTTTGGGGGAACCCCTCTCCCTGTACCTCTCAGCTAGAGTCAGTAGAGTGTCCCTCCCTCCACTAGGACTATGAACCCCTGCGCCAGTTACCCTATTCCCTTCAGGGATACTGCGCACTACTGGAGCTACCTCATGCCCTTGAACCTCCTGGTGTATGTTAACCCCCTCCTTCAAGTCAGGTGCCACATCTCTGGGTGTGCGTACTACTCTCTCAGAACTATAGATTTCAATATTGCTGCCACCAGAGGGAGAGCGGTCTAAACTCTTGACCTTGAGATCCAACTCCCTCATTTTAACCTCATGTTCCAAGGCCAGCCTTTGTCTTTCCATTTCCATTTGCAGTTTTGCCATCTCCACTTCATGTGCTCTTGCAGCAATCCTGTCGGCCATCTCCTCTGGCGACAGGCCTCTGCCAGGCTTAGTAGCACTTTCTGGGGGTATCACCTCCAGCACATTCTCTAGGAACTTTGATTCGTACCAGGCCCTCAGCGCCTTTGCATACTGCTCCTTGTTTTTCAATCCAGTTTGGTTAATTCTGTACTTGGAGAGGTATCCTTTCAAGACTTTATTTGTGCACTTCAGCAGTGCCCTCTCCTCCCAATCTATGTCATCAATCCCAGAGAATATAGAGGACGCCCTGCCTCCATTGACTGAGCTAGGCATGGTTTCTTAAAGTGGAGATTCTTCAGCAAAACAGAAATCAATACTGTGTGGCTGCTTTATCGGTCTGAACTCACTACGTGGCGTTCACTCAATCACTGTACATGAATCACAAATGCAAATTCAAATCCTCACCGCTGACCACCAATGTTAGAAATGGGGGTCTCTAGTTGGCACAGGTATGCACTTGCGACAAGCAGGGACTCTCAATTCTAAGTCAGAGTAAGGGGATCAGCCTTTCAAATAACCCCTGCTCACCCTTTAGGTAGTGTGGCGCAAGCAGTCAAGACTATTCTCAGGGCGTCATAGGTTAGGCATTTGTGAACACATACAGTAATACAATGACACACCACAAATGGACACCAGTCAAGGTTGTATCAAAAATAGGTTTCTTTATATAAGGCTTAGCACAAGACCAGAATAACGTTTAGAAATGACCACAGTACTATTTCAAAGTTCAATGTTCTTGTAAAAAGGCTTCTTTTACTCAATTCTTTTCAGGCTTTGTACGGTTCGTACCTGGGTGTACGACTCGTCCGCATTAAAAACAACGAAAGTACGAGTCAAACAATCGGTGCGGACTCCGGGGTCCGGGACGTGCACACTGCGGTGCGAACAGAACAAAGTACCTTAAGTTCGTGGGGTCCGCGACGGACAGTGCGGGACAAGTTGATGGGTCCGGGTCGTAGTTCGGCAGCGTACTCGGTCGGGTCCGGTCGCGGCGTCGGTACGCGCCGTTGGTACGGGACCTTCAGGGGTACGGCGGATGATCCGGATCAGCTTGCAGAGTCCGTGGCGTCGGCGTTCGGGCAGTACCTTCGGTGCGGATCGGCGGCGACACCTCTCGGTGCCGTACAGCGTACGGGGAGGATCAGCGTACTGCGGCTTCTCGGCTCTGAGTACGGCACGGTGCAGTACGTTGGCAGCGTACGGACCGTACCTGCGGGACAGCGAAGCTTGAGTCCGGCGTACAGGGTTCGGCAGCCAGGGATGTACGTCTCGAATCGGCGGGGAAGGTTAGGTGCAATGCAGCCGGGAGGGATACGGTGCGTACTAACGCTTTTGGATCAGCGTAGACGTACGGTGCCGGGCGGCAAAGACACGGCTTCACGGCGGATGGGGTACGAGGCGTACTGGGGCCAAATCCAGCGGGAAACAAGCAAGAATTGTCCAGGCAACTCAGTTTTTGAAGGCTGATGAGTCCAATGGTCCTGGGATTCAGTTCAGGGGGCAAGCTCTTCTTCCAAGCCCTTGGAGATAGTTGAAAAACAAAGTACAAAGTCTCTTTCAGTCTTTTCCTCTCCTTTCTCAGCAAGGCACCAACTGCAGGCCAATCCCCCAGGTCAGGGAAAGTTACTCCTCCTTCAGCTTCTTCCAGGTCCTTCTGGTCAGGCAGAGTTCCTTTGTGGTTCAATCAGGATCTGATTTCTTAGGAGCAGGGCTCCTACATTTATACCAAGTTTCTTTTGTCTTTACAGGCCAGGGGGGCCTTTGCATAATCCCAGTCAAGTTCTTTTCAGTGAGGAGCACTTTGTTGTTGGGACTCTGGCTTCTTCTTTCAGCAGGCAGGGCAGAGACATCAGACGCTCCCCAGGGGGTGGAGCCAGCATTGTGGTGGCAGAGCACTGCCCTATTCAGAGTCAAGGTGCACTCCTCCCACCCATCCTGGTGTAATCTTTCTATTCACCACCTGGCAGCCCCAGCCTGTCTCCTAGAACTTCCCAGCCCTGTCACTCAAGCTACACACAAAGAAGATAGCCCTCCCCTCCAGAGGCGGACTGAAATGGTTAGGCACGCAAAGGCTAACTTTCTAAAAGTAGCATTTGCAAACCCAGGATATTAAAATAACCTTTACTAAAAGACGTATTTTATTATTCTGAGTTCAGGCATACTAAACATGAATCTCTACCATGCTTCCTGAGCCTGCTAGGATTATAGGGTGTTATAATCGAGCAGCCCATTCTGGCCTAAGGAGAGCAGGTAGCCTTACAATAGTGAAAAACGAAAATGGCTGTAATTCACTATTAGGACATGCCACACACCTCAGGGCATGTCCTACCTTATCCTTACAATGCACCCTGCCCTAGGGCCTACCATAGGGGTGACTTATATGAAGGTAAGGGAAGGGTTAGGGACTGGCAAGTGGGGACACTTGCCCAGTCAGCATGACAGTACCAGACTGCATGCAGGTTCTGCAATGGCAGACCTTAGACACATTTTACCAGGCTGCTTCTGTGGGTGGCACAACCAGTGCTGCAAGCCCACTAGCAGCCTTTGGATATACAAGCCCTGGGCACCCCTGGTGTACTCTACTAGGGACTGATAGTAAACCAAATAAGCCAAACATGGAAGTCAATTCACATAATACATTTTACCATAGGGAGAGCATATGCACCTTAGCACTGGTCAGCAGTGGTAAGGTGCCCAGAGTCATAAAACAGCCAACACCAGGTCAGAAAAAATACAGGAGGAAGGCAAAAAGTTTAGGGATGACCCTGCAAAAAGGGCCAGGTCCAACACAGTGTATGCCATTTAATGGGCCCTTTTGACCATGTGCAAGGTCCTTGGGACTCCTACGACTGATTGACACTCCTGTTCCAGGAACAAGGCTCAATTCACATGGCTTCAGCTCACTACTCTTCACTGCAGACTGTTGTGTATGGGCCAGCATGGTCACAGCTGAACTCACTTAGCGAGGTCTCAGTTACGGCAAGCGACATCGCCATAATGTCATTCTCTTTCACTGAGAGCAGGATGAAGCTCTGTTTTCTAAAAGTTCAGGTAGCAAGATTGCAGCAACAAAGAGCACTGTGCATATGGATGCCCCTAGAATCAATGAGCCAGATGTAATAAGCAATCTAATTTTAACGCTCCTATTTGGCATTTACAAATGCAAAAATGCTTTTTCTTATGTGCTAATCCCTTTTTAGGCGTGAAAAACTTTTTTTCCAAATCCTAAAATTGGATTGTGAATGGATATTGATTTGGTATCTGGAAAGGGCATTTTACGCATCTCTTCCAAATACCAAATCAATATTTAATGTATCAATGTTTTGCGACCGACATCGGGTTGCAGAGCAGTGATATTTTATGTCTCAGAAGGGGGTCTCAAAAATACTGGGAGCAATTTGCGACCAGTATTTCGCTACCATATATTCATCATCTGGCCTCAGTTTTGTACCCAACACTCCTGTTTTATGATGGTCTGAAGTGCATGAAATCTGATAGAGACTTCTAGCTGCAGATTTCTTAGCTTTGAATTCCCAGGCGTCAGGCTGGATCTGGAAACTTTTGCGTGAGTAGTACCCCTTGTGCACGCCGTCAGGTGGCTCAATTCGGCTCTGCGTGACATCATCTGTATCGTTAACGTCGGTTATGATGTCGCAGTCATCTATATAAGCGCCCCCAAACTTATATAGGTCAGTTCTTTTCTTTTCTTTCCGCACCAGTTAAGTGCTGATTCGCAGAAGAACTACCCCTCTGTCCATTTTTGACTGGCTTTTTTTACTTTTTGATGAGCAAATATTTTTGGGGGTGTCGAGGGATGTCTTCTAGAAAGGCAGTGTTTAAACCGTTCGGCACCTGTAACCGCGCCATGTCGGTAACTGACCCCCAACTCGTCTGTCTAGAGTGCGACCATGACTTGAAATCATGCTCGGACTGTCAGGCCATGGCTCTGAAGGCCTTGAGGCAGGGAACTATGAAGCTCCTTGTAGCCCAGTAGTTGACACTGGCCAGCGAGACTCTGCAGAGATCCCGGTCCCGTTTGAAGAAGAGGAGGTCACGGGACCACTCCCAGAATGCAAGTCTTCTTCCTCCCACTCGAGGTCGGAGCCAGGGAGCGACCCCCCCCCTCAAATAAAATAATTTTACAAGGCCATGCACCGTGCATTTGAGTGGCCGACCCTCTGGTGAGCCTTTTGGCCCCGCGGGGTTGACAGGGGCCCCATCGGATTCGACATCGTCACCTCAGGCCTCAGTGCCAGTGGGGCCTCATGAATCTGATCCCAGATCTGGGACGACGCTGGTAGTGCCAACGTGACCTTCCCTGGTGTCGGACCCGAAGTCGAGCCTTTGGTGCCGCCTGGGCCCACCAGCGGTGTCAGTCTCATCCTTATTTCCGATTACTCGGATCGGCGTTGCACAACGCCGACTCCAGCAGAAGCCAGAAGTTCTATGTTGTTGCCTGGACATTTTGAGGACTTTTCAGGCACAGGAGAGGACTGGGAGGGGTCTATAGACCCTTTAGAACACAAGGATGTATCTGTAGAACAGATGGACTGGTATGAGGAACTTGGGGAAGCCAGTGGACTGGACACATCCCCAGATGTCTAGTGGATCACGAATGATATTTCCAGTCGGAGTTGGCACAAGGTCTATTTCAACAGTGGGGAGAGCCTTAGTTAGATCTGTTTGGCTCCGAAGAGAACGTGCATTGTCAGCAGTTTTGCGAGCTGGAGTTTCCAAGGCGGCTATCACTCTGCAACACTTTTCATCATGAGTGAAGCTCAGGCCTCCTGTACACCTTTCTGCCCATACCACTTCTGCCCAGAGTTCTCAAGAAGATCTAGAACGACTGGGACCAAGTCATTCTTGTAGCTCCAGGCTGAGCACGGAGAGTCTGATATCCAGAGCTTCTTCGAATGAGCATCGATCCACCGATCAGGTTGACCCTTCAGTAGGATTTTGTCACAGCAGCAGGGGAGGGTACTTCACCTGAACTTGTCAACTCTCCGCCTCCACACGTGTGATGTTTTTTTGACAGCCTACCTCTAAGACATATAAGCCTGCCATTGGCAAAAGTTTGTAAAAAATTGTACAGAGAGGTCTACTGACCCTCTTTATCTACTATCCTTCTTTTCATTCTTACCCTTGCCCAGCAGGGCTCTTCGTTGGGTACTCTCAAGGGTTAACTTTCTGGTCTGTACATGTTTTTGTGGCTGCCCGACCAACCCTCTTTGTTCAAATCCCCTATTGTAAATAGGTTCTTAAAAGGCTTGTACATATATTTCCTCCTACGCCCTTTATCGTGCCACAGTGGGGCCTTAATTTGGTTATCACATTTCTTATGTGTGCTTCCTTTGAGCTGTTGCACAATTGTCCCCTCTGGCAGCTTACCATCAAAACAGCCTTTCTAATGTCAATAACATCGGCCCGGAGGGTGAGTGAGTTGCAGGTATTGTCATCAAAACCTCCATATATGAAGATCGTTGCAGATAAAGTGGTGCTTCACACCCGGGCTCTATTCTTGCCAAAGGTGGTGACCCCCATTCCATCTGGGTCAATCTATCACACTGCCCATCTTTTTTGCTCTCAAGCATCCCTCTAAAGAAAAGGAGCACCTCCACCGCCTGGACCCAAAAAAAGCATTGTCGTTCTACCTTGACTCCACAAAAGAGCTCTGGGTGGACAAACAACTCTTTGTGGGGTGCGTAAGCGCTAAAACAGATTGGGCAGTGCAGAAATGGAGCATTCCTCACTGGGTCATTCTCTGCATTAAGATCTGCTAATGCCTGGCTAAGTAGCAGCCCTGAGGGCTGAAGAGCTCATTCCACCAGGGGGAAGGCTGCAACCACAGCATTGGCTTGGGGCGTCCCAGTCCTGGACATCTGCCAGGCAGCAACGTGGGCATCTTTGCACACGTTTGCCAAGCACTCAGTCAGGTCCGCAGTGACTGACATTTTGCCCGTTTGGTCTTAGTGTAGAAATCTGTCCACAGCCCACCTCTAGGATGGTATGTATGGCTTGGGTATCTATTCAAAGGTAAGAAATTCACAGCTAGAAGTCTCCTACCAGGTGAACATATTACTTACCTTTGGTAACGCATTATCTGGTAGAGACAATATCTATGTGCGGATTCCTTACAGACCCACCCATGCCTCCCCGCTCTGTGGACTCATTTATTGGGGCGGAGGTTGTTCCCTTTTTCAGGGCCCTAGTTATGACACACATTCAAGTCAGTCACTTCATGGCTCTGAGCTTCTGGCGTGGAAAAGTACTGACGTCCGAGTGCCTGGGTGGTGCCTATATAGATGACCGCAAGGTCATAACGACGTTAACAATGCAGATGACGTCACACGGAGCCGAATAGAGTCCCCCGACAGCGCACACAAGAGGTACTGCTCACGCAAAAGTTTCTGGATCCTGCCTGACGCCTGGGAATTTAAAAGAAAGGAATCTACAGCTAGATATTATCTCTACCAAATAATGCGTTACCGAAGGTAAGTAACTTGTTTTTTAACAGCCATAACCTGTTATACGGAAGTACAAAACGATCCTGTGATCAACACCTTCAGAAACAATGCATAGGTCCAAAAGAGGCCCATATTCCGGTTTTGCTGAAACTGAGCTGCCTACAGTGCAACGATTAATCGAAACTCTATGATCTGCAGACTGTGCAGCTCAGTAACATGGGGAGACAGCACCTTTTTTTTTTTCAAGTATGTGCTACAGACAGCACTGTTTCTGCAAAAAGATCTTAGTGGAGCAGTTCTGAACCTGCATACTGAAGTAGAACATGATCATTATACAGCCCCTGGATCACAAAGCTCTGCAGTCAGCCAATCTTTCACGAACAAAGCAGCATAAAGGTGTGTTAAATGCTCACCGTGAACATGTTATCTACTGTGATCAGGTCTTAATGAGGCGCATCAGTGGGGCTGGACTCCTGCAGAGAGTAACTTGAGTGTTGAGAAAGGAGGAAGGGGGATTGGGGGAATAATAAAAACTTACTTGGAAGAGAAAATACAAGCAAGAGGTACTGAGAAGTGAATTTAAGCAAAAGGTCCCGAGAAGTGAAGGAAAGAAGGGAGGAAGAATTGGCAATAGGGATAAACGAAGCAAATAAACACCAAATTATTTAAACGCCCTGGAAATTTTACATTCATCTGATTTTTTCTACAGAGCTAAGAATGACCATGACACACCATGAACACTAACAACTACTGACGTTTACAATTTTTGGAGACATTAGAAAACATTGACAAAATTCTACCAGATATTTACAACAAATAGAAACTGTAAAGCCTACTTAGAAGGAATAAGAAACCCTCCGACACATATTAAAAGGACATTGCCAGTCACCCTGAGTTTCAGGACTTTATACAGGAACTTGCCCTTCGACTGCGCTCCTCTATGTAATTGCGCAACTCCTTGATGATCTGCAATAGCTTTATAATGTACGGAAGGGAGGTACTTTATCCCATATATTTCTTGTATTAAACATATTTCTTTTCAAACTTGACTCGACGTAGACAGTAATGAATGGTTGAATTAACAGCGACATTAATATTCATGCGTAATACATTCACAGTTTTGATAACTTAGACGTGTATGCTTTTTATGTAAACCGAAATAAATATATTGTCAGTCAAAAACTTTATTTCGGCCACAAGGGCCATAAAAGCAGAATACAATACAACAATTTATATGTCAAAAACAAGAGCAGATCACATTTTAACCACCAAAATAGAGTAAAATGATCAGATTAAAATTTTCCCATTATTAAAAATTGGTGGAAAGTTTCCTACGCTGAAACCATACAGCATTAAGAAAGCGTGAAACTGCGAACACAATTGGGGGATGGGTGTCGTATTTTAAAACTCGCAGGGCATTAACACAATCTCTGAAACCAAGGTTCCTACAAATCGATTTTACCCAGCGTTTCCTAGGGGTAATGTACGCTGGACAAACAAAGAACACATGAATTTCATCCTCCAGTTTGTAGCCACATGCAGGGCATGAAATACTATTATTAATGTCCCATCTAGAAGTGAAGGACCTGAGTGGTAGGGTACCCATTCTAAATTGAACGTATAATTTCCTGGCTACAGGAGGGAAAATCAGATCCAGAAATAACTCCCTCCCATAGTTCGGTTTAATCTGGAGAAACTGTTCAGTCAGCCTGCCTATGTTAGGATCCATGTGCAGGCGTGTTAGATGAAAATATCTTAGTTCTTCAGCAAGATTGGTTTTAGAAACAGATAGGCAGGAAGCTTCTGGGGTATCCCAGAGTTCCCTGCGACCAATCTTGAGGCATGTTTCCCTAACATGAGTTAACCAAGGGATCTTCATGTGTTTGAGTGTAGGCCAGAGATCCAGAAATTCTTCTCTGAAAATTTCCAGGTCTGGATTGGACCATAGTCTCTTCCAATATTGGACAGGCCGGGCCACCACCACTTCTTCAATGGGTAGCAGTCCCAGATCTAATCTAATTGGGACCAGCGGAGTACTAAGGGGTAAACTTAATAATTTCCTGATAAAGGAGTTTTCGATCCTCGTTAGACTATCTATTTGGGAATGCCCCCATAGTTCTGCTCCATAGGTAGCGGCAGATCGGGCTTGAGTTTTAAAAATTTCTACCACTGGGGCCGCTGGTTTAAAAACCGTGCCACTAAACAATCTAGCCATGCCTCCTGTAGTTTGGGTCAGCTTAAGTGTAGAATTGACCACCTGGCCTCCCCAGCCAAGGTCTTCTTGGAGTGTAATCCCCAAGTAAGTGAACGTTTTCACCCTTTCAAGGGGGATACCGTTCAGAACTGGGCTCGGGCGGGTACTTTTAGGGGGGTTCAGAATCATGAATTTCGTTTTGGCTAGGTTGATCTCAAGCCCCTGTCACCACAGAAGTCAACGAAGCCATCTAAAACTCGCTGAATTCCCATGGGAGTGCGTGACAACAGCAGGGTGTCGTCAGCAAACATTAGAGCAGGAACCTTGCCCGATACAAGCCTAGGAACGTCAATGTCTTTGAGGGCTAGAAGGTGTTTTATGAGTCCATTAATGTATAGGCAAAACAGCGTGGGAGCTAGCACACATCCTTGTCGAACTCCTCGACTAACAGGAAAACGGTCAGAGAGTTCGCCAAACTTCCCACATCTAACTTGGGCGAAATTGGCCTTGTGTAGGTTCTTCAAAACATCCAAGAGATAGGGGGGAATGTTGAGCCCTTGCAGAACGGCCCAGAGCTTTTCTCTCGGGACCAGATCAAAAGCTGACCTTAGATCAACAAAAATGAGGTAGAGGCTGCCACCCTCTACTCTCACAGTCTTCCAGAATATAACCTGAAGACGAAATATCTGGTCAAGGGTTGAGATACCCTTCCTGAAGCCGGCCTGCAAAGTGCTTAAAACATTATTTTCTTCTTCCCAGGCCTGTAATCTGTTCAAAATTATGCGCCCGAAAAGTTTTTGGGTCGTATCAATTAGGCTTATCGGGCGATAATTTGAGGGCTGTAAAGGGCAGCCTTTTTTGTGAATAGGCACTATCTCTGCGCCACGCCAAGTTACTGGTGGCTCTGCACCATACAGAATAGAGTTAAAAAGGACACTTAAGTAGGGAGCCCACACCGTAGGTTCAGACCTAAAAAGATCGCCAGGGATTTTGTCCAGGCCCGGCGCTTTGTTAGGTATGAGCATAGAGATGGCATTTTCAACCTCCTTAATTTTGATTCGTGGGATAACTGCAGCACTACAAGCTGTAGTAGGGGGAGAATCAACTGGGGGAAGTGAATTAGAATCCGCTATTGAGTATAGGCCACCGAAATGCCCTTCCCAGAGTGCTGGGGCAATATTAGAGCCAGTAATGGGGTCAGAGTCTTTCTTACCATTGCTAACAATGGCCCAGAAGGTCTTAAAGTCCTTATTCTGTAAAGATACTCTTAGCTCCTCCCACATATCGTCTTCCCAAGACTTCCTTGCCCTGTTAATCTGTTGTTTATAAAGGGCACGGAGTGATTTAGTTCTAAGTTTATCCTTTGCTTTTATTGCCACAATCAGCTCAGTTTTTAATTTCCTGCATTCACCTGTGAACCAAGATTGCTTGTTGGGCGCTGGTGCCTTAGGAGCCTCTGAACGAGAAAAAACGTCCAGGATTTTCGTTGATAACTGAGTGTGGATAATAACGGGGCTGGATAAACTTTCCGCGGAAGAGCAGTCTAGCACTACACCGGCCATTTCATTAAGGCCGGGAAGTGCCAATCTATACGTTTCTGCCAGTTTCTCAGGATGCATGAGGATGCTAGACCATTTAACTCTTCGTTTGTTGTTATGGAGAGTTAAAGATTGCAATGGAGGGGACACCCCGCTGACATACGTTGAAAATCCCCAATGATCTGGTTTTAATTTCAGAGTAAGGGCATTGTGGTCACTATCATCACGAACGACCACTCTAAAATCTAAGACCTTGTTCCATGATTTTGTGTCGATCAGGATATAATCCAAGATCGACAAATGCCCAGCTCTATTAAAAGTAGTATGTCCAGGCTGGTCGGATTTAAATCGGCCATTACAAGCCCTCAATGATAAAGAAAGGGTAAGGGAAAGAATTTGAAGTACTAATGGGGTCCAAGCTCTGACCGTAGGGATCATAGGGTCAGGGATATTTAAATGTGTGTCTTCCGCCACAGGGTCATTTTGGGCTGAGAGACTGAGCGGCTCAAACTGACAATTAAAATCGCCGCCTACTATGATGGAATAGTCTGGATCTAAAGTCAGAATAAAGTCATTCAGAGCTGTAATGACCTTAGATTCACGTCCTCCAGGAGATGGTCTAGAATAGACATTTAGGAGAACCAAATGCCTGTTCTCAGGCAAGTCCAGTATAACACATAAAATGTCATCAGATCCTGTTTGGAGTTGCCTGGCTTTAGCACCCAGATGAATTGCAACCCAGGTGCTAAGACCTCCAGAGGGTCTCCCCCTGCCACTAGATAAAGCCAGGATGCCAAAAGAGGCGAACCCCTCTCGTTGGTAGTTGTCTACGGCCCATGTCTCTTGTAACAAACAAATATCAAAAGTGTCCATAAAATTACCCCACTCATTACATATCTGTTTGTTTTTTAGGCCCGCTACATTCCAAGAGATAAGGTTGACATCAGTTTTAGGCTCTCCTATGGTAGGGACATCTATGCTTAGGTTTGGGGAATCAGCTATAGAAGGAGAACTAGAGCATAAAACAAGGACATTATCCCTGGTGCAGGGGCCAATAGGGGAGCTCACAGTAGACACAATCTGTGGTAAAATTTTAAAATCCTCATCCGGATTTGAGTGTGAAGTCGGGCTTGGTGGTATGGTTTTAGTAACTCCCATGTCTAATTCTCCTTGGGTAGATGGTTCAACGCAGAACAACCCACTGATTGAACATGTATTTGGAACCAGTCAATCAACCTCACTAAGACATCTAAATCGATTGTGGTCCCCCATATATAAGGAAGAGCCCTGTAGTTCATATCTAGTACTATACCCATTACGGAATCCATTACGACCCACACGTGTCCACCCTTGGTCATAATCATGTTCCTGTTGTCTTCTCGATGGGGGATAGAAAAAAGTTAGTGGGAAGGGCTTTATTAGAGATTCAGGCCCCACATGAGGGGAATTAAGGATGAAAGAAACAGCACCCTTATCCCTCAGGGTTATAATCACACAATCCCCGATAAGATCTTTCTTAGTGTTACCCACCCAGTGGGCCCTACGAACCATCAAAATCTCACCTGAAAAATTTGGGGGGAGAGGTCTATGGTTTGTAAGCCAACTCACCACTTTGTTCTTAAGCGATGAGAATGACTCGATGGTTCCTTCAGTAAGTTTAGGGACTCCCGTTAGAACTGCAACAAACGGGACAGCCTCTGGGGGGAGGTTTGGGGTAAGATGTACTCCAACAATGGGAGGGTTGGTAGTAGTGGTCTGGTGCAAATCTGGCTCTACCCTTCCTAGAGAATTTGTGTTTGTCACCGTAGAAGAGGGAGGGATGAAACTGCTGATAGGGAGTGTGGGGGCCTGGGCGGGCAATGTCGAGAATGCAGGAGTATGTGTGGGTGGTTGTAAAATTGAAGCGCTTGTACTCTGTAGTGCAACGGCATTACCCCGCTCCCTTTCAGAAGAGGATGGAACTATGGGGGGATTGGGGTAAGACTCAATTACCCTTGTCATTTTGGCTATTCTTTCCTCCAATTGGTCCAGCTTGAGACAGAGAGGATCAAGCAAGGATTTTAATAAGGCCTTTACATCTTTGTAAAGCGGTTCAGTATTTGTGCCCAAATTAGTATTAGAAGTAGGGGTCACTAAAGAACGGAGGGAAGCCACCTGATCTGGACAAATAGTCATGGTAGATACAGATCTGCTTGTAGCGACGGGAGACGCGCTAGAGTTTAAAGTGCTCTCAAGAACTGTATCAATACAAGAGGGAAGAACTAATGGCTTGTGCAACTTGTTCCTCTTTATTGGGGGGCCTTTATTCTTCTTAGGGATGGCTCCCTCCCTAACAGCTCTAGAGCGCTTCCTACCAACCATACTATTTTTAATAGTGGGATTAGGATTGGGGCTTGTCACGGGCGATGTCCTAGCATTAATCATTCTCTGGGGAGACTCATTATCAATAAGGGAGTTAGAAACAGGAGTAGCAGGGCTAACAATAGATAGTGTCTGTTTGCCGGTCAGAAAGACATTGTCAGGCGTTCTTGCCTGGGCAATATGACCCAAAGAGGATCTTTTGGCATTTTCAATGCCTATAGAGAGGCGCTTTTCAAGGACCGTTATCTCATTATTTAATACAGAGTTGGCTCGAATTAAAAAAGCATCTAGAGTCCCTGATACAGACCCACTACTTACAAGACATTTACTACGGGTTTCCCTTGCTGCCATTTTGAGCTGTAGTCACTGAAATGAAAGAGAAATGGCCCGGTCCGGTCTTACCCGGTCTGTAACGGGCTAGAACGGGCCCGCCCTTGGCCCGGGCTTCGCCCCGGACTACGCCCCGCACGCGTCCCGCTAGCGCGAGAGCAGGCAAGGATTAAATGGGCCGGAATAAGGGGCGGGAAGAGGAGCCAGGTGCGAGTAATCAGCAGGAAAGAAAGCACTCTGGTCCTCGCAGTCCCGCGATTCACACAAAGTCAAAATTAAAAGCCCCGTAGAGTTCTGCCAAAATCCGTGCTGTCCTGCGCCAAGGTCCACTGCGGGAGACAGTTCCAGGTAAGCCTGAGTCGGAGCAAGGTCCTGCGCCTGGAGGAAACATCTGGAGTGATAACAATATTTGTTATTTACAGAAGGCAACAAATACCAACAAAACATACATTTTATGACAGCAGAATTCCCATTAAGCACCCCCTTGTTCGATTTCATAGTGGTATTGTGTTGCCTTCTGTTTAAGGCCAGACAGATATTCCAGCTGCTGGTGGGACCTCTATAAATGGCCAAGATGGTTCAAGGAATTGACACTAGCGGATGACGTCTACTGTGATCAGCAGGTCACGCGGTCCAATCCCGGCTAGAGTACCATTAAAGTGGGTGATGTGGCGATCTGATGCGTGCAGCGCTTAAGCAATGCAGAAGTAAGGCATGAGGAGCTATAAAAAACACATTTATTACTAGTACCAACATTATCATTACTAGGGGTGTTCTACAACAGGCAGATTCTGTTATTTTACAGGAAAAGCGTCTATGGTGTGAGCTGAAATGTTTTTCTCTGTCATTTCCATGACAGGGAGCAGCGGAGATTTAATGCCATCCAATTAGTTTTGTCTCATGGGCTCTGGCTCCCCTGCGCCCCTCCATTCTCCGTGCTCTCAGGTGTCCTGCGGAGTCCCTGCTTCTCCTCCACTGTTCTCAAATTGCATTACAATGGTAATTCCGCCAATCCGTGCCCGCCTCTCCCCTGCCCCAGCGCTATCTGTAATTCCACGCTCCTATTTAGGCAAATGAGGGAGAGGGCCGCAGCCTTTGTGCGCTCACAGAGGGCACACTGTCAGAGGAGGGGGCAGAGTTTAGGGCAAATGCTGGGGAGGGGAGACTGCTGATTACTCCAGCAGGGGGTGTGGAGGGATATATTCTATACGTGAATGTGCGCTTTTTTACATGGCGCGGCGCGAGGCTGGTGTTTTGTGCCGGTTGGTAAACGCTCATGAATCAGTCGGAATTGTATGGAGAGCCCATAGCATGTCAGGATCACACAGCTTCGCCTCAAGGGTACCCGAGTTTGGATGTCTGCAGTTACTTCTTACCATAGCCCCACTGGGCCACATATCCCCCTGCCTGCCACCTAGCCTCACTCGCGTAATCTTTCGGTAGAATGGTAGTATAAACACGGACACGGTTTGAGAATGTGATGGAGCAGGGATACTTGAGTGACGGGTCTTTATAGATGAGCGGAACAGACCGAGGCACTGCGGCCTGACCGGGCTGCCGCTGTCCACGGTCCTGAGGCGGTGTCCAGAGAGCTGGCTTGTGGCGCACCCACCTGGGTTCGTGTACACGACTCTTGGCGAAGGTTTCTAGTGGTGAAACAAACGTGAGCATATACACTTCTGTGGGAAAGCGCCCATCGCAGGAAACACTTTTGAGAGCTTGCATTATTTGTCTACAAGATTGTGCGTCAAATGGGAGCGCAGCGTATAATTAGTTACCCCTGATTGTAATACTCTGTGATCGTGTGTATTCTTCCCTAAAGTTGTGGACCGCACCGTGATAAAGTATGTGACTGTATGCAGCGGTCTATGTCATGATTCTGGGCACATGTGGGCCTTCCTGCTAAGACATATGGCGGCGTACAGGGTTGTAATTTACCTTAGGTATTAGACTGTGTGCTCTTTCTTCCATTTACCAATCCTTCCCTTGGTTTCTTCTCCCCCCCACCTTACCCCTGCAGTTGGAACATTCCTTGGGAGTTGTGAATGATCATATGTCTGTCGGATCATGCTGAGACTGAAGAACCGGTCTGATTATATCCTATTTTGAATAGAGCTCTTACCTCACTTCTTGGAGTCCTTCGAGAAAGGTGTGTCTGTGTGCACTGTTGTCTGCTAAGATAGGTGGCAGCAGACAATGCTTTGGACCATGATCGTGTGCAGCTGTGTGTGCTGACGTTTTACAGAGTGTAACAACGTTCTGTAATGATGTGTATTTCGATGTACAATGTTCTGTGCAGACGGTTGTGGCAGAGTGTAGCCCTCTGAGCTGTTTTGTGACAGCTACAATGCTCTGTGCCGAGGTGTATAGCTTGTGAACCAACCAACGTGTCAGTGTCATGTTTAGACATGACACTCCGTAAGGTGAAGTGCTAACAGGAATGATACGGTGCACTAGTTTGTACTAAAATATGTCACACTTCCATTCTGCACTAGGATGTGTGAGGCTGTAATGCGGTGTTTAATGTTCTCTACTGAAAGTACGGCACTGTACAACAGCCCGAGCCACAGCGGGCATGCTGCGGCAGGCTCCATGCTCAGGCGCGCGACGGTGTGCAGTGTTCTACATTAAGGATCGTGACACACTTTAATGTTCTGTGTTAATGAGCGTTTAAAGCTGCAAAGATCGTTGCTAAGGAGGCACAACATTGCACGATGCGCCATCCTCGTTGTGTCACCGCGGGCTCAGGAGTGTGACACTATGCACGGCTCTGTTGTACGATGTGACTGTGCACAGTTCACTGCTGCAATTTGTTCTAGTGCAAAATATTGAATTTGGGTAAATTATAGCATACAATGATGGACACTAAGGGGAATATTTACAAACCCCTATCGCCACCACAACGTCACTTCTCTGGACGTTGTGGTGGCGATAGGGGCTTCCTCAGGGCTTTAAGTGGGAGGAAAACACTGGGTGGGGGTTGGCGTAGCCAAGGTAATTAAGGTTGTGGCTTAAAAACACGCAAGCAAAAAATCTGTGCTTAGCATAGTATGCTCCAGACTGATATTTTGCTGTTTCTGTCACTGCATCCAAATATATAACGCAACAAGTAATATACCTACTACAAGCCAGGACTATTGGATTTGGCAATGATTGTTAATTGCATAAGATGAATAAGCAACAACTATGGCTTCGTTTCTATAACATATTGAACATGCTGCAGTTCTTATAGGATGAGACTGTGAAAGAACTATAAGGAGTCTCTTTGCAGTTACATCAAAGGCAGTGAAGGAAGGTGCTGCAGAGGTAAGATTTCTTTTTTCACCCTGATGGCGAGGGCAAAAATGGAGAGCCGCACAGCCGATTTCTCCTACTCCACTGGACCCGTAAAGGGTTGTCCTCCTCCCCTTTCTAGGGGGCTTCCATCATCTTCCCCATCGACAACTTGGACGCATCCTTCCTGCTTTGTGTAGCACACACAGAAGTTACAAAACGCCATTTCAGGTTGTTTATCTGCACATATACAATCCATCCACTCAACGCAGGCACCCTTGCACTAGTGCAAGGGTGCCTGCGTTGGCACTAGGCTGTTAAATTTAGCACCCGCTCAGGGAGAAATACAGGGCTGCACTGTATTCTTGTAAATACGGTGCAGCCCCGCATTTCAGAAGTGGCAGAGTGCGGAGTTAAGCCAACAAGCCTAACGCCATGCTCTGTCACTTCTTTTGTAAATATGCCCCTAAGTATTGCAACAGTATGCTAAATGGTCTGTGCTCAGGTGGATCGAAGTGTACAATGTAATGAGTTGAAATGAGTGCACAGTGTACAATGTACTGAGTGAAGGCCTGTGGCGGTGTGAGAAGTTTAGTGCTAAGCAAAAACCAAATGAAATGATGGACGGAGTGTTGAACATTGCAAGCACTCACCCCCAGTCAACTGATCTGGGTTTCATCCATCACCGTTCTTTAGCCCACTCTGCCACCCCAGTTCAGACATGGCCATATGCAAATCAGTCTGACCCTGTGCCTCATGGGAACAGTCCAGCCCAAATTGCCAAGCCATGTCTTCCCTGGACCGGAAACAAGCTTCCTAGGACCGGTTTCTGGCATTTCAGCCGTCTTCAGCCAGGCTTGCTTGAATCCAGTGGCAAAGTGAGCAAGGGACTCACGTCTGAGCATACCCTGCCAACTTATGGCGAACAAAGCAAAAACCAAATGAAATGATGGACGGAGTGTTGAACATTGCAAGCACTCACCCCCAGTCAACTGATCTGGGTTTAATCCATCACCGTTCTTTAGCCCACTCTGCCACCCCAGTTCAGACATGGCCATATGCAAATCAATCTGACCCTGTGCCTCATGGGAACAGTCCAGCCCAAACTGCCAAGCCATGTCTTCCCTGGACCGGAAACAAGCTTCCTAGGACCGGTTTCTGGCATTTCCTTTGGTTTTTGCTTTGCAGAAGTTTAGTGCTAAACAGTGTGGCGGTTTATAACTATATGCGCTAAGGTGTGTGACAGTTAAAAAGGTATGCTCTATGAGGTGTTATATTATGTAGTTCTCTTTTCTTCAGAGTGAGAGAGTTTGTGCTGTTACACATTAACTAAAGTATGGTATCTGCTAGGGTGTTGAGTATGCATTGTTCCATAGATGTGTGCTGCCCTAAGATGAGCTGTTCCCTAGTAAGTTCTATGTTAAAGAACAGGATAACATGCTATGTCCTAATAAGTAGGCCAGATTGCGACGGACTGTTGGCTACCATGGGACAGCATTACATTATTCCGTGATAAAGTGTGTGACAGCATACATGTTTGTGACAGTATACAATGTCCCTATGCAAAGGTACGAGCCAGCATGAAAAGCAAGAAAGTGGTTGACCCTTTGCACTCTCCTTCTCTAAAAGACCAAGACAAGATGTGAAGAAATCTACTAGCTTGGACCTCGAGGATTGTGAGCCACGAATGACAAGTGCAGCGCTGTCGGCAAAAAGCTGCAGCAACAGATGTTTGAGTCTTTCAATCATATAATTTGCTTTAAGTTTAATAAGGCAGCCCGGGTAATCCCTAAGCAGGCACTACCTTACAATGCTCTGTGCCATTACTATGTAATACTATTAGAGACTGTAGGTGACACCTCCACAAGGGCTGCCTCAGAGCCTGGTTTGAGATGACCACGTGAATTGTCCTATATCAAACTCAAGTGATAGCCAGGGTACAACCTAGTACATGTGCAATGGCGTAAATGAAATTGGTGGTCATGGGTTGGGGAGTGGGTGGATCTCCCTCCCCCCAAAGCACCACATTGTCAATACCTGAACTACAGATATAGTGTGGACTTCTTTAGAGCACCAATCCTTACAACCAACCACCCTTAAAGAAATACACCCTCACACTTAAAACCTAGCCCCCTGCCTTCAGGATTGAAAGGCCTGCCTTAGGGGTGACTTATAGGTTTCAAGTGGGAGTGACCTCAGAAATAAGAAAACCTATATCTGTTGTAAGTGGTGCCAGCACCAGCTTACACAGGCTGCCATGGCAGGCCTGAAGTCACAGTTTGAGTGGTCTCTCATGGGTCGCATAATACTACAGCCCATGGGAGACCCCTGGTGTACCTATGCCCTGAGTACCTTAGTACCATATACTAGGGACTTGTGGAGGTACCAAAGAACCTACCATGTCAAATTTAGGGAGGAAGCACAGTGGCTGGGGTCCTGATTAGCAGGATCCCAGCCATTCTAGTAAAATAAAACATACTGACACCAGCAAAAAGTGGGGGTAACCATGAAAGCAGATCCTACTTTCCTACACACAAACAACATTTGCTGCCCACACAATGTTGGTGAACGTGTTGGTTAAGACCTTCATTTTGAGGAATATCTATTTGAGGAGGCGAGAGAGGCTTTACAGACAAAGGATCAGCATCTTTGGGATGTCCAGGGAAGCAGTCATTGGCAGATACCGCTTTTCACCTGAAGTGATCCATGAAAGGGTTGCAGACTGGAAGCAGGAGCTTGATTAACCTACAGGCCATTCCCAGGCTATCCATGTCCAAGTAAAAATACTTGCTGCACTCTATTTCATGGACACTTTATCTTTCAAAAGGGTTAGCTAAAACAAGGTAGGTATCTCACAAGCAAGCCAGTCTTGGTGCTTGCATCAGGTACTGGGGTGCATCAACAGAAGAGTGCATCGGTTGATCACCATGCCACAATCACTGGCAGGAAGGCAAAGGCTGAGAGTGGAATGCTATGCCTTTGCCCACTTCACTCCATGTGCTAAGTGCCACTGACTGCACCCATTTGGCACTTTAGCCACTTTACCACACAGCACAATTTTTCCGCAACAGACACTGCTGGCACTCCATCAAAATGAAAGCTGCTTGCGCTGCCACAAGCTGCTTCACTGATGTGTATTCTGCCTTTGCTAAAAGCACACAAAACAGAGACATCTTCCATCAGTCACCAATTGCATGTCATTTGGTTGCTGGGGTTTTCCATGACATGTGGCTCATTGCTGGTACGTGACAACATTTCACACTGGGGCTTCTTGTGCATCTGCGAGGTGCCACCTCAAACATAATCATTAATCATTACAATACAATATGCACATGCACATTACCCAAAACTGCATGTATGTAGACATGATGAATTTCATTTAGACGAGCCCCTTTTTAAGAAACTTCTCGTGTTTGTTGCAGATGCTGACTGGTATGCTCTCCCTCACCCCAATCTCCTCACACCCTACAGATATGAACATGAGGCATTACTGAACACATTTTTGCATTCTTTGATTTGCAATTCAGATGTTCCAACTGGACAAGGTAGGGTGCTAGCCTAATCCCAAGAATTTGTGTGCAAAATTGTTGTAGTCTGTTGTGCTGGACAAATATCATCACAGCAGGGTCAGGGGCAAAGAAGGTGATCCTGGACTACAAGGCAGGCACAAAAGGTATCTGCCACCCGCTATGAGGAGGAAGCCCATACAAGCAGAGGAAGTGCGTCCACCAAGAGGCAAACAGGATGGGTTAAAAAAAGACTCTGGTCGGAGGCTGTAGAGACAATTGAGGGGGCGGGATGTGAGAACAGCATCCCCACAGTTATTAGTATCTCTGCGTAAATCCATTGGTCAGTGACATCAATTAGGATGAGCAGATGGGTTAAAGGACCGATGGCACTGGCAAAAGCAGACAGTTCACTTTGGTGCTCCATCAGTTGGGCGGGGGGGGAGGGAGGGGGGGCAATGGCCTCTAAGGTTTTCTAGTCTGGGCTTTGTTGGAGGATATACTGAAGTCTGCGGATTGGGCTAAGGTATCAACTCTTAAAACCTTGTGCTGTAAGCCTTTGCAGCATGCAGCAATGACAGTAGTTAACATGCATTTAATATGCATATCATGAGTTTAGTCTTGTAATGAAATTGCAGATTCTCCCAACCAGTTGTGAAGGTCAGTCCCTATTTTATTAAAGACAAAGAGGCAAGTATTATCTCACCACTGTTAAGTGTACTCACCCCATAAGTGATGTTTGACATGTTTTGGTTGTTTCAAGTACCGGCCTCAACTAATCAAGCAACAGACTGAATTGACAAGGTGTAGAATTCGCAGCGTGGAATGCTACCTGGACTTTGGACGGACACCTCAAATGGTGACTGGACAGAGACAGGAAGATTTGATTTGGTCACTGTTGGAGTTTTTCCTTTTGTTTATGATATTTAGATTTGCACACAGCATTTGAACTGTACGACCCATTACAAAAAAAGGTTGGCTTTGTGGAGTTTGCCCTCTTTCCCTGTGGACTTAATTGTTTCTTTAATTGGCATTTCCTGTTTGAAAGAACTGGTTAATGGGAATTGTAGTTCTTTAAATGGCTGTGAAAATAACGAGTAAGTAAAGAGACTGCATAATACTCCCATCCTAATCGTTAATAAAATCGGGACTCTCCTTTGAAACTGGCTAGGAGAATTTTTAATTTCCCCAAAATAATCTTTTACAGAAACTACCTTTTGAATAAATGTTTAGTTATTTAAAATATGCTTTCAGTATCATAATGACATTTTATAAAGGCAATACCCCTTGAAAGCGAACAAAGAGAACATAAATAACACTTTTCTATGTAGTAACTTCAACATCTAATAGTCTACACAGATGAAAGATAGACACAGATATTTTATAAAAAGAAAAGGTATACAGTATTTTATTTTCCAGAAGGGTTTCAGAGAGTGTGTTAGGGATAGAGTTGAGAAATTCCACAAAACAAATTATTTTGGGGAGCTTATCATACTACTCCAACTATGCAATGCTGGTGGTGCGATCATTTGAAAAAGCAAGTTGCTTACTTGTACACTGTTGTTCTCCAGTATTGATATCTTTTATAGATTTACATGCTTGAATCTTCCCCGTCGTCATGGTGGGAGTCCCACGGTACCAGCAAACAATAGAACTGCTGAAAAACATTTCCGTAGGCCTCTATAGAACAGAAACCACAATTAAGTAACCTGTCAACCTTATTTTCTTACATCCAAAATTCAGCCAATCACAGCAGAAACCTTAGAGTACCCTTCTCCTATAGAGCCACCATACCTCAGATTTTGAGCACAAGTGCATATATAGAAAACAGTTAGGGGCATATTCACAAGCCCCTATCGCCACCACAACATCACTTTCAGTGACGCTGTGGTGGCGATAGGGGCCTCGTCTTATTCACAAGGCAGCGTTAAGCCACTTAACGTGGCTTAACGCTTCCTTATGAGTGAAGAAGGCTCCCTTTCACGCTGTGTTTAGTGTGAAAGGGGCGTGCAGCGGGTGTTGTGGTGGGCGTTCCACCGCAACACCCACTGATTTTGATGCTGCCCCCTATTCACAAGGGCAGCATAAATAGAGGTAGCGCCAAAAATAAGACCAGGAAAACCCAGGTCTTAAGTTGGCAAAATGAGGAGAAATGCCTTATTTCTCCTCGTTTTTGCTTTTTCCATGTGTGCTGCCTTGTGCAGCACACATGGAAAATGCTAAATGCCATGGTTTGTTTATGTACAGGAAGGTGTCCCTTCCTGTACATAAACAAACCTTTTTTTAAAAAGGCCGTTTTGTAACTTACATGTGTGCTGCAATGAAGCACCACACATGTAAGTTACAAACTGGCATTTTAGGTTTGTTTATGTGCAGGAAGGAACACTTTCCTGTACATAAACAAACCTCCCCTGCTTGCAGACACCCTTGCACGCTCGTGCAAGGGTGCCTGAGTTGTGAAACTTAGCGCCATCGCAGGGGAAAACACAAGGCTGCACCATATCCTTGTGAATATGGTGCAGCCTTGCGTTTCCGAAGTGGTGGAGAGAGGCGTTAAACCAAGAAGGCTAACGCCTCTCTCCGCAACTTCCTTGTGAATATCCCCCTTAGAGTTAAATGGCGAGTCTAATCGGGGAGGATGGAGGGTCGCATGTGAATCTATAAAAGATAGCAATACTGGAGAATCACAGTGTACAGGTAAGTAACTTTTTTTTCTCCAGTATTGTATCTTTTATAGATTCACATGCTTGAATCTGACTAGTAAGCAGTTTATACTAGCTAAAAGACAAAATGATGAAGGTGGGTAGGTGAACTGTCCCACCATGACGTAAAAGAAAACAACGTAAAGCAAGAAGATGAAATATGAAAACATTCAGTTACATATAAACAAAACATGCAAGCATAAAATAGCAAATCAGCATATAAAATAAAACAGGCTAACAGCCACATACCTTAAGCAAAGAGGTGTCAAAGAGCAGCTTGTCCAACAGCTATATTTGCCTGCTTCCAGCCATCGAGGCAGTAATGCTTTGTGAATGTGTGAGCATTTTCCCACGTTGCTGCCCTGCAGATGTCAGGTAGAAATGTTCCTGCAAACAGGGCTGAAGAAGTTGCCTCTTTCCTTGGTGAGTGAGCCTGCGTTTTTGCAGACAGTGGACGGCCAGCCTTTTCATGACAGAAGACAATCGTTGAGGTAACCCAACGAGCAATGCTGGGCCATGTTGAGGCTTGTCCTTTTCTGGGAGCCAAGAAGGAAATCAGTAATTGAGAAGATGTACGAAAGACCTTTGTTCTTTGCAGATAAAACTTCAAACAATATTTAGGGCCAGATGTACGACCATCCAAAATTGAGAGTCACAAATTGTGCCATTTTGTGACTCACAATTTGCGACTCACAAAACGAAACCTACGTACCAAACAGGTACCACGATTGCGAGTCGCTAATGACTCGCATCGCTATTTAGCATAGCGGCTATTTGCGAGTCTGTAAGCGGTCACAAATAGCGTCCTCAACTGAAAAGGACCAATAGCGTGCACAAATGCCGAGAGCGCTCGAAACAAGCCCATTTAGCGCACACAAATTACGAACGCGAGAAAAAAAAAAGGCAAAAACACTTGCTGGGAGAGCTGAAGGACACCAAAACATGAAGTGGTGTTCCTGGAGATTCCTGTGCAGATCAGCAAGCACATGCAGCAGCATAGCTTCACACTGTAGGCAGGCTCACTGAAACAACATGTGCAGCAAGGGCAGTGACAAGGCAGGAAATGAGCGTCTGCGGAAGCTCAAATTCTCTGAAAAGGAGATTGAAATGATCATAGAGAAATGCTGCAACAACCATGAGCAGCTGTTTGGGATGGCATCGCACAGTGTTCCACAAGCAGACAAACGCAAGATCTGGAGAGAAATGCAGCAGCGCATCAATGCCCTGGGTGTGGCCGATGTGGACGATGTAAAAAAAAAGATGGTATGATCTGCGCTCCAGGGCCAAAGAGAGGGTGACAGCACGACTGCAAGAAGTCCAAGGGACAAAGAGGCGGGCCATCTACCGTATCGGCATCATCTGCAGCAGAGGCCATGGTGGAGAATGCCCTGGAGAGGAAGGCAGTTGTCGGATTTGGGACCCTTGACACATCACGGCCACCACCAAACCCTGGTAAGCGTGAAATGTGTAAGATATGTGGATTTCACCACAAAAGCATGTTCTGCGCATGCATGCAAATCATCCACACCGAAAAGTCCATCGCCACACCCAAAAAACCCAAGTGGTGCATTATGGGAAAAGTAGTCACTGACATATATAGTGTAGTTACGGAATTACATGAGCTGAAAAACATTGCAACCCCACTGAGATAGTGACTCACATAATTTATTGTCTCCTCACATCTTTTTCCACACAGATACACCTCTGGGAGGAGAGCAAAGTGCAGATGACACTGAGGGAAGCCAGGATCAGGTCCAGATGTAGGATGGGGGAATATCAAGTGGGCCAAGTTGTCCTGAAGTCCAAGACACTGCTGCATCAACCTCAACACAGGCTACAACCAATCTGACAACAGCATCATGGCGGTCAGCACCATCACAACACACTCCTGTCACAGGGTCCTGGGACATCATCCTCCAATTTTGATTCAGACATATCCATGGACAATCCACTCCTGCAGGCCATGTTGTGGAGCATGGCACATGTTGCCACTATTTTGCCGACAGTCGCAGGTGCATTCTGCAGGGCTCCGCCACTCTTGTGAAGGCACCTGAACCAGATTTTAAGATTCCAAATGTGCACTCAATCACGGACCTGGTGCGCCGATGTGCTATGTTGTACCGCCTCTCATTTGGATTAGTTGGTGACAGGTACGGTGTGAGTATCCATGGCCGCAGAGCATGCGCGCTGTCACCTAGTAATGAAAATATGACGGTGAGGCAAAATGCAGACAGACATGAAGGTGCAAATACATTCCAGTGTGGACATGACATATGAGTACCTGGTAGGTATCCTTCATAAAAGTCACCTCTTTCTAATTTGTGGTATATGCCACTGAGTCTCAATATGTACGACTCATGGGTGCTCTCAGAATATTTGGCCACAATGTCTGTGATGATGTTTGTGTCACAGACAACTTGGATGTTGAGGGAATATGTGGTTTTCCTATTACGGAATATGTATTCTATGCGGGATGGGGGACATATGGGCACATGGGTCCCATCTATGCACCCTATGACCTGGAAACCTTGCTATTCTGTAAAATTGCAGTTTTGTATTTTCAAGTTCAACATCATCCCTGGGCAGGTAGATGTGTTTATGTATGTGGTTTAGCATGGCATCTAGGAAATTGTGAAAGAAATGCGAAAGTGCACTCTGCAACACACCTCCAGCCACTGCAATGACATCTTGGTAGCTACCAGCGGCCAGTAGGTGGAGGAAGCATAACAGCTGCACATGTGTGGGGATTGCATTGCTGCGCAGGGTTCTGCTTTCCAGTTGAGGCTTCAAGGTGTCTATGAGGTCTAGGATGACGGTGCTACTCAGCCTGTATTGGTCACATATTTCTTCCTCTGTCTTCTCAAACAAGGTTAGCCTGACTCTGAATATCCTCTCCTGTTTCCGCCTCCTCTGCTGAGCAGCCAGTATCCGCATCCTCCTCGCCATCACGTACAGGGCAGCCATTGTGGAAAGATTTCGGATGCATTCTGGGTTTTATAGGTCGGGCCTGGTAATCACCTGTTTCTGATTCATGGCAAATTGCATGCATCAAACGGGTCATTTTGCAAATGTTCACTATTTGCGACTGGTCTGCACATTGTGATTTCGACTTGCAATTTGGTCGGTTTTATTGCGACTCAGTATTCATTCGCAGCGCAAATTTTTGTTTTGAGCGGGCCTGTTGTACATTGCTTGTGCCCAATTTTGCTTGCGTAAATCGGTTTACGACCAATTTTGCGCTTGCAAATTGGTTGTACATCTGGGCCTTAATGTCCAATGAATGCAAAGCTCTCTCTGCCGCCGAGGATGGATTAGGAAAGAACGTGAGTAAAACAATAGGCCCACTGAGATGGTAAGTTGAAAAGTAAAGTATAAATGAAGGATTGGTGCGCAAGATAACCCGGTCTGGCAGAAACTGAAGATATGGCTCTTTCAAGGTGAAAGCTTGGATTTCACTGATACGCCTAGCTGACATAATGGCCAAGAGAAAAGCCACTTCCAAGAATGGAATTACAACTCACATTTGTGCACTGGTTCAAATGGAGTACGCATTAGCTGCAAGAGGACTGTATTTAGTTGCCACAGTACTGGAAGAGGTTTAACTGCCGGGAAAGCTCTAAAGAGTCCTTTCATAAATTCTTTGATACGTCTATTGGACCACAAAGAAGACTGATCTGAGCGTGTTCTATATCTTGAGATTGAAGCAAGGTAAACTTTTATGGAAGAATGTGAAAGCCCTGCTATGGCTAGATGCAAAAGATAAGACAACACCTGAAACGGAGTAGATGAAAAAGGATGCAATGACTGAATGGTACACCATGCACAGAATCTCTTCCATTTAGCTGTAGAACATTTGAGCGTGGAAGGAGCTCGAGACTTTTGTAGTATTGACTTGCATTCCTCAGATAGGCTTAAGTCTCCAAATTCAGCGTTGTGAGGAACCATGCCGACATATGAAGAGAGGGAATTTGCGGATGAACCACTTTGCTCTGGTTCATACAGAGAAGGTTCCCTTTTGGCAGAAAGAGAATCAGAGCCCACACTGATAAGCTATGCAGCTCGGTGTACCAGAATTGCCTTGCCCATCCGGGGACAATCAGAATGAGCTGACATGGCTCCTGCTTCCTTTTTTGAAGGACTCAAGGGATGAGCAGAAACGGGGGAAAAGCATAGGCGTCACATCCTCATCCAAGACAACTGGGAGGCATCTCCCCAAGATTCCAGATGAGGATTCGTGCTTGCGAAAAAAGCTTGCTTTTTGTTGAGGGACGTAGCAAACAGATCCAACGTTGGATAACCCCAGGACTGGAAGACAAGCTGCAGCTGCTGGTCGTTGAGCTCCCATTCGTGGCATTGCTTGGAAACCCTGCGCTGAGAGAGTTGGCCCACTCGTTACGGACTCCTAGCATGTGTTCCACTCGCAAGGAGATGTGGTTGGCAAGAAGCCATTCCCACATCTGTTGAGCTTGAAGGGAAAGCGCTTGTGATCTTGTGCCACCTTGCTTTCGAAGGTAAAACTTTGTATTAGTATTGTCTGTCCTGTCGAGCACCGGCGAACCCTGGATTCGAGGCAGGAAAGCTTTCAAGCCCAAGAACACTGCCTTGAGCTTTAGAAGGTTTATGTGGCACTCTGACACCTGCATAGACAATTTGCCGTGAACCTGTAATTCCTGAAGGTGAGGCCCCCATCTGTCCATTGACGCATCCAAGGTCATCTTTAGCTGCGGCACAGTGTGAAAGAGAGACAGGCCTTGCGAAAAGTTTTCCTTGATCATCCACTAGGACATGGCAGCTCTCATTGCTGCTGAAATGTGAACCCTGTCGTTGAACGATCCTTGAGAATGAATCCACGGTGCATCCAGCAGCTGCATGCAGAGACAGCAATTGGGGATTAGCGGGATGTAAGAGGACATCATCCCCAACATGGACTTGTATTTTCTCACAGAAACAAACGTTTTTGCTGAGAGAAGCCGTGTTGTATCTTGAATATGCAATATTCTTTCGTGAGTTTGAAAGGCTTTGCCTAGATTGGTGTCCCAGAAAAGTCAGGGATTTGGAAGGAATGAGGGACGACTTTTCCAGACTGAGGCAAAGCTCTTGAAACAGGAAGAGATTCCGACAGGCCGGTGTTGAAATATTTGCCGTCTGAAAAGTCGGAGCTTTGATAAGCCAGTCATCCAGCTAGGGAAACACCTGGTGACCTGGTCTTAGGAAAGCTGCTATCGGTGCCATGCACTTGGTGAAAACCCTGGGAGCGGATTTTAAACAGAATGGAAGCACTATAAATTGGTAATGGCACTCTGCCACTTCAAACCTGAGACATTTTTGATGCTTGGGTTGGATGAGAATATGAAAATAGGCATAGAGGAGATTGAGAGAAGGCAGATAATTCCCTTTTTCCATGAGAAGAAGAATCTCTTGGCGAGAGAGCATGCTGAAAGATTGTTTTTTGATGAACTTGTTCAGCTTTGAGGTCTATGACCTGCCTCCATTTTCCCGTCTTTTTCTTGATGAAGAAGAAATGTGATTATGCTGGTATGAGGTGCTTCCTCTATGGCCTGTTTGAAAAGAAGCGATCTTATCTCCTTTTTGAGATCCAGAAGATGACGAAGCAGAACTGTCCCGGTCGGACGTTTGGAGAATGCTGAACGAATCCCAGAGTGTGACCGTGCTGGAAGATGTCTAAAAGCCATTTTTCTGAAGAAATTCTATTTCAGAAAGAATTTGGAGAAGGCGGGACCGAATTGTAATGGGACTGTGGTGGCAGGGGCCTGGCGAATCTCATCATCTCCTATTGGAGTCACGGGAATTTCCAGCAGAATGCAGCCTCTGGCGTCCTGTCGGCCTTAAATAAGACTGAGCAGCATTCAATCGGAAAGTTTGGTTGTATTGCTGGTAGGTATTCTGCGGATATGGCTCGTACCGCTGTTGGAATTGCAGCCAGGACTCTACCCCGAACAGACTGAAAACGACGTTGCTGGAGACTGCCTAAAGCCCTAGCCGTGTGTGTCCGAATGTAGTGCTTCTTCCACGTGCTTAACGAACAAGCACTCTCCATCGAATGACATATCAAGTACCTTGACCTGTACTTTTGGACGGAAGGTAGTCACTCTCAGCCAACTCCGACGACGCAGCACCCCTGCTCCTGCCATCGGGTGAAAGGCGGTAAATGAGACATCCATGGCGATCTCCGTGAGCTCTGAAGATGCTCTTTCCCCTTCCAACAGAATGTCCTTGGCCTCTTTCTTTATATCATCCGGAAGATACTCCAACAGTGCAGAAATGTCTGACCACATCTGTCGGTCATATCTCCCTAGGAGGGCCATAGCATTGGAGGCTCTAATTGAGGTGGCCGCAAGAGCAGAGAACCTCTTTCATATGTTGTCAAGGCGGCTATCTTCTTTGTCAGGTAGAGCAGTACATGGAGAGGACGGATCTTTGGCTCTCCTCTGAGCTGCCTGCATTATGACCGAGTCCGGCCTAGGATTGCCAATGAGGCAAGTGGGCGAGTTGCTAGGGGCCTTGTGCTTTTTGCCAAGCTTTGGAATCACCGCTGGAATGGAAGCAGGTGTTTTTATGAGCTTGAGGCCCTCTTGCCATGACACATCCACTATAGGGATTGCTCTGATGGAACGCTGAGTGCCTGGATTGAAGTCATACAAAAAACATTGTTTAACTGGCATTGGTACATCAAAACGCTTGGAGGCACGCTCTAAAATATTGTGAAACCCACTGATGTCTGCAGGTGGAGAATCAGAAGACGGTGGGATAGGAGATGGTGGCATGGGGGCTATATAGTCATCCCATTCATCATGGACATCTATGTCAGTATGAATCTCACCTTCTTCTATTTGTTGCTGGGCCGCCTCCTGGGTGTTCTCCGTGATGACTGGTGGAGGCAAAACTCTTTCCCTTGTGGATTTAGGAGTACTTTGGACAGCCAGACAAATAGGAGCCTCTTGCAGAGGCTGTTGAGGAGCGTTAGCATCTAGGAAAAGTCTATAATAATCATCAATCATATGACGTAAATCTGACACTAGGGAAACTGGAACGTTCACTGATGGTTCACTAAAGTAATGGTGTTCCTCCTCCCGATTATCATGTTGATGAATACAGGCCCCAGCTAGGCCAGCAGGACACAAGGGTTCGCTCTCCTGCAAATGGAATCTATAAGGAAGTTGGCACGGAAACTGCAAAGTACAAAGACAAAGTTTATTAACCCTTAAGGGTGGTCCTACAATCCATACAACACCCTTCAGTATTGCATAGAGTAGCACAAAGAACTTGCGTACACGGTCCCCTTTTATACACAACAGAGGGGCTCATAAGTGGGTGGATACAACATGAGGCAAGGAATATTGCCTTTTATGGACATTTTCAATACAGAATCAATATGTGGGCGGAGTTGACACACTCCTTGAGCCCGCGAAAACATGGTCAAGTAAGGACTAACTGATAACAGATGTGGTCAAGTCTGGGCATGCGTCAGACGGACAAAGGAGCTATTTTTATAGACTGTTACTAGGCAGATTACAAGAGCAACTAACACGAAGGTAGGACTCTTCTGGTGCTACGCACGTGGAGGCATGACAATACAAAATGGAGTCCTAGCTTTAGTCAACATAAAGAAGAAACTTGCTCTGGGAGGAGAATTCATGTCTTTAGTAAATGCTTACTCATACCGCTATTTCAATTTTCAACAGACGACCCTTTCAGCATTTACTGAAGACATCCGGTTTGTTAGGATAATCATCGTATATATCAATTTTCATCATTTCCTCTATTTCTTTAGTCAGATGTTTCTCGTGGGTGACATTGGCAATAGCTTTCTTATCAGGAATGCAGAGTGACACACATAGGGAACAGAGTAAGGGGCCACATTGAATACAAATGCAACAGGAAAACAGAATTGCTACAATGATACAGAGACCAGTTAGGACCTTCCACCCCCATGTGGTGATCAACGCCCAAAACCATCCAGAAAAGGTCCAAGTACCATTCTCTGTATGGATTTCAGCTGCAATTTTATGCAATTTATTAATGGCATTATAAACTGATGGTGTGTGGTCAGGAATAAACACGCAACAACTACTTCCGATAATTTTACAAGCTCCACCTCGGTCAGCTAACATAACATCTAACACCATACGATTCTGCAATGCAACAATTCTAGTAATCTGTAATTCTTCCGTAAGATTCCCAAGAGCAGCAGCGGTTTGATTTGTCACAGCCTCTACCACTCTTGTTAACCTTCGAACTTTCCTACTATTTAGGGCAGCTCCAACAAAGAAAAACAATCCTAAATTAAAATCAATATACTGCTGCAGACTAGTGTCAGTCTGATCCACGTCATCAATCGATAGAGTAGGTTTATACCTATTTACAGTCACATTATTTAACAACTTCAAATCCTTATGATAAGATGCAGGTGCCAAGAATACAGGAGGCAATAGAAATGCCACATAACATACCCCAGACCAACCGGCTGGCAAACGGTAATAACCTTTATTTCCACATACGAAATATGTATTATGGGATGCTAAGAAGGTACTGTTATTCAACCCGTCGATATTTAAAATAGTGATGCAATCACTAACACCAACAGGAATATAACCCACACTCTGGACACACAAGTCCGCTTGAGCTTGTGCCACTTGAATCACAAATCGGTCTTTCCCCACAGTGTCTCTGGTGTTCGTGAAAATATAGGGAATCGATTCATTGTCTGGTAGATACTCTTCCCATTCCCAAATTGTCCCATTCGCTTGCGGATATCCATCTTTATCCTGATGACATTCCCTATTGAGTCTGAAGAGTAACCGTCCCACTGTAGGTTTCCGGGTGGCAAAAAGCAAAGTGTACCATGCTCTACAGGAGCCATTATGAGAGAAAGGAAGGGGTATGAACGGAGTTCCTCCTTTCTTCTGGTGAGCTGGCATCATGCCACATATTCAACAGTTCGTAGCATTGGTGGCAACATGGGTGTGATGCAACATCTGGATGAAAGTGTTATTCAAATAAGACTGACGATGCTTCAACTCTTGATACGGTAGTGTATAAAAGTAGTGTTCCTCAGGCACTGGAGTAGTCAACACAAGTAACTTTCGAGCAGGAGTCACATCCTCCACAAACCATGTGGTTATCCCAACAATAGCTACTGTAAACATAAAACCTGATGCACAAAGGATTTTCTTTTTCTCCATGTCGGAATAAAAAAAATCAATATCTTCCTGAAACTAAAAGGTTGTCAGAACTCTTCCCCTTAGGCAGCGGTCGATTTCTTCACCAGCGGGCCAAGACGGGTGTCGCTACACTAATGCAGGGCTGATCCCCCCCCCTTGCCTCATTGGCTCTCCGTTTCACTAACCCAAGGGCCGTTCTGACAACGTGTCCTGATACTGAAGAATTCACTTCCTTGGCCTGAGATGATATCGCTTTCCTCCAGGAGTCGCGTGGTCCGGAAAGAGCTCCTCAGTATCGTTCGGTTCCCCAGCACGGCCTTTCTCTGCAGTCAGAATTTCTCGATGGTCGGTCAATACAGCAGGCTCCACCAATCCGGGCGGTACTTTGCGACAGTGCAGGGAATGGATCCAATTCTTTCTGTTGGAAACCCGCACAGCCGTCCTTGTTGCAAGTAGGACCTGCTCAGGACCAACCCATCTCGGCTCCAAGCTGTTCGTCCTTTCAAAAATTTTCACCATAACATAGTCTCCAGACCGGAGACTGTGACCTTCGCCGGTGGACCGATCAGGGAGCGCCTCCCGGACCTGTTGATGAATAGAAACCAAGTTATCCGTTAACTGCGCCAGATAATCATTCATCATTACACAAGGTACATCATACACAGCCTTAGGTCTTGGCGGACCCCAAATATTCATTGGGCGTCCAAAAACAATCTCGTACGGTGTAAGACCGGTTTGAGAGTGCGGTATCGATCTAATTGACAATAATGCCAGCGGTAAAGCATCTGGCCAAGTCAAAGACGTCGAAGCTTGGATTTTAGCGATCTTGAGCTTCAGTGTACCATTATACTTCTCGACTAGTCCTGCAGACTGAGGGTGAAACACTGCGTGAAACTTCTGGGTGATGCCCAGACCCTTCAAAACATACTTTATAACATCTGCTATAAAGTGGGGTCCGTTATCACTCCACAGCAGTCTACAAACGCCATATCGAGGGAAAAACTCCTTCAATAGCATCTTGGCGGTAGTCATTGCAGTATTGTCTTTCGTAGGGTATGCCTCCACCCATTTACTAAAGGCACATACCACTACTAGAACATACTTCAAATTGTTACAGCGCTAAAGCTGGATGTAATCCATCTGCAAAACCTCAAAGGGGGCAGTAGGTGTCGCAAATCCTCCTGCTGGAGTTCGAGTACCCTTTCCTGGGTTGTACCTCAGGCAAATCATACAGGTCTGCACCACCCTCTTTGCCGTGCTAGCAATCTCTGGATGCTCCCAGACTTGGGTAAGCAATTTTACAATTGCGGAAGCTCCAACATGTGCTAGCCCATGTGCCATCTGAACCATAGGTTGTACAAAAGCTGTGGGTAACTTCCATCTATCCATCTGCTTATTTCTCCAACAACCCTCATCATCCAATTCTCCCTCACTGGACCATTGCTCCCGTTCTTTATCAGAAGCGGTCCTCTGTATTTCCCGCACTTCTCCCTTCGCGCCGTGCCATCTTTCTACCTGCGACTTCACTACATACATGGCAGTAGCACCGGGCTGCATCGCAGTCTCCCGTGCCACCCGGTCTGCTAACGCATTCCCTTCTCCAACTTTATCAACTACTTTCTTATGGGCACTACATTTAATGATAGCAATTTTCCTCGGATATGTCAATGCAGTTAAAAGGTTGTGAACTAACTCTCCATGCATTATTTGTACTCCATGCGACGTTAGAAACCCTCTCTCCTTCCAGAGCAGGCCGAAATCGTGCGCTACTCCGAAGGCATAACGGCTATCTGTATAAACATTCACACACAATCCTGTACTGAGCTCACATGCTCGTGTTAATGCTATCAGTTCCGCTGCTTGAGCTGATTTCTGTGGTATGCGTGCTGTCTCCACTATTGTTTGCAATGTGGTAATTACATACGCTGCTGAAGTCGTACCATCTGGTAGCTTCAGGCATGATCCGTCCACCCACAGTTCTCCATCTACATCTGGAAAGGGCGTATCCTGGAGATCAATACGACCCTTTGTTTGTTCCTCAGTCACAAGAATACACTCATGTGCTTTCCGTGCTTCAGACTGAGTCTCGGGGAACGGCAACAATGTGGCCGGATTTAACGTTACACACCTCTTTAACGTGATATGAGGAGCCAAAAGCGTCAGCTCATATCCCGTTAAACGGGCACTGGTCAAATGCTGCGTCTTTGTCTGATTAAGCAGGGCATCAACAGCATGGGGGACTAATACCAACAGCTTATGAGATAACACAATTCCCTCGCTTTGGCGTATTGACACAGCTGTCACCGCAACCGAGCGAAAACAACCAGGCAATGCTCGGGCAACAGGATCAAGTACAGCCGAAAAATATGCACAAGGGCGCTGCTTGTCGCCGTGCATCTGCACTAAAACTGATAATGCACATCCATCTTTCTCATGCACATACAGCGAAAAAGGTTTTGTATAATCAGGGGTCCCTAACACTGGTGCTGAACAAAGGGCCTGTCGCAGTTGCTGAAATGCAATTTCACACTCATTTGACCAAGGAAGAGGAATTGGTGTGTCCTTTGTCAAAAGGGCTAACAATGGTTTAGCTATGTGTGAAAATCCCAATATCCATTGCCTACAAAAAGAAACAAGACCCAAAAATGCACGCACGTCCTTCTGCGTGGAAGGCGCTGGCGTGTCCAAAATTACTTGGATACGATCTGGTGTGAGTGCACGCCCCTCCTTAGACAAAAGGTGACCCAGATAAGTCACCTTTGGTCTACAGAACTGCAATTTCTTCCGAGATACTTTGTGATTGTGGGATGCCAAAAAGGAAAGCAAGGATAACGTACTCTTCTCACACAACTCCGGAGTGTCCGCCGCCAACAAGATGTCATCGACATATTGAATGAGGGCGACACCCTCGGGCAGAACAAAGGAGTCCAATTGTCTTTTCAAAGCTTGACTGTAAATGCTAGGGCTTTCTGTGTAGCCCTGAGGAACTCTACAAAATCGATAAGACCTATTATTCAGAGTGAAACCAAAAAGGTATCGGCTATCGGGATGAATAGGAATCGAAAAGAAAGCATTTTTCAAATCAATGACTGAAAACGTGGTCGCCGTAGGCGGGACCAAAGTAAGCAACGTCGTGATATCAGAAACCACTGGATACTGAGATAAACTTTAGCATCCGTATCCTTTTTCAAAATGGGTAGAATCGGACTAGTACAGACGTTGTAGGGAACTTCCTCCACTACTCCCACCTTAATCAAATCCTGCACAATCTGTATAAGAGCCTCCTCCCCCTCCTGGGAAATACGATACTGCGGAAGGCGTGGTAACACCGCCCCCTCCTGGACACTAATGTGAACAGGCGGAATCACCATCTGTCCCACATCGGTATCCGAAGTGGCCCACAAAGTACGAGGGAGGGTCGCTAACACAGCATCCTCTGCAACCACACACATCCGTTCAGACCGAGGGTAATTATCATTTAATATCACCCACACTCCAGCAGGGGAGCAGCGGATCATAGCTCTGAAGTGCTTTAGCATATCAAGACCCATAATGTTGTCCGGCGTGTTCGGGGCAAGCAAAAACGGACAGGGTGCAGAAAAAGAATCAACCTGAAATGTGAGGGGTCGAGAAAGAGGGCTTCGGGAGAGTGTACCATCAAACCCTACCGATGTAACCATTAAGCCAGATGGGGGAGCCCTCGGAACCAATTGTTTAGACAGCGCACTACGAGTCGCTCCTGTATCTACTAGGAACTGATCAGTAGAACCCAAAACCTCCGCTGATACATAAGGACCCTTCTGATCAACCGGCACCTCAACTGATTCTAACCCCCATCCAACGCATTCCTATGCATGCTGTGAATCATGGTACCCAGAGCGGTCAGTCCCTGACACTCGATACTGGTTTTGTCGATCAAAGACATTAGGTCTATCTTGTTGCTGCCCGGCAGGGTCAAAACGAACGTGATCGTTAGAATTCCCTCTAAAATTCGAGGAACCCCCTCTACCTCTCGGGCCACCCTGATTATGTCCCCGACGCGAAGTATACAACGCCGGGCAATCTCTGGCCCAGTGTCCCGATTGTTTACAATACGCACATTGATTCCTATTCAAATCAGATCGGCCCGAGGGAGGACCATAAAATCCTCCCCTTCCTCTATTGACACCCCGACGGGGCGGACCATACACTTGCGCTAACATCACCTTCGTTTTTAAATCTTTCGATTTCTTCTCCTCCTGCCCCTTCGCTTCTTGCTCCTGACGCTCATAATACTGAGCTATAGTCAGGAGGGCTGTCGGGGACGCGGTGGACCAAGAACTTTCACTCGCTTTTAGGCGGGCTGCTATTGCCGGTAATAAATTCGCCACATATTTATCAGCAAAGAGGTGTCGACCCGTATCATCCGTAAGTGACTGACCACTAAAATCATGAAACGTCTCCTCAAAGCGCGTAAAGAAATCTGCAACTGATTCATCGACTTTCTGCTTACACGAGGCTAACATGTTCCAGTCAATCTTTTTAGGGGGAATGATTGTTTTCAACTTAATCAGAATAGCAGCAGGGAGATCTAAGATAATCTGAGGTGGTTTCTGCGCGGGCTTCCTCTCCCTATCCTCATTCTCAAGCTCCGACCACCGAGCCTTAAAAGCGGCAACATCGTCCACCTTTCGCACGGATTGCCACATATCCGGTGGTAAAATAAGCCCAAAGAACAGATCTATATCTGCTAAGGTCATAGTGCAAGAATTCAAGGCCCCCTCGACTTCTTCGTAAAAAGCCGCTGGATTCTTGCGGGGATCAGGCAATGCATTTTTTTAATGCCATAACATCAGCCCTATGCCAAGGAGTATAAACCCAATTGTACACAAAATATCCCTTAGCATCAGCAGAGGTAATGTCCGCACTAGTTCCCGCTCCCTTAGGGGGAACATACAAGGGTGCCGCCTCTCGCATTGGTTTAGCATGCACTAGTTCGCTCTTATCTGAGTGGGAGGTGGGTGAGTGGCCATCACCGGTACGCGAATCCGACTGCTTTTCCTCCTCTGCTTTTTGGCGCGCCCTCTCTTTAAGGTCACTCGCCGCGTCCCGTAATGCAAACAGCCGTCGAACCGCATCCGGCGCCTTAGAGGGAGAAAAAACACCATTACGCAATGCTTTAGCATCTAATACCACATCATCAGGCTCAAAAACGTTGGAATATTTCCGGAAGACAGTAATCACTTCATCAGAAAAGTGGCCCAAAAAATACAACTTCTCTCTATCCTGCCACTTCTCCCAAGAATTTAACAACTCAGCAAGGGATAACTTGCCCTTGAGTGCACGAAAAGAAACTTGCCGAAGCTCACCCATTCGGTCAACCGATAACATGGACCGCGTGTCTACCTTATCCGAAGCCGATCCAGAATCCTGTGACCTCGGGGCAGACGCGCCAACATAAGGGGGCGGAGAGCGATCTAATAAATAAAAATCATCATCAGGATTATTAAGGACAGGATAAAGTGGTTGACGAACAGCATATTGACCCGAGACTTGCAACCTGCGCTCTTTCTCTTGCCTCTCCGTCTGTTCTCTTTCCTCCCGACGCTTCGCTTCCTGTGCTCGCACATGATCATTCTTCCGTTGCTCTTTATCAAACAACGCTTTCTCACGTTTCTCTCGCTCACGCACTTCCTTCACCCATTACCGGACACACTCAAACATATCTTGACGAGCACGCCGTTTACACATACACTGCTCCACATACTCAATCTTACGCATATCAAACGACCCATGCAAAGGCCATCGTAACTCAGGATCCTTTCTGGTGTATTTCCTCCACACTGTGCTGTACATTATAGAGGAAAGACCATGCTTCACATACATATCCCTATTAGGAGTCCCCTCTGGGGGAGCTGGAGCAGATTCCTCGAGGTTTAACCGGTTTCCAAAGCAGCAGCACCATTTACGGAGTGCGCTAAAAGCAGGCATGCTCAAAAATAATGCAAAATATGCAGTATTATCAAAAATGGCACTTAAACGTTGTGCCGTTCAAAGTTACACAGCTCCGGAGAAATATCTCCACATTACCTGCCTATATGTGTTGCAACGCATATATTCTCACAATAACCAATACAAGATATGACCGGTCATCACAAATCAAACTCAAATAGCCAAACCAGGCTTCAAAACTCGGAGCAAGTACCATACAGCGGTGCTTACCAATCAAGAGTCCAGGTTCCAACTGCCAAGCTCCAAAATTCGCCCAAACGGCTGTCACGGCAGGACCGACAGAAGAGGTCTCAGTCGAGGACCGGCGCCACCCAGATGGTCAGCTCGGAAGGGAAGGAAGAAAACCTCGGGATGCCAGGACTAAAGTGCCTCTGGCAGTGATCACATCCCCGGCCAAATTCCTCACCTTCGTCACGACCAGTCCTTCGAGCATCCGAGTCGTCGATGAGCCCCACGTGACGGGCGCCAATTGATGAATACAGGCCCCAGCTAGGCCAGCAGGACACAAGGGTTCGCTCTCCTGCAAATGGAATCTATAAGGAAGTTGGCACGGAAACTGCAAAGTACAAAGACAAAGTTTATTAACCCTTAAGGGTGGTCCTACAATCCATACAACACCCTTCAGTATTGCATAGAGTAGCACAAAGAACTTGCGTACACGGTCCCCTTTTATACACAACAGAGGGGCTCATAAGTGGGTGGATACAACATGAGGCAAGGAATATTGCCTTTTATGGACATTTTCAATACAGAATCAATATGTGGGCGGAGTTGACACACTCCTTGAGCCCGCGAAAACATGGTCAAGTAAGGACTAACTGATAACAGATGTGGTCAAGTCTGGGCATGCGTCAGACGGACAAAGGAGCTATTTATAGACTGTTACTAGGCAGATTACAAGAGCAACTAACACGAAGGTAGGACTCTTCTGGTGCTACGCACGTGGAGGCATGACAATACAAAATGGAGTCCTAGCTTTAGTCAACATAAAGAAGAAACTTGCTCTGGGAGGAGAATTCATGTCTTTAGTAAATGCTTACTCATACCGCTATTTCAATTTTCAACAATGTGGTTAACGCTCCTAGAAGGAATCAGGCTGCTGCACACAAGGATCTCTATCCGTAAAAGAATATTCCCCAGCAAGGCAAGAAGAAGGATCATTGTCCACAATGTCTTCATCATCTGTATCTTCGCATTTGACCCTTAACTGTGATGGACAATATGCGGGGCGAAACAAACCTTCATCCTCCAACTCTTGGAAGTTCAAAAGGCGAGCTGGAGGCAAAGGGGAAATGTTAGAGAAATACAGTATTTGCTTGGGATGTAGGAAGCTGGTTCTTACCTCTGTCGACGAGCCAGATAACGGTGCTTTCGCTGTTTTACTTGAGGGACTGCCGTCGCCAGACGGGCGGTGGTCGATGGTGAAATTTACGTCGACGGTGAAGGTCTTGTTGACGATGACAAAGTAGTCACAGTTTGAAACGATCCTGCTAATGTTGCTGTCGTCAACGTCGTGATCGCTGTCGTAGTAGCCGTTGCCGAAGAGGACGTCGACAGTGCAGCAACCTCAGGTTTTCTCGTGGATGCCGGAATTTGATAACAAAGCCATCAACGGACGAAATAACTGGTTTCTGACTGGAGTCAGTGGAGCAGAAACTGTAGCTGAAGAAGATTTTGAAGTCTCCGTCTGAGGTTTTTTGTTGCGTTTCACATCAGATTTATCCTGGGGCTTGAATCTTTTTGAGTCCCCATGTTGGGAAGAGGAGCTGCCCTCCTTTCTCTTTCTAGAGGAAGAATGAGCTGTTTCCTTAGGTTCAGACTCCGAATCTGAGGCAGCCTTCTTTTTCTGGAGCCAGACCAATAGCCTACTCTCCCTGTCCTAGAGGGTTTTGGGTGGCAATATTTGCATTCCCTGGGTTCGTGGTCAGGGTAGAGGCAATATAGACACTGTTTTTGGGGGGTCTTCAGAGAACAGCCTTACAGCATCTAAACAGCCTTTTTTAGGTTCTGGCATCTTAATAAGAAGGAGAGGCAAACACACAGTTCAGAAATACATTGAATGTAGCAGAAGCTGAAACTGGAGGTCAAAAGTTGAAGGTAGAACACTGCCACTGAGCAGAGCTCAGAGAGACTCCCTAGAGTGCTGCAAGAAATCTAAGGTATGGTGGCTCTGTAGGGAAAGGACACTGAGGTTTGTGCTGTGATTGGCTGAATTTTGGATGTTATAAAATAAGGTTGACAGGTTACTAAATTGTGTTTTCTGTTCTATTGAGGTCAATGGTAAAGTTTTTTATCATTGCTATTGTTTACTGTTACCGTGGGACTCCCACCATGACGACGGGGAAGATTCAAGCATGTGAATCTGTAAAAGATACAATACTGGAGAAGTGTACTTGTCTTGCAAGTGGTCGTTTTGGAGGTGGTGGAGGTGAAGGTGGTGCAAGTAGTTGTGGCAGGTGTGTGTGGAAGGCAGGAGTCGTGCGTGTCCTAGGCTGTGGTGGCTCTATAGAATCTTGTGCAACCACTGTCCAGGAATAATGATACTGACGTGTTTGGCTTATTGCCTCTATCATTTTCATGGTCAGGGCATGGTGTCTTACACTCTTTCCTAAACCTTCAGAGATGTTCTCGGTGCATAGTTTCCATGTCTTGGTACGATTTTGCAACGTTATCCAACGCTCAGGTCGGCCTGTTAATCACCTGAGGAAATCTTTTACTGGTGAAATCTAGCCCATCCGACATAGCCCCCATTGAATGAATGACCACCTGCACAATAGACTTTTGTTGGAAAAAAGTATCCTCCCAGAGAGCAGCATTAAACTATGCCAACTCCCCTACCCGGCATGAGTGCCTTTCTCACAGGTTGTCCAGCATGGAAAAGGGTGCCACTTGGTCGGTTACGAGTAGGAAAATGATGAATGACATATTTCTTCCTCATCAGGGGTATTTTCTCCCTCATATGAATGAGAGAAGACTGGAGATGCACCTTCATTTGAGGAGTTCTTTTCAGAGACTGCACAGAGGTACCCTTTAGTTGAGGGATGTGTGGAGGGGAGTCTTGCTAAGGCAGAACACGTCCGTGGCTGGTTAGCTAACGTCTGGGGACTAGTGATCCTCAGAACTAATTTTGGAGGAATACTGCTGCCCAGCCATGAAGTGGCCTTCTTGGAGATGTTCTGTGTGGTAACAATGTCCTCCTCCTTGTCCAGGCCCTCCTCCTCCTCAACCAGCTCCTGCTCCTCCTCCTCTTCTTCTTGAACAGTGTTAGCCACGGAGATTGTTGCCTGTAGGTTTGGATTCTCTATTGCCTGCCATCCTTTGTTTGTAGATGGTGGAGTATCTTCGCCCAGTGCAATGACCCCAGTATCCGCAGAAAGATGTAAACAGTTGAAGTACATCAAATACAGTTTTGTGTCTAAAGTTCACATTACAGTACCATGGGAACATAAAGAAACATATACAATTAACGGTCAATTCATGCATGTAATTATTATATCTCAACAATGTCCCCTCTCAGCTCGATCCACAGATATTTGAGTTCTGGATAACCCACAATCAGTCAGCTACTGAACCTGGATCCTCATTGTTGCTGTTCAACCAGCAGCTATTGAGAGAAGAGTTATGTTCAATCATTACTGACAATCGATAAAAGCGACTGTGACCAGAAATGCTGACATGTTAAATATACATACATAGAATACAATAGAATATATTATAATAAAAATGAAAAATAAGTCAGTGAAAGGACTAATGTGATGCCAAAATTAAGATCAGATGTCCCAGGCTTGTCTCACCGAAGGATAGTAGAGGGCCCGATTGCAGCTGCCAGGGTGTACCATAATGTCATTGATGCTGATGTTTGCAAGGTAGACACCAGGGGCTGTTACATGACAGAAGATGATGGTAGAGAGACATACATGGGATGATAAGACATCCTAAATCATATGTGAAGATTACATTTTGATGGTTTACATACTAATTTTGAAACTCACAAATATTCCTCTCCTGCAAGTTAAGACATGGCCTAACAGATATCTTCTAGTGCTTCCCATACAATGGCAAGTCTAAGGGCAATTTTATCAGACAATATATAATTAATTTAACAACTGCATTACATATTGACCAGTGTGCAAATACTAAAGTGTGACAATACACATACATCTACTCAGTCAGTAACAAATAAATAAAGAGGTCAGACCTCATACCAAAAGAGCACACATTTAACATACCAGTCTCTACCATGTGTGCGCTCTATGGTGCCACTCCGGGTTTTGGTGCACTGCTAGGAGTGGATGCAGATTTTGTGGAAGATGGAATAGCTTAACAACATAAAGTAAAGGTCAGAATTGACTACAATTAGAAGTCATTACAAAATACATTGTAAAATCTAGTGTTAGGGTTTAATCAATCAAGTGATCTAAATCCCGTATACCATGTTAGTGACATTGTTATTGTAGGAGTCTGGCTTAGTACATGGTGCACTCTTTTTCAAGTGAAGCTGTGGAGAGCAGTCTTCAGGCTTAGTCCAGGAGTGTAAAGCAGCTTGTTTTACCAGTACTAATCATATAGTGTAGGTTACGTGAAAATGAACCACACAGTGTAGCTATAAAAATATGTATTTATTATAAACACTCAGTAACACATTGCAATAACTCCTACCCGGAGATATAATCACAATACACACACAAGTAGCACAATTACACAGTGGTCTCCAAGGGGAGACCAAACCATATACTAAGAAACTAGAATGCGAACCATGACCTAAATCGAGACTGGACCCAGAAGACGTAGAAGTGTTGGGGACCCAAGGTAAGTTCCCGAAACCCCACGGAGGCCATGTGCAGAGTGGGAAAACGACTGTGTGACCAACACAAGTCAATTGGGAAATCGCAGTTGCAGTTTTTGAGAAGAAGGACCCTTCCCAGAGGACCCTGAAGAAACCCTATGGAAGATGGAAGGCTGGAGAATCACCCCACCCGTGGATACCCCAGAAACCAGGATACCTAACCCAGGGAAGCTGGATAAATAGGTGTGATGTGATGTTGGAGACTGCCGTAGACCACAATGGAGGACTGCAGTAAAGATACGGCTGGCAAAGAAATTGAAACAGTGCGGTGGAACACAAGGGTGAATTCAGGATGAGAGATACCTGCAAGCAGAGGGGGCAGAGTCTATGCCACTCAAGAGTGACCAGGAGGCATGGAAGGTGAATGCCCACCGATGTCAGAAGATGCAGTAGAGTTGGCGGTGACCTTGGCGCTGTGCGGACCAGGCGAAGCTGTGGAAAACCAGGAGCCATTCACGATCTGTCCCACATCGGATGTCAAGAGCCAGGGGGAGCACCAACAAGCCTTGGCAGCGGCAACAAACGTGGAAGACGAAAAAGGTATCGTCGGGACCAGCAAGGTCCAAGGGACTCACCACGATCAGGTAAGTCAAAGTAGGCCCAGAGAAAACAGGAGAGCCCACTTGAGCCAAAAAAGACCCTCAAAAGGACCCATGGGCCGGAGGTGCAGGAACTGCAAGAGGACCTGGAGCAGCTCACCAATGATGCAGGCCCACAGTGCAGAGGATGTGGTGAGGACGAAGATCTTGGTAGCAAGAGATGCTGGAGGCTGGAGCTTCTTGGAGCCCGAAGATCTCTGGTGAAGAGAATCAACAATTCCTGCCAACGGCAAGTCAGTGCGGTACACCGGGGTACTGCTTCAGCAGTTCCAACGAGGGCCGCTGGCTTCAAACTTCCTGTGACCCAGTGCAGGCCTCGAGGGAGTTGCAGAACCACCACCTGTGTTGCTGAAACTTCCAGAGTCCGTGAGAGCTCAGGAACAGCAGACCGGCCAGCTTTGTTAAGTTGCCTGCAGATGCAGGGGAGTGACTCCGTCACTCCAAGGGAAATTCCTTCTTGTGTTTTGGATGTCCACAGGCCTGGAGAAGAATCTGTATGGCGCACAGGTACAGACGACGCAGAAGACTGGCAGGACAACGAGACCAGGAGCAGAAGTCTTCCTGGTGCAGCCTCGGTTCCCAAAGCAAAGGCCAACGAAGTCCAAAGTGCCCAGATGGTTGAAGATGAAGTGCTTTCGGATCTGAATTTTGTCTCACGGCAAATCTAAAGAACCACCCACAGGTAAGCCCTTAAGTACCCTAAACAAAGGGTTGGGACGATTCAGGGGCTCCCCAGAGGAGGGGCTGGACAGTGGGGAGGACATATCCTTTGTCCAATTTTGTACCAGAGCGGGAGCCACGGCTCCCTGAACTGGTTCTAACTGGAGTATGCAAGAAGAACACCAAATGTGCCCTTCAGAGCAGTCTAGTGGCGCCGGCAAGCGCCCCCACCCTGGCCCAATACACTAAGTCCTGTCTGGGAGGTGGTCACACCTCCCTGTGACAGGAAACCTATTGTCCTACCTTCCCCTGCTTGAGCTTGGCTCAGCAGCAGGAGGTCAAAATTGTGTCTCTGGTCAACAACAGCCATAGCTTGCTGTCCGGGTCTGGAAGACTGGTACCTAAGGAGCGGCCCCAGTGTATGCAATCACACCTCCAACGCCATTTATGGTGTTGGGGTAGGATTCCAACATGTTTGATACCAAACATGCCAGGGTTAGTTACAGCCAATTTAGAGTTAGCCATCGTATAATGACGCATGTCACTCTAAGTATCATAGTGGCTGATGCACTTACAATGCCTGGAGAAGGGGCAGCCTCACACTTACAACCAAGCACACTGCCTTCAGGATTGAAAAGCATGCCTATGGGGTGACTTATAGGTTTTAAGTGTAGTGACCTCAGATATAAGAAAACGTATATCTGTCGTAAGCGGTGCTAGCACCAGCTTACACAGGCTGCAATGGCAGGCCTGTAGTTACAATTTGAGCGACCTCCTATGGGTGTCATAATACATGCTTCAACCCATGGGGGACCCTTGGTGTACCTATGCCCCGGGTACCTTAGTACCATATACTAGGCACTTAGAAGGGTACACCAGTAGCCAATTTGGGGGATACCCAAGTACTTCCCAAGGTCCAATTTAGGGAGGAAGCACAGAGACTGGGGTGTTGATTAGCAGGATCCCAGCCAGACTAGTTAGAAAAATATAATGACACCAGCAAAAAGTGGAGGGTAACCATGAAAGCACATCCTACTTTCCTATACAAGCCCCCCCCCCCCCCCAACCACAAACGTAAGGAGCTGAGACTAACCTTGCCCAGTTGAGACTTCATTTTCTAAGTGGAAATATCTGGAAAGTCTGCATTGGCATGGTTACTCCCAGGCCTATGTTCCACTGAAAAGTCCATCCCCTTTAGGGAAATGGACCACCTCAAAAGTTTGGGGTTTTCACCCTTTATTTGTTTAAGCCACAAGAGGGGCTTATGGTCTGTCTGAACAAGGAAGTGAGCACCAAACAGATATGGCCTCAACGTTTTCAAGGCCCAGACCACAGAAAAGGCCTCCCTCTCTATAGCTGACCAACGTTTCTTCCTGGGGGTCAACCATCTGCTTATAAAAGCTACTGATTGGTCCTGGCCCTCTGCATTCAGTTGGGACAAAACAGCTCCTACCACTATCTCAGAGGCATCTGTCTGAACAATGAAGGTTTTGGAGTAATCAGGACTTTGCAAAATGGGAGCAGTGCACATGGGCTGCTTCACGTCAAACACCTTTTGACAGCTAACTGTCCATTGAACCTTCTTAGGCATTTTCTTGGAGGTGAGATCATTAAGGGGAGTCACAATGGACCCATATCCCTTAACAAACCTCCTGCTCTTGTAGTACCCAGTCAAGCCCAAGAAAGCTCTGACCTGAGTCTGGGTAGTGGGAGCAACCCAATCCATGATGGTCTGGATTTTACTCTCCAATGGTTTAACTTGGCCTCCACCTACCAAGTGTCCCAAATATACAACCTTGATATGCCCTATCTTGCACTTGGAGACCATGATAGTGAGGCCTGCCTTTTGCAGGGCCTCCAGAACATTTGAGGTGGACCAGGTGGAGCTAAAGACAGCAATATCATCTAAGTATGTTTCACTTTAGGCTTCCAGACCTGTTAGGACTTTGTTCACAAACCTCTGAAAAGTGACATGTGCATTCTTAAAGCCAAAAGGCATCACAATAAATTGATAATGCCCACTGGAGGTTGAGAATGCAGTTTTTGGCTTGGCATCCTCCGCAAGTCGGATTTGCCAGTAGCCAGCAGTTAGGTCAGATATTTGTCTGAAGCAAAAGTATCTATGAGCTAATCTGCCCTGGTAATGGGATGGGCATCAGTCCTAGTGACTGCATAGAGGCCTCTGTAATACACACAAAACCTAATCTCTCTTGCTACCTTTGGAGTGAGGTTTTGGTACAAGGACTACTGGACTATCCCAAGGGCTATCTGAAGGCTCAATGACCCCAGTTCCATCATCTTCTGGACCTCTGTCCTGATGCACTCTCTGACATGGTCAGTCTTTGTAAATGTTGTTCTTCACAGGCAGACTGTCACCTGTGTCCACTTCATGGGTACACCAAGTGGTTTGACTGGGTGTCAGAGAGAACATGTGCTTAACTGATTGAGGACTCTCCTACAATCAGCGTGCTGCTGGTCAGTGAGGCTGCCTGCCAAGACTATTCCTTCAACTGACCCATCAACAGGGTTCTGGGACAAGAAATCAGGGAGAGGGTCAATCTCTTCCTCCTGTTCCTCATCAGTGGCCATGAGCAAGCTCATGTCAGCCCTGTCTACAAAAGGTTTTAGGTCGTTCACATTGAGTACCCTGTGGAGACTTCTGGGAGTACCTAGGTCCACCAAAAAGGTGACCTCACCTTTCTTCTCAAGGATGGTGTGGTGGGCACTCCACTTAGACTGCTGCTGGGGCCACAGGGTACAACACCCACACTTTCTCTCCTGGATGGTGAACAGTCAGTACAGCCTTTTGCTCATGCCAAGCTTTCTGAAGCTCCTGGCTGGCCTCAAGGTTTTTGCTTGCCTTCTTCATATGCTCAGCCATACTTGAACGTAGGCCAAGGACATAGTCCACAATATCCTGTTTAAGAGTTTGAGAAGTTGCACCCAGCCCTCATTAACCAGACACAATGGACACCTAACTGGATGCCCAAACAGAAGTTCAAATGGGCGGTAACCAACCCCCTTCTGTGGAACCTCTCTGTAGGCAAAAATAAGGCAGGGTAGTAAGACACCACATTTTTGCCTAAGCTTTTCTGGGAGCCCCATAATCATAATCTTGAGGGTCTTTTTGAACCTTTCAACAAGCACATTGCACTGTGGATGGTAGGGTGTGGTAAACTTGTAGTTTACTCCACCCTTTTCCACATTGCTGTGATATAACTAGACATGAAGTTTGTACCTCTGTCTGTTAAGACCTCCTTAGGGAAACCCACCCTGGAAACGATTCCCAGGAGGGCCCTGGACACAACAGGAGCTGTAGTGGTTCTAAGGGGAATAGCCTCTGGATAACTAGTGGCATGGTCCACCACCACTAGGCTATAACTGTGTCTAGATGCTGTTGGAGGATTAAAGGGACCTACAATGTCTATCCCTACCCTCTCAAATGGAACCCCAACCACTGGAAGTGGAATTAAGGGGTCCTTTGTAGTGCCACCTAACTTACCACTGGCTTGGTAAGTGACACAGAAGCGACAACACTCCTTGGTGTCTTCAGACATATGGGTCCCGTGAAAATAAGAGACAAGCCTGTCCCAAGTCTTGCTTTGCCCAATATGTCCTGCTCCTCACTGGGAGTTTGGGGGGGTGGGGTGGGGGACGTAACTCTTTACCCTTCCTGCTCCTTGTCTTAGGAGCCAGTGCTCCCTCAGTGCTAAGCTGTTTGGCCTGAGCCCTGGTGACAGCAAATGCACTGGCAGAGATTACCATCATCTCAGCATGTGTACTGAACTCCACTTCAGACCAGGCTGAAGTTTCCAAATCATTGCCCAACAGACAATCCACAGGTAGGTATGGAGAAACTACAAATCTTTTAGGGCGAGTTACCCCTACCCAGCTGAGATTCACAACTGCCAAAGAATGATCAGTCCTGACATTGCTAGCACTGGTCACTTCGTACAACTGACCAAGTATGATCTGTTCAGGGGACACAAGTTTCTCTGTCATCACAGTGACACTGGCCCCTATGTCCCTGTAAGCCATTGTTTCCTTTCTATTGATTAAAGGCGGTTGTCTGTACTTGCCCAAGTTAGTGGGATTTACTAGTAAGGTGGCAAGATACATACCACCATCACAGACAAAGACAGCCGGAGTGGGAGTTCTGACTAGGCCAGACCCCATTTCAGAGCCCAAGGTTAACCCTACTATTCCCTTGGTTGCTGTACTACCACTTGTACTGGTGCTAAGGGGCACATGTGCCTTAGGGGCAGTGATAGTAGCTTCCTTGGTGTTGGCCTTAGGACAATCAGCATCTCTTGTCCAATGGGCTTTTACTTTAAATAAAAAAACAAGGTTTCTTTTTACCCTTCTTGGAGTTTTGGGACTCACCCCCAGATGCAGGTTTTTGGGGGACCTTGAGAAGACTCCTTGTTATCTTTGCTCTTCTCCCCACTCTTCTCTTGGGATTTAGAAGAATTTTGCTTCTTCTGGTCACCTCCAACACCATGGTTTTTCTGCTTAACCCTGGTGCGGTCCCATTTGTCTGCTTTCTTTCCCAATTCTTAGAGAGAGGTCCGATCAGAGTCCACCAGGTACTGGTGGAGTGGTTGAATATGACAGTTATTAAGGATGTGATCCCTCATCAACACATTGTACAATCCCTCATAGTCCCGTACCTTGCTTCAAGAAAAGCCAGCCTTTCAAAGCCTTAACAGCACCGTCTATAAAATCAGCCCAGTCTTGAGTGTGTGCCTTCTGAGTATCTCTGAACTTAACTCTGTATTGCTCAGTGGTAAAACCAAAACTGTGCAGTTGTGAGCATCCTCTTCTCTAACAGTGAGGAGCTTGTCTCTACCTTTGGAGAAGTGTGGCTCAGTGGTTAGAGTGGCAGACCTCGATGCAGAGCTCTGGCCAGGGACCAGGGTTCGATTCCCGCCTCGGCAGGTCTCGGGCTCATAAATTCCTCTGACCGGATATTCTCGCCTCAGTGCCTATTCTAATCAAGGGTCCCACGCTGCAACTCTGGGCAATAGCTTGCTTAGTCTCCACAACGGCCCCCACAGCGTGAGGGATGCCTGGTTTCACCACGGGGGTGCCCAGGAGTGGACACTTCACAAGGAAAACCAGGAAGGGTTCCCTTGCGGTATTCGTACAAGCGCCGGGAGACCCCATGTGGGTAGCTGCGCGCTATACAAGTACAAAACATTTACATTTACCTTTGTTAGCAAAGGAGAGCCACAGGATATCTGCCTTGAGGGATCTTCTGAACTTTACATGCCCTCTCTAAAGCAGTGATCCATTTATGGATGTCAGCCTCCTCCCGGTAAGGAGGGACTATCCTACTCAGGTTCCTACCAGCAAAGGAGTTTTCCCTTATTCTAGGCACACTAGTGCTGGCACCATGGGAGTATAGTCCTAAATTCTTCCTAGTCCTCTGGACTTCAAGGGTCTCTTTATCAAGGGCCAACAGTTCTTGCCTTAGCTTGAGTCTAACTCTCTCAAGTTTGATCAGGTGGTATTCCCTCTCCAGAGAGTCCTCCCTCTTGCTAGAGATGGAGGCCCCAATGGAGTTCTCAGAAGCATTGGAATCAGCAGCAGAGAACCTAGACCTCCCCCGTATCCTCTGCACCGTCCCAGGAGGGACAAAAGTGGACCTACCTCTAGGGACACCCTCTGTCTCATCTGTACTGTTCCCTGGGGGATCAGAGTTCACCAAGGTGGACTCATCAGACTCCTCCTGGTCATGCTCAACATTAGCTTCATTAGGGGTAACCCCACCCGACCCATCTTCTGGAGCATTCCCACCTACTTTGTCCTGTTCCTCTGACCTATCAGGATTCTGGTGGTCACCTAGGATAAGCAGTTCTATGAGATGCTTAGTGGTGGGGTTACTACCGGTCTTCAAATTTCTAGAGGTACTCAGGGTCCTTAGTGCCTGGAACTTAAGACCACTGTATTTAGAGGACTGGGACACACTGGGTTCCATAAATATAGACATGGTGTCTAGGTGTAGGGGCCTACCCTAGTGGAAACTAAACTTCCGAAGATTGGAGAAAGGGTTGTGCTAGACCCTGAACAACCAATCTAAAAGTTCAGTAGAACTTACTTGTCTAAAAAAATATTATATGTGCCTAATGGTAATGATGGTTTTTCAATTAATCCACACCTAGTTCAGCTGGTAAAACAATGCAGGCTCAGATCCCAACCGCTGCACGCCAGTGTAGGAGGCTAGCTTAGTATATGGTGCAGTAAAACACATAAGAGGGTCCCTGAAAGTCTCAATTATGAGGGGAAGAAACAGGAAAAACACTTCCCCCTACTCCATTTTTTAGAATTCTGTAATATATCCAGAATAACAATGCTCGACAGGAATGTAGTTTACTTCATTTATTATCAAAACATATTTATCATTTTATGCTGGGGGTCGCGTAGCATGGAGGGGTCTAGTTCATTTTCGGAATTAACCAGACAAATCGCTCCACTAACTAAGAACGGCCATGCACCACCATCCACAGAAACGAGAAAGAGCTATCAATCTGTCAATCCTTTCCGTGTCCGGGCCGGGTGTGGTTTCCAGTGTTGTGTCAAATTAAGCCGCAGAATCCACTCCTGGTGGTGCCCTTCCATCTATTCCTTTAAGTTTCAGCTTTGCAACCATACTCCCCCCGGAACCCAAACACTTTGGTTTCCCAGAAGATGCTCAGCAGGTCATGGGAATAACGCTGCCGGATCGCTAGTCGGCATTGTTTATGGTCGGAACAACGACGGTATCCGATCGTCTTCGAACTCCGACTTTCGTTCTTGATTAATGAAAACATTCTTGGCAAATGCTTTAGCTTTGGTTCGTCTTGCGCCGGTCCAAGAATTTCACCTCTAGCGGCACAATAAGAATGCACCCGGCCGTCCCTCTTAATCATGGCCCAGTTCCGAAAACCAACAAAATAGAACCGGACTCCTATTCCATTATTCCTAGCTGAAGTATTCAGGCGAGCGGCCGGCTTTGAACACTCTAATTTTTTCAAAGTATATGGTGCACACTTATTTAAGTGAAGCACCCTGCACTAATACAGATAACCCTTATGGTAATTTTAGTGGTCTTAAACAACCATAGAAAGCTCTCTAAGTGGTAGCTGTGGAGAGCAGTCGTCAGGCTTAGTCCAGGAGTGCAAAGCAGCTTGTTTTACCAGTACTAATCACTTAGTGTAGGTTAAGTGAAAAAGAACCACACGGTCTAGTTATAAAAATATGTATTTATTATAAACACTCACTAACACATTGGTATATATCCTACCTGGAGATATAATCACAATACACACAATACTTTAACAGTAGAACAGGTAAGTAGCACAAATGCACAGTGGTCTCCCGAGGGAGACCAAACCATATGCCAATAAAGCGGAATGCGAACCGAAACTGAAGTCAAGACTGGATCCAGAAGATTTAGAAGAGCCGGGGACCCAAGGAACAACCCAAGGTAATTACCCAGGAACACCACGGAGGCCGTGTGCAGAGTGGGAATACGACCATGTGCTCAATACAAGTCAATGGGGAAGTCGCGGTTGCAGTTTTCAAGAAGGACCCTTCCCAGAGGGCTCTGAAGAAACCTAGTGGAAGATGAAGGTTGGAGAGTTTCCCCACCCGTGGATACCGCAGGAAACAGGATACCTACACCCGGGAAGCCAGGTGCACAGGTGTGAAGTGACGTCAGAAACTACGGAAGACCACAATGGAGGACTTCAGTGAAGATGGCGCTGGCGAAGAAGGTGAGAGTCTGGTGGAATTCAGGGTGGAGTACCTACAAACAGGAGTTTTCCAGATGCCGTCTCGGTTCCCAAAGCGACGTCCAGCGAAGTCCAACATGCCCAGACGGTTGCAAATGAAGTAGTTTCAGATCTCAATCTTGTCCCTCAACGAATCTGAAGAGACACCCACAGATAAGCCCTTAAGTACCCAATGGAAAGGGTTGGGATGATTCAGGGGTCCCTCCCGGAGGAGGGGTGGACAGAGGGGAGGATACTCTCATGTCCTTTATCCAGTTTTGTGCCAGAGTGGGAGCCAACAGCACCCTGAACTAGTTCCACTTGCAGCATGCCCTTCAAAGCAGTCTGGTGGCGCTGGCAAGCACGTCCACCCCAGCCCAATACACTAAGTCCTGTCTGGGAGGTGGTTACACCTCCCTGTGACAGGAAACCTATTGTCCTACCTTCCCCTGCCCGAGCCTGGCTCAGCAGCAGGAAGGCAGAATCGTGCTTGTGGTTGGCAGCAGCACTAGCTTGCTGTTAGACTCTGAAAGGTTTGTACCAGGAATACAGGGGGGCTCCCTAGGGGAGGCCCCCAGAACATGTGATCCTACATCCAACACTGGAATCGGTGTTGAAGTAGGATCCCAACATGTTTGATACCAAACATGACCAGTTTCGGGGCAGCCAATATATAGATAGACATCTCGTACTTGACTAGATGTCCACTATATGTCTAAAATGGCTGACCTGGAGAATCGACTCCTAGGTTTGTAGGGGGTGTTCTGCTCATGCAGGGAACCCTCACACTTATAACCAAGCACCCTGCCTTAAGGATTGAAAGGCCTACCTTAGGGGTGACATAGGTTTTAAGTGCAGTGACCTCAGATATAAGGAAACTTATATCTGTTGTGAGAGGTGCTAGCACCCACTCAGACAGGCTGCAATGGCAGGCCTGTAGTCACAGTTTGTGTGGTCTCTCATGGGTGGCAAAATACATGCTGCAGCCCATGGGAGATCTCTGGTGTACCTATTCCCTAGGTACCTCAGTACCATATACTAGGGACTTAGAATGGTACAGCAGTAGCCAATTAGGAAGGTACCAAAGCACTTACCATAGTCCAATTTAGGGAAAGAGCAGTGTGACTGGGGACCTGATTAACAGATCACAGTCAGACTAGTCGGAAAAACAGAGTGACTCCAGAAAAAAATGGGGGTAATCATGCAAGCAGATCCTACTTTCCTAAACTCCAGCACTCCATGGGAGGGGGGGTGGGGAGATGGGGGAGAGGGGGGCCGGGTCACCCGACCAGACTCTGCACACCTCGAGCACTCATCAGGTGACACCTCCCACCCACGGGATGCTCACCTGCTCGGGGCCCTCCATTGCCGGGTTGACACGGCCCTCCTGGCCCGCAGTGGATGCTGCATCTGCTACCCGGTCAGCTTCCCAAGGTCATCTGGATCGACTCCGGCTGGCTCAGACCTCACAAATGCGATTTACGTGTGCCTCCACCTCAGAGGTCACGCCCGCACCAGCTTCCGTCCCTATGCCGCCACAGCCAAGCGCCCCACTGCTACATGCTGCCCCTGGCATCTCCGCTCTGGATCTTGAATTACGCCAGGATGTAGTCTCTGCGTCGCCGATAGGCTCCAGTTACCGATCACCACTTCAGTCACAACTTCAGGTTAGGCTTTCCTGCAAGGGCGAACCTGTTGCATTAAGGTGGTGTTACCATGGTATTCTGGTATTAAATCAGGATAATTGATCGGATATTTGAGGGATTTACACAGTGCTCGGCAAGAACTCCATCACGATGAGGCCATCGCAGACAGCTGTTTGCCACGCCCCCTCAAACAAAGATTGTTGATCAGGAAAACATATAAAAGCCAAAAGGGCTGATAAATGACCTTTAATTGTGGCAATTGCGCAGCCCTGTCCGGCAAAAAAAAAAAGAGCAAAACGAGGATATAAGATAGATGAGCTTTAAGAGGACCCGCGGAATGGTCCTCGCACCATTTAGCAAATCTAGCCCATCTGCCAGCATACACAGATTTGCTGGAGTGTCTTCTGGAAGACTAAGTAACATCCACCACTTCAGGGGGAAGTGAGAAGCAATTAAGGCTGCCCCATTAAATCTCCAAGTCTGTAGGTGGAGGCTCTGGAGGTGGGGGTGCAGAACCTGCCTGTCAGAAAACTCTCACCTGGGTCCGCACTGGAGCAGTGCGATGATCTTTTCCCATGCCCTTCTCCAATCTCCTCTGGCAATCCAAAATGTTTCTAGACTGACAGAGCAGCTCAAAGGGCGTAAAGGGGAATGGGAGAGAGAAGAGGCCGTCAGGCCGAGCTTGGTTTCCTCTTCAGTATACGTCTCCGCTTAGTTCCAATTCCTTCCTGTGCTACTTCTGTGGTTCCTCACTGTAGTGGAAACTGCAAGAGGGAGATATAAACAGACACATACAATTTTATCTCCTACTACTACTCTATCAGTAATGTCTCAACCTCTGACTTGTTAATATACCCAATAGGCTTGTGACTGTTGCCTGTCTTCGATAGCATCACATGCAGACTTAATCACTAATGCTCAAACTGCTGCTTCAGTAATGTAATCTTCTTCTATAGAAGTCTTTCTTTAAACATATTGCATTTTCACAAGTGTATATTAATTGCTTTCAAAAACATATCATAGAGTTCGTAGGCAATAGATTTCTTTTTTTCCTTTTTTTTGTTTTAGGGGAGTAGTATAGGTTGTATACTACTCGTCACCATGTATTTTTTGACAGGTGGCCACGCCCCTTTGACCACGCCCCTTTGGTCCGTGTGTCTATATTGGACGTGTTCCAAGTCTGATTTTAATCGGGGTTTTAATCGGTCCTTATAACGTATTGATAAGATTATAGCATTTTATTGTTTTATAGGTCGTTATTTTGTGAATCATGGCTTATAAAATGATACGGCGATGAAATCAAAAAGCGTATAAAACGATAAGTTAGGATTTGTGAATCAAGGCTTATAAAATGATACGGCGATGAAATCATAAAGCGTGTAAAACAACCAGGCATGCCCGGGCATGTCTTGCTTTAGGCATGTTTATGGGGGACTCAGTACGTATAAATCGACCAGGCATGCCCGGGCATGTCTTGCTTTAGGCGTGTTTATGGGGGCTCAGTAATCGGATATATGGGGTGCAGCTACGAATTAAAATGATATTTTATACATTTCCCATCATCACATTATTGAAAAGAATAATAACGCGTTTTAGAACAAATTGCTTTTATTAAATGTAAAATGAAAGCTCGGAGAAGTTTTATTTTGGGTCAATATTTACAATTTAATTGAAACCATTTTTTACATAACAGAAAATCACATTTTATGTAATTACAGTTTCATTATATGGAATTACATATACTGACAGCATTTAGTGACAATAGAAAAAAAAAAGAAAATCAAGCTTATAGTTGAATAATGAGGTAGAGGTAGTTATCAAATATAATATGCACCATTGCATATAAATCACAGTATCAACAGCACACATAAAATCTGCGGAAGTTACATTAAAAAAGGAATCACAGCATATTTTTGGTACCCGGTAATAATCACAGATAGCTATAAAACATTTGTAAAGTATAGAAAACACATAGTCAAGCTTATAGTTGAATAGTGAGGTAGCGGTAGTTCTCAAATACATTATAAACCAAGACATATGAATCACAGTATCAACAGCAGACATCAAATATGCGGAAGTTACATAAATTTTTTAAAAGAGGAATCACAGCTTATCGTTGTTAACTTATAATAATCACGGATAGCGATAATACATATATAAATATAGAATTCACATATTTAAGCTTATAGTTGAATAATGAGGTAGCCGTAGTTAGCAAATACATTATGCACCTTGGCATATAAATCACAGTATCAACACTGAAAACAAAATGATGTACATAAAAATCAAGAAACCATAGCGTATTAACATCAACCAGTAATACGCAGTATGGCCACCGGGCATAAAATTATACAAAAACTATATGTTGTGATACAGATGAGGTATTTACATAAAAAAATATTTAGTTACCCAGTAAAAAGCATAGGTCTCTATTATAAGTCACGGGTGCTAAACAGACAACCATGGCAATCTCGCGAAGTGTTTTCTTTTTTTTGGCGGGAGTGCTTGGCCGTGTGTTACGGGTTCGTGAGCATTGTCAGCGGTATCACGGAGGGCAAGCGTCGGTGCTCTTCGAGGGGTCAGTGAAAATGGTGATGCGGGGGGAGAAGGGATAACAAATGGTGCAACGGCGTTGTTCTTTAAATCTTCTAAGTGGATACGATGACCACCATTTCCTAGCACCGATGTCGGAATGTTCAGTTCTGCTAGGCTCTGCATGAAGGCATCCCAACCGACAGGCGCTTTATTATTTGCAAAAGAGTGTGTTTGGGTGGCGCCTCTGATCAAATCATGCAGGTTTGAACCACGTATAACATTACCTTTATAAAGAAGTTCCCCCTTATCATTCCAGAAAGCGATGTCTTTATTTTGATGAATTTTATTAAGAAGTAATTCTGCTTTCTTTTTGTGCCGGGGGTTAACGTTGTCAAGGATTTCATTAACTAGATTAAAGGCGTGTGATTCTGGCTCTCTGACCGGTGAAACGGGTGGCTCTTGACTTTCAGGCATGAATAAAGTCAGGCCCTCTTTTTCCATTTTACCATGATGGACAAAGTTCAGATACTTTTGAAGGATAGCGGTATAAAGCTTAGCTTTCTCGTGCACCGGTAAATCACTACGATGAAGAATTTCGCGCATCTCAGCGTCCAACAGATCCGTGGCTGATTTTCTAATGTCGGTATCGGCGCTTGGGGGACTCCGCATTCTGTCTAGCTGATGTTTAGGAACGAGATACATTTTTTCAATGTGAGCCATCACCGGCGGCGCAGCAGGCCCGAGAGAAGCGGGATAGCAATGCCTAGCAGCGATCCTATGAAGCCCCCAGACTGCTTGACAAGACTTTTTTTTGTTTTAATAGAGATCCTCTTATTGCTCAGTTTTTTAACAAGATTACTTTTCTTTTTAAGCACTCGGATCTGTTGAGGACTCAAAGGGACATTGCCCTTCAAGGTATTTAGGGCTATCTCCGATATCGCTGCTACTAAATCGTCAGACGCGGAGCATAGAAGAGCTTTCCTTTGTTGTGGGGATGATGAAACCAACAGTCTTAAAAGAGCTAGATTGCGCGCTATCCGGCTGGACATGGTCATGAGTGTGTTGGAGCTCTAAACTGGAGCGCTGCTTTTTATTTATCTTCTTTTTATAGCCGGGTAGGACTTTTTTAGAGTATAAGCAACAGGAAGATCCGGTGGGAAAAGCCCGGTCCTTAATCTGTAATCCTCCGGCGTGCCGGCGTTTAAATCTACAAAAAGATACCCATAGGGGCTCTGAGTGGCGTCCTCAAAGGCTTCTAGAAAGAAACTAGAGCGACCCGGGTACATCTGTCTGGCTAGAGTCGTTATTTGAAGCTTGTCTCGGGGGTTTTTGAAAAGCACCATGTACTTGGTGTTCAGAGCGATGGTTCGTGAGCTCTTACCTTGGCAGAAGACGTTTTGCACAATGTATAAAATGCTAAGATTACGATGGTGAACATACTGAGTAAAAGCTTTTTCAATTTCACCGCTGTCACAAGCAGAGGCCATTAGATCATCTACAATTAACATATTAACACTAGAGGGTGGAAATAAAATGTCATCATTTAAGGCGGCGGGGAGCCCCTCGACAAATTTGAGGTGTGGAAGCTTTAGCGCGAGTTCTTGATAGAGCCGCTGCCAACAGGAATAGGCCCACACTACGTTGGTGGGTGGCTGGGTCAGCATTTGATGCGCATTTTCCAAAAGTTTTTTTACAAAGTAACTTTTACCAGAATTGGAAGGACCTGCGAGGATGCATGAGAACGGATGTTGCAATCTAATATCCATACTTTAAACAACCTCTAATAAACTATACACACCAAAAGCGGAAAGTCCTTTTTCTCGCTAGCCCCGTGTTTACACAGAGGCTGCATAACTCTTAAAAGCCGTAGGGCAGGGTTTTATAGTCCTCTTTAAGAACGCGCTTATCATATACAACCCTCAACGTTTTGCGAAGCGGGCGTGTCTCAATATCCCAACGTTTTTTAATTCTCACAATGCAGGGGTGCTGCACTACTAAGCTTTCATCTTCTGGAACACATTCACCTCTTTCGGCGTGCTTGGCATATTGAGTGACCAGCTCTTTTAAGTTTTGAAAATTTACTTTTTCGCGGTTCTGAACATTGAGGGTGATCCCCTTCACCTTCAAGCAGATTTTACCGCCTGATAAGCGGTAACCGTAGGTTTTGGGGCCGGCTGAAACAAACTCTGTGATGTGTTCATCGGGAGGTGTTTCGCTAGTGAGTTCCCCCAGATAGTCACCCACCGGAGGGTTAACATCGCCCTTTTTGCTCACAAAAATCACAGAGTCTGTGTCGTGGTAAAGACAGCGGTCTTGAAGCAACTCCAGGAGCTTGTACAACTCCAATCTAGCATAAGCGGTGGTGAAACTGGCAATAAATATGTTAGCGTTGCATGAAGGCGGGTAATGTTCTTTGGTATACCGCCAACACACACAAGCGGTATCATCATCTATGAACTCGCAAGATGACACCTCGCAGTAGGAAGTAAAAAAGTACTGATCAAATTCATCCGGCTCTGTCACTAGAGTAGTTTCTGAGCGGTCTTCTCTCTGCCCCAGTTTTCCCCATAGAGAGTTGAGAAACAGTTTAGCAATCTATCTTTTAGTGGGGTTCACACGGATTTTATTAGAGCGCAATCGAATACCCTCTTTCTGAAAATATTCCCTCCGGTACTTCTGTTTCTCGGCATTATCACTACACCACTGGGGGTAACCCGAAGCTTCTTGCTTGTCTCTAAGGTGCAAGTTGATGTAGTCGGTAAACAGATCACTAGAAACATTTTCAAAATGCCATATCTCATAAATGCGATCTATCACATAGCCTTTTTTCAGAGCTACATTCACTTCTACAGTGCACCAGGTGCCGGTCAGAGCACGTTCGTCATCAGAGTGATCACACCGGAAGGTCTGTCTGGCTTCTGTGCAGGAGCGGCACAGGGTAAATAATAGTTTTCCCTCGAATCTGTAAGGAAGCACCGGGAAAAAAAGTCCTCTAGGCGGACGAATTCTACATCTGATTAGACCGAAATACATTTGAGGGGCTCCAAAATCTTTATAAAGGATCTTAGGATGTCCCACAGGGTAGACTTTTGTCTTGTTAACAAAGGGGTATAAGCTGGTAAAATCATAGTAAAAAATCTTTTCATCACCAGAGGCCTTTCGATAAAGAGTAACGGCGTTGGTTCGTCCTCCGTAGAGAGAATCACGCGGTTTCAAGGGCTCGGGTAAGTCACGATCCTTGATAAAAGTCTGCAGATCTAGATTACATGTTAACTGCTCACGCCACGCGTGTTCCCAAATACTTCTGACGTTGAAGCCGCGTCTTTTTAAAAACTCCTGTTTAATAGTTGTGCGGTTAAGCAACTGACCATATGTACAACCGGTCATCTTGTTAAAATCGTTTCCGGCGTAACAAATTGGACAGCCGTGAAAAAAGCAACCATTAAATTCAAAGGCAGTAGGGACCCCGTCAATATTGGCATAACCATCTAAAAAATAGGACCCAATTTTAAGCTCCCCGCCCCTCAAAGCGTGACGGATGGTGATTTTTTCACTGTATTCCAAATACATCAACCATTGAATAGCGGGTGTTGAGAATCTCTTTTGCTGTCTGTGATAATTATCACGAGGTAGCAACGCTAATGTGTAAGGTTTTAAAAAACAAAATCTGAACATCGCCAAGCAGACTGAAGCTAAAGTGATGTACTGAAAGGGGTCGATGAAGTCAACATAGGCATACTCATTGGCCTGACCCGGGTTCACCAAGATTTGCTTGCTAGACATGGCAATGACGCCTTCTCTAAAGCGGATACACGCCTCTCTTAAAATGTTCACATCTTGTTGGCAGTAATGAGACAGCTCCTTCTGGAAATCAAACTCCCGATCTTTGTTCGATTCATACCAGGACACAAATTCTGTTTTCTCAGAGGGTGACATATAGTTTACACCGTAAAATTCTGCTGAGGGCATAGCACCAACGTATTTTTGGTTCTGCAAAGTGTTAAAGTAATGCGGGAAATACCCTTTAGACTCTTGGAAACCCATTGCCTGTGGAAGTTTACTGAGTTTCATGGGCAAAAAGTTTATAGAGTCTATAAACCTGATATTGAGTACTTTGGTTGTAACGCACATGAGCTTTCCTCCCTGAGTGATCAGTGACATTGCCACCTTTTCAAGCACTAGAGCTTTCACTACAAAATAACAGTCATATCCTTTAGAGAAATGTGCGAGAAAACTATAGTTTTGAAATCGGGGTGTAATGAATGTGTTGATAAAATCATTGACGCATGTAGGACCTGAAAACTCCCAAGTAGGCTCACCATTAATATGTCTGGCAAAAATATAATTTGGCTCGTGAATGATATTTTCCTGACGGCACTCCATATCGTAGAATATATAATCATTTGTTTTGGTCGGCGGTTTGAGTCTGCTCATAAAGCAGAGATGTGAATCAAATGAAAACACCCGGGCTTTACAGACACCGCATTCAAGGCCTTCGCATTCATGACTTTCGGGGCCGTAGAGACCGCACGAATCACACAACTTTTTGCTGAGACAGCTCACCTCCCCCGCCACGGCTAAAGCACGATGACGCTCTAAACACTCCGAAGAACGACAAAACAGTCGACACCGCGGACACCTTTGGAGATCGTTGGCAATGTCATGGCAATCGTTCGTAACGCACGCTTTGCAGAAGTCTGCGCACGAGTGATTGTATTTGTGGGTATAGGCCGAATGGCAATATTCGCAGTAATACCTAGCGCCGAGGAATTTTTTTATATCTTTCACACCGTAAAAATGGCTTTCATGTAAAAGAACAAACAGAATTTTAGATTTGTTGGCGGTACCGCTGGTGAAATAACGCCAGCCGCCTTCGTGATATAATACTTTAATCGTCACACCCAAGTAATTTTCAAATGCTTCTATGTCTTGCAAAGAGACATCCGTATCTGGGGGGATGTTTAGGGCATCGTGCATTAACTGTGCCTGCTCTGTCAACGTTCTATCCGTAGATTGACCGTGAGCCAATAACCCTGCCAAACACCCCGCCAGGCACAAATTTCCAGCTGTGTTGTTCAAATCAATCAACCATCGACGTTTCTTTTGAATGATCTTAGTAAACAATACAGAATTTAGAGCCCGTCTGGCACCGCCGCCCCTACTTTTTATCACAGTCACAACAAGTGTTAAACTTTGTGACCCCAGAATCTCTGCATTGCTATTCATCATGTCAACAATTTTGTTTAAGAAATCTGAGGCATCTAGGTCGTGATGCGGTAGCCTGCGAGTGTAAAAAGAGTTAGCCAGACCACCGCCGCTCAGGCGAATTTGTACATAATCGTTGGGGCCTATGTCTGGGGCCATTTGGTCCAGCAGCAGTTGGATAGAGTTAATAACCGCTTCTAGGGCCAGTCTAATAGAATCTATGAGATGAAGATTGACAAAACGAAATTCTTCATAAAATTCTATAGCTCTAAATTTTTTGATAACTCTTTGATATTGTCGCACGCTTTCTAAAAACACCGGCGCAGGGTTGTTACTGATGCTAGAATTATCGCAAGCGACGGCTGTTCTCTGAGGTGTTTGCTCTAACTGCGTGGGGCTCGGTGGTAAATACCCATTGTTGCTTTGAATATTACGGCGTATATTTCTCAAATGGTTTTTGGCTCTTTTTAGGTTTTTGGCTAACCGATTTCTGACTACTTTAGCGGCTAACCATTTCTCTTTACGTTTGGCGACTGTAGTTTCAGACCTTCTCGGCGACCTATGCTCTTTGGGGGTCATTATCAGTTTCCCGAGTCGAGACTCAAGGAATCAAGGTTGGCTTGGGCATCTGCTAAAATAGATGCGAGCGAAGTCTGAGTATTTTGGATCACGTCCTCTACTGCTAGTTTGACATCTGTTATGCCGCCGATATGTCCGGAAGCTTCCTGTACACGTAGAACATTAAAAACGGATGAACTGACGGGTGCAGAGTTCAAGCCTAATCCTTCTAGGGTATTTATTAGGGGAAAAATGGCGTAAATTGCCTGAAGTACAGCCGCGTCGCTGGGAAGTGAAGCTTTAACAGCAGCAGCAGCAGCCCCACTGCGGGGGTCAAGTGGTGTCTTTATCTCAACGTTAAGTGGTTTTTTGACACTTAGGACATCATCTATGGCGCGCGAGGAGACAGAGGTCTCGAGCTGATTTTGAGCAGTTACTAAAGCAGCTGAAAGTGATTTCTCTAAATTTTGCTGTATACGTACGATGCCAGCTTTGATGCGTTCAATGGCTTGTATCTGAGCTACTGTATCACGATTACTTAAAGCAAAAATAATAGCTTCGCAGATAGATGCTGTGTTAAGAGTGCTTCCCCTAAGGTTTGTTATTAAAGGTAAAATATCGTGGCATGCTGATGTTACTGCGGTAATGTTTAGGGGTGGTGTGGGGTTATGTCTAGGAGCTTGTAGCGCCGCTGCGGACGCCCCGTTTGCTGCAGCACTGTGGGCAATTTCAGTCTTTAAATTATGGTGAATAGCACCTGGTGCGAGCCTTACTGGGGGACTGGTGATGGCGGGTCCTCCTCCTATTGTAACATCTGTGTGACACCCCCCTTGTGAGCGTGGGTTCTTGGAGCATTCGCTGTGTACAGCTGGCCCTGCTTTTGATCTGTTTTGTTGAACGGGTACATTCGCGTTTTCCCCCCAACAGTCATCATCGTCAAGCAGCGAAATTATTTCTTGTTCATCGGGGGGAATAATGGCGTTTGCTGGTTGCGCATGCAAGTTCTTTGATGGTTGAGAGTGAGACTTGGGGGTAGGAGTAGGTGGGGGGTGCACTAATACCGGAGTATCGCTGCAAGGGTGCGTTGTGACACCTAGAATCTGTTCTGAATTTCGGCTGGGGAGAACGCAACCAGGGGTAGGCGTGTTTGAATTCGAAACCTGGAAGGTCTGTAGAGTAGCAGAATTGTTATCATTAGCATTCGCTTTCCTATTGCGCTTTTGATCACCCTTTTCTTTACAGCCAGAGTGTCTCTTTCTCAAACCGCCACCATTTACAGACACCGGTGGAAACTCATGCAATGCAGGCCCCCCAACAGTACTCCCCCCAAAACCACCCTGCAATGTTTGTGGTGGCCCTCGCCGCCTCGCTTCTTTACGCTTCTGACCTTTGCTTTTCAGATCGTCAGGCGGCAACCTTGAACTCCTTTGTACAACCGGTTGTTGTGTATTTGATTGCTGCACGTGTTGGATGGAGATTGCATCATCAGTTTTATCTAAGTAAGAGCAAAAAACACAATTTTAATTCAAGCAATGAACAGTCGGAAGAGTCCTCAATAGTCATCAGTGCTACAACTAGACTGAGAGTGGCAGCGCAAGCACACACACACACACACACACACACACACACACACACACACACACACAAGCACACACACACACACACACACACACACACACACACACGCACAAGCACGCGCACATCAGCATGGTCTATGGTAGAACATACTACCAGTAGAAAAGAGAATTAATTCTTACCAGCATGCGCGCTGAAGCCGCAAATTTGACTGGCTGCGATAGGATTAGGGCCTTCAAGCGCAGTGTCGAATAAAAGTGCGTCTGCCGCCTCGGCCACTTCCTGCGAAGACAAAAATGCAAACAGCTGTAACACATTTCCTATATCGGTTTAAATTAAATTACTTGAAAGCACCGCTATACGTATTTACAAGCTCATGCAAACAAAAGTACACACACACACACACACACACACACACACACACACGACCGCAGAAATAGACCCAGACCTTAGTTGTCAAATTAGCTGCTTTTCAAGCCGCAGCTCAACCCCGGCTCGCTGGCCCCAGGCTATATAGTGACATTATTTAAGACCTCGGGCGTTATTAAATCATGATCTGTAAAGCAAGGAGGCGGACTAGTCCTTGACTTAAAAACACGGATCAATGAGCAGATAGTCTTTGAGGTAAGAGCATGTGCAAAATCTAAACACACCGAGAGTCATGTCATATTTCCTATTGCTTAAAATGCCAGCTGCTGTAACAGTACTAAAAGTCTTTTGACAGAGGAGCGAAAGACTTAATTAGAACCACATGCTAGAACATTTCAGACGGGGTCCGGCAAAAAAACCAAACACACACACACACACACACACACACACACACACACACACGCTTTTTTTTATGCATCTTTCACGGTTCCTGACTAGCAGTTACAGTTAATTCAAAACACCCCGAGTTTCACCTAATTTTATCTATTGCTTAAAACCTTTTGACAGAGGAGCGCAAGACTTAATTAGAACCACATGTTAGAACATTGCCCGGGACTTCGGTCTAATACGTCTTAGTTTGACAGTCTGAGCCGGAAAAAAAGCTTACATCCCTGATAAAAAAGCATTTAACCTTTGAGAGATGACGCTAATAGAAGCGCAACTTCAAAAAGAGCTAGAGGATTATATAAAAAACATAAAACAAACTTCTTACCAACAATTCTTGCTCCTCAGACATGTTCATAAATGGAAACGGTGCTCAGTCAGCAGGAGGTGAAATCTTTCAGGGGCTTCAGCTTTTCAAGCGCCCGATGTGGTGGGAGAATGAAGGTGTCACCAGCGCCGTTGGTTGGGGCGTCGTAGCTTTCCTGAGAGCTCCAGCCTGAATGTTCTTGCAGACCTCACGTTTTATACCCAAAACCCGACAGTTTCCCGCCACAATTCACAACGGTACAATCCACTAAGCATTTCAGGTTGAATATAAACAGCTGCGCGTTAACGTGGCAGCTAGTTGCTGAAAAAAAGTCAGACCGCCACGTAAAGTTAGGCCCCCCTTTTTTTTTTATCCATATTTTTTGCAAACCTCGACCGGACACTAGGCACCATATGCGTACAATAACCTGTCTAAGCATTTCAGGATGAATATAACAGCGGTGCATTAACGTGGCAGCTAGGTGCTGAAAAAAGTCAGACCGACACGTAAAGTTAGGCCCCCCTTTTTTATTCATATTTTTTGCAAACCTCGACCGGACACTAGGCACCATATGCGTACAATAGCCTGTCTAAGCATTTCAGGATGAATATAAACCACGGTGCATTAACGTGGCAGCTAGGTGCTGAAAAAAGTCAGACCGACACGTAAAGTTAAGGGCTTTTTTCATGCAATTTATTTAGATACATTTTATATCACAGAGTAAAAATGTTCGGTACAAATATGATTTTAAAAGTCCAATGAGAGCGTAAAATAGACCTTGTGGATGTCTGCTAGTTATCATAAACACTGTAAACATGTATATTATCAGTGAATGAAATACAATTTTGCATCGGTCTGTTATTTACACGGCCTCTTTTCAATCTGCGTAATTGCCTCAACACAAACCTTGTTACTAGAGCATCATTTGCCTTCAAATCAGCTGAATACATTTTTAAAATGCTTTCAAAGTCTACACCACGGCATCTATGAAATAAATAAAACAAACAATGTGCCCCGCAGGTAAATGATACATCATCCTGAATCTGGTTTTCATGAAATGTTATTAGGCCTGAAGTGTTTCTTTTTAAAAATTGCCATATGGTATTGGGGTACAGATAACTGTTTGGTGGCACGCCATAGGAGTCAAAAAACTCAGAGTCCTTTTCTGTTAGAAATATTGCTAACCAGTGTCGACCCCTTTGATCTTTACCGTCTGTATTGACTATTAAATGAAGCGGTCGCTGGCGATTACCCAGATACATTGGTAGAGTGTCAGCTGCGAATACACCTAAAAATGAATGTTTTGCCGTCTCGTCTTTGGCGAGAAAACGTTCCAGTTGCCACGTATTCATCACATATAGTCGATTAGCACCTCTCGCCTATGGTTAATCTGTATAACATTCTGAAAGACAGCGTAAATCAGAAGGTTTATAGTAGACGGTAGAGCGGCGCTAAAACGGAGCTCCAGACGTACATTGCCTGATTTTTGTATCGAAAAATGGCCGCCACCCACGTCGTTGTCAGGGCATAGATCGAAAGCCAGCATAGAATAGCCTTTCGAATACTCTACACGATCCACAAAGAAGGGTCGGTCTGATGCGTACTTCCCAGCAACTTGCAGCACACCCAAATATTCTCTAGCCACACCCCCAGTTCCAAATGACGGCGTGTATGGTTTTGCCGGTATAGCTTGGCCGTCTACGGAGAGGCTGCTGTGAGATATATTATAATGCTTGAAATTAAAGGGGTTTCTGCCATATTCACCGCTAAATGCTGCGTTATCGACCAGCGCTACTATTACAGTTCTTGGCAAAAATCCGAAAAAAATATTCTCAGTATTCGATAGTAGCGCACCGGCTGGGATGCTGAACACTTTGAGCTCCACTCTTTCGATGGGGTACTTGGCATTACTGGTTAACAGAGTCTCGGCGTGAGCTAAACGCACCACCGGGCTCACTTTGACACGTTTCACAAATAGTGACGCCGCTAAGATATGCACTTTGTAATTTTCTGCGTCGCCGCTCATTAAGCAAAAAGTGTCTTTATTTCGAATCAGTTTAATCTTCACATCTAGACCGTTAAGCATTAATTTGTCTTGGAAAAATAAATCGCAGTGTAATTGCCCAATCAGTTCCACTTTACGACTTCGGGCTGTAAAGCTAGCTCTGCTCTTAAATCCCGCGTTAGCACCGTTTAAAGTCGTGTCCTCGTGCTCTCCAGCGGTGTCTCTGTAGAAGAGTGGTCCTTCCAATTCTGGTAAAAGTTACTTTGTAAAAAAACTTTTGGAAAATGCGCATCAAATGCTGACCCAGCCACCCACCAACGTAGTGTGGGCCTATTCCTGTTGGCAGCGGCTCTATCAAGAACTCGCGCTAAAGCTTCCACACCTCAAATTTGTCGAGGGGCTCCCCGCCGCCTTAAATGATGACATTTTATTTCCACCCTCTAGTGTTAATATGTTAATTGTAGATGATCTAATGGCCTCTGCTTGTGACAGCGGTGAAATTGAAAAAGCTTTTACTCAGTATGTTCACCATCGTAATCTTAGCATTTTATACATTGTGCAAAACGTCTTCTGCCAAGGTAAGAGCTCACGAACCATCGCTCTGAACACCAAGTACATGGTGCTTTTCAAAAACCCCCGAGACAAGCTTCAAATAACGACTCTAGCCAGACAGATGTACCCGGGTCGCTCTAGTTTCTTTCTAGAAGCCTTTGAGGACGCCACTCAGAGCCCCTATGGGTATCTTTTTGTAGATTTAAACGCCGGCACGCCGGAGGATTACAGATTAAGGACCGGGCTTTTCCCACCGGATCTTCCTGTTGCTTATACTCTAAAAAAGTCCTACCCGGCTATAAAAAGAAGATAAATAAAAAGCAGCGCTCCAGTTTAGAGCTCCAACACACTCATGACCATGTCCAGCCGGATAGCGCGCAATCTAGCTCTTTTAAGACTGTTGGTTTCATCATCCCCACAACAAAGGAAAGCTCTTCTATGCTCCGCGTCTGACGATTTAGTAGCAGCGATATCGGAGATAGCCCTAAATACCTTGAAGGGCAATGTCCCTTTGAGTCCTCAACAGATCCGAGTGCTTAAAAAGAAAAGTAATCTTGTTAAAAAACTGAGCAATAAGAGGATCTCTATTAAAACAAAAAAAAGTCTTGTCAAGCAGTCTGGGGGCTTCATAGGATCGCTGCTAGGCATTGCTATCCCGCTTCTCTCGGGCCTGCTGCGCCGCCGGTGATGGCTCACATTGAAAAAATGTATCTCGTTCCTAAACATCAGCTAGACAGAATGCGGAGTCCCCCAAGCGCCGATACCGACATTAGAAAATCAGCCACGGATCTGTTGGACGCTGAGATGCGCGAAATTCTTCATCGTAGTGATTTACCGGTGCACGAGAAAGCTAAGCTTTATACCGCTATCCTTCAAAAGTATCTGAACTTTGTCCATCATGGTAAAATGGAAAAAGAGGGCCTGACTTTATTCATGCCTGAAAGTCAAGAGCCACCCGTTTCACCGGTCAGAGAGCCAGAATCACACGCCTTTAATCTAGTTAATGAAATCCTTGACAACGTTAACCCCCGGCACAAAAAGAAAGCAGAATTACTTCTTAATAAAATTCATCAAAATAAAGACATCGCTTTCTGGAATGATAAGGGGGAACTTCTTTATAAAGGTAATGTTATACGTGGTTCAAACCTGCATGATTTGATCAGAGGCGCCACCCAAACACACTCTTTTGCAAATAATAAAGCGCCTGTCGGTTGGGATGCCTTCATGCAGAGCCTAGCAGAACTGAACATTCCGACATCGGTGCTAGGAAATGGTGGTCATCGTATCCACTTAGAAGATTTAAAGAACAACGCCGTTGCACCATTTGTTATCCCTTCTCCCCCCGCATCACCATTTTCACTGACCCCTCGAAGAGCACCGACGCTTGCCCTCCGTGATACCGCTGACAATGCTCACGAACCCGTAACACACGGCCAAGCACTCCCGCCAAAAAAAAGAAAACACTTCGCGAGATTGCCATGGTTGTCTGTTTAGCACCCGTGACTTATAATAGAGACCTATGCTTTTTACTGGGTAACTAAATATTTTTTTATGTAAATACCTCATCTGTATCACAACATATAGTTTTTGTATAATTTTATGCCCGGTGGCCATACTGCGTATTACTGGTTGATGTTAATACGCTATGGTTTCTTGATTTTTATGTACATCATTTTGTTTTCAGTGTTGATACTGTGATTTATATGCCAAGGTGCATAATGTATTTGCTAACTACGGCTACCTCATTATTCAACTATAAGCTTAAATATGTGAATTCTATATTTATATATGTATTATCGCTATCCGTGATTATTATAAGTTAACAACGATAAGCTGTGATTCCTCTTTTAAAAAATTTATGTAACTTCCGCATATTTGATGTCTGCTGTTGATACTGTGATTCATATGTCTTGGTTTATAATGTATTTGAGAACTACCGCTACCTCACTATTCAACTATAAGCTTGACTATGTGTTTTCTATACTTTACAAATGTTTTATAGCTATCTGTGATTATTACCGGGTACCAAAAATATGCTGTGATTCCTTTTTTAATGTAACTTCCGCAGATTTTATGTGTGCTGTTGATACTGTGATTTATATGCAATGGTGCATATTATATTTGATAACTACCTCTACCTCATTATTCAACTATAAGCTTGATTTTCTTTTTTTTTTCTATTGTCACTAAATGCTGTCAGTATATGTAATTCCATATAATGAAACTGTAATTACATAAAATGTGATTTTCTGTTATGTAAAAAATGGTTTCAATTAAATTGTAAATATTGACCCAAAATAAAACTTCTCCGAGCTTTCATTTTACATTTAATAAAAGCAATTTGTTCTAAAACGCGTTATTATTCTTTTCAATAATGTGATGATGGGAAATGTATAAAATATCATTTTAATTCGTAGCTGCACCCCATATATCCGATTACTGAGCCCCCATAAACACGCCTAAAGCAAGACATGCCCGGGCATGCCTGGTCGATTTATACGTACTGAGTCCCCCATAAACATGCCTAAAGCAAGACATGCCCGGGCATGCCTGGTTGTTTTACACGCTTTATGATTTCATCGCCGTATCATTTTATAAGCCTTGATTCACAAATCCTAACTTATCGTTTTATACGCTTTTTGATTTCATCGCCGTATCATTTTATAAGCCATGATTCACAAAATAACGACCTATAAAACAATAAAATGCTATAATCTTATCAATACGTTATAAGGACCGATTAAAACCCCGATTAAAATCAGACTTGGAACGCGTCCAATATAGACACACGGACCAAAGGGGCGTGGTCAAAGGGGCGTGGCCACCTGTCAAAAAATACATGGTGACGAGTAGTATACAACCTATACTACTTAGGGGTATTTGCGTGTCTTCTGCTACTTGAAGAATGAAGAGGAGAGACGAATTTCCTTTCAGTTTTCAGGTAAGTGTTTTGTGCTCTTCATTCAGATTTAGTCCTTCACTGTAGCACTCTTCTCTGTAATCTTTGTGATAAGGGGAATAGCCTTATGGGAGTGCGTTGCTGAATGCCACATGCTCGTATTGATCCTGAACAAGAGGCTGAATTGTATTTAGTTAGCGAGACACTAATCTCTCTCGGCATGGATAATCTGTCAGAGCAAGGAGGAATTCAGAGATTTCCTGACTGACTCCGTGACAAGACCCTACCATCTCTCTCTGAACCCAGCTGAGTGCCGAATTGTTGAACTCAGAGCTTATTGGGTAAACTCTGAGGTGAGACGCTTCTCGCCTCACAACCGGTCACTCAATTAAGCAAAACGTGACGAACTAAAAGTCGTGTACCAAACGACGCAGCTACTCTAACTGAACTTTTGCGGCGCAACGAGGATTCCGTCCTAGTCAAGAAACTTCTTAGGTGAAGTGCATTGTTCTGAGGCACTGCGCGCTGGACATTTGATTCCTGCCTTCAGAACTGCAACGCTAGAGTGTTGAAAAAGTTATGGCTTATGGGCGGCCACCTTGGAACTTCTCTTCTTCCTATTTAGACACCAACTGAAGCTCTTATGCCTTAATCTAGGTAAGTACAGAGATTTCCTTCCAGTTTTATCAGATATCTACAGAGTTCTGACACTACCCCTGCATCTGTGAGAGGTCTGCCCTGTAATGGAGATGGAGCGGAGGGCACAGGGAGAGGTTATAACGTCTGGCCTTCGTGGCCAGTCCAGAGCTATTTAGATTATTTGGGTCCGGTTGAGGCAAACCTTCCTCAACATCTAAGGAATTAAGGATATAGAAAGAAAAGCGTAAAGAAACTGAGCGCTCCAGCTCAATTGAAATAAGTCCCCCAATGCTCCCCGCATTGGATACTACAGGGTATTGTCCAGAATGCCGGGCAGTATGCATTGTCCTGAGTGGCAAACAGGTCTATCTGAGGAGCCCCGATAGCCAGAAGTTGTTTTGCACTACTTCCAGATGGGGATGCCACTCGCGATCGGCTAGATGACGCAGACTGAGACTGCTTGCGTGTACCTTGAGCACTCCGGCCAGGTGATTTGCCACCACAAAATGTTATGGTCCCGAGCCCAGAACCACAGTCATAGAGCTCCTCAACAAAGAAGAGAAGCCCTACTTCCCGCTGCTTGTTGATGTACCACATCGCGGTTCTGTTTTCTATCAAGATATGGACCAACTAACCGCAAAAGGACAGGAGAAAGGCCTAGAGAGTTAGATGCATCACCTGCATTCGAATAAAATGATGTGTAAAATCTGTTCTTCTGGAGACTAGAGACCTCTGATCTCCAGTTCCTCCAGATGAGCGACCCACCCTAGAGTGGAGGGCATCTAACAACACTGTGACCACCGGAGGAAGAGGGTGAAATGGTCTTCCTTGAAAAACATTGCTGCCTACCCTTCACCATTGCAGATCCACTGCAATGTCTCTAGAAATCTTGATGGATGCTTGTAGATCTCTATTGTGCTGGAACTACTGCTTGTAGTGACACCGCTGGAGAACCCTTGTGCCAACATGCATGGGTGACCAACAGAATGCAAACTAGGAGGCGTAAGACCTTCAGGACTGTTATGATCGCCCCATCCTAAAACACTGGAATAATAGCCTGAATGTCATGTATACTCTTAGAAGGAGGAAAGGCTCAATTCACAGTAGTGTCTAGTACTTACCGTATAAACAGAATCCGCTGAGAGGGCACTAGGTGAGATTTGAGCTTGTTAATGGAAAAGCTCAGGTCGAACAACAACTGAGTTGTCACCTGCAAGTGGTGTGACTCCAATTCCAGAGATTTGACTTTGAGGAGCCAATCATCCAGATAATGGAATACCAGGATTCCCAACCTGAGAAGGGTAACTATCACTGCCATCACCTTCGTGAAGGAGAGGAAAGAGGCCAGATGCAAGCGCTGCAAAATGATAATACTGGGATGCTAGCATGAAGTGAAGGTACTTCCTGTACGACTACAGGATGGGAATGTGTAAGTTGGTATCCTGCAGGTCACCAGCCACCACCTAGTCTTCCGTTTCTAGCATCAAAAGGACCTTAGCTAGGGAGAGCATTTTGAACTTTTCCTGTTTGAGGAAACAGTTAAAACTCTTGAGGTCTAGGCTTGAGGTCTAGGATTAGACGCAAACTGCATTCCTTTCTGGGTATCAAGAAATACTGAGAATAGCATCTCTGTCCCCATTCCCGGGTACAACTGAACTTCATGAGGAAGGAGCTGTAGATGATTATGGGGTATTGTGTGTGTGAATGGGGCAGAAAGGGAGGGGTGACTTCTGGAAAGGTAGGGGAGGGCATAACCCCTTTCCACAATTTGTTATACCCAACGGTCCAATGTAATAGACCTTCATCGATGTGGAAAGTAGGATACTTGTCCTCCCATTGGGCAATTGTGTTCAAAGAAGGGAAAACTAGGGCTGCTGTCCTGTGTTGGCTGAGGAAGAGAAGAAAGAGGAAGAGGAGGGAGGAAGAGGCAGGGTGCGCTGTCTTCCTCTAGCCTGTCCTCTAACATTTGTTAAGTGGGTTTGCTTCTGCAGTTATTGCTGCTGTGCCGAATATTGGAGTCCTCAAAACAAAAACCCTCTGCTGAAGCATCAAAAATAAAACAGCAAGTCCAGGAGGGTGTTCTATAAGTCGTGGGAGAAAAGAGTTTCTCAACCACGCGTGAATGTAGCAGGATAATTAAGTGCCCATAGCACTTGCCACCGAATCAGCTGTATCAAGCCCTGATTGAATGACAAGTCGAGCCACTGCTTGACTAACATTAAGTGAGCTTGTATGTCAGATGGCAATTTTGGAATGACATTTGAGCCGAGTCCAGTAGAGCATGAATGTATCTACCGAGGAACCAGTGGCATACACGGAATTTAGAGTCATTCTACTAGATGAGATCTTTTTTGCAGATAGCTCCATTTTCTGTTTGAGGGCACCACGTAACAAAATTCAAAGACCTTCCAATCTTGTGAAAATAAGTCTTTTATTCTTTTTCAATCTTTAAAAAAAACCTCAGCCAATGTGTTTCGTTCCAATGGAACTTCGTCAGGGCTCAACACTCTCTTGTGGATCAAGAGCGAAGGTTAAAGGAATCAAAACGGTATTCCAAACGTGTTTGGTTCTCGTTCTCATAAGTGTCCTGTTATTAATGCAGATCACATGCTAATGATCTACAATCCTTGCTCACGTACCTCTTACGCAATCTTTATATAGGAAAGGCTAGCAATCTGTTTCCTTCTGAATCAAAGGAGATCTTAATGGTCCATGAGCGTGGCACATATATCTCAAAGCGTGATGGGGCATAAATAACCTCCAGGGTTGGTCGACCGAATGTCCCACCCGTCTACATATGTCCTTTCTGGAGAATGCCTCAGTGTAAGTCCGACCACGAACGTCGCCGCAAAAATGTTCTGTAGAAGGATGTCCTGACAGAAAGACTGGGTCTCCTTGTGCAGGCTTGTAAGGTCTTGCAATTGTTCGGGAGACAGCTGTGGTAGTCTTATGTCCCCAACAGCGAGGATTGGCTACATGAAGACCTCATTAAAAAGGTAGCAGAAGTGTGCAAGATCGTGAGGCAGAGTGTAGGGCCTTGGTCAATATGTTAAACTTCAATGAAGTGGTTGGAAGAAGTAAGCCTAACATTTCTGCTGCTTTACGCTCTACTGAGTGGTATGAAGTCACCTCTGGAGGTGGAAAAACTTTAGGGGACAGTAGTTCCCACTCAAAGGGTTCATCTAGATCACTTTCTTCCATCAAGCCCTCAAAGTCCAGATCCAATGAGAGCTGGTCACCACCATCTCCAGTGTGCTCTCAAGGGTTATCCTCCCAAAAAAGAAACTTCCTTCTATTACTCTTTAAGCTTCACTCCGAGTACAGTGAGCCAGAAGTGGTAATGCATGCCTGGATGTAGTCCACTGGTTTTTCAGGTGATCTCCAAGCCCATCGGATGGACATGCCCTTCCATGTTTCCAGTCTTTTCAGGGATAAAGCTGACTAGGCCCCAGAGCATTTTCAAGATAGCAGGGCCACAGTGCACGTCTTCTGCTTGTCTGCTCCTCTGTGTCAGCCTCATCACCAGTTTTGCCCCCTCTACGGATATAGTAAGATTTTCTTGTACCACCAGCCGATGCACCCTTTACAGCAATCCCTCCCCAATACCTTTCGTTGCCACATGAACAACAGGGACAGTGCGCAGCTCAGTCTTCAGCTGCCTCCTGCTGCCTCATTAGCGTGCCCTTGACAGCACACAGGAACCCTGTCAGTGACAGGATCTGACATTCTCTGGCAGGGTGGCAGAAGATAACTTCGGGCTAGTGGGTCCCGCAAATTGTTCAGCAGGGTGACTCCTCACAAATCCTCGCAACCCCGCCGCACCTTCCACCATCCTTAGAACGGCTGATGGAGGACGATATGCCCCTACTTCAGCAGAAAGTGTAGGTTTTTTTGGCCAAAGGAGGCACAGAGAGCGTTACGGCGCCAGAGGTTAGTCGGATTTTTTGCTCCTGCTACTTCTTAGTACCGAAAAAGATGGACGCCTCCATCCCATCTTAGACCATTGCCTACTCAGTGACTTACTGCAGACACATTCAAGATGCTCACCCAGTCCAATAGTTTGTCTGCCCTGGAGAGTGAAGACTTATTTTCACGATGGGCCAGGACCATATTCAGTTCGGTGTCCTCCTCTCTTGCCCTATCAGTGCCTCTTGGGTGATCCCAAAATGTTAGCAGTGGCAGCAAAACCTATTTGATAGTCAGGAGTCCCAATCTTTCCCTGCCTCATAGACTGAATGCTGAAGGTGGGCTTGCTCAAGGCAGTCATCACCCATCTCCAGACTACGGCAAACCTCCTGACATCATTGGGGTTCACTATCACTGTGCCGAAGTCATACCTGACTACTTTAAAGACTCTCCCCTTTACCTGAGACATTCTGGACACAGTGAGGTTTCACACCCATCCCCGGGAGTGGAGAATCCAGGATATGGGGGCTATGATCTTGTTGTTTCAGCCTGGGTCCGAGCTTCAGTGAGGAAGGGTCTGAGGGTGCTAGGACTGATGGTCTAATGCATCAAGCACATCAGGTGGCATATGTGGGCTCTGCACGGAGATCTGTAGTCCCAGTGGGTACAGCACAAGGGGATCTCCCTGATCAGGACCAGATTCCAGAGGAGACAGCAAAAGACCTGCAATAGTAGCTGCTGCACTGTCATTGGGTTAGTGGCAGACCCCTCTCCTTACCTCACCTGGAGGTAACAGTGGCGACAGATGCATCACTTCTGGCTTGGTGTGGCCACCTGGGAGAGGTGGAGATCAGATTTCTGTTCTACGGCCATGAGTCGTCTTCACATCAATCTGTTGGGGCTCAGAGCCATCTGCTTGGCGTTGAAAGCATTTCTTCCTTTCATCAAAGGGAAGCTGGTACAAGCGCTCTGGACAACACCACTGCCATATGGTACTGCAACAAGTAGGGTGGGATGGGGTCGTGCCCCTCTGGACATGGATGGAATGCCATATTTTCTTGGTAGTGTGCCACCTGGTGGGATCTCTGAACACAAGAGCTACAAGATCATGAGTCGACAACTTGCAGATCACGAATGGAAATTTCATCCAGAGGTGGTGCAAGGACTCTTATACGAATGGGGAGAACCTTGGCTCAATCGGCACGCCACCGCTGACAATATGCAGTGTCAGCACTTTTGTGCATTGGAGCTTCCAATGAGTCTCTCGCTCTCAGAGGCATTCCTCATAGAGTGGAACTTAAGACTACTCTACGCCTTTCCACCGATACCTCTCCTGCCCCAAGATCTGAAGAAGAACAGGGCTGACCAGGCCCATGTCATTTTAGTGGCCCTGAATTAGGCACAGATAGTATGGTATCCCAGTCTCCTGAGCGTGAGCCAGGGCAGGTTTTTGCATTGGTGTCGCCCGGTGTGACTATGTTTCTTGGTGCCCCCCCAATGTGCACCTTAGCCACATATTCCCTCACTACCACCCTTTAACAGTGACCCTCCAGTCTCCATAACAAATCTCTCTCAGATGCATTTAATTCATTTTACAGCACCCCTCATACCAGTGTAGGGCGTCAGAGCGCTTTACAACACACACCCATTACACAGAGCCAATCAATCAAACATGTGTGAATCAGTGTATTGGAAATGTTACATATGACAAGGTGTAGGAGTCACGTCATCAATACTGATAGGCAGTATAGTCAAGGCCAGTGGAATTATGCAAGTGTGCGGCTGCAGCGCTTTTTGCATTACTATACATTTGCTACATTTGACACACAATCCATCATCTGCTGTCCAATCTACTGATTTTAACAAAAACAAATTTTTGTTTCTAGCTTAAACGGTTGAAAGTGTTTACGCACAACTGAATGCTCTTTGCAAGGGTTGACTGGTTACCTTTCTGTTGCTTATTGCTATATTTGAGTGCTAAACTGGTACTAATGAGGTGCACTCAATGCCCCGACAGTGTTAAGTGTAAAATGTACAAAATAATGAAGTAATACTATAACGAAAATGTGCCGCATTACACCGCATAACTTATCTTTTTTGCCACCTAAACCTACTCAACCTTGCAGCATAATTTAGCCCTTTGCTGCTGCATAATTCCAGTGGCCCAGAGTATAGTTTAAGAGTGCTTGGTCTGAAAAAGCAAAAACTCAATTTAAAACGTAACTCCATGGTTGGGGGTTCTCTTCAATAATAATAATTGATTTTTACCCAAATTAACCCTTTTTGAAACATTAGGATACTTAACTATATCCTGCAGTTTGCACGCAGCTCTTTGATTACAGTTAAAATCTCACTGTTCTATATTAGGATTTATACTTATAACTGCCAGTCACAAAAGGATCCCTCTGACAGAAGTAGTAACCACTGACCTATTTTGATTATATTCATTTTGTGATCTGCATGGTACACGTTCTTTGCAGCAGGCATATTAACCCTTTGTGCTACTTTATGTTAGTCACAATTCCAGTAGAGAAAACTCCGATCTCTCTCCAGGAAGAAAATGAATCACCAGAGTTATCTTGACATTTTTATTGTTGCCTGAACATTACTGGAGGCAAGGAATGCAATATACTTGCAAACACGGCATCCCTCCCACCACCACTGAAGTCAGCGATCGGTCACACTGCCCTAGACCCAGCCCTGGCATGATCATCTGTCCTCTGATCAGGCTGCACCTTTGGGAGGATCTCCTATCGCAGCAGCAGGGCACGGTCCTGCAGTTGAACGTACACATACCCCACCTCCTTGTTTGAAGATTGAGCTGCAGCAGATAAAGGCTTTCGATCTTCCTCCTGAGGTCATTGATGTGACAGCCAGGCGCCCCTTAACCAAACCTGTATATGCCTGCCATTGGGACAAGTTTGTAGTTTTGTATTGTACCTAGCCCAGCAAAGAGTTGCTTTGGGCACTGTTAAGGGGTAGCTGTCGGCTTAGTCTTTTTTCGGTTGCTGGACCAGCCCTCGTTGTTTAAATCCTATTGTGAGGGGCTTTCACAAGGGTTTACAATACATGTTTTCCCCTCTCCGTTCATTATGCCAGAATGGGATTTGAATTTGAGTCTTACATCCTCATGTGCGCTTCCATCGAACCTCTAAACAGCTATCCTCTCTGGTGCCCTACAATCAAAGACAGTCTTTCTTGTTGCCATAGAATAGGCACGACAGGTGAACGCGATTTAAGCCCTCTCCATCAACCCACCCTAACCCACTTTCCGACCAGATAAGCTGCTCCTATGGACTCGGGCCTCCTTTCTTCCAAAGATAGTGACTCCATTTCTTGTTGGCCAGAATATAACCTTTGAGGCGTTCTTCACTCTGCCACACCCCTCGAAGGATAAGGAGAGATTCCATCAGTTGGATCCAATAAGAGGTCTTAGTTTCAATACTGATCATACCAGCGAGTACCAGATGGAAGATCAGCTTTTTATCGGATTCTCCCGAGCGAAGAAAAGCAATGCAGTGCAGAAGAGGACCATATCTCGCTGGATCGTTCTCTCCATTTAGATCTGCTACACACTGACGGCCTCCTGTAGGCTTGCAGGGTCACTCCACCAGAGTCACTGTTACCAATGCAGCAACATGCTTGGTGCCAGTCCTGGACATTTACCAGGTGGATATGTGGAAATCGTTCCCCACGTTCACAAAGCACTACTGTCTGGACAGCCAGGTCTCTCTGCACTCTCTTGGCACTCTGCCTGCTTGGTCCTGCAGGACTTTTTGGTCGGAGTCAGCTCACAAACCAGCTGGGTGGTACTGCTATGGTATCTATTTGAAAGGCAAGAAATCTTCAGTTAGAAGTCTCTATCGGAAGGAAACGTTACTTACCTTTGGTAACACTCTTTCTGAAAGAGACTCTCAACTGCAGATAATGCACAGACTCTCCCCCTTCTCTGAACTGGACGGTTCATTTAAAATGTCCCCATTAGAGTTCTGCACACTGGTCTCGAACAATCATGAGACTGGATTCCATGTCTGTGGGCACGGACAGTTCTGAAAGCAACTGATATCAGCGCGCATAGGTGGCCCTAATTTAGGGGCTTGCATGCCATTTCCAGAGCAGATCGATGTGGCCCTGAGATTTTCTGGATCCACTCTGACACTCTTTTCAAAAGGTGAGGAATCTGTGGTGACATACAGTACTGTACTGTTGTTAGACCTGGCATCATTGGCATGAGTCTCTCCTCCATTTTTTTCTGTTTGCCTCCTCTGTTTACGATGTCTTTGCTGGATTATTGCTTTGGGCACTGTGCCACTGCTGATCAATGCCACAGTGCAAGTGCTCCCTATGTTAAATTGTTACATTGATTGGTGTTACCATGATTGGCTTGGTTGACTTACTGTTCAGACCCTAGTCTAGTGCACTGCGTGTGCCAAGGGCGTGTAAGTTAACTGCTGCTGGTGGGCTTGCAGCACTGGTTGTGCCACCCACAGAAGCAGCGTGTAAAATGTGTCTCAGGCCTGCCATCGCAGAGCCTGTGTGCAGTCCCTGACTGCCATGTCGACTTGGCAAGGAAACCTACTTGCCAGTCTCTAAAACCTTCACTTTGCCACATTTCAGACACCTCTATGGTAGGCCCTAGGGCTGGGTGCATTGTGGGTAAAAGGTAGGTCATGCCCTGATGTGTGTGGCATGACCTAATAGTGAATTACAGCCATTTTTGTTTTTCACTATTGAAGGACTACCTGCCTCCAATAGGCCAGACTGGGCAGACTGATTATTAACTCCATTATAATCTAACTGACTCAGGGAGCATGGTAGCAGATCGAGTTTAGTATCCCTGAACTCAGAATTTAATAGCACACCCTTTAGGATGGATGGTTTTTAAATTCTGTGTTTGAAAATAGCCCTTTTAGAAAGTGGCTATTTTCTTGTCCAACTATCCACCAGTCTTTGCTGGTTTGGTGTGTGTGTCAGGGGCTGGGTGGCTCCAGAGGTCTGAATGAGTCAGTGTGGGGTGAATGAGGCATCTACACTTAGAGTGGGGGAAGAGTAGTCCCTGATAGCCTGCCCTGCCTGACACAATGCTGGCTCCGCCTCCTGCTGGGCGGCTGAGGACCCTGCCCTGCTCAGTGAATAGGCCAGGTGCCTCTGCATGGCAACACCCACAACAAACCCAGGAGGGGGGGAATTTCCCTGCTTGGACAATGGGAACAAAGCAGAAAAGAGAAGGACGCCTGAACCAAGAACTCAGATCACTTCTGACAAGGAAACCTCTACCAAGGACAAGAAGCCTGCTGATCTAAGGACTTGCCTCCCCCTTCTGCCAGTGTGCTGTTTGCTGGGGGGAACCTGAAGCTGCTTCTTTATTTTTGCCAAGGAACAAGGAGAGAGGAACTTGGTGTGTACTCTCACAAAGCTTGCTAGAAAATCTCCAAGGGCTGGAAGAGTGCCAGCCTCCTGTTGAAGTCCCAGGGCTAAAGGACTTCACCCTCTACTGAATTGCTGGTTGCTGGAAAGTGTTGTTTCCAGTGCACAGGGGAAATCTGCAGTCTCGACGTCGCCGACGCCGCCGAATCCAGCCCGACATCGTGAGTAACGGCTCCAGTGTTCCGAGCCTTCGACGCCGGCCGCCGGGCCCGATCGACGCCAGTAGCGACGCCAGAAGTAGTGAGTATCGGCTCCAGCTCCAAGTGACCCCGTCTTGACGCCGGTATCGACGCCAGTGAGTAGTGAGTATCGGCTCCAGCTCTAAGCGACCCCATCTCGATGCCGCTGCTGATCGCATCGACTCGACGCCCCTCTCGACGCCGTGAGCGCTGCTCCGGCCCAACACCCCTCGACGCCGCTGCAGATCGACCCGAATCCGAGGCACGACCGACGCCGAGGATCATCGTTTTCTTCATTTCCAAAGGTACTGTGTTTGGGGGTTCTGTTGCAACTCCAGGCTCGACGTAGCGCTCCTCGCGGTCGACGCCGAACCTTGGGAATCTGGTAAACTCGACGTTGTGTGACTCCTGTGGGGGTTACATTGTTGCCAAGAACTGTGTTTCAGAAGAATACTTACCTTTGTTGCTAAAGAACTATTTCCTAAGAAGAAACTTTACCTGAACTATTATTTTTTCCTTCCAAAGAGTATTTATTTAGATTGTGGTATATTTTTGTCGTTATTTGGTCTTGTGTTAAGCCTTATATAAAAATACTATTTTTATAATAACTCCTGTGTTGTGTCCATCTGTAGTGTATTCACTTTATTACTGTATGTGGTCATAAATGCTTAACACACTGCCTCTGAGATAAGCCTGTCTGCTCTGCCAAGCTACCAAGGGGGTAGCAGGGGTTATCTGAGTGTGTAATCCCCTTGCCCTGACTAGAGTTGGTGAGTCCCTATTTGTCAGAAGTGTGTACCTCTGCCAACTAGAGACCGCCGGTTCTAACATTGGTGGTCAGCGGTGAGGATTGAACTTTGCATTTATGACTCATGTGCAGTGATTAGTGTGCGCTACATAGTGAAAGCAGACCATAGCGCAGCCACAATCTGTTTTGGTAGGATATTCTATTTTTGTTCTCCGCTTTCCTGGAGCTTATTTTTTAAACACTGCCAGTTTTGACCATGGAGGATGCCGGAGCTGCTGCCCCTTCTCTTATTGTTGTGGAGGAATTTGATAAGAAATTGATAAATAAGTACAAGAAAAAGGAGCTAGAGCAATTTTGCAAGCAGTTTAAAGTTCCTACCACAGGTCTCAGAGTGAGAGACGACTTCCTTAAAGCGCTGAAGGCCTGGTTAGAGGCCAGAGATCCCTCTGATCCGGGGGTGGTACCGGAAGAGGAAGAGGAAGAGAACCTGAATGGGCACGTGTCATCTCCCGGCAGCAGTGTTTCCTCTAAGAGCCTTTCTCCTGAAGAGTTGGAAGACAGGGAGAAGGAGAGGGAATACAAGTTAGAGATGGCAAAACTTAAATTAGGAGGGCAGTTGGAATTAAAGAATGCAAGAAGCAAAGGGGAAGCTGAAATGGAGAGCAAAAGATTAGATTTTGAAAGAGAGAAATTAGCGTTTGAACGTGAGAAGATGTTGAGGGAGATGGAGCTTAAAACTAAGAGTTTAGAGTTGAATCCCTCTGGTGGCAGCACTCCATCTGTGGCTGCAGAAAGTAGGTTTTATTTTCCCAAAGATGTGATAAAAGATTACAGTAGAAATGAGGATATTGGTCAATGGTTTAAAGCATATGAGTTAGCATTGTTGGCCCACCGGGTCCCTGAGAAAGATTGGGGAGCGGGGTTGCGGGGTCACTTTGTCAATGAAGGGAGAGATACCTTGTTGGACATGCCTGCTGAGGATAGGATGTCTTATACTCATATGAAAGATGCTTTAATGTTGAGGTATGGCTTAACTCCAGAAAAGTACCGACAAACCTTTAGAGAATGTAAGAAGTTGCCTGGTGCTACGTGGGTTGAATATGTGTCCTTCTTTTGCAGAGCCATGGATAGTTGGGTAAAGGGTAGCAAGGTGGATAGTTATGATGCTCTTTATGATTTGTTTGCATGGGAGCACTTGTCTAATAATTGTTTTCCAGAGCTACGCCAGCACCTTATCGCTAGCAAGATATCTAACCCTAGAAAACTTGCTGAGGAGGCGGACCGCTGGGTCACTACCAGGGTCCACAAGGGTCCAGTGGGAGACTCAGCCAAAGGTGGGCAGGGTCCCCAGCAGAAGAGTGGGGGGGACAGGGGTAAACAGAGGGAGTTTCAGAAAGGGCCCCAAAGTAATCCCCAAGGGAACCAAGGGAAGGGTTCCCAGCCTCCCCCTGTAAAGAAGCCAGAGGTCCCGACAGGTAAACCTGTTCCCAGGGGCCCAATGACCTGCTACGTTTGTAAGCAGGTGGGACACCGTTATTATGATCCCCAGTGTCCCATGAAGGATTCGAATGCACCGCCGCGTGCACCCCCGTCAGGTAGTGAATGTAGCCCTGGGAGGGAGTGAGATGGGTGCCCCCGGTGGGTGGGATCCCGCAGAAATGTCCCTGGTCTCTTTAGGAGACGTGGAAATGGTCCCTCCAACCCCTCTGCCTAATAACACTAATAAATATAGGCAGTGGGTGACCATTAATGGCCATAGGGTGGAAGCTCTCAGAGACACCGGAGCAAGTGTGACAGCTGTCAAGTGTCACTTGGTGTCCAGAGAGCAGGTGGTCCCTCATGCATTCTACCCCGTTGTAGCTGCTGACAACTCACAGAGTAAGTGTGAGGTAGCTCAAGTTCCTTTTGAGTGGGGGGGGGGGGTCTCAGGTACTCTTCAGGTTGCTGTGAGGCCCGCCATGCCTGTTGATTGTCTCCTGGGCAATGATTTGGAGGACTCCCCTTGGGCTAAGGTGGAGAGAAAGTCGCATCAGGAAATGTTGGGTCTGCCTGAGTGGGTGTGTGCGACCACCCGGTCCATGTCAGTTAGTAAGGGTGTTGATGGGGCCCTGGAGCCTGAAAGTATGGCCCAGGTCCCAACCGTGAAGAGAAGAGGCAGGGGGCGCGGGAAACCGTCCCCCATCGTTCCCGCGGTCCAGGAGGGAGCAGACCCTGAGGGGGATGCCCTGGAACCGACAGGAGAACAAGTGGCCGAACTGGGAGACCTGCCCGAGCTGACCCATTGGCAGCTGGATGGTGGTCCCTCCAGGGAGGAATTTTGTGCTGAACAGAAAGTGTGCCCTTCTCTTGTGGGTATGAGGCAGCAGGCCTCAGCCCAAACGACAGGTGATCAGTCAGGATCACATTGGATCTACTGGGAGAACGACCTCCTGTATAGCGAGCCTAAGGCTGCTGAGCCTGGGTCAGCCCGTGTGCTGGTGGTACCCCAGCGCTTCAGAGCCTTCCTACTGGGGTTGGCTCATGACGTTCCGTTAGCTGGACATCTGGGGCAGGACAAGACCTATGACAGGCTTGTCACCCATTTTTATTGGCCCCAGATGAGAAGGGATTCAGATATCCATTGTAGGACCTGTCAAACTTGCCAGGCAAGTGGGAAAAGTGGGCGGAAGCAGAAGGCTCCCCTCCAACCTTTTCCCGTCATCAGTACCCCCTTTGAGCGAGTGGGGATTGACATTGTGGGGCCACTGGACCCCAAGACAGCCATGGGCAACAGGTTTATCCTGGTCTTGGTGGACCATGCCACCCGGTACCCGGAAGCCATCCCTCTCCGCACAGTGACGGCCCCCGTGATGGGACGGGCACTGATGGGTGTTTTCTCCCGCATGGGGTTCCCCAGAGAGGTGGTGTCAGACCGGGGCACCAACTTCATTTCTAATTATATGAAGTCTCTGTGGAAGGAGTGTGGGGTGACCTACAAGTTTACCACTCCTTACCACCCTCAAGGTAATGGGCTGGTTGAGAGATTCAACCGGACCCTAACAGGCATGATTATGGGTCTTGAAGAACTAATAAGGCGTAAATGGGACGTCCTCTTACCATGCCTGCTGTTTGCTTACCGTGAGGTGCCACAAAAGTCTCTGGGGTTCAGTCCCTTTGAGCTTTTGTATGGACACCCGGTAAGAGGACCTTTGAGTCTGGTCAAAGAAGGCTGGGAGCAATCTCCCAGGAAACCTCCCCAGGATGTATACAGTTACATGCTGGCCTTTAGGAACCAGACTCGGCGCTTCAGAGATCTTGCTCAGGCAAATCTGGAGGCCAGCCAGGAAGAGATGAAGCGGTGGTACGACTAGAATGCCACTCTGGTTGAGCTTCAACCTGGTCAGAAAGTTTGGGTCATGGCCCCTGTAGAACCTTGTGCGCTCAAGGACAGGTGGACTGGACTATTTGAGGTTGTGGAGAAGAAGAGCGATGTCACCTACTTGGTGGACTTGAAGTCTCCCAGGAACCCCTTGCGGGTCCTGCATGTCAACCGGTTAAAGCCCCACTTAGAAAGGTCCGAAGTGGGCATGCTCCTAGCCACAGATGCCGGAATGGAGGAGGAGAGTGAGCCTCTTCCTGACCTCCTGTGTGCAAAAGAGCAAGATGGGTCAGGGGATGGTGTTGTCCTCTCTGACACACGGACCCTTGAGCAGCAGCAAGACTGTCGCCATCTGCTGGGACAATTCCCTGATCTGTTCTCCTTAATCCCTGGTGTCACTCAGTGGTGTGTCCACGATGTGGTCACCGGGGACAGCACTCCTGTGAGGCACAAGGCCTACAGAGTGACTGACAAGGTCAGAGCATACATCAAGGAGGAGGTCTCCAAGATGTTTGCCTTAGGGGTGGTGGAGTCCTCTAGCAGTCCTTGGGCCAGCCCAGTGGTCTTGGTCCCAAAGGCTGCAGCGCCTGGTGCTTCACCAGAACTTCGGTTCTGTGTGGATTACCGAGGACTCAATTCGGTCACCAAGACTGACGCGCACCCCATCCCCAGAGCTGATGAGCTCATAGATCGGTTGGGGGCTGCCCGGTACCTTAGTACGTTTAATCTAATGTCTGGGTACTGGCAGATCGCCTTGACTGATGGGGCAAAAGAGAGGTCTGCATTCTCCACACCAGATGGGCACTACCAGTTCCGGGTGATGCCCTTTGGAATGAAGAATGCCCCTGCCACATTCCAGAGGTTGGTTAACCAGGTATTGGCCGGGCTGGAAGATTTCAGCGCCGCCTACCTGGACGATATAGCAGTGTTCAGCGCCAGCTGGGAGGAACACTTGCGCCACCTCCAGGAAGTGTTGTTGGCCCTGCTCAGAGCAGGCCTCACAATCAAGGCCAGTAAGTGCCAGATTGGGCAGGGTTCAGTGGTGTACTTGGGGCACCAAGTAGGGAGCGGCAAGGTGGCCCCCCTGCAACCCAAGATAGATACCATCCTGGCTTGGGAACCGCCCAAAACCCAGACTCCGGTGAGAGCCTTCTTGGGTCTCACGGGTTACTACAGGAGGTTTGTCAAGGGGTATGGCAACATTGTGCACCCCTTGACCTCGCTGACTTCCAGGAAGCAGCCAAGACTTGTGATCTGGACTGACGCCTGTCAGAAAGCCTTTGACACCCTGAAAACTGCAATGTGTACAGCACTGGTCCTCTAGGCACCCGACTTTTCAAAAGAGTTCATTGTCCAGACCGACGCTTCAGAGCATGGTGTGGGGGCTGTTCTAGCACAGATGAATGAGGAGGGCCGAGACTTACCTGTAGCCTTCATCAGCCGGAGGTTACTTCCCAGGGAACAAAGGTGGAGTACGAAAGAGCGTGAGGCATTTGCTGTGGTCTGGGCGCTGAAGAAGCTAAGACCCTACCTGTTTGGGACTCACTTCCGGGTTCAGACAGACCACAGGCCCCTCAGATGGTTAATGCAGATGAGGGGTGAGAACCCAAACCTGTTGAGGTGGTCCATTTCCCTACAGGGGAGGGACTTTACGGTGGAACACCGCCCTGGTACAGATCACGCCAATGCTGATGGTCTGTCCAGATTTTTCCGCCTTAGTGATGAGGACTCCCTGGGTGAAGGGTAGTTCTCCCCACATTTCAGCTGGAGGGGACACGTGTTAGACCTGGCATCATTGGCATGAGTCTCTCCTCCATTTTTTTCTGTTTGCCTCCTCTGTTTACGATGTTTTTGCTGGATTATTGCTTTGGGCACTCTGCCACTGCTGATCAGTGCCACAGTGCAAGTGCTCCCTATGTTAAATTGTTACATTGATTGGTGTTACCATGATTGGCTTGGTTGACTTACTGTTCAGACCCTAGTCTAGTGCACTGCGTGTGCCAAGGGCGTGTAAGTTAACTGCTGCTGGTGGGCTTGCAGCACTGGTTGTGCCACCCACAGAAGCAGCGTGTAAAATGTGTCTCAGGCCTGCCATCGCAGAGCCTGTGTGCAGTCCCTGACTGCCATGTCGACTTGGCAAGGAAACCTACTTGCCAGTCTCTAAAACCTTCACTTTGCCACATTTCAGACACCTCTATGGTAGGCCCTAGGGCTGGGTGCATTGTGGGTAAAAGGTAGGTCATGCCCTGATGTGTGTGGCATGACCTAATAGTGAATTACAGCCATGTTCGTTTTTCACTATTGAAGGACTACCTGCCTCCAATAGGCCAGACTGGGCAGACTGATTATTAACTCCATTATAATCTAACTGACTCAGGGAGCATGGTAGCAGATCGAGTTTAGTATCCCTGAACTCAGAATTTAATAGCACACCCTTTAGGATGGATGGTTTTTAAATTCTGTGTTTGAAAATAGCCCTTTTAGAAAGTGGCTATTTTCTTGTCCAACTATCCACCAGTCTCTGCTGGTTTGGTGTGTGTGTCAGGGGCTGGGTGGCTCCAGAGGTCTGAATGAGTCAGTGTGGGGTGAATGAGGCATCTACACTTAGAGTGGGGGAAGAGTAGTCCCTGATAGCCTGCCCTGCCTGACACAATGCTGGCTCCACCTCCTGCTGGGCGACTGATAGCCCTGCTCCTGCCAGTGACAATACTGGCTCCGCCTCCTGCTGGGCGGCTGAGGACCCTGCCCTGCTCAGTGAATAGGCCAGGTGCCTCTGCCTGGCAACACCCACAACAAACCCAGGAGGGGGGAATTTCCCTGCTTGGACAATGGGAACAAAGCAGAAAAGGGGTATAAGAGAAGGACCCCTGAACCAAGAACTCAGATCACTTCTGACAAGGAAACCTCTACCAAGGACAAGAAGCCTGCTGATCTAAGGACTTGCCTCCCCCTTCTGCCAGTGTGCTGTTTGCTGGGGGGAACCTGAAGCTGCTTCTTTATTTTTGCCAAGGAACAAGGAGAGAGGAACTTGGTGTGTACTCTCACAAAGCTTGCTAGAAAATCTCCAAGGGCTGGAAGAGGGCCAGCCTCCTGTTGAAGTCCCAGGGCTAAAGGACTTCACCCTCTACTGAATTGCTGGTTGCTGGAAAGTGTTGTTTCCAGTGCACAGGGGAAATCTGCAGTCTCGACGTCGCCGCCGCCGCCGAATCCAGCTCGACATCGTGAGTAACGGCTCCAGTGTTCCGAGCCTTCGACGCCGGCCACCGGGCCCGATCGACGCCAGGAGTAGTGAGTATCGGCTCCAGCTCCAAGTGACCCCGTCTTGACGCCGGTATCGACGCCAGTGAGTAGTGAGTATCGGCTCCAGCTCTAAGCGACGCCGTCTCGACGCCGCTGCTGATCGCATCGACTCGGCGCCCCTCTCGACGCCGTGAGCGCTGCTCCGGCCCGACACCCCTTGACGCCGCTGCAGATCGACCCGAATCCGAGGCACGACCGACGCCGACCTCGACGCCGACATCTCGACGCCGTGGATCATCGTTTTCTTCATTTCCAAAGGTACTATGTTTGGGGGTTCTGTTGCAACTCCAGGCTCGACGTAGCGCTCCTCGCGGTCGACGCCGAACCTTGGGAATCTCGTAAACTCGACGTCGTGTGACTCCTGTGGGGGTTACATTGTTGCCAAGAACTGTGTTTCAGAAGAATACTTACCTTTGTTGCTAAAGAACTATTTCCTAAGAAGAAACTTTACCTGAACTATTATTTTTTCCTTCCAAAGAGTATTTATTAAGATTGTGGTATATTTTTGTCGTTATTTGGTCTTGTGTTAAGCCTTATATAAAAATACTATTTTTATAATAACTCCTGTGTTGTGTCCATCTGTAGTGTATTCACTTTATTACTGTATGTGGTCATAAATGCTTAACACACTGCCTCTGAGATAAGCCTGTCTGCTCTGCCAAGCTACCAAGGGGGTAGCAGGGGTTATCTGAGTGAGTAATCCCCTTGCCCTGACTAGAGTTGGTGGGTCTCTATTTGTCAGAAGTGTATACCTCTGCCAACTAGAGACCGCCGGTTCTAACAACTGTCTACCAGAAAGAGCATTTCCTAAGGTAAGTAACTTGTTCTTTTTGCACCTAATGTATACATACTTAGAGTGCTGCCAGAATTCTGTTGGTGGGCAAGATATGAGTCACATTTCTAACATGATAAGACACAAATGTCCAGACTGTTAATATAGCGCTTAATTTTGAGAACAAAGGGTCAGATATTTCTAGGAATTCCCAACTTTATCTGACAAAATGGATGTCCTGTGCTTAGTTTCTTAAAGTGATGAGACTTGGATCAAACTCATGTCTCCTGATTACGTTGCCAATAGTTTGTCCAGGACCACATGCCTCTCCACAATGGGCAACAGCATCAATTTCTCTGGTGTGTCAATCATTACGTTAGTTGTGACATCAGTACAGTAATGATCCAGTTCAGGTTGCGAGACATAAGCAGTCTTTAAAAACTAAAACTTTCAGCTTGCTGTCCTGCAAAATTTGACACTGACGAACAGACCTGGATTTTGTCTGCTGCTGTACCTTCTCGATATGTTTTGAGGCCACTGCATCTTCGTCTACAAATGCCAACAAACAGAAGAGAACTGAGCAGGTTTTATACATGTTTTACAAGGTCTATTTCTAACTATTTTTAGATCGTCACTATTTTTGTGGAGCTGGTGATTTTCTGGGGTGATTTCAGGAGACAGGAGGGAGAGAACAAGAGAAAGGAGGGTGAGCTGCAGAGGGTAGAAGAGATCAAGCCCACAGGTTTAAACCGCCATAAGTTAGAAATAACGTCAAAGCAGAAAGAAAATATAACAAACTCTACTAAGATATATATATCCTGATTGTATGCTAATTGTACTTACTTTTCTTACAATGACAAAATCCTTCACTGTTTCTGCCATAAAACTGTCACAATCTCGTAATTCCTGTGTGACAGGAGCGTGTTGTCTCGACATAGTGTGGATGTCTCAGGTACCCCTTCTGTTTACACATGCACAGTAAGACCTATGACTTCACCCATGCTCTTAAAGTAGTCCAAGCAATTGGAGTTGTATATGAAGGTTGCAGTCAGGCTTGGATTGCGAGCTGTTTTTTTCCATTACCAAAAAGAAAAGAAGATGGCTTTCCGCTTGTGAATGGGACTTGGGTGGGCCACAGGGCTATCTTTGGGGGGCCGGGCCTACCCTCTTGAACGGGGCCTGAATGTTACCCACTTTTGCACCAGACACATTACACGCAGAGTTGTCACAGTGGCTCCATCCCCAGTTGGCAAAGGCTGAGTAAGTGGGCGCACCATTGGTGGCATCTGGCCACGATTATTGACACAATATATTGGAATGACGGATTTTCTTTAGGGCACTTGTGCTCCGAAGCATTTCCAAACGGATGGGGGGGGGGGAGCAAGGGGGGTGAATAAATTAAAGACAGCAGAAAGGAAAAAGTCCCAGATTGTTTTATTTGCTTATAATTGTGTTTCAGGAAAAAAGGGAGCCAGCATGCCTTTGAGCAAACAGCGCCGGGTGAATGGGCTGCTTGTGACATATCCAATAACTGGGCCACCGAGGCCTGTCGCAGAAACAATAAAAGCAGGCCGGCTCTGAGGGAGAAACACGAGGCTGCGACTGGGGGAATTGAATTAGCGCCGGCCTCCAGGCCCGTGCCGGGCCGGTAACTCGATTAGAAGGAGCAGGCCCAGCTCGCAAGGGGCTGGGCGGCAGGTCCCCAGACGAGGCTCCGTGTCTGCCTCAGCAAAAACCAGGCAGGAGACGGGTGTCCATTCACACCGGGACACAGGTGCTGCAGAGGAAGAGGGTGAGGGGCGCGCCAACGATTGGAAATGAGTTTTTGTTTTGCTGCTGGAATTTTTTTGTAGTCAGTGATTCCCTGTTTGTTGATTTTACTCGCCAACGGTTAATATTGTTCAAATTGTTATATGTTATATTTAAAATGTGCGTGATGAGTGACGTGAAGCCTTTAACTGCATTGTGTTTAACATAGGGATACGTGGGCAAAGCAGTGGATTGAAAATGCAATACCATGGTTCCACGATGATTCCCCGTCTAGGATTACAAAAAATACCGTCCAGTCGAAAATCCGGGCGGTGCAGAACAGCACAAAGTAATCCCGCTCTACTAAAGCATACAGGAATAAAAAAGCAGAGTAGACTGCCAGGCCTTTTGAGGTTGATGCTGCATTTTCTGTTGGGGCATAGGTAATATATCCTCGCTCATAGGTGTTCCCACACACCTCAACACATCTCTGTGGAGTCATGTTTGGGCCGCAAGCACACACCATCCACATTTAAATCAGGAAAAAGCTGGTATAAATATTGCATTGTACTAGTATTTCTATAACGTTTTCCATGCCCCCTGCGAGGCTTAAGTATGGTGGTGTATGCACGCACAAACCCCCGCTCTGTAATACAGAACTGGGATAGAGAAATGTGGGCCTCCTGAAGTGAATGTGGACACAAAACATTTTGAGGAGCTCGTAAAAATAGGCAATTTAAAAAACATTTTTTTATGAATCTCGTTTGCATTTTAGAAAAGATAATTTTATTTAACCCTTTCGATGCTTGTGACGGAGCGGTTCCGTCATGCGCGTCGGTCGCGCTGTGCGGATGACGGAACCGCTTCGTCACGGCCCCGCCCGCGCACGAACCCTTCAGCACAGCGCGGTAATCCGCGCCGCGCTGAAGGGGTTAAAAACGATCACAGACATGGTGGTCTGCTGAACCCAACCAGCAATCAGATGAGTCTCCTCTCTTGAGGAGATCACTTATCTGAATGATGCCCTGCAACTAACTGTCCAATGGTTCGCCTACAACCAGCTAAAACTGAATGCCCAAAAAACGAGTTCCTTCTGATCTCCCCCCACCCAAAAAAAATCCAATGACATTCTGGAATGGACTAACTCGATCACATCACTCAACTGCACCCCTACCATACTGGACTCTGCCAAATCTCTCAGGATAACCTTGGACCGCATCAACTCGATGGTCAAAACTGTCAGGTTCCATCTGAGCTACTTGCGTAAACTAAAATCCTTCCTTGAAACTGCCGACCGAAAAACCGCACTGCAGGTGTTAGTTATCTCCAGAATTGAATACGGCTGCTCTACCCTATCTGGCCTACCAAAGACTTCGACAGACCCTCTAAAAGCTTGCCTCAATGCAGCAGCTAGACTCCTATCTGGCTAAAAAAAAAAAGGCAGAATCCAACTCAAGCTGGCCTGCATCACTCACAAAGTCTTGCCAATTTTCCTGGGTTGCAATTTGCAAATTACCTCATGCATATTAATGACTATTTTGTGAACCCACCTATTAATACATATGCTGGTTCACAAAATACCGATGCATTGGTAGAAGTCAGTGCACAAATTGCAACCACTAATATCAAATACATTTGAGTGCATTCCAAATAAGAAATCATAAACTGCAAATCGTTAGTATTCACAATTTAGGATTTATTATTTGGAAAATTAGTACGAGTCCCATAGTTGTAAACTCAACGGTTTATCTTACTGGAACTAACATCCCTAATGCCTAAGACCATGAATGATATGACAATCAGGTTTCTAGTCCAAATAAAAATATTATGGAACATCCATACAAACATATCCTTTTTTGAAGAATACAACCTGATGTGCTTCCCAATTCAGAAACCAGGATCTGGTTTCTGAATGGGCGTATCATTTGCAATGCTAATTATGTACCAATAATTCATATTGCAAAATGTGCATTGGCAGGGGATCGCAAAACGACCTCCCTACTAGATATAAATTAGACAGGACCCCCTCCCAACTCCATGGCTGTGTGTGAATGAAGGCGTGGCAGCCCGCAAGGAGAGCAGACCTTTGTGAGGGTCTTTCTTCTTTTCCTTTTCAAATATGCTATAAACTGAGCTTATGCTAACCAACTGATTTTACACTGTCCTCCATCTTGCCTCAATGTCATAATACACCATGGGACAACTACTACTGTTGTTTCTCGATCTATATAAAGAACTGTGCGATTTACTCTGATAGAGCGTTCCCAGGTACCTTTTCCGCACGGGCCGGGGACTAGGCGCCATCTTGGTTGGCGTACCAGACTTTCACCTAGGCGGCTTCCCGCGCTCCACGGTGATAAAAAGGAATGGAGGATCTAGCGCGCAGCGTTGGCGCGCAGCGGTCGCGCCGTGGGCGCGCCGGAGGTGCGCCAGAGGTAAGCCCGTTTGCGCCCGTTCGCGCATCGGGCGCGCTGGCGGCTGAGACAGTGGAGTCACCCCCACCTAAGCGCATAATATATACAAAAGAGGATCTGTGTGCTTTGAATCCTGTTAATTTGGCACAATGTCAGCTCATTACTGCCACCAACAGCCCTCAGTCTTTGACTTGTGGTCTGTTGAACGTGAGATCTTTAGGTAGGCATCATGTAGAGATCGCGCTCCTCATAGAACAATACGGCCTAGATGCCTTGTTCATGACTGAAACATGGACACGGCTAGATAGTGGGGTTGAACTGGGGCAGGCCTGCCCCCCAGGATACAAGATTAGGCATAACCCACGTATTGGGGCCAGAGGAGGAGGTGTAGGGCTTATCTATAGAGAGTCATTGGATTTCTCTCCGCTAGAAATTAAGAAAATCAGGGACCTTGAACTGATGGGCTGTTCATTGAAAGGACAGGGAGGTGTACTTTTTACGGTACTTGTGTGCTATAGACCCCCTGCTGGTGCCATGTCGGCTGTGTCCGAACTTACAGACCTGATTTATGACCTATCTAATTCACATGCCAGATTATTAGTGCTGGGGGATTTTAATCTATGGCCTGGCGGTCCAACAGACTCAGCTTACTCTTGCCTCACTCAGGCGTGTAGTAACATAAACCTGGAGCAGTTGGTGGCCTCAAAAACCCATCAGAAGGGCCATACCCTGGACCTGATCTATGCCAATCATGGTCAGGTAAGGGTGGAAAATATCCTACCACAATGTTGGTCGGACCATGCTTTAGTTCTGTTCTTGGCCGACCTTCCGGAAAACCACCCAAAGTATAGTAGCCTGGGAAATGTCAAGATCGGTAGACAATGGTCTAGGCTCCTGAGGAGTGAACCTCTTCCTAGTCTGCTCCCGGACACCTTCCACCTGGATGAGAATGTGGAGCAAAGCTATGAGATCTTCATTCAGCGTATCATGGCGTCTTTAGATAAGTTGGCCCCTTTAAGAAAAAGACGAGACAGGAAAAGGGTTGCCATGCCTTGGTATTCGAGAGAGCTTCTCCAACTAAAACTCCAGTGTAAACGGGCAGAGAGAAAGTGGCGGAAACATTATTTGGCATCGGATCTGCTACTTTTCAGGCGGGAATTGGCAGCATATAAGATCCAGATCAAAGGCGCAAAAGCAAGGTTCCTTGAGGAGACTTTGTTGTCAGCCTCTAATAAAGCTCAGGCCCTATTTAAAATGGTTAATGAGTTATCTCGACCGGCTAGTGCGTCCACCGCCATTCCTGCCTCTCAGTCACTTTGTGATTCGTTGGCGGCGGCCTTCGAAGACAAGATTGCGACCATCTTGAGTAAAATGAATCCTAACATCTCGGTGACCACTCCCTCGCCTACACTGGAGGTGGCGGATGGAAGAGCAAGGCTGGATAGTTTTCCCGCCCCTTCCTTTTCAGAATTTGTGGCTTTAGCTAATAGTGTGTCTTCAGGCTCGCCTTTAGACGTTCTTCCGCACAAGTTCTGGAAGGTGTTTGGGCGGGAGCTGTTTCCTCCTCTCCATGCAATCTGCTGTCAATCTTTAGGCTCTGCCCAGGTCCCGGACAGCTGGAAGCTTGCGGTAGTTTCTCCGCTGCTGAAGAAGGAATCACTGGACCCCTTATCTCCTGCTAATTATAGACCGATCTCATTGCTCCCGTTCCCGATTAAGATCCTGGAGAAATTGGTCACAAGACACCTTTCCAATTTCCTGGAAGCTAATGATTATCTAGATGCAGCGCAGTTTGGGTTCAGACCAGCCCATGGAACCGAATCAGCTTTGGTATCCGTTTTGAGCGACCTTCGTTCGCGTGCCGATCATGGTCAGGCAGCCTTTTTAGTGCTGCTTGACATGTCGGCAGCGTTCGATACGGTCAATCATGCCATTTTGACCAGGAGGTTAGAGGAGGCTGGGGTGATGGGCCTGGCCCGAGATTGGCTTGTTTCATACTTGACCAATAGACATCAGGTGGTTGCCCTTCCCCCCTTCAAGTCTACCATCAGAAGGGTAGGGCAGGGCGTACCCCAGGGTTCAGCCATCAGCCCTATTCTTTTTAATCTTTACCTCCGCCCCCTGGTCCAATTAATTAAATCTTTTGGCATAACGGTTACCAATTATGCTGACGACACCCAACTCGTCTTCTCCATTGAGGGGGAGAAAGCGGTGTCATTGGAGGCCTTCCATCACTGTATGGTCTCCACGGCAACATGGCTAAGTAACAACTCGCTGCAATTTAACAGCTCCAAGACGGAGGTGTTGCATTGCTCAGTGGATCGTGTTTCACGTCCTCTACCGCAAGACTTCTGGCCCCCTTCTGTTCAAGGCACAGTAGCAGCAGCAAGCTCGGTTCGCAATCTGGGTGTGACCATGGAACCCAATCTTCAACTTGAGGGTTTCATTGACAAAACAGTGTCTTCCTGTATGGGGCTTCTACGTACCCTACGGAAGATTCTTCCTTTGCTCCCTGCCCATGCCAGACCAGAAGTAGTGCGTAGTATCATTCTTAGTAGACTTGATTACTGCAATGCACTACTTCTGGGGGCTCCCATCACGGCACTGGGCAAACTGCAACGGGTCCAGAATTTTGCCGCCAAGCTAGCACTCTCTCGCCGACGGTTTGACTCATCATCTGCAGCCCTCAAAGATTTGCATTGGCTGCCTATTGCTCAGCGGGTCGAATACAAAGCTCTGTGTTTGGTCTTCCGGGCCTTACATGGTTTGGGACCACTCCCCTTACAGGAATTGTTCACTTGGTACAGCCCTGCCAGACTTCTCCGCTCTGCGTCAGCTAGCTTGGTAACGGTCCCCAAAATCCGGAGGAAGCGGATGGGGGGACGCTCGTTTGTCTACATGGCATCCAAGCTGTGGAACAATCTCCCACTGTCGCTTAGATGTGCTGGAGACTTTCTACCTTTCAAAAAACAATTAAAAACTCATCTGTTTCCTAGGATAGAGTAGCCTGCCGCTGTTTATACAGGTTTATTTGGATTATAGCGCCAGGATGCCCGTTGGGTGATTGGAGCGCTTTACAAATATGTTATACATACATACATACATACATACGGTACCTAACCAAGGACATTCCAACTGTCTCAGGCTATCACTGTACAATGCATTCCTTAGTATGCTTGAATAAACTGTGTGAACCACTAAGCTCTAAAGTAATGCTCCTATTAGACAATTCCTGAATGCGGTCTGTAGTAAAATGTTTCTTCTCGCTCGTCTCTCATTGGTGCATATCCTGAAAACCATGTACTTGTGTATAATATTTGAAAGTCTTTGTCTAAAGCCCTATAAAAAGACATGTATTTCTATGTACAGTGGCACCCCTATTACTCACCTTTAGAAGGTGAATCCTTGCCGTATTACAAATAGAACTTTACTGAGTTCTTGGTACTCATGAACTGCATGCTTTGCTGTTAACCTTTGCTGCCATACATCATGTACTCTGACCAGTACTTTATTATATAAAGACTTAAAACGTATTATCCGGTGTCTGTCATTCCTGACGAGTGTCGCAGTATTGATACTCGATCTCCATCAAAATGTATTAGTGACATGTCCAATTGAGGTGCCCCAAAGTCCATACTGGGACAGGGCTGGCTTTAGGACGGTGCAACTGGTGCAGCTGCACTAGGGGGCTGACCTGGAGGGGCAGGTGGCACTGACCTCCAGGAGGGGGGAAGTGAGCTCGGGGAGGGGGGCGGGACTCTGTATAAAGTAATTAAAATCTTGCCAGAATAGGAAATCCCTCATCAAACAAAAGGAGAAGGACGTAAATGAAAAAGTCCCCCTCCGTGCCCAAAGGTACCCCAGCTAGGGAGAAGGTTGCCAAGAAAGGTTTACATATGTGCAAGTTCCTTCGCAAATGGCATGATTACACATCCAAAAATGAGAAGAAGAATGTAAGACTTAAAACCTCAGCATAGGCCCACCCACTTTGAAGTCTTAAATATTTGGGAGTAAATGCAAGTGAAAAGAAAAGAAGACATTTTAATAAAAAATACATAGTAGGGCTCATGCATGGAGAAGCGTGCAGGACAAGGAAAGGGGAGTGAGGAACTCATTGAGATCATTGGAGCATATCCCCTAATAGAAAATGATGAGAAGAAGTAGAAACTAAAAAGGGAGACTGAAACCGAGAGTTAGGAGGAAGACGCTTTCATAGACGAGCCCCTCAGTATAAAACCACTTCCATTCAATCCAGAAGCCGCTGCACAGAGTGCCACAGCCTCAACAGTAACCACAACCAGGATCGTTGCAGAATCTCCTGTAGAAGCTCATGCACACCAGAGCTATGCAGAAACTAATGTCTCATCTCATGATCAGGTCTCGGCACCAACAGCAGGTAGTGTACTGCCTTTATCATCCTCGGTTGAGACACTTGTCAGTGCTCTACCGAGTCAACCTATCCCAAGTATACCCCAGGACTCTGCACTGAGGCCTGGAGTAATAGCATTAAGGTCCCTGCTAGGAAAAAGTTAACCTGGCAGTAGCACAGAAGGCCGGATAATTGGAACTGCTTTACCAGTTAGCTTTGTAAGCACAAGGCAACCCCAGCAGCAACTTAATGTGGCCCAACTGAAAACAGAATTTGAAGAAATTGTTAAGGGAAATGTGGGAATGGATTATTTAGGGCTTTACAGTGAGAGCGAGTTGCTCTATATGAGAAAAGAAGCAGCAAGGGTGGGGAGAGACGCGCATGCAAAGATGGAAAAGTCGGTGGATGAATGCGGAATTGACATAACCCTGTGAAAGAATTCTAGGATGATAATAAGCAAAATGGAGTGGAAGCTTTTAAAGTGAACAGGGTTAGGGACTCATGTAAGGAAACTGATCGATAACATTAGGGAGTGGAATGAAACAGAGAAATTCAGAGAGCTGTGCTCTAGGAAGGAGAGGTTAAGGTGAAACATAAGAAAGAGTTTGAAGAAGATGGAGAAGGAGCTGCAGAGGGAATGGTAAAGGAGTTTCCTTAGAGAAGTACAGGAAGGAGCATACGTCATGTCCCGTGGTCATGATTAGACATTTTCCACTTTACCAACTCCCTTCCCAAACTCAGAGAGAATCTACATAGGTGGTATACCCAGATCATGACCAGTTCCATGGTCCTGTGGGAAGATTTAGATGTAATATTTGAGGTGGCAGTCCCAAAGTATCTGTGTGCAGGATGTAAGAGGGCCGTCGGTTGGCTGACACAATAACCCCCCTCGGATGGTAGAGACGAATTCCCCTTCACCCACAGTCAAGATCAACTATGACGAAGTTATAAAACTGACACTTTCTGGTTGGCTGAAGGGATGACCCCAGCCAGGCAGAACCTACTGCTCCTGTCAAGGGTGGGTGATTACACGTGCTGTATAACCTGTGCTCACCCTTGGGTAGCTTGGCACTGAGCAGTCAGGCTTAATTCAGAGGCAATGTGTAAAGCAAAGGCACAGCAGTCACTCGTGATAAATACACTGAGCATCACAAAAGAGACTTCACACAGAATGTATGTAAAAACGTTTTTATTCAGCACACACAATCAATCTTTATAACATGAACATCAGGTACTTTGGGCATAAAACACATCTGCCAATACTACTAGCAGTACTAGGCCCACTCATATTGGTATGATATCAATAGTATGCACATTGGGAACAATTCCTGATCTAAACTCCTCCCCACCACCCCACAGAGAGAGCACCCTTATGCGGTGCAACATGCTGTCCACCCCAGGCCCACTCTGGTAATCCTGGCAATACAGTCCCACACAGTTATATGGTACACCCTGGGTCAAAAATTATATAAAAAATGTGTACATACACAAAACAAGAACCCTTTATAGCAGCACCGCAGGCTGGAACCACACAGGCAAACCCAATGTCAAATGTATTGCGCTTTTGTCATGAAATCAACATATAACGCTGCACCACCAGCCAGTGTCCTGAATCACAAGCGGAACTGACACTATCACTCCCACTCACTCAGCACTGTTACACAGTGCGACAGGTATCCAGCACCGCCCGTACAGAACGCTCTTGCACACACCACTCAGCCCCCTAATGTGGTGCCACTGGTATCCAGGAGGTCAATGTATAACACTCTGCAGACTCCGTGGCCCCAGCTTCCCCCCTCCCTCTAGTTCACCCTGATTGTCCTATAACCCCAGATGGAAGATAACCAACCCCACATCCCGGACACTAGACCGCACACGGCCGAATTCACTTGGTCTGGTTCCTCAGGAAGCAGGTGGGAATTTGCAGCAAGTTTTAATTAAGAGGTAGACATAAACAAGGGGAGTTAAGCAGCCACTCAGGAAGTTAATCCACAGGTCTCAAAACACAATGGAGTCTCTTGACCCGCTTCCGAACTGTCTCAGAAGCGTTCCTTCTACCCAGTCAATCTCTCTGGCTACTACCTGGCGGCAAGATGTCTTCTGGAGGGGCCAGGTGTAGAGAGGGCTGTTGGTATGCCGCAATGAGGGTCAAAAAGGGAACAACCAATGAATGGGGAGTAACACAGGAGAGCCTCTTGGTAGGAAGAGGCACCCTGACAGGTGCATGATGATCAGGATCATGCCCAAGCAATCCAGGCACAGCGTCTCGTGCACGCTGGTATGATTCGCACCAGCCACTTTAGATCTTAAACACGAGTTGCTAATTCCGTACCTCCCTGGAAATGAGGCTCTATGACTGGTGCATGTTGATATGCACCAGGCAATTCCGGTCACATACAACAGAGTTGCAAATTTCGTACCGAGACACCAAGTCCAGTACACGATGATCAGGTTCTACCAGACCAGTCCAGTCACACACACAGGTGCAAATTCAGAACAGCCACTTGAGGCCCCACCTTCGAGAGTCGTACCCTGTGAATAGGACACTGCACGCACTTGCCGGTGGTGCAGGCTGGATGTAACAGTGAAAATTCTGCATTTTAAATACCATTATTGAACTCTGTTATCTTTAATGTTTGATTCACACCCATGCTCCTCGAATACAGAAGAGACTCCACTAGAATCTATCACTCTGCGACTACGTTGTATCAGCTAAGAGACGTTCTTTGAGCCCCTTTAGTGACACTGCACCAACCGCTTCCCCCTATGAGTGGAGGGCGCCATGGCCTGTCGAATATGCTGCTTTTCTTGCACCTGTGATTCTGCAAATGCCAATATTCAGGTTGTAAATAATGATATTGCTAACTATTTTAGTCTTGGCCTAGCCCATACACCTTCAGGAATCATCGACTTCTTGGCAGCTCCCTAGACCTCTTTTGGGTCAAATAACTTTCTTTGCAATATAAGATCACTGCCAAAACATGCTAGAGAACTCTGGGACTTAATCTCTTCTCTGTCTCAGCAGCTCTGTTTCCTAACAGAAACCTGGACGAGTCCTACTCCCCTTTCGTCAATTACCCTAGCTGTGCCAAAGAACTAATATATACTCAGACTCGACAGAGAGTCAAAAATAGGTGGTGGCATTGCTATTGTTTTTCACGATACCATCAGCATGTCTTTTATTGACACTCTAAATACTGACTGGGTTGGACTTGGTATCTTTAAAATTTTGTTTCTTTCTGGTGACCATTAGACGGGTGCATTTGATTATCGCCCTCCCGGTCCAGAGAAAGATTTCAGCCACCGCCTGACAGAATATATTGCTACTCATACTGTCCTCAAAAGTTTTTCTCTCGCTAGGTAATTTTAACTATCATGGGGAAGATCTTTCAAACCCTGAGGTAGTTCAACTTGTTTCGGACATGGGCTTGCTGGGTCTACATCAGGTAATTAACGGCCCCACCCACTCTGCCGGTCATACTGTAGAATACATTTTTACTAACACCAACGCTTTGCACTGTGAGTCTCCACTACCTATCACTTGGACTGACCATTGTCTGAGTCAGTTTCATATTCCAAAAACTGGTGGATCAGTCAAACCTAAATCTAATAGCCAGGCAGTTTTCTTACAATGGCGTTTTGTAACCCGGAGTCCTTTTCTAAATCGTTTGAGTCTTTTTTACCTTCCCAAGAGTTAAACATGGACACAGCTTTGGCTGGATTGAATCAAACTTTACACCAGGCGTTAAACAACCTTACACCCTTGAAAACTATGTCAAACATTTTGCCTACACCTCGGGCTCCTTGTTTCTCAAAGGAATTCCGACAGGAGAAGTCCTCTTGTAAAAAATTGAAAAGAAAGTGAAGAAGGACCAAAAATAAAAAAAACAAAGACATATTCAAACAGGCACTCTCGCTATATCACAGAAGTATAAAATTGTCTTACAAATCTCACATTCTCATGACACTTGGGACAGCAGGCAACTCCTCTAAAGAACTGTTCAAAGTTTTTTTTTTTTTTTAACTGTCCTTTATTGAGTATTCCACAATACACAGCTTTCAGCCTACAACCCCTCGGGCCGGCCGCTCAGTATGTAACACATGCTTTGCTTCGTATAAAACACAGCCCAGTGCCGTCAACCTGGGGGTACGGCGGCGCTATAAAGTGCAAGTGTCTCACAGTTTCAAGGGATGGTGAAGGACTCATTTCCTCTTTTTTATAAGAAGAACTGTTCAAAGTTTTAAATGGCTTCGTCAATCCCTCTGCCTGCTCCCAGGCTATGTTATGTGCACAAGAACTATGCAACTTTGTAACAAATTTATTTGAAGGCAAAATGAATCAGATATATTTAAAATGTGTTATTTCGGCAGGCCAGCCTTCAGAGGCACACACTTATGACGCTCCTCCTGTAGTTGCAGCCTGGAAAAGTTTGCACCTTTGTCTATAGAACAGATCCCAAAAACTTTGGAAAAAGCCAAATCTGGCTCTCCTCAAGATCCATGTCCTCAGTGGATCTTTGCTTCACTTTCCCATCAGATGGCACCTACAGTCTGGGTATTGTTTATCAGTTGACTCAGGTATGATCCCTCTTGCATTAAAATTAGCTTAAGTTACACCTATACAAAAGAAGTCCAACGTTGATTCTAGCTATCTAGCAAACTACCATTCCATTTCGTTGCTCCCGCTCGTGGGCGAGTCACTGGAAGGTTTAATAAATATCCAATTTTCAAATTAACTTGAGGATAACCAGAAGCTAGACCCATCTCAGACCCTCTTTTAACACCGAGACTGCCCTAGTTGCGGTGACTTATTCCATCAGGCTTTCCGTGGACAAAGGCATTCCATTTATGCTGGTCTTACTAGATCTATCTGCAGCCTTTGACACTGTGTCTCACACAAGGTCGATTCAAGGGCTGTATGAGATTGGCATCTTTGAGACCGCTCTCCAATAGCTTCAAGACTTCCTAAGAAACAGATCTCAGACGATCTCGCTGGGTACCTTCAGGTCCCGCACTATGTTGATTGACAAAGGAGTGCCTCAGGGCTGATATTTAAGCCCCACATTGTTTAACATCTACGTGGTCCCTCTGGCAATCACGGCTAGATCCTTTGAATTTGAAATTGTATCATATGTGGATTATACCCAGCTTGTCCCCTCCTTTGGGGATGACCTGGAGAAGATCAAAGATCAGTTTTCAAACGGGATGAAAACTATTGCAGACTGGATGACAACCAACTGTCTGCAATTAAATACGGAGAAAACGGAGCTTAAATTATTTATGAAAGCAGAGCAGTTTTGGACTCCAGAATGGTGGCCTATAGAAGTAGGTCTCACCCCTATACCCAAACAATTAGTGCAGAATCTTGGCCTTAAAATAGATCAGTCTTTGTCCATGAAAGAGCAGGTAATTGCCACCAGCAGCAGGTGTTTTAATATTACGTGGCTGCTGAAGAAAGCTTTCTCCTATCTCCCTCTTTCTGTTAGGAAAACCCTAGTTCAGGCCTTGATTCTTAGCAAATTGGACCATGGCAATGCCTTACTTGCATCAGCTAATGAGTCCTTAATGTCCAAACTGAAAGTGGTCCAAAACACAGCCGCACTACTATGTAATCTTCCACTTTGCGGCGGAACCATCATTGAAAGCCTTGCTTTGGCTACCATTAAGAAAAGGTCAATCTTTAAAATGTGTTGCCTCACCTATAAATCACTAACAGGACACTGACCTAGTTAACCGCGTCAAAAACGATATAACTACTGTCTAGTTTGGGATCTGCGCTTTAAGGACAAAGATCTGCTTTTCGCCCCTCGTGTCCGATAGACTAGATGTCGGGGCAGGTCTTTCTCTTACCTAGCCCCATACTATTGGAAAGCTCTGCCTTATTATGCTCGCATCTGCCCTCATTACATCAAATTCAGAAAATTGCTTAAAACAATCTTATTTTAAGTGTTCTGTGTTAGGTTTTGCCTGTGCTTCTCTAGCGCCAAGATACCTCTTTGGAGGTGATTCATACGCCATAGTAAGCTGTATTAACAATAACAACGAGCATGCAGTCGGCATGACGCATGAGAGAGATGTGGTACAATCGACGAAGCAGGTCACCTTGGATCCCTTAATCGGTGAAACAGCTCACCACCAACAAGATGCTTCTGAGCGCCAGGGTTCCTGTGATATGGGAACCACACGCTTTTGACTTGAGCAAGATTTCTGCGGCTCTGCACTAGACAATCCGGTCTCCAGGGACAAGCCCTTAATTCCACGCTCACACTGCACTACCTGTTGGGATTTAGCAGCCGATGTGAGCACTTGAGAGGGCATTGATCTCCAGATGTCAGGTAGACGGTGTAGGTCCCTTGCAGGAGATTTTTGGTGTCCCTGAGATCCTCGAGAGAACAGGAGGCCCAACGACGGACGGGCTCTCGGAGAGCACACTTCAGGGCACGACACTGCAGTAGTTCTTCAGTCCAGGCCAGCCACTATCACAAAAGGGGACACTGTCCCCTTCAATGGCTGTAATCCTCCATGTGCACAACAGAGTCCTTTGGCAGTGCACACCACGCAGTCCGGGTTCTCCGGGCCCCACAAGTGTATCTCACCCCGTGCTGGAGGCTGGCACCCATAGATATACTATTGTGCCTTTGAAGTTAGGGGAGGTTTAGCTGTCTGACATGGTGTCTATCTTAATCTTTAGTTGGCCCATGATTCGGCCCGAGAGGTAAAGTGTCAAAACCTATCTAGTCCATCCGACCCTCAAATGGCAAAAGTCTGTTTTTCCCATTGTATGGCCATGGAATATAGCTGCTGCTGAGGAATGCACAGATGTGCTCCCCGACAGCTGGTATCCATTGGAGCCAGGCACCACGACACACAAGACTATTAGAGCATAGAAATGCCCATATTCTATAAGTGGCATTTCAAAGCGAGAAATGCTAAAACCACTTTTACCACTGGAAAGGGTTTGGCTTAGCGAATCCATTGATGGAAAACATCATGAGGCTGGATAACTGCAATCCACTATTGAAGAATAAAGTAGTGTCAACCACTTCCCCATGTGGGGAAGAGCAAGCCTCATAGGTAGTGAAAACACACACAGGTATTCCTCCCTACCTGGGGGCAGGTGCGCTAGTGTGCACACTGACCTGCAATGGCAGGACGTGCACACAGTCACCAGCAGAGCACCAGAGGTGCAAGTGCTCTCACACCAGTCTGCGATGGCAGACTGGACATGGGTTTAACTAATACGGGTGTCAGTGCATATGCACAGGCCTGTGATGACAGGCTGCACCCTCAATCATGGATACTATCGGTGCGGGTGCACACACACAGTGGCCTGTACTGGCAGGCTGCACATGACTTTAATCATTATAGATGCTAGTGCGCTCACACCAGTCTGCGATGGCAGACCGGCCCATGTTAAAGAACATCGAGCCAGCGCCACTTCCCCACACTTTCACACTGCATTTACAATGGGAAAGTGGCCAAGCCGTGAGGCCACACAAAAGAATCAGCAAAATCCAGGTGGAAAAAGCAAAAAGTTGAAGGAAACGCTACCTGATGAGTATCAGTTCCATCATTCCCCCCAAAAGGAAATGAACTGTCCCAAGATTTTCCGAACCTCTCAAGAGCCAAGAGAATGAATGCACGCCTACTTTGAAGGCTGATGCAGTTGTACAGGGAGCACAGCGGAATGAACGATCCATTGGGGATCAATATGGGAGGGTTCCTTGCTCCCTTTGTACAGGGACAGAGACCAGAGATCAGCAATTAGATCATTCAAGGTGTCCTTTGCTGGGTAGTGCAAACCTATTTATGAGATTTTGCAGTATGTGAAATATTGTAGTGACATGGTGGAAGCAAAGCGAAAGGGGCTTAAGGAGAAGTATACAATAGCCCACATGCAATTGACAAAGAGTGGCTGGGGGTAATGGGACTTAAAGTTCCACTCCAAGGACCCGACGTAGACCTCACTTAAGGGATGGCAATACAAGGAGTCTCCATGTCTGGAATGGTAAGAGGCTGAAGTCACAAGCCAAGAACCAGCATAAGTGCCCTAAAAAAGGTAATCCCATGCCACCTTTGTAATGGGGTTGGGCACTGGAAGACAGAGTGTTGTTACAACCCAGACCAAATCATGACAGACAGTCAAGCTGCGAGTCCTGTGGGGCAGGGAGAGCTTACCCCAGTACCTAAACCCCCTATGTCTATCATGGCATGCTGTAGTATTCCTTTAACGCTATGCAGATGCAGTGAGGGATCCCACCTTCCAAGTTAAGCAACAGAGTACCCCAAAATCCGATAATGTCTCAAAATGGACCAGTTCCCATAATCTTCGAGACCTCAAGAGACTTCAGTCAGGACTAATGATAGTACCTGAGAGGAGAGGAGGAGTGCGTAAGTGGTGCAGTCCTGGAAGTGGACCAGAGTGGACCGCATGTGGACAGAGAGGGTAACAAGCACCCCGTATCCTTCCTAATCAGCCACTTGTTCAATGGTTAGAATGGTTTAGGTTTCTAACCTACTGTTCTGCTTGGGTTTTCGGATCAGATAGAACCCGCTCATCAGAGCCTCTCTAACCCAGCCAGAACGTTACCCTCTCCCTAGGGCCTATTCACAACAAGTAACCACAGATATATACCACCTAAGGACAGGGAATTCCTACTATATATATATATATATATATATATATATATATATATATATCTAGACCTCTTATAATACAAGTGGCGGCCTCGCGATCCCAGACGGACCCAGGACTTCCTACCCAGACGGCAGCCTCAGCCTCGCGGTCCCAGACGGACCCAGGACTTCCTACCCAGACGGCAGCCTCAGCCTCGCAATCCCAGACGGACCCAGGACTTCCTACCCAGACGGCAGCCTCAGCCTCGCGATCCCAGACGGACCCAGGACTTCCTACCCAGACGGCAGCCTCAGCCTCGCGGTCCCAGACGGACCCAGGACTTCCTACCCAGACGGCAGCCTCAGCCTTGCGGTCCCAGATGGACCCAGGACTTCCTACCCAGACGGCAGCCTCAGCCTCGCGGTCCCAGACGGACCCAGGACTTCCTACCCAGACGGCAGCCTCAGCCTCGCGGTCCCAGACGGACCCAGGACTTCCTACCCAGACGGCAGCCTCAGCCTCGCGGTCCCAGACGGACCCAGGACTTCCTACCCAGACGGCAGCCTCAGCCTCGCGGTCCCAAACGGACCCAGGACTTCCTACCCAGACGGCAGCCTCAGCACAAGTTCATCCTATGATTACCATAACATACAACTATTTATCAGATCACACAAGAACTGCCAGTTTGAGCACAACCTGTTCTCTGGTTCGAGGGGCTCCTCTCTCCCTTATTCAGTTACCAATTACCTGATCAGGGTTAACATCTGTTCATGTCAAGTCACAGCTGACTAGAAGAATAGGCTACCCTCTTATACAAGAACACGCAGCACATGTTGATTCACTACAAACTGGATACTTTATTACTCATTACACATACAATCACATAACATTACGATATAACACATAACCTGCAAGGAAAAGTGTAAGATTAAGTTGTATACTCTAATAAGAAAGGGTCGACATCACCTTAGTAGTATGTAGCCTGCACTCAGTGGTCATCTAGGCTCCCTTCTCGTCTGTGCCTCGGCTCGCCTGGAATCACCCTTCTCCGAGTCACTGGGACTTCTTCCTTATCGGCTACTCTCTCCTCTCTGGCTATTCTGTTAGGAAAGCATCTGTCTCTCGATTCTTCTCCGCCTTCAAGATGGCGTCTGTCTTCCCTGGAATAAGTAGTAGCTCTACTGCTAACGGCTAGATGCCGCCTACGGACTGAACATGTAACTGCCTCAGACTTTCACTAATATAGAGGTGCATTTCCTCATGGAAAATTCCGGCCCGTAACCTGCCGCCCACCAAATTCTTGTACCTCCCCGTACCAAGGACACGTTCCCAGCCGGCCGGCCTGATGTAGTGTCTTCGGCATGAAGAAAAATACAATCCTTCGATAAGGGCCGGCCTGAACCGGTTCTCTCCAAGCGAATAACACCTCATAACTAAAACATAACTCTTGACCTAGAAGAATCCCAAGCTGCCGGAGCAGAAAGAAAGATGGAGTCTCTCCCGTTTGAGGCCTACCAGGCCTGAATTCAGCACGGCTCCATGAAATACCCTCACTACAGGACAGGTTGTCCCTAATACTAACGAATCTATCCCCTAGGATATGTGTGCAAGCCCTGATCTATGGGGAAGAACACAGGATCATGTCGAAGTGCCTATTAAATAGGCTCCATTCACTACTCTAACCCTTAGACTTGGATGGTAAGAGACTGAAGTCACACTAGTCACCCTTTAACACAAAAAGGCCGGGAAAATCGAGCAGTACACCTACCCATCTCTGGAAAGGGAATCCACGTTGTAGGCAATACCAGTAGGGTACCAATCAAATTACTGCCTCCGTTCCAGTAAAAATAGGAAAGATTAGAGAGCAACACCAGTTTGTAGTTTGTGATTCTACTCCTCCAAACATGTTAAGAAGAGACCTTATTTGTAACCTTCAGTATGTCATCTATTGCATGCAGGAAAGAGTCAGGATTGAAACACAGGCAGCCAACGCTGAATTCAAGTTACAGTCACGGAATCTGTTGTAGGGTTATATCTGGCCATTACCAAGGAAGACCTACCGTCAATATAAGAGAGACAGTCAGAGAGGATGTCTGAGATTTCACAGGGTGGGAAATTGGACTGATCATAGACTTCAAAACCCTCAAGATCACCCTCTGGCTCAATACCGTTTTTCCTCAGACCAATCCTTATAAAATGACCCCAGAAGTCATTGCAGGTATTACCCCGGTCATTGACAGTATGATAGAGTAGGACATTTTAAAGGTGGTGATCGGGAGTCCATGTAATACACTGATCATGGCTTTACAAAAAGCAAACAAAAAGTGGAGTGTAACTCAGGACCTCCGGAAAATTCATCAAATTGTCGTTCCATGCTGTCCTGTGGTACCGATCCCTGCTGTAATTTTGTTCCAAATTTCCCATGAGACCTAGTGGTTCACAGTAACTGACCTTTGCCAAGCCGTTTTCTCTCTTCCCTTGCACGAAGACGGACAGTTTCTCATTGCGTTCAAGTTCCAAGAGAAAACCCTTGTGTGGTGGTCGCTCCTTACAAGGGTATACGGAGAGTCCATTCGATTTCACTCAGATACTTAGAAATAATTTAGAGTCTCTGCAGTTACCATGCAGTTCAACCCAAATGCAGTACTTCGATAATCTCCTGATTGTACTGATGACCAAGGAAGCCTGCAAGCAAGACACGATCGCTCTGCTCAACCATCTGGCAGCCAAACGGCATTTGGTCTCTACTGAGAAACTGTAATGTTGTCAAAAGGAATTTATATATTTGGGACAACAGATAGAAAAGGGAGTGAGGCGAGTGTCTCATGAACGTATGGAGGCAGTTCTCAAAATGAAGTTCCCAACCACACAGAGTGAAGCATGAATGTTCCTGGGCATGGTTGGCTACTGCAGACCATGGATTCCAAGCTCTTCCTTTGTGGCAAAATCTTTATCGAGGCTGATTCACACTGATATCAATGACCTGGTACTAAAGGATGATAAAAGCCTTCCAGGAGCTCAAAAACCTACTTTGCAGCACACCCGCTAGACTACACGAAGGAATCTGTACTCTTTTGTAATGAAAGAGATGGCTGTGTATTGTCTGTACTAACACAAGCCCATGGGGAGACTAAGAGCCCCATTGGATATTTTTCAGCTACTCTTGATCCGGTAGCAGCAGCGTTGCCTGGTTGTATCACAGTGGTTGCAACGGCGAGCCTTAGCATTCAGCAGACTAAGGGAATAGTGGTGGGTTACCCCCTCATTGTGATGGTCCCTCACTCCATTGAGATTCTCTTGACCTGTACCCAGAATCTGAAAAGTAACCCGCTATGAGAGAACTCTTTTGGTAGAAGAAAATGATTCCACCAGGAGATGTAACACTAAACCCGGTTTCTCTGTTGCGGACCCCACAGGGAAATGATGAGGGCGAATTTGATCATGACTGTTTGAGCGTTACAGAGTTGTGCACAGATCCAGATCCAACAAATGTGACATACCCCTTCCCCAAACTGACCACAGTCTTGGTTGATGTGTCCTGTTTAAGAGACCAACGAGATATTCTAAGAGCCGCGTATGCTGTGTGTACACTGAGAGGGGCGGTGGAAGCATCTTACATGTGCCATGTAACGTCTGCGCAAGTAGCCAAACAAATTGCCCTTACCAGAGTAACATCTGAAGGCTCACAAGTTATCTTTTACACGGACAGCCAGTATGGGTTCAGAATTGTGCATGACTTCAGGCAGCTGTGGTCACAACGAGGCTTCATGACTTCGCCCCCTTAGATGCCAGCTACCACTGGGTGAAGACACTGTCGTTCCAGCAACCGCTGTAATATGAACCACTGGACTGAGAATACGTATTCACTAGAACAGTGAAAATGCATGGAAAGCTGAAACTTGCCACAGTCACGTTGCCAGAGTCAGAGGGTAGCGTGGCACAAGCAAGTTCTACTTCTGAGAGTGAATCAGCCTCATTAAAACCAGTCGGAGGAAGTCTGGCCAAAGCCTACAAACACCCGAAAGAGACTATTGGCAGCTAAGTAAAGACCACAGACAACCAAGCAAGATGGTGAGTTGGAGGAACTAGACCAGATTGATCAGCCTGACATTGTGGATGAAAGCTTGGACTTGACCAGTAATTAGCAACCCAAAAGGGAGAGAAAGGTCAAAAGGAAGTGTTAAGACCAGATTGGACATACCTTGCAAAAATCAAATTTGAAACGGATGACTGCCTGACACTGACGAACATCCCTGAGATCAAGATAAGCAACACTGAGATCACATCCAGGTTGATTGCTGACAAATGTCGAAAGGACAGTCAGGGAGTTAGGTTAATGGTCAGAGGATGGTAGTTCCTTCAGGCCTCCAGCAGATGCAGAATTAAAATCCCTTTACCTTGCGAGATAGGGTAGTGACGACAGGGTAGAACCTAGAGGACTAGTACTATCATTTGAGATTCTGAGATTTCCTTGATCTGATTGAAACTAACATGGTGTATCAACGCTGCAAAATTCTGCTTGTAGATTTGGCAGTTGCCATTTTTGTTTCTATGTATGGATGGCTGTTGGATGTTCATCTGATGGGAGGGGATGTCCCTAATGCACCAAAAAACTGTAGCCTTAAGTGTATAGTCAATACACTCGCACATGAGAGCGAGGTCTCATACGTCACAAAGCACAAGAGGGTGTACAGTTAAAATGTGTATTATCAGATGCTACCTGAATACGTGAGTTAAGGAAGTAGAAGATTCCTTCATGTGCTCTTATATTCCAGCCTCAATGACTGAAGGAGCAGGGTATTTTCATTTGCCTTTATCATACTCCTTTTCTTGTTCTGTTTCCCTAAATATCATTGGCCAACAGGATTCCATTAAACTGTTTTACTCAGATTTTGATAACCCATTAGAAGATGCATCAGTTGTGACCGGCGCAAATCTGTATTTGTGGGCTACTAAACGGGTTTATCGTTCTTACAAAAGATTTGAGTCAAGGGAACAGCGCGAGTATATGATGAAATTCTTTAACCTCGTGACTTCCCATGAGCGCTGCTAGCCAAAGCATGCATTATGTAACTTGTAAAATTAGTAAAGATGAAAGGATATTCGTAGATTCGAATTGTAATTGCATTTATATAGCGCTTCCTACCCCTGACGAGGTGTCAAAGTGCTTTTTGGTGAGTAGCACGCACCTCTGGAACAAGTAAAGGATTTGTGTTGAATTAGTATATTGAAATATGAAAGTAATTTGAGTGGTGGATACGTTAGTCAATTATTTGGATTCAGAAGGATAGCGGAGGGATAGAAGAGTGAAAAAGGTTTGCATTTATATAGCGCTTGTTACCCCTGATGGGGTGTTGAAGTGCATTTTTGGCGAGTAGCACGCTACTCCGGAACTCATAAAGGATTAGTGGTGAATTAGTATAGTGAAATATGAAAGTAAATTGAGTGGTGGATATTAGTCAGTTATTTGGATTGAGAAGGATGGCGGAGGGATGGAAGAGGGTTAAAGGTTTGCATTTATATAGCACTTGTTACCCCTGAAGCGCTATTTTGGCAAGTTGGACGCTACTTTGGAACCTATAAAGGATTACTATAGTGAAATATGAGTGGACATGTTAGTCTGTTATTTGGATAGAAAATTATAGTGGATGGATAAAAGAGGGAAAGATTTAGACTTTTTTGTTTTTTTGTTTTGGAGTTCATAGCTGTAGGAGGAGGCTTGGTCTGATTAAAAGGGATGTGGCGGGGAAGAGTCAGAGGAACGGGTTTAGAAAGGCTTGTTTTGGGGGATCGGTATAGTAAAAGAGGTATGAAATGATGCAAGGAGGGGCAGACTAGGGAAGAGTCTAGAAAGGGTTATTTTGGGGATCATAGTAGTGGTATGGGGTTTGGGATGAATGAGAGAGTGGAGGTGGAGGATATATTGATAGAGGTATAGGGTAAGAAATGGGGTAGTGCATTGGAAAGAGTAGTAGAAAGATGTTTGAGATGAGTCAGAGTTGAGGTAGGAAATATATTGATAGAGGTATAGGGTGAAAAATACAGTAGTGCACTGGATATGCTGAATTAGAAGAAAAGTAATAAATATATAGATCCATAAGTATATGGAAAGTATATAGATGCATAAAGGAAGTAAGTAAATGTAGATTAAAGATGCATTAAATAAATACCTGCTTTCAAGTGTTGTACTTAAAAATTAATTTTATTAATTTGTTTTAAAACAATTATTTTACACATTTACACAAAGGAATACACATTTATAGGTAGATATATATAGTACAAATAAATGCTTATATGCAGAGGGATATGCTGTATGTTTATGTTTGCCTGTGGTGCCTATGTGGGGAAGAGCCAATTCTTGAGTAGTTTTCTGAATATAAGGTGGTTGTCGGTGTGGATCTTATGTTGGGGGTAAAGAGTTTCATAGTTTGGCTGCTTGAACAGAGAAGGATGTGCCACCCATGGTTTATTTCTTCTATTTTGGGATTTTGAGGCAAGGTGCCACTCTAGAGCGGAGGTTCCTTTGTTGAATGTGTTTGTTGATTTTATTCCTGATGATTCTGTTCCTGATGAAGAGCGGTTCCATTCCAAGTATCACTTTGTGGGTGATACAAAGCTGCTTGAACGTGGATCTTCTGGCAACCGGTAACCAGTGCAGGGCTTTCAAGGGAGATGTGGTCTCGAGGTTTGATATGTAGGAGTAGTCTGGCGGCTGAGTTCTGAATCAGTTGTAGTCTTTTCATGGTCGTTAAAGGTGATCCGTGGTTGAGGCTATTGGTGTAATTGAGTTTGGACAGAACAAGGGATATGGTAGCTTGGATCTTGTGTGGCAATCCAAAATGGGGGAAGATTCATCACAGAGTTTTTATTGTAACAAAGTTTGTCCACTTGGGCATTCATCGATAGCTTGGAGTCCATGGTCATTCCGAGGTTTCTTACTTCCTTCTGTACTTTAGGTGGTAGTCCCAGTTCATCAGGCCAGATGGCGAGCGGGTCAGAATGTTTCCAATCGCCACACATGAGTATTTCCGTTTTGGAAGTATTTGGTAGCTCCACGTCATCTATTGATCCACGGCTCTGAGACAACTGAAAATTGGTGAGTTTCCAATGTGAGCATAATTAATTAGTCAAGTGGAAAACCTTTTCAGAGTTAGAGACAAGTATAAAAGGCATCTATTATGCATACGGTTAAGCATCTTATGCCCAATTGCGACCTAATTGTGCAGGCATTTGCTATGCAGCTCTGGTTCTTCCTGGCATCTATCACACTAATGAGTTAGACTTTCCACTTGAGCAATACATAAGGCGAAGCAAGTGTAGGTTTAAACAGATACATAGTGAAATCTTTGGAGTACTTCTACCTTCTATAGGAGTGGCATTAAATAATGTGGAGATTACAGGGTTTTCCCGTTTGTTCGGAGCTGGGATATCTCAGACCATGGGGCCCGATTGGCAGCGGGTGATGAGGGGGTTGCTGCGGGCACACTGACGGGGGGGGGGGGGGATTAGAGAGGGCGGTGGGTGGGGAATATAAGGTGGGAACATAGAGTGGATTTCTCCTAATGTGTATTTTGCCTTTTATGATGCTAATGTGTGTAATGTTAGTGCTCGGGACTCTGGGTGTGAAAATAAAATCTTTAAAAAAAAAAAATAAATAATAATGTGGAGATTAGAAATTTGTCCACATTGGTAGATCAACTTGCTGCTAACACAGCAGGAGAGCTAATGGTAATCAATAAGGAACTGCATCAAAGCTATGATTTTGCAAAATTGCCCTGCGTTGGATTTACTCCTCACAAAAGAAGGCAGAGTTTGCAAAGTCATTCACACTCAGAAATGATGCACTTACATTCTGCGCATAGATAAGCAGTTTGACAGCTAGATTACTAACATCACAAACATAACGCATAGACTGAGTTGGAAGAGTCGGGAGCCTGGAAAGGTTTCGGATCTATATTCGGATCTATTAGAATAGGCTTTGCCAAGATAGGAGAGCAGCTTGGTGGTATAATTGGAGGGATTTTAAGGTTGCGCTTAACCCCTCTCTTGGTTATTCAAATCGGCTTTGCATGTGTGCATATTTTTCTGAACGTTTGCAAGAGAATTTCATCAAATCAAGGTATGGATTCGGGGTATAAGAAGGGAAGAAAGAGAAAGACTCGATGTGAAGGTGGAAGTAATGCAAAGTGATCTCTATGACATCTTAAAGGACCTGGGAGAATCGAAGGAGAAGAACCCAAAGTTAATGAAGGATGTGTTGTGATAAAGTAATGAAGTGATGATTTAGAAATCAGAGGGTGGTTGTGAGAGTAGTTCTTCTTTTCTCATTTAAATGTGCTATAAACCAAGTTTATGCTAACAAACTGCGTTTACACTGTCCTGCATCTTGCCTCAATACCATAATACACCAGGTGACAATTACTGCTGTTGGTTCTCGATTTGAATAAAGAAGTGCATGCTTTACCCTAATAACTAGAGAGTGTTCCCAGAGACCTTTCCAGCACTGTACCTAACCAAGGACATCCCAATTGCCTCAGGCTATTGCTGTACAATGCATCAATTAGTATGCTTGACTAAAGTGTGTGAACCTATGAACTCCAATGTCATGCTGTTATGAGAGAATCCCTGAATGTATTTTGTAGGTAAAATGTTTCTTCTTCCTTGTCCCTCATTGGTGCATATCCTGAGAATCATGTACCTGTGTATATTGTATGAAAGTCTTTGTCTAAAGTCCTATAAAAAGATGTGTATTTCTCTGTACACCGGAACCCCTATCTCCCACCTTTAGAAGGCGAATTTATGCCTGATTTCATATAGAACTTTACTGAGTTCTTGGCACTTATGAATTATACGCTTTGCTGCTGACATTTGATGCCATATATCATGTACTATAAACAATAAACAATGGCTCCTGTGAATTAATATCTACTTATTTATGATAATCCCCCCCCCCCCCAAAAAATCACTTAATGGCAATAACGAGGGTTATGCGTGATGTCTGGAAGAGAGTCACCAAAAACACACAAAGAGGTCAATCTAAGTAGACAATTGTGTTTATATAACATAACATTTATAAAAAACAATTTTTCACATATACAAAGGTCGATATACCGAGCAGAGAGACTAACGCTCTGCTGCTCTACGTGGCCCCGGGAGGAGGAATTACAATAATCTAATTTGGATATCTAAAGACTGGGGATCGAGTTAGATGGATACTCTATACAGCGATCGGCTGCCCTTCCGGTTATTTCACACTCAAACGCTACTGTTTGGTGCATTCGTCTATCAACATTATTGGGTTGATAAAATCAACACGTGCCATCTATTATTGGACTGCCCTTCACAAAACCTCACCTGGGTGCCCGGCTGGGTTGCCCTGTGAGTATCTTCCTTTTCATTACACTCGTGTTCACTTTTTCTACACTGGGCAGTGTCCCCAATATTTGCAGGTCCTGAAGAGACCCTATATCTCGCACAGGGTCGAAACGCCGTCAACGGTTAAGAAAAGTGAACCAAAACACAGCACTATTTAATTTAAAATAAATGCTGATTACAAATTGTTTATCCAAGAATGGTCACTTTTGTAGTTCAAGGAGGAAACCATGCATATAGGTCACTAAATATGGCACTTTGTTTATAGGTTCCTTATAATTTCACTGGGACACCTTTTCACTAAAAAATTGTATATGTGAAAAATTGTTTTTTATAAATGTTATGTTATATAAAGACACTTGTCTACTTAGATTGACCTCTCTTGTCTGTTTTTGGTGACTCTCTTCCAGACATCACGCATAATCCTCGTTATTGCCATTGTGTGATTTTTTGGGGGATTATCATAAATAAGTAGATATTAATTCACAGGAGCCATTGTTTCTTGTTTATATACTTAATTCACCCTAGGCTCCGTTGTGAGTAGGGTCCCCTTGTACTTTGTTCTTGATATATCATGTACTAGGCTAATTAATTTCCTATATAAAGCCTTAAACTCATTATCCGGTGTCTGTCATGTATTTTTTTGAAGTTTTTTTGCAGAACATAAAAACAACAATCAATGGAATTGAATATACATAGGTCATGCTTATATGTAAAATGTGTCACAGACAGTAAATTGAGGGGTTGGTTGAGGGGAGGGGTGCTGTGCGCAGGGAGGTGAAGTGAGTGGAGGAGGAGGAGAGAAGGGAAAGGAGGGTGGGTGTGGGAGTAGAGCATAAGGGCTCGTTGAAATCCGGTATCTCTAATTCTTGATGACTGTCACAGTATTAAACCTCAAACTTGACCAAAATTCATTAGTGACGGGTCCAATCGAGAAACACCAAAGTCTGTATTAGGACTACAATGCTCCCAATATCAGCCTTTGGCGTGCCTTTGGTATGATCATTTAAGGCACTTTTGCGCACCAGCAGGAGCCAGGATGGACCCATTTGGTTATGTAATTCACTTGTGAGTTTCAGAAACGTGGGTTGTGAATTCTCAGGATATTCGTTGTGAATGGGAGATGTTCAATAAACATTGGCTCAACTATGAATTACAGGGAAACAAATGTTAAGAGCAAACCTGCCTACGTGTAGGAAAATTCACAGGTTTGGCATCATTGTGCAGTCCTTTTTTGAGGTTTTGTCTCGCTCACCCTGCATAATTTTGCCACAAGTTTAACTCACCAGTTTTTAGAAATACGTGTCAATAAATTAGACCTAAGTGCACAGATAAGAAATAACGGAAATCCTTAAAGACCATAAGGGAAGCTGTTTCTGTAATCCACCATTGCACCAATCAATAACCTTAACTGATGATTACCAACTTCCTTCTCCTACATCTTCACCTTCCACAAGTCCGTGTAGCTCTAAAGGTTTCTCCCAGAGGTGAACTGCCATGGATACAAATGTTCGCCCTTACCCTTGCTAGATGTCCTGTCTGGGTGTTGGAGTGCAGCCCCACCAGAAATACAGGATCATTCTTTTTTGTGCCATTCAGTACAGCAAACAAAGCTACTGCATTGTGCAAGGGGGACAGAGCAGCAAAGCCATATTTACTTAATATAGCGGCGGCTGCTGCTCTCTTCCCCTACCCTGACACACAGACTGCCTAGCACCATTCACACACCTTTACACCACAGCGCAGAGATGTGTGTGTGTGCGGTCTAGTACTGGTTTTGTACTTAACGGCTACCCTTCCAGTATAACGTCCTATGGATCGACAATTGTTTGCAAACATTTCACACACTGGATGTGTCCCACACAGAGCAGCATACATGCAACTGTTCCGAGAAATGAAAACACTTCTCTGAGTTTGTTTGCCTCTGAGAAAGCCAATTTTAACAATTTTTGTAAATATGGCTTTGCGTCAAAAACCATGGTTGGTAGCGTTGGAATCCCCAAGTACCACCCATTGAAAGCCCCTGTAGCGAAGTAGTAGTAATTCAAGTGCAAAAGTAAATATGTACTCTGGAAACTACTTTATCAAGACTTTATACCACTTTTTTGTCACTTTGAAAGACTGCTGTGGTGTAAAAACTTGATAAAGCTGTCCCTTTGTCTGTTACTCTGAGCATTGGTCTGTGAGAGCCATCTCCTGCACTTTGCAGGAACCGGTGTTGCACACCTCCAGATCTTCAACCTGGCAGCCAAAAGCCAAGTTAAATCTGTGTATGTGTGATGAAAGGAGCACCGACCCATGGTGCTCTGTTAAGAGAGGGCGGACACCATGGCCGTCGGCCAGTCAATGTCACCTAGCCACACTCACAAAGGCAGGCAGGCACGCACACACAGACGCACGCACGCACGCACTCTCGCTCTCTGTGATTGGCAGTGCGAAGGCTGTAACTTGACCGAAACCACACCAGGTTTTATCCTATCCTTATGAAGTGGGAAGCACTAGTGGCAAAAACGTCTTCTGCAATCTGTAATTTCCATTCATAAAGTTAAGAATGAGAACATATTATTAGACACATTATGAAGGTGTAACATTATGAATCGCTAGTATTCAGAAAAAACTGTTTGTAATATTCTACGCAGGTGCATGTAAACCATCAACATCTTCAAAGGGAAATCAGAAGGTGATAAATTGCTCCTGAATCTCTGAACATAATTGTTTGAATTGTACATTTGCATTTGTAAATGTTGTGAGCCCTGGTAGCGTTCTGAATTATTTGCCATACGCAGAGTAATACGCAGAATATTGTGCAGTGTAAACATGCTCTGCACAATATTCCGTTTAGGGGGTATGGGATGTGGAATGGGGGCTAGGGGGAAGGAACGCCCTAGTCACCAGCAAGTTGGACTACGGGAACACCCTCCATGCTGGGATCATCAAGCAACTCACTAAAGGACTACAAACCATCCAGAACTCAGTAGCCAGACTCATCCTCAATCTCACACACAACTCACATCACACCACACCTAGGGGAGCTTCACTAGCTCCTGATACACAAACGCGCTCATTTCAAATTCCTCACACACATTCAGGAAACTACACAAAGTAGGTCCTCTCTACCTGAAGAGCCGCATCCCAGACCCCTCTGCAGAACTCTTAGTCACGCATATCCCACGCATACATAGAACCAGATCGGGAGGACATGTGGTCTCTCACACCAGCCTACCATAGGCAAGACGAAGCTCACACACCTGCTCAGCACCAGGATAGCCTCTCCGTGCGCTTTACAAATACACACAACAAAACGTTACCTTCGGTAGCGACTTTTCTGGTAGAGACTAACTGCAGATTCCTCACCTTTTAAATACATCCAGGTATCATATTGGATACAGAAACTTTTGCATAGAAATTCCCTTAAGCATCTGCAGGTGGTGTTGTGAGACTTCATGCTACCTCATGCATCTCCATTTTGTGTAGACGTGACATCGGGATCAGTATATATACACACACAACACCTGCTTGCACTGGCATCAGTTACTTTCTGTACCTAGTCTGTGCCAGACTTTCAGTATAGGAATCTTATTACATATAGATTGTTATGAGACCACTCCACATAACCGGGAGGTGGGAGGGCAGGTGAGGAATCTCCTGTTAAATAGAGTCTCTTCCAGTAAGCAACTTGTTCTTCTGATAGAGACTTAGAACCAAAGATTCCTCACCTTTTGAACTGATACCAAAGCAGTGCCTCCCAGGTGACGGGCCTTTAGAACGGCTCATACCAGGACTTTTTGCAGGAGCAACCAGCTGAAATGCTCCTCGTGCCCGACATGGCTATCCAGGCAGTAACGTTTAGTGAACATGTGGAGCGATGCCGAAGTTCCAGCCTCGCAGATTTCCAAGACTGGCATACCGTGCACCAACTCTGTGGTAGCAGCCTTCACACTGGTAGAATGAACATACAAGCCTTCTAGAGGCTTCTTCTTGAATAGCCCATAGCAGATTGTAATACATAAAACAATCGATCTATAAATGGTCCTCTTCTGCACTACCTTGCCATTTGATGCGCCAGAAAAAAAAACAGCTGGTCATCTTGACTGAATTCTCTGGTTCTCGCAATATGCAAACTGAGAGCTCTTTTAGGATCAAGTGGTTGTAGACGCTAATCTTTCTTTGAGGGGAGAGGCGTTGAATAAAAGGATGATAAAGTGATTGATTGACCTACATGAAAAGGTGTGACTATCTTGGAAAAGAAGGCTACCTTTGTACGCAGGACCAACTTGTCTGGAAAGAAAGAGACATAAGGAGGCACTGCTGATAAAGCCTGAAGTTTACTCATTCGTCTTGCTGAAATAGCAATGAGAAACACAATTTTATGAGTAACCAGCTGCAAAGAATAACTGTGCATAGGCTCAAAAGGTAAGTACATCAGTTAAGACCGGGTTCAGATCCTATTGTGTATTACAAATGGGATAGGTGGAAATGTGTGTCTACCCTTTTAAGAAATGCATCACAACAGGGGATTTAAAGAGAGATTGTTGATCTGGTAAACGTAGAAAGGCCACAATTGTGGATAATCTTTCACTGCAGTCACAGCAAGACCTTGCTGGGCCAATGATAAACTGAACAAAAGAATATCAGAAAGAGAAGCTTGTAAACGTTGGCTAGGACGGGAAGAACACTATAACACAAACTTCTCCCAATGACCTCCATAAACAGTTTTTTTAGGACACCTGGCCGCTAAGATAATACCAACTATATCGGGAGATAGATAGAAATTTATCAACTGTCGCCACTTAATCTCCACGCATAGAGGTGTAAATTGTGCAAGTCTTCTCTTCTTTCAGTATGAGATGCCTCATATTAGCGAGTGCAACACCAATGAGTGAAGTATTTTGAAATGTGAAAAGACACACACACACTTTGGGCAATTGTGCGAGTCACGTTTGAGTTGCCACATACTGTGGCACGTTCATTTTGTGCCATGTAATTTGTTTTTACAGGTATAAACAAGATCGGCAAGTACAGTCATTTTGCATGCCACACAAAATTGTTACATAAATATACGTCACTGCGGGAGTGATAGAAAACGAACCCACCCTGAGGAAAGCCCAAGACCTAAATGACCAATAGTATAGGGCTGAAACATGTTAGTGAACTTTGGGTCATACGATCATTATATACTACAATCCTGTTTGCACTGTTTAATCTGTCCCATCCACCCGCTAATAAAGGGAAACCTTGGAAGTGGATGAGGAATTTTTATCTTAATGTTACACCCCATAGTGAACATTATTTAAAGTCCTTCCTGGAATATGGTTGAGCCAACCCTGACTTTAAGGAGTCAGGGTGAACCCGATGACTAAGAATGCCACTATTGGCATGGGTGAGGGTTAGTTAAAAAAAAGAGAAAAAAAAAAGAAGATTTTTTTCCTTTTCCCACTTCCTTAGGTATTGGTGTATAGGTGTGGGACATTACAATCCCTGCATAAGAGTGTCTTACTCTTGAGGGGTACTCTTTGGTTTGTTGTAAATTGAGCAAGCTCAGATGCAAAACTCGACCCTTTTCCTGAGACAGAAAGTTCTCTCAAAAAGGCAGCTCAATTGGATGACAGATGCTCATGGTCAGAAGTTCTGGGTACTACACTCGCCTTGCCCAGTCCAGAGCCACTAGGATGACTTGGCCTGGTCTTTCTTGATCTTATTCAGAATGTTGGGCAAGAGAGGAATGGGCGGAAAGGTATATGAGCTCCGACCACAATGAAGGCAGCAGGAGTCTCCAAGGGAGGACTGCCTTGGGAAGTCCAATGCACAAAATATGTGCTACTGTGCATTGTCTGTGGTGGCGAACAGATCAATACAGGATTCTCCCCACTGTTGGTAGACTCCCTGTGCCACCACCAAGTTTAAACAGCATTTGTGACCCACTAGGCAAAGACTGCTGAGTTTGTACGCCCTGGCATTTAAAGATCTAGCCAGGTGTTGTACGATCAGGGAAATGCCCTGATTGTTTAGCCACTTCCAGAGGCACAGAACTTCCTGGCACATGGTCCATAACCCCACTCTGCCTTGTTTGTTGCAATACCACATGACTGTTGTGTTGTCTGTGATCACCTGCACCCTTCCCCCCATAATGCATGGGAAGAACACTTCAATGCTAGGAGAATCACTGAGAACTCCAACAAGATGATGTGGAGGCGAGCCTCTGTCGGAGACAAGAGTCCTCTGATTCCCACCTCTCCGAAATAACCTTCCCAACCCTGTAACAATGCACCCGTCATGACCTTTAGCTCTGGGTAGAGCAGGGAAGGGGTCTGCCGCCGGTTCTATTGCGGGTGAGCAGCCACCACTGCAAATCATTTTGCAGTCTCCTCCAACACCTGAATGGAATGTGACATATTTTCTTAGTGCTGAACCCACTGATACTTCAGATTCCACTGCAGAGCTCGCGTGTGCCACTTAATGTGGAACACAAGCAGGATGCTGTAGGTTAAAATATCCGAATAATAATCGGAATGTCTTGAACTCGTTGAGGTGAAGGGATAGCTCTGAAGAGAACCGTATCGAGGATGGCTCCTTTTAAGGAAAGCCGTTGTGAAGGAGTTAGGTGTGATTTCGAAATATTGATTGGTAAACACTGATTGAGAAACCCAACTATGTCAATAGGACATCTGGAGATGGTTTGCGACTGAGTAACCAGTTTGCCACCTTCAGTAATCAGTGTTCGAGGTTTGGAAGACTGGTATTCCCAATCTCTGCAGACTGGCTGGGACTACCACCATCACCCTTGTGAACATCCAAGGTGCACTGGTCAGACTTAAAGGGAGAATGAAGAACTGAAAGTGCTCTTGGCCTACCTGAAACCTCAGGTAAAGCCTGCAGGAGTGCCAGATCGGAATGTGGCAGTATGCATCCAGCAGGTCCAGCGCTACCATCCTGTCTCCCAGATCGAAGGCAGAGAAAACTTGTGTCAGGAGGAGCATCTTGAACTTGTCTTTCCTTCAGAAGAAGTTCAGATGGCGAAGATCCAGGATTGGACGAAGGCCTTTGTATTTCTTCTGAAACAGAAAGTAAAAGGAGTAACAACTAGTCCCGTTTTCTGAAACTGGCACCCTCTCTAAAGCTCCCTTGGCCCAGGGAGGCCAAACTTTTCCTTGGAGTATAGACATGTTTATCTGTGGGAAATGTTGAGGTATGGGTGGCATATCCGGAGGATAAGGAAGTAAGAGTAGGGAGTTGTTCCACGACTGGAGAACCCAATGGTCTGAAGTGTTGCCATTCCATCTGGGCAGGTAAAAGGTGATTTGACCTCCAAACAGCTGATTGTGGGATACAACAACCAAATTAAAGGGGGTTTGCTGTGGCAGCAACAGGGACAGAGGAGGATTGATTAGAACGCTGTCCTTAGGGACCCGACTGTTGATGACTTGCTTTCAGACCTCTTCCTCTGGGCAGTCTGCTACTGCTGAGACTAATATTGCCTATTTCTTTGCACGAAGCCCCTTCAGAAGCCTGTAAAAGGGTGCTGTTGTTGGGGAAACAGCAGTCTGACAGGGGTGTGGAATTCCTATAGCCCGACGCGCAGGACATATTGTTTGGGGTCAAGACAACATGTTTTCATATTTAGTTTGTCCTTCGGACAAGCAGACCCAACCCTCAGCAGCACAAACCCTTTGGCTGCCAGTTTACTTTAACACATTATGTACCAGGGAAGGGCATTGTCTGTAGTTAAGGTAAAATTCATACCCATCTGTTAATGCTGTTCCAAACTTGTATTTATGGTTCATTAATACAAAACCTTTAACATTAGGAAATGTTTTAAGTTTGGACTGCACTACTGACAGTGGTTCCAGTATAAAAATGTGTACACACGTTTGCAAAGTTTACCAATATGAGGCTAAGTATAAAGCTCCCAGAATGTGCTCTGATTAGTAGCACATATCTGCAGAAGCTTGAAAGTAAGATTGATGATTCTTTGCTTTCAAAATAAAAAGTTCACACAAAAAATGCAACTAGGAAAACGTTTTGCTAAACTGCAGTAAAATCTTAGATACCATTTCTACTAAAATGTGTTAGATTGCTAGTATTTCCCCAAAATATGCATAATGGAAAAATCAGCATAACCAGTTGCAGCTAGATTATGGAACATGAAAATAAACAAGCACTGACAAAGCCAATAGGTCTGACATTGGTGGTCAGCATTTTGACTTTGCTAATACATGTCTTGTTTTGACATGGTTGTTGTCAAACGTAATTGTTGTGGGAGCTGCCGGGCCCTCGCCATTATAACAAACATTGGCAAACAACAAAAATATTTTTTGATCTCAAAAAGCAAACATTGACACTAGTGGTTGGCAGAACTCACAGAGTTTGACTCTGCAGACTTACAGAAAAACTCTGAGAGATTCTGCAGAATTATGCCAAGGGGTGGAAAATAAGAAGCTTGTGCTGCAATTTAGTGCCAATAGCGTGAGTAGTGCTGAAAATCAGCACGAACAGCACCATGTGTTGCGCAAGAGTGTGTGCTCATTAGATTTGATTTTGCTGCTGATCTAGTAGAAATTCTACTTGAGCAGCAGCAAATCTACTCGAATGGGAGCCCTCTGACCGCTACCGCTGGCGACCTCTCTAGTTAGAAAATCGATGGGGACGTCAAATCTCGCTTGCATATTTTGGAGCCTCGAGGGAGAAAAATTCCACCACGCATCGACTGGTGGAATTTGGGCAAAACTCTGCATTAAAGAGTAATGCGGAGTAGGCAAAACTCTGCCAATTCCGTGGGCAGACCTTAATATTTCACCCATCCCTAATTGCCACAGTAGTCCCTTGTACTGAACAAAACTACTTTGTGTGCTAATAGACTCCTTGTGAAAGAGCAAAATGCGGTCACTCACAGTGAAGCCAGCCAATAAAGAGAGAAAGAGAATTTAATAAAAACAAAACATCTTGGTTAAGGCCAGACCTAATTAGGGATCAAACTCTTGAAGCAAGTCACAAAATTGCACCTATGGTATATGCCCTTGCATTAGCGCAGATTAACAGCTTTCACAAGAATTTACTGTAGTAGGCCAAGAAATCGTACTTCTAGAAAATATCTGTAATCTGCATTTTAGCATCAGCAAACATGCATGTGTAGATTTGCTCATGAGAAAATATGTTGAGCGTTTACATGTTCACTTTACCTCGAACCCCCCCAACCATGAAAGAAGGTTTACTTCTGCCCTGGTCAGTTGTAAATTTCTAACCTTTCTCTGTATGGGAAAATATTAGAGAAGAGCTAGTGCAAAACCCTAAAAAAATGCAAGTTAGTAGGTTTGTATTGACTCAAAAGGGCATTCCAACACTGGAACTATTATTGCTTACCACTACTTCCATCCCCAGTATGTAGATCTGCAGAAAGGTGTCAAAAAAGGGAACTGCTAGTATTCAAACCCTAATATAGTGTGAGCCCTGGCATGATGAAATATTCCATTATCAGAGCTCTTATACAATGGCATTGTTGCCATAATTTTTCGCCGCACTACGTGGCACAAAAGGGACAAGTGGATTTGTTTTACAGGACAAGCACATTTCTAAAGCAACCTGTCCCACAGACAGGTAGCTATTTTATTAAATTCCACACCCCTAGTCTCAGTACCTGAACCTAATGAGCAAGCAACAGCTTTACTGTCCTTTAACTTTTCCTGAATCTGCTTTTGGCCCAAAAAGCTTGGAACCATCAAACAGCATATCAATTAATAATGGTTACTCACTTGTGGAAAAGCCCGTAGAACGAATTCAAGCATAGCATCTTGGAACACACTGCTACCAATTGCTCTATCAAGACAATCGGTGGTGTCTAAGCCTGCTTTAATGGAACACTTTGCACCATTGAGTCCATCACAGACTAGATGTTGTAATACCTGCAACACTTCATCAAAGACTGCTGACAGAACATCATCCACTCTATCCCATAAAGCATGGGAATATCTCCCTAATAGACAAGATGTATTAACTGTCTTAAGGGCTAAGCGTGTCGATGAAGATTTTCTTTGCATATGCTTCAATTCTCTTTGACTCCTTATGAGGGGGAGGGGTTGGAAATGCATTTGGGCTGGTACAAGTCATTGAAGCCTGAACCACATGACTTACTGGGGTTGGGTACTGCAACAAAAACTTCCAGAAGCTGGCCAATGGCATCTCGCTATCTGCCTATTAATTGATGGGCAAGACCTTGGATTTGCCTAGGTGCCTACTAGAACATATGTGCCTTATTAAGGATTAACAAAGGCTCTTGGCAAGACCGAGACAGGTTCAACACCTCTGTCAAGGCTACTGTTTTTACCTCCTGAGTAGGAAGAATAAGGTATAAGGTCTCTGCTGCCCTTCGTATCACTGTGGTGAAAGAAGTAGTTTCCCCTGTAAACACTGCAGGGTTAGGCGATACCAGTCCTATATCAAGTGAAGTATCTAATCAGTTAGCACCACTAAGGTCATCTAAAAGAAAAAAATTGCCTTGTGCACAAAAGGGTTGAAATTGACGTATCACCATCTCTATCTGAGCACATATGTTGCCTAACAATTTGAAACTCAACAAACATTTATGTCCTGATACACTCACATATTGACTGAACACATCAACACTGCAGACCTAGTGTCAGCAGCCCCTCTGCATTTGTCTACTGTTGTACTTCCTGTCATGTCATTCGAACTAGCCCATCAGAAGGACAGATGATAAAAACTTTTGAACGTTGTTCTTCATTCTGAAACTTCTGTACTCTGTATCAGGTGATACAGATCAGGGTATCAGAAATATGCCCACTACCACTGATAGAGTAATTTCACAGTTACACGCACATACATTCATCATACGCTAGGGCCCATTTCACTAACATACGCTCCAATACTCTACCAGCAGCGAATCCGTGAGAAGAAAACTCCTAAAACACCCTGCATCTATATCTAGGCGATAGGACCAGTTTAGTGGTTGCCTAACATAATATAAACAATCTATAAACAATAATAAAAAATCTTCAATAAATGTCAAAGAAAGAAACAACCAACACCATGTTTTAAAGTTATATTGCTTTATCTAAAATTAGTCAGAATAAAATCAGAATAAATCATTTCTCATAGTTACCTATTCTAACTAGTGTCAGAACGGGTCAGGACCAGTCTCTCAGAAAAGTCTTTTCAGGATAAGGTCCTTAGCATCAGTCCTCAGCAACGCAAGTTCACGCAGCAAGGCGACGAAAGAAAGTGTGGGGAGAGCCCTCCCTAAGCTAACATTTTATAATACAAAATACAATGAAAACACACATGAATTTGACAAGTAAAACTGTATCACTGAGCAGAACGAGAAGGAAGGGATGTAATTTTGCAACATCTTGAAATCTCCGCTCAGGAAAAGTCATAATACGCAAATCACGGAACAGGAACCAAGAACTAGAAACTATTAAAGTATCCATCTCGCTCATTTCCCTCGGCAAACCGGCTTTAGCACAATGTTCTTTCTGAGGCTCATTGTTCACCAAGGACACATCATTTCTTTTGGAGATCCTCCAAGCTTGCTGATGTCCTCCCGGAAATTTCCATATAAGGACTACCGTCAGTTTTTCTGTTAACTGAACTCCAGCAGGGGTCTCCCTTGTCACATCACAGATTTTGCCGGCACCACAGCTCAGCCAAGCTTCAAATTATTCTCAGTTATTTCATGAAGGCCTCCATAGGCCACAATAGACCATCTTTAATTAAAGAGACAAAATAAAGATTACTACATCATAATGATTAAACAGTGTTAACCCCACTAACACCCTTATGTGTATGCGTTTATCTAGCTTTGCGACATATAAAGCATTAATTCAGACAGCGTTTTGTGCTCAAAATAAATAGCACACAGCAACGTTTAAACATGAAAACTTGCACGTTATTGTGAATACAAAAACAGCACACGCATGCTAACCCTCGTGTAACCTTCTCTTGTATTAGGACAAACAGGTTGATTAGTATAACGCACTTGAACAAGACAAATAATTAGTTGTTAATTATTAATTAATTAATAAGACGCATAGACATGCCAGAGCTTCAAAAGCCCCAGAATTTTCTAACAGAAAACTCTGCTCCAGCAATCCCCCCTTTGGTGATTTTATCACCAAATAAACCCAAAAAAAAAAAAAAAATTAGTGAAAATTTAGTCCCATTTTAGGAGAAATCAGAAATGTCTTTTCCCCTTACACAACATTAAACACCAGTCACTCTTTCATCATCTCTCTTAGTCTCTAAATAAACACTCTCCCTCAATTCTTCTAATTCAATCTCTTCTGGTTCTCTTTTCGAATTTTTCGAATTCTTATTTTTCTTTTCATTTTTCAATTTCTCTTTCCCTCTCCTGTTTTTACAACACACACACACTAATCTCAGTATCAGCACAGCAACAATTATACAAGACAAGGGAAACAATATTCTACCTACGATAGTACTACCTATTTTTGCAATAAAATCCTTAACAGCTATCATCTTATTAGCTAGTTTAGTCCATAAACTCCCAGTTTCAAGTGGTACTAAATCTTCATGCAAATCAGTAATATTTTTGATATAGACCTTCAGGTCTCTACTTTCATCAGGAATGTAAGTGCAACAATGTTGAACTTTCAAAATTCCACAAACTCCACCCTCCTTAGCCAAAAGAATATCAAGGGCAAGTCGATTTTGCATAGACATGGCACGTACGGCACTTAACTCCGTATTTACCAAAAGAAATCCTCCTGCGGTATTTGTCGATAAACGATCAACCACTGTGGACAATTTCCTAATTCCATAAGCATTTAAAGAAATTCCCACTGCTGGAATCAAAACCCCAAAAATATCACCCACAATTTCAGACCAAGTTTCTCTCTTAAAACGTTTTAATAGGTTAATATCTTCTACATCACTTATTTTATCTGTATGAAAAATCTTAGGAAAAACCAAACCCACATAACATGTGCCATACCAATGGTCAGGCAACTTGTAATAAGCCTTGTTCCCACACACATAGTACACTCCTGGAAAAATAGTATCTTCTCCACCTCTGAAACCCCAACCAGTCGCAACGAAGTATGTATCATGGCACTCACTAGTCCCTACAAAGTATGTATCATATTGGGATTTCCTTCTGGTAATGCATAGTTTACCCTTCTGCGGTGCATCTAGAGCTAAAGTTGGACTAGCCCCATTTCTCAACTCTTTTCCCATTTCAATGTCCCAAATTGTCTCACTCACTTCATATTTCCCTGCTTTCTCATGCATGTTCACTCTCCTTTCCTCTACCATATCCAGGAAAGCTTTCTCCTCTTCTTTCAAACTGCAAGTTAAATTATTCTTAAAAATATAATCTAATGTTAGTCCTTTTTCTTCAATAAAAATCTCACCAAAAGTGTTAGCTTCTTTAGCTGGATTCAGCTCTTTGTTCATTGGCAAGTGCCCAAAAATACTATCTCTGTTAGACATCTTATAATCTATTTTCCCTAACAAATAAAAAACACTACTTAAAATACTACAAGAAATACCATATGTAGCTGGTAAATGGTGATAAGTAACACCCTCTGAAACGGATGCAGGTAACTGCATGCAGACATAGCAATCCCTTACTTCCATTGTCTTCACATATTCATATAACAGTTTAGAAAAAACATTACTAGAAAAATTATTAATTGACCTATCTTTGTGTATGTAACTATTTCTAATTGGAACTACTTTTTGTGAATTCTTCTCTATATTAGTCATATTTTCTGCGTCCATCCCAAATTCAACCTTAAATGTAACTAATAAAACTAAAACACCCCATAGAAGCATTAATATTCCAGTACAACAGCAGCACATCTTGCACCACCTTCTAAAGAAGGCACATCTATTTGGGTTATTTTCTATGTTAGCCATTCTGCTTTAACTTCTACTCCACTACAGTAATTAGAACTTCAAATCTTCAACGTTTGTTCCAAACTCTTCAGCTTCTTCAAAGATCCTTCCGTTCACTTAGTCCAAGTGAATCCTTTTTACTCAGTTTGGATACTCATCATTTTTCACCCCAATTTCTTCAACATCAAATTGTATCAGATCTCCAACATCGGAATCCTCAGTACTCGACTCTTCTCCAATGTCAGTCAAGAGTACTTTCAGAATTTCACCAGTATCTTCCTCAACCACTTTTCTCAAGACCACTTCCGGATTATCTTGAGTCACTGTTTCTTCTTTTCCTTCTTCAGACAGTGTCACATAAGACCATTCCGGTGATCTGTACTTTTGGTTGGGTCTTTTAACTCTTTTTATTTCTACTGGTTCTTTTGATTTCTTTGTTTCTTCTTCTTCAGCCTTTGAAGTTTGACTGGATACCTCATTCACTTGTTCAGCTTCCGATGTATTTGCTTTTATTATCCTGTATCTCAGTCTTTTCACTCTGTTGTTGGGCCAACGATCTCCTTTCACAACCTTTTTCAAGTTTTCTTTAACACTCCTTTCTCCAATCGAAGTTCTCTTTCTCAGAACTCGACCTTCTGTTTGTTCATTCTCATCATCCGATTCTGTTTCAATTGCCTTTTGCTTTCGTTTCTTAGCAGTTTTCTTTTCTTTCACAGATTCTTTCACCACTATTTGAGACTTCCCTACTTCTGTCCCTCCTCGGGTCTCCGACACGCAATCTTCTTGCTGTCTATTTGTCCCTTTACCTAGCTCCTCATCAATGTTCCCTACACCTCCTCGGGGGTCTTCCGCAATCTGTCCCTCTCTATCTTCTTCTGACCCTGTTTCTTCAAGAATAATCTCAAGTGGCTCTTCAATCCCCTCCTCCTCTGATTCAGGAGTAGTCTCAATGTGTTTTCTCTTTTCTTTTCTTTTTCCTCCACTGCTATTCGAAATTTCAGGCTCTTTCACAGAATCAGAATCTGATCTTCCCTCTGATACTCGCAGTGAATCTCTTGAAGCTTTCTCTGCTTCTTTTCTCACTGATTCTGTATCTTCAGGATCTTCACCATCACTGGAATCTGACTCTTCATAATACTCTTCACCAGTTCCCTCTCTCGGACTTGGAATTCTCAGAGTATGACTTGCATGTACCCAGTGTCTCACTCCAGCACACTTTACTGCAGTCGTTGTAGTCAGAATAACTTGTCTCGGCCTTCCCCACCTTGGAATCAAGCAATTTCTTCTTCTGTGCACCTTAATCCTCACCCAGTCACCTGGACTCAGATCATGGGCTTGCTTCTTCTCAAGTGTGGTAGCTTCTTCTCCAACCTGGTGAAACACAGAATGAACTGCGTCAGCCAGGCCTTTACAGTAATCCAAAATCATGTCATCAGTTATTGTCATCAACTTATTCACAGGCACAAATGCATGGCGCATTGCACGTCCCATAATGATTTCATGCGGACTCAATCCTGTAGTTCTGTCTGGAGTAGATCTCATAGTCATCAAGACTAGAGGCAGAACATCTGGCCATTTCATGCCAGTGGCTAAGCACATTTTTCCAATTCTGTTTTTGATTGTGCCATTAATCTGCTCAACCACACCAGAAGCCTCTGGTCGGTATGCACAATGTAGCTTCTGCTGTATTTTTAATGCTTCACAAATCAAACCAATGAGTTCATTTTGAAAGTGTCTACCTCTGTCAGATTCAACTGTGACTGGAAACCCAAACCTAGGAATTAACTCCCTCAACAGTAATTTTGCCACTGTTAATCCATCATTCCTCCTTGTCGGGTAAGCTTCCACCCACCTTGAAAACAAACAGACTACCACTAGGACATACCTCAGTCTGTTCACTTGGGGCATTTCAATGAAATCAATTTGCATTCTTGTGAAAGGACCTCCTTCTCTGCCAATTGTCCCTAAACTCACCACTGTCTTTTTCCCAGTGTTAAACTGCTGACAAATTAAACACCTTTGACAGATGCTTTCCGCAATTGTTCTAAACTTTGCATTATACCAGGTCTGTTTAAAGGACCTAATCATCGCGTCCCTCCCCAGATGTCCCTGACCATGATACATCCTTGCCATTGACGACAAAATTGAGTTTGGCATCACTGGTCTGCCATCTCTGTAGACCCAAACATGGTCTGTTTCCCTTGGAGCACATCCTGCCTTAACCCAATCTCGTTTCTCTTCTTCTCCTGCCTCATCTTGTAACTGTTTTACTTCATCCCACGTTTCTAGGACATTAGTAAACATCACAGAAGGGAAAGACATTTCCTTTTTTTCTCTTTTCCTGTTAATTGACTGATTTAGCTTCGCACAATACTGTGCCACATCGTTAGCATACCTGTTGCCAACAGTGATAAAATCCTCTCCTGAAACATGTGCTGCACATTTTACAACTGCTAACTCCTTAGGCAGCTGTATCGCCTCAAGCAATTTTCCAATCAGCTCAGCATTCTTTATCGGAGTTCCACCCGATGTCAAGAAACCTCTTTGTAGCCACAGTTGGCCAAAATCATGCACCACTCCAAACCCATACTGACTATCAGTCAACACAGTTGTTCTCAAATCTTTCCCAATCTCACAAGCTCTTGTCAATGCCACTAATTCAGCAACTTGCGCAGATTTTACTCCTTTCAATGGTGATGCTTCCATAACTTCTGAAACTTTGCACACTGCATATGCTGCACAAAGCACACCATTATCATTTCTCAGGCATGATCCATCCACAAACAACACATGATCATTCTCAGGCAAGGGAACATCCTTGATATCTGGTCTTGGTTTCGTACAGTACTCAAGCACATCCAAACAATCATGATCATCTTCCATCTTTATACCCACATTCTCAATATCCGGCAAAAGTGTCGCTGGATTCACATTCGTACATCTTTCAAGAGTCACATTTGATGCTCCCAAAATCACTTTCTCATATTTAGTCAACCGACTATTTGACATATGCTGAGTTCTGCTTCTTGTCAAAAGAATCGCCACATTGTGAGGTACGAATACCCTTACAGGATACCCCATTATTATTCCCTCACTCTGTTCCAGGCTTCTGCATGTTGCAGCCACAGATTTTAGACAACCTGGTAAACCCACAGCTACAGGATCAAGTGTCGATGAGAAGTACGCAATAGGCCTTCTCAATTGCCCATGTTTCTGGATTAACACTGAAAGTGCACATCCATTTCTCTCACTGCAGTACAGTTCAAACTCTTTTTCATAGTCTGGCATACCCAGAGCTGGAGCTTCACACATTTTTGTTTTGAGCTCTTCAAATGCTGCCAATTGTTCAGCATCTAGATCCAATGGATCTGTCATGTCACTTTTTGTCAATTTAATCAATGGCTTTGCTATCAGGGAAAAATTAATTATCCACTGACGACAATATCCCACCATACCCAGGAACATTCTCACTTCTCTCTGAGTTTTTGGAGCTTTCATTTCTCTGATTATTTTGATCCTGTCAGTAGTCACTTTTCTCAGACCCTTCTCAATATTATGTCCAAGATAATGCACCTCTTTCTTACAAAACTGCAATTTCGCCGGGGATACCTTTAACCCTCCATCTGCCAGATGATTCAGTAAAGCTATGGTATCCACTTCACAAGCTTCACGTGTCTTTGATGCCACAAGCAGATCATCAATGTATTGCGCTAGCACTGAGCTTTCAGGCATGATCAGACTTTCCAACGATCTTTTCAATAACTGATTGAATATTGAAGGACTCTCCGTATACCCCTGTGGGATACGACACCATGCTAAAATACGCTGGCCAAACCTAAATGCAAAAATTGGCTGGCTGTCATGATGCAATGGAATTGAAAAGAATGCATGACACAAATCAATCACTGTATACCATTCAGCATCATGTGGAATTTGATACAGAATCACTGATGGATTTGGCACGATGGGACAACATGCCACCACAATCTTATTAACTTTTCTCAGGTCCTGTACAATCCTGAACTTGCCATTAGGCTTTTTCAGTCCCATTATCGGTGAATTACATGGACTACTCAGTAGTTCTCTTAGGACTCCTTGCTGAATCATTTTCTCAATTATAGGAGTTATCCCTTCAATTATCTCTGGTGTCATTTTGTACTGAGGAATGTTAGGATATGCAATTCCCTCTTTCACTGCAATTTTCACTGGATCTACATTATTCATCAATCCCACATCCTCTCCTGTAAAATCCCAAACTGCTTTTTTCACTGTGTCTCTCAGCACTTGAGGCAGATCCTCCGGATTGAACACTGGAAATGCACCAATTAATTCATTTTCTCTATTTTCTAGAGTCATGCGGTAGAAAACATCATCATCTGGTGTCTCAAAAGCTATTCCATCTGGTGTACAGAAAATTGTACAGTTCATCTTGCATAATAAATCCCTACCTAACAGATTCACTGGGCTTGTGTCACAGACAATAAATCTGTGCATGTCTGAAAATTTCCCTATCTGTACTTTCACTGGTTCAGTAAGACGTGTTCTGATTTGTGTATTCGCTACACCAACTACTTGGATTGCTTCATCCGAGAGAGGAAGATTTCTAACATCTGTTGACCTGACAGTTGATCTTGTCGCACCTGTGTCTACTAAAAAAGTAACACTCTCTTCATTTATTTTCCCATCCACAAATGGTCCTGCCTGGTCTATTTCTAGAGTTGCACCAAGTATGCACTCTTCTTCCTCTCCTCGGCACCGTCAATAATCACCTTCAGACTCACTCCCTTCACTCTTTAACAAGTACTGTTGTACCTTGTTAGTACGTCTTGGTTTGTTTACCTGCTCATCATTGAAGAATCCTGAATCCTGACTGTACTTTTGTACCCCTCTATTCTGCGGTAAAGGTGGTTTTGGCTCTTGACTCTGCTGCTGTCTCACAACTTTCTGCTGTTGTTGCTGTTGCTGCTGGTTATTCCCTTCATTCTGCACCTGTTGATTTAAGGATTTACCCTCATTTAATGGTGGATTAGGACATTCCGACCTCCAATGTCCCAGTTGGCCACAGTTGTGACACGGGAACTTTTTCTTTGCTTCCTCAAGACTTCCCCTTCCTTTACCTGCAAATCTTGGTCTATTTCCTGGATTATTTGCCTGTTCCACTAACTGTGCTTCCTGTCTTTCTGCAACTTTCACCTGTGCCCACATTGCTTTTTCTTTTAGCTTTCTTTGTTTTGCTTCAATTTCATCACTGAAATATTTTGCATGTCTCAGAATCTCATCTACTTTCTTACTCTGCCAATCCACTGTGTGTTCACGAATTCTCTCACTAATTTCAGGTCTAAGACCATATACAAATCTGTATACAAAATGACTCAAATCCTTGTCACCCAGGTGTTCATCTCCACTGAATTGTTTAAAAGCCAGTATCAGCCTTTCGTAAAAAGCATGAACTGATTCTTTTGCTTCCTGTTGTGTTCGATCTATTTTAACCCAGTCTGTCTCTTTTGGAGGAACTTTACTCTTCAGGTATACCATCACCTGATCGTACTTCCTCATCACTTCTGGATCTGGTGCCCCTGTTCTCGGATCTCTTGGATATTCCTCACTAGGCCAACTCACAACTATTTTACACTCAGTCCACAAGTCTGCTGGAACAATTATATCAAACAGACTATTCAGGTCAACCCACAGCACTTTTGACAATTTCCCAAACCTATCTACCTGCCTATACCACTCGACGGGCTTTTCTCTCAATCGAGGGAAATCATTCGTAAATGATAAAATATCTTGTCTGGTCCATGGAACATGTACATATCCTCCTCCAGGTATTTCTCTCATAGGAAACTGCTCCACTGGTTTCTCTTTTTCTCTCACTGGAAATGCTGAGTAAGTTGTTCTATCTTCAGATTCATCCCTTTTCTTATACCACCTATCCTTCCACTTTTCTACATCACCCCATCTACGCAATAATGCCACCATTTCTTTAATCTGTCCTGTTCTACCAGAATTATTCAAATTCTCTATGTCCTTCTCTGTGAAATCCATCCTGTACGTTTTCTGTAAAGCCTTTACTTTATCAATGTCAACTCCTTGCTCATTTGCTATCGCTCTCAGTCTATCATGTGTACTTCTTGCCCTCCATGTTATGCTCTTGCACATGAACAATAATTCACCATCATGATGACTTTTCAGGATTTCTGTCGGAACCGTTCCTGTCACAAGCTCTTCTAATTCTATACGTAATTTAACCACATCAACAACTTGTGAATCTTTATCCTTTTTCTGAAGTACTTTCATCCAGTCATTTAGGTCGTCAACTGTTATTTCCGCAGTTTTTCTCGCTGAAACTATTTTTCTCTGCGGTTCTAAAATTGGCATCCCTAAACTACTAGAATCACTAACATTCATGAATTCATTACCTGTCTCATGTCTTATTTGTCTCAGGTCATTTCTCCCTGTTCCTTTACCTGAATCTCCTGAAGGACCAGCTGAATTATTTGCAATATATGGAACTACCAGCCCATTTTCACTTACTCTCTGTCCATCAAACATAGGAATTACCGGACCTATAGTAACAGGCACTGTAACAGCTTCCATATTCATCGTTAACTCTCTAATTTTCTCAGTCAGTTCTGTTGTCGTCTTTGCTAATTGTCTGGCATTCCTGGCATTTTCCTCTCTGAAAGAACTATTATTTCTTGATTCAGATGTCATTTTTTCTTTCTCAACTGTATCTCTTATCGGAGAAACAACTGGTGTACTCTCTTCCGATTCTGATCTATATGGAGGTGGTCTCTTGTACATCATATCATTCAAGACCTCATCTTCAAACTCTCCATATCTTCTCCTATCTGTCTCAGAAACCCCTTCTTCTGAAGGAGCCGAAGCTTCAACTGTTCTCATAGGATATAATCCATCTGACATGGTAGCATCACGCCATCTTTTCATTCTATCTTGATGTGTCTCACGTTCATGTCTCCTCCCAAACATGTACCTGTACTGACCTCCAGTTCTCGGTCTTTCTCGATTTAATACTTCTTCTTCCCATTCCACTAAAGCCTCGAACTGTGTAGGTCTCGGCTTCGGGTCCAGATGTGCCATCTTTTCCCGTAAATTTCTCAACACGGCCAGATTAAATGAACCATGTTCTGGGAATGCTAAAACACCATCTTCTTTAGTATAGCCAACCCAATTCTGCAACCATATACAGGTATGTAATCCATATTTCGCAACCATGAAGGATGCAGGTGTTTTCGCTGGAGGTAGCAACTCACCCTCTCTTGTCTTAACCTCTTTATCCTTGCTAAACCACTTCTTAACCTTTCCAAAGAACGTCTTTTTCTTTTTCTCTTCTTGATAATACATCTTAACAAGCACTTATTAAACTCTCTACTTTTCTAGGTTAAAGACTCAATTCTCGCTAACGCACCAGTCCTGGAGCGTCTACGTCACTAAGCAGCTCTTCCAATCCCTGCGCGACTCACACTAACGCACCAATCCTAGCGCGAACCCTATTCTGAGTCACTATCCAATCAGTGCGCGAACCTTCTGACGTCAGCAACCGCTGCAGTCTCTGTCTCCTGTCTCCGTCACTCGTCTACCCCTCCTTTACAAAAACTCTCAGTAGAATTTCTACAAAATCTATTAGTTACAACATGAAAACATCTCCATTGTCTGCTTCGCTAACCACAGAATAGTAAAAGAGAGTCTATTTCTCAAGAATCAACAATTTTACATACATCTCATAACTGTTTCCTCTAGGACGTATCGAAAAGAGTCTTACAATCAATAAATGTATATGCATTCACACACGTTCATACGAGAAAAATATAGTACATGCACACAAAATCCTGCTTCTTGAGAACAGCGCACAATCTGCCTCTGTACAGAATTATAACTCACAACAACTAAGCAGCTTACCTCCGCCCAGTTCTGCAAACAAGCTCAGAGAATACCTATTACTCCTCCCGCAATAAGCTTTAACGGCAATCCTTACGGATCCCTGGGACTTAAAACCAGAGTTTCACAGATAACCTTCACTATGATTCACACTCCTTATATACCAGAAATTTTCTAATAGTAACATACAACAATGTCACCGATTCCGAACCCAGACAATGTGAACGCGCAACTTCTATTGTCACACGTAATTCCTTACAATCCCGTCTTTCCCGAGAGCAGCATATACACCTTCCTCTGCCCTACTACGGAACTGCTTCCACAGCTTCCAAGTTCCAGAAGCACTACATATAACTCAACATTACGACTCCAACATTTAGTATTAGTACATATACCAAAAACATCAAAATAAATCAATAGTCAATAAGCTAATTTACAAGCAATCTTATCTTATCAGATCAAGACAACCATCTAAACCATCCTCTGCTACCAGAGAAATTGATACAGATCAGGGTATCAGAAATATGCCCACTACCACTGATAGAGTAATTTCACAGTTACACGCACATACATTCATCATACGCTAGGGCCCATTTCACTAACATACGCTCCAATACTCTACCAGCAGCGAATCTGTGGGAAGAAAACTCCTAAAACACCCTGCATCTATATCTAGGCGATAGGACCAGTTTAGTGGTTGCCTAACATAATATAAACAATCTATAAACAATAATAAAAAATCTTCAATAAATGTCAAAGAAAGAAACAACCAACACCATGTTTTAAAGTTATATTCCTTTATCTAAAATTAGTCAGAATAAAATCAGAATAAATCATTTCTCATAGTTACCTATTCTAACTAGTGTCAGAACGGGTCAGGACCAGTCTCTCAGAAAAGTCTTTTCAGGATAAGGTCCTTAGCATCAGTCCTCAGCAACGCAAGTTCACGCAGCAAGGCGACGAAAGAAAGTGTGGGGAGAGCCCTCCCTAAGCTAACATTTTATAATACAAAATACAATGAAAACACACATGAATTTGACAAGTAAAACTGTATCACTGAGCTGAACGAGAAGGAAGGGATGTAATTTTGCAACATCTTGAAATCTCCGCTCAGGAAAAGTCATAATACGCAAATCACGGAACAGGAACCAAGAACTAGAAACTATTAAAGTATCCATCTCGCTCATTTCCCTCGGCAAACCGGCTTTAGCACAATGTTCTTTCTGAGGCTCATTGTTCACCAAGGACACATCATTTCTTTTGGAGATCCTCCAAGCTTGCTGATGTCCTCCCGGAAATTTCCATATAAGGACTACCGTCAGTTTTTCTGTTAACTGAACTCCAGCAGGGGTCTCCCTTGTCACATCACAGATTTTGCCGGCACCACAGCTCAGCCAAGCTTCAAATTATTCTCAGTTATTTCATGAAGGCCTCCATAGGCCACAATAGACCATCTTTAATTAAAGAGACAAAATAAAGATTACTACATCATAATGATTAAACAGTGTTAACCCCACTAACACCCTTATGTGTATGCGTTTATCTAGCTTTGCGACATATAAAGCATTAATTCAGACAGCGTTTTGTGCTCAAAATAAATAGCACACAGCAACGTTTAAACATGAAAACTTGCACGTTATTGTGAATACAAAAACAGCACACGCATGCTAACCCTCGTGTAACCTTCTCTTGTATTAGGACAAACAGGTTGATTAGTATAACGCACTTGAACAAGACAAATAATTAGTTGTTAATTATTAATTAATTAATAAGACGCATAGACATGCCAGAGCTTCAAAAGCCCCAGAATTTTCTAACAGAAAACTCTGCTCCAGCACAGGTCTACAATGCAGTCAACTACATGTCATCTGAAATGTTCCGGACAAGCATGCCATCATGTGCATGCATGTCTGGCACAGCCATGTAGTTGTCTCATGCCTACATTACCCTTACACATCTCACAGCTGTGTATTGGCCCTATTGTTATCAATATCTCCTGTCTATACACAAAAAGTGTGCCTGCGTCAGGATGGATCTTCAGTGACAATTTCATTACAAGACCGGAGGCTACCATTATGCATATTACTTTTAATGCGTCCCCAAGCAGCCGCATACATCATAAAGCAGAAAGGTTCCAGAACAGAAAAACAAGAAACATACAAAAGGCTTGAGGACATAACAATCAGCCTCTTTTAAATGCGGCTCCAAGCAGATAAGTCACCTTTTTTACTCGTCTCTTACTGCCTTATTATTGATTGTTTGATTGATTGGTTTATCTTGTTGATTGCATTTCATGGCTTTTGTTCCCTGCTATGTTATTTATTCATTCACCGATCTCTTTATTATGCCCCTTATGGGTTGACTCCTATGGTTTCGGCTTGCCCCTTCCCCACCCTCCCTCCCTTCGGTCTACCGCTCTCCAATTTACGGTGATCGGTCTCGACACGACCCTTCCCTTCATCGCGCTTCATTCGTTTTCTTTAGGTTAACTGCACACACTATGGCCTCAAATTATGTGCCCCAAATTCTTCCGCGTACATTAGACCGAATTTGGTCGTCCCATACCTTGCCTCGTCTTCTTGGTCTCCCACACGATCCCCGCTCAACTAGTGTATTGATTTCTCAGGCCCCCTTTGTAACAGAACCTATTTGGAGGAAAGTACCTTGGCAATGCGCGCGTAAAGTTTGCGCGTTGCCAAGGCACTTTCCTCTAATAATTACCAGTCTCTTAGCAACGTGACTGTTCCTCTTACGCTCGAGCACAATCACTGTTGCTCGTTTTCCCTTTGTGTGCATCGGTCAAGAGATCCAACAAAAAAGAGCTTTTCTACACCTTTTTTGATTTTATACCTCAATTCATCTCTTCACTATAGTCCTTCCTTATAGTCATTTACCTATTACTCTTGGTCCCAACTCTACCCCATAAGATCTCCCCCCCAAAAAAAAAAATAGAAGGCAGATTCAATATTTTTACTCCCATAAAGGCAGTTTCTCTAGTTTTATTCATTTTATCACTCTATTAAGAAAAAAAATACATATATATATATATATATATATTTTTTTTTTTTATTTTTTTTTGCAACAAATGACACTCGCACTCAGGAACCTTGCAAGTGTTTTATTCTTCACAGAGTACCCTTCTGTTACACCGACGCGTTTCAGCCATGTCGGCCTTGTTCACGGTAGGTGACACCATATCCTGTTGCAATTTAAAGCATTTCCTATGCAACGTAATACGCCCCATAGACTTCTGGGAGCTGTAGTTTACACATTTTATAAGTTTTTTTAACACGAAAAAAGTTTTATGATGAACACCTTGTAACAGTAAAAATCAAATCAATTCAATTTCCCAAATCAACAATAAAGCATTTGGACATTTGTTAATTTCTACAATAGTTGTTTGAAAAAGAGTAGATTGCCCAATGTGAATTGAAGTAAACGATACAACTCAAGGAATAGTATTTACAATGTATACTGTCTGAATGTTCCTATTCTATAGTAGCCAAATTCTAGAACATGTAAAATGGCAACAGTTTAACAATTTAGCCACCGAAATTACAAATGAACCGGCATTAGTGGCCAGTTACCATTCCCTGAGTGTAACTGAGACTTTTAAGTTATTCAGAAATCTACTCATGTGTGGATATTTTCACAAAAATTGGGGAAGGGAATTAGCAAAGATTGGTACATAAGCAGTAAACCATAGTGGTTAGAGGTGTACATAAAGTTCCTCGTCCAAGTTCATCCCTCTCGGGTGTTTAGTCCGGAGTCGAATAATGTATTTTGATTCGAGTTGTCTCAATTTTTTCTGACGGTCGCCCAATCTCTCATTGGTTTCGATGGAATCAATTGCAAAAAATGACATATTCCTCCAGTTACCCTGCTGGCATGCTAGCATGTGTTTTGCGGTAGCATAAGAAAGGTCTTTGTTTTTGACCGCTCTGACATGTTCCAAGATGCGTTTTTTGAGCATGCATATAGTGCTCCCTATGTAGAGAATACCACAATCACATTGAATTGCATAGATGACAAATTTGGTGGTGCAAGTTATCTTGTGTTTGATGTAAATCGTTTTGCCTTCTGGGTCTGTCAGTGTCTTCATATTTTTCCCAATTTTGCAGGCTTTGCAACTGTTACATTTTCTAAACCCTACTTGTTGCTGCGTGAGCCAGTTGGATTGCATGGGTTTAATATCTTGAAAATGACTCTTGGTAGTGAGGTCTCGAATCGATTGGACCTTTTTGTATGCAATTGACGGTTGTGTTCCAATGATTGGCATCAAATCTTGATCCTGTTGTAAGATCGACCAGTACTTTTGAATAATTTGTCGAATTTTGTATGATTCTTTACTGTACGTGAGAATCAACCGAGGAGCAGATTGATGTTCAGTGATTGGTTGATCCGATACTGGTTGTTTCTTGACCAGAATGTCTGTTCTACTTTTGGTTTGAACTCGTTTCATACATTGATCCAAGTCTCTTCTCCTGTAACCACGCTTTAGAAGTCTATTTGTGCAATCAAGAATTTTATCCTTCGCGTCTGCAACTTTTGAACAATTTCTTTTCATGCGGATAAACTCACCATACGGAATGCTTCTGAGTAAAGCTTTAGGATGAAAGCTGTCTGCATGTAGAATACTGTTAGTGGCAGTTTTCTTCCTGAATAAAGTTGTCTCAATTTGATCATTTTCAATGTAAACAGATATATCAAGGAAATCTATTCTATGGCGGCTGGTATTGCACGTGAAGGAGAGACCAATGTTGTTGTTGTTAAGACTATTGAAATATGTCATGAAGTCTTTTTTATCTCCGTTCCAAATTAAAAACAGATCGTCAATATATCTTGTCCATAAAATAATCTTTTCAAGTGCTGTGTTGTTTGGTGGGCCCCATGCAATTACCTTCTCCCACCATCCCATTGTGAGGTTAGCGTAATTGGGCGAGAAGGAATTGCCCATGGCACAGCCACATAGTTGGTGGTACAATTGATGATTAAACAAGAATATATTGTTTTTCAGACATATTTCAATCATGGATAATAGCATGGCTGAATGTTCTAGTTCATGTATGCTTTTTTGGCGTAAAAAGTAGGCACAGGCATTCAGGCCAATCGAATGCTCTATAGAAGTGTACAGTGATACCACGTCTATTGTCACCAAAAGATAGTTGGGGTTCCATGAAGTATTGGCCAAAATCCGTAAAAAATCACTGGTGTCGGGGAGGAGCCAAGATGGCGGACGGACAGGACGTCTGAGCTCCCGGCTCCGCAGCCCGTCTGCTGTTTGCATGACATCCTGATCTTTAATCCTGCCTACGGCGCGAGCAATTGTCACCACGGATGCGCTGATACTTTCCGCATTCCTCCGATGTTCCCGCCGGCTTTTTTGGTCGAGGATTCATAGAGTTTGCCGACTTTGGACTTTGCCCACGCAATCTGGCCCGACCACCGCCACCGGACACCGCTTATCACGTACGGTGAGACGACCTGGGGCTGGACCGGCGACTGGGGAAATGTGACTGGACGTGGAGTGGGCGGCCCGGCGGAGCCTTCTTCGCGACGGAGAGAATTCCGGTACGATTGGGTCCTGGCTGGTGTATTTTCCTCTGTCCTCCCGCCAGCGGTCAGAGCGGTGTCCGTTCGAGGGCGCCCACCACCCGCATTGCAACACAGCCGAGGGCTCTCCCATCGTGGGAGCCCCGTCTAGCGAGCAGTAACCCCTCTTGCCGTAACTACTGTCCCTCCATCCCGTGGTGTCGCCCTCACCCCTCCGAGGTGGGCTAACGGCAAAACTGGTACCGGTGCCGGTCTACCTCGCCGGATAGGCGGAAGCCGCCATATCCCTGACGCAAGCTTCCCTGCCTGCTGTCGAGCTGGAGGGTGTCCCGGTGGCGCCTCTACATACTGTCGGCATGCTGAAGCAGGGGGCAGACCTAACCTATGGTGATATCCTTCTAGCCCTGGGGGACTTGCGGGCGACATGGTGCCAACGCACTCGAGAACTGGAGCGGAAGTTCGATACCGCTATGCCACCCAGGGAGCTACAGCGGTTGTCTGACCCCCCAAGGCCTCTCATTCCCTTCGAGGCGGATACAAATTGGCGACAGGGGGATACTGTGGAACGTCCTCTCCCTGGTAACGGTGTCGAGAGTTCTTTCAAGGACAAAGTTGCAGATACAAAGCTCCCTTCCACTTTCCAAGCCGAGACTCTGCCTCTGCAAGTGTTGCCATGTCTGCCTCAACATCGCCGGAGTGTGAGCCGTTCTGTGGGGAAAACTGTGTTTGTCACTATCGATGTGGTGATGGTCTCTGACTGGGAACTCTCGCTTCTTCCCCCTCTGCGTCATCGTTGCCGGGAGCGGCCATCTTGCTCCTTTGTTCTGCCTGAGGTACACTCCCAGCGGCGGCCATGTTTGGTGGGGTCTCCGCGTTCAGGCCAGGGTTGAAGTTGCCACCCTTGGTGATCCTGCCTGACTGCCTGGCCTGACCCGGACTAGAATATCTGTTTATGTATCGGTTGTGCCGCATGTGTGTAATTTGCTACTGTTTCTTGCGGGGGTGGATCTGTGGGGCCGCTTAGGATCGGGCCGGGGCTGGGCGATTCCCTTTAGTTTGCTGTACGTATTGGCGGGCGGGGACTAGGACGGGACTGCTAATTGTTTGCTCTACTCGCACATTTGGAATGGAGTCTCCCCACCTGCCGTCTTGCTTGCTATTTCAGTAGTGCTGATGATATACAGGGTGGGGGACGCTTAAGGGGCTGTGGTGACCGGGAGTATGTGAAAATTCCTCCTCCTGCTTTCTCTGGGAGTCGGAGGCTGGGAGGTTATTTCCCACTCTCCAGACTCTCTTTCCTACTTGGGGTTCATCTGGGGCGACAGGCATGCCTATTGGGGGGGGGGTGGGCCGTGGCCTTCCGCTGGTATGCAGGGTGGGGGGACGGGATGTGTTCTATGTCTTCTTCGTCTCTATGGCCCTCTTTCTCTTTCGGTCTCTCTGCCTCTTTGGTTTCTTTCTCTTCTATGTTTCCTTGTTTCTTCGGAGTCGGGGCTCAGTGTTAGTAGGGAGTTTCTTGAGTTCTATCATTCTGTGATATAGTGTATGCTCTTAGTTCCTGGATGGTGGCCACCTGCTTTCTTACCAATGCCTTCCTATATAACGCCTCCTTCTGGGTGCTCCTTGAACAGTGATGTCTCTCCTGGTCAGTGATTAGCTTCGACTCCTTTCGATGTTCACTACATCGTACTTGACTACACCATAAAATTAAACCTTTTCTTATCCTGACATTATTGTTCTATGTTTACGAATGTCATAGCAGCCGGCCCCGAGGGGTTGTAGGCAGACGCTGTGTATTGTGCATCTACCGAAATAAAGGTTTAAAAAAAAAAAAAAAAAAAAAAAAAAAATCACTGGTGTCTTGGATGTATGAAGACAAATTTGTTACTAGGGGTGCAAGATATCGATCAATGTATATAGAAATGTTCTCATATATTGAATCACAAGAGGATACGATTGGTCTCCCTGGTGGTTTGATAAGTGTCTTGTGAATTTTCGGCAGAAAATATATCGTTGGAATCGTTGGATTTTCTTTAAAAAGGAATTTCTTTTCCTCAAGATTAAGTAAGTTATGTTCATGCCACTCATTTAAGTTCTTCTCAATTTCCTGGAGCATTTTGAACATAGGATTGTTAGTAAGTTTGGCGTATTTTTCAGAGTCGTTTAGTTGGCGATAGGCCTCTTCTACGTAATCCACTGTGTTGAGTATTACGATGTTGCCGCCTTTATCAGCCGGTTTGATAATTATGTTCGAATTGTTTGCCAGGTTTTGAATGGCTTGACTTTCTTTTTTTGATATATTTTCCCTGATTTTATTGTTCCTTGTTTTTTTTTCTGGGGCAGAAATTCAAGCCTCGTTTTAACAAGGAATTTTCTGAATCTGTGATCGGTCTACTGGATAAATTCACTACTGTTAATTCCTGTGTTTCCTCTAAAAGGTCTTTTTCACTCGCATACTCCGGGTCACTGTTCCTACTTTTTCTCCGCCTGCAGCTCCAGATTCAGAAAATTCCTTGTTAAAACGAGGCTTGAATTTCTGCCCCAGTGCACACATGGATATGGCACAAACTCGAATTGATCTATACAGATATGTAAGAAAAATAAAACTGGCAAAAATCTTTAGAGAAAAAAAGGAGAGTGAATTTAAACATCAGAATGTGCCAACAGATATATCTAATTTAACCTTAGCAGCTAAAGACTCAGAAGGTTTTCTAACTTTAATGAATCTAGATGTACAAACGGAGTCACAACATGCAACTTTGGAAGAAGTATGTACGCAATTGGGAGCAGGCCTAAGCAAAAAGAGACCAAAATCCTACTTCTATCCTCAATTACCAGCAGAAAATAAGATAGATACCTTCCACAAAGCCATCATTCAAGATATTTACAAAATAAGAAAAGAAATATATGTAGATAATCTTAAAGTGGAGGAAAGGAAGGCTTTGGAAGCTCTAACTTTAGATGACAAGATTGAAATAAAGATGGCCGATAAAGGTGCAAACATCCTCATTTGGGACAAACAAGATTATGTAAATGTGGCATTTGAACAACTCAATGACAATGTATTATGAAAAACTACAAGTAAACCCCACAGCAAAAATGAAAATCAATCTGGACAAGAAATTGAAAGAATGGTTAGATGCGGGGTTGTTAGACCAAGATGAATGTAAATACCTGACAGTAGAACATCCAGTAACAGCAACAATGTATTTTTTGCCCAAGATCCATAAGAATCGCACTAGACCACCAGGGCGCCCGATAGTGTCAGCAAATGGATCCCTATTTGAACCAATGGCTAATTATATTGATGATTTTCTGTTACCACTTGTTCCTAATTTAAGTTCGTACGTCAAAGATACCAGCGATGTCTTGAGACACATGAACGGCACCCCATGGCAAACATCTTACAAGATGATAACGATCGACGTTGTGTCTTTATACACAAATATAGACCATGAAATTGGGATCTCAGCCTGCAAATTTTTCTTAGGAGAAAGAAATATCCATTACAACAAACATAACATCATGTTGGAAGAAATGATCAGAATGTGCCTAACACAAAATGTATTCCACTTTGGGGAAGATATTTTTAATCAAATAAAAGGCACTGCGATGGGTTTTTCTTTTAGTCCAAGCTACGCCTGCCTCACAATGGGCTGGTGGGAACAAAAATGGGCTTGGCAACCTAGCAATGACAAATTTTTGAACAAAATAATCCTTTGGTTACGCTTCATCGATGACCTCCTGATCATTTGGGACGGAACGGATCAGGAGTTCAAAGAATATTTTGCAATCCTCAACACAACACCAGCAAACTTCAAATTCACATATGATTTAAGCCCAACAAGAGTAATTTTTCTGGATATTGAAATCTACATCTCAGAAAATCAGATTCAAACAACTTTACATAGAAAAACCACTGCAACAAATGCAACGTTACACGCAAGCAGTTTCCATCGACAATGTCTGTTTCAAAATATTCCATACGGTGAGTTTCTAAGACTGCGAAGAATTTGCTCTGAAAACAAAGAATGGATAAAGCAGAGCAGTTCAACATCCAAAAGATTTGAAAAAAGAGGTTACCCCAAAACACAAATTCAAAGTGGTTGGAAAAGGGCAAATGAATTGGAAAGAAAAAATTTATTACAATAAAAAAAAATTGAAACAAAAGTAAATGCTGAAGAAGAACCAATAAGATTCATTACAACCTTTTCAAAAGAATCTAAACAGATAAAAGACATCATAAAGAGAAATTGGAAGATCCTACAGCTAGACACCACGGATGGAAAAGTCATGGGGAAAACACCAAGTATAACCTATCGAAGAGCTACAAATCTGAAGGATCGTTTAACACACAGCCACTATAGGAAAGAAAAAAACAAAACATGGCTTCAGAGCAAAGGCTTCAAAAAATGGCATAATTGCAAAGTATGTTCAATTGCAAAAAATACTCAAAAAATAAGAATGGCCGATGGAAAAAACTGGAACATACAAGAACTTATTACGTGCAAAAGTCAGTATGTGGTCTACGTAATAGAATGTCCGTGTCAACTAAGATATGTTGGAAGCACAATATGTGAACTGAAAAAAAGAATACTAGAACATGTTCGAGCAACTATACATAAAGACAGAAGAAATGCTGTGGCAAAACACATGGAAGCAAACCATAACAGTAATTGGAAACTGTTGAACTTTTTTGGGATTGAAACTGTGAAAAAGCAGGAAAGAGGTGGAGATAGAGAGAAAAAATTAAGACAAAAAGAATCACGTCATATTTTGAACTTACGATCTCTCACTCCACATGGACTCAATCAAAGTGAGGAACTTTATATACATCTGTAAAAGAACTGATAGTAACTCAAGATGGAGTAGTATGGTGCAAAACTTTATTGCCCCTCGATACAATTTTTTTTTTTAACTAATATTTGTTAAGGTTTATGAATTGTGAGTTTTCTTACATGTTAAATGTGTGAATTATAATTTAGAAATGTTCAATCATGATTTAAATATGAGAAGCATCTAAGTCTGTTTCATCAAGACATGAACTATTAGGAATCACTCTCCACTGGAGGAGTTAAAATATACCTTTTAGAACTTTTTTTGAAAGAAATGAATAATGAATTTACATTAATGTTTGATAAATGCAGGTAAAACCGCTACAAAACTCATTGAGGAAAGGTGCTGTTGTTAAAACCTCTAATTTCATTTAAATCAATTTTGTTATACCTGGATTATATAATCATGTATTTGTTAACATGTAAGGTCCATTACAATTATTTTGAGAAAAGGAAAAACAATTTTTCACTACAATTCCCAGAACGCCCTGTCACGAGAAACAGGAAATGATGTAATGACAAACATAGGTTTATAACATTTGACCTATAGGGTGGGCGTTCCCGTGAGCAAGGTCTCGGTGGAGACCGAAACGCGTTGGTTTGTGGAGTGAGATTGCAAACATTAAAATTGCAAAAGTGGAAGAACAAGACCAGAGTGCGACCCATTTCTTTCTGTGCTAGAAAGAGTGATATATATATATATAAATATAAAATTAATAAAATAAAAAAATGGGGGAATAGATACATTTTAACTTATCATTATTTACCATCTACCCCTATATCTCCATGTCTGACATAGACTTGGATGAGGCTAGCGCCCCCATCCCTAATATGGAGAACAAGGCAATCGAAAACATGATTCATGATGAAATGAGATCCTGTATGTTGTCAACTTTTTCTAAAGTTATTACGTCTAAAAGATCACTCCCTCATGAGGAGGATGACATTACCGAACTACAACATACCGTTCCTGATGATGATCTCATTGAAATAAGGGGAAAAAGATCTAAAAAGATTAAAAACATCGATTTTATCCCCAAGAGCACTATGGGAGGTCCTCGCACCTCAAATACATCAGGTGTCCATAGCGGCACGACTTTTAAAGGTGTCCCTAGCGGCACAAAATATACGGGTGTCCCTAGCGGCACAAACTATCGAAGTGCTCAATTCATTGATACACATTTGGACCAAACTGATGATGATTTTATTGACGATGATGCCTCAGACTTCCCTGATGAATATATCCTCGACTTAGATGAGGACGATCAGGAATTTAACTCTCAACCCTTTGATGATCTGCCTTCCTCTTCCAAGGACACCATTTTAGACCCATTAGGTGAAGAGATATTTTCTCCCCTTAATATCAAACACCCAAGGAGTTCAGAATGGGTTCCGCAAGATCATGTTTGCAAATTTATCGCAAAATGTTTGAGAAACCCTGTGGAAAGAGACACCCAGAATCTTTTAAGATCCGAATGCTCTAGACCCTTCATTGAGGGTAAGGTCTGCCAAACCCCAAATCTTGACCCAGAACTGATCAAATATCTTTTTAAGCTCGGGTGAGATCCCAGAAAAGGAATAGAAAGATCTCTTAAAATTTGCCAAGATCGACTCCTGGATATCGTTGGACCTCTAGCTAAAATCATCGATGCTGCAGAAGATAGCCACATCAATGGCTCTCCACCGAACACCGAAGTAATCCGGGGCTGGAGCCAAAGGGCATTAGTTTTATTAGGCGACGCCAATGCCAGCATCAACTCCGAAAGGAGAAGAGTTGTTCTCACAAAAATCAGTCTCAAATTGAGTGACCTAGCGGAAAAGGAACCCTCACTCAATCCTAAAGGTTTACTTTTTGGTGAAGACATGATCGAGACCTTAGGTAAATACGTATCTACCTTTACGGCATTAGACAAGGCCCATCAAAATATGAAGAGAGTCTTCAACAACAATAACCTTTTTGCCAGGGCCGGAAGAAGGGGCCAATCTTCCGGCCGCTTCAACCGCAGGCCATACTCCAGATCTAGAGGTTACGGCAGAAGAGGTTACCAACCCTCAAACATCCCTCAATTTTATCCCCCAAGAGGGAGAGGATTTCGCTCAAGAAATTTCAGAGGAAGAGGAGCATCCAGTGACATCAACCCTCAAAGTGAGTACTATGATCCTTTCCACTCCCCCTTCCCTCTCTCCAAAGGTGGGAGGCAGACTAAAATTCTTTTCTCACAACTGGAAACAACTGGGTCTTGAATACTGTGAACGGGTTTATAATAGACTTTATAGACATTCAGACTCAAATTTCCCTTCCCAAAAACATTCCCCTCACCTTAGATCAAGAAAAAATAATAGAAGAGATTTCCTCAATGCTTCTGAAAGATGCAATCGTGGAAGTCCCTATGCACATTTTAAGATTTGTGAGCACACTATTCCTGGTAGAGAAAAAGGACAAAGGTTGGAGACCCGTCATAAACTTACGGGAACTCAACAAATACCTTGTTTAAAGACACTTCAAGATGGAGGGAATACATCTTCTGAGAAACTTGCTTTTAGAAGGAGATTGGCTAGTCAAATTAGATCTAAAAGATGCTTATTTTACCATTCCCATGGCCAAGACTCATCAACCCTTTGTCCAATTGATCCGGAAAAATCATCTTTTTCAGTTCCAAGCTCTTCTTTTCGGCCTCTCCTCAGCCCCTTGGTGTTTCACCAAGGTGATGAGGGGAGTTGCCTCTGGTCTACGAGAAAAGGGTATTCGCCTTATCATTTACCTGGACGATATTCTGATCCTCTCTCAGGATCATTCTCAAATTATGCAAGACCTGAACTTTGTAATAAATCTTTTAGAAAACCTGGGATTTATCATAAACAAAGAAAAGTCAATACTATCCCCCTCCAAAACCTTGGAATTCCTGGGTTTCACTGTGGACACCACCAATTGTCTCCTCCTCCTTCCTTCAAAGAAAATATCCAAAATCAGGAAAGAGATAAGACACGTTCTCAAACAAGAAAATCTATCCTTGAGAGAACTAGCCAGACTACTGGGTCTCCTTTCCTCTTCTATCCAAGCTATCATTCCAGGCCCACTAAACTATCGAGCCCTCCAAAGGATAAAAGCGAAGGCCTGAGATCAGGCCTCTGGTACGGAGATCGTGTTTCTCTGAACCAAGAAGCCAAGTTGGAACTGAACTGGTGGTTAGAGAACTTAGACGCTTGGAATGGGAGAGCAATCTTTGGCTCAGCTCCAGACTTTGTCTTAGAATCAGATGCCAGCCTTCATGGCTTGGGTGCCTGTTTCATGGATCAGAACACAGGAGGAGTTTGGTCTCAAGAAGAATCTTCTCTCCATATAAACTTTCTAGAGCTCACTGCCGGACTTTATGCTCTAATGAGTTTCAAACACTCTCATCAAGGCAGATCAGTTATCCTAAAGAAGGACAACATGTCCGCTGTTGCCTACATAAACCGTCTGGGAGGTACAAAATCCGCAGACCTCTCGAATCTAGCCAAGAAACTTTGGATGTTCTGTCTAGAACACAAGATCTCCCTAGGAGAAGAATATCTCCCAGGAAAATCAAACCTATATGCAGATTGGAACTCAAGGTTCCTCTTAGATCACAGCGACTGGAAGCTCAACACCTCTGTTTTCAATTCTCTTAACAATTGTTGGGGTACTTTCCAAATAGATCTCTTTGCAAGCAGACTAACATTTCAACTGGAGAATTACTACAGCTGGATGCTCAACCTGGGTGCTCTAGCGGTTAACGCATTTCTCCAATGTTGGAAAGGGATCAACGCTTACGCCTTTCCCCCCCTTTGCAATGATACAGAGTTCTCCAGAAGGTCAGGCATCAACGCTTTTCCATTGTCCTAGTGACTCCCTTCTGGCCATCTCAAGCCTGGTTTCCCACTACTCTGGAACTTTCTTACGACCTTCCCTTCCTAATCCCTCCCCTCGCGGATCTACTCTCAGACATAGACGGTCATATTCACCCTCTAGTTCAAACAAGGAATTTGAATCGTCTTGCCTGGAGAGTGTTAGGAAATCCAACCATCTCACAGGACTTTCATCGACAGCTTCAACTCTCCTCAGTGAGTCTTGGGCACACGGTACACACTACTGGTATAACAACATCTGGAAGGTTTGGTTACGTTGGTGCTTGGAAAGGAACCTGGATCCCGTGTAGGCACCTATCGTTGACATAGTTAATTTCCTGGTCGAACAATTCGAAAGGGAACTTAGTTATAGATCTATCAACTGCTATAGATCAGCTATCTCCGCAGGCCATGCTCTGATAAATGGTAAAACGATAGGTAAAAATAACATTATTTGTAGAGTCCTCAAAAGTATCAGACTTAGAAGACCTCCTAAACCAAGATACCAATCTCTATGGGACGTCAATGTTATTCTTGACCTCTTCTCTAGTTGGCCTGAAAATAACCTTTCGAACAGAAAGAACCTCTCCATCAAACTCGCCACACTACTTTGCTTAGTTTCTTGCCGTAGAGTCTCTGATGTTAAATCTCTTGATACTTCATATAGATCCTATAACATATTTGGAGTCAATTTCGAGTTGTATAGAAGAACCAAGACTATGTCTGACTCTATTTTCTACAAAGCAAAATAAATTCCTAGGCAATCAATGCAAACATCGGAACAATCTAAGTGTGTCAAAAAGAAAGATAAAATAAGTGTAACAACAAATTAATACAAAAATACAAAATGTATTCAATAGACAAATGATGAATATGATACACACTAAACCAACATCATGGTGTTGTTAATCAACATCTAGTTGATATGTTCATCATTAGTTAAAAAGAGGGTTACAATATGGATTAAAATTGATCCACAGAAATAATAATACAAGTGGCAAATTAATAAATCTTCGACGCGCGTTTTCGACGTAAGACACGCCTTTGTCAAAAAAAGCCACAGATCTAGTTAATGTACTGCTTGTTTGCTGTACAGTAGGTGGATGTGTCATAGCAATATACGATATTAAACAAGGACCCTATATTGATCGGTGCAGTCCATGTTTTTTTTATATAAAAAAAGGATAGATGAAACCCAATTGGTGGTTTCTTAATCAGTCTGAATAGACGTTTTATGAAAAGTAAATATGATAAAATTCAAAATCTGATATTGTGTCTAAATCTGCTGAATATGATTGATAAAGGTGATACGCATTGATGGCGATTCACTGTGGGAGGTTATACTCTCCGTAGTGTAATAAAGAAGATATATAGACACCATCTCAGCAGGTTCCGGAGTTGTTGTGGGATTAGAATTTATTTTGCATTGTATATTACCCAGTCCTAGGAATCATATTCTATTTGTACCAGGGGATCATGATACTCACATGAGATGACTATTTTCTACCCACGCTTTGACCTTTGCAAAAAAAATTGTGTTGTAGACTTTATGAAAGAATATGACCGTAGAATGAGTTCTCTTTGCCATTCCGGTGTGAACCAGTTACTTATCTTCTTTGTTAAGCATCACAAAGGTATTAGCTCGGCTTCTATCGCTAGATGGGTTAAAATCGTTATGAATCTAGCAGGTATTGATCTGAATATATTTAAACCTCACTCTATCAGAGGCGCTATGGCCAGTAAATCCTTCTGTTCAGGTGGTAAGTTGGGTGATATTCTAAAAGCTGCTGATTGGTCTAATTCTACTACATTTGCAAAGCATTACTGTAAACCAATCACTCATATGTCAGATGTTGTCCTACAAAGCTACCAACATGCATAATGGTAGCCTCCGGTCCTGTAATGAAATTGTGATTCTCCTATTACCATGACTAGAGAATTTAGATTTCATTAAAGACACGGAAGCTAACATTATCCCTCCCACCCTTTCCCCTGGGTTGTTGATTCTTTTGCATACAGTACTTATATTGCTATTTCATTGTGATATTATTATTTTGTAATTCTATTCTCTGATTTACCTATTGTAATGTTTTCTGATGTTTCTTATAAATGCTTACTTGTTCTCTCTTACATTTGTCTAATCACCCTTTTACCCCCACTTTTGAATTTTTACCATTCTTCTTCTCCTTATATCTTTCCCTTCTTTTTCAGATAACCTCTCATAAACTTCATGATTTTGATATGTGGAAGAGTTCTTTCATCGTTTCATCCATCGCTTCATGACTGTCTAAAGAATTCCTATGGACTCTAAAGCTTTTTGGACTTATCCTACTCTATACCACATTTTAAAAGAGGCTGATTGTTATGTCCTCATGCCTTTTGTATGTTTCTTGTTGTTCTGTTCTGGAACCTTTCTGCTTTATGAAGTATGCGGCTGTTTGGGGATGCATTAAAAGTAATATGCATAATGGTAGCCTCCGTGTCTTAAATGAAATCTAGATTCTCTAGTCATGGTAATAGGAGAATCGCAATTTCAACCCTATATTAACCAATTGAATCGTGCACCTGAAGGCTGTCCTGGAGATGACAACTAAGAGCCATAATGACATTAATTTTTGGCTGGGCCCCGGGGGTGGGGTCCCTGGGGCCGAAATATGCCCAATGAGGGGTTCCACGCGGCCTTCCTCCCCTTGTATTATTTATAAAGCAGAGTCCATAGTTCTCCCTTTTATTTACGCAACTATGCAAATACCCAAAACTATCAACAAGCTTCGCTCGTTTGGCCCTGCCCAGTTTTCATTAATAGTATGCAAAGGTCTTCCCGCCTTATCCCAAGTTGATGGACAGTTTACCAAAAGGCCCCGGAACACGTTTCCCTCTGATTTTGGAGATGCGTTCTTGATTTAGAGGAATACGAGAATATCTCCAAAAAACAAGCAAGCACTTGCTTCATCACACACATTCAGCCACTCTCACATACACTCACAGACCAGCACAGCCACTCACACCCATTTACAGATTCATACAGCCACTCACACCCATTCACAGACACATAGAGCCCATCACACACCCACTCACAGACCCATACAGCCACTCATAAAACCGGTCACACACCCACCCAGTTACCCATGCACCCACACACAGACCCATACAGCCACTCACGCACCCAGTCACCGACCCATGCAGCTACTCACACCCACTCATAGATCCATACAGCCATTCACATACCCACTGTAGGAAGCTGGCACTGTATATACTATACTAAAGTGAGTATAGTGTGCACAGAATCCAGGGAGTCCTCAGAGGTATAGCAGAGGCTAAATTAGGTAAGTACTTTCAGCTCTCTTTGTGGTAATGTGGGCGAACAGTTAGGCTTATACAGAGGGTGTGTTAAGCATTTATTGTATTCACTCAATCAAGACTGATGGCACACACTCCGAGACAGAATCCAGACCAGTTGGGCAAGTAAAAAAAAAAGGTATACTTCTATTTTATTTCTAGAACCAAGCAGGACATGGTACAGGTAGGTAAAATATACTTCCAATTGTAAACTTTCACATTGAAATGAAGTTGAGGATGGATTTGCAGTTATTACAGGTTTGAATCACTTCAAAATGCAATTTGAACTACACAGTAATTACTTTCGAAGTACTTTTTAGTTACTTTTGGATTACCTTGAGTACTGGGGGTGGTATGCCTAGATACCAAACCTTAGGATCTCACAATACACTGTAAGTAAATCTTTGTATATTTTGCAGTTTAGTTCTCTTTTCTCCAAACACTTAAAACATTTTAGGCTTAAAATTTCTTAACATGGGTACCTATGGGAGAAAAAATGTTAGCGGTTTCTTAGGTAAGTACACGACTTACGAGTGGGAGTTTTGAGGGTTTGGACCAAGGTTCCCCAATGTCTAGATGGGCGCTCGAGTTGCATCACCAATGACACTGAGGCGGCTGGGTGCAGAGTGCAGGGGCCCAATGTTAGCCAATGGGGCTAAGGGGGCCTTCGGTTAGGGACTGTTTACAAGCAGACCAGTCGGTTGTTGGAACAAAGCTCCAGGGGTTAAGGACAGCACTGCAGGGCCCAACAACCAGCACAGGAGCTGCAATACCAGCAGCACTTGGGCAGCCGGGTGTAGGGTGCAAAACTGACTTCAGGGACCCTGTGCTTTTCAATGGAGATCTTTGATTCAGTGAAGTTTCTGCAGACTCAGGGAAGGAGACTTCCTGAAGGCGACGACCGGCTGTAGAGGTAAGTTGGGTTCTTAGGGGATGCCCGGACACCTTCGGTTGGGCCGCCTAAGGCTGTGGGACGTCGGGTGCAGGGGTGTCTTCTGGCATCGGTATTCTTACCGGCTCCGGTCGCAGTCAGGGGGTCCCTTCAGGTTGAGGCTGCAGGTGTCGTCTTGAGGATTGAGGCAGGTCGGGGTTCACAAGATCCCAGGTCAGGATCACAGGGAAGACCTACCCTGGGTGTTGGGCCACTCAAATTCGGGCCATGGGTGTCGGGTGCAGAATCGCGGTGTCTCTGGATTCTGGCCTTGAAGTTTTTGCTTGAGCAAATGCAGTGCTCAAGGGAGACAGAATCTGTAAGGTGAGTGCAGGGCTGGTCCTCTGGGTTCTGGTGGCTGCTGGACACACCAGTTTATTCACTGTAGGTAGGTCAGAGCCGGGACAGGCCGGTAGGGCTGGGGACAAATCATTAGGTATCCTCTTCTTCCAGGGTCAGCACGGCTCTTCGGTCCTTCTTCTTTCTTCCTCGCCTTCTGAGGAGGCAAGGTTCAGGGTTGCCTCTAAATTCTAGATTTAGGGGCGTTAAAGGGGTGTGCAGGTCGGGACCAATGGGTCCCTTCCTTGGGGTGGGTATAGCCCCTAGTATGCCACCCTCCATTGGGAGTGGGCATGAGCCTCTTCATAACTGGCAGAGTCCCCACATCTTCAAGATGGAGGGGACCGAGATGTGTGCTTTACCTTGCCTCCCTCACCGGATGGGTGGGGTTGGCAAAGGTCAGCACACCTCTTTTCCTGCTTGGTTTTCCCGCCGATTCTCCTGCCCAAAGTAGGGGACAGAACCAGTGGAAGCCAACTGCTGGGGGAAGAAAAAGTAAGGGACACCTTCCAAAGGCGGCAGCCCTTTGAGGCTTTCCCTTTGTGGACCCTGCCGGTAGGGCTGGGGCCAGATCATTCTTCCTGGGTTGGCACGGCTCTTCGGTCCTTTTTTCTTCCTCGAATCTGAGGAGGCAATGTTCAGAGTTGCCCCTAAATTCTAGATTTAGGGGTGTTAAAGGGGTGTGCAGGTCGGGACCAATAGGTCCCTTCCTTGGGGTGGGTATACCCCTTAGTATGCCACCCTCCAATAGGATGGGGCATGAGCCTCTTCATAACTGGCAGAGTCCCCCCATCTTCAAGATGGAGGGTACCGAGATGTGTGCTTCACCACACTTCCCTCACCGGAGGGGTGGGGTTGGCAAAGGTCAGCACACCTCTTCCTAGCTTGGTTTTCCCACCGATTCTCCCGCCCAAAGTGGGGGGTCAGAACCAGAGGGAGACAGTTGCTGGGGTGGGAAAAAGTTAGGGACCTCTTCCAAAGGCAGCAGCCCTTTGAGGCTTTCCGTTCGTGGACCCAGCCCATCTTGGGGGAGAAGGCATGACACTTCTGCCCAGGATGGGCTTTGTTTCTGGACCCAGAGAGTGGAGACTCTCTACCCAGGGGTCCAGAAACCTGTCTGGTGGTGGTAAATGGAGGGCAGCCATTCAGGACTCACACCAGGGCTGGTCGATTTTCAGGGGGCAGCTCTAAGATGCCCTCTGAGATCATTTTACATTAAATCCCAAACTTTCATCAGTGTGAGTTTAATGTGATGAGAAGTTTGCTACCAAACTTCCCATTTTTTAGTAAAGCCGTTGTGGAGCTGTGGAGTTTGTAATGACCAACTCCCAGATCATATACTCTGTATGGCTTTACTACACTTACAGTGTCTGAAAATGGACTTAGAAACTTTAGAGGCACAGGGCTCTGAAGAATCAGAACCTTTTGGGCCTGGCGGCGCAGGGTACGCCTTAATCTCCTGGGTTTCTCCTGCTCAGCTACACAGAGACACGGGACACTCTGTAGGCGTTAGAAGATCAGATTTATTAGCTGCAGCTAGTACAGTTGTCCCAGAAGTACACAAGGTAGGTTCTCAGGAGACTGCCACTTCACTCTCTGGCGCACAGACTTATATACCACATATGTAAAATATACATTAACTAACTACACACCCAGAACATAAAGAAAAAAGCCAATAAGAAAAGTTGGAAAACAGGACACCACCAATAGGAAAGGTTTGAAAACAAGGTATCAGATGACTCGAAGAAACCTCTCCTCCAACTGTGTTTGTCACCCCTCCCTCAAACTAATTCATTAACGGATTTGTAACTAACTTGCAGGTGGCGAGATACGTTTGTGTGTGTTGGAGGACAGTTGTGAAACGAAAGAATGCTAGCAGAGGACAGTGAAGGCCAGACGATAATATAAAGTCGGAAAAGAATAGTGTGAACCAACAGATAGTTGAGACGGGGATTAGGAAAACCAGACAGGGATTGGTGTACTCGGCCAAACCTAACACAGCTTTGCAAATAGAGGCAGAAGGACAATTTTTGACACAAAGCTGCAGAAAAAGCAGAATAGACTTTGTTCGCTGTGCTGCCTGAGTGAGGGCAACATAAAATGGCGGCGGAGCACAAAATGGCAGGTCGATTCGATCGCGATCGGAAATCGAAGTTCCTCAGACCCTCCTTTTGCCAGAACTCAGGCAAGATAGACTCATGTTAATCTGAGTCAACGTCGATAGCCATGAGGTCATCGAGCTGTTGCTGTAACATCATTCTTATGTTTTCTGTTCTTGGCGATTTGGGTTTAGGGATGCACATAGTAGCACATAGGTCACAGATGGCGGGACCACAGTGCATACAAAGGCAGCAGGAGAAAATAATGGTCAAAATTCTTCCCAGAAATGTCAATGCTTTCCAACCCCATTTGGACAGTAGTCCCCAAAACCACTCCGAAAAGGACCAATCTCCTTCGTCCTGATGAATCGACTCAGAGATTATATGCAACTTGGAGATAGCTTGGTATACTGTTGGAGCGTCATTAGGTATGAAAATACAGCAACTTGACCCGATCAATTTGCACACTCCGCCATGATCTGCAAGAACAAAATCTAGGGCAATTCGAGTTTGTAAGCTCATAAGACGATCCGCCTGTAGTTCTGCCGTGATATTACTTAAGGCTCCTACAGTGATGTCTATTGTGGTCTCTACGACACGGACTAGTTGCCTTATATTTCTGCTGTTGGCCATTGGACCCCAAAAAGGAAGAAATCCTTTGAGGAAATCTCCTCCCTCTTGTCCTGCTGTGTCTTTTCGAATCAATAATCCCTCTGCCATATCTGTTTCGATGATAATTTGCAGAAGCGGTGTACGTAGGGGGAAGAAGGAAAGCTATATAGCAGGTACCAGAAAAATCCGTGGGTAACCATGTTAAGCTCTATTGTGGCAGATAAAATACGTGCCCTGAGATGGCACTAGAGGAGGCGAGTTCTGAGAGGAATAAACGTTATTTCTTTGTACGGTATCAGAGGAGCGATCATTAATTTGCAGACAGAAATTTCCCTGATGAGGAATCGTCCAGATTGGCGGAGATTTTCTTCGTTTCACTTTATCACTAAGACTAGTGATATAATGGGTAACGTTCCAATTTGTATACGCTTTTCTTTCATCAATAGAAATCTTACTATTTTCCATAATTTTAGCCATAGCTACCATTCCCTTAATTAATGAGCTAGGACTAAAGTCTGGACCACCAATATGTGAACTAATGGAGCGTTTAAACTTACTTTGGTAGGCATTAGAGAAAATGACAAAATAAGCCCAAGCAGAACCCTCATAAGAGAACGGGAGAACTAAATATGACATTCCTTTTTCTGTGGTATGTGGCATAAGTCCACACACCCAACAATCAGTCGTATTGACCACTAACTGGTGTTGATGTAACAACTGGACAAAGGAATTGTTGTAATATTCAGTTCTTCTAATGAGTTCATGTTGAGGAAGGGTATGAAAGAGATGTGGAGAAACGGTAGAAGAAATCAAAGAGGAAGAAGGAGAGACAACTTTTTGCTGCAATGCATAAATAATCCAACCTATAAACGCCAAAACAATACACAATAATATAATAACGCATAAGGTTATATTAAAACGACTGTACATTGATTTACAGGATTCTTTCTTCATTTCATTCTTTCTCTCTCTTTTGTCTTGTATAGTTTCCATCTTTCTAATGGATGCTCACGGCAATCTTCCTCGATCATTCAATTATGATTATCTGCCGTCCTATGACACTGCAAGTCCTGCAAGCCTATTGCCACTACTCAGGTCACAATTAAGACTCCTACCGTGACCCTGCAACCGGGACAGAATACTACACAAGAGAGGAGAAACCTTAAGAGTTCTTTTGTCTAGGTCTCAGATCATAATGTTCTCTTCCAGGAATGTTCTGATTTTGAAACAATGTTCGTGGATTGGTTGTATCTATCGACAATGCGATGGTATTGCTTCCTGTAAAATGTCGTCGTCCTCTTTCTCAGACAAGGTCCCATTCAGGTGTGCATCACTGAAAGGTATGAATCGTGGAACTTTTTCACTTTCTGCGTCACCAACACCCCTACAAACCCACTGATCAAAGGGTAGAGGCAAAGGTACTTTCTTACAATGGACACCGTGAATCCAATTTTTGTTTCCCTCGACTTTAACTGCTGTTCTTGTGGTGAGCAGAACCATTCGGGGCTCCGTCCATCTGGGCTCCAAATTTCTCGTTCTTTGGAAGTTTTTGGTGCAAACCCAGTCACCTGGTCGGATGGAATGACCTGGGTCTGTGGAAGCCTCTGGTAAAGCACTTTGAACCTGTTGATGGAGAACACGCAATTTAGTCGTGAGATCATGCAGGTAGTCAATCAACATTGGATATGGCAAGTCTGAGTATTTCTTAGGGCGAGGGACTCCCCATACGTTAGTCGGGCGTCCAAAAACTACTTAGTAAGGGCTAAGTCCCAAACGAGAGTGTACTGCAGTTCTGGTGGACAGTAGAGCTAATGGCAAAGCATCTGGCCAATTGAGTCCTGTACTAGCCTGAACCTTTGCTAACTTCAATGTGCCGTTGTAACATTCTACTAGACCCGCTGATTGTGGATGATTTGCCGCATGGAACTTTTGCTTGATACCAAGACCCGCACAAACTTTCTGCATAACTTGGCCAACAAATTCGCTCCCATTGTCACTCCAGACAATGCGCGGCAAACCAAACCTAGGGAAAAATTCTTTCAGTAGAATTTTAGCTGTGGATAAAGCTGTGTTGTCTTTTAGAGGGTATGCTTCAATCCATCTTGAAAAGGCACATACTACCACCAGAACATATTTGAGGTTGTTGCATCGTTCCATATGAATATAATCGATCTGCAACACCTCAAATGGATATGGTGGAGGAGCAAAATGACCTGCTGGAGTTGGGGTTCCCTTTCCTGGGTTGTACATCAGACAAACAATACAATGTTTCACTACATTGTCTGCACATTTTGGGATTTTGTCATTTTGCCACACTGGAGCCAAAAGTTTGCATATACCTTTCGCACTTAAGTGGGCTGGACCATGCGCCATAGTAACCACTGGGAGCACATAGACATCTGGTAACAGCCAACGTTGGTGTTCAGATAATTCTATCCAACAACCCATCTCATCTAACTTCCTGTACTTTCTCTCCACATGCTCAATTCTTTCTCTGAAGCCTCTTTCTGAATCGCTCGTACACTTTCCACTGTATCCTCATACATTCCTCTCTCTCTAACCCAATTTGCAGGACCCGCCACATACATTCGACTTGTTGAATCTTTCGCTGTCTTTTTCGCTACTTCGTCTGCAAATGCATTTCCTCGACCAATGTCATCTGTAATCTTTTTGTGTGCACTACACTTCACAATCGCTATTTGGGTGGGTAAGGCAAGTGATTCAAGGAGATCAGTCACTAACTGACCATGTTGTATTTTAGCGCCATGTGAAGTGAGAAATCCCCTTTCCTTCCAAAGACGCCCAAAGTTGAACGCTACACCAAAGGCATACTGACTGTCGGTGTACACGTTCACTCTCTTTCCTTTTGACAAGACACATGCTCTTGTTAAAGTTATCAATTCTGCTGCTTGAGCTGAATTATGCCTAATACGTGCAGCTTCCACTACTGTATGCAAAGTAGTCACAGCATAGGCTGAAACTGTATCTCCATTAGGCATTTTAAAACAAGAACCATCTACCCATAGAGTTCCATCCAGATTCTCTAACGGTGTGTCTTTTAGGTCAATTCTTTCTTTCGTCTCTTCTTCAGTACGAAAGAAACAATCATGTTGCTCCTCAACACTTTTCTCATCTGGAAGGGGCATCAGAGTGGCTGGATTTAGGGTATTACATCGTTTGATGTGTACGTGACTAGCCAACAGCGTCAGCTCATATCCAGTTAGACGAGCGCTCGTAAGATGCTGCGTTTTGTTCTATTTAGTAAGGTATCCACTGCATGTGGTACCATGACAATGAGAATGTTATCCAACACTATTCCAGCAGACTGTCGGATAGAAATTGCTGCTGCTGCTGTCGCTTTGAGGCAACTGGGCAATGCTTTAGCTACTGGGTCTAACGTAGCCGAAAAATATGCACATGGCCACTGTTTGTCTCCAAATCGCTGTGTTAAAACTGACAACGCACAACCTTCTCTCTCGTGAACATAGAGCGTAAAGGGCTTACTGTAATCAGGAGTACCCAATACAGGAGCGGAACACAGAGCAGTGCGCAAATCGGCAAAACTCTTTTGGCACTCATCAGTTCATGGAAGGGGCTGAGGCGTATCTTTTAAAGTGAGGGTCAACAAAGGATTGGCTATCAGAGAGAAGTTAGGGATCCATTGCCTACAATAAGAGGTGATACCCAGAAAGGCACATACCTCCCTTTGTGTGGATGGCACAGACATTTGCGTAATCGCCTGAATTCGTTCTGGCGTTAATCGTCGTCCCTCCTTTGATAGGAGATGACCCAAGTAGGTAACCTCTCTACGAACATATTGTAGTTTGGAGGGTGAAACCTTATGATTCAGATCAAACAAATGGCGTAACAATGCAACAGTGACATTTTTGCAAATCTCTTCTGAATCAGCAGCTATTAATAAGTCATCCATATACGGGATAAGAGCAGCACCAGACGGCAAATTAAAAGTATCAAGATGACTTTTTAAAGCTTGGCTATAAATAGAGGGACTTTCACAATAGCCTTGAGGTGCGCACTTAAACCGGAAGCTTCGGCCTCCAAGAGAGAAGCCAAAAATATCCCTACTCTCTTCTGCAATGGGAATACTAAAGAAGGCATTCTTTAGATCGATAACAGAGAACCAGGTCGCTGTAGAAGGTATCATTGTCAACAAAGCAGTGATATCCGATACTACGGGAAACTGCGGTACAACAATTTTGTTTACCTCCCGGAGATCAATCACAAATCGATATACAGGTGGCTGAGAAGGATCAGTGCGTTTAAGAACAGGCAGAATAGGACTATTGCATGTGTTACCTCTTGTTTCTTCAACCACATCTTTCTGAATCAAGTCATGAATGATTTCCAAAAGCGCTTTTTCGCCTTCAGTAGAAATCCTATACTGCGGGATACGTGGAAATTCAACATTAGGCTTAAGAGTGACAACATAAGGCGGAATCTCAAGACAACCCACATCGTTCGGACCGTGGCCCAAAGCGTTGCTGGAAGAGAAAGCAATTCGGGTGGAAACTGATCTTTGGACAAATACATTGGTGAAGTCAGTTTCTGTCCTAAAGTAAGATGTACACCAGAAGGAGAACAATATATTGTAGCATGCATTCTTTTCAATAGATCTAGACCCAACAGATTCTCACCGCAACCATTTGTCAAGAGAAGTGGAGCTTCCAAATCATAGGGGCCAATTGTAATAGGCAGTGGGCAAGAAACTAGGTTACGAACAGTGGCGCCAGAGAATCCTACAGATACATTCGTTAAGCCAGACAAAGGTGCCCCAAGGAGTTTAGAATGAATGATAGAACTTCTCATCGCCCCAGTATCTAGAAGAAATGGCTCTGAAACACCCATCGTAGTGACGTTAACATAAGGTCCATTCTGATCTACTGGAATCGACACAACTCCCTTACTTTGTCCATGGCTGACCTAGTTAGCATGAAGACTCTCATTTTCGTTTTCAACATAATAATCTTCATTATAATATTGCGTAGACCTAACATTTTGCTGATCAAAACAGTTCACAGAATTGGGAGAAGGAAGGGTACGCTGTTCTTGAGTCAACACACCTCGACCTCTACCTCTGTTTACTGACTGGAGGCCAGCACGACCTCGTGGAGTAGATAATGCTCCATTGCGTTGCAATACAACCGGACAACTATTCTTAAAATGACCTTCTGTACAATAGGCACATTGATTAGGTCCTAACAAAGGTCGCGGAATATATGACTCAGGTTTTTGATACAATCTCTGAAACTGCGGAGGTTGTTGAAACTGAGGCTGAACATAGCGAGGAGGATAAGCTTGTTGCAAGAGAACCTTCGTTTTTAATTCTTTCGTCTTTTTCTCTTGCTTTTCCTTCTCTTCTTTATCTCTGTTTTCGTAATATTGTGCAGTAGCCAATATCTGGGCAGAAGAAGAAGCAGCCCATGAACTTTCAGAGTCTTTCAATTTGTGTGACAGCTCGGGAAGCAAATTAAATACGAATTTGTCCACAAATAATCGCTGTCCACCTTCTGTAGCCATATCTTGACCACTGTGATCGATAAATATCTCCTCGAAACGAGTGAAGAAGTCAGACACTCTCATCTTTCTTTTGCTCACATGCTGCTAATTTATCCAGGTTAACTCTCAAGGCAGGCATCATAGTTTTCATTAATGTAATAATCCTACCAGGGAGTTCCGAAATCAAAGCTTCGGGTTTTGCACCACCCACTTGGTCTCTATCTGTGGTAGTTATAACGTCCCAAGTGGCACCTAATTCCTGTACGTGATTCTCTTTATGAATCTTAGCCCATATTGTCTGTGGGACTACATTTCCCATTAACATGTCAATATCAGCTAAATTCATGATGCAAGCATCTACTGTCTGTGATAATTCTTTGTAATAACCTGCAGGGTTCTTACGAGGATCTGGTAGAGTCTGCTTAAGGGCCAAGACTTCAGATCGTTTCCATGGAACATGTACCCATATACGCTGAAAATGAGCAGGAATAAGTGGTACGTTGCCTGCTGCTGGAACCTCTTCCTTCCATACTGGAGGAACCTCTCTCATGGGATAGTTTTTTAATGTCAGTCTAACCGACGGATCAGAATAAAGAAAAGCCTGAGAGAACAACAAGGATCTATAAGAAATAAGTGTCCTTACAGCTTTCTCAACCTTGGAACCCACAGTAAGACCTTTATCGAAATCAGCTAACAGATCTTGTGGGATCGGACATGAATTCACATCTTCCCATTCTTTGATGAGAGTATCGCACATTGTATTAAAAACATATCTCTGCGTAGGCGCATTCCATTGTGAAAAGGTAGGCATAATATCGAGCACACTGTATTGAGGACCCTTCTTGATCCATTTACGTGCGAGAGAGTCTAAACTTTCTCGTTCTTCAAAATCTGGGAACTGACTACGAGACTGTCTTCGAGCAAAAGCCGGAGACACACTTAAAGCTCCAAAGAAAGGAGATAGAATACCAGTGACAGTGTCTGTGAGACGTTTACGCACAGACGGAGAATTAGACATAAGAATTGGAGACAAAGTATTAGGAGAACTAACAAGAGAAGAACCGATAATTGCAGGAGGAGCAGAAGGGAAAGGAGATCTAAGATCAGGAGGTGAGGGCAAAGAAGTTGAAGTTAATGGTAACACTGGCAGAGGCGGTAATACTGGAGGAGGCAAATGCGGAAGAGCCGGAACAGGCGGAGGTACCGCTGGCAGCTGGACAGGCTGTAATAATTGGGGCGCATTAGCACTTTGTGCATAGGGCGGAGGCAACCTCAATAAATGAAACATTAGGGGATCTTCTTCTATATCTTTCTTATTTTCAGAAGGAGAAACAGGCAACACCGGATAGCATTTATCTATCGCCATGCGATGCTGTCTCTCTGAAATTTCAATTGCATTATCAATTTCATCATCTTTGAACTGTTGAGCAGCCTGTATAATCAACATACCCTGTGCTTTTCTATCTCATTTTGCTTGCTTCATTTCTTTCTCTTTGGCTTCCTTACGCCAAAGGCGAAGAGAGTCAAACATTGCCGGACGGGCTTTTCTTCTGAATAGGGCTGCTTCCAAGTTATCTAGCACATCAGGATCAAAGCTACCATTTTCTGGCCATTTTAGAACACCATCTTTCTTCGTGTATCAGGTCCATGCCTCGTTAAAGGAAATGGGGCCAATACCATGTTTCGAATAGAGCTCATATGTGGGAGTTCCAACCGAAGGAATCGGACAAGAGTCCTCAAGTCGGGAATCCCTATTACAACCAAAGCAACCAAATTTTCCAAACTGAGTCAGACCAGGCATCTCACGATTTTACCTGTCTGTTCACAAACTTCAAGGGAGTAAAACTTAGTTTACGCAGCACAAATGCACTTACCCTCAGTTTCGATTATTGCAATACTCGAAGACTAAGGACTACAAATACTAAGAAAACAAAGGACAAAAATTGTGGGCGCGACCCACGAAGATACTAAGGACGTCTTCTTACACCAACAGAGGCCCTTCTATTGTCTCGCCTTACCATACATCATCAAAGAAAGGGCCAAGGCAGGGCGGCAGTCAGGGCAGCAGTTGTTATTAGCCGTCAGGAAGGAGTAACCGCGCTGCAAAAGACCTTCGGACCACTTTCGACATACAGGGGTCGTTTGATGTGGCTCGCGAACCCTCCGGAATTTTCTTGCGGGGTTCCTCACGACCTTCTGGCAGAACCGGTACCACTGAAGCCGCCCCACGTTGGGCGCCAGTTGAAGAACCAGAACCTTTTGGGCCTGGCGGCACAGGGTACGCCTTAATCTCCTGGGTTTGTCCTGCTCAGCTACACAGAGACACAGGACACTCTGTAGGCGTTAGAAGTTCAGATTTATTAGCTGCAGCTAGTACAGTTGTCCCAGAAGTACACAAGGTAGGTTCTCAGGAGACTGCCACTTCACTCTTTGGCGCACAGACTTATATTCCACATATGTAAAATATACATTAACTAACTACACACCCAGAACATAAAGAAAAGAGCCAATAAGAAAAGTTGGAAAACAGGACAGCACCAATAGGAAAGGTTTGAAAACAAAGTATCAGATGACTCGAAGAAACCTCTCCTCCAACTGTGTTTGTCACCCCTCCCTCAAACTAATTCATTAACGGATTTGTAACTAACTTGCAGGTGGTGAGATACGTTTGTGTGTGTTGGAGGACAGTTGTGAAACAAGAGAATGCTAGCAGAGGACAGTGAAGGCCAGACGATAAGATAAAGTCAGAAAAGAATAGTGTGAACCAACAGATAGTTGAGACGGGGATTAGGAAAACCAGACAGGGATTAGTGTACTCGGCCAAACCTAACACAGCTTTGCAAATAGAGGCAGAAGGACAATTTTTTACACGAAGCTGCAGAAAAAGCAGAATAGACTTTGTTCGCCGTGCTGCCTGAGTGAGGGCAACATAAAATGGCGGCGGAGCACAAAATGGCAGGTCGATTCGATCGCGATCAGAAATAGAAGTTCCTCAGATCATGCCACAGTGCCCTCACCTGAGGGCTAGTGCACCCTGCTACAGGGGTGTCTCACCTAGGTCTCAGGCAGTGGGTTGTAGGCATGGCACACAGGGATGTGTAAACTTGGGGGACAGAAATGATCTGTCCACTTCACAGCGCCCAGCTGTGGTCCCTAAGGTTTCTGCAAATATTAAAATGCCTTTTTTTTTCAAATTAAACCAAATTAAAAGCTTTACTCCAGACTTGGTAAATCAATTCTCTTTTAATTGGTTTAACAATATATCGCTGCATTGCAACAAAAGCTTTTTTTTAAATACAGAGATTATTAACGAAAAAACATGTTGTGCTTAAAGATACAATTCTGTGGTCGTACTCCTGACATCAAATGCTAACATTGTATATGATCCATAATAACTCCAAAAGAACCCCAATGCATTTCAGGTTTGAGGAACCCTTCTTCAGGGGGAAAAAAACACTTTATGCATATAATGCCTTAAAGATGCTTATGTTTTCAATAGGCCTCCTACCAGCACAAAACCATACAATATTGATATTAGACTTGTGTACAGTCATAAACATTATACATCAGAAACAACTATTCTATCTGCACAAATCCGCATGGTTATTCATTTTATCACGGTTCGGGTACATTGGATGCCGCGATCATTGTGAACACGGAAGAAGGGTTGCTCAAACCTGAAATGCATTAGGATTCTTTTAAAATGTCAGGAGTACGACCACAGAATAAAAAATTTCCTAGCTAACGTAACGGAAGGTTTCAATTCTATTAAGGACTCTGAGGCGAGAATTATGCTATTCTTTCTTCACTTTATTGAATAGCAGCCACTTTAAAGTCTATAACTACTTTTCCCATGAACCATAGGGAATAAAATCAAAACAACAGAGTGTCCACATCCAGTGCACCAATCAGGAGTCCGCAGGGAGCTGATAGTCCTCTGTCCCTGACCATGCTTCCTCTGTCGTCGCTCGGTCAGCCAGTAAATCCGCATCAGGAGTCTTGTTTGCTTGAATCCCTTGAAAATTAAAAGAAAGAGTGAGCGACAGTAATTAGCCTTGAGGAGAGAAAACTTCGAAGCATATATGCAATTACAATACAGCGAAATCAAATCAAAACAGTCCTAAACAGCGTACTTGCTCCAATACGAGGGAGAGAAAGTAGTCAATGAAGTTGTACCCTGGGTGGGATAATCCTCGCCTTTGAGTCCTTAATAGAATTGAAACTTTCCGTTACGTTAGCTAGGAAGTTTTTCATTCTATGTCAGGACCGGAGGCAAGGATTATGCTTGTTTAAAGCTTGCTCACAACCAAATGAGCCATGTCAACCACCGGTTTGAAGTAAAACCATTTAAAGGTAGAGTCTGAAGACCAATCCGCAGCATTCAGAATGTCTTCCAGACGAGCTCCCAGGGTAAAATCTTTAGAGGCCATAGCTCCTCTGGTAGAATGAGCACCAAACGCTCGTACATCAATGCCTGCTTCTTGCATTATCCATCGCACCCAACGGGCAATCGTGGGGGAAGACACCACCTTGTGGGGGCTTTTTGAGCGCTATGAGCAACTGGCGTTCCCCAGGAGGCCTGAATTCCTCTGTCATCTCCTCGTAAGCTTTGAGACACGCAACAACACAATTTTGGGGAGTCCGGAAAAGCGGGGTAGGAGACCGAAGTCGTACCGCACTTAGTGCGTCTACGTATAGTGAACGTTTCACCGGAGGGGGAGAACATTCTACCGGACACGTCCAGAGCCCTGACGTCCGAAACCCATCTGCAGGAGATCAGACACAGTAGCATGGCTAGCTTCTCTGACAGTTCCTTCCTGGAGAGGAATCTATTCGGTTGCCAGGATTCGAATAGGTTCAACACCCTGTTGACATCCCACAACTGAGAGTAACGAGGTTCCGGGGGAAGCAAGAGAAGTATTCCCCAAAGGAGACGACAAACTAAAGGATGTTCTCCAACAGGTGAACCATCAACTAAAGCATGACCAGCGGAAATTGTGGATCTGAAAGTATTGATGGTTCTGTAAACGAGACCGTCCTCTGCTAGGGAGGCCAGAAAATTCAAGATGGTGGTCACATCAGCTGCCACGGGATTGATACTCCGTCGCAGACACCAACTACGCCACCTTCTCCAGGTGGACCGATAACGCTTGAGGGTGCTGTCTGCCCAGGCCTTGTAGAAGAAACTCTCAGCCGCTCCCGAAAGGCCTTGGACCGCCCATTATCCCCTGTAATCCGCCATGCCATGAGAGCCAGGGAGCCCTGCTCTATCAACGGGTGAGGACACCCGTCCGGATTGAGAAGAGCTGGAAAGAGGGGGAGTAGGATTGGAGAATCCCAGGAAAGTTCCAGTAGAACCGGAAACCACACTTGAGACCTCCAGATTGGCGAAATGAGCACAATGCTCGCTTCTTGGCATCGAACCTGGGCGTAGACCCGAGTTATCATCGCAAATGAGGGGAAGGCATAGCCCATTTCGGACCGCCAATCCTGGAGAAACGCGTCCGTCTGCTCTGCCAGAGGGCTCGGCCCCCAACTGTAGAACCGGGGAAGCTGGTAATCCAGGCGAGAGGCAAAGCGGTCCACCGAGAAAGGACCCCAAAGACTCTGGAGATCCGCGAACACTCCCGGGTGTAGTTTCCAGAGACTCAGATCGTGGAAGTGGCGCGAGTGAAAGTCTGCCACTTGGTTGTCCTGCCCGGGCAGGTACTCCGCCGCGACGGAGATCTGACGATACAGGCAGTACTTCCAAAAGTTTGCAGCCAGGTCCGAAAGAGCTCTGGAGTGCCTCCCAGATGATTGATATATCGGACAGCCGAGATATTGTCCATCTTGATAAGGACGCAGGAGTGAATCGAGTCCTTGGTCCAGCATTTGATCGCGAACGATCCTGCCAAAAGTTCCAGACAGTTGATGTGTAATTGTTGCTCCGACGGAGACCACACACCCCCCGAGGTGAAGTCGCCACACTTCACGCCCCTGCCGGATTTGCTCGCGTCGGACTCGATAACGATGTCTGGTGCGGACCCAAAAATGGCCCGACCATTCCAGGATTGCATGTTGGAGAGCCACCACTGAAGCTCTTCCCTGGCTTCCGGTGTCAGACCCACTTTGTGGGAGTAAGGGCGGCCCTTGCCGAGGTGCGCCGCTTTGAGTCGTTGAAGTGCTCTGTACAAGGTCAACTACATATTCCTGCAGGCTGCGGAATGTGCGTAGGTGCTTCTCTAGTTCCACGTGCCTCCTCTCCCAGGGTTCGCTGCAGCTGCTGTCCATGAAAGAACACAAGATGAGAATAGGAACAAGACAAGCGTGAGGGGTTTCAAGGACTAAGATGAAGATCACACGTCTGTATAGTTACAGCTAGGGGTGAGTGAAGATGCAAAGTGTTTCTGTTGTGGGTATTAGGAATAATGCCTGGAATTTGCAAGTGTTTCGCACGTAGGCTTTCACGTCAAAATTGGAACTTTTGTGCCTCTTGGAATATTTATAGGGAAAAGGCTACATACATTTAGATTCAATGTCGCGAAGAAAATACATTTTGAATTTAATTCTAGAGCAAACGATGCATCAATTTACAACCATAACTGAAGGAGCCGGGTTCCTCATTCTAGATTTAGTCTGGGACCGTAGACCGATTTTTGTCTGCATGAAAGTATGGAGCGGAGGAAATCGTTAGCCAATCGATCATTACTGTCCCAATGAACTAGGACTCCAAATAATCACTGACTCCCAATCCTAAATTTTGTTCGTTTATTACAGAGCCAAGAACAGTTGGACATACAAATACCTCAAGGCGAGGGTGTAGAAATACATCGGAACTAATACAAAGCCCAAACTACGAGCGAAATTGAGTCAATGCAGCATACACAGAATAACCAGCTCCAGAATCAGGATACAGAATATGATGGCTCCAACGCCTAAATTACCCTTCATTGGAGGTTTGTAGTTGAAATGCATTTATCTATCCCTACACTACCGCTAAAGTGACATCCCTACTTGGCATTTCATATGCAAGTTCCATAAAGGTGTCCGTTCGTGAAGGCTTCCAAAGAAGCCTGTTCACGTTGAATAGGTCAGGTAGCATAAAGCTATAGAGCTCGTTCTAAGATGCTGTCTTCTCTCAAGGCATGGCAGAAGTCCCCAGACTCTATCCCTAACTTCAATTCAAGAGCTCCAGGTAGCTTCCCAGAATTCACAGCTGCGTCATCCTATCCAAGCAAGGCACCTCCTTGTAGGTTACTTTGCATGCGGCAGCGATGCTCACAGGCCTTGGCTCGATGACCTTCATTCCCAGGCTCTCTACGATGAGAAATAACACATTCCCACATTATCGGAATTGCGGTTCAATGCATCTTCTCCTCCCTAAGCCTAATTCCTAAAACAAAGATATTATTCTGACTAACAAGGATGAATTTCTCCACCTGCAACAGAAACGTGAGAAAGAACAAATTCCACATACACATGAAGTTCACTAGTGCTTCTAATACAAGAGCTTCCAATTCAGGCCTACAGAAATCGGTCAATATAAGAAATGGCATATAGTTTCATAGAGCACACGTAGAAGTGAACATTATTACTGAGTACATTTAAATCAATGCAGCACATATGCACACTATTCATGAAAAGGTTCATTAGCCACATGTACAATTCTACACATTAAGGTTTACATCTAGCCACATGTAAATTCAACCTTGCTCTTTTAATGTTTATACTGAAATATCCTCAACACTTCAGTTTTCACGTTATTACAGTACACAATCTAATGGCACAAATATTAACACAGTAAAGGATTATATGCGGGTGTGGACTACCCATGATTATAATGCACGCCTACAAACGAAACAGCGAAATCACGCTCCAGCAGTATCTAGCACTCACGAGGAAGTGTTGGCACCTTGCAAAGAAAAATGTCAGGCCACACAACGGAAAAGCGGGAGAAGTTGCGAACTATAGGTATGCCGATGATAGTGATCTAAGCGAAGCTTAGTATGCGTAATAAAAACTTTCAGATGCGTAAACTGTGTATGTGAAACATTGTCACTGATGCTTAACAGTCTACCAGGTGTACCGGAAGCCAACATGCCAGGCGCACGAGAGCAGATCCGCCCCCTCTCTCGTACTGCAGACATGGACAAAATGTCCCTGTTCCTTGGGCAAGGTCTGACACTCGCTTGGCATAGTCCTCGAGCGATGCCATGCTTCTAAGTGGGAAATCAGTAATACTTAGCTGATTTTTTAGGGGTATATTTTATCTTCGGCTCGTGCGCTGCCCTCCTTTGTTATACCTGGGTGTATACCAGGCAGCCTCCGGTAGCATCACCTTCCAGGATAACAATCTTTACCGAGCAGTTGTCACGTTCGCTCGCGTGTGGATAACACGGGCGAGAGTGTGCTGGTGAGAAAGGTGCGCGCGCCTGTGCAAAAGGGGTAATGTCAAGGCATCCAACAGAGGTAGGATCTTCACGCACACATTAGATAGGGCCTCACAGCATAGTCAGAGCTACAGATAAACAGAGGTGCACTCAAGATCACATGTGGTGTCAGTGAGGAGCAAGGATTCTTGAGAACCACAGACTAGAGACCCAAAGAATGCGTCTTCAAACCTGATCGCATCATTTCTAGGAGTGTCAAACGTGTCAGAACCTTTTGATCTTTCCCAAAGAGGCCTAAAAGGAAAACCCCATAAGCTGTACATCCATAATCAGTCCCCGACTGGCTAGCAATTAGATTCAGGGACCAAGACAGATGCATAAAAATACCCGACAGGAAACCAGGGAAAAGTGGAGTTTTTACATTTTACACATACACGGAAGATTAAGTATACAGGCACGAAAATAGCCAAAGAGCTCTAAGGGGGTGTATAGGGCTCTCTCTCTCTCGAGTCATTCTCTGGATCCACATGTTAAGACCTATGGTGTGTATGCAGAGAGCTATTCTGACCTCCACTTACCTTTCCTCTGCCTCTGTCCATCCTGCCTCAGTTTTCCTGTCTACCCCCTTCTTTGTAACACCATTTTGTTCAATCTTTCCTTCACTCCTCGTTACTTCTTTCCTCCCACGCCGTCTGTTCCTTCCCCGTTCTTTCGTTTTTTTCTTGTGTGGCATGAAGGTTCTTTTTATTCTTCATCTTAAGTTTAATAAACGACTTTCTCCTTTCTTTCTCTTTTTGTTTCTGTTCTTTGTCTTTATAGCTTTTCGTCTTCACTTTATTTTTCTTTGCTGTTTTCAGCAGATTTCATCCATTCTCTTCTTTTTGTACGTTTTTCTCTTTCCTGCTTTAGTCTATTATCCTCCTCGCTAATTTCTATTGTATTTTTATCTTTATTACCTTTCTTCTATATCTTGTATTTACTTCTTTTCCCCTGCCTACCTCCCTTCCTCCTTGACTTACATTTTATATTTCTTACATGTCTTATTTCACCATTTGGTTATTCCTTGATCGTTTAACCCTTCCTTATTTAAACATGTATTTCCTTCTGTTCTCTGTTAGCTTTCTTTCTTGGTTAACGTTTTTCATTCAGCCTGTAATTCAGTTGCTTTTCTTTTTTTCATGGGTTTCCTCTTTATTTTCCTTTGTCGTTCTCTCTCCCCTTCGTTTCTTTCATGGTTTCTTCCTTTCTAATTTCATTGTTTCTACAGGTTCATTTTCAATGCTGTCCTTCTTTGCCTTTTTCGTTCCAGACTCCTAATTTCGTTTCCCCTTTCTTTCACCCTCTCTTTGTTGCTTCTTCTCTCCCTTTTCCTTTCTCCCCCCTCCTTTTTCCCTCTTTCCCCTCTCCCACACTCCCTGGTCTACTATGTCCCTCGACCAGCCTTTGCCCTTACCTCCCTCTCCTCCTGCCCCCTCACCTCACCATCCTGCCCGGTTCTGGGCTGCAAGAGCGGCAGCTCGCGTGGCAGATTGCCGCCTAATTAGTTTAGAGGAGAAAACTTAATTGAATTAAGTTTTTCACAACTCCTGCAGCCTGACAGTTGGGGCCCTCTTTCAGCGGCTCTCCTCCATCTCCTTGATCTAATTAACTTGTTTAGCAACCTGCCTTAGTCCAAAAAACCAGCAGCCGCCCCTGGCCTAGCAGCTGAGGGCAGGGAGGGAGTCAGAGGGTGCTTTAAAAGAGATCTCCAGCCCTGACAGATTGAAAGGTTACAGAAGAAGACCAGACCCTTCTGACACGAGGACATTAGAATATCCCATTTCAGTGGTACCATGCAGAGGACACATGTGATGGGAGAATGCAGGCCACCAGTAACGCCAACAGTGGCACATATTCACAGCATTTGTAGCAGATGCCATTCACGGCAGTCCAAGACAGGGCCCCGATAACAGACATCGCCAATGTTAATAAATATATTATATAGGTTAGCCAGCAATAGCCATATGATAACCTTTTCCATCTTGCTATGGAAATCTCTTAAATCTCCGATTGTAAACCTCCTTAAAACGCTTCACGAACAATACAAGGTGACATCTCTCTGAGAAGAATCTAGAATTTGTAATGATTTTTTTGCTTTACTTTCTGCAGAAATAATAGTTTTGTGCATACCAATCATATTTTATGACAAAACGTACTTTATTCACATGTTCTCCATTACTTCATCTCCGTGCAAGGAGAATGTTTCTCACTCGGTACTACTGGCCCCGATGTGTTGCTGCACAGCACTCTTCTGACCTGTTGGCCTAGTCGCGCTTCATAAAACTTCAAAAATAAACATATTTGCAAATGTCCTTATATGAATGGAAGCCTTAATCCGTATATAAAACCTGTCTAAAATTTCCATAACAGTTTTTATTGGTCGTCTGCAATAAGATTACGTATCTAATCAAGTGCAAGGACACAATCAGTGGTGCCAGAGCCAGGAAACTGTATAAAAGGTTAGGCAACAGAATTAACACTGCTACATTAACAAAGAAATTGATAACATTTTTAGCTCCTTTGATCTGTTTCCCTACAGCGAACAGTCATAAGTGTTATGTACTGGGCCCTAGGCCCACATAGTGTATGGATGAAGACACAGACACTGGAATGCTGTACTAGGAACTAGCCACGAGCACGTGCACTCGGGCCCTTTTATTAGCGGGGTCACCTGACTGGTGACGTCCGTGTTGGATGGGTGAGGGGGTGTGTGTGTGGGCCAGCCCTCGGGGGAGTGGCTGGCAGAAACACTAGACTGTGTCCAGCAGGACACAACATTCCTCCCAAATTTTAATAAAACGAAAAACAACAAACAAAAGTCCAACCTACGGGAAGGAATGAGAAAAACAACTAAAATAATGGAAGTCCCACAGTTCAGAGATGTAGTTCGCAGGACAGCGGTGGACAGGTGCAGCTGGGAGCACCCGGACGTCTTTGCACATGTCCATACTTTAACCAGGTATATCTGGGGATGAACACGATGCTGCTGAAATCCGGACCTTTCAGCTTCGCTTCAGTTGAGGGATGGTCCACCTACGTGATGTTGATCGGTCCAGCGTACTCTTGCTGTGAGGCAATCAGTGTCTTATTGTTCAACATGGGTGCATCAGGAGCGTATAGATGAGTCCACTGTAACACACCAGACAATTGTGTCGCTTGATCCTTTGACAACAGTCTTGGCCTTCTGTGACCTGTTGAAATTCTCGGTTGGATGCCTGGGTACTTCCTGGAATCCATTGGTGGGGCACAGTACAAGCCATCTCTCATGCTCTGGGAGGCCCCTTGGATGAGTTGCCCCGGGACTGCATATGGGCTCTGACTCTGGAGCCACTGCCTCGTCACTCGTGCAAACTTCAGGGGTGGATGTGTCTTGGCCAGAAACATGCTCTCGCTACCAGGATCAGGACATGCGCTGGTTCAACAGATGGTCACTGTATTTTCGGATCGTCGCTGGTTCTGGCAAATGGTGTGGGACTCCAGTTATTGTTCTTGATGCTCCAAGGATGGCAGTGATGCACATGACAGATGATGGAGTGGATGCCATGAGACTACTTGCACCACATCTGGTGACAGCTGGCAGTGAGTAGGGATGACTGGCGAATCTTTGCAGTCATGATACTCGTCGGACACTTGGTGCAGCTCTTCTGATTTGGCATTTGTGTAAGTAGAACAGGGATGCCCTTTTCTTTACGCAGCCGGCGACAGGTGGCTGACGGTCACTGAGAAAAATGACGTCCCCGCACCCCAGTGGCTGGCGTGTGTTAGAAGGTGCACTCTTGTGAACGGCGTCCCTTTGTTGACTTCCACTGCGCACCAGTTGTCGTCTGCTTTCTTGTCCTAGGACTGTTACCGTCCTATATTTCTCCACTCCGTATCTTTTCTGAAAAATGTGGCGAGAAGTCCAGGCAAACTTGTACAGATCTCCTGTTCACTCCGTCGTGTTCTCTGAGCTTTGCATTTGCTCCCGCCACCAACCTCTCACCGATCCAGTCCTGTCAGAGAGGACGGGGCGTCTTCTCAGGTGCGTCCGCCACTTTCAGGGACGGTAGTGAAAGTAGGCGTGCTTTGAGGGATCCGTATATTATGGCTGCAATTTAGGGTTGCTATGGGAGGTAAGTATCTCCCTTTTCTTGCGTCAGTAGTGGTGACGCACCACTCGGAGTGCTGGACTCTCCTCCTGCCTGCACTGGACTGTTGCACACCGCAGTCTTAAGGCAGTATTGGGGGCACTCCCTGAATAATCTCTGGCCCACTGCTGGGCGACGTTGGTGCAGGTGGGGTGATTACGATCTCTCTTCCTCCTGCTTTCGGGCCACACAGGGCCCCTCTCCCTTCTGGGAATTTCCTTGGTGCTTTGCAGATGGCGGGTAATCGCCCTTCTGTCTCCTCTTTTCCTCGCCTCTGCTCTGGCAGCAGTGGCGCTGTATACTTGCTTTTCTTGCTGTGGTGGTCACTTGCCATAAATAGTGTATATACTTGTCTATCCCTTTTTCTGAGAAATATCAGCCAGGTTCTCTTTACTGCGATGGGACCATTCACCGCAAGTTGGTGTGCAAATGCTCGCATTTCTCATTAGAGCTTGTCACTGTTGCGTGGCTTCTTCTCTCGGTTCACTACACTTTCAGCTTTCCAGGGAAGGTAATTCTCTGACTGAAGACATTGGTAGTGGCATCAGGGTGGCTCTGTGTGCATGGCAGCAGGGTGTCTCTCTCTCTTGGTCAGGGGTCTCTCTCTCTCCACCGGCCTGGGGACTCTTCTCTCTCCACCGGCCTGGGGGTCTCTTCTCTCTCCACCGGCCTGGGGGTCTCTTCGTCTCTCTCCACCAGCCTGGGGGGTCTCTTCTTCTCTCTCCACCAGCCTGGGGGGTCTCTCACTCACTCCACTGGCCTGGGGGGTCTCTCACTCACTCCACTGGCCTGGGGGGTCTCTCACTCTCTCCACCGGCCTGGGGGGTCTCTCACTCTCTCCACCGGCCTGGGGGGTCTCTTCTTCTCCCTCCACCAGCCTGGGGGGTCTCTCACTCTCTCCACCAGCCTGGGGGTCTCTTCTTCTCTCCACCGGCCTGGGAGGGTCTCCCTCTCTCTCCACCGGCCTGGGGGTCTCTTCTTCTCTCCACCGGCCTGGGGGTCTTTTCCTGTGTGCCGTGTCTTCATGGGCTTTATTGTTTCTCAGCTCAAGCAGTAATGGGGCTGGTAGCTAGTCCTCATGGGAGCTGTCTGCTTGTGCCCTGTGTGTTTGCACTGTCTTGTAGGGATGACGTCCTGCTACCAGGAGCGTGAATGCTCTCTTTTCCTCTTTTAGGAGAAAATTTCGTACGTTTTCTCTTCACTGCCAGGATAGAGTTCTTGGCTGGTGCAGCTTTAGCCTCAGGAGTCCTTCGTGAGAGTTAGCAGTCTCTGTGGGCACTATAAGTGAGCTCATTTGCACTGCCTCTTATCACAGTCTGGACTCTCTTTGTCAAAGACAGGCTCTTCCCCTCTTGGGGACAAACTGCAATCTTTATCTTCCTCCTACATGGTGCCTTTGCTCTTGGCAGGGTTGCAGTGCAGCGCTTGGTGCAATTACCATAGACAGTATCTTCTGGCAAGCTTGTGACTCAGGCAGTCCTCTCTTTATCTCTCCTTGCGTGGCAGCAGACGCGTCGCTACAGGCACCTATGCAGCGCTGGTGTACCACAGGCCTGCTGCCATGTTTGGCTTTCAATGTCCTAATCAAGTACTAATCAAGTACTGAGATTCTACTCCTTTCGCGGGTGCGATACCGCTAAATGGCCACTAGGTGGCGCTACAGTCACTCACCAGTGCCGAGGCAGCTTTTCTAACGCTGGCGGCCGTGTTGTAAAGATGGGTGCAGATTAGGGTGCAGCCACGACCTTCTCTCCTGCCAGCGGGTGATCAGGACGCCGCTTGTCAGTTTCCAGCATATCACGTCCAGTGAGCAGCTCCTGTTTGCGATGCCTCTGTTCTTTTTTACTGAGCGTGGTTTGCTCAGAGCAGTCTTTCTATGTACAGCGGGCCGGCCATTCATGTTCTGATTCCTAAGGCAGTCCTTTCAGGGAGGGACAGGACCATCATGTTATGCGTTCAACCTGATCCGCTGTGTAGGGTCAAAATCGCAGGGGCAGTGGCAGTCAGTTTTCTTTAAATCCAATATGCGAGGCTCCGTCCAGCAATTTCGCACCAGTTACCAGGGGGCATTTCACTAAGGTCGTGGAAGGTTTATTTTATGCTGCGGAGCATTCACCTTGTGCCCGCGCTGATTAGGCATCAATAGAGAGGTGTGAGGGACGCCTAATTCTGGCTTAAAAAATGCCTGGCCGCCCTCCTTTACAGTCACATTCGGGGCCGTAGATCGGTGCATTTATTTATAGCCATGCGGGTCCACTCCTCACAGGCCACGGCAAAGGCTTTAAGTGTGGACCTTCTACGCTCACAGGGGACGCCGGCACAGGGCTTCCGTATATACTGATGCAGGGCTGTAGGCTAACTCGCACACTCCGTGTGGGGCATCCGGGCACTCTCTGCTTGCGATAGAGACCGCCTGGGCCTAACAGCGGCACACGCTTGTTACAGGCATAACGGGGGCTCTCGATCTCACCGGTGTTAGGCAGCTGCTGCAACTTGCCTCGGGGATGCTGTTTGGGGTGTTTATCCTCTCCTCCTTTTTCTGCTCACTTAGGCACTGCGGGGGCAGGTGAGGCTTCATGCAGAAAAAAGTCGGCAGCAATGAGGCGCCTTGAGGCTGAGCGTGGCGCTACCTACAACGCTTCCCATTTTTGTCACCGCTCTTTGCCGGGCAGAAGGTGCAGGGTGCCCTTGTCATGGGCTACACTTCTCCTTATCCTCGACGGTCTCTCGGCCGGCAGGACTCAGCTCGCTCGTTCCAGTTTAACTCTGGGGGATAATGTCCGGTCTGCAGCCGCGTTCTCGCCACTGGTGGGGGTTGCCCTCTCCATGGGCTAGCCTCCTCCCCTCTACCACCTTCAACAAGGCGGCAGCACACGCAGGCAAAATCCCGCTCGTCGCCAGTGTTATGTACTGGGCCCTAGGCCCACATAGTGTATGGATGAAGACACAGACACTGGAATGCTGTACTAGGAACTAGCCACGAGCACGTGCACTCGGGCCCTTTTATTAGCGGGGTCACCTGACTGGTGACGTCCGTGTTGGATGGGTGAGGGGGTGTGTGTGTGGGCCAGCCCTCGGGGGAGTGGCTGGCAGAAACACTAGACTGTGTCCAGCAGGACACAACAATAAGTAAGTATTGTCGGCAGCAGGTTTACTGTTTGCACAGCAAAAGTTCTTTACAGAAAGCAAAAATGTCTCTGCTTATTTATACACATTATATTAACTCATATATTGGGCCCAATGAAGCATATGGAGGTGCACCAGGTAAAGAAGTCCAATCAAATGTATTGTAACAAATTCTTTCTTTTTCAATCGTCTTTCCTTATTCACACAAACAGTCCAGCAAACGTGTTTCGTTCCATAACTACTTGAAACTTCATCAGGGCTTAATCTCTTGTTAAAGTACGTTGTGTCCCGAATAAGTGCAACATTAAAGCTTCAGCTTGGATTTGCCGGTAACTAGGAATTTCCAATATATTGGGCCCCTTCGTGGTAGATTTACTTGGTTGGTTTTGACACACTCGACACTCAACTGCTCCTGAAATAAAATCAATACACCAAAAATTCCATCACAAAGCTGAAACACTCTCCTGTGCACCCAAAATTGGATGACCACTAATTTTTTAAAACCAAATGGCGGTAAGAGGGCGGTGTTAGCCACAGGAGAGGTTTTTCAAACTTTGGCCTCCTGATTTCTGGTTCCAGTGACAGGGAATAAAGCCTGCCCGACAGCTCTAGTGCAAAGTTACAGCACCTACCAAACATGCTAGTGAGAGTAGTGATAGGAGTAGGAAAATTCAATTATGTCTAAATCCTGACACCATTTAAGCCACAGTAAAGTAGGATATGCTTAAGAGAGCTTTCCTTGTCCACAGGGCTTATCACAAACTTGCCACCCTCTTAGTGTTCTCCACTAGAGTGCTGCTCTTTAACTCAAACGTGCCTCAGAGCAAAAAGGCACATGCAAACAGGACAGCCTTCCAGTCACTGGGCCCTGGGCTGAGGAACCAACAGCCTTGCTGTTCCTAACTGTGCTGTGCTCAAGAAGGCACTGCATTCTTATGTCTGGGCTCAACCTTGGATTCACAATCTCCATATGCAATTGTTAACGGTTTGTGATGTCTTCTCTCATTTTGCTAGGTTTTAGTTATCTTAGAGTAACCTCTTCCTGATTTGGCTGTTCCTACTGCCAAGATGTTTCAGAGGATGTATGGAGAATAATAATACATTCTGAACTATAACGGTTTCAAAAAGTGACTTACATTAAACTGCTTAATGCTTTCTCAACAAATTACTAACTTCATATTAGCGTGTTAATTTTCTGCCCGTGTTTCCGCATTCATTCGAACGATCTGCAACCATTCTCCTTCAAAGACTCAAATAATGTCAGCTTTTTTTTTTGCTGGGAAGGGGGAGAGATGGTACTTGCATTAGAATGTTTAAAGTACCCTTCCTCATATCTTAAAAGGATATTATTGCAAGTCACATCGGAGTTAGATAGCCATACAAGCGTTCAGCCTCGTTTTCTACATGGCCAAAGAACTCCTTGTTGACCTGCAACATCCTTGTAATGGACAGCTGAGGTACTTTATTCCATATATACCACATGAAAGCCGGCAAGCCCTAAATAATCACCCGATAATCACTGTGATTGGTATTTTAGCTTGGCTGCTTGATCTGGCAGATTTTTAGCTATTAAGAGAGAGCCCAAGTCACAAAATCTTCAAAAGAAAAGTTCAGAGATGTACCTTCAGCTTAACATCAGTGTAAATGTCCAGGCTGGTCAGACTTCCAGGGTACTCCTCGGAAGTTGTGATTGTGGCAGCTTCCCAGAAGTACTCATACACGTAAAGTGCACTTGAATTAATTTTTTTCTCTACTGGAAAAATATAGTCCCCCAGGTGTAAAAAACACAATTGAAAGGGAGTTCCTTTCCCCTTAGACACCGTAAAAAAAAAAAGATGGCCTACTACAGTTGATAGAAATAATTCTTCAGCTTTTATCACAGTAAAAAAACACTACCTTCAAAAGTTTTGTAAATGGCCATAAGCGTGCTAGTTTCAAATAGTTTTTGTGGGTGGGAAACTCTAAATGGCTCCCACACAAATAGCTGCTCCCACCTGCTGGGAGCGATGCCGACTCCCAAGCGGGGAGCAGTCTGAGGCCGCGGGGCCCTGGAGCCTCCCCTTGCGACCCCCAACATTATGATTTGTGGGTGCCCTGGGTGGGCACTTATAATGTATATGGCAATGGGGGCCCCGGGGCCAACAGAGGCTCAAGGAGGTGGGCTGTGTGTCCCCTCTGCCATTTAAAAAAAGGAAAGGCCTCCCCTTTATGTAAAATAAAAAAAGTCACAGGGAAGATGTTCCTGGGGCCCACTGAGTCTCCCCTCCCCAAAAATTGCCGACTCCTGTCACTGGGGGGACGGAGGGGAGGGGGCGGGGCTATTGTATGTGGGCTGCAGGCCAACCCCCCCCCCCCCCCCCATTGCACACAGCACAAGGCGTCTGCTGGCAGTGGTTTGCTTTACGTATGGTAATACAATATTACTTTTTGTTTAAAAATAAACCTAGAAATTCACAGAAAATACCAAAGGTTAAAGTGACGCTATAGTTACGCTAAACTTTCAGTGACATTGTAATGTTTTAAACTAAAGAAAACACTGAAATTCACCAGTTATAGTTATTTCTAGTAACTATAAATTGTGCCCGAAAGGTAACCATAACTCGCTCCCTCGCTATGCACTCCTAATTATCCCAGATATTACATCATTCATGACATGATCTATGACATCATTGATAGCATGACTGCAACATCTGAAATTACATCATTAATGACAAGACTGTGCATGTTCTAGTTACCTTAGGGCAAGAGTTATAGTTACTAGTTATAAACATAACTGGGGAATTTCTGTTTTCTTTATCAGTTTAAAGCGATACGTTGTCACTGAAATTTTCACCTAACTATAACGTCACTTTAACCTGTGTTTTTGTCAGTGAAAATGTATATAAAATATATACATAATATATACATATAAAATATATATAATATAATATAAAAATATAAAATATATAGATATGTATTTTCTCACTCACATATTCAAGACATTTCATTTACTAGTAGCCCTTTGAGTGGATGGACAGACCATTTGCATCTATATAACGCAGGCTAAAACATATCTACTGGCTTTGTTTTTGCTCAGGATCACAGTGAACAAAATGCAGTCTTTATTCATCTCTGTGTAATGAACAGAGGTTGCTTGCACAGGCCTGTGTTTAGGCAGGCCTGGAGAAATGCTACGGGGATTCGGATTTTATCAGGATGAGCTATATTTAGAGTCTACTCGCCTCTTCTGGCCATCTGATAAAGAACAAGTATTCTGTTCACTCAGAAAGTGAAGGAGCAATAATGATTCCTTTAAATATTGTTTCTATCTTGTCACATTTGCAATGTGATCGGAGACAAAGGTCAGAAGTCAGTTTACGTTTTCTTACAATTGGTTTTCTGACTGGAGAGTTTCAGTATTTTGTAAAGTGAGCTGTCTTATGTGCTATACAAAGAGAGTGAAATGAAAGTCTTTAGAGAATCAGTTTTTTTTCTAACACATTTAAACAGCTAATAAGTGAACTGTACAAACATTTCAAAATATATTTCAGTATTTATGAAAGCCCACTTTTTGTAATTCTGTTTGTTTAAAAAATATTTTATTGTAGGCTGAAAACAATTCAGAAAACTTTACTTGGTTATGTGCAAACGATAAATAACTTTTCTGGAATCCAATTTTCACCAATTATTTTTAATACACTATACAGTTTTATCACTAAAACTGCATGTTAGTGGGAATGTTTTTGGCCATTTCAATTGGAAATGTACTGTCTGTAAATGACAGTGCACTACCACATCATGCTTTAGTAATATAGGGCCATATGTACAAAACCTTTTTTGAGCTTGCAAACGTCCCAATTCGCTGACTGCAAAAAAGTTTTCAACATGTACAAAAGCCAAATTGCAATTCGGTTATCAACTTGTTATCAAATCACAATTTGGGATTGCGATACGGTATTTGGAAGGGGCGTCCCTTCCTAATACCGATTTGCAGTGGTAAGAATGTTTTGCGACCTATTTACGGTCACAAAACAATCATTTTTTTAACAATACCTCAAGGGTAGTGGTAACCATTCGCAAATAGGAAGGGGTCCTCTTGGGACCCCTTCCCCTTTATGAATGTTGATACAAATATTTTTTAAGAGCACTTAAAAAATGAATCAAATGTTTCATTTTTTTTTTTCTAAACACACCTCCTTTTCCTTTAACCCTTTCAGCGCTCATGACGGAACCACTCCGTCATGAGCCACGGGTGCCGTGTGCTCATGACGGAGTGGTTCCGTCATGCTGCGGCCGTTGGCCGCCGCTCCTCCCACGCTGCGCTGATTCCCCGCCTGTGTGGGCGATTAGCGCAGTGGGCGGAGTCATGACGGAACCACTCCGTCATGAGCACAGCTCAACCGTGGCTCACGACGGAGTGGCTCCGTCATGAGCACAGCGCCACCGCGCTGCCCCCAAACCCTCCCCAGCGCTGCGGCGGAATTCCCGCCGCAGCCAAGGGGTTAAGAGAAACGGTCTACATTTAAAAAACAAAAGATTGCTTTATTAAAAACAATCAGAGACATAGTGGTCTGCTGGCCCCAGCAGGCCACCATCCCTGTGATGGCTCCCAAACTGTGACCTACCTCATTAATAATCAAGAAGTAGGTCTATTGCGACCCCATTAAGAATCATTATTTCCAACTTCTAGGTTTTACTACATTAGGAAATGGCAATCCCTAAATTGTCTACTTATAGCCCTATATTTATTAAAAGTGAGTTTTTAAACATGAACTCAGAAACATTCCTATCCCTATCCTGATGGCAATGCTATTAGTGAACTCGTAGCCAAGTCTGAGATCATCAGTACCCTGTATGTGGGCTAGGTTCTTATCATACATGGAGAAAACGTTTAGTCTATCTCATCAAACAAAAGACATCTGAAATGCTGAACTCACATATTTGAAGGTGTTCTCAAATGTGATAATGAAGGAAAATGCATCTCTGTAAAATAGAATATTTGCCGAGGATCACACAATTTGGGACCAGTTTACGGGTCAAGTACATTATAGTGAGGTCGAGTAGATTATTTGATTTACCAGACCTGCAGGTCTAGTAAAATTTTTATGATTTTTTTTGCGGCCTCATTATGGGGAGGCTTTTTAGAACTTGCCCATTACTTACAATTAGTTGGCTTCATCGTCACTCTCATTTCTCTGCTTCTCACTGGTCAACGCATGCCAGTATCACTTTCTCTTTGTGTGTTTTTCCCTTTGGTTGGAGCATGGACGAAATACAGCTTCCTGAGAGGAGTTACTGTCCTTCCCGGGTCGAACCCTTCTGGAGGTAACTTTTTTAAATTTCAGTTGCAACACTCCATAAGAGTGCATGTGTTTGCAGGTCGTCTCCCTTTCACTAGCCTTCCGGTGTCGTTGCTTGCACCCGCCCACTCCTGTGTCGCAGGTTGCACCTGGCCCATCACCCCCTCCTGTGCCGTTGCTTGCACCCGCCTACCACCCGACTTGAGGAGCACTGCTGCTCGCATATCCTACTGCGTTGTTGCAGCTTACACCCAACCTCTCCCAGGCCTTTGCTGCTTACAAACCCTACCACGTAGTTGCTGCTTCTTCCTGTCCCAACTCCCTCCTGCGCTACTGCTGCTTTTAAACATGTCAAACAACCCCCATTGAGTCATTGTTGTTTGCCCCAACTCCCTCACCCCCTCCCATGTTGTTGCTCCTGCACCTGCTACCCTTTCCCTCGGAGTTGCTTGCAATCGCCCTCTCCCGCATCTATGCTTGCCTCCTCTCTGCTGCATGCAGAAAAGAGACTAACTGCCCTTTGCTTCGTGTAGAAAGGAGACTACCTGCACTCTGCTGCGTGCAGACAGGAGGCTGCCTGCACACTGATACCTGTAGAAAAGAGATTACCTGCACTCTGCTGCGTGTAGGAAGAAGACTACCTGCACTCTGCTGCGTGCACGAAGACTACCTGCACTCTGCTGCGTATAGGAAGAAGACTACCTGCACTCTGCTGCGTGTAAGAAGACTATCTGCACTCTGCTGCGTGCAGGAAGAAGACTACCTGCACTCTGCTGCGTGCAGGAAGACCACCTGCACTCTGCTGCGTGTAGGAAGAAGACTACCTGAACTCTGCTGCGTTTAAGAAGAAGACTACCTGCACTCTGCTGCGTGTAGAAAGGAGGCTGCCTGCACACTGATACCTGTAGAAAAGAGATTACCTGCACTCTGCTACGTGTAGAAAGGCTGCCTGTTCTATGCTGCGTGTAGGAAGAAGACTACCTGCACTTTGCTGCGAGTAGGAAAAAGACTACCTGCACTCTGCTGCGAATAGGAAGAAGACCACCTGCACTCTGCTGCGTGTAGGAAGAAGACTACCTGAACTTTGCTGCGTTTGAGAAGAAGACTACCTGCACTCTGCTGCGTGCAGACAGGAGGCTGCCTGCACACTGATACCTGTAGAAAAGAGATTACCTGCACTCTGCTGCGTGTAGGAAGAAGACTACCTGCACTCTGCTGCGTGCAGGAAGACTACCTGCACTCTGCTGCGTATAGGAAGAAGACTACCTGCACTCTGCTGCATGTAAGAAGACTACCTGCACTCTGCTGCGTGCAGGAAGAAGACTACCTGCACTCTGCTGCGTGCAGGAAGAAGACTACCTGCACTCTGCTGCGTGTAAGAAGAAGACTACCTGCACTCTGCTGCGTGTAAGAAGAAGACTACCTGCACTCTGCTGCGTGTAAGAAGAATACTACCTGCACTCTGCAGCGTGCAGGAAGAAGACAACCTGCACTCTGCTGCGTGCAGGAAGACTACCTGCACTCTGCTGCGTATAGGAAGAAGACTACCTGCACTCTGCTGCATGTAAGAAGACTACCTGCACTCTGCTGCGTGCAGGAAGAAGACTACCTGCACTCTGCTGCGTGCAGGAAGGGATGTATGACGTTACAACGCATACTATTACAACGCATACCTTTACAACGCATTTTTTACAACGCACAATCCATTACAACGCATGACATTACAACGCAGTACACTACAACGCATTTTTAAAAACTACCTTTACAACGCATATCCATTACAACGCATACTACCTTTACAACGCATACCATTACAACGCATAATATTAAATTGCATTTAAGGTAAGTATTAGATAGTATAGGGTTAAAAATTACTATTCTAACTCCAGGGGGTGCAACAGTAGGGTAAGTGTTGGATAGTATAGGGGTAAAAATTACTATTCTAACTCCAGGGGGTGCAACAGTAGGGAAAGTGTTGGATAGTATAGGGGTAAAAATTACTATTCTAACTCCAGGGGGTGCAACAGTAGGGTAAGTGTTGGATAGTATAGGGGTAAAAATTACTATTCTAACTCCAGGGGGTGCAACAGTAGGGTAAGTGTTGGATAGTATAGGGGTAAAAATTACTATTCTAACTCCAGGGGGTGCAACAGTAGGGTAAGTGTTGGATAGTATAGGGGTAAAAATTACTATTCTAACTCCAGGGGGTGCAACAGTAGGGTAAGTGTTGGATAGTATAGGGGTAAAAATTACTATTCTAACTCCAGGGGGTGCAACAGTAGGGAAAGTGTTGGATAGTATAGGGGTAAAAATTACTATTCTAACTCCAGGGGGTGCAACAGTAGGGTAAGTGTTGGATAGTATAGGGGTAAAAATTACTATTCTAACTCCAGGGGGTGCAACAGTAGGGTAAGTGTTGGATAGTATAGGGGTAAAAATTACTATTCTAACTCCAGGGGGTGCAACAGTAGGGAAAGTGTTGGATAGTATAGGGGTAAAAATTACTATTCTAACTCCAGGGGGTGCAACAGTAGGGTAAGTGTTGGATAGTATATTACTATATTATGCGTTGTAATGGTATGCGTTGTAATGGTAGTATGCGTTGTAATGGAATGCGTTGTAAAGGTAGTATTTAGAAATGCGTTGTAGTGTCCTGCGTTGTAATGTCATGCGTTGTAATGGATTGTGCGTTGTAAAAAATGCGTTGTAAAGGTAGTGCGTTGTAAAAGTTGCATTGTAAAGGTTGTTCCCCTGCAGGAAGACTACCTGCACTCTGCTGCGTATAGGAAGAAGACTACCTGCACTCTGCTGCGTGTAAGAAGACTACCTGCACTCTGCTGCGTGCAGGAAGAAGACTACCTGCACTCTGCTGCGTGCAGGAAGACTACCTGCACTCTGCTGCGTGTAGAAAGGAGGTTGCCAAAGGCTGCCTGCACTCTGTTGCATGTAGAAAGGAGGTTACCTGTTTTCTGCTGTGTGTAGAAAGGAGGTTGCTGAAGGTTGCCTACAGTCTGTTGCGAGTAGAAAGGAGGTTAACTGCACTCTGCTGTGTGTAGAAAGGAGGTTAACTGCACTCTGCTGTGTGTAGAAAGGAGGTTGCCTGCCCTCTGCTGAATGTAGAAAGGAGGTTACCTGCACTCTACTGTGTGTAGAAAGGAGGTTGCTGGAGGTTGCCTGCACTCTGTTGTGTTTAGATAGTAAGTTACCTGCCCTCTACTGCGTGTAGAAAGGAGGTTGCCTGCCCTCTGCTGAATGTAGAAAGGAGGTTACCTGCACTCTGCTGCGTGTAGAAAGGAGGTTGCTGGAGGTTGCCTGCACTCTGTTGTGTGTAGATAGTAAGTTATCTGCACTCTGCTGCGTGTAGAAAGGAGGTTGCCTGCCCTCTGCTGAATGTAGAAAGGAGGTTGCTTGACCTATGCTGCATGTAGAAAGGAGGTTACCTGCACCCTGCTACGTGTAGAAAGGAGGTTACCTGCACTCTGTTGCGTGTAGTAGTAATAGAGCTTATTGTATTAATCAAAAGATTACAATAAAATGTGACTCATAACATATGTTGTTAAAAATGATCTAATAATATGAAAATTCTGCAATTAAAATTTACTGGTCTGACTTACAACAATCAAGTTCAGTACATACATTTCAAAGTATAAGATTCTATGTGACTTCAACAATAATTTACATACATTTTCAACCATCTACCTCTGCATTACTACTATCTTTAACTCAGTCTATTGCCCTTTACTGCTGTCATAAAGTGCTAATATAAAGTGCTAAAGTCTCAAGTTTCCAAGAATACATACAGCTTGCAGCAATCTAAATGAATACATACACCTCCTAGCATTAAAGTGCTGTTTTTGTTCCAACTTCTACAGTAATTTACAGTCATTATTCAACCATCTACCACCGTATTAATGACCTTCTTTAACTCAGTCTATTGCTCTTTTCTAATATGATAATGTGCTAATGTGCCAGATGTGCAAGGCGCATACAGTTTTTCTTATTTTATCATTTTTAAACAGGGAGTGTAAATATATCTTTCGTATAGATAACAGTTTAGGGCAGATACATATAATATGTATAAGAGATTCGGCTGTACAGCCACAGAGACGAAATGCTGTATTGCCTTTAAAAACTGGGTTTCATTTCCCTTCAAACTTCCAGATCAGAATGTATAACAGCCTAAATCTTTGAAATTTCTTTTTTACTTGGCCTGGCAGATTTAGACCTAAATATTCTTGGCTCTGTGCTGTATAAGTGCCAATTACCACATCCATATGGTTGTATTTTGCTGCTTGTGGCCGATCTAAGGCCCACTGCTTAGTAGTAAACGTATTGAGGATAAGATTTTTCCCGACGGAACAGTCCATTTGTCCCAATGCCTGCAAGTCTGGCAAATCATAGGATTCTAGTCCCGTCAATATAATGTGCAATTCTATATCTTTATATATAGGTCTCATCAATTCTTCATATATTTGATGTTTCAGTGAAGATGGACCAGCCTTGGACATTCAACAATATAATTCGCAATACTCCTGTAATGCAGTGAAACCAAAGACTTTAGGCCAAGTTTCAGTCTCATGCAACAGTGCGGAGTTGCCAGCCGAAGATGTAGTAAAGAACGTATGCATTTCATGAACAAATTTTCAAAACTGAAGATGATCTTGTTACTTGGGAAGCATATAACAAGTATGCAACTAGATTCATATGTAATGCTTTGAGTGATGGGACTCATTGCCTTTCCTCCGAACATGTTAATGAATCTCACTATTCGTATTGATTCACTACTTCAATCGATGTTTCTCCTAATGTCCATCCCTTCGTTCTTGTTGGCTGTCCAAAGTTCACAATTTTTGTTTTGGACATGTTGGCTATTAGTCCATTTTCCATATTGTAGACGTGTAGTTGATTTAACTAATATTGTAGCCCTTTCGGCATCTGAGACAGGTTCACTAGATCATCTGCGTATGCCAGATATGTTATTTTTGTAACTCCTAATTTTGGTGGAATACCCTGGTCATACTTTAATGGCTTTTTCATGTCAGCAATGTACAAGAAGAAAAATAACGAAGCAAGGATACTTCTTTGCATAAGACATTTTCAGTTTGAAATGTTGGTGATAAAGTATTTTTGTTTGTTAGCTTTACCTGTAGCCATGTTTCAGAATGTAGTTTGATAATAACATTCAAAAGGTTCAAGTTGATTTCCCATGCTATAAGCCTATTCCACAGCCCGTTGTGTATAGAAAGGTTACCTGCACTCTGCCACATGTAGAAAGGAGGTTGCCTGCACCCTGCTACGTGTAGAAAAGAGGCTGCCTGCACTCACATGCCTGTTGAAGGGAGGTTCCCTGGAGTCTTTTGCATGAAGCAAGGAAGCAGGGAGGTTTTCTGCACACAGCTGTGTGTGAAAAGCGCCAGATTCAGTGTGCGCACCCTTAGGGCCCGGCCCCCTGGAGCCACGCCACACCCCCAGAGTCCGGCCGTGTAGCCCGATTGGCTACCGGCCATAGCAATTGCTTCCGGGTCGGCTGTGACGGGTTTCCGGCTGGAGCAGGCAATGAAGGGGGTGGAGCTAGGAGGGGGGGGGGGGCTATTTAGGCCTAGGGTCCACCATTGAGCACCCTCTTTTTCCTGCACCAGGCCCCAGGATCTTTTCGGGGTTTTAATCAATCTGGGAGCTTCGATTAGCGGCCGTCGGCGTAGACTTCCTATTGCGGTTTGCATGGTTGCGGGTTATCTACTGAATCGTCGGGAGTTCGGGCATCGCGGATCCTGAGGTAAGGTGTCGGGGGCTTTGGGGAGCACTGGGCAGCCGCGGGTGGCTGGTGTGTGGCGATAAGGGAGTGTGCTAAGAGACTTTGGCCCCCGCTGGACGCCTGTGGCTTCCCGGAGCCTCCCTTAGTATTTTGCGTGTTTTTGTGGGCGCTTGGATTAGGACACCTTCCTCGGGGGCTTCGGGGCCGGTCTTGCTGAGTGCTTTGTGATGCGCGTTAGTTTTCAGCAGCGCGAGCGAGCCTTTTCCTAGCGTGTTCGTCAAGTCTGTAATACATTCAAGGTCTAAGTGTTCAATCCCTGGTGTTTCATTGTATCTGTTTCTGGGGTAGCGCTGTCTTACTTATTGCGCGCCTTCTATTTCTTATTTGAGTGCAAGAGCAGCGGGTCGGGAGTAGCGCGCGGTCCGAGGGATGCTGTAGATAAACGCGTGGGTGATTACATTAGCTGTGTGAGGTTGCGCGGATTGAACGCGCGCTTGTGCTTTATCGTTTTCTGGAGTAGCGCTGTTTACCTATTGCGCGTCTTCTGTTCCCACATGGGCGGTTAATTCAGCTGTGTTTGCTTGCGCGGGTTGAATGCACGCTAATGCTTTAAGTTCACTAGATTTAGAGCCCAGCGCCAGCGAAGCGTCGGCCGGTTATCTCAATTGGTGTTAGCGTGGTGCTAATAACGCCAGGGTGGTGGGTTCGATCCCTGTGTAAATCACTACTTTCAACGCGAGCTTTGTTTTTTAAAGACACAGAATGCCACCTAAGCGCAATCAGAAGAGGAAGGCGGGCGATTCTGAAATAACACAGCTATTGAAGCTAGTGTTAGCCAAACTTAGCAGGGATGAGGATAGTGAGGAGGAGCAAGGGGGTGAGGTTCCGGTGTCAGATAGCGAGGAGGTTCCTGAGCCAGCAATAAGGCCCGCCCTCGCAGATCCATAGTCCCGCAGAAAGCGGCATTTCCCCCTGTAGTGAAGAGGCCCAGGCTGAGTAGGAAGGGAAAGGGGGGCAGGGAACAGGAGGAGCAACCTATTGTGCCTGCCTCCCCTGTAATGTCTCTGCAGCCAGTGCTCCCGCTGCCTAGTGGGCCCTCAGCGCCAATGCCCAACCTGCCAGAACCAGTGCTTCCACTGCCTAATGGGCCGCCAGTGCCCACTTTGCCTGAACCTGTGCTCCCAGTACCCAGTTTACCTTCAGCACCTATGCCCAACCTTGCCCCTCAACCTACTCCTCATGTACCCGTGCAGCCAGTGAGTGTGCCGCCAGTGGGGGGACGGGATGATGTGGGCACAATATTGGCCGAGATTAGAGGGGTTTTTAAGGCCTTGACGCCAGCCCCCAATCCCCATAGTGCCAGAAGTAGTGCCAGTTGTAGCGCCACCCCTGCGGGGGGGGGGGGGCACCAGGTGGAGTAGTCCCCACTACCCCAGGACAACCGGGAGTAGCATCGGAGGGGGGGCAAGCTGCCACAGCTAGTATATTGGCCACAGTGGCAACCCTTTTGGCGCAATTGGGTGCTCCGGCAGTAGGGAATCAGATTGGCAGCGCGACTTTAGCGCCATGGTCTCCACTGACGGGCACAGGAAATGTGTTGGGCGAGATAAGTAAACAAGTGGCCCTCTCGGGCAAAGCGCAGGAAAAGGATGCAAACATGCCCCTTCAGGCGGTGGGTCAAGCGGCCCCCGCTCAACCAGAGACATCAGGGACCGCTACAGGTAAGACGGTGGAGAGCGCAAGCAAAGGGGTAGATAGCGGGTCTAAGGCAATTGGGGGCCACGATGCTGTACTATCTATCGCAGTAAGTCGGCAGCGCATGTTACCCTGGAAACAAAAGACAAAATTTGGAAGGGGGAATTTATTGATATATTCCCTTTGACTTTTGAAACCTAACGTGGAGCACCAAGTACCTGCAGTCTTGTGGTCCCCCGCCGCCGCCTTCCCACCAGCGGCCGCAGAGAGGGGTCAGAGCCGGAGACTACATCCCCCAGCATTCAAAGCGCCACGGAACCCGCGGACGTCCCGTTAGCGCCACGAGGCGCATAAAAGACCATCGCTGCCTCGGTGGAGCGGGTCCCTTTGACTTTTGAAACCTAACGTGGAGCACCAAGTACCTGCAGTCTTGTGGTCCCCCGCCGCCGCCTTCCCACCAGCGGCCGCAGAGAGGGGTCAGAGCCGGAGACTACATCCCCCAGCATTCAAAGCGCCACGGAACCCGCGGACGTCCCGTTAGCGCCACGAGGCGCATAAAAGACCATCGCTGCCTCGGTGGAGGGGGTCCCTTTGACTTTTGAAACCTAACGTGGAGCACCAAGTACCTGCAGTCTTGTGGTCCCCCGCCGCCGCCTTCCCACCAGCGGCCGCAGAGAGGGGTCAGAGCCGGAGACTACATCCCCCAGCATTCAAAGCGCCACGGAACCCGCGGACGTCCCGTTAGCGCCACGAGGCGCATAAAAGACCAACGCTGCCTCCGCGTCGCGGGACGCGCGCGGGCGACGCCGGGCTGAGCCCGGGCAGAGGGCGGGCCGTCTGTGGCCGTCCGGGGCAGGAGGAGGCAGGGCAGGGCCACGGAACTGTGATCTTCGCCTAATCTGTAAGTGATCAGTCCTATAAACATACCTGTTCTAAAGGTTACTGCATATGCCTTCACTCATGTCGAAATCCAAGTCGTCCAATCAATCTGGTGCAGGGGATAAGAGGACTATGGACAACTATCTGGTAAAAGTTGTAAATAAGATTAATAAAGATCGGAGACTTTCATTGGGCAGATCTAACCCTGAAACTTCCCTAGTGGACACATTAGCACCTAATACTGAAACTTCCCTAGTGGACACATTAGCACCTAATACTGAAATACTCGCTGAAAGCAGTATGGTTAATATTGACAGTGCTGATGGGATTGCTGATGTACTCCCTGATACGGATATTGTTGGAAGTATTGATGAACCCACTTCCCAATTGAACTCTTCTATCTCATCGACTACAGCATCCTGTTCCAAAACCACCCCAACTCCCTCCCCGATGCAGAGGAAAATGCGGGCGTGCAGGAAAGCACCAGTAAAGAGAGTGGTGACCTATAAGCCAAAAAAGCAGGGTTCTTTTCAATTAGGCAGGGGGGATTTACCGGATTCGTCCAAAGAAATATTAGGGACTAACGACAATACTGAGGGGGTCTTTCTGCATGCAGCCACAATAGGACATTTGGTTTCAATTTTTGAGACCAAATTAGAGTCTTTAATTAGTCCTTGGTTGGCGAAATTAGATGTAGTTTCAGCAGAAGTAGATAACTTAAAGGGCCTTTTGGCTTCTTATGAAAAACGATCCTCCCCCACGTTAACCCCCCTTTTTGCCGCTTTGGCCGCTATCGTCCATAAGCCTACAGAGGGTGCCATGGAACCTACTTTGCACCCGTCCGGTACTCATAACACGGGAGCCCCTTTGGGATCGGGGGACAGCGGTCAGTTAAGTCGGCCCATGGATGCGCCATCCACTGTGACATCAGTTTTTGCGCCACCCACAATAGCCATTTCAGCAGGAAAAGTAATCTCTGCACATACATGCCCAAGTAATATCCAGAAGCCTGTAGCCAGGGGAAATGTTGGGCATATTAAACACAAGGGAAACCATCGCGTTAACCTCCCACCACAGTGTGCCCCTTACACAGTGGTATTTATTAATGTCCCGGAGGTAGACTCTAGTATGCTTAACTCTAGCCAGGAATCTCATGACTCTTTAAAAAACAAATCACTTGCCTGGCTTAACAAAAACTGTGGATTTCCGCTGGCATGATCTAAAGATATTTTATCCACCCGCAGAGTCGGCTGGATAGGAGAAGGCAGGAAAAATACCACAGGGGACTGTATACTAGTTAACTTTAAATACCCACAACACGTGGCAACTGTCCTCTTAAGAGCCGCCTCCCTACCCAACCAAGCTAATTTGGTCTCTGCTAGGCCTTTAGGCTATTTTTATAGCTATCTAGATGGCCCACAATTGCCAAGGCCCCAACAGATCGAGCTGTATGAACCCGGTTTAATTAGGGGTGGGGTTAGTTATCCTCCCTTTTTGCCACCAAGAGCCCCGCTGTATTTTAATAGAGGGAATATACAGTTTAATGAGGAACCCAGCAGGCAAAGGGATTATACCATCCCCCTTTTCAACCGTTACTCCGCCCTGTCCTCATTGGAGGAAAATGACTGACTGTCCGATAATACTAAGAACACGAATGAGAAATTAGTTAGTGGTGTCCGCTCTGATAAAGTAGTGACTGTTCCCCCGTCACCTCTACCTGAACCTAACAGGGTGGAAGGTGTTGTGGAGAACACAGGAATCAAAAAGACTCAGAATTGTTGTACCATTGCAGACCCCTCTTTAAACCCAGATTTTTCCTTGGTAGACCCAGTAAATGATCATACAGGGGCTAAGTGTGATCTTGATACAGGTTACCGCGTTGTTACGTGGAATATTGCTGGCTTGAAAAGGAAGTTAGATTCCCCTTTGTGGAAGGACTTTATCAATATAGGGTACGATATAATATGCCTTCAGGAAACGTGGTGCGAGGAACCCATTTTTATTGAGGGATATTTAGCACACAGCTTGAATGCAGTGAGTTCAATTGCTGGAAGAGCCAAAGGTGGTCTCTTGCTTTTAATATCCACTAAATTAAAATCCTGCAAAGTTAAAAGTTGTGTCTCAGTGGATGTCTATTCTCAGGTCTTATGTCTAGAGTTTGATAAAGGGAAAGATTTGTTGCTGATAAATTTTTATAATAATGTATTCACTGCCGACAGAGGTAAAATCCTGATTCAGCTTGAAAAAGAAATTGAGAGGACACAGGCAGTTACAGGTCACCAATCTATAGTCCTTTGGTTGGGTGACTTTAATATAAGTCCTTGTCCTCATGCCTCGAGTAACTCATGTGGCCTAACAAGGGAAAGTGGTAACATGGAGGGAAATGATTGTCTACACTTCCCACACTGTATGTATGGCACTACCCTTAATATGATGTTAGCAAAGTTTGATTTGGATATGTTAAGTTGCACGAAGAATAGTATCAACGTTAACTGTCCAACATTTACTGGAAGAGGAGCTAATTCATATATTGACCACATTTTACTGTCTAACGATTGTGCATACTCCAACTTGTGTGTTAATGAGCAAATTTTAAGTGATCATAACAGTATCTCCTTATCATTGCATTGTTAGGGTCCCAAAAATATGGATGTTAACAATCGTATTAACTTTATCGAGGCTGTAAGATCTAATGGGTTTAGGATTAAATGGACAAAGGTTGTCCCACATGAGTTGTTGGAGGAGGTTTTAAGAAAGTGTACCATGGAGATAACCTATTGTATTAGCGATGAGGTACACCCGCAAGTTATATTAAACCACCTACGCACCATTAATGAAACAATTGATAACTTACTCACAAAACCGCATAAGGGGAAAAGAGTAATCAACACTGGTTGGTTTGATAAAAGTTGTACACATGCTCTCCACGCTCTAAAACAGGCGATGAGCTCTAAACCACGTGATTGTACAGCAATTAAAACTTGTCGTTCTGACTATAAAACATCGCTTACCAAAAGGAAAAAAGCTCTCCAAGAAGAGGCTTGGTACAATCTCAGCGGTGCGGCTGAAACAAATGATAGTAAGTTATACTGGCAGACTATAAATAGTCCTTTCTTAAAAAATGACTCAATGCCTGAAATAACCTCTCATGTCGACTGTCAATCATGGATGCACCACTTTTTAAATATTTTTAATCCGGATAGGTTAATTTTAGATTCCCATATGGACAACGAGTATACTTGGCCCAGATTGCCTTTAGATATTGGTCTTGATGAGGTTTACGAAGGCCTACGCAATAGCAAAGGCGGAAAGGCGCCTGGCCCGGATGGAGTCCCGCTGGATTTGTATAAATCCGAGTTAGATCTGTGGGCACCCATCCTGACCAGGTTCTTTAATGCAACAGCGGAGGGTCAGATGCCAATTTCCTGGGGCCAGTCAATAATTATTCCTCTTTTTAAGAAGGGATCCAGGTCTGAGGCAAGTAATTATCGTCCCATTTCTCTATTAGACGCATCGATAAAAATAATGAGTAGAATAATTTTAAAGAGACTTGAGACTTGGGCTGAGGATAACACGATAATTTCAAAGGCGCAATATGGATTTAGGAAAGGTCTGGGGACGTTGGAACAGTGTGTTAATTTAGACCTCCTCATACATAAATATACCGTTGCAAAGGATGGGAATCTTTTCCTTTGTTTCGCAGACCTAAGCAGTGCCTTTGACCTTGTAGACCATAACATCCTTTGGGACACCCTGCTAGATCTCGGTGCCCCCAAAGAGTGTGTTTTCTTTCTGGCCCGGTTATATTCCGGTCTTTCATGCAAAGTACGCTATGGTCCTATGGGAGAATGTACACCTTTTTTTAAAGTTGCAAGAGGGATTCGCCAGGGGTGCGCTTTGGCCCCGTTTTTATTCTCATTATTTATAAATGAAATTGATATGATTTTAAGCAAACTACCCTCAGACGCCCCTCTGATCAACGGCAGCGTTACCCCTATTTTATTATACGCAGATGATGCAGTTCTTTTATCACGAACACAGAATGGTTTGCAACGCCTCATAGATAGATTTGTGTTATTTACCAAAGAGAGGAAACTGATCATTAATAAAAGCAAGACTTTTGTTATGACCTGTGGAAAGAGGGTGAAATTCAATTCTTCCTTCTTTATTGACAAAGTGAAGATACAACCGGTCAATAGTTTCTGTTATTTGGGGATAACATTCGCAGGTGACGGGAAATGGACTAATGAGGACGAGAACGTGAGGTTAAAGATGAACAGAAATACCAGTAGTATTTTTAGATTTGCGGCTAAGTTAGGGCAAAGGAGAGTGAAAGACATGCTGGCTATCTACAAAGCTAGGTGTATCTCATCTGCTTTGTATGGGGCAGGAGTTTGGGGCCATCATTCTGTTAATGGTTTACAGAACGACGAAAATAAGTTCTTGAAGAAACTGCTATGTGCCCCATCCTCGGTTCCCAATATCTTAACTCATATGGAGGCCGGTATTGATTTTATCGCGGACTTAGCCGCATTACGCCCATTGCTACTTTGGCGTTCTATCTGGTCCAAATCCGAGACTGTATTTACACAAATAATTATCAAGGATTGCTTGAAACTTGATAATCTATCTCGTATACCTTGGTTGAGTTATATTTACCACTGGTTTAATCTTCCGTTTGAATGTAATATCCGTCTGAACCCCGAAGCAGCTGCACTGATACCAAAGAAAGACATAAAATCAAAGTTCCTAGCATTTAAGAATGCGGCTAGAGAAAATCAGTCCAAAAATCTAACAACAGTTGCTTCTTACCTCGATTTGAACTTAAGGATAGGTTTCCAGACATACCTTGCGATCGTGACTCACAACTCACACAGATTTGTCCTAACCCGTTTAAGGCTTGGGATCGTGCACCATCTAGTCTCATTCCCAGATATAAAGATCAAATCTAATATGCTGTGTCCTTGTGATAATACGTCAAAACAAAGCTGCTGTCACTTTTTATTGTTTTGTAAATTTTATTGTCATTTTAGGAAATTTTATTTAAAACCTATCCTTTTAAAAAATAAGATACGCTCTACCAAATCAGCAATGAAGTTCCTAACAACTCTAGAAAGCCCTGATACCTGTTTTTTTGTGGCATCCTATGTGCTAAAATGCATGAATATTAGGAAGTCCATAGTCTGCGTTGATTAGTTCTATTTGGTCACGTACCTTGTATATATAGATACCGCCCAGACTCCGATATGAACTTTGTAGCCTGAGTAAAACTCGGATGAATTGTGTAAATATGGGATTGTTACCATATTTAGCATCTTTTGTATATTTGCACATATTAGATAATTTACCTGGAATTTGCACTTTGTTATAAATATAATGTGGATGCTTTGTTGAAAAATTAAGCTTAATTTTGTATTATTCAAGGAAGCACTATGCACTTTAACAATGTGTTAGATATAGTTTTTTGTTATGTCCTGTGTATAAGATATTTTAGTCTAATATGTATTTTTAAGTGTTTGTTCTGCTTATATGATTGTATTTTTACATACCGAATAAAGCTTTTGAACTTGAACTTGAACTTGATATATTCTCCTTAATCAGACCAAGGAGGAGGGAAGTGGAGTCTAAAGAGAAAGACGGGAAAGAAGGTTCCTTCAGAGATAGGAAACCAAGGGTTGAAGAATCTATTACGAATTGGTTGTTTGGTTTCAACGTTTTTTCAATAGTAATGTTAGAAAAGAAGCCAAAACTAGTGATACCGTCGATATGCTATGCGAATAAGATTTTAAAGTCACAGACAATGTACGGGGGTGTTGCTTGGCTTGATTATGATAGGGACTTCAGATGGGCAAAAGTGGAAGACCCTGACATGGGGTGGGGCCAAACAGAGGTGAATGTGTGGTTAGAGAGCGTCAATAACAAAGCGCCCATGAAACAGCCCTATAGGACCTCACAGGGGGGTGCGGGAGAGAAAAAAGGAAAATGTTGGGCTTTTAACTGGAAAATGTTTATCTGGGCTACCGGGACATATACTGCGTACTGTGGTCACCTTTCCTATCCTGAGTTTAAGTGTATTAAAAAAATCAAAAGAGAAAGGGAGGGATCCCAAGCCATCCCAGCAGTAAGTTGCCCACGCCAGTTGAGATAGGAATGCTGATTTTTTGGCTGAATCAGTACCCTGACAGGAAGGCAGCCAGGACATTGTACCAAGGGTTCTCCACGGGCTTTCGCATTCCAGCGCAAAGGGTGCCCCCAATGGGGTATTGCAATAATCTGTTGTCAGCGTGCATGCACCCCAAAGTGGTGTCACAGAAGGTTGATCAGGAAAGAGTGCTGGGGCGGGTGGTGGGCCCGTTCTCCGCGGTGGCGGGCCCGTTCTCCGCTCCCCCATTGCCAGGATATGTGTGTTCACCGCTGGGAGTGGTTCCTAAGAAGGAGCCAGGCCAGTTCAGGATGATTCTGAACTTATTGGCGCCAAGGGGGGCATCGGTGAACGATGCCATAGATCCGTTCTTGTGCTCAGTGACATATTCTTCCCTTGAGATGGCACTACAGAGGCTGCGCGACTTGGGGCCCAACGCCTACATGGCAAAAACAGACATCGAGTCAGCTTTCTGGCTCTTGCCTGTGCACCCCGATCATTATCATCTGTTAGGTTTCCAGCTGAACCACCAATTTTATTATGACAAATGTATGCCAATGGGTTGTGCGGTGTCATGCAAGTACTTTGAGATGTTTAGCTCTATGTTGCAGTGGCTGTTTGTCTTCAGAACAGGGCACAAGGACAGTGTACATTACTTAGATGACTTTATGATCATGGGCCCCCCTGCATCAGGAAAGTGTGGCCAGGCCTTGAGCGAGCTAGTTGCCATATTTGAAGAGTTGGGAGTGCCACTGGCTCCTGGTAAGACGGTGGGTCCGACGACTTGTATGTCTTTCTTGGGAATTGAGATAGACACAGTGTTGGGGGAATGTAGGTTACCACTGGACAAAGTACAGGCCTTCTCGCAAGCGATAGATTCTGCATTGGCAGGTCCCAAAGTCACGCTGCATCAACTTCAGGTACTAGTGGGTCAGTTGAATTTTGCCTTAAGGATCATTCCGATGGGACGTCCCTTCTCAAGGTCAATGGCGGGGTTGACTCAAAAGCACCATCACGTGCGACTGCAGTCAGATGTGAGGGAGGACCCGAGGGTATGGCGTAGTTTCTTGAGTGATTTCAATGGTAAGGTAATTTGGCCAGCGCCAGCAATATCCAGCACGGACTTGGGCTTGCTCACCGACTCAGCGGGTAGCGTTGGTTTTGGGGCGGTGTTGGGGTCTCACTGGTGCAGGGGTGATTGGCCGACATCATGGCAGGAGAGCGGCTTGACCAGGAACATAGCCTTTTTAGAGTTGTTTCCAATTATAGTGGCAGTAACTATTTGGGCTGGATGCTTTAAGAACAAATCAGTAATATGTTGTTCAGACAACGAGGCTATCAATAGGCAGGGAGCTACATGCAAACATGATTTGAGGCTGTTAAAACATTTAGTTCTGGCCTGCTTAAAGCTCAATCTGCTGCTCAAAGCGGCGCATATTCCAGGTGTGGAGAATAGGCTGCTGATGCTTTGTCTCGCTCCAAGTTGCAGGATTTCCAAAGGTATCACCCTCAGGCAGAGGAGCAGATGACAGTGTTCCCGACATCTCTGTGGAAGATTGGAGCCCCGCTTTAGCAGGGCTGGTGGGAGCTTCGTTGAGCGAATGCACTAGAAGAACTTACCAGCAACAGTTCAAGTCATACAGGATATTTGCTAAGCACACAGGCCGGGTGGCCCTTTTTTCCACAGGGGCGCTCTGCGATTTTCTACAAACTTTGAAAGAGCAAGGCAGGCCAGCGTCCTATGCTAGGGCACACGTGACGGCTATAGGCTTCTTTGCTAAATTGGCAGGCGAACGCGACCCTGGGGCAGCATTTGTGGTTGGGAAAGCGCTGTCAGGTTGGTATAGGTTGGAGGGGGTCAAGAAGGATAGTAGACAGCCATTAGATGTGAAGACTCGGGGTGACATTCTGGGGGCATTGCAGGTGGTATGCTCTTCCTACTACGAGAGCATTCTATTTGGGGCGGCATTTGCCTTAGCCTTTTATGGTGCTTGTCGATTTGGGGAACGGGTCGTGGCCGCCAAGTTAGATCATTCAGGGGGGCTTCAGTGGAAAGACACCGAGTTAGTCCAGGGGGGTATGGTGGTGACCCTGAAGTAATCCAAGACAGACCCCCTGGGGAGGGGGACCACGATTCAGCTGTGCCCTGCACCTGGGACAGATATATGCCCGGTAGCCAGGATGGAAGCGTACTTGGCGATTCATCCATCAGGGGGTGGACCGGTCCTGTTCATACATGAACAGGGCGATTGCTTGTCACAATATCAATTCAGGGCCGTGTTAGGGCGGGCGCTGGTGTGTCTGGGTCTGGATCCTAGGGGGTTATTCTTCACACTCATTCAGAATTGGGGCGGTGACACTGGCAGAGGCGCCGGCTTACCAGCTGAGGCGGTCAAAAGGCTCGGGCGTTGGTCATCGGCCTGTTTTTAGCGCTATGTGTGGCCCGAATTACTGTAAAATAACGGACGGATATGTTGGTGTGATCATTCTGACTTTTCCATTTCTCGTCCTGCTATTAGTATGTCCTCAAAAGTGGTATGGGTGTTGGGACACTCGTTCTTTCGGCGGGCCACAGTTCGGCTGCGGCAGAAACGCATGTCGAAACCACTGGGTTTAAAAAGGATGTTGTTCCTATGGCGAGGCGTTGGGGGCCTGCGAATCCAGCAGCTAGTGGAGGAGACAAGAGCACACGAGGGACATCAGTCCTCGGATTTGGTTATCCTGCATTTAGGCAGCAACGATGTGGTGGAGTTGGGACGCATTGCAGTCAGAGAAGCGTTATTGACTGAGTTCGCCTGGCTCGGGAGAGCGTTTCCTCGTGCACGGATCGCATGGTCTTGTATACCACGCCGGGCTTGGGGCACTGGAGTCAGATCTCGAGCTTTGAACGTTTCGGTGAGGTGCCTCAACGGGCAATTGGCCAAGTTGTGCTCGGGTCCGGGCCGCTTGTGTCATATACCGCACAGACTCATCACAGGGGACATGATGTTTCACCATGACGGCGTGCATTTGTCGGACATTGGGACAGACGTATGGATCAAAGGGATCTGGTCATTTGTACAGAAATTGTTTGCAGGTGGGGAGGGTGAAGGACCTGTGGGCCCTGGTCACCCTAGTGGCAGAAAAGAGGCCACAGTACATTGATTTGCAGGGTAACTGGAGGCCTTCTTACATACTCCCGAGGCCAGCACTGAGGGGAGGGACGGCAAGCTCTCCGCAGGGAGAATGGGGACACCGGCTGGGGAGGCAAGGGCGCCAGGTCACAATCTAGGGCATGGGGCAGCGGCCCCTGGTTATTCCCTACGAGCCTCCTTGGCAGCCTGGTGGTAGAGGGGTGGGCCCCCTAAATGGCGGACAAGGACCAGAGGGCTCACCACTCAAGGACGCAGGTGGGTTGCGCCTTGCGTGATGCGAGCCAGAGGGCCCCTTGGTGCTGGAGCAAGTGAATATTGCATAACCGGTGGTTATGATTAATGGTGAAAATTGTAGATATTAAAAGTGCAAATATTGAATTTATAAATGTGTATTTTATAACTGCATTTTTGTCATGTTTATGAATGGTGACGGTTATTAAACATGGACGTTTTTTACCCAGATTCTTGGATTGGCAAGTTTTGATTGTGGGATTTCATGAGGTTGGGGCGGGGGACATCCTAGGGGGTCCGGGCTCTATGAAAAGCACGAGATTCAGCAAGTGCGCCCTTAGGGCCCGGCCCCCTGGACCCACGCCACACCCCCAGAGTCCGGCCGTGTAGCCCGATTGGCTACCGCCCATAGCAATTGCTTCCGGGTCGGCCGTGACGTGTTTCCAGCTGAAGCAGGCAACGAAGGGGGTGGAGCCGGGGGGGCTATTTAGGCCTAGGGTCCACCATTGAGCACTCTTTTTCCTGCACCAAGCCACAGGATCTTTTCGGGGTTTTATTCAATCTCCCACCCACCCGTCCCTGAGATTAGTGGTTTGGGTAAGGATTAGAGGGGAGAGCGGCGGAAAAAAGGCCACAGAACATTGATTTGCAGGTTACGGAAGGCCTTCTTACATGCTCCCGAGGCCAGCACGGAGGGGAGAGACGGTAAGCTCTCCGCAGGGAGAATGGGGACACCGGCTGGGGAGGCAAGGGCGCCAGGTTACAATCTAAGGCATGGGGCAGCGGCCCTTGGTTATTCCCTATGTGCCTCCTTGGCAGCCTGGTGGTAGAGGTGTGGGCCCCCTAAATGGCGGACAAGGACCAGAGGGCTGGGGGCTCACCGCTCAAGGACGCAGGTGGGTTGCACCTTGCGTGGTTCTCAGTTAGGAGATGCGAGCCAGAGGGCACCTTGGTGCTGGAGCAAGTAAATATTGCATGACCGGTGGTTATGATCAATTATGAAAATTGTAGATATTAAAAGTGCAAATATTGAATTTATAAATGTGTCTTTTATAACTGCATTTTTGTTATGTTTATGAATGTTGACTGTTATTAAACATAGCTGTTTTTACCCACATTCTTGGATTGGCAAGTTTTGATTGTAGGGAGGAGGTTGTTCGCACTGTGTGCGTTGAAGTTAGTAGGCTGCCTGCACACTGCTGTCTTCGAAGAAAATTGAGGGCTGGCATGTTTCACCAGCCTGCTTCCACAGATCGACAGCACACAGCTGTGCGTTAGTGGTACCCACCAGGGCCCTGTGTGTAGGATTCCCCCAGGCCCAGCAAGGAGCTGTGCATAATCCGATGCCTGCCTGCCCCTTCAGGTCCATGGCCTCACACAGAACCCCGTGCCTGGTGTTTCCAGGAGCGCAGCGGCCATTGACATGCGGATATGTAAGCCGACAGAAACAAAGTGCTGTCAAAGAGGCTCCCTTTCCCCCAATGAGACTTTCAAATCCTCTTTAGGGAAAGTGTTTGTCTTTAAAATGCCTCTAATCCCGCCTAATTCCTCCTCTGATGTCTGTGAAATCGGGGCTTTAGCTGTATTTCAGGATTCATTGTGGCATGGCGGGGTTTTAACGAAGGTTATTTACCTTTCATGGACCTTAATAAATAACATTTCTTCGGGGGTAGTGCTCACTCGTTCAACTGAGAGGGTGCCGTGGAGGAATCGGCTTGCAGAGGACAGTCAAGCCTACAATTTTACACAATTACAAGCACAGGGCAAGAAATACGGCGTCTTGGGCAAAAAGGGAGGGATGAATTGGGTTGCAGAATACTTGGGCGAGACAAAAAGCGAAGTAAGAGCTAGGATGGATGAGCTAGGTTTTTGAATGCATTGAAGGATTGACGGATGTACATCATTATTTCTTGGAATGTCCCTATTTGGAAATAAAATAAATATAAAATATTATATCTTAAGCAGGTGTTAGTATTTAGAACCAATGCAACAAATACTAAAATTGCTCACCCACCTATTTTTTTTGCGTATAACCGACAAATTAATTAGCACGGGTGGCTGAGTGCACCGTTTACCGAGCGCCGAGCCATCATCTATTTACCAATTAAGACGTTATATATCATCTATATCTTTATTTATTTGGTTGTTTTATCGAGCATTTGAGAACACTGGTTTCTTCTAGAAGACTATCGCCAGCACCAAAATCCACTTCGTCTGGATTGACGATTACATTTATTAAAACAAACTCCGCCACATTTTTTTTAAATTTAGGTTATTAACCTGAATAAATTGATTATTTTGTACTCTCTTATAATATATTATTTGTTTACTATGTATGCTATCTCTTCGTGTCTATCATGCACCGGTGTGATCTTCACCCTCTGCCCTATTTTTCCACTTTGTAACTTTTCTTCCATCCCTTTTTCGGAACAGTGCTCCATCCTGCAAGAAAATATGTCCTGCAAATCATTCCATGTTTGCCCGTTCTATTGGAAGGCTCGCCACCATCCGCGAATTGTTCCAGGATCCATACTCTCTAATGTTCTTAATTTGTAATAAAAAAAAAAAAGTGTTGGGCTCGAATTGTTTCTTAGGAGCCGACACTGGCGCTGCCGAAACCAGCGTTGCCAGGCAATTTCCAAGACTGCCTAGTCTTGATTCCACCTCATGCCTCTTTCTTCAAACTTCCTCTTTTTTCCAAGGAGGGCTAGTGCCCACCGCATGGGACCAGTGTCACAAATTAAACAAACTCACTCCCAAAACAAGCACTGACAAAGACTACAGTTTGCGGTTTTATTTTGTTATGCTATCTAGCATTTGTATGTTACTTAAATGAAACAGCCAAGGCTTCACAGCACAGAAACTATCAAGAGTTGTGTGGCTGGCTAGTAGAAAGAGTGGTTGGACTATGTATGACCTACGTGGGAAGAGTGGAGTGTATGTAATGCACGAGATCATGGCACATGGCCTAGTCATTTCACAGCCGCATTATGCTGGGGCGTCATTACGCCCCAAGCCCACTTACACAGCCTAATGGTGGATATACCACACTCTCCATGTGATATGATAATCCGTTTTCATCCATGTACTCAAAATATTTCATCTACTTTTGGTTGCTTTTAATCCTAATTGTTCATTATTATAGAACTAGTCATTTCACAGCCACTTTCTCACTGTGAGTGGCAATCTTACAGAAGTATGTGAGAAGGGATAGCGCATCATATAGCCTTTGCTTTACATACCTGATCGATTAATCTTAACATGGTGCGTGTCCTACTCACTTTCTTCAAATAGAAGTCACTGTAGGGAGCATCAGTTACAGCTTTAATACTATGAATATGAGGTCTGTTGAGTGTGTAGTCGGGGTAAAATGTTGACTACGCAAGCTTTACACTACAAAAAGCCAAGCTGGCTGACTCGGTCTTTGCAAGGGAGTGCTGGTTCCAATAGTACAGTGAAGCCTCAACTCCTCTACACAATTGGTTGGGAAGACTATGTAAAAGTCACCTTTTTCCAAGTAATCCCGATTTAGCAGATACCAGACCTGAAGTACTCTGCACTTGCCGGTCTACAAGGGAACATCTGACTTTACTGTAGGGTAACAGAGGGCACGGCCCCTATCACAGGCTGCACAGAGGCACTAGTGAAAGGCAGGTGGGGGTTATGGAGCCGTCTACAGTATGGCCTGAAATGCAGATGTCACTGTTGACAGAACCAAGATTGATGCTGTAAGGGTGCCTCGAGACAGTGAATAGACACCCAAAGGCCTCGGGCTGGGTGGTAGGTGTGGGGAGTGATGGATGGACAGGCAGAGCATGAAGGATGAGCCAGTTATGTGCAGGAACACGCGGGGTATGAAAGAGGTACCGGAGAGAGACAAGCTGCCCTCTGCCAGACGCTGTCCCAGGACTCCCACCAGCTTTGCCCAGGAGGATATAATGTGTTTATAAACAATTAGAACAGTTAGGTGAAAGGTAAATACATCATCATTCAGACAGAGATGGTGGGACAATGAGACAGGCGAAGAGAAGCAGAGTGACAGAGAGCGGCCAATATAGCATGAGATATCGAGCGCTGCAGGGCCACGTGCATGCCACATTAGAAAGGGAGGGGGGACGGGAAGGAAAGATAGACAGATGGGTGGGGAGCATGCTATGCTCTCGTTTGGTCCAATTTCGACCTACAGCATGATTGTTTTAAATTGCTTGGCAGCGTTTGATGAAGTTTAATGTTGTCTGGTACAATTTGGTGTTATGCAGAGCGGTTTGGAGTGTTTGGAACAGTTTTGAGGGGTTCAATGATGCTAAGCCCGTCCATTCTTTTGGGCTTTGAGATGCACTATTTATTGATATTCAGTCTTTCAGTGACTGGTCTTATTCAGTGGCATTTATTGTTACTGGGTGTGTTTACTATTTTGTAAGGCTAAAAATGGGAGTTCTGTGCTTCTAAGCAATATACATTCTTCAGTTGTTAATTAGTAACATTTTGATTAGTACAGGCTGAATGTGTGTTTGAAAGTATTTTCATAAAGAATTGTTTTTCCTTTCAATCAATCAATCAATCAGGGGTTTGTAAAGCACAGCTACTCACCCATGAGGGTCTCAAGGTGCTGGGGGGAGGGGGCTAGGCTGCTGATCCGTCTGGTTGCAGAGGGTCAGTCAAAGAGCCAGGTCTTGAGTTCTTTCCTGAACTGGGCCACCGACGAAGAATGCCTGAGGTGGAGGGGTAGGATGTTCCAGGTCGTGGTGGTGCCATAGGCAAAGGATTTTCCTCCGGTTCTGGTCTTGCGGATCTGTGGGACAGAGGCCAGGGAAAGTTGTGCGGAGCACTGCAGTGCCATAGGCGAAGGATTTTCCTCCGGTTCTGGTCTTGCGGATCTGTGAGACAGAGGCCAGGGAAAGTTGTGCGGAGCAGAGTAGTCTGGCGGGTGTGTGTAAAGCGAGGCAATGGTTCAGATATTCTGGTCCTGCATCATGGAGGGCCTTGTAGGTATGTCTTGAAGATGATTCTCTTGTTGATAGGGAGCCAGTGGAGTTGTCAGAGGTGTTGTGTCATGTGGCTGCAGCGGGGGATGTCGAGGACCAGTCTGCCTGCGGCGTTCTGGATGTTCTGTAGTTCCCTGAGCTGTTTCTGGGTGACGCCGGCTTAGAGTGTGTTGCCGTAGTCAAGTCTACTGGTGATGAGTGCGTGGGTGACCGTGTTTCTTCATTCTGTGGGTAGCCATCGGAATGTCTTTCAAAGCAGGCAGAGCGTGTGGAAACAGGATGAGGATACTGCACTGATTTGTTGGTTCATTGAAAGCAAGGAGTCCAGCATTGTGCCGAGTTTGTATGGTGTTCTGTAGGGGTGGGAGGAGTTCCTAGTGCGGCGGGCCACCAGGAGTCCTCCTAGGTTGAGGGGGTGGATCCCAGGATGAGTACTTTGATCTTGTCAGAGTGGAGCTTGAGGTCATAAATGCTGTCTCCTGTGCGATTATCCACCCCATTACCATGGTTTCCTCAACCATGGCACCTTATGATATTGGTGAGTCTGGGGTGCAATTTTCCTTCAAAAACCTGTAGCTGCTTTCATCCAATAACAGCTGTCTGTATTCTCTGTCATACATTTCAAAAGGTAGGACAACTGTTGCACCCCCCTTTATCAGCTGGTTTTATCACAATGTCCCGTTTTTCCTTCAGTCTTTTGAGAGCTTTTTTCTTTTGTGTGGATATACGGTCAAACCTTTCAAATTACTGATGGTAATTGCCTTTACATCTCGAATGCCTGCTTGTTCAAAAGTTTGAATTGCTGCAGTGGTGGTTTGGGTAGGTGGAAGAAAGGTAGATTTTGTTCTCAGACCTGTGTTTCTGAATTCATTGTCAGTAGTAGTTCAGTTCCCCACAAAAGCCCTCGAGCCTTATTTTTCTGAAAACCCCAGACAGTTCATATCTTAACTGGAACTTATCAATTCTAGGGGTGGGAACAAAACGAAGTCCCTCAAAAACTCAAGTTCAGGCTGGGTGAAGGATACTGCGCTCAAATTCAAAACCAATGAGGAGTCGAACTGTAGCTCTTCTAATGACTGCCCTTAGTCAAACCCGGAGTTGCTGCCCGGCTCGGGCCTTCCTAATTGCTGTCCTTGGTCATGCTCCTTGTTACCATAATTTTGGTTTCTGACCATTGCACTCCCTGTCCTCCACTTTGCTTTTGCCTTTCTCTAGCTCATGATTGTCCTCTCCATAAAAAAAGAGATCAACTATACAGAAATGGAAAGGCCTGTTGAATCTGTGGGACTGGCTTGGGCCAAAAGCCTGGCGGGAACCTTGGATTTTTTGGACCCATATAGGGTGGCGGGAAACAACCCTCCTTGTCACTTCTGTATCTGCTGTTACTACTGGAGCTGAAAGACCATTCCTGCGGGGTAGGTCATCTTTTATGAAAAAAACAATTCTGTTGATTCTGTATTACTAAGTTATTGGGATCTTTTAGATAATACTCAGTTACATGAGGATATGTAGTCTCATGACAATCTTTTAAAATCCTTTTGCAACTTGCTAATTTTGGACTGAGTCAAAAATTCCCTAAGTTGGGTAATTTGTTTATTAATTATGTAGCTGCTCTACACATCTCAGATATGGATACCCATTTCAACTCAGCCCATGAAGCTGCCGTTCCCTGGGTAGAACGACCCTGAATACCAAGAGATGGAGGAATACTCGAGAAATAATAGACCAAAGAAATCACCTGTTTAATCCATCTAGTGATGGACATTAAGGAAGCCCGTTCTCCCTTATTAGACAAGCTAAAAGTGACAAAAAGGGACTCCACTCTGGCTTCCTAAATGACTTAGTTCTCTCCAGGTATATTTGCAAGGCCCTCTTAACATTCAGAAAACTCCACTGAAACTCATGGGGAGAATCAGACACATCTGAAAGAATTATCTCCCAAATCATGAAAAGATGAAGCCACTTTAGGGACAAATGATGAATCTAACTTAAGAACCACTCAGTCTTCACAAAATAAAAGAAAAGTTTCTCTGGCCATATGTGCTGCAAGATCCCAAATCGCCTAGCTGAACGTTTGGCTACCAAAAATATCACCTTCAAGGTAACAAACTTGATGTCAGCCTGATCAAGAGGCTCCAAAGGAAAAGAAGCAAGGTTCTTCAATCCGAAAGAGGAAAAAGAGGTTTAGCTACAGGATGAGAAAGAGAGAAACCCCTCACCAGACAAGAGACTAAATCATATTTAGGCTTCAAATTTCCCCAGGGATTACGGAAAGCCTTAATGACCGCCAATTGAGCACGGAGACTGAAATAGCTAACCTCTTCTCAAAACCTTTTCAAAGAAATTGGGGAACATCTGGAAGAGAACATGCAATAGGCGAAAGTTTGCGCTCTGAACTCCAGTTCTGTAAATGCCCCCAATGCCTGCCATAAGACTTTAAAGTAGAAGGCCTGCAAGAATTCTGAACAGCCTGAGCTAAACAAGAGGACAAACTTCTATTCTGCCACCCTCTCCTCTCAACTTCCTGACCAATAACTGTAATCTCTGGGACATCACTATATTAGATCTCTGGAGAGACCGTTAAATTGGGATCAACCATGGACCCTGCACAGCAAGTGCCTTTAGAATCGGACACCATAGCTATCTTGGCTAAAAGGGAACGACCACCAACATCATCATCCTGTCCTCTCCCTAAAGTCGAGCTAGAAGCCTGGGAATCAAAGGAATGGGTGGGAGGGGGGGCATAACGAAGACGATTTGGCCACTGCTTTGTCAAAGCATCCATCCTCCATGCACCGTTCTGAGATACCCTGGAACGAAACCTCAGATGATGAGCATTGATCCAAAACGCAAACAGATCCACATATGGGATAACAAACCTTGTGCAAATCTGTTGAAACATCTGGATAGAGAGAGACATCTCCTGAGAGGAAGGAAACACCAGACTTAGGGAGTATACTATCCCACTGTCTAAACCTCTGATGTGGACTGCTGTCGGAGAAAGAAAAGGACTTTCAGCCTACAAAAGAAAATTACCTCCACCTGATTTAGAGACTTAAACCTGATATCCCAATCCCCCGGTTGTTCAGATAGGCTACTGACACCATCTTTGGGGGGGGAGTTTTATATAGCCTGAACTAGACCTGAAGGTATCAGAGCACTTTCATGAGCACCAGTTGCATCTCATGAGCAGACGGACACATTCATTTTCTTTTTTTTTGTTACGCACTTGGAGATTAAGTGATTTGCCCAAAATCACGGGATGTTGAGCATCGAACCCAGTTACCCAGCTTTGAGGTCGATCACCCTAGCTGTTAGGCCACTTCCTCTTCCCTCTGACTTGACTACCAAACGACAGCCCTGCAAAATGTCTTAAAAATGCATGACTGGTCTCAAAACAGCAGTAAGCTCTCTCTAATTCAAAGAACATCCGCTCTCTTGAAGTGATCATCGTGCCTGTATAAGATTAGAGTCCAATGATGCCCCCCATTCAAAAGACCTTGCATCTGTTGCCAATACTTTCAGAGGTTCTGGTTGAGGATCCATACCCTTGGTTAACGATTCTGCAAGATGCCACAATCTTAACTCCTCCCTAATCTCCTGTGTCACTGGAACCTTGATCTCAAAATCTGCAGACTTGGGATCTCAGTAAGCATGAAGATGGCACCACACAAACGAAAGTGAAATCTGGTCCAGGGGATTGTAAAACAGCTGCCGCCATATGACCCTGCAACTTAAACCATTGCCTGACTGGAAGAGAGTGGCTTTGAATGATCTGCTGAGTTAAGAACCTTAATATCATAACTCTGGGAACTGGAAGAAACATCTTGTTGAGGCCTGTCCCAAATCTTGCTCCCAATAAACGTCAAGTCCATGGAGAGTGAGAGAGAGCACTTTACCCAATTTAGAAGGAAACCATGTGACCGGCTGGTCTGCAACACAATTTCCAAACCCAGGAGCAACTGGACCTTCAAGGGGGCATAAAGAAGCCAGTCGTCGAGCTAGGGGTAGAGGTGTACTCCCTGAAGATGTAGTGAGGCTACCGGAGAGGCCACCACTTTCGTGAAACCCCGTTGCGCTGTTCTCAACCCAAAAGGGAGAACACTAAACTGGAAATGTCGACTTCTGATACAAAAACGAGGAAATCTCAGATGAGAGAGGAACATTTTATACATGGTAGTACTCATCCTGGAGGTCCAGAGTGATCAAGAAGTGTCCCTGACACACCAGTGGAATGACCCTGCAAGCTTTCTATTTTGAACAGTAGTGCCCTGATGAATTTGTTCAGATTCTTTAGATCCAGGACCATCCAAAAACCTCTGGTTTGCTTCTGAACCAGAAATATTATGGAGTAAAACCCCTGACCCCACTCAGCCTGGGGAACCTCCGATATCTCCTATTAAAAAGGACTCTCTACCTTGAATGATTGGCAGTTCTTTCTCCTTGTTCAAAGGCTACAGAGTCAGTCTCAATCATTAATCATTAAGAAAGCAGACATGGATTTGATAAAAACTGCCATGGTTAACTTTCAACTAGCAGAAAGGGAGGAATTAGAGCTGAAAAAACCTCTAGTTAGACTACACTTTGGGTTAGTGAGTCTACCAGGTCTGGAACTCTACCTGAAGCTAGTAACACGCCCCTTCCATCGTTTTCCGTTAATTAGATTTCGATTTAATTTAATTAATTTTTCCCTGGGAGATTTCCCCAAATGGGGTGTACCGGATAATGCTGAGCCCTGCAAGTGTGACAATTTGTCATCACAAGATACTTTACACTTTGTCATGCTTTGCAAGTATTACTCAGACATTAGGAAAAGGTATCTATTACCGGTGCTAAAGGAAATAGGGTTTGCTCAGGTTAGACCGGCACTTGTACATTTACAATTATTGAGTAGTGTCCGGACTATTTTCCATGTCGCTAATTTCTTAGTGGCAGCTGCTCGTATCAACAATACGAAGAAAAAAGCAGGTTCAGGGTATGCTGTACTCTGATCTGGTATGATGCTGGGGTTTTTATTCTGATTTTATTATACGGTTATGACCTTTTAACTAATTTTAAGTATAATATTTATTACTGATTATTAATTGTATGGAATTTTTATTGTATACCCTAGTATGAATATGAGGGGAGTGTGTCATAGGTCCCTGTTTTTATGCCTTACATAATGATAAGTAATAGAATTTATGGTGCTTTATCTGTTTCTACCTTTAAATTGTTTATTTATGTTATTTACTGTAATTGTGTCTTTTTGTGATATTAATTTTATCGAATAAAAGTATATGACTGACTGACTGACAGTCTCAATCCATAGTTGTGAGGGAGATGCAAATTCTATTTTGTAGCCCATTTGGTCTATCTGAAGGACCCAACTGTCTGAAGTGGATTGAAGTCAAGCCTCCTGGAAGTGCTGAATTCTACCTCCAACCGCAAAGACCTGGCCATTTCCGTGATACTCAGGAGTTCTGCTTGTTGAGAGACTTAGGTTTTCTCACTTTCTCATTCTTAGAGTGAAACTTTCCTTGCCCCACCTGTTGGAAGGCTGTCGAAAAACAGATTTCTTGGATTGTGGCACATAAGAACTCTGTTTAAACAATGAGGATTGCTTCATTATTTAAAAGGTTTATGGCTCTTGTCCTCCAGCTCTGACCCAAAAAGTTGAGTACTCTCGAATGGAATTCTGAGAGATGACTTTCTTTGGGCAAAATCAATCTTCCAATGCTTAAGGACTAGATTAAGCCTTGCAGCAACAGAAGCACTCACAGATAAAGTTGCAACTCTCACAATATCAAAGGAAATGTCAGAGGCATACTCAACTGGTCTCTCCATCCCTTCCAAAAGAGCAGAACACTCCAGCTCACCTGAAGAAAACAAAAAAAACACAATCCGCTACGCGGACATATCATGTGTGAATGCGCTAAATACTCTCCTAACACTGCATAGTCATTTGCCCTAGTAAGCCCAGATCTTTCTACTAATGGGCATATGGGTTCTCACCAAACATTTTAGAGATGCATAAGCAAGCTGGCCTGCTTTTGGGGCCTCTAGATATTTATATGTCCTAAAGTGTACTTTGCAGGAATTCTCCATCCTGCCTCCATTTCTGGTTGTTTGCTGTCATATGGCATTTCTAGAGCCACATACAGGTACACCCCACGGCTTAGCCAACAGGAATGCATCCATTTTCTTGGCTCAGGTGCAGTCTGACCCATATTCAACAACATATTTAAAGAATACCTAAACTTATATGAGACATAGAGAAAAGGGTACACACCTAGCATCTCACTGTATTGAGCCTGGTGCCCTTAGAAATTCCTTGTACTAAGCCATGTGCAGGGAGGGAAAGTTTCCTGTATAGCTCTGGAGAGCATGCCGTCAAGGCCAATGTTGTTTCCCCCTATTGTGCAGTCATTTTTTGTTGATTTTCCCAGAAAGCCCAACAATCATGCCTGCTTACTGTGCAGCTTCCCTGTTAAATTGCTTGAGATACAAGAGCATGGCGCAGAGGCCAAATGGCACCCAAAGGGCTCCCTTCGCTTAGAAAGTGACAAGTGTCTTCTCTTCTCAGATTTTGTGTACTGGCAGTGCTGGTTTATAGTAAAGGGAGAGGCACTTTCACAAGTCTCCTTCAGAGGAAAATGCCTATCGGCCTCTGTTTAAAATATTACACCAGTCTCTTCTTTCCCTTACTTGTGTGTACGATTAAAGTTGTATGCAGGGATTTAAGTGGGCCGGGTCGCTCCAGGTCTCAGACCTGGTAGTAATTAAAAACTGATATTGAAACAGGCCCCTTTCAGGCCCTATATTCATGTCCTTATCTGTAGAGGCAGAAATAGGATTGATTCTGAACAATGAATGTAAAAATCGTCAGGCTAATCCAAGTCAACGATTTAGTTCCTGTTTATATTTAACGTTTACTTAATCTTGCATTCCCTAAGAGTGTTAGCTAGTTCCAGGATGTTTTTTTTCTTTTCATTTTTCTCAGTGAGGCAGATTATTCTAGTATGCTGCATACTTTGAGCTGAGTCACCTCCAGGTGTTAATAACGAGCCACGATTGAGAGCTCTGGAGCTGAGACTGGAGGTGCAACAGGTTTCTCAGAGTGCTTGTTAGTGGGGAAGAAAAATGTTCAGAATACATAGGGGCAGATTTATAAGCCCTGTGCGTCACTTTTGCGCCGCCGCTGCGTCACTTTTGTGACGCAGCGGAGGCGCAAAGCCAGCGCCATGCTGCGGCAGATTTACAACGTGACGCATCTAGAGAGATGCGTCACGTTGTAAAGCTTGCGCCACATGTGGGCATACCTGCACAGGGGGGGGGCGTTCCAGCGCAGGAACGCCTCCGAAAAGTGGCTGAGTGAAATCTACAAGATTTCACTCAGTCACTTTTCCGGCCATGCTGCGTGATAGGGGCACCCCGAGCCTTGCTGGAGCTGCGTCACGGTTGCGACGCAACTCCAGCAATGCGCCAACCTTACGCCGGCAGATGTGTCACGCATCTGCTTGTCCTTGCGCCACGATGCACTGCATTGTAAATGCGGCGCATCTGCGGTGGCGCAAGGGCAAACTTGCGTGACGCATCTTCCCTAGCGCATCCCTGCTGATTTGCAGGGATGCGCCAGGGAACATAAATCTGCCCCAGAGTCATCAAATCCTTGGCCTCTCTGCAGAATGCACACAGCAGTGGTTGTGTATTCCTGCTGCAATTGGGATTGGGTGTCAATGTGTGAAAGAGGAACACAGTTATCAAAAGATTAACATGGCGAAAGTAAAAACAAAATGCATTGGTGAGAGAGTATGTTGTGTGGTTGGGAGTGGTGAAGTGAAGGCGATGCAAGCAACCGCTTTTAAGCGAGTGAAGACAGTGTGCTGAAGAGGAATGAATGAGGTGTAAGATATGTAGATGGGCATGTGGAGAGAAAAAGGACACAGATCTAACAGAATGAACATAACGGGAGTGACCAAGACACTGAAAACCACTACACTTTCCACAGTCCTCAGTAATGTTAATTCACAATCTTATATTTTCAGGATTGAACATTTTTAAATAATAATTACAGTTGAATGCTGACTGTAGTAGTGTAAGAACTGCAATTCAACCAGTTTTGACCGGTAAAAAAAATCACCCAGATGTAGGCCTTTAGCCGACAAGGCAGGGTTTATGGAATTTAAAAATAGGACATGTAGAAGTTTAATGTTAACATGTCCTTACAATGACTAGCACCAAAAAGCTATTTTTTCACAGTGGCATGCTTAGTTATCCAATGTAGAAAACCAGAGCACAGATTAAAATCCTAATACTGTATCTCTGGAATGGACCAGCTAGAAAGATAACTAAACTACAATTTTAATAGTTATTAAAAAAACAATTTAATGGTGACGCCAGTTTTTTATTAAATATTAAGAAAAAGTAACTTTTAGAAAGTTACCTTTTCCCTGCCCAAAGATCCTGGAGGCTAATTTGGATTGGCTCCCCAGCTTCTCCCAGCCAAGAATTAGCCTTGAGTAGGTGTGAAATACCGCCCAGGAACAGACAAAAGGCTGACATGAATGGGAAGAGATAACTCCTCTGGACTCCACAGGGTGGGAGCTGTGGGCATACTTTGACACTACAGTGTCAAATCCTGCTCGACAGGTCTGCTGTGTTCACATATAACACTTGGGGCACACTTGAATGGGGAGAGAACACAATGCCAATACATTTTTGTGTATCCACTGTCTAGTTGCTGAAGGATTCTGCTTTTGTCCTACATGACATCAGTCTCTGGGTTTTCTGTGGGTACAGTGGCTGCCTCATCCTGGATATTAGTGTTAGATGGGAGAGGACACTAAGATTAACATTGTACAATGCCCCTTCCCCTACCGAGCCCACATTTAGTGTAGCTAAAGACTTCCGCCATTTTGAAAATATCCAACATGAGTAGGGTTGGCCCCGGGAACTTTTACCCTATTGGTTAGGGCATGCCCGGAGTCATTACCACCCACTAACTACTGCCAGGTACAAGTCTGGCATCTCCAGACACCCACTTCATAACACTTTCTGGACCTGAGGAAGATTAGAAGACTGGACCTGCTGTCTGCGGCCTGATGGGAGCCCCTGCTCCTGCTTTTAGCCAGGGCAGATCAGTGGACTCCAAGTGTCATTTGGCTGACATCTTGTGCAGCGACAGGGAGACAACAAGCTGCAAGAGGCCTATTTCTGTAAGTACCCAGCTGACCAGTGGCAACTGGACCTAGACTGGCCCTGCTGTTGGCCTCTGCCTGACACCCTGGGAGTGTTTAAAGTGCCTCCCCTGAAGTTCTGGGGGGCTTAAGATGTGTAAACCCGAGGCAGATTGAGACTTAAAGGACTAAGTCACAAGGTACAATCTTTGACCAAGGCAAACCTGGTTGGTGTATTCGACCCGTGCTAAACCCCGGTCAGCCACAAATTACACCTAGGTCCTAGTCTACCAGGCCATTGCCATCATTGGTGCTTTGTGTTTTTTTTTTTTTGTAAACAAATTTTATTCGTCAAAGACACGTCATGCGAAGCTCCGTGACCCAGAGACTTCAGCCATATCAGAAGACAACATACCAGCTTTGACATTTTCCTCATGAGATATCGTGTGTAAATTACAAAAGAGACATGCAGAACCAATGCAGTCCCCTCCCTTAAAAAAACATAACACCACCCCCCACCCCCCTCCCCCACCCATCGCACTGTCCATCCAGTCAAGGCAGCAGATCTATGCTCAACCACTATTTTGTGCCGTCCATGACCCATACCCCCCAAGCTGGTGCTTTGTGTTTTTTGATGTGAACTCTACCTAAAACTTTAAAAATTAATCTCTCCGCTTATTGGGTTTATGTTATTATTAAATTGTTCTTTTTTTTCTCCAATTCGGTTTAGGATTTTTATCGTTTTGCATTTATTACAGTTTTGGTACAGTATAAACACTTTACACATTGCTCTAAGTTAAGTTTGTTTGCTCTGTGCCATAGCTACCAGGGGGTTGAGCTTACATTAATGAGTCCATATTGAGAGAAGGAGAGCCCTCTATACAGGGAAGAGGATGCTAGAGTGTGCCCTCCAAATTAGAGCCTTTCTGAAGGATGGGTTTATCAGTCTGTAGGAAAGTGCCTCTTTTGGACATGGTTAGCCCTCACTTTCTGCCTGGAAAATGATGTAATTTCGACTGGAAGTGCGCAGGGTTCCTGCCAACCAGGTCTCCTGTGCCTAGATCTCCTTGCTAAACCAGTACCTTTTGTTTCCACAATTAGCACCCCTTTACCTCATATAACTGTCCCTAGTAAAAAGAAACCCCTGGTACCAAGGGCCTTGTGATTAAAGAAGGTCCCTAAGGGCTGCAGCACAAATTGTGCTGCCCTAAGGGACCCCTCACCAAGCACTTGGACACTGCCGCCTGCATGTCTTGGTGCAGACAAAACTGAAGAGTCAGCATAGCACACATCCCTGTGTGCCATGTCCATAGACCCTGCTCGATACATACGTAAGACGCCCCTCTAGCAGGCCTTAGCCCTAAGGCAGGGTGCACTATATCTCCTGTGATGACATATCTGTATGAGCAGATATGCCCCTGCAATATTCTTGTTGAATCCTGGATATTGTAAGTGACCAGGGAAGCCATAATAAGTAAATGGGCTGGACACTTGTCATTGCAAGTTACCCAGCTCCATGATGGCTTCACTAAAATATGGGATGTTTGGGACCAAATCTCTCAGCATAATAAACCTGCACTGATTCCAGTGTCAGATTTATTTAAAAAGTCTCTCCTGGTAGAGGGAGCAGGCTCACTTCCTGACCTCACATTCTTTTCGGCGAGAGGACAGGCGGGAAAACTTAGAGTAGAACGCTTGCCAATCCTCTCCCCCGCCAACAACACCCCTCAGGTGCTGGAGGTGAAGTACATTTTTCAGTACCCAACATCTTGAAGATGCTGGCACTTATCCAATCAGGGCTAGGCACATGTCCCCCTCCCACAGGAGGTGGGCATAATAGAAGGTTTAGACACCCCAGATAAGGGGCCCATTGGCCACTACCTATAACTCCCTTGTAACACCCCCAAATCTACTATTAAGGTGGCATCCCCAGACCCTGAACTTCAGTCCCTGATAACCTAAGAAGACACTATAGAGTCGCACCAGCAGAGAAGACTGCAGACACCAACTGACTTGTCCCTAGCCCTACCGGTCTGTCTGCAGCACACGATGATCCTGCACAAATAGACGACCCGTCCTGCAGCTCAGCGGCCTCAAAAGCCTAGAGAGGACTGCCTGCCTTTGACAAAGTTCAAAACTACCGAGACCAGCAGACTTGTTCACCAGGCAATCATCTTCAAAGTAAAGACTCTGTGACCTGAAGAACCGCGAAGCTTGCCTCCGGTTCCACCTCTCCACCAAACGCCCCCGACCCGAGTCCAAGTGGCCTACTGCTTCAAGCATGTTTCACCAGCGCTTCAGATCCCAAGTCCACCATGAGCTGACCTCTCCTGGACTCCTCGACGTCGCCTGCAGCCTCTGCACTAAGACTCCCCCCAACAGCAACCTGCGCCGGTAAGCAGTTTCTGACACCAAAAGGCACCCCTGCACCTGTCCGCCCTGGGCCTTCATGAAGAGGACCAAAGGTGTCCTTACGTCCCAAATATCGCAACTGACCTGCCCCGCTGTTGGTCTCCTTTGACCGGCCTCCTTGCCTGAGCCCGCAGCCGGTTTCCGATTTTGACTGTCTCTATTGCTTTGCTTTGGACCCCGATGCTATATTTGCACCCTGAACCCAGCCATCCCTGTGACGCTGGTGGTATAGTGTCAGTGCTGCCTTGGGCCCATTCAGTGCTAGCTTCAACCCCTGGAGACTGCCCCCGGGCCGCCTCTATTTACCCATAAGCAGCTTCTGACCGATTGTCCTCAATCCCCATTGAACTGCATTGGTTGCTCAACCTCAAAGTTGCACCCTGCACTCGGCCATCCCTGTGCCCCTGGTGGTGCACTGTTGGGTCTGAACTGAACCTTGCCCAATAAGGACCTTAACTCCCGAAGACTGGTCTTGTAAGTCAATGTTACCTATCTGTATTCTGAATGTTTTCTTCCCCCCCCCAATAGGTTAACTTTGCAAAGTCTGAGAATTGCACTAAGTGTCCACTTTTGATATTGAAAGGTATTTCTCTTGCAAAACATATTTACCCAAGACGAAGTTCTGTGGTGCTACAAAATAAATATAACCAAGTATTATTTTGATAATTTGAGCTGGGATTTATTCATAGAGTGTGTCTCATTTATTGTCATTGTGCGTACAACAAATGCTTAAAAACTACCCTCTGATAAGCCTAACTGCTCGCCCACACTACCACAAAAAAGAGCATTAGTATCTACTTTAGCCTCTGTAAAGCCCTGGGGGATCCACTGGACTATACATCTTTTTGGTATAGTATATAGAGCCAACTTCCTACACAGTCTATCTGCCTGGAGATTGTGAGAGCTGAGCAGGAATGACAAGCAACAATTTCCAGCTAATCTGCCTTGGACCACAGGCAGGATCAATGCCTATAGGCTCGTAGAGACCCTCTTCATCCAGACCACTCTATTGTCCCCCCTGTTTGTCTCCACAGTGGATTAGGGGTTGCCTCAGCAGTCTCTCCTGGCTTGGAGAGTCTCCAAGACCTGCTAGGTGAGAATCTGCTGAAATGAACACCACAAACTACAAACAAAATTGTGGAGGAGTTGCCAAATCATCCGCTTTCAAGTCCAGACTCGAGACAGCTCTGTTTTCCCCCTCGCCTGCCATTGCCCCTGGAGCTGTGGACACCCACTTGTGTGGGAAAACACTGACAGCACGTAGTGGGTCTGCCAGTCACCTTGAAACCCCCCCGGGTATGTAGTGCGCTTTACAAATTACTGATTGATTGATTGATTGATTGGGTTCTAAGATATGCAACTTTGAAACTTACTTTGAACTGGGCTCCCATGTTCGGCCACCAGAATTATTTGTAGTCCCCTCCAATGTGACTGGACTTCCATACTTTGTCACTAACTGCCTCCCTTGACATTCTGTTTGCATGCTGGGGATCAGCAGTTGAGTGGAAGTGGGTTGATTCAGTCGATTTTGGATGGCGGGCTTATGTCTGTGTTGAAGAGACTAGTGTAAGGCAGTCAAGGAGCCTAGCATCATCCCTGAGAATTTGATGTGGTGGTTACCCTCTTCATCCCTCACCCTCAACCACACTGACAATCTCTCTTCATACAACTGCAGCTGCGCAGTGTGGCAGCTAAGTTGCATCTACCAAAGAACTACGCACAAGTATGTGCATCCGATTGTTGGGGCTACCTACTGGAGTTCAGGTCCGCTAAAGCAGGGGTGCTCAAGGACTACAGAAGAATAGTAACTATCAGGATAACACTATACAAACACCATAGAAAAGCGTGATACAGATGTTACATTGTGCTTGGCATTGATAAAGGCATTCTGATACAGATCTCTAGTTAGAAAGGTATCTAGTTTACATTATAGATATGTTTTTGATGTGTAGTATTTAGTTGTGGGTGCTTTAAAATACTCGCTGGGAAGGAGCAAGGTACCCTGCATGCCTCTGGAAAGCCTGTGGCACTTCCTCGAATTCCCCATAGCAAACTTCTGTGTTTCTGGCCCCATCTCAGCACACATGACAATCATGTGTATGCGCGGAGGCCTTACCATAATATAGAGCAAGACCCTTAAAGGGGCTCCAATGTCAAAGGGGCACACCACGTGCACCCTCCGTTGAATGAGTGCGGTTACTCTCCCCTCACTATACTATAGAGGACTGACATTGGTGGTAGAAAAATTAAGACGGTAGCAGGGCAGGCCTTCTCTTCTGTCACCTGCTAAGGAGACCAATCAACCAACCCCCTGGCATTTTTAAAATTGTTCTGCCAGTCCCCTGAAACCCAATCTTTCGCCCAAACTTGTGAGACATAAAGACCTGAGGATGTACGTAGAGCATGCACATGGAACGCATACGATAGGTCACTGTGGCCACACTGGGTCCTATTTTGTCTGGACTATAATCTTGCATCTTAGGTACCACTAAAGTAGAGGGGGAGCCACAGACAGCAGGTATGATTTGCATGGCTTCCCCTCAGAACATTCCAGGAATACTTAGTAGAGTCAGAAGAGTGTTAAGAAAGGAGACAGAAAGCCTATTTGTGAGAAGTTGGCCTGGTATATGCTGTCCACTAATTATAGTGGGCACCCTGTACCAGTCCAAACAACCCCTTATTGGTTATAGGTTAAAGACAACCTTTATTGAAAGCTATCCTAGTGGTAGCTATGGAGAGCAGCCTTCAGGCATATGATACGGTTTGGTTTGCTTGAAAATTAATAAATAGAATAAAAAAATAAAAAAATGGCAGCCTTCAGGCTAAGTCTTGAAGGAATGTAAAGCAGCTTATTTTACCAGTCTATAATCTCTTGAATGGCTAAATGAAAGACAACCACACCAGGTATATATATAAAATATATGTGTTTATTTCTAAACACACCCTCCTAGTCTCTTTATGAGACTAGAGGTCAAAACACACAAGTTACACTTCAAATATGACAGTAATGAGCACACATGAGCACGTCAGGCCCTGGGGGGAGCCAAACCATATACTAAAATAGTGGTATAAGAACCACAACTCAACTAGACACAAGGCCTAGAGCCCGTAGAATCGCTGGGACCCCAAGGAACTACCCAAGGTAGTGACACAGGGGACCCACAGGGTCTGTGTGCAGTGTGAGAACACAGCCGCGAGCTCCCGCTTCTATGGGGTAAGTCACGGTTAGATTTTTAAAGATTAGGGACCCTTTGGGACTTAGGAAGTTCTAGTGTCAACACCCATGGGAGCACCGGAGTACTAGAGTTACCTCACCCAGGGATGCCGGGTGCATAGGTGTCAAATGGTGACGGGTCGTGTAGTCTATTTCAATGGGAGCTGGCAAAGAAGTGCTGCTGCTGGGAAGATGCGAAGTGTCCGAAGAGATCCAAGCCTGGATCGGAGTCGAGAAGACCCTGAAAGCAGAGGGGACTGAGTCTGGGTCACTAGCCAGTGACCAGGAGGATGATAGGCGGATGCCCACCGAGGTCGGGTGATTTCAGGTGGAAGAGATGAAGCTTGACTTTTCAGCCACGAGGACCAGGAGGCGTCGAGGACAACCAGGAGCTGGATTCGAGCTGTCCCACGAAGGATGTCGAGTGCTGCAGCGTCGGTACCCGGAATGGACACAACAAGCCTTCGCAAAAGCGACCCACGCAGAAAGGAGAAAGATGCTTCGGTGCGGACCAGCAAGGTCTGAGGGACTCACGACTTGGTAGGGAGTTGGGGCACGCTTGGAGCAACCAGGGAAGTCCGAGGAAATTCAAAGTTACCTCCTCAGTGACCCACCAGTCGACGGACCAGGGATCGTGAAGGGACCTCGAGACGAAACACAAAACGGCGGTGACTAGGCCGACAATCTTCGGTGGATTCTGTGCTCGAGGTGGGGGCTACAAGTGAGCCCAAGCACGACTTCAAGAGACGTCGAGAAGTCAATGCACTTGCAAAGGTGCACGGTGACCAGGAGTTCCGGTTCCACGCTACTTACGAGGGCTGCGGGTCTCAGCTTTGCTGGGGACTCGGGTCGGCCTCAGAGGTCTGGAAATCCTCTTCCTGGGCTGCAAATACTTCGGAGTCCAGCGGGAGATTCGGAAATGCAGACCGGCAAAATGCTTCTTTGGTGCCTGCCAAGCATGGGAGTCACTCCTTGACCCCAAGGGAGATTTCTTCAGTCCTCTAGTCGTTAGTAGAGCCTCGAAGTGCCAGGATTCAGCTTCAGAGTTTCGTCCAGGGATATCTAAAGTTCTGGCTACAGAGGTTCCTTACTTATACATAAGGAAGGGGTTGGACTAGCGCTGGGGACCCACCTATGGGAGGGTTTGGAAAGAAGGGTGGCTACACCCATTTCCTTTGTCCAGTTTCACGCCAGAGCAGGGGCTGGAAGCCCCTGAACAGTTTTGAGCTGGACTATGCACAGGGACACCAAATGTGCCCCCAGTGCAGGACTTCAAAGCACTCAGAGAGTGCTCCCACCCAGCCCCAATACACATCATCCTGTCTGGGAGGTGGTTACACCTCCCTGTGACAGGAAACCTATTTTCCAGGCGTCCCCTGCCGGAGTTTCGGTCAGCAGCAGGAGGAGGCCAGACCCGTGTCTGTAGCATCCATTTTGTGATGCCAGGGCTCTATTAGATTTATACCGGGTATACCAGTACTGTCATGTCTCTCCCTCTAGAAGGGTGGGATCATACTCCCACATCAGTTACTCGTGTAGGGGTATGACTCCAAGGTGTTTGACACCAAACACAACATGTTTCTGTGAAGCCAGTCCAAAGTTAGCATTTGCCGTTGGGTTATAATGCACTTAAGAGTATATGGTCAGGCTGCACCACTGACAACCCCGGAGAAGAGATTCCGAAGGCTGCCGAGGGGCTCAGCTCATGCCTGGGCACCCTCTCACATATAACCAAGCACCCTGCCTTCAGGATTGATAAGGCCTGCCATAGGGGTGACTGATAGGTTATTATGTGCAGTGATAGGTGAGGTATAGTGAACCTATACCTCAGTAAGGGGTGCATGCACCACCTTACCCAGGCTGCAGTTGCAGACCTGTGGTGTCATTTTGCATGGCTTTCCAGGGGTGGCATAATACATGCTTCAGCCCCTGGTAGGCCTCTGGGGTACATATGCCCTGGGTACATAGTATACCATATACTAGGGACTCACAGGGGCCCAGCCAAACTAAAGTAAAAAAAATGTGAAAGACCAGCAAAAAGTGGGGGTAAACATGTGAAGAAGATCCTACTCTCCTACAGTATTACAGGCCCATAGTTCTCTAGGAGAGGCTACCTCCCCACAGGCTAAGTAGTTAAGTTGGGTAGCCTCCTTTGCCTTTGTGCTCAATTTGGATCCCCCCCCCCCCAAGAGGAGACTCCCACTTTCCATTTACCGGTCTGGCTCACACTTGTGACAAAGACCATGACTGGACCAGTCTGAATGGAAATAACAAAAGCCTAGAAGTGCAAAGTACCAATTACCGAAATGACCTGCTGGAATACACCAGGACTATCTGACTGTGTATAGTCAGATAGACAAGCCAGTCAGTGTGCCAAGATTTTCTGACCATAAGCCTCGGATCCCACATCAGTGGATATCGGAAGATATATTTGAACTGAAGAGTTGGAGAATTTCAGTTACCTCAGAAATACTAGACTAGTGTGCCACTGACTATCTGGACCCAGTTTTGAGGAACAGTGCTGACTGCTCGGAAGGGATAGTGCAGACATTCTTGTATAAAAAAGGCCATGCTGTGAATGAGCGCAGGCAAGATAAATTGACAACTCCATTGTGACACTGGGCAAGACTTGCATCACTATGGTTGAGCGAGGTCCAAGGCTCACAAAATGTCCCCACAGCATAAGTGATTGTACTGACATCTAAGGATGAGGAAGTCATAAACTAGAGAGGGCGAGGCCTGCTGTGTCGACTAGCAACAATAATTTTCTGAAGCGCTGGAGGACAACCAACCACTGTCCATGGTCGAATTGTAAAGAATGGACAAATGGCAAAAGAAAATGGACACTGTTGAAGATGACAGCACCTACAAGGATTATTCACTGCTGTGAGCCGGGTGGCAGGGACCTAGCTTTTTTGGGTGGTGGGGTTTTTGATTGAAATGGAGGAGGAGCTAAACGAAAAGATATCCAGGACCATGATCATGCTGACACAGATGCAACCTCCTTTCGACTTAAGTACATGAACTTAAAAAGAGAGCAACCCTTCCAAACTTCCCATAATGTACCCATTGAGATAGTCACCTAGGACCAAGGGCAATGCATATGAGAAACTGTCCTCAGATTAACATTGTTACATACATTATTCTTGCATTCTGTAAGTTAGAATTAATGTACTTTTTTTTTTTTAGATGAAAGAGTAGTTGTTCTTTAATTTATTGATTGTTAATTGATGCATATTGGCTGACAAGTTTATAACCCCACACCACATAATTCAGTAAACCTTGGACTGCCTGGCTTTATTACCTGGAGGGTCACATGCCAAAGGGGTGTAGATGGTGCTCAGGTTTGGGCTCAATAGTAAGGTCACCAGGACACCAGTGGTAAAAGGCCACAGCTGCTACAATCTGAGCCCAGTAACCCCTAACTGCTCCAGGACTCCTGAAAAACTCACCACATAAGTTATGTTCCCAATGTAAAGTTGTGCCTGGAAAGTGATTAATTGTTATTACGGTAAGGGGCTTGAGAACTGTTAAGCACACATAGAACAGAGCTTCACTCCTTATAGAGAGCAACAACATAAACGGAATCATATACTGAAATCAGAGTCTTTGGCTTTATATATTAAAAAGGTAGGGCTTTCAGGCTTTGCCTTATATTGTGAGGAAGGACAATCAACAAAGCTCAAATGGGAGTTTATTCTTTGTCAGCTGAAACTGAGAATGAGACTGATTCCTTCCTGGGACTTCAAATAACCATTAGCCAAATAAACCAAGAACCAGAGGTGGGCGAGGTGCTGAAAGCTCAAGTCAGGCTCGAGCCAGATGGCTGGCTCTTTCTCAGCTCAAAGCTCTTAGGCCTATGTTAGGAAACATAACAGGATCCAAGTAGCAAAACAAACTTTACCTACATGTTTCCTACCCTGCTCTGCATAACAGTTCTAGCCCTGACCTATTACCCAGTTATGTGCTGAATAAATGTTGATTGGTTTCTTTGAAACTATCCTCATTTATTATGTATGAGGATTCTTAGTAAAATCCCCTGCACATGACTTACATAACAGGATTAACATACTCTGTACAAAAGTCATCGCTATCTTCATCCTTGGGCGACAGGGTGACTTTGCAGGATTACAATTATTGATTTAAGCTCATCTACATAACTGTACTTAAACATATCTATTGTGGTAGAAACCTCGATGCTACCTTTTTGGTCTAAAAGTACAGCACCTTCACTAGGTAACTGGAGGAAACACTTCTAAGCTGACACTGATGTGGAGGTATCTGCACTCTGAAGCGTAAACACACAGTGGTCTGACATCCCTTACGGGGTGTCCAACTCGTGACCAAGACGGGGTCCTTCAGTCTCTCCCATCAGGTAATGGGGTTGACTTTTTCCTAGGAGATTCTTAGCTTTACACCCATATACATGCAAGGTACATTTCGGTAGGGTCCGCACCATAGGAGTACACTTGATTACTGTCATGTTTATTTGCCTGCATATATTCATTGTTTTAGCACCATGGTAGAAGTCAACATTCTATTTACTCTGTTGGTGCTTTTAATCATTTACATTTGCTTCTGTCTATAGATTGTCCCAGCAAACATGTTTTATACTAGAATGACGCTGGATCAATAAAAACTTCTTGAAAAAGTCCCCAACGTTTATTCTGTGTATCTCTCTGAGACAAAGTGAGCAAGACTGACTGAGCGAAAAGTACTGTACTGTTTCCAGGTTCCCTGAAGGGTCAAGTGTTGTCATGTTCAATGGATGCCAGAAACTATTCGCTCCTTGGTAAGGTTCGGGAGCCTATATTGGCACTGTGAGCTAGCTGGTCTATAGGCTGACATATCCTGTGGGGGTGTCCGGAATTAGTCTAGACACCAATCCCTTAGTTTATGTTGTCCAACAAATGCGCACATCCTATGTATTGTTAGGAACTACATGTCATGGCGCCACCAACGTTGGTTTGGTTCTGATTTAACAGACAAATCTGAGTAGTTCAGTCGTGTTTTTCCTCAGAGACCCTCCTCACATTTAACCAGAGAAAGTTGAAGGGAAATCCGCATCAGCTGAGTAGGTAGCTCCTATGCATTGGCTGTGGGGTTTTCAAACTTTAAGGATTATAGTTCCCCACATTGTGCAAAACCTTATCTCTTTTCCTTACTACTTCCCCCCACAATGTCTGTCACTGGAAATGGCTTTGCGAATACAGGGGAAGAAGATCAGGAAGTTGCTCTTAACATTACAGAAAATTGTAGACATGCAATCACGATTAAATTATTACAATACGGACTCCCGGCAACGGGCGGTAGTGTTAACTTCAGGATTCCGGCACACGAGGCATTCAGAACAGAGGTATTCTGTTCTTGAGTCAAATTCCAGCCTGCAGATGCACGCACACATACGTTTAATAGTTACATTGAAGTATACTTTCCATACATGGACGTAGAAGTCCCGTTAACATACCAAGAGCATATTAATTGGTTTAAAGGCACCCTTCCCCACAAGACAACAAATGTGAGACTCAGTACTTAGCAGAGAAGGAGCGACTTGGCAGGTCCTAGCTGCTTACACACCACATAAAGAGATTTATACATTGCAAGCAGAAGAATTAGATACACTTTGCAGAGACGTAGTAAAAGTTAACAGAAATCTTACACAGTTTGTAATGCGAACACTTACAATTCAACCTGCGAGGATTGCTCAAGCTGGTCAACCTCAAATGACTACGACAAATATCAGCTCATGAATGCTGAACACGATTATGGGAAGAAAGCCCACCAAATTGGAGCAAATGCCATTATGGATAGCACAGAATTTAGCACAGCTTGAAGCAGTATTTCCCCCATATAGGCCTGTAGGAAGAATACTGAATTGCTAACAATTTGCTTGCCAATGGAAATAGCTCCCCCGATAGATAATTGTACCCCTTGGGGTACAGTTTTCGCTGCCGTTTATACCAGAACTCATGGTACCCCCTCAATAGCATTTATATCAGATGTATTGAAACAAATACAGAATGAGAACGGGGCAGAACCTGCCCTGGACTTGGGGCTGAAACTGGAAGGCAATTTTGCCCAGGTATCAGCAATTATGTTAGGTAACATAAAAGGGGAGGCAGCAGAGGTAGCTATACGCCAAAGCTTGAGGTGAGTCACTCCTGCACAACAGGAGCGATAACTACCTAAGATTATCAAACAAACCTACGTATCGCTGGGTAGAGATAACTTGGGAGCTAGGCCTGGGAAACTACAAGCGACGGGTAATCCTGAAAAGGACCGGATTCTTTTAAAAATAAATGGGATAACAAACAATCGAAAAATAATAAGTAAAATGCATCACAATCATAGGGTGGGTCCCCTCTACAGGAGCCCCCTGAAAAAAGATATAATCTTAGAAACTGTGATAATATTAAACAATCTGACAGGTATCAGGATACTGATCCACGTTCCTTTCGTTCTTTTCAGAGTTCCTCAAACGGTCAGAACACAGATCAGAAGAGCGAGTCAAGCCAAAAAAAGAGATGCATCGCACTTCAGACTACATTATCAAATAAGAAGATAAACCCAAAACTAAACCTTAAAATAAGAAATGCCAAGGCTACTGAAGACTCTGCTTCTGAACGGGGAATGGGATCTGACAATGCTAGACAGCGCAACAGAAGTAACAATAGCTCGCCAGAACCTGATGGAATTTCTGGTGACAGCACATTGAATCAACATATCACAGTGGAGATACCAGAGTTAAGTATCCCGCATTGTTTATATAAAATTACGCTCCAAATGGAGGGGAACATACCAAGGAAAGTGAATAGTCTCTTTAGGAAGAACCGGACATATAGATACGACATCCTTTTGGCAGAAAGAGATTGGCTGCCTGAGTTTGTTATGGAGTGCCCTAAGGGGGAAGTTGTAATTTTACAGGCTTTCTCCAACCTAGTTTCAGAATCACTTTAATATTCATACACGCAGGAGTGGGCATTAGCGCTAGCTCCAGCACTTTAATGCAATCATGTAGGGTTGGATGCAGAATCACCTCACCATGAAATCCCATTAAAATCTATTCCTACTTCACAGAGGCAGCACTCAATAAAACATGACACAAAGAAGTCAGGGAGAACTTAGATCGACTGGAGTACCAAGGTGTGATTGAAAACTGCACTTCCTCCATGAATAATCCTTTATTTCCCGTAAGGAAACCCGCCAATTCATACAATTTAGTTTTAGACTATAGGCATTTGAACACATGCACGCAAACATTTGCAGTACAAAATGCACACAGTGCCGCATTAATGAATAACATTGTGCAGAAAAAATACAAAACACTAGATATCTCGAATGTTTTTTTCTGATGAAATATAGCACCTGGAAGCAGATATCTGACAGCATTCTCTGCCCTAGACACTAAACGCAAATTCTGTAGACTGCCCCAGGGGTATAAGAATAGCCCTGGGTCGTTCTCAGCAAGAGTAACTTTATAACTTTAAAACATTTACACACGTGTAAATACCACTAATTTGGTGATCTGGGTAGTTGTGGGTCAATCAGGGTACAATTAGCTTACCTTCAATGAAGGCGAAACGGTACCCATAGCATACAAATCAGTTTTGCATCCACAGAATAGATATTGACAGCAGGGCAAACTGCTGTAGTGAGAGAAAGGGCACTAGCACAGGGGAAACGCATAATTGTGTGACTACAGTACCAATCTTAGAGGCTGTTACTAAAACAAGCGTTCCAAACGCAAAAGCACTACATCCACTATGGATACAATGAGCTAGTTCTCTCACTGCAATAGATGTAGATTACAGATATGACCCTTCATTGAAAACACAAGCATTTCTGCAATCAAACAAGAATATACTCTCCCAAATGAAATCCTGTCTTTCGATCACTATGAATACATCATTTATACTGACGGATCTGCCCAGCCTACCGTAGGAAGTAAACAGCAATACAGCGTAGCATGTGAGATTGTGACGTGATGTATGTGGGACGGCAAGTTTGGTCCAAGCAATACACAGACGCAATCACTAGGAGATCAAGCACAAGTTGCTTTGGTAACAGGTGGCAAAGCTGGAAGAATGCTTTCCACGGGCTCATGTAATTCACATATTGAGTCATCAGCGTGTTGGCATGCACGATGAAGGGAATTCATTGACTGAAGAAGCCGCCAAGGCAACAGTGCGAACTTCTGCCGTTGCTGCAATCACTCATTTAAGCGCAAGGATAGATGAACAAATGATAACTGTGATGCTTCGCGCAATGGCTCAACCTTGCCAAAAGGTTTTCCACTCAAGATGCGCAAAAAATTCCATATGCTCAAATTTCAGGAGTGGGGGATAGAGTAATAGCAAACATGGATCACAGATTATGATTAATTCTAGCTGCACACGAGGGTCTGGGTTCAGCACAGGCAGGTATCGCTTCAAGGTTTCACTACTAAAGCAGCGTTATTGGTGGCCCGGTCTTGCTAAACAGACCAAGGGTTTTGTCCTCAAGTGCGACATCTGTCAGCAGATGAAAGGCTCTACCGTAGCACGTCCACCACTACTGATATCAGACAGACCCCTCATATGTGTCTATTTGGACCACTACGGCCCCATACATACTGACGGGGCTTACAAGTACATCTTGGTGGCAGTGGATTCATGCTCTAGATTTCTGTGGGTTTGGTCTCAGCGCTCGGCTGACTCCCAAACTGTTATAAAAGATTTGCGAGTCTTCATTTGGACATAAGAATTGGCACATTACATTCTGACTGTGGCCCTGCGTTTAGCTCACGGGCTTACAAAGAAGCCATAGAAGGTTTGGGTGTAGAATTTCAATACTTTTCCCATATCATTTTGAGGGAAATTCGATCGTGGAGAGGGAGAACCAGGACTTAAAGCACTCCGTAACAGCTAGGGTATTCAGCTTGTGTGGCACTTGGGTCAATCACCTATATGGGGTCCAGAGGACACTTAACAACATGCCAAGAAAATTACTGGGGGGGGGCATACTCCATATGATGACCTGTTCGGGATAAGAATGTGGGTACCAGACCTTCATTGTGGCAGCACAGTGGAGGATGAAAAACCATTTGACATCAATGATTGTTTGGCTGTTTTACAAGAATTCAATGAATTCTGGGCATTACAAAGCAACGTCCAAGTAAAACGAAATGCCACTGGAAAAGTGAAAGTTATTCCGGGAAGACCTGCCTGGGTCCCGGAAGATGGGGACCTGATCATAGAAAAGATTGTAGACAAAAAACAGAATTTGGGCCATCTGGCACCTGTACCTGTCCTGGATGTCGAAGGAACAAGAACAGTACTTCTTTCACCCTCTTGCCGGCTGCAAAGACAAGAGATTCATCTAAATTGATCTGATCAAACCACACTATATGGCCGATACTCAACAGTGAGCGGCGTGGGCTCCTGGGTAGCCACCAATCTCCTCTTGCTACCACACAGCAAGTTCAGATGGAAAGATTAATAACTTTTGAAGATTCCACTCCACAAAGTGAAGGAGTTACCAACAATGGAATGCAACTTGTAACTGTTGAAAGTGAACAACATCAAACTACAAATGACACACATATCAATTCAGCCAAATACTGACATCTATGTGAATATGTCTAGAACGGAGGCACCTTCCAGTTCCACAAAACATGCTGAGCTACCAAAGACAGATCCGACTGCGTCTGGCTACTTTTGATGATTTCTCATCGGATCCGAGTGAACCCGAGTTACCGCCACCGCCTGTTCCCCACAAACAACGAAATCATGATTTCTACCTTTGGCTGATAAAGACTTACTTTGTTTTTCCCTGGCTACAGCTCTGGATTGCAATTGTTCTACTGTTCCTAGTCCTTTGGATTGGTATAGTGACTGTCTTTTTTTTGCTCCTGAATGGACATTAACTCCCCGAATGCTCTGCAGTACAACATGTGAACTTGGTTCTGAAACTGCATGCATCATCACAACATTGAACAGAGGGACCTGTCCTTAGTGAACATTACAGCATTTCCAGATCCTGAAGGAATAGTTTGGGACAGAGTTTCCTATGATGTGTCTGGTCCTACTGAACTCTTAAGAATACCAAATTTGTTCAAAATGTCTCTTAGTGGGGGGGCGTGGCCTGGCAGCCAAGATGGTGGATGTGTGCTAGGTGAGCTCTGTCCAGCCGGAGCAATTATCCTTAAATTTTCCTTCCCTCCAATCCTTTTTTTGGTGTATTTGGACCGTGTCCCAGCTGGGGCGCGCTCAGGGGGTGTGTGCGATACCTGCTCTGTCCCCACATCTCAGCGTGGTGAGCCATAGAGGTGGAGGCCTGGGGTGCAGCCCGGAAGAGAAGGAGCGGCACCATTGCCAGAAGTGGCGGCTGGAGCACCGCAAGAGGCGCTCAAGGTGCTACGGAGGATCAGCCGTGCCGGTGAAGGGGGTCGGGTGGAGGTGGCTGTCTCTAGACATTAGTGGCGTGATTTTAGCGCGAGGCTGCCCCCCCCTTCCCCTCCATACTTATGTGGAGATGGTGGTGGGGTTATCGGTGGCTTGAGTTGGGCCGCGGGGAGACATGCTCGGGGCAGGGGCAGTCGGCGGCATTCCCGAGCCATGGGGGGGCGCCGATTGAGTGGAGCGCCTAGTGCCATTTCCGGGGGTCGCCTGCCTGCCCTGTGACGGGGGTTGGGCCTGCGCCCTTGCACAACTGGACACCTGGAGGGCCGCTTGTAATCCGGTTCTCCTCCGGCATCGCTGTGCCCTCACTCGGGCGGCCATTTCGGGTTGTGCGGGGGGCGGCGTGAACGCATGGAGAGACCGCAGTGGCTGGATGGAGCCCTTTGCTGCGGCCCAGTGCCCTGTGGAGGAGTGGACAGTCATATTGGAGGCTCTGTGGAGAGTGAGGGGGGCCAGTCTGATCCTGGCCCTCGAGTCTCGCCCTGAGTGACCGTAACTACTACAGAGACAGCAGGGTGGCCTGCTTGAGGTGGAACAGCCCCTCTGTCCAGCGGGATGGTTATCAACCTTCATCAGCAATAACCTGTGTGTCCATGGGGGCCTTCTTTGCTTGCTCCCAGCGGTCTGCTGGGTCCCCGTGTTCGGCGGCTAGGTCGGGTCGCGTCGGACTCGGATTTGCGGCACTGAGGTCCTCCCCGCCGAGTGTCTTTGTACTCCTACACCAGTGGGCCTGTGATCCTCGGTAGCTGCAGCTGGACAGTCTGGTGCTGAGTGATCGGGTGTTGGGAGGGCCCAGTAGACATTATGACACGGGACAAGCCAGGTGGAGGCTCTGCCAAGCAGAGCACGCTCGACAAATACACGGGCCCTGGGGCCACCGCGGGGGCACCAGCAGGGGGGGGCAGCGAGCTGGGTCTGAGATACCAGACAATGCTGCGCTCATGGCCGCGATTACGCAGCCTCGAGATGTCCTCGATGCCAAGATCGGGGCGGTCGGCTCGGATGTTATGCTTCTCCGCCAGTACTTGTGGAATGCAGTGGCCCCCATCACAGACACCGAAACGTGGATCTCGGGGGGGGGGGGGGGGGGGGATGTACGCAGTCACCACTCTGCAGAAATGGGTGGTCACCCTTGAGACGACCTAGCGGAGCCTGGGGACACGTGTGGAAGACGCAGAGGGTCGGGCCAGGCGTAATAACCTCCGCTTTGTTGGTTTTCCGGAGGGATGTGAGGGGGACACACGGAGCGGTTTCTTACTCAATAGCTGGAGGGTTGGCTTACCCCCGAGTCCCTGTCCCGCTGCTTTGTGATAGAGCGCACTCATAGGCCCCTTATGCAAAAACCACCGCCTGGGGTACGCCTGAGGACAGTCATTGCAAAGTTGCTGAGCTACCATGACCGTGATGTAATCCTTAAGCAGGCCAGGGACAAAGTACCTTTGCTTTTTGAAAATTCACGCATATTGATCGTTCCCAACTATTTGAAGTTGGTCCAACAACGGAGACAGTCATTTTTGGTGGCCAAGACATGACTCCGGAATCTCAAGCTTCCATACAATCTGCTGTATCCGGCTCGGCTGCGGGTGGTGTAAAGTTCCCGGACCCATTACCTTGACTCAACGGAAGAGGTGTTTCAATGGACAGATGAGGCAGTACGGCTGCGTCCTCATTCACCGCCTCGGTGGGACTCGGACTCTTCCTCCAGTGAGGCAGCTCGTAACCAAACTCAACCGAAGTCTAAAGATAGTCGGTGGTCCAGATCCCACCGCCGGTCCCGCTCCTGCAGTGCATCCTCCCAGACCGGATCGGCCTCTCAGCAAATTTCATCAGGCTCCTAATAGGGGGGGAGTTTGCAGTCCCTGGTAACTAAGACAATGTCGTGTGGCTCGGAGGTGTTCACGTGAAGGCCGGCTTCTCTGTTAGGTTTCCAGCTGAGGGGTTGCCTGCCGATTTTGGGCTGTACATTGGGGATCCATTGGCTGAGGTGTGTCGGGACTCCCTGTTGGGGGGCTGTGGGCGGCACCCGCCGCGACAGATACTTCATCGTTGTTGAAGTATAGGATGGGGGGCTTGTTGGGTTGTTTTAGTTTATGTTTTTGTCACCAAGTCGCACTTCATTGCTACACTGCTAGGCCCCTAGGCTCGCACCACACAACACTCCTCTGCACCCCTCTACTCCATCAGGGTCCTCCATGGCTGGTTCACTTGACGGGGCCTGGGATTCCTCTAAGACTCTCAAGGTGGTAAGCTGGAATGTCAGGGGAGTCCTTGATAAAATCAAGTGGGGGGCTATCCTCCAATATGCTAAGAGGGCCCATGCCGACATACTTATGCTACAGGAAACGCATCTTATGGGCTCGAAGGCGTTCTGCCTCCAGCGTTATGGCTACACACAGGTGTTTCACTCCGGGTTTGTGCAAGGGTCACGGGGGTGGCGATTTTGATTCAATGTGGAGTCCTATACACACACATTAAGACGTGGGTAGACACCCAGGGGAGCTACTTGTTTCTGCGAGGCACGATCAGGGAGGAACCAGTGGTGTTGCGATGTGTCTATGCCCACCTCCGCTTTCCTGGGTACTAGTTGAGCGGCTCATGGCGCTGTGGGCGGATATGCTGGACGGCCTGTCCGTGATAGGGGGAGACTGGAATGATGTTTTAGACATGGCCTTGGATCGCTGGCGGCCCGGGGAGAGTGCCTTGACTAGCCAGGTTACAAAACTTTCCTCATTGGTATCTGGGCTCGACTGGGTGGACCCCTGGCGCCGGATGCACAATTCCTTCTCCTGCCTTGATTATCTGTTCGTTCCTTGGGCGGTTGCAGCTCGGGTAGTGGAGGCGGATATTTCGAGGGGTCTTTCTGAACACTCGCCGATTACTCTTACTCTACAGATGGCTTGGGCAAGGCGGCCCTTCCGCTGGTGTCTCTCGACATGAAACCTGCAGAAGGCAGACTACAGGGACGAGCTGGATCAATACTGGACGCTTAATGTGGGGTCGGACTCGGAGGCCGAACCTACATTGGAGGCAATGAAGCCCACCTTGCGGGAGTGGATATTTCCTATTGCACTGCAGCCCGTAGTACTCGGAGGAAGGCTCTGCTTCAAGCAGAGACAAATATTGGGGATCTCGAACATCGTAGTCGAGGCGTGGGGGGACATCATATACGGCGGGAGCTGCAACTGGCGCAACAGAACTATGAGTCCCGTCTTGCCTGGCTGGCAACACGCAGCCGAGTCTATCGGTGGGGGGATAAATCTAGTAAGATGTTTCACAGGCTCTGGCAGGGGTTGTTTCACTCTCAGCCCCTTCCTGGGATAGTGGGCCCGGATGGAAGGCCTCTCACGGGCTCCTTAGCTATCGCCAAAAGCTTTACTACATATTTCGCGGAGCTGTACGCCCCTAAAGAATGTCTCCATGAGGACAAGATAGGCCGGTTCCTGGATGACCTCCCACCTTGGACCTTTCCAACAAGAAGAGCGCAGAGCTGGATCTCCTGCTCACAGAGGAGGAATTGGGTGCAGCCCTGGGAGACCTCAATTCAGGTAAGGCGCCGGGGCCCAATGAGTTCTTTAAGAAATTCTTTTTGCAACTAGGACCCCATTACCTTAGGGTGGTGGAGGAGTCCCCTGAGCGGGGTTGCCTTCCTCGGGATTGGAGACATGCAGAAGTGGTGGTGTTCCATAAACCGGGCAGACCTGCATGCTTCGTATTGCACCATCTCGCTTCTAAACGTAGAAGCCAAAATATTGGCCAAGGCATAGGCTAACCGCTTGCGGGCCCACATCACCACGCTTGTTCACCCCGATCTATCCGGGTTCATGCCCCAGAGGGCGATTCAGCACAATATACGCCGCGCACAAGTGGCTATTGCGGCCATTCAGGGGCGTTGTGACCGAGCGGCGCTGTTGCTAGCAGATATAGACCTGGCATTTGATTCCCTTAGCTGGGTGTATCTCTTCGCTCTACGATGTAGATTGAATGTCGGCCCGTGCTTTATGTCCTATCTGTCCCTGCTCTATACTGATCTTACTGCGTCGGTATGGGTCGCTGGCTCTACTTCCTCCACTTTCTCCCTTGGACATGGCACCCGGCAGGGTTGCCCGTCGTCTCCATATTTGTTTGCATTGGCGGTCGAACCGTTGGCTGCCTGGGTACGTATGGATGCGCAGGTGACAGGTTTTGAGTGGGCGCACGGATTGTCAGATCGTATGAATTATATGCAGACGATGTGTTATTTTTTCTTACAAATGTTGATCGGACTGTGCCGCGGCTGCTTCGCATTATGCAGATCTTTGGGGAATCATCTGGTCTTTATCTGAATCCAAGCAAATCTACGTAATGGCTTCTGGGGAACACATCGGGAGTGGGCTCTTGGGCTGCGCCGGTTCAGGTGGTTACTGATGGGATGAAATATCTTGGGGTATTCCGATCGGACTCTTCCGCGGTGGCTTGGGAGAGGAACCTGGCTCCGGTCTGGGAACGTGTTCGGGAGGATTTAAAGGTATGGTCGCGCATGCCGTTGTCCATCTATGGCCGATCAGCCATCTTTAAGATGGTCACGCTTTCTCGCTTGCTGTACCAGTTGCAGAATCATCCCTACCCGATCCCCCCTAGAAGGTTGACAGGTTAATGCAGTCTTGGGGCAATTTCTATGGGCAGGAGGTGCAGTGAGAGTCGCTCTACGGACATGTTTCCTCCCTACGTATTGCGGGGGCTTGGCGACCTCTGATATTTTATCCCATCATATGGCCTCACATCTCCTCATCTTAAATGAGTGGTGGTATGGGGATAGGGATGATCCAGCCTACGCTGTTGAGCGGCGCCTCATGGGGAGATCTCTCTCTTAACATGATTCTATATTCTGAACCAGCTCGTAGGGCCCTGCCGTCAGCGACCCAGGTGGTCTTCCAGGTTTGGCGACAAGCCTTGCGGCGGATGGGGTGGTGGACATGCTGACCCAGGAGACCCCCCTGTGGAATAATGGACGCTTGCCACAACTAGCTGCTCTATCAGGGTTTCGGGGGTGGGACACTATCAGTATCTCTACCCTTGGGGATGTCATGAGGGGGCTTACCCTGAAATCTTTTCAACACCTACAAAACAAATTTCAATACCTAAATCCCAATTCTATAAATACCTCCAGTTTCGCCACGACCCTACCCCTAGTCTGGTGGGCCTGGAGTCACTGGCAGAATTCAGTCCGGTGGAAGCCAAATTATTTATGGGGGATTGTCAGTACCACAAAATATCTAAGATTTATCAGTCCCTAGTAACATACAGCTCCCCCACATTGCAGAAACTTAGAGAGGCCTGGGAGGGGGATGTTAGCTCGCTTGATGAGGATGACTGGACAGAGGCTCTGGCCTCCCCGCGGGGGGTGGACATAGCGGTATGCCTACATCTTATCCAGTTCAAATATCTTCATCGGGTCTATTCTACAAGAGTCCGGTGTGAAGGGCGGGTATGGTGGCTAACCCGGTATGCCTTAGATGTGAATGAGAGGAAGGGACCCTGATACACACGGTCTGGCACTGTCCTTCCTTGGAAGGATTCTGGAGAGGGGTGATGTCCTGCCTCTCAGAGGTGCTGGGCTGGTATCTTCCCCGGTCGCAGAAGTTCGTATTGCTACATGTCATGGAAGGGATTAGAGGCAACATTTATAAATGCCATCTTATGTTGTTGGGGTTTACGTTGGCGAAGATAGACATCGCCAAGGCATGGAAGGCGCCGACGCCACCCTTGGCGTCGGTATGGAATAGGGGCCTAGACTTTTGTATGGGCTTAGAGCTTCCTATCTTCACGGCAAGAGGGTGCCCGCCAAAGCATTTTAAAATTTGGAAGCGGTCGGCTGATTCCCGGGGGTTGCTGCTGGAGCCGGTCACTGCAGGGGGGGGCCCTTAATCCAGATTGATGTTATACCGTTGATGCAAATGGTAATCAATTGCATATATAAGTGTATGGGTGCAAGTGGTGTGGAGCAACGCCACGTCTTAGCTGTGTCTAGGAGGTTGTTAGTGCGACTGGGGGAGGGGGACGTTGGGGGGGGTTCTAAAAGGTATTTTTTTATCTGTATTGCTCTTTCCGCAGCCTTGTTTCTTCATTGAAAAGTCAAAGTCCTGATGCTTTGTACTAATTGTGCAGAGGTCTCTGAGTTACAGAGCCCTGCTTTATGCATGTCATTTGATGAATAAGAACAAATGTTACTTACCTGTAAACTGTGGTTCTCCAGTATTGGTGTCTTTCATAGATTCACATGCTTGAATATTCCCTGTCGTCGAAGTGGGAGTCCCACGGTACATAAAAAGCAATAAGTCTCATGTATCTAAATACATACATAAACCATATAAGAATAAAATACATATCTAAATAAACTTTATATAGTTCAAAATAATTTATCAAGTCAAAAGTACCATAGGATAACATGACACATAGGAACAAAGAATCACTTTACTGACATATCCATGTCGTTTTTATAGTCCAAACTCTAGCCAAGCAGGCGCAAGCACCCTCTAGAACCTTCTCCTCAGAGGCTCAGACCCTCAGATTTTCATAGCACAAGAGTGACAAAAGAGTCTAATGAGGAGAAGAGAGCCTCTGAGGGGAGGAGGGTGGGTCACATGTGAATCTATGAAAGACACCAATACTGGAGAACCACAGTTTACAGGTAAGTAACATTTGTTCTTCTCCAGTATTGGGGTGTCTTTCATAGATTCACATGCTTGAATAGAATAGTGAGCAGTACTCTGCAGCCTGAAGAGGCCGTATCAACGTTGCATGAAATACAATGACATTGCATGATAAAAATACGCAGCTGATAACAACCCAAGGAAGAGGGAAGTAACAGAGGCTCACCTTATTTGAAGAGATTCCGAAGAACTGCTTGGCCCACAGCCGTATCCGCTTCATTGATTGCATCCAGGCAGTAGTGCCTCGTGAAAGTGTGCCTGCTGGACCATGTAGCTGCCCGGCAAATCTGATGGATGGGCACACCAGCGAATAAAGCAGTGGAGGAGGACATTGCTCTCGTAGAATGCGCCCTCACTCCAGAAGAAAGAGGCTTGCTAGCCTTTTGATGGCAGAAAGATATCGCTGAAGAAATCCAACGTGCAATTGTTGGTTTGGTAACGAACAGTTGATCAGACTTGCGAAAGGGTGCCGTTCTGCTGATGTAAAACTTGAGACACCTCTTTAAGTCCAAAGAGTGTAGACTCTGTTCCGCTGGAGGTTGCGGATGAGGAAAAAATGTTTTTTAAAATTACGGGTTCATTAAGATGAAAATCGGATGGCACCTTTGGCATGAAAGCTGGGTTAGTGCGGAGGAGAACACAGTCCGATTTAAATTGAAGAAAAGGAGGTTGGATTGTAAAGGCGTGAATGTCACTTACTCTGCGAGAGGAAGTCAGTGCAAGCAGGAGGGCGACCTTCCATGTTAAAAATTAGAAATCCGCTGAATGGATTGGCTCAAAGGGCGCCTTCATAAGCTGCGCCAATACGATGTTAAGACGCCACGTGGGCGGAGGACGCCGAATGGGCGGGAACATCCGGAAAAGCCCTTTTAAAGAATTGCTGAATTACTCTAGATGAATAGAGAGAGGAAGAGCTGTCCTGACGAAAGCGAGAAATTGCCACTAGAAAGACTTTTAAGGTGGAGTGAGACAGTCCTGACTGTGCCAGCTGCAGAAAGAAAGGCAGAATCTGTGCCGGGGAGGCGTGCACTGGGTGGATGTGGACAGACGAACACCAGTGACAAAAGCGCTTCCCTTTAGCTTGTAGGTCTTCACCGTGGAAGGCGCCCGCGCCCTGGCCAGAACTTCCCTGCAGGCAGGTGGAATGTTCAAGTGAGCAAATTCAAGGTGCTCAGGTTCCAAGCAGACAATTTGAGTGAACAGGGATTCGGATCGCTGATCCGACCGTTGTTCATTGTTAGAAGGTCTGGCCGAGGGCGAAGAAGGATGGGCTTGCCCTGAGAGAGGAGCAACAGCTCCGAAAACCATGCCTGCCGAGGCCACCGTGGAGCAATCAGGAGAATGTGGCACAGTTGTCTCTGCATTTTCCACAACACTCGAGGAATCAGAGGGATCGGCGGAAAAGCGTAGGCAAATATCTTGCACCAGTCCATCGAAAGGGCATTTCCGCGCGACCCTCTCTGGGGAAGCCAACTTGCGTAAGACTGGCATTTGCTGTTCTGTGGAGTTGCAAAGAGATCGAGGTTCGGGCGACCCCAAAGGTTGAGGACAAAGTCTAGAGTCGGCTAGTGCAACTCCCACTCGTGGGTCGATGCCGTTGACCGACTGAGTGCGTCTGCGAGAATGTTGGAAATGCCGGGCAGGTGGACTGCAGTGAGCGTGATCCGATGGAGTATGGCCTAATCCCAGATCTTCTGAGCCAGCTGGGAAAGCAGTGGAGATCTTGTCCCACCCTGCTTGTTCAGGTAGTGCATGCTGGTGTTGTTGTCCGTCTGAATGAGCACTGATTCCCCTTGAAGCTGGAGCCGGAAGGATTTGAGCGCAAGGAAACTTGCCATCAGTTCCAGTCTGTTGATGTGCCAAGAACGTTGAGACAGAGTCCATTTGCCCTTGATGGACAGATCTTGAAGGTGTCCGCCCCACCCTTCCAGGGAGGTATCCGTGGTAAGAACGAGTTCCGGGGCTGTCGCCAGAAAAGAAGTTCCAGCTGCGATGTTGTGAGGATGTGTCCACCAGTGCAGAGCTTGAGCCATGCGAGCGGTTACGAAGATCCGGTCGCTGAAAGAACCGGAGACCTGATGCCATTACTTGTCTAGTTCCTCTTAAGTGGGGCGACTCTTCAGTCTGCAATGTGTGATCAAAGAAATGCAGGAGGACGCCATCCTCATAAAGGACTTCAATATGCGGACTGAAACGGACCACTTTGATCTGATGGAAGCTGCGAGCTGCAGGATCCGTGTTTGCCGATCGGCAGAGGCGAAAGCCATGGCCATGGAGGTATTGATGGTAGCGCCGAGGAACGTTCTGTGCAGAGCTGGCGTGAGCTGAGATTTCTGTATGTTAACCGACAGTCCCAGAGAGTGGAACAGAGTCCGACAATACTGAGTATCTAGGGATGCTTGGTGGGAGGACTGAGACTTGATGAGACAATCGTCCAAATATGGGAATATTTGGATGCCTTGCAACCGCAAATGGGCCACCACCGGGGCAAGGACCTTCGTGAAGACTCGAGGAGCTGAGCGAAGCCCGATGGGCAGAACTTTGAATTGAAAGTCCCTGTGGCCTACACGGAAGCGTAGGTATTTCCTGTGGCGTGGTAAGATTGGCACGTGGAAATAAGCGTCCTGAAGATCGATTGTTGTCATGAAGTCGTCCTGAGAAAGGAACTGAAGAATGTCCCTCCGCGTGAGCATGCGGAATGATTGGTCTTTCAGAAACTTGTTGAGGGACCTCAGGTCGAGGCTAGGGCGCCACTCCCCAGATTTCTTTAATACGAGGAAAAAACGGGAATAGAAGCCTAGCCCCTTCTGTGTTTTCGGAACCACTTCGATGGCCCCTTTCTTGAGCATAATGCTGATCTGATGGAAAAGCTCTTTGAGATGAGCGGGAGGAGGACCGGATAGAGGGGTGTTGCGAGGGAACTTGACGAATTCGAGGGCATGGCCCTTTGAAACGATATCCAACACCCAACGGTCTGAAGTGATCAATGACCAATTGGAAAAGAATTGGGAGATCCATCCTCCAACTCGGGATGAGTGAGGACTGAGGGGAGGGGGACATAAACAAAGAGAGTCATTGTTTTTTGGAGGAGTTCCCCCTAAAGTTGGACTTGCCTCTGTAGGATTTAACAGTCTGTTGTCTGTAAGACTGGGTTTTGGGATGAAAAACGTTGGTGTCCTTGGCTGTAGGAGCGGCACTGAGTGGAATTGCCACGAAAGGAAGAGCTGGTGCTGCGTCCGCGAGCACCCCGAAAAGGCTGCCTTCTAAACTGGAGCGTGCCGAGGGAACGAGCCGTCTCAGTGTCCTTCTTAATTGTTTGGAGGGCCTCATCCACATGTTGTCCAAACAAGGACTCCCCATCAAAGGGCATATCGAGAATCTTTGCCTGGACTTCTTGACGAAAAGAAGTGGAACGAAGCCAGCCTTGCCTCCTTAAAACAGCTGCTCCAGCCAGCTGTCGAAAACCAGTGGAGGCAATGTCTACAGAGCAATCAATAATCTCTGAAGAAGCTCTTTCACCTTCTTGCAAGATTGAGGGCGTCCGCTCTAGAGGGCTCTGGAGTGAGCTTAACTAAAGCCTCCATGTCCGACCACATTTGGCGATCGTAACGGCCCAAGATGGCCAAAGAATTCGCCGCCCTTACTGTTGTGGAAGCCATGGTAGAGACCTTCTTCCCGATGGCGTCCAGGCGACGGCCGTCACGGTCAGGTGGAGAGGAAAGTGGAGACGAGGGATTCTTCGAGCAACGTTGTGCCGCCAGGGTGATGACTGAATCCGGCTTAGGCTGGGACACCAAGCAAGCAGGAGAAGAGTCTGGGGCCTTGTACTTTTTCTCCAACCGCGGAAGAACTGCCGGGATTGAATTTGGTGTTTTCATTAGCTTAATCCCTTCATTACAAATAAAGTCAATTATGGGCACGGCCCGAACTTGTTTCTGTGGTTGTGATTTGAAGTCATACAGAAAGCAATCCTCCTCTCTCACGATCATGGGGAGATGAAATCGCTGCGCCGCTCTTTCCATCAGCTGATGGAAACCTGTAATGTCAACAGGTGGAGAGTTCACTGGCGACTTTGGAAGCGAAGAAGGCGAATTTATTTGATAATCATCCCAGTCGGCCATGGTGTCGTCGTCATCGCCCTGGAGCTCTCCATCTTCCGTATCCTGAAGAACGTCACTGTCACCCTCTGCAGGGGGCACTAGTGAAGGGGCGGATGGCGTTGGCTCCGTCGGCACTGGAGGAGGAGTCGGAAAGTTCGATGGTGCGTCACGTGGAGAACTGTGAGATGAAGGTGGAAAACGGCGGTTGTAATCCTCCAACATAAATTGGAGGTTGGAGATGAGGGACAAAAGAAGCTGTGCCATAGGAACCTGTGTAGGAGGATCCTGTTCCTCTTCCTGATAGTAATGATCGTCCAGATCCTCATCTTTGAAATCCTGACATTTAATGAAGAATTCAGATGGACTGCAAGCAGCCCGGAAAGTAGAATGAATGTCCTCATCAGAAGCAGAGTCATCCTCGTTGCCAGAGGGAAACAACTGTTGCGGTGGCTGAGTGGCCGGTGACATAGGAATGGAGTCCAAAACAGCGTCACGACGCTGAAGCAAGGATTCGTCAACAGGAGCAGATGTTGGCGTAGACAACGGCACCAGAGGCAGAGATGCAAAAGTTGACAACACCGTCGACAAAGCCACCGTCGACAAATCCACCGTCGACGCGGCCAACGCCGACGGGGCCAACACCAACGAGGCCAATGCCGACGAAGCCAACGCCTACGAGGCTGCCGTCGACGAAGATTTAATCATCGACGACAACGACTTCTTCTTTTTCATCGTCGATGAAGATTTGGACGTCGACGGGATAATCAGCTTCTTCGTCGTCGACGAGGAGGATATAGGAATCGTCGACGAGACAGCCTTCAATGAAACACATACCACTGTCGACGGAGAGTCGTCGACGAAGCCGTCGTCGACGACATAGGGAATCTTCTTGAAACCGTTGTCGACGAGGTTGAAGAAGCAGCAGATTTCGTCGACGGAGGGACCGTCGACGAGCCAGTCGCCGGTTTGGCACGTTTTTGAGCAGAAACATGCGCTGAAGGAGTCACAGACGCCTGAGAGTGAGATCTCGGGGGCGTTGACATAGTAGCAGAATGTACTGGCACTTTAGAAACTCCCAAAAGGTGAAGCTTTCTCTTTTTTAGAAAGGGAGAGGGCAAGTCCTGTACACTACTGCGCTTGGAGGAGACTCCGGTGCGAGCAGAAGCCACACTTTTGACCTCAGAGAGAGGATTATCTGCGTCCTTCAATTTTTGGAGCCACAACAGAAGGCGACCCTCCCTGTCCTTTAGAGTCTTCTGTGAGAAAGTTCTACAGATTTTACAGTTGCCCACCTTATGGTCGGGGTAAAGGCAGTAAATACATTTTTCATGAGGGTCCTCAGAAAAAAGTCTTAACTTCCCACAAGAAGCACAGGGATGAAAAAGAGACTTCTTATTTGAAGACATGAGGATAAGTTGAGGAAAAATCCAAACCAGAGAAATAAACTGAGCAGAGCTCAGGGAGACTTCTTTCACACGACGTGCGGTAGAAAATCTGAGGGCCTGAGCCTCTGAGGAGAAGGTTCTAGAGGGTGCTTGCGCCTGATTGGCTAGAGTTTGGACTATAAAAACGACATGGATATGTCAGTAAAGTGATTCTTTGTTCTCAATGCTTTCCTATGTGTCATGTTATCCTATGGTACTTTTGACTTGATATGTTATTTTGAACTATATAAAGTTTATTTAGATATGTATGTTATTCTTATATGGTTTATGTATGTATCTAGATACATGAGACTTATTGCTTTTTATGTACAGTGGGACTCCCACTTCGACGACGGGGAATATTCAAGCATGTGAATCTATGAAAGACACCCCAATACTGGAGAAAATCTGTTTAAAAAAAAAAAACCTCTCTTAGTGAGATCTTCACTTCTAGTACTCTCTCTGATGATTGGTACATTGAAACTGTGCATACTATGCTGTCTGATTTAGAACAGTTCGCTGCATTTTCAAAAGATGAATTGTACAATGGTACATCTAATTTTTGCAACATGTTCTGTTACCAACACTATGGTCACAATTTTTTTTAATGTATTATTTTATTTAAGACTTTCAATCCTTAACAAATATCAATATAGATCCCTTATAAACATACTTAAACACAAAAAATAAGAAATAAAAGTCAACGAGATACCATACAGAGAGAAGTGGCTATCAATTTATAGTATACCACCACAACATAAGAATATCACAAGAGAAGGTAGAAGAGACGGGCACCACAGCAAAAAGAATAAAATCAGAGAAAAGAAAGAACAACATAACACATAATCCATCCGAGATATGGTACATCTTACTGGACACGTCTACAATTTCATATGCTCTATCATGGGACCCCAAATCTGTGTGCCCAGTTTTTCTTTTAGTTGTTTTGAGAGAATAAAGACTGAACTCCAGATTGAAGATATTATAAAATTTTGCCCTCCACATCTCAAAGGAAGGGGCCTCCAACTGCAACCAGACTGACGCAACACATAACCTAGCCACCGCTGCAGCCATGAATATTAAATAGCGAAATGGATACCCCGGATGTCCCCGCCTGAGACGGTCCCCAACCCCTAGTAACATTATATCCATTGTTATGTAGCGATCTACGCCTGTAATTTCAGGCAAAAACTCTTCAATATGTCTCCTCAATTGTGTTAGATAGGTACACGCATAGAAAATATGCACGATATCAGCATTCTCCATTCCGCACCTAAAACACTTCCCATCATTTGAGCCGCCCCATTTCAGCATCCTCGCGGGAGTATGGTACAGACTAAATAGTGACTTGAAATGCAGGGCTTTCAATTTGGCAGATAACCGAATTTTTTCGACCATGTCTATTGAGTGTTCCATATACAGCCCTTCCTGCCCTGGCCGAATTCCCCATTTGCAGTCTTGAGCTTCCAGATCAGCCCACTGTGTTTCCATTAGGGTACTATATAATACACCTATTTTAGCGGTTTGTTTTACTGCCTCAACCAGAGGGCTTATTTTTATCCCGCTCTGCTTCTGGTGTTTACATAGATAATCAAGGATTTGCAAATATTTTTTAAAAAATCAGTTTTTTGCAAACTTTATCTATTCAACAGACTTGAAAGAGGAGAGTCCTTCATCATCAAATAAATCTCCTATTTGCGTTATATCCTTGGCCCTCCATTTATCCATTCTCAGGTCCCAGGAGACAAGGGGCAGCATTGTTGTAGAATTCATAGGGGTATAGAAACATGTCCCCCCTAATCTGCAACATACTCCGTACTGTCTTCCACACCTTATATGCTGCCACCTCCACCTTGAAACAAGTTTTTTTTTTAAAATAGCCTGGCTCCAAAAACCTGAATAAATAATTTTTAGCTGCTGAACCCATCAGCATCTGATATATTGAAGGTGTTTCCGCCAGAGTGCCCACTTCCTCCCCTGTTAACAAAATCCTCATGTTTTGGAGGAGACAGGCATAGTAATAAAATGTAAAGTTAGGGACTTCCTAGTCCCCGCACTTACGTGGCAACATCATATATTTAAAAGCCCTCCAGGGTTTGCCTTGTCCCCATAGGAACCTATCTCACACAGATTGCAATTTTTGCAGCTGTGGTTGCGTTAATTCAAGTGGTACTGCTCTAAAATAATACATAACTTTGGGTAAGATGTTCATTTTAAGAACATTGCACCTCCCCACCAGTGAGAGATGCAGACACTCTAGACGGTCCAATTGCTGTTTAATCCCAGCCAAAATACCTCCCCAGTTAACCTCTACTAGTTCCTGAAGGCACATCCTGATTTTAATGCCTAGATACGTAGCTTCCTCAGTTACACAAGCATCTCCTGGACAGGCCGCCTTTGTGCAAATAATTTGTGTTTTCGTTGGGTTTAGCTTATACCCTGATACCACCCCGAAAATATTGGCCAGTCGCTCTATCTGCAGAACAGCTGCTGCAGGATCTAAGATCACCAACGCAATATCGTCCGCGTAAGCTAGAACCCGAGCCTGATATTGCCCACAGACCGTAGAGCTGATCTTATTGATTTCTTTTAACATTGTTAGTAAGGGATTAATGTACAGGGCAAATAACAGCGGGGAACATGGGCAACCCTGCCTTGTCCCCCTGGTTGTATGAACTAGATTGGATTCTTTGCAAATTATACAAATTCTAGCAGTCGGGGATTTATACATGGCTTGAATAGCCTTGATAAAACCTAGGCCGAACCCCATCCTATGCAAAACAGCCCATCAAAAGGTCCAGGAGACACTGTCAAACGCCTTTTCGGCATCAAGAAGTATCAAACCCAACCTATTATGTTGTACATTGGCTAGATCTATCAGAGTCACTAGTCTATTTATATGGTTGACCGTGCCCCTGTCAGGGATAAATCCATGTTGGTGAATAGATACCAGGGGCGTAATTACTCGCGCCAGTCTAGTTGCTGAGATTTTAGCATAAATGTTACCATCACAATTTAAGAGATATTGGTCTATAGGACCCTGGAAAGGCTGGGAGCTTTTTTTTTTTTTTTTTAAACTCTACAATGTTGGCCTCTTCCCAGGATGGTGGAGAATTTCCAAGTTGTGCATCTTGAAATGTTCCTGAAACAAAGCCCTATAGACCTCAAGCGGTAGTTTGTCTGGTCCGGCTGCCTTTCCCCTGGCTAAAAAACCTATTGCCTCCTCAATCTTCTCCATAGATATCGGGGTATCAAGTGTTTCCTGCTCTTCCTGCAGTAGGCCTACTACCTCTAAGTATTGAAAAAAAGCATTAATAGCTTAATCGTTACATTCACTCTGTGTATAAAGCTCTTTACAAAAAGCATGGAATACTTCCTAAATCCCCTGCGTTGTTTCCACTGTATTTCCCCCAGAATCAGTCATTGCGCCTATTCTTTGTGAAGCTTTCTTAGCCCATAGTCTTTGTGCCAAACAGCACCCTGTAGCTTCCCCATATTTGTAAATTTCCTCTATACATACCTTATATTTTCTAGCAATTTCCTTGCTCCACACCATATTAACCTTGGCTTTACAACAGGCTATCCTGGTTTGCAACACGTTCACATCCACTCTCGTGGTAATTCCTTGAATGAGTTCTTCCTCCGCTATTCTGAGATCGTCTAGGAGCCCCTGCATAGTAATCTGGAGTTGTTTCTGTTTACACAATCCATAGCTGAGCGTTTCACCCCTTAATCCAGCCTTTAGAGCATCCCATACCATGGCCCTAGAGGTTGAACCTCTGTTAATGTTCAAAAATTGTGTAACCTAGACTTTAATGTGATTGAGGTAGGAACTATCCAGTAGGAGTTTCTTGTCAAAAGCAAAGGATCTTGCCGGCATATTTTTACTAATAGCGGAGATATCCAATAAAAGTGGACCGGGGTCCGCCGTAATCCTTGGCCATACCTGCATCCTTGCCCCCAACGTAAGTGTTTTTGACGTAAAAACCTAGTCAAGCTTAACTAATTTATCGTGCGGGTAAGAATAAAAAGTATATCCTGGGTCCGGATAGTTCAGGGTATGCCAGACATCTATCAATCCATGGTTACCAATGAACTGTTGCAGCGCTTTAAAAACCTTAGGTTTTCAGCCCCCATAGTTATTGTAATTTAGCTCCGTCTCCCGACAGGCCAAATGAATGTTAAAATCCCCACAAAGGATCAGGGGGGTACACCATGATGCCAGCACGGCATTCAACTCTTCTAATATTGCTGTTTCGTCAAAATTAGATCCATAGACTGTACATATTGCAACCTTAACAGCCCCCACCAAGCATTCCACTATAGCCCACCTGCCAAAGTTGTCCGCCAGTATTCCGTCGCGCCAGAATAGCCACACCCCCATTTGTAGTAGTCTGTTTAGATACAGCAATTAATATAGAGCCAAGCTCATGTAATATCCTGCGTTTGCCCCATGGGATATGCGTTTCCTGTAGGCACAGTATGTCTGGTTTCATTAGCCGTAGATCCGCTGCTACTCGTAGCCTTTTGCCACCATTGTTCAGACCACAAACATTAAAAGAATATATGTGTAGCCCTAAGGCTATCGTACTACACCCATACTTTGCTACAGTGTTTGTCCAGATATATGTCATATTTTAAAACACCTAAGATAGCCCAATTTCCTTTGCTATGGATTGTTTTTTCTCCCCACACCCCTCACCTACACCACCCCCACACACCCCAACCCCTGTACCCTCCCCTAGCCCGCCCTCCTCTGGACCCCCCCCCCACCATCTCCTCCCTTCCCAAAAACAGGGCAATAGGACCTAAGGTCCTTGCGATGGGAAGCTCCCTTACTACCCGGTATAACCCCCCTACTCTCCGAATCATCCTGTCTAGCGGAACAAAAAAACCAACAAAAACAGCTTTAAAGACATTTCCATATCATTTGAAACCCCGCCTCGGTGTCTCTTATATAGCAAAAAAAAAAACCATAGCAAAAAAACAAAAGTACAAATGAGACACCGAGACATGATGATCACATATCCAGTCTAACAATGTCCCGAATATCTAGCCGACCTATAAGCATCTGAGCCTTCCTGATAGAAATACTAACACCCCTAGCTGTGAATTGTTCTTAGATCGAATGGAGGTATTCCTTAGCTTGTACCTCTGATGTGAAAAACTGTGTTTGCTCCATAAATACTATTTTTAGTGCAGCAGGATTTAACAAAAAAGCTAGTGCTCCCTTGCCTTGAAATGAAGTGATTAATTGGTGGAGTTGCCACCTTTTTTCCACTGTTTGATGGCACAAATCAGGCCTGACAAAAAATTGGGTGCCCTTCCCTACCTTCTTCCTATCTGGCCGCGCTAAATCATATACAGCCTGGCGGGCAAGAAAATTGTTCAAGCATATTAGGATCGCCATCAGCTTAGAGGCAGATTGTCACACTTTTGCTGGCTACAGTTTAAATGGAAACCAATGCGCCCTTTGGATTTCACTACCCCAATTCCACATTGAAAGTTCGGGAAAGGCCTCCGTAAACAGTTCCACTACAAATTTAAGAACATCCTGTCCCTCAATTCCCTCAGGGATACCTAGGATTCGCAAAATATTACGTCGCAATTGGTTCTCTAAGTCAACAAGCTTTGACTGAGTGTCATCATTGTGTACGCAAATTGCTTCTGTGACCGATTTTTGGGCCACCATTTCATACTCTAGGATAGATATGCGTGCTTCTGCTTCGTTCATTCGTTCCGTAAAATTCGGTGCAAGCTTTGGAAATCCTCCTGACCGTATTCTGGAGTTTCTAACAGGCAGTGTTTGTTTTCTGGCTCTCCATTCGAGTCTCCACTCTGTGATCTAAAATACTTTGATAAATTGCCGCCAGCGAGAACTCTTCCTCTGGTTTTTACAATGAGCCTCCTGCCACGTGGCTAGCAGAGTTACTTCCTTCATATGACATTTCTGGTGAAGAATAGTCCCAGAGCAAGGTATTTGCCTCTTCGGATTGCAGCGCCTTTTCCTTAGCTGTATATTTTTTGTGCACAGTCACTGAATCTGTGTTATCCTGCTCCAGATGTATACTACTCTGCTTACTACCACCACTGCCAATTGACCCTTCTCAAGATCGCGCTTTAGTGCCTGACACGCCTTCATCATCCGAAGTGTCTGAGGGGACATGGAGAATTTTTTTTCCCCGGAGTTGCTTTCCATTCCTGCTCCACCACGTCATTCCAGGGTCAGTCTCATCCCGAATCCCATCTGCGGCAGATTCCATAGACACACCAGATTCTGTAAATTTGGCTTTAACTGCCCCCACGTATAAAGTTGTGTTCTGCCGTTGCCCCCACCTTGCTACCTTCGTACGCCCTCTCATCAGTGTTCAGCATAGATCTGGGCTTATTTCTGTTTAGGTGTTCCAGGGGATCCGTCCCCTCCTGGGCACCTCCCAGGGGCATCTTATATACCTCAGCGGGTTCAGGGTTTTCTAATGCCTCATCCAGAGATTTCCCAGCTCCCAACATAGGATCCTGAAAGGCTGTGGATTTCTTTTTATTCGCTGCAAAAAAATAACGGGACTTTTTTTCAATCCCCTCATTGCTCACCTCCTTATAGTAAGTTGTTCATATTCCCCACTGCTCCCCCCAGTGCCATACAATGTATACCGAGCCCGGCACCACCTCCTCTGTTAGTTGCAGCGGCATCTGAAGCTGCCAGGGTCTTCCCTCCTCTGGCTGACTTGGGAGACATACTGAAGGAGGCATGGTGAAAGCACGAGCCGATAGAGACACGCCTCACACGGAAGCCGGCTCCAGCCGCGACAGCTAAACTACGGAGGATCGAACCGTGAGTCTTAGCGATAGCAACTCCTCCACACGAAGCCGTAAGTAAACACCACTTCAACCGCCAAGCACACCACCCCCCCACAGCGCGGGGCTCCGCCGGTGAGCCGATACCTTGCTATCATTTAGCGCTTATCCCTCAAGCCGAGAGAGGGGGGTGACCGGAAGCTTGCTGATTACAAGTCCGACCCAGCGGACGCCATCTTGCCCAACCCCATTGTCACCATTTTTTCTACAAAGCAAGTATCCCATGTAATGTTTTCACATACCATCAATGGAAACATTGCCCAACCCCACTGAAAGGTAGTTCAACAACATTTGCACAAAGGTTTGCTCATTATTTCGGGTTTACCACTTCAGACCCAGCCTCGTATTACTATAGGCTTTCACCTACATCTACACCGAAAAATATGCTCACGAACCCTAAGCAGATATACACTGCTTCCTTTATTTCTTTACAGGGTTTCGATTTTTGGAGGGACACTATAGACACAAAATCTGTCTGGAGGACTAAAGATTGGCAAATTCAGGGAATTGAGGCCCTATTTAGAGCATACCTCATACCACATCAAATGATTTTCTCAAACAGGACTGAGCAACAGACTTCCAGGATTTGAACAAACCTTGGATTCCTCACTTCAACAGTTTGAGGGTTGGCAAAACTATACACTAGACAGTGAGGATACAACAGATGCCATGCTACACAATGGTTCTTACAATTCATCCGACCCCAATTCGAAGAGATGGGTGGTTTGGCCTATCGACACAAATAGGTGTCAGTCAAGATTCAGGGGTACCACCGAAGGGTTTAGTATCCATATGCCTGATCAGCGTTGTGAGAAGTTGGCCTGGTGTATGCTGTCCACTAATTATAGTGGGCACATTGCACCAGTCCAAACAACCCCTTATTGATGGTAGGTTAAAGACCACCTTTATTGAAAGCTATCCTAGTGGTAGCTATGGAGAGCAGCCTTCAGGCTAAGTCCTGAAGGAATGTAAAGCAGCTTGTTTTACCAGTCTATAATCTCTTGAATGACCAAATGAAAGGCAACCACACCAGGTATATAAATATATATATATATATATATATATATATATATATATATATAGGTTTCACACATGTTATAGTTAGCTGGACATTTCACTCATGAAAAACCATTGAAATTCCCCCGTTATAGTTAGTGCAGGCAACTATAACTCACGCGACCGCAATCCTCTGCTGATGACGTCAGATATTACATCACTGTATTTAGACACTTATTTACCCATGTCTTCTTCCATTAATCTTTAGCTATACATATATTACAAATATTTATTTTTCAGAAAGACACATATGTCATCAGTGATGTAATATCTGACGTCATCAGCAGAGGACTGCGGTCGCGTGAGTTATAGTTGCCTGCACTAACTATAACGGGGGAATTTCAATGGTTTTTCACGAGTGAAATGTCCAGCTAACTATAACATGTGTGAAACCTATGGTTTTTTAAGTGAATTTGCAATGTTTTTTAAATGCTAATTCCTAACTATAACGTGTGTGAAACCTATGGTTTTTTCAGTGAATTTGTACGGTTTTTTAAATGCTAAGTTATGTTTTTTTTTTTTAAGGTTTTTCACCGTGCGCGCGCAGTGGGCGCGCTGTGGGCACACGGTGCACTTCGCGCGCCCACGTTACGCAGTTCGCGGAATTTTTCCGTTTCTACCGTGCGCGCACGCTACGCGTACTCCGAAATTTTTCGCAAAAAAATTAAAGGAAATTTTGGCCCTTGGGGGTCCTTCTGGGACCCCCTGACAAAGGCTAGGGGGTCAGGAACTGTCCACCATGCCCCCTTTTCACGTTCTACACCTTTGTTTTTCACCCCCTCAGACTGCGAGAGACAAAATGGCGGCCGACACTTCCTGGTTTCGACCGATTCGAATGTTTACTAAGATCTAACAACCAATCAGAATCGCGCTCGCGCACGGCAGCATGCGCGTACGGTAAGTTTTACCGTACGCGCCCGGTGCGCGCTTATAGATATATATATTGATTTAAATGCTATTTTCTCAGGAAATACTGAACTGATTTACACCAGACCGGCAAAAGGCACATCCCTGACCTGAGGACTACCTCTCTGCCAAATTTCAAGTAATTCTGTTCAGCCGTTCGGGTTGTAGCTTGGACTAAAGGTCCTATGGAAAAATGCATGGGGAAAACGCGTTTTGGGACCCCCCCTTTTTCTCAGCCCCCGCTTGACGAATCCCCCCGAGACTTTCAGGGAAGGAGCGGAGCGCCCCACCTATTTTGAAAATTTCACGAGGATTCGTCAATCGGCGCCAAAGTTATTCCAAATAGAATGTTGCGGATTTCCTATGGAAACACGGTCCTAACTATAACGATCTACTGGCGACCGCCAGTAGATATATATATATTTTGTCGAAAACTCCACAAGGACTCACTCGCACTCCAAGGCTCGTTTGAAAAGAATATTTAATGGCAACGCGTTTCGAGCAAGCGCTCTTCTTCACAGGCCACAGGTCGCAAAACACTCGTCCACCATTTAAGGTATGTGTAAACATAAAAAACGGACCAAAGTTTGCTCGTAACCCGAGCATAAAGATAAACAAAAGACTTTCGTTGCAGCTTAGGAATGAGAGAAAACAAATACATATATCCTCTTCAAACTGCCAACGCTAGTGCTCTATTTACAATGAATATGTAAACATATAAGTGATATAATAAATGCCAAGTGGCCATATGTGAAAAACATCACAAGCATTTTTTTAAACAATTATCAAATATCTCATGAGCAAACTATTGCCACAGGCCAAGTGGCCTGAAAGTCATGGTCCTCATTAAGATTCACATCAGAGTGAGATGACAAATTCACAAAATATTTCTACGAAATTATGAACACAGCAGGAGTGAACAGGGGGCACCCAATCGGCTGCTATCACCCTGAAAACACCGATCCATTACATAAATCAATCACTATTTACCCAATACAGTTAGTATTCTTTTTTGTACATCCAAAAAGATAATGTTATAGCACCCTGTCACACAAACTAAACAAGATAAAATTATAAAGAAACTTAACACAGGGGCATAATAAAAAGAAAATACTCAGGGAAAGATACAGAGCAGAGATTCAAACCTAATGGATGCTCATCCAATATGTATATATATATATAAAATATATGTATTTATTTCTAAACACACCCTACTAGTCTCTTTGTGAGGCTAGAGGTCCAAACAAATATTACAGTAAAATAGCACAAATACACGTCAGGCCCTAGGGGCGAGCCAAACCATATACTAAAATAGTGGTATAAGAACCACGACTTAACTAGACACAAGGCCTAGAGCCTGTAGAATCGCTGGGACGCCAAGGAACCACCCAAGGTAGTGACACAGGGGACCCACGGGGGCCGTGTGCAGTGTGAGAACACAGCCACGAGCTCCCGTTAGCTTCCATGGGGAAAGTCGCGGTTAGATTTTTAAAGATTAGGGACACTTCGAGATGAGCTAGGACCAAACCCTTTTGGACTTAGGAAGTTCTAGGGTCAACACCCACGGGAGCACCGAAGTACTCGAGTTACCTCACCCAGGTAAGCCGGGTGCATAAGTGTTAAATGGTGTCGGGTAGCGTTGTCGTTTTCTATGGGAGCTGGCAAAAAAGTGCTGCTGCCGGGAAGATGCGAAGTGTCCGAAGAGATTCAAGCCTGGATCGAAGTCAAGAAGAACCTGAAAGCAGAGGGGACAGAGTCTGGGTCACTAGCCAGTGACCAGGAGCACAATAGGCGAATGCCCACCGATGTCGGGTGATTTCAGGTGAAGAAGGTGAAGCTTGGACTCCGACGCCTCCTGGTCCTCCTGGCTGAAGACGACCAGGTGCTGGATTCGAGCTGTCCCACGAAGAATGTCGAGTGCTGCAGGGTCGGTGCCCGGATTGTACACAACTAGCCTTGGCAACAGCAACTCACGCAGAAAGGAGAAAGATGCTTCAGTGAAGACCAGCAAGGTCTGAGGGACTCACCACTTGGTAGGAACTCAGGGCACGTCTGGAGCAACCAGGCAAGCCCAAGGAAAATCAAAGTTGCCTTCACAGGGACCCACCAGTCGACGGACCAGGGATCGCAAAGGGACCTCGAGAGGAATCACAAAATGGCGGCCCACGGGTCACTCGGGGTGACTAGGCCGACAATCTTCGGTGGATTCCCTCTACGAGGTGGGGGCTACAAGTAACACCAAGCACGAATTCAAGAAACGTCGAGAAGTCAATACACTTGTTACTCATGAGGGCTGCGGGTCTCAGCTTTGCTAGGGACTCGGGTCGGCCTCTGAGAAGTCTGGAAATCCTCTTCCTGTGTTGCAAAGTCTTCGGCATCCGGCGGGAGCTTCGGAGATGCAGACCGGCCATTGCTTAGTTGGTGCCTGCCAAGCAGGGGAGTCACTCCTTGACCCCAAGGGAGATTTCTTCCGTCCTCTAGTCTTGAGTAGAGAGTCGAAGTTCCAGGATTCAGTTGCAGAGTTTCGTCCAGGGATATCTAAAGTCCTGTTGCCAGGGGTCCCTTACTTATACCTAAGGAAGGGGTTGGACTAGCTCTGAGCACCCACCTACAGGAGGGTTTGGAAAGAAGGGTGGCTACACCCATTTCCTTTGTCCAGTTTAGCGCCAGAGCAGGGGCTGGAAGACCCTGAACAGTTTTGAGCTGGACTATGCACAGGGACACTAAATGTGCCGCCAGTGCAGGACTTCAAAGCACTCAGAGAGTGCTCCCACCCAGCCCCAATACACATCAGCCTGTCTGGAAACCTATTTTCCAGGTCTCCCCTGCCGGAGTTTCGGTCAGCAGCAGTAGGCCAGACCCGTGTCTGTGGCTGCAGCATACATTTTGTGATGCCAGGGCTCTGATACGTTGGTACCGGGTATACCGGTGCTGTCATGTCTCTCCCCCTAGAAGGGTGGGATGATCATATTCTCACATCAGGAATTGATGAGAGGGTATGATTTCAAGGTTTTTGACACCAAACACAACATGTTTCCGTGCAGTCAGTCCTAAGTTAGCATTAACCGTTTTAGTTAGAAATGCACTTAAAAATTTATGGTCAGGCTGCACTACTGACAACCCCGGAGGATAGATTCCGAAGGCTGTAAAGGGGCTCAGCTCATGCCTGGGCACCCTCTCACATATAACCAAGCACCCTGCCTTCAGGATTGATAAGGCATGCCATAGGGGTGACTGATCGGTTTCTATGTGCTGTCATAGGTAAGATATGGTGAACCTATATCCCATTAAGGGGTGCATGCACCACCTTACCCAGGCTGCAGTAGCAGACCTGTGGTGTCATTTTGGAGGGCTTTCCAGGGGTGGCATAATACGTGCTTCAGCCCCTTGTAGGCCTCTGGTGTACCTATGCCCTAGGTACATAGTATACCATATACTAGGGACTTATAAGGGCACCTAAGAATCCAATCTGTGATGTACCGATGGTACATGGAATTAATGTGGAGAGGAAGCAGCTAGGCTGGGGTCCTGAATAGCAGGGGCCCAGCCAGACTAAAGTCAAAAAACAGTGTTACAGGAGCAAAAAGTGGGGGTAACCATGTGAAGCAGATCCTACTCTCCTACAAGCGTTATGAACACTCGGGTGGTGACATCTTACAGTGTTGGGAATTTATGCCTAGAGTGGCTAAAGACCTCGACACGGTCCCAATTAAAACAACACTAACCCCTGCTCTCAGAAGCCACATAATTTTTTTTTTTTTTTTTTTTAAATCGCTTCTTGTATGCCCATTACAACGAACTATGGAAAATCTTTCAGTAGGAGGCTGCTGAGAGACTACGTGAAATAGATAGGGTTAACCTTGAAAGGACTTTGGCTGTGGTCGACAATGGTATAACCACACTATCTTCCAGGATTTATTCAGTGGGCAACATTGTGTCTTCTGCAATAGATATAATGGAACAGGATTTGTCTATTCTACAACATGGAGAATCGCAATTGTGGTCCATTCTATTATTAAGCTGGATGCTACAATCATTGCCTTTTGGCCACATGTCCTGGTGTTACATCAACAGCACAACTCTGTTCTTTGTATACAATCTAAAGTGCTTCTTGTATGCCCATTACAACGAGCTATGGAAATATCTCAACAGGAGGCTGCAGAGAGACTACATGAAATAGATAGGGTTAATCTTGAAAGGGCTTTGGCTGTGGTAGACAATGGTATAACCACACTATCTTCCAGGATTTGTTCACTGGGCAATATTGTGTCTTCTGCAATAGATATAATGGAACAGGATTTGTCTATTCTACAACTTGGAGAATTGCAATTGCGGTCCATTCTATTATTAAGCTGGACGCTACCAATCATTGCCTTTTGGCCATGTGCCCTGGCGTTACATCAACAGCACAACTTGTTCTCTGCATACAATCTAATGGAAAGACAGATGGTTATGAAAAACAGAGATGCAAAATATACCATGTTACACATTGAAAAATTGGATCAATTACCTTTCACCCTGGCAGAGTCACCTTCCACAGAATGGTTAATCCATGGCTATATTACACTGCCAGTCGTGACATTCCAATTTCAATACTGTCTCAAATACCATCAGGTAGGCAGATATGAAGCACTAGGAGAAGGGTACATACACGAGTACTGGGAATTACTGTACAGATTTAGATGCAGGAATTTGGACACTGATGTTTTTCTTATCAGTTCAAACTGTGAAAGTGCTTTAAGTGGGTCCTTAGTTTACAAGGACATTTCGCTTCACGGGGCCTGTAATGCTTCATTTGCAAATTTGTCCTGTTACTTAAAGGGTTGGCCAGCAGCCGTGATTCATCCAGTGTTCAAGCTGCTCTCGAAAGAGAGCTATTTCATGCAGAATGATCAAGGCGGTTGTGGGATGGTACCAGGCATCGCATATCCGGTAACAGTAAGTTCCAGGGTTACTTGTTGTGTGCAAGAATTGTTTCCACCGACCCACACACTTAAGGAGGCAACGCTATGGCCTTCATTGAATGTTTCCTTTATACAGTTTGATTCTCAGAGCAGACTAAAAACCATGCTTTTTCACAAAGATGTGGCCTTAGCCTCAGCCCAAGAGACATTTGATCTCCAGGTTGCAAGATCTGCATCTCTGATACAGGCACTAGTCCGTACGAACTTCCCGCTCCATTTCACGGAAATGGTTCATCGTATCTTTAGCATATCTGATACGAGGGGGATTGTGCACCTATTTAAACATATAGGTTCTGGGCTATTGAGTACCTTTCCGACAATCTTTGGAGTCATTCCAACTCCGTATTGGGAAGCGTTTTTATAGGGCTTCTGCTGGTCCTACTTCTTGTAGTGGTTATCCTGGGTTTAATTTTCCTGCTTCGCAACGGACGTCCCTGTTCATTGAGAGATGGATAAAGCACTGCTGGTGAACGCTTGGGGCTTCAGCTGGGTACACCTCGGCTTCAGATCTAAGCGAGCACTGGTTCCTAGCGTTCAGACCAGTCTGGTTTGACTGCATCTTGCCTGTGTTCTGCTGTCTATTCTGCGGCTACGAATGCGTGTTGGACCAGTGTCTGACCCTTCCATTGGTTGCGCCACCGGACATAGACGTACAACTGGACCCCTTAAAGGCCCACTTGTGTCCATGTCCTCAGCATGTTCCCATGTTGATGATGCCATTCTTCAAGCTTCCATGGGGTGCTTCAGCTCCTGGAAAGGACAACAGCTCTACGACAGGCTCACAGGTTTCGAGTGCTTCCTCATCAGTTGCTGTGGGAACTGGAGAAGATCACCTTTGCTCCATTGACCTGATACAGGAGGTGTTACAGGAAGCGTCATCTGCGAATGCAAGCGACAGTGATGTTGCGTCTCCCACACAGGACCCATAAAAATTTGGATCTCCATGTGATGGGAACAATTCAGACTTTTTCCAAAACAAAACCAAATTGGAATGAGAAACATCGTTTTGTTTTATTTTTTCTTCTGCTCTCACTGAGCACCATGGCTTTCGATGTGCTCAGTCAGTCTAATCATATACATATACTGATTTGTTAGGGAACTTGTAGAGCTTTTTTTAATTTTAATAAGCATCCTTTTTTTACATATAACATGTTTTTAGACGTTTTTATACACTGGTTTTATGACAATGTTTTTATGCTTTTTAGCAGGCTTATTTTAGCATTAGTTGACCTTGTCGACCTTCAGATGAGGAGTGGGTATTATGTTTCCTAACCTTAGGCCTAAGTAGCAAAACGACCTTTTACCTACATTTGTCCTACCTTGCGCTGCGTAACGGTTCTAGCATTGACCAGGTTATTAGGGCTGGGCGGAATTTCCGTAGTCGCACTACTCAAAGCTCCGCGAAACAGTAAAAATCTCCGCGAGCATGCAGTAATTCCACAAACACGCAGAATTCCTTGCTCGGGGGGGATTTATCTTGCGAACACACATTTTGAGAACGCGAACTAGCAAAAAATTCCGCGAAGCCGCAGAACTCAGAATTTTGGGCAATTCTGCGTTCTCCACGGAATTACGTAAATTCCGCGAGCGGAAAGGAATTTACCGCCCAGGCCTACTGGTTATGTGCTGCATAAATGTCAATTGGTTTCCTTGCAACTAGCATCATTTATTATGTATGAGGATTCTTAGTAAAATCTCCCGAATAGGACGTACATAAGAGGATTAACATACTCTGTACAAAAGTCAATGTTAACTTCATCCTTCGGCAACAGGGCTACTTTGCATGATTACAAATATTGATTTAGGCTCATCTACATAATCATACTCACAACTTAGAGATTTTGGTAGAATACCCGAGCCTACCTTTTTGGTATTAAAGAACCGCACCTTCACTAGGTGACTGGAGGAGACGCTTCTACGCTGACACCGACATCCCTGCATGATGAAGCTTCAACACGCAATGGTCGGACATCCTTAGCAGGGTGTTCAACTCGTCACCAAGACAGGGTCCTTTATTCTCTCCCATCAGGTAATGGGGTTGGCTCTTTTCTAGAGGGTTCTTGGCCTTACACCCACATACATGCCAGGTACATTTAGGTACACTTAGGTAGTGTCGGCATTGAAGGAGTACTCTTGATTACTGTCATGTTTATATGCCTGCATATATTCACTGTCTTCGCACAATTCTACCTTCTAGTTACTCTATTGGGGCTTGTAATCATTTACATTTGCTTCGGTCTATTGATTGTCGCAGCAAACATGTTTTATAATAGAATGATGCTGGATCAAAAAATACTTATTGAAAACATCTCAAACGTTTATTCTTTGTATCTCTCTGAGACTAAATGAGAAAGAATGACTGAGCGAAAAGTACTGTACTGCTTCCACGACCACTAAAGAGTCAAGGGTTGTCATGCTCAATGGTTACCAGAAACTATGCGCTCCTTGGTAAGGTTCGGGGGCTTGTGTTGGTACTGTGAGCTAGCTGGTCTATAGGCTGACATATCCTGTGGGGGTGTCCGGAATTAGTCTAGACACCTATTCCTTTGTTTAAGTTGTCCAACAAACGCGCAGATTCTATGTATTTTTAGCAACTACACGACAATCCTTGAGCGCAAAATGAGCCAAGCTTTCACAGGAGGCGATGTGGCCTAGTGGCCTCCGCTTCCAAGCAAGTACATAGTGAAACAAGGTTTTAATCCCTGCCTCAGCTAAGCATCCTGTGAATCTTGGCAAATTGCCCTGAGCCTAAAACAAACGTATATCCTGGTCTGCGATTGTGAAGCGCTCTCCTTTCCTTGGGCAAGGTTTGCACTTTGATAAACTGTCCTAAAAAAGGTGGATTTTGCGGTCATTCATGCTCTAATCTCACACGTCAACAATTAAAAACCTTTCATGTGAGAAAGTGATGCTCCTCGAGTGGCTGAAATGCACAGAAACAAAATTGATAAGAGCACTGTTAAATATGTTCAGGATGTGCACTCATAGTTGATTTAATAGCCTATAGTTTTGCTTCATCTATAATAAGAATTTTGGGCTACATATAGGATATGCATGACAACTGACTTGCCTCTTAGTTCACTAACAGCATTGTCATCAGGGCAGGGGCAGCACCGTTTCTCAGTTCACGTTTAAAAGCTCGCATTTTTAATAAATACTCCATGCAGTGATGTAGTCTAATCTACTAAGGTGAAACTTTTCTGCATGTTAAAGACATACACTTTTTTTAAATTTGAAGACCCCATATCATATTCTAACATGATGTTTGCTGATGATTTACATGAGAGATATCTTCAAGGCTCGGCTCATGCACAAGCACTTAGAGCTAGAGACGACCCATGGCTCAGCGCTGGCTCAGCTCTCCCACTTCTTCCTAGAGCCAAATGCAGAACATGTAATTGATGGCAGCATAATGAGGATACCAAAAAAGAGACCAAGTAATGAATTGCCTTGTGTACCTCTACAAATCTTTTAACAGGACACTCTTCGGAATTGGTAACCAGTGAAGACCCTTGAGAATGGTGGTAATATTCCCGTTTGGTACCATTTAGAAGGCGGGTTGCAGAATTTTGGGCCAACTGGGGTTGTTTGGTTAACTTATCTGGGAGACCAAGTCAGATAGAATTTCTGTATCCAAGATGAGACTGAATAAAAGCCAGGACTATGGCAGTGTGGTAACATATGGTAAGATTTTCTTCAGGTGTTCGGTATGCTGAAAGCAGAAACTGGTAAGCTTGCAAACGGAGCATTCAATAGAAAGGTCCAGGTCAATATAAATGCCTTAGGGCCTGATTTAGAGTTCGGCAGATGGGCTACTTCATCACCAATGTGACGGATAGCCCATCCGACGTATTATATGTGCAACTGGGTAGAATGCATATGTTATTAGGCATACACAATATCAGTCATGTTTGTGACGAGTAACCAATCTGCCACACTCTAGATCAGGCCTTGAGTTATGAACAGTGGTCGCAGGACATAGAGAAGGCCCTAAACTTTTTGTACATCAAGCAAGATTCCAGTGTACAGATTGTCAAGTAATGAGGAGCTCGATTTTGGGTGGATAACATTTGGGGACATTTACAGCCATCCATCGTTTGACAGTGGTTAGGATGTCCACCAGAATGTCCTGTGTATCAACAGATGGATAGACAGAGACATATAAAGCTGTCAAGTTAAACGTGTGTGTACTGTCAGCATACATATGAATTACACCCAGAATATTTAACAAAGAAGCCACGGAAGCATACAGTTATTAAACAACAATGGTGAAAGCACTTATCCCACTGGGGACACTACAGGGCACCCTGTAAAGAAGCAAGGGGCATATCAACAAGGGCTTTATCTCTGCTTTTTTGGCTTTAAAAGCCAAAAAAAGCAGAGATAAAACTAGCACAACAGGGTGCTAACATGCAAATTCGCATGTTAGCACCCTTTTACTCTACGCTTCCCCTTGCATCTCTAATGAGATGCAAAGGGGGCGTTCCAGAGTAAAATAATAGGAGAAATGTTGCTAAGCGACATTTCTCCTATTATCAAGAATATCGCTAACCCTGTTAGAGACAAAAAAAGCAGCGCTAACCGCGGTTAACGCTGCTTTTTTACGTCTGATATTTTTCTGACTTAGCCATGATATCCTATGGAAGGAGGATATCATGGCTAAGTTTGTCTGTCCGTATCAACAAGCTAACGTGAGATTATCGCTGGGTTTCCCGCGATAATCTCACGTTAGCCACTTAGCGTGAGGATTTTTATCGCTATTGAGATAAGCGTTGCTAATAGCACGCTATCTCAGCGATAAAAATCAACGCTAGCCGGCGATAATTATCCCAGCGCTAAGTGCGCTTAGCGATAATTATCGCCGGTTGTTGTTGATATGCCCCCAAGTTCTATTATGCAGGAGCAAAGTAGTCTCACAGTAGTCGGTAAAAATCAGAACTGATTTATTTAAAGACAAGATCATCAAGACCATTGTCCTTCAATGTAGCTATCAGCGGCACATCGTCTATGGGGTCCCGAGGCCGCCCCGAGATCCAAGGGGGAGCAGGTGCTAACTCTAAGATGATCTGCATGATAGTCACAGCACCAATCGTTAGGTCTGAGACAGCGTTGTCCTCGAGAAAAAGTGAAGCAATGTGTCCCTAGTCATAAGATATCAAAACAGCATTTCAAAACGCAGTCAATAAGAAAGACTAACTCAAAAAGCGAGTCAGAGATCAGTAAATTTGGAAAACCATTAAGGTTTATTAAAATATTAAAAGTACACTACAAAAGGCAAAAATATTGTCAATTTCAATGTGCGAGCAGGAAGAGCCTTGAAAGGTATCTAAAAGGCACATTTTACTACGTGCAGTGAACATGAGATGAATATAATGAAACAGCAGCCATGTTAATACAAGATGGAGTGGAGGCCTAGTTTAGCATAGGTCAAGGAAAAAGATTCCTGTGCATCCCCTCATTTTCCTTTTAATTACAGATGACTCGTTTTAATAAGCACATATTCAGCTAATCAGGAAATACCTCCCACGCAATACCATATTGGTGATGATTACAATCATCACCAATATCCCACAATCACATTTCATAATGCAGTCTGTATCGCTTTGTCTTTTGCATCTCGATTCTTCCAGCATCTTGAGGTCTTCATTATAAAAATCAGCATATTATCCCCAACAAAAAGAACTACTGCTCAAAATACTGACCGACCTATTTGCAATCACTGGCGCACAATAAATAGCGCTAAAATAGTTGTCAATGCTGCTCAAATCCTCTAAATGTGTCTAAAGAGCCATACAATTAATTAATAAATCATTTGATATCTTCCAGGTCATAAATGTTACACTACCTCTTATTTGAAAATTTTGCGGACACCTTTTTCTTACCCCACTTTTTAATCCCATTTCAGAAAATACATTGTTTCAGACGTTTAACTAATTGCACAAATTAATACAATATTTAATAGGAATAGAATGAAACACAGCACATTCTCTTCTAACTTGTCAAACCACTTACCTACCTTTTCAATTTTGATAAACCAGGAACCAACTGATTCTCCCCAACTATATTCATCAAGAGCTTTTACTTCATGAGAAACATTAGTATCTTTAAATATATAAGCTTTAATAAGCTTACTATTCCGTGAAATGAAGTGCAGCTCTGTTGTACCTTTAACACACAGCAGACTCCCTTTGCAAGGAGGATATTCAATGCCAGGTGATTTTGCATAATCATAGCAAGCATAGGCATAAGTTATTTTATTTATGTTAGTGCTCCCTAAGTGTTACCACGCCAACAGACGGAAATCATAGCACCAAAGATATCTAACACAATTTGTCCAAATCCACGCTTCACCCTTTAGAAACCAACAGCATCACTCATTTCATTCACATTGAAAACCCACCACTATACAATCACACCTCCTAGTCGGTTAGCCTTTTATCCATTTTCAGAACAATTTATAGCTAAAATATATCGAAGCCCTTTGTAAACAAACATTTGAATGTAATCTGACTGAAGCCTAGTCAATGGTCCCTCAGACTTAACTGACCCATGGTCACTAAGTGGTCGCTTTGCTTCATCAATTTTCTTACAAGACGTGCATCTTTAGCATAGATCTTCTGCTACACCCCTAAAGTGACTATTATGCCAAAATGTTATTGAAATCTCTCCCTGCAGGCGTATGTCCATAAATTAACCTGGCCACGATTGACAGGTTTGAGTCAGGAAGTACATATTGATGATCTGGAGTTACCTACACATCTTTACTGTTTGGATTTTTTTTTACAACTGGCTGTTTCCCACCTCTCCTTTTCATCCTCTGGCACTTCCTCCTGTAGTTGTCTCAGTTAGTTCATTGTTGTTTGTATTGAGTTCAATAAAAAACATCACATAGTAAATTTCTGTCTCAGATTTACATTTTTCTGGTTCTTTCTCTTGTTCTTTTGATTTATTACAAATTCATGAGCATAGTACCTAGCAACCTGATCAGCAAAGTGATTGCCCATAGTGAGTAGCAATCTGGTCAGCAAAGTGATCGCCCATAGTGAGCAGGACATCCAAAGACATAGAAGCAATACACTTTACAATTAAAATTCCTGTAGAGCCTCTAATAAATCCAGGATATATGTTCCATTTCTAATTGGAGTACTAGAGGATGTCATGAAACCCCTTTGCGACTGCAGTTGCACAAAATAATGTACAACTCAAAAACCATACTGACCGTCTGTATAGATGGTCACACCCAATTAGCCACACAGCGTGCTCTTGTCAGAGAAATCAATTCTGCAAGTTATGCTGAAGTTATATTACACAAATATGACACTCCAACAAATTCAGAAAAAGACTAGACTGCATAAGCTGGTCTTTATATTCCTAGATCATCTCTCACAAAAGAACAATCTACAGAGTTAAATCAGACTCACACAGAGTATCTTGTATGTCTGGTTTTGATCTGGTACACTTTTCTGTTACATCAGTGCAATAATGGTTAGATTCCTCATCATCTTCATCATTGTTTGGCAGTGGCAGCAGCGTTGCAGGATTCAAGGTATTACAATTGAAATGTCAGCTGTCAATATCGCTTGCTCACACTTTGTCAGGTGGTGGTTTGTCATGTGCTGAATTTGTGTACAAGTTAGCAAAATCGACTGAATGAGGATCTAACAGAATAAGTGTGTAACCCATCACGATTCCTTCGCTCTGCTCTATTGCCAGGCAAACAGCTCATACAGACAACCAGGAACAGCTTCGGCTACTGGAGCTAATGAAGCAGGGAAGTAGGTGACAGGCCACTTTAGTCCACCATGTTCTTGCACAAGAACAGAGCACACACCCTTCTTTCATTACTAGTATAAAAAAGAAATCCTTACAATTCAGCAATCCTAGAGCTGGTGTGCTGCAGACTTTGTCCCTGAGTTTTAAGAAGGCCTTCATGCAATTGTCATCAATTGGGACAAGATTCACTAGGTCAAAGAGAGTAAGTCTTACTAAAAGTTTTGCAATCAATCAAAAGTTTTGAATCCACTGACAAAAGTAGCCAACCAGTCCATGAGCATCTTCGCATCTGTCTAAGTAGTCGGAGGATTCATTGTATGGATTGCAGAAACATGCTATTTGGCTACTTTTCTTGCCCCTTTTTCAATGTGATGACAAAGATAAATCACTTCTTTCATATAATACTGCATTTTTGTATGTGAAACTTTAGGACTATTGTCAGCAAGATAGTTCAAGAGGGCAACTGTATCCAACTTACAATCTTCCTTTTTGGAAGTGACCATCAGGTCGTCTATAAATTGCATCAGCACGGAGTTACAGGACAGCTGCAGATTTTACAAATCTTTCTTCAAGATCGAACTATACAGATTACAGGGCTTTCTATATATCCCTGTGGGAGTCGATACCAAACAAGGACTTTGAGGAATCAAAAGGAGAAAATACATTGGCTATCCTCATGAAGAGAAAGGAAGAAGAATGTTTGGCACAAGTCGATTACTGTGTGTCATTCTGCATCTGCAGGAATCTGAAAGAAAAATCACATCAGGATTCGGTAACATACAACAACATGGGTGTAGGACAGAGCCTCTTTTGGCTCTTGTTTGCAACAGAGTTATTTTAAATGGAAAGATGACTTTTTCCTACAAATCAGTGGCACTGCCATGGGTTTCGGGAGGAGGGGGGCACCTTTGTATGAAAATATTTTCATTGCCAAGTTTGAACAAGACCAAATTTTTTCAGCTCATGCATGGAGCTATCATCTGTTGTCTACTGCAGATACATTGATGATATTTTTTTTTATTTGGCGTAATACAGAAGAAAATTTGTTGAATAACATCATGTTCCTGAACACTAGGCATGACAGGATCAAATTCACCCACAACATTAGCAAGACTAGTCTAGTATTTTTAGACGTATGGATTGAAAAAACTGGCACAGGTTTGAACACAAGTGTTACACAAAACCCACTGATCAAAACAACGCACTACATTTTGAGAGTTTCCATTCTCCCAGACTGCTTAAAAACTTAACATATTCTCAAATGATGGGAGTAAAAACAATTTCCTCTAATACAGAAACTTGTGACAAGGCCAGAGCCAAAATACGACAAAGATATTTACATTGAGGGTATACTATAACAACAGTGCTGCAACCTGAAGAATGCATCAAACTGCGAGAACGGAAAGAATTATTAAGCAAACAAATGACACCCGAAAAGGACCAAATGGTTTTTATATCCAAGTTCTCCACGTAATCAAAGTGCATAAAAAAAGTGATTTTGAAATGTTGAGAATTATTACAAACAGAGCTAGACTTCAAAGAAATATTCAAATATAGACCCTTGTTGGCTTATACAAGAACTAGAAACATCAAAGTACTGTTGTCACCAAAAAGCAAAACAGATAATATAACTCTGGAAGGCATGACAAAATGTCATAATTGCATTCTTTGCAATAATGTCATTATATGCAACAACATCACACATCGCAGAACTGGAGATCTAATGGCTCTCAAACATTTGGCAAACCGCAATACAGCAAATGTAATTTATTGCATAACGTGTCCGTGTGGCCTGCTATATATCGGCAAGACAGAGGAGAGTTAAAATCAGGATCACTAAACACAAAAGCATGATCCACAACAAAAACACCAATTCGAACCTAGAGGAGCATTGGCTAGAACAATGACATAACATTGTGCAGTTACAGTTTCTAATATTAGAAACAGTGACCTCTAAAGAGGGCGTTGAGCTTTGCAAAACATTGCTGCAGAGAGAAATCTACTGGATAAAAAAAATTAATACAATGAGTCCCTTTGGACTCAATGATAAGATGGACATGAGCTGCTTCCTATAACACACATGTAATACTGTAAGACACTTACACAATGATCTGATGTAGTCAAAACACATTGTCTACACTCACTATAGGTTAAGCTAGGTTGTAACAGTTAGGAGAAGGATGATGTCAGAATGTCAACGCGGGCATGGCACAATTATTGGTTTGTAACGTACATGTATATTTGATAAATCGAATAAACATGCACATTGAGGCAATTGCTCAACATGTTGGTGTAAATAACACTGATATTTAATTGACCAGAAAAAACTGTCAATATACAGTCTATGAGATGCTGTAACTCAGAGTACGGACGAGTTTACATCTGGTCGTATTCTTACAAGTATTACATAACGTAGGACCTCCAAAGCCTTGAGAGCACTGCCTGCCTTTGACAAAGATCAAGATCTCCCGAGAACAACAGATCTGTCCACAAGCAACAAACTTCAAGCAAGGCCTCTGTGACTAGAAGGACCCGAAACCCTGCTCCTGTTTCCACCTCTGCACCTGACGCCTCCGGCCAGAGTCCAAGTGGCCAACCGGTCTCAGTGAGGTTCCTCAGCGCTCCAGAGCCCAAGTCCATTGTGGGCTGACTGCCCCAGACTCCTCAACATCGCCTCCAGCCTCGCCTCGGAGACCCCCTCAACCAAGACCTGCTCCGGTATGCCATTTCTGACATCAAAAGATACCCCTGCACCAGCTGGTCCTGGGCCCTGGTGAAGCGGACCAGAGGTGTCCCCACGCCCCAGGCCATCACAACTTACCTGTCCTGCTGTTAGTTTCTTTCGGCCGGCCTCCTAGTCTGAGCCTGCAGCTCCTTTTAGTACAAACTGGTTTAAAAGTCCACACCTTACTGTAGTTAGTAAATCAGTGCTTTTAGGATTTTTTCCCACTCCAAAAAGATTCCCAACTTAGAAATGATAAGGAGTACTAGAAGTAGTAACTCAGAGGAGCCGATACAGGTGGAGGAACTCACCTCACACCTTACCGGTCTCTAAACATGAAACAGCTTAGAGGCTTGGGGGCGAACTGTGCTGGGAGGTAGCAGTGTGCTCCCATCCCCCTTCGGCTTGTGTAAAACCTATGGCCTTAAGACTGCGTCAAACCCTATCAAAGCACAGCTCCAGGAGCATTTGGTAGAGTATGACAAAGAACATCCAGAGGATAACTCTGATCTTGCAGAAGATCAAAACATTGACAATGGGAGTGACAATGTAACACCTCAATACAGAGAAGCACCTTTAGATAAAGAGCTTGTTCTGGAAAGACTCATAAATAACAAGTGATGTCTATGCTAATTGTCTGCACATGAATCATGTGGTGTCCAAAGTTTGTTAGTTATAAGTTACTGTATACAAGTGATTACCGAAAAGGCTAACGATCAGGACGAACAAAAGGCAGTCCAATTGTAGTGATAACATGGTGACAGCACCTAGCCACCTAGAGTGTGTTATTCTGTACTGTGTGCACAGTCCAAGACAAATTGCAGCAATGGCCCCGAAGCACACACTTGTTAAATCACTGTGTTCCTTGATACCAAAAGGTAAGTAGTCGTTTTATAGTTGAAAGTAGTCTCTCCATTTATTGTTCAATATGAAGCGTGGTGTGGACAATTTGATCTTGGATGCAGCTAAGTTATCTCACCCTGAAAACCCGAAATCCAACGGCTTACCTATTTCTTGTATCAGCTCACCAAATGCCAAACTACAGTACGTTCTACCAGGAAGTTGGTAAATATGCTAAAATCGTGTGACCCTAGTCACATAGGAATGTCACAAAAGAGAACAAGGGCAAGGACACCAGTTTTAACTTGGTTGCTAACTGAAAAGGGATAAGATATATTATTACGGTAGATGTCTATTGAAACAAACAATAACATGAAAAAGAAAAGGTGTGGAAGTTTCATTACTTGTTTCAAGCATGTGTTTGTGAGTTTGTATATTGGAATATGTGTGTTGGAACCAACCTGGAGTAGTGTGCATGGAGATAGCATGTATATTATGCACATCCTCCACATATGTTTTCACTTTGTCATGTATCCATACATTACAACAAATTATTTACATGAATCAATATTCCATTTTCTTCACATGTGGTGTTCACAGATTAAAGTTTGGCATGGAAAATAATGCACCTTATTTCATGATATCAACACTGCATTAACACATTTTCTTTTTTTGTCAACCCTTACATTGCATTGTATTAAACACTGTGGATAGAACAAACTGTGTTATAGAAAAGCATGTAGATCTTTATCCGTATTTAAACCCATTTCCACCGCTCTGAGCTTAATAATCAATTTGCTCCTCAATTGCCTAAGTGACTGTTAGACTTGGCATCCTTAGTGTTGTTTCCTTTACGTTTTGCCTCTATCTCCTATTTTTGTATTTTTGATGCTGTGCTGGATTTCGTTTTTGCTAGCTTAGATGCTTTGGGCACTTTGCCACTGTTGATCAGTGTCAAAGTGCAAGTGCTCCATGTGTAAAATTGTTATAATTATTGGTTATTCATGATTGGCATATTCAATTTACTGGTAAGTCCCTAGTAAAGGGCACTGAGTGTGCTAGGGCCTGTAAATCAAATGCTAGTAGTTTGTCTGCTGTACAAAAGGGGGTGGTGATGAACGGAGCATCAGAACCAATCAAACACTCACACCCAGTCAACAGATCTGGGTTTGATCCATCACCGTTCTTTAGCCCACTCTGCCACCCCAGTTCAGACATGGCCATATGCAAATCAGTCTGACCCTGTGCCTCATGGGAACAGTCCAGCCCGAACTGCCAAGCCATGCCTTCCCTGGACCGGAAACAAGCTTCCTAGGGCCGGTTTCTGGCATTTCAGCTGTCTTCAGCCAGGCTTGCTTGAATCCAGTGGCAAAGTGAGCAAGGGACTCACGTCTGAGCATACCCTGCTAACTTATGGCGAACAAAGCGGTACAAAAGGGGGTGGTGATGGACGGAGCATCAGAACCAATCAAACACTCACACCCAATCAACAGATCTGGGTTTGATCCATTACCGTTCTTTAGCCCACTCTGCCACCCCAGTTCAGACATGGCCATATGCAAATCAGTCTGACCCTGTGCCTCATGGGAACAGTCCAGCCCGAACTGCCAAGCCATGCCTTCCCTGGACCGGAAACAAGCTTCCTAGGACCGGTTTCTGGCATTTCAGCCGTCTTCAGCCAGGCTTGCTTGAATCCAGTGGCAAAGTGAGCAAGGGACTCACGTCTGAGCATACCCTGTTTTTGCATTTGTCACCCCGAGTGGGACGGGTATGCTCAGACGTGAGTCCCGTGCTCTCCATGCCACTGGAATCAAGCTATCCTGGCTGAAGAGGGGTGAAACCCCGAAACCGGTCCTAGGATGCTTGGTTCCAGTCCAGGGAGGACCTGGCTTGGCAGTTCGGGCTGGACTGTTCCCATGAGGCACAGGGTCAAGACTGATTTGCATATAGTTGGGTTCAAACTGGAATGGCATGGTGAGCAAAAAAACGATGGATTTAGGCCCAGATCTCTGTACTGGGGTGAATGTATGACATTGTTCTGCATGCTGTCCATCAACTATTGTTTTTGCATTTGTCACCCCGAGTGGGACGGGTATGCTCAGACGTGAGTCCAGTGCTCTCCATGCCACTGGAATCAAGCTATCCTGGCTGAAGAGGGGTGAAACCCCGAAACCGGTCCTAGGATGCTTGGTTCCAGTCCAGGGAGGACCTGGCTTGGCAGTTCGGGCTGGACTGTTCCCATTAGGCACAGGGTCAAGACTGATTTGCATATGGTTGGGTTCAAACTGGAATGGCATGGTGAGCAAAAAAACAATGGATTTAGGCCCAGATCTCTGTACTGGGGTGAATGTATGACATTGTTCTGCATTCTGTCCATCAACTATTGTTTTTGTATTTGTCACCCCGAGTGGGACGGGTATGCTCAGACTTGAGTCCCGTGCTCTCCATGCCACTGGAATCAAGCTATCCTGGCTGAAGAGGGGTGAAACCCCGAAACAGGTCCTAGGATGCTTGGTTACAGTCCAGGGAGGACCTGGCTTGGCAGTTCGGGCTGGACTGTTCCCATGAGGCACAGGGTCAAGACTGATTTGCATATGGTTGGGTTCAAACTGGAATGGCATGGTGAGCAAAAAAACGATGGATTTAGGCCCAGATCTCTGTACTGGGGTGAATGTATGACATTGTTCTGCATTCTGTCCATCAACTATTGTTTTTTCATTTGTCACCCTGAGTGGGACGGGTATGCTCAGACATGAGTCCCGTGCTCTCCATGCCACTGGAATCAAGCTATCCTGGCTGAAGAGGGGTGAAACCCCGAAACCGGTCCTAGGATGCTTGGTTCCAGTCCAGGGAGGACCTGGCTTGGCAGTTCGGGCTGGACTGTTCCCATGAGGCACAGGGTCAAGACTGATTTGCATATGGTTGGGTTCAAACTGGAATGACATGGTGAGCAAAAAAACAATGGATTTAGGCCCAGATCTCTGTACTGGGGTGAATGTATGACATTGTTCTGCATTCTGTCCATCAACTATTGTTTTTGCATTTGTCACCCAGAGTGGGACGGGTATGCTCAGAAGTGAGTATCGTGCTCTCCATGCCACTGGAATCAAGCTATCCTGGCTGAAGAGGGGTGAAACCCCGAAACCGGTCCTAGGATGCTTGGTTCCAGTCCAGGGAGGACCTGGCTTGGCAGTTCGGGCTGGACTGTTCCCATGAGGCACAGGGTCAAGACTGATTTGCATATGGTTGGGTTCAAACTGGAATGGCATGGTGAGCAAAAAAACGATGGATTTAGGCCCAGATCTCTGTACTGGGGTGAATGTATGACATTGTTCTGCATTCTGTCCATCAACTATTGTTTTTGCAGTAGTTTGTCTGCAGCACTGATTGTGCCACCCACATGAGTAGTCCTGTAAAGGTATCTCAGACCTGCCACTGCAGTGTCTACACAGAGTTTTAAACTGCCATGTTGACCTGGCAAGCGCACCTCCTTGTCAGGCCCAAACCTTCCCTTTCCTTACATGTGTGGCACCTTTAAGGTAGGCCCAAGGTACCCCCATGGGCAGAGTGCAGTGTAGGTAAAAGGCAGGACATGTGCTGGTATGAGTGTTACTTGTACTGGCAGTGAAATACTGCCAATTTCGTTTGTCACTATTGAAAGGCTATCTGTCCCATAGGCTAACATGAGAGTTACTTTGGAACATCTTACAAGTATAACTTTCCATTGGGACAAGATAGAGAAGTGGACTTTAGGCTCTCTGAACTCAGAATTTAATAACATCTTTTTAGGGAGATGGATTTTTTTATTGTGTGTTTGAAAATGTCACTTTTAGAAAGTATTCAACTAGAAAGGGTTTGGCCCCTAATCAGTAAGGCTAGGCCTACTTAACAGTCAAACTCCACTCACGCCACTACTGATAGCATTTTCCCATTACTCAGCATGAGCACACATGACACTTGATATGACCATATATTTTATTTTACTTGGCTTACTCGTATTATTTTATCAAAAAAAATGTATGATGAATGTATTCATCTGTTAGAACAGCAATTTTACACAAACCATTAAACAGCACAGAGACACACACAGAATTATCAAATTAAATAACATGCCTTAAAACACTACAAAAAATAAGAAAAACAGACAATACATCAATATGATTCACCTAATACAGAAGTATGAATAGCTCTGGTTCTGTAATTATCAATCCAATTTGTCATTTCTGAGACAAAAAACAAACGCTGCCCTTTGAGCTGGTGTTACAACGCCCTACTTGTAAATTCCTTTTACAAGGGCAATTTCAAACAGTGTGCCATTAGGGCTCATTCAAAACATCGCAATATGTGACTTAAATTAATTCACGTCATGAGTCACAATGGTGGATACTTGTAAAGAACACTTGTTTGGTGAAACAACAGTCGGTGAATTTCAAACCCTATTCTAAATTTGTTTAGGATTGAGGGAATGTCTTACTTCCATGCCTGCTTTTTGCCTATGGGGAAGTCCTACAGAAGGGAGTGGGGTTCTTCCCATTTGAACTTCTGTTTGGTTATGCTGCCAGGGAACCACTGTTTCTTGTGAAGGAGGGATGGGAGAAACCTCTAGTTGAACCTAAGCAAGATATAGTGGACTATATGCCTGGCCTCCGCTCCAGGATGGCTGAATACATGGAGAAAGCAAGTACAAACCTTTAATCCAGCCAGGAGCTAGCTCCAAAAGCAATGGTATGGCAGAAGGTGTGGGTCTTGGAGCAAGTGGGTCTTGGAGCAAGTGGCTCCTAGGGCTCTCCCAGACACGTGGAGTGGCCCCTATTCTATCCTAGAAAGAAAAGGTGCAGTCACCTATCTGGTGGACCTTGGCTCTGACAGAAACTCCAAGAGGGTCATCCATTTCAACCGCCTTAAGCCCTACTATGACAGGGCAGATGTGACCATGCTCATGGTTACAAATGAGGATCAGGAAACGGAGAGTGAACCTCTCCCTGACATCCTGTTCAGCAACTCAAAAGATGGGTCAGTGGAAGGAGTGGTCTTGTCAGATGCCCTCACTGCCCATCAGCAGACTGACTGCAGGGAAGTCCTAAATCAGTTTGCGGAGCTCTTCACTTCTCGCTAGTGTGCCCATGATGTGGACACTGATGAAAGCCTGCCTGTCAAGAATAAAACATACAGGCAGTCTGATCATGTGAAAGAAAGCATCAAAGCTGAAGTAAGCAAGATGCTGGAATTGAGAACCATAGAACCATCTGAGAGCCCCTGTGCCAGCTCCAAGCCTCATACCCAGGGTGATAAGAAGGAAATAAGGTTTTGTGTGGACTATAGGGCCCTCAATGCAGTGACCAAAACCGATGCCCACCCAATTTCAAGGGCAGGTGAACTCATTGACAGGTTAGGTGCAGCCAATTATATGAGTACCTTTGATTCCACCTCAGAGTACTGGCTGACAAGCCCGACTCCAGGAGCAAAAGAAAGATCTGCATTTTCAACCCCAGAAGGACATTATCAGTTCACTGTGATGCACTTTGGTTTGGAAAATGCACCTGTCACTTTCAAAGGTTGGTGAATAAAGTCCTTGCTGGATTGAATTCTTTAGTGCAGCATATCTGTATGATACTGCTTTCTTTAGCTCCACCTGGCAGGATCACCTAACCCACCTTGGGAAAGTACTTGAGGCTCTGAGAAGAGCAGACCTCACTATCAAGGCAAGCAAGTGGCAGATAGGGCAGGGAAAGGTTGTATACGTGGGTCACCTGGTTGGTGGAGGCCAAGTTCAACCCTTACAACCAACAGTCCAGACCTTTCTGGACTAGGTAGCTCCAACAATCCAGACTCCAGTCAGGGCCTTCCTTGACTTGACTGGGTACTATAGCAAGTTTGTGATGGATTATAGCACCATTGTGGCACCTCACAGAACTGACCTTCAAAAGAACGCTCAAAAGGGTGAACTGGACAGTGAGCTGTCAAAAGGTTAATGACACTCTGAAAGAAGCAATGTGCTCTGCACCTCTTCTGAAAGGTCCAGATTTTGCATTCATTGTGCAGACTGATGCCTCTGAACATGGGATAGGCATGTCCTATCAAAAATAAATGATCAAGGTCAAGACCAGCCATTGGCTTTCATCAGTAGAAGGCTACTCCACAGGGAACAGCGTTGGAGTGCCATTGAGAGAGCAGCATTTGATGTGGTTTGGTCCCTGAAGACGTTGATACCATATCTGTTTGCCTCTCACTTCCTTGTCCAAACCAACCACAGGCCTTTCAGATGGTTAATGCAAATGAAAGGTGAAAATCCCAATCTGCTAAAGTGGTCCATATCTCTACAGGGAATGGACTATGAAGTAGAACACTGGCCTGGGACTGCCCATGCCAATGTAGATAGCCTTTCTAGGCTCTTACACTTATATGATAAATACTCTTTATGGGAAGGGTAGTCTCATCCCCCTTCATTTGGGGGGTGGGAGAGGTTATGTAGGAAAGTGCCTCTTTTGGACACGGTTAGCCCCCAGTTTGTGCCTGGAAAATGATGTAATTTCGACTGGAAATGCACAGGGTCCCTGCCAAGGAGCTCAGGCACAGGGTCCCCTGTGCCTGAGCTCCTTCCATAAACTTTACCTATTGGTTTCACAATTGACACTACTTTAGCTCACATGTAAGTCCCTAGTAAACTGTACCCCTGGTACCAAGGGCCTTCTGGTTAAAGAGGGTTCTTAAGGGCTGCAGCACAAATTGTGCTACCCTGAGGACCCCCCACCAAGCACTTGCACACTGCCACTGAAGCCTGTGTGTCTGGTGCAGTAAAAACACATTCCTGTGTGCTATGCCCACAAACATTGTACTGGATGTAGGTAAGACACCCATCAAGCAGGCCTTAGCCCTAAGACAGGGTGCACCATATCTCCTGCAAGGGCATATATGCATGAGCAGATATGCCCCTGCAATACCCATATTGATTCCTGGGTATTGTAAGTGACCAGGCAAGCCATAGTAAGTACATTGGGTAGACGCTTGTCATTACGAGTTCCCCAACTCCATGATGGCTTCACTGAAGTATGGGATGTTTGGTACCAAACATCTTGCCATAATATACCTGCACTGATTCCAGTGTCAGATTTATTATAAACTGCAAACAGGGGACTCAAAACCTACCAACCCTTATTGTGGTCACCAACTGGCCTGAGCCAGCTTGCTACTACCAGTGTTCTGACCTCATGAGGTGAGTGCCTGCGCTCTCAAAAGTCGAGACAATTCCTTTTTTGGGTGGAGGTGTTCACACCTCCCCCTGGTCAGGATGAGCAATCTGTGGCAGGGAGCTTCAAAGGCCGTTGTAATGCGACCCTAGACTCTCCTTTTAGAGGGAGCAGGCCCCGTCCTGTCCTCACCCCCTTTTTGGCAGGAGGACAGGTGGGAAAAACTTAGAAAGAATAGGGGGTGCCAACTCCACCCCTCAGGTGCTGGAGGTGAGTTGAAGTACACTTTTCAGTGCCCACCATCTTGAAGATGGAGGGACTTATCCAATCAGGATTGGGACTCTGTCCCTCTCCCACCATAGGTGGGCATAATAGAGGGTGTAGACAGCGCAGGTAAGGGGTCCATTGGCCACAACCTGTCACTATGTTTGTTGATTGCACGTGCACCTCCTGAGGCGGAAGCCGGGAGGCTGTGTTATTTGCATTGTTTAGCTGATTTTACCTGATTTTAAAATTGAAACTCACTGCAATATCGGCGTTTTCCCTTTTTGTGGAAACTTGAAGGAATTCAGTCATTTTTGGTGGGCTATAATCTCCACTTCGCGCCCCCTCTCTCCCGCTGCCCTGGACCACTCCCAGCCGAGTATTGACACTGTGGAGCCGGTCCCGGGCACAGAATAGCGGCGGCTATCTTGGGTGTGGGTTGGGCTTGACAGCGCTCTAGTGGAGCATAAAAGGGGTCCCGGTTCGCTCTTCGCCTGTTTGTTGATTGCATGTGCACCTCCTGAGGCGGAAGCCGGGAGGCTGTGTTATTTGCATTGTTTAGCTGATTTTAAAATTGAAACTCACTGCAATATCGGCGTTTTCCCTTTTTGTGGAAACTTGAAGGAATTCAGTCGTTTTTGGTGGGCTATAATCTCCACTTCGCTCCCCCTCTCTCCAGCTGCCCTGGACCACTCCCAGCCGAGTATTGACGCTGTGTAGCCGGTCCCGGGCTCAGAATAGCGGTGGCCATCTTGGGTGTGGGTTGGGCTTGACAGCGCTCTAGTGGAGCATAAAAGGGGATGTCTATGTCTTCGCGCAGCGAACACGCACAGCGTGCGCACCCGCACGCACCGGAGTCGCGCCAGAGTCAGGCCCGTCTACGCCCGTCCACGCCAGGACGGGCCAAGGGACACTGGACCCGGTTCCGCCTTCCACAGTCCCAGTCCATCGCGGTGACAGCTACATCTACACTAGTAAGGAACTAAAACTGTTTAACCGTCATTCCCCTGTACAGTGCACAACGTGTGTACTGCCTATTCATAATTTTAAATGTACCCATTGTGGTTTCACCATGGGTAAAATGTTAAGGTGTAATCAACTGAAAGCGTTACATAAGCGGGGTAAATCGAAAGGCAGAACTAGGGCAATTAAAACCCCCTTCTCCCCCTCAAAACTGCAGTTTTGGAGTGTGAACTGTAGATCACTCCCAAAACATAAGACCAACATCTACGATTTCATAATAGATGAAAATCCCGACGCCATGTTCCTTACTGAAACTTGGCTTCAGGCTTGCCCGGGGCCTGATATTGCCATGGCGATTCCCGATGGGTATAAACTGATCAAAATTGACAGAGACACTGGTAAAGGGGGTGGCATTGCGATTATTTTTAAGTCGAATTACACATGCACTTTCGATGCCTTCCCCCTGCCTGGATGTGAAGCCGGACTATTTAAGCTCGCTACTAGCCCCCGGTTTACTCTATCCGGTCTCTTGATTTACCGTCCCCCTGGCAACGCCACTACCTGGATGACTTCATTTTCTGACGTTATTGCCCCTCTTTCTCTGAAAGCTGCCAATTTTTCTATTCTTGGCGACCTGAACCTCCATTTGGAAGATGGTCAATGCAATGTCAGTAAATTGTTTTTATCTGAATTGGAAGCCTTAAATATTTCATTATGCAATTCTGGGTCAACACATTCTGCTGGACACTTATTAGACCCTGTTCTTTCTAATCTCCTTTTTGAATGTTCTTTCCCTGCCCGTCCTCTGGAATGGTCGGACCATTATGCCGTCCACTTTGTCCTACCTCAGACTGGAAATCAAAATGAAAAAAGCAACAGTAAGGATGTGTTTATACGTCGTTGGCATAAACTTAATATCATCGACCTTAACACACGTTTATCGAACACTCTTCCTAACATCAACACATCCACATCTGAATTTAGCTCTGAAGTATCCAAATGGCTGCACTCTGCCATTGAAGAACTTCTTCCTTTAACACGAAAAAATTCCTCATCTCACCGACCTCCTGCGCCTTGGTATTCTGAAGATCTTAAGCGCATGAAAACTAGCTGTAAGATCTCTGAGAGGAAATGGAGACACTCCTACTCTGCTTCCCGTAAAACAGCCTATAAGGAAGCCCTCAGGGACTACCACCATCATTGTAGAATAGCCAGAGCTGCCTATGTTTCAAAGACAGTAACCAATGCTAAAAACTGTCCCCGTACTCTCTTTTCGGTTGTGAAGAGACTAACTGGAGCTGATACGATACCAGCATCTCCCGTACTGGACGAGGCTCAATGCAATTCGGTGGCGAACTTTTTTATATCTAAAGTAGAGCGCATCTACGATTCACTAAGTACTTCTACATCTTTTGATACCTCTCTGCCTGACCCTACTTCCACGCCGGACCCTTCTCTCCTTTTAGGGACGAAACTTGCAAACTGGCTTCCTTTTGACGATGCCTCTTTTTCCTACTGCTTAAATAGCATCAAATCTGGCTCCCCGCAGGATCCGGTACCCGCTAAGATTCTAAAATTACTTGATCTCAGCCCACGTCAAGTGCTAATGCAACTTCTTAACTCTTCATTACTTGAGTCATATGTCCCTCAGGAGTGGAAGCATGCAATGATAATTCCGCCATTAAAAAAGGCTGGAGCGGATATTACCAACTTATCTAATTTCAGACCAATCGCATTGCTCCCCACTCTATCAAAAATTTTAGAAAGGCATATAAACACACAATTGACACTTTTCGTGGAGAGCTCGGGCTTTTTACATCCGTCCCAATCCGGCTTTAGAGCGCATCACTCAACTGAAACCACCCTCCTAGGAGTCACCGAGAGTCTGCGTCATAGTGTCGATCGCGGAGAAACATCAGCCTTGATCCTTCTTGATCTTAGTGCGGCGTTCGACACTGTGTCTCATTCCATCCTCCTCGCGACTCTCCTGTCCCTGGGAGTAGAGGGTATGGCGCTAGCCTGGATAGCTTCCTTTTTAAAAGATCGCACTTTTCAGGTGTTTTCTGCCTCCGCCTCTTCTACAACCTATCCTTCGGCGTATGGTGTTCCCCAGGGGTCGATACTCAGCCCCTTACTATTCAACATTTACGTAAGACCTTTAGCTACCATTGTGGAGGAAGCTGGCCTCACATTATTTTCCTACGCCGATGATTCTCAGATCATTTTTTCTCTTTCCAACAAAGAGTGTAATAACACCTCTGCTCTGAAAGAAGGTCTGATCCGTGTCTCTAAATGGATGAAGAGAAACTTTTTGAAGCTCAACGGTGATAAAACCGAGGTAGTAATACTAGGTAAGAACAAGGATCTCTGGGGCCCCCACCATTGGCCAGATGATATGGGACCAATTCCGCAACCTGTAACTGCAGTTCGCAATCTTGGGTTCATCATTGATGAGAAATTTACAATGAGACAGCAGGCTGTAAAGGTAGCTTCTATCTGTTTTGCCACCTTGAGATGGCTTCAGAAGATTTTGTGGATATTGCCCCCTCCCACACAAAGAACGGTAGTCCAGGCGTTGGTCGTTTCCCGCCTGGACTATGGCAACGTCCTATACCTTGGAGCCGACCTAACAACTACAAAAAAACTTCAGGTTGTGCAAAACGCTGCTGCCCGCCTGCTCTGTAATGTTCCTAGGAGAACTTCCGCTTCCACTGCACTCCGAGACCTTCACTGGCTTAAGATCTCTAACAGAATTAAATTTAAAGCCCTGTGTTACATCTTTAAAATTAAACATGCCTCAGCCCCAAAATATCTTTATGACCTTATTCATGCTTATAAACCCAATCGTACTTTGAGATCATCATTGCATGGGGACTTCTCTGGTCCCAGATTTAGACTAGTAAAGATGGGGGGCCGCTCCTTTGCCTACTTAGGTCCTAGATTATGGAATGTTCTTCCTGTGACCCTAAAAACAGAAACCAATCTTCTTCGTTTCCGCAAGGGACTTAAAACTTGGCTCTTCCAGCAGTAATTTGTGGTTCAGTAAAATCAGCTTGACACTTTTTTTTTTTTCTTCTCCTGTCTGTCCCTCAGCGCCGGGAACCCCATTGCGGGTAGCTGTGCGCTCTAGAAGTTTAACTAAATAAATAAAATAAATAATGACTTGACAGCCTAGCGAAGCTGTGTGTTATGCTCGCTGTGGCGCTCTGTGGAAACGAACTGTTAGAATCTGTATGCTGAGTTAAACTTTTTTAAACCTTTTACAATATTTTATTCTGTGGCCTCTTACCTGATTTTACTCGTTTTAACTGGTTCTTGTGGGGCGTGGAGCTGATTGCTGCTATTTTATGCACTGCACTTTACGGAGCCTGTAAAACACCACTTCCGCCGGTTAGCGGTCTAGTGGCTCATGGGGGAGTACATTAGGAAGTCGCTGTCGCGCCCGGGCAGCGGACGCGCGCAGCGGGCGCGCCTAAGGCAGGCCCGTCTGCGCCCGTCCGCACTCAGGCCGGGCCCAGGGCCAGAACCCCTGGTTTTTCTCCACCAGCAGGAAGGTACACCTACACGGGTAAGGATCTCCAGCTGCTGAACCACAGTGACAAAGGGCTCCAATGTCATAAGCTCTCCCTTAGCTCCATTCTCGATGCTAATGAGGTTGTTGACAGAACGGTTGGGTCCCCAGTATGCAGGGTGTGTTTGGTCCCGCTCCCGACCCTACTTAATCTTCCCATTCAAGACAGGAAACCTGGTCACGACATGGACAAAGCTGTAGGTAGGGATAATCATCTTAACTGTGTCTTATTTAACGCAAGTTCGCTTGTTAAACACTCAGTGGAATGTGCTCTTCTTTTGGAAAACCATAATGTTAAACTCGCATTTATCACTGAGACTTGGTTAGACAGCACTTCGGGTCCTGACCTGGTGAAGGCCACCCCCACTGGTTTTTGTTGCTACTCCCTAGATCGAACTCACAAAAGGGGCGGAGGGCTTGCAGTGATTTATCACGACTCACTAACCCCTTATTTCCAACCGGTGTACGATCAAGGTTGTGAAGCCCTCTCTTTCAACATCACGTCCTTAAACTGTAAACCTTTTAAAGGCATTCTTATCTACCGCCCTCCAGGAGGCAAGACCGACTTTCTCAACTCTCTTAACACACTACTAGAAGATGGTCTGACTCAACAATCCTTTGTCGTACTATGTGATTTCAATTTCCATTTGGAAAAATTGGAGGACCCTGATACGGCTAGACTCAATAGCACTATGGCCTTAGGAGGCCTTGAACAATTGGTCTCTTTCCCCACCCACATAAAAGGACATACCCTAGATGGGATTTTTTCAAATAATTGTGACTTGGGTAACAATTCTGTTCTTCCCATTACTTGGTCGGATCATGTTATAATCACCTTTGAATTAAAACATGTTACGAGGGATCCTTCAAACTCTAACGATAAGAAGGAAATCACAACTAGAGCTTGGGGAAAAGTAGATGTTACACATCTAGAATCTTCCCTCCTGGAAAAAAAGCCTCTAGACTCACCCGACCCTGAGGTAGCAAGCCGACGGTATAACAACTGGTTGGATGAGGCGTGTCTTCGTGTAGCCCCCCCAGAAAATGGATACCGAGAAGGACCATACCCACGGCTCCTTGGTATTCAGAAGAACTCAGGGGAAAAAAACTTCTATGCAAGCGGGCAGAAAGATTGTGGCGAAAAAACTACGCAACGGCTGATAAAATGGACCTTAAATCAACAATTGCAATTTATAAACAATCTCTCCTGGAAGCCAAGAGAGATTATTTCTCACGCCAAATCTCTAAAGCCAAATCTGATTCGAAGGAGCTCTTTAAAACTGTTATTAAACTCTCAAACCCCAGGACGCCCAACGGTCCAATCGCACCTAACTTCTGCGATACAGTCGCTGCATTCTTCAAATCTAAAGTGGAAACCATCTTTTCCTCTCTATCAGACATGGTCAACAAAAAGCATGAGGATTTAGATACCAACATCCCCTCTTCCTCGGCCAATACCCTGGATCACTTCACTCCGTTGAACTTAGAGGAAACAAAGAATCTCATGAATAATATTAAATCAGGCGTGCCCAGCGATCCTCGTCCCACCTGGATTATCAAACAGCTTGCAGATACCACTTGCAGGGTTCTAACACCCCTCTTCAACAACATATTTCAAACTGCCACTTTCCCCACTCCCTGGAAAAATGCCTCAGTACTTCCTCTTTTAAAGAAACAATCCCTGGACCCTAAAGATCCCTCTAACTATCGCCCCATCTCCAGACTTCCTCTACCAGCCAAAATGCTTGAAAGAGCTATGAACAAGCAACTCAGCGATTTTCTTCAGCTGAATGATTCATTGGATCACTCACAATTTGGCTTCAGATCTTATCATAGCACTGAGCTGGCGCTCATTAAATCGACGGAGGAGATCAGAGAAATTATGGACAAAGGAGGAAGTGCCATGCTAATCCTCTTAGATTTATCCGCGGCCTTTGACACCGTACATCACAAAATGTTGCTTAATCGGTTGTCAAAGATCAGGATAACAGGACAAGCTTGGAGGCTCCTTGAGTCCTTTTTAAAGGATAGACTTCAAACAGTCGAATTAAATGACACTACATCAGAAGCTTTCTCTCTGCCCTGTGGGGTGCCGCAGGGCTCTTCATTGAGCCCCACTCTTTTTAATATTTATGTGGCCCCCCTGGCTGACATTATCAGATCATTTGGTTTCCAGCTTACCTCCTATGCTGACGACACGCAAATTGTGCTGTCGGTCAGGGAGGGAGCTGAAAACGAAACAGGTAATCGCTTTTCGAAATGCATGCTATCCATTTCCAGGTGGATGTCAGCTAATTGCCTTAAGCTGAACTCTGCCAAAACAGAAGTGGTGAGGTTTGGAAATAACCCTCGGATGTGGACTCCTGATTGGTGGCCAGACTCATTAGGGCTTTGCCCCACTCCATGTAGGAAGGCAAAAAACCTGGGAGTGGTGGTTGACGAAAAACTTAGCATGGGGGACCAGGTGAGCAGGGTCACTTCAGGCTGTTCCTTGGTACTCAGAATGATTAGGAAAATCAGGTCCTATCTTACTGAGGGGTGTCTCCGCACTGTAGTGACTGCACTTATACTATCTCGACTCGATTATTGCAATAGTCTCTATATCAACATGCAGTCACAACATCAAAACAGGCTGCAAGTCATCCAAAACGCTGCAGCCAGACTCCTGACTCGGACTCCTAGATGGGTATCAGTCAAAGAGGAGCTGAAGAGACTGCACTGGCTTCCTATTCACCTGAGAGCCAGGTTCAAGGCTTCGTGCATTGTGTTCAGAGCCTTGAACGGGACAGCTCCCGAATTTCTCAAAAATAAGTTTTCCTGGTACACTCCATGTAGAATGCTCAGATCTTCTGGAGCCAAGCTAGTGAAAATTCCTTGCATAAAAAAGGTAAACTGGGGAGGAAGGAGTTTTACCTACGGGGCAGCTAAAGTCTGGAATGAACTTCGGTTCATGCTGAGAAATGCAGCAGATCTCACCTCCTTCAGGAAGAACCTTAAAACTTGTTTTTTCTCTCAGTTCTAATCCCCCACTCCAGTGCAGGCTATCAGTGTTTAGCGCCAGGACACCGCAAGGTAATCGTGCGCTCTATAAACTATAATAACATAACATAAATATGTCCCCGAGCATCACAACGTACCTCTCCAGCTAGTTGGTTTCCTTCGACTAGCCTCCTGACCAGAGCCTGCAGCCCTTTTCCGATTTTACCTTTCTCCATGTTGGTACCCTGCACCCGGCCCAAATGCCGCTGGTGGCATAGGGTTGTTGATGCCTTGGACCCCGCCCAATGCTTTCTTCAACCCCCGGAGACTAGCTCCCCAGGCCGCTGTTACTTACCTGTAAGCAGCCTCTGTTCGATTGCCCCATTCTTCATTGATTTGTATTGGGTGCACAACACAGTATTTGCACGCAGGACTTGGTCGCCCCTTTGCTGGTGGTGTACTTTTGGTGCCGAACTGAACCTTGCCCAATACTGACCTTAACTCATGACAACTGTTTTTCATAAGTCAAAGTTACCTATCTGTATGCTGAATGTTTTCTTCCTCCTATAGGTAGACATTACAAAGTCTCAGAATTGCATTAAGTGTCCACTTTTGATATTGAAAAGTATTTCTATTGCTAAACGTATTTACCTAAGGGGAAGTTCTATGGTTCTACAAAATAAGTATAACTAGGAATTATTTTTATAAATTGGTCTCTGATTTATTCATTGAGTGCACGTCTCATTTATTGCCACTGTGTGAACAACAAATACTTAAAACTGCCCTCTGATAAGCCTAACTGCTAGCCAACACTACCACAAAAGAGAGCATTAGTATTATCTACTTTGGCCTCTGTAAAGCCTCTGGGGATCCCTGGACTCTCTGTACACTATACCTCTTATTGGTATAGTTTATAAAGAGCCAGTTTCCTACAATGGGGCTACAGTTTTATCTATTTTCCTAAGATCTTGGACCACCCTCCATTTGCCCCTGTGGTTTTTACTGCCCATCACAGGAGAGTGGGAAGGACTATCAAGCATCTCTCTTAGAATTTCTTGTTTGATCATCTTTTCTAAGATAGGCGCCATTCCATGTTCTGCTTCTCTTGAACATTTATATTGAGGAGCTAGAGGGTAAACTGCATCTGGCTTTACTGTCATTTTGACTTATTTTGCACTTTTAATTAATCCAATGTCTTTACTTGGGAAAATCCCAAACCTCTTATTTACGTTTAGGTCTTAAACCAAGAGGTAGGTCATCTTTTGTAAGAACTAGAAACAGCTAAACGTTTAGCTATTATACTTATTTTGAACTCTAAATTCCTGTCTTATGTTTGAATTGCAACAACACTGGTGTATAAACAAATCACACAATTCATTTTGCATTAACAAATCCCTTACCAAGCAACTCAAGAAGCTGAATCACACAATATGAACTGGTAATTATTTTCAATAGAGCCACTTTTACACGAATATTTGTTGACACTTCATTTGTAATTTGTTTGCTGCTTGTTCCTCCACCTTGGACTTCTTTTCCAGGGAGGGACTGCATTGGAACCTCCACGGAAGACTGTGGAGTGGGAAGCACCAGTATCAATTAGAAAACAGGGGTGTAGAATTTGATAAAATATCTATGCGTCCATTTTATTTTATTAAGTATTTATATAGTGCACTGCTACCCGAGGGCACCTAGGCGCTTGAAGAATCGGCACACAGTGTTCGCTAGATGTCATATTCCCAGTCCTTACGCAGGGTTACAGAGTAAAGAGCCATGTCTTTAGTCCCTTCCTAAAAGACAGCAACTCAAAAGCATTCCTCAAATAAAATGGTCGCTTATTCCACCATCTTGTAGTAATGCTAAAGAAACTTTTATCACCCCATCTCTGAAGATGGAACGTAGGCTCTGTTACTAACTTCAGTGAAGTCAACCGAAGTGTACGTCCAGGGATATGCCATTTAAAGCGCTTTATCAGGTAACAAGGACATTAATTTTGTAATGCATAAGGCTTTCAACCTTATGCGCTTCTCCATAGGTAGCCAGTGCAGAGTGTTGAGGGCATGTTTAGCGCATGTGTATTTGGCTAATCCAAAAAGCAGTCTTGCGGCGGAGTTCTGAAGTACCTGTAGCTTTGCTACAACCGATTAGTTTACTCCAACCAAAAGTCCATTGCAGTAATCGAGTTTTGATAACACTAAGGCTGACACCACAGTTTTCTGTAGGTTTGTTGGAATAAAAGGGAGTACTTTCCTCAGGATTTTCAAGGTGTAATAAATAGATGCAGTGAGCATTTTTACATGCTGGGAGAAGGAGAGGGTGGAGTCCATAATGACTCCAAGATTTTTAGCCTTAGTGACTGGGACGGAGACAGTTGCCAATTCTAATGGCCACCAGTCTGAGGACCAAAGTGTTGTATCCTTGCCGAAAAGTTACATTTCGGTTTTATTCGAGTTTAACTTAAGGCAGGTTTTCGGTCATCCATTCGCTAACACTTCTCATGCAATCCTTGAACTTCAATGCAGTATCCTGTTTTTTGCATGAGATTGATATAATAATCTGTGTGTCTTCTGCGTATTATACCAATTCAAAACCATGAGTTTTGATCATACAAGCCAGGGGAGCAACATAAATGTTGAAAAGGGTAGGGCTCAGGGATGAGCCCTGGGGCACCCCACATTGGACAGTTTGCTTCATAAATCTATTTGTTCTGGAAAAAAAATCCACTTGCCCCTTTGGTGCCACTAGGGCAGCGACAAATTATGGCAGCAATCTCATTATATTGGAGCTCTAATAATAGCCGTATGGGGTGAATACTAGCACTTCACTTTTTGCCATCGTTCCTCAGATCTACATACTGGGGCTGGAGGTAGAAGTAAGCAATAGTTTTAGGGTTGGAATGCCCTTTTAAGTCTGTGCAATCCTACTAACTTGCCTGTTTTAACGGTTTTTATCAGCTCTTCTCTAATCTTTTCCCATACTGAGAAAGGTTGGAAATTAAAGTTCAGACAAGGGCAGAAGTAAAACTTCTTCCAGTGTTCGAAAAAAAGGAATTGGAGGAAAAGTGAACTTGTAAACGCTGAGCAGATTTTCGCCTGAGCAAATTTACACATGCATAATTTGCACGTGCTAAAATGCAGTTTACAAATATGTTCTAGGAGTACCATTTCCTGACCTTCTTCTGTAAATTCGTGACAGCCGTAAATCTGCACTAATACAAGGACCTATACCGTGGGTGCACTTTGTGACTTTCTTTACGAATTGTGCCCCTGATTAGGTCTGCATTAACCAAGACCTTTTGCTTTTATTAAAATTATATCGCTCTCAATCCATCTATCTATCAATTGGCTGGCTTCACTGTGAGTGACAGCATTCTGCTCTTTCAAAAGGATCATAACAGCACACAAATTAGTTTTGTTCATCGCCTGGGACTACTGTGCTTTTTGAGACCAAAATATATTTTTGCGTTTTTGCCAACTTTTGTTATAATGGTGAGTGCCTGGCAGCTCCCTCCCACAATAGAGATTTACAAAAAAAACACGTCAAAATAAACCTTGCATTGACAAAACAAAAAGGCTAAGCACCAATATCAGACCTATTGGTTTTGCGAATGCTCATTTATTTTCAAGTTTCCCATGATGTTATTGTAACCGGTTACACAAATTTTCCAGCATGACTATTTTTGGAATGTATCAACACATCTTACTAAATGATGCTTCAAACATATGGTACCTAAAAGTTCATAGAAGTTTAGAAATACTTTTTTTTTTATAGTTGCATTTTTTTTGTGAACATTTTATTTTGAAACGAAAGAATCATCAATCTTGCTTTCAAGCTTCTGCAAATATTTGCATCAAATCAGATACCATTCTGCGAGCATTAAACGTAGTTCAAACACCAAACCCATGTGTTACAAATATTACCTTAACTGCAGACAATGCCCTTCCCAGATCCATAATGTGATACTGTTAAAATGGCAAAGGGTTTGTGCTGCAGGCGGTTGGGCCGACTTGGTTCCAAGGACAAAGTAAACATGAAAACTTGTCCTTGACCTCAAACAATATGTCCTTGGCATCAGGCTATAGGAATTTCACAACCATGGAAAAGATACATGGTCTCTGTTCATCTCACTATCTACATACTCTGGTCTACTTCGAGACTGCAAGAAGCATGCAATCGTCCGAATTAATCGCATCCGGTGGTTAAATTGTATAAACTCAATTTCTAAAATAAAAGGATTCTGCTGAAACTCTGCATGAGGCATTATGTTTCGCAGGTTTTGCTGCAATACTGAAGCTAAAGGCATATTAATATGGAACTGCCGATGATTTAGCAAATTTTGCATTGGGGTCTGTTCTGGCTTGGATAGTAAACTTTGTTACCCGATTTGTACTCTGCTACATCTGAGGAACAAAATAATTTTGAATTCAATCTCCATTCTGTCTGCACTCAATTTTCCAGTGACCAACTTCCCCACGGATATGACATTCCCACAGATATTGTTAATGCAATTGCATTTATATAGCGCATACTATCCCAGCTGAGGCGTCGAATCACTTTTCGCTGGGCATCACGCTGCTCCGGAAGCCAAGGTCAAAGGTTAGTTCAGTGTTATTGGTTACTGTTAGTTACTGGGATTAGTAGTGTGTGCTAAAAGCAAACCATTCCATGTAGTCATTTCAGATTTTAATGGTGGATTAATGGTGGATTAAGTAGTAGTGCTTGGTTCTGATCATTAGTGGAGGGAGGTTGAGTTCAAACACATGGTTGGTGGGATTAATACAGGTGTTAGAGAAGATTAGGTATTGTTAGGGTGCATAGGTAGGACTTTCAGCGGAAGCAGGAGAGATTGTGATCTTGCAAATGAGTTGTGGCAAATTTGCTGAAATATAGAATAGTTTCAGGTGCATGTGTCGAAGTAGGTGGATCTCAGACAGAGGAGTCATGCAGAGGATGGAATGGAAGGAAAGGGACATTTGAAGAGGAGAAAAAAGGATAGGCGACACATTTTATAATTAAAGGACAGTTTTTTAATGCTTGATTTAAGAACTTTAGTGAATATTTTTGAGACAGCATGCAAGAAAGTAGAAAGAAAACAACAGTGTGGGGGATGGTGAAAGGGCTCCCTTTACAAATTCAATTAACCCTTTTGTTAGCAAATGGCTGCTGATTAGACTTCCTGAAGCACTGCCCTTTTTGTAGATGCTACGGGTGAGTAGAGGTGAAGCTGCAGGTTGAAGGGGACCCTTTAGGTGAGGCCAAGCATTTGTCTACCTTGATCATACTTCAGTGGAGAGCCCTTCTACCTCTTTGTGCCTCTGTTGTGGGTGTTCCAGGCTGGAAACAGCCCTGCTGTGAGGGGCATTCCTACAAAAAAGGCTGTTTTTGGAGCACACCCCAGGAGAAATTTTAAATGTCCACGTTTACCAGGTGTTCGAATTGAAATGCTGAAACATTTTCTTTACTCAACACGCACATAGATAGAACAAACAAAGTCCTTCACATTTTAAGGCCACTTCGGAAACAGCGCAAAGACCCTCACAGATAAAAGGCACAAAGTCCTTCACATTTTTCAGGCCACTTGTGAAACAGTGTAAAGACTATCTTACTTATCAAGCAGGTAGCAAATACAAATTCTTCACATTTATAAGGCCACTTCGGAGATAGTGCTAAGGTCCTCTTACTGAGCAGATCGAAACTAGAAAGTCCATCAATTTTTCAAGCCACTTGTGAAAACCATGCACGTTATCTTATCATCTAATCAAATAGGCAATTTGCAAAGTCCATCACATTTTCAGGCCATCTTGGCAAATAGTGCAAAGTCCGTCCTGTGGATCAGGCAGATGGACAGACAGTGACAGTGAAATGACTTTCTTATTTATCAGGCAGCCAAGGAAATAGTGCAAAGCCCATCTTGTAGAAAAGGTAGTTTGTTAAACAATGTGATTCATGCGGTGGACAGAAAAAGTGCCCAGTACGTATTCATCAGACTTCTGGTTCAATAGCGCAAGGCTCCTCAGTTATGCTAGTCTGATAAAAGTTTACTTCTTCCCCACAAATCCTTCACCCTCCATGCATTGTCCCTTAAAGGCCTGTGAAATTGCAACCGATGCTCTCTTTGAGGGTTAAGGGTGAGGCATCACCAAGAAAAGAGAATGGCTGCACTGTTTAACACTTCTACATGACTTGAAGCGGATGTGGCATAACAGCAAGAGCTGCCAAACATGGAACCGGGGAACCAAGCTCTAGTCCCGGCATTGGTCCAACATCCCTTGACCTTGGGCAAACAACTCAGTCTCCCAGTGCCCACCAAAAACGAATTTGGCCCTGTGCAATGCTATTGGATAGACACATAGCAATAAAATGGGAGGAACACCATCAGAAAACCAGTGAAAGACAAATATAGAAACAGGAACAAACGGAAGAACACATACACACAACAGTCTCACTCAGGCACACACAGACTAGCACACAGACCCACGGTAACATCGTTTTCCCCACACACATACACGACACGATATGATAAGCGGTACTCTTTTTAAGCATGTTGATGTTCGCATTCATTTCAGAATTCTTCTCAATCCCACCACCTCTTCCCTGTGGAACCACACTGCCAGTCTGTGCAGACAACAACATTATATCCTTGCATACCAATCCTTACATTCCGAAATTTGAATTTTCACCAGAACGTGCACTATCAATAAAATCCGGGATTCGCCATTTGATTTTTACCACCTCTCTGAAGCTGCCTGGTCTGTGCATCTATCAACTTCTACTTAATTTTTTTCTGTTTAGCACTTAAACAGTCACTGCAATATTTGGCTTACTTGAGTATCAATATTCTTAGTCTGCCAATACATCACACTCTGCTGAATATGAGAACTAAGCTCCGGACGCAAATCCGAAATGAAAGCTGATACAAATCTGCTATTGCTTTCTTTCGCTGAACATTCAACTGCACTGTACTTTCTATAATTCTGCATGAGTTTTTAATAGTATTATGCACTGACTCTCTAGGTTCTTGTGTAGATTTAAAGATTTTGCCCAATTCACCTCGTTCTCCGTCATCTTTTGCTTCAGATGCTCTATTACTGATTTGTATTTTCACATCACAAGAGCATCAGGAGCATTAATAGGAATCACTCTGTACTTTCTCAAATCACTTCAGTCTTTGATGCAATCAATTAACTATGATATGTGCTCGCAGACAAAGTAAGCACACTAACCCATTTTCTTTACTTCAACTTCACTCAAAGCCATTCTAAAGTTGCTATGCGAATTATTCTATACATTTCTAGGTCATATTCCTCTGATAATTCTTGAAGTGCATCAAGTGTTTCATGTGCACACCAAGCTGCTTCTTTTATTCATATGTGATTAATTAAAATCATTACAAAAAGTTTAACCATCAAACAATAAAATGTTAAATACGATAAAGTTCACCATAAATTTGCAACAAATTCATATATTCATTCTGATTCTTCAGTGATTTGTCCTTTGTATTTGCCTGTCTACAAGTGCCATGAGCACTCCTTGACCCAGATTCCCTTATGCCTGTTTTTTATAGCTAACTTTGAGGGAAGTTGCAGAAGATCTTGATTCTCAGCCCTTTTACATTACAACATCTATGTAGTAAAATCATACACTTATTTCTTCTGATTAAGCCGATTGCAGTTTTCAATTTACCCTATAATAATTTACTGAATTTACCAAAACAAGCTAGGACTGTTATGTCACATAAATTAGAACACAGTGACCGACCCTCCTTGCATGTGTGTTTTACTTTTAGCTAAAACAGAAGTTTCAATAAAATCGGGTCATGAAAATTGAGAATACGGACAGATTGCAGAACAAGGACAAAAATTATCTCAAGGTAGATCTTATCTCATCTTTAATCTTCTTCATATGGGAAACCAAAAACTGTGGGCACTATCTCTTAGATGATCTCTGCATGAGTCAAAAAACCCATCATGGCGGTCAGGGACGGTGTTGTCCTCAAGAAGAGATGAGGCAATGTGTACCTAGTGATACTATTTCAATACAACTTTTTAAAATATAGCCAGTAATTTAGACTAACTCAAAAATGGATATCAGTAAAACTGGAAAACCATGAAGGTTTAGTGCAATAGTAAAGTACAATACAGAAGGAAAAACACATTGTCAAGTTCAATAAATCAATTATAAGGCATCAAAACTGATTGCTTTTTAGCATCTAGCAGCAAAAACTGAAAAAGTTCAAATGTGAAGCAAATTGTTAGAGAAATGGGAAGCATCCCCAGTAGAGACCCAAAACCTTTGGCTTACCCCCAAATTTTGGAGGTTTCATAACTAATTTCACCACAGAAACCAATAGAAATCACACAGTATGTACAGGGTGAAAAGGTTATCAAAACTACAGTAATTCACAATAAACATTTCAAAATATCAAATAATATAACCATCCCCCTAAATAAATAATAATTATAGCCCTAATGGGCTGATGTGGGAGCAGGAAGAGCTGTGAAAAGTATTTAAAGGCTTCCTTCCTAGTTTTTAGAAAACATAATCCAAACTGCACATTTTGCTGCATGCAGAGTCAATGAGAAATAAGCACACAATGAATATCATGAAACTGCAGCCATGTTTATACAAGAGGAAGTCAATGTCATAAGCCACCAATCTGAATCGCAGATGATTCCAATGGGGCGGCGACAATGTACAAGTTGAACAAAAACACAGGTTACCTTTTTTTTGCAGCACGTTGTTGCGACTGAGCTCAGCGCATAATAAAATCAAGTCTGTTAACACATTTCTCCTATTCTTTTTGTGCTTTTTTCCATTCAGGTGCAAGATTAATGTGAGTCGTTCTTTGCAGTGCGGTCGAAGCGGGAGGATCAAGGGAGCTGGCAAGACAGAGTGCTCAAAGCGGGGAAACAGGCAAGAGGCAAGCGAAGAGGAGGAGTGTGGACGGTCTTTAAATAAGACTGCTTTAGAACATTCATAATGGTCATTTTCTAATTGTTTGTAACAAGGAACAGGTCCAGATAATTAACTTCATGAAGCAGAGTCTAGAAGGTGCTTCAGAATGTTCACAGATGTCGTATTCTAATTGCTTTTAGCAAGAAACAGCTGCAGATGATTAATTTGATGAGGCTGTCTTCTACAAGGTGTTTTAGAATGTTCACAAAGGTTGAGTTCTAATTGCTTATAGCAAGGAACAGGTGCAGACTATTCATTTGATGAGGCTGTTCTTCTAGAAGGTGTTTTAGAATGTTCACAAAGGTCGCGTTCTAATTGCTTATAGCATGCAAAGAGTGCAAATGAATAATTTGATGAGGCTGTCTTCTAGAAGGTGTTCTAGAATGTTTACAAAGGTCACATTCTAATTGCTTACAGCAAGGAACAGGTGCAGGGGATTAATTTGATGAGTGCTGTCTTCCGGAAGGTTCATGTTGAAGTCATCTATGTTGGTTGCCATGCTTTTTCTGATGGGTTTTATGGATGTTTCCGTGGTGCCTGAAACCTGACCTAGCATATGCATGGTAAAACATTTGTAAAAGCTATTAAGCCTTTTCTAACAAACTGGGGAACACCAGTGGTAGATATTTACCAACAGCATGTAATATGGTCAAAAGTCGGGGTGCAAGACGTTTGTTCACTCATAAGTGATGGGAGGAATGATATGAGTAATACTGGTATATTGTGATAGTCAAGAGAGGTGAGCTGCGGAAGGAATCCTGACAGTCGCCCCATCCATAGGCAGTCTTACAGGTCGTGGTTTGGTGGGGTGTAAGGCATGAAATCCTCTCACCAGACGGGAGGGTACGAACCAAGGAGGGAGGTACCCAGGAATGCTCTGAAGGGTCATAACCCTTCCAATCTATAAGGTAATATAGTTTACCCTGAGATTGTTTAGAGTCCAAGATACGAAGAACTTTGTACTCTTGTTGGCCATTAACCAGAACGGGTGGGGCTGGGGTATGTTTTCACGTGGCAGGTTGGTATGGCATGATCAGTGAAGTGTGAAACACTCAGTGAGTAGGGTATTCAGGGGGAAGTCTTAGCTTGACGGTGACGGGATTAATTAGCTTGATAATGTCATATGGAACTATAAACTGTGTAATTTCCTTGGGCCTTCTAGTTGCAGGTGTCGTGTTGATAACCATACCCTGTCTCCTTACTTGTATATAGGTGCTGGGGTTCTATGCTCGTCAGCGTGTGCCTTCATGACGAATTTGGCTTTTGCTAAACTTGCCCTAACGTGCTTTTGAATCTTATGCAGTTGTTCTAATCTTTCTATGACTGAAGGAACCATAGTAGAAACTTCTGATATCTCAATGGAAAGGGCCCGAGGATGTTGTCCTAACATGAAGAAGAAGTATGTGTAGTTTGTGGATGAGTGGATGCGGTTAATAAATGTGAATTCAGCTACGGGTAAGGCCTGATCCCATTGTCCTGTGTACGAGGATAGTAAGCATCTTAGTGTAGTTTCTAGGGATTGTTTGACCCGTTCAGTTTGCCCATCGGTGTGTATGGGTGGAAAGCAGATGACAAGGCTACCTTTATTCCTAACTTATCACTTATCTCCAAAATTTAGATGTGAACTGAAATCCACGATCGGAGAAGATTTGTCGGTAGGCCACGCAGTCTTAAGATATGATCAATTAATATTTGGCTTGATTCTGCGGCGGTGGGTATTTTTTGGAGGGGGTGAAATGTGCCATTTTTGATAACATGTCAACAACTACTAAAATGGTAGTGAAGGTATTGCTTGCTGCAGTAATAAAATCTAGACTAATGGTGTGTCAAGGAACTGGAGGTATGGGTAGAGTCTATAATAAGCCTGCAAGCGCAGTGTTGGGCAACCAGATACATATTGTTGTATATCCTGCCACATGTTTGTTATATTCCCAGGGAAGGCCCATGTAGAGAGGCAGCTATTCCTTATATTGTCCTAGAAAATACAATTTCAGCTGTGAACTTTTGCACACATTGCATGCACGACAATGTTGGATTAGTTTCTCTGAAACTACTTTGCTTACACATCCAACTTCGCACAACATTATTACGATGCCTTGAACATCATGTACTAGGCCTCGCTATGCACTAGGTACAAAAGTCGTCCTATCTTCATCCACGAGGTGGCAGCTCTATCCACATACCCATAACATCCCTAATCTAGCAAGCACATTGCGAAGGCTGCTTTTTTAAATAAATAGGCTTCCCGATAGATTGGCTGAGGAGGCACTTCTGCTGACACCGAAGGTCCCTGCATGCTGAGAAATTACCATGCAACGGTCTGACATTCTGTGATGGGTGTCCAATTCGAGACCAAGATATGGTCCTCCACACTCTCCCATCAGGTAATGGGGCTGCATCGTCCCTGGGGGGGGGGGGGGGGGGGGTAGTTCTAGGCTCTACACCTACAAACACTCTAGGTACACTTAGAGTAGGGTCCGCATCGTAGAAGTACATTAGATTACCATATTGCATATCTGCAAGCATATATTCATTGCTTTAGCACCATGGCAGAAATGTATCTACTGTTCACTCTTTTGGTGTTTGTAATCTCATTTATTTGCTTCAGTCTCCTAATCATTTCAGCACACGTAATTCATGCAAGAATAACGTTGGTTCACTAAATATTATTGAACACGTCCCACTGTGTATTCTCTGTATATTTCTCTGAGAACAATTGAGAATGAGTTACTGAGCGAAAGGTTCTGTACTGTTTCCACGATTCCTGAGTGTTCAGGGATGTACTGTTCAGTGGCTGCCAGAAACTGTTCGCTCGCTGGTAGGTTAGGCGGGGCTTACAGTCACCATGTGAGCTAGCTGGTTTATTGGCCAACATATCATGGGGGATGTTCGGAAACAATCATGACACCAAGCCCTTATTTTATGTTGTCCAAACAATGCGCAGATCCTACGGATTAGTAGGAACTACACAACATGGCGCCGCCAACATTGGTTAATAACAAAAACAACGTCTCAACCAGAAATCATTAAAAAGACTGTTATAATAGGTGCTTATGTCACTGAAGGAGGGAAACAGGAGCCCAAGATTAGGGGTAAGGGTTGTTATTTAGCAAGTAGTTATAACAGCACTACATTACAATTGGGTTAGAGTAACCAAAACAACCAATTGTGCACTGACCGTGCTTGGTGTGAGTGATAAGTGCAGTGACACAAGTGATATAAAGACAGCGTGAGACGGCAAAGGACAATATGAACAAAATAATAAGGGATCAAACGATGTGAATCAAGATAATACAAAAATAATTTGTCTTTGTCTTGATTTTTACATGGATACAATGAAATGTAAAAAGGAAGATAATAATTTCCATGTAAAAATATCACATTCAGTTTGTTTGACTATTACACGGGTTGTCTTTGATTTTAATTTCACGTTGATTAAGAATGACATAAATGTAATGATGTACATTATGTTCTTTTAGGGGTCATTGCTATATGCAGTTTCTTTTGTCCTGAAGATGGTCTGAGGGATTTACATCATAGAAGACCGAAACATCGACTTTACTGTCCATTTCCTCTAAAAATGTATGTTGTCCACGTGACTGTCTTATCTATTAGGATATCTCTCACTTCTCTGAGTGAATAAGGAATGGATGTTTTTACCCATGAAGTATAGGTTAAATTGAACCATACCTTTCTCATGTGTAAGCATTGAAGTAATTTCATTTTTGATTGTACCCGGCTAAATTGGATTTACAATTGAAAATATATTAATAAATTGATTATAAGATATACCCGTGTTTGTTCTGCTTTGTTTTAATCTCTTTTTTGCATTTATTGTAGGATTTAATCTATACATTTGATTGTTGATTCATAATCCTAATAATAGTAAACTTTTAAAACAACCGCCTAAAAAAACAATAGGTGGAAAATCAAATCTTGAGTAAAATCCCTTGTTGGCACACTTTACCTGCTCCTCCTACTATTGCCCAACCCTGCAAGGGTATATTGGGTTGTCCTACTCTACTATTACATATTTTCGCACAGACAACTGTTTGTTGTGGGTCACTTTTTATAAGTGATTTTTCAGAAATAGGAATTAGGTTCCTTAAGTTTCTTTCGAATTCTCTGGCTTGTCTTTAACTTATGTCTAAAGCCGAGACTTTATCCTATACAGATGAATATGTGCTAAGAATTGCAGCTGGTCCTTCCCTCTTGGGTAACAGAGGCCCTGTAGCACACTTACCATATGAATCTGATTTAAACCAGCTAGAAAGATTGAAGAAAAAACTAGTTAGAACTGAGCTTCATGCCAACTTTCTGACCGATTGCTTGAACTCTAATATTATACCAACTGGTCTACAAATCAAAAATATACCAATCATCTTCATTGAGGATGAAGACTTTAAAATAGGGTTCAGTTTTGCGGCAAACAAATGCTCACGCACCTGGATGGTGCTGAGCATAGAAACAGAGCTTAAACATATTAAACTGCTTACTAAGGAAATTGAGAATTTAGAAAATAAAATCAATACAGATACTAACATCACAAATGCGAAAGCTTTATTAGAGAAAGTGGCTCTCACAATTAAGCATTTTGAGGAGTTTAATTCACACAAAAAAACTGACAAACTCCATTAGGATATTCGCAAGTACAGCAAAGAAAGAACGTATCCTTATCTTCATAAAGATTTCTACCAACCTCAAGGTCTGAATCAAGTTTCAAATCAGATACAACGTAAGAGGGTGACCGTTTCAGACACCAATTCTGACACGGATAGTGATCATACATCTGAAGGCACCTATGATCAACAACCAACAACATCTAGGCAGTCTTTTTTAGGGCAGGATAGGTGAGGCCCTGGCCAACCCCGCAGATCTCGAGGTACAAAGAGAGGATGGTTTCGGAATCAATATACTCCGGGTCACAGACAGACCCGGAATCAATACCACGAGTGGTGAATCCTATACAAACAGTTCCAATCTTTAATCTTTCACAACATCAACTTGCTGAAGCGGAGATATCAGTCCTCTCATCAGGGCTGTCATTTGTACCTACAAATAAGAATGATCTATTCTAGACTAAATTAGAACTTTATAAGTTCTTTCGCTCAATAAGATTAAGAATTTTTTTTGTAAATAAACCCATAACACGTGACAATGATGTCACAGGACTACATAATCGGTCCACTTTCTTTCCAACTAACAACATGGTTATGAAAGAAATCGTGACATTTGAGAATGCAATTATCACAGAAATTGATAATCTTTTTAAATAAACAAGTTCAGTCAGAAACAATCTGACAAAAGAAGAACAACAAGCCCTCCAATATCTACAGTCCCTGTCTGACACTATTATAAAACCTGAAGATAAGGGTGGTGGTATAGTCTTTTGGGACCAAGAGGAGTATAGAAAAGAAATATTCAAACAATTGTCAGTTCAATCACACTACAAAAAGTTACCCGGCAACCCCACCAGCCGGTTAGAAAAATCTATTGCTAACCTTAGCCAACGAGGTCTAGAGGGGGGATGGTTAAGTGAAAAGGTGGCTGCCCTCCTAATAAATAAATCTCCTACAGTGCCAGTTATCTACATCCTACCCAAGATGCATAAGAGTGTAACAGCTCCACCTGGTAGACAGATTGTATCAGGATGTAACTCTATACTAAAACCCTTGGCCCAATACGCAGATTTCTTTATCAGACCTTTCGCGATTGGGTCTAAGACCTATATTAGAGACACCACAGCAGTCATCAAGGTGGTGGAAAATCATTCTTTTGACCCAATGTGTGAGCTTCTAGTGTCTATGTACATAGAAAGCTTATACACCAATATTCCTCAATGGGAAGTTCTGGAGATCATAGAACAGTTATTAAATAATCGACCCAGACCACATATTGTTCCTACTGAGTTTATAGTTGACTGTACAAGAATTTCTCCTTGTGAAAATTTCTTCCTCTGTGAAAAGACATTCTATCAACAACTGAAGGGTGTCGCAACGCAATGGGGGCTGTTTATGCTCCGGATGTAGCGAATATCTATGTATCAGATTTTGAACAGAAACACGTCTATAACTTTTTAAATCCATACTCAGCCAACATATCATGTTGGCTGCGATACATAGACGATATTTTCCTGATTTGGAAAGGAAGTAAGGAGTTACTTTCCAATTTCCATAATTGGCTGAACACTAGGAATCCTAATCTACAATTCACTCTGGAAAGTGACAACCAAAACATGGACTTTCTTGACATTTCAATAAGAGTAGGAAGTGACAACACCTTATACACCACCTTGTTTACCAAACCTACGGCTAGAAACACCTTGCTCAAATATAGTAGTCATCACCCGCAAGCAATGAGAGATGGACTCCCCTTTGGACAGTTTCTCTGTTTGCGGAGAAATTGTTCCAGAAGGGAGGACTATTTCACAGAGGCTAAGAAACTTAAAGAAAAGCTACACTCCCGAGGTTATCCCAACAGACTTCTAAAGAGATCATTGAAGAGGGCATGGTATAATGACCGTGAGGCCCTACTGGAGACTAAACATAAGACAGCTCAACCTCATCTAGTGTGTGTAACAACATACGGGACAGTAACTAATCAGATAAAGAAAATAATTAACAAACATTGAACACTACTGGCTTCACTACCAGAACTAGTAGAAAAGCCTCTTTTTTCATATAAAAGAGGATCTAATCTAAAAGATCGTCTTGTTCATGCATACAAGATGCAGGAAACACATGTAGTGGACGATATGAGACAACTGATGCCCGTGACAGGACATTATAAATGCAATGGCTGTGCTGCCTGTTCCACGACCAGTAATAAGAAATTCTTTGAATTGAATGGCCGGAAAAATATCATAAAACATTTTTCTAACTGCAATATCACCAATGTGGTGTATTGCATTCAGTGTCTCTGTGGTTTGTCATATATAGGGAAAACGACACAGATGATAAAAAAAACGCATTTTTCAACATCAGTCGAGGATTCAATGTAAAGTTGAGAATGCACCACTTGTAGAACACTTCAGCCAAGTCAAACATACAGAGAAGGACATGGCGTGGTGGGTTATAGAAGTGGTTAAACCAACGATAAGACAGACCAATGTTGATAAAATCCTCACATTGAAAGAGAATCGTTGGATTTGTCTGATTGACAGTGTAAAACAAGGTCTGAATTCAGCCACTGAATGGCAAACATTGGCATGTTTAACCTAGACAGGTAACCTGTTGCGTTTATATATTGTAGCAACCTAAGAGGTATATACACAGTGCCAAGAGCACTATAAATTATATGTATATATTTATACAGATTTTTCCAATTATTACACCAAGCCATTTACAGGATCAAGATCTGCAATGATATATAATATGCTCATCATGTTTCTCTTCGATTGAGAGTTGCCTTTATGTTTGTAAAATATGTGGACTGAAGTAATATTACATCATTACTATAAAACACATAAAAAGCTGTTCATTATATAAACAACCGATTTTAGAATGTAAGCACTATGACAAACAGTGCGAGGTTTGAAATAACAACATGCTTTTGCTGTTTGTTATCTAATGGATGCAAAATATGAATCGCGATAACTATGGAAATTGTTTCGATATTTGGTATAACTATAAAAAAAAAAAAATTGTAACATAGAAAACGACTAATATGTTCATATTAAATTGTTCCAACAATGGGTTCCAAAGTCCTTGCAGTGTATGTAACTACCTGATCGAGTGTACTTTAAAAACGTGCCCTTCAGACTCTACAATTGTGTATGAAATGCACCAAGTAGAAAAGTATTTTTCTTTGCACTCGGTTCATCGGTACATACTAGAGTTGGCTTTTAATACACCAAGTAATTTAGAAGTAGTAAGCCTTTTTTGCCACAGTAACTGTATGAAAAGCTAAGATTTCATTACAACCAATAGGCATATCAAAACGATTAGATATTCTAAGATGGCCGCCATATTAGCAAAGTAGGCGTTACTACCACTTCTGGTTTGTTCAAGGCTAGCTTCCGGATACATGAATTTAAAAGTACACCTCGCTGGTATACTCTCAACAATATCGTCTCACTTGGGCGACTGCCGCCCGTTTGTTTTTTCGCCAGATTGGAACGCAAGTCAAATATGCTTTAATGCTGTCTGTAGATGTGCCTTTTGATAAATTGGACAATTCAAAATTATGGCACTATGGAAAGGAAATGCATTGCCCTTAGTGCGTGTATTTTGTTTTACAGATAGGCAATTTAAGAATGTTACAAGCCTTATTGGCGGCTTGCTGTTCCTCTTTTCATTGATTAATGTAGTGTGTTAATGTTTTGGCTAAGTAACATTTGAAACGCCAGTCGGTTTTACATTTCTTGCGGTGGCGTCTGCATTGTTTTGTGCGCTCTCATCCCTTCGTTTCACCAACAAGATAGTAGAAAAGGAAAAAGGGCTTAATGGTTTTGGTGAACTATAGTGCACAAGAGTTTTTGTGATAAAGGCGGCTACTACTGCAAAAAATAAAATATTTCAGGATAAGTTAAAATCTGAGATTTAGAATAAAGTTGATTCCAGTGATATTGATAAACATGCGATTTATCGATATCTAATGCACACTTAAGTCTACACCCAGGTTGCATTTTATACCAACCTTATGAACCAAATTTAGTATTTAGACAGAACTAATCCGTATAGGTTTAAGAGAAAATCATCGTGTCGAATAGTGGTATTTGATCTCTAAGATCTATAAGAGACATTTAGCCCTGACAATTTTTAAAATAAATGATTGTTATCTTGATACTAACAATTTGAATGGCATAAATAAATAAATGTGCTGTCACTTCTTTCAGATTGGCTGATACAAATAACAAATAGGAAGATTAATTCATATGTTACATGAAAATTACGACATTCCTCTGTCAACCAATATAACAGGTACTTATACACATCATTTATAAATGGGCTTTATTATTTAAATATTGAGTGAAAGAAAACGTAGGTTAATATGCATATCTCATTTTTCAGAGTGAGGAAAGGAGCACCAGTGAGTGTTTTCGTATTTCGCTTCATTGTTACTATAGTTGGCGAAGACTGGCTTGTTTATCAAAAGTAAGCACTTTGATTTTAATTTGTTCATTTTTTAAAAACTGGTAGGATGAAATATCATCTACATCTGATTGATAAAAAACTGTAATTTTTACGCGGATACAATGAAATGTAAAAGGGAAGATAATTTCCATGTAAAAATATCACATTCAGTTTGTTTGACTATTACACGGGTTCTCTTTGATTTTAATTTCACGTTGATTAAGAATTAAATAAATGTAATGATGTACATTATGTTCTTTTAGGGGTCATTGCTATATGCAGTTTCCTTTGTCCTGAAGATGGTCTGAGGGATTTACATTATAGAAGACCGAAACATCGACTTTACTGTCCATTTCCTCTAAAAATGTATGTTGTCCAAGTGACTGTCTTATCTATTAGGATATCTCTCACTTCTCTGAGTGAATAAGGAATGGATGTTTTTACCCATGAAGTATAGGTTAAATTGAACCATACCTGTCTCATGTTTATGCATTGAAGTAATTTCATTTTTGATTGTACCCTGCTAAATTGGATTTACAATTGAAAATATATTCATAAATTGATTTTAAGATATACCCGTGTTTGTTCTGCTTTCTTGTTATAATCTCTTTTTTGCATTTATTGTATGATTTAATCTATACATTTTATTGTTGATTCATAATCCTAATAATAAACATTTAAAACAACCGCCTAAAAAACAATAGGTGGAAAATCAAATCTTCTTGAGTAAAATCCCTTGTTGGCACACTTTACCTGATACTCCTACTATTGCCCAAGCCTGCAAGGGTATATTGGGTTGTCCCACTCTACTATTACATATTGTACAATCAGCGACTCAATAAATTCATTAAGATTGTAAAAATAAAATGAAAATGTTTTCTATGACCGAACAAGGAGACGGCGTGTAAGTACAAGAAGCGACTTTAAATAATTCCGAAAATTGCAGACAGGCAGTTACTATGAAATTATTTCAACATGGTGTCCCGGCAACGGGTGGAGAGGTTACCTTCGTGGTTGAGGCACACGACACATTCAGGACAGAAGTATTTTTTTCTTGGGTTACATTCCCAGCTGCAGACACACACATGCAACTGTTTCATACTTTCATTGTAGATGAGACACCAGAGGAATACTTTTCATGTGGACATAGAAGTCCCGTCAACTTACCAAAAGCATGTGAATTGGTTTAAAGGTGCCCTCCCTCACATCGAAAATGTGAGACTCGGTCCGCTCAGTAAAGAAGGAGCGACCTGGTCGGTTTTAGCTCCGTATACACCACACCCAGACATTCACAGGTTAGGAGGAGCAGAAATGCGCAAACTATATAAAGATGTAGTGAAAACGTATAGAAATCTTACACAATACATAATGCGAACAGCTATAGTTCAACCTTTGAGGGCTGCTCAGGCTGCACAACCTCAATTTAATACTACGGGTATCAGCCCTCAAGCGTTAAATGCCGTAATGAGAAGAATTCCTACCAGTCGGGAACAAGTAACGTTCTGGATCTCACAAAAACAATCGCACAGCTTGAAGCATTTTTCCCCCCCCATACGGGCCCACAGGACAAACACAGAATTCCAACAATTTGCTTGCCAGACGGGATGGTCCCCCAATAGAAGATTGAGCCACTTGGGGAACTGTCTTTGCTGCCGTTAACACCAGAACTCATGGTACCCCTTCAACAGCAGTAATATAAGATGTATTGAAACAAATACAGAATGAATACGGGGCAGAACCTGCCCTGGACTCGGGGATGAAACTAATAGGAAGTTTTGCCCAAGTTTTTGCAAGTATGTTGAGAAACATAAAAGGTAAGGAAGCTGCGATGGCTATAAGCCAACGCCTGAGGGGATTTACTCCTATACAACAGGAGAGAGAGTTACCTAAGATTATCGCAGAAACATAAGCTTCCCTGGGAAAAGATCATCTGGGACCCAGACCTGGGAAACCAGTGGTTAAGGGTAATTCTGAAAAGAATAACTAAGCAAGCACGCAATTCTGCTAAAAAGAAATGGGATAATAAACAAAAAAATATTATACAAAATAAAACAGCAATCACGGAGTGGATCTCCTAAACAGGAGCACACTGAAAAGAGATACAATCTCAGAAACGTGATAACATTAGAAAGCCTGACAGATATCAGGATAATGATACGCGTTTCTCCCGTTCCTTTCAGGATCAATCTGAGAAGCGCTCTGCGAGAGAACGGTCAGAGCAAAGATCAAAAGAGTGAACAAAGCCGAAAAGGGACACACATCGCACTCCAGACTACATCATCAAACAAGAAGGTGAACAAAAATCTACGAAACCTCAATGTAATAATAAAAAAGTATCAGGGATTAAGATCAGAGATGCCTAGGCTGCTGAGGGCTCTGGTTCTGAATGGGGAATGGGCAGTGACGATGCTGGACAGTGCAGCAGAAGTCACAATAGCTCGCCAGAACATAATGTATTTTCTGGAAGTAGTAGCGCTGAGTGAGTATATCACAGCGGAAACACCCGATACGAGAGAGAGTGTCCCACATCGTTTACACGGAATACTGCTTCAGATAGAAGGGGACATTTAAAGAGAAGTGAAGGGTCTCTTTTAGGAGGACCTCTCACATGGTTACAACATTCTTTTAGCTAAAAAGGATTAGCCACCTGAGTTCGTAATAGGTTGGCCAATGGGGAAAGAAGTCACTTTACCAGCTTTCTCCGAACTTGTAGCAGAATAAGTTAAAAAAATATACGCGCAGGACTGGACATTCGCTTTAGCGCCTGCTCTATACCGCAATCATGTTGTGTGGGATGATGAGTCTCCTCATCACAAGATCCCATTAAAAATGATTCCTCAACCGCAGAGACAGTACCAATTAAACATGAAGCAAAGAAACAAGTCAGAGAAATCTTAAATCAACTTGAGTAGCAGGATGTAGCAGGATGCAATAGAGACTTCCATCTCATAGATGAATAATCCTTTGTTTCCCGTAATGAAACCCGACAATTCATATTGTTTAGTCTTAGATTATAGACATTTAAATGCATCCACACGCACATTCGCAGTACAGAATGCACATAGTCCCGCACTGACGAATAATATTGTGGGAAAAAAAATAAAAACAACACTAAACATTTCAAATGTTTTTTTCTGACAGACTAAAGCGCCTAGAAGTAGATATTGGACCGCATTTTCAGCACTAAGGTCTCAGCGTCAATTTTGTTGTTTGTCACAAAGGTATTTGAACCGCCCTGGGCTGTTCTCATTGAGAGTAACAGAGTTACTTCAAAATATCGACGAGGAGGCGGTGTCCTATGTAGATGATATTTATCTGATGGACAATGAATGAATGGAATATTTGGCCAGAGTACACGACATACTAGTGGGGTTTGCTTACCTGGGCAACAAATTCAACTTAAAAAAAATCTAACATAGCCCATGTCAGTGTCCTATTTTTGGGATACGAGTTATCAAGTGAAGGCAAAAGCCTAGCGACACATTTTCCATCTCCAACCTCCAACAACTCTGAAGAGACTACAATCCATTTTAATACACACTATATATTTTTTTTTAAACTCAGAACTTTATTCTTTGGGGCCCCTTCATCATGAAAATACATTCCAGAAAAAAAACTTAATTAAGTATCCCTGGAACCACAACTTCATCTTCTGAAAGAAGAAAGACTGGCTGAAGGAATATATGAGAGCTGGTCTCTGTACAAGAAGATCCAACACAAAGGAGCCATTGACCACCTGTTGCCTTCTCCCTTCCAAGGGCTCTGGTGTTTCCTGCCTTCCTTTCTGGGAGTATAGAACAAGCTCTGTCCAAATTACCACATTGCACTCAGTAAAGTCATTAACCGGCTTCTCTCCTACAGACTCTTTTGGCATCAGTCAGTGGAACCCTACTGGTTCCAATCCAATCTGTATTGTTTCTTCTTCATCAGCAGCACTGGGCTAATTCTTCTAAGCAGAGAAGATTTGTGGTAAGTGGTGTGGGCCGGGACCTTGATTCATCAATCACACATTCTAAAGTTTCAGAAGGCAATTTTCAATGAGAAGGGCGATTTCTATTAACTTCGACAAGGACACAGGTCAAGCTGACCAAGTGAATTCACCCTTAATCTTTTCCTCAAGTCCCCGCCGTCACATAAGCTAGCACATCAGTATTCCCTTGCTACAGAGTATTCTCAGAAAGCTTGCATAATTATCCACCAATGTATTTTATTCTCCAGCTAATGGATTGACCCAAGCCAAAGCTGCCCCAAAAAAACTTTCAATAAGGTGTCCCACTTTAGAGATGTCCGAAACAAACTGAGGTGGGTGAAAGGCAAAGTGGATTCAGAAATGTCTTTGGTTTAGGTACATTTCCAGAACATCACACAGTACAAGCACTAACCACAGCAATCTCAAGAGCAGTCGGAGTGCTGCATATTTGCTTCGCAACAATTTCAGTTTTTGAGCTTGTGTTTTTTGTTTAATATCTATTTATTGAGCAAAAGCAAACATAAAACAATACAAGCCACAAAAAGCGAAGGGGAGAGGCGAGGGGATATCAAATAAACAGCAAGGAAGTTGAGGCCCCCATTTAGAGGCTCCGACATACGGAAGGGGGGTAGGAAATGCAAGAAGTGGCAGCACATACAAAGATGGGACAAAGCAAGGGTCCAGGACCTGAAAGTCAATCTTATGGGAAGGGTGTTTCTACAGTTCTCAAGGAGAGGCCATGCAGATGGCCAAGTTCCCATGGTCCAGTATAGAGAGGCGTGACTAACCTGAGAGGGTCCCAGCTATATGCAGGGAAGCAAATAAGGACCCAAAATGAACAAAGTTTGGCAAAACTAGGCATCTGCCCACTCATAAGGCACAGGTCACATTGCAGCATCACTATTACAATTTGTGGCAATCAACATTCAAACCAATATCGAACAACGAGCAAAAAGAAGAAAGAGAGGAAGACTAGGAGCAGACAGAAGAGGAGAGACAAAAACTACAGAGAGGAAAGACAAAAGATAACAAAAATGAGACAGAAAGGGGTGAAGAGGAGCGGATGCGCCAGAAGGGGAAGGAGAAGGGACCTATGGCAAGTCGCAGAGTGGAGGACAGGAGTTTCAGAAGCCAAGGGGAACGTCCAGCAGGCATTGTGAATTACTCCAAGGGATCCGACCGTCTGCCTCTAGAATAAGGTTCCAAAGGGGGGGCGTAAGGCGAGAGTGTTCAACTTTTGCAAGGTGGTGCACGAGAAGACGCCATATGCAGTCAAAGCGTGTGTCATTATGGGCAAGGCAGGCAGTAAGCAACTCGAGGGAGAGGATTTCCCATAGACGGAGGAACCATGCAGCAATAGGCAGGGATGGGGCCGCTTCCAGCAGGAGGCAATGGTCTGTCGTGCTGCGGCCAGTAAGTGGAGGATGAAGTGCCAGTGGGCCGAGGTCATGGCCCTTAGCGTATTGGGCCGGATGCCCAGGAACGGGACAGCAGGGATCGGGAAACCCACCACCTCCTTAATATGGCTGAGGACCTCCTTCCAGAACACAGTGAGCTCAGAGCAAGACCACCAGAGATGCAAAAAATCCCCTCTATCAGTCTGACATCTCCAACAGATCGGAGAGGTGCCCGGGAACATCTGGTGAAGACGAGTAGGAGTATAATACCACCGCGTCATTATCTTATAGGCAGATTCGTACTGAGGGATGCTACAGTATACCTTAGGAATGTCCGTTCATAAGCGGTCCCATTCCTCCGGGGTAACATCAGCAGTCAAATCAGCGGCCCAGCGAGTTTGGTAACCATGAGGTGGTAAATGCCCAGAGTGCTGAAGAACCAAATAGGTTATAGAGATAAGGCCCTTAGAGCCGTCGAATCTATGGACCAGGGTTTCAAAGGAGGTGAGTCGCCGAGTCACCTCCCGGGATAATTCAGGAGACGACAGCCAGTGACGTACTTGGCAGTACTGCAGGCACTCCCTGTCCGTGAGGCAGAAGAACTGTTTACATTGATCAAAAGAGCGAAGAGCAGAGCCCTGAAAGAAGTCCTGGAGAACACGGCAGCCCTCTACAGTCCAAGCCTCAAAGGAACTGGGCTGAAGAGCAGGAGGAAATGTAGGATTGCGTGTGAACGGTGTGTTAGGGGCGGGGAAAGTGGTGAGACCTTGGGAGAGCGCCAACCCATCCCACACCTCTAAGAGTGTTCTCGTTGGAGTCGCCAAGTGGGCGTGCTGCACATGGGAGCCAGGGAAGGTCCCAGAGCGGTCTACAAGCCACCGCACGATCCATATGGAACCAATCGTTTTCACTTTCAGGCACTATCCACTCCGAGATAAAACGGAGGTGGCAGGCCCAATAATATTCCAGCAGATTAGGGGCAGCCAGGTTCCCCCCACGAGATCTAGGGAGTAGTAGAATCCTGTGGGAAAAGCAGGGGCGCGATTTCCCCAAATAAACTTAGTAAATTTGTGTTGCAGTGCTTAAATATCCGCATGTGGAATAGGAGTGGGGAGAGCCTGGAATAAATAGAGGATTTTAGGGAGAAGGGACATCTTAACAGCATGAAGACGGCCCAACCATGCCAAAGGAAGACCCTCCCACCATCGCATTTCCTCGTGAACAGAGTTACGAAATCTAGGCCAATTCGAGGAGGTGCAAGAGGAGAGGGTAGGCTTTTAGTCTAAGCCCAGGTATCGTATCGACTCATCAGTCCACTGGACGAGTAGCAGTTCCCGTAAGCGTTGGACCTCTGATGCTGGAAGCGTGAGGTTAAGAGCGTGGGATTTCTCCAGATTAATGCGATAGCCCGAAGCAGCCTCAAAAGAGTCCAAAAGCTCAGCTACTGCAGGCAGGGAAGACAACGGAGAGGAGAGAGATAGCAGAAGATCGTCAGCAAACAGTGAAGCCTTATGTTCCGCCCCCCCCATCCTAATGCCATGAATATCCCGATGACGTTGAATGGCGATTGCCAGGGGTTCAACAGAGAGCGCAAAAAGAAGGTAAGAAAGCGGGTACCCCTATCGCGGCCCCGGTGAATAGAGATCGGGGCGGTGGTAGAGCCGTTAAAACGTATACGTGTAGTAGGTTTGGCGTAAGAAGCCATCAACTTAGAAATAAAGCCCGGTCCCAGGCCAATCTTATGAAGAATTGCCCAAAGGAAGCCCCAGTCCACGCAGTAGAACGCATTTTCGGCATCAAGGGAGACCAAACAAGCAGGGATAGCTCTGATACGCGATTTTTCCACCAGGTGGGCAATGCGCCGGATGTTGTCCTACCCCCCTGTCGGTGCCGAATAAAACCCACCTGGTCACGGTCAATAAGTCCCGGTAGATGGGGCTCCAACCGGTTCGCTAAAATTTTGGTGAAGAGTTTGGCGTCAGTATTTAACAACGCCATGGGAAGGAAGGAAGCTGCCAGGGTCGGATCCTTTCCAAGCTTGGGGACCAGGACAATCTCCGCTTCATTCATGGTAGGAGAAAGGCCTCTACTATCCGTAAAACTATTAAAGAGATGTAGTAGGTGTTCCCGTAGCTGCGGGTAAAAGACCCGATAAAACGTAAGCGGAAGACTGTCAGGACCCGGCATCTTATCCGTCGGGAGTTGCTCAAGAGCTTTAGCAATCTCCTCCTGAGAGATAGGTTCATCAAGTAACCCCTTAAAGTAAGGGTCAATAGGATCCCAGGGTCAGGCATCAAGAAACCTCTCAACCTCCTCAGGGGAGCAAGAAGCATGAGCATAGAGATCCTTATAGAAGGCCATGAGAGTACATCCCTTGTCTTTCTTCGAGGTGGCCCAAGAGCCATCAGGACACTTGAGCTTGGAGATGTGTGAGCGAGCAACCTGGGCTCGTAAACGGCACGCTAAACACGCTCCAACTTTGGTCCAAAATTGATAAGCAGCCCTTCAGCCTTATTAGTATGGTGCATGCGAAGTTGGCCGCACAGGGCAGCCAGTCGGCGTTTATTAGCAAGAGAGGGAGAGGCATTGTCTACACGTTCCAGATCTTTAATGTCGCGAGAAAGAGTGGTCTCGACCAAACGGGCCTCACGGGTTCGGGCAATAGATATAGAGGCAGGGCTCGACAAATCCACTTGCCTGCTCGCATTTGCGAGGGAGAATTGATGAGGACGAGCTATTTTAGGTCCTACTCGCCCTTTCTGGTGAGTAGGAAGAGAAACTAACTTTTGTCCTCTGTCTGTGAAAACGAAGCAAAAGTGACAAGATAACAAGATTTAAAGGCATTTTTATTGCTCACAAAGGGAATGAGCAATAAAGATGCCTTTAAATCTTGTTATCTTGTCACTTTTGCTCCGTTTTCGGAGACGGAGGTCAAGTAGGTTGAAGTGAGGTCGAGGGGATTTTCCAAGGCACTAGACCTGCAGGACTAGTACCATTTTTCGAGCCCTGAGAGGTGATAACCCCCCGAACAGTAGCCTTGAAGGCATCCCAGCGAACATCCTCAGGCATATCCTCAAGGGTATTAGCCGCAAAGAAAGATTCGATCTCCTTATGGATTTCCGCTACGTCCACCGGGTGGCGGAGAGTTTGGGGAGGCAATCGCCATCGTGAGAGGGGGTCATCTCGAAGTGTAAGCAAAACATGCACGTGGTCAGAGATAGAAATGTCCGAGATATCCGCCGTGCAAAGGTCACGCACCAGGGGAAGTGAGAGAAAGAAGTAATCAATCCGCAAGTATAAACGATGAACATGGGAATAGAAGGAATAGTCCCGGGAGTCCGGGTGGAGATATCTCAAGGCATCGACCAAGCCAAGGTCAGTAATAGCATTTCTCAATCGTGACGACATTGCCCTGGAGACATACTGCGCCCGTGCCGTGCGGTCCCACTCGGGATCCCAAACTATAGGGCTAGAGACCGTACTCAGTAACATCTCCAACTGCTGTCATAAAAATACATCTTGTTTCTGATTGGGGGCGTAGAGATTAACAAAAGTGGAAGAGCCTCGGCCCCAAACCATATCACTTTTGAGAAACCTTCCGTCATCATCAGCTATACATTGGGAAGAGATCACACGCCAGCCAAGCTTAAAAAGAAGTGCCACCCCCCCATTCTTAGCAGGGGAACACGCCCAGAACTGGGTGGGATATTTGCAGTGGGACATAAGGTGAGAGTTAGAGGAAAGCAAGTGAGTCTCCTTTAGAAAAACCGCATCAGGATCGCGCTGGGAAAGATAACGCCAAACCTGTCGACGCTTAGAGGGAAAATTGAGGCCCTTTACATTAAGAGAAAGGAAAGTGACAATGCGGGTCATAATGTAGGGGAAGAGTGCAGCTCGCTTCAGTGCCAGCAATGCGTAGGAGGGAGCGAAACGGTAGGTAGACCAGCCAGGGGCAGACCCAAGGAAATAGAGGAGATAGACCCCTGTTGTGAGAGTTCCATGGCCTCTCTCGCATGCGCAGAAGAGGGCTGGAAACAGAGGGACAAGGGCAGCTGCAGCAAACACAAAGCAGGCAGGTGGATTGAAGCCCAGTCGACCCCACAAAACACCCAATAGATCCCCCCCGCGAGCCTAGCGCGACAATGCCAGTCAAATAACGGGGATGGCGCATCCAGGGAAGACAGCAGAGGGAAGAGACAAAAGAGAAGAAAAAAGACATAGAAGATGAACAGACCAACTGGGCCACAGCAAAATGGAGTCTAGATTGGACAGTCCGGAATCCCGAAGGTGGGCCATCCCAGAGAAGTCACTCTCTTACAGGACTCCAAAGAGGGGGGGTGTCGGACACACACGAGGTGGAGAGCCACTGCCGGCAGCTTCCCGTGCATGAATGGAAGAGAAGCCCACTGAAGACCGGTCACTGGGGCCTAGTTGGAAGATCCCCACAGAAAGGCACAAGGCGAAGACACAGCCAGAGACATCGCAGGGTCGGAGGTAGCTAGTTCGTGAGGGTCGGAGAGGCACTCAGGGATCTCACTTGGTTGATGGCCTCCTGTTTAGCTTGTGCAGAATCAAGATCTGTGGAGAGGGGCCTAGAGCGCGGAGGAGGGACAGTGGACCACTCCGGCCGGAGAGAACCCAAAAGACATGTACCAGGGGACTGGAGGTCGTCGCTCTCACTGTCCACAGGAAGATGAAGGAGGCGCTGTGCCTCCTTCAGGGACCGGACACTCCGTCGTCTACCCTGCCAGGAGAACATCAAGGCAAAAGGGTGACGCCACTGATATTTAATCACAAGATCTCTCAGCTTGTCCGTCAAAGGTTTGAAGCTCTTCCTGCGTCGAAGCGTAGACGGTGCGTGGTCCTGGAAGATCTGAATTGAGAGTCCATTGTAATAAACCGTCTGAACTCCCTGTATTTTGCAGAGGATAGCTTCCTTGTCAGCAAAGAAGTGGACCTGTGTAATGATGTCCGGGACAAAGTTAGGGCGGTTGCGAGGAGCAGGTAGCCAATGGGCCGTATAGAGCTTAGGCGGGGAAGAGCCCTCACCTTCCCGAATGGCATGAAGGAGGTCTGCTGTGTAGGACAAGATGTTCGGCCCCTCCGTTCCCAATGGAACGCCTCGGACGCGAAGGCTGTTCCGCCTACTGAGGTTCTCCAAGTCCTCCTGCTTCAGCTGTAGGGTGATATTCTGGTCTTCGAGTTCAGACACTTTCTTCCAGAGACCATCTATGTCCTCCTTCCTAGCGTCCTTTGTGGCCTCGAGGCCATCAACCCTATCGCCAATTTCAGTAACTCTCTGCGAATGTCCTACAGCCCTGCCTTGAAGTCCTGGCGGAGGAAGCCAATCTCGGTCTTGATCTCCTGTAGAAATGGTATGGTAGGGATGAAGCAGGTTCCTCTTGTGTGTTGGGAAGCGTCTTCGACCACAAGGAGGTCACCGGGTTCTCCCGGGAGGCTGCAGCGTCAGGGTCCTTAGTGCCCCTATGTTTAGGAGGCATAACTGCAGTGGACGTTGGGGGCCCCATCCCAGGGGGGTACCCACAGACACGTCAGGAAGCGGGCAAGCGAAGACCTGAGAGAGGCCAGCCAAGCGAGGAAGAGTGCGGACCCGGAGACAGTGCGGTCCCCAGTATCCGGGGCGAGGTCAGAGGCCAACAGTTCACTGGTGCGCAGGGGCAGCAAGGCAACGACCAGGCACAGGCAGCGATGGCTCCGGAGACTGATGTGAGGTGTCTAGGGAGCAGACAGGCAGGAGCGCAGGATAGGGTGTACCCTCAAGGCAGAATGCTGGCCCAAAACTGCGTGGAGATCACAAGGCTGTACCGAGGCGGAGCAGGCCAGGCAGGGGCCAAGGAAAGAGTCACTGGGAAGAGGCACGGTCTCACTGGCTCCAGAGCGATCCTCTGTAGAAGCCAGGAGGTCCCCAAAGCTCACAAGAAGCAGGTAAGTAGCAGATTGGCGCCGGGAGGGAAGGAGACACCAAGGCGAGCAAGCAGGGAGTGGGGAGTCTCAGCGCGAGGCCCCAGACAAATCAACTGCCACAGCCGAGGGTCAGGCAGAGGCACCAGCGTCAGGGCAGGGGGAGCGCAGGCCGCAGAGAAAGGCAAAATGGCGGCGGGGCCGGGTAACTCACTGGAAACCTCCCGGGCCGTCGGCGCCTACAGCGTTGCACCCCCCCGTCCCGGTACCTCCTGCCTCAGTGTGGCACCGCAGTGTCTCCTCAGCTCATCGGGCCTGATGATGGCGCCACTCCTCTGTGCAGTGAGGCCCAGCAGATCCTGGGTGTCGTCTCCGCCGCCTCCAGTACGCGGCAGGCCTCAGAGGGGGAGAATCAGCTTCTTACAAGCCCCCAGACAGTGCAGGGGCGGGATCGGAGCCTTCGAATCCCCCAGGGCTCAAGAACCACTCCTAGGGCAGCAAGAAAAGGCGTCCAGTGTCGCCCGAGGCTCCACCGCGACTCGCAGAGAAATTGGAGGTGAGAGCAAGGCGGATCTACGCCGACCAAGATCGCCGCCAAGTTGGGTCCCCGGGCAGCCACCACCGCAGCAAACCCTGGCAGCACAGGCCCCCAGAGGTCCAAGGGCTCCACAGGAGAAGTGACGGTCCCAATGGCCTGGTAAATAGCGTGTGCGGGAAGCGCCGGAGCGGAGACTCGATGGCACACATCTCACTCCATGCGCGCCCAAGCCACGCCCCCTTTAGAATTTTTTAATTTTGGCAGAACTTACATTTTGGATTACACAGAAAGGGTAAAACCATTCTACGGCTTAATTAAGCCCGACTTTTCAGTGCAACACCGGACACAGGAACATACTGATATTTTACGTTCCGTACAAGCGGACATGCTTGCATCCAGACATTTACACACGTGTCAACACAACTAACCTGGAGATCCGCGTAGTTGCTGGACCTACCGGGTATACTTACATCACTTTCAATGAAGGTGATACAGTACCTCTAGCATACAAACCACATCTGTACACAAATGCCGAAATGCGTTTTGCACCCACTGAGAAAATGTTCACAGCTCTACAGACTGCTATAATGAGAGAGAGCGCCCAGGCTCAAGGAAAACGCATTATTGTTGTTACCCCAGTACCGACTCTAGAGGCCGTTACTAAAGCGCGGATTCCGAATGCTAAGGTTCTACATCCAAGATGGATTTAGTGGGCTACCTCTCTCACTGCAACAGATGTAGATTACAGATTTTACGCTGCATTACAAACACAAGCATTCCTGCAGTACGAACAAGAATATCCTCTGCCAAATGAAATCATCAAAACAGCAATATTCCGCGGCATGCGAATTGTAAAAGGGTGCATGCGAGACAAAGTTTCTTCGCAGAACAACACATACAGAGTTCCTATGGAACTGCATAGCGCAGCTGGCAGAACTAAAGGCCCTGATATTGGCACTACAAAATACAGATCGCGAATTCCCCACACTTATTGTGTGTGGCTCATTTTACTGTGCACAGTCTTACAATGAAGACCTTCACTATTGGCGCCAAAATGGGTTTCGAGATTCGAAAGGTTGTATAATCAGGCACATGGTGCTTTGGGAACAAGTGGCGAAGCAGAAAGAAGGCCTGCCAAGGGCTCATGTAGTTCATACATTGAGCCATCCGCATGTTGGCGTTCACGTTGAAGGGAATTCAATGGCGGATTAAGCCGCCAAGGCAACAGTGTGAACTGCTGCCGTTGCTGCAGATATTCGCTCTAGCACGAGAATAGACGGAAAACCATGATAGTTATCAATGCCATAGGCAACAGCTCACCACCACCAAAAGACCTTCCACTTAAGTACACCTACAAGTGATATGCACAAAATATTCTGTATGCTCAAATTTCAGAAGTGGGGTTAGAGTAATACCAAACACAGATCGCGAATTGGGATTGATAATAGGTGCAAATGAGGGTCTGTGTTCAGCACATGCAGGGATTACTGCTATAGTTTATTACTGAAGCAGTGCTACTGGTTGTTCAGGTCTCCCTAAACAGACCATGGACTTTGACATTAAATGCAACATCCGCCAGCAGATGAAGGACTCCACCGTAGCACGTCCACAGCGAACCCCTTTATTGATCTCAGACAGACCTCTTGCATGTGTATTTGGATCACTGCGGCCCCATACACTTTGGCGGGGCTTACAAGTACATCTTGATAGCAGTTGATTGATGCTCTTTATTCCTATGGGTTTGGCCCCAGCGCTCGGCTGACGCCCAAACTGTTATAAAGGATTTGCGAGTCTTTATTAGGACTTAAACAATTGGCACACAACATTCCAACCATGGGTCGCCGTTTAGCTCTCGGGCTTACAAAGAAGCCATGGGATGTTTGGGTGTGGCCTTGCCGTACTCCTCCCCCTACCATTCCGAAATTCAGTCGTTGAGAGGAAGACTTAAAGCAATCCTTAACAGCTAGGGTACTAGGCTCGGGTGGCAGTTGGGTCAATCACCTATACGGGCTTCAGAGGGCACTTAACATGCCAAGAAAATCCTTAGAGCATCTTATACCCTAAGATATCCTGTTTGGGGTGAGAACGTGGGTACCAGACCTCGATAGTGTCAGCACAGTGGCTGCAGAAACTCCATTTGACCTCAATGTTCGTTTGGATGTTTTACAGGACTTGCCTGTGCCTATCCTTGCTGTAGAAGGTACCAGAACTGCATTTCTTCAGCCTCTTGCCAGTCCCCGAGACAAAAGGTTTGTTTTGATCGATGTGATCAAATCACACTGTGTGGCCGATTCTCAACAGTAGGCCGCATGAGCTCCTGGGTAGACGCCAATCTCCTCTCGCTACCATACAGGAAGTTCAGATGGAAGCTTTAATAATGACTGAAGATTCCACTTTCCAAGAAGAGGCTGTCAAAGAAAAAGAGATAATGTTTCTCCCCGTTGATACAACTACAACTGTACAATCATCCAGTACAGAAATTTCTATTCGAAAAATTGATGACGTCTATGTCAACATGCCACAGATCGGGTCATCTCCAAGTTCTACAAAACCTGCTAAGCTGCCAAAAATAGACCGGACGGTGTCTGGTTACTTTGTGCATTATGACAGCTTTTCATTGGGTCCCAGTGAACCTGAACTGCCAACAACTCCCTTTCAAGCTACGAGTCTATTCTCTCCACCTTTGGCTGAAAAACACATACCTTGTTGCTCCCTGGATACATCTCTGGGTTAAAATTTGATTACTTTTCCTGGTACTCTAGATTGGTTTAGTGACTGTCTTTTTTCTACTTCTGAATGGACATTATCTCCCAGAATGCTCTGCAGTCCAACATGTGACATTAGTACTAAAACCATATGCATTATCGCACCGTGAACTGAGGGACCTGTCCCTGGTGAACATTACAGGGGTTCTAGTTCCTGATGGAATAGTGTGGGATGGGGTATCGTATGATGTATATGGTCCTACTGAACTTTTGCAAATTCCATAGTTGTTTACGATTTCTTTAAATGATATCATCACCTCTAACACATTCTCTGATGATTAAAACATTGAAACTGCATAATTTGAAATCAGATCTAGAGCAATCAGCAGCATTGTCTAGTGATAAACTGTTAGACCTGGTACCATTGGCGTGGGTCTCCCTTCCATTTTTTGCTGTTGACTCCCATGTTTTTGCTGGTCTAGACGCTTTGATACAAGAAGAAATGGTATGAAGGAAAAGATACAAGAAAGTTTATGAGTAGAGCACATTTTTTTTAAATTTATTTCTTTATTAGCAAATTGCATCAACTGACATACATCGTAATACACTTACAACCTTGAGGCCCGTCACAACTTCACAACACATCGTCACATCTCTGCAGCTTATCCCACATCCCGGAGGCCGGGCATCGCCGCACCCCTATGTAGCCCCGTAGTGAAATCTTCCCAGTATAATAGTAGTATGTCACGGCTCGTATACACTCCCCCATCGGGGACAACAGTTTTTTGTGTTTTACCACTAATCTAACTCCCCCAACTCTCTCCCCTCCCCCCCCCCCCCCCAACTTCCAGGCGTCCGAACAGATCTCCACCTATAGCGCAAATCTCCGTTGCCACCCGTTTGCACGGTCTTCCCCTACTCTACCCTCTGCTACCTGCCATCCCCATGACACCCTCGCCTCTACCTCTGCAATCTCCCCGCCCCTCTCATTCCACTGCCCCCAGCTTATAGAGTAGAGCACATTTAATTACCCTCTCCGAAATGTTATTTTTACTGTATGTATCGCAATGTATTTACAACACACAGAAACAATGGCGTCTAATCAATGAAGAAGACAAAAAATAACATACACAACAACATTATGTACATCAACATAAACACAATTATACATTACAAAGAAGCCCTAGAATATTATTCTCACTATTGTCCACCCATGAATTCTGGGCGGAACACTCAGAGGTAGTTCGGGTGAAACACCTAAGCCCTATGGACTTATTTTCCTAGCTCTAGTGTGTCACTACACAATTCCAAGGATAACTGTGATTCCAAGGACTTCTCCATAGAAGTGTCGACTTGACCACGTATCAGCCTTTTCTTCTTTGGTCTCCTCAGGACAAGGGTAATAAGACATTAATCATTCTTATGAGACCGGGACACCAGGCTTGTAGCATCACAATGGCGTCTCAAAGCTCGAGGCACAATTACCTCCCTCTCCGTGTAGTGGAAAACCTCCCTCGCGCTTCTTCCCCTTAGGTGGATTTATTCTTGGCCCCTTACTCCTCACGGACTGTTCCGACTTTGACCTTGTTGTAACAGTATTCGTGAAGATAGGGGCTGGTGGCAATGGCTCTTTCCTTTGGGCAGATGACTCAATTAGGCCTGGATCGATTGGCCTTGTTACCGCTAGACCCTGTTGTGTTGCTAATGCGTCGGGAAATGCCTCTGTGTATTTAGCCCCATGATGTACTATTGGGCCTTTATTAGGAGAGCAAGCTGTCATGATGCCACCTAAAGAGGAACGTTTCCCTGGTAATGGCTCTAAAGATAATCGGCGTTCAGTCGCAGCTATTTCATATGCCAGGACATTACTAGCACGAGTTATGAAATTCCCCAAAGTCTCGGCCATGCTGCCGCCTTTACTCATCGCCATATGGAAGTGAGTGTCTTGAGAGGAATCGAACCACTCAGGCCCAGATAGATGTATGGGGAAGTTATAGTATAGTTACAACTCTTACCACATTGCAAGTGTTGCTCCCTCGATGCACAGGTGGGGCACCAGGCAAGGGTCAGGGACCCAGCTCGGCCTCCACCGGTCTCGAACGGGCTCAAACAGGCCCGCCCTTGGCCCGGGCTTCGCCCGGCACACGTCTGCACGCGTCCGCTGCGCGGGAGCGGCGATGCGCTATAAGGGCGCGGGCAGGCTCTGAAATTACGTGCAGGTGCGGTTCAAATCAGCTGGCCCCCTGGGATTTGCAGTCCTTCAAACCAATGTTCTCCTGGGACTGTCGAAGCGGCTCCCGCGGCAGCGGGAGCGGCGAGGCGCTATAAGGGCACGGCCAGGCTCTGAAATTACGTGCAGGTGCGGTTCAAATCAGCTGGCCCCCTGGGATTTGCAGTCCTTCAAACCAATGTTCTCCTGGGACTGTCGCTATCTTCGATGTGCGCTGTCTGTCGTAATCAAAACCAGTCTCCTTGTCTTCTTCTCTACGTTGCAAGGGATATAATGTCCTCACTTCGCACAAACTGTTTGCCACTGCTTTTCAGTTTTACACAAAGCTAGTACCCCCCATGCTGTTTACAATTACACCCAATGGGAACACTGTGCAACACCACCAAAAGGTAGTTCAATAACATTTGCACAACAGTTTGCATATTTTTCTGGTTTTGACACATCAGACCCAGGATCTTATTACTATAGGCTTGAATCTACCTACACCTGCAAAGAAGAATATGCTCACAAACACCAAGCTGATTTACTCTGCTTCCTTTATTTCCCAACTGTCAATACAGGGTATCGACTTTGGGAAGGACCCAAGACAAAAATCTGTCTGGGAAACAAAAGGTTGGCAGGTTCAGGGTAAAGAGCATGCCTTATACCACATCAAATGATTCTCCTGAATAAAACAGAGCAACAGACTTCCTGTCTTGGATTAGAGCATACCTCGCATTCCCACATTTGCACGCTTTGAACATTGGCAACAATACACAAAGTACAGTGAGGATACATTATGCAATGCTCCGCAATGGGTCAGACAATACATCAGACCCCGATCAGCAGGGTTGGCTGGTATGGCCTGTAGACACAGATGTCACTCTACATTCCTAGCAATGTACAAACAGAACACGCAGGGGTGGTGACATCATATATAGTGTTGGGAAGTTATGTCTAGATTGGCTAAAGGCCTCAACACTTTCCCAGCTGAAACAACACTTGTCCCTTCTTTCTAATGACCTGGATCTCAGGGATTTTATCCTAGGTCCCTGAAACTTATGTCAAAAGCACTTCTTGGATGGAATATACAACGAGCTATGGAAGATTCTCGACAGGGTTAATATGTAAAAGGCATTGGCAGTGGTTGAAAACAGTATGACCACTTTATCACCCAGAATGTATTCACTGGGCAACATTGTGTCTTCTGCAATAGACATAATAAAGCAGGACATGTCTATTTTACAACCTGGACTGTCACAATTACGTTCCATCATAATGCTGAGCTGGACGTTGCAAACACTACGTTCTGGCCACATGCCGTGGCGTTACATCAACACTACCAGTCTGTTTTCTGAATGTGATCTGACGGAAAGACAGATAACAATGGCAAGCAGAGATGCAAAATGCACCATGTTGTACTTTGCTACAGTAAAAGGTAATTGGTCTATTTTTTCAGAGACACCATCCACAGACTGGATTATCCATAGCTATATCACCCTGCCGGTCACGATTTTCCAATTCCAATATTGTCTCTAATACCAAAAGGTAGGCAGATACAGGGCACTGAGGGAAGGTTATGTGCAAGAGTATTGGGAATTACCGTACAGGTTTAAGTGCAGGAAAGGGGGCACTGGTGTTTTTCTCAGTGGTTCCAACTGTGAGGAAGCCTTAAGCGAGCCCTTGGTTTGCAAATATATTTCTCTTCATGGGACATGCAATGCTTCTGTTTCGAACTGGTCCTGTTATATGAAGGCATCCCAGCTGCCGGGATACGTACGGTTTTCAAACTGCTCTCAAATGGGAGCTACTTGTTGCTGCATGATCAAGGTTGCTGTGGAATGGAACCGGGATTCGCTTATCTAGTGACGGTTAATTCCTTAGTCACTTGTTGTACACAAGTACTGTTTCCACATGCCAACAAAATTAGGGAGGCAGTGCTGTGTCCTTCGATAAATGTTTCCAACATACGCTTTGAATCCCTTAGCAGACTGAAAGCCATGCTTTTTCAACAGGATGTGGCCTTAACTTCAGCCAGAGACATTTGATCTCCAGATTGCAAGGTCCTCGTCAGAGATACAGACACTACTCCACACTAACTTCCTGCTGCATTTTGGGGAGCTAGGCCATCGTATCTTTAACATTTCTGATACAAGAAGAATAGTGCATTTTTTTTTTAAATGTGTCGGCTCAGGACTGGTTAGCAACTTTCAGACAATCTTCAGAGTTAATCCATCATTCATTCAGTCCGTGCTGGGAAGCGTTTTTGGAGGGTTCCCGCTCGTCCTGCTACTTTTGGAGGGAATAGTGATTTTAAGTTTTTTGCTTCGCAATGGGCATCCCAGTTCGATTTGGAATGGAGACAGCACTGCTTGTGCTACGGAGCCGTGAGCACATAGTCCACACGTTTGGCACACTTAAGTCTTCAAGATGTGGACGAGCACTGGTTCTTGTCCTTCAGGCCTGTTTGGCTTAACTGCATACAACCTGTATTATACTGTCTGCTTTGCGGCCACAAATGCGTATTAGACATATGCTTAGGATGACAACTGGTTGCGCCATTGGACAATAATGTACTGCTAGACCCGTTAACGGCCCATGGGTATTGTTGTCCCCAGCGTCTTTCTTTGCTGAAGAATGCATTTTTTGAGCCACCATGGGACGCTTTGGCTCCTAGTGACCTGGACAACGGCTCTACGACATGCATACAGGATGCAGTCTCTCCCTCAGCAGCTGCTATGGGAATTGGATGGAATCACCTTTGTTCCATAAAGCTGCTTCGAGGTGCATCTCTGGGATAGTCGTCTGCGGTTATGGACAACAACAATGTAGTCTCTGCCACCCGGAATACATGAAATAATTGGCCTTTTTTGTGTGGGAACAATTCGGCTTGTTTTATAAACTAAATTCTTCCAAAACAGTTTTGTTTTATTTTTATAAGCACCATGGTTTTCGGAGTGCTTAGGATTTCAAATAGTATTATGACTTCAAATCTTTTATGAAAATATTTAAGGGAAGCTTGCTTTTATTAGACAATGTTAAGAGTAGTTTTTACCTTTTTCCATGTTATGATATATTGATATACTGGATTTTTAGATAGCTTTTATATATTGACCCTTAGGATGAGGAGTGGGAGTTATATTCCCGGGTTAGTCCCATGTAGCGAGGCAGCCTATTCCTTACATTGCCCTAGAAAATAACATTTCAGCTGTGAACTTTTGCACACATTGCATGCACAACAATGTTGGAATAGTTTCTCTGAAACTACATTGTTTACACATTCAGCTTCGCACAACATTATCACGATGCCTTGAATATCATGTACTAGGCCTCTCTACGCACTAGGTACAAGAGTCAGCCTATCTTCATCCACGAGACAACAGCGCTATCCACATAAGCATAACATCACTAATCTAGCGCGCACATTGCAAAGGCAGGTTATTTATTATAAATAATAGGCATCCAGATAGATTGGTAAAGGAGGCACTTCTTCTGACACCGAAGGTCCCTGCATGCTGACAAATCACCACGCAACGGTCTAACATTCCATGAGGGGTGTCCAATTTGAGACCAAGATAGGGTCCTCCATGCTCTCCCATCAGGTAATGGGGTTGGATCGTCCCTAGGGGGGATTCTTGGCTCTACACCTATACACACACTCTAGGTACACTTAGAGTAGGGCCTGCATCGTAGGAATAAGCTAGATTACCATATTGCATATATTCATTGCTTCAGGACCATGGTAGAAATTTATCTACTGTTCACTCCTTTGGTGCTTGTAATCTCCTTTATTTGCTTCTGTCTCCTAATCACTGCAGCACACGTATTTCATGCAAGAATAACGTTGGTTCAATAAATATTATTGAAAACGTCCCAATGTATTCTCTGTATATTTCTCTGAGAACAAGTGAGAATGAGTGACTGAGTGAAAGGTTCTGTGCTGTTTCCACAATTCCTGAGTGTTCAGGATTGTCATATTCAGTGGTTGCCAGAAACTGTTTACTCCCTGGGAGGTTAGGGGGGGCTTACAGTGGCCCTGTGAGCTAGTTGGTTTATAGGGCAACATATCCTGCGGGGGTGACCGTAAACAGATTTGACACCAGGCCCTTAGCTTATGTTGTCCGAACAATGTGCAGATCCTACAGATTAGTAGGAAATACACGACACAGGAAGGTTTTTTGACAATTCCTTATGGTTTTCGTTATACCTGGGTGCCCTGCTAATACTGTGTTGTGACTCCATTGAAATACCTGACGTTTTAATTCTATAGAGGGAAAGTACAGTTTGAACGTGAAGGAACAGCTGGTCTGTGATAGTATGGTTAGGTGTTTTTATCCATTATACGGCCATTAGTTTTTTATATTCTTCATGCAAGGCCGCCATAAAGGTGTCACCGTCGCTGACTGCGAATACCTTTTCTGTTGGAATGATAGTAGGGGAGTTTGATGTGGAATGGGAAGAGTGAGCATACCCCAGTCTAGAATGAACATCAGACTGTAAATGCTTGGTCCCTGGGCGATAGGTGATGGTGAAATAGAACCCACTAAAGAAATGTAGCCATCGCATTTGAAGGGAGGTGACAGCCCCAACGAAGCTAAAGAATTGAACATTTTTACGATCTGAGAATATTGTGACTGTATGTTTAGCCCCCTTCAGGTAATGCCTCCGTTCAGTGAACACCAGTTTGATGGCCAGAAGTTCTCTTTCAGACACTGTATAGTTTTGCTCCGCTGGTAGGAGTTTTTTGGAATAAAAGGCCATGGGATGCATGTGGCCAGTTCTTGGGTTCTTTTCGGATACAATTCCTCCTATGGCTACTAGCAAAGCATCAGCTTCGACGCAATAGAGCTGGTCTGTATTCGGATGCTACAGAATGGGTGCAGTGGTGAATTTAATTTTTTAACAGTTGCAATTCCTAATTGGCTTCTAGAGACCATGTGAAGGATTCCCACTTTTTTTAGAAGCTGTGCTATAGGTGCCACCATCTCTGAAAAGTGCAGGATAAAACAATAAAAATTGACTAAGCCAAGTATCTGTTGAATTTCCTTGACATTTGTTAGAGTTGGCCAATTGGTAATGGCTTCTACCTTTTTGGGGTCCTTAGTGATGCCTGTTGAAGGCAAGTGATACCCCAGAAACTCTACAGATTGTACATGGAAGGACCATTTGTTTAATTTAGCAAAGAGAGTGTGTTCCCTAAGGCGCTGCAAGATGGCGCATACATGCTGTACATGTTCTTGTTCTGAGTTTGAGCAAATCAGAATGTCGCCAATGTAGATGATTGCACAAACATCCAAACACTCCCTAAAGACCTTGTTAAAGAAAAATTGAAATGCTGCAGGAGCATTACACAGCCTGACGGGCATAACAGCATACGCAAATAGTCCGAACTTAATCCTAAAGGCGGTTTTCCATTCATCGCCTTCTCGTCGAGTGGTAAGCTCCCTGTAAATCTAGTTTCGTGTAAATTTCTGATCTGATCCAGTTATAAGGGAATTAACAAGAGAGAATAGCAGTTCTTAATAATCACCCTATTGACTGCCCTATAATCCACACAGGCCCTCAACTCCCTATTCTTCTTGGGTACAAAGAAGAGTGGGGAAGACACAGGCGACGTGGAGTGGGGTGAAAAACCTATCTCTAGTAGTTCATCCAGATATTTGCGTAGATATTGAGTTTCAGGTTCTCTCTACGCGTAAACTCTACTGCAGGGCACCGTTGCTAACGGAAGGAGATCTATGCAGCACTCAAAGGCTGCATGGGAGGGTAGTTCAGTGACTTTCACTGGGTCAAAAACATCTCGAAAAGTCCTGGCATTCTTTGGGTAGTTGACGATTTTCTGTTCCTTGGACCAAGGCGCAATGCAGAGGTATTCCCACCTCTGGAGCCTCTTGGTAGCAGTGCAGAATGGTGAGTCCAACGTTACGATGCGGTGTACCCAATACATTTTTGTATTGTCGTGTTCTAACCAAGGTACTCCCAAAATTATCCCAAAGGTGGGAGTGTCTAGTAGATCAAGACAAGTAATTCAATATGCCCATTATTGCACACTAAGGTTAGAGCCTCTGACTGAAAACAAATTAGTCCAGAAGACAACTTTGAACCATCTACTGCTCACACAGGCTTAGTATTTTTTGGGGGGTGGGGGGGACTTTTGTGAGCCCAAGCTTGGCAGCTAGGGTCAGATCAAAGAAATTGCCTGTGGCCCCTGAGTCAATAAACATGGATATTATGTGCCTCCGCTGTGGAGATAGGATTACTGTGACTCGGTTAGTCAGATGCCGAGGAATTCGTGTTCTTACATTGGTCAGATAATGTGAGATCTATACGGCTTCTCTCAATGAGACAATCTCCCTTCTGGTCAAGAGCCTTAGCTTTCCCTGTTCTTGATAGACCTCTACACTAGCCACAGCCTTAGTCATTTTTGGTTTTGCAGAACATGCCCTAGCGAAATGACCAGCTTTGTCACAATAAACACAAAGGCTTAATTTGCGTTGACGTTCCTTTTCCACATTAGATAGTGGACTCCTTATAACTCCTATCTGCATAGGTTCAGTATCAAGAGTCTTACTGGCTGACACCTTCTCGGTTTTGAGAACAATTACTCTGGGGTCCCTGCGAGATCGGTCACTTTTTCACTCATTCAATCTGTGATCTAGCTTAACCACAAAAATCAATAAATTCTGCAAAATCGACGGGTAGATCAATGATGTGCGAGAGGTAATCTTTAAGGTCATCTCTATATCCTTGATAGAATAAGGATGTTCTTTTCTCTTCCGGCCAGCGCGTTTCCACCACCAGTCGATTGAAGGTAGTGATACAAGCAAGCAGGTCCTTAGAACCTTGTCATAGGTTTAATGACTCATTGTCACTTTCTTGGATAAAAACATGTTTTGCAAATAACTTAGTCATGGCAACCTTAAAAGAAGAATAGTTGTACAAAAGGGGATCATTTGTTTCTTTTAAAGGAATTGCCCAGTTAGGGGATACACCTCCCAAATAAAATTACAAACACTATTTTAGCCGCGTCATTAGGGAACGCCTGAGGCTTGCATAGGAAATGTAGTTGGCATTGACTCAAAGGCTGCATATTTAGGACTGTCGCCATGAAAGCGTTCTGGTGCTGCTAAGGGCACAGGACTGGGTGTAGAGACAGATACATGCAGATTCTGGTCAGTAGTTGCAGTGACACTACTCCACACTAACTTCCCGCTGCATTTTGGGGAGCTAGGCCATCGTATCTTTAACATTTCTGATACAAGAAGAATAGTGCATTTCTTTAAATGTGTCGGCTCAGGACTGGCTAGCAGCTTTCAGACAAATCTTCAGAGTTATTCCATCATTCATACAGTTCATGCTGGGAAGCCTTTTTGGAGGGTTCCCACTTGTCCTGCTACTTTTGAAGGGAATAATGATTTTAATTTTTTTGCTTCGCAATGGGCATCCCAGTTCGATATGGAATGGAGACAGCACTGCTTGTACTACGGTGCCGTGAGCACATAGTTCACACGTTTGGCACACTTTGTCTTCGAGATGTGGATTAGCACTGGTTCTTGTCCTTCAGGCCCGTTTGGCTTAACTGCATACAACCTGTATTCTACTGTCTGCTTTGCGGCCACAAATGCGTATTAGACATATGCCGAGGGTGACAACTGATTGCGCCATTGGACACTAATGTACTGCTGGACCCGTTAACGGCCCATGGGTATTGTTGTCCCCAGCGTCTTTTGATGCTGAAGAATTCATTTTTTGAGTCACCATGGGACGCTTTGGCTCCTAGTGACCTGGAAAACAGCTCTACGATATGCATACAGGATGCAGTCGCTCCCTCAGTGGCTGCTATGGGAATTGGATGGAATCACCTTTGTTCCATAAAGCTGCTTCGAGGTGCATCTCTGGGATAGTCGTCTGCGTTTATGGACAACAATGTTGTCTCTGCCACCCGGAATACATGAAATAATTGACCTTTTTTGTGTGGGAACAATTCGGCTTGTTTTATAAACTAAATTCTTCCAAAACAGTTTTGTTTTATTTTTATTTTTCTATGCGCCATGGCTTCCGGAGTGCTTAGGATTTCAAATAGTATTAGGACTTCAAATCTTTGATGACATTTTTTAAGGGAAGCTTGCTTTTAGACTATGTTAAGAGTAGTTTTGACCTTTTCCATTTTATGATATACTGGATTTTTAGATAGCTTTTACATATCGACCCTTAGGATGAGGAGTGGGTGTTATATTCCCTGGGTTAGGCCCATTTAGCAGGCAGCCTATTCCTTACATTGCCCTAGAAAATACCATTTCAGCTGTGAACTTTTGCACACATTGCATGCACAACAATGTTGGATTAGTTTCTCTGAAACTACATGGTTACACATCCAGCTTCGCACAACATATATCACAATGCCTTGAATATCATGTACTAGGCCTCTCTACGCACTAGGTACAAAAGTCATCCTATCTTCATCCACGAGGCAACAGCGCTATCCACATATCCATAACATCACTAATCTAGCGCGCACATCGCGACGGCCGCTTTTTATTTTAAATAATAGGCATCCCGATAGATTGGTAAAGGAGGCACTTCTGCTGACACCGAAGGTCTCTGCATGCTGAGAAATCACCACGCAACTGTCTGACATTCCATGAGGTGTGTAAAACCTATCTCTAGTAGTTCATCCAGATATTTGGTAGATATTGAGTTTCAGGTTCTCTCAACGCGTAAACTCTACTGCAGGGCACCGTTGCTCCCGGAAGGAGATCTATGCAGCACTCAAAGGCAGCGTGTGAGGGCAGTTCGGTGACTTTCACTGGGTCAAAAACATCTCGAAAGTCCTGGTATTCTTTGGGTAGTTTACGATTTTCTGTTCCTTGGACAAAGGCGCAATGCAGAGGTATTCCCACCTCTGGAGCCTCTTGGTAGCAGGTAGCAGTGCAGAATGGTGAGTTCAAGGTTACGATGCGGTGTACCCAATAAATGTTTGTATTGTGTTCTAGCCAAGGTACTCGCAAAATTATCCCAAAGGTGGAAGTGTCTAGTAGATCAAGACGACTCGCTTAGTCAGATGCCGTGGAATTTGTGTTCTTACATTGGTCAGATAATGTGAGATCTATATGGCTGCTCTCAATGAGACAATCTCCCTTCTGGTCGAGAGCCTTAGTTTTTCCTGTGCTTGATAGACCTCTACACTAGCTACAGCCTTAGTCATGTTTGGTTTTGCAGAACATTCCCTAGCGAAATTACCAGCTTTGCCACAATAAAGACATAGGCTTAATTTGCGTTGACGTTCCTTTTCCACATTAGATAGTGGACCCCTTATAACTCCTATCTGTATAGGTTCAGTATCAAGCGTCTTATTGGCTGACACCTTCTCGGTTTTTAGAACAATTACTCTGGTGTCACTGCGAGATCGGTCACTTTTTCACTCATTCAAATCGGTGATCTAGCTTAACCACAAAAATCAATAAATTCTGCAAAATCGACAGGCAGATCAATGATGTGCGAGAAGTAATCTTTAAGGTCATGTCTATATCCTTGATAGAATAAGGATGTTCTTTTCTCTTCCGGCCAGCGCGTTTCCACCACCAGTCGATTGAAGGTAGTGATATAAGCCAGCAGGTCCTTAGAACCTTGTCATAGGTTTAATAACTAATTGTCACTTTCTTGGATAAAAACATGTTTTGCAAATAATTTGGTCATGGCAACCTTAAAAGAAGAATAGTTGTACAAAAGGGGATCATTTGTTTCTATTAAAGAAATTGCCCAATTAGGGGATACACCTCCCAAATAAAATTACAAACACTATTTTAGCCGCGTCATTGGGGAACGCCTGAAGCTTGCATAGGAAATGTAATTGGCATTGACTCATAAAGGCTGCACATTTAGTACTGTCGCCATAAAAGCGTTCTGGTGCTGCTAAGGACACAGGACTGGGTGCAGCGACAGATACATGCAGATTCTGGTCAGTAGTTGTAAACGCCCCTCTCGGAAATGGTTCTCCAAGCACAGACTGGGTCAAAACTGAGCGACTATTGTTGGGTTTAGTATCTCTCCAATGTGTGAAATGTGTCCTCACTCGTTGCAACTCTTCCTTAAGTGTTGCACTTTCTGCTTTTAACCTATTCAGATCTAGTTGCAACTACTGCGTTAACTCCGATAGATTGTTAGTGTCATTGAGGTCTCCTGATAAGGCACGAGCTACACTGTCCGTGAATATTTGGTCTTGATGGGTCTTGGCGTTGCCTGAAAGGAATATTAGGTGTGTGGATTAGCCTTCTGTCATAAGCAACCAACCTGGATCCCAGATGATTCCAATGGGGCGGCAACGCTAGTTCCCGAATCTTCCTGAGACTTGTCCTCAGTTTACAGGAGGAGACATTGCTCCGGTGGCAAATCCCTGGGGAGAGGGTGTTGGGATGGAGAGAGTGTGTAGAGTCAAAGATGCTGTGACTCGTCTCCTCAACAGCAACACTGCAAGAGGCCTTCACACCAGTCTGATGAATGGTACCAGAAGATATGGTACCTATAAACAAACAAATAATACAGCTTTAGTCTAGTATTAACTCTATCTCTTAAGGTATCACCTCACAAAAGCTTTTCAAATCTCAACCAACCTTTAGTTTGTTTTGTTTTCATTTAGATTGTCCAAAGAGGCTCTTTTATCAAACTTTTCGAAACTGCAGGGAGTATGATTTCAGCATCAGACCCACAAGCAAATTTGAAAAGGGTTGGCTTCACCCAAGTCCGCTCTGGCAGAGCACTGCCAACAGGATTTACAAGTAGAACAAAAACACTGGTTAACTTGGTTTGCAGTACAATGTTGCGACTGAGCTCAGTGCGTAGTAAAATCAAGTCTGTTAACGCGTCTCTCCTTTTCTTTTTGTTATTTTTTCCATCCAGGTGCGAGACTAATGCGGGACGTTCTTTGCAGTGAGGTCGAAGCGAGAGGATCAAGGGAGCGGCCAAGACAGAGTGTTGGAAGACGGGAAACAGGCAAGTGGCAGGCGAAGAGGCCAAGCGAAGGGGAGGAATGTGGACGGTCTTTAAATAAGACTGCTTTAGAACATTCATAAAGGTCACATTCTAATTGCTTAGAGTAAGGAACAGGTGCAGATGATTAATTTGATGAGGCTATCTTCTAGAAGGTGTTTTAGAATGTTAACAAAGGTCACATTCTAATTGCTTATACAAAGGAACAGGTGCAAGAGATTAATTTGATGAGGACTGTCTTCTGAAAGTTCACGTTGGGGTCATCTATGCAGGTTGCTCAATGCTCATTCTGGTGGATTTTCTGGATGTTTCTGTGGCACCTGAAACCTCACCTTGCATATGCATGGTAAGATATCTGTAAAAGCTATTAAGCCTTTTCAAACAAATCGGGGAACACCAGCTGCAGCTAGCTATTACCAACAGCATGTAATATGGTCAAAAGTTAGGGTACAAGACGTTTGTTCATTCATAAGTGTTGGGAGGAATGATATGAGTAATGTCAGTATATTGTGATTGCCTATAGAGGAGAGCTGTGGCAGGAATCCTGACAGTCAAAGCACGGTGAAGGCCTAGTTTAGCACAGGTCAGATCTGTACATTTCAGCATTTTCATTAAAAATGACTCATTAATAAGCACATATCACTCTGATCAGGAAATAACTCCCACAAGGATGAGGGTGTCAACATTGCCCCATCAACTAACTTTAACATGCTGTAAAGGACAAATGGAACTGCTAACTCAGTGTTGTGGCCCAGCCTGAAGCTGGCTAGGCTTGTAGGGTATACAAGATGTTGTTGGCCTTTAAAAGTGTGGTTGGGTGAAAACAAACTTTTCTAAGATCTTTCTGAGATAAGTAGATCACATGATCCTTGTTTGAGTGTGGTTAGTAAACAGGGTTTCATAAGCAGTGGTTTGACCACAGCAGTTTTCCACTTTGGCAGTACAGTGCCCTGCGTTAGAGAAATATTGAACAGTGATAGTATGTGTGATTATAAAGGGACATAACTATTTTGTTACATTTGTCAGGCAAATGTACAAAGGGTAGCTGGAGGGACTAAAAGTAGGGGTGATTTGCAGTGCCTTAATATGGGCTATCTCTATGTGAATCTGCTTGATCCGATTATGCCAAGTTGTTCTGGAGTGCTACGCAGTTGCATAAAACTCCTACCTGATTCAATCTAGGAACACACCCTAATTTCTGATGGAAAAAAACTTGGCCAGTTTATCACAAAGTTTGTGAAAGTTCTGCTTCATTGAACCAGGGATGCCAACATATTTTCTATAACTCTGAAACGTCCATTTGCTATGTTGGGAACGTAAGACATCTGTGTGTGTAGTAATTTTGTTTGGCTAACTGAATTTGTATTGTAGTGGTTGTTAGGGCTTAGGAGTAAGTGCTTTTAGTCTCATAATTAGTGCGGAGTTGGGCAGTCAAACGCCAATGCGGTAAGTCGCAGAATACAGAGCTCCCAGCTGACGAGCCCCCATCCATCTACATCCTGCATGTATAAAATCCACAGTGGGGCCCTCTTCCTTGATAGGGACCTCTGGAGTGGCGGCATGAGTCTGGTTTGCGCTGCAAGGGACTCTGATGCAGGTAGCAACATGCCTGTCCTCCATGCTGAAGGAGCTAAGATGGCACCGAGAGGGAATACTAACAAGGCAAGGACCCATAGTTGGCTCTGCGATTGAGGAGGTGACCTCGGACGGAGACACTCCAAAGTGGAGTTCGAATGCGGATGCCCGTAACGGACCGCTTAGGAGGAGCCTGGAGAGCCACCACACCTGAAGAGACTGACCTGGTGACGGCGCCACGTGGTGCTGCTGTGGCGATATGGCTGGGCCTGTGCTCTGGAGAAGCGTCTACCCCTGGCACACACAGCGGGGCGACGGTCTGAGACCAGCGTAGGCAACGCAACGGCAGCGGTAAATAAGAGATCAGTTGTGGCCTTCGCGGCCTAAGCCCCTGCAAGGTCCGACCCGCTGTGGCCTGCTGACTGATGAGAGGAGGAACCTAGGAGCGAGCTGCCTGGTGAGAGGAGGAGTCTAGGGGCGAACGAGTGCAGGAGAGGGCCCGGATGGGCCCCGAGCCGGCTTGGCTGCTCCGTCGGTCGGGACCCTCTCTTTCTCGCCCCCTGTCCGCAACAAAGCAATGGCAGACGGGAGCACAAGCCGCATCCGGGCTCATTCATTGCTGAGCGGTGGGCCTCCTGTTGGATCGGTGGGGTAGTGGAGAAGACCTGCAATAAACCTGGGGCCTGACGTGGACTGGAAGCACCGTCTTGGCCTCAAACCCCACCCTGAGACGGGCATACATATGAGACTGCAAAAGTGTTGAGGTGAGGCCTATGCAGTGGAGGAGGAGGAGGAGGAGTCGGTTTCATTTGGCAGCCCTGAAACTCCTGAGAGTGCAGGACTAATTGGGGTGCAGCACTCGTCCCACAGAGCCAGTGGAGGAGGCCTGCAGTAAATATTGTCTTGGCCTCACAGCCCAGCGTAGCCCTGAAAACGGACCGACATATAGGACTGCAGGAAAACTGAGGTGAGGTCTGAGCAGTGGCACAGGGGAGTTGTTGATATTTGGAGGGGGATAAACTGACCCCTCTAATACTGCATGTTATGCTGGGGCCCTGCTTAAACAGCGTCAAGGAAGAAGGGTGCACTTTCTAGCTGTACGGGCCTACGTACAGGGTAGCAGAAATATTGAGGTGAGGCCTGAGCAGCAGCGCAGAGGAGACAGTGTTGGATGGAGGCCCTGAGACCCCTGAGAGTGCTGGATTAGCTGGGCTTGGCGACTGGCCGAAGTACTGTATTGGCCTCACCACCCCACGGGGCTCTGAGAATGGACCTACAAACAGGGCTGCAGAAATTTAGAGGCTGCAGTGCGGGGGAGTCGGTGATATCTGGAGGCCCTGAAAACCCGGATAGTGTGGGATGGGGGATACAAGGACCCTCACTAACATTGCAAACCATGTTGGGGCCCCGCTAAAACTGCGCCAAAGAAGAAAGGTGTACTGTCTCGTTGCCTGGGGGCCCAAGACCGGATCCGACACCCCAAATCGAACACTGGTCCACCTTTTGCGGCCACAGTGAAAAGTAAAATGAGGGGAGCTCTCCCTCCCATGTAGGAGGACCCAGGATACAACTGCTGGCTTAGTAACTTAGGCCCCTGACCTGAGAAACCTATACTGTTGACCAACAGGAGAGAGTGATGCTGAGCGCGCTACAGGGGCATATCACACAGAACTGAGAGGAGCAAGAGGAGCTATTCAGATCACTGGTTGGGGGCTGCACAGGGTTTCAAGCTGCAAAGTTGATGGGCACAACCCACTGATCATCATGGGCAAAATAACACGTGACGTGACCAAGATACACCTAGCCAGATGGCAGCTGCAGGCTCGATGGGACAGGCACTGGGAAAAGTGCCACCCCTACAAGATGGAGATCAGGACCACTTCACGCTCTGTGATATCATGCAGGCTATCACTGCATCCAGAGAGGTACCTTTTCTCCCCGCCTCTGACCCGAGCGTCCGTTCTTCTAGGTCCGTACTCGCTGGTGATTGGTTACGCGCATTCATGGATCCGCCGTCCTTCTTTGCCAGCGTCTCTCCGCCATCAAACTTAACCCTTCCCTCCTTCTCTTTACAGGAAACGGGCCATCAGAGCATTTCATCTGGATGGGGATGAAAAGGTAAGTTAAGTTAAGGTAAGTTATGGGTGCTGGGTTGGGATCCGTGGGATGGATTAGGTTGTTTTCGGGAGGGGCGGGGTTAGTTCTTATAACAACAAGTCCTGTGCACACGCATATAAGTAGTTACAACATTAAAGGTAGTCATTGGGTGTATAACCCTCGACTTCTCCAGGGCTCAAGTAGAGTATGATAAATCCCTACTCCAGCAACTGTGTCGAGCCGGAGTGAGGAGGAACGAGGTGTACTCGCCATCGCTTCTCTAGGGCGGATGACGGCGCGGTATTTACTTTGCCTAATGAGGCGTACTGAACTGTATATTGAGGATTAGAACTGCGGCACACCTAAGCACACTGGACGACAGAATCAGAGTTATATTACCTTCACTAAGAGATCTACTCTTATACTGAAGTAAGAAAGCACATCGGAGTGACTGTTAGGACCCGCTGGATCAGAAAGATCACCAGTGGAGAGGTCCAAAGATTTATCATACTCTACTTGAGCCCTGAAGAAGTCAAGGGTTATACACCCTGTTGGACTTGGACCTTTTTGCAGGGTCATCCCTGAACGTTTTGCCTTCCTCCTGTATTTTTTTCTGACCTGTTTTTGGCTGTTTTATCACTCTGGGCACTTTACCACTGCTGATCAGTGCTAAAGTGCATATGCTCTCTATTGTAAATTCATGTATTGATTAGTGACTCCATGATTGGATTATTTGATTTACTTGTCAGACTCTAGTACAGTGCACCATGTGTGCCCGGGGGCCTGTAAATCAAATGCTGCTGGTGGCTTGCTGCACTGGTTGTGCCACCCACAGAAGCAGCCTGTAAAGTGTGTCTCAGGCCTGCCATTGCAGAGCCTGTGTGCAGTCCAGTACTGCCATGTCGACTTGGTAAGTGCACCCACTTGCCAGTCCCTAAACCTTCCCTTTTCTTCATATCAGACACCCCTAAGGTAGGCCCAAGGGCAGGGTGCATTGTACGTATAAGGTAGGACAAGCCCTGGTGTGTGTGTGGCATGTCCTAATAGTGAAAAACAGCCATTTTTGTTTTTCACTATTGCAAGGCCACTAGTCCCCATAGGCCAGAATTGGCAGTTTGATTTTAACACCTTATAATCCTAACTGACCCAGGGAACATGGTAGAAATTCGAGTTTAGTATGCCTGATCTCAGAATGATAAAATACATCTTTTACTGAAGTCGGTTTTAACATTGTGTTTGAAAATACCACTTTTAGAAAGTAGGTATTTTCTTACCTAACCATCCAGCCTGCCTCTGCTAGCTTGTGTATTGTGTGTCTGGCTTTGTGAGGGACAGGGGCTGGGGGATTCTTGGAGACAGGGTGAATCAGCACAGGGCTGAATAGACCCATCTGCATGAGGAGTAGCACCTGGGCCTGAATAGGGCCTGCCTTCCACAATGCTGGCTCCACCTCCTGTGGTGCGTCTGATAACCCTGGACCACACTGTCGAAGGAAAGAAGGAGTCCTGTAACCAAAGTGCTCCAGGACTGAACAGAACTGGTTTGGACTAGGTACAGGCCCCTCTGCCTTCAGAGGACAAAGGATTTAGTAGTAAAAATATGGGGACTCAGACCCCAAGACTTTAGATCACTTCTGGGAATCAAGACGACCCTTTGTCAAGGAGAAGAACCAAGGAAGCTGAAGGAGGAGACTGCACCTGTGCTGTGCTGATGGGGTTGGCCTGCAGTGGTTACTTTATTGCCAAGGAAAGGAGAAAAGAAACGTTGTGTGTACTTTTGCAATCTTGAAGAAGAATCTCCAAGGACTTGAACTGTGCTTGCCTCCTGTCTGAAGTTTCAGGGATACAAGACTTCACCACCAGCTTCACCGAATTCCCTTGCTGAGGAATTCTGCCTGCAGAGAGGTGCCTACTGGTGTTTGGGCCCTCTGAGAAAACTGCGAGTCGCTGGGAGCGGGACGCCGTCGCATCACTGGAGAAGCGTGTCGCAGGGCCAGTAGCAGCTCAGAAGTTAACAAATTCGCCGCACGGCCGTCGGGCTTGCACGCATCGCATCCAACGCTGTTGCATTGCGACGCCATTCTCTTGCATCGCACCGAGGCGCTATCTTGTCGCATTGCACCAGATCACAGTAAGAAACCGATGCATCACCTCTTCTCCGGTAAGGAATCGACACATCACCTCCCCTGCGCTGCAGTAAGGAACCAACGCATCACCTCCCCTGAAGCAAGGAACCGCATCACCTTCCCTGCAACCCTTTTGTTTGAATTGCGTGACGCATCCAAGGTACTTTGAGAGTAAAGTGTCGCATTTATCATCTACATTGACCTAAGCCATTTTCTACCATTTTAAAGTCTATTTCTGAGTATAGTATTATTTATTTTTGTTGTTTGGTCTTGTGTTAAGTCTAGTAAAGATTACTTATTTTTCTAAACTGGTGTGGTGTCCATTTATAGTATTTGCACTGTATTACTGTATGTGTTCACAAATGCTTTACACACTGCCTCTGAGATAAGCCTGTCTGCTCGTGCCAATCTACCAAGGGGGTGAGCAGGGGTTATTTTAGGAGTGTACCCCCTTACCCTGACTAGAAGCAAGGGTCCCTATTTGGTCAAAGGTACCTACCTCTGCCAACTAGAGACCCCCAGTTCTAACACACTCAATGACGAAACACGTGTTGGCTGGCCTGTGAAGCAAACACATGATTAAATCTTTACTTGAAGAAAGAACACTTGGTCATTATTTGTTTAACTACGACTACCTTTAATGTTGTAACTACTTATATGCGTGTGCACAGGACTTCTTGTTATAGGTTTACGGACCTGTGTCCATAATAGAGGGCTTAAGGATTTTCCCTCACCTGTTGCACCGCATCAATAATTCTCCTATTGCTATACTGGCGACAATAGGCAAGCGCCGTATTGTATCCTGTGATAATTAATTCCCCCCTCTCGTATTCTCATATACTTTGGGGTTAGTTCTTCCTCACATCCTCCCACCCTAACTTTTTTTTTTGCATGAGAGATTTCAATGGGGTATCTGGACAGATAATCAGCATTAAGCTGGTTCTTCCCTTTTCTGTGATGTGCACTGAATCTGAAAGGCTGAAATGCTAAGAACCATCTTAACACTCGGTCATTGTGTCCTTTGTTACGGGATAGCCACTCTAATGGAGCATGATCTGTATATATTATGAATTCCCTACCTTCAAGATAATATCGCAGAGACTCAATGGCCCATTTAATGGCCAGAGCTTCCTTCTCTATTATGGCATAGTGTTTTTCCTGTGGAAATAATCTTCAGCTAATATACATTACTGACCTTTCATTCCCTTGTCTATCTAGTTGGGAGATAACTGCCCCTAAACCTTGCTCTGACACATCTGTTTGTAAAATGAATGGTCTATTGTAATTTAGGTCGAGAAGAATAAGTTACTTACCTTCGGTAACGCTTTTTCTGGTGGATACAGTATCTGCCTGTGGATTCCTCACCTTGTGAATATCCCCTGCGCCAGCATTCCACTGAATTTTTTCTTCCCCAGCACTCCACGTCGACGTGGGCGACGTCACAATACATCGGCTCCGCTCGCGACTCCGTATGACGTCACCGGAGCCATAAGAGGCCCACGTCGGCGTGATGACGTCAGTTCCACCCATTTTTTCCGTGCCTTCGAGGCGAACAGGTGAACCAACGACAAACTCAAAGTATACACAGTATACAGTATACCAACACATATTCACAGTATACAAAGGAAAAGGATGCTAAATAAACAAGCATTTCCCACAAATGTACAAGCATTTCAAATAAGACCTATTTCATGGTATACAAAGGTGGACAACGGGGAGGCGGGTGGGCCAGTAAGGAATCCACAGGCAGATACTGTATCCACCAGAAAAAGCATTACCGAAGGTAAGTAACTTGTTCTTCTGATGGATACATCTGCCAGTGGATTCCTCACCTTGTGAATAGATTCCCACAGCAGTCCCCACTCCCGGAGGAGGGTGTCCACCTTCCTATACCAGAAAGCCTTGCAACACAGAGCGCGCAAAGTGGCCCTCCCTCCTCATCTCGGAGTCCAAGCAATAATGCTTTGCGAAAGTATGGAGGGAGGCCCAAGTCGCGGCTTTACAAATATCTGCCACAGGTACACCCCGGGCCAAAGCAGATGTAGAAGATTTCGCTCTAGTCGAATGAGCTCTAATGCCCTCAGGAGGAGTCTTACCAGGCAGGGCGTAGCAGATCTTGATGGCAAGGATGATCCATCTTGATAGCGTGCGCTTGTGCACCGCTCTACCCTTCGAATGACCAACATAGCCAATGAAGAGTTGATCATCTAGACGAAAGTCCTTAGTCCTGTCCAGATAAAAACTCACAGCCCTCTTCGGGTCCAGGCGATGGAGCCTTTCCTCCTCTTTGGAAGGATGTGGAGGAGGATAAAAAACAGGGAGAGTAATAGACTGCCCCAAATGGAACGGAGTAACAACTTTTGGCAGGAACCCAGCCCTGGTCCTAAGAAGCATCCTTGCAGCATGTATTGTAAGAAAAGGGGGTTTAGAACTAAGAGCTGGAGCTCACTCACCCTCCTTGCCGAGGTTATGGCTACAAGAAAGACCACCTTAAAGGACAACAGCCTCAAAGGACAGCTATGTAGAGGCTCAAATGGGGACCCCATCAGAAAGGTTAAAACAAGATTAAGGTCCCACTGTGGCATTACAAAAGGAGTGGAAGTAAACATGTTTGTAAGGCCCTTAATAAACCTCAGACAAACCGGAGATTTAAACAGTGACGGTTGATCCGGAAGGGAAAGAAAAGCCGATAAGGCCGAAAGATAGCCCTTGACCGTGGCCACAGCACAGCCCTGCTGAGCCAAGGAAAGAGCAAACTGGAGTACATTAGAAAGATGGGCCTTTAAAGGGTCAATGGACCTCTCTCCACACCATTTTACAAATTTAGACCACCTGTAGGAGTAAATGGACTTGGTGGAGTGTCGCCTGGCCGATAAAATAACGTCCACCACATCAGGAGGGAGAGAGAAGGAACTCAGGTTGCCCCGTTCAATCTCCAGGCATGAAGGTGTTAGCTCTGGAGGTGGGGGTGTAGAACCTGCCCCTCCGACTGCGAGAGGAGGTCTGTCCTCAGAGGGAGACGGAGCGGAGGGCACAAGGAGAGGTGGAGAAGATCTGTATACCACACCCTACTTGGCCAATCCGGGGCGATCAATATAACTTGGGTCCGGTCTTGGCGAATCTTCCTCAGAACCCGAGGAATCAAGGGTATGGGAGGAAACGCGTAAAGGAGCTGTGAGCCCCAACTCAACTGAAACACGTCCCCCAACGCCCCCTGCAACGGAAACTGGAGACTGCAGAATGACGGGCAGTGCGCTTTCTCGCGGGTGGCAAACAGGTCCACCCGAGGAGTCCCCCACGTCCGAAAGACATGACGAACCACCTCCGGATCGAGCCTCCACTCGTGGTCGGCGGAGAACTGCCGACTGAGACTGTCCGCACGTACGTTTAGAACCCCGGCCAGATGATTTGCCATCAGACAAATCTGATGGTCCTGAGCCCAGGACCATAGACGTAGAGCCTCTCTGCAGAGACAAAGAGACCCCACTCCTTCCTGCTTGTTGACATACCACATCGCGGTAGTGTTGTCCGTCAGGACTTGAATCGACCGACCGCAAAGGGAAGAGAGGAAGGCCTTGAGCGCCAAACGTATCGCCCGTAACTCCTGAAGGTTGATGTGAAGCAACCTTTCCTCTGGAGACCAAAGACCCTTGATCTCCAGATCCCCCAGATGAGCACCCCACCCTAAGGTGGATGCATCCGTTATCACTGTGGCCACCGACGGAGTCAGATGGAAGGGCCTTCCTTGAGACAGATTGCCCTCCACGCTCCACCAAGATAGATCCGCTGCAGCTTCTCTGGAGACCTTGATCGACTCCCTCAGATCCCCGTTGTGCTGATACCACTGCTTGCGGAGGCCCCACTGGAGCGCCCTCATGTGCCAGCGTGCATGGTTGACCAACAGAATGCAGGAAGCGAACACACAGAGCAGGCGTAGGGCCTTCAGAACTGGAACAACCGCTCCATTGTGGAATGAAGGGACCATCTCCTGAATGTCGAGAATCCTTTGAGGAGGAGGGAATGCTCGACACACAGTAGTGTCCAGTACTGCCCCTATAAACAGGTTGCGTTGAGAGGGCACCAGGTGAGATTTGGGCACATTGATTGAAAAACCCAAGTCTAATAACAGCTGAGATGTTACCTGCAGATGACGCTGCACCATCTCTGGGGACCCTGCCTTCAGAAGCCAGTCGTCCAGATAGGGGAAAACTGGAATCCCCGACCTCCTGAGATGAGCAGCCACCACTGCCATCACCTTTGTGAAGACTCGAGGTGCAGTAGTAAGACCAAACGGGAGAACCGCAAACTGGTAATGTTGCGACCAACCGTAAAACGGAGATACTTCCTGTGCGACTTTAGGATTGGGACATGGAAGTACGCTTTCCTGTAAGTCGAGCGACACCATCCAGCCTCCTTGCTGCAACGCTTGAAGAACCTGCGCAAGGGTCAGCATCTTGAATTTCTCCTGTTTCAGGTAAAAGTTCAAGACTCTGAGGTCCAGGATTGGACGCAATCTGCCGTCCTTTTTGGGAATCAGGAACTACCGGGAGTAGCATCCCTGACCCCTTTCCTGCTCCGGAACCACCTCTATTGCACCTTTTTGAAGCAAGGCTAGAACCTCTTTCTGAAGGAGAAGCAGATGGTCCTCTGAGCAGTAACCTTGGCATTGAGGGTAAGGGGGAGGAAACTCCCGAAAGGGAAGGGCGTACCCAGTCTCTACGAGGTTCAAAACCCAAAGGTCTGTCGTAACAGATTTCCAACCCCGTAGAAAGTAGGACACCCGACCCCCCACAGGTCTTACATGATCCGGGATGGGGGATCTAGGGCTGCTTCCCTGATGCCTCATTGGGAACAGAGGAGGAGGAGGAAGAAGAGGGGTTGCGTCCAGAACCTCTCCGACCCCTTTGCCTCCCTCTATATGATTTATAGAGGGGATTCTGCTGTTGCTGCTGCTGCTGCTGTTGTTGCTGAGGCTGTCGGTAGGAGCGAAAAGACGATCTTCCAAAGCCCCTAAATTTTCTAAAACTAGAACCGTTTGCAGGAGCCTGCAGACCCAGAGACTTTGCTGTTAATCTGCTGTCTTTAAATCTCTGCAGTGCAGAGTCTGCCTTCTCACCAAACAACTTCTGCCCATCAAATGGCAAATCCACTAATGTGGCTTGAACATCTGCGGAGAATCCTGACGAACGGAGCCATGCCTGCCTTCTTGCAGCTATGGAGGAACCCATAATCCTCGCCACCGAATCCGCCGTATCCAATCCTGACGGGATCACCTGTCTGGCAGCGGCCTGAGTGTCCGTAACCACCTCCAAGAAGGACGCCTTATCGCCCTCAGGCAGCTTAGGGGCCAAAGTCTTCATTGAGTCCATCAATGCATGTATGTAACGCCCCAGCAAGCACATGGCATTAGATGACTTTAATGCCATACTCCCTGAAGAGAAGGTCTTTTTAGAAGCCTGGTCCACCTTCTTAGACTCCCTATCTGCGGGAGACTGAGGGAAAGCACCCGAAGCATGTTTCGAGCAGGATGCCTGCACAACTAGGCTCTCTGGAGACGGGTGTATCGATAGAAAATCCGGATCCCCAGGCGCCACCCTATACCTTCTTGCCACCTGTCTGGAAACCGCCGGAGAAGAAAGCGGTTTCCTCCATACATCCAAAACAGGCTCCAAGATGGCCTCATTAAAGGGCAGTAAAGGCTCCAAAGTGGACGTAGGAGAGTGCAGAACCTCCGTCAACAAGTTCGATTTATACTCTGCCGTGGGCAACTGTAAATCTAACAGCTCTGCAGCCTTTTTGATCACAGTATGGTATGGAGCCAATTTTTGAGGCGGAGAGGATCTTGCCGATGTGTGCTCCCATTCCGGGGTAGTGTCCAGACCACTAGCCTCTTGTTTGCCCTCCTTGTATGCCCTCAAAATCATCAGAGGATGTGTCCACCTCACCTTCCTCCACCTCTGCTCTATACCTTCCTTCTTCTAATACTCTCTGGGCCTCCCTTCTCGATCGAATCCGAGGAGCTGGCGTCGTCGACGTCGTACGCGGCATCGGTGGAGCCAGAGGTGTTGGAGTCGGCGGCGCCATAGATGGAGTCGGCGGCGCCGGACGTGGCGCCGATGGAGTCGGCAGCGGCGTCGAAGAAGGCTCTGAAGTTTGATGGTCCATCCGAAGTCGTGTCGGATCCCCAGACGGCGCCGGAAACTGCCACGAAGGCGCCATCGGCAGAAAGGGCATGAAGGGGGCCTGAGCATAATGCTGCGGCACCCCCAATGAATACGCCATAGGACCCACGGGACCAGTTGGTGCTCCGGATGGGAAGGCCGCCCTATTGAAAATACCATACATGGCATTCAAGAACTGAGAAGAATCAGTACCTGGAGCAGGAAACTGAGGATAAGGCACTGACCCTGTATCCCTCTGCGGAGTACTTGGCTGCGGCGCCGTAGTGTCCTCCACCGGAGCCATAGATTCTTCCAGCGCCGGAGTCGGTTCCTCCTCTCGTTCCTGATCCGAAACAGGCACCGGATCCGGAGACGACGCTGGAGATGGCGCCGGGGACTGCTCCGGGGACTGCGCCGGTGAATGCTCAGGAGCCCGCTTCGGCGACGGAGAACCTCCCGGAGTCTTAGAGGGAGAAGGAGATGGTGAAATGTTCTTACTCCGATGACGCCGAGGTGAAGCCGACCTCGACTTCCTGTTCTTCAAGGACCGACGTCGTGAAGAGTGTTTCCTCTTCTTATGATGTCTTTTTTACTTCGACGACCTCGAAGTCGATGACCCCGGCCTCGACTTCTCTTTCTTTCTCCCTCTCTTCTCCTTACCGATCTTCGCCATAAACAATTTGGCCTTTCTTTCCTTCAAAGCTTTAGGATTCATCCTCCTACAACATTCGCAGTCCTCGACATCGTGGTCCGAAGAAAGACACCACAAACAGTCCTCATGTGGATCCGTCATGGACATATGTCCGCTACATTCCCTACAGGGCTTAAAGCCCGACTTCCTCGTCGAAGACATCACCTCATTTTGTAACAGAAACACCTTAACACTACAAAGTAGCAGGAGTACTGGAAAAAAACGTTGCGCGTCGACGGCGCGGAAAAAAGGGAACTGATGTCATCGCGCCGACGTGGGCCTCTTATGGCTCCGGTGACGTCATACGGAGTCGCAAGCGGAGCCGATGTATTGTGACGTCGCCCACGTCGACATGGAGTGCTGGGGAAGAAAAAATTCTGTGGAATGCTGGCGCAGGGGGTATTCACAAGGCGAGGAATCCACTGGCAGATGTATCCATCAGAAGGACTGGTTCGGATATGATGGTGTGTTTTAGTTGATGGAAGGCGAGCAGGGTTGCAGGTGAAGGAATCCTTAGTGGTCTTTCAGTTTTTCTGTTCTTCTTTGACAAGTCCGTCAGGGGGCTGCTATCTGTGAAAAGTCTGGAATAAAGCATCTGTAGTAACCTAAGACTCCTAGGAGGGCTCTCAGGTCCTTCTTTGTTTTGGGAAAGGGTAGATCGATTATGGCTGCGACCTTTTCTTTTTGAGGCTTTATACAACCTTCCCCTAGAAGGTACTCCAGATATTTTACAGATTTTGCAGCTATACGGCATTTGGTTGGATTAATGGTCATTCCCTCATCCTGCAGAGCTTGAATAACCTTAGTCAGATGTATCAAATGTTGTTCCCAAGACGAACTATGAATAACAACGTCATCAATATAGGAGGATGCAAATGTGCTACATGGTCTTAATATTGTATTCATAAGTCTTTGGAAGGTCGCTGGGGCCCCATGCAGACCAAAGGACATTACGGTGAAATGATATAACCCCCCGGGCGTGGAAAATGTGGTCTTCTCCTTATCTTGTTCCCTTAGTGGCACGTGCCAATACCCTTTGCATAGGTCGTGAGTACTAATATATTGTACTTCACCCAACCTTTCTATCATTTCGTCCACTCGAGGAAGTGGATATGAATCGAATTGTGATATTTTGTTAACCTCACGAAAGACAATGCAAAATATGATAGACTCATCGGGCTTAGAAACAATAACAATTGGGGAATTCCATTCACTAGTGGAGGGTTCTATAACCCCCATTCTAAGCATCTGTTGAATTTCGTTTTCAATAGCCTCTTGCTGGGAATCTGGTATTTTATAGGACGTAGTTTGATTTTTTTTCCCCTGGAAGAGTTTGGATTGGGTGTTCTCCGATTGATGCTCTCCCCGTAATGAGAGAAAATACAGACTGAAAGGGTTGTAAACAAGAGTTTACTTTTTGTTTCTGGTGGTCTGGTAAATCTGGGTCTATACTTTGTATTGAGGTGAGGGGTCCTCATTGATACTTAATAAAGCGGGTTTGGCTCCTTCTCACTTATTTAACAGATTAATATAGAAGATCTTAGTATTTGTTTCCTTTTCTGGGTCCCATCTCTAGTCGGTAGGTGACCGGGGTCACTTGTTCAATCACCTGAAATGGACCTTGCCATTGTCCCAGTAGCTTATGATCAGAGAAGCAAGACCAAATCCCCTACGGCAAGGGTCCTTTCTTTGGCTTTTTTGTTGTACTGGTTTTTTGGGCGGCTTGGGCTAGTTCTAAATGTGATTTTACAATTTCGCGAACCTGGCCTAATTGATTCTTCAAGGTAAAGACATACTTAGGTAAGGGCTTTCCTATTTCCTTTTCCTCTTCCCACTCTTCCTTGAGCATATCTAACAATGTACGGGGTTGATTCCCATATAATAATTCAAAAGGGGAGTATCCAGTACTTTTTTGCTGTTTACAGCGAATAGCGTTTCCAACTCCAATAAAAATGTTTGTGTTGTTTTTAGGTGTGGAATTATATCTCTCCACTAACCCGTTTGTCTGCGGGTGATAAGCGGATGTCCTTATCTGTTTAATGTTTAACTGTTGGCAGACTTGTTTTAGTAGTTTAGAAACAAATGGCGTACCCTGATCAGTCACAATCTGCCGCAGGAATCCTACTCGAGAGAAAATGTTAATCATGGCCATAGCTATTTGCGTAGCATTAGGCTGTCTTAGGGCAACTGCTGAAGAACCGGGATTTAAACCCGGCGGCGCAGGGGACACGCCCAAAGTCTTCGGGTTCACCTGTCTTAGAGTACAGAGACACGGGATTCTTCTGTTGACATCAAAGATCAAATTTATTAGCTGCAGCCAGTAACAGAGATCCTAGAAGTACAACACGGTGTATGTTCTCAGGAGACTGCTCGAAATCATAGAGCGGAGCATCGTCTTTTATGCCAAAAACCACGTTCCTGGCTAGCATCAATTACTTACAAATTTGACCAATCAGAGGATGACATTTACAGAGGCATCACATAACGACAAACCCACTTTCAGTTATCCAGCCCATCGCAAATGAGAAGGCAAAAATCCAGCATTCTTGCCCCGAACAGGCCGGACGGGCCCATCATAAAAGACCTCAACCCAAGTCAATAATTAGGCCATAAGGCCATAAAGGAAGGAGCAGAAACAGATGAGAAACAAGATAGAGGGGTGTGTGCGTGTGTCATAGAATCAATAATGTCCTGCTCTTTGATCTCTATCTGACCAGCTGCTTAACAAGGAACTGGCTCAACAAGTTTAGCCTTGGGCAACAGGGTCAGTTGACTCAGGTCAAACAGGAGTCAACACGAATTCAAGCTAAAGTGTATGCGTCCCTAGAGGCTTGCTTGGCCACAGTCATCCTGTAGTCATTAGCCTATGTGAGGGCAACCACAAAATGGCGGTTATGCACAAAATGAAACCCAAGGGTTCAGACTAGATCGTCAAATACACAGTGAATCCATCGGTGTAGCATGACGAAAACACTCATGCATACCGCACTTGTCATTCGCGGTTCGCTGATACCAAAATCATCACGATACGACAACCGCCATTGAACGGGTTCAGAATTCACGGAACCACAGACCCTCCTTTTGCCCTTACATAGGCAATAACCTAAACTCACGTCAATCTGAATCCAGGTCTTTATTCATCAGATCATTAAGATGTTGCTGTAGCATCATCCTGGTACTTAGTAACTCTCTTTGGACAGGCCTCCTCGAACACGAGGTAGCAAAAAGGCCAAATATAGCAGGAGCACACTGTACACAAAGACAGAACAGGAAAAGGATAGCTAATGCCATCCCAATAACCATCAGAATCTTCCATCCCCAGGTGGATAACAATCCCCAAAACCATCCCATTAACGACCAATCTCCTTCGTCCACATGTATGGACTCGGAGATCTTATGTAGCTTGGAGATGGCTTGGAAAACTGTCAGAGCGTTGTCTGGAATGAAAACACAACAGCTCGATTGGATCAATTTACAGACCCCTCCTCTATCTGCAAGTATGACATCTAACGCAACTTTGTTCTGAAGAGTCATAAGGTTATCCGACTGGAGCTCAGCAGTCAAGTTACTAAGGGCGCCGGCAGTCTCGACTATGGTGGACTCAACCACTCTCGTCAATTGCCGTATGTTCCTGCTGTTAACCATAGGTCCCCAACCATGTATACGCTCTGTCATGGCAAATGAAGTAGGTACCCTTAGCTGCTAGAAACGGTGGGGAAGTCTGGGATGCAAAAACATATGTCTCAATGCAAACACTCTTCCCTAACTGAGCTCTAGGATTCTTGCCATTACCTTGCAGACAGTAATGACCCTGATGGGGTACTATCCAAATCGGAGAGGATCTCTTCGCTCGCTGGTTCCCACTCAGACTAACTCCATATCCAGTGACGTTCCATCCAATATACGCTGGCGTCTCATCTCTCGGGATAGTCTCATAAGAACCTATTCCTCTAATCATGTCGACTATTCCCTTGACCAGAGCACTATTCTTCGGATTATCCTTCACAGAACGTAGGGGGTTAACTTCACGGGCATAAATGAACATTTTTCTGTATGCCCACACAGAACCATTGTAGCTAAATGGCAGGACCAGGTAAGGAATACCTTTATCGGTAGTATGGGGCATAAGGCCACACACCCAATAATTAGTTGTGTTCACTACTAGCTGGTGTTGGTGCAGAAGCTGAACAAAGGAATTATTAGCGAATTCCATTCTCCTAATGGATTCATGTTCGGGCAGAGGGTGAAAAGAATGCGAAGAAACAGTAGGAGGAGGCATGGGTTGTGTAGTGGGCATGAATGTCACTTGAATAGAGAATGTCACATATCCAATTAAAAACATCATTAAACTAAACAGTATAAACAGACATAATATTAAAAAACGTTTTCTACTCATTATTATACACATTTCGCTCTTGAAGCTCATTCTTTTAGTAGGTCTCTCCATCCCGAAAAACTCCATCCTCTAATCGTGCTGCTCGCGGCGGATGGGTGTTCCGTGTTAAGGAATGCGCCTGTCGGTCCAGGGAACGCCCTTAGACCAACCAGAACCGTCGACCTAACGTCTTCGGCTTGCACTCCAAGGTCTTGGCACCGCGACCCTACAGCTGAACCCGGATGGTGGTTCGAAAAACAAAAATCAAAAATAGTTTCTCGGAGGGGAGCTAACCTTAAAAATAGCAAAGAAGGAACTTAATTTGTTATTTGTCCCGCGACTCTTGGTCGCAAATTATAACGCTCTTTGCCAGGCAATGTCTGTTCGCGGAAAAGTAGCTCAGGTTCAACAGTGTTCAAACGGTTCGATGGAGGCACAGCTTCTTGAAGAAGATCGTCGCTTTCTGGCTCAGTGTTTGTTCCAATCAAACGGGCATCGCTGAAAGGCAGAAAACGAGGCACGGTCTCAGTCTCCGAATCAGGAAGTCCTTTTTGGACCCACCGGTCGTACGGCAGAGGCAAAGGGGCCCTCTTACAATGTACGCCGTGAATCCAGTTCTTTTTACCGTGCACTCGCACCGCAGAACGGGTACATAACACCAGGTAAGGTCCTGTCCAGCGGGTCTGCTCGTTCTTGGTTCGCTGAAAATTCTTCACGAGAACCCACGCGCCAGGTTCAGTGGCGTGCCCTGGATCTTCAGAAACCTGTGGCAAAGTATCATGAACCTGTTGATGCAGAACACGCAATTTAGCCGTCAATTCGTACAGGTAGTCAAGCAATACAGGGTGTTCTATCTCACTAAATTTTGTCGGCCGCAGCACTCCCCAAATATTTGCCGGGCGACCAAACACAACCTCATAAGGACTCAGACCCATTCGCGAATGCACAGTCATTCTTGTGGACAGAAGGGCTAACGGCAAAGCATCAGGCCATTGTAGACCAGAGCTCGCTTGAATTTTGGCCAATTTCAACGTGCCATTGTAGCACTCAACTAGACCAGCTGACTGGGGATGATTTGCAGCGTGGAACTTCTGCTGGATTCCTAACCCATCACACACTCTCTTCATCACTTGACCCACAAATTCACTCCCATTGTCGCTCCAGACCATTCTCGGCAACCCATACCTAGGGAAAAATTCCTTAATAAGGGCTTTAGCTGTGGACAAGGCAGTATTGTCCCTCAAAGGGTAGGCTTCCACCCTTCTAGAAAAAGAGCAAACAACCACTAAGACATACTTCAGGTTGTTGCACCTCTCCATGTGGATGAAATCTAGCTGCAAGGCCTCAAACGGATACGTGGGAGGAGCAAAATGACCAGCTGGAGTTGGAGTTCCCTTACCAGGATTGTACATCAAACAAACCATACAGTTCTTGACCAAATTCTCTGCACACTTAGGAATTCCAGCATTTTGCCATACTGGGGCCAACAACTTACAAATCCCTTTCACACTGATATGGGCCATTCCATGCGCCATCGTAACCACTGGAAGTACATATGCATCAGGCAACAACCATCGCTGATGCTCTGACAACTCAACCCAACAACCATTCGAGTCCAATTTACCCTTGCTTTCTCTCCATTCATTCAACTCTTTCTCTGTAGCTTCGGCTTGGATGGATTTCACACTTTCAATCGTATCTTCACACATACTTCTATCGGGAATCCATCTTGCCGGACCCGCAACATACATTAGACTCATCACATCTCTCGCAGTCTCTTTCGCGACTTCATCTGCAAACGCATTACCACGACCAACATCATCCGTGACTTTCTTATGCGCACTGCATTTCACGATCGCAACTTGCAACGGCAAAGTAAGAGATTCAAGAAGTTCATTCACCAATTGACCATGTTGGATCTTGGTCCCATGCGAAGTCAGAAACCCACGTTCTCTCCACAATCGTCCAAAGTTAAAAGCAACACTGAACGCATACTGGCTGTCAGTGTACACAGTCACTCTTTTCCCTTTCGACAACACACACGCTCTTGTCAATGCAATCAACTCTGCCGCTTGTGCTGAATTATGTGGGATACGAGCAGCTTCAACAATCGTATGCAAAGTTGTAACCGCATATGCCGCAGTCGTATCACCATTCGGAAGTTTGAAGCACGAACCATCAACCCATAAAGTACCATCACATTCTGAAAGAGGAGTGTCCCTAAGGTCTATCCTCCCTTTCGTTTCTTCCTCAGTCCTAAGAAAACAATCATGCTGTTCAGTATCATCTGTCTCAGTTGAAATCGGCAACAACGTGGTTGGATTCAACGTGTTACATCTCTTTATATGCACATGACTTGCTAACAAGGTCAATTCGTAACCCGACAACCGAGCACTAGTTAAGTGCTGTGTCTTGGTACGGTTCAACAAGGTATCCACTGCATGTGGAACCATCACAGTCAGTGTATTGTCCATCACCAAACCAGCAGACTGTCGGATTGAAACAGCTGCTGCCGCTGTAGCTCTCAAACAACTCGGCAACGCTCTAGCTACCGGATCCAAACTCGACGAAAAATAAGCACATGGACGTTGCTTATCGCCAAACTGTTGAGCCAAAACTGACAATGCACATCCCTCTCTCTCGTGGACATACAATGTGAAAGGCATACTGTAATCGGGAGTACCCAACACAGGAGCCAAACACAGCGCATCACGCAATTCTGAAAAACTCTTCTGACATTCGTCAGTCCAAGGAATGGGATTCGGAGTATCCTTAACAGTAAGAGCTATCAAAGGCTTCGCAAGCAACGAAAAATTAGGAATCCACTGTCTACAGTATGATGTAATACCCAGAAACGCACGCACTTCTCTCTGTGTCGTAGGCACACTCATTTTCGCAATCGCTTGAATTCTTTCTGGGGTCAATCTTCTTCCCTCCTTCGATAAGAGGTGACCTAAGTAGGTAACTTCTTGTCGGCAATACTGCAACTTCGAAAGAGAAACCTTACGATGGAAATCAGACAAGTGACGTAACAACGACAGAGTAGCCTCTCTACAAGTCTCTTCATTGTCAGCAGCAACTAAAAGATCGTCAACATACTGAATAAGGGCAGCACCATCAGGTAAAACCAACAAATCAAGTTGCGTCTTCAAAGCTTGACTATAGATCGATGGACTCTCACAGTAGCCTTGAGGAGCGCGTTTAAACCGGAAACTTCGGCCTCCTAAAGAGCAGCCAAAGATATCTCTACTCTCCACGGCAATCGGGATGCTGAAGAAAGCATTCTTCAAATCAATCACCGAAAACCACGTGGCTGTAGCCGGAATCAAAGTCAGTAAAGCGGTGATATCAGGCACGACAGGGAATTGTGGAACAACGATCTTATTCACCTCGCGAAGATCGATCACAAACCTATATACAGGAGGCTGAGAAGAATCGGTTCTTTTCAGAACAGGCAAAACCGGACTATTGCACACATTACCTCTTGTTTCCTCAATCACACCTTTCTCAATCAGATCAGAGATGATCGCCAAGAGTGCTCTTTCACCATCACTTGAGATACGATACTGTGGAATGCGTGGCAATCTATCATTTGCCTTCAATGTCACAACATATGGCGGAATCTCCAAAAGACCCACATCATTAGGACCAGTAGCCCAAAGAGAATCAGGAAGAGAAGACAATTCAGCTGGAAGTTGGTCTTTAGACAAATACATCGGAGAGATCACTCTCTTTCCCAATGTAAGCGGTACTCCTGAAGGAGAACAATAAAGCGTCGCATACAATCTCTTCAACAAGTCCAATTCCAACAAGTTCTCACCACAACCTGTCGTCAGAATGAGGGGTGCTTCGAATTCACAATGTCCAACAGAAAGAGACAAAGGACTAGAAATCGGATTACTAACTGGGGCGCCAGAAAAACCTACTGAAACATTCGTTAAGCCAGACAAAGGTGCGCCAGGGAGTTTAGAGTGCATGATAGAACTCTTCGCAGCACCAGTATCCAACAGAAAAGGCTCTGACACACCTGATGCAATCACTTCAACATAAGGTCCACTCTGATCTACCGGAACTGAAACAACTCCCTCTCTTTGTCGGTGGTTGTCCTAGCAATCATTACCTTCCATATTCTCACCTTCAACGTAATAATCGTCCGCATAATACTGAGCCGTCCTACCAGACGCGCCATTCTGTTGATCAAAACAATTCATCAAATTCTGCGGAGGCAAGGAACGTGCAATCTGAGACATACCACGTCCTCGACCTCGCGGAGCTTGTTGAACACCTCGACCTCTCATACCAGAAACATCATTCGTGCGCTGTAATAAAATCGGGCAACTATTCTTGAAGTGACCCTCTTTTTTGCAATACGCACACTGATTAGGGCCTACAGGGAAACGCTGTTGAGAAGACTCGAACCTTTGCGAGTTTCTCTGATATTGTTGGGGTTGCTGATAATCACGCTGGGTATTGCGAGGCGGGTATGCTTGCTGCAAAAGAACCTTAGTCTTCAATTCTTTAGTGTTTTTATCCGCTTTCTCTATCTCATCCTTATTTCTATTCTCATAGTACTGGGCAGTAGCCAATATCTGTGCTGACGAAGAAACAGCCCAAGCACTTTCAGAATCCTTCAACCTATTGCACAACTCGGGAAGCAAATTATGCACAAACTTGTCAACGAACAACCTTTGAGCACCTTCTGTACTCATGTCTTGACCACTGTGGTCTACGAATGTCTCTTCAAATCGAGTGAAAAAGTCGGACACAGTTTCGTCTTTCTTCTGCTTGCATGCAGACAACTTGTCCCAATTGACACGCATAGCAGGCATCAAAGTCTTCATATAATCAATAATTCTACCAGGGAGATCAGCAATCACATTCTCGGGTTTAGCACCACCTATTTGTCTTTCATCTGCAGTTCTAAGATTATTCCATGTATCACCTAATTCCTGCGCATGATCCGTATGACGAATCTTACTCCATATAGGCTGTGGAACAACATTCCCAAATAACATATCTATATCAGCCAAATTCATAATACATGAACCCGCAGTTTGAGATAGCTCCTTATAAAACCCCGCAGGATTTTTACGTGGATCAGGCAGAGTCTGCTTTAGAGCTAGGACTTTGGCACACTTCCATGGAACATGTACCCAAACGCGCTGGAAATGTGGCAGAACAGGTGGATTAGCTTGCGCATCACCAGGTCTCCAAACGGGAGGAACCTCACGCATCGGATATTGACGCGCCTTTCTCCTAACTGAAGAATCAGGCTCAAATAATGACCTAGAAGGAGACTCACTCCTAAACGACAACAATGTCGCGACTGCTCTTTCAACATCAAGACCCACTATAGTTCCTTTCGCAAACTCGGACTGCACACGGAACAACTCAGGCGGAGTCTGCCCTACCTCACTATCTTCCCACTGTTCACGAAGGAAAGAACACATCATATCAAATACGTATCTCTGTTTCGGTGCTTCCCATTGATGGAAAACATCCATAACACCCTCAAGATCATAGTGCGAAGGATAGGTAACCCATTTACGCGCCAAGTGATCCAGCCCTGTCCGTTCATCAGGACCAGGCAATTGACTACGCAATTGCTTACGCTCTACAACAGGAGACATACCCAATGAACCCATTAGAGGAGAAAAAAGACTAGCAACCGCATCAGTCATTCTCCGTCGAGCAGAAAGAGAAGGTGACAAAAGAACAGGAGACAAAGCAGAATGAGAAGGAACCGAAGTCGGAACAGTAACAGAAGGAACAGACAACACAGGTATAGGAGTAGCAGACGAAGGAGGTAGCAAAGACGGCGGCCCTTGAGAAGGCTGCGCCGAAGCAGTAGTAGCCAGTAGAGGGAGAGCTGGCTATTGAGGAACCACTGGAGGTAGAACAACCGGAAGTTGCGCAACTACAAGTGGCGGAGGTGCGGTAGCACTCTGAGCATAAGGGGGTGGCGAACTTAATAGATGCGACATTAAAGGATCTTTTGCAAGATCTTTCTTTTCTTCTTGCTGTTGAGGCGGCAAAGCTGGATAACATTTGTCTACCGCTAATTGACGTTGCCTAAACATCTGTTCACTTTCTTGTTCTTCCTCATTATCCCTAAACTGTATAGCAGCTTGCACCATCGACATACCTTGTGCACGCTTATTTCGTTTCGCTAAATTAATTTCCTTCCGTTTGGCTTCCGTTCGCCAAAGGCGGAAAGACTCAAACATTACCGGCCGGGCTTTCTTTTTGAAGAGTCTAACTTCTAAATTATCTAAAATCTCCATGTCATAACTACCATATTGGGGCCATTTTAGGACACCATCCTTCCTAGTGTACCTAATCCATACATCATTATACGTGATGGGGCCCACGCCGTATTTTAAATAGAGCTCATAGGTCGGAGTTCCAATCGGAGGCACCGGACACGAGTCCTCCAATCGGGAATCCCTATTACAACCACAACAAAATATCTTTCCAAGTCTGCTAAGACCAGGCATCTTCGCTCACTAGTCTAGCTTCAAACTTCAAGGGAATATCAAAACGATAGCCTCGTGAATGCACGAGTCCCTCGGCTTTGGGGCCTGCAGGTACCAAATCAAAGCGATCCCGAAGGATACCAAAACAAACTAAGGACTGGGAGACACTCCACTCATCCTTAACTGAAATATCGATGACGTCGCCAGAAGACCCGTCTATCGTCTCGCTTTACAAGTCATCAAAGGGCTCCAAGACAGGGCGACAGTCAGGGCAGCAGTCCTTCGTAGCCGTCGGAATGCGGGGAACTTCGCAGCAAAGACTTTCGGACCACAACGACATACAGGGGTCGATGAAGTGGTAGGCCTCCCTCCAGAATTTTCACACGAAGCTCCTCACGATCTTCAGGCTTGGACCGGTACCGCTGAAGTCGCCCCACGTTGGGTGCCAACTGAAGAACCGGGATTTAAACCCGGCGGCGCAGGGGACACGCCCAAAGTCTTCAGGTTCACCTGTCTTAGAGTACAGAGACATGGGATTCTTCTGTTGACATCAAAGATCAAATTTATTAGCTGCAGCCAGTAACAGAGATCCTAGAAGTACAACACGGTGTATGTTCTCAGGAGACTGCTCGAAATCATAGAGCGGAGCATCGTCTTTTATGCCAAAAACCACGTTCCTGGCTAGCATCAATTACTTACAAATTTGACCAATCAGAGGATGACATTTACAGAGGCATCACATAACGACAAACCCACTTTCAGTTATCCAGCCCATCGCAAATGACAAGGCAAAAATCCAGCATTCTTGCTCGAACAGGCCGGACGGGCCCATCATAAAAGACCTCAACCCAAGTCAATAATTAGGCCATAAGGCCATAAAGTAAGGAGCAGAAACAGATGAGAAACAAGATAGAAGGGTGTGTGCATGTGTCATAGAATCAATAATGTCCTGCTCTTTGATCTCTATCTGACCAGCTGCTTAACAAGGAACTGTCTCAACAAGTTTAGCCTCGGGCAACAGGGTCAGTTTACTCAGGTCAAACAGGAGTCAACACGAACTCAAGCTAAAGTGTATGCGTCCCTAGAGGCTTGCTTGGCCACAGTCATCCTGTAGTCATTAGCCTATGTGAGGGCAACCACAAAATGGCGGTTATGCACAAAATGAAACCCAAGGGTTCAGACTAGATCGTCAAATACACAGTGAATCCATCGGTGTAGCATGACGAAAACACTCATGCATACCGCACTTGTCATTCGCGGTTCGCTGATACCAAAATCATCACGATACGACAACCGCCATTGAACGGGTTCAGAATTCACGGAACCACACTGCCTCAGGGAATCTGGTCGCATAGTCAACCAGGACAAAGACTTATCGGCATCCGCTGCGGGAAGGAAGGAGAGGACCAATGATATCCATGCCTACCCTTGAGAAGGGTTCTTCTATTATAGGGAGAGGTTTTAATGAGACTCTAGAAGGTAGACTTCGGATTTCTTTTTTACAAATAGGGCATTCTCTACAGTACCTACGTATTTGTTCATAAACTCCTGGCCAATAGAACTTCTCTAGTATAGCCTTTCTGTCTTTTCCCCTCCAAAATGACCCCCCAGCAAATCGCTATGAGCCAAAAATAACACCTTCTCCCTATATGAACTAGGTACTAACAGTTGTGGGTTAAGGTCCTTCCCCACTTTTCGGTACAGTAAACCCTTGTTTATAAAAAACTGGGGACATACTTGGTCAGGGTTTTCTATGGGACAGTCTCTATTTCAAACTTCTCTTAGAGTCGGGTCTTCGCTCTGAGCACTTCGAAGCCCTTGATCGGTTTCCCATATACTTTCTTTATCAGACTGAGCTAGACCACATGACTCGACTCTTTCTTCTCTGTCTTCCTCTGTCTACGGCTTTTTCGGGGTTTGCTTATTGGCTATTCATCGTCCTATTCTTGACAAAAAGGGGCTGTCTTCCTCCATTCCTCCCCTTCTTTCCAGGTTACCTGCATTAAACTGTCCATATGCGGATAGTCTCTTCCCAACACCAGGGGCTCCAGTAACTTCGATATCAGTCTCACCCTCATGGGTACTGGTTTTATTGTAGCTTTTTGTCGAATTTGTACTTCTGTAGTGGGATATCTTTTATTGTCCCCATGTACACACTGTAGATTTACCATATCATCCATAGCTTGTACTTCCCAGGGACCGCCTAGGGTTACATGACACTCTGTATACATCAGGTGTCTATTAAAGCTTCCATGGGTTCTCCATTGACAGTAACCGAATGATGGTAACGAGGACTTGAACCTTCTTGTGTGCCATACAATAACTTTGTTATGCCAATGTTCATTGGCTCCTCCTTTTGCGGGCCCATGCGTGTACTATGTCCAAATAATTCACAATGAAAACATTGGGGACCAGGAGGGGTAGGTGGGCGGGCAGAGGGGGCTACAGGACCTGGCATCAAAGTAACAGATTCTGGCTTCCTTGGAGTTAAACTCTTTTGACTCTTGGTTGATACCCCCCCTAAGGTTTCCAATTGGTCTCTTCCCTGCCCTTTTGTATTTCCTGTTTCCGGTAATATGCACTAGCTATCTTCACAGCTCTTTCTAAGGTTATTTGCGAATGTTGTCAAACCCATCGTAGAATTGGAGGATGTAGGGAAGAAAGATACTGTTCCAAATATATCTTCTCTACTACTTCTTCATTAGTTGAAGTTGAGGGTTTTAACCATCGGTCTGCCAGGTCCTTCACTCCAAAGTATAAGGCTCTTGGGCCCCCTTTTTTATCTGCCGTAGCCGGATCCGATGCGTTCCATCATCCACCCCATTCTTTCAAGGATGCTTTTCTTAACCTCTTCATAAGGTGTGATACCAAGGGGATTGGCTGCTTGGTAGGCAGTCTAAAGGTCACCGGAAAGGAGTGGTCCGAGATATTGCCCCTATTTGTCGACAGGCCAGACCGCTGACCTTGCCATCCATTCAAAATACGCAATAAAGAAATCTGAGTCTTCTCCGGCAACATATATTTGCATTAATACCAAAGGGAGTGCTGCTGCCTGTGGCCTCTGTTGGCTGAACACATCTGCCAGCCTTCCTATTGTGGACTCTTGAGTCTGTTTTTGTTCTTTCAGGTACCTATGCAATTTCTCCCGATCTTCTTTTGCGACAGCCAGAAAGCGTTCCATAATCCTTTCCAGTTTTTCCTGGCCTTCCGTCATTTTGTACACAATGGCCTCCATCCTTTTTGATCCCACTTCTGACACCAGGTTTGTGAGAGATGGGCGGAAAAAAAATCTGGGATGCCACATGTGTTTCTCAATGTGGGCTTTTTTAGTTTGAGAGGACAATGCAGTGAAGAAAAATTAATTTAAAAGAAAATAATATTTTGGTTCTGGATTGTTGGTCCTGGTTTGCAAAGGCTTCTCCTTTCATTGGTAACCTTCTTTTTCTCTTCCTTCTCTTAGATTCCAGTTCCGGTCTCCAGTGGTGTGTCGTCCCCGAGTTGTTAGGAGAGAAGACATGGAGAGCAAGGTAAGTAAAATGGCCTGTCTAATAGGTTTAATAGCGACAGGGACCATCATCACACCCAGGTGAGTAGAAAATAGAACCGGTTTGCTTCTGGTTATTAATTTCTAACCCTTTGATAGAAGGGGGGGGGGGGGGGGGGTTATGAAATAAGGGAAAAAGATGTGCAATTTGCTCCCCTGACTCACTCAAACCAATTATGTGCCTTTAGTCTTCCCCGGGTCATTTTCATGGCCTCTCTTAAGCATCACCTTAATCCTCTCTTTCTCAAACTCTCAATATAAAGGCCCTTTTATTCTCTTCCCTCAAAAGCCACCAATTTCTCTTTTCTTTAAATTACCAATGGCCACTGCATTAAGACAAGGACTCTTTGGTCCCTATACTGCACTCGTCCTGGACCACTCCTGTACTCCCCCCCCTCTCCTCCCTGTGCCGCACTACTGTTTCTCGACTTTCCCCACGTATTCACTCTCGACCCCGTACAGCCCCTGAAGCTACCCTTCTCTCTTTGCCCACGTCCAGGGAAAAGCCGCAACTCTCCTGAGTTGCGGCGGGGCCTTCAAGCTTCCCAGGGCCACCACCACTCTTCTTCGCTCCACTTTTCTGGAGCTTCGTCGTCCTCTTGTGCTAGCCTCTACTCCTCGACTGCAGAAACTTGGCGTCCTCCTCCGTCCTCGGGATTGGCGTCTTCGTCCTCCTTTCCTTCGTTAGGCTGGGTCCGGGCTCCTCCTTCCTTTCTGGAGTCTTCCATGTTTCGCCTCCCTATTCTTCCCACCTCTGACCCGAGCGTCCGTTCTTCTTGGTCCGTACTCGCTGGTGATTGGTTCCGCCCATCCATGGATCTGCTTTCTTTCATTGCCAGCATCTCTCTGCCATCCAACTTAACCCTTTCCTTCTTCTCTTTACAGGAAACGGGCTGTCGAAGCAGTTCATCGGGCTGGGGATGAAAAGGTAAATTAAGGTAGTTTATGGGTGCTGGGTTGGGATCCATGGGATGGATTAGGGTGTTTTCGGGGGGTGGGGGGGGGGGGTTATTTCTTCCTCACACTGCCGTACTTACGTGTGAAGATTCATCATGACCCTGCAGATCTCCTAGAGGGTAACGTGGGGAAGGCTGTCCGTGGAGTTAGATCAAATGGCCAGCTCTGGTCCACACTTCCCCCTATCTGTAGCAAGGAGGGTTGCCTTATTAACAAGCATTTGCAATGCAATAGGTCTCGCATTACTGAAAGTTTGAGCTATTGGCGTTGCTAATATTAATGCAACGTCAACAGCTTAAACTTTCAGTAATGCAACAGCTATTGCATTACAAATTAATCGCAGCACTTGCACTTCAGCTTTAAACATCTTAAGCTAAAGCACGGGTGCTGCAATTGCTTCAAAAGTAAAAGAAATAAACAAATAAAAAGTTTTTCTATTTCTTTACTTTTGAAGCAATTGAGGCACCCGCCCTTTAGATTACGAGGTTTAAAGCAAAAGCGCGGGTGCAACAATTGTAATCAAAGTAAACAAATGGGAAAAAAATAGCGGCTGCATACTTTTTTTCTGTTTATTTACTTTAGTTACAATGGCGGCACTCGTGCTTTAGCTTTAAACATCTTAAGCTAAAGCACGGTTGCCGCAATCGCTTCAAAAGTAAAGAAATAGAAAAAAAAAAAATTCTATTTCTTCACTATTGAAGCAATAGCAGCACCCGTGCTTTAGCTTAAGTTGTTTAAAGTGAAAGGGCGGATGCCACCATTGTAACCAAAGTAAATAAACAGAAAAAAGGCATGTGATCACAACTTATTTTTAAAAGAAAGGCGCGGCAGCCATTATTCCAGCCGAGGAATGCCGTGCTGGTTATAAAAAATTAAAAATAAATTTAAAAAAAAGGAGGACAGAAGAAAGGAATGTAAGAAAATAGTGCAGTAATTAAAATGTACCGAGTAACAGCACATGTAACAGGGGGTGTCCTCATGTGAGGATAGAAGAGAAAAGGCAGTACTAAGGAGAGACTACTAAGCTTATTGACAAATGAAGAGCCACCATTTACAAAGGTCAGTAAGATGGGCCAATTAAAAAGATGGGTGAAAAGTGGGTGGAGCTTCATGCCCATAACCTGAATACAGCATGTTTCAAAGAGACAGTACAAGCGCTGCCTAGGCGAGACCCAAAAAACGGTAGCCCTGTCCCAATTGCTGTATTTCTTTGTGGTCCTACCGGTGTGGATCCCACTGAGCTTTTTCCAGGACCTCAACTCACTACCCACTGGCTTTATTTGAGGGTCAGGCCGCAGAAGAGTGGCATTATCTACCATGCAACGACCGACAGAGATAAGGGGCTTGGCCCTCCCGGACTTTGACATTCACTATTTGACAGCACAACTGCAATGGCTCACGCAATGGGTAGCGGTTAAAGTTACCTGGAGGGGAGCCTTCAGCCCTGATGTCCCAGATCTTGGCCACTTATCCAGAGTTTTGCTACGGTTGACTTACCAGGTGCCGATGACACCACCGAATTACAAGTGCTGGACCAGGAGCCCACAGATGGCGAAAATACGAGAGCCGTACACACCGGGCATCATCCCATGGAGTTCCTGACAGAACTCTCACGTGGGGAGGGGATTGGCGGAAATTAAGGGATTGGGTGACGGCTGTTGCAGTGACAGTAGGGGCCCTGTTCGAGACCAAACTCATGCTTTCATTTGAAGATTTCCGAGAGCGATATGATATACCTCAGAGGCATTTCCTTTTGCATAAGATGCTTAGGTCAGCAGTCTGTAAACATAAGAATGGAGGAATGGCTGAGCCACCTCATACAGGGGGATGACAATATTTAATCACATCTTCTGCCAAATATAAGGCAGTCACCTGCCTATTAAGAAGGATAAGGGGGAGGGGTGATTCTGCATCTCGACAGCCACCGGTCACGCTGCGAGGAGGACCTCAGGATTCCCCTTGAGGAGAAAGATTTGGGTATATTTGTGGCCCGCATGTCCAAAGTGTCTACAAACACCAGATTCAGGCTTATGAATTGTAATGTGCTACATAGGGTGTAACTGACATTAGGGAGGATTAATAGGCAATTTGCAGTAGAGGAGGCAAAATTCCCCCAATGTGAGGAAATAGGGGCTGAGCTCTTCCACATGTTTTGGTGCTGCCCAGGACTAACTACTTACTGGGAGTCAGACACGAACACCTTAGCTGAGGTCACTGAAAGAGAGGTCCACTCTACACCTGGCCACTGCCTACTGCATTGGTCCCCGCACACTGCTAAGGCTAAGGTAACGAGTAAATTTCAGGATCCGGCGCTACTTTCAGGAAAGAGGGAAATAACCAGGAATTGGAAGGCTCAGGGGGACCCAGAATTTAGGTGCGGAAGAAGGAGCTTACAAGTTGGGTGGGTTATGAGGGAGCAGTGTGGCTACAGGAGGCCAAGACAGGACTGGGCTCACAGGAGGTGGCCATGGCATGAGAGGCACTCGTAGAAGCGCTGCGACACGTTGATCTCCCCTCCCAGGACAACAGATCAGGCACCCCCTGACTACCACCTCAAGGGGCGGGGATCCCAACTTAAAACACCTTGAAAAGCTGCGAGTAGTTGCTGCCTGCTAGTACGAGACCTCAGAGTCGCAGAATGACACACAGAAGCACATGACAAGCTCTATAGTGCTAAAACAGAGAATTGCCAGAGCTATTAATCACGTACAATGCTTGGAAGAGCCAAGGCACGTACATGGGTTGGGGGGTGTCACAGGGGGGTTGGGCTAACCCGTTCTGTTGGGTATGGCTTATGATCACCAGCCTGTAGCATGATTTAACTGCGGCATGTGACTCCCACCTCCGCTTATATTGTTTCCCTCAGATAATTTACTGATGCAAGCAGAACATTTACACTAAAGGCTCTAATAATCAAGGGAGGGGAGGGGTAAACACTAGCCCAAGGTCCTGAAAACTGTAGCTATTTGATCAACTGATGGTGATTGTATTATGTGGCTTGTTTTAACTACTAAATGCAATTAAGTTTGCTTTTTAAATAAAATCATTAGTGCTGAGGCACCACTACCTTTCGACTTCCCACAATTTGAGTTTGAGGGATAGGAGCCTGGGAAAGAATGTGTTGTGTTTGAGGTTGGGGTTCATTTTGCAGCTGCAGGGTCTTGCAGCCAATGTGTTGTCAAGAATGTTGTCAATTTCGGACTGAAAATTCATAGTGACCTGTGTTCATCATTTGAGCTTAAAGACATGGAGGAAAAGGCGAAGGCTATTAGGATAGACACAACTGAATGCTGTAAAGTAAAGTGAAGGATCTCTGTAACTAGGGGGGCGTGGCCAAGCCGCGGGCTGAGATGGCCGCGCGGTGTTGAAGCTCCGTGGCCGACTCAGCGCCAAACCTGTCTTTCCTGACCTCCTGATGCGGGCGAAGGCTGCCCGGACCCGGCGCTGACTCCCCTGCTCACCTGCAGCGACCCGGAGTGGTGATCTGGCCCCGACTGCGCCCGGAGCGACCGAAGAACGCCGGGGCCGAGCGGACCCGATGCCCAAGATGGCGGCCAGACTCGGCGGCCGGGGAGGTTAGTGCGGCGGCGGCGGCCGATGGTGATGCGGGTGGCCGGGGGGAAACTGGGGGAAGGGATTTGAGCGCAAGGGCGCGGTCTGGTGTGGGTCCGCTTCGCCCCCTTCGCCGCCGTTGGCCTGGAGCGGCTCGGGCGTTGCTCGGCGCCGCGGTCGCGCCCTCCCTCGCTGGCCCCTCTCGGGTTCCCCGTGCTGTTGCGGTCTGGGGACCTGGAGGGGCGACGGCACGGCTGACTGGCGGTGGGGGTGGGCTGGAGGGGATCTGCGCCGACCCTAGCGCCCGGGCCGCCTCTGCCCCCCTTCCCTGGGACCTTGCTCGGCTGCTCCTGGGGTTCGCGGCCTGCGCCGTCCGGGCTCCCTCTCCCCGGCCCTGAGTCGCCTGGCCGCGGCTACTGCCGCCCCGCTGGCCGCCCGCGCTGCTTGGTCCGAGACTCGGACCCCCAGAGAGGCGCCCCGGGTCTTTAGCGCGAAGAGGACGCCTTGTAGCGGTGCGGCCGGTGCTGGTGCCTGGGTCTGGTGTGCCACGTGGCCGGAGCCTGCGAGGGACCGCTGCATCGCCCGCGCTGCGGGCCGAAGAAGTGGCGGAGCCGTTTCTCCTCCTGAGTCGTCGTCACAGTGCCTTGAAGCCGCCTTTTGGCCCCCTACCCGCGACTGGCAGTCTGTCCGGGTGGGGGCATGGGACGAAAGGACCCCAAGCAAAAGACACTGCCCTTTGAAAGGCTCCACGATCAGCCGGCGGACCAACGCCCGGACATGCCGGACCCTGCTGGGGGCCAGTCCTCTGGCCCGGCGGCTGCTGCTCCATCCCCAGAATGGCTTCAAGAGATGCGTGCTGGATTCAGGGCCCTCGATGGACGCTTTGATGCCCTGAACAAAACGTTAGAAACGATGGGGGCGAAGATCCAGGCCCACGATAAGCGTTTGGGGGAGGCTGAGGCTCGAATATATGCTGTGGAAGATGGCGCAGTGCAGGACACCAAGCGCTTAGACCGGCTGGAGCGCATACTAAAGGAAGTGGCCATTAAGAACGAGGACTTGGAATCGCGCAGTCGGCGCAATAACGTCCGAATCACTGGGGTTCCTGAATCCACGGCTACCGGCAGGCTGGATGTTTTTGTTGAGCAACTATTGTCGGACATTTTTGGGAGAGACTCCTTCACACCAGGCTTTGTGGTAGAGAGGGCGCACCGCTCACTTGGGCCGCGACCTAACCCGGGGCTCCCTCCTCGCCCTCTGATCGCCCGGATCATGAACTTCCGAGACCGGGACACGGCCCTGCGGCTGGCCAGGGAGAAGGGCGAGATCACCTGGCAGGGCTCGAGACTCTCGTTCTACCCTGACTTTACCGCCATGGTACAAGAGGCTAGGCGTAAATATGTTGGGGCGAAAGCTGCGCTCCGCAACCTAGGCCTCAAGTATGGTATGCTGTATCCGGCCCGGCTGAGGGTTGACATCGATGGCCGACCGCGGATATTTGACAATCCTACTGCGGTGCAGGAGTTCTGCCGAACATATAAACCACGCAGGGGCCCTTCGGGGGGCGATGAGGATGGACACTCTCCTCCGCGCAGTGGTTCTGCGATTAGCCAAGACCTGTTCTCTGGCTCTGGGCCTGGCTGAGTCGGTGCCCGCAACGCAGCTTTAGACTTCTTTTTCTGTCAGTTTGCAATGGGGAAGTTCGAGACACTTTGCTATGTCCTTGCCTTTTCTGTGGTGCTGGGTCGGCGGCGGGTCGTTGCCATTCCCCTTTGGTTGACACCGCCGGGAGCACTTTTGGCTTACAATGCCTATTTTTTGTTCAATTGTATATCATTGGTATTGCTATTTGAAACTTCGCTTTTCTTCCACAGGTTGGGGTTTGCCTCACGTTTGCGTGATGTGGCTGGGTGGGGGGTGGGGGGACGGGATGGGGAGTTTTGATATTCTTGACATGGCTGGTCAGATTGTAACTTTGCGGCTACACGGAGACGCTTCTGCTTTCCTGCTCTCATTGCTAGTGGTATGGCAGCAACGGTACACATAGGCTTACATGAAGCCCCCCTTGGCCTTTCTCTCATGTCTTGGAACGTCAGAGGCCTGAACAATCAACGAAAATGCAAGCAGGTACTACACTATCTGAATCGACACAGGGTCGACATTGCCTTCCTGCAAGAAACGCATTTACACACCTCTGTTCCCGCTCGCTTTGCAGCTTCCTGGGGCGCCCATAGATACTTCTCTAATTTTAGCAATTACGCCCGAGGCACCGCGGTGCTGATTCACAAGAGAGTCCCGTTTCATTGCCAGCTATTCCGGGGGGATCCGGAGGGTCGCTTCTGCATAGTACGAGGGGTGTTGATGGGTCATGCGGTCATCCTGGTATGTGTGTATGCCCCTAACACTGATTCCCCGGAATTTTTTCATGCGCTGACTGCCCAGCTTGCGACGCTTGAACCAGCGGGCCTCATTCTTGGCGGCGACTTTAACTTATTGCTAGATGCTGATTTGGATAGCACGTCTGGGGCTGCTCCCTCCAAGCCCAGGGCGCAGCGCGCTCTTTTGGACCTTTGTCACCAGTTCTCCCTAGTAGATATTTGGCGCAGGCGCAACCCAAACACCACTGACTACACACATTTCTCGGGGCAACGCAACACTTGGACCAGAATTGACTATTGGCTGCTGTCCCCGGGCCTGTCCCCATGGTTTGGTGGGCTCCTTACTCTCCCTAGAACGTACTCAGACCACTCCCCTGTGTCGCTCCGCTTGGATGTCCCGCGCCCCGAGAGTTTTGAGCGACAGTGGCGATTCCCTGGGAGAGCACTGCTGGATGACTTATTTGTCCACGAGATTTCCGAGGCGATAGAGGACTACTTCACGATTAATGCAGGGTCTGTAGACTCTCAGGCCGCGCTCTGGGAGGGGTTTAAGGCCTACATCAGGGGGATTTGCATAGCCAAGCACTCTGGGGTCCTGAAGGCGCTGCGCGCAACCATTAAGCAACTGGAGGCACAGCTAGAGTCGATTGATGCTGAGGCGCAGCGTGGGCAGGCTGGGGACGTGTCCGCTAGGCGGCTTCGCCTCCTGACTGACTTCCGGGAGGCTGCGGGCAGGGAGATTCTGTATCTTGGGAAGTACCAGACGGCGCGTAGATATGGTGAGGGAGACAGGCCGGGACGCACACTGGCGCAGGCTTTGAGGCCTCCGTATGGTAAATCCTTGATAGTTGAGGTGAGGGGCGTGGATGGCTCGCTCCGCACAACTCCCACAGAGATCAGGGACGAATTCCTGACCTACTTCTCCGAACTATACAAGACCAAGCTGGGGGAATCCCCAGCCTCTCGTGCTGCCTACTTGTCGGAAATCGCACTTGTGTTCCTCGATAAGGGCATGCAGGAGTTCATGGCGGAGCCTATAACTGTGGCGGAGGTGCGCGGGGCGATTAAGGTGCTTCGCGGGTCCACAGCCCCCGGCCTCGATGGCTTCTCCGGGGATTTTTATAAGGCTTTCTCTGATCAGCTGGCGCCACAACTGATAGAAGTGTATGCGGAGGCTCTGGAGCGCGGCTCCCTTCCGGCTACCCTCAGCGAGGCGGTAATAGTCCTACTTCCAAAACCAAACAAGGACCCGACGTTGTGTAGTTCCTATCGGCCTCTCTCCCTTTTAAACTTTGACTACAAGATCCTGGCAAAGATAGTGGCCAACAGGCTCTCTCAATTGATGGAATTTATCATTTCGCCCGTCCAATCGGGCTTCGTCCCGCGTCGCTCTACGTCTTTAAATCTGCGAACGCTTTTCACGGTCCTACATAGAATTAACCCTGCCACGCCTGCGGCGGCGGTCCTCCTGGATACCGAGAAGGCCTTCGACACTCTAGAATGGCCTTTCTTTCTCTCCGTCCTGCAACGTATGGGCATGCCGGAGAACTTCCTTGCTACCACGCGGCTTTTGTATAGCCGCCCCACGGCCTGATTGCGTATCAATGGCACGCTGTCCTGTCCCTTCTCTTTAACGCGTGGTACGCGGCAGGGCTGTCCACTCTCACCGCTACTGTTCATTTTGGCCATGGACCCCTTGATCCGACATTTCCAGGAGCGCCATCTCCACAGGGGTCTCCAGTTCCGGACGGGTCCCTTGCTTGCGTCCCTCTACGCAGATGACACCATACTGTATGTAAGAGAACCGCAGGTCAACCTAGCCCCCCTGATACGGGAGATCCTTTGTTTCGGCGCACACTCCGGGCTGGGCATCAACTGGCATAAGTACGTAATCTTCCCATTAACCAGCAGCACCTCCCCATGGCAGTGCGAGTACCCGTTGGAGTGGTGCTCTGACTCGGTTCGGTACCTGGGCATACAGATCCATCTTAACACGGACGAACTTATCCGCCTCAACTATGGCCGCGCTTTGGACAGGCTGGAGACACAGGTGGAGGGATGGTTGAGGCTCCCACTGTCCATGTCGGCCAGAATTGCAATCATAAAAATGATAGTTCTCCCTAGATTTTTATACCTCTTCAATAATATCCCTGTCCCTATCACCCGGGCCTTCTTCTCCGCGCTGCGATCCCAGCTGATCAGGCTGGTATGGGGCGGGAAGCACCCCCGGATCGGTTGGAAGACCCTCACGCTCCCTCCTGATAGGGTGGCCTCGGGGTACCGGATCTGTATTTGTACTATCTGGTTGCGCAATGTGCGCACGCCTATGCCTGGTACCCCCCTGACGCTCGTATTCCGTTCCTGCGTCCCGAGGCGGATTTCGTTCTCCCGGGCCGTTTGGCGGCTGTGTTGCCAAAGGGGGTTCCCCGGGACCCAGTTGATATTCAAACGGTGTCCACCACAAGCTGGGCGTGGCATCGTCTTACTCACTATCTAGCCCAGCCTCTCCTCTACTCCTCTTCTCTTCCACTTCCCAACCCCGGATTGCTGTCCGGCACGGGGGAGGCGCTGGTTCAGCGTACTTTGACCAAGTTTCACCTTACTAAGATCGGAGACCTCTACCCTGGGGGCCACATATTTTCGGTCTCGGAGGAAGAGCGCTTCAGTGAGGCCACGTTCATGGACAAATTTGTCCTGCGCCGGCTTTATTGTGCGGCTCGTTCAGACATTGCGGGATTCCCTCTCGAGCCAGCATCCTTCGAGCCTCTAACTCTCCTCATTGACAAGGACTCGGGTGCCCATATGGTTTCTAAGCTTTATAAGGCATGCGCGGCGCTGGTTCCATGTGAGGATGGCCGATTGAGAGCGGCCTGGGAGGCAGATTTGGGTAGGCCGATCACAGATGACCAATGGACCGCTTGTTGCAAAGTCACTAACGCGATATCGCTCAATAGTCGACATAAGCTCCTCCATTATAAATTTCTTCGCCGCTGCTACATGACCCCAGCTAGGCTCCACGCCATTGACCCTGCGCGCCCGCACACATGTTGGAAATGCGCTGCACCACACGCTGACTTTGCACATCTGTCCTGGACGTGCCCCAGACTGCAATCATACTGGACGCAGATACATGAGATCCTTGGCGTTATGTTGGAGCTCACGCTGGTTCCCACTCCGGAGGTTGCGTTATTGGGCTCCACAGTGAACTTCCCCAAGAACGTCCGCAGGCTAGCCTCCCTGGGCCTGCTACTCGCCAAGCGTGAGGTGGCAAAACATTGGGGCGGTAGAACGGCCCCCACGGCCGGGACATGGCTCACGTCTATGGCTTATTGCAGCACAAATAGCGAGATCTACGCCAGTCTCCTCCCTGCAGTGGCGCGTCCCAAAGATATCTGGGGCCCCTACAAGTCCTATATCGCTAACCTCCCGAGCTCTTCCCCACCGCGACCCAGTTCCGGAATAGTGCCTACGGGAGTGGGGTAGCTCTGGTAGTCCTCCCTGTTGGGTATTGGGGGGATGTGCGCTCTCGGGGCGGGCTGCATTGGGGGAGCTGAGCCGTAGATGGGGGTGCCCGCTGCACATGGTTGGTGTGTCCTGACTGCGTCATTCCCCTTTAGTGGACACGAGCGGATGAGACGGGTGGGCTCTGGATGGGGGGTCTTTCTATGGTCTGCTGCCATGATGTTGAACTGCTGTTTGTATATGAGGGGGGGAGTGTAATGATGTATCTCCGCACTTGTTCCTAAATGTCTGCACAGCCGATATTCTCGCATTGTTATGTTTTTCAAAACTAAATAAAAAGTTTATAAAAAAAAAAAAAAAAAAAAAAAGAATCTCTGTAACTAGGGTTTTCCATGAACTGGCTCTCTTTTATGTGTGGACCCTTCTTGAAAAGAGGTCTCTTGGGTGGTCAGTCAAAACCAAAGGAGACATGCCTCTGTACTACACTGCAGATCAGGGAAAGTGAAAATCACACTAATGAGGTGACCTGGCTGGAATGTGGGTTTTCTATTCATTAGTTTTAAATAGCAAATTTTATGAAGCACTTTGCAGGACCACACAAATGCTCTAAATGGTAAGAATAAGTGACATTTGATAATGATACGATCGTTGTTTAGGGAGAAATTGTCCATAAATTCTGTTATGGTAGTGGAAATTCAAGGAATTGATGATCTAAAAGTAGACTTACTGTCATATGACCAATTTTTGAGAGAGCTAGAAAAAACTCTGTTTATTTAGACCATAGTCTTTAAACACAATGGGATCCCAGAATAAATAAATAACAATATAATTAATTAGAGTTACATTACCAATAATACACATGTTATAAGGTACGGTGCCCACATCCTTCCACAATAGCAGCAACATTTTAACACAGAACAATTCAATATTGTATACATTAGTATAAAATATTTTGTATAAAAAGGAAGAGGGAAGCTTAAAAAAAAAAGAATAAAATCGCTAACCTCCCTTCAGTTTATCCCTTACAAAGTTTATGCCTTTCATGTAATTTCCCAATGCAATAGCAATATCAAGATTTGACATTTCTGTAAGTAAGGCTACTGCTTGGGCTCGTGACCTTATTCCATATTTTAAAAAGATTGGACATAAAAACAATTTCCTCAAGGCTAAAACCACAGTGCAATCAACCAATATGTGCAAAATGTCATTTCTAGTTCCAAGCCCACATTTACATATTCCATCAGGGTGTATCATTTCTGCTTTTATTTTTCCCTCTATCAACCACGGGTCAGTACCAATTCGTACTCTTAGAATTTCACACCTATGCCCGTAATTAGGCAGGGTGTCCAAGTACAGGTAACAAGCTTCATTTACCCATGAGTTTCTTATACCTTGTACTGATTTTTTCATACGTCGGTATTCCACATCCTGCTTCCTTGACTGTTCCTGACCTTGGAGCCTGAGGGTACTCTTAGTAAATCCTACTTCCATTGAATGCTGTATTAGTCTCACCTTTAAGCTCTCACCTATAGTCAGGAGTTTCTTTCTCGCTTCTTTGGCCCATTTTAGGCTACTGAGTCGAATCTCCTCTCTGCACCACTGTGAGACTTTCTGCACTCCCCCTGGGTCCTGGCGTTTCCAAAATCTTATCAGGGACATTTAGATCTGAATGCTCCATGCTATTGTTCCTGTCTCCATTCTAATAGTCTGGATCATTGCAGCGCTTGGTAAAGACAGTAAAGTTTTTTAATCTTCCTTTCTTCCCGGTCCCATCCGCATTTACCACTTAGGTAAAGAACTTCTGCCCCATGCAATACTTGCGGGGGAATCATTGCTTCATATGCCTTTAGCATTGGTCTATGAGACATGTCTCCATATTCCTTATTACATTTTTTCAGCCCACAAACTGATGAAAAGGCTTTTGCTTTTTGTGCTTCTAGGTGGGTATACCACTTTAGGGCACTGTCAAACCAGAGACCCAAGTATCTATATTCCTTAACAATCTCCAGTTTCATTTGTCCTAAAAACCAACAAAAATTTTTAGCTCTTTTCCCAAAGCATAATGTCTTCGTTTTGGCCATATTTACAACTAAAAACGTTGCCTCACAGTATTCTCTAAAAACATTTAATTTCCTTTGGAGCCCGAGCTCCGTTTGATCAAGAATCAAGAGCTCATCTGCATATAGGAGGCATGACACTTTGTTACCACTCATTCTGGGACTTGCACCTCTTTTCACTTCTAAAACTGTGGGTAGGTCGGCTAGGAATATTGCAAAGAGCAGGGGGGGCCAGAACACAACCCTGTCTTAGCCCGTTCCCTATGGCTATTTTCTGCGTCAATGACCCTTGCGTATCCTTAATTACCTGGGCCCAATTCCCTCTGTGTAATTCCTTTAAGATGGCCAGTAAACCCTCCGGTATACCATACTTTATCAGGCACTCCCATAAACTCTTACGATCCACTGAGTCAAAAGCTGCTCGAAAGACGACAAAACAATACATTTTCCCCTTTTGCTCTATCGACTTCCGGGCGAGTGCCCAAAGGGCGAAACAGTGGTCTATGGTGGATTGACCTTCTTTGAATCCCCCCTACTCTACTGGTACAACTGAGTCCTGCTCCGCCCAATCTTGCCCAATCTTTTAGCCTTCCTAATATTATTTTTGCAAAAATCTTTTCCCCAATATCTAGCAAATTAATTGATCTGTAGTTCTTTGGGGCATGCATATCATCTTTCTTGTTCACCAGCCTAATTATTGCTCCCTTCCAATTTTTGGGAAACTTCCCAGTTTCTAAAATAACTTGAAACATTAGCGAGAAGAATTCTGCCCACAAGTTGAGCTTTGACTTTATTATCTGGGCTGGGAGATTGTCTGGTCCTGCTGCTCTAGTTAAGTTTAAAGTTTTCATTGTGTTTTTCAGGTTGGAGACTGAGAAGTCTGTTCTTAGATCTACTACTAGCCCGCTCCACCCCTGTAGCTCCCCCTCTTCAAGTTCCCTACCCGGGCTATACAATTCCAGCAGATATCCCTCCCATGCCGCCTCTTCCAACACACAATTCATTGAGGCGACCGGAAGTTCTGCAGCCGATTGTACCAGCTTCCAGAACTGACGTATGTTCTTGGTTTCAATTGTCTCCAGCAGTTTTACCCAGCAGCTTTCTTTATAGGCCCTTTTCGCGCTACTGATTAACATATTATATTCTCTTTTTAACTTTGCGAGCTTATCGGCCCTATCCCGTTCATTTTTAGCACTGATTCTACGTGCTTCTCTCCTTATCTCCCTTTTTTTTTTTTTAGACAATCCTTGGAGAACCACTTTCCTTGTCTCTCTGATACGTTTTGTTTCCTCTTTGCATTTTTTGTGTCTTTTCTGAGTTCTCCACGGAGACTTTGAACCACTTGTTCAAATTTTTCCACATACCCATCCAGGCACTGCCCTCTCACACTACCCAGGTCAAGGTTCTGTTGCAGCCTTGCCAACCTTGCTATGTATTCTTCTGTTATCCTCGTTGTGATCCGCCTACGGTACCCCAACTGTTGTTCAATTACTTTGTCACGTGGATTCAGGTGGACATATGAGAGCTCTAGCTCCAAAGGGTTATGGTCACTCCCTTCTCTATGGGAAATCCTAAATCCCTTAGCTAAAGCAAAATTCCAGGGTGACATAAAGATGTAATCTATAGGGCAATTTTGTGCGCCTAGTTTAAATGTTTTCTTCGCTGGGCAATCTAGGACTGACCTATCATTTAAACAGAAGAGGCTTTTGGTCCCAGGATAATTTCCCAAATTTATATCATGAGTTGTAGAGCCACACTCTGGGAAGGTCGCTTGGTTTATATCAGAAGCCTCCAATATTTCTGAGAACCAACAATCTAGTTTCTTTGGGTTTAATTTATGATTAAAATCTCCCATCAGTAAAATTATGTCCGTACCATACTTTTCACAAATTGAATCCATATCGTCTTTAAAATAACCCATTTCTACAGCATATTCCTCCGAGCTTCCCCATTGCATATACACATTTAAAAGCATCAGGTGTGCATACTTTGTCGGTAACCATTAGAGATATCCTGCATACAATCAACCATTTGCATTTTACAGTAAATTGAGTCACATTCTTCACTATTTTGGTTGATAGCAATGTCATGATTCCACCCGCAGGGCGCCCAAATCTTTGTTTCTTTGCCAGACGATGGAGTTGACGGAAACCATCGAATATTTGGGTTCTTGCCGCATAGCCAGGTTTCCTAGATACAAATTATCTTGTTACTTTTTGCTAACTCCTTTATATTTTCATGTTTTGTTTGCTCTCCCAGACCATTTGTATTCCAAGAAACAATCTTTATGCCATGCGGTGTCCCCTTTACCTATTCGACATCCTCTAAGTATACTTTTTCTCCGAGCTCCTCATTATACCTGTTGGAGGGGCCTGCGGGGCTAGTTCCATGACTCCAATTCCCCCACCATTTCTCTATATCTGAGTTGTTTGCTACTATTTTGCGATTTCCCGTTCCTTCTCCTACTTCCTTCTCCATTATCCTCACCTGTCTCTTCCCTAACCCTGCATGGCACCTGAAAAAGTCCTTTCCTTGTGGCTCTTTTCATTCTACGTCTATTTCTACTTCTTCTTCGGGTAATATCCGTATCCCTTCCTTAAGTACCTCTCTCTCCGACTTCTCAATTGCGATCTTTACCAAGTCCGAATAAACCAGTACCCTGGTAACCTCATTTCCTTCATTTTTTAACTTAAATACCACTTGCCGCAAGTCTTTTGTCCCGATACCTTTCAGGTTTGGGCACTGGGCAAACGATTGTAGAAGTTGTGACCTATTTAGGGGCAATCTCTTCCTCATGTTCTTGCCTCCTTTGCCCGTTTGTATTGATTCAAAATATAGCCACTTATTCCCTGCACCCTCCTTTCTTACCCCAGTAGATACCATATGTGGCTGACAGTTATTCCTTCTGATTCCTGCCATCAGTATATTACAAGATTGTGGCCTCACTCCGTAATAATAAAAGTTAACTGAGTTTTTGGTCTCTGTAGGTGCTATATACCTTACTTGCTTCTCCTGCAAAGTTGGCATTCTATTAGGTTGCACCTTTTTTGCTTGCTTCTTTGGGGCCTTTTTAAGCTCCTTCCTCGTCATTATTTCTCTTAGGGGTTTAATGGGCATTGGCTCTTGCTCGACTATTCTAGAACTAGCCTCAGCGATCCTACTTCTTTTCGCTACCTTGTCTAGCCCCCTTTTTTGTAGCTTCCTTCCTGCTCTTCTCACTCGGTTGATTAACCCTTATCTAGAATAATCGCCCCTTCTTATTACCATCATAGGCCATCTTGAGATATAAACCTCGTGAGTAGCCTTAGATGGTTCTACCGTCACTGCCTCCTCCTCGACTGGAGCTGGGGGCTGAGGGTCTGGAACTGGTCTTACCATAGATGGCATTTGGCTCCTAATACCTTGTAACTCCCCCTCGATCTTGGATAGGTGCTTTTTTTATATTTTAAAATATCATTATTTGACAACGTGACTTCTAAAAGCCCTTAGAGAGTTCTTTGTAGCATTAACATCAGTTCCAACTTTGAAGATGCTGGCGTTGCAGAAAGTTCTAGGTTCAACCCGGAGGTTTGATTCTGTTCGACACTTTCTTTTAACACAGAGCTCTGGTTACCATGCTGGGCTTGGCTTTCGTTTCCTTACGGCCTAGTCTCTGTGCCCGGTATATCCTCCCCTTCTATCCTTAAGTCCTCGCTATTAGATTCCAGGCAATCCTGGATTTTTGGTTCCAGGTCCTGAGAGAACAGCTCACGCAGGGATGAGGACAGCCGTGGAGACATTAGGCCCTTTTGGCCCAGTAAAGACTGAAGAGACTGATTAGCCAAAATTACTGACTCCATCGTATGCACATCAAAAGGTAATGAGGTATTCCCATTCCGCTGTTCGGCCTCTACCTCCTCTATATCTGGGGACTTTGCTGGTGAGAATACCTTTTTTAAATGTTTCCCCACAAATTCTTTTAACGAATTTGAGGCTATACCGCCCCGTCTTCCGCTTGACCTTGCGTCCTCATTTCCTTTTTTCTTGGTTTCTTTCTTGGCTCTTGTCCCTGGGCTCTCCATACTTTCTCCAGTGAATCTCTGGTCCACAGAGATCTCTTGGCTTCTGCTTTTGTTCCAGCGCATTTTTGTTCTTTCTGGGGGCCATAACTAGTGCCTTTGTACAGAAAAAGCAACCTCCCTGGATCCAGGTTCAGTTACCCCCCTTCCCCTGTAAATGTCCACCCTGTTTGGGCTCAGTCCTAAAAATTGAGGGAAGACCAAGCAGTCCACAATCTACCACACTTACCTCTGTTGCGGTCAGCCGAGTGCTCGCGCCCGTGCCCTTTCCCTTGCTGCAATGATTCTTCTCCTTCAGCGGGGCTAGATACACGTGTTCACCTTCCTCGTGGTACCCTCGCGGTAGCAGCCTTTGGGTATTTACCCCGTGCACCAAGGCGGCTCAAATTCTGCACACTGCTGCTCCTATGTGGGCTCCGTGGTCTTTCTCGACCGCCCCCAGCGGCTATTCGGCGTTCGGCGTTCCTTCCGCGCCTCCGCGCTTCCACGTCTAGACTTCACCCGCTTCACCAGCTGCAGAGTCGGCAGCAATGTCCGCATCAGTGTAAGGGTGTCAACATAAGGGCGGGACCACGAGTAACGGCAATGTGCACGGCACAACAGAGCTCAGTAGCTTTCACACTGTTTGTTTTTCCTGAATCCACTTTGTGTGGCTCTGACTACCAATGACCAATTTTATATTCTCGGGTGAGATCTTCTCCTGGTAAACGTTTTGTGAAAGGATGTGAGATTGACATCTACAGTGTTTTTTTTGTAAATAATGCCCGTCCATCTTCCAACCTTATTTTGCGGGGTCATACATAAGAATGTTGTAATTAGGTAGCAATAATGCATCAAGTATAAATTCAGACGTATGTTGGCATATAGTCAGCTATCTAGGTATTCAGAAACCATTCTACAAATGAGAGTTAAAATATTACCTTTCTGCAGTAGACAGACGGTTCCAAGTGAGACGACAATGATCTGCTGAATCTGAAGAGTCACAAAAATCTGGAGTTAAAACTGACTGGCCGGGGGCGTGGCTTGGACGGCAGAGCTAATGACTGCCTGATCCTGCCGATGCGCCGCAAAGGAGCTAGCGGAAGAAAATACTCCATCAAACCTCGAGGCATAGCGGAGGAAAGAAACATCCTAGGGCGTCTGAACATCGTCGCCACGGTATGCGACCGCCCTCAAGAGGACCGGGAACTAAGAAGGAGGACAAAAAGGGATAAAAGCGGTACAACCTCCCATGAGTGAGAGATAAGATGGCGCCCATGGAGAAGATCAAAAGAAACTGATCCGGCCAAATGCGTGAAGCGAGGAGGCAGAGTTTGTCCCTGGGCAGTGAAGCACACAAGTAAAGGCGGCGCCAATATGAGCGAAGACAGCGGAAAGTGACTACAGACAAGGAGGTGAGCGGGGGCGGAGGCGAGAGGGGGCGCGCGAGCAGTCCTAATAAAGAGGACACGACACCGATCTGGAAAAAAAAAAACTCCGGAGGGGACGGGGCTCTGCCCCCCCCCCCCCTGCCAAACAGCGTCTGCACAGTATCTCGGCACCACTCCTCCCCACTCTAACGCATGATACCCAGAGCGAGCCGGTAAGACGAGAGCCGGAAATAAAAAAATAAATAAAAATAAGCACGGAGGGAGGAAACGGAGCGAGGAGAGGAGACAAAATGGCGCCAGTTATGAGGAAATAAAGCGAAACCACAACAGAACAGAAGAGAACAAACAAAGGAGACAAACCAAAAACGAATCGCGATGAGGGAATAAACGAATAAGGAAGAATTCAAAACCAGGGCGAGAATAGAATAACGAGGCGAGAATAACGAGACGAAAACGAAACCACAGAGGAGACAGTCCAAGTCCCTCACACACAGGAATCAGCGGGGGCATCAGCAATACAGGAAGCAAAACGGAATACACCCATCGCTGTCACCCGCTAAGAGAGGTAGAGTGCGGGTGAGCGGGGTATAGGAAATTGAGGGACAGCGGGAGCCAAGACACAGCGCGAGTGAAGGGAATCAAAAAAGAGGTGACTGAAGAAGTGCTACAAAACCGAGGGACTACGGATAAGATATAGGAGAGCACTAACAATCCATCGAGGGCAATAAAAGCGTGAGCCATAGCCAAAAGGGTGAAGTGTGAACCAGATTAGTGCTCCTCCATCCCCCCCTTGCACTGCACACACAACCCACCCTCGGAGGACAAACTGCAACCGCACAGCGACAGGAGTGGCACATCCGAAGGAGGGGGATGTGCACAATCGAGAGCAGCAAAAGCAGAACCATTTCAATAAACTAAGACAGAATACTGGGGCGAGACAACAAGACAACGAAAGGTGGGGGAAGTAGGACAAAACCTGGGATGAAAAAAGGAGGGCAGGAGTGACAAAAGGGCACACATGAACAAGGACACAACAGATAATTGAAACGAGGACCCCCAAAAAAAAGAGAACAGAAACAAAAGAAACAGGAGAACGACAAGTCAAAGTCAAAATCAAAGACCGAGAGAATCAAGGTACGAAAAGGGAAGGCTCAAAGATACAACAAAAAAAGTACCCAAAACTGGCAAGAAGTATGACTGACAGAGAAAATAGGCTGCACCAGCAGCAAATGAAAAAAAGTAAGGGAGAGCCGTTGACATCTGACTCGCCAATCAAACAAAGACCAGACATAAACAGTACCCTAGAAACAATTCTCAAGAAACATGCGGAGGTGCATGACCTGGCAAAATCAACAAAACTCACAACAGAAACAATCCAATTAGAGATTGCAGCGGTGAGGGCGGACCTGAATTCAGTGAATATCAGACTGGCGGCGGCGGAACAGAGGATCAGTGACGCAGAAGACGCCGGGCAAGACACAAGGAAAGAAGTGAAGTCGCTAACAGAAGTCACCAACGCTCTGCAAAAGCAAGCAGCAGAGATGGAAGACAAGAACCGTAGAGGTAACATACGAATTCTCGGAATACCAGAAGGGGCAGAGGATGCGACGGGGTCTTGTTCCGCATTCCTAGAAGACCTAATCCCCAAACTCACCAACCTAAACTTCAACCGACAATTTGAGCTAGACAAAGCTTACAGGGTCCCTGCTTTCAAGACACCGACATCCCAATATGCAAGACCCATCATATACAAGCCCCTGAGATCACAACATATGGAGGAGATCTTTAACTACGCACAGAGGAACCACCAGATCAACTGGAAAGGCCACAAAATTATTTGAACTCAAGACTATTCGAAGACCACTGTAGACACAAGGAAAGGGTTCCTCGAGGTGTGGGGTCTAATTGACATGGAGATGCCCATTGCACTGAAAGGTCAATCATGGACAGGAGATGGCGCTAGTGTGAGTGTTTCCTCTCCCGCGCACCGCCGCAACGCCTGCTGCGCGATGGTGCTCTGCTCCGACAGTCTCTGCTATCGGCTAGCTGACCTTATCCGCTGTTCAAAGTACTTTCACCTGGCAATGCTCGCGGCCGCCTCAGCTTTACCCGCTTTCAAACACCGGACGCCTGCAGCCTCGGTCCGTGTCTGGAGCGGAGCAAGAGGAGTAAAATCCTGTATTTGGGTCTCCGTGGTGCCACGCTTTTGTGGCAACGCAGGACCCGCTACAGGCAAAGGCAAGAACCAAACTGCTATTTTTCCAGAGGGGGCCCAAGCGCGTTTGGATCTGCTTGGTGGCAGCTGCAGAAACAGTGGGGAAAAAACACGAAGAGGAGGAGCAGCAACGAGATGATCACTCACGGCCAGAGGACCCTCAAGCTAAAGTCCATTGCAACCCATGAGGAGTCTTGGGAGAAGGACAAAGCGGAGAAGATGGATAGACTAGATCCTATATCTAAAAGGTAAAAGAGACCCTGGGGTGAGCAAGAAAAATATGGGGAGGCTTGGAGGAGCAATCTGCTCAAAAGAGATCACTCTGGGAAATACTGGTGCCCCCATCTATTGCCAGACTCTTCACTAATCTTAAAAATGCACCTACCCCGACCCCAACCCTTTTAAATGGCTCAATCGAGGGTTCCTTAGAACAAGGAGCCATATCGACTCCCCCGCAATTAACCCAAAGCGCTATAATTGACCTTGCTGGAGAGGCTTCCACTAAGGAAATCGCCCAGGCATCAGAGCTTAATCTTGGCATTCGAGACACCCCTATCGCTATTACTGCTGTTGCTGCTACGAATATTACCACCCCCTTCGCAGCCACCACCGCCCACACCGCTATTACTATTCCCACTGCTACTGCTGGTGATCCCTCTGGCCGTGAAGTCGGAAAAATCGCCCTCGGGCTGAATAAAGTGACCGATGAAAGTGGCCTGGAAAATTTGAACCCCAGATTAATAGACTTACAGACCCCAGACCTAGTAAATGAAAATGTCTTCTCTGTCTCAGACGGATCCTTAACCGGGTCTGATAATGAGCTAGTAAGCTCTACAGAAACCACCCAATATGAAGGGGAGGTAAATGACTCTGCTCCCAGAACTATTAAACAAAAAAAAGCTTGAGGTAAAAAACGTAGCCAGTCGAAACGGGCGCACGCAGACCCGCATGGGTCTCTGCCTGATGGAAGCCCCAATCGCCTACAGCTAGCCACCGAAAACCCCGAACCTTCTCTATCATCGATTCTAGCATCTATCAAGCAATTCCAGAAAGAAGTCAGAACGGACAGCCTCGCAGCGAAGGGCGCCTCAAAAAAACTTCACGGAGGGATCAGGAAATTTAATAAAATCTGCACCGATATTGGTGACCGGGTCTCAATGGTAGAAGTACGAACAGAGACCCTCGAAGCTGAAGTCTCTCAAATAAAAGAGCAAGGCGCATCCCACGAGGCCTGCCTCACTTATATGATGACCAAGCTTGAAGAGCAGGAAAATAGGCTACGGAGGAATAACCTAAAGATTATTAGGCATTCCGGAAGGCATGGAGGGAGATAACCCTAGAGGGTACATTGTCAAACTGCTTCGGACCGCCTTTCCATCTCAGACCAGCTGGAATTGGGAACAGGAAATTCAAAGGGCGCACCGTTTCCCCTTCAATCTGAAGCAAAGACGAGATGGCAGCAACGCTGGAAATGAGAAACCCAGAGCTTTTTGGGGGGTTTTTGGAAATTTTCTTTTAAGACAATTAATATATGACCAGGTCAGGCCTAATTCTCAGAAAGAGGTAGATGGGATTAAGTTCTTCTCTAAACCAGACTTTAGCCACTCAACTGTAGAGCGGCAATGGCAACTGCGCCAAATGATCAGTCCACTACAACAGCAAGGGGCCCAAGTCTTTCTGATGAACCCGGCAAGGCTTAAAGTTATATTCGAGGGCTCGACCCGGATTTTCTTATCCGAGATCAAAGCTGGAGAATACCTAGAGGAAACAGCGGGGAGAAGACGAAAATGAAACTTGAAACCCAGGACTTGGGGATGAACCCCTTAAAACCTAAGCTTTAATGTAATAGAGGGGGCCTTATTGGCTTTTTCTTTCTCTTTTCTAAACTGAAGGCTGGTGGGAAGGGAAGTGGGGAAAAAAGGGGTTAGGGGGAAAAATAAAAAGAGGGAGAATTTAATTTGTAAGCTTATTTTTCTTTACTTTTCTTTTTTCTCCCACAAATGAGACTATCTGTACTATTTTCTCTTCCTCCACTTGGTTCAGCTAAGCTAGCCAATTCCTGAAACTATGGGTCTAGATTCGGAGTGGGGCGGCGGCCGGGGGGCTTCACAGTAGCTTTCCCTTATTCAGGGTTTCCCGGACTGTCTTTTTTTTGGGGGGAGGGGTGGGGGGAGGTTGTTCGGGTCCTTATCGAATGCTGTGGGGCTAAAAGTTAATAGATTGGCACTGTCTTTATTTAAAACATTCAGCGTTATGTTATAGGAAACTCTTTATATTTGCAATATACGGGAGCAGGATGTGAGGTCTTTTGAGGTGGACTGGGGGGGGGGGCTGGGAGAGTATGGGCTGCAAGGCCGGAGAAGTCGGTAAGGCCGGGGTTAGGGAGGGCCTGGCTGTTTAGGATTTCATTTCAGCTATCTTTTTGGGAATTATTAGGTTTAAAAAATAAATAAATAAATAAATAAATGAACACACAATGCAAGCTTAGAATCATTTTGTTAAATATCTGCGGTTTGAATGATTCATTAAAGAGACAGAAAACTGCGCAGACACTACGACTGATGGGGGCAGACATAGTATGTCTCCAAGAGACTCATATTGAAGCTGGCCAGATGTCTTTGTTGAATTCTTTAGGTTTTAAACTAATTGGGGCAACTTCGCAAGGTGCCCGAGTAAAGGGAGCTGGGATTTTGGCGCGCAAAACACTACCATTAGTTGTGAATCAGGTTAAATCTGATTCATTAGGAAGATGGGTTCTGGCAGGCTGCTCTTTATCTCCTAATCTCCAATTTACGATTTGTTCTGTCTATGCGAGCAACTTAGATGACCCAGGTGTGATAAACCATGTTAATCAAGAGCTAGCACACTGGCCACTCCCGGGTAATTTTGTGCGGTGATTTTAATATAAACCTACCCAGCATCTGGGACTTAGATAATTCTTGGAGCTACGAAGGAAGAAAGCCCAAAGTCTCTTGAGCTCTGCGTAACTTATTAAGCACTCATGGCTTGAAGGACGTTTGGGCTCATTCTAAGCCAGACTAGAATGGTTTTACTTTTTTTTCCGCTCCACACCGGTCATTAGACAGACTGGATTATTTCTTTGTTTCCTCTACTCTTACACAAGTCTGCTCTATCGATATTGCCCCTCGACTACTGTCGGATCATAACCCTCTTATTTTAAATTTAGAGGGATGGGGGAACCAGGGATTAAGCTCGAACTGGACGTTTGAAAAAGCCTTGTTATACGATAACAATTATCGGGAATATATGGCTGAGTGGATAGGGGAATTTTTGAGTATAAATATTGAGACTGCATCAGTAATGGTGGTTTGGAACACCCTCAAGGCAGGTATAAGGGGGGAGACATTCCGCTTTTCAATTAGGAAGAATAAAAATTAAAAAACACAAATGGATTTATTACAAAGACAGATGATAGAAGCGGAAAAAAAACTAATACAGGTGGTCCAGGTAGGATCAGGAATAGATTAAGCACAGACAAGGGTTGCGGTTATGAAATCAGAGATGGGGACGGTAATAGCAGAAAAAATAGCTACTAAATGGGCAGCATCCAGGGAGAAATGCTATGAGTGGAGCTAACGTATTGGTCATCAGCTCGCTATTTCTACCAGACAACTGCAAATACCATTACTTCAATTAACACAGATACTGAAGGGCTAATCTCCGATCCGAAAAAAATCAAGGAAGCTTTCAGGACGTTTTATGAAAAGCTATATTCAGAAGAGATCAGTGGATCAACCGAAGACTTAGATATTAAGATTAAAAAATATCTAGAGAGAACACCAATAACTAAACTGAACGCTGATACACACGATTCACTGGAAACCTCTCCAGGTTGGGAGGAGATCGCAGCTGCACTGGCCAGCCTCCCGGATGGCAAAGCCTCAGGGACAGACAATTTACCAGTCGAATTTTATAAAATCTTTTTAGAACAAATAAAAGATCTCTTTACGAAAGTAGTTCGTTCTATTTTTGAAGGGATCCTTACGCCGAATTCCTGGTCATCAGCTAAAATTGTGATATTCCCCAAGAAGGATAAATCACCCCTGGAGATGACATCATATCGACCCATAACATTAATTAATTCTGACTCTAAAATCTTTTCTAAAGTTATCGCCACTAGAATATCCTCAAACATCGAGCCATTAGTATCCAGGTGGCAACATGGATTTATTCCAAAAAAGGGCACCACCGAACATGTCCGACGGACTATCACCTTATTTGATGCCACAGAGGTGACAGGAGACCCGATCTCGCTAATTCTCTTAGATGCTGAAAAAGCATTCGATCGCGTCTCCTGGCAATTTCTCTGGGTTATCAAGCGGCAGACTGGCTTTGGAGTAAGAATGATTCAAGCCCTACAAGCACTGTACCAGAACCCAACAGCTAACATATTAATTAATGGTCAGCTGACAGAACAAATAAACAAGAAGAACGAGGCAGGGGTGTCCCTGCTCGCCCCTACTCTTCGCCCTCTATATAGACCCTTTAATAAGAAGAATCGAAGTCAATCCCTCAATTCCGCCTATGATTAGGTTTGGCATTGATACAAAGATCATGGCTTACGCATATGATATAGCCATAGTAACCCCTGAACCTGAGCTGGCCATCAGGGCTTTAGAGCTAGAAACTCAGGAATTTGGACTGATCTCTGGCTATGCTTTAAATAGAACAAAAACGCAGATTGTAGTTAATAAAAAAATAACCTGGGTAGACAACAGAATTACTGATAAAGCAAAATACTTAGGAGTTAACATTGTCTCAGATTTAGATACTCTGGTCGCAGAAAATCTGACTCCTCTGGCCACCGATATGAGAAAATCACTCAGGAAAATTGATAAATTACATCTAACTATTGTGGGAAGATGTAATGTCTTTAAAATGACGTCCTTTCCCAAACTGCTTTACTTTTTTCGTGCAATTCCGCTGGCTTTTAACAGTCGTATACTTTTAGTCTTTCAACAAATCTTTACTCAGTTTATTTGGGCATATACACAGCCAAGAAGGGCTTTCAGCTTTCTTACTTTACCCAGGGAGAGGGGAGGCTGGGCTCTTCCTAACCTAAAACTATATTACTGGGTTCCTTCTTTACAACATTGTAGAGAACTGATCTAGAAGAATCACACCTTAAGCCCGTCAGGCCTGCCCTCTCCCCATTTCTCACTTATAGGGGAAAATGTAAGGGGGTGTCTGTGGCGACACCTGGAATTTAGCTATTATAAGCGAGTTAGATTTAAGACGATGATCAATGCTTGCCAGGTTTTTAGTAATATTCGTAAAACATTTGGAATTGCTAAATTCAACTTCTATACTCCCATTAGAATCAATGATAATCTGCCACTAATATTTAAAAATACATATTTACGACAATGGCATCTGGCTGGCATTTGTAAAATAGGAGACTTCTATAGCGCTGACCATATTCGGTCATTTGAAGACTTGAAAACTAGCGAAAATCTGAATAACAATCAGACATTTCAGTACAATACTATTATGAATTACCTAGTCAATACAACTGGAGGATCTGCAGGGTTTGTAGTGACTGGCCTTATAGATAAATTGCTTGGCCCTAATCTACCAAGGATAGGAGATGTTTATTGTATAATGAACAAATTACGACCAGACGATTTAAGCAAAATAGATGCTAAATGGCAGATGAAATTAAATAGTCCATCTAATGCCTTTTGTACCGCCTTGGGTCTAGCAAAAACATATTTGTTATCTCCTAAATTGAAAGCGCAATTCTATAAGACAGGATATTTTATGTATATAACCCCTAGTAGAGTCGCCAAATGGACAACCGGCCCTGGAACTACTTGTCCTCGTTGTTCAGAATATAGTGTAGACTATGTTCACATGTTCGCTATATGTCCAAAATTGGAGATGTTAGTGAAAGACGTACAATTGTTTCTAAGTAGAATCTTCTCTTTAGATATTCAGCTTATGCCAGCTACTATTATGCTAGGGCTGTATAACCAACTTGATCTCAAAGAAGGGGGCGCACTACTGTTTGTTGCAATGACCATCCTATGAATTTGCATTGCTATGCACTGGAAAAACCTGAACCCCCATCTTTTGTTCCAATGGCGAGCCAGATTGTTCGCTACTTATAGACTTGAGAGAGCAATCTATGCTAAGAAGGGAAGAAGGGCAAGAAAAAAAAGGCCTGATGGTATGGGGCCCTCTGACCAGATGGTTTGACACCCAGAACATTATGGGCCATATGTAGGTAAATTACATTTACCGATTCTTAAATACCGAATTTTACCGATTCGGTATTTATGAATCGGTAAATGTAATGTAGGTAAATTATTACCGATTCGGTAAATGTCGGTATTTTAGAATCGGTATTTAACGAATCGGTAATGGCAACTGGCTTCCCATTCATTCCTTTGGGCCTGGAGGCCCATAGGAATGAATGGGAAGCCAGTTGCCATTACCGATTCGGTAAATACCGAATCGGTAATGGGGGAGGCATCATCATGGGTGGCAGAGTGTCACATTGACACCCTGTTGCACCCCTGATTCGTCCATGTGTGCACATGTGGCGCACATACATGCCCTAAGGGCATGTATGTCTGCCACATTGCACACTTCAAATTGCACAAAAATGCTTTTTTACAGGTATTCGTCATTTACCATCAACTTTTAGTTGGTGGTAAATAACGAATCCCCACACCAACGAGACACTCCCCCCTACATATCATTTCAGGATTCGGTATTTACCGAATCCTGAAATATGCCCCCTACATAGCAAAAGCCTAAATACCGGTCGGTAACGGGATATTTACCGAAAATCTGCCGTTACCGACCGGTATTTGGGTTCCTACATATGGCCCTTAATCTGTATAATGATTTGTTCTTCTTCTTTGACTTTCTCACTCTTTTCTCTCTCTCCCCTCTGCTCCCTGTCTTCCCCCTTTATGTCTCTGCACTCCTCCTTCAGACAAGATAGGCAATTTTTTTTTCCCTCCTCTGTTGCTTATACATAGATAACGCTGAAACCAGTATTCACACTGTATGACCATGTTTCAAGTATGTAAATATAATGTGCCCTCTTTATCTAATGTCTTATCTTCTTCTCTTTTTGGACCGGGGGTGGGGGGGGGTTGCCGTTAAAAGAGGAATTCATTGATTTGTGATGCGTTGATAATGTAAAAAGAGAAAGAAAACAAAAAGGAAAGGATTCCTCGCCCTTCGCCAGAAACTCAAAATCAAGAACATACAATTCTCTTTCGTGGCCCCAGCGAAGTTCAAAGTAATAGACAAAGGGAAAACCCACTACTTCACAAACCCTCATGATCTACATAGATACCTAGAAGGACCACCGACACACTCCATGGATACCTCACTTCAGGGAACAGCGAAAAGAGGCCCCTCGCCAGAACTTAATAACGAAGGGGGGGGGTCAGCTTGAAACAGAACCTTAAACAAGCAATCGATTCAACAAAACCTACCTCTAACACCCATCATCAACTACCTCAAGACCACGGGGAAAGAGACAAGATAACCAGCGGAATCAGAACACAGGATGGAGAGGAGGGCTCGAGGAAGTAAAAGTAAAACTCAGGGACAACAAGTAGCCTTTCTTTCTTTCTTTCTTTCTTTCTTTCTTTCTTTCTTTCTACTGAAGACAAGGACAAAAAGGAGTTCAACAATTTGATTGTACGAGACAAGTAAGCTCTGGGAGGCGTAATGGCGATCCTGCCGTCGCACCTTCCATATCCTAATGAAGAAGGGGGAGGGAAGGGCGGGGGGAGGGAGGACCGGGGGGCAATGGTAGTACATCTCAAGTACTCTTTCTATCATTTTTTCATTCTTTTCTCCTTCCAAACTATATATACCAGTACAAATGTTGACTTACTAGTTCAGCCATATGTAGGCAGGAGGCTTCATTACCTAAGATTCAGGCACCAGTGCAGAACCCTGAGGGTTGGGCATATAGAACAGCCACACCACAGCAAAGCAAATGGCTAATAGCAAAACTCTTACACTTGCAGCGGATCTAAAAGTAACATCTCTCAATGTCAAGGGCCTAAACCACCCCATTAAACGCAGGAAGATAATTGACTACCTAGCAAAATCTAAGAGTGACATAGTCCTGCTACAGGAAACAAAACTAGACGAGGAAGACGCCAAACTAGCCAGGGCGAAGTGGATAGTGCAGATTGCAAGCTCTAATCCGCAGACAAAAAAAAAGAAGAGGGGAGTGTTGACCCTAATCTCCAAGAGATCGAAACTAACAATAGACTCTCACATACACGACAAAGAGGGCAGACTGCTCGTTACAAAACTCTCCAAAGAAGAAAGGATTCATGTAGCAAACATATATGGCCCCAACATAGACGACCCTGCCTTCTGGGCGGAGGTATCCGGCTCATTAGACAAAATCCCACAAGACGAGCTCAATGTCGTCGCTGGAGACTTCAACATACCACTAGACCCCCTAATAGACAGACAATCCCCCTGCCATTACCACCCTCCCAACTCCCACGCAGTACTACAGAACATATGTTCCAAATTCAATATCAAGGATGCATGGAGGTTACAACACCCTACCACGAGACACTACTCTTTCTACTCCAACACTCATAGGTCATACACGAGGATAGATTACATCCTACTCTCAGGGAGTCACACACACACACATGATCGAAGAATCTGCGATCGAACCAAAATTAGTCTCTGACCACTCAGCCATCAACCTAAAACTAAGTGGCACCCATAACGAAGTAATCCCTAAAAGGTGGAGCTTTAGAAATGACACCATCTCAGAACCGGGCCACAAAAAAGACATTAAGGAAGCCATAGAAGAATACTTAATCAACAATGACAACCGAGAGGTTAGTACTAACACCCTTTAGGAAGAGCCAAAGGCAACTATCAGGGGTAAAATAATTAACACAAAGGCGAGACTAAACAAGAAAGCGAACCTTAGGTTGACTCAGCTAGAGGGAGACATAAAAAAGCTGGAGCTAGAGCATATAATCAACAAACAAGACAACACAATTCTACTCAACCTAACACAAAAAAAATACGAATATAATAAAATCATAAGCGAGAGAGCGGGGTTGTGGTTCGATAAATGCAAAGCTCTCAACCTATGTGAGTCTAATAGAGCAGGGAAACTGTTGGCATCATATCTGAAACACAAACGCAACCAAGTAGCGATTTCAACAATCACAGACCCACACAACAAAACACACACGAGACAACGAAATACTCAAGACATTTAAAGACTTCTACTCAGAGCTATATAAAACACACAAGATAATAGACAACGAAGAATGCACCAGATATCTAGAAAGACTGAACCTACCGAAACTAGGCCAAACAGACACAGCAAAACTAGGACAGGACATCAGCTACACAGAGATAGAAATGGCGGTTAAATCACTAAAAAAAAAAAACAAGGCCCGGGCTACACGGCCCACTTCTATAAAGCTTTCCTGCCGCCCCAACTAACATCAACCCTGAAAAAGGTCTTTAACCAAACAGTATCCTCGGGGGAGGTCCCACTATCTATGACAGAAGCAACAATAATAGTAATACCGAAAGAAGGCAAAGACCACCAATTCCCAGAAAACTATAGACCCACATCGCTTATCAATGTGGACTGTAAAATATACGCCAAAATCCTGGCGGCTAGACTGAACAAATTCCTGCCCAAACTAATAAGTAACACCTGTAGGAGAGTAGGGTCTGCTTTCTATGTTCACCCCCACTTTTTGCTTTACTGGTTTTCGACTTAGATGTGGCTGTGGGCCTGCTAATCAGACCCACAGCCCTGCTGTTCTCTCTCTAAATTAATACTATGTACTTTAGGTGCATAACCCATTTGGATAGGATCACCTTATTGGTCCCTGTACAGTGTACCCTAGGTACCCAGGGCATAGGTGTACCCTAGGCCTACCAGGGGCTGCAGCATGTATTATGCCACCCCTGGCCTGGCCTTCCATTTTGACACAACTGGCTGATCACTCAGCTGGGGCAAGGTCGTGTAATCACCCCTTGCTTAGGTGTAGTATTCCTATACCTAACTTACATATAGACACATGTGTACCTATCAGTCACTCCTATGGCAGGCCTTGACAATCCTGGAGGCAGAGTGCTTGGTAACATGTGAGATGGTGCTCTAGCATGAGCTGAGCCTGTCTGCAGCTTTCGGAACCTTGTCCTTATAGCTGTTCTATGATATAGCCTACCATATACTCTTAAAGTGCCTTATAATCTTAGACGGTTATGGTAACTATGGTTTGGCTTTATCAAAACATGTCGTGTAAGGTGTCTAACACTAGGGAATAATACCCCCATGCCATTTCTGGACATGAGAATATTATTCCCCCCTTCTAGAGGGAAAGACATGTTAAAATCATACTTCAACTGTTAGCCTCTGACCAAAGCCTCAGCATCACAAAATGGATGCTGCTGCCACGACACAAGTCTGACCTCCTGCAGCTGGGAGTGATCCCAGCCAGGGAGGCCTGGACAATAGGTTTCCTGCTTGGGGAGGTGCTAGCACCTCCCCAGACAGCCTTTAGTGTATTGGGGCAGGGTGGGCTGAAAGGAATGAGACATGCCTGGGGCACACAAGGTGTTCCTTGCATAGTCCAGTTCAAACCGGCGCTGGGGCACTCCAGCCCCAGCTCTGGCGCGAAACTGGACAAAGGGAAGTGGGTGTAACCACCCCCTCCCAGGTACCACCCATAAGGCGTGACCTAGCAGGTATCCCAGCCCCCCAGATTAGTATAAGAGTGGGAGTTGGGCCTCAAGACTTTAGATTATCCTGAACCTGCAAAACTGAACAGAAACTCTGGACCTTCGACATTCGACGAAAGAAGAAGACTGAAGAATCTCCCTTGTAGCCAAGGAGTGGCTACCCTGTGCAAACAGGCACCATCAAGAGACTACCCTTTGCTTTGCGACCGTTCTACGAGGAACCGACTGCAGAGCCCGACCAGAGCCTTGACTTCCAGACTTCTCCGACCCTCATCCACATCTGCAGCAGAGCTGAGATCCGTGGAGGCGACGAGCGACGTGGGACCGGCTACCTGGGAAAAGTGGCTAGTAACTTACAGCGCAGCTTCTGAGGTACCCTCGAAGTTGTGCACCGGGGATTGAGAAGCCCCAACCCCAAGCACCATCTGCACCGAAGGTCAGCCCCCCACACTCCACGAGTCCTGCGTGGGGCCCTTCAGCATTTTCCTGCTTGCCGCGTCTGTCCGGTTGCTTGCCCGCTGGCTAGTGGCCTCTGTGACGACGCACCCTGAAATCTTCTGCGCTGGTTTGGCTCCTCCAGACTGGCTCCCGCTTCTCTGCAAAGAAGAAGCACCCCAGACCTTCCTGGTCTGCACCAGAAGCAAGTCCTTTGTTCTTCGTGGGTTCCGCTTGCCAAGGCTTGGTGAGTCCTAGTCCAACTTCGACACCGCCGACAGCAAGAGCCTTCGTGGGACAGCTCGCCTCCTGGTCCTGGTCGTCCTCGACGCTTCCTGGTCCTCCTGGCTGCAGCGACAAGCTTCACCTTCACCTGCAACTCTTCACGACATCGCCTGGTTCCTTCCTGGTTCCACGTGGTCACTGGCTAGTGACCTTGACTCTGTCCCTTCTGCTTGCAGGTTTCTTCTCTTCTTGATCCCAGCCTTGGGATCCACCGGACACTCTTCCCTGACTGCCTGTCAGCATCTTTCTTCAGGCATCCATAGGAGTCGACGACGAAAACGACGCATCTTCACCCCTATGCACCCGCAGCCTGTGGGCTAGGTAACTTGGGTACTCCGGTGCTCATCAGGATAGTGACTATCCTAGTGTCTAGTTTTCAAGTCTCAACTTCCTAGCTACTCCGGAAGTGTCCTAAATCTACCGTTTTCTAAACTGTACTATTGCTATTGACTTTTACGCATTACGCGTGAGTGTTTCCACTCTGCACACGAATCCCGTGGGCCTCCCACTTCCTAACTAACGCTAGTGTAGTGTAGCCCCAGCGATTCCCTAGGCCTAGGCCTATTCTATTTCCGTGACAGTGGTTCTTATACCACTTACTTAGTATATGGTTTGCGTGGCCCCTAGGGCCTAACTGTATTACTTACCTGTGTGACTTACTGTATGCATTAATAAGACTGTGTTGTACTTACCTCTAATCTCATAAAGAGTGCTGAGGGTTTGCTTAGAATAAATACACTTTATTTTATATATATCTGTTGTGGTGTCCTTTCATTTGGTATTCAAGGGATTATATATGGTATCACAGCTGGCTTCACATGCCATTCAGAGTTTAGCCTAAGACTGCTCTTGTCCATGCTACCACTAGGATAGCTGGTCTATAAGGTTGACTTTACAACCAATCACCATAAGGGTATTTGGACTGATATAAGGTGTACACTATAACTAGTGACATCATACATCAGGCCAACTTCTCACATTGGTGAGCAGCGGTTGGGATCTGAGCTTGCTGTTGTAATACCATTGTAATCTTGAGATACTAAATTGAAAGATCACACAGATATTGTCTAGGTACATATAACATAGATTATTATACTTAAGTCCTACTGGACTTTGTAGTTGTAGGTTGAAGGGAATAACACACCCTGACTACAACTACTAGAAAGGTTTAGTAGATACAACTAGTGTAGGTAGGTGCACACACCACACCCTCACTAGATCATGTCTCTGAGAGTAGATCAAGTAGATGCTCTCTCAGGAGGATCAGGTCTGCAAAAGATCCCCTCTAGATATGATACCTTAACATTCCAGGAGATGAGACACTTGTGTACCTCCAGAGGAATAAAACAGGGTGCAAACCCTACCCTCCTTCAGTTAAGACAACTCCTAGAGGAGTATGATGCTCAGAGGGCATCTCAGGCAGGTGCCCTAGGCACAGAGGAGGGTCTACCCACCACAGAGGAGTCAGATGGGGCTTCCGATGGGGAGGTAGACAGCCAGAGCCAAGTAAGGAGACTTAGCCAGGCTAACTTAAGTTTACATGGGAGTTTGCATGGGGTCCCCCCATACAGACCCACAAGTAGGCATTCACAGAGAAGCAGGAGGGACAGATCCCCTTCAAGGGAATCCATCCACTCCCATGTCTCTAGCATCTCTAATGCTTCCTCTCACAGGGGAATGACTTCACCTGAGAGAAAGGAGCATGCAGCCAGAATGAGGGAGGCTAATCTGAGGATTCAGAGGGAAGAACTCGCCCTTGCCAAAGAGAAGCTTGCTCTGGCTAGAGAGCAAAAGTTAAGTGGGTTAGAACCCACTGGTGGCAGCAACATTCCTAGAGATAGAGACAGGCACTATGATAATAGAAACCTGAGCAAGATTGTCCCTCCCTACAAGTGTGGGGATGACATCCACAAATGGATAACTGCTTTGGAGAGAGCTTGCAGAGTACAGCAGGTACCCCAAAGTCAGTGGGCAGCTATCTTGTGGCTCTCCTTCTCTGAGAAAGGAAGAGACAAGCTCCTCACAGTTAGTGATGAGGATGCAGATAATTACACTGTCCTGAAGAGTGCTCTGATTGATGGGTTTGGCCTAACCACTGAACAATACAGGTTGTTGTTCAGGGATACCCAGAAGACACAGACTCAGGACTGGACTGACTTTGTAGATTGTGCCACTAAGGCTCTGGAAGGCTGGCTAATGGGAAGTAAGGTTAAGGACTATACAGGATTGTATAATTTGATCATGAGAGAGCAAATACTTAACAACTGTCAAAACCAGCTATTGCATCAACACCTGATTGATTCTGATCTGACTTCTCCCCAAGAATTGGGAAAGAAGGCAGATAGATGGGTCAGGACTAGAGTTAAGCAGAAAAACCAGAACCAGGGCGGTGATCAGAAAAAGGCAGACCAGAAGGGTAATGAGCAGAAACAAAAAGACCAGAAGTCTTCACCAGGCCCCCAAAAGGCTCAGGGGGAGGGTGGTTCCAAAAAGGATAAGAAGAAAGATGGCCAAAAGAAACCATGGTGCAACTATTGTAAGTCCAACTCACATTGGTTTAGTGAGTGCACCAAAAAGGATAAGCCCCCAGCCACCATTGCCCCTAAGGCAACTGTACCCCCTAGTTCAGCTGTAAGTGGTGGTTCCCAGCAAAAGGGTGTAGTAGGGTTAACCCTGGGAACTGAGGAGGATTCTGGCCTAGTCAGAGTACCTACTCAGGCTGTTCTGATCTGTGATGGGGACTTAGCTTTGTCCTCTACTGTAGGCCCCAGTAACCTGGGCAAGTACAGACAGACACCTTTTATCAACCAAAGAATGGCTCAGGCCTACAGGGACACTGGAGCTAGTGTCACAATGGTGACACCTGCTTTTGTGGACCCTGGACAGATCATACTAGGTGAGAATTACCTAGTGACCAACGCTAGCAATGCCACTACCTCCCATAGTGTGGCTATTGTTAACTTCTCCTGGGGAGGGGTAACTGGCCTCAAGAAAGTTGTTGTTGTCTCGGAGGAGCCTAGCGCGCAACCAAGATGGCCGCGTAGGTGCGAAGCTCCCGAGGACCTCCGCGACCTCCTGAATTAATCCTGATTATATCCTGTCTTTGATGAGGGGACTGTGTCTGTGTACCCGAGCTGAGGCGGCACCCGTTTTCCGTTTTCGAATCGGACCCCGGACACCGGTGGGAGCACCGATCGAAGATTGCGGCCTTCTCCGTGCCGGCCCCCCGGATTGGAGTTGTGGGGCGATCCGGGGACAAAGCGAACAACAGCGGCGGGCAGGGCTGGGCGACTCGCGTACCCCGCGCTTTCACTTTCGCTTTTGCGCCCTCCTTGCCCTCAAGCGAGGTAGGGTTGCGGAGCGGGGTGCGGTGGTGTGGCCTTGTCCCGGTGCCCGGCTGACCCGCCGGCTGTGAGTTGTCCTGCGGTCCAGTGGTCACCCCCCCCCGGAACCCGTGAACTGGTTTATCGGCCCTTTCGAGGAGATTGGCACGACTTTGGGAGTGCGACATGTCCACAAAGCAAGATGGCGACCGGGCAAAGGTGAAATCGACCCGCCGTGGCCCGGCACATCAGTCTAACAGCATGGACCGCTACACCCTCCAGAAGGGATCTCCAGAGGCACCGCGTACATCCCCCGCGGGCCCGACTGAGGCGTCTGCTCAGCCCGCGGATCTGACCCTCCGGGACGTCATGGGCGCCATTGCCGAGATGAAGGCCTCGGTGGACCAGCGCTTTGATACTCTGGCGCAGAAGATAGACTCGGCCCTGGTGGATGTGGGCCTGGTGAGAGCAGACTTGTCTAAAACAAATGACCGGGTCGATTCCCTGGCCCACACTACCTCGAGTCTCACTACAGACGTGGCGGCCCTTCAAAAGGAGGTGCACCGGCTTGGCCAGGCGAGCGCCCTGATGGACCGTCGATTGGAGGACTCCGAGGGTCGGGCCCGGAGGAACAACGTTCGCATTGTCGGGGTGCCGGAGGGACGGGAGGAGGAGGCGGCAGATTTGTTTGTGGAAGACCTGATCCTCACCCGTCTCCAGCCCCGGGGGCTGAGTAAACTTTTTGCGGTGGAACGTGCTCACAGGGTCCCCGGAGGAAGACCTAAGGCCGGAGCCCCGCCGCGGCCTCTCATTGCCCGGATTTTTAACTTTCGGGACAGAGACGCTATCCTGCAGACTTCCAGGCTACAGGGACCGGTCAAGCTCGATAATATGGACGTGAATTTCTACCCTGACTTTACTCCGACGGTCCAAAAGCAGAGACTGAGTTTTCTCGGAGTTAAACGTCGCCTACGGGACCTGAACCTTAAGTACTCAATGCTTTTTCCAGCTAAGCTGAGGGTGGAGGTGGATGGTCGCACGCACTTTTTTGACCGTCCCGAGGCGGCTGGGGACTGGTTGGATACTCTGCCTGGGGATCGGGGCCGGGGGGGTGGGGGGGGTGCGGTTGGCGGGGAGGGCTCGCCGGATCAGAACTGAGGGGTGAATAGTAGGCCTTGCTCTGGACAACATTCCGGTTACCATTCACTGATCGTGTATGTTCCCCTCCTATGGAGGTCGTACGGGGTCCATTGGGGGCTTTCCCTCCTCCTCTGGGGGACTAGTTAGTTTTTCGTCTATGGGGCGACAGGCACACTGCACTTTGGGGGGGCTGTCTGGGCTCATGCAGGGGTGCAGGGAGGGGGGAGTTCTGTTGGGATGGGTGGGCGGGGGTGGAGTGTTGTTTGTTTGTACCGCAAGGCGAACCCTTTACTGTATTGTTGTTTTCGAGATGCTCTTTGGGGGACGACTGATGGCTTCCATGTATGATGGGGGGTAGGGATTTGACTGTGTTATCATGGAACGTTAACGGACTGGGGGATAGGATTAAGCGTGGTGTGGTCCTGCAGTATCTGAAACGAATTTCACCAGATGTGGTCTTCCTGCAGGAGACACACCTTATAGGTAATTCCTTTCATGCCATGAATCGGCGAGGCTATCGCTTGGTGGCCCATTCGGGCTTCACTTCGGGCTCGCGGGGGGTGGGCATCATGATTAAGAACTCGCTCCCATTGGAGATTGATGAGGTGCGCCATGATGAGAGGGGACGTTACACTGTCTTGGTGGGTAGAATGGAGGGCAGAGTGGTCGTTTTTGTATCAGTGTACGTTCCGCCGGGGTTGCAATCTACCACGTTTGCGGACCTGGGGCGCCTCCTCCTTGACCTCCCGGGTGGGCTTCTGGTAGTTGGGTGGGACTTCAATGCGGTGGCTTCTGGGTCTATGGATCGTCATCCCCCCAGGGACCTCCCCCGGGCACAGGCGTGGCTGTCCGGCCTTTTAGATACACTAGGATTGGTGGATTGCTGGCGACTAAAGCATCCCGCGCAGCTGCAATACACCTTCCACTCGGGTGCCCATGGTAGCCTCTCGCGGCTTGATTATGTCCTTGTCCCTGCGGCCTATGCTGGGAGAGTGGGAGAGGTGCACCATTTGGCGCGGGGTATTTCAGATCACTCCCCACTACTGTTGCACTTTGATGTCTTCCCGAGGGGGGAGGGCAGGGTAGCCCCAATCAATGCCTGGTACCTGCGCGACCCCACTATTCGAGCCGAATTGATCAAATCCTTGCAGCGGTACTTTGAGGAGAATGTGGGGTCTGTCCCTTCGGCTATCTCCCTGTGGGAGGCTTTTAAGGTAGTTCTCAGAGGGGAGGCCCTCTCCCTTATCTCCCATGCCCGGAGGCGCGAGCGGGAGGAGGTAACCCGGGTGGAGGCAGAAATCACTGAACTAGAGGGTGACCTGGGGAGCGGGGTGACGGATGCCACATTGCATGTTCTACACCTCAAGCAGGCGGCCTATAGGGCCCTCGTCACGGAGGCGGCCAGGGGCCTCAGTAGAGAGCAACAGGGGCGACTGTATGATGTGGGTGATAAGGCTGGTAAATTGATTGCGTGGTTGGACAAAAAGGAGAGAGCGAGTCGTGTGGTTCCGTTGATCGAGAGGGTGGATGGTGTGTGTGTCACCGAGCCGGACGCCATTGTCTCCTGCTTCGCGGATTATTTCCGCGAGGTGTATTCCTCGGTTTCTCCCTGCTCGGAGGAGGATTCCCATGCCCTGCTTCGGGACATCGCGCTGCCCTCCCTTTCGGTGGAGGACAGGGATTCGCTGGACGCTCCTCCCACCTCGGACGAAATTGCCCTTGCTATCCGCTCGGTCGCATCTGGCAAGGCCATGGGCCCCAATGGCATCCCTATCGAGCTGTATAAGCTGCGACCGGATGTACTGGCGCCCCACCTGCGCGCGATGTTCCTGGCGGCCCGCTCGCGGGGTTCCCTTCCGCCGGACCAGCGTCTGGCCACGATCGTGGTGATCCACAAGGAGGGGAGACCCCGTGAGCGGGTCACATCCTATAGGCCTATCTCGCTCTTGAACGCGGAGCCCAAAATCCTCGCCAAGGTGCTGGCCAACCGGCTGGTCGGCGTGGTGGGCGATTTGGTCCACCAAGACCAGTCCGGCTTCATACCCCATCGCAACACGGCCCTTAATCTGCGACGCTTGCACGGGGTGCTCGCGCGTGTCCCGTTCGTGCGGGAACCGGCCATCTTGGCGTCCTTGGACGCCACCATGGCGTTTGATACGCTCGAGTGGCCATACATTTGGGCGATGCTGGCGAGGTTTGGCTTCGGACCGGGCTTCATCAGCTGGGTCAAGTTGTTGTATTCCGGCCCATTGGCGCAGGTGGTGGTGAATGGACGAGTTTCGGCCCCATTCGCACTGGGACGGGGCACGCGACAGGGTTGCCCCCTGTCGCCTCTCCTGTTTGCACTGGCCCTGGAGCCCTTGGCGGAGTGGCTGCGGTGGCACCCTTCCATCCGTGGTCTCCGCTGGACCCCCGAGCATGAGGACCGTGTGTCCCTCTACGCTGATGATATCCTTCTATATCTCGCCTCCCCGCGTAAATCACTGATCGTCCTAGTTGATGTTTTGCGCTCATTCGGTCGCAACTCAGGCCTCGTCATCAACTGGGCGAAATCCTGTGTATATGTGCTTGCCGGGGAGGCTCCGGTCCTACCACGGGACTGTCCGATCCAGATTGCCTCCCAGGGGTTTCGGTACCTGGGTATATATATTACTCTGGACCCGGAGGCCCGCTACGAGCGGAATTTGCTGCCCCCCCCTCCAGCGCTTGAAGGAGGACGTGGTGCGTTGGCGGCGTCTGCCGCTTTCGCCGCTCGGCCGAGCGGCCTTGTTTAAGATGATGTCGTTGCCGCGCTTTCTGTACGCTCTCCAGAACACTATGGACTTGGTCCCGGCGCGCTACTTCCGTGAGGTGGAGAGTTTGCAGCGTCGCCTGTTCTGGGACGGGAGGCCACGTATTGCCTTGGCTAAATTGACGCTCCCGTGGTACGATGGGGGGGTTGCCCTCCCGGATATTAAACGGTATTACTGGGCCTCCCAGCTAGCTGCGATTAATCATGGCCTTTACGGGCCCGCCCTGAACCCGGCATTTGAAATGGACAAGATGCTCCTGCCCGGTGGCGACTACAATCGAGCGCTCTACTCTGGCGCGCCGGACCCTCGCCTGACGGGACCGACGCGTGTCATGGTGCGTGTCTGGCACGCGGCTAACGCAGCTATGGGGTGGAAGGACCGTTTGACCCGGGCGTCACCGCTATATGCGTCTGCGAGGTTGGGCTCCCTGTGGACCTCGAAGGGCTTCGAGAAGTGGGACACGATCGGCATCAGCACAGTGGGAGATCTCTGGACGAAGGGGGGATTCAAAACTTTCGAGACGCTGCAGACGGAGTTTCAGTTGCAAGGCAGTGAGTACTTTCGGTACTTACAAGTCCGCCACGCGCTGGGCTCCGTCTTCCCGGATGTCGCGTCCATTCCGGAGTCTTCCCCCCTGGAGGACAGAGTGCTGGATGGCCATGTCCCAGACAGCACGATCTCCCTTATATATAAAAAACTGATCAACGACCGATCGGGCCTGCTGACTGGCCTCCGCGAGGCCTGGGTTGCCGATGGGCTGGAATTGGACGACGAGGACTGGATTTCCGCGGTGGCCTCTCCGAAGGAGGTGGCCATCCCGGCTCGCCTTCGCTTCGTCCAGCTTAAGATCCTCCACCGGGTTTACGTGACGGAGCCAAGGCTTCTACGTATGGGCTTTGCTGAGGATGGACTGTGTAAGCGTGGCTGTGGTGCTTTGGCAACTTTCTTGCATATTCTGTGGGAATGCCCAAAGGTGGAGCGATTCTGGCGTGGTGTGCACGAGGTCCTGCGAGTGGTTACGCGTGTCGCGCTGTTGCCTGAAGCGAGGAGATGCTTGCTGAATGTGTGGGAGCCAACTGACTACTCGGTTCCGCAGACGCGGTGGGTGACTCTGGGATACATGATAGCTAAGCGTGACATTGCTCAATTGTGGGGATCCCAGAGGCCCCCGGCGGTGTCGGCCTGGAAAGAACACATGGATTGGTGTATGTTTCGTGAAAAGGTGGTGTATGTTGCGAGGGGTAAGCCTGGGGCGTGGGTGAAAATCTGGGGCCCCTGGAACGCCTATCGCGGGGGTATTTGCGAGCCGCCACTGCTGCCGGCTGCCTCGCCAGCTCCGTCCCCCTAACCGACCCCCTCCCCCAGCCACGGGCACGTGGTTCCCCAGTCCCTGATCTGTTCTCATTCCCCTCTTCAGAGTTTGGAGATTGGTTGGGGTCCCCCACTTAAGGAGCGCGTGCTGTCACTTGGGATTGCGGGTTGCCTTGCGGGTGTGGTTTTTTGTGTTGTTGTGTTTCGACAAAAGGAAACCGTATTGTGGGTTTGGAGTTATGTGGCCTGCACTACTGCTATCTCCTGATTTACCTTTTTGCACCGCCAAGAGATTTTTCTGTATATATGTCATATGCTTCTGCCACTCTAGCGGCCGGCCAGACGGTTGTAGGCCCATACCTGTAACTATTTGGAATTGCAATAAACGGTTTCAAAAAAAAAAAAAAGAAAAAAGAAAGTTGTTGTTAGTTCAGACCTTCCTGTAGAGTGTTTACTGGGCAATGATCTTGAAACTTCAGTTTGGTCTGAAGTGGAGTATAGGACCCATGCAGAAATGCTGGGGATAGATGCACATGTCCTTGCTGTGACCAGGTCACAGGCCAAAAAGTGCAACACTGATCAAGTGCTGGATCCTGAAACTATGGACCAGTCACAATCCAAGAGAAAGAGCAGTAGGGTTAAGGCTGTGCCTTCCCCCCTGCCTCAGGTAGTGGATCAGCCCTCCCAGGAGGATGATTCTGAGAGCCCTGAAGGAACTGTCCTAGAAGAACTTGAACCTGATCAGGTTGAGTTTCTTGGGACAGGGGGACCTTCCAGGGCAGATCTGAGGCAGGCTCAATTAGACTGCCCCTCTCTTGAACCCCTCAGACAGCTGGCTGCTGCTGAGGCTGCAGGGAATGCTCAAGGTACCCATAGAGTGTATTGGGATGAAGGGCTACTGTACTCAGAGGCTAGAGACCCCAAGCCTGGTGCATCCAGGAGGTTGGTCATACCACTGAAGTTCAGGGGCTTCCTTCTAACCTTGGCCCATGATATTCCCCTTGCAGGACATTTAGGCCAGAACAAGACTTGGGACAGGCTTGTCCCTCACTTTCACTGGCCCCATATGTCAGAAGATACTAAGGAGTTTTGTCGCTCCTGTGTCACCTGCCAAGCCAGTGGCAAATCAGGTGGCACCACAAAGGCCCCCCTCATACCACTACCTGTGGTGGGGGTCCCCTTTGAAAGAGTGGGCATAGATATTGTAGGACCAATGGACCCACAAACAGCATCTGGGCACAGATTCATACTGGTGATAGTGGACCATGCCACCAGGTACCCAGAAGCAATTCCCCTGAGGACCACAACAGCTCCTGTTGTGGCAAGGGCCCTGCTTGGAGTATTCTCCAGAGTGGGCTTTCCAAAGGAGGTCATTTCTGACAGAGGTGCCAACTTTATGTCAGGATACTTGACTGCAATGTGGAAGGAGTGTGGTGTTAACTATAAGTTCACCACACCCTATCACCCACAGTGCAATGGGCTTGTTGAGAGATTCAACAAGACCCTAAAGGGAATGATAAAAGGATTACCAGACAAGCTTAGGCGAAGATGGGACATCCTTTTACCCTGCCTTCTGTTTGCTTACAGAGAGGTCCCACAAAAGGGGGTTGGCTACAGCCCTTTTGAGCTTTTGTTTGGGCATCCTGTAAGAGGACCCCTGTGTTTGGTGAAGGAAGGATGGGAGAGACCTCTCAGACAACCCAAACTAGACATAGTGGATTATGTACTTGGTCTCCGCTCCAGGATGGCAGAGTATATGAAGAAGGCTTCTAAAAACCTTGAGGCAAGCCAAGAACTCCAAAAAGCTTGGCATGACCAAAAGGCTGTACTGACTGTTTACCAGCCAGGACAGAAAGTGTGGGTGTTGGAGCCAGTGGCCCCAGCAGCACTCCAAGACAAATGGTCTGGACCCCACACTATTGTTGAGAAAAAGGGAGAAGTCACCTACTTGGTGGACCTTGGGACTCCCAGAAGCCCCCACAGGGTGCTTCATGTCAACAGATTGAAGGCATATGTTGACAGGGCAGACATGGGGCTACTCATGGCTACAGATGAGGGGCAGGAGGAAGAGAGTGACCCTCTCCCAGACCTGTTGACTCAGAACCCTGATGATGGCTCAGTTGATGGTGTGGTCTTTTCTGACAGCCTCACTGTCCATCAGCAACAGGACTGCAGACAAGTTCTGCAATCCTACAGACATATGTTCTCTCTGACCCCAAGTCAGACAAACTGGTGCACCCATGAGGTGGACACTGGTGACAGTCTGCCTGTGAAGAGTAAAATCTACAGGCAACCTGACCATGTCAGGGACTGCATAAAAGTTGAGGTACAAAAGATGTTGGAGCTGGGAGTCATTGAACCTTCAGAGAGCCCTTGGGCTAGTCCTGTAGTCCTTGTGCCAAAACCTCACACCCAAGATGGTAAGAGAGAGATGAGGTTTTGCGTGGATTACAGAGGTCTCAATGCTGTCACTAGGACAGATGCCCACCCAATACCTAGGGCAGATGAGCTCATTGACAGACTGGCAGCTGCTAAGTTTTTGAGCACATTTGACCTAACAGCAGGCTACTGGCAAATCAGACTAGCTGAGAGTGCAAAGGCCAAAACTGCTTTCTCGACCCCAGGAGGACATTATCAATTTGTGGTAATGCCCTTTGGTTTGAAGAATGCACCTGCCACTTTCCAAAGGCTGGTGAATCAAGTCCTTACTGGGTTGGATGATTATTGTGCAGCTTATCTTGATGATATTGCTGTCTTTAGCTCCACCTGGGAGGATCACCTGGTCCACCTGAGGAATGTTTTAGAGGCCCTGCAAAAGGCAGGCCTCACTATCAAGGCCACTAAGTGCCAGATATGGCAGAGCAAGGTTGTATACCTGGGCCACCTAGTTGGTGGGGGTCAGGTTCAACCACTGGAGAGCAAGATCCAGACCATAAAGGACTGGGTTCCTCCAACTACCCAGACTAGGGTCAGAGCTTTCTTGGGCCTGACTGGGTACTACAGAAAGTTTGTTAAGAACTATGGGTCCATAGTGACACCACTTAATGACTTGAACTCCAAGAAGATGCCAAAGAAAGTTCAGTGGACAGTAAGCTGTCAAAAAGCATTTGATGACCTGAAGCAGGCCATGTGCAGTGCACCTATTCTGAAAAGTCCAGACTACTCCAAAGAGTTCATTGTCCAGACAGATGCTTCTGAGTTAGGTGTGGGAGCTGTTCTTTCACAACTGAATGTAGATGGTCAAGACCAGCCCATTGCTTTTATAAGTAGAAGGCTGACCCCTAGAGAGAAACGTTGGTCAGCTATTGAGAGGGAGGCCTTTGCTGTGGTTTGGGCCCTGAAGAAGCTGAGGCCATACTTGTTTGGCACTCACTTCAAGATTCAGACAGACCATAAGCCCCTCTTGTGGCTAAATCAGATGAAGGGTGAAAATCCCAAACTTCTTAGGTGGTCCATTTCCCTACAGGGGATGGACTTCACAGTGGAACATAGACCTGGGACTGACCTTGCCAATGCAGATGGACTCTCCAGATATTTCCACTTAGAACATGAAGACTCAACTGGTCAAGGTTAGTTTAATGTCCCTACGTTTGGGGGGGGTTGTGTAGGAGAGTAGGGTCTGCTTTCTATGTTCACCCCCACTTTTTGCTTTTGCTTTACTGGTTTTCGACTTAGATGTGGCTGTGGGCCTGCTAATCAGACCCACAGCCCTGCTGTTCTCTCTCTAAATTAATACTATGTACTTTAGGTGCATAACCCATTTGGATAGGATCACCTTATTGGTCCCTGTACAGTGTACCCTAGGTACCCAGGGCATAGGTGTACCCTAGGCCTACCAGGGGCTGCAGCATGTATTATGCCACCCCTGGCCTGGCCTTCCATTTTGACACAACTGGCTGATCACTCAGCTGGGGCAAGGTCGTGTAATCACCCCTTGCTTAGGTGTAGTATTCCTATACCTAACTTACATATAGACACATGTGTACCTATCAGTCACTCCTATGGCAGGCCTTGACAATCCTGGAGGCAGAGTGCTTGGTAACATGTGAGATGGTGCTCTAGCATGAGCTGAGCCTGTCTGCAGCTTTCGGAACCTTGTCCTTATAGCTGTTCTATGATATAGCCTACCATATACTCTTAAAGTGCCTTATAATCTTAGACGGTTATGGTAACTATGGTTTGGCTTTATCAAAACATGTCGTGTAAGGTGTCTAACACTAGGGAATAATACCCCCATGCCATTTCTGGACATGAGAATATTATTCCCCCCTTCTAGAGGGAAAGACATGTTAAAATCATACTTCAACTGTTAGCCTCTGACCAAAGCCTCAGCATCACAAAATGGATGCTGCTGCCACGACACAAGTCTGACCTCCTGCAGCTGGGAGTGATCCCAGCCAGGGAGGCCTGGACAATAGGTTTCCTGCTTGGGGAGGTGCTAGCACCTCCCCAGACAGCCTTTAGTGTATTGGGGCAGGGTGGGCTGAAAGGAATGAGACATGCCTGGGGCACACAAGGTGTTCCTTGCATAGTCCAGTTCAAACCGGCGCTGGGGCACTCCAGCCCCAGCTCTGGCGCGAAACTGGACAAAGGGAAGTGGGTGTAACCACCCCCTCCCAGGTACCACCCATAAGGCGTGACCTAGCAGGTATCCCAGCCCCCCAGATTAGTATAAGAGTGGGAGTTGGGCCTCAAGACTTTAGATTATCCTGAACCTGCAAAACTGAACAGAAACTCTGGACCTTCGACATTCGACGAAAGAAGAAGACTGAAGAATCTCCCTTGTAGCCAAGGAGTGGCTACCCTGTGCAAACAGGCACCATCAAGAGACTACCCTTTGCTTTGCGACCGTTCTACGAGGAACCGACTGCAGAGCCCGACCAGAGCCTTGACTTCCAGACTTCTCCGACCCTCATCCACATCTGCAGCAGAGCTGAGATCCGTGGAGGCGACGAGCGACGTGGGACCGGCTACCTGGGAAAAGTGGCTAGTAACTTACAGCGCAGCTTCTGAGGTACCCTCGAAGTTGTGCACCGGGGATTGAGAAGCCCCAACCCCAAGCACCATCTGCACCGAAGGTCAGCCCCCCACACTCCACGAGTCCTGCGTGGGGCCCTTCAGCATTTTCCTGCTTGCCGCGTCTGTCCGGTTGCTTGCCCGCTGGCTAGTGGCCTCTGTGACGACGCACCCTGAAATCTTCTGCGCTGGTTTGGCTCCTCCAGACTGGCTCCCGCTTCTCTGCAAAGAAGAAGCACCCCAGACCTTCCTGGTCTGCACCAGAAGCAAGTCCTTTGTTCTTCGTGGGTTCTGCTTGCCAAGGCTTGGTGAGTCCTAGTCCAACTTCGACGCTGCCGACAGCAAGAGCCTTCGTGGGACAGCTCGCCTCCTGGTCCTGGTCGTCCTCGACGCTTCCTGGTCCTCCTGGCTGCAGCGACAAGCTTCACCTTCACCTGCAACTCTTCACGACATCGCCTGGTTCCTTCCTGGTTCCACGTGGTCACTGGCTAGTGACCTTGACTCTGTCCCTTCTGCTTGCAGGTTTCTTCTCTTCTTGATCCCAGCCTTGGGATCCACCGGACACTCTTCCCTGACTGCCTGTCAGCATCTTTCTTCAGGCATCCATAGGAGTCGACGACGAAAACGACGCATCTTCACCCCTATGCACCCGCAGCCTGTGGGCTAGGTAACTTGGGTACTCCGGTGCTCATCAGGATAGTGACTATCCTAGTGTCTAGTTTTCAAGTCTCAACTTCCTAGCTACTCCGGAAGTGTCCTAAATCTACCATTTTCTAAACTGTACTATTGCTATTGACTTTTACGCATTACGCGTGAGTGTTTCCACTCTGCACACGAATCCCGTGGGCCTCCCACTTCCTAACTAACGCTAGTGTAGTGTAGCCCCAGCGATTCCCTAGGCCTAGGCCTATTCTATTTCCGTGACAGTGGTTCTTATACCACTTACTTAGTATATGGTTTGCGTGGCCCCTAGGGCCTAACTGTATTACTTACCTGTGTGACTTACTGTATGCATTAATAAGACTGTGTTGTACTTACCTCTAATCTCATAAAGAGTGCTGAGGGTTTGCTTAGAATAAATACACTTTATTTTATATATATCTGTTGTGGTGTCCTTTCATTTGGTATTCAAGGGATTATATATGGTATCACAGCTGGCTTCACATGCCATTCAGAGTTTAGCCTAAGACTGCTCTTGTCCATGCTACCACTAGGATAGCTGGTCTATAAGGTTGACTTTACAACCAATCACCATAAGGGTATTTGGACTGATATAAGGTGTACACTATAACTAGTGACATCATACATCAGGCCAACTTCTCACAACACCCAAGTCGGCTTCATGCGAAACCGAATGGCGAGCGATAATACACGCCTATTCTGCCACATACTAGAACAAGTCTCAACGAGACAGACACCAGCAGTGGCTATAGCACTAGACGCGGAGAAAGCCTTTGATAAGGTGTCATGGGGCTTTCCTAGAGCAATCCATGCACAACTACAACCTAGGGGAGGACTACATCAAAATGACAATGGCCCTATACCAAAGCCTCACAGTGCGCATCATGGTAAATGGGTCACTCTCTGACACGTTCAAGCTCCAACAGGGAACCAGACAAGGGTGCCCACTCTCATCGTCACTTTTCCTCCTGGCACTAGAACCCCTAATTCAGAGCGCAAAAAAGAATGAAAAAATCAAAGGAGTCAACTTTAATGGAGTGGTCATAAAACTAGCAGCCTATGCAGATGACATCCTGATAATGACAGAACAACCCAAGGCCTCAATAGAAGCACTAATGTCCACGATAAAAGAATACTCAGAACTTTCAGGGTACAAGCTTAACAATGAAAAATCAACACCCCATGCAGGTACAATTAGATCAAGAGTATTACAATAGGTGTACACCACGGGGAAGGTGGTGGGGATTGCACGCACTACATTTACTAATACTATGGTCGCTGAAGAATACACAGTCTTGAGGTGGAACGTCAATGGGTTGGGGAATAAGATTAAACGGGGTTTAGTTGCGAATTACCTCAAAAGGCTCAAGCCAAACTTTGTACTGTTACAAGAAACACATCTTATGGGTCCACACTGTTCATTCTTAAACAGGGGGCAATACATTACTCTGGCACATGCGGGCTTCTCTCGAGGTTCAAGAGGAGTCGCGATCCTAGCACGAAAGTCACCTCCCTTCAGGGTTGTACGAAAATGGGAAGACCCAGATGGTACATATGTGGCAGTTCAGGGTGTCTGGAACCATACTGCATGGTTATTGGTTAACGTATGTGCTCCCTCACGTCTCCAGCAACGGTAACTGCAATCTTTTTACAGGCAGACCCCGCCACGCATATAATTGGGGGTGATTTCAATGATGCAAGCGATCTCTCCCTGGACCCATCGCTGGCCCGGACTGGGTCTGGCGAGGCCACTGCCCTTGCAAGATTTCAGCTGACCCTAGGGCCAACTGACCTATGGAGAAGTCGCCACCCGTTTAGACGTGCATATTCATATTTCTCTGGAGCCCATCGGGTATTCTCCCGGTTGAACTATTTATTTGCCCCAGCTGGAGAACTTTACAATGTAGAAGAAGTGGAATACTTGGCTAGAGGGATATCTGATCACTCACTGCTCTATATGAAGGTGGGGACACAAAGAGGCGGGCACAGGACCTCCTGGAAGCTGAGTGCATGGGCCCTGAAAGATCCACAAGTGGCCAAAGAAATCAGAGTAGAAATAGAACTTGACTTTCGTGAGAATGTTGGCTCGGTTCAATCGACCATCACACTCTGGGAAGCTTTCAAAAGGAGTGTTACGTGATAGAGCACAAAATATCACTGCGCATCAGAAGAGACGCGAAACTCAAATGCTCCTGAGTTTAGAACATAAACTACTGGAACTCGAAAGCAAAGGAGCCCCTACATTAGACTCACGCATCCTCCGCCAGATCGACATCACTAGTCGGGAGTACCAGGCGTTGGCCACCAGGGAAGTGCGTACGCACCAGCTTGCAACACAGCATCGACTGTATGAGACAGGGGATAGAGCAGGTAAACTACTGGCATGGTTGGGAAGAAAGGAACAAGAATCTAGGTGGGTTGCCTCTATTAGGGAGGCAGACAAATCCTACACGACGCCACAAGATATAGCTGGGACCTTTGCCCGATTCTATGTCACGCTTTATACCGCCCGAACACAGGTGTGCGATGCACAGTTATGCAAATATCTCGAAGACATTGATCTACCATGTCTCTCCTTGGAGGAAAAAGAGGCTCTAGATTTAGAAATCACATTGGAGGAGGTGGTGGAAGCAATGAACAGGTTGAAACTGGGGAAAACCCCGGGTCCCAACGGCCTTCCAGGAGAATTCTTTCAAAAACATAACTCTCTTCTGGCGCCGCACCTACTTAAGATGTTCCAGGAGTCTAAAGAAGAAGGGTTGCTCCCTATTGATCTTAGAGAGGCGATTGTAGTGGTGATTCACAAGGCCGGGAAACCCCTAGATGATTGTGCTCCTACCGTCCTATATCATTGTTGAACATTGAAACTAAAATACTAGCCACCATCCTCGCTACACGCCTCATACGGGTAATTACATCACTGGTTCAGGGTGATCAATCTGGCTTTATGCCTAAACGTGCCACTCGTTATAATCTACGCAGGGTGGCCAATTGGATGGACGTCGTTCGAGATCGAGACACTGCACATTTACTGCTATCCCTAGACGCTGAAAAAGCATTCAACACCATTCATTGGCCCTTTATGAGGTATGTCCTGGAGAAATTTGGATTTGGGCCAGGTTTCCAAGATTGGATAGCGCTACTTTATACGAAACCCATGGCTAGGGCTCGGGTCAACGGGGATCTTTCTGAACCTTGGCCAATACAACGGGGAACTAGACAGGGATGTCCTCTTTCCCCGCTACTTTTTGCTCTTATTTTGGAACCTCTTGCCTGTGTTATCAGAACTACCCCTGGATTAGGTGGGTTCGTAGACGATAACAGAACACTCAAAGAGGAACGCATATCTTTATATGCGGATGATATTTTATTGTACGTGACCGACCCCAGTGTGACCCTCCCACGAATCTTGCAGATTTTTGAGTTATACGGGAAGCATGCGGGATACAAAATCAATTGGAGTAAATCTACACTATACCCAATTGGGGGTCGGTGGAACCACAGAGGCTCCCTGATTGTTTACGTTGGTCAACGGAAGGCTTCACATATCTTGGCATTTACATTACCACTGATATCGCGGAAAGCCTGGCACGTAATGTTAAGAGAGTTATCCACAATTTTCAATAAGACATTAAGAGGTGGCGCAAACTCCCCCTAACTATTATGGGCAGGGCCGCCATGTATAAAATGATCCACAGCTGCTCTATGTGCTGCAAAATATCGATCATAAAATCCCAGACACATTGTTCAATCAAATAGATAGTGAGGTACGCTTGCTTCTATGGGATGGTGCATACCCACGGGTAGCACTCCGAACCTTGCAAAGAAGTGTATATAATGGTAGTCTGGCTCTTCCAGACATCAGGGCATACTACAGGGCATCCCACCTTATTGTTATCAATGAGTGGATCCATATACAAAGAGACCATTTGACATATAGGCTGGAGAGATCACAATTCAGAAATCGTACATATCTTCACTATATATATGGTGGCAAGGGCAGTAGCCAACTACTTCAGGCAACCCGGAGGACACTGGAGGCTTGGAAACACGCGGAGAGGCAAATGCAGTGGGACAAGAAATGCACCAGGGAGACCCCGCTATGGGAAGGGAATCGACTGTCCGAAATAGGGAAGCTTAGGGGTTTTAAAAAATGGGACCTGATTGGCATTTCCAAGATAGGGGACCTTCTAGAAAGGGGGTGTTTGCCTCGTTTGAAACACTCAAAGACAGATATCAACTCCATGCTACACAAATGTATGCATATCTTCGGTTAAAACATGCATGGATGGCGGAGGGGTTAGAGGGGGAGGCACTACCAGAGTATGCTCCACTGGAGGGTTGCCTATTACAAGAGGAGATCCCGACTAAAGCTATTTCCTATACATATAAAACACTACTCAATAATATGCCGGATAAGCTTGGTCCACTCCGAACCAAATGGGAGGAGACTACCGGAACATTGGAAGACATAGATTGGGAGGCCGCTCTCATGCACCCTCGGGAGGTGGCAATCAAGCTTCGCTTACGCATCATTCAGTATAAAATTTTACATAGAACATATTTTAACAGAGCCCGCCTTCACAAAATGGGAAAAGCAGATAGTCCAAATTGCCTTAGATGTCATGGGAGAGATGGGACTTTCATACACACCATATGGGAATGTAGGGAAATTCAGTCATACTGGGGGAAGATTGTGAATGAACTTAATAGTAACCTTGAGGTCCAGATAGAAATGGAGCCGAGGTTCCTTCTTTTGGGTATTTCCACAGAGGTAGATATCCCTCGACGAAAATTACTACTGGCTAACCTGGGATTAGTAGTGGCCAAGCGCGACATAGCGAAATATTGGGGTGTGCAACAAACGCCCACACTAAAGGAACGGAGGGCATGTTTAGACCTATACATGGTTGCAGAACAGGTGACGTACAAAGCTAGGGGCTGTCCGCGGAAATTTAAGACAGTATGGACACCATGGATGAAATATTATGGCTTAGAGTTGGAGGGAGAAGCAGAGAATTAGGGTTCATTATCTGGGAGGCGGAGGGAAAAACTCAGCATGAGGTAACTTATGACCCATTCGGCATTGTGTAGGAATGTGCGCGGTAGATGTCATGATCTATGTACAATTGGATCTCTCGTGTCCTCAATGTATAGCCCTGTAGGGGATATGTATTATGAACACTGGCCGACTGAAATTGCTCTACAACTAATCATGTCAAGTACTCATATTATGTTCTATATGTTCTTTCATTGTCAAAATACAATAAAAAAAATATTTAAAAAAAAAAAAACAATGAAGAATCAGAGTGCATACAATTAAATATCTACTGCTCTAGGGAGGTGTTGGGAGAATCGGGACTAGCCTGGCAGACAAGCCACGTCAAATACTTAGGAATATTATTCGGTAGTGACCTGATAACCACATTACGGCACAACGAGAAACTTCTGTTGGCAAAGGTAAAGAAACAATTAGAAGACTGGTCACCTAAATTCATGACATGGTGGGGCCGAATTGAAACATTAGAAAGGATGATCACGCCTCTAATAAATTATCAGTCAGGCATGCTTCCCATCTTCCTAACAGAGGACTTCCACCAAAAGATAGATAAAATGTGCTCCAAATTCCTATGGCGCGACAAGAAAGCGAGGATTAGCATAAAAAACTAAGACTACCAAAAGTGCAAGGGGGTGTGAACCTAGCAGACTTCAAGGTCTTCCAACTAGTTTTCCTAGTTAAACAAGGCATACAGTGGGTAGAACAGCCACCAGAATACACACCAGTGTGGTTACAGGCAGAAAAAGCCATTCTGAACAACTTGAACCCACTAGCCCTACTAACAACTAACTTATACCCACACACGAACAACCCAATATTGAGGAATACCAAGATAGCGCTCTTAAAAAGCGTAAAAAAAAATGGAAGTCAGCATCAAAGGCTCCAAATCAGAGACACTATGGCTGAACAACAATATCAAATACAAGGGGAAAACTCTCAGATATGACACATGGATAGCAAAGGGCATCTCACACCCATACCAACTAGAGAAAAAAACAACACCATTTACATTCGCTGAACTGAAGGCATCCTACCAACTAGAAGACCTAGATCTGTATTGATTTCTAAAGATAAAGACGGCCCTAACAAAGTCTAAAATAACAGACACTTCGATCTTCCAATACGTAGCAATCATAAATAAATTAGGCCACCAAGCATCAAAACTATACAAAACACTAGAGACCTCTCAAATCCAAACTCAACCACAAAACAAAGGGATACTGGGATAAACTTATAGAACCACCACTAAATGAACAGGAGTGGGAAAAGCTGTGGGCCTCAGCTACCCGAAATAAGATCACCCCAGTCCTAGCCCAAACCAAACTATGGCTTCTACACAAAACATTTTGGACCCCAGCTCGCCTACACACACTAGGCCTCAGAGATAACACACTTTGTTGGAATTGCAACAAAGGGGAGCTGGAACACCTTATATTCCAATGCCCAACACTTGAGAACTTCTGGGACAGGGTGTTCGACTTTTCAATGTCTTTAAGTGTAAGATCCCAAGGAGTTTTGCCTCACTCACTATGGCGTTTATCCGAACCAACCTCCCCACAGAGGGGGGAGAGAGAACTATTGGACCTACTCTTGACAGCAGCGATTAAACTGGTACGAACGAACTGGAAAGACACTTCAAAAACATCCTACAAAGGCTGGCTAAACTGGGTCACCCACCTCAGGGGAGCGGACAATCTGGCGGTGCAATATTTCCCATGGAAAGCGTCATCCAGAGGGTTATGGGAAGTTCTGGACAAAGCCCTTGTCCCGTACGAGCCACCATAAGAGTCGGATATAATCAAGAGACAAGTCAAGGACCAGAAGCAAAACTGCGATCAGACCAAGAGAGTATATACGGTTGTATCTCTGTCCTATCTTCCTCCTCGACTTATTCCAATCTGGCTCTATTTTCCTACTTTAGACCTTTTCCCTTCATAATCATATAGCCAGCAATGGGGGAACCGACCGGTAATGTAATTACTATTTTTATACCATGTCAGACCAACGGCGGCAGACCCAGATAACAAATGTTTGTATAGATAAAAAGTGTATAAAAATAAAAAAACTGACTGGCCGTTCTGGGTTTATGTCCAAGTAAGCACTGAACTGGGATACCTTGCTATTCTGAGTGTCAAGGGCTAAAAGGGTGCATTTGGCATTAAATTTGGTGGTCCAATAGTAAGCAAGCCACAGGACTCCAGAGCTAAATGAACCGCTCTCTCTCATCGCCCAAATGTATACAACTGGAGCCTACTTGGACTAGGAGGCTGTGATAACTCTACCACCTCCCAATAACTTCTGAACCCAGTCTTGTGCAATATGTATACCAGCAGCTTTCTTTACTGAGCCATGTGTACTCAACACTACTCTCTGTAATGAGTCACATATACACCAGTCAGTGATTGTACTGTACACCCAGCAGATCTTTGAATTGAGATAGGAGTATGCAAGTAGCTCACTTTACCGAGCAGTGTGTACTAGAACCAGCTTCCTTTACCGGGACTTGTTCACCCTCAACAGCTCTTTATGAGGGGTTGCAATCTGGAACATCAAGTGGGAAATCTAGACATACCTGAATACAGTAGTAAAAATAACGAGGCAAGTGCATTTAAGTATGTATAGATTTACAAATCTGAATTCCATAGCTATGTACCTTATAAACATCATGAAACGACAGATCAATGCAGTCTCCTCCACCTGTTTTAATGTTCTCCGCATGCTCTGAAGAATCATTAAATGGCTCCCTATCCACACGAGGAAAACAGTCATGCAAGCCCTAATCACCAGCCAGCTGGACTACGACAATGCACTGTACGCAGGGACCACCACTGAGCTCATGAGAAGACTCCAGACTATACGGAACTCAGCGGCCAAACTTATTCTCAACCTACCCAAGTGGATCCACATCACCACACACCTAAGGAAACTCCACTGGCTCCTTGTCCAGAAAAGATGCCAATTCAAGATCTTGACACACGCCTAAAACAACCTCCACAACCTGGGACCAGCTTACATAAACAACCGCCTGAACTTCCACCAACCATCCAGAGACCTTTGCTCCACATCCCATGCACAGACGCCGCGCATCCGCCAAACCCACAGCAGAGGCCGTTCCTTCTCCTACCACAGCGCCAAGTCCTGGAATGGCCTTCCACTCCACCTTCGAACCTCACTCTCGCTGTTAGACTTCAGGAAGAGACTAAAGACATAGCTTTTCGACCGAGCCCTGCAACTTAGCGCTTGGATACCCTCACAGATGATAAGCTGCGCTTACAAATACTGATTGATTAACATATTGTCAAGGTACACGGACGTGGGGTTAAGTATGGTATACATGTACTTGATATTTTGGAAACCATAACGTGGTAAGTTGATGGTCCCTCTTCGATATTTCATACCTCCACAGTACTGAGGCACACTTACATCAGTACTGTTCAACACATGCATAAGCAGCTCTAAGTGGCGAACTATAGGAACATCAGCAGACACATTTACCGAGTCATGCTTATGCCATAATGAACCATGTCCAACAGCTCTTTGTACCGAGCAATGCTCACACCAACAGCTCATTTTACTGACCCAGGTGTACACCAGCACCTTCCTATACTGAGAAATGTGTACACCAGGAGCGCACTGTGGTGAGTGCGGTTTACGGTTGTGCGTAATTTATATTATATGAGTGTCTATATTCCCTACGTTTATACCCTATTACTTTATCTCTTTTCGTCCTTCAGTCACTTGTTTATTGTTTTCTTCTTTTTCATATATTTTATCTTGTGTTCTCTTTCTTCAGTAATGAATGCCCTTCTTTTGTGGAATTCATTCTTCTTTATGTTCTCCTTTGTCACCCCCATTGCTTATTTTGTGTTTGACTTCTCATACTGTCATATTTTTTATTTTCTGCCTTCCTTTCGATCGTTGTAGGTTTTAACTGGCGACGTCGTTTGGTTTTTATTAATTTCCGTTTTCGCTTTACTCTCCTTATTTGTTTATTTTGTGCTCCTTTCTTTCTGAAATCTGTTCATTCCAGCATCCTTCTCTCTTATCTCTGTCTCTACATTTCTCCTTTATCACCTTCATTGCTTATTCTGTGTTTAACTTCTCATACTTTTGTTATATTGTTTTATTCTGCCTTCGTTGCGTTACTTGTACGTCTTAATTGTTTACTTGTTTCGGTTCTATTCGTTCTTTTCTCTTCAATCTCTTTATTTGTTAATTTGGCTCATTTACTTTGAGGTGTGTTCATTCCAGAATCCTGCTCTCCTTTTCCCCGCTACTACATTTCTCATGTGTTTCCTTCCTCCCGGTTTCTCCTTAATTTCTTCATTCCGCACGCTCTCCCTTCTGTCATGTACTCCTTCCGCCCAACTACCCCTCTCCCCGACTTTGCCTTCTTTCCGTCCGTCTTTCCTGCCGTTATTACCTTCGTGCTCCCCCTCTGCTTCCCTTACGCCCGCATCTCCTTCCATCAGTTCCTGTATTCCTTCTTCCCTCCCTCTAATCGTCTCGTTCCCTCTCCTTCCAATTGTAAATAAAAAAAACTCCTGCTATATAGGGCCATCTGACAGTGAGCGTGGTTCAAGTGTCTGATTGAATTAGGGAGGGGATGAGGTTCCTTACATGCGAGATTGAAAGCAAGATGTGCTTTCAGAAGGAGTTAATGGCCCTATTAACCAGTTAATGGCCAGTGGCAGAGAGACGCCCATCCTACCTGTCTGCTGCAAAATACAGCCACAAAACATGGTCGGTTTAAAGAGGGGCTCAGAGGTCCGGGAAAGAACATTTCTAACAAAGTCCAGAATTAAGTATCAGTTTCATTCTTTAAATGAAAAAGGGGGAGGAGGGCGATGCAGGGAGGAACAGATATAATAACTACATTAATATGCGAGTGTTTACGTGAAATGCTTATACGAGCTGTAATTGTGTGTGGAGAACACGCGCGCGCAGTGTACAGCTATCTCCCAACTTACGCCGTTTGTGTAAATAACATTCGTATGGTCGGAATATTACGGATACACATACTGTTGCGTTACTGGCATTATTCGTTTACCAAGCATATATACAGCCTGTACTAAGAATCCAAGTGCGGATTAAGTATGTATATATACATGTATGAAAGTGTGATAAACGAATAATGAGCGTTTACGTCTACAGACATTCGTTTTACTACACACACGCTAATAAGGGCTTGTAGCGCGATATATTTCATAAACATATACAAAGTACAAAATAATAAGTGCCTCTGTAATATAAATATTTCATTTTTATAACAGACACAATGTCCATCTGTACTTGTCTTGAGAACCAATCATTACATATGAATCTAGGGAGCACTTAATTTGTCTTTGTTCGTCCGCTAACGGCAAAAAGATGTAGGCACACACACGCACACAAACTCTATTAATGCGTACACGTTTTCCTCATACGCACCCACCTGACGAGTAAGAGAAGGTAGAGTGTGCCTATATATATTTCATTCGGATCTAGGTTCTGTTTTCCCTTTTCTGTGCAACTGCAAACGGTACTTTCCTTTAGAAAAGAAGAGCAGGCGAATATCTTAAGAAAATGAATTATTTGATCATAAATGAAGCCGGGTATCATTGCACGCCAGGTCTTCCCGGTGCACCCTCCTCTGTCCGATGATCAGCCCCCACTGCCCCCAACGAACACCTAGGCCTCCGAATCGGTCCACACTAGACTAGACTCCAGACCACCCCGTACCCCTCTGAGAAACCAGATCGCCGAGGCAGCTTAATACTCAAAGGCAGACGATATGCAGGACCGCTGTTAGCGCCAAGCGGAGCTAGTCGGAGCGCTGAAAGGGGCCGCTACTTACGGAAGGGAAGGGTATTCCCGCTGAAGCCGGGTATTTAAAATGTGTGAATTTATAGACTTTAGCAAAATAATAAAAATGGTAGGTCTTATTATAGCTTCCATGATGCTCACTTATATCAATGTGTAGTCTTAATGCTTTTTGTAAACCATAAACATTAACAAACAAAACATAATAGTGTATCTAAACGTAACATACTATAATCTAGAGTATGTTATCTAACGTAACGCATGCTCCGGCCCCATCAGATCAGATCTTTTCACAAAGCCATAAAATGGCATTTTCCTTGCTAACGCTTCCAGGTGCTACGATTACCCAACTTGACGCTACCCAGTCGTAGCTGCGATATAACCGAACTTCCGAACACTAAAAGAGCGTGCCATAAAGTGAGTTGAGATACATTACACACAAAAAACAGTGCAACTTATATGCCATGTACACAAGCAGGGCGTGGAGTCAGGGTGAGTTTATGCGTCACCCCTACATTTCTGGGGAAAGCATGGTGTATGTGACTGTAGAAGCTGCATGCCGTAGCCACCTTTCAAAAGTTGTATCGACAACATTTTAAAAGATGCAATGTTTGCATCAGAAACAGTGCAAAAAAGGTACAATACTACATATATTGTAAAAAACCAAAACGCTCGATTTCAAATTGCTGTTTTATCAGCTGCTTTACTGTTATTGTTGATATCATCTTAAGAATCGGCTAATAAACGACTAACGACCAAGCAAAACGGTGGAAAGGAAAACATTTAACAACAAATGTAAAAAAAAAAAAAGAAAAAAAAGACAGTAATACACAGTCACCTACCAATAGAAAAGGTCCTGTTAAATGAAGTGACCGAGGCTGAGGGATGGCATGAAATGGCCCGGAAATATTGGCAGCTTGACTACCTTCGAAAACTAAATAAATAAGACAAGCCTAATTTAATTGTTGGTTTTAACGGGAGAAAAATTGTTACGAAAATCAAATAAGATAAAAGAATTAGTGAAATCCGGTTTGTTCTACAAAAATAAAAACCAAGGTGTAATTAAATTACACCGGGTTAGCCTCTAATACTCGGTTGTTCAGGTTGGAAAATGTCTCCAGTGTTTTTAAAATAACGTATTACCTCCGTATACTGAAACAAAAAAGTAAAACGGTATGAAAATGTACACTTTTCTGAAAACAGAAATGGAAAAGGGGCGTGCTGCCCCCTCCCAGAGGGGTTAAAAAGACAGATTAGTGATGCGCTCTGGGTGGGAGGGGACTGGCCTTTCCACTGCCCACTACAGAGGGACGAGACATTGTCATGCAAAGAGACCACCGCCTCGCATTGTCTCTCCCCTGCCTCTCACGTATATTTGAAGCATCTCATACAAGCCGGGAGGCGCATTCGCAGCCAGAGGGGTTCAGGCAGTGAGAGAGAGAGAGCGTGGAGAGGGAGGGTTACTGCACTGCGAGAGAGCACCACGCACCGCGGAGACTCCTGGAAACACTACACGTAGAGAAACTCCAGCACGACATCCCAGACCCGAGGGGTTGTTCGGAGACAGAAGACCCTTGCCTCCTAGGAGAGGATAAAAAGACGGACTTTCCGACAGGAGGAAAAAGATACAACCACCGCGCCGGAGGATGCAAACTGGAAGTCAAGTCCAACTCCCGTAGCCCTCGAGGACAAGAAGACTGAGAGCGCTGTACAGCGAGAGCAAGAGGTTTCCCTTTACGGTTGAGGAGGAAAATAAAAAAAAGCAGTACAGGGCAGGAGAAAGACAGATTTAAAAAGAAGGGATGTCTGTTTGCCGCTAAGTCAGCTGTTGTGAGTGAACTGTTGCAACACGGGCTCTCCGTCCCCGAGTTCTCCAAGGCGCGAGGCTCCTCGGAGGTCCCTTTCTATACGGGCCCACCCTCCTCCATGTACACAATGGATTACTCGTACCTCAACTCGTACGACTCCTGCATGGCCGCGATGGAGGCCTCCGCCTACGCCGACTTCAGCTCCTGCAGCCAGGCCAACAGCTTCCAGTACACCCCTCTCCGAGGCAGTTTCGGGACCAGCCCGGGTTGCCCCCCTCTCAGCACGGCCAACTGCTCCCTGGGGGCGCTGCGGGACCACCAGCCCTCGCCGTACAGCACAGGTAAACGTGCCACTGAGGCGCCGCAAAGAGAGCGGTGTATTGTGTTTATTTCTGTGGAGACCCCTGCACCAGAAGGGATGTGTGTGAGACCACAGAGGCATTTAAACATTAAAGGGAGAATAAAGGATGCAGCGATGAAAGGCTATGGCGATGATTCACCAAGACGGTCAAATAGATGTAAAGCGTATCCACAATTAATTAATTTGTTTTACAGCCACTTTAAAACACATTAGTGCACTATTAATACAACTGTTTAGTATGCCACTTGCTCACGTCACGCTGCCTGGCGGCTTCATAGCGCTGTAACCAGCAGAGGTTACCAGGCTCACGGCTTATATATAGAACTGTTTTATAAACTGCTCGCTCGCACACATGTTGCCATGTCACGACGTTGTCATTTTTAACTGCAGACGTCCGGATTTACCACCCACATAATGCTCAATTTATCCGCATTGTAAGGATGAAAGTCAGGATCGGCTTCCGCCGTAGTCAGTTATGAACCATGAGCGTGAAATGCCCGCTAATGGAATGGCACAAACAAGCTAAACATGGCTATGCTCAAGTAATAGGCATGTTATTATTGATGCAGTGATGGGGAAACTGAAGCAATGTCATTGTTATCACTATGGTGCCAGTCATGTTCCAGCATAAAATGTCTTATGGAGGTGGCGGAAGTAGTATAAAGCACAGGAAAGAATAAATTGCTAAAACATAACAAATATATAACAATAACCTTAGCCAAACGTGCGCTCTGCAGGGCCGGGCTGACTACCGGGCGTTTTGGAATTCTGCCGAGCAGGGGGCTGATTTCACTGCGGTGGGGGCTGATTTCGTTCATGGAGACCTACGTGTACTTCGAAATAATTAAAGCAAAACGAATTTCGTTCAGTACACGCAGGTCCCCATCAACGGAATCAGTCCCCAGCTTGGCAGCATTCCAAAACGCCCGGTAGCCAGTCCGGCCCTGCAGGTGTGTGAAAATAAGTCATCAAAATGTTGCAAGGGTGGCAATGAATTTATTGCAGCGAAAGTAATGCCTATATATATACCCGAGTTTGCAACGGGGGAAAGAAGGAGAAACCAGAACGTATTAGTCCATTTTGTGCGAAATACAGAGATGTAAGTTATGTGGGAGAGGATGGAGGGGGGCTTTAATGAGGTTAAGACCTGGAGAGTCACAGCACATTGATGGGTAATGAGGTTACCTCCGGTGGGTATCGGATCAAGAGATAGGCGCCAAGGTGGAACTGCGGCCTCGGATTAAATAATGCTGCCTTCCTCGGAGGGTCCTGTCAGACTGGAACAGAGGCGCCCGGTGCGCATCTTGCAGGGCCTCAGCGCAAGACCCGAAACGCCATGACAGGACTTCAGACCCATCTGAATGTGGGTGAAGAACACATATGTTCTCAGATGTGAGCGGTTGCTTTCCACTGAACACCGTAGCCTAAGCCGCCTCAATGCGCTAGTAATGTCTTCAGACAATGATGCCGAAGGAACAGGGAAACAGCGTTTAGTCTAGGATCACAACGCGGTGATCCGAAATTAGAAGTCACACTTTCGGACTCTACAACCTGCAGTGTCCCTCTGCATCACTCATAGTATTGGATTTCGCGTGCAGCTGTCGATTTATTAGAGGTATTCTCGAAAGCGCCCTTCTTCTATTGGAAATGCACTGAAGGTATTTCACAAGCGAATTCAATCTACACTGGTCTTAGCGGGGGACGGAAAAGTGCTCAGAAGATCTCACATGCATGCGACAAAGGGCACTTCAAAGTGCGCACACGCTGCTACCTACAGCGTGAGTGGCTGCGGGCGCAGGCCATCTGCTTGGAGCACCTTTTGTATTTCTTGTTTGTGTTCTCTTGTGGATGCCTCCCTCGAGAAGCAGCACATTTTCTCCCTCCTCTCTAATGCCCCAGGGCGAGATTCCCAAAGAGGGATCCCTGTGAGGGACATTTCTGCAAGCTTCTCCGCCCCCGGAGGTCTCCACAACATCAGCACGCAGCGGCACAAAAGGCGAAACTTGACCCGGCGGCGAGAAGGGGCAGCGCAATGGCTCTTTTTCCATTTCAAAAGGTCGAACGCTGTTTTCACCTTACCCGCTTGTCTGCGCGAAGACTATAATTTGTGATAGTCCCGCATTCTTCGCGATGGAAGAGGACTGCTTACCACATGGTGGAATATTTTTGTTAGGGTCAAGTTGTCGGACTTAGTCCAGTATTCTCCGTCATTGATGTCTTTTACTGTTTGCAGCAGGTGGATATGGTTTGTGATGGCTGTGCGGTATTTGTCATATGTCTGCATGCTCTGGGCTAGTCCAGTATTCTGGATAGGTGAGCTTGTTGGCGACGCATGTGCATTATTTATCATCTATTTTTTGAAACAGTCAAGTACTTGTTGCAATAGTGGAGCATTAGTTAGGATCGTTCGATATCCTTGACTGCAGAGTTCATTTGCAGTAGTTATCTGCTATTTGTGATTTTCCAGAATTCTTCATGACGGTCCAGAGCAGACTATTTAAGAACGCTCTATGAAAGTCACATATTGTATGTGAGTGTCAGTCACTCTTTCCGGTAGCGGAGAACGGTTTGACACTGTCAAACATCCTTCCTAAAAATATTCCATCTGACAGAAAGGCACTCTTAATAAAGAATTATAAGCCAGAGTCCACCGTCCTATGCAGGGCTAAAGTACTGTTTGGAAGAGCAGTGTGTTATTTAGGACAGTTGGGTATTCTTTAGGGCAGTCGCAGAACCTGCGTGGTGGTTGAACAGTTCTGCAGTACTCAGGTATTCTCTAGATAATAAGTGTTGCAGCAACATTTAAGCAGGTTTTACCTAGCTTACTTGTCTTTGTGACTGTTGATTAATATTTGTGACAGTGGAGTATTTTCAGTAATGCAATAATAGTCCCCGTGATAGTGGAGTATTCGCAGTTGTAGCTTAGTGTTGATCATTCTTTGCAATGTAAGCACTTTATGAGTCTCTGCCATTTTCCATGATAGGAAAGCATGCTTTTCCCAACAATTGACCACTATTTGGCAAGGCGTAGTCCTTTGCAATCATCAAGAGTTATTTGTGATGGTTGAGCATTCTTTGCACTAACAGCGTATCTTATGTTATACAGTAGGATTGTTAATCAAAGTCAAGCTTTCGGTACAAAAGTGTGCTCTTTATAGGAGCGTATTCTTTGCGAATGCTAAGCATTCTGGGCAACAGGTGCATTTTAATTAGGAGTGTTTCTGACACATTCAAGCATTTTGTGATGGTATAGCTTCTTTGCGATAAACAAGCCTTTTTTGTGACAGTTGAGGATCCTTTACACTTACAGTAATCTTGCATACTCTGCAATAGGTGCTTCTTTGCAGCAGTTTAGTATTCTTAGTAAAGTCGAGCATCCTTTACGATAGGATAGGGAAGTCTTCCCAAGTGTACTTTTCATTTAATCTTTGGACACGCAAATTTCACATAGTGTCAGCAGAGTAGGAGTGCCTGCTTGTAGCTACAATTCTTTTAAGGAGATCCACCATCTGCACTTGCTACCTACATTTCAAAGAGAAGGTACAAGATTTGAGGAGGAAGAAAAAGGTCAAAGGCTGTATCCACCAAAAGTCAGAAGCTCCTTCGTAGTGAAGTAGTCTCTTTCTGTGTTGAGTCAACCCATAAACCCTCACATTCATTTATTTAATTATTTTGACATGATCAGTCTCGTGGTGATAAGAAATAAAATAATGAAGGTAAGGTATAAAAAAGGATGACCTACAGGAATGGAATGACCAACGGGTGACAGTCCTGGTGAAACAACTTCAGCCTACTTCCTAGTGGTCCCTTCTGGAGTTATAGCCTTTCAGGTCGTTAAAACCCCAGAGAGTAAGGAAGGTATAATCTAGAAATGGTCAAGAATGGGTTAGGCCTCTGACTGGGTAGCGGAACGGTCTGGTTTGTTCTACCCTGATGATACGATGTCAGCCCCTCAATAAATGGTCATACACACATATGCACAAGCACACACATGTTATGAAAGAACAGAAACATGACAGGTGAACCAATGTGTCTATAAGAACACACAAATCAGATGGCATCACAGTAGAACCCATGTGCCACTAAAGCCAATTGCCTCATCCATCAATAGTGAATTCTGGGTCTAACTTGCATATGCCACCACTTAACTCTTGGGTGTGTTTGCATGGTCCACGATAAAGGCTCCTCGGTCAGAGGCTTCAAAGTAGCATTATTCTCCTATGAGACCGGGGTTTGTGGTAACAGGATGATAATAAACAACATGGCCAAGAGATTTGTAGATGTCAAGAGAACCCGCAAATGAATTACTGGACCTCAATACAAATGAGCCTTTATGAATTTTTTACATTTCATGACAAAAGAGAAAATTCTATTCTAAGCATTGGTCAAAACCTGTCACCCACAGAAGCGCAATACAGTCTTTCGTGTTGTTTAGTAATGACCCCAGAATCAAGAGAAGGCTTTTTCTGGGTTATAATTCGCAAGGATGCAACATTTATAGTACATTATTTAAATTTGGATTAGTAGGATGTAAAAATGATTTATTGTGGGGGAGGCATGCACTGAAAGCAACAAGTTGAACACTGCAATATGTAGTAAAAAGAACAGGAAAGAATAATTAACTTTACGTAGTCAGTAAAGGCTTTCACGGAAGTCTTTATAGCTTTTTTTAAATGCTGTTTTAAAAGTGCATTTTGTCTGCTGGACCAGTGGGTTGACAACTGTTTTTTGCAATTTTCCCACAAAAAAAGAGAAAGATGACTGCACAGAATTCTTGTGTTTTATTTACGTTTCATGTGTAGATTGATTATTGATTTAAGGTACTCACTCAAGTGCATATTCAAAGCATGCTTGTGCTTAGAAAACAAACATTAATTCACCATTAAGGAGAAAGTATAAAACATATGTAGTTACTGTGATTATGCAAATATTTCACAATCGTAACACAATTTCTGCGAACACTACTGGTTGTACAAAAAAGTGATAGATGGGATGCTTAAAATAATCTCGGCCACTGGTAATTACTTGGGCCACATCCTAGTCCATCGATATTTTGCAACCATGCCACCTCAGATTAAAAACCTAGCCATATGCAAATCAGTTTTTGTCCTACTCCAACAGGAACAGTCCAGCACGAACTGCCAAGTGAGGTCCTCTCTTAACAGTAACACAAGCAACCCAATACCGTTTTCAGTTTATTTGGGGCTTTTCAGGCGGCTTGGTTCCAGTAACACAATTAGCATAACATCCATACCTCGCCATACCTGTCCCGCTTACAATGTTACAAAGAAGAAAACAAAAAAAGTGATGGATGGAAGGCTTGAATTTATGTCAGCCCAAAAAAACGATAGACTGGGATGTGGCCATAGTAATTACAGGGGGCCGAGATTAGTTCAAGCTTTCCATCTATCACTTTTTTGTTGTACAAAAAACAGTATGCAATGTTACTTTTTGGGCACGGATACACCACCGTGTGGCGTTATGGCACTGATTGGGATAGTAATATTAATGAAGGTAACATAGTCAAATATAAAACACATAAGTACAGAGGACAGTGATTTGTATTTATACCCATAGCAATTACATAAACGATTTGAAATCTATGAATTGTGGCGTTTGAAACCTTGGGGTAAAAAGCTGTGGCTTTTGGAGTCATTGTAGTTGGGCAAATCCCAGATACATGTTTTGTGGTCTATCTGAATCGCTCTCACCTCGCGCTCTCCATCTTGACAAACACAATGTTAAAGCCCTTAAGCTTAGTCTTTTTTTTCTCCTTCAGTTCCCTACAAGTTCTTCTCTGACCCCTCGGGTATCAACGAGAAGAGGAAACAGAGGCGTATACGGACCACATTCACCAGCTCCCAGCTAAAGGAGCTCGAGAGAGTCTTTGCAGAGACGCACTACCCCGACATCTACACCAGAGAGGAGCTGGCGCTGAAAATCGACCTCACCGAAGCTAGAGTTCAGGTGAGCTAGCTTATGGAATGACCACTGTAACCATGTTTGGATTGGGTTTGTGTTCAAAACGTTCTCAGCACCGTACATGGTACAGCCATTGTAATCGTAACATTGTGCTTTGGGTCCATAACAAAGTATAGGGGGACACATCTATCAGGCGGCCATCACAATCATGAACACCCGCTTTTTTTTTTTTACTCTGGTGCTATAGGTGTATGGTGCCTAAACTTGAAATCATGTGTACACCCCAATGTTAAACCAGATCAAAAACCATATACCTACTTCTAAATAGACTCTCAGGTAATGTCAGTGAAGCACACTGCAGAACCTTCACCTGCAGATGTAAAGGTAGTTTGGGGCATTCTGCTGGGGAAGGAGAGGGGGGGGGGGGGGGGAAAGAGCAAGAGATGGAAGGTCTTTTCACTGCCAGCTCCAAGACTATGGAATAATCATCCTGCAACCTTGAGCACTACCATCACCGTACTGGGCTTCAAAAAATAAACAACCTTACTAAATCGGTGAACCCTTGTGCAGGATGTCAAAAATGCCACCCACCCATGACACATCAAACCAAAATGAATCATGGAATGCACAGTTCGCTCTCTTTGTGCTGTGCTCAGTTACTAGCAAGGGTACTGTCCCTCTTAAATAACTTTCACTAGTGCATTGTGCTTTAATAGGTAATGGCATTTAGCCAAGAGCTCCCAAGAAAGAACTATACGTAATAAGAGAAGGTTCAGGCGACAGACAATGATAAAGATGCTCGTTGATAGATACGTGTTCTGTTTTGAGGCAGGCACAACAGGTTGAATCGCTCTATAAAGGCATATGTGATCCAATATGTATGGAAGAGAATGCACAAAGATGAATTACTAGTGGTTCAAATTATTTCTGGCACTTCCATACATCATTTCTGTGCACTCTAGACTTCCCTACCCCCCAAAACTCGTTTCTTATCCCCTCGCTCAGCTGCTCAAATTCTACTTTATTTACTACTCAATTGTATTACGTTTTCTACCCCTTAATTCCTCACTTTTTCTCTGTACCCCTTGATTTGTCTAAGCTTTTTAGATCAGTTTGGACTATAAAGCTACAAGCATACATCCCATCTCTTAAACAGGCATCACAAGCTGCATAAAAGAAAAGCGTTTGTTCATGTGTCACGAAACTTCTGTGGTTGCACTCCCGAGCAAACGCCTCATTGATATAACTCCTCTAATGTGATTACTTTCCAGTGCTACCCTGGAGCCAGTGTTTGATAGGAATACGGTGTATAAAACCGAGAAAACATGGGTATCAAACAATATTATAGGTGATTTTACACTAGTGTTCACCTTTTGTTTAAAGGCTTGTGAAGATCAATTTGAGGCAGCTTCAAAATCAACCACAAATAGCCACCTCTACACCTCTCTAACCCTTCACACATAACAGTATTCCATTACCAAACACCGTGTAGAATAACATAACACAGAGTAAAATTCATAATGCACCTTACCCTAACACAACGCACTGTAACATACAGCAGCAGTAAACAACCTAACTCAATGAAACATAGACTAAAGCACTGGAATGAAACTCAAAGCATCACACTGCAAGATAACAAAATGCACCCTAGTAACTTAGGACAAAGCAACATAACATACTGCAACCACATTACATAGGGGAAAAAATACATAATGCATCCTTGAGCAACATGAAATAACATATCAAACTATCGAACGTAACTAAAAGGGAAATGTAGCCTAAAACATAATAATGATACATAATGTATCCAAGTGGATCGTTAGGCAATGTAGTAGAATCCAACATGATATAGTAATTGCAACGTATCGTAATGCGACATAACACACTCATAAAGCGCCTTAACATAAACATCATAATATCATGCAACAAACCCATCTTGACCAGTAAGCAAGAGACTGTGTGAGCATCAGCTTGACACAATGGAAATCTATAGTCAAGGCCCTTGAGCTAACACTTCCTTTTTTCACAGCACCCATAGCAAAAAGCGTTCGAAAATACAGGCAAGTATTGTTCTGCACCTAACACTACACCATGCCTCTGTGCGGTGCATACAAGTCGAAGGAGTAAACAAGTGGTAAATGTGCATTTACATATTTCACTAATTTCCCTATTTTCTGCGGAACAATCATTGTCCTACGTTTAGAGAAGCCACCCCCTCCTCTCCTGGGAAATATGGGGTGTTTACAGCACTTAGGGCTACATTGATTTGGACAGTTGAAAACGTCTTTGGGAATATTGTTGGGTGTGTGCCACATTCTCATAAGTTATGGGCATGTCACTCCCCTGGAAACGCACGATCTCCAGCAATAAACTATGTTGGGATTTTCAGCTTTTTGATTGCAACTTGTACTTTTAAAATTCAGCAAATCTTGATTCTGTGATTAGGCTTTCGGAAGGATTGTCATTAATTTTACTTTTGCAGCTGGAAATTGCTATTCTAATTACCAAATATTTTGTGAGAGAGGATGTCATGTGGCATTTTTAAACCATACTCAATTTCTCAGCATAGGATACCACTGGTTCAGTCACTGGACAGTCTATAAGTACAATACCGGTGATTTCAACATGTTGCAGCAATGACAAACAACTTCAATACATTTGGTTTTCCTGAGGACAATAGTTTTGAATTATAATCTTATATTTGTATTCTTATTACTGATCATCTCTTTACCATTTTTGGCAATGAAATGGTCCCAAGGAGATCAAATCTTAGGCCTGGCTAGGCATGTGTAATGCACAGTCTGGTGGAAAACATGCACAGGCTCCCAGTCCCCATCTGAGCGCCGATCCACAGCACTTAGACCAATCACAATGGTGCATTGCAGCGTTGTGATTGGCTTAGGGGAGCTTGTGTGCTTCCTGCTTCCGCGACTCGCCAGGAAGAGAAGCAACAACAGGGAAGAGATAGCGACCGGGAAGAGGTACGTTTTTTTTGTTTTTTTTTTAAATAGTTTGTTTTTTCCACCCGGCCTGTCACCCCCTTTCCCTGCCACCCCCGTTCCCTACCAACCGCCACCGACCTCCTTACTTTACAACGTTGTGTGATCCAAGGCAAACCTCTTTATAACTCTCTGCCTTAGTTCCATTTTCAGGTAGAAACAGCACACAAAGAAGCTTAAGCTCCAGTTAAACTTGCTGTGTACAAGGCAGAAAGGGAGAACAGATTTAGATGCAGGACAGCCTAACTTTGGAAGGGCTTTGTGTCAGTGAATGCTAGCTGGGAATGGGGTGGCAGGGTGGATGAAAAATAAAAAAACAATTACCTCCTCACAACCGCCGCCTCTCCCCCATTGTTGCTTCTCTTCCTGGTGAGTCCCAGAAGCAGGAATCACACAGGCTTCCCTAAGCCAATCACAACGCAGCGTTGTGATTGGTCAAGACGGAGACTAGGAGCCTGTCCATGTTCTTCACCAGGCTGTGCAAGTGGAGAACCTGCAAAGTGCGCATGACGGTTTGGCAGGCCCAAGACGGCCAGCCAAACAGTCATTCGCACTTAGTGTGCCCACCACTCCTCCCCGTGACCCAAGCCCCATCCTAACCTAGCCTTATAGCTACAAAAAAAATAATTATAATAACGAAGTTATCATTTTATTTTTCCTTTTATCACTTTTCTGAGAGCAATGGTGTGACGCTCATCCCGCCTTAGTGGAGGAGCCGCCCCTGCTTTGCGTACAGTTGACACCTGACCAGCTTTTTTTGTACTGGCATGACCACTATCAGCTAAAAGTATTATTTACCTTCTTTTAAACGTAAAATGAAGACCGCTAGTATGCAAAGAAATCTTTTCAAAAGTTTTTCCCAACTTTGTACACCATTCCTAAATGACTAAAGCAAACGGGGACTGAATTGCCATGCTACGAAATTAATACTGAAATGAATTAAATGGTCTTTTCAAGTACCGACTCCTAACACTTAGAATTTGAAAACCTCTCATTTTGGGATCTATATTTTTTCTGCACAGGGTCCTACCTCCACTCTGTATTGTCTTGAAAGGTAGCAACCAAAATTATGAGCACTATTCAGGGCCGGCACTAGGGCTGTGCGACTGGTGCCACCGCACCGGGTGCTGGCTTCAGGGGGCGCCGAGTTTCCAAGTTTATTTTGCTGTTAAAATCACCTGCTGCTGTGTTCTTTGCCTCCAGCAATTAAAGTTATTCCTGAAGAGTTCGAAATTTTGTCTAATTGAGGTTTTAACTGATAATAAAATAGCACAGAGGGTTAATATCCCGCAATGGCAATGAACGTGTACCATTCAGACCTCAAAGTGAATATGATGTAAAAAGGCCAGTGGGTTACTCCTTTTCTAAGAGACGTAGGGGCAGATTTACAAGCCCTGTGCGCCACTTTTGCGCCAGCGTTGCGTCACTTTTGTGACGCAGCGGTGGCGCAAAGCTAGCGCCATGCTGCGACAGATTTACAATGTGACGCATCTAGGGAGATGCGTCACGTGGTAAAGCCCTGCGCCACATTAAACCCGCGTCAGGTTTAATGTATGCAGGGTGGGCGTTACGTCTACGTTGGAAAAAGCCTCGGAAAAGTGACGCAGTGAAATCTACAAGATTTCACGCAGTCAGTTTTCCGACGCTGGTGCGTCAAATCCTTACGCCTGCTTCAAGACGGCGTAAGGTGTGACGCACCATGTTAGGGATAGGGCAGGTTGGAACAGTGCTGGAGTTGTGTCGCGCTTGCGACACAACTTCAGCACAGCGCCAACCTAACCCCGGCAGATGCGTCACGCATCTTCTTGTTCTTGCGCCACGATGCACCGCATAGTAAATGCGGCGCATCTGCAGTGGCGCAAGGGCAAACTTGCGTGATGCATCTTCCCTGGCGCATCCCTGGTGATTTGCAGGGTTGCGCCAGGGAACATAAATCTGCCCCAATCTTTTGTAAATAAGTAAAAATCCTAACACAGAACAGTGAACTATTAATTGTCCTCAAAGAACTACATGCACCCTGCAACGTATACATTAGACCATAGATTAATGTTGTAAAAATGGTTCATTTCTTATTATAAATGAGAACGTCCAACTTTGGTGTACCGTGTGTAATGCAAAGTGCTCTGCACCCTACAATGGTAAGAGTGACGCTATATAAAGAATTAAATGCATCTGAAAGAGAGTGGTTATGAGACTTGAGGGGCACTGTTTAAAGGTGATAGTGAAAGAATCCATGGTGAAGGTGGTCACCACCTCCACCATGTATGGGGGCGACAACAAACATTGTCGCACCGGGCGCCAACAGTGCTAAAGCCGGCCCTGGCACTATTTCTCTACAGTTTTTCATACCTGCCCATTACGTACTGCAATGACTGTCTCTCAATGTGCGTCAAACTAGCGGCTCGCATAGCACCACTCTAGTTGCGAGGGTAATACTCACCAAGTCGCCTTCCCCGACAGCAAAAACGTGTTGGCTTAATAAATCTTAGGCTGGAGTATTTAAAAAATATATATTTTAAGAAAACAAAGTACTTTTTTAGGTAACGCTGCACCCGTAACCTCGTTCATTTCGTGGTTTGCTCACCAAATAAAACCTTCAACCATGGCTTACGGTTTCTGTCTTTTTCGATAGAGTCCTCGAGCCTTCCGTGAGGTACCGGTTTCTCGAGGACCGTCTCCGATAGGCGCGCGTGCCCTCCCCGCGAGCACCTTGCGCAGGTGAAGCACAGCAAACGTCGAGGCGCGGGCCGCGCGGCCCCTTTACGTTGAACCATCCGGGCGCGAAAATCCCCGCGTAGGTGACGCAAGACGAAGAACGAGCGAACCCCCGCGTGGGTGACGCAAGGCTATGGTGAGGCGCGAGCCCCAACTCCTTTGATTTATGACGCGTTCCTCACACTTTGCCATCGGCTAGCGCCTGTATTCATTTTTTTGTTTTTTTATTACTGACGTGTTAGTATAACACAAAAAAATTGTACGGCGTTCCAAGATACATTAATTTTATGTGAAAGGATGCGGGGCCTGCAGCCCTACAAAATATGAAAGATGGTTATAATAACCCAAGAGTGATGGAGAGCAGAGAGATGAGGGAGAGCGCAGGAATCAGGGATCCGGAAAAAGGAATGTGACAGAGAGGAAGGTACACGGAGGAAATAGCAATGGTGGGAAAGGGGAAGGAGAAAAGAAATTAAAAAAAATATGGTATGATAGTTTCCTCTTGTACAATTCAAACCTATGTGCCTTCCGAGTGGCAAGCGACCGCTTAGTTGCCGTGCGTATTTCAACTTTGTAGTAGGACTGTATTTTGGTTTCCAAGTTATTTCTAAAATTCAGTGTGTATGTGTCAACCCCTGCAGAGTCCACTGCTCTTCATTAATTACTTCTGCTGTGTCTCAATGTCCGCGTCAGGCATGTACCTATCAGCGACCCTTTTCCAACTGGGCAGACAGTTTGATCAAGGCTATAGATTGATGTCTGCCTGCTTGTATTTATGTTTTATTTTTCTGTAGGGTTACTGTCGACATTTTCATCAGTTTTTTTATGGCTGTCTATACAGCTGTCTTTAAACATGCTCGTGTATACTTCTCTGCTCTGTCTGTATATCTGGCTGCCTAGCCGCCCGTTTGCCTATACCCAGCCTGCGGTTCTATGTATAGATGCATACATGCCTGCTTGACTTTTATCTTACTGCCTGCCGTTTGTCTCTGTTTCCATACATGTATGTATGTCTATCTCTCTGTATGTTTATGCATCTGCGAATGTATTTATTTCCTTCTGTCTTCCCACCTATCTGTGGGGTCTCTTGAACAATGATATATTCCTTGTATTGCCCCAGACCCTCTTTGGGCTGACATCATGGTATCCTGTCTCAAGGGAGTTCTTCTGAAAGGGAGTCTGAATTTGCTTCCTGTATATCGCCCTTTGCCTATTACTAAATCTCCCTCCTGCAGTTCTCTTCTTTTGGCGCTTTCTGGCCTCAGCATTCTGTCTCTCTCTGTGTTGATAAGCCTGCCTGGTCCCTTTGTGGTTCCTCTGGAAGCCACTTAGGATGATGTTGGATAGCATCTACAACCTTCCAGCCCAGGAAGGCCAAATGTGGGCCAATACCTGTGGTCAAATGGGGAGTCTGATGGTATTCGCTCAGGAATGAATGAACGACCCATTCCACATTCTGTTTGATGGCCTGGGCAATGCGGGCAAACCTTTTATACAGTGCGAATAAACCCTTATGATTTGCCGTTGGCTTGGGGCCACGGGGAGGGGTGGGGGGGTGAGCTTACATTGCTTCACACTTTAAGATTTTAGATAATCTGCTATCTCCTGCCCCTGAAACAGGGGGCCTTTATTTGTTTGGCTGTGTTGGATAAGACCATGGGTAGCCATGATTTTTCGGAATTTTGAAATAACTTTACTGGCAGCTGCAGTAGCAACGATTTCCACTCCAATCACCACAACAATGTAACGTCCATCTGGCATGATCCCCGAAGTCAGCCCTGGTCCAGTCCCAGGGAGATTTGGGTACCACCTCCATAATGCTAGGAGGGGAAGGCTCAGGGCTCCCTGTTGCTTGCACATCTCGCTGTTTCGAACAGCCTCTTCAACCATTTCGTCCAGCTTGGGAAACCATACTTTACTCAGAATTTGGCCGTTGGTCTTGGCGATGCCCTGGTGCACCCCACACACAAACTGGACAACATGAGTAGTCAAGCCGTAAGGAATCAGCCATCGTGCCCTTCATGAGATGACCTTCGGTAGAGACTGCCAGCCCATGCCAGGCATGGTACAAGGATGAAAGGACACGTTAAGCTACTTCCATCTGACGTGACACATTTCCCTTGTGGATCTTCTAACCTCCTTTTCAGATTTTTCCACCATCAGTTGCAGGCAGTCATTTGCCTCTTAAACTTCCAGGATCTCATCAAGCAAAATCGACAGTGGTTAGGACCTCACTGCCACAAGCCTCACATACTCCTCTGTTTACTGAGTTCTTGTCTCCTCCTTAATGGTGGCAGGCCGGGAATGTCATGACAAATATTCCACAGGGTTCTGAGCTCCAGCTTGTATTTGACTGACAGAGAGTGCTATTGTGATTGTAATATTCATTTTCTACCCGCAGCAGCGGTTTGTAAACTGATCCTTGAAATAACGGGTAAAGGGGTTTATTATCGTGTAGATATTGAGCGCAGGTCTGTAAAGATACAGGTGGAATTTCCGGCATCCACAGAGAATGCCAATGGCATAATTTTCAAGCTGCGAATACCTCTGTTCCATGGGAATGTGAGCTCGGCTGGCATATGCAATGGGGGTCCACTCACCACAGGCCAGATTTTTAGAAAGCACCACCCCTAACCCTTTGGGACATTTGGATAGAATCAATTCTGATTATTAAAGATAAGCTCCAGCCATGGTGTTATATTTTAAATTCTGAGTTTTTGCTTCTCGAGAGCAAGCACGATTAACCTATACTGTCTACCATTGTAGTCGTCTATCTTACGTAACGTTTCCTATACACTGATTTACACACATATGATTGTCTCTGTGTAGTGTGTGTGATGTAAAGTGCTCTGACACCCTACTCTGATATGAGTGACACTATAAAACTAATTAAATGCATCTGAGAGAGAGTGGTTATGGAGACTTGAGTGGCACTGTTAAAGGGTAGTAGTGAGGGAATTGAGGGGGGCGCCAACAAACATTATGCACTGGACACCACCAGTGCTAATGCCGGCCCTGCTTGGACTTGTCAAAGGGCGTCACTCTGTCCTGTCGCAGGCAGGCCTACCTGTACAGGCAACTCTGATGGGTGCAAGCTGTTGGACTGCTCACAACTTAACTTCCTCAGGCAGTGGGAGCGTGACATAGGTCGCTAGTCCCCCCCCCCCTCTTCACCATTCTGTAGCAGCAATCAAGCAAGGACACCAGGTGCAGTCAGACCTTTCGCGACCAGGAACAAACAAAATAAAAACTTCCCTCGCATAGTACAAAAGGCTCAGACAATTTCCACCCTGACCCAACTAGTATTGCACTGTCTGTTACTATAGATTGATCAGTATGTATGTTCGATTTCTCTGTTTTTGGGCCTGTCCATTTACATCACTGTTTACCTTTCTTCCATCAGCCTGTCTTGCTTTCTGATATATTAAGGTATATCTTTCTATTGTGTTCTGCTGAAATCGGTAGGGAAATAGGTGTGTTTGTAGGTGTGTCAGTTCATAGCAACAAAAGCAGAGCATTGTGCTAATGCATCGAGTCATGCGCTGTCCATGATTAACGTAATGCTCACAAAACTCACACTTCTTGCAATTAGAACCAGATGCATTAAAATGGCTGTATTTAGTGGGGCCGGTGCTGATGGACTATGCCATGTCAACATGCAGTTGTAGCAGTGGAATTATACATCAATGCACATACATCCCAAATGCCCTCTGTAAGCAATTTCCCACATGCCTTGAAATGTGCTGACGGAGCACTAGCACCACAAGCTGTCTCCTCTAACGCGCTTCATGCTAATGTTCATCCTGAGAGCAGCAGAGGCAGCCTCGCCCTTCAGTGGATCTTACCAGATGCAAATGCATCTTCCCTTGGAGTAACATATACAGTTCATCTATCTAGCGCTAGAAACAGAGGTGGACGCAGTGGCAATCCAGTGAGGAAAACTACACAGGAAATCAATTCTGCAAGCCCGATCATCTCATGAGTAATGTCATGAGATGTAGTGGAACTCATATGAGCAGGGCAACAGTAGAGCGCTGCAGGTGCTGCATGGGAAGAATGCAGTATCAGGGCACAAGGAGGAGGTGTACACATGGTACAAAGTTGCAGTCACATGGCAGGGATTCCCGTAGAGAATGCTAAAATATCCAGAATTGCGTTGCATTGAACATTGGTTATAGCAGAGGGGGTACCATGCAATTTTTCGAAGAAGGGAATATCAAGGCATGGGTGGGTTGGTGTGCATTGCAATGGAGACTGCAATATTAGGGTGGGGGCAAGGGGTGCGATGCCTTGTGTCAGAGAATGTAATGTAAGCTCAAGAGGTGTGGACTCTGGTACCTCTGCATGTTGCTGCAGTAAGTATGTGTCTTTTCAAAACTAATTTGTCAATGTCACTAATGTTTCACACTTTCTATTTTTCCTTTCCTTTTTTTCCTCTTGCTACATGCAGGTTTGGTTTCAAAACAGACGGGCCAAGTTCCGCAAGCAGGAAAGAGCAGCCAACTCCAAAGGCGGCAACAACAACAGCAGCGGCTCCATGAACAAGAAGTCTGACACACGCTCCTCGTCTGAAGATGACGAGTCGAAAGAGTCTAACTGCAGCCCCACCCCTGACAGCACAGCCTCGCTCCAAAACACTGGCAGCCTCAACAGCCCTGGTAGCAGCCTGAGCCCCAGTCCAGGCACAGTGTCAACCCTTGGACCTAACCACATCAACCAGTCATTAAAGGCCCCTCTCTGGCCTGGCGTCACCACCAGTAGCTCTAACACAGCTGACCTACTGAAGGCCTGGCAGCCGGCAGACGCAGTGCCCGGACCTTTCGCTGGAGTTCTGTCTTCCTTCCACCGGAAGCCCAATGCTCTCAAGACAAACCTGTTTTAGACAAGCCTTGAACTGTAAAGAAAATTAGAGTTGTACAAAACAAACTGATTCCAGTGCCCTCTTCTGGGAAGTTATGGGATATCTCCTACCTCTCATGAACTCTCCAGAGTGTTTCTTCCTTCTCTTCTTTCAACTAGTCCTAAAAACAGAGATGGGACTGGCTAGCCTGTCATCTTTTTCGGGCCACATACATTTCAGGACTAGGGAGTCGGACAGAACTTCAGGGGTAACTTGTTCTTTATAGCTCCATCTTCCTGTCTACAAAATACCCATGCTCCATTTTTTGAGGAACTTCCAACTTGAGAGAATGAGTCACTTTAACTAAAAGACAGAAAACATATTTCTTAAATAAAGTTAAAGTCACAGTTCTTTAAAAAAAAAAACTCCTACTTGACAACCACAAATGGTTCTTCATTGTTGAAAAGTCATCCCATGCGCCATGGGGTTAGCTAATATGATTCCAGCAGAGAATGGAACAGCTGGACTCCTCAACTCGTAGTCTTCTTGAACAAATAAATCAGTATTGCAGAGAGGAGAAGCTAATCAGCATCTACAACAGGTAGGGGCTCCTCAGAAAGGAAGAACGAGAAGAAGCCAACCTCTCATTGGCAGTAACTGTTTTACCAAACCCTCAAGGTACTAGTAATACTTCAGATTGAGTCTGTTCTCACAGATGACCAGTTTGCTCCCACGTTATCATGCCTTTGGCAATACTACTTCTCCAACGCTTAGACATTATCACGTGCACAACAAAAACACCCACAGAATTCTGCTCCTGCTTCATGCACTACGACCATCAGGACCACACATGCCAGAAGGTCATGCACTGTGGTTTCATAAGGCATACGGCGACATCAAGTTGCCTGACACATTTCAGTTCTTCGTAGTCAGAACCCGTTATTGAAGGTGATGCTGTCCTCTCTTCTCTGAAGTTAATGAACATTTGGTGTTTCATTTTTACTCTACGAATTGTGTAGTTTGCTTCATAACACATATCCTTGGCTCACTCTGTGGGTTGCCACAGTGGGAGCCACAACAGCCAAAAAATGACCTGCTTAATTGTCTGTCCTGCTTTCTATCCATGCAGTTGCTGTGGATAATATTCCCTGCAGCACACTCAGTAAGCAGGAGGTGGACCCCAAAATGTAATATGTTTCCATGTTGGTTCATAGGGTGCACACCGTACCCAAAGGAAAGTGGTTCCTTTGTGTATGAGACATTAAAGCATATTGGACCTTTGATGGGATTTAAGGCACAACTCTGAGAGCAGCAGTAGAACATTGTCTTTTTATCTTTTTTCCCACATGATTCTAAGAAGTCAGATTCCAAAACTAAACATTCTAGACTGGCTGCATCTTTACCAGTACCGTTGTTTCGTCATATTCATATCCAACAGTGGGAGCTGAGGTGGGTGTTTGAGGCAAAGAAACACAGAAATCAATGACTCCCAGGGACTGATTTCCAGAATGGTAGATGATACATGTGCATTGCATTATATGGTGTTGGACTCTGTGATAGAGGGGCGTAAAGTAAAACGGGTATACATGATATTGATATGGTTGAACTACGTTAGTGCAGCAGTAGTCTACAGCACATTTACAACCTGATGCACAGTTCTGAAGAAACAAAAAACTGAAGACTGGAAACTAAGCGTCAAAGGAGAACAAATGTCAAATCCAGGCAAAATGGCAACTTTATACAGTCTGACCCAGGCAGTTAAACAAGATTTACTATAACTAGATTTGTCTATACGCCATGTTCAGTAACACACAGAAACTTGCTTCACTTCACTTATTACTAGTACCTCAGAAATGTAGGCAAGATTGTGCAATGCAGAAGGGATTCACCTGCCCTAAATGACATCCCCTTTTACATCCCCCTGGTAACACAGCACCAGACATATTGCTCCCACAATCCTGGCCCCCGACCGAACAAGACGTCTTCAGAGGCATACGTCATGTAAAGTGCAGTTGCCCTGTTCATGGCAAGCATGGACCACTTAGCAACATCAACTGAGAATTGAGAAAATAGCCTCGGTTGTGCTGCCACAAACTGCAGTTTAGTGTAATGTGCTGTAACGGACTGCACTGCATTAGACAGTTGATGCATGCTTGGGGCACTTTATGTAACTGGCGTTGGCTTTCAAGCTAAGTCAGAGCTCGATTGTTAGAAGTCTCATATAGAAAACCAGTAGTTGGACCATGATGAGAAGTTTATGCATCCGTTGCCTTCACTGAGGTTGAAGTAGGGTTAGTAAACAAATGCACTAGAAAAACAATGTTGACATTAATTCACCTCGAATTAAAAGACCTCAAAACTGTAAAAGAGAAGCACTATTGATGTCTCTATCAGATATTTTAATACCCTCAAACTCAAATATCTCAAATTCTAGAGAGGGACCATTGTAACCACTACTAAACATCTCAATACTTTGCGATTTGCTGTATTTAATATTTTTTCGTTGATTAGTCCCAAACTCGCCGCCATGTGATGGAACGGTTTACTGATTATTCTGAATACCGGTGCTACATGTGTGGCAAGTGAGCCTGTTAATCATGTTAGGAAAAGGCCCAGAGAGGATTACCATATCCGCAGTGGAATAGACACATGTTGGAAGGTGATGTTTCATTAGTCTGTCAAATGTTACTTTTTCTACTTTCACCTATGAGGATATCAACCTCTGGACTGAAAAATTGTTTATCGCTGTCACAATCATATGTCATCATGTTTGACATCTTTTGATGCCTTTTGCTTAGGTTTCCCAGGTCCTTACATTGTATTCTGTTGATTTTCATGGACAAATGCTTCTCCGTAGAATTAAATGGATACATGTACAAATGTCTGCGAAGTTTTTACAAACACATTTGCAAACCAAAAAATTCTAAACATTCCTGTGCTTTGACAAATGCAGATCAAAATTTGCTCTCCCTTAGTTGCAAGCCATATCGATGGTTCAAAGCATGTATATAAGCAGCAAAGTGGTCGCTTTGCGTCATTTATATAATGTTAATATTTGTCATGATAAAATAAATTGTGCCTAAAGAAAGGAACATCAATAAAATAGAGAAAGTTAACTTTTCTGTTCTGCTCAGCTATGAACCAGGTTCTTAGGGATATTGGGTAAACCCTCTTTTCTTTTCTCATAGCATGCAGCACATCACAAGGTCTTGCGTTACCTATGCTGAGGTCTCTCAGAGGGATCGTAGCAGCTCCGTGTTACGGCTGCACTAGATAAATCTACTATGAGGGCAGGGTGGCTCAAACACTTCACTTTGACATCTGCTCTCAACCAATGTGCATGATTGTAGGGAAGAGCCTCTGCGTCCTCATAGACAGTGAGGGGACCATCTCAGGCCATACGTGCATGAGAAGGATTTAGCAGTCCTAATTTTTCGGACCAATGCTACATAATTTAACAAAAACAATGCAGGCCGCATGTTCCCATTAGATGACATCTCCACAAGACCTGTGTCATCACTTTCGAGTATATTGGTCGTGGTGGATAGAACCCACCTGATAGCATCTGAAGTGAAATATGGAGCAACATTTCAGTTATTTGGCGGTCCCAACGACTGCTCTGGAACATGCTTCAGAGAACTGCTTGCCGATTGAAAAACATCCCATCTCTGCACAAAGGCAGCGAGGAAGTAAGAAAACAATTGACTTGTTATCTACGTGTATCAGGAAAGGCACTATTCCTAGCTGATGGCTCAAAAGGCAGACATGAAAGTGCATTCACATACAAATCTTCTATTCCAAAATAGAATGGGCACATCCTGAGCAAAATAAAACACAGATATGATGACAATGAATGATGGAATGTGCAGCCTCGAAGCGGTCATCCCTCCTCTTCTGAATTTTGCTATTTGCTGATGTTCTGGAGCAGCAGAATTGACCTGTCCCCAAGTTCTCCCTTCTTGGCAAGTAAAACAGCTTTCCATTCTCCATGCTTTCCTCATCTTCGAGGTATTTACGACCTACACCACCATTGGGTAGGTCCATATGGAAACGTGGCGAGTCTGTTTTTTTTCACACATACCCATCTTTATTCGCCTCGGGATTTTGTACATGTATCTTCAACTGTTAAGCTCTGTCTCCAACAGAAAGCTTCAAATGGAGCGGAGTCCGGTAAAGGCTGAGACAACTCAGTGGGTCAAGCATGGACAGCACTATGCTTGTTCGTGGGTACTAAATCCATGCAGATCATTTGAAACAATTAGTACACGCCTTGTTTGTCCGGGTTGACATAACATTTGAGTTCATTGTTGCTAGTAAACCTCATCTTTGCTAATAAACAGATGGGCTCAGTTTAGGCACATTTTTCAAAGATATGCTTGTAAGAGATGAATACGAGATCCATTATGCCTTAAATTGTCAATTTTGTAGGTGACGGCAGACATTTGTCAACAGGTAGCCATGACAAAGTGGTAAAGTTGACCTGCTTTGAGGTTACTGGTGTCACTTTTTTCTCTTGTGGTAACACTGGCTAGTAGAAAGCATTATTTCCTCTCTTCAGAACTCCTGACAGCAACTCTCGCCGCCCAGCAGTTCCTGGTCAGTCGTGGACAATTCGGAAGCCCACTTCATGAAACCAGCCGCCGAAACTTAAAATATGTTTCCTTTTCCCTTTAGCGTGTCGCAGTGCGTCACACAAGTTTATTAACTTATAGAATCTTTTTACGCTGAGATAATTATCCAAATGTCGTTCGCCATTTTTATTTTTGGTTGTTCTGTAATTTATTGAACTCAGTTGCAAATTATGCTATTCCAAATAAAACTTAATTTATTGAAGAAGTGACTGGCTCATTGTATTACTAGTGATCGCGAGAGACATCAAAAACAAAAGCTGGTGTGGAACACAAAGAAAAGGGTCCAACAAATCTCGAATATTTCATACAAATAATTTGTTACAGACAGGCATGCACTGCAGGCACGTACAAAATAATTTTACACATCAGCATGTAAAATCACATATTTCCTGGTGTGGAAAGCAGCAGATGGGGGCTTGTTCTCCAACTGCTCCCTGATCCCACATTCTAGTTGTTCTGCCCTCAGAGTGTGCAACCATGCTGTTACAATGAGTTACTGGACGCCAATAGTAGTGAGCAAGGACATTTGTCTGATAAAATTAAGACTATACCCCTATTTACCTAGTACCTTATACATGCCCTTCCCCCTCCCCTACAGAACAGCCACCCCAATCCAGTCACATGATCCCTAGAGTCTAGTCACATATCTGACCATTCCCATACCATTGTCGCTGCCACCGTAGGAGTTTCGATTGACAGTGGTAATGCAACACAGGCCGCCTGAAGTGCATGTCTCAGCGGCTTACAGTGCCTCGAGGTGATGTCAACTATCATAGCCCTATAGTCCTTCGTGCTACCTAAGAAGATTTGGGCAAAATGTCACTTACAGTCTCGTTTTCATAAAATTGCAACCTATATGAAGATATCCCATGTTTCTAATTCCCTGTCTCTTTGTGTATTGGAGGCCACTTTCCAACCCACCTGGCCCAGTAGTGTGCTCCTCAGAATGTTTGTAGGCAGGATGTCACTTTGAAGTCTTAGCTTATCTTTTAGAGAATACTTTAATTGGTTAAGTTGACACTATTTGTCCAATTGAAGAGAACAAGGACTGCCACATCAAAACCGTGGACTGATATCCAAATGAAACCATCTGGTTACCTCACTACCAGTGACCCTGATAAGCAGTTTAGTGAGTGCAACCTTTAGGAGCACATCATACACATCAGTATAAATTACACAATGAGCCGTTGACTTGCCCAATGGCTTGTTTGGACGCAGTACTCCCCTTGGCCATGACTGTATTAAGTGTGCAAATGTGCAATATTCTTTTTTTTTTCTTCTTTTTTTTGTTTTTGTTTTTATAGAAGTCCAAGAAAAGACATATAAAACATACAAAACACATTAAAAACAATACCAAATATGCCCAACAATTAGCACCATAATACATGAAGATAAAATAATACATTCAATTCAGGAAGCAGCAGATCAAAACCCATCAAGATCTAAAAAACCACCTCCACAGGGATCCTCTATAATAATAATAATAAGTTGATATCAGAAAATCCCCTCTTTTCTAATCAAAGTAGGAGGCCCATATTTTATAGAATTTTTTAAGACCTCCAATTCTCCTTGCATAAATGAATTCACTTTTTTTCACCCTTTGCATCTTGCGGGACCATTCTACCACTGATGGAACTACTTCGGTTCGCCAATTCTGCAAAAGAAGTGATCCAGCTACTGCTATGGCAATGCATACTAATTTAATCATTTGGGGTGAGAGTAAAACCTCAATATCATACCCCAAGAAAATCAATCTCTCTGTCCTAATACAATGTAAATCACATTCAATCTCCAAAAAGCCAAAGATATCTTCCCAAAATTTCTGAATTTTTAAGCGCGACCACATAATGTGGGACCAATTAGCTATTGGATGATTGATACAATGGAAACAACTTGCTGGGTGATCAGGATACATTTTTTGAAGAAGAGAGGGGGTTCGATAGAGCAACCATTTACTAAAGAATAACATTCTTCGCCATTTTGCGCCCCTCAAAGTATGAAAATTTAATTTGCTGATCATTGACCAAACCCCGGAAGTCATCACCACATTCTCCTGATCAGTACATTTTTTTATTGCTTTATTTCCGAGATCCACGTTCTTAGCAAATGCTAAACAGTTTCCAAGCACCCGGTTTTCTGTTAACAGTTTCTATAAACAAATCATTAACTAATTGACTTTGTGCACAGATTTGGGGGATATCTAATTCCAATAAAAATTTATATAAAATGTTGTAAGACCCATGAAGAATAAAATCATTTGGAATCCGATTAAACATTTCGATCTTAGAAAGCCAATTTCCATCTTTTAAGAAATCCGACACCTTGTAAAACCCAGCAGCAGCCCATTTCATAGTAAGATCTAAGGAAAATGAAATCCCTGCCATTGAAAACATCCCTGACAGTAGTGTAGCTGAATTAATAGCAGGGATATCATATCTCTTAAACAGTGCCTGTCGTTTTTTGAAAAACCAGTGTAGACATTTATAACAAACCAATTTAGGTGATTTAAAAATTTGCAGGGGGGATTGAATCTGGATTTCCTTAAACTATTAATAAAGGGATAACTCTGTGGTTGAGGCTTGAATCTAGATAAATATTGCGCAAAATACGCATAGTAATAATCCCTTAGATTCGGGAGTGCTAAGCCTCCTTGATCCACATCCTCGTATAAAGTGCTAAGTGCTATGCGCGGAGTCTTCTTCACCCATAAGAAAGATGTAAACAAAGACTCAACTCGGTTGAAAAATGCACTAGATAAAGTGCATGGAATAGTTGAGAATAAAAAGTTGAATAAAGGAAGAACCGACATTTTAATTAATGCAACACTACCTAAATTAGAGAGGGGAAGAGAATCCCAGCGTTCAAAAAGATTTTGTATTTTCTGCAAAAGCGGTACATAATTCAATTGATATAAAACAGAAACTGAACATGAGAAATGTACGCCAAGATATCTCTTTGGTTTAGTATTAATACATGACCGAATATCTCTATGTAAGTCCCCGATGTTTCCGCCACACTGTATAACTTCAGTATTGGATTTGTTAACACGATAGCCACCTAAGGCTTCAAAATTTTCAAAAAGCTGAAAAGCTTTAGTTTGGACCTCCAATTCCGCTTTAATGATAAGCATTATATCATCGGCATATCATTTTAACTTTGCTATTGACGGTATTGGAGGGCAAATAATCGGGCAATTCCTTATGGCCGCCGCCAAAGGTTCAATAAAGAATGCAAAAAGAGCAGGTGAGAGAGGGCACCCCTGCCTTGTGCCTCTCCTCACTTTGACCACCCCGGCGACTAAAGTATTACCAATGACATTTGCTTCTGCCCCTTGGTACAATTTCCGAATCAAAGATATAATTTTGAAAGAGATACCCAATTGATCCAAAATCATAAACAATGTGTCCCAGACAACGAGGTCAAAAGCCTTCTCGGCGTCCAATAATAAAACATGAGCTGGGATTTTCTGTATCTCAAAATAGTCAAGGACTTCCGTTAAGTAATGAATATTGGTAGCCAATTGTCTGGAGGCAATAAAGCCATTTTGATCCGGATAAATCAAAGTGATAATAGTTTAGTTAAGATTTTATAATCTGAATTTAATAACATTGTCGGCCGGTAGGCATTCGGATCTTCACTGTTTTTCCCCTTTTTTAAAAAGCTTACTATATTGCCTTGACGAAAAGATTCGGGTATTTCACCCCCCTCTAACATAGAATTCAATAATTGAAGAAAAAATTCAGAAAATGAACTAAAGAAGACCTTAAAAAACTCTGATGGTAATCCGTCCGGGCCACAAGCCTTGCCATTCGGCAAGTTTTTAACAACCCTTTCAAGTTCTTCCATTGTGAAAGGGCTGGCCATAGAAAGATTATCTAACTCAGTGAGTTTAGGTAGATTGTTTTTTAATAATAATTTTTGAAGGGTATTCAGATCCACATTTTGCTGGTGGCCATATATGGAGTCATAATGCGACACCATGATTTCATCAATATAGACAGGGTCCTTACTTTGTCTGAGAGTTAACTGGCATCTTAATGCTTTTATATGGTTTGAAGCGGCTCGTTCCCTAGCCTGCCATGCTAGGAAACGGCCAGTAAAATTGCTTTCCTCATACATTTATTGCTGTGCATTCTGAAAAATTGATTCCCCCTGAGCGTAATAATTAGAGGTAAGATCATACTTAGCCTGGGTCAACAGATTTTTATTATTCTGGGAAGGAATTTTAATGAAGAGGGCATATGCTGTTTGCACCTTGTCTTCCAAATCTTTCTTATCCTTCTTCACTTTTTTAATATATTCAGAATCCTTTCCAATAGCTAACCCCCGGAAAAAGGCTTTAAGAGCATCCCAGATCGTATGTAGCGATGCTGTGCCCATATTTCGGCTCAAAAAATGTCGAATCTCCTTCATGGAGGCACCCACCCAAATTTCATCATATAGATAATGTCGATTAAGAGACCATTTTTTCGGGATCCTTGATACCTCTGACAGTTTAATTTGTAACCTCAGCATCGCATGATTGAAAAATCCGTTAAACAGAAAAGCCTGATGATTAAAGCCTAACGTCCGGGAAACCAGGAAGAAATCAATACGAGATGAGGAGCGATGCCTCCCAGACCAGCATGTTAATGCGGATTTACTTGGATTAATTATTCGCCAGGGATCGTGTAAGTCAAGAGTGACGCTATATTGTTGTAGAGTTTTAAGAGATCTAGGTTTCCACTGCTTACACTTTGATTCAGAGGAGTCCAATGAAGGATTCATAAGGATATTAAAATCCCCCCCATTATCAGATCCCCCGGTACCAGAATTATGGATTGAAATAACTCCTCATAGACTTTGGGTCTATCTTCTGTTGGTGCATAAAAATTAACAAAAGTTATAGGTTTTTTTAAACTGTCTAAGGGTACAGGTTACCCAGCACCAATGACCATTTTGGTCTTTTTCAGAATTCACTACCTCTGCTTGTAATTTTTCATTTAGAAATATGGCCGTGCCTCTCAAGGAGGCAGAGGATGAAGAAAAACCCCCGATACGAAGCCCGAGATTGAAACATACGAAAATCTGGCAGCTTAGTATCGGAAATATGCGTCTCTTGCAACATTATCACTGCCGGATTTTCTGTTTTAATCCATAGTTCAATTGCCCGTATTTTGTTACTATTATTTAGGCCGTTTACATTAAATGAAATAACCTTCAGTAATTCGATGCTAGACATCATAGCTACTTGACTTAAACTCTGTCAACCTATGGTCCTTCCTATGAACCAAATTCAACCTATCTACTATAATTTTACAGTAGAATTGAAAAAACCAAAAAATAAAGGACTTCATTTTTCCCCCTATGCTACCACCCCTACCCTTCCCAAAATGTGGAACCCCTCACCAACACCACACCTTCCACATTTTACCACCCCCAATTAAACTGGGTGTCTTGAATTTACACCCCGTGACCTTACCCCCCTACCCCCCCCAATTCTCAAAACTCCAACATCTCTTAAATAACAGATTTAAGCTCTAAAAACGACTTAGAACACCCACAATTTAGCTATTCTCTTAACCTAAAGCCTCCTTAAATATAGACCGCTAAGCAGCTTAGGGCCCTACGAAATTTCCTTTAACAGCTTCTGGGCGTCCTCTAAATCAGAAAGCATTATAAATTTGCCTCTAACCAACACTGTCAATTTAGATTGTTGAGCGATCGAAGCTTGTGCTCCTTTTGCTTTAAAAAGATGGAGCATTTTCACAAATTCTTTTCTTCTACGTGCAGCGACAGCTGTCATATCTGAAAAGATCCGGCAACTTGCTGTCTCATTAACAACAAACTGTCTTTGTTGAATTGCTTTAGACAAAATTGTTTCTTTCACATGAAAGTCTGCAAAATTTAGCAAGAATTTTCGAGGCAGAGAGGAGTTAGGAAAAGGACGTGACGGCACCCGATGAGCTCTAGTGATTGTAAGATCGCCGTCGAATTCCCGAACCACTTTTTGTTTAAGAAAAGAGTTGATCCACTGCAAGGGCTGAGATCCTTCAAGACCCTCTGGTATGCCCACAATTCGAAGGTTAGATCTCCTAGAGTGATTCTTCAACTCCTCTTATTTATCAATGTATCTTTATCTTTGACAGCCTCTTTAACTTTCTCTGATACAATAACCATTTGATCTACTAATGCTGAAATTCTGGTTTCTGCTTCTTGCAGTTTCGTAGGAAGACTCAACATTGTCTCTTCGATCTTTTCTAATCTTTGATGGATAGAGGCCAGTTCGGATCTTTGCGAACTTTTTAAGTCCCGGATATCATCTAATATTAGATTTAGCATATCTTTAATGTTCAGCTGAAGCTCTCCGTTTAGATCCATAACAGAATTTAAATTATCGGACGGGGAGACAGAAGATACATCCGGAGCCGATAATAGTTGTTCACCTCCAAACTTTTTAGGAAGACCGATATGCTGCATTTCTTGTCCAGTGGCCTCTGATTGTTTAAACCCTCCGCTAGGAGAAGTTAGAGGATTATATTCCAAGCTAGATAAAGATACTGCTGCAGCAGGTATAATTAGAGGAGGAATATCGACAACTGTTTTCACTGACTTCTGTAGATCCTCCAAAGGCTCTAAGTCCTTCCCCTGTTCCAAACATTCTGTAGTAGTCAGAGACATACTGCCGTGCATTACGGCCAGTCCAGTCTCTTTTGAGGCATCCTGGGAATCTTTTAGCACGACCCCTTCCGACGTCGTTAGTACCAAGACTGCGGCAGGGTTCAAGGCTGGGCTCAAAGCCAAGGAGGGGGTTAATGCTGCCGTCTTTTTTTAAAAGACTGGAAACTGTTTTGTTTCTTTAATTACTTTCAGCTTCTTTTGATTTTCAGCGATCTGTAAAGCTGGCAGAGAGATACAAGCATTCTTGTTTTTTTCTATTTTATCGTCCCTTTCCACCAACATCGCTGCAATGCCCTCCTCTTCTTCTGAACTTTCAAACGTAGAGTCAGGTCCAGGTGATTTCAGGCTAATGTCTTTATCAGTACAACAGGCCAGTTCTCTAGTTTCTTTAGCCAGTAGGAGGCGCTTTTTGGCTTTAGGGCGCGTATTCATGTTCCTTCTCATTTTCTAACACCGCCCTTTAGATCTCTTCAAAAACTCTCCAAAAATTGTTAGACTGGGCGGTGCTTTATTATAGGGCTTTCTACTTCTTGCTATACCTTATTTTAAAAAAAACAACAACAAAAAACCCTATAAAAAGAAGAAACGTAGAGAGTCTTAAGTTGTACAAATTTCAGAGTATAATTATTTTTTCTTTCTCCCACCAGCCATACAAGTTTTCCAGATTTCCAGCTTCAATTACAGTCTCTTTAAACAGCAGCCTTCCCCCTCGTCACCAGTAGCCGGTACTAAATTCTTCCTCCACCGGGGACGAAGCGCAAGGATGATATCCAAAATACAGCCAGCGAAGTCCGACCCTCCCAGCATGTGTGCCAAAAACGCCTTAAATTAACCGCTGGTTCTGAAAAAGGATTCCACCATCCACCTTCCGCCTCCCGGGGGCACAAGAACGCGTCGGAAGAAAATCAGCGCTGATGCGTCTCCGCGTCTCCTCATCGAGATGCGGAGAAAACAAAGCAAACCGCCATTGCCGTGGGGCGGGGGGCGGAGATCACGTGTGGCTACGCGACGTGGAACGCAGCCATCCCCACAATAAGGAATCATTCGCAAATGTGCAATATTCAAGTGTATATTTTGCTGGATGACCTTAGTTGTATGTGGGATACCATGTGCTATTGGCCTTCTCAATGTCTTTTAGACATATTCTACTGCGTATCATGGCCTAAAGGTTTGGAATAAAGCGCCATGACACAGCCAGAGCAGGCCGCATCATTACGCTTGTTTTTTCTTGCAAGTAGCTGGGCAAGCAACAAAACACAGGAGGGATTCAGCAAGCAACACTGCCAGAGAGGAACAGGGCAAGCAGCACACCTTGAGAGAGGGTGGAGCAAATACGGACAGTGGGATGAGGACGGAAGAGGGCAGGGATTACGATGGACAACAGGAGAAAGGTGGAAGGGAGTAAGCAACACGACAGCTGGAGGAGTTTGAGGGGGCAAGCAACACAACAGACAGCAAGAGGAGGATTAGAAGGGTGAAGCAACACCAAGGACATCGGGAGGAGGGTGGGAGGGGACAAGCAACATGCACTCTTAAGGAGTGCTTCCACAATAAGAAAAAAGTAGTTTTGAAAGTGTGAACAAAGGAGGACAATTAGCAAGGACTGGGGCCATGTTCCAAGAGAGGGCCAAAGTCAAGCTGGCACGTGTTGACCAAAGAGGAGAAAGTAAATGAGAGTGACAATGAAGCCAGCCAATGGCATGCGCCAAGCCCCCTATAAGTAAACAAAATGTCTTGCAAGCGACAACACGTGCTGTATCAGGCGAGACCTAAGAATGGCCATTTTAGGCCCTTCTTGAAATATTGAAATCAAGGAATCGATTCCAGATGGCGATCCATGTTATTCATTAAGCAGCTAAGAATATGGTTTAGCAGCTGGATGGGGTGTGCCTGCATTTTTGGAACTCATAAGGATTGTGGTGAGGAGGCTGGCTCTTAAGTAACTCCAGAGCATTACCTCCATAGGCTTTATGCACAACACTCAGGATGTAGAACATGACTCTCTCTCCCCCTGAGCCAATGGAGCGCTTTCAGAGCCTTGGCTCTGTGATTTGGTTTCTCAGGTTTAGACAGGGCCACGACTCTTAGTTCTGAATTCTTTGCATTGTGTTCATAAAGTCTATTTGGAGTTCACAAGTGAAGCGTATATATGCAAAAAAGAGATCAGCACATGGACATTTCCTGATTCAAAGGACTAGGATCACAAGCAGGTCAGATTTACTATTGCAAATAATGCTCCAGTTTTACATATTTTTCATTGAAGAGAATCTTTGACCAGGGGGTGCATGGAGCGTTCTCCGGGCAGTCGCCTAGAAAAAAGTTTATGAATAACTCATAAGTTCATAGGTCTACACAAACCTTTTTATAAGTCGTTTGCTACTCTGCTATCAAACGTAAAAGTAGTGTTTTAAAAAGTGCCTTTCCAGGGTGGAAAGGAAAGACTAGATCCCATGTTTCAGGGAAATTAAATAAATGGGTCTCTGCTATTAATACATAGGTCGGTTTTCAAAAAATGATACTGGTCGCAAAAATTTGCAACGTTTTAAATAAGCAACGTTTTCTGAGCATTATGTTAGTGCATCTGTCCGTTGACCTTAAAGTTATAACGCACAGATCACTGCAGCAGATGCTCAACCTTGTGAAATATGTCATTAGAAATGGACACTGTATGCAGTAGCAGGCGCTGTCTGGGCAAAGTGGCAGGGCAGAGGAGATTGGGGACGGACAACCCCCTAAAAAAATAATAACAAATAACTTACATGTTTGACGCTCCTCTCTGGCTCCGTCACTGTGCATTGCAGGCACAGGCTCCCAGAATCCCCTGGGCCAATCATGACGCTGCGTGAAAGCGTGTCAGGATTGTACTGAGCGCCGTGGATTTGCCCTCCCAGGTAGACTGGGAGCCTGGACTTGCTTTCTCCATCCCAGCAACGCAACTGGGTTGGAGAGCGCTACAGTGCGCATGATGGTTTGGCCAGCCTGAGACAGCCGACCAAACTGTCATGCGCACTGACAACCAGTGCACCTACCACTCTCCCTGTGCCGGTCATCCCATGGCCCCGTCCACTAGACGATGCTACAGAGAAAAATAAAACGATAATAAACAGGTTCGTTATTGTTTTATTTGTCGTTTTTTGGCTGCTAGCGGGGAAGGGTGCGATGCTCCTCCGCCATTGCGGGGGCGCCACCGCAGACTATATGTGACACTTCCTGCAGGTGACAGTTTCTAGAGCATGTTCCCAACGCACCAATCCTTTGCCAGTTATTATCATATCTCATTTGACCCAACAAATTCAGTTTGCACGAGGGTACGCTGCCCATTTGAACTGGTGCACGGTGCAGGAGTGCGGCAACCTCCACTATGAGAATATCTGTTCCTCCTTTCAATGGAGGATAGAAGAGCACCGACACACAAGGAAAATGGCAACAATTTAATTATTGTGCAAATATAAAGACGTAGAATGTGCTTTTTGTGAAGTAAATGACAGCAGGCACAGCCTGACAGCAGTGGTTTGTAACCTGCTGCCAGGTTGCTGATCCAGAGATGGAGCAGCATTGCATCTCTACAGCCAGGTCCCATGCTCCTGATATTAACCCCTGCCCAAGCCTCATTGTAACTAGGCCAGCAACATGACCTGTGAAGCATTTTCCTATGTTATGTTAGCCTGTTTTATAGAGCGCACAACTGCCCCAGCAAAGAGGTGTCCCAGCGCTAAAGAAGAAACATAGAGGCTGATGACAGAAGAAAAATACTAAATGCAGACAATTCATTTGGGAAGGTGCAGTCACCCGGAGTGATTTCAGTAAATAATGCTTTTGCAAATGAATTGCTTTTTTTTCAATTGTAAAATGTATTTAAGGAACAGGAACCAGAAGTGAGCCAGGTGGGACACCAACCCCCTGGCACCTCTATTACCTCCGCCACTGCTTAAATGCAAGAATCTCGGGGAATAATTATGAGTCCCTTGTGCCACCGGAGAGTCACTTTTTGTGATGCTGCGGCAGCGCAAACCTTGAAATCATATCTTTGAGGCTATGCAACGCCATCTTGCATGGATTTGAATAGCCTCATAGATATGGAGTAAGGCAAGGCAGTACAAATCGCTGCTTCGCCTTACTCTGAGCTCAGGAGGCATTCCATGGGCGTTGTGGTGGGTGTTCCCACGCAACACACATGGTTGATTCTTCCCCAGATTTACAAACCATGTAAGCCTGGGGATGCACCAAAACCTTACGCCTCTTGAGGTGAGGCATAACGAGGAGAAATAACTTTATTTCTCCTTGTTTATTCTTCTTTCCATGTGTGCTCCATTTTGCAGCACACATAGAAAGAGGAAAATGACTCTCATGATTGTTTTTGTGCAGGAAGGTGACGTGCCTGCACAAAAAACAATCCTGCTGACAACACAGACACCCTTGCACCATGGTGCAAGTGTACCTGCATTGGCTGACAAAATGGCACCAGTGCTGGGGGAAAGAAATGTACTGAACTGGATAAATTTACAGCCTCATGCATCAAGCCAAAATCCAGTCGGTAAAATACCGAATCGCTAATAACACCCGTTAGCGATTAAAAAAAACCCAATCCCAATGCATCAACCAAAACGTGACCAAATAACGAATCGCTAAATGAAATCCAGTAAAATACCGAATCGCAATTAACCAACATGCAAAAATACCGAATCGCTAAATACCGAATTAGCAATCACCGAAATCACTAATAGCTCCCGGCAAGTGCCAATGGCTAATAATGAATCGCTACCCAATGCAACAACAGTCGCAAATACCGAAAATCCCAAAATTCGCTATTTAGCATAAGCTAAATAAGGGGAATCAGAACCTGGAGGTAAAGTTAAAAAAAAAAAAATTGTGAATAAAAAAAAATGATTCTACAGGTGCAACTGATTGTGGTAATCACCAACCCCTTAAATGTGGCCAAGGAGACCCTGTTGGCTACCACAAAATGGCAGACCTCTACGTGCTTGCAAGGAGGATGCGTATCAATGCGGCGGACAGCGCAGGAGAAGGGTCCAGAAGAGAGTTTTCAGACTGCGCATCACCTTGCTCGGCCAGAATGAGGACGAGGTGTACGAGAAGTATCGACTCAATCGTGCCATGATCATGCGCCTCATTGCAGACCTGGAACCATTACTGCAGCACCAGACACACCGGACCAATGCAATCCCTGCGCACGTCCAGGTCCTATGCAGCCTGCACCTACTGGCCTCAGGAAGTTTTCAGGGGGTAATTGCGGTAGCCGGAGGCGTATCGCAAAGTGCACTCTCACGCTTCTTCCAGAAATTCCTAGATGCCATGCTGACAATGCTACACTCCCACATCAGCTTTCCCACAACCCCACAGCAGTTGGACCGCAAGAAACAGGCATTCTACCAGGTGGCACAATTCCCCCATGTAATTGGATGCATCGACTGTACGCATATGTCCACCGGCAGCAAATGAGTACATATTCCGTAACCGCAAGTCATACCACTCAATCAACGTGCAGGTTGTGTGCGATGCCAATCACATCATAACGGACCTAGTGGCACATTTCCCAGGGAGCACACACGACTCCTACATATTCCGCAACAGTGGAATCCACCGGCGTCTACTCAACAGAGAATTTGGAGAGGGAATCCTGCTTGGTACGTACAAATCCCGCTTCCCAACATGAACACCACATATGTATGAACTTCACCATTGCTAAGTCTTTGCTTGTATCTTCTAGGTGACAGTGCTTACGCCCTGCGTGATTTTATACTCACCCCATACATCAATCCAGCAACCCCACAGGAGCAACGCTACAACGCAGCACACATTAGCACCAGGAATGTAATAGAGAGGACATTTGGGATTCTGAAGAGTCGCTTTCGAATCCTACACAAGACTGGTGGTGCCATGCTACACAAACCTGAAACCTGCTGCCGGATTATTATTTAAAGAGGTGTCCCAGCGCTAAAGCAGAAACATAGAGGCTGATGACAGAAGAAAAATACTAAATGCAGACAATTCATTTGGGAAGGTGCAGTCACCCGGAGTGATTTCAGTAAATAATGCTTTTGCAAATGAATTGCTTTTTGAGAATGATACATGACTAATTTGTTGGGGGTGCAACTGTTTAATGCACAGTAGCACTGCGGTATGTGCAACATAACAAGCAATTGAAATAATGCACCACATGTAAGAAGTAAAAACAAATGTGCGTTAAAGTCACGGCTGGGCAGACTCAGGAAGGGGAGGACCATGGTTGCCCCACCACGGTCAGGTAGGCCTGTAATTCTGTCTAGTGGCGCTTGCCACGTACACCAAGCCTCCGCTCAGGTGTCTCCGACGCCTCACCACGCCTTGTCCCCGTGGAGGCCTGCGAACTGCGGCGCCTGGTGGTGGCCTCTGCCACTGACACACTGCTGACACTCGAGGCAGCCTCACTGCCATCTTCCCCTCCCAATGCACCAGCACTGAATGTGCCGCTCTGTAGGTGTTCGACAGCAGCGGTCATCTGCCCTAGTGCCTTTGCTACATCCCCGCAAAAGTGCCCAAGGTCCACCTGCAAGGACACAGAGCGGCGTGCCAACACTGCGGTGCTGTTGCTGAGAAGTGTGATGGCCTTTGTAGAGGCCGCGGACAGCAACGACTGCTGACGGTGCCTCCTCCTCTCGCACTCATGGCCCTCCCTCATGGCACGGGTGAGCTCTTGGATGTCCTCCCTGAGGTGCCCATTGCCCTCTGCCACCACAGTGGACATGTCCCTAACCGCCGCACTCATGGCACGCATTTCCCGAGCAAGGCGCACGATATTAGAGCTAATTGTTGCCATGTGTCATCCCTGCAGGCGCTGTACACGTAGCATCCTCTCCTCGATGGCAGAAGTGTGTGGGAGTTCAAGGTCGCCTGAGGAGACAGAACTTGGCCGAGCCCTGCACCGCTGTTGGAGTCTGGCGCGTCCAGGTGGTGCAGCAGGCGGTGTGATGGGGCGCTGACTTTGTCCCAATTGTGTGGAGGGTGTTTCCATCACCTGCAAGGGCGCTACTTGGGACCTGTGCCTCTGCGCTTTAGTGGCTGTTGTTGCTGCAGCTGGTATGGCTGGTGCCGGTGCTGGTGGTGCTGGTGCTGGTGGTGCTGTTGCTGGTGGTGGTGGGGTGGCAGGTGGAGGTGATGGATGCGCATCCTGCGCTGTCTCCATGTCGGAATCCACCGGTGTCTCAGATATGATCAGCTGGCCGCTGTCGTCCGATTCCCCAGGAGATGCATCTGTGTGTGAAACAGTGCATGGTTAGTGGGATAGTTACACCTCCGTAGTGTTGTACACGTACATGTCCCTCTGTGATCCACTAAATAAACACTCTATTTCCATGTTCAACTGATGTGGTGATCCGTAATTGTATTTACGCCTGTACATGCACACTGGGCTGACTAGACTACAACTCCCATGATGCACTAGTGTTAAGAGTGAAGGTGTGTGGCCCAAAGCTGCATACACACTCAGGTCCTGCTGGGGGCATGGGAATGGATTTACGCTATGCTGGGTATGGGCACAGGCATGCATCTTACCTTGGGCACTTGTGGCTGCGCCGGACGTGTCCATCTGGGTCACTCCCACGACGGCTTCCCGCTCGATCGTCCCTTCCACCAGGTCCTCCGGAGCAGTGTTGGATTGTACCGTTGAAGGGCCGCCTCCGGTCCTGCTCGCCTCCCGGAGCCTCTCTGCAATCAATCAATCAATCCTCTCCTTGGCACGCTTCCGCAGGTCGTACCACCTTTTCTTGAGGTCGTCGATGCTGCGGGGCGTTACACCAACTGCATTCACCCTCTCCCGGATGCGCAGCCATATGCGCCGCTTCTCCTGCTCAGGCACCTTGAGGGACAGCTTACCGAAAAGGCGATCGTGCTTGCTGCTGACTCCCTCTATAAGGTACTCCAGCTCCCTGTCAGAGAACTTGCGCTTGCGCTTGCGTGCTGACTCAGCGCTGGATGGCACTTCCTTCTCCATGATGAATCAGTTTTGCGAATTGCACAGTCGGTGTGGCTTCACTCTGCACAGGCAGTCTTCACTCACAGCTCCTGTTTGCTCCTCTGTCGAGGCAATGAGGGTGGGGCTGCAGTATTTCCTGGTTGGTGATGTCATCTGCACGTTCCCGGAGCGACGCGGTCATTTGCGATTTCGCGAATACCGAATTCGCTAATAGCTAATTCGCTATTACCGAACTCGCAAATAGCTAATCGGAGTTTGCATGCCCCCGCTATTGATTATTCGGTAAATATAGCGATTTTTAAGGAATCAAAAGCGATTCCTTAATAACGATTCCTTATTTCTCGCTATCAAGGAATCGCTTTTGGTTTGGTTGATGCATGTGCCCCATTGTGCATTCCTGCCATTTCACTTTTACGTAGGGCAGTGCTACAAGGTGACTTGCTGCACTGCCCTACATCAAAACCCCATAAAGGAGGCTCCTAGTGTCCCGTCTTATGATTTTTGGTGAAAGCCTCATACTGATCTAGTGTGTATGCAGAGGTCTAGGCCTGTCCCTTGACTTGAGTGAGATCCTGGACCTGATCCATCACCGGAAAAGGTGCTCAAAGCATGCTGACATTGACTCTTTTTGGGCTACTGTCCCTCTTGAGGGTTTAGAGTACTGTAGAGAGATTGTGGCAGCGTACCATGTTTTGTGAATCCTTTGTTGTGATCAGCCCCCTTTTTTTTTTTACCTACGTCACTGGACTGTAGGCTGTTAGCCCCACTCTTGTGAACCTATGTGGTACATGCACTGAGTATATGAGTGAACTAGAGTAATGGAGGCTTGTGTGTTCTATTTTTGAAGCTCCTGGCCTGTTCCTGTCCACAAGATGGTGAGATTGTTTTTCCAGAAAGTGGAAATGTATTGCTGACATTCCTGTAGCTAGGTGGGGGTGAGGGGAGAGGAGAGCTAGACACTGAATTGGGAAAAGCCGAGACAGTGTTTAGAAATTCAATAGGCCTTTTGCTGGGAGGACCTGCTGGATAGCCTTCTTGTAGCACTGCCATTTGGTAGATGGTGGGGTAAAGGGTAGGAATGCTGTCTCTGTTGTTAAGGTCAAAGGGACCCCTTTAGGTGAGGAAAACCCTTGGTCTCTTCCCTAATGACTGCTCAGCGTGTCTGTTGATATCCAGGTACAAAAAAGCTCATACCTTTTTGTGCCTCTGTTGTGGATGCTGCAGGCTGGAGACTACCCTCCTGCAAGGAGCATCACTCTAAACAAAGGCTGGGTGTAGAAACAGCCTGGAAGGACACTTAAAAGGAGAGCTACCCTAAAATGTTTTGAAAGTGAAGCCAGCTAATCCACATTCCTTGTCTGCTTTGACTGTCTAAAAGTGGGAGGCAGTTACCCACTTGTTAATTAATTTCCAAGTTCTCTTTGACCAAGGAAGGGAGTGCTCCACAGAGTTCTCAGAGGACTGCTGTATACTTAGAATTGGTGTGTGACTGACAGCCAGTTTCCCAAAGATGATGGGACATAACCTGAAGCCTTTCTTGGATTGAAGAATATGATTCTCTGAGCAGACATGCCCAGAAGTCGGTCTGCCTGCTGAGAAAGCGAAGGATTGAGCAAAAATAATAGGGTGACCCGGTGTCCCTCAGAACCTGGGTGGGCGTATTATATAAATACAATGGTTCTGTCGGGAATTTCTAATTTCTTTTAGAAAGTTCAAAAAATATTCATTACATGTAACAGATATCAGATAAATGAGGAAAAAAACACACACCAATAAAACGTTTGCAATTTGGTAATTTAAGGGAATAAAGTATTATGGGCTGTCATAATACATAAATTCAAAAGAGCAAAATATTGGTGACTTGTGGTGATAAAGTGACATGTGATGATAAATAGTATATACAATATATTTCAAATGCGGTAAAAGTGAATAAGTAGAATAGAAAGGTACATTATTTCTTGATATGTCTTTATGGTTTTTCACATATGCTACAAGATCCTATGTGAATTAATCTGTGATCAGAAGCATTGTGTAGACATATAAGGGTGCGTTGACGTTTCAACCCCGTGTACTGCGCAAAATATAATAAGCGTCACGGCGGGTCTTCCTCAGGACAGTGCAGATGGGTATACAGCCCAAGCGCAGATTTTGGTTAATATCTGCGGGCGAGAAGGTTTTCTTAGTCAAAGTTGTAGTCCTGGTGAATCAGGAGGAGGCCTTGAAGATTTTTGAGGTAAAAGGATGATGTCTTCAATAAATTTGGGGTTTTAAGCCAGTTGCATCATTTACGCGATCTGTAGTTCAACACGTCTTGTCAGCTCTCAGTCCGGTGGAGTATTGAAGACATCATCCTTTTACCTCAAAAATCTTCAAGGCCTCCTCCTGATTCACCAGGACTACAACTTTGACTGAGAAAACCTTTGACTTCCATGGCACAATCCCCATATCTCACCTTGAGCTCAGATTCTGGTTTGTAGATAGCCAGAGGCTTGCGTCATCACCAGAGCCCTGCATGTCTGCAAGGACTCCAGGCGGCAGCTCAGGTCCCATGGCAAGTGCCGGGAAAGTGGTTGTCTCTCTCACCTGTTCTGTGAAGTATTAGCTGTGAATTAAATAACTTTTAATTACCAAAGTAAAAGCACTGGGGAAGACAACCAGTTATTGTGTTGCTGGGTGAATGTTGAGTTCTGAGCTTACACATCCCCATTCTACCTTCCTGAGAAGCCTGTGATTGCATGCCATTGCTACCAATGAGAGTCAAGTGCTGAAGGGGTTGGCCCAATTTTGTAGAGTCATAGTAGGGCGGGCCCTTGAACATCAGAGGCAACTGATCCCAGCCTCTGCAGCTGAAATCCATTAGCCCCCGCTTGCCCCCTGCCCCTAACCCCCAACTGGGGTCTGATAGTAATCTCAATTGAGTGACATTGAGGAAATGTAATTTTTAATATTATGTCATCAGCGTCTTGAAAGTAGATGTTTTTGTGCTATGTTTATTCCATAATGCCCAATACTGGCATGGAATACTCTTGCCCCCGCCATGCACAGTATTGTCATCAATGATGTAATTTCAAATCTCATCAGTAATGTTGCCAATGATGTCATAGAATATGCCATCCGTGATGTAAAATTTGAGGTAATAAGCAGTGCATGGTGAGGGTGCAAATGATAGTTACTTCAGTTAACTATGACTGTTGAATTTCAGTGGTTGTTTGTGTTTAAAATATCACATTTTAACTGACATTGTCACCTAACTATAAAGCCACTTTAATCTTTGCTTTTTCAGTGAATTTCTGAGGTCTATTTTAATAGAAAGTAAAATATTATTACCAGACCTAACTATAACCTCATTTTAACCTTTGTCTTTTCAATGAATTTCTGTTTTTTTTAAATCATAAATCAATAATATAAAGAGATGCCATTTTAAATAAGGCAGAGCTACTGGCTTTGTCAAAGGGCCAGAGCACCAAAAGGCTGACCTATTTGCTTTAGCAAGGGGTCAGCATATTAACCTCTATAAAGCAGACATTGGCTTTGTCAAGAAATCACTACAATAATGTATCAATAATTATAATCCAATGTATTTCCATGTACATGCTTAGCAATGGTTAGTAATAATAATCAGTCTAAAAACTATAATAAATAAAGCATTTGTATTAAAAACAACCATAAATATGTGCCGAGTCTCTTTTTTACACTTTTCAGACCACAAAATGCAGCCGTAGGACCAACCATGAGGAGTCCCTGCACTCCAGATGAAGAGCATTCAACTCCAGCTCCGAGTGAGACCCCCCACCTTCCACAAGGCCGATGGTCAGGGTATCCCTACCCTGCTCCCATATATCTTGGTATTTATTTTCAGGATGGGGATTTAGGTGATGTTCACATGTGGCCACAAGAAGTTGAACCAATATATAATTTATTGGTAAACGATAAGACTTCTGCGTTACATAATCACTAAGCCTAGAAGACACATCCAGTCCCCAACCGCTTCTTTCTGTGTCTCCTCAGTGTCCTATGTAGAACTCTTCATATGTATTGTATTTATATAGTGCTTACTACCCCTGATGAGGTGTTGAAGCGCTTTTCTACCAGTAGCACTCTACCCCGGAACCCAAAAAGGATTAGTAAAGTGAAATTTGAGTTAATGTGAGCAGTAGTCATATGAGCCTGTTAGTTGGATTGAAAAGGATAATGGGGGGATAGAAGAGGGGAGAGTCTAGAAAGTGCTTATTGGGAGATCATAGTAGTAAGAGGAGGTTTGGGATGAGTATAAGGAGAGATGGAGGAGGGAAAAATCTCTACAAATGTATTAGGGAGATCATAATAGTAAAATTAGTTTGGGCATGGGTCAAAGGAGGGATAGTTGAGAGAAGAATTTAGAAGGGTTTTTTGGGAGATCATAGTATTAAAATTAGGTTTGTGGTGATCCAAGGAGAGATAGAGGAGGGAAGAGTCTAGAAAGGATTATTTTGGAGATCATAGTAGTAGAATGAGGTTAGGGATGGGTTAGACATTGGAGGTAGGGGATATATTGAGAGAGGTATAGGGTGAAATATAGGGTAGTGCCTTAGAGATAGTTAACGTTTTTATTTACAGTAGGAGTAAAGTAATAAATACATAGATACATTATTACATATTATTATACATATTTATATCAAGAAATACACATCTAGATACATACACATAATCAAATTAAATGTTTATGTACACAGGGATATGCTGTAAATCTGTGTTTGAGTATGGTGGTTATGCATGAAAGAGACAGCTCTTGAGTAATCTTCTGAAGTTAAGATAGTTATCTGTGGATCTTATGTTTGGAGGTAATAAATTCCATAGTTTGGCTACTTGAGAGGAAGAAAGATGTGCCACCAATGGTTTTTTCTTGTATGGTGGGATTTTGAGGTGTGGTGCCAATCTGGAGCAAAGGTTCCTTTGTTGAATGTATTTGATGATGTTATTCCTGATGCAAAGTGGTCCTATTTCATGTATTGCTTTGTGGGTGATACAAAGCAGCTTGAATGTGGAACTTCTGGCAACCGGTTACCAATGTAGGGCAATCAAGGCAGGGGAGTTGTTGACTTGTGGCTTTACCTGTAGGAGTAGTCTGGCAGCAGAGTTCTGAATCTGTTGTAGTCTTTTCATAGTTGATAAAGATGATCCATGGCAGACGCCATTGGGGTAATCAAGTTTAGACACTAGAAGTTTGGACCTTGTGTGGCAATCCTAGGTGGGGGAAGATGCATTGCAGAGTTTTCATAGTAATGAAGCTTGATCTTGCTAATTTGTCCACTTGGGCATTCACTGATAATTTGGAGTCCATAGTAATTCCAAGGTTTCTTACTTCCTTAGATGTTTTAGGTGAAGGTCTCAGATAGTTAGTCCAGGTGCAAAGTGGGTCATATTTTTTCCAATCGCCACATGATAGTATCTCTACTTTGGAAGCATTCAATTTGAGATGGCTCCATGTCATCCACTGATCAACAGCTCTGAGGCAACTGAAGATTTGTAAGTTTCTAATGGCTTTGGGGCTTTCCAGTTTAAGGAGTATTTGTGTGTCATCTACATAGTTATAGCATGTGAGCTGAAATTCATTGATGATTGCCAATAATGACTTCATGTAGATGTTAAAAAGCAAAGATGAGATGATAGAGTCGTCTTGAGGCACCCCTGCTTTTGTGAAGTATGATTTGGATGAGAAAGGTGGAGAATGGATGACATTTGTACTGTTCTGAAGGTAGGATATGATCCAGTCGAAGGCAGTCCCCTCTATGCCAGCTTCGTAGAGTCTTTGGATTAGAGTATCATGGTCAACTGTGTCCAAGGCAGCTGAGAGGTCCAAGAGAAATAGTGCAACAACCCCTTTGCGGTATACTGTGTTTTTAAGGTCATCCCAGATGACGATGAAGGGATATTCTGTGCCTCTTCCTGGACGGAATCCTGTTTGGAAGTCAGAAAGTCTGGAGTCATCTTCAATGAATTGCAACATCTGGGAACCTTTAGTGTGTCACCAGCCACTACAGAATGATCAATTACACAATACAAATACAGATAGAAAATACGCCTATAACTACACCACACATCTCCACCCTTTTATTTTCAACAAAAACCAACATAACACACACCACACAACAACCTAACACACACATAAACCTATTCCATAAATCTACTAGGTAATCTCTTTGTACATGAACTTTCCCTTAACAAGCTGCCAGGATCTCTGGACTGTGGACATTTCCCTTAAATCAAAACATCCCCCTCGAGGCAGAGTGGGCAGAGAGGCAGAGTCGAGGCAGAGTCCCCACCAACATCACCCCTCATATCATCAGAAGATTTTCAACTGTCCTTATTCACTTTAGCTATACGGTACAAGTTCCACCACTGGCCATTAGAAATTTGAACTGAATTACCACACACTCTTTTTCACTTGGATAGGTTCTTACAACCCCTTTCTTAGCAATAAAGGATCTTTAATGCAAACCCATTCTTCTGCTTCCAGCATTATATCATTCTTGCACCTTTGCTTACCAGACAATCTGTCTCTAACTTTAGTCCTTCCCACTTCATCACTCGGAGCTTTCGCCTTCTCAGACAACACCTGAACATCAACACCCACATCCAGAAAGTCAGACATCCACTCGGGAGATAGACTTAACCTCACACTTCTTCCACTCATTTTTTCAAAGGAAATGTGTCCTGTAACAGAGAGCACAGTGATGTGATATGCTCATATGGTATCCCTAACAGCCTTCACACAATCAACACGAGAGTTCAACACACTTTGAATACTCTCAACCAAGACGTTAAATCTTTCCTCTTTTCCATTAAACTGTGGACAATACAACGGAGTACGGGTGTGTTTTATCCAATTTTTCTTGAAAAACCTGTGCATGATTCTCAAAGTAAATTGTATTCTGTTGTCTGACAACACCTCAGCTGGGGTACCTGCTCTGCAAAAAACTTATTTGAAAAATGTAATACAGCTTGCAGTAGTAGGTTTCGCAATACCCTTCACCTCCACCCATCTGGATAAATGGTCAATCAAAACAATATTATATTTCATATGTGCAGTTAAAACATGGAACAGGCCCAAAAAATCTACAGACACCTTTTCTAAACTTTGTTAGGACTTAGAGACACCCTGGGTTCTGGGACTGAGGTTATAAGACATTTATCACTCAGACAACATGATAACACCATAGCGCTCTTCACAGTCCATGGATGGCCAACAATACATGGTCCTGTTGTAATTTGCTTGTTTGCTTAATGTGTTGTTTTAGAATCTAGTAGTTGTCCTAGCGACAGAATGTGGATCTCATGGTTCTGAATGAGATGGGCATTCTGGCAAAGGAGACGTTAGAGAGAAGACCTGTTAAGGAACCTGTCGGTGGTAAAAGTTATTAAAGCTTCCTGAGAATTATCGCATCGTCTTGGATTTATTACTGGCGACGAGTTGCTTGATTGGGGACAAGCTACTACCACCGATTCCCCTGCGAACCCATTTTTGATGGACTCTATGGATTTAAGGTTTTAATCTACAAGGCTACGTTCAGCTACTGGATTGGATTTACACTGGATCTACTGGATTTACATCGCAAGGATATTACAGCGATTTTACAGCGATTTCTGAAATCGGATTTCATTTGGAGTTGATGAACTTTTGGACAACTGTTGCTCACTTACTCGTTTGAAGCTTCGCGAGCACCTACGCGCGCTGCTGACTCCATGACAACGATTCTCACACGGCTGGTTCATGCGCGCTGCTGACTCCATGGTAACGATCTTCACGCGGCTTCAAGAACGCCTGGATCGTGGATTGTTACAAGGTGATACTGACGCTCGCGTTACATTACGCATAAAGCGTGGCGGCCATCTTAGATTGGGCTATGTTAATACATTGCGTCAGTAAGCGTGGCGGCCATTTTGGTTTGGGCAACTAATTTAACATCGCGTTTTACTACAGTTAAGCGATTTTCTTGGTTCTTACATCAAAAACTGGTTTCTGGTTGGTGAAGAACATCTAAGGTGAGACAATTCATTTGATTTTTGAGGGGGAACATTTTAAATACTTTACAAAATATGGCAACCTCCACCAGCATGTCTCAACCACCAGCATTTTTATCAGATAAGGGGGAACCGCTTCTTCCTTGGAAAAGATGGAGAAATCTATTTGACTCTTATTTAGTAGCCATTGGGGGAGAAAAATTTTCTGCTGTACGAAAGCAAGCAATACTATTGCATAATTTAGGTGTTGAAGGCAGAAACACTTATGACAGCATGGATCCTCTAACTATTGGTAATGGGGACGGAGAACCATCGGATGTTTATGAAATGTCCATGACTATGTTAGAACAATATTTTGGTCCACGGATTAATGTGGTTTTGGAACGTCATAGGTTCTTCACAAGGGTTCAGGGTCCTACTGAAAAAGTTGGTACTTATGTTGCTTCTTTAAAAACATTAGCACGTACGTGTGACTTTGGAGAATTGTCAGATTCCTTGGTAAGGGATCAACTCATCAGATGCACCAATAGTTCAAGGGTACAAGGGAAGTTATTGTCTAAAAACCCCTCACTAACTGAAGCAATCGCTATTGTGGAAGGGGTAGAAAATATGTCCTAGTGGGTGAAGGAGATCAGGAAAGACAAAGAGGACATTGATCAAACCCACAGTGAGAATGTGAAAAGACCCCAAGGAACTGTACACTCTATGTCGGGGTGTGATGATGAGAATGATTTTCTGATGGTATTGCCAAAGTGTCATCAGGATCAAAGAATAAAAGTACTTTCAAGAACACTCATACACTTACCGCTGGCAATAGAGAGAAGGATACTCAAGTGCGGAATGAGCGTGATCCTCGTCAACAGCGTACTTTTGATAGGGAGGTGAAAAATAGCAATGATGTTAAGAGAGTACGCTGTTACAGATGTGGAAGCTTTTCGCATTCCTCAAATTTTCCTAATTGTTATGCCAGAGACTCAGTATGTTTAAATTGTGGAATTAAGGGACATTATGCTAGGGTTTGTAAATCTGCAAGGAAAAGTCACAATGCGGAAAGTTCTTCTGACATGATTCGTACTTTGGTTATATCTAATATTTCAGTGGTAGAAGACAAAGTAGATTCCGGGAAGGTGGTTATGCCTTTTTGTGACATTTTGGTGGATGATAACAATTTCACTGTCATGGCTGACTCTGGCTCTCCATTCACACTAATTGGAAACAAAATCTGGGATGAGGTAGTTGGGTTGGAAAGCGTAGTGTTGCAACCTCCAGATATTGCTCCTTTTAGTTATGGGGGTTATCGAGTGGACATTGTAGGTTATACAACTGCTAAGATCACTTTTAAACAGAAAGAAATAACAAGAAAAGTGTACATTGCTGTGAGGGGAGATAATTTACTTGGATGGAGGCATCAACGTGATTTGGGAATAATTTTGAATCCCAATGCCACCAATCCGAGAAACCAAGTCATGCTGATGGATGAGATGTGTTCATGTGGGAAAATATCGTCAATTGATGGTGGGGATGTCAGTGAGGAATTGATCAAGGATTTTCCGGATGTGTTTTCTGATGCCTTAGGATGTTTGAGTGGTTTTGAGCACCGAATTATTTTGAAGAATAAGGCCAGACCTTGTGTACATAAGGTGCGCAGAGTACCGAACCTGATGGTGGAGCCGTTAAAACTAGAGTTGAAGAGGTTACTGGATTTGGGGGTGATTGAAGAGATCGAGGCATCAGAGTGGTTGTCTCCGATAGTTTTAGCACCCAAGGATGGTGGGTCTGCTGTGAGGATGTGTGTGGACTTGCGTGGATTAAATGAATGGATTTGGGTGGATCGACAGCCTTTGCCAAACATTTCTGAGTGTATTAGTTTGTTGAAGGGGGCAAAGATCTTTAATGTGTTGGACTTGTCGTCTGCGTACCATCAAGTTAAGCTTCATGAAAGTTCGAGACACCTAACATCTTTTGTTACTCCTTTAGGGGCTTACCGATTTTTGCGAATGCCTTTTGGGCTAGCTTCGGCAGCAGCATGTTTTCAGAGGATTATGAAGATGGTGCTAGGAGATCTTCCCAATGTCTTGTTTTTTCAAGACGATATTTTGGTCTACGGGAAATGTGGAAGTGAGCATGAAAAAGTGTTGAGGTTGGTGTTGAGTAAGCTGAGAGATAGAGGTCTCACCCTCAAGAAGGAAAAGTGTAGGATTGGATTGAAATCTGTAACATATCTAGGTCATGTTATTTCTGGTGATGGGATACAACCGAAGTTTAAGTTGGCTGAGAGTATTATGAAAGCTCCTGCTCCAGAGAACAAGGAACAGGTCAGATCTTTTCTTGGTATGGCGGAGTTTTACTCCAAGTTTGTGAAGGGGTTTGCCAGTGTGGTGGAACCGATTAGGGTTTTGTTAAAGAAAGGAGCGCATTTTGTTTGGTCGCCGGAGTGTGAGAAGTCTTTTGAGCTGGTTAAGTCAGAGATTGGAGCCATGCCAACTTTGGGGCACTTTGATGCTAGGTTAAAAACCATTCTTACGACTGATGCCAGTCTTAAGGGTTTGGGGGCGGTGCTTTCGCAGGTGGAGAATGGGGAGGAGAAGGTTGTGGCATTTGCTTCCAGAGCTCTTAGGGATGCGGAGGCTAACTACTCGTGTATTGAAAGGGAGGCGTTGAGTGTATATTGGGCGATACACCATTTTAAGTTTTACTTGTGGGGGATTCCGTTTGAGGTGAAGTGTGATCATCGTCCTCTTGTTCAAATATACTCTAGTCACCACGGTGATCATTTGACTCCCAGACTTAAAAGGTGGAGTGAAGGACTACAGGAATTCAATTTTCGTGTTCATTATATACCTGGTTTGAACAACAAGTCAGCTGATTGTCTGTCTAGGTTACCGGTAGGTGGGAATGAGGTTTGGGAGGAGCCACCATGTGTGAATTGGGTGGTGGAGGAGACAACTTCTGAGGAAGAGTGGTTGTCAAGTGCTGCTCAAGATGAAGTTTTTCTGCTTTTGAGAGGGGTTGTAGCTAAAGGTTGGCCTAATTTTCAAGATCTTGATCCTATATTAAAGCCGTTTTGGTGTGTTAGGGATGATTTGACTTTTTGTGAGGACAAGTTATTGAGAGGTGATAGGTTGGTTCCGCCTGTTACTCTCAGAGATAAAGTAATCAATTTGGCTCATGAAGGGCATCTTGGTAGGAGTCTCACGAAAGGAAGGGTCAGGGAAAGGTACTGGTGGCCAGGGATGGATAGCATGGTGGAGTCAGTGGTGAAGGATTGTCATTTGTGTGCTAACAATGACAAGTCTCATGTGACCAATCAAGTTCCCCTGTCGCCAGTGGAAGTTCCAGATGCAGTTTGGACTAAGTTGGGGTTGGATATCATGGGCCCTTTGGAGTTGATGCCATGCCAGGAGAGGTTTGTTGTATTATTGGTGGACTATACCTCTAAGTGGGTGGTCACTAAGTGCATGGGCACAGTGAATTCTAAGACGGTGATCGAGTTTCTGAAGGATGTTTTTGTTTCAGAAGGTGTACCTAGGTTCCTGGTGACTGACAATGGGGTACAATTTGTCTCCCAGGAAATGCAAGATTTTCTTGAGGGTTTAGGCATTGTGCATCAAAAGACTGCGTTGTATTCCCCACAAGCGAATGGTCTCACGGAAAGGATGAATAGGGTGGTCAAAAGTTGTGTCCAGAGAGCTTTGGATACTAAGGTTCCTTTGGGAGAGGTGTTGAGAGAGACTTGGTGGGCACATCGTACAGCTCCCAATGTGATTTCTCAAAAGTCTCCTTTTGAGGCGTTGAGAGGAAGATTGGCGAGTTCTAAGTTAAATCCTGTTTGGCTTCCAAGGTGGGTGAGCAAGGGTGTGAGTGCGGAAGAAAAAAAATCTAAGCTTCTTGAGTATCAAAGAAGATACAAAGTACATTATGATGACAAAAGGTCTGTGAAGGAGAAGGTGTGGAATGTAGGTGATAAAGTTTGGGTGAAGAAAGTGAAACATTGCCATAAAGGGTTGACAAATTTTTCTGGTCCTTTTGTCATCACAAGGATAAAAAAAAATGTTGTAACTTTGAATAATGGTTGTACTTGGAGTATGTCTAGGTTGGTTAAGTTGGATGGTATGAATCTGGGTGCAGCCAGTGTTCCTAGTTGTGTCCCAGAGGGAAGGGGTGGTTGTGTTGCAAGGTCATGTAGACAGAGATCCATACCTTCAAAATTTGAGGATTATGTTTTATATTAACATCTACTACCTCAAATTTCTTAAGTCTTGGAATTGTGTGGGATTATGGGTATGTTGTTTCGTCTGCATAAAGTTGTATCATTTATTTTGTGTATGTTTTAAGTTTTTGTTTTGTTGTAAAGGGGATGTGTTGTAATTTGCTTGTTTGCTTAATGTGTTGTTTTAGAATCTAGTAGTTGTCCTAGCGACAGAATGTGGATCTCATGGTTCTCAATGAGATGGGCATTCTGGCAAAGGAGACATTAGAGAGAAGACCTGTTAAGGAACCTGTCGGTGGTAAAAGTTATTAAAGCTATCTGAGAATTATCGCATCGTCTTGGATTTATTAGGTCCTCACATGCTTTTATGCGGGCGTCATGGCCAAATGCCCTGCAAGTGCTGTGTCAATAACTCTTTTGCCTGTAGCACGCAGGAGGATTTAACTTGTTTCCGCTGACAAGGATGCCACTTTTCAAAGACAACTCATCCACAATCTTCCTGAACAGTTGTAAACTCAACATCACACTCTTCTCTGTAAGCCAACCTTTCAATACAAATTCCATGGCCATTTGCAACTCACCATCACCAATTATTGCATTATGCCATTTGTCCAGGTTCTCACTTAGTACCTGATGAACAAGTTACTTACCTTCGGTAACGCTTTTTCTGGTGGATACAGTATCTGCCTGTGGATTCCTCACCTCGTGAATATCCCCTGCGCCAGCAACATTCGGAAACTTTTGTAGCAGTCCACGCCGATGGGGTCGAAGATGACGTCACAGAGACACGGCTCCGCTCGCGACTCCACTGACGTCACCGGCTCCATAAGAAGACCTCCTCGGCGTGATGACGTCAGTTCCGCCCCTTTTTTCCATGCCTTCGAGGCACACGGACGGACTGACAGCAACATGTACATAAACAGCATACACAGTACACAATATGCATATCAACACACACAGTGTGGAAAAGAAACATCAAAGCACTAGAAATAACCCAATGTCCTTGACAGTCATAAATACATTTGAAATCATCAATAGAATTACCGCATAGAGTCACTGGAATAGAAGGATGGACAACGGGGAGGCGGGTGGGTCAGTGATGAATCCACAGGCAGATACTGTATCCACCAGAAAAAGCGTTACCGAAGGTAAGTAACTTGTTCTTCTGATGGATACATCTGCCAGTGGATTCCTCACCTCGTGAATAGATTCCACAGCAGTCCCCGCTCCCGGAGGAGGGTGTCCATCCCCCTATACCAGAAAATCCTGAAGGACGGAACGGGCAAAATGTCCGTCCCTCCTCACCTCAGAGTCTAAACAATAATGTTTTGCAAAGGTGTGAAGGGAGGCCCAAGTTGCCGCCCTACAAATGTCCTCCACAGGAACACCCCTAGACAAAGCAGAGGTAGAAGACTTTGCTCTAGTGGAATGAGCTCTTAAACCCTCCGGAGGCTCCTTACCAGCTAGGGAGTAGCAGATCTTGATGCATAGCACAATCCATCTTGAAAGGGTGCGCTTGTGCACCGCACGACCCTTTCTGCAGCCAGCAAAGCTCACAAAGAGCTGGTCATCAATCCTGTAGTCCTTAGTCCTGTCCAGGTAAAAGCTCACCGCCCTCTTAGGGTCCAAACGGTGAAGTCTCTCCTCCTCCTTGGAAGGGTGAGGGGGAGGATAAAAGGTAGGAAGGGTAATGGACTGCCCCAGATGGAAGGGAGTTACCACCTTAGGCAAAAACGCAGCCCTGGTCCGGAGAACCATTCGTTCAGCATGCACAGTCAAGAATGGGGGTTTTGAACTAAGAGCTTGAAGCTCACTTACTCTCCTTGCCGAGGTGATTGCAACGAGGAAAACCGTCTTAAAAGACAACAGTCTCAAGGGACACTTATGTAAGGGCTCGAAAGGAGAACCCATAAGATAAGTCAGTACAAGGTTTAAGTCCCACTGAGGTACAATAAAGGGAGTAGGAGGAAATCTATTCGTAAGGCCCTTGAGAAACCTAAGCACAATAGGTGATTTAAATAAGGACGGCTGATCCGGCAGGCATAGGAAAGCCGACAAAGCCGATAAATATCCCTTAACAGTGGCCACAGCAAAGCCTTGCTGGGCTAGAGAAAGAGCAAACTGCAGAATGTTAGACAAACGAGCCTTCAAGGGATCAATCGACCTCTCTCCACACCAGAGTACGAACTTAGACCACCTATAGGAGTATATGGATTTGGTGGAGTGTCGCCTGGCCGATAAAATAACATCCACCACATCTGGCGGGAGAGAGAAAGAATTCAGGTTGCCCCGTTCAATCTCCAGGCATGAAGGTGTAAGCTCTGGAGGTGGGGGTGTAGAACCTGCCCCTCCGACTGCGAGAGGAGGTCTGCCCTCAGAGGGAGACGGAGCGGAGGGCACGAGGAGAGGTGGAGAAGATCTGTGTACCACACCCTTCTTGGCCAATCCGGGGCGATCAATATAACTTGGGCCCGGTCTTGGCGAACCTTCCTCAGAACCCGAGGAATCAAGGGTATGGGAGGAAACGCGTAAAGGAGTCGTGAGCCCCAACTCAACTGAAACGCGTCTCCCAACGCCCCCTGCATCGGATACTGGAGACTGCAGAATGACAGGCAGTGCGCGTTCTCGAAAGTGGCAAACAGATCCACCCGAGGAGTTCCCCACGTCCGAAAGACGTGACGAACTACCTCCGGATGGAGCCTCCACTCGTGGTCGGCAGAGAACTGCCGACTGAGACTGTCCGCACGTACGTTCAGCACCCCGGCCAGATGATTCGCCATCAGACAAATCCGATGGTCCTGAGCCCAGGACCATAGACGCAGGGCCTCTCTGCATAGACAAAGAGACCCCACTCCTCCCTGCTTGTTTATATACCACATCGCGGTAGTGTTGTCCGTCAGAACCTGAACAGACCGACCACGAAGGGAAGGGAGGAAGGCCTTGAGCGCCAAGCGTATCGCCCGCAACTCCAGAAGGTTGATGTGAAGCAACCTTTCCTCTGGAGACCAAAGACCCTTGATCTCCAGATCCCCCAGATGCGCACCCCACCCTAAGGTGGATGCATCCGTTATCACTGTGGTCACCGATGGAGGTAGATGAAAGGGCCTTCCTTGAGACAGATTGCCCTCCACGCTCCACCAAGATAGATCCGCTGCAGCTTCTCTGGAGATCCTCACAGACTCCCTGAGATCCCCTTTGTGCTGATACCACTGCTTGCGGAGGCACCACTGGAGCGCCCTCATGTGCCAGCGTGCATGGTTGACCAACAGTATGCAGGAAGCGAACAGACCGAGCAGGCGAAGGACCTTCAGAACTGGAACAACCGCTCCGCTGAAAAACAAAGGAATCATTTCCTGTATGTCGAGAATCCATTGAGGAGGAGGGAATGCTCGACACACAGTAGTGTCCAGTACCGCACCTATGAACAGGTTGCGCTGAGAGGGCACCAGGTGAGATTTGGGCACGTTGATCGAAAAACCCAATCTGTACAACAGCCGAGTTGTATCCTGCAGATGACACAGCACCTTCTCCGACGACTCCGCCTTGATCAGCCAGTCGTCCAAATAAGGGAAAACCGAAATTCCCGATCTTCTGAGATGGGCTGCCACCACTGCCATCACCTTTGTGAAGACTCGAGGTGCCGAAGTAAGACCAAACGGGAGGACCGCAAACTGATAATGTTGCGATCCTACCATGAAATGGAGATACTTCCTGTGCGACTTCAGGATGGGGATGTGAAAATACGCATCCTGCAAGTCGAGCGACACCATCCAGTCCTCCTGATTCAGCGCCTGAAGAACCTGCGCAAGGGTGAGCATCTTGAACTTCTCCTGTTTCAGGTAAAAGTTCAGGATTCTGAGGTCTAGTATCGGACGCAATCTGCCGTCCTTCTTCGGGATCAGAAAATACCGGGAGTAGCATCCCTGACCCCTCTCCTGCTCCGGAACCACCTCTATCGCCCCTTTCTGAAACAACTTCAGGACTTCTTCCTGCAGGAGAAGACGGTGGTCCTCCGAGCAAGCACCTTGGCAAGGAGGGTAATTTGGAGGGAACTCCCGAAAGGGAAGGGCGTACCCATTTTCTACAAGATCCAGAACCCAAAGGTCTGTAGTAACCGATTCCCAATCTTGTAGAAAATGGGTAAGCCGGCCCCCCACAGGACCAGCATGATCCGGAATGTCGAATCTAGGGCTGTCTTGCGGTGGTGGGAGGGGCTGAGGAAGAGGAAGAGGAAGAGGAGGAGGAGAGTTGACGGCCACGTGAGCGACCTCTAAGTCTTCCTCTATATCCCTTGGAGCTTTGCTGCTGCTGCTGCTGCTGCTGGGCTGGTCTATAAGAACGAAAACTCGCCCTTCCAAAACCTCTGTACCTCTTGAAAGTACCTCTCGGCTGGGATTGAAGGCCCAACGACCTAGCCGTAGCCTTACTCTCTTTGAAGCGCTCGAGAGCAGCATCAGCCTTCTTCCCGAACAGACCAGACCCATCAAAAGGTAAGTCCAACAAGGTCGACTGGACATCCGAAGAAAATTCGGAGGACTTAAGCCATGCACCCCTCCTGGTGGCAACTGAAGACCCCATGACCCTGGCAACTGAGTCTGCTGTATCCAAGCCACTCTGTATAACCTGGCGAGCAGCCGCCTGGGCATCCGACAGTACTTCACTGAAGCCTGCCCTATCCACCTCCGACAGCTTCGGTGCCAACTTTTTAGCTGAATCCATAAGCGCATGGATATAGCGCCCCAATAAACAAGTCGCATTAGAAGACTTTAATGCCATACTGGCTGAAGAAAAGACTTTCTTGGCTGATTGGTCCACCTTCTTGGCCTCTCTGTCCCCTGGGACCTGAGGAAACGCACCCTTTGAACGTCCAGAACAAGCAGCCTGAACGACCAGACTTTCAGGTGAAGGGTGTGATGACAAAAACTCAGGATCCCCCGGAGCCACCCTATATCTCCTTGCAACCACCTTAGACACCGCAGGAGCCGAAAAAGGCTTGCGCCACACATCCAACACAGGCTCCAATATTGCTTCATTAAAAGGCAACAGTGGCTCTGACACCGCAGTTGGAGAGTGCAACACCTCAGTCAAGATATTGGACTTGAACTCAACAGAAGGCAATTGAAGGTCCAACAACTCTGCAGCCTTTCTGATTACAGCATGATAAGGAGCCGCATCTTTAGAAGGTTCATCTGAAGGAGGAGTGATCTCCCACTCCGGAGACAAATCCAACCCACTTGCCTCCTTCAACTCGTCAAACACCTCATCGGATTCGACCAATTCTCCCTCTTCAGCCTCATCCATAAGATAGCTCCTCTCCTCCAGCACTCTCTGCGCCTCCCTCCTGGAACGGATCCGCACCTGCGGCGTCGGCGGCGCCGTGATCGACTCCGACGGCGCCGGCAGAGGCGTCGAACGCGGATCAGCTGGAGCAGCCGGCGTCGAACGAGGTCGAGTCGGCGCCGGTGAAGAGGGAAGCGGCGTCGATGTCTTCGGCGCCGGCATCTGCCAAGACGGCGTCGCTGGGAAGAAAGGCATAAACGGTGCTTGAGGATAAACCTGCGGCACTCCCAGATTAAAAGCCATCGGCCCCATCGGACCCATAGGTGCACCAGAGGAATACATGGCCCGTGAGAACACCCCATACATCGCATTGAGATACTGCGAGGGGTCCTGACCTGGATTAGGGAAAGCCGGATACTGGTCAGGTAACACCGGACTCGGGCCTGCCGGCGCCGACGGTGGAACTTGCGGCGTCACAGACTCACCCGGAGCCTGATCATCCTCATCCTGGGCCGGAGTCGGAGACGGAGCCGAAGGACCTGCAGGACCTGGAGAAGCCATCGGCGCCGGAGAGGACGCCGGCACCGGCGAATCAACCGGAGCCGGAGAAAACACAGGAGAAGATGGAACGGGAGGCGAAGCCGGAACAGGAGAAGGAGGCACTGACTCCCTTCGACGCCGAGCAGGTGATTTAGACTTCGACGTCGAGGCCTTGTGATGAGACGAATGCCTCCTTTTCTTCTTATGCTTCTTGCTCTTTGAAGCATGTCCCGAAGTCGACTTGGAAGCCGACCTCGACCTCGACCTGGATCTTCTTCTACCTCTCTTCTCCTTTCTCTTCATCCGGGCGATAAAGAGCTTTGCCTCTCTTTCCTTAAGAGCCTTTGAGCTCATCTTCCTGCAACACGAACATCCTTCAACATCGTGGTCCGATGACAAACACCAAACGCAGTCGTCATGCGGGTCAGTGATGGACATGTGTTTGCCACATTCATGGCAAGGCTTGAAACCAGACTTCCTTGCCGACATTCTCGAAGAAAGACAGAGAAACTTCGAAATAAACACAAAGTAACAGGTAAAGCTACCAGTAACGATTCCCGAAATCCGTTGGCGTCGTCGGCGCGGAAAAAAGGGAACTGACGTCATCACGCCGAGGAGGTCTTCTTATGGAGCCGGTGACGTCAGTGGAGTCGCGAGCGGAGCCGTGTCTCTGTGACGTCATCTTCGACCCCATCGGCGTGGACTGCTACAAAAGTTTCCGAATGTTGCTGGCGCAGGGGATATTCACGAGGTGAGGAATCCACTGGCAGATGTATCCATCAGAACCTCAACCTTCGCAAAGATGCACTTGTCAATGTCCTCTTCCTTAAGATGATCTGTCTGGTTACCAACCTGTAGTCTTGACAAGCAATCTGCTTTCCCCCCCGGTGTAGTGAAAGAAAGAGACACTTTTGTAGTCTGGCACCCTATGATGACCTCCGACTACCACCATTTTAACTGACTTTAGTGTGTTATTTTACCCTAGTCTTAATGTAGGATGGTCCTGCATATATCTGCTTCTCTTCTATCCTGTATTCTTGCTGTCTTTCTTTGACATGGCCTCATGTCATCCTGCTTTCTGACTTTACCTTGCTTCAAACTTTTCTGTGTGCACAGTGGTGCTTGTAAGTTGTGTGGATGAGAATTATAGGTGCTGACTATTGCCTTTGACAGGGCCTCATGTCTGACTCTGCCTTGCTGCTGCGTGCACAGCAGTGCTTGCAAGTTGTTTGGGTTATTCACATTCAAGGTCTTGCTGTTTTCCTGAGCGATTGTTTTTGTTTAGTGTACTGTGGAAGGCCTTGTGAGAGCTTCGTCAAGACAGAGGCTGGAAGAAGTGCGAATGGAGGAAGAGACTTGAGAGCTTCTTACTGTCATGAGAATGCTTGCTTGGAACTTGGCCAGTTCTGGTAAAATTCCTCTGGCGGTGGGAGGAGGTCTTTCATGAATCTTCTAGTGTGTTTAAAGCTGAGGGTTTCAGGCTGAGAAACTGGGAGTTTGGGAGTTTGGATTCCGAGCGAGGGCAGACGTGTCTATCTTGGACTATGAACCCTGGTGCTGAGCTCTGAACCCCGGCTGTGATTCCCCCAGTCAGAAGTGGGCAGTGTATGCACCAGGTGATGTATTGAGTTTTGTGGTTATTGCCATTGTGATGTGAGCCAGTGGCTGTGATCGTTTGAGGTGTTTTCTTTGTGGTGTGGGAGGTGCACATCCAGAGTGATCCTCTACTGTGTATATATATATACATATATATTGTTCTGATCTCTTGCAGGACGTCCAGTGTATCTTATCTTATATCAGTTATTGCTTGTTTATTAATCAGTATTATAGTTTGCTCAGTTATTGATTCGTGCCTTTAGATTATAAGTTTGCTACATATATTTGAATCTTATGCATTTGGTATCTGAGATAGCCTTTGTTTAGACAGTATTATGTATTAAACCCCAAGCCTTATTCTAAAAGTGATAGAGTCTTTGCATTTTGTTCAATAAAACCCCTTTTCAAAAGGTGCTGTTTGCTTTGTGTTGAAGTCTTGCTGTGCCAGGAGTGGTAAGACATGCTCAAAAGTGTATATTATTCAAAGGTGCAGTGGTATATTTGCCTCCCAGGTGGGAGTGCAGGGATTGGGTGTGGCTTATTGGTGAGAAGCTACATTCAAAACACCCAGTATGTAAACCACTTCAAAATTAAATTCTAACAATGTTACAGCAAGTCTTGCCAAGTTTAAATGTTAAATGTTAAATGTTACAGGATTTCTAAAGCGCATAGCTGCCCGTGAGCGTCCCAGCGTTGAATGAGTACAGATGAAGTCGTGGGGGGTATCACGGGAACAGCCAGATTTTCCGAGATTTTCGGAAGGCCAACAGATTGGGCTGTGCACGAATGTCAAGAGGGTGGGAGTTCCATAATTTGGAAGCATTATAGGAGAAGCGCCGACCTCCTGATCGTGCTCTCTTAATCTTGGGTGGAAGAGTTAAATGAGCATTAGAGGATCGGAGAGTTCTAAAAGTGGTGTAAGGAGTCACCAGGTCTTTAAAGATGGGAGGGGCCTTGCCATTGATGATTTTGTGCGTAAGACAAAGTGCCTTAAATTGTACTCTCTCTACCACGGGTAGCCAGTGAAGTGCTTTAATAGCTGGCTTGGACGAGCACCGGCTCTTGGTGTTGGTGAGTATCCGTGCGGCCGCGTTCTGCACCACCTGCAATTTGGTAGTGACTATCCGCGGGGCACCCAGAAGCAGAGCATTGCCATAATCCAAGCGTGACAGGATGAGGCCTTGGATCAGGAGTTTCCTTGATGGAAAAGGGAGTAGTGGCAACATTTTTCGGGCAGATCGCAAAAGCCCATAGCAGACCCCGGCAGTTTTCCTGGCTTGAGTATGCATGGTGAGATTTTGGTCAAGCCATAATCCGAGGCTTTTGATCTCGGTTTTAGGGGTAGGAGGCCTGCCCATGCATGGGGGCCATAGAGATTCTGGTCGAAAATGAGCCTGATTCCCCATTACCAGTATCTCCGTCTTGTCGCTGTTGAGCTTCAAGTGTGAGCTATCCATCCAGCTAACTATGTCTTTCAGACAGGAATAAAGATTGGTGGTAGGGTTTTCCTGCTGAGAAAGGGAGACCACCAGCTGGGTGTCATCCGCATACATTAGGAGTTTAATCCCGTGGGGGGTGACTATTTTTTCCAAAGGGGACATATACACGTTGAAGAGCGTGGGGCTCAATGAGGAGCCCTGTGGTACTCCGCAACGTATAGGGGTCTCCCTGGATATATAGACACCCTCGATCACCTGGAATGAGCGATCATGGAGGAAGGATTTTATCCAGGTCAGGGCGACACCCGTAATCCCAAGATCACTGAGGTGCTGGACCAGGATTTGGTGGTTGACAGTGTCGAAGGCCGCGCTCAGATCCAGGAGGATCACTGCCACTGAACCTCCTGAGTCCATGATCTTCCTGGCCTCCTCGACCACCGTCACCATAGCTGTTTCCGTGCCCTGGCCGGGACGAAAACCCGTCTGAGATGGTTTAAGTAGTTCATTCGATTCCAGGTAGTGGGAAAGCTGGACATTTATGAATTTTTCTGTGATTTTACTGATGCAGGGGAGGAGCGAAATGGGCCTGAAGTTGCCTAGGTTGAGGGGGTCTAAATTAGTTTTTTTTAGTAGTGCTCTAACCTTTGCCTTTTTCCAGCTAGGGGGAACCACACCGAATGTCAATGAGGCATTAATCAGGTGTACCATAGGCTCGAAGATGATAGATGTAACTTGCTTTAAGATTTTAACTGGTGCAGGGTCAGAAGGTGAGCCACTTGTAAGAGATTGAAGGATGGGGGCCAAGGTTTCCTTACTTATGGGAGTGAACGTCTCCAGTCTAGAGTTGAGATTCTGGGCTTGTATTAGGGAAATAGGAGGTAAATCCAGGGGGATGGGCGGAAATTGCTGCAGGATGTTTTGAATTTTTTGATCGAAGTACATGGCCAGCTTATCACAATGGTTGTCTGCGAGAACAGATGGACAAGTGGACTCCGGGGTTTTCAAGAGGAGTTTTACAATGCGAAAGGTCTCCCTCGAAGAGCAGGATGCATCATTAATTTTCTCTTGAAAAAACAAAGTTTGGGCATTTTTCAAGGCTTTTTTATAATTAAGGATGGCCAACCTTCCATCTTGCTTTTGGGGTCGAAGTCTTTCCGCCAAGTTCTTTCAGCCCTTTTGCATTGCTTCTTCAGGAGGCGAGTTTCCTGGGTGAACCATGGGGCGGAAGTTTTTTTGCGGGTTGTACGATATGGTTTGTAGGGGAGAATGGTGTTAAGGGAATTTTCTATCCAAGATGAAAGCTCCGCATCCGCTGTGACGGGGTCGCTAGCAAAGCTGGGCTTGGAGAGGTCCAAGATATATTCCCATTTATTGGGGTCTAGTTTAGCCCAGGGACGTACCGGTTTGCCGTGAGATAGAGTGGGAGGAACGATGGTCGGGATCTCCCAACTAAAGGGAATGAGCCTATGGTCTGACCAGGGCAAAGGAATCGGTGCATTGGTTTTCAGGGTGTTATTGTTGGAGAAAATAGGGTCAAGTAGATGGCCATGACTGTGCGTAGGTTGATCATTCTGAAGATGAAGGTGATGGGTGGCAAGGTCTAAGAGCAACACTGATGCGGTGTTGTCCTCCCCCTTATCAAAGTGGATGTTAAAATCTCCTAGGACAAGTAGGTTAGGCAGAGTGCTTGTCATAGCTGTGGAGAATTCCACAAGGGAACTACAAAAATGGCCCAAGGCTCCTGGGGGACGGTAAATGAGGGCTCCTGAGAGTGAATTGCAGGGGGACAGTTGAATGCTAAACTGAACATTTTCACAGTTCAATAAAGGGCTGTCCCGAAATCTGCATGAAAGATGTTCCTTATGGATAATGGCTATCCCTCCCCCCATTCCCTTCACTCGATCCAGGTGCTGCATAAGATATCCCTGCGGTAACGCCAGCACCAGGTCGAAATCAGAGTCTGGGGTGAGCCACGTCTCCGTGAGAAATAATATCTCAAATTGCTCTTCTTCTAGAAGCATGAAGAGTTCATGACCATGTTTGGGCAGGGATCTGCAGTTTAGCAGGGCCATCTTAATGATGGTCCGGGGCGTTTGAATTTCCAACACCGGGGTGAATTTATACAAGCAGTGCGCACAATGAGTAAAAGAACTCTCACCATGTAGAATAGACGTACAGAGGGGCTGGGGAGGCCAATGTAATTGCATCAAGGAGTCTCTGGAGTATGATATCATAGGATGGGTGGAAAAGACCAGGGTAGCTGGCCCTAGGCCCGTCCTGGCGCGGACGGGCGCAGACGGGCTTGCCCTAGGCGCGCCTTTGGCGCGCTGGCGGCGCGCCCGCTGCGCTCGTCCGCTGCGCTTCCTCCAAAGACACATTTTATACGAGGAGGAGAGTTGAGGGGGGGGTGTGTGTGGCCTCAAAGGGGGCGTGGCCTCAAAGGGGGCGTGGCCTCGGTGCACGCCGGCAATGGCGTCCACAAGTGGCAGCCCGTCTGTGCCCTTGACAACGCTAGGATCAGCTGTGCCAGGAGTAAGAGCTGCTTCCGCAGCGAAGTTACCAGGTACGAGAGTGAATTTTAAAACACAAAGAAATCTACAGACACTCAAATCTTTAAAAACATGACACGCTCCCGGCTTCCGCCTCAGGAGACTAATTCTGTGGGGGAGCTCGTTCTTGGCGCTTTTAACTGGGCGGGGGGGGGGGCGTGGCCTCAAAGGGGGCGTGGCCTCGGTGCACGCCGGCAATGGTGTCCACAAGTGGCAGCCCGTCTGTGTCCTTGACAACGCTAGGATCAGCTGTGCCAGGAGTAAGAGCTGCTTCCGCAGCGAAGTTACCAGGTACGAGAGTGAATTTTAAAACACAAAGAAATCTACAGACACTCAAATCTTTAAAAACATGACACGCTCCCGGCTTCCGCCTCAGGAGTACTAATTCTGTACTTCTTTATCTTGATCCTTTTAAGAATTTTCACTAATGCCCTGCTTTTTTGTTTATAAACAAAATGATCTTCCCCACACATATAATTTAAACTTTTTAACTCCCCAAGTACATGCTAGCATCTCTTTTTTTTAATGACCGAGCATCTTGTTTTAACTTCAGTTTATCTTCTGGAGGCGAATATTATAGTTCTTTCTTTGCCTCCGGCACACTTGGAGAGTATGGTTTCTCAAGCCATATGCACTGGAATCCACTATGATTAATGGCCTACACCCTTCTGCTGAAGCCGAGAAATGCTTTTCTTTATGAGCTCGAAATTCTGTTGATACTCGGAAGACCAAACAACGCCTGAATTCTTTTTGAACAGGTTTCTGAAACATTCAGTCATGTCGGAAAAATTACACATTTCAGTAGAATTCGCACATTCCCAAAAAGAATCTAAGTTGGTCCCTGTCCTTGGGGTGAAGAGCTTTAGCAATACCATCGACCAAGCCTGGTTTGGGCTTGACTCCTTCAGACGATAACATGACTTAAATACTTTACTTCATTAACTGCAAATACATATTTATCTTTCCATAGCATAATGCTGTTGTTACTCAAAGTATTCATTACATGACTGTAGGAAAGTGAGTTTCTGTTGTAGCAACCTCCCCTTTTTGCCTGATTTCTGATGCACTTTGACTTGTGTACCCTGGATCCCTGCCAATCAAGTGTGCTGGGCCTGTGTTATTTCCCTAAAAACTGTACCATTGTGGTCCACAATTGGCACATCTCTGGCCACATGTAAGTCTCTTGTAAAACGTAACTTGGGTACCAAGGGCACTGTGACCAGGGAAGGCCTCTAAGGGCTGCAGCACATATTGTGCCACCCTTAGAGTTCCTGTACCTTAACACACACACTGCCATTGCAGGCTGCGTGTTTTGGTGCAGAGAAAAGTGAAGTGGACTTAGCGCACATACCTGTGTGCCATGCCTGCAACCCACTGCCTATGATATAGGTACGTCACCCCTCTAGCTGGGTGCACTATACCACTGGTGAGGGTTCAGCGTCTAAGTCCATTCTTAGACATTGTGATTTCAGTAAAGCCATAAAGAGTATATGGTCTGGGAGTTTGTCATTACGAACTCCACAGCACCATAATGGTTTTACTGAATTCTGGGAAGTTTGGTAGCAAACGTCTCAGCATAATAAACCCACAATGATGCCAGTGTGGGATGTATTATAAAACGCACTCAGAGGGCATCTTAGAGATGCCACCTGAAAAACGACCAGCTTCTAGTGTATTGGCTGATTGGTCTCTGCCAACCAGCCGCCACCAGACACGTTTCTGACCTCCTGGGGTGGGAGCCGTTCTGCAAAGCCTGCTCTGGATGGAGGTGCTTCTCACCTTCCCCTTGCAGGATCAGCAACACTTGGTGGTAAGCCTCAAAGGGTCTCCCTTGTGTTATGCTGATCTGGGCAGCTCCAACCAGTGGAGATGCCCGGCTCCTTGTCCTCACCCTACTATTTGGTGCCAGGACAGGTGGGAAACTTAGTAAACAGGGTAGGAGTGTCCACCATGGCTTGGCACACCCCTGAAGTGGCCAGGGGCAGAGGCGAACCTCTCCCCCCAGAATTCTCCATCATGGTTTGGAGAATTAGGCCCAATCAGAGTTAGGAAATGTGCTCACTCCCCCACGTGGGTTGAGCATGTCAAGGGTGTAGTCACCCTAACGTCAGTAGCCCATTGGCTACTACCTCAAGATTCCTAAAACGCCCTCTAAATGTAGTATTTAGGGGGCATCCCTGAACCCAGGAATTCAGTTTTTGATGACCTGCAAAGACTGGAACCCGAAGACGGCACAGCAGTGAAGACTCCTGGCCCAACTGATTTGTCCCCAGACCTACCAGGCTGCCTGCAGCTTCGAAATCCCTGAAAGAGAAAAAGATGGCTACAAAAAGGATCAGCTACCTCCAGACTTGTTGAGGACTAATCCCCAAGTTCAAGAAAGACCCAAGGCTCCTGAGGACAGCGGACCTGCCCACAAAAGAGGATAAAGACCCTGCGAAACCAAGAAACCCTGCTCCAGGATTTACCTCTCCACCCGCCGTCGATGGCCTGTGTCCAGAGGGTCCATCGGTTCTAGAAGTAATTCCCCAGCAGGCCTGACCTTGAAACCATCAAGGGGTGTCACCTCCAAAGTTCAGTGCCGATACCTGTAGCCTCTTCAAGACTACCACCATCTACAGCGCCCTTCCAGTAAGGAGAAGACTCTGCATCAAAAGACACCCCTGCAGCCTCCGGCCCGTGTCCAGTCGACCAGTTCCAAAGGGGTCCTGACATCCTCCTGAATCTGAATATACTTACCTGGCTGTTGATTTCTCTTGTATGGCTCCCTGACTGACGCCTGCAGCCCAAGACCGATTTTCAAGATCCTCATAGAATAGTACTGGGTGCCCAATGATGTGCATAAACCCGCTCGCCTCTGTGGCCGCTGGTGGTGCGATACTGGTGCTGCCCTGGGTCCCCCTTTGCCCTCACCAAGACGACCAGAAGATCTTTGCCCAAGCCTGACTGGACTGCCCGTGAGCAGCCTCAACACAAGGTACCCCTAGCCCCTTTGGCTAGCATTGGCCCCGGTGCCGAATTTGCACTCCGCACCTGGCCGCTACAGTGCCGTTGAAGGTGCCGTTTCAGTGCATAACCTAACCTTGCTGGACCTGGTCCAGCACCCAAAAGTTCACTACTGTAAACCGTTTTACTTACCAGCAATTGCTAACTTCATTTTTCCCATAGGAACCCATGTTATGATTTTTGTCCAGAAAATGTTATAGGTGTTGAACTGTTTCTGTATGGGAGAAAAGTAACTATGTTTTAACCTGAAAAAGTCTTACTTACCTATGTATTGTAGGAAACCACAGTGTGGGATCTAGGCATACCACCCCGAGTAGTCAATGTAATCCAAAAGTAACGCAAAAGTAATTTCTTTAAACTGTTTTTAAAGCATATATAAACCTGTAACGATTGCAAATCCATCCCCATTTGCTTTACCCTGTAAAGTTTTACAATTGCAAGTACATTTTACCTACCTGTACCAAGTCCTGCTTGGTTCTAGAAATAAAACATATTTATACAAGTATATCTTTATTATACTTAACTAATTGGTCTGGATTATGTCTCTGAGTGTGTGTAATCAGTCCTTGATTGAGTGAATACAATAAATGCTTAACACACTCTCCTGATAGGCCTAACTGCTCGCCCACACTACCACAAAGAGAGCTGTTAATACTTATCTAATTTAACCTCTTCTATACCTCTGGGGACCCCTGCAGCCTCCGGCCCGTGTCCAGTCGACCAGTTCCAAAGGGGTCCTGACATCCCCCTGAATCTGAATATACTTACCTGGCTGTTGATTTCTCTTGTATGGCTCCCTGACTGACGCCTGCAGCCCAAGACCGATTTTCAAGATCCTCATAGAATAGTACTGGGTGCCCAATGATGTGCATGCACCCGCTCACCCCTGTGCCGCTGGTGGTGCGATACTGGTGCTGCCTTGGGTCCCCCTTTGCCCTCACCAAGACGACCAGAAGATCTTTGCCCTAGCCTGACTGGACTGCCCGTGAGCAGCCTCAACACAAGGTACCCCTAGCCCCTTTGGCTAGCATTGGCCCCGGTGCCGAATTTGCACTCCACACCTGGCCGCTACAGTGCCGTTGAAGGTGCCGTTTCAGTGCATAACCTAACCTTGCTGGACCTGGTCCAGCACCCAAAAGTTCACTACTGTAAACCGTTTTACTTACCAGCAATTGCTAACTTCATTTTTCCCATAGGAACCCATGTTATGATTTTTGTCCAGAAAATGTTATAGGTGTTGAACTGTTTCTGTATGGGAGAAAAGTAACTATGTTTTAACCTGAAAAAGTCTTACTTACTTATGTATTGTAGGAAACCACAGTGTGGGATCTAGGCATACCACCCGAGTAGTCAATGTAATCCAAAAGTAACGCAAAAGTAATTTCTATGTAATTTAAACTGTTTTTAAAGCATATATAAACCTGTAACAATTGCAAATCCATCCCCATTTGCTTTACCCTGTAAAGTTTTACAATTACAAGTACATTTTACCTACCTGTACCAAGTCCTGCTTGGTTCTAGAAATAAAACATATTTATACAAGTATATCTTTTTTATACTTAACTAATTGGTCTGGATTATGTCTCTGAGTGTGTGTAATCAGTCTTTGATTGAGTGAATACAATAAATGCTTAACACACTCTCCTGATAGGCCTAACTGCTCGCCCACACTACCACAAAGAGAGCTGTTAATACTTATCTAATTTAACCTCTTCTATACCTCTGGGGACTCCCTGGACTCTATGCACACTATACCTCACTTTGGTATAGTATATACAGAGTCAGCTTCCTACAATGACGTAATGCAACGTTATGCTCTCCCAAGGAGCTTCCAAAAACCAAGATGTCATCCTGGAAGACAGCAAAGTTTTTTATTCCATGAAGTATTTTCATCAGTATCTTTTGAAACACGGACGCAGCAGAGGCCAGACTAAATGGCATTCTACAAAATTGGACCGGACCATCAGGTGTCAGAAAGCTGTCAAGTGACGTGTTCCAACCTCTAACACAACCTGATGGCATGCTGCCTTTAAGTCCAATTTTGTGAACTATTTGGCTTGACCCATGGCTTTGTTAAGATCCTCTTTGCGTGGAATTGGGACATTTTCTACCCATATGACATAGTTTACACTCCTCAAGTCAACGCATAATCTTAGTTCTCCTGATCTCTTTTTGGTCAAAACAACTTGGGACAACCTTAACAACTTTAGACAAATCACTTCTCACACTAAAAACTACATTGCGCAATTTGTGTTTCATGGGTGCACAGCACTCCTTCACCTTAATTTCATGCTTAAAATCTTTGATTTCACCAATATGATCTGAGAAGACTTCGGTAAACACTGAAGCCCAATGGACAGTTTCACTGGTATGGGTCCCTTCAACATTATGGCTCTCTTCAAGTGCTACTGGGTGCGTCTTCCCTTGTCTTATTACAATACCGAAATCAGCTTGATGCCACCAACCAAGTACATTGATACCTTTTTTCACCATATAAACTTACCCTTTGATTTCCTTAGTGGAATTGCCCAGAAATAACCCAGTAAATAAATCCTGCTTCCCTCGAAAGCTGTAGTTATCACATCAGGGGATAATAACGCTTAGTCAATCCAATTTTAATTGAACTTGGTGATGTCAATGTTAGTAATTCTTGCTCCTGAGTCCACCAAGAGGGATATGGTGCATCCGTTAATCACAAATTCCACCAATGGATCACTATAACACTTAAAATTTAAATCACACTTCGCATCAATGATGTCTACCACTAGTACCAATTCCTCTACTTTGTTCTCTAAACATTTTATGTCTTCCATGGTGTCTTCGCACAGCACAAACGACTGTGCCTCTTGTTGTACCTATACTACCCCAGGACGTCCAACCCCTCTACATATTTTGCCAAAATGTCCTGGTTTGTTGCATTTTCAACACTCTTGTGAAATTGCAGGACAATTTATAAAACTAGAGACAAAAAAAGAGGAACCACACCTAAAACATAGAGGCTTAGTGTTTCCTTGTCCTCTGGGTACAGATGTTCAGACTAACTGCTGCTGCTGACGACCTGACGGTTGCCCTCTGTTGGGACCATGGTTCACAAGAGCAACCTGCTGCACATTGTTTTCAAGCGGTTTAGAATATTCCCTTGAGGACTCTATGCACTTGGCTATATCAATTGCCTCATCCAGTGTTGGGTTTTTACACGTTAGTTATCTGTCTTGGATTTGTTTTAGAACTACATCTCACCACTAACTTATCCCTTATAAACTGTGATGTGAAAGTTCCAAAATCACAATGCAAAGCTAAAACCTTCAGGGCAGTAATGTGCATTTCAATAGATTTAGAAGGGGCCTGCACTCTGGTAAAAAAAAGTGTGCTTATGTATCACAAGATTAACTTTGCCCTCAAAGTGAACTTCCAATTGCTTAACTTTACTCTGATATTCGTCCAGCGCTTCATCTTCAGTAGCACTAAGCTCAGGCAAATGGTCAAAAACATATTGCCCTTCTACACCTAAATAGTAGTACAATGAATTCCTTTTTCTGTTGGGTTTACATTTTTGACCTTTGATTGCACCCAGATATGCATTAAACGACCTAATCCAAAGCTGCCATTTTAATGGAGGTGCTACAGGTTCTTGGAGAAAAGGTGCCAGTAGTGTAACTGTTTGCATAATTTTGAAATAACTTACACACACCTAACAATTGCACACAACTATACAACCCTTACCTAAACTGGTCACAACGTACTGCAGGTTATACCCACTATGTGATAAATTTGTATATGTGGCAGACACAATTAATGGTAATACAATGGTCACCGTTCTGAAAAAATAGCCTATCAAACACATGAAGAAAGAGAAGGAAAAAAATATAAAAATGTAGCTACTACAAGTAATGAACAAATTGTGCAAGATGTGTAACATTACGTAAAGCGTGCTACTCACTGTCAGCACAATTATGCACTATGACCATAAAGCGTGCTAATCAATGTCCGCACAGTACAGAATAATTAATACGATGGTAGCGTGCCAATCACTGTCACCACCAAAATATGTCAAACTCCAATATAAGCTCCACTGTAAAAGCGTGCTACATGTTCAATTTCATTTCAGTGACTCAGAAACCGCAGACCCTCGCTGTCATGTGTGTACAGTTGTGCGCAGGCTAGTAGTTGAGGGGGCTGAGTATCGGGAGGAAGGGGAAAAGGAGGAGCGACCGCTAAGGCGGGCAGTTAGAGTAGGGACAGCAACGAGTGAGGATATGCAATAAAGCTCCGTAGCTGATGACCAAGGTGTCTGTCGTCATTGGGGGTAACACGACACGACAGCTGGCGACGAGGGTGGGATGAGCGGCATGCTCCCCTGAACCCTGAAGAAAACCGTGGTCTGTCCCCTGGGCGAGGCGCAAGAGAAGAAGCTGGAAAGCAGCGCTGTCCACGCTGCAACAGGAGCCTGTGCCGGATCAAGTGCCCCAAGAGTGCAGGGCGAAAAGCGAGACCCTGGCCCCTGCCCTGACCCCTGCTGCGGGGACTAGGGTGCATCGTCGGTCCCAGGCGAAGAGCAGTTCGCCGAGTGGAAGTCAAGCCCCAGCGTGAAGCCAGAGCCACGTGCTTGCAAGAGAAGTGGCAGCAACAGCGCGCGCCTACCCTGTGGTGAATGAGGTCCCACGGAGCTGAGCCGGTGAGTGAGGCCGCCGATGTAGCGTGACTCATGTGGGGAGGAATCCGAGGAACTGCTGAGCCTCGTGTCAAGCCCCGTGTGTGGTGCCGGTCCGGCGGCCATCTTTAAACCAGGCGGCTGCTCTAGGACACCCCTTGTGAAACAAGTAAGCAGCCATTTTGAAGTCAGGCACCAAACAAGCACTGGCGAAGGCAAGAAACAAACCCAAGCAAAGGCAAGGAAGGAACTAAATCAAGCCAAGCCAAGGCAAGAAATCAACTAAACAAGCACGAGCAAAGGCAAGAAGAGAAGTAAACAAGCACAAGCAAAGGCAAGAAAAGAATTAAACAAACCCAAGCAAAGGCAAGGAAGGAACTAAACAAACCCAAGCCAAGGCAAAGAAAAATTAAACAAGCACGAGCAAAGGTAAGAAGAGACTTAGACAAGCACAAGCAAAGGCAAAATATAAGAAAGCAATCAAGCCCAAGTAAAGACAGGAGAGGAAACAAGAGAGGAATTAAAACGAACGCAAGCGAAGCACGATGTCAAACCACAGATCGCCCGCACGTCAAGAGGTGAAACCCGTTGTGATGGGACTGTCGCACTTGCGCCCTCCAGAGCCTCTGGCGCTCGTGGTTGGCAGTAGCATGGGGCCTCGATGGGAGGAATGGATTGAAGATTTTGAAGACTACATCAAAGGCTCCAAGGTGCTTGGTGATGAAGACCAACTAATAGCGCTCCGCAACCTTGTGGGGAAAGACATCAGCAAAATGATCAAGGAAATTCCAGCTGCGGATGCAGGGACGTACGCCAAGGTACGAGAAGCACTGGATAAGAAATTTCTACACAAGAAGAACGTAGACTACGAGAGGTATGTGTTCCAGCGGGCGCACCAAGGGAAAGATGAGATGATGAGTACATACATAACTCGACTACGCCGGGTAGCACGTCACTGCAACTTTGAAGCGTTCTCGACGGACGACGCCATCCGGTTGCGCGTCATCGACGGTTGCCAGTCCGAGACGCTCAGGAGAAAACTGTTGAAGAAAAGTCATACCCTTGACGAAATCGAAGAGATGACGAGAGTGCACGATCAGGCTGAGGAACACGCTAGGACCATGGAAGCAGGACGTACGGAACGCAGGGAACAGGTATGCCATGTGCGAACCAGTCGCTCCCGCCGAGGGTCCAGGGAGCGAGGGCGGCACTCCCGGCCATCGTCGCGCCGCCGTCATTCTGGACACCGTCGGCCGGAAGCAAGACGGGGAAGCAAGCGCCATGATCATGTGAGAAAAGTACCAGCACGGAAATGCTACAGATGCGGGTATGATTTCCCGCATACCGGAGCATGCCCAGCTATGGGACAGCAGTGCCACAAGTGTGGGCGGAGCAACCATTTTGAGGCCATGTGCAGCGAGTATCGCCGGGAGAAGGTCAAGAACACACACGGGACGTCGCGCGGCGACACCCGCCGACTCCACGCGCGAGCGGTGCATGACCGCCCAAAGTCCTCGTCAAGATCCTCTCACTCCAGCCGGGAGTCGCAGACATTGCGATGGTCAAGGCGGTCACCATCTCGGGATTCCAGATCACCATCAGACGAACGGGAATATTCGTTTGAATATGCCAACATGATCGCTGACCCAGATCAACTTAAGAAATATCCCCGACTGGATATCAGCGTTGGCGAACATAAGACAAAATTTGTAATGGACAGTGGTGCGTCACTGAACTACATCCCCGTGACAGAGTACAACAAAATGAAACCTCGTCCTCGACTGAGTCCAGCACATGTCCGGGTCTACACCTGGATGTCCAGGAAACCACTTCCTTGTCTCGGGAAGTTCTCGACTATACTTAGGCACCAAACAATATCAGTTCCTGCCGTGATACATGTCATAGAAGGGCCAGAGGCTGACTGTCTCCTTAGTTTGCCGACGGCCGAACGACTGCGGTTGGTAGAGATTTTGTATCGTGTCAGCAGTGACTGCAACATTGTCCACAAGTTCCCAAAGCTGTTCATGGGACTTGGAAAAATGAACAGGGGCCAAATCCGTTTACACATTGATGACCAAGTACGGCCGGTTGCCCAGCATCCTCGGAAGGTACCGTTCCATCTCCAGCAGGCCGTGGAAGATGAACTGCAAGATCTGCTAACGGCCGACATCATCGAACGGACGGAAGGTCCCACACCATGGGTGTCACCAGTGGTGATTGTTCCGAAGAAAGGGACTCCGGGAAAGGTGCGGTTGTGTGTGGACATGCGGATGCCCAACACCGCCATCGAGAGAGAGCGTCACCCAGGCCCCCACCTGAGCGACATGATAGCCGCACTGAATGGTACTCAAGTGTTTTCCAAGCTCGACCTCAACAAAGGGTACCATCAGTTGGAACTTCACGAGAGCTCTCGGTACATCACAACATTTGCAACACATCTGGGGCTATACCGCTATAAAAGACTGACCTTCGGCATCTCCTCAGCCGCCGAAATTTTTCAAGAGGCCATTCGCCAGACAATCCATCACATCCCCAACACACTGAACTATAGTGACGACATCCTGGTGTATGGGGCGAATGTCCAGGACCATGACACTGCCTTGGACCGAGTCTGCCATGCCCTTCTGGAAGCGAACTTAACGCTTAACAAAGATAAATGCGAGTTTCACCAATCGAAGCTGAAGTTCTTTGGGCACGTCTTCTCGGGGGCCGGGATGAAGCCCGACCCTGACAAAGTGAGCACACTGAATGACACCGTGAGCCCGTGAGACGTCAGCGATGTGCGGTCCTTCCTGGGAATGGCGAGCTACTGCTCGAGGTACATCAAAGACTATGCCACTCTCAGCCACCCACTCCGAACACTGACCAAGCAAGGACAGCCATTCGAGTGGACTCGTGAGTGCGAGCACGCCTACCAGGAGATTAAGCAGGCGGTAGGAGCAGCTGAGAGTCTGGCATACTTCAGCCCTGACCGCAAGACTGAAATAACGGTGGACGCAAGCCCTGTCGGCCTAGGTGCCATCCTAGCTCAATACGACAACGACACAGATCAATGCCACATAGTGGCTCATGCCAGCCGGAGTCTCTCCGACACGGAGAAGGCATACTCCCAAACCGAAAAAGAGAGTCTGGCGGTAGTGTGGGCCTGTGAACACTTTCACGTGTTCATATATGGGAAACACTTCACCATGGTGATGGATCACCAAGCGCTCGTCACCATCTTCGGGAATCCGCGCTCCAAAATGCCGCCTCGCATTGAACGCTGGGGACTGCGCTTGCAAGAGTATACATACACCATTGTACATAAGCCGGGAAAGTCAGCTAACCCGGCAGACTACATGTCACGACACCCCAGGACATCCCAACTCTCCAGACCGTCTGTGGCCGAGGAGTATATTCACTTCGTGGTGGATCAAGCGTGACCACCTGCTGTTCCTCTGGAGGTCATTCAACAAGCCACGTCACAAGATGAGATGTTACAAGGGGTGATTCGCAGGGTGCAGACACACCGATGGCGGCACGAAGAGCCTCAGGAAGGGAGTGATCCGACGACGCGTCAGGAACTGCAGGCGTTCAGAAACGTGAGCGGAGAGCTGTCTGTCACCGCTGAGGGCCTGCTATTGAGAGACCACCGAATTGTCATCCCCAGTCAACTGCGCCAAGGAGTCATCAACCTGGCTCACGAAAGTCATCGAGGTGTAGTTGCGACAAAGAAGGCTCTCCGAGAGCGGGTCTGGTTCCCGTTTCTTGACAGAATGGTGGAGCTCACTCTGAAGGATTGTCCGCAGTGCCAAGTGGTTGGGCACGGTGACCCTCCAGCCCCACTTCAGATGACGCCACTACCACCCGGGGTATGGCACGAATTAGCCATGGACTTCTACGGCCCAATGCAATCGGGCAAGTATGTTCTCGTAGTAATCGATGAATACTCACGATTCCCCATCGCCCAGTTTGTGCCAACCACCAGCGCTGCCGCCACCATTAAAGTGTAGGACGAAGTCTTTGCAGCCTGGGGTGTGCCCAAGGAATTGATAACAGACAATGGTCCCCCTTTCAACGGACAGGAATTCAGCGACTTTGTGAAGTTAATGGATGTACGACACTGGAGAATAACGCCCCTATGGCCGCAAGCCAACGGCACCGTTGAAAGGTTCATGGCCACCCTAAAGAAGACATTCCAGCAAGCCACGCTTGACAAACGGGACTTGCAAACGGCTCTCAATGATGTGCTTCGATCATATCGAACAACACCCCATGCCACCACTGGTAAATGTCCGGCCACACTCATGCTAGGGCACCCCATTCGAACACGGATACCCACCTGGGAGGGAGCTTTACGATCAGTGTCCCCAAGCCGCATCCATCACGAAGTGGTGATCGCTGACAGAGCCGGCAAGGAAAACATGAAGGCATATGCTGACTGCAGGAGACGAGCCAGATCTCTCTCCTTTCAGGAAGGGGACTGTGTTGTGGTCAATCAAGAACAAGGCCGAAAGACAGACTGCAGGTTTAGAGCGGAGCCCTTAACAATCACTCGACGAAAAGGCACCATGCTGACTGCGGAATCAGAAGACCGGCGCATCACTCGGAACGTGTCTCACTTCCAAAAATGCAGTCCAGCCATGCAAGAAGCACTTGTGGCGAGGCCAACGATGACCGGAACTGAGCACTGTGAAGAACAAGGTGAGGCTACCACAAATCAGGAAGGGGATGATGGAGGCCCCTCCGGAACTGTGGCTGAAGGCCGGTCCCTCCGACCGCGCCAGACAATTCAACGGCCCAAGCGGTTAATAGAAGAACTATAAACTCATGTCACATTGTTTTGTTAACAAAGGGGGAGATGTACAGTTGTGCGCAGGCTAGTAGTTGAGGGGGCGGAGTATCGGGAGGAAGGGGAAAAGGCGGAGCGACCGCTAAGGCGGGCAGTTAGAGTAGGGACAGCAACGAGTTAGGATATGCAATAAAGCTCCGTAGCTGATGACCACGGTGTCTGTCGTCATTGGGGGTAACACGACACGACAATGTGTGGGTCACCAAACTGATCTATTTCAAAGCCACAAGGTAGAACGATGGTGGAATCAATAGGTCATTGTTGCTCCATATCAGGGGGAGGAGATCTTTCACCTTTTTAAGAATCTACAAAACACAGGCGATGACAACGACTATGAAAAAGCTGTTGAAGTTTTAAACCAATCTTTGACTCCCACATAAATCCTAATTTTGAAAAATTCTAACTTCACAGAGCCTGCCAACAAGAGGGTGAATCCATCAACGTTCTTTTACACAAGGTTGCACAAGCTAACAAGCACGTACACAGACGATGCCCCCCAAAAAGAAGTGTGAGCACAGCTCATCCAGGGCTGCAAGTCAAGCGCTCTGAAGCAGCATATCCTCAGGCACCCTGGCATAAAGCTTGAAGAGATCCTCACGTTGGCTCACTCGCATGAACTCTCAAATGACCATGCAGAGCAGCTGACATTGGTTTTCACCAGGCTTGCTGCCAAGATGGGACTTTGCGACCACAGAACTATCAAATCTGAAGTAATTGCAGCGATAATGAATGACCAGGCACCTTTTGCACCACCCACCCCGTCTACAGTTGAAGCATCCGTGAAAATACATGTGGGTATGGTATGTGGCTACACTATGCACACTCTGCAAAATTGTCCTGCAAGAAGGTAATTGTTTCCCAATTGTCAAGACCCTAACCATTTCGTACGAGTATGCTGGGGTGCAATGAACCTGAGGCCCGGCGCACCACCAAGGAGTATGGGCTGTAACTTCAACACTAGAACTAGCCTCACAAACCTGAAACAACCCAGATGCACATTACAACCCTTATGGAGAAGATAAGGAGGATATCTTGCTCATCTCATGCCTGATCAGCAGCCATGAACAACGAGACAAGCCAAGACCAATGTTTCGTATCCAAGTGGGCGAAAAACATCAGGCTTCCCTGATCGACACAGAGGAATCTGTCACATATGAAAAGCAAAAGACAATTAAAAAATCTGGCTCTGAGACCACATCTGCATCCCACCAAGATGAAGCTATTTGTCTATGAGGTGTCTATGGGGTGACTCATGTATCCCCTCCCCGAAAGTGTCTTTGAGTGCTTAGTATCTCATGTAATTGTATCGTGCAACACAAAATTCTTCTTTGGCACCAGCTGAGCTGCTCCACTGCAGAAGAATCCAAAATTATTGAATTAGCAGCAGCAATTCAGATTAGAAGCATGAACCGTGTGCTGATGAAATTCCACACATATTTCAAGGGCTAGGGGAGCTGTGAGCACCACCTGCGTCACTGCACATAGACAAGACTATCTGCCCAAATGCCCTCAAACACTACCGAATACCATTCCAACTCTGACCAGTGGTGGAAGCAGAACTACTGAAATTTCTAAGATCTAGGGGTAATCAAGAAGGTCTCAGGTCCAATGCTCTCAGTTTCCCCCCCCAGAGTGGTGCCCAGCAAGCCCAAACAGCCAGGATGAATTTGAATCTACGTGGACATGAGGCTGCCAAACAGGGATATTAAAAGTGAGAGACACATCACACCTACATTCAGTGATTTAATCAATGACATCAAATGAGCTTGCTGGTTCCGAAGATGGACCTGAATGCAGAATATCACCAATTGGAGCTCAGCGAAGAGTGCTGCTACATAGCCATCTTCCCAAACCATGTGGGCCTCCGAAAGTATTGCTGTCTCAGTTTCAGCATTTCTTTGGCAGATGAAGTATTTCAAAATGCCATTCAAGAGGTATTGTTGAGTCTCGACAGAGTTTTAAATGTCAGTGACGAAATTCTCCTCCTTGCACCATCCATTGAGGAACACCAACAATTGCTAACAGCCACGACCCAGTGGATAGCTGATCTGGGTCTGACACTCAGCAAGTCTAATATCAGTTTCTGCAACAGGAGGTGGAATTCTATGGCTGCATCTTTTAAGGCGAGGGATACTGGAAATCGTTTGCTAGCACAGCACTTGCCACCACAAAAAAAGGATTATGTACAAATCAAGAAGGAAGCCTTAGTGATCAAATTAGGAAGCACCCATTTTCATCTGTACCAATAAGGCCAAACATTCAAGGTATACAGAAACCAAAAGGCTCAGGAATCTAATTCTGAGTTTAGGAGGGGATGAGAGGTAGGAAGTATAAGCTGCGCCCTCCCTAGTACTAAAAATCCCACAAAAGTTGTCCTACACGACCTAGCTGATTCTCCTGCAGATCATGGAGGATCCCCAATGTATGTAAAGTGAATCTGTATCTGGAATCAGGACTAAATGACAACATTCCATGGTTCCAGATCATAATGGGTGAATTGAAGTTCACACTCTGGAAGACTAATTTGACTCTGTCTTTGACCTCCTTTCTAGTATCCCTTACTAATATCTTGACGTAGAGTCTCTCGTACTGAGGATACATATGCACCACGCCTAGTACAGTAAAACATCCATATCATCAGGGAATTTGTTAGTTCCCTGGGGTACTTTTTACCAGTGTTGGTTATACTGCCAGTACGATTGGTTTAGAAAGAATAATTTTAAAAGAATACCCATTTTGAGAAGAAATACAGTAAAAATCAGCCCATGAAACATTGGTCTAAGGGGGCGCCATTATACAAAAAAAGAGATGCACCTCTTTGGTAAGGGCTTTTCTGTGAGCTACTACACTGACTAAACCGGTGAACCTGGCAAGGAAATATCTAGTGATGGTCCGGCCATGGGTACTACATTTCCCATTAGGTACAGCGGTGCGTATTGGAGCATGAGCGCATTGATGTCATTATGCGCAGTGGTGTGATGACATCACAGTGTCTTGACGAGATCTTGCAATATAAGAACTAGCTCCAAACACCACCCGACAACGGTGGAGAGGTGAGATGCGGACCAAGTAGGCGAATAGGAGATATATTACCCTTGACGAAGTAAGTGTATTACAGCATACTGGTTAGCCAATGACTACCAATGGACTGCGTAACGCTCACTCAAATTATAAGTCTTGTTCGCCTGACAATCTGTTTCTATTATCTCATGTGTGACTACAAGGGCATGCCCCATACTACTCCCATGTAGCCTATAGGCAACATATACAGGGGTAGGTAATTACTACACCTTGAATGAGTTACCCAAACCAGTTGTTTTGCATGTGTTAAACCAGTCACACCGCGATTGGATATCAGAACACGAGTTTGAGCTCCAATTGATATGCACCTGGACCTAAAAAAATATATAAAAATATATGTGTGTGTGTGTGTGTGTATATATATATATATATATATATATATATATATATATATATATATATATATATATATATATGTATATCTTCCAAAGATGCCCTGCAGTAGAGACGCACTCCTCCAGCCAGGTGAATTAACAAATCCATTTATTTAGAAACAGGCATTTTCACTCCGCTTACATACATCCTCCTGCCTGACGCGTTTCAGAGCAATCGTGCTCTTTCCTCAGAGGCAAGTTGGCTGCACAGAATGTCTTTGGCTCCCATAGTTCCCTGCGTTGCCACATTAATTAGGCCTCCGGTGTGCCTACTGCAGGGCATCTTTGGAAGATATATATATATATATATGTATATATGTTCTCTTTCCCCCCAAAATATGTTTGCCATTACTTTTTAGAGGGGAAGATACTGAGAACGCACCACAATAGTGAATGTGAAGCAAGTCACAATGAAAATCTGAAAAATGTGCGTTGTGTTTGTCGTTTCTCTTACAGGAACCCAAAAGAGAGGAACCTGATCACAAACAAGGAAATTATTGTTCTTGATTCATGCCAGATATGTGTTGCATGTTGTCCTGACTAAATAAGTTAGGTTTTACTGAAAGACAAATGACTGCATTCTGGGGCATCGTTTCTAAATCCCGATGAAAGACCTGGACCCTCTGACGTAGGTATGAAACATGTCGATGTTTATAGACGATTACCTTCATAGACACCTCCCTATATATTTGTTAATCATACTAGAACACCGTAAATAAAAGGGATACCTTTTGGTGTTCTGGGGTAGTTTTAATCCAAGACCAGAGCAGGAAAAATGACCCAAGTGCTCCCTCGACTATGGTTGAGTCCATCCTGGTTTTTAGGGACCAGGATAAGACCAGATGATGAGCTCAGACCCTACACCTGTTTTACAAAAGGAGATTAAGAGTCTTGTTGAAACGGCCAAGGAACATGGGTGGATAACACAAAAAGAGACTGAACTTCTGACACCTAGGACCCCATATTTTTACACATTACCTAAGATAGATAAACAACATATACCAGTCCCAGGGAGACCGACTGAATCGTGTATAGGCTCCATCCTAGAACCATTGTTAAACTTTGTAGATTGGTTCCTTCACCCACTGATACCTCAGATACCATCTTATATAAAAGACACCAAACACTTACTGAAAATCCTGGACAACAGCCACTTATAACTCTGGACGTGGAAGCACTTTCTATGAGCATACGCCAAGAACAAAGTATCTGGGTTTTTGAAGACCTACTCTCTGAGGGTGAGTAGCATTTCAAAGCTTCGATAAATTGGATAACAAGCTTGATGTGGATGGCTTTGACAAAAAGTTCTTTGAATATGAAGGTATCATCTAACTACAACAACATGGGGCATTGATGGGCAGCACCTTCGCTCCCAATGTAGCATGTCTGTATGTTCATCAGTTTGAGAAAGATCATATTTTGTCTAACAATCCATTTGATGAGCATGTGATCATTTGGCGGCTCTACATAGACGACACATTAGTCATCTGCCAGGGCAGTGATGAAAAAGCAGAGCGATTTCTCAGTTGCCTGAATACCTGCAACCACTACTTAAAATTCACAATGACTACAAACCACAATGAGATACTGTTTATGTTAAAATAACTGCAACAGGAGGGAAACTTAGATCATGCATGTATAAAAACCTACTGTTAGACCTGGCATCTTTCGGCATATTTCCCCAGTCTTTTTGCTTTCTGACCTCCTGGTTTTGATGGTGTGCTGGTGTTTGTTTTTGCTGGTTTAGTGTCTCTGCGCACTTTCTCACTGCTGTTCAGTGTTAAAGTGCAAGTGCTCCTGCTGTAAATTGTGTTTATGGATTTGTGTTTCCATGATTGGGCTATTAGATCTAATAGTAAGTCCCTAGCACAGTGCACTATGTGTGCCCAGGGCTTGTAAATCAAATGCTACTAGTGGGCTTGCAGCACTGGTTGTGCCACCCACACAAGTAGCCTTTCAAAGGTGTCCCAGGCCTGCCACTGCAGTGTCTATGTGCATTTTTCACTGCCATGTTGATCTGGCAAGTGTACCCACTTGCCAGGCCTAAACCTTCCCTTTTCTTACGTGTAAGGCACCCCTCAGGTAGGCCCAGGGGAAGGGTGCAGTGTATGTGAAAAGTAGGACATACCCAGGTGTTTATTACATGTCCTGATAGTGAAATACTGAGCATTTTGCTTTTTTACTATTGCAAGGTTATCTGTCCTATAGGCTAACATGGGAGTTGTTTTGTCACCTCTTACAAGCATAACTTTCCATTGGGACAAGATGGAGAAATGGAGTTTAGGCTTCCTGAACTCAGAATTTAAAGATACATCGTTTAGTAAAAATGATTTTTATATTAGGTGTTTGAAAATGCCACTTTTAGAAAGTGGGCATTTCATGCTTAACGATCCTGTGTACCTCTGCCTTTTTTGTGTATTCCCTGGCTGGGTTTAGAGTGACAGGAGCAGGGGATGTGCAGTCACACTAGACAGACAAAAAAGGAGGGGGGTTGAGGTAGGTCCTGCCTTTCCCGGGTGACTCATAGCCAGGCTGAATAGACCTGGCTGCATTTAGAGCAGTGGGTGGAGTTTTCACTTGCACCTGTATGGACAGTCGCTGTCTTCCACAAAGCTGTCTCCCCATCCTGGAGCGAACCTGGCCTGAGCCAGGCAGAACTGGTTTATGTATGCCAGTTGAACTTTGTTTGTACCAACTTCAAAGGGAAATGTGGTATACATATTGGGGCCCTGATCCCAGAACTTTAGAACTCTTTTGAATCAAGAAACCTGCCAAGAAAAACAGCTGGAGAAGTTGTGAGGAGAGACTACTACTTTGCTGTGTGTTTTGTTGTGTCGGCCTGCAGTGGCTGCTTCTGTCTTGGGCAGTGAAAGGACTTGAGGTACAGCTTGCCCCCTGTTCAAGAAGTCTCAGGAAGAGCAAAGACTTCAAGTTTATCTGCTACCAGCACCAGGAACTGTGGGTTTTGTGCTGCAATAGAAAAAAAGCAACCTGATGCCGTCAACGACACGCTGCCGGCTCCGTGACCTGAAGGCACCGCAGAGGGCACCACCGCATCTTGCACCGCAACCCTGTCTCACCGACGATGACGACCGATGCCACCACCAAGAGCAAGGGCTCTATTGTCTCTGAGGCATGTCAGATATATGTTGCATGTTGTGTATTATCCTGACAAAATAAGTTAGGTTTGAATGAAAGACAAAAGACTGCATTCCAGGCATACTTTCTGAGTCCTTATGAAAGCCGTGGACCCTTTGGCTTCTTTGACTCAGGGTTGAAAGAAGTCGACGCTTACAGACAGGGTATAGGACTATTACCTCCATTTGTTGTTTTTTTTTAAACATGTTTATTAGGTTTTTATAAGTCAGACAACAACCATATACTACAGGTTATACCGCATAGTAAAAATTGTACAATTGCAGCAATATGGTGGTACATTTAGGCAAGCATATTAGATACTAGGTCGTAAAGTGAAGTATTCCTAGAAGAATTGAGCCGCCCCATGAGTGGATGTGTAGTGCTGATGTTCTACCTGCGGGAATATTTTCAGGTGATAACTGGGGGAATAACCAGAAAAACTGCAGAGGATCACAGGGAAAGGAGGGAGTAGCAATCCATGGTGGTGTCGACTGTGCTGGTGGAGGTGGTTAGAGGTACAAGGGTGTCTGTATAAATGGTGGAAGATGGTTGTCCTGATGTGGGCAAGGCACTTATTTAAGAGCCAAGAGATGGCCATGACAGTTACTGAGGCAGGTCATCATTTTAAATAGCTTGCCGGAATTGCATTAGTAAGTAGCCCACTGCAAAGAAATGAGTCTGTGGCGTATGCGACAGGCCTCCTCATATCGGAGTGCACCCACCTCTGCAGTGCCCCATTTGCACACTGTTTCCATCCATGCCTCCACTGGAGGGCACGAGGGTGTGCGCCAGTGTAGTGTAATTGTGAATTTAGCGAGGGGCAAGGCTAGAGGTGCAAACCGCATGTGTACCCTGTGTTGTTTCCTTTGTTTAAAGATGCCTAGGGAGCAGGCCTTCCATGTGGAGCTGTCCGATAGACCTGTGACCATCTCGGAGTGTGGTGTGAATGGCATGCCAATAAGTCTAAAGGGCCGGGCAGGACCACAGCATATGCATGAGTGTTGTGTTTGAAGTCAGGCAGCGGGGGCAGGCAAATAGTGAGTCTGGGAAGTAACGGTGGAGGCAAGCAGGTGCTAGGTAGGCCCTGTTTAGAATGAAGAACTGTATGTTCTTGAACCGAGGATTTCAGGAGAACCTTTTTGGGAATTTGAGTGCATGTTCCCATTCTCTGTTGTGAAGCACTCCCCCAGCTCGTCCTCCAATTTTTGGCTTAGTGTAGCTATTGAAATATTCTGACAATTCCCGTATGGCTTTATTTAACCAGGTGATGAAATGTCGACCAGGCACCATGGTCAGTACAGTCTGGAGCACCGGATGTGTCGCGGGTTCCCCCCAGTGAGATCCTAAAGGGTCTGGCAAGTGTGAGTAAGTTGCCTATGAAGTAAAAACTTCCCCGGTGGAAGACCACTGTCTTCTGCCAACTTATCAAAGGGGAGTAGGTGGCCCTCTAAGAAAAGAGCCCCCACTTCTGTGAGTAAATGTCTAGTCCAGATACTTAGTTCCACGGTGGTGTAGTATTCTCACCCGCGGGGCAGACTGACTAGGGGCATCGTGAGAGCATAAACCGGAATCACTGGGTAAAGGTGATGCACCCTGGCCATACATTTCCTCTCAACCGACACCTGGAGGGAACAGGTGAACAGAGGCTGAGCTCCAGGTAGGAGCAAGCGCCAAATTGCAGGTAGAGGCATAGGCTGGGCCTCCGAGTAGGTTTCCTTAATTGGAGCTGCTCCGCCATTGGACCTGCGCCACCAGGATAGGACGTTTAACTCAATGGACACCCCCTATATATTTTTTTAAACATACCTGGAACACCACGAATAAAAGGAATACATTTGGTGTTCCGAGTATTTTTTATCTAAGACCCCAGCAGGAGATATTAGCCAAATTGCTCCCTGGAATATGGTCGAGCCCCTCCTGGTTTAAGAGACCAGGATGAGACCCGATGATGAAGCATGACACCAATAGGGTGTGTGAGGGTCTACCTAACAATACAATGTTATGTCCTGATTACGGGTACAGCTTCACTTTACATACATTGAGGATCCTCCATGATCTGCAGGAGGATCAGCTAATATGTGTAAGATACGTTTGTGGGATTTTCAAACATGCAAGGTGACAACGGATAACAAACTTATGATCCCTCTATTTGCAGGATCTACACCTCACTTGCAGCCGAGGATCAAGAAAGGGGTCCTGCAACTGCAGAAGTATCAGTTCCTGCTGGGATACAACCTGGGGTGCACCAATCTGGCGGACTATCTCTCCTGCCACCGTTGAAAACAATATGAAGAGAACAGTTCCAATGCAAGCTCAGATGACTATCTGGCATGGGTCATCTCAGTGAGCTGTCCTCAAGTGATAAGTTTTCAAGAGATTGTGGAAGCAAAAAAACACCAATGCCTGCCTTCAACGAGCACGCAGCACAATCAGACTGAACAAATGGAAAGATTTTCTCTAGGTCGAGTTTAACTGTCTTGATGTCAGCTATGGAGAGCTGGAGGGTAGGGCATGAACTCAGCATCGGATAAGACAGTGTCCTCCTCGGAAGGCACAGGCTAAAAATCCTTTGCACTGTCTGAAAAGGGACAGTACGTCTCGCTCACAGTGGACAGCCTATCGAGCGAACAAAACAAAAGCCATGCCCCGAAGCAAAGTGTGGTTCCTAGTGATGCAAGTCACATGTCCTTGGTGTCAAGTTACCAGCCTGCCTGAGAGGCCAGTTCCTATCATCACTGAAGATCCCCAGCAAAGTTCCATGGCATTAGTGCTGATTTTGGAACCCTACCCTGGCATCATATTCATTGACACTTTAAATCCTCCCATCTCCCCCCCCCATCCTTCAACGCAATCTGGAGTATTACTCGATGGTTCTGTCATAGATGTTTGCTCACCAAAGGTGACGGTGGCTAGAATACTGCAGATATTACCTCTATAGTCATTTCACTGTCCCCAAATGTTTACCCTTTTTTGGGGGCAACCCCGGCTTTCCTAGACAACCCTCTCAGCCAACATACACCAGTGCATATCACGTTTCTAGTCCTCCAACTGTGGCACATGGTCCTCCCCCCACATTTTAGCAACATTTTGTTTGGCTACGGCCAACCCAAGGGTTAACTATAGACGTTCAATGCAGAGCAAATCTGTTTCCTCCCAGACATTTAAGAGCCTCCAGTAATTTTGAACGGACCAGGAACAAGTTGTAAAATATATATTCAAAAGTTTGGATTCTCCAAGATGATATAAACAGACAATTGCCCTCCTCTTCAAGGAACTGAATTTAGGGAGTATATGGAATCCTTCAACATTATTCATTGGAATATTAAACCTCGATGGTCTTAGGCCACTGAAGAAGTAGAGAGGCTGATGCGGACCCTCAACAAAGCCATCAGAATCGGCCTAGTGCAGCAAGATACTTCTTTGGAGCCTAGAAGTGAATACTTCACAGTACCACCCTTCGAGCACCGACTGAGGTCATGTTCAGATGGGCCATATGAGATGTGACAGCTATACCCAAGCATGGCGAGCACCGCTGATGGATATATCAGCCAGTCATCAGAGCAGAAGACCCACCCCAGACAAGATCATCACTCAAAAGAGTTGGGCATCAATGTTGGTGACTGGGTGCTGTTCTGCATTCGACACTGCAGAGGGAAATTCCCTCTCCCGTTTGAAAAGCATACACTTGTGGTAACTAACAAGCAGGTTACCATTATTAAGACATGGAGAGGCAACGACCATGTCACTAGAAACATCTCAGCCTTCTAGAAGTGGCGAGGTCTTTGCCCAGAGGATAATGGCAATTCCAATTGGGAGGGCAATGATTGGAGCAACAATTTGGAAAGCTCATATGGGCAAGAAACTGGGGCATATCAAGGGTCAGCTCAGAATGAAGCAAGGGCCACTCCTTTAGTGTCTCAGGAACAACCAATATTTTCCAAGTGGTAACTCCATTTCCGAGAGGACAGTCATATCGCCTACAACCCCGGATCAGACAACCTCAGAAGTTCAAAGACTATGTATATTAAATATATTCTTGTACTAGACTATGGCACGTTGTCCATAGGATGCTTGTTTCCGGTCCAGGGAAGACCTGGATTGGCAGTTCGGTCTGGACTGTTCCTATGAGGCACAGGGTCAAGACTGATTTGCATATGGCTGGGTCTGAACTGGGTTGGTGAAGTGAGCTAAAGAACGATATGGAGTCAACCCAGATCTGTGACTGGGGGTGAGTGTCTGAAAGGTTTCGGTGCTCCGTCCAGCATCTCCTTGTGTTTGCTTTGTTCGCCCTAAATTGGTGGGGTATGCTCAGACGTGGGTCCCTTGCTCACTTTGCCACTGGATTCAAGCTAGCCTGGCTAATGAGTGGTGTTACCCCAAAACCGGTCCCAGGATGCTTATTTCCAGTCAAGGGAAGACCTGGCGTGGCAGTTCAGTCTGGACTGTTCCCATGAGGCACAGGGTCAAGACTGATTTGCATATGGCTGGGTCTGAACTGGAGTGGCGAAGTGAGCTGAAGAGCGATGATGGATTCAACCCAGATCGGTGACTGGGGTGAGTGTCTGAAAAGTTTCAGCGCTCCGTCCATCATCTCCTTATGTTTACTATGGCACGTTGTTCCACAAGGGCGACAGAGTAAATAACTCCATCGCCCTGGTAGAGGGACAGTTTGCCACATTTACAGATGACTGCCAAACAGGTAGTCATTTATGAAGCATGGGCAATAAATGCCGTCACGTCGGTTTCTGTCAATGCATTTTCGAGTTTGGTGCAGGGCTCGGTCACAGCGACAGAGCCCTGAACCATACAGCTTCCTTTTTTTATTTTGAAAAAGAAAATCCCCACAAAGGATTTCCTTTTTGAAAATAAAAAATACACTACTTACCTCACCATGGGAGTCCTCTCGCATGGCTAGGGGAGCATTTAGCAGTTTTCACTGCACCTTACCACTAGGGCTTTCATGGTTGGTGAGGGGAAGTAAAAACTGACCTATAATTTCGGTGGGCAAAAGTGACAGATCAGTCTCCGATGGTCTTTACTCTGGAGGGCAGTCAGCGGGGATTAATCACGGCAGAAATGGAGTGGTCTCTGTAGTGATTACTCCTAAGTTCTGCCTGCATATAATTTCAGTGGGAGGGCAACATTCTTGGCGGTAAGGAGACTCAGTCACCACTGTGACAGAGTACCCTTACCGCCAAGAATGAAATGTTACGAAAGTTATGAGTTCTAAGGCTTGTGAGCCACTTCACCTGTTGTTAAGCAAGAGACTTTTGGAGGAATCTAGTGTGTCACACAACACACATAACTGTAAGATATGTGAACATGCATCCTGATAGGTGATGTTTAAAGTTATTTCCGGGGCCATGCATAGATGGCCCTGCGTGCTGAGCCTACCCCAGCTCTGGTGTCCCATGTCCTCATTCTAGTGCCCCCGCAGCACAGATGTGGGTTTCCACAGACATCATACCGTACGAAAGCTCACCTGGTGATCTATTGATGGCTGTCCAGGATGTTCTGGGCCTTGACTGTTTCATGCGAGGTGGACAGAAAAGAAGAGTCTCTCTTGCCGTTGACTAGAACTTCACCAACACCAATACAGGTTTAAGAAATAGGGGGAAAAGCTGATTAGCATTCAGTGGCAGCCATGCTGGCACTGATGCCAATAATCAAAGCAACATAAACAAACATGAGGAAACTGTGTGCGCCATCAGCACTTGTCCTGTAATCTAGAGAAAGAAAGTAGGATTTTATATTACCTTCCGTAATGCCAGGAGTTCTCTGTTGGAGGAGCCTACTCAGTACATGGAAAGCCTGGTCTGGATTGCTAAAGGGGAGGTCCCTCTCTCTTTCAAGCAAGCCGCCATCCTACCCATTTTGAAGAAATCGAATGCTGACCCCACCATTTTCAGCAATTATAGACCGATTTCTCTCCTCCCCTATTTAGGAAAAATTCTGGAGACCTATGTTACCCTCTGCTTGAGCTCTTTCATAGAGAATTCCTCCTATCTAGACCCTCAACAAGCGGGTTTCAGACCCCTCCATTCCACCGAGGCGGTCATAGTAGCAGTCCTGGACACCCTCAGGAAGGGCGCTGACAATAATATATCTCAGGCCCTTGTCCTATTGGATCTCTCAGCGGCGTTCGACACGGTCGATCATACCATTCTGATCGACCGTGTCCACAACGCCGGCATCCAGGGAGTAGCCCTCGACTGGCTCAGATCTTTTCTCCATCAACTAACTCAGTCCGTCCATCTTTCCACTTTGTCCGCGCCTTTTGTCTCTCTCCCTTGCGGAGTCCCTCAAGGCTCGGCACTATCCCCGCTTCTTTTTAATCTGTACCTTCAACCCTTGTTAGCCTCCCTCCGCAACTCTCCAGCTACCATTTTTAATTATGCGGACGACCTTCAGTTAATTTTCCCTATTGACCCTTCTCCCTCCTCCCGCGTTAATTTTCAGACTATTATGCTGACCATCGCTGAGTGGATGTATCACAGCCACTTAAAACTGAACCCTACCAAGACCGAGCTTGTCTTGGTAGGTGGCCCTAACCATCCATGGAATTCCACCTACTGGCCTACATCCCTGGGGGCCGCACCGACTCCTGTGCGTTCAGTTAAAAGCCTCGGGGTGATTATCTCAGAAGATCTTTCCATGAAACCGCAAATCAATTCGGTCACCTCAGCCTGTTTTTTTCACCTCAGACGGATCCGTAAGATTAGCAGGTTTCTTACTACAGATGCTTTGACCCAAGTTGTTATCGCTCTCATTACCTCAAGGCTTGACTATGCCAATATGCTGTATGCGGGTATTCCAGTCGGTCTCCTTCATCGACTTCAGCTGGTTCAGAATCAAGCTGCCCGTCTGATCTTCCACCAGCCTAAATATCAGCATGTCACCCCTCTCCTCTTTAGTTTGCACTGGCTCCCCATCTCTAAACGCTGCACTTATAAATTGGCATGTTCCACCTTCAAAGCCCTCTCGAATGCAGCCCCTTCGTTCATCTCTTCGTGCCTGACTCGCTACACTCCCTCTAGGGCCCTCCGCTCAGCTTCTCTCAATCTTCTTGAGGTTCCCAAATTTACCAGGAAGAAACACGGTGGCTTGAGTTTTTCAGTCCAGGCTCCCTCTACCTGGAACTCTCTGCCACTTTCACTTCGCCTCTGCCCCCAGTACGATTCGTTTCGCAGACTTTTAAAAACTCTGCTCTTTCGTTCTGCATATGTTTAACCCTCTCTCCTGAATCACGCTACTGGTCATTCAGCGCCAAGAAACCTATGGTGATAGTGCGCGGTATAAATTTCTTTTAACATAACATAACATAACATTGTGATAGTACCAGAGGACAGCAAGGAAACCTAGGGAGTATAATATCTTGTGAGTCAGAGATAAGAGGATCCCTTTTTTTCCTGACAGACTCTGTAGAACAGTGACGTAAGTGCGCGCGTGTGGGTCATAGAATTCATGATATAGAATGTTCAGTTCACGGTTACACGCAGATGGTTAAAGACGTGTAATACCAAGCTCCGTGTGTGGCATGATCATTATCAGTACCTGAGCTCGCATAGAACGCTACAGGGAGAAACAGTGCTTAAACCAGAAAAACAAGAAGATATAATTAAAGGTCTCAAAACCTTTCTGATTTTGCTGGAATAACACCAGCATAGGACACAGGGTGAGAATGGACCCCCGACATGGAAACAGTGGAGCTTACCGACATGGATTGCTCTCACAGTATCTTGCCCTCTAGGAAGGGGCTTCAGTTCAGAACTTCACCTTTTGCTGAAATTAGAGCAAAAGTGGTGAGTCCAAAAGTCTGACACCAAGTACAAAAGGGAGGTATGAAACATGCATGCAAAAAACCAAAAATCTGGTCCAACACAAGCTCAGGTTAAGGTAAGAAAACCACGAGGCACAGCCATGGCCGATAGAGAGTCAAGGCTTCAGCAACAATTAAAGAAGAACAAGGGTGATCCAGCAATATCAGACTCCCCCATTAAACAGAAGCAGGATATCAACAGCACCCTGGAGATGATTTTAAAGAAACTTGCAGAGGTCCATGACCTGGCTAAGTCCACAAAGAACACCACGGACGCCATAAAGCTTGAGATCGCAGCAGTCAAAGCAGATCTTCACACTGTCAATAACAGGCTCACTGCAGCCGAGCAGAGTCAGCGATGTAGAAGACGCATCCCTCAGCTCGACGCAGGAACTGAAAGCTCTATCTATAACCACCTCATCACTCCAAAAACTGACAGCGGAACTAGAAGACAGAAATCAGAGGGGGAACATCCACATACTGGGCTTACCAGAGGGGGAGGAGGACACAGCAGGCTCCTGTGTGGCCTTTCTTGAGGATCTGATCCCTAAAATAACAAATCTAAAGTTTGACCATCAATTTGAGTTGGACAGAGCGCACAGAGTCCCCACGTTTAGGTCCTCAACAAGACAAGGAGCCCGTCCTATCATCTGCAGACCGTTAAGAGCTCAACACACGGAAGCCATTTTCGACCATGCACGTAAAAACCATCAGATTACATGGAAGGGCAACAAGATCATCCTCACACAGGACTACTCAAAACCCACGGTCGACACCAGGAAGGGCTTTCTCGCCCTGTGTGACAAGCTAAGGGCCAAAAACTTGCAGTTCTCCTTTGTAGCCCCGACCAAATTCAGAAGAATAGTTGACTCTGGGAGACAGTACTTCTTCAGCGATCCTAAAGACCTAGCTGCCTATCTAGACGGTCCTACTCCTCAGCAAATTGAGACTGGACAAATGGGGACCAGCAAAAGGAGAACATCACCAGAACCAATCAACGGGTGAGAATGGCCAGTCAGGAGATCACTCTCAGGGCTCTACCTTAGTCTGCCTGCTAGAGGATCTGCACAACTCGTAAATACACCAGCTACCTCAGTAGATCACTATAGGCAAGGCAGTTCAAGCAACCTCTATCTACCTCAAGTGTCAAAATCGGCTACCTCAGGAGGGGTGCCTCAAAATATATACAACCGGCTACCTCACGGGTGAACCTTGTACCCATCTGATACCCAACCGCAAACCCACTTGGCATCTGGCAACACCAGGATATTGTCACAGACTTTTTCTTTTCCTTTGTTCAACGCACATCATACAACCTAAAGATGATCCTCTGTATCCTTTATAATTCAGACTATTGTCAGACTTTCTTCAGATATCTGCCGAAGGTCCCATTAATCACTACTGCTGTAATGTTGAAGGAGGGGGGGTTGTCATGGAACAGAGCCTAGCGAGCTCGAATAATCTTTCTTGGGACTACAGATATATAAACCACACGATAGGTATTCTCCAAGAGACGGGACGAGGATCCTGTCGTCGCACGTCCGATATACGAGACAGAGTAGTAGGGAGGGAGGAGGGAATGGGGGGGGAGGAACTACCGCAAAGGTCCTGACACAGCTGCACGCTCAGGCAAGCTGGGGAACATTGATTACAGAGCTCGGGGGGAGCATAGCTGAAATGGGCAGTAGGTGTAGGGAGACTGTACAAATAGGTCCGACTGGCTCCAACAAGCCTGATGGATCGGACAGAACGAATACACACTCCACGTTATATCCTAGGTGATGGCCGGCAGTAACACACTCAATTTAGCAACAGACCTTGACATAGTGTCCCTCAATGTGAAGGGCCTTAACCATCACATTAAGCGCAGTAAGATCGTAGACTACCTGGCAAAAACGAAAGGGGATATATTCTTACTACAAGAGACCAAACTATCCGGGGATGATGCCAAACTAGTTAGTGGCAATTGGATCTCACTTGGCTCACCTGCCATAAAAAAAGGGGGGGGGGGGGTGATGACTCTAGTATCCAAGGAATCCAACCTAACTAGAGAATCACAGACCCATGATAGCGAGGGGAGGCTCCTGGTGACGCACCTTAGAAGGGGGGAGGAGCTAATCCACGTGGCTAATGTGTACGGACCCAACACGGACAACCCACTTTCTGGGCGGAGGTGGCTCGATCATTAGAGAGCTCCCTCCAAAATGACCTCACGGTGTTGGCAGGGGACTTTAATACTCCGTTAGACCACATAACAGATAGACAATCCACCTGTGGTTTCCAACCCACAGAATCACATGCAGCCCTCCAAAATATATGCTCCAAATACAACCTAAAAGATGCATGGCGCCTGCAGCAACCGGCACAAAGGACTACACTTTCTACTCGAACCCGCACAACTCTTACACCAGGATAGACTACATATTAATATCTGGGTCCCACACACACCTAATGGAACACTCAGACATAGCCCCTAGACTTGTTTCAGACCACTCTTGTATCAGTCTAAAGCTGAGTGGTTGTCACAAGGAGGCCGTCCCTCGGAGATGGCGTTTCAACAGCGACGTGCTGTCAGACCCCGCAGACAAAAAAAGGGTTGAAGAGGCTATATTGGTTTATCTCAAATTTAATGATTCCCCTGAGACCAACCTCAATACTCTTTGGGACACCCTGAAGGCAACAATCAGAGGCACAATAATGGAGATTAAATCTAAAATCAACAAAAATACAAATTCAAGAATTGAGCAGCGGGAGATTAAAAACCTGGAAGTATCCCATGCCAAGGCTGATAAGGATAATAGACTTTTAACTAAACTTACACAGATGAAGTACGAATACAACAAAATACTAAGCAAGAGGGCGGGGCTGTGGATCAATAAATACAAAGCCCTTAATCTGTGCGAGGCCAATAAAGCGGGAAAATTATTGGCCTCATACTTAAAACACAAGCGTAACCAATTCGCCGTCTTTTCCATCACTGGCTCAAACAACAGAACCCACACAAAACATAAAGACATCCTTAAGACCTTCCAAGAGTTTTTATCAGGAACTATATAAGAAAGACCAGAACCTCGACACAGAGAAGTGTTCTAGTTACCTAGGTAGACTCGGCCTACCTCAATTAAACACCGAGGAGATGCACAGGTTAGGCCAAGAAATTAATTCCTCTGAAATCGAAATGGCAGTCAAATCTCTGAAAGACAATAAAGTCCTGGGGCCTGATGGGTTCACTGCCGCCTTCTACAAGGCTTTCCTAAGCCAGCTGAAACAGACTATGAAACATATCTTTAACCACGCAGCTGCTAATGGGGGGAGGTGCCAAAATCCATGTCAGAGGCTAACATTATAGTCATCCCCAAGGAAGGTAAAGACCACTTATCACCCAAAACCTAAAGACCAATATCCCTTATTAACGTGGACTATAAGATATACGTGAAAATACTTGCAGTCAGACTAAATACAGCACTACCCAAACTAATAAGTAACTCACAAGTGGGCTTCCTTCGGACACGCAAGTCCAATGACAACACACGACTTCTCTGCCATATCATAGAGCAGGTATCTACCAAGTTGGTACCAGCCGTGGCAATTACGTTGGACGCAGAGAAGGCCTTCGACAGAGTCTCCTGGGAATTCCTGGAGCGCTGTATGTAGGGCTTCAACCTGGGGGAGGGATACATACGGATGGTGATGGCCCTGTACCGGGAGCCATCAGCCAGAATAGTGGTGAACAGATTACTTTCTGACCCCTTCACCCTACAACAGGGCACCAGACAAGGATGTCCATTGTCTCCCTCGCTATATATAGATATCAACGGCATGGACATAAAAGTTGCTGCCTACGCTGACGATATATTAATAGTAACAGAACAGTCGAAATCCTCAATTGTTGGCCTGATGTAATCGATAGAATAATACTCCGGGCTCTCTGGGTATAAATTAAATAAGGACAAATCGAAATGCAAACCATTAAATATTTACTGCATGCAGGACATCCAGGGGGGAGTCGGGCTTATCATGGCAAGCAGGATACATCAAATACCTGGGAATAAAATTTGACAATGACCTAATCGACACACTACACCATAATTAGAAAATAATGCTAGAGAAGATTAAGAAACTCCTAGAATCATGGTCACCAAAGTTCATAACGTGGTGGGGCAGAATAGAAACGATCAAAATGATGATCATGCCAATGATTAATTATCTGATCAGCATGCTCCCACTCTTACTCACAGATGATTTCCACTGCAAGATCGATATTTTTATCTCAAATTTCCTCTGGCGTGGTAAGAAAGCTCGAATAAGCATTAAAAAGCTAAGACTGGAGAAAAAACTAGGGGGAGTAAACCTAGCGGACTACAAAACTTTCCAATTGGCGTTCCTAGCAAAACAAGGATCTTACTGGTTAGCGCCGCCAGTTGGGTACACCAACATGGTTGCAGGTGGAGAAAGCCATCCTAAACAACCTAAACCCTCTCGCTCTACTAACAGCAAACAGATACCTCTATACCTCAAAGCCGATCTTTAAAAACACCAAAGCCGCCCTATTAAAGGTACATAAAAAGCTAGAAAACGGCATTAAAGGGTCAAAATACGAATCACTTTGGGCCAATACCAAGATTCTATATAAGGGGAAAAGCCTAACCTTTGAATCATGGATAGCGAAAGGCATCTGTTACCCCTTCCAACTAGAAAATGAAAACTACCCCATCACCTTCACCACACTCAAGGAAAAACACAACCTTAATGAGATCGAATTTTATAACTTCCTAAAAATCAGATCGGCTTTGTCCAAAACCAAATTCTTACTCTCACAACCCTCTATCTTCCAGTTCGTCTCTAAAATAAATAAATTAGGACACCATGTCTCACACTTCTACAAACTCCTACGTCCTAAATCCACCAAGCTTAACGACAAGATAACCGCCTACTGGAATAATCAAGGTAATACCAATTTCAAGGACCATGAGTGGGCCACACTTTGGTCGTCAGTATCACGTAATAAGATTTCCCCAGTCCTATCACAAACTAAATTTTGGTTGCTTCACAAGGCTTTCTGGACTCCTGCACGACTACACTCATTAGGACTCGGAGGAGGATTTATGCTGGAACTGTAACAAAGAAAAAGGGGATCTTGCACACCTTATCCTGTACTGCCCAGCTATTAAAACATTCTGGGGTGAAATCCTTAAGTTTTTAAATAAGTTGTTTGACTGCTCTCTAACAAAAGAATTTGCAACTATCACCACGGGATTTATGTGCGCTGACCTGAAGTCAGCAGAGGACAGGGACCTTCTGGACTTAATGCTGACAGCAGCAGTGAAAATGGTCCTCACAAACTTGAAAGACACTTCCAAGACATCGTACAAAGGTTGGGTCAACTGGATCACGCATCTTAGAGGAGCAGACAACATATCTCTACAGTGCTCACCCTGGAAGCCAGCCCCAAGAAGGATGTGGGGGTCCCTGGACACGTTTCTGGACTCTTTTGAGCCCCCATGAAGGCGGGGTGGGCTGGGGGTGACACATCCTGGCACCCCAAGTGAATTTCCACTCCAGCAAGAAGGTAACCGGGCTCTAATGGTCACAACCAATGTCAGACGAAATGTTTATGCACTGTTTTCTCGTGTGCCTGTCTTCTATCTCTTCATTCACCACTTAGCTCTCACCCTCCTTTCTTTTTTCCTTTCTCTCTGGAATATTAACTCAGATAGGGTAAGCAAAGAAGTTTATAGACAAGAGCAATTTGATATCGCGACGCAAACCCTGTTACAGAACTACTATGTTCGTGTATCTTTTATTAAAACAAATGTGTAATAAAACTTGAACTAAAAAAAATCAAAAAAATCTGAACAGTTAATGTTCTTGCCAATACCAATATTTTCCTAAGTACCCCCTATTAATGAAACAGAAAATCAAGTGAATTAGCTTTCGTAACATTCACTCTGATAAACACATATTCTTGCAGTCCTTATGTGAATGAACCTTGCTTGTCTAGGTCCCAGAGAGGCGCCAGATTTTTTTTGATGCATTAACCATTCATGGGCACTAGATGGTGCTCCGTGACTCTAGTTGTTGATATACCAGACTCCATCGTTAGTACCTACATCTAATGGAAACACCTTCCAAGGGATTCCTTATGCAAACAAATACGTGACATTCTCGCTTGTTATGGCTTTGTAGAAAGTTCAAATTATAATAATTATGTGTCATATTGGTTGTCATCGTGTCCTGTTTTGGAATGTATACTGTTTACCTTCATAAGTGTGAACAGTTAACGAGGAGTTCCTGGGCCTTAGGCAGCAGCTTTCTTCTCTTCTACTATTAGCAATAAATATTTTATGGAAGTACTTTTCTGGAAGTGGATGTCTGCACGACCTATTTGGAGACTCCTCTTTGCTGGACAAAGGTACTGTTTATCATGTTATTTTCTGCGTGTCTCATGTAGGCTCACCACCTTTCCAAGAGAATACTGGCCATGAGTTGTTTTTGTTTTAAGAGTCTGCAAAGGCCCGGACTTGATACTAAATAGGACTTTAAACAAAATTGCATGTATCATTTCTAACATGACTTTTTCTGCCTTTGTTTAATTTAATTATTAGCCAGGGTGTAGTAGGGTATATCGCCGAGTAATCCAAGAAGCGTCATGTATATTATTAAGAAATGAAGTTTTATTCAGGAACAAGACCCACGACTGATCGCAGTAACATCCAACAGCAATCTGACCATTCAGTTTACATTCCAGAACCCAGTGATGTCAACTACTATTGAAATGTACACAGATTCTTAAAGACACATTACTGCATTACTAATATATAATCTATACTACAATACTACACAGGGCTCGTTGACGCAACTTTAGAACACATTTAAAAATGTACACCTGTTCCAAGAATGGACGACAGGACCTCTGGGATACCCCAGGAAGTTCCTGTTTAGCTGTTTCCAAAACCAATCTGGCTGATGATCTTAGACATTTCCACTTAACACGTCTACATATGAACTCTAAAATGGGTAGGCTGACTGAGCAGTTTCTCTTGGTCAAACCAAATTATGGGAGGGAACCATTCTTGGATTTGATTTTTCCTAATGTGGCCAGGAAATTATATGTACAATTTAGAATGGGTACTTTACCACTCAGGTCTTTTACCTCTAGTTGGGGCACCACTAAGACTACTTCATGTCCTGCATGTGGCTACAAGTTGGAAGATGAAAATCATGTGTTCTTCTTCTCCCCAACGTACCATATCCATAGGAAGCGTTGGGTGAAATCAATATGCAGGAATCTTGGTTTTAGAGACTGTGCTACCGCCCTGCGAGTTTTAAAATATGACACCCATCCACCCATTGTCTTCGCAGTCTCACGTTTTTTAAATGCTGTATGGTTGCAGCGTAGGAAATTTTCCACCAATTGTTAATCATTTGATAATTTTAAACCCAATTCGATTGTTTTACACTGTTTTGGTGGTTTAAATGTGTTCTGCTTTTTGACATGATTATTGATGAAATGTATTGTTGCTTTTATGGCCCTGGTGGCCGAAATAAAGTTTTCAAATGGAATGGAAAAATGTTTTCTGTTTATATTTGCAGTTTTAAATATGTACATGTACAGATGATTTTGCATACTTTTGCACCGGGCGGGACATGAAAATACCGGTGGTGCCGGTAGAAAAGCAAGCGGGTGGCAAACAGGTTTCATGGTATAACGCCGTGCAGCAGCAGTTTAGTTACATATAAAACCCAGGAGATGAGCAGCTCCCCAACAATTTTTCAAGTTCTTTGCTGCATCCGTGACTGCTCTGGTCACTCGTTCTCAGGGGAACCTCAGACGCTGGCCTCTACTCTCTGTGTGGCTGTCGGAAGCTCCTGCTCGCCTGTCCTCGAGCTCGCCTCCATTTACTACTGTAGGCTCGCTGCGCGCGCTCACCGCCCTTGCGTCAGTGAGCTCTCATGGCTGTGGGAGCGTGTGATTGGCTGCCCGCTGAGCGTTTCATCGGACGTGCTCACACTGCGTTCTGGCGATATCTGCAAACATCAAATTAATAAAGAAGGCAATTGCCCTTGGAATCCTTCGTGTTCTCTTCTTCGTCTTTTTATGCAACGACTTTTCCAGCTTCAACATTGATGAATACTGACACCTACTGGCCATATGTAGTATTCATACTTACAACCTTTTCTTCAGTAATATTGCACGCTTGTACAGATACTGCATTCTATGTATTGGTGATCATCCCATCTACAACGTGCAAACTTACTTTGATATCAAGGAAGTTCAAGAAACTTTTACCGCATTTCATACGTGTGGCAGTTGAATCCACTATGTGATTTACTCTAAGCATACTCATTTTCATTCATGGTAGAGTTTGTTTTATATATCTTTTTCTTCTTTTCTTTTCTACTTTTTTTCCATTTCGTCAGGTCTTTGTTGTCCTAGTGTAGTAATTGAATCTGCCTTATTCTTATGATCCATTCCAAACAGTAACTCCTCCTGCTTCTTTTCTTCAAGAACCAGGTCTGGTGGTTTAGTGGACTAATGCGTCCACTGTGGGGCCTGTGTTTGATCTCATGGTCTCATGGTCACAGTTTCAAATTCCGATGGATCTACTCAGCCTTTCATCCTTCTGAGGTCAATAAAATGAGTACCATTGAGTTGGGTCACAATAAACATCTGCTATTCAGGGCCAAGATGCCCTTCTGTGGGAACTTGAGATTTACAAATACAGGTTAAGAACCTGGTGAACCTCCTCTGAAATGGCAAATTTGGGTTAGATCTTTTAATGCTTACTTAGGTGCGATTGATAGGATCCAGTTCAAACCGCAGAAGAAATTATTGTACTACTATCTGGGTACAGAGGGTTAAAATATCTTTGATCTTTTACTTGATTTTACACCGGATGAAGATGAGGTTCTTGATGAATTTGAGTTTGTGGTGAAACATTTAGAAATTAATTTCGAAGGCAAGGTAAATTTGGTGGTAGGTAAACATCAATTTTTCAGAGTAGAAAGATGAACTAAATGAATAAGACAGTTATGTTAGTGCTTTAAAGTGTTAGCTTTATATTGTGAATTTAAAATTATTACCTCCCAAGTGATCTTTGAACAGATAGTTTCTAGATGTAATTCCCAAAACGTTCAACAGAGGCTTTAAGCATGGAAACATTAAATTTTAGATGAAGCAGTGGATATTTCCAAAAGTATATAGTTTTATAAAGAAGACTCTAAATAATTTGAATCACACTTCACTTATGTCCCAAAAGAGAGAGTAGCCTTAACAAAACACAACCTGGCGATCCTAATTTGAAATCTAGCAGAGGTAGAGATGAGGTCCACATTGGTACAAGTATGCAATGTTTTAGATATGTTTCGTTTACTCGTGTCAAATATAAAACAATCGACTAGCAATCTCTCAGGAGTGTTGGAGATGCACTAAAATCAGACATTATGGCAAGGTATGTAGAGGAGGGAAGGGGAATAGAGTCAGGAGTGGGCAGGATCAGGTTTTGTCTCATGAGGTTGACAATGGTGAAAATAAGGTCAATTAACTAGGGCTTTCCATAGAGGTTATGTAAAATTGGAAATGTTGATGACAACATCTAGATTTATAGCCATCCCATGTTTGTTTCTCCATTTAAGACCCTGACATCCCACTGTTACTTGATTCAGGGGAAAGGATTACTCTTATTGCCAGTGATGCGTACAAGGAAAGAGGGGCCGGAAAAGTGCCACTACCACCAGAAGTATTGCATTAGAAGGCAGTAGAATTGATCTACTCGGGTATTTCTGGGCAGACATTGTTTTTCAGAACAAAAACATTAAAGGGAATAATTATGTTTCTCAGAAGGGGATTAATGGCTTGGGTTGCTGGCAGCAGGCCGACTTTGGAGTGAAGATCAGACCTGGAAAGAAATGCCCCGTGACTCTAGAGGAACATGTTCAGATTTCAGGGTGCCTCGTCTAACACCAAAGATCAGCGCTTGTCAAATTTCATGGATGTTTCTAGAGAGAGAGTTGGGTGAATCAAAAATGTCCTTCGTCATTAAAGTGAAAGTGGGCTGGGCCCTAACTAAACATAAGTTACAAAAGGTTCCTCCTAATTTAAGAGGAGAGCTTTCTCAAATACCTTTAAAAAATGCAGGAAGATAGAATTATTGAGGCAGTCGACGCTACATTATGCTTTCCCCTATTGTTCTAGCAAATAAAAACGGGATTTGTTCTCAGCATAACATCTTGGTTGACAATTTTCCTCTTCCTCACACTGAGGCTCTTATAACTTCTGTAGGTCAGTCCAGCTTCCCATCAGGTGGAAGTGGATACAAGCTCACAACACCTAACTGCATTTGTGGCACCTGATAGTACATTTTAGTTTTGTGGAATCCTAATTGGACTGGTCTTCCCCATGGCTCTGCAGATGGAGTCAAACCCAAATGTGGGCTAGTCGATTTCACAGTAAAAGCCTGCATCCCTAAAACAGAGAGCCGCTTCATTCTTTTTTGGGCGTGTGTCAATTCTATATAAAATTTATGAAAAATGATGCTACCCACACAAAGTGTGACTGCAATTTATTGAAACACAATACCGATTTTGTGTGGTTGATACTGTGCCAAGAGAATTAAACCTTATTTTTGGATAAGGGCATTTTGTTTACAAACTGATCATCGCCCATTGGTTGACATACTGTCTGAAGAAAAAAACCTAAGAAAGCTACTGCTCAGTTTGTCAGGTTGTCCACAAAGTTCCTGGAATTTAGTTTTGAAATTGTCCACATTGCAGTGGTCAGAATGTCAAAGCAGACCTTTTGTTAGGGCTACTGGTTGATGATCAACATGACTGTGTGGAGGAAGAGGTTGAAGAATACAATATTGCTCAAGTTCGAGGGCTGGGCATGAATATGGATGATTGGCATAAAAACTGGAGACAGATGCTGAACAGGAAGATGGCCAAAAGAGAAGATGCTGAGAATCAATTTTCAGTCTTTTTGTAAGGTTACGGATGAGTTATCCCTTGCAAATGCTTTATTGGTAAGAGATGATGAGCTTATTCCACATCATTAGTTCAGGCTGCGGATTTTAGAAACTGCACATCCTGCATATTTTGTTATGAGTCCCCCAGGGGATGAGGTACCTGGGACCATAGAATGGCACTGGGTGGGGAGGCTGCGCCCGCTCACCTTTATTTAACGCTCACCGGGGATGGGCACCTTAGAGCGTCGAGCAGGCTTGGGTAGTGGGGCCGCGCATCGCCCTCCCCTTTTAAAAAAAAAAATTATTTATGCATTTTCAAGAAAAGTAAACAGCATACAGTGAATCAGAGCAAAGCATTGGTATAGCATGGACATATTGTAACACACTTTACAGATTATAGTATTACAGCATTTCACAGTACAAGAACCTACAGACATGGCAATACATTAGGGATGCATGAAGTTGCAACGTGAAGTAAGGCAGTATTACAAAAACAGAACCAGCCTCAAATGACAGTGGTAGACAAAAGATTGGACGTGAGAGGACCCCAGATATCTCGTGGTTTGGACTTTGTGGGTAGCTCTTCCGCATAGCACGTGAGCCGATCTCGACAATAAGTCAGATCCTGCAACCATAATTTAATGGTGGGCACAGGTCTGCCCCCCACCCCCAGCAGATGGAGATCCTGCGTTTAGCCAACAACAATGCTATTGTCACAAACCTCCTACGAGCCGCTGTAAATTTAGGGATGACACCCAACAAACACACTTGCGGATTACATTCTATAGGTTCTTCAACCATAAAACATAGAATTTGTGTGATGGAACACCAATATTCATGCACCTTAGGGCATGCCCAGGCCAGATGGTAAAAATTAGCCCCGGGTGTGCCACAACGTTTGCAATTATCAACATCCCGCAACCCATATTTATGAAGCTGAGCTGGAGTATAGTACAACGGATGTAAATATTTAAAGTGCTCTAATCGCAGATTGCCATTCGCCGTCAGCTGACCTGTTAAGTGACAGCTGGCAGACCACTCCTCTTCTGACAGCGGAGCAGGTAGTACCGCATTCCATTTCTCAAGTGCAGATGCATGCATGGCAGCTACTTCCCTCTGTGATGCCTGATAAAGTCTGGTGACTAGCTTGGCTCTAGATGCTGTAGTATATATATGTTGCAGTGCCTCGAGGGCCGGTGGTTCATCAGGAAAGCATGGATAGTGCGCACACATAGCAGAGCGCAGCCTAGTGTACACAAATAGTTGCATAGCAGTGGCCGTTCCACGGGCAGTTATGTTCCCCGAGTCTACAAATTTACCCCCATAAAATAAATTTCCCATGGTTGATATGCCCATGTCTGTGAGGGTCTTTAATGTTCCAGTTTCCCTAGTGACAGAGAGTTCTGAATGATGCAATAGTGGCATGCTAGGTGCATACAACGGCAATTTCTGTGCTCACTTGCCCAATTCGTGCCAGGCCCTAGATGTGGTCTGTACTGTGTCGAACTCCCCTTTTTCAAAGACCGTGTGTCAATTGACAATCATGGCTTTAAGCGGTAACGGGTGCACCACACCAGCCTCCACCGCCACATGAGGAATATATGCTGGGTCGTGTTGCCAATAGAAGGCGTAGTGCGCCTGTGTACAGAGATAGTAAAGATGGAAGTCGGGCACCGCAAACCCCCCCTTGTCATAAGGCAGAGTGAGCACCTCTCACTTAAGCCGTGGTTTTTTACCTCCCCAGGCTTATGTAATCAACAGTGAGCGAAGCCTGTCAAAGAAGAATCGTGTTAAGTGCACAGCAATATTTAAAAACAAATATAAAAAACGAGGAAGGATTAGTATCTTCATCAGCGCTATGCGATCTGCAAAGGACAGAGGCAACTTAATCCAGCGACTTACTTGCTCCTCAAGTCACATGATGGCCGTACCATAATTGGATTGTATGACAGCCTGCGAATCTCGATGGAGCCAGATTTCTAAGTATTTTACAGTGTCGGTGCACCATGTTAGGGGGTATTCCATTTCAAATTGATGCGTACAGTCCGTGAGGGGTAGTATAATTGATTTAGACCAGTTGATGCCAAGTCCTGAGAATCATTCAAATTGAACATATTCCCGTATAAGCTGCGCTAGGTATCGTGCAGGTTCGCGAACATAGAGCACCATGTTGTCAGTGTATATGGATACAGCAAGAGGACGTTGTAAGAATCGTAACACAGTCTGAGCATGATGCTGCTGTAGGATACATGCTAAAGGCTCAAGCACGAGAGCAAACAACAAGGGTGACAGCGGACAGCCCTGCCGCGTGCCCCGCTGAATCCGAATCCTCTCCGACAGTTGCCCCTTAACTCTAACCCGTGCTTCAGGATTGGTATACAACAGTTTTATCCAATTAGTAAAAGCAAAAGGGACTCCCATGCGGTGCAAGATAGCGAGCATATATGTCCAAGATACCGAATCGAACGCTTTTGCAGCGTCAAGAAGTACCGCCACAGCTGGCACAGTGGGTTCCAGCACATGCATGGCAGCGAAAAGCGTACGCAGATTATGGGACGTAGAACAGGTTGGAGCAAACCCCGATTGGTCAGGAAGCACCATAGCGGGGAGCAGTAACTGCAGCCTGTTTGCCAATACTTTCACTAGTATTCTGACGTCGGTATTTATTAAGGATAACGGCCGATAAGAGTCACACTTGGGCTGTTTATCGGGCTTCAAAAGTGTGATCACTAGAGCCTCCCGTAGGGTCGGTGGGTTTCATACGCCTCCTCATACACCTGAAGGAGGCAAGGGGCCATCTGTTCAATATAGGCTTTATAGAATCCGCAGGCAACCCATCTGTGCCCGCAGATTTCCCGTTCGGCAAAGCGAGAATTGCCTCTCGCACCTCATCTAGCATGAGCGGGTGCATCAGGAACTCTTGGTGCCTACGCGAGAGCCACACCAAACCAATATCATCTAGATATTGTGCTAGCTCCTCCTCATCTGCTGTGGGTCTATGGGCGTACATCCCGGCATAATACTCCGTGAACGTTTTCAGTATAGTGGGCATGTCATAGTGCATATCACCATCTGCAGCTAGTGCCGTAACCGTACAGGTTTTGGCCTGAGGTTCCATTATGCGGCTAGCTAAGGTTTGTCCCGGCCGGCCACCTTCCCCGTAATACTGCGCTTTGCACCTCCGCGATAAATGATTGATCTCTTGGTCAGCCGTTGCATTATAGTCTATAATTTTCCCTTTAATGAGCGCCAGAGTATTGGGATCTGCTTGTTCGCTGTATTTATGCTCTAAGTCAGCCAACTCACGCTCGAGCAATGTCATGGTGCGGCGGAGAAATTTTAGAACCCCAGCTTGAAGTCCCATACATGCCCCTCTAATGGTAACCTTGAAGGCCGCCCAGAGCGTTTCCATAGTTTGGACAGACCCAGTGTTGGTTGAAAAGTACTCAGTTATGGCCGCACGAATCCCTTCTTGAAAAACCTGATCTAAGAGTGAGGACGACTGCAGCTGCCATTGAAAGGGAGGAGGGATGTGAGAGGGCAGCGTCATGTTAAGAACTACCGGGGAATGATTAGCCAACGTTCGACGTAAGTGCTTGATCTGTGTAGTCTATGTACAGATTTCCGATGTGCCCAGCCAATAGTCGAAGCGAGACCAGGACTGACGTGCATAGGAGTGACATGTGCCCTCTTTAGTTTGTGTGTGGCGCAATCTCCATATGTCCGTGAGTCCCAGTGTACACATGCCATCATACACTGATACAGCCGCTTTCCTGGGGGGAGGGTCAGCTGGGGTCACACGATCCATCGCAGGATCCAATATAATGTTATAGTCTCCACCACAGATAAGAGCAGATGAAGATAGTTTGCAGAGCTTACCCCATAAGGTATCAAAAAATGCAGGGTCGTCAACATTGGGTCCATAAAGGTTCACAATAGCCAGCTTTGTGTTATAAAGTGTTCCCTGAACTATAATATATCTCCCTTCACCATCCTCGTCAACATAGGTAGGTACAAAGGGGACACCTTTCTTCACAAGAATCATAACCCAAGTGCATATGAGAAATATGAGGCAGCCAACTTCACCCCAGCCCACCTAGTGGCTGCGTGCGAGACTGCCTGCTTAGTAAGATGTGTCTCTTGTAGCAAAGCGAACTGGATATGGTGTCGGTCTAAATAAGACAAAACCTGCGGTACCTTTTTAGCGTTATTGAGCCCTCTCACATTCCAACTTAACCAGGAGATGGTAGAGCACGGAGAGTCAGCCATGCCTGTAGATGTGAGTTTTAAAGCCTATGAAATGATTCAGAAAAGTTGTGCCACACTTGTCATATCCTGCCCAGATACTATACCCAATGCGTTCACCATGTCCAAGTAATCCCCAACTGACCCCCCCGCCCTCTACAGCATCCCAACTATGCTATGAGTTATCACCCCTCAGAACCGAACAATGTATAAGCATCAGCATCCTTGCATCAAAGGTCCTGAAAAACAAAAAAAAACAAATACAACCCCTTTGGAGTGCCAACTAGGGCCCAAACTGAAGAGAAAACATCCATAAGGTGGGACACTAGCAGCCATCGGCCCCCCGTATAACAGGGTGAGTCGGGACAGGTAAAGACAGGCTAACCAGCCCAGGGCCTAGTGGCAGTTAACAAGGATACATGACCAAAAGTCCCATTGCCGCAGAAAGAACAAACATTAAGTGTCCCATCACAGCAGTAGCGCATACTACTCACAGCGTGCATGCAAGCACCGCTCCCAGCAAGAATGTTAGTTTAAGTGTCCATCAGAAATCAGCAGCTATTTCGGAAACAAAAGATAAACCAAACATGGTATAATCAATATCCCCCCCAAGGCAAAGTAAGTTAACGAAGAGGCATAGAGAACAATACAAGTCTCACGTGCTCAGCCCTCAGAGTCAGTATCCACACCCTTCTCTCGTAGCATTTCCTGTCGCTCGATCCGCCGGATATATTGAACTGCTTCCTTAGGCTTTGTGAAGATACGTGCTTTCCCAGTATACTGAATCCGCAGTCGGGCAGGGTAGAGCATTGCGTATTGAATATGTAGTACCTGCAGCTTCTTCTTGACTGTCTGGAACTCACGGTGAGCCTGTTGCACACCTACGGTGAAGTCGGGAAAGAGTTCCACCTTCATCCCTTGGTAGTCAAGATTGCCCTTTTCTCTAGCTAGACGGAGCACTGTATCTCGGTCCCAGTAATTTAAGAGTCTAGCTATAATGGGATGTGGTGGTGCACCCGGAATTGGCTGAGGAGCTAAGGAGCGGTGCGCTCTCTCGACTATGAAGACCTTAGAGAAATGTTCCGCTCCCAGCAGGGCTCCAAGCAACGTCTCGACACATGTCTCCATGGGGCCGGTGTTGGTGGTTTCCGAAATTCCCGTTATGCGGGGATTGTTCCGTCATGAGCGGGCTTCAATGTCCTCATTCTTTGCTCTTATCACCTCCAATATCTTCTCCATGTTAGCACACGACGCGACAACAACCTCCACGCGATCTTCCGTAGTCGATATTCGTTGCTCCGCCTCTGTGATTTGCGAGTGGTGCTTGACAATTTTTGCAGCCATGATATCCATACGCAAGTTGAGGTGATCAATCTTAGTGTCTATGGTCTGTAAGCTCTGCTGCATAGCTAACATCATGCGCTTCAGCTTTGTAGTCGGTCCGGCTTCAGGAGCTTGATCAGTGTTTGAGGCGTTCGCGGTGAGAGATTTGATGTGCTTCTTGATGTCAAAATGCAGTTTGCTCTGCTGCTTGTCTGTTCTCCCCATGCTTACCCACTATCTATGGGGAAAATCGTGGGTAACAGCGCATGTGTATATGGGCAGCCACAGCACACGTGAATAGCAATGCAGGCAGCAGAGCCCAACTCTATCTTCACTCCCAACTCTACCACGTGAGCAATACGATGGCTGCAGAGTCTAGTGGTTATCCAGGTATGCGGGCGGTAGAACAGCACTGGGAGGTTGCGCTATCACTGCAGCAGTGTTGGAAACACCAGTCACAAGCAGGATGGGCCAAGGAATACACTCTGCTCTGATGCCCTTCCCCTGATGATCGTCGGCTCGCAGATTCCCCAGGCCGCCAATAAGTGCCTCTCGCAGGCAGCGCCCCACAGTGCAGAGAGCCAGCCGTGCGCACAACCGGCGCTGAGCGCCTTGGCAATTAAGCAGTTCGTTCCGGTGCCTCACTCCACCCTAGGCGCCGCCCGCATGGACGTCACACCCGCCACTCGGCCGGTAGCTCCGCCAACCGATGGCATGTAGGGGTGTATTGAGTATCGCCGTCAGGCCCCAGCAGCAAGTATCCTACAGCACAATGCGGGCGCCGCCGTACAGCTATGTCCGTGAGTACCAATGCAGTAAGTGCGCAGTGGAGGAGTGCGCGCTCGGCACCAGCTCGGCACACCAGCGACAGACAGCAATATAATCACCCTACCTCACCACACAGTGCTGCGAACAGGCGCTATTCGTGGTCGCGCCGAGAGCTGTACCTTCTCAGTTCCATAGTGGGAGGGTGACTGCTGGCATCATAAAGACCCCAATGTGGGCGCCACCACGCACAAGGCCCAGGATATGTCCAGGTAGTGCCTGCCCCTCAGAGAGCAGTATAAGCTGCCCGGAGACACAAGTCGAGCGAGTGCGCGGAGGCGGAGAGCCCGCACAGCCTCGGCACTCAGGTCTGCAGCGCAAGTCCAGTTCCGCCGACTTCAAAGTAAGTAATGGCAGCTGCGGGAGCACCCCGCCTCAATCTCCAGTAGCATGAAATGATGGCCGCTCAGTACGCCGCAGGGCCAGTAAAGCGCCGACGGGCTGTCTGTAGTGCGTCGAGGCAGAACAGTATCGCCAAGTTGGCTCACCTCATGCAGGAATCGACACCTTAGGGAGACGAAATCAGCAGTCTGCTTCATCCTGGCCCGCCATCTTGTGCAAAACGAGGCGTTACTGTGTTTGTGCTGTCAGGGAGCAAGCAGCTGATTTAGGGAGCTTAAAACAATCCTTGTCCCCTCAGGAGCAGTTATTTGCCACTTCTAGCCGTGGATGGTGCCAGGTTAAGCGAATAGTAGACGGATAGTTGTCCCGACCAGCAGAGCAGCACTAATGTGCGGCCATCTTGCTCTGGGCTCTCTAGCGTCCCCATCCGCCCTCCCTTTAATTAATGTATCGGCCCCGGGGTATGGGGCCCCTGGGCCTTGTGCAGTGTCAGGGATGGGGGCTGTGTGCCCAATCCTTTTAAATCATGATTACTTGCAAACATTTGCCCAAGAACCACAAAATATTGTCTGTGGTATAACCGAGGGACGCACTGATACCAGCAGGGTGTCGGTAGGGGGTCCAGCTGGGTCAGGGATTGTGTAAGGAGATCGTAGGGGAAGCGAAGCATGTACATCTAGTGGCTGAATTGTATCGCATGAAATCAGAAAACCTGGGATAAATTCCAGCTTTTCCCTTGACCAAATTGTGTCCTAGGCAATTTGTTTTACACTTTGCCTCCTTTTTCTTTCTTATGGCATATAAGGGGACCTGGAAATACATAAGCTCAGAATGTGCGCTGTACAAAACCTTCTCCTCTGTTTGATTATAATGTTGCGGACGTATATTAGCATCCCTAGGCCACCCAGAGGGTGCACATGACAACTGACTTGCCTCTTAGTTCACTATTGGCATTGTTGTCAGGGTGGGGTGGGGAGGCCTAAATGTTTCTAAATTCATGTTTGCAAACTATCTCTTAAAATAATCTTCTCAATGCAGTGGGATGGTTAAACGTGTCTGCATGTTAATGAAATACACTTTTTTGAATTTTGAAGAAATGTAATCCTACTTTAACACATTTGTTGCTAGATGTCTTTAAAAATAAAGGCGTTCCTAAACTTAGGTGGTGCAGGGCACCACCTTAGTTACGTCATAACTACAGTTAACTTGCAAATGCTTGCCCGTTTATTGAAAAAAAAACGGAATCTTAGTGCTCAGCAAGTAAACAGCAGCCCATGCTGCATTTCGGGAGTGCATGTAAAGGTCAAGAGGGCCGCAAGTGGGCCCCGGGTGGTAGTTTGAGTATCACTGCTTTAAATAAACTATCAGCCCCCAGGGGATTGGGTCCCAAGGGCCTCGAGCAAGCTGCTCAAGGAGGGAGGCCTCTACACCTCCCAGGCAAATTAACCCTTGGCCTCGGGGTATGGGGTCAACTAGGCCTCACGCAAGCTCGGGGCGTGGGGCTGACCCAGGGAATTATTTTTTTAAAGTGTGGGGTCCCGTGCTTCCTGTAATCCTAGTTCTGCATCGTAGAAATTTTTGCTGAGGTCATGAATACAAAGTTACTTACTTTCAGTAACGCATTTTCTTGTAGAGACGCTATCTAACCACAGATTTCTTACCTTTTGGATACCTCTAACTATCCGTAAACTTTTGTATAGTAATATCCTCCAGCATTGGCAGGTGTCGTTGAGCGATACCATGTTACCTCGCTGCTCTTCATCTTGTCCAGATGTGATGTTGGACCCCGCATATATATACGTCACCTGCTGGTGTCAGTTTCTTTCTATACTCCACCCGTACCAACAGACATGCAATATTAAGAAACTATCATTGAAAGATTTTTTGTGCGCAGCCTTTTAGTATTAGAATCTAATCGCCTAGAGATTTTCATGAGACTACTCCACAGACTGGGAAGGAGGGAGAGCAGATGAGGAAACTGCAGTTAGATAGAATCTCTACCAGAAAAGGCATAACCGAAGGTAAGTAACTGTTCTTCTCAGGGAGGCTAGAAACCACAGATTCCGCATTTAAACAAATCTTTCAGATTCCCGCCCACGCTCGCAATGCTCTGGTGCGACTGGAATTTAGGCTGAATAAACAGAGTTATGAGCATTGGGCCTCAATGGTGCGGTTCTATTGAGGGGTTTGTGCAGCCCCTCCATACACAATTAGGTCAATTTTAAAGATAGTTTTTACGAGAGGGAACAACCCGTGGCGTGATAGCCTGCACACCGCCTGTAGCGAACTGAACCTCGACATGTCCAAACTGCAGGACTTTACTCACCAGCCTGGTATCCTAAAGTCCATACTGAAAAAACAAGTCAGATTATTATCAAAGGAAGGGGACTTGAAGGAACTGAATTAATCCAGTAGCAACATTGGGATACTTGCAAGTTCCTATGAACCCCACCTACGTCAACCATACCTCGACATGGCATTAAACAAGGCAATTTACATTTTTTTTTATGGTGAGACTAATGGCCTTGCTGATCAAAGACATTAACAGGCGCTGGAAGGCCTTGGCGGCAATAACAACTTGCAGACTTTGCCACCAATATGAGGAATCCTTGGCCCATCTGGTTTGCACATGCCATTGTTTGTTACACGCACAACGCACTTTATTAAAACCCTTGTTCCTAAAACACGGGGTGCGAATCAAAACTGAAGCCATGAGACTGCTTTTCAATCTAGAAACTCCAATGGAATTGGCAAGGTTTGCTAAGTTTGCATATAAAGCCAAAGAGCTCTTAGGTAAAACCGGCACGACGCACCTTTGAAATGAAATTATTTGGCGCGAAGAACTCATGCTTTATTTAGGATTGCACATCTCTTACTTCATTGAAATGAAATCGTCTATGTATATTTAGTACTCAGTCTATTTATGCCACCATCGGACCCATGTATTTTATAACATCATTGAAACTCTTTATTTAAATCTTTGTTTAAACATCCTGAAGATAATTATGAATGTACTTATAACTCTGTGACTCCAACCCTCCCCTGCAAGACTTGCAAAGTCTGCACTTAAGGGGGAGGACCCTACAGTATTGAATTGATTTATTGTTTTATACCAGCACTTTACTGATTTTATCTGTTTTTAAAGCCCCGTCTGTAAAAATCATCTTGTTAGTTTTAGTAGATACAATATATCAAAGCATTAATTGTAACGAAGTATGTGAGATTTTATTTGAATCTTTTGCAACAATTTTTATTAATAGACACAATAAACACTTGACTTGACACAGATTCCTCACCTTTTGAAGGTACAAAGCAGCACCTCCCAGGTGGAGGGCCTGTGCAATGGCTCAAGCTACGGAATCTTACAGGAAGTGCCCTTCCCACCTGACTTGGTTGTCCAGGTAGTAGTGCTTGGTGAACATGTGAAAGGATACCCATGCAGTAGCCTGACAAACATCTAACACTGGCACACCTCACGCTAGTGCTGAACTAGCAGCCTTTGCTCTAGGAGAATGAGCACATAATCCTTCTGGGGCTGTTTTCGTGCTATCCCATAACAGATGTTAATACATAATACAATCAATCTAGAGAGGGTTCTTTTTTGCACTGCTTTACCCTTCACTACAGGCCTGGCCACAAAGACCTCGAACGGCCTCTCCCTCCACACGCCACCATCCCTGCAGCCTAAAAACCTGGATGTTCAACTGACAACTCCCAGCAGCCGCACCCCCAAACCACCAGTGCATGGGTGATAAGCAGCGCTCTATAAATAAATGGATGATTGATTGATTGAAAACCAGACAAAAAGTTATTCATCTAGTCAGAATCCTCTGGCTCTCTCTATGTAAAAGCTGAGAGCCCTTTTAGGATCAAGGTAATGTCGTAGTCTTCCGCTTTCGAGGGATGAGGCGCTGCATAAAAATATGACAAAGTGATGGACTGTCCTAAATGAAAGGTTGTAACTACCTTAGGGAGGAATGCTGCCCTTGTTCAAAGGACCAATTTATCATGAAAGAAGGAAACATAAGGAGGCACTGATAAAGCCTGAAGTTCACTCACTCGCCTAGCTGATGTAATGGCTATAAGGAGCACTGACTTCAGAGTCAGCAGCATTAAAGGGCAACAGTGCATGGGCTCAAAGGGCAAAGCTAAATTCAAGTCCCACTGTGGCATTACAAATGGGGCAGGAGGAAACATATTGATGAACCCTATCAAGAAAAAGCATCACGAGGGGGCTTGGCCACATAAGCGACCAGCTGTTAAGCTGATTTTGGGACGTAATTAATATTGGCGCCCATCGAGAATGCGGTGTCTGCTGTCCCGATGAAGGCAGCATGCCTTGTTGCTTTTTGCTGGAGAACATTGGCTGCGAGTTTAACAATATCGAGCGAGCGGAGACCCAGCCCTTGCCTCAGTGGCCCGGCAGCAACAGGGGCCATGGGTGAGCCTGAGGCTATTGAGCCTCGTTGGGCCATACTCTACCCGCTTCATCAGCGTGAAGGTACCCTCATGGAAGCCGTTGGGGGAATTGACTTCTGTGGCACACAATAGCAGGAGGGGGCCAAATTCAACCACGAGGTCTGGTGGAACGCGCAAGACCACTGGACTGGATCTTAGCGGGCCAGGCCAGCCCAGCCCTGGATGCCACGCGGTCCTGGGGGTCTGCCCTTTCTTACCCCCGCCTGCCTCCGAGGTCCCAGCCCGAACTGACAAGCCAGGTCTTCCCTGAACCGGAAACAAGCTTCCTAGGACCAGTTTCTGGCATTTCAGCCATCTTCAGCCAGGTTTGCTTGAATCCAGTGGCAAAGTGAGCAAGGGACTCACGTCTGAGCATACCCTGCCAACTTATGGCGAACAAAGCAAAACCAAAAGAAATGATGGACGGAGTGTTGAACATTGCAAGCACTCACCCCCAGTCAACTGATCTGGGTTTAATCCACCACCGTTCTTTAGCCCACTCTGCCACCCCAGTTCAGACATGGCCATATGCAAATCAGTCTGACCCTGTGCCTCATGGGAACAGTCCAGCCCGAACTGCCAAGCCATGCCTTCCCTGGACCGGAAACAAGCTTCCTAGGACCGGTTTCTGGCATTTCAGCCGTCTTCAGCCAGGCTTGCTTGAATCCAGTGGCAAAGTGAGCAAGGGACTCACGTCTGAGCATACCCTGCCAACTTATGGCGAACAAAGCGGTTCTAAAGGGGGTGGTGATGGACGGAGCATCAGAACCAATCAAACACTCACACCCAGTCAACAGATATGGGTTTGATCCATCACTGTTCTTTAGCCCACTCTGCCACCCCAGTTCAGACATGGCCATATGCAAATCAGTCTGACCCTGTGCCTCATGGGAACAGTCCAGCCCGAACTGCCAAGCCATGCCTTCCCTGGACCGGAAACAAGCTTCCTAGGACCGGTTTCTGGCATTTCAGCCGTCTTCAGCCAGGCTTGCTTGAATCCAGTGGCAAAGTGAGCAAGGGACTCACGTCTGAGCATACCCTGCCAACTTATGGCGAACAAAGCGGTACAAAAGGGGGTGGTGATGGACGGAGCATCAGAACCAATCAAACCCTCACACCCAGTCAACAGGTCTGGGTTTGATCCATCACCGTTCTTTAGCCCACTCTGCCACCCCAGTTTAGACATGGCCATATGCAAATCAGTCTGACCCTGTGCCTCATGGGAACAGTCCAGCCCGAACTGCCAAGCCATGCTTTCCCTGTACCGGAAACAGGCTTCCTAGGACCGGTTTCTGGCATTTCAGCCGTCTTCAGCCAGGCTTGCTTGAATCCAGTGGCAAAGTGAGCAAGGGAAGAGTGGCGCGCACACTGGCGGGCCACCTCATCCTCCTGTGGGTTGTATACCCCCATTCATAAAATATCCCCTTCCATCACACCTCCAGCTTCATTGACAACAATGGACGCTATAGAAGAGTGGTGCACACACTGGCGGGCCACCTCATCCTCCTGTGGGTTGTATACCCCCATTCATAAAATATCCCCTTCCATCACACCTCCAGCTTCATTGACAACAATGGACGCTATAGAAGAGTGGCGGCACACTGGCGGGCCAGCTCATCCTCCTGTGGGGTCTATACCCTCATTCATAAAATATCCCCTTCCATCACACCTCCAGCTTCATTGACAACAATGGACGCTATAGAAGAGTGACGCGCACACTGGCGGGCCACCTCATCCTCCTGTGGGTTGTATACCCCCATTCATAAAATATCCCCTTGCATCACACCTCCAGCTTCATTGACAACAATGGACGCTATAGAAGAGTGGTGCCCACACTGGCGGGCCACCTCATCCTCCTGTGGGTTGTATACCCCCATTCATAAAATATCCCCTTCCATCACACCTCCAGCTTCATTGACAACAATGGACGCTATAGAAGAGTGACGCGCACACTGGCGGGCCAGCTCATCCTCCTGTGGGGTCTATACCCTCATTCATAAAATATCCCCTTCCATCACACCTCCAGCTTCATTGACAACAATGGACGCTATAGAAGAGTGACGCACACACTGGCAGGCCACCTCATCCTCCTGGTTAATGACCATGAATCGAAAATGGACTCCCTCGATTTTCTTCAGCACCTGTCGTCCCCACTAGGGCGGGTAGACGCTGGCATTCTCCTTCTGGGGGGTGACCTTAATATGCTTGCAGACCAGATGCTGGACTCTGCTGGTTCTGCTCCGAGTTGCAAAGCTCATTCGTTCTGAATCCTTTGGGACATCAGCGACACATATGTCACTGAGAGATGCATGACACCTTAAACATGCTAATGCTCTTGGGTACACATTCTATTCTGACCCGCAGTGTCTGGACTCGTATCAGCTATTGGCTGCTCCCTGAGACCGCTGCCTCGTGGTAGGTAAATGTACTACTTGATGCATTTTGTGACCTGCAGAGAGGGAGGTGGTGTTTCTGGGGAAATATGTCAGAACCTGACAATACGGAGAGGGGGACTGCAGAGGTCGCACACTAGCAAGGAGTCTGCATCCAAACCATGGTAGGGACTATGTACCCGAGCTGCAACTGGCCGATGGGGGCCGAGTAACTGATAATCACGGTATTGATCGGAGCTTCTTCGATATTACATGGAATGATATGCATTGCGAGCAGGCGGTGACCCCACCGTGCAGGCGGAGTACCTGGCCGAAGTCCCACTAGCCTGGCTGTCGGCTGACCGATGGCCAGTGACAATCTGTGAGTGAACAATCTCATGTGAGGAGATCATCCAAGCGATAGATTCATTGGATGGGTCCAAGGGCCCCTGGCCTGGACGGACTCACAGGAGCCGTTTACAGGGCGTACACACATTTCCTTGCATCGCACCTCCTTGAGATGTATGCTGAGGCGCTCGAGTCCAGGGCCCTCCTGCCTTTGTTGGGAGAGGCAGGGATTACTTTATTTCCGACGCCTGGCAAGGGCCCGCAACTCAGTTCCTCCTATCGCCAGTTAGCCTTACTTAATTTCAACAATAAGATACTGGCCAAGTTTATTCCAATGGTTGTCACTGCTAATGAAAAATGCAATCTCTCCATGCAAACAGTCTGTGTCCCCCATAGATCAATGGCCCTGAATTTACGTGCTGCGTTTGCTGTGTTAAATAGGATATCTCCAGAAGTCCAGGCAGCAGTGGCCCTGATGGATGCAGAGAAAGTATTTGACTCTTTAGAATGGTCCTTCCTTCAGGCAACGTTGCAGAAGTTGGGAATACCCCGTGGGTTCACATTGCTTATTATGCTTCTAAAGTCGCTCCCTGTGGCCCACCTGCGGGTCAACAGTTCCCTTTCGGATCCCTTTGCGATTATCAGGGGGACTAGACAGGGTTGTCCCCTGTCACCACGCCTGTTTATCATCGCGATGGATCCACTGGTCCCTCACCTACAAGAGAAACATATGCATCGAGGTCTGCTCTTTCGGCCTGGCCCCATGCTGTTCTCATGCTGCTTTCACTTAATGTGGATGATATTTTGTTGTTTATCCATCATCCTTCAGAAAACCCGGCTCCCGTTGTATGGGAAATCATCCTATTGGGCGTGTGCTCAGGTCTAAACATTAATTGGGCCAAGTCGGAACTATTCCCTCTCACCACAAGTACTGCACCTATGTCGAGTGAATATCCACTAACTTGGTGCAACGGGTCTACGAAATATTTGTGAAATGTCTTGCATCGTGAGAAAGAGCAGGTGATCCATCTGAATTATGGCCCTGCCATCAACAAACTCTCCAGCCAGATGGAATGATGGCTCCAACTTCCGCTCTCTATGGTGAGCTGTATCACCATCATTAAAATGGTTGTACTACTTTCATATTTATTTTTTAACATTCCCATCTCGCTCACCAACAGCTTCTTTGCCACTCTGAGAAGCCTTTTACTGAGGCTCATATGGGCCTGCCGTCGACCACGGATCAAGTGTAGCACCTTGGTGCTCCGTAAGAACGTGGTGGGTTCGGTGTACTGGACTTTCAACTATATTATCTCACCGCTCAAATTCACATACCACTGGTATCACCCGGACACACGTCTCCCTTACGCCATGCATGAACAGGATCAGGCAGGGGATGTACCAATGTAGACCATATTCCCAGGGGGAATCACGTTGGATGCCACTGACATCGAAACACTTTTAACAACCAGTTGGGCATAGCGGAAGCTCTGCTTGTTCTAAAGGGGGAGGTCTCCTATATTCATCTGCTTTTCCTCTGGCTAATAATCTACGGCTCCCAATAACACAAGAAACATTGGTCCAATGTACCCTACTGCGGCATGATTTATATATGCTTGGGTACATTTTCTCAGATGGGTATGTCGACTCTCATGCTGCAAAGTTTCAGCATTATTGCCCCAGTCCCAAAACCCCCAAAGCCGAAAGGGCGTGCTCATTCGTGCCTCTCCCTAGAAATTTGTAGGCATCTAACATTTTGGGGAGAAACGGTGGCGCCCAATTCAATTGAATTGTATTGCGGTGTTGGGCGAAAACTAAGACTCCAAGGGCCTTGAGTCTGGAATTGAGCCCGAAAAACCTGGTGAGAGCGGCATAGACACACTCTTATTGCCGCTGCTACCTCAAACATCAAAGTCAAAAGTCAAAATTCACATGCCTACAGGGATATTTGCCACCCTTTGCATATATCCAACATGCTCCAATCAAGGGTAATACCCAGGCGTCCTCCCCGAAACGTCCTCACGGCCCAGATAAGAAACCGGACAGAGTGGCACCCCATCAGGAGCAAGACCAGCATAAGGGATAAAACACGAAACATCAGCACCCAGCCCCAAGCAAGCCTAAGCAACATAATGACCGCAAGGAACTTTCCCTTTGGAAATTGGAAGCAATCTTTTAAGATCTCCATATGCAGGAGAGCAGAAGCGATGCCTAAAAGGAATGTGTGGAGTTTCTATTCAATGCTGTAGAACTCAGTGATGTCATTAGAGTGACATCACTGAGAGACTCTGTGAATGCTGCCAGTTGATGAAGCTGGAGGTTACTCTATGGATGTGTACTGATCATCTTGAGAAATAAAGGACTTAAACTACAACCACTGTCCCTGTGGTGACTACTTTTTTATGGCGACGAGAAGGAGACTGCGCAGGGGGCAGATAATTGAGTGACCTCCACCCCTGGAAAAGCAGGTTGACATTGGTAGTACTGCTGATGAACTATGAGTAAAAGAAATATTTCATCTTCACATTGAGTTTGTCAATGCTTGTTTATACGTGAACCAACAAGCAAAAGAAGCTGTATATTTAATGGATTTTACCAAATTTATACATAATGGGAAACTTCAACATATGGAATAGAAGAAGTGAATAATTGTGGAGTTTCAATATTCATATTTACAGCCAAAAGTGAAGATAATTTAATTAAACTTGCTGTTAAATTGTGGCCAAACGTAAAAAAGAGTTAAGTGACACAAAGCTGGTGAAGATTTAATTTATTAAACTTCAAATCGAACGTTTTGTCTGAAAACTGCAAAGATTTAAACAGTTCTGAAGCCAAATAAGATTAGGGCGAGGGAAAAAAGCACTTAACTTAACACGTGCAAGCAAGCGTGTAGAAAGCTATAGAAGGTACAGATATAGGCACAAATGAGAATAGGAAGACAATCTGCCACACAAAATAAAGAACAATTAAAAATGAACCGGTTTAGTAGGATGACCAAAAGGATTGCAAGGGCTTCTAACTCAGTCGAGCTCCCAAAGGGAGGTAATATATATAGCAGAAAAAAAGCGACTGTTGGAATCACGGCATATTTCAAGAAGAAGGATAGGGGTATGTACCACCCCCCTCCCCAGGTCTTTGGACTTCGTGTTGTGCTAGCTACCGCAAGTACAATTGGTGTTAAGGCAAGCTAAGGGGGCCGACAATCCATGCATGAGAAGGAGGTTGTGCCCATGCCCAAAACTGGGGGACATAAGCTGAATAGTAGAGCGAGCTGTCCTCAACAGTATTAGATCTCCCATCATATCAAAACATGGGGTACGAGGTGAGCAGCGCATGTTATGGGCAAGAGCCCCCATAACCCAGTGCAAAGAAGGGGAATCAATTGCTGTGCAGTTCCATCATGCATATGAGTACGTGATGAGGGTGGGCAAGTTGTCGGGGGCCACGACTCAATCAGAAGGTCCAGACACGAAAGGTGCACCCCAAAATCAGGAATGTCCCACAGGAAATACACCAGGATTAGAGGCGCCACTCCATCCACAGTTACCGGACTCTTTACAAAGATCCCCAGCTTACCTACCTTTTGACCTCTCCTACATGCACGACAATCTACTAAGGTTCTTCAGCGCCTCACTGACAGTGGCCACAAACTTGAAACGCAGATGGAAACTTTACAGACAATGGCACTTACTATGGCAGACATGGCCAAAAAGATTGACAAAATTGACAAGACTAACAAAATGGAACGATCCATACAAGACTGCCTAGGTCCAGACATCGTGAACAAATTGTCCGGGCTACCCACCATTCTCGCCACACAGGCTGCTGATCTGAAAGCAATAAACAATACACGCCTAGGCTCGCAATGCCCTGGGCCATTCAAGGTGGGATACATAAGATGGACGCGTAGGACATGACTACGGATGTACACCAAAAACAAAAAAAACACACCCACATGGAAATAGCCCAGACGTCCAACTCAGTATTAGTACCAGCAACACACTAAAAGAAAACCCCCAGACACAGAAGGAAGCTTGTGACAGTGCACATGACAGGGTTACACATTCCATAATGGCGCTGCTAACCCAGAGTGCCAAAAAACGCTTACAGAAGCGCCAGAAACTAATGAAAACACAGTTAGCGATAAAAAACGTTCAAAGAGCCCGGAACAAACCTGTGGCAAGAAAACCTCATCCGACGACCGCAACCATCTCGACCAAGCCTCTATACGCAACACCTGGGCAGCTGAAGGGGATAATGCAAACCCCACGAATACAAACAAGCTTGCATACTCCCAAGCCATGCAGCATTTGGGTAACAATAGCAAAAAATCAACTACCCGCATAGACATGCTAGATCCCAACTAGGAGGCTAGATAGCCCACGACACAAAAGGCGAGATGTCCAGTCGATCAAGGCAGGGAAGCCTCCTACTCAGGCAGAAGATCCCAAAACAGCCTCAGGAACAACTCTGGTCAGTCAGCTTGCAACATCAGCTAACCAACATACATTTAACAAAGCTCAGCTCAAATAAGGATATAGAACACACAGGAAAAAATGTATTAAAAATCTGTAAAGAAAACAAAGGAGGCAGCTCAGTAGATTTACAAAGGATGTCCTCGGCTGGAGAAATCATGGGGTCCCCTATGCATGCCTCACCCGACCGGTTGGAGGAAGGCAGGCACCAGCATCAGCGGTAATAGATCAAACAGCAATACAGCCAACCCCACCATACATAAACTCTAGGCCACTGAGAGGTCAGGCCGGTGACACGCCCAGTTGGTCGGTACCCCAATAGCCTCGACTAGCGGACCACCCCCAGCCACACTCAACAGCCAGTTTCAATATAAAAGAAGGTGGGGGATCTCAATAAATGATATTCACCCCAGAGCATTAAGTGGGCCGAGTCTCACCCGTGCTGAGCACCGGTAGTTTTTTAGGGGCCTCGAAACGGGTCTCTATCGGGCTCTGTTTTGTGCCCTGGCACAGGCGGTCTGTTTTTTTCCGGACTGCATTGACAGCAGGCACATCGATGTGCGCTGCTCACACTGCTCACTTCTTACTAGTGGAGAAGTTATGGCATGACATCATGCCAGGTGAGCTTTGTAGGGAAAGGGAAATCCTTTAAAGAGAGTCCATTTCTCTCCGGATTTCCCTTCTCTTTTTGAAACCCAGGAGCAGCAACATTGTCGTGGTGTCACCAGGGCTGTAAGTGGAAGCTTATTCAATATTATATACAAGCCATAGTTGCTGCTTATTTATCTTATGCAACTAACAACCATTGGCAAAGCCAATAGTCCTGACTTGTAGGTCTGATGTTACTTGTTGTATCACATATCTGGATGCAATGACAAACAGCAAAATGCAAGTCAGCGACACACTATGCTAAGCACAGATTTTTACCCTATGTGTTTGTAAGCCACGCCCTTAATTATATAGGCCACGCCCCTTTGAGAGACCCCCATTTTTTTCATCCCACTTAAAGCCCTGATTCACCCCACAGTACGCATCCAGGGGCAACGCGGACGTCCTCAATTGATCAAACATATGAAAACCTCCGCAGTTCATCCCTTCACTATCATTCAGCAACAGCGAAGACATAACAAGGATACAACATGGCGAGACGGCAGCACGTCAAAAAAGGTAATCGATGAATAAGACCCGTTTGGTGACTTGGGGATTTTAATACACATGATGGAAAGAGAAAAATATCCACACATCCTAAAACAACATCCCAAAAATAGAACAAAAGAAAGGGATTTTAATGGGAAGAAGGAGCGTTGAAGCCAATTTAAGCTACACAAACGTCAACATTCAGTACCAGCCAGAAGGCTTGGCAGGAGCTCGAAGGGTAAGTACCACCCAGAGCCCTAATATTCCAGATCCATCAACCGACTCAAATGACTAAGGCTGGACTGCTGCAAATCTAGTCCGAGAGAAATAGAGGCTCCCCTGGCACAATGGACAGGGAGAGCGAAATGCCAGGAAAAAACAACCAATATAGTGACCTGGAATGTGTCGGGATTCACCAAGATTCTGCAGAGTGAGGCCGCACATGCATTGTTGGAGGAAGCAGACATTATCTGTCTTCAAAAGACATGGGTGTTAACACCCACACTGCTACCTGGGTATGCTAAATGCCATAAGCCGGTCAAAAAGGCCCCTCTGTTTGGGAGACCCTCTGGAGGTCTCTCAATACACATCAAGCACTCAGTAAGACCATCCTTATTGGAAACAAACACCAAATAGGAAATGCTACAAGCAGGAATTCTAAAAAGCCCCAGAATCAACATTGTCTACTTTAATTGCCTTGGTAGCAACGCACTGGAAAGACTAGAAAAGATGAATGGTCACCTGGAAAATCTAATAAGCACCCACATGGATTCTGAAATGCTCCTGCTGGTAGACTTCAACATGCACTATTTGGGAGAAGACGGCATAAGTATTAGGGGACCCAGAGAAACAACTCAGAGATTTAATGCATTCCTTCAGACGTATAACTGGAACCTGCACAGATTACAGCACAAAGGATCAAACTCTGGATTAACTAGTCTCACTCCTTTAATAACCAAACCACAATCGATTATGTATTCCTGAGTCAATGCCTAAGTGAAGCCATCGCAAACTTCAATCTTCAACCGGCAGAGATCGATCATGCCGTCCTGATGGTGCAGCTGACCTCATCAGGAATGAACTGTGAACCATTACCCGTACTGGGAAAAACAAAGGCAAAGACCGCTTTAAACTCATGCGCAGGATAAAATAGTCATCTGTATCCGTAATAAAGATGGCAGGATGGAAGAGCAAACGAGAAGACTGGTCTATAGTGCGTCAAAAGTCAGACATCGTCACGGGCTGGTTGCCTCTGGTCTCGTAGCTGTGTGTGCTCCGGCAAGGGAAGGGCCCTAACAAAATCAAAAAGTCAACAAAGGGAAGGACCATAACAAAATCAAAAAGCCAACGAAGGGAAGGGCCCTAACAAAAACAAAATCAAAAAGCCAACGAAGGGAAGGGCCCTAACAAAATCAAAAAGCCAACGAAGGGAAGGGCCCTAACAAAATCAAAAAGCCAACAAAGGGAAGGGCCCTAACAAAATCAAAAAGCCAACGAAGGGAAAGGCCCTAACAAAATCAAAAAGCCAACGAAGAGAAGAACAAGTTACTTACCTTCGGCAACGATGTATCTGTAAGAAACATTAGTTAGTTAGATTCCTCACCTTAGAATATCCCCAGGCGTCAGACTGGATCCGGAAGATTTTTCGTCAGCAATACCCCTTGCGCGTCGCTAGGCGTCGTCTGCGGCTCCGCGTCCGTCGTCGGCGTCGTGCGCCGGAATGACGTCGTCGGAGTACTTAGACGCCGCCCTCGCGCGCTGACGTCAGTTCTTGTACATAGCCTTCCGCGCCAGGAACGCAGAGCCATGCAAAGACCGACACTGGTGCCAAAAATAAAATCTAGGGGCCTGAAAAGGATAACCTTAACCCTAGATGTCAGTTCGCAGAACGGGGAGGATGGGTGGGTCGGTGAGGAATCTAACTAACTAATGTTTCTTACAGATACATCGTTACCGAAGGTAAGTAACTTGTTCATCTGAAAGAAACACGTTAGTTAGATTCCTCACCTTAGAATAGATACCCAAGCAATACCATCCCCGGTGGTGGGTCTGCGAACCAAGATCACACCAGAAAGTCCTGGAGGACAGAACGGCCAAAGAAGCCATCCCTCCGGACTTGGCTGTCAAGGCAATAATGCCTGGCAAACGTGTGTAGCGAAGCCCACGTCGCCGCCTGACAGATGTCCTGCAAAGGGACTCCCCGTCCCAAGGCAGTAGTAGCCGCTGCGGCCCGAGTAGAATGGGAGCGCAGCCCAACAGGAGGGTCCTTTTTTGCCAAAGAGTAACACATTTTGATGCACAAAACGACCCACCGAGAGATGGTCCGTTTGTGCACAGCTTTCCCCTTCTTAGCACCCACGTATCCAACGAAAAGTTGGTCGTCCACCCGGAACTGCTTTGTGCGGTCCAAATAAAAGGAGAGCGCACGTTTTGGGTCCAGACGGTGGAGCCTCTCTTCCTCTTTGGAAGGATGCGGAGGCGGAAAGAAGGTGGGCAAGGTGACAGACTGCCCAAGATGAAATGGAGTCACCACTTTCGGAAGAAAGGAGGGACGAGGCCGAAGGACAACCTTGTCCGGATGAACAGACAGAAAAGGAGGCTTTGAAGATAAAGCCTGGAGCTCACTCACCCGTCTAGCAGAGGTGATGGCTACCAGAAAAGCAGTCTTAAGAGTCAGAAGACGAAGAGGACAATTGTGAAGAGGCTCGAAGGGAGCGCACATCAGGAATGTCAAGACCAGATTCAAGTCCCACTGAGGCATTACAAAAGGGACAGGAGGGAACGTGTGAGTAATGCCTTTTAGAAAGCGTGTAACCACAGGGGACTTGAAAAGAGAAGGCTGATCAGGAAGCCGCAAGAAGGCAGAGATGGCAGCAAGATAACCTTTCAGGGTGCCCAGGGCAGAGCCCTGCCGGGCCAGAGAAAGAAGAAAGAGGAGAACCTCAGAAAGAGGGGCGGAAAGGGGATCCACAGCCTTTGCTGTGCACCATGCCACAAATTTGTTCCACCGGCAGGCGTATACCGTCTTTGTGGAGGGACGCCTGGCTGCCAGAATGATATCACAGACTTCAGGAGGCAAGTCGAATGGCATCAACTGCCGCCGCTCAATCTCCACGCATGGAGGTGGAGGCTGGACAGGTTTGGGTGGAGGACCGTCCCCTGCTGCTGCGACAGAAGATCCTCCCGAAGGGGCAGACGTATCGGGGGATCGGTCAACATACTGAGTAGCTCGGGATACCAGTATCTTCGTGCCCAATCCGGAGCCACCAAGATGACTTGGGCCCGGTCGTGCCTGATCTTCTTCAGCACTCTGGGCAGAAGTGGTATAGGCGGAAAGGCGTACAACAGACCGCAACTCCACTCGTGACGAAAAGCGTCGCCGAGCGAGTGCCGCCTTGGAAATTCCAACGCCCAGAACTGCTGACATTGCGCGTTCTCTTCGGTGGCGAATAGATCTAACCAAGGCTCTCCCCACCGCTGAAAGAGACCTTGCGCCACTTCGGAGTGCAGACGCCATTCGTGATCCATCATGCACCGGCGGCTGAGTTCGTCCGCTCTGGCGTTCAGAGAGCCCGCCAGATGTTGAACCACTAGGGTGACGCCCTGGTGTTCCAGCCACGTCCAGAGGCGCAGAGCCTCCTGACAAAGGGTCCACGACCCCACCCCGCCCGGTTTGTTGCAATACCACATGGCGGTGGTGTTGTCCGTGAACACCTGCACGACACTGCCCCTGACAGAGGGAAGGAAGGCTTTCAGTGCAAGTCGGATCGCCCTCAACTCCAACAGGTTGATGTGGAGACGAGACTCCGCCGGAGACCAGAGGCCTCTGATCTCCGCCTCTCCCATATGGCCACCCCATCCCAGGAGGGACGCATCCGTCACTACGACATGCTCCGGTTGGGGAAGGGAGAGGCTCCTGCCCATGACCCAATCGCGGTCCGTGAGCCACCACTGCAACTGCTGTGCAGTGCCCTCCGAGATCAAGACATGGTCGGACAGGTTGCCGTGATGCTGGGCCCACTGAAACTTCAGGTCCCACTGCAGAGCCCGCATGCGCCGCCTGGCGTGATGCACTAGTAGGATGCAGGAGGCCATCAGCCCCAGAAGCCGCAACACTAGCCTGACCGAAACCCAGGATAGAGGCCGAAAGATGGGAATCAGGGCCTGTATATCCCGGACCCGCTGTTCCGGTGGATAGACCCGGAACTGCGCCGAATCGAGAACCGCTCCGATGAAGAGGAGCTTCTGAGAGGGACTCAGGTGTGACTTCGGCACGTTGATGGAAAACCCCAGCAAATGCAAGACATCCGCCGTAGTCTGGAGGTGGGAGACGACTGTCTGGGGCGAGCCCGCCTTCAACAACCAGTCGTCGAGATAGGGGAAGACTGGAACCCCTGATCTGCGCAGATGAGCTGCGACCACCGCCATCACTTTCGTGAACACCCGAGGGGCACTGGTGAGGCCGAAGGGGAGCACGGTAAACTGAAAGTGCTCTTGGCCCACCGTGAACCGCAGGTAACGCCGGTGGGCCGGCAGGACGGGGATGTGGAAATAAGCGTCCTGCAAGTCCAACGCTACCATCCAGTCTCCGGGGTCTAGGGCAGCTAGAACCTGAGCCAAAGTCAACATCTTGAACCTTTCCTTCCGGAGGAAGGCATTGACGTTCCGAAGGTCCAAGATAGGGCGGAGGCCCCCTTTGCCCTTCTTGGGAACCAGAAAGTAGTGGGAATAACAACCACGACCTACTTCTGGGCTCGGAACGCGCTCGACGGCCCCCTTGGCCAAGAGGGCGGAAACCTCCTCGTGGAGAAGATGCAAGTGATCCCCCGAGATACGGTGGTGCTGCAGTGGCATGGCTGGAGGGGTCGTCTCGAAGGGGAGGGAGTAGCCCCTTCGGACGATTTGCAGCACCCACCTGTCCGATGTGATGGACCGCCAGTGGAGCAGGTGATGGCGAACTCTGCCGCCCACTGGCGTGGAATGGGCCTGAAAGCTCGGACTAGGAAGGCTTTGAGGCGGATGCTGCCGGGGTGGATGTGGGCTGACCTCGTCTTCCTCCAGATCCGCCGCGGCGGAAACCACGTCCGCGCGCAGGTTGGTTCTGCGGCTGGTGGCTAGGCGCACGTGAGGAGGCACCCCTTCCGTGGCCACGAAAGGGGCGAAAAGCGGAAGATTGCGACCGCGGGGCCGAGAGGCCCAAGGACTTGGCCGTAGCCCGGGAGTCCTTAAAGCGGTTCAGCGCACTGTCCGCCTTCTCGCCAAACAGGCGAGTGCCATCAAACGGCATGTCCATGAGAGTGCTCTGGACATCGCCGGAAAACGACGTGGACCGCAGCCAGGCGTGACGTCGAAGCGCCACAGTGGTGGAAATGGCCCTACCCAGCGAGTCCGTGGTGTCAAGCCCACAACGTATGGCATGTCGCGCGGCATCCCTCCCATCGGCCAGAGCCTGGGTAAGTCGTGTCCGGACCTCCTCCGGACACAGGGGCAGCGCGTCCTCCACCGCATCCCACAGAGAGTGGGAATAACGGTCCAAGAGACAAGCGGTGTTCAAAGACCGCAGGCCCAAACTAAGGGATGAGAACAGTTTCTTGCCAAACTGCTCCAGTCTCTTGGAATCCCGGTCCGGCGGGGCGGTCGGGAAAGAGGATTGGGAGGTGGAGGCCTGGATAACCAGGCTCTCAGGGGTAGGGTGTTGGGACAGAAAACTGGGGTCGCCCGGAGCAGGGCGGTGGCGCCTGGCAACGTTCCTGTCCACAGGAGGAACTGTGGAGGGCTTGGACCAGGTGCCCTGGAGAACGTCAGTGAGGGCTTCATTGAACGGCAGCAGAGGCTCAGTGGAGCTTGCTGCAGATTGAAGCACCTCAGTGAGGACGTTCGTCCTCACAGCCACGGCAGGTAGCTCGAGCCCAAGGGCTGCGGCCGCCTTGCGCAGCACCACGGAGAAAGCAGCACCCTCCTCCGAAGCCACAGTCGGAGGAGAGATGAATCCAGTGTCTGGCGAGGTATCCAGACCACTGGCCTCCCCCAGTTCATCTGCCCAGTCCTGGGACAGTTGGGCCTGATGGGCCATAGGATCCTCGGATCCCTCCCAGTAGTCCCCATCATCCGACTCCTGGTGTAGAGGAGAAAGTAACGGAGCAGGGCGGTAGACAAAATGTGTCTCTAGCGGCGTCGATCTCGGCGTCCATCGACGCCGGACCGGCGCCGGGCCCGGACCGGGACTAAACTGGGGCACGGCGTCGAGCGGAGTCGACGTCGGGGGTGGAACCGGAGTCGACGCCGGTGGAGGAGTGACAAGGTTGACCGGCGTCGACGGGGACTCGAGAACGGGTCCCTCGGGCGCTTGTGGCGTCGAGGCCGGAGCCGTCAACGGCGCCGGGGCCGGAGCCGCCGGCTGGCAAGGCAGCCCAGTCGGGTCCGCGGGGCCCGAAGGCGCACCAGCGGGTGCCGACGGCGGAGCCAGGTTCCTCATGGCCGAGAGGAAGGCACTGACTTCCGCCGGCGTCGCGTTAGTCCCAGGGACCGGAGGGTATGGGGACGGACGCGGCGCCTGCGGCTCCGCCGGGCCGCTGGGGTGGAACCACCCTGACCCTCGACCGAGTCGCGCGACCGGCGAGGGGAGTCCGAAGAGCGATGTCGTCTCTTGGACTTCTTGGAATGCTTCGACTTACCCGAAGACTTGGATCCCGACGACCGATGGTGACGTCGGCTGCGGCTCCGCGACCGATCCTTGGACCTCCTCCTGGACCGGGATCGAGAGGCGCGCGGAGCCGAGTGGCGAATCTCGAGAAGCTTACGGGACCGCTCCCGTCTAGCCTTCGAGGTCAGGGCCTTACAGTCCGAGCACGACTCCGCGTCGTGGTCGAGGCCCAAACAGTACAGGCACCGGCGGTGATGGTCCGTAACCGACATCAATCGGCTACAGTCCGTACAGGCTTTAAACCCAGGCATCCTACCGGCACCGGTGTCGATAGACAGGATCAAAAAGGATCAAAAAGTTAGTCAAAAATTGACTAAAGGGGTAGCTCTCCCGGATCTGCGCTTACTGGCGCGGAAAAAAGAAGAACTGACGTCAGCGCGCGAGGGCGGCGTCTAAGTACTCCGACGACGTCATTCCGGCGCACGACGCCGACGACGGACGCGGAGCCGCAGACGACGCCTAGCGACGCGCAAAGGGTATTGCTGACGAAAAATCTTCCGGATCCAGTCTGACGCCTGGGGATATTCTAAGGTGAGGAATCTAACTAACGTGTTTCTTTCAGATGGGCCCTAACAAAATCAAAAAGCCAACGAAGGGAAAGGCCCTAACAAAATCAAAAAGCCAACGAAGGGAAGGGTCCTGACAAAACCAAAATCAAAAAGCCATCGAAGGGAAGGTTCCTAACAAAACCAAAATCAAAAAGCCAACGAAGGGAAGGGCCCTAACAAAATCAAAAAGCGAACGAAGGGAAGGGCCCTAACAAAATCAAAAAGCCAACAAAGGGAAGGGCCCTAACAAAATCAAAAAGCCAACGAAGGGAAGGGCCCTAACAAAATCAAAAAGTCAACGAACTACATGCTAGGATTAGTGCCAGAGATTAAAAAAAGCCTTCAGAATCTAAGAGTGACACTAAGGACATACAACAACTTAAAAAAAAACATCACTTTGAAGCAGGAACTAGCAATGCCCGCAAAGAAGCATAATCAACTTGTATGGAAGAACAAGAGAAAAAGTCATGAGGTGGAGTGGATTAAAATCTTCGACCTAATAGCAGCCAAAAAATCCCAACACCTTTGACAGTATGTTAACACCTTATGCTATGGGAAGAGAGAAAGGGAAACCCTGTTCCAGCAGAGAAATGGGTAACTCATGTTACAACCCTCTATACCGATCACCCATACAAGCCACTTTCCGCATATACGGCAGAGGAACCAAATGCAGTGACATCAGATGTAATGACGGATCATCCAGTACTGAACAATCAGGGGGTCAATAAGGTCCTGAAAAAGATCAGAAAGGACAGCACCACAGACCAAATGGCTTACCTGGGTCATTATTTAGAGAAGATCCGCAGTTCTGGGCTTCAGTTCTCGCCCCATTGTATACCAAATGCAGACTATACGAAGATGTTCCGGTCTCATAGGGACTCCCTACTACAGCCCATTTTTGAGAAGGGTGACAACACCGACCCCAGAAATTACAGGTTAATTGCACTTCAGGATATTGAGGGGAATGTCTACGCCAGTATATTAGCACAAGAGCTAGCTAAATGGACATCCGAAGAGGGCCTGCTGCCTTTTTACCAGAAAGGATTCCGAGTGGGAAGATCAACTGTGGACAACAGAGGTGCCCTTTCTTCAATAGCGCATCAAGCCATCATACACAACACACTGCCTGTCTTTGCCTACTTTATTGACTACTCCGCAGCCTTTGACGGGATCCGGAACACACTCTAGCAGAAACTAGAGAGGTGGAACATCTGTCCCAAACTACAGAGAACCATTATGTCACTTCACACCAGGACACGGGTCAGGGTCAAGCTCTCGGGAGATATAGCAACCACAAAAATCACAACCACCTGAGAGTTAAAATAGGACTGTGTGCTTGCCCCAATTTTATTCAACTTATACACAGCAGACCTGGGCCCAGCTCTAACAGATGCAAAACTAGTCATCCGGAGGATCAGAGAAAGGGAAATCCATCTTATGCAATACTCAGATGACCTTGTGCTTTTAGATCACACAAAGGTTGGCCTCCAGAAGGACCTGAATGCACTGACACATATAACATAGGAATGAACATATTGCCAAGCTAGCAAAACCATTTTTGGACGCTACACGAAAAAAGGGTCATGAAATGGTGATTGGGGTCATAGACTGTGTACAGAGCACTAATTATCTAGCGGGGTTGGCTTTGTGAAACGGGAAAACCGACCCTACACTTACAAAAAACGAAGATTAAAGGATGGTCATTCAGGCGCTCCACAACTGAAACACCCTTGACAGCCCAACAACTAGGGCCATTAGCAGGGTGAATAGGGCTAAACTCCTGCCCTCCGTCAACTATGCACAGCAAGCGTTTCCAGGTATGTTGGCAGGTGAACTTGACAAGCTCCAATGCATGGGGTTAAAGTGGGTTTTCCAACTGCCTTCCCACACAAGGAACACCTTGATTAGACTCGAATTTGGCCTGGTCAATCAAAAACTCGAATGTATGGCCATTTTGGCGAAATACTTCTACCAGACAATCGCCGCACCCAAGAACACAATGAAGGCAGTCCTAAAAACAATCCTCACAAATAAGAACAATCCCTTTTTCACTCATCTCAAAGCTGCGGAGGAGACACTGCAGCTCGCCAGGGAGAATTGGGCTCAAAATATCACAAATTATACGTCTATCATATTTGCGATAAAAAAGCAATTGCACCTCCTCTCACGTGAAATGGACATCAAAGCTCTACAAGAGAGGTGTTCACATGAGTCCCTAATGACAGCACAAACAACCCAGTCATGCAAACCACAGGAGACAGAGTTTACAATGCTTGCAATACCACGCGGGTTAATAACGCGGTCGTTACAATGACAGCGTTGTTACCACGAGTGGCATTACATGGCAAGTTGTTTCAACGACTTGCGCTAGGTGGCGTGCAACCCCAGGAAATGACACCTTCCCTGCTGTTGCGTTAACTGGAGTAGGAATAGTAATTTATACTATTCCTAAGTCCAGTGTGCCACCTAGCGCAAGTCGTTGAAACGACTTGCGATGTAATACCACATGTGGTAACAACGCGGTCGTTGTAACGACTGCTTTGTTACCTACTGCGTGGTAACAGCACGTGTTGTAACATCATACATTTGCAAGCCACACCTTCACCAGGCACTGGGAAATCGCGATCTGAATCAAATAGTATGGGAAGACTGGTGCCACTCCCAATAAGAGACCTTGACCCCGGCTGGAAAACTATCGAAAACATCCCACGCTGCAGACTGGGTCACTATGGAAAGGAATCACTGGCCTGTTATTATTTTGCTGCCCGGCACTGCATCTCGCCCGCTGCACCCTCTTGAGGCCAACTGTATTACATCAAGGCACTCGATCGGTTAAAGAGGCTCAAAACCTCTTATTCACCCTGGAAACTGTGGCTGAGATGGCCAAATTTGGAAAATGTATACACCAAGCACGGCTACTGTTCGAGAGCAACTAACCAGAACACACACACAGTCAAACTGCCAGTCTCTAATTTGCTCTTCAGTAATGAGCAGCCCAGTGCCCAATAAATTCAGCTTCAGCCCGTAACATCTGCTTTTAGAGTACTGTGTAATGCACTGAAACATCCTGTTTGTATGTACTGGAAACATTTTAATCCATTTTTTATGCATGACCTAGCCATTTTTAAGATTGTGGGGGCAGATTTATAATAACTGGCGCATCCCTGCATATCAGCAGGGATGCGCCAGTTATTTTGCGCCCCAGCTCCGCCATCATGAATGCGCCGCATTTATAATGCGGCGCACCATGGGGCAAAAGCGGCACAGATGCGTCACGCATCTGTGCCGTAAAAGTGGCGCATTGCTGGAGTTGCGTCGCAAGCGCGACGCAGCTCCAGCAAGGCTCTGGGGGGCCCTATCTGCACAATGCTGCGTCAATTCTTACGCCTGCTTCAAGCAGGCGCAGGGTTTTGACGCAGCATGGGTTCAAAAGTGACTGAGTGAAATCTTGTAGATTTCACTCAGCCACTTTTAGGAGGCGTTCCTGCGGCGGAACGCCCCCACCTGCCCTGGAACGCCTACATGTGGTGCAGGGCTTTACAATGTGACGCATCTCCCAGATGCGTCACGTTGTAAATACCCCGCACCATGGCGCAGGATTTGCGCCGCTGCTGCGTCACAAAAGTGACGCAACGGCGGCGCAAAAGTGGCGCAAGTGCAACATAAATCTGCCCCGTGGTTTTTACGTTGCTCATGTGCTTTTATCCTGTGATTTTGACTTATCTGTAATGGTTTTAAGTAATCATACAATAATGCAATTCATTCACGCGTCCATCTTATATATCCCAAGAGGGATTTATTTGAAAAGAAGTGGTTGATCTGCTAAACGTAAAAAGGAAGACAGGGCCACTAAACAACCTTTAACCGTGGCCAAAGCAAGGTCTAGCTGGACCAATGAAAACATAACAAGACTTTCAGAAGGTGAGGCTTTAAAGGATTGGATATGACAGGATGAACACCACAAACTTCTCCCAGCGCCCATCATAAACAGGTTTTGTAGAAGGATGTCTGGGTGCCAAGATTAAACCAACCACTTCAGTAGGGCGATCATATGGCATCAGTTGCTGCCGTTCAGAGTCCATGCATGAAGGTGTAGGTTGTGCAGGTTCGGATGCAAGACTCATCCCCGCTGCTGTGACAGGAGATCCTCCTGAAGGGGCAGCCAGACTGGAGGACCAATGCTCATGGCTAGAAGTTCCCACACCACAATCCTTGCTCAGTCCAGGGCCACTAGAATGACTTGGGCCTGGTCTCTCTCGATCTTCTTGAGTACCCGGGGCAGAAAAGGTAGGGTTGAATAGGCATATAGGAGTCCGAGCCCAATGTAGCCGAAAGGCGTCTCCTAGGGAGGACTTCTGTGGGTACTACACTGGGCAAAACTCTGGATACTACGTGTTCTCTGCGGTGATGAACAGCTCAAGCTAGGGTTTGCCCCATTGGTGGAAGATGTCTTGTGCCACCTCTGGGTGTGAATGCCATCTATCATCTGCTAGGCAACACCAGATGAGTTTGTCTGCTCACAGGTTAAAAAATCCTGCCAAATGTTGGATAGTCAGAGACATGCCGTGATCATTCAGCCACTTCCAAAGACAAAGAGCTTCCAAGCACAGAATCCATATTAATAATAATTCACATTTTTAAAGCGCGAACAATCACCCATAAGGGTCTCTAGGCGCTGGGGGCCGTTGGGAAGATTAAGCAAGCTACTGCCCAGAATCACATGGTGCTGGGCTAATCTGCCGCCAGCGCTGGGTATCGAACCCTGATCCCCAGATTCCGGAGTCAGTCGCCCTGGCGCCACACCTCTTCCCCATACTCCGCCCCGTTTGTTGAAATACCACATGGCAATCGTGTTATATGAGAGTATTTGTACTTGTTCCCTCTTGATCTTTGAAAGGAAAGCTTTTGAAGCCAAATGTGAGAAGCTAGCCTGGTATATGATGCCCACTAATGTAAGTGGGCACCTTGCACCAGTCCAGACAACCCTTATGGTGATTTAAGAGGTCTCAGACAACCTTAGAAAGCTACAGTAGTATCCTGTATAGATATTTATCCTGTTGCTTTCTCCCTAGCTGCTCAGCCAGTGTGAATGTGCTGCGTGGAATGTTTGTGTGATGGAGATGATTGGAATGTTTGGGTGCCTGTGAGGTGAGGTGCGGCAGCTGGAGTATGGGCTGAGCAGCAGGGAGGCTGCTCCTTGTGGAGCTGCTCTACATGACCTTACCAACCTGTAGAACAAGTTACTTACCTTCGGTAACGATGTATCTGTAAGAAACATTAGTTAGTTAGATTCCTCACCTTAGAATATCCCCAGGCGTCAGACTGGATCCGGAAGATTTTTCGTCAGCAATACCCCTTGCGCGTCGCTAGGCGTCGTCTGCGGCTCCGCGTCCGTCGTCGGCGTCGTGCGCCGGAATGACGTCGTCGGAGTACTTAGACGCCGCCCTCACGCGCTGACGTCAGTTCTTGTACATAGCCTTCCGCGCCAGGAACGCAGAGCCATGCAAAGACCGACACTGGTGCCAAAAATAAAATCTAGGGGCCTGAAAAGGATAACCTTAACCCTAGATGTCAGTTCGCAGAACGGGGAGGATGGGTGGGTCGGTGAGGAATCTAACTAACTAATGTTTCTTACAGATACATCGTTACCGAAGGTAAGTAACTTGTTCATCTGAAAGAAACACGTTAGTTAGATTCCTCACCTTAGAATAGATACCCAAGCAATACCATCCCCGGTGGTGGGTCTGCGAACCAAGATCACACCAGAAAGTCCTGGAGGACAGAACGGCCAAAGAAGCCATCCCTCCGGACTTGGCTGTCAAGGCAATAATGCCTGGCAAACGTGTGTAGCGAAGCCCACGTCGCCGCCTGACAGATGTCCTGCAAAGGGACACCCCGTCCCAAGGCAGTAGTAGCCGCTGTGGCCCGAGTAGAATGGGCGCGCAGCCCAACAGGAGGGTCCTTTTTTGCCAAAGAGTAACAAATTTTGATGCACAAAACGACCCACCGAGAGATGGTCCGTTTGTGCACAGCTTTCCCCTTCTTAGCACCCACGTATCCAACGAAAAGTTGGTCGTCCACCCGGAACTGCTTTGTGCGGTCCAAATAAAAGGAGAGCGCACGTTTTGGGTGCAGACGGTGGAGCCTCTCTTCCTCTTTGGAAGGATGCGGAGGCGGAAAGAAGGTGGGCAAGGTGACAGACTGCCCAAGATGAAATGGAGTCACCACTTTCGGAAGAAAGGAGGGACGAGGCCGAAGGACAACCTTGTCCGGATGAACAGACAGAAAAGGAGGCTTTGAAGATAAAGCCTGGAGCTCACTCACCCGTCTAGCCGAGGTGATGGCTACCAGAAAAGCAGTCTTAAGAGTCAGAAGACGAAGAGGACAATTGTGAAGAGGCTCGAAGGGAGCGCACATCAGGAATGTCAAGACCAGATTCAAGTCCCACTGAGGCATTACAAAAGGGACAGGAGGGAACGTGTGAGTAATGCCTTTTAGAAAGCGTGTAACCACAGGGGACTTGAAAAGAGAAGGCTGATCAGGAAGCCGCAAGAAGGCAGAGATGGCAGCAAGATAACCTTTCAGGGTGCCCAGGGCAGAGCCCTGCCGGGCCAGAGAAAGAAGAAAGAGGAGAACCTCAGAAAGAGGGGAGGAAAGGGGATCCACAGCCTTTGCTGTGCACCATGCCACAAATTTGTTCCACCGGCAGGCGTATACCGTCTTTGTGGAGGGACGCCTGGCTGCCAGAATGATATCACAGACTTCAGGAGGCAAGTCGAATGGCATCAACTGCCGCCGCTCAATCTCCACGCATGGAGGTGGAGGCTGGACAGGTTCGGGTGGAGGACCGTCCCCTGCTGCTGCGACAGAAGATCCTCCCGAAGGGGCAGACGTATCGGGGGATCGGTCAACATACTGAGTAGCTCGGGATACCAGTATCTTCGTGCCCAATCCGGAGCCACCAAGATGACTTGGGCCCGGTCGTGCCTGATCTTCTTCAGCACTCTGGGCAGAAGTGGTATAGGCGGAAAGGCGTACAACAGACCGCAACTCCACTCGTGACGAAAAGCGTCGCCGAGCGAGTGCCGCCTTGGAAATTCCAACGCGCAGAACTGCTGACATTGCGCGTTCTCTTCGGTTGCGAATAGATCTAACCAAGGCTCTCCCCACTGCTGAAAGAGACCTTGCGCCACTTCGGAGTTCAGACGCCATTCGTGATCCATCATGCACCGGCGGCTGAGTTCGTCCGCTCTGGCGTTCAGAGAGCCCGCCAGATGTTGAACCACTAGGGTGACGCCCTGGTGTTCCAGCCACATCCAGAGGCGCAGAGCCTCCTGACAAAGGGTCCACGACCCCACCCCGCCCTGTTTGTTGCAATACCACATGGCGGTGGTGTTGTCCGTGAACACCTGCACGACACTGCCCCTGACAGAGGGAAGGAAGGCTTTCAGTGCAAGTTGGATCGCCCTCAACTCCAACAGGTTGATGTGGAGACGAGACTCCGCCGGAGACCAGAGGCCTCTGATCTCCGCCTCTCCCATATGGCCACCCCATCCCAGGAGGGACGCATCCGTCACTATGACATGCTCCGGTTGGGGAAGGGAGAGGCTCCTGCCCATGACCCAATCGCGGTCCGTGAGCCACCACTGCAACTGCTGTGCAGTGCCCTCCGAGATCAAGACATGGTCGGACAGGTTGCCGTGATGCTGGGCCCACTGAAACTTCAGGTCCCACTGCAGAGCCCGCATGCGCCGCCTGGCGTGATGCACTAGTAGGATGCAGGAGGCCATCAGCCCCAGAAGCCGCAACACTAGCCTGACCGAAACCCAGGATAGAGGCCGAAAGATGGGAATCAGGGCCTGTATATCCCGGACCCGCTGTTCCGGTGGATAGACCCGGAACCGCGCCGAATCGAGAACCGCTCCGATGAAGAGAAGCTTCTGAGAGGGACTCAGGTGTGACTTCGGCACGTTGATGGAAAACCCCAGCAAATGCAGGAGATCCGCCGTAGTCTGGAGGTGGGAGACGACTGTCTGGGGCGAGCCCGCCTTCAACAACCAGTCGTCGAGATAGGGGAAGACTGGAACCCCTGATCTGCGCAGATGAGCTGCAACCACCGCCATCACTTTCGTGAACACCCGAGGGGCACTGGTGAGGCCGAAGGGGAGCACGGTAAACTGAAAGTGCTCTTGGCCCACCGTGAACCGCAGGTAACGCCGGTGGGCCGGCAGGACGGGGATGTGGAAATAAGCGTCCTGCAAGTCCAACGCTACCATCCAGTCTCCGGGGTCTAGGGCAGCTAGAACCTGAGCCAAAGTCAACATCTTGAACCTTTCCTTCCGGAGGAAGGCATTGACGTTCCGAAGGTCCAAGATAGGGCGGAGGCCCCCTTTGCCCTTCTTGGGAACCAGAAAGTAGTGGGAATAACAACCACGACCTACTTCTGGGCTCGGAACGCGCTCGACGGCCCCCTTGGCCAAGAGGGCGGAAACCTCCTCGTGGAGAAGATGCAAGTGATCCCCCGAGATACGGTGGTGCTGCGGTGGCATGGCTGGAGGGGTCGTCTCGAAGGGGAGGGAGTAGCCCCTTTGGACGATTTGCAGGACCCACCTGTCCGATGTGATGGACCGCCAGTGGAGCAGGTGATGGCGAACTCTGCCGCCCACTGGCGTGGAATGGGCCTGAAAGCTCGGACTAGGAAGGCTTTGAGGCGGATGCTGCCGGGGTGGATGTGGGCTGACCTCGTCGTCCTCCAGATCCGCCTCGGCGGAAACCACGTCCGCGACCGCGCGCAGGTTGGTTCTGCGGCTGGTGGCTAGGCGCACGTGAGGAGGCACCCCTTCCTTGGCCACGAAAGGGGCGAAAAGCGGAAGATTGCGACCGCGGGGCCGAGAGGCCCAAGGACTTGGCCGTAGCCCGGGAGTCCTTAAAGCGGTTCAGCGCACTGTCCGCCTTCTCGCCAAACAGGCGAGTGCCATCAAACGGCATGTCCATGAGAGTGCTCTGGACATCGCCGGAAAACGACGTGGACCGCAGCCAGGCGTGACGTCGGAGCGCCACAGTGGTGGAAATGGCCCTACCCAGCGAGTCCGTGGTGTCAAGCCCACAACATATGGCATGTCGCGCGGCATCCCTCCCATCGGCCAGAGCCTGGGTAAGTCGTGTCCGGACCTCCTCCGGACACAGGGGCAGCGCGTCCTCCACCGCATCCCACAGAGAGTGGGAATAACGGTCCAAGAGACAAGCGGTGTTCAAAGACCGCAGGCCCAAACTAAGGGATGAGAACAGTTTCTTGCCAAACTGCTCCAGTCTCTTGGAATCCCGGTCCGGCGGGGCGGTCGGGAAAGAGGATTGGGAGGTGGAGGCCTGGATAACCAGGCTCTCAGGGGTAGGGTGTTGGGACAGAAAACTGGGGTCGCCCGGAGCAGGGCGGTGGCGCCTGGCAACGTTCCTGTCCACAGGAGGAACTGTGGAGGGCTTGGACCAGGTGCCCTGGAGAACGTCAGTGAGGGCTTCATTGAACGGCAGCAGAGGCTCAGTGGAGCTTGCTGCAGATTGAAGCACCTCAGTGAGGACGTTCGTCTTCACAGCCACGGCAGGTAGCTCGAGCCCAAGGGCTGCGGCCGCCTTGCGCAGCACCACGGAGAAAGCAGCACCCTCCTCCGAAGCCACAGTCGGAGGAGAGATTAATCCAGTGTCTGGCGAGGTATCCAGACCACTGGCCTCCCCCAGTTCATCTGCCCAGTCCTGGGACAGTTGGGCCTGATGGGCCATAGGATCCTCGGATCCCTCCCAGTAGTCCCCATCATCCGACTCCTGGTGTAGAGGAGAAAGTAACGGAGCCGGGCGGTAGACAAAATGTGTCTCTAGCGGCGTTGATCTCGGCGTCCATCGACGCCGGACCGGCGCCGGGCCCGGACCGGGACTAAACTGGGGCACGGCGTCGAGCGGAGTCGACGTCGGCGTCGGGGGTGGAACCGGAGTCGACGCCGGTGGAGGAGTGACAAGGTTGACCGGCGTCGACGGGGACTCGAGAACGGGTCCCTCGGGCGCTTGCGGCGTCGAGGCCGTAGCCGTCAACGGCGCCGGAGCCGCCGGCTGGCAAGGCAGCCCAGTCGGGTCCGCGGGGCCCGAAGGCGCACCAGCGGGCGCCGACGGCGGAGCCAGGTTCCTCATGGCCGAGAGGAAGGCACTGACTTCCGCCGGCGTCGCGTTAGTCCCAGGGACCGGAGGGTATGGGGACGGACGCGGCGCCTGCGGCTCCGCCGGAGCCGCGGGGGTGGAACCACCCTGACCCTCGACCGAGTCGCGCGACCGGCGAGGGGAGTCCGAAGAGCGATGACGTCTCTTGGACTTCTTGGAATGCTTCGACTTACCCGAAGACTTTGATCCCGACGACCGATGGTGACGTCGGCTGCGGCTCCGCGACCGATCCTTGGACCTCCTCCTGGACCGGGATCGAGAGGCGCGCGGAGCCGAGTGGCGAATCTCGAGAAGCTTACGGGACCGCTCCCGTCTAGCCTTCGAGGTCAGGGCCTTACAGTCCGAGCACGACTCCGCGTCGTGGTCGAGGCCCAAACAGTACAGGCACTGGCGGTGATGGTCCGTAACCGACATCAATCGGCTACAGTCCGTACAGGCTTTAAACCCAGGCATCCTACCGGCACCGGTGTCGATAGACAGGATCAAAAAGTTAGTCAAAAATTGACTAAAGGGGTAGCTCTTCCGGATCTGCGCTTACTGGCGCGGAAAAAAGAAGAACTGACGTCAGCGCGCGAGGGCGGCGTCTAAGTACTCCGACGACGTCATTCCGGCGCACGACGCCGACGACGGACGCGGAGCCGCAGACGACGCCTAGCGACGCGCAAGGGGTATTGCTGACGAAAAATCTTCCGGATCCAGTCTGACGCCTGGGGATATTCTAAGGTGAGGAATCTAACTAACGTGTTTCTTTCAGATACTAAAGCTAAATACATCTACTTAAACTACATCTCAGCTACTGGACTTCTTTATTACAACAACCCACTGTAGTGCCCTGCTGGACACGTTCTAGTGTCTCTGCAGGTAGAGTTTACCAGCATTCCTTGAGGTCTGGCCCCACACACACACACACCCATCCAACACAGGCGTCACGAGTGACGTGTGCCTGCTAATAAAAAGGCCTGACTGCACGTGCTTGTGGCCAGTTAAGTAAGCAATCACCGCTGTGTCTGCCTGAGTTTATCACCAAGTATGTGGGTCTAGAGCCCACGACTTTACACCCACGTCCTCTGAGGTAAGTGTATATCGTAAATCTCTTAGACATACATCCCATCTCTCTCACATTCCATGTGGTAAACCTTTAATCACGTGGTTTGTTCACCGCTATTTGGAAAATGGAGAGTGTTTAAAGTGTTGTAACCGCTTCCCAATCATCGTTGTCTTCCCACAGGTGTACAGCGAGCATTTCCCGCCATCTGCCCGTGGTGTGTAATGTGTCTAACGTAGTACCTACAGTGTCCACACAAATATAACGCCTGCTCTACCTCCTGTTTTCACAAGTGGCCCAAGAAACAAACTAATGCCCTGTCTCTGGGCTTGACTGGAACACGTCACGCACAGCCCATTCCTGGCCCACGTCATACCAGTTAGAGTAAAGGATATCTTCTCCATTGTATTACAATACAGGTTTTGTGCTGGGTTTAAGGTTGCTCGTCTGAGCACCCTACTACCTGGGTGGCAAACGAAGCACCATCATTGCAACAGCAGGGAATGGTTCACTGGTGTCCCATGCGTCTATGTGCTCCTTCTAACCCCCCAATGGAGTCTCCAGTACATGTGACGCGCTCCTTCTAACCACCCCATGCAGTCTCCAGTACATGTAACGCATTCCTTCTAACCACCCCATGCAGTCTTCAGTACATGTGACACGCTCCTTTTAACCACCTCCCTGCAGCCTCCAGTACATGTGACCCGCTCCTTCTAACCACCCCATGCAGTCTCCAGTACATGTAACGCGCTCCTTCTAACCACCCCATGCAGTCTTCAGTACATGTGACGCGCTCCTTTTAACCACCTCCATGCAGCCTCCAGTACATGTGACCCGTTACTTCTAACCACCCCATGCAGCCTCCAGTACGTGACGCGCTCCTTCTAACCACCCCATGCAGTCTCCAGTACATGTAACATGCTCCTCTAACCACCCCATGTAGTCTCCAGTACATGTGACGCGCTCCTTCTAACCACCTCCCTGCAGCCTCTAGTACATGTGACCCGCTCCTTCTAACCACCTCCCTGCAGCCTCCAGTACATGTGACCCGCTCCTTCTAACCACCCCATGCAGTCTCCAGTACATGTGAGCGCTCCTTCTAACCACCCCATGCAGTCTCCAGTACATGTGACGCACTCCTTCTAACCACCCCCCTGCAGTCTCCAGTACGTGACGCGCGCCTTCTAACCACCCCATGCAGTCTCCAGTACATGTGGCGCTCCTTCTAACCACCCCATGCAATCTCCAGTACATGTGACGCACTCCTTCTAACCACCCCCCTGCAGTCTCCAGTACGTGACGCGCTCCTTCTAACCACCCCATGCAGTCTCCAGTACATGTGGCGCTCCTTCTAACCACCCCATGCAATCTCCAGTACATGTGACGCGCTCCTTCTAACCACCTCCCTGCAGCCTCTAGTACATGTGACCTGCTCCTTCTAACCACCCCATGCAGTCTCCAACACATGTGACGCGCTCCTTCTAACCACCTCCCTGCAGCCTCCTGCTCCTTCTAACCACCCCATGCAGTCTCCAGTACATGTGACGCGCTCCTTCTAACCACCCCATGCAGTCTTCAGTACATGTGACGCGCTCCTTCTAACCACCTCCCTGCAGCCTCTAGTACATGTGACCCGCTCCTTCTAACCTCCTTTCTGCAGCCTCCAGTACATGTGACCCGCTCCTTCTAACCACCCCATGCAGTCTCCAGTACATGTGAGCGCTCCTTCTAACCACCTCCCTGCAGCCCCCAGTACATGTGATGCGCTCCTTCTAACCACCCCATGCAGTCTCCAGTACATGTGACGCGCTCCTTCTAACAACCCCCCCTGCAGTCTCCAGTACATGTAACGCGCTCCTTCTAACCACGCCATGCAGTCTCCAGTACATGTGGCGCTCCTTCTAACCACCCCATGCAGTCTCTAGTACATGTGACACGCTCCTTCTAACCACCCCATGCAGTCTTCAGTACATGTAACGCACTCCTTCTAACCACCCCATGCAGTCTTCAGTACATGTGATGCGCTCCTTCTAACCACCCCATGCAGTCTCCAGTACATGTGAGCGCTCCTTCTAACCACCTCCCTGCAGCCTCCAGTACATGTGAGCGCTCCTAACCACCCCATGCAGTCTCCAGTACATGTAACGTGCTCCTTCTAACCACCCCATGCAGTCTCCAGTACATGTGGCGCTCCTTCTAACCACCCCATGTAGTCTCCAGTACATGTGACGCGCTCCTTCTAACCACCTCCCTGCAGCCTCCAGTACATGTGACCTGCTCCTTCTAACCACCCCATGCAGTCTCCAGTACATGTGACGCGCTCCTTCTAACCACCTCCCAGCAGCCTCCAGTACATGTGATGCGCTCCTTCTAACCACCCCATGCAGTCTCCAGTACATGTGATGCGCTCCTTCTAACCACCTCCCTGCAGCCTCCAGTACATGTGACGCGCTCCTTCTAACCACCTCCCTGCAGCCTCCAGTACATGTGACGCGTTCCTTCTAACCATCCCCCCTGCAGTCTCCAGTACATGCGAAGGCAGGTCACGCATGCAAGACAGGGCTGACTTTTTTTCTCTCGTTTGCAGAAAGTGCCGCATGGCCAAAAACGCTTGCCTCAAATATTCGAGGACTTAAATCAGAATAGTAGGTCATACTGTGTTCGAACATTTGGGGGGGGGGTTTGTATGCCTCTCCTGTGAGTGTCGGGGCAAGCACTAAAATATAGGCCCTTAGGTGAAGCATGGACAGACAGGGCAGTGGTAAATGAGAGGCCTTGAAGCAGGGCTGGCTTCCGAGCCGGGCAACTAGTTGTGTGGGTGTGCAGAAGACGAAATACGTGACCACAAGAAAGCAAGGGAATGAGGGAAGGCAAAGAGAGAGAAGAGAAAAAGGATACAGGCAGGGGAAAGCAACGAAAGACAGAAGAGCTGGGGACTGATCGCAGGAAGGGCTACAATTTGAGCAAAGGAAAGGCTGCAGATAGTCAAAGGATAGCAAGTAGCAAAGGACCATCGCTCACACCTTCTGCCTCCATAGGCGAGTTGCCTTCTGGGGCTTGTCGTTTTGCCATGTGAGGTGATTTTCCTCTCGTCAGTCATGTTAAAGGTCATGTGATATAATTTCTCTTTTTTTTTTAAAACGCACTTTATTAAGTTTTTATACAAACATCCACAAATCTGCACCTAATATTTAGCAGTATAATCCCTGAGGAGCAGTCAACAACCCCCCACCAATTACACCGTGCATAATATAAGAATATACAGGTCATTCCAAGCTGTGCGCCAAAGAAACCAAAAATCTCCCCAACTAAAATCTATCTCGAACCCCCATGAAAAATATAAAATCCCTCCCCCCTCCCTCAGTCCCCACCAGCAACGCAGGTATCCGTTTCTGTCCTCATGCATCCCGCACGCCGAGAAATAACTATGTCTGAAGCTGTGTGATGATCCCTTCTTGTTCCGGGGCTATCTCCCCATTCAAGGCCTGCCCTTCGCTATCATCCTGTGGCTCATAATCTCGTAATGCCTGCACTAGCGCCTCCCATGCAGCCGCCGCCTCCAGCCCCTTATCATCGTTACGCTTGCGCGCCATCTGATAGCGCAGTGCGCCCTCACTGGTGGCCCATTTGAGGAATTCACCCTTCCATCTTTTACTGGTGGGACCCACTGTCGCTTTCAAACGTTTCGTAATTTCTCGCTTCGCTAATATAAGTCCCATATCTATGAACTTACTCGTAATCTTATTCTTGGGCGTGTGGGGGAACCAGTGCAGTACACTAACAGCCATATCAAACACCAGCCGCCTCTCTGTCACCTCATTCAGGGTATCCCCCACCTCCTTCCAGTAAAGACCCATCGCTGGGCAAGACCACAACATATGCTCCAGTTCCACCCCCGTTCTCGTGCATCTGGGACATGCCACCTCTTGGACCTTAAAGTATTTCTGTATTTTCCCAGGCGTCAAATACGCTCTGTGGAGGACATAGAAGTGTATTAGTTGAAACCTTGCACACCTCGTGCTCTTCCAGGCCCGTCTCACGATCTGAGCCCAGGCCGCCTCAGGGATATCTTTACCTAGATCAGTTTCCCATTTCCCCTTCAATTCCGCTAGAGGCGGCAGGTTCTCAAGGAGCATTCTAGAGTAGAGGCACGTGACCGCTTTGAAGGTCCCTGCCGCCATCATGGTGTACTGGCAGGCCATCAACACTTTTGGCTCTATCAGCCCCTCCCTAGAGTGTGCCTGTATCGCTCGGGTCAGCGCTGCGTGCAGCAAGAAGCTCCCCCTTGGCAAATCAAATTTCTCCTGAAGAGTGTGGAATGGTAGCAGAATCCCGTCTTCATACAAATCCCCCACCACCTGCAGTCCCGCTTCTTCCCATAGCTGTAATGGCGTCCAATCTCCGCCGTGCGGTAAGGCCGTCAGCATCCCTAGCGGTATCTCCGGCGCATACGGATGTAACACACCCGCCCTGCGCTGAGACCGATTCCAGCAGAGTTTAAAAGTCATCTCCTCCGTGAGGAGGTCCCTAGTCTCCAGTTTCTGCTGTAAGGCGATGTAGGAAAGGACGTGGCGCGGCGTTCCCCTCTCCCTCCCGGCTTCTGGACCTCGGAATACTCGCGCTACATTTTGGGTGTAGATCTGCAATTGAGCCGCTATATAGTATAATTCAAAGTCCGGGACCGCCAGTCCGCCTTCTACCTTGGGTCGTATGAGCGTTGCCTGTGCTACTCTACGCCTACCCGCGCCCCAGAGAAAAGAAATCACCATCGATTTCAGTAATCGAAATGTGGAGCTGGGGATCCACACCGGTAGCGTCCTAAAATAGTATAGTAACCGAGGTAGAGCCACCATTTTCAAAAGGGATATGCGGCCTGTCACTGACAACAGAAGGGTGGCCCAAAAGGCCATACTCCCTCTCAGCGCTCGCACACTGCGGCCCACATTCCCTTCCAGCGTGTCCGCCATCGTGTGATAAATGTGGACGCCTAGGTAGTTCAAGCAGGTAGGCTCCCACCTCACCGCACGAGTCGTGGCCGGTCTAGATTCTCCTCGTCTCACCGGGAACAGGCATGTCTTAGACCAGTTAACTCTTAGGCCCGAAACATCTCCAAACACAGAGAGTAAACTCTCCGCTCCTGCCAGTGCTCTGTCAGCGTCTTCGAGAAATAATAATAAGTCATCTGCGTAAAGCGAGATATGGTGCCGTCCGTCCCTGCAACCCAGCCCCCCGTAGTGTTGACCTGTTCGAATCTTAGCCGCGAGGGGCTCCACCGCCAAGGCGAACAATAATGGGGAGAGAGGGCAGCCTTGCCTCGTCCCCCGTTTCGCTGGATACGTCGGTGAGATCAAGGAGCCCGCTCTCACTCTGGCCACAGCCGAAGTGTATAGCACCGATGTCCATTGTAGGAAGCCCACTCCCAAGCGAAACTGTCGCAATACCTTATACAAATACCCCCACTCCAAGCTATCAAAAGCTTTTTCAATGTCCACTGAGAGTATCATTGGCTGTAGTGCTTCTGGGTGATCAACATCTAGTAATCGCACTAGCCTCCTGATGTTCGCAGTCGTGTTGCGCGTCGGTATGAACCCAGCTTGGTCTTCATGAACCAGCGAGGTCATGTGTCGCAGTAATCGGGACGCCAATATGCTACTCAGTATTTTGTAGTCGGTAGTTAACATCAATAGGGGCCTATAGGAGGCCACGTTCTCACTCTCCCTCCCCGGCTTCAACAACGGGATCACCAGCGCTTCGCGCATCGATTGGGGCAGCCGTCCCAGCTCTCTCGCTTCTTTATAGACTTCTTGAAGTCGCGGCACTAGCAAGTCAGCATATTTCCCATAAAATTCTATGGGCAATCCGTCTAGGCCCGGTGTTTTGTTGCGAGCCATGCGCTTGATGGCATCTCGAATTTCTCCCGGCTCTATGTCTTTCCCCAAGTCCTTCGCCTGCTCTTGGTCCAGTCCTGGCAATGGCAACTCATCTAAGAAAGCGTCAACTGCCGGATCCCCGTCGTCCAACCTACTTTTGTAGAGTGTCTCATAATAGCTCTTAAAGCACTGCATAATTTCGGTTTGGGTGTAAACCATTCCCCCTTCCGCCGTTCCTAAAGCCAGGATAGGGGAACTCCGCTTTGCGGGGTTGGCCAGCCACGCCAACAATGTCCCCACCTTATCTCCCTCAGCATTGATCCTCATCGTATAGCTTCTATGGTCAAAGCTGCGCAAGCGCTCCACTTCCACTGCCACCGCTTCTTTAGCCTCAGCAACCACTTCCTGAAGCTCAGGGCGGCCAGGCCTCGCTATCTCCGCCTTGTTCAGATCATCCAGGAGCGTTTTCCTTATACCCGCATGTTTCCCTATGCAGAGCCCCCTGATGACAACTTTAAAAGCATCCCACTCTGTCGCCCTCGTCACAGCTGTGCCCACATTTTCCGCAAAATACTGTGTTATGCCCTCCTCGAGCGCTGCATGGAACAGTGGGTCATCCAGCGCTTCGGGCCTCAGTTTCCAGGTAGGAACGCACGAGACCCCAGCCATCCAATCCAGTCTGATTAATAGGGGGTTATGATCAGAGATCGTTCTGGTTAAATACTCAGTGTGCACGATAGCAGGCATTACTGTCGGGGAACATAAGATCGCGTCTAATCGAACATGCAGTTCATGCATGCCAGAGAAATAAGAGTAGTCTCGGTCTCCCGGGTGCTGCGCGCGCCAAGCGTCTAACAGTCCCCAAAGCGTCTGCCAATCTAGTCTGCCTCTGGTCAAGCGATGCACCGGGGAGTCCGCCAGCGGTGGGTGGGATCTATCTAGGGAAACATCTGCAACGGAGTTAAAATCCCCACCCAGCACTAGCGGGCCCGCCAAGTAGTGGGCCAAAGCTCCAGACAGCTGCGCCAGAAAGCCCAACTGGTCGACATTGGGCGCGTACAGGCTGCAAAAGGCGATGTCTTTCCCCCTTAGTTTCCTCTCAACAGCCACGTACCGACCCTCAGGATCAACCACTTGCCTAACTACCTGGAACAGGACTCCCGCCCTGACCCAGATCAGCGCCCCCCGAGCAAATGCGGAGTAAGTAGTGTTGAATATCTGGCCCCTCCATCTACGCTGCAGCCCGTGTTAGGTGTGTTTCTTGGAGTAGTGCGATGTGTATATCCCTACGGAGTAAGTAGGCATGGACCTTATGTCGCCGCGTCATAGTGTGAAGCCCCCTCACATTCCAGGTTATACATCTCAAAGTTGTTAAATCAGCCATTCTCCCATAACCTCCTGCTGAATCGAGAACAGATCTCCGCTACGTCGCCGGTAAGGATCCCTCCCCAACATTTCCCCAACAGTCCCAAACCCCCCCCCCCCCCCCCCCCTCAAGAACAGGACCTAGAAACTCCCATCATCTCCCATCCAAACCATGACTTCTGTATAACAACTAGTAGGCCCAACTAGTAGGCCCAACAGCAGACACTGTGATGTGATATAATTTCTCATGATGTCACAATTCTGTATATGTGATAAATTATCATGTTAGAAACCTGAAATATCTTGCTCCTTCTTGGTGATAGAATGTTGCCATGAACTACATCAGTGGCGGCTCCACCGCTAAGGCAGAGGAGCGTCGCCCCACTGAACAAAAGCAAAAATAAAATGATAACTATTATTATCATTTTATACTTCCTGTATACTTCAGTGGCTCTCGGACAGGGCAGGGCTGGAGGAGTAAGGAGGATGGTGGTTTTCACTCCTGAAGTGCACAGCGCTGCTTGGCCGGCCCTCTCCTGCCACCCCAAACAGTCCTGCGCACTTTGCATGTCCCCCACCAGGCTATATTATACAGCCTGGTGGGGGGCAAACCATCCCAGTCCCCACCTGAGCGCCGATTAAGGACGCTCAGACCAATCACAACGCTGCACTGCAGTGTAGTGATTGGCTACGGGGAGGCTGGGAGGGCGGGTGCTTCCTGCTGCCAGCCGGGAGTGTAGGAAGATGTCAGAGGGACTGGGGACGAAAGAGCGGCGCAACAGTTTCAGTTACGTGTTTTTTTTAATGTTCTCTTTTTTGTCCCACTGTGCCCCACCCCACCAACCGGGTCCGGTAGCAGCCGCTGAACGTGGCGCGGACCAGTTAGTTTTTATGTTTAAAACGTTTTTATTGAAACAAAACAAACCATGGGGGAGGGGGGGAGGAGGTTAGGGTACAGTTAATACAATCAAAGAAAAAAGGTGCAACTCAAGAGGGTTGGCGATGGATAGCTCGATGGGCCAGGGGAAAGGCACAGTAAACGAAAGGCTAGAGATGCAAACTGTGGAATCCCTGCGTGCATATCCAACACCCCAAATCTGAGCAATGAAAGCCAGCAGCAACTCGACAAAGCACAATCCACCCCCCCCCCATCCCCCATCCCCCCAGTAAAGAAAGGAAGAAAGAAAAAACAATACCCCACCCCCCCCGTCCTATGGTCCCGCGTCAGATTAGCCCTCACCAAAAAGCCCCGCACCCCACCCCCACCCCGGAGGCCTCTGTCTCACATGTGATCTAGTCCGCCGGGATCACCGGCGGCGTCAGCCTGAGAAGCCTAAGATACCTCGGACAGGTGAGCTCCCGGAATTCGGTGGACAGCAGCGCTAGAAAGGGTTGCCACAGCTCTTCATATTGGTCTATTTCCCCCGCCACCGTGAGCGACAACTTCTCCATTCCCAGCACATGCCAAAGCCTATGCAACCAACCCGTGATGGAGGGAACAGTGTTGGTGCGCCAGTGGATAAGGATGTTCTGGACCGCAGACCCCAGCGCAATCGCGATCTGCCTACCCCTGCGGGACTTCAGTGGGTACATTAGGTCATTGGGGAGGCCCAGCAGAACATACGCCGGGAAGCGCGGCAGCTCTATCTCAAAGTGCTTATCCACCTCGTCCAAAACTTCCTTCCAGTAAGCGGTCAGCACGGGGCAATCCCAAAGAATGTGTGAGAGGGTACCCTCCTGCCCGCAGCCCCGCCAGCACCCCTTGTCAGTGTGTTTATGCATTTCATACAGTCGCTCCGGGGTGTAATACCAATAAGTGGACACCTTAGTGAAGGTCTCCGTAAGGCCCGTGTGATATGCAGAGTGCCGCGCCCGATACGCAATTTTGTCCCATTCCTTGTGGCTGAGTGTCCTACCCAATTCCCTGTGCCAGCGCTCCCTCCCCGGGTTGTAATAGTGAAACGGCGGGGGTTGTAGGTACTTGTACAGATCGGTAATTAGCTTAGCGTCGGAGGTCCGGGTAGCCAGCCACCTCTCATACGGTGTAATTTGACGAGCAGCGGTGTCACGCACCCGGGGCTGGAGGGCCCAATGCCGAACCTGCATGTAGCGCAATCTGTCCAGCTCCGTCAGGCCGAACTCCTGGCGGAGTTGCTGAAACGGAGTCACTCACTCCGGGCCATAGATCTGGAAGAGTGCCCTGCAGCCCGCCTGCACCCAATGGGAAAAAGCTCCCGGCTCCATCCCTGGGGAGAAGTCCGGGTTGCCCGCTATGGGTGTGAACGGCGAAGGGAAGGTGGTGAGGCCCCGAGCCTCACAGACTGCGTCCCACACCCGCAGGGGGACCCGCGTAATAAAAGAAGCGTAAAGGTTAGGAGGGCGGTGCGCGCGGCGCAAGAATGGAACCTCTTGTAAAGTGCGGCCCGCCACTGCCTGGTCTTGAAAGAGCCAGTGTTTGTCGGACTCCCACCTGCTCCACTCCACCAAATATCGCAGCTGTGCCGCCTGAAAGTACCTACGGAGGTCCGGAATACCGAGGCCCCCCGCCTCCGGAGCAAGCGTGGAGAGGACCCTCTTCATTCGTGGCTTGCGGCCCTGCCAGACAAAGCGGGAGATGTCAGCCTGCATTTGTCGTATCCAGCCCACCGGGGGCTGGAGAGGGAGGGCCCGGAAAAGATACAGTATCTGGGGCAGCACCGTCATCTTAACCGCCGCGATTCGCCCCAGCCAGGACAGTAGGCCTTTGCTCCAGCGACCAAGCTCCTCCTTGATCTTCCTGCTGAGGGAGGCATAGTTAGCCGTGACCATCTCCGGTAATGTGGGCGCCAGCAGAATCCCCAGGTATGGCACCGTGGAGGAGGACCACTGCATGGGGAAGAGTCGCTGAAGGTCCCTCCTGGTGTCCGCAGCCAGGGACACGTCTAACGCCACCAACTTGCTCATATTCATTTTGAAGCCGGCCACACAGGCAAAGGCGTCTAGTTCCTGGAGGCAAGCAGGCAGCGACCTCCTAGGGTCGTCCAAGGTCAACAGGACATCGTCCGCATAGAGACTGACAGTGTGGACATACTGGCCCATCCGGACCCCAACCGCATCCGGGTTATCGCGAATCCTCTGAGCAAACGGCTCCATGTAGAGGGCAAACAAGAGCAGCGAGAGGGGGCAGCCCTGCCTTGTGCCGCGTTCGATGGCAAACCCACCGGAGCTACACCCGTTGACCCGCACCGACGCTGAAGGATGCTTATAACAGTTGAATACCATGGTGCAGAACTTATCCCCGATTCCCAATTTCTTGAGAACCAGCTCGAGATACGGCCAGTGAACTCTGTCGAAGGCCTTCTCCGCGTCGACGGACAGCAACATCCGCTCCCCCGGGATCCGCGAGGCCTTCTCCAGAACATGCGCCACCCGCTTGGTATTGTCAACCGTCTGTCTGCCGGGTACAAAGCCAGCCTGGTCCGCCTCCACCAATCCGGGGAGGTGTGGACCCAGCCTGGACGCTAGAATCCCTGTATACAACTTGAGGTCGACATTTAAGAGCGAGATGGGTCGATACGAACCGCGGAGGGCCCGGTCCTTCCCCGGTTTCGGAATTACCGCGACCGTCGCCCTCAGGAGATCCGGTGGAATGGCTCCCGGTTCGGAAAAGGAATTAAATAGCCGAGTAAGGACAGGGGCCACAGCCGTGCAAAAAGTCTTATAAAACAAAGACGTGTACCCGTCCGGGCCCGGGGCCTTACCATGCTTCAGCCGCGCGATAGCGGAAATCACCTCCTCAACATGGATATCCCGCTCCAGGTGGTCCGCCTGAGCCGGATCCAGCACCGGAAGGGTCACCGACTCCAAATAGCCTTCGGCATCCTGTGGCGAGGAGGGTTCCTCCGCATACAGCGCTTCGTAGAAGCCGCGGAAAGATTCCGCTACCTCCGCGTCCCCGGAGACGACCACCCCGTCCGTGCCCACCAGTTCCTTCACAACGCCACGCTGCTGCGTGACCCGGAGCCGGTGTGCTAGGAGCTTGCCACATTTGTCCCCCCCAGTGTAGAAGGCGTGCTTCAAGCGCAAGGCGGCATACTCCGCCCTATCAAGATCCAATGCCGACAGGAGCTTCCTCGCAGCCTTCAACTGCCTCCACACCCTTGGCGCCCCCGTACGGCGGTGGACCTGCTCAAGCTCCCGGACCCGAACGGTCAGCTCGTCCCTCTTCCGTTGCCGCTCCCTGTTTTCGGCTGCGGAGATAGAGATAAATTCCCCCCGGAGGACTGCCTTCAATGCCGCCCACTGTGTCGCTTGCGAAGTGTTGGTGTTGCTATTGTGAGTTAGGTAGTCCTGTATGACCTCCCCAATGCGCTGGACTACAGACTTTTTGTGTAAAAGGGTATCCCGGAGGCGCCACACCCCCCGAGAGGGGGAGGCCGCCGGCCACTGGAAAACGCCGGTGACTGGTGAATGGTCAGACAAGGTCAGGACCCCGATGTCCGCCGCCGTGGCAGCGGCATGCATCGGTCCACTCACCAGAAGGTAATCCAGCCGTGAGTAGGTTCGATGTGCGTGTGAAAAGTAAGAGTAGTCCCTATCCGTGGGGTGCATGGAGCGCCAAAGGTCATGTAAGTCCATTTCCGCAATCCGGGCCTTCACAGCCTGGGACAGTTCCCCCGTCTGCGGGAAGCGCTGCGCCGATCTGTCCATCACAGAATCGAAGACAATATTAAGGTCTCCCCCCAGAATGACGTGGCGGTCGGGGGAAGCAGTGACATCCACCAACACGGAGTCCAGGAAACGCTCCTGGTGGTCGCCTGGGCCACAAACGGAGCCAACCGTAAACGCCATGCCTCCCAAGCGCATGCGATACGCAAGAAGCCTCCCCCTCCGTTCAGCACACCCACACAAAACCTCCCCCCTAAAGGAGCTCGCCAGAAGAATGGCTACCCCCGCCGTCTTGTTCGCTGCCGAGGAGAAGAACTGGGTAGGGAACTTAGCAGAGCGCAGCCTATGGCAATCCCGGGACAATAAGTGGGTCTCCTGTAAAAGGCAAATGTCCGCCTGCGTCCCCTCCAGCAAAGATAAGATCGCTCTGCGCTTCACGGGGTTGTTCAGACCCTGAACATTAAGGGTCACTACCTTTAGGGCCGACATTCCTCTCGGGGATCGGGAGCGCCGTGCAATGGGCAGGGGTTCAGCGGGTGGGGCGCGCGGGGCAGCCGCGCAGGACAAGCCATAACAGACCAAGCGTGGGCATGGACAACGTCGGACGGGACCTCCCCAACCCCAGAACAACCCCTACACCCACCCGAAACACAACCCTGGCAACTAGCCAAACGCAAACTCAAACACCCCATTGTCCCAGTCAAGCCCCAAAACGGGCAAGTCCGTAGAAAGGAACGAAGTGGACGTCCAGCCACTCACCTCCAGCCGCTCCCCCCCGACCCCCCCGCCCCGAACCCAGCATTTAAAGAAGCTAAAGGCATCTCCCCCCGGAGTGAGTGTTAGGCCGTCAAGGCAACGCCGGTGGAGCCGGCCGAGTCCCTGGCCGCCGCCCTCAAAGAGTCGGCCATGTCCGCCCTGATGGTAGGGGAATCAGGACGCCCTGCGCTGGCCGCTGATCGTCGCCTCGCCGACCTCCGCCGGCTCCGTCTCTCCGAGGCCCTCCACGACGGTGTAGCTCCTTCCTCCTCCGCCGCCGTAAGCCCCAGGACTCCACAAATGTCCTGCAAGGAGCGTAGCTGGTGTAGCACCCCGTTCCATCGGAAGATCAGGCGGAAGGGATGACCCCAAGAGTACGGCGTCTCGTGCTCGCGCAAAAAGTCAGTGGCAATCCTGAAGGACCTGCGTTTCTGCAGCGTGATGGCGGAGAGGTCCTGGTAAAGCGCCACCGGCCGCTCCCGGAAAGTCAGGGGCTGTTTCCTGCGGGCCTCAGTCATGATGCGTTCCTTCAGCGGGAAATCGGGCAGGAAGGCCAGAATGTCCGGTGGAGGTGCCGATGATTGGCGCTGCCGGCCAACCCTATGTGCCCTATCAATGCTAATGGGGAAGTCCGCAGCCTCCCCCAGGATCTCTCGGAACAGGTCCCGCAGGTAGCTCCCCAGATCGGACCCCTCGTCTGCAGTCGGCACACCACGCACTCGAATGTTGTTCCTCCGTGATCTGTTCTCAAGGTCCTCAGAGTGGGCCTGGAGCTCAACACACTGCTCCCGGAGGCGGAGAACGTCCTGTTGAAGATGGACTATCTCCTCCTCCCGGCGTTGGGCCTCCGTCTCCACCGTTTCAACGCGCTCACCAAGGCCCTCCACTTCTCTGCGCACTTCCCGGACCTCGCTGGCCACCTCCCGCTTCAGTGTCTGGAAGTCCTCCCTGAGGGAGCTAAACAGTTCCTCCATAAAGGTCCTCGTGACGGGTGGCTCCCCCCCAGTCACGTCCGCCGAGGCCCGGGAGGTCCCCGGCGAAGGCTGTGTTCTGTCCCGCAGTTGCTGGGCCCTGCCAAGCATGTCCGGCAGGGTGCGGTCCCCCTTCTTCGAGCCTCCTCTTCCAGACATCGCAAGCACTGCGGTCGGGCACTGGTCCAGCCGCCCCAGGGGTGCCCAGCTGCTGGCAAGCGCTCGACGTGGGTGTCCCCCACAAGCAGGGTCGCTGCGTCACAGGTGACAAGATGGCGGTCCAGCCCGGTCACCACCAGCCGCGGGTGCCCATCCGAGACAGGAATGGAAGCTACAGTGGGGGGCTCCTCATCAGCACATCCCCCAAAAAGTCAGCCCGGCAGCAGCGGCGGTCACATACATCCACCAGCAAGGGCTCCGGTGAAGGCCAACACCACTGATCCCACGGGGACAAGATGGCGGCAGGGCGAGGCAGGGCAGAGCGACCAGGCCCGGCGACACCACCGGGGCCCCCAAAACGCACAGCAATCAAATAGGTTCCACCGCCGGTTTCAGTCTATCACACGCAGGTGCCCAGATGGTCCGACCCCAACAGAGAGTCCGCCGTACTTCGGCCAAGGGACAGGGGCCTACACAGTGCGAAGCGTCGCCGACACAGGTCCGAGTGCCAAAGCACCCGTCCGAAGTCTTCCGCACCGTCGGGTCCCCTCCCACAGGACTCCTTCACCCTCCGTCGAACGACGGGCCAGATTCCCTCCAGATCGCAACGTTCAGCACCAGGCCCAGCCGAGGCGCCCGGACAGCACTCCGATGCGCTCCGCCCCTCAGGCCCTCCTTCGCTCCTCGAGCTTGATCGGACTTTTTGGGGGCTTCCCCCGAGGCGATCAGAACCAAAACGGCAACAACGTGCGCACCAGGTGCTCCGCCACGCTCCTCTTCCATGCTGAGCCTCAGCGGGGGGAGAAAAGCATAAGAAAAGGGCTCAAGCTTGGCCGGGCCGGAGGAGCTACGGGAGGAAGCGTCCGCTCACCCCGCCATCTTGGCCACGCCCCCGACCAGTTAGTTTTTACCCAGGTTGGACACATTATTTAAAGATGTCAACTGCAGGCACCTCATCTACAGCCACAGCATTGTGAAAGACTGTCCCCGATTGAGAAAAACTAGATGAGGCAAAGGAAAAGTGCCGACAGGCTAGAAAGAATCCATGGTACAGAAAACCAAGTAAGAGGAGCAGGTTTCAATCTACAAGGATTACTTAAAAGAAAATTGTACTTACCCTGCATACTCTCCCACCATCTATAGTGTTAGGCTTAGATGTTTGCAAGTTGACTTTCTTCAAAGAAGTCTTTCGAGTTGCGAGGTATAGTGATTCCACCCTTATCTGACAATGCGCAGGAGCATCGACTCCATGTTAGATTATTTTCTGCACAGCAGGTGAGAGCAGTATGGAGTAGTTGTGAGTAGATAGTAAATGAAGCACATGTGTACTATACAAAGGGAATAGTGATTTGAGGAAAGAGACCAATGATCAGAGCCACATCCGCCAGGGGAGGAGGATGGATACATGTGAACCTACAGCACTACTTTACTAAAAGATGCTTACAGGGTATCATTTTCCATTTGTAGCATGTGTTGCTGTAGATACTCATGCTCTGCATAGACTGTAAAGCAGTACCCTCCATAAGCTGTGGCTAATGCAGATGTCTGGGATAAAGTTCTTAGAAACCGTCTGGCCAAACAATGCCTGTTGTCTGTCCAGAAAATTCACACAGTTGAGCTCAGTAAATGTATGTGGGGTTGACCATGTATCCTTATTGAACATATTGGCCAGGGGAATGGTCCATAAAAAGGCAATGGTAGCCGCCTTGTTACGAGTTGAGTGAGCCCCAGAAGTATTGAGGGATTGGGTAGGGGGGGGTCTCTTGGCTTGGAATTAAGTCTGGGTACACTTACTTATCTACAATTCATGCTTTGGAAATATGCTGCCTTTTGTGAGGTTTTGCAAAGGCCATTAACAATTGATCAGCTTTTCAAAGAGGTTTAGTTCTGTCAGTGTAATACATGAGCACCCGTTGGAGGGCTAGGATATGGAGTCTGGCTGGGGGAAGAAGACTGGGAGTTCTATAATCTGATTATGTTGGAATGGAGAAACCACCTTTCAAAGAAACCTAGGGTTTGCCCTGAGCACTATTTGTGTAGGAAAGTGGGTTTCTGTTGCATTAATCCCCCCCATTTTTTGCCTGATTTCTAATGCACTTTGACTTGATGTGCCCTGGGTCCCTGCCAATCAGGTCCCCAGGGCCTGTTTTTCCCCCCTAAAAACTGTACCATTGTTGTCCACTATTGGCACAACTCTGACCACATGTGAGTCCCTTGTAAAAGGTACCATGGGTACCAAGGGCACTGTGACCAGGGAAGGCCGGTAAGGGCTGAAGCACATATTGTGACACCCTTGGAGGTCCTGTACCTTAATACACACTGCCATTGCAGGCTGCGTGTTTTGGTGCAGGGAAAAGTGAAGAGTTCGAAGAAAACCTGCCCAGGGAGTCGGTGTGTAGGATACAGCGCGGTTCCACAAAGCCTGCTCTGGGTGGAGGTGCTTCTCACCTCCCTCTTGCAGGCAGCACTTGGTGGTAAGCCTCAAAGGCTCCCCATTGTGTCATGCTGATCTCAGCAGCTTCAACCAGTGGAGATGTCTACACCCCTGTCCTCGCCCTACTTTTTGGAGGAGGTAAATGTGGGGAACTTAGTAAACAGGGTAGGAGTGTCCACCTTGGCTTGGCAAACCCCTGAGGTGGCCAGGAGCTGAGGTGAACCCCTCCCCCCAAAATTCTCCATCTTAGTTTGGAGAATTGAGCCCAATCAGAATTAGGGAATGTGCTCCCTCCCCCACGTGGGGTGAGCATTCCAAGGAAGTATTTACCCTAAGATCAGTAGCACATTAACTACTTTCTCAAGACCCCTAAAACACCCCTAAATGTAGTATTTATTGGCAGCCCTGAACCTAGGAATTCAGTATTGACGACCTACGATTGGAACACGAAGACGGTGCAGCAGTGAAGACTCCAGGCCCAACAGACTATGCTCCAGCCCTACCGGCCTGCAGCCTCGAAATCCTTGCAAGAGAAAAACAACGGCTTCAAAAAGGATCAGCAAACTCCAGACCTGGTGGGGACTGGTGCCCCGCTTCAATAAAGACTCAAGGCTCCAGAGGACAGCGGCCCTGACCACAAAAAAAGATAAAGACCATGTGAAACCAAGAAACCCTGCTCCAGGACTTATCTCTGCACCCGCCATCCACGAACTGTGTCCAGAGGGTTCACCAGTCCTGAAGTGGTTCCCCAGCGGTCCTGACCTCCAAACCATTGAGGGGTATCACCTCTGAAGTCCAGTGTCGACATCTGCAGCCTCTTCACAATTACCCCCCTCTAACGTGACCTTCCCGTAAGGAGAAAACCCGGTGTCAGAAGACACCCCTGCAGCCTACCAGTCGACCAGTTCAAAGGGGCTCTGATGTTCTCATGCAACCTAAGATATTTTCCTGGCTGTTGATTTCCCTTGTCCGGCTCCTTGACCGGCGCCTTCAGCCCACAACCGATTTTGAAGATTCTCATAGAATAGCATTGGGCGCCCGACGCTGTGCAATCACCCTGCACCCGGCCGCCCCTGTGCCACTGGAAGTGTGATACTGGTGCTGTCTTGGGTCCTCCTTTGCCCTCACCAAAATCCCAGAAGATCTTCACCACAGCCCGATTGGCCTGCCCGTGAACAGCCTCAACACATGGTGCCTCTAGCCCCAGTGTCGAATTTGTACTCTGCACCCGGCAGCCCCAGTGCCGGCTGCGGGTGGAGTTTTAGTGTAGAACCTAATCTTGCTGGACCCTGGTTCAGCCCTCAAAAGCTCACTACTGTAAACCGTTTTACTTACCTGTAATTGCTAAACTTCATTTTTTCCTTAGGAATCCATGTTATGATTTTTGTCAAGAAAATGTTTTAAGTGTTGAACTGTTTCTGTATGGGAGAAAAGTAACTGTTTTAAACCTGAAAAAGTCTTACTTACCTTTGTATTGTAGGATCCAGTGCGTGATATCTAGGTATATCACACGAGTAGTCGATGTAATCCAATAGTAATGCAAAAGTATTCAAAAGTAATTTCTATGTAATTTAAACTGTTTTAAAAGCAAATGAAAACTTGTAACTATTGCAATTCCAATCCCAACTGCATTTCCTTGTAAAATGTTGCTTTCAAAAGTACATTTTATTTACCAGTGCCAAGTCCTGCTTGGTTCTAGAAATAAAACATAAGATTACCTTTTGTATACCTACCCCATTGGTCTTGATTCTGTCTGAGTGTGTGTAATCAGTTCTTGATTGAGTGAATACAAAAAACTAGTTACTTACCTGTACACTATGGTTCTCCAGTATTGTTATCTTTCATAGATTCACATGCTTGTATCTTCCCCGTCGTTATGGTGGGAGTCTCACGGTAAATGAATACCAATAGCAGTAAAAGAAAAACTGCATAGAAAACCATAGGGAAGTATAGAGTTTTGTAGCCTATCATTATTATTATGTGGTCCAAATGCCAGCCAATCAGCTATCAGCCCTGAGATCAGACTCCCCAGCAGAGCCACAATACCTCAGATTTCCAGCCCCAAGTGTGAGCCAAGGATGTATCTGAGAAAACAGGGAGGCAGGCGGGCCGCATGTGAATCTATGAAAGATATCAATACTGGAGAACCATACAGGTAAGTAACTCGTTTTTTCTCCAGTATTGAATCTTTCATAGATTCACATGCTTGTATCAGAATAGAGAGCAGTACTTATACTTTGTCGCGTTTCCAGGATAGAACCCTTTTTTCTTAGGGCTCTGCTTCTTATTACCAGAATACCATAATGACTTATAATAAAGAAACGTTTGTATGTCTTAGTCCATATCACATTGGGAACAATATACCTGAAAATACCAACCATGCATAGTAAAACCATCCAATGGAACACATAAGAGGAACATTTAACAAGAAATAACATGGCATGATAGATATGGTCTAAGAAATACCTTAGTGAAACAGGAGCCATAGAACTGCTTGTCCCACCGCTGAATCCGCTTTCCACGCTGTGTCCAGACAGTAATGCCTGGTAAACGTGTGCGCATTTGTCCCTGTTGCCGCTCTGCAGATGTCCGGGTGCGATACTCCCACGAACAATGCCGTTTAAGTTGCCATCTTCCTCGTTGAATGAGCGCGAACTCTGGATCGTAGAGGCTTTCCGGCTTTCTCATGGCATAAAGAAATGGCTGAGGTTATCCATCTAGAAATACTAGACCTTTCGGAAAGATTTTGTTTTGTCGATATAGAATTTGAGGCATCTTTTGATGTCCATTGTATGCAGAGATTTTTCCGCTGCTGAAGATGGGTTTTCAAATTATGTAGGCAACACAACGGGTTCATTGAGGTGAAAAGCCGAGGGGACTTTGGGAATGAATTTAGGATTTGTTCGGAGTATGACTTTATCTTGTTTCAATTAAAAAAACGGTTCTGCGACCGAGAAAGCCTGGATCTCACTGACCCTCCTGGCTTAAGTGAGGGCGAGTAGCAAAGCCACCTTCCAAGAAACGAACAGCTTTGTGAACTGGTTCGAACGTGGGCTTAATGAGTTGCGTCAGGACCGTGTTGAGCTGCCATGGGATTAACGGATGCTTAAGTGGCGTGAACACACTAAAGAGCCCTTTCAGAAATTCCTTTATCACCCTCTGAGACCAAAGAGATGGACGATTTGGTGTTCTGCGATATCTTGAGATAGCCGCAAAATGTACTTTGAACAATGCATAGAAGAGTCCTGCCTTGGCTAAGTGTAATAGGTAAGGAAGAATTTGCTCTGGAGAAGAGTGAAAACCACTGGCAAAATCTCTTCCACTTTGCTGTGTAAGCTTAATTTGTTGAAACTGCTCGAGATTGAGAGAGGATATCTCGGAATGAAATTCGTGCTCATGAGGTTCCAGGCTGACAAATTCAGTGATGTCAACAAAGGATGAAGAACTTGTCCTTCGTTCATTGACATTAGATCTTGAATCAGTGGAAACTGCACTCTGGGAGCCACTGACAGCTGGAGGAGCTCCGAAAACCAGAACTGTCTCGGCCATGCCGGGGCTATTAGAATCAAGTGGCACAGTTCCGACCTCATTTTCCGTAATACCCTCGGGATCAGAGGAAATGGGGGAAATGTGTACGCAAACATTCCTGTCCAGCGGAGGTGTAGAGCATTTTCCCAAGATTCCGCTTGCAAAATGTTTGGATTTCTGGTTGTGTTGATTTGCAAACAGGTCCAGAGATGGAGTGCCCCATAAGCGAAATATTCGCAAGAGTTGATCCTGAGCTAACTCCCATTCGTGGGAAATACTGGCTGATCTGCTTAGGATGTCTGCCCTTGTGTTGTGAACTCCCGGAACGTGCTGAACCTGCAGAGAGATGTTGTGCAGTAGAAGTCAGTTCCAAATCTCTTGAGTTTGTGCCGAAAGGGGCTTTGATTTTGTACCCCCTTGCTTTAGCAGATGAAACATTGTCATCGTACTGTCTGTCCTGACCAGTACAGGCAAATTGTGGATTCTGGGAAGGAAAGCCTGGAGGCCCAAGAACACCGCCTTTAGCTCTAACAAGTTGATGTGTAGCTGAGCTTCCTGAATGGTCCAATGGCCTTGTATTTCGAGGTCTTGGAGGTGTGCTCCCCATCCTTGCAGTGAGGCGTCTGTTGTCATGACATAACTGGGACATTGAGGTTCGAAGAGCAGACCTTTTGATAGGTTCTCCCTGATCCCCCACCATGACAGTGCTGTCTGTATTTGAGGAGTGATGGTGATTCGATCCTCGAAGGACCCTTGGGATTGCACCCATTGCATGTCGAGTAGTTCTTGAAGGGGTCGCATGTGAGGCCGGCAATTGGGATGCAGGAAGACATCATCCCCAACAAGGATTTGAAGATTCTCCCCGAAGTGGACCTTTTTGTTTGTAATTGTGACGTTAGTCTTAAGATTTTTTGGGTGCGTTCTTCTGAAGGATACGCTTTTGCTTCCTTCGTCTGGAGCCTGGCCCCTAGGAATTGAAGGGACTGCGATGAAATGAGAGAAGATTTTTCCATATTGATCTGTAGGCCTAGAAATTGGAAGAGATACATGCAGCATTGTAGAGATTGCAGGGTGTCTTGGTATGATGCGCCCTTTAGTTGCCAGTCTTCCAGATAAGGATATATCTGGTGGCCTTGTTGTCAAGTGCGCTGCGACTGGCGCCACGCATTTCGTGAAAACCCTTGGCGCGGATCTGAGGCCGAAGGGTAACACTTTGAATTGGCAGTGGCACCCTGCCACCGCGAATCGTAAATACTGCCTGTGTTTGATGTGAATCGGAATATGAAAATAGGCATCTAAGAGATCTAGGGATGCCATGTAATCTCTCCTGCGCAGCATCAGGAGGATTTCCGGTAGAGACAGCATATGGAACACATTTTTTTGGATGAATTTGTTCAAGCCTCTCGGGTCCATTACCTGCCTCCATTTGGAAGACTGCTTTTTTCGAATCAAGAAAAAATTTGAGTAAAATCCTTTCCTTCGCTGTTGAGGCGGAACCTCCTCTATTGTCCCTTCCACAATGAGGGACAGAATTTCTGCCTTGAGAGCTGAGAGATGCTGTTGCTTTCTGCGAACAGGCAGTCGATCCGGAGGTATTTGTATGAACTCTAGGGTATGACCGTGATGGATAACGTCCAGTACCCATATGTCCGGTGTTATGGACAGCCATTGATGATAAAAGCGAGAGAGGTAATGGTTCTGCTTGAGGTATGACGAGGTGGTCAGTGCCGTGGCATTGTCACTGTCTCCGATTGGAGTCCCGTGATTTTCCCCTCGCAGCAGGCTTCCTTCTGGGCTGGTAGGAAGTGTTCGAGGAACGAAACTGCTGGTTCCTGGAGAATTGAAGGTACCCCTGTTGGTGATAAGGTTGGTACCTGTTAGAGTGGAAGGAGGATCTCTGATTATACTGGCCTCTTAATCCTCGTCTACGAAAGGACTGGAACCTATTTTGTTGTAGGGAACCTAATGCTCTTGCTGTGTCTGTGTCTGATTTTACACCTTGATGGGCATCATCGACGTTTTTGCCGAAGAGATTCTCCCCATCAAAAGGCATATCGACAATCTTTGCCTGGACTTCAGGCCTAAATGACGTAGCCTTTAGCCAACCTTGTCTGCGGAGCGTCACTGCTCCGGCCATTTGCCTGAAAGCTACCGATGATATGTCCATGGCTATATCTATGGATTCGGAGGCTGCTCTAGCCCCGTCCTGTAAAATGATGGTAGCCTCTTCTTTTTTGTCTGCTGGCAGATGACATAAAAGTGGTGCGATGTCCGACCACATCTGCCTGTTATAGCGGCTGAGAAGAGCCAGTGAATTTGAAGCTTTAATCGAGGCTGCTGCCATAACTGCAAAGAGCTTCCCAGAGCCATAAATATTTCTTCCTTGTCCGGAGGAGCTGAACAAGCAGAGGCCGGGTTCTTTGAATGCTTCTGCGCCGCCTGCATTACCACCGACTCAGGCCTTTGATGCCCAATCAGGCACGCTGGGGAGGACTTGGGAGCCCGATATTTTTTCTCGATTCTGGGTACCGAGGCTGCAACAGAGGCTGAGTTCTTCATAATCTCTAAAACCCTCATCCCAGATATGATTGATCATAGGGATCATCCTGATAGACTTCCTGGATGATTCCGTGAAGTCAGAGGAAATAATCAGTTTCCTTCACTGGCAGAGGAAGATCAAACTTCTTGGAGGCTCTTTCCATGAGGTCGTGGAATCCTCCGGTCTTCTGGTGGAGAGCTTGCCGGGGATGGCGACGGAGATGGAGAAGTCGGTATGACATATTGATTCCATTCTTCGCCCACTGGATCATCCTGAAGAAGTTCCCCTTCCTCTGGCTGTTCTTCCCCTTCGCTCTCCACTAAGTCATCCCGAATCGTAATTACTGTAGGAGTGCGCACTTTCTGCACCGGAGGTGGAGGTTGAATCACCAGAGCCTGTGCCGCAGGTTGTGATCTACCTGAGGTGTCGGAGGCAGAGGCGTTTGCATCCAGAAAACGGCGATAATAGTCATTAATCATGTGTCGTAAATCAGACACTAGCGAGAGAGGCATGGACATCGACTCTTCGCTCACATTAGGGTTTGTGTCTCCTTCCTCCTCATAATCGTACGATTGCTGGTAAGACTCATATCTCTTGAAGCCGGATACGGGGCAGTCTTTAAAAGAGAGTTCTTTCTGCACTCCTGGTATTCGTCCTAGTCTGAATCCTGGATTTTAATTTGCAGCTGTGAGGGGCTGTATGCCACTCCATATGGTCCGTCATCTTCCGACTCTTGCATATCCAGAAGATTTGAGGGGGGAAGCGGCGAGATTTTAGTCCATGTGGTATATTCCGTGTTCTTCTTGTCCGTCTACGGGCTAAACCTCTATCGAGATTGTCGTCAGCGATCTTGTCACTGGAGATTTGAAAGTCGCTGTCGGGGGGACTCCCGTCGACGAGATCGACGACGGGGAAACCAGGATAGTCGTCGACGAGGTCGTCTTCATACTCGTCGTCGACGGTGCCGTCGACGATCTATCCGGTCGTCTTTGTAGATGCCATCAACCACGCTGACGCTTCGTGATGGTCGACGATGCGGTTGTCGTCGAGGTCTTCATAGGCATAATTGCCGGGGACACACTGGTCTTCGTCGACGGGGCCGACGAGACAGCTCTCTCCTCTGAGGGCTTCTTTAGAGGTGTATAAGGCAATGAACAGAAAGATGCCTTCTTGTCCTTAGTCTTCTGCTTTTTTAAAACTGCTTTCTACTCAGAAAATGCTGTCTTCCGTTTTTTAGAGGAGTGTGCCTTTGAGTCATCCTCTGAATCAGTCTCTGAGGTGGCCTTCTTTTTCTGAAGCCACAACAGTAAACAAGCCTCTCTGTCCTTAAGAGTTTTAGCAGAGAAGGTTCGACAATGTTTTCACTCCTTAGGAACGTGCTTGGGATCAAGGCAATACAAACAGTCTTTGTCCAGGTCCTCAGAATATAATCTGGCCTTCCCACAAGATCTGCAAGGTCTGAAAAGCCTCTTTTAAGAGCCTTCAGACATTTTGAGAAAATAGAGGAAAAAGAATACCTCAAATCCAGTTGAAAAAACTGTAGCAAGACAGGTCAAAAGCTCACCAGGGAACAAACTGAGCAAGGCTCAGGGAGATTCCTTCTCACATGACGGCGTTTGGAAATCTGAGGTATGGTGGCTCTGCTGGGGAGTGTGATCTCAGGGCTGATAGTCTGGCATTTGGCCCACATAATAATTATGATAGGCTACCAAACTCTATACTTCCCTATGGTTTTCTGTGCAGTTTTTCTTTTACAATATTGTTATTCATTTACCGTGAGACTCCGACCATGACAACGAGGAAGATACTAGCATGTGAATCTATGAAAGATTCAATACTGGAGAATAAATGATTAACACACCCTCCTGATAAGCCTAACTGCTTGCCCACAACACCTCAAAGAGAGATGTAAGGGAATATCTAATTTAGCCTCTGCTATGTGACACGGTTCGGCCTGTTGGGAAGCTTCTCATGGAGACTGACTGACATCTCTAGCAGGACTGATTACCAAGGCTGCCTGACCCACATGCGCTTAACCAGAATGAGAGGTAGCGATGTTTGCCGCATCTTCACCAATCGAAAAAGTGGGAGACAGAGAAAAGTGGAGGCCAATATCCCTGACAAACAAGTTACTTACCTTCAGTAATGCCTTATCTTGTAGAAACTCCATCTAGCTACCAATTCCTTACCTTTGAATTATCTCCTGGTGTTATACTGGATCCAGAATTGTTTAGTCAGCAGTACCCCTGCGAACTAGTAGGTGGTGTTGATCGGCACTGTATTACGTCATTGGCGCTGGATGTGAAGTGCGAGGTGCCTATATATAGGCGCCACCCCCGCGTGCCGAAGTCACTGTCTTTTCGCAACTTTCCATGCCAGGAATGCTAAGCCACGACGACACTGTCCACTGGTATGGTAAACTGTGGCCCTGAAAGTGAAGTGCCCTGTTCCTACACATCATTTTGCAGAGTGGGGTGGATGGGTGGGTCAGTGAGGAATGTGCAGCTAGACAGTGTCTACCAAATAAGGGGTAACTTGTTCATCGGGGAGTGAGACTTTCAGCTGAAGATTCCTTACATTCGAATACCCGGAAGCGGGTCTGCAAAACAATTTCATACCAAAGTGCCTGACCCCATGGACCTGACTGTCCAACGCTCTTTTTAGGTTCAGTCGGTGAAGCCGCTTATCCTCTTTAGAGGGATGTGGCGGAGCGTAAAATGTAGGCAGAGTGATGGACTGGCCAACATGAAAGGGAGTGACGACTTTTGGTAAAAAGGAAGTTCTAGTTCGGAGAACCAGCTAGTCTTGGTAGATGTTGAGGTATGGATGCTTAGATGACAAAGCCGGAATCTCACTTACCCTCCAGGCAGATGTTATTTCTACCAGGAAGGCCGTTTTGATGGTAAGGAGCCTGAAAGGACAGTTGAGCAAGGGCTCAAAGAGAGCGCACATCAGGAACGTCAGGACGAGATTAAGGTCCCACTATGGCATGATAAAAGGAGAAGGAGGAAACATATGTTGCAAACCTTTCAAGAACCTATGTGCAATAAGGGACTTGATGAGGGATGGCTGGTCTGGCAACCGCAGAAAGGCTGAGATGGCAGTAAGTGAACCCTTACTCCAGTATTGGAACTGTCATAGAGTCCCATAGCTTGTATCATTCCCCGTCGTCGGAATGGGAGTCTCGGTAAATAAAAAATAACATAGCAGTAGGTACAAAAAAGAAGAAAAGGCCTAGGCCTCATCTCATTTCGTAGCATATCCCCCTTTTTTGTAAAAGAGACCAAAATAATGCAACAACCAATCAGAACAGCCTCACCCCACAGAACCTTCCTGAGAGAGTCCCAGAGCCTCAGATTTTCTACAGCACGTTGTGCTTAGGGAGTCTCTTTTGAGCTCTGCTCATTTCAACTCTATTCTACTGTTTTTTCAGCAGTGTTTTCTTCAGAATTGTTTGATATTTCTTTTGGAATGTCTGACAAAGAGAAAAAAGCCCTTTTTAAGGCTTGTTCCACCTGTGGCAAGAAAAGATTGTATGTGGAGGACAGGCATAAAGACTGCATCTACTGCCTGCATCCTGACCACAAGGCACCGGACTGCAAGATCTGCCGCACCTTTTCCACAAAGACACTCCGGGACCATGAGGGTCGCCTTCTTACCTGGCTCCACAAGCTGAAGTCGAGAAAGGAAACACTGTCAAGTGACAGCGAGGATTCATCATCTGCCACTTCGTCCAGAAGGTCAGTGAAGAGGGGTAGGGCTTCCCCTTCACCATCTACAGACCGTCATGCAAAGGCATCAAAAAAGGCCCCCCGTGTGTCTGAGAGCCAGAGTCCTAGCGAATCTCCTCACCATGGTGCAAAGATGAGGGAAGGACTACCTTCAGCAGGAGCAATGTCAAAGTCTGATAAACCTTTTAAAAAGCCTTCTTCTCTGTCATCAGAGAAGTCTGACAAGAATAGTCAATCGTCGACGACGCTGCGAAAGACTCCGTCGACGAAGGTTTCAAAGGTGCAGGTTAAAACAGTGCCACTGTCAACGGGCTCGTCGACGGTGCCTTCAAGTCTCCATCCGCCGACGCTGGTGTCGATGGGCTCGTCGACGACTATGTCAATTCCTTCAATGTCGACGAAGGTGTCGACGACGATAGCTGCAACGACGATGACGTAGATGAGAGCTTTAACAACAACGACGGTGACGACGACGACAGCGGGAGTGTCGACGACGCCCATCTCATCGTCGACAATCTGCACCTCGTCAGTGGGTCTTCCGCCGCCGACGATTTCTTTTTCTTCTCCACCATCGACGATACCGCCGCCGACGTCTTCGTTGACGGAGAAAATCACTATTTCTTTGAAGAGAATCACACCGGACATGACTTCTCCAAGAAGGGTTACCCCTCTGCCTCCCGCGCTGTTGCTGGAGGAGCAAGACGATTCTGAGGGAGAGGATGATTCTTTTGACTATGCCAATAGCCCCTCATAGCTTCTAGTCAAGTGCCAGGATACTGATTCTGAAGGTGAATACCTTCATGGGCACTCATATCATCACCCTTTTCAACATCAGGGAGACACTAGACAGTAAATGGTTTCTGTACCTTCTTCCCTCTTGACGGATCTTCAAGACATGTTGATAGGAGGAGATTCTCCCAGTCACCTCCTCCTTCACTTCCTTTGACGCAGACTGTTGCTGCTCCGCCAGCTCGTTTTGTGTCTTCGCCAAGACCATTGTCCCAAATGGTTTCACAGCTTCAATTAACCAGTCCAGTCATACCTCCGGTGGTTCCAGAGGTGCAGATTGATTCCTCGGATGAGGATCAGGGCGATATCACCAGGCCGGACCAGGGTACTGAGTGGGACGATTATGTTATACCGGACCCAGCTTCTCCAACACCGGATACAGCTGATCCTCCCCCGGCAGACATTGAGGGGTTTCATAAATTGATAGAAAGAGCTTCAAGCAGATTTAAACTTCCCATGCCTTCAGTTCAAACTGAATGTTTTCTTTATGATTTCAAAGAACCTTATAGGAAGACTGTCCGTTCCCTTCCTATTGTCAGCCATGTCTGGGAGGAAGGTCTTAAGGCAATGAAGAATCAGGCTACTGTTATTCCAGTCTTCCCGCGTCTGGAGAAAAAATACAAAGCCCCTGAAGACAGTCCAGCATCCTTAACAGGTCAACCGAAGCCGGATTCAGTGATATCTCAGATTTGGAAGTGGGCTATCCTTCACAGGATATCACTAAAGGCAGAACATCTTCCTGGAGTACTAAACGAAAAGGCAGACATGCTCAGCAGGCTGTCGTCAGTCAGCCACGAATGGGAACTGAACCAGGCTGTCTTGCAAGAAATTTTTCACCAGTGGGGCAGACCTTCAATAGACCTCTTTGCCACCCCGGAGAACAAAAAATGCCAGTTTTACGCCAGCAAGCTACACCATCATGGATAGCTGGGGAATGCGCTTTCGATAGCCTGGCCAGGCGCATTTGTATACGCTTTTCCCCCAGTTCCGCTGATACCCAAGGTACTCAGGAAGATGAAGACGGAACCGTGTAAGATGGTTTTAATGGCTCCAGCTTGGCAGAGGCAGTTCTGGTTCACAGAACTTCATCTCCTCTCCCTGGTCCCTCCACTGCTGTTACGGACGGTCCTAGACCTTCTCACTATGTCCCAGGGCCAGATCTGGCATCCGGACCCTCGCTCCTTACACCTGTCAGCATGGCTCCTGAGCAGTGAGAGTTTCTTGGGCTAGATCTTTTGGCGATTAAGGAGGTGCTCTCTCAGACCAGAGCTCCTTCTACTAATAAGACATACTGTTTAAAATGGAAGAGATTCTGCATCTGGTGTCAGCAGAAGGGTTCCGACCCTTTTTTATCTCAACCTCACCAACTTCTTCCATATTTCATGTCTTTGGCTAAAGCGGGGCTGGCTCATTCATCCATAAAGGTTCGTTTGGCTGTAGTTTCTCGCTATAGACGCACTGCATCTGGACCTTCTCTTTTGTCAGCCAGGATTATCAAGCAGTTCCTCAAAGGCCTCTTTAGAGTCTTTCCTCCAGTGAGGCCTCCGCCTCCTATGTGGCATTTGAATTTGGTTCTTACCCAGCTGATGAAGCACCCTTTTGAGCAGATTCATCTAGCAGATTTGAAATTCCTTTCTTGGAAGGTGGCGCTTCTCCTAGCTCTCACTTCTGCAAGAAGAATGGGTGAATTACAGGCTCTAACAATCCAGGAACCCTTTGTCATGAATCGGGCGTCAAGCGCCTGCCTCGCCTACATCTCCCAGAAACAACGGCGAGAGAGGGGAGGAGCTGCGTGTATAAATACACGCTGACTCACAACAGACGTTGTGCGTAATTCTGAATTTGTCGAATCTGCGTTCCAGATTCTGTTCCTGGAGGATTTGAGGAGAACCACGAGTTATACGGCTTTGACGTTGGAGAGGAGGACGCCGTGTTTGGGTTTCGGGCGACGGTGTGGAACCGCGGGGCTTCCGTACCAGAGAGCGCGAGCATGCGCTGACGAGGTGGCAGAGTTGCTCCTTGGGGTTCCCGGATACGGTGTGGAGCGGCGGAGCTTCCGTCTCAGGGAATACGAATACGAGCCGCCGTGGAGGCAAAACCCGGTCTCCAACGTAACCCCGCAAGTATCCACAGACGTTGCTATTGTGACTAACATTTGTTCATGATTGCCCTTGAGAGCGCAGGACCGCGTTCATTCCCGATAGGGCGTATACTGTAGCTACGTACCGTAGTACCTTGCTTTTGTTTCTTTTTTGTTCGGAGAGAGGGGAACATGGAGGGCATGTCAATTATCTCTTTGGGGCTAATCGAGGTGATTCACACGTGAAAATATCTTAATGCTTCTGTTAAAACATTGTTGCCCAAGCGGTGCCCGCCTGGGGGGTCCTATTGTGGATCTGTTAATTACGGTGAGGAAACCGTAAAGACCTTCATTACTCATAGGTATCCACAAACAAACTGTTGCTCTTCAGACATTGCTCACGATATACTACAAGGAATATCTCCTTGTGGATCTATGTTCTTTGGGTCTGTGAAGTAGGCATCCCGGCTGGGCTCCTCCAACAGCCTGAGAGATATAGGTCTCAGACAGGTATATGTGAGAAAAGATAACGATGATTTAGGGGATACCTGAGCGCTCTGTGATGAAAACGGTCATATAGAGAACCTTTCTAGAATAAACACAGAAGGCGAGTGTGTGTAAACAAAACATTCCGGAGTTGAGAATGGGCTCGTGTATGAAAGGATTGGAAGCGCCAGCATCAGTGCCCTGGTGATCTTAGTGAGAATTCATGAGTGTAGCCTTCCTGAAGTGTATGGTATATTGTTGTATTTTGTGTATTAACTTTTCTTTACAGGTTCTACTCCCCGCTGTTCCCATCCTTCCCTTCCCTCGCTTGATTGCTCCAGTCTTCCGTGCCTTTAGTGCAGGAAGTTGGGGACGTCGAGAGGTGGACCCCCTATAGCATCACTCGAATCCTGAGGAGTTCCTGTCCTGGGGGACAGCTTCGTAACAGAATTACGCACCCAAGTATTGAGACTCCTCCCGGTTCGGGGGGTTGTATAGGGACGCAGTATGGAAGAGGTTTTGATAGCCCTTACCGCGGTTCAGAGGGAGTTAGCGGCCTCTAGGGCCGAAACAGCTGAGTTGAGAGACAAGGTGGATAGAATGTCAAAGAACCCTTTCGAGGTGGGAACGGGTATGCATCCCATTCAGGTCACGGTACCCCCCCCATTCCGTTAGCCAACCCCGAGAGGTATACTGGTGACCCCCATAAAATACAGGTGTTTTTGACGCAGATATTAATGCACTTTTCCTGTAGGCCTTCATCGTTTCCAACTAACCATTCTAGGGTGGCATTTGCGATCTCCTACTTGGCTGGTGATGCAGCCAATTGGGCGGTGCCCTTAGTACGCCATAACGACCCGGTTCTATCTGATTGGGATGACTTCAGGACGGCATTAGAAGGGGTTTTTGATAGAAGAACAACCACTTTCAGTGCGGATAGAGAGCTCCTGGAGTTAAAACAAGGCAAAACCGATTTGGTCACTTATTTGACCACTTTCAACCGCTTGGTAGCGGAAGCTGCATGGCCGGAAGAGAAGAAGATGTCTCTTTTCTATCAGGGGTTAAGCAATGACTTGAAAGATGTCATAGCCAGAATAGATCCTCAGCCTCGCACATGCGAAGCACTGATTAGTCTAGCGTTACGGCTGGACGAGAGGATCACGGACCGGGGAGGCGAAAGGTTTCGGGGAGAGAGAGGCAGAAGGGAGGCCTCTGGTACTGAGGTCAGCCCCGAACCAATGGAGGTAGGGGCAGTGCGAGCTTCACTGACAAAGACGGAAAGAGAAAGCAGAAGAACACAAGGTTTGTGTATGTACTGCGGAAAGAAGGGGCACTATGTTTGTGAATGTCCGGCTCGGCCAAAAAGACCTGGGGGGAATTACAGAAATCGAAAGGCCATAGCCTCAGTGGCGGGGGCGGACGGTCCCTTAAGGGGTGTGGAAGCTTCAGATGAGGCTGAGAATCCTAGTTGGAAGATTCCGTCGCTGGCCACCCAGAAATTGAGCGAAACGGAGAAACATATAGAGTTGAGTATGTTGTTAGAGATAGGTTGCCACACTTATCAAATCACCGCGATGTTGGATTCAGGGGCCACTGGTAACTTTATCCATCGAGGCGTGGTTGAACGGTTATCAATAGGGAAAGTAGCCAGGGAGATACCTGAAGAAGTGTTAGCGGTGGATGGGAAACCCCTCACCTCGGGTCTCCTTCTAGAACAAACCGAGACGTTACGGTTAACGTGTAGAGCCGGGGAGATGCGACACATGGAATCTTTGGCACTAAATATTATCGAGGCTCCGCAGTATGAGGTAATATTAGGGATGCCATGGTTCAGCCTTCACAATCCCACCATAGATTGGAGAGGAAGAACAGTCCAGTTTCTTGAGGAGGACTGCCAGGAGCATTTGATGTTAGGAGGGAGTTCGGGAGCGACTGTGTTGGCCAACACTTTTGTAGCCGCCACTGCTGCAGAAAAAGACGTGCGTCTACCAAAGGAGTATTTGCTATTTGCGGATGTATTTAGCAAAACCAAGGCCGAGTTGCTTCCCCCGCACCGAACGTATGACTGTCAGATCGATCTGGTGGAAGGTGCTACGATACCTACGTGTAGGGTCTACGCGCTCTCCGAACCAGAGACTCAGCACCTAAGAGAGTACTTAGATCATTTTTTAGACATAGGATTCATTCGCCCATCCCGTTCGCCGGCGGCCTCTCCTTTGTTTTTTATTGCGAAGGCCAACGGGGATCTGAGAGCCTGCTGTGACTATAGGATGCTAAACAAGAATACAGTTCGTAACAGGTATCCGTTGCCACTTATCCCCGTCCTACTGGACCAAGTACGAGAGGCGACGATTTATACTAGGTTGGACCTAAGAGGGGCGTACCATCTGGTACGCATACGCAAAGGGGATGAGTGGAAGACGGCATTTAAAACGCGCTACGGCCTCTTTGAGTATCTGGTAATGCCGTTCGGGTTGTGCAACGCCCCGGCGGCATTCCAGTACTTCCTGAACGACGTCCTAAAGGAATATGTGGACAGAACAGTAGTCGTCTATATAGACGACATTCTGATTTATTCTGAGTCAGAAAGCAGTCACCAAGAACACATATTGCAGGTATTAAGGGCGTTGCGAAAGCATTGTTTATTCTGCAAGTTAAGCAAGTGCGAGTTCAGTGTGAATGAAGTGGAATTTTTGGGAGTAATACTCTGTCCGGAAGGAATGAGTATGTCTGAGAGAAAGATACAGGCGGTACAGGATTGGCCGGTTCCCCGTAATGTGAAGGAAGTACAGTGCTTCCTAGGGTTTTCCAATTACTATCGGAGATTCATACAAGGCTTCTCACAAAGGGCCATACCGATCACCCGTCTGCTCAGGAAAGGCATGACATTCAATTGGACTGCGGAAGCTAATCAGGCGTTCGAGTTTCTGAAGAAAGCTTTTACGTCCGCACCGGTGTTGAGACACCCGAAACTAGATGCTCCTTTCATTGTCGAAGCAGATGCTTCTAACGAAGCGATAGGGGCCATCCTTTCACAAAGGGACAAAGACACAGGACAGCTCCATCCCGTGGCATACCTCTCCAGGAAGTTACTACCGGCGGAGAGAAATTATAATATCGCGGAAAAGGAGCTCCTTTCCATAAAAAAGGCTTTCCAGGAATGGCGTCCGTATCTATGGGGGGCAAGATTTCCTATCACGGTGTATTCCGATCATCGGAATTTGCAGTTTCTGCGAACAGCTGGATGCCTGTCACCCAGACAGATGAGGTGGATGCTTTTCTTTGAAGAGTATAATTTCCTCATCACCTTCCGTCCCGGGGCAGACAACCGGAAAGCGGACTCTTTGTCTAGAGTGCTGACCACCGACGGAAAGGTAGAGATAACCGAAGAAGCTATTATACCTCCGTCCAAGGTGCTCTGTACCATACGCGCGGAAGACTATTTGGACCGCATCCGCGACCACAAGAGTCCGGAAGCATGGAGCGGTTGGGCGGCAAAAGACCCGGAGCGCAAGATCCAGAGAGGATTACCAGTCCAAAATCATAGGCTGTTTGTTCCAACCCCAGCCCTCAGGAGAAGGGCATTCGACTGGTGTCACGCAGCTCCTTTAGCAGGCCATCCGGGTATACAAAAAACCACTCTGTTACTGCAAAGGTATTTTTATTGGAAAACCCTGGTTCCGGATGTACAGAAGTGGGTTGCGAAATGTGAGGACTGCGCCCGTGGAAAGACTGACACGTCCGCCCGAAAGGGCAAATTGGTACCCTTGCCAACACCACAGGCACCGTGGCAAAACATCAGCCTCGACTTCATCACAGGACTCCCGGTGGATCAAGGGTATTCAGCCATCCTGGTTGTCATAGATAGCCTCACCAAGATGGGCCACTTCATCCCTTGCAAAACACTGCCTACGGCTGGTCAAACCGCCCTCTTGTTGTTACAAAACGTGGTAAGATTACATGGTATTCCGCAGGTTATCGTATCAGATAGGGGCCCGCAATTCATTGCACGTTTCTGGAAAGGGTGGTGTAGATCTCTGCACATTGAGTCAGCGGTGTCTTCCAGTTTCCATCCACAGACAGATGGACAAACCGAAAGGTTAAACCAGACTTTAAAGAAGTACCTGAGATGCTACGCTGAACAAGCACAGGAGTCATGGGTCTCTTTGTTGTGGATGGCGGAGTTGGCGTACAACAATGCTTCCCATAGCTCTATCGGGGTCTCTCCCTTTGTAGCTAACTTTGGGTACGACGCTAGGATTTTGCCGTTGAGCCTGCCAGGAAGAGTCAACAATCAGCCTTCCGTTCAGGCCCACGTGAGAGAACTGCATCTCGGACATTCGCGCGTGCGGAAACTGTTGAAAAAAGGCCAAGATCAAGTATAAAGGCTGGGCTGATAAACGGAGGGTGGAAGGCCCCCAGTATAAGAAAGGGGACCGGGTGTGGTTGTCCACTAAGAACTTCCGCTTTAAGCTACGAAGCGTGTTCCACCCGCGGTACATCGGGCCCTACCGAGTGATCAAACAGATCAATCCCGTGGCATACAAATTGCGGCTTCCGAGCTCCCTGAGAATCCACCCGGTGTTCCATTGCAGCCTCTTGAAGCCGGCAATAGGGGGGTTGAGGAAACCCCCTCCAGCTGTGATCACGGAGGGCGACCGGGAATACGAGGTGCGGAGCGTGGTGGATTCCAAGTATAGGGGAGGAAATCTATGGTTCTTGATCTCCTGGAAGGGGTACACGGCCGAGGAGGACTCGTGGGTTCCCAGCGCCCAGGTGCACGCGCCGGCTAGGATAAAGGCTTTTTATTGCAAGTTTCCTGACAAGCCTGGTTCTAGGAGGCGCCTGGACGGGGACATACTGTCATGAATCGGGCGTCAAGCGCCTGCCTCGCCTACATCTCCCAGAAACAACGGCGAGAGAGGGGAGGAGCCGCGTGTATAAATACACGCTGACGCACAACAGACGTTGTGCGTAATTCTGAATTTGTCGAATCTGCGTTCCAGATTCTGTTCCTGGAGGATTTGAGGAGAACCACGAGTTATACGGCTTTGACGTTGGAGAGGAGGACGCCGTGTTTGGGTTTCGGGCGACGGTGTGGAACCGTGGGGCTTCCGTACCAGAGAGCGCGAGCATGCGCTGACGAGGTGCCAGAGTTGCTCCTTGGGGTTCCCGGATACGGTGTGGAGCGGCGGAGCTTCCGTCTCAGGGAATACGAATACGAGCTGCCGTGGAGGCAAAACCCGGTCTCCAACGTAACCCCGCAAGTATCCACAGACGTTGCTATTGTGACTAACATTTGTTCATGATTGCCCTTAGGAGCGCAGGACCGCGTTCATTCCCGATAGGGCGTATACTGTAGCTACGTACCGTAGTACCTTGCTTTTGTTTCTTTTTTGTTCAGAGAGAGGGGAACATGGAGGGCATGTCAATTATCTCTTTGGGGCTAATCGAGGTGATTCACACGTGACAATATCTTAATGCTTCTGTTAAAACATTGTTGCCCAAGCGGTGCCCGCCTGGGGGGTCCTATTGTGGATCTGTTAATTACGGTGAGGAAACCGTAAAGACCTTCATTACTCATAGGTATCCACAAACAAATTGTTGCTCTTCAGACATTGCTCACGATATACTACAAGGAATATCTCCTTGTGGATCTATGTTCTTTGGGTCTGTGAAGTAGGCATCCCGGCTGGGCTCCTCCAACAGCCTGAGAGATATAGGTCTCAGACAGGTATATGTGAGAAAAGATATTGATGATTTAGGGGATACCTGAGCGCTCTGTGTTGAAAACGGTCATATAGAGAACCTTTCTAGAATAAACACAGAAGGCGAGTGTGTGTAAATAAAACATTCCGGAGTTGAGAATGGGCTCGTGTATGAAAGGATTGGAAGCGCCAGCATCAGTGCCCTGGTGATCTTAGTGAGAATTCATGAGTGTAGCCTTCCTGAAGTGTATGGTATATTGTTGTATTTTGTGTATTAACTTTTCTTTACAGGTTCTACTCCCCGCTGTTCCCATCCTTCCCTCCCCTCGCTTGATTGCTCCAGTCTTCCGTGCCTTTAGTGCAGGAAGTTGGGGACGTCGAGAGGTGGACCCCCTATAGCATCACTCGAATCCTGAGGAGTTCCTGTCCTGGGGGACAGCTTCGTAACACCCTTCCTACAATTCAAGAAGAATACAGTGATCCTAAGGATTAACCCAAGGTTCATACCTAAGGTGCCTTCGGACTTTCATTTAAATGAGCCTGTGATTCTTTAGGCTTTCTTTCCTCAGCCCTCTACGCCGGCAGAAAGAGCACTCCACTCTCTGGATGTGCAGAGATGTTTGAAGTACTATCTGGACCGTACTAAAGAATTACGAAAATCTTCTCAACTGTTCGTTTCGTTTAGCGCTCCCCGCAAGGGCTTGCCCCTGTCCAAGCAGGGGATTGCTCGGTGGGTGGCCAGTGCCATAAGTTTTTGTCATTCAACAGTGGGCAAACCCCTGGAGGGTAGAGTCCGAGCACATTCTACAAGGTCCATGGCTTCTTCTACGGCCCTCTTTGCTGGGGTCCAGATCAAAGATATCTGCAGGGCTGCAACTTGGAGCATCTCGCACACCTTCACAAGACATTACTGCCTGGAGACCTCGACACAGGAAGACACGGCTGTAGGCTAGGCAGTCCTGAGGAACCTCTTCCATTGAGTGGTGAGCTTTCCTTTCTTCCCTCCTTCCTTTCTTTCTTTCTTGTTATTGGCACATTTTGGTTTTGGAATTATATGTTTATTTACTTTTATTCTTAAATATTATTGTAATGTTTTTAATGTTCTTTTGCATGATGCATTTAATTTAAAAAAAAAGGGGGAGAGAAGAGGGAAACACAACGAGGAGTGAGCAAAATGTGCTTCTGACTGCTAGCTACTCTGATACAAGCTATGGGAATCTATGAAAGTTCCAATACTGGAGTAAGAAAACAAGTTACTTACCTGTAACTTTGGTTCTCTAGTATTGGTAACTTTCATAGATTCCCATGCGCCCACCCTCCTGCCCTAGGAAAGCTCAGCCTTCAGCATGTTTTGTTATACAGTTACACAACGGCTACGAACATCTGAGGCTCTGAGGTTCTCTCAGGAAGGTTCTGTGGGGTGAGGCTGTTCTGATTGGTTGTTGCATTATTTTGGTCTCTTCTACAAAAAGAGATGGATATGCTACAAAATGAGATGAGGCCTAAGCCTTTTCTTCTTTTTTGTACCTACTGCTATGTTATTTTTTATTTACCGAGACTCCCATTCCGACGACGGGAAATGATACAAGCTATGGGAATCTATGAAAGTTACCAATAATGGAGAACCAAAGTTACGGGTAAGTAACTTGTTTTCTTAAAGGTGCCCAGAGCAGAGCCCTGCTGGGCAAGGGAAAGAATGAATAGTAGAACCTGAGAAAGGGCAGCAGAAATGGAGTCAACCTGCTTTTCTGCACGCCAAGCCAAAAACTTGCCCCAACGGCAGCCATATGCCATTTTGGTGAAGGGACACCTGGCTGCCTGAATAACATTGCAGACTTCGGGCGGAAGGTTCAAAACTGTCAACTGTCATCACTCAATCTCTACACAAGAAGCCGGAGCGTTGACAGATTTGGGTGGAAACCCCTCCCCTGCTGCTGCGACAGAAGGCCCTCCTGAAGGGGCAGCCTGATCAGAGGAACGATGGCTATGCTCAAAAGCTTGGAATATCAAACTCTCCCAGCCCAGTCTGGAGCCACAAGGAATACATTGGGCCCGGTCATTCCTGAACTTCTTGAGAACTCTGGGCAGGAGTGTTATGGGCGGAAAGGCAAACAGGAGGCCTGAACTCCAGTCGAGTGTCTCCAAATGAGAGCCACCATGGAAATTCCAAGACACAGAACTGCTGAGAATGCGTGATCTCGGCAATGACAAACAGATCTAACCAAGGCTCTCCCCACTGCTGAAAGAGACATTTAACCACCTCCGGATGGAGACACCATTTGGGATCCGCTAGGCATCTTCAGCTGAGTTCGTCCGCACTGCCGTTCAGATAGCCTGCCAGGTGTTGAACCACAGGGAAATGCCCTAACCTTCCAGCCACGTCCAGAAATGCAGGGTCTTGTGACAAAGAGTCCACGACTCCACCCCGCCCTGTTTGTTGCAGTGCCACGTGGCAGTGGTGTTGTACATGAACACCTGCACTAGCCTTCCATTAGTGGAGGATAGAAAGGCCTTTAATGCCAGCCGGATCGTCCAGAGCTCCAGAAGTTTGATGTGCACTCTGGATACCGCTGGATACCAGAGGCCACTGATCTCCACCTCTCCCAGATTGCTGCCCCATTACAGGAGTGACGCATCCATCACCACTGTACTATCTGGTTGTGGAAGGGAGAGGGGCCAGGGGTCTGCCGCAGACCGAATCGCAATTAAACACCACTGCAGTTCTTTTGCAGTTCCCTCCGAGATCTAGATCATGTTGGGAAGATTTCCCTGAAGCTGCGCCTACTTGAACTTCAGATCCCACTGCAGAACCCGCATATGCTAGCGGGCCTGTGTCACAAGCAGGATGCAAGTGGCCATGAGGAACAGCAGCTTCATAGGCCGTCTTACTACAATCCAAGATAGAGGCTGAAACATCTATATCATAGCCTGAATATTCTGGACTCTCTGTTCAGGATAGGCCTGAAAGAACATGTTACTTACCTTCCGTAACACCTTATCTGGTAGAGACTCTATCCAGCCGCAGATTCCTTACCATAGAATTATCCCCAAGCACAGACTGGATCCACAACTTTTTCGAGAGCCGAACCCCTGCGCACCGGTAGGTGGTGTCGTTCGGCTTCATGTGGCGACACTGGCCTCGTCCGCGCCGGAAGTGATGTTCACAGTGCCTATAAAGGTACCACCCAGCCGAGCGGACGTCAGTTACTTTTCGTGACTTTCCACGCCAAAAGTGTGGAGCCACGAATTACACTGACCACTGGTGTGGAAAACTAGGGCCCTGAAAGGGGAAAAACTCTGTTCCAAGAAATCTATTCGTAGAGTGGGGAGTATGGGTAAGTTGGTAAGGAATCTGCGACTAGATATAGTCTATCAGATAAGGCACTACCAAAGGTAAGTAACTTGTTCATCTGATAGACTTCTAGCCACAGGTTCCTTACCCTACAATAGATAGCCAAGCAATAACTCCTTGGAGGTGGGTCTGTGGACCAATTTCATACAAGGAAGCACTGCATGACTGATCGGGAAAAGTGCCTATCTCTACTGACCTGACTGTCCAGAAAGTAATATTTGGTAAACATGTGCAGGGAAGCCCACGTTGCTGCCTGGCAGATGTCCAGGACCGGAACTCCATGTGCTAATGCAGTGATCGCAGCTTTATCTCTGGTAGAATGAGCTTGCAAGGCTTCAGGGGGTTGCTTGTTGACCAGCATATTTTAATGCTCTTTTTGCATCCATATGGTGGAGTTGCTCCTCTTCTCTAAAAGGATGTGGAGGAGCGTAAAAAGTAGGTAGGGTTATAGATTGGCCTACATGAAATGGAGGACCACTTTCGGTAGAAAGGAGGCCCTGGTGCGATGCACCAGTTTGTCACTATAGACAGAGGTAAGGTGGCTTAGATGATCAAGCCTGCAGCTCACTCATTCTACGGGCAGATGTAATTGCCAAAAGGAATGCTGTTTTCAGTGTGATAAGCCTGATTAGACAATTATGGAGAGGCCTGAAAGGAGCACACATTAAAAAAGTCAAGACCAGATTAAGGTTCCACCGAGGTATAATAAATGGTGAAGGAGGGAAGAGATGGGTAAACCCTTTGGACACTATGTACAATAGGGGAATTGAACAATGAGGGTTGGTCAGGCAGCTACAAGAAGTCAGAAAGAACAGACAGATATCCCTTAACAGTGCCCAGAGCAGAGCCCTACTCGGCATGGGAAAGAATGAAGAGTAAGACTTCAAAAAGAGTGCCAGAAAAGGGTTCAATATGTTTGTCTGCACACCATGGCACAATTTGTTTCCATCAAAAAGAGTATGCCGTCTTGTTGGAGGGATGTCTAAGTGCCAAGATGACATTACAGACTTCAGGAGGAAGGTCAAAAGCTGTCAACTGTCACTGCTTAACCTCCATGCAAGAAGGCGCAGAGTGCACATGTTCGGGTGAAGAACCCTCCCCTGCTGCTGCAACAGAAGATCTTCCCAAATGGGCAGCCTGATCGGAGGACCAATGACCATGCTTAGTAGCTCAGGATACCAGACTCTATGCGCCCAGTCCGGATCCACAAGGACGCTCTGGTCATACCGGATCTTCTTGAGAACTCTGGGCAGGAGTGGTATGGGTGGAAAGGCGCACAGGAGACCTGAGCTCCATTCGAGACAAAAGGCATCTATGAGCGAGAGCTGCCTTGGAAACTCCAGCGAGCAAAACTGCTGACATTGCACGTTCCTACGAGTCTTGCTATGGCCCCAAACACCACAGGCAGACCTTATGGTGGTCAGAAAAGAGCATCAGTCCATTGCAGAAGCAGTAGGGTTTGAATCCTGATTTGTAGGTGGAGATGTCACTGTGCTCTGCACTATTTGAAAAAAGGTTGTGAAAACCACTGAAGACTTGTGAAAAGTCATCGAGAGCAGCTCCGATCTGTCAAGAGTGCTGAAAAAAGGGTACTGACATCGGTGCACAGAAGTGTGCTATTTGTTGCAAGTTTTGTTACACATGTGCTGCTTCTGGCGGTGAGATGAAGCCAGAGCCTACTAGCAGCAGAGAGATATGAAACGATTCAGGATCCAGTTTTGCGTCTGGGGATATTCAAAAGGGGAAGAACCTGAATGTAGACCTATCCATCAGAAATGGGAAATAGTTAAGAACATATGTTCAAGAGAATGTGGTGTAGTCAGTGATTATTTTGTAAAATACACACACACACATTCGTAGTAGCCAGTTGCTAATTACCCGAGTGCTGAATACCACGGCTACTGTGCCTTTATTTTATCTCCTGCCATTGCCATCTGCTGCCATTTAATTCCTGTAAGGTTTTTATCACTGATTACTCCTTTTATTAGAGTATTCCAATCTTCCTATTTGGCCTTTCTTTTCTGCCATTTTCTCTCATGTTATAGGTTGAAGTTTGATGATGTAAAATATTTCACAGTCCCTAAAGTAACAAGTTACTTACCTTCGGTAACGTAATATTTGGTAGAGACGCAGTCTAGCCGCAGATTCATTAACTTTTTAATTATACCCAGGCGCCAGTCTGGATCCAGAAAATTTTCAGCAGTACATCTGCGCGCCGGGGGATGGCGTCGTTTTTGGGTGAAAACATCTGTGTCAGAACGTGGGGTAACTACAGAAACCGGTTGTGGAAACAGTGTGCCAAAAATCTTTGAAACATTAATAAAGGAGAAACATCGAATGGTTTGTTAATACTGAACATGGATTTTACGAAACAATCCCAAAAGAATCAATGAAGCACAGGGCTACGTGAAACCTTGCACCATGGTGAATAACCACCATGCAAGGGAAGAAAGAAACCCTTATACTCGATAGACGATTCATCCAAAATCTTTGAAACCCTGTGCCTTGGTAAATAACCCCCATGTAAGGGAAGAAAACCTTACAATCTATAGCCCATTCATCAGTGGTAATGAGTGGCATGCATGATAAAAGCAAAACAAAATCTATAAAAACAACACCGGTTTGTTGAATAACACCATTATGTGACATACTGATAGTGCCAATACCAAACAAAGACTTTCAATGAAAGAACAAATAAATCAATACTGCCCACTGGTGTCCAATCCAGTGTGAAATAGAAAACACCTCCCCAACCTACTGACAACACACATTTAGAAATGGACGGTATGGTAACATCTAAACAAAACCTATGTGCCAGGCAGTCTGTTGAATCCCAACATAAGTTGCGATAGTTATCCCCGCTATATAAAACCAGTAATGAAAAAGGGTATTACCCTTACCTCATAGGTCATTCGTAGAGTGGGAGGATGGCCAGGGAGTTAATGAATCTGCAGCTAGACTGTGTCTCTACCGAATATTACATTACCAAAGGTAAGTAACCTTTACATCTGATAGAGACATCTAGCCGCAGATCCCTTAATTTTTTTTATTAAATACCATAGCCATACTCCCCTGGAGGAGGGTCTATGAACCAATCCTACAAAAGTTCTCAAAGAGAACCAGCCAGTCATAACTAACAACCCACCAAATGTACGTAGGAATGGCAGAACAAGAGGCCAGAGAGAAACGGCCCTTAAAGGAAAAGGGGGTAAAAACCTAAAGAACCATCTGTCAGTTATCAGACATTAACCTCTATCCCTCAAGGGGAAAGAAAACCCGTTGAAATAAAGGATTGAGTGCAAGACAAAAGTAATGTCATCGGCATTCTTCACAAAAATAAAGGAATATCAGAGAAAGAACTGTCCTGATAAAGTCCAAAAAATGGACTCTCAGAACTCATTCCATTATACCAAGATGAATGGACACCAAAGGAAAGATGAACAATAGTACCACCTCGATTGTATTGATAATTTTGGTTGAACAAAACGACCACTCAAAGGAAACAAAGCACTGTAAAGAGACTAAAATGACACTAATGGGTTTGAATTTAATATTAATAAGCATCAATGATGCCAGTTGTAAAAGAAAATTCTCACATAGGTGTATCACCTGGACATATACATAATATATATAAAATTGTGTCACAACAGACTCCGAGTGGTCTGACAAAACATAGAGCATCGCTGGCCCACATTTACTGCAGGACCGCAGTTATCTACAAAGCCTGTGCCTGCATGGCCTTCAGTGTCATGATCTGAAAGTCTGAACATGACTCTGAACTTTTTTGCCTTCCGCCTAGTCTTTTTTCTGACCTGGTGTTGGTAGTTTTAGGACTCTGGGCACTTTAGCACAGCTGTCCAGTGTAAAGTGCATGTGCTCTCTGTAGTAAACATGGTAAGATTGGTCTACACCTGTTTGGCGTATTTAATTTACCTGTCAGTTCCTGGTAAAGTGGTATCTCAGATACCCAGGGCCAGTAAATTAAATGTTACTGATGGGCTTGCAGCGCTGATTGTGCCACCCACCAAAGTAGCCTTTCAAACCTGTCTCAGGCCTCTGCCATTGCAGGGCCTGTGCACACAGTTTACTGCCACTGAGACGTGGCACCTAAAATGTGTGCCACGTCTGTGACCCCCTTTTATTGCATGTCAGTCACCCCTAAGGTAGGCCCTAGCTAGCCCTATGGGCAGGGTGCATTGTAGGTAAAAGGTAGGCCATGTATCTTAAGTGCGTGACATGTCTTGGTAGTGACAAACTACTATTTTGGTTTCTCACTGCTGCGAGGCTGCCCTCTTATAGGAATGCATTGGGGATTCCCTGATAAGTGTTTCAGTGGTAATTCCCAATATGAGAGGAGCAGCGTGGTCAAGTTTGAAATACTGATAATAAATGCTGCGTAATGGTGTGCGCAGATTTATGATCACTATTTTAGGAATGCCACTTTTAGAAGTTGGCATTTCTGTGTGCTATGTGTCTTTGCCTCCTGATGTGTATTGCATGTCTGGCTCTGGAGTGACAGGAGCTGGGATGGTGTGTGGCTCCAGAGGGGCAGGGTGAGTAAGCGCTAGGCTGAATAGGCAGATCTACATTTGGAGTAATGGGAGGGGTAGTCCCTGACCCTGAATAGGTCTGTGCCTGCCTTGTTCAATGCTGGCTCTGCCCCCCTGTGGTGTGTCTGAGGATAGAGCCCAACCTGACAAAGGACGGTGTGAGCACTGTAAACAAAGTGCTCCAGTACCCCCAGAACCAGTTGGGACTGGATTTCCAAGCCCTGTGCGAGGGCAGAACAAAGACAAAACATGGTATAAATGTTGGGGCTGTGACCCCATGTCAGTGTGCTGTTTGGGTGTTTGTTTGTATCTGCTGGGCCCCAGGAGGAACCGCCACGAGGGACTGCCCCTCTGCTGGAGGGCCCTGTGAGCTGGCCTGCCTGGGCCCAGCTTTGCCTATGGAACTGGGGACCAGCACCTTGTGAGCGCTACACCTTTATTGCTGCTGGCACCAGAGGACGGGACAAGTGCCTCAGGGGTGCTGTGCTAGAAAGTGCTGTGAGGAAGGAATCCCAGCATGGGGATTCTCCCCGTGCTGCCTGATCGTGGGGGGGAGCCTACCCTGCTGTTTTGTGCCCCCCGGGACGTGAGCCTCTAGCGTGGGCTCGTGTTGTGCACCGCCGCAGACCGAGCCGGAAGTCAGGCAGAACGCCTGGGCATGGGCGGAGCCTCACCGAGGAAGCGAGAAGAAGGCGCCACAAGAGGAAGTCAGGCAGACCTGCTGCCTGGAAGTGGGCAGGGCTCCTGTGCTGGTGGAAGCCCAGCGTATGGCCAGCGACTGCTGCGGGAGAAGGAAAGGCGGAGGGGACGCCGACGACTTCGCTCCATGTCCTGCTGCTGCCATGTCCTGCTAGGAAACCCGCTTAATTTCCGTGTCAGCCAAACCCAGGAAACGGGTCCCGGTGAGTGGGGCTAGAAAGGGCACACGGTGGGGCCAATTGATGACACCAGGAGGAGCCCGGTGATCGGGGCTCCCCAGGCATGGTTGGTGCCGAAGCTGGTTATTCACAGCTGCACCCCAGATTGCGGGCAGCTGCAACGAGGGGGAACTTCGTTCGGAAAGTCCTGGTGAGAGGGGCTTGAGTGGCACTGTGGTGCCGGTGCAGATCATTCAAATCTGCGCCGCGAGAGTGCGGGCAGCTGCAACGATGGGAGCATTCTTATTTTGTATGAAGAGGTGCACCCCCCGGCCCCAGTGCATCACGCACATTGTCTTCGCTGCCAAGGCAGCCAGAGGGCCAGTTGGAATGCCCTATGATTTAGTGCTCTGATCTTTGGACAGAGGGCATTGGGGGACAGCCCAGAGGGGCCCCAAGGACGGCCAGTTGGCCCGGGGTCCTCTTTATGGTGTTAGTAGGCCGCAAGACCCTAAAAGGATGCATAACGTGTTTATGCCTGAGGGGATGGATGCATCTAGGAAGTGGTACTATGGTGCACTTCTAAATGTGAACGATTCCTAATGTGTTTAAGCATAATATGATGCTGAGTACAGTATTTTATCAGTTGTGTGGTTATTTGCATTCTGATGGTTCTGACAGTGGCCAGATTGGCCCTGTCATGTATATAATCCCTGTAAATCACTACTTATGTAGTATATTGTGTGATTAGGATCTAATGTGTTTATGATAACACAAAGGCTATTTTCAATATAACCTTGTGTGGAGTTTCTTTTGTGGTGTGCCTAGTGTGTCGCTACTGTGTGTGTGTGTGTTACGCAAGTGCTTTACACATTGCCTCTGGGATCGGCCTGACTGCTCGTGCCAAGCTACCAAGGGAGTGAGAGCAGGGGTTATCTTCAGCGTGTAACTCCCTTGCCCTGACTAGAGTGGTGGTTTCTGCCTGGCTTAGGCGCAAGCCCTAGCCAACCAGAAATCCCATTTCTAACAGATACATACTCAAAAAGACAGGTTGTATATAACCTCAATGACAGATGCGAAAAACATTGTGGGAGAATAACGAGAAGAGCTCCTTATTAAGCCTAAAAAACGCCACCATAAACTGGGTGAACAAAAACAGGTAAGGAAACTGCAGCTAGAAGTCTCCATCAGATTGTTTCTGACACTACCTATCATCCAGCGTAATATGAACAATAGTTAATTACCTGTAATCTGTGGTTCTCCAGTATTGGTGTCTTTCATAGATTCACATGCCTGAATCATTCCCCGTCGTCGGAGTGGGAGTCCCACTGTACATAGAAAAGCAATAATTATGCGTATAACAACCAAAAAACCCTAGTAACCTGAACCAGGAAGTAAAGTAGCCTAAGCTACAAGGGAAAAAACTTCCACAGCTATGACTATCACAGTCATTATATACAGTCCAAACTGCAGCCAATCAGGTGACAGCACCCACCAGAATGTTCTCCTCAGAGGCTCAGGCTCTCAGATTTTCTCGCACAGGAGTGAAGCAATACATAATAGCCTAAAAAGCCTCTGAGGGGAGGTGGGCGGGTTGCATGTGAATCTATGAAAGACACCAATACTGGAGAACCACAGATTACAGGTAAGTAACTATTGTTCTTCTCCAGTATTTGGGGTGTCTTTCATAGATTCACATGCCTGAATCAGAGTAGATAGCAGTACATGACCTTATGCTCATAAGACGCCACTTTGTATCATAGACATATACGTTATGAAACAGTATAACCATAGAGAAATACATGTGTGTTTCAACATATGCAAAACAATTTCAAGACAGAAACAGTATGGAAAAGAGCGTCTTATAAAAGCATAGTGGAGGAGGGAGAACAGAGGCTCACCTTATTTGAAAAGATTGCGTAGAACAGCTTGTCCCACTGATCCATCCACATCACTTGCAGCTTCCAAACAGTAGTGTCTGGTAAACGTATGGCAGCTAGACTATGTTGCCGCTTTACAGATCTGGTGAAGAGGCACACCGGCGAAAAGAGCTGTAGATGAAGAGATTGCTCTCGCAGAGTGTGCTCTTGTGGTCGCTTGCAATGGTCTTCCAGCTTGATCATGGCATAAACAAATTGCAGCCGAGATCCAACGAGCTATGGTTGGCTTTGATACTGAATGGCCTTGGCGTGGTTTACCATATGCTACCAAGAGTTGGTCCGATTTGCGCAGTGATGCTGTTCGCTGTAAGTAAAACTTCAGACATCTTTTGATGTCTAGGGAGTGCAAGGCCCTTTCTGCAGTTGTTATCGGATTTGGGAAGAATGTTTTCAAAACTATGGGTTCATTAAGATGGAAATCCGTCGGAACCTTCGGCATAAACATTGGATTAGTGCGCAGCACCACAGACTCAGATGTGAATTGCAGAAAGGGTGGATGAACAGTGAACGCTTGGAGATCACTAACCCATCTTGTTGAAGTTAGAGCCAATAATGAAGCAACCTTCCAAGAAAGGAACTTTAGATCCGCCTTGTGGATGGGCTCGAAAGGATGCCGCATTAGTTGTGAAAGTACTATATTAAGGTGCCAAGAAGGAGGTGGACGCCGAATAGGCGGGAACATCCTAAATAACCCCTTAAAAAATTGTTGGATGACTCTATTGGAATAGAGAGAGTTAACACCATCCTGCCGAAACCTTGAAATTGCAGCCAAGAACACCTTCAGAGTAGAGTGGGAAAGACCTGACCTCGCCAACTGAAGAAAGAAAGGCAGAATTTGCTCTGGTCTTGCGTGGATCGGATGGAGATTAACAGATTGACACCACATGCAAAACCTCTTCCTCTTTAGTTTGTAAGTTTTAACAGTTGCGGGTGCTCGAGCATTGGCCAAAACCTCTTGACAGTCTGGAGGGATATCTAGGTGTGCAAATTCAAGCTGTTGAGGAGCCATGCCGCTAATCTCAGCGATGCTGGGTCCGGATGACAAATTTGACCGTTCTGAAGGGTCAGAAGATGTGGAATTGGTCGAAACTGTATGGGCTCGGCCTCCGAGAGGAGGAGAAGTTCTGTGAACCAGTACTGGCGGGGCCACCTGGGAGCAATTAAAATCATGCAGCAAGGTTGTTGTTTGATCTTGCGCAGAACTCGTGGAACCAACGGGATTGGTGGAAAAGCGTAGGCATATATTTGCGACCAATTCATCGAAAAGGCATTTCCCAGCGAGTCCTTGTGGGGAGCCCAACTTGCAAAGAATGGGCATTTGCGGTTCTGGCTGGTTGCAAAGAGGTCTAGATCGGGATGCCCCCATTCGTGAAATTCCCCGTCTAGGAATGGTTGGTGTAGCTCCCATTCGTGATTCGACGTTGTGGTTCTGCTGAGGGAATCCGCCGGAACATTCGTGATTCCTGGGACGTGAATGGCTTTGAGGTTGATCTTGTGGCGAATCGCCCAATCCCAAATCTCTTGCGCTTGCTGAGATAGGAGGGCTGACCTCGTCCCGCCTTGTTTGTTCAAGTAATGCATACTTGTTGTATTGTCTGTTCTTACAAGTATGCATGCTCCTCGAATGATGGCTTGGAAGGATTTTAGAGCCATGAATATGGCTCGCAGCTCTAGCAGGTTGATATGCCACTTTCTTTGTTCTAGAGTCCACCTGCCATTGACTGTCATTCCTTGAAGGTGCGCACCCCAACCCTCGAGGGATGCATCTGTGGTGACTGTGAAATACGGTATTTCGACCAGAAATGGACAACCCTCTTTCAAGTGGTTCATCTGACCCCACCATTGAAAGGCATCTCGCATTCGTGAGGTGATGTGAATGATATCCTCGAATGACCCTGTGATCTGAAGCCATTGCAGATTGAGCTCCTCTTGCAACGGTCTCATTCTGTACCGACAGTTGGGAATGAGATGAATGCAAGAGGAAATCATCCCTAGGAAGGATTTGTACACAAGGACTGAAACGCACTCTTTTGATAGTAGTGAGTGCGCAATGTTGCATATCTTGATTTGCCTTTCTTTTGACACAAAGGCCTTGGACAGATCCGTGTCCAATGTCGCTCCGAGGAACGTTCTTCTTTGCGAAGGAGCTAAATGTGATTTCTCCAGATTTGTTGACAGACCCAGGGACTGGAAGAGTAAGAGGCATTTTTGAACATGCTTGGATGCGACCTTGGCGGAACTCGCCTTGATAAGGCAGTCGGCCAGGTACGGGAATATTTGAACTCCTTGCAGACGGAGATGCGCAGTCACTGGCGCTATGACCTTTGTGAAGACTCTGGGTGCAGAACGGAGTCCAAATGGGAGGACTCTGAATTGAAAATCCCTGCCAGCCACTCTGAACCGTAGAAATTTTCTGTGCCTGGGTAGGATTGGTACATGAAAATATGCGTCCTGCAGGTCGAGGGTGGCCATGTAATCTCCCATCGAAAGCAACTGCAGAATTTCTTGGAGCGTTAACATCCGGAAAGACATTTTCTTTAAAAAAAATTTGAGAGCGCGAAGGTCGAGAATTGGACGCCACTCTCCTGACTTTTTCCGGATGAGGAAAAACCTTGAAAAAAAGCCCGTTCCTTTCTGTAGGAGAGGGACTTTTTCGATTGCTCCTTTTTGAATCATCAAATTTATTTGGGAAAAAAGCTCCTTGAGAGGAGCAGGGGGTGGGCCCTTGGGAGGAGAATTTGGCGGAATTTTTGTGAATTCCAGAGCATGGCCTCTGGATACTATATCTAATACCCACTTGTCTGTGGTAATCTTGGACCAATTTGAATAGAAGTGGGATATTTGACCTCCAATCTTTGTACGTGGTAACGGTAGAGATGGTGGCAGGTGGCAGAACTCATTGCTTCTTACTGGACTCTCGTCCACGAAAGGACTGTTTCCTTCGTGACTGCGAATATGGTTGGTTTCGCTGTCCGTAATATTGCTGGCGATAATTCTGAGATCTTTGGCCAGTTTGGGAGGTTTGGAAGAAACGCTGCTGATTATAACCTCCCCTGCTAGAGAAGGATCCACGTCCTCTGGCTCCACGGAAGGAAGACTTTCGAAATTGCAAACTACCCAGGGACCTTGCCGTCTCCGTATCCTTCTTAATCGCCTGTAGTGCTTCATCCACATGTGCACCGAACAAGGACTCACCATCAAATGGCATGTCTATGATTTTAGACTGCACCTCCTGGCGAAAAGATGTTGACTTTAGCCAACCCTGCCTCCTCAGCACTGCAGCTCCTGCCAACTGCCTGAACCCAGTTGATGCCACATCCACTGCCGCATCAATGATCTCCGCTGATGCATACTCCCCTTCCTGCAAGATCTTTATGGCCTCGGATTTTGAAGGCTCCGATAACATGTCGAGGAAAGGAGAGATGTCGGACCACATCTGGCGGTCGTATCTCCCTAAAATCGCCAGGGAGTTTGCAGCCCGAACTGTGGTTGCTGCCATCGTGGAAACCTTCTTTCCTATTGCGTCCAATCTTCTACCATCTCCATCAGGTGGAGCTGATATGGGCGTTGATGGATTTCTAGCCCGTCTCTGAGCCGCTTGTGCTATAACAGAGTCCGCCTTAGGTTGACCAATAAGGCATGCTGGCGAGTTACTTGGGGCTTTATATTTCTTGTCGAGCCGTGGTAACACTGCTGGAAGAGAATTTGGGGTAGCCATCAGTCTCAATCCCTCCTTCCAAATAAAGTCAATGATTGGTATTGCCCGAATCTGTATTTCTATTTATTTCTATTTAGGGAGTTTTGTAAAGCGCTTGGTGACGCACAGCGGCGTGTCCCCGCGCTAAGGAGCGGCTGCTAACTGGAACCTACAGATGTGGATACTTTACTGATCGAATAGTGCAGTTTTGAGCTTGGCTCTAAAGATTAGTTCAGATGGTTCAAGACGCAGTATTAAGGGTAATGTGTTCCATCTGACGGCTGCAAGGTACCTAAAGGATCTTCCGCCCATCCGTGCTCTAGATACCTTGGGGACAACAAGGCGTCCTGAGCCAGAAGATCTGAGGGAGCGGGACGGTTCATAAGGCGTCAGCAGTCCTTTCAAAGGGAGAGGAGACCTCCCGTTGATGATCCGATGGCACATGCAGAGGGTTTTGAAATCAACCCTACTTCTGATCGGGAGCCAGTGCAAGGACCGAAGGGCCACCGAAGATGCGGCTCTTCTGGGTAGTCTAAGTACTAGCCTAGCAGCAGCATTCTGTAGGACCTGTAAACGGCTCAAATTCTTTTTCAGAGTCCCTAGATAGAGGAGGTTGCCATAATCCATCTTTGAGGTGACTAATGCATGCACAAGGGTTTGACGGGCCTTTACCGGTAGAAACTTCAGTGCCTTCCTGAGACTTTTGAGGGTCCCAAAGCATGATCCGACCACCCGGTTGATCTGAGGGCCGAAGGTTAGGTCGGAGTCGAACCAGATGCCCAAGTTCTTTGCTTTCAGGCACGGGATAGGTGTTGAGCCTAGGCATGGAGGCCACCATGCCGACGTCCACGTCGAACGGTCTCCCCCTACGACAAGCACCTCGGTCTTATTTCCGTTAACCTTAAGGCAATTAGCGGACATCCAGGCAGCTAGGTCTTGCATACAGGCTCTGAAGGTGTCCGCCGAAAGATCGGGTGCGCGCGACAGGGAGATCACCAGCTGCGTGTCGTCGGCATAGGATACCATTCGGAGGCCGTAGCTCTCTACCAAGGAGGCAATCGGGGCTACATAAAGGTTAAAAAGTGTTGGGCTCAGGGACGAGCCCTGCGGCACCCCCTGGTCCAGAGCGATTCGCTCAGAGTAATAGTCACCCTGCCTCACATGGAAGCCTCGGCCTACAAGAAATGAATAAATCCATTTCAGCGCTGCCCCTCTCACCCCACCTTTGCTCAGACACTGTAGCAAGATGGAATGTGCCACAGTGTCGAACGCCGCGCTAAGATCTAAAAGGATGAGAGCCATAGTTTGACCCTCGTCAGCGCCCTGCCTGAGGGTTTCGGAAGCCCTAAGAAGGGCGGACTCCGTGGAATGGCGTGGCCGAAACCCGAATTGAGTCGAATGAAGGAGGTTACTGTCCTCCACATATTTCATTAGCTGCTTATTTACCACCTTCTCAGCTACCTTCGAAAAATAAGGCAGGAGAGAGATGGGGCGTAGGTTATCCAGCTTGTCGAAGCCAATATTGGGCTTCTTCCGGAGAGGAAGCACCACAGCCTGTTTCCAGTCCTCAGGTAAAGAACTGGAACGAAAGGAGACATCTAGCAAATGCCTGATGTAGGGTTCTAGTGTCTCTAGGCTGTCATTCAACCTTTTTGGGGAAGCAGGATCGCGTGGGGAGCCAGATCTGACGGATCTGCAGATTTTGACAAGATCCTCCGAGGGAGGAGTGGTGAAGTGAAGTAGCAGATCTGGATCGACTTCAGCTCCTACTAAGTCTGCAGGTTCTTCCACTAGGGGTGGCGTGTCGGGAAAAGCGGAGTAAATCTTACGCACTTTGTCTCCAAAGTAGTTGGCAATACGATTACGTGCAGTTACTGAGTAATCTTCATCTCCAGTAACGGTTTTTGGGGTGGATAGGGATTTATATATACTAAACAATTCTCTGGCCGAGTTTTCTGCCCCATGAATTTTATCTGCATAGTAGGTGGCTTTTTCTATCCGGATTTTATTATGATAGAATCGTCTCTTTGTAAGGTAGGCCTCCTTCGTCCGATCATCATAAGTCATTCTCCATTGTCTTTCTGCTCGTTTGCAGTCCCTTTTGGCACAGCGCACCGCCTCGCTGAACCAGGGAGCAGTTCTTTGTCTGTGGACAGCTATAGTTGACCAACCCAATGGGGCTGTGTGGTCTAGAGCAGCCGTGATACGGTCAATGAGCAATTTATTTGCCGTTGTCACGTCATTTCCTCCTGGGGGCCCTTCCACAGTGAGAGCCTTATTAAACTCTCGCAAGGAGAATCTTGCCCACCTACGTCGAGGGTAGTTGAGAGGGGTGGGAGCGCTAGCTTTATGCTTGGACAAGTAAATAGTGAACGGAACGAAAAAATGATCTGTCCAGGGCAGGGGCACTGGGGGAGCGGCTAAAACACCCTCCCAGTTGGCAAATATTGGGTCTAACAGGTGCCCACGATTGTGTGTTGGCAGCTGACCTTTTAGCTCTAGCTGTAGGGTGTGAAGTTCTTCCCGGAACTCCACCGCCCCTTTATCTAGTGCGTCTTGCAGGTGGATATTTAAATCTCCCAACAGCAAAAACTTGTCTCTCCGTATCGCTGTTTCTGTGACCCACTCTAAGAGATTTCCTTTAAAGCTGGCCATAGGTCCCGGTGGGCGATAGATTAGCAGGCCCTTTACAGTCATGCTCCCATCGATTGTTATGGAGAAAACACCCGCTTCACATCCCGCCAGGTCAACTAGTTCTAGTTTGCAAGGCCATCGTTGTTTAAAGGCGATCGCAATCCCGCCTCCTCTGCCTATCGGTCTGTCCAAGCGCACCATCTGATAATCATCAGGTAAGGCCTGGATGATATCAGGATCAGAATTGGCGTCTAGCCACGTTTCAGTAATAAACAGCAGATCATAGTGTTTATCAGTGAGAAGGTCATATATGTCATGTTTGTGACAGCTAAGCGACCTCACATTAACGAGGCCGCAGGACAGCGAGGGATTGCTTGCCCTGGTGTCTGGTAGGGCTGGGCTGAAGCGGAATTGACAATGGCTACAACCTTCGTTCTCCCCTACCCTTACACTATGGTGGCCTTGAGTGCACACAATCGAGGAAAAACTTACTAAGTCACTCCTACTCCAGATCCACTTACGATTAGTGTCCGGTCGCGGACGGGCGCAGACGGGCTTGGCTTTGGCGCGGCTTTGGCGCGCATCCGGCGCGCCCGCTGCGCCGTCTGGCCAGGATGCACATTATATAGGGTGTGAGGAGGGTGGGAGGGCGGCGCGACTAGAGCGCACCCCCAGCCCTACCTAAAATGGCGCCCACCGCCTCCAGCAGCAAATAACACAAGACGGCTGGGCGAGGCAGAGAGAGGAAGATCAGCGTCTTGGAGAAATGTCAGTGTGCCTAACTCAATTCCCCAGCTAACTATTCAGTTTAAAGCCCCCAGATAAAAATTATAAAAACGATCTATTTACAGTTATAAATCTCAGTTTTCACAAATACATATGCCAGCAAGTAGGTTCCAGGTAAGATCGCTCGCAGCCCTAGCGTCTCTCACTAGGGAGAGCTCTAATAAGGCAACGAGGGCTTCAAAGAAGCACTCTAAATAGCCTGGGAGGGCGGCGCGACTAGAGCGCACCCCCAGCCCTACCTAAAATGGCGCCCACCGCCTCCAGCAGCAAATAACAGAAGACGGCTGGGCGAGGCAGAGAGAGGAAGATCAGCGTCTTGGAGAAATGTCAGTGTGCCTAACTCAATTCCCCAGCTAACTATTCAGTTTAAAGCCCCCAGATAAAAGTTATAAAAACGATCTATTTACAGTTATAAATCTCAGTTTTCACAAATACATATGCCAGCAAGTAGGTTCCAGGTAAGATCGCTCGCAGCCCTAGCGTCTCTCACTAGGGAGAGCTCTAATTAGGCAACGAGGGCTTCAAAGAAGCACTCTAAATAGCCTGGGAGGGCGGCGCGACTAGAGCGCACCCCCAGCCCTACCTAAAATGGCGCCCACCGCCTCCAGCAGCAAATAACAGAAGACGGCTGGGCGAGGCAGAGAGGAAGATCAGCGTCTTGGAGAAATGTCAGTGTGCCTAACTCAATTCCCCAGCTAACTATTCAGTTTAAAGCCCCCAGATAAAAGTTATAACAAGCATTTACAATGCAATGGTCTCGGCATTGTTAAAGTTAGAGCTATTGGCATTGCTCATGACATTATTTTTGTTTATGTTTTTAAAACATTTAAAGAAACTGCATTGTTATTTACAATGATGTCAATAGCTTAATCACTCTCAAATGCGAGACCTATTGCATTTGCACCCACACACAGAGCCACACCCACAGAGCCACCCACCCACACAGAGCCACCCACCCACACAGAGCCACCCACACACACAGAGCCACCCACACACACAGAGCCACCCACACAGAGCAACCCACACACAAATAGAGGCACCCACAGAGCCACCTATACACACAGTTACCCACACACAGCCAGAGCCACCACGCATAGAACCACCTACAAAAAAAGCCACCCCCACAGAGCCACCCACACACAGAGCCACCCACCCACACACACACACACACACACACACACACACACACACACACACACACACACACACACACACACACACACACACACACACACACAGCCACCCACACACACAGCCACCCACCCACACAGAGCCACCCACCCACACACAAACACACACACACACACACACACACACACAGACCTAAAAAGGAGGGGTGACTTCAAGGGCCAAGACAGATGTGAGGAGCGGAGCAAAGTCAGGGTGGAGCGGGGCATGTAGGGCCAAAGAATAGCGAAGGGCTGGAAGCCAAGGCGAGAACTTAGGACAAGAGACGAGGGTGGGGGGTTGAAGGACAGAAAGGTAGGGAGATATTAGGGGAAAGGGAGAAGAGCGGAACTCAGCCTATGATTGGCGCATGGCCAAAAGGCAGCAGTCCAGGGCTCAAAGAGAGGACAGCGTGCGGCTGTAATACGAAGAGAAGAGGCGCGGGCGAAAAAGGGGAGAGGGCAGAAGCAATAATGTGTATTGTATTGTAATTGCAATTAAATAGCGCTGACGACTTGACGAGGTGTTGAAGCGCTTTTACGGTGAGTAGCACGCTACTCCAGCACCCATTTGGATTAGTGTAGGAAATTACAAGAAAAAAAGAGCGAGGGTAAGAAATCCAGATATTTAGGGCAAGAGTGGCCGATAAGAGTAAAAGATGGTGTCTTTCAGGGAAAATTAGTGGAACATATCGAGTGAAAGAAGAGAAACTAGAGAAGGTACAAAGGAGGACCCACAAGGACTGGGGGGGTGGGGGGTAAAGGAGTTGGATGGGTCATGGAGCTGTAATTCGGAAGGTGTGGGGCAGTTAGAAATGGTGTTTAAAAGGTAGGCGCTTTGAATGCTGTTTGCGTTCATTGTTTCCACTGCCTCTGTACAGCACACACACACTCATTCGCTTTCTGCCTTCAGAAGAAGGGCCTCCGAGCTCAGAACATCCTATTCTAACCAGTTGTTTATCTGTCTGAGAACAGAGCGACTCCCTGCAGCATGTGCCAGGCGCAGACAAAAGAGCCGACTCAACACAGACAACACACGTGCACTACCCCCACGGGGCCCTGCGCTTTACACGTGTGTGGGGGGGGACTGAGCTACCAGTGCCACTTTCCACACAGCTTTCGTAATCTGATTCCACATGGGCTACGCTGGCAAAATGTAATTTAAAGGTGCGAGAGTCCGAGCTGCCAGAGCGCAGCCAACGAGAGGTTTATAGTATAGAAATGCTGACGTCAGAGCCCAAAGAACCCCGAGTCACGGTAGAGGGAAATCAAAGTATAAAACAACAACGTCGGCGCTGCGCGGGCTGCCTCTGGAAACCCAGAAGCATGCTGAGAGTGTGAACAGGTCTCCTGCAAAGCACATTATGTACATGCAGAGCACAGATTTGTATTCTATGTAAATGGGTCACTGCTTTAAAGACCGCGATCCCTTTGTTACTTGCAGTTCATAAATTGTGCTCCTTCTAATATGGCCTAGTGAGGCATGAAAGCCAGCCACCCTTCAGTACAAGCTGGAGAGTGATGCCGGAATACTGCACAGGGGTGCACAGCCCACACCCCACCGCACTCTACCAAGCCTTTCTCTGCTGCCCATCCCGCCAGCGCTCTGTAGCGACTGCAAGTTGGCGCTTTATAGAAATCACCGAAATAAATATGTAGACTTGACAGGAGTCCGGTGAGCACACTACGACTCCGGTGGGTGCGCAACGCCCGTTGGGTATGAGAGGGGTGCCCTTAATGTCAACCACACCATTATGTAAATGATAACAATTAATGGGTACAAGCAGTGTTTTAGAGCTATCACACATACGCGGGGCGTGCGTGCGTGGGTGGGTGGGTGGGGGTGGGGGGGGGGGGGGGGGAGTATTCGGTCTGGGTAAGGGATCTGAATCGGCAACGGAGCACATAACTACGGGAGGGCTACGGGTGTACGGGGGCACGGGTTGCAAGGGAGATCCGCCGAGTCTGGAAGGGGGGTTTCAATAGACCACAGGGGCTGCAAAAGGGTGAGGAGGAGGACGGAGCCTGGGTGGGTCTGTGGAGCGCTGGGACAGTACAAGAGCAACGAGGCCGCATGGGGTGCAATTGGAGGAGCCCAGAGTCTGTAGGGTGCGGGGCAGCGAGGTCAGCATGCCCGGCTCCAGGAATTGTTTTTTGGGAGGGCAAAGGATCAGGGCACAAGTCCTAAACAAGGGGGAAAGGCGTCCAAGGCACGGTGCGGATCCCTGCTCATCGAAGGGCAGCGCCGCCAACTATACTCACAACAGCACGAAGATCCTCACGGCCAGAGGACAGCAAAACAATGGCGGATGGAAGCTCCGAAACTTTTTCGGATTCGGGGGCGTGTTCCTGCTGTTCTAAAAGGGCGTGGCTAAAAAGTGGAAAGAACAGCAAGGAACACGCCCCCGAATCTGAAAAAGACGGAGCCTATTTGGAGGGACGGCTCTCTCCTCCAATGGCGGGCCTCCGTTTAGGAAGCCAGCCAATGGAGGAGAGGCAAAAAGAGAGGCGGGCTAAGGAGCCACTCTAGGAAACATTAAATCTCGACTTCCGGTTCTGCCTTCGGCAGACCGGTAGTCCTCGACCTAAAAACGATCTATTTACAGTTATAAATCTCAGTTTTCACAAATACATATGCCAGCAAGTAGGTTCCAGGTAAGATCGCTCGCAGCCCTAGCGTCTCTCACTAGGGAGAGCTCTAATTAGGCAACGAGGGCTTCAAAGAAGCACTCTAAATAGCCTGGGAGGGCGGGAGGGCGGCGCGACTAGAGCGCACCCCCAGCCCTACCTAAAATGGCGCCCACCGCCTCCAGCAGCAAATAACAGAAGACGGCTGGGCGAGGCAGAGAGAGGAAGATCAGCGTCTTGGAGAAATGTCAGTGTGCCTAACTCAATTCCCCAGCTAACTATTCAGTTTAAAGCCCCCAGATAAAAGTTATAAAAACGATCTATTTACAGTTATAAATCTCAGTTTTCACAAATACATATGCCAGCAAGTAGGTTCCAGGTAAGATCGCTCGCAGCCCTAGCGTCTCTCACTAGGGAGAGCTCTAATTAGGCAACGAGGGCTTCAAAGAAGCACTCTAAATAGCCTGGGAGGGCGGCGCGACTAGAGCGCACCCCCAGCCCTACCTAAAATGGCGCCCACCGCCTCCAGCAGCAAATAACAGAAGACGGCTGGGCGAGGCAGAGAGAGGAAGATCAGCGTCTTGGAGAAATGTCAGTGTGCCTAACTCAATTCCCCAGCTAACTATTCAGTTTAAAGCCCCCAGATAAAAGTTATAAAAACGATCTATTTACAGTTATAAATCTCAGTTTTCACAAATACATATGCCAGCAAGTAGGTTCCAGGTAAGATCGCTCGCAGCCCTAGCGTCTCTCACTAGGGAGAGCTCTAATTAGGCAACGAGGGCTTCAAAGAAGCACTCTAAATAGCCTGGGAGGGCGGGAGGGCGGCGCGACTAGAGCGCACTGTAGGAGAGTAGGGTCTGCTTTCTATGTTCACCCCCACTTTTTGCTTTTGCTTTACTGGTTTTCGACTTAGATGTGGCTGTGGGCCTGCTAATCAGACCCACAGCCCTGCTGTTCTCTCTCTAAATTAATACTATGTACTTTAGGTACATAACCCATTTGGATAGGATCACCTTATTGGCCCCTGTACAGTGTACCCTAGGTACCCAGGGCATAGGTGTACCCTAGGCCTACCAGGGGCTGCAGCATGTATTATGCCACCCCTGGCCTGGCCTTCCATTTTGACACAACTGGCTGATCACTCAGCTGGGGCAAGGTCGTGTAATCACCCCTTGCTTAGGTGTAGTATTCCTATACCTAACTTACATATAGACACATGTGTACCTATCAGTCACTCCTATGGCAGGCCTTAACAATCCTGGAGGCAGAGTGCTTGGTAACATGTGAGATGGTGCTCTAGCATGAGCTGAGCCTGTCTGCAGCTTTCGGAACCAAGTCCTTATAGCTGTTCTATGATATAGCCTACCATATACTCTTAAAGTGCCTTATAATCTTAGACGGTTATGGTAACTATGGTTTGGCTTTATCGAAACATGTCGTGTAAGGTGTCTAACATTGTGGAATAATACCCCCATGCCATTTCTGGACATTAGGATATTATTCCCCCCTTCTAGAGGGAAAGACATGTTAAAATCATACTTCACTGTTAGCCTCTGACCAAAGCCTCAGCATCACAAAATGGATGCTGCTGCCACGACACAAGTCTGACCTCCTGCAGCTGGGAGTGATCCCAGCCAGGGAGGGCTGGACAATAGGTTTCCTGCTTGGGGAGGTGCTAGCACCTCCTCAGACAGCCTTTAGTGTATTGGGGCAGGGTGGGCTGAAAGGAATGAGACATGCCTGGGGCACACAAGGTGTTCCTTGCATAGTCCAGTTCAAACCGGCGCTGGGGCACTCCAGCCCCAGCTCTGGCGCGAAACTGGACAAAGGGAAGTGGGTGTAACCACCCCCTCCCAGGTCCCACCCATAAGGCGTGACCTAGCAGGTTTCCCAGCCCCCCAGATTAGTATAAGAGTGGGAGTTGGGCCTCAAGACTTTAGATTATCCTGAACCTGCAACTTGAACAGAAACTCTGGACCTTCGACATTCGACGAAAGAAGAAGACTGAAGAATCTCCCTTGTGGCCAAGGAGTGGCTACCCTGTGCAAACAGGCACCATCAAGAGACTACCCTTTGCTTTGCCCACGTTCTACGAGGAACCGACTGCAGAGCCCGACCAGAGCCTTGACTTCCAGACTTCTCCGACCCTGATCCACATCCACAGCAGAGCTGAGATCCGTGGAGGCGACGAGCGACGTGGGACCGGCTACCTGGGAAAAGTGGCTAGTAACTTCAAGCGCAGCTTCTGAGGCACCCTCGAAGTTGTGCACCGGGGATTGAGAAGCCCCAACCCCAAGCATCATCTGCACCGAAGGTCAGCCCCCCACACTCCACGAGTCCTGCGTGGGGCCCTTCTGCATTTTCCTGCTTGCCGCGTCTGTCCGGTTGCTTGCCCGCTGGCTAGTGGCCTTTGTGACGACGCACCCTGAAATCTTCTGCGCTGGTTTGGCTCCTCCAGACTGGCTCCCGCTTCTCTGCAAAGAAGAAGCACCCCAGACCTTCCTGGTCTGCACCAGAAGCAAGTCCTCCGTTCTTCGTGGGTTCCGCTTGCCAAGGCTTGGTGAGTCCTAGTCCAACTTCGACGCCGCCGACCGCAAGAGCCTTCGTGGGACAGCTCGCCTCCTGGTCCTGGTCGTCCTCGATGCTTCCTGGTCCTCCTGGCTGCAGCGACAAGCTTCACCTTCACCTGCAATCTTCACGACATCGCCTGGTTCCTTCCTGGTTCCACGTGGTCACTGGCTAGTGACCTTGACTCTGTGCCTTCTGCTTGCAGGTCTCCTCTCTTCTTGATCCCAGCCTTGGGATCCACCGGACACTCTTCACTGACTGCCTGTCAGCATCTTTCTTCAGGCATCCATAGGAGTCGACGACGAAACCCGACGCAACTTCACCACTATGCACCCGCAGCCTGTGGGCTAGGTAACCTGGGTACTCCGGTGCTCATCAGGATAGTGACTATCCTAGTGTCTAGTTTTCCAGTCTCGACTTCCTAGCTACTCCGGAAGTGTCCTAAATCTATCGTTTTCTAAACTGTACTATTGCTAGTGACTTTTACGCATTACGCGTGAGTGTTTCCACTCTGCACACGAATCCCGTGGGCCTCCCACTTCCTAACTAAAGCTAGTGTAGTGTAGCCCCAGCGATTCCCTAGGCCTAGGCCTATTCTATTTCCGTGACAGAGGTCCTTATACCACTTACTTAGTATATGGTTTGCGTGGCCCCTAGGGCCTAACTGTATTACTTACCTGTGTGACTTAATGTATGCTTAAATAAGACTGTGTTGTACTTACCTCTAATCTCATAAAGAGTGCTGAGGGTTTGACTAGAATAAATACACTTTATTTTATATATATATCTGTTGTGGTGTCCTTTCATTTGGTATTCAAGGGATTATATATGGTATCACAGCTGGCTTCACATGCCATTCAGAGTTTAGCCTAAGACTGCTCTTGTCCATGCTACCACTAGGATAGCTGGTCTATAAGGTTGACTTTACAACCAACCACCATAAGGGTATTTGGACTGATATAAGGTGTACACTAGAACTAGTGACATCATACATCAGGCAAACTTCTCACACGCACCCTCAGCCCTACCTAAAATGGCGCCCACCGCCTCCAGCAGCACATAACAGAAGACGGCTGGGCGAGGCAGAGAGAGGAAGATCAGCGTCTTGGAGAAATGTCCGTGTGCCTAACTCAATTCCCCAGCTGACTATTCAGTTTAAAGCCCCCAGGTAAAAGTTATAAAAACGATCTATTTACAGTTATAAATCACAGTTTTCACAAATGCATATGCCAGCAAGTAGGTTCCAGGTAAGATCGCTCGCAGCCCTAGCGTCTCTCACTAGGGAGAGCTCCAATTGCTTCCTTGGTTGGTCCTTAAAATCAAACAGGAAGCAGTCATCCTCCTTTGTTTCCATGGGGATCAGGAATCTCTTGGTCGCTCTTTCCATAAGTGAATGGAAATTCCCAATGTCCACCGGGGGAGAGTCCACCGGAGCCGGAGCACTTGGAGAAGGAGTTTGTACCTGATAATTATCCCACTCCGACATGCTAGATTGATCATCTACCTCTCCTTCCTCCCTTTCATGGTGGGTAACCTGCAATTGACGAGATGGCAACGGAGAAGGTGGTCTTGCAGACTGAAAAGACGACAACTGCACTCTTGGCCTAGGTGTGGACGGAAGAGATTCCGCCATTTCCGAAGGAGGGTAACGTCTATAATAATCTTGCAACATATACTGCAGATTATCAAGCAGTTCCAATGGCATTTGACCAGACGGCACCGGTGCAGGAAGTGTCGGCTGTGGTTCCGTATTGGGATCTTCGTCCTGGTCATCATCTTCACCATCATCTTGATATTTGATGAGAAGCTCCGATGGACTCCTTGCAGTCCGAAACCTCTCATCCTCTCCGGAGTCGTTATCCTCATCCTCCTCCGATTGTAAAAGTTGCGCCGGCAATTTTAGAGGCGAAATAGCTCCTAAAGACGATCCTCGGCACTGAAGAAGCGTAGTCGCTGTTGCCCTTTGATCAGATACGGCAGACGCCGGAGTCGCAGTCCATACCTGCATATCCATGCAGGTAGATAAAGGAGGAGGTGACAGTCGTGTCGACGGAACCGACGACGGGGGTAATCCTGACGTAGAAGCCATTTTCGACGACGAAGTGGTAGCCGTCGACGAGGCAATCTTCGTCGACGGGGGCGTCGACGACGAGGCAATCTTCGTCGACGAGGACGTCGCCGACTAGGTAATCTTCGTCGACGAGGGCGTCGACGAGTCCATCTTCGTCGACGCATGATTCTTAGTCGACGAGCCACTCTTCGTCGACGGGGCAACTGTCGACGGTACCACAATCTTCGTCGACTGAGCAGTCGTCGACGAGGAAGTCTTCGTAGACAGACCAACTTTCTTGCTTCTTACCGTCGACGGAGCGGAGACGAGCGGTGACACCTCCTTCGTCGACGAGATGGGTTTAACACTTACCGAGACCAGCGTCGACGGCGACGAAGCTGATGACATTATCATTGCAGGTCTCGGCGACGAGAATGTAATCGTCGACGTTGATACCGCGTCGACGATAATAACATCTCACCTGAGGTAAATTCCTGTCAGGAAAACTTTTAGCTGATAGAGTTTTTCCTGATTTCCTCGGGGGCGTAGAGGGCTTGGTTCCTGAAGGTGGAGACGTCTTCTTAGATGAAGACGCAGACTGAGCCGAGCCCTTAACAGACTGGGCTCTCCTCAACACCTTCGCCCCAGTAGAAGAAAAATCTTCTTCAGCCACCCTCTTTCTGGAAGAGATAGAGGAGGCACTTTCTATCTCTGACAAAGGAGCATCTTTATCCTTGAGCTTATGTAGCCACAGAAGAAGGCGTCCTTCCCTATCCCTTAAGGTTTTCTGAGGGAAAGTCCGGCAAATCTTACACTCCTTCACCTCATGATCAGGATAGAGGCAATAGATGCATTTTTTGTGAGGGTCTTCAGAAAAAAGCCGAAGCTTCCCGCAGGACTCACAAGGTCTGAAGACGGATCTCTTTGTAGTTGACATCCTAGAAGTTGAAGAAACAGCAGAAAAATTTGAAGTACTGAGCAGAGCTCAGGGAGACTCCCTTCACACGACGTGCGGTAGAAAATCTGAGAGCCTGAGCCTCTGAGGAGAACATTCTGGTGGGTGCTGTCGCCTGATTGGCTGCAGTTTGGACTGTATATAATGACTGTGATAGTCATTGTAAGTGATGCACCTACCTACACTATGTGTTTCTCTACTGATCCCTTGCTAAGAGTTATAGTCAGGGTGTGCTAGTCCCTGTTTCACTATAACAGCTGGTTCAGTAGAACTCAGAGTATTCTAAGTTAAGTTATATGTACCTGGGTACTTATGTGATCTTTCAACTTGATATTCTTAGGATACGTGTGTGGTAAAACAACAGCAAGCTCAAATCCCAACCGCTGCTCACCAATGTGAGAAGTTGGCCTGATATGTAGTGCTCACTATTCTAGTGATCACTGTGTATCATTCCAAACGACCCTTATTGATGATTGGTTGTAAGTCAACCTTATAGACCAGCTATCCTAGTAGCGTGGACAAGAGCAGTCTTCAGGCTAAACTCTAGAGGGCGTGTTAAGCCAGCTGTTTACCATCACATATACCCCTTGAACACCAAGTGAAAGGACACCACACAAGTTGTTATGAAAATAAAGGATATTTATTTATAACAAGACTACCCTGGCTCTTTATGAGTCAGGGAGCTAAGCACAATACAAAACTCTTAGGAAAATACTTCTAGTTGCACAATTTACACAAATGCCCGAAGGGCACGAAACCATTTACACTGCAAGTGGAATGGGAGAGGTTAGAAAGTTTAAAGTTACTGATTCCGGAGGAATCCGATCAGTGGGACTAAACGAAAAAAAAGGAACTGGACACTTGTAGAGTGAACCTACGATGGAGCACCGAGATGCTCGAGTTACCTAGCCCAGAGGCTGCGGCTGCGTGGGGTTCAGCAAGATGTAGGGAGTCCTCGTTGTAGTCTCAGGAGCCTGAAAGAAGAAGTTGCTGGCAGGCGACCGGTGTTGATGTTCAGCGAGATCCAAGCCTGGATCGGTGATGAAGAAAACCTGAAAGCAGAGGGGACTCAGTTCTCAACCGCTAGCCAGCGATCGTGTGGGTACCAGGAAGGTACCGGCTGAAGTCACCTCGACCAGGTGAGTGGATGACGTCGGACTCGGCTGTTCCTCGGACCAGGAGGCGCGGCGGCGACCAGGATGGAGGGCGAGCTGTCCCACGAGGGTGTCTGCTGTCGATGATGCTGGGCCCAGGAATGGGGCAGCGGATCTTGGCAGTGGCAAGCCCACGCGGTGGAGTCAAGATGGTGTCTGGAGTGGACCAGGAGGGTCCGAGGTACTCCTCTGTTGAAGGGGAGCAAGAGCCAGTCTGGAGCAACCAGACCAGTGATGAAAGTCTGTCGTGGTGCGTCGTGAAGAGGGCCACAAGCCGGTCGGCGAGTGGTCGGACAACGCGGTGAGCAACAAGGAGCGGAAGGGCCCCCACGCAGATCTCGTGGATGCTGGGGAGGCAGACTTCGGTGCGGGAGCCGCTCAGGTTTTAGGGCTTCTCAAACCCTAGGTGCACTCACTCGAGGGTCCCTCGGTGGGCGTGCTAGATAAGCGTCGTGCAGGTTCTGAAGATGGCCGGTCCCGCAGGTCTCGTCACACCTACGAATCTCAGCTGGGATGACGATGTAGGTAGAGGTCAGAGATGGCAGGGAACCGGGGTCTCGTCGAGCTGGGCAGTCTTGATCCGTGGGAGAGACGTACAGCAAACCGCAAGCGCTTAGGTGGTGCCTGCTGTGCAGGGTGGCTACTCCTTAGCCACAAGGGAGAGTCTTCAGAAATAGTCAAGAGTTCCTTTCGTGGAAAGTAGTTCAAGATTCAGAATTATCCAATTTGGGAAGGGGACCCGCTCCCACCTTTATTCTAAGAAAAAGGGGCTGGCCCGTGACTAGGTCCTACCTATGGGTGGGACCAGGAGGGGGGTGGTTACACCCCTATCCTTTGTCCGGCTTCGCCCCAGCTCAGGGGCTGGTGTGCCCCCGAAACTGGTTTGAGCCGGGCTACGCACAGTGAGCACCGGGGTGCCACTTGCAATCACCTTCCTTTCAGCCCTGCCTACCTGGGATACACAAACCCTGTCTGGGATGGTGCTAACACCGCCCTCGACAGGAAACCCTTTGTCCAAGCTCCCCTCGCTGGAAGGTCTCCCAGCAGCAGGAGGTCAGACTTGTGTCTGGTGGCAGCATCCATTTTGTGATGCTGAGGCTTGAGTCAACTTTAACCGGGGTTCAAGGTTACTTCCATGTCGTGTCCCTCTAGAAGGGTGGAATGCTAACCCTGTCGCCAGAACTGGCGAGGGGTTCGTATTCCAATTCGTATGACACCCTACTCGACATGTTTGGGTGATGCGATGCCACAGTTAGCAAATAACCGCGAGGATTATAATGCACTTTAAGGTAGTTGGCCCGCGTCACCATGGAACGGCTATTAGGATTTGGTTCCGCAAGCCGTCGACGGGCTCAGCTCGCGCCAGAGCACCATCTCACATGATTCCCAGCACTCTGCCTTCAGGATTGATAAGGCCTGCCATAGGAGTGACTGACAGGAATCCATGCGTCCATTTTAGGGTTAGGTATAGGAATACTACACCTACAGCAACGGGTGATTACACCACCTTGCCCCAGCTGTCGTGCAGCCAGTTGTGTCAGATTTGGGCGGCCATCCAGGGGTGGCATAATACATGCTGCAGCCCCTGGTAGGCCCTGGGTACACCGATGCCCTGGATACCTGTGGTATGCTGATACAGGGACTGATAAGGCGGCCCAGTTCCAATTAGTGGATGCACCTAATGTACATGTGTGTTAATTTCGAGAGAGAACAGCTAGGCTGTGGGTCTGATTGGCAGGCCCACAGCCGGGGAAAGTCGTAAACCAATGAAGCAAAAGCAAAAAATCTGGGTGATCATAGGATTGCAGACCCTACTCTCCTACAGTCATAGCTGTGGAAGTTTTTTCCCTTGTAGCTTAGGCTACTTTACTTCCTGGTTCAGGTTACCAGGGTTTTTTGGTTGTTATACGCATAATTATTGCTTTTCTGTGTACCGTGGGACTCCCACTCCGACGACGGGGAATGATTCAGGCATGTGAATCTATGAAAGACACCCCAAATACTGGAGAAACAGAGTTCACCCCATATGTTCTAGGAATGAACAAATGAATTACCTAACTCCTGCATAGAGAAGGCAACTAACTTGTGTCTTCCAGAAAATACACCATAAACTCGGGAGTCTAATCTCACAATTTTAAAAAAAGTCAAGCACATATAATACAAATTTAGATATGCAGTCCACTCAGAAGGAGAAAACAACCTACACAATAAAAACACATAGTCCAAGAGGACTTTAATGAAGGATGAACCACAAGAACATGTATTCAAAAGAATACCAAACGTTGGCCCTGAATACACCATAATAAATATGCACACCACAAGAGTAGTGAGGACATACTACGCTGATTACTCTAATGAGTAAAGACCAGAGTGTCCCTATAAACAGACTTACCACTGGCATACCAACATGTCCCTATGAGAGAGAACGAAAGGTTGAAACTATGCACATTTAAGCATACAAGACTGCTTCAAACAAGCTTGCGTCAAAAAAATCTTCCATACAAGAAGACACATCTCTTGACAAGAACCTCTTGGGCACATAGCTCATAGTCAGAGACCAAGGGACAAAGGGAAACCTCCCTTGGTCATCTAAAGTAATACGAGCTTAAAAAAGGGAACTGAGAATAAAGCATCTGCTGTTGCAGGAGACCAAGTGGTCAAACCAACAACGGACATGTAAAATGCCCTAACAAAGCTTACTACCTTTGAAAGAAAAAAACCTACATCTCAAGTATAAAGACAAGTTACACCAGTAACAAACAACGAACAGCTATGACTCTGAAGACCTCTCTCTTTCACGGAAACGTCTTAACGCTGCATCAGCTTGACTACCAAAAAGATGGGCATCATCAAATGGCACGTCGACCAAAGTCGACCGGACAGCCTCCAAGAAACCTGAAGTTGCCAACCAAACCCTACGCCTTAATGCCACAGCCGATGCCATTGCGCGACCTACAGAGTCCATGGTGTTTATCCCACACCTTATGGTAAGCCTAGCAGCCTGCTGACCATCTTTAATGAAATCACCAATCTCCGAGCGGACATTATCCGGAAGAGATTGTAACAAATTCTGTAGTGAATCCCATAAACCATGAAAATATCACCACAGCACACACAATGTATTTGTGGCTCTCAAGGCTGAGCTTGCCGAAGCAAAGATGTGTTGTCTCACATGCATCTCAAGTCCTAGACTCCTTACCCACTGGAGTCTTTGGAACAGAATCTACATCCTGCTAAGAAGTTGCAACCTGAGTCACCAAGTTACAGGTGGAAGGGTGCCTTTAAAGACAAACTAGGTCCCCAGGTGCAGGCAGGTGTCTATGTGCAATATCTCGGTCCACTGAAGCCCCGGACTCAGGTTTGGCCCAAGTACCTAATAAAACATCAAAAATGGCCTCCCCAAACGGGAGAACAGGTTCTTCCCCTGTCTGTCCATGAAAAAAGACCTCGCTCAAAGGGTCTGTGGACCTTTGCACCGTAGGAAGTGACAAGTTTAAAACTGTAGCCACTTTCCTTAGCATGTCTGAAAAGGAGGAACTTGCCTCTGTGGCAAGGCCAGGGGGAGAAAGCAAATCTGAAGCTGGAGAAGAATCCAGACCACTATCCTCTCCCAGTGCAGACAACCAGCTCTCCTCCATCTGAAGCACACAAATCTCAGAAATGGGCTGAAAGGGCCCTGCCTCGATCGACACAGGCTGTCTTTCCACAACCTCTTCCTGAGAAGGAATCAAAACCAGATCCCCCTTAGTCTGAATAGTCGACTCTGCATTCGACGTCGCACCATGCCTACACGGTGGAGGAGAAGCAACTTCTATTGACGCCGGTGACGTCAGTATCTGAGTCGGCTGATCGAAGTCCGGCATTGTAGGTCGAGATCCGGAAGGACTGTGGACCTGCGCCAAAGCGGCACCAGCTGACGTTGACCGGCGCCGACCCCACGACTCCGACTCAACTGTCACAGAGGGCAAACCCTCCAACAGTACCCCACCCACCTCCTTGGGGCCTAAAGGCGCTCCAGAGGGAGATGGGGTCCCAAAGATGAGATGCAAGGAATTATAATATTGCTTCATCTAGCCATCGACGCACCGGCTCCCGGAAACACAGGGAGACGCGGTGCAGAGTTGCGTACGGCCTCCTCAACCGTCGAGCGTGAGGAGCCATGGGAGACAGTCCCCACACAGTAAAGTCCAAGAATGCTGCGACTTCAACCACCACATACCTTTTGACTTCCCCAGAGACTGACGTCCTCCATACTGGCTTCGGCCCCTAGATCGGCCCGCTTTTACTGAGATGATGAAGACCGAGGCTGGGAAGTGTCCGAGAATTGTGACACATGCGCTGCGACCAACTCCAAACGACGCACTTGGGTTTTAGTGTCTGGCAGGAGCTACAATCTTGGGCGTTGTGGTGTTCGCCTAAACACCACAAACAAATTGAATGCAGGACTGTCACCAACATATATCGGCTAAAAGACCCACAAAGTTTGAAACTTGCAAACATCAGACAAAGGCACAATGTTCCACCGACACAAAGTGTCGAAGAAGGTCAAGAAAAAAACCCTAGGAACCGCTTCTCCGGTTCTGCGTTACAGCATGGAAAAGAAGAAACTGACGTTCGTGCGCTAAAGGGACTTATATGGCTCCACTGATGTCATGACCAGAGTGGATGTCATCGCGGAGCCGTACGACGCCATCCCCCGGCACGCAGAGGTACTGCTGAAAAATATCCGGATCCAGACTAGCGCCTGGGAGAATTCAAAAGTTAAGGAATCTGCAGCTAGAAGTCTTTATCAGATATTAGTGTTGCATACCACTTGCACAAATTAAGAACTGGCATAGTAACGCACAAGCTGGAAATAGGAGGCAGACTGGATGTAGGAATAAAAAATTTAAGAAAGCAAAGCATAAATATATAATAGAGAGACACCGATTCACCAAAGGGAGAAATGTGTAGAGACAAAACCACAGGGTAAAGGAAGAACTAGGACAACCCATTTACTGATTCAGCAAACAAGCCCTTTTATTGCTTCTTAATGAAATATGTCAGAACATGAAATGTTATGATAAAAAAAACACATTTTAACCATTTCACTGGACAAATAACATTAACGTATGCTATAAGAACCACATTTAAATTAGAAATAATAGTAAAAAATGGAAAACACAAAACATAATAATTAAACTATTTTAGTAAAACAATACTGTAGGAGAGTAGGGTCTGCTTTCTATGTTCACCCCCACTTTTTGCTTTTGCTTTACTGGTTTTCGACTTAGATGTGGCTGTGGGCCTGCTAATCAGACCCACAGCCCTGCTGTTCTCTCTCTAAATTGATACTATGTACTTTAGGTGCATAACCCATTTGGATAGGATCACCTTATTGGCCCCTGTACAGTGTACCTTAGGTACCCATGGCATAGGTATACCCTAGGCCTACCAGGGGCTGCAGCATGTATTATGCCACCCCTGGCCTGGCCTTCCATTATGACACAACTGGCTGATCACTCAGCTGGGGCAAGGTCGTGTAATCACTCCTTGCTTAGGTGTAGTATTCCTATACCTATCTTATATATAGACACATGTGTACCTATTAGCCACTCCTATGGCAGGCCTTAACAATCCTGGAGGCAGAGTGCTTGGTAACATGTGAGATGGTGCTCTAGCATGAGCTGAGCCTGTCTGCAGCTTTCGGAACCATGTCCTTATAGCTGTTCTATGATATAGCCTACCATATACTCTTAAAGTGCCTTATAATCTTAAACGGTTATGGTAACTATGGTTTGGCTTTATCAAAACATGTTGTGTAAGGTGTCTAACACTTTGGAATAATACCCCCATCCCATTTCTGGTGATGAGGATATTATCCCTCCCATCTAGAGGGAGAAGACATGTTGTAACCTACTTACCCGGTTAAAGTTAACCAGAGCCCCAGCATCACAAAATGGATGCTGCTGCCACGACACAAGTCTGACCTCCTGCTGCTGGGAGCGATCCCGGCAAGGGAGGCTTGGACAATAGGTTTCCTGCCTTGGGAGGTGCGAGCACCACCCCAGACAGGCCTTAGTGTATTGGGGCAGGGAGGGATGAAAGAAACGAGACACTGCCTGGGGCACACAAGGTGTCCCATGCATAGTCCAGTTCAAACCGGTGCTGGGGCACACCAGCCCCAGTCCTGGCGCGAAACTGGACAAAGGGAAGGGGGTGTAACCACCCCCCTCCCAGGTCCCAACCATAAGGCGTGACCTAGCAGGCAACCCAGCCACCCAGATTAGTATAAGAGTGGTAGCTGGGCCCCAGGAGATTAGATTATCCTGAACCTGCAACTTGAACAGAAACTCTGGACCTTTGACATTCGACGAAAGAAGAAGACTGAAGAATCTCCCTTGTGGCCAAGGAGTGGCTTCCCTGTGCAAACAGGCACCATCAAGAGACTACCCTTTGCTTTGCTGAAGTTCTACGAGGGACCGACTGCAGAGCCCGACCAGAGCCTTGACTTCCAGACTTCTCCGACCCTGATCCACATCCACAGCCGAGCTGAGATCCGTGGAGGCGACGAGAGACGTGGGACCGGCTACCTGGGAAAAGTGGCGAGTATCTTCCAGCGCAGCTTCTGAGGTACCCTCGAAGTTGTGCACCGGGGATTGAGAAGCCCCAACCCCAAGCACCATCTGCACCGAAGATCAGCCCCCTACACTCCACGAGTCCTGCGTGGGGCCCTTCTGCATTTTTCTGCTTGCCGCGTCTGTCCGGTTGCTTGCCCGTTGGCTAGCGGCCTTTGTGACGACACACCTGTAAATCTTCACTGCTGGTTTGGCTCCTCCAGACTGGCTCCCGCTCCTCTGCAAAAGAGAAGCACCCCAGACTTTCCTGGTCTGTATCAGAAGCAAGTCCTCCATTCTTCGTGGGTTCCGCTTGCCAAGGCTTGGTGAGTCCTAGTTCAACTTCGACGCCGCCGACAGCAAGAGCCTTCGTGGGACAGCTCGCCTCCTGGTCCTGGTCGTCCTCGACGTCTCCTGGTACCCGTGGCTGCTGCGACAAGCTTCATCCTTCGCCTGCAATCTTCACGACATCGCCTGGTTCCTTCCTGGTTCCACGTGGTCACTGGCTAGTGACCTTGACTCTGTCCCTTCTGCTTGCAGGTATCCTTCCTTCTTGATCCCGGCCTTGGGATCCACCGGACACTCTGCACTGACTGCCTGTCAGCAACTTTCCTTCAGGCATCCATAGAAGTCCACGACGAAACCCGACGCAAGTTCACACCTATGCACCCGCAGCCTGTGGGCTAGGTAACTTGGGCACTTCGGTGCTCACAAGGGTAGTGACTATCCTAGGGTCTAGTTTCCGAGTCTCGACATTCTAGTTGCTCCAGAAGTGTCCTTAAACTGCTTATTTCAGAACTGTACTATTTCTATCGATTATACGCATTACGCGTGAGTGTTTCCACTCTGCACCTGAATCCCGTAGGCCTCCCACTTCCTAACTGTTGGTAGTGTAGTGTAGCCCCAGCGATTCCCTAGGCCTAGGCCTATTCTATTTCCGTGACAGTGGTCATATACCACTTCTTTAGTATATGGTTTGCGTGGCCCCTAGAGCCTAACTGTATTACTTACCTGTGTGACTTAATGTATGCTTAAATAAGACTGTGTTGTACTTACCTCGAATCTCATAAAGAGTGCTGAGGGTTTGACTAGAATAAATACACTTTATTTTATATATATATCTGTTGTGGTGTCCTTTCATTTGGTATTCAAGGGATTATATATGGTATCACAGCTGGCTTCACATGCCATTCAGAGTTTAGCCTAAGACTGCTCTTGTCTATGCTACCACTAGGATAGCTGGTCTATAAGGTTGACTTTACAACCAATCACCATAAGGGTTGTTTGTACACTAGAACTAGTGACATCATACACAAACAAATTGAATGCGGGACTGTCACCAACATATATCGGCTATAAGACCCACAAAGTTTGAAACCTGCAAACATCAGACAAAGGCACAATGTTCCACCGACACAAAGTGTCGAAGAAGGTCAAGAAAAAGACCCTAGGAACCGCTTCTCCGGATCTGCGTTACAGCATGGAAAAGAAGAAACTGACGTTCGCGCGCTAAAGGGACTTATATGGCTCCACTGATGTCATGACCAGAGTGGATGTCATCGCGGAGCCGTACGACGCCATCCCCCGGCACGCAGAGGTACTGCTGAAAAATATCCGGATCCAGACTAGCGCCTGGGAGAATTCAAAAGTTAAGGAATCTGCAGCAAGAAGTCTTTATCAGATATTAGTGTTGCATACCACTTGCACAAATTAAGAACTGGCATAGTAACGCACAAGCTGGAAATAGGAGGCAGACTGGATGTAGGAATAAAAAATTTAAGAAAGCAAAGCATAAATATATAATAGAGAGACACTGATTCACCAAAGGGAGAAATGTGTAGAGACAAAACCACAGGGTAAAGGAAGAACTAGGACAACCCATTTACTGATTCAGCAAACAAGCCCTTTTATTGCTTCTTAATGAAATATGTCAGAACATGAAATGTTATGATTAAAAAAAACACATTTTAACCATTTCACTGGACAAATAACATTAACGTATGCTATAAGAACCACATTTAAATTAGAAATAATAGTAAAAAATGGAAAACAGCTCATGATTAACACAAAACATAATAATTAAACTATTTTAGTAAAACAATACAAAATCACTACACACGATTCCTTAGAAAGACCATTATGGTGGGACAGAACCATCAAAGCACCATTTTGGACCAAAACATCACCTTGTGAAGACCGTTGATTAAAGGAAAGAAACTATGAAGAGTCGTTTTAGAGAAAGCTGGGATGAGCTCTAAGTAATATAAATACAAATATAAACCACATATACTGACATTACATTGAAAGTAAGTCTCTTACACGTTAAGGGCAATTGGCTGCACTTCCCTTCTAGCTCCGCATGTGCATCTGGCAAGTGAAAGTAGTAATCGTGATGTGCATTTTTTAAATTGATGTTTAGACCAGCTTTTAGCATATTTTGAAATGATCCAATTTTTACCAGCCAAGGAAACAGAGGTACTAAGCATTTTTCACTCTATCACACAACGAGATTGGGTGGGCCACCTGGAATTCAAATTGTGGTCTCAGGGCATCACTGCCAAAAGTGCATCCACTAATATCACACATTCATATTTTATATCTGGAACACAGAAGGCAATGGTGGTCTGAGAGATATTCTGGTTATGGATGCCAAGCTTACCTATGATTTGTGTAAAACTCTGGCAAGTTCCAGCTTTTAGGCCAGAACTGAATTTTGGGACTTTCAGATTCTTTAAAACTCTAAAGTTGGCGACATTGTCACACATAACATATGGCCACTTGGCAGCTATGTACTACGTTTGATAAGGAGTTTGTGTATATTACTTCGAGACAGTTTCCATTTGTAGAGTTCAGGTGATTTGGCTGAAGAAAGAAGCAACTGGTTTATAACAATGAGAATAAGAGTAACTTATTCAATAAGTGTACCATTTCCACATATGCCTTCTTTTTAGATAACCTGTTTGCACACACCTTGAGAACCTTAGCTACCTAGCATAACAAACTTCTTCCTTCTAGAAAGCCTGTATTTTATAGGCAATGAAAACCGTAGCCACCTATTATAACAAACTACAGTCTATACGTCTGTGGTGAAGTTTACCATCCGGTGTTTGAAGTACAGATGCACCACTATTTTGCCAACAAACATGAGTATGTTCCCTTAGCTTTCTGATATAGTTGCACAAGTGCTATCTAGGTTAACATAAGTGGTTGCAGCAGTGGCATTGTTGATATGCAATATTAGGATTCACATGACGCGTTAAGGAAATAGCACTGCTTAAAACCAATAACACATCCTGTACTTCCCTAAATCACAGAGGGCTCATATCCGTTCGGAGATATTACACTGTGGTTACTAGAGAGGTTCATAAGATAACTCTGGACATTTTTTCCACCTCTCCAGGATGGCACATTGGCTCAGTATTAACTGCCTCTTGATAGGAAAAGTCTTAATAAATGGTACGCTTTCTGTGTTGTGGATGGCAAGAGGCAAAGACATGGAGAGTCTCAAATGCTAGAGCCTCTGGCATTTCTTAATCCACGCAGAAGTAAATCGGACTCTGTGTCTGCCTCTAGGTCGAAATTAAAATTGAGTCACCATGTGACAAAAAATTATTACATTTGGGAGCTGCAAGTTTTGTGATTTCAACAGGAGCAAATCAGGGGCACTTCTTCAGATAGGTTGTTTGGGGTATGGCATTCCCCCAAATGTATTCTTGGCTTGAGAGTTGGGTCTGGGGGCCCCGAGTTGGGTCTCCTATGTCTTTGTTGGTTTTTCTCATCGTCCTTGTTTAACTTGTTTCATCTTTTGAGCAGAAACTTAAGAGACCCACTTAATGCAAATCAGTATGGACCCTGTTCCTCATAGGAAGTCTATTCTAACCCATGGTCATTTCATTCCTCCACCCTGCGGCATACTGTTTTTATGTTGGGAAATTTAAGATTCACACCCTCGAATATCAAGGACTAAGCTACACCCCTGGAGAAAATGTGCTCCTCTGTGCCAAGAGTGAGTATTTGACGTAATGAAAAGATGTTTAAAAAGCATGGCTCCCAACAGGGAAAGGTACAGGTATATTTGGAAAGTATATCAAAACTATAAAAACAAAAGAGATGAACAAAGCTCATGATTTCAAAGCATGGCTTTATTTCTGTGGTTATGTTTTTCACAGATGACAAAGCGCTGAATCAGATTTAGACAGGAGTCCGGTCACAAGAGCCTGCACTGAATGTCAATAAAATTAAAGAACCCGAAAAAGAGGCTATATTAAAAACCTCAATCAAACCAAATCGATTACTGTGTTGTGTACTCTCCAACAATACATATGATGCAAACTAGAATAAAATAAGACCAACATAAAAACAAGGCTTATATCCTTATTAGGCAATATCTCTGATCAGTTATATTAAAAGTTCATCTCCTGCTCCATAGGAGTAGACAGAAAGAATTGATGGAATCTTTTTTGCATGAGCTTCTACTTCAAGAAAATACTCCCTTTTATTTAAAGCTGTTTTGTCAAAATAACCCCGCGCTCCAATATAATTCAAAACACTTTCATCTATGAAAACACAATCTCAGAAACTGTGAAATAATTGTGATCAGCATGTGATTTGCTACTCTGTACCTGGGCTGGGTAACATTGGGCCTCAACGACTGAGCCAAGCTATTTTTCACAATTAATGGCGTGCAAAAATATACATGGAGAATCGATGTCTGCAAATTTCTGACATGTAAGTATTCTGAAAATACGAAATGAATGGTAACAACGGACAACATTCTTCTAATCAATATTGTTTTTTTCCACTAGCCAATTTATTTTCATGTTTATTTTATATCTCACTCTCTATATCGGTCGATATCTAAATATATTTATGTGTACATAGACATATTTATTATATAACATTGGTACACGTGTCGTATGGTACAATATTACAATTATGGTGAGATCCTACAATGAGTGGTTTGTAAATATCACTAGAAGCCCGAGTCGGCAATATAGGACCATATTACACGTTCCCCATTATTACTTAGATTACATGTTGATTTTCGGATAGTTATCTTGATAAAGCTGTTTTATTCCAATTGCAACTAACAATGGGCACCGCGTATCACAATTAGAATACTTAGGTTTACCTTTAATGAATACATTGCTGATAAAACAATGGACAATGGTGAGGACCAGAGGATTTATATGATTCTGTGGGTTCAGAGTTTACCACATAACTATGGGTTTACTTTATTTGCTGCATAATTTACAAAATGTGCAATTTTTCTTTAAAAAAATAAATAAATAAAGCTGTTAGCACTTAAAATTGGTGAAAGTAATACTGCCTGAGAATTGCAGCATACTTAGCATTGCTTGCCACAGATTTAGGATAACTTTGCCACATAATTTAGTAATTACATAGCACATAATCGTAGTAACCCAGATAACGGAAAAGCTCTGCAGAGTGGTGTGGGGGCTATCATTATGATGATGAAATGTGTTAATTTACAGGGAAACATGAAATGTTAATCACATTTCAAGTTTTCCAGTGCAATATGGGTATTGTTCCACTGCATTCACTGCAGTAAACACACACAGAGTGTAATATGCTATTTATTACCATTGTTGTGTGTAGGGAGGGGCCGTGACTCACAAGAGGCAAGGCCTTTAGCAGGTGTTGATGCCGCTCCTCTTCTTCAACAAAATACTATAATATACACCTCATATGGTTTATGCCCTCAAATTTTTTTCATTTTTTTTCATTTGCATGCGATTTAAAAAATGGTATTTAACACCGGGAGACAAGGAGCTAAATTAATGCAGTGCGGTAAAATCCCATTGCAGACACCCAGGAGTATTAGGCCAGTTTGATATCCGTAAAGTAATTGTAACAAGCAGTCTGTGAGACAGTAAACGTCCATCTTCTCATGTCAACTTATCTCTTCGATGGTAATAAACTGGTATTTCACCTTTGTACTTTAGTAATAAATGTTCTTTTATTGGTACAGTTGCTTTAAAACCGTTATTAGCCCAAATTTACTGACATGAAATTATAAATACATACGCAAATATGTATATTTATCGGACAGCAGTCCTGCCAGTATTCTCCAAAGGAGAAAGGACGTACTAGTTATCTGCAGCCTCAAAGTACCTGCCACTTTGTGGGTACAGATTGCAAAACTGCTCTGCCCATCCACAAGAATCTCCCTGCCTTGGAACTTCGTATGATAAATAGTTATTCAGGTACTTGCTGGAACCATTGAGGGTTGTCAAGTTACCTGCAGGAATACTTGGAATAAGGGGATGAAACAGCAAAAACCAACAATTCTTTCTTTGTGCCTATGAAGCACAGCACCAACTGAACCTATGCTGTGAGTGTGTCTGAAGATGATGCAAGTGATCTGGTGCAAGCATTGAGCCCCATTCATGTGTGTGTCTCTGGGTGAGAAGGCACTATGGATCCTCACTGGTAAACAATTTGTCGGTCCTCACAGGTAGTGTTAGGTCATAGTGCAGTACAAACAAATAGTTTCTTGAAGACTGCTGCCTCCTACTTCAATGGCTGCACCATCCAAGATGGAGAGGAAGAGTGTGGAGGTTCTTCGTTGCACCGCTTTCAGCAAAGGAACTCGTAAAGGTTTTGAAATATTGATGGCTACTTCATCCTACCTGGTTATGAAAAGGCAATTACATGTGGAGATGTCAATTACAGTACAGAAGATGAAAATCATGTAATGCAACTCGACGAGTAGACAGAAGGAGTTTCTGTCTTCTCAGTACGGTGAAAATGACCGCTTATACTGTGAGAAACATGTTTTCATGCAATTGTTACAAGGCACTTATCAATTGAAAATTACAATCATCCTCTATTATTGAAAACAAAAGCAGTGCTCCCCTAGTAAGTCCCATCTCTCTGAGATGACTACAACAGATTGATTTGCTTGTGATAAATGACACGGCATCCCACACCCTCTTTTGATTTTTCCATTCTGAAACGTCAGAAGAATGTGTCATACTCAAAGGGTATGACCAAATGTGCTTCTCTCATGAGCTTTGCTGGTTACAGGATCCAAGGTGCATTACCATCTGATAAGTCAACTGCAGACCCTCTCCCAAGATCAATATGTGGCTCTTCATCCAGACTTCCTTTGGTCCATGGTAGCTCTAAATTAGTAACACACACCTATTTTGGCAAGCACATCCTTACCGTTGATCCCCGTACAGTTCTCTGGTTCCCTTATTCTTGATTGCAATAAATAAAGTCAAAGGAACTTTTCCCACATGCACATTGTTGAAACGAATGACCCAGATCAATTTCTAGGCCTCATGACCATTTCTTTAGCTCTTGTCAGGGTTAACCTGTTTCCCGGATATGTGTTGTACAGTCTGAAATTAAGGTTAGAACTGGAAGCTGTGGCACTTGAGCCTGTATCACAGTAAGAGCACTCAGTGAGACCTGTCCCCAAGGGACAAAGGTGACTCACAATACAGGCACAACCATTGCAGTAATTCCTTTTCTGTACATGGAGGTGCTCATCCTACACCCCAGTGTCTCCTTGATCCTCCAGTGTCAAGCAAAGCCTGTCACTCTTTACCATCAAATGTTTTTAATGTTGCGCTGAGCGTGGACACCAGTGGCCATCTTCTCTTGATTCCTGCGCTCTTCTCTTTCCCTCAAGGAAGTGGTCAGCCAACGTGCTGCCAACAAAGGTAAAAAAAGAAGAAGTTCTCAAAGGATCCCAATGACTTGGAAGACATGCCCTTCCAATCATTTTCGGAGCAGCTTGAGGTTGTCCAAGATGATTTTCTTGTGAGCAGGATCATTGACACCAGCCTCTTGCAGGTCATCTTGAGTGATGTCACTGAAAGACAAAAGAGGGTCGGGGGGCTATAAAATCTCTCATTAGGAAAGCCTGGCAACAGATATTCAATAATGGGAAACAAGTACCTTGTACTAGTCCAATGTTCTGATTACAATGCATCACCTTAGACATAAGTTGTTAGTTTCAGAGTATGCTATGTGGGTTCTTTTAAACTGATGTGCCTCTATAATACAGGAAAATGTATTGTTTTAATACACAAGGGGTTGCTTGGAAGAGTACCCTGGTATCATGAATCTAGTTACTTAAGCCATTACCTTCACATGAATTACAAAGAGCACTAAAAAGAAAAGATTACTTGTAGCCCTGGCTTTGCATCGTAGGAATCATCATTGAAGCCATACACACGACATGATTCAGTGTTGTGTGGCCTGCATGGACCCCGACCACTTCTCAATAAATATATCATTCATTTGTAAAGTTCCCTAGGGTGTCATTGTGCTTCAGGTTTCACGATGAAAAAACACCCTGTAACTGCCTATTGCAATTGTAAGTTATCATTGTATACCCGGCATAATAAAAACGAAAACAAATCGATTTAATCAAGGTGGGGGTTACAGTTTGCAGCTCAGATTTGAAATAATAATTACAATTTTACTATGCTGGGTATACAAGGATATCTCACGATTGCAATAGCCTTAATCGGGTTACTTTAGTAATACCACAGACCGCACCGCCCATCGGTTGGATAGTGGTATTGACCTTCTTAATACTTACCTGAACGCATCAGGACTACCTGACATGCCTAAAGCAACCACCAACATTCACAGTGGCCCTGCTCAACCCTTAAGTCCATAAGAACAAGTTACTTACCTTCGGTAACGATGTATCTGTAAGAAACATTAGTTAGTTAGATTCCTCACCTTAGAATATCCCCAGGCGTCAGACTGGATTCGGAAGATTTTTCGTCAGCAATACCCCTTGCGCGTCGCTAGGCGACGTCTGCGGCTCCGCGTCCGTCGTTGGCGTCGTGCGCCGTAATGATGTCGTCGGAGTACTTAGACGCCGCCCTCGCGCACGGACGTCAGTTCTTGTACATAGCATTCCGCGCCAGGAACGCAGAGCCATGCAAGAGACCGACACTGGTGCCAAAAAAGTCTAGGGGCCTGAAAAGGACAACCTTAACCCTAGATGTCAGTTCGCAGAACGGGGAGGATGGGTGGGTCGGTGAGGAATCTAACTAACTAATGTTTCTTACAGATACATCGTTACCGAAGGTAAGTAACTTGTTCATCTGAAAGAAACACGTTAGTTAGATTCCTCACCTTAGAATAGATACCCAAGCAATACCAACCCCGGTGGTGGGTCTGCGAACCAAGATCACACCAGAAAGTCCTGGAGGACAGAACGGCCAAAGAAGCCATCCCTCCGGACTTGGCTGTCTAGGCAATAGTGCCTGGCAAACGTGTGTAGCGAAGCCCACGTAGCCGCCTGACAGATGTCCTGCAAAGGGACTCCCCGTCCCAAAGCAGTAGTAGCCGCTGTAGCCCGAGTAGAATGGGTGCGCAGCCCAACAGGAGGGTCCTTTTTCGCCAAGGAGTAACAGATTTTGATGCACAAAACGACCCACCGGGAGATGGTCCGTTTGTGCACAGCTTTTCCCTTCTTAGCACCCACGTATCAAACAAAAAGTTGGTCGTCCACCCGGAACTGTTTTGTGCGGTCCAAATAAAAGGAGAGCGCACGTTTTGGGTCCAGACGGTGGAGCCTCTCTTCCTCTTTGGAAGGATGCGGAGGCGGAAAGAAGGTGGGCAAGGTGACAGATTTCCCGAGATGAAATGGAGTCACCACTTTCGGTAGAAAGGAAGGACGAGGCCGAAGGACATCCTTGTCCGGATGAACAGATAGAAAAGGAGGCTTGGACGATAGAGCCTGGAGCTCCCTCACCCGTCTAGCCGAGGTGATGGCTACCAGGAAAGCAGTCTTAAGCGTCAGAAGACGAAGAGGACAATTGTGAAGAGGCTCAAAGGGAGCGCACATCAGAAATGTGAGAACAAGATTCAAGTCCCACTGAGGCATTACGAAAGGAACAGGAGGGTACGTATGAGTAATGCCTTTAAGAAAGCGTTGAACCACAGGGGACTTGTAAAGAGAAGGCTGATCAGGAAGCCGTAAGAAGGCAGAGAGGGCAGCAAGATAACCTTTCAAGGTGCCCAGGGCAGAGCCCTGCCGGGCCAAAGAAAGAAGAAAGAGGAGAACCTCAGAAAGAGGGGCGGAAAGGGGATCCACAGCCTTTGCTGTGCACCATGCCACAAATTTGTTCCACCAGCAGGCGTATACCGTTTTTGTGGAGGGACGCCTGGCTGCCAGAATGATATCACAGACTTCAGGAGGCAAGTCAAATGGCATCAACTGCCGCCGCTCAATCTCCACGCATGGAGGTGGAGGCTGGACAGGTTCGGGTGGAGGACCGTCCCCTGCTGCTGCGACAGAAGATCCTCCCGAAGGGGCAGACGTATTGGAGGATCGGTCAACATACTGAGTAGCTCGGGATACCAGTACCTTCGTGCCCAATCCGGAGGCACCAAGATGACTTGGGCCCGGTCGTGCCTGATCTTCTTCAGCACTCTGGGCAGAAGTGGTATAGGCGGAAAGGCGTACAACAGACCGCAACTCCACTCGTGACGAAAAGCGTCGCCGAGCGAGTGCCGCCTTGGAAATTCCAACGCGCAGAACTGCTGACATTGCGCGTTCTCTTCGGTGGCGAATAGATCTAACCAAGGCTCTCCAAACTGCTGAAAGAGACCTTGCGCCACTTCGGAGTTCAGACGCCATTCGTGATCCATCATGCACTGGCGGCTGAGTTCGTCTGCTCTGGCGTTCAGAGAGACCGCCAGATGTTGAACCACTAGGGTGACGCCCTGGTGTTCCAGCCACGTCCAGAGGCGCAGAGGCTCCTGACAAAGGGTCCACGACCCCACCCCGCCCTGTTTGTTGCAATACCACATGGCGGTGGTGTTGTCCGTGAACACCTGCACGACACTTCCCCTGACAGAGGGAAGGAAGGCTTTCAGTGCAAGTCGGATCGCTCTCAACTCCAACAGGTTGATGTGGAGGCGAGACTCCGCCGGAGACCAGAGGCCTCTGATCTCCGCCTCTCCCATATGGCCACCCCATCCCAGGAGGGACGCATCCGTCACTACGACATGCTCCGGTTGGGGAAGGGAGAGGCTCTTGCCCGTGACCCAATCGCGGTCCGTGAGCCACCACTGCAACTGCTGTGCAGTGCCCTCCGAGATCAAGACATGGTCGGACAGGTTGCCGTGATGCTGGGCCCACTGAAACTTCAGGGCCCACTGAAACTTCAGGTCCCACTGCAGAGCCCACATGCGCCGCCTGGCGTGATGCACTAGTAGGATGCAGGAGGCCATCAGCCCCAGAAGCCGCAACACTAGCCTGACCGAAACCCAGGATAGAGGCCGAAAGATGGGAATCAGGGCCTGAATATCCCGGACCCGCTGTTCCGGCGGATAGACCCGGAACTGCGCCGAATCGAGAACCGCTCCGATGAAGAGGAGCTTCTGAGAGGGACTCAGGTGTGACTTCGGCACGTTGATGGAAAACCCCAGCAAATGCAGGAGATCCGCCGTAGTCTGGAGGTGGGAGACGACTGCCTGGGGCGAGCCCGCCTTCAACAGCCAGTCGTCGAGATAGGGGAAGACTGGAACCCCTGATCTGCGCAGATGAGCTGCGACCACCGCCATCACTTTCGTGAACACCCGAGGGGCACTGGTGAGGCCGAAGGGGAGCACGGTGAACTGAAAGTGCTCCTGGCCCACCGTGAACCGCAGGTAACGCCGGTGGGCCGGCAAGACGGGGATGTGAAAATAGGCGTCCTGCAAGTCCAACGCTACCATCCAATCTCCAGGGTCGAGGGCAGTCAGAACCTGAGCCAAAGTTAGCATCTTGAACCGTTCCTTCCGGAGGAAGGTGTTGACGCTCCTGAGGTCCAAGATAGGGCGTAGGCCCCCTTTGCCCTTCTTGGGAACCAGAAAGTAGTGGGAATAGCAACCACGGCCTACTTCTGGACCAGGAACGCGCTCGACGGCCTCTTTGGCCAAGAGGGCCGTAACTTCCACCCGCAGAAGATTCAACTGATCCTCCGATATACGGTGGCACTGCGGTGGCATGGCTGGAGGAGTCGTCTCGAAAGGGAGGGAGTAGCCCCTTCGGACGATTTGCAGCACCCACCTGTCCGAAGTGATGGAACGCCAGTGGAGGAGGTGATGGTGACCTCTGCCGCCCACTGGCGTGGAATGGGCCTGAAAGCTCGGACTAGGAAGGCTTTGAGGCGGATGCTGCCGGGGTGGATGTGGACTGACCGGCGCGTTGTCCTCTAGAACCGCCACGGCGGAACCCACGTCCGCGACCGCGTTCAGGTTGGTTCTTTGGCCGGTGGCTAGGCGGACGTGAGGAGGCGCCCCTTCCTTGGCCACGAAAGGGGCGAAAGGCGGAAGCATGCGGCTGTGGGGCCGAGAGACCCAAGGACGTGGCCGTAGCCCGGGAGTCCTTAAAACGAGCCAGCGCACTATCCGCCTTCTCACCAAAAAGGCGAGCACCATCAAAGGGCATATCCATGAGGGTACTCTTGACATCCCCCGAAAAAGACGTGGACCTCAGCCAGGCGTGGCGCCAGAGCGCCACCGTGGTGGAAATCGCCCTACCCAGCGAGTCCGTGGTGTCAAGTTCACACCGTATGGCATGTCGCGCTGCATCTCGCCTGTCAGCAAGTGCCTGGGAGAGACGTGTCTGGGCCTCCACCGGACACAGTGGCAGCACGTCCAAGAGGCAAGCGGTGTTCAAAGACCGCAGGCCCAAACTCAGGGAAGAGAACAGTTTCTTGCCAAACTGTTCCAGCCTCTTGGATTCCCGATCTGGAGGAGCGGACGGGAAGGAGGATTGGGATGTGGAGGCCTGGATAACCAGGCTCTCAGGGGTGGGGTGTTGGGACAGGAAATTGGGGTCGCCCGGAGCAGGGCTGTGGCGCCGGGCCACGTTCCGATCCACAGGAGGAACTGTGGAGGGCTTGGACCAAGTGCCCTGCAGAACGTCGACGAGGGCCTCATTGAACTGCAGCAGAGGCTCTGTGGAGCTTGCTGACGGTTGAAGCACCTCTGTGAGGATATTAGTCCTCACGCCACAGCAGGCAACTCGAGCCCCAGGGCTTCGGCCGCCTTGCGCAGCACCACGGAAAAAAATGCACCTTCCTCCGAAGCCACAGTCGGAGGAGAGATGAAGCCAGCGTCCGGCGAAGTGTCCAGACCACTGGCATCCCCCAGTTCGTCTGCCCAGTCCTGTGCAAGTTGACCCTGGAGGGCCATAGGGTCCTCTGACCCCTCCCAGTCGCCCCCGTCATCCGATTCCTGATAAACAGGAGGAACAATCGGAGCCGGACGGTAGATGAAACCTTCATCCATCGGCGTCGGTTGCGGCGCTGGGCAGCGCCGTGCCGGGTCCGGACAGGGACTAAACCGGGGAACGGCGTCGTCCGGAGACGGCGCCGGAGGTGGAACCGGTGTCGGCGCCGGCGGAGGAGGCGTCGTGAGGTCGACCGGCGCCGACAGAGATCCAGGCCTGGATCTCTCAGGGACCTGCAGCGTCGGGACTGAAGTCGTCGTCGGCGCCGGGGCCAGAGACGCCGGCACGCGAGGTCGCCCAGTCGAGCCCGCTGGGCCCGAAGGCGCGCCGGCAGGCGTTGACGGCGGAGCCAGGCCCCTCATGGCCGAGAGGAAGGCATTGACCTCTGCCGGAGTCGCGTCAGTCCCAGGAACCGGCGGGTATGTAGACGGACGCGGCTCCGGCGGAGCCGTGGGGGTGGGACCACCCTGACCCTCGGCCGAGTCGCGCGACTGGCGAGGGGAGTCCGAAGAGCGTGTCGCCTCTTGGACTTCTTGGATCGCTTCGACTTACCCGAAGACTTCGAGCCCGACGAGCGATGATAATGACTGCGGCTCCGCGACCGGTCCTTGGGCCTCCTCCTGGACCGGGATCGTGAACGGCGCGGAGCCGAGTGCCGAAGCTCGAGAAGCTTACGGGACCGCCTAGCCTTCGAGGTCAAGGCCTGACAGTCGGGGCACGACTTCGCGTCGTGGTCGGCCCCCAGGCAGTAAAGGCACCGGCGATGGTGATCCGTCACCGACATCAGACGATGACAGGTGTCTCAGGCCTTAAATCCAGGCATCCTACCAGCACCAGAGTCGAGTCGACAAAGACCAAAAAGAGTCAAAACATTTTTTGTCAAAAATTGACTAAGGGGTAAGCTCTTCCCGGATCGGCGCTGTCTGGCGCGGAAAAAAGAAGAACTGACGTCAGCGCGCGAGGGCGGCGTCTAAGTACTCCGACGACGTCATTCCGGCGCACGACGACGCCGACGACGGACGCGGGGCCGCAGACGACGCCTAGCAACGCGCAAGGGGTATTGCTGATGAAAAATCTTTCCGGATCCAGCCTGACGCCTGGGGATATTCTAAGGTGAGGAATCTAACTAACGTGTTTCTTTCAGATATATGCCATGTGCAGTAACTTCCGTTCTGGTGGTGTGTTTTCTTTTCTCCTTGTTTTTTTCTTTCAATGTGTATTGAATTATGAATTTTAGTCACTTAAATAAAATAGGTTCTCCAAAACTGGTTTCGGTACCGACAGGTCCTTTCTCTGTATGCATCACTTGCTACCCAGGCCCTGAGGTTCACTGGGTTACCCCATTAGATTGTAGAGGAAGTAGTTTCCAAAAAGCGCCCATTATCTGCTGTAATGTTGCCATAAAAGACACATGTTCTTGCATCACTTCAGGTTCCTTGTTGTAGCATCGTGGACCATATGATGGCAGAAGGCTTTCCTCCTCTTCCTCAAATTTAGGAATATAGCACATATCCATTCATGGCGGACTGTATGCTGCAGCTGAAGAGTTCATGTGATCGCAGATGTCAGCTTCGAAATCTGATTCTAATGGAAGACTGCACGCCGGATCAGAGGTCTTTCTGTGGTTGTAGATGTCGACTTCAAAATCTGATTTTAGGATTTGCAATGGTGGATATGCAATCAATTCAATTCGAATAAGCTTTATTTGATTTCTGATTCAAAATCGTAAAAGCATAAAATATAATACATAAAATCATCATTTAAAATAAATAAAAATAATTTTACAGAAATCAAATTGCGATCATCAAATACAGACAGTGGAGAAGATAGAAATAAACTACTCGTCAGGAACAGGGTTATAAAAAATCACAGCCATAGAAAACTTGCCAAAGTACTAAAAAATATAAAGAGTAGCCGGAGTTTGTGAAACCAGGTATGCATGATGGCATTGTGCAACATTTAGATTCTTCAATATTGGTAATATTAAATGCTTTTTCTGGGCATTGTAGAATTTGCAGAAGAAAACAATGTGCATAGTGCTTTGAATCAACACTTTGTCAGAAGGACGTTAGTCTACGTTCCTAGACAAGCCATTTATACTGGGGAAGCTAGTCAGACGGTGAAATATGTCCATTCTAAAATGAGTTGAAAGAAACATATGTCAGGCGGTATGTATTAGTCTAAGTTATGGTTGCATGTAACACTAGACTACAGTAATTCTGTAGACAATCTTAGATCCTCAAGCAGTTAAAGACATTCCCTTTTTAGTTCCTATCTACTAATACATTCCAATGATTCAGGGCCATCAAAATATTTGCACAACCCAGATCACCGAAAAGACTTTTAATGTATTTCAGCCAGGGAATTTGGAGAGCAAAAGGAGATTTCAATCAATCAATCATAGGCATTTGTATAGTGCACTGCTCACCCGGAGGGTCTCAAGGCGCTAGAGGGGGGGGGGGGGGGGGGGGGAACGCTACTGCTCGAACAGCCAGGTCTTGAGTTTCTTCTGAAGGCGAGATGGTCTTGCGTAGTCCGGAGGTGGATGGGGAGGGAGTTCCATGTCTTGGCTGCCAGGTAGGAGAAGGATCTTCCTCCGGCGGTGGCTCTGCGGATGCGGGGGACGGTGGCCAGAGTGAGGCTGGCGGAGCGGAGCTGGCGGAGCTGGCGGGTGGGCTTGTGGAAGGTCTGGCGGCTGTTGAGGAACTTGGGGCCCAGGTCGTGGAGGGCCTTGTGTGCGTGGGTGAGGAGTCGGAACGTGATTCTTTTGTTGACGGGGAGCCAGTGCAGGTCTCTCAGGTATCCGGAGATGTGGCTGTGTCGGGGGATGTCCAGGATGAGTCGTGCTGGATCCGTTGGAGTTTCTTCTCGAGTTTGGCGTCGGTGCTGGCGTAGAGGGCGTTCCCGTAGTCCAGCCGACTGGTGACGAGGTCCTGGGTGACCGTCTTCCTGGTCTCGGTGGGGATCCACCGGAAGATCTTTCGAAGCATGCGCAGGGTGTTGAAGCATGAAGACGAGACGGCGTTGACTTGTCTGGTCATCGAGAGGGAGGAGTCCAGGATGAAGCCTAGGTTGCGTGCGTGGTCCGTTGGCTTGGGGGTGGCTCCCAGGGCGGGGGGCCACCAGGAGTCGTCCCAGGCGGAGGGTGATGATCCCAGGATGAGGACCTCCGTCTTGTCTGAGTTCAGTTTCAGGCGGCTGTTCTTCATCCATTCGGCAACGTCTTTCATCCCTTCGTGTAGGCTGGCTCTGGCGGCGTCCGGGTCGCTGGTGAGGGAGAGGATCAGCTGGGTGTCGTCGGCGTAGGTGATGATCTTGAGGTTGTGTTGACGTGCGATGGATGAGAGGGGGCTCATGTAGACGTTGGGGCTGAGCGATGACCCTTGTGGAACGCCGCAGATGACTTCGGTGGCCGCTGACCGGAACGGGGGGAGGCGGACTCTCTGGGTTCTTCCGGCGAGGAATGAGGTGATCCACTCCAGGGCCTTCTCCTGGATGCCGGTGTTGTTCAGGCGCTGTACCAGGGTGCGGTGGCAGACAGTGTCGAACGCTGCGGAGAGGTCCAGGAGGATGAGGGCCGCAGTTTCCCCGTTGTCCATTAGGGATCTGATGTCGTCTGTGGCTGCGATGAGGGCGGTCTCCGTGCTGTGGTTGGCTCGGAAGCCGGATTGCGAGTGGTCGAGGGATCCGTTGGTCTCGAGGAAGGCGGCTAGCTGTTGACGGTCTTCGATGACTTTGGCAGGAAACGGGAGGAGCGAGATGGGGCGGTAGTTCTTGAGGTCGGAGGGGTCTGCAGTTGGTTTCTTCAGCAGGGCACTGATCTCGGCGTGTTTCCAGCACTCCGGGAAGGTGGCGGTGTTGAAGGAGGCGTTGATGATGTCGCGGAGGTGGGGTGCGATGATGTGGTCGGCCGTGTTGAAGATGTGGTGTGGGCAGGGGTCCGTAGGGGATCCGGAGTGGATGGTGTTCATTGTGCGTGTTGTGTCTTCGGTGCTGACTGGGGTCCAGGTGCGGAGGGTGGCGGTGAGGGGCATCGGTTCGGTGGTGGGGTTCGTGGTTGGTGGGCCGAAGCGGTTGTGAATGTTGGCGATCTTGTCGTGGAAGAAGGCTGCGAGGGAGTCGCAGAGGTCTTGCGAGGGAGTGATGTCATTGTTTCCGGCGTCGGGGTTGGAGAGCTCTTTGACGATGCTGAAGAGTTCCTTGCTGTTGTGGGTGTTGTTGTCCAGTCGTTCCTTGAAGGCTGTCTTCTTTGTGGCGCGGATCAGTTGGTGGTGTTAGCGGGTGGCGTGTTTGAGGGCTGTCATGTTGTCTGTGGTCTGGTTGGTGCGCCAGGTGTTCTCCAGGGAGCGGCAGTTCTTCTTGGAGGTGATGAGCTCGTCGGTGAACCAGGAGGCTTTCTTGCTGCCGCGTCTGCTGGGGGGGGTTCTTCTTCAGTGGTGCGAGGGCGTCTGCGCAGTTGGTGATCCACTGTGTGAGGTTGTTGGCGGCTTCGTTGGGGTCCGTTGAGCTGGTGGGGGGTTCTGGCTGAGGAAGTTGGTGAGCTGGTCGCCGGTGATCTTGTTCCAGCTCCTGCGGGGGGCTTGTTGAGGGTGGTGGTGGGTCGTCGTTTTACTGAAGCTGAAGTGGACGCAGCTGTGGTCAGTCCACTGGAGATTGGTGGAGTGGCTGAAGGTGACGTATTTGCTGGATGAGAAGACTGGGTCAAGCGTGTGGCCGGCGCAGTGGGTGGGGGTGGTTACCAGTTGCTTGAGTCCGAGGTTGGCCAGGTTGTCCAGCAGAGCAGTGGTGTTGCGGTCCTTGTTGTCCTCCAGGTGGAAGTTGAGGTCCACAGGAGGATGTAGTCGGTGGAATTGATGGCGTGCGGGCTGACGAAGTCTGTGATGTCTTCGCTGAACTGTGTGCGTGGTCCCGGTGGTCTGTAGACGAGGGTGCCTCTGAGCGTGGTCTTGGGGTCGGTGTGTATCTGGAAGTGGAGGTGTTCGGCGGAGGTGAAGGTGTCATCGGAGTTGGTCATGATGCGGATGGTGTTCTTGTGGATGATGGCGATGCCTCCTACTGTCTGGTTGACGCGGTCCTTCGTGGTGATTTTGTAGCCTTCTGGGACGGCGATGGCGACGTCGGGCGCTGAGGAGGCGTTCATCCAGGTTTCCGTCAGGAAGGCGATGTCTGGTGCTGTCGAGTCGAGGAGGTTCCAGAGTTCGACGGCATGCCTGTGAACGGAGCGGGTGTTTAGCAGGATGCACATCAGGTGTTTGTTGCTGGGGCTCGGTTTAGCAGGTGCGGTGTTGGGTCGGAGGCCGGTGAAGCGGCAGGTCAGGCAGGTGAAGGGTCCGTGGGTGCGTCTCGGGGTGGCTCGGTAGCAGGCGGTGTTTCGGCCGGCGTTGAGTGTGTGGAGGGTTTTGGCGTCGTAGATGTGCAGGGTGTGCTGGCGAGGGCGAGGACCAGGGGGTCTGGCGCTGGGCGCGGTCCAGGCGCGGACGGGCGCAGACGGGCTTACCTTTGGCGCACCTTCGCGCACAATCGGCGCTCCCTCTGCGCGCGTCCGCTGCGCGGTCGCTCTGGGGCGTCATAAGTAAGGAGCCGGGAGGGAGGAGTAGCTGGGTGGCGGGAGCGGGGCGGCGAATGGAATCACAGGGGGGCGGGGCCGCAGGGAGGCAGCGGCGGGAAATTCCAAGAAGCAGCGGGCAGCGGGAAATTCCCAGGAGCAGCGGGAAATTCCCAGGAGCAGCGGGCAGCGAGCGAAGGAATCTGCAGGCAGGAGGCGGCAAAGGCAGGCAGGAGCGGCAGCAGTGAGTGGGGCGACCAAGCCTTGTGGAGGGCTGAGCGGTCACACTCTGTGGTTCCCTACGGTCCCCTTAAGTAAGGAGCCGGGAGGGAGGAGCAGCTGGGTGGGGGGAGTGGGGCGGCGAATGGAATCACAGGGGGGCGGGGCCGCAGGGAGGCAGCGGCGGGAAATTCCAAGAAGCAGCGGGCAGCGGGAAATTCCCAGGAGCAGCGGGAAATTCCCAGGAGCAGCGGGCAGCGAGCGAAGGAATCTGCAGGCAGGAGGCGGCAAAGGCAGGCAGGAGCGGCAGCAGTGAGTGGGGCGACCAAGCCCTGTGGAGGGCTGAGCGGTCACCATTTAAGATTTAAGACAATTTCTAATTATCTAGCGGTTTAGACTGGTGTACTCAGATGACCAGATCTTATGCCAGAGTAGAATTAAGTGAATCTTAGCTGTGTATGTTAAAAAGGAAACCACTAATTCGAGGGACATATTAATGACGAGCTGCTGCTACGTACAGAAAGGAGGTACCTTAAGAAAGTATTTTCCACCATTTGTAAGGTTTGACAATTGTTATGCCCTCACACAGCCGCACTGTATACGGTGATGGACAAGCATTTGGCTTTATAAATGTTTAACATCTCTCTAGGGGGCTTATTGCCAAGTTTCCTCACAAAGTTGGTCAAAACTGTGTTGGTTTTCATAAAATTAAGCTTCCTGGCACTAATAGTGTGTTTCCATAAACCAAGGAAAGAGTGAAAGAGGGAAGAGGTGTGGTGCCGCGGCCAGGGCGACTGCCTCCGGAACCTGGGATCACGGTTCGATCCCCGCCGCCGGCAGCAGATTAGCCCAGCACCATGTGACTCTGGGCAATAGCTTGCTTAATCTTCCCAATGGCCCCCAGCGCCTAGAGACCCTTACGGGTGATTGTTCACGCTTTACAAATGTGGATTATTATTATTATCCTTATCAAATAAAATGCCCAGATAGGAAAAGAGGAGGTCAAACTAATATTTGTGCCTCCAATCTTTATATTACAGCACTTTGGGGACATCCTTCTACACTTCATAACAAAAGTTTTGCTTAAATTAACTAGTAAACCTAAATCCTGCATATATTTTACAAAATTAGTAAGCATATATGCAGTCAATTTTTATTGTGAATATGGAAAGGTAACCTGAAATAGAATTTCCATTGTCGACGTTGATGGTGAAGGCAGCCATCGACTGGATGATCGTAGATAGTGGGTTGCCAAGTCATTTTTGGTGGTGTTGTTGATGGTAGTCTCTTGGTTATTGTCAAACAGACTTGTACCACAGGTTTTTATGGAGATGTTGTCATCAACAATCTGACTGACGATGATAACGAGGAGTGCTTTGTCATATCACCGTAATTGTGACCGGGCGTCAGAGGAGCTGGATATTCGCAGAATGTTTCTTAGAGGTTGATGTTCATCTTTTGTGGACTTTTTTTGCCTAGGAGGTGGCGGCTGCAGGTGCGTTGGGTAACAAGTGTAACTCTGGAAACACCACATTTCCTTTTTTACGCTACCTTAATGAAAGTGCTTGGTAGAGCACTTCTCACAGAATCTTGCTCCTAAGAGGGGGCACCCACTTTGGAAGGGGGGGGGGGATCTTCTTTTTCTCCAGTAAAATAGCATCAAACTGCTCTCTATATCCTTTAAAGTCTCGGAAGTGAAGGTTTTATAAATATCACAGCAATATACTTTGAGTGCTAGATAAAGGCAATAAATACACTGATCATGATGGTCATCAGTGTAGAGTTTTTTTCTGCCCGTAGTTAAAACAGGCTCTTAGGAGAGATCTTCCTCCTCTCCTGGTCTTGTGACAGGGAGAGTGTCTCCTTGGCCAAGAAGATGAACATTACACCCAAATAAACCTACAACAACTCACAGTATGCTAAAAGCCGATATCAGGGATGGCTAAAGTGCAGTGAAGATCACAAAAGTATACAGTCACACACAGGTAGAAGCAGAACTCTTCTCTGGCACTCTCACACACATAGGAGAATGAATTCAGCATTTCCACCTCACTGGCTCAAGTTTGGGTTGTTTCAAATGATGTGGATTTGCTGGAAAACAAATACTGTTGTTGAGACCAATGGCCATTTTAACACTGTTTACTGCTTTTCAAGATTTATCATGATGGTAAATGATTCAAGTATGTGAACATATGAAAGATCTAATGCTGGAGAACTGTTGATACAATGTTTAACAAGCGCTATTAAACTAGGGAAGAGCTTGTTTTCATTATTTAACTATGTCAGAAAAGCCATTAAAAGAATGAAAAGCTGCCAGGGAGTATGATGTCGTGAGAACTGTGTTGGCTAGTGTTATACTTGCTGGTCTACAATGTACTATACTACTCTAAACAGTATTGCATCAGTAACCAAAAGATTTTCTCAGATGTACAGAACAGACAATAAGCCATAGAAAATATATGAGGCATCAAGGGTACTTGGTTGGGATGTGACCTAATTGGTAGAACACTGGGTTCGTATCTGGCCGAACTTGTGTAACCGCTTACTTTATCCCCATGGCTACTACATGCCCATCAACCACCATACAGATTTGTCAAATAGGACTCGTGCAAGCTGCAGTGAACTATGAGTTGCTACATGGGTGCATAGAGGTCATGTTTTCATATCCAAAATATCTAGTGACATGCACAGTAAGCTGAAAAGATTCATGGACTATGCGCTGCTGAGTACTGAGTTGCTGGAGAGAATAGGTATGCATAGATAATTAGACTGTGGATTAAAAAAACATATATATTGCAAATTACAGTCTCAACCAGTGATTATAAAAATTTGAGACTAGGGGTCCGTGACTGCGTAGAAAATGAAATGATTAATGCAGTGCATGTAAATAAAGAAACTAAATGTAACTTTTTAAAAACGTTCTGTAAATATCAAAGCCTTTGAAACTGGTGACTGAATATAAAGTTTGGTATCCTCAGACTGGTTCTTGGGAGCAGTCCAAGTGCATCATACAGAGTACGGGTGATGGGTGGTCTAGACTAAATTTGTAAAAGCTCCAAACTTCCTCTTAAAATTTAAACTGTGACTGTTTTATATTTGTTTGCGAATTACATAAAATATTTAATCATTTGTGCATTTGTTTGATGAATGCTTGTTTCTGTATTTTTCTGTATTGTTTTGCAGTTCAAATCATCAAAATTGCTTAGGCCGGGGTTCCCAGATTCCATTAATGGTTCAGTAGCGGTCCACAGAATCCAGTAATGATTAAGTGGGGGTCCACAGAAGTGAAACAGTTAGGAGCCACTGGTCTAAACAACATAGCCTCCGCTTATACAGTTCATGTCAAGAGTAAAATATATATTCCAAACCTAGAAATTATTAGGCACACAACAGCCACATACTATCCCGGTTTTAAGCTAAGCAACAGAATCCACTACAGGCATATTTGTTTGGTACAGATCAACCACACTATGGCAAGTCCAGGTTGCATAATTCACGTTTATTTAGTCCTGCATCGTCCCAACATTGCCCACGAAATTAAGAATGCTAAAATAGCTCAGCAACGGAACAAGACACCTGGATTACATTGCTACACAGAGCTCATTATTAGAAGTGGGCAATGCTGCTATTAACTTACATTGAACCTAATCACTGCCCATGGGACCGAGGCCTAAATATGAACATTGGGCTCCTAAGGCATATTTCCAGACACCCCTATTTATGATGGTTCTTTATCTAGTGACGTAGCCAAGGCGTGTAAGCATGAGAATTGAGCGCCCAACCCTGCATTTGTAATAAGAAATAGCCATGAAATGGGCAAAAGTGTGCCCTTGACACCCCTGTGCCACTGCACTACTGACAGCTGTGATTCCCCACCCCCCCAACTCGATTGTATTCATTTCTTGCACGCCACAGTGCAGCCGGGCCACATTCTAAGTGCAGTACATCAACAGTTACAGGACCAGTTTCAGTTAAACGTGGTAAATCTACATAAAATCTAAAACAGAACACCAAAAACCTAACAGATGGCATATTAAGACTTATCAAGCAAATACTCGCAATTAGCAAAGTTCTTGTTGATTTATTAATCTAAAAGTAAGTGAATTAGTGCTCCGAAAAGTTTATTAATCCCAAATCTAGCATCCATTCGACCAGATGCGTGAAAAGTAAGGTTGAATTTGGTCGTTAGTAGCCCTTCATCCGCAACAACAATTATCTAAGAAGCTCACAAACATTAGGACAATCTGCCCACTCAGTCTGATCATCCTAACATCGGCTTAAATGACATCAAGGCTTACCTAAGGAACTCCAGATCATCCCAGCCATTATGGATCAGTCCCGCCTCATAGCGGTCAAGCCCAATTGCTCGCAACCAGTCTCCGACGCCGGACTCACTCAAGCTCGAGCTACTTCTTTCACTCTGGTACAAAGCCTGAGTAGGGAAGAGGACAAAAAAGCAATTGGTGGTACACTTCTTCAGCAGACTGCAAACAGAGTAATGGGGAGTGTGGGACCGTGGGTTGCTCCTGCTTGGTAATGCATATGCAGTGACGCAGCAGTTCAGGGATCCAAATATACACCACAAGTGGCATAGATGTTCCATTACTCTTCAGTTTAGCAGAGTGTCTCTGCCACTTTTGAACTACATCGTAAGTGAAATACAGATTTTGGCAGTACCCTGGCCATCTAGGCTTCACTTAGGTGCCTTTCTGAACATACTGAAAATGAACTTAGAACCGCTTTCTTGCCCCACCGGTAGTTTGCATATGTACCTAGATAGAAAGTTCTCAATCGCAAATCTGAATTAACATGCTTAACGAAGACATTCACCTAAAGACAGTCACATAACTGCACTGCGATATGGAAGAAAACCTTCTACTATTGTTCCCCATCTCGATAGTGGCTTTGGCCAGCCACCTGCTTTCAACTTAAGCTTGTGTGTGGTTGCTCCCTGTTATAGTTCCTGCTGTCGAAATAAGGTGATCAAAGAGATAATTGCCCCAACACCTACGTACTGTAATTCCATCTACTGCAGATTTTCTAAAGGTCTTCTTCACAAACTCTAAACTGGTTCAAAATGACGCAGTCCAGCTACTCACTGGAGACAAAAGGCTACTCTACACTGGCTGCCAATTTAATCTCATGTGGCTTTTAAAGTTCTATGAATTTTCAACCAGGCTATGTTTTGAGAATCCCTATGAGTTTCTCAGGGTAAAAATCAAATGCACCCATTTGTGGCACTCTGGAGAACTCATCAGGAGCCTTTTGTTGATCCCCACTTAAAGTGGCAACACAAAGGTAGCCAAACCTCTCTAGTGCCAATAGTGCTAACGTACGAGTTACTTACCTTCGGTAACAATGTACCTGGTAGAGACGATTCTAGCTGCAGATTCCTTCACATAGAATCATCCCCAGGCATGAGACTGGACCCGGAAAACTTTTTGCCCAGCATCCCTGCGCGCCGGGAGGGAGGGGGGGGGGGGGGGGGGAAGGGCCTCACACGACTCCGCCCAGGCTTCGTCCGCGTACGTGACGTCAGCGAGGTCACATAAGTCCCACCCCGGCGCACCTACGTCAGTTTCCTACGGAGAACTTTTCCGTGCCACAACGCGGAGTCAGCAGACAAAACTGTGAGAGTACAGGAACAGTGTGCGAAAGAGCAGCAAAAGAGAATGGAGAGGAACAACACCATAAAGAGCAGCACCCAACACTGCAGGACCCAAAGGCGGGGAAAGAATAAAGAACAGGGCAGCAACTCTGCCAGTACAGAAACAGCACCCCCCCCCCTCCCCCCCCCCCCCGAGACAAGGGACATATGTAAAAATGTCATGATAACGTGCAACAGGACTACAATCCCAACCAAAGACAAGGAAGGGGAACCAGTTGGGGACACACAGGGAACGACAAAACTCCAAGACATCCCAATCACAGAGTGTGACAACCCTCATCAGGAACAAGGGCAGAGGCACAGCCAAAAGACCCCAACCTCAAGGGTCGCAAAGAGCCAGGAGTACCAACAACTCGATCCTCCCATGTGACAACGGTGAGGAAAAGGTGAACAGCCCGACAGAAAGAGGGAAAGAATGTACTCGTAGAAGACACAGCCACCCACAGGGAAGCGAGTGCAAAAGACCAAAACACAAGCCCTCGCAGAACGGGGAGGAAGGGCGGGTCGTGAAGGAATCTGCGGCTATAATCGTCTCTACCAGATACATCGTTACCAAAGGCAAGTAACTCTGATAGAGACTACTAGCCGCAGATTCCTTCACGAAGAATAGATACCCTAGCCATACCCAAGGGGAAGGAGGGTCTGCGAGAGGACCTGCCCCAACGGGGCAAGACAGAGGACCGCCCGGGGGCAGAGTCCAAACAGGACGAGGAGCCCTGTGCCCCAGGCAAGGGGAAACGAAGTGAAGAAGATAGCCAGTCCCCGCTCAGCGGATGAAACAAGGCAAGGCGCAAAGAGGCCAAACACCCCACGCCCACGTGAAGCAACAAAACCTCCGGCCAGGGCCAAGGACAAGGCAAGGAAAGAAGCACCGAAGAAGAAGAGCAACCTAGAGACTCCAAGGAGAAGAGGCAGAGCAGAGGCAATCCCAGACAGGATGGCACCGAAGGAGAAGAGAAGCCTAGAGACTCCAAGGAGAAGAGGCAGAGCAAAGGCAATCCCAGACAGGATGGCGGCGGCGGCAAGGAGCAGGCGGAAGCCGAAAAGGGGAACTCAAGGTCACCCAGGAAGAATCATCCAACATCTCGCAGGGGCAAACTGCACCAGCAAGAGGGTCCAGAAGTCAGGGACCATCCCCCACACCGGGAGAAGAGGTAAAGCAGAGTGCAAGACCCACTGGAAGCAGCAGAGAAGGCAGAATGACAGTCCCACTAAAGCCCCAAAAAGGCACAACAGTGTAGAAAGAACAAGAGGGCGGCACTGGCAAGCTCCGCCAGACGCCAGGGACACCACAGAACGAACACTCAAACAAAAAGACGAAGAAGAAGGTTGCGTTCGCAAGCACATACCAGGGCTATATAACAGCCAACCCTGCCCCACCTGGGGCATTTCAGATCCCAAGACATGGGAGCCTCTTAGGAAGAAACTTTCACAGCAGAGGACAACAACAAAAAAAAGACCTGCGGCAAAAAAACCAGCAAGAGGCCTATCAAGCAGCCAGAGGGGAACGCAGAAGGCCCAATCTCAGGCCCAGCATGGTGTGAAAAACCCAAGGGAAAAACACATAGTCAAAAAGGGCTGGCCAGCAGCCAACAGAACCACAACCTCAGCCAGACAACCGGGGCGACCCGCCCCAACGTAAGAAAAGCTCCAAGAACCAGAGCAACACGCAGGTCACTGAGGAGGAGAAGAAGGAGAGGGAGGAGGAGGACGAAGCCCCGCCAAGAACCTCTGGATGGCTGAGTCCGCAGGGGCATGGAACAAAAGAGCACCATCGAAGGGAAGGTCCACCAGCCGTTCACGAACATTCTCCAGGAACACACTGTCCCGAAGCCAGGCATGGCGACAAAGGGCAACCGAAGAAGCCATGGCATGACCCAACACCTCCAAGATGTCCAGAGCGGAGCGAAGGATAAACGCCGCCAGCTCCCGGCCATCCAAGACGTGATGTCTCAAATCCACACAGGCACCCTCCTGAGAAGCGGCAGACATAAGGGACTCCGCCGAGTCCCACAAGCAAGAAGTGGCCCTAGGCAAAACACACAGTGTGTTAAGGGCCTGTAGAGCCGCACTGGTTGAGGCAAACATATTGCGCCCCCAAGTGTCCAGCCAGCGGGCCTCCTGTGAAGGGGGAGACAATAGCAGCGGCAAAGCATGAAAGGCAGACTGCAAAAGGGGGCCTCTCGTCGAAGGGTGAAGAGAAAGGCACACCGGATCACGCGGTGCCGGATGGTGGCAGTGCAAAAGGTGCTGGGGCACCTGGTCCCCCATGGCGGAACGGCCCCAAGTCCCCAAGATAGAAGAGTGGAGTGAACCTTCGAAGGCAAGCAACAGTTCCATACCACCTGAGCCCCGAAGGAGAACCTCCAGAAGCCGCACCTGCTTCCGTAGGGCCCCGCGGAGGGGAAAGCAGCTCCTCGTTAGGTGACTGCTGCAAGCTAAGGTGGCCATCCCCCAAGCCAACCAGAGGAAGGAATGACCAAGGCCAAAAGGAAGGAAGAGGGACCGAAGAGTGGGGGACTTGCGGCTCCTCCGGCGAAGACCGTGATCATGGAGACGGCGAGGAGCCGCATTTAAACGACGTTAGGGGAAAAAGCCACGACACGGCGGCCTGTCTCCGGCGAGGATGACACCAGCAACCGCTGAACCTCCGAAGATGAGTCAACGACCCGACATTGGCCTGGCGCCGAAGAGTCCGCAACCTGAGGCAGGACACCGTCACCGACCGGCGCCGGAGGAGATGCCAAGGCGACATCCGGCACAGCACACAGCGCAGGAGACCAGAGCTGGACCGCCAAAGGGACGGTGTCGATCTGACCTCCGACGAGCAGCCGCCTGCGCGGAGGGACGAGAAGGGCCTGGAGAGGGACGAGGAGACCCCTGCCAGCCGCGACTCATGACAGGGGGAGATAGGCCCTCCGCCGACCCCTGCGGTGCCGCCAGGCCCAGTAGCTGCCGGCGCCGAAGCGGCATCGCCTCGGACAATGTCGCCGCCTGTCCCGAGGACCGAGAGGGGCTCGGGCGAGAAGAGCCCTCCGCCGACCCCTGCGGCGCCGCCAGGGCCAGCAGCTGCCGGCGCCACCTCGGCCTCGGACAAGGCCGTTACCTGTCCCGAGGACCGAGAGGGGCTCGAGGGTGCGACCCGAGCCCTGGCAACCTCCCACGACACCACAGGGACTCCCGTGGGAGTTTGCGGCGAAGCAGAGGTGCCGTGGTCCGAAGGAGGGACCCCCAAAGGGCCGCACCCCAACAGCACCACATCCTCCGAGCCTGGATCCGAACCAGTCGGCGACAGGGCCAGAGCCGCCGGCGACACCGCAGAGGGCCCCGCACACTGCAAGGGTTCTGCCGATATCCCAGGAGGGGAAGGAGGAGGAGGAGAAACCAGCGAGGCCTGCAAAGCAGCCGCATATGTCTCCATCTGGGCTCTGGTCGCCCCCACGCCGGGAAACGGCAGATAAGGGGACCACCCGCGGAGAGCCCACGCCAACGACAGGCCGGAACCCGATCCTCGGGGACAAACTGTGACACTTACCAAGAGGTAATCTGCTGGCACGCCTCACAATCAGTGGAGTCGTGGTGCTCCCCCAAACACCACATACAGATGCGGTGAGGATCCGTCGTCGACATGATGCGGCCACACGATAAACAAGATTTAAAGCCCGAAGGCATTCGCAGACTGTTCCCATACATGCAGCAATAGCAGAGGGGAAAGGCCTAAACAGGCCCAGAGCACAAGCCGGATCCGCGTTGCACGCGGAAAAGGAAAAAACTTACGTAGGAGCGCCGGGGTGGGACTTATGTGACCTCGCTGACGTCACGTGCGTGGACAACGCCTGGGCGGAGCCGCGAGATGCCGTCCCCACGGCGCGCAGGGATGCTGGGCAAAAAGTTTTCCAGGTCCAGTCTCACGCCTGGGGATAATTCTACGTGAAGGAATCTGCGGCTAGTAGTCTCTATCAGATTCATTTATATCTCTGCCATACCAAATACTTGAACTTTAGAAAGCTTAGTAAACCTGGCTATTCTGATCACACCTCTCACCTTTAGACATGGCCTTAAGTCTTGTTCGATATCCAAGTGCCAAGACACATTCTGGGGTAAACATGAACTTTGGGAAAGTCAAGCCAACCCTAACCTTATTTAGGACTAACCTGTGAATTGATTCAGAGTTTTTAAATGCTACTGAGACTAGTAAACTGTAATAAACCTCTAGACTGGATCATTTTAAAAAATTTACCTGCTAGATACTGTGTTAAAGTATGCTCGGCTGAAGAATTCCTTATGAGGCAGAATGTTTTTATGAAGTGGTATCAGCCATTTTGACTGCATTAAGCTCAGAATTTCACAAAACGGTAAGATGTTTCTTCAGAGTATGTTGGTGTTGTCATTGCATATGAATCAGGGCACTGAGTTTACTGAATATGCAGAAGAGGGTGCAAATGTGCTCAAGAGAAGAAAAGTGAGCAATAATTGATGTCCAACGCTTGTTGTTTTACTTAGAGCTGCAAGGGCACTGTCTAAAGTAATCAGTGGAGTTGAAGAATTCAAACAGACTAAGGAGGACAACACTGATGGAAAAATCACACCTTTCAGACATCAATAAAGTCCAAGTTTGAGTGGGTTTACAGTTTGGTTGTGGCTAACATCTATCTTGACAATCATTGACGGGAAAGCAGTGTTCCTAAATATAAGGCAATGAAAAGTTGCGCTGGTGTCAAGAGAAAGCTACATTTTTTTATTTATTCCCCAATTTAACTTTGAGAACATACCTTACAACAAAACATCTTAATAGGTTCAATTCAATTGCTTAGATACGGCTCCTAGCAACCACTTAAAAGGGTCTTATATGACACCAAAAAGATATAGGTAGCTGGATCTGTGAGGTGTTCCATGAAAGACCATAGGGAGGACAAAATACATATCTTAACAGGTCATATATTGTTTTCAAACATGTGCATACAATCATGTTTCCAATATATCTCTTTTTTCTAACAGCATGCTCTGTACTAATCTAGTTTGAAACACGACCCCATAATATTTCAGTGTTTCACTATAAAACTTTAGGCAATGGATACAGCAATACATTTTAATTGCTTCTCTGTTGCCAATTACTCCCTGTGTATTAGGATTATTATGCGTGCCCTAGACATTTTGCTCTACGTAATATCGAACAAAACTGAACACTTTGTCACAAAACAAATTCATCTTTGAACAGTTTGCAGAAACAAGCTTAAGGAAATCAATCACCAACTACCAATAACATTTATCTTGTTATCCCTTCTAGAGTCGCTCAGGAGTATAATAAAGTTGAATTATAACATAACTGTGTAGCTCCTTGTACGATAGGTAACGGATGCATTATTGAGTTTTCCTAAATAGACTCCTTTTGTGCATCCACACTCGGTAACCCCATTTCGCTTTAGCATGTACAGTGCTAATCGCCTGCAGCAATGATATTTTCTGTAACCCATTGATAAACTTTGCCCTGGGGAATTATGAAACATGCTTGAATGCAGATCTGTGGTTCATAAGAAAAAGTTAATTACCTTTGGTAACATATTATCTGGTAGAGATACAGTCTGGCTGCAGATTCCTAAACTTCTGAGTTAACCCTAGGCGTCAGACTGGATCCGGAAATGTTTCGGCAGTAACGAACAAGTTACTTACCTTCGGCAACGCTTTTTCTGGTGGATACAGTATCTGCCTGTGGATTCCTCACCTTCTGAATATCCCCTGCGCCAGCATTCCACTGAACTTTTTTTTTTCCCCAGCTCTCTACGCCGACGTGGACGACGTCATAATGCATCGGCTCCGCTCGCGACTCCGTATGACGTCACCGGAGCCATAAGAGAGCCACGTCGGCGTGATGACGTCCGTTCCACCCATTTTTTCCATGCCCCGAGGCGCACAGGTGGACCAACGACAAATTCAAAGTATACACAGTATACAATATACAATCAAATATACATAGTACATAAACAAAAGGAAAGCCAAATCAAACAAGCATTTCCTACCAATGTACCAGAAAGCATAATAACATCTCAAACAAGACAACTTTTAAGGTATACAAAGGTGGACAACGGGGAGGCGGGTGGGCCAGTGAGGAATCCACAGGCAGATACTGTATCCACCAGAAAAAGCGTTACCGAAGGTAAGTAACTTGTTCTTCTGATGGATACATCTGCCAGTGGATTCCTCACCTTGTGAATAGATTCCCACAGCAGTCCCCGCTCCCGGAGGAGGGTGTCCCCCTTCCTATACCAGAAAGTCTTGCAAGACAGAGCGCGCGAAGTGGCCATCCCTCCTCATCTCAGAGTCCAAGCAATAATGCTTTGCGAAAGTATGGAGGGAGGCCCAAGTCGCGGCCTTACAAATATCTGCCACAGGAACACCCCTGGCCAAAGCAGATGTAGATGATTTAGCTCTAGTTGAATGAGCCCTAATACCCTCAGGAGGAACCTTACCAGTCAGGCAGAGCAGATCTTGATGGCAAGGATGATCCATCTCGATAAAGTGCGCTTGTGCACCGCTCTTCCTTTAGAATGACCAACATAACCCACGAAGAGCTGATCGTCCAGACGAAAGTCCTTCGTTCTGTCCAAGTAAAAGCTCACAGCTCTCCTTGGGTCCAGGCGATGAAATCTTTCCTCCTCTTTTGAGGGATGAGGAGGTGGATAAAAAACAGGGAGAGTAATAGACTGCCCCAAATGAAACGGAGTAACTACTTTAGGCAGGAAAGCAGCCCTGGTCCTGAGTACCATCCTTTCAGCATGTAATGTTAGAAAAGGGGGTTTAGAACTAAGAGCTTGAAGCTCACTCACCCTCCTTGCCGAGGTTATGGCTACAAGAAAGACCGTCTTAAAGGACAACAGCTTCAGAGAACAGCTATGAAGAGGCTCAAACGGGGACCCCATCAGAAAAGTTAAGACAAGATTAAGGTCCCACTGTGGCATTACAAAAGGAGTAGGAGGAAACTTGTTTGTAAGGCCCTTGATAAACCTTAGTACAATCGGAGACTTAAATAATGACGGTTGATCAGGAAGACATAGAAGAGCTGATAAGGCCGATAGATAGCCCTTGACCGTGGCCACAGCACAGCCCTGCTGAGCCAAGGAAAGAGCAAACTGAAGCACATCAGAATGATGGGCTTTTAAAGGGTCAATGGATCTCTCTCAACACCATTTAACAAACATAGACCACCTAAATGAGTAAATGGACTTGGTGGAGTGTCGCCTGGCCGATAAAATAACATCCAGCACATCAGGTGGGAGAGAGAAGGAATTCAGGTTGCCCCGTTCAATCTCCAGGCATGAAGGTGTAATCTCTGGAGGTGGGGGTGTAGAACCTGCCCCTCCGACTGCGAGAGGAGGTCTGCCCTCATAGGGAGATGGAGCGGAGGGCACGAGGAGAGGTGGAGAAGATCTGTATACCACACCCTTCTTGGCCAATCCAGTGCGACCAAAATAACTTGGGCCCGGTCTTGGCGAATCTTCCTCAGAACCCGAGGAATCAAGGGTATGGGAGGAAACGCGTAAAGGAGTTGTGAGCCCCAACTCAACTGAAACGCATCCCTCAACGCCCCCTGCATCGGATACTGGAGACTGCAAAAAGACGGGCAGTGCGCGTTCTCGCGGGTGGCGAACAGGTCCACCTGAGGGGTTCCCCAAGTCCGAAAGACGTAACGAACCACCTCCGGATGGAGCCTCCACTCGTGATCGGCGGAAAACTGCCGACTGAGACTGTCTGCACGTACGTTCAGCACCCCGGGCCAGATGATTTGCCATCAGACAATTCCGATGGTCCTGAGCCCAGGACCATAGACACAGAGCCTCTCTGCAGAGACAATGCGACCCCACTCCTCCCTGCTTGTTGACATACATCGCGGTAGTGTTGTCCGTCAGGACTTGAACCGACTGACCGCAAAGGGAAGGGAGGAAGGCCTTGAGCGCCAAACGAATCGCCCGCAATTCCAGAAGGTTGATGTGAAGCAACCTTTCCTCTGGAGACCAAAGACCCTTGATCTCCAGATCCCCCAGATGCGCACCCCACCCTAAAGTGGATGCATCCGTTATCACTGTGGCCACCGATGGAGGTAGATGAAAGGGCTTTCCTTGGGACAGATTGCCTTCCACGCTCCACCAGGATAGATCCGCTGCAGCTTCTCTGGAGATCCTGATTGCCTCCCTGAGATCTCCGTTGTGCTAATACCACTGCCTGCGGAGGCACCACTGGAGCACCCTCATGTGCCAGCGTGCATGGTTGACCAACAGAATGCAGGAGGCGAACAGACCGAGCAGGCGAAGGACCTTCAGAACTGGAACAACCGCTCCATAGTGGAATTAAGGGACCATCTCCTGAATGTCGAGAATTCTTTGAGGAGGAGGAAATGCTCGACACACAGTAGTGTCCAGTACTGCCCCTATGAACAGGTTGCGTTGAGAGGGCACCAGGTGAGATTTGGGCACATTGATCGAAAAACCCAAGTCGTATAACAGTCGAGATGTTACCTACAGATGATGTTGCACCATCTCTGGGGACTCTGCCTTCAGAAGCCAGTCGTCCAGGTAGGGGAAAACTGGAATCCCCGACCTCCTGAGATGGGCTGCCACCACTGCCATCACCTTCGTGAAGACTCGAGGTGCGGTAGTAAGACCAAACGGGAGGACCGCAAACTGGTAATGTTGCGACCCAACCGTAAAACGGAGATACTTCCTGTGCGACTTCAGGATTGGGACATGGAAGTACGCGTCCTGCAAGTCGAGCGACACCATCCAGTCTCCTTGCTGCAACGCTTGAAGAACCTGTGCAAGGGTCAGCATCTTGAACTTCTCCTATTTCAGGTAAAAGTTCAAGACTCTGAGGTCCAGTATCGGACGCAATCTGCCGTCCTTCTTGGGAATCAGGAAATACCGGGAGTAGCATCCCTGACCCCTTTCCTGCTCTGGAACCACCTCTATCGCACCCTTTTGAAGCAAAGCTAACACCTCCTTCTGCAGAAGAAGTAGATGGTCCTCTGAGCAGTAACCCTGGCAAGGAGGGTAAGGGGGAGGAAACTCCCGAAAGGGAAGGGCGTACCCAGTCTCCACGAGGTTCAAAACCCAAAGGTCGGTTGTAACAGATCTCCAACCTCGCAGAAAGTGGGACACCCGACCCCCCACAGGTCTTACATGTTCCAGGATGGGGGATCTAGGGCTGCTTCCCTGAAGCTTCATTGGGAGCAGAGGAGGTAGAAGATGAAGAGGGGTTGCGGCCAGAACCTCTCCGACCTCTTTGCCTCCCTCTATAGGACCTATAGAGGGGATTCTGCTGCTGCTGTTGCTGCTGCTGAGGCTGCCGGAAGAAGCAAAATGAAGACCTCCCAAAACCTCTGAACTTCTTAAGCCCAAATCCTTTAGCAGGAGCCTGCAGACCTAAAGATTTCGCCGTCACCCTGCTCTCTTTAAACCTCTGCAAGGCGGAATCAGCCTTTTCACCAAAAAGCCTCTGTCCGTCAAATGGCAAATCCACCAAGGTGGCCTGAACGTCCGTAGAGAAGCCAGATGAACGAAGCCACGCTTGCCTCCTAGTGGCTATAGATGACCCCATTATCCTTGCCACCGAATCAGCTGTATCAAGCCCCGACTGAATCACCTGCCTTGCAGCAGCCTGAGTGTCCGAGACCACTTCCATAAAGGACGCCTTATCACCTTCTGGCATCTTCGGGGCCAACGATTTCATTGAGTCCATAAGAGCATGAACATAGCGCCCTAGCAAGCAGGTGGCATTAGTGGACTTAAGCGCCATGCTCCCAGAAGAAAAGGTCTTTTTGGCCGCCTGATCCGCCTTCTTAGACTCCCTACCCGCAGGAGTCTGAGGAAAAGCCCCTGAAGCATGCTGCGAGCACGAGGCCTGTACCACCAGACTTTCTGGAGAAGGGTGTGAAGATAAAAAACCTGGATCCCCAGGTGCCACCCTATATCTTCTCGCCACGTGCCTGGAGACTGCCGGCGAAGAGAGTGGCTTACGCCAGACGTCCATAACTGGCTCCAAAATAGCCTCATTAAAGGGCAGCAAAGGCTCACTGGTCGAGGTAGGCGAGTGTAACACCTCCATCAGAAGGTTAGGTTTATACTCCGCAGAGGGCAACTGCAAGTCCAGCAACTCTGCGGCCTTCTTTATCACAAGATGGTAAGGAGACAGTTCCTGCGGTGGAGAGGACCTAGAGGAAGAATGCTCCCACTCCGGAGTCGTATCCAGGCTACTAGCCTCCTGAATCCCTTCAAATTCGTCGGAAGATGTATCCACCTCCACTCTATAACGCTCCTCCTCTAAGACCCTATGGGCCTCTCTCCTTGAATGGATCCGAGGAGCCGGCGTCGGCGGCGCCGTACACGGAGTCGGTGGAACCGAACGTGAGCCGGTGGTGTCGGGGTCGGTCCAATCGAAGCCGAGATGGATCCCCAGACGGCGCCGGAACTGCCACGAAGGAGCCATCGGCAGAAAGGGCATAAACGGGGCCTGAGCATAATGCTGCGGCACTCCCAGAGTATATGCCATAGGACCCACGGGACCAGTAGGTGCGCCGGATGGGAAGGCAGCCCGTTGGAAAATCCCATACATCGCATTTAAAAAATGCGTTGAATCCGCACCCGGAGTCGGGAACTGTGGATAAGGGAATAATCCCGGATCTGGTTGAGGAGTACCTGGTACCGGAGCCGCAGTGTCCTCAACAGGCGCCGCAGGATCATCCGGCTGTGGAGACGGCTCTTTCTCTTGCTCGGCCTCCGAAGCCTAAGACTCCACTGGAACCGGTGGCTGCGCCGGCGACTGCGCCGGGGACCGCGCCGGAGTCCGCTTCGGCGAAGGAGATCCCTCTGGAGACTTAGACGGAGAAGGAGACACATACTTACTTCAACGTCGAGGCGAAGTCGATCTCGACGCCTTGCTCTTCGAAGACCGGCGCCGAGAGGAATGCTTCCTCTTCTTATGATGTTTCTTCGACTTCGAAGAATGCGAATTCGACGACTCTTCTCCTTCTTAGCCTTGGCCATGAAGAGCTTCGCCTGCCTTTCTTTCAAGGCCTTGGGATTCATCCTCCTGCAGCTGGAACAATCTTCCACGTCGTGGTCAGATGAAAGGCACCACAAACAATCTTCATGGGGGTCTGTCATTGACATATGGCCCCCACATTCCCTACAGGGTTTAAAACCCGACTTCCTAGTCGAAGACATGACAATTTTCTCCAACAGTAACCACTAAACGACTACAAAGTAGCAGGAGAGTGCTGGAAAAACCGTTGCGCGTCGACGGCGCGGAAAAAAGGGAACTGACGTCATCACGCCGGCGTGGCTCTCTTATGGCTCCGGTGACATCATACGGAGTCGCGAGCGGAGCCGATGCATTATGACGTCGTCGGCGTAGAGAGCTGGGGGAAAAAAAAATTCAGTGGAATGCTGGCGCAGGGGATATTCACAAGGTGAGGAATCCACTGGCAGATGTATCCATCAGAAACTGCGCACTGGGGGACGGCTCCGTATGGCTCCACGATGACATCAACTCCGGTTGGAAATGGAAATAAATGGCATGACCATACCCAGGCAAGACCCATAAGAAAAGACCAGAAGGAATGACAAAGTAACTGTGACTCTACCAGATAATACCTTTACTGAAGGTAAGTAACTTGTTAATCTGATCGAGAAATCTAGCCGCAGATGCCTTAACTTTAGAAATAAATACCATAGCCATACCCACTCAGAGGGTGGTCTGCAAACCAATCCTACAAACGTTCCCAAAGAGAACTAGTTGCTCGAAATTAGTCACAGACTAGACGTATGTAGGAATTAGATAAAAAAGAGGATGGCTCCTTATAAAAACTTTGGCAATAACCACAGACACAGTAAATAAGAAACAACCCCACAAGCATGGAAAAAAAACAAAGCCTCAAGGGAAACAGTGACAAACTCTGCCAGAAGACATCTGACAACAGACAGACAATAGTATTCAGAGTAGAAGGGCCAAAGACAAAACAAATGCCATATAACCCACATTCTTTACCACAGTAAAGAAATCCCGGAAGGAACCTAACCTAAAAACTCCAGAAAAGAAAGAGTTCCAGCACCCATTCTCATTAAAAGAAAAATGAATAACCCATTCATTGCAAGGTCTGGAATATCCACATAAGTTTCAAGGTAGATGAACATCATAGTCCATCCTTGAAAACAGAAGCATATTTTAGCCAAAATGACCATCTGAATTCACACAATGTATAGTCGCCGCTGAAAAGGAAGATAACCATTAGCAGATATGAATGTCATAAAAGTTGAACAATTATGTCCAGATCTATATCACCGTGTTCCACGCATACATATAGCTCCAAATTCAAACTTACCAAGAAGAAAGATGCAATCCCATTTCACAATATTTTTTTTCAAGAATCATAATTCAGCATGTGTAACCACTTATGCAAAACACTTATGTATCCTTTATCTACACACATGGATAAACAAAACTGAAAAACCAACCCCAAAGCACCATACAATATAGTATCGAGAGACATATTGCACCCTCCACGAACACCATGGAAGACTTAGCGTGTAAAGATAATGCCGCCTGCCAAAAGTATTTTAACAGGCCGGTAATATGTAACAAACAACTACAAGAGAAAGACAACTTGCTATAAGCAAGCCCTACAACAACAGTTGGTATAGAAGGCCAAGATGAAGAAAATGAGCCAGGAAATTACCAACTAGGGAACCCAGTTAAAATAATTGTCCATAAGACACATGAGCTCAAATGTAATCTGACCGGAAGACAGACAAGGCCCATATAGGCATATTATAGTTCTCCAAGGAACGATGAAGCACTAGATCATAACCTCACACTATGATGCCGTAAAAAGGCTGTAAGGTACAGAAAAATAACAAATGCTTCATGGAGAAAGGGAAGAGTCCACAGGGAGACAGAGAATTTCCAACCTCCAGACAGGAAAGGTATGACTTTAAATAGTCAAAGAATATGAAAATATCCAAAATGTTCTCAAAGTGAAGAAGGATCAAAAAGCAAACCTTCACCTTTGATGAAACCTATCCAACCATGTTAGGCAGTCGTAATCAACTCTAAGTCAACTAACTATTCCAACACTGCATCTCGGGAAATCTCAGAAGCAGAGCTCACGGGATGGCTATGTTCCAAAACTGAACATAATAATAACCACATCCAGAAATTAAGGAAAGAAAGACTGCAAGTGTTCAGAATAATACACATCATACACCCTGAGCTTTCCAGACGTAACGCCTTCAACAAAGAGGAGCACCACTTCCATGGAACAAATTCTCGTGTGCAGGTAAGAACTCAACACATATTAAAGCTGACATGATCCCTTCACCGGGAAACATAACCTAAAATGCCTCCAAACGTAAAAACTATCTGCGCACCACCTGAATTCAATGAAAAGTGCACTTCGCTAAAGTAGCAAGCTGGACTGTGTTTGAGAAACCAGAGTCCAAAATTACCCTGAATTGGAAATTCAGAGTATTCGCAAAAAAGAAGTATACACTCTGTATACAAAGTCTCAACACTGGTGCAAGTAGTATGTCTCTAGAAGAAATACTGCAAATCACAGTAAGGCATACCAGCATCACTAAACTTCTTCAAAAGAAACAAGTGAAAAGGTAATCTTCCTAATCTGAAGACACATCACTTGTAATGACCTCTTGAGCATGCAGCCCATCGTTCAGAGGAAACGAGAAAAAAATATATATATACCTCAGGTATCCTTAACACTTAAACTGTTAAAGATGTATTGAAACAATAACATCTGCACCCCATAGAAACACCAACCAGGTGTAATAATAACGGGACATGCCAATGCTCTAACAAAGTCAGGCCCTTGGAGAAACAAAGAATCCAGTATCACCTATACAACTCCGGTATAGGGTCAAATTTAAAAAACCTATACCAGAGAAAGAGTAATTAAGACTCTGCATCACTTCTCCTATCTCTGAAGCGACTCAACGCTGAATCTGCCTGAGACCCAAAAAGATGGGCACCATCAATGGGCATATGGACTAAAGTCGCCTGTACAGCCTCTGGAAAATCTGAAGCGCCTAACCATGCACAACGCGGAAGCACCACCGAAGATGCCATGCACTACCTACTGAATCAGTAGTATCCATGCCACATCTGATTGTCAGCTTGGCTGTCTGTTGTCCATCTCTAATCAGGTTTTCAACATCAGAACAGAGGTTATCTGGAAGCGATGGCAACATGGCCTGCAAGGTATACCACACAGCATGGAAAAACCGTCCAAGAACACAAGACGTGTTGGTGGACCTTAACGCAGAACTAACAGAAGCAAAGATGTGTCTACCAGATCCATCTTGACTCCTAGATTCCCTATTTAATGGAGTCTTAGGTGCAGAATCCACATCCGGTGAGGCTGCAGCAGTCTGAACTACCAGGCTACGAGTGGTAGGATGCCTGAGGAAACAAACTGGGTCTCCTGGAGCAGGTAGGTGTCTATGAGATATAGCAGGGTCCACGAGACCCCCCAATCAAGCTTGGCCTATGTTCCTAACAATATGTCAAACAGGGCCTCACTGTAAGGAAGAATTCTCCTGACTGTCAATCAGAGGGTAGGTGTACTTCACCGTAGGCAGTGACAAGTCCAAAGCTGCTGCCACTCTCCTCAACACATGTGCGAAGGAGGCACTTGCCTCAGTAGATTAGGAGTGGAAAGTAGCCCTGATGCTGGAGAGGACTCCAGCTCACTAGCCTCACCAAAAGCAGATGTCCAACTTTTCTCCACTTGTGGTGGAATAACATCAGAAATGGGCTGAAAGAGCCCAGACTTCCTAACATCACCCGTTAAAAGGTGAGTTTTCGAAATCTCACCCTGAGAAGGAGGGGAAAATGCCACATTCCCCTCAGTTTGCTCTACCCACGCCAATATGGCGATGCTTCGACGTCGATAGGAAGAGGAGGAGAGACTTAGATCAGCACCGCCGACCAGAACGTCGGAGTCCGCTGATCAACAACTGACGCCGAAAGTGGAGTCCCTGAAGGGCTGTGCACCAGCACTATAAAGGAGTCAGCCGACCTAAAGACTCAAATGGCCCAACCGCCATGGAGGACGAATCCACCAGCATAGTTCTACTCACCTCTTTAGGGCCCATGGGTGCTCCAGTGGAAAGTGGAGGTCCAAAGATAAGGTGTAGAGTTATAATACTCCCTCATCTGGGCCATCGATGCCCCGGCTCCTGGAAAGATGGGAAGACGAAGAGCAGAGTCGTGAATTGTCTCCTCAACCGGCGAGCGGGAGGAGCCCTGGGAGACAGAGTTTCCACACAGCAAAGTTGGAGGGGGGTGGGAGGGGGGTTGCTGTAACTTCAAACGCCTGCGTTTTCCCTTGGACATTTCTGATGTACAACGTCCTAGAGAACGGCTCCAGCTCCTAGAACGACTTAGCGAACCTCCGCAGGAGAAGAAGAAGAATGATGCCACAATGTCTCAGAGGACCGTGATCGACGTGCCACGAGCAACTTCATATGGTGTTTCTTGAGTGCCTTCTGCTTCAATCTCTGACAGGAGCCGCAATCCTCGGAGTCGTGGTGTTCCCCTCAAATATCACATACAAACGGTATGCAGATCGGTAACTGACATCTTTCAATTACAGGTCCCACATGGCTTAAGCCCAACAACATTGGGGAAAAGGCACGTTGTTCCCACCGACAAAAGCTGTTGAAATAGCCTAGGGAAAAAAATCCTGAGGAACCACTTCTCCGGATCCGCGTTGCAGCGCGTAAAAGAAGAAACTGACGTTCACGCCCCAGACGGGACTGATATGGCTCCACTGACAATACAACAAGAGTCAATGTCATTGCGGAGCAGCATGGCGCCATCCCCCAGCGTGCAGAGGTACTGTTGAAAAATGCCTCTGCATCCAGTCTGAAGCCTGGGGAGAATTCAAAAGTTAAGGACCTGTGGCTAGATGTCTCTATCAGATACATCTTTATTCGAGGATAGGGCAAGAAATGTAAGCATCTACAGGATGAGTTACTTTCTTAGCTGCTCATAACTCTTTTATACAGACCTTCCACTGTCTATGCTTTCAATACCATACTACCTGAAATATAGGTATATCAGTAAGGCAGTTATGGGAATAAAATATCCAGCAACACTGTGTAAGGACCCACTTGTGGAATACCAGGGATCTGGTTTGCCAGGTGACTTAAACCCTTCAATCTTATTTTCTTAAAGCAATTCGTGGATTACAATTTTGTAGGAGTATAACAATTCAACTTTACTCTTCCTCAATCATTAGCCTCAACGCGGTCTATAATTGCGACCCAGCAATACTTTTTAAAATCCGCCAGTCTCACAGCCTCCTTTGTTTTTTGGGTCTGCCATTTTTTTATTTAATTCCTGGTTTCTTCTTAGCACAGATAAAAACTGGTAACAACCCTTGAAGCTCATTAAGACACTTACAAGGGATTTCTAGTGGGATTGTTCGACACAGATCAGAAATCTTGGTAAAATAAACATTTTAACCAGTTAATCCTCCAAACTGTTGAGAGCTATTAAAAGTGGCTTCTTTCTATATCTTCATCTACAAAAGAAAAAAAGCAATGATTCTTACCTGTAATCCTAGTTCTCATAGGCACTGAATAGTGCCAAACACTTGTGAGTATCTCGCAGCACTTCTTTAAAAAACATATTTTTAAGTGAATATCTTGTCCAGCCGCAGACCACAGTGCCAAGGAGGGCCATAACCCCCTGAAAGGAGTCGGAGGTCAAAGGACAGGAAGCCATCCACAGACTACACTGCCAGGGACGGCCATAACCCCTGAAAGGAGTAGGAGGGCAGAGAACCCCTAACGAAGAAGATCGGTTGGGGAGCAGAAACTCTAACACAGAGGGAAAGAGCAAAGCAGGCCCTCACGCTGGAGAGGAACCAGCTGGAGGGACGCCTGGCCGGAAGAAAATGAAGAGGACACCCACAGAAGACAAGTCACCCAGAGGGAGGCGACAGCAGAAACCCAAGCAGAGAGCCCTCGCAGAACAGGGAGGAAGGGCAGGTCGTGAAGGAATCTGCAGCTCGAATCGTCTCTACCAGATACATCGTTATCAAAGGTAAGTAACTTGTACATCTGATAGAAACTACTAGCCGCAGATTCCTTAACGTACAATAGATACCCTAGCCATACCCAGAGGGGAGGAGGGCCTGCGAGAGAGCCTCCCCACCAGGAGAGACACAGGGCCCCAGCCGGAGGCATGTCACAGGGACAAGAAAGGAAAGGCAGGGAAAGCCTAAGCCCATACCAGGGAGAACTGCCCAACACCCCACAGGGGCAGACAGCGCCCGAAAAAGCCTCAAGGACCACCCCAACCCCAGGGGAGAAGAGGTAGAACCGAAGGCAGGGCCCACCTGAAGAAACACATACACAGTGACAGAAAGAGCCATACACACCAGCCGCACACAGCGGACAAGGCAGGGGACAGCTGCACCGCAAAAACTGCTGACTGAAGAAGAAAGGCACAAAAGACATCAAAGGCCACGACGGCGTAGTAGAACAAACATGCCTGCATTGGCAAGCACAGCCAGCAGCAGACAACACCACGGAACGGTGCACCCAGGACAAGCTAGACACCAGCCAAAGGCAGAGGCTAAGAAGGGCTAGGAAAGACCAGGACACGCCGCAAGGGAGGGACCGGCACACACTGACCCACGAAGGAAGTGGAACCAGGCAGAAAGAAAGAAAGAAAGAAGGCGGGGAACGGACCAAGCCGTCCACTAGGGGAAACCATGCACCGCTCCCCCCCGGAACACCAGACAGGGGACCAAGGCAGACAGAAGTGCAAAACCGCTACAACGCAATGCCGCAGACAGCAGGCTGGACAAGGCTAGCGACACAGCGATCCAGGAGAGGGACGGATCGGGGAGCAACGCAGGCCACCCCAAAACCACCAGCAAGAAGATCGCACCCGCGACATACCGTGAAGCCACGGAGAGCAGAAGCCCGAAGGACGACCACACCTCCCCAGCACATGATAAGGCTATATAATAGCTACCATTACCCCACATGGGGCATGTTACGTCCCAGAACATGAGAACCCTCTTAGGAAAACATTTCCACAGCAGAGGACAAACAGAAAGATCTGCAGAGAAAACCGCAGACGGCTTGTCAATCAGCCAATAAAGAATACACAGAAGGCCTAATCTCAGGGCCTACACTGCTTACCAACAGCCAGAACCACAAGTCAAAACAGGGCCGGACCAGCAGCCAACAGCACCAAGGACCTAACAAAAGGATCCAAAGGCACATGAACCACACCGAACAAACAACCGGGGATACGCTCTACAAGGCCCCAGAAAAAACACGGAAGAACACCTCCCAAAACACAGACCGACTCACAGGTCGAGGAGGAGGCATGGCAAGAAACCTCTGAATGGCAGAATCTGCAGGGGCATGGAACAAAAGAGTGACATTAAAAGGAAGGTCCACCAACCGTTTCCTCACGTCCTCCGGGAACACACTGTCCCGGATCCAGGCATGCCGACGAAGGGCCACCGAAGAAGCCATTGTACGACCAAGCACGTCCGAAATGTCCAGAGCCGAGCGAAAAATAAAGGCTCCCAGCTCCAGGCCATCCAACACATGGTGCCTGAGATCAACACAGGCACCCTCCTGAGAAGCGGCCGACATAAGGGACTCCGCCGAGTCCCACAAGCAAGAAGTGGCCCTAGCCAATACACCCAGTGTTAAGGGCCCGCAAAACCGCACTGGTGGAGGCAAAGATATTGCGCCCCCAGGAATCCAACCTGCGGGCCTCCCGTGATGGGGGAGACAACACCGATGGCAGGGAGGGAAAGGCAGTCTGCAAAAGAGGGCCCCTGGTAGAGGGGTGTAGGGAAAGACAGACTGGGTCATGCGGCGCAGGACGGTAGTGGTGCAGAAGTGGCTGGGGCACCGGATCCCCGGTGGCGGGCCGCCCCCAAGCCCCCAAAAGAGACGTGTGTAGAGAGGCCTCAAAGGGAAGAAGCAGCTCCCTACCCCCATAACCCTGATGGAGGACCTCCAGAAGATGATCCGTGGGGAAATGGGCAGCTGGATCGCCCATGCGCAAGATCCCCGCCGCCGTGGAGACAGCCCGAGCGAAGGCAGCACCGGCCTCGGTAGGGCCCAGTGGTGGGGAAAGCAGTTCCTTGGTGGGCAACGGCTGCAAGCTAAGGTGGCCGTCCCCCAGGCCAACCGGAGGATGGAAAGGCCAAGTCTGGAAAGGCGGAGGAGGAGGAGGGGGGCCGAGGAATGGGGAACCTGAAGTCCCTCCAGCGAAGACTGCGGGCGCAGTGACGGCGATGAGCCGTCCTTGGAAGACGGCGGGGAAAACTCCACGATGCAGCGGCCCGTCTCCAGAGAAGAGGAAACCAACAACCGCCGAACCTCAGGTGAAGAGGGGCCGTCCGAAGACGACTCAACAACCCGACGCCGGCCCGGCGCCGTAGTGTCCGCGACCGGTGTCAGGTCAATGTAGACTGGCACCAAAGGGGATGCCGGAACAAACTCCGCCACAACGCGCGGGGCAGGAGACCGGAACTGGGTCTGAGTGGCTAAGGAACGGCACCGAAAAGGCGTGGACTCGACCTCCGACGAGGCACCCACCTGCTTGGAGGGACGAGGGGGGGTCCGGGGGCACACCCCTAGCTGGCCCCTGCGGCACCGCCAGGGCCAGCAGCCACCAGCGCCTGAGCGGTGTCACCTCAGACAAGGCTGCCGCCTGCCCAGAGGACCGAGGGGGACTCAAGGACACACCCTGAGTCCCGGCAACCTCCTGTGACACCACAGGGACCCCCGAGGGGGTTTGCCGCAACGCTGGGTCCGAAGGAGGGAACCCCGAAGGGCCGCACACCGACAGCCCCACATCCTCCGAACCTGTCGGCGCCGGGGCCTGAGCTGCCGGCGACGCCGCAGAAGTCCCCACATGCGGCAAGGGATCTGCAGACGTCCCAGGAAGAGCAGGAGGAGAAGGAAGAGCCAAAGAGGCTTGCAAGGCCGCCGCATAGGCCTCCATCTGTGCTCTGGTTGCCCCCGCGCCGGGGAACAGCGGATAGGATGGCGACGCGCAGGGCTGCACCACCGCGGAGAACCCACGCCCCCAACAGGCCGGGGACCGGGCCTCGGGGACAAACTGCGACACTTACCAACAGGTGAGCGGCGCCCTTGCGGCCTGGGAGAAGGACGATGTCGGAGACGGAGGCGGCGGTTCTTGAAGCCGTCCACGGGGGATGGATGCGGCGACGTCGCTGACCTGGACATGCGTGCCGAAAGGAGTTTTATCCGACGCTCTTGCCGGGACTTCGGCTTCATTTGCTGACATGCCTCACAATCCATGGAGTTGTGGTGCTGCCCCAAACACCACATGCAGATGGGGTAAGGATCCGTCGCCGACATCTGGCGTGCGCAAGACACGCACGTCTTAAAGCCCGAAGGCATTCGCACACTTTACCCAGGAAAAACGCCCAAAGCGGGAAAAGAAGGCCTGAACAGGCCAGGAACACGATGCGGGTCTGCGTTGCACGTGGAAAAGAAGAAAAACTGCCGTCAGCGCGCCGGGGTGGGGCTTATGTGACCTCGCAGACGTCACGCCCGCGGAGGACGTCGGGCGGAGTCGCGTGGTGCTGCCCCCGGCGCGCAGAGATGCTGGGCAAGAAAGTTTTCCGGGTCCAGTCTCACGCCTGGGGATAATTCTACGTTAAGGAATCTGCGGCTAGTAGTGTCTATCTGATTCTTGCTTACCCTCTATACTGATGTGATAGCCACAAAAAAGTGGCTTTGCAAATAGGTTTTTTAATAAGACTTTATGGATAGGTTTGAATGGAGAACTCATGAGAGGTGAAAGCACAATGTTGAACTCCCAGAAGGGAGATGGAGGATGTATCAGGGAAACACTATTTTAATGTCTTCTAAGAAGTGCTTAACTACTGCTTGAGTGTTCTAGATGCGGAGGAGATGGACTTAAGTGATCCTTCGGTTTCTGGCCAGCAACCACTTCCATATGGTTTGGGATTCCAGTGATAAGACGCTAGGCCTCATTCCTCCTTGTTTGTTCAGATAGTACATCATTTTTGTGTTGTCCGTCTGAAAATGGAGTTATTCCATCTTGAAAGAGGGATGGAAACATTTCAGAGCCAAGGAAACAGCTCTCAGGTTCTAGTAGGTTGATGTGGAATGTAATTTATTTTGTGTAATACATTCCCTGTATCTGAAGGTGATCTATGTCTGCACCCGGGCCTGGAAGAGAGGCATCTATCACTATTGTCTGTGATGGGAGCCTCCTGATAAAATGGAATTCCAAAGAGGAGATTTATCGATTGACACCATCATTTTGAGGGATTTCACCTTGAGGGAAAGGGTGATTTTGCCTTCCCAATTACTTGAATACTGGCTTCACTAATCTTCTAGACCCTCAAAGTGGTCTAATGTGGAGGTGGGCATTCGGCGTTAAAAGAGGCAGAATGCCATAGAGCCCAGAAGAGATAACACTTGTGTCACCGTTGGATGGGAAGCTTTTGATAGAGATTGACATTTCAAACATATGAATAACAGTCTCTCCCCCGAATGATACACTTTTGATTTTATGGTATCGATAATCGCTTCTACTTCTAAATAATGAAGAGACTGCACTGGAGATGAGGTTGATTTTCGTGATTGACGTGTAGACCTAAGCGACTGAGAGTAGAGACAGTTATTAGATCATGTTGAAAAACTTGTTGGTGTGTTGAAGAATTGATGAGCCAGTCGTCTAGATACAGATTGACCAAGATCATAAGTTTCCTGAGATGTGGGTGTAGGAGTACGGCTTAGTATATGGTGCTCACTTATGTAAGTGTAGCACCCTGCACTAATCCAGACAACACTTATGGTGATTTTAGAGGTCTTACACAACCATAGAAAGCTCTCTAAGTGGTAGCTGTGGAGAGCAGCCTTCAGGCTTAGTTCACGAGGAGTGTAAAGCAGCTTGTTTTACCAGAACGTAATCTTATTGGTATAGAGTAAGTGAAAAAGAACCACACAGTAGATTTATAAAAATATGAATTTATTATAAGACACTCACTAACACATACAAATATCTCCTATCCGGAGATATACGCAATGCACACAATACTTGCCAATAAAACAGGGAAGCAGCACGAATACACAGTGCTGAGCCTTTCGGAGTCCGTGGGAGCCCAGGATCAGCAGACTGGTCAGCCTTCCTGCGGTACATGCAGATGCGGGGAAGGGACTCCTTCACTTCAAAGGAGATACCTTCAGGTGTCTTGGATGTCCACAGGCCTTGGGAGGATCCTGTATGGAGCACAGGCAGAGACGTTGCAGCAGACAAGCAAGACGACGAGACCAGGAGCAGCAGGAGTCTTCCTAGTTGCAGTCTCGGTGCCAAGAGCAAAGTCCAGTGAAGTCCAGAGTGCCCAGAAAGTCGAAGAAGTGGTGTCTGATTTGAATCTTGACCCACCCACAGGTAAGCCCTTAAGTATCCTAAGGAAAGGGTTGGGACGATTCAGGGGTCCCTCCCAGAGGAGGGGCTCGACAGTGGGGAGGAAACTCCCATGTCCTTTGTCCAGTTTTGCACCAATGGATCCCTGAGCTTGTTTGAACTGGAGTATGCAAGGAGGGCACCAATTATGCCCTTCAAGCAGTCTCAGTGGCGCTGGAAAGCGCCCCCACCCTCCCCAATATACTAAACCCTGTCTAGGAGGTGGTCACACCTCCCACTGACAGGATATTTATTGTTCTGCCTTCCCCTGCTCGAGCTTGGCTAAGCAGCAGGAGGGCATATCTCTGGTTGGCAGCAGCTCTAGCTTGCTTTCTGGTTCTGAAAGACCGGTATCATGAGCACTGAAGACCTTCCGGAAGAGCTTTACAGTGCATGGAATCATACCCCCACATCGTTTACGGTGTGGGGGGTATGATTTCAACATGTTTGATATCAAACAAGACATGGTTTGTTACAGCCAGTTTAGAGATGGTCATCGCATAATGACGCATGGCCCCTCTATATATCGTAATGATGCACTTACAACCCGGGACAATGGACTCCCAAGGTTGTAGGGGTGACCGCTCATGCAGGGGCACCCTCACACTTAGAAATGAGCACCCTGCCTTTAGGATTGAAAGGCCTGCCTCAGAGGTGATTTATAGGTTTTAAGTGCAGTGACCTCAGATATAAGGAAACCAATATATGCCGTAAGTGGTGTTAGCACCAGCATACACAGGCTGCAATGGCAGGCCTGTAGTCAGTTTGAGTGGTCCCCCAAGGGTGGCATAATATATGCTTCAGCCAATGGAGGACCATTGGTGTACCTATATCCTGGGTACCTCAGTACCATATACTAGGGGTACACCTGTAGCCAATATGAGATGTACCCAAGTACTCACCATTACCATTTTAGTGGACGAAGCACAGAGACTGGGGTCCTGATTAGCAGGATCCCAGTCAGACTAGTTAGAAACAGCATAACACCATGCAAAAGGTGGAGGTAACCATAAAAGCAGATCCTACTTTCCTACACGCTGCAACTACAGTCATGGACTTAGATAACGTCTCAGAGTTGATTTGCTGCCAAAAGGAAGTACTCTGTATTAGTCGTGGCTGTTTCTGACCAAGAATCTCAAGAATTTGCAGTGCTTTCTGGCTATTGGAATATAAAGGTACGTATTCTACAGATCTATGGAACATAGCCAGCCCCCCCTTTCTTTTTCTTTATATATTTTTATTGGATTTAGTAATATACAGGGATACAGATTTTTAGACAGTGTACTTTTACTTACCGATACCTAGTTTTCACCCAAAAACGATCCCTCCATCACCCGCTCTACTGTGGGAAGAATAACAATTTGATATCTGTCTTCCAATATTAATTTCGCCTTGACCATGACTCATATGTATAACATGACTGCGATATTGCTGTTCTCACCAAATCAGCTGCTGTACTATCCACCTTTTTATGCGAGTCCGTCCCCGTGCTCAGCCACCCCTCTCCCGTCTACACCCTCTCTCTTCAGGGGGGGGGGGGGGGGGGGGGGGGGGAGGGGCGGGGGGGTTTGCATTTCGGGCACATATGTTTGTCTAATAGCTCCTTGAGCATTGCTGCCGAAGCCCTCCAATCTTCTGCTACTTTATCAACCCTGCGTGTTTTGCACATATGTTTGTCTCCCACATCGCCCCATTCAGCCATATCCCACAGCCAATTGCGATTCTGCGCTTTGCCAGGACCAGACCCAGGAGTATGAGCTGCCTGCTGAGCCATATCTTCTTGTGCGTGGGAACCAATCCAAGAAGGCATAACCTTATACTCAATTCAATCGACCACCTAGATGCACGTTCCAGCGCTGACCTCACTACCTGCCAATAATCCCATATCAGGGGACAACCCAATACCATATGTAGAAAGTCCAAATCTGGCCCACTACAATAAGGGACACAAGCACGAATGACCTGTGTAAATAATAACTAATAGCTTGGGTGTCGAGTAAACCTGGTGTACAAATGTATATTGAATGAGCTTGAAGCGTGCATTTGTTGATATCTTTGACACACCCTCGAGTACCGCATGCCACTCCACGTCTGTGAGTTGTTCCCCCAAGAAGTCATGTCATCTACACTGAAACTCCAGTGCAGGTGAAGGAGCATCCTCCCCACAACACCGTGTAAATCTGAGAGACCAGCTGCCCCCCGCCCCTAGGCCAAGCCTTTCCACCAGTACTCGTAACATCTCAGGCACTTCGGGAAAGGATGGCCATGTACTCTTCACTATGGCTGCTCGCTTGCATACTATAGAAATTGACCAGACCCCAAGTCAAAAGATACTACTGCATCTGCTAAGGTAATAAATCTATAGGATATAAATCCTGCAGTGTCTCTCAGCACCCCACTCTCCACCTTGCCACTGTCATCTGGTGGGAAACCTGTAAAAGGGCCACAGAATCCATATGCTTTAACTCAGGCGCAAACAGGGCTCTACCCATTACTCTCCAAACCACTCATTACCAGGCCTGGCATACCTGCTCGACCACAAATGACACGGAGCTGGGGATCCTATTTCCAGACTTTAGAAGTTCAGGTAGGGCGGTGATGGTGCGTTCCCTCCAGCAAACATTTCTACCAGTTGCCTCCCTTGTCTAGCCAGTGGGTAGTGTGCTGCAGTTGGGTAGCCAGGAAATAAAGATCCATGCATGGCACTTCCATTCCCCCTCGGTTCTATGTCCGCTTAAGCATGGCTAGTCCCACCCACTTCCTCACTGTCGCCCAGAAGAGGTCCACTATGAGTTTGTCCAGCTACCTGAATGTCTGTTGTGATCTACTAAACAGCATGCCCTGGGAAATGTACAAGCAGCGTGGCAACATGATCATTTTGGTCAGGGCTATAGCCAGTCCCATTGAATGGATTTGAGGATAAATTGGTGTGATGCTAGCATTCGTAATTTTTCCCTCTGTATCCATTTGTTTGCAACTTTCAGATCTAGAATGGGTCTAAAGTTGTTCTTTGGACCTTTCTTTTTTCACCTTAAAGTAACGAGAATAAAGTCCCCTTCCCCTTTTGCAGAACCGGTACAAGCTCCACCACATGCTTTTGCAGAAGAATATTTACTTCTTTTTGCAGCATCGTCAAATGTTGAGTGGATGTTGTTGGTGTAATAGCTGGTGGAGGATTGGTGAATCTGAGACATTAACCATAATGTACAATATTCACTATCCATGTGTCTTTTGTAATGAACCTCCACTCTTTCAAGTATTGGGAAATCATGCCCTCATTCATGATTTCAATAAAATCCTCTCTTTGATCTTTTGGAAGATCATCCACAAATTGCTGACGAGAGTCCCATAAAGAACGGTGATATCTGCCAAAGAAAGCAGTCGAACTTGCAGATTTCATGTTTGTAGCAGGAGTACCACTTTCTCTAAGCCCCACAGAGTCAAGTTTCCTATTTGTCTGGTGAAACTGTGGACGAAGGATTAGTAGAGTCGACTTTCTTTGCAACCAAGACAAACACAGAATCAGGAGGAGGGTTTGAACTCAGAAATAGGGTGTCCTGATGAGGAGGTCTATACTTTTTGTGGAGCCTAATGGTTCAGCTTACGATGACGCCGGTGTAAGGAAAAGTTCCGTAGCTAGTTCCAATAAGCCTGGAACTAGCGGTAGGAGTGGACTTGAAAATCACCAATATCATTGTTGTACAAGTTACTTACCTCCGGTAACGGTGTATCTGGTAGAGACGATTCTAGCCGTAGATTCCTTAACGTAGAATTATCCCCAGGCCTGAGACTGGATCCGCAAAACTTTCTTGCCCAGCATCTCTGCCCGCCAGGGGGCGGCACCATGAGACTCCGCCCTGACGTCTTGCGCTGGCGTGACATCAGCGAGGTCACATAAGCCCCACCCCGGCGCGCTGACGTCAGTTTGCTTCGGAGAACTTTTCCGCGCCACAACGCTGAGCCATCACAACAAAACTGAGGAGAACATGGGAACAGTGTGCAGAAAAATCATGGAAACAAAACAGAGAGAAACGAAAGGTGAGGAACAGCACCAGGTGGCACCAAGGTACCAGAAGACTATAGCATCAAAGCCACAGCAGGGAAAGAACAGAGCACCACTCTGAAGAACAACTATGCAAGTCAAGGTGAGAGCACCAGTTGGCACTAAGGTACCAGAAGGCCACAGCAGCGAGGCCACAGCAGCGAGGCCATAGCAGGGAAAGAGCAGAGCACCACTCAGAGGAACAACCGCGCAAGCCAAGGCGATAGCCATCCTGGAGGCACAAGTCTGTGAAAGTGCCATAACAAAAGAGAGAGAGAGAGAGAGAGAGAGTCTGCAACCACAAACCACACAGGGCCACCAGCCTGTAACAGAGGAGCAACAGCAAGCCACCCCCAGACTCCACAGGCAAGAAGGGCCATAACCCCTGAAAGGAGCGGAGGCCAAAGGAAAGGCAAAAGAATCCCCAACGGCGAAGACCGCAAGGGGATCAGAAACTCCAAATAAATAGAGGGAAAAGAGCAAAAGCCGGCCCCTACACTGGAGAGAAACCAGCTGGAGGGATGCAAAGGCACGCAGAAACCAACCAACCCTAGATCAATAGAAAAGAGGGGGGCCTGATACAATCAAGCAGAACCGGACAGCCTGACCGGAAGAAAGTGAAGAGGACACCCACAGAAGACAAGCCACCCAGAGGGAGGCTAGTGCAGAAAACCAAGCTGAGGGCCCTCGCAGAACAGGAAGGAAGGGCTGGCCGTGAAGGAATCTGCAGCTAGAATCATCTCTACTAGATACACCGTTACTGGAGGTAAGTAACTTGTACATCTGAAAGAGACTACTAGCCGCAGATTCCTTAACGTAGAATAGACACCCTAGCCATACCCAGAAGGGAGGAGGGCCTGCGAGAGAGCCTCCCCAGCAGGAGAGACACAGGGTCCCAGCAGGGGACACATCAAGGGACAAGAAGGAAAGGCCAGGAGATCCCAAGCCCAACCAAGGGAGACCTGCCATAACACCCCGCAAGGGCAGACAGCGCCCTAAGCCTCTTAAGGAACAAAGAACCACCTTGAACCCCAGGGAGAAGAGGTAGAATCGGAGGCAGGGCCCGCCGGAAGAAACACCACAGTGACAGGAAACAGCCGAATACACCCCGGCCGCAAGCAGCAGAAAAGGCAGGAACAGTCCCACCGCCAATAGCGCAGGCGTAAGAAGAAGGTACAGGTGCACAAAGCCCCAGCAGAACGAGAGGCAGGGGCACACCTCAAAGGCCATGACGGTGGACCAGAAGAAGCAGGCATGCGCAAGCAGGTGCAGCCAGCAACACCACGGAGCAGTGCACCAGAACAAGCCAGGCGCAAGCCGAAGGCAGAAGCCAGGGAGGGCCAGGACACACCCCAAAAGAGGGGCCGGTCCAGAACACACACCAACCCATGAAAGAAGTGGGACCAGACAGAAGAGAAAGAGAGAGAGCAACGGAGGACGGGCCCAAGCCGCCAACCAGAACCTAGAAAGCCAGTCCCCCTGGAACACCAGGACAGAGGACCAGGCCGAAACGCCGAAGAGAAGGGCAGAATCGCCACAACACTATGCCGCAGACAGCAGGCCAGACCGGTCTAGCGACGTAGCGAACCTGAAGGACAGACCTGTGCGTAACGCAAGCAGCGCCAAGACAAGTGGCAAAGAGACAGCACCTGCGACATAACGTGACGCCAAGAGGAGCAAGGAACCCGAAAGGGTGACCACTCCTCCCCAGCACAGGACAGAGCTATATAATAGCTACAAGTACCCCACGTAGAGTAAGCTACGTCCCAAGAAAACATGGGAACACCTCTTAGGAAAAGATTTCGCAGCAGAGGACAAACAGAAAGGCCTGTGGGAGAACCGCAGATGGCTTGCCAAGCAGCCAATAAAGAAGATACAGAAGGCCCAATCTCAGGACCTACATAGCTGTAAACCACAAGTAAAAAAAGTGGGGGCTGAACCAGCAGCCAACAGCACCGAAGGGCCAACCAAAGGACCCGAAGGCGCACTAAACACACAGAACACACAACCGGGGCTACCGCTCTAGACCCCAAAAAACAATGGGAGAACACCTCCCAGAACACAGCTGAAAGAATTATGGAGCGAAGCTTCGAAGGGAAGAAGCAGCTCCCGTCCACCAGAGCCCTGAAGGAGAACCTCGAGCAAATGATCCGCGTGGAAATGGGCAGCCGGGTCGCCCATGCGCAAAATTCCTGCGGCCGTGGAGACAGCCCGGGCGAAGGCCGCACTCACCTCCATAGGGCAACGCGGTGGGTAAAGCAATTCCTCTGTGGGCGACGGCTGTAAGCTAAGCTGGCCGTACCCCAGCCCAACCGGAGGAAGAAAAGGCCAAGCTCGAAACGGGGGAAGGTTGACAGACGAGTGGGGAACCTGAGGCGCCTCTGGAGAAGACTGTGGGCGCGGGAACGGCGAAGAGCCCTCCTTGGAAGACGCCAGGGAAAAAGTCACGACGTGGCGTCACGTCTCCGGGGAAGAAGAGACAAAACGTTGCCTAACCTCTGGAGAAGAGGGGGGCCTCCGAAGACGAATCGGCGATCCGGCACCAGCACAGCGCCGTGCAGTCCGCCACTGGCTCCAGCACGACGTTGATCGTCGCCGAAGGAGACGCCGAAACGACCTCCACCACCTGCGCAGCAGGAGAGCGGGGTCGGAGTCGGGCGGCTAAAGAATAGCGCCGAAAAGGCGCTGACTCGACCTCCGACGAGGCAGCCACCTGCGCGGAGAGACGAGGGGGACACAGGGACGCGCCCCGGCCCCAAGCCAGCCCCTGCGGTGCCGCCAGGGCCGACAGCCTCCGGCGCCTGTGCGGCATCAGCTCTGCCTCGGACAAGGCTGCCACCTGCCCAGAGGACCGAGGAGGACTCAAGGACGATCCCTGGCAACCTCCCGCGACACCACATGGACCCCCACAGGGGTTTGCGGCGAGGCAGAGGCACCGTGGGCTGAAGGGGGGAACCCCGTAGGGCCACACCCAACGACTCCACATCTCCAAGACCTGAAGCCGAACCTGTCGGCGCCAGTGCCGCCAGCGACTCTGCAGAAGGACCTGCACATGGCAAAGGCTCTGCAGACGTCCGAGGAAGAGGAAGAGGAGGAGGAGGAGGAGGAGGAGGAGGAGGAGGAGGAGGAGCCAAGGAGGCCTGCAGGGCCGCAGCATAGGCCTCCATTTGGACTCTGGTCGCAACCACGCCGGGAAACGGCGGGTTGGGTGGCGATGCACGAGGCCGCACAACCTGCGGAGAACCCGCGCCCCCCACAGGGCGGGGACCGGGCCTCGGGGACAAGCTGCGACACTTACCAATGGGTGAGCGATGCCCTTGCGGCCTTGGAGAGGGACGATGTCTGAGACGGAAGCGGCGGTTCTTGAACCCTTCCGCAGGGGATGGTTGGGTGACGACGTCGACCTGGACATGCGGGCCGAGAGGAGTTTCATCCGACGCTCCCGCCGGGACTTCGGCTTCATCTGCTGATAAGCCTCGCAGTCCGTGGAGTCAGGGTGCTCCCCCAAACACCACATACAAATGGGGTGAGGGTCCGTCGCCGACATCTGGCGGGCGCAAGACGAGCACGTCTTGAAGCCCAAAGGCATTCGCACACTGTTCCCAAAGGAAACGCAAAGCGAGAAAGAAGGCCTGAAAACAGGCCAGGGACACGATCCGGATCTGCGTGGCACGCGGAAAATAAGGAAACTGACGTCAGCGCGCCGGGGTGGGGCTTATGTGACCTCGCTGACATCACGCCCACGCAAGACGTCAGGGCGGAGTCGCGTGGTGCCGCTCCCGGCGCGCAGAGATGCTGGGCAAGAAAGTTTTCCAGATCCAGTCTCACGCCTGGGGATAATTCTACGTTAAGGAATCTGCGGCTAGTAGTCTCTATCAGACGAGGGAGCTGGTAATGGAATGTTTACTTTTGTAGCTCCTCATATGAGAACTTCTTGAAAATTATTACTGTTGTCAATTGGTGAGACTCTTGTTGGAGGAAAGTCAGTCAATGGAGGAGAAAACCTCCTTGTTTTGGAGGACGTCGTTGTAGAATGGGAACACATCCTGGACCTGTATCTCTAGCTGCGTCTAGATAAATGTCTTGAAGAAGAGGCTTGTCTAGAATGGCATCAGGGACATCTGGAAGTCACTCTTGATCTGTGATTAGATCTGGTCCTTGGTTGAGGAGATTTAGATATCCGTGATGTTACCAGTGGCCTAGCTGGAGATTAAGCCCCTGAAGGTTCTACAGTCTGTGGAGGAGGGGGAGGTGAGGGACAAGAAGAAGTTATTGGAGGAGCTGGTTAATGAGATGGAGAAGGTTGTAGAGAATCTGGAATGACTACTGGTGATGATGGTGAATATGCTCTTGAATATTCTGAATTTGAAGTTGTTGGTAGTATTCTCACCTTCATCTGCAGATTTGGAGATGGAAAATGCAGATTCCGTATGTCATGATGTCGACTGACCTCTCAACATCGAATGCCTTCTATGTCTCAACGTCATGGATTCCGTCAATGTCGACTTTTTGTGTCTTGACGTCCAACCAGTCAACTACGGTAAGCATGTTGCTACTGTACCTCGCTGTTGTAGTTCTCAAAGTGTAACTGGAATGTTGTCTTTTTTTCTGGACTTCTATTCTTTTTGGATCTCCCTTACATGGAGTCGTCAGAGGATTCTGGTAGAGGATTGACACTCTCCGAGCTCATGTGAAGTCCCAGCTTCAGATAGCGTCTCTTCCTGTCTTCCCATTCGTGACTTCCTATGAAGGCTATTCTTCTCCCTGTTCTTAGGGTAGGTATGCTTGAAAAACGCCCTGAAGTGTTGAAATGTGTCTGGAATGTGACTCTGCAAGGCAGAGGATACACAGATCATGGGGATCTGATTTTGCCTTTTTTCTGCCACAGGCAGGACAGTTGGAAAATAAAGATGCCATTTTATTTGCCTGTAAAACACATTTTTCTGTCAGAAAATTACAGAGACATACTCTTAGCGTCTGAAGACATCGAATTAAGCTAGAAGTAACAAAGCCAAAACAAGCATTTGCAATGCAATCGGTCTCGCCTTTGGGACCTTATAAGTATTTAGCCATGCAGCACATTATCGCACATTACTTCAAATTAGCCTAGTTATGGACTGTGTGCCAGTTATCCTGGGTCTGGCAGTAGATTTGGCAATAGACAAGCGAACGTGGTATTTGAGCTCTTAGGAGTGGGTTGAAGAAAAAGACATAAAATTATTGATACACTTTAATTAAATGTGTAAAAAAGTGGAGCCCGCAAAGAAGTATGTGTAAGTTTGTGTGAAATTAAATTGCATGTCCTTGTTATTTCATGCAGCTATCACCAACTTTCCAGGCTTTTGATGTGGCGGGAACTCTGCTCTCACACTTTCAACCATTTATTCATATTGCTGCCACCAGTGGGTTCTGACCCACTTAACTTTTGCTCTCTAGCCAGAGCAAGCTTCTCCTTGGCAAGGGCAAGTTCTTCCCTCTGAATCCTTAGATTAGCTTCCCTCATTCTGGCTTCATGCTCCTTTCTCTCAGGTGAAGTCATTCCCCTGTGAGAAGAGGTATTAGAGATGCTAGAGACATGGGAGTGGATGGATTCCCTTGAAGGGGATCTGTCTCTCCTGCTTCTCTGGTTAAGCCCACTTGGGGGTCTGTATGGGGGGACCCCATGCAAACTCCCATGTAAGCTTAGGTTAGCCTGGCTAAGTCTTCCTACTCGGCCCTGGCTGTCTACCTCTTCATCTGAAGTCCCATCTGACTCATCTGTGGTGGGTAGACCCTCCTTTGTACCTAGGGTACTGGCCTGCGAGGCCTTAAAAGTATCATACTCCTCTAGGAGTTGCACTAGCTGAAGGAGGGTAGAGTTTGCACCCTGTTTTAACTTTCTGGAGGTACACAATTGTCTCATCTCCTGAAAAGTTAGGGTATCATATCTAGAGGGGGTCTTCTTCAGACCTGCCCCTCCTGAGAGAGCATCTACTTGATCTCCTCCCAGAGACATGATCTAGTGAGGGTGTGGTGTGTGCACCTACCTACACTAGTTGTTTCTACTAAACCTTTCTGGTAGTTGTAGTCAGGGTGTGTTACTCCCTTCAACCTACAACCACTAAGTCCAGTAGGACTTAAGTATTATAATCTAGGTTATATGTACCTAAACAATATCTGTGTGATCTTTCAATTTAGTATCTCAAGATTACAATGGTATTACAACAGCAAGCTCAGATCCCACCGCTGCTCACCAATGTGAGATGTTGGCCTGATATATGATGTCACTCATTCTAGTGTACACCCTGTATCAGTCCAAACAACCCTTATGGTGATTGGTTGTAAAGTCAACCTTATAGACCAGCTATCCTAGTGGTAGCATGGACAAGAGCAGTCTTAGGCTAAACTCTGAATGGCATGTGAAGCCAGCTGTGATACCATATATAATCCCTTGAATACCAAATGAAAGGACACCACAACAGATATATATATAAAATAAAGTGTATTTATTCTAGTCAAACCCTCAGCACTCTTTATGAGATTAGAGGTAAGTACAACACAGTCTTATTTAAGCATACATTAAGTCACACAGATAAGTAATACAGTTAGGCCCTAGGGGCCACGCAAACCATATACTAAAGAAGTTGTATAAGAGCCACTGTCACGGAAATAGGATAGGCCTAGGCCTAGGGAATCGCTGGGGCTACACTACACTAGCAACAGTTAGGAAGTGGGAGGCCCACGGGATTCAGGTGCAGAGTGGAAACACTCACGCATAATGCGTAAAAGTCGATAGAATTACTAGCAGTTAGAAATTAACAGTTTAAGGACACTTCTGAAGCAGCTAGAGAGTCGAGACTCGGAAACTAGACCCTAGGATAGTCACTACCCTTGTGAGCACCGAAGTACCCAAGTTACCTAGCCCACGGGCTGCGGGTGCATAGGTGTGAACTTGCGTCGGGTTTCGTCGTGGACTTCTATGGATGCCTGAAGGAAAGTTGCTGACAGGCAGTCAGTGAAGAGTGTTCGGTGGATCCCAAGGCTGGGATCAAGAAGAGAGGAGACCTGCAAGCAGAAGGGACAGAGTCAAGGTCACTAGCCAGTGACCACGTGGAACCAGGAAGGAACCAGGCGATGTCGTGAAGATTGCAGGTGAAGGTGAAGCTTGTCGCTGCAGCCACGGGGACCAGGAAACGTCGAGGACGACCAGGACCAGGAGGCGAGCTGTCCCACGAAGGCTCTTGCTGTCGGCGGTGTCGAAGTTGAACTAGGACTCACCAAGCCTTGGCAAGCGGAACCCACGAAGAACGGAGGACTTGCTTCTGGTGCAGACCAGGAAGGTCTGAGGGGCTTCTCTTTTGCAAGGAAGCGGGAGCCAGTCTGGAGGAGCCAAACCAGCAGTGAAGATTTCAGGGAGCGTCGTCACAAAGGCCACTAGCCAACGGGCAAGCAACCGGACAGACGCGGCAAGCAGGAAAATGCAGAAGGGCCCCACGCAGGACTCGTGGAGTGTGGGGGGCTGATCTTCGGTGCAGATGGTGCTTGGGGTTGGGGCTTCTCAATCCCCGGTGCACAACTTCGAGGGTGCCTCAGAAGCTGCGCTGGAAGATACTCGCCACTTTTCCCAGGTAGCCGGTCCCACGTCTCTCGTCGCCTCCACGGATCTCAGCTCGGCTGTGGATGTGGATCAGGGTCGGAGAAGTCTGGAAGTCAAGGCTCTGGTCGGGCTCTGCAGTCGGTCCCTCGTAGAACTTCAGCAAAGCAAAGGGTAGTCTCTTGATGGTGCCTGTTTGCACAGGGTAGCCACTCCTTGGCCACAAGGGAGATTCTTCAGCCTTCTTCTTTCGTCGAATGTCGAAGGTCCAGAGTTTCTGTTCAAGTTGCAGGTTCAGGATAATCTAATCTCCTGGGGCCCAGCTACCACTCTTATACTAATCTGGGGGGCTGGGTTGCCTGCTAGGTCACGCCTTATGGGTGGGACCTGGGAGGGGGGTGGTTACACCCCCTTCCCTTTGTCCAGTTTCGCACCAGGACTGGGGCTGGAGTGCCCCAGCACCGGTTTGAACTGGACTATGCACGGGACACCTTGTGTGCCCCAGGCATGTCTCATTCTTTTCATCCCTCCCTGCCCCAATACACTAATGCCTGTCTGGGGTGGTGCTCGCACCTCCCAAGGCAGGAAACCTATTGTCCAAGCCTCCCTTGCCGGGATCATTCCCAGCAGCAGGAGGTCAGACTCGTGTCTGTGGCAGCAGCATCCATTTTGTGATGCTGGGGCTCTGGTTAACTTTAACCGGGTAAGTAGGTTACAACATGTCTTCTCCCTCTAGAAGGGAGGGATAATATCCTCATCCCCAGAAATGGGATGGGGGTATTATTCCAAAGTGTTAGACACCTTACACAACATGTTTTGATAAAGCCAAACCGTAGTTACCATAACCGTTTAAGATTAGAAGGTACTCAAAGAGTATATGGTAGGCGATATTATAGAACAGCTATAAGGACATGGTTCCGAAAGCTGCAGACAGGCTCAGCTCATGCTAGAGCACCATCTCACATCTTACCAAGCACTCTGCCTCCAGGATTGTTAAGGCCTGCCATAGGAGTGGCTGATAGGTACACATGTGTCTATATGTAAGTTAGGTATAGGAATACTACACCTAAGCAAGGAGTGATTACACGACCTTGCCCCAGCTGAGTGATCAGCCAGTTGTGTCATAATGGAAGGCCAGGCCAGGGGTGGCATAATACATGCTGCAGCCCCTGGTAGGCCTAGGGTACACCTATGCCCTGGGTACCTAAGGTACACTGTACAGGGGCCAATAAGGTGACCCTATACAAATGGGTTATGCACCTAAAGTACATAGTATTAATTTAGAGAGAGAACAGCAGGGCTGTGGGTCTGATTAGCAGGCCCACAGCCACATCGAAGTCGAAAACCAGTAAAGCAAAAGCAAAAAGTGGGGGTGAACATAGAAAGCAGACCCTAGTCTCCTACATAAACTATCAGTAGTAAACTAACTACTAGTTACCCAAAAGAATGAACACCTAGAACCCCATCCAAAACTTGGCAAGAATGTTGTATTTTTCCAACATTTGTTTCTGCACTCTGGAAAGTGACCAACTCACAGTAGCAAAGCAGCCAATCAGAGGGCGGCAACACCAGTGTACACACGAGAGGACCAGTGTGTTGAGCGTGCATCATGGCAGCATGCCCTCAAGAGTTTACACACAAACCTGTAGAGCGCACTCCAAGCCCCACTCACCAATGTCAATGCAATAATATCACACTAGTGATGGTAAACTTCCCTAGAGACAGGTATCCTTTACACCATCTAAAAACACCTGAAATGGCACAGGGTAATGAAGCAATCCGTCTTGATTTCCTGGTGGCCACACACTTTTATTATGGCTGTGAGAACTGCACAAGAGGAACTGGCCCTCTGCAGCCGTCATCTCCTTGCACATACTAGCCAGAATGCAGTAGGATTGCTTAGCGACATACACAGATATATGGAAGCAACCAGTGAATCACATATGAAGCAATCCGTCTTGATTTCCTGGTGGCCACACACTTTTATTATGGCTGTGAGACCTGCACAAGACAAGAGGAACTGGCCCTCTGCAACCGTCATCTCCTTGCACATACTAGCCAGAATGCAGTAGGATTGCTTAGCGACATACACAGATATATGGAAGCAACCTGTGAATCACATGCTTGAGACAAGACCCGACACTTAGCCTTTCAACCTCTTGAGGCCGGTAACCTGTTGTGGTTGGTAACTTGAACATAATTTTTGAATTATGCGACGTTATGCACAGTTCTATGGGACATTAACGTGCTACAAAACAAACTATGTTTTCACTCATAAAACCGGCCTATTCATTCTGCAGAGGTTGACCAACGAACGAGGGATGAGATGGACTCTTAACATCACTTTTTGCACTTTGAAAGATACTTCATATTGACACAATTATGAATACTGAAGATTCTCTGTGTGTTGTGTCAGAGCTGGTAGAAATTGAGTTGAAGTATACTTTTGTAACTGGGCCAAGACTAAATTCAATCTATTCTGTACTGTTGGTTAAGGAAATGCAGAGTGGTAAATGCAAGTCACATCTTTGGCAGCCTGCCACAACAGGCCATGTACAATTCCAGGAGCGAGGAGGGCAGGCTGACGGGAACTCAACGCCCAGCCTGCAGCAGACCTAAACGTTCTAATCTATGGGGAGACAGCATTCTGCCCAGGATCAAAGTGTGTTGAGAGGCAAGACCAGGGGTCCACTTTGTGAGTTCTCTTGAGCCTTCAATAAGTGACACGACTGATTAATTCAATGGTTTTCACTGCTTGACCTCAGAAGGATGAAAGTCAGAGTCATCAGTGCTGGTAACTGAGATTTGAGGAGTCACAGTGGTATAACGTAGGAGTGGGAAGTAAGCGTCCACCAACTCTGCCAGTGCATGTCTTTCACAGGCGCTTTTAAAATGTTTGAGCTCGGCTGGCATGTAGGGCCGCAGAGAGATTTCTTGCCAGCCTAGCATCTCTGACGAGGTGTAATGGCTGGGACATGCAGCTGTGAGTCAGGCTTTCCTGAATTGCAGGAATCTATCTGGGTCTTTATGCTGTGGAGAGTGGTTGGTGGTGGCAACAGACACTGGACTTGAATGAACGTAGCTGAGAGAATGAGGTGTACAATATTACATTAAGAATCTAGGTGAGTCTTGCACAGACAAATGTATGCCAATTAGAAGTAAACGCTCCCTGACTGACAGTATCACACAAAGAGATAACTCCATACTATGAGCATTGTAATTGAAACGGTATAGCTGCACGTCTCCTGTCAACTTGCCTGCGTTCAGCTGCGCGCAACGTCTAAAAGTAAACTAGTCGTTGAACCCAGGTAGCATTCCTTCCTTGTGTTAAGCACACAGCACCACACCCCCTTCAGCAGCTACACCGCTGACTTCAATATCTAAAGGTGAGCATGTTATAGCACATGGGTCAGCCATGGAAAGTGCATGGAAAACAAACTAAACATATATGTCTCGAGATCATCACATCTGTTTTTTATCTGAAACCGCCTCCAAGTAAACCCCAAATAAAAGATTAGGCTCAAAGTCAGCTCATGAGTTCCGATAAACAACAGAGCACAAAAAACTAGTAAAATAGCAAAAGGTAAATCCAAACCCTTATCGTGCATGGTACTGTTGCATTTTAAAACTGTTATTCATGGCCAGGGTCCCATGTGGCTCGATGTGGATGTTGAAAAAGGTGGCGGGATCACAAAACGAGACGATGGTGCCAGCCAGGAGGGGGCGCTGCCATGTCAGCAGCAGGGTGACGCTGACAAGCTTAAAACTGGCCAGGGTCCCATGGGGCTCGATGTGGATGTTGAACAATGTGGTGGATCACAAAACAAGACAATGATGCCAGCCAGGAGGGGGCGCTGCCATGCCAGCAGCAGGGTGACGCTGGCGAGCTTAAAACTGTTATTCATGGCCAGGGTCCCATGGGGCTCGATGTGGATGTTGAACAATGTGGCGAAATCTCAAAAGGAGACGTTGGTGCCAGCCAGGAGGGGGCGCTGCCATGCCAGCAGCAGGGTGACGCTGACTAGCGCGTGCACATCTTCTGTCCGTCCATACGCGTGGAATCCGTATTGATTCCAAATGGCTCTTGCATGGTGAGAGCAGCACATGCACGCTGCTAACGCCAGGCAAGACCTAAAAAGGGCCAAGCTCAGTGCTTCAAGGTCCTGTCACCAGGAGCTGGAGAATAAATAAGATAATTGCCATCTACTGGGCTTGATGTGATACTAGAGGGCTGTCAGCCCTTGAAGGTGCAGTGTCAGTTTTCATATAAACATAGCTGCAGCAGCCTATGTGTCTACGCTGCCTAATTCTTTTCCCCCTATTTTCTTTAACAATGGCATGTGAAAGATTTATAGGACAAATGATTTATTTTCTAGTACTTACTCATAGGTTTTATGATTAATTTGGCCTTTTTAAAAATAAATTAAAGTAACCAGCCATTATAGCCTATTTTACAGGCTACAAAATGCTTTTAAAAGATATGTTAAAACTTGGCCTTTCTGAAGTAAGGTGAAGATATTCACTAAAGATAATGTATTTTAAAAAAGTGGTCTGGGATACCAGCACATGGGCGGGACTATTCAGTGCTACAATTGAGATGCCCTGAGGGAGAATGTAGATTCTTCTTTAATACATTGAGTATATTATCCCTTTTCTTTTTCAAATTCATACCAAAACATCTAAATGAGGGCGTTTGGTGGGTAACAGTTCAGTAATGCCATACAGTATTTCCAGATTGCTATTTTTTAATCGAACAGCCTGCACTTTCTCCAAATCTTGAAAACTCCTTTCTGTGATCCAGCCGGCCAACTCTAGGTCTTTAGAACATAAAGGAAAATTGCATATGGTGAAATTCTAATATCCTGTTTCCCTTACGTGAACCATTTAATTGATAGTAGTTAATGATAAGATGCTACATACAGAAGAAAAAATAGGTGCGTTGGACAGGACTGTCTAAAAGCCCTTGCAATTCATTACTTAATCATAATTACCACTGTTGTGTTTGGAGACCTATAAAAAGCCTGAAAAAACGACATGCCTTTCTCCAGGAATTTTGACAGGGTCTGACACAGAAAAGCCCAAAGGTTCTTTTGAATGCTCTCTTTAGTTGTCTACTCGAATTTATGAAGGCACTCCATTTTGTTGTGCTATACCAACCACCCCTATTAATGAGCTCAAATAGATGGTCTCATCCAGGTACAGAACTGTGTAGCTCCTCTACAACCAACCACAGACTAACGATCATAAGTCTTCCCACCAAGATTTCTGAAAATAATTTAGGTCCATGTTCCGCAAGGAGTTATACTGTTTAGGATCTTTCCTTTTCTTGCTGAAGGAGGAGATAATGGCCACATTAGAAGTAGAAAGATATCTAACCTTCCAAAAACATCCTAAAAAAGATTACTCAGAATTTCCTTTAAATGCTGAAAGTTTTGAAGGTTTCACTTGATAACCCATGAAAGTCTGGTATCTTCTCATTCTTTAGTTAAGCATATACCTTATTAACTTCATCCCTTGGGATTCTAGCTGGCAAGATAATACTTTATCTGGGGCATGAGATGACAAACAAAGAGATCTAAAATATAATAAATTATTATTTCAGAGATTATGCTATCTTCTTTGTACAGATCTGCATAAAACCCTGCAACCTTTAGTAGAATATTTTATGCAATGTTTTATAATTGTCCCTTCAGAGTTATTTTAGCTCTATGGCTTTGTCTCACTTTATGGATTCAAGCAAATAAAGCTCAATCTTTTACCATATTTATACATTTTAACCTTTGATGTCAGCTTTGTGCTTCAGTCTTCTGTTAAAATACATTTGGTTGGCATTGTTAGATTTAATGAAAGCCACTCGCTACACTTTAAGAAAATAAGTTACTTACCTGTAACTTTAGTTCTCCAGTATCGGAAACTTTCATAGATTCACACGCTTGAATCATTCCCCGTCGTCGAGATGGGAGTCCCCGGTATATAAAAATAGCAATACAAACTTTTTACAAACTAGAAACCAGGCCTAGGCCCATTCCAGTTTTGCAACATATCCACCTCGCTTTGTAAAAGATACCAAATAAAATCAGCAACCAATCAGATCAGCCTCACCCTCTGGAACCCTACTGAGAGAACCTCAGATTTTTGTAGCTGTAGTGCCATAGGATAACCAAGAAGATGCAGAAGTTCGAGCTTTCACAGGGAAGGAGGGTGGGTCGCATGTGAATCTATGAAAGTTTCCAATACTGGAGAACTAAAGTTACAGGTAAGCAACTTGTTTTCTAACTCCAGTATTGGAACTTTCATAGATTCACATGCTTGAATCAGAGTAGCTAGCAGTCATGAGCAAATGTTTTGTTCTTATTATATTGAACAACCGTAAATAATGCACAGAAAAGATTAGAGAAAGGAAAACACTTCCTCAATCTAGATTTGATAAAATATCAAGACTACATTAAGCGTAATCCAACGGAAAATTTAAAGAAGTAGATAAGGAAACAAGAGGCATCATCAAAGCTTATAAGCCAACAAAATATATCCAGAAACAATACATTTATCAAAGAATGTGCGAAGATCTTAAGAAAGAAAAAGGAAGGAGGGATGAGAGGGAAAGCTCACCGCTACTGAAACAGGTTCCTCAGGACTGCTTGGCCCACTGCAGTGTCACTCTGCGTCGAAGAATCCAAGCAGTAATGTCTAGTAAAGGTATGGATGCTCTTCCAGTTGGCTGCTCTGCAGATGACCTGGATAGGTACCCCAGCAAAGAGGGCTGTAGAGGAAGAGACTGCGGTCGTGGAGTGAGCACGGACTCTATCCTGTAAGGGTTTTCCAGCTAATTGATGACAATACTGGATAGAGCTGGAAATCCAACATGCAATTCCTTGTTAAGAAAGGGTAAAACCCTAACGAGGAGCACTGTAAGCCACAAAGAGTTGAGGTGACGTTCTAAAGTGTTTAGTCCTTTGGAGATAGAATTTTAAGCAACACTGAATGTCTACTGAATGAAGTGATCTCGCAGCCAGAGTTGTAGGTTTAGGGAAAAAAGTCTTAAGAACCACAGGTTCATTTAAGTGAAAATCCGAGGGCACCTTCGGGATGAACTTAGGGTTAGTACGGAGTACTACTGCGGCATTCTTGAACTGAAGAAAAGGCTCCTGGATAGTGAGTGCTTGCAATTCGCTAACCCTTCTAGCCGATGTAAAAGCCAGAAGAGCTACCTTCCATGACAGGAATTTCAAGTACGCCTTATGGATGGGCTCGAAGGGCTGTTTCATGAGCTGAGCCAAGACCACGTTAAGGCGCCACAGTGGTGGAGGAGGCCTAATCGGAGGGAAGACTCGAAAAATCGCCTTCATAAATTGTTTAATTATTCTTGTTGACCAAAGAGAAGGGCTTGAAGATGTTCTACTGTAACGAGAGACGGCCGCAAGGTGAACCTTAATAGACGCATGAGCCAGACCCGCTTTTGCCAAAGAAAGAATGTAAGGAAGGATGAACTCCTGATTCTTTGCACCAGTGTCAAAATCTTTTCCACTTCATGTGGTATGTCTTGTTTGTACTCCGAGCACGAGCATGGGAAAGGATGTCTCTAAATTCTGCAGACAGCTTTAGGTCGAGAAACTCTCTGTGCTCAGGAGCCATGCTGATAATTGCAGGGATTTGGGATCCAGATGTAGTACTTGGCCCTGGGACAACGTCAGCAATGACGGGATAGGATCCAAAGGATCGGATGCTGCACTGCCAGAAGAAGCTCTGTGTACCAGTACTGCCGAGGCCAGGAGGGAGCTATGAGATTCATTTTGCAGGATTCCGCCTTCAATTTCCTGAGAAGCCTCAGGAAAAGAGGAATGGGGGAAAGTGTAGACAAAGGCACTTGACCATGCCATCTAAAACGCACTCCTCCAGGATCCCAGATGGTGATGCCGGCATTTTTTGTTTTCTGGTGTCGCAAACAGATCTATGGACGGTCTGCCCCACCGTCGGAAGATGACGTCTAGTATCCTCTAGTCCAGCTCCCACTCGTGGCAGACTGACTTTAGCCTGCTTAGTGTCTCTGCCGTCTCGTTGAGATTCCCTGGAAGATGCTCCGCATTCAGTGAAACCCCATGAAGGATCGCCCATTCCCAGATATTCTGAGCTTCCACAGACAACAGACGGGAATCTCCTGCCGCCCTGATTGTTGACATAATGCATGGCCGTGGTATTGTATTTTCTTATCAGTACCGATGATTTTTTTATTCTTGGGAAAATCGCCTGTAGGGCTAGGAGACTTGCCCTGAGTTCTAGCAGATTGATGTGCAAAAGACGACCATGCTGTTGCCATCGACCACTTATCTGGAGGTCTTGTAAGACCGCCCCCAACCCTCCAGGGATGCATCCGTCATAATTATCTGAGGAGCTGGGGTGACCAAGAAGGAGAGACCTTGGGAAACATTGGTGTAGTGACCATGATCATGTCCTTGAAAGATCCTTGCGCCTGATGCCACTAAGTCCAGTTGCTCCTGGAGAGGACGCATTCGTAGCCTGCAGTGGGGTATTAGAGGAATGCAGGACAAAATGGATCCCAGAAGGGACTTGTAGAAGCGGACTGAAAGTGACCTTCTTTTTAGAAGTACACGGGCCATTGACATCAGTTTGGTTTGCCTTTTGAGTGACGGAAATGCCCTGTTCAGGGATGTGTCCAACATGACTCCTAGAAAATTGACGGTCTTGGACGGACACAAGTTTGACTTCTCCCTGTTAAAGTTAAGACCTAGACTCTTGAACAGCTTTTTATAGGCTGTCACTGAATTCCTGGCAGAGGTTCTGGATGCGGCTTTTAGCAACCAGTCGTCTAGGTAGGGGAACACCTGGTGCTTTTGTCTTCTGAGGAAAGCCGCTACTGGAGCCAGAATTTTCATAAAGATTCTTGTTGCCGATCTGAGGCCGAAAGGGAGGACTTTTAATTGAAAGTGGCTCTTGGCTACTGTAAACAGAAGGAACTTCCTGAGCGATGGATGAATGGGGACGTGAAAATATGCGTTCTCTAGGTCCAACGTGGCAATGAAATCTCCTGAATTTAGAAGTCGAAGTATATCCTGGAAGGAGATCATTCGGAATGACTGCTTTATGAGATAGGTATTGAGCTCCCTCAGATCTAGGATAGGGCGTCACTTTTCGACAGTCTTTCAAACCAGAAAGAACTGAGAGTAGAATCCCTTTCCTTTTTGGAATAAAGGGCCTGGTTCTATTTCCCCTTTTAACAACATTTGTTGGACTTCTAGGCGCAGGAGACAGAGATGTTTTGTTAAGTGGGCACGAGGAGAGGTGTTTGGAAGAGAATGAACAAACTCCTAGGTATGGCCAAAAGGATCTGAGGTTATTTGTTGCCAATTTTGGAAGTACAGAGAAATCCTGCCCCCTACAGGTGTTTGATGAGGGGAAGGAACAGTAGCCGGAGCCTGCAAGCCGCTATTGAACAGATTCCTCAAGGAGGCGTGGCCTACTTGAGTATCCACCCTGGAGTCGGATTCAAGACAATAATGCCTTGTGAAAGTATGCACAGATCTCCAGGTTGCTGCCTTGCAAATTTCTGCCACCGGAACATCATGCAAGAAAGCTACTGTATCTGCTTTTCCCCTAGTGGAGTGTGCTTTAGGTGACAACAATAAGGGCTAATATTTGCCATCTGGTAGGCCAATTTTATACAAGACACTATCCATCTGGAAATGGATCTCTTGGTAGCTGGAAAACCTGTCCTCACGGAACCATAATTTAAAAACAATTGGTCTGATTTTCTTATGACCTTAGTTCCCTCTAGGTAGAATTTAAGCACTCTCTTAAGGTCTAAGGAATGGAGTGACCTTTCCGCAGGAGTTGCGGGATTGGGAAAAAAGGACGGCAAAGAAATTGCCTGATTAATATGAAAATCCGATACAAATTTCGGCAGAAAAGCAGGGTGAGTCCTTAATACTACTCTGTTGTGGTGAAAGATAGAATATGGGTCTTTGGAAGAAAGTGCTTGGATTTCGCTTACTCTTCGCGCTGAGGTAATCGCGACTAAGAAAGCGGTCTTCCATGTCAAATGCTGCAGCGTGGCTTTATGGATGGGCTCAAAAGGAGGACCCATCAAATTAGAGAGGACCAGATTCAACTCCCAAGAAGGAGGCCGAACAGGGGGATACACTTTCTTCAACCCCTGTAGGAAATCCTTGACCACCTGTAGTTGAAAAAAGGAAGGCTGGCTTGGAGACTTTCTATAGGCCGTAATAGCCGCTAAATGTACTCTGATCGATGAATACTTCAACCCTGGTTTAGCAAAGTACAGGAGGTAAGGAAGAATAACCTCCTCCTGCCCTGTGGTTGGATTAAAGTTATTACGAGTGCACCACAGGTAGAACCGCTTCCACTTAAAGTAATACGAAGCCCTTGTGGAAGGTCTCTTTGCTTCCTTTAGTATATGCATACAGTCCTGCGGTAAGTTCAAATGTCCGTATTGCAGGACATCAGGTGCCATGCTGCCAAGTTCAGCGAGGGAAGGTTGGGATGTAGGATCTTCCCGTCCATCTTGGTCAGTAGATCCGACCTGCAAGGGAGGCTCTTGTAGGGGTGCACCGACAGCTGTAATAGGTCCGGGTACCACCATTGTCGAGGCCAGTCCGGGGCTATGAGGATCATTGACATGTTGGACCGGATGAGCTTGGACACCACCTTCGGAATCAGAGGCAGGGGAGGAAAGGCGTATGCAAATATTACGGACCAATCCATCAAAAGAGCATTCCCCTTCGTCCCTGGACGGTGGAACCTGGAGGCGAAGGCGTGGCATTTTTTGTTTAGATCGTCTGCAGACAGATCTATGGAAGGCTGACCCCACTGATGGAAAATTTCTGCCACTACTTCGTCGTTTAGCAACCAGTCTGGCTGATCTTCGAAGTGCCGGCTGAGTGCGTCCGCTCGCACATTTCGCTCTCCTGGAAGATGCACCGCTGTGATGGAAAGGCCTCGGGCTAGAAGCCAATGCCATATCTTTTGAGCCTCCAGGGAGAGAGGGCGAGAGCGCGTACCACCCTGTTTGTTGAGGTAATACATGGTGGTCGTGTTGTCTGTTTGGATGAGGACTGAGTTGGACATGATCGAGGGCTGAAAAGCTTTCAGGGCTAGATGGACTGCCCGCAGCTCTAACATGTTTATGTGGTAGGATTGTTACTTGACGGACCACCGCCCCTGCATTTGTAGGCAATCCATGTGCGCCCCCCATCCTTGAAGCGAATAGTCCCTCTTAGAGGAGTGGGTGGAGGAAGATGACCATGAGGGAGACCTCCTTCTGTGGTGATGTGACGTATAAGGCCTGCGTTCCTTAGATCTTCCTTCACGGTGGTGGCGTACCGGCGAAGGCGATCTATCCACCTCCTGTACTAATCTTTGCAGAGGGGATTTGTGGACGGGACTTCTGTATTCTTCCTCCCTTCTCGATGCTCCCGCTGGAGTCTTACTCCAGTGATGTACTGGTAAAAGCCATCTTGGAGACAGATGTATAGAAGGAGAGGTCCTCTGATGCGACAGGGATCTCTGTCGCGATCTCCTCACATGTTCTGGAGACGCAGATGGAGAATGTGAATGTCTCGATGCTGATTCAGTCACTAAGACTACTGAACTGTTGTCAGATCTATGCGATGGTAGTCTCGACGTCTAGCGTATATCCCGCTGCGACGGAGCCCTCCTCGACGTCGATCGAGATGTTCTAGTCGTCGAGGCTCGACCAGGTTCTGGGAGCGGTCTCGACGTCAACTGTGATTTCTTCAACGGCGAATGGCACCTTGATGACGGCAGAATACTTCTTCGTCTCGACGTCGAGCGATGTGGACTCGACGGCGCCGAAGGACTTCCTCTCCTCGATGCCGATCGTCGGTGGGATGACGACGGCGGAGGGCTGCTAGCTCTCGACGCCGAGCGACGTTGGAATGACGTCGGCGGAGGGCTTCTGGTCTTTGACGTCGAACGTCCCCGGGATGACGGCGGAGGACTTCTCGTTCTCGACGCCGATCGCCGCCTGGTCTGAAACGGCAGAGAATTCTCTCCCATCGACGCCGAACGTCGTCCATGTCGTCCATGTGACGGCGACGGAGGGTTATCAGCTCTCGACGTCAAACGTCTAACCGACGTCGACGGAGGTCTGCTGGCTCTCGACTCCCAACGTCTAACCGACGTCGACGGAGGTCTGCTGGCTCTCGACTCCCAACGTCTAACCGACGTCGACGGAGGTCTGCTGGCTCTCGATGCCGATCGTCGCCGGGTTGACGACGGCGGAGGGCTTTGGCTCTTCGAAGCCAATCGTCGCCTTGATGCGGGTGGTGGACTGGAACTCCTCGACGCCGATCGTCGCTGGGTTGACGACGGCGGAGGTTGTCGATTTCTCGACGTCGAATGCAGTGACGTACCTTCATGCCTGCGTTCTCTCGACGGCGAGCCCGCCGTCGACGGTCTTTTCTTCGATGTATGTCCCTCCGGTGGCTGTTTTCTCAGTGCCGACCCCGACGCTGAGGGTCTAGAAGAGGATCTGGACCTCTTGGAGCCTTTTCTTACCAGAGACCTGCCTCTGGAAGACTTTTCTGCCAATCCATAAAGACGTATCCGCTCTCTTCTTTAGGCAGGCAAAGAATACAGACTGAGTGAGAGTCTGACCTGGCCTTCTTTTTCCCACAAGAAGGGCAGGGATCAAAAAGGGATGGCATTTTGAGTGGTAAAAGATGCCAAAAATAGTCAGAAAAAGCAAACACCTTACTTGACTGAATGAAAGACGTCGAAGTAAGATAAAAGTTTCCTGAAAAAAGTAGATTATTTCTGAATAAACTAGAAAAGAGTGGAGCTGTGTAACCAGGGTCCTGACTGAAGGAGCCGGAAAGAATAACTGACCTAACTGTCACCCCTGAGGCATGATGGGAAGCTAGGGGTCATGGCTGCCTTAAAGGCACGGTGCCAGTTTTTCTATGTTGCTAAGAGTTAGCTATCTAGCCTGTGATTTTCTGCAATGCAGCCTGTGAGCTGACAATGCTTTCAATCCTATCTGAGATGTTTGTGCTAATGCAAAGCATTAAAACAGTGTTCAAACATGATTTGCTTTTGTTTCTTCCCTGTTTTTTATGATATGTTATTTATATTGGTTATATTATTGATTATATACAGGGGAGTCCTTACAGCATTATTCAGCTCTACTTATGAAAGGCTGCATTTGCTTTTTTATTTTATATATATATATATATATGACGTGGTGTGCAACTGCTAAATTGACAATATTAAGAGTGGGCATGTCCTAACTTGAAGCCTTTACTGCTACAGAAAGTAAACTCTGCTGTGCGATGAGAAAGGTGGGCGGTGAGGATGTGATTTTGGTATCCACTCCTGTTTTTTAATTGATTTTTGTTGCTCAAGTGCTTGTGCTCTCTCATATAATCATGGTACAATTGGCCTACACCCAAATGGCACATTTAATTTACTTATAAGTCCCTAGTAAAGTGGTATTAGATGTACTAAGGGCCTGTAAATTAAATACTACTGGTGGACCTATAGCACTTATTGTGCCACTCATTTAAGTAGCTCTTTTAATACATTTTTTTTTAATTATATATATATATATATATATATATATATATATATATATATATATATTCACTGAAAAAACCATAGGTTTCACACATGTTATAGTTAGCGGAAATTTTACTGATAAAAAACCAATGAAATTCCCCCGTTATAGTTAGTGCAGGCAACTATAACTCCCGCGACCGCAATCTTCTGCTGATGCTAATACTGTATTTAGACACTTATTTGCCCATGTCTTCTTCCATACATTTTTAGCTATACATATATTACAAATATTTTTTTTTCATAAAGACACATATGTCATCAGCAGAAGAATGCGGTCGCGTGATTTATAGTTGCCTGCACTAACTATAACGGGGGAATTTCATTGGTTTTTTATCAGTAAAATTTCCGCTAACTATAACATGTGTGAAACCTATGGTTTTTTCAGTGAATTTGCAAGGTTTTTTAAATGCTAATTCCTAACTATAACGTGTGTGAAACCTATGGTTTTTTCAGTGAATTTGTACGGTTTTTTAAATGCTAAGTTACTTTACGCCATTCGTGGCGTGCACGCCCACTTAACGCAGTTCGTTCCGTGCGCGCACGGTGCGCTTCGCGCACCGTGCGCGCACAGTGAGCACGCGGTGCGCTTCGCGCACCGCTCGCCCACTTAACGCAGTTAGTGCCGTACACGCAAGGTGGGCACGCGGTGCGCGTAGCGCACCGTGCGCACATGGAGGACATATTATGCGCTTCCTTGTGATAGGTAATCTGTTAAATTTAATTAGTAAGTGATGACAATAATACGCCATGCACAGAGAGTGTTTTTTTTTTTTAATTAAAATTTTTAGCGTAAGCGCACCGTACGCGTACGGTAAGCGTAATCGGCGAAATTTTCAAAAAATAAAAATTTACCGTTTTTGGCCTTAGGGGATCTTTGAGGACTCAACTAACATGGCTATGTGCATGGGCGCTGTCTAAACAGCCCCTTTATATGTTTTTTGCCTTTGTTTACAGCCCCCCCTCAGAGTGCGAGAGAGAAAATGGCGGCCGCCGCTTCCTGGTTTCGACCGATTCGAATGTTTACTTAGATGTAACAGCCAATCAGAATCGCGCTCGCGCACGCCACCGTACGCGTACGGTAAGCTTACGGTAAGCATACCGTAAGCTGGCTCAGATATATATATTGATTTAAAGGCTATTTTCTCAGAATCTACTGAACAGATTTACACCAAACCTACAAAAGGCACTTCCTTGACCTAGGGACTACCTCTCTGCCAAATTTCTAGTAATTCTGTTCAGACGTTCGGGCTGTAGCCCTGTCTAAAGGTCCTATGGAAAAATGCATGGGAAAAACGCGTTTTGGGACCCCCCTTTTATCTCAGCCCCCGCTTGACGAATCCCCCCCGAGACTTTCAGGGTAGGAGCGGAGCGTAGCGCCCCACCTATTTTGAGAAATTCGCGAGGATTCGTCAACCGGCGCCAAAGTTATTCAAAATAGAATGTTGCGGATTTCCTATGGAAAAGGGGTCCTAACTATAACTACCTACTGGCGACCGCCAGTCGCCCATGGAGGGTGCGAGTTATTGAACTCGTGGTGCCGCTGTTATGTAATGGACACCTGCTGGGGCGTCGTGGCTTTACATCTAGGGGCTGTGGCGAGGGGTTCAGCTCACGGAGGACTGGTTTGGCCTGAATCGGGAAGAGATGCGGACGCCGTGATCCCCTGGTATTCCCATCGGGGAATGGATCTTTGAATTGTCACCATATGGATTAAACATGGCTTGCGGTGGGAAAACTTGGTGCGCAAACGGCATGAAAGCCGTAGGAGTTCCCGACCGTGCTATTCTCCCATTGGTTCACAAACCACCAATGGTAGTAGTGATTCCACCTTTAATAGCCAACCAGACCCCGTGTTTCATTTTTTCTGCAATTCCAGCATTTGAAGACGTGACAATGCCGAGACATGACTATTTCCAGCACTTGAGAAAGGCAATGATGCTGAAACATGTTGTGGAGGGAATAGCTGTGGCGGAATAAAGATTTTTAACAAAAGTGACCCCGTGAGTGCTCCCGATTTTTCCTGGAGGTTGCTGATAAGCAAGCGAGTTTCTGCCCTCGCTGTGGGAGAGAGCACCCGCCCTGAGTTCGAAGCTAGTGGCAGGAGAACGTGAATAATATATATGGAATATGCTACTTACCAGTATGCATCTGTTCTTGGCATGTAGAGCTGCAGAGTTGTACACTTAGCATAGGTCGCCATCTGGTGTTGGGCCCGGATGTTTGCAGTTTGTTTTTCTTCTTGGACCGTCTTTGGAAGTCACGAGTTTGGTGACTCCTCCTTCGGTCCGTACTGCGCATGGGCTTCGGCTCCATCCTCAGATTGTTTTTCGCCAACAGGGAAATGATGGAGCGTAGTAATAACAGTGAGAAACCCATGTGTGTTGTATCTAAATAAGATGGACTGGAACGGATACAGGTAGCCGGGGAGGCGGGTGGGCGTGTACAACTCTGCAGCTCTACATGCCAAGAACAGATGCATACTGGTAAGTAGCATATTCCGTTCGAGGCATATGAGCTGCAGATTGTACACTTAGCATAGATTATATAGCAGTACCCAACCTTAGCGGCGACCACCGGTATCCGTTGCAGCTGTTTGAAAGAGTGTTTTTAGTACAGCCTGGCCCACCCTAGCTTGCTGCTGGGAATGCACATCTACACAGTAGTGTTTTGTGAATGTGTGCGGTGTAGACCATGTGGCTGCCTTGCATATGTCATCTAAGGGTATATTCCCTAGAAAAGCCATAGAAGCCCCTAACTTTCTTGTAGAGTGGGCTTTAGGGGGAACAGATAATGTTCTCTTTGCCTTCTGATAGCAAATTTGTATGCATTTTACAATCCACCTAGCTATCCCTGATTTTGAGATGGGGTTGCCTTTATGTGGTGGAGAAAAGGAAACGAACAACTGTTTGGTCTTCCTGAAGGGTTGCGTTCTTTGTATGTAATATAGCAACGCTCTTTTCACATCTAGTGTGTGTAAGGCCCTTTCCGCAACAGATTGGGGTTGCGAAAAGAAGACAGGTAATTCCACTGATTGATTGAGGTGGAAGGGGGTAATGACTTTGGGCAGGAACTTCGGATTAGTTCGAAGTATGACCTTGCTGTGATGCATTTGTATGTAAGGTTCCTGTATGGTGAACGCTTGTATTTCACCAACCCTTCTAAGGGAAGTGATAGCTACAAGGAAAGCTGTTTTCCAGGTGAGAAATTGTAGCTCACATTTGTGCATTGGTTCGAAGGGCGGACCCATTAGTCGTGTAAGGACCAAATTTAGATTCCATACAGGGGAGGGTGGTGCCCTGGGAGGAATTACTCGTTTGAGGCCTTCCATGAAGGCTTTAATAGCGGGCACTCTGAAGAGTGACAAATGCTGTCTGTTTTGTAGATAGGCAGCGATCGCTGCTAGGTGTAGGCGTATGGATGAATACGCCAGGTTACACCTGTGAAGATGGAGCAGATAGCATATGATGTGTTGTATGGATGCATCTAGAGGGTTGATTGTATTGTTACGGCAGTACATTACAAATCTTTTCCACTTTGCGGCATAGCATGCTCTAGTGGTAGGACGTCTGGCTTCCATGATGATGTTCATGCAATCAGGGGGAAGGTTAAGGTACCCGAATTCTAAGATTTCAGGAGCCAGATCGCCAGGTTGAGCTGAGCTGGGTCCGGGTGCCTGATTTCTCCATGGTTCTGGGTTAGGAGGCATGGGGAAAGGTGCAGTTTTTGATGTGGTACCACTGATAGTTGTAGTAGCGTGGTGTACCACGGCTGTCTGGCCCACGTCGGAGCTACCAGAATGAGTGTGAGGGAGTGCTGTTGTAGTTTCCTGACCACTAATGGAATTAGTGGGAGAGGTGGAAAGGCGTATGCAAATCTGCCTGACCAGTTCATCCATATCGCATTGCCCTTGGACAATGGGTGTGGGTATCTGGCGGCGAAGCTTGGGCATTTTTTGTTTTCGTGGGTGGCGAAGAGGTCTATTTGAGGATGCCCCCACTGTCGGAAGAATGGGTGAAGAACTTGTGGATGCAGTTCCCATTCGTGTAGTTGTTGAGTCTGTCTGCTGAGCAGATCTGCTATGGTGTTTTGTACGCCTGGAACATGTTGTGCCAGGAGAAAAATGTTTTGGGGAATTGCCCATCTCCATATGCTCTGGGCTAAGCGGGAGAGCTGGGGAGAGTGTGTCCCCCCCTGTTTCTGTATATAATACATCGCAGTCATGTTGTCTGTGCGAATGAGGACTGCTTTGCCTGAAATCTGCTTTTGGAAAGATTTTAGGGCTAGAAAGATCGCCAAAAGCTCCAGATGGTTGATGTGGAGCGTTTTTTGCTGTGGCGTCCATAGACCTTGCATTGTGAGGTGTAAGAGGTGCGCTCCCCAGCCGGAGAGCGATGCGTCCGCTGTTAGAGTCACTTGGGGAACCGGGTCCAGGAACGGCCGTCCCTTGGAAAGGTTTGTGGTGTTCCACCACTGCAGAGAGTGATGTGTGCGGCCGTCCACCAACACCAGATCCGTCAGCTGACCCTGGGCCTGGTTCCACTGTTGTGCTAGGCACTCCTGAAGTGGACGCATGTGGAGTCTTGCATGGGGCACTATGAAGATGCAAGACGCCATCATCCCTATGAGCTTCATAAACACTCTTGCTGGTAGAGAGTGTTGAGGAAGGAATATTTTGCGTAAGGCTAGAATGCTTGTGATTCTGGCTGAGTTTGGATAGGCAATACCTTTTGAGGTGTCTATGGTGGCCCCGAGATATTGCTTTGTGTGAGATGGTATGAGGTGGGACTTTTGGTAGTTCACCGTGAAGCCTAGCTGATGAAGCAGTTGGATGGTGCTGTTTGTATGTTGCACGCATTGGTGGTAGGACGCGGCTTTTATGAGCCAGTCGTCTAAGTAAGGGAAGACGTGAACATGTTGACGTCTGAGGTGTGCTGCTACTACTGCTAGGCATTTGGTAAACACCCGTGGTGCAGTGGTGACCCCGAAGGGGAGAACCTTGAATTGGTAATGTTGCCCGTCCACCACGAACCTGAGGTATTTTCTGTGAGAGGGGTGTATTGGAATGTGAAAGTACGCGTCTTTCAGATCCAGTGTTGTGAGAAAGTCTCCCTGGCAGAGGAGTGGGAGGACTTGTTGTAAGGTGACCATGTGAAAGTGGTCTGAATGTATGTAGGCATTTAGAGGCCGGAGATCCAGAATGGGTCTGAGGGTCTCGTCTTTCTTTGGGATTAAGAAATATAGGGAGTAGACCCCTAGATTTCGTTGATTGCCGGGTACCTGCTCTATGGCGTGTTTCTGGAGGAGCGAGAGTACCTCTTGTTTGAGCAGTGTGGAATGCTCTTGGGACATTGGACGGTGCCTTGGTGGGATATTGGGTGGGGTAGATGTTAGCTCGAGGCAGTACCCTGACCGAATGATTTGGGTCACCCATTTGTCCGATGTTATGGACTCCCATACGTGGATAAAATCTTGTAGTCTGCCCCCGACCGGAGTGGAATGGTCTGGGGGGAGCGAAGGGGAGTCATTGTGCGGGTGGGGTGGCAGAACGGGTATTGTTGGTTTTGCCCCTGCCCTTATTGTTGTTGCCTCTGTAACCACCTCTTTGGTTGCCCTTTGAAAAGGTATTTTGAGGAGGGGATTTGTAGGAGGTAGAGGCATTATCGGTGGAGGAGCCTCTACCTGTGCCACGAAAGGACGAGCGTCGAAAGGAACGCTTAGAGGCTTGGGTCTGGAGCGCTCCCATAGACTTCGCTGTGTCTGTATCTTTCTTCATTTTTTCGAGCGCTTCGTCTACCTTTGGGCCAAAGAGTGTTTGCTGGTCAAAGGTGTGATTAAGTATTGATGTCTGGACCTCAGGCTTGAACCCTGATATCCTGAGCCAGGCATGGCGGCGAAGCAGGACACTGGTGTTTATGGCTCTAGAAGCAGTGTCTGCTGCATCGAGGGCACACTTAATGGAGGTGTTTGTGATTAGTTTGCCCTCCTGTATCAGGTCATGAGCTTGGCGTTTGTATTTCTCTGGAAGGTGCTGCATAAGAGCCTCTAATTCATCATAGTGTGCTCTATCATATCGCGCAAGCAGTGCTTGTGTATTTGCAATGCGCCACATGTTTGCAGCCTGGTAGGCGGTGCGTTTACCAGACGCGTCCAGAAGTTTAGATTCCTTGTCTGGTGGTGGGGCATCTCCTGAGGATTGGGAGTTAGCCCGCTTTCTAGCTGTGGAGACAACTAGGGAATCTAGAGGAGCAGGGCCCTTGATGTATGCAGGGTCTGTGGGTGCCGCCTTGTACTTCTTCTCTATTCTAGGGTTTAGTACTCTGGCTCTGACAGGGTCTTTGAATACCTCTGTAGCGTGCTTGGTGACACCCTTAAGCATGGGTAAAATAGCAGTGGAACGATCTTGTAAATCAAATGTATCCAGTAGGAAGTCTTCTTCCACTGGTTCCGTGTGCATGTCCACCCCATGGTAGTGTGCTGCTCTCTGCACTAAATGGTGAAACCCTAAAGAGTCCTCTGGAGGAGACGGTCTTGATGGGTATAGGTCGTCTTGAGGTACATTGGGTACATCAGGGTTATTATAATCCTCCCATGGATCTGGGGTCCCTGGTGGAGTGGGATCCATTGGGGCGTCCCCTGGGTCATTGTCCGGGTCCCCGTCATCCGGGTCTGGGGATGGGGCCGGATCGTAGTGAGGTAAAGGTGGAGGGGGTGGTGGTGGGAGGGGGGGTGGCAGTGGGGAGGGTACTCTAAGGGGAGAAGTAGCTGAGTCCCTCTTTTTGGGTGGAGGAGGAGGAGCCGGAGCCTCAAGGCGACGCTTCTTAGTAATCACAGTCAAAAGGCCAGTCTTTGGATCTCTGGACAAAGTCTTTTGTAAAGGGTCTGGTGTAAACAGAGCCAATGGCGCCGAGTCGTCTGTCGGCACCGGCGATTTCGGAACCGGAGGTTTCGATGTTCTGTGTACGCCCTGCTTTTTGGAGGTCTCCGTGTGTTTCGGCGTCGAATGCTGTTTCGGCGCCGGAGCGTCGGTGCCGACCGATTTCTGTTTGTGTTTGGTCGGCGCCGAGTGTCCAGGCTTCGGCACCGGTGGTTTCGGAGTCGAGCTGGATTTTGCAGGCTTCGGTGCCGAGTGGTGTTTATCGGCACCGGGCGTCGGCTGGCTCGATCCCGAGCTGCCGTGAGACTTTGAGTGCTTCGACACCGGGCCCGAAGGTGGGGTGATCGAGGCTTTGGTTTTGGTTTTGCCCAGGCCGGCAGGCGAGGGAGTAACCGGAGTCTCTTTGGTTTTCGGTGCGGGGCTGGGAGGGGGCATTGTACTCACGGCCCGCTGTCCTGGTGTTACGTCCTCCAGGTCGGAGTCGTCGGCCTCGGAAGCGCTGACGATGTCTTCTCCCAGTTCGGTGTGTGTCTGCCCCGAAGCTTCGGCGTCGTCTCCGAAGATGTCCGGTGGAGCTGTCGAGGATGAGTGCGCCATGGTGCGTCGAGCCCTTCGATCTCGGATCGTTTTCTTCGATCGAAAAGACTTGCAGGCGGGGCAGTCTCGAGCCTCGTGTTCCGGAGAGAGGCAAAGGTTACACACCTGATGGAGGTCGGTGTGGGGAAATTTAGACCCACATTTTGGGCACTTTTTAAACGGAGTCCTTTCCATCGGCCGGGACCGGAGTCGCGGAGGGCCCGAAGGCCGGTGTCGATGTACGGGATGGAAAAAGTGCCGCTTCGAGAGATGAAGATGATGAAGGAACTCGAAGAATCGAGGATTTTCCGTCGAGGCTGGAACCGTAGAAGTTCGAAGCCGGAGTACGAAGTATCACATCCGAGCCCGATGGCGGAAAAAAACAATCTGAGGATGGAGCCGAAGCCCATGCGCAGTACGGACCGAAGGAGGAGTCACCAAACTCGTGACTTCCAAAGACGGTCCAAGAAGAAAAACAAACTGCAAACATCCGGGCCCAACACCAGATGGCGACCTATGCTAAGTGTACAATCTGCAGCTCATATGCCTCGAACATATATATATATATATATATATATATACACAAGAACCTCCGATTGGGGAGCCCCCAACCCTGCAGTGCGGCCTCTTAGTACGGGTACGGAGCAACCCGCCAAATTCCACTCTCTGTGAATACAAATGCAAGAGGCCCATTTCAGGAGACAAGAAGCTTTAATTGGAGAGATTCAGCACAGCGCTTCCTATAGTCCGACCGGTTTCGGCCATGCTGCCTTTATCACGGACAGGAAGTAACGCAGGGTGCAGCTGAGCTTACGTTTTTTGTAGTCTTAATCGGCATTTGACTGATTGTGGCCTGCATCACCCATAGTGCACCATCCATGCAGGTAAGTGTGAAAGTTAAATGCGCGTTTTGCTGGCAACAAGATAGTACTCCGCTCAGCTCCTTAGTGCACTTTACCATTCGAGCATATTTGCAACAGTCAATTGTCTTATAAAAGCATAGTGCAAGATTTTTCGCTTACTCCAGTTAACTGCTTCTGTCAACAGAACGATTGGAAGGGGAGTCATCCCCGACCAAATCCCTTCCAGCGCTGCCGTCCTTTTTCACCATGTTGGCATCACCTGCGTAGGTCTGGCGGCAGCGTGTGGGTCATGCTCCCTCATCACACATTAACACAAGAACCTCCAAATGGCACATTTAATTTACTTATAAGTCCCTAGTAAAGTGGTATTAGAGGTACTAAGGGCCTGTAAATTAAATACTACTGGTGGACCTATAGCACTTATTGTGCCACTCATTTAAGTAGCTCTTTTAATACATTTTTTTTAATTATATATATATATATATATATATATATATATATATATATATATATATATATATATATATATATATATATATATATATATATATATATATATATAGGGAGAGAGAGAGAGATGCATATATGTTTATCACATATATGATTGTGTTTCCGGGGTCCCGCTCAAAGGCGGGAATATTCTAGTGCTTATGACTATTGATGAGGATCCCCTGGAAGAGGAGAAGGATTTATGCTTGGTAAATACAATGTGTGCAATTTGTGAGTTGAGCAGCTCCCCTTTATATAACCCTTAAATCATAAATATGGTTCAAGTTAAGCAAAGCTTGTTTAATTTTAGGTTTTACTGGACTTTTCACTGGTCTACTGGAAAAAGTATAAAGTTTGAGATTGAGGTTTACACAGATAGTGCCTCCTATGACAAGTATTGGGGAAAATAATAATTCTATCAAAGTCCTTCAAAGCATACCATTATCATACAGTTTTGATGGGTAGACATTCCACATAGTGTGGCCAAAGCAGAAATAGTGCACCATACCACAAGACACCTCCAGTCACAAGAATTAATCAGCGCTGACCTTCCCTGACACGCTGACGTCAACCTTAGAAGACTTGCTCATCAAGATTATTCTGCCTCATATAGCCTGTGCTACTGTGTGTGAATGCCTGTTTTACCACAGAGCTCTGAACTGTACTTCTGCACCTTCCTTTGACTGTAAATGTGTAACAGGGAACACACCAACAGATGTTCTCATAAGGCATACGTTTGCAAGAATTTTATTTATCTGATTCAGGAAACCATTCACATTCTAATGCTCATTTTTGTGATTAATATACAGAAAACCACCTAAAAGAGATGGCAGCCGAGAATAAAAAGCAACTCGATCAATTCGGCTATTATTTCTGTTTCCTTTTTACCTCCTCCAACCATGCTACCCACTCTATCCAGGAGATTCCTGTTTGTAGTGGCTGGTTTCTTCCCCAACCCGCGTACGTACTCCTCCAGTTTTGCTGCACATCTGAATGAGAACCTTTGCTTGCAAGATCTACCTGATCAGAATTGCTCCACTCTACTGCTTCCTACCCTCATAAGAAACAATGCTCTAAACAACATTTATCTCTTAGACAAACTAAGTACAGGTTCTCCTCCCTAGGTTTATGAACATCATTTTATAGTTTGTCTGACTCAACTGCTGCTGTACATAAATATGGTCTTCTTCACAGTTAAGCATCTACGTGATAGATTTCTAGGGAAATAAACTGCATTCTTTTGCAGTAATTTTGGAAAATATTTTGAGGTTTTCCAAAGCTCGGCCAGTTTTTTTTTCAAGATTCACATGTCACAGTATGGAGATCATTGCTTGTTCTTGGAATTCGGGTGGAGAAGGTCTCAAAAGCTCTAACTTTAAAGCTCAAAAAGGTGGCCGGGATGGCACAGGGTTTCTAATTGTATTTTTCCTCCCCTCTGTACTTGATTCACTATATCCATGACAGATCAAGAGGTGAACCTGCTGCCCATACTCTGTGCCTTAAATATTTCATAAAAACCTATCAGTCAAACCAATTACTTCAAATGAGGATGAATCTTAATCACCTTACTGTATGACCTCAAATTGTAGAGCTTAGTCTTACAACATTTATCCAATGTAGGACATTATTTTATCAAATTATCATTTTCGCTAATTCACTGCAAATTCAGAGGAATACTAAAAGAACACATGTACGAAGTAAAGACAGTACACTCCAGAACAATGTTATTCAATTCAGATGTTGGTTTTCATTACACAGTAAGACAACACACAATAGCCTGCCCTTGCACACTGTTCCTGATCCATATCTGTAGAGTGCCCAGCCCAGGTAAGTAATCAGAAATATTATCATGTATGGACAGAACACTGCATCACATAAGACCCTTACATGTGCAAATCTAGCCAACTTCATCCAAGATTTGGACACGGTGTTATGCTAAATTGCCTTCCTCCCAAAGATGCCAAACCAAGAAACCAGCTGCAGCATTTACGCACCCAAATTACCCCATTCCCCAAGATTAATGTACAGATGCCTTGATGAATGCATGAACAGACTGGTATTCCTGCATGGTGCACATAAACAAGAAATATTTATGTAGTTTAGTATGTATTTCGGATATATGCCATTAAAAGTACAAATAAAAGCAATTATGCCTAAGATGATGAAGTAACTGTGACATCAGCATAAATGTCGTCCTACTACAGTACAGTTCTGCCTACCTCTTCATCAACAACTTCTTTGATGCTTTCCCGGATGCACCTTGGTGGAAAGCTCATTGGCTGGCTGTAGTCAGAATGAAAGCCTCTCAGAGGGAAGTCCATTGGCCCTCTCTCGGGCAGATGGTGAGTTCTCCCATGTCCTCTCCCCACAGGCCCACTCTTGCTGCTAGAATAGTCTACTTCGCTCAGTGTCCTGGCCATCTGCAACACGGAGAAGGAATGATCATCAACTGTACTTTGTGTTTGTCTCGTGCTGTTATTGGGCTCTGAGCCAAATGAAACCCCTACATGAGGCACAGAAGTGTTTGAAGAAACTGGGTTATGTTTGGAAGGCAACTTGGACTCTAGAGTTTCACAAAAGGCAACTCCAGACTTAGGCTTGGTGGCTCCAGTCCTGGGATTCACCTCTTCTCTGCCAACAGTTCCCTTAGATACAGTAAAGCCCTGCATCTCTTTTGAAGAGGCATAAAAAGGATTCTCAACCATGTCAAACTCCACAGACTTAGGGAGAGGTGGAGGAGGGAAATCAGGTGGTGGGAGGTTCATAGTGCCTACATCATCATCTGAGGAACTTTCCTCGCCTTGTGTTTGTGGATGACTTGAGGGCTGGCGACGCTTTTCAAGCTGTACAGGAACAGTGATCTGAACTTTATTCTTTGAAGCAGGTGGCTTTGTTAGTGTAAGTGGATTCTGGTTGTCTGCTGTGAGAAGCTGGTGTGGTACCCCTTCAAGCACATAGTAGGCAGGGTTATTGAAACAGTTCTTTATACCAGCTCCCTCCAGATCTGTCTGCGTATCCTGCTTCGACCTAAAGGAAAAATGAAATTAAGAATGTTAACACTTGAACCTGTTCTCAATGTATGGAGACCAGCGTGAAACACACGCATGAAGACCTTATGGTGTCTGACTTTGGCAACCAATTATAAGTTCCTTGAGTAATCTAGATCAAGAAACATTATCACAACTGCTAGGGTTGTAATCAATGAGTGCCGTGGATGAATGCAATAATATACACAGTACTAAGAACATACATGAGAAAATTACAAATCGAACAAGGTACTTATTTTGTTAATGCTCTCTCGGGTGGAAACTATCTAATCACAGATTCCTCACGTTGTCGATCTTCCTAGGCACCACCCTGGATATGGAAAACTCCAGCTCCTGCGCACTGACAGATTACGCCATAAGTCTCTGTTATGACTCTGTCCCACCTTCAGACTGTGTACCGACAGCCACATGCAGGTGGCATCCTGCGGGCTGACAGTGGTTACTTGTGACATTTTCTGCACCATCAGATGTGGTGTGCAACTGCCAAATTGACAATATTAAGAGTGGGCATGTCCTAACTTGAAGCCTTTACTGCTTCAGAAAGTAAACTCTGCTGTGCGATGAGAAAGGTGGGCGGTGAGGATGGGATTTTGGTATCCACTCCTGTTTTTTAATTGATTTTTGTTGCTAAAGTGCTTGTGCTCTCTCATATAATCATGGTACAATTGACCTACACCCAAATGGAACATTTAATTTACTTATAAGTCCCTAGTAAAGTGGTATTAGAGGTACTAAGGGCCTGTAAATTAAATACTACTGGTGGACCTATAGCACTTATTGTGCCACTCATTTAAGTAGCTCTTTTAATACATGTTTAAGGCCTACCATTGCAACCTATGTACATTTTTAAACGGCCATATCGACCTGTCAAAATAAACCTTTTGACAAGCCAAAGCCCTCCTTTTTAATACATACAGGCCACCCCTAGGGTGGGCCCTAAACAGTCCATAGAGCATGGTGCATAGTATTTAAAATGGTTGACATTTATTTTGAATTTTTACATATCCTGGTAGTGAAAACACTCTTAAAGCTGCTTTTCACTACTGCTAGGTCTACCTCTCCCATAGGATAAAGTTGGGTTGCCTTATTACATTTAACATTTAATGAGAGATAACTTTTGCTTGGAAACAGGCAGAATTGTCATGTTTGGTATCTAGAATATTGTAATTTAAAATCCTCTTTAACATGTAAAGTAGAATTTTAAGACATTTCTCAAAATGCTGCTTTTACAAAGTTGGTATTTCCTTGTCTTAACCATTTGGTGTCTGCAGCCTGTGTCATGGGTCACATGACTAGGTGTAGTTGGCCTGTGTGTATTACTCCCAGACAGTGTCACAAAGGAGTGCTGGGTCATCCTGACAGGATAGGTGGGGACCGGGCTGTCAATTACCACACATGCACTTCAATAGGGGCTGCCTCTTGCACTCACTAAGAACTTCACACTAGCCTTTTGTCACCCCATACATTTAGGAATCTGGGGAAGGAAATTCCAGAGGCAGATGTAGGGGGAAGTGTAGAAGTTTTTCCCACTTCAAAAATGGTCCCATATTGGACCCGGAGACCCACACTTCAAAACACTCCTGGACCTGCAAACTCTACATAAACAAGCATTTGCAATACAATCGGTCTCGCCTTTGGGACCTTATATGTATTTAGCTATGCAGCAAATTAGCCTGGGTGCTGAAACATCTACTGTTCTTTAACCTGGAGGGAAAGTAAGCACCAAACTGCGTGACACACCAGGTATAGGAACACATGGAGAGAAATATTGCCTTTACGTGGGAAATGGTATAGTCCAAAGCTCTGTTTTTAATATAAAATCAGGGCCTTCGGTAATCACATCACTGAAAATACAAGATTTGAAAAAAATATTATTGTCTACGGGTGCTCGTTGAAGACAAATTCTATGGACGGGAATCTAGAGAATGTTCAAGTGAGTCTGGTATTTGACTGACCTCTGCTGGTCGTTTTCAATCAAGAAAGTTAAATAGAGGCAGTTGCCAGAAAAATATCAAAAATAAAGTCCCTCAGCAGAAAGCAATTCTGGTATTTTACTGACTTCTGCTGGTCATTTTCTATCAAGACAGTTAAATAGAGGCTGTTTAACAGAAAAAAAAGTCCTTAAGCGGAAGCAGACAAGTCCTAGGGCTGATCTCCCGAGCCCACAAAGTACATACACATATAAGTGTATACTAAAGTATATATCGTTATATACTAAAGTATATACAAGAGTATATATTAAAGTATATAATTATATACTGAAGTATATACAAGAGGTATCGAATGCTCAACCTAATAAAAAGGACTGCCCAGCTGTTTGAGGACTGCCCAGCTGCCTGAAGCCTGTATTACTGCATGAACCCAGGACTACCAGAGTGTCTCCAAGGGTCAGTGACCTGGCCTCATGTTCTGAGCTAGAGTGGACACAACAGCCTCCTGACTGGCAGTTTCATCAGAACCGACACAGCACACCACATCTCAATGCAAGTCCTGCCATTGCCAGCTCCAGACTGATGGCTTCATCAGAACCAATGTACCGCATTGCATCTCAGATCTGGAACTTGCATTGCAGCACCTGATCAGCGGCTTCCCTTGCACCACCCAGGCACAATGCATCTCGACCTAAGTGTCTGCAAGGCAGCCCCGGAACAGTGGCTTCATCAACCTGACACAGAGTGACACATCTCCAAACCAGAAGCACAGTTCCTGAGCCAATAGCTTCAACAGCACTGACCCAGCGTGATGCATCTCGATGCTGGACCATGCATCACACCTCCTGGTCGACGGTTCCTTGACACAGCACTGCGCAGGTTGACACAGACTTTGCATCTTAATTCCAAAGGACACAAGGTACTATCCCAGCGGGGTATACTTGGAACTGTGCACGACCTGTGCTCCATTGAGGTCGGTCTGAACTTGTGACCTTGTCCCGGTCCAGCTCGACCAGCTGAACAAGTTCCTTACCTTCGTTAACGCCTTATCTGGTAAAAAGCTTCAAATGCCTTACCTAAGAATAATACCCAAACGAGCCAGTAGGGGGGCATCAGCCACGGTGCCTCTATAGGCGCCACCCCGGCGCACTGACGTCAGATACTTTTGAAAGTTTTCACCAAAGGAGCGTGAAGCCACAATGAGAACTACGTTACAACAAACAAATGATGGACGGAATGCTGACAATGCAGACATTCTCCCCCAGTCAAGAGATCTGGGTTAAATCCATCGTTCTTTTGCCCACTACACCACCCCAGTTTAGACATGGCCATATGCAAATCAGTCTTGACCCTGTGCCTCATGGGAACAGTCCAGCCCGAACTGCCAAGCCATGTCTTCCCTGGACCGGAATCAAGCATCCTAGGACCGGTTTCTGGCTATCAGCTGTCATCAGCCAGGATAGCTTGACTCCAGTGCCGTAGTGAGCACGGGTCCCACGTCTGGGAATACCCAACCCACTTAGGGCGAAAAGCGTTAAAACAAACAAATGATGTTGTAAAGGTACAATGAGAACTGACCACTGGTGGGAAAAACTAGGGCTCTGAGAAGGGTGTCCCTTACACTACAGCTGGCTCGCAGAGTGGGGAGAGGATGGGAGGTTCGGTAAGGAATGTGCGGCTAGATGTGTGCGAGGAGGCCCACATTTCTGCCCGATAGATATCCAGGATAGGGACTTTGCGGCCTAATGCAGTGTAGCAGCCTTAGCTTTGGTGGACTCAGCATGCAAACCCCCAGGGGGTTGCTTCTTGGCCAAGGTGCAGTAGATCTTGATGCAGAGTACTATCCATCTTAAGATGGTCCGTTTCAGCACAGCCTTCCCTTTCGTCCAACTGAAACTCTTTAGTGCAGTCCAGGTAGGACGACAACTCTCTTTTTGGGTCCAGAGGGTGGTGTCTCTCCTCTTTCTTAGGAGAGGTGAGAAAAAAGAAGGTAGGCAGGTTGATATTTTGGCCTACATGGACAGGAGCCATAACCTTCGTAGGGAAGGAGGCATGTGTCTAGAGGACCAGCTTGTCCGGGTAGAAGGTGGTGTGGGGAGGGTGTGCTGAGTGTGCCTGCAATTCACGGACCCTCCTGCCCAAAGTTAAGGCCACTAAATGGACAGTTTTGATGGTCAAGAGCCTAAGACTGCAATTGTGCAAAGGATCAAAAGGTGCACACATCCAGAAGGTGAGACCAAGATTTAGATCCCACTGGGGCATGATGAATGGCCTGGGGGGAAATATGCTGCAAGACTTTAAGAAACCTAGCCACAACAGGTGAGAAATAAGGAAGGCTGATCTGGCAACCACAAACACCGAAATGGTTGAAAGATAACCTTTAACTGTGTCTAGAACGGAGCCATGTTGGAGCAATGAAAGAGCAAATAGAAGAACCTTGGGAGTACAAATTTATCCCAAAGGGGGACAAATACCTACTTGGTGGAGGGACTCCTGACTGCCAGAACATCATCACAGATTTCGTGAGGAAGGTCGAAAGCTGCCAACTGTTGCCGCTCAATCTCCAGGCATGAAGGTAGAGTACCTAGGTTCGGGTGCAGAACACTACCTTGCTTCTGTGACAGAACTTCCGCTCGAAGGGGCAGGCTGATCAAAGTGCCGATAGTCATGCTCAACAGCTCAGGATACCAGACTCTCCGTTCCCAATCTAGAGCCACAAGAATAACGTGGGCCCAGTTGTTCCTGATCTTCTTGAGAACTTGGGGCAGGAGTGGCAGGAACGTATACAGGAGACCGAAGCTCCACTTGAGACGAAGAGAGTCTCCAAGCGTGAGTCGGCTTGCGTGTTCTCGAAGGTGGTGACAAGATCTAACCAAGGTTCTCCCCACTGCTGAACGAGCCCTTGCACCATCTGTGTATGGAGATGCCATTCATGATCCACAAGGGATCTTTGGCTGAGTTTGCCTGCCCTGGGGTTCAGAGAACCCGCCAGGTATTGACCCACTGCTGAAAGAGCCCTTGCACCACCTCTGGATGGAGATGCCACTCATGATCCACTGGGGCTCTTCGGCTGAGTTTGCCCGCCCTGGCGTTCGGAGATCCCGCCCGGTATTGAACCACCAGGGAAATGCTTGGCGTTCCAGCCATGTCCAGAGATGTAGAGCCTCTTGGCAAAGGGTCCACAACCTCACCCCATCCCATTTGTTGAAGTACCACATGGGAGTGGTGTCAGTGAACCAGTTGAAGTGGAGCTCGGACTCTGCCGGAGACCAAAGTCCTCTGATCTTCAACTCTCCCAGATGGCAGTCCCATCCCACAAGTGACACATCTGGCACCAGTCAGCTTTGGTTAGGGAAGGGAGAGAGGTCTGCCACTGACCCAATTGGAGTTAGTCAGCCATCACTGTGAATCTTTCGCAGTTCCCTCTGAGATCTGCACCTTGTCGGAGAGATTTCCCTGATGTTGCGCCCGCTAGAACCTCAGGTCCTACTGCAGAGCCCGCATATGCCAACAGGCATTAGTTACAAGCAGGATGCAGTTGGCCATGAGGCCCAAGAATGTTAGTCATTCTCACTCAAATTCAGGATAGAGGCTGAAACATCTGTATCATAGCATGAATAGCCTGGACTGGCCGCTTGGAAGGACAGGCCCTAAACTGCTCTATGTCCATAACAGCTCCATTGAAATAGAGAATTTGAGAGGGAGTCAGGTGTGACTTTGGAGATGGGTGGAGGAGGTTCCCTGTAGCCTGGAGATGGGAGACGGCTGCCTTGGGCGAGTCTGCCTGCAACAGCCAATCGTCGAGGTAGGCAAAAGACTGGAACCCCTGACCGCTGCAGATGATCTGCAACTATCGCCATTTCTTTCACGAGCACCCAAGGGGTGTTGGTAAGGCTGAAGGGGAGCATGGTAAACTGACAGTGCTCATGCCCCACCACAAAGTGTGGGTAACATCTGTGGGCAGGAAGTACAGGGATATGGAAATATGCAGCCTGCAACTGCAATGCTACAATCCAGTCTCCCGGATTCAGGATAGACAGAACTGGTGCTAGTGTGGGCTTCTTAAATTTCTTCTTTTTCTGCAAGAGATTGAGAAGGCACAGGATAGGACGAAGGCCTTTGACCTTCTTGGGAACCAGAAATTAACAGGAGTAGCTAACCATGACCTACTTCTGATGCTGGCACCCTCTCTACGGCTCCATTGGCCGGAAGAGCAAGCACTTCCTAACAGAGCAAGGAGAGGCGGTCCTCCCTCAGTCGGTTGTAAGTGGGTGGCATGGGTAGAGGGATAGTCGCAAAGGGGAGGGAGTAGACCCTTTGGACGATTAGCAAAACCCAATGCTCCGATGTTACTGACCACCAGTGTTGCAGGTGATGAATTATCCTGCCCCCCACTGGATGGCCATGATGATCAGAGACCAAACTAAAGAGGTTTGGAGGCAGTGGTTGCCGGGGAGTGGTGGACTGGAGCGACCTCTGGCTACCTATCCCATGTGGTCTATGGGACGTGCACCCTCGGCCACAAAAAGGCTCGGAAGCCTGTTGGCCGTGGCGGTTGGGAATTTATAGACACAGTTAGAGACCCCTTCTGTCACCACGAAAGTTGCACAAGGCAGACTGGGGGTGGCGAGGGGCTATAGACTAGCCCAAGGACCTGGCCATAACTCTGCTGTCCTTTAAGCGCTTCAGTGCTCAGTCCGCCTTCCATCCAAAAAGATGAGGACCATCAAAGGCCAAGTCCATAAGCGAGCCTTGGACATCCCCGGAAAAGCCAGTGGTTCTCAGTCAAGCATTGCGCCGCAAGGCCACCAACGATGAAACTGCTCTACCCAGCACGTCAGTCACAGTTCACATTGCATGGTGAATTTTGCTGCATCTCTCCTGTCGGCAGCGCCACTGAATCCCAGATTGTATGGGAAAAGACCCATAGTGTTCACTGATTGCATTGCAAGCCTTGAGGAAGAGAACATCCTCTTGCCAAAGGTATCCAGCCTCTTGGATTCCCTAACCGGTGGAGTGGTAGGGAACGTGCCAGGGTTGATCCTAGAGGTGGAGGCTTAGACCACCAAGCTCTCCGGTGTGGGGTGCTGGGTAAGGAAACTGGGGTCGCCAGGAGCTGGGCAATGGCATAGGGGAAATTGTCCAGAAGTGTGAGGCTTATACCAGGCCCGAGTAGGATGTTGGCAACGGCTCCATAAAGAGGAGTAAAGGTTCAGAAGGGGCGACTGAAGCACCTGTGTCAAGAAGTTCGTCTTGTCTACCACTGTGGGTAGCTGATGGTCCAAGACCTCAGCTGCACTACGCACCACCACAGCAAAATAGGCTCCCTCCTCTGTAGCCACGATAGAAGAGACCCGGCCAGAGTCAGGCGAGGTGTCTAACCTAATGGTCTCCATCAGTTCCTCATATCAGTTGTTTAGGGGTGCTGGTTTCCATAAGGGTCCTCAGACCCCTCTCATTCATCTCTCTCTTCAGGAATTTCAAATATGAAAAAGGTACTGGCTTCAGTCCGGAAACAATGGTCCTGGTCGGTGCCGAAACTGACTTTGGGTGACGCCCGTCCAGCTCCTCCTTGAAAATGATGGTGCCAGCATGCGTGGCGCCTGGAGCATTTAACACTGGAGCGGGCGTCGAAGGAAAGTCTCAGTCTCGCTGCCAGTTCCGCACTGGATCCAGCGTGGGATCCATGGGGCCAGACTCACACCGAGGGCAAAACTGAGGGCAAACCCTATCCAGTTGGGAGCCCCTTACGAGCCTTTGGGCCGGAAGACACTCCATAGGAGCTGGGCCTCCAAATATGAGGTGTATGGCCTCATAAAATTGTTAAAGCTGGGCAAGGGTAGCTCCGGCTCTGGGAAAGTCAGTGAAGTGCGGAGCAGATCCTGACTTAGGCTCTGCCTGAAGTGCAAAGCCTACACTCCAGAGCTTCATCACAAAACTTCAACGGGTGCGGCGAAATCGCAGACCACATTGACTTCTTCTATTTCTTGTGCTTGTGGGACTTACTTGACAACTTTGAGTGTGACAACAATCACCAGGTGAGGCACTGTGAACTGTCCCAGGACCTTCTGCGCGACCTCTTGAAATTCGTCGGACATTGGTAGACAAGGAGCTTGAGGGGTCGCTTCCTCAGCGCCTTCGGATTCATGACACGGCACACCTCAAAGGTCTTGGAGTCGTGGTCCCTCTCCAAGCATCATAAACACACTAACTGTGAGTCTGTCACAGACATCGACCAGTGACAGGCACCACATGGCTTGAAACCAGCTGGTTTCTTAGGGAACACCCTGTTACACAAGAAGAGAAAATCATCCTGAAAAAGTGTCAAGAAAAAGTAAGTAAAAAAATGACTGGGGGTAGCACTGACTGGATCAGTGCTATCTGGTGTGGAAAGGAAAGAACTGATGTCAGTGCGCCGTGGTGGTTCCTATATAGGTACCACACATGTCACTTCCAGCGCAGATGACGCAGAGGAGCTGAACGACACCACCTACTGGCGTCGTTCAGCTCCTCTGCTCAGTCTAGATTCTAGTATTGAATCTAGACTGAGCAATAGGGAAGCACGGTGGATCTATCAAGAGGGAGTGGACCAGAATGGACTAAATGACCTTATAGAATGGAGTAAGGTGATTGCATGATCTTTCATTAGAACTTATGGTCATAGAGGTTATACCAGCAATGTAAGGAGTAAACATGCGGTATATGGCATTAATGAGTCACTAGTGCCAGTAACGCAATTCCAGTATATTCAAACCTTGACCACTGATCGCCGTTGCCTGTCACTTGACACTGAAGGTTCTTTACATTTTATCTTTATCTGTGAGGAAATCACATTCGGATATACACCTATAGGAGTAACCTAGGAAATACATCACTTTGGATACTCGGCAAAGCAAGCATGCCAATAAATGCAGACAGATACAATAAGACATTCCCCATTGCAAAATGGCCACCTGATTTTCTGTACCACACTGAGTCTTTCTTCTTTTTATACCACATCGAGCATTGAATCTTGAGGGGACGAAAAGTAGATGATATTTAACTCGTGCAATGGAATGGCTAGGCAGGTATAACATTGAGTAAACTAATAATGATGTACATTCTCACGGCGAGCCTAGCTTTTATTGCCCATTTCAAAATGGCGCCCCGCTTTCACTATCGAGCTCTCCCGTTAGCGTAATAAAGTCACATGGTACGCGCTATTACGCTTTTAAACAGCGCCGTGGAACGATCGTGTTGTTCCTGGGCTGAGTAAACGCCAGTTACGAACAGTTGCACGGTGAGTGTTGACAGACAGCGTGAATCTTGGGGAATTGGACTCGAGACAGGCTAACGAGTGGAGATTTGAATATACTGAGTCTGGAATACAAAACGAGGTAGTGCGGAGAAGGTTGTCCGTTTGCAGGGGAACAATTTTTAAAGGGGATGTTAAAAGTGAGGCACCGATTCATAATGATTTTCCGAGATGTGGAGGCATCACCTGAGACGGGAGGGGGACACACCCGTATTACCCACGAATGAGATACTAAAACGGGAGTAAGCATGCATTTCTCATTATGTATTATACATTACAGACTCACGTTTGGAGTGGAACAAGTGGTGCCTTGAACGCGCACACAGAGCCGCAAGGTCCCAAGGGTAAAGGTATGCCCATGGTGGGCTACATCCTGGTAAATATATGCCATATGGGGGGTTCCATAAGACTATACATAGGACAATTGCCCTATTTTTAACAGGTTACCAACCCAGACATGTTGTTGTGTGTGTGTATATTCTCTTTTGTCTCCCACAGAATTGTTTTTAAACGACAAATAGAGGTGCAGGGAAAAATGAACAGACCCCACGCCCTGAAGAAGTTGCCGTGAGTGTTGTCCAATGGTAACGAAACATGTCGGCATTTTAACATATGAGCTATCACGCAGCTTAGAATAAAGTATGCAAGCCAGTGTGATTTAGCTCTTTTACTGATATTAGTATATATCACTTAGGGGTTTTGAGACGGTGCACACATTCTAGCACAGTTTCTTCTTCCTTTTCTTTCTTAAATACACACCCTAGCACCTATTTAGTTTATCACTAGCATCAGACACAATTTCTTGCTTTTGGAGTGTTGGTAGCTGATGATGAGAAATTGAGGTAGCAGACGAGTACCATCCTGCTTAACCCTCCCTTGGTGGCGCTACCGTGAGGCACCAACACTCCTTTTCACTCCTTTTTTCACCACATTTGGGCGGGGGAGACATAAGGTTATTATACATAGATAGTCATTTTGACATACCTCGTAGGCAAATTGTCTTTGTCTTTCTTTTAGTGAACCACACCGTAGAATAGCTCAGATGACAGAATCGCAAGCTATAAATGAGGGTCTAACGTTTATGGCCATCAATACGGATGTATGAAATATTCGTTCACAGTGTGAACAGGTCTTTGTTGTATACAATGTATTGAGTGGGGCATGACCTGTTCTCTGCCCCTTTGTGTAGACTGGTCTTGAGAACGGCAGCTTAGCCGTGAGAGCTTTTTAAGAACATATTTTTATTTTGCACACGAGGCACAGCACAGCACTTCATAACTCGGTTGGTCGCCTGTAGATAGTCTCTTTGTAGATAACAGGACATCCTTCCCTTTCTCCTTTCTCTCCTTCCACTAGTACTCACATCATTACGGTGCGAGATGGATAAGTTTTGTCTAGCTTTCACCGACGAACACATTGCATCCATATTATCAGGCCCCTCCCTCCTGCCCAATGCACCCCTTGATGGGACAACTTCAGCTAGGGAAGAATGGGAAAAACTGTCGAATACCAGAAAACGACAAATAAGAATTGCACTCCACGGAGCGCTCATGACGGAATACCTTAGAGCAGGAGCAGCACCAGCCAGCCTCCTAGTGCGTATTGAGCCTAAGATCTTTTTAGAAGACAAGAGATTCCGGGTGGACTGGAGCTATATAGCTAACAAGTGCACCCAGGACTGGCTTGTCTTGATAATTAACACAGCTAAGCGACTCAGTGATGAACTCCTTAAAGAAATCTTGGATATAGAGGAAACCCTAAAAGCGGATACCACCATCACTGATACGAAGGAACAACTAGCTAAAATCCAAAATGACCTCGGGGAATATCAGGCATACATGGTCAATCAAAAGATTAAAGGCTTAAAGCGTAACCTAGAGAGATTCAGTCATGAATGGGCTTTTCCCTATGTTGAAGATCAGTATTACCAGCAACCACCACCTCCCCAATCCACGTTTCAACCTCGGGGACGGGGAGGTCGCCAACAGGGCAGGAGGACACCTAACAACTGGACGTTTGATAATACAAGTAGCGAAGATGATGAAACTGGTGCCCAAACAACAACTTCTAACCCCAGGGTCAGGTTCAATCCTCAAGATAGAACCAACGAGGATCTAGGAGCTATGTTTAGGGTTTTTTTAGGTCAACAAACACTCAACACGGGAGACCAGAGGGGGAACAACTACAGAGGCCGGGGACGGGGCCGGGCTCGGCAGAACCCGAATTCAACCTGGCAGGCCTTCTCCCCCAGGATTACCCGCAGCAGAGGCAGAACACCCCTATAATTGCTAAGGTTAACAACATTGTGGTTAATCTCTCTCATTACCCCCTTACAGAGGCGGAATCCGCTATACTTAACAAGGGGTTGGGATTTGTCCCTACCCCGCGCCATGATGGGTTCCAACTCCGGGCGGAACTGTACGGGCTAATGAGGAAGATCAAACTTAAAAAGTTTTTTGCTGGGAAGGAAAAAGAGGACGCATCCAATTTTTGTACAAATCTGCGGCGCCCTTCTCAGTTTTGCCCCCCTGGCAATACAACAGGCCCAGAGACTGTGGTGTTTGAACAAAAGATCTTACAAGAGATTGGTAAAATTGAACAAAGCATGCAGACTGCGCATTACAGCAATATGAGTTCTAGAGACTGGCAGGCATTGACAAGCCTACAAAACAACCAAACAATCACCATCAAGCCAGCCGATAAAGGCGGGGCGGTCGTAGTGATGGACACACTTGACTACGACACAGAGGTGGCTAGACTTTTGGGGAACCGCTGCAATTATAGACCTCTAGCGCGGGACCCAACCAATGACTTGCAGGCGACTATTATCCAGCTGGTAACCGAGGCTAAAGAAAAGAAATGGGTTACGTATAGGGAAGCCGAATTCCTGATTAACACAAAACCGAGGATGCCGGCCTTCTATATCGTACCCAAAATTCATAAAAAACAACAGCCCCCGCCCGGACGACCGATTGTCTCCGGTATCCAGTCGCTACTAGAACCTTTATCCCAGTTTGCAGACTTTTTTCTAAGGGAATGTGTCATCACCCAACCCTCATATGTCCAGGACACCACGGACGTGTTGAGAATTCTGGAGAATGTCTCTTACAATCCAACAAACCAATTTCTAGTCACCATCGACATAGAGTCGCTGTATACCAGCATCCCTCAGGAGGCCACGCTGGTGGTAGCGGCGCGCGCCCTGAGGGACTCTGAATGGTTTTATGACTGCCCCCAAACCTTTGTCCTTCAATGCATAGAAATTGCATTGACCCAAAATTTCTTCTCATGTAAAGATCAGATATATCTCCAAGTGTCGGGGACTTCGATGGGGGCTACATTCGCCCCCAGCCTGGCCTGCATTTACGTGGGCCAGTTCGAAGCCTATCACATCGATACAGACACTAATCTCTTCCAGAGGAATATTGTCCTCTGGAAGAGATACATAGATGATATACTTTGTATATGGGAAGGGACCGAGGAAGAATTAAATGACTTCCTTGGTTGGCTCAATGGTTTGGATGAGTGCTTAAAGTTCACCTGGGAAATAAGTAAAACTAGAGCAGTCTATTTGGATTTAGACATCCTAGCTGAGGGCGACAGGTTGGTGACCACGGTCCACCATAAACCAACGGACAAAAATTCTCTTTTACATTACAGCTCCTATCACCCGAGGGCCCTTCGGGACAACCTGCCCGTGGGACAGTTTCTAAGATATCGCCGAAACTGTTCCAGCACACAGGAATACTCCGCACAATCAAACATCTTGGCCATTAAGCTACAGGACCGAGCTTACCCAAGGAAGGTCATAAAACAGGCAAAAAAACGAGCATATAACACCCCTCGTGCAGCCCTGTTGGAAAAGACCAAAAAGGAGAAAGGAGAATGTATCCCAGTGGTCACTACCTTTGGACCACTTTCCACAAAAATCAGGCAAATCATCCGGAGGCATTGGCATCTCCTCAGTACCACCAACATGCAGATGCCCCCTCCTCGGTTCGCATTCAAAAGGTCTGCGAATATTCGGGACCGGCTGGTCCACACCAGACCCAAAATAAGTCCACGTGAAACCAACATCCCCTCCGGGCATTACCCATGTGGTAATTGCTCCGTGTGCGTATTTACATCACCAACTAAAAGTGTTACTCTTAAAAACAACAAGACCTGGTTTCTAAATAAATTCAGCAACTGTAACACCTCGCATGTAATTTACAGACTGACATGCCCCTGTGAGCTTCACTACATCGGCCTTACCACCAGGAAGGTAAAAACAAGAATACAGGAACATCTGAGCACACTCCGTGCAGGAAAATTGAGCACCAAACTGGTGCAACATTTTCAAACGCAAAAACATACTGCGCAAGAAGTGCGCTGGGTAGTCCTTGAAAGAGTCACAGGGGATCAATACAGTATTGAATCTAGACTGAGCAATAGGGAAGCACGGTGGATCTATCAAGAGGGAGTGGACCAGAATGGACTAAATGACCTTATAGAATGGAGTAAGGTGATTGCATGATCTTTCATTAGAACTTATGGTCATAGAGGTTATACCAGCAATGTAAGGAGTAAACATGCGGTATATGGCATTAATGAGTCACTAGTGCCAGTAACGCAATTCCAGTATATTCAAACCTTGACCACTGATCGCCGTTGCCTGTCACTTGACACTGAAGGTTCTTTACATTTTATCTTTATCTGTGAGGAAATCACATTCGGATATACACCTATAGGAGTAACCTAGGAAATACATCACTTTGGATACTCGGCAAAGCAAGCATGCCAATAAATGCAGACAGATACAATAAGACATTCCCCATTGCAAAATGGCCACCTGATTTTCTGTACCACACTGAGTCTTTCTTCTTTTTATACCACATCGAGCATTGAATCTTGAGGGGACGAAAAGTAGATGATATTTAACTCGTGCAATGGAATGGCTAGGCAGGTATAACATTGAGTAAACTAATAATGATGTACATTCTCACGGCGAGCCTAGCTTTTATTGCCCATTTCAAAATGGCGCCCCGCTTTCACTATCGAGCTCTCCCGTTAGCGTAATAAAGTCACATGGTACGCGCTATTACGCTTTTAAACAGCGCCGTGGAACGATCGTGTTGTTCCTGGGCTGAGTAAACGCCAGTTACGAACAGTTGCACGGTGAGTGTTGACAGACAGCGTGAATCTTGGGGAATTGGACTCGAGACAGGCTAACGAGTGGAGATTTGAATATACTGAGTCTGGAATACAAAACGAGGTAGTGCGGAGAAGGTTGTCCGTTTGCAGGGGAACAATTTTTAAAGGGGATGTTAAAAGTGAGGCACCGATTCATAATGATTTTCCGAGATGTGGAGGCATCACCTGAGACGGGAGGGGGACACACCCGTATTACCCACGAATGAGATACTAAAACGGGAGTAAGCATGCATTTCTCATTATGTATTATACATTACAGACTCACGTTTGGAGTGGAACAAGTGGTGCCTTGAACGCGCACACAGAGCCGCAAGGTCCCAAGGGTAAAGGTATGCCCATGGTGGGCTACATCCTGGTAAATATATGCCATATGGGGGGTTCCATAAGACTATACATAGGACAATTGCCCTATTTTTAACAGGTTACCAACCCAGACATGTTGTTGTGTGTGTGTATATTCTCTTTTGTCTCCCACAGAATTGTTTTTAAACGACAAATAGAGGTGCAGGGAAAAATGAACAGACCCCACGCCCTGAAGAAGTTGCCGTGAGTGTTGTCCAATGGTAACGAAACATGTCGGCATTTTAACATATGAGCTATCACGCAGCTTAGAATAAAGTATGCAAGCCAGTGTGATTTAGCTCTTTTACTGATATTAGTATATATCACTTAGGGGTTTTGAGACGGTGCACACATTCTAGCACAGTTTCTTCTTCCTTTTCTTTCTTAAATACACACCCTAGCACCTATTTAGTTTATCACTAGCATCAGACACAATTTCTTGCTTTTGGAGTGTTGGTAGCTGATGATGAGAAATTGAGGTAGCAGGCGAGTACCATCCTGCTTAACCCTCCTTGGTGGCGCTACCGTCAGGCACCAACACTCCTTTTCACTCCTTTTTTCACCACATTTGGGCGGGGGAGACATAAGGTTATTATACATAGATAGTCATTTTGACATACCTCGTAGGCAAATTGTCTTTGTCTTTCTTTTAGTGAACCACACCGTAGAATAGCTCAGATGACAGAATCGCAAGCTATAAATGAGGGTCTAACGTTTATGGCCATCAATACGGATGTATGAAATATTCGTTCACAGTGTGAACAGGTCTTTGTTGTATACAATGTATTGAGTGGGGGATGACCTGTTCTCTGCCCCTTTAGCTCCTTTGTGTAGACTGTGCACAGGTACTGCTCAAAAACATCTGGATCCAGTCTGACGTCTGGGGATTATTCTAAGGTAAGGAATGTGTGGCTAGAAGTCTCTATCACATAACTGTAATTGGCGGTATAGCGCTATTGTCCCAGAAATCTTTGAAACTGCATAACTCCTGGTCTACTGATTGGATTTTTGCCATTTTGGTCTCATTATGATTATTATAGTTTACTCTATGTTTCTACTTTAGTGCAGGATTGTGTTGTGTTCTTACTCTATTACTGTTTGCATGCTGCAAAAAGAATTTACACATTGCCTTTAAGTTAAGCCCGACTGCTTTTGTATCATGCTACCAAGAGTTAAGCATAGCGTAGAAAAGCAGGATCTTTCTTTTATGGTTACCCCCACTTTTTGCCTGGTGTATGTTTTGACTTTAATTTGCTGGGATCCTGCTAACCAGGACCCCAGCATCTGTGCTCTCTCTCCTAAACATGGCTTTGGTAAATGAAATTAAGGTTTTGTAAAGCGCATGTTTGCGGAGGTGTCTTAGCGCTAGCTGTCATCGATCTATGCAAGAGGGTGATAAAGAGCAGCTATGGTTTTGGGGCAGATAGCCATGTTTTTAGTGCTTTACTAAATAGTTGTAAATTGGTTTGGTTTATAAGACTAATGAGTAATGTGTTCCATAATTTGGGGGCCAGATGGAGAAAACATCTACCACCCCATTTTACCATCTTTACCCTGCATGAGTAGGACACACCTACAAACCCCGAAATCGATTCTTCATGCTTTATAAGTGTTGTCAACCATTTTAAGACATATAGTGGATATCAGTCATTACGAGAAGTCTAACTATATAATGGCTGTGCCGAACCTGGTCATATTTTGCATTAAATATGTTAGAGGTCTGATCCCATGTACTGCGGGGATGTTAGAGGAGTCCCCTGTACCTCTGGTTACAGACTTTCAGGGATGAACTCTAGCTCTGCTGCCGAGCACAGACACTGTTCTGCCCTCATGCTGCTGAGCTGAGCAGGGGAAGGTAGAACAATAGTTTTTCTGTCACAGGGAGGTGTGACCCCCCTCCCAGACAGGACATAGTGTATTGGACTGGGGTGGGGGCAATTTCCAGCGCCACCAGACTGCATTGAAGGGCACATTTGTTGCCTTCCTTGCATACACCAGTTTGACCCAGATCAGAAATCCTTGGTTCCCGCTCTGGAACGAATCTGGACAAAGGACAGGGACGTATCCTCCCCTCTGTCCTGCCCCTCCTCTGGGAGGGATACCAGAGTTGTTCCAACCCCTTCTTAGGGTATTTAAGGGCTCCCCCGTGGGTGGGTCCTCAGATTCGTTTAAGAACAAGATTGATCTCTGAAACCAAGACACTCTTTGAGCGTCTGGACACTTGGACTTCGCCTGGAACCGTGAATACATCAAGGAAGATTCCTGCTGCTTTTGGCCTCGCTGTTCTGCAAATATTCTGCCTCGTCTGCGTCTGTGCTTCTTTCAGGCTCGCCAGGGACCTGTGGGCATCAAGGACATCCTAAGTATTTGCCCTTGGAGTGAAGGCTCCGCAACAAAGCTAAACGGTCTGCTGCTCCTGTTATCCTATGGACTTCTTGAGGCTCAGCAGCACAGATGTTGGATCTGTGGCTCCCCAGAGGCCTGACCGGTCTTACCTGCAATTTGGAGAACAGTATCCCTGGTCAGAACCCCTGGGACCGCACCCCTGTGTACCGCATCGACTTGCTGTTGCAAAAGCTTGTTGGCTCTGTACTCCAGAGAACTTCGGGCTACAAGAAGCTCCAGCCTCCAGTATCTCATCCCTCGAAGAACAGCGTCCCCCCTCCATCGTGGGCCTTCATCTTTGTTTAGTGAGCTGCCTGAGATCCTCTTGCTACTCGTGTCCCTTCGGCTTGTGGGTCCTCTTGAGGGTGTTCTTCTACTTTGGAGGGCCACCCTGCTTGCTCGGGCCTGCTCTGACTATCCTGCATGTGGTGAGTCCCTTGAACCTTACTGGTCCCACAGATTGCATCTTTTGTCTTCCACGCCAGTTGCAACTACCAAGGCTTGTTGGTGCTACCGCCAGACACGGACCACCGACCATCTGGACACTGATATCTGACGTGGGACAGCTCGTGTACGGCTCCTGGTCTTCCCCAGAGTCGCCTGAGCCCTCCCAAAGGCAACAACGAGGTCCTAGTGAACTCCTCTGAACTTACTGACAAGGGTGGGCAATATGCTTCCATGCCTCCTTTCACCTCTGAGTGGCATAGACTCTGTCCTCTCTGCCTGCAGGTTCACCTCTTCAAGAATCCACCCTTGGATTCCACCGGACTTCTTCACAGACTACTCCAGAGGCATTTCTTCCAGAGCCTCCTATTAGCTTGCAGGTTCACCTCTTCAAGAATCCACCCTTGGATTCCACTGGACTTCTTCACAGACTACTCCAGAGGCATTTCTTCCAGAGTCTCCCATTGTCGTCTATGGGAGGTTCCTACGTCACTTCACCCCTATGCATCCAACGTCTCTGGTGCAGGTAACCTTGTTTCCTGGGGAATCCACAGGTAGAGTGGCTCTCCAACCTTCTGCCCTCCACAGGGTTACTTCGGGGACCTATGAGAAGGGTCCTTTCTCTTTAAAACTGCAACCTGGACGTCTCCATTGACTTCTATTGAGCATGAAGCTGTGTTTCCACTCTACACACAGCCTCCTTGGGGTTCCTGGGTACTTACCTTGGGTGGTTCCTGGTTCCCCAACCTCTTCTAAGTCTTTTGGTCCAAGTCCCGTATATGTATTTGGTCTCCCCCTGGAGACCAGTGTATATTTGTGCTACTTACCTGATTTCTTTGAAGTATTCTTATGTGCATTATTGATATCTCCGGAAAGGAGATATACCAAGTTATAGTGATTGTGTTGCATGATAAATATACTTATTTTTAATAAACACTGTGTGGTTCTCTCTCTTTTTTAAAACAGATTTTATTTCCTTTTCAGCTTTTACATTCATCTTCATGAATACCAGTTCTCTTATTGTGTAACATGTTTCTTTCACATTTTTGTACACATTAGCATTTAGGTCTTATGTTGAACATTTCCCACAACAACTCTCCCCCCAAAACTCTACTGCAGGTCACAATTAGTATTCATCTATGTAGGGTGTCACTTCTTCGGCAGGTCACTAGCTCCTGTCCCTCTCATTATATTCATGTCCTACCATCCCCACATCCATGTTGTTTTATTTTTACACAGTGAGGTGCCCCCACTCTGGCGTAATGGGCTTCTCCACCGGGACCACGCCGAGGGCGAGAACCCTCCTGTTTCTGGCTCTGGGTATCTCATGCTCTCTACTAGTGCTTCCCATGCGCTGGCTCTTTCAAATTTTACTATCCCCCTGCTTGCGTACCTGAGTAGTATCCTGCTCTCACAGCCCGCCCAAGCTTCCAGTTCCTTTTTCCATCCTGCTACTCTGGGCCCCCCAGATGTCTTCCAGCACCTTGTGGTTTTATGCTTGGACAGTATGAAAGCAAGTTCCTGGAATCTATCAGTGACCCGTGATTTAGATGTGTGGGGAAGTAGGCTCAGGAGACAGCACGCTGTCACGTTCAAATATTTTTGTCACTTCAGCCGTTACCTCCTGCCAATGTGTGTGTAGAGTTGTGCAGCTCCAGATCATGAGCACCATATCCGATCCCATTTCACCACAATGTGGGCATCCCATGTCCTCTCTGTGAAAATATCTGTTAATGTGTTCTGGAGTAAGGTACACCTGGTGTAGAACTTACAAATTAATCAGTCTGAATCGGGTATTTCTCAAAATCTTAGGGGTCCTGGCTAGTGTAGTCTCCCAATACTTATCTTCCAGAGAGACGTTCAAATCTGCTACCAATCAGTCTAGCAAGGTTGTCAAGGGTTGGAGAGAGTCCGTACCAATCACTCTATAGAAGCACGTAACCGCCTTGATCGTGCCCCCGCTGTTCCCAGATAGCCGCATATGGAATGGTGTTTGGGTTCCAGAGTACCTATCTTCCAGTGTCTTCTAATAGCTGCCGTTACCGCTCTGTGAAGCAGGAACTGGTCTTGGGAGGCGGGCGGTGTCCCAATCTGCCTGGAATGTTCAAATTGCAGTAGCTCCCCATCTCTATACAAGGCTCCCAGTTTGGTGGCTCCTGCCTGTATCCAGTCCTCCAAGCCCCCGCATTGCTCTCCATGTGGCAGTACCTGTATCACCGTTATTGGGAGGTATGGTGAGTAGCGCACTCAAGTTTGTCTCTCCTGGAGGCATCTACCAGCATTGCCATATCACTTTTAGTTCATTGTGTGGTTCCTTCTCATATAATCTACACTATTGATTAAATGTGGTATAACTCTGACCAGGTAAGGAGACGGTAAGTTATTTACCTGTAATCCTAGTTCTCTTCCATGGGTATACTCATCAAAGTCATAAGCACTGAATAGTCCCACCCACGTACGGGGACCCCGGAGCATATACAAACATATATTAATGCATGTTTAACCAACAATACGGACTAGTCCTGTAAAAACATACATATATATACATATATACATATATATATATATATATATACATATATACACACACACACACACACACACACATAATGTTTGAAAAATCTTACAGACCAACTGGAGTATACTGAAATCAGGGCAAAAACCAAAGGAAATGATGGACGGAGTGTTGAACATTGCAAGCACTCACCCCCAGTCAACTGATCTGGGTTTAATCCATCACCGTTCTTTAGCCCACTCTGCCACCCCAGTTCAGACATGGCCATATGCAAATCAGTCTGACCCTGTGCCTCATGGGAACAGTCCAGCACGAACTGCCAAGCCATGTCTTCCCTGGACCGGAAACAAGCTTCCTAGGACCGGTTTCTGGCATTTCAGCCGTCTTCAGCCAGGCTTGCTTGAATCCAGTGGCAAAGTGAGCAAGGGACTCACGTCTGAGCATACCCTGCTAACCGTTCTTTAGCCCACTCCGTCCATCATTTCCTTTGGTTTTTGCTTTGTTCGCCATAAGTTGGCAGGGTATGCTCAGACGTGAGTCCCTTGCTCACTTTGCCACTGGATTCAAGCAAGCCTGGCTGAAGACGGCTGAAATGCCAGAAACCGGTCCTAGGAAGCTTGTTTCCGGTCCAGGGAAGACATGGCTTGGCAGTTCGGGCTGGACTGTTCCCATGAGGCACAGGGTCAGACTGATTTGCATATGGCCATGTCTGAACTGGGGTGGCAGAGTGGGCTAAAGAACGGTGATGGATTAAACCCAGATCAGTTGACTGGGGGTGAGTGCTTGCAATGTTCAACACTCCGTCCATCATTTCCTTTGGTTTTTGCTTTGTTCGCCATAAGTTGGCAGGGTATGCTCAGACGTGAGTCCCTTGCTCACTTTGCCACTGGATTCAAGCAAGCCTGGCTGAAGACGGCTGAAATGCCAGAAACCGGTCCTAGGAAGCTTGTTTCCGGTCCAGGGAAGACATGGCTTGGCAGTTCGGGCTGGACTGTTCCCATGAGGCACAGGGTCAGACTGATTTGCATATGGCCATGTCTGAACTGGGGTGGCAGAGTGGGCTAAAGAACGGTGATGGATTAAACCCAGATCAGTTGACTGGGGGTGAGTGCTTGCAATGTTCAACACTCCGTCCATCATTTCCTTTGGTGTATACTGAAATCAGACATAATTATTGGTCGAGATATTCCACCACATCCATCTCTGACATTTAGGAAGACACGTTCTCTGAAAGAACATTTGGTTAAAAGTCCTCTGCCACAGATACAAAGAGGTATTCTAGGTATCGCAGGTTTTTATCCCTGCGAAAAATGCAAGGCTTGTTCAAATTGCAATAAAGTGACAACCTATACGACTGCAGGTCGCAGGAACCCAATACGTATTTCTAAATTCAGGAACTGTAACGCAGCCTTTGTGGTGTATTGTTTGGTCTGCCCCTGTGGCCTTAGGTACGTGGGCAGTACCATACATGAAGTTAAGATCCATATACTGGAACACCAAAGGGCAATTCAGAACAATGACAACAACTATCCGGTTGCTAGACATTTTCAGTTACATCATAATAGCAACCGGAAGTTAGTCAAATACTTCTGCCTGGACCATGTGGTTCATGATCCTAGAGGAGGGGATAGAGAGAAGCGTTTAAGGAGACTAGAATCACGTTACATCATTGATATGGCTACGATGGCTCCTACGAGACTGAACATGTGGGAGGAACTGGAGGTACACTTGTAAATATGTATAGCAATATAGTGAGGAGGGAGGTACAGGTTGGGTTAGGGTAGAGTAACAATTAAGTATGCAATTGAATTGAGGTAGTGTCACATTAGTCACGCTTTGACCTTTGGGCCCATCCAGGGCTTAATCAAGCCAGCAGAGCAATATGTTACACTTTGATGTAGGTTAGCACGCGCTCTATTAATAAGGAAATTGCAGTGATGTGGAAAAGCTATTAAGCTGTAATATTGCTTCGAGAGATATTGGTCACGTAGCGCAACCGCAGTCCATCCAGGGCACTATATCCTTCTAATGTGGAAACAATTATTGCCTAGTTAAATCTGGGAATTTGTAAGCACTAATCAAGATACAAGCGCGCTCCTCTAATAGAGTCAGAACATGTTATACTCACAAGATTTGGATTGCGCTCGGCGCTTGCATAATCAGTGAAATTATTACATTGATATTAGTTGTGACACTCTTATGATTAAAATGAATTTGTATGTTACATACTTATGAATTTGAAAAGTGTAATTAACATTTGACGCGTATCGTGTTTAGATGCCTGATGTAGAGTAAGAATGGCGCCTACGAGCCTGACCTGTCACCCAGTAATGACGTATAAATTACTAGGTTTGTGTGCGGCGGCCGCCAACACTGACGAAGGCGTACCGCTGAAACGCGTTTGTTTTCTTATCTTGTGCCATTAAATGCGAATCAAGGATTAAGCCCCGGGAGTGCTAGTGATATAGAGATATATATATATATATATATATTTTTTTTTTCCCCGAAAGCTTCAGGAAGGTACACGGCTTGAGGTTGACCATCCGGTCTGCATTCTTGCTTTCCTAGACCACCCATGAGAGAATTTTCTGCCGACGCGTTTCAATGCCTGAGCATCTTAATCATAGGCTGCACACAACTCCGGCTGGAAAAGGCTCGCTTTTATTTTCATTTGCACATGCGTTTCATTGATTGCCCTGAGTGGGCGTATGCTCAGTGCAGTCATTATAATGCATGCTGGGCATTATAGTTCCCTTCTTGAGCCACAATATTCCCTACGTGGGTTTCTAGCCGAATTTGTGAATTAAAAGCACATTCAATCCTTCGTAGGACTCCGGGCATGTAGCTTGCAACCAGCTGAGCGAGGCTGCCGTTCTGAACTATTCACTACGGTAACAGCACATTACTCAATATGCAGATTAAGCTTGCCTTACGTGACACTGCCTACTAGAGGAAATAAATACTTGAATAAATTACAAACGGAACATTTGAACCTACTAAGGAATACTTTTCTTCGCATTGGGGACTACGTGTCCCAGCAGGCACTTGAACATTTACCGGATTAAGGTTACACCCACTCAGGGCAATCATGCAAATCAATAAATTACCTGAAACAAAGTCAATGTGAAATTTAGATGCCGTTTGTTCAGCCCATGAAGAAGAGGTCGGGAAACCTTGAAACGCGTTGGCAGCCTAGAGATAAAGTGGAGCAGAAAGGCAGGCTGCATGTGTATAGCCGGATGGCAGAGTGATGTTGTGTGCGCTTCCACATGCTTCAGGGCACTTTGCGGGAACATACATATATACATATATATAGCATATGTAAACACATATATGCAGCCCAAATATCAAATTAGGCAAAAATATGCCAATTTTTTCATTTAAATTTAAGGAAAAAGGCAAGGTAACAGCTGGCAGATTAGCCCAGAAGGCTGCATATAGAAAACACCTAAAAAGGACCTGGTGCTGTGCCTTTAAGACCGCCATGCTCCCATCATGCCTCACAGGTGACAGTTAGGTCAGATCTTTTTATTGCGAATTACATTGTATAGTGATCATCAGGAAATGGAGTGCTGCTATAACCATGGTATTTATCCGGGGAGGAGGGAGGGTTGCTTATGACTTTGATGTGTATATCCGTGGAAGAGAACAAGGATTACAGGTAAAGTATCCTTCTCTTCCAGGGGATACTTATCATTAGTCATAAGCACTGAATAGAGTAGCAAGCCCATCCCCAGAATCCTGCGGAGGAACACCAGTATTGCAGATATACTCTGAATAACATTATAACCAAACAAATTCTTCAAGGAAGCTCTCCCAAACCAGGCATCCGCCTGGGTATCAGAATCTAGGCAGTAATGGCAAGCAAAGGTGAGAATTGAACGCCATGTAGCCGCTTAACATATTTCTTGAATAGGCACATTCCTGAGAAGGGCCGTAGTGGCGGCTTTACGTCTCGTGGAACGAGCCTTCGCCCTGCCAGGGAGCTGTCTGTTAGCTAACTGATAATATAATGTGATACAAGATACTATCCATCTCGCAATGGACATTTAGAAGAAGGGAAACCAGTGCACATAGGACCATAGTTCACAAAAAGACGGTCTGACTTTCTTATATCCTTCGTTCTATCAAGGTAGAATTTTAGAACCCTTTTTAGATCAAGTGAATGTAATGTCCTCTCAGGAGGAGTGGTAGGATTTGGAAAGAATATGGGTAGAGTGATTGACTGATTGATAGGAAAATCTGAGCTCACCTTACGTAGGAAACTCAGGTGTGTTTTCAGAACCACTCTGTTAGCATGGAAAACGAGGTAAGGCTCTGTAGAACATAGGGCCTGAATCTCGCTCACCCTGCGAGCAGAGGCAATTGCCACCAGAAAAGTGGTCTTTCAAGATAGGTGCTGCAGAGGAGCTTTGTGAATGGGTTCAAAGGGGGGACCCATTAATTTAGAGAGGATTGCATTAAGTTCCCAGGGAGGGGAAGGTGATCAAATTGGTGGATAGACCTTTCTTAGCCATTCCAGGAAGTCTTTACCAACTGGTATGTGAAAGAAAGAAGCCTGAGTATGTGACTTTCTATAGGCTGTTATTGCCACTAGGTGTACTTTATTAGAAGAAAACTGTAAACCTGCTTTAGCCAAGTACAAAAGGTATGATAGATATTCTTGGCCAAGAATGGGATTATGTCCGTTGGCTGTACACCACAGATAGAAACGCTCCCATTTGAAAGCGTATGATTTCCTCGTAGAAGGCCTTTTCGCTTCCTTCAAAACCTACATACAGTCCTGCGAGAGGCCTAGATTACCATATTGGAGGAACTCAGGAGCCATGCTGTCAATCTCAGTGATGGAAGGTTTGGATGACAGACCTTCCCTCCGAACTTTGTTAACAGATCCGGATGGCATGGCAATCTCATGTGTGGCATCTTGGAAAGATGTAGAAGGCCCGGATACCACCACTGAAGAGCCCAATTTGGCGCTATCAGGATCATCGTGGTCCCGGATCTGTAGAGTTTGTTGATCACCAGTGGTATGAGAGGTACTGGTGGAAAAGCGTACAGTAATTTCTCTGACCAATCGATCAAAAGTGCATTCCCTCTGGAGCCTGGTTGAGGGTACGTGGATGTGAAGGAGCGGCATTTTGCGTTTGCTGCATCTGCAAATAGATCGATGTCTGGGTAACCCCGTCTCCGAAACATTTTGTGTGTTACCTCGTCTTTTAGCACCCAGACTTGCGCTTTGACGATCTTGCAGCTTAGATCATCCGCGTGCACATTAAGGGTACCTGGGAGGTGAATTGCGGATATGGTCAGGTTCCTCGCCAGTAGCCATTTCCAAATTGCTTGAGACTCCAGAGATAGGTGTCTGGATCTGTTCCCTCCGTGTTTGTTCAGGTAGTACATAGTTATGGTATTGTCCGTCTGAACCAACAGGGAACGTGTCCTTATGGAGGGAAAGAACGCTTTGAGCGCCAGATGTACAGCTCTTAGTTCCAACATGTTGATGTGGTAGGTTTTCTCCTTTTCTGACTACATCCCTTGAATCTGCAAAGGTTCCATGTGAGCTCCCCAGCCTTGGAGGGACGCATCTGTGACAAGTGTTTATTTGGGGAGTTCCTGGTGGAACGGGACTCCTTTCAACAAAAGAGGACTCTGCATCCACCATCGTGGTGAGGATATGATTGCGTGAGGAAGAATTATGGTGTCCTCCCAGCGGTTGGAGACTTGAAACCACTGATCCTCTAATGCCTGTTGTAACGGTCTCATCTATAGTCCGGCATTGGGGACAATGAATATGCAGGACGCCATCGAGCCCAGCAGAGAGGATACCTGTCTGACCGTGGGATGAAGTGTGGGGAGGAGAGTGCGACATGTGTGGAGAATTAAGGATAGCCTCTCCTCCGAAGGACATGCTCTTGCTTTTGTGGAGTCTAGGGTTGCGCCCAAGTAGTGGATTCGCTGAGTTGGATTGAGATTAGACTTCTTGTAAATGAAGCACAGACCCAACTGATTTAAAACTTGAATGCAGTATTGTAGATGTTCCTGCAGAAGACTGGGAGAGGCACTCTTGAGCAGCCAGTCGTCTAGATAAGGATAGACGCAGGAAAACCGCTACAACCGCCATGCATTTTGAAAAGGTGCGGGGAGCCGATTTGAGTTCGAAAGAAAGGACCTTGTACTGGAAGTGCTCTGACTATCTTAAATCATAAAAATTTCCGGTGCTTTCAAGAATTTGGGATGTGAAAATAAGCGTCCTGAAGGTCTATGGAGCACATTCAGTCTCCTTGATGGATTTGTGGAATTTGGTGTAGTGTTAACATCTTGAATCTTTCCATGAGAACGAATTTGTTTTAGAGTCTGAGATCGAGTAAAGACCTGTACTTCTTGTTTGGACCTTTCTTTGGGACCAAGAAGTAACAGGAATAAATCCCCTGTCGATGTTGTAGCCAGAGAACTTTTTTGATGGCATGTTTTAGTAACAAGATGGAGACCTCCGCTCAAAGCAGCTTTAACTGATGTACTGAAGATCTCCGAGGGGGTATGGCAGGGGATTTGAATCTGATTGAGTACCCATTCATTAAAATATTGAGCACCTAATTGTCCTTTATTATTCTGTGCCACTTGTCCCAGTGAAACACTATACTCTCACCCCCCCCCCCCCCCACCGGCGTGGGTAACAGAGTAGGGGGAAGAAAGCCGAAGTGGTTGCTTGCCTGGAGGCTCCTCATCCAGGTCGGCGCTGTTGATAGGGCAATCTAGCATGATGTTGCTGTGAAGAACAGTGAGGGGTTTGAACCCTCGGTTGGTATTGGTGACGATCATAAAGACGATAACTATGTCTCAAGTCCTTCCTTTTCTCCAGACCTACTGCCTTCAAGGTGTCAAGTTCTGACTTCATTCTGGACATCTCATCATCCGCATGAGAGCCAAAAAGAAAAATTCCATTGAAGGGAAGGTTAAGAACTCTGTGTTGGACCTCCGGTTTTAGGCCTGTGACTCCCAGCCAGGAATATCACCTAGGGCAGATGCCATGTGAATAGCCATGAGCTGCCAGATCTGATGCACCGGCTGTTGCGCTTATGATCTGGTTCGCTACGGGCACTCCTTCATGCAGGATTTAATGAAAATCCTGTTGATCTTCTTTTGGCAATTTGTCAGCAAACCTTGAGAGTGAGTCCCATAATGAACGGTCATATCGTCCCAAGAGTGTGGAAGCGCTACCAACTTTCATGTAAGAGGCTGAGGTGATACACATCCTCTTCCCGATAGTCCATGGATTTGCGGTCTTTACCAGGAGGGACTCCAGAGGAGGAAGCCCCTATGTGCACTTTCCTTGCTGCTGATACTATGACCAAGGACGGTGGAGGATCGGACCTCAGAAACAGTGGATCCTGTTCTGGAGCTCTGTATTTCTTGATTATGCGTGGTGGCGCTGCTCCAATTGATGCTGGAGTGAGAAAGGTGTGATGCGCTGGTTCTAGAAGTCCAGGAACCAAAGGGAGCAGAGGTCTAGTGGACAACCTGTGATGGAGGGTTTTGAATATGACAGAAGCCGAGGGAGTTGCGGAAGGCATATCAATGTTGAGTTTCGCAGACGCCCTACAAAGGATCACGTTAAACGTCATGATGTCATCCACTGGTGATACTCTGGTTGGAGGAGTGGGCGACAAGGTAGGAGAATCGTCTGCCACTGAAGATATGGAGGAGTTGGTAGACCATGATGGAGATCTGCGTCTATGCTCCTGAGGTCTTGGTGAATTAGTGAGTCTCCGTGTAGTTGTAGATTGTTATCTCAGAGGTAACCTTGCGGCTGGTATTGGTGGGAGCACTTCAGAAGTATGAGAGGGAGAATATATTTGAGAGTAGTCATACACTGGACATCTTGGCACTCTCCACTCCTTCACACTCCTCAGCCATCTTGAGGATAGGTTTATCAGAGGTGAATGCTGCACTCGAGGTGAATGCTGCTCTCAAACCATAGTTCGAACCAGCTGCTCTCGAACCATAGTGTGTTGTGGGTCTTCCTCCAAAGCCGGTGGCGTTGATGTCAGTGTTGATGCTGGAAAAGCGGAACTAGATTTAAATGCCAGCCCCAACGCTAGCACAAAGCCTGAAATGGGCACAAGGGACAGACTGTGGGCCGGGCAAGTCTGCAAGTGTTAAACAGCCTGGTAGTCCCCCCTGGTTCCTTGGGGCCCAAAGGAAAGCTGAGAGGGAGATGGAAGTATACAATAGATACGCAGCGTGGCTTCACAAAAGGCCTATACCTACTGAGACATTACCGATGCACCCAGGAAGGAAGTGCATGGAGACCAGAAACGGAATCTGCTCCTCAGTGGAACAGGAGGAATGATGCCTCCTCACCTTCTCCGAAGATTAAGAGTGGTCGGAAGGAGCAGAATTCTGCTTGGACTTCTGGTGTTTCTTCTTCGAGTTAACAAAAACTTTGAACACACAGAAGATCTGTCTTGTGAATGGCTTGGAAACAGGACCTTGTCTTTGACTTCAATGTGGATCGGGCTCAGCGTGGAACTGTTTGCCACGCAGAGCTATTTTTCATGCTCGATGCTGGCCTTAGGGTGCCTCTGTGTGCAGTCATCATAGGATGTTGGGAGTTGGGTGAAGAACCTACACACCAGAGGCACACCTTGCAGGGAATTTGTAAAAGACATCTGTTTGCGACAGTCCATACAAAGTTTGAATCCTGTCGTTTTAGAGGGTGGTATCCCTTGCACACTGGAAAATATTTTGAAAAACATTATCTTCAGAGTGAAGAAAGAAGGAACGGTGCTACGGACTGTGTCTGAAGGCATGGAATAGAGAGAAATAACATCAGCGCGTATGGGTGGCGCTTGAATGCGTCTTCATTTGTCACTGCTGTAGCAGAATTACATTGACGTAAAGCCGAAGAGCACCACTTACTCTTGCGCAGAAGCACCGCTTTTCTGTTTTCCACATTTAGTCTGGTGCCTTGACAAGTTCACAATGTGAGGATCTGCAGGTAGAAGTATTCATCAGAACTCGACTTCTCATACAAATTATCATGACCGGGTTACAAGGGTAAAATTAAGCAGTGTTATTTACATCAGAATTGAACTGTCGCTAGGAATGAATTGGAATCCCCTGCTGGAGCTTTCAGGTACATTGTAAACTTTTTGATTCTCACATTAAAATGTTTAACTGCAATTTCAAATTGAATACTGTTCAACAACATTATTTTACGTATCTACTCTACTTGTGTGTAGATGTGCATTTATAGCTTATAAGCGAATAGCATGAAGGTCAGATGTAGTCACAAATCAGGGACAATAACCGTCTTTAGTTGAATCACCCGATTAGTACATTTGGTAAGTATTGTAATGAAGCTGATTAAACTGATGACCACCAATCCTTATTCCAATCAGATCACTCACTAACAAGTTCACTATACGCTGGAGAGACTCCATATGTCTCTTTTGCAAAATTAACACAGGCCAGCTCTGATGGGTGTCTGGGGGTTCCCAACCACAAATCCCATTACTGGGCATCCTAACTTTTCCCACAGAATCACTGGCTGTTTAATGATAGGTGAGATACGGAAGTAAGCGTAGGGTTGATTATACAGAAACCACAAGCTTTATACTCCCTACTGTATTGTGCCCAGATCCCATATGCACTGCCCATGGTTATTAGGATTAATACAGAATGGTGGAAAGCAGCAGTCAAACATGGCAGATGGTTTGGCAGGGTGACGGTGGAGACCTCTCTCTGGCAAGACAAGCTCCTTAAACAAGTAGCCATATTAAACAGGTTACAGGCATGGGATCTTATAGGTATTACCACAGTTGGAGATGTTTTGTGCAACTAATCAACTGAAATCCTTCAAACAAATGACAGGTGACTTTGCACTTCACAAGAGTCAATTCTTTAGGTATTTGAAGCTCAGACATGCCCTAGACGACACACTGCCAAACTGGGAGTGGTGCCCAAGTTCCAATCACTAGAGGCAAAAGTTACTAAGGAACAGATTGGACAGAAGGGCATATCACAAGCCTATAGATCAGCGATGGTTAACTCACCTGACTTTTTCCAGCATCTCGGGGACAGATGGGCGGAAGACCTGGGAAGTATGGATGATGATAAGTGGGCAGAAGCATACTAGCTCGAGGTTACTAGATATATCCATTAGACTCGGGACGCCTATAATTCAAATTTCTGCATTGTGTCTACTTTCATCCTTCTAGACTGTGGCGCATGAGCAGAGCTCAGTCAGTCACCAGGTGGAGCTGTAATACCACAGACATCACTTTTCTGCTTATTATATGGAGTTGCTCATTGCCTCATACTGGAGTAACATACACAAGTGTTTGGAGAGAGTATTAGGGCATCAATTCACAATAGAACTTAGGGTGGCTCTACTAAGGATCATGGATGGCTGGGATGAAAGACATGGCGCAGGATTGCTGGTAGTACAGGGCTACCGGATAGTCAAAAGTAACATTGCGAGGAATTGGCAGAAAGCTGCCTTGCCACCCTTCCTCGAACGGAGGAGAGGACAGATGGACTGGATTTACTAGCTAACACAACAATAACACATTCTGTCTGCCTGACAGCCACCAAGTAGGTTTACGTTCAATAAATATTACTGAGTATGTTTAGCATGCAGTCATGGGACTGGCAGCATTGTGAGTTAGACTGCACAATGACAGATGCTAAGAAATGTTGCTGTATGGCTCATTGTTTGGGAAACAACTGCAACATAAGGAAATTAACCACTGATGAATTTTTGCAACTGTAATTTTACATCCACTGTAAGCATCAGAATATTCTCTGTACTTTTTTTTTTTATACCAAGAGCTTCATTTGTTTTCCTCCGGATCGACTAATGGAAGCAAGTATCTGCATCATGGTTTACTTCTGTGATGGTTTTCTCTTCTCTGACTGCCTTCCCATACAAAGACTTGACATCATTAGCTTATTGCTGGCAGTTTCCATTGTCCATAGTCACATCTAACTCTGACTTAGAGTGCCCCTTGAAGAACATCTTTCCCATGCTATTACATCTTGTTAGCTGGAATATTTCAAGGCTAGCCACAAAGATTGGTGTAGAAGAATGGTTAAACTTTATAAACACCCTTGATATCAATATACTGCAGGACACCTGGGCCACGGATACAATATTTTTAGATGGCTACTGCAGTTATGCCACGTTGGTATTTCCATCTTCTTTTGGAAGCGCAAGGGGTGGTCCGTTGACCTTTTTTAAGGTTTCCCATTTTGCTACGGTGAGACCCATTCCTTTTCTCTACTCTAGGGTTCAAATTCTTTGGTTATTAATTCCAGGATTTTTCATTTTTTCTTGGTTACGTTTTACAATGCGAAAGGGACATGTTCTAAATTAGGTGACTTAAGTCTTCTAAACCACATTCTTAACACTCTTAAGAGACTATGTAACTCCCTCCATTTGCGCTTGGCTATAATCTTGTGGAGAAATTTTAATGTAAAAATTGGCAATAGTCTCACCTTTATTAACCTTTCTTTGATTAGGTCTTCTAGTTTACCCCAAAAGCAAAATTGACTTCAGGGGCAGTGTCCTATTTGAGTTACTCCACGATTTCGATCTATGCTATCTTATGCAAATTTGAGACGATTCAGGTAATAACCTAGCCACCTTAATAGAGCATAGCAAGCAGTGTACTGTAACTGATTACATATTTGTTTCAAGCAGGATGGCTAATTATATCTTGGGGGTGAGGATTTGTGCCAGTGCCTTCAGTGCCCATCACCCCTTGAGGCCACTGTAGGGTAAGTTACTTACCTGTAATCCTAGTTCTCTTCCAGGGGTATCCTCATCAAAGTCATAAGCACTGAATATTCCCGCCCATGTGCGGGGACCCCGGAAATAATAAAATTATATATGTAAAAAACATACATATATACAGCTCTGTATATGTATAAACATATATCATTTTTTCCAAGCAAATGCAGCTCCCATAAAAGGCTAGGCAATGTAAATATACACATCCAATAACACACATATATATATATATATATAAAGGTATAACAATACACCTAAATCTCTTTTTTTTTTTTTTTTTTTAATGAGGTAAACACTCATGAGAAAGCAAAAAATAAAGAGAACAAACTGTGGAAAAACACAGATGTACAACACATTGCCAGCCTGCAGGCTGCATTGCAATACAATACCATAGAGACTAAAAAGCCCTGTACAGGTAAAAACTGGCACCGTGCCTTTAAGGCAGCCCTGACTTCCATATCCCATCATGCCTCAGGGGTGACAGTTAGGTCAGTTGTTCTTTGCGGGACCGTAGTCCTAAACACAAAGATATATCCTTTCCATAATGAATAATACACCTCTTCTCATTTGCCTGGGGAGGTGGGTGGGTTGCTTATGACTTTGATGAGGATACCCCTGGAAGAGAACTAGGATTACAGGTAAGTAACTTACCCTTCTCTTCCAGGGGATCCTCATCAATAGTCATAAGCACTGAATAGAGTAGCAAGCTCCCCTTCCACCAGCAGGCAAATGAAACTAAGGTTGTATCACCCATGGAGAAAAAGAATCATGAAAATGATTATGTTTGGAACAGATTCCTCAAGGAGGCTTGTCCTACTTGAGTGTCTGCTCTGGTGTCCGAATCCAGACAATAATGCCTGGTAAAAGTGTGGACAGATCTCCAAGTGGCTGCCTTGCAGATCTCGGAGAGTGGGACATTATTGAGAAAAGCCGCGGTAGCCGCTTTTCCTCTTGTCGAATGCGCTTTAGGGCGCGCCCCCAATGGTTTCTGAGCCAGTTGGTAGGCCAAAGTAATACTAGAAACAATCCACCTAGCAATGGAACGTTTGGATGCAGCAAAGCCCATACGGACAATCCCATAGTTCACAAACAATTGGTCAGATTTCCTGATATTCTTAGTCCTATCTAGGTAGAATTTTAGGACCCTTCTGACATCTAGAGAATGCAACGCCCTCTCTGCCGGAGAGGAGGGGTTGGGAAAAAAGGTTGGTAAGGAGATGGCTTGGTTTACATGAAACTCCGATACCACCTTGGGTAGGAACGAAGGGTGAGTTCTCATCACCACCCTATTTAGATGAAAAACAGTGTAGGGTTCTTTAGAACAGAGGGCCTGTATCTCACTGACCCTCCGTGCTGAAGTGATGGCTATTAAAAATGCTGTCTTCCATGTGAGGTGCTGTAGGGTAGCCTTATGAATAGGCTCAAAAGGCGAACCCATGAGCTTCGACAGAACCAAGTTTAGCTCCCAGGAAGGAGAGGGAGGTCTAACAGGGGGATAGACTTTCTTGAGCCCTTGCAAGAAATCCTTCACTACCTGCACTTTAAAAAATGACTGCTGTGAAGGCGAACGCCTGTATGCTGTTATGGCTGCTAGGTGAACCTTTATGGATGAAAATTTCAACCCTGCCCTTGCTAAATGTAGAAGATAGGGCAAAATTACATCCTCCTGGCATTTAGTGGGATCATAATGATGCTGAGCACACCATATATAAAATCTTTTCCACTTACAGAAGTAGGAGTGTCTTGTCGAAGGCCTCCTGGCTTCCTTCAGTATGGACATACACTCTTGAGGGAGGTTCAGATGGCCATACTGGAGGACTTCAGGAGCCATGCTGTTAAGCTCAGCGAGGGAAGGCTGGGATGGTAAATCTTCCCCTGCATCTTGGATAACAAGTCCGGCCTGCACGGCAGCCGCTTGTGGGGGCGGATCGACATGTGTAGGAGATCCGTGTACCACCACTGCCTCGGCCAGTCCGGTGCTATGAGTATCATCTTGGCAGATGAATTCTGTAGCTTGGTCACCACCTTGGGAATTAGTGGGAGAGGCGGAAAAGCGTACACAAATGTCATTGACCAATTGATCAAAAGGGCATTCCCTAGGGATCCTGGTCGATGGTATCTTGAGGCGAAGCCTCGGCATTTTGTGTTTTGCTCGTCCGCGAAGAGGTCCACTTGCGGGCGCCCCCATTCCCCGAAGATGTCTTCTAACACTTCGTCGTTGATTACCCAGTCCTCTGGCTCTTGAAAATGCCGACTGAGCAAGTCTGCTTGCACGTTGAGTTCTCCTGGTAGGTGCACCGCTTTCAATGAGATGTTCCTTGCTAGGATCCAGTGCCACAGGGACTGAGCTTCCAGCGAGAGCGTTCTGGATCGAGTACCCCCCTGCTTGTTCAGGTAGTACATTGTGGTGGTATTGTCCGTCTGTACTAGAATGGTACTCGTCGTTATCGCAGGTAGGAACGCTTTGAGGGCTAGGTGGACCGCCCTGAGCTCCAGCATGTTGATGTGGTACAACTGCTCGCTGCTGGACCACCGACCTTGAGTTTGCAGAGTCCCAAAATGCGCACCCCATCCCTGAAGGGATGCGTCGGTGATTAAGGTCTGAGTTGGGGGCTCTTGATGGAAGGGAATCCCCACTTGCAGATTCCTTGGCTTCAGCCACCACTTGATTGACTGTTTGGCTGCAGAGGAGAGGCAAACCTTTTCTTCCCACAGGGAGTTCCTTTGATCCCATTTGTCCTCGAGATCTTGCTGGAGAGGACGCATCCTTAGCCTGGCATTGGGCACTAGGAAGATGCAGGATGCCATGGCCCCTAGCAGAGATGAGATTTGCCTTGCCGACGACAGATTGCTGGTCATAATCTGTCTGCCTTTTAGCATAATGGATGACTGTCTTTCCTCCGAAGGAAACACTTTTCCTACTACGGAGTCTATAGTTGCACCCAGGTAGTGGATCCTCTGCGTTGGTGAAAAATTGGACTTTTTGACATTCACTCTGAGACCCAACCTGCGACATAAGTTCAGGCATAGCGACAGCTGTGTCCGCACATTCTGTGGTGATGAGCCCTTTATTAGCCAGTCGTCTAGGTAGGGATAGACGAAGACTCCTGCGCGCCTCAGAGCAGCCGCTACTACTGCCACGCATTTTGTGAATACTCGAGGAGCTGACTTCAGGCCAAATGGGAGGACTTTGAACTGATAGTGAGCGTTGCCTACCACAAACCTGAGAAATTTTCGATGATTCCTTAGGATGGGAATATGGAAATATGCATCCTGAAGGTCCAGTGAACACATCCAATCGCCCATCCGGAGAAGAGGATATATTTGGTGGAGCGCCAGCATGCGAAATTTTTCCTTTCTTATGTGCTTGTTCAGTATCCGTAGGTCTAAAATGGGTCTGAACTCCACCTTCACACTCCTCTTTTGGATGAGAAAATATCTGGAGTAAACTCCCTTTCCTCTCTGGTTTATGGGCACTTTCTCTATTGCAGATTTGAGTAGTAGCGTCGCTACCTCTTCTCTGAGCTGCTTTAGATGCTGGGATGACTTGACAGGAGGAATAGATGGGGGGTGACTTCTGAAACGAAGCGAGTACCCATGACGCAGTATATTGAGTACCCACTTGTCCTTTGTGATTGTCTGCCACTCTGGAAGATGATGCGCAACACTTCCTCCCACCGGAGCGGTGGACAGCATCGGAGGAAGCGGTTTCTCATTGCTTCCCCGGTGCTTTGTTTCCAGCATTAGACTGCCTGTTGTTACCTCGTCCCCTGGATGGCTTGCGGGACTGGTATTGCTGTTTCTTTTGACCTTGCTGGTCCTGGTTCTTTTGCCAATGAGGGGTTTGAACCCTCTGTTGGTAATTGCGCCTGTCATTTCCCTTGCGGCGTCGAAACTCTTTCCTCTTTTCAAGCCCGACTGCTTTCATGGTCTCCAGCTCTGCTTTCATACGGGCCATTTCCTCGTCTGCATGGGACCCAAAAAGAGAACTACCGGAGAAAGGCAGATTTAAAATTCTTGCCTGCGCTTCCGGTTTCAAGGCCGTCAATCTAAGCCAGGATGTTCTTCTGGCTGTGACTCCATGTGCATATTCATGCGCTGCCAGTGTTGCCCCATCCGCCGCTGCACTTATGATCTGGTTAGAAACCAGACTCCCCTCATGCAAAATCTCTTCAAAGTCCCGTCTGTCCTCTGATGGAACTTTTTCAATGAACCTCTGAAGAGAGTCCCATAGTGACCTATCATAGCGCCCCAGAAGCGCCGAGGCACTTGCCACCTTCAAGCTTGAGGATGCTGAGCCGCAAACTTTCCTCCCCCAGGAGTCTTGCGTTTTACTGTCCTTATCTGGTGGCACCGTTGAAGATCCAGCTACTGCATGCGTCTTTCTGGCAGCGGCGGTGATGACAGAGTCCGGTGGAGGATCTGTTTTAAGGAATAGCGGATCCTCCGGAGCTGGACGGTACTTTTTTAGAATTCTCGCCGGCGCCGTTTTGGTGGTTGCTGGCGTGAGAAAGATATCCATTACCGGTTGTAGCAAACCGGGGACTAGTGGCAATAACGGGCGTGTCACCGTGCGTTCATGAAGAGTTTCAAAAATTATGGATGCGGTGGTCTCCTGAACCGGCATAGGGATATTTAATTTTGTAGCTCCTCTACACAACACTTCTTGAAATGTAGAAATATCATCTACCGGAGATACCCGAGAGGGTGGCGTCTCCGAGAGTGTCGGTGAATAATCCCTTTTGGATGATCTGGAAGAAGGGGAGGTAGAAGGGGTCCTACGGCGCCTTCTCTCTGATCTGGTCGACTCTCTTCTGAGGGAGGCAGACCTGGATCGCCTTCTTGGTGCTCGAGAGTGACTTCGGGATTCTCTTTCTCGAGATCTTGGTCTGATCGGTGTCGCTGGGAATACCACGCCCCTTATTCTTGATAGCGATGCCTTTATTGCGTCTGGTACAGCAGGGTTCTGAGGCATCTCCCTTACGGGACTCTGAGGTACAGCATTGTCCTCCTCCTGCGAACTTTCTCTTGCAGGTACTGGAGATTGATGCACAAGCTCTGGTGATTCTGATCTTGAACCTGAGCCCTCTGATCCTGAAGGCGAGATAGATATGAGACGCGGTGACTCAGGAGTCGTATATATCAGTCTATGAGGAGATTTTCGCCTTGAGACTGGTCGAATCGTGAGGCGAATATGCGACACCTCCTGCGTACCCTCAACAGAGGGCTGCCTCGACGGTGATAGGCCTATCACCGGAGATCTTTGACTCGAATCTTCGAGGCTCCGAGCTTCTTGTCTCGACGTCGAGATTATCTTCGACGGAGGCTTCATGTACCTCACCAAAGCTTTGGAGACCTGTGAGGACGGAGGCACCTGCCTCGACGTCGACTCCGACGGAGGCACCTGCCTCGACGTCGACTCCGACGGAGGCACCTGCCTCGACGTCGACTCAGACGGAGGCCTCTGCCTCGACGTCGACTCCGACGGAGGCTTCTGCCTCGACGTCGACTCCGACGGAGGCTCCTGCCTCGACGTCGGCCCTGACGGAGGCGTCTGCCCCGACGTCACTCCTGACGGAGACTTTTGTCTCGACGTCGAATGCTCAGACGACGTCGAAAGCCTCTTCGCCGTCGAACGATGTTTCCTCGACGGCGATCTTGATCTTGACGGCGATCTTGGTCTCGACGTTGACTGTGGAGATCGCCTACGTACTTCTCGCGACGTCGAATGATGTCTCGCCGACCTCGACGTCGAACGATGTCTTTCTTTCGACGACGAACGATATCTCTGTGCAGACGTCGATCGATCTTCTCTTGACGTCGACAGATGCTTTTTCGACGTTGAACTGTGGCGCCGAGACCTCGACGCCGAGCTTTTAGATGCCGTCGACGTCGAACGCATCCGCTTCGACGCTGAATCTAAAGTCGACGACGATTTTCTCTTTGCAGCATGACTTCCCCTTGACTCCTCACCTCTCCGCGACGATCCCGCCGCTGGAGTCTTCGACGCCGAGCCCGACGTCGATGGGGAGCAAACAGGGACCAACTGCCTCGACGTCGACCGTTCTGCTAGGCCATACAGCCTAATCCTCTCCCTCTCCTTTAAAGTCCTTTTGGAAAGGTCTTCACAATGACGACATGTTGCTGGAGAGTGAGAGTCCGGCAGACAGATGATACACACCTCATGTGTGTCTGACGCAGCCTTCTTTTTTCCACAAGATGGGCATGGAACAAATAAAGAAGGCATTTTTCTGACAAAACGGCTGAAAAATCAGTCAGAAAAACACAGGATACTGACTTCCTCACAGAAGTTGTAAGAAGAAGTCCAAAAAAATCTTAAAGTTGTAATAATTCTTGACTAAAGAGTCAAAAAAGAAGAGAGCTGAATTCCAGGGTCCTGACTGAAGGAGCCGGAAAGAACAACTGACCTAACTGTCACCCCTGAGGCATGATGGGATATGGAAGTCAGGGCTGCCTTAAAGGCACGGTGCCAGTTTTTACCTGTACAGGGCTTTTTAGTCTCTATGGTATTGTATTGCAATGCAGCCTGCAGGCTGGCAATGTGTTGTACATCTGTGTTTTTCCACAGTTTGTTCTCTTTATTTTTTGCTTTCTCATGAGTGTTTACCTCATTAAAAAAAAAAAAAAAAAAAAGAGATTTAGGTGTATTGTTATACCTTTATATATATATATATATATGTGTGTTATTGGATGTGTATATTTACATTGCCTAGCCTTTTATGGGAGCTGCATTTGCTTGGAAAAAATGATATATGTTTATACATATACAGAGCTGTATATATGTATGTTTTTTACATATATAATTTTATTATTTCCGGGGTCCCCGCACATGGGCGGGAATATTCAGTGCTTATGACTATTGATGAGGATCCCCTGGAAGAGAAGATACTCTTACCTGTAGCATACCTTCATATATAAACCCTGCACAGTCGATTTTATTTACGGATCAGGGGTTAAGACTGAGCTGAAAGGAAGCAGATATACCTCAGTTGTTTGTGGCCACACTTCAAAACCACTCTATTCTGGTTAAAGAATGTTTACTAGAAGGGAGTGGTTCAGGCAAAACTATTTCCAGTTCTTCTTTCATCCCTCAGGCCCAGAACATACCTACAGCCTGTGAGAAGTTGGCCTGATATATGCTGTCCACTAATTATAGTGGGCACCTTGTATCAGTCCAAACAACCCTTTATGGTGAATGGGTTAAAGACAACCTTTATTGAAAGCTATCCTAGTGGTAGCTATGGCGAGCAGCCTTCAGGCTAAGTCTTGAAGGAATGTAAAGCAACTTGTTTTACCAGTCTATAATCTCTTGAATGATCAAATGAAAGGACATCCACACAAGGTATTTATTTAAAATATATGTATTTCAGATAAAACACACCCCTCTAGTCTCTTTATGAGACTTGAGTTCGAAGTACTTAATTTACAAGCTAGCAATCAACAGTAATAGCACAAATACACGTTTGGGCCCTAGGGGCGTACCAAACCATATACCAATAAAGTGGTATAAGAACCACAACTGAACTAGACACAAGGCCTAGAGCCTGTAGAATCGCTGGGACCCCAAGGAACCACCCAAGGTAGTGACACAGGGGACCCACGGGGGCCGTGTGCAGTGTGTAAACACAACCGCAGGTTCCCGTTAGCTTCTATGGGCAATGTCGCGGTTGGAAATTTAAAGATTAGGGACAATTCGAATCGAGTTAGGACCAAACCCTTTTGGACTTAGGAAGTTCTAGGGCTAGCACCCACGGGATCACCGGAGTACTCGTGGGAAGCCAGGTGCATAGGTGTCTTTTGGTGTCAGGTCGCGTCGTCGATTTCAATGGAAGCTGGCGAAGAAGTGCTGCTGCCGTGAAGAGGAGAAGTGTCCAAAGAGATCCAAGCCTGGATCTAGGATGGAAGGAACCTGAAATCAGAGGGGACAGAGTCTGGGTCACTTGCCAGTGACTGAGGGCACGATAGACCAATGCCCACAGATGTCGGGTGCTTCAGGTGAGTTGACGGGTGTCTTGACTCTTCAGCCACGAGGTCCAGGAGGCGCTGATGACGACCAGGAGCTCGATTCGAGCTGACCCACGAAGTCTGTTGAGTGCTGCGGTGTCCGCAACCAGATTGGACCCAACAAGCCTTGGCAACGGCAAGTTACTGGAAATCAGAGAAAGGACTGCGGTGCAGACCAGCAAGGTCTGAGGGACTCACTCAGCGAGGGTAAGTCGGGGCACGTCTGGAGCAATCAGGAAAGCCCAATTAGAAGAGGAGTTGCCTTCGTGGGGACCTACTAGCCAACGGGCTAGCGATCGCGAAGGAGCCTCGAGCGGTCGCACTTAAAACTGGCCCACGGGTCACTCGTGGAGTGGAGGCCAGCAATCTTCGGTGCAGCAGGTGCTCAAGGCTGGGGCTAGTCGGAGCCCAAAGCACAACTTCGAGGAAGATCAGGAAGATAGTGTTGCTGCAAAAGTTCACGGTGTCCAGAGGTCACAGTTCCACGTCACCCAAGATAGCCACGGGCCTCAGCTTTGCTGTGGACTCAGGGTAGCCTCGGGGAAGTCTGGAAATCCACCTCTGGTGATGCAAAGACTTTGGCGTCCGGCGGGAGCTTCAGTGATGCAGACCGGTCAGTTCCTTCTTTGGTGCCTGCCAAGCAGGGGAGTCACTCCTTGACCCCAAGGGAGATTTCTTCAGTCTTCTAGGCAAAGTAGAACATCGAAGGTCCAGGATATATGTTGCAGAGTTTTGTCCAGGGTAATCTAAAGTTGCAAGGACTGGGTTCCCATACTTATACTAAGTTTGGGGGTTGGACATACTCTAGGGACCCACCTATGGGAGGGTTTGGAAAGAGGGGTTTCGCGCCAGAGCAGGGGCAGGTAGCCCCTGCAACCGGTTTGAACTGGACTTTGCACAGGGACACCAAGTGTGCCCCCAGTGCAGGACTTCAAAGCACCAGAGAGTGCTTCCGACCAGCCCCAATACACATCTGCCTGTCTGTGGAGGTGGTCACACCAACCTGGGACAGGAAACCTATTGTCCAGGCCTCCCCTGCCGAGGTTTCGGTCAGCAGCAGGAGGCCAGACCTGTGTCTGCGGCAGAGGCATCCATTTTGTGATGCCAGGGCTCTAGAAAGTCCTACCGGGTTAGACCAGTGTGAACATGTCTCTCCCTCTAGAAGGGTGGAATGCTACCCCCGCCGCCAGAGAAATGGCGGGGCGGGGGGGGGGGTTGACCATTCCAAAGCCTTTGACACCAAACACGACATGTTTCCGTGCAGCCATCCCAAAGTTAGCATTTACCGCGAGGTTATAATGCACTTAAGAGTATATGGTCAGGCTGCACCACAAACAGCATCTGAGGAGGTACTCCGAACGCTGCAGAGGGGCTCTGCTCATGCAGGGGCACGCTCTCACATAAAAACCAAGCACTCTGCTTTCAGGATTGTTAAGGCCTTCCATAGGAGTGGCTTATAGGTTTTATATGTGTGTGTAATGATAGTGAGATAGGTAGCCTATACCACTGTAAGGGGTGCAAGCACACCCTTACCCAAGCTGCAGTAGCAGACCTGTGGTGCCATTTTGGAGTGCTTCCCAGGGGTGGCATAATACATGCTTCAGCCCCTGGTAGGCCTCTGAGGTACCTATGCCCTAGGTACATAGTATACCATATACTAGGAGCTTATAAGGCACTCCAGAATCCAATTAGATATATATCTAATGTACATGCAAACCATTTTAGAGAGGAAGCAGCTAGGCTGGGGTCCTTATTAGCAGGGCTACAGCCAGACTAAGGTCGAAAAACAGTGAAACACCAGCAAAAAGTGGGGGTACCCATGTGAAGCAGATCCTACTCTCCTACACAGCCCACTTGGTTCAATAGTTCCTGTAGGGCAGTGAATAGTGTGCGCCAAATTCGTATCCTAGGAGAAAGGATTGCAGGGCAGCATGGAATATGCTACTTACCAGTATGCATCTGTTCTTGGCATGTAGAGCTGCAGAGTTGTACACTTAGCATAGGTCGCCATCTGGTGTTGGGCCCGGATGTTTGCAGTTTGTTTTTCTTCTTGGACCGTCTTTGGAAGTCACGAGTTTGGTGACTCCTCCTTCGGTCCGTACTGCGCATGGGCTTCGGCTCCATCCTCAGATTGTTTTTCGCCAACAGGGAAATGATGGAGCGTAGTAATAACAGTGAGAAACCCATGTGTGTTGTATCTAAATAAGATGGACTGGAACGGATACAGGTAGCCGGGGAGGCGGGTGGGCGTGTACAACTCTGCAGCTCTACATGCCAAGAACAGATGCATACTGGTAAGTAGCATATTCCGTTCGAGGCATATGAGCTGCAGATTGTACACTTAGCATAGATTATATAGCAGTACCCAACCTTAGCGGCGACCACCGGTATCCGTTGCAGCTGTTTGAAAGAGTGTTTTTAGTACAGCCTGGCCCACCCTAGCTTGCTGCTGGGAATGCACATCTACACAGTAGTGTTTTGTGAATGTGTGCGGTGTAGACCATGTGGCTGCCTTGCATATGTCATCTAAGGGTATATTCCCTAGAAAAGCCATAGAAGCCCCTAACTTTCTTGTAGAGTGGGCTTTAGGGGGAACAGATAATGTTCTCTTTGCCTTCTGATAGCAAATTTGTATGCATTTTACAATCCACCTAGCTATCCCTGATTTTGAGATGGGGTTGCCTTTATGTGGTGGAGAAAAGGAAACGAACAACTGTTTGGTCTTCCTGAAGGGTTGCGTTCTTTGTATGTAATATAGCAACGCTCTTTTCACATCTAGTGTGTGTAAGGCCCTTTCCGCAACAGATTGGGGTTGCGAAAAGAAGACAGGTAATTCCACTGATTGATTGAGGTGGAAGGGGGTAATGACTTTGGGCAGGAACTTCGGATTAGTTCGAAGTATGACCTTGCTGTGATGCATTTGTATGTAAGGTTCCTGTATGGTGAACGCTTGTATTTCACCAACCCTTCTAAGGGAAGTGATAGCTACAAGGAAAGCTGTTTTCCAGGTGAGAAATTGTAGCTCACATTTGTGCATTGGTTCGAAGGGCGGACCCATTAGTCGTGTAAGGACCAAATTTAGATTCCATACAGGGGAGGGTGGTGCCCTGGGAGGAAGTACTCGTTTAAGGCCTTCCATGAAGGCTTTAATAGCGGGCACTCTGAAGAGTGACAAATGCTGTCTGTTTTGTAGATAGGCAGCGATCGCTGCTAGGTGTAGGCGTATGGATGAATACGCCAGGTTACACCTGTGAAGATGGAGCAGATAGCATATGATGTGTTGTATGGATGCATCTAGAGGGTTGATTGTATTGTTACGGCAGTACATTACAAATCTTTTCCACTTTGCGGCATAGCATGCTCTAGTGGTAGGACGTCTGGCTTCCATGATGATGTTCATGCAATCAGGGGGAAGGTTAAGGTACCCGAATTCTAAGATTTCAGGAGCCAGATCGCCAGGTTGAGCTGAGCTGGGTCCGGGTGCCTGATTTCTCCATGGTTCTGGGTTAGGAGGCATGGGGAAAGGTGCAGTTTTTGATGTGGTACCACTGATAGTTGTAGTAGCGTGGTGTACCACGGCTGTCTGGCCCACGTCGGAGCTACCAGAATGAGTGTGAGGGAGTGCTGTTGTAGTTTCCTGACCACTAATGGAATTAGTGGGAGAGGTGGAAAGGCGTATGCAAATCTGCCTGACCAGTTCATCCATATCGCATTGCCCTTGGACAATGGGTGTGGGTATCTGGCGGCGAAGCTTGGGCATTTTTTGTTTTCGTGGGTGGCGAAGAGGTCTATTTGAGGATGCCCCCACTGTCGGAAGAATGGGTGAAGAACTTGTGGATGCAGTTCCCATTCGTGTAGTTGTTGAGTCTGTCTGCTGAGCAGATCTGCTATGGTGTTTTGTACGCCTGGAACATGTTGTGCCAGGAGAAAAATGTTTTGGGGAATTGCCCATCTCCATATGCTCTGGGCTAAGCGGGAGAGCTGGGGAGAGTGTGTCCCCCCCTGTTTCTGTATATAATACATCGCAGTCATGTTGTCTGTGCGAATGAGGACTGCTTTGCCTGAAATCTGCTTTTGGAAAGATTTTAGGGCTAGAAAGATCGCCAAAAGCTCCAGATGGTTGATGTGGAGCGTTTTTTGCTGTGGCGTCCATAGACCTTGCATTGTGAGGTGTAAGAGGTGCGCTCCCCAGCCGGAGAGCGATGCGTCCGCTGTTAGAGTCACTTGGGGAACCGGGTCCAGGAACGGCCGTCCCTTGGAAAGGTTTGTGGTGTTCCACCACTGCAGAGAGTGATGTGTGCGGCCGTCCACCAACACCAGATCCGTCAGCTGACCCTGGGCCTGGTTCCACTGTTGTGCTAGGCACTCCTGAAGTGGACGCATGTGGAGTCTTGCATGGGGCACTATGAAGATGCAAGACGCCATCATCCCTATGAGCTTCATAAACACTCTTGCTGGTAGAGAGTGTTGAGGAAGGAATATTTTGCGTAAGGCTAGAATGCTTGTGATTCTGGCTGAGTTTGGATAGGCAATACCTTTTGAGGTGTCTATGGTGGCCCCGAGATATTGCTTTGTGTGAGATGGTATGAGGTGGGACTTTTGGTAGTTCACCGTGAAGCCTAGCTGATGAAGCAGTTGGATGGTGCTGTTTGTATGTTGCACGCATTGGTGGTAGGACGCGGCTTTTATGAGCCAGTCGTCTAAGTAAGGGAAGACGTGAACATGTTGACGTCTGAGGTGTGCTGCTACTACTGCTAGGCATTTGGTAAACACCCGTGGTGCAGTGGTGACCCCGAAGGGGAGAACCTTGAATTGGTAATGTTGCCCGTCCACCACGAACCTGAGGTATTTTCTGTGAGAGGGGTGTATTGGAATGTGAAAGTACGCGTCTTTCAGATCCAGTGTTGTGAGAAAGTCTCCCTGGCAGAGGAGTGGGAGGACTTGTTGTAAGGTGACCATGTGAAAGTGGTCTGAATGTATGTAGGCATTTAGAGGCCGGAGATCCAGAATGGGTCTGAGGGTCTCGTCTTTCTTTGGGATTAAGAAATATAGGGAGTAGACCCCTAGATTTCGTTGATTGCCGGGTACCTGCTCTATGGCGTGTTTCTGGAGGAGCGAGAGTACCTCTTGTTTGAGCAGTGTGGAATGCTCTTGGGACATTGGACGGTGCCTTGGTGGGATATTGGGTGGGGTAGATGTTAGCTCGAGGCAGTACCCTGACCGAATGATTTGGGTCACCCATTTGTCCGATGTTATGGACTCCCATACGTGGATAAAATCTTGTAGTCTGCCCCCGACCGGAGTGGAATGGTCTGGGGGGAGCGAAGGGGAGTCATTGTGCGGGTGGGGTGGCAGAACGGGTATTGTTGGTTTTGCCCCTGCCCTTATTGTTGTTGCCTCTGTAACCACCTCTTTGGTTGCCCTTTGAAAAGGTATTTTGAGGAGGGGATTTGTAGGAGGTAGAGGCATTATCGGTGGAGGAGCCTCTACCTGTGCCACGAAAGGACGAGCGTCGAAAGGAACGCTTAGAGGCTTGGGTCTGGAGCGCTCCCATAGACTTCGCTGTGTCTGTATCTTTCTTCATTTTTTCGAGCGCTTCGTCTACCTTTGGGCCAAAGAGTGTTTGCTGGTCAAAGGTGTGATTAAGTATTGATGTCTGGACCTCAGGCTTGAACCCTGATATCCTGAGCCAGGCATGGCGGCGAAGCAGGACACTGGTGTTTATGGCTCTAGAAGCAGTGTCTGCTGCATCGAGGGCACACTTAATGGAGGTGTTTGTGATTAGTTTGCCCTCCTGTATCAGGTCATGAGCTTGGCGTTTGTATTTCTCTGGAAGGTGCTGCATAAGAGCCTCTAATTCATCATAGTGTGCTCTATCATATCGCGCAAGCAGTGCTTGTGTATTTGCAATGCGCCACATGTTTGCAGCCTGGTAGGCGGTGCGTTTACCAGACGCGTCCAGAAGTTTAGATTCCTTGTCTGGTGGTGGGGCATCTCCTGAGGATTGGGAGTTAGCCCGCTTTCTAGCTGTGGAGACAACTAGGGAATCTAGAGGAGCAGGGCCCTTGATGTATGCAGGGTCTGTGGGTGCCGCCTTGTACTTCTTCTCTATTCTAGGGTTTAGTACTCTGGCTCTGACAGGGTCTTTGAATACCTCTGTAGCGTGCTTGGTGACACCCTTAAGCATGGGTAAAATAGCAGTGGAACGATCTTGTAAATCAAATGTATCCAGTAGGAAGTCTTCTTCCACTGGTTCCGTGTGCATGTCCACCCCATGGTAGTGTGCTGCTCTCTGCACTAAATGGTGAAACCCTAAAGAGTCCTCTGGAGGAGACGGCCTTGATGGGTATAGGTCGTCTTGAGGTACATTGGGTACATCAGGGTTATTATAATCCTCCCATGGATCTGGGGTCCCTGGTGGAGTGGGATCCATTGGGGCGTCCCCTGGGTCATTGTCCGGGTCCCCGTCATCCGGATCTGGGGATGGGGCCGGATCGTAGTGAGGTAAAGGTGGAGGGGGTGGTGGTGGGAGGGGGGGTGGCAGTGGGGAGGGTACTCTAAGGGGAGAAGTAGCTGAGTCCCTCTTTTTGGGTGGAGGAGGAGGAGCCGGAGCCTCAAGGCGACGCTTCTTAGTAATCACAGTCAAAAGGCCAGTCTTTGGATCTCTGGACAAAGTCTTTTGTAAAGGGTCTGGTGTAAACAGAGCCAATGGCGCCGAGTCGTCTGTCGGCACCGGCGATTTCGGAACCGGAGGTTTCGATGTTCTGTGTACGCCCTGCTTTTTGGAGGTCTCCGTGTGTTTCGGCGTCGAATGCTGTTTCGGCGCCGAAGCGTCGGTGCCGACCGATTTCTGTTTGTGTTTGGTCGGCGCCGAGTGTCCAGGCTTCGGCACCGGTGGTTTCGGAGTCGAGCTGGATTTTGCAGGCTTCGGTGCCGAGTGGTGTTTATCGGCACCGGGCGTCGGCTGGCTCGATCCCGAGCTGCCGTGAGACTTTGAGTGCTTCGACACCGGGCCCGAAGGTGGGGTGATCGAGGCTTTGGTTTTGGTTTTGCCCAGGCCGGCAGGCGAGGGAGTAACCGGAGTCTCTTTGGTTTTCGGTGCGGGGCTGGGAGGGGGCATTGTACTCACGGCCCGCTGTCCTGGTGTTACGTCCTCCAGGTCGGAGTCGTCGGCCTCGGAAGCGCTGACGATGTCTTCTCCCAGTTCGGTGTGTGTCTGCCCCGAAGCTTCGGCGTCGTCTCCGAAGATGTCCGGTGGAGCTGTCGAGGATGCGTGCGCCATGGTGCGTCGAGCCCTTCGATCTCGGATCGTTTTCTTCGATCGAAAAGACTTGCAGGCGGGGCAGTCTCGAGCCTCGTGTTCCGGAGAGAGGCAAAGGTTACACACCTGATGGAGGTCGGTGTGGGGAAATTTAGACCCACATTTTGGGCACTTTTTAAACGGAGTCCTTTCCATCGGCCGGGACCGGAGTCGCGGAGGGCCCGAAGGCCGGTGTCGATGTACGGGATGGAAAAAGTGCCGCTTCGAGAGATGAAGATGATGAAGGAACTCGAAGAATCGAGGATTTTCCGTCGAGGCTGGAACCGTAGAAGTTCGAAGCCGGAGCACGAAGTATCACATCCGAGCCCGATGGCGGAAAAAAACAATCTGAGGATGGAGCCGAAGCCCATGCGCAGTACGGACCGAAGGAGGAGTCACCAAACTCGTGACTTCCAAAGACGGTCCAAGAAGAAAAACAAACTGCAAACATCCGGGCCCAACACCAGATGGCGACCTATGCTAAGTGTACAATCTGCAGCTCATATGCCTCGAACATAAAATTACGCTCAAATTTAGGAAACACACTCTTAGACAGGCTACTCATGTTTCCTCCCGAGACAACAACAATTCTAGAACTTTTTGATCATAACACAGAGGAACAATGAGTTGCTCATTTTAGTACAATTCAAGGATCTTGTTCAACGTTTTCATACGTGGCACAACTGCTAATGTTGTCAGTTAATTATTCACTGGTCACTTAGCTTGAGATTCATGAGGTCGCTCTTGCTATTTTTCAGAGCCCTAGCGGAAAGTCCTTAGGTCTGACTGATACTTCTGGATCAGTACAAGGCCAATATCGAGTTCTGGTACCATCTTACAAATGTATTAAACTCAGCTTGTAGATCCAAACTTCCATCTTCTTTGCAATCCGTCATAATCGTACCTGTTGTCAAGAAGGGAGATAGATAGAACCTGCTATATTACAGGATCATATCCCTTCTTGATTCTATTGTAAAATTTCTTGGGTGACATGTGCTGTCTAGAATAAGGTCATGGTGTGATTGGGCTATTATCTTGTCGAAAGTATAATATGGTTTTAGATTAGTGCTTAGTACTAGTGTTGAAGATTGCATTAATCTCTTAGCATGAGCTGAAAGCCATTTTGTACTTGGCAGCCATTTTAGTTAGCTATGTGCTGGCCATTTGCTGTTTCCCTCTCCCAGAGTCTTGCACATGCTCAGATGGGCCTAGCTAGTAGAATGCACCTGTTCCTAATATAGAACTGACAGGCTGTTCTAACTGATGTCAGCAACTTATTACTCCTCCTACTTGTTGACTGTGCAGTTTCTGTATGACCATCTATGTGCATAACTCTTCTCATGTGTACTTGTACCGCCTTTTTCCAGCCCCTGTGTGGGTATGTAATGCCCCTGTTCTCTGTACTCCTTAGAAATGTCTCATACAGTGATTTGAGAATGCTGTGTGACACATTTTTTCCCTCTTTAGAGGTTAAATAAAAAGATGTCTTTTATATTACAGCTTCTGTGCCAATCTCTTCTTTGTTGGTTTAAAAGGACCAGGCGTATCAGTGAAGCCCCTGAGAAGGTTTTGATTTCTACAATTGGTGCCCTCTGTGAGGCTAATCAGAGAAGTGGCTATCCAAGGGAGTGATCCTGATGGGAGACAGGAATCTACTGAGGAGGACAGAACAGGACTCTAGTAAAAAGGTACCCTAAAACTGAGATTCTGTCTCTGCAGCCCAGTATATTTCTGGTCTTCCTGATTGGACTCCTCCAACTGCTTACCACTCCTGACTGAGAACATTTTTGGCGTGAGTATTCTAAAACTGACCGTTTGGTCACTCAGAACTTAGCAGTTAGAATCTGGAAACTTGTGCTTGGTAAGGTCGTTTGTTACGACGCTTTTTGGATTTGCATGGAAATTGGCCAATATTTGGAATTTGGAAATATGTAAACTGCAGTTTATGTAGGCAGGTAATGAGTAACTTTTGTAAACTTGAACGGCACACTTTGAGTTAAGTGCTACTTTGTGTATAATATTGTATATGCTGCAATAATTTTGGCATGCCTGTTCTTAGCACACATCGTAGAATGTGTTGCTTTCTTGTAGGTACCCTTGGAACTTGTATATAATTAGCCGGCTCCCCTAGAGGGGATACTTAACTAGGTTTAGGTATAAAAACGTATTTCTTCCTTGGTGACTAGTACCCCGAGGAACTAAATATGTACGTAGAAAGGATCCTGGTCTGTGCACTTAGTAACATTCATAAGTGGTGATATGCAGAGCGTTTTTTTTCCTGGTGTTCTGCCAGCCAAATCTAGTGAAGAACAAGTTACTTACCTTCGGTAACGATGTATCTGTAAGAAACATTAGTTAGTTAGATTCCTCACCTTAGTTAGATTCCTCACCTTAGAATATCCCCAGGCGTCAGACTGGATCCGGAAGATTTTTCGTCAGCAATACCCCTTGCGCGTCGCTAGGCGTCATCTGCGGCTCCGCGTCCGTCGTCGGCGTCGTGCGCCGGAATGACGTCGTCTGAGTACTTAGACACCGCCCTCGCGCGCTGACGTCAGTTCTTGTACATAGCTTTCCGCGCCAGGAACGCAGAGCCATGCAAAGACCGACACTGGTGCCAAAAAGAAAATCTAGGGGCCTGAAAAGGATATCCTTAACCCTAGATGTCGGTTCGCAGAACGGGGAGGATGGGTGGGTCGGTGAGGAATCTAACTAACTAATGTTTCTTACAGATACATCGTTACCGAAGGTAAGTAACTTTTTCATCTGAAAGAAACACGTTAGTTAGATTCCTCACCTTAGAATAGATACCCAAGCAATACCATCCCCGGTGGTGGGTCTGCGAACCAAGATCACATCAGAAAGTCCTGGAGGACAGAACGGCCAAAGAAGCCATCCCTCCGGACTTGGCTGTCAAGGCAATAATGCCTGGCAAACGTGTGTAGCGAAGCCCACGTCGCCGCCTGACAGATGTCCTGCAAAGGGACACCCCGTCCCAAAGCAGTAGTAGCCGCTGTGGCCCGAGTGGAGTGGGCGCGCAGCCCAACAGGAGGGTCCTTTTTTGCCAAGGAGTAGCAAATTTTGATGCACAAAACGAACCACCGAGAGATGGTCCGTTTGTGCACCGCTCTCCCCTTCTTAGCACCCACGTATCCAACAAAAAGTTGGTCGTCCACCCGGAACTGCTTTGTGCGGTCCAAATAAAAGGAGAGCGCACGTTTTGGGTCCAGACGGTGGAGCCTCTCTTCCTCTTTGGAAGGATGCGGAGGCGGAAAGAAGGTGGGCAAGGTGACAGACTGCCCAAGATGAAATGGAGTCACCACTTTCGGAAGAAAGGAGGGACGAGGCCGAAGGACAACCTTGTCCGGATGAACAGACAGAAAAGGAGGCTTTGAAGATAAAGCCTGGAGCTCACTCACCCGTCTAGCCGAGGTGATGGCTACCAGAAAAGCAGTCTTAAGCGTCAGCAGACAAAGAGGACAATTATGAAGAGGCTCAAAGGGAGCGCACATTAGAAATGTGAGAACAAGATTCAAGTCCCACTGAGGCATTACAAAAGGGACAGGAGGGAACGTGTGAGTAATGCCTTTTAGAAAGCGTGTAACCACAGGGGACTTGAAAAGAGAAGGCTGATCAGGAAGCCGCAAGAAGGCAGAGATGGCAGCAAGATAACCTTTCAGGGTGCCCAGGGCAGAGCCCTGCCGGGCCAAAGAAAGAAGAAAGAGGAGAACCTCAGAAAGAGGGGCGGAAAGGGGATCCACAGCCTTTGCTGTGCACCATGCCACAAATTTGTTCCACCGGCAGGCGTATACCGCCTTTTGGTGGGACGCCTGGCTGCCAGAATGATATCACAGACTTCAGGAGGCAAGTCAAATGGCATCAACTGTCGCCGCTCAATCTCCACGCATGGAGGTGGAGGCTGGACAGGTTCGGGTGGAGGACCGTCCCCTGCTGCTGCGACAGAAGATCCTCCCGAAGGGGCAGACGTATCGGAGGATCGGTCAACATACTGAGTAGCTCGGGATACCAGTACCTTCGTGCCCAATCCGGAGCCACCAAGATGACTTGGGCCCGGTCGTGCCTGATCTTCTTCAGCACTCTGGGCAGAAGTGGTATAGGCGGAAAGGCTTACAACAGACCGCAACTCCACTCGTGACGAAAAGCGTCGCCGAGCGAGTGCCGCCTTGGAAATTCCAACGCGCAGAACTGCTGACATTGCGCGTTCTCTTCGGTGGCGAATAGATCTAACCAAGGCTCTCCCCACTGCTGAAAGAGACCTTGCGCCACTTCGGAGTTCAGACGCCATTCGTGATCCATCATGCACCGGCGGCTGAGTTCGTCTGCTCTGGCGTTCAGAGAGCCCGCCAGATGTTGAACCACCAGGGTGATGCCCTGGTGTTCCAGCCACGTCCAGAGGCGCAGGGCCTCCTGACAAAGGGTCCACGACCCCACCCCGCCCTGTTTGTTGCAATACCACATGGCGGTGGTGTTGTCCGTGAACACCTGCACGACACTTCCCCGGACAGAGGGAAGGAAGGCTTTCAGTGCAAGTCGGATCGCTCTCAACTTCAACAGGTTGATGTGGAGACGAGACTCTGCCGGAGACCAGAGGCCTCTGATCTCCGCCTCTCCCATATGGCCACCCCATCCCAGGAGGGACGCATCCGTCACTACGACATGCTCCGGCTGGGGAAGACTAGCCTGACCGAAACCCAGGATAGAGGCCGAAAGATGGGAATCAGAGCCTGTATATCCCGGACCCGCTGTTCCGGTGGATAGACCCGGAACTGCGCCGAATCGAGAACCGCTCCGATGAAGAGGAGCTTCTGAGAGGGACTCAGGTGTGACTTCGGCACGTTGATGGAAAACCCCAGCAAATGCAGGAGATCCGCCGTAGTCTGGAGGTGGGAGACGACTGCCTGGGGCGAGCCCGCCTTCAACAACCAGTCGTCGAGATAGGGGAAGACAGGAACCCCTGATCTGCGCAGATGAGCTGCGACCACCGCCATCACTTTCGTGAACACCCGAGGGGCACTGGTGAGGCCGAAGGGGAGCACGGTAAACTGAAAGTGCTCTTGGCCCACCGTGAACCGCAGGTAACGCCGGTGGGCCGGCAGGACGGGGATGTGGAAATATGCGTCCTGCAAGTCCAACGCTACCATCCAGTCTCCGGGGTCTAGGGCAGCTAGAACCTGAGCCAAAGTCAACATCTTGAACCTTTCCTTCCGGAGGAAGGCATTGACGTTCCGGAGGTCCAAGATAGGGCGTAGGCCCCCTTTGCCCTTCTTGGGAACCAGAAAGTAGTGGGAATAACAACCACGACCTACTTTTGGACTCGGAACGCGCTCGACGGCCTCCTTGGCCAAGAGGGCCGAAACTTCCTCGTGGAGAAGATTCAAATGATCCCCCGAGATACGGTGGTGCTGCGGTGGCATGGCTGGAGGGGTCGTCTCGAAGGGGAGGGAGTAGCCCCTTCGGACGAATTGCAGCACCCACCTGTCCGATGTGATGGACCGCCAGTGGAGCAGGTGATGGCGAACTCTGCCGCCCACTGGCGTGGAATGGGCCTGAAAACTCGGACTAGGAAGGTTTTGAGGCGGATGCTGCCGGGGTGGATGTGGACTGACCTCGTCGTCCTCCAGAACCGCCTCGGCGGAAACCACGTCCGCGCGCAGGTTGGTTCTGCGGCTGGTGGCTAGGCGTACGTGAGGAGGCACCCCTTCCTTGGCCACGAAAGGGGCGAAAGGCGGAAGTTTGCGACCGCGGGGCCGAGAGGCCCAAGGACTTGGCCGTAGCCCGGGAGTCCTTAAAGCGATTCAGCGCACTGTCCGCTTTCTCGCCAAAAAGGCGAGTGCCATCAAAGGGCATGTCCATGAGAGAGCTCTGGACATCACCCGAAAATGACGTGGACCGCAGCCAGGCGTGACGTCGAAGCACCACTGAGGTAGAAATGGCCCTACCCAGCGAGTCCGTGGTGTCAAGCCCACATCTTATAGCATGTCACGCGGCATCCCTCCCATCGGCCAGAGCCTGGGTAAGTCGTGTCCGGACCTCCTCCGGACACAGGGGCAGCGCGTCCTCCACCGCATCCCACAGAGAGTGGGAATAACGGTCCAAGAGACAAGCGGTGTTCAAAGACCGCAGGCCCAAACTAAGGGAAGAGAACAGCTTCTTGCCAAACTGCTCTAGTCTCTTGGAATCCCGGTCCGGCGGGGCGGTCGGGAAAGAGGATTGGGAGGTGGAGGCCTGGATAACCAGGCTCTCAGGGGTAGGGTGTTGGGACAGAAAACTGGGGTCGCTCGGAGCAGGTCGGTGGCGCCTGGCGACGTTCCTGTCCACAGGAGGAACTGTGGAGGGCTTGGACCAGGTGCCCTGCAGAACGTCAGTGAGGGCCTCATTGAACGGCAGCAGAGGCTCAGTGGAGCTTGCTGCAGACTGAAGCACCTCAGTGAGGACGTTCGTCCTCACAGCCACGGCAGGTAGCTCGAGCCGAAGGGCTGCGGCCGCCTTGCGTAGCACCACGGAGAAAGCAGCACCCTCCTCCGAAGCCAGAGTCGGAGGAGAGATGAATCCAGTGTCTGGCGAGGTATCCAGACCACTGGCCTCCCCCAGTTCATCTGCCCAGTCCTGGGACAGTTGGGCCTGAGCGGCCATAGGATCCTCGGATCCCTCCCAGTAGTCCCCATCATCCGACTCCTGGTGTAGAGGAGAAAGTAACGGAGCCGGGCGGTAGACAAAATGTGTCTCTAGCGGCGTCGATCTCGGCGTCCATCGACGCCGGACCGGCGCCGGGCCCGGAGCGGGACTGAACTGGGGCACGACGTCGAGCGGAGTCGACGTCGGCGTCGGGGGTGGTACCGGTGTCGACGCCGGCGGAGGAGGCGTGACGAGGTCGACCGGCGTCGACGGGGACTCGAGAACGGGTCCCTCGGGCGCTTGCGGCGTCGAGGCCGGAGCCGTCAACGGCGCCGGGGCCGGCAGCCCAGTCGGGTCCGCGGGGCCCGAAGGCACACCAGCGGGCGCCGACGGCGGAGCCAGGTTCCTCATGGCCGAGAGGAAGGCACTGACTTCCGCCGGCGTCGCGTTAGTCCCAGGGACCGGAGGGTATGGGGACGTGCGCGGCGCCTGCGGCGCCCCCGGAGCCGCGGGGGTGGAACCACCCTGACCCTCGGCCGAGTCGCGCGACCGGCGAGGGGAGTCCGAAGAGCGATGTTGCCTCTTGGACTTCTTGGAATGCTTCGACTTACCCGAAGACTTGGATCCCGACGACCGATGGTGACGTCGGCTGCGGCTCCGCGACCGCTCCTTGGACGTCCTCCTGGACCGGGATCGAGAGGCGCGCGGAGCCGCGTGGCGAATCTCGAGAAGCTTACGGGACCGCTCCCGTCTATCCTTCGAGGTCAGGGCCTTACAGTCCGAGCACGACTCCGCGTCGTGGTCGAGGCCCAAGCAGTACAGGCACCGGCGGTGATGGTCCGTAACCGACATCAGGCGGTTACAGTCAGCACAGGCTTTAAAACCAGGCATCCTACCGGCACCGGAGTCGATTGACAGGATCAAAAAGGATCAAAAAGTTAGTCAAAAATTGACTAAAGGGATCTTTACTGGCGCGGAAAAAAGAAGAACTGACGTCAGCGCGCGAGGGCGGCGTCTAAGTACTCCGACGACGTCATTCCGGCGCACGACGCCGACGACGGACGCGGAGCCGCAGACGACGCCTAGCGACGCGCAAGGGGTATTGCTGACGAAAAATCTTCCGGATCCAGTCTGACGCCTGGGGATATTCTAAGGTGAGGAATCTAACTAAGGTGAGGAATCTAACTAACGTGTTTCTTTCAGATTATGGCTTACAACTAGTATTTATAAATGGTTTGGTTTAAGTACAGTCTGTGGGCTGTCTTTTGTTTCTGTCTTAAGTGTTGATATGTGGGTTAAATGTGTGTTTAAATGTCTGTGGTTTGTCATTAGTGGTACTTGTGTGAGTAAGTAGCGATTGCGCTCTTGGTGCAAGAATGGCTAGCCTTAAGTGCCCTGTATTATGTGTATGACAACGTTTTGAAACTGTCTGGAATGAGCTCAATGTTTTTTTTTTGTCATCATTCTGTTATGCAAAACATCATTAAAATAAAATATATTTTAAAAGAATCCAGCAATGAATTATATAATATATGCTCAATAGCTGCACGCAATCATTAAATTGACAGAGTAAGACACTATACATGTGTGCAAATTGGCACAATGTTAAAGATAAAATTAGAATCCACATTGAATAGGAATAAAAAAGCTTCAAAAAACAAAATTGTGTCTTTTGCAATAGATAAAATTAAGATACAAAATGTCACAGCATTTATCCTTCTGTATTAGGTATTAAAAGGCATTCACATTATCTGAGTGAGTTGGTTGTTGCTGACCTGAATACACATTACAGAACGACAGATTTGTGCTGGCTCGAAAGGCTGACTAGAAAGGCGTGTGAATTCGACGCCTTTACGTGTCAAGCAGCTGTGTCAGCACGTGGGTATTTCTGACTCCAGGCCACACAAAGAAAACAGCTGAAGTCACTACCCCTTAAGTCAGTGCAAACACGGTGTAAAATCCTGCATTTCAGACTGCTGTTTTAAAAGTTAGAAATCAGGTTCATTATTTTTTTGGATAACAGAGAACAGAGAACAGATTGACAGTAGGGACTTCTTTTCTTAATGCCTTTTTAAATAAGGATAAGAGTGGTTTGTGATGTTAAATAATAATGACTGTCCTTTAAAAGTGGCGCAGACTTAAGATGTTTCAAGTTAAGCTTCTGTGCTTAGGGTTAAGAATGTGTTTAAATATGATAGGCAAGGGATGCAGCTTGCTTTTCATATGTGGACTCATCAAAATGATTGGATTTATTTAAAAAAATATATAGATATTTTGATTATATAAAAAATGTTATTTAAAATAGGTGCATTAAATTTGTTTTTTAATATTTATAATGCCTAATAATGATACTGTGACCTCCTAGTATCCAAATTGAATTTAAGCCGTGCTATACAGCAATAGGGGGTCACTTACATGTGAAATGTCACTTTACCCAGGCGTACAAAACTTATTTTTATACGGGTATACATTATACATTTCTGATGCCACATCTCTGGGATATGTAGAGGACATTCTGGGGATGACTATTATGCAAAAACATTGTAGGATATTCATTTTTAAGTGCCCCAAACATCAAAGTCGAAATTGAGTAAAATTCACTATTTAAAAAATGAGGTTATTCCAATCAGAGCAGCTTTTAAACTTCCTTAGGCTCCAGTAAATGCACATATGTAAGTATAGAATGAATAGCTGACATCTATACAGCTAGACAAGCACTCAGCACACTGCTTACAAAGATAAATATGTACAAAAAACTGGCAGAAGTTATTAAGCTTACCTCTGAATTGCTGGTAGACAGGAATGGAGTGGGTTGTTGAGCTCTCAGTCTCCAGGGTCACTTTGAATTGTGAAAACTGCATGAAAATCTTGTACACAAGATGTAACAGCTGCATAGGTTAAAGGTCGAAGTCCTACATTTAGAAGCCTAGCAGGGCTCAGCGCAACGTTTGCTTTGACATTTCGACATTTGAAAGACGAAATGGCAGGGCAGGGACAGAAAGAGGCTTTGCTTACTTTTTTTGCCAAAAGCAAGTTTTTGTTCACTCATATGAACAGATTGAATAATAATGGTATATGTGAGCTCTCATTAAGACAATGGCTCTGCCAGATGTATAGCACTAATGCTTTTAGGGCTGAATTCAGGAAGCAATGGGATTTAGTTTGAATTCATACGGCCTCATGTTACACTTGTACATTTGCTAAAGGAATATGTTCTTTAGCTAGCTCAATGTGCTATTTAGCTCCTCAGAGTTTGTTTATGCCCAGTTGCTACAAATTGGGGTTGATAGTGTTGACAGAATGAAACCTGTTACAGGTTTCCTACTGTCAAAAATGGGGGGAGGAGGCTAGCTCCTCTAGAAATAAAGGGTAGGCAAATTTATGTTTTCTCTCTCTTTTTCTCAATTTCTTTTGAGCCTGTCTAAACTGTCTGTGAAATAGCCATGAGACATTTAATTGGCTATTCAGTAATACTGTTTTAAACATTATTAGCATTAATAAAATGAATAAATAAATGTGCTATGTTACTGCCCATCCTGTCTGATGAAATTATGAAAGGATGAGTAGTCTAGATTGCTGTTTCCTTATTTGATCTTTAAGGGGAACTAGCTGTGGGTAGTTTTTGTTCTAAAATTCTCAGGTGATAACACCACTATTGTTTGTTATTCTCATGCTACATACAGTTTTGCAAGGGCATTGCTAGTTTTTATTAGCTAGTCTGTGTAAATAAACTGACAGTCCTTACTAGAGCCGATGTTGCATAGTTTGGATTGTGAAAAGTAGAATGCAGGGAAGATGCCTATGTGATCCTTAGCAAACATTTTTGAGGAAAATATTGTTTTATAGGAGTCTGTTTGTCACAAGATGTTCTGCTGGAGAAAATGTACCCATTATGTTGAAGTTTTTAGTTCTTTATGTAATAGGAATCCTTGTTAAATTAGCAGTTTTAGATTTTCCTGTTGCTCCTATAACATGAGAGAATGGTCCTAAGCATACAATGTAGGTGCTTTTATTAAGAGAAATCATTTTAGAAGTGTCTGCAGTCCTGTACAAGTAATGCAAAGTCTATGAGTAAAAGTGTAGAACATTTCCTTTTTTCTTGAGGGTCTTTAGATGATTAAGATAGGAATATACAGATGTAAGGATTTGGAGTATGTCTGTATTGGTTTTCTCTTTTCCTCAGAATTTAGTAAATGAACACAGACTTCCTTGGCTGCTTGGGATTGGGTGACGTATTACTCTTGTCAGTTCACCAAAGAGTTCCTTTAATACTTGCCAATAGGTTCAGGCTGTTGTTTTTTTTTACTCTCACATAGATGAAAGTGGTTCTTGGGTGCCTTGCTAATATATGGGGCGTCCCTAGACTAGGAAGTATTTTGAGACTAACCTCTCTGTTGATAGATTATTTCTGTGCCTTGTCTAAAGACCTTTTGTTCTGTCCACCAATAGATATTTGCTGCCTTACAACCATTGCCAGAGGGGCGCGGACGTCAGATCTAGCTTGAGGAGTCAGCACCAGTCCAGCTTGAAGTCAAAGTGAAGGTAACCAGCACAGGCATTGCTGGCAACCAGGACCTCAGTGAAGGTAGAAGGCCGGAAGCACTGGGATGTGAAGTGTGTACCCCTGCCACTGTCTTGGGCGAAAGACGGGGTCACAAATCAGAAAGGAGAAATCGTGGATCAAGTTTTTGATGCCCAGCTGAGAGTCACAAACCGACCAGTTCAGCAAGAAAGTTTTTGCTTGAGGTGATCCCCTTTGAAACAAGGGTTGCTTCAGGTACTTCAGCATCACGCTCCTGAATGCTGGCTGTAAAGTCTTCACTTGTGTTGGTCAAGAGATACCAGGGCACACTGAATGCAATCTGTGGCCCCAACGAAAGAGCAGTGTGCCAGCAGAGCAATACAGGAGTTAGGGAAGGACTTGAGTTCAGGGTACATGTGCTGAGTCTCTGGTGCCTGTTAGATTAAAGTGAAGAAAACTGGTGCACTGCCTGAGACACTGGACAGGATCGCTGAGAGCATTTGCCCTGTTGGGTGATTGCTCTATCCTGAAAGAAGAAACTTTTCCCTTGAAACTGGGCCGTGATTCCTGAGTTGCGAGTTGTGCAGCTCCACCGTGGGAACAACAAGAGCCTGCCTGTGAGACTCAAATGGACACAGGGAGAAGACTCCCCTCTGGTTGGTTGTACGGCGGCTTTAATTTCCCAAGGACTTCTTTTTCTTTTTTGTTGAAAATGTACCCCATTGGTCGTCTCATTTTTGAGGAGGAGCAGCCCTTTGCAGCTCTTCGTCCAAATTCTCATGGTCCTGTGTGGTCCTCCTGGTCCTCTGGATCCAGGATCATTTTTGTAATAATATGTCTGACTGCTTTAATGTTTGTATTAGGAATAATATCTATTGTGCGAGAGAAAAGTTCATCTGAGCAGTTGACAAATGTTACATTTCCTTGATAATGATTGATACTCTAGCCCTGATAAAGGAAACACTGGAAAAGTCTAGCAAAAATGTTTTTATTAGATATGTGCTGTTTGCTATTTTGAAGTTGAAATGGATGGTCACTGAAATGTATAGGAGCCTTGAAAATGTTTTTACTGGATGGTTCTAGGATTTGCTTAGGACTAGAAAACTAATACGTTCTGTTTCTGATAATAGCAATTATTCTCTTCTGCTATCTGTATGACCCAATGCTCTGTTCCCTTTGCACTCCTGCTTATACCTTATACATACCCGCTTAACAATATTTAGAATGAGAAATGCCCACCAAGCAATGAATTAGGATATTGATAAATTTATGAAAAAAAATTAATATGCATATTTCCTACTGGATTATGGGAAATGTCTTTAGCTCATGCTAAAAGGACCATCTGTTGAAGATTGCATTAATCTCTTGGCATGAGCTGAAAGCCATTTTGTACTTGGCAGCCATTTTAGTTAGCTATGTGCTGGCCATTTGCTGTTTCCCTCTCCCAGAGTCTTGCACATGCTCAGATGGGCCTAGCTAGAAGAATGCATCTGTTCCTAATATAGAACTGTCAGGCTGTTCTAACTGATGTCAGCAACTTATTACTCCTCCTACTTGTTGACTGTGCAGTTTCTGTATGACCATCTATGTGCATAACTCTTCTCATGTGTACTTGTACTGCCTTTTTTCCAGCCCCTGTGTGGGTATATAATGCCCCTGTTCTCTGTACTCCTTAGAAAATGTCTCATACACTGATTTGAGAATGCTGTGTGACACATTTTTTCCCTCTTTAGAGGTTAAATAAAAAGATGTCTTTTATATTACAGCTTCTGTGCCAATCTCTTCTTTGTTGGTTTAAAAGGACCAGGTGTATCAGTGAAGCCCCTGAGAAGGTTTTGATTTCTACAATAGTGAACTAGATGTCAACCTCTACATGACTATTAGCAAGTACACAGTCACTAAAATCTGGTATTTATATTTGTTCTACAGGGACCTTAGCTCAGCGTTTGACTGGGTTAATAGATCCAAATTAAATAGCCAACTTTTAGACTTGGCATGTATCAGTCTTTAGTTGATTTTCTCAATGTTCTTCACTTACATATCTACACTTCTGTGAGATTTGGGAAGTTGGAGAATGTACTAGGCTGTTTTCCCTAAATCGAGAAGACCAGGGTGGGTGATGGCTCTGATCTTATTCTTACTTTACTTCAACAGTCTTTGTCCCTTTTTAATTCCACATGGTCAAGATATGCCAAAGGTCTTTTTTTTATTTAATACATTTTTATTGGCATTTCAATTATAGTCTTATAGATCATATTTGCTTGCATAAAATCAACATGTCTGTTCACTGACTTTTTAGCATCTACAGATGATTATACAGCCATATCAGCTGAGCAAGGTGGCAGGTGTGGATCATAACAACATATAACAGTACTAGCTTACGTATAATATTGTTTCTCTCAGTGTTTGAGAAAAGACATCACAAAGTAAGCCATTTACATATCCTCCTCTTGCCACACTGCCAGTATATCCGAGTGTGATTCCAATGAGTTCTCGGCTGCATCGCAGGCATCATAGGTTGGGCATTGCAGGCGGCATATGTGTAGGCCAATTTTGGGAAGCGAAACTGGGAGAAATCATAATGAAACAAACATAAAACCAATAAACATCATGTGAACTGTTTCTCTGGCTGTAAGGGGGGGCAGGGAGGTGTGTATAGTCTGGTTGAACAAGTTACTTACCTTTGGTAAGACATTATCTGGTAGAGACTCTATCTAGCTGCAGATTCCTTACCTTTAAATTCCCTTTTGCTGAGCAATACCCCTTGCATGCGGCTCCATTTGGATCCGTGTGACGTTGTCCGTGTCGGCAGCGTTGGTTATGATGTTGCAGTGCCTATATAGGTGCCACCCAGGCATGCTGACGTCAGTACTTTTCATTTTTTCCACACCAGAAGTGCAGAGCTACAAAGTAACTGATGTAGTCATGTGCAAAACCAGGGCCTTGAAAAGGAGGGACTAATACTAGCCCTAGAACATTAGTCCCCAAGGCGTGGAGGCATGTTTGGGGCTGTAAGGAATCTGTAGCTAGATAGAGTCTCTACCAGATAATGAGTTACCGAAGGTAAGAAACTTGTTCTATGCGCAATAGGAGATTTGAAGAGAGAAGGTTGGTCTAGCAGCCAGTAAAAAGCAGACCGAGCAGAAACGTAACCCTTAAGAGTGCCCAAAGCAGAGCACCACTGGGCAAGGATCAGTAGAGAGAGAAGCAGATTCATGGTCAATAGACCTCTCAGTGCAGTACAATACAAATTTCTACCAACGGCAGGCATATACCGTCTTGGTGGAGGGCCGCCTTGCTGCCAGAATAATGTTACAGCCTTTGGGAGGAATGTCGAAAGCCATCAACTGCCGCTGCTCAAACTCCACGCATGGAGGTGCAGAGATGAAAGGTTCGGGTAGAGAACCCTCCCCTGCTGCTGCGACAGAAGATCTTCCCAAAAGGGCAGCCTGATCAAAGGATCGACACTCATTCTCAGAAGCTCTGGATACCAGACTCTCCTCGCTCAATATGGAGCCACGAGGATGACTTGGGCACAGTCGTTCCTGATCTTTTTCAGAAACCTGGGCAGCAGTAGTATGGACGGAAAGGCGTACAGCAGGCCTGAGCTCAACTTGTTGCCGAGTGATAGCCACCATGGATACTCCAGCGTTTAATACTGCGGACACTGCGCGTTTTTTTTGAGAAGCGAACAAATCTAACCAAGGTTCTCCCCACTGCTGAAAGAGACCTTGTGCCACCTCCGACTGGAGACGCCATGTGTGATCCGCTGGGCATCGATGGCTAAGCTTGTCCACCCTGGGGTCCAGAGTACCTGCCAGGTGTTGAACCACCAGGGTTACGCCCTGCTGTTCCAGCCATGTCCAGAGACGCAAAGCCTCTCGACAAAGGATCCATGAACCCACCCATCTTGCTTGTTGCAGTACCACATGGCGGTGGTGTTGTCCGTGAATACCTACACCAGCTTTCCCTTGACCGCGGGAAGAAATGCCTACAATGCCAATCGAATCTCCCGGAACTCCAACAAATTTAAGTGGAGCCCCATCTCTGCCGGAGACCAGTGTCCCCTGATCTCCACCTCTCGCAGATGGCCGACTCATCCCATAAGTGAGGCATCTGTCATGACATTGAGATCTGGTTGGGGAAGGGATATTGACCCAATCACGGTTCGTCGACCACCACTGCAGATCTCTCGCAGTTCCTTTCGAGATTTCCCCGATGCTGTGCCCATTGGAACTTCAGGTCCCACTGCAGAGCCCCCATATGTCACCTGGCACGCTTCACCACAGGATGCAGGAGGCCATGAGGCCCAACTGCCTCAGAGTCAGTCTCTCCGAAATCCAGGATAGAGGCTGAAATATCGGAAACATAGCCTGAATATCCTGGACTTGCTGCTGGGGGGATAGGCCCGAAACTGCACTGTGTCCAGAACTGCTGAGTCAGGTGTGACTTCGGCAGGTTTATAGAGAACCCCAGGGAATGCCAGAGGTTCGCTGTAGTCTGAAGGTGAGGATGCCCTCAACAGCCAGTCGTTGAGGTAGGGGAAGACTGACATCCCTAACCTGCGCAGATGAGCTGCGACCACCGCCATCCCCTAGGTGAACACCTGAGGGGCAATGGTAAGGCCAAATGGAAGCACAGTAAACTGAAAGTGCTTGCAGCCTACTTTGAACCGCAGGTAGCGCCTGTGGCCCGGCAGGATAAGGATGTGTAAATACGCATCCTGCAGGTCCAATGCTATCATCCAGTCTTCTTGGTCTAGGGCAGACAAGACCTGAGCCAGAGTGAGCATTTTTAATTTCTCCTTTTGGAGCAAGAGATTGATGGTCCTAAGATCTAGAATGGGCCATAGCAACTAGTTCTTCTTTGGAATCAGAAAGAAGTGGGAATAATAGCCACTGCCTACTTCTGAAACTGGAACCCTTTTCTAAAGCTGCAACTTCCTCTAGGAGCAATTTTAAATGATCCTCTGTCAGCTGTTCCTGTTTTGGCAGAATGAGAGGAGAGAAAGAAAAGAAAGGCAGAGAGTAGCCTCCTGGACGATCTGCTAAACCCACTTGTCCAATGTTATGGGTCTTCAGTGCAGGAGACGACGACAAATTCTCCCACCAACTGAAGTAGTGTGGTCCTGCAGAATCAGCCTAGGAGTGCTTTGAGGCTGCGGCTGCCGAGGGGAGTGTGGCCGATGACTGACCTCTTTTCCTGGATCTGAATGCACCACATCCACTTCATCGCACAGCTTGGGCAGTCTGTGCGGGACGGTGGCTGGGATAAGGTTGACGTGGCTGGAAACCCCTTCCGCTGCCACGCAAGGGGGGAAAGGAAGACTGGCCACGAGGAGTGGAGAAGAGACCCAAGGATCTGGCCGTGGCTAGAGAGTCCTTGAACGTGACCAGGGCAGAGTCTGCCTTGTGCCCAAAAAGGTGGGTTCCATCAAAGGGCATATCCAATAGATTAGATTGGACATTTCCTGAGAAGCCAGATGTACAGGGCCAGGTGTGGCATCTAGATGCCACAGTCATTGAAAGTGATCTACCCAACGCATTCATTGCGTCTAAACCAGGCTGTATGGTGGATTTTTCCGCATCCCTCCCATCTTTGAGTGCTTGGGAGAGCACAGCCCTGGCTTCCTCTGGGACCTGTGGAAGCACTTGTGCAACCGTCTCCCAAAGGGAATGGGAGAATCAGGCCAATAAGCATGCAGTATTTACCGACCGCAATGCCAGGCTGGAGGAAAAAAAACTCTTGGATTCCCTACCCAGAGGGGCAGAAGGGAACGTGCCTTGGGACGTTGAGGCCTGCACCACCAAGCTTTCTGGTGTCAGGTGTTGGCTGAGGAACTTGGGGACCACCGGAGCCGGGTGATGGTGGCGTGCAATCATCCTATTCAGGGGAGCCCGACACACGTGGTCCAAGCAAGGCTTGGACCATGTGCCTAGAAGGACGTCTGTAAGTGTTTTGTAGAAGGGCAAAAGGGGCTCGGATGTAGAAGCCCCCGGTTGAAGAACAGCAGTCAGGAGATATAGTCCTGACCTGTGCTGAGGGCAGCTCCAGTGCAGGGACCTCAGCTGCCCTCCTTACAACCATGGCATAGGATGCCCCCTCCTCCGTAGCCACCGTTGGTGGAGAGAGCATGCCAGCATCTGGGGAGGTGTCCAGTCCACTGGCCTCCCCAAGTTCTCCATACCAGTCCAAGTTCTCCTCAGAGAATTCCTGGTGTTCCAGAGGGTCCACAGACCCCTATCATTCCTCTTGTGAGCCTAGCACCTCCTCAAAGTGCTCAAGCGATAACATAGAACCACTGGGTTCATTCAGTATCTGAGTGACGTTGTTCCGGTGCCGTGTTATCGGGGACAGGGCTGGCACCGGTGGTGCCGCAGGCACTGACTTTGGGTCTGACACCGGGGGAGGTCGTGTTGGCGTGACCGACGTCCACCCAGATGGGGAACCGGATCCTTGCGGCCCCACCAGCGCTGTGGCAGGAGCTGACGGCGTTGAACCCGATGGGGCCCCTTCCGACCCCGCCGGGCCCAAGGGCTCACCAGCAGGGTCGTTCCGGTCAAATACGCAGCACATGGCCTCATAAAACGTTTTCATTTGAGCAAGAGCCGCTCCAGCTCCTGGAAAGGATGGAAGGTGCGAAGTCGAGTTTGGCTCCGTCTCCGGGGAACCGTGCCTAGTGCGTCAGTGCTCCTTATCTCTCTTGATGACTGACGCCAGTCGAGGTGAAGAGGAAGTCCGCTTGGACTTCTTCTTCTTCTTATGCCTCTTCCCCGAGTGTCCTGAGGACCCCGAGCGGGATGAAGAGGACTTGGGCCTCCGAGAGCGATGCTGCGACCTCTTCTTCGATCTGGACCAAGACCGCTTGACTTTGTCGACTGCCAGACCACAAGGAGCTTCAACGCCGCTCCCTCAAGGTCTTAGGAGCCATGGCCCAGCAGTCCGAGCACGACTTCGTATCCTGGTTGCGCTCAAGATATCAAAGACAAATCAGATGGGGATTAGTTACCGAACCCTATCTTCCTCTAAGACATCCCTCGCACACGAAGTGAAAAGACCAACAAAAAGTCAAGAAAAAGCCTGCTAAAAAGCGACAGTGGGGTACCTCTTCCCAGATTGGCGCTTAACTGGCGCGGAATGAAAAGAACTGACATCCGCGTGCCTGGGTGGCGCCTATATAGGCACTGTGAGAAGTTGGCCTGATGTATGATGTCACTAGTTCTAGTGTACACCTTATATCAGTCCAAATACCCTTATGGTGATTGGTTGTAAAGTCAACCTTATAGACCAGCTATCCTAGTGGTAGCATGGATAAGAGCAGTCTTAGGCTAAACTCTGAATGGCATGTGAAGCCAGCTGTGATACCATATATAATCCCTTGAATACCAAATGAAAGGACACCACAACAGATATATATATATAAAATAAAGTGTATTTATTCTAGTCAAACCCTCAGCACTCTTTATGAGATTAGAGGTAAGTACAACACAGTCTTATTTAAGCATACATTAAGTCACACAGGTAAGTAATACAGTTAGGCCCTAGGGGCCACGCAAACCATATACTAAGTAAGTGGTATAAGGACCACTGTCACGGAAATAGAATAGGCCTAGGCCTAGTGAATCGCTGGGGCTACACTACACTAGCGTTAGTTAGGGAGGGGGAGGCCCCCGGGATTCGTGTGCAGAGTGGAAACACTCACGCGTAATGCGTAAAAGTCACTAGCAATAGTACAGTTTAGAAAACGATAGATTTAGGACACTTCCGGAGTAGCTAGGAAGTCGAGACTGGAAAACTAGACACTAGGATAGTCACTATCCTGATGAGCATCGGAGTACCCAAGTTACCTAGCCCACAGGCTGCGGGTGCATAGGGGTGAAGTTGCGTCGGTTTTCGTCGTCGACTCCTATGGATGCCTGAAGAAAGATGCTGACAGGCAGTCAGTGAAGAGTGTCCGGTGGATCCCAAGGCTGGGATCAAGAAGAGAGGAGACCTGCAAGCAGAAGGGACAGAGTCAAGGTCACTAGCCAGTGACCACGTGGAACCAGGAAGGAACCAGGCGATGTTGTGAAGATTGCAGGTGAAGGTGAAGCTTGTCGCTGCAGCCAGGAGGACCAGGAAGCGTCGAGGACGACCAGGACCAGGAGGCGAGCTGTCCCACGAAGGCTCTTGATGTCGGCGGCGTCGAAGTTGGACTAGGCCTCACCAAGCCTTGGCAAGCGGAACCCACGAAGAACGGAGGACTTGCTTCTGGTGCAGACCAGGAAGGTCTGGGGTGCTGCTTCTTTGCAGAGAAGCGGGAGCCAGTCTGGAGGAGCCAAACCAGCGCAGAAGATTTCAGGGTGCGTCGTCACAAAGGCCACTAGCCAGCGGGCAAGCAACCGGACAGACGTGGCAAGCAGGAAAATGCAGAAGGGCCCCACGCAGGACTCGTGGAGTGTGGGGGGCTGATCTTCGGTGCAGATGATGCTCGGGGTTGGGGCTTCTCAATCCCTGGTGCACAACTTCGAGGGTGCCTCAGAAGCTGCGCTTGAAGTTACTAGCCACTTTTCCCAGGTAGCCGGTCCCACGTCGCTCGTCGCCTCCACGGATCTCAGCTCTGCTGTGGATGTGGGTCAGGGTCGGAGAAGTCTGGAAGTCAAGGCTCTGGTCGGGCTCTGCAGTCGGTTCCTCGTAGAACGTGGGCAAAGCAAAGGGTAGTCTCTTGATGGTGCCTGTTTGCACAGGGTAGCCACTCCTTGGCCACAAGGGAGATTCTTCAGTCTTCTTCTTTCGTCGAATGTCGAAGGTCCAGAGTTTCTGTTCAAGTTTGCAGGTTCAGGATAATCTAAAGTCTTGAGGCCCAACTCCCACTCTTATACTAATCTGGGGGGCTGGGATACCTGCTAGGTCACGCCTTATGGGTGGGACCTGGGAGGGGGTGGTTACACCCACTTCCCTTTGTCCAGTTTCGCGCCAGAGCTGGGGCTGGAGTGCCCCAGCGCCGGTTTGAACTGGACTATGCAAGGAACACCTTGTGTGCCCCAGGCATGTCCCATTCCTTTCAGCCCTCCCTGCCCCAATACACTAAAGGCTGTCTGGGGAGGTGCTAGCACCTCCCCAAGCAGGAAACCTATTGTCCAGGCCTCCCTGGCTGGGATCACTCCCAGCTGCAGGAGGTCAGACTTGTGTCGTGGCAGCAGCATCCATTTTGTGATGAGGCTTTGGTCAGAGGCTAACAGTGAAGTATGATTTTAACATGTCTTTCCCTCTAGAAGGGGGGAATAATATCCTCATGTCCAGAAATGGCATGGGGGTATTATTCCACAGTGTTAGACACCTTACACGACATGTTTCGATAAAGCCAAACCATAGTTACCATAACCGTCTAAGATTACTTTAAGAGTATATGGTAGGCTATATCATAGAACAGCTATAAGGACTTAGTTCCGAAAGCTGCAGACAGGCTCAGCTCATGCTAGAGCACCATCTCACATGTTACCAAGCACTCTGCCTCCAGGATTGTTAAGGCCTGCCATAGGAGTGACTGATAGGTACACATGTGTCTATATGTAAGTTAGGTATAGGAATACTACACCTAAGCAAGGGGTGATTACACGACCTTGCCCCAGCTGAGTGATCAGCCAGTTGTGTCAGAATGGAAGGCCAGGCCAGGGGTGGCATAATACATGCTGCAGCCCCTGGTAGGCCTAGGGTACACCTATGCCCTGGGTACCTAGGGTACACTGTACAGGGGCCAATAAGGTGATCCTATCCAAATGGGTTATGCACCTAAAGTACATAGTATTAATTTAGAGAGAGAACAGCAGGGCTGTGGGTCTGATTAGCAGGCCCACAGCCACATCTAAGTCGAAAACCAGTAAAGCAAAAGCAAAAAGTGGGGGTGAACATAGAAAGCAGACCCTACTCTCCTACAGGCACCGCGACATCATAACCGACGCTACGAACACGGACGATGTCACACAGAGCCAACTAATGCCGCGCGCAAGGGGTATTGCTAAGCAAAAGTTTCCGGATCCAGCTTGATGTCTGGGAATTTAAATGTAAGGACTCTGCAGCTAGAAGCCTCTATCAGATTACTATTATACTTGTCAATGCTTGAAGGCAACAGCTGGCTTGTTCGGTTCGTATGATGCTCATGCTCAGTATATCTAGGTCCTAAGGGGCACTGGTGGATGTTAGTGGTGGCCGCCCCCACGTGTGGGAAGCAGGGATTCTTTTGGGCTTATTGTGTAAGTTGTCCTACGTCTCGCCACAAAGTCCCTTAGTCTCCTTGCTCCTACCATCTCCCTCCCCTCCATTTGTATTGGGTTCCCCTGGGCTATCTACTCCATCGTCAGGATTACCTGGGTCCGAGTTTATGTTGTCCCCTGGGTGTTCCCAGTTTGCCAAACTCACATTCCATAGTACAGCCAGCGGGCACCTGCGTATTCCCCTGGCATCACCTCCTAATGGCCTGCCCTTCTGCCTCTGCCCAGATTATGACTTCCCTCCCCAAGTCTCCAGTTTCGGCCCTCTTTCAGATTGCCATGCCAGTGTTATTCTGCGTTGGGCTACGGCCAAGGCCAAGCTATGCATCTAGAGGTCAGCTTTTAATGCTTTGGGCATGGGGAAGCCTCCCAGGAGGCAAGTCTGTATTGTACAGGGCAGCTTGCGCCCTAATGTGATCCAAAGCCTTTTCAAAACCGCAGCCCAAAAAGTCTGCGGTACCTGGCATCCCCAAGTTATATGGTAGAAGTCTACATCGGGTACTCAACAGCAAGGACAGCTTCAAGGGTCCCCTCCATATATTAGCTGTAGTCTATGTGGGCCGAGGTATGTCATATGTAGGTAATTAAACTGTACATATTTTAACTGTGTATTACCTAAGACCGTTTTGAGGTGGGCTATCACCATTTCCCAGTCAATTTGAGTGAAGTCATGGCCTAGAGTCATCTCCAAGCTCGTCCTTAGGGTCTCCAGCAGTCTCCTCCCCATTTCATTCAGCACTGGGTATAATCGTGTCACCAAGTGCTGTGCTGTACCCATAGAAAAGAGGAGTTGGAGTACCATATGGGGTGAGGGTTCATCCCGAACCTTGTACCATAGGTCAGTGAATGTCCACACCTCTGGGTTGGGCTTGGATTTCAGAGAGGTCCTCCAGTGGAATGAGTACCCCCTGTAAAAAACACAATCTCGTGATACCTGCCTCCGTCCACTCTAAAAGTTAGTCAGGAGTGAAATAGGTAACAGGGTCTCTGTCGGGGAGGCCCACCAGTGGTAAAGCTGGTGCGTACAAGGGGGCTATCTGGGTTCGTACAACACATCGGTGCCAGCACTGCAACGCTACATGTAGCAGTACACTTGACTGCGGGAGGACTATCAGCGCAATAAGTGGGCTAACAGAAGTCCCCGATCATCAGTCCCAACAGGTACAAGTCATGGGTATGAGAGGCATCTATCCATTTAGCCACCCAATGCAGCTGCGCCACTATTCTCCCCTAGCATTTGGTCGGAATCTCAGAATCTCTTGAAAGAATTCTATGGCAGGCGCCATCCCATATTAATTTGTGGAGGAGGGTATAGAATTGTTTGAACTAAGTTGTGTGTACCCTAATCGGCAGGTTCGTTAAGAAGTATAATAGACGGGGAAGCCTAACCATCTTGATAATCGACACAAGGGCCATTAGGGATAGGCACAGGGAGGGAAGGTTACCCATGACCGACAGGATTGGAGGGCTTTTTCCAGGTTGCCTATACTTCAATCTTCCAGATAATGGTACACCCATACCCCCATGTATTAAAAGGTCATGGGAGACCAAAGGAATTGTGGTAACATATCGGGTGGTTGAGGGGTCCTCTTCACGCAAGGGAATATACACATCTTAGCTCGGTTAACCGCTAGTCCTGACAGAATCCCAAAGTCCTCCAGCAACTGAGATGCCCTCCACACTCCATCCGATCCGTCCGCATCAGCATAGAGCGATATAATATGTTCAAGGACTTAAAGCACAAGTTACTACTTGTGTAACGATATATCTGTAAGAGACATTAGTTAGTGATAGATTCCTTATCTTAGAATATCCGCAGGCGTCAGACTGGATCCGGAAAGTTTTCGTCAGCAGTACCCCTGCACGTCAGTAGGTGGCGTCGTGCGGCTCTGCGTCCGTCGCTGGCGTCGTAAGCACCGAGATGACGTCACGGAGACTACTTAGGCGCCACCCATGCGCGCTGACGTCAGTTCTGTACACCACTTTCCGCGCCAGGAACACAGAGCCATGCAAGAAACTGACCACTGGTGCCAAGAAACTAGGCCCCCTTAAAAGGATGACCTTAACCCTAGAAATCAGTTCGCAGAATGGGGAGGATGGGTGGGGCGGTAAGGAATCTATCACTAACTACTGTTTTACAGATATATCGTTACACAAGTAGTAACTTGTGCATCTGAAAGAGACACGTTAGTGATAGATTCCTTACCTTATAATAGATACCCCAGCAATACCAACCCCGTTGGTGGGTCTGCAAATAGATTACTCCAGAAAGTCACGGAGAACAGAACGGCCAAAGAAGTTGTCCCTCCGGAACCGACTGTCAAGGCAGTAATGCTTTGTAAACGTGTGCAGTGAAGCCCATGTAGCTGCCTGCCAAATGTCCTGCAAGGGGACGCCGCGTCCCAAGGCAATAGTGGCTGCTGTCGCCCTGGTAGAATGGGCAAGCAGTCGCACAGGAGGCTCCTTCTTAGCCGACGAGTAACAGGCCTTGATGCAGAGAACGACCCACCGAGAGATGGTTCGCTTGTGCACAGCCCGACCTCTTTTGGCGCCCACGTAGCCAACAAAGAGTTGATCATCCACCCGGAACTGTTGTGTGCGCTGCAGGTAGAACGAGAGCGCACGTTTTGGGTCCAGACGGTGGAACCTCTCTTCCTAAGGATGCGGAGGCAGAAAGAAGGTGGGTAAAGTGATGGTCTGCCCGATGTGGAAGGGCGTGACAACCTTTGGCAAAAAAGAATGACGGGTCCTTAAAACCACCTTGTCCGGATGAACAGAAAGGAAAGGAGGTTTGGAAGAAAGAGCCTGGAGCTCACTCACTCTTCCGGCAGAGGTGATAGCTACCAGGAAAGCCGCCTTGAGAGTGAGAAGATGCAAAGGACCGGTATGAAGGGGCTCGAAGGGAGCTCACATCAGATATGTCAAGACAAGGTTTAAGTCCCAAGGAGGCATTATAAACAGGCACGGAGGAAACGTGTGCATAATGCCTTTTAGGAAACGGTTAACAACCGGGGACTTAAAAAGAGAAGGCTGATCTGGAAGTCGTAAAAAGGCGGAGATGGCCGAAAGATAACCTTTTATAGTGCCCAGAGCAGAGCCCTGCTGGGCCAAAGAAAGAAGGAACAGAAGGACTTTAGAAAGAGGGGCAGAAAGGGGATCCACAGCCTTAGCTGTGCACCATGCCACAAACTTGTTCCACCTGCAGGCGTATACCGTTTAGAGGAGGGATGCCTGGCAGCCAGAACGACATCACAGGCTTCGGGAGGAAGATCAAAAGCTGTCAATTGTCGCCGCTCAATCTCCACGAATGGAGGTGGAGGCTGGACAAGTTCGGGTGGAGGACCGTCCCCTGCTGCTGCGACAGAAGATCCTCCCATAGAGGCAGCCGGATCGGGGGATCGATCGCCATGCTGAGTAGCTCGGGATACCAATATCTTTGTGCCCAATCCGAGCCACAAGGATGACTTGGGCCTGGTCGCGCCGAATCTTCTTCAGCACTCTGGGCAGAAGTGGTATAGGCGGAAAGGCATACAATAGACCACAACTCCACTCGCAACGAAAAGCGTCGCCTAGCGAGTGCCGCCTTGGAAATTCCAACGCGCAGAACTGATGACATTGCGCGTTCTCTTCGGGAGCGAATAGATCTAACCAAGGCTCTCCCCACTGTTGAAAGAGACCTTGATCCACGTCAGAGTTCAGACGCCATTCGTGATCCATCAGGCACCGGTAGCTGAGTTCGTCCACCCTGGCGTTCAGAAAACCTGCCAGGTGTTGAACCACCAAGGTGATGACTTGATGTTCCAGCCATGTCCAGAGGTGCAGAGCCTCTTGACATAGGGTCCAGGACCCCACCCCGCCCTGTTTGTTGCAATACCACATGGCGGTGGTGTTGCCCGTGAACACCTGCACCACACTTCCCCGGACAGAGGGAAGGAATGCCTTCAGTGCAAGACCGATCACCCGAAGCTCCAAAAGGTTGATATGGAGTCGGGACTCCGCTGGAGACCAGAGGCTTCTGATATCCGCCTCTCCCATGTGGCCACCCCATCCCAGGAGGGACGCATCCGTCACCACCGAGTGCTCCAGTTGGGGAAGGGAGAGACATCTGCCATTGACCCAATCGCGATTCGTGAGCCACCACTGCAATTGTCGTGCAGTGCCCTCCGAGATCTGGACATGATCGGACAGGTTGACCTGAGGCTGCGCCCACTGTAACTACAGGTCCCACTGCAGAGCCCGCATGTGGCACCAGCAGGAGGCCATCAGGCCCAGGAGCCGGGGGGGTCATCCTGACTGAAACCGTGAATAATGGCTCATACCTTGAGCAAGTCCATTGCTTTGATTACCTGGGGATGAGGCTATCGGATAAATTGTCATGGGGACCCCACCTGAGTAAGATGCTCCTAAATCATAAAAGAGCAGCAGGGGCAATCTTAAGAGAGCAGCGCCTGTCCACCTCTAGACTGGTCTCCCCTGTCCTGGTCGTATATGAGGGAAAGGCAGTAAGTTCGGCAACTTATTGAGCAGAACTTTGGGGGTTTGAGCAAACAGCAGGGATCCAAAAGTCAGAGAACAAGTTCTTAAGAGACTTGGTCTCTGTCCCCCAATGCACTCCTTTAACACCTCTGTTCCTCGATATGGGGAGGTACAGGGTGAGCGATACAGTTAGATTACGCCCCCTTCTGTATTGGGCAAGATTAAGATCTACCCCTGAGTTATCACACTATACGGCAGACCTCAGCGAACTGATTACTTTGGACACTGGCAAAAGGGTAAAATGGCTCAACGAACTTAAGGAACTCTTATTGTCTCTGGGTCTAGCTGATGCATGGGGGAACCAAGCACAGCCATCCAAGGCTGAGCTAAAAAAGACTTATTGGAATTGGATACACCAAAGGCTCCTGTGCTACCTGAGACATGGGAAACTATCAGAGGATTTCTTACAGCACAAGCAAGTTGGCCATTTGGAACCCTATTTTGGTTTCATTCGAGTCCCTTTGGACAGAAAGCTGTACATACTTTTCCGGTTTGGGTCTTTGCACCTTAATGCTTCAGTCGCCCAAAGGAATCCAGCAAAAAATCTTTCTTCCAGCTGTCCGTGTTGCTATGCCCTGCATGAAACCATAGCTCACTGCCTATTTGCATGTCGGGCATATCGACAGGCCAGGATTAAATGGCTTAAACCAATTTGTGTCCAGCTAGGATCTAGGAACCATCAAGTTGCACTTCGCATCTTGAGATCTAATGCGTCCAGGCCAGTCTTTGTGTGTGGAGTTGCCAAATTTCTGGGCTGTGCTTGGATTATTCGAATGAAAGCCATTGCTAAAGCTGTAAAATCAGTCAATGCTGCTACCTAACAAATTAGAATCCACTTTTTTGTGTAAGAGGGTAAGGAACGAACTATGCTTGTGAGATTCCCTGTTGACACCAGTATTTTGTTTTTAACGGTAACTCGCCTTTTATGAATTGTTGTTTTACTTTTTTTTTTTTTTTTTTGCAAAAACAGTTTTTATTGCATTCCTCAATTACAATTGCAATCCGCAATCTCCATCATATCAGTAGTCGTCTCCCGCAGATAGAAACCATTGCATAGTACAGTGTAGACCACTTCCAGCTACCAATGCACTGTCCCCCAACACTCCCCTAAGCAAATGCACCCTCCCCCCACCCACATGTCAGTGTGCCATAACATCAGGTACCGGGATAAGTCTTTCGTATAAGTAGCCGTGTTAGTGGCCGCGGGCTACTCCCCACCCCCATGGTCAGGCTCAGAGCAGAAAGGAGAAGGAAAGCCCTCCCACCCTCATGTGTAATCCATCCGGTGTCTCTCCACATCTACGCTTCTGCCGGCTGCTCCAGTGCTTCAGTGCCCTCCTCCGCTGCTGTACCCCACCCCTGGAGGTCAACCACTAGCGCTTCCCATGCATGTGCCATGGCCAACGCCTTTTCATCGTTTCCCCGCAGCGCTAGCTGCAGCCGGAGCGTGCCCTCGCTACCTGCCCATTTGGTGAAGGTCGCTCTCCACCTCGTAAAGCTGGGACCAGCCCTCGATTTCCAGTGTAGGGTAATTTCTCTTTTGGCCACCACCAGCCCTAAGTCGCAAAACTTGTTCGTGATTTTCGTGCGCGGCGTGTGGGGAAAGCATAGCAGCAGACAAACTCCCATTTCCACCCGCAATTCCCGCCCTGTCACTTGGGTCAAGCAATCGATGACCTCCCCCCAATAGCAGCTCAGCGCGCCACAGGACCAAAACATATGTTTAAAGTCAGCCCCCTCCTCCCCACAGCGAGGGCATTGCGGTGTGGGGCCCCCAAAATACTGAAATAATTTAGCTGGCGTCAAGTATGCCCTATGCAAGATGAAGTACTGCACCAGCTGAAACCGGGCATTACGTGTGCTCTTCCAGGCCCGTCTCTCCAGCGTGCGCCACGTCAGATCTGGGATGGGTTTCCCGATGTCTATTTCCCATTTATCCTTCAACGCAGTCAAAGGGGCTAGATGTTCCGTCGCCATTCTCTGATAGAGGCCTTGACTGTGCCCGCCGCCATGACCACATATTGACAGCCGGCAGCCGTCTGCGGTTCAGAAAGTCCCGCGTTCCAGTGCTTTTGTAGAGCTGCCACCAGGGCTGCGTGGAGTAGATAGTCTCCCCTCGGGATCCCGAAGGAGTCCTGCAGCCCCTGGAATGGCTGAAGCACTCCATTTAGGTACAGGTCTCCCACCATATGTATCCCTAGGTCTTCCCAGTGAGCCAGCGCCGACCAATCCCCGCCGTGGGGGAGGGCCGTGCACATACCCAATGGGATCTCCGGGGCGTAGGGGTGATCAGTGCCGACCCTTCGCAGGCTTCGGTTGCAACACAGCCGGAGCGTTCGCTCCTCAAGCGTTAGTTGTGACAGCTCGAGTCGCTGTTGGAAGACAATAAAAGAAAGCACATGTCGCGGGATCATTCTGCCCTGTGGGACGTCAGGGCCTCTAAATTCCCTAGCCACTGCCTGCGTGAGCCATTGTAGCTGGGCAGCCAAATAATACCACTCGAAGTCTGGTACCGCAAGCCCTCCCTCAGCTCTGGGCCGTCGCAGCGTGGCCAGCGCCACCCGTCGTCTGCCAGCTCCCCAGATAAAGCCCGTGATCATAGCTGTGAGCCTGCGGAAGAGCGACACCGGCACCCAAACAGGGAGCGTACGGAAGAAATACAACAGGCGTGGGAGCGCCACCATCTTCAGTAGCGCCACCCGCCCAGCTACCGAGAGTGGGAAAGTGCTCCAGAATCCCATACTGCCCACCAGGCCCCTGATTGCCCTCCCTACATTCCCCTCCAACAGGTCGTGTTGGGTGCGGTAGATATGCACCCCCAGATACGGCAGACAGCTATCCTCACAGCGGATTGCCCCCAGGGAGGGGGGGGGTCCGCTCCCACTGTGCAATGGGGTACACACAAGTCTTGCCCCAGTTGACCTTCAGGCCCGAGAGGTGTTCGAAGTCCTTCAGTAGTGCCTTGGCGCCCTGGAGGGCCCCCTCCACGTCAGCCAGGAAAAGCAACAAATCATCCGCATAGAAGGAAACATAATGGGTTTCCCCCGCAGTAGCAGCCCAGCATATGCGCGTCCCAGTCGAGCATGGGCCGCCAGGGGCTTGACCGCCAGGGCAAACAACAATGGCGATAACGAGCAACCCTGCCTCGTTCCCCGTCGTACGGGATAGGGAGCCGATATCGTGGTCCCCGTTCGCACCCTAGCCACCGAGTTAGCGTAGAGCAGCCTCGTCCAGCGCACAAACCCATCCCCCAGACCAAACTCCTGCAAGACCCTAAACAGGTAAGGCCACTCCACACTATCGAAGGCTTTCTCCATGTCGACAGACAGCGTCAAGGCGGCCGGGTAATCCATGCAGTCCACCTCCATAACCCGCAGTAGCCTCCGGATACACGTCGACGTGTTCCGTCGAGGGATGAACCCAGCCTGATCAGGGTGTATCAAGGAGGGCATATGTGCCAACGGTCGCGTGGCTAAAATTTTGCTCAGAATCTTATAGTCCACTGTGAGCATGGAGAGTGGACGATATGCCGTCCTGGCACCCGGGTCCCCTCCTTTTTTCAGGAGCGGTATAATCAGCGCCTCACGTGTTGAGGCGGGCAACTGACCCTCCTTCCAGGCCTCCTTGTAGACTGACTGTAACTGTGGAGCAAGCAGGTCCACATAGGCCGCGTAAAACTCCACAGGAAGCCCATCCGTACCCGGAGTTTTCCTATGCGCCATATGTTTGATCGCCACACGAATCTCGCCTAGCGAGATGTCCCCTCCCAGCGCCTCCTTGTGAGTGGGATCGAGGCTCGGTAATTGGGCCGTTGCCAGAAATTCCTCCAGTTCCCCGGGAGCGTCCTGCATGGTGTTAGTATAAAGGGCGGTATAATACGCCAAAAATTGACCATTAATCTCACTCTGAGAGTACACCGTTGTCCCCTCCCCGGTGGTCAGCGAGAGTATGGGAGAGCCGCGCGCATTCGGACTTGCCAACCAGGCCAGGAGCGACCCGACTTTGTCCCTCTCTGCATGCGCCCTAGTGAGCCGCTCTACCTGCAATGCCACGTATTCGCGCGCCGCAACCACCTCATCTTGGGATTGCTCCCCCGATTGATGTGCTCTTTCCGTGGTGCGCAGCGTAGAGTCCGCCTTCTCTATGTCTCCCAATAGCGTTTTCCGGACCCCGGACGTGGAGGAGATACAGATCCCTCTGATGACCGCCTTGAACGAGTCCCATTCCCATGCCCTCCTGGACGCTGTCCCCGTGTTCTCTGTGAAATAATTTGTGATTCCATCCTGGACTTCCGTGTGGAAGACAGAGTCCTCCAACATCTGCGGATTCAGGCGCCAGGTGGGTATCGTCTGACGCTGCCTACTCCAGTGCGCTATAACCAAGCAGGGGTTGTGGTCCGATATGGTTTTCGCCAAATATTCACTATGGCGAGTCAGAGCCTGTACGCCCGGAGAGCATAATATGCCATCCAGGCGCACATGCAGCTCATGTGGGGTAGAATAAAAGGAGTAGTCCCTCTCCAGTGGATAATGCTCCCGCCATGTATCCACCAACCCCCACGCAGTCTGCCAGTCCCGTCTGCTTCTAGCCGCCTGATGTATTGCTGATTGGGCCAAGGGTGGGTGAGAACGATCCAGGTGGACGTCAGTGATTGAATTAAAGTCACCCCCCAGTATGGTTGGCCCCTTTAAATACTCCGCTAAGGTGCCTGAGACGCGCGTAAAGAAGGCCGCTTGCTCTCCATTTGGGGCATAAAGGCTGCATAATGTCACGTCTCTCCCATCCAACCGGCCCTGTACTGCCACAAACCGTCCCTCCGGGTCCACCTGCGTGGCGAGGGGCTGAAAGGGAAGACCCGCTCTAACCCAGATAAGGGTACCCCTTGCAAACTTGGAATAGGTGGTGTAGGAGAGTAGGGTCTGCAATCCTATGATCACCCAGATTTTTTGCTTTTGCTTCATTGGTTTATGACTTTCCCCGGCTGTGGGCCTGCCAATCGGACCCACAGCCTAGCTGTTCTCTCTCG